>NC_090447.1:1168217127-1173017127 GCF_031143425.1 Pleurodeles waltl | reverse complement strand
TTCCGGCAGTGGTTGCTCCGTCTGTGGTGGACCCCCGGGGTCCGGACGTCCTTGGAGATGGCACACCAAATATCCTTCTTCTGGTGGGCGCTGACCTAGAGGAATAGTACAGGGCAAAAGGAAAAACTGTAACTGTCTGGACCGTCACAGTCATTGGCCCACGTTCCCACCCTTGCCCAGACGCACATACACTCACCGTCCAATCATGCAGGCCTCATTCCCCCCCACCCTGTATCTTCCATCCACACCACTCCAAACAGGCATTGTCCATACAGCATGCTCACAGTGTACTCACCTGTTTGTCTGGAGGACCGTAGAGTAGCGTGTACTGGGGGCGGACCCCATCCACTAGTTTGTCCAACTCCCCCGATGTGAAGGCAGGGGCCCTTTCCTCAGACACATGAGCCATCGTCGCTTCCAGACTGAGGTCACAGCAGGACTTGCATTGTGGGTCCTCTCCTGTCGAAGATCAGGTATCAAGTGATTGAACAGACAGAAAATGGCGGTCATGTCCGCTGCGGTGCGTACTGTCACCGCCGGCGTACATCGTCATTGGCTCCTGGGACCCATATGATCCAATGTTAACCAATGCAGGATCGCGCCGTGGTCTTCGACCACCTACCACGACGGTGTACAACGCCAGCGCAGTTACCTCATATCCCCTTGTCCCACATTACAGGTCAGGCAGCCGCCATTTCAGGGGGCCACATGGCATTAATTTTAACTGCGTCACACATATCTAGGCCTTGCATACACACAGAGACAGGCACATAGCGGATTGACAAATGTGTGCAATTAAATTGTATTTTTCCTACCTCAGTGTTGGCTGACTCTGTGCTCGCTGTTCTCGTCCATAGGGCACGTCTGCTGGGGCAGGTGATGAGATGGCGGCATCCTCCGGTGTACAGACCGCTGGTGGACCTGTCGACAATGGAAGAGAGACATGTAATAGTCACCTACAGACTTGATCGTGCCACAGTCCATGAACTGTGTGCCCAGTTGGAGCCAGATCTGATGTCAGCTATCTGCCATCCCACAGGAATTCCCCCTCTAGTGCAGGTCCTGTCAGTACTCCATTTCCTGGCAAGTGGTTCTTTTCAAACTACAGCGGCCATAGCATCAGGGATGTCTCAGCCAAAGTTCTCAAAAGTGTTGTCCAGAGTGTTGTCTGCCCTGCCGAAACACATGCGCAGCTACATCGTGTTCCCTCAGGTGGAGGATTTGCCTACAGTGAAAGGTGACTTCTATGCCCTGGGACATATCCCCAACATCATAGGTGCCATTGATGGGACACATGTGCCCTTGGTCCCCCCATGCAGGAGTGAACAGGTGTACAGAAACCGGAAGAGCTACCATTCTATGAATGTGCAGATGGTGTGTTTGGCAGACCAGTACATCTCCCATGTGAACGTCAAGTTTCCTGGCTCAGTGCATGACGCTTACATTCTGAGGAATAGCAGCATCCCTTATGTGATGGGGCAACTCCAGAGGCACCGTGTGTGGCTAATAGGTGAGAACAAGGACCCTATACTGTGTGAATAGTTTATGGGTCCGGGGTTGTCCCTAAGGGTTAGTGTGTGTCTAACAGTTGTCCCTCGACATTTACAGGTGACTCTGGGTACCCAAACCTGTCATGGCTACTGACCCCAGTGAGAAATCCCAGGACAAGGGCAGAGGAACGCTGCAATGAGGCACATGGGCGAACTAGGAGAGTCATAGAGAGGGCCTTCAGCCTCCTGAAGGCCAGGTTCCGGTGCCTCCATATGACAGGTGGTTCCCTCTACTACTCACCAAAGAAGGTGTGTAAGATCATCGTGGCCTGCTGTATGCTGCACAACTTGGCTTTGTGATGACCAGTGCCTTTTCTGCAGGAGGATGGTCCAGAAGGGGGTCTTGTGGCAGCTGTGGTGCCTGTGGACAGTGAAGAAGAGGAGGCAGAAGAGGAGGACATAGACAACAGAAACAACGTGATCCAGCAATACTTCCAGTGAGACACCGGCTCCTACATCTGATAAAATTATAAGACCTATCATCTGTCTGTCACTTTCACCCAGTGTATGAGCCCTGACTTGTCACTTTGCCTTTCCATTTCACAGATGTGGGTCCCACTGTGTGACCTCTGGTATGTTATCTCATGGACTAGAGCTGTGTGACAGAGGTATGTTGATAAATTGAATGGACATTGGTATTTTCCTCAGTTATTGCAAATACACATTTGTGAAAGCACAGACTCCAGATTGTTTTGTGATTCAAGGGTGTTTATTTAAGTGCAAAATGGTGGAGGTGGTATTAAAGTGGTCAGAGGTGATGGTGGAGGAATGTCCATGGCAGAGTCCAGTCTATTTGTCTCACAGGTGCATTGTCCAAAGGGGCATAGGAAGTGGAGCTAGGGCAGTTTAAGGATGGACAGGGTGACAAAGTGGGATAGAAGGATGACAATCAGGGTGGTCTCATTTCTTGGCGGGGTCTTGCCATTGTTCTCTGTCTTTGTCCTGGATCTCAGGAACCGCTTGGGGGGTGGTTCTCCATTTGCAGGGGGTGTGGTGCTGGTGTCGTGGTCCTGTGGCGGTGCCTCAGTCCACTAGCGCCAGCGGAGGTGGTGGGCAGTTCATCGTCCAGGCTAGTGTCAGGGAGCCCTTTTCTGCCACAGTGTCCCTCCTGGTATTCACAAGGTCCTTCAGCACCCCTACAATGGTGCCCAGGCTGGTATTGATGGATTTGAGTTCCTCCCTGAACCCCAAATACTGTTCCTCCTGCAGCCGCTGGGTCTCCTGAAATTTGGCCAGTACCGTTGCCATCGTCTCCTGGGAATGATAGTACGCTCCCATGATGTTGGAGAGGGCCTCATGGAGAGTGGGTTCCCTGGGTCTGTCCTCCCACTGTCGCACAGCAGACCTCCCAGTTCCCAAGTTTTCCTGGGCCTCTGTCCCCTGAACCGTGTGCCCACTGCCCCAAGGTCCCTTCTTTTCTTGGGGTGGTGGGTTTGCCTGGGTTCCCTGTAGTGGTGGACACACTGCTGCTTGACGTGTCCTGGGGACAGAGGTATGGGCCTGCTGAGTGGGTGCTGTGCTGGTGTTTCCTGAGGAGGGAGGCTCTGAAGTGGCCTGTGACTGTGTCAGGGGAACCGACTGTCCCGAGGTCCCAGATGGGCCGGGCTGGTCATCTAGATCCAGTTGGACAGAGCTGCTGTCATCACTGTGGGCCTCTTCTGTGGGGGGAGTGGACATGTCTGGAACCTCCTGTCCGGTGACATTGGTTAGGGGTCCTGCAGGGGTGTAAAGGCATGATTATTGCATCTGTGTGTGCCATGGTGTGCAATGGGTGGGTGAGCCTGTACCCCAGTGCTTAAATTATTGTGTAGGACATTGTGTGATATTTGGTTTGGGGATCTGTGTGGGTATGTGTAGTGGACATGCATTGGTGATGGGTGTCCATGCTCTGTTGTTGCATGCACGGCTTGGTGTTGGGATGGGTGGTTTGTGATAGTGGGACATATGTGAGGAGTTGGAGTGATGGGGGTGAGGGTGAGGGTGGGGGTATGTGATAGCATGCAGGTAGGGTGGGGGATATGGTAGTTAAAGATTTGACTTACCAGAGTCCATTCCTCCAGCTACTCCTGCGAGGCCCTCAGGATGCAGTATAGCCAAGACCTGCTCCTCCCATGTTGTTAGTTGTGGGGGAGGAGGTGGGGTTCTGCCGCCAGTCCTCTGAACCGCAATGTGGTGTCTTGAGACCACAGAATGCACCTTCCCCCATAAGTCCCTCCACCTCTTCCTGATGTCATCCCGTGTTCTTGGGTGCTGTCCCACTGCGTTGACCCTATTCACGATTCTGCGCCATAGCTTCATCTTCCTAGCTGCACCTGTGATCCGAATAGCTGTGGTTCTACCCGGATGATTTCCTCCACCATGACCCTGAGCTCCTCCTCAGAAAATCTGGGGTGTCTTTGCGGTGCCATGGGGTGGTGTGGGTGATGTGCGAGGTGGTGTGTGTTGTGATGTGTGGGGTGATGTTTAGGGGTGTGTGGTGTTTTGTGCGTGGATATGTATGAGTAATGGTGTTGTGTGCCTCTGTCTGCTGGTGTGGTCTTTACTTTTCTGTCTCTCTGCTTCTTCCAAATTTTTTGTTTTAAGGGTTTGTGGGTAATGTGGGGGTGTGTTTTATATTGTATTGGTTGTGTGGGAGTGGTGTGTGTATGTGTATCAGGTGTGTGTATTTCGATTTGTCCAATGTGGTAGTGTTTTGTAAATGTGTGTGTATTTTGAGCGCGGCGGTGTGTACCGCCAATGGAATACCGCGGTTGAAAGACCGCCGCGTGGATTCGTGGGTTGTGATAGTGTGGGCGTATTCTTGTTGGCGTGACGGTGGAGGTTTTGTTATCGCCAGTTTATCACTGACCTTTGGTGTGGCGGACTTGTGTGGGTGTCTAGATTTTGGCAGATTCCGAGCTGTGAGTCATAATAGCTGTGGTGGAATTCTGCGGCCCCGGCGGTGTGTTGGCGGTCTTCTGCACAGCGGTAAGCGGGATTTACCGCCAATATTGTAATGAGGGCCATTGTCTTTTTACATGAGGACAAAAAGTAATCTGAACATTCCCTGGAAAACAATAGGAATTGTACTAAGGACTTAATGTGCACATATAATGTAACATATTCAATTTTAACAGCTTTGCAGAAAATTCAAATGCCCTGGATAGTTGTGTGCACTTCAGGAAACACTACACATCAAAGTTTTAATTGCCATGAAATGAGCGCGCACACTGTAAGCGATCTGAACACCTAGGTTTAAATGCGGGGAATGAATCGTGCACACTGTCGATTCCAACACATATATGCAAATGCCATGAAATGATTGCGCACTGTGTAAGCGATCTGAACATCAAGATTTGAATGCAAGAATGAATCGCGCGTCTTGCCGATTCCAACAAGCATATGGAAATGCCATGAAATGGTCGCGCACTCTGTAAGCGATCTGAACATCAAGGTTTAAATGCGGGAATGGATCGCACACACTGCCGATTCCAACAGGTATATGCAAATGCCATGAAATGATTGAGCACTCTGTAAGCGATCTGAAACATCAAGATTTAAATGCAGGAATGAATTGCGCGTCTTGCCGATTCGAATGCCACCATGCAAATGCCAAGAAACGGTATCGCACAATGAGTATCAAGATTTAAATGCAAGGAATGAATCGTGCATCTTGCCGATTCGAATGCCACCATGCAAATGCCAAGAAATGGTCGCGCATAATGATTATCTAGAGTTAAATGCAGGGAATGAATCGCGCGTCTTGCCGATTCGAATGCCACCATGCAAATGCCAAGAAATGGTAGCGCACAATGAGTATCAAGAGTTAGATGCAAGGAATGAATCACGTGTCTTGCTGATTCAAAAGTCAATATGCAAATGTCAAGAAATGGTCACGTACATTGTTGCCGACCTGAATCTCAAAAGTCAAATGCGAAGAATGAATCGCGTGTCTTGCCGATTCGAATATCAACATGTAAATGCCAGAAAACCACAAGCACATTCACACGCACAAGGAAAAATCTTTCTACATGAAAACTAGGCCGAAAAACTTGAATGCCTTTGAAAACGCAGTTGGGGGCCCAGCCCGACCACCGTCTTCCTGCCCATTTTCAAGGATCACCAATGCAATGAAGGGCAAGGCCTGGAAAGGTCAAAGTAGGCCTCTGGAACAGGAGCTCAGGAAGTTGCTGCTGCTCTGCACCAGGACCTCTGAATAGTGAGCACGTGGGGCTGGCTCCCTTATATAGAGTCTGGCCCAGCCCACAAACCACACCCAGTCATGCTGCAGGGAAAGCTTCTAGAAGGTCCTAGAAAGGGACCACACCCTAACACACTCAGGGGGTGATTCTAACCCTGGCGGTCGGTGAGAAAGCGGCGGCCAACCCGCCAACAGGCTGGCGGTCCAGAAAATGGAATTCTGACCCTGGCGGGAACCGCCAACACAGCCCGCCACATTAACACTCCGCCCGCCACGGCGGTACAGACAAACAGCGCGGCGGTAACCGCCAACAGACAGGCGGCAGACAATGTACCGCCCACAGTATCATAACTCACCAATCCGCCACCTTTTCCGGGGCGGGAGCCCCGTCGATAAAAACACGGTGGAAACAGACTACGAACGGGAAAACGCTCACCTCTACGCACTCCACGAGGAAGGAGGACAGCATGGAACCCGAATTAAACATCCTACCTGCTCTCGTCTACCTGCTCATCTACCACGAGTACGAACGCCGGCGCAGACGACAACGGTGAGTACTGCACCTACGACACACGGGAGGGGGGAGGAGGAAAGCTTACGGCACACACATATGCGACCCCCACCCCCCCAAACTATGTACACACCAATGCAGAGCAACAAGTCACAGTGACACCACCCAAACCCCCCTGAAAAATGCAAAGACATAATTAAATTGTGAATAAAAATTTATGTACAAAATAGGCTCTGAAAAGTATTGATCAACTAGCCAAAAAATCAATATCAAAATAATTCTATATACAGTGCAATGGATAACCGAGGCAATTAGTCCTGCGCATCAAAAGAAAATCGAAGTGTCCGTGGGCCAAAGTGTAACGACACAAGGGCAAAGCCCACACAGGAGACCTGAGTCCTTTGGAGAGAACACTGCAGGGGCATCTGATGAAAAAACTACAGGCACCTCAGGGGGAAGGGAAGGGGGGGGCACCACAGCCACATGAGTCCACGACGCCAGATCCACGAAGGGGCCACCATGCCTACTGTGCCATCCTGGGGAGTGCAAAGCCACAGTCTCAAGTCTCTACAGTAGGTGGGTTGCCCACTGTTCCATCCTGGGGAGTGCAAAGCCACAGTCTCTCAAGTCTCTCCAGTGGTTGGTTTGCCCACTGTACCATCCTGGGGAGTGCAAAGTCACAGTCTCTCAAGTCTCTACAGTTGGTGGGTTGCCCACTGTGCCATCCTGGGGAGTGCAAAGCCACAGTCTCTCA
Organism: Pleurodeles waltl; assembly: GCF_031143425.1. Lineage (NCBI taxonomy): Eukaryota > Metazoa > Chordata > Amphibia > Caudata > Salamandridae > Pleurodeles > Pleurodeles waltl. The sequence goes on along the minus strand of NC_090447.1, from coordinate 1,173,010,132 downwards.
AGTCTATACAGTAGGTGGGTTGCCCACTGTTCCATCCTGGGGAGTGCAAAGCCACAGTCCATCAGGTGGATTACAGTCTCCACTGGTCAAGGAGGAGGCATGGTGGGCACAGTGAACCGTTAACAGTGCATGCAGGAAGGGCCCAGCGGAGCGCTGCTTGAGACAGCGGTGCCCAGCGGAGCAGTGCTTGACAGGAAGGGCCCAGCGGAGCGGTGCCTGAGACGGCAGGGCCCAGCGGAGCGGTGCTTGACAGGAAGGGCCCAGCGGAGCGGTGCTTGACAGGAAGGGCCCAGCGGAGCGGTGCTTGAGACGGCGGGGCCCAGCGGAGCGGTGCTTGACAGGAAGGGCACAGCGGAGCGGTGCTTGACAGGAAGGGCCCAGCGGAGCGGTGCTTGAGATGGCGGTGCCCAGCGGAGCGGTGCTTGAGACGGCGGTGCCCAGCGGAGCGATGCTTGACAGGAAGGGCCCAGCGGAGCGGTGCTTGACAGGAAGGGCCCAGCGGAGCGGTGCTTGACAGGAAGGGCCCAGCGGAGCGGTGCTTGAGACGGCGGTGCCCAGCGGAGCGGTGCTTGAGACGGCGGGGCCCAGCGGAGCGGTGCTTGACAGGAAGGGCCCAGCGGAGCGGTGCTTGAGACGGCGGTGCCCAGTGGAGCGGTGCTTGAGACGGCGGGCCCAGCTGAGCGGTGCTTGACAGGAAGGGCCCAGCGGAGCAGTGCTTGACAGGAAGGGCCCAGTGGAGCGGTGCTTGAGACGGCGGTGCCCAGCGGAGCGGTGCTTGAGACGGCGGTGCCCAGCAGAGCGGTGCTTGACAGGAAGGGCCCAGCGGAGCGGTGCTTGACAGGAAGGGCCCAGCGGAGCGGTGCTTGAGACGGCGGTGCCCAGCGGAGCGGTGCTTGAGACGGCAGGGCCCAGCGGAGCGGTGCTTGACAGGAAGGGCCCAGCGGAGCGGTGCTTGAGACGGCGGTGCCCAGCGGAGCGGTGCTTGAGACGGCGGGGCCCAGCGGAGCGGTGCTTGACAGGAAGGGCCCAGCGGAGCGGTGCTTGACAGGAAGGGCCCAGCGGAGCGGTGCTTGAGACGGCGGGGCCCAGCGGAGCGGTGCTTGACAGGAAGGGCCCAGCGGAGCGGTGCTTGACAGGAAGGGCCCAGCTGAGCGGTGCTTGAGACGGCGGTGCCCAGCGGAGCGGTGCTTGAGACGGCGGGGCCCAGCGGAGCGGTCCTTGACAGGAAGAGCCCAGCAGAGCGGTGCTTGAGACGGCGGGGCCCAGCGGAGCAGTGCTTGACAGGAAGGGCCCAGCGGAGCGGTGCTTGAGACGGCGGGGCCCAGCGGAGCGGTGCTTGACAGGAAGGGCCCTGTTCAGCGGTGCTCTTCTGCACGGCGGGGCCCTGTTCAGCGGTGCTCTTCTGCACGGCGGGGCCCTCTTCAGCGGTGCTCTTCTGCACGGCGGGGCCCTGTTCAGCGGTGCTCTTCTGCACGGCGGGGCCCTCTTCAGCGGTGCTCTTCTACACGGCGGGGCCCTCTTCAGCGGTGCTCTTCTGCACGGCGGGGCCCTGTTCAGCGGTGCTCTTCTGCACGGCGGGGCCCTCTTCAGCGGTGCTCTTCTGCACGGCGGGCCCTGTTCAGCGGTGCTCTTCTGCACGGCGGGGCCCTCTTCAGCGGTGCTCTTCTGCATGGCGGGGCCCTGTTCAGCGGTGCTCTTCTGCACGGCGGGGCCCTCTTCAGCGGTGCTCGTCCAGTAAGTCAAGGGAGCCAGACCTGGCCTGGACTCCCTGCTCAGTCGCCCTCCGACCGTGCTGTTGCTGGACCCTTCGGTGACGGAGTCCTGGGCCCTTTGGTGTCCTCCCTAACACCCGGGATGGGGCTTGTGGGGCCCTCCTGCTCTCCGCTCCTGCTGGCTGACTTCTCCGCCCTGCTGCCCTTTCGCTCCTTAGATGGGGCTCTCGGGCCCTTGCCTCCCCTAGATGTTGTGGCTGGTGAAGTGGGCGAACTTTGCTCCTTGGGGGCAGCCGTGTCAGTCCTCTCACGGCGGCCCTTTAGTTTCCTGGTCCTCTTGCCTGGGGGGGGGCTGGCTGTCCCCTTGCTGCTGATTGAAGTGTCACTGCTGGCAAAGGGTGGACTCCAGAACCCATGCACCACAGTGACACTCGAAGCTGGGCTGGTGGTGGCTGAGGTGCTCTTGGGACTCTTTGCAGATGGAGGGGGTGGGTCAGGGGAGGGAAAGAGGTTAAGATTAGCGAGGAAAAGTTTTTTAGGACCAAGGTAAAGGGTAGGAGAAGTGGTGATGGGAGTGGAGGAAGAGGATGTGGTTGTAGGAGAGTCAGGTGTGCTGTCTTTGGGTGCAGGTGCTTGTGCTGGAGGCTGTCGTGAGGTGGATGGCTGTTGGGTGGGTGTCTGCCTGCTTTTGTGTGTCTTGGAAGAGGGGGTGACAGACACAGTGGGAGAGGACACAGGGGACTTGTAAATGGAAGTGGGGGTGGTGACTGCACGTGTGCGGACTGTACTGGAGGGTGTGCTGGTGATGGAAGCACTGGCTGATGGTGGTGTGCATGCAGGTGTGAGTGTAGACGTCACAGGGAGGGAGGAGCGAGACGAGGAGGAGGGGGACACAGAGGTGGTAGTGACTGTTGGAATGTCTGCATCTGGGTGTTGCTTGTGTGAATGCTTGTGGGTTCTGTGGTGCTTGTGTCTGGATGAGCTGCCCTTGGGTGTTGAGGTGTGTGCAGGCTGGTCTGATGGTGTGGATGGGATAGGCTGAGGAACAGGAGACAGAGACAGGGTGGAGGCAGTCAGAAGAGGGAGGCTGGAAACAGGGACAATGGCTGCCGTCAGTGCTGAGGCCAGAGCATTGAACGATCGTTGATGGGCAGCCTGACCCGAATGAATGCCCTCCAGGTAGGCATTGCTCCGATGCACCTCCCTTTCTACCCCCTGGATGGCATTCAAAAGGGTAGTCTGCCCAACAATGATGGTCTGAAGGAGGTCAATGACCTCCTCACTGAGGGCAGCAGGGGTGACAGGGGCAGGGGCTGAGGTGCATGGGGCGAAGGAGACGCCCGCCTTCCTGGGCGAGCGGGCACGGAGCGTAGGCTGAGGGGCTGCTGGGAGGGTGGGGCTGGTGCGCTGGGTGGCGGCTGTACCTGTAGAGGCGGGGGCCCGGATGTTGCCGCCACCGCTAGGGAGCTCCCATCCGAGGACGTGTCGGTGTCGCTGGTGTCACCACCGGTCCCCGTTGTGGTGCTCCCCTCGCCCTCCGGATCACTGGTGCCCTCGGTGTCTGTTCCTGGGCCCACCGGGGCCTTGTGACTTGCAGCTCCCTCGTGCTCCGATGCCAATTCTCCTCCGCCTGATGATGCTAATGCACACATGCACAAGAAGATGAAGAAGAAGGGTGGGGGGAGAAAAACGAAGACCAGGTTGAGTGCATACAATGTCAACACCGTTGGCGGAGAGGACAGACACAGGAGCCTCATGCACTAAGCCGCGCATTTGGGGTACACTACTCAGTACTTCTGACTAGGACAACAGGTCTAGAGACGACAAACGCGCACATGTGTGATGCTGGACCATCGATAGCTGTACTTGTCACCCTATAGAGGTGGGGGCCGGGAGCACAGGGCCATGCCTAAAGGAGAGGACTACAGTACAGAAAGCACCCTGGCCTAATGTCACCCACAACCCTCCTCCCCCACCCAGACGCCTCCACTGCGCAGAAAGTTAGCAGAATGTGCTGATACACACCCCCTTGTGTCTGCTGTGATGTCCTCAAGCGCCCATCCAAATCAGGGTAGGCCACCGCCAGGATCCGGGACATCAGGGGGGTCAGGGTACGACTGGCACCCCTCCTAGGTTGGGAGGCCATCCCCAGCAGTGACTCAGCGGTCTTCCTGGTCCCGCGGCAGATGTCCTCCCACCTCTTGCGGCAGTGGGTGCCCCGTCTGACGTGGACCCCCAGGGCCCGGACTTCCTTGGCGATGGCACGCCAAATGTCCACTTTCTGATGGGCGCTGACCTATTTGACATGTACAGGGTGGGAAGGAAAAATTCATCAATTTACTGCATGTTAGATGTGATTGGCCCCCCCTCCCCAACCTTGCCATATGGCACATGCTCTCATCTGTTGTGCGTTGCACTCCTCATTCGCCCACCACCCCACCAACTTACATCCACCCCACTTCACACAGGCATAGCCCATTCAATGTGCACCCAGTGTACTTACCTGTTGGTCTGGAGGACCGTAGAGTAACGCATACTGGGGGAGGACCCCATCCACAAGTTTCTCCAACTCCTCAGACGTGAAGGCAGGGGCCCTTTCCCCAGTCGCAGCAGCCATTGTCACTTCCAGACCGAGGTCACAGCAGCACATGCAGTATAGGTCCTCTCCTGTGGATGATCAGGTCTCGAGTGATTAAGCAGATAGAAAATGGCGGTCACGCCCGCGGCGGTGCGTACTGCGGCGGTGCGTACCGCGACCGCCGGCGCACCTCGTCATTGGCTCCTGAAACCCATAGGCTTCAATGTTAACCAATGCGGCTTCGTATAGCGGTCTTCGACCGCCTACCGCCACGGTGTGCCACGCCAGAGCATTGACCTCACATCCCATTGTCCCACTTCACAGGTCAGGCAGCCGCCATTTCAAGGGCCCACATGGCATAATTTGTACTGCGTCACACAGGCCTAGGCCTTGCATTGCCACACATACACGCCTTTCAATACATAGATAATCGTGTGCTCGGCATGCTGTGGTGAACGTACCTGTGATTTGCTTGACTCTGTGCTCCATGTTGTCCTTCCTAGGCACCGTCCGCTGGGACTTGCGAGGAGAAGGATGAATCCTCGCATGTACCGACCGCTGGTGGACCTGTCGACAATGGAAGAACGCCATATCATACTACGATACCGACTTGACCGAGCCACTATACATGAACTGTGTGCCCAGCTGGAGCCAGCCCTGATGTCCCCCATCCGCCAACCCACAGGAATTCCCCCTCTAGTGCAGGTTCTGTCAGTCCTCCATTTTTTGGCAAGTGGCTCATTCCAGACAACAGTGGCCATGTCATCTGGAATGTCTCAGCCTATGTTTTCAAAAATTTTGTCTAGAGTGTTGTCTGCCCTGACGAAACACATGCGGAGCTACATTGTATTCCCTGAGGAGGTTGATTTGGCCACTGTGAAGGGTGATTTTTATGCCCTTGGACATATCCCCAACATAATTGGTGCCATTGATGGGACCCATGTGGCTTTAGTACCCCCAAAAGACAATGAGCAGGTGTATAGAAACAGGAAAAGTTACCATTCTATGAACGTCCAGGTGGTCTGTTTGGCTGACCAGTACATCTCCCATGTGAATGCCAAGTTCCCTGGGTCAGTGCATGACGCGTATGTGATGCGTAATAGCAGCATCCCTTATGTGATGGAACAGCTACAGAGACAACGTGTGTGGCTAATTGGTGACTCTGGTTACCCCAACCTGCCTTGGCTATTGACCCCAGTGAGGAATCCCCGGACCAGGGCAGAGGAACGGTACAATGAGGCCCATGGGCGAACTAGGAGGATCATAGAAAGAACCTTTGGCCTCCTGAAGGCCAGGTTTAGGTGCCTGCATATGACAGGGGGATCCCTGATGTACTCACCAAAGAAGGTGTGCCAGATCATCGTGGCCTGCTGTATGCTTCACAATCTGGCATTGCGACGTCAGGTGCCTTTCCTGCAGGAGGATGGTCCAGATGGTGGTGTTGAAGCAGCTGTGGAGCCTGCGGAGAGTGAAGAGGAGGAAGACGAAGAGGACGACACAGACAACAGGGACAGAGTTATCCAACAGTATTTTCAGTAGCACACAGGTAAGAATCACCACGCCATTTAACATTTACTGAAAGCCCTCTGCATCTTTACTTTGTGTATTTCCCCCCAGTTCTTTTAAACTGATGTTTGATTTTCCCTTCCCTTTTCAGTGCTGTATGACCCACTGCGTGACTTCTGCTTGGTTAGCCCATGGACTAATGCTTATTGACATAGGTATGTTGTCATCACAAAAATAACAGAACATTATTGATCAGTAATGTGTTATACATTTGTAAATAATACAGGCTGACTCCTGAATGATTTCAGTGCAATGAGTGATTTATTTTTAGTGCTAGATATTGGTACATGATATTAAAACGGTGATGGGTGAGGGTGGAGTTATGTCCATTGCAGAGCCCAGTTCTCAGTTTCACAGGTGCATTTTCCATATGCCTGTGGAAGGATGGAGCAGGGGCAGTTCAAGGTTGGACAGGGTGACACTGTGGGACAGTGGGATGACATCAGGGGGTATCTTATGCTGGCGGGGGTCTTGGCATCCTACTCTGTCTTCCTGTGAGATCTCAGGTTCCTCTTGCGGGGTGGTTGTTCTTCAGCAGGAGGTGGGGTTCTGGTGGGCCGTCGTTCTGTGGGGGCCTCCTGACCACTAGCGCCGGCGGAGGTGGTAGGCTGTTCCTGGCTAGTGACAGGGGCCCTTTGTGGTGCCACATGGTCCCGCAATGTGGTTTCTATCCGGTTGAGGGCCTGGACTATGGTCCCCATAGCGGTAGCGATGTTCCTGAGTTCATTGCTGAACCCCATGTACCGTTCCTCCTGCTGTGCCTGGATCTCGGTGAACCTGGCCAGCACCGTCGCCATCGTCTCCTGGGAGTGATGGTATGCTCCCATGATGGTGGTGAGGGCCTCTTGGAGAGTGGGTTCCCTGGGCCTGTCCTCCCCCCCCTGTCGCACAGCAGCCCTCCCAGTTGCCCTGTTTCCCCGGGCCTCTGTCCTCTGGACGGTGTGCCCACTACCACTGCCCCCAGGTCCCTGTTGTTGTTGGGGTGTTGTGTCAGCCTGGGTGCCCTGTAGTGGCGGACACACCGCTGCTTGACGCGTCCTGGAGACAGAGGCATGGGCCCGCTGGGTGGGAGCTGTGCTGGTGTTCCCAGAGGGGGTTGGGTCTGCTGTGGCCTGTGTCTGTGTGTGGGGAACCGACTGTCCAGAGGTCCCCGATGGTCCGGGCTGGTCATCAGGTTCTAGGTCGACAGAGCTGCTGTCCTCGCTGGGGGCCTGTTCTGGGGGTGGGATGGACAAATCTGGACCCTCTGTGGCGGTGTGTTGGCGTTCGGGCCCTGCAGGGGTAAAGGAGTATGGTTATTGTTTCTGTGTGTGCCATGGCGTGCAGTTTGAGTGCCCTTGTCCCCCAGTGCTGGCATTCCCTTGTGGGAGGTGTTGTGAGGGTGGTGGGTGGGGGGGGTGTATGGGTATGTGCAATGGTCATGCTTTGGTGGTGGCTGTCTATGGTTTGTGTTGGCATTCAGGGGTTGGTGTTGTTTAGGGTGGGTTGTGCTGGTGAGACATTGGCAGGGAGGTTGTGTGCTGGGGGGTTGAGATTGGGGGTGAGGGGGGGGGTTGGCATGCTGGTGGTTGGGGGGGGTGAAGTAGTTGAGATTCGACTTACCAGAGTCCATTCCTCCGTGTACTCCAGCGAGGCCATCAGGATGCAGGATGTTTACTACCTCTTGCTCCCATGCTGTGAATTGGGGTGGAGTGGGTGGGGGTCCGCCGCCAGTCTTCTGCACAGCGATGTTGTGTCGCGACACCATCGAGTGCACCTTCCCCCGTAGGTCGTTCCATCGCTTTCTGATATCTTCCCGATTTCTGGGATGCTGTCCCACAGCGTTGACCCTGTCTACGATCCTTTGCCATAGCTCAGCCTTCCTTGCTATAGTGGTGTGCTGCACCTGTGTGCCGAAGAGCTGGGGCTCAACCCTTATAATTTCCTCCACCATGACCCTGAGTTCTTGGTCCGAGAACCTGGGGTGTCTTTGGGGTGCCATGGGGTGGTGTGGATGAGGTGTGGGGTGGTGTTTGTGGTGATGTGCGTGGTGATATGTGGTGATGTGTGCGTAAATGTGGTGTGGGTGATGAAGTTGGGTTCCTGTGTGTGTTGGGGTTTTCGATTGCTGTGCTTGCTCTCTCTATCTCTATCTCTATCGCCTTCTCTCCGATTTCCAACTAGTGGGGGTTTGTGGGTGATGTGGGTTTGTGTTTTATAGTTGATTGGATGTGTGGGAGTGTTGTTTGTATGTGTGTCAGGTGTGTGTATTTCAAATTGTCCAATGTGGCTGTGTTTTGGAGCTGTGTGTGTATTTTGAGCGCGGCGGTGTGTACCGCCAATGGAATACCGCGGTTGAAAGACCGCCGCGTGGATTCGTGGGTCAGAATGGCATGGGCGTGTTTGTGTTGGCGTGACGGTGGAGGTTTGGTCATCTCCAGTTTTCCACGGCCCGCTGATGAGGCGGCCTTCCTTGGATGTCGGGTTTTTGGCGGTTTCACAGTTGGTGGTCAGAATGACCGTGGCGGTTTACCGCGGCCGCGGCGGTAAAATGGCGGACTTCTGACCGGCGGTAAGGGCCTTTTACCGCCGAGGTCAGAATGACCCCCTCAGTAAGCCTGCAGCAATACATTGTAAATTACCAGTTATTGCAAACATCATTAATAGTATTTTTCAAGGTTAAAGTCTGCAATGCAAAAGGTTAACATACTGCATGTAAATACAATGCATGAATTAGGTCCTTGCATAAAGGTTGGGTTTTTGCATTTTAGTCGCCCGTAGAGCACACACTGCCCTGATGTTGACAGTACTCCCCCTCTCCCAAGCGCGCTCTAGGGCCTGGTTTGCCTGGGTTAAGACGATGAAAACGACTCACTAGTCCTGGAGCATGAACATCAGACGCGGAAACCCATGAGTTACTTTCAGGACCGTAACCTTTCCAACAGATCAGATACCACAGGTTACGACCTCGAAGTTTGGAATCCAACACCTGTTTGACTTCGTATTTCACTTTTCCCTGTACTAGAACTAAAGATGGTTGTGAGTGTACATTCTGGACTGCTTTTTTCAGGAGGGAAGTTTGGAACACTGGATGAATACGCAGTGACTGGGGCAACTGCAGTTTATAGGTGACTGGATTAATTTGCTGGAGAACAGTGTAAGGACCTATTTTTGATTAAACGTGCTTTTCTAAAAAGTCTATGGGGGTCCTTACAACCCTGGCGGTCGGTGTTAAAGCGGCGGTAAGACCGCCAACAGGCCGGCGGTAAAAAATTTGCAATTACGACCGTGGCGGAAACTGCCAACAAAGACAGCCACTTTAACACTCCGACCGCCACGGTGGTACAAACAAACAGCTTGGCGGTCACCGCCAACAGACAGGCAGAGGACAAAGTAACGCCCACAGTATTACAACCTACCAATCCGCCACCTTTTCCGGGGCAGATTCACCACGGATAAAAACACGGCGGAAACAGGATTTCGAAGGAAAAACGCTCACCTCTACACACCCCACGAGGAACCAGGACACCATGGAGCCGGAACTCCAAATTCTCCCTGCGATAGTCTTCCTGCTCCTCTACCAGGAGCATGAACGCCAGCGGCGAAGACCACGGTGAGTACTGCACCTACGACACAGGGGAGGGAAAAGAGAGTGGCACACACATGCAACACCCCCACCCACACCCTCACCCTCTACAACACACACTAATACATATTTATACATGGTAGTTACACCCCCCAACCTCCCCGGAAGAATGCAAAGACAAAAGAAAATGAGTGTAACCATTGTAATATATTAAAATCAAGTAGGCAAAAATATATATATACCCCATAAACAAAATATACGCCAAGCATAGTAGTCCAGGTAGTGCTCCAATTAAGTCCGTGGAACACTGGGCCCACATGGTATGGGCGAGGCCCACACAAGATCCCTGACCATGACAGAGAGAACACTGCAGGGGCATCAGAGAGCAAGAAAACAGGCACTTCAGGGGGAGGGAAAGGGGGGGCACCTCAGTCGGTTGAGTGCACAACGCCAGATCCACGAGGGGGCCACATGCCCATTGTTCAATCTTGGGGAGTGCAAAGCCACAGTCTCTCAAGTCTCTACAGTGGGTGGTTTGCCGACTGTTCCATCCTCGGGAGTGCAAAGCCACAGTCTCTCAAGTCTATACAGTGGGTGGGTTGCCCACTGTTCCATCCTGGGGAGTGCAAAGCCACAGTCTCTCAAGTCTCTACAGTGGGTGGGTTGCCCACTGTTCCATCCTGGGAAGTGCAAAGCCACAGTCTCTCAGGTCTCTACAGTGGGTGGTTTACCCACTGTTCAATCCTGGGGAGTGCAAAGCCACAGTCTCTCAAGTGTCTACAGTGGGTGGGTTGCCCACTGTTCCATCCTGGGGAGTGCAAAGCCACAGTCTCTCAAGTCTATACAGTGGGTGGGTTGCCGACTGTTCCATCCTCGGGAGTGCAAAGCCACAGTCTCTCAAGTCTATACAGTGGGTGGGTTGCCCACTGTTCCATCCTGGGGAGTGCAAAGCCACAGTCTCTCAAGTCTCTACAGTGGGTGGGTTGCCCACTGTTCCATCCTGGGAAGTGCAAAGCCACAGTCTCTCAGGTCTCTACAGTGGGTGGTTTACCCACTGTTCAATCCTGGGGAGTGCAAAGCCACAGTCTCTCAAGTGTCTACAGTGGGTGGGTTGCCCACTGTTCCATCCTGGGGAGTGCAAAGCCACAGTCTCTCAAGTCTCACAAGTGGGTTGGTTGCCCACTGTTCAATCCTGGGGAGTGCAAAGCCACAGTCTTTCAAGTGGATAACAGTCTCCACTGGTTCTGGAGGGGGCATGGTGCCCAGAGTGCTTTATCCTGCTAAGGACTGAGGTAGTGGGTGTATCTCTCCACTGGTTCTGGAGGGGGCATTGTGCCCAGAGTGCTTCATCCTGCTAAGGACAGAGGTAGTAGATGTATCTCTCCACTGGTTCTGGAGGGAGCATTGTGCCCAGATTGCTTCATCCTGCTCGTGACGGACTCAGTAGCGTCAGTGCCTTTGGCGCTCATGGGCCAGCGGTGCTTGAGGCGGCGGTGCCCTGTTCAGCGGTGCTTGGAGCGGCGGTGCCCTGTTCAGCGGTGCTTGGAGCGGCGGTGCCCTGTTCAGCGGTGCTTGGAGCGGCGGTGCCCTGTTCAGCAGTGCTTGAGGCGGCAGTGCCCTGTTCAGCGGTGCTTGGAGCGGTGGGCTCCTTTGCAGTGACTCAGCTGCTGGCGGTCCTCTCTGTCCCAGCAGGGCTTGCGCTGGTGGTCCTCTCTGTCCCAGGGGGGCTTGGGCTGGTGGTCCTATCTAGCCCAGCAGGGCTTGTGCTGGCGGTCCTGTCTGTCCCAGCGGGGCCTGTGCTGGCGGTCCTCTCTGTCCCAGCGGGGCTTGTGCTGGCGGTCCTCTCTGTCCCAGTGGGGCTTGAGCTGGCGGTCCTCTCTAGCCCAGCAGGGCTTGTGCTGGCGGTCCTCTCTGGCCCAGCGGGGATGATGGCGGTGGCCTTCTGGGCAGCGGGGATGATAGCTGTGGTCTCCTGGCCAGCGGGGATGACGGCGGTGGCCTCCTGGGCAGCGGGGATGATGGCGGTCTCCTCCGTCGTGCTGCCCTTCCCAGACGTTCCTGGTTTCTTGTGGCCCTTCCCTACCTTGAAAGATGTCGCAGCTGACTCCACATTCCCACCTGGAAACACTGGGAGCGGCTTTGGTGGCTGGAGTCTTCCCCCTCTCCTGCCGGGCACTGGCCAACTTTTGATGCTTGACAGGTGGGGGACTGTCCGTGCTGTGGCTCCACGCCACACTGGCTGCCCTGGTGGCCGGTGCACTCCAGATTCTGGTGACTACAGGCACCACTGGTCCCGGAGATGTTGTGGCTGAGGTGCTAGTTCGGGACCTAGGAGACGGACGGGGTGGGGGAGGTGTGGGAAAGAGGTCAAGGTTGGACAGAAACGTTTGTTGGAGACACTGGGACGGGTAGCTGGAGGGGGTTTGGGAGTGGAGGAAGAGGTTGTGGTTGTAGGAGGTGTTAGTTTGCTGACTTTGGGTGAAGGTGCATGCGTTGGAGGCTGTCGTGAGGTGGATGGCTGTTGGGTGGGTGTGTGCCCGTGTCTTTGTGTATCTTGGTAGGTGGCGTCACAGACACATTGGGAGAGGACACAGGGGACGTGTGAATGGTAGTGGGGGTTGTGACTGCACGTGAGAGGGGTGTGGTGGTGTGTGTGCTGGTGATGGCAGTAGTGGCTGTAGATGTAGTGCATGCAGGTGTGAATGGAGACGAGACTGGGAGGGAGGAGGGAGACGAGGAGGAGGGGGACACAGTGGAGGCAGTGGATGTTGGTATGTCTGCATGTGTGTGATGCTTGTGTGAGTGCCTGTGGGATGTGTGGGGCTTATGTTTGCCTGAGCTTCCCTTGTGTGATGCCGTGTGTGCATGCTAGTCTAGAGGTGTGCTTGTGATAGGCTGGGGTACAGGGGATTGGGCCTGGGTGGAGGAAGTTGGAGGGGGGAGGCTAGACACAGGGACAATGGCTGCCATCAGTGCTGAGGCCAGAGTCTGAAAAGCTCGCTGAAGGGCCGCCTGACCAGAATGAATGCCCTCCAGGAATGCATTGGTTTGTTGCAACTGCCTTTCGACACCCTGGATGGCATTCAAAATGGGAGACTGCCCAACAATGAGGGACCTGAGGAGGTCCATGGCCTCCTCACTGAGGGCAGCAGGGGTGACTGGGGCAGGGCCTGAGGTGCCTGGGGCGAAGGTGATGCCCACCCTCCCGGGTGAGCGGGCACGGGGCAAAGGCTGAGGGGCTGCTGGGAGGGCAGTGCTGGTAGGGGGGTGGTGGCTGTACCTGTAGATGCGGGGGGCACAGATGTTGCCGGCACCACAAGGGAGTTCCCATCAGAGGACGAGTCCGTGTCGCTGGTCTCAGCTCCTGTCCCAGCCGTGGAGCTCCCCTCGCCCTCCGTCCCACTGGTGAAGTCTGAGTCCGTAGTGTGGCCCTCCCTGGCCATGTGGGATGCAGCCCCCGCGTGCTCAGGTGCCACTGCTCCTCCGCCTGATGAAGCTAATGCATACAAGAACAGGGAGACCAAAAAAAGGGGGGGGGAACGGCAGAAGAAAGAAATGTTGGGTGCATGCATTACCGCTACCGTTGGTGGACACGACAGGCACAGAAGCCACCTGCACTACGTCGGGCTATTGGGCTCCACTGTTCAATTCCAGGGAAATGGCCTACTAGGCTATGGACGACATCTGCACACACATGAATGTCACAGTGGCATGACTAGGTGTACTTGGCACTCTACAGAGGTGGGGTGGGGTGCCACATGGCCTGCCTTACGGAGGGACCTTGCCTACGGAACTCGCCCTGGCCTAGGGAAACCCACAGCCCACCTCCCCCACCCAGACACCTCCACTGAGCGCAAAATCAGCAGGATGAGAGTGTACTCACCCCCTTGTGGCTGCTGGGATGCCCTCAAGCGCCCATTCAACTCCGGGTATGCCACCGCCAGGATCCTGAACATCAGGGGGGTCATGGTGCGACAGGAACCCCTCCCACGTTGGGAGGCCATCCCCAGCTGATCCTCCGCCATCTTCTTGCTCCAGCTGTGAATGTCCTCCCATCTTTTCTGGCAGTGGGTGCTCCGTCTGTGGTAGACCCCCAGGGTCCGGACGTCCTTGGCGATGGCACGCCAAATATCTTTTTTCTGGTGGGCGCTGACCTACATGAATTGTACAGGAGGAAGAGAAATTTATTACCAACTGCACCGTCACAGTCATTGGCCCCCATCCCTACCCTTGCCATGTGGCACATGCAATCACCGTCATTTCATGCATGCCGCAATCTCCCCCCCCTTACATCCACCCAACTCCACACAGGCATAGCCCATACAGCATGCTCCCAGTGTACTTACCTGTTTGCCTGGAGGACCGTAGAGCAGCGTGTACTGAGGGAGGACCCCGTCCACAAGTTTCTCCAACTCCTCCGATGTGAAGGCAGGGGCCCTTTCCCCAGACACTCGAGCCATTGTCTCTTCCAGACCGAGGTCACAGCAGCACTTGCAGCGTAGGTCCTTTCCTCTCGAAGATCAGGTATCGAGTGATTGAACAGATAGATAGAAAATGGCAGTCACGTCCGCGGCGGTGCGTACCGTCATTGGCTCCTGGGACCCATAGGGTCCAATGTTAATCAATGCAGCATTGCGCCGCAGTCTTTGACCACCTACCGCGATGGTGTACAACGCCAGCGCAGTTACCTCACATCCCATTGTCCCAATTTACAGGTCAGGCAGCTGCCATTTCAGGGGTCCACATGGCTTCATTTTTAACTGCGTCACACATACCTAGGCCTAGACTCAACACACATACAGGCCACTTTTTGGATTATGATTCGTGTTCTGTGTAAGCTGTGGGTACGTACCTCTGAGTTGGTTGACTCTGTGCTCGCTGTTGTCCTTCATAGGCACAGTCCGCTGGGACATGTGAGGAGATGGCAGCATCCTCCGGTGTACCGACCATTGGTGGACCTGTCGACAATGGAGGAAAGACATGTGATCATCACATACAGGCTTGACCGTGCCACAATCCAGGAACTGTGTACCCAGCTGGAGCCAGACCTGATGTCAGCTATCCGCCATCCCACAGGAATCCCCCCTCAAGTGCAGGGGCTGTCAGTGCTCCATTTCCTTGCAAGTGGGTCATTTCAAACAACAGTGGCCATAGCATCAGGGATGTCCCAGCCTATGTTTTCCAACGTGTTGTCCAGAGTGTTGTCTGCCCTGCTGAAACACATGCAGAGCTACATCGTTTTCCCTCTGGTGGAGGATTTGCCTACAGTGAAAGGTGATTTCTATGCCCTGGGACATATCCCCAACATCATAGGTGCCATTGATGGGACCCATGTGGCTTTGGTCCCCCCACAGGAGTGAACAGGTGTACAGAAACCGGAAGAGTTACCATTCCATGAATGTACAGATGGTATGTTTGGCAGACCAGTACATCTACCATGTGAATGCCATGTTCCCTGGCTCAGTGCATGATGCCTACATCCTGCGGAATAGCAGCATCCATTATGTGATGGGTCAACTCCAGAGGCACCGTGTGTGGCTATTAGGTGAGCACCTGGAAGCAAGACAGTGGGAATGGTTGTCTGGGTCTGGGGATATTCCTACAGGTTAGTGTGTGTCTAACAGTTGTCCCTCACCATTTGCAGGTGACTCTGGTTACCCCAACCTGTCATGGCTACTGACCCCAGTGAGGAATCCCAGGACAAGGGCAGAGGAACGCTACAATGAGGCCCATGGGCGTACATGGCGGATAATCGAGCGGACCTTCGGCCTCCTGAAGGCCAGGTTCAGGTGCCTCCATATGACAGGTGGATCCCTATTCTACTCACCAATGAAGGTGTGCCAGATCATCGTGGCCTGCTGTATGCTTCACAACTTAGCTTTGCGACAACAGGTGCCTTTTCTGCAGGAAGATGGTCCAGATGGCGGTGTTGTTGCAGGTGTGGAGCCTGTGGACCGTGAAGACGAAGAAGCAGAAAAATAAGAAGACATGGACAACAGGGACTCAGTGATCCAGCAATATTTCAAGTGAGACACAGGTAAGAATACAAACCTGCCTACTACATGTACTTTAACACTACTACCTCTCTACTGTCTGTTGTTTTCACCCAGTGTGTGGTCACTGAGTTGTCACTTTCCCTTACGATTTCACAGATGTGTGTCCCACAGTGTGACTTCTGCTTTGATTCAGCATGGGCTACAGCTGTGTGACATAGGTATGTTGACATTACAAATGAAAGAGCTTTTTGACACTGTAATTGCTAATACACTATTCCGAAATCACAGACTGACTCCAGATTGTTTTGTGCTTTAAGGGTGTTTATTTTAGTGCTCAATATTGGAGGGGGTAGAAAAATGGTCAGGGGTGAAGGTGGAGGAATGTCCATGGCAGAGTCCAGTCTATTAGTCTCACCGGTGCATTGCCCAAATGGGCATAGGAAGTGGAGCTGGGGCAGTTTAAGGATGGACAGGGTGACAAAGTGGGACAGAAGGATGATATTCAGGGTGGTCTCATTTCTTGGCGGGGGTGTTGGCATCATTCTCTGTCTTTGTCCTGGATCTCAGGGACCGTTTGCGAGGTGGTTCCTCTTCTGCAGGGGGTGGGGTGCTGGTGAGGTGGTCCTGTGGCGGTGCCTCCTGTCCACTAGCGCCGGCGGAGGTGGTGAGCAGTTCATCGTCCAGGCTAGTGTCAGGGGCCCCTTGTAGTGCTACAGTGTCCCTCCTGGTGTTGAGTACTTCCTTCAGCACCCCTATGATGGTGCCCAGGGTGGAATTGATGGCTCTGAGCTCCTCCCTGAAGCCCAAATACTGTTTCTCCTGCAGGAGCTGGGTCTCCTGAAACTTGGCCAGTACCGTTGCCATCGTCTCCTGGGAGTGGTGGTAGGCTCCCATGATGTTAGAGAGGGCCTCGTGGAGAGTGGGTTCCCTTGGAATGTCCTCCCCCTGTCGCACAGCAGCCCTCCCAGTTCCCCTGTGTTCCTGGGCCTCCGTCCCCTGGACCGTGTGCCCACTGCCACTGCCCCCAGGTCCCTGTTGTTGTTGGGGTGGTGGGTTACCCTGGGTTCCCTGTAGTGGTGGACACACTGCTGATTGACGTGTCCTGGGGATGGAGGTATGGGCCCGCTGGGTGGTTGCTGTGCTGGTGTTTCCAGAGGGGGAAGCTTTGTAGTGGCCTGTGACTGTGTGATGGGAACCAACTGTCCTGAGGTCCCTGATGGGCCGGGCTGGTCATCTAGATCCAGTTGGACAGAGGTGCTGTCATCACTGTGGGCCTCTTCTGTTGATGGTGTGGACATGTGTGGACCCTCCTGTCCAGTGACTTTGGGTAGGGGTCCTGCAGGGGTATAAAAGGACGTTTATACATCTGTGTGTGCCATGGTGTGCAATGGGTGGGTGACCGTGTACCCCAGTGCTTGCATTCCTGTGTGGGACCTTGTGTGATGATGGTTTAGGGGGGTGTATGGGTATGTGCAGTGGACATGCTTTAGTGATGGGTGTCCATGCTTTGTTGTTGCATGCAGGGCTTGGTGTTAGGATGTGTGGTTTGTGATGTTGGGAAATTTGTGAGGAGTTGGAGTGATGGGGTGAGGGTGAG
Source organism: Pleurodeles waltl (assembly GCF_031143425.1). Taxonomy (NCBI): domain Eukaryota; kingdom Metazoa; phylum Chordata; class Amphibia; order Caudata; family Salamandridae; genus Pleurodeles; species Pleurodeles waltl. The sequence continues at coordinate 1,172,993,118 of NC_090447.1, read as the reverse complement.
GGTGGGGGTATGTGATGGCATGCAGGTAGGGTGGGGGATGTAATAGTTAAGATTTGACTTACCAGAGTCCATTCCTCCAGCTACTCCTGCGAGGCCCTCCGGATGCAGAATCGCCAAGACCTCCTCCTCCCATGTTGTTAATGTGGGGGAGGAGGTGGTGGTCTGCCGCCAGTCCGCTGAACCGCAAGGTGGTGTCTTGAGACCACGAAACGCACCTTCCCCCGTAGGTCGTTCCGCCTCTTCCTGATGTCATCCCGATTTCTTGGGTGCTGTCCCACTGCGTTAACCCTGTCCACTATTCTTCGCCATAGCTCCATTTTCCTTGCAATGGAGGTGTGCTGCACCTGTGATCCGAATAGCTGTGGCTCTACCCGGACGATTTCCTCCACCATGACCCTGAGCTCCTCCTCTGAGAACCTTATGTGTCTTTGCCGTGCCATGGGGTGGTGTGGGTGATGTGTGGGGTGCTGTGTGGGGTGCTGTGTGGTGTAATAAGTGTGCTGACATGTAGTGGTGTGTTGTGTGAGGTGAGTGGAAGTTATGTGGGTGATGGTGTTGTGTGCCTGTGGAGGCTAGTATTGTTGATGGTGGTGTCTATCTCTGGCTTTCTCTCAGTAATTGTGGTCGTAGGGGTTTGTGGGTGATGTGGGTGTGTGTTTTATATTGTATTGGGTGTGTGGGAGTGGTGTGTGTATGTGTATCAGGTGTGTGTATTTGGAATTGTCCAATGTGGCTGTGTTTTGTAAATGTGTGTGTATTTTGAGTGCGGCGGTGTGTACCGGCAACGGAATACCGCGGTTGAAAGACCGCCACGTGGATTCGTGGGTCGTGATAGTGTGGGTGTATTTCTGTTGCCTTGACAGATGAGGTTTTGTTTTCGACAGTTTATCACTGACCTTTGGTGTGGCGGACTTGTGTGGGTGTCTGAATATTGGCGGATTCCGTGCTGTGGGTCATAATAGCTGTGGCGGAATTCCGCGGCCGCGGCCGTGTATTGGCGGTCTTCTGCACGGCGGTAAGCGGCTTTTACCGCCAATGTTGTAATGACCGCCTATATGTCTTGTAGAAAGCCACACTTTATCACCTGGTTGGTACTGAGGTCCTTTACAATGTTTCTTGTCGTAGTGCTTTTTGTATTTTTGTTTAGCTTTTTCTAAATGCTGTCGAATCAGTTTCTGGGTTTGGTGGAGGTGTTGAATCGTTTCCAACACAGCTGGGGTAAGAGAACTTTCTTGAGGAATCGTGATGGGCAAAGTGTCAGCATGATAGCCAAACAAACCAAAAAAGGGTGTAACACCAGTGGAGTTGTGAAATGAGTTATTGGAGGCTAACTCAGCTAGCCAGAGCATTGATGTCCAGGTATGAAGTGCTTTCTCAGTGTAAGCACGCAGATATTGCTTCAATGCCTGATTCAGTCTCTCAGTTTGACCATCTGTTTGAGGATGATGGCTAGTAGATAATGTGGACGTGACCTGAAGCATTTTGCACCATGTTTTCCAGAAATTGGACGCAAATTGTCAATCAATCAATCAATCATTCGCATTTATAAAGCACGCTGCTCACCCATAAAGGGTCTCAAGGCGCTGGGGGGGGGGTCAGTGCTCGAAGAGCCAGGTCTTGAGCTGCCTTCTGAAGGAGAGGTGTTCAGGTATGGCGCGAAGGTGGCTGGGCAGAGAGTTCCAGGTCTTCGCTGCCAGGAAAGAGAAGAATCTTCCTCCGGCGGTGGCTTTGCGGATGCGGGGTACGGATGCCAGGGCCTGTCCGGCGGATCGTAGAGTGCGCGGAGGAGTGTAGAAGGAGACGCGGTTGTTGATGAGTTTGGGTCCGAGGTTGTGAAGGGCTTTGTGTGCGTGGGTGAGGAGTCGGAAGGTGATCCTCTTGTTGACGGGGAGCCAATGGAGTTTTTTCAGGTGTCCTGAGATGTGGTGGTGGCGAGGGGTGTCCAGGATGAGTCTTGCGGCAGCGTTCTGGATCCGTTGGAGTTTCCTCAGCAGCTTGGTGGTGATGCCCGCGTACAGGGTGTTCCCGTAGTCCAAGCGACTGGTGACGAGGGCGTGGGTGACGGTCTTCCTGGTGTCGGTGGGGATCCAGCGGAAGATCTTGCGGAGCATGCGTAGGGTGTTGAAGCATGCCGAGGTCACCGAGTTCACCTGTCTGGTCATGGTGAGGGATGAGTCCAGGATGAAGCCGAGGTTGCGTGCGTGGTCGGTGGGTTGGGGGGTGCTGCCTAGGGCAGGGGGGCACCAGGAGTCGTCCCATGCGGTGGGAGTGGGGCCGAGGATGAGGACCTCCGTCTTGTCGGCGTTCAGTTTCAGGCGGCTGTCTGTCATCCAGTTCGCCACTTCCTTCATTCCTTCATGTAATCTGGTCCTAGCTGAGGTGGGGTTGTTAGTGAGGGATAAGATGAGCTGGGTGTCGTCGGCGTATGATATTAGGTCGAGTCCGTGTTTGCGTGCGATGTTCGCCAGGGGGGTCATGTAGATGTTGAAGAGAGTGGGGCTGAGGGAGGATCCTTGAGGTACGCCGCAGATGATCTCCGTGGCTGTGGATCTGAAGGGGGGCAGGCGGACTCTCTGAGTCCTTCCGGAGAGGAAGGAGATGATCCATTCGAGGGCCTTGCCTCTGATGCCGGCGTTGCTGAGGCGTCGTATCAGGGTGCGGTGGCAGACCGTGTCGAAGGCTGCGGAGAGGTCCAGGAGTATGAGGGCCACGGTCTCACCCTTGTCGGTCAGGGCTCTGATGTCGTCCGTGGCTGCGATGAGGGCGGTTTCGGTGCTGTGGTTGGTCCTGAAATCGAACTGTGTGGGGTCGAGGGAGTCGTTGGTTTCCAGGGTGTTGGTGAGTTGAGTGTTGACAATTTTCTCAATCACTTTGGCGGGGAACGGCAGGAGAGAGATGGGCCGGAAGTTTTTGAGTTCGGTGGGGTCTGCTGTGGGTTTCTTTAAGAGGGCGTTGAGCTCTGCGTGTTTCCAGCTCTCCGGGAAGGTGGCGGTGGTGAGGGAGGTGTTGATGACATCTCGGAGGTGCGGTGCGATGATGTCGTCGGCTTTGTTGTAGATGTGGTGCGGGCAGGGGTCCGATGGGGATCCGGAGTGGATCGAGTTCATGACGCGGGTGGTCTCCTCGGTGGTGGTTGGGCTCCAGGTGAGGATGGTGGTGACGCCGGTAGCGGGTTCCGGGGGGGGGGTTCGCGTCGGTGGTCGGGAAGCTGTTGTATATGTCGGTGATCTTGTGGTGGAAGAAGGTCGCGAGGGAGTCGCAGAGGTCCTGTGATGGAGGGATGGAGTTGTTTTCTGCGTCCGGGTTGGAGAGCTCTTTGACGATGCCAAATAGTTCCTTGCTGTTGTGGGCGTTGTTGTCAAGTCTGTTCCGGTAGGCTGTTTTTCGTGCAGCGCGGAGGTGTTGGTGGTGTTGGCGGGTGGCGTCCTTGAGAGCTGACATGTTCTCTTCGGTCTGGTTGAGGTGCCACGTCTTCTCGCGGGCGCGGCATTCTTTCTTGGAGTCCTTGAGGTCGGGGGTGAACCAGGAGTTTTTCTTGTGGTTGTTGGTGCTGGCTTGAGTTTTCAGGGGGGCCAGGAGGTTGGCGCAATCGGAGATCCAGTTGGTGAGGTTGTTGGCGGCTTCGTTTGGGTCGGTGGTGCTGGTGGGTCGGTTCTGGGAGAGGGTTGATGCGAGCTGATCCGTGGAGATACGATTCCAGTGTCTTCTTGGTGGTTGCTGGGTGTGGTGGTGCACAGTGGTCTTCTTGAAGATGAAGTAGACGCAGCTGTGGTCCGACCAGGTGAGTTCGGTGGTGTGGCTGAAGGTGATGTGTTTGCTGGAGGAGAAGATGGGGTCGAGCGTGTGTCCGGCGTAGTGGGTGGGGGTGTTGACTAGCTGATTCAGTCCCAGGTTGGCGAGGTTGTCCAGTAAGGCGGTGGTGTTGTTGTCGGTGAGGTTCTCCAGGTGAAAGTTGAGGTCTCCTAGGAGGATGTAGTCGGTGGACGAGAGTGCGTGAGGGTTGACGAAGTATGCGATGTCTTCGCTGAACTTGGTGCGGGGTCCTGGTGGTCTGTACATGAGGGTGCCTCTGAGGGTGGTCTTGGGGTCGCTGTGGATCGTGAAGTGGAGATGTTCGGCGTCGGGGAGTGAGTTGTCGGTGTCGGTTGAGATGCGGATGGAGTTTTTGTGTGCGATGGCGATGCCTCCTCCGATGCGGTTGGTGCGGTCTTTCCGGATGATTTTGTAGCCGTCGGGGATGGCTATGGCGATGTCGGGTGCCGAGGAGGGATTCATCCAGGTCTCGGTGAGGAAGGCGATGTCCGGGTTTGTAGAGTTGATGAGGTTCCACAGTTCGATGGCGTGCCTGTGGACGGATCGGGTGTTGACCAGGATGCAGTGGAGATTGCTTCCGGGGGAGTCGTTCTTGACGGGAACGGTGTTGGTCCGTAGGCAGGTGAAGTGACAGTTGCTGCAGGTGAAGGGTCCGTGGGTCCGTTTGGGGGTGGCGCTGTAGCAGCCCGGAGTGCGGCCGGGGTTGAGGTTGACGAGGGTGGCGGAGTCGTAGGTCAGGCGGAGGGTGCAGGGGCCAGGGGTTCGGGCGCTGTGCGCGGTCCAGGCGCGGATGGGCGCAGACGGGCTTGCCTTAGGCGCGCCAGCGGCCGCCATTTAAGGGGTAGCCGGGGAGGCGGGGTCAGCTGGAAGGCGGGAGGAGGGCGGGTAGGGGGAAAAAAGCGGCAAAAAAAGCGGCGGGAAAAAGGCTCCGAAGGCGAGGAGGCCTAGAAAAATGACAAAGTGCCGAAAAGGCGCAGAAAGCAGGAAAAACGAGGCAAGGGGGACGGCACTCAGAAGATGCAGGCCCTCGGGGATACAGAAGGAAACCAGGGGAGCGCGATCACACAGCACAGGCACTCGGGGATACAGAAGGAAAAAAAGGGAGCGCGAACGCAGACAAACGGCAACACAGACACTCGGGGCACAGGCAGCGATGCAGGAAAAGAGAAGGCAGAACAGGGGATCTGGATCTGGTGGCGCTGTGAGGACAGGGGAGCGACCTACCCTGGGGTCAAGGGTCGCTACCACTGCCTCGAAGCGGCCGCCATTTAAGGGGTAGCCGGGGAGGCGGGGTCAGCTGGGAGGCGGGAGGAGGGCGGGTAGGGGGAAAAAAGCGGCAAAAAAAGCGGCAAAAAAATTGTGACCCTCGATCGGAGAGAATCATTTTCGGCAGCCTGTGATAACGGACCACTCTATTCATTAAGATGGTTGCCAGTTCACTGGAGGTGGGCAATTTCTTACAGGCAATGAAATGTCCATATTTCGTGAGACTATCTACCACCACAAGGATTACTGAGTGTTGTTGAACCACTGGTAGTCCTGTAATGAAGTCTAAAGAGATGTGTTCCCAAGGTTGACATGGAGTTGGGAGCCGATGCAACAAACCTTTCGGTTTTGAATGGCTTGTCTTGATGCGAGCACAGACTTTGCAGATATTCACCATTGTTTTGACGTCTTTTGCCAGAGTGGTGACCTCCTGGGCAGCGGGGATGATGGCGGTCTCCTCCGTCGTGCTGCCCTTCCCAGACGTTCCTGGTTTCTTGTGGCCCTTCCCTACCTTGAAAGATGTCGCAGCTGACTCCACATTCCCACCTGGAAACACTGGGAGCAGCTTTGGTGGCTGGAGTCTTCCCCCTCTCCTGCCGGGCACTGGCCAACTTTTGATGCTTGACAGGTGGGGGACTGTCCGTGCTGTGGCTCCATGCCACACTGGCTGCCCTGGTGGCCGGTGCACTCCAGATTCTGGTGACTACAGGCACCACTGGTCCCGGAGATGTTGTGGCTGAGGTGCTAGTTCGGGACCTAGGAGACGGACGGGGTGGGGGAGGTGTGGGAAAGAGGTCAAGGTTGGACAGGAAACGTTTTTTGGAGACACTGGGACGGGTAGCTGGAGGGGGTTTGGGAGTGGAGGAAGAGGTTGTGGTTGTAGGAGGTGTTAGTTTGCTGACTTTGGGTGAAGGTGCATGCGCTGGAGGCTGTCGTGAGGTGGATGGCTGTTGGGTGGGTGTGTGCCTGTGTTTGTGTATCTTGGTAGGTGGCGTCACAGACACATTGGGAGAGGACACAGGGGACGTGTGAATGGTAGTGGGGGTTGTGACTGCACGTGAGAGGGGTGTGGTGGTGTGTGTGCTGGTGATGGCAGTAGTGGCTGTAGATGTAGTGCATGCAGGTGTGAATGGAGACGAGACTGGGAGGGAGGAGGGAGACGAGGAGGAGGGGGACACAGTGGAGGCAGTGGATGTTGGTATGTCTGCATGTGTGTGATGCTTGTGTGAGTGCCTGTGGGATATGTGGGGCTTATGTTTGCCTGAGCTTCCCTTGTGTGATGCCGTGTGTGCATGCTGGTCTAGAGGTGTGCTTGTGATAGGCTGGGGTACAGGGGATTGGGCCTGGGTGGAGGAAGTTGGAGGGGGGAGGCTAGACACAGGGACAATGGCTGCCATCAGTGCTGAGGCCAGAGTCTGAAAAGCTCGCTGAAGGGCCGCCTGACCAGAATGAATGCCCTCCAGGAATGCATTGGTTTGTTGCAACTGCCTTTCGACACCCTGGATGGCATTCAAAATGGGAGACTGCCCAACAGTGAGGGACCTGAGGAGGTCCATGGCCTCCTCACTGAGGGCAGCAGGGGTAACTGGGGCAGGGCCTGAGGTGCCTGGGGCGAAGGTGATGCCCACCCTCCCGGGTGAGCGGGCACGGGGCAAAGGCTGAGGGGCTGCTGGGAGGGCGGTGCTGGTAGGGGGGTGGTGGCTGTACCTGTAGATGCGGGGGGCACAGATGTTGCCGTCACCACAAGGGAGTTCCCATCAGAGGACGAGTCCGTGTCGCTGGTCTCAGCTCCTGTCCCAGCCGTGGAGCTCCCCTCGCCCTCCGTCCCACTGGTGAAGTCTGAGTCCGTAGTGTGGCCCTCCCTGGCCATGTGGGATGCAGCCCCCTCGTGCTCAGGTGCCACTGCTCCTCCGCCTGATGATGCTAATGCATACAAGAACAGGGAGACCACAAAAAGGAGGGGGGACGACAGAAGAAAGAAATGTTGGGTGCATGCATTACCGCTACCGTTGGTGGACACGACAGACACAGAAGCCACCTGCACTACGTCGGGCTATTGGGCTCCACTGTTCAATTCCAGGGAAATGGCCTACTAGGCTATGGACGACATCTGCACACACATGAATGTCACAGTGGCATGACTAGGTGTACTTGGCACTCTACAGAGGTGGGGTGGGGTGCCACATGGCCTGCCTTACGGAGGGACCTTGCCTACGGAACTCGCCCTGGCCTAGGGAAACCCACAGCCCACCTCCCCCACCCAGACACCTCCACTGAGCGCAAAATCAGCAGGATGAGAGTGTACTCACCCCCTTGTGGCTGCTGTGATGCCCTCAAGTGCCCATTCAACTCCGGGTATGCCACCGCCAGGATCCTGAACATCAGGGGGGTCATGGTGCGACAGGAACCCCTCCCACATTGGGAGGCCATCCCCAGCTGATCCTCCGCCGTCTTCTTGCTCTAGCTGTGAATGTCCTCCCATCTTCTCTGGCAGTGGGTGCTCCGTCTGTGGTAGACCCCCAGGGTCCGGACGTCCTTGGCGATGGCACGCCAAATATATTTTTTCTGGTGGGCGCTGACCTACATGAATTGTACAGGAGGAAGAGAAACTTATTACCAACTGCACCGTCACAGTCATTGGCCCCCATCCCTACCCTTGCTATGTGGCACATGCAATCACCGTCATTTCATGCATGCCGCAATCTCCCCCCCCCTTACATCCACCCAACTCCACACAGGCATAGCCCATACAGCATGCTCCCAGTGTACTTACCGGTTTGTCTGGAGGACCGTAGAGCAGCGTTTACTGAGGGAGGACCCCGTCCACAAGTTTCTCCAACTCCTCCGATGTGAAGGCAGGGGCCCTTTCCCCAGACACTCAAGCCATTGTCTCTTCCAGACCGAGGTCACAGCAGCACTTGCATCGTAGGTCCTTTCCTGTCGAAGATCAGGTATCGAGAGATTGAACAGATAGATAGAAAATGGCAGTCACGTCCGCGGCGGTGCGTACCGTCATTGGCTCCTGGGACCCATAGGGTCCAATGTTAATCAATGCAGCATTGCGCCGCAGTCTTTGACCGCCTACCGCAACGGTGTACAACGCCAGCGCAGTTACCTCACATCCCATTGTCCCAATTTACAGGTCAGGCAGCTGCCATTTCAGGGGTCCACATGGCTTCATTTTTAACTGCGTCACACATACCTAGGCCTAGACTCAACACACATACAGGCCACTTTTTGGATTATGATTCGTGTTCTGTGTAAGCTGTGGGTACGTACCTCTGAGTTGGTTGACTCTGTGCTCGCTGTTGTCCTTCATAGGCACAGTCCGCTGGGACATGTGAGGAGATGGCAGCATCCTCCGGTGTACCGACCGTTGGTGGACCTGTCGACAATGGAGGAAAGACATGTGATCATCACATACAGGCTTGACCGTGCCACAATCCAGGAACTGTGTACCCAGCTGGAGCCAGACCTGATGTCAGCTATCCGCCATCCCACAGGAATCCCCCCTCAAGTGCAGGGGCTGTCAGTGCTCCATTTCCTTGCAAGTGGGTCATTTCAAACAACAGTGGCCATAGCATCAGGGATGTCCCAGCCTATGTTTTCCAACGTGTTGTCCAGAGTGTTGTCTGCCCTGCTGAAACACATGCAGAGCTACATCGTTTTCCCTCTGGTGGAGGATTTGCCTACAGTGAAAGGTGATTTCTATGCCCTGGTACAGATCCCCAACATCATAAGTGCCATTGATGGGACCCATGTGGCTTTGGTCCCCCCCACACGAGTAGAACAGGTGTACAGAAACCGGAAGAGTTACCATTCCATGAATGTACAGATGGTATGTTTGGCAGACCAGTACATCTGCCATGTGAATGCCAAGTTCCCTGGCTCAGTGCATGATGCCTACATCCTGCGGAATAGCAGCATCCCTTATGTGATGGGTCAACTCCAGAGGCACCGTGTGTGACTATTAGGTGAGCACCTGGAAGCAAGACAGTGGGAATGGTTGTTTGGGTCTGGGGATATTCCTACAGGTTAGTGTGTGTCTAACAGTTGTCCCTCACCATTTGCAGGTGACTCTGTTTACCCCAACCTGTCATGGCTACTGACCCCCAGTGAGGAATCCCAGGACAAGGGCAGAGGAACGCTACAATGAGGCCCATGGGCGTACATGGCGGATAATCGAGCGGACCTTCGGCCTCCTGAAGGCCAGGTTCAGGTGCCTCCATATGACAGGTGGATCCCTATTCTACTCACCAATGAAGGTGTGCCAGATCATCGTGGCCTGCTGTATGCTTCACAACTTAGCTTTGCGACAACAGGTGCCTTTTCTGCAGGAAGATGGTCCAGATGGTGGTGTTGTTGCAGGTGTGGAGCCTGTGGACCGTGAAGACGAAGAAGCAGAAAAATAAGAAGACATGGACAACAGGGACTCAGTGATCCAGCAATATTTCAAGTGAGACACAGGTAAGAATACAAACCTGCCTACTACATGTACTTTAACACTACTACCTCTCTACTGTCTGTTGTTTTCACCCAGTGTGTGGTCACTGAGTTGTCACTTTCCCTTACGATTTCACAGATGAGTGTCCCACAGTGTGACTTCTGCTTTGATTCAGCATGGGCTACAGCTGTGTGACATAGGTATGTTGACATTACAAATGAAAGAGCTTTTTGACACTGTAATTGCTAATACACTATTCCGAAATCACAGACTGACTCCAGATTGTTTTGTGCTTTAAGGGTGTTTATTTTAGTGCTTAATATTGGAGGGGGTAGCAAAATGGTCAGGGGTGAGGGTGGAGGAATGTCCATGGCAGCGTCCAGTCTATTAGTCTCACCGGTGCATTGCCCAAATGGGCATAGGAAGTGGAGCTGGGGTAGTTTAAGGATGGACAGGGTGACAAAGTGGGACAGAAGGATGATATTCAGGGTGGTCTCATTTCTTGGCGGGGGTGTTGGCATCGTTCTCTGTCTTTGTCCTGGATCTCAGGGACCGTTTGCGAGGTGGTTCCTCTTCTGCAGGGGGTGGGGTGCTGGTGAGGTGGTCCTGTGGCGGTGTCTCCTGTCCACTAGCGCCGGCGGAGGTGGTGAGCAGTTCATCGTCCAGGCTAGTGTCAGGGGCCCCTTGTAGTGCCACAGTGTCCCTCCTGGTGTTGAGTACTTCCTTCAGTACCCCTATGATGGTGCCCAGGGTGGAATTGATGGCTCTGAGCTCCTCCCTGAAGCCCAAATACTGTTTCTCCTGCAGGCGCTGGGTCTCCTGAAACTTGGCCAGTACCGTTTCCATCGTCTCCTGGGAGTGGTGGTAGGCTCCCATGATGTTAGAGAGGGCCTCGTGGAGAGTGGGTTCCCTTGGAATGTCCTCCCCCTGTCGCACAGCAGCCCTCCCAGTTCCCCTGTGTTCCTGGGCCTCCGTCCCCTGGACCGTGTGCCCACTGCCACTGCCCCCAGGTCCCTGTTGTTGTTGGGGTGGTGGGTTACCCTGGGTTCCCTGTAGTGGTGGACACACTGCTGATTGACGTGTCCTGGGGATGGAGGTATGGGCCCGCTGGGTGGTTGCTGTGCTGGTGTTTCCAGAGGGGGAAGCTTTGTAGTGGCCTGTGACTGTGTGATGGGAACCGACTGTCCCGAGGTCCCTGATGGGCCGGGCTGGTCATCTAGATCCAGTTGGACAGAGGTGCTGTCATCACTGTGGGCCTCTTCTGTTGGTGGTGTGGACATGTGTGGACCCTCCTGTCCAGTGATGTTGGGTAGGGGTCCTGCAGGGGTATAAAAGGACGTTTATTACATCTGTGTGTGCCATGGTGTGCAATGGGTGGGTGACCGTGTACCCCAGTGCTTACATTCCTGTGTGGGACCTTGTGTGATGATGGTTTAGGGGGGTGTATGGGTATGTGCAGTGGACATGCTTTAGTGATGGGTGTCCATGCTTTGTTGTTGCATGCAGGGCTTGGTGTTAGGATGTGTGGTTTGTGATGTTGGGAAATTTGTGAGGAGTTGGAGTGATGGGGTGAGGGTGAGGGTGGGGGTATGTGATGGCATGCAGGTAGGGTGGGGGATGTAATAGTTAAGATTTGACTTACCAGAGTCCATTCCTCCAGCTACTCCTGCGAGGCCCTCCGGATGCAGAATCGCCAAGACCTCCTCCTCCCATGTTGTTAATGTGGGGGAGGAGGTGGGGGTCTGCCGCCAGTCCGCTGAACCGCAAGGTGGTGTCTTGAGACCACGAAACGCACCTTCCCCCGTAGGTCGTTCCGCCTCTTCCTGATGTCATCCCGATTTCTTGGGTGCTGTCCCACTGCGTTGACCCTATCCTCTATTCTTCACCATAGCTCCATTTTCCTTGCAATGGAGTTGTGCTGCACCTGTGATCCGAATAGCTGTGGCTCTACCCGGACGATTTCCTCCACCATGACCCTGAGCTCCTCCTCTGAGAACCTGGGGTGTCTTTGCCGTGCCATGGGGTAGTGTGGGTGATGTGTGGGGTGATGTGTGGGGTGCTGTGTGGGGTGCTGTGTGGTGTAATAAGTGTGCTGACATGTAGTGGTGTGTTGTGTGAGGTGAGTGGAAGTTATGTGGGTGATGGTGTTGTGTGCCTGTGGATGCTAGTATTGTTGATGGTGGTGTCTATCTCTGGCTTTCTCTCAGTAATTGTGGTCGTAGGGGTTTGTGGGTGATGTGGGTGTGTGTTTTATATTGTATTGGGTGTGTGGGAGTGGTGTGTGTATGTGTATCAGGTGTGTGTATTTGGAATTGTCCAATGTGGCTATGTTTTGTAAATGTGTGTGTATTTTGAGTGCGGCGGTGTGTACCGGCAAAGGAATACCGCGGTTGAAAGACCGCCACGTGGATTCGTGGGTCGTTATAGTGTGGGCGTATTTCTGTTGCGTTGACAGATGAGGTTTTGTTTTCGACAGTTTATCACTGACCTTTGGTGTGGCGGACTTGTGTGGGTGTCTGAATATTGGCGGATTCCGTGCTGTGGGTCATAATAGCTGTGGCGGAATTCCGTGGCCGCGGCGGTGTATTGGCGGTCTTCTGCACGGCGGTAAGCGGCTTTTACCGCCAATGTTGTAATGACCGCCTATATGTCTTGTAGAAAGCCACACTTTATCACCTGGTTGGTACTGAGGTCCTTTACAATGTTTCTTGTCGTAGTGCTTTTTGTATTTTTGTTTAGCTTTTTCTAAATGCTGTCGAATCAGTTTCTGGGTTTGGTGGAGGTGTTGAATCGTGTCCGACACAGCTGGGGTAAGAGAACTTTCTTGAGGAATCGTGATGGGCAAAGTGTCAGGATGATAGCCAAACAAACCAAAAAAGGGTGTAACACCAGTGGAGTTGTGAAATGAGTTATTGGAGGCTAACTCAGCTAGCCAGAGCATTGATGTCCAGGTATGAAGTGCTTTCTCAGTGTAAGCACGCAGATATTGCTTCAATGCCTGATTCAGTCTCTCAGTTTGACCATCTGTTTGAGGATGATGGCTAGTAGATAATGTGGACGTGACCTGAAGCATTTTGCACCACGTTTTCCAGAAATTGGACGCAAATTGTGACCCTCGATCGGAGAGAATCATTTTCGGCAGCCTGTGATAACGGACCACTCTATTCAGTAAGATCGTTGCCAGTTCACTGGAGGTGGGCAATTTCTTACAGGCAATGAAATGTCCATATTTCGTGAGCCTATCTACCACCACAAAGATTACTGAGTGTTGTTGAACCACTGGTAGTCCTGTAATGAAGTCTAAAGAGATGTGTTCCCAAGGTCGACATGGAGTTGGGAGCGGATGCAACAAACCTTTCGGGTTTGAATGGCTTGTCTTGATGCGAGCACAGACTTTGCAGATATTCACCATTGTTTTGACGTCTTTTGCCAGAGTAGGCCACCAAAAGTAGTGTTGGATTAATTCAAGAGTTTTAGGAGTACCTGGATGACCTGCCGTAGGTATAACATGCAACCAATGAAATACTAACTTGCGAAGCGTCGTGGTGGACACGAACAAACGAGCATCATGGAAAGGTATTCCTTGCTTGATTGATCTATTGGGATCTGCTTGAGGCCATGCCTGCCATTTCTCAATGGTGAAGGAATAACGGATGTCTTCAAAGAAATCTTCAGTTTTTATGATGCATAGGACTTTGTCTGGAGCAATGATAGCTCTGGAAGGTTGGACTGTAGGCAATGTGGTAGACTCTTGGCGGGACAAGGCGTCCGCTTTGCGATTGTCTTTACCAGGACGAAAAGTTACCAAAAAATCTAATTCAGCAAAGACCAACATCCAGCGTAATTGCCGAGGAGTCAAAAGTCTGGCTGAACTCATGAACAGGAGATTACGATGATCAGTATATACTGTGACAGTGCACTTGGCACCCAATAAATAATGTCTCCATTCTTTAAAGGCGTCACGGATCACCAGAAGCTCTTTTTCAGCAATGACATAGTTCTGTTCGGCTTCGTTCAGCTTTCCAGACATGTAGGCTACAGGTTGAAGTTGGCCAGTTTCTTTACTTCGTTGTGAAAAGACTGCACCAATTGCCACAACTAAGGCATCGGATTCCACTATGAATGGACGATCCACATCAGGGTGAGTCAAGACTGGGGCAGTGGATAAAGCTTCTTTCAAAGTTGAAAAGGCTTGGTCACCTTCTGGAGACTAGACAAATTTTTCTTTCTTTCTAAATAACTTGGTGATTGGGGACACTGTTTGAGAGAAATGGTTTATAAACCTGCTATAAAAGTTTGCAAACCCCAGGAAACATTGTACATCTCGAACAGTCTGTGGAGTGGGCCAATCAGATACAGCTTGTACTTTCTTTTCTGCCATGACCATCCCTTGAGGGGTAAGGATGACCCCTAAAAACTCAACTGTGGTAACATGAAACTCATACTTGGTTAGTTTGCAATATAAATGATGCTTTCGGAGAGCTGTGAGAATTTTCTTGACATGTTGTACATGTTTGGTTTCATTTTTAGAGTAGATCAAAATGTCATCGATGTAGACTATGGCAAATATGTTGAGATACTCTCTAAGAACGTCATTCAGGAAAAATTGAAATGCTGCTGGAGCATTGCACAGACCAAAAGGCATGATGGTATATTCAAAGAGACCATATCTTGTCTTGAACGCAGTTTTCCATTCATCGTCTTCTCTCATTCAGACTAAATGGTAATCACCTCGTAGATCGAGCTTATTGTAGATTTTTGCTTTTTAAACTTGGTCCAACAAGACAGGAATCAGGGGCAAGGGTTATTTGTTCTTGATTGTGACCTTGTTCAAACCCCTATAGTCAATACATGTTCAAAGGTCCCCATTCACCTTAGGGACAAAAAACAAAGGAGAGGCTGCAGGAGACTTGGAAGGGCGGATGAATCCATTCTCTAAGAATTGATCTAGGTACTTTCATAAGAGTTGATTTTCATGTTCTGACAAGGCGTACACACGACAGCTGGGGAGTATCGCACCTGGAGTTAGATCAATTTGGCAGTCATAAGGTCTATGAGGAGGCAAGGTTTCTGCTTCTTTTTCATCGATTACATCTTCATAGGACGAATATTGCCTGGGCAACTTTGCTTCTTTCTCCGCTGCAGTGACTATGTAAGAGTTGCAATTTTTGGTGACTTGAGATGTCTGGAAGCATTTTTTATTACATAGGGCGGGAGAGAACACGACTTTCTGTTCTGCCCAGTTAATCTCAGGATTGTGATGAGTTAACCAGGGTAAGCCAAGGATAATTCCATACTAAGGAGCATGGATCACGTCAAAGATGAGTTTCTCTTTACGTTTGGTCCTTTGATTCCCCCCTCACAGAGCACCGACAAGGGGACAGTCTGAAGAGTTACTGGGCCTCCAGTCAAGAGTTTTCCATCTACTGCTTGTATTATTTCTGGAGTCTTTTTCTCAGTGCATGGGCTCCCCCATGCGCAAACCAATTAGGCATCAACAAAGTTCCCGGTAGCCCCAGAATCTACGAGGGCCTTCTTGAAATAGTTATTTTTCTTTACTTGAACTTTTATGCCCAGCCTGAGATGTCTAGACTGTGAATGGTCCACGGTGACACCCAAGAGCAACCCTTCTTTACATCTTGGATGATTTAGTTTTCCGGCTCGACTTGTGCATTGGTTGCAAGTTTCTGGACAGGACCTCGTTTGCTCTTTGGTTCAATTGGACACTCTTTGGCGAAATGACCCTTGCGCCCGCAATAAAGACATTGTCTATTCTTTCTACTTAGGTCCTTTTCGTCTTTGGTCAAAGGCCTCCTGATTGTTCCGATTTCCATAGGTTCTGGAGTTCTTTCTTTCTGGGTTCTTGATTCTCTATTATCGTGAACACGCCAGGAATATTTCTCAGTCGTTTTGCATGTTCCCCTTCGTTCTGCTAAACGATGATGCAGTCTCAAAACAAGGTTTATTAGATCTCGACAATCTGTAGGCTGCGGGTATATTTGAGCAAGGACGTCCTTTAACTCATCCTTGAGTCCTTTGTAAAACAAGGCCGCTTGTTTTTCTTCAGGCCAGAATGTCTCCTCTACCAGCCGATTAAAGTTAGCTAAGTACGACACTAGATCTTGATTACCTTGTTGCAGGTCTAATAGTTCACGATCTGCCGACAATGTCACAGTTCTACGATCAAACACTCGTTTAAACTCACGAACAAAATGTCTCCAATTGTAAAGCAGGGGACTGTCTTTACGCACAAGAGGAATTGCCCAGGTGGCTGCGTCCCCAGTCAGGTATGATAACAAGAAGGCCACCCGGGATTTAGCATCAGGGAAAGTGTGTGGTCGGCAGGTAAAATGTAATTCCACTTGAACCAGGAAAGATTGCACTTTCAGGGGATCACTTGAGAAACTTTCTGGAGGAGCTAGGGGAATGGCTGAAGGAACGATGAGGGAAATGTTCGTAGGAGGATTACTTCCAGAAGCTTGAGAAGAAGGACCAGGCCAAGACACACCCAAAGGACTTTGTTCCTTCTTTTCTACTATTTCCTGCAACTGACTCACTCTCTCAGCTAGGCTGGCTGCTATATCCTTTGATGGCACTACATCTGCTTGGAGCTGCGTGATAACCTTGACTAGCTCGTCCAATGTGGCCATGCTGAGAACACACGCAATCCAGGAGGATAATTAATTTGTGGGCTCACTATTCTGTCAGGGAGACCAGATCCTCGGGGTCTGTGCACGTTCCCAACATGTCCACCACTAGACAGCTCCAAAACTCTGATAGAAAAATCACAGAGCCAGAGAGAGTCCAAGCGGGGGAAAAGAGGATTAGGATGGGAACAGCTGGGAAGGAGACCTTTAGGAAGCAAAAGGTTAAACCACACAATATCAAGATTTTGTCACATTGATTTTCACTAGACTATGATTCTAAGCATTGTCATACTGTAACCATGGATAACTTAAGAAAGGACTATAACTAGGCCTCAAGACGTCTGGGTACCTGACAAGGAATCAAGAATGGTTAATACAACTTTTCATATGAACTTTTCATGAAATGTCACATATTGTCTAGGAATATAATAACCTTCTAGAATTATGTTTTTAGAACAAACATTGGGGGTCATTCTAAGTCTGGCGGGCGGCGGAGGCCGCCCGCCAGACTTCCCCCCTCCAAAATACCGCTCCGCGGTCGAAAGACCGCTGAGGGTATTTTGGCTTTTGCACTGGGCTGGCGGGCGACCGCCAAAAGGCCGCCCGCCAGCCCAGTGCAAAAAACCCTTCCCACGAGGACGCCGGCTCAGAATTGAGCCGGCGGAGTGGGAAGGTGCGACGGGTGCAGTTGCACCCGTTGCGAATTTCAGTGTCTGCAAAGCAGACACTGAAATTCTTTTTGGGGCCCTCTTACGGGGGCCCCTGCAGTGCCCCAGGGGCCCCGCGACACCCCATACCGCAATCCTGTTCCTGGCGGGAGAACCGCCAGGAACAGGATGGCGGTATGGGGTGTCAGAATCCCCATGGCGGCGCAGCAAGCTGCGCCGCCATGGAGGATTCAATAGGGCAGCGGAAAACCGGCGGGAGACCGCCGGTTTTCCCTTTCTGACCGCGGCCAAACCGCCGCGGTCAGAATGCCCTGCGGGGCACCGCCAGCCTGTTGGCGGTGCTCCCGCCGACCCGGGGTCAGAATCACCCCCATTGTCTTTTTACATGAGGACAAAAAGTAATCTGAACATTTTAACACCTTTGCAGAAAATTCAAAAGCCCTGGATAGTTGTGTGCACTTCAGGAAACACTACACATCAAAGTTTTAATTGCCATGAAATGATCGCGCACACTGTAAGCGATCTGAACTCCTAGGTTTAAATGCGGGAAATGAATCGCGCACACTGTCGATTCCAACAAGTATATGCAAATGCCATGAAATGATTGCGCACTCTGTAAGCGATCTGAACATCAAGATTTGAATGCGGGAATGAATTGCGCGTCTTGCCGATTCCAACAAGAATATGCAAATACCATGAAATGATTGTGCACTCTGTAAGCGATCTGAACATCAAGGTTTAAATGCGGGAATGGATCGCGCACACTGCCGATTCCAACAGAAATATGCAAATGCCATGAAATGATCGCGCACTCTGTAAGAGATCTGAAACATCAAGATTTAAATGCGGGAATGAATCGCACATCTTGCCGATTCAAATGCCACCATGAAAATGCCAAGAAATGGTCGTGCACAATGATTATCAAGGGTTAAATGCACGGAATGAATTGCATGCCTTGCCGATTCGAATGCCACCATGCAAATACCAAGAAACGGTATCGCACAATGAGTATCAAGAGTTAAATGCAAGGAATGAATCGTGGGTCTTGCCGATTCGAATGCCACCATGCAAATGCAAAGAAATGGTTGCGCACAATGATTATCAAGAGTTAAATGCAAAGAATGAATTGCGCGTCTTGACAATTCGAATGCCACCATGCAAATGCCAAGAAATGGTAGCGCACAATAATAGTCAAGAGTTAAATGCAAGGAATGAATCGGGCGTCTGGCCGATTCGAAAGTCAATATGCAAATGTCAAGAAATGGTCGCCCACACTGTTGCCGACCCGAATCTCAAAAGTCAAATGCCAAGAATGAATTGCGCATCTTGCCGATTCGAATATCAACATGTAAATGCCAGAAAAACACAATCACATTCACACGCACAAGGAAAAATCTTTCTACATGAAAACTAGGCCCAAAAACTCGAATGCCTTTAAGAACGGGGTCGGGGGCCCAGCCCGACCTCCGTCTTACCGCCCTGTTCAAGGATCACCAATACAATGAAGGGCAAGGCCTGGAAAGGTCAAAGTAGGCCTCCGGAACAGGAGCTCAGGAAGTTGCTGCTGCTCTGCACCAGGACCTCTGAATAGTGAGCACGTGGGGCTGGGCTGGCTCCCTTATATAGAGTCTGGCCCAGTCCACAAACCACACCCAGTCATGCTGCAGGTAAAGCTTCTAGAAGGTCCGAGAAAAGGACCTCACTCTAACACACTCAGTAAGCCTGCAGCAATACATTGCAAATGGACAGGTATTGCAAACATCATTAATAGTGTTTTTCAAGGTTAAAGTCTGTAATGCAAAAGGTTAACATACTGCATATAAATACAATGCATGAATTAGGTCCTTGCATAAAGGTTGGGTTTTTGCATTTTAGTCGCCCGTAGAGCGCGCACTGCCCTGATGTTGACAGACACTGACTTATTGTTGACAGTAAGTGTTGAATCTTCATCATCACTGTTTGCCTGAATCTCAGT
The DNA here is from genome assembly GCF_031143425.1 of Pleurodeles waltl. NCBI lineage: Eukaryota > Metazoa > Chordata > Amphibia > Caudata > Salamandridae > Pleurodeles > Pleurodeles waltl. The sequence continues at coordinate 1,172,974,305 of NC_090447.1, read as the reverse complement.
TCCCTAATCTGTACAAGTAATTGAACATCTTGTTTTACACAACAGATCTCTACCCAGCAGTGACATTGGACTTGAGTCACAAACCACAAACTTATGCAAACCCTTAAAATTATGAATTTTAACAATAGCTGGTTCTGTAATAGGATTTGTCAAATGTTTGTTTGCAACTCCTACAATCTGAACTATCCTCCCTGACAGGGGTAAATCTGGAACCTCTACAGATCTCACTGTTGAGCGTGTAGCTCCAGTTTCAACCAGGAAAGAAACTTTGTGACCATGCATGTTTCCCTTAACATAAGGACCCTTTTGATCCATTTCTAATGATGCAGCTACCACATACTCCTCCTCATCTGAACTATCCGACAGCCATACATTGTTTATTTCATTCTCACTATGTAAAGGAAATTGATGTACTGTATTATCACTCTGGTTTGATTTCTGATTTGTGACCACCCGAGGAAGCATCATCTCTTGCTGATCCATAGGACTCTGCAGCACTTGCAATTGTCTAGGTATTTGCAATTTGTTGTTCAGGCACCATCTGAACTTGTGGCTGTAACTGCTGTACCAGGGGCATTTGTTCTTGTTGTACCTGCAGTTCTACATTTTGCACATGCTGCATTGGCTGTAAGGGCTGAAAAACCTTCATCGGATTTACATAATTCTGGAAATTTTGAATTTGACCTCTCATTCTTGGTCCTCTCATGCTCTGAAAAGTATTGATACCATTTGTCTGTTGAACAACACCCCTTTGATTTAGCATTGGCCACTGCGGTTTCCAATGTCCAATTGCCCCACAAACATGACAAGGTAACATTATTTTTCCCTGCTGCTCTCCTTGCATCATCACAGAATTTAAGTCCACACTTCGATTAACAACTGGAAGTGTCATTCCACCACGTCCTCTACATCTGCCTTGATTATGAAACATACCATTTCCCTGCGGCTGCTGCTGAAAATTCCCTTGCATCCCTTTCTGTGTAGCTTTAATCTGCATCACCATCGCTTTCTCTTTCAACTTCCTCTGTTTCAATTAAATCTCATCCCTACAGTATTGCGCATACTGTAACACCTCATCAATCGGTTTGGCCTGCCAACAAATCAAATGACTCTTAATCATCTGGCCAATCTCTGGTCTCAATCCTTCGACAAACCTGAATATGAAATAAATCATGCCTTTTGGCTCAATTGTTTCTGTACCATTGTAATGTTTAAACGCTTTTAACAACCTTTCATAGTACACATGGATCGACTCTTTCCCTGTTCTATCTATGCGTTGCCAATCAATGTTCTTCAGCGAAATTCTCGTCTTCAGGACCTCAATGATCTTATAGTAATATTTCATTACTTCATTAGATGGTGCACCTGTTTTCTGATCTCTTTGCAGTTCACCTGTAGGCCAATCTACACTTCTTTTACACTCAGTCCACAAATCTGCTGGAACAACAATCTCAAAGAGAGTATTCAAGTCCTCCCACAGGCATTTTGCAAGTTTCACAAACCTATCTGTCTGCTGATACCATTCCACTGGTTTCTCTCTTAACCTGGAGTAATCATTTGTAAACCTCAAAATAGCACTTCTTCTCCAAGGTACATGTACAAAATTCCCTCCTGGAATTTATCTTATGGGCCCAATTTTCACTGGTTCCCTTGTCTGCGTTATATATACAAGAGGCGTATCTAGATCTTTCTTCGGCCTTTCTCTTTTCTTAACCCATATGCCTTCCCATTTTTCCAATGCTCTCCAAATTTGTACTCTTGCAAGTAACCCTCTAAGGTATATTTTCATCCCTGCAGAACTCATCTGTTCAAAATCTCCAGTATCAAAATGTAATCTATATCGTCTGTTTAGGTTCTTAATTTTTGTAAGATCTATTTTGTATTTATCTGCTAATTCCTGCAATTGCTGATGTACTTCAGCTGCTCCCTCTGTAATCAGTCTACACAAGTATCTCAACTGGGCTTCAGTACATGATTTAAGTCTATTTACTCCCATTGTCCCTTCCAGAAGTTAACCAGCTTCCATTGATAATCTCATTTTGTGTATAACTTCATATGCCTTATTTTGATTCTCTGGAACTTTTGAAACACTCAAATCTTTTAACCATGTTGTTTTTTCCTGCGCAGTCCAACCCTTTAATGAAACATTATCAGGCTGAAAACTCGTTAACTGCTGCTGCATGGAACTCACACATTGGGGAGTCGATAACCTCCTCTCCTGGCCACTGCATGATGAAATTATTTTAGAATTTCTAACAGGAGACAGATCTATTAAAGACCTTGACTTATTTAGGGTCTGTCCCATAGATGACATCAACCCAATGTTTCCTCTCTAACTTTGAACTCCTTGATTCGCTACACCTGTTGCCCTGGACATATAAAGGCATAAGTGGACCAAATGTAATTGGTACTGAAATCACATCTGGGCTTCTGGCTTGTACATTCTGAGGCTGCATTATCTCCATATTCTGCATCTGTGGTAACTATATCAGAGTAGGCTCTTTCTGAATCAATCTCAGCTCCTGTGGATTCTGACTCGAAGATAATACTAAATTAGTATCTCAGCAACATTAATCTCTGGTAGCTATCTATTATCAGTCGGCTGATTAAAGCTACTCTGCATCGGTATTTTCCCAAAAGGACTAGTCTGTCCTGAGCTCTGTGAACTCTGTCCTAGTGAAGTCTGGTTCATGTTAGGATTAACCTGTACAAAACTGTCAGTTGTGTTATGATCACTCTGAACTGAACTCTGTGACACTACAGCTGATAGTGGTGCAGTAGGATTTATACCACTAGTACCAGAACCCTCTTGAGCCACATATGGTGGTGGATGATTTCTCAAAATCTGTGTAATAAACTCATCATCATCTGATTCATCATCATTGAACAAAACCCTTTTAGGCTCTTTTGATGTCTGTTCTTCAACTGCTGAAGAACTCTTTTTAGTCTTCTGTGAAACCTTATTTGTGTAATTTTCATTGTCTTTTGCCATTGCCGGAAACCATCGAACACCTTGTAAGGTATCGAGTATCCACTGTCTCTGCTTACTATCCCATTTAGCCTCCGCTAGTGACTTTCCTAGCCTTCTTATTCTTCTCTCAAATTTCAAAGACTGTTGCTGTCTAGCTACTAGCTTCCAGATCGCTAAAGCTTCAAACTGAGCTGCTCTCAGTGGAGGTCTCAGACCATACATCTTCTGTCTCAAATTCTCCAAAATCCTCAAGTTAAATGTACCATTTCGGGAAAAACTAAACAATCTTCCTTCTTTGTGATCTTAATCCTGTGTTTTAACCAAAGACATACTCCGGTACCTTTTTTCCTCAATCACAATATATGGTGGAGTACCTTCTGGCAGACAAATTTCTCCTTCCCCTGCCGGAATAAACTAATCTCCTCTAAGAGCACTTTTTAAAGCTTTGAAAAACCTAATTTTCCACAAAATCTCTAAAAAACAAAACAATAATCAGGAACTGACTACAATCCCACAATCCCCTTCGACACCCTTCTTGTCCAATCGCACTACACAATTGTCCACCAATCCATGCGTGACCCTTCTCACTAACCAACCTATCCCAGCGTGGCACAAAACTGACGTCACACTCACACACAGGGGCTGACAAAGTCTTGTGGTTTGTCCTCCTAGATTTGAAACACTCAAACTAAATGCAAAAATGAATCACAAGCACTTCTTCAAAACCAAAAGAAAACAAATTTGTCTGTCTACTAAATGTAAGGGTAACACAATCACTTCAGGAACCTTCTAAATTTCACTACCTGTTTTCCCTCCCGCACTTATTCTTTTTCACAGTTCCCCAGATTTGGAAGCAAAATTCTACCTGCAAATTTCACCCTCAGCTGATCAAATGGAGACAGTCCTGGTGTACATAGATCTCAATTTTACTCACAAACTTGACTTACCATCCACGCCCGATTGGTCTACTAAATAGAACAATTACAACATAAACCAAGTGTCTCATTACACTTTTCAATATACTCCAGAGTCCTAGACCTCTTCCATCAGGTCCGTCTTATCAACAACCATGTGGACAATTGTTTTGAGCACCAAGCGCCACACACATGTGAAGTTCACCAACTTCCCTACTCACATACTTAAGAGTAAGCCAATTCTCTTTTTAACACTATTTACTTCTTCTGGAGTATGCCAACTCCCCTAAAACTCACAAACAACTCAATCAACTGCAAACTAGCCAAGGCTGCGCAAGCACTTATTAAAGTCCGAAGTCACTTTAGGCATCTAGCAACTCATTTAATCAAATTTGAACATCTTTCAAAAATTAATAATCAAAACACATTAATTAATTTTCACAATTTATGACACAAGCAATGACATAATAAAAAATATACGTAATCGAACTCTGCTACCAAAACTGTTAACGTGGAGAAACCCTAGCTATATTTCAGACTGAATAGTGGATTTCACACACTAGGTTTATGAACCAAACCGAATCGCTTTTGAGAAAATGTCATCCGAAATACGTCAAAAACATCACATATATCAAATGATAATCCATTCAACCTCAATAACCACATCAGTTCATTAAGAAGTTAATAATTTATTTCCCTATATTAACAACGCTAACGTCACGAAAATAATCGTCAAACACAAATGGTACATATAGAGAAACAATAAAGGCTGATTCGAGCACCGGATACATCTGAGTTTAATCAACGCAAAAACACAAATTATCTCAATGGTTATAGCACAAAACCATAGCAATAGAATCTAAGCAAGAGAAATTGAATACTTCTGAATAATGATAAGGCAAGGAAATATCAAAGACAATTCATGAGCATGTGAGTAGCGCCTCACTAACCTCTAAGTAGCATTGACATGTTGGGCTTCATGAAAAATGTTTAGTGCACAAATTTAGTAAACATCTAGCTACAGGACTATCAAAATTAAGCAGCAGTAAATAAGCAATTGCAGCTGGTACCTGAAAAACAAAGGACAAATAACAATTCACTATTAATACATTACCAAAACACTACAGTGATCAGCAACAATGTCTACTTCGTCAGTGGGACAGCAGAAACAGAAATAAGGACAGGGGTAATGGTTTAGAATTTTGGACTATAAGATACACTAAACCATCTAGGAAGCATGGGTTCTTCATAAAGTAATAGAATGTCTAAGTCTCAGGATACACGAGAATACCAAAGAAGAAAGACCCACTAACAATGGTGAGTGAACATTAAAATAAAGTTGTTAAATGAAAATGATTGGATAAATCATGAGGTGAGAAAGTTATGACCAATCAGAACATTAACAGATATCACAATTATACAATTAGTTTACTCCAAGCTCTTCTATTTGCTATTATTCCATTGACAAAATCTAAACTAATACATTAGTATCCTAGACTTCCTCTTTTTCCGCCTCATCTGTGGATCCTTTGTTTACAGTCCACAAAAATACAAAGTCACAGAAAGAACATTTACAAAATATGTTACTTCACCATTTCATTACCCTCGATGAAAGACATACAAGTTAGAAACATATCTTCTAACAATGAAGACAGTCAAACTACGGAACACACTAAAAACATTTTATACAGCTTGGATTATACAAAGACCTTGCATCTGCTTCTGCTTCAGTCCAGCAGAGGCCACTAAATACACATTTATTTCTACCATTTGTTTAGTTAAGAACTACACACTGCTTAAGTTAGCATGAACAAAATATAGGCCTTACATAATATGGTGGGCATTCAATTAGTCACATTTTTGGAAACATAATATTATAATCTAAATAATTCACACATTAATCTATGAGTATAATTACGTAAAGACTCAACATTTTATCAGTAAAATCTCTGCTTGCACACATCTAGTAGACTTTCTGCCCCCTCCGGAGTGGATTGGGGGTAAATGCCCCATCTGCCCACCGGTGGATAGAACAACTTTGTCCCCATTTATTGGGGGTGGGGGTGTTACTATACCTCCACCTTCTCTTTTTGAAAAATCCCTGGTGCCTGGTGGGCTCTCTGCCTTCCTGGGAGGCATATGAGCCTTACAAAAATAGACTAGAAATGGCTTAAAATAAATTTGCCTAAGAGGTCTCTCCCCTTGCGTGAAATTGGCGCAAAAAGAAATCCCTGGTGTCTAGTGGTTTCTGCCCCTCCTTGGGGGCAGATTGGCCTAAGAAAAATAGCCCAATCTGCCCCCAAGGGGGGCAAAAATGGCACAAAATAAATTTGCCCCCCAAGGGAGCGACCTTTGCCTAACAGGTCGCTCACCATCTGTAAAAAATAAAAAATAAAAAAATCCCTGCTGTCTAGTGGTTTCTGCCCCCCTTGGGTGTAATTTGCCCCTCCAGGGAAGTGACCCTTTTTTTTTAATTGTCACCAAAAAAATTCTTAGTGTCTTGTGGCTTCTCCCCCACCCCCGGGGGCAGATCGGCCTAATTAATATAGGCCAATCTGCCCCTAGGGGGGCAGAAAAGGTGTAATAAAAGAAATTGCCCCCTGGGAGGTGACCCTTGCCTAAGGGGTTGCTTCACTTATCAATATAAATGTAAAAAAAGTTTCTAGTGTCTAGTGGCTTCTGCTCCTCCCCTGGGGGCAGATTGGCCTAATTTTATAGGCCGATCTGCCCCCAGGAGGGGCAGAAATGGCCTTAGATAAAGTTCACCCCTTCGGGAGTGACCCTTGCACAGGGAGTCACTCCCCTCCTGACAATTCCAAAATAATAAACAAATCCCTGGTGTCTAGTGCAAGCCTGCAGCACTATCGCTATGCGACCGATATGCGATATGCGAATCTGTTTCTCCTCTGTCGCAATGGAAGCATGGCTTCCAGCGCGATGGGAGGTGACCTCTGATAAGGTCAGCGTGTGATTGCGCGCTGACATCATCAGACATCACTGGGGTTGGGGGGTGGGGGTGGAAGTGGAAGCAATTCCCCTTCCAGCCCTGCCCTAGGGGTAGGCCCTCGGGGCTCAGCCCCACGCCACCGGACGTAACCATTACGTTTGTGGCGGTAAAGGGGTTAACTAATCTAGTTACCTCACCATTGATTCACTCTCTCACCCCTCCACCTTCCGCTTCTCTCTCTCTCTACCTCTGTTCACTCTACTTCAAATCATTTACTATTGTACAACTTCTCTCTATCATTACCTCATCTCCTTTTTGCACCTCCTCTTTTTCCATCTCACTCTCTCTGCATCATCTCTTTCTCTACATCTCTTTCTTTACCTCTCATCTCTGTTTCTACCTCTTTCTTTACCTCACAATTCTCCTTTTGTCTCTCTCTTTCTGTCCACTACAGTATCATCCTAATTTCCTTATCTACTTTAATTTTTTTTTAATTTTTCACTGCCTCTCTTTCTCCCTTTCGCGCTGACTCAATAGTCTCTTTACCTGACCTGACTTTCTATACCTGTTTTCATTTTGCCCCCTCTGTACCTCACCACTCCCTTTTCGCTCTACATTTATCTATATTTCGAACATTACATTAACCTCTCTCAGCCTCTACCTTTCTGTAACTCACTTCTCTTGCAGCCTTACATATCTTTCTACCTCACTCCAGGGTACCCTGCACCACTCTAACTCTTGAAGCATTTTCTTTTCTCTCTAGCGCAATATGCCTCTCTACCTCACCCTAAAACCTTACCTGCCTTGTACATCTCTTTCTCCATTTACCCCTTTTATTTTTACCACTCTGTTTTTTCTGCCGAGCTTATCTTTCTGTATTTGCTTTATGTCTCCCCCTGCCTCACCTCTCTCTCCACTTAAACTGTATTTCTACTTGATTTTCCCTTTATTTCATCTCTGCCCTTCTCCTGTCTTAGACATGCTACCATTTATCCTACTCCTTAAACTCAGAGGTCACTGTCTACCCAAAAATCTATTTATGTAGAAAGAGAAGAAGAGGGACCAGGCAGGGGACAGAATTTAAGGAGGAAATATCAGATTTCATTCGATGATTTGGAGAATATCCTCAAAGAGGTGTTTGAATTACCAATGTTGGAGTGAAAATCAGGAGTGGCTCGCGTTAGTACTAGGGGGCGGGCCGGCATATGGAGGGGGGGAGGGAAGGATGGGGGTAATTAATAAAAAAAGTTAAAACGTACCTGAATCTTCACGACCACCTCTGAAACCACTGCGCTTCTCCTCTCCTGCAGGCAGGCTGCAGGCACAGGCTCCCAGCCTGCCATACAGCCAGTCCTGACGTTGCTCAGAGCAGCATCAGGATTGGCTGGAAGTGCCCAGCCAGGGCCCTCCCAGGGAGACTGGGAACCTGTGTAGGCTCTCTCCAGCCCAGCAACACAGTTGCTGAGCAGGAGGGGCCATACTGCGCATGTGTGTTTGGCCAGCCCGAGACAGCCGGCCAAACATACATGCTCACTGAGGGGGTTGCTGTGCACTTCCCCTCAGTGCTCGTAAGAGCCAGTGGCCCCACCTCTTTTTCTAAAAATGATAATAAATGTTTTTAGCAAAAGGTTTGGCTGGGGGAGGGGGGTGACGCTCCTCCACCCTTATGGAGGATCCACCCCTGGTGAAAATACCAGTTGTGAAAGCGGCTTGGTTGGCATTAGAGATATACAGAAATAAAAGCTACCATTTCAGGCTCTATGTATACATGTATTATTTTACTATTATGCAATACTCTACTAAACACACATTGGGCCTCATTACAACCCTGGCGGTCAAAGACCGCCAGGGCTGTTTTGGCGATTGTATCACCAACAGGCTGGTGGTACAATCTGCCGTATTACGACGCACCGCTGAGACTGGCGGTTTCCCGCCATGGTTGTCCCGGCAGTTTGAATCCCACAGGGCAGCAATGCTTGCAGCGCTGCCCAGGGGATTCCGACTCCCATTCCCGCCAGTCTGTCCATGGCGGTCTATGGCTGTCAGGAAGAGGAGTCGTGGGGCCCCTGGGGGCCCATGCACTTGGCATGGGCAGTGCAGGGGCTCACAGGCAGAGCCCCACCCTGCTTTTCACTGTCTGCACAGCAGACAGTGAAAAGCGCAACGCGTGCTGCTGCAACCGTTGCAAGGGCGCAACACCGCCAGCTCCATTGGGAGCCGGCTCCAATGTTACGGCCGACATCCCCGCTGGGCTGGCGGGTGGAAACAGTGGGGATGTTGTAATGAGGGCCATTGTGTCTTTCCTACAATGGTGGAAACAAATGCCTAGGCACTGATTTCTACATGAACTAATATTGTTGTAAGATAAAAATATCTAGATCCAAGAACAAATGAATGGCTTTCTCAATGCTTGTTGAAGCTTTCTTTTAGTACCAGTTGGCTGACAGATACCGAGCAGCTTTAGCTTCTGGGTGTTTTTGCAAGCTGCTATTTCTGAAATTCTAACTTTAGGTTTAAAATTGTTTGCCATCAAAAACTTTTGAATTAGTTGAACATTGGTAATGCATTCAATTTGGCCTGAAGAGGAGGCCCTAAGATATGTCTTGTCCAGGCCCCCCAAATCCTTACATTGGTACTGATCTGAGGGGTTCAAAAGTAAGGCATTTCATGTTGCAGGAATTAACAACGCTCAGGGTCATTCAGTACCTCTTATCTATGGGGTTGTTTTTAAGTTTTCCAGATGGGTTTCATAGTTCTCCATCCAGAAATACCAACTTTACGCTGATCTGACCTACACTGTGTTTTACACCAATGCAGAAGAGCATGAAAAAGGTAAAAAATTTATTTTAAATCCTGCCTTATTTCCTCTCAAGCCTGGTCTAATAGTCCATCCCTCCATTTTGCTCAGCAGGACCTCTTTCACCTCACTCCCTGGTGTTCGCACCTTTCCTATTGGGGGATGGATTTAAAATCACAGAACTCCTGTTGACCTTTACCAAGAAGTGCTGTCAATGTGCTTATGAATATGCAGAATGAGGTTGTCAAATGGGTGTTTGCTATGCAAGGAGCATCTAGATATGATAAAATAACTGGAGTCAGAGGCATGCAAAGAAGGCTGCTTCTATCCTGAAGAGTATGCTACACTGATCAGCTGAGAGAGATAAATGCTGGCAAAAACATTTAAGGGCCTGGTAACAGTGTGTAGAGGGAAAAGAGTGCCAGGGAAAATGCCGGAGTGGTGATTCTGCAACTCTGGCATTTTACTGTTGAATTGCAGGATAAAGGGACCAGTTTCAAAGCAAGGTGTTCTGTCCAACCCAAGTCTGCCACCATTTGCTCCATTCTTTTTGTGGTATCCTGCAATGTGGAGATGGTTTCAGCATTTTTGCCATGGCACCCGTGGTTTCTAGCCCGGCCCTAATCGCACAGAGGCACCTTGGAAGTGGTATGGCCTTGGGGACACAAAAAACAGGCATTGCTACTTTGTATCCTTACAGTAAAACATCAAAATTAAGAAAGCAGATTGAAATAGGAGTAATGGGTGAAGTCTGTCGAGAAATGTCAATGTAAAATACTTTGGAGAAGAGAGACATGAACTGAATCTGTGCATAGTGATCCTAGTAGCAAATGGATGAACATAATTAGGACCAGATTTACTAATATTTCTTGTAACCCAACTGAGCAAGGTAGCTTGCTGCATTGTTTGAAAGAGAGAGGACAGAAATGCATCATATCTTCTGCAATACTTTTGCTTTCTCCTAGTGTTGGCGCACTTTGGGATGCCTAGCGCCAATGCACCATGCTGAAAGGGTGCCTGCATTGCAGGCAGCATTGTTTTTGTGCAGGAAGGTCTACATTCCAGCACAAAATCATATCTTGTGAGGGAACTTCCTCTTTCTATACATGATGCAGAAAGCTTCACTCATAGAAAGAGGAAGTAATGAGGAGAGCCACTAAAGATAATCATAGAAAGATAATTCTCCTTAGTACATCTTTCTGTGGTAGACACACCATTTTGATGCAATCTCAGACATACTGCCTTTAAATCTGGGACTGTGTCAAAGTCCGTGGTTGAATGCACATGTACGTGCATGCTCAACCCATGGAATGCCTACCATCAGTGATGACTTTGTAAAAGAATACGTTTCAGTGCCCAAAGCTCTATTTAAAACCCTGTAACCGGTGCTATTAAATGTTACAGCGCCTAATACCAAGGTTGAGTAGTCATGAATCCATCTTCTGTCTCTTTAATTCAGTAACAGAAACTCCCTGCACCTTTGTCTCAGTCTAGGGGGTTCCCGCTTTCTCCTTTTATGATGGTTTTTATCCCCTTCTCTTCCTCCGACTCCATTTTATGTGTTTTTCCCTCTCTTGCTATCTTTAAATATCTGAGGTAGAAAAATAAGTGCTGGTCCCTAAAAATGAGTGCCAGTGGCCCCCACCAGCAACTACCACTTCAAATTAAGCACTGTCTACCACAGCAAAACACTGCTGCTTTGGGTTACATTTCTTTACAAAGTCATGCAAGGTGGCACAAATAGACCCTTGCGTGGCTTTGTAAATCCCATTTAAGGATTTGAGTTGCCTATCGACAAATTTCGACATGCAAGGGCAACACATTTACTTAGTAAATCTGCCATTTAGAGTCTTCCAAAAATGTAGGGCCTTATTTACAGTTTGTCAGAGCAGGACATCGATCTGAAAATGGTGGACATAGGGTCTGCTGTATTTCGATTGCCATTGACATCACGCTTAATACGCAGACGGAAAATTTGCTACTTTTGGGAGATATTCTATATTCACCTAGCTCTAAATGGGGTCCCTAGCTATGTATAGTATTGTTTCCATGTTAGGTTGTTTTCAGAAAGTGCGTATTTTCTGTTTCTATTTTCTTGTTGTACATATGTTGACTATGGAGAATAATAGAGCATCAGAGGTTCTATGATTGTCATGGTTCCGGGGCTACCTTTAAAATCTTTGAGCCTGACTCGTATTACATTTCCCATTTCAGGCGCCGGCATGGAAAAATATTGAAACTTTGAAAACTAACTTGTCTTGCAAAGATAGCTTTGCTTGCATAAGTGTCAATTATGCATGCAGAAATTCTAATAAGCCTACTTATTTACTTGTTTGTAAATGGTAAAAAAAGAGTAATCGAGGATGTTCTCAGAGGAGTATTTGGTGAGGGAAAATGCAATGCAAGTGAAGTGAACACCCACGCAGTCATATCTTTGTGCATAGCCACAAACATTTTCAGTGCTTTTGTCACACGTATCTGTACTACACAAACCTCACTGAGCAGCTGTAAGCTGTACACTGAAAGTGCACCAATGTTGCACATTTTTACAAACGGTGTGCGAAAGGGACTTTTCACAGTGAACCATTGTCCATGAGAAAGAAAGGAAAATGGACTCTTAAAATTTCTCCAATTTCACTGTATTGCTGAGACTCTACCTGCACAACGTGTGTAAAAACGTATGGTTTGTAGTAGAGAGGGCATCAGAAAGTTGAGTGAATAGCATTCATAAAAGTGTAAATGCGCAATAAATTGTATGGATTGTACAGATATTCCAGGAAGTTCTGTGAATCTGGCAAACCTCTGCACCTTTATCCAATCTTTTAGGCCAAGATTCTTTAGAATGCCTTTGTGAAGCAGTCTTATCTGCTCTTGGACATTATTGGACACACCTACAAAGTTTCCTTTAGTGGGCTCGCCAATCCTGCCAACTCACTGTAAATTCTTACATTAACTCTGTGTTTTTATCGACATCAAAATTGGGCTCTGAAATCAAAGGTCACCAAATGTCAACCTTTTTTGTGAGTGGGTCTACTGTCTCCCTAATTAGTCTGGCTTACCTGGACTCACAGTGGTGACAATGTGATTTCCAATCAGGAGCAGAGGCGTTTCTACCTGTCTCCCAGTGGGAAGTTTGCATACCGGCTCCTTCAGTAAAAGGTATTTTCAGTCCTTTATAGCTAGGGTCCTTAGTTTCATCATGTCTGACACATGTATGAAGGGTACCTAACTGAAAGTCAAGAGAGTGTGTAGATTACTGTTTTGTGCAAGGATTGATGATTGCTGGAGTCCATTGGACTCCACGTGTACCTGCTACATAAGATGATGGTTTCCATTGTGAGGGCTGTTGTTGTTCTTAGGAAATTGAGTATTAGTTGACGGGGGTAAAAACCCACCTCAGATAATAATCACAATCCTGGTCAAGGTGATTCATTAAAGTCACTAAGTAAACCTGTGCTTAACCCACTGTTAGCTAGTAAAAAGCAGCCAGGCTTCACTTATAGGCAATGTGTAAAGTATTTATGCAGTACTCCCTCAGTAATTAAATTTAAAAAAAAACAGCAAATATACATTACAAACCGATTTACAAAAATTGAGGATAGTTTAACAAATTAAATGACACACAAACTACAAAAATCCAATAAGTAGATTTGGAGATGTACATTTTTTTAATTTAATTTGAAAACAGTGCCAAAAAGCAAAAACGCACCAACCAGAATTATCTTGTAGTGCTAGACCAGATCAAAATCTAAAGTTAAGGCCAACCACGATGGACCCTGGGTTGGATACAGAGGCCCATTCATTTAGTGGAAAGTTTACCTTGTGCAATTGAAACTTTTATGGACACAAAGTGGTCATCATAGAGTCATTAGCAGAGCAAGCTGCAAGCTGGTTCTAAAGTGGGACTAAATGACAGTGGGCTGCTGGACAGCGGGATCCCAGAGGGGATGTCGACAACGATGGGAAAGCTCAGAGCAAGCAAAGTCTGATGTCTATGCACAAGAAGGCCACAACATCAATCTGATGCTGCTAGATGTTGGTCTAGATGAAACCCTCTACGTTTGGACATAGAGATTTTTCTGGAAGTCAGAGCTCCTTCATTGTGGCAAACAAGCAAGCTGAGGCTGACCGGTGATTCAATATCGACTGCTGCAGCTGAAGCCGCACTTCCAGTCTCTGTTGGTGCTCCAGGCAGACAGTTGTCAAAAACTTGGTGTGTCTCAGAAGCTCAAACAGGTGATCAGGCAAATAATACTTGAAGTCACTGCTGGGGTTGTGGTTTCAAGGTAAGCAGGTCCAATCTTCCTTCCGGTTCTTCCGATAGCAGAACAGTCCTTGTGATTGTTCACAGATTCAAGAGTGTTCTGGGTGGAATAAACTCCTGGCCACTCCCTAACCAATGGGGTGACAGTTCCCAGGCTCCACCCTACTCACTTTTGACTGACTTCTTGTGCATTTTACTGTATACTAGCCCATAGTGACCTTCTATCTAAATCCAACATGGCAGAATCTTTCTTCCCCAGGTCAGAGCTCCAAAGTGCCCACCCAGAAATTTGGCTGTGATAATTGGTAAACCCTCTCAGTTCCAGGGCAGCTCCATCCCTCACTGGGTTTGGGGCCAAGTTGGCTATGAAGACAAAATGGAACCAGGCATAGGTGTGAGCTACATCTGTCAGTGAAAGTATATGCATCTTTTGAAGCTCAGGAAGAGGCTGGGCACAGCCCCCAGGCTATCCTGCTAATGAAAAAACAATGTCTCCCCACACCCAAACTCTTTGTTCACTGAGTGGGAGAAATCTGCATCTCACCAAAGACAGAGGCAGGTGACACTGGATACTGGCAGAAACAAAAAACCTTTTGGCTTAGGCAGAAAAATGCCAACTTTCTAAAAGTGTAATTTCCAAAATAGTAATATAAAATGTTTGCAAACTGCAATCAAGCATTATAAAGCTATGTGTTGTACCCCAGTGTTTTCAGTGTCGAAGAGTCAGTCTTGCCTCAGTGAAAAATGACTTTGAAGGTTTTTCACTGCCAGGACATTTATGGTTCATTTGTTTTATTGTTTTAATTACAGATAAAGACAATACAACAGCACTCACCTACATCCATCGGCCAGTGGCGATATAGCAATACATAGAGAACCGGGGGAAAGAGAGGTAGGGAAGAAGGTGTCCCTTGCACATGTCTATACTGGGCAGCAGTGAGACGCAGTGCTCTGACCCTTCTGTCCCTGGGGTGGAGGGTGTGAGTAGTGCAATACAGGGATTGACGTAGATAGATGTTGTCCGTCATTTAGTTCCAGCATCCTGTGGTGCTGGTAAGGGGAGATGCAAAAGACATAGGTAAGTGGGACAGGTAACTTCCCGAAATTCTTAGAAAAGGTAGCGTAGCCATGGTTCGCACATTTTAGCAAATTGCAGAAGCCTTTGACCAACGTTGCAGTACATTTTTCCATGCCTATGAGGTCCCAAAGTCTGTGTAACCAATCCAAATATGTGGGGATTTTCATCATGCCCCATTTGGCCAAAAGGACTTGCTTTGCTTCTGAGAGAGCTAGAGTAAGGTCTTGCATGCAGATGTCAGCGCTACATTTTTTTGAAACAAAATACCTTTTAGTCTGCTCAACTTGTCAAAATTTACATTAGAAGTAGCAATATGAGGCCAGATGTCCGCTACTTTTGTCTGTTGCACAGGGAGAAAAAGGATGTTACCGAACAAGTTACAATTTGGGATACCGAAACTACGTAGGCAATTCCAGCTCACAATCCACAAGAGCTCTCACTATTTAGAAGTACATAACTTCCATTTGAGAGCACCGGTAACACTGGTCGAATTAAGGAGACAGGAAGTCCCTTCAGATAACAGGCCAAATTAGCTCCTGAAGCATTACATGCTCCTTGCAAGGAAAGCTGTTTGCAAACCATCAAATGGCTCACAGAAGTCTCACATTCGCTGCCACCAAGAAAGACCTCTTTCATGCCATTGAAACATTGGTACAAAAAGGGTATCTCCCACTCCTCATGAATGTAACTATTTTCAGCCTTTCATAACGCCCATGGGAATGTGTTTCAAGCAGGATGTTAATGAAAGTGTTGAAATAGGTAGATGAACAACCCCATGAATTTGCCATAATCCAGGTGGTATTTCTGCCACAGTGAAAAGCAACTTTTCTAATTTTTCAATGTTCAGCATATTATATGACGCTTCTTTCTTAGAAATGTTCTGTTCTTGTCACGTCAAATTAAATGCAGCAAAGAGATCTTTGGCCCTGACATAATTCCATGGAACGCAATTATTTTTCAATGTCTGTAGTGTCCAACCTAACTGCATAATGGACCTAGGTTGACTCTGTTCATGGTGTAAAGATGACATGTCAGTTTGCATAATGTCGATTGCAGAGGAGATTACATTGTTGAGAATGTAAATTCAGTCGGACAAGGTGTTAATCCAATTATCTACAAAGGATAGTGCCCAATGTAAGTTTTCCTTATCTATTTGCCTTACCAGGGCTGCAGTTTCTTCTTGTGAAAGTTTCCAAATCTCATTCTAAATTGCATATAAGAAGCACTTTTTACGTTGTCTTCTGGGGCCTAACAGAAAACCTTGTAAGTCTGTGTTATTGAACAAGAGACTGAGGGATTCTTTTACCTCATCTAGCGAGGACCTTTTTAACCATTGCTGGCATAATTTCCCCACACTGTATGCTGTCACAATACCCAAATGTTTTGGTGCCACATAGGAAGAGTCAGGTCAGTTCACTCTAAAACACCCCTTGAGGTTTACAAAATGTGCATGCCAACCATTTGTGTCCACTGGCCACAATAACCACCCGCCAAGACTTGAAAGTGAAGTGTTAAATGTTCCATTTTGGACCCACCCATCGAGCTGTTCTTCAGTTGCATTAATTTTATTTTTGCCTTTAGTATAATTTTACAGGAGTGGGGATACTGGACGCATTTAATTCTTTAATATTCACCAAGCCTAAAAACTTGCCTGCTGCACTGTCATTTAAAATTATCATTTGTTTAGGTATCAGGCATGTGCCAAACAAAGTTTCCCTTCCCTTTATTTGCCAGTGTTTAGTTCCCCAAGCACTCTACAAGTCAATTGACTTCATCCAATATTCATTGCCTTCTATAGCCAACCGGGAAACAAAGGAATCAGAATAAATACATTTTGTATCAGTCAACAATACATTGTGCATTCCCATGATGGGCCATTTAAAATAATATGATGCATCTTCTTTAACATTGTGCCCAATAAAACATGTAAACTTATCCATATATGTTTTAGAACTCCCCACTGGTGGGGTAGGACAATGTTCCCATTGTGTATAGCTAAACATAGGCCCTCATAATGACTTTGACAGGCTTTTTCCCAGACTGCCAAAGTCACGTCCGCCACTTGACCACCAGTGTTGGTGGTCTTCAGACTGCCATATTATGGCTGCTTGCTGCTCTCCGCCACGATTTGCAGCTGGCAGTCGGCGGTCTAGTGGAGCTTGCTCCGTCACCACCGTCACGTCAACTCAACACTGCCCGCCGTATTATTACATTGTAGATGAAGTGGCAGTGTTGTGTTGGTGGGGTGCTGGCAGCGGAGCAGGCTCCATGGACCCCGTTCCCTCCCGGATGACCACCAGGCAAGGTGATCGACCGACAGGGGAGGAGGCAGGGTGTTGTGGATGTTTGTGCGCATATGTGTGCAAGTGTCTGTGTGAGGCCTGTATGCGGGGGATGGGGGAGTGTTGTGGCCATGTGTGCATGTGTGTGTGAATGACTGAGCGTCGATGTGTGCGTGTATGTATGTGTGTGTGGTGTGTGCGTGCATGGATGGACAGGCGGGGGATACAGTTCAGGGATGGGGACGGGGGTGTTGCTGTTTGGGGGATGAGGGGCTGCTGATAGGGTCAGAGGGTGGGGGGTCCTGACATGGAGTGGGGGTTGGGGAGTCCTGTAGTGGCGACAGGAATCAGTATTCCTGTCGCCAGTATCCTTACCACCAGGGATTTTGTGGCGGGGATGCCGCCACAGAATCCCTGGCGGTAAGGATACTCAAAATATAGCAGGCGGTGTTAGGCGGACTGCCGGGTCGAAGGTGGACAACTTTCGGCCAGGTGGTCATACTCCCCTGGCCATACAGGAGGTGCACTGGCTGCAATGCAGCCAGTTCACTACCTTTGTCATAATTTGGTTGTCCTGCACCACCACCCTGTCGGCGGTCTGGCCACCACCGCTGGCGTGGCAGGGCAGGACCTTCAGGGTCATAATGACCCCAGTAGTCTTTTGGGTACTTGCTCTATGAATGAAACGATGTCCATAATAGTTATAACAGAACATAACACCATCATTTTCTTTTGTTTGGTAAATATCTTCAATTTCAAATACAATAAAGTACTGTAGCTCAAATATCATAGAATCAACTGTTTTTACATCCCAGTATTCCGAAACAACCCCAGGTATTATTAGTTTGAAAACATATGGAATTTGATGAGCCTCCGTTGGACCGAATCTGTCAAAGGAAACTTTATCCCAAACTATCCCATTAGGAACTAGTATAGCTGAAATGTTCGAAGGGGCAAGCCTTGATGGACCTTGTGTCAAGAAAAATGTGGTTTTAGGACCTCATCCACCACTTCAACTGCAGAGTTTTGAGGAAGGTAATGACCATGCATCAGTAAGAAAAAGACGATGACAACCCCAATCCAAAAAAGAAAGGCAAGTACAGTTAATAAAAGCCACAGATAACCACATGGATTAATGAAATAGTTAACATTAAGCCAAGTTATCAGCTTACCTGCTCTTGATGGTGGTGTCGCACAAGAAGTGTATGAGTCAAAAGAGGAATCATCTTGATCGGCAAAGTATCCAGAAGTAGTTAGTGCAAAATTAGGAGTCATGTTAGGAGTTGGAGAACTCACAGTATTCTCCCTCAGTGGTTCATAGTAGACAAATCTATCCATTAGAGTTGCGTTTGTGTAGTAGTCTTCATTATTTCTCTTGTTTTTTTGTTGCAGATGAAGATGGTAGTACTAATGAAAGATCATTTTCCGCCCTTCCCAAGCTCGAAGTTTCAACATTGCTGCTCAAAACCTGTATCGGAACATCCTGGTCTGTAGTGAGAGGGATTTGGGAATTACCCAGGATTCCACTAGGTCTGTTGTGGAGGATCGACCATATGGTGTAGCTTGGTGGAGACAAAGCAATTTTCTTTTGATCCAGGCAGCGGGGTAGAATAGCAGTTCTTGTACCATGTAATCCCAGGACTGGAACCGGTGCACAATATGATCAACCAAATTCCTTTTTCACAGAAATCTTTTCTCGTACTAGATCCCCAACTTTCGTAATCCAGCCAGTTGATGTTATTTGTGCATCCCTTAGTCCCAAGGAGGCAGCACAGGCAGATGCATTTTCATCTCAGAACTGTTGTAATTCCTACAAGACACTGACATGTCCATTTATGTCAAATGTTGTGTCTGCCACCTCCGCACCAGGCCATCAAGATCTGGAACATATATTTTTTTCCTGAATAGCACCTCATATGGGGTGCATCCTCCCAAGACCCTTCTGGGCCGATTATTAAGTGCTGTCTAGACTCCATCCAGTTGACTAAGCCAACTAAGACCTGTGCCTAATACTCTCACTGTTAAGGATTGCTTTAAGTCTAGGTTGTCCACTCTACTAAACTGTTATCCTCAGGATTGTAGGGAGATGAGGAATGTAGTTGGACCCCTAACTAAGCCATAGTGTCCCTGAATGCCCTTGAGGCTAATGCAGGGCCATGGTGGAATGTCACAGCTGCAGATGTACCGATATAGACATGCAAATCTTTAATAACAGTTAGAGCATCAGCTGATCAATGTGGCCATACCCATAGAAATTTGGAACATGAGTCAAGAGCGACTAAGATGTATTTGAATGCACCTTAGGGACCACAATGGCCCCGGTACACACATTGTAACGGTTTGTTTGAAATTAGAAGGGGCATCTTCGGTGGGCGTTTAACGGTGGCCCCTTTTATTTGCTGACAGATGTCACAGCAAAGCACATATTGTTTTGTCTGTTTGTATAGACCTGGCCACCAATAGCACTTCTGGAGTAAAGCAATAGTAGATGCCACACTAACATGGGCAGGAGAAGCTCCCTCATGTGCCGCTTTTATCAACTCAGATCTTGGTTGGGGACCACATGATCACCCACCCCTGGTATTGTTACTAAGGCATTTATTTAGGCTATTTGTGCTGTAGAAATATTTGGCAGGATATGACTTTGGTAACGGTTTGCTGTCAGGCGAAATTTTCACAGCAGTAAGTGTTTCATCATCCAACCTCATTTGTAAACGACTTATTGCAGCAACAGAAGCCATAGCTACTGCTGACTTGGCTGCTTCATCAGCCAAGGTATTGCCTACAATGTGTACTCCTGTACGTTGTTGTCCCAGTTTATGAACTACATGGGCATTGGGTAGAGTTTCCTACAGATCTGGAACTTTCCACTCAGTAACTTATGTTTAATGGTGTTCCCTTTTGAATCTCTGAACCTATTTTGATGCCAGTAATGCAGATATGAATTGAAGAACTGGCCAGAATAATATGAATCACAGACTATCAACCTTAGCTGTTCTGGATCCATGTGTTCCAGCGCCATCACAAGACTCTTGAGCTCTGCTAGTTGCACAGTGCAGTCCCCTAAGGTCTGCGTGTAAGTATTTTGTGAATGGAATTCACCTTCTTTTATGTAGCTACTCACAGCCCTGCCAGCGTCAGAGTAATGTTTTTTTGTGCCTATGGCTCTGTGGGCTGAACTATCAGTGTAAATGATTGTTATATATTGAACAATTGGCAAAGTATTTATCAAAATTGTATATTCCATTTCGTATTGAAGGAATTCTTGAATTTATCATTTTGGGTTGAAAATGTAGTCAACATCAGTGGCTGTCTGAGACTTTGCTCATTGGATCCAACATGGATATAATGTTTTTGCGTTAGGAATGCTAGCCTTTATGACAGCTTCAAGGGCTGGGGTTGGAGAGATGACAATAATGCGTTTCCCCTGAGCCAGAGGTCTCTCTTTAATGGCAGCCATCTGAACAGCAGTCAGAATTTGTTTCTGTTGGAGCAAAGTGTTGCTCAGCTGTGGAGTACAAGTGTGATTTGTATGCAATAGGGGAGGTATCACCCTCATGAAATGTTATGTAGGTGAAACCGAGGCACCAGCAATTACTCTGATCACCAAGGGTGTTTTGTTGTCCCTTGTGTGTAAATGTTTTTCTGCAAGCGTGTCTTGTTGTAGTGCTCTGAGAATGCATGTGTGTTAGACTGTCCAAAATTTACTTGAAAAGTCGGGGCATATTAAATCATATACCGGGTTAATGCGTTGGGCATAATCAGGGATCTAAGTTCTGACAAAATAAAAAAAAAAACAATAAAGACTGAAGCTTTTTTATTGTATTTGGTGGCTGCAATTGTGTGCATTTTTCTA
The DNA here is from genome assembly GCF_031143425.1 of Pleurodeles waltl. Lineage (NCBI taxonomy): Eukaryota > Metazoa > Chordata > Amphibia > Caudata > Salamandridae > Pleurodeles > Pleurodeles waltl. Next base: position 1,172,953,196 of record NC_090447.1, on the reverse strand, counting down.
GAAAGTGGGGCGCTAGGCTCTTGCCTTCATCCGATAACTTGTATCCCAAAATAGGACTCTGACAAAGGCAATTTTTCTTATCTTAAAATTGAATTTGTAGCTGAAATTGGCAAATCCCACAACAATAAGGGCCACAAATTTCAGGTGGTGAATGAGATCATTATCCGTTAGGTAGATGTCATCAACATGAGGCAACGCTTCAGAGTCAATGTCATGTAAAATGGATGTCACATGTGCTGAAAACAGTCCGGGGCTCTTTCTGCCCCTGAGGGAGCCTACAAAATCTTTCTACGAGCCTAAGGCACTAAATGCTGTTAGATCCCTGCTTTCAGGCACTATATTTTGGCAGAAGAAACCATTGGAAATATCCAACATCATTTTGTCTTTTTTGCGCACTATGGGCCTCATTACGACTTCAGCGGTCTTTTTTTTCCAAAGACCGCCGAAGCCACTGCAGTCAACAGACTGCTGGTGGTCTGCTGACTGCCATATTTGGAGTTGTGTGTGGACTTCCGTCCATTTATGGGTGAAGTCTGAAGAGACGGTTGCATCACCAGCATCGCCACACCAGCAAGACTCCACCCGACGTCTTACGAGACGTAATATAGATTGGCAGAGTCTTTCTGGCATGGTGGTGCTGGCAGTGCAAAACTGCCAGGACCTATCCACTCCCAGACAACCAACTTGCCAGAAAAGGTAAGTTGATCATCTGAAAGTGGGGTAGGGGGATGGGGAGTGTTGGGTGCATGTGTGTGGTGTGTGCGAATAGGGGCGTATGAGTGCATGTTTGTGAGCGAGCGAGTTGGGGTTGTCTGGATATATGTGTGCAGTTGGGGGGTGGATGCATGTATGCCAAGGGGAGGGGGGCAATGGGGTGCAAGTGAGTAGGTGTGTATTGGGATGCATGCGAGTGGTGATGCATGTTTGCAAGTCTGCAAGCGAGTGGGGTGCATGCGTGCAAGTCTGCGAGTGAGTGGGTGTGTGTGTGTGTGAATGTATGCGTATGCAGAGGGGGTGCATGTGAATGAATGCGGAACGGTGTGTGTGTGTGAATGTATACTTGTGCGGAGGGGTGTGTACGTGAATGTATACAGAGGGGTGTGTGTGTAAATGCATGCGGAGGGATGTGTGTGTGAATGTATGCGGAGGGGTGTGTATGTGAATGTATGCGTAGGGGTGTGTTTGTGAATGTATGCTTATGCGGGGAGCGTGAATGTTTGCAGAGGGGGCTGGGGTGTGGATGTTTGTGGAGGGGGTGGGGGATTGATGTTTGCGGGGGGTTAGGGTGTGGATGTTTGCAGAGGGGGGTGCCTGTGTGTGAGGGGGGGTGTATGTCAGTGTGAGAGTGGGTGGGGGTGTTAGAATGGATGTGTACAGTTGGGGGGTGTTTTTAAGTGTGTGGATGGGTGGGAGGTGTCTGCATGTGTGTGGATGTGTGGGGGTGCCTGTGCAGTGACAGGAATGGGGATTCCTGTCGTCGGGTGCATTACCTCCAGGGTTTTTGTGGTGGGGTGACCGCCATGGAAAGCCTGGCGGTCTGCAGCCTTGTAATCCGGCTGGCAGGCAGAAGCCTGCCACCGGGCTGGAGGAGCTCACCGCCGGCCACGTCAGTGCAACTGCACCGGCGGGCCAGTCAGTGTTGTGGCAGTTTGGCTTAGGCCAAACCCCACAACTTGCAATGCGGAGGCCTTTACCGCTGGGTCCGCGGCAGTAATCCCACCACAGCAAGCCTGGCAGTCTGATGACTGCCAGCCTCGTAAAGAGGGCCTATATAGTTAATGAGTGCTGTTCTATGTGCTTTTTGGATAACAAATGTGCATGTATGATGGTTTAAATGTCTGTAATCTAAGACTATTTTATAGGAATGGTCTGGTTTTGCAACAGGAAATAGAGGATTGTTCATTGGTGAGTAACAGGGCTCAATTACACTCTGGTACTCTAGCTGTGTTAGAATCTCTCTCACAGGAGCTTTAGCCTCATGCTTAATAGGATATTGAGGTTGAGGATGTGGTTGTGGTTGGGACCTAATTGGTATTATGTGATAGGGAGAATCCTTATCCTACCAATCATGGTTGCGACACAGCCTGGGAGCATCTGCTAATGCCCAATCAAATGAGTATGACTCTATTAATTCTATAGGAACCAGGTGCATGAAGGAAGGCTTAATGATCTATCCCCCCGTGGAACTTCACAGACAAATTCTGGTGGGGAATCTTTTTCAGCCAACAATATTTCATAAATGCCTGTTAATTGTTTCAAAAATATAGGTCCTCATTACAACCCTGGCAGTCGGTGATAAAGCGGCGGTAATACCGCCAACAAGCCGGCAGTAAAAAATGGAATTATGACCACAGCGGAAACCGCCAACACAGACAGCCACTTTAACACACCGACTGCCACGGCGGTAGCAACAAGCACTGTGGCGGTAACCGCCAACAGTCAGGCGGAAGGCAAGGTTCCACCCACTGTTTTATGACCAGCCTATCCGCCACCTTTTCCGGGGCGGTACCAACTACAACAAAAGCACGGCAGAAACAGAACACAGAAGTCAAAGAACTCACCTCTGGAGACTCAGGGAACAACCACAACGCCATGGAGCCCGAACTGCAGATGTTCCCCATGCTGGTCTACCTCCTCCTACACCAGGAATACCAACGCGGGTGACGACGACCACAGTGAATACTGCCGCCTAGCGCAATGAGTGTAATAAGATAAAAATCCAGAAAAACGTCCTCTAAATTCAAAACAGTATTTACAGATATACAAATGCAGGAACACTGCCCAGTCGTAATGTCCGTGGGCCACAGGGCCTCATCACATAGGCCAAGGCCCCATCTTACTCCTGCATCAACATGGAGAGAACACTGCTGGGGCATCAGGTCGAAAATACACAGGCACCTCAGGGGGACAGGGAATGGGGGGCACCTCAGCCAGAAGATTTTACAACGCCACTGGAAGGGGAAACATGGCCACTGCTTGGTCCTGGGGAGTGCAAGGCCACTGTCTCTCTAGTGGGTGGTTTGCCCACTGCTTGGTCCTGGGGAGTGCAAGGCCACAGTCTATCTAGTGGGTGGTTTGCCCACTGCTTGGCCCTGGGGAGTGCAAGGCCACAGTCACTCTAGTGGGTGGTTTGCCCACTGCTTGGTCCTGGGGAGTGCAAGGCCACAGTCTCTCTAGTGGGTGGTTTGCCTTCTTCCACTGGTTCTAGAGGGGGCCTTGTGTCCAGTTTGTTTCATCCTGGCAAGGATGCAGTGAGTGGATGCCTTCTTCCACTGGTTCTGGAGCAGGCATTGTGCCCAGTGTGCTTCATCCTGGCAAGGATGCGGTGAGTGGATGTCTTCCTCCACTGGTTCTGAAGGAGGCCTTGTGCCCTGTGTTGCAGATCTTTGGGAGTGCAAGGTCACAGTCTCTCTCCTGGGTGTCACACCCACAGGATTTTCAGGGGTCAGGACACACTACAGTCCATGGAGGCAGGACTACACACTGCCCGCCGTCAGTGACGGCTGCTCAGTGGTGTCAGTGGCGGGGCTGATGTCGGGGATGCCAGTGGTGGGGGGAGGCTCCAGCCCATCCCCTGCAGCCTCGGAGGGCTGCCCACTGGGGCTGCTGGCGGTGCTAACAGTGGTGGGGAGAGGCTCCTGCCCGTCCCCTGCAGCCTCGGACAGCTGCCCACTGGGGCTGCTACTGCTGGCAGTGGTGCTGGTGGCCGTGCTGATGGCAGTGCAGGTGGTGGTACTGGCAGCGGTGCCGGTGTTGGTGCTGGCAGTGGTGGGGGGGGGCTCCTGCCCATCCCCTGCAGCCTCTGACGGCTGCCCACTGGGGCTGCTGCTGCTGGCAGTGGTGCTGGTGACTGTGCAGGTGGCGGTGCTGATGGCGGTGCTGGTGTCGGTGCTGCCAGTGGTGTTGGGAGGCTCAAGCCCTTCCCCTGAAGCATCCAATGGAGGAAGCGCCATGGTTGGTTTTGTGGGCTCAGATTCTGTCACAGCACCAGGCCTCCTGTCCACTAGTGTCAGCAGAGGTGGAGGGCAGTTCATCGGTGTGGCTAGTGTAGGGGTCCGTTGGTGTGCCACTGCCTCACTCAGGGTGTTGGCCATGTATGCCAGCACCCCTGCAATGGTGACCAGGGTGGTGTGGATGTCCCTCAGGTCCTCCCTGACCCCCAGGTATTGTCCCTCCTGCAGCCGCTGGGTCTCCTGCAACTTGTCCAGTATCTGGCCCATCGTCTCCTGGGAATGGTGGTATGCTCCCAAGATGTTGGTGAGTGCCTCGTGGAGAGTGGGTTCCCTGAGCCTGTCCTCCCCCTGTCGCACAGCAGTCCTTCCAGCTTCCCTGTTGTCATGTGCCTCTGTCCCCTGAACCGTGTACCCACTGCCACGGACCCAAGGTCCCTCATCGTCCTGTGTTTGTGGGGTCGCCTGGGGCCCCTGTAGTGGTGGACGCACTGCTGATTGACCTGCCTGGGGACAGAGGCATGGGCCTGCTGGGTGGGTGCTGTGGTGGTGGTGTTTACTGAGGGGGGAGGCTCTGTGGTGGTATGGGACTGTGCCTGGGTAATCGACTGTCCGGAGGTCCCTGATGGGCCAGGTAGTTCATGAATTGATCGGAGCAATGATTATGATGATAAAATATAATTATAATAATGCGGTGACAAAAAAAGTGAAAAATAAGAAAAGTCTCACAGTAGTGTCAGAATGCTAGGTGTTGGAATTCCTATGTACGCCACTACAGTACTATATTAGAGCACAGCAGTGTTAGCCCTAATCTGCCCTTCAGTTTCCCTAGGAAGACACCATCCCCCATACTTGGATTTGGTGGTAGCAAAGAGGGCTGTTAGTGTACTGAGAGTCCTCTCTCATGTAGGCAGAGAAAAACCTTGAATCTCAGCAGACAGCTGCAATGAAGCAACAATCTGCAGTGGCAAACTTCTGTCTGGAACTTTCCTTCCAACTTGTAGGGGGCACAGAGATGTTTTATAATAAAACAGCGAATGTTCTAGGAAACTGTCCTAATGTAAAACATGCATGTTTCTGTGAAGTGGCCGGGACTGAGGTGTTCCACTTTGTGCCGGCAACATATTGGAGACAGCCTTGAGCGTAGCGGAGCACAGAACGAGAATGTCAGTGTACTAGGAGTGAAACAGTTTCTGTGCTAAAAGTATAAAAGAAAAAGGAAAATAAAACATCACCACAGAAGAAAGCTTTTGCTCAGAAAATAAAAATGCTAAAAAGCAACTAAGGTACGCTCATGACAGGGCATATCTTTTCCATGCCTGTATCTTGGAACGAATAGCCTAAAGGAGGGCATTATCGTTGGCCTCCATAGTGCGAGCAGTGGTGGTGTTATTCTGGAGGCCCAGTAAGGACACTCCATGGTCAGCCCATACAAATGGAAAGAGGCGCTTGAGAGAGAGTTGGTCCGGTTTGGGAGACAGTTAGGTTAGGAATTTGCGATTTTTGTAGATTAACCTTAAAACCTGAGGCTCTGCTGTAAGCTGTGAGTTTGTCAACAAATGGAGGTAGTGACTGCAGTGGGTGTGACAACGCCACCATAACGTCATCTCGCCTGTCCATTATAATGCCTGGTATAGCTGGATTCCTGTAGATACATTCCGCAAAAGGCTCCATCTAAAGAGTGAAGAGGAGTGGTGAAAGTGGGCAGCCCTGCCGCGTACCCAGAGTAATGTTGAACTTAGAGGATGTTATGCCTTTAGCTCTGACCACTGCTGGGGGCCTGCATAACTACACCAGATCCAGCTTTTGAAGCATTTGTCAAGGCCCACTCCATCTAATACTAGATGCAAATACGGCCAGTGTGCCTGGTCAAAGGCCTTTTTGGCATCATCTGACAGTAGGATATTAGGAACGCGTGAGCGCTGCATTTTATCTATTAAATGGCAGAGGCACTTAATATTGTAGCTACATCCCTGATCTGGTATAAACCCTCTCTGATAAGGATCAATCAATTGCTGCGTGTGTGGAGCAAGACGTGTTGGCAGTATGGATGTGAAGATCTTGGCATCTACATTGAGCAATGATATTGGGCGATAGGAGGAGTGTCTAGGGTCCTTCCCCGGTTTAGGTATGACAGTTATAGTTGCCATCTTCATTGTGGTTGAAGGAGAGCCAGTAGTACTGAATGAGACAGGCAAGAATGGGGACCAGTGAGGTTGTGAACATTTTATAAAAGTTAGGCTTGAAGCCATCTTGGCCTAGAGCTTTGACTGTAGAGAGGTGGGAGATAGCTGATAGGACCTCATCTGTCTGGATGTCTCAATCCAGGTAGGAGGCATCCTGTGGTGTGATCTGGTCGAGCGGGGCTTTGGCTATGTATGACCTTGCATCATTCTTGTCTAAGGACTCAGCAGAGTAGAGGGTAGCATAACAATTCTCAAAAGCCTGCGCAATCTGTGTCATGTATGAGAGTTGTACCATGGGTCCCTCTAATTCAGGCACCTTTTGTCAAACTGTCTACGCCTGCGAGCAGTGGGTCAACAATCAGGCAGCTTGTTGTCCTCTATATAGTACCTCTGTCTGATGCATAGGAGAGCAAATTCGGCTCAGTCCATATCAAGTGTTCTAAGCTGTTGTCGTGCTGTGTTGAGCTTACTGTTTCAATAATATGAACTTGTCTGCTTATGGGCAGCTTCCAGGTACCTCACCTGGCCCTCCAGGGCGACTCGCTTCTCGTGCCACTCCTGGTTAAGGTTAGCCACAATTGCTAGAAACTGGCACCTAATGACCGCTTTAAAAGTGTCCCAAAGAAGTGCTATTGACATGTCGGGTGTGTCATTCAGCGCTAAGAAATATGTGATAGTGGTCCGTATTTTGTCATGTATGTGTGCGTACTTTAAGAGTTTGAGTTTGTGGCACCAGATGTGTTGTGGTGAGGTAAGATGGGGTGGATGTAGTGCAAGACTAATTGGCAAGTGGTCTGAGAGTACCGCTGTTCCGATGCCTGCTGCTGTTGTTAAGTAAGAGGGGCAGAGTTACAAGGAAGTAGTCTATCCTCGTATATGTGCGGTGGGCGGCTGAAAAAATTTGTAATCCATGTCAGTCGGATGGCATCAGCGCCACATATCTGCAAGACCGAAATCATCTAGCTGCTGGCGGCCTTGAGGTGTCAGGGACCCCGCTTGACCCACTCTATACAGATCTATCTATATCGGTGTCCGCTACTAGGTTGTAGTCACTCCGATTAAGATATTTGTGTCCCCAGAGGTCATGACACTCCCTACTGCTTCTAAGATAAAGGCTTCCTGGTGGTCATCCGGAACATAAAGGGTGGCAAGGGTAAAAGTAGAGGTCTGTAGTGCAATACGGAGACAGGAGCCTGCCTGAAATTTAAGCTTGTGTCTGAACCACCATGCCTGGAAAATGGGATGACAATAAGATGGCCACTCCTGCTTTTTACCCTCCTGAGGATGAAAAATACTGATGATCGAACCATCTGGACCTAACATGTCCCCAGTTTTCTTTGTAAAGGTGCATTTCTTGTAGCAGGCAGATGTCACAATGTGTAACTTTCAGTGTGGATAGCAGCAGCAGGCTTTTAGACAGTGTATTAAGACCTCTAACATTATAGCTAACTATTTTGACCACTTAATGTAGGATGGGTAGGAAGGTGTATGTGCCATCACCATTATGCAGCCCCCCCAATAACGGTGGATGGGAAGTGTTCATCAGGAAGAGTGGGAAACACTTCTAATAGTGTTGACTGGGGCCAAGGAAATGGGAAGGTAAGGGAGGTAACGTTGGTAAGAACATTCATAACCAACATAACAATCACACACCCTACCAGTTGGTGCGCTTGATAGTATGAGTAGGGTTCGTGTTGTGGCTACCAGATATAAGAGTGTATCCAGTCAGCATAGATGGTGCTCCGCTACCCATATGATTGCAGCTGTTGAGGTAAGTGAAACTGCCAGGACATTTAAAGCATTAATTATACCTATGCTACTTTACAACTACTATGTACCCAGCCCTATGGGCATTTAAGGCCGACCTTAGGGGTGATATATGTATTAAAAGGAAGGTTTAAGCTTGGCAAAAGGTTTATTTTGTCAGGTTGAAATGGCAATTTAAAGCTGCACATCCAGACTGCAGTGGCAGGTCTGGAGAGATGCTTTACAGTGCTACATTAGTGGGTGGCACAATGGGTGCATGAGTGCTGCAGTTCACATCTAGCAAATGATGTACAGTCCCTGGGTACATGTACTACCCTATACTAGAGACATATAAATACATTAATTGCACCAATACTGTGTGTACCAATGTTACCATGTTTGAAAGGGAGAGCACACTCATTTTATTACTGATTAGCAGGGATAAAATGTACAGAGTCCAAATGGCCAAATAAATCCGGTGTAGCAAAATTACGAGGGGATCCTGCAGGAAGGGCACATTTTCAACAAAATGCCATCCAACACATGCAGATCTACTGTCCCATCTCTGAAACCAGGTATGTCTGGGGCATGGCAAACACAGCAAAGCCCCAGGTACAATGATAACCAGATTGCTAGCACCTAGCTCATAAAAGATATAAAGACTGCTGGGGTTGATTCTCAGGGCAACTCCTCCCAGTAGCCACAGTGTCACCCTGCACAGATTACTATATGTGAAAGGTCTCATGTGTCTCCTTAAAAGGGTTAAGGAAAATGTCCATGAAAGGGACAAAAATTAATTGGCTGAATAAATAAGCAAAGTATCAAACTACTCGTGACATCAAGAAGAAGACAAGAGTGAAACAAAAATCTAGGTGAAGAAGCCCAGAAGAAAACCAATCCACTGCAATAAAATATCCGGGACAAAATAATATTGATGAAAAGTAGAATATGTCAAAGAATGCATTGCAAAGCATCTTAATGTTGTGACAGTATCCCTCGCGCTGTGAGCAAACATGTTCCTAGAGCATCATGCTCTGTGAATGTGGGAGCTTGCACCGCTCAGACCCCTTCGTCATCTCTGGGATCAGGGTCACTGAAGGAGTTGTCCACTAGTATCAGGCATGATAGTCGGGGTAAGAGGGGTAGGGCTGGAATACAACTTGGAATGAATGATGTTGAATTTAGCTGTCTTCTTGGTTCACCAAAAAACTTCACAAAAAGGGTTGCTGACAAGTCTGATAACCAGCCATTCCCAGTATGGTATATGGACTGTAGAACAATATTTGAGGCTTCCAATTTAAGAAGATTTTTAAGGGGGTTAATCACAAAGGTAAGTTACACTTGTGAATATGTTACATGTGTAACTTTACTCTTCCACTTTTTAATAACTTTACTACTTTTAGCTCTTCACAAAACCAGAGTGTAAAGTTTCTCAAAAATGTAGATTTACATGTCTCAACCCCCTCATTTTAATGTTGGCACCAGAATAATCATAATGTATGACAGTATAGTTACTACAAGTAGCTTAAAACAGTATTTCACATCCATTGAGAACTATACACTTGGGGCCGCCCCTCTGCTCTTGGCCTACAGACCTCCATATATAGTAGTGAATAGAAGACTTCAACATGGCATTAAATAAGAAAATCATATATGCTTGAAGGAAATCAAACATGCCTGACATATATTCCCTTACATCCACATAAACAAAGCCCACACAGTGGGATCTGCTTTTTTTCTTTTTCAGTTTTCGGATCCTGTAGCCTCCACATTCTGCCTGAAGGATGCAGTCAGTTATGAAGAGGAAAATAAATTTCACTGAGGAGGAGACCACCCTTTAGTAAAATGTGTTGTAAAATAATACAAGCAACTACATTTGTGGCCTCCATTCTCCCTCAGTGGAACACAGAAGGCAGCCTTATGGCAGGAGGTCACAGTCTCTGTGAATGCTTTAGGGGAGAAGTACCACAACATGAGGGACATAAAAATGACAAGATGGGAGGAGGTTGATAAAGTGGAAGGTCTCCAGAATTCAGGTGGTTAAAGTTCTTCCTGGAGGGCCATCTGTATACTGCTCTGTGTCACCCTCCTCAGGAAGGATGTCACCTCCACAACATACTCCTACCTGCTTTTTGGCTGCTGCTTTAGGACAACACTAATGTGGTGCCAGTTAAGATCATCTCCCCTCACTCTCTCTGTCTCTCTAAGGGCAAACCTACAAGCACTCGTCCATATCTATCTTTCACTCATACCTGCCTTGTGGTCGTATATCACCTATATGAACCTCGTAAACTACCTGTAACAAGCCCTAAACCTTCATAAACGTTGTGTTAATTTTGATTTTACTACTCCTTCATACAGCTACTCATTTGAGTAAATTGGCTGTATTGAACTGGTGCAGAGTCCATTGTAACTGTAGTAGGGAAACACACAGGGCAGGTATTGCAATGCAAGCCACCTAGAGACGTTTTAAGACATGGCAAAGTGTGCAGGGGCTGCCTGGGAAACTATACTTTTTCCCTAGCTCATCTCTGTGTATTTCTCTTTCTTGACATTTAACATACAATTCAATATTGTTAAGCAACATAGGACTTGAATTATCAAAAAAGGTAAAATAAAATGAAAAGTTGTTCCAAACAGAGGCCTCAAAGTACTTGTTGCCTGGGGCACCTAAAATCCTTCATATGACAAGGAAGCCCCCTTCACATACAGGTATGTCCTTCTTCTAACAAGCTCAGTAACAGACTAAAAACAAGCATTTACAATGCAATGGGTCTCGCGTTTGCTCATGTTAGAGCTGATCGCGTTGTAAACTCCTAACCCGACTTTTCAGCTATCGGGCAAAAGTGCATTTATGTACTTAACCCGAAAAAGTGAAATCAACTATGTAAAGCGCTCGACTTCTGCCAAGCGAGATCGCGCTTGTAAATTAGAGAAAAAGAAGTCCACAAGCCCGATGGAAAACAGCGAGCCTCGCATGTTTTCTGTACTTGGTCGATGCGCTCGAGGAGGGCTAGCCACCGGAAAAGGCATGACGTATGCCTGCCTTCGACTAATGAAAGCAAGCAGATTTTATTAGGCAAGCCCACGAACCAATAAAAAACACTGACGTGAAGTTGACAGGGCTCCGAGCCCTTTTCTAAATACTAAAGCGTCTAGCTGCGATACGCATGCACGAGCGCATGCAACGCAGGCTCGACCCTAACGATAGTTCTCACTTTTGTCATACAACAGACTACAGTGTCACCCTATAACATTTCCAAAAATATGAGATCACAGGACATTCTGGTAGCAGCTATGAGACCCTCTACCATTATTCTGCCAGATAAGTCTGGGAACCTATGGTGCTAACTTCTATATCACACTCCTTGGTGACTTTAATATTCATGCAGAGGATCGAGACAATGCCTCCACCAAGAGACTGATTTCTGACATGGAGGCCTTAGACCTCACTCAACTGATCAAGGGCTCCACACACACTAAAGGTCATACTATTAACCTAGTTTTTAGCAATATAGCTGATCTAACTGTTCTGCCCCCCACCCCCTTGGCTTGGTCCGACCATTTTTTTTATCTCTCTATCTCTCTTCCTCTCCAAATAATGGAAATACCTTCCCAAAGCACCACTCAACCCTAAAGGTGCTGGCATATGCTTAAGGTCAAATAATGGATAGACATTTTAGAAAACTCCATACCCACATTGAATGGGAATATGACTACATCACTAGAATTATTTAATAACTAGATTAGTAAAAGCTTAGACATTATGCTTCCATACACGTCTAGGCCAAGGGGGCATAGGAAAAAAAGTGTCCCTTCGTTTTCTAACCATCTGAGTCTAATAAAGAGGGAATGTGCGTGGCTTCAGCGAAAATGGAGGAAAACTTATGACAATTCTTCCAAAGAGGAATACAGGAAAGCCATTAGAAGGTTTCATGCCAAAATCAAAGTAGCTCAAAGTATTTATTACGCAGAGAAAATTGAACAGAGCTCTAATTTTTCAAAGAAATTTTTTCTCCTTCAAAAAGATTTCACCTCTCCCCAGGTACACACACAGGCCGTAGAGGGCTCTCAAAAACATAGTGACGATCTAGCTTCCTTTTTCCAGAAAAAGATTTCAGATATTCACGCAGCTTTTCCGATAAGTATCCACTGTTTTCAAGTCATAGATGGCCACTGCTTTAATGGCCCAACAAGGTTTACACAGATTCCTCCCCTTTCTCCTGAAACGGTCTTATCAGTAATGACAACGCTCAAATTAGGGTCTCCTCAAGATCCGGCCCGCCGTCAATTTTAGGACTAGGGGCCTCAATAATAGTACCGGTTATAACTGAGTTGCTAAACATGTCACTGTCAGTTGGCATCATTTTATCACAATGGAAACATCCAATTGTCAAACCATTGCTTAAGAAGCCCAACTTGGACCCATCTATATCTAACAACTACAGACCCATCTCCATGCTATCAGCCCTTGTTAAGATACTGGAAAAACATGTAAACACTCATCTTTCAAGCTTCTTAGAGGACAATAATATTCTGCATCCCTCTCAGATGGGCATCAGACCATTACATAGTATGGAGTCTGCACTAATCGCATTTACTGAAGAAGCTAGGAAAAGCTTGGATCAGGGTTTGGTATCAGAAGTAGTGCTACTGGATCTCAGTGCTGCTTTTGACACGGTTAAGCACCGCATTCTACTTCAAAGAATGAAGGAAAGTGGAGTCTCAGGAAATGCTCTAAGTTGGTTCACTTCATTTTTAGATGCAAGATCTTTTCAAGTTTTGGACCAGTCCTCTTATTCCAACTGCTTCCAGAGTGATTGGGGAGTGCCCCAAGGCTTTTCTTTGAGCACTACGCTATTTAATATAGACATGGGTCCATTGGCTAAAGTAGTGGAACCCTATGGTCTTTCTTTAGTGTCATATGCTGATGACACTCAGCTTGTGGTATCCTTTTCCACAGACCAGAATTCCTTTAATTCTCGACTCATTCCCTGTCTACAGGCGATATCCAAATGGCCGTCTGACTGTAAACTGAAGCTGAACAGAGATAAGACAGAGGTTATGTTTTTGGGTCCCCAGGCCAATCCAAACCTAACCTCCCCTGTTCTACAACCACTAGGAGACCTACCCTTGCCAAAAGCAAACATCAAGATTCTTGGAGTATGGCTGGACCCATGGTTGACTATGGAGCATCAGGCAAAGATAATACCCTCCTCCTATTTTGGCATACTCAGACTTCTCAGAATTTTTTTCAAAATACTCCCGTTCATCGCAAAGAGAATTATCATACAGGCTTTGATAATATCACGACTGGACTATGGGAATGCCTTGTTTCTTGGAGCACCAAAATATGTTGTGAAAAATTGCAGGTGGTTCAGAATACTGCTGCCCGCCTTCTCTTCAAAATACCAAGCTTTGAATTGTCCGGATGAGCTCTATGCACTCTGCATTGGCTCCCCTTAGAGCAATGGATAAAATTTAAATCTTTATGCTACATCCATAGAGCCCTACATGACAAAGGCCCGCCACTTTTGAAAACCCTAGCCTCCTTCTATACCCCCACAAGATATCTTAGATCATCCTCCGTGGCCCTTGCCGCCATTCCCCTAATTAAAAAAGCTAAATGGGGTGGAAGATCGATATCCTACCTTGGAGCCAGATTGTGGAACTCATTACCACTGAATCTACGACAAACCGGTCACAAACTTTCGTTCCGGAGGCTATTAAAAACCTGGTTGTTTTAGATGTCGGTCCCCAAGGTTATGTCTCTGAACACTTCTATATAGCGCTGGGAGGCCTTCGGGTAGCTATGCGCTCTATAAGTTTTCATAACATAATACAACATATATCTAATCATTGGTATTTTCATGATGTATATTCTCCTGAAATGTATTTGCATAGAATATAAAAAAATTATTGCGATACCAAAATATTGTTGCAGGAATATTATGATGTTATAAATACAGGGGTCGTAAATATCGAAGGAAAGTGTATTGTTTTTAGTGTTGTTTTTAATATTGTTGCCAAATAAATAATTTACTAAATTATAGTTGTATATAATGTTTTAAATTATATTTTGGTTAAATAGTTTTAACATTTATTTTATATATTTAATTTTAAAAGGTTTTGATGTAATGTATATTAATTGTAAAATACTATTGTAATGCTTTCTGTATTTAATTTTAAAATGTATTCATCATTACATTTTTCTATACAAATTTAAGTCTATTAAGATTTATAGTAGTTGGAAACCTGGTTTATAAGAAAAATGGAAAAAAGTAGATTTTCAAAGTATCTTTGTTTGAATATTTTTTGCGTACATTTAATTAACACTTTTTTACTTATTAATGCTAATCTTCCGAAATATTACAATATAAATACAGTATTTAGTATGTATGTATGATGGTTTAAAATGTAATTGTTTCATTTAAGTTGTACAGGTAAGGTTTTATTTTTCAAAATTAGCCAATGTTTAACTAATTTCATCTTATTTTATGTGTACTTTGTAATTATGATAAGTAGAATGGCTACATTTAAAAATGAAAAATGAAATATTTTATTATTTAGCTAATTTTTTCAAATATATATATTTTTAAAAAATATACATTTTTTTCATTTCATTTTTTAATAGAAAGTGTTTTCTTAATGTATTTTAAGTATTTGTTTTACATTTTAAATAAAACAAGTTACAATATTTTATGAGTTGTGCAGTGGGTTTATATCGGGATAAGCTGGCTGTTTTTTGTATATTTATTTTTAGATTTCTAGCTTATTTAATGCTTTTTATAAGTATTGTATTTGTAATTTTTAATTAAAAATGTTTTGTTTTGAGAAGCAATATGTAATAATGTAAATTAATATCTAAAGTTGTTGAAATATTATTCATTTTTTTTTTAAATACATACTTGTTTATTTTAGAATACTTTTTAAATGTTTTATATGTACAGTATTTAAAATGTTTTTGTATCTGTTTATGTGCATTTATTGTTTGAATATACTTTCTTTTTAAATTAACATGATATTTTAATCTTTTTTTATAAAAATGCATAGTGTTTCTTATTTGAATAGAAGATTAAACATTATTAAATTTTTAAGCATGTATTTTGAAAGCTGTATGATGTTTATATTATACGTAAAGGCATTGTAGAAAATGTAAATGTACTTTATAAACATTTATGGGCTGATTACAATTTTGGCGGACCAACCGTCGGACCGCCAATACGACAGTGGGGAGGTAGCCAAAAAGCCGGGGGCCTCCCCACTGCCGTATGATGATATTTCCGCCAGGCTGGTCGGTGGAAACAGTGCAGCGGCATTGGCCTCGGCTCCCTCAGACATTGCCCCCAGAACCCTCAGAATGCGCACTGTCTGCCATAGCAGACAGTGCACATTCTGAGGGTACTGACAAGGGGGCTATGTCCCTGCCTTTCTGCTGGCCTTTCCATGGCAGGGTCCCTGCCATGGAAAGGCCGGCGGAAAGGTGAAGCGTCAGATTTTATAAAGTAAGTTTATTCCAGTAACCTAGCAGGACAGCTTACAGGAACGACCGCCACCGACACTGTCCCAACCGCTTCTCCCTGTTGTTCTTACATCGAGTCCCGTGCAGGAATTCCAGAACACATGGAAGACTCACATGGAGAACTCGATCCAAGAACCTAACAGATCCTCCCCCTTAACACATGAAAATTTTACCAACTAAAACAAATAAAACACAAAAATATTACAACAGTTATTCTAAAGCATGAAATCACGGATTCTTCTGGGAAGCATCCTATTTCTAGTCGAAACCGTTCTCCTCCCGTCGTTCTTCTCACATACTTGCTTGGAGGAATGCATTGAGTCTTTGTTCAACACCTTCTCACCACAGAGAATTCCTATTCCGAATGTCCTTCTTATCTTGCTCCATCTTGGTGGATTCAACCAATGTTCTATTGTTTAATTCGACCTCGTGAGCCAAGGACAACTTCTCTTTGTTCCACCAATTGCCATCCTCCAACTTAACAGCATTTTTGCAAATATTGACGACTTTCTTTGGGTCCGAAAATTTAGATTCACCCTTTTGAATTATACGAGCAGTTTTTATTTTGACATAATCACCCACCTTAATACAAACAGTCTTCCTTGCACTCCCCTTATATTTGTCCTGAGCGGATAACCTCTTTTCATTCACCTTCTCAATCAAACTCTTTTCAATTTCAACTTCACCCATCCATTTTCTTGTCAACTTGGTAGCAGGAACCCTTCCTCTCAATAACACAAAAGGGGACACACCTGTATCTGCATTGGGTGTACTTCGCACCGCCCACAATAGTTTCCTCAGCTCTTCCTTGCAATTCAACCCTTCGACCTTAGCTAGTTGTATGTTTTCCTTAATCACCCTGTTTAAGCGTTCTACGAGGCTATTACTCCTAGGATGATAAAGGGACGTTTTAACATGTCCAATACCAAAGTGCCTCAGAAATTCTGAAAACTGGGCAGATGTGAATTGACTCCCATTATCTGTAAGTATCTCATCAGGAATACCTTCTCTGTCAAAAATGGATTCTAAAAACTCAATGACTTTTTGAGAAGTAGGAACTTTCACCAATTTGAACTCAGGCCAACGACTATAAAAATCGATTAATACTATACCATATTCCATTTGTCCATTCAACAAATTAATGGGACCAATTAAATCCACAGCAATTTTGCTCCAAGCTTTCATGGGTACTTCAATTGCCTCAACAGGAGAAGGAAGAGTGACTTGAGACTTGTCACTAATAGCACAGGGCAAACAATCTCTTACAAAGTGTTCCACATCTCTGTCCAAGCCAGGCCACCAAAACTTTTCCCTTAATCTCCTCTTCATAGCCCTCATACCAATGTGGCCTTCATGTCCCAGTGTTCATATCTTATACCTCAACCCCACAGGAACAACCATGGTTTCCGTCCGCATCAACATATTATTCACAATAGACAATTCCTCAAAAACGTGTTTGTCCCCTCACAACGTATAGATTTGCAACCCGACCATCCTTGTGATATGCCCCCCATAAATTCCTTCATTTGTTCATCCCTATCACATGCTTCCTTCCATTCATCTTCAGTCACCGCACCTTCTAATTGACACTCCAAAGAACATAGCAGAACATCGTCCTCATCCATCTCCTCCTTACTAAGTACATACGTATGAGGAAGACGGGAAAGGCAATCAGCTAGCACATTCCTTGAACCTGGAACATATTCCACATGAAAGTCGTACATTTGCAATCTATACTGCCACTTGGCTATTCTAGGAGTGGCGCGGTGCGCACCTGAAGTAGAAAATAATTGCACCAAAGGTTTATGGTCCATTCTGACAGTAAAATGTACACCCCACAGATAAGGCTTGAAATGTACAATTCCCCACCAACATGCGAGAGCCTCTCTCTCTATTGCAGAATATGTAGCTTCTGCACCTCTTAGACTGCGTGAGGCAAAAGCAATCACTTCATCCTTGCCACCCCTCCGCTGTAACAATACTGCCCCCAGACCCAGTTGACTGGCATCAGTCATGATTACAATTTCATCTTTGGTGTCAAAAGCCTTCAACAGAATGGCCAAAACAACTTCACCTTTAATAGCTGCAAATTCCTGCTCACACTCATGACTCCAGTCAAATTTTACATTTTTTTTTAAGAGAGACCTGATATTATGCGTTTTACTGGCACAATTAGGAATGAATCTGGCGTAAAACTCAATGAGCCCCATAAAGGATCTAACTTGATCCTTATTGCAGGGAGATTGGAAACCTTCAATAGCTTTAACTAAACTCTCCTTCGGTTCCACCCCCCGTTCTGATATTTTATAACCTAGGTAATCGATTGATGAGGTACTAAACTTACATTTGTCTGCACTAAGAACAATTCCTCTCTCACCCAACGTGGATAACACTTGTCTCATCCTTTCATCATGCTGATCTTGATCCTTGCCAAAAACTAGAATGTCATCCTGAAAAGCAATGACCCCAGTCATACCACTGAACAAACTATCTACTACTCTCTGAAATACTGCAGAAGCAGAAGCTAATCCGAATGGCATGCGTCTAAATTGAGACAACCCCTCAGGCGTAATAAAAGCTGTCAAGTGCCTTGACTCGGGATGCAAATTAATTTGATGGTATGCCGATGTCATGTCTAATAAACTGAACACGCAAGCATTACCAAGAGTGGATAGCATTTCAGTAATGTTCGGCAAAGGATGACAATCCACCCAAATCTGCGCATTGAGATCGCGTAAATCCACACACATGCGAATTGATCCGTTGGCTTTACAGGCAATCACAATAGGAGCCACCCAATCAGACGCATCCACCTTTTCAATTATGTGTTGATCACACAATCTGTCTAACTCTCTTTTCAACTCTGCTCTCATTGCTAATCGTTCTCTGCGTACCTTGTGAACCTTGGGAATAGCATTTTCTTTCAATTTAATCTTGTGCGCAAAGTTTCTAAACATACCAATTCCATTCTTGCAGGAATTCCAGAACACATGGAAGACTCACATGGAGAACTCGATCCAAGAACCTAACACATCCTCCCCCTTAACACATGAAAATTTTACCAAATAAAACAAATAAAACACAAAAATATCACAACAGTTATTCTAAAGCATGAAATCACGG
Source organism: Pleurodeles waltl (assembly GCF_031143425.1). Lineage (NCBI taxonomy): Eukaryota > Metazoa > Chordata > Amphibia > Caudata > Salamandridae > Pleurodeles > Pleurodeles waltl. Next base: position 1,172,934,669 of record NC_090447.1, on the reverse strand, counting down.
AATCTTCTGGGAAGCATCCTATTTCTAGTCGAAACTGTTCTCCTCCCGTCGTTCTTCTCACATACTTGCTTGGAGGAATGCATTGAGTCTTTGTTCAACACCTTTTCACCACAAAGAGAATTCCTATTCCGAATGTCCTTCTTATCTTGCTCCATCTTGGTGGATTCAACCAATGTTCTATTGTTTAATTCGACCTCGCGAGCCAAGGACAACTTCGCTTTGTTCCACCAATTGCCATCCTCCAACTTAACAGCATTTTTGCAAATTTTTACGACTTTCTTTGGGTCCGAAAATTTAGATTTACCCTTTTGAATTATACGAGCAGTTTTTATTTTGACAAAATCACCCACCTTAATACAAACAGTCTTCCTTGCACTCCCCTTATATTTGTCCTGAGCGGATAACCTCTTTTCATTCACCTTCTCAATCAAACTCTTTTCAATTTCAATTTCACCCATCCATTTTCTTGTCAACTTGGTAGCAGGAACCCTTCCTCTCAATAACACAAAAGGGGACACACCTGTATCTGCATTGGGTGTACTACGCACCGCCCACAATAGTTTCCTCAGCTCTTCCTTGCAATTCAACCCTCCGACCTTAGCTAGTTGTATGTTTTCCTTAATCACCCTGTTTAAGCGTTCTACGAGGCTATTACTCCTAGGATGATAAAGGGACATTTTAACATGTCCAATACCAAAGTGCCTCAGAAAATCTGAAAACTGGGCAGATGTGAATTGACTCCCATTATCTGTAAGTATCTCATCAGGAATACCTTCTCTGTCAAAAATTGATTCTAAAAACTCAATGACTTTTTGAGAAGTAGGAACTTTCACCAATTTGAACTCAGGCCAACGACTATAAAAATCGATTAATACTATACCATATTCCATTTGTCCATTCAACAAATTAATGGGACCAATTAAATCCACAGCAATTTTGCTCCAAGCTTTCATGGGTACTTCAATTGCCTCAACAGGAGAAGGAAGAGTGACTTGAGACTTGTCACTAATAGCACAGGGCAAACAATCTCTTACAAAGTGTTCCACATCTCTGTCCAAGCCAGGCCACCAAAACTTTTCCCTTAATCTCCTCTTCATAGCCCTCATACCAAGGTGGCCTTCATGTCCCAGTGTTAATATCTTATACCTCAACCGCACAGGAACAACCATGGTTTCCGTCCGCATCAACATATTATTCACAATAGACAATTCCTCAAAAACGTGTTTGTACCCCTCACAACGTATAGATTTGCAACCCGACCATCCTTGTGATATGCCCCCCCATAACTTCCTTCATTTGTTCATCCCTATCACATGCTTCCTTCCATTCATCTTCAGTCACCGCACCTTCTAATTGACATTCCAAAGAACATACCAGAACATCGTCCTCATCCGTCTCCTCCTTACTAAGTACATCCGTATGAGGAAGACGGGAAAGGCAATCAGCTAGCACATTCCTTGCACCTGGAACATATTCCACATGAAAGTCGTACATTTTCAATCTATACTGCCACTTGGCTATTCTAGGAGTGGCGTGGTGCGCACCTGAAGTAGAAAATAATTGCACCAAAGGTTTATGGTCCATTCTGACAGTAAAATGTACACCCGACAGATAAGGCTTGAAATGTACAATTCCCCACCAACATGCAAGAGCCTCTCTCTCTATTGCCGAATATGTAGCTTCTGCACCTCTTAGACTGCGTGAGGCAAAAGCAATCACTTCATCCTTGCCACCCCTCCGCTGTAACAATACTGCCCCCAGACCCAGTTGACTGGCATCAGTCATGATTACAATTTCATCTTTGGTGTCAAAAGCCTTCAACGGAATGGCCAAAACAACTTCACCTTTAATAGCTGCAAATTCCTGCTCACACTCATGACTCCAGTCAAATTTTACATTTTTGTTTAAGAGAGACCTGATATTATGCGTTTTACTGGCACAATTAGGAATGAATCTGGCGTAAAACTCAATGAGCCCCATAAAGGATCTAACTTGATCCTTATTGCAGGGAGATTGGAAACCTTCAATAGCTTTAACTAAACTCTCCTTCGGTTCCACCCCCGTTCTGATATTTTATAACCTAGGTAATCGATTGATGAGGTACTAAACTTACATTTGTCTGCACTAAGAACAATTCCTCTCTCACCCAACGTGGATAACACATGTCTCATCCTTTCATCATGCTGATCTTGATCCTTGCCAAAAACTAGAATGTCATCCTGAAAAGCAATGACCCCAGTCATACCACCGAACAAACTATCTACTACTCTCTGAAATACTGCAGAAGCAGAAGCTAATCCAAATGGCATGCGTCTAAATTGAAACAACCCCTCAGGCGTAATAAAAGCTGTCAAGTGCCTTGACTCGGGATGCAAATTAATTTGATGGTATGCCGATGTCATGTCTAATAAACTGAACACGCAAGCATTACCAAGGGTGAATAGCATTTCAGTAATGTTCGGCAAAGGATGACAATCCACCCAAATCTGCGCATTGAGATTGCGTAAATCCACACACATGCGAATTGATCCGTTGGCTTTACGGGCAATCACAATAGGAGCCACCCAATCAGACGCATCCACCTTTTCAATTATGTGTTGATCACACAATCTGTCTAACTCTCTTTTCAACTCTGCTCTCATTGCTAATGGTACTCTGCGTACCCTGTGAACCTTGGGAATAGCATTTTCTTTCAATTTAATCTTGTGCGCAAATTTTCTAAACATACCAATTCCATTCTTGAAAACAACTGGAAAAGCATCAAGCCAAATAGATCCTACAGATAACACTGGAGTATAATTTTTGCTTAATATTACTTGATCAGGGTTATTAGGGTCCAGAGTTTCCTGCACCTTTTTGGTATTAGTCTTCTCAACGAGTTGATCTCTTATAATTTCATCCTCACACGCCTTATAATCACATGAAACAGCTAACATTCTTAATGCACCCACAAAACTTGCTACAGGTTCCCCAGGAATCTGTACTCTTTTGTAAAATTTGTGCCTTTCCATTATAACATTCTTACAAGTTTTAAATCTAGAATCCAGTGACTTAATAGCAGATGCATATTCATCAATACCCCCATCACCTTCACCCACAGGCAAAGGAACACTCACTTGGGGAATGTGTTTTAAAATTTTGCGACCTTCTGGACCTAAACAATGACGTAACACAGCAAACTTTTTTTTGTGAGTAAAAGAGTCACCATCGAGAGCATCAAGATAAGCTTCAAAACCTTCCTTCCATGAGTCCCAATCTGCCTCTGATGAGATTGAATCAGGAGAAAACGCCGGAGGAGGAAGGATAGAATGTTGCATGGTACACAGTTAATAATATGATGAAATTATATGCCCGTTAAAATAGTGGAAGAAATTCTGCAGAATATGAAAATACGCTGTGAAACGATGTAGAAAAGTCATGAAAATGCAGATGAAACAAGAAAATTCCAGGGCCACCCAATCAGACGCATCCACCTTTTCAATTATGTGTTGATCACACAATCTGTCTAACTCTCTTTTCAACTCTGCTCTCATTGCTAATGGTACTCTGCGTACCCTGTGAACCTTGGGAATAGCATTTTCTTTCAATTTAATCTTGTGCGCAAATTTTCTAAACATACCAATTCCATTCTTGAAAACAACTGGAAAAGCATCAAGCCAAATAGATCCTACAGATAACACTGGAGTATAATTTTTGCTTAATATTACTTGATCAGGGTTATTAGGGTCCAATAAAATACCTAACTTCTTTTGATCCTCCCAACCCAGCAAACAGGCATCATCTTTAGCCACATATACCACTCCTCTAGCTAAACTACCTTGAAAATTCAATTCAGCCATACACTCCCCCAATACTTCCACTGTTTTTCCACCATATCCTACAGGTCTAATATGAGACTCCTGAAGTTAAAAATGGTCAAAACGTTCCTTCCATACTTTCTCACTCACAAGTGTGTAGGGTGAACCTGAATCAGCCACTACAACTACTTCACATCCATTGATTGACAATTTACAGGTAGGCCTCCTGAACTTATTAAAAAATACACTCTGGAGGTTATCATTGCCCACTTTGGAATCATCAGATATAGTAAGAATTTCGTCCTCCTCACTGGTTGATGGATCTAAACCACCCCCATTGTCGCTATGTAACTTTAAAATCTTATCCCTTGAAATCTTACTCCTTGAAGTCGACTTGCACACTCTTGCAAAATGTCCGATCTTAGAACACTTAGCACACCTCTTTCCTACGGCCGGACAACTGCTTACATTGCCTAAATGAGAGGAACTACCACATCTAAAGCATTCAAGTCTCTTAAAGTTCTCTCTCTTACCCGATGTACCATCTTTGATATTCACATGCGGCTTATTAGAATTCTGTTTGATCACTGCTATTTTCTGAAAAGAATCCTTCTCACAGGTTGTATTAATCTGTTGCATGAACACGGTAGTACTTTCAATCCTAGATGCTATCTCTACCGCCTTTTCTAACGTTAAATTAGGCGTAGACAAGAGAGTTTCCTGCACCTTTTTGTTATTAGTCTTCTCAACGAGTTGATCTCTTATCATTTCATCCTCACACGCCTTATAATCACATGAAACAGCTAACATTCTTAAAGCACCCACAAAACTTGCTACAGGTTCCCCAGGAATCTGTACTCTTTTGTAAAATTTGTGCCTTTCCAATATAACATTCTTACAAGTTTTAAATCTAGAATCCAGTGACTTAATTGCAGAAGCATATTCATCAATACCCCCATCACCTTCACCCACAGGCAAAGGAACACTCACTTGGGGAATGTGTTTTAAAATTTTGCGACCTTCTGGACCTAAACAATGACGTAACACAGCAAACTTTTTTTTGTGAGTAAAAGAGTCACCATCGAGAGCATCAAGATAAGCTTCAAAACCTTCCTTCCATGAGTCCCAATCTGCCTCTGATGAGATTGGATCAGGAGAAAACGCCGGAGGAGGAAGGATAGAATGCTGTATAGTATACAGTTAATAATATGATGAAATTATATGGCCGTTAAAATAGTGGAAGAAATTCTGCAGAATATGAAAATACGCTGTGAAACGGTGTAGAAAAGTAATGAAAATGCAGATGAAACAAGAAAATTCCAGGGCTAGCGATTACAAAAAAAAATCAACGTGAAAGTGTTCTAGTTGCGATTAGCAAAGGCACGTACACGAGAACAAGGCGTCCTGGTTGCTAGGCAACGTTTCAAGTGCAGGAGCGTCCCCGTTGCCAGGAAACCATCAAGCGCACGGTATAGACGTCAAATAAGGCATGCGCGTGTGAAATGACACGCGCGTCAACGTACAGTACTTTCGAAGGATTTGCCCCAAGATCGGAGGCAAAAACACCACAGCGATGCCGGAATCAACCACGTGCAACCATACCCTGAAATCCAGAAGCGCAAATCGAAACAGGGGTCGTCCACACAAAGAAGCGCCAGAAATAAAACCGGCAAGACGTCGACGACAGAAAGGTGCACGCGTGGGCGCAAACTGTCCTGCAGCTCCCTCGTCGCCAAATGAAGCGTCAGATTTTATAAAGTAAGTTTATTCCAGTAACATAGCAGGACAGCTTACAGGAACGACCGCCACCGACACTGTCCCAGCCGCTTCTCCCCGTTGTTCTTACATCGAGTCCCGTGCAGGAATTCCAGAACACATGGAAGACTCACATGGAGAACTCGATCCAAGAACCTAACAAAGGGCAAGTCAAAATCAGCACGTTGGTGCCGAACTCAGCACCATTTTGGCTGACCATAACTTGTACCACCCCCAACCCATCGGGATCTCTGATCCTGGTGGTGGCAGCAGTTTTCAGGCAGTGTGACTGCCAGCAGCATAATATGGTGGTCAAACGGCCAAAGTTGCGTCAGTTCGTAATTAGGACCTTAGTTTTTATTCTTATTTATGTATTTGTATGTTCACTTTTCTTAAATAGAGTACTTACTTTTTGGTTTTTATTTGTTTACAAATGCTGGTAAAACGTGGTGATGGAAGACTGGTCTACTGTAGTGGCAATATGAATTATGCAATAATATATTGATAGGTGGAATGCTTGAATTAATTTTAGCCACTGGTAATTACTCAGGCTACATTTCAGTCAATATTTTTTGCCCATTGAGCCATGGGAGTCAGAGACCAACCCTACGGAAATCAGACTTGGTCTCAGTGTCTCAGCGGAGGCCAACTCGTTCAAAGCATTTAAGAAAGTATCCTACTTCATTGAAGACTCTCAGGCACAATATATGACGGTAAATGCAGGTGCTGAGCAGTTAACCTGGTCTTTTCTAAAAGATGGAATATAGTCAGTGTTTTACTAGAGCCGGTGGTTGCAGCTGGGCCTGAAGGGCACTAATTTGTTGGGACCTTCACTTATTTTTCCTCATCAGACTTTGACACAGAGCAAGAGAGATATACACAAAAAGGGTAAAAGAGGAGGCAGAGAAAGATGAAAAGCACTGATAAAGAAAGAAAGTAGTGATGAAAAAGAACCCGATAGAATGGGATCAAGGGGCATGGTGTGTCTTGTGGTGGTTGAAACAGGCATGAGGTGGAATCAAGACTATGCAACCTTGCTAACCAGAACTCCCCAACATACGATAGTACAGCTACAGGCTTCCGAGCGTAACATTTGGCACTGACACTTAGGTGGTCATTTTGACATTGGGGGTGACTGTTAAAGAGGATGTAATACTGCCAACAGGCTGGTGGTAATTACCGCCAAATTATGACCATTGCGGTGATAACTCCCATAGACAGCCAATGTACCACACCAACCGTCAGGGTGTTAACACCACTGACCATGGCGGTAGCTATCAACAGCCAGGTGGAAGACAAAGTACAGCCCACCATATTAAGACATAGCAATCCACCACAATTTCTGGGGTGGTACCAACGCCATTAAAAGCCTGGCGGAAACAGAACATAGAATACGAAAGACTCACCAACAGAGACACAGAGAAGATCAACGCCGCCATGGAATCGGAACTTCAAGTCTTCCCGATACTCTTCTACGTCATGCTCTGCCTGGAACACCAATGCCGACGAAGAGGACGACGATGAGTACAGCCACCTAGCACACAAGGGAGGGGGGGAGGCAAAGGAGAGTGACACACACACACATGCAGAACACACTGCATTCACACACACAACCAGCTGCAGAGGAAAAACAATGTCACAGGACCCACGTCATATTAATGCAAGGACTACATTATTCCAGAACTGATAGTGTAATTTGATGCAAACAGCCACCATATTGTCCATATGACAAAAAATACATGATTCACTGTTCCGAAAGGGCCAAGGGCCAATGGCCAGTCCAAAGTACAAAAGGCCCACATGGCCACAGGGCACAGTCCAAGACCCAACTCGTTCCCTGACGTAATCCACACTACACTGTGCAGGGTCATCATGTTGAGAATGGCTAGGCACCTCAGGGGGAAAGGTGGTGGGGGGGCACCTCAGCTTAAGTGGGGGACTTGCCTACTGGTTCTGGAGGAGGCTCCATGCCCATTTCAATTTGCTGGGGAGTGCAAGGTCACAGTCCCTGAGTTGGGGGACTTGCTCACTGGCTCTGGGGGGGCTCCATGCCCACTTCAATTTTCTGGGGAGAGTAAGGTCACAGTCTCTGAGTTGGGGGACTTGCCCACTGGTTCTGGAGGGGGCTCCATGCCCACTTCAGTTTGTTGGGGAGTGAAGGTCACAGTTTCTGAGTTGGGGGACTTGCCCACTGGTTTTGGAGGGGCTCCATGCTCATTTCAATTTGCTGGGGAGTGCAAGGTCACAGTCTCTGGGTTGAGGGACTTGCCCACTGGTTCTGAAGGGGGCTCCATGCCCATTTCAATTTGCTGGGGAGTGCCAGGTCACAGTCTCTGAGTTGGGAAACTTGCCCTCTAGTTCTGGAGGGGGATCTGTGTACAACAGTCCCTGGAAGGTGGCCTACATGCCCTCTGCTGGAGGTGTGAGCTGCTGTCTCCCAGCTGGAGGTGAGGGCTGCTGTGTCCCAGCTGGAGGTGAGGGCTGCTGTGTCCCAGCTGGACGTGAGGGCTGCTGTGTCCCATCTGGAGGTGAGGGCTCCTTGCCCACTGCTGTTGGAGGGGTCCTCTTGCCTCTCTTAGTTGGTGGAGAGGGAACCTTCCCTTTCCTGGGTGGGATAGTGGGATCCCTCCCTCTCTTGGGTGGTGGAGTGGGATCCTTCCCTCTCTTGGATGGTGGAGTGGTATCCCTCTGTCTCTCTTGGGTGTTGGAGTGGGATCCTTCCCCTTCTTGGGTGGTGGAGTGGGATCCTTTCCTTTCTTGCCTCCACAACTAGGAGGTGCCTCCACTGTCCCCGTGTACTATTTGGCTGAGGTGCTGGGCTGGGTAGTTGTGACCCTGCTCTTATGGGCAGGACGGGGGAGGGAAGATGTCAAGTTGGGCAAGAAAAAGCTTCTTAGGGACGATGTGGAGGGATGAGGGAGGAGGGATGGGAGTGAAGGGTTGAGGGAGTAGTTGTTAGAGGTGTGTGTCTGCTGACTTTGGGTGCAGGTGCATGGGCAGTGTGCTGATGTGAGGTGGATGGCTGTTGGGTGTCTGAGTACGTGCATTTGTGTCTCTTAGAAGGGGGGCAGACAGGGTGGGGGAGGACACAGGCAACACATGGATGGATGTTGTGGAGGTGTCTGCAAGTGAGGTTTGTGTGCTGCTTGGTGTGGTGATGGTGGTGGTGGCTGTTGATGCAGTGCATGCAGGTGTGAGTGCGGATGTGACAGTGAAGGAGGAGGAGGAGGGGGGAGACAGTGGAGGCAGTGGATGTGGTTGTGTGTGCAACTGTCAGTTTGTGTGAGGGCTTGTGGCCTGAAGTGTGCTGCTGTGTTTGTCTGTGCCACTTTTGTGGGGTGTGTGTGCAAGCTTGTCTGTATGTGTGCATGGGATGGGTTGGGGTTGAGGAGACTGGGACTGGGAAGTGGTAGTTGGAGGGGGATGGTAGGAACAGGGACAATGGCTGCCATCAGAGAGGAGGCCAGAGCCTGGTGGGCTGCCAATACACAGTGAATGCCCTCCAGGAGTGCATTGCATTGCTGCATATGGGATGCCAGCTCCTGGATGGCATTCACAATGGTTGACTGCCCTACAGCGATGGATCTCAGGAGGTCAATAGCCTCCTCACTCAGGGCAGCAGGGCTCACTGGAGCAGGGCCTGAGGTGCCTGGGGCGAAGAAGATGCCCACCCTCCTGGGTGAGAGGGCACGGGCAACTCCCTGAGGGGCTACTGGGAGGGTGGTGCTGGTACGGGGGTGGTGGCTGTACCTGTAGCTGAGGTGGTCCCAGAGGTGTCCACCACCACCAGGGAGCTTCCATCAGAGGAGGTATATGAGTCAGTGTTGTCACCTCCTGCCTACGCCATGGTGCTATCCTCGTCCTCCGTCCCAATGATCCCCTCTGCGTTGGTAGACTCTGCCTCCTCGGTCCTGTGGTATGCAGCGCCCTCTGGCACCGGTGCCCCTGCTTCTGCGCCAGCTGATGCTAATGCACACATGGACAGGATGACAGAAGAAAAAAGGGTGGAAGAGAGAAAGGGAGCACTGGGTCAATTACAGCACCAACACCACAGATGGCATACACATTACCGTCACACAAAGGGATCAGGATTGAGCACCATGCATCACACTGCCATTCCACTGGCTAGGTGCCACAGCAAGATGTGAGCCAACCACCGTCAACTGCACCCCTTCTGGGAGTCACTTAGCCCTGTCTGACATGGAATGCAACCTAGCTGGGTTACCAGATTTAGCATTACCCTTGAGCTGGATCACACTGCGTTATCTGAGCTGGCATTAAGGGGCACCCACTAACTGACACCCACCACCAGGTTCACATGCCACCTACCAATCATACTTGTAACACTCACTGTACTCTCCCTCTTGTGGCTCCTGTGATGCCCTCAAGCGCCCATCCAGCTCTGGGTAGGCCACAGCCAGTAGGCCAACAGGGGGGTCAGGTTCGGACGGGCACCCCGCCCTCGTTGGGAGGCCATCCCCAGCTGGGCCTCCACATCCTTCCAGGCCCAGCGTCTCAGGTCCTCCCGCCTCTTCCTACAGTGGGTGCTCCGCCTGCTGTAGACCCCCAGGCTCCCACGTCCTTCGCGATGGCACGCCACAATCCCTTCTTCTGATGGGCGCTGACCTGCAGAGGAAACACAGACAGGAGGACCCCATTACACATACAATCCAGCCTGTCACACGTATGGCCCACAAATCCCCTTCCATCCCCATTGGCACACACATCACCCAGCGCTTACCATGTACACCACCACCAGACATACGACCCCCCACCAAATGACACGCTGTTTGCACACACATCTCCATGCAACCTTGTCACATGCCTCGTGCCCAAGGTGTACTGTTGGTCTGGAGGCCCATACAGCTGGTCATACTGGGGTAGGACCCCATCCACCAAGCGCTCCAACTCCTTCGAAGTGAAGGCAGGGGCCCTTTCCCCGGTTACACGGGCCATGGCAGGATCCAGACACAGGTCACAGCAGCACATGCAGTGTAGGTGTTGTCCTATGGAAGTCAGGAATCAAGTGAGGTTATAGGCAGAAAATGGCAGTCACGTCTGCGGCAGTGTACTCCGTCACCACTGCCGGTAATCCCCATTGGCCACTGTACTCCATAGAGCCCTATGTTATCCAATGAGGAATAGCATGGTGGTGCAAGACCACCTCCCGCCATGACGCGCAACGCCAGCGGAGTTACTTCACTTCCACCTGTCCCTACATAAAGGACAGGCAGTTGCCGGTTTTTGGTGGTGGATAATATTCAGATAATCGAGAACTACGTCATTTCTAAAACTTGCACATACATTGCCATTACCAATGTCCCATCACGTTACTGCTCTATGTACACTGAGGTGGTGGTTCCATTGTTCAAATTGTGACAGCATACTCACTCTTGTGTCCCTTAGATACCTACCACTGTGGAGGAATTGGAGGAGGAGACAAGACCCTGTGTACAGACCCCATGTGGACTTGGCTACACTGGAAGACAGGCACATAATACTCACCTGTAGACTGGGCAGGGCCACAATCACAGAGCTGTGTGCTCAATTGGAGCCTGATCTGATATCAGCTATCCATCATCCCACTGGGATACCCCCTCTAGTGCAGGTTCTATCAGTGCTCCATTTTCTGGCAAGTGGTTCTTTCCAAGTAACAGTGGGATTGGCAGCAGGAATGTCACAGCCAATGTTCTCAGTCATGCTGGCAAGGGTTTTGTCTGCCCTGGTGAAACACATGTGCAGCTACATTGCTTTCCCCAGGTGGAAGATTTGGCCACTGTGAAGGCAGGATTCTATACAATGGGACATATACCAAACATTATTGGGGCGATTGACTGTACACATATTGCGTTTGTCCCCCCCCGCCCGAATGAACAAGTGTTCAAGAATCGGAAGAGTTTCCACTCACTCAATGTGCAAACTGTGTGCCTGGCTGACCAGTACATCTCCCACGTCCCTGCCAAGTATCCTGGGTCGTGCATGACACCTTTGTCCTGAGTAATAGGAGCATCCCAAATGTGATGGCACAACTACAGAGGGTGTGGCTAATTGGTGAGCCTGACTCCCCACCCAATGTATGTCAGTGTATGCCTTCTGGTGTTGACCCCATACCATTGTGTAAGGCTAATGTGTGTCCCTTAATACTTTCAGGTGACTCTGGCTACCCAAACCTATTGTGTCTCCTGACCCCTGTGAGGAATGCCAGGACAGGGGCGGAGAATCGTTATAATGAGGCACATGGGCGAACCAGGAGAGTTATTGAAAGGACCTTCGGCTTACTGAAGGGAAGTTTCAGAGGCCTCCATCTGACAGGTGGATCCCTGTGCTACTCACCCGAGAAGGTCTGCCAGATAGTAGTGGCATGCTGCATGTTGCACAACCTAGCCCTCAGACAACATGTGCCTTATCTGCAGGAGGAGACCCGAAATGCAACTGTGGCAGCAGTGGACCCTGAGGACAGTAAGCATGAGGAGGCAGAGGATGTGGACAACAGAACATCAGTTATACGTCAATACTTCCAATGACACACAGGTGAAACATTGGAACTGACCAGTCCTCTGATTATTGATGTTTTCTGTGTGGCTGTAGCAGGATGGCATTCACTTCCTTTGCATCTCTACTTCCTGTCACCTGTGGCTTCTCATTTTGCAGATGTTGGTGATATGACAACTGTTTACTGATGTGATGACTACAGACAGATACAGGTCATAAAATATATGCTATCAAAGCAGTGGCGTAGCGTGGGGGGTGCAGGGTGGGACGGCCGCACCGGGCGCAACATCTGGGGGGGGCGCGCTCGCACTCGCGAGTGCTAAAATCCACGGGTTAGGGGGCGCAAATTACTTGCCTTGCCCCGGGTGCTTACAACCCACGCTACACCACTGTATCAAAGGGTTCAGATCATTTGCACATGAAGTGACTGTTTCCATATATGCACATTTTCATCACATAAAACACGTTCACTTAGGTTGTGTTCAAGGATGTTTATTGTAGTGCAAATTATTGATGGAAAGGTGCAATGGAATGGGGTGATGGTTGAGGAAAGTCTAGGGTATTGTTCAAGTCTGTTTGTAGCACAGGTCCAGTGTCCAAGGGGCCATAGGAAGGGGAGCAAAGGCAATTCAAAGTGGACAAGGTGACAAGGTGGGACACAAGGGGAACATTTAGGAGTGTCTCATTTCCTGGCTGCAGTCTTGGTCTTGGCAAGTGTCTCTGGCTTCTGTCTGGGTCGCAGGGAACGTAGGAGGGGTGCTGGTGGCCTGTGGGTTCTGTAGCAGGGCATCCTGCCCACTGGCTGCAGCGGAAGTGGTGGGCTGGTCAGTAGACTGGCTAGTGGTAGGGGCCCACTGGTGTGCTGTCCATTCCCTCATGATGTTGGCCATATCTGTCAGCACCCTTGCTATGGAGACCATGGTGGTGTTGAGGACCTGCAAATCCTCCCTGATCTCCTGATGGTGTACCTCCTGCAGCCGCTTGTTCTCTTGCATGTTGGTAAGGATCAGGCCCACCTTGGCCTGGGATTGATGGTAAGCCCCGAGGACTTTAGTGAGTGCCTCCTGGAGAATCAGTTCTGTGGGCCTGTCCTCCCCCTGGTGCATAGTGGTCCTCCCAGTGTCCCTGTTCTCCTGTGCCCCTGTCCCCTGAACAGTGTGCCCACTGCCACTGACCCAGGTCCCTGATTGTCTTGGATGCGAGGTGTGGACTGGGATCCCTGTACAGGTGTGCACACTGCTGATTGACATGCCCTGGGAACAGAGGTGTGGGGACATTGGGTGGGTGCTGTGGTGTTGGATACTGATGGGGGAGGCTCTGTGGTGGACCTCTTCCTGATGTTGTCCCTTGTTATTGGATGCTATCTCACGGCGTTCACCCTGTCCGCGATTCTCCGCCATAGCTCCATCTTCCTGGCCAGGGATACTTGCTGTACCTGTGCTCTAAGCAGCTGTGGCTCTACCCTATTTCCTTGACCATGACCTGCAACGCCTCATCAGTGAAACGGGGGTGCCTTAGTGGGGACATGGGTGTTATGTGGTGTGTGTTGTGCAGAGAGTGTTAAGTGATGTGGTGGGGTGTGGGATGTGGGGTGCATGACGGATGTATGGGTGTTTGTGGTGTGTGTGTGTAGTTGTCTCAGTGGTCTATGTGTTAGTCTTGTGGCGCTTATTGGTATTCGTAAAGGGTTGTGTGTAATGTGGGTGGGTGTTTTATAGTGCTGTTGGTGTGTGGGTTTGGTGTGTGTATGAGTGTCAGGTGTGTGTTTCTGGTACTGGCCAATGTTGTGTTGTCTTGTATTTGGGTGGCGATTCTGAGCACGCCGGTGTGTACCGCCAATGGTTTACCGCTATTGAATGTACGGCTTGGTGATTCAAGGGTCATAATGTGGTAGGCCTTGTTTTGTTGGTGAAACGCTATGGGAGTTCATACCAACACTTTGCCTCTGACCTTTGGGCTGGCGAATTTGTGTATGTGGCAGTATTCTGTCGGTTTGGTGTGTGTGTGTGTGATATTATGGGGAACGGATATTCACCACTGCGACGGTATGTTGGCGGCTGTCACAGATTAACCGCTGATTATAGCAATGAGCTGAATATGGCTGAAGCAACTCTCAATGCCTGTGTATGAGTGCCCCAGATGGGTAGTTGGAATTTATCACACCTGATTAAATTGTATATATACCCTTGGGTTCGGAATTTATTGGATTTGATAATTCCACCTGTTATTAATTTTTTCGGATTTTGATGCTGACTGCACCTTAATCCCAATGTCCCACTAAATATTGGGAGTCATTATGACCCTGGCGGAAGGCGGAGAACCGGCGGTAAGACCGCCAACAGGCTGGCGGTCTTACTTTGGGGAATTATGACCATGGCGGTTACCACCATGGTCATCCGCCGGTTCTCCGTTCTGCCCGCCATGGCGGAGACAATGGCTGGGCTGGAGACCTGGGTCTCCAGCCCGGCGGCCGTCACTAGACCGCCGGGGGTATTTGGACCCGGCTTACCGCCGTGGATTTACAGCGGTTTGAACCGCCATGAAATCCATGGCGGTAAGCACTATCAGTGCCAGGGAATTCCTTCCCTGGCACTGATGGGGTCTCCCCCACCCTGACTCCCTCCCCTACCCCCCCACCACCCCTGCCACCCCCCAAAGGTGGCAGGGCCCCCCTCCCCACCCCAACCCCCAACATCACATTACCCATACCCACATGACACGCACGCAGGCACCACCTACACACTTACACGCACACACGCTGACATACATGCCTACATCCACACACACAGTCAGACACGCACACCCACATTCAAACATACATGCACACATCAATACACACATACCCACAGACATACACGCACTCATTCCCATACACACAACACCCCCGCAAGCATACACGCACTCACACACCCCCATGCACCCACACAACACACAACACCCACCCACCCCCCTCCCCTCTCGGACGATCGACTTACCTGGTCCGATGATCCTCCTGGAGGGGACGAGAGCCATGGGGGCAGCTCCGCCGACACCACACCGCCAACAGAACACCGCCACGGCAAATCACAGGATGTGATTCGCTGGGCGGTGTTCTGTTGGCGTGGCGGTGGATGTGGAGCAACCTCCACTTCCCCGCCTCCCGCCAGTATGGCTGTTGGCGGCTCTCCGTCCGTAAAAGGACAGAAAGCTGCCAACGGTCATAATAGGCCGAGCGGAAAACCCCCACCACTGGCGGTCTTCCACACGGCGGTCCCTCAGCGGTCTTTAAAAAAGACCGCTGATGTCAAAATGACCCCCATTGTGTCCTAAATTCCAGAAAGTGTCCCGCTGAAATCTATTGGAAAGTGTGGACGTTAACTACAAATTTCGCACAATTCGAATTCTAACCCCTGTGCAAACAGGTACTTCTGCAGGGGTCAGAATGTTCTGAAACACAACTGGAGTAACCAGGATCACTGGCCCAGGCCATAATACAATGCCCCTGTATCGAGAACAGAATCTGTTATGTGTTGGGATTCTGAAAAGACTGGTGTTCATAGCATTCTGCACAGTGTATGAGGCCTAGCAAAATGTTCTTCCTGTTGTTACCACCTCAGAATGTTTGCCTTGCACGTGTCTGTCGCCTTACAGCCCACCTTTGATGTGATGTTTCCTGGTTCCCAAATGTGTTTATTCAATTGGAAAAATAAAGATGTGAAATTTTCAGCGTTATTGAAATAGTTGGGGAAAGTACAAGCAGCAAACAGGTAGAGGTGCTAGGAGGCACTATTAAAGATATTTTGGCATCGCAATAGAATCACACTTGAAAAATCATTTGAGACTATAATATGCAAATTCAGACTAAACAGTTTGAGGGGCGTATTTCTAAAAATAAATTAACACAGCACATTTTATTATGGCAAAAACTGAGTTAACCTCATCCACTTGTGATTCAACGTATTTAACAAGCTAAATTTGTAAGAAAGCAAAATAATTCCTCCAGATGTTCGGAATGAATTATGTCTCTTTGTGTTGCCATGGTACCAATATGATAATAGAAAGTTGGATAAGGTGCAATTGCTCAGAAGCAATGCTAAAAAGTTGGTGCGTGTGAAGAAATGAAATAAGGGCAATCGTCTAACTTAATAATGCTTCCAATTATTTACACACGGAAAGATGTTTTAATATGTGTTTCTTTTAATACTGCTAAGATATGTATGCAGCAGATTCATTTTGCAATACTGTATTCATGCAGCAGTGAAAATCTGCTCAGTTTACAAAATAGCTATCACGCGAATGTCTGAGTGCATTTCCTATGAAACAAGTCCCAGATCACAAAGGGGGTGCAATTCGGCAGCGCGTGATGCGCTTTCTTTTTCAGTGCCATCGACGAATACCAAAGCAGCTGGTGCAGGCCCGCTGCCTTTGGCTTTTTGGCACCCATGATCCACATAGATGGGGGGGCAGGGCCCTGTTTACATCCACAGGCCCCGCTTCTCCAACCACCTGCGCTAAAGAGCACTTTTCGCTGCCCTACAAAAAGCAGCTGTCCTGTCTGGCGTATTCTGAGTGCCGTGAACGATTTGACATGTACCCTAAGTTAGAGAAAGAAATAAAATATCACAAATTGAGAAATGCTTGTATTTCTCTATGGGGCTGTATCCTGCAGCGGGAGGAGGTATTCAGGTCCCGGTCAGCACTGTGCATGAACTCACGGCTATATTCCTGTAAGGGGACTATAACATATAGCAATGAATGCCTCCGTGCCAGCTCAGTCCTATGAGCAAGCACACAGGGTATTCCTATGTACGCTCATACCACCAGAACAATACAAATCCAATCAATAGAATCGGAAATATGCAATTTCAAAGTTTTAGATGAATAGAGGTCTTAAAAGCACAAAGTGCTACTCGTACTCGGTCGTGCTAGACCCGGGGAGAAAGTCACAAGTTCGGACCGACCATGATGGGGCTCAGGTTGGAAAAAGGGACTGGGCTAGTGCTGCTGAAAATGTTAACTTCTCAACGTCCGAGACAGAGAGTTATGTATTTGGTGAAGGAGACCACAAGGAACAAGTAGAGCATTGCAGATGGTCGCTGCTGCACTGCGAAGAGCAGGTCTGGCGTCACAGATAGTTGTCGATGTAGCGAAGAGCAGGCCTGACGTCACAGACAGTTGTGATGACGCAGAAAAAGAAGGTCCGACATATATTCATACATATCGTGTAATCAAAACGTATAATGTAGTGTGATTTTAGTAAAGAAAATAATGTACGAGGGAAATTGTGTCCTCGGGGTAGTTTGCCATCATTGTAAACAAGCTTTATTAATCATGAAGTATTGAAAATGTGGTAATCCGTCATAATTGCAAATGTATGCCATGATTTCTCGTTTGAAACTGTTTTGCTTAGCTTAAATTTAGTAGAGGCTTTGGCCTAGTTGCCTGGTCTCAAATTCTAACTGCGTGGCTTTTTTTCCTTGAACTAATGAAACATATATTCTTGCTTGAAGTTGTATTTTTCCAGTAGAGCTGACTGATACACTTATCTCCAAGGTTTCGTACTAGGCCGGTTTCATCCCCTTTGATACAAGGTCAGTCTGCAGGTGCGGACAAGGAAGGTACAGATAGTAAAATAATTGGCAAACCATGTTACAATTTGTGTTCCAAGGCTCCAAGGACAGTGTATGCATAAATGAGCGCTAGTAAAAGACAATTTTCATTGGACAATTTGAAGCCAACCTATGAACCCTCCAATGGAAGACCCTGCAGAATTTGGAATGTTTCTTACTTAAACCCACTGGACAAAGAGAAGTCAGCCATTTTCCTCGATGCCAATTTGAAGCTAGATGCCGGACTCCATTTTGGACGACACCCTGATGCCCTTTTCTCTATCTGAGAGAAAGAGACTTTAAGAATTCTCACCCTAGAGACTTTAACTTTGATTTGCCCCGTCTTGCCATGCAGTAATTTTGCCCCATTCTCCTTGCCGCTGCAAGGAAGCTTGCCCTTAACTTTGCCCCTTTGAAACTTGCCCCATGCTGATCGAACCGGTACCTGAAGGACGAAGACTTTTCTTGAATGCTGATTGTATTTGGTAAATATGAAAGGATAAATGTATTATGCATTGTGTTTTTTTTTCCTTTTAGGTACCAACTGCTATTTTGATAGGGTCCTAGCTAGAAGTTTTCCAAATTTGTGTTGACTAAATTCGTTTTGCATTAAGCCCCACATGCCAATGCTAATTAGAGGTTAGTCGAGGTATTCATTCGATGTACCATGCTAATTTGAAATCTTGTTATGCTGACCAATGTATGAAATTAGTCAAATACAGTTAGTCATATTAGTGATTTGCATTGCCATAACTGAGTGTATCATTATCCAGATTTTGCGTAGATTGCGTTTCTTCCGCCGTTATGGACAGCCAGTAATGTTCATATACATATATCATTTGGTTTTGAGACTTATATACATCATGTTAGCTTTGTTAATATAGGGAAATAAATTCACTAACCTTTAATAAACTGGTGTGGTTATTCATGACTGAAAGGTCATGGTGCGCCGAAATACCAACTGTTATTGATTTCTGATGTGCTATATTGATCTATTAATTGAGTATTGATTACCGATTGCAATAGTTATTGATTATTGATCAGAATGACCCGACTATTCTAGGATGAGGAGAGCCTGACTCGGCTAAAAGATTCACTGACCTCCAACGTGTCCAGGTACAGGTAATTTATAAGGGCTGGACGCGTTATCAGTAGATGGTAGCAGAGATTGATGGTTTAGCCCTTTGGGACCCCATCCGAACAATAGACAGAGTCAAGTTAGAATTTTCTTTGATAAAACAAGTTGGAGGGATGATGATGCCCTAAGTCCCCAATGACTTTCCCGGAATCTCGGAGCTTGCGAATGAGGAACATGGAGGTATGAGAATGGTCTCAGCGTTTCTAGTGACGGTATGAGTGAAGTTAGGGTTTCGCGCTTGCACAGCCTATTGCCGCAGACTAATTGAGAAGTTTGTGAGGATTTAGGGGGTTAAAAGATATTAGAGGAGTGTTACTCTAAAAGTGTGAGAGTAGGGAAGTCGCTGAACTTCACATGTGTGTAGCGCTTTGTGCAGAAAAAAAAAAACAATTGTCCACGTGGTTGTTGATGTTGAGACGGGCCCTGCGAGGTCAAGAGTCTCCGGAGTATGTTGAAAAGTGTACGTGACACTTGTTTGATGTTGTGATCTGGTCAGGTTTAATAGGTTGATTGGGCGTGGTCAACAAGTCGGTATGAATGTTGCGGAGTGAAAGAAAACTTCGACTTTGAGATTTGACAAATTCTAAAAGTGCACTAGAATAGTTCATTGATCAGTTGAGAGTAAAGTTTGCGGGTCAAATTTTGCTTGCGAAAGTGGGAAACCGAGAAAGATGGAATAACTGCCGAGGCTAGTGAAAAATCCCTAAGGTTTCTGAAGCGATTGTATTACCTTTCCTGTAGTAAACCGACAGATCTGTTTTATTCTTTTGGTTAAGGTTAAGTGCTTGCGTTATATTGCAGAAATTAGTTTATGAGTGAAGCCGAATGAGAAGAGGACAAGCCGCGGGACTTTGTCAGCCACAGTGTGTGAGTGTGACGTCACTAGGAGCCGCGCTGGGATAGGTCGGTTGGTGAGAAGGGTCGCGCACGGATTGGACGCAGTCCGTGAAGCGCAATTGGAAGGGGAAAGGCAAGCGAAGAGTATTCCGGGAATTAAAGTCACTTATTGATTACATATTTTAGAAAAACAAAAGACGGAAAGATGAAATTTTTCAAAGCATTTAAGAGTGCCATGAGGGGAGATGTTTATATTAAAGCAAATGTAGGGGAAGAGACACCGCCTGAGGGTACACCAGCTTACATTGTCATTGAAGAAAAGGGTGTAGCGCCATGTCTTTGGTTAAAACAATGGTGCAAATTAACAGAGAAACATGGAAGTGTAGCGTTCCCTATCGACGGGTCGTTTAATCTAAGGGTTATTAAAACGCATTTGATTTGTTGGCAGTCGAAGTCGATCGATGAAGTGTTGAATTATGCGAAATACTGCAGTGATGAGATTGAGACCAAGCAGAAAAGATTGAAAGAAAAGGTGATGGTGATGCAGCTTAGAGCAGCTCAGACAGGTTTGCAAGGTTTACAAGGTTTCCAACAACAGATGCCGCAGCAGCAGCAGGGAAATGCTATGTTTCAGCCGCAGATGAGAGGCAGAGGCCGAGGAGGTTTTGTGAATAATGGTCCTGATTTGAGTACCGTTATGATTCCAAATGGTATACAGGCAATGAAGAAGGTGATGCCATGTCACACGTGCGGAATTGTCGGGCATTGGAAACGGGAGTGCCCAATGATGGTGCAGGAAGGTGCAGGTCAGCAAAACAATGATGTCAATGCATTTCAGAATATGAGAGGACCGAAATTGAGAGGTCCAAACCCAAATTTCCAAAACAATATAAACCAGCTGCAGGGTTTACAACCCATGCAACCGCAACCGGTGCAAATGCCTCATGTGCAAATGACACAATTGCAGCCAATGCAACAGCAGTTTCCTATGGTACCAATCAGCAGATGCAAATACCCTTAGCACCAATGAATCAGCAGCAAGCAATGCTTCCTCAACAGGTCACGGATCAAGGAATGAATCAAAATGACACAGTACACCAGTTCCCGTTACACAGTGAGAATGGAATAAACGATGTATGGGAAAGTGAAAGTTCAGATGAGGAGGGAAATTGTGTGCTTGCAGCATCTTTGGAAGTTGATCAAAAGGGTCCGTATGTGGAGGGAAGAGTTATGGGTCATCGCGTTTCATTCTTGGTTGACACAGGAGCTACACGTTCCACTGTTAGGAGCATTGAAGTACCAAATTTGCCACTTTCAGGGAGAACAGTTCAAGTAGTGGGAGTAGCAAATAGGTACCTGACGAACCCAATCACAGATCCAGTACAAGTCAGAATTGGCAACTACCAAGGGTCACATAAATTTGTGGTGTGTGACTCAAGCCCAATATCACTGTTAGGGAGAGACCTACTGTGCAAATTGGGATGTTCAATTATGTGTTCGAACGATGGAATTAAAATTCAGACGAGCAGTGATGGGAAAGAAGAGGACAGTGTAGGAGGGGACGAAGTGGAAACTGTCGATGAAGAGTATCCCCTGATTACCCTTTACCCAATGATCACTGAAGCAGATATTCCTGCTGAGTTACAGGAAACAGTTGGAAAAGAAGTGTGGGATATGACAGGGAAAGAGGTGGGATTGGTGAAAGGAGTGGAACCAGTGAAAGTGACCGTAAAACCCAATGCAACCTTTCCCCAGACCCCACAGTACCATATGGCACAAGACACCCTCATGAAAGTCGCCCAACTCACTGATGAGTTTGTAAAACAGGGAGTACTGAAAGAGGTGTTAAGCAGTCCATGTAATTCACCAGTCATGGGACTAATAAAACCAAGTGGAAAGGTCCGAATTGTTCAGGATTTGAGGAAAATAAATGACATAATAATCAAATGTTGTCCTGTAGTACCAAATCCATCTGTGATAATGTTTCAAGTTCCCTGTGACGCTGAATGGTTCTCAGTTATTGACTTATCACAAGCATTCTTTTCTGTGCCCCTACATGAGGACAGCCAGTTTCTCTTTTGTTTCAAATTCCTAGACAGAGTTTACAGTTGGTGTCGAATTCCTCAAGGGTTTTCGGAGTCACCGTCAATTTTCAATCAGATTCTAAAGAAAGATTTGGAGGCACTGGAGTTACCATTCGAGTCAACCCTAGTACAGTACATTGACGATTTACTGACTGCATCTAAGACAGAAAGTGACTGCACAGCCGACACCATTGCCCTATTGAAACATTTGGGAAGGAATGGACACAAGGTGTCTCCTTCAAAATTACAATTCTGCCAGAAGAAAGTGAAATATTTGGGTCACCAAATAGAGAAAGGGTCACTGAGAATAATGAAGGAAAGAATAACAAGTGTACTCCAAATGAGTCCCCCAAAGACGAGGAGGGAGGTGAGTACGTTTTTGGGAATGGTGAGCTACTGTCGCCAATGGATTCCCAACTTCTCAACTCTAGCAAAACCTTTACTGAAACTGACCCAGAAGGATGCATTGGATGAAATTGTGCTGAAAGGAGATGAGATGGATGCTTTTATTGAATTGAAAGAATGCATGTGCAGGGCTCCAGCTTTAGGTATGCCTGACTACACAAAGCCTTTCACATTGTTTTGTCATGAACGTGATGCATGTTCCTTGTCTGTCTTGACCCAAGCCCATGGTAGCGTAAACAGACCAGTAGCATATTTTTCAGCTACTTTGGATCCGGTCGCAGCAGCACTGCCAGGGTGCTTGCGTGCCGTAGCCGCAGTTGGTATCAGCCTCACTCAGAGTGAAGGAATAGTGATGGGACACCCTTTAACAGTCATGGTCCCTCACTCAGTCGAGATACTTTTGACACGTTCTCGAACACAAAACATGACTGGTGCTAGACTCACAAGGTATGAAACAATAATTCTGGGATCACCTAATGTGCAGCTGAAAAGGTGCACTACGTTGAACCCAGCAACCTTGTTTCCCAGTGAAAATGCCGAAATTGAGAACGCCGAAGACATCGAGCACGACTGTCTTCAGGTGACTGAATTTTGCACCAAACCAAGACCTGATATCAAAGATACCCGATTGGAAGAAAATGATCAAATTATTTTTGTTGATGGTTCATGTTTAAGAGATGCACTGGGTATATTGAAAGCAGGGTACGCTGTATGTACGGTAACAGGTGTTTTGGAAGCATCTTGGCTTCAAGGAGTTTACTCTGCACAAGTAGCAGAATTGGTAGCCCTTACTACAGCTTGCCAACTCTCTGCATTAATGAAAGTTACCATTTACACTGACAGCCAGTACGGTTTTGGAATAGTGCATGATTTCGGACAATTGTGGTCACAGAGAGGCTTCATGACCTCTTCAGGATCACCAGTGAAAAATGGTGAAAGAATAAGAGAATTGTTACATGCCATCCAACTACCAGGAGAAGTAGCAGTGGTAAAATGCAGTGCACACTCAAAGGGACAAGACTATGTTTCTCTGGGAAATGGATATGCGGATCAAGTCGCAAGGTTTTGCGCATTGAACTGTATATTGCTTAGGGATGAATGGAATTTGATAAGTGAACCAGAACTCGAAACAAGCGAAATCTTTGCTCTAAAGGTGGTAGATACGATGGACGAATTGAAATCCTTACAGAATGATGTCAGTGGGGATGAGAAACTCCCGTGGACCAAATCACAATGTGTAAAGAGACTAGATGAATTATGGGTTTCAAGTGAAGGGAAATTCGTTCTTCCAAACAGCCTTTTGACACAGATAGCCAGATTTTACCATGGACAAGCTCATCTTGGGAGGGATGCCATGATTAGATTGTTTAAAACTGATTGGTTTAACCCCAAATTCCGTCAAGTTGCTGAAGCAGATTGCCACCGTTGCGTCATTTGCCAACAGATGAACGCAGGGAAGGGAACCGTAGTAAATTTGAGCCACATAGGAAGGGCAGGGGGTCCATTCAGCAGGATGCAAATGGACTTCATTGAGATGCCTGTGCATGGAGGCTTGAAGTATGTGTTGGTGGTTGTGTGCATTTTTAGTCACTGGATCGAAGCATACCCTACACGCAGGAATGACAGTCTCACAGTTGCAAAACTACTCTTGAGAGAGCTTATACCACGTTTTGGATTCCCGATCTCTTTAGAATCAGATAGGGGAAGTCACTTCAATAATGAAGTAATAAAATTGCTTTGTGCAGCACTGAACATTGAGCAAAAGCTGCATTGTAGCTACCGCCCTGAAGCATCAGGTCTAGTGGAGCAAATTAATGGCACATTGAAATCAAGAATGGCGAAAATATGCGCATCAACAAACTTGAAATGGCCTGACGCATTGCCTTTGGTACTAATGTCAATGAGAAACACCCCTGACAGAAAGACTGGACTGTCCCCACACGAGATTCTCATGGGCAGAGCCATGAGACTTCCAGCAGTCCCTGCAAATGCGCTTTTGAATATTACAGATGATATGGTGTTAGACTACTGCAAAGGTCTAGCTGATGTGGTCCGCTCTTTCTCTCACCAGGTGGAGGCAACCACCTTGCCACCGATCCAAGGTCCAGGACACGCCCTGAAAGCAGGTGACTGGGTCGTGATAAAGAAGCACGTGAGGAAGTCGTGTTTGGAACCCCGTTGGAAAAGACCTTTTCAAGTGATTCTGACGACTACCACCGCTGTGAAGTGTGCGGGAGTTCCCAACTGGATTCACACCAGTCACACAAAGAGGGTATTGTGTCCCACAGATGAAGAAGTTGAAGCGCTGAAATCACCAGTGTCTGATAACAAAGTGCCAAGCGCTGAAACAGAGCGAAAAAGAACTAGAAGCGAACAGGCAGAAATAGAGGAGGGAGAAATATTCTCTGAGGACGAAGCAACTGATTCACTTGGGGAAGACCAAGGAGGAGCCTCAGAAAGCGACGAAGCAGCTGAAGGTGACAAAGAGCCTGAGACAGCTGAAAGTGACAAAGAGCCCGAAGAAGGTAACGGAAGCAAGGGCTCGGAACAGGTGAAGAAGCAGGAGAGCCTGATCAGAGGAGGGTTCTTCCAGAAACAGACGACACAGGAAAAGAAAAGTAAAACCTGATTGAATTCCCAGAAGGAGAAGACAAGATGGAACGGGACGAAGCTGTTCAGATTTCTTCAGAAGAAATTGCGGGTCCATCAAGTGGACACAGTGCAAAAAGAAGACAAAGCATATCACCAGTAAAATTAAGAATCAGAGAAACGTTGAACGACAGTGAAGGGCCGAAAGTGAAAGAGAAAAGAAAGGAAGTGTCTGTCGTAGTACCAACACCAAGTGAAGAAAAAGAGGAAAGTACCAGTGAGAAAGAATCAAAGAGAGATGCAAAATTTAAAAGAAAAAGGATACCGAGCAGAAGGTATTCCGGTCCGGAGTGGGCATACGTAGCCAATAACGATTGGTCAGACGAATTCAGTCTCGAGAATGAAGAGGCAGAACTTCATTTTGGCACATGAGAAATAAAACTTCATGAACTTTACTGATTAAAGACATTGATCACCTGATTGACTTTGAAACCGGCTAAGACATTGCTAACTTGATTGACTTTGAAACCGATCTTGAGACAACGCTGCTAACCGATAAGAGACTAAGGGGGTGATTTTAACCTTGGCGGACGGCGGAGGCCGTTCGCCAAGGTACCGCCGTGAAATGACCGCACCGAGGTCAAAAGACCGCGGTGGCCATTTAAACATTTCCGCTGGGCCGGCGGGCGCTCTCCGAAAGAGCGCCCGCCGGCCCAGCAGAAATGCCCCTGCAACGAGGACACCGGCTCAGAATTGAGCCGGCGTAGTTACAGGGGTGCGACGGGTGCAGTTGCACCCGTCGCGTATTTCAGTGTCTGCAAAGCAGACACTGAAATACTTTGCGGGGCCCTCTTACGGGGGTCCCTGCAGTGCCCATGCCATTGCCATGGGCACTGCAGGGGCCCCCAGGGGCCCCGCGGCACCCCCTACCGCCATCCTGTTCATGGCGGGTTTCCCGCCATGAACAGGATGGCGGTAGGGGGTGTCTGAATCCCCATGGCGGCGGAGCACGCTCCGCCGCCATGGAGGATTCAATGGGGCAGCGGTAAACCGGCGGGAGACCGCCAGTTTACCCTTTCTGACCGCGGCTGAACCGCCGCGGTCAGAATGCCCTCGGGAGCCCTGCCAGCCTGTTGGCGGTGCTCCCGTGGTCGGTGACCCTGGCGGTTACCGGCCGCCAGGGTCAGAATGACCCCCTAAGCTGCTAAAGAAAACTGTGTGAACATTGATCTCGTTCAGCTTTGTAAATACCTGCAAATCCGCTTTGATAAAGTATCTTCAACTTTCTGATTCTATACAGATCATGACTAGCTTCACTACACAGGGGCGTAAAATGAAGTGTTGTAAATACATGTGTATAGGTTTAATAACCGCATGCGTACTAATCATTGTAGCAATAGGTCTTGGAATGCATGGTAAGAATGAGAATGAGACGAAGGATGCTTCTACTTCTAAACCTATTATCGTTACTGAACTAACAGCTCTGAAGAGACTCGAACGACACGAGAGACATTTGCATGATAAGAAGGAACTTTCATCTAACGTTTTCTATCGCTTGCTGAGTGAGTATGTTGAGATCATGGATGCAAAAGATTGTTATGTGTGTACACAAATACCTACCTCAGTGGTGGAAGGGGTGACATATCATAGCATGCCTCTTACGTATGGAATTACATGTAGTATAATAGCTTCCAGATTTTATGGTCAAACGTACATTCATTATTTTTACACTAATTATGATGTTACTTTTGCATATGTCCCCATAATAGGGCACCTGAGTAAAATAGCTAGAGATTATTATGCCAAATTAATGAGGGAATTCTTCGAACCGATGTCACCTTTTCACACAGCACACGCACACAGAGAGAACCTTACATGCCCGCTTTCACGAGTAGAGATAAACTTCTTAGACTGCACTGATGATAGAAGGAAAGAAATGAAGGAGGAATTAGAAAGGGAATTACACAAAAGGACATCTGTAGATAACTATGCTTTTGCCGCAATAAAGACACAAGGGAAGATAGCTTTAGATACATTGCATGTAGGAAGATTTTGTATACATAGACATAAATCATATTATGACACAGTTTTTGTGGGAACGAGTGAATGCAAACATACGTTTTTGTTTCAACCTAAGTGGACGTTTATGCTGAATGGACAAGACCCAGTCATTCCTGGAATATACTATATTTGTGGACTTAATGCCTATTATCGTCTTCCTAAAGGATGGTATGGGAGATGTTATTTGGGAATAGTGTTCCCAAAGATTTACCAACTAGACGACTTAACAACATTTCCAAAGCTGTCTGAATCACATCATGTTCAGAAAAGAGAGACAGCTTCTGGTGTGGTAGGAGATATATTTGGAGCATTGATTCCTTCAGTGGGAGTCATACTGAATTCAATTAAAATACGAAAGTTGTCTACTATTGTGGATAACATGCTGACAAAGTTTTCAGGAGCTATAATCCTGATGGATGCTGAGCTTGCTGCAGAAAGAGCTATGACTCTTCAAAATCAGTTTGCCTTAGACATTCTTTTAGCAAAGGATGGCGGCATTTGCAAAATGCTTGGTACACGTCACTGTTGTACATATATACCAGACAGCAGTGGAAAAATTAAAACGATGCTTACAAATTTAACTAAAGAAAGTGTAGATTTAAAGGAATTGAAAGAACCTGGAGTCTGGGAGAAAGTTGGAAAAGGATTTGCTTCTGTGGGAAATTGGCTCAGCAACGTTTGGAACGGATTGTTACAAAAAATAGTAAAGGGAATATTAATAATATTAATCTGTCTATTAGGCTCTTGGGGAATATGGAAAGCTATAAAAATCTTAAAAGCAAGGAACAAAAGGAAGAGAGAAGAGAAAATAGAGAACAAAATGGTGGAAATATATAGAGAAAAATCAAAAGGGACTAAAAGAAAAAGGGAATTGACTGAAGTGCCAAATTACTATACAGAATTTTAGTGGAATAAAATTTGTGGGAAGATTTGATGTGATGACATAATTAGTCATCAGAGGAGGGATTGATGACGCAGAAAAAGAAGGTCCGACATATATTCATACATATCGTGTAATCAAAACGTATAATGTAGTGTGATTTTAGTGAAGAAAATAATGTATGAGGGAAATTGTGTCCTCGGGGTAGTTTGCCATCATTGTAAACGAGCTTTATTAATCATGAAGTATTGAAAATGTAGTAATCCGTCATAATTGCAAATGTATGCCATGATTTCTCGTTTTAAACTGTTTTGCTTAGCTTAAATTTAGTAGAGGCTTTGGCCTAGTTGCCTGGTCTCAAATTCTAACTGCGTGGCTTTTTTTCCTTGAACTAATGAAACATATATTCTTGCTTGAAGTTGTATTTTTCCAGTAGAGCTGACTGATACACTTATCTCCAAGGTTTCGTACTAGGCCGGTTTCATCCCCTTTGATACAAGGTCAGTCTGCAGGTGCGGACAAGGAAGGTACAGATAGTAAAACAATTGGCAAACCATGTTACAATTTGTGTTACAAGGCTCCAAGGACAATGTATGCATAAATGAGCGCTAGTAAAAGACAATTTTCATTGGACAATTTGAAGCCAACCTATGAACCCTCCAATGGAAGACCCTGCAGAATTTGGAATGTTTCTTACTTAAACCCACTGGACAAAGAGAAGTCAGCCATTTTCCTCGATGCCAATTTGAAGCCAGATGCCGGACTCCATTTTGGACGACACCCTGATGCCCTTTTCTCTATCTGAGAGAAAGAGACTTTAAGAATTCTCACCCTAGAGACTTTAACTTTGATTTGCCCCGTCTTGCCCATGCAGTAATTTTGCCCCATTCTCCTTGCCGCTGCAAGGAAGCTTGCCCTTAACTTTGCCCCTTTGAAACTTGCCCCATGCTGATCGAACCGGTACCTGAAGGACGAAGACTTTTCTTGAATGCTGATTGTATTTGGTAAATATGAAAGGATAAATGTATTATGCATTGTGTTTTTTTCCTTTTAGGTACCAACTGCTATTTTGATAGGGTCCTAGCTAGAAGTTTTCCAAATTTGTGTTGACTAAATTCGTTTTGCATGAAGCCCCACATGCCAATGCTAATTAGAGGTTAGTCGAGGTATTCATTCGATGTACCATGCTAATTTGAAATCTTGTTATGCTGACCAATGTATGAAATTAGTCAAATACAGTTAGTCATATTAGTGATTTGCATTGCCATAACTGAGTGTGTCATTATCCAGATTTTGCGTAGATTGCGTTTCTTCCGCCGTTATGGACAGCCAGTAATGTTCATATACATATATCATTTGGTTTTGAGACTTATATACATCGTGTTAGCTTTGTTAATATAGGGAAATAAATTCACTAACTTTTAATAAACTGGTGTGGTTATTCATGACTGAAAGGTCATGGTGCGCCGAAATACCAACTGTTATTGATTTCTGATGTGCTATATTGATCTATTAATTGAGTATGGATTACTGATTGCAATAGTTATTGATTATTGATCAGAATGACCCGACTATTCTAGGATGAGGAAAGCCTGACTCGGCTAAAAGATTCACCGACCTCCAACGTGTCCAGGTACAGGTAATTTATAAGGGCTGGACGCGTTATCAGTTGTTGATGTAACACAAAGATCCAGTCATATGTAGTGGACGGTCGTTTATAAAGCTACACGTTTGCAGATACCGCAAGCTATCATTGCTGTAGCACGAAGTACAGTTCTCATATTGGTGGTCGTTGCTGGCAGTCGCTGAAGTGCGAAGAGTCAATTCCACTGAAGCTTCACTTTGGCAGTCATTGCAGGCAGCAGAGTCTCAGTGCAACCTGGCCCATTTATGGTCACGAAGAGCCCAAAACATCACACTTTCACCTTTTCTTATAGAGGAATGCACTCTAGTGCCAGACAAGGGTCAAAGACCTCGGTGGGCACTCTTGAGGATCAGCGACTCACTCTAGCAGAGGCCAGCAGATCTCAGGTATGTCTTGTTGCAAGCGCGGGGAGGTCTAGTGCAGCAGGTCAGTTGGGCAGTGGCAGGGAGGCCTCTGGAGCTTTTTGGGTCCCTTAGCTCTGAACAGGAGGTCAGCCAACTGACCGTTGAAGTCACTCAGGTAGCCTGGGATGAAAGGAGTAGGTTCAATCTTCCTTCCTAAAGATCATGGCAGGCCTCAAGCTGCAAGAAAGTCTTCCGTAGAACAAGGCATGCCTCTAACAGCAGGACGGTCCTCAAGTGAACAACGAGATAGAGGCGAGCAACCCAGTAACCCCTTGTAGGGTAATATTAATAACTAGGGTAAATGGCACGTAAGGCCATAATTTAAGAATAAGTTAATACTTCTAAAGTATTTGTTGTGTGTGTGTGTGTGTGTGTGTGTGGAGTGACACTGCACTGAAAGCGATAACCAATCAAAAGTAAACTGCTTAATGAACCATGACTAAATGTAAATAAACAGGCGTACAAAAGAAGAAATTGTATTAAAGTCTAATATATATTGAATGCAAATCATAAGTACATTCTTGAGAAGTTCAATCAAAGCAACAAACACACGTTTCCTGTGAAATTGTTATACATTGTCATGAACGCATCATTATAGGCAAATGTGTGTTGAATTCTCTCTAATGTGAGGTACAGTAAATGACAAATGTATGATGTAACGACTGAGCCTATAGGATTCAGCCCATCAACAATGATTTGTTATTTTCCGTGATTTTTCAGATTTTCTTTCATCATATTCAGCCAGCTCTCCCACTAAGCATGGCTTTTAGCTGTAGTTGGAAGCAGGACATGTCTTGAGGCCAGGCCTTGCAGCTAATCCCCTGCAGGTAGTGAACACACAGCTGTGCACAGCACATGGCCATGTGCAGTGGTGGGGCAGTCACAGGACCTAGCAAGTCCCTGTGCTCAGCCACCCACGCTCAATTCCCCATGGGCGGGTAACAAGTCTATAGTGAGGGTTGTGTCCATTCTTCTGAATCCCCATCCCACATTGTAATTTATTTTTTGCAGTACTGTATGTGGCCAACCTTGCCCCCGCCCCATGCCCTCGACTGTGCACAGTGGGGGATTGGCATTTATTTATTTGTAAAAAGGTTTTGCAGTACCTGAGTACTCTCATGGTACTGGTGCTCAAGTTTCTCCCCCATGGTACTGTGGGAATGGGCAAGCTTCAACCAGTAATGCTGGCACAGTCTTGCTGTACCATCAAGGAGATGTTTGAATGCTGGTACCACTGGAGTACTGCAATAACTCAGCAGAGGGCTGCCTTGGCTGCTGTGGGAGGACCACAGTACCTCAGGGATAAAAAAAAAATAGCTTTAATTTTTGTTCATTGAAGTGGGGGCTCCCTCTGGAACCCCCACCCATCCACATTCACTAGCATTCAGGGTATCCCTAAGATCTTATTATAATACCTAATTAACTATACAATGCTTTAACCTTCATGTTTTTCAGTGATTTTCTGTGTTTTTTTTTATATGTTGTATTCACATTCTCTTGAATCTTAAAGTTGTCACATTATAATCTACCTCATCTATAGGTTTGTTTCCATAAACTACAAATTTGATGTCAGAAAGCAACAAGTTGACCTCACCGGTGTTTGAGCAAGACTATTTAATGAAAATACTGTGAAACTAAATGATTGTTTCAAGAATATTGTGATGTCAAAAATATCATGGACAGAAATATTGAAGGTGAGAATATAGGGCCTCATTACGAGTTTCGCAGTCAAATCACCACACTGCCATGTTGGCGGCCCTATTAAGACCACCACTTTGGCAGTTTTGCAGACCGCCCTATTATGAGTCAAACAGGCAGTACAGCTGACCACCAACCAAAAAAGGTAGACCGGCAGTGGCGCGGAGGCCTGAAAATAGGCAGTCTGACCTTCATCACCAACAGCACCGCAACCAACCACTGACCGTATTACAAGCCCAAAGTTACAGTGGCAGACACACATGGTTGCTCAGCCAATGGCAGTCCGAGCCACAGCGGTTCGCGGCCACCAAAATAATACACAAAGGCACATTGGATGGATTTGAAAACAACACACCTTACATTGCCACACTGGACACATCTGCAAAGGACACTATAAAACACACCTGTTCACACACCACAATCCTCTGCATTACCAACACAACACACAGAAGCCAGAGCGAATTGTTTACCACAGCAGCACAGATTCTAGGCACCACTTATTTCTCAAATCTCTTTTCACACCCAGCACACAATTTTACCCTGTCACACCCTTTTGCACTTCCCCTCTTTAGTAAGTCACTCTCACATTATTTGTTTTTCTTCTCCACCATAAAAATCCACGTTTTTCTGAGGTTGAATTGAGAGTCATAGTGGATGAAATCATAAGAGTAAAGCCACAATTGTTTGGCTCACAAGTGCAGCACATTACTCTCAGTAGGAAACTTGAAATGTGGGACAAAAACGTTTTTAGACTCTGTGCACTTTACCACTGCTAACCAGTGCTAAAGTGCATATGGTCTCTCCCTTTAAACATGGTAACATTGGATCACACCCAATTGGGCTATTTAATTTACTAATACGTGCCTAGGAGAGTGCACTATATGTGCCCAGGGCCTGTAGATTAAAAGCTACTAGTGGGCCTGCAGCACCGGTTGTACCACCCACTTCAGTAGCCCCTCAACCTGGTCTCAGGACTGCCATTGCAAGGCCTGTGTGTGCAGTTTCCCTGCCAATTCGACTTGGCATTTAAAAATACTTACCAAGCCTAAAACTCCCCTTTTTCTACATAGATGTCACCCCTAAGGAGTGCCCTAGGTAACCCCTATGGCAGGGTGCTATGTAGGTAAAAAGCAGGACATATAGCTGTGTGGTTTACATGTCCTGGTAGTGTAAAACTCCTAAATTCTTTTTTACACTACTGTGAGGCCTGCTTCCTTCATAGGCTAACATTGGGACTGCCCTCATACATTGCTTGAGTGGCAGCTGCTGATCTGAAAGGAGTAGGAAGGTCATACTTAGGATGGACAGAATGGTAATACAAAACCCTGCTGACTTGTGAAGTTGGATTTAATATTACTATTTTAGAAGTGCCACTTTTAGAAAGTGAGCATTTCTTTGCACTTAAATCTTTCTGTGCCTTACAATCCTCATCTGGCTGGGTTTAGTTGACAGCTCCTTGTGCATTCACTCAGACACACCCCAAACACAGGATACTCAGCCTCACTTGTATACATCTGCATTTTGAATGAGTCTTCCTGGGCTGGGAGGGTGGAGGGCCTGCTCTCACAAAAAGGACTGCCACACCAACTACTGGGACCCTGGCAGACAGGATTGAACTGAAATTGGACCTGGTGCACTTCTAAGCCACTCTTTGAAGTCTCCCCCACTTCAGAGGCACATTTGGGTATAAAAACAGGGCCTCTGCCCTACCACCTCAGACACTTCCTGGAGAAGAAACCTGAATCAGAACCTGCACCCTGACAAGAAGAGCTGCCTGGCTGCCCAAAGGACTCACCTGACTGCTTTCTGAAGAGGACTGCTGCCTTGCTGCTCTCTTGCTGTACTGCAGAAGTGCTCCCTAAGGGTTTGGCTAGAGCTTGTGTCCTGTTCCCTGAAGTCTCAGGACCAAAAAGACTTCTCTCATGCAGCTGAAATCCCCATGCAGCGAAAAGTCGACACTCCGCCTGCCAAGAACGACGCACAGCCTGCTCGCGGTGAAAAAGTCACTGCTCGGCGAGTCCGGAACGATGCAGCCCGACTTTGCGACAGAAGATCAACGCAGAGCCAGCGACGCGACCGGAACTTCAATGCACAGCCCTACTGGATTGACGCAAGCCGACTCAGAATGACTTCACCCGACCTCTTGAGAGGAATTGATGCAGTGCCTGCTGTGCGGAAGAAAATTCCACGCATCGCCTACCGGAACCGACACAGTCGCTGTAACTTCACTCCTCAAGCCCAGGATTCCATGCATCGTCCCTGGGGCATCTGAAAACCCCACATCCCGAAGAGGATCCAAGTCCGTGTGCCGGAAATCGACGCAACGTCTTCCCCACATGGAAAATAACGACGCAAGTCCATGTGCAAAGGGGCTAAACTGATGCACACTCAACGTTTTCCACACACCGCCTTCTCTGCGGTCCCTTGCGAGGATTTTTCAACGCAAACCAGGTACTTTGCCCTGCAAGAGACGCTTGTTGTTTCTAGGAGAACTTAAGACCCTTTTTATTGCTTTTACAGTAATACATTAACTCTAAGACATTTGATATCACTTTCAGTGATATCCCTGCATTTGCTTATTTCATCTTTAATCGTTTTGACCTGCATTTATCCAGATAAATATTATATATTTTTCTAAACACTGTGTGGTGTATTTTTGTGGTGTTATATTGTGGTATTTTATGATTTATTGCACAAATACTTTACACATTGCCTTCTAAGTTAAGTCTTACTGCTCAGTGCCAAGCTACCAGAGGGTGGGCACAGTATAATTTGGATTGTGTGTGACTTATCCTGACTAGAGTGAGGGTCCTTGCTTGGACAGGGGGTAACCTGACTGCCAACCAAAGACCCCATTTCTAACATTGGTGATCAGCGGTGAGTATAGGACTTGCATTTGTGCAGTGACATACAATAGCTAAGTATTTCACTACCTTCCCACAGTTGAAGGTCAACTTGATTTTTATCTCTTTTTGCAAATTAGTTTTCCCTGACAATTTTCTAAACTTAAATCCTCACTCAACATGTCTCAGGCTGGGTCTCAAGCAGGAGATTTTGACCTAGTCCTGTTGGAGACATACACTTTCAACCAGCTAAAAGGGTTCTGCAGGGAGATGAGTGTACCCACCCTAGGGGCCACCAGAAAGGAGGACTTTCAAGTGGCGCTGAGGGCCTGGGCAGAAGCCCATTTAGAGGATGATGCTGAGGAGCCAGAAGATGGCCCCTCATAGGATTTTATGCCATCAGTGGCTGAAGTTACCACTGCAATTGTGCCCCCTGCCAGACCAGGGAGCAGTGTCTCTGATCAAGGCCTGACCGCAGAGGAAAGGAGAGAGGAGAGGGAGTTCCAATTGCAAATGGCAAGACCGAAAATTGAGGCTCAACGGGAGGAAAGGAGGGCAGAGAGAGAAGCGCAATCAGCTGAGAGAGCCTTGGCTGAAAATAAACTTTTGTTGGCTCATGAACTGAGTCTCAAGGAGCTGGATCTTAAGACGAAGCAGTCTGAATACAGCAGTAATGGTGGCAGCATACAGACAGGACCTGCTGGAGAAAAGAAGGTTTGTATACCCAAAAATGTGGTGCCCAGTTTTGTGGGGGGAGATGACATAGATAAATGGCTAGCTACTTATGAAGTTGCACTAAGGGCTCATGAGGTTCCTGAAGGGCAATGGGGTACAGCTATGTGGAGTTACGTGCCAGCACTGGGGAGGGACACACTTCTCACACTGGACCCAAAGGACCAAAACACATATCCACTTATGAAAGCCATTTTACTTGCCAAGTTTGGGATGACCCTTGAGAAATACCGTCAGAGGTTCAGGACAGCACCAAACAGTCTACACAAACATGGGTAAATTTCTTTGACTTTTCCAGTAAGGCACTAAATGGATGGGTGCGGGGCTGCAAAGTAGATGATTACACAGGATTGTATAGTTTGATTCTGAGAGAGCATATGCTCAGTATTTGATTTACAGAGTTGCACCAGCACCTAGTAGACAGTAAGCTGACTGATACCAGGAAGCTTGCTGAGGAGGTGGACCTCTGGACTAGCACCAGAGTATCCAGAAAGGTAACTGGGGGGACACCCACAAAGGTAGTCAGGGTTCTCATCAGAAGAAAGAGGGGGGAGAAAAACGTAAAAATAAGGAGTTCTCAAAAGGCCGCCAAAATAGGTCCCAAGGGAGTAGTGGTAACCAGTCCAGGTCTGATTCCAAAAGGAGAGGTTTTACTGACCATAAGCCAGGGAGGTTTGTACCCCAATGTGCAGAGTGCAATAAGTATGGGCACTCTGAGGGCAACTCCAAGTGTCTCAAGAGGACACAGCCACCCAAAGGAGGGCAGACACCTGGGTTGGCTAGCGTAGCGCTCGGGGAGGAGATGGTCCAAGACAGTTTTGGGGAGCAGACAGAGGTAACCCTAGTGATGCTGGGGGATGCAGAGATGGTGCCAAAAGCCCACATGCCTGCCAATACTTCCAAGTATAGGCAGTGGGTCACCATCAATGGGCAAATGGTGGAGGCTCTGCATGACAAAGGAGCTAGCATGACTACTGTCAAGGGTCAGCTGGTGTCAGCAGAGCAGGTCCTCCCAAATACATTCCACCAAGTCATAGTCACCGACAATCGTGAGAGCCACCTACTGGTAGCTCTGGTTCCCTTTGAGTGTGGGGGGGGTCTCTTGTACTCTAAAAGTAGCTGTGAGTCCTGCCATGCCTGTAGATTGTCTGTTAGGCAACAACCATGAGCACACTACCTGGAAGGAGGTAGAGCTAAGGTCTCACTTGGAGATGTTAGAATTGCCTGAGTGGGTCTGCATGACCACACGGTCCATGGCTGCCCGGGAGAGAAGTCAAGGGCATCTGGAGCCTGGAACAATGGCCCAGACAACTGCCAAGAGGAGGGGCAAGGGGCGCGGGAAACCGGCCCCAGAAGTTCCTGCAGTGGTTGATGGGGTTCCTGAGGAGGAGGCCCTCGAGCCAACTGGGGAAGACATTGCCGCCCTAGGTGAGCTACCTGAGCTTGCTGGCTGGCAAGTTGAGGGTGGGCCCACCAGGGAGGAATTCTGCAAGGCGCAGAAAGAATGTCCAACTCTAAAGGGCATGAGGAAGCAAGCCTCAGCCCAGGCAGCAGGTGAAGCCTCTGGTGATCACCTCATATGTTGGGCGAATGATCACCTCATATGTTGGCCTAAGGTTCCAGCCATTGGGGCAGCACGTGCGCTGGTGGTCCCCCAGTGTTACCGAACCTTTCTACTGGGTCTGGCTCATGACATTCTCCTGGCAGGACATTTGGGGCAAGACAAGACCTTTGCCATGCTTGTCGCCCACTTCTATTGGCCCTGAATGAGGACAAACTCAGATACGTTCTGTAGGTCCTGTCCTACCTACCAGGCCAGTGGTAAAACAGGAAAAAGGGTTAAGGTCCCCCTGATCCCACTTCCTGTTGTTGGCACCCCCTTCAAAAGGGTGGGCATCAACATTTTTAGTCCAATGTACCCCAAAACTGCCCTAGGCAACAGGTTCATCCTGGTTTTGGTGGACCATGGCACCCGTTACCCAGAGGCAATCCTTCTGAGGACCATAACTGCACTGGTGGTGACCAGAACTCTAATGGGGATATTTACCCGTGTGGGATTCCCAAAGGAGATAGTGTCTGACAGAGGCACCAACTTCATGTCTTCATACATGAAGTCAATGTGGGATGCGTGTGGTGTAATCTACAAATTCACCACACCCTATCACCTCCAATCTAATGGCCTTGTGGAGAGATTCAACAAGACCTTGAAAGGCATGATCACAGGCCTCCCTGAGGCCCTGAGGCATAAGTGGGATGTCCTTTTACCATGCCTTCTCTTTGCTTACAGAGAGCTACCCCAGAAGGGGGTAGGCTTCATTCCCTTTGAGCTTCTCTATGGGAACCCTGTCAGGGGACCCTTAAGCATTGTCAAGGAAGGGGTGGAGAAAGCTCCAAAGGTACCCCCTCAGGATGTGGTCAGCTACACGCTGGCCCTCCACAACCAGATGCACTGCATCTGGAAAATGGCCAAAAGTAACCTTGAGGCAAGTCAAGAGGTAATGAAACGCTGGTATGGCCAGAAGGCCACCCTGGTAGAGTTTCAAACTGGAGACAAAGTGTGGGTAATGGAGCCATTAGAGCCTAGAGCTCTCCAGGACCACTGGTCTGGCCCATTTGAAGTGAAGGAGCGGAAAGGCTAGGTCACTTACCTAGTGGACTTCCAATCCCCTAGGAACACCCTAAGGGTGCTCCATGTCAACTGACTGAAGCCTCACTTTGAGAGGTCTGAAGTCAACATGCTTTTGGTGACAGATGAGGGTATGGAGGAGAAGAGTGAACCTCTCCCCGACCTCCTCGCTGTCAAGGAACGTGATGGGTCAGTGGAAGGTGTCATTCTCTCTGACTCCTTGACCCTAGACCAGAGAGGAGGCTGCTACCAGTTACTGGAACCATACTCCTCCCTGTTTTCTCTCACCCCTGGACTCGCACACTTGTGTGTCCATGATATTGACACGGGAGACAGTCCCCCTGTAAAGAACAACATTTACAGGTTGTCAGACAAGGTGAAGGCCAGCATCAAAGAGGAAGTCTCCAAGATGTTGGCTCTTGGGGTTATTGAGAAGTCTAGTAGTCCCTGGGCCAGCCTTGTGGTGCTGGTACCCAAGGCTGTTGCTTTCAGTGCCAAGCCAGAAATTCGGTTCTGCGTGGACTACCAGGGTCTCAATTCATTCACATGGACTGACGCTCACCCTATCCCCGAGCTGATGAGCTCATAGACAGACTAGGTGCTGCCAAATTCCTCAGTACTTTTGATCTCAAATCAGGGTACTGGCAGATCGTCTTGACTGTGGGGGCTAAAGAGAGATCGGCATTTTCCACACCTGAGGGCCATTACCAATTCTGGGTGATGCCCTTTGGGGTGAAAAATGGCCCGCTACCTTCCAACGGTTGGTTAACGGGGTCCTAGCTGGCAAAGGTGCCTTCTGCGCAGCCTACCTGGATGACATTGCAGTCTACAGTGACCGCTGGGAGAAACACCTGCTCCACCTCAAGGAGGTGCTTCAGGCTCTGCAACAGGCAGACCTGACCATCAAGGCCAGTAAGTGCCAGATTGGGCAGGGTTCCGTGGTGTACTCGGGACACCTATTAGGTGGTGGCAAGGTGCAGCCACTCTAGGCCAAGATTGAAACTAACAAGGCCTGGCAACCACCTAAAACCGAAACAGAGGTAAGAGCCTTCTTAGACCTCACTGGGTATTACCGCAGATTTGTCAAGGGCTATGGAACCATGGTGACATCCTTGACAGAACTCACATCCAAAAAGCAACCTAGGTTGGTGAATTGGACAGAGGCTTGTCAGAAAGCCTTTGACTCCCTGAAGGAAGCCATGTGCACCCCCACCCCCCCATGCTCAAGGCTCCTGACTACTCCAAGGAATTTATCGAGCAGT
The DNA here is from genome assembly GCF_031143425.1 of Pleurodeles waltl. Lineage (NCBI taxonomy): Eukaryota > Metazoa > Chordata > Amphibia > Caudata > Salamandridae > Pleurodeles > Pleurodeles waltl. Next base: position 1,172,895,833 of record NC_090447.1, on the reverse strand, counting down.
CAGACGCTTCAGAGCATGGCATAGGGGCGGTCCTAGCACAGCTAAATGAGGGGGGCCTATACCAACCAGTAGTCTATATTAGCAGAAAACTATTACCACTGGAAACAGAGGTGGAGTGCTATTGAAAGAGAAGCAGTTGCTGTGGTCTGGGCACTGAAGAAGCTGAGACCATAACTGTTTGGGACTCACTTCCGGGTTCAGACAGACCACAGGCCCCTCAGATGGCTCATGCAGATGAGGGGTGAAAATCCTAAACTCTTGAAGTGGTCCATTTCCCTACAGGGGAAGGACTTTACGGTGGAGCATCGCCCGTGGATTGACCACGCCAATGCTGATGGTCTCTCCAGATACTTCTGCCTTAGCAATGAGAGCTCCCAGGAGGTGGGTAGCTCTCCCCACTTTCAGCTGGGGGGGGGACACATGTTAGACCTGACAGCCTTAGGGTGGTCACCCCTAACTTTTTGCCTGCCTCCCTCCACTTTTGAGATACTGTTTTTGCTGGTTTTTAGACCTCTCCTTTTAAACATGGTAACATTGGATCACACCCAATTGGGCTATTTAATTTACTTATACGTCCCTGGTAGAGTGCACTATTTGTGCCCAGGGCCTGTAGATTAAAAGCTACTAGTGGGCCTGCAGCACTGGTTGTGCCACCCACTTCAGTAGCCCCTTAACCTGGTCTCAGGCCTGCCATTGCAAGGCCTGTGTGTGCAGTTTCACTGCCAATTCGACTTGGCATTTCAAAATACTTGCCAAGCCTAAAACTCCCCTTTTTCTACATATGTCACCCCTAAGTAGTGCCCTAGGTAACCCCTAGGGCAGGGTGCTGTGTAGGTAAAAGCCAGGACATATACCTGTGTGCATGTCCTGGTAGTGTAGAACTCCTAAATTCGTTTTTACACTACTGTGAGGCCTGCTCCCTTCATAGGCTAACATTAGGGCTGCCTTCATACATTGCATGAGTGGCAGCTGCTGATCTGAAAGGAGTAGGAAGGTCATATTTAGGATGGCCAGAATGGTAATACAAAATCCTGCTGACTGGTGAAGTTGGATTTAATATTACTATTTTTAGAAATGCCCCTTTTAGAAAGTGAGCATTTCTCTGCATTTAATCCAGTGGTTCCCAAACTGTGCACCGTGGCACCCTGGTGCGCATTAGAAGTTGCCAGAGGCGCCGCGCGCATTCTTGAAAACATAACATGACACACTTTTAAAAAAGAATAATGCGTGCAGTTTTTACTAGCTTACGTTACGCGGCGCGGTAAAAATTATTTTCAGGCCGAGTAACTCATTATACTTCCGATAATTCTTCCTACATTTCCCACTTCCCCCTTATTGCTTCCTCTCTATTATTTCAGAAACTCCAAGTTGCATCTAAGGCAGAGCTTTCCCTCGTGTCATTGTGACTGCACATGAGTTTGCATGCAGACTGCTGCAGTCCGTGGGGAGGGAGGGAGGATTGCTCGGTGGGGGAGAGGGGTGTGCTTGTATGGCAAGTTGGTTTTCATCTTAAATTCATATGGGGGAGTTACATAAGTCTCACCTGTCAACGTCTTGCCGTCTGCAGCATGGTTTCACCCAGCAGCGTGATTACGTTGCTTTTAGAACCTTCGGCCTTGCCAGGCGTGCAGCAGTTCAGAAGAGAGCACTGGGGTGTTATTGCTACCCTCATTAAAGTGCGCACTTTGTCGAATTTCGGTTTTGTTGAATAATCAGGTAATTATTATGTTCTGATGGAATCCATGCTTTCAGATTGGATACATTTTGAATGTTTTTTTCATGCTGTGCTCAAGATTGATTTGCTCCAGGACTGCTGAAGATGTTGGTTGCAAAATTTTACATGGGGCCTGACATAACATATGTTATTCCTCCTCGCAGCACTGTGATCTCATTGACCAAAATGTGGCTCAAAACCAGCGAGGCAACAGGAAAACCTGTATAAAGGTGGTCATTCTGACCTCGGCGGTAAAAGGCGCCTACCGCCGGTCAGAAATCCTCCATAATCCCGCCGCGGTCGCGGAAACCCGCCACGGTCATTCTGACCCGCAGAAGGCAAACCTCCGAAAATCCGACCGCCACAACAGACCGCCAGACCAGCGGTCGGCGGAAAGGTGGAGGTGACCAAACCTCCACCGCCACGCCAACAGAAATACGCCCATCCCATTACGACCCACGAATCCACGCGGCGGTCATTCAAACGCGGTATTCCATTGGCGGGACACACCGCCGCGGTCAGAATACACACAAACGAACAAAACTCAGCCACATTGGACGATTTGAATCCCACACACCTGATACACATACACACACCACTCCCACACACACAATACAATATAAAACACACACCCACATCACCCACAAACCCCTACGCTAAAAAATTCGTCAAGAAGGCAAGAGCGAGACACCAGCATCCAAAAAATAACAGCCACAGCCACTCAACACCATCACCCACACACTATCCACACACAAAACAACACACACCACCACACTCAACTCACTTAAATACACATACTCCACCCCACACATCATACACACCACCCCATGGCACCCCAAAGACAACCCCGCTTCACAGACGAAGAACTCAGGGTCATGGTGGAGGAAATCGTTCGGGTAGAGCCCCAGCTGTTCGGCACACAGATACAATACACCAGCATTGCCCGGAGGACGGAGCTATGGCAGAGGATTGTCGACAGGGTGAACGCAGTGGGACAGCACCCCAGAAATCGGGAAGACATCAGGAAGCGATGGAACGACCTACGGGGGAAGGTGCGTTCCATGGTATCCAGGCACAACATCGCCGTGCAGAAGACTGGCGGAGGACCCCCACCTCAACCCCCACAATTCACATCATGGGAGGAGGAAGTCTTGAACATCCTGCATCCTGACGGCCTCGCAGGAGTCGGCGGAGGAATGGATACTGGTAAGTTGAAGCTTCAATACTGCTTCCCCCCCACCTGCATGCCAAATCAGACCCCAACCCTCACCCCCATCCTCGAACCCCACCCTCACCCCCACCCCCATCCTCACCCCCACCCTCACCCCCACCACCATCCTCACCCCCACCACCATCCTCACCCCCACCCCCAGCACACCTATTCCCCGCCAATGTCTCACCATCACAACCCACACATCCCAAAACCTAGGCCTGCATGCGTCCACTAAGCATGGACACCCATCACCAAAGCATGCCCAATGCATATACACATCCCCCCCACAAGCCACCCTCACCAAAGCCCCCACACACGAATGCCAGCACTTGGGGACACGAGAACCCATAGATACACCCATATGCCACACATTGAAACTATAACCATACCTCTATACCCCTGCAGGACCCGACCGTCAACACACCGCGGCGGAGGGGCCAGAATTCTCCACACCCCCCACCCAAGAGGCCGTCAGCGATGACAGCAGCTCTGTCGACCTGGACACCGATGACCAGCCCGGACCATCGGGGACCTCTGGACAGTCGGTTCCCCTCACACAGGCCCAGGCCACTACAGACCCAAACCCCTCTGGGAACACCAGCACAGCTCCCACCCAGCGGGCCCATGCCTCTGTCTCCAGGGCGCGTCAATCTGCGGTGTGTCTACCACTACAGGGCACCCAGGATAACCCACCACCCCAACAACAACAGGGACCTGGGGGCAGTGGTAGTGGGCACACCGGCCAGGGGGCAGAGGCCCAGGGAAACAGGGCAACTCGGAGGGCAGCTGTGCGACAGGGGGGGGAGGAGAGGCCCAGGGAACCCACTCTCCACGAGGTCCTCACCACCATCATGGGAGCATACAACCGCTCCCAGGAGACGATGGCGACGGTACTGGCCCGGTTCCAGGAGATCCAGGTACTGCAGGAGGAACACTATCGGGGGTACAGGGAGGACATCAGAGCCATCAACACCACCCTGGTTACCATGGTAGGGCTGCTGCAGGACCTCGTCAACAACAGGGCGGACACTGAACAACACCCAAGGGCCCCTGCCACTAGCCTGGACCAAGAACAGCCAACCACCTCCGCCGGCGCTAGTGGACAGGAGGCCCCCGCACAGCAGCAGCCCACCAGACCCCCACCTCCTGCAGGAGAAGAACCACCCCGCAAGAGGGCCCTGAGATCTCGCAAGAAGACAGAGTAGGATGTCAAGACCCCCGCCAGCAATGGATACCACCTGATGTCATCCCACTGTCCCACATTGTCACCCTGTCCATCCTTGAACTGCCCATGCTCCATCTCTCCACAGGCCTCTGGACAATGCACCTGTGTGACTGTTACTCTGGACTCTGCCATGGACATTCCTTCACCATAGCCCCCACCCACTTGAAACCACCCATCCCATTTTGAGCACTTCAATAAACACCTATTTTGCACCAAAATATCTGGAGTCTGGCTGTGATTTCAATAGATTGTAATTGACATGACAGTGCAAATATGTCCTTGTACATGGTGAAGTCAACAAACAGCTGCCACAAAGCTGTAGTCCATGGGGAAACGAAGCACAGGACTCGTAGTGGGGACCCCAGATCTGAAATAGGGAGGGAAAAGCCAAAACTCAGTCATCATACACTGGGGCAAATAGACAGGCAGCAGAGATGCTGGAGAGTAGTTAACATTTACTAAATTATCTTTGAAATGTTACCTGTGTCCTATTGGAAGTACTGTTCAATGATTCTGTCCCTGTTGTCTGTTTCAGCCCCGTCGTCTTCCTCCTCGTCACTCTCCTCAGGTTCCACCGCTGCCACAACACCACCGTCTCGACCATCCTTCTGCAGGAAAGGCACCTGGCGGCGCAAAGCCAGGTTGTGAAGCATGCAGCAGGCCACGATGATGTGACACACCTTCTTAGGTGAGTACATTAGGGATCCACCTGTCATATGCAGGCACCGAAACCTGGCCTTTAGGAGGCCAAAGGTGCGTTCGATCACCCTCCTAGTACGCCCATGGGCCTCATTGTACCGTTCCTCTGCCCTGGTCCGGGGATTCCTTACTGGGGTCAGTAGCCACGACAGGTTGGGGTACCCAGAGTCCCCCACTAGCCATACACGGTGTCTCTGTAGCTGTTCCATCACGTAAGGGATGCTGCTATTCCTGAGGATGTAGGCGTCATGCACTGACCCTGGGAATTTGGCATTTACATGCGAGATGTACTGGTCAGCCAAACACACCACCTGGATGTTCATTGAATGGTAATTTTTTCTGTTCCTGTACACCTGCTCCCTGTCTCTTGGGGGAACCAAAGCCACATGGGTCCCATCAATGGCACCAATTACGTTGGGAATATGTCCAAGGGCGTAGAAATCACCTTTCACTGTAGCCAATTCGCCCACCTCAGGGAAAATGATGTAGTTCCTCACGGATTTCATCAGGGCAGACAACACTCTGGATAACACCTTCGAAAACATGGGCTGAGACATCCCAGAAGCAATTCCCACGGTTGTCTGAAATGACCCACTTGCCAAGAAATGGAGTACTGACATGACCTGCACCAGAGGGGGAATCCCTGTGGGTTGGCGGATGGGGGACATCAGGTCGGGCTCCAGCTGGGCACACAGTTCATGGATAGTGGCACGGTTAAGACGGTAGGTCAGGATAATGTGGCGTTCTTCCATTGTCGACAGGTCCACCAGCGGTCGGTACACGGGAGGATTCATCCGTCTCCTCGCCCAACCCAGCGGACGGTGCCTAGGAAGGACAACATGGAGCACACAGTCAAGCAACCCACAGGTACGTACTCACAGCTAGCACAGTATACGATTCTCTATGCAGTGAATGGCGTGTCTGAGTGGCTATGCAAGGCCTAGGCCTGTGTGACGCAGTTGAAATTGAGCCATGTGGGCCCTGGAAATGGCGGCTGCCTGACCTGTGAAGTGTGACAATGGGATGTGAGGTCAATGCGCTGGCGTGGCACACCGCGGCGGGCGGCGGGCGAAGACCGCGGCGCGAAGCCGCATTGGTTAACATTGAAGCCTATGGGTTTCAGGAGCCAATGGCGAAGGGCGCCGGCGGTGGCGGGACGCACCGCCGCGGTACGCACCGCCGCGGACGTGCCCGCCATTTTCTATCTACTTATCCACTTGCGACTTGAACTTTCACAGGAGAGGACCTATACTGCAAGTGTTGCTGTGACCTCGGTCTGGAAGGGACAATGGCTGCTGCGCCTGGGGAAAGGGCCCCTGCCTTCACTGGAGAGGAGTTGGAGAAACTTGTGGATGGGGTCCTCCCCCAGTATGCGCTACTCTACGGTCCTCCAGACCAACAAGTGAGTTTAATTCAATACGGATTTGGGGCCACTGGCTGGCTTGGGGGCCTGGCGGGGGGCCTGGCGGGGATGGGGGGCATGTTGGGCCTGGCGGGGGGCATGGCGGGGGGCCTGGTGGGGATGGGGGGCATGTTGGGCCTGGCGGGGGGCCTGGCGGGGATGGGGGGCATGTTGGGCCTGGCGGGGGGCATGGCGGGGGGCCTGGCGGGGATGGGGGGCATGTTGGGCCTGGCGGGGGGCATGGCGGGGGGCCTGGCGGGGATGGGGGGCATGTTGGGCCTGGCGGGGGGCCTGGCGGGGATGGGGGGCATGTTGGGCCTGGCGGGGGGCCTGGCGGGGATGGGGGGCATGTTGGGCCTGGCGGGGGGCATGGCGGGGGGCCTGGCGGGGATGGGGGGCATGTTGGGCCTGGCGGGGGGCCTGGCGGGGATGGGGGGCATGTTGGGCCTGGCGGGGGCATGGCGGGGGGCCTGGCGGGGATGGGGGGCATGTTGGGCCTGGCGGGGGCATGGCGGGGGGCCTGGCGGGGATGGGGGGCATGTTGGGCCTGGCGGGGGGCCTGGCGGGGATGGGGGGCATGTTGGGCCTGGAGGGGGCATGGCGGGGGGCCTGGCGGGGATGGGGGGCGTTGGGCCACTGGAAAGGAAAATGCTGAGAAACTTGAACGTGGTATTTCTCCCTCCCTGTACGTGTCACATAGGTCCGCGCCCATGAGAAGATCGGGATTTGGCGTGCCATCGCCAAGGAAGTCCGGGCCCTGGGGGTCCACCATCGACGGGGCACCCACTGCCGCAAGAGGTGGGAGGACATCCGCCGCGGGACCAAGAAGACCGCCGAGTCTCTGCTGGGGATGGCCTCCCAACGTAGGCGGGGTGCCTGCCGTCAACTGAGCCCCCTGATGTTCCGGATCCTGGCTGTGGCCTACCCTGAATTGGATGGGCGCGTGAGGGCAGCACAGCAGACACAAGGGGGTGAGTACAAGCATTATCTACTCTGTTGTCGCGCAGTGGAGGTGTCTGGGTGGGGGAGGAGGGCTGGGGGTCCCCCTAGGCCAGGGCGATATCTGTAGGCTGGGCACCCCCGTAAGCCCCTGTGTCCCCAGCCACCACCCTCAGTAGTTTGTCAGTACAGCCATCCCTGGGCCGTGTCATCCATGGGTGCAGTTGTCAACTCTAGGCGTGTAGGGCATGTTCCACGGAATGCGTAGCGTACCCCAAGTGCGCAACTTAGTGCAGGGGGCATCTGTGTCTGTCATGTCCGCTAACTGTACCGGAGATCCATGTACTCAATATCCCTTTATTTCTCTCTCCCCCCCCCTTTTTGTTTGTCTTTCTGTGCTTGTGTGCATCAGCATCATCAGGCGGAGGAGAAGTGGCATCGGGGCAGGAGGGAGCTGCATCTCACATGGCCCAGGAGGGCCATGCCACAGAGTCAGACTGGACCAGTGAGACGGAGGGCGAGGGGAGCTCCACGACGGGGACGACTGGACCCTGCAGCGACACGGACACGTCCTCGGAAGGGGGCTCCCTTGCGGGGGTGGCACCATCCGTGCCCCCCGCCATTACAGGTACAGCCGCCACCCAGCACACCATCTCCGCCCTCCCAGCAGCCCCTCAACGTTCGCCCCGTGCCCGCTCTGCCAGGAAGCCGGGCATCTCCTTCGCCCCAGGCACCTCAGGCCCTGCCCCTGTTACCCCCGCTGCCCTCAGTGAGGAGGTCATTGACCTCCTCCGAACGCTCATTGTTGGGCAGACTACCCTTTTGAATGCCATCCAGGGGGTGGAGAGGGAGGTTCATCGCAGCAATGCGTACCTGGAGGGCATTCATTCGGGTCAGGCTGCCCATCAGCGATCGTTCCAGGCTCTGGCCTCAGCACTGACGGCAGCCATTGTCCCTGTCTCCTGCCTGCCTCTACTAACTCCCTCCTCCCAGTCTCCTGTTCCTCTGCCTGTCCCACCCACACCATCAGACCAGCCTGCACACACCTCAACACCCAAGAGAAGCTCATCCAAACATAAGCACCACAGATCACGCAGACATTCACACACGCAACATTCCGATGCAGACATGCCAACAGTCACTACCACCTCTGTGACCCCCACCTCCTCGTCTCCCTCCTCCCTCCCTGTGACGTCTACACTCACACCTCCATTCACCTCACCATCAGCCAGTGTTTCCATCACCAGCACACCCTCCACTCCAGTCCGCACACGTGCAGTCACCACCCCCACTGCCATTTACACGTCCCCTGTGTCCTCTCCCACTGTGTCTGTCACCCCCTCTTCCACACCACACAAACGCAGCCACCCACCCACACAACAGCCATCCACCTCACGACAGCCTATCCCTCCTGCACCTGCACCCAAAGACAGCAAACGTGACTCACCTACAACCACATCCTCTCCCTCCACTCCCATTCCCACTGTACCTACCACTCTCCATTGTCCCAAGAAGCTCTTCCTCGCCACTACTAACTTCTTTCCTGACCCTGAGCCCCCCCTCCTTCTCGTCGGGGTAAGAAGAGCACCTCAGCCACCACCAGCCCTGCAGCCCCCTTGACAAGGGTGCAGGGGTATTGGAGCCCGCCAGCCCGCATGTCTGGATCTTCGCCCAGCAGCAAGGGGACAGCCAGCCCACCCCCTGGGAAGAGGAGCAGAAGGCGGAAGGGGCGCCGCAGGAGCCCGCCTTCTACATCCCCCCCGGACACCACCCAGAGACAGTCACCAGCCACAGCTCCAAAGGGAGGAAAGGGCCACAGGCCCACGACTAAGGAGGGCAAGGGCAGCAAGTCGGAGAGGTCAGGCAGCAGGCCTGCTGCCCAGGAGGAGCCCACAACCCCCATAGCCGCAGCCCCGGGAGGAACCGGCACAGCTGCCCCGGGAGAGCCCACCACCCCCATAGCCGCTGCCCAGGGAGGACCCAGCCCAGCTGGCCAGGAGGGCCCCACCACCCACAGCCCAGGTGGGCAGTGAAGGAGCACCATCCCCGCTGCCCAGGAGGGCACCACCAGGCAATTAGCAGTTGGCCATAGACCGGCCGCCGTCTCAAGAACCGCTGAACTGGGCCCTTCAGGGCAAGGACCGCTGAACTGGGCCCCGCCGTCTCAAGAACCGCTGAACTGGGCCCCGCCGTCTCAAGAACCGCTGAACTGGGCCCTTCAGGGCAAGGACCGCTGAACTGGGCCCTGCCGTCTCAAGAACCGCTGAACTGGGCCCCGCCGTCTCAAGAACCGCTGAACTGGGCCCTTCAGGGCAAGGACCGCTGAACTGGGCCCCGCCGTCTCAAGAACCGCTGAACTGGGCCCTTCAGGGCAAGGACCGCTGAACTGGGCCCCGCCGTCTCAAGAACCGCTGAAGTGGGCCCCGCCGTCTCAAGAACCGCTGAACTGGGCCCCGCCGTCTCAAGAACCGCTGAACTGGGCCCCGCCGTCTCAAGAACCGCTGAACTGGGCCCCGCCGTCTCAAGAACCGCTGAACTGGGCCCTTCAGGGCAAGGACCGCTGAACTGGGCCCGCCGTCTCAAGAACCGCTGAACTGGGCCCCGCCGTCTCAAGAACCGCTGAACTGGGCCCTTCAGGGCAAGGACCGCTGAACTGGGCCCCGCCGTCTCAAGAACCGCTGAACTGGGCCCTTCAGGGCAAGGACCGCTGAACTGGGCCCCGCAGTCTCAAGCACCGCTCCGCTGGGCCCCGCCGTCTCACGCACCGCTCCGCTGGGCCCCGCCGTCTCAAGAACCGCTGAACTGGGCCCCGCCGTCTCAAGAACCGCTGAACTGGGCCCTTCAGGGCAAGGACCGCTGAACTGGGCCCCGCCGTCTCAAGAACCTCTGAACTGGGCCCTTCAGGGCAAGGACCGCTGAACTGGGCCCCGCCGTCTCAAGAACCGCTGAACTGGGCCCTTCAGGGCAAGGACCGCTGAACTGGGCCCCGCAGTCTCAAGCACCGCTCCGCTGGGCCCCGCCGTCTCACGCACCGCTCCGCTGGGCCCCGCCGTCTCAAGAACCGCTGAACTGGGCCCCGCCGTCTCAAGAACCGCTGAACTGGGCCCTTCAGGGCAAGGACCGCTGAACTGGGCCCCGCCGTCTCAAGAACCGCTGAACTGGGCCCTTCAGGGCAAGGACCGCTGAACTGGGCCCCGCCGTCTCAGGAACCGCTGAACTGGGCCCTTCAAGGCAAGAACCGCTGGCCCTTTGGCAGACGTGGCAGGGCAGGATCTATCTCGGGCAGGGCTGCAGGATGTCCTCTGGCCAACTTGCCTCCTCCAGTGGCAGTGGAGTCTGTTATGGACTGTTTGGACTGTGGCTTTGCTCTCCCCAGGATGGCCCAGTGGGCAGGCCACCCACTGTATGGACTGTATGGACTGTGGCTTTGCTCTCCCCAGGATGGCCCAGTGGGCAGGCCACCCACTGTATGGACTGTATGGACTGTGGCTTTGCTCTCCCCAGGATGGCCCAGTGGGCAGGCCACCCACTGTATGGACTGTATGGACTGTGGCTTTGCTCTCCCCAGGATGGGCCAGTGGTCATGGAGTCCCCTCGTGGATCTGGCGTCGTGTACTCAAGTGGCTGAGGTGCCCCCCCCTTCCCTTCCCCCTGAGGTGCCTGTCCTATTTTCTTTCTGATGCCCCTGCAGTGTTCTCTCCGTGGAGTTCTTGTCGTGGGACTGGGCCTTGCCCCTTTGCACAGGACCCCTGTGATCCACGGACAGTGGTTGGACTACATTTAGTAGCTGTATATATTTTGTACATAGTTTATTTATTTATTGGGATTACTGGTGTACATATTTCAATATATCTGCCCGTTTATGATCTCTTCTTTTGGTCTTTGCATTATTTCGGAGGGGGGTGGTTTGTGGGTTGTGACAGTGATCTGTGGGAATGCATTGATGTGTGTGTTGTAGTGGGTGTGGGTGGGTGGGTGTGTGCCGGTAATCTTTTCCCTCCCCTGTGTCGTAGGTGCAGTACTCACCGATGTCTTCCGCGCCGCCGGGCGTGCTCCTGGTATATGAGCAGGAATAGGAGTGCGGGGATGACCTGTAACTCTGGTTCCATACTGCCGGAATCTCGCGTGGAGTGCGTAGAGGTGAGCGTTTTCCCGTTCGTAGTCTGTTTCCGCCGTGTTCTTATCGGCGGTGCTCCCGCCCCGGAAAAGGTGGCAGATTGGTGGGTCGTAATAGGGTGGGCGGTACATTGTCTGCCGCCTGGCTGTTGGCGGGAACCGCCGCGCTGTTTGTTTGTACCGCCGTGGCGGTCGGAGTGTTAAGTTGGCGGGCTGTGTTGGCGGTTCCCGCCAGGGTCAGAATTGCATATTTTAGACCGCCGGCCTGTTGGCGGTTTGGCCGCCGCTTTATCACCGACCGCCAGGGTCAGAATGAGGGCCAAAGTGTTTTCAGAGGAGGCCTAGCGCTCTACAAGAATGTATTTATTTAAACTTTACATAAACAGTCTACAGGAAATAATATGTTAAATATGAATATCACTCAAGGGCTGACTATTTGATGGGAATTCTAATCTTTTGTGCCAACTCATGATACCTACATGCCTATAGTGTATTTTTAAATGCTTTCAAGTAACACTGTTCACATTGGTGCATTCTTGTTGTGTAGTTTTTAATTTGCGTTTGTTTCGTTTGTATTGTCAGATTTTCCCCTACAGGTGCTGGGAGTGTTATTGCCTGCCAAGTGGAGCTGGCCACTGCTTAGCCTTGTGATCATTGTTGTAATCCCTCCCGTCTCTCCCATTTGGGATTTCCTCTTTCGCTGCCGGATGTCTTGGTGAAGGGCATTTTCTCTGTTTGGGCCTGTTAGGGTCTGGAAGGACCAGAAAGCCTGCCCTGTGTGCCCCTCATTTCTCGCTTATCTGAATATCTTGAATTACTCCTTCCTTCTTTTCCTTCAACAGTTATCTGACTCACATCCAAACACCCCTCCACACGCCTTTCGGGTGGGCACAGAGACCTACTAACATTGTCTCTGGGGTGTTCTTGGTTGCCCTTACCACACCTCTGGGTGGATTGTGTGGAATTCCCTCTGTGGTGCATGTGAGTCGTAATAGGTGCACCATCTCTACTACTGCACTGACGCACAGGACCAGAGGCTGGCGTAACTCGAGTACAGCCGTTTTACATGAATAACACCTGTATGCATATCACAGATCATACTTCTGCATCCTCCTGCGAAGCCCATCTATTAATGGGGGGTTGGTTTGAACGAGGAAAGAGAAGCCATGTTGCCCTGAAATAGTAGCAAAGTTGCACATACTGCAGCACCACTGCCTGGATGTTGCTGTGGCTATGATCCCACAAGAGCAATGAACCTTCCATCAGCCAGACTTACAAACTACTGAAATCTGAAGCATAGTGGCATAGGCCAGTCTGGAAATTTACCTCTTCAGATATAGTACCTGGAAGATGCACAAAGAGTAACTGCAGAGTGGGAGTGTGAAAGACAGTGGTTAATTTGTAAATAAAAACGTGCCGGTGCCTAAAGCCCTCCTCTTAAACCTGTAGCTGCTGCAATCAAATGTGGGAAAACAGAATAATGGGGCAGTGTAATGCTGATGCCATCTCAGGCCTCTTCAATGATTTTAAAACCACGTCCTTCCTCTTCAGCTCACTCTTGCAGCTTTCTGTTTTCTCCCATTGTGACACTATTTAGTTTTTTTCTTCCTCAGTCTTTCTCTTCTCTTCTCTTCTACATCTGAACTGATTGGCATCTTTATGATTGACAATAAAGAGATTTTTAATACGAGTTCAAGTTCGTCTGAGCAAAGTGAAGTCTCAGGTTCTTCAGAGAAAAAGAGGACGGGAAGCGAAAAACCAAGTACAGAAAGTATGATGACAGGTATCTAGATTATGGTATCACATGTGTACAGGTTAATAATGAGGAGCATCCTCAATGTGTAATCTGTTTAAAAGTTTTGGCTTTAGAATCCATGCTTCCAAGTAAACTAAAGCGTCATCTTGAAAGTCTTCACCCAAATGTGGTTGGAAAGCCAAGGGAATTTTTCCAAAGAAAACTAACAGAAGCCAAATTACAAAAGACCACTTTCTCAAAACAAGCCAAAGTTAATAGTAACGCCCTCTTGTCTTCTTATAAAGTGGCCTATCATGTTGCACAGTGTAAAAAACCACACACAATTGCAGAAGAGTTAATTTTGCCTGCTGCCGTTCATATGGTAACCATCATGCTCGGTGAAGATGCTGGTAAACAGCTGCTCAAAGTGCCTCTTTCTAACAATACTATCAGCCAGAGGATAAATGATATGGCTGACAATATTAACGATCAGCTCATCTGTAACTTAAAAGGCAAAGACTTTGCACTCCAATTGGACGAGGCAACAGACAACCAAAAAGACACCCATCTTATTTGCTATCTCAGGTTTGTTCATTAAAAAAAAATAGCTGAGGATTTGTTGTTCTGTAAGAAGATGAAAGGTGGAACTACCGGTCAAGGCTTGTTTGCCGTTGTCGATGATTTTATGGTACAGAATCAGATTGACTGGGAGAGATGTGTTGGAGTTTGTACAGACGGGGGTCGTTCAATGGCAGGATGCTACCAAGGACTTCAAGCTCGCATACTGTCTAAAGCACCTAATGCTGTTTGGACACACTGTATAATACACAGAGAAGCACTAGCAGCTGGAAACCTCAGTGAAGAACTGCATAATATTCTGAAAATAGTCACCAAAGTGACACATTTTATTAAAACAAGACCAATGAAAGCAAGATTTTTTGCTAAGCTGAGTGAAGACATGTGTGCGAACACTCATGCCTCTTGTTCTACAGCAGTTCTCGATGGCTGTCTCTCTGTAACTCCCTGCTTAGAGTGTATGAGTTTAGGAATGAAATATACTCATATCTACACGATGATGAACATTGTTTTGCAGACAAATTTATTGATGCAGACTTTCTAATACAAATGGCTTTTCTTTCGGACCTTTTTGAAAAACTGAACGCACTGAACAAGTCCTTGCAAGGTAATAATACTAACATCTTGCAGCTCTCGGACAAAGTTTCAGGGTTTAAGAAAAAAGTCATCCTTTGGAAAAGCAGTATAAGCAAAGGTGACCATAAATGTTTTCCTTCATTTGACACGTTTCTGCAAGACAATGAGATGGCATTAAAGGTGGAACTGAGGACAGTTTTTGTTCTGTATTTGTCACAACTGCATTTTTACCTTCAGAAATATTTCCCAGAGGATGAAGTGGAGCCAATAAAATGGGTGAGAGACCCCTTCATTGCTGAGACACCTCAGCTTTTCAATAACGAGGAAGCAGAACAGCTCATTGACATTCCAAGTGACTCAACATTGAAAGTACAATTCCAGTCTCTGTCACTGCTTGAGTTTTGGTGCCAAACTCAAGATGAATACCCAGTGATTAGCAAGATTTCCCTGCGTGTTTTGATCCCGTTTGCTACTTCCTACCTTTGTGACGCTGGTTTCTCAGCAGTTGCGGTGATAAAGTCAAGATATAGGGCAAAAATTCACCTTGGAAAATAAATGCGTGTTGCGATCTCAAAAATAACACCAAGATTTGAGGAGCTTTGTAAAGAAAAGCAAGCACATCCATCTCACTAGGATTTTCCAAACAAATTTGGGCATTTCTATTTTGTTTACATTCGGACTCCCTGTTTTTTTCTGTTAATTAAAAAACATTTTCTACAGAAATCTGTTGTGTGGTTAATCTTACATGTGTTCAAAAAAGGTTGCTAATTCATGGAAAAATGTTTGGCCCTTAATATTGTATTGTTTCTGACTTAACTGAATTAAAAAAAAATCTTAAAGTAAACAACTTGTATTTTCATTTTTTACCAATATGATAATACCTTCATTCCAATTATTTACAGGAAGAAAATTTGAAGTACTCCTGAGGCTGGGCTTAAATGGCCCACCTGAAAAAAAAGTAACATAATACAATGGCCAATATAGGTGAAGGGAGCCACAGGTCGAAAAAGTTTGGGAACCACTGACTTTATCATTCTGTGCCTTACAATCCACGTCTGGCTAGGTTTAGTTGACAGCTCCTTGTGCATTCACTCAGACACATCCCAAACACAGGATACTCAGCCTGACTTGCATACATCTGCATTTTGAATGGGTCTTCCTGGGCTGGGGGGGTGGAGGGCCTGCTCTCACACAAAGGACTGCCACACCCCCTACTGGGACCCTGACAGACAGGATTGAACTGAAAGGGGACCTGGTGCACTTCTAAGCCATTCTTTGAAGTCTCTCCAACTTCAAAGTCACATTTGGGTTTAAAAACAGGGCCTCTGTCGTACCACCTCAGTCACTTCCTGGAGAAGAAACCTGAACCAGAACCTGCACCCTGACAAGAAGAACTGCCTAGCTGCCCAAAGGACTCATCTGACAGCTTTCTGAAGAGGACTGCTGCCTTGCTGTTGCCCTGCTGTCTTGCTGCTCTCTTGCTGTGCTGCAGAAGTGCACTCCAAGGGCTTGGATAGAGCTTGCCTCCTGTTCCTTGAAGTCTCAGGACCAAAAAGACTTTTCTCCTGGAGCTGAAATCCCTGTTTGGTGAAAATTCGACGCACCGCCTGTCAAGAACAACAAACAGCCTGCTCGCGGTGAAAAATTATCCGCACGTTGAGTCTGGAATGACGCAGCCCGACTTTGCGACAGAAGATCAACACTGTGTCAGTGACCCGACCGGAACTTCAACGCACAGCCCTACTGGATCAACGCAAGCCGACCCAACATGACGACGCCCGACTTCCTGAAAGGAATCAACTCAGCGCCTACCGGAATCGATGCAGTCGCTGTGACTTCGCTCCGCAAGCCCAGGATTTCATGCATCATCCCCGGGGCGTCTGAAAACCCCACAACCCGAAGAGGATTCAAGTCTGCATGCCAGAAATCGATGCAACGTCTTCCCTGCATGGAAAATAACAACGCGATCCGTGTGCGAAGGGGCGAAACTGACGCATACTCACCGTTTTCAACGCACCTCCTCCTCTGCAGTCCCTTGCGAGGATTTGTCAATGCAAACCAGGTACTTTGCCCTGCAAGAGACGCTTGTTGTTTCTAGGAGAACATAAGACACTTTTTATTGTTTTTCCAGTAATACTTTAACTCTAAGACATTTGATATCACTTTCAGTGATATCCCTATATTTACTTATTTCATCTTTAACCGTTTTGACCTGCATTTATCCAGATAAATATGATATATTTTTCTAAACACTGAGTGGTGTATTTTTGTGGTGTTATACTGTGGTATTGTATGATCTATTGCGCAAATACTTTACACATTGCCTTCTAAGTTCAGCCTGACGGCTCAGTCGCAAGCTACCAGAGGGTGGGCACAGGATAATTTGGATTGTGTGTGACTTACCCTGACTAGAGTGAGGGTCCTTGCTTCGACAGGGGGTAACCTGGCTACCAACCAAAGACCCTATTTCTAACATAATGGGACATATGTGTAACAATGAGTAACTCACTTGCTGATTGTAGCGCCAGACATCACACACACACACAAACAGGACAGATGTGATTTACCAACTAGTCAGGCCTTCTCTGGGTACACTTTTGACATCAGCTGGTGTATGGTGCCATTCTGCACTGTTAAGGAATCCTGGGCTGAACCTGGATAACGGGCACAGACTTTGTAATGTAGAGATCCGCCAAACAGACGACTGGCATGTTGATGGAATGGAAGTTCATCTTATTGCAGTATACTTGTTCATTGGCCTGCGGTGGGACCAAGCCAACATGTGTGCAATCAATGGCACCCCCACATGTGGGATGTGTGCAAAACCATAAAAGTCAGCCCTCATATGGGCTAAATCCTGACGTTGGTGAAACTGGATAGAGCTGTCCAAGTGTTTCAACATTGCCGAGAGGACATCCTTCAACACCAGACTGAACATAGGTTGGGACATGGCAGCTGATAAGGCCACTGTATGTTGGAAAGATCCTGTGGCTAGGAAGTGCAATACTGACATGACTTGTACAATGGGTGGTATACTGGTTGGATAACTAACAGCTGGCATCAGAGCTGGCTCTAACCGACGGCATAAGTCCACTATTGTTTGCCTGTTCAGACAGTACAGAAGCATAATGTGTCATTCTTCCATGGTGTGAAGGCCTGGCAGTGGACGGATGACAGGAGGTTGTTGCATCCTCCCTCTCCCTGGGTACCTATGCATGACAAGACATGATTTCTAACATTAGTATGCCCACAGCAACATACATGATACATGACAATGATATCATGTGACAAGACATTTCTGAATGGATGGACATAGCAACAAGTACAAGTCACAGCTGCAAATAACCATGATTTTCCACATGTGTTCACAACATGTATGTGGACCAAACTCAAAGATGTGCAACACAATTGCCTGCTGAAATGTGACTGGATATCCCTACCAAACAAATGACAGTCTGCGGGGATGGACTGTACTCCACTGTTAAATGCCATCTGTGCCCTGCTACATACTACAATAGTGATTAAGTAGTAGGATCTACATGACAAGACAGGATAACCATGTTTGTGAGGTCTCCACTGGACATTAGGAAAGCCCCGTGACCACCAGCAGAAGTCATTAAGGTGGTAGGAGGTTGCACGTGCGGTGGACACAGCCATAGGTCAACGTTGTTGTCAGTGGCGGTTGCGGGCCAATGGCTGCATTCGCTGGTGGTAATGTCTGCGTACGCAGCAGACATAACCATCATGTTCTGCAGATTCATTCACTTGACTCCTGACATTGCTGCCAACAAGACCTCCACAACCTGAGCTGGTGTGTAGCGCCTCTGGGAGCAATCATGCCAGGTCTAGCAGGTGATATGGCCCCTGCCTTCTCTCCAGGGGAGCTGGAGAGGCTAGTAGACGAGGTCCTTCCCCTTTATGACCAGCTCCATGGTTCACCAGAGGAGCAGGTAAATTCCTCATGTGCACAATTTTCTCTGTACTTCACCATCCTTTCCTTCCTCACAGACTAGAATGTGCCCATGACTATTCATGTGCCTGTTGTTTCAGTCTGTGTGGCATGAATGGGGGGGGGTCAATGTGAAGGTATTGGTGGCCAGTGCCATGTGTTAAGATCAGTTACATTCTGTCTTGTGGCCTGCCAAATGTAATCCCCAGTATGGGACCTAGTCTAGGCTGTGGGAGAGTCACAGTGGCTATGGAAATTTGGCACTGTGCCCGCTACCTGTATCCCAGCAGATCCTGTTATGTGGCCAATGTGGGGCTCTGGTGGCAAATCCTGCCTAGAATGCCTCTTTCCTTTGACTAGATGAAGAATGGCTATATAAGTAAGTCATTAATCTGAGCCATATGTGCACTTAGCATCATTGTCAATGTATGTGTTTGACTCATGGCAGGTCCCGTACTCCCACAGCTATGTTGTCACCTTTCCACAGGTCATATTTGTCCTGTACAGCCTTATTGCACAAATGACAGTCTCACAGTGCAGACAGTGTGTTGATTCCTGGAAGGCCATGATATGTGAGTCAGTAGGTTGGTCACATAGCAGAAACTGTTCAACGCATACCTTTGTTTGGTCAATGCCATCTCTATAGGGTGGAAGCATATGTCCAAAGGAGTGTTCTATGGTACAGGTACCTAGCACATAACCCGACCCCCTGAAGTGACATGAGTTTGCATTTGTTATTGCACATGACAACACATGTACAGAGAAGACACTTTTTGTACCCACCATGCCAGTCCCTTGATTGTTAATCATGCGTAATGTTTGAGCTTGTACTCTGGGAGTTGCCTGTAGGGACTGTATGCAGTGAGTCATTCTCACAGAGTGTGATTGTGTTGGTACTTTCACGCCTAAGGAGTTTACCCTTCAGAAGCCACACATGTGTGTAATGTTTCATAGTGGCTCACATCACAGTACAGGTTTCTAGAGCAAGGGCTACCTGATGTCAGTAAGCGTGCTTAGTTATTTTTAGGCCATGAGCTGGTTAGTGGGCTAGTCTGCAGATGGAAATATATATGTGTGTACTTAACGTCCTGTATATATTTGCTTGTATGTGTCACACTTGGAGTGACAAATAGGAAAGTCCTAGTTTGATGTTACTGAAATGTATGTGACAACCATTTTTGATGGAACTTGTTATCATGATCTCTTGATTTGTCTTTTACATCCATGCAGGTCAACACCTATCAAAAGAAGACACTAGGGAGAGCCATCGCCTAGAACGTGCGGACCTGTGGGTCCACAGCCAGTGGTGCACCCACTGCAGGAAAAGGTGGGAGGACCTGAGACCATGTGTCCCTTTCTCTTTTGAAAAACATTTGTAAGCTGTTGTTTCATGCATGGTCTACCTATGCTGATGGGATGATGTCTGTATTCCCTCACGTACATGCACATGGAAAACTGTGTGTGGAATAGGACATTTACAATGGGGGTACATTTCATGTCGTGCCACATACAAGAGTGTGTCAGTATTGTCTATTGGCTGACACATTCCCTCATGTGTCATAGCATGTAATTTGGCATGTACAACTGTAGTAGCAATGAGGGACATGACAGGTAGGCCTAGAGTTTTGAGACACAATGTGGAAATCTATGCCCTTGTTGTGGCATCATGTGGAAAAGTACACTGCACATGCGTAATGGGTAAAGTTGGTAACCTAAATGTTGGCAAGCATCATGGAGTGACTTGCAGTTATGTTGAAATCACAAGTGTTTGGGTACAAGCATTCACTCACAGACAGACATCTAGGTCTGCATGAACATAATGGAGACAAATGATGTAGCTTCCAATTGGGCAACATGTTGAGAGCATTCAACAAGTACTTGCAAATCTCTGGGCCTCTCCAACATCCAAGGAACTAATGGCATCTACTGATACACTCATAATTTCATTGTAAGGGGTGCCAGACATCAGTGTTGAGTACCCTGGGGATTGCTGATTCATTGTGTTGTGGATTCTGGCGATGTCTCTTCCTGACATATTGCACATAATGTTTACAGTGCCCATTTCCATGCCATATGTGTGGCCTATCTGAGCAACATTAATACTACCTCCATGACTCTATTGGGACAAATATCACTTGGTGAAGTATGCATAGTGGATCTGCTTCCAGGTGACATGAGTATTTTCATGTCACCTTCTCCAGACTTTTGTCAACAATATGGCAGGATTTTGGAGCATCATTTCTTATTGTTGGGTCATTATGTATGTGGCAAATAGATGTGTGCATAACCTTGTGTGGGATCTGTAGGAATGCATTTTTCACCTGCCTACTATTTTATGACATCAGGTATCCGAGGTCTGCTCCATGGGGCAAGGCTTTGAGGGTGATGGGGTCTCCTACTGGTTGAATGGTGATTGTGATTGCACAACTTCTGGCATACAATTGTAATTGTGTGAGATCCTGCTTTTTCTGTCGGCAGCTGTTAACAGTTCAAATGGCATGCATGCAATCAGTATGGCACATGTATGGGCCATTTAGGTGGGGTTTGTTGCTGGGGCCTACTTGATATCATGGTAATGTTTGCTAATCAGAGCTGTTGTTTAATTGTGATCATAGATATGTGATGATGTTTTTTCTCTTTGTATTTGCAGTATCAGCACTGGCACATGAAGGAGACGGGGCATAGCAGAGTGGGGAAGCATCTGGCCATGGGACCTCAGGTCGACACCACTGACCCAGTGAGCAAGAGGGGGAGGGGAGTGCCACGGGGGAGAACAGGACCTCCTCTTCATCATTGGATTCTACCTCCAATGGACACTCCATAGTGTTGGCAGACCCATAGGGGCCTCCCCCTGTACATCTTTGTCCACCACCCCCTGTTCTATCACCGCTCTCCCTGTTGCTCCCCACCCTGTTGGCTGTGCCTATTCACCCAAGAGGGTGAGCATCTCCTTTCCAACAGGCACCTCCGCCCCAACCCCTGTTGCCCCTGCTGCCCTCAGTGCGGAGGCTGTTGACCTCCTGAGAAGTATGTATGTGGGTTAGTCAGCCATTGTGAATGCCATTGAGGGATTCACAACCCAACTACAACAAACAGACAGCGTGCATTCCAAGGGTGCTGGTGTGCTACAGTATTGGCCTTGGCTCCCTTAATGGAGCTGAGATCAATACCGTAGCACTGTTCCCGCCGAGGTGACTGGCAGGGACATCACAATACGATGTTCCTGCGGGTCAGGCCATTGAGAACATTGTAATATGGCGGTATGAGGCAGCCAGGTTGACGGCCCTTATCCCCGCGAGTTTGGTGGTCGGCTCATAATACAAAATTGCCTTATGTCTTGAGTGTAACATAATGAATGGGCAACATGTTGTCACTAATGTGTGCATTTACATGAATAACTGAAGTAAATGTGTGCATATACAAACAATTATAAATGCATATGTCAAAAAACAGCTTGTGTGTTGATTTTCAGTAGACCTTACACTGATAAAAATACATCAACTGTATAATATTTGTCAAACATTAATATGTACAATTATTTTGAAGAGAAACTCATGAATTGTTTATCATCAAATGTACACTTGCTTGATGGTTGTTAAACATATATAATTTAAACACTGCATGTGATGTTAGCTTCACAACTAGTCATAATATATAATTATAAATCCTATTTCAGGTGATCAAACCTCTGTGATGCAGCCATGGATCATGACCCCCTGCACACATCCACAGAATGATGGGCAGAAGAGATATAATTCATCATTGAAAAACTTGCAATGTTATGAAGCACATATTTAAAGTACTTAAATCTCAGTTTTGATGCCTGGATCAATCAGCCAGAAGACTACTTTACTCACCAGCAATGTTGTGCAAAATTATTTTAGTATGTGCATTATTGCACAACATCTGTCTAAAGATTAATGTTCACTGGGACTATGACTGTATCACACCTGAGAATGATGCGGATGAAGATTTACAATATGAAATAGTGCACTCAATGGCAGGCTATGCCAGACAAGACAATACTGCTGAACTTTATTTCCTGAACGTAATAAAACTTACTCAAACTAATTTAGATAATTGTGGAATGTTAGTAAAGAAGAAATAGAAAATCAAGATATATTATGTTTATTTAGCATCTATTTTCATAATAATAATAATAATAGTTGAGTAAGTGAATTGTATGAATAAACCAGTAAGGTACACATAGTATGTATTGTCCAATGGTAACACTATCAGGGGTGCATTGCTATTCTTTTATCACATTAGATAAAGTACTACTAAGGCAGTAACATCAATTCAGAAACAACATCAATTATGCTGTCTCTCAACAAGAATATGTGTGTTACAAAATGTACATGCACATGTGTGCATACAGTACATTTCACATAACACTAAATTCAGAACTTTAAAAGTTTAGAAAAAAATAATGGTGTGTGTGAGGCACTATTATTAAATGTAACCTGAGTGACAACAAATGAATTAATGCAACACACATATACAAATCCTACTTGTTATTCAATCTGCAATGAAATCAAATTATTTAATCTCAAATCTAACAAAAATGCATCAGTATTATAAATATGTGCCTTCCACTGTAATTCAATCAAAATGATTTTTTTTGTGTATGCTATATGGGGAATAGGTTAATGCATTTGAGTCTCTGAATCTCTTCACACATTGTACCTGCTTAAGGTGCCTCTTGTGATGTTCTGGTAGCCATTGCGCACACAAGGTGATGCAGGGCAATACCAAACTGAAAATTAGATTTACTAAACCATGGAAGGTTACCTTGCATGGCCCTGTATTGTCTGTCAATTCTGGACTACCGCACTGCTGTGCAAGTTGTTGCCTTGTGCTAACCTGCTCAGGGAAAGTGTTCCACGAATGGAGCATGGGTTTTTCCTTGCATCCACCAAAGGATTTTGGTACTTTCCCAAACTTAACAAGACTGGTAAACTTGGAAATGTGAAAAATGGTATGCCTTCTCAGGGGAAGTGCAACAAGGGGAAATATCAATATTTCTCCTTTTTACATTCTGCAGCCCTCTTAGAAATGGGGAAGTGTTTCTGAGGATTGCTTTTGTGCAGGAAGCTTGCCCTACCAGCACATATATAATCCTGTCTACAATGCAGGTATCCTTGCACCATGGCACAACGATCCCTGCATTTGCACATGACAGCACATTGTGTGTCAGTGCAAGGAGAGAAGAGCAATGCACCATATGATCTTAGATATGCTGCTTTCTTGCCATGTCCCTTTCATGCAATACAGTGCATCAAGGTGTCTTTCTGCATTGTTAACCCCAAAAAGTGAAGGTCCAGATTTCCTTCCCTTGTAAATGCCACATACGAGTTAAAGATTCGGTGGTGGGGACTCAGACAGGGGGAATGGACCAGATTCCCCCTTGAAAAGTAGGAGTCCAAAACTGATTAAGAGTGAGATCCCCCAACTAAATATAGTATGAAAAGAGTAATTCTTAATGCAGTCTTTTCAGTAGTCAGTTTGCCATAAAGTTCATCAGTTATTTTGTAGAAGGATTCTTTTTTTTAGAAGTTGTGTAAGAGAAGACTTGACAAATTGTAGACTGAGTACAGCTTTTATTCATTAGTTCCAAAATATTCGGGAAAGTTGAAGATTGTGGACCAGAACACAGCAAACAAGTGTTTCGCCCTCTATGGTGAGTCCACCTAGGGCTTCCTCAAGGCAATGAGGTATTCATCTAAAGTAGCACATCGTGTCATAGGAAGTCATAGTAATAATCATAAATTGCAGCAATATCCTGTCGTATATAGTCCAAATATCAATTATTAAGTTTGAATCGAAGAAACGGCTGTCATCTGCCGTCTCCGCGTCTTAATGAGGCGCCATCTTTAAATGTCTTTCTGCATTGTGTTGCATGAAACCTTGCGAAAATGGCCCCAGATTACTTTGCATATAATTTCTCAATGAATTCTTTCATAATATAATGTATAAGGATCCACATATTGCCCTTACATTACTGTATTGTAAGATGATGCACATAGGCCCTCATTATGAACACAGTGGTCCATTCCACGCCAGCGGCGGTAAAAACCGCTAACAGAGGAGCGGGCCGGACCACCAAATAATGAAACAAACGAAAGACAGGCAGAGTCCGCCCACATGCCAACGGAAAGGCCCAACCTGCCCATCAAATAATGAACCACCAGTCCACTGCCAGTTCCGGGGCGGGAACCACTGCCACGCAAAGCCAGGCAGAAATAAACCAAATATAAGGAAACACTCACCGGAGGGCCACACAATGCGCCGAAGCAGACATGGATAGAGAGCTGCAGATCATGCCAGCCCTGCTGCTTGTCATATACCTCCATGACCGAGATCGCCGACGAAGACAACGATGGTAAGTACCGCAATCTACGATACAAGGGAGAAAAGGGCACAGTCAGATACCCACCCACTCCACCCACCCTGCAATGCCCCCCAACCCTTCACAGCAGCACAAGTCATACACCCCACAGCAGGAGGTACTTACCGGACACAAGGCTAACCCAACTTGACCATAGTACATACAAATGCCCCACACCCATAAACAATTAAACGAAAGGCCAGGGTTCAACAGTGTGCCACCAAAACACAGGCCACACAGAAATATTAAATGAAAGCTCACAGAGCCAAATAGTCCAAACAGGGCCAATGGCCAGTCCATATGGCTACAATTGCCATGGGCCACAATGAACCCAACCTGACTCCCACAAGTGCACTGTACTCCACCTAATGGGGCAACAAAGGGGCATCCAAGCTCCTCACGAAACGGGGGCAGGGGGTGGTGGGGGTGGGGATTTGTGACTGTGGTGGGCCTTGGACTTTTGTTTGGAAGGTGGAGGGGGGTGGTCTTATCCTTTGAAGGGGGGGTGCTCAGACCGGGTGGAGCCAGATGGACTCGGCTCAACCAGGGCCTTTTTTTTTTCTCTGGGGAAAGGGCACGGGAATGTGAGGGGCGGACAGGGGTGGGCTGTGAAGTGGAAGGAGTGGAAAGGGAAAGGAGGTGAGCACGCTTGGGGACAAGATGGGGTGGGCCAGTGGGTTGGAAGAGGTCAGCATGGGAGAGGAAAAGATTCTTGAGAGCAACTTGGGTGGTCCTGGATGAGGGCGTGGGTCTGGAGGCAGAGGCAGTGGATGTATGTGGTGTAGCAGTGAGTGTAGTGGGTCGGTGTCTGCAAGTCTGGTGAGTGTGCTGCATGTGTCAACTACAGTAGTTGTGGTGAGTGCAGGTGTGGTGCATGGGGTGCATGTATGGATGTCTGCTATTGTGGTGAGTGCAGTAACAGGAGCAGCAACAGTGACTGAAGGTGCAGTGCATGAGGGTGTGAATGTAGATGGGACAGACAGGGAGGCGGAAGAGGTGGGCACACTGGGGGAAGTGGATGTTGTTGTGTGTGCATGTGTCTGTTGGCTGTGTGAATGCTTGTGGTGGGAGATGTGGTACTTGTGTTTAGAAGTGTGCTTCTTGTGTGTTGATGTGCTTGACTGGGTGTCTGAATGTCTTGCCTTGGACGGGTGAAGGGAGTGGGGTGCTGGAAGGGGTAGAGGAGGTTGGAGGGGGAACGGAATGGCCAGGGAAACTGGCTACCGTCCAAGAGGAGGCCAGAGCCTGAAAAGATCTCTGTAGGGCAGACACGGCACCGTGAATGCCATCCAGATAGGCATTTGTCTGCTGCACCTCTGATGCTAGCCCCTGGATGGCACTGACAATGGTTGTCTGCCCTACAGAGATGGTTCTCAGAAGGTCAATAGCCTCCTCTGTGAGGGCAACAGGGCTGACTGGAGCAGGGGAGGAGGTGCCTGGGGCGATGGAGATGCCCACCTTTCTGGGTGAGCAGGCACGGGCAACTCGGTGGGGAGCAGAAGGGAGGGTGGTGATGGAATGGGGGGTGACAGAAGATGTCACTGTAGTGGTGTGGCCACTAGGGTCCGCCACCGCTGGGGAGCCCCCATCGGAGGAGGTCTCAGAGTCACTACCTCCTGTGGTAGTTGCCTCCCCCGTGGAACTCCCCTCGCCCTCCCACCCTCTGGTCCCCTGGGCGTTGGTTGTCTCTGCCACTGCTTCCCCACTTGCCGGTGCCTCAACTCCTTTGCCAGATGTTGCTGCTGTACAAAACCAACACAAGAGAACAGGGATGGGGAGACAAAACAGGAGAGACAATTGTAAATAGCTTAATGGAGGTTAATAATGGCCAGACATACACCCACCCAGAAGACACACCCTACAGGCAGCACGGTTCACTGTGCCCATGGCCATGCCCCTGACTACTAATCAGAATACTGCTGTACACCCATCCCCTGGACTACCTAAGTAGGCGACGTGTGGGAGACCTGACAAAGACACCCCTACACCCTTTGGGGAACATAAAGTAGATAAACACCAGTCGGAGTCCCTGCCTCTAAGCAGCATAAACCCTAATGCACACACAGACATCCTTCCAGACTGAAGTTTGTGAAATGAGTACTCACCCCCTTGTGACTGCTGTGCAGCCTTCAAGCGCCCATCCAGGTCTGGGTATGCCACCGCCAGGATACATCGCATGAGGGGGGTCAGTGCCCGACAGGCACCCCTTTCACGTTGGGAGGACTTCCCCAGCTGGGCTTCACAGATCTAACTTGCCCAGAGCCGCAGGTCCTCCCACCTCTTTCTGCAGTGGGTTGTCTGCCGGTTGTAGAACCCCAGGGTCCGCACCTCCTTGGTGATGGCATGCCAAAGTGCCCTCTTCTGGTGGGTGCTGACCTAAAAGGGTGACACTGATATGGACCACAGAGGTCAGGCACTTGCAAGATAGGTACAGCTGGCTAATTGTCCACTTTGGGACAGACATTGCTCTCAGGCCATACACACGCAGCATGCCATGCACTACGGCCCATGCAGGCTCAGAGGTGCACACATATGTCCATTCAACACCATCCATTACACCCAAACAGTGCCCCCCAAACCCAGACTCACCTGTACCTCTGGCCGTCTATAGAGTTTTGCATACAAGGGCAGGACCCGTCTACTAGCCCTTTCCCCTGCAACACGAGCCACATCCATTGCCAGAGGCAGGCCACAGCAGTACACACAGTGGAGTACCTGTCTGCACGAGATGAGGGAGTCAAGTGAATAATCGATGACAAACTCGTGTACGTTACACGGCGGTGTGCACCGTCACCGCCGGCGGCGATCATGATACGCCAGGATTCTCTATTGGCATCCATGTTAACCAATGACGGTGCGAACGGCGGTAAACACCGCCTTACCCTGTGACGTCAACCGCTAGCTGTATGAGGTCAATTCCACAACATAAGGCCTGGATTACAGTGGACAGACATTTTGGCAGTAACTACGCATCTATAAAAAAAACTTTGCACATTGCAGGCCCTACTAGCCATATGAAGCACCTAAGCATTTGTCCATTCCGTAATATACCACACATGAAATACTCTGTTCCCTCATTGTGATGTAGATGTAGATCTGTCCGGAAGCTGTTAATGTAGAGTCACTACAATGAACTAAGCAGTGCACAAATGATGAAATGTGTGCCTATGTATGTGTCTTCATCACAGCTTTTTGAAACCCCTCTTAGGCACCGACCCTTGTGGCGAGGAAGGGCACCATCTGTGTACAGACCACTTGTGGATATGAGGACCATGGTGGAGTGTCAGATCATAATCAATTACAGACTCAAACGAGCAACAATTCAGGAACTTTGTGCTTTACTGGATCCTGCACTAACTCTGGGAAATTGTAATCAGCATGCCATCCCTACTGAAGTGCAGGTGATCTCCGAACTCCATTTCCTGGCCACAGGCTCATTTCAAGTGACAGTGGGCATGGGTGCTGGATTTTCACAGCCAATGTTCAGCATGGTACTGACAAGATTTCTGAATGCATTTGTATGACACCTGCAGTCCTATGTGAGGTTTCCCCAAAGTACTGACCTCCCTGCCATCAAGTCGGGATTCGATGACTTTGCCAACATACCCCATGTCATAGGTACCATTGATGGCACCCAAATACCGATCATCCCCCCAAGAGTGAGTGAACAGGTGTACAGAAACAGAAAGAACTTTCACTCCATGAACATCCAATTGGTATGTACTGCAGACCAGTACATCTCACATGTGAATGCCATGTTCTCAGGTTCAGTCCATGATTCCTTTGTGTTGAGGAACAGTAGTGTGCCACACAGGATGGAACAACTCCAAGAGGACAGAGGGTGGATCATAGGTAAGTGTGCCTGTCACTAACAGACACATAGCAGACAGCCAGGCTGTCTGACTAAGGGGCATAACAATGACGACTCTGTATTGCACCTTTTTCTAGGTGATTCTGGCTATCCAAACTTGTGTTGGCTCCTGACACCAGCGAGGAATCCCAGGACGGATGCAGAGAGGAATTACAATGAGGCCCATGGATGTACTAGGAGGGTGATAGAGCGAATTATAGGTCTCCTGAAGGCTAGATTTCATTGTCTACATATCTCTGGGGGTTTCCTGGCCTATCGGCCTGAAAAGGTGTGTAGAATAGTGGTGGCCTGCTGCATGCTGCACAACGTGGCTGTGAAACATTCTATCCCCCTCTTGGAGGTGGAGGGTGCTGTATGTCCTGACCAGCTACCTCAGAGAAGGGAGGAGAGTGATGGTGATGATGAGGAAGGGGAAGATGTCAATTCCAGGAACCAACTGATACAACTCTACTTCCAGTAACTGTGTGGGACTTGGGCCTGACATTGGGGTTTGTGACACATACTGTCATATAGGAGGGGTTGGTAATGATAGCTGAAACATGGTCCACTTCTGAATGGTACAGATTGAAATTGTATGCATTTCCTTATTGCCAACATTTAGGCACACAGGACTCCCTTCATGCACAGATTTGACAATAAAGTAGTTATCAGCCAGTTGCATCCATACTTCACTTTGTTCACAATTTAACACAGCGGACAGTGTCACAGGTTTGAAATGTGTTTTATTGCTTGAAGTCAGTGAATAGTGCTATTTACAGTGATGGCAAGTCGTAAGGGGTGGATGTCCTCAAGAACAACATGGTGGCAGCCTTGTTGGTACTAATGATGGGTCCATCTTTTCTCACATTAGTTCATATTGCATCTTAGCAATGTGTGGTGGCTGATTGAGTGAAATGGTTGCTGTGCAGATTGTTGCTGAGTTACTTCTTGAAGGGGGCGATGTTCTTTGCTGGGGTTCCAGTGCCATATCTTGGCCTGAGGGTCCATTTGGGCGCCTGCTGTTGATCTTCAGGGGATGACATGGTAGGCCCTTGGGTTTCCTGTGAGGGTAGTTCCTGGGATGTTTCTGCTGATGGTGTAATCTCATGGTGGGTGTCCGGTGATGTTGGGGGGGCCTCTTGTCCTGTGTGGGTGTCAGACTGGTTTTGGACCAGCTGCAGCAGTGCTCCTGCTATGGTGGCCATTATGGCGTTGTGCTCTTTCCACTGCTCCATGGCCTGATGGTGGTGTTCCTGCTGCATCCTCTGACTGTGCTCCAGGGTGGACACAATCTTTGCCAACCTGTCATGGGTATGCTGGTAGGCCCCCAATACCTCTGATATCACATCCTGGGCTGCTTCATCCATCCTGTGGCCTCCCCCCTGGCCCACTGCCACCCCTGCACTTGCCCCAGCCCCCTGTGCCTGTGTCCCCTGCACAGGTCTGGCAGTACCACTTGTACTGGGGCCCTCACCTTCCTGCATGTTAGGAGTGGGAGACTGTGGCCTGTGTACCTGTGTTCCACCAGTCTGTGTCCTGGATACACTGGTGTGGGAACGCTTGCCCTGGGCTGCTGGTCTTGACTGGGTGGTAGGAGTGACAATGGTTTCCTGGGTGGGGCTGCTGCATGGTGAGAGTCCAGGACTGTGTGAGGGGCCTGCATGCTCATCAGTGTCCAGGCATCCTTCCCCAGTGTCCTGTGAGGTGCCTCTGTCTCCCTGGGGGGCAGTGGTACTCCTTGTCCTGTCCGTTAGGGTTGCATGGGTGGCGGTGCCTGTTGGGGGACATAGACATGTCTGTTACAACTGCATGAACATTTGGGGTGAACAGGACTGGGCTATTTTGTGCTGGGGTTACTTTCTGTGGCCTTACAGGGTCCCTTTGTGTGGTTGACACTGCATTTAGCGTTGACAGTGGGGTTGAATTGTGGCGGGGTGTTGTTCCATTGTGGGTACTTGCTTGGGTAGGTGACTTTGCACAGGGGGATGGATGTGGGCCTGTTAGTGGGTTTGTGGTCATGCAGGGGTGGATATAGTGGCTGATGCCTGGGTGGGGTGTGGATGGGTTGGGGTGGTGCATGCAACACAGGTATGGTGTATATGGGGTATATGTTGATGACTTACCCGAGTCCATTCCTCCAGTGAGTCCATTGAGTCCCTCAGGGTGCAGGATGGCCAGTACCTTTTCCTCCCAGTCTGTGTATTCTGGTGGTGTTGGTGGCGGTCCTCTCCAGTCTTCTGCACTGCGATGTGGTGCCTTGATGCCATGCCCCTGACCTTCCCCCGCAGGTCTTTCCATCTCTTCCAGATATCGTCCCTGGTGCGTGGATGGTGTCCCACTGCATTGACCCTGTTCACAATGGTCTGCCATAGCTCCATCTTCCTTGCGAGGGGTGTGCTGCACCTCGGCCCTGAATATTTGTGGCTCCACCTTCAGGATCTCATCCACCATGGTCCTTAACTCCCTTTCGGTGAAGCGTGGTTGTTTGGGGGGTGCCATGGTGAGTGTGGTTAATGGTGTCGGGCTGGGGACACGGTGAGGGTGCTCTTCTGTGGGATGTGGGTCTCCTGTATGCTGGTGTTCGATGTCTGCCTCTGGTGCTCTCCGTCTTCTTGGCCTGGTTTCATTGCAAAGGATTGTGGGGTATGTCTGGGGGTGTTTTATGGGGTTATGGATGTGTGTCTGGTGTGTGGGTTACACGCTTATCCAATTTTGTGCACTAAGTCCACTTGCCGCCTGTAGCGGTTGGAGCCGCCAATGGTTGTTCAGCCTCCACTGTCCGCCAAGGTGATTTGTGCATCATTATTTGGAGGGCGTGATGTGGGTGTGCTTGGCGGTGGTGGGGTGTGGAGGTCCAGGATTCCCGCCGACAGGATCATGGTGGGTCGTGGTGATCTGGTGATTTTTTGCGAGGTTGGGATTTTCATTCATTATATGGCGGGTTTCCATTCACCGCCAACGGCGGCATTCTTTTCACCGCCGTCACGGCGGTTGGCGGTGTTTCCCGCTGTGTTCAATGACCGCCATAATGTTGTATTGAATGGTGTTTATATGTGTTAAGCATCAAACATGCGTCTAAACCATACACATCAACAGAATGGAGCAATGTGTCGTGTTGTACAAATGCCACTTATAGTGGTACACCACAAAGAGGAAACACATATATAGCATTACTCAGAATATGTTGTCCTCCTCTGCAGTAACATGCATTGCTGTGTTGTGTAGCCTAATTTGTGAAGACTGTATTTTCAAATGTTATTCACAAAGTTCATATATGTATTGAGTTGCCCCTGGTTATATATATAGGTGACTGCATACATCATATATGTGTTTGGTGACCCATGGCTAGGTATATGGAACACTGCATATTACAGATATCTATAGAGCCCCTGCGTAGTCACATATAGAGCAATGCGTAGGACAGATCTGTAATACATGAGCCCTTGCATAGTTACATCTAGGACAGTGCCTAGGACATATCTGTATTGCATGGACCCCTGCATAACTACATATGGTAAACTGCTTAGGCTAGATCTGTATTGTGTAGGCCCCTGCATTTGTAAATCTAGGACACTGCGCAGGACAGATCTGCATCACAGTGCCCTTGCGTGGTAATATAGGTGATAATGTAGAGCAATCAAATCTTGTGTCAAAATGTGTTGGTAAAACCAATGCAAAACAACACAAATCAGCTGATCACACCCAG
This sequence comes from Pleurodeles waltl, assembly GCF_031143425.1. Classification (NCBI taxonomy): domain Eukaryota; kingdom Metazoa; phylum Chordata; class Amphibia; order Caudata; family Salamandridae; genus Pleurodeles; species Pleurodeles waltl. The sequence goes on along the minus strand of NC_090447.1, from coordinate 1,172,863,745 downwards.
GAAATGATGCAAAGAGCATGCTGCATACCAGGAAGTGTAAACATTGCTTTCACTTTCTGTTAGTGACTGGTGATTGGTGCATGTGTGGAGAGGTGTTTTGAGAGAGTTATTTGAGATTTGCAGATTGTGTTTTGTGTTTGTGGTCTTTATTCTCTCCAAAGTTTGTTAGTGTTTTTTTTCTGTGTATGTTTTGTGTAGTTTAAAGTGAGTTTTGACTCACCACTGTTGAGTGTCTCTTAATTAGGGGTATTTTGTGGTGTTAAATAGTTAGGGGCTTTAGGGGGATTTTACTGTTTTGTTATAGTAAGTGGGTGGAGTAGTTGATAAGCAGAATGTCTGTTAAGGGGAGTGGGTGTGATTTTGAGGAGAGGGAGGTAGGGGCATTTATATGGTTGATTGTACACTACCTGCCCTGTATGCTTACTGCTGGAGGGAGGTAAGCAAAGGCTACCAAAGCCAGGAGAGGAACACTAGATAGGAGTGTGTTCGCAAACAGCTGCTCCCTGCTGCTAAGGAGGACTGTACCGTGCACTGACTAAAGCATCACTTGGCAGATGTAGTGTCACTGGAAGCTGATGTGCTGCATCTAGTAGGGCTGGAAGTTGCAGGGCTTGTACGTATACATAGCCATTTAGTTACCTCATAAATGCATGTACCTTAATCAAATGTTAATCTTAAAATGCTGTGTTTGTTAAAATAGAGTATTAACAATATGATTTTCTGAGACTTTATGGCATACAAGTGTATGGTGCAGAGAGTAAACCATTAACAATTTTCTGAGAAGACATGTCAAATTTAACTATATTGTAGCACATGAGCATTACACTTGATTGCATATTGTTTTGTCTTCGGTGGAGCAAAATGTATGTGGATTATAACCTGCATTGGAATAGCTTCCTGGAAAAAACAAGGGTTTAGTTTTATCTTCAATTCACGCACTACAACCCTGCAACACAAATTGATGTGCTGTGCTGTGTAGAAGGGACTGGACATGAATGTTCCATATGTATCAAGATGTGGGCCATTCTTGAACTCTCCTCGTGTAGCGCACAATCTGCAGACTACTGTCAATGCAGGCACTCTTGGCCCTTTGTGAAAGGGTACCTGAGTCACAGGCAGGATAGTTTTTGTGCATGAAAAAACACACCTTCCTGCACAAAATTATGTCCTTAGAGGTATTTCCCTATTTCTAAATAGACTGCATCACACCTACAAAGAGGAAAATCTGATGAGAAATAAACATATTTCTCCTTGCACCAGTCCTCGGATGCTATAGCATTTTAACACATTCCCAGCTGTATCATTGTTGTAAATTTGGGAATACGGCAAAATCCATGGGTATATACATGGGAACACCCACTTTCCACCCATGATATACCTTCCCAAGGCAGAGTAATCCAAGGCTGCAACTTGTGCTGTCTTCCATAGTCTAGATTTAACAAGACATGCAGGGCCAAGCAAGGTGGCTTTCTGTGGCTTGGTAATTCTCATTCTAGGATTAGTGTCACTCTGTACCACCTTGCTCAGCATACAGGCAACCTAAAACTTTGATAATTAAGGGCCCTAGACATATATCATTACTGATTTATATGAGTTTATGTAACATATGTGAGCATATTCAACTAATATTGAATACATAACTTTTTATGGTATTCCAATATTATTATGTGTAGTAGACAAGTATCATTGTGCTTCATGAGTCTATATTTGAGACTTTTTATTTAACTTGTATTTCAGGAGGACTAATTGTGTTCCCACAAGGGGAAGTTGCATCCTTTGAAACTCCACATGCAGAAGTTAAGTGTCATGACTTCATATGACTTCATGTGTGTGGCGGTATAATACATGACTGTGTCAAACACATATGTTGCAAAAATGAAACTATGTAGGAAACTATATATAAAAACATCCCTAACAATGTCAAGTTGATTGGAAATAGAAGATAGATGATGTTTAAACAGTTTGTGAGTCAACATCTTATAATAATCTAAGTTCCATGCAATAGTGGTCATGTAAAGTATTGATTATATCTTTTACATAATGTTTTGATGTAATTTTGTAAAAACATCTGCATATCATATAGTGCAAAGCAGTCACAGATTGCAACAAATTTTGTCATGTGAGGTTTACTGGAACAATGCATCACTTGTAAACAAAGAATATGGTCTACAGGGTGGGCATCACATTTCAATCAGGGCAGATCAAACTGCTGTTGAAACTGTAGCAGTGATAAGGCATCATTAGTCATTTCAGTAGAACTACCTAGTCACAACAGTATTCCAGGCAGCGTGTTGGGGTACTGTGGTGTGTGATGGTTCTTTCCAGTACAGCCAGTCCCTCACAATGAAGATGGTCCTGAGGTGTCTGTTGCTCTCTCTGGCGTCAGGGGGGTCTGATCCTCCAAAGGGGGTGTCCATGGTAGTCCTAGGTAGACAGGTGTGAAAGTGTCGCCACATGTCTCAGTGGCAGAAGATTGGGTGTTTGAGTATATTTTGCACCTCGTATTGCAGAGAGACAGGCCTGGCAGTCAGGCTTGCATGCAGGGTTAGTGAATGTTTTTTCAAATACATAGCAATTCTCCTGGGGCTTATGAGAAGCGCCAGGGGTACCAGTCTGCATACCCTTGTGTAAACTCTTTGACAAAGCTCAAAAGCACCAAAAGAGGGTGGAGGGCCAAGCAATGATCCAGTATTTCTGACAACATGGTTGCCACTGCGATCCAGAAATTCTGTACAGCAGGACACAATCATGTCATGGGACTAGATATGCAGTGTACTGACTATATCAGTGGCAGTTGTGAGGCACTGAAGCAAAGTAGGAATGTGCAGTGTAAGAGCTTACAATAATGACACAAGATTGGTCTGTATGCAGCAGATGCCCCACTGAAGCTGGCTGTGTGGTAGTACCTATATCTTGCTTACAAGCACTTCTATCAGTCTATGTGAGGTGGTTTGAGTGATGCACAGGACAGGTCTGGAGAAAGATTGGTTGCATCAGTGGAACCTATAAGGGCTATCAGTAGGGTATAGTCTGTTGTTTCCTTTTGAATAGCAGGGAGGTGTTCTTGGCTCATGTGTCTCAGTCTGCCATAGAGACATTTTTCTAATGTAATCAGGCTGTGGGTCAATATCAAGTGTACTTTGGACACAGGGGTATTGCAATATATCATTCTGATAAATATAACCATGAGTTTGGCTAATCATATCACATGAGTCCATCAGCATAAGTATGAAGGTATGTGTTATAGCCAACCCAACATTTGTCAGCACAGTCACCTTATCCCATTTATCATTGTGCACATGCACATCCAATGCCATTTCTATGATGTCACTTTGTGAAGTCTATCAAGATACGATGTAAAACTCTGTCCTCAATGTTGTTGTTAGAATTATAAATATCATTTTTCACATCATATCATATATGGTAGCGACATTTACAAACATATATATACATACGTGATACATTAGTTGTGTATAATAGATCAATATTGAAACACTATGGCCCTCATTACAACCCTGGCGGTCGATGATAAAGTAGCAGTAATACTGCCAACAGGCTGGCTGTAAATACCGCCAAATTATGACCATGGCAGAAAGAGCTCAGACAGCCACTTTAACACACTGACCGCCAGGGCGGAATCAACAGGCACCATGGCGGTAGCCGCCCACAGCCAGGCGGAAGTCAATGTTCCGCCAACTGTATTATGAGACAGGAAACCGCCACCTTTTTCCGGGGTGGTACAAATGACATCAAAAGCCTGGCCGAAACAGACCTCAGAAGTGAAACGACTCACCTTTGGAGACTCAGGGAAGAACCACGCCGCCATGGAGCCCGAGCTGCACATGTTCTCAATGCTGTTCTATGTCCTGCTCCACCACGAACACCAACGACGGCGAAGACGACAACGGTGAGTACAGCCACCTAGCACACAGGGGAGTGAGGGAGGAAAAAGAGAGTGACACACACGTGCAACACACAACACCCCCACCCCAACACCATACACACAAGCAGATGCAGTAATAAAACATATTTATCCCGTACCCCTCAGGAATAATGAAAGGACAACACTAATAGATCAAAGTGAGTGTGATAAGATAAATATAGTAATAATATGTATGCAAAAGTATATACATATGTACACATGAAGGGACACTGCCCATCCTCAATGTTCATGGGCCACAGGGCCACATTACGAAGTCCAAGACCCACCTTGACTCCTGCAACAACACGGAGAGAATACTGCAGGGGCATCAGGTCGAAAATAGGCAGGCACCTCAGGGGGACAACACCACTGGTCCTGGAGGGGGCAACATGCCCATTACTCTGTACTGGGGAGTACAAGGCCACAGTCTCTCAAGTGGGTCACTTGCCCACATGCTCTAGAGGGGGCAACATGCCTGTTACTCTGTCCTGGGGAGTGCAAGGCCACAGTCTCTCAAGTGGGTGACTTGCCCACTGGTTCTGGAGGGCGCATTGTGCCCAGGGATCTTCATCCTGGGGAGGATGGGGTTAGTGGCTGGCTTCTCCACTGGTTCTGGGGGGCATTGTGCCCTGTGATCTTCATCCTGGGGAGGATGGGGTTACTGGATGGTGTCTCCACTGGTTCTGGAGGGGGCATTGTGCCCAGCAATCTTCATCCTCGGGAGGATGGGGTTAGTGGCTGGCTTCTCCACTGGTTCTGGAGGGGGTATCGTGCCTTGTGATCTTCATCCTGGGGAGGATGGGGTTAGTGGCTGGCTTCTCCACTGGTTCTGGAGGGGGCATCTTGCCCAGTGATCTTCATCCTGGGGAGGATGTGGTTAGTGGCTAGCTTCTCCACTGGTTATGGAGGGGGCATTGTGCCCAGTGATGCAGATCTTGGGGAGTGCAAGGTCACAGTCTCTCAGCTGGGTGTCATACCCACAGGATTTGCAGGGGGAAGGCCTCACAATAGCCTATGGAGGCAGATCTACAGAATGTCCGCCGGCGGTGATGGCTGCTCACTGGTGGCACTGGTGGTGTTGCTGCTACTGGTGGTTGTGGGGGAAAGCTCCAGCCCATCCCCTGCAGCCTCGGATGGCTGCCCACTGGTGCTGCTGCTGCTGGTGGCGGAGCTGGTGGTGGTGCTGGTGGTAGTGGTGGGGGAAGGCTCCAGCCTATACCCTGCAGCCTCAGACGACTGCCCACTGGTGCTGCTGCTGCTGGTGGCGGTGCTGGTGTGGAGCTGTTGGTGGTGCTGGTGGTAGTGGTGAGGCGAGGCTCCAGCCCATCCCCTGCAGCCTCGGACAGCTGCCCACTGCTTATGGTGGTGGTGCTGCTGGTGGTGGTGGGGGGAGGCTCCAGCCCATTGCCTGCAGCCTTGGCGGCTGCCCACTGCTGGTGGTGGTGCTGGTGGTGGGGGGGAAGCTCCAGCCCATCCCCTGCAGCATTGGACAGCTGCACCACCATGGTTGGTGGTGTGGGCTCTGACTGAGTCCCAGCACTAGGACCCTTGTCCTTTCTGCCTGCTGGTGCAGACCCCTTGCCCTTCCTGGCAGCAGCTGGGGATGGCTCCTTGCTCCTTTTGGAACCCGCGTTGGGATAGCTCCTTGCTCCTTTTGACAGCAGCTGGAGATTGCACCTTGCCCTTCCTTGCAGCAGATGGCGGTGGCTCCTTGCCCTTCCTGGCAGCACTTGGTGCAGGCACCCTTTCCGTGTGGCTGCCTGGTGCCCGGGATCCTTTCCCACCATGAGTTGCTGTGGGCACTACTGGGCCCGTGGACTGGGTGGCTGAGGTGCTTGCCTGGGCTTTAACCACCGTGGCCTGACGTGAAGGACGGAGGGGGAGGAGGGGAAGGGAAGAGGTCAACGGTGGAGAGGAAAAGCTTCTTAGGGACATTGGTGCGGTAAGAGGGAGAAGGTTTGGGAGTGGAGGAAAATGGAGTGGTTGTAGGATGTGTCTGTCTGCTGTGTTTGGGTGCAGGTGCATGGGTTGGATGCTGTTGTAAGGTTGATGGCTGTTGGGTGTCTGAGTGCTTGCGTTTGTGTACTTTGAGAGTAGGGGGCACAGACGCAGTGGGAGAGGACACAGGGGACGTGTACATGGATGTGGGAGTGGTGACTGCCAGTGAGGTGCGTGCTCTGATAGGTGTGCTGATGATGGTGGTAGTGGGTGAGGATGTAGTGCATGCAGGTGTGAGTGTAGATGCCACTGGGAGGGAGGTGGATGACGAGGAGGAGGGGGACACAGTGGAGGCAGTGGATGTTGGTATGTCTACATCTGGATGTTGTTTGTGTGAGTGTCCTGTGGGATGAAGTGTAGTGCCTACGTTTGCCTGTGCCACTCTTGTGTGTTGTCCTGTGTGCATGTTCATCTGTCTGTATGCTTGCAGTAGGTTGGGGTTGAGGGCAATGGGATTGGGTAGAGGAAGTTGGAAGAGGGAGGGTGGATACAGGGACATGGCTGCCATCAGAGAGGAGGCCAGAGCCTGGATTGATCTCAGTTGGGCCGCCAAGCCAGTGCGAACGCCCTCCAGAAATGCATTGTGCTGTGGCATTTGGGCTGCCAGCCCCTAGATGGCATTCACAATGGTTGACTGCCCAACAGAGATGGATCTCAGGAGGTTAATACCCTCCTCACTCAGGGCAGCAGGGCTAACTAGGGCAGGGCCTGAGGTACCTGGGGCGAAGGTGATGTCCACCCTCCTGGGTGAGCGGGCATAGGCAACTCGATGAGGGGCTGCTGGGAGGGCGGTGCTGGGTATGGGGGTGGCGGCTGTACCAGTAGATGGGGTGGGCACAGGGGTGTCCGTCACCACCAGGGAGCTTCAATCGGAGGAGGTATCCGTGTCCGAACTGTCACCTCCAGTCTCTGCTGTGGTGCTCCCCTCGCCCTCCGTCCCACTGGGGCCCTCACCGTTGGTGGACTCTGCCTCCTGGGTCCTGTGGGATGCAGCTCCCTCCGTCACCGGTGCCTCTGCTCCTCTGCCATATGATGCTAATGCACATAAGGACAGGTTGAGAAAACAGAAAGGGGGGAAGAGACAAAGGATACACTTGGTCAATGGCTGCACCACCGATGGCGTACACATCATACTCACACACAGGGAACAGCCCTACGCCCTAGGCAATGAACTACCAGTAACAATGCTAGTCACCAGTGCATGGGGAGGGACACATACTGCCTACTGCAGCATACCTGGGACCCACACAGCCCTGCCTAGTAGTGAATGCCTACTAGCTAGGTAAGAGGAATTTCACATCAGAACCCTGCCCAACATGGGACCTACTCTGCAATGTCAGGCCTGGCCTAGGGGCACCCACAGGCATACTTCCCCCACCCGGATTCCACCCCACCAGGCGTAAGTAGTAATGATGGGCAAAGTACTCACCCCCTTGTTGCTGCTGTGATGCTCCCAAGCACCCATTCAGCTCCGGATAGGCCACCGCCAGTATGCGGGCCATCAGGGGGGGTCAGGGTTCGACGGGCACCCCTTCCTCATTGGGAGTCAATCCCCAGCTGGGCTTCCGCCGTCTTCCGTGCCCAGCGTCTCAGGTCCTCCCACCGTTTGCGACAGTGGGTGCTCTGCCTGCCCCAGGGTCTGCACATCCTTGGCGATGGCATGCCATATACCCTTCTTTTGATGGGCGCTGACCTGCAGAGGAAATGTACACAGTGAAAGGTATTAGTCCGATCGTCCTGCCTGTTACACTCATGGCCCACTGTATCCCTTCCCATCCCCTTACACATAGACATGGCCCAGCATACATGCTGCGGGCCCATCCACCAACCCCCCCACATGAGGCCTTCACACTCACCACTCCATGCATTTATGCCCCATGCATCGTGCTCAAGGTGTACTCACTGTGGTCTGGAGGCCCATACAGCAGTCAGTACTGGGGTAGGACCCCATCCACCAGTCTCTCCAACTCTGCCGAGGTGAAGGCAGGCGCCCTTTCCCCAGTCACACGAGTCCTGGTCCACCCAATGGATGTTGGTGTATGGGTATGGTGTGGCCCATAAGGGTTAGTGTGTGGCTAACAGTTGTCCCTTGATATTTGCAGGTGACGTTACAATTAGGCACATGGGCGAACAAGAAGGATAATTGAATGTACATTTGGCCTCCTGAAGGCCAGTTTCGGTGCCTCCATCTAACAGGTGGATCCCTGTGCTACTCAACCAAGAAGGTCTGCCAGATCATCGTGGCATGCTGTATGTTGCACAACCTTGCCTTGAGAAGCCATGTGCCTTTTCTGCAAGAGGAGGAGGCTGGAGATGGCCGGTGGCAGCAGTAGACCCTGTAGACAGTGGAGATGAGGAGGCACAGCATGAGGATGAGGACAACAGAAGTGCAGGGATTTGTCAATACTTCCAATGACACACAGGTAAGAAAGTGTAACTGCACCTTTCCTTGACAGTTTAAGGTTTGACATTGTCACTGGCAGGCTGTGAATTCCTACTTCGATGCCCACTCACTCTACCCTTTGGCATCTCTTTTTGCAAATGTTGGTGCCCCACTATCGCTCCTGGTATGTACACTGAAGCCAAATACAGGTCTTTCCTATGTAAACATTACTGTACAGTTGAATTGCAATGTTTAAACCTTGTTACACGTATACATACTTAAATCATTTGACATACTCCATACTTGTGTATTTTTTCAAAGTGTGTTTATTGCAGTGCTCTGACGAAAAGGGGGAAGTGCAATGGGCTGGGGAGATGATGGAGGAAAGTCCAGGTTATAGTCCAGTCTATTTGTAGCACAGGTGCAATGTCCAAGGGGGCATAGGAAGGGGAGCAATGGCAGTTTAAGGTGGACAGGGTGACAGAGTGGGACACAAGGATGACAATCAGGAGAGTCTCATTTCCTGGCGGGGTCTTGGCAATAGTCTCTGGCTTCTGCCTGGATCACAGGGAATGTTTGCGGGGTGGTTCTCCTTCTGCAGGGAGAGGAGTGCTGGTGGCCTGTTGGTCTTGTGGTGGGGCCTCCTGTCCACTAGCCGCAGCAGAGGTGGAGGGCTGTTCAGTAGTTTGGCTATTGGCAGGGGCCCGCTGGTGTGCCACCGCCTCTCTCATACTGTTGGCCATGTCTGCCAGCACCGATGCAATGGAGACCAGGGTGGTGTTAATGGACTTCAAGTCCTCCCTGATCACCAGGTACTGTCCCTCCTGCAGCTGCATGTTCTCCTGCAACTTGCCCAGGATCTGGCCCAGCGTATCCTGGGAATGTTGGTATGCTCCCAGGAGCACAGTGAGTGCCTCCTGGAGTGTCAGTTCCCTGGACCTGTCCTCCCCCTGGCGCAAAGCACTCCTCCCAGTTTCCCATTTTCCCTGTTGTCCTGTGCCTCTGTCCCCTGAACCATGTGCCCACTGCCACTTTCCCCAGGTCCCTGATTGTCCTGGGTTGGTGGTGTGACCTGGGGTCCCTGTTGTAGTGGACACACTGCTGATTGACGTGTCCTGGGGACAGAGGTATGGGTACGCTGGGTGGGTGCTTTGCTGGTGTTTCCTGAGGGGGAAGGCTCTGTGGTGGTGTGAGACTGTGCCTGGGTAACCAACTGTCCGGAGGTCCCTGATGGGCCAGGTTGGTCATCCAGATCCAGGCAACCAGAGTCGCTGTCATCACTGTGGGTCTCTTCTGTGGGGGGACTGGATGTTGCTGGCATCTCTTCTCTGGTGACATTGGCTGGGATACCTGTGGGGATGTAAATGCAGTGTTATTGTTTCTGTGTGTGACATATTGTGCATGTTTGGGTGGCCCTCTATGGTTGTAATTGTCCTGGCAGCTTAGCCTTGTGTGAGTTGTTATTTGGTGGGCTAGCTGATTGTCTCTAGTGTGTATGCTTTAGTGAGGAGTGTCCATGCAGGGCTCTGAGGGGTATCCATGCGTTGGTACAGCATGCAGGACTTGGCATTGGGATGAGTGAGATGTGATGGTGGGGGGGGTGAGATGGAGTGGAGTGATGGGAGTGAGGGTGAGGGTATATGATGGCATGCAGGTAGGGGGGTGATAGTAGTAAAGAGTTCACTTACCAGCTTCCAGTCCTCCTCCTACTCCAGCCAGGCCCTGAGGATGCATGATTGCCAAGACTTGCTCCTCCCATGTTGTTAGTTGTGGGGGAGGAGGGTGGGGGGCCACCGCAAGTCCTCTGTACTGCGAGCTGGTGTCTTGCTGCAATGGAACGCACCTTCCCCATAGGTCGTTCCACCTCTTCCTGATGTCATCCCTTGTTCTGGGGTGCTGTCCTACGGTGTTGACCCTGTCCACGACCCTCCGCCATAGCTCCATCTTCCTAGCAATGGATATCTGCTGCACCTGTGATCCAAATAGCTGTGGCTCTACCCAGATGATTTCCTCCACCATGACCCTTAGCTCCTCCTCAGAGAATCTAGGGTGTCATTGTGGTGCCATGGGTGTAGTGTGAGTGGTGTGGGTGAGGGGGTGTAGGGTGATGTGTTGGGGTGTGTGATGTAAAGTGCGTGGGTGGTGTATAGATGATGGTGGTATGTGGGTCTGGTTGTGTGAGTGCTCTTGCTGTCTCTCTCTGATGGCAATAGTTTGTAGTCATAAGGGGTTGTGGGTGATGTGGGTGTGTATGTTTTAAAGTGGTGTGGGTGTGGTGTGTGTATGTGTGTCAGGTGTGTGTAGTTTGAAGTGACCAATGTGGTGTTGTTTTGTGTGTGTGTGTGTATTTTGAGCGTGGCGGTATGTACCGCCAATGGTTTACCGCCATTGAATGTCTGCCGTGGTGATTCGTGGGTCATAATGTTGAGGGCGTAGTTCTGTTTGCGTAACGGTGTTGGTTTTGATACCGCCAGTTTATTACTGACCTTTGGTGTGACGGACTTGTGTGTGTGGCTGAATAGTGACGGATTGGTATGCGTGTGTCATAATATGGTAAGTGGATAACCGCGGCGGTATGTTGGCAGCAGTCAGCATGGCGGTAAGTGGGATTTACCGCCAATGTCATAATGAGGGCCTATGTCTACACAACTGATTAATATGTACTATTGCACGTAAACACTGAGGTCCATAATTAGTAAGCTTTTTCATTACACTAGGGCCAAGCAAGGGAATGCAATGTGACACAAAAGCAAGAATGAGATTTTCAAAGCCACACAAGGACACGTTGGGTGAACCTGCGTGGCTTGTTAAATCAGGAGAAAACCAAGACAGCACAAGTTGATGTGTTGCATTACACAGACCAGGGAAGGTATTCGATGACTGTAGAATGGAAGTTACCACACATTCATACATGTATACTGCTGCATAACACCTTTAACAAGACTAACAAACATAGGAATGCATCACATTTTTACAACTTACCAGGGTAGGTGCAATTAGCAAAGATATCTGTATTTCTTAGGGAATCCAAGATGGCGGCCGGATTTCCCGGCTGACCACCACTACCACTCTAGCCCATCCCCAGACTGCACGCGGCTCCCATTCACCCGCGAAAGCCGCGGATGCCGTGCGCCTGCAGCATGGACTGCTGCGAGCGCTCTACGGCTGTCTGGCGGCTCCGGCAAGGCTCGTGGCCGCAACGGCAAGCATCGGAGGGCCCCGCAAGAAGATGTGAGCACGGCGCTCGCTCTAGAACCGTGCTCCTTTTTCTTCTGACCGAGCGCAATCCCCGCCGTTTCCTGGCGGTAGTAGCTGACGTGTGGGGCATGTGGGATGTCCGGATGGCGCCGAAGTTGAGCAGGACCCCTCGCTCCCTAAGGGCACGGCAGAACCAAGTCCCAGGAGGAACCAGAAAGGACCAAAAGCTACCGGGCCCTGGATTGAAGGAGCACAGCAATCTTCACGTGAGAGGGGGCCTGCAGAAAACAACTGATATGGAAAAAGACATAAGGAACTCGGTTCCAACAATGTTTACCAGTATGATGCGGATTAAGCAAAGGTCCACGGAAAAGGCAGCCCTTGACTCGCAATCCAGTGTGCCAGGAGTCGATGATGGGCAGGTACCTGTTGCACCTATATCCCTTGAAATACTTACTCCTATATGTGATGCAGGGGGGAGGGAGCCACCCAGCCGAGAGACTACCAGTATAAATCCAGGAAATAGCGGGGAAGTGGTGGTCCCCCCCCTGGTGGGGTGCGAGAAGCTATCTGAGCAGGAACCCAAAGAGTCAAATCAGGGGCCTCAGGAGTCTAATCCAGAGAAATGCGAAGTACAACCTCGCGCCTCAAGCAGTAAGTCATACTCGCAACAGTCGGAGGGTATGGCCAAGCGTTCAACGATATATGAGGCTATTCCACCAGCCTCAGCCCAGAGGGAGAAAGAGGCAAAACCAGCAAACATTAATCAGGGGCCATTTGATACAGCAGAAAGCTTTTTTTCTCTCTCTGATCAGTCTAGAGACTCAGATTTAGACGAGGAAATTCCTTTAACAGACTCAGATATTGAAAGCAGCTCTGCAGCAAGTATCTGGGTATCTAACTACTCAACATGCAGGAGAAAATCAGTCAAGCAAACTGATGTTAGAAGCAGTTCAGGGGCCAAGCTTAGGAGAGACCCGCTTAAGCCTTGCGAGGAGGATGGTGAAATGCAGTGGGATTATACGGCTACCCAACAGGCTTTTTTGAAAAGTGATCCGGCCTGCAATACTCTAGTGCCCCCTCCTACGGATGGTCCTGCAGAGCCTCCCTTGTTGGATCTTATTTATCGGACTCTGGTTCAGAATCATGAACAGGCTCAGAGGGAGAGCAGGAAAATGAAAGCAGCAAACAGACAGTTACAACTATCCATTAAAAAAGTGGTTAATCCTGCCAGGACATTGGTGTACGCATCACCACCATGGAGACTCGAACCGAGGAGTTGGAGACTGAAGTTAGAGCAGCAACAGCACAGACGACACAAGGGCAGCAGATCTCGGATATTCAATGGAAACTGGAAGACGCGGAAAACCGCCAGCAGCGGAATAATTTGAGGATTTGGGGTATAGCGGAAGACCTCGAGGGGCAGGATACTAGGGCCTACATAGCTTCACTTTTCAAGAAAGCATTCCCAGATTTGATCGGGTGGGATTGGGACAAGGAGATTCAGAGAGCACACCGCTTCCTGTTAATGAGGGAAAAACAAGCCTTGACTCCTACTGGTAGAGACCAGAGCTATCCACGGGCTATTATAGTGTATTTTGGTAATTTTTTATTGAGACAGGCTGTGTTTGAAAAGACTCGCTCCAATTCAAAGGTGATGGTGGAAGGTGTATCATTCTTTAGTAGGCCAGACTTTGCGCATGCCACTGTAGAGAGACGGATGGCGACTTAGGCAGATGATTGCTCAATTTCAAGAGCTGGGGGCGGAAGCCTACTTGTTAAGCCCTGCGCGTCTAAAAGTTATTTATAAAACAACCATAAGATTTTTTCTCTCAGAAATTAAGGCAGGGGAATATGTACAGCAACTGAAAACCGGCCAAGTGCAGGGGGGACGGGAGAAGGGGGGGGATGGATTGCCATAAATAGCCATTTATATGTAAATCTATGTGATACTGATGTGGGGCAGGCAAACACCCCTTCCTCTCCGTTTTCTACTCCCCTATTTTTCTTTGTATCTATGTATCTCTTTTTTGTATTTTTTTTCGATTGTTTCTGGTCAAACGGTATTGATTGGGAGGGTGAAGATGAGGGGCCGCGGGTAAGGATTGGTAAGCCATAGATGTGTGACACATGGGTGGGCTAACGGGACTGGCAAATGCCATCTTACAGGCTCAGGAGGGGACAAAAAGAATAATGGGACACACAGCAGGGGGAGTGGGGATGGTTTTCATCAGCAGAAAAGGGGTCAGGTCGTGAAAGCAGCAAAGTTGAATGGGGCATACAGGGGAACCAGAAGGATCAACATCTATAAAAATGGGTCAGGAAAGAGAAATACGTATTGCCACAGTAAATGTCTGTGGGCTCAATAATAATAAAAAGCGGCAGCTTGTAGGAGAGGTTTTCAAGTCATGGAACGTCGATATTATTTGTATGCAGGAAACACATATTCCAGGTACACAAAAGCAGCTAATGGAGTTTTATGGGTGGAATCTAGCGGCCTTTACACGTCAACTCACAACCACTAGAGGGGTTGCGATATTGACTCGGATCAGAACTTTGGTTATACATAAACAATTTGCCGATAAATTCGTCAGGCTGGCTCTGTTGGAATGTTCGGTTAAGGGGCTAAGGTTCACGATATGTTCCATTTACGGATCCAATACAGACGATTCAGAGATACTGGAATCACTCAATTTAGAACTTACGACTTGGGCAACGCCTGTTATAATGTGTTGAGATTTCAAAATACATTTAGATAATAAAGAATCCATTCAGGAACAAACACTCTACCTGGGTAGAAAGAATAAAGTTTTTAGGGCACTTCAGTCATTGGCCATTAATCATGGCTTAATTGACGCTTGGCAGTTGTGCTGCCCGCAGGATCCAGGGTTCACCTTTTTTTCTGCCCCCCATAAGCTGGTCAGGTTAGACTACTTTTTTGTGACAGCCTCTCTACAAAATCAAATAAGGGTCAACAGACTTCCTAGAATCATATCAGATCATAACCCACTGGTTTTGACTATGGAGATTGGGAGAAAGGGTCCGCAGCCTAGATCTTGGACATTCGATAGGGCACTATTAGCTGATCCACGGTATATCCAAGAAATGAAGGAATGGATCCCGGAATTTTTCAAGATAAATCAGGGCTCTGCTTCTTGCCAGACAGTTTGGGATACATTTAAAGCCACTGTCAGAGGAGAAACCCTGAGCTATGGGTTAAGAAAGGAGAAAATACGCATGGATCAGCTAAAATTAGTTCAGACAAAGTTGGCTATAGTAGAGCAGCGACTAGGGGAGGCGATCTGTAGCGGAGTAGAGATTTCTGACATTTTGTGTGAGGTGAATATCATTAAGGCAGAAGCCACTAAGATTTTTATGGATAAGGTTGCCGCAAAATTTTTAGTATATCGCCAGAAATGCTACGAGTATAGCGAGAAAGTCGGCCAACAGCTGGCCTTAAGAATAAGACAAAAGCAGGCATTTGGGAACATTAAAAGTTTAGTGAATGAAGAGGGGCAGCTGGTGCATAGCGGCCCAGAAATCATGGAAGTCTTTAGACGATTCTATCAAAAATTATATACCCAGGAAGAACAGCCCCAAGAAGAGGAAGGGATTGATGCTATGGGCAATGAGATACTAGACCAGCTAAGAGAGGAAGATAAGGCAGCTTTAGAAGCACCTATGGCATTGGAAGGATTGGATGTAGCAACTCGCGCCCTGGCAAGCGGGAAGGCGACAGGGGGGGATTTAATTCCACTAGAATTCTATAAAGTTTTTTTTGTGGAGATATGTAAACAGCTGCTCAACCTATTTATCGAAGTACAGGCAGGGGCTCCTCAACCGGCCTCCTGGGGGTAGGCCAAGATAGTAGTCTTTCTGAAAAAGGACAAGGAACCCACCCAGCCTGGTTCATATCGCCCAATTTCTCAAATTAATAGTGATGCCAAAATCTATGCTAAAATACTTGCTAGCCGCCTGAGTTTGGTAATTTCAGGTTTAGTATCTCCATGGCAGCATGGCTTTATCCCGGGGAAGAGCACGGCAGATCATATAAGACGAGTCATCGCGTTACTTGACGTTAGTGCAACAGCCAAGCTTCCCATGGCAGTAATCTTGCTAGATGCAGAAAAAGCCTTCGATCGGGTTCATTGGCCCTTTTTATGGGCTGTCTTGCGTAAAAACAACATCGGTCCGGGGTTTGTTAAAGCAATTCAACAGCTCTACCATAAACCAACGGCTACGATACAAGTTGCCGGGCTAAAGTCGACCTCAATCATTATTCAGAGAGGTACACGACAAGGGTGCCCGTGTTCACCATTGCTTTTCGCACTATATATTGACCCTTTGATCAGGAGAATGATCAGGAATGATCGGATCATTCCAGTCTCATTGAGAGGGGGGTGTACTAAGATCCTAGCATATGCAGACAATATTGCGGTAGTGACCACGGACCCCAGGACTGCTATATTGGAAATAGAGCAGGAAGCCCTGCAGTTTGGGAAAAGATCTGGCTATTTGTTGAACAAAAGTAAATGCCAAATGTTGGTGAATGAATCAGTAGATTTTAAGGATGAGCGGGTACAGACACAGGTTCAATATTTAGGTGTTAAACTTACAGCAAACCTCGACGAAGTGGTGAAAATAAACATGGCCCCGATTTTAACGAAGACTGGGAAAGATCTTGTTCGCATTAACAACCTACACTTGTCACTTATGGGACGCTGCAACGTGATTAAAATGGTGTTTCTACCCAAAGTACTCTATCTTTTTAGAACAATCCCCCTGGAGATTGGGCAAGACTGGTTCAAACTAATAGAGGGATTGGTTAATAGTTTCATTTGGTCCTATACAAAGCCGCGCTGGGCTTTCCACTATATGACTCTTCCAAGAGAGAAAGGGGGGTGGGCACTCCCCAATTTTAAACTTCATTATCTGGCAGCAGTGCTGCAGTATGCACAGACACTTTGGGGGTTATTCTAACTTTGGAGGAGGTGTTAATCCGTCCCAAAAGTGACGGAAAAGTGACGGATTTACCACCAGCCGTATTACGAGTCCATTATATCCTATGGAACTCGTAATACGGCTGGTGGTATATCCGTCACTTTACCGTCACTTTTGGGACGGATTAACACTCCTCCAAAGTTAGAATAACCCCCTTTATGTTACGGATAGATCCGGGCAAGATGCTCTCCCTTCGATATATACCCTGATTTTGGGCGAAGAAGCAGATGCACTCTTTTTGCGGATTCTGGAACCCAGCTATTACAAAAAGGTTAAATTTAAGGTAATTTATGCTGCATTTAAGGCATGGACTCAGGTTAAGCGTAAGATACGTATAGGAAGAATCTGCTACTACACCCCCCTGTGGAATACCCCTACTTTTCCAGCAATATTTAAAGACCACTATTGTTTGAGGTGGAGTAATTGTGGCATTCATAAAGTTGGGGACCTTTTCCATTCTGGCAGCCACTATAAATCATTTGAGGAACTGAGCGTGGAATTTGCGCTGGAAAAAAGAGATTTCTTTAAGTTTTTACAGATTAGAGCCTTTTTATTAACTAATATGACCCAAGGTAGGCGCATAGACAAGATTAAGCTAATGGAAGTTTCACGATACCCCACTAGCTGCGGCATTAAAAACCTGTATCCATTGCTTTTAAACGCTATACAGGATGACTTGGTTTTACTTGTCAATAAATGGGAATGACGGGTTGGAGCTCAAGAGGCAGAGGTTCGTGAGTCTATGGAAATGGCACGGACTGTGTTATTGTCTGCGGGCCCGCAAGCTCAACATTTCATTGTATTGTATAATCTATATTACACACCTGCTAAGATTGCGAGCTGGGGTAAAATGGTGGGAACCATTTGTCCACGATGTGGATGCCCGAAAGCAGATCTCTGTCATATGTTTTTTTAATGTGAAAAATTGGAAAGTTTGATTACCGGGATATCTGATATATTGAAGAAAATTTTGAAACAGGCTATCTATCTGACATCTCAAATGGTTTTGTTGGGAGTTGATCATTCAGTCTGTAATAGTCGAGATAGATACTTCCTTGTCATAGCAATGTCGGTATTTCGCAGCTGCATAGCATCTTTGTGGCGGGATATAGACCCCCCACGATTTAATCAATGGCTTTCACGACTTTTATCTATGTACCACCTGGAGAATAGCCTGTATGAACTAAAAGGAGCTGCGGCCGGTAAAAGACTTACTAGAGTTTGGGCACCCTTTTCTGCATGGCTCTTGGGCCCCAATAATATGTCAGCTAAATAAGGAATTCTATATGAGACCTCCAAAAGTACAAACTATGATTATTGATTAGAATGTGTCTTTCTTCTGTATGACAACATTGATGTACCCATGTTTTTGTGCTGCAAACATGTAACCCGCTGTGAGTTCTAATAAAAAAAAAAAAAAAAAGATATCTGTATTTTTCATTATTGTTTCCTCTTTTAACTCTTTAGCATTCTACAGCACACTTAGATGAACAAGCCTGTAAGGAGAGTTTTGATGCAGGTAGGTGTTCTTTCATTCACAGACACAGGGGGTCATTACAACATTGGCGGTAAAAGCCGCTTACCGCCGTGCAGAAGACCGCCAACACACCGCCGCGGCCACGGAATTCTGCCACGGTCATTATGACCCACAGCTCGGAATCTGCCAAAATCCAGACACCCACACAAATCCGCCACACCAAAGGTCAGTGATAAACTGGCGAAAACAAAACCTCCACCGTCACGCCAACAGGAATATGCCCACACTATCACGACCCATGAATCCAAGCGGCGGTCTTTCAACCGCGGTATTCCATTGGCGGTACACACCGCCACGCTCAAAATACACACACATTTACAAAACACTACCACATTGGACAAATCGAAATACACACACCTGATACACATACACACACCACTCCCACACACCCAATACAATATAAAACACACACCCACATCACCCACAAACCCCTACTACCAAAAATTTGAAAGAAGGCCAGAGACAGACACCACAATCTACAAACAAGCCTCCACAGGCACTCAACACCATCACTCACGCAACATTCATGCACCTCACACAACACACCACTAAATATCACCCCACACATCATAACACACACCGACCCACACATCACCCACACCACTCCATGGCACGGCAAAGACACCCCAGGTTCTCTCAGGAGGAGCTCAGGGTCATGGTGGAGGAAATAATCCGGGTAGAGCCACAGCTATTCGGATCACAGGTGCAGCACACCTCCATAGCTAGGAAGATGTAGCTATGGTGAAGAATAGTGGACAGGGTCAACGCAGTGGGACAAAACCCAAGAAATAGGGATGACTTCAGGAAGAGGTGGAACGACCTACGGGGGAAGATGCGGTTCAGAGGACTGGCGGCGGACCCCCACCTCCTCCCCCACAACTAACAACATGGGAGGAGCAAGTCTTGGCTATTCTGCATCCTGAGGTCCTCGCAGGAGTAGCTGGAGGAATGGACTCTGATAAGTCAAATCTTAACTATTACATTCCCCACCCTACCTGCATGCTATCACATACACCCACCCTCGCCCTCACCCCCATCACTCCAACTCCTCACAAATGTCCTAATATCACAAACCACCCATCCCAACACCAAGCCCTGCATGCAACACCAAAGCATGGACACCCATCACCAAAGCATGGCCACTGCACATACCCATACACCCACCTAAACCATCATCACACAAGGTCCCACACAGGCATGCAAGCACTGGGGTACACGGTCACCCACCCATTGCACACCATGGCACACACAGATGCAATAATCATGCTTTTACATCCCTGCAGGACCCATACCCAACGTCACCGGACAGGAGGGTCCAGACATGTCCACACCACCAACAGAAAAGGCCCACAGTGATGACAGCAGCTCTGTCCAACTGGATCTAGACAACCAGCCGGGCCCATCTGGGACCTCGGGACAGTCGGTTGCCCTCACACTGGCACAGGCCACCACAGAGCTTGCCCCCTCTGGAAACACCAGCACAGCACCCACCCAGCGGGCCCATACCTCTGTCCCCAGGACACGTCAATCAGCAGTGTGTCCACTACTACAGGGAACCCAGGCGAACCCACCACCCCAACAACAACAGGGACCTGGGGGCAGTGGGCACACGATTCAGGGGACAGAGGCACAGGGAAAAAGGGGAACTGGGAGGGCTGCTGTGTGACAGGGGGAGGACAGGCCCAGGGAACCCACTCTCCACGAGGCCCTCTCCAACATCATGGGAGCCTACCATCATTCCCAGGAGACGATGGCAACAGTACTGGCCAAGTTTCAGGAGACCCAGCGGCTGCAGGAGGAACAGTATTTGGGCTTCAGGGAGGAACTCAAATCCATCAATTCCACCCTGGGCACCATCGTAGGGGTGCTGAAGGAAGTCCTCAACACCAGGAGGGACACTGTGGTACAACAAGGGGCCCCTGACACTAGCCTGGATGATGAACTGCCCACCACCTCTGCTGGCGCTAGTGGACAGGAGGCACCGCCACTGGACCACCATACCAGCACCCCACCCCCTGCAGATGGAGAACCATCCCGCAAATGGTCCCTGAGATCCAGGACAAAGACAGAGAACGATGCCAAGACCCCCGCCAAGAAATGAGACCACCCTGATTGTCATCCTTTTGTCCCACCTTGTCACTCTGTCCATCCTCAAACTGCCCCGGCTCCACTTCCTACGCCCCTTTGGACAATGTACCTGTTAGACTAATAGACTGGACTCTGCCATGGACATTCCTCCACCATCACCCCTCACCATTTTATAACACCCTCCAATATTGAGCACTAAAATAAACACCCTTAAAGCACAAAACTATCTGGAGTCTGCCGGTGATTTCGAATTAGTGTATTAGCAATACAGTGACAAAATGCTCTTTCAAATGTAATGTCAACATACCTATGTCACACAGCTCTAGTCCATGAGAAAACAAAGCAGATGTCACACAGTGGGACCCACATCTGTGAAATGGTAAGGGAAAGTGACAACTTAGTGACCATACACTGGGTGAAAAGGACAGACAGTAGAGAGGTAGTAGTGTTAAAGTACATGTAGCAGGCAGGTTTGTCTTCTTACCTCTGTCTCACTGGAAGTATTGCAGGATCACCGAGTTCCTGTTGTCGATGTCCTCTTCTTCTGCTTCTTCGTCTTCACTGTCCACAGGCTCCACAGCTGCCACAACACCTCCATCTGGACCATCCTCCTGCAGAAAAGGCACATGTCGTCGCAAAGCCAAGTTGTGAAGCATACAGCAGGCCGTGATTATTTAGCACACCTTCTTTGGTGAGTAGAATAGGGAACCACCTGTCATATGTAGGCAACAGAACCTGGCCTTCAGGAGGCCGAAGGTCCGCTCTATAATCCTCCTAGTTCGCCCATGGGCCTCATTGTAGCGTTCCTCTGCCCTTGTCTTGGGATTCCTCACTGGGGTCAGTAGCCATGACAGGTTGGGGTAACCAGAGTCACCTGCAAATGGCGAGGGACAACTGTTAGACACACACTAATTCTTAGGGATATCCCCAGAACCAGACAACTATTCCCACTGATTTGGTTCCAGGTGCTCACCTAATAGCCACACACGGTGCCTCTGGAGTTGCCCCATCACATAAGGGATGCTGCTATTCCGCAGGATGTAAGAGTCATGCACTGAGCCAGGGGATTTGGCATTAACATGGGAGATGTACTGGTCGGCCAAAAACACCATCTGCACATTCATCGAATGGTAACTCTTCCGGTTTCTGTACACCTGTTTACTCCTGGGGGAGGGGGGGACCAAGGCCACATGGGTCCCATCAATGGCGCCTATGATGTTGGGGATATGACCCAGGGCATAGAAGTCACCTTTCACTGTAGGCAAATCCTCCACCTGAGGGAAAATGATGTGGCTCTGCATGTGTTTCAGCAGGGCAGACAACACTCTGGACAACACGTTGGAAAACATAGGCTGGGACATCCCCGATGTTATGGCCACTGTTGTTTGGAATGACCCACTTGCAAGGAAATGGAGTACTGACAGCACCTGCATTTGAGGGGGGATTCCTGTGGGATGGCGGATGACTGACATCAGGTCTGGCTCCAACTGGGCACACAGTTCCAGGATTGTGGCACGATCAAGCCTGTAGGTGACTATTACATGTCTTTTCTCCATTGTCGACATGTCCACCAGCGGTCTCTACACCGGAGGATGCCGCCATCTCCTCACATGCCCCAGCGGACGGTGCCTATTGAGGAGAACAGCCAGCACAGAGTCAACCAACTCTGAGGTACGTACACAGCTCACTCAGAAAACTATACATAACCCAAAATTTGCCTGTATGAATGTTGAGCCAAGGCCTACGTATGTGTGACGCAGTTAAACATAAAGTCATGTGGGCCCCTGAAATGGCGGCTGCCTGACCTGTAAAGTGGGACAATGGGATATGAGGTAACTGCGCTGGCGTTGTACACCGCCGCAGTAGGCGGTCGAAGACCGCAGCGCAATTCTGCATTGGTTAACATTGGACCCTATGGGTCCCAGGAGCCAATGAGGATGTACGCCGGAGGTGACGGTACGCACCGCCGTGGACGAGACCGCCATTTTCTATCTGTTCAATCACTCGATACCTGATCTTCGACAGGAGAGGACCTACACTGCAAGTGCTGCTGTGACCTCAGTCTGGAAGAGACAATGGCTCGTGCGTCTGGGGAAAGGGCCCCTGCCTTTACTTCGGAGGAGTTGGAGAAGTTAGTGGATGGGGTTCTCCCCCAGTACACGCTACTCTACGGTCCTCCAGACAAGCAGGTAAGTACACTGGGAGCATGCTGTATGGGCAATGCCTGTGTGGAGTGGGTTGGATGAAAGATAGGTGGGGGGAATAAGGCTTGCATGAAACGACGGTGAGTGCATGTGCCACATGGCAAGGGTAGGGATGCGGGCCAATGACTGTGATGGTGCCGTTGGTAATAACTTCTCTTTTTCCCCTGTACAATTCCTGTAGGTCAGCGCCCACCAGAAGAAGGATATTTGGCGTGCCATCACCAAGGATGTCCGGACCCTGGGGGTCTACCACAGACGGAGCACCCACTGCTGCACAGCAGCAACAAGGGGGTGAGTACACTCTCTTTCAGCTGATTCAGCGCGCATTATAGGTGTCTGGGTGGGGGAGGTGGGCTGTGGGTTCCCCTAGGCCAGGACGAGTTTGCTAGTGAAGTCCCCTTTTTCAGGGAGACGCTGTGTCACCCCACCCCACCTGGGTACAGTGCCAACTACACCTAGTCAGGCTCCTGTGACATCCATGTGTTCAGAAATCGGCCATAGCCTTGTAAGCCATGTCCCAGGGATTGAATAGTGGACACCAAGTTCGCGGCCTAGTGCAGGGGCCTTCTGTGTCTGTCGTGTCCGCCAACATTAGCGGTATTGCATGCACTCAACATGTCTTTCTTCTGTTCCCCCCACCCTTTTTGTGGTCTCCCTGTGCCTGTGTGCATTAGCATCATCAGGCGGAGGAGCAGTGGCACCGGAGCAGGAGGGAGCTGCCTCCCACATGGCCCTGGAGGGCAAGACTACGGATTCCGAATTCACCAGTGGGACGGAGGGCGAGGGGAGCTCCACGGCGGGGACAGGAGCTGACACCAGCGATACAGACTCCTCCTCTGATGGGAGCTCCCTTGCGGTGGCGGGCCCATCTGTGCCCCCCGCATCTACAGGTACAGCCGCCACCCCCCCCCAGCACTGCCCTCCCAGCAGCCCCTCAGCCTTTGCCCCATGCCCACTCACCCAGGAGGGTGTGCATCACCTTCGCCCCAGGCACCTCAGGCCCTGCCCCTGTCACCCCTGCTGCCCTCAGTGAGGAGGCCATTGACCTCCTCAGGTCCCTCACTGTTGGGCAGTCTACCATTTTGAATGCCATCCAGGGTGTAGAGAGGCAGTTGAACAAACCAATGCATTCCTGGAGGGCATTCATTCAGGTCAGGCAGCCCTTCAGCGAGCTTTTCAGACTCTGGCCTCAGCACTGATGGCAGCCATTGTCCCTGTCTCTAGCCTCCCCCCTCCAACTTCCTCCTCCCAGACCCACACCCCTGTACCTCAGCCTATCCCAAGCACGCCATCAGACCAACATGCACACACCTCAACACACAAAGGAAGCTCAGGCAAACATAAGCACCACACATCCCACAGGCACTCACGCAAGCATCAGACACATGCAGACATACCAACAGCCACTACCTCCACTGTGTCCCCCCTCCTCCTCGTCTCCCTCCTCCCTCCCAGTCTCCTCTCCACTCACACCTGCATGTACTATATCTTCAGCCACTACGTCCCTCACCAGCAAACCCACCACCACACCCCGCTCACGTGCCCCCACTACCATTCACACATCCCCTGTGTCCTCTCCCAGTGTGTCTGTGAGCCCACCGCCCAACGTACAAAAACGCAGCCACACACCCACCCAACAGCCATCCACCTCACGACAGCCTCCAGCCCATGCACCTCACCCAAAGTCAGCAAACGTACACCTCCTACAACCACTACCTCTTCCTCCACTCCCAAACCCCCTCCATCTACCCGTCCCAGTGTTCCTAAGAAACTTTTCCTGTCCACCCTTGACCTCTTTCCCTCACCTTCCCCACCCCGTCAGTCTCCTAGGGCCCGACTCTCCAGATCCCAACCTAGCACCTCAGCCACAACATCGGCTGGACCAGTGGTGCCAGTACTCACCGTATTCTGGAGTGCACAAGGCAGCAGGGCAGCAAGTGTGGCAAGGAGCCACAGCACGGACAGTCCCCCACCTGTCAAGCATCAAAAGTTGGCCAGTGCCCGGGGGAGAGGGGGAAGACACCAGCCACCAAAGCCGCTCCCAGGGGTACAGTTGGAATTGTGGAGTCAGCTGCGACCCCTTCCAAGGTGGGGAAGGGGCACAAGAGAACCGGCAAGTCTGGGAAGATCGGCACGGCAGAGAAGACCGCCATCAGCCCCGCTGCCCAGGATGCAACCGCCAGCAGCCCCACTGCCCCAGACAGGACCGCCAGCAGCAGCCCCGCTGCCCAGGAGGCGACCGCCAGCAGCCCCGCTGCCACAGACAGGACCGCCAGCAGCTGAACCGCTGCCAAAGACACCGCCACCACAAGCACCGCTGCCAAAGACTCCGCCGCCACAAGCACCGCTGCCAAAGACTCCGCCGCCACAAGCACCGCTGCCAAAGACACCGCCGCCACAAGCACCGCTGCCAAGGACACCACCACCACAAGAACCGCTGCCAAGGACACCGCCGCCACAAGCACCACTGTCAAGGACACCGCCGCCACAAGCACCGCAGGACCATGAGCACCAAAAGCTCTGACACTACTGAGGCCGGCACAAGCAGGATGAAGCACTCTGGGCACAAAGCCCCCTCCAGAACCAGTGGAGTATCACATCCACTACCTCAGTCCTTGGCAGGATGAAGAACTCTGGGCACAAAGCCCCCTCCAGAACCAGTGGAGACTGTTATCCACTACCTCAGTCCTTGGCAGGATGAAGCACTCTGGGCACAAAGCCCCCTCCAGAACCAGTGGAGTATCACATCCACTACCTCAGTCTTTGGCAGGATGAAGCACTCTGGGCACAAAGCGCCCCCCAGAACCAGTGGAGTATCACATCCACTACCTCAGTCCTTGGCAGGATGAAGCACTCTGGGCACAAAGCCCCCTCCAGTACCAGAGGAGACTGTGATCCACTACCTCAGTCCTTGGCAGGATGAAGCACTCTGGGCACAAAGCCCCCTCCAGAACCAGTGGAGTATCACATCCACTACCTCAGTCCTTGGCAGGATGAAGCACTCTGGGCACAAAGCCCCCTCCAGAACCAGTGGATACTGTTATCCACTTGAGAGACTGTGGCTTTGCACTCCCCAGGATTGAACAGTGGGCAAGCCACCCACTGTAGAGACTTGAGAGACTGTGGCTTTGCACTCCCCAGGATTGAACAGTGGGCAAACCACCCACTGTAGAGACTTGAGAGACTGTGGCTTTGCACTCCCCAGGATATAGCAGTGGGCAAACCACCCACTGTAGACACTTAAGAGACTGTGGCTTTGCACTCCCCAGGATTGAACAGTGGACATGGGGCCCCCACGTGGATTTTTTCTTCGTGCACTCAACCGGCTGAGGTGCCCCCCCCTTCCCTTCACCCTGAGGTGCCTGTTTTGTTTCTATCTGATGCCCCTGCAGTGTTCTCTCCGTCTTGTTCAGGTATCTTGTGTGGTCCTCGCCCATGCCTTTTGGGCCCAGTGATCCACGGACTATGATGGTGGAATACCTTGGACTTGTGTTCTTGGTGTTTTTTAATTTTATATAGTACAAATGTATATATTTGTAAATATTTTCGAATCATGTTTTTGAATATATCACAATAATTCGACTAATTTCCTTTTGTCCTTGCATTCTTCCATTGGAGGGGTTGGAGGTGTAACTGTGATGTATCATGATGTATTGGTGTGTGTGTTGTCGTGGGTGAGGGTGGGGGTGTTACATATTGCGTGTGTGTGTCACTGTTTTTTCCCTCCCCCCTCCCCTGTGTCGTAGGTGCAGTACTCACTGTGGTCTTCGCCACTGGCGTTCGTGCTCCTGGTAGAGGAGCAGGAAGATAAAGTTGGAAAAATCTGGAGCTCTGGTTCCATGGAGTCCCGGTTCCTCGTGGGGTGTGTAGAGGTGAGCATTTTCCCATCGAAGTCCTGTTTCCGCCATGTTTTTGTTCGCTGTGAATCCGCCCCGGAAAACGTGCGGATTGGTGGGTTGTAATTCTGTCGGCGGTACATTGTCCTCCGCCTGTCTGTTGGCGGTGACTGCAAAGCTGTTTGTTTGTACCGCCGTGGCGGTCAGAGTGTTAAAGTGGCTGTCTATGTTGCCAGTTTCCGCCACGGTCGTAATTCCATTTTTTTTAACGCCGGCCTGTTGGCGGTCTTACCGCCGCTTTAACACCGACTGCCAGGGTTGTAATGACCACACCACAATGTCATGGCAGCAACACATGCACCCTTGTCCATTTTCACAAGGTTATCAAATTTGGGCCTACGCTGTATTGCGTGTGCCACTGTCATGCTTGTGCAGGAAAGCACCATATTTTGATATATACGGGCCATTCCTGCACTCTTTCACACAACACAACACATCAAGTGGTCTTAAGTGGTTGCTTTGCCTGTACATATTTCTACTTCAGGACTTGAGGGCAAGAGGTATGATTCGATTGCCTTAACCTTGCTTCATAAAAGGTGATGCAAGAACAAAGTAAACCATTAGCCACAATTCAAAAGTTGAATAAAGCCACATTTGCATGGCTATGTATGAACAGATAATTGCAGAGTAACACAAGGAAACTCAAGTTGCTACCTGATGTTACTGTGCATGGGGAACATATTCCATGGGTGTAGTTTGGAAGCATACACACATGGAATGTAGCACATTCATATTGGCTAATATTCCAATACTGGTAATACGCACAATATGGGACAATGTTAAGCCTTCTACTACAAATATTATCATTCACTTCAGATTTGAAAATAACAATTTCTAAATGTGCACATTTGTGCAGCACATTTATAATGATGGTTATGGCACACAAATTTGATATAGAGCATGATTATGGCCTGTACCCTATTTAAATATACAACGGCGTCACTGTAAATGTGGATAATATCATGGTGTGATGACAAACCTGGAGAAATAGAGCAATTAGTTGTTAATAATGGTAATGTCATAGTGAAATTTGTCATGCCGATTTGCGTCTTTCAGCAAAATTATGTTACTGACCCTCCTGCTGGAAGCCAATTTATTACACCTTACTTTTTTATGAAGGTTTATTGTTGATGCTAGTTTAGAGTTAAGAAAGTTATGTAGAGGGAGCGTGGCCAGGCACGATGGCCGACAGAACGTAAGCCCCATAGGTCCCAGCCTGTTTGCTCATTAATATAACAATCCTGCAATATCCAATGATGCGCTGCCGAATAACCTATGGCTAAAGTGTACCAGATACCCTGTAGGGTCAAAAAGCAATGAGATTTGCAATGGGGGCACCACGTGGAGCCGGCCGGATTGAGAGCAGTGGTGTGGCCTGGCCCGAGTGACAGGCCGCAAAAGCAGTGAACTAATATGGTGGCCAGAATCCAACGGATGACTTCACTGTGGCCGCTCCTAAGTCTACCTGGCTACGCAGAGCATGAAAGCAGTGCAGGTGTGACCGCCAGCTGCACTGGGATAAGGTGAGGAGGAGCAGCGTGAGAGTTGCCCCTGGCTAGTGGGCGGTGCTCCTACCAGAGCCTGGAGAGGCCTGCACCCAAGAAGTCAACCCTAATCGGGGCCCCCTTCCCGCTCTGCACTCTGTGGTGCAGGACCATGCAGTGGGGATCCCTAATCTCGCGTCCGGGGCAGACGCATGAAGATGAAGAATGGCGCTCGCCAGCGAGGAGACGCACCAAGCGGTACCTGCGAAGAGGTGCATAGGGGTGTGTTACGGCCCCCATATACAGACTCGCTAAGCCACTAATCAGCTTGCAATGAATGTGGGGGGCGCAGGCCTGCATGGGCACAGCAGAGAAGCAGAGAATATGAAGATAAAGATACAGGGTCATCATAAAAGACGGGCCCCAGAACTATACAAAAACAGTGCAGACAAAATGGTGCACACATGAACTGTGTACACTTGTTTAGGCTGCACTCCTGTGATGGACAGCCTGTGTCCAATGTGAAGGAACTGAATTATACTACTGAGTAGGCCACCTGCGGAACTGAAATAGTGCTGACGGTAGAGCATAGACCCCAAAGAGCACTGGTGGAGAGGAGCGAGCCCTACATTGGATTACAGGAACCACTTACCACCCAGTGTGTCTGCCGGGGTGGCCCCCTGAAAGTGCCATTGGATGGATGGTGGATTGATATCCACCCTGAGAGGAATAGGGCCACAAAAACCTGGGGAGATGACGCTTGTGCTCAGGTGGAGGAGCAGAGCCATCTGCTACTGGGGTGAAGGGACTTGATCAGCATTTCGCCAGAGTCTGAGAGGTGCAGGCATGATTGGGGATCTGGAAGGTGTCTCCCCTTGGCAGCCGACCATGGGCAAGGATAGGTCTTCACACTCTACCCCAGCAAATACTATTACACAATACACTAGCCCGCTGCACCCCACGCAAAGAATAACTTAGACTGGTACGGGAGATGAGGAGACTGCGCTGCGGGATGAGATGGAGCCCACACAAGCAGACTTATTGACAGCAATTCAGGGCTGTAGAACTGCCTTGGAGCACAAAATAGAGAGTGTCAATAGATGTCAACTTACTGTGGGTGGACTTGCGTAAAGTGACGGACAAGGTCACTACAGCAGCAGGCAAAATAGTGGACCTGCAAGGGGAAATGGAGACCCTGAAGAAACAGATGGCTCAGTTGACTATGACTGCAGGGGAGCTGGAGCGGAGGGCAGAGGATGCAAAGGTCTGCTCTCGACTGAGTAATATCAGAGTGCTGGGTTTCCTGGGGGGCATTCAACAGAACTGTTCTTGGAGACCTGGGTGCGAGAACAACTCAAACCTCCGGGCCTTTCTAACTTTTCCATGGTGGAGAGGGTACACAGGGCACTGGTGCCGAGGCCGCCACCAGGGCATCACCGCAAGCCATCATAGCCAAAATACTTAGTTACCATGACAGGGATTGCATTCTACGGGTGGCTCGAGAGCGCCAGACTTTGCAATATGGTAACAATAAGATCACCATTTAGCCAGACTACACTAAACAAGTACAGGAACAGCACACGTCATATGGCGTGTCAAACAAAAACTACGGACACTCCAGCTGAAGTATATGCTCTTGTTCCCAGCCAGGCTAAAAGTGCTGGCTAACGGAAAGGCACTTTTTTTTGACAGCCTGGGGGAGGTATGGGAATGGCTGAAGATCCGAGGAGATGTGCTTCCGACGTGCCCCCCCGTACTCATAAGTTTACACAGGGCAGACAGTCCAGGGGGGAAGCTTGCCGTCGGGGACAATCCAGCGATGCTCGAAACACAACCCACCTGGGCGAGCGGAGAATTACCGTCAGTGGGGATGGCACCCTGCGGCCAAGTACAGAGACCGGGGGGAGAAGCAGGACGTAGACATGCAACTTGCATCTGATGCTGACTTGCAGAGCCCAAGCCCAGGGTCGGACTTCATACCCAACCCAGAGATGGAGAATAATGAGGTTGCATGAGTAAACAGTGGCATGTAATTGATGGATGCTGCACATAAAAATAAGTGGTGGAGGATCGGGTGTACATCCATACTATGATGGAGCAGAGTGGGCCAGTACTGTGCGGCCACAGATTGCATGCTAAGAAGATGTAGCTGCTTGAACTGGGGTCTTACCTGATATCATGCTGGACGGGGGTGCAAGGGTCGAAGAGGTACACATTCCACAATGTTTGGTAGCTCATGGTGACATACTAGAGCTGAACAATGGGCTGGGGGCGGAAACAGTTATTTGAGTTAGCCGGTCCATGTTGTACAGGGGCTGGGATGCAGTGCACGTCCTGGCACATGCGTGTGGTGGGCATAGATGGCCGTATAGTTGTGAAATGGGAAGGTGAAGTTTGTATTGTGTTGTTTGATAGACTTTCATAGTGGGCAGCAGATAGTGGGTAACATGGCATAGCAAAGAATTGACGGAAAACTGCAAGACATATGCCAAATAATGGGGGCTGAATACAAACTCTTGACTTGGAACGTCCAAGGTTTAGGGAAATACACTAAGAGATATAAGACACTCACTTACTTAAAGAGGCATAACATCTCTATACCTTGCTTGCAGGAAAAACACCTAGATGATGCAGGAGTGGCGCAACTAGCTAAGATATGGCGGGGACAGATATGTCATTCATCATATTCAACATATGCTAGGAGCACATTGATCTGGGTGTTCCATTCGCTCTCACATATTTCAAGGCTGATGTGGGTGGCAGATATGTGCTGCTATGAGGTGAACTGGATGGTCATGACATGGACCTTCTGAGCTCCTATGTGCCTAACAATTATGACCCAACTTTTTTCCACTCCATGCAGGACCTGCTGATGTGCAAAGTAGATGCGCCAGTCATGTGGTTCGGCGATTTGAATTGCATATTAGAAGCTGACCTGGACAGAGCACCTCCTAAGGTGTGCACCAAACCCCTAATGACCAACATGCTTGGGAAGTAATGCAAAACATGGGATTGGTGGACATTTGGTGAACCAGACACCCGGACAGACAGATATACACATGTTACTCGGCCACACACAATACGTACAGTAGGTTGGACAGGAAACTGGTGGCAGGGTATCCGCATCTGGAGGAATTTATGTTGACCCACATAGCGTGATTCCTTTCAGACCACACCCCTGTTAGCTGTGTCCTGTGGTGGGGAGGTAGGGAACGGGAGAGCCGAGCTTTCAGGATGTCTGTAGACATTCTGGAAGATGTAGTTTGTAGGGACACTCTTTCAGGGGCACTGACTGATTACATGACGGTCAACTGGGGTACAGCATCAAGCAGGGTGATGGAGTGGGCAGACCTAAAAGCGGTGTTGAGGGGCCATTGCATGAGTTTAGTGTGTGGAGTGTTGGGCCAGCTTCATAGGGACCTCTGCAGAGAGGAGGAGGTATTGATTACGATGCAGATTGGGGACAATCACAACCAGATATGAAACATAGGGCACTGTACTGCCATTTGATAAAGTTTGTTTTGACCAATGACTTTGTGTTTCACCACTGCGCATATTAGTTGCTCAATGTTCACCAGTAGCACATGGTATGTTTTGTTCAGTTGAGCCGCCTATGGGCTTTGACATGGCATTAGCCATTACTTTCTGTATTCAGTTTAGCCGCCTATGGGCTTTGACATTGCATTAGTCATTACATTTTGTATTCAGCTCCGCTGCCTATTGGCTTTGACATGATATCATATATTACATTTTATATTCAGCTCCGCTGCCTATTGGCTTTGACATGATATTATACATTGCATTTTATATTCAGCTCCGCTGCCTATTGGCTTTGACATGATATTATACATTGCATTTTGTATTCAGCTCAGCTGCCTATGGGCTTTGACATGATATAAGACATTGCATTTTGTATTCAGCTTAGATGCTTATTGGCTTTGACATGACACTAGACATTGCATTTGATATTTAGGTTAGCTGCCCATTGCCTTTAACGTGGAGTTAGACATTGCAGTTGAGAATCCAAGCTGTATTTTTCCAAGCTGTGTTTTTGCACCAGAGAACCAAGATGTTTTTCTCACAGTAGACTAGACATGATAAGAGAGAGTACATGGGTGTTTTTCTCTTCGCTTGAGCTTGGGAACAGGAGTAGTCTTGGAGACCTGGCCAGTCTCCAAAAGGCTTGCTCAGTTTCCCAGGTCTGAGAGGAGGGGGCACACCTTTGTAACGAATGTAACAGGCTGCAGAGGGTCAGATTCGAATCTGCCGGACCTCGTGCTGGAGCTTGGCGCCAGCTGCCAGCAATCCTGTGTGGGTAGATGAATCTCTTTCCCGCGGCTGACAGGGGTCATCAGCTTGCAGACCTTAGAAAGATGAAGCTGTAGATAGTTCCCACACGGTGAAGTATTTGTTTTGCTTTGCATTCAATATCTTATAAATATAACCTGCTGTGTATATTGCAAACTGATATATTTTGTTTGATTAATGCGGACTTGAAAGCTACTAATTCGTCATTCATAAATATTGTGGTTGGGGAAGAATTAACAACAATAAAAGTCTTCTTTGACCTCAGAAGTGCATTTCTGTTGTGTTATGTTAGTGCTTTAGAAACTAGATAAGAGGAAAGCACCACAATTGGTACCAGGAGTCGTGGGGTCGGTCATTAAGAGGTGATTAAGAGGGTGTTGACGAGTTGGTAGATTTCTAAGTGCACACTTTAAAAGTGTAATTGTTTTTTTGTTGTTTGGAGAATTACAGAAATTGTTTTCTGTTTGGGGAATCACAGTAGCACCGCAGACCATGTCTGAGAATGCATGTGTTGATAAACTGCCTGATGGTGCTACGAAAAACTGTGAATTGTTTTCTGTTTGGGGAATTACAGAAGAAAATGCATGTGTAGCTAAAATGCCTGATGGTGTTTTGAGAAATAATTCCTGTTGTACATATGTAGAAAACGTGTCTTTTGGAAGTAATGATGACAGAAAGGTCTGGATACCTTTATCTGCTTACAGAGAAATGCAGGAGAAATGTAGGAAGTTGGAACATGAAAATAGGAATTTACGTGAGCAAATTAGCCCGACTGAAAGTTATAAAAAGGCTGTTTTTGAAGAATCTTTCTTGTCCCATTCCAGTAATGAGGGGGTTAAGACAGCTCCGAGCTGCACTGAGTTTTCGTGTGAGCCAGGGTTTTTGGCAGACAAAATGCATTCCTTAACTGATAACACGGACGAGAGAGACCAGAATGTGATTTACGAGTTACCGTTGCAAAATGCACAAGTAAAACGAAGGATTTTAGAGCAAGACACCCTGAGTTTCATTAGCTTGTTTGATTTTTGGAAAAAGAATAGCCCTCATTTGAGAGAAATCCTAACACTTTTGTATATGGTCACTGTGAAAAATTATATGCAGTTGCGCGCTTGTGATTTGGCAAATGAAATAATGCAGACTTTAGGTTTTTGCGCAGTGCAAGAAGGAAATACTTATGTACATGTAACTCAAGAACAAGGAAAGAAAATAGTGCCCCTAGCTAGAATCATACAATGGATCTGGTACTTGCAAGACAGGGCTAGAGTACCACAGGTAAAAGAATTATCAATGAAGTTGTGTGCACCATTTGAATTCGTGTCTACTGAAGATAAAAAGCATGTTTGTTTTACTAATGATTCATTGACTGAAATGTTGTTTTCTGGCACAGTAGAAGGAACAGCGTTGTATAATGTGTGTCAGATTTTAAAGCAAGAGCTACGTGAGATGTGTCATTTTTACGCTGATTTTTGGTTCATTGCTAATGTTTTAGCACCTAACTGGTTCAATTACCTTGCAGATGTTAATGAGAAAAATTCAGAGAGAGAAGTGTTCACCCAGAATTCTGCCTTAGTGGGGATGGCTAAGTGGGTGCCCCAGAAATGTGAACAGCTGAGAGAAAAGGCCACTTACAGGTGGGCAGAGATGAGAGGGATGCACATTCCCCTAGATTTGATAAAAACTGTGCAGCACGCACAAAAGCAATCTGTCATGCAAGCAGTCACAGAGCAGTTGGGGAGAGGAAAGTTACCAGATCAGAAATGGCAAAGTGATCAGGTTTTAGGGAGAGTGATTGCTGCAGATTACCAAGGAAAAATCGAAATTATGCTGATACCTAGAAAAGAATCTGATTCATTGATACAAATTGGAGACAGAATGGCCCAAATTGACAAAAGTGCAGTGAATGGAGGTTTGGTAAAGAATGAGTCTGCCCCAGCCCTTCTGACAGTGCAAGAAAAGGGAAGCTGTGGCGCAGCAGATAAAAACCTCAGTGCTGATGTGTGGGCTGAAGCCCCAAGTGATCCTCCAGAACCTGCAGAGAATATAACAAAGGGCCCCAAAAACGTCCTGCTGATTATAAAACAGGGAAAGAAAGAGGAAGGGTGCAGTTTAAATGAAAAATGTTATTTGCAAGAAAAGTCATACTTGTTTCTTTTGCAGATCCTACCACGTTTCGCCACTGTCCCTGAGTGTGCTGTGTGGTCCCCCTTCCGGTGTGTGCGTGTGGGGTCGGGGAAGGGACCGAATCCCCAACCTGAACCTGGCTGAGTAAAGTGCCAGCACCATGGATCCATTTTGCGCAAACTGCGCCTTCAGTTCAAGTTCAACTTGTTTGATTGCATTCTTCCACTGGAACTAAGCTGTGTTTTTTTTTTTTTCCCTCTCGTACTTTTGCTTATCTTCCAGCAAACCTTTCAGGTGGACCGTGCATCTTTTACATGAGTAGAACTCATGCCACATCAAATTGCTAACACTGTTGAATTAGAGACTCACTCAGAGTATAAAAAAAATGCCCAGTCTTTTCTGTATAGATGTATCTGATGTGAAAGGTTATGAGATCAATGTGTTAATTCACTTCTATTGCTTTACAGGGATTGCTTTGACTTGCTGATAATGTTTTTTTTTTTTTTTGTTTTGTGCCGATGTTTTTTGTTTTTGTTTGAAACAAGAGATATGTGAAACAAAAATTCATTGGTCAAAGGGCGGAATGTACTGCCATTTGATAAAGTTTGTTTTGACCAATGACTTTGTGTTTCACCACTGCGCATATTAGTTGCTCAATGTTCACCAGTAGCACATGGTATGTTTTGTTCAGTTGAGCCGCCTATGGGCTTTGACATGGCATTAGCCATTACTTTCTGTATTCAGTTTAGCCGCCTATGGGCTTTGACATTGCATTAGTCATTACATTTTGTATTCAGCTCCGCTGCCTATTGGCTTTGACATGATATCATATATTACATTTTATATTCAGCTCCGCTGCCTATTGGCTTTGACATGATATTACATTTTGTATTCAGCTCCGCTGCCTATTGGCTTTGACATGATATTATACATTGCATTTTATATTCAGCTCCGCTGCCTATTGGCTTTGACATGATATTATACATTGCATTTTGTATTCAGCTCAGCTGCCTATGGGCTTTGACATGATATAAGACATTGCATTTTGTATTCAGCTTAGATGCTTATTGGCTTTGACATGACACTAGACATTGCATTTGATATTTAGGTTAGCTGCCCATTGCCTTTAACGTGGAGTTAGACATTGCAGTTGAGAATCCAAGCTGTATTTTTCCAAGCTGTGTTTTTGCACCAGAGAACCAAGATGTTTTTCTCACAGTAGACTAGACATGATAAGAGAGAGTACATGGGTGTTTTTCTCTTCGCTTGAGCTTGGGAACAGGAGTAGTCTTGGAGACCTGGCCAGTCTCCAAAAGGCTTGCTCAGTTTCCCAGGTCTGAGAGGAGGGGGCACACCTTTGTAACGAATGTAACAGGCTGCAGAGGGTCAGATTCGAATCTGCCGGACCTCGTGCTGGAGCTTGGCGCCAGCTGCCAGCAATCCCGTGTGGGTAGATGAATCTCTTTCCCGCGGCTGACAGGGGTCATCAGCTTGCAGACCTTAGAAAGATGAAGCTGTAGATAGTTCCCACACGGTGAAGTATTTGTTTTGCTTTGCATTCAATATCTTATAAATATAACCTGCTGTGTATATTGCAAACTGATATATTTTGTTTGATTAACACGGACTTGAAAGCTACTAATTCGTCATTCATAAATATTGTGGTTGGGGAAGAATTAACAAAAATAAAAGTCTTCTTTGACCTCAGAAGTGCATTTCTGTTGTGTTATGTTAGTGCTTTAGAAACTAGATAAGAGGAAAGCACTACAGGCACTCACAGTGGGGCATTGTATAGCTGACATGTGGGACCGCCTGGACAAACATACACTAAAACAAGACAGACAGGTACTACACAGAGAAGTGGACAAGTCAGGTAGACTACTCGCATGGATACTGTGACGGGAACAGCTGTCGCCGCTGATGAAGCATTTAGTATCAGAGGATGGGGTCAGGGTTACCACCAGAGCAGGGATGCTGGACATCTGTTGGCCGGCACCTTTAGCACATCTACACAACAGACCCTAATATAGCCCTGGAACGTTATGTCCCACTCCTGGAGGGGCTAATCCTTACGCATCTGACAGCGGCAGCAATTGAATCCCTAAAGGCCCCTATAGACCTGGAAGAATTGCGTCAGCGCTCAGGTTGGTAGTGCGGGGCTAGGTGCTGAGGGGCATTTCTTTCTGCCCAAATTCTACCAGACATTCTCAGCGACACTCCTGCAGGGACCCCTTTAGGTGTTCATGGAGGCACGAGAACGAGGGGTGTTACCGCCGACAATGCGGGAAGGGGAAATATGGATGTTTCTTAAGCCTGGCGGTGATAAGGCTGATCCTTCTTCTTATAGACCTCCCACTATGATAAATGCATATATGAAAGTTCTATGCAAGCTGCGTGCTACACGGCTGGCATCCTAGATCCCTCGGCTGGTGTACAAGACAAATGTGCATTAATTCCTTGTCATAGCACAGGCGTGAATCTACCACGTCTCGCACATGTCCTGCATGAGGTGGAAGACCATCGAGAGGAGCTGGCTCTGGTCTCTTTAGACCTGGAGAAGGCCTTCGACAAGGTGGACTGGGGATATTTACTTGCAGTTTTGAAGGAGATGGGGTTTGCCCCCGGTTTTGAGATTGGGAGCGCCTGTCATATGCAGAACTCACATCAAGAGTGCATGTGGGACGGAGTAGGTTGAAGGTGTGGGGGATGGGGGATGGGCAGAGGCACCGGGCAGGGTTTTCCACTGTTACCCCTCCTGTTCTCACTGGCTATCGAGCCCTTGGCCATTAGGACACACCGTGACATGGAGGACAGAGGCATAAAGTTGGGGGAAGGTAATCATATCATCTCTCTCTACGCTGATGACGCACTATTCTACATCATCCCAACATAGTGCACTGCCAAGGCTGTTGCAACTCATAGAGTCATTTTGAGATATATCAGCTCTCTGTTTAAACAAACAGGAGTTACTCATTTTTCCACTAGCGGTGTTGACTGGATCATCTCCTGGAGCTGGGCTTGCTTGGGTGAAAACCAACTTCGGATATCTGGGGATGCAGGTGGCGCACACTGATGTGCAGCAATTGGCGGTATCCAAGTTGGTTCTACTGCCCAAATGTCTGTATACATTACAGAACTCATTTTGTTCTATATAACAGAGGGTATTTAAACAATTGACCTCAGTGTGGGTGGGACGTCGCAGTAGGGTGGCTCTGACTACACTGACCCGCCGTTACGCAGATGGGGATTAAAGGTGTAGAGATTCAACCTCTACTATTATGCCGTGCACTTGCAGCATGCGGCAAAGTGGCTCAAAGAGGATGATAATTTGGAAAAACAGCTGGCCGCTTGTTTGGTGAGAGCGGAACACCTCCGAGTAACATTAATGGAGGGGGTCGGAGCAGAGGGAAGGATTTCATATGTAGTTCACCACACTACAAGTAGCTGGCAGTGGTGTGTGGAAGTGGTTTTGCGGAGAGGTCCCTTTTATTGAGAACTACCCCTTTGGATACTAGCACCAGGATGTCAGATCATGACCAATGTGTCATTTAAGGACTGGAGGGAAGGGGGCTGTATACAGGTAAGAGACCTATACGCAGGTTAGTATTTTATTATGTTTGAACAAGCGTGTGACATGTTTGGACTAGGCCAGGGGCATTTTCTCCATCATGCAGGGCAGATGGAAATGGCCAAACAAATTTGGCCCATGTACCCCGCTACACCACAGTCATGGAGAACATTAGACATCCTACTACTGTGCAGAGGGGGACGACATTTGTTCGCACAACTATATAAAGTGATAAGAGAGGATGCGTTGAGATAGCTGGTTAGGGTGCGAGCTGCCTGGGGGTTAGAGCTGGGATCCCCATTAGAGGATAGCGAATGGTCCAGCATATGCGGATGAACAAGCATGGTGTCACGCAATGCTCGATTTATGTTAACACATTATCATTTTCTGCATAGAACATATGTGACTCCTAGGGGACTTCATCGTTTCTCTCCAACAAGACCTGAAACGTGTCCCCATTGCGGGGAGGGAGGGGTAGGCTTCATGCATCTGGCATTGGAGTGCTGGTTGTACATGACTTCTGGGTGCAGGCAGTGGCAGACCTCCGAGTGACCACAAGCATCCCTATAGAATACACACACCTG
Organism: Pleurodeles waltl; assembly: GCF_031143425.1. Classification (NCBI taxonomy): domain Eukaryota; kingdom Metazoa; phylum Chordata; class Amphibia; order Caudata; family Salamandridae; genus Pleurodeles; species Pleurodeles waltl. The sequence continues at coordinate 1,172,825,453 of NC_090447.1, read as the reverse complement.
CAATGCCTATTGGGGCATGTAAAAAGTCCAAAAGGTCACAAAATGAACTGAAAATTTCTACAACTGGCACTGGTGTTGTTGCAGAGTGGCCATTACTTAGATGGGGCAGCACGCACCTGTGATCACATATTGGCGCAAGGAGGTAGAGGAATGGGTGTTAGCCCAGGAGAGTCATATGAATTAAAACAGGAGGGATGACGATTGGGAGATGATGGCCTGGAGGGCAGTGTGTGAATCCTTTTTGAGACCATGTTGAGTCGTGGAGTCTTCCGAGAGTGATAATGATTCTGCATGACCATGCTGTGTTACATAGTAAAGAGGGAATAGGACTGCGCCCCTGTTGTAAGTGGGATTTCCAGGATAAAAATGTAATGTGGAGTTTTTCTCTGATGTGTGGAGTCAACTGATTATATTCCTGAAGGATGATGCATTGTTACATTGTTAAAGAGACTACAAACGTGCTATGTGAAGAAATATGTATGTGACTATCACTGCTACCGCTTGTTGTATTTTGAAAATGAAAATAAAATGGTGAAAAAAGAAAGTTATGTAGTAGATAGTTGTAAGTTTTAGTTCAAGATTTCATAGGATTGGTAATTTTGTGGGAGGGAGTTGATGTTACACGTAAAAAAAAAATATAAAAATCTGAAAAATAGCAAAAAATAGCAAAAAATACATATTTGTTTAGAAATGTACTTATAGTTAATCTATGTGTAGGGCTTAGTATGTGTAGGTCCTGTGTATTTTACCATCCTGTTAACTTTCTATACATTTTTGTCTGCAATTAAAATGCCTTTCAAAATACATATGCAAGTGTTACAACAGTTAATTTATTGCCTTCAATATGGAAGATATTGATGTGAAACATTGCTCTGTGGCAAATACTGTGGTTATCGACATCATAACTCTATATTGACATACATAATCAGACATTGCCGACATGGAATGATAAGGTACACTGCTGGACAATGCAGCCATAGAAGAGATTACCCTGATGCATCTGTGACTGGTATAATAGATGACACCTCATCTCAATGTTAGGGAGGTATATTGTTGTAATAGTGATAAAACATGTACACTGCGTGTGTGTTGGATAGTGTCAAACAACTGACAGTAGACTTTTTGATTTGTAGGTGGTGTGCATGTTCAGAGTGTCACTATGGTAGAGCTGCAGATAAACATTCAAGGGGAAAATTAACTTAGTTTGGCATTGCCCTAGTGCCACGAAAGTCAACTCAGGGAAACACAAGCCCACCTTGCATGGCTTTGTAATCCAGGTGGAATGCACGGCAGCGCAAGTTTCTGGCTTGTATTACAGTGCATGCTGGGAGTGCTCCAAGGGTGGAGCGTAGATGCATTTCCAGATCTATCAACAATGGAAGACCTGGGAATGCTTCAGAAGTATACCTCTTCGCAAGAGAGGCACAAGAAGGAGAAATACATGTCTTGTTCTGTGTTGATTCCTCTTTCTAGGTGTCCTGCTTTCTAGGGCACACTTGAAAAGAGGCAAAAGTCAGAGAGGATAGTTTCTGTGCAGGAGGGCATCTCTTTTGCACAAAAACAACCCTGCTTGCAATGCAGGCACCCTTAAACCATGGCCTATGGGTGCCTGCATTTGCACTAAGCTGCAAAGAGAGGACTTGAACGGTCCATATCTTGATAGAAATACCACATTCCTTCCCTCTGCCTTTCACTCATTGCTCATTCCAGAGCAGCAAAGTGTCTATATATATATATATATATATATATATATATACACACATATATATATATGTGTGTGTGTGTATATATATATATATATATATATATATATATATATATATATATATATATATAAGGGAAGTAGGCATTGTATGCTGAAATGCGTTTCTGTTCTCCCTCATTACGAGGAATAAAGATTTGAAATTCATCTTGCTTTATGAGTGCCTGTCTTCCTTATATCTAAGGAGAGAAGTGTATACAGTATGTTCTGACGAGGTAGGTGCGTGTCATTTCACGGGCACCACCAGCAGTGAGGTGCAAGGGAGGCAACGCCGATAAAGAGGATATATAACTATATCTATATATCTATCTATATATATATATATATATATATATATATATATATATATATATACACATTTCACAAAGGTTACAGGCATGTTATAGTTAGACTCACATTTTAAACGTACAAAACCATAGAAATTCACCTGTTATAGTTAGAGTTATCTCAAGTAACTTTAACTTGTGCCCTAAGGTAACTATAACTCTCACCTTCTCCATGCACATTTTTTTTCTTCAAAAATGTTACTGCAGATATTACACTGATATTATCAATGATGTTACCAAAGATGTCATAAGTGCCGTTATTTGTGGGGTAATTAGCTGTACATGGTGAGGGAGCCAGTTATAGTTATGGTTTTGTGCATTTAAAATGTGAGGCTAACTATAACGTCCCTTTGGTTTTTAAGTGAATTTCTATGTTTATTTAAATTCTATTTCCTTACTTTAACGTCCCAGTAACCTTTGTTTTTTTCAGTGAATTTCTATGGTTATTTTAATGTGAAGTACTTTTAATTACTCTGGGGGTCATTCTGACCTCGGCGGTAAAAGGCGCTTACCGCCGGTCAGAAGACCGCCATAACACCGCCGCGGTCGCGGTAAACCGCCACGGTCATTCTGACCTGCAACTGGCAAACCGCCAAAAACCGACATCAACAAAAGTCCGCCACACCAAAGGTCAGCGGGAAACTGGCGATGACCAAACCTCCACCGTCACGCCAACAGAAATACGCCCATACCATTCCGACCCACAAATCCCCGCAGCGGTCTTTCAACCGCGGTATTCCATTGGCGGTACACACCGCCACGCTCAAAATACACACACCTTTACAAAACACATCCACATTGGACAATTCAAAATACACACACCTGAGACACATACACACACCACTCCCACACACGCAATTAAATATAAAACGCACACCCACATCACCCACAAACCCCTACGACCACAATTGCGACTGAAGGACAGAGAGAGACAGCACAGAATAGAGTACACCATCACACAGAGGCAAATCACAACATCACCTACACAATATCCACGCACAAAACACCACACACCACCACACTCACCACACTCTACAACACATACACCACCCCTCACCTCATCCACACCACCCCATGGCACCCCAAAGACACCCCAGGTTCACTGACGCAGAACTCAGGGTCATGGTGGAGGAAATAGTTCGGGTAGAGCCCCAGCTCTTCGGGACACAGGTGCAGCACACCACCATTGCCAGGAAGATGGAGCTATGGCAAAGAATAGTGGACAGGGTCAACGCTGTGGGACAGCATCCACGAAATCGGGACGACATCAGGAAGCGGTGGAACGACCTACGGGGGAAGGTGCGTTCCATGGTATCAAGGCACAACATTGCGGTGCAGAAGGCTGGCGGCGGACCCCCACCTACTCCCCCAGAATTCACAGCATGGGAGGAGGAAGTCTTGCACATCCTGCATCCTGAGGGCCTCGCAGGAGTAGGCGGAGGAATGGACTCTGGTAAGTCAAATCTTCACTACTTCATTCCTCCCACCCCACCTGCATGCCAAATCATACCCCCACCCTCACCCCCATCACGCCAACTCCTTGCTTATGGCTCACCATCACAACCCACCCATCCCAAAACCTAGCCCTGCATGCGTCCCCAAAGCATGGACACCCATCACCAAAGCATGCCCACTGCACACACCCATCACCCCCACAAGCCACCGTCACAAAAGCCCCCACAAGGGAATGCCAGCACTGGGGGACACGGCCACCCACCCATCACATGAAATGGCACACACAGAAGCAATAACCATACTTTTATACCCCTGCAGGACCCGAACGCCACCACACCGCCACGGAGGGTCCAGAGATGTCCATCCCACCCCCAGAAGAGGCCCCCAGTGATGACAGCAGCTCTGTCTCCCTGGACCCAGATGACCAGCCCGGCCCATCGGGGACCTCGGGACAGTCGGTTCCCCACAGACAGCCACAGGCTACAGCAGACCTAACCCCCTCTGGGAACACCAGCACAGCTCCCACCCAGCGGGCCCATGCCTCTGTCTCCAGGACACGTCAATCAGCGGTGTGTCCACCACTACAGGGCACCCAGGTTGACCCACCACCCCAACAACAACAGGGACCTGGGGGCAGTGGTAGTGGGCACACGGTCCAGGGGACAGAGGCCCAGGGAAACAGGGGAACTGGGAGGGCTGCTGTGCGACAGGGGAGGGACAGGCCCAGGGAACCGACTCTCCAAGAGGCCCTCTCCTCCATCATGGGAGCATACCACAGCTCCCAGGAGACGATGGCTACGGTACTGGCCAGGTTCCAGGAGATCCAGGTACTGCAGGAGGAACAGTACATAGGGTTCGGAGAGAAACTGCAAAACATTAGTTCCGCAATGGGGACCATCGTCGTAGCCCTTAACCAGATAGTCACCACATTGCGGGACCATGTGGCACCACAAAGGGCCCCTGTCACTAGCATGGACCAGGAACAGCCTTCCACCTCCGCCGGCGCTAGTGGACAGGAGGCCCCCACACAACGACAGGCCACCAGAACCCCACCTCCTGCAGAAGAAGAACCACCCCGCAAGCGGTCCCTGAGATCTCACAAGAAGACAGAGTAGGATGCAAAGACCCCCGCCAGCAAAGGATACCCCCTGATGTCATCCCACTGTCCCACATTGTCACCCTGTCCAAACTTAAACTGCCCCTGCTCCATCCTTCCACAGGCATATGGACAATGCACCTGTGAGACTGAAAACTGGACTCTGCCATGGACATTACTCCACCATCACCCATCACTGTTTTACAATCATGTTCCTAAATTTAGCACTTTAATAAAATCACTTATTGCACTTAAAAAATCTGGACTCTGCTCGTATTTTGAACAAATGTATTAGACATAACGGTGCCAAAATGTTCAGTTACATTGTGATGACAACATACCACTGTCACACAGCTGTAGTCCATGGGCAAACAAAGCAGAGGTCACGCAGTGGGGCCCACAGCTCTGAAAACGGAAGGGAAAGTCACAACTCAGTGAACAGGAACTGGGGGGAAACACAGACAGTAGAGAGGCAGGAGACTTTAAGTAAATGTAAAATGGCGTGGTTGATTCGTACCTGTGTGCGACTGAAAATACTGTTGTATCACTGTGTCCCTGTTGTCTGTGTCGTCCCCGTCGTCTTCCTCCTCTTCACTCTCCACAGGCTCCACAGCTGCTACAACACCACCATCTGGACCATCCTCCTGCAGGAAAGGCACCTGGCGTCGCAAAGCCAGGTTGTGAAGCATACAGCAGGCCACGATGATGTGGCACACCTTCTTTGGTGAGTACATTAGGGATCCACCTGTCATATGCAGGCACCTAAACCTGGCCTTCAGGAGGCCGAAGGTTCTTTCTATAATCCTCCTACTTCGCCCATGGGCCTCATTGTAGCGTTCCTCTGCCCTTGTCCTGGGATTCCTCACTGGGGTAAGTAGCCACGACAGGTTGGGTAACCAGAGTCACCTATTAGCCACACACGGTGTCTCTGTAGCTGTTCCATCACATAAGGGATGCTGCTATTTTGCATGATGTACGCGTCATGCACTGACCCAGGGAACTTGGCATTTACATGGGAGATGTACTGGTCAGCCAAACAGACCACCTGGACATTCATCGAATGATAACTTTTTCTGTTCCTGTACACCTGCTCACTTTCACTGGGGGGAACCAAAGCCACATGAGTCCCATCAATGGCACCAATGATGTTGGGGATATGGCCAAGGGCATAGAAATCACCCTTCACTGTAGCCAAATCGCCCACCTCAGGGAAAACAATGTAGCTCTGCATGTATTTCATCAGGGCAGACAACACTCTGGACAAAACCTTAGAAAACATAGGCTGAGACATCCCTGATGATATGGCCACTGTTGTTTGGAATGATCCACTTGCCAAAAAATGGAGTACTGACAGAACCTGCACCAGAGGGGGAATCCCTGTGGGTTGGCGAATGGGGGACATCAGGTCTGGCTCCAGCTGGGCACACAGTTCCTGTATAGTGGCTCGGTCAAGTCTGTATGTCAGTATGACATGTCTTTCTTCCATTGTCGACAGGTCCACCAGCGGTCTGTACACTGGAGGATTCCTCCATCTCCTCGCAAGTCCCAGCGGACGGTGCCTAGGAAGGACAACATGGAGCACAGAGTCAAGCAACCCACAGGTACGTAACCACAGCTTGCACAGTACACGATTCGCTATGCATTGAATGGCTTGTATGATTGGCAATGCAAGGCCTAGGCCTGTGTGAAGCAGTAGAAATTAAGCCATGTGGGCCCTTGAAATGGCGGCTGCCTGACCTGTGAAGTGTGACAATGGGATGTGAGGTCAATGCGCTGGCGTGGCACACCGTGGCGGTAGGCGGTCGAAGACCGCAGCGCAAAGCAGCATTGGTTAACATTGAACCCTATGGGTCTCATGAGCCAAGGACGATGTGCGCCGGCGGTCGCGGTACGCACCGCCGCGGTACGCACCGCCGCGGGCGTGACTGCCATTTTCTATCTGCTTAATCACTCGAGACCTGATCATCCACAGGAGAGGACCTATACTGCAAGTGCTGCCGTGACCTCGGTCTGGAAGAGACAATGGCTGCTGCGACTGGGGAAAGGGCCCCTGCCTTCACATCTGAGGAATTGGAGAAACTTGTTGATGGGGTCCTCTCCCAGTATGCGCTACTCTACGGTCCTCCAGACCAATAGGTAAGTACACAGGGAGCACGTTGTATGGGCTATGCCTGTGTTGAGTGGAGTGGATGTAAGATGGTGGGGAGGGGAGCGAATGAGGAATGCAACGCACGACAGATGAGAGCATGTGCCACATGGCAAGGTTGGGGAGGGGGGGCCACTCACATCGACCATGCAGAAAAGTGATGATATTTCTTTTCCCACCCTGTACATGTCACACAGGTCAGCGCCCATCAGAAGATCGACATTTGGCGTGCCATCGCCAAGGACGTCCGGGCCCTGGGGGTCCACAACAGACGGGGCACCCACTGCCACAAGAGGTGGGAGGACATCCGCTGCGGGAGCAGAAAGACCGCCGAGGCTCTGCTGGGGATGGCCTCTCAACCTAGGAGGGGTGCCACACGGCAATTGACCCCCCTGATGTCCCGGATCCTGGCGGTGGCCTACCCCGATTTGGATGGGCGCGTGAGGACACAAGGGGGTGAGTATCAGCACATTCTGCTATATTAGCGCACAGTGGAGGTGTCTGGGTAGGGGAGGAGGGCTGTGGCTATCTCTAGGCCAGGGCGGTTTCTGTAGGCTAGGCCCCTCCGTAAGGCATGGCCCTGTGCCCCCGCCCCCCACCTCTGTAGGGTGCTAAGTACAGCTATCCATGGCCCGGGCTCACCTATGTGTGCATTTGTTGTCCATAGACTTGTAGGCCAAGTCACAATAATTGAGTAGTGTACCCCGAGTGCGCGGCGTAGTGCAGGGGGCTTCTGTGTCTGTCCTCTCCGCCAACGGTGTCGCCAATGCATGCACTCAACATGTCTTTCTTTCTTCTCCCCCCCCCTTTTTTTTGGGTTTTCCTGTTCATGTGTGCATTAGCATCATCAGGCGGAGGAGAAGTGGCATCGGCGCACGAGGGAGCTGCATCTCACATGGCCCCGGATGGCCATGCAACCGACGCCGAGTACACCAGTGAGACGGAGGGCGAGGGGAGTTCCACAACGGGGACCCGTAGAGACGTCAGCGACACCGTCACGTCCTCGGAAGGGAGCTCCCTTGTGGTGGCGGCAACATCCGTGCCCACCGCAACAACAGGTACAGCCGCCACCCAGCGCACCAGCTCCGTCCTCCCAGCAGCCCCTCAGCGTTCGCCCCGTGCCCGCTCGGCCAGGAAGCCGGGCATCTCCTTCGCCCCAGGCACCTCAGGCCCTGCCCCAGTTACCCCTGGTGCCCTCAGTGCGGAGATCATTGACCTCCTCCAGACGCTCATTGTTGGGCAGTCTACCCTTTTGAATGCCATCCAGGGGGTAGAAAGGGAGGTGCATCAGAGCAATGCATACCTGGAGGGCATTCATTCGGGCAAGGCTGCCCATCAGCGATCGTTCAACGCTCTGGCCTCAGCACTGACGGCAGCCATTGTCCCTGTCTCCAGCCTCCCTCCTCCAACTCCCTCCACCCAGTCCCACTCCCCTGTTCCTCTGCCTATCCCAGACACACCTACAGACCAGTCTGCACACACATCAACACCCAAGGGCAGCTCATCCAGACATAAGCACCACAGATCACACAAGCATTCACCCAAGCAACATCCACATGCAGACATGCCAACAGCCACTGCCTCGTCTCCCTCCTCCCTCCCTGTGACGTCTCCACTCACACCTGCATGCACACCACCATCAGCCAGTACGTCCATCACCAGCATACCCACCAGAACACTACGCACACGTGCAGTCACCACCCCCACTGCCATTTACACGTCCCCTGTGTCCTCTCCCAGTGTGTCTGTCACACCCTCTTCTAAACCACACAAACGCAGGCAGCCACCCACCCAACAGCCATCCACCTCACGACAGCCTCCAGCACAAGCACCTGCACCCAAAGACAGCACACTTGACTCTCCTACAACCACATCCTCTTCCTCCACTCCCATACCCACTGCACCTACCCTTCCCATTGCTCCTAAAAAGTTTTTCCTCTCCAAAATTAACCTCTTTGCATCACCTGACCCACCCCCTCCATCTCGTAAGAGTCCAAACAGCACCTCAGCCACCACAAGCCCTGCACCTACTAGGACCATAGTTCAGGGCTATTGGAGTCCACCAGCTCCTAGGGCAGGAACATCGGCCAGCAGCAAGGGGACAGCCAGCCCACCCCCTGGGAAAAGAACTAAAAAAGGGAAGGGCCGGCGCGAGAGGCCAGAGACGGCAGCCCCCAAGGACACTACCCTTGCACCATCACCTGGCACATCCACAAAGGGAGGCAAGGGCCACAGAGATTCGGCGAAGGAGGGCAAGGGCAGCAGGGCGGACAAGTCCGGCAGCAGGCAAACTGCCCAGGAGGGCCCCACCAGCCCCATTGTGACGGAAGACACCCACGGGCCCAGGACTCCAGCACAGGAGGGCCCCGCAAGCGAAAGGTCGGATGGCGACTGAGCGGGAATTATTGGCCAGATCTGGTTCCCTAGGAACACAAGACAAGCACTGCTGAACAGGGCCCCGCCGTGAGAAGCACCGCTGAACAGGGCCCCGCCGTGAGAAGCACCGCTGAAAAGGGCCCGCCGTGACAAGCACCGCTGAACAGGGCCCCGCTGTGACAAGCACCGCTGAACAGGGCCCACCGTGACAAGCACCGCTGAACAGGGCCCCGGCGTGACAAGCACCGCTGAACAGGGCCCCGGCGTGACAAGCACCGCTGAACAGGGCCCCGCCGTGACAAGCACCGCTGAACAGGGCCCCGCCGTGAGAAGCACCGCTGAACAGGGCCCCGCCGTGACAAGCACCGCTGAACAGGGCCCTTCCTGTCAAGCACCGCTGAACAGGGCCCGCCGTGACAAGCACCGCTGAACAGGGCCCCGCCGTGAGAAGCACCGCTGAACAGGGCCCCGCCGAGACAAGCACCGCCGAACAGGGCCCCGCCGTGACAAGCACCGCTGAACAGGGCCCTGCCGTGACAAGCACCGCTGAACAGGGCCCCGCCGTGAGAAGCACCGCCGAACAGGGCCCCGCCGTGACAAGCACCGCTGAACAGGGCCCTGCCGTGACAAGCACCGCTGAACAGGGCCCCGCCGTGACAAGCACCGCTGAACAGGGCCCCGCCAAGACAAGCACCGCTGAACAGGACCCTGCCGTGACAAGCACTGCTGAACAGGGCCCTTCCTGTCAAGCACCGCTGAACAGGGCCCTTCCTGTCAAGCACCGCTCCGCTGGGCCCTTCATCTCAAGCACCGCTCGGCTGGGCCCTTCATCTCAAGCCCCGCTCTGCTGGGCCCTTCCTGTCAAGCACCGCTCCGCTGGGCCCTTCATCTCAAGCCCCGCTCTGCTGGGCCCTTCATCTCAAGCACAGCTCCGCTGGGCCCTTCATCTCAAGCACCGCTCCGCTGGGCCCTTCATCTCAAGCCCCGCTCCGCTGGGCCCTTCATCTCAAGCCCCGCTCCGCTGGGCCCTTCCTGTCAAGCACCGCTCCGCTGGGCCCTTCATCTCAAGCCCCGCTCCGCTGGGCCCTTCATCTCAAGCACCGCTCCGCTGGGCCCTTCATCTCAAGCACCACTCCGCTGGGCCCTTCATCTCAAACACCGCTCCGCTGGGCACTGCCGTCTCTGAACTGCTCCGCTGTGCCCTTCCTGTCAAACACCGCTCCGCTGGGCACCGCCGTCTCTGAACTGCTCCGCTGGGCCCTTCCTGTCAAGCACCGCTCCGCTGGGCCCTTCATCTCAAGCCCCGCTCCGCTGGGCCCTTCATCTCAAGCACCGCTCCGCTGGGCCCTTCATCTCAAGCACCGCTCCGCTGGGCCCTTCCTGTCAAGCACCGCTCCGCTGGGCCCTTCATCTCAAGCCCCGCTCCGCTGGGCCCTTCATCTCAAGCACCGCTCCGCTGGGCCCTTCATCTCAAGCACCGCTCCGCTGGGCCCTTCATCTCAAGCACCGCTCCGCTGGGCCCTTCATCTCAAGCCCCGCTCCGCTGGGCCCTTCCTGTCAAGCACCGCTCCGCTGGGCCCTTCATCTCAAGCCCCGCTCCGCTGGGCCCTTCATCTCAAGCACCGCTCCGCTGGGCCCTTCATCTCAAGCCCCGCTACGCTGGGCCCTTCCTGTCAAGCACCGCTCCGCTGGGCCCTTCATCTCAAGCCCCGCTCCGCTGGGCCCTTCATCTCAAGCACCGCTCCGCTGGGCCCTTCATCTCAAGCCCCTCTCCGCTGGGCCCTTCCGGTCAAGCACCGCTCCGCTGGGCCCTTCATCTCAAGCCCCGCTCCGCTGGGCCCTTCATCTCAAGCACCGCTCCGCTGGGCTCTTCATCTCAAGCACCACTCCGCTTGGCACCGCCGTCTCTGAACTGCTCCGCTGTGCCCTTCCTGTCAAGCACCGCTCCGCTGGGCACCGCCGTCTCTGAACTGCTCCGCTGGGCCCTTCATCTCAAGCACCGCTCCGCTGGGCCCTTCATCTCAAGCACCGCTGGCCCATTGGCAGGGCCGGATCTGTGTCGGGCAGGGCTTCACAAAGCACTCTGGCCAACATGCCTCCTCCATAACCAGTGGAATCTGTAATCCACCTGATGGACTGTGGCTTTGCACTCCCCAGGATGGTACAGTGGGCAATCCACCCACTGTAGAGACTTGAGAGACTGTGGCTTTGCACTCCCCAGGATGGTACAGTGGGCATGGAGGCCCCTCGTGGATCTGGCGTCGTGGACTCATGTGGCTGAGGTGCCCCCCCTTCCCTCCCCCCTGAGGTGCCTGTGGTTTTATTATCTGATGCCCCAGCAGTGTTCTCTCCAATGGAATCGGGTCTCGTGTGTGGGCTTTGCCCATGTGTTTATGCACATTGGCCCATGAACAATGGAAGGTAGCCAATATGTGCCGGACTTTTGGGCTATGTATATATTGTTCATGTTGTAATATATTTTATTTATATATTTCATATTTCACTTAACTTCAAATATGCCATAATATACTTCAATTTTAATGATCATTTTATTTTGTCTTTGCATTATTCCAGGGGGTTTGGGGGTGTCACTCTGACTTGTTGCTCTGCATTGGTGTGTAGGGATTTGGGGGGGGGGGTGCGTGTGTCGCGTATGTGTGTGCCCGTAACCTTTTCTCCTCCCCCCTCCCCTGTGTCGTAGGTGCAGTACTCACCGTTGTCGTCTGCGCCGGCGTTCGTGCTCCTGGTAGAGGAGCAGGTAGACAATAGCTGGTAGGATGTTTAATTCGGGTTCCATGCTGTCCAGATTCCTCGTGGAGTGTATAGAGTGTTTTCCCGTTCGTAGTCTGTTTCCACCGTGTTTTTATTTGCGGGGCTCCCACCCCGGAAAAGGTGGCGGATTGGTGGGTCGTGATAGTGTGGGCGGTACATTGTCTGCCGCCTGTCTGTTGGCGGTGACCGCCGCGATGTTTGTTTGTCCCGCCGTGGCGGTCGGAGTGTTAAAGTGGCGGGCTGTGTTGGCGGTTCCCGCCAGGGTCAGAATTCCATTTTTTTTACCGCCTGCCTGTTGGCGGGTTGGCCGCCGCTTTAACACCGGCCGCCAGGGTTGGAATGACCCCCTCTATGTTAATCTAACCACCGTCAGGCCCAGCGGCCAGTCAACCTTGTGCGACATACAGCCTTTGGCCAGGTGCAGTGGGGCTAACCACAGGCCAATCTGCAGCCATTCCCTGCGGCCAACCCCCCCAAACACCTAACCTAAAGCTGCACATGGCCAATGGCCATGCGCATCGGAAGATGGCTGTAGGCCTACGTAGCCTCCCTCCTCCAGCTGATTTCAGCCCTGGGGATCCCATCCCCCTGAGGACCGGCCTTCTAAAAATGCATTTTGGGGGGCACACAGCCCCCCTCCCCAGGCCGATTTTAGCCCCAAGGATCCCATCCCCTAGGGTCCAGCATTAATATTTTTTTTGTGGAGTGGTTCATGTGGCACCCCTCCCTGGGCTGATCTTGGCCCTGTGGCCCCCATTCCCTGGGGCTCCACCTAGGGCTGATCTTGGCCCTGTGGCCCCCATTCCCTTGGGCCCGACCTAAACATTTTATTTTATTTTGAGACGCGGGCCACGCGGCCCCCTCTCCAAAGGCCGATCTCAATCCCATGGACCCCATCCCTCAATGGCCGGTCATGTCATCTGGGTGCCCCAAGTGAAAATGGCCCCCGCAGTCTCAACCGGCTCCCCGCCTCCTGCAGGAGCCGGCATTGCTTTAACAGAGAGGGACCTGATAAAGATGCAGCTCCCTCGCTGTGAGAGCAATAGTTTCCTCTGTTTCCCTGCCTAAAATTTCTACAGGCAAGGAAACAGAGGAAACCTCCGCTTCCAGCAAGTAAGAGCTGCTTGACAGCACTCACTTGCTGGAACCGGAATGTTGCTTTGTCTTGGGGAAGGCTGTCAAAGCTCCCGCCAAGTAAGAGCGAACACCTTTGTCCTGGTGGTGGTAGTCCCCCAGGACCAATATTGGCTCCAGGAGGGGGGCAACGAAGCCCCCCCTCCAACATTTCAATGAGCCTTGGGGAGATAATGGTCCCTGGGGCAGGGGATCTGCAACGGACCCCCTATCTTATTTAAATTAAGCCCCATGGAGATGGTGGTCCCCAGAGCTGTGAGGGGGACCAGACGGCCTCCTGCATTTCATTATATATTCGCCCTGGAGAGTTGGCAGTCCCCAGGGCTTCAGGGGCCAGGTGTCCCCTGCACTAAATTCTATGTTAGCTCTGAGGAGGTAGCGGCCCCTGGAGCTGTGTGGGGTCACGGGGCCCCCACATTTCATTCTAGTTTCGGCCCCAGGGAGGTGGCGGTCCCTGGGTCTGTGGGGGGCGGGTACGTGCTTGTTTTTTTTTCCTAATTTTCACCAGATGTACTGTAACACCTGCAGGATTTTTTTTAAAATGTTTTTTTCCTCTAGGAGGATCCCTCCGGAATCCCAGCACTAGGGCTAAGGGGCCAGGGTGTACCTTCCCTGGCCCTTTTTCTTTTTTCATTTTTTTGGGGGGGACTCAGCTGAAGCCACAAGATGGCTGCTCACTGTTAACGTGTTGGCAACCAATCAGATCTCAGCATGCAATCAGGAGGGTTTGCAGAGCCTGTGAGTCCCTATATATACAAATTTGTTTTTACTTTAATTTCTCAAAAACTTACTGAACAGATTTACACCAAATAACAAAAAGGGTGCTTTCTGGACCACAAGCTACCTTTCTGCCAAATTTTGTGTAATTTTGTCCAGTGGTTCTGTCGCTATTTCTGTTCAAACTCCCTATAGAAAAATGGATGGGGAAAAAGCATTTTGGGATCCACCTTTTCTTTGCCTCTGCTTGACGGATCACCCGGAAACTTTCCAAACAGTGGGTGAAGTGAGCATCATATTTGTTTTGGAACATTTCGTGAAGATTCATCAAATGGCACTGAAGTTTTTGCAAAATAAAAACCACTTTTTCTATGGAAAGTAGGTCCTAACCACCACTAGGTAATGCATATATATATATATATATATATATACACACACACATATATATATATATACACACATATATATATATATATATATATATATATATATATACACACGTATATATATATATATATATGTATGTATATATATATATATATATATGTATATATATATATATATATAGATACATATATTTGTGTACACACTGTGGCCCGTATTTATACTTTTTGACGCTAAACTGCGCTAACGCAGTTTTGCGTCAAAAAAAATAGCGCCGGCTAACGCCATTCTGAAGCACCATGCGAGCGCCGTATTTATTGAATGGCGTTAGTCGGCGTTAGCCGACCGGCGCTGCCGGGTGTGCGTCAAAAAAAACGACGTACACCAGGCAGCGCCGGCGTAGGGGAAAATGGCGTTTGGGCGTCCAAAAATGGGGCAAGTCAGGCTGAGGCAAAAAAATCGCCTTAACCCGATTTGCGCCATTTTTTTACGACGCCCAACCCCCATTAACATGACTCCTGTCTTAACAAAGACAGGAGTCATGCCCCCTTGCCCAATGGCCATGCCCAGGGGACTTATGTCCCCTGGGCATGGTCATTGGGCATAGTGGCATGTAGGGGGGCACAATTCAGGCCCCCCTATGCCACAAAAAAAATATATATATATACTTACCTGAACTTACCTTAATGTCCCTGGTGTGGGTCCCTCCATCCTTGGGTGTCCTCCTGGGGTGGGCAAGGGTGGCAGGGGGTGTCCCTGGGGGCATGGGAGGGCACCTCTGGGCTCATTCTGAGCCCACAGGTCCCTTAACGCCTGCCCTGACCCAGGCGTTAAAATCTGGCGCAAATGCACATGCCTGGGAGTCATTTTTTAAGACGGGAACGCCTACCTTGCATATCATTAACGCAAGGAAGGTGTTCACGCAAAAAAATGACGCTAACTCCATGAACTTTGGTGCTAGACGCGTCTAACGCCAAAGTATAAATATGGAGTTAGTTTTGCGTCGAATTTGCGTCGAAAAAAACGACGCAAATTCGGCGCAAACGGAGTATAAATATGCCCCTGTATTTCTCAGCAACGGCCTTGTGCACATACAACATACAGCTATAGCTTGGTTGATAATTTATATATCTACCACCTGTGCCCAGCTACAAAAGTTGATGTGCTCAAAAGACTCACATGGAGGTTGCCTGAATGCTAAAAGTGTAAAAAGAAATGCCACATTTCAGTTCTATACTTGTCATCAATAACTTGTGGCTGACTAGTACCAATGCAGTTACACTTGCATCATGCTACTAGGGTGAATGATCAGCAGACCTAAGAGTAATTGAGAATGAAGTGCCCTCTCACTGCACACAACACAATTGGTAGAGGCATCTCTATCTTACTAAGTGTGGATCTGATAGTAGAGCAAATAACAATATAACTACACAAACATACTTAGGGCCATATTTATCAAAGGAGTCACCTCGCTTTTGTACCACGCAATGAGGTGCAAGTGCAACGCAGCTCTTAAGGCAGATTTATCAAGCCAGGCAAGGCCACCTTGCATGCCCTTGCCTGGCTTGATAAATATAGAGTAAGGTAACGCAGCACAAATCCCTGTGTGGCATTACTCTGCACTGGGAAGGTGTTCCATTAGGTGGAATGTGGGTATTCCTATGCATCCATCTATTGCTTTTCCCACATTCCCAGATTTACCATTACTGGTAGACCTCGGAATGCGTCAAAAATCAACGCTGCCCCTGGTGAGGCGTAACAAGGCTAAATATATTTATTTCTCCTTGTTACTTCATCTTTCTATGTGAGAAATAGGAACATGCCTCAGGGGATTGCCTTTGTATAGGAAGGAGTCCCATTATATGATAAATATACCCCTTTGTCTCCTAGTTGTGCAAAGGGTATAAAGGTGTAATTATTTTCAACAATCTCAGGTCACAGACTGGTTGGAAATCTTATGCTATAGCAGTATCTATTTGTGGATGAGAGGGAATAACCACTGTAAAAACATGGAACAACTTTGCAGACAATACTTGTGCAAGGCACTGAGTCACTGTCACTTTTGTAGAACTGTGCATTGCTGTTTACATTACTGGACAAACAGAACAACAATAAAAGTACTCGTACTGAAGTTTGTCAGCACTCATGCAGTTAATGCGTCCTAATGTAGAATCATTCATATGATTTACATAGTTATTTTTTACACATTTGACAGGGATAGCTCTGTTTGTTCAGGGTGATTACCCTTCATGTCCAAGATGACTGGCTTGTGATTTTAGGGCATAATATGTATGGTACAGCATGCTGCAAGGATATCAATTGATTATAATGTATCTTAATAAGAATATTGGACTCAGATGCGAGATGGATTTGCATTTGCCTTGCACAACGTGAGGGGATGCAGGACATGGGAAAACCTAGAATGACATATCACAAGCAATGCAATGCCACCTTGCATGGCCCAGGGTGGCTTCCTAAATCTTAAGTAAAACAAGGCTGTGAAAGTTGCTGCCTTGCGTTTCTCTATCACGTAAATGTGTTCCATGGGTAGAGCGTGAGTGTTCCACTCATCCACCAAATGATTTGTGAATTCCCAGATGCACCAAGACATGTAAACCGCAAATATGTCACAATGCTAAACCATACAACCACAACACTCAGTTTATTCGAACAGCAGAGCATCATGAGGTCATGTGAGTCTCAGACCAATCTATCTTGTGTTTCAAAATCTTCCTTTATTGCGAAATATCAGTCCAGTTCATATTTCAATACAAATGTTCATGTCAGTTGTTCACAATCGACAGCCAACATGTGTTTCGTCACAAAGTGACTTTATCAAGGCTGCAAGGTATAAAAATGAACATATGAACATGAACATAGTGTACATAATATGCCCCGGCCATATGTCATGTGACTACCTAACAGAATGGTGGAATGCCTGCACCAAGTGTGACATAGAACGTATTGTAAACATATAGTGCAATGTGTGCACCAAGTGAATGTATAGGTATCCTCTTACGGAGGAAAGTAACTTGCATAGAAACAAGTAAAAATAAATAAATACCAAAATAAAAAGCAAAGCACCTATAGTGTCAAATTAAAAGAAGGAATCATGAAATCCACCAATGTGGTAAGCGTACCTAAATGCACCAGGTCCCCGTGATATAAAGCAGAAAAAAGTAATAGTTAGATCCATATGACTGACCAGCAAATCTTCAAAAGACCAATTAGTCATATGCTCATGTCCATAATCTAGCTCCACTACACATCAATTTATGTGTGAAATCAGTGTATTCCAAAGGCGACTTCAATAAATTATTCTGTATTTTTCATCAACGAAAATTAACGTCTCCAGAGTTATTTTGTGAGGGCCACAATAAGCCCAGTGATCTGTTAGTGAAAAAACATAAAATATATGTGTTTTATAGACCACTAATACCTAGTGACAGCCAATAGTAATGCGCAGAGAACCTGTATCATTAAGTACACACACGAGTCATGATGCATATTCATCTCGTAACAGGCACTCACCGTAACTTGCAAAGAAAACGTGTATCTAAGACTGTAGGCATACTCGTAATAAGCACCCACAGTAACACGTTAAAACGCCAATTGTGCTATCCCTGGGCCGCGCTGCATACTGTGGACACAATAAGGCACAGGTACTCAGGGCTGCAGTATCAAAGGGGAACTGCGTCAGCGCAGCCCCAACTTTATTAAGTAAACTCAGTTCCGCGTTGCGTCCAGACACGCGGAACCTGACGCAAAGAAAAGGGAGAGCCCAGGTGGCTCTCTACATCCCTACCATGTTTTTACTTCACACAGAAGCGAAGGGAAATATATAGAAAAACGAAAACGAAAAATGAGACAGAAATGCAAATAATAACAGAACAGAACAAAAGGATACAAAGGGGGTCATTCTGACCCTGGCGGTCCAAGACCTGCCAGGGCCCCGGATGACTGAAGCACCGCCAACAGGCTGGCGGTGCTTCATTGCCCATTCCGACCGCGGCTGTAAAGCCGCGGTCGGAAAACCGGGTCCAGCGGTTTCCCGCCGGATTTCCCCCGGCCGGGCGAATCCTCCATGGCGGCGCTGCAAGCAGCGCCGCCATGGGGATTCTGACCCCCTTCCCCCAACCCTGTTCCTGGCGGTTTTTACCGCCAGGAACAGGATGGCGGGAACGGGTGTCCTGGGGCCCCTGGGGGCCCCTGCACTGCCCATGCCACTGGCATGGGCAGTGCAGGGGCCCCCTAACAGGGCCCCAGCCTGCTTTTCACTGTCTGCTATGCAGACAGTGAAAAGCGCGACGGGTGCAACTGCACCCGTCGCACACCTGCAACACCATTCGGAGCCGGCTTCTGTGTTGCAGGCCCCTTTCCCGCTGGGCCGGCGGGCGCTACCTTAGGTAGCGCCCGCCATCCCAGCGAGAAAGTTAGAATGGCCCCAGCGGTCTTTTGACCGCGGGGCGGCCAAATGGCAGTTCCCGCCTGGCGAGCGGAGACCGCCGCCCGCCAATCTCAGAATGAGGGCCAAAGTCTCAGGGGCAACGGCCCTCTGGCAAACAGGCAGCGATGAACGAACATTTTCTTCCTAGGGATCCATGGTACAGACAAAGGGGGTTATTACAACTTTGGAGGAGGAGTTCCATAGGATATAATGGACTCGTAATACGGCTGGTGGTATATCCGTCACTTTACCGTCACTTTTGGGATGGATTAACACCTCCTCCAAAGTTGTAATAACCCCCAAAGTCTCTGAGCTGGCTGTTCGGCACCGGGTTGGGGCGAAGACGATAACGTCCACCCCTGGGAATTGACTCTTCCCAGTCGGCATTTTCACCCGGAGGGTGTTGTACACTGGACGCTGTTGCCTGAGCATCCTCGGTCTGTACCTCTGCAGCCGGGGGCTCAACCATTGAGTCATCGACCTCTCCTTCCTCCTCAGAGGTGACCGAAACCCCTGCTCTCCTGAAGTGTGATACGTTCCTGGTTACTCTCTGCCTGCCTCGTGCGGCTGTTATCATGGTACCTCGCACACTGACTACCTGCCAGGGTTCAGGCTCAAACGGAGTTTGGAACTTTCCGCCTGGCCGGCGGTTCTTCACTACCACCATATCTCCTTCCTGAAAGTCCTCATACCGACCTCGCCGTCGCTCAGTAGCTTTCCGGTTCGTGTGTTCTCGGTGTTGTTGAGTGGCCTCGACATCCAGTTCTGGGGATGTCCACTGAGGACCAGACGGGATGGAATCCCGAGGCGGAACTTTGAACATAAGTGCAGCCGGGGCACACCCTGTAGTAATGTGAGGTGTCTGGCGATAAGCACTCAAAAATTGTGGTAGACATTGTTCACTATCTGCTTTTTGTTCAACACCTATTCTGAGGGCTCGGTTTAAAGTTCGCATGAACCTTTCGACATCCCCATTAGCCTGCGGCCAGTAGGGCATGACCTTGCGGTGGTGTACGGCTAACCTTTCCAGGTAAGACCGAAATTCCTGTCCATTGAACGGTGGGCCATTGTCTGTTCTGACTTCTTCAGGGAGCCCAAACATGGCAAACGTCTTTTGAAGCACTGGCTTCACATTCTCGAACGCTGTAGATGACACAATGTCTACCACAGGGAACTTGGTGCAGGAGTCGAAGAGGACGGCGGTCAGCCTCCCATCCGGGAAACTCCCAAAGTCCATGCTCACTTTGGTCCAGGGTTTCGTGCTAGCCGGTTCAGTGACTACTGGACAGCAGGATGGTTCCCCTGATGTGATGGCGCAGGAATGGCATTTTCCAACCAATTCGTCCACCTGATTGTCCATACCAGGGAACCACACTTTGGCCTGCAATCTTGCCTTGGTTTTCGCTGTGCCCTGATGTGCTAGTTCTACTACCCTGGCCCACAAGTTCTGAGGCAGTACAATTCTCCTTCCTCGGAGAACCAGTCCATGACTATCCGTGGACAACTCATCTCGCACCCTCCACATCCCCTGCATTGCTAATTTGCATTCCTGATTGCCCACTTTAGTCTTTTCCAAGAAAAACTTCAATTTCCGGTGACCCAACGCTTCTTTTACCTGATTGAGTACCATATCCCCCTTGGTAGCATCAACAATGTCTCCTACCCTTAAGCATTAGGACAGGCCGACTGTACTACCATGTTGATGAACACCTCTGTGTTCTCCTCGTCGTTCTCTTGAGCGTCATCAGTCGTGATTGGGGATGGGTGGCGAGATAAGTAATATGCAGGGTTGTTCGCTCCCGGTCGATAGATGACGGTAAACCGATAAGGTTGCAGCAGAACAATCCACCGCTCTATTCTAGGGGGTGCCAACGAGGGCACCCGGCAAATAGTGCAACTAGAGGCTTATGATCAGCCACCACCTGGAATTCTTGCCCCTACAAATACAGGTGAAAATGCTTGCACGCCCACCGAATCGCCAAAGCTTCTTGTTCTAGCTGGGCATATCGTGTTTCAACCGAAGACAGTGCTCTACTGGCATATGCAACCGGAACCCACTCCTGCGGGTTCTGCTCCTGGAGAAGAACAGCACCAAGACCTACTGGACTCGCATCCTTACTTCTGTGGGGGGTTTTCGGAATCAGTGCTTGACGGATGGCATCAGCTTTACGAGGGTCCACCTGTAGACCATCTTTTGAAAAAACATAGCCAAAAAACTCTACCGAAGTCTGATAGAACACGCATTTCTTCTTGTGGAGTGTTAACCCTGCCTCCGACAACCTCTGCAGCGTAACCCTAAGATGTCGGTGATGTTCTTCCCTGGTCTTGGAATAAATGAGGATGTCATCACTCAAATTGATCACCCCTTGCAGTCCTGACAGGGTCTCTCTAGTCATGTTTTGAAATACTTCGGCAGCTGAAGACACCCCAAAGCTCAGTTTCTTGTATCGTCAAAGCCCCACATGTGTTGAAAAGGTGGTGATGTTCCTACTGTCGGGTTCCAGCTCCAGCTGATGATACCCGACATTAAGGTCCAATTTCGAGAACCACTCCGCCCCATTCAGATCTGCTATGATATCATCCATCGTAGCCCCAACTTTATTAAGTAAACTCGGTTTCGCGTTGCATCCAGACACGCGGAACCTGACGCAAAGAAAAGGAAGAGCCCAGGTGGCTCTCTACACCAATGTACATTAAATAGAAGTATAATGCCCTTAGCAGTAGTCTGAGCCAATGGTAGAGAGACCGTTTCAAATACACTGCAATAGGTCCAAGGTAGTAGCCACAACTAATGCACAGCGAACTTGTATTGTGCAAAACACACACGTGTCGTTTATGTGAGTCTATTGTGCCCGCCCTCTTTGTGATTTATGTCCATACCAATGTGCAGAGAAACACGAAACTCCTTCGCAAAGTGCCTGTAACTGGTAGTACACAAAGTTAATCGACGACTGTCAATGTCCATATGTAAGTACGCACAGGAGTCATGGAGTGTATTCATCATAACAAGCGCCCACCGTAATGCGCAAATAAAACACAGGTATCAAAAACTGGAGGTATATTCATAATAAGCACCAACAGTAATGTGTAAAAACAACAATGTATCTGAACTAGAAGTATAATGCCCTTAACAGTAGTCTGGGCCAATAGTAGAGAGACCCTGTCAAATACGCTGCAATAGGTCCAAGGTAGTAACCACAACTAATGCACAGCGAACTAGTATTTTGCAAAACACACACAAGTCGTTTATGTGAGTCCATATGCGCCCGCCCTCCCGGTGATGTATGTCCATATGAATATGAAGAGAAACATGAAATCCCCTTGCAAAGTGCACGTAACTGGTAGTACATAAAGTTAATCGACTACTGTAAATGTCAATATGCAAAGAAAACACGTAATTCTGGACTGTTAGTATGCCGTCCTTCACAAAGTGCATGTAACTAGTAGTACACAATGTTACGAGGCTACTAGAACATAATCTACAAAAAGTATGCACATATAACACGCCGTGCCTACCCGTGTCTCACGCCATCTAGAGTTCTCCGTATGTTTTCGGTTATCCCTTGTAACACAGTTCCCGGTGTGTGTTTAAATAGAACCTTGCATCATAGTAGAAGTAGGACAAGCGAAACATGTCTATAGTGGCGGCCATCTTAAAACATAGAGGAGCAGCAACAGTGAGAATTATAATTCCTTCTCCTCATTGTTTTATCTTCCTATGTGTGTTGAATTCTGCAGCATACTTACAAAGAGGTAACAAATTACAATAACTAAAGAATGTTCTTGGAGTTCTGCCTCCCCTTAAGGGAGCCAAGGCCAATCCTGTAGCACACCAGCACCATTGTCCAACTCAGACCGCTGTCAACCCTTTGGGAACGATGTTCCTGGCGGTCACAGAGGTCTTTAGGTGGGTTCACCTAACAGGGTTGCAAAGTGGCAGTCGGACCATCTGGAGTGCAGAGGTCCATCCGTCGCTGTTTGTGTCACGGTTCTTGGACCGCCCTACCCGTAATGAGGCCCTTAATGATGACATTGTAACTCAATCGCCTAGCATGATGGAAGGAAAGCTTAATCCCTACATAGCTCTATTAGTGTGTTTTGTATATGTTGCAGTACCAGAGACGTATTAAACACAGACTGTGTTCAACATATATGTCTTGATTTATTTTCACGATGGGTAACATTATCAGTATAGCCTTGTAAGTGGCATGTAAAGTGTCATGCAACATGTGACACTTTGTAATATTTTTATGTGATAGCATTTTTTCTTTAACATATGCTCAAAGTAAGTGTTCAGAAGATCAGTGTGAAGATCAGGCATTTAAATTGTGGAGTAGTTTATGAAAGATGAATGAATGAATGAATAAACAAAAGAATGAATGAGTGATGGAATTTTGTATAGCGCACATCTACTCATAGAGCATCCCGGCACTTTTACATCAGATGGTGAGCGGAGGCAAGAACCTAAGCCTGTTTCCCCCCTACCCTATCTACTAAATATGTATGTTTCTAATAACTTCTTGGAGCAACATTCTTCAGCTGTTGCTCTCAGCTCTCTTGGCAGCTTGTTCCACAGGTCTGTGGTCAGGCTGTTTTTTGTAATGAGGGATTACTTAGTAGCCCGGTCTGACTCGAGTGCAAAGATCCTCTTGGTCTGTAGGCCTTAATCCTTTCATTCAAGAAGGACAGTCCTCTACTACAGAATGCTTGATGAGACAGGGATAATGCCTTGAATACTGTGTGCTTTTGCACTGGTAGCCAATACAACTTCTGACAGAAGAGTGGGTAGGTAGTTTGAACAGTAAGCACACCGCCATATTTTGCACTACTTGTAGTCGATTAATCAGAAAGTCTGGGCTGCCCAGATAAAGGGCATTGGCATAGTCCAGCCTGGATAATGATGCTTTTCCACCCTGCTATAGTTGTTGTGTCAGTGGAATAGGAGGTTGAAGACTGATCTGGATGGATGTGATGAACATACTTCAGAGTGTGAAGATGTACCTCCCAGATTCCCTATAACATTAGTGAGTACAAATAAGGATGCATGATAATCCTTGGCAAGGGCTTGCTGGTTCTGCAAAACAGCAATGACATTATGTTGAGGGCACTACTTACTGCCATGAAGGATTCCATCTTGGCCTCCAATCATTTCCACAGGGTCTCCAATCCTTGTTCCAAAAACTGGACTGAGGAATTGATGGCTCCTAGCTGCTGTACCAGATCACCTATGTGAGAGGTATAAGGCTGTTCTTATTTGTCCCTCTGCGTCATCACACCAGCAATGTCTGCTAAGGAGGCATGATTTCCATGGAGCCAAGAGTGTGTGGGCCATATTTATACTTTTTGACGCAAAACTGCGCTAACGCAGTTTTGCGTAAAAAAAATTAGCGCCGGCTAACGCCATTCTGAAGCGCCATGCGGGCGCTGTATTTAATCAATGACGTTAGCCGGCGTTAGCCGCCGGCGCTGCCTGGTGTGCGTGTAAAAAAACGACATACACCAGGCAGCGCTGGCGTAGAGGGATATGGGGCTTGGGCGTCAAGAAATGGGGCAAGTCAGGTTGAGGCAATTTTTTCGCCTCAACCCGATTTGGGCCATTTTTTCCGACTCCCAACCCCCATAGAAATTACTCCTGTCTTAGCAAAGACAGGAGTCATGCCCCCTTGCCCAATGGCCATGCCCAAGGGACTTATATCCCCTGGGCATGGTCATTGGGCATAGTGGCATGTAGGGGGGCACAAATCAGGCCCCCCTATGCCACAAAAAAAAATGAAAAAAAACACTTACCTGAACTTACCTTGATGTCCCTGGGATGGGTCCCTCCAGCCTTGGGTGTCCTCCTGTGGTGGGCAAGGGTGACAGGGGGTGTCCCTGGGGGCATGGGAGGGCACCTCTGGGCTCGGACCGCCAGGGTCAAAATGACCCCCTACGTCATTTCCTCTCTAAAATAATCAGATATATGTTAGTGATTTACATTACATTGTAAAGAATAGACATTTAGGTGGTCATTATGACCCTGGCGGTATTATGACCGCCAGGGCCAAAACGACGGGAGCACCGCCAACAGGCTGGCGGTGCCTCCTGGCGTATTTTGACCGCAGCGGTAACGCCGCGGTCGCACTGCCGGGGCCGGCGGTTTACCGCCACAATGGCCCCGGCAGATGTAATCCGCCAGGGCAGCGCTGCTTGCAGCGCTGCCCTGGGGATTACGACCCCCTTACCGCCAGCCTGTTTCTGGCGGTTTGCACCGCCAGGAAGAGGCTGGCGGTAACCCTGCACTGCCCATGCCACTGGCATGGGCAGTGCAGGGGCCCCCTAACAGGGCCCCGGCCAGCTTTTCACTGTCTGCATAGCAGACAGTGAAAAGCGCGACGGGTGCAACTGCACCTGTCGCACGGCCGCATCCATTAGGAGCCGGCTCCTATGTTGCGGCCTCATTCCCGCTGGGCTGGCGGGCGCAAACTTGGTTTGCGCCCGCCGGCCCAGCGGGAATGTCATAATGGGGGCCACCTGAGTGCGGCCGCATTGGCGGCCGCATGGCGGTTACCGCCTGGCGGGCGGCAGTAGCCGCCTGCCAAGGTCGTAATGACCCCCTTAGTATGACAGGCTTTTATAATATTTGCTCCTAGATAGGGAAATGTTGGTTACATACATTACAGCATGTCATAATGTCCAATTTGTAGTGTATGAAATCCAATTAATTGAACCCATGGAAACAGTCTTAACACTATCAATTATGATTTTGTATTTGTTGACTGTTGGATATGACATCCCTGGAGTGGTTTCACAATAATTTGTGGCTTCCAGCCTCCTGTTTTTGTGTACTTCGTTTTAATGCCCTTAGAGTACTGCATAATTTACCAATGTTAACCAGTTCTAACATGCCTGTTCTCTTTCACTCTCCTCTAAACATGATAACATTAGCTTACTACCAGTTGTAATTTTTGATTTAATTGTAAGTCCCTAGGAAAATGGTGATCCTTGTTCCCATGGTATGTAATTTAAATGCTAATAGTGGGCCTGCAACACTAATTGTGCCACTCACTGCTGTAGGCTCTTACACAAGATTCAGGCCTCCCATTGCAGCCTGTGTGTATAGACTTCAAATGTCATTTATACCTGCCAAGAAAAACCTCTTACCATGCCAAAACCTCCCTTTCGAATACATATTAGTCACCACTAAGGTAGTCTTAAGACATGCCAGAGTACAGGGTGCAGTGTATGTTAAACGTTTGACATGTACTTGTGAGTTTTAAATATCCTGGTAGTGAAAAATGCAGATTAATTTGGTCACTACTGTGAGGTCAACCTCCCACATAGGATAACATTGGGTTACCTTATTATTTAACTTTTAAGTGGGAGAAGATAGCAATCTAAAGTTTGGTGTCTAAGGAATTGTCAGATATAATCCTTTTAAATGGTAAAGTTGTATTGGTAAATATGGTAAAGACAACAAAGATCACGAGAACTATCAAAAATACTTACCGGTGTTATGACTTGTGAGCACACATTTAGTGAATTAGTACTGTGGGCGCACACTTCGAATTGAGTATTGGTCCCACCTTCCATAGATTAGGTTACTAGGGTCCTGATGAATTGCCTTTGATCTTTAAGACAAATGAGGACAAGAAACATGTTGACCAACTGTAGAGAATATTAAGGAACATTATTTCCCTACATATTCCATTTAGTTCTTATCAATTAACAGGAACCCCTATAATAAAAGCACTCTTAGTGGGGTACCTTAGTTAATTTTAATTTCACTTCCTCACCAATCTACATTTTTCAAATCAGCTCTTTACCTACATAGAGCTTGATCTACCACAGTTTGAGTGAAAGAACTCCACAAAGAGCTCCTTCTAAGGGGCCCATTGGGCATTGCAGCGCTGGGCCAATTAAGAGCTGCCCAATAATGAAGCATGTCACCTCCTGAGGTGGGTGAGGGCTTTAGCTCTAATTAGTAAATATTCTCACCAACCACTTACTTACCTTGGTGCACAAATATTGCCCCCCATAGTTTTGGATACGAACAGCGTACTCTATGAGTTTTTCTTAGCCATTTGGTGCCTGTTACTTGTATCCCGGGTCGCATGGATTAGGTGTAGTTTGCAGTTTGTCTTGGTGTATTGCTCTCGGACAATGAGAAAATGGACTATAGATGTTGACAGGATGGGCCACCTCTCACTTGGCGAAGAGGACAAGCTGTCACCTACCACACTTTCACATCACAAAGGCTCAGCCCGAGCTGAGTCACTATGGGTTTGACATCACTCGTTTATGACCCCAGACAAGCTGTGCTCAGGGCAGGGAGTCAGAAAATGCAAGACGCCTCTGGGGCTGGAACCCTGCAGAACCACCTAGAACCCACCACCTGGACTATGTTCTTCTGTGAATCTACCCCCAAGGTTTTGGCACCCCGGTCATGGGCCCTTGGAAGTGAGCATGAAGGTGCTCTGCCAGGCCAGGTATGGAACCTTGTGCCACAGAACTGATACTGACATTGCATCTCCATGCAGTGAAATTTGTAACGTTGCAATGCAACACATCCCCAATATGGAAACTTGCAATGCTCCTCAACCCAGGATTTAAGGAACACTGTTCAGCATGCCTAACTTGGTCCCTGTATGCATCCTATGCTCTGTCATGATGGCCCTAAAGTTGTGACTTAGTCCTGGCTGGTGCAACAAGAAAACCACAATTGCTGCTTTGTAATTTTAGGCACTGTTTATACAAAACAATTGGAAGCTATATTTCTCTCATTCTACTGATTGAATTTCTGGAGGTTTGATGTAAAATAATTTATTAAGTGTTACTCTATTTAACAAAATTGTTATGGGATTTTCCTTGTGTTGTATTTTCACTTTTTTACAGTTTGAGTGCTGCATAAATATTTGACAACTTGTCTCTCAGTGAGGCATGACTGCTTTGTGATAAGCTAACAGAGGGTTAAGCACAGGTTCAGTTTTAATACATCAAACTGCTTACACTTACCCAATAAACCAGTACCAGGAGTGATATCTTAATTTATGCTATATTGTCTAACATATTCTGAATATGCTACACTCTTAGACAGGAAAACATGACAGTCCAAGTAAAGTTCTGAGCATGAAGTTTTACCTCATACAAAAACACTGTAACCTGGCTGTAAAGCAGGCCACCTTATACAATGACACAAGAGTGCCTGCGTTGGCACTAAGGGCCAGATGTATGAAACTTTTTTGCACTCGCAAACGGTAAGAATCGCAAAATTCGGCCATTTGCGAATGCAAAAACATGGTCTGCGATGCATGAAAGGCATTCGCAGAACAAAATTAAGAAATCACAACAATTGCGGATTTTTGAGTTGCGACCTGGTTTTGTGAGTCACATTTTGCTATTCGGTATTTCTAGTAGGAAATTGCGAGGCGCAAATTGCGATTCGCAAAATCCAAGTCACAAATCGATGCATAAAAAAAATCGCAAATTGCGATTTTTCACAGAATGGCATTTTGCACATGCAAAATACCACTAAGTGAAACCAGGTGGTAACCTGGTGCAACCTATATAAAGAGGCCCAGAATGCCTCAGACTCTTTTCCACAATGGCTGCACTCTACGTCATGGCGAGGAGAATGAGGATCTTGGCAGGTTTGAGGAGAGTGAGGAGGAGACAGGAGCGCATTTTCAGAGTGCGCATTACACTTTTTAACCTGACAGAGGAGGAAATATTTGAGAGGTATAGGTTGAACTCAGCCATGATAATTGATCTGATAGCTGAGCTACAACCCATACTGCAGCGCAGAACACTAAGGACTCACAGCATACCCACCCATATGCAGGTATTATGCTCCTTCCACCTACTCGCCTCAGGGAGCTATCAAGGGGTCATAGCAGCAGCTGGAGGGCTCTCACAGAGTACCCTCTGAAGATTTTTCAATGCATTTATCAACGCCATGCTGAGCAGGATACACCAGTACATCAGATTCCCCCACACCCCACAGGATATACAGCAGACAAAAATGTATTTTTACCAGATAGCACAGTTCCCCCATATCCTAGGTGCCATGGATGGGACACATGTTGCAATCTGTCCACCATCAGCCACAGAGTATGTGTACCGCAACCGTAAATACCAACATTCAATGAATATACAGGTTATTTGCAATGCCTCATACATCATTACTGATCTCGTGGCCAGGTACCCAGGGAGCACACATGATTCGTACATCTTTCGCCATAGCGGCATTCACACAAGACTGCTAGCTGGGGAGTTTGGAGAAGGTTATCTACTAGGTATTGTCCCTCTATACAATGGCGCATTGATGGCGTGCTGATGTCAGATGGCTCAGTTACTCATCATACCCTCTGTCCCTTCCAGGAGACAGTGACTACGCAGTGCGCACCTACATGATGATGCCCTATCTCAATCCTGCAACACCTGCTGAACGGAGATACAATGCAGCACACAGGGCGACCCGCAACGTGGTGGAGCGCACCTTTGGACTGCTGAAGAGTCGCTTCCGGTGCCTCCACAAAAGTGGAGAGGCACTACAGTACAGCCCAGAGACCACGTGTAGAATAGTGCCTACTTGTGCAATCTTTCACAATATAGCTAACACCAGGGGCATACCAGTAGAAATATGTGAATCTGAATCTGATGAGGATGATGATCCCATACCACCCCTACAGCCAGCAGACAGGACCAGTGCAGCAGAGGGAAGGCAAAGGCGTGCTGATATCACACACAACCATTTCAGATGTAAGTATGAAAAACACAAATGCACTGACAAATGTACCTGTAGTGAAGTAAATTTATTACCTTAATGTCTGGTAATGTTAGTCCAACGAATAACAAAATAAATGAGTTAACAAAACTATAGAAGTTCAGAGTAATGCACTATTACGTCATAGTGAACTCATTACCCCTCTGGCCCCTACAGTTACTTCTTGCAGCCACGCACACCACTCGGGTGCCCAGTTGTCTCACTGGCACCTTGAGAGTCTGCCTCCGTGGCAGTGCTGTGCCTGGCACTGCGCCGTCTGGTGTCCATTGCAGGTACAGCTAGACTGCTGAGGCTGGAAGTGTCCTCTGTGTCCCCCAGTCCAAGCTCACTAGGTGTGGCTGACCTCTGTCCCATGATGTTGTCAATCACATTTGTGATTTGGACAAGCCCGTTAGCCACATCCTTGCTGCTGTGTGCTGCCTCCACCCGTGCAGCCACTGCACGACGTGCAATCAGTGAGGTTGAAGTAGCTAGCCTGTTGACACAGCAACAGAAACCCCCGAACATGTTCATGAATCGTCGCTCCTGTCCGCAGTGGCTCACCCTGTCATGGCGCAGCTCCTGGCATAGTTCCCGCACAGCAGAAGTGAGCTCCATTGTGTCCTGCGATGCCTGCAGCTGTTCTATATTTGCATTGAGGAATTCAAGCTGGCGATGCAGGTCCCCCATGTTGGTGTTATGTAGCTGCATTTGTTTTTGTAAGCCAGTTATCCTTTTGTTCTGTAGGCACTGCTGCTGTAACATAGCTGCTTCCAGCCCACCAAAGAAGGAGGGACCCTCACCTGCCTCATTCGCCTGTGTACCGCCATTTATCGCCATCCTGTGGGGTGCTGTGGTCTGCTGAAAACTGGCCTCCTGCATCTGGGAGCGCCTGCCAATTGGGGATGGTGTATGTGGCCCTTCCTGCTGCTCATCTGAGTCCTGACTGAGCTCTGGCAGTGGCAGTACCCTGGGCCTGCGTGGGAGTGGCGCAATGGTGAGAGACCCACTTGTGTTTGAGTCTGAGGCTGGATGGGTGTCAGTCTCGCCTACGTTGGCACATACTGTGGCTTTTAGGCCTGGCCCACCTGCAACAACAATATGCAGCATGTCAGTTATGTTTGTTGCAAGTAAGGGCACACAATGGTAATAAAGGTACAGGTACTTCTCTTCACTATGTTGTGGGTGTTATGTTCCTCTGGGTGTTGCTCTACTTAATCAGATTGTATGTGTTACTTTTAGCTCTGGGTTGTGGACTGCCACTCCTATTATGCATTGTTGTGCTGCATCTAAGATGTGGAATGGACTACTTCTCACAATGTTGTACATTACTTGCTAATTCCTAAGGGGCTTTTGTGCATACACATATGGGGTTACAATTCAATATTGCACTTACCTTGGCTGGTACTTGGGGTGCCGGAGGTGTCTATCTCTGTGACCCCAGTCACTGCTTCAGGGAGGAGTGTGGACTCCACTAGGTCCTCTAATGTGGTGGATGGTGCCTCTGTGGGTGGACCGACTCCTGTGCCCCTGGCCTCCTGCAGTCTTCTTGCTACCCTCTCCTTCGCATGGGACCGCAGGTCATACCACCTCTTCTTAATTTCGTCGACTGAGCGCTGTGCCACTCCAATAGCGCAGATCTTGGTTTGTATATCTGCCCAGAGTCTCCTTTTCTCACTCTCCGGCACCTGGAGTGAGCTTTTACCAAAAAGGCGGTCATGGCTCCTGACCACCTCCTCTGTCAGCACCTCCAGCTCTTGCTCGCTAAATTTGAGCTTCCTCTTTCTTTCTCCCTTCTCCTTTCCTTGGGCTGAGGTGTCCATCCTTGTTCAGGTGTGCTGCCTCCTTCAGAGTGTTGCTCAGTGTGGCTGGGCTGCTCTCTCTGAATGCTGGTTTGGGTGTGGCACCTGAAACTGCCTAGGATGACTCACTTCCTGCTTGTGATGTCATCAGGCTCCTCCAGGTGTGCTTTCTCGAAATTTCTCGCAATTTGCGATTTTCAATTACCGAATCGCAATTTGCAAAAATGTAAATTGCGATTTGGTAAATCGGCCTCGCAAACCACAAATAGCGATTTTTAAGAAATCGCTAATTCCGAATCGCAATTATGATACATGGCCTATTGCGACTCGGAAATAGCGATTTCTTGCGATTCACAAGGCCATTTCTTCATACATATGGCCCTAAGTTGTCTTGCGTTTGTAGTCATCCCAATGTTTTTTGCATGCCACTGCAGTCCTTATTATTACTAATGGTAATTTTGAGGTGACAAAGAATAAATGCTAATTTTTAGTCACCTCACTTTTGATTATTTCACTTTCTTCCTCAGTCAAGTTTGACTTTTTCTTCTTTTTGCCAAGTGATTCTGGTGCATCTTCCGTATTTGTGGGCTCCTGGCTTCCTATTGCTTTTTCCAAGTTGTAAAATGTTGAGAAGTGCACAGTGTGACTTTGTAAGGTTTTTCGCAGTCCATTGCAGTTCTCCGTGGTGCAAAGCTGAGTTGTGGCACTTCAAGGTTTCTTATGGCACATAAGTCAACTTTGTGTCACGTAAGGGGTAGGTGTGCTACGGAGCACTGCACCAAAACAACAACTTTGCATCTCACTGCGTGACGCATCTCTGAGCCCTGCATCATGGTGCACCATATGGTGGTTATAGCACATTCATAATGCAGAAATCTGGTGCAGCATGGTGCAAGGCATTCTCACGCAACACTGCACAACTCAGTGTTGCATGAGAAATGATAAACTTAAGCGACAGTGTTTTATGTTGGTGGATATTCTATATTTTTTAACAGGTTTACAGATCGGAAGTCAACTTGTGGACTTTTGTGTTTTGTGCTTTTTTAAAGGAAATTAATTGGGTTTCTAGTAAACCAATATTATTATTTTTAATTTCTGTTGATTTTACAGGTTTCCTGGGGCATCCCTTTTTTTGATTTTTCACATTTTTAATTGTACCGTATGACTTTGTATTACTTCAATGGATTCACCTTGGACTTTTTCATTCAGAGTGCGCATTACACTTTTTAACCTGACAGAGGAGGAAATATTTGAGAGGTATAGGTTGAACTCAGCCATGATACTTGATGTGATAGCTGAGCTACAACCCATACTGCAGCGCAGAACACTAAGGACTCACAGCATACCCACCCATGTGCAGGTATTATGCTCCCTCCACCTAATCGCCTCAAGGACCTATCAAGGGGTCATAGCAGCAGCTAGAGGGGTCTCACAGAGTACCCTCTCTAGATTTTTCAATGCATTTATCAACGCCATGCTGAGCAGGATACACCAGTACATCAGATTCCCCCAAACCCCACAGGATATACAGCAGACAAAAATTGATTTTTACCAGATAGCACAGTTCTCCCACGTCCTAGGTGCCATAGATGGGACACATGTTGCAATCTGTCCACCATCAGCCACAGAGTATGTGTACCGCAACTGTAAATACCAACATTCAATGAATATACAGGTTATTTGCAATGCCTCATACATCATTACTGATCTTGTGGCCAGGTACCCAGGGAGCACACATGATTCATACATCTTTCACCATAGCGGCATTCACACAAGACTGCTAGCTGGGGAGTTTGGAGAAGGATATTGACTAGGTATTGTCCCTCTATACAATGGCGCATTGATGGCGTGCTGATGTTAGATGGCTCAGTTACTCATCATACCCTCTGTCCCTTCCAGGAGACAGTGACTACGGAGTGCGCACCTACATGATGACGCCCTACCTCAATCCTGCAACACCTGCTGAACGGAGATACAATGCAGCACACAGGGCGACCCGCAACATGGTGGAGCGCACCTTTGGACTGCTGAAGAGTCGCTTCCGGTGCCTCCACAAAAGTGGAGGGCCACTACAGTACAGCCCAGAGACCACGTGTAGAATAGTGGCTACTTGTGCAATCTTGCACAATATAGCTACCACCAGGGGCATACCAGTAGAAATATGTGAATCTGAATCTGATGAGGATGATGATCCCATACCACCCCTACAGCCAGCAGACAGGACCAGTGCAGCAGAGGGAAGGCAAAAGCGTGCTGACATCACACACAACTATTTCAGATGTAAGTATGAAAAACACAAATGCACTGACAAATGTACCTGTAGTGAAGTAAATGTATTACCTTAATGTCAGGTAATGTTAGTCTGACGAATAGCAAAAGAATTGAGGTAAAAAAACTAGAAACAATAGAAGTTCAGAGTAATGCACTATTACGTCATAGTGAACTCATTACCCCTCTGGCCACTACAGTTACTTGTTGCAGCCACGCACACCACTCGGGTGCCCAGTTGTCTCACTGGCACCTTGATTGTCTGCCTCAGTGGCAGTGCTGTGCCTGGCACTGCGCCGTCTGGTGTCCATTGCAGGTACAGCTAGACTGCTGAGGCTGGAAGTGTCCTCTGTGTCCCCCAGTCCAAGCTCACTAGGTGTGGCTGACCTCTGTCCCATGATGTTGTCAATCACATTTGTGATTTGGACAAGCCCGTTAGCCACATCCTTGCTGCTGTGTGCTGCCTCCACCTGTGCAGCCACTGCACGACATGCAATCAGTGAGGTTGAAGTAGCTAGCCTGTTGACACAGCGACAGAAACCCCCGAACATGTTCATGAATCGTCGCTCCTGTCCGCAGTGGCTCACCCTGTCATGGCGCAGCTCCTGGCATAGTTCCCGCACAGCAGAAGTGAGCTCCCTTGTGTCCTGCGATGCCTGCACCTGTCCCTCATGCAGCTGTTCTATATTCGCATTCAGGCACTCAAGCTGGCGATGCAGGCCCCCCATGTTGGCGTTATGTTGCTGCATTTGTTTTTGTAAACCAGTTATCCTTTTGTTCTGTAGGCGCTGCTGCTGTAACATAGCTGCTTCCAGCCCACCAAAAAAGGAGGGACCCTCACCTGCCTCATTCGCCTGTGCACCGGCATTTGTCACCATCCTGCGGGGTGCTGTGGTCTGCTGAAAACTGTCCTCCTGCATCTGGGAGCACCTGCCAGTTGGGGATGGTGTATGTGGCCCTTCCTGCTGCTCATCTGAGACCTGACTGAGCTCTGGCAGTGCCCTGGACCTGCGTCGGAGTGCCACAATGGTAAGAGACTCACTTGTGTTTGAGTCTGAGGCTGGATGTGTGTCAGTCTCGCCTACGCTGGCACATGCTGTGGCTGCTAGGCCTGGCCCACCTGCAACGACAATATGCAGCATGTCAGTTATGTTTGTTGGAAGTAAGGGCACACAATGGTAATAAAGGTACAGGTACTTCTCTTCACTGTGTTGTGGGTGTTGTGTGCCTCTGGGTGTTGCTCTACTTAATCAGATTGTATGTGCTACTTTCAGCTCTGGGTTGTGGACTGCCACTCCCATAATGCATTGTTGTGCTGCATCTAAGATGTGGAATGGACTACTTCTCACAATGTTGTACATTACTTGCTAATTCCTAAGGGGATTTTGTGCATACACATATGGGGTTACAATTCAATAATGCACTTACCTTGGCTGGTACTTGGTGTGCCGGAGGTGTCTATCTCTGTGACCCCAGTCACTGCTTCAGGGAGGAGTGTGGACTCCACTAGGTCCTCTAATGGGGTGGATGGTGCCTCTGTGGGTGGACCGCCTCCGGTGCCCCTGGCCTCCTGCAGTCTTCTTGCCACCCTCTCCTTCGCACGGGACCGCAGATCATACCACCTCTTCTTAATTTCGTCGACTGAGCGCTGTGCCACTCCAATAGCACAGATCTTGGTTTGTATATCTGCCCAGAGTCTCCTTTTCTCACTCTCTGGCACCTGGAGTGAGCTTTTACCAAAAAGGCAGTCATGGCTCCTGACCACCTCCTCTGTCAGCACCTCCAGCTCTTGCTCGCTAAATTTGAGCTTCCTCTTTCTTTCTCCCTTCTCCTTTCCTTGGGCTGAGGTGTCCATCCTCGTTCAGCTGTGCTGCGTCCTTCAGAGTGTTACTCAGTGTGGCTGGGCTGCTCTCTCTGGATGCTGGTTTGGGTGTGGCACCTGAAACTGCCTAGGATGACTCACTTCCTGCTTGTGATGTCATCAGGCTCCTCCAGGTTTGCTTTCTCGAAATTTCTCGCAATTTGCGATTTTCAATTACCGAACAGCAATTTGCGAAAATGCAAATTGCGATTCGGTAAATCGGCCTCGCAAACCACAAACAGCGATTTTTAAGAAATTGCTAATTCCGAATCGCAATTATGATACATGGCCTATTGCGACTCGGAAATAGCGATTTCTTAAAAATCGCTATTTGCGATTCGCAAGGCCCTTTCTTCATACATAGGGCCCTAAGTTGTCTTGTGTTTGTAGTCATCCCAATGTTTTTCGCACGCCACAGCAGTCCTTCTTATTACTAATGTTAATTATGAGGTGACAAAGAATAAATGCAAATTTTTTGTCAACTCACTTATGATTATTTCACTTTCTTCCTCAGTCAAGTTTGACTTTTTCTTCTTTTTGCCAAGTGATTCTGGTGCATCTTCCGTATTGGTGGGCTCCTGGCTTCCTATTGCTCTTTCCAAGTTATAAAATGTTGAGAAGTGCACAGTGTGACTATTTAAGGATTTTCGCAGTCCATTGCAGTTCTTCGTGGTGCAAAGCTGAGTTGTGGCACTTCAAGGTTTCTTATGGCACATAAGTCAACTTTGTGTCACGCAGTTGACGGTAGTTGTGCTACGGAGCACTGCTCCAAAACAACAACTTTGCATCTCACTGCGTGACGCATCTCTGAGCCCTGCATCATGGTGCACAATATGGTGGTTATAGCACATCCATAATGCAGAAATCTGGTGCAGCATGGCGCAAGCCACTCTCACGCAACACTGCACAACTCAGTGTTGCATGAGAAATGATAAACTTAAGCAACAGTGTTTTATGTTGGTGGATATTCTATATTTTTTAACAGATTTACAGATTGGAAGTCAACTTGTGGACTTTTGTTTTTTGTGCTTTTTTAAAGGAAATTAATTGGGTTTCTAGTAAACCAATATTATTATTTTTAATTTCCCTTGATTTTACAGGTTTCCTGGTTCATCCCCTTTTTTGATTTTTCAAATTTTTAATTGTACCGTATGACTTTGTATTACTTCAATGGATTCACCTTGGACTTTTTCATTTGTGCATTTTATTGGACTTTTTTGGACTTCACTTTTTCCTTTTTGGTGGATTATATATTGGCAACGATGGAGATGCATAGCTACAGAACTGTAAGTTTCATTTATTTATTTAGTTATGGGTGGGAAATGTATATTTATTATATTTGTGTATTAGCAGTGATTACAGTGTGTTATTTTGCATTTCTACGTGTTGGAGTTACTTGATTCTATTTTATGTTTATTTCTAATATTGTGCTTTGTGATTGTTCATGTGCTGATTTTTAATTAATTATAAACATGTGATTATTATTTATCAGCCTTCTTTTCTATGCTAGTTGCATGTTTTTTGGACTGATGGATGCAAATAATTGAAAACATATTTATTTAAAAATCCTTAAGTTTTGGTGGTGTGTAGCTTTGTTAAGGTTTGTTGGTTAATGTGTACTTAGCTATGTGTTTTATAATAGGGATTTTCCTATTGATTCTAAGTAGTGTACTCCTTTGTTGTTTATAAAGATTCTAACTTTACATAGTAGCAGTTTGTACATTTTACTGGTTTATTTGCTTATTTTAAATTTAATTTGGGCTACTGATTGCTTGATTGTTAGTTGTGGGTAGCATTGTTCTTTTTGTAGGGCTTCTAAGAATTTGTGGAGTGTAGCGCTGGTTCTCCCTGGTGTGGTTTAAAATGCATTGTGCCATCTTTCTACTGCATTGTTGGTTTTGGCTTCTTGAGTCGTGGTGCTATTTTAGACATTTCATCATGGCATTGGGATTTGGGTTGTTGTCTATGTCTGGAGTGGTGCAGTCTGCCAACCCAAGTGTCTTCAAAGTAGTCCATAAGGGGAATTAGGATGTTTTTGATTTGTTGGTAAAACAGGCTTTCCAAATGTAAGTTGTAGTTGTTAGCTACCCCTGTTACAGGGACAATGGCTAATGCAATTAGTTCTTGTTATTTCAAAGGCAAAGTAGCTGTTTGTTGCATTTTATATACTTAGTGCAGATTGTTGGACATATCTCCAAGTGCTTTGATTAAAGTGTTAGCAACAACCTTGAATTGCTGTGTGTGGGTACAGATTAAGGGGGTGATTCTGACTATGGCGGACGGCGGAGGCCGTCCGCCATAGTACCGCCGCCAAATGACCGCACCGCGGTCAAAAGACCGCGGCGGCCATTCAGACATTTCCTCTGGGCCGGCGGGCGCTCTCCAAAAGAGCGCCCGCCGGCCCAGAGGAAATGCCCCTGCAACGAGGACGCCGGCTCAGAATTGAGCCGGCGTAGTTGCAGGGGTGCGACGGGTGCAGTTGCACCCGTCGCGTATTTCAGTGTCTGCAAGGCAGACACTGAAATACTTTGCGGGGCCCTCTTACGGGGGCCCCTGCCGTGCCCATGCCATTGGCATGGGCACGGCAGGGGCCCCGCGGCAGCCCCTACCGCCATCCTGTTCATGGCGGGTTTCCCGCCATGAACAGGATGGCGGTAGGGGCTGTCAGAATCCTCATGACGGCGGAGCGTGCTCCGCCGCCATGAAGGATTCCCCCGAGCAGCGGTAAGTCGGCGGGAGCCCGCCGACTTGCCGCTTCTGACCGCGGCTGAACCGCCGCGGTCAGAATGCTCGTGGGAGCACCGCCAGCCTGTTGGCGGTGCTCCCGTGGTCGGTGGCCCTGGCGGCCACCGGCCGCCAGGGTCAGAATGACCCCCTAAGTATTGTTTTTATCATGGCTTGTTCAAAGTCAATTATTATTTTCTATGGAGAGTAGCTGATTGGTTTCAATTTTATGTGGTTAGTAGCTTGTATAAAGTGCTACTTTGTTTATTAGGTAGCAAGGCAGATATGAGTGGTATATTAGTGTTTTGATATTCATGTATGGTGTATATCTGACTAAATGGTTTAGGGTACATTTTAAATGCTCTGTCCTTCTTCCATGTTTGACATCAGCTTAGTCTTAATTAATTATCTCCTGTAGCAAATATAATAATGTGTTTGTCATTTATAGTTTGTCATGTAGGAGGAAAGGTTCATCATTTCATTTGGTGGTTGAGTATTCCGGAATTTGGATGTCGTTGTACCTTCTAGGAGCAGCTGGAGTATCTGTGGTGATTTTCTTAGTTTGAGCTATTAAGCCTTTTGAAGTGAGAATAGCTGGTACCTAAGCTGTGATGTGTTTGGGGACTTTAGGTAGTATATCTTTCAGACTTTTAGTAGTGGGCTCGTGGAAACTAGTACTTTCCTCTTTTAATCTTGAAGTACATGCCTTATTTCGGTGTTCGATAATATTTGCTGGGATGGCTGTGTTCTCTTGCGCACATAACATCATTTTTCATAGTAGCCCTCCCATAACATGCATTAGAGTAGTATTTTATACATTTTCAAATAACAGTGTCTGTGCTTGTACTTACTTGGCTGTAAGCGCAGCCCATGTGCAAAAGTAATTGTTTGCTTTTCTGTGAGGTGATATATCATGCTCTTTCTGCCATTCTGCCTGGAAATAGTTTAATATTGTAGTGAAATAAATTGTAATAATTTATTTTTTACTTTGCAAATGTACAAAAACATGTGTTTTGCTTTTTATTCTTAGAAGTATTGTGGATTATAATGCACTTCCATTTTCAGTTTTCCATTAAAGGTTCTCTATTGTGGAACAGGTAGCTTATTATTCCTGTAAAAATTTGTATATTTTAAACTTTTATTGTAGGTAGTTTGTACTTTTGAGGTTTTTTTGTGTCACTTTTATGGTTTAGTTGATATTTAGAAGATTTTACTCAGTTTTAAGTGCCTTTTTCTAGGTATCTGATTATTGAATTTTAATTGTGGGTCTGTAGGTTGTAGATGGCATGGTAGTTTTTCTGTAATACCGAACGTTTTGGTAGACAAACAAATAAAAATAACGAGTTTGGTTAGGTATTTGTATTTTTATGGTTTTCATATCTTACTTTCAACTATGTTTAAATAAATGTTTTACCCATTTATGAAAGTAGTTTTGAATTTTCTGTTAGCAATCTGGTAGAGTGTTGTTGCCTTGCAGCTTCAGTGTTCTTGATGTGGTAAGTGGTGATATTTTCTGCTCCTCTTATATTGTATCTTTAATGAATTTCTTATTTTAATTTGTGAGCTTGCTTTGCAATTGTTCTTAGTGGTTAGTCTTTGTTTACTTTTTTTTAAATCAATTATTACCTTTTATGATGGGTGCTAATTAGTGTTTCTGTTTTAACAAGAAATATATATTTATTTTTATATTATTTTGTATGTATTTCTTATGTCTAATTTTATTCACAAATGTTTTTATAATACATTAGTTGTTGAAAGTATTTTTTGTTAAATTGTTGATGATTTGACATGTATTTTTTCATATGACTTTAAAGTTTGTTTTATTGTTATAAACTGTAAATAATGTACTTAGATGATTAGTGATTTATTTACTTAAATTGTCATTGTTGTTTTAATTAACATCGAGTTGTGGTATTCTGTAAAACTTGAGTTTAATTTTTGCAATTTTAGGGTAGTCTATATTGTGTGTTTCAATTGTTTTGCCTTTTCATATATCTATTTATGGGTAACACTATTTTTGTTTACTATATTTGTGGTTTCAATATTAGCAGAAATAGATATTTGTAACTGTGACATTTTGGTCATCAATATTTGTCTGTCTCAATTAAGTATAGGATGGCAATACTTTTGAAAACAACATTTTTTTTCTGATATCGTTGTGAATCAATATTGTTTATATCAATATTATTTCATTTATCCACCTCACCAAATGTGTATTATATAATCCCTAAATAGCTACAACTTTGACCTTATTTCCTGCAATTATAATGTCACAAATGGGGCCATTTTTGCCACTTGACCAAACTCATGTGCACTCAACACAGAATTTCCTGATTCAATTTTAATTCCAACTGCCCATATTCATGCTAACGACCTGTGTTTTTTCCCTATTGTGTTAGCTCCGGGTTTGCACATTCTTGCAAAGTGGCCCTTTCCCTCGCCACTCTTAAGACAAACATGTCCCAAAGTAGAACACAATTTGCTGGTCTCCACATGTCCATTACAGCTGCGTCTAAAACATACCAGTTCATCCACCTTAATCTGAATCATACTTTTTGGTAGTACTGTTTTCGCATTCCCACTGACTTCCATTTGATTAACTGGTTTCTCCACACACCCAATAGCAACATGACTTGGGTTAGCTGTGATGTTGCTTCAAACATTTTAGCAGTCTCAAAATCTTACATTAACTTTTTAATTGACAACTGTTTTTCTTAAAGGTTTGTATTATGTGTTTTATTTACTAGTTGAGCTCTAATAACATAGACCCTCATTTTGACTTTGGTGGTCTTTTTGAAAGACCGCC
The DNA here is from genome assembly GCF_031143425.1 of Pleurodeles waltl. Classification (NCBI taxonomy): domain Eukaryota; kingdom Metazoa; phylum Chordata; class Amphibia; order Caudata; family Salamandridae; genus Pleurodeles; species Pleurodeles waltl. The sequence goes on along the minus strand of NC_090447.1, from coordinate 1,172,784,636 downwards.
AAAGCTGCGGGCACCAGAAGACCGTCAGTGCTGGTGGTCTTCCGCCCACCATATTACGAGTACTGCTGGACTCCCGCTACATTTCGGGCAGAAATCCTGCAGTAGTTGTGCTAGCGGTCAGAGGTGCATGGGCAGTTCAACCACCGGCCCCGCCCTGCCAGAAGGACTCCACCATCCGTATTACGAGCTGTAATACTGCCTGGCGGTGTCCTGATGGTGGGGTTCTGCCACTGTTCCCATTCCTTGCCTAGGCGACCTCCTCACCGGACAAGGTAAGTCGGGCGTCCGACAGGGGAGGTGGGGTGGAGGATTGGGGGTGTTGTGTGTGTATGCATGTGTGTATGAGTGTTTGTATGCATGTGTGTATGAGTGTTTGTATGCTTGTGTGTATGCGTGTGTGTATGAGTGTGTGTATGCATGCGTGTATGAGTGTGTGTATGTGTGTGTGAGTGTTTGCATGTGTGTATGTGACTATGAGTGCTGAAGTGAAGGCTTATATGTCAGTGTTGGTGAATGAGTGTATGCGAGGTGCATGTGGGTGACGGTGTGCATGTGCAAGTATGCGGAAGAGGATAGGGGCGGAGGGTGGGGTGAGGAGGGTTCTGTGCATGGAGGATGTGGAGGGGTATGGTGTTTGCTGGGGGGGAGTAGTCTGCCTGTGACAGGGAATGTCTTCCCTGTCACCGGTAGCCTTTTCGCCAGGGTTTTCTTGGCGGTGCTTCAGCCGTAGAAACCCTAGTGGAAAGCAGGCTCAAAATACCACTGGCGGTCTTCTGTGGACAGCCAGGTCGGAGATGTTCATCTCCGGCCTAGCGGGTCCAACAGCCCTGGCTGTATGAGTGGGGATGTGGCAGGTTGGCAGAGGCCAACCCGCCACACTCACAATGTGGTGGTCTTTACTGCCAGTCTGTTGGCGGTGAAACCGCCACCATGGCCCTGGCGGTCAGAAGACAGCCAGGGTCATGGTATTGGCCTTAATCCTGAAACAAATAATAATTATATCTGTAGACTAATGTTCTAAAAAACTATACAAATTTAAAAATAGGTTCACCAAGGATGTCAAGGTTACAACCTGCAAAAGGACTTCCAAGTCTCAGAATAACCCGCTGCCAAACAGGAGGGGGAGGCAGAGGAGGTGGGTTTCCTGCCCAACACCACAAAGCGCCAACCACGGGACACCAAGGATACACACAGCTAAGGGACTTCAAGTCCCACAATAACCTCTAGTCTACCATTTCCAGCAGTAACAGACACTTCTATTCAATTGTGCGATTGTGTATATGTAAATCTTGCTACTGAGTGCTCAAATAGATTTGAAACCCTCCAGTGTAAAGAGAGTCAACATCAGCAACAATGAGGGATAACTGGATCATTGATTTATCATGTAAGGCAGCCACTAGAGAACCCTCACATCAGAAGAGGTTGGTGGCCTGATTAGATCCCTAAGATCAGAGATCAGTGACCTAAGGCAAGTGGTAACTAGTCTAATTGATTCTTTGTCCAAACTTGTAAATGCCTTTGCCTCCAGGGAGATCTCTATAAACACTTTTAATACCCCTTACAATGAGTAGCTCTAGATTACTTCCCCTAACTTACAACGGCCAGAGTTTTTATTGAGATTATGGCATGCTATTATGTGCAGTTCTTGATTAGACAAGCTCAGGAGATAACTCAACCCCAGACTGGTAATATACCCATTGGCTGTTGTCAGGCCCATAATCACAAGTCTGCAAAGTAACACCAACCCTTATCTCCAGAGCCTTCATCCATTGGTAGTGAGACAGGAATATGGGGTTAATGCCTCATATGACCGCAACTGTACCACCTTAAGGGCTCATTTTGAGGTACCCTTCATAGTGTAACACTGGTTGTGACAATATTGACCCATTAGATTTTACCAACCATGGTCTACAGAAAGAAAAATTTAGTTTTAGTGGGCAGTGCACCTAAATTGCAGCAGGAGCAGTTGAAAATCCTGCATCATTGAAAGATAAGATTTTCCATTGGATTCAAAGGATCCAACATTGCTATTTCATCATCCATTGAGATGTTCTATTTGTTGAAAGCTCTGATTCTTGCATTTGCTGTTTCTTTAGATTCTCCTCCTTGCGTTGGGGGGATGTGGAGCTCAGCATGGTGTCTCCCCGGTGCAGTGCAGTGGTCCTGCTCAGCTGCATACTGGGCTGCTGGGTCCGGTTGAGAGGCTAGTGGTTTGGGGGGGTATGAATCCTCCTTGCACCTGCAAACTTCCATGGTCTTCTGAGCTGGAGGGCTCCATCTTGGAAGATCTAATATCTCCTAATCCAAGATAGTAGCCTGTCAATACTGTTTTACCTCATCTGCTGAAACCATTATGGCAGCACTAGCTTACTGTGGTCATCCTTTTCCTTCCAGGTCTAATTAAGGGTATGCAAGGGGAAAAGGATTACAGGAATATTGCATGGTGATTGCTTCTTGATTCTGTGCACGCTCCTAGTTTTGTCCTGTTCTAATTAGTACTTCCTTGTATTTTTGTCAAGGTGTTTTTTTAGTCCTCTATACTCAGCCCTGTACTTCTGGAGTTCTACTTTGGAGGTTTTTGGTACCACTTGCTTTTCCTCCACCAGAGGTGGATTCTTTCCAATGGCATCCACTGATTTCTCTGTCACTAGGGTGGCTACAGTAAGGGATTGCCCTTTCTTCTGAGACAGTCCCAACACAACTGGCTTTTGACCATATCTGTTAAACACTACTCAGATCCAAAAGATTGATGTAACTTCATTAATATAACCTGAATCAATGCTGATCTTGTCAGAGGGTAAATTATGCTTGCCTCAGGTCCCATCAACCTTTGAGCTCTGTGATCCAATTTAAATTGCATCCCCTCCCCCAATGGCTTAAGCCCCTGGGGTCATTTGGATACTTGCCACAAACAGACTTTGTACGATGTGCGCCCTAATTTAGTCAAACCAGACCCGTTGACAATAGCAAACAACTGACTCACTATGCTGGGATATACCGTTACAGATTTGTCCCCAAAAATCTTGCAATCCCTATTGCACTCTAAGAATGGAATGCTTCCCCATTGCTACCACAGTAGATTTTGCAATTAGAGGCCTTGGCCAGCAATATAACACACCAAATAGGTGAAGATGGTAGCGAGTGCCCTGTAGGAGCTTGTGGTGTATCCCAACATATAATTTCTACAAATATCTCTTTGAGAAGCTGGAACATCACAAGTTTAAAAGCCAAATCAGTGGACATTGGGGGCAATTTGTTGATGGGTTTGATTTGTTTTCGCTCTAAAAAGCCATGGCTGTTGATCACAACTGTAGGCTATTTTATAAGAGCTATACCATTAAGGCCCAAAACATAAAATACTGGTATTGCCTCAGATTTATTTGTTTAGGTAGGAGATTGTTTATCATGCTCAGTTAATCAAATTCTCACAGGCTCAGCTGATATACTGGGATTGGTGATTTCCCTAGCTGTGAGAAATCGTTCTTGCTGAATGAGCTACTATAAAAGGAGCACCACAAAATTCAAAGAATCTTTTACTCTGCAACTCCTTAGTAGTGTTTTAAGTTTGCTTAGAAAAAACACCATTTTATTACAGCAAGGTACTTTAATATGGCATTCAAACCATTTAAACTAACTCTAGCTATGACCTGAGATTAGGAAGCATATTGGGCAATTCCTACATTAGCAGTGTTCTGCATAAAACAAGTGAGTAAGGGCCAGATTTAGGAACAGAATATTTTGCGAGTTGCAAATTGCGAGTCATATCGACTCGCAATTTTGCAACTCGCAAAATTGTATGCAGAAAGGTGTCTCAGACACCTTCTGCGACTCGCTATGGGGTCGCAAAGACCCACCTCATGAATATTAATGAGGTGGGTCACAAATTGCGACCCCATAGCGAGTCCCTGCACTCACAGGGATGGTGGCCTGCTGGAGACAGCAGACCTCCATGTCTGTGACTGTTTTTTTAATAAAGCCGTTTTTTTAATTTTTATTGCAGCCCGTTTTCTTTAAAGGAAAAAGAGTTGCAATACAAAAAAATAATGAAACCATTTGGTTTCATTTTTTCAAAGTAGGCAGTGGTCCATTGCACCACTGCCTGCTCTGAAAAAATATTTTCAGTGACATTCACAAAGGGGAAGGGGACCCCTTCCCGTTTACGAATGAGTTACCACCAACTTCAAGTGGGTATTAACTGCGAATTGCTTTGCGACCTCTTTCGCGGTCCCAAAGCAATTTTACATCGCGATGCGAGTCGCAAATAGGAAGGGAACACCCCTTCCTATTTGCGAGTCGGATTCACATTTTGCGAGTCGGTATCGACTCGCAAAATGGGAATCAGCATCGCGATGGCCGTTTTGCATGTTGCAAACTGCGTTTTTCGCAGTTTGCAACATGCAAACCGGTTTATACATCTGGCCCTAAGTTTGCTTTTAACTCATGGACATCACAGTATCCCATGGTCGCTCTAACTCAGCTAGCAGTGCTTCCACAACATGGACCTACACGTATGGAGCGAATATGATTGGAATTCCCAGGCATGAAAGTGACCACAACACATTGGTCATCCAACTAAAAGATGATTTAATCAAGGATTTGCCGAGGCCAACCAACGCAAGTGCTGATGCTCTGATAGCTCCAAATAATAGATGAAATGTTAAATGGGAGGATATTAAATACATCATCATGGGGAGCCATACATAAACTGAACTCAATACATAGTCAATATGTGATCCAAAATGGGAAGCAAGAGCGTTCTCTCAAACAATGCTTTAAATGCCATATATAAAGATGTGACAGCATTGGAGTGCCATCAGGTAGGCTGTAGGCACGATAGAGTATTGGAACCATTATCTCAAGTAATTTCAGATGTCTGAAAATAATTTATGAGAATATCTAATATCTCATGATGCGAGGTATAAAAAAGAGATCTGAAGGTGACTGTATTGCCTGAGTTGGTCTGATTGCACCTATCGGGAAAAGTAATGTGTTTTGGATACATACCTGTATGACAACTATCCACAAATCTATTTAGCACTGAAGAAGTGGTTCACCACCATGAAACACATGTTGGGTGTGACCATATTGGTGCGCTGTTGGTCCTATTGGTGATGGTGACTTAAAATACACAAGAAATAATAGCAGATAATTTTATGACTGCACATCACAGAGACATGTAGCTTGAGTAGTGAAGTTTGGAGATATGGAATAATACAATATTTATATAATAGTTTTTCTTTATTGTATATCGACTGTATATTGAGTTCAGTTTATGTGTGGCTCCCCATGATGATGAATAAAATATAGCTAACAGTTTGAGTCAGTAGGGTTACTGACTTATAAGATGGTAGCTAGTGCAGAGCCACTATCATCCATGCAACCCAAATTTTGAGAATTTATGGGAGGATATTAGTTGCCCACCTACCCCATTAAGGTGATACATGAAACATTAACCAATGTAAAAAAAAAAAAAGTCAGTAACTATTCAAATTGTGTCCTTGAAATTACTGAAGCCCATAATTCTTGTTTGTTAATTGGAAATAGTTGTTCTTGCACTACAATAAACATAATATAAGAGTTATTAAACTCAAGTTGCTTAACACTGACTGCAGGTTGGCCAAGAACTATCTCATTTCTGCTCTTAAATAAGGTAGCGTTGCCTATAAAAACTCCTAAAACATTTATAGCAAACTGGAAGACTAGAATCCATTAGGGTATTTTATAAGTGGACAAATTAAAAGATACAACATTTTTGGGGCACATAGTAACAAATGGGAGCCACAGTTAAGAAATCAGACCTGAAGTTGATAACTTTGACTGTAAAATCTCATTGAGATAAAAGGAAATGCTCTGATTATTTGTCATTTGTTACCCGATATTCAGTCCACAGTCAGGACATATTTAAGATTTGAAAACGTCCCTGGTACTTGCTTATTGATGTACCGGGACTGAAAGGACACATATGTAAGATGCCAAAGATTACTTATCGTAGAGGTCGAACGCTGAGAAATCTATTGTGCCCTAGTTATGTTGCTGCTCAAGACAAAGTCACGTGGCTTCCAATGAAACCAAAGGGTTTCTTTACATGTCGTGAATGCAATATTTGTGCTTTTGGTTTGGATAAATAAAAACAAATTGTTATAACACCACCAGGACATATACTATCAATCACTTTATTAATTGCAATACAAAATTTGTGATCTACATTTTGGGTTGTTCATGCAACAAGATTTATGTAAGTAGTGATGTGCGGTCTCTCAAATTAAGGATACAGGAACATATACGATCCATTAAAAATAAGGATACAAAATATCCATTAACCTCTCACATAATGCACTCTCATCGAAACGATGCACATATCTGGTTACAGGGGATTGATCACATCCCCGTCCATCCAAGAGGAGGAAATAAGGAACTTATCCTGTGCCAGAAAGAAGCAGCATGGATTTGCCGCCTAAGGGAGGTTGAATTGGTTCACAATACTGATCACAAATTTCATTATTACTTGTAAAAATTTTACACATTACATATTTATGTTTAGGTACTGTTCTAAACAGTCGGGTGTAAGTTATATCACATCCTGGGCATCATTATGACATGCAATTGTATGATTGTTGAATTCCACCTTCTTGCAATTCTGCTGTACATCTATATAATCAATTTGAGCCGTGTTAATATATTTAGGCCTTGTCCGCCCCTCTTTTCGATATAATGATTGGGAACAAATTTACTGATATATCTAGATCGTGTACCTCGTTTTCGATATCATGATTGGGAACTAATTTGAATTATACCAGTTCTTTTGATCATGATGTTAGAATATCTTTAATGATTTTCTTATGACCATGGGTATTTTGGTACGGGATTTGATGTTTGGATTTCAAATTGTCAGTTTATTTTTCATCTTTATTTATTATTAATTTATGGCCCTGTACATATGTGAACATAAGTATTTTTGAAATAACACTTGTGAACAAGATCGAATTGAAATGACCATTTAGAATATTATACACTTATGAGTAGTGTCACTAATCATACTAATACGGGTGTTGCTCTTGGTTTCTATTTGTACAATTATTTCCTCATTTCTACATTGAGTACTCTTTACTCGACCAAGATGGCCGCCACATTCGACCTCTTGGTCTTTTCTTTATGTGTACCTCCCCACGTATGTGAACATAACTATTTTTTAAATCAAACTTGTGAGAAAGATCGAATTTAAATGACCATTTAGAATATTATACACTTATGAGTAGTGTCACTAATCATACTAATACGGGTGTTTCTCTTGGTTTCTATTTGTACAATTATTTCCTCATTGTCACATTGAGTACGCTTCAATCGACCAAGATGGCCGCCACTTTCGACCTTTTGGTCTTTTCTTTATGTCTGCCTCCCCGGCGCCAAACTTCCGGGTTTCGATTCTTTTTAGAAAATACATCCACACGCCGCTTTCTGATGATAGCGCTCACCTGTTCGAACGCCGGCGAAACGCTGCTGGGTCTCTCGGGTGACGAAAGGTTTAATTTTACCTACTCGCTGCAGGGATTTTCCCAGAAATAGGTAAGAACTTGTACCTCCTAATTGGGTACTATTCCCTATACCGACGTGACATCGGCTCTAAACAGATTAACCGGGCCAATACTGTTTAATATATGATAATTATCATCGGGTGACAATCTATGTAAAACATTGTTTTTTGTGCTAGTTACTATTTTTCTGGTGACATTTTTGCTAATTTGGATAATCCTTTATCACTTAATTTGATGGCCAGTTTTTGATATTCCCACTGGCACATTTTCGCCCATGTTTTAACCTTTTCACCTTTTTAATACATAGTGGTTTTGGCCATTTTCCTACGTTTGCTTTTTCTTTTTTTCTCACCAGATTCATTAGGAAAATTAATTTGAAGAACTTTTATCCATGACCATGGAAATTGCATAGGTATGTGGACACTTAATAACTGTTGATTTTGGTATCACCACACGGGTACTATGTTGGTTCCTAACATTGGGGTATATCATAACTATTATACTCTATGTAATATTTTCCTTTCCTGACCCTTCTGCATCACCAAATATATATATTTTTTAATTTTGAGTCATGAATGAATTCCCTTGCTAGTCACTTACTTTTTACTACTTGGGTCTCACTGCAAATTAGATAATTCTTAGGATTGCCTGTTGCACATATATGTATATTAGAATACTTTTAAAAAACTTTTTCAAGAACTCTACATGTACTCACTTGTAAGTCTTGTCATATTATTATGTTCTGTTTTTACGTTTTGTTTAAGTGTTTGTTTGTATGTTTATTTTATCATACATTATGTTACAGCCCTGAAGAAGCCCTAGGTTAAAGGGCGAACGCGTTGGCTGTTTTCATTCTCTGCACATTATGTTGCACCCAGATCAATATGGAAGAAAATAAAGAGAAGATTTGATGTATTCATATTACAAGAGAACTGGACTTTTTCATATACAACTTGATTACTGTTCATGGGTGGTGCACCGCCACTATAATTGTCATTTTGGTTTCTTTTAACCTCTTGAGCACCTTTGCAACAGGTGCTCTGGTGAAGTTGCACACCTTCAATATTTAAATATTAATTGTTTGACAGTTGGGAATTTATAGTGTATGGTGCGTTTTCTATGAGCCTGCTGCGCTTTGTTGTTGTATATTTTCATTAATGAGGTGGGTCGCAATTTGAGACCCCCTTGAGACTCGCAGCACTCACAGGGATGGTGGCCTGCTGAAGACAGCAGACCACCATGTCTGTGACTACTTTTAAATAAAGCCGTTTTTTGTAAAGGAAAACGAGATGCATTACAAAACTAAAAAATGAAACGTTTTTGTTTAATCTTTTCAGAGCAGACAGTGGTCCATAGGACCACTGCCTGCTCTGAAAAAAATTTTTCAATGCCATTCACAAAGGGGAAGGGGTCCCATGGGGACCCCTTTTCCTTTTGCGAATGGCTAGCACCCATTTGAAATGGGTGCTAACTGTGATTGTTTTGCGACCGCGTTCGCGGTCACAAAACAATACAGCATTGCGCTGCTACTCGCAATTAGGAAGGGGAACTCCCCTTCCTAATTGCGACTCGCAGTCCCAGGTTACCAACTCGCAAAATGGGGATTAGGCATCATGATGTGCTTTTTGCACGTCGCAAACAGCAACATTTGCTGTTTGCGACGTGCAAAAAGTTTTGTACATCTATATGCTTTCCCCCTCCAAATCGCTAGTACTAATGCCCTATAGATGCAAGCTATGATTTGCTTAGGTTGACTGTTAACTGACCTATAGCGACTCTGAGGCCAGGAGCCGTGACCATGGAGCTGTCTTCCAACAGAGAGGGAGTGGAAAGAAGCATCGAACTGGAGGACATCCGCTAGCAGAACGCTGCACCCCGCCACACTCCAGGACCAGTGTGGCTTTCCAAGGTACATTCTGGCTTACGATTTCGGCACACTAAACCTGCGGAAGCTGAGTCATGGTTGGACAGGGGTCTGAAATAAAAGATAAGTAACTGCAATGAGAGAGCAATAATTCACATCCCAACCATATTTGTGGGTATATTTTAAAGGGGTTAGGTGTCGTGAGAAGTGTCAGGAGTTCACTATCCCAAATAATGGTGTGCACATTGTAATCTCCTATAAGTTCCCCAATAGATGTGACACGCCCGTGAGGTTGGGGACATTTCTCTACAGGACATTTCAGTCTTTTATATTCCCTACTTGTAACAGATACAAAGTAGAATAAAATGGATTATATACTCTTTTCGGTTGTTTTAATTTAGGTTTAAATTTTCTGTTCTGATTTTGTTTTTGGGTGATTTGGGTTTATGGTTGTTACACCGGCAAACAAAATTCCCTCATAAAATTAACATCACTACAAATTTTCCACCCCCTGAAAATCCCCAAGTAGAGAAAGGACACCATATTAACCCTTTAATCTGTAATTCCCCTAGTAAAACTGTTAATATTAGAGTGATCAATGTTGATGCACACAGCGATACATTCATATACACAAATGAAATCACAGGACCATTATTAGATTACCCCAGACTCCGGTTCTATAACTGCTCTACCAGCTGTAAAGTTTATCAAATTTATCAAACTGTTCCTATTTTGCCAAACACCTCTTGTCTTTTGTTTTTTAAGGTAAATTCCCGTTCGAGCAACAAAACACTTATTTTTGATATTTTCTGGGTTTTGCCCAAAGAAGATGGCAAGATTCCTTTGTATTTGGTACCCTTCCGCTAGCCACTATCACCAATGCATGGTCTACCTCTTCACATGGAATTAAGCTATGCCCACATATGCACCCTTGTGGATGGAAATGAAGAACATGTTTTGTTTTTTGTATAGACTATATGAAAAAGATAAATGGATTGCACCATTCTGTCAGGCCATGGGGATTAGGCAGTAAAAACAACTTTGAAACTATGTAAAACCAATACCAGTATCTATGTGGTACTTACTGTATCAAAATTCCTCCAATTATTCTGGCATATAACATCCATGAAAATCTGGCTAGTGATGGGAGGACAGGCGGTTATATGTTAGCAAAAGACTGACTTCTAAATGCCTAATGAATGCCTTTGTTTTGAATTGTAAAAGATAGATAACATGAATGTGCTATTTAACATAAATCTTAGGCCCATATTTAAGAAAAATGAAGCACAAATGCGCAAGCGCAGTTGTGCCTCAAATAATTTACCGCAAACTAACATCATTCCCTGGCTCCATCTATGCACCATATTTAAAATATGATGCACAATGGTGCTAAGGAATGTTTAGCGCCCAAAAAAATGAAGCTAACCACTGCAACATGCAGTAAGAAAAAATTATGCTAATTGTGCAAAAGTAGCACTCGATCATTTTGCGTCACATTTTTTGATGCAAAACGGGTTAGCGCCTTATTTAACCGCATTAACATAAAAAAATGTGCAAGCAAAAAATAAACATTTGGGAAGACAAGATGGAGAATGCAGGCCAGGAGAGACCCCAGGGAGATCCCAATCAGCCAAGTATCAGCCAGGAGGGTCCAGAAAAGCCTCAGGAGAAGGAGAAGAGGAAGCTGAAGTGTTGCTTTAGTGAGGAGGAGCATGACATCTTGGTCAGAGAAGTGACGGAGCATCAACACCAGCTCTTTGTCACCTCTAAATTGCCAATAGGTAGGAGAGAGGCCATATGGCAGGCAATAGTAGACAAAGTCAACAGCGTGGCAGAGGTGGGGAGGACTGTCACTGATTGCAAGAAGCGCTGGCATGATTGCGAGCGCAGAACTAAGGAGAAACTGGTCAGGAACCGAAAGGCAGCACTGCAGACTGGAGGTGGAAGTCCAGCACCACAGGAGGACCTGGATACGCTGGAGGAGGTGGTGGCAGCGGTCATCCCGGAGGAGCTGGTCACTGGAATTACAAGACAGGACAGCGCGGACTACCAACAACTACCACAAATGCAGGGTAAGTTGCAGGGGGGGTCTATCTGGAATCTCACAAATGGCTGAAGCGGGAGGCTCATAGGACACACTCAATGCATGCTAAAGGGTTGCATCGGGACACATAGGCCCTGAATCAAAATGCCCCATCTCCACCCAAGCCACACATGTAGTGATGATCTGGTTGCGCAATGCACTCTGACATGTACACTACGTGGTCATAAGCCACTTACTGTGGCTTTACACCACCTTGTAAATAGGCAGCACATTGCCTGAAAGGGACGTGCAATTAGTGTGGCTGTGGCTGTGCCACAACAACACCCATTGCATATTGTTCTTGCCCCAGCTCCAACGCAACATGTTCATCAGAGACTGTGACTGAAGTCAATACCACCCCAGGGGTGGTGTCAGGATGGCGCAACAACACAAAATTCTTTATTTCCTCCTTGTGTCATTCCCCTTCTCATGTGTGCTGCATTCTGCCATAATAGCTTATTCATATGCAGTAAGGGACACCTCCCTGCATATACACAATCTATCCCCTCAGCGCAGGCACCCCTTCACAATGGTTCAAGGATGCCTGCGTTTGTGCAGGGAGAACAAATATACACAGGCAAAGGGTGAAACAAAGGGGTGGCTGTATTCCAGTAAACATGGTGTATCCCTGCATTTCAAAAGTGGTGCGGCTCCGTGCAACTTATATTGCTGCTACACTGAGCTGTGCCACTTGAGAAAAAATCAGTGCCTAAGTGTACAACCTGTGGAACGCCAACCGCACATACTGGACCAACAACAACTCCGCACACCTCCATGCACCATTTCCGAATGGGCACCAAAGTGAACCTATACAACACATCGGGCATGTTTGTGACCATCATTCGTGCTGCTGCACAAGTAGCTTCAATCTCACCATGTCACAAGGTTTTCTGTGTTGTGTGAGTGGCTGGTGTTCTGCATAATGGGCCATCTACATGTGTAAGAACTGACACAAGTGGCATCAAAGTTGCACTACCGGCACAATGTCACTAGCCCGTAATGCAACTGTAAATCATACAAATAGTTGCCTATGTGGATCCAAGCTGCATATTCCCCTTGTGCCACATCAACAAAGTCTCAAAATGCATGCATTGATCCACATTCTACATCCTTAGCCCAATATATGCATGTGGCAGATATGCTGTATGCAAGGAACTGTCCCAAATGTACATAGGGAGAAGCTAATATGGCAGACAATCCCTAATGGATGCAATTAGCACATGTGTAGGGCCTGCTAAAGTCAGATGACAATGTAACACAAGCATTGTAAGCAATGCACCTACCTGTGCTTTGCTGCACTAGTGACATAATTTGTGGTGCCAATGCATTATAGCACCAAAAGAGTGACAGCACACATTATACTACTGTGGGAATGTCCACCATGGTGAATAGGAAGGTGTATGACATGCCACTGTTGCGTAGGCTCTCATAATTCTAATGAGACTACTGGATTTTGAGCAGCAAGATCGCCCACGGTGTGGGAGACTGAGTCTGACCCACTGTGGGTGACACCTGTCGCTCTAAATCTGGGTTTTTGCTTCGGCTAACTAGCAGTGCCTCATCTCTACCAGAAGATAGGGATGATTGGGCAGCTGAGCGCATGACATATTAGGCTTCTCAGGGAAGTCGTGGTCACTCAGGTCGCATCCGGTTATCTCATTCACAATTCGGTCTCACATATTAATGACAATAAGAAGCAGTATAAGTTTTAATAACTGGTTTAATAAAACAACTGCATTTTAGATAGCAAAGCGTGAGCTGCAATAACCTGGACAACACAACATGACAATATAAAAATGGTGACGAGGAGAGTGAAGCATAAGAATAATGCTATCATAATGTCACTGGGATTTATAAACTATTTCCTATCTAAATCATAATCTGAGCAGGGCATGTTAAACTCTAACTCTGCCTTTCAGGTTCCCACAGGGAGGACATCAACCCTCATACCTGAGCAAAGGCCTGTAGTCTGCGTTAGTATCTGCAGCGAAGCATTCAGCAATCAGCATACAGTTGTGGTTCCCTGGCTGGAATCTCCCTCTTAACATGTAATGGGATTATAAAAAGAAGTGTTTTTATAATAACACAGCTGATGTTCTAAGAAAATGTCCCTACGTAAGGATGTGTATTTTCTACGAATGTTGGAGACTAAACTTCTACCAAGTTCACCGGCAATGTACCAAACTGTAGCCTTGACTGAAGCACAAAGTGATCAAGAATGTCTTGTTTGAGAACACAGTGCTGGGCTAAGCAAAAACAGCTAGATAGATGAAAATAAAACAAGACCGTAAAACTGGTTATTGTAAAAATAACAATGCAAAACCGGATAAAATATATCTAGGTCAAAGTGCACAGCGGCCTAGTGCTTTCAACTAACGTGCATGGAACTATAACTAAAATGGCTATGCAACACCCTCTCCTTGTCGGTTGAAAGTGGCTCAAAGCCAAAACTAAAATGTTATTACTAAAAAAGCTCAATCTAAGATATATATAAAAAAATAGGTTAATTTTGACAAGTTAAAAGGACACACAAGCATACTACGTGGCAATTTAAAACATGACTTATAACCGAATTCAAAAGACATGTCAATTTCGAAAAAGTTCCAACTAGGTGCAAGCCATGGAGAACAGGAGATCTTCCACTTTGGCAGGTGTCAAAACCGGAAAGTCCGCGCCAAAAATGATCAAGGAACAAGTGTGTTCCATAGCCCCAGTGTTAACCAAGGCGGCATCCCGTGGAGTGCCCATTGATGAGTTGTCGGCAACTTCCTCCAGGAAGGGTAACTCATAATTAGCTTCACGTAGCAAACGCAACCTCAGTGCGCATGTCTGGTAATGAACCCTCAGCGAGAACATCAACAGACCAGCAACTATTGCTGGGGGGTGCTGCTGTGAAAGACAAACTTCCAATGCATGTTCGAAAGAGCACAGAGGCACCGAAACATGGGCTGCACACAATACAGGACCGGTCTGAGTGACAAAGACCAGTCACACTCCAATTGCTCCAGGAGTGTTGCTCCAAAATGCTGCATCATAGGCTCACAACACAGCTGCGCTGATGGGAGCGCCGTCATTTCTCCTTGTTTCGGCGGGACAGCCATTGCGCACAAACAACAGCAACAGCAGGATGTCACCTAATAAAGCCAAAGTTATCGGAAATCCCCCAAAAATACTACCGAAAATTGAGTGGATAGCTGAAGGTAACAAACCTTAAATGGAGGAGAAGGTGTGAAGGAAACCAGAACCAACAGCTTTGAAAAAATGTGCGTTTCCAGTCATGCTGGATGCATTAAATATTCGCCCCACGAGTTCAACAAAGTGTCTTGGAAAGTTCTTATTTAACAGGGACTGTATTTCTGCTGATGACCTTGCCACTTGAAGTGCGTAGGTCTCGCATGCAGATGTAAGGGCCACATGCTTTTGAAACAGTAAAGCCTTGAGTCTACTCAACTTGTCAAAATTCAAGTTTGAAGTAGCAATGCAAGGCCAAATATAAGCTACCTCCTTAAATTTAGTGGGGGGAAACAGTACGTTCCCGCAGTATGTAACAACTGTCGAGACCGAATTAACGTAAACTATTCCGGCCCGCATGCCACAACAGCCTTCACTATTGAGAAGGACGTAGCTGCCGTTTGAAAGCACCTGGAACGTGGGTCTAATCAAAGGGACCGAGACTCCCTTAAGATAACAAGCCAAGGTTGCAGCCGAGGCGTTACACGCCCCATGCAAGGACAGCTGTTTACAAATCATCAAATGGCTGACTAAAGTCTTGCATTCACTACCGCTAAGAAAGACCTCTTTCATGCCATTGAAGCATTTGTACGAGAAGGGAAGATCCCACACCTCATGGATGTAACTATCTCCCAGCTTTTCATATCTGCCTAACGGAATGTGTTTTAAACAGGAGGTGAATTGTAGTGTGGAAATAGGCAGATTAATAACCCCATGTATTAACCACTCAGCCGATGGTATTTCGGCCACAGTAAAAGGCATCTTTTCTAGTTTCTCGATGTTAAGCATGACATAAGTCGCTTCCTTCTTAGCCATTAGTTGTTGTTGTTGCGTTAGATTAAAAGAAGAAAACATCTCCCTTGCACTGACGTGCTGCCATGGAACGCGACCCGCCTTCAATGTTTGAAGCGTCCAACCCAACTGCATAATGGACCTGACCTGATTCTGTCCATGATGTAAGGAAGACATATCCGATTGTATAATGTCTATAGCAGAAGAGATAATATTATTAATGGTATATATCCGGTCGGACAAAGTGTTAAACCCATTATCCACAACAGCTAATGCCTTTTTTTAATTTTCCTGGTCTGTTTGCCTTAACCGGGCAGCAGCATCTTGTTGGGAAAGTTTCCAAATCTCATTGTATACTGCATATAAAAAAAGCTTCTTACGTGGTGTCCTAGGGCCTGACAAGAAATCTTGTAAGTCAGTGGAATTAGACAGGAGATTGAGGTGTTCTCTAACCACGTTCAGTGAGGATGATTTGAGCCACTGTTGGCATAATTTTCCCACACTATGGGCCAGATGTAGGAAACAGTTAGCACATCACAAACAGCGATTTTTGCTGTTTGCGACGTGCAAACTGCATGTCGCAATGCACAAAACCCGTTTCGCAATTCGGTAACCTGGGTACCGAATCGCAAAACTGGTTTGTGAGTCGCAATTAGGAAGGGGAGTCCACTTCCTAATTGCGAGTCGCAGTGCAATGCCAGATTGCTTTGTGACCGCAAATGCGGTCGCAAACCAATCGCAGTTAGCACCCATTTCAAATGAGTACTAACCCATTCGCAAAAGGGAAGGGATCCCCATGGGACCCCTTCACCTTTGTGAATGGCATTAAAAACATTTTTCCACTTCCTGCTCTGAAAAACTGAAACGAAAACGTATGATTTTTTTGTTTTGTAATGCATCTTGTTTTCCTTTATTTAAAAGCAGTCACAGACATGGTGGTCTGCTGGTTCCAGCAGGCCACCATCCCTGTGAGTGCCGCGAGTCTCAAGGGGGTCGTAAATTGCGACCCACCTCATGAATATTCATGAGGTGGGCATTTGTGACCTTCTTGCGAGTCGCAAACAGTGGTCCCTTAACTGTTGTGCATAGGGTTTTGCGACTCGCAAATTGCGATTTGCTCTAACTCACAATTTGCGAGTCGCAAAACCCAACTTACCTACATCTGGCCCTATATGTTGTAATTATGTCTGCATGCTCTGGTGATGTATAGCGAGGGTCTGGCCTACTCATCCAAAAAAAAACAGAGGAGTTAATAAAACGTTGATGACACCCATTGGTATCTATTGGCCACAATAACCACCTGCCAGGACGTGTCAGTGAAGCATTAAATATACCATTCTGGTCATTGAGCTCATCTTCAGTTGCATTTGTATATTTTTGCCATTTGTAAAATTTTGCGGGGGAGGTATACTGGGCATGTTTAATTCCCTGATGGTTGCTAAGCCTAAACAACTCGTTTGTTGTACCGTTTCATTTTAAAAGATCACTTGTACAGGAATTAGGCATGCTCTAAACAACGTTTCTTTTCCCTTAATTTGCCAATTTTTTGTTCCCCAGACACTTTTCAGATCAATTGATTTGGACCAGTATTCATAGCCTTCTATCGATAACCGGGAAACAAAGGATTCCGAATATATAAATTTCCTATTGGTCAATAACATGTGTATATCCTTAGTAGGTGGTACCTTAAAATAATATGACTCAGCATTCTTTTGGTTGTGCCCAGAAAAATATGCAAACTTTTCAGAATATGTTTTGGAACTCCCTTGCGGTGGAGTTGGGCAATGTTCCCATTGCGTGTAATTGAATACAGTTTTGGGACTGCTCACTCTATGTATGAACTAGTGCCCATAGTAATTATAGCAAAACATATCACCATAATTTTCTTTCAATTGGTAAACATCTTCGTTTTCAAAGACTGTATAATATTGTAATTCAGTCATCATAGAATCACATTTCACATCCCAATCATCAGAAACAATGCCTGGTATCACTATATCATTCATTGATCATTTGAACACATACGGTATTTGAATAACTTCCGTGGGACCATATATATCAACATTACTTTGTCCCAAACAATCCCATCAGGAATTGAAACTGCGGAAATGTTCACAAAGGATAAGTCTCTTCGGACATTATGTGAAGAGAAATGTGGTTTCAAAACCTCTTCCACCAGTTCAACTTTCAATCTTTCAGGTAAAAAATGACCATGTATTAATAGGAAAAAGGTAATGGCAAAACCAATCCAAAGTAGAAAGGCTAGGACAGTCAAAGAGAGCCATAGATAATTCCATGGAAAAGTAAAATACGTTTCTTTAAGCCAGTTTGTTAGCTTACGTGTATTTGAACAATCAGCTGTAGAAGAGGCGAATGAGTCTGAGAAATCATCGTTGAAGTCAGCAAAATAACCAGAGGCAGTTCTTGCAAATGGCAGAGCCGTTGTCAGTGGTGGAGTTGGTGTTTCCTGTGGTGGCACACTGTAGACAGCACCATCCGCTTGACTTGAAGTCGAGTTGACTCGGTCAAATGTTTCTAAATTAGTTGACGTTAGTGGAACTAATGCAAGATTATCTTCCACCCTCCCCATGCTTGGAGAAGTGTCAGTTTTGGTGTAAACAACTTGTAGAGGAGCTTTTTCGCCAGTAGTGAGAGGAATTCGGGAACTACTGGATGTTCCTCTTGGACGGCTGTGCAGGATCGGGCACATGGTGTAGTTTGACATTTTCAATAGAGACAAAGCGATTCACTTTGGCACCTGCCAAATACCCTGCCAGAATAACAGTTCTGATATCGTGTATCCCTAGTACAGGGACTGGTGCTCGATAAGAAGGGCCAAATTCCTTTTTCACTGCGACTTTTTCACGTACAAAATCCAGCCAGTAGATGTTACAGGCACATCCTTAATTCCTGTGGAGGCGGCACTTTTGGAAGAATTATCATCATGGAACTGTTGCAATTCCTGTAAGACAGTGACACGTTCATTTATGTCAAAAGGTGTTTCTGCTGCCTCCACGTCACGACCATCAAGATCCAGAACATACATTTGAGTTCTGAACAGGCACTCATATGAAGTATGACCCCTCAGGGACCTTTTAG
Organism: Pleurodeles waltl; assembly: GCF_031143425.1. Taxonomy (NCBI): domain Eukaryota; kingdom Metazoa; phylum Chordata; class Amphibia; order Caudata; family Salamandridae; genus Pleurodeles; species Pleurodeles waltl. Next base: position 1,172,766,035 of record NC_090447.1, on the reverse strand, counting down.
GCAGATTATGTAGTGCTCTCTGGACTCCATACAGGTGATTAAGCCAACTACAACCCGTACCTAAGACTCTGGCTGTTAAGGATTGCTTTAAACCACGGTTTAATCGATCCATGACACTATTTCCCTCAGGATGAAATGGAGACGAGTACTGGAGTTGGACCCCCAACGAAGCCATGGCGTCTGTGAAAGCCCTTGAGGCGAAAGAAGGGCCCTGGTCCGAATGGAAAGCCGCATCTGCATATGTACCGATAAAGATTCACAAATCTTTAATGACAGTCCAAGTGTCAGCCGAGTATTGTGGCCACACCCATACAAATCTGGAGCATGAATCAACAGCGACTAAGATATATTTGTATGCACTATCAGGTGTTAAGGGACCACAGTGGTCCAAGTACACACATTGTAATGGTTTGTTTGAAATTAATAGGGGTGTCTGCGGCGGGTGCTTTGCAGTGGAAACTTTTATTTGTTGACAGATGTCACAACAAAAGACATACTGCTTAGTCTCTTTGTAGAGACCTGGCCACCAAGAGCGGGCCTGCAAGATCGAAATTGTAGCCGCCACACCAGCATGGGCAGATGCCAGCTACTCATGCACTGCTTTAATCAATTGTGATCTTATGTCTTTGTTGGGGATGTCTCATACATCTACGCCTGGTATCTTCACCTCAGCGTTCAGCATGCCTCCCATACGATAGTGATATTTGTTAGGAAATCCTTTAGGATAAGGCGTACCATCAGCCGTAGCTGTCACGGCAGCCCAGATGTCTGCGTCCGTTTTTGAACTCAAACGAGGCACTGCAGCGACAGCGGCCACAGCCACTGCTGACTTTGCGGCTTCATCAGCCAGTGCATTTCCAGCAATGTGTATTCCAACGCGCTGGTGTCCAAGTGTGTGTACAACATGGACATTCGGTAGCGTGTCCTTCAGGTCAGCTACTTCCCCCACAGTAGTCTGTGTTTAATGGTGTTGCCTTTGGAATCTCTGAACCCATTCTGGTGCCAATAATGCAGGAATTCATTAAAGGACTGGACACAGTAATATGAATCACAAACAATCAGTGTAGGCTGTGCAGGATCCGTGTGTTCCAGTGCCATCTGCAGAGCTTTTAGCTCAGTGAATTGCGCTGTACAATCCCCTAGGGTCTGTGTAAAGGTATGTAGAGGGCAAACTTTATCGCCCTCCACATAGCCACCTACGACTGCGCAAGCAGCAGAATATTGATGTTTAGTTCCAATTGCAGGTTCTGCAGAGCCATCGGTGTACATGACTCTAAGATACTGATCAATAGGCAAAGTATTTGCTGGAACTGGATGTTCTATTTCATATTGTAGAAATTCCTGCGTTTGTAGCTTTGGGTTAAAAATGTAGTCTACATCAGTGGCTGTCAGAGACGTAGCCCATTGTATCCAACATGGATGTAATGCTTTTGCATTTGGAACGCTAGCTTTTGATACAGCCTCTAGGGCTGGGATTGGAGAAATTGCAATAATGCATTTTCCTTGGGCAAGAGGTCTTTCTTTAATGAAAGCCATCTGTACAGCAGTGAGAATTTTCTCTGTGGGAGCAAGGCATTGTTCTGCTGCTGAGTACAAATGTGATTTGCATGCAATTGGGACTGTCTCACCTTCATTAAACGTCACATAGGTGAAACCGATGGCCCCAGCTATTACTCTGATGGCCAAATGTGTTTGGTTGTCCCTTGTATGTACATGTTGTGCTGCAAGCACGTCTGTCTGCAACTCTCGAAGACTGCGTGTATGTTCAATTGTCCAGAGTTTACTTGAAAAATCGGGACGTATTAAGTCATATAAAGGTTTTATGCGTGTAGCATAATCTGGAATGTAGGTTCTGCCAAAATATAAAAAAAACAATAATGATTGTAGTTTTTTAATCGTATTCGGTGGTTGTAACTGTGCGCACTTCTCTAAGAATTCTGGCGCTAGGCTCTTCGCTTCACTTGACAGCTCATATCCTAGGAACAGGACGCTGAGGAAGGCTATATTTGTTTTTTTGAAGTTAAATTTGTAGCCACATTTTGCAAACCCTACAACAATGCGGGCTACCCGTCTTAAATGTTGTAGTAGTTCATCATCCGTGAGATATATATCATCTACATAGGACAATACTTCAGGGTCTATCTCGTGCAATATAGCAGTGACACGAGCTGCGAACAGTCCTGGGCTGTTCTTATATCCCTGAGGTAAACAACAGAATTTTTTCTGGGAGCCTAGTGCGCTGAAACTTGTTAAGTCTCTACTCTCAGGCACTATATTCTGGCAGAAAAACCCATTGGAAATGGCTAGTGTTATTTTGTACTCACTGTGTTGCTTATTAGTGCTGTGCTATGCAAATTTTGGATAGCATAGGTATGTGTATGACTGTTTAAATGTCGGTAGTCTAAGACTATTCTGTATGAATGGTCTGGTTTAGCTACGGGGAATAATGGGTTATTCATTGGTGAGACACAGGGTTCAATCACACCCTGGTACTCTAATTGCGTTAGTAATTCTTTCACTGGTGCTTTTGCTTCATGTTTTATAGGATACTGCGGTTGTCGCTGAGGTTAGTTTTTAATTGGGATTACATGGTAGGGGGATTCTTTATCCCATCCCACGTGATTTCTATATAATGCTGGTGCTTGTGCCAAAGCCCATTCAATAGAATAGGATTCAGTGAGTTCTTCAGGAACAAGGGGCAAGAAAGAAGGCATAATCACATCTTCTCCATATGGGCAGGTACGGACAAAGTCAGACGGCCAATCTTGTTTGGCCAACAAGACATCATATACTTTTACTATTGGACCCCAAAAGATTGCGTCTATTGTGCGTTCACTGTCTCCTTCTAACTGTAGCGTTACTTTGTACACCATATCAGGCGTGGAGACACACATGTCCGCAGTTTCTACTTGTATAAAGTCATCAGTTGCTTTCACCTCCAGATGCTCTAGAAGATTCCGGCGAACTATTGTGACCTCTGCTGTGCTGTCTAGCAAGGTTAGAGCCCAATTCTTGTTCTTCAAGAGGACCCTCTTCCTGTGTGGCATGTCGGACTGCGACTGCAACCACTTTTTTCTTTTTAAATTGTTGTTTTTGGTGGGTGGGTTTCTCTTCCTTTTTAACGAAAACTTCCGAAGAGCGTTGTGATTCCTGTCTCGGTTTCACGTACTCTGTTCTTCGCTCTCATCGCCCACCTCACTCATTTCTTTTTTCCGATGAGTCCTGAAAGGAACGAGATTGGCATGTATCAGTATATTGATATCTATCCGGCGTTTTTATATTATCTCTGTTTCTGAGATTGTACCTATTTTGTGGGGTCTCCATACGCGGAGATTCTCCCCTCTCTTTCTTAGGAGTTTGTTGTTTTTTATCCCAGCATTTCTTATTACCCTCAGGTACTTGCTTTGGGGTGTCTTTGTTTGATTTACCCTGAAATTGAGGTTTTTGTGGTCTGGCCCCTAAGCTATCTCGACCAATACTTGAATAGATCTCTGCTATTATTTTAGGCAGCTCTTGTTCTTGATCCTGCTGTGGAACGTCACGAAGCCGCATGCGCAACGCAAGTGCGATTGCTTCCCCTTTAAGGTTACTTAAAATGATTGAGGATACTGTGGCAAAATTGCCCATTAATTGCATCCCCAAATCTAGGGCCGGGGCAGCCCCATATTAATCTTGAATTTGTTTCAACACTTCCGCTAAATTGGCAAGTGTCAGTGTACCGTGTGCGGTTGTGTAGAGCGGGGCAAATACCACGTCCAAAGTATTACAGTTTTGTACTGTAGGGACCATCCCATAGGATAAGCACATTGTTAATATTCTTTGTTTATCCTGAGGTCCCGTATGGGGAAATACTGCCTCCAGCGTATTAATTTTCTGTGCTAACCAAAATGGAGTTTCCTCTCGTTTGGCGGGTACTTTACCCATAATCGAATGTACAGTTGCAGGATTTATACCTGGTATTAAATACTGCATGTGGATGTGCTGGAGCAGCATGTGTTGGGTTTGTATTTAGTGTTTGCATCACAAATTGTACTAATCGTCTATATATTGCTATTAATTCAATATATAAGTGGCAAACCTCAGCTACTGCTAAATTTGCAACCGCAGGATGTGCTGTATAGGTGGCCAATAACGGCCAGGTAGGACCGTCATTACTTAGTGGACCTAACCTTACTGGTAATATTGTGTGGGGTAGGGCGCCATCAAGCCAATTATTATGTTCTTGATAAGATGGAGGTATCTCTAAATATGCGTATGCTCTGTATTGTCCAGGCGCATTCGCAGGTGTATATTGGTGAAATGTATTTGTGTTCCCATCAACTGCTGGAAATGTGACCCAAGAGTAAAAAAGTTCTGTTCCATAAGCTGCATCGGCGTCCACCACGAATGTGACTGGACCTCCCTGGGCCGTTAGGCCATTTGCTAGTAAGTGTGCTGTTAGAGGTTGTCTCATATTAACAGCTGTTTGTACCTGTTGTACCTGATGGGGATTCGCCATGATAGTAACACTATGAGTTCAGAGAAGGCACACCTTCCTTTCCCTTTTAAAGTTCAAACTTGAACAACCGTCATTATATATAATGAGACTGAGATACTCCGGTGCACCCGAAAATTAGAGTCCTGACCAAATGTTGGTGGCACCATGTCGCGTAGGCTCTCATTATTCTAATGAGACAACTGGATTTTGAGCAGCAAGATCGCCCACGGTGTGGGAGACTGAGTCTGACCCACTGTGGGTGACACCTGTCGCTCTAAATCTGGGTTTTGCTCCGGCTAACTAGCAGTGCCTCATCTCTACCAGAAGATAGGGATGATTGGGCAGCCGAGCGCATGACATATTAGGCTTCTCAGGAAAGTCGTGGTCACTCAGGTCACATCCAGTTCACTCATTCACAATTCGGTCTCATACATAAATGACAATAAGAAGCAGTATACATTTTGGTAACTGGTTTAATAAAACAACTGCATTTTAGATAGCAAAGCGTGAGCTGCAATGACCAGGACGACACAACATGACAATATTAAAATGGTGACGAGGAGAGTGAAGCATAAGAATTATGCTATCATATTGTCACTAGGATTTATGGACTATTTCCTATCTAAGTCATAATCTAAGCACAGCATGTTAAGCTCTTATTCTGCCTTTCAGGTTCCCCCGGGAGAACATCAACCCTCATAACTGAGCAAAGGCCTGTAGTCTGCATTAGCATCTGCAGCGAAGCATTCATCAATCATTATACATTGTGGTTCCCTGGCTGGAATCTCCCTCTTAACGTGTAATGGGACTCAGAAGTGTTTTTATAATAACACAGCTGATGTTCTAAGAAAATGTCCCTACGTAAGGATGTGTATTTTCTACGAATATTGGAGACTAAACTTCTACCACGTTCACTGGCAATGTACCAAACTGTAGCCTTGACTGAAGCAAAAAGTGATCAAGAATGTCTTGTTTGAGAACCCAGTGCTGGGCTAAGCAAAAACAGTTAGATAGATGAAAATAAAACAAGACCGTAAAACTGGTTATTGTAAAAATAACAATGCGAAGCCGAATAAAATATATCTTGGTCAAAGTGCACAACGGTCTAGTGTAGTAAACTAACATGCATGGAGCCATAACTAAAATGGCTATGCAACACCACCATGGTGTCAGTTTCAGGAGCAAGAAGCCTGCAAGGAAGTTGGTGGTGTGGGATCAAAGCACAAAATACCTTGAAAGGTTGCCCGTGTGTGATTTACAATGCAGCACATAATTTACAACTGCAACCTGGGGTCTGTAACATGTTACTGAACCTCCAGTAGCAAGTAAATGATGTGCCATGTCAACAGCCACCACAGTCCAAGATTGTTATATCACTATCTCATTGCATAGGATGATGCCTTACCTCCTGTCCTGGATTTTACAGATGACATGGATGACCAGCTCACTACTATCAATGAAGAGACTCTCCAGGATGTCCTGGGTTCCCTCCAGACACCACTTCCAGTCAAAGGAAGGACACACAGCGTTCCAGGGTCTCCACATGAACCACCCAGCTACCAACACACAGCACCAGCCAGTCCAGGAGCTGGTCACGCAGGTGCAGACAGGGATGGAGACCATGGCAGGCAGCCTAGAGGAAGTGCAGAGGTGCCTCATTCCAAATAAGGACTACTCAGCTGCCATCAGAGGCACCCACTCCCTGCTACGTGGACTCCATCAGTCCCTGGCCAACATAGCAGCTGTCATGAATCAGAGTCTTCAACAGTTTCCCTCCCAAAGTGTCAGAAGCATGATAGACAACAGACTGGGGGTCATACAGAATACCCTGGAGTCCATACAGTGGGAAGTGGCCTCCCCCAGGTAAAACATGGCTGTCTACCACTGTGGTGTTGTTGCAGTGTTGAGAAATCAGCAGTTCCTCCTTGATGCAGTGATGCCTTATGAGTTCCCACAAATGACAGCTGCTGGGACCTTTGACTCCACATCTCTATCCCCTAATGTATGTGTGGCCCTCTCAACCTCAACAACAGCACCACCAATGGCACAGGAGGCAGCACACACATCAGAGGATGAAGGTATGGAAGGAACAACATTCACAAGGAAAACCACATAGGAGCACCAGTATGTGCCACATGGACAGTATCTCCTTAGTTCTGTGCTTAAGAACATGCCAGTGTTGTGACAGCAGTCAATGTGCCCTCGTCACTCAACCACTGTTGACCTGTCTGCTATGTACTGTCATTGTCTCAGTTCCTACCTATTATCAATTTAGACACCTCCTCACTGATGCACACTTCTCCTAACCATGTCTCATGACATGTCCCTCACCCTTAGACTCTGAATGTACAATAAATGGCTCAGGATATCATATGGAGTCTGTGAACTGCACATTGTATTGCATTAGAAAATACACTTGCACCTGTAAATAAATATCCGTGTTCACGTGTAACAAGTTAACTTTTACTATGATCCATCAACTCAGCTAAATGTATGCATTGTGTGAAGACATGACAATAAAAACATAACCCAATTACATGTGTGCCTTACTGTCAGAACAAAGCCACACACTAGGATTCCTACATGAAAAAGGTGACAGATGGTGTTGTGGGCTACAACCGACTTTCAGAGCCTTAAATACATGTATTGAACAGCTGTCCATGTAAGTTGACATATTGCATGCATGGGTCAAAACAAAGTGACAAGAAAGTTCCCCAGATGAGAGCACCAGTAAAACTAATATGTGCGGTTCAGAACAGGCACATTTCATCAGTGATGGGGAGCTGCAGTGTGCCCGGATACAGACCCTAAAATGGCTGTAGTTCTGTGTGCCACACTTTTCACCAATAATTCTGACAGACCTCAGTGATGACAGTTGAAGTTCCATACTTACCTGCTAAAGATTCCGTATACATACACAATTTGAATAGGAGGAACACTGGATGGCAAATATTTTAAGTAGCTGATGTCATTTAGCAGCCAATCTGACAGTGCCTTGGTCATAGGGGATGCACATGGTCATCCATGGATATAAATACAGAAAGCATACCCTAAGGCATTCCTCCTACTTGGACAGTGCACACACAAGAACACCCAGACACGTAATCAAAATGGAGAGATAATTGTCTCATACTAACAGGATTTATTACAACTTATTAGGAACATCATATCAAAACCTAACCTAGACACTACCCTACATTAAACTAACCTAAACTAATTTATCTTAACTTACTCCTACAGCTATCTATCCTGTTCTAAACGTATCTTACACATGTAATGCCACACTCTAAACATTGCTCCCCCACCCCACGTAAGAGACAAGATGCAAGTAGGACAACATAAACTAAGGATACACATGTACTAACTTAACATATATCCTAAACAAATATATATTTTTTGATTTTTTACATGTTTTAAACGTAGAAACCCCAACATAACTCCCCACCAAACCCTCCCCAAATAACAAAATCTACTAAAAGCCACCCCTAACTATACTTACACTAAACTACACCTAACCTACACATTTAACTAACCTAACACTACCCACCTAAAACCCACTAAAAAAGTTAACATCAGTAAGAGGGAGAAGGGAATGAACTGGGAGGCTGTGCCACAAATAGTTCACATCTTATTAAGTTTCTTTTTGCAGAACTTAAGCAATTTGTAGTTCCTGGCATTGTCTTTTTCTAATTTTTCCAATCTTGTCATCATGGTTGCCATGTCTCGTCTCGTGTTGGCCTCAAAGGTTGAGATTGTGGCTGGAGCAGGTGGCTGTTGGGGTGCCTGGCCGTGGGTAGGTGCATTAGATGTGGAGGGGGTAGGACCGACAAAGGCCCACTGACCCCAGATTTCTTCCCCAATGTGGCCTGTACATTTGCAGACTGTAAAGAAGGTCCCCCATGAGAAAAGGCAAGCCAAGCCCCAGTGGATTTCTCTCTCCGCTACTTCTTTGCCATCCTTTGGTACCTGGCCTGTACATCCATGATGTGCCTGTATCTGTCAGCCCTCTTCTCAAATGCATGCTTCTCGGCTTGGGTCATATTGACAGCTAAAACAGGAGGAGAACATGACATCAAATACAGCATTGGGTGGAGGTAGAACAGACATGCAATTTAAACAGCATTCTCAGATAACACAAGCTATCCACCACACATTCCACAACACTGACAAACTCCAAATCTATAGTAAATTCCTACCAGCCATCTACGGTATCATGTACATGTCAATAGGGGAACGGCTAGCCATTGTTGACCATCAGGGCCCAAAGGTAACTGGACTACTGACTCCTTGTGCAACATTTGTGTGCTCATACTAGTGAGGATCAAGTGGCCCAACAAGTCCCGAATCCCTGTGCCATAGTCAATAAGCGGAGCAATGTATGCATTCCACCACTTTGACACCACTGGTGCTACATCAAGCCTTGGCCAAGCATCATGGATGCAAAGTGGGGTGTCCTATGATAGGGAGACAGGAAACTTCCCACCAGCAAATCTAAGGTTTGGCAAAGCATCATTCATGTGCCCCTGGGTTAACACCTGCTCAGAGCACGCTTTACAAGGGGGCACACCATTGCTCACATGGGGCCCCCATGTACAGTTCAGGCTTAGTGCCTACATAGTTTGCCCAAAGCCTGAACAGTACATCTATGTTCTCAACATATTTTGTACCTATTGCCCCCTACCCTGTGCTATGGTGTGCAAATTGTGTAATGCTGCACACACATGGTGGCTGTATGGGTGCCCTAGGGGACACCGTAAGATTGGCACTGCATTGGATGCAGCTACAGTATTCATATTTATTGAACCATATGTGTACATGCATGTCAGACATCTCCTAAGTACCAGGTACACACTCAATATTTACATTGTATACACACGTGATGTGATCAAGTTCACTCACACATATCATGATGGGTAGACCATATTGGTAATTCTGCACATATCTAGCTTGCTACAATCCGTAGACATGTCCCACATCCATCTGGAGCAGAGTTGTATTCTCATTGTGTACTCAACTGACTGTTGGCCAGCACAATAAGGCTCCTTGCACAACCGCTACCTCACTTAATATCTGAAGAGTAGTGAGGCACCGGTGATGCAAGTGTCTCCTACTAAAGCCCCCTAGAGACCTCAACACATGTACCTCATCAGTACTGTTTCCTGAGTAACTGAAAGCTACGTGTGGCACACAGTGCTGTAAAAAGTGCTGTGACAAATATGTTGGCAACAGGCATGCTAATCAGATAAACAGCACCTCAGACACATATCATGATTGTCATCAATGTATATGTGGGCGTGCTTTCCTTTTTCTAACACCCACAATTCCATAGCAGCACACGCTGACACTTGAGCAACAATCAACTCATTTTCCATCCTCAACACAGCATCAGACATGGATGTCCATATCCTAACTCAGATGATGTCATCTCATTGGTCACACAATACATTTCATCATTGCATTGCACACATCAGACCCTTTCACACAAAACCCCAGAATGACACATGTGACACACAAGGTGAGACTTACTGGCTGCCACCGGGTCTTCAAATAGGGACACCAGCAATACATGACTGGAAAACATAGCTTAGTGATTTTTTGACATTTGTGTGCATCGACAACAGTTTCACATTCAACTTGTTAAGCTGAGTAAGCAAGTCAACTTAGCAGTAGGTCAGAACAACTGCCAAACATTAATAATGTGTCTGTGAGACAAAGGACCAGACAATAAAGGCCCTGGCATCACTTTCCCTGACGTTCCTGCACCATATGTACATGGATATGTAATGCAGCTGTTTTGGTGTGTTACACCTCTATGTCCACATATGGCAGCATGACACAGTATTCTGCATCAGTGGGGCATCCAATGGTGGTTGCAGTGGCTGTCCCTTTGTGACACCCATTGCTTTTGACCCTGCCCTAGATGTTGAAGACATCTTACTCATTATCATCACCGAAAGACTAACAACTGCCCAGGGTTGGTGTGAGCATAGCAAAGTGTTGAGGATTGCATTGATACATCCTTGTTTCTAATATGTGTGCACCATTTGAAGGCTCACACTCTAGAGCTAAAATGCCATGACAGTTTCCTTATGTTCACGTAGTTGTCCCTTCCTGCACATTAATTGAATAACATTACAGATGTCTTGACACTACTATGTGGGCAGCTATTGTCTCCATAGTAGACCTTTAATGTCCAGGAAAGAATACCAACCTGCGCATATACACTCCCTTCTGTTATGTTTTTATCTTTAGCATGGCAGGGAGAAGAATCATAGGTATACAAAGACAGAATTAACAGTAATGGTAGATCGGATTATTAGGTTAGAGCTACAGTTGTTGGTGCCTGTGTTTAAACTACAATCATGGCAAAGGAAAGGCAAATTCACAACCGACTGGTGACTAAAGTGAATGCTGTATCTAACATCAGGTGCTCACTGGAGGAGTACGGAAGGGCTGGAATTATATGCGGGGGAGTGCACTCTCTGGCCTCCAAATCGCATATACAGGCTTAGCAGACTTTTGGTGGCTCTTCCAGGGCCCTCAAACTCTTTTCTCTGGGAGGAAAAGGTCTTTGGCATTCTGCACACTGAAGGCTTTGCAGGAATCCCTGGTCAAGTGGAGACCGGTAAGTTAAAACACCATTTTCTTTGAACCAAACCTTTCCTCCTCTTAATTATTTATTTCACGTTTTTAATCTTGATTTGAGACATAAATGTTGTTAAAAAAGCAACCTTTTTTGTAATCTTTGAAATTCCTAGATCTGGTACAGGAGCTTTGATCTTTTCACTTTCATAATGCAATTTGATGCTCTATTTTAATGTTTTGAAACAATACATTGTTCTGTGAGTATCATATTATTTTCAGCCACAGCAATCATGGTGAGAGCTGCCTTTTGACTTACTTTGGCTGGCAAATGCATGCTTACTTGCCCTCAGAGTGACTTACCAGCTTCCCTCATTTTCTCATAATTTTGGCCTCTGTTACAGTTTTTCTATTGTTTGTGTGTTAGAGATGCAAATTGTACTGCTGGTAATGACTTTGGTTAATTACAATACAATCTACCTTTTGTTGTTGCTATGTTGTTTTTCATTAGGAACAACATATTTTAAAACATGGTTGGGTGACAAGTACTACGTCTCCATGGTGCATCTTTTTAATAGAATAAAAGTAACTTAACCCTGCCTTATATCCACCTTAAAACTGCCTTAAGGATGTCTTACATCTATTCCACTTGTTTTTTAGACTTTGTAAATGGCTAACATAATTATGCTGAGTTGTCAGATTAAAAGTTGCTCTGCCAGCCAGCAACATCAGTGTGTGAGTCATGTTTTCGCTTGTCTCTCTGGGTTGCCAAAATTAGTGTTTACGCACCCTAGGGTGTGAATTATTTTCATGTCCTGGATAACCTCAGAACCAGACCAGTGCCTTACCAACAAGACAGCAATATCACTACATAATCTTCCCTTTCTCACAGCCTCCCTACCGAAGCATTTCATCGGCCAGAATAGTTAGCTGTCTATGGTTTGGGAGCAAACATACATAATTACTATTTCTGTTCTAGGGAAAGATTGTATATGTTCTATATGCTTTTTTTCTGTAAAGTCATGCGTAGACAGGTCTTCATTGTGTTAAGGTTTTGTTAGTACTAAAGATACTGGACTGTTTACAACAACTTGTTTTGTTAGGTTAGTCTTGAATAAAAATGTATAAAATTGTATGCATTTGTATGAAATTATTTGGACCAGTATGGGACAGTATAAAAATTAATGAATTTAACTTGTCCTTTTGGGGGTTTTAATACTGTTTAAATCTGGATCTCTGATGAGAATAAAAAAAATAACAAAGATAGCAATACTAACCACAGTGTTTATCTAATTGCACAATTTCATTCAGTCCTACCAGCCTGAAGGACAGCATTTGTGCTTTTTTCTCTCTAGCCACTCCAGCGGAATGGCACTAGGATGGGTACCCACTCATGACACTTTACCTCACATGGCCAGACATATAAATTCTAATTGAATTTGTACTTACAGGTAAGTACTACCCCATATGGAAATCAGTTTGTAGCCATTTGCTTGTTCTATTATGTTTAGAACACATCCATTTGGCATGTCACACCAAGGAACTACTGACAAATTCATTGCCCTTGACCTTGACTTTTCCTGAAAGTTAAAAAAGATATGGTAATCATGCACAAAGTCATTCAGTAACAAAACCAAATCAAAGGGTGGCCAACAATAAATCCTTACGATAATCCCCTACATTTATGGCAGTGTCCCCACAACCTACAATACCATTTAGCTTCAGCTGGGCAGACTGGATACTTCTATTTGGCAAAACAAGCTCTTATGCAGAGATAGTTAGGTAAGTGCAGCGGTAAGACAAGGGTAGGTACAGAAAGCAAGGAGACACAGACAGAAGGTGACATTTTCCAAAGGTCTTGTAGGCTGTGCCCCCACCCATTTCAAACTCCATCCTGGCTATAAGTGTGCCATGGCACGTACTTTCCCCATTACTGACCTTAGTCTTCTACTTCTACTACCTTTCTGCTCATCAAGGGTACGGAAACTCAGGTGGACCTCTGGTAAGCCCAAGTCTTAGTTCAGCAGAGCCCAGAGAACAGTCCAGTGTGAGTCCAAATGGAACACCTTGTTAATCAAAAACTACATAAAAGATTATGTAGTAAATGTTTTGAAGATAAGCATGTGTTTTTCATAAATTGCTGCCTCTTTCAGATATAATTGCAAGACTCTCAGTCAGAGTGGATGCTCAGAAAACCAATGAGAACATCTCACTCACTAATCCAGCACATGCCGAAGCCTTTAGTGTCCAGACATCTTCTGCTGGTGTAGATTATAAGGAGAAACAGGCCGGCCCTTCTGATTTGTCTTGTCTGGCTGCAAGGATGAGCCTCACTCAGCCTACAGCTACACCAACAACAGATAGAGTGGTCCAGGCCCTTCTTGTGTAATAGCTCCCTGTGCCCTTACAACCGTTACCACCTCTTGTATGTGACTCCCTTTCCTGGCTCCTGTAAGTACTATGGCTATAATGTTGAGCCCAGATCCACAGTAAAGGCACACACATGCTTTAGGTCACAGGGTAGTGATGCCAGGGCTAGGCCTGAAATGCATGAGCTGAGTGAGGATAGTGATGACCACAGTTTTAGAGCAACTGTGGGCCAGAATGTTATGGGTGCAGTCTCTAGATATAAAGATCAAATGGGGCAGATGCTGATTCTCCTTCTGAAAGATTATGTTCTCCTGGGGGAGCAAATGGAGTTGCAGGGGGTTCATAATGATCTCCAGAAGCCAAATAGTGACCTTCTGGAGCTTAACATGTCTCTCATGTGTACCTTTGACATTTGTAATGCAATTAGAGTTACATTAATCTCTTCCTGTGGACAATCAGCATCATCCTACACCCACCAAGGTACCACCACAGAAAGGGAAGCCCTGGGAACCTGCAAGACACCTTTCATCACCTCAGAGCCTGCAGCTCAGAAGATATCAGTTCCCCTCAGGAAGGCCTGATCATCTGGTCGAGTAGAATATGAGCCCAAGAAGCCCACCACCAAGAGACACAGGCATCCATTTTCTCCTGTGGGCTACCAGCATTAACTTGTGGACACATCCTACAACACCTTTGCCTTTTAAAAACTGTGTTTCATCTGGATACGGACTACAAAAAACGCAGACTTTACCTAGTAACCTCATTCTCATTAATTCATTCTGTCTTTGTAAATTTGTATTTTTGGTTGTTTGTATTTTCCATCATGATATTTGGTTTTCTAAAGATTAGTTTTTTCTATAATTTGAAATGATAGAAAATGAAATCATCTTCATTTGAATTATTTTGAATTTTTTTGTGGTTCTTACTATGCTTTGAATGCATTTATTTTATTCTTAGAAAATATTGTTTATTCATTTTGTAATATGTAAAATCTATTTTAGAGATAAATTCAAAACATATATTCACTATTAATTTTAAGCTTGTATAATTCCTTAACATTAAATGACTCATTTATTCACCAAAATAGGTTTTTAAGTATTATTATTTTTGTATTCAACCCCTTTAGTGCGTGTGACGGCCAATGGCCATTGCACTTACGCAAACCCTCCCTGATGTGGATCACGTCCATTGGCCATCAAAGCCCTGGGGAGACACAGAAGTCCTTCTGCATCTGCCCCCACCCCCTCTCCTGCCCATCTGTGGTGTCAGCATTCCGCAAGGTGCTCTGACATCACAGTTTTCCCCACAGGAGGATCTAAGGATCAGGTAAGTGTCTTCTTCCCACACCAGTGTGGAAAAAAGACAAAAACAGCCTCCCCTGATTCCAGGGAGGAATTGATGGGAAAAGGAGAGTCTCCCCTTTTTATCAGTGCCTTCCTGGCACCGTTTCCTGGCCTTTAGATTACGGTGTGGCTGTGATCCACGGCCAGGAAACAACACTATTCCACTAGGGAGTTCAATGGGGGGTCGTCTCTCATGTAAGTGGGACGCCCCGCTCCCTTCGGGGGCATTATTTCTTACACAAAAGAATGGTTTCCACCCTGGGAGGACAATCGCACCCCCTGGGATAAAAAAAAAAACAAATATGTGCATCCACAAAATTCCTTCCACTCAGTGTTTCGCCACTTGTCCTGATAAAAATGGTACTTCACTTGTGTGCCTGTGCCTAGTGCCTGCGTTAGGAAAGCATCAACCCCATGGTCACCAGTAGCCCTCATTCAAGGACTACCATTGACACTTGTTTGATCCATTCTTGTCACAGGCACTAAGCCCAGGTACACCAGTGGGGCAGCGTTTTTATTGGGACAAGTTGGGTCCCAAGTTGGGTAAGAAGCTTGTGGATCCCAGCATATTCATGTAATTTATGTCACAGAAATGCAAGGAAAAATAGTATTTTTATTCAATGTTTCACCTTTTCAGGGTATTTTGGGTAAAAAACACTTTAGGGAATCCACACAAACGATACCTCCCTGGGCTCCCCTAGGAGTCTACTTTTCAGAAATGTGTGGGTTGGATAGGTTTCCCTAAATGGTTTCCGATCCGGGACAAATTAGTACACCCACTTTAGTTATTATCCTCACAATACGTTTTGGGCCATTTCCTGTCGCAGGCACTTGGCCTACACATACAAGTGAGGTACCATTTTTATCGGGAGGCCTTGGGGAATGCTCAGTGGAAGGAAGTTTGTGACTTCCTGCAGATTCCAGAAGTTTCCATCACAGAACTGTGAGGGGAAAATGTGTTTTTTTTAGTCAATGTATGAGGTTTGCAAGGGATTCTGAGTAAAAAAAAGTGAGGTGAAAGCCAGGCAAGTCAGCCCACCCTACATACCAATACATGTCTAGTTTTAAAAAATGTACATGTTGGCTAGGTTTCCCTATGTGCTGGCTGAGCTAGGATCCAAAATCTAGAGCTACTCACAATCGAAAAAAGGTTCAGTTTTTGGTGGAAAATGGACTGTGTCCATGTTGCATTTTGGACCATTTCCTACCGCATGCACTTGGCCTATCCACACAAGTAAGGTACCATTTTTATTGGGAGACCTGAGGGAATGCTAGGTGGAAGGAAGTTTGTGGCTCCCCACAGATTCCTAACTTTCCATCACAGAAATGTGAGAAAAATATGTTTTTTCAGTCAAAATTTGAGTTATGCAAGGGCTTTGGGGTAAAAACTGTGATGAAAGCCATGCAAGTCAGCAACCCTGCATACTTTCAGGTGACTAGTTTTTAAAAATGTACAAGTTGGCTAGGTTTCATTAGGCGCCGTGTGAGCTAGGGTCCAAAATCTCTAGCTTCCCGCTTTGGAAAAAAGTTTCTGTTTTAGGTGGAAAAATGTGCTGTGTCCTTGTTGCATTTTGGGCCATTTCCTGTTGCAGACACTTGGCCTACAGACACAACTGAGGTTTCATTTTTATCAGGAGACCTGGGGGAATGTCAGATGGAAGGAAACTTGTGGGTCCCAAAGTTTGAGGTTTGCAAGGAATTGTGGGTGAGAAAACATGGTGAAAGCCATGCAAGCCAGCCCACCATCAATACCCATAGGTGTCTAGTTTAAAAAAATGTACAGGTTAGCTAGGTTTCTCTATGTGCCAGCTGAGCTAGGGTCCAGTATCTCAAGATACCCACATTGGAAAAAATGGACCAGTTTTCAGTGAAAAAAATTGATACATCCATGTTGCGTTTTGGGACGTTTCCTGCTGTAAGCACTAGGCCTACCTACACAAGTGAGGTACCATTTTTATCAGGAGACTTAGGGGAATGCCAGGTGGAAAGAAGTTTGTCGCTTTTCACAGATTTCAGACCTTTCCATTACAGAAACGTAGGGCAAGGGTGTTTTTAGTCAACATTTGAAGTTTCAAAGGTATTCTGGGGAAAAGAACGTGGTGTGAGCCACACACGTCAACCCACCCTGGATGCCCCTAGGTGTCTAGTTTTAAAAATGTAGTGGTTGGCTAGGTTTCCCTAAGTGCCAGCTGAGCTAGGGTTCAAAATCCAGAGCTACCCATATTGGGGAAAAAGGGACCAGTTTTTGGTGGAAACATGTGCTGCATCTATGTTGTGTTAGCGGCTGTTTCCTGTTGATGGCACTAGACGTACCCACAAAAGTGAGGTACCGTTTTTATTGAGAGACTTATGGGAGTATAAAATAGTAGAACATTCGTCATAGCCTATTGGATTTAGCTGCATTTTTGTCTTTCAAATGTAAGCCAGTGTATAAAAAAGATGACATTTTGGAAAATACCCTCTAACTCATACACTAGTATGGGTACCCGCAAATTCAGAAATATAGAAATGACCACTGATCTTAAATTCTATATTTTGTACACATTTCAGTAATACATGAGTTTTCTTGATACTCACTTTTCACTGTCTATTTTGATATAAGAATTGGTCTACACTCAGTACTGAATGAAAAAGCATTGTGTGGTGCACCTTGGTTGTTGGCTCTGGTTGCCTTGGGCTCCTGAAGAACCCAAAAATCTTATATATCCCCACAAAATCCCCACAATCAGAAGGGTCTAGCAGACATAATGGTATATTGCTTTTGTCAATTGCCAATTGTGACAAAAAGTTACAGATTAAAATATTGCCACAAATGCAGTTTTTTCCCACTCCTTTTTAATATTTCTTTATTTCAACAGTTATTTACTTTGGGGAAACTTTGAGGGAATTACACGTATGATCCCTTGCTGAATTCAAAATGTTATCTACTTTTCAGAAATCTGTTCCCTTTTCTGGATCACCCATGAGTTTCACACTGATTTCTACCACAAGCTGGAAGTAAGTTGAGAGCCCAAATAATAGGGAAAATAAGCTACCTCTTAGAAAAAAAGGCACAACTGTGGTACAAAATTAGGTTTTTGGGTTCAGGTCTGCATGTTCCTGAATGCCGGGAAGATGGTGACTTTAGTACATACCATATTTAGTGAAAAAACAGGCACCTTTATCTGGAGCATATTTCTCCTCTTTTTCTAAAAGTTTCTCAATTTTGCTATGTTTTGCCTATTTTCTCAGTGTCCTCCTGGGGAATCCACAAACCCTGGCTCTCTTTACAATCCCCAGGATGTTGGAAAAAAGGAGGCAAATTTGGGGGTGGATACCTTATGTGGAAAAATAATTATGGAGCCCTAAGCATGAACTACACCAAATAGTCAAAAAAGGACTCAGCACTGAGGGAGAGGGGGAAAGGCCAAGCAGCTAAGGGGATATAAATAAATAAATAAAAATCTTAAAATTATAATGTTTACCTTTGCACAGCATAAACCTATATAAGTGATTTTTACATTGCAGTGCCCTTCTCGTGGTTCTTACAAATTATGAGTACATCCATAATTCATCTGTAAGTGTTAGAAATGGGGTATTTGGTTGGTAGTCAGGTTACCCCCTGTCCAAGCAAGGACCCTCACTCTTGTGAGGGCAATGAAAAAAAACACTTAGATGACTCCTGCTTACCCCCTTGTTAGGCACAAGCAGTCAACCTTATCTCAAAAGCAATGTGTTCTTGTATTTGTACCAACACACACAGTAATACAGTAAAAAACACTACAAAATAGATACCACACCAGTTTAGAAAAATAGTTAATATTTATCGAAATCAAACAAGACCAAAATGTCAAAAATCCAACATACACAAGTTAAAATATGAATTTTCAAAAGAATAAGAGTCTTACTTCATAGAAAACAGTGGAAACAATTATTTTACACAAAGCACCCAGTTAGCGTCAAAAATAAAGCTACACAGGTGAGCGTACATCAGAAAAGGCAGCGATGTGTCAATTCCTTCCTCACAAAGGGAGGCCATGTGTCATTCTTCTCCGGTCGGGTCAGCAATGCGTCGTTTTTCTCCCTTGCAAAAGAGTGATCCGTCAATATCTGGACAGGGCACCACGGATCCGAGTCGGGTGCGTCGCAAATTTCCCCACACAGCATTCTGTGCGTGGATTTTCAGCTCTTGTTGGCCAACTTCACCTTTCAAGCGCCTAGGGACTGGATAGGATACCACTTAGCAGGGCAGAAGTCTCAACAGAGGGTCAGGTGTTAGCAGAGGAAGTCTTTGATGGCCCTGAGACTTAAACACAGGAGGCAAGCTCAGTTCAAGCCCTTGGAAATTCTTCACAAGCAGGAATATACCACAAATTCCATTCTTTGTCCCATTTCACAGGCAGAAGCAGCAACTGCAGGATAGCCGAACAAAGCACAGTCACAGGCAGGGGCAGATCACCATGGTTTTCATAATTGAAGTTATCATTAGGGTTGAATGGGATGTTCCGCCACAAGGCAATGCTGTGCTGCATACAACAGACAACAACTATTTGGCACACCTTATCAGGTGAGTCGGGAAGGACTCCAAAAGACTTATCCAGGCAACATAAACATGCTTAAGGAGCCCAAAAGCCCTCTCCACAGGTCTCCTTGCTCTGATCAGTGCTTCACTGAAGCAGACATCCCTAGTCTTGTATCATTTCACAGACTTGGTAATAACCATGATCTGATTGGGTATGTTGAGTCTTCAGAAAAATATTATTTAAATACATACATGTTAATTTCATTCTTATCAAACTCTTCCTTGGCATCATTTGTTTTACAATGATAAAAGTTTGATCACAACATGTACCAACAAGCCGGGCCCTCGTACAGGTTGGGTCACATTACATATGCTGCTATTGCATAGTACTAACAAATCATGGGTGGATCCTGGGAATTTGGCACATGCAAGGTGATGTACAGGCCCAATATGCAGACCATTTGCACACTGATTAAGTGAAAAATGTTCTGGCTTCTGTATACTTGTTCTCGCTCATGAGGTGATATCAAAGAAACATGTTTCCTATTGATGGCACCAACAACATGTGGAATGCCTCTCAATGCAATACAATTACCTTTTATACTGCCAAGGGTACCCACGTCAGTGGAAAATTGCATGTACTCATGTTTATGATTAGGCATAATATTAATAAATTCTTGTAGCACGTGTGAGAAAGTGGGTTACAACATCCCATTACAATCCCCAACCTTGTACTAGAAGGAACCACTTGCTCTGAATGCAGTACTGTCATTGTTTTTACAAGTGGTGTGGTAGGGGTGGGGTTGCTATTAAGAGGCTCAAGTTCAGCCAACAATTGGTGTGCCAAGTATAATATCGTCTGATGGTTGAGTCTATTTTTCTTTATAATGTCCTCTTCTGCATGGTGCCAAGGTCAGGGAAAGGATGGAACTCTCTTTGCTGCCATCTTCTGGCTCTGGCAGGGGACATACATGTTGTCTGAACACTATTTAACACTAGTTATACAGGTAGTATAAATTATGTAGATGTAAATATACATTTTTAAACCATTTTTTAAATTGTATTCAGTATATTTACTTTATTTTGTAAATGTTTTTTCTCTGTCGAGAAAGGTTTAAAATACACAGCGTACAGCGTGCACAATACATTGCACAAATATCAATAGCGTTATCAAATATGTGTGACAGATGGAAACTCCGTCTTAGTGAATACATTCCGCAGTTTCAGCCATCTCCATCAAAAAGTCTGTAATGTAACACATAGCACAACAAAAATGGCAGATGTCTGAATTGTACGTCATGCTAGATTGATAAATTATACCAACTGGGACAACCGTTAGTCAAATTGGTACACACTGTGAATGACTTTGCCAAATGCAATAATTGGTGTATGTGTCTGTTGACGTATGCATACATCACTGTGGCATACATGCATCTTACATTTCACTTGCCACCTAACCTGTGCACTATGCATACCTTGTCATATATTGCTGCTCGACTACCTCTTCAACCGAAAATGGCTGATACTTCTGAAGACAATGCTCCTAATTGCACAGAAAATGCTTACTGATGAGGCACTGTCCAACTACAGCCAGCTGCATGGTTCTGCAGGGGAACAGGTAAGGGAAACACTTATTCATCATTCATTGTGGTTTACCATAAATACATTTTGTTTTTCTGATTTTTATGATCACATGCTAGGCAAACAAAAATTTGTATGTATGTGATCATCTGTAGTAAATGTTAATTTAAATGAAGCCTTTCAAATCAGTAGTTTGCTGGATTGCTACATGCTGGCTGAACACACTACATGTACTGTTTTCAGACAGAGAATATTGAAAAAGATATATCTACTTATATATTTTTTTCCAAAGAAAAAAGCAAATTATTATAACTTGTGCTTTCTCTGTGCACGACCTTTTATATTATATCACTTGTAGCATTTTGTTTTGCTTTTCACTAATGACCGAGCTGAAACACTCATGCACTGACAAAAATCTCTGGAATGTGCTTCTTAGTCCAAAGAAGACATTTATTATTTCACTACACAAGGTTCCTAAAAGGAGATTAGCATGTTGAAAGCACACGTTTAAAAATGGTCACAGTAATGAAATGAAAACCTATACGAATGACTCTCCACTGCAATATACACAGCAAATATATGTATCTATATTATAATGCAAAGCAAATAATTAATAAAAATGCATCACTGTAGGGCCTGTCAGGTACTTCATCTTTCTCCTGCCAGCCAGCCGATGACTCAGTTCGACTGCGAGAAAGAGAGAGCTCTACCCTCAAGGGGAATATATATCAAGCATTTGACGTCTAAAATCCTGATTGACACACTGAATCTCCCACTGTCGATCTGGGTCTCTTATATATTTTAAACAAACGAGGAAGGAGCTTTCTGAAAAAAACACTCCTGCTGCACAAGAAGTATTCAAACATGATGGCTAGTTTAGGTAAGCTCTGAAAATAACACATTGGGATTTGGGCACACTCCCAAGGTGACAAGTCAAAATAAGGCCATTCCCTGCCGTCTCACTACATGCTTATCAGCCAAAGCCCTTGGTGGGAAAAATTATGAAAACAAGACAGAATGCACATTGTACAATGTGGAAATCACTTGCAGCTTTTAACCCAGCAGTGTCTAATGCAAAGTAAAGTCAATAGGCAGAATGAAGCTAAGGCTAAGTTGAATACAAAATGGAGTCTGTAATTGGTGAACACTGGACGGCTAAGCCAGGGGCAAAGTGGTGCAACACGAAGTCAGTGGTCAAAACACACATTTCACTACACATTTCAAATAATAGTATTTCCAATAATAGTTATCACATTGCAAATCACATCTTTTGTGTCAATATAGTGCTTGGCAGATTGGTGAATGATAGTTAATGTAGTGTGGCCACCAAGTTGAATACACTGTGTACGGAGGTGTATGAGTTATAATAATTTGAAGGTGTTGGGTAAATTATAACTTAAAGGCATAAGGGAGCCGAGGCCACCGCCGTGGCATTGTTTCCACCAGTTTGACCAGTGGAAACATCACAGTATGATGTTTCCACTGGTCAGCCCAGTGGAAACATCGTATTACTTGTGGGGGGGGGAGGCCATCGGTATGAAGACGGCCTCCTCCCCGTGGCTTTTGCGGTTGGCTCAGTTCAACCGCCAAAGTCGTAGTGAGGCACTTAGACTGCCAAAGCCACGGGCGCAGGAGACCGTCAGTGCTGGCAATCTCCCGTCCACCACATCACGGGTACTGTGAGATTTTTGCAACACTTTGGGTGGAAATCCGGCAGTAGTCATGCTGATGAGTGGGGGTGCTCTGGGGGTTCCACCACTGGCTCCGCCAGTAGGACACCACCCGCCATATTATGGGCCATAATATGGCCTGGCAGTGTCCTGCTGGTGGGGTGCCTCAGGTGGTGGAAGCGCCCCATCCCGGTCCCTGCCGGACGACCTTCTCTATGGAACAGGTAAGGTGATCGTCTGACAGGGGATGGAGGTGGTAGGGTGGGGGTGTTGTGTGTGCATGTATGAGTGCGTGGTGTCTGCATGTGGGCATGAATGTGTGTATGTGTGGTTGTATGCATGTCTGAATGCTGGAGTGAGTGCGTGTCTGCATGTAAGTGTGGATGCGTGTGAGAATGCGTGTTTCGATGGGTGTGAGTATTGGTGCATGAATGCGTGTATGAATGTAGTTGTGAATGTGTGTATGGATGTTACTGTGAATGCGTGCATGGATGCGTGTGAGTGGACGCGTGTATGTAAATGTCAGTGAATGGCTGTATGCGTGATGCTTGTGGGTGTTTGGGTGCATGTAGGCAGGGAGGGGGCGCTGTGTCTGAAGGGGGTGCTGTGTCAGAAGCAGGGGTGGGGGGTGCTGTGGCTGGAGGCAGGGTCTAGTGCTTGCTGGGTGGAGCCGCCTACCGGTGACAGGAAAGGAATTCCCTGTCACCGGTAGCCCTTCCGCCATGGATTTCGTGGCAATGCTACCCCCGCGGAAACCATGTCGGAAGGCCGGCTCCTAATACCACTGGTGGTCTTCTGTGGACCACCGGGTCAGAGATGATCATCTCCCACCCTGCGGTTCAGACCGCCATGGCGGTATGAGTGAAGATGTGGCGGGTTGGCAGAGGCCAACCTGCCACACTCATCTGGCAGTCTACACCACCAGCCTGTTGGCGGTGGAGACTGCCACATTAACCCCGGCGGTCAGAAGACCGCCAGGGTCAAAATGACCCCCTTAGTTTGGTTTGCAGTTAAAGAATAATTAAAGTTATGTTAACCTAAAGGTGGTGCATAATGTACATTTGAGGTATGGCTTTAAGTTCAGAATTTGTAATGGCTGTGTATTTTAAGTTTGATTTGTATAGAAATAATAATCCATGTTATCCTAACTGTAACAAATGTTTAACTTCTATTTTTTTCTTTTAATTTTAATGCTTTTTTCATTTTTAATGAAAATACGTTTTAAATCATATAGAATACTTTCATCAAGTGGAGGGTCATTAAGTGGAGTGTGGTACAGTACAGCGGAGGAGTGTGTTGTAGAGTGTACTGTCAAAGAGTGTACTGTCATATAAGGAAGTCGAGTAGAGTGTGTTAACAGTGGAGTGTCGTACAGTGAAATAGTGTAATATGCAGAGGTGTGGACTGGAGTGGTGTAGATTGGAGTGTTGCAGAGTACAGTAGAGTGGGTAGAGTGGAGTGGTGTAGAGTGGAGTGGACTAGAGTGGAGTATTGCCCAGTAGAGTATTGGAGCCTGGAGTGGAGAAGAGAGAACTGGCTTAGTGTACAGTAAATTGTTATATAGTCCAGGTACATGTTGTATAGTACAGTAGCTTGGAGTGCAGTAGAGTGAACAGCCGTAGTAAAGAGTCATCTATGCTACAGTATGGTAGAATGGTGTTTCAAAGAGTGTTGAAAAGTATCTTAAAATGGAGTTGAGTATTGTATACTAGAGTGTACAGGCATAGAGTGGAGTAGAGGGTTGTATAGTGTAGTGTAGGGGCATACAGTGGAGTACAGTGTTGTATAGAGGAACATAGAGTAGTAGCGTGTTGTAGAGTGGAGTTGTATAGAGTGTTGTACAGTGGGGCTTTATAAAGTGGAGTGTTGTACAGTGCCATAGAGTGGGGTAAAGTGTCATGCAATGAAGTGCAGTGGCATGGAGTCCAGTGGAGTGGTGCAACATAGACTGGAGTAGCGTGTTCTACAGTAGAGTGGCGCAGAGTCAAGTAGAGTGGAATGGTGCTGAAGACAGTGGAATAAAGTGTTGTAGAGTCGAGCGATGTGTGATAAATGGAGTGGAGTGGTGTGTTGTAGAGTGTGAGAAAGTTTCATAGAATAGAGTAGAGTAGGAGTGAGCAAAAATGTTGTCCAGCGACATAGGGTGAAGTAGATTAGAGTGCAGTGCAGTATGGTACAGTTGACTGGCATAGAGCAGCATACAGTCGAGTGGCATAGAGTGCAACAGTGGGGCACAGTGGAGTACAATGAAGTAGTGGCTCATAGAGTAGAGTATATCAACTGAGGTGGAGAGGCATAGAGGGAATTGAGGAGAGTTTTGTAGAGTGGATTACAGTGCAGTAAAAGTACTATAAAGTAGAGTACTGTACACTTATAATGACAGGAGTACACTGGTGTACAGTGTAGTGCTATACAGTGGAGTATAATGTGTTACCATGGAGGGGTGTAGATTGTTGAGTGAAGTATAGTGTTGTTGAGCGGAGCACAGTTTAGTGATGTGGAGTGTATTTGGATAGTGGAGTGACGGAGAATGGAGCAGCATTCAGTGGGGTAGCATGGAGTAGAGAAGTGTACAGTACTACCACACAGGTAGTGGCATACAGTGAAATGGCATTTAGTGAAGTGGTATACAGTGTAATACCATAGAATGAAGTGGGGTAGAGTGGAGTTACATACAGTTGAATAGCCGAAAGTACCGTGCCATAGGGTACAGTGGCTTAAAGTGAAGTGGCGTTGACTGCAGTGGGGTAGTTTGGAGTGGCATACTGTGAAACAAAGTATAGTAGCATATAGTGGAATATGGGGTGAATGGACTAGTATAGAGTGGAGTAACCTAGAGTGGATTGGCATACAGTGGAGAAGTGTACAGTGGAGTAAGGTAAAATAGTGTGTCATATCATGGAACAACATACAGTATAGTAGCTCACAGTATAGTTGCATAGAGTGGGGTAGCATAGAGCAGAGTGGGGTTGATGGAGCGGGGTAACAACATATGGTGGATCATTGTGGAGTGGTGTATAGTGGAGTGGCATACAGTGGAGTTGTGTACAGCACAGTGGTGTACATTGAAGTGGTGTACAGTGGAGTGGCAGAGAGTAGAATAGCATGGATTGTAGTGTTATAAAGTGGAGTTGCGTACAGTGGTATAGCATACAGTGAAGTAGCATAGATTGGAGGGGTGCATAGTGGAGTGGCATAGACTAGAGCATCATAGAATAGAGTGGCATAGAGTGTGATATTGTACAGTGGTGTAGAGTGGAGTGGCGTAGAATGGTGTGTAGTAGAGTGGAATGGCATACAGTGGATTAGCATGGAGTGGAGTATAGGGGAGTGGCATAGAGTTTAATAGCATACAGTGAAGTGGCATAGAGTGGAATGGCATAGAGTGAAGTGGTTTAGAGTAGAGTGTGGTAATTGAAACAGACATAGCAAGAAAGAGTATAGAGGGATGTCAATGTAATGTGGCAGGAGTCTAAATTATAGGTTGTAAACATTAATTTTTGGTACTACATGTAAATAGTGTAAGTAGTGTAAAAGTAGCAAGATTTAACATACTTTATTATATCTTGTACCAAGGTATACCCTTGGTACGTTTGTGGTATACCGCAGTACATGTGGATGGGAAGCAGTTTGGAATTGGCTAACGGCTGTGTTTACCAAACGTAAAAGGTAGCCGTTTAGCTTTTAACACAGTTTGGCTGTGTTCTGGGTTAGGGTCTTAGGTAAGTAGTCAACTTTATTTTTGTTCCCTAACTATTACCACTTTATTAAAGTGGTAATAGGTAGAGAAATGCATGTATAGCATTCTATACATTTTCAAAACAGTTTAGTGAGAACTGCACATTAAAAAAAGAAAATAAGTAGTGAGGCATTTTGTAGCTATTACTATTGTAATTCATATACTTTTTTGTGCAAATTTAAATATAGTACAAATAGATAATTCAGTGTAGCACACTATGGCCCTCATTACAACCCTGGCGGTCGGTGATAAAGCGGCTGTAATACCGCCAACAGGCTGGCGGTAAAAAAATTGGAATCATGACCACAGCGGAAACCGCCAACACAAACAGCCACTTTAACACACCGACCGCCATGTCGGTAGCAACAAGCACTGCGGCTGTAACCGCCAACAGCCAGGCAGAAGACAATGTACTGCCCACTGCATTACAAAACGCCTATCCGCCAGCTTTTCCAGGGCGGTAACAACATCATCAAATCACAGCAGAAACACTACTCTGAAGGGAAACGGCTCACCTCTCAACACTCAAGGAAGAACCACAACACCATGGAGCCCGAACTGCAGGTGTTCCCCATGCTGGTCTACCTTCTCACACACCAGGAACACAAATGCCGGTGAAGACGATTTTGGTGAGTACTGCACCTAGCACACAAGGGAGGGGGAGGAAAAAGAGAGTGACACACACACGCAACACCCCAACCCCCACCCTCACCCCCAAAACCATACACACAAACACATGCAACAACTTTACATATACACCCCGTAACCCTTAGGAATAACGCAAGGACAAAATGAATGGAGTAAAATGAGTGCAATATTAGTAATGTTGAGAAATACGGGCCATATTTATACTTTTCGACGCACAACTGCGCCAACGCAGTTGTGCGTCAAAAAATCTAACGCCATTCTGAAGCGCCATGCGGGCGCCGTATTTATTCAATGACGTTAGCCGGCGATAGCCGGCGGAGCTGCCTGGTGTGCGTCAAAAAAAATGACGTACACCAGGCAGCGCCGGCGTAGGGGAATACGGAGCTTGGGTGCCAAAAAATGGGGCAAGTCAGGCTGAGGCAAAATTTTCGCCTCAACCCGATTTGCGCCATTTTTTTTGACTCCCAACCCCATTGAAATGACTCCTGTCTTAGCAAAGACAGGAGTCATGCCCCCTTGCCCAATGGCCATGCCCAGGGGACTTCTGTCCCCTGGGCATGGTCATTGGGCATAGTGGCATGTAGGGGGGTATAAATCAGGCCCCCCTATGCCACAAAAAAAAAAAAATTACTTACCTGAACTTACCTTATGTTCATCTGGGATGGGTCCCTCCATCCTTAGGCGTCCTCCTGGGGTGGGCAAGGGTGACAGGGGGGGTCCCTGGGGACATGGGAGGGCACCTCTGGGCTCCTTCCGAGCCCACAGGTCCCTTAACGCCTGCCCTGACCAGGCGCTAAAAAACGACGCAAAAGCGGCTGGACGTCATTTTTTTTAACCCACCCACTCCCGGGCGTCATTTTTGCCCGGGAGTGTAAATACGGCGCACATACCTCGGAGTCAATTATTTAGACGGGAACGCCTACCTTGCATATCATTAACGCAAAGTAGGTGTCCACGCTAAAAAATGACGCAAACTCCATGGACTTTGGCGCTAGACGTGTCTAACGCCAGAGTATAAATATGGAGTTAGTTTTGCATCGAATTTGCGTTAAAAAAAACGACGCAAATCCGGCCCAAACGGAGTATAAATATGGCCCTACGTTCTTAAAGCAATAAACAGTATGTACAATATATACAATATATCCAAAAGGAGGGATAATGCCCACACCAAAATGTCCGTGGCCCACTGGGCCAAAACACATAGGCCAAGGCCATACTTGACTCCTGCCTCAATACGGAGAGAACACTGCAGGGGCATCAAGTCGAAAACACACAGGCACCTCAGGGGGACGGGGAATGGGGAGGCACTTCAGATGGAAGGTGGTACAGCGCCACTGGCCGGGTGGGAGCTCCCTGCCCGCTGCTTGTTCCTGGGGAGTGAAAGGTCACAGTCTCTCAAGTGGGTGGTTTGCCCACTACTTGGTTCTGGGGAGTGCAAGGCCACAATCTCTTAAGTGGGTGGTTTGCCCACTGCTTGGTTCTAGGGAGGGCAAGGTCACAGTCTCTCAAGTGGGTGGTTTGCCCAATGCTTGGTCCTGGGAGTGCAAGGCCACAGTCTCTCAAGTGGGTGGTTTGGCCACTTCTTGGTCCTGTGGAGTGCAAGGCTAGTCTCTCAAGTGGATGCCTTCTTCCACTGGTTCTGAAGGGAGCCTTGTGCCCAGTGTGCTTCGTCCTGGCAAGGAGGGACTGAGTGGATAGCTTCTTCCACTCGTTCGGAGTGGGCCTTGTGCCCAATGTGTTTCATCCTAGTAAGGATGCGGTGAGTGGATGGCTTCTTCCACTGGTTCTGTAGGGGGCCTTGTGCACAGTGTGCTTCATCCTGGCAAGGAGGGGCTGAGTGGATGGCTTCTTCCACTGGTTCTGGAGGGGGCCTTGTGCACAGTGTGCTTCATCTTGGATGAGGCAAGGTCACAGTCTCTCACCTGGGTGTCACACCGACAGGTGTTGCAGGGGCCAGGACGCACTGCAGCCCATGTAGTCACCACTACACACTGCTCGCCGGTGGTGATGGCTGCTCAGTGGATTCCAGTTGCGCTGCAGGTGGCGGTGGTGGCAGTGGTGGTGGTAGCCTCCAGGCCTTCACCTGCAGCCTTGGACGGCTGCCCACTGGGGCTGCTGCTGCTGGCAGTGGTGCTGCTGTCAGCGGTGCATGTGGCGGTGCTGGCCGCAGTGCAGGTGGTGGTACTGGCCGCAGTGCAGGTGGCGGTGCTGGCAGTGGTGGTGGTAGCCTCCAGGCCTTTACCTGCAGCCTCAGACGGCTGAATTGTCATGGCTGCTGTTGTGTGCCCCTTCCTGCCCTTAGCCGATGGTGGTGCCTCCTTGCTTCTGCCAGCTGGTGTCTTTGTCTTGTCCTTGCTGGCTGGTAGTGCCTCCTTCCCCGTGTTGGCTGGTGTTCCATTCTTGTCCTTGCTAGGTGGCGGACCCTTCTTGGCCCTGGCAGGTGTTGCTGGCACACTGGCTGGGCTAACGGGTGCCTCCTTGGAGCCTCTCACATCTGCAGTAGCTCCAGAAACCACAGTGGAGGTTGACTGGATGGCTGCGGTGCTGGGCTGGGTTCTGGCCACCCTGGCCTGAGGTGAAGGACTGGGGGTAGGGGTAGGGAATAGGTCAATGTTGGCAAGGAAAAGCTTCTTAGGGACACTGGGGCAATGAAGAGGGTGAAGGTTTGGGAATGGAGGAAGAGGGAGTGGTTGTAGGAGGTGTCAGTCAGCTGTATTTGAGTGCAGATGCACGGGCTGGATGCTGTTGTGAGGTGTATGGCTGTTGCGTTTCTATGTGCTTGCGTTTGTGTACTTTGGGAGGAGGGGTCACAGACACAGTGGGAGAGGACACAGGGTATGTGTGCATGGATGTGGGGGTGGTGACTGCCAGTGAGGGGCGTGTAGTGATAGGCGTGCTGGTGATGGAGGGGGTGGATAAGGATGTAGTGCATGCCGGTGTGAGTGGAGATGCTACTGGGAGGGAGGTGGATGAGGTGGAGGAGGTGGACACAGTGGGGGCAGTGGATGTTGGTGTGTCTGCATGTGGATGGTGCTTGTGTGAGTGCCTGTGAGATGAAGTG
This sequence comes from Pleurodeles waltl, assembly GCF_031143425.1. Classification (NCBI taxonomy): domain Eukaryota; kingdom Metazoa; phylum Chordata; class Amphibia; order Caudata; family Salamandridae; genus Pleurodeles; species Pleurodeles waltl. The sequence continues at coordinate 1,172,736,063 of NC_090447.1, read as the reverse complement.
TGATGCTTGTGTTTGCCTCATCCACTTCTGTGTGTTGATTTGGGTGATTACTGGTCTGAAGGTGTGCTTGGGATAGGCTGGGGTTGAGGGGATTGGGACTGGGTAGAGGAAGTTGGAGGGGGGAGGCTGGAGACAGGGACAATAGCTGCCATCAGTGCGTTGGCCAGAGCCTGGAATGCTCTCTGTTGGGCTGCCATGCCAGAGTGAATGCCCTCCAGGTAGGCATTTGTTTGTTGCAAATGCCCTGCTACACCCTGGATGGCATTCAGTATGGTTGACTGCCCAACAGAGAGTGATCTCAGGAGGTCAATAGCCTCCTCACTGAGGGCAGCAGGGCTGACTGGGGCAGGGCCTGAGGTGCCTGGGGCAAAGGAGATGTCCACCCTCCTGGGTGAGCGGGCACAGGAAACACGCTGAGGGGCTGCTGGGACGGCGGTGCTGGTGCCCTCACCGTCGGTGGATTCAGCCTCCAGGCCCATGTGGGATGCAGCTCCCTCCATTGCAGGTGCCTCTGATCCTCTGCCAGATGATGCTAATGCACCCAAGGACAGGGTGACAAAACAAAAAGGGGGGGAGAGACAGAGGATACACTTGGTCAATGCCAGCAACAACACTACAGTTGGCGTACACAACACACAGGGAACAGCCCTATGCACCAGGCCATGCACTATCAGTTACACTGCTAGTCACCAACCCATGGGGTAAAATGCCTAACACCATTAGCTGCACACCTGAAACCCACAGGGCCCTGCACAGTAGTAAATGCCCACTAACACTATTGGGGTTGGAGTGTATCTGTTCTTGCCCATCATTGAACATACCCTGCCATTTTCGCCCTGGCCTAGGGGCACCAACAGCCTACATCCCCCACACAGGTAATACCTTAACGCGCGCAAAGTCATGATTCTGAATCTGTACTCACCCCCTTTTGGCTGCTGTGATGCATTCAAGCGCCCATCCGGATAGGCCATCGCCAGGATGCAGAACATCAGGAGGGTCAGGGTACGACGGGCACCCCTTCCTCGTTGGGAGGCCAGCCCTAGCTGGGCCTCCACAGTCTTCCTTGCCAGCAGCGCAGGTCCTCCCACCGTTTGCGGCAGTGGGTGCTCCGCCTTTCAAAGACCCCCAGGATCCACACCTCCTTGGCAATGGCACACCAAATACCCTTTTCCCGATGGGCGCTGACCTGCAGAAAAATACAGAAGAAAAGGAATTAGTCATACCGTCTGGACTGTTATACTCATGGCCCACCACATCCCCCAATCCACTTTCCCACATACATTGCCCAACATATATGCAGCACTCTTCCCAGGACCCCACTGACCTCCCCTATATGGGGCTCACACACACAGCAATCCATACATTCATGGCCCACGTATCATGCTCACAGTGTACTCACCTGTTTGTCTGGAGGACCATAGAGTAAAGTGTACCGGGGTAGGACCCCATCCACTAGTCTCTCCAACTCCTCGGAAGTGAAGGCAGGGGCCCTTTCCACAGACACTCGAGCCATTGTCGCTTCCAAACACGGGTCACAGCAGCACTTGCAGTGTAGGTCCTCTCCTGTTGAAGGTCAGGTAGCAAGTGAGTGCACAGATAGAAAATGGCAGTCATGTCCGCGGCGGTGTGTACCGTCACCGCCAGCGTACATCACCATTAGCTCCTGGAACCCAGAGGGCCCAATGCTAACCAATGCGATGTTGCGCGACGGTTGTCTGCAACGACGCACAACGCCAGCGGAATTACCTCATTTCCACTTGTCTCTCCTCACAGGTCAGGCAGCCGCCATTTCAGGGGGTCACAGGCCATGGCACCTAACTGCGTCACAGCAGACATTGGCACATCAACTGACTTACGAGTTCACATACTGTTTCTGTAAAGGAAGAATTGTATATTAATTATGACATATGTGTGTATATGACCTTCTGCTCACCGTTTTTCACCCTAGAATTCAACCGCTGTGGATGAATAGGAGATGGAGACATCCCCGTGTACAGACCCCTGGTGGACCTGGCGACAATGGAGGACAGGCACATTCTCCTGACCTACAGACTAGATAGGGCCACAGTCCAAGAACTGTGTGCCTAATTGGAGCCAGACCTGATTTCAGCTATCCGCCACCCCACAGGCACCCCCCCTCTAGTGCAGGTCCTGTCAGTGCTCCATTTCTTGGCAAGTGGTTCCTTCCAAGCAATAGTGGCCATGGCATCAGGGATGTCACAGCCTATGTTCTTAAACATGCTGACCAGAGTGTTTTCTGCCCTGCTGAAACACATGCCCAGCTACATCGAATTCCCCCAGGTGGAGGATTTGGCCACAGTGAAGGCTGACTTCTATGCACTGGGACATATCCACAACATCATTGGTGCCATTGATGGTACACATATTGCATTTGTCCCCCCCCCGGAGAAATGAACAAGTGTTCAAAAATAGTTTTCACTCTCTGAATGTGCAGATGGTGTGTTTGGCGGACCAGTACATCTCCCATGTCAATGCCAAGTATCCGGGCTGTGTGCATGATGCCTTTATCTTGAGGAATAGCAGCATCCCATATGTGATGTCTCAACTCCAGAGGCACCGGGTGTGGCTAATAGGTGAGCCCATGGTCCCCACCCAGTTGATGTAGGTATATGGGTGTGGGTTTGGCCCTAAGGGTGAGTGTGCGGCTAACAGGTATCCCTCGAATATTTGCAGGTGACTCTGGATACCCCAACCTCTCATGGCTACTGACCTCAGTGAGGAATGCCAGGACAAGGGCAGAGGAACATTATAATGAGGCACATGGGCGAACAAGAAGGATCATTGAGAGAACCTTTGGCCTCCTGAATGCCAGATTCTGGTGCTTCCATCTGACAGGTGGATCCCTGTACTACTCACCCAAGAAGGTGTGCCAGATCATCGTTGCATGTTGCATGTTGCATGTTGCACAAACTGGCCTTGAGACGCCAGGTGCCTTTTCTGCAGGAGGATGAGCCTGGAGATGGTCGTGTGGCTGCGGTGGAGCCTGTGGACAGTGACAATGAGGAGGCAGAGGAAGAAGATTTGGACAACAGAAGTACACTAATTCGACAGTACTTCCAGTGACACACAGGTAATACACTGTAACTTCACCTTCCATTGCAGTTTTGTGTTTGACATTGAACATGGCAGCCTGATTTCCCTATTTCTATGGCCACTTACTGTACCCTTTAACATCTCTATTTTCAGATCTCTGTGCCCCACTCTGGCTCCTGGTGTGTTTACAGCTGCCCACTACAGGTCATAACTATGTAAATATTACAGTACATTTGAATTGCAATGTTTACAGTTTGTGAAACTAATTCATTTGTCCAAGAAATGACAGACTCCATGTTTGATTTTGTTCCAAGGGTGTATATTTCTGTGATAATATGTGTAGGGGGTATTGTAATGGACTGGGTTGCTGATGGAGGAAAGTCCAGGGTAGAGTCCAGTCTATTTGTATCACAGGTGCATTGTCCAAGGGGGCATAGGAAGGGAAGCAATGGCAGTTCAAAGTGGACAGGGTGACAGAGTGGGACACAAGGGTGACAATCAGGAGAGTCTTATTTCCTGGCAGGGGTCTTGGCAATGTTCTCTGGCAGAGCTGCTGTCATCACAGTTGGCCTGTTCGGGGGGGGGCTGGATGTGACTGGCACCTCCTCTATGGTGACGTTGACTGGGGGTCCTGTGGGGATGTAAATGCAGTGTTACTGTATCTGCATGTGCCATCTTGTGCATGGATATGTTTCCCTCTATGGTTGTTATTAACAAGGCAGCTTTGGGTTGTGTGAGTTGTGCTTGGTTTGGCTAAGTGATTGTCACTAGTGTGCATGCTGTGGTGATGGGTGTCCTTGCAGGTCTGTGATGGGGGTCCATGCGATGGTGTTGCATACAGGGCTTGGTATTAGGATGGGTGGGTTGTGATGGTGGGGTATATGTGAAGTGGTGGGGTGATGGGGGTGAGGGTAGGGGTTGTTGTTTGTGATGGCATGCAGGTATGGTGGCGGATAAAGTATTAATGATTTGACTTACCAGAGTCCAGTTCTCCTGCTATTCCTGTTAAGCCCCCAGGATGCATGATTGCCAAGACTTGCTCCTCCCATGTTGTTAGTTGTGGGGGAGGAGGTGGGGATCCACCGTCAGTCCTCTGTACTGCTATCTGGTGTCTTACTACCACGGAACGTACCTTCCCCCGTAGGTCGTTCCACCTCTTCCTGATGTCATCCCTTGTTCTTGGGTGCTGTCCCACGGCATTGGCCCTGTCCACGACTCTCCGCCATAGCTCCAGCTTCCTTACAATAGATGTCTGCTGCACCTGTGATCCAAATAGCTGTAGCTCTACCCGGATGATTTCCTCCACCATGACCCTAAGCTCCTCCTCTGAGAACCTGGGGTGTCTTTGTGGTGCCATGGGTGTAGTGTGAGTGGTATGTGTGAGGGTGTGTGGGGTGATGTGTTGTGGTGTGTGCTGTGAAGTATGTGGAGTACTTGGATGGTGTATGGGTGATGGTGTTTTGTGGCTCAGATTCAGTGGGTGTTCCTGGCTTGTCTCTCTCTCACTTGTCAAAATCTTTGTCTTTGTCGTAAAGGGTTGTGGGTATTGTGGGTGGGTGTTTTATACTGTAGTGGGTGTGTGGGTGTGTTGTGTGTATGTGTGTCAGGTGTGTGTAGTTTGAATTGTCCAATGTGGTGTTGTTTTGTATGTGTGTGTGTGTTTTGAGCGCAGCGGTCTGTTCCGCCAATGGTTTACCGCAGTTGAATCTCCGCCGCGGTGATTCGTGGGTCATGATACTGTGGGCATAGTTCTTTTGGCGTAACGGTGTGGGTTTTGGTACTGCCATTTTGTCTCTGACCTTTGGGATGGCGGACTTGTGTGTGTGTCTGTATAGTGGCGGATTTCTATGTGTCGGTCATAATACCCGTAGCGGTATACCACCGCGGTCACGGTTTGTTGGCGGCAGTCAGCATGGCGGTAAGCGGCACTTACCGCCAATGTTGTAATGAGGGCCTATATTTGTAAAATATAGTATAGTATGGTGTAGTTCTAATTTTTTTTAAAATGTTATTTTTATTTTTTTCATTTATTGTAAGTTCTGTGGTGCTTCCAAAGAATTATCATTGCATCATTGCATTCCCTATTTTTTAAAATATATAGATACTTACAAAAACATTTCCCTACCTATTACTACTTTACTAAAGTGGTAATGGGAAGGGGAAAATATCAGACTTAATACGTACCTGTATCTAAAGGCATAATACAGGCAAAGTGTATCTAAAAATAACCTGGCTGCCTTTAACTTTTGTAAAGGCAGTCATTAGCCAATCACATAATAACTTGTCATAGTTACGTACCATGGTACTTCAGTAGAATTCAGCCAAGAGTACATAAAACTACCTCAGCCTCAGATATCGCTATGTATTATTGCGCCATAAGTCAAAACATACTTACTCTACATACCTGTAGTATCAAAAAGAATCATCTGCACAACATAATCTATAATACTTCCAAACTGAATTCAATTCTATCCAGATAACATTGGCAAACAACATGTTGTGATAAAATCAACACTAATAGCTTTTTTGGATATTAAATGGATATTTTGAATATATGTGTACTTTGTGGCCCACAACATTTTCCAAGACAGGGCTAGACTTACTTATTGACAGCATCAAACTAATTATTTGGTTATTTTTATCCATTTATGCAAAAGGGAAATGTGTGACTTTTCTGTGGTACTTTCTACTAAAGTCTTCAATGTGTGCTTTTTCATGAATGTCCATTGGAAGAAATTGGGTTATTAGTTGAGGAGGGTGGAAGGGAGCTCAAATATCAAACACAGTCCTTGTCAAGGTGAACCATAAAAGTCTAAAAATAAACCTGTGCTCAACTCTCTGTTAGCTTAGCAACCCGCAGTCATCATGAACTTAGAGGCAATATAAAGAGTATGTTTTAAAACACTCAAACAGTAATAAAGTGAAAACACAATACAAGATAAATCTCAGACTAATTTAGAAAAATAAAGAATATTGTAATATATAAAATGAAAACAAAATGACAAAAACACAAGTACAACTGGAGTTAGGAATTTTTAAATGAGAAAATAGTGCCAAAAAGCTGCTGCAGGGAAGAATGAAGTGGGAGCTGCACCAAATTAAATCCTACCAGTGATGCTCCTTCTGCGGCTTGGCTTCCATCTTGATCTCTGTGTTCTGGTTGTTTAAGTAGTTTTTGGTGAGAAAGATTCTAAGAACAGTACATTATAGTGCTACACCAATGGTCCAGGACCTGTGAAGGCACCTCTTTGGGACTAAGACTCACTCCAGCAGTGGCCAAACAAGACCAGTGCAGGTCCAGTTGAGAATGGTCAGCTGGGCAGTTTGCAGGGCAGACATAAAGTAGCTAAATTAATAGAAAAGTTGCAATTTTTTGCATGAGTTGGCCTATGGAGGAGTGTTGTGGCACTCTAGTTAAAACAGAATGCCGGTCAACTGGTTCTTACAATAGTTTCGGGTATCTGTTGAAACAGCTCAGCAGAGCCAGTCTCCCATCCAGATGTTAGGGAGCAAGTTAGTCTCTCTTCTAGTCTTCACAGGACCAGAAGTATCCTGATTTCATTTTCTGAGAGTGCCATCTTTATACCTAATGCCAGCCTGTGAGTGGAGGACAGTCCTTTTATACAATAAAGAATGAGTTTGGGGTAGTTCCTTTTTTCCTACTGTAGAGATTTCAAGATGTGTGGACGCACAAAGAGGCAGGGTAGGCCTGGTGTGAGTTTAACTTCTATGTGCAGAGAGCAGGGCCCTATAAAATGTAATTACGGCAGGGCAGAGCTCCACCCACTCATCATGCAAGGATCGCTCTTCCCTATCCACACCCAGGCTCTGTTGTTCACTGTGAGAGCGCAATACACATTTCTGGGCTGAGAACACTTCAAATCTCAGGGGCAACTAGAAAATTACAGGCAGACAACTTTAAAACAGATAAGGACTATTAAACCACACAAACCAGTTAGTGCCCCTTGTATTAATTAACCAGCTACCCACTTGCCTGGGTGAGCTGTCCCACACCCCAATAATTTGAACAATACACAAATGAAGAGGCAGCATCCCAAAATTATTCCAATAAGTCCATAATTAAGGGCCATATGTAGGAAGCCGTTTGCATGGTGCAAACTGCGAAAATCGCAGTTTGCGCCATGCAAACGGCCTAACGCGATGCACATTCACAAATTGCGAGTCGGTACCGACTCGCAATTTGTGAATGTGACTCGCAAATAGGAAGGGGTGTTCCCTTCCTATTTGCGACTCGCATCGCAATTCAGAATTGCTTTGTAACCGCGAATGCGGTCGCAAAGCAACTCGGAGTTACCACCAGTGTCACACTGGTGGTAACTCATTCGCAAAAGGGAAGGGGTCGCCATGGGACCCCTTCCCCTTTGTGAATGTTGCCCAGAATGTTTTTTCAGAGCAGGCAGTGGTCCAATGGACCACTGCCTATTCTGAAAAAATTAAACCAAATGGTTTCGGTATTTTTTTCATTTTGCAACTCGTTTTCCTTTAAGGAAAACGGGCTGCAAAATGAAAAAAAAGAACTGCTTTATTTAAAAAGCAGTGACAGACATGGAGGTCTGCTGACTTCAGCAGGCCACCATCCCTGTGAGTACAGGGATTTGCTATGGGGTCGCAAAATGCGACCCACCTCATTAGTATTGATGAGGTGGGTCTTTGCGACCCCATGGCGAGTCGCAGACAGTGTCTGAGACACCGTTCTGCATCCGAGATTGCGACTCGGAAATTGCGAGTCAGACAGACTCGCAATTTCCGAGTCGCAATCTCGGAGTTTGCTACATGTGGCCCTAAATCTTTAGACCTCTAGAAAACATGTGGTTAGTTGATTATGATTCTTTGCAATATCTTTCAAAAAATATAGCCACATAGCCAACATATTTTGTCATATACCAAGGCCTTTTTCAGGCCTGCAATTTACAAAATTACAAAACAGTAAAATACAAAATTCATTAGGATAGGATTGGAAGAACCAATTAATCTGTATTACCATTATCCTAATCAGAAGATATATAATGAGTTCTAAGCTGTAGGAAATAGATTACACAGCACGCTATACTGTAAAAACAAATTATGATAAACAGCATACTCCATCATGAAAGTGCTCATCTTTCAAACACTAAGAAGACCATCCTCTTTGGTGAAATGGTACGCATGAGGCATAACATTATTGAGCATAATAAATTCAATCAGAATTTGCAACAGACTTGGGCTACACTGAAAACTAGATGATATGATAGTCATACTCTTGAGGAAGCCAATAAAAGGGTTAAATCAGTCAGTCAAGAGGATACATTGAAGCCAAAAAAATAGGAAGGGTGGAAATAGATTATCCTTTGTCACCACATTTAACAATGACAATCAACAAATTTATCAGATTATAAGAAAACACTGGGGCTTGATGAAAGGCGCTCCTGCTTTGGCAGTGACTATTCCAGACAAGCCCTCTGTGATGTATCAACATGGGCGAACAATTAGAGAAATGATAAGTCCTAGCTAAACATTGCCCAGCATGACACCTAATAATAGCTGGTTAGGGCTGCCAAATGGTTTCTTTACCTATGGAGGTTGCTCAGTCTGTTATTTGGGCATAAATAAAATGAACAAGTTCAGATACAAAACATCTAAAAGCTATGAGATTAGGCATTTCATCAATTGCCAGAGCACTTTTGTTGTATACGTTGTCTATTGTATTTGTGAAAAAATACATGTGGGGAGTACCACACAACAACTGCAGGGACTTATAGAAGAACATCAAAGAGCTAGCCAAAATTAAGATGTTACTTATCCTCTGTAATGCAAAAATGCACTCAGGGAGATACTGATGATTATTTAAAATTTCAGGGGTATTGATGTTGTTAAAGTAGATCTAAGAGGCGGGGATAGATGTCTTGTCCTAAGGTAAATTGAGGCAAAATGGATATGCATGTTAGGAGTAGTTGAATTGGGTTTAAGGTTAGATAAGGAATGCCATTACCTTTTGATCTGACATATTTTGTCAATAGTCAGTTGGGCCACATATTTCACATGATGTTTCACCATCCTTTAATAATCCTTCGTGAAATGGATTGGTATAGTGATTCATACCTGTTAGACCTGCATCCTTAGGGTTCTCTTACCCCAGACTTTTTGCCTATCACCTCCTGTTTTGTTGGCAACATTGGTGTATCCACAATTGGCATATTTAATTTACTTCTCACTGACATATTTACAAGCCCCTAGCGCCTCATTTTTTTAATGCTAAGGCAGCGTTAAGGAGGCCTTTATCCTGCGCCGTATTTACAAAGTGCTGAAATGCTCACATTGCGCAACTTTGTAAATCTTTGTGTGCCATTTTATGCCTGTGCCAGACATAATGAATGCAAGGGGGGTGTTCCGACACAGGGTGGCCCAAAAAAATGGCTCAGTGAAATTTACAACATTTCACTGCACCATTTATTCCATCGTTTTTGACACCTGCTCAGAGCAGAGCTCAGAGCAGGTGTTAAAATGACACACCCATTTTATTCAATGGGCCTACCTGTACTTTGCTGCACTAGCGTAAAAATTTTAACGCTAGTACAGCAAAGCGCCACAAGAGCATCAACATTTTTTACGCTATTGTCTTTGCAACCTCCATGGTGTGCCGTTTTGTAAATTCAGCGCAATCATGGTGTCATTAGGTGGGGCAGGGGCGACACAAGAAAAGTGGTGCTTCGGGACCGATGCTGCACTTTCTTGTAAATATGCCCCTAAGACAAGGCCCTTGTAAAGTGGGCCTGTAAAGTATATGCTACTAGTGGGTCTGCAGCACTCATTGTGCCCCCCACTTCAGTAGCCCTTAAACATGTGTCAGGCCTTCCAGTGGAAAGCCTTTGAGTGGCGTTTCACTACCACTTTGACTTGGCATTGAAAATCTTTCACCAAGCCTTGAATTCCCCTTTTCTTACATATAAGTCACCCCTACGGCAGGCCCCAGCTAACCCAAAGGCAACAGTACCACATGCGTAAAAGGCAGGACATGTACTTTTACGTTTTATATGTCCTGGTTATTAAACCTCCCACAGTCGTTTTTCATTTCAGTGAGGCCTGCTCATCTCATAGGCCAGCATTGGGAATTCCTTAATATACTTAGAAGCTGCAAATCCTGATCAGAAAGGTGTAATGGCATCATGTTTCAAATAGTTGGAATGGAAATGATGGTCCTCTTTACTGGTAAAGGTAGATTTATTATTACTATTTTAGAAATGCCACTTTTAGAAACAGGGCATTCCTCTACTCTCGCTGCTCTGTGTGCCCGGCAGCCTGTCTCCAATACACATGTTGTCTGGGCTGGGTGACAGCTACACTTGTGAATTCCCTCCAGACACCCACAACAAAGGACACTCAGCTGCATCTGTATTTATCTGGATATTGAAGGGTCTTCCTGGACTGGGAGGGTAAAGGGGAGCTCACACTTAAACTTCAAAAGGGAAGTGCCTATTTCGCTACTTAATTCGGATTATAAGCTTTAGACAGGGATCTTATCTAAAAGACTTGGGAAAGTTATTGCCAATTTGGTACATCCAGATCAGAAGGGATTCATTAAAGGTAGACAGTTGTACAAATTAACTCATGACCTACTTGCTGCAGTAGATTTGGCATTGCAGGAGGAGTCTCCTTTGGCAGTTTTGACCTTTGATGCAGCTAAAGCATTCGATCGAGTCAATTGGCCCTTCCTGCAGGTTGTGATGGAAATATTTGGATTGGGAAATTCTTAGAACCATTAGGGAATTGTATAGATCCCCGACAGCAAGGATTTTGGTTAATGGTACGCTGTCCCAAGAGTTTAGGATTGGTCGAGGTACTCAACAGGGATGTCCTTTGTCACCCTTGCTCTTTGATTTGTATATTGAGCCTTTGGCAATATTGCTTAGGGCTTGCAGGGATGCTCTTCCTTTTCGGAGCAGTGGGTGGGAAAAGAAAGTAGCACTCTACGCAGGCGATCTGATGGTTTACATTAGTGATGTGGGGTTCCCTGCCTGTTATTAATTCATTGTTGGAGCAGTTTGGCGGAATATCAGGTTATAGTGTAAATACTGAGAAGACGGAGATTATGTGTTGGAATATGGCCTCTGATTCTCCATTAGTTAAAAAGTAGATTAGATATTTGGTAATTCAGCTCACAGCCAATTTCAGTGAAGTGGCAAGGGTTAATTTTGATAGGGCCTATATTGAAACCAAAAAACTTCTTACGGCATGGGCTCTTCCCCTTTCTCTAATTGGTAGATCTAATATCTTAAAGATGTGTATTCTTCCAAAGTTCACGTTCTTATTTAATACTATCCCATTAGAGTATAAGGTCCGCTGGTTTAAAAAACTACAGGGTGACATATTCACATTTGTTTGGGCATCTAAGGGAGTAAGGATAGCATGGAAGAAGCCATGTAAAAAAAAGGAGTAAGGGGGATTGCATACCCAGATTTCTATAAGTACTATTTGGCATTTCAACTAAAAAATATTAGAATTCTACTGAATAAGAAGCTAGACTACACTCCTGTATGGAAGGCTCTGACGGTGCATCTTGCGAAGGGGGCTGATAATTTTTTTTACAAATTTGGGCACCTGAAATTTTTTAAGAAGGTTTGACTGAAGATCCCTAGGCCTTCTTGTAAGGTGTGGGTGCAAATTCAAAATGTGCTAGCGATAGCTAACTATTGTAGTTCTGACCCCATTTGGGATTCACCAGGTACTCCGGAGTGTCTTATGGATAAGTTATCAGCTCCGTTGAAAGTCAACGGGGTGGTAAAGTGGGGGCAGATCATAGAAAACTCTGAATTAATATCTTGGGCTGCATTTCAGGAGCGAACAGGGGGGACAATTTCCAAGTTTAAGTATTACCAGCTATCCAGTTGGGTTAAGTCTCGTCAGGCAGGGGAAATTGGGGGAAGTCCTTGGGAGGGAAAATTAAGTCAGACATCTATAAATAAGTAGGTTGCTCTATGGTATCAGGTGTTACTGGATGCAGTAGAAGAGGATCCGCCCCTCCCGGTGTTGAAATGGGGGAAGATCTTTCCGACTTTAGAAATTACATCCTTATGGCAAAAGTCATGTTCAAGATTGTGGTTTACTATCAAATCTGTGGAAATGAGGAAAAATCACTTGTTTACTCTGCATAGGGTATATTGGTCACCGGGTAGATTGACGGCCATTGGGAAATGTAGGAAAAACTGTCCACAATGTGGGGATTCTAATGCGGACGATCTTCATATGTTTTGGCAATGTTTAGTCACGTTTTGGCCAAGCTTGACTAAATTCTGGGAGGACATAGGAAGTATCGTTAAGGTAATTTTTGGTGGGAATTTAGAAATAAGTCTTTTTTTGGTTATGTTTGGGGTATGTGATCCAGAACTTATAGGTCAGAAAGTTTCTGTGCAGGAAGAATATCTGATGTTTGTATTAATGCTTTTGGCTAGATGGGAAATATGTTGTAAATGGGTGGGTTCACTACCTCCTACTGCCCAGGAGTGGCAATCGTCAGTAATACGGTTAAGTAATATGGAACAAGCTGGCCCTCTTAGTAGAAGAGACAACTTCTGGGCGGTTTGGGAAAATGTGTATCAGCACTAAACATGGCTGGTTTGTGTTAGGTGGTTTTCCTTTCCTCAACAATTAAGTCCAATGAATAAAACTCCCTCCACCCAACGGGTGTCGCTTTGGTATGACCACAATTTGAGTAAATGGTAAGGTGTGGCCAATGACATATGAGGGAAGACTTGGCGCGTGTGAGACAGGTAGTTTGGCCCGTTGGTATTGAGGGGTCTACTCCTTGTAAGCACGAATCAAAGGTCTTTTCTACCGAAGAGTGGGTTGTGGGATGAGGACAAAAAAAAAGGGAAGTGTCTGTCCCCACACAAAGAGTTGATTATCCCCTAATGATAGTTTGTAGCCAGGGATGGGTTGAAATGGGGACCTGTGCACTTTACAGAGACATTTGACTTAGGAGCTGCATGAAAGTGTGCTGCACTGAGTGGGCTCAGAGTGTGTGGCCTTTCCCAGATATCATCCAGCCAAAAGAAGGCCTCTCTGCAACTCCGGAGGGTTGCAGTAGCAACTAAGGATCATCACTGTGATGACGCAACAGCCCATTCACAAGCGCAGGATCAACCGTGTGCACCTGTTCCCCCAGTTCACCTGTACACGAAAGGAGAAGATCACACCTCACAAGGCTGACTCTTCCGCAACTCCTGTGAGAAGGTACTGTGACTCGGACCTGTATGGTCTTTCAAGACACGCTCTTTTTAGGCAGCTGTGATTTGTCCCTGCTCCCTGAGCCCTAGGGGCCCATGTCGCACTTCCTCGCAGGCACTGCCTTTTTGAAAACCCCCTCTTCTGGCCACGATAGGCGGGGAAGCGCGCACATCCTGTGTTCACCTTGTGCGTGTGCTGCTCTCACCAGGATTAACTCTAAACTCTTGATCCTGAGTGTTGCTTAGTACGGAGGTTATCTTTGAACCCTGATAAATAAGGTCTAATGACCAGCATAGCCTGCAAGACAGCAGAAACATGTTCTACCTGCTGCAAACCTAACTATAAACTGGACCAAGTTAATACTGTTCTTTAGAGCACTGCCTTGATGTCTTTTTACAAGTGCATTACTCATATTCTGTATTTTTCTAAACCTGTGTGGAGTCTTTTCTGGTGATTTCATTGTGTTACTGCATGTGTGTGTTGCACAAATACTTTATATATTGCCTCTTAGGCCTGCCTGCTCTGCGCCAAGCTGCCACAGGATGCGCACAGATTATTTTAAAGTGTGTATCTGATTTACCCTGCCTAGGATTGTGGTCCCTACTTAGACAGGGTGCATACCTCTGCAAATCTGAGACCCAATTTCTAACAACGCCTTATGACGTTTGACCGTTTTGTACATATTCTCTGCAAATTGTTATGATATAGTGATGTACTTGGGGGTGTTACTAGATTTTCATTAGATCTCCTTAGTGGATTTTGGCCCATGTTCAGGGATGGGATTGCTATACGGATTGAACCCTTTGTATTTTACCTACTTCTGCAACACATACTGGGTCAATGTTTGAGGTTTTGATGATTTTACTAATATATCTCTGAAGTTAGTGTTTCTCATGCAAAACAGATTTTCTTTGATGCGTCTTACATGGACGTGTGATATTTACTAACACATTGGCTATACTAATGAGACAACATGATAACTACAATATAGTGTCCTTGAGTTTTTTTCAAGAAGGCACTCTGATTATAGCCTACTTATTCTTTTCACCATATTTTACCATAGGATCATTTATGATCACTGAGCAAGTTTGATATATTTGGTTCAGGGATTCTTTCGAATGAATAAGATGATTTTGGTTTCTAGTAGGATATGTTGATCAGAATACTATATGTATAATGGTTATTGTTACCTTTACCAATTACTTAAACATGGCACTTAGAATTAGGATCACACACATATATTGAACTCTTGAGGAAGGTATCTGACAGGTTGGCGTTTGTGGAGTGGATAAAAAACTATAGTTACTGAATTAGTGGAATACATTTGACTCAGAAACAGGGCTATTATAGACTGAATGAGACTGCTATAGTCGTTGGTTAGGATTTTGTATTCAATGATGCTTGATGTTTGTAACTATTCTTTTGAGATGGTGCTCATTATTGGGATGACTACGTACATTCAGAGCTTTGGTTATTGATTACAGTCCCTGATTGATCAGCATTTGTGCAGTGGACTGAAAACCATGTTCGCTGAATAATTGAGACATATATGACTCAGAAATAAAGGTATAATCATTTGAGAGAGACGACTTTTGTCTCTGACTGGATTTGTTGATCAGAACACTGCTTACAGTGGTGTTTTCTGTGTACACTTATCATTTCAGCAGGGCGCTCATGAATCCTTATTCTCGGTGATGGTCTTGAATGGTGTTTTCAAGAAGGCACTTATGAATGTCTATTTTAGATGATGGTCTTTGATTGGTCAGCACTTGTTTAAAATAATGGAATTGAGTACACCGCAACTTTTTGTTGATGACATGGGGATTTGCGGCTCGCACTCAGAGCATGGATATGTTTCTTTGAGGACATACAGGATATTGTTAGGTATTTAGGTTTGTGATATGAGGCATGTTTTAGAGAATTTTGCTGGGAAGTTATACAATGAGGATCTTTAGTGTGGTAGAATCACTGAACTTACTATTGTGTTGGAAGTGTACTTGTTTTCTGAACAAATAAAAAATAAGAAGTCTGTTATGATGGCACCTGTGGTTATAGCAATAATGATTGTGTTTGTAGTTTGTAAAAATATTGGATCTAATTTGGAGAGGAAAGCGTGCGCATTACCTGCAAATGTGAGATATTTATCTAACAGTAAGAGTGCTGAAGATGAATTTCTTGTTGGTGGTGTGTTGCTCATCTCAAGTGTATTACATTTGTTTTGGGTTGGAATGTGAGGTGCAGGAGGGATTCTATTTCAATCATGATTTCATTTAATTGTGCTTTGTGTATGTTTTCAGAGCATTGTCTTTTGGTGGCGCATGGTGATCTAAAGTATCCAATAGACGTTTTACTATTAAAAGGTCAATACTTACATATTTAAATATTAGATGATTAAGAAGAACATGCTAAATATATGAGGAATGACTCCTCAAATAAGTAGTACCATCATTATTTTCTTTGTTGTATACTTGTAATTACAGCACAATTATTTATAGAGGTGATGAACATTCCAATAGGATTGAATCGACCCATAAACAATTACAATATATGATATGTGGATGACCAAGAATAAGACATTCTGAATATCTCTTACAGGTTGTAGTGGTATTATTGACAAATTCCATAGTAATACATATAGTATGAGAAATCTATAGATAGATTGTGGGGAACAATGGGCATGTCTTATGAAATATACTGAGTGTAATCAGTGTGTAGCCAAGGACTTGGGAAAATATCACTTGGGGCATAACAACGAACAAGGGATTGTAGAAGATTAAGATGCTTTACATTACTATTTTGCATTACTATCCATACTGTGACATTTGTGAAATACATCATTTACATTATCTTAATAGAGTTTACAATTAGATTGATTGTTACTTTTAATATACTTCTGAATTCCATTAACTTGAGTCTGCAATCACAATTGAATTTTTCTGTGCATGCTTTAAGCCCAATTTGGTTGGTACCCATTTCTAGTGAATGCATTCTCGTCTTTGTATAGTTTAAATGGATTGCTTATTGTTTCAGTCTGCCAGCTAAGCTTTTAATAATGCTGCTTGATTAGAGTTCAGAGTTGGTTATTGTAGTACGTTATCCCTACCTTGGTTTTAATGTGTAATTCATTTTATGTTTTAATGCTTAGTAATTTTGTAAATTGTAGGCCAGAGGAAGCCCTTCATAGATGACAAAACGTGTTGGCTATATGGCTGATTTTTATTAAGGATATTGGAAAGGACAATAAAGAATTGCATTTTTAACCACATATTTTAAAGACTTCTATGGATTTAATTTTGGACTTATTGAAGTAATTTAGGGATGTTGCCTCTCAGTTTCTTTATTGTTCAGATGACCAACAGGCCTCACAAACTTTAAGGCATGAAAAAGGCAACTTTCTAAAAAAAAAACAATTTTACAAATTATAATTTAAACTTACTTTAACATTAAAAATGGTTTCAAGTATTTTCAAATCACTCCACAAACTGAAGTTAGCTTTTAATAGGTGTCAAAAAGTATATCAGATATACTATATGGGAAGTTTAGGCCTACACTACTGAAAACAGCTTTCAGTTGATTTTGAGTTCAACCTTAGAAGAACATGTCTAAAAAGTAAGAGACCATGCACCCCGCCCTCTCATCTGTTAAGGCCAAATATAAGGCTGGGCAAGAAGTAGTTAAAAGATATTTTTATGCCTGGCAAGTGGTTTAACTTGCCTTATGGCAGTTCAAAATGCACTGCAGGCTGAAAACTTACATTCCAACAACATGTTCTAAGGGTTTTACTTTGTTGGGTGCCACAATCAGTGCTTTATCACACAAGTAGTATTTAAGTTAGAGGCCTTGATACAACTACCACCATAGACTAGGAACTTTGAATACAATAAATACGTGAATCAGGAAGATGCCAATGTACCACGTTTAAAGGTGAAAAGCACATGCTTTTCTTAATGTCAACAAAAAGTGTTTCTCCATAGAATGGGGCTCAAAAGTCAAACAAATGTTGTGAAAAACTAGACAAAGATGCCTGGTCTAGCAGAAGTGAATAGAGAAATATAATGTTTTTCTCTGTCTCTTTTAAGCATCCTCCCAAGCAAGAGAAGGGGACATTTGCCATGAAGGTGGAGAACAGGACATCCGTTGGGAGTCTGAAGGTGGCAACACCAACACAGAAGGACCCAGTGGCACAGAGGATGGCAGGACTGGACAGGAGGTCAACACATTGATTCAGAGGTCTCCATATCAGACCTGCCTCAAGTGGTGGTGGACCCTATAACATCTGGGGCATTTACCAGCTCATCCTCTACCACCAGATCCATCAGCGCCTTCTCTCCTGCTAAAGAATGGGGTCTCCTTTGCCCCAGGCACATCAGCTTCTGCCCTGGTCCACCCAGCAGTGGCATCTGAGGAGGTTATCGATCTGTTGAAAACCTCTTTGTAGAGCATATTGCACTGAGTGCCTCCAAGGAATGAGTAACCATCTCATGAAGTTATTTGCATTACTGGATGGCATACACTCTGCTGTGCCTGACATACAAAGAGGCTTAACAGCACATCCTCCAATACACCCCCTCCTGCCCCTTTATTTCTCAACCTTTTCCATTCCAACATCCACCCTCCACCGACAATTTCCCCACCATCCTCCTCTACTAAAAGTAACACAAACACTGAACCATCACCCTACCCACACACGCACACACACAACATAACAAACACACACTCACCCACAGCAACAAGCACACACCAAACTGAAGACACACAGAAATACAAACACAAAAGATACCACAACCATCACCACCTACACAGAGCTCACCTACCCTGATTGGCACTTACCCCAAAGTATCACCACCCACCACCACCACAGATATCATGACAACACACAACCTGGTCCAAGCCCCAGCAAACACCGCAAAGCACCACCACCCAATACAGTACCACACCCACAACTAAGCACTGAACAACATCTAACTTTCAACAAAGCAACCACACAAATCGACACCCTCACCCAAGCAGCCACCATAAACAACTCCCTTTCCCCAAGCAGTCAACACTAATCTACCCCCTCACCCAAGCACACACAAAAACACACGCGCATCCAAACAACCACCACAAAACACCAACTGCACCATCACCATCTCTGGACTGAGCACCACACACAAACCCTCAGCACAACCAGCCCAGTACATCACACCCACCACAGTACCCAGTGCCTCCAAAGCAATCATGTCACCACCTATTCTGTCCAAACTCCTCCATCATCCACATACAATGCAAAAAACAATGAACAACCCCGCAACACCCCCAACATAAGTTTTTGAGTTACCTACAACTCTTTACAATTGTTAAAAAAATACCTGAGTACTATAACCAAAATATCCTAATGTAAAAAAGAGGTAACATTACAAGGGTGTGTATGTGCATTTTTTTAAAAGGAAATAAAAGTAAAGATTAACCCCAAAACCCTCTCCACATAATTCTTTGAAGTGCCTACAATTGCTCGAGGATTGGCACAAGGAGGAGCTTTTCATGACATGTTTGTTTGAAGACAAGATTACTTTTTATTTAAAAAAGTAAGCACTTTATTTTGATCAAAAAATATTAATATTAATAATTGACATTTATATTTATGTTACATTTATTTAAAGAGTATATCCTATTCTACAAATTTGTTTTGATTGATCAAATTCAGATTTTTTTTTTACAATTATTAAAATAAGTGTTTGAGTACTATAACCAAAATGGTCTAATATGAAAAAGAGGTAACATTATAAGTGTGGGTATGTGCATTGTTTCTTTTTAAAAAAAAGACATGATGCAAAAACAGATGAGGAGATAAAAATAAATGAATGATTGGAAAGAAAGATAAGGGGACTACTTAAGGTATGGTAATATCTTGAAACTTACATGAATCATTTTTCTATTTAAACATTTGGTAACCAACAAAAATGGATGTTAAGGTGTCCTCAAATTTTGAACGTTATGGTGCCAAATATATTGATTATAGCAGAAACTAAAAAGTAAAAGAAAGCATTGCTTGTTTGGCTTGCACTTCACATTGATGGATAAATTGACAATGGATTTTAAAGCAAAAACAAGAAGACACATGTTTAGGCATGTTTAAACCTACATAACATTTGTTCTAGAGCATACTGGTAATTACTTTTCAGTACAAAATGCATGCAATAATTATGTTTTTTAAACATTTAACCAAAAAATACAATAACTGTATTTTCACAAGAGTATGGCATGGCTGAAATGTGAGAGGTGGGAGCATTTTGTTATGACTAAAAACACCACAACCTTTAGAAATGGGGGAGTACTGCACATGATTTCAAAAATGAATAAATAAACATTCCCGCGATTCTGTCAACGGTGTTGTGGGTTGTCATTCATATCAACCAATAGTTAACCAAACCCAAGCTGCATCAGATCCATGCTGAATATGAGATTTGGAGAGAAAAGTTGCCTGTGTTTGACTACCAGGTCAGCTATGGAGGTTAAGTCGCCATGGATAAGATGACAGTGAGCGAAGTTTAGTTGGGATGGGCAGATTTATGGCTGAAATGCCTCCGTCACCTGCTGTTAGGCCAATACTCTGTTGATGGAGTACTCTAAGATTCACAAAGACAGAGGAGGTTTGATGGAGTTTTCTCCCTCTACTGCTGACATGTAAATCTGGAAGGCGGACAGCCAAGATGGCAGACTGTTACACTGATGATTTTTGATGGTACCTGCGCATTCGCCAAGGTATAAATCTGTCCAATGTATTTATGAATAACCACTAAACCTCCCCCACAGTAGTGTGCCCTAGTGACATTTTTAATTTAGAATTCTTCTTCCTTTTCTTTCAAAATTACAAAGGTTGAATTTTTGTCCAGTTTTGAGTATCCATAAATAACATTTATTCAAAAATGAGATGTCATTAAACTGTTGATGCCATGTTGCAATCATTTCTTTGTCTGGAATGTAGGCCAAGATTTGAAATAAAATTGCACTATGACTTCCTCCCATAGATGGCAGTCTTTATTCTCATAATGCAAAATATCTTCCTGTTATATCTCTGGGGTGTTGTAGATAGGCCACCAGGCCGTGTCAGGCAAGATGTGACCTGCCACTTCTGTCTAGCAACACTAAGCAATCAGAAAAAATTGTTGTGATGCCTGCATTGCTTGTCATCAATGCCAAATGTCCCCTGTACTGACATCAATGCCAAGGAATTGCCATTTCAATTATCTGACCCACTTTTGGGGAATTTCCATGGTAAGCTTCTGACCTCACCACTCCACCTTCAACCGCCTTCAACTGTTAGTCTTCTTCACACCTCAGAGTATCTCAGACAGGAAGCCATGCGCTGGTTCATCTACCTGAATCCAAACTGCCTCATGCCTTGCTAATTCTCCTCTCAGGCAAAGCCTGCTTGTCACCATTTAAAGTAGTCAACTTCACCCAGTGAGTATAATTAAAATTGGAATTCTTCAAAAAGATATCTTGTACAGCAGAGAGAAGCTTTCTATTCCAGCTGCAGCTCTTGAACTTATGTTGCCCCACATTCCATACCAGAATCCTATAACCACATTTCATGCTAGGTCTAAGAAATTGGAGTATTAGTTGAAGGGGTGGGAACCCACCTCAAATAATAATCACAATCCTTGTCAGGGTGAACCACAAAAGTCACTAAATAAACCTCTGCTTAGCCCTCTGGTAGCTTTGCACAAAAGCAGTCAGATTTAACTTAGAGTCAAAGTGTTAAGTATTTATGCAGTATTCAAATAGTAATGAAGTGAAGGCATAAAATAAGAAAATATTAAATGAATGTAGAACAATAGAGTGAATTTTAATAAATAAAATAATACCAAAATGAGAAAAGATCTAATAAGTAGAACCAGTTATGAATTTTTAAATTTTAAAGTTCAAAATAGCACCAACAAGCATTAAGCAACAGCCATGGTTGTCTGGTCATGTGAGACCAGGTCAAATGGAGCACAGATCAATGCAGATCTGTTTTTTGGCGGGCGAAAGTGTGATGTGTCCATGTTGTGTTTTGGGGGCATTTACTGTTGTGGACACTAAGCCTACCAACACAAGTGAGGTACCATTTTTATTGGGAGACTTGGGGGATGCTGGGTGGAAGGAAATTTGTGGCTCCTCTCAGATTCCAGAACTTTCTATCACCGAAATGTGAGGAAAAAGTGTTTTTGCCAAAATGCGAGGTTTGCAAAGGATTCTGGGTAACAGAACCTGGTGAGAGCCCAACAAGTCACCTCATCCTGGATTCCCCTAGGTGTCTAGTATTAAAGAATGCATAGGTTTGGTAGATTTCCCTACGTGCCGGCTTAACTAGAGGCCAAAATCCACAGCTAGGCACTTTCCAAAAAACACATCAGATTTCAATGTAAAAAAGTGACGTTCCATGTTGTGTTTTCTGTCGCGGGCATTAGGTCTACCCACAAAAGTGTGGTACCTTTTTTATCAGGAGACTTGGGGGAACACAGAATAGCAGAACAAGTGTTATTGCCCCTTGCCTTTCTCTACATTTTTTCTTTCCAAATGTAAGGCAGTGTGTAAAAAAGAAGTCTATTTGAGAAATGCCCTGTAATTCACATGCTAGTATGGGGACCTCAGAATTCAGAGATGTGCAAATAACCACTGCTTCTCAACACCTTATCTTGTTCCCAATTTGGAAATACAAAGGTTTCCTTGATTCCTATTTTTCACTCTTTATATTTCACCAAATGAATTGCTGTATATCCGGTATACAATGAAAACCCATTGCAAGGTGCAGCTCCTTTATTGGCTCAGGGTACCTAGGGTTCTTGATAACCTGCAAGCCCTATAAATTTCCCTGCAACTAGAAAAGTCCAGCAGATGTAACGGTATATTACTTTTAAAAATTTGACATTGCAGGAAAAAGTTACAGATTAGAATGAGGAGACAAATGGCTGTTTTTTTCACCCAAATTTTAATATTTTTTATTTCAGCTGTTATTTTCTGTAGGAAAACCTTGTAGGATCTACACAAATGACCCTTTTCTGAATTCAGAATTCTGCCTACTTTTCAGAAATGTTTAGCTGTCCAGGATCCAGCATTGGTTTCTCACCTATTTCTGTCACTAACTGGAAGGAGGCTGACAGCACAAAAAAATAGTAAAAATGGGGTATGTCCCAGTAAAATGCCAAAATTGTGTTGAAAAATTGGGTTTTCTGTTTCAAGTCTGCCTGTTCCTGAAAGCTGGGAAGATGGTGATTTTAGCACCGCAAACCCTTTGTTGATACCATTTTCAGGGGAAAAACACGTTTTCTTCTGCAGCCCTTTTTTCCCATTTTTTTTTTTTAAACAAAATTTTTGCTGTCTTTTGGCTAATTTCTTGGTCTCCTCCAGGGGAACTCACAAACTCGGTGTACCTCTAGAATCCTTAGGATGTTGGAAAAAAAGGACGCAAATATGGCGTGGGTAGCTTATGTGGACAAAACGTTATGAGGGCCTAAGCGCGAACTGCCCCAAATAGCCAAAAAAAGGCCTGGCACCTGAGCGGGAAAGGCCTGGCAGTAAAGGGGTTAAAAATAAAACGATAACAAATGTTGTTTATTATCGTTTAGTTTTTAAAGGTTTGCTGCTGCTGTGAGGGGGGTGACGCTCCTCCACCATAGCAGAGAAGCCGCCCCTGTTTCCTTCCTTTGTCACTGTTTTCCTATATTTCTCTTCCTCCATCCTTCTTCCTTTTCTGCCTTTCTCTCTCTGGCTCTGGGTCAAACTCTGAGCAGCAAAATTAAGTCCGGGTCACCTTAAATATGTGCAGTGCCAGCCTCCTGAAGGCACCAGGACAAAAAAAACATCTCAATAACGCGGGTATTATTTAAGTAGTTAACAGTACCACCTTTAAAAAAAAAACAATTGCCAATTTTGTTTTTGGTGTGTGCTGTATCATAATAAATCCATAGTGTAAAGGCATGTTTTTCCTGACACGTGGGCCGATGTTTTGGGGAAATGGTAATCGTGTTAGAAATGAATTGCCATTAAAACATATATGTGTGCAATCATCGTTCCGTGTAGGGAAAGTAGACACCAATGTTCTTTTGAAATGTCTCACATTGTAGTTTTTTTTCTATACATTTGGCTGCTGCATGCTGGCTTTGCAGGGCACGCGCGATCAGCCTTGAGGCTTTCGTTCTCTGATTGTATTTTCTCTCTTTTTTTCTCGGTGGTGGGAAGGCGGAAGGGAAGTGTGTGTGGGGGGGGGGGGGGGGGGGGGGGGCGTGGACCGTTATGATCACTGGCTGCTTCTTGTCAGTGAAGCACGGAGGCGTGTTTTGCAAAGGATACTTCACCCGTTTCACGGTTACAGTGTGCACTGTATCTTAAAGCACTAACAACGCTACCAATGAAAGTGCACCCACGCAAATGCACCTGAAACACACACTTTCTTTTAAGTCACGGCATCTAATGCCATGTATCGATAAAAACATTTACGAACATGTCCCTTGTCCTCCAGTGCCCACCATTGTAAGTAGATTTCAGCTTCAGGATTCAACGCTTGAGGATTATATAGAATAAACAAATGACATTCTTAGTATCATTTCGGATTATGAAACAACCGAGATCTAATCATCTAAATGAACACAATAGAAAGTTAGTTTGGCAGATACTTAAAATCTTTGAAATCTCTGTAAATTATGGTGCGTGCGTGGTTGGGTGTGAGGCTGGACTCTCCACTGGAGGCCTGATTGGAGGATGGAGTAGGGACGGCCGTGAGGTAGCAGCAGTCCCCACTAACTTACATCTTCCTCTTTGCCTCACCACCCCTTCCCTTTTAAATCGGACACCGGCATTGCTGCCAGATATGGGTAGTTGTTAGTGATCAAGCAGGTGAGGGGTGAAAGTGGGACTCGCTGACCAAGACCTATGAGTAGGCCAACCTAACTCTAACATTGACCTCTAAAATCAGGGTAGGGGACCTGCCTGTACAGTAGAGTCAAACACCTCCAGACTATGGAACCTGAGACACTTCCTTCCTTAGGATGACCTAAAACTGGCGGTCCAAGCTATATAAATGATCTCCTCTCTGGACTTCCCAAAATAAGCAGTCTATATTTCTGCGGCAGAGCTTGTCTCAACCATGAACATTTTGACCACATCTCCCCTGTTCTCGCTTTAAGCAACTGGCCACCTCTCAAAATGAGATGTACTTACAAAACAGCCCGCACCACCTAAAGGGCTCTCCATGTGAATACTCGTAACTATCTGGCACAAAAGCTTCGGGAAATAATTCAGTGACAGCTGTTTTAGTGTAAAAGGTCATTTATTAGGACAGGATTGCATAAATAACATAACCATTAACTTTCAAAGGTAACCGTAACTTTAATAACGCCCTCCTATTAACATCTCCTCGCTCATCCTTCTTCTTCAAACCCTTATCTCGTTTCCATTCCCCTACGCACTCCCCTTTTCCTTTCATGCCCCATTTGGTTCGTGCGTACCCCCACTCAGAGCCTTCACCTGCTTGTTTATTCCCTAGAAGGGTGGCCAAGCCCGCATCTGACTCACCACCCTCCCCCATCTACTGCTCGCTCACCCCTGCAACCTGCCCTAACTGACAATTTCCCTCCCCTCCTTGCTATTCGACTCTAACTTCCGTCCCTCCAATCGCTCTTCCAATTGCCGGGTGGGTGGGAGGCCAAATTAAAACACGCGATGTAAGCGCGGAAAAGAGGCCGGTCCCTCCACCCCCAACCCCTTTTATTTCCTCCCCCTAGACCCGCCCCCACTTACCTTTCCCAATCCCTGTCCCTCGCCGTCACTTCCTTTCCCGAATTGACCCGCGGGAAGACTAGAGCGTTGCTCTTGCTTCCCGCGGGCCCCTCCATCGGGAAATAATTCAGTGACAGCTGTTTTAGTGTAAAAGGTCATTTATTAGGACAGGATTGCATAAATAACATACCATTAACTTTCAAAGGTAACCGTAACTTTAATAACGCCCTCCTATTAACATCTCCTCGCTCATCCTTCTTCTTCAAACCCTTATCTCGTTTCCATTCCCCTACGCACTCCCCTTTTCCTTTCATGCCCCATTTGGTTCGTGCGTACCCCCACTCAGAGCCTTCACCTGCTTGTTTATTCCCTAGAAGGGTGGCCAAGCCCGCATCTGACTCACCACCCTCCTCCATCTACTGCCAACCAGCACAAACCCATTTGGCGTTTTGCTGCCCCACCCCCCCCAAAGGCCACGCTACTGCGACCCAGTACTTCTCATTTCTTGTTTGTAATCCACCAATTTTCTCCCCACAAATCTTCCACCAGCAGTCTCAGATTTGTCAGATATTATGCGTTTCCCATTGTGTACAGGTGAACACCATCGTTTCTGAACAGTGCCACCTCCTGCTCTGTAATGTTCTCGTGTTTCATTAATTTTTTGCCCTTGCGCCCAGCAAAACCTTACTCCTTCGAGCCCGCTCCATGGCTCCATACTTAACTGCCCCTCTCCACCCTCTACGCGGAACAAATTCTGTCCACCCAAGTATGTACCATGCCATTTTTTGCTTGAGAATCTCCAAATCCCTCTGCACGTGTTGCAGTAACGTGAGTTCTGACAATTTCACAAGGCCATCCTCTCCCAAATGTATGATTAACAATTCCGCCACATCCCCAATTCCATAAATTAGCAATGATGAAAGGAAGCAGGTTACCCCACCGCCTTCTGCTCTTTCCCCACCATAGCACCTCGTGCCGCCTGCTGGATAGTCCCAGGCCCCGACCATAAATCTGTTTTCTCCACGAACTTCGCTGCCCAGTGGACAAATGAATGGCCGACCAGCCATGTAACCATCTTGCTCTGTGATGGACCAAACGCATCTCCTGCAATGGAAAAATAACTGTAACCTGTGTTGTTTTTTTTTTTTTTTTTTTTTTAACAGAACAAACCCCCCCCCCTTCAAAAACCCCCTCCAACTGTATCGCCCCACCTTTCAGGGTCTTAACTTAAAGTTCACAACACCTTGATCGCTAGCGGACTCTCGCCTTGACCTTTTGCCCAGTCCCAACCCAAATGCGCTGCGGCCGTAGCTGCCCCAAACCTAAACTAAGGTGTACCGAAAAAACCATGGCCCGGCGGCCCACACGACCCAACGCCATCCTCAACCATCGTAAGAGCTGAAAACTAGTGAGCTTGGACCTTGATCTGTGCACAAAAAACCCCGGCTTCCTTGTTTGACAACCGTGAGGATTGACTGAAAGCTCCAAAAAACATCCACCCTGCCTAAGCGGAAAAATTGCTAGCTCGTATTCATCTGCGCAACATACCGGCAATTCGTGTAACAAATCTAGTAACGACTCAAAAATTGGGTTCCCTGGCCGTTCTACCCCCCACCGCTCTAATTCTGCCCCAACCTTTTAACATTCTTCCCACAGATCCTTTCTTGCAGGGTCGTGATCAAAAAACAATTGCCATAAAAAAAGGTCCACCTGCCAGTTTACCCCCAAATAGTGGCCGCTGATACCCTCTCTAAAACATGCACCGTACAAGAACTCAAAACTCCTGATGCTCTAACTGTTTGTCACTCTGCCCCCAAACTTTCCTGTAACCGCTCAAAAACTGAAAAAACCCCAACCAGGCCAGCCGGTAACTTCGCCGATTGGAGTCCGCTAAAAACATCACCACCCACCCGTGATCATCATACCCCCCATTCCCAATTGTCTGCCGGGACCGCTGTCTTGGTCCGCTCCGTTCCTGACCCCAGGTTGCTGAAACGCTGCCCCTGTGAAAGGGACAGGGAAACCGCAATCTCGTTGACAACTCCTGGTATATGGACAGCTTTAAAGATCACAATTCCGAGATAAGCCCTGCAACATGAATCGGCGCAACCAGCGCAAAAAACCTTCACATCCCTCGCTTCCTGTCTGTTCCTCAATCCACGACAGCCATGTTGTTGGTTCTGAAGAAAACTGCCCTATATGCTAACTCGCGCCCCCATACTGCCATGGCCACCAGCAAGGAAAATAATTTCCAGAAAAGCAATGCTCCTCCTAAGTTGTCACCAAAATGCTGGCCTCGCCTCCGAGCACCATCTGCCATCCCCGAAAATCTCTAAAACCATGCGCTCCTGCCGCATCTGAAAATATCTGCACCTGCCATGCTGTCTCTTCTTCCCAGAACCACCTGGGTACCCCAATTAATTGTTTCTGAAATATTTCCCACCTTAACATCTTCCGAGTCCCCTTGACCCTCTTATTCTTTGGTGTGGCAAAAATGCGCCTGACATGCACGACCCTAATCACCTGCAAAAACATCCTCCCCCCTTTAACTGTCCTACAAGCAAGGTTAAGGTACCCCAACCGTTTCTGGGCTGTCTCGAATCGATTTTCCGTACTTCCTATCACCGTGTCCAAGAAAAACAGCATCTCCGTTACTGTCTGTGCCGGTAATCTGTCCGTCATTATACTGGAGTCTTAAATCCCTACCCAGAAAGGTAAGAAACTATGAGGGGCCTTTGGTCTTTCTGGGTGCCAACGGCACTCCCATCTGCTGTGCCATATCCTGAAAACCTTCCAGAGCCGTCCGGCACTCCCCGCGAACCCTTCCTTCCTACAAAAGAAGTCATCCAAATAATGGGTCACCGCATAATGCCCACTACTCTTGACAAAGACCCACTGCATGAAGGTGCTAAAAGCTTCGAACAACGCGCATGAAATCGCGCGACCCCTGGGCAGGACCCTGTCCACATAGATTGCCCCTTCAAGCTGCATCCCCAGCAATTCAAAAATCCCTTGTGTGTATCGGCAATAACCTGAAAGCTGATTGTATATTGCATTTTTCCAGTTCTGCCCCATGGCCGCACGCCCTGACCAATTTTTACGGCATCATCCACATATGCATACACCAGTCTGGTGTCTTCTGCTGCCATGAAATCGTTAACAGATGTGCCCTCCGGCCATGAGAGGTGATGTATCAACCTGATTTCACCCGGGGCCTTCTTCGGCACGACTCCCAGCGGGGATATCATCAAAATCTGACTTGGCCGCCCATAAAAAATGGGCCCGCAATTCTGCCCAATGCCCGTTCCTTGTCCAGCTTTTCCTTACCCACCTGTGGTAATTCCCTTGCAGACCGCACTTTGTCTGCCCAGTGTCTCACCCGTGAGCCGTGGTCACTGACCCTCAAACCTTTCTTGAATCCCTTCTGCTAACTCAAAGCAACTGCCCTATCCGTGTATACTCCTGTCGTGTTAAATGTTGTTCTTTGTCTCCCCCCCCCCCGGGGCTGGACGTGCCTGAAAAGGCTTATATACCACCGGTAACCCACTGGCCGTATGTGTCGCTACTGCGGATTGTGATGATGTCATCCCTTGCATCCATAATTCTGGGTCTACATCCCCCCCATGGCTTAATGATGTCCATGTATTTAAATAGCGCTATAGCCTATGTCAGGGTATTTCTCACAATAAATGCTTGCAAAATTAAAAACGCTGACGTCCATATTAATTGGCACCCTCGGCCTACGGGCCAACTCCTACTCTTCTTCCTTAGACCCTCCTTTGGCTTGTATGTCCTTATGAAAGAGTTTAAAACGTCTACATAATCAGGTCTCCATATTCTTGCCTTCGCTTTTTCCGCTACGTGTGAGCACAATGGCATAGCCAGACCCATATAGTGTAGCTTCTTCTTGTGTCCTCCCCCTTCCTACTCTTCTGTGCCTGACTTCTCCTGCTATCTTGTCTCCGCCCTCGCCCTCAGTTGTAGCTCTGGCTCGCAGCAGTGTGTCAACTGTCGAAACTTCCCCCACCCCAACGGACTTGTAAGTTGAAATGACATCCCCTTTTCGCCGTCCCCCAAACCTACCACCATTGCCCTTTACCTCTTCCACGTGTGGTCGAAAGCCGCGAAAACTTTCCGGGCCCCTCGGCCCCGTGCTTGGTCCTGCCTTCTTTCCTGTGGACCCATGCTGTTGTCCCGCTCCTAAAAATAGAAACAGAGAGAGGGGTTGCGCCGCTCCTGCGTCCTCTTCCCCTCCCCCTTATGCTGTGTACCTCTGTTTCCCAGATCTCCCCCTTTTCCCATTCTTCCAGAAACCTATTCATAGTCCAGTTCTAGCACTTCCTATTCGCACACATCCGTTTGTCAAACACTCCCACTCATCCTCATGCATTTGTTAGACATGTCATCTTGCCCCACATGGCGTCCGCCATTCTGTGTTGTCCCCGATCCTGCGAAGTAGAGAAGGCCGCCAAAGACCCCTCTAGCGCTTCTGACCAACGTGCCGGGGCCGTATTGCGCCCCGTTGGTATCGCCTTCTTTCTACCAACCTCTTGCGTTGGCATTGACCTTCCGCGCGCCACCTGGCCGTATGCGCCACTGGCTCCCATCTTGCTACCTAAAACACTATCCTCCCCGTCTTCCTGTCCCCTTCCGCTCGGGACCCGTACCCATCTGCCCCTTCCTCTGTCTTGGGGCATGGTGCCTACGTTGCCTGTACTGTCTGCTGGCCTCTCCGGCCGCCGGCCGCACGGCACGGACACGTCCGGGGCGGGGGCCCCCCCCACACCCGCCCGCCCGCGCCCACCCGCCGCGGCCCACAGGGGGAGCGCCGACAAGGGACACGTGGCCCCCGCGCAACCCGCCGCCCCCCAGGGCCCCGACGCGGGGCCCGGACAAAGGGGGGGGGCCCGCGAGCACGCCAATCCCCCCCTGCGCAACAGCCTCCCCGTACAAAACCGTATCCACCACTTTTCACAATATATACACATTCCTTTTTTTTTTTTTTTTTTTTTCTTTTTAAATTCTCCCCTGGGGGGGGGGGGGGCGCCCGCACCGCCCCCCCCCCCCCAACCCGCCCAACCGGGCCCCCCCCGAAAGCCCGCGGCGAGGGCCCCACGCCTCAATGCGCGATCTCCCCCCACCCATCAACTACAGCCAACCAGCCTGTGCCTGAAAAAACACAACGCCCCAATCCAAACCCACCCCTGTCCACCCACTGACAATTCCTCTTTCCCTTCCCTGAGAGCCCCCACGCGGCCGGAGCCAGGCAATCCGGACCGCCGCCGAACAAACCGAAAATGCTGGGCCCCCCGGAAAAAAGGGGGAGGGGGCCCGCCGCCGGGGCCTCCAGGGGGCCGCAGCGGCCCAAGACAGCCACCCGCCACCGCGGCGGCGGAGCCGCGAACGCAGGCCTGCCGGCCAGCAAACGCGCATCCCGCCCCCGAAATGGGGGGGGGGGGTGGCGCCTGAAAGGAGCGCACGGCCACCCCCAGCAACCGCGAAAGGGGGCCGCGCGGGCCGCAAGCGCGCCCCGGCCCCCCAGCACCAAAACCAAAGGACACCAAAACTCCCACACACCGCCCCCCTGCCCCAAACCCCAGCCCACCTGCACCACAAAACCCCTACCACGAAGGACCCCCAGGGACCGGCCACTCCAAATTAAAACGCGCGATGTAAGCGCGGAAAAGAGGCCGGTCCCTCCACCCCCAACCCCTTTTATTTCCTCCCCCTAGACCCGCCCCCACTTACCTTTCCCAATCCCTGTCCCTCGCCGTCACTTCCTTTCCCGAATTGACCCGCGGGAAGACTAGAGCGTTGCTCTTGCTTCCCGCGGGCCCCTCCAGAAAACCTCTGATGGAAGGAAAGAACTGAGAAGCAAATGACTTTTGCATATCGGTACCCATGTATCATTTAACTAGGAAATGGCATGGTAATCATGCGATTGGGATTGTGGAATGCATCACTGTCGCATTTTGGTCTTTCAAGCACTTCTCATGGCAAGTGTTGCAGGTCTCATGCATTGCAGGAAGTCCAGCGAGAATAGACACCCTAATGGAGTCTAGCGAAATTCCGCGTGAGATGTGATGCGTGCCAGTGCTTGTTGTTCAGATTCAAGGTTGTGTGGACACTGAAATTTGGATTATGCCTTCGTCAAGCCCCTGTTTAGATTTAGGTTTTTTTGCGTTTTCTGGCAGCATGCGGGAAAGCAAAAAAAGTATTTTCATCAGCCGCAAGTATTATTATTCATTGAGGCCAAAAGTCTTGCAAAACATTATTGATTACCTGAAGAAACTGAAGTGTATGTTTTCGGTGGGATTTTAATGGAGCTACTGAACTATTTATTATGTTCATATAAATTGTCCGTTGGACAGACTTTTTGGATGAACTTCAAAGCAGTATATTTTACTGTTAAAGTATTGTTTTGTTAAATTGAAATGTGTTTTGTTCTGACAAGCCTTCTTATGGAAGTGAGAATTATCTTCATGTCATGAGGGAAACAAAACAGTTTTTTACAAGGTCAATGTCAGCTTGTGTCTTTCATGAAAGAATAGCCAATTGAACACAGATTTTAATTTAACGTGTTCCATTGTAGAAGAGTTATAGGCAGCCAATGGCATTTGATTATCTCTTAAGACGTTTTCCGTGATGATTTAGGTAATAATGGTATGTTATCTGCAGGAATGGTGAATAAGAAATTCATGACGAAAGACTAATAAGAGATACACCCTTTGTTCATACACAGTCTCTTGTGACCAGGAAGAAGCAAATAGCCAATTAGGGAGGTATTCAGTTCAGAGACGGTTGGTAGTGTTTTGTTTCTTTTCTCTGAAATTTCAACAAGCTTTTACCTTCCTGTCAATCCATGCCATATTTAGTATATTGTGAGTTCTCATTTTTCGGGTAATGGACATTGGGTTCATTCATTGTTTTTAGGTTTCACCTGCTTGTGCACTTGCGTGCATGCTTGTGGAATCTTTTATTAGTGAAAAAAAACCTTAAAAAGGGCTTCAAACCAGCCCCTTACCTGAACTTACTATTAGCTTACTTCAATGTCCGTCTGATTTACCTGCTTCAGATTGGCCGGCACGTTGTCTTCACGTCACTTCTTGTCGTCATTTTCATCTTCTTCGCCGATCTTGTTGTTGACTTGCCTGTGGACCAAGTTCTCCTTTTGGTCGTTTCCAACTGGACACTGCCCAGTCTCTGGCTGCAACGCTGAAGGTACTTCTTCATTCTTCTTGCAGGATGTCTTCTTTTTTCGCTGACATCCTCTTTCTTCGCTGCAGTCTTCTCTGTCTTCTTTCTTCGTTGCTGTCTTCTTTTTATTTCCAGGATGGCAACTTCTTACTTTGCTGAAGTCTTCTTTCTTCGATGCTTTCTTCTCTGTCTTCTTTCTTTGTTGCCGTCCACCACCCTTTTCATTTCTCCATACCGTCTTCTGACTTCGCTGTCTTCTTTACAGCATGCCGTCTTCTGTCTTCTCTTGTCTGCACTCTTCTCATGTCTTCTGTCTTCTCTCATCTCACACCTTCTGTCTTTTCTCTTCTCCCGTCTTCTGTCTTCTTGCATCTTCTGTTTTCTCCCGTTTTCTGTCTTCTGTCTTTTGCCTTCTTCCGTCTTCTCCCTTATTCCATCTTCTGTCTTCTTCCGCCTTCTATCTTCTGCTGCCCTCTGTCTTCTGCCGTCTCTGTCGTCTTTTGTCTTCTGTCTTCTTTTTTCTTTTTTCTTTCTTCTATCTTCTTTCCTCAAACATGCATGCCAATACGTTTGGACTTTTTTTCTATGTAACTGGCTTACAAATATTAGAAAACTGTTTTAATAATGTTTGTTTTTAATTTACTAAAACAAACATTATTATAACATTTCTCTAATATTTGTAAGTCAGTTACATAGAAAAAAAAAAGACAAAAGGGAAATCTATTGGATTTGGCAATGCTTGTTCTCCTTGATGCGCCAGCAAGATTTCCAAGCACTTAAGGTAAGTGCTTAGCTGAGTCTGACACTCTTCTTTTAGAAAAAAACACTCTAACTCATTCTCTGGGCCTACCCTTACAATTTTTGTAATAATGTCCAGAGTCATTTTCCATTTCTTCAAAAAGAATATTGACACATCCACGGGATGCCCTAGGTCACTGCAAATTGTACAACCACAAATTACATACCTTTGTAAATGTGACATAAACAATTTTTAAGACTTATTTGCTCAATATGTTGTATGTAAAACAATGACTATTCTAACTCTCGTAATGCATAATAACTCATGAGTTTTGTTACATATTAAAGCTGTTACTTAGGGGGTTATTCTAACTTTGGAGGAGGTGTTAATCCGTCCCAAAAGTGACGGAAAAGTGACGGATTTACCACCAGCCGTATTACGAGTCCATTATATCCTATGGAACTCGTAATACGGCTGGTGGTATATCCGTCACTTTACCGTCACTTTTGGGACGGATTAACACTCCTCCAAAGTTAGAATAACCCCCTTAGTCTCTGTTTACCCCTAATTTATTGCACTGCAATTTCCTTGTGTTCTTTCAGAGCTACATAAAGCACTGTGACACTTCATTCTGCGAATAGTCGGCATTATATGAAGACATATATATATCAGTAAATTCTATTTTTGAATGTAATGTTTGCAATTTCACCAGTAGAAGGTATTGCTAGGATAACTTTGAGTCTGTGGCTATACCTGTAATTAATTATCTGTCTTCTGGAGCACTTGGATTAAAGGTAAACTCTTTCTTAACTGGTCGTAGGGACCTCGGTTCTGGTTGCAGCACCCCCTACTTTTTGCCTGGTTTTTAGTTACAACTTTGACTGAAGTGCACTGGGTTCCTGCTAACCAGGTCCCCAGAGCCAGTGTTCTTTCTCTAAAACAAGACACCTTGTCATTTGATCCACAAGTGACTAGGCCCTTCAGCTCACTGTAGGTCCCTAGTAAATAGTACGCCTAGTACCTAGAGGATGGGTATGGAAGAGAGCCCCACAGAGCTTCAGAACAACTTGTGCCACTCTGAGGGACCCAGGACAAATCTTATGCAGACTGTCATTACAGGGTGCGTGAGAAGGTACTCCCAAAGTTGAAAACATGCCATGGCACACACTTGTGTGCCATGTCCCCTAAAACACTGCTTGTGATATCTGTAAATCACCTCTATAGCATGCCTTCAGCCCTAAGGCAGGGTGCATTATCTTACAAGTAAGGACATATATGCATCAGCAAATGTGCCCCTACTTTGCCTTTGTCGCTTCTGAAACAGATAATGTACAGGGAAGCCATTTTATATACAAGTGCTGGACACTGATCACTGAGTTCCCCAGTTACATGATGGCTTCTCTGAACCTAGGGATGTTTGGTATCAAACATCTCATATTAATAAACCCACACTGATTCCAGTAATGGATTTATTAATACATGCACCCAGAGGGCACCTTAGATGTGACCCCTGAAAAACCTACCAACTACTGGGAGTTCACTGACCATTTCCCGGCAGCTTGCCACCAACAGATGATAATCTGACCTCCCAGAGGGAGAGCCTCTGCTCCAGAGAGGTCAGAAACAAAAGTTTGTCTGGGCTGGGATGTTACCCAGTCCTCCTCACAGGACAGCTTGCATTTTAAGGCAGGAGCTTCAAAGAGCAGGCAGGCCTTCCCTTCCTCAGAGGAAGATGCCAACCTCCCTGCTTCAGGACCCATCTGGCACCTGGGCAGGCGGGAAAATTAGCTATGCAGGTTGTGTATCACACTTTGACTGGGAACACCCCTAGGGTGGCCAGCCTGAAGTGGACACAACTTAGGAAATTCTGCCATCTTGCATGTGGTGGAAATTAGGGACCCTGGACAGGGTGATGCACACTCCCCACAGGAAGATGTCATCTAGGGGGTGTAGTGACCTGAATGGTAAGTAGCCCATTAGATATTTCCTTTCATTCCCCTTAACATCCCCTAAATTGAGTTTTTAGGGGACCCCCTGATAGCAGATCGTCAGATCTTCGCTGGACCCAAAACAAGGAATGAACAAGAAGACTGGTGGACCCAAGAACCAACAAACATGACTGACTTGGCACCAAGCAATCCTTGAGAAGCAACTGACGCTGCAGCCTCGAAGAAACGGGTAGAGATGCCAGTGCTTTGCCAAATACCAGGAGGAATGCCACTGGAGTAGAGGAGCTGCTCCCCTCCAAAAACCCAACACCGGACATAACCACTGCACCCTAGCTGCCTAGCCCATGTTGAAGTGGGCCAAAGGTGTCAGCGTGGTCCTCAGGCCCTCCAGAAGAGAAGCCCACCCTGTGCTCCCCCACTGTGGACTTCACAACAGCGTGTACAGACTGTTTCTGCAGACCCCCCTGCAACTGCAAGTGACGAGGAGGTAAAACCCAAAGCCCTAAGACACCTCTGCACCCATCCGCCCTGGAAGAGGAGAACCAAGGGTGTCTCCACATCTCCCCACCTAGTGAGACCTGAGCCCACTTGTTGGCTGGGTCAGACTGGACCCCGAGTCTATGCCTGAAGAGTGTTTCTGCAGCCACCTCTGTAACAGCAACAAACTCCAGAAGACACCCCTTCACTCTACAGCTCGAGGAGGAGTGGACCAACGGTGTCTCCACATGCCTTAGGACCTCAAGGGTCCAGCCCCCCTATTGGTTCCCCTGGACTGCCCTTCCAGTCCATCCCTGCAGCAACTTTGCAACCGGATGATTCTCTTTGACTTGAATGGGACACCTGACTCCGTAACACACTTCTGAACCCGGACTCAACAGAACTCCCTGAAGTGACCTGTTGGGGTGGCCTTGAACTTTGCCCCAAAACCCCCTTAAGTCCATAAGATTGGTTTCATAAGTCATTACACTCTACCTGGATTGACGTCTTTGATTCCCTCCATAGGATTGCATTGCAGCTTCCTGAAGATGCACTGTAACCTTTTGAAAAATATAAAACTTCATAACTCAAAAAGTACTTGCCTGATTCCAGTGATCATGGTATCGGAATTCATATAAACGTATGTGTTCTTTTTTATAAATTGGTGTGGGATTTCTTTATTGAGTGTGTGCCTCACTTACTGTATGTGTGCCTTATATGAGTAGTACTACCCTCTGATATGCCTAACTGCTCAACCACACTACCCAAAAAGAGAGCATTTGGGATGTCATGTGTGCCTCTGTGATGCCCCTGGGTATTGCTTGGACTCCTTGCACAATGTACCTCATTTTGGTCCACTATATAAAGAGCCAGCTTCCTACACTGGTGACATTGAGTAAATGAATATGTGGGGATAAAAGAGTAAAGAAAGCAGATAAAAGATTTAGTCCACCCACCATGGAGGTAGCAGGCAGGTAACAGCAATAACTTGGAATTACATTTTATTATAAACAACCAGTGGAATGGAAGCACATAGTACTAGAAATAAGAACAAGAAGGTAATTGCTATTCTACTTCTACAGAAGGATAAATGAGTGACTAACAACAGGTACGCCTCTTCCCCTACATAAAAACAAAAACAAAATATTTAAAAATGTAAACCTTTAACAATGTACATTTTTTCCATTACATAATTTCGAAACCATGTTGGTAGATGTCTCCCTCACAGGATGATGGCTGACAATGGAGGTGGAAGAGTTCCTGAAAAATAAAAATCTGCAGCACTAATTTCAGAGGCAACAGGCCATGAAGCACAACAGATAGGACCAGAACAGGTACATCTAAAAATCGGTCATTAACAAAAAACGACCTTTAAACAAACCTCAAAAATTAGCCAACCTAAATAAGTCCCACCAGAACCCATTGTCTAGTACGACAGTACTTTGTACTGTTTGAAATTTTAAATTCATCTTCATAACAAAATTTGTCTTTTTGTTATCTTTTTTTTATTTTAACACAAATACCAATGTGAATTTTCACATCTCCTGAAGATGAAGAAAAAACAAAATCACTTGTACTTTCGCTTTGTTTACTGTCCACTTCAGTTCTGCTCATCCATGCATATCTTTTCGAGAAATGACCTTTAAGGTCCAAATAAGCAGGCCAGGATTTAATCTAGTTCCTGGATTTTTCCTCTAAACAGCTCAAAGGGAGTAAACCCAACAGGGCTGTGAAGAGTAAAACGCGTGACCAAATCAAATTTGTCTCATGTTTTTGTACTTTCATGCCCAATGTTAGTGCCACCTGCACACCCTTCACCACCACTCTGTTAAATCTTCCCGCTAGCCCATTCATATTGCGGGCATGTACCATAGTGTTTTAATGTCTTTGGAATAGTTTGGTCAATTGCTATAATATTAATTGCACTCCGTTTTCAGAAGTAACTGAATTCAGAATCTCTGAAAGCATTGCACTAGAAATGATAACCCAGCATCTATGCTGGAATTAAATAACCATTTGAGCATTTCCCATTTGGAAAATTATTAATGAAGACTACAGAATACATTTTCCACTGGGTCCACCCTTCAAATAGGTATTTAGTTAACTCCTTCCAGGCATCCTCTAATAAAATGCTGTAGTTTAACTGGGTAGAATCTGATTTTTTTTTTGAACAAACACAATTTGGACGTTTTTGTACAAACATGAAATTTTAACATCCATCTTTGGCCACTGGAATGTGTGTGGGCGACCTTTTCCTTAATGCCAGCCTCACCAATATGAACTGCGCGATCCCCAAAAATAATTTTACCCCAAACCAAAGTTAGTAGAATTTAATAAACAATCACCTACATGATAATCTCTACCTCCTAAGTGATTTTATTTCTCACCTCCCAAAAAACCTAGAGTTCCGGTACCATGAATTTCTCTCGTGGCCAGTTGTTACTGATAAACTGGTTGACTTTGTTTAACATGTTATCTTGCTGCATGACCTCAACCAAAACCTTTTAATGATGACTTGATTTCAATTTGAAATTTCGTCTTTGTTGGTTGGAACTCCATATTCTTCTACAAAACCTTAGCTGATTGTACGACCCTTTTGCTTTGATAATCTTGACAGTCTGCCCTTGCATGTAGAGCTCTTAGAATGAACACAGCTAAACACTTACATTCATCCAATTTGGAGAACATTCTAACCAAACATTCAGAAGCTTTCCCAGTTCCATTACTGTTAATCAGGGATATAAGGAGTTTTGGATATGTCCTTGAAAAAAAGGTTTATGCCATAAATATTGTTCCAGTTATTCAACACTCCAAAAGCATGCTAAGCCTTCTCTCGCTACAGCTGAATACATGACTTCCATCTGAGCTAACACTTTTGATGTAAACACAACAGGGCCTTGCCTGCTTTTACCTGACTAAAACAGCTCTAACATCCTTAGAGTTCCCATCAACTGTAATATTCCTTGATGAATGTGAAAACAGATCAGTCTTAAAATCTAAATATTTCAGTTTTACGTTCCTCAGACTATATACATTTGACCCATTTTCCAAGTTGAATTAATGACAAGTTTGAATTAAAACTCACTTCGTCCTAACCAAAATATTAGCTGATCTTTGTTATTCAGTTGTCGCCCTTCCTCAGAAGCCTTCAATAAGTCGTTATTAGGAATAAATCCCTTTGTGGGAAATTATGTGGCTCAAGTATTCACCCTCAGATGCCAATCAAGTACTGCTTGGAAACTGCACATAAACTACATTTTAGCTTACCTGCAAATGTTTTCAAGCACTGTTCTTCATCTGGTATTTGGTCGGGAGGATGCTGTCAGTCAGACAATAGTCAACATTCAACCCTCTTGGGAATAAGAAAGATGCAAGGACGAATAATTGAAAACAAAATGGCAGCACACACAATATGCTGTCGCCAAGAGACACTTAGCCCTGGGATATGTTTAAGTACTGCCAAACATGGCCACCATGTCCTTGACGTCCGTGTCGGGTGGTCCTCAGCAACAAAAAGTGCATTTGTTGTGCATGTTTCTGCAAATTGTGGTGTCTTGAAACTGTTGTGCCTCGAAGCTGCAGGGGAGGGCCAGTCAACAAGATGTTTTTCTTTCTTCTAATTTCATTTAATACAACAAGTACTTTGTGAGCTACAACAGATTGCGGGTGATTTGTAGGCCAACAATAGCACGCTATCCCCGAATGCTGCCTGAATGTGAAAGCTGTGGAGTCTCCAGCAAAGACGTCGGGAAGTAAGCTCCCTAAATAACTCATCACCATATAGGAGTTGGAAAAACGAAGAGAAAGCCGAAGAAAAGGCTTTATTTATAGGAGCCCATGCACCATGAGGGTAGCAGGTAACGAAGTACTTGAAGTTACATTTAGATTTACATCGACTATAACAGCCAATTGAATACAACATGTAGCACAGAGAAGTTGATTTGTGAAGAAGGAGGTATTAGTGAGTCCACCTACAGGAAGTAAAAGACGGGGAGGATAATGAATGGCTAAAATCAGGTACTTCAATGTTCTTCACCATGCCTTTGATTTGTCTTCATTAAGCCAAATGTCTACTTTTCTCATTCTGGCACCAATTGGATGTTAATTATTTCTCAATTGTGCTACACCAGCACCCTTGTTTCATGAGGTCCTGGCTCACCTAAAAACCTCACACTTGACTGACAGATGTGAAACAAAGTTGTATTGCAAACCAGATCATCAGACTATTTATGTGACCCTATAGATTGTTCCCTACAGGGTTTTGTACATGAATGTATTTGTAGGTACACAAGTGCTATTCTGCGGTTCAGAAGTCTTTACTGTTACCATTGTGCCATTGTTTGTGTTTGACTATTTTGCAATTTCACAGTGGTTGAATGTGTGTGATTGATAAACCTCTTAACTGGTGGCATGTGCCTAACATATAGTAGCATGTGATGTTACAGTAAGAATGTTCAGTGAGCAAAGTTGTTGTCACTGAGTTTCTTGTGATTGGGAAGGCTATTGGGGAATAAGGAGGAAGCTCTTGGCTTGAAAGCCCTGTCGTGTGCCGTGGAGTAAAGTTAAAATCTAGTAGGAGAACCCAGCATTGCATTTCTTAAAATGTGACTTGGGGCATACCAGTGCTACTCATGAGGAGGCCCACTTGGTTTAAGCTTCATTGATTAAATGGTTGAGAATGGCCTTCTACCTTGAGAAAGATGAGATAAGACCTGGACAGTGGGGCTTTCTCATTTGAACCTTTTGCAGTCCAGATAGTACTGGCGTAGGTTTGGGACCACTATTTCTACTGAGACAGTAGAAATGTAGGAGATTAGAATGTTCACAATGAACAATGGGTATGTGTGAGCCCATAGGGTGGCAGAGTTCTATTGCAGATTCCAGGTGGTCAGACTAGTCAAAGTCTCCGTTTACAATTAATTACTCCTCAAGTTCTTGAAGGGCTTGATGGGGAATTTACTGTTTTTCCTTCAGAGCATGGTCTGGGCTCCCAGGTCAGAATTGCTGTTAAATAAGAACTTGAAATGGTTATATTTTAACCATCTGCAATTTGCCAGGAAAGGTCTTTAATTTAGTGGTAGTGATAACGCGTCCTTCTATGTTAATTTATACACATCGGGACTCGTTTTAGGCCAATGAATCTTTGGACCCAGTGGTGAGACACCGTAAGACGAGATAACTGATCAATATATCAATCAATATATCAATAATATTGTCAACATATATCACCACAATATATTTCACTTTAGACATTAGTAAACCTTCGGTGCAACCATGACCTTTCAGTCATGAATAACCACACCTTACTAAAGTTTTGTGAATTTTATTCCCTATTGATTACAATCTAATAGCAAATGTATTAATCTCAAAACCAAGAAGCAAAAGAGCATAGTCACAATATGGTAATAATGCAAAGATCACAGACATAAGATAGTAATATGAAGATGAACAAATCTAGACGCCTAAATCCTCATATATGTTTAGTTCAGCATACCACCACGTCAGTCACGTCAGTCACATCAGTCAAGATGAAATGCCTCATCTAACCACAATTAGCATCAGCATGTTGGACTTCATGCAAAACAATTTAGAACATCAATTTGGAAAACATCTAACTAAGGTCTCTAATCAAAAATACACAGCAGTTGGTACCTAGAAAGAAAAGGCAAATAAATGAATTTCAATAGCAACAACATAATTTACCCTCCTCGGAATAGGTCAGCATACAGGATCAGTCTTCGTCTTCAGGACATCAGTTAGATCGCCGTAAATCTATTTAGTCGAATGACAGGGGACACTTCCCTCATAAGGAAGAAAGTGTTATGGGGCAGTCTATGGGTGAGGATGGTTTTGTCTAAGTCTCAAATCACCAAATAGAGTGACAGAGTTTCTGGATGCAATCGATATCATTCCCTACCTAATGCTCTCTAGTCTCTTGTGTCATGAGTTTTTATCCCTTTTTCGTAATACATTCCCCCAAAATTCTATTGGATAGTCACTACACCCCACTATCTGTAACCTATCAAATTATACATTAAGTAATGCATTTGTCATTCTACGATAATTTACATTCTTCTGATTGGTCTTCATAATTGACGTCTTTCGTAGGTGGCATATCCGGGGTTACTTCATTTTCTGGCACGTTCTTCGGGTCAAGAGTTCTCTTTTCCGTGGTTCAGTATCCTTGAAAGTGTCCATATTTGTTGCAAAGCATGCAACTTTATTCTAAAGCAACTAGCATGCGGATGAGAGTATAACAGTCAATGATACAATAAGCGAAGAAAAAGAACAATGATGGGTCATGGCCTTTTGCAAGTCAGCACACTGGAAAAACAGAAAAATATGCTTTAATATGAGAGCTACACAGCTAGTTTTCGACTCACGCTAACTTAAGGCTTATGGATTCTAATAAAATGCAATTATCGTACATATTAATATATTCAATTAGTCATAATTCAAGCAATTATTCCTTACAGTCGACATTAGTTTATGCATGTGAAAAAATTCTCCACGTTTAAAATAAGTTTCAATGAATAATATTAGCGTTGTTAATATAAGCATTTCACATCTAAAATAGGTAACGTTTAAACTACGCTCTCTCAGTCCCTCCTCTGATGACGCTCGTCATCACACAATCTTTCTCTTTGATTTTAATTTTTCACCTTGCGCATAATACGCATTTCAACATCTTGCCCCTTATGTGAGCTTTCCCATATTTCATTGAACATTTTCTCTCTTTCACTTTCTTCATTTCTTCTGGTTCTTTTAGTCCAATTTCTTTTCACTTTGTCATTGATTTTACATGCCCCCCATAATCCTAATAGACAAATTAAAACAATTAATAGACCCATCATAATTTTTGCAAGTACCCCATTCCAAATGTTGGTAAACCAGCTTCCCACTCGGGCAATTCCTTTCCCAAATTTCTCCCAAACACCAGGTTCTTTCAAATCCTTCAAATCTGTACTATCTCTGGTAAGGTTAGTAAGCATGCTTCTAATTTTCTTACTGTTATCTGGTATAAACGAGCAACAATGACGCTCATTAAGCATTTTGCAAACACCTCCACTCTTTGCTAAAAGAATGTCTAAAGCAAGCCGATTTTGAAGAGTCATAGCTCTTTCTGCAGCAAGTTCAGTATCCATCAGGAGTATAGCTCCTGTAAAATTTGTCAGCATGTTATCCACAATAGTAGACAACTTTTGAATTTTCATAGAATTTAAGATAACCCCCACTGATG
This sequence comes from Pleurodeles waltl, assembly GCF_031143425.1. Lineage (NCBI taxonomy): Eukaryota > Metazoa > Chordata > Amphibia > Caudata > Salamandridae > Pleurodeles > Pleurodeles waltl. Next base: position 1,172,693,444 of record NC_090447.1, on the reverse strand, counting down.
GGATTATGGCTCCAAATATATCACCAATGACAGCCGCCACTGATTCTCGTTTTTGTCTAGGATGTTGTAATTCATACGTTTTAGGTATTTGTTTCAAGTCATCAATCTGGTATATCTTTGGAAATATTATTCCCAAATAACATGTCCCATACCATCCCTTAGGGAGACGGTAATATGCATGCAGTCCACAAGTATAATAGATTCCAGGGATTGCTGGATCTTGTCCCTTTAACATAAAGGTCCATTTACTCTGAAACAAAAACACATGCCTACATTCACTCGTACCTACAAACAAATTGTCTTGATCAGATTTTGGTCTATATATACAGAGCCTACCTACGTGTAATGCATCTATAGCTAATTTGCCTTGTGTTTTGATTGCAGTGTAAGCATAATCATTTGCATAAGTACGTTTTTCTAGTCCTTTTTCTAACCTTTCTTTCAGTGCTTTGCGTCTATCATCTGTGTGATCTAAAAAGCTTTTCTCTACAGGAGATAATAAGCAAGTCAAATTATTGCGATGTGCATAAGCAGTTCCAAATGTAAGTGTTGGCTCAAAGAATCCTCTAACTATTTTAATATCATGCTCTTTAGCTAATTTATTTAGGAATTCAATCACAGGCACAAAAGAAAACACAACATCTAAGTTTGAATAAAAGTACTGCACATGCTCTTGATTATAGAATCTTGTTAATAGCAAACTGCAACTAATTCCATAAGTAAGAGGGAGGCTGTGATAAGTAACTCCCTCCTGCACAGATGAAGGGATTTTAGTACATACATAACAATCTTTCGCATCCATAGTTTCCACATACTCATTTAATAAGCGATAGAAGACATTAGTATAAAGTTCCCCTTTTGCATTAGTTCCCTCATGCATATGTCTTGCGTCTTGCTCAAATCTCTCCCATGGTGATAGTTTAGTAGTGGTAGTTTCAGGTTTCAAAGTTGCATTAATAGTTTCTTTCTCTCTCCATGGCATTCCCACAATCACTCCCACAATCATTACTGCACATACAACACCTATTATAAGACCTAACCAACCACACACCTTACTTCCTTTGCTACTGTAAGCCATGTTTGTATAGAATCAGAATAGCAGTTCAACAATCAACTTGAGGAAAAAGGAAAAAAAAAATGTCTTTGCATATATTACAGCGTCTTCACTGACTCCAGGACCCTTTTTCGTCAATTCCAGTTAGCAGCTTGTCGTAATAAGGTTTCTTTAAAGTCAAATCCGGTTTTAGTGTCACTTCCAGTAGTTTCTAAAGTCTTTTTTTTTTTTTTTTCAGCTTTCACAAATTCAATTTCAGTCGAGTTCTTCCCTTTGAATATCTTCAGGTACCGTAATACTGGCCTGGCATTTCTCGATCAAAACAGAATGCTAAGAATTCTTGTTGCCATTCAGAGGTTGTAGCATATGCCCATTCAGGACCTGTATATCTTCTGTTTGCTATTCTTTTTCTTTTTAGCCTTCGTTTACCTTGTTGCTCTCCTTCACTCAGATCATCTGCTTGTGAAGTATCACTTTCTTCTATTATTGTGTCATTCGATACCTCTCTTATTTTAGGATGTGACTTGTCTGGCCAATTATCGCCTCTATGTGTCTTTGTTCGATGTTTTCCTGCAGGACGTTGGACAGCACCCTCCTCTTGTGATATGGTGTTTTCTCTTGACGGACCTGCAACTGGTTCAGGAGGCTCTGACACGTTTCGATTTGTATCTACAATTTCTCCTTCTCTTTCGTCTTCTGGTTCTATGCTGAGTTCGGACTCTAACCCGTACTCGTCTACTTCTGGGAGAACCTCTCCTTGACTTAGTTCTCCTGCTGCCTCGACTGAGATAGGCACTCTGTCACCTCTCTCGAACTCATTGACAGTTTGAGGAACAAGGCTGGTCTCAGTGGGCTCTCTAGTAGTCTCAGTTCCTTCTTGACTGATCTCTGACTCTGAGATTTCTCTTCCTGAAGTTGCTGTACCGGAAACTTCAAGTTCCTCTTCAACAGGACACGTTACCCTTTTTGTGTGACTGGCATGTATCCAGTTGGGAACCCCGGCACACTTCACAGCAGTGGTGGTTGTCAATATTACTTGATACGGCCCCTTCCAACGCGGCTCAAGACACGATTTTCTTACATGCTTCTTGACAACCACCCAATCTCCAGCTTGCAGAGAATGACCAGGTTCGCCAATTGGTGGCAACGCGTTAGCTTCCACCTGGTGAGAGAAAGAGCGAATCACGTCAGCCAAACCTTTGCAGTAATCCAACACCATATCATCTGTAATATTTACTAGTGCATTTGCAGGTACCGCTGGTAATCTCATTGCTCTGCCCATGAGGATTTCATGGGGGGACAGTCCAGTTTTCTTATCTGGGGTGTTTCTCATAGACATCAGTACTAGAGGTAAAGCATCTGGCCATTTCATGTTTGTTGCAGCACACATTTTTGCTATTCTTGATTTTAAGGTACCATTCATCTATTCAACTAGTCCTGATGCTTCAGGGCGATAGCTACAATGCAACTTTTGTTCAATGTTGAGTGCGGCACACAGAAGTTTAATCACCTCATTGTCGAAGTGTCTCCCCCTATCTGATTATATAGAAACCGGAAACCCGAATCTTGGTATCAGTTCTCTGAGTAGTAGTTTTGCAACTGTAAGACTGTTGAGAGAGCGTAGTTTAAACGTTACCTATTTTAGATGTGAAATGCTTATGTTTAACAATGCTGCACTAATAATATTATTCATTGAAACGTATTTTAAACGTGGAGAATTTTCACATGCGTAAACTAATGTCAACTGTAAGAAATAATTGTTTGTATTATGACTAACTGAAAACATAAAAACGTATAAAGACTGCATTTTATTAGAATTCATACATCTTAAGTTAGCGTGAGTCGAAAACTAGCTGTGTAGCTCTCATATTAAAGCATATTTTTCTATTTCACCAGTGTGCTGACTTGCAAAAGGCCATGACCCAGCAATTGTTCTTTTCTTCACTTATTTGCAACAATGCTAGATTTTCTCATCCGCATGCTAGCAGCTTTAGTATAAAAATTATGGACTTCACAACAAATATGGACACTGTCAAGGACATTAAATCGCGGAGAAGAGAACTCTTGACCCGATGTGGGTGCCAGAAAATGAAGTAACCCTGGATGTGCCACCTACGAAAAACGTCAATTATGAAGACCAATTAGAAACACGAGAAATATCACAAGATGACAAATGCATTACTTAATGTATAATTTGATAGGTTATAGATAGTGGGGTGTAGTGACTGTCCAATAGAATTTTGGGGGAATGTATTTCGAAAAAGGGATAAAAACTCATGACACGAGGAACAAAGGGCATTAGGTAGGGAATGATATTGATTGCATCCAGAAACTCTGTCACTCTATTTGGTGATTTGAGACTTAGACAAAACCATCCTCACCCATAGACTGCCCCATTACACTTTCTTCCTTATGAGGGAAGTGTCCCTTGCCTTTAGCTTAGATAGACTGACGGCGATCTAACTGATGTCCTGAAGACGAAGACTGACCCTGTATGCTGACCTATTTCGAGGAGGGTAATTATATTGTTGCTAATGAAAATTCATTTGTTTGCCTTTTCTTTCTAGGTACCAACTGCTGTGTGTTTTTTGATTAGAGACCTTAGTTAGACGTTTTCCAAATTGATGTTCTAAATTGTTTTGCATGAAGCCCCACATGCTAATGCTAATTAGTGGCTAGATGAGGCGTTCATCTTGACTGACGAAACTGACGTGACTGATGTAGTGCTATGCTGAACTAAGACCTTTATGAGATTCTATGTATTTTGACTTGCTTATCTTCATATGATTATCTTATGCTTCTGATCTTTGCATTGTCGAAAACTTATCATAGTTGCCGTCTTGTGATTATGCTCTTATGCTTCTTGGTTTGGAGATTAATACATTTGCTATTAGATTGTAATCAATAAGGAATAAAATTCACAAAACTCCATTAAGGTGTGGTTATTCATGACTGAAAGGTCATGGTTGCGCCGAAGGTTTATTGATGTCTAAAGTGAAATATATCGTGGTGATATATGTTGACAATGTCATTGACATATTGATTGATATATTGATCAGTTATCTCGTCTTACGGTGTCTCACCACTGGGTCCAAAGATTCATCGGCCTAAAACGAGTCCTGATGTGTATAAATTAACATAGACGGACGCGTTGACAGTTCTGGTAGCAGAGCGACGGTTTGGCCCTTGGGGGCCCTAGGACGGAGTTTTATTGTTTAATTTGTTTTTCTGTGATAATGCAATTTGGAGAGATGATGGGTTGCTAGGTTCGCCATGGCTTTCCCGGGATCTCGGAGCCTGCCTAAATGAGTTGGGAATGTTCTCGGCGCCATAGTATGTGTGGTTAGGGTCTTTGCGCTTACCTAAGCTTATGCATCTTGCAGGTGGTTGTGGAAAATTTGCGTGTATTTAGGCCAAATTAAGTGTTGTTTAGCAGGAGTGGGCGTACTCCACAGTATGAGAGTAGGGAAGTCGACGTACTTCATGTGAATGTAGCGCTTATTGCTCAAAATTATCCATGTGGTTGGTTGTTGTGTACGGACCTGTTGAGGTCTAAGACTCCGAAGTATGATGATAAATGTGGTTTATGTTGTAATCTGTACGGTTTAATAGGTCAATCGGGCGTGGTTGACAAGTCGAGTTTTGAGTTATGATGTATGTGTGAAACCTACGATGGAGATTTGACAAATTCTAAAGTGCACTAGAAGGAGTCATTGACAAGTCGAGAGTAGGATTTGCAGGTCGAATTCTGCTTGCGTATGTGGGAACTGAGAAGGAGAGTGTAGCGGCCGAGGCTTCAAGTGAAATCTCTGTAAAGTTCTGAAGCGAATGTGTTACCCTTCCTGTAGTAAACCAACAGATTTGTGTTGTCATTTTAAGGTGCTCGCAATAACTCGCATTAGTTTGTATAAGTTGTAGGGGTCAGTGAAGAGTGGACGAGCCGCAAGACTTTGTCAGCTGCAGTGTGTGTGAGTGTGACGTCAGTGGTGCCGCGCTGAGATAGGTCAGATGCCGAGAAGGGTCGCGCACGGATTGGCTGCTGTCTGTGAGAGGCGATAGGTTGAGAAAGGGCAGGTGAAGAGCGTCCTGGGAACTAAGCCATTTCTGATTAAATACGAAATAAAGAATTGCAAAAATGAATTTTGTCAAGGCATTCAAAAGTGCTCTAAAAGGAGACGTGTATATTGTTGCAACCGATGGGGAACCTACACCACCTGAGGGTACTCCTGCTTATACAGTTATGGAAGAAAAGGGTGTTGCACCTTGTTTATGGATGAAACAATGGCGCAAATTAACAGAGAAAGAGGGGTGTCTAGCGTTCCCAGAACATGGGACATTTAATCCAAAGGTGTTAGAAAATTTGAGGTGGATGCTAAGTACACAGAAACCACCTCCGAGACCGGCACAATACGAGGCTTTGGCGATCTGGGATTTGATGTCTATTAAACATAGACAAGAAAGGTTTCAGAGAAGACTAAAAAGGGCGGAAAAATCCTATGCAGAAGCTAGATGGGACAATGAGAACAAAATGTGGAGACGGGGAATCGTAGATGGGTTGAAATTATTCCCGGCAATACAACAGGGAGAAGAGACACAGGGAAAGAAAGCCTCTTGCAAAACCGACAAAGATTCAGGCAAAACTAAAGAAAATAAAGGTCTTGGGAAGAGGAAGAGGATTCAGATGATGAGGAATTCATGGATAGATTGTTACATGATCGTCCGCCACCGTATGCGGTGAGCGACAGTGCTCCAAGTACTAGCTTGGATCCTGGGAACCAGACGCAGGAAAAGGGAGTTACTGATACGGTACAGACTAACGATACAACCTCGATACAGAATGGTGTCAGTGTACCCACTGCACCAGACTTGCCGATACAATTGCAGCCTCCACCGCAGATAAAAATAATTTACCCTGATGTCCCAGTGCTTGAGACTACTACGAACTTGGTAGTGCCGCTAGACCCGATATATACAAAGCCAAGGTTAATACAGATTGAGTCGACTCCGAAGCTAGTGTCTCAACCGCCACAGCTGATACCTGGGTATAACCCTGTAGCAGGACCACCGATAGTACCTGTACCGGGTACACTAGAGCAGACTTATGGTGTTGCAGCTCCAAGAAGCTTAGGACCAGGTCAGACACCTGCCGCTATATCGCTACCTATTACTGTTGGTCCTCCGGTGCCATTGTATGCACAGGATAAAACAGGGACATGTGATCAGGGAGTTATGACTCAGGAAGCGATAAGAGGAGGGCCTATGGGAACTCCACAGATAATGGCCCCGGGAGAACAAGTACATGAACAACCGAGACCCTTGATGGACCTTAGTCCAGTGGGGGCACCTCTCGAAGCGATGCGTCAAGCAGGGTTGGGAGTCTTGACTCCCCAAACCATGAGTACAAATACCTCACACTCTCCAATGATACATGCAGGGAACATTTCACTGCAGGGTTTTACAGTACAACAGCTAAATGAGTGGTTAGAGAAAACTTGTACCTCACAAAAGACTACAGTGACTACAGTTGAACCTGAGAAAGAAAAACGAGATGAATACTTGAATTTTGTACGAGTAGGGGCAGAAGCTGCCGAGTTGGTGGAAGGAACAATGGGAGTAAATAGGTTGGAATCATACACTGAGGAAGAATTGAGGTACTTGTGCCCCAAGATTACCAAAGAGGTAGGCAAAGTACATCAGACATTAGCAAATTTGGCAGACAAATACAATGTCGATATCGGAAACCCTAAACATTCGAAAAGAAGCTACAGATTAGATTTTGACTCTAAAGATTTTGAACACATGAGATCTGCAGGCATGAAGGCACACCTGAAAGAACTATTGCAAAGTGCACAAATTTGGGGTGCATTAGAGAAATGGGAAGGCCGATGGGCAAAGAAAAGAGATAAGGGAAAGGGAGATAGCCCAGGGTCTAATAAAGTTGGGACCACACCTAATCTAGACATAGTGAAAATCTTACCTATGAGAGAGACAGCTGGTGGTGTTTTAGTGCATGTGCCATGGACTAGAGGAGACATTCTATCCTTTACGAATGATTATCCCAGGTTAAGAGAAATACAGATCGAGTGGTATCAACAGACGGATAGGTTCGTGAAGCTTGCAAAGTGTCTCTGGGAAGACTTGAATACTTTGTTTGAGATCATTGTTCTGCCAGATTTGTGGCTCGAGTGCAAGAGAGGGGTAGATTGGCCCACGAAGGAGCCGGCAAGAGATAAGGTGACTGGAGCACCTTCTGAAGAGGTGATGAAATATTATCATAAAGTAATTGAGTTTTTGAAACAAAAAGTGTCGCCGAAGGTGACCGATTGGCAGAAAATCGACCGGACGTCTCAAGCGGTTAAGGAGTCAATACATGCGTATTACGAGAGATTGTTGAAAGCGTTCAAACATTACAGTGGTACTGAGACTATCGAACCGAAGGACATGAATTATCTTGTGTTTAGGTTTGTCGAAGGGCTGAGGCCGGAGGTCAGCCAGATGATTAAGAATCATTTAATTTGTTGGCAAGCTAAACCGATTGATGAAGTGTTACAGTATGCTAAATAATGTAGTGATGAGATTGAGTTGAAGCAGAAAAAGTTGAAGGAGAAAGTGATGGTGATGCAGATAAGGGCTGCACAAGCTGGAATGCAGGGGAATGGAGTTCAGCAAATGATACCGCAACAACCGCAAATGAATGGTGTGTTTCAGGCACAGCCGAGAGGCAGGGGTCGAGGATTTGTGAACCGTGGTTCGGACATGAATAATGTTGTTATTCAAAATGACAGTCAGGGAATGAAAAAGATGTCACCATGTCATGCGTGCGGGGGCATTGGAAACGGGATTGTCCGAATATGGTGCAGGATGGTGCAGTTCAGCAAAGCATTAATGTCGGTACATTACAAAATCCATGAGGTACAAAAATGAAACATCCAAACCCGAATTTTCAGAATAATTTGGTACAAATGCCAGGGGTACAACCCGTGCAGCAGATGCAAATGCCGCGTTTCCAGTCAGTGTCAGTGCAACCAATGCAGCAGCAGATTCCTATGGTGCCTAGACAGCAAATGCAATTACCCATGGCTCCGATGGGATAGCAACAGGTGATGCTTCCTCAGCAGGTCACAGGCCAGGTAACAAACCAAAACAACACTGTGCAACAATTCCCATTACGAGGTGAAAGTGACATGAATGGGGATTGGTCAGACGACAGCTCAGACAGTGAAGAGTGCAGGCTTGCAGCATCTTTAGAGGTGGATCAGAGAGGCCCATATGTAGAGGGAAAAGTAATGGGCTATAAGGTTTCATTTTTGGTCGACACCGGAGCTACATGCTCTACAGTTCGAAGTGCAGAAGTCCCGAGATTACCTCTCTCAGGGCGTACCATACAAGTGGTTGGTGTAGCAAATCAGTACCTGACTAATCCGATTACTGATCCAGTGCAGGTTGAAATTGGTAATTTCCAAGGCCTGCATAGATTTGTTGTATGCGATTCAAGCCCAGTGTCCTTACTAGGAAGAGACTTACTATGTAAGACAAAATGTTCGATTACCTGTTCCAATGATGGAATAGAAGTACAGACAAACAGTGACGATGAGGGAGATGAGAGTCAATTCATAGAGGAAGGAGGAGAGACTAATGAAGATTACCCTTTGATTACTTTACACAGATAATTGCAGATTTTCTCAGACAGGGAGTCCTGAAAGAAGTTTTGAGCAGTCCGTACAACTCTCCCATCATGGGTTTGAAGAAGCCCTGTGGAAAGGTTCGAATTGTGCAGGATTTGAGAAAAATAAATGAAATTGTGATAAATGTGCTGCCCTGTGGTACCTAACCCAGCAGTAATAATGTTCCAGGTTCCATGTGATGCTGAATGGTTTACTGTAGTAGACCTATCACAAGCATTTTTCTCGATACCTCTTCATGAAGACAGCCAATTTTTGTTCAGTTTCAAATTCCTGGATAAGGCGTACAGTTGGTGCAGAATTCCTCAGGGGTTTTCTGAGTCACCGTCCATCTTCAATCAGATACTGAAAAAGGATTTGGAACCTCTTGTGCTGCCTTTTAATTTGAATCTTGTGCAGTACATTGACGATTTGCTGATTGCATCTAAAACCAGAGACAGTTGTAAATATGATACCATTGCATTGTTGAATCATCTGGGAAAGAATGGACACAAGGTGTCACCCAGAAAGTTGCAATACTGTCAAAAAGAAGTGAAATACTTGGGACATCTGATTGAGAAAGGGTCCCGAAGAATATCAAAGGAAAGAATAACAGCTGTTTTGCAAATGAATCCCCCAACAACAAAAAGAGATGTCAGGATGTTTTTGGGAATGGTGGGCTACTGTCGCCAGTGGATACCCAACTTCTCGATCATCTCAAAACCTTTAATAAAATTGACAGGAAAAGAAGTCAAGGACGAACCATACACAATCACTTTGACAAAAGAGGAGCTTGAATCATTTCTAGAATTGAATGAATGTATGTGCAGGGCTCCAGCATTAGGAATGCCTGATTATGAAAAACCTTTTCTGTTGTTCTGTCATGAACGTGATGCTTGTTCTTTGTCTGTTTTAACACAGGTCCACGGAGATGCAAATCGCCTTGTAGCATATTTTTCAGCTACTTTGGACCCTGTCGCAGCAGCCTTACCGGGTTGTTTGCGAGCAGTTGCAGCAGTTGGTCAAAGCCTTTCACAATGTGAAGGCATAGTCATGGGATACCCTCTGACAGTATTGGTTCCACATTCAGTTGAAATTCTGTTGACACGAACTAAGACACAACACATGACAAATGCACGACTCACTAAATATGAGACAATTATACTGGGGTCACCAAATGTCACATTAAAGAGATGCACTGTACTGGACCCGGCAACCTTACTTCCCAATGAAAATACAGAAATCAAAGATGGGGAAGAATTTGAGCATGATTGTCTTGAGGTGACTGAGCTCTGTACCAAACCTCGCCCAGATATACAGGATACCAAGTTAAAAGAAAACGATTGCATTATGTTTGTTGATGGGTCCTGTCTAAGAGATTCAGCAGGAACATTGAGAGCCGGTTACACAGTATGTACCATAACTGGCATTGTCGAAGCCTCCTGGCTCGAGAAAGTGTTTTCTGCACAGGTGGCAGAGTTAATAGCTCTTACAAAAGCATGCCACGCAGCTGTAAATTTGAAAGTCACTATCTATACTGACAGCAGATATGGATTTGGAATCGTGCATGATTTTGGCCAACTCTGGTCACAGAGGGGTTTCATGACCTCCTCTGGTTCTCCTGTGAAAAATGGTGAACAAATAAGAGATTTGTTACATGCGATTCAGTTACCTCTTGAAATTGCCGTGGTAAAGTGCAGTGCCCACACCAGATCACAGGATTTTGTGTCAATGGGGAACGGCTATGCAGATCAAGTTGCAAGATTTTGTGCATTAAACTGTATATCATTTAAAGAGCAGTGGGAATTGTTACCACAACCTGAAAACGACACGTGTTTAAGTCTAGCATTACGAGTGGTTGATACCTTAGATGAACTAAAGACATTACAAAGTTGTGCTAGCAAAGAAGAAAAACGTTCCTGGCAGAAAATGCAGTGTGTACAAAGAGCAGATGATCTGTGGGTTTCAGAAGAGGGAAAACTGGTTCTGCCAAATAGTCTTTTGTCGCAGTTTGCACGGTTATACCATGGGCAGGCCCATTTAGGAAGAGACGCCATGATCAGATCTTTTAAGATTGATTGATTCAATCCAAAATTCAGACATGCCGCAGAAATTACTTGCCACAGGTGCGTCATCTGTCAACAGATGAATGCTGGAAAAGGAACTGTGGTAACTTTGAGCCACATTGGGAGAGCTGGAGGTCCATTCAACAAAATGCAAATGGATTTTATTGAAATGCCTGTTTGTGGAGGATTGAAGTACGTGTTGGTGATTGTGTGTGTTTTCAGTCATTGGATTGAGGCATATCCCACACGTAGGAATGACAGTGTCAACGCGTCCGTCTATGTTAATTTATACACATCAGGACTCGTTTTAGGCCGATGAATCTTTGGACCCAGTGGTGAGACACCGTAAGACGAGATAACTGATCAATATATCAATCAATATGTCAATGACATTGTCAACATATATCACCACAATATATTTCACTTTAGACATCAATAAACCTTCGGCGCAACCATGACCTTTCAGTCATGAATAACCACACCTTAATGGAGTTTTGTGAATTTTATTCCCTATTGATTACAATCTAATAGCAAATGTATAAATCTCCAAACCAAGAAGCATAAGAGCATAATCACAAGACGGCAACTATGATAAGTTTTCGACAATGCAAAGATCAGAAGCATAAGATAATCATATGAAGATAAGCAAGTCAAAATACATAGAATCTCATAAAGGTCTTAGTTCAGCATAGCACTACAGGACCCAGGATCCAAGCTAGTGCTTGGAGCGCTGTCGCTCACCGCATATGGTGGCGGACGATCATGTAACAATCTATCCATAAATTCCTCATCATCTGAATCATCTTCCTCTTCCCAGGACCTCTTATTTTCTTTAGTTTTGCCAGAATCTTTGTCGGTTTTACAAGAGGCTTTCTTTCCCTGTGTCTCTTCTCCCTGGGTTATTGCTGGAAATAACTTCAACCCATCTATGATTCCCCTTCTCCACATTTTGTTCTCGTTGTCCCACCTAGCTTCTGCATATGATTTTTCTGCCCGTCTCAGCCTTCTCTGAAACCTTTCTTGTCTGTGTCTAAGAGCCATTAAGTCCCAAATCGCTAAAGCCTCATATTGTGCCGGTCTAGGAGGTGGCTTCTGTGTACTTAACATCCACCTCAGGTTTTCTAATACCTTTGGATTAAACGTCCCATGCTCTGGAAATGCTAAACACCCTTCTTTTTCCGTTAATTTGCGCCACAGTGTCATCCATAAACAAGGTTCGACACCTTTTTCTTCCATCACTATGTAAGCCGGAGTACCCTCAGGTGGTGTAGGTTCACCATCAGTTGCTACAATATATACATCTCCTTTTACAGCGCTTTTGAATGCCTTGACAAAATTCATTTTTGCAATTCTTTATTTCGTATTTAATCAGAAATGGCTTAGTTCCCAGGACACTCTTCACCTGCCCTTTCTCAACCTATTGCCTCTCACGGACGGCAGCCAATCCGTGCGCGACTCCTCTCGGCATCTGACCTATCTCAGCGCGGCACCACTGACGTCACACTCACACACACTGCAGCTGACAAAGTCTTGCGGCTCGTCCACGCTCACTGACCCCTACAACTTATACAAACTAATGCGAATTATTGCGAGCACCTTAAAATGACAACACAAATCTGTTGGTTTACTACAGGGAGGGTAACACATTTGCTTCAGAACTTTACAGAGATTTCACTTGAAGCCTCGGCTGCTACTCTCTCCTTCTCAGTTCCCACATACGCAAGCAGAATTCGACCTGCAAATCATACTCTCGACTTGTCAATGACTCCTTCTAGTGCACTTTAGAATTTGTCAAATCTCCATCGAAGGTTTCATACATACATCATAACTCAAACTCGACTTGTCAACCACGCCCGATTGACCTATTAAACCGCACAAATTACAACATAACCACATTTATCCTCATACTCCGGAGTCTTAGACCTCAACAGGTCCGTACACGATAGTCAACCACGTGGATAATTTTGAGCAACAAGCGCTACATTCACATGAAGTATGCCAACTTCCCTACTCTCATACTGTGGAGTACGCCTACTCCTGCTAAACAACACTTAATTTGGCCTAAATACACACAAAATTTTCACAACCACCTGCAAGATGCATAAGCTTAAGTAAGCGCAAAGACCCTAACCACACATACTATGGCGCCAAGAACATTCCCAACTCATTTAGGCAGGCTCCGAGATCCCGGGAAAGCCATGGCAAACTTAGCAACCCATCTTCTCTCCAAATTGCATTATCACAGAAAAACAAATTAAACAATGAAACTCCGTCCTAGGGCCCCCAAGGGCCAAACCGTCGCTCTGCTACCAGAACTGATAACGCGTCCTTCTATGTTAATTTATACACATCGGGACTCGTTTTAGGCCAATGAATCTTTGGACCCAGTGGTGAGACACCGTAAGACGAGATAACTGATCAATATATCAATCAATATATCAATAATATTGTCAACATATATCACCACAATATATTTCACTTTAGACATTAGTAAACCTTCGGCGCAACCATGACCTTTCAGTCATGAATAACCACACCTTACTGAAGTTTTGTGAATTTTATTCCCTATTGATTACAATCTAATAGCAAATGTATTAATCTCAAAACCAAGAAGCAAAAGAGCATAGTCACAATATGGTAATAATGCAAAGATCACAGACATAAGATAGTAATATGAAGATGAACAAATCTAGACGCCTAAATCCTCATATATGTTTAGTTCAGCATAGCACCACGTCAGTCACGTCAGTCACGTCAGTCAAGATGAAATGCCTCATCTAACCACAATTAGCATCAGCATGTTGGACTTCATGCAAAACAATTTAGAACATCAATTTGGAAAACATCTAACTAAGGTCTCTAATCAAAAATACACAGCAGTTGGTACCTAGAAAGAAAAGGCAAATAAATGAATTTCAATAGCAACAACATAATTTACCCTCCTCGGAATAGGTCAGCATACAGGATCAGTCTTCGTCTTCAGGACATCAGTTAGATCGCCGTAAATCTATTTAGTCGAATGACAGGGGACACTTCCCTCATAAGGAAGAAAGTGTAATGGGGCAGTCTATGGGTGAGGATGGTTTTGTCTAAGTCTCAAATCACCAAATAGAGTGACAGAGTTTCTGGATGCAATCAATATCATTCCCAACCTAATGCTCTCTAGTCTCTTGTGTCATGAGTTTTTATCCCTTTTTCGTAATACATTCCCCCAAAATTCTATTGGATAGTCACTACACCCCACTATCTGTAACCTATCAAATTATACATTAAGTAATGCATCTGTCATTCTACGATAATTTACATTCTTCTGATTGGTCTTCATAATTGACGTCTTTCGTAGGTGGCATATCCGGGGTTACTTCATTTTCTGGCACGTTCTTCGGGTCAAGAGTTCTCTTTTCCGTGGTTCAGTATCTTTGAAAGTGTCCATATTTGTTGCAAAGCGTGCAACTTTATCCTAAAGCAACTAGCATGCGGATGAGAGTATAACAGTCAATGATACAATAAGCGAAGAAAAAGAACAATGATGGGCCATTTGCAAGTCAGCACACTGGAGAAACAGAAAAATATGCTTTAATATGAGAGCTACACAGCTAGTTTTCGACTCACGCTAACTTAAGGCTTATGGATTCTAATAAAATGCAATTATCGTACATATTAATATATTCAATTAATCATAATTCAAGCAATTATTCCTTACAGTCGACATTAGTTTATGCATGTGAAAAAATTCTCCACGTTTAAAATACGTTTCAATGAATAATATTAGCGTTGTTGATATAAGGATTTCACATCTAAAATAGGTAATGTTTAAACTACGCTCTCTCAGTAGCTTGCCCTTATGGGCTTCAGGGCTCATCCCTTCTTCGTTAATACCCCTGTTTTATTATACCAGTAGTGAATAATGGTGTATTATTCACTACTGATATGAAAAAAACTCCTGACCGTTGTTGTGAGAGAGGATCAATCAGCAGCCCGAGGAAGTGAATACGTCTGATGGTTTGCACATGAGCATAGATGCCCTTTCATCAGGCATCAGACAGACGCCCCACAGCTGGCAGAGTCTCTGCCCTGGCCCAGTGGCCTGACATGTCCAGGAGGCTTCCTGATGCGCTGCAACATCAGCTGTAAAGGTTAAGAAATAGCCCTGCAGTGCCCAGTGCTACATTTCAATCAAGCTGTCAACTTACAATCTAACATCTTGTCACAGCGTGTGGCGAGGTCAGGAACCTTACTGACCCCATGCCATCTAAGCCATCTATGATGAGTTGGTTAAAGTGAAAAATCAAGAGTATGAAAGCTGGAGCATATGAAGGCTTCAGCCTTTAGTTAGTTTACTGCCTCAGTACCTGATGTGGGAGTGAGCTGCGTACCTGCCTGAGAGTCTACTAAACAGACAGCACGGTAAAACAACTCTCAAATATTGTTGTGCATGTGTGTGTGTGTGTGTGGATGGGTGTGTGTGTGCGCGCGAATTGGTATAAGCGCATGAGTAAAAGTGAAGGATAGTGAGAGTGAGTGATAATGAGTGTAACTATGAGTGACAGTATGATAACCCAGCATCTATGCTGGAATTAAATAACCATTTGACCTCTTCCCATTTTGAAAATTATTAATGAAGACTACAGAATACATGTTCCACTGGGTCCACCCTTCAAATAGGTATTTAGTTAAATCCTTCCAGGCATCTTCTAATAAAATGCTGTAGTTTAACTGGGTAGAACCTGAAAACGTGTTTGAACAAACACAATTTGGACATTTTTGTACAAACATGAAATTTGAACATCCATCCGTAGCCACTGGAATGTGTGTGGGGACCTTTTCCTTAGTGCCAGTCTCACCAATATGACCTGCGCGAGCCACAAAATAATGCTTACCCTAATCCAGAGTTAGTAGAAATAAATAAACAATCACCTTCAAGATAATCTCCACCTCCTAAGTGATTTTATTTCTCACCTCCCAAAAAACCTAGAGTTCCGGTACCAAGAATTTCTCTCGTGGCCAGTTGCTACTGATAAACTGGTTGACTTTGTTTAACATGTTATCTTGCTGCATGACCTCAACCAAAACCTTTTAGTGATGACTTGATTTCAATTAGAAATGTTGTCTTTGTTGGTTGGAACTCCATATTCTTCCTCAAAACCGTAGCTGATTCTACGTGCAAAAGGAGGTGCTGAGGCCATTTGTGCTACTGCCTGAATATCTTTCTTCATTTGGAACGTGGGTGTTGCATTTCTAGGCATACTTTGGGTTATTGCGGCCCAAACTGAGGGGCTAGTCATTGCGGCTCTGCAAGAAATCCCTTGACAAAGGACACCAGGTCACCAACACAAGAACAACTCTTGTTCTGTTGCTCCGCTGACTCACAATGGTGCTTCCATCTCTTTCCTCCTCATTACCACAGCTCCTTCTCCCTCCTCTCTCACCACACACTATTTGGTGCGTACAAGCTATCCCTGAACCCTGTGGAAATTGCTCAAAGGGTTCAGGACCACTGTGTGCTCAGGATTCTGAGCTTCGTGAATGGGAACAGGGGAGAGTAAGGATGAGCTCACTTTTCACCAGCACCCTCTTCAGTTTGCCCCTTTTGTAATGCTAAATCATACTACAGCTGTATTATCTCGAGAGCTTCAGCAGGAGTGAGTGCCTACAGGACATATGCATTTCCAGAGCAATCACCAATTAAGAACCAGAAACGATGTCCACAGATAGCACAAGCCAACACAGCAACAACAGCCTACCACGCGTCAGCTGCACTAACCATCTTTGGTGTTTCAAGTGAACATTTGTCCTATACATTTTTTTAGAATGTAGGGTGTAACCCCCTAAAGATAATTTTCCTGACCACTGTGTTGGCTGACCATTTAAAAAGGCAAACTTTGCTTTCAAATGTATGCTTATTTACAATTGTGGGACATATCTCTAGTAAAGTATTCTCTTCAAGCAATCTTTTGAGTGTTTTCACTCCCCAACTAGTCCTGTCCTCAGCACCCCCTACCTCCTCATACATTTCACTCGCTCAAATTTTAGGTGTAAGCCCGCACAAGCTTCTGTGTACAATTCTTGAAAACTGAGTAATAGAAAATAAAAATGGAAGTCCTTCAGCCCCAGTTCGATAAAAACAATCATTCAGGAGTTAATTGTTTACTCTGCAGGCTGCCAATGACGGACCCCGGATAGTTCTGCTGTTCTGCAGAAGATAGGAGATGTGGGAGCCGCAGTGAATTTCAACAAATGCACACAAAGCAAAGGACCACTTAGCTCATTTTCCACAAGGTATGGTGGCACAAACAACTGTACGACTTACTGGCTTAGCCTAGGAAGATCTCTGTTATGGACAGTACCCAGAGGACCCGGTATATTTTGTTTTCGCTGAGGCCCGAGTATTGAACATATTTCTTTTCCAAGCCACTAAATTGCAACCCTAATAAAACACAGGGTTTCGTCTGTTTTCCCTTATTGATTAATCTCCTTGCTGTTGTTCATCGTGTCGGTTTGCTGCTGTACCACAAATACGCTCTCTGTTTAGCTCTGTCACTAACACTGATTTTGTACAATGAGTCTAGTTTGTTCCTAGGACCACAAGTAATTTAACTTCTAGTTCACAGCTTGATCTGTAAAAGGATAAACTCGGAAACCTGCGGCCGACCCTATGGAATGTCGGTGTGCCTAATAACAAGGCTGCTCTTCTGAAAGCTTATGCCGCTTTAATCCACCATCAGACACTCCTACCCCTTTATTTCACTCTTGCAGGTTCCTGCTTCCTGCTTTCTCCCTTCTTCATCGATTCCGCCTTTCCCTTCCTTCTCCTTTCCCCCTTCCTTCAGTGTTTTAAACTTTCTTGACCTATTTCAAAGTCTGATGAGGAAAAATTAGTGTCAGTCCCCAGAATTTAATGCGGGTGGGGCCCAAATGCAACCATATAGCAATGCTCATGTTTATAGTATAAAAAAATAACTTGAAACGTTGGCACCGTGTTTTGACTAAAAAGCTTGAAAATGTACACTGTTGTGCATTGCAATCACCACCCACGGATCAAGGTCTGAAAAAGAAGGTGGTTTTAAGACTGTGCTTGGCGATTCTGTTGTCGAGATTTCCACAATGACCAACGAATGTGCTAATAATTTTGGGTGACATTCATGATATGCACTATTTACTCAAACATATTCATAATGGATATACAAAATGCTGTGAAGAATCTTTTTATCCTGTGGCCCGAAAAACCCACTTTACTGTGTTTTCCGGAGTACAGTGGATAGTTCAGGGAAGATTGTTTAATTAATCTTTTCAGAAAATATGATGGGTTGCTAGGCACCCATCATGTACTACAGAAATGTTCAGTATTTGTTTAGGAGGGCCGAAACAAGACTCATTTACAAGATAAAAATGGACTAGTAAAATACCCTGCAAGTAAAAACCTTTAAGTACTTTCAACAAGCTCAAAACCTCTGAAGAATCCAAAATGCTCGTTTTGAAGATGGATTTAAGTGCTAGTGTTAACGCTGAAAATTTACTAATGAATATTCATGTATTCTGAATGTTAAATCTGCATACAAACTGAATTAATATAGAGAAATAATACACAAGTTTGAAAATGTGCCTACTTGAGTGACCATCAATAATCACAAAGTGTACTTAATAACAACTTATTAATGTAAAATGTCGAGCTCATGTTTGGATGAAGGCAGTAGTATGTCATATTAATGGTTATGTAATATGTACTTTCTTTTTTAATCGTAGGCCTTATTTTAGCAAGGTCTTGGGCCTAGTTGCACGGCCTCATGTCAAGTTGCATTGCTTAGACGAATCATAAAATGGCTACTTCATGAACTAAATCGTAATTTTCCATTGCGTTGATCGAATGTTAGTTGCTGACATTCTTTCCCATGAGAACTGCTGGCTAGAATATGTTGTACTAGCTACGGATACTTCGTAAAACATAGTGTGTGTAAAGGCGATGTTCCTAAGAACTAACAATGGATGCACTGACTGGAGTATCAGCTGATACAAATTTGTTACCTGACAAGTCCAACGACGGGAACAGGAGAAGAGGAGCCAATCATCGACTTGTGAACGAAGGTTCTTAGATTTGAGGTTCTATTTTCATTGGACTAAATGTAAACGTCCGATTCTTTGACCAGTAGTAATGTGGGAAGTAGTTTTAGGGAATCGAACTTAGACAGACTACACCGAGAGGAGGGATGCCATTTTGCACTATCTTTCTTGACCGTCCCGAAAGGAGACGTGCTCACTTTTTCCTAAATCTATATTGAGGAGCGACATTCTATTATGTCAGTTCCTGAGGTATTTCTATCTGGTACTTTATTGCTGAATTCCAGTGCTTTGCTAACTGAACAGATGCCAATTGATGAAGACAGCTTGCTGAACCATACTAAGGCAAGGGATAAGACGATGTTACTGATTGCCATATCTATTTGCTTTTGTCCTTAGGTACCAACCACTAATTTTGATATAGCCATACTTAGATGTTTTCCAAATTTGTGTTGACTAAATTGTTTTGCACGAAGCCCAAACATGCCATTCTAATCAGGTGGTTAGTTAGGATACTCACTGATTGGTGCCTGCTACATATTAACAAAAGTGGATGTCTTTTCTTTGCTGAATCTAAATGTATGTCATTTCTATTGCACAGTTATTCTTGTTGTTAATTTGTACTGTAACTTTAGAATGTGTAGTAATCCAAGCTTTGATTAAATTGAGATTCCTTAGAAGATTCGGTCAACCAGTATTGTTTCTGTATGCTTACCATTTGATTTTGAGACTAAGGGGGTGATTCTAACCCTGGCGGTCGGTGTTAAAGTGGCGGCCAACCCGCCAACAGGCTGGCGGTCCAAAAAATGGAATTCTGACCCTGGCGGGAACCGCCAACACAGCCCGCCAACTTAACACTCCGACCGCCGCGGCGGTACAGACAAACAGCGCGGCGGTCACCGCCAACAGGCAGGCGGCAGACAATGTACCGCCCACCCTATCATAACTCACCAATCCGCCACCTTTTCCGGGGCGGGAGCACCGCCGATAAAAACACGGCGGAAACAGACTACGAACGGGAAAACGCTCACCAAAACACACTCCACGAGTACGGAGGACAGCATGGAACCCGAATTAAACATCCTACCTGCTCTCGTCTACCTTCTCATCTACCACGAGTACGAAGTCCGGCGCAGACGACAACGGTGAGTACTGCACCTACGACACACGGAAGGGGGAGGACGAAAGGTTACGGGCACACACATATGCGACCCCTCCCCCCCCCAATCATGTACTCACCAATGCAGAGCACCAAGTCACAGTGACACCACCCAAACACCCCTGAAAAATGCTAGGACATAATCATATTTGGAATAAATATTTATGTACCAAAAAGCTCCAGAAAATTAGCGTACAACCATGAAAGATATCCACAACAAAACAAATGACATACACATCAGTGTATAACTGAAGTACCAAGTCCTGCACATCCTACGAATTCAGCATGTCCGTGGGCCAAAGTCTTGAGAAACAAGGGCAAAGCCCACACAGGAGACCTGAGTCCTTTGGAGAGAACACTGCAGGGGCATCAGATGTAAAAACTACAGGCACCTCAGGGGGAAGGGAAGGGGGGGGCACCACAGCCACATGAGTCCACGACGCCAGATCCACGAGGAGCCACCATGCCCACTGTTCAATCCTGGGGAGTGCAAAGCCACAGTCTCTCAATGTCTCTACAGTGGGTGGGCTGCCC
Organism: Pleurodeles waltl; assembly: GCF_031143425.1. Lineage (NCBI taxonomy): Eukaryota > Metazoa > Chordata > Amphibia > Caudata > Salamandridae > Pleurodeles > Pleurodeles waltl. The sequence goes on along the minus strand of NC_090447.1, from coordinate 1,172,672,915 downwards.
ACTGGACCAACCTGGGGAGTGCAAAGCCACAGTCTCTCAATGTCTCTACAGTGGGTGGGCTGCCCACTGGACCAACCTGGGGAGTGCAAAGCCACAGTCTCTCAATGTCTCTACAGTGGGTGGGCTGCCCACTGTGCCAACCTGGGGAGTGCAAAGCCACAGTCTCTCAAGTCTCTGCAGTGGGTGGATTGCCCACTGGACCATCCTGGGGAGTGCAAAGCCACAGTCCATCAGGTGGATGACAGTCTCCACTGGTCAAGGAGGAGGCATGGTGGGCACAATGAACCATCAACGGTGCTTGAGACGGCGGTGCCCTGTTCAGCGGTGCTTGAGACGGCGGGGCCCAGCGGAGCGGTGCTTGACAGGAAGGGCCCAGCGGAGCGGTGCTTGAGACGGCGGGGCCCAGCGGAGCGGTGCTTGAGAGGAAGGGCCCAGCGGAGCGGTGCTTGAGAGGAAGGGCCCAGCGGAGCGGTGCTTGAGACGGCGGGGCCCAGCGGAGCGGTGCTTGACAGGAAGGGACCAGCGGAGCGGTGCTTGAGAGGAAGGGCCCAGCGGAGCGGTGCTTGAGAGGAAGGGCCCAGCGGAGCGGTGCTTGAGACGGCGGGGCCCAGCGGAGCGGTGCTTGACAGGAAGGGCCCAGCGGAGCGGTGCTTGAGAGGAAGGGCCCAGCGGAGCGGTGCTTGAGACGGCGGGGCCCAGTGGAGCGGTGCTTGAGAGGAAGGGCCCAGCGGAGCGGTGCTTGAGACGGCGGGGCCCAGCGGAGCGGTGCTTGACAGGAAGGGCCCAGCGGAGCGGTGCTTGAGAGGAAGGGCCCAGCGGAGCGGTGCTTGAGACGGCGGGGCCCTGTTCAGCGGTGCTCTTCTGCACCGCGGGCCCTGTTCAGCGGTGCCTATCTCCACGGCGGGGCCCTGTTCAGCGGTGCTCTTCTGCACCGCGGGCCCTGTTCAGCGGTGCCTATCTCCACGGCGGGGCCCTGTTCAGCGGTGCTCTTCTGCACCGCGGGCCCTGTTCAGCGGTGCCTATCTCCACGGCGGGGCCCTGTTCAGCGGTGCTCTTCTGCACCGCGGGCCCTGTTCAGCGGTGCCTATCTCCACGGCGGGGCCCTGTTCAGCGGTGCTCTTCTGCACCGCGGGCCATGTTCAGCGGTGCCTATCTCCACGGCGGGGCCCTGTTCAGCGGTACTCTTCTGCACCGCGGGCCCTGTTCAGCGGTGCTTATCTCCACGGCGGGGCCCTGTTCAGCGGTGCTCTTCTGCACCGCGGGCCCTGTTCAGCGGTGCCCATCCAGCAGGTCAAGGGAGCCAGACCTGGCCTGGACTCCCTGTTCAGTCGCCCTCAGACCGTGACGTTTCTGGACCCTTCGGGGACGGACTGCTGGCCTCCTTAGTGTCCTCCTTCCCAGCTGGGATGTGGCATGTGGGGTCCACCTTCTCCGCGCTCCTGCTGCCCTTCCGCTCCTTTGATGGGGCTCTCGGGCCCTTGCCTCCCCCAGATGGTGTGGGTGGTGAAGTGGCCGCACATTGCTCCTTGGGGGCAGCCCTGTCGGTCCTCGCACGGCGGTCCTTGGTTTTGCGGGTCCTCTTGCCGGGGGGGGGGGCTGGACGTGTCCTTGCTGCTGATCGATGTGTCACTGCTGCCAAAGGGTGGGCTCCAGAACCCAGGCACAACAGTGACACCCGAAGCTGGGCTGGTGGTGGCTGCGGTGCTCTTGGGACTCTTTGAAGATGGATGGGGGAGGTCATCGGGGGGAAAGAGGTTAAGGTTAGGCAGGAAAAGTTTTTTAGGGCCAAGGTAAAGGGTAGGAGAAGTGGAGATGGAAGTGGAGGTAGAGGAGGTGGTTGTAGGAGAGTCAGGTGTGCTGTCATTGGGTGAAGGTGCTGGTGCTGTAGGCTGTCGTGAGGTGGATGGCTGTTGGGTGGGTGGCTGCCTGCGTTTGTGTGTCTTGGAAGAGGGGGTGACAGACACAGTGGGAGAGGACACAGGGGACGTGTACATGGCAGTGGGGGTGGTGACTGCACGAGTGTGGACTGTACTGGAGGGTGAGGTGGTGATGGAAGCACTGGCTGATGTTGGGGTGCATGCAGGTGTGAGTGTAGACGTCACAGGGAGGGAGGAGGGAGACGAGGAGGAGGGGGACACAGGGGTGGCAGTGGCTGTTGGCATGTCTGCATCTGGGTGTTGCTCGGGTGAGTGTTTGTGGGATCTGTGGTGCTTGTGTTTGGATGAGCTGCTCTTGGGTGTTGAGGTGTGTGCAGGCTGGTCTGATGGTGTGGATGGGATAGGCTGAGGAACAGGAGACAGAGACAGGCTGGAGGCAGTCAGAAGAGGGAGGCTGGAAACAGGGACAATGGCTGCCGTCAGTGCTGAGGCCAGAGCAGTGAACGCTCGTTGATGGGCAGCCTGACCCGAATGAATGCCCTCCAGGTACGCATTGCTCTGTTGCACCTCCCTTTGCACACCCTGGATGGCATTCAGAAGGGTCGTCTGCCCAACAATGAGCGTCCTTACCAGGTCAATGAGCTCCGCACTGAGGGCAGCAGGGGCAACAGGGGCAGGGGCTGAGGTGCCTGGGGCGAAGGAGACGCGCGCCTTCCTGGGCGAACCGGCACGGAGCGAAGACTGAGGGGCTGCTGGGAGGGCGGGGCTGGTGCGCTGGGTGGCGGCTGTACCTGTAGAGGCGGGGGGCACGGATGTTGCCGCCACCCCTAGGGAGCTCCCATCCGAGGACGTGTCGCTTTCGCTGCTCTTACCAGCGGTCCCCGTCGTGGTGCTCCCCTCGCCCTCCGGATCACTGGTGCCCTCGGTGTCTGTTCCTGGGCCCACCGGGGCCTTGTGTCCTGCAGCTCCCTCGTGCTCCGATGCCATATCTCCTCCGCCTGATGATGCTAATGCACACATGCACAAGAAGATGAAGAGAAAGGGTGGGGGGAGAAAAAAGAAGACCAGGTTGAGTGCATGCAATGTCAACACCGTTGGCGGAGAGGACAGACACAGGTGCCTAATGCACTAAGCCGCGCATTCGGGGTACACTACTCAGTACTACTGACTAAGACAACAGGCCAAGAGACGTCAACCGCGCACATGGGAGATGCTGGACCTTCAATGGCTGTACTTGTCACCCTACAGAGGTGGGGGCCGGGGGCACAGGGCCATGCCTAAGGGAGAGGACTACACTACAGAAAGCGCCCTGGCCTAATGTCACCCACAGCCCTCCTCCCCCACCCAGACGCCTCCACTGCGCAGAAAGATAGGAGAATGTGCTGATACTCACCCCCTTGTGTCTGCTGTGATGTCTTAAAGCGCCCATCCAATTCAGGGTAGGCCACCGCCAGGATCCGGGACATCAGGGGGGTCATGGTGCGACTGGCACCCCTCCTAGGTTGGGAGGCCATCCCCAGCAGTGTTTCTGCGGTCTTCCTTGTTCCGCGGCGGATGTCCTCCCACCTCTTGCGGCAGTGGGTGCCCCGTCTGTTGTGGACCCCCAAGGTCCGGACTTCCTTGGCGATGGCACGCCAAATATCGATCTTCTGATGGGCGCTGACCTATTAGACATGTACAGGGTGGAAAGGAGGAAATCATCAATGGCCTGCATGTTAGATGTAATTGCCCCCCCCCCACCCACTTTGCCATATGGCACATGCTCTCATCTGTCGGGCGTTGCACTCCTCATTCGCCCCCCACCCCACCAACTTACATCCACCCCAATCCACACAGGCATAGCCCATTCCATTAGCACCCGGGGTACTCACTTGTTGGTCTGGAGGACCGTAGAGTAGCGCATACTGGGGGAGGACCCCATCCACGAGCTTGTCCAATTCTTCAGACGTGAAGGCAGGGGCCCTTTCCCCAGTCACAGCAGCCATTGTATCTTCCAGACCGAGGTCACAGCAGCACTTGCAGTATAGGTCCTCTCCTGTGGATGATCAGGTCTCGAGTGATTAAGCAGATAGAAAATGGCGGTCACGTCCGCGGCGGTGCGTACCGCGGCGGTGCGTACCGCGACCGCCGGCGCACTTCGTTATTGGCTCCTGAAACCCATAGGCTTCAATGTTAACCAATGCGGCTTTGCGCCGCGGTCTTCGACCGCCTACCGCCATGGTGTGCCCCGCCAGCGCAGTGACCTCACATCCCATTGTCCCACTTCACAGGTCAGGCAGCCGCCATTTCAAGGGCCCACATGGCTTAATTTTGACTGCGACACACAGGCCTAGGCCTTGCATTGCCACACATACACGCCTTTCAACCCATTGCCATTCTTTAACTGTGCAAGCTGTCTGTACGTACCTGTGGTTTGGCTGACTCTGTGCTCCATGTTGTCCTTCCTAGGCACCGTCCGCTGGGACTTGGGATGAGAAGGAGGAATCCTCGCGTGTACCGACCGCTGGTGGACCTGTCAACAATGGAAGAACGCCATATAATCCTTCGATACCGACTTGACCGTGCCACTATCCATGAACTGTGTGCCCAGCTGGAGCCAGCCCTGAGGTCCCCCATCCGCCAACCCACAGGGATTCCCCCTCTGGTGCAGGTTTTGTCAGTCCTCCATTTTTTGGCCAGTGGGTCATTCCAGACCACAGTGGCCATGTCATCTGGAATGTCTCAGCCTATGTTTTCAAAGATTTTGAGCAGAGTGTTGTCTGCCCTGATGAAACTCATGCAGAGCTACATCATTTTCCCCGAGGAGGGTTACTTGCCCACAGTGAAGGGTGATTTCTATGCCCTTGGACATATCCCCAACATCATTGGTGCCATTGATGGGACCCATGTGGCTTTGGTACCCCCAAAAGACGATGAGCAGGTGTACCGAAAGAGAAAGAATTATCATTCGATGAATGTCCAGGTGGTCTGTTTGGCTGACCAGTACATCTCCCATGTAAATGCCAAGTTCCCAGGGTCAGTGCATGACGCGTATGTGATGCGAAATAGCAGCATCCCCTATGTGATGGAGCAGCTACAGAGACAACGTGTGTGGCTAATAGGTGACTCTGGTTACCCCAACCTGCCGTGGCTACTGACCCCAGTAAGGAATCCCCGGACAAGGGCAGAGGAACGCTACAATGAGGCCCATGGGTGTACAAGGAGGGTGATTGAGCGAACCTTTGGCCTCCTGAAGGCCAGGTTTAGGTGCCTGCATATGACTGGTGGATCCCTAACGTACTCACCAAAGAAGGTGTGCCATATCATCGTGGCGTGCTGTATGCTTCACAACCTGGCTTTGCGACGCCAGGTGCCTTTCCTGCAGGAGGATGGTCCAGATGGGGGGTTGTAGAAGCCGTGGAGCCTGTGGAGAGTGAAGAGGAGGAAGACTCTGAGGACGACACAGACAATAGGGACAGAGTGATACAACAGTATTTCCAGTAACACCCAGGTAAGAATCACCCACGCCATTTCACAATTGCTTCTAGCCTCCTGCATCTGTACTTTCTGTAGTTCCCCACAGATGATTTTTATTAATTTATGCCTTTCCCTTCCCTTCTCAGTGCTGTCTGACTCAGTACCTGACTTCTGCTTGGTTCGCCCATGAAATACAGCGTATTGACATTGGTATGTTGTCATGACTAATTGACAGAACAGAAATTGAACAGTAATATGTTATCCCTTTGTTAATAATACAGCATGACTCAAAACAGGTTTGTGTGCAAAATGTGATTTATTTACAGTGCTAGATACCGGTACATGTGAAGGGTGATGGGTGGGGGTGGAGGAATATCCATGGCAGAGTCCAGTTCTCAGTCTCACAGGTGCATTGTTCTTTTGCCTGTGGAAGGATGGAGCATAGGCAGTTCATGGTTGGACAGGGTGGCAATGTGGGACAGTGGGAAGACTTGAGGGGGTATGTCCTGCTGGCGGGGGTCTTGACATCCTACTCTGTCTTTTTCTTTGGTCTCAGGCTCCTCTTACGGGGTGGTTGTTCTTCAGCAGCAGGTGGGGTTCTGGGGGGCTGTCGAGGTGTTGGGACCTCCTGTCCACTAGCGCCGGCGGAGGTGGTAGGCTGTTCCTGGTCCGGCCTAGTGACAGGGGCCCTGTGTGGTGCACCATGGTCCCGCAACGCGTCCTCTATCCTGTGGAGGGCTAGGACGATGGTCCCCATTGCGGTCCCGATGATTCTCAGCTCCTCCCTGAAGCCCATGTAGCGTTCCTCCTGCTGTGCCTGGATCTCAGTGAACCTGGCCAGTACCGTCGCCATCGTTTCTTGGGAGTGGTGGTAGGCCCCCATGAGGGTGGTGAGGGCCTCTTGGAGAGTGGGTTCCCTGGGCCTCTCCTCCCCCCCCTGTCGCACAGCAGCCCTCCGAGCTGCCCGGTTTCCCCCGGCCTCTGTCGCCTGGCCGGTGTGCCCGCTCCCACTGCCCCCAGGTCCCTGTTGTTGTTGGGGGGTCGGGTTAGCCTGGGTGCCCTGTAGTGGCAGACACACCGCTGATTGAGCTGTCCTAGAGACAGAGGCATGGGCCCGCTGGGTGGGAGCTGTGCTGGTGTCGGCAGAGGGGGTCGGGTCTGGTGTGGCCTGTGTCTGGGTGAGGGGAACCGACTGCCCAGAGGTCCCCGATGGTCCGGGCTGGTCATCAGGTTCACTGTCGACAGAGCTGCTATCCTCAGTGTGGGCCTGTTCCGGTGGTGGGATGGACACTTCTGGACCCTCCTGGCTGGTGTGTTGTCGTTCGGGTCCTGCATGGGGTAAGAGAGTTTGGTTATTGTTTCTGTGTGTGCAATAGCATGCGTGTTGTGGGTGCCCTTGTCCCCCAGTGCAGGCATTCCCTGGAGGGAGGTGTTGTGAGGGTATTTAGTGGGGGGGAGGGGTTAGTGCAGTGGTCATGCTTAGGTGATGGGTGCCCATGGTTTGTGTTGGCATGCAGGAGTTGGTGTTGGGATGGGTGGGTTGTGCTGGTGAGACATTGTCAGGAAGGATGTGTGCTGGGGGGTTGGGGGTGAGGGTGGGGGTGTGGGTTGGCATGCTGGTGGGTTGTGGGGGATATAGTAGTTGAGATGGGACTTACCAGAGTCCATTCCTCCGGCTACTCCTGCGAGGCCCTGAGGATGCAGGATGGTCAAGACCTCTTGCTCCCACGATGTAAATTCGGGAGGGGTGGGTGGGGGTCCGCCGCCAGTCTTCTGGACCGCGATGTTGTGCCTGGAGACCATCGACCGGACCTTCCCCCGTAGGTCGTTCCATCTTTTGCGGATGTCCTCCCTATTCCTGGGATGCTGTCCCACCGCGTTGACCCTGTCCACGATCCGCTGCCATAGCTCCGCCTTCCTGGCTATACTGGTGTGCTGCACCTGCGAGCCGAAGAGCTGGGGTTCCACTCTTAGGATTTCCTCCACCATGACCCGGAGTTCTTGGTCCGAAAATCGTGGATGCCTTTGGGGTGCCATGGGGTGGTGTGGGTGAGGTGTGGGGTGGTGTATGTGATGAGGAGTGTGTTGGTGAGTGGTGCTTTGTGCTACTATGTGGTGTGTGTGATGGTGTAGTGTGCCTCAGTGTGTCTTGCTTTGGATTGTCTGCTGTGTCTCTCTCTCCTCTCAGTAATTGGGGTCGCAGGGGTTTGTGGGTGATGTGGGTGTGTGTTTTATAGTTGGTTGATTGTGTGGGAGTGGTGTGTGTATGTGTATCAGGTGTGTGTTTTTCAAATTGGCCAATGTGGCTGTGTTTTGGTGATGTGTGTGTATTCTGACCGCGGCGGTGTGTAGCGCCAATGGAATACCGCGTTTGAATGACCGCCGTGTGGATTCGTGGGTCGTAATGGCATGGGCGTATTTCTGTTGGCGTGACGGTGGAGGTTTGGTCATCTCCAGTTTATCGCTGCCCGCCGATGTGGCGGGCTGCAGTGGAGGACGGATTTTTGGAGGTTTGGCCGTTGTGGGTCAGAATGACCGTGGCGGTTGACCGCGGCGGTGTTATGGCGGTCTTCTGACCGGCGGTAAGGGCATTGTTAATGTAGGTTAATAAATATTCTAACTTTTACATAAAGGTGGGGTTATTCATGGCTAAGGGGTCATGGTGTGTGGAAATTAGTGGCTCCAAAGATTATTGATGTTATTGAATGGTATTGCTATTGATTTGTATTGGAACTGGGTCTTATGGTGGGATCTTCTCTAAGTGCAGTCAAAAGGTCCATCGAACCTCTAACGTGTCCCCTTATAAAGTAATGATAAATAACCAAATAAGGTCCGACACGCTAAGTAGCATAGTATGATGGTTAGTCTACTTAAAAGCCCATCATAAAGGCCTGGTACATGGTTAGTCCCTTAAAGAGAAAATAATTTGCAGAAAGTTTGGATTTTCAGATTTGATGATACAAAGTGGAAAGAAAATGTATCCCTAAATACTCCAAATACTTTCCCAGAACCTTGGAGCTTGCCATTGATTGTTTGAGGATGTTCTCCCCGTTCTAGTCATAGTGTGAATGGAATAGGTTTTGCACTAGCACTGCATATGCAAATTGTAGGTGAATTGTGATGTTTGTGAGAGTTTAAGGAGTTTTCGTATTCCAAATTAAGTTTTTTAATGGAGTTTGCATACGCCAAATTGTGAGAGTTCGTAAGTTGTCAAATTTCACATGTATGTCACGCTTTTTGCTCAAAAATTGTCCACGTGGTGGTTGGTATACAGGCCCTCAGAGGTCTAGGACTCCATAGTATATTGAAAAGTGTATGAAACACTTAGTTTCTGCTGTAATTTGTCTGGTTAAATATGGCGATCGGGCGTGGTCGGCAAGTCAGAGTGTGAGTCAAAAGGAGTGAAAGAATTTTCTACTGAGATCTGGCGAGTCCTGTGTGCAACAGGACAGACCCACTGATCAGTTGAGAGCGAAATTTGTGGGTCGCATTTTGCTTGCGAATCAGGGAAACTGAGAAGGAAAGAGTAGCTGATAAAGTGGAAGGCCATCAGTGAAAAATCCGTAAGGTTTCTGAAGCAATTGTGTTACCCTATCTGTAGTAAACAGACAAATTGGGTTTTGATTTTGTTTAGTGCTCACAATAATTTTGCATTAGTTGAGTGTGAATCTGAGTTTGGGAGGACAAGCCACAAGACTTTGTCAGCCACTGTACATGTGAGTGTGACGTCATTGGAGCCGCGCTGGGATAGGTTGGTTAGTGAGAAGAGTCACGCATGGATTGGCAAACAACTGTGAAGCGCATTTGTTTTAGAAGGTCGGTGAAAAGGATTCTGGGATTGAAGGCCACTTCCTGATTTGATTTAGAATAACATAAAGGTCACAGAAATGAAATCTTTCAAAGATTTAAAGAGTGCCTTAAGGGGAGATACGTATAGGAGATATTGCACCTCCAGAAGGTACATCTACTTACATTGTAATCAAGGAAAAGGGTGAAAAGGGTGCTGCGCCATGTCTTTGACTGAAACAATGGTGCAAAGTGACAGATAAAGATGAGTGTTTAGCGTTTCCTGCCCACAGAACCCTTAATTTGCAGAGCTTAGAGAATCTGAAGAGGGTGCTACACGATTTGAAACCTCCTTTGAGACCAGCGCAGTTTGAGGCCTTAGCAATCTGGGAATTAGTAGCCAGACAGTGTTGGAAATGGCCTTTCTGCAGGGTCACCCCCAAACATTTTGCCTTCCTCCTTTTCTGACCTCATTTTTGCTGGCTTTAGGACTCGGCGCACTTTGCCACTGCTAATCAGTGCTAAAGTGCATATGCTCTCGCCTCAAAACATGGTGACATTGGTTCATATCCAATTGGCTTAGTTAATTTACTTGTAAGTCCCTAGTCATGTGCACTACATGTGCCCAGGGCCTGTATATTAAATGCTACCAGTGGGCTGCAGCACTTGTTGTGCCATCCACATAAGTAGCCCCCTAACCATGTCTATGGCCTGCCTCTGCAGTGCTTGTGTGTGCATTGTCACTGCCACTTTGACTTCGCATTTAAAAGTACTTGACGAGCCTTAAACTCCCCTTTATCTACATATAAGTCACACGTAAGGTAGGTCCTAGGTAGCCCATAGGGCAGGGTGCTATGTAGGTAAAAGGCAGGACATGAACATGTGTGTTCTATATGTCCTGGTAGTGTAAAACCCTTAAATTCATTTTACAGTGCTGTGAGGCCTGCTCCTTTCATAGAACAGCATTAGGTCTACCCTCATATACTGTTTTAGCGGTAGATCCTGATTTGAAAGGATTAACCATGTCATATTTACTATGGCTAGAATGGTGATACAAAATCCTCTTTAATGGTGAAGTTCGATTTTACAGTATATTACTATTTTAGAAATGCTACTTTTAGAAAGTGAGCCTTTCTCTACACCTAAATCCTTCTGTGCCTTCCAATCCACGTCTGGCTAGGTTTAGTTGACAGCTCTCTTGTGCATTCACTCAGACAACCCCGAACACAAGATGCTCAGTCACACTTGCACACATCTGCCTATTGAATGGGTCTTCCTGACTGCCAACCTAAGACCCCATTTCTAACAGACAGCAACAGCAACAGAAGTTTGAGAAGAGAATGAGAAAGGCAGAAAAGACACTAGCGAGGCTAGATGGGACAGCGAACCCAAATTTTGGAGAACTGAGACTTTACAGGGAATGAAGTTATTTCCTGCAATTACACAGGACAGCAAGAGAGAAGAAAGGAAAGCTACCAGAAAGACAAACAGAAGTCCAGCCAAGAGTAAAGAGCAGAGATCAAAAGAGTCTAGGAGATCTATGGCACTAAAGGAAGAGTCTGATGATGATGAGTTTGTTTACAGCTACTGTGAAATCGTCCCCCATCATATGCAGCACAAGAGAGCGGTCCGAGCATTAGTGTAAACCCTTCGGCATCAACATTGGTTAACATGACGACAGCACCAGTGCAGATTAATCCTTGCATGACATAGAGGCCAATGCAGAGCAGCCTTAATCTACCTACAACATTGGCAGCACAAAATCTGATGCCACAGCTGAATGTCCAGAGAATTTACCCTGATGTACCCATTGTGGAAACTGCCACAAACCTAGTAGTGTCAACAGGACAGGTTTACCAGAAACTGACATTGGTTCAGACAGAGCCAACTCCTCTCTCACTGCCTCAAGTGCAGTCACAATCAATGCCAAAGTACACTCCTATAACAGGGACACAGACAGATATGTCCATACGGATGAGTCAGAATACAGGAATTATGCACCCACAGAACCCGAATGTTAGACCAAGCCCAGACGCTGTGTCTGTACCCGTCACCATTGGTCCAGTCATACCCTTGTTTGCCCAGGGAAATAACAGTACAAATGGGCAGGGAGTCCTGGGTCAGAATTCAATGAGGGGAGGACTCAATGAGAATATCAGAGTAGTCTCTCCTTTAGGACAGACCTTTGATGGAACATGATCATTAGTGGATCTTAGGGACAGATGTAGCAAAGGCTTTTACCCATTCTGTGTCTATGGGAAAAAGTGTTCGTACATATGGCCCTTAGTCCCTTCAGAGTTCATCTAAATACTGCAACAGTGTCAAACATCAGCCATAGCCTGAAGTTACTGACACCGCAGTCTCCACAACAAACTGTACAACCGTTGCCAATTATTCAGCCCAACAACATTTCACAGCAAGGTTTGACTGCTCAACAATTGACTGAATGTTTAGATAAGCTAAATACCCCGCAGAGTGCTCCTAGGGGAGAGGAGTGCTTGAACTATACTAGACTAGGAATGGAAGCGGGTGAACTTATCGAAGGAACTATGGGTGTGAACACACTCAAATCCTACACCGAAGCATAATTGAGATACGTGTGCCAGAAAATTATAAGGGAAGCAAGCAAGGTGCATCAAAAGCTAGCAGACTTAGCGGAGAAATACGGCATAGAATTAGAGAAAAGAAAGCACTTCGAGAGGGGTTATGGTTAGATTTTGACTCAAAAGACTTCAAACTCATGAGATCTGCAGGAAGGAAGGCACACCTTAGAGAGTTACTCCAAAGCATAAAGACATGGGGAGCATTAGACAAGTGGGAAGGCAGATGGGTAAAGAAGAGAGCTAAGAAGAAAAGGGATTCCGCAAACCTTATTGCGAATGTGCAGCAGGTTGAGGACCCGGTAAAATTTTTACCAATGAGAGAGATTGCAGGAGGGAAGTATGTACACGTCCCTTGGAGCAGAAGCGACATTCAGTCCTTCAAAAACAATTATCCCCGGTTGAGAAAGAGAAACCAGTAGAATGGTACCAGCAGACAGACAGGTTCGTGAAACTTGCAAAATGCCTGTGGGAAGTTTGGACACCCTGTTAGAGATAGTAGCTCCAGAGGATTTATGAATTGAGTGCAAGAGGAGCATAGATTGGCCGATAAAGGAACCAGAAACAGACCCGATTACAGGTGCACCATCTCCAGAGGTGATGAAATATTACTATTAAGTGATTTAATTTTTGAAAATGAGAATTTCACCCAAAAACACTGACTGGCAGAGAATAGACAGGACAGCCCAGGAAGCGAAAGAATCAATACATACATATTATAAGCGATTGTTTCAGGAGTTTAAGCCTTACAGTGGTACAGAAACAATTGAGCCAAAAGACACAATTCATTTTGTGTTCAGATTTGTGGAAGGATTGAGACCTGAAATTAGCCAAATGATTAGGAGTCATTTGATCTGCTGGCAAGCAAAGCTGATTGATGAGGTATTGCAGTATGCAAAGTACTGCAGTGACGAGATTGAGTAGAAGCAGAGAAAGTTGAAAGAAAAGGCGATGGTGATAAAGATTAAAGCAGCACAAACAGGGATACAGAGACATTTTCTACAGCAGTATCAACAAATGTGGTATTTCAAAATCAGGCAAGAGGTAGAGGTCGCAGAGCCATGGGAGACAGAAACCGTAGTTCTTTTTGGGTACTGTAGTGGTTCAGAATAATATGCAGGGAATGAAGAAATTGTTGCCATGTCACGCTTGCGGAGGGATAGGACATTGGAAGCGGGAGTGTCCGATGATGGTGCAGGAAGGTGTTGTTCAGCAAACAAGTGGCATCAATTTGTTCCAAAACATGAGAGGCTCAAGAATGAGGGGTGAAAATCCAAATTTTCAAAGCAATGTGAATCAGATGCAAAGTTTTCAACCCATGCAGCAGGTTCAAATGCCAAGTGTGCAGATGGCATAGTTATAGCCAGTGCAACAGCAGGTTCAAATGGTACCTAGACAGCACACCCAGATACCTCAAGCCCCAATGAAGTAGCAGCAGGTGAGGCTTCCTCAACAGGTCACAGGTCAGAAGTTGAACCAGAGTAATAACACAGTACACCAATTCCCGTTACACAGTGAGAATGGAATAAACGATGATTGTGTGAGCGTGAGTTAAGATGAAGAGAATGTGTGCTTGCAGCTTCCTTAGAAGTAGATCAGAAAGGTCCTTATGTAAAGGGAAAAGTAATGGGTCACAAAGTTTCATTCTTGGTTGACACAGGAGCTACACGCTCTACAGTGAGAATGGCAGAAGTTGCAAACTTGCCCCCTCAGGAAAAACAGTCCAGATTGTAGGAGTAGCGAATCAATATTTGACCAACCCAGTTACAGAACCAGTTCAGGTTAAAATTGGCAACTTTGAGGGATTACACCAATTAGTAGTTTGTGACTTAAGTTTGGTATCCCTACTGGGAAGGACTTGCTGTTTAAAACAAGATGCTTGATTACTTGCTCAAATGATGGAATTGAGATACAGACGAACAGCGATGATGAAGATGACCTAGCTCCAGAGACAGAGTGTGAAATAATAAATGTGGAGTACCCTATGATTAGTTTCTTTCCAGTTTTCACAGTAAAGGATCTTCCTTCTTACTTGCAAGAAACAGTTAAAGAGAGAGTGTGGGATTTGACAGGGAATGACATTGGCCTTATAAAAGGAGTTGAGCCAGTTAAGGTTCCAGTAAAGCCAAATGCAATTTTTCCCCAGATTCCCCAGAACCACATGACATAGGACATCATTGAAAAGGTTGCTCCCATAATTGCAGGATTTGTGAACCAAGAGGTTTTGAAAGAAGTATTGAGCAGTCCATGTAATTCACTGATAATGGGATTGAGAAAGCCCTGTGGGAAAGTTTGAATTGTTCAAGATTTGAGAAAAATAAATTACAGTGTGATTAGGGCCCAGATGTAGGTAGGTAAAATTTTGCGAATCGGAAATAGCGACCCCATGCAAATTGCTATTTCCGACTCGCAAAACCAAATGCAATACCAATTTGCAAGTCGCAAAGGTGTCGCACCGCATTTTGCGACCTTCACTTTTAGTGAGGTCGCAATTTGCGACCTCGCTAAAAGAGAGATCGCAATTTGCAAGAAGGGTGTCGCAAATTGCGACTGACTCGCAAATTGCCTGCAGGTGCACCACAACAGTTGGGAAACCCACTTCCTGGCTCTTGGTGATGACATCAGAACCAGGAGGTCATCAAATAGACCTTGGAGGAGGGAGGACCACACCCATTTCAAACTGCTGAGCCACACCCAGGGAAGAGGAGCTGCTGCAACCATGGAGGAGACAGGCAGTGCTGGCAGAAGGAGGAAAATTACATTTTCTGACAAGGAGTTTGAGGTGCTGACAGAAGAATGCTGCCTGCACCATGATGAACTTTTCGGAAAGGCAGCAATGAGTGTCCCAGACACTCAGAAGAAAAGATTATGGCTGCAGATACAGGAGAAAATCAATGCCATAGGGGTAAGCCACCGCACCTCGAGGAAATCCGTAAAAGGTTGTATGACCTGCGCTCCAGGACCAAGGAGAGGGTTGCGCAGCGCATGAGGGAGATGAGGGGCACCAGAGGAGGCCCATCCACCGTACCACCACCCACAGCCCTGGTAAGCATGGTGGAACAGACGCTGGAGCCAGAGGCTGTACTGGGCATGGGAGAACTGGACAGTTCAGCGCCTGGGACATCAAAAAGTGAGTACCAGAAGATATGTTATGACACCCTCAAATGCAGTATACACACTATCCCAGTTCACAGCAGCAAGCAGCACCATTCCAGTCTGGCAACCTCTAGAATAGTGCATTATGGGCAATGTAGTACAGTAGTCCAAATATAGGCAAATGTTTATTATGAGGTATAAAACAGATGTGCGAGACTGGCAGTGTATCCCCTATGTCCCACAGGTCTCCCACAAGACACTCCCAGCAGTGACATAAGGCAGGGAGAGGAATATGGGCCAGACCCACTGCAGGAGGCTGCCGGTGACATAGCAGGGCCCAGCAGAACACCACCAGGGTCCATGGAAGATCCAACACAGGACATGGGGGCAGCAGAAATAGCACCAGGGCCCAGCCCCACAGAGAGGTGCAGAGAGCCACAAGCCTGAGCAGTGCGCAGACGCCGGCGCAGAGTTCAGTCGGTGCCCCAGGATGATGTAGGAGAAGCAGAGTTTGCGGGCTTGGAGGCATCGCTCATTCAGGGTCAGCGCCTGCAAAACAGACAATTAAGGTCCATTAACAGAAACCTGAACAGACTGCAGACCACAATGACACGTGATGGCAAATGTGGACAGTCAGTTCAACCACATGAACCAACACCTGGGGAACTTAACACAGGCCATCAAACATTTAGGGACTGAGCTTGTGGCAGACAGAGCACAGGCAAGGCGCAGGGAGCGCCACACTGCCGCACGCTTTGACAGACTGGCAGCATCTATTGGGCATCTTGCCACAAATACAACATGCCTGTCAAGGCGTACAGTGAGCCTCCAGGTGGAACTTGGGCATTTCGCAGGGGATGTGGCGCGAGGACTTGCCCTCCTCAGCCATGCAGTGGACCTTATGGAGAGCAGGCAGGCTGCAAGGGGCACAGGGGAGACCCCGCAAGACAGCGAGGAGGGGTCTACTATAAGTATTGTTTCTGCCAGCGAGTCCCATGTGCTGCAGAGTAGCAGTGCACGGCAGGGGTCAGGGGACCCACCAGTGAGGTGTGAGCCACCAAACTGTCCTGTGAATAAGGCACATGAATTTAATGTTTCTTAAATTACATTTAACAAATCATGTCTGTGACATACAGCAATATTCTATCTTTTACATAGTTTAGAAATAAAAATGTTTTGTTTGTTTCACTACATAACTGGGCTATATGAGTCTGACATTAGTGAGTGTGGTGACGGCTGCCACGTACCTGCCAAAGTTTTGGGTTGCAATGTGGTTCCGTCTCTGTCTGCCCTCATTTGCGATGCTTCTATCCCCAGGCTGTCAGTGTGGTAGCTCTTGCTCCTCATCCTCCGTGTCTATGTCTTCAGGGGTGACATGTAGCGCACGTCTGACGGCAATGTTGTGTAGGATGGCACAGACGGCAACTATCTTGCATGCTGTTTCTGGGGCATACTGGAGTGCACCTCCACTTTCATGAAGGCATCTGAATCTTGCCTTTAACAAGCCAAAGGTCCTCTCCACAACAGTTCTGGTTGGCCGATGTGCACTGTTATATCTCCTCTCATTCTGATTGTCATGTGTTAGGTACGGGGTGAGAATATCCATGGTCTCAGGGCATATGCACTGTCACCTGTTTGACAAAAAAGGCAAATTTAGCAGGGCATCACAGGATTACACAGTGGCCTGTATGTATGGCTTCAGGGTGTAGTCAGCAATACCTAATAGATATCCATCTCCAAACTCCCCACGTTCTAGGCGTTGGTGTATCCCTCTGTGCCTAAAACGTATGAGTCATGTGTACTCCCTGGATATTTAGCTACAATGTCAGTAATGACATTATGGGCGTCACATACCACCTGGATGATTAGTGAGTGGGTACATTTTCTATTGCGGAACACATATTGCAGATTTGCAGGTGAGCAAATTTGTATATGTGTCCCGTCCACACACTCTATTACATGGGAGAAGTTGGCAATTCTGTAGAAGTTCAACTTGGTGCTGTTGATTTCTGCCTCATTCCTGGGTAGGTATATATATATATATCGGGACATGTGTGTGAGTATGGCATCTAGGAAAGATCTGAAGAATCGTGAGAGTGCACTTTGGGATACCACACCTGCCACAGCAATCACCCCCTGATAGCCTCCCGAGGCCAAGAGGTGCAGTGAGCATAGCACTTGCACATGTGTAGGGATGGCGCTGCCGCGCATTGTCTGTCGTTCAAGCTGAGGATTCAGTAGTTCAATTAATTCTAAGATTGCAGCACTGCTCAGTCTATATTTGTCATATATCTCCTCCTCAGTTTGTTGGAATAGTGTCTGCATGGCTCGGTATATCCTCTCCTGTCTCTGCCTCCTCCTCCTCCTCTGCTGGGCGGCCTGGACTCTCCTCCTCCATGCTATCACGTACAGTTCAGCCATTTTGAGTCATCCAGATGCCTTCTGGGTCTCCTTTTATTCTTTGATTCTGGTTACCACCTGCTCTGAATCAGTGGTAATCTGGATGTGCAAAATTGGCTTTTTGCGACTAGTTGCAATTTGCGACTGGATTTTGCATATGGTTTGCGACTCGCAAACTTCCTATTTGCATATCGCAAAATCAGGTCGTAATTTTTACGAGTCGGTAATGGGTCGCATCACTATTTGCATTTCGGGAAATGGGATTTTTGCATCCCATTTCGAATTTTGCGAGGTCGCAAATAGCGAATCGGGCCATTTGCGACTCATAAAACTTTGCTACATCTGGCCCTAAGTGCTGTCCTGTAGTATCAAATCCAGCCATGATTTTGTTTCAGATTCCATGTGATGCTGAATGGTTCACCGTTATACACTTTTCACAAGCCTTCTTTTCTGTGCCTCTTCATGAGGATAGTCAATTTCTCTTCAGTTTTAACATTTTAGATCGAGTTTACTATTGGTGTGGAGTTCCTCAAGGGTTTTCAGAATCACCTTCCATTTTCAACCAGACTTTAAAAAAGAACCTGGAGTCGTTGGAAATGCCTCTCCGGTCGATATTGATGCAGTAGATTGAAAATGTGTTGATTGTATCCAAAACAAAGGAAAAGTACAAATATGACACAATTGCCTTACTGAACCATTTAGGAAAGAATGGCCATAAAGTGTCCCCAACTAAATTGCAAAACTGTCAGAAAGAAGTGAAATACTTGGGTCACCAGATTGAGAAGGGGATTAGGAACATATCCAGAGAAAGGGTCACAGCCATATTGCAGATGAGTCCCCCAGCCACACAGAGAGATGTTAGGATGTTTTTGGAGATGGTAGGCTATTGTCGTCAACGGATTCACAACTTTTCAGTCATTTCAAAGCCATTGCAGAAGCTGACTCACAAAGAAGTCACTGATCCCCAAGTGTTAGATCAGGCCTTTAAGAAAGCCTTTTCTGAGTTGAGAGAGAGCTTGTGTAAAGCCCCAGCTTTGGGAATGCCCGACTTCACAAAACCCTTCATGTTGTTCTGTCATAAGCGTGATGCATGTTCTTTGTCTGTCTTGACTCAAGTCCATGGAGGCTTAAACCGCCCAGTGGCATATTTTTTAAGCTACTTTGGACCCAGTTGCAGCAGCTTTACCAAACTGTTTGCGTTCAGTCACTGCGGTTGGACAGAGCCTTGCACAGTGTGAAAGCATTGTGATAGGCCATCCCTTGACTATTATGGACCCTCACTTCATTGAAGTTTTACTTACACAAAGGTGCCAGGCTGACTCGCTATGAAACGAGCATACTGGGGTCCCCAAACATGTCATTGAAAAGATGTACAGTGCTTCATCCGGCAACCTTACTCCCAAATGAGAATGTTGAAATTTAAAAATTGGAAGATATTGAGCATGATTGTCTTGAAGTAACTGATTTGTGCACAAAACCGAGACCCGATATCAGAGACACACGATTGAAAGAAAATGACTGAATTATATTTGTTGATGGTTCCTGTCTAAGGGACAATACGGGAATACTGAGGGGAAACATCCTTTTTTACGACTTTTTTTTTCCGAAAGTCATGGTTAACGAAAGCGCAACAATGCTTTTTTTAACCACAACTCTGTTTTTTTGTGCCTTAACTACGTATGTTCTTAACAATGAACATGCGTGGTTATGTTACAAAGAAGGGAGTTGGCGAAGGTAAGTGGTGGGTTTAGGTTTTGGAGAGGGGGTGGGGGGTCAGGGGGTTTTAGTTTTTGGGGTGGGGTTGGGGGGGTGGGGCGTTTTTGGTTTTGGGGAGTAGGTGGGGGGTCAGGGGGTTTTAGGATTTAGGGTGGGGTTGGTGGGGTGGGGCGTTTTTGGTTTTGGGGAGTGGGTGGGGGGGTCAGGGGGTTTTAGGTTTTGGGGTGGGGCGTTTTTGGTTTTGGGGAGTGGGTGGGGGGTCAGGGGGTTTTAGGTTTTGGGGTGGGGTTGGGGGGTGGGGCGTTTTTGGTTTTGGGGAGTGGGTGGGGGGTCAGGCGGTTTTAGGTTTTTGGGTGGGGTTGGGGGGGTGGGGCGTTTTTGGTTTTGCGGAGTGGGTGGGGAGTCAGGGGGTTTTAGGTTTTAGGGTGGGGTTGGTGGGTGGGGCGTTTTTGGTTTTGGGGAGTGGGTGGGGGTCAGGGGGTTTTAGGTTTTAGGGTGGGGTTGGGGGGTGGGGCGTTTTTGGTTTTGGGGAGTGGGTGGGGGTCAGGGGGTTTTAGGTTTTGAGGTGGGGTTGGGGGGGTGGGGTGAGGGATGTAGGGTGAATGGTGCCTATTGCTAATGATTTTATCAGGAATGCCTTTACAACGAAATATCGTTGTTAAGGCATTCGTGGTAAAATCATTAGTAGTAGCAACGAGGTCGGTGTTCCGACCTCGTTGTTAAGGCAGTAGTTGTTTTTGAAGTCGTTGTTTCGTTGTACAATCATACTGAGAGCAGGACATGCTGTGTGCACAATGTCTGGTATACTTGAAGCTTCCGGACTTCGAGCAGTATATTCTGCACAAGTAGTGGAACTGGTAGCCCTGGCTAGAGCGTGCCATGTTTCTGACAGCTTAAATTTACCATCTATACAGACAGCCAGTATGAATTTGGAATAGTTCATGATTTTAGCCAGTTGTGGTTTCAGAGAGGTTTCCTGACCGCTTCTGGTTCACCAGTAAGAAATGGCGAGAGAATTCAGGAGTTGTTGCAAGCTATTCAAATGCCTGAAAAGATTGCCATGGTGAAATGCAGTTACATCTGAAATCACAAGATTTTGTGTCAATGAGAAATGGATATGTGGATCAAGTTGCAAGGTTTTGGGCATTGAACTGTATGCCATTCAAGGATAAGTGGGAACTGTTACCTGAGGAAGATGAGACATGTCCAAGTTATGCATTGCATGTAATAGATACCTTGGAAGAGCTGAAGACACTGCAAAATAATGTTGATAGGGAGAAGAAAAGGTCATGGGCAAAAATGAAATGTGTACAGCGTCAGGATGAACTGTGGTTGTCAGAAGAAGGTCAATTAGTACTGCTGAACTGTTTGTTGACTCAAATGGCTTAATATTATCATGGTCAAGCACATGTTGGGAGGGATGCAATGATTAGATTATTCAAGCAGAATTTGTTCAATCCAAAGTTTAGGCAGGTTTCTGAAGCAGTTTGCCATCGTTGCGTCATTTGTCAACAAATGAACACAGGTAAAGGGACAGTGGTCAATTTGAGCCACATTGAAGGGCAGGAGGTCCATTCAGCAGAATGCAGATGGATTTTATTGAGATGTCTGCGTGTGGAGGATTGAGAAATGTGT
This sequence comes from Pleurodeles waltl, assembly GCF_031143425.1. Classification (NCBI taxonomy): domain Eukaryota; kingdom Metazoa; phylum Chordata; class Amphibia; order Caudata; family Salamandridae; genus Pleurodeles; species Pleurodeles waltl. Next base: position 1,172,652,349 of record NC_090447.1, on the reverse strand, counting down.
TGGTGATTGTCTACATCTTTAGTCATCTTTAGTCATTGGATTGAAGCTTAACCTACACAAAGAAATGACAGCCTCGCAGTAGCGAAACTACTGCTTAGGGAATAGATACCACATTTTGGGTTTCCAATCTCTTTAGAACTAGATAGAGGGAGTTGCTTCAACAAAGTAATTAAATTACTATGTGCAGCCTTAAACATTGAGCAAACATTGCATTGTAGCTACCGCCCTTAAACATCAGAACTTGTGGAACCGATGAATGGTACCTTGAAATCAAGAATGGCGAAAATGTGTGCGTACACAAATCTGAAATGGCCAGACACACAACCATTAGTTCTGATGACAATGAGAAACACACCCGACAGGAAGCCAGGATTGTCACTGCATGAGATCCTCAGGGGCAGAGAAATGAGGTTGCCAGCAGTTCCTGCAAATGCCCTTGTGAACGTAACAGAAGATATGTTGTTGGACTACTGCAAGTGTCTGGCTGATGTGGTTTGCTCTTTCTCTCAGCAGGTGGAAGGCACCACACTGCAACCGTCTCAAGATCAAGAACACAACCTGAGAGCAGGTGACTGGGTTGTGATCAGAAAGCACATGAGGAAGACATGTTTGGAGCCTCAGTGGAAAGGCCCTTACCAGGTAGTTTGAACATTACCACAGTTGTGAAGTGCGCTGGAGTTCCGAACAAGATCCACGCAAGCCATACGAGAAAAGTGGCATGTTCTTTGGACAATGAAGAAGAGTTGTTGAGAGTACCAACATCGACCAGACTAACCTCACAGCCGGAAAGATGATAAAGAGGAACAGAGACCAGATCTTAGCAAATCGAGAATAGTTGAACCACTCCTGTGAGAAACGAAGAATCCTACAAAAAAGTGAAAGTGAACCAACTTCAATTGAGGCAACAGGAGAGTCTAGTCAGAGGAGGGCTCTCCCAGAAGCAGATGATCTTGAGAGACAAACAGAGCAAACAATAGATCCAGAGGGGAAAGGGGTTGAGGTGGATCCAAGCCATTGTGGTCTGATGTCTCCTGAACTGGTTGTGGGTCTGTCAAGAGAAAGTTCTGCAGAGCAAGGAGAAGTTACAAGCTTAATACTGAAGTGGGCATTGACAAAAGGTCCACTGAAAGGAGATAAATGATCGGAGTCACAAGCAAAGAGAAAAGATGTAATTGTAGTGACAACTATTGAGGAGGAAATAGATACAACAAGGAGAGAACATCTGAATGAAGGAGAATCAAATGTAGGTCGAAGGCTGAAAAGAAACAGAATTGCAAGTGGAAGGTACACTGGTCTTGAATGGGCGTATGCAACAAGTGAATGGCAAAGATAATTTTTGTCTTTTTGTTTTGATCGAGACATTCCAGGTCAATATTTTGGCATTTGAAGGAAACCAATGAACTTAAAAGGAAACCAATGAACTTAACTGTTGAAACCAATTTGAGAAAAGTACAAAGAAAAAGAGACTGTTGAAAGTAACCGGGAAAGGCTTTTTGAGAACCTGATTTGACAATATAACCTGATCTGACAAGCTGCTAAACTGATTTTGACAACCTTACCAATTTTGACAAAAGGATCCTGGCAGTAAGGCTTTAAGCTGTAAATAATTGCTGAAAGAAGATTGCAGATTTTTGTCTTTGATTTTTGCTGGATAGTTACTATTTTTCTCTTCTATTTTCTGATTCTTTACAGATCATGAGCAACATTAGCCAGCAGGGTAGGAAGAATAGATGCTATAAATACTTGAGTATTGGTTTGGCGATTGTATGCATTATATTGTGCCTGGTATTGATTGTGGGAATGACTGTTCTTGACAAGAGTGAAGCCAACCATACTTAAGCTTTAGAAACAATTACCACACTCTCAGAAATAGAGAAGTTCAGTTTAGATGAGAAGTATCTGCACGTAGATAATGAACAAGGAGAACTTTCTTCTAATGTTTTCTATTGCTGATTGAGTGAATATGTTGAGACGATGGATGCAAGAAATTGTTATGTGTGCACACAGATCAGTCAAAAAAGGAGTTACCTATCATAGTTTGCCCCTCACTTATGGGATAAGTTGCAGTCTGATACTAACAAGATTCTATAACCAGGAGTACATCCAGTATTTCTACCCCAGCTACAATGTCATGTTTTCATTTGTCCCTGTAATTAAGTACCTGAGTAGAGTAGCTAAGCAGAACATAAAATTATTGAGCGGATTCTTTGAGCCTACATTAACTCTTGGCACTGCATATGCACATAAAAACAATCTGACATGCTTGCTTGTTTCAGGAGCCATGATCCTAATGGATACAGAAATGGCTGCGGAAAGATCTATGACTTTTCAGAACTTCATAGTGTTAGACATTCTTTTAGCAAAATATGTAGGAGTTAGCAGAATGCTGAATTCAAAGCATTGTTGTTCATATATTCCTGATAATAGCAAGGAAATCGGAAGCTTATTTACTAATCTGACTAAAGATAGTATTGATTTGAAAGAGCTGAAAGAACCAGGTGTTGAGAAGAAAGTTTGCAAGGGATTTGGTTCAGTGGGGAATTGGCTCAGCAACACTGAGAAACGGCTAATATTAAAAAATAATAAATTGTATCATGTGATTAAATCAAAGAAAATGAGAAATGACCAGAAGAGGGAAGAGATAAAAAAGGAAAATTTGTTTAGGGAAAATTCAAAGAGGGAACAAAGATTAAAAGGGATAGAGATGACAAATTTTAGCTAAAGTGAAAATTTGTGTGTGAAGATATAAGTGTGATGACATATTTAGTGATCAGAGGAGGGATTGCTACAGCTGAAATTTTACTAATGAAAATTCATGTATTCTGAATGTTAAATCTGCATGGAAAATGAATTAATATAGAGAAATAATACACAAATTTCACAATGTGCCTACTTGAGTGACCACCAATAATCACGAAGTGTACTTATTTACAGCTTATTAATAAAATGTCGAGCTCATGTTTGGATGAATGCCGTAGTATGCCATATTAATGGTTATGTAGTATGTATTTGCTTTATTAATCATAGGCCTTAATATAGCGAGGTCTTGCACCTAGTTGCAAGGCCTCATGTCAAGTTGCTTAGACAAATCATAAAATGGCTGCTGAGTGAATTAAATTGTAATTTTCCATTGTGTTGACCGAATGTTAGTTGCTGACATTCTTTCCCATGAGAACGTCTTGCTAGGATATGTTGTACTAGCTACAGATACTTTGTAAAACTTAGGGCCTGATTACAACTTTGGAGGAAGGTGTTAATTCGTCCCAAAAGTGACGGATATACCACCAGGTGTATTACGAGTCCATTATATCCTATGGAACTCGTAATATGGCTGGTGGTATATCCGTCACATTTGGGACGGATTAACACCTCCTCCAAAGTTGTAATCAGGCCCTTAGTGTGTGTAAAGGCGATGTTCCTAGGAACTAACAATGGATGCACTGACTGGAGTATAAGCTGATACAAATTTGTTACCTAATGAGCCCAACAACGGAAACAGGAGAAGAGGAGCCAATCATCGATATGTGAACAAAGGTTTAGTAAATTCTTAGATTTGAGGTTCTGTTTTTATTGGACTAAATGTAAACGTACGATTCTTTGACCAATAGTAACGTGGGAAGTAGTTTTAGGGAATCTAACTTAGCTAGACTACACCCAGAGGAGATACACTATTTTATTATTATCTTTCTTGACCGTCCTGAGAGGAGACATGCTCACTTTTTCCTAAATCTATATAAAGGAGCAACATTCTATTGTGTTCGTTCCTGAGGTATTTCTATCTTGTAATTTATTGCTGAATTCCAACGCTTTGCTGACCGAACAGATGTCCAGTTGATGAAGACTGTTGCAGCTTGCGGAACCATACTGAGGTAAGGTATAAGACGATGTTACTGATTACCATGTCTACTTGCTTTTGCCTTTAGGTACCAACCTATAATTTTGATAGAGCCATAGTTAGATGTTTTCCAAATTTGTGTTGACTAAATTGTTTTGCATAAAGCCCAAACATGCCATTCTAATCTGGAGGTTATTTAGGATACTTACTGGATGATGCCTGCTACATATTAACAACAGTTGATTTTTTTTTTTTGCTGAATCTAAATGTATGTCATTTCTATTGCGCAGTTATTCTTGCTATTAATTTGTACTGTAACTTTAGAATGTGTAATAATCAAAGCTTTGATTAAATTGAGATTCTTTAGAAGATTCGGTCAACCAGTATTGTTTTTGTATGCTTACCATTTGATTTTGAGACTAAGTTACATGATATTAGCATTGTTAAAATAGGGAAATAAACATTCTAACTTTTACATAAAGGTGTGGTTATTCATGGCGAAGGGGTCATGGTGAGTGTAAATTACTGACTCCCACGATTATTGATGTTATTGATTGGTATTGCTATTGATTTGTATTGGAACTGGGTCCTATGGTGGAATCCTCTATATCCTGGTAATATAACTAATATCCGGTCTAGACACCAGCTTTACAATTGCCAAGACAATCAATGCCTTTAACTTACTTTTTATAATATCCACCTCCTGTCTCCCTGCCTCATGTCCAGAAAAAAAGTTTTAAGCTAGAATATAGCAGGTCTGTAAGCCTAACTTGAGGACAAAAAGTGGATTGCCTATGCCAAATCCAACTCTATCTGCTGCTTCTAAGAGACATTAGCACAGGACATGATTGATCTGGAAGTTTTCTCCTTCTATAACATCACAGCTACGAAGAAAAGTACAGGCAGACCAAAAGGACACCTAGCAATTTGAGTGTCATAAGACCTAGAACTAGTAACCCAAGATTACACTAAAGTCAGTGACAACATCCAGTTGCTGTGGATTACTCATGAAATGTGGAGCTTAAGCATCATCAACATTTATCTACTACCTGGAATTCATGCAGAAGTTTGTGTACATCTACAGGAGTTAGACAAGTGTATTAGTGCACCTCGCCTTGACCCACAGATGCAGTGGCAGGCCACACTATTCACTGTTAAACAATATTGGTGTGTGAAGATTTTAACACCAAACCCAACACATCAATGGTGAGCCAACAGGTGCTCAAAGACGAAGCAGGAAGCATCATACCAGATTCTGTATTTCAGAATCTGGGGAAACCATAGTGAATAATGATCTAAGCACCTCTAACAGGTGTTTGCCCTTTGATTCTCCTGTTCAATGTGCATTTCATTCTGGGGATCAAGAAAGCCTCATTGAATACATTTTCATAAACTTGGATTCATGGCATTTGCTTGATGACCGTCTAGTCCAGAGAAGGGTCAAAAGTGACCATGACCCACTGATAGTCCATCATACATTTCCTTACAAAGCCTCACACAAGCAAAAGGCCTCTTGAGGTTTGATCCAACATAATCTGTACATTTCCATGTACAGGAAACTATTGCCTAATGTCGTACCAAATCTAGGAAAAGTGGATCTTGAGTATAACATAACAATTGGCACCTAGAAAGCAAAAACTTGTTAGAAATGAAAGATGCTCGTGACAAAAAGATGATTCTGAAGCTTGAAAATTTATTTAAAACAACTCGTCGGTTAGGTTCCCCTAATTTTGTCTTGCCTTGCACCATCATGGAGAACTCTATTACATGGAAAATTGTTTGGTTTGATGGGAAGTGTCGAAAGAAACAGTATTGATTAGCAATTACTCTAAAGCTTATGCATACTATAGCAGACGGGGTGCTGCGTCTAACTGCACTAAGACAAGAATACAATATAGTTATTTGATCTGCGCCTCCCTGGGAAACTTGTGAGTGTGATAAAACTGCTCCAGCAGTAGAATGTGTCTTCAGTTAGATATGGTTCAAGAGAAGAAACAACTTCAAGCTTTGCAAGAAATGTTGGTGTGAGGCAAGGTTGTGTCTTTGCTTCATTATTACTTAACATCTTTATTCATGGTGTATATAAAATTCTTACTTGCTTTGACCCTTGAAGTGCTGATTTGAAGTGGGCAAAAAAAAAACAATCTTAGTGTTTGCTGATGATGCTGTTCGCTTATAGTGCATCGCACTAGAAATGCACAGACTTCTTAGAGGTTTCAGGGAGTATTGCAAAATGAAGATTCATTTGATCAACATATTGAAAACAAATGGTATGATCTTAAACTGCAGATATAATCCTAGGAATATGTTTAAAATGTATGAAAAGCCTTTGTATTCTGTGGATAATTATGATTACTTAGGGGTCAGATTTGATGCATAAGTATCTTGGACGTCTCAGCTACTAAAATGTGAAGTCACCATGATTCAATATGCCAACGCAGTCCTAAAATTCTTGAATAACAGTGAGCGCAGACTAGTCACCCCGCTCTTGAGGTATATCAAGCAAAGGCCATAGAAGCATACATCTATGGGGCTGAATTACAGGGGCAAAAGAAAGTTGTTGGTCAGGTAAGAACCAAGAACCGTTTCGTATGATGCCTCCTTAATCTTGTGCCAGGGACTCCAATGGCCAATCTCAAGGTGGAATTGGGTATTGGTTTAGTGGATTAGCATTTAAAACTCAGGCCAGTTTCATACTGGATTAGAACCTGGACAAAACCTGAGTCAGTCAGTTATATGAAAACTTTGCATGGCCAAGTGGTAAGTCAATTAAATTACCTTCCTTTATACTGCTGCTAACCTGAAATCCATAGGTTGTCCTGAGGTCTGGTCTAGCCCTGAGTCTGTGTGTCCAACGACTGTGCAGATAGTATAAGAAAAGTTATGGCAATATAATATCATACTCTTGAATGGTAATTTAGTAGCAAGTTTCCAGCCTTTTAAACACTTTACTGTTCACGAATGCTCCTTGGACCGGTTGTGTTCAGAAATAAAAAGATCATTGTATGTAAGGTTCAGGTTAGGTACACTGCTGGTTAAGGTCATACACTACTAATTGTGCAGATGCACCCAGAGGCACAAAGAATCCATCACACACTTGATGGTACTCTGCTGCATTTCATTGCAGGCCATAAGGCGGTATCTCCAGTCTCTTTTTTGACTGTAACAACATTAGACTTTGCAAGGATGCAATGACGTTTTCCTTGCTTTGTGATACTGAGCCTATTTTCAAAAAAGTAGCCTATCTATGCTGCTTGGAAGGCCACAAGACCTCTTCCCAATAATTTTTAACCAGACATAATCACATATCTGTGCCACTAGGAAGGCCGCCTGACCTCATCTCCAACAAATTTACACCTATCCATTTTTATATTTTTTTTCATTAAAGGCATCAACCTTATAATGTGGTTGTGCAAACTCTTTTTAATATTGTTTCCACCACAACCTAATACTTTTTGCACAAGATGTCTTGCCTGGTGTTATCTATTACGGAAAATGGAGTGAGAGGTTTGACCTGGCGTCACTTTAATTTCACTTTCAGACTTTGACTTTGTATTTTAAATAATATCTACTTTAAACACTTTATGAGCGACTTGCAGGCCATCACTTTTAGCAATTTTTGGTAATAGTACTTAGTTCAAGCACATTATGAGGTATTTGTACTATCTGTGAGCAGCAAGTCTTGCACTCTTTATTTTTGTATTTTAATGTGTATGTTCTTATCTGAGAGGCATTCTTAAGAGCTGATTTTTGTTATGTTCTTTTAATCACCTTTCAACCAAGTTTAGCGCTAGTCAATGTAGCAGTTTGTGCCACAAACGCTTTACAAAACTATTTGCACTAGTGCAGGAATTATGAAGCACTTCAAGCTCATTGAAATACTCTTTTTGTCCAATGACTTAAGAAAATTCCCAATTAGAGTATTGTATGCCTAGTTTTGCAATTGTAATTGAAGAAAAATGATTTTATGGCATTGCAGTACAATTTGTGACATTGAATCATAAGCTCAAGAGGACATTTTGTGCAAATGTATTTTTGTGTGGTGTAGACATGATGCTCATTGTATGTTGTAGTATATTAATGTTACGCGCTCTAGAATCCTTGTGATACTTGGCAGACTCTGAACAGGAGGTACAGAATGTGCAGGGAGGTATAAGGGCGTGGTTAACGGAAAGCATGATGTAAAGCACAGTGTGTGAGTGTATGCTGAAGAATAAAGTAATGTTTCACTGCAGCTCTCCTATGGCATAATTAATCTGCATGCTCCTGGGCTGGGGAAGACATTACAACTGGCAACGTGTAAGGGATATGTTCCCAAGAAGACCAGACTGCTGTCCCTGAGAGTTTGCAACTATATGGCAAACTGCTTGTGTGTGCCACATGTGCCCAGAATCGATACAGAGCAGTTTGTGACTGGCACATGTGGAGCCAAAGCCCTGCTCGAGCCCATACACAGCCACAGAAGAGACTGAAGACCCTGCAGAAGAGCACATTCAAAATGCCCACCAAAACCACTGATGAGCTGGTCCACAGAGACACTGTGCTGTGCCCAAAATACAGAATGATTATTCAGATGACACAAAAAATAACAATCATGTCAGCAAGTTATAAGAAACGGAGGCCGTACTCACCATCAAGGGTGATTAAAGCATAAGGCAGCACATACTACGTCAGTGAGCTCTGCTTGAAGGAGTTGTTGGTGCCACTCTGTATGGCAAAAGCTGAATAAACAGCAAGTGCCCTCAATGGCAGCAGAAGAGAGCACAAAATAAATGCATCTCTGTTCCTAGCGCCACCACTGCCTTTTGACACTTCCAAGAAGCAAACCAATAGTGCCAGGTGGGCTGCATGGATCAAAACATTAGATGACTTCTTAGATGCAGCAGAGGAAGAAGATGCCAAAAAGATCATCAAATATTTGAAAAATCTTGTAGGCGATGAGGTGAAAGAAATGCTAAAAATAAATCTCTCAGACTGACGCAAAATCATACCAAAAGGTAAAAGAAGCATTAGAGGCTACGTTCAATCCGATGCTGAATGCCAACTATGAAAGGTACATTTTCAACCAAGCGTGACAACAGGTTGGTGAAACAATGGATGAGTTTGTTTAAAGACTTGATGCACTTATTAAACATAGCAAGTTCTGTGACTTCTCTGGCGAAGAAGCCATGCGCATCAGAATCATTGGTGGCTGCCTTTCAGATTTGTTTAGAAAGCGCATGCTAAGAAAAACACACAGTCCAGAGAAAATGCTGATGGCTGCGAGAGCACAAGGACAAGCAGATCGACAAGTTACTGACAAGGAAGCAGGAACGGCACACCAGGAATTGCCACTGACCTTGAAAAGCAAGTAAAAGTATAAACAAGATACACACATGTTGACTTCTTCAAAGAAAACAAAGTTATGCTTCTGATGTAGATTTCCATTTCCCTATGAAGGTAAATGTCCAGCTGCAGGACAAGTTTTCAAAGGTTGTGGGAAAGAGAACCATTTTATAATGGTGTGCCAAACCAAAGAAAACTGAAGTGTGTCACAACGCCAAGAGAAAATGGCAGCAAGAACGTTCCAGAAGTATTTGCGTCACACCCCTAAAACCGAAAAGTAACATCAGCAATGACAAGTAGAACGTCAAGCTCATCGTACAAAGGTTCTTCAGTCTCACTATCGAGTACCAGCAAAGAACATGGATGTGCACTGATGATATCTACCACAAATCGGTGGGGTTGGCCACCCGTAAAGAAGATAACATTTCAAAGAATGCTCATCAAACACAGCAACAAATATCACTTGGGAACTGTCCCAAAATCAAGTTGAAAGTGAATGATCATCCAATAACTTTCATCATAGACAATGCTGCGTCAATTAACATCATGCCAGTAGAAACATTTAACAGCTTGTCCCCTGTGCTCGCCTTACTCTATCAGCCATGAAGGTGTTTACCTGGGCTGCTTCTGAGCCAATGCAACACAAAAAGAAATTGTGTGAACCACCATTTGTAGTCTACAAGGGACTTCGTTGAGTGCCTATTTACTCAGTTTTGCCACTGCTGCTCACATGGGATTGATATCCCTCAACTACAACCTGTGTGCTCAGTCTGAGACCATGAGCAGATTCCTGTCATTGTTCCATGGCCTGGGAAAACTCAAGAAAATGAAATAATAGCTTCATATCAATTAAGACATTTGCCCTGTTACTCAGCGACACAGCAGAGTTGCTTTTCATCTACAAGAAGCTGTAGAGAAAGAGCTGGAAGCTCCCTTAAAACATGACATCATCAAACGCTCTGCAGGCCCCACACCATGGGTTTTGCCCATAATAGTAGTACCAAAAAAGAACAGTAGCAGAGTGGTGCACATTTGCATTGATATGGGCCAAGCAAACAAAGCCATTGAGAGGGAAAGACACCCTGGCCCGCACATAGCAGACATGATCATGCAATTAAACCGAGCCTAAGTGTTTTCTTGCCATGACCTAAATAAAGGATAGCATCAACTCAAGTTGGAGGAGAACTGCAGGTATATTGCTACCTTTTCAACTCATGTTAGTTTGTTGAGATATTAAAGACTACATTTTGGAGTATCTTCAGCTGCTGAGATATTTCAACATGTAATTCGCCGGCCGATCTACCCTGTTACACATGCTTTCAATTACAGTGATGACATTCTGTTTTTTGGAAGAACACAAGAAGAACACAACAAAGCCCTTACCCAAGTGTGCCAGCTACTCGCTGATGCTGGCCTTAATCTGAATGCCGCAAAGTGTGAGTTTCACCAATCCAAACTCAAGTTTTTTGGGCACATATTCTCTGAAGCAGTAATGACTCCAGGCCTAGAAAAGGTATAAACAATGTCACCCACTTGCACCCAAGATGCTACCATGCTGCAATCCTTTCTAGGCTCACATTCACAGATTTGCTACTGTGAGTGCCCCATTGAGAGACTTGACAGAGCGAAATGCACCATTCCAGTGGTCCCAGGAATGCAGCCAGAGTTTCAAAGACATTAAACATGTGATTGAGAATGAAACAACAATGGCCTACTTTGACCCTAATTTACAAACTGAAATAATGGTTGATATGAGCCCGGTAGGGCTTGGGGCAATCCTTGCTTAACACAATGAGGGTCTGAAAGCTTAGAGACACAGACTGAGTTGCGGTTGGGCCCAGTGACCACGAAGTGCTTCTTCATTTTCAGAGCTCCTGGGGACTTCTGGCTTGGCCTGCTGGCGGGGCTGCAGTGCAGTCAGGAGGCCACGGATTAATCGAAGTGGCTGTCGGCTACTGTGCACCCTAGTCCAGGGTGTGACGGCCTGGGTGGCGGCCTGATTTGGTGCCCACGAGGTGTTCCGTACTTACAAGGGCCCTGGGGACTCCTCAAGAAGGCTGCAGCGTGGCACAGAGGCCACAAGAGAACTGGGAAGACTATCGGCATGTAGATCGTGTATCCTTGCCTTGCTCGCCCTTGCCCATGAGGTTGTGTAGTATATGTCTGACTGTGGGGGAGCGTCTTTGCAGAAGGGGGACAGTGCAAGACGACGGGACACTCTTGGAGGTCTGCACTAGTGAGGCTGGGCACATGGGAGCCTGGCGATCACTGTCATACAAGCCTGATGCATGTCTAGTCATCTCACTTTAAAGGCATTCATTCCATCAGCCATATCTACTGTAGTTTAAAAAATCCAACAAACAGCTGCTGCATCAGTGGGGCTTTCTGTGGATTAGAGACAATCAGCTCTGTTACTTTGGGTTCACAGTGGGTCTCTACCTGGCCTGTCGCAGACTCTCACGGTTTGCGGAGGCCGGTACATGTAAGAAGTGGCAGTGGATGGTGGTGACCCCCCCAGGGTGGTCGTGTGTTTTGCCCGCATCCCCTGAGGCTGACCAGGGAGTTCCTGATTGGGGGTGAGTGACTTTGTTGCCAGGGGCCATGGGGTGCTGCCAGATATCAACAGAGCTAATCCTGGAGAGGTCGGTAAATGGGGCTGGAGCCCTGGTGCAGTTGGATGCCTCAGGTTGGGCCTGAACTGTTGCACAGCTGAGAGGCAGTGGCAGACAGCATTGTGGGCACGTGTGCGATTGACTGGGTCCATTTTTTCCTGGGTGAAGCCCGGGGAACGGTAATTTTCAACGACGGCTGATGGTCACCAGGTCTAAGCCTGCAGTACCTGGACTTGGCATGTACTCCGCTGAACTGCTCAGACCGCTGTATCCTTACCACTGCCCTAGTGATATACTTTCAGACCCCGCTGTTTGTGGCAAGACTGTAAATCCTAACGGCCCCATAGGATTAGCATGAGTGGGGTGATTTTGCTGTACTGGACGCCTGGGGCCATAACACATATGGCACATTTTCCTGGTTTGCGCTGGCACACCTTTTAAAAGATGCTCCCGGCAGAGACCAGGAAAATGTGCTGTATTAGCATGAATGCGCTGCCCACAGGGCAGCCACGAATATGCGCTACCCTGTGGACAGCGCATTCATGTGAAAAACAGAGCGGCTGCTTTGAAGCCGCTCCGTGTTTCACAGTGCAGGCAGCAACCCGCCTGCACTTTTAAGGGGAATTAGAGATACCCTTGCAGGCAGGTTTATTGAGTGACTGCACCCACCTACAAGGTGATGTCTGGGGGGAGTCCATGGAACCCCCTTTCCACCCTACAGAGGGTTGCCATCTGGGGGCTCATTGACAGTGCGCCACCCTTTAAAGGAGGGAACACCATCTGGTGATAGCACTGGCACTATATGTTTATCTGTGTAGTACAGAAAGGGCAGCACAAGTGTCTACGGCCCCTCTGTAATACTAAAGTACCCTGGGGGCATGCAAAGTGGGTGCAAACGCCTGTTGTGCCCCTGGGGCATTTCCATAATAGGACCCCTAGTAGGTTTGGTGGACCTTACCTCCCTCCCAGTTGGGACTGTTGTGGGCATTTGGTTGGTGACAGGGCAGTGACGATGTACAGCTGACTATGTCCAGTGAGTAGTTGGGTGACCCTGAGGGAGCACTTCATTGTGTGGGGTGCCTCAGAGCCCCTGATCCAATCCAGTGATGGGTAATGGCAGAATGCAATAGGAGGCCCAGCAGATGAAAATTGATCAACATAGGAGCAGAAGGTGGCCTGCCGGCGGTGAGCAGAGAGGGCCTAGATGAACCACAGGGCCATATGGGCGCACAGATTGTGGTTTTGATCGAGGCCTCGAGTGCCAATGTGCAGGCCAAGATAGACTCAGTCTCTACGGATGTGATGTTGCGTATTGACCTGCTTAAGATGGGTGAGAAATCGTTGGAGATGTAACAACATGTTATAAAACTTCAGGGGGAATTCAAAACCCTCAAGTCCACAGTTGCTACCCTGATGACTCAAACTCAGTGGCTCGAGATGCGAGCGGAGGATGTGGAGGGCCGCTCCCTATGCTGTAATTTGTGGGGTTTCCTGAGGGAATAGAAGGAGCCCCTGAACTTTTTCTGAAACAATGGCTCAGGAAAATGCTCATGGATGTCGACTTTTCATCTTTAGATGGGTGCCCTAACCGCATTGGGACCAAACCACATATGACAGCAGGGCTTAGGGAGTCGATGGGTCAGTTAACCTGCAAAAATATGTGGCGGAAACTCCACCTGGGTGTGGAGGAGTCCTCCTGCTTCACCCCTGCCCACAGTATGTACAACCGACTGGAAAGATTTTTGGTATCGGGTGATTGTGCAGCCAATGTACTGGGAGCCCAGTACTTGATGCGATTCCTACTGAATCATGCACCATTATTTCTGGAATACAGGGTGGACAGGCACCTCCTCCGTATCTGTGATGGCGACTCCGCCCTGAGGCACTGGAGGATCGAATTTACAAAGAGGAGATTCAATCGGTCCTGCAGGGTCATTTTGGTGCCAACTGGAATTCTACCCAACTAAGGGATACGGAGTGGGATACCTTGAAGGTGATTGTGAGGGATGAGAGCCTTTCACGGGTAGGTGGAACTGGGTGAAGGATGGAAAATTATCTACTGCAGGCGGAGGGGGACCTGACCAGCCTACAGCTACAAGTTGGAAGGCAGGAAACAATGGGAGGTACACTGGTAGCAGTTCAGCGTGCTGTGGCGAATATATGGAACTGCTCAGATCGCTACACCAGGAAGGAATACCGACAATGATTACATCAGGAGGAGTACAAATCTGAGTGCCTACTGGTGTGGCTCCTTAAACAGGAAAGCCCTCCTCATTGATTTTATCCTTGTCTAGGGCAGATGGAACAATGGTGGTTGGACAGTTGGTCATTAATGTACTATTGCGAGACCATCTGGCAGGGGTATATGAGGCAGGGTTGACAGATGCAAGCCGAGCAGTGAGGATTTTCTTCAACAGGGTGGTGTTGCCCTGACTAAAGGAAGAGCAGAGGGAGAGTCTGGAAGGGAAGCTTCGAGATAAGAAGCTTAAGGGGGTCATTCTGACCTCGGCGGTAAAAGCCGTTTACCGCCGGTCAGAAGGCCGCCACAATACCGCCGCGGCCGCGGTTAGCCGCTACGGACATTCTGACCCACAACTGCAAAACCTCCAAAAATCCGACCTCCACTGCAGTCCGCCACATCAGCGGGCAGTGGTAAACTGGAGATGACCAAACCTCCACCACCACGCCAACAGGAATACGCCCATGCCATTACGACCCGCAAATCCACGCGGCGGTCTTTCAAACGCGGTAGTCCATTGGCGGTACACACCGCCGCGGTCAAAATACACACACCTTTACAAAACTCTACCACATTGGACAATGTGAAAGGCACATACCTGAAACACATACACACACCACACCCACACACCCAATACAATATAAAAGACACACCCACATCACCCACAAACCCCTACTAACAAAAATCAGAGACGAAGGAGAGAGAGAAACATCACAGAATAGAGAGCTACATCACACAGAGGCACACTACACCATCACACACACCACATAGAAGCACAAAGCACCACACACCAACACACACATCACCACATACAACACCCCACACCTCATACACACCACCCCATGGCACCCCAAAGGCACCCACGCTTTTCGGACCAAGAACTCCGGGTCATGGTGGAGGAAATTATAAGAGTTGAACCGCAGCTCTTCGGCTCACAGGTGCAGCACACCACCATAGCCAGGAAGGCGGAGCTATGGCAGCGGATCGTGGACAGGGTCAACGCGGTGGGACAGCATCCCAGAAATAGGGACGACATCCGCAAACGCTGGAACGACCTACGGGGGAAGGTGCGCTCGATGGTCTCGCGACACAACATCGCAGTGCAGAAGACTGGCGGGGGACCACCACCCACACCACCCGAATTCACAGCATGGGAGCAAGAGGTACTAAACATCCTGCATCCTGAGGGCCTCGCTGGAGTATCCGGAGGAATGGACTCTGGTAAGTACAAGCTCAACTACTTCACCCCCCCCAGCATGCTAACCACCACCCCCACCCTCACCCCCAACCCCCCATCACACATCCTCCCTGAGAATGTCTCTCCAGCACAACCCACCCAACACCAACCCCTGCATGCCACCACAAACTATGGACACCCATCACCTAAGCATGACCACTGCATATACCCCCCCCCCACAAAACACCCTCACAACACCTCCCCCAAGGGAATGCCAGCACTGGGGGACAAGGGCACCCATAAATCGCACGCAATTGCACACACAGAAACAATAACCATACTCTCTTACCCCATGCAGGACCCGAACGACAACACACCGGTCAGGAGGGACCAGAAATGTCCATCCCACCCCCGGAAGAGGCCCCTAGTGATGACAGCAGCTCTGTCGACCTGGAACCTGATGACCAGCCCGGACCATCGGGGACCTCTGGACAGTCGGTTCCCCTCAGGCAGCCACAGGCCACTGCAGACCCAACCCCCTCTGGGAACAACAGCACAGCTCCCACCCAGCGGGCCCATGCCTCTGTCTCTAGGACAGGTCAATCAGCGGTGTATCTGCCACTACAGGGCACCCAGGGTAACCCACCACCCCAACAACAACAGGGACCTGGGGGCAGTGGTAGTGGGCACACCGTCCAGGGGACAGAGGCCGGGGGAAACCGGGCAACTCGGAGGGCTGCTGTGCGACAGGGGGGCGAGGAGAGGCCCAGGGAACCCACTCTCCAAGAGGCCCTCACCACCATCATGGCAGCCTACCACCACTCACAAGAGATGATGGCGACGGTACTGGCCAGGTTCCAGGAGATCCAGGCACAGCAGGAGGAATGCTACATGGGGTTCAGCGAACAACTAACCAACATCTCTACCGCTATGGGGAGCATAGTCCAGGCCCTCAACCGTATAGAGGACACGTTTCGGGACCATGTGGCATCACACAGGGCCCCTGTCACTAGCCCGGAACAGGAACAGCCTACCACCTCCGCCGGCGCTAGTGGACAGGAGGCCCCACCACAACGACAGGCCACCAGAACCCCACCTCCTGCTGAACAACAACCACCCCGCAAGAGGAGCCTGAGATCCAAAAAATCGACAGAGTAGGATGTCAAGACCCCCGCCAGCATCAGATACCCCCTGAAGTCCTCCCACTGTCCCACATTGCCACCCTGTCAAACCTTGAACTGCCCCTGCTCCATCCTTCCACAGGCATATGGACAATGCACCTGTGAGACTGAGAACTGGACTCCGCCATGGACATTACTCCACCCCCACCCATCACCGTTTGACTAGAATGTACCATCATCTTGCACTAAAAATAAATCACTCATTGCACTGAAATCAATCAGGACTCAGCCTGTATTATTTACAAATGTATAACACATTACATATCAATTACGTTCTGTTAACTTTGTGCTGAACACATACCGAGGTCACTTAGCATTAGTCCATGGGCTAACCAAGCAGAAGTCACACAGTGGGTCATACAGCACTGAAAAGGGAACGGAAAATCAAACATCAGTTTCAAAGTTCTGCGGGGAAATAGACAAAGTTGAGATGCAGGAGGCTTTCAGGAAATGTAAAATGGCATGGGTGATTCTTACCTGTGTGCTACTGAAAATACTGTTCTATTACTCTGTCCCTGTTGTCTGTGTCGTCTTCTGAGTCTTCCTCCTCTTCACTCTCCGCAGGCTCCACAGCTGCTTCAACACCACCATCTGCACCATCCTCCTGCAGGAAAGGAACCTGACGTCGCAATGCCAGATTGTGAAGCATACAGCAGGCCACGATGATATGGCACACCTTCTTTGGTGAGTACATCAGGGATCCCCCTGTCATATGCAGGCACCTAAATCTGGCCTTCAGGAGGCCAAAGGTCCTTTCTATGATCCTCCTAGTTCGGCCATGGGCCTCATTGTACCGTTCCTCTGCCCTTGTCCGGGGATTCCTCACTGGGGTCAGTAGCCAAGGCAGGTTGGGGTAACCAGAGTCACCTATTAGCCACACACGTTGTCTCTGTAGCTGCTCCATCACATAGGGGATGCTGCTATTTCGCATAACATACGCGTCATGCACTGACCCAGGGAACTTGGCATTTACATGGGATATGTACTGGTCAGCCAAACAGACCACCTGGACATTTATCGAATGGTAATTTTTCCTGTTTCTGTACACCTGCTCATCGTCTTTTGGGGGCACCAAAGCCACATGGGTCCCATCAATGGCACCAATGATGTTGGGGATATGTCCAAGGGCATAGAAATCACCCTTCACTGTAGGCAAATCACCCTCCTCTGGGAAAATGATGTAGCTCCGCATGAGTTTCATCAGGGCAGACAACACTCTGGACCAAATCTTGGAAAACATAGGCTGAGACATTCCAGATGACATGGCCACTGTTGTCTGGAATGACCCACTTGCCAAAAAATGGAGGACTGACAGAACCTGCACCAGAGGGGGAATGCCTGTGGGTTGGCGGATGGGGGACATCAGGGCTGGCTCCAGCTGGGCACACAGTTCATGTATAGTGGCACGGTCAAGTCTGTAGCGTAGTATTATATGGCGTTCTTCCATTGTCGACAGGTCCACCAGCGGACGGTACACGCGAGGATTCATCCTTCTCCTCGGAAGTCCCAGCGGACGGTGCCTAGGAAGGACAACATGGAGCACTGAGTCAGGCAAACCACAGGTACGTTCACACAGCTTGCACAGTTAAAGAATCGCAATGCATTGAAAGGCGTGTATGTGTGGCAATGCAAGGCCTAGGCCTGTGTGACGCAGTCAAATTTAAGCCATGTGGGCCCTTGAAATGGCGGCTGCCTGACCTGTGAAGTGGGACAATGGGATGTGAGGTCAATGCGCTGGCGTGGCACACCGTGGCGGTAGGCGGTCGAAGACCGCTGTACGAAGTCGTATTGGTTAACATTGAACCCTATGGGATTCAGGAGCCAATGACGATGTGCGCCGGCGGTCGCGGTACGCACCGCCGCGGTACGCACCGCCGCGGGCGTGACCGCCATTTTCTATCTGATTAATCACTCGAGACCTGATCATCCACAGGAGAGGACCTATACTGCAAGTGCTGCTGTGAACTCGGTCTGGAAGTGACAATGGCTGCTGCGACTGGGGAAAGGGCCCCTGCCTTCACGTCTGAAGAGTTGGAGAAACTTGTGGATGGGGTCCTCCCCCAGTATGCGCTACTCTACGGTCCTCCAGACCAACAGGTGAGTACACTGAGTGCTCCTTGAATGGTCTATGCCTGTGTGGAGTGGGGTGGCTGTCAGTTGGTGGGGTGGGGAGAAAATGAGGAGTGCAACGCACAACAGATGTGAGAATGGGCCACATGGCAAGGTTGGGGAGGGGGGGGCATTTACTCCATACATGCAGAAATGTGACGTTTTCTCTTTCCCACCCTGTACATGTCAAACAGGTGAGCGCCCATCAGAAAATCGATATTTGGCGTGCCATCGCCAAGGAAGTCCGGGCCCTGGGGGTCTACACCAGACAGGGCACCCACTGTCGGAAGAGGTGGGAGGACATCCGCTGCGGAACCCGTAAGACCGCAGAGACCCTGCTGGGGATGGCCTCCCGACCTAGGAGGGGTGCCAGTCGTACCCTGACCCCCCTGATGTCCCGGATCCTGGCGGTGGCCTACCCTGAGTTGGATGGGCGCTTGAGGACAGCACAGAAGACACAAGGGGGTGAGTATCAGCACATTCTGCTATCCTTACGCGCAGTTGAGGCGTCTGGGTGGGGGAGGATGCCTGTGTGTGACAGTAGGCCAGGGCGCTTTCCGTAGTGTAGTCCCCTCCCTTAGACATGGCCCTGTGCCCCCGCCCCCCACCTCTGTAGGGTGCCAAGTGCAGCTATCCATGGTCCTCCATCACCCATGTGCGCATCTGTTGTCCCTAGACCTGTTGGCCTAGTCAGAAGTACTGAGTAGTATACCCCAAGTTCGCGGCTTAGTGCACGAGGCACCTGTGTCTGTCCTCTCCGCTAAGGGTTTTGACAAGGCATACACTCAACGTTGTTATTTTTCTCCCCCCACCCTTATTCTTTGTTTTCTTGTGCATTAGCATCATCAGGCGGAGGAGAATTGGCGTCGGAGCACGAGGGAGCTGCAGGTCACCAGGCCCCGGTGGGCACTGACACAGACACCAAGGGCACCAGTGATCCGGAGGGCGAGGGGAGCACCACAACGGGGGCCGGTGGAGACACCAGCGACACAGACACGTCCTCGTTTGGGAGCTCCCTAGCGGGGGCGGCAACATCTGTGCCCCCCGCAACAACAGGTACAGCCGCCACCCAGCGCACCAGCACCGCCCTCCCAGCAGCCCCTCAGTCTTCGCTCCGTGCCCGTTCGCCCAGGAAGGCGCGCGTCTCCTTCGCCCCAGGCACCTCAGCCCCTGCCTCTGTTACCCCTGCTGCCCTCAGTGCGGAGCTCATTGACCTGGTGAGGACGCTCATTGTTGGGCAGACCACCCTTTTGAATGCCATCCAGGGGGTGCAAAGGGAGGTGCAACAGAGCAATGCCTACCTGGAGGGCATTCATTCTGGTCAGGCTGCCCATCAACGAGCGTTCACTTCTTTGGCGTCAGCACTGACGGCAGCCATTGTCCCTGTCTCCAGTCTCCCTCTTCTGACTGCCTCCACCCTTTCTCTGTCTCCTGTTCCTCAGCCTATCCCATCCACACCATCAGACCAGCCTGCACACACCTCAACACCCAAGGCCAGCTCATCCAAACATAAGCACCACAGAACACACAAGCATTCACCCAAGCAACACCCAGATGCAGACATACCAACATTCACTACCACCTCTGTGTCCCCCACCTCCTCGTCTCCCTCCTCCCTCCCTGTGACGTCTACACTCACACCTGCGTGCACACCAACATCAGCCAGTTCTTCCATCACCAGCACACCCTCCACTACAGTCCTCACACGTGCAGTCACCACCCCCACTGCCATCTACACGTCCCCTGTGTCCTCTCCCACTGTGTCTGTCACCCCCTCTTCCAAGACACATAAACGCAGGCAGCCACCCAAGCAACAGCCAACAACCTCACGACAGCCTACGTCCCAGTCACCTGCACCCAAGGACAGCACACCTGACTCTCCTACAACCACATCCTCTTCCTCCACTTCTATCACCACTACTCCTACCCTTTACCTTGGTCCAAAGAAGTATTACCTCTCCAATGTTAACCTCTTTCCCTCCCCTGACCCACCCCCTCCATCTGGGAAAAGTCCCAAAGGCACTTCAGCCACCACCAGCCCAGCTGCTAAGGTACAAGTGGTGCATGGATTATGGAGCCCACCCTTTGGCGGCAGTGACACTTCACTGAGCAGCAAGGGGACTGCCAGCCCCCCCCCAGGCAAGAGGACCCGGAAAGTGAAGGGCTGCCGTGAGCGGACTGAGACGGCTGCCCCCAAGGAGGTAACTCCGGCCACTTCACCTGCCACAACAGCCAGGGGAGGCAAGGACCCGAGAGCCCCATCTAAGGAGCGGAAGGGCAGCAGGGCGGAGAGGCCAGCCAGCAGGAGCGCGGAGCAGGAGGGCCCCACACGCCCCATCCCGCCTGCAAGGGACGACACCAAAGGGCCCAGGACTCCGTCTCCGAAGGGGCCTGACACTGCACGTTCGGAGGGCGAGTGAGCAGGTTGTCAAGGCCAGGTCTGACTCCCTACACTGACTGGAAGAGCACTGCTGAAGAGGGCCCCGCCGTGCAGAAGAGCACCGCTGAACAGGGCCCCGCCGTGCAGAAGAGCACCGCTGAACAGGGCCCCGCCGTGCAGAAGAGCACCGCTGAACAGGGCCCCGCCATGAAGACAAGCTCCGCTGAACAGGGCCCCGCCGTGCAGAAGAGCACCGCTGAACACGGCCCCGCCATGAAGACAAGCACCGCTGAACAGGGCCCCGCCGTGCAGAAGAGCACCGCTGAACAGGGCCCCGCCATGAAGACAAGCACCGCTGAACAGGGTCCCGCCGTGCAGAAGAGCACCGCTGAACAGGGCCCCGCCATGAAGACAAGCACCGCTGAACAGGGCCCCGCCATGCAGAAGAGCACCGCTGAACAGTGCCCCGCCATGAAGACAAGCACCGCTGAACAGGGCCCCACCGTGCAGAAGAGCACCGCTGACCAGGGCCCCGCCATGAAGACAAGCACCGCTGAACAGGGCCCCGCCGTGCAGAAGAGCACCGCTGAACAGGGCCCCGCCGTCTCAAGCACCGCTCCGCTGGGTCCTTCCTGTCAAGCACCGCTCCGCTGGGCCCTTCCTGTCAAGCACCGCTCCGCTGGGCCCTTCATCTCAAGCACCGCTCCGCTGGGCCCCGCCGTCTCAAGCACCGCTCCGCTGGGCCCTTCCTGTCAAGCACCGCTCCGCTGGGCCCTTCCTGTCAAGCACCGCTCTGCTGGGCCCTTCATCTCAAGCACCGCTCCGCTGGGCCCCGCCGTCTCAAGCACCGCTCCGCTGGGCCCTTCCTGTCAAGCACCGCTCCGCTGGGCCCTTCATCTCAAGCACCGCTCCGCTGGGCCCTTCCTGTCAAGCACTGCTCCGCTGGGCCCCGCCGTCTCACGCACCGCTCCGCTGGGCCCTTCATCTCAAGCACCGCTCCGCTGGGCCCTTCCTGTCAAGCACCGCTCCGCTGGGCCCTTCCTGTCAAGCACCGCTCTGCTGGGCCCTTCATCTCAAGCACCGCTCCGCTGGGCCCCGCCGTCTCAAACACCGCTCCGATGGGCCCTTCCTGTCAAGCACCGCTCCGCTGGGCCCCGCCGTCTCAAGCACCGCTCCGCTGGGCCCTTCCTGTCAAGCACTGTTCACGGTTCACTGTGCCCACCATGCATCCTCCATGACCAGTGGACTCTGTTATCCACCTGATGGACTGTGGCTTTGCACTCCCCAGGATGGCACAGTGGGCAAGCCACCCACTGTAGAGACTTTGAGAGACTGTGGCTTTGCACTCCCCAGGATATGTCAGTGGGCATGGTGGCCCCTTTGTGGATCTGGCGTCGTGGACTCATGTGGCTGTGGTGCCCCCCCTTCCCTTCCCCCTGAGGTGCCTGTAGTTTTGTCACCAGATGCCCCTGCAGTGTTCTCTCCAAAGGACTCAGGTCTCCTGTGTGGGCTTTGCCCTTGTTTCACTACACTTTGGCCCACGGACATGATGAATTCGTAAGATGTGCAGGACTACTTGCTTCAGTTATCCACTGCTGTGTAAATACTTTTTTTTTATGAAATATTTTTTGATGGTTGAATAAGACTTTTCTGCAGCTATTTTGTACATAAATATTTATTCTCAATTTGGTTATGTCATTGTATTTTTTACGGGTGTTTGGGTGGTGTCACTGTGAGTTGTTGCTCTGCATTGGTGTGTACATCTTGGGGGGGGGGTGGGGGTCGCATATGTGTGTGCCCGTAACCTTTCGTCCTTCCCCCTCCCGTGTGTCGTAGGGGCAGTACTCACCGTTGTCGTCTGCGCCGGACTTCGTACTCGTGGTAGATGAGAAGGTAGACGAGAGCAGGTAGGATGTTTAATTTGGGTTCCATTCTGTCCTCCTTCCTCGTGGAGTGCGTAGAGGTGAGCGTTTTCCCGTTCGTAGTCTGTTTCCGCCGTGTTTTTATCGGCGGTGCTCCCGCCCCGGAAAAGGTGGCGGATTGGTGAGTTGTGATAGTGTGGGCGGTACATTGTCTGCCGTCTGGCTGTTGGCGATGACCGCCGCGCTGTTTGTCGGTCCCGCCGTAGCGGTCGGAGTGTTAAAGTGGCGGGCTGTGTTGGCGGTTCCCGCCAGGGTCAGAATTCCATTTTTTGGACCGCCGGCCTGTTGGCGGTTTGGCCGCCGCTTTATCACCGACCGCTAGGGTTAGAATCACCCCCTAAGTGTAGCCATACAAGATATGGCCCATGGTAAAAGCCCTGGTCCCGATGGATTGCAGGTGGAATACTATCAAACCAACTCTGCAAAACCGGTCCCCAAACTCCAGGAGACGATCCTGGAAGCTAGGCGCTGGGGCACACTACTGGCCCCCATGTGCAAGGCACCCTAAGCGAGATAGAGACCCGAGTGACCCTGGATCTTATCAACCGCTCTCCATGTTGATCGTGGACACAAAGATCCTGTCTAATGTGCTGGCTTTGAGGCTGCAGTAGATAGTGTCAAGCCTGGTTGTAGATGATCAGTGTGGGTTTATGCCAGGGAGAGGTACCCATATTAACCATAGACGATTGTCCCACATGATGCACTCACCCTCAGGCATGGACTTGGAAGCAGCACTGGTGGCATTAAACATTGAGAAGGCCTTCAACACCTTGGGTTGGGAGTATCTGTGGGAGGTGTTGCGTTGTATGGGAGTGGGGCCAGAATTCATGTCCTGGGTACGCCTTGTATATGCTGGCCTCAAGGAATGGGTCCGAGGTCTTTTGTGTGGAGAGGGGTACGAGGCAGGGATGTCCCTGTCCCCACTCCTATTTTCCCTGGCAATAGAGCCCCTGGCTGTGTGCCTACAGAAGGATCTAGTGGAATGGAATATATGCATCGGGAACGTAATGCATACCGTATGATGTATGCTGACAACACTCCCCTATACCTGTGCAGGCCAGAAGATTTGTTTCCAGTATTGCTGGCTGTGTTTGGTAAGGCCTCTGGTCTACGGGTCAAAAGACTCAAGACAGTGCTCTTCCCATTGGCAGGCCTGGTGGGGCTTTTGAGGAAGGAGCTCCCCGAGGTAGGTTTGCCGTGGGAGACAATGAAATTTCGGTACTTGGGCATATCACTCATGACTCAGGACCCCAATATGACCTGAATACGGGGAAGATGGTGGGAGGTCTATGATGGGCAGGGTAGCCCTAAGCAAGATTCTGCTTTTGCCTGTCTGTATACAATGAAGAATTCTTTCTGCGATTTACCAGGTGCTATGTTCACAGAACTCATTAGTCTTTTGGTGTCCTTGGTGGGGGTGCCAAGAGGAGCCGGGTCAAATTAGACATCCGGAAATGGGACCCCGATGAGGGTGGTCTAGGGCTTCCAGGTCTGCAGATCAATCATCTGGTGGGACTCCTGAAGTATGCAGCTTTGTGGTGCGCTGACTGCACCAATAGCGAAAATCCACCCTCTTGGTGGATGATAGCAACCTTTCCAATCTATTGATGAGTGGCGTTGGGGTACCAGCAGGCTCCCCCACATAGTACGACAAGTGGCCGGGGCCTGGGAGCAGGCGGTGAGGTGGGTCATGCGTAATGCACCGTATGCTCAACTTCTCCCCGTTTGGTGGTTGAAGCCTTTTCAACAAATACAGGCCTTGATGAATGTGACTCAGTAGCTGGAAGGCAGCTATCATGCGATTGGTGACCTATACTTGAATGGTACCTTGATTACGAATGGTTGAAGTGACCCCCCCTGTTCCATGTAGCAGTGGGACAGTTTCTAAAATATGCCAAGCTCTTCCACATGGCACAGAGGATCTGGTCAACCTTTCCCAATGAGCCAGAGGAGTCTTGCTCGCTTGGTGTCATACTGGATCTGGGAAAGATCAGGGAGCTTTTTCCTGGTTATATGTCGCACTGATGGCCAACAGATGTAAAGATGTGGTGATGTGGGGCCGGCTCACGCTGGTTGGTCAATGGACCCGGAGGACCCTTTTATGGAACACGAATGGAAGCTTGCCCGTGGATACTGCTAGTAATGCATGCTTTAAGCATACACAGTTTTATTACCCGCACCAAGCATGTCTCACTCTGCAGCAGTTAAATAGGGATTTTTCCTGGTTGCATAGATGTGTAACCTAGATGTAATATGCCCCAGGCTCATTTTCTCCATGTGATTTGTAGTTATATCCAGTTGGAGGCTTTTCAGCTCAGAGTGATATGAACACTCAGGGAGGCCATGGCACCAATCTGGACAGGATCATGCATCATTGCGAGCTCTAGCTTTGACGTTTGTCCAAAATGGGGAGGAAATGGGTTTTCAATTTGCACTACTGGGGTTAGTGTTTGCCCGGAGATGTATAGTGATACATTGGATAGTCCCCACATCCCCAATGTGGCACAAATGGTTGTCGGATCTGGGTGAGTAGTTGGTTGCAGAGGTGTGTCGGTTGAGGCGAGTGAGGATCGACAAGAATGCGGAGCAAAACCTGGACGTTTGGGGTGCAATAGTGGAACGTTTGAGTGAAGTGACTGAGATGTATGAAGGTTCCCTGAGATCTCGCCCTGCAATATCACCAGCGCCTACTTAGGCACGGGTAGATGTCACCATTGGGTGCAGTGTTTGGTCTTATGAGGAGAGAGAGAAGTAGTAATCTGGATATGAGGTGGTCCTGGGAGTCCGGGTGGGACCCACTGAGATTTTAATAGTGAGATAATTGTTGTTTATTTGGGGGTGGTTGAACCCCACCTGGCAGGGGCTCCATGTAACATCTCATTAGCATTCTGATGAGAGGTTCTGCATCAGTCTTGTATCTGTTATTGCTGCAATGTTTATTTGTATGTATTATTTATGGAAAATGCTAATAAAAACGTTTTTAAAAAATGTATTCCTCTACGGAAAATAATTGACCGTCATCACGGATCACCAGGCATTGCTTACAATCTTTGGAAACCCGAAGGTTAAGATGCCCCCCTATGTCGAGAGGTGGGGGTTGATTATCATGCAATCATGGAGGAGAAGTACCAGGCCCATTGCCAATGATGTTGAATTCCAAAAGTTAAAAAATTTATTGGATGAGTTATCAGTCACCCAAGAAGGTGTACTACGATGAGGCCCAAAAATTGTCATACCTGGAAACCTACAATAGCGAATCATCGAACTGGCCCACGAAAGACACAGTGGTGTCGTAGTCACCAAAAAAGCATTAAGAGGTCAAGTGTGGTTCCCTCGACTAGATGGGCGAGTTGAGAAGAAGCTGGAAGCATGCCACATTTACATTTGTTTATCCACCAAGGTGACACAGCAGCTAGTGAATATATCTTATCTTCCTGCTAATGCCTGGGAGAGAGTTGCAGTTCACATTTTTGGGATATTAGGAAATGGACGCCATTTCATGGTAGTCCTAGATGGAGAGTCACGTTTTCCTCTGGTGGAAGACCTATCTTCGACAACCCATAACAAAGTCAGAGAATGACTTGATGACATCTTTGCAATGTGAGGCATCCCCAAAATTCTCAAATCTGATAATGCCCCACCCTTTAACAGCATTGAGTTTAAAGAATTTCTCATCTGCCTCAACCTCAAACACCAAAAGAGTACATCCTCCTTGCCCCAAGCTAATGGTGTAGTTGAACGATTCACGGGCACCCTCAGGAATGTGATTCAACAAGCGTCCAGGGAAGGAATCAAATTGAAACAAGCCATTTGTCCAGCCCTTTGGGCCTAGCGATCAGCTCCTCACCCCACAACTTGTGAGAGTCCAGCCACCTTGTTGTTTGGGAGAGCCACCAGAAAAAACCCACCTCAATGGACCCTGGATCGATTGGTGAATACTGACAAGATTCGAAACACCGACGCAGCTCAGAAAATAAAAATTAAAAAATATACAGTTCAGTGTCACCATGCCCAGGAGGCAGTTTTGACAAAGGAGATCAGGTAATGGTTAAGCAGAAACTCAGACAGAAAATGGACACTCCTTTTCCACACCGATCTGTTAAGGTTTGTGGCACGTAAAGGACAAATGGTGACTGCACATCGTCCTGGACAATCCATCACTCAGGACATATCATATTTTAAACAGCTACACTTTTCAAGTCCTGAAACCGTATGGGAAGCAACCCCATTTCACCAATGCCTGGTCAGGGTGGACCTTGAATCATCTCGGATCACCCGAGCTGGCAGACAAGTGAAAGCGCCTCACCAACTATTTGAGGAAATGTGAATTTGGTGATGTCTGTGATCTTTTTATTAAACAAAGGGGAAAATGTAGCATATTGATGTTATGCGCTCTAGAATCCTTGTGGTTCTGGGCAGACTCTGAACAGGAAGCACGTAATCTGCAGCGAGGTGTAAGAGTGTAATGTAATGCACAGCGGGAAGTAAGATGTAATGCACAGTCAATCAATCAATCAATAAAAAAATGTATTAAGCGCTACTCACCCAGAAAGGTCTCAAGGCGCTGTGGGGGGGAGGGAGTAGGGATGCCGTTTTACTGCGCAAAAAGCCATGTCTTTAGGTGCTTTCTGAAAGTCGGGAGGTCCTGGGTCTTGCGTAGGTTGTTGGGGAGGGAGTTCCAGGTCTTGGGGGCGAGGTAGGAGAAGGATCTGCCTCCGGAGGTGGTGAGTTGGATGTAGGGGACTGAGGTGAGGGTGAGGTGAGCAGAGCGGAGCAGTCGAGTGGGTGCGTGGAAGTTCACTAGTTCATTGAGGTAGGCTGGTCCAGGGTTGTGGAGGGGTTTGTGGGCGTGGATGAGGATTTTGAAGAAGATCCTTTTTTTGATGGGCAGCCAGTGAAGGGTTCTGAGGTGAGCAGTGATGTGTTTGTAGCGTGGGAGGTTGAGGATGAGGCATGCGGCTGCGTTCTGGATACGCTGGAGTTTCTGTTGAAGCTTGGCTGTGGTACCAGCGTAGAGGGCGTTGCCATAGTCTAATTTGCTGCTGAGGAGTGCATGGGTGACGTTTTTTCTGGTTTCTATGGGAATCCATTTGAAGGTCTTCCGTATCATGCGAAGGGTGTTGAAACAGGAGGATGATATGGTGTTGATTTGTTGGGCCATGGAGAGAGATGAGTCTAAGATGATGCCGAGGTTGCATGCGTGGGTGGAGGGTGTTGGAGGTGGTCCGAGGGCGATGGGCCACCAGGAGTCATCCCATACTGTCTTGTTGGGGCCGAAGATGATGATTTCTGTTTTGTTGGAGTTCTGTTTGAGGTGGCTTGTAGTCATCCATTTGGTGGTGTCGAGGAGTCCGGCGTGGAGGTTTGTCTTGGCGGTGGAAGGGTTCCTGGTGAGGGAGATGACGAGCTGTGTGTTGTCTGCGTACGAGATGATGGTGATTCCGTGGGGGCGGAGGATGTTGGCGAGCGGGGCCATGTAAATGTTGAACAGGGTAGGGCTGAGGGAGGACCCTTGGGGGACCCCGCATTTGATCTTGGTTGCTGGGGACTGGAAGGGAGGGAGGCAGACTTTCTGGGTTCTTTCGGCGAGGAAGGAGGTGAGCCAGTCTAGGGCCTTGTGCCGGATTCCTACGTTGAAAAGACGTGCACAGAGGGTTTGGTGGCTGTCTTATCCAGGTGACTGGTTGACACCTGTTCGTTATAAGTCAATAAGGACGCTCAATGAAGGACCACACAACAATTATAAATACAATGTAGCTTTACTAGAATTGCAGGTAAATGTAGGCATTTAGTACATAAACAATAGTAGAATACGAATAGCAATGAAAAGCATCTATTTATATATAAGTACACTACAAAGAGCATCTATGCATATATATATATATATATATAAGCAGAGAGTTAATTGACAGATATAAGTTTTGATTAACTGTATACCAAAAAGCATCACACTACGATATTCAGGAAGCAGAATATAAATGAGTTGAATACTTCAGATAAGCTTTAATTTACTGCACACCAAAATGCATGTTTCAATTACTGCAGCAGGCTCTCACTATGATGTTCAGGAGGCAAAATATAAACAAACTGAATACTTCAGACAAGCTTTGATTTACTGCACACCAAAATGCATGTTTCAGTTACTGTAGCAGGTTCATACTACGAGGTTTAGAAAGCAAAATATAAACGAGCTGAGTACTTCAGGTTATAAACACAGTGCAGGCATAAATAATCAGTCATAATAATAGAGCAGAGAAATAAAGGCCTTCCATCCCTGTGTGGAACTTAACTTAGTCCACGAAATGCTGGGGAGCCCTCTACCGCCTGCTTGGACCTCTCTCCCCCTCAAGCATCACGGTCAGCAAAACAGGGAGCCAGCGCTAGGCCATGGCAGCTTCCACAATTCCATCTGCGAGCGTCCAATCCCTCACCCACACCTCAGTGCTTAAATAACTCGAAGCTTGGATTCTATCTCATTCTAGCATTTTCTAGCTATGTTATCACTACTTGGCTGCTCTGCCCTTCTCCAGCCTTTGTTTTCATTCCATCTTCTCCCTGTACTCTCGTTCTCAAGGTTGAGACGGAGTCTTCTACACAAACAAGCTTGAAAATAATATCATGAACTTTTTCACGTTGTTTGGGGAGGGGTTTCAACAGGCATCACACCCATCTACACTGCTCAAGCTAATTAACCCTTCGCGTCACAATGTCTTCCGCACCTTTCCCTATACTGATCACTCCACCCCTTAGATGGGCGTGATGCATGTTGAAACGGATATCATTTACTTTGACATTCCGCTAGCTAGATTGCTACTAATACTGGTCAGTGTTATTCTAAGTGCCTGCATCTTTAGTATGAAGCTGTTTTGTGCATACATATAGTCTACATAGTATAGTCATTAGCGTAACACAAACAATCAATAACCAGATTAGCTGTTGTAACACTATATTTAGCATCTTCATAGCTCCTAGTGCCCAGCCTAAGAAGATGTCATTCCAATGATGCTCAGTTATTTGCTGGATGCATGAAGCAGTGTGCATAAGATGTTTAGCGTTTATGGTCATTAGTATGGCTGTATCCTTGGTGTATTTAGCTGCCATATCAAATTTAGCAAAGGTAACTTGTGTGTAGTGCCTGATTGCCTCTAATCTGGGTAGCTTAACAATAAGCAAGATGTTCCACTCTAACTGTGCACGCATTTGCGTCTGTAATGTGGTTATGGTGAACTTAGTCGATCGATACAAGATGTGAGTGTTTATGTAAATGATGCTGGTAATATTGCACATACACGTTACTTGCTCTCCGGTGGTTTGTATAAATCCGTTAAGAAGTAAGGGATGATTAATAACATAACATATACTCTCTGTCCCTATCTGATATAAGTCTGTGCCATTTAATAGGATAAGGTAACCATTCACATTCTCCTGGTATTGTGTGAAGACATGAATCTAGCACCCACCAGTGTGGGTACATAGCCACCCCGTAGACCAATCTGCACATCTAGTGGGATCTACAGTGTGATTTATTTAATCAATCTACTTTTTGTCAGTGTGAGGTATCCACCATTCTTTTACTTATCACTACGGGGAGCAATATAAAGGGGCACCATATGTCAGGAGGAAAATTACTTCTTACTATATCAAAAAGAGCATAACACATTTCTTCCTCACCGTGAATCTGTATGGGCTTTACCCATATTTCTTCAGGCAAATGCAATTGTAGTCTCCAATATTCACCCTGAGGCTGTCCCCCTTCTGTGTTAAAGTCAGCATACTGTAGATTAACAATGCTTTGCCATAGTATGCACTCGATGCCCTTGGACACTGCTTGTCGGTTTTAAAAGCCTTTTTTTTTCAAATTGTTCATAAGTGAAATTATGCCATTGCCAATCGCGATACAACCCACGCAGGACTTTCCATACTTCTTGTGTGTGTGTGGGCCCCCGTTGAGGAATTACTTTTAGGGCCTCTCCTGTACTTTATCCTGTAGAAGATAGCTTATTCCTAATAGCTTCATCATCAAAAGAATACAGGGTCCCTACCCCGATTCCGGTGACCCCAGCTATCAAGGACCCTAGATCTCTTCTAATGCGAAACTTTGGCAGGGGCCATTACTGTGGTGCACATAATGGATCATACTTTGAGACATTCCCCTTGGTAATATTTATCTGTAACACAATACAATGAATTATGCTTGCATGCAGATCTTGCTTACATCCTATTCTATATCGAACTA
This sequence comes from Pleurodeles waltl, assembly GCF_031143425.1. Classification (NCBI taxonomy): domain Eukaryota; kingdom Metazoa; phylum Chordata; class Amphibia; order Caudata; family Salamandridae; genus Pleurodeles; species Pleurodeles waltl. Next base: position 1,172,621,333 of record NC_090447.1, on the reverse strand, counting down.
TAGAAACGTTGCTTAAGTTGCTAATCATGCGTCTTTCGGTTACATAAAACATGAAGGCTGGTGGTTTGGAGTATCGAACTCCTTTGGTTTTCATAGTTCATTGTAACGACCACCAAGTGTCCTGGTATCACAATATTTACATATCATGTTTAGCACATAACTCAAAGCCTGTACTATTGCAGGCGTCCCCTGCACGTCGTTCAGTCCGTTGGCATGTCGGATTTGCTGTCCAGTTACCTTCCAGGTTACAGCTTTGGCAGCCATCCACTTGCCTCCAGGTACCTCCACGTTGCAAAGTGAAACATTTCCCTGGTCATCAGTTACGTTAGCGGCTTGAGGTGCACAAGTGACATGAAGGTCCGTAACGGCATTCTCTGCTATCATCAACGCAGATGTCATCGTTTATGACCGTGGGGTAAGTCTCACTGCAGGTACAAATACAGATACATTAGAGTTCTTTAAAAGTACAATATACGTACTCCCCACCCCTTGACTCAATAGCTCTCCTCTCTGGCTTTTTCCCTGGATGGTTTACCCATACTTTATACTTTTCTTCCTGTGTTTCCAAATCCTCCCTCACCTCTCTGGGTGTTATCGGGGGGGACAGATCTTTTCTTCAATGTGGGGGGTGTACGCTGGTTCACAAATCACTTGTGCAAGTCTGTCATGTGCTTGATACGATACAGCAGCATCTCCTTGGTTCAGTAATACTACTTTAACCTCTCCTCTAAAATCTGGGTCTATGACTCCCCCTAGCACCGACACTCCCTTGATGGCTAGGCTGGATCTAGGGGCAATTCTACCATATGTTCCAGGTGGTACTCTTACTCCTATTCCTAAGGGAACAGTTTTCACCTGCCCTACGGGTATTTCTCCATCCTCTGGAGCAAACAGGTCCAGTCCTATACTGCCAGAAGTATCCTGTAAAGGTAATCGAGCTCGAGAATCTGTTTTCCAGACAATCATTGTGTGGGTGAGTTTATCATGCCCTGTCATCCGAATGAAAGGAGTCTGCTGCCCAACTGGTCTATCGTTCAATTCAAACAAGGCTTTGTCTAAATTACTACTCCATCCTTTTAGAGTCTGATGTGCTGATAACTTTTTTAGCTGTTCTTTCAACAATCTGTTATATCTCTCAATCATGCCTGCAGCTTGTGGATAATAATTAGGGTGTAAAATCCACCAAGTTCCCTGTTCCTGCACCCAGCCCAGCACTGTTTTCCCTGAAGAGTGTTTTGGTTCTTGCGAAATCCAGACTGGGAGGCGTCGGGTGAGTTGTTTTCCTCTAGGAAGTGAGTTAGTTGGGCGTTCACTATCTTCTCAGCGACGTTGGCGTGGTGGAATGGGAGAAGAGAGATTGGGCAATAGTTGGTGAGGTCTTCCAGGTCTGCTTTGGGTTTTTGAGGAGTGCGGTGTCTTCAGCGTGCTTCCAGGTGTCTGGGAAGGTAGCGGCGTAAAAGAAGCTGTTGATTACGGCACGGAGCAATGATTGGGCTGGCCTTGTTGAAGATGTGGTGGGGGCAGGGGTCTGTGGGGGAGCCTGAGTTGATGGAGTTCATGGTGAGCGAGTGTATGCTGTTTGACTGAAGCTCCCATGTAGCATAACTCATCTGCATGCTCCCGGGCTGGGGAGGACGCTACAATTGTATGTACATGTATTATTTTTGTGTGTTTATAGGTTTTGTTTTTGCGCTGTATATTGTATGGCTGACATTTGAAATAATAAAGCTGCTAGCTTGATACAGTCTCTTAAAATGTGAATGGCTTATTCCACAATTATAAGTAGTGTAAGGACAGTGCATATATTGTTTGAGTCCAAAGCATATATTAGGCTGCTCTATAAACACTCATCTCTGCTGGTAAAATTAATCTCTACTCTAACTGGGCAAAGGTGTTGCTTATTCATTTAAGGAGTTCACAGTTAGGAGCACTGACTGAGGTTTTCATCAGGCATTCTTCCCAAATTTCAAAATATTTTTAAGGGGTAAAGTTAGATTAGACGATTTTCTATAATTCAATTAACACGTATGTTCGTAATGGTTGCCAGGACATATGGCCTTAATCAATAAAGATAATCATTCATGAATCCTACAATTGCAATTAGGGTTACCAGAAATAAAAGCCCTCTCTGTCTTGGGAGGTGGGATTTGTTACTTATATTCAAAATCATGCTTTGAAATGTTCAATTAGATAAACTAGAGTGGCTAAATAACATTGCATTTTTTTCAAAATGCCCTACTACATGAAGCATCACAACTGAGTTGTCCAGAGAATTAGAGAGCCTTACCAAACAGTATGTAGTTGTCTAGTTTCTCAGCACTATCAACCCATAGGAAAGTAGGAAATAATGTAAAATAAATTAATTCTCTCTGTCTGTCTCTCTCTCTCTCTATATATATATATATATTTGTACATATATATAGCTATAATAATATATGAATATATATTAACATCTAAGTAAAATACTATAAATAATGATAAAGTTGATTAATTAATTATTATTATGGTAATACACTTGTATTTGAGATTGCACAAGCATGACTAAGCTCTATTAAATTCCCCTATATTTTTCTAGATGGAGATCTCCAAACCAGTGGCCAAGAACTCCACAAAAAGGTGTAAAAATAACAGTCAGAAATTCAATCGTGGGAGTCTCAACTAACTCATTTGAAGAGGTGGAGACTCCATAAGCTACATCTAAGTGTAAACCTCCACTCAGAATAGCAAAAATAGATTTACGTGCAGGAGTAGAAGTACACCTTGGTAAATCTACACAAAATTATTAATAAAATTGCTCATATCTGGTTAAATTTTCAAATTGCAGAATTTACTGCTTAGCTGCAATTTGCAGTAACAAACAGTTTCCAGTTCTTATGAATGCATTGCATTTGTTAGAATGAAACGTGTTACAGTACATGCAGGATCTGTTTGGTTCCAGAGCCTTAAACAATTCCAATCTTTGACTCCTTCACAGCGAAGGATTAACAGTTACGTCCTTGGCTGCGGCGCTGAGGCGCCAAGGATGTAACTGTTACCCCCATGAGCCTCGTCCCCACACCCCCAGGGCAGGGATGGAAGGGGAATTGCTTCCCCTTCCACCCCGTCCCCCCCACCCCTCTCACATCCCTCTCATTACGTCATCAGAAGTTATCTCCCATCGCACTGGAAGCTCAGCTTCCAGCGCGATCCGGAAGAGAAATGCTTTGCATTTTATTAATTACTTATTAATTAGGCTGGCCTTCCCCCAAGAGGCCAGAAACCACTAGGCACCAGGGATTAAAAAAAAAAATACAGATGGGGAGCGACCCCTTAGGCAAGGGTTGCTCCCCTGGTGGGCAATTTTATTTTAGGCCATTTCTGCCCCCTTTGGCACAGATCGGCCTATTTTGCTTCGGCTAATCTGCCCACTGGGGGGGAAGAAACCAGTAGACACCAGGGATTTTTTGTTTTTGTGTCATTTTCACACTAGGGGAGTGAACCCTTAGGCAATTATTGTAAGGCCCATCTGCCCCCAAACGGGCAGAAACCCCACTAGAGACTAGGAAAGATTTTTTTTCCATATTCCCACCCCAAATAAATGGGGACAAAGTTGTTCTGCCCACTGGTGGGCAGATGGGGCAATTACCCCTGATCCTTCTCGGGGGGCAGAAAGCCTACTAGATGCCAGGGAATTTTAAAAAAATAAAAAGAGTAGGGTGGTGGCTACCAACCAGTATGGGCCTGGTTTTACCCCCACCCCAACTGAAGGGGGTAACAGTCTTTCAGCTCTCCCCCCACACACTAAAAGATCTCATCCCAAAGGCAAACAAGAGGACATTTGATTATTTGGGGTTTTGGTTTTACATTTGGGCCATGAGAGCTTGTTTAACTCTCAAAATTGTCCCACTTGGAATGGTGAGGGCTGCACTTTTGGACTTTGGGACGCTGCCATGTTGAAAAATCTACAAGACCTAGACACATCTAAAAACTTTGGGTGAGTCCAGGGTGGTGTGCTTCACATGCACCCCGCACCATTTTCTTACCTACAAAGCCCTGCAAACCTCCATCTGTGATGGAAATCACACATTTTTCCAACATTTCTGTGATGGAACCTTCCGGAATCTGCAGGAATCCACAAAATTCCTACCACCAGCATTGTTGCATCTATATCGATAACAATTCTGCCCCACTTGTCAGCCTAAAAACATTTTTTTTCAAACTGCCAATTTGGACCCGCTTTGGTTCCCCCTCATTTTTTACATATTTTTGGTTCTTCCCTGTTACAGGAACTTGGCCCGCTACACAAGTGAGGTACCATTTTTACCAGGAAACTGAGGGGAACGTTGGGTGGTAGGAAATTTGTGCCAGTGTGATGATCCTACACAAAAATATGGTAAAAATGTGATTTTTTTGCTAAATTTGAGGTCTGCTGAGGATTCTGGTAAGAAAACACTGGGGGGTCCACACAAGTCACACCTTCCTGGACTCCCTCGGGTGTCTAGTTTTCAGAAATGTTTGGGCTTGGTAGGTTTCCCTAGGTGGCTGCTGAGCTCAGGACCAAAAACACAGGTTTTGTATTTGATCATTTTGATGTGCCCACATAGTGTTTTAGGGCATTTCCTGACGCAGGCACTAGGCCTACCCACACAAATGAGGTACCATTGTTATCGGGAGACCTGGAGGAACGCTGGGTAGCAGGAAGTTTGTGGCTCCCCTCAGATTCCAGAACTTTGCAGCACTGAAATGGGAGGAAAAAGTGTTTCTTTTGTCAAGTTTTGAGGTTTGCAAAGGATTCTGGGTAACAGAACCTGGTGAAAGCGCCACAAGTAACCCATCCTGGGCTCCCCTAGGTGTCTAGTTTTAAAAAATGTACAGGTTTGCTAGTTTTTCCTAGGTGCCAGATGAGCTAGAGGCCAAAATCCACAGCTAGGCACTTTTGCAAAAACAGGTCAGTTTTCTTTAGAAAAATGTGATGTGTACACATGTGTTTTGGGGCATTCCCTCACGGGCATTAGGCCTACCCACACAAGTGAGGTACCATTTTAACAGGAGACTTGGGGAAATGCTGGCTGGAAGGAAATTTGTGGCTCCTCTTAGATTCCAGAACTTTCTATCACTCAAATCTGGGGAAAAAGTGTTTTTTTGCCAAATGTTGAGGTTTGCAAAGGATTCTGTGTAACAAAGCCTGGTGAGAGCCCCACAAGTCACCCCATTCTGAATTCCCCTAGGTGTCTAGTTTTTAAAAATGTATAGGTTTGCTAGGTTTCCCCCGGTGCCGGCTGAGCTAGAGGCCATAATCCACAGCTAGGCACTTTGCAAAAAACAAGTCCATTTTCTTTGGGAAAATGTGGTGTCCATGTTGTGTTTTGGGGCATTTCCTGTCACGGGCACCAGGCCTACCCATGCAAGTGAGGTACCATTTTTATCTGAAGACTTGAGGGAACACAGAATAGAAGAACAAGTGTTATTGCCCCTTGTCTTTCTCTACATTTTTGCCTTCCAAATGTAAGACAGTGTGTAAAAAAGACATCTCTTTGAGAAATGCCCTGTAATTCTAGTATGGGGACTCCGGAATTCAGAGATGTGCAAATAACCACTGCTTATCAACACCTTATCTTGTGCCCATTTTGGAAATATAAAGGTTTCGTTGATACCTATTTTTCACTTTTTATATTTCACCAAATGAATTGCTGTATACTCTGTATACAACGAAAACTCATTGCAAGGTGCAGCTCCTTTATTGGCTCTGGGTATCTAGGGGTCTGCAAGCCCTATATATCCCTGCAACCAGAAGAGTCCAGCAGACACAACGGTGTATTGCTTTTGAAAATCTGACATGGCAGGAAAATGTGGAGAGAAATTGCTGGGTTTTTTTCATCTCAATTTCAATATTCTTTCATTGTAACTGTTATTTTTTGTAGGAAAAACTTGTAGGATCTACACTACTGACCTGTTGCTGAATTCAGTATTTTGTCTACTTTTCAGAAATGTTTAGCTTTCTGGGATCCAGTATTGGTTTCACACCCATTTCTGTCACTAACTGGAAGAAGGCTAAAAGCACAAAAATAGTAAAAATGGGGTAAGTCCCAGGAAAAATGCCAAAATTGTGTTGAAAAATTGTAGTTTTCTGATTCAAGTCTACCTGTTCCTGAAACCCTTTGTTGATGCCATTTTCAGGGAAAAAAACACAAACCTTCTAATGCAGCACTTTTCCCATTGTTTTTCAAAAAACTAAGGGGGTGATTCTAATTCTGGCGGGCGGCGGAGGCCGCCCGCCAGAATTCCGCCCCCATAATACCGCTCCGCGGTCAGAAGACCGCGGAGGGTATTATGAGTTTTTCCCTGGGAAAAACTCCCTTCCCACGAGGATGCCGGCTCGTAATCGAGCCGGCGGAGTGGGAAGGTGCGACGGGTGCAGTAGCACCCGTCGCGTATTTCAGTGTCTGCAAGGCAGACACTGAAATACCTTGCGGGGCCCTCTTACGGGGGCCCCTGCCGTGCCCATGCCATGAACAGGATGGCGGTAGGGGGGGTCAGAATCCCCCATGGCCTTGGGGGATTCTGAGGGCAGCGGTAAACCGGCGGAAGACCGCCGGTTTACCCTTTCTGACCGCGGCCAAAGCGCCGTGGTCAGAATGCCCTGCGGGGCACCGCCGGCCTGTCGGCGGTGCTCCCGCCGACCCTCGCCCCGGCGGTCAAAGACCGCCGGGGTTAGAATCAGCCCCTAAATGTTTGCTGTATTTTGGCTATTTTCTTAGTCTCCTCCAGGGGAACCCACAAACTCTGGGTTTCTCTAGGATCCCTAGAATGTTGGGAAAAAAAGGCGCAAATTTGGCGTGAGGTGGTTATGTGGACAAAAAGTTATGAGGGCCTAAGCGCAAACTGCTCCAAATAGCCAAAAAAAAGGCCTGGCACCTTAGGGGGGAAAGGCTTGGCAGCGAAGGGGTTAAGGCTGAAAACCAGTCAATGAGTTTCCACCTTACAATGTTTACGAACTAAAACTGCGTTTCAACAGATGAAGATTCAAGAAAACGTATTAGTCAGAATACTCGTCCCTATTATTCCCCTATTTTATTCAAAATGTAATTCCAAATTATAATTTAGCATAGACGTTTACATTTACTGCGAAGTGGAAAGATGAGCAATCGGGAGCTAGCGGAAAGTTTGGCTTTTTACCCTATTCCTTACTAAGTCCACATTCATCAGTACCAAACATCACGACCATGCTCAGCTTCTAATGAAATCATTATACCCCTGAAATGCAGACAAAACTATATCCTGATACAGAACACCTATACTGTATATCTGACTTGAGGAGAAAAAGTGCATCATGTGTATATGTTCCTCTTGTGTTATATTGCTGTTTTCTGTGTGAGTATAGCTAATCTTATTCAAGAAATTACAGATACAGAAATGTGATTTTGATTAACGATTAGTCCTACTCAATATTTTCAAATAATTTCAGACCGAGAATAATATTAGGCTGAGCCACGCTTGTTTAACGTGGCTTAATTTTATTAATCGTTGTTGGTAAGTTGAAGGAAGCTACTTCTACCCTACGTGTGAAATGGGTGTTCGAGGTTCAACAAGTAATAAAACCTGGACTACAGCCAGAAAACATTTAAATTATAAAAAAATAACATTATTGTTGATTATCTTTTTGGTAAGTGTTGCTATTTTACGACAAATACTAATGGATTAGAGGTGCAATGATGATATTCTCTGGAGAGGTAAGTATTGAAGCTTTTGGCTTCCGGTTCAGGAGGCAGATTTGTTCTTCTCTGTCCATTATAGAGGCATATGCTCCCATAATGGGTCTTGGATTCAGAGTAGGATATGTATGTTTGCTATGTATTGACAGCCATATTGATTAGACATTAGTGCAGGTTATCAACGTGTTCTGTTCTAGAATTGCGATTTCCCAATTGCAATTCTTAACGATCACAATTCCTGATGTAAGAAAAGTTGCATCTTTTATTTAGTTGTTCCTATTGCGCTGCAAATCGACCTACCTCATGAGTCTTAATGAGTTAGGCCGCAATTTTCAACCCGTTAAGAATTGTGGCCATCACAGGGATGGTGGCCTGCTGAGGTCAGCAGACCGCCATGTCTGCAATTGCTTTTTCAATTTTCAATTTTGAAGCAATTTTTTTTATAATGGAGCCCGTTTTAAGGGGGATGTGTTTAAAAAGAAATAAAAGGAAACGTTCACTCTTTTCGATTTGCGAATGGTTACCACTACCGCTTAGTAGTCAGAAAAAAATTAATGTTTGGCAACCGTAATTCGATCAAAAAACATTCAAACATACCACTGCAATTCTGTATTGGAAAGGTGCGCTCCTAACACGCCCCTTCCAAATACCAAATTATTATGTATGTGCAATTGCAAATTGTAATTCAGTAACGTGTTACTAAATCATAATTTGTTCTTTGTACATAGGCAAAAGTATTTTGGTGGTCGGAATTGGCCCAGTCAGACAGTTTCTGATCTCAAAATTGTTTTGCACATATGGCCCCTAGTCTCACAATGGCACTGTTGCAAATCCTGAGTCAATGATTTGCTTGACTGTTGCATCTATAGGTGTGGGTGTATTACAATCATTGACTTTATCACAAAACAACCAAGTGAATGTCACTGAAATATTAGAATTAAAAATAAAATATGAGGCTCAAAGTACTGAGTAAATGCTCAGAGCACTGTTTTCCCTTTTGCCTTGTTTTACTAAGGCTATATGAAGGCTATGTGCTGGCTTAAAATAGGATTTTAGAAGCCATGATAGGGTTTCATTAGGAATTTGATTCTGTTTCTGTTTACAGTAGTCTTGCAACTCAGTAGGTGGGGTTTTCAATATCATATCCCACTGAAACAGTATCTTTATCAGCAATGAGCAATCAGCAATGAACTTATAAGTCTGTTTTTCAGTCTCAATCCAATCCAAATGTGTTACTACCAAGTACACCTCAAACTAGCTTGACATCCTGACGCGTCCCATTGTGACTTCTTCACTTTTCCCTTCTAATGGCCCGCACCCTAGGGCTTCCCTTCTAGTCTCCGGTCAGAACCTGCCTTGAAAAACAGAAGAGAGAGGTCTTGTAACAGTACACAGTCTCCTCACTGAATGCTTGCCTGCCCTCTTAAGTTTCTGAGATCCAACCACTTGTCCATCTCTATTGCCTGTTGATTAGTTATGACCTTTGTGGTACCTCCCCTGACCTGTTTTGACCTGTCTTCCCTTCTCTGTGATTGGCCTCTTCCCTAGTACTTAGGTAAGCCCCCCATACTTCAAAAGGAGCCCCTGCCCGTTCTTTTCAATGGGACTATGGCATGGTGGTTACAGCATCTCAACATTTCTCTACATCTGGCTGAGAACACTGGCCCCATATCCAACTTACGAATTATGCTACACCTGCAATGGAAGCCAAACAGAGATTCTGCCTCTGAGCTCTGCTCCATTGCCGCAGTGATTGTGAATATCTTGTGATCCAGAGTAAGTGGATTCCCTGACGTCTCTACTCATAGTGACTAGTTCTGACACATTACAGATTTTTCTGAGTGTACATCAGGATTGCTTTCCTTTTAGTAGTTAGAAGCACACATTGTAATTTATTTCATGAGGGGGTATCATAGGTAATCAGGGAAAACCACTTCCCCTAGTCCCAAAATACTCCATGTGTCACAAGAGAATCTAGGGGATGGATGAGAAAGTGAGTTGACAGATGGACGTGATGCTCGATGGTAGAAAATGAACATCTGGATGGCTGTGTGGATTCCTAAGAGTCAGACAACATCAAATTTGGTAGAGTTTAATGTAAACTCACCCAGCTCAGTGGAAGCAATACTAAACTTCTAAAGTGGTGATACTAAAGAGCTCTCTGGGGGAAGGGACAAGGAAAAAAACACAACAAAAAATAGCTTGGCTCCTTTGGCACAACCAGGTACTCAGGCAGTGCAATAGCCAGTATACTCTCAATCAGGTAAAGCTCAGCTAAGAAATACATATTATATTGCATTACTAGAAGAATCATAGCAATATTAATGATACAAAGAGAAACTCAAGAACATGCACTCATTGGATAGTATGCAGCAATAGGAGATATAACTAAGCTGTGAGGAAAACAGTAGTGAGCCAGGAGAAGCATTGCAAATGATGGTAGCTGGACAAATAATAATAAAGAAAATTAACTTACCTATTCCCGCTGCCACCTGCCGCCTCGCTCCTCTGCTCTTCTGATGGTGTCCCAGCAGTCCCTGGGACACCATCACAGGCTCCCCAACGTAATCCTGATTCTGCTCTCATACTAAACCTAGCATGAGAGCAGCAGCAGGATTGATTTGAGTGGTTTGGTCTGCCACTCAGACAGTGCACTGGAGCCTGTGCAGTTTCACCAACCCGACTGTGTAACAGAGCCGGCTTGGGAAAACCTAAGTGCTCATGTGTGTTTGGCTGGCCTAAGACAGCCGGCCAAACACATTTGCGCACTTAAGTGCACTCTACTCCCCTCCCCCTGCCCATGGCCCAGCCCCGTCCCTCCCTGCACATGCTTCTGACTGAGCCAGCAGCTAAAAAATAAAACAATAGTAAAATATCATTTTATTTTTCAGCTAGTGGCCTAGCCAGGGGGCTGACCCCCCCTTCGCCATTGCGAAGGAGCCACCCCTGGTTATTCGACTGGGTGGATAGTTGGATGGGTTGGTGGATGGATGGATTAATGTAAGAAATCACATAAATGGGTGGGTGGATGGAGGAGTGGGGGATACACAGATGGATAATCAGGCCATTGAAATAAAGCAATTGAGGGAGAGCTGGCTCAATCAGTGTGTGGTTGTGCTGGTGATTTGGTAGATGATTCAATGGATATATTGCTTAAAACTGGTTCGTTCTCACTGCTTCAGTTCTGTTCCTCATTTGGCTGCCATGTTTTGCCACCTGTACCCTGATTAGAAGCTGAGAGTTCAACTCTGATCTCTGTTGAGACAGGGGTTTGCACAGGAAATGGAATTCCAAGGTGTACAAAAGTTAACACATCCAAATGGTATTCCCTGACAGATTTCAGCACGTCAAACCTGCTGAAATTTAGCAGTGCAAAGGCTGGTAGAAGAGTTGAAACATGCAGAATTTTGTGTTTTCAACACTGATACTGCATGTTATGCCTCATTAGTAAGTAAAATAAAAATGAAATAGGAGGTACTTACTGCACCAGGTAAGTATTTGCCGATTGCAGTAAATACCTAATTCCCCCCGGGAATCCCTTGTAATTGGGGATTAGAAAAGGGGGAAAGGCTCACCTTTTTACATCTCTCATCCTCTGCATGTCAACAACAAGTGAAAGTGTTCACTTATGTGTTTGAGCTAGTGTGAAAGCAGGGGGCAGATGATTGTAGGGGCCCTATATAACATGAAATTGAAGTTGAATAAAAAGGGAATTACAGGGATGTTTTTCTCTTCTCAAGTAGACAACTCGAGCTTCACTTTTGTTGTCTATTTCATGTCACTCAGAACCTCTTGGTGAAAAGCATTGTGGATTGAAGTTGAAAAACATCAGTTTGTTTCAAAATAAATTCAAGCATTTGTTTTAAAAAGAGGATGAAAACCATTATGAACCCTTCATGCCTGAGTCAGCAACCAACTGACATCCTCCCAGTACAATTCAAAACATAACATTCCATTAGTCCAGGAGAGTCTTCTATTCAATAAGAATGTTAGCAACAAGACTTGCAGCAGGCTCTTTTCTTTCATAATATTTAAAAAAGAAAATGACCTGAACAGAAAAGGTATCCTGTGCTGTCAGACACTCCTACGTACCTCCTGGGGAATGGCAGATTTATCTTCTAACCAGTAAGAACTAACACCCATGTTGATCTTTTTGGGTTGATCACTTTGTCAACATTCCACCAATACTGTTCATTAACCCTGAAAGTACTGCCACATATTTTATCCACCACCATTAGGATGAGAATACTTCGTACCCCCTTTTTTTTTAACAAAAGAGGATTTTTTTATGTGGGCAAAAGGCCAGGTGTACTAAAATGCAATTCTGCATTTCCTAAATAGCGACTTCATAGAAATCGCTATTTAGGAAATGCAAAATGCTATGTACAAAGATAGTGATTTCCTAATAGCGATTCCTACAAAGTAAGAATCTCTTTTAGGAAATCGAAAATAAAAAAAACCCATGCAATTTGAGACAATGGGCCGGTTTTGCATTTCCCAAAACCAAGGTTGGGAAATGTAAAACCAAGGATGGCTATGGGCAAAAGGTCCCCCTTGGTGCACCCCAAAATAGTGGTGCACATGTAGAGCACATATATGCCCAGCGGGCATTTGTGTGCTCTATTGCATTTAAAAAAAAGCATTTTGGGGTGCTTTTTTAAACTGCACATGGTTACCATCGACCTGAAGTCAATGGTAACTGCATTTCCTAAATGCCCAATTTGCATTCAGGAAATGCTTTGTACATCTGAATAGGAATCGCAAATAGGTAAACTCTATTTGCGATTTCCTATTCAGGGGACCGCAAATTATACGATTTCTACAGGGTAGAAATCGCAATTTGCGATTCCTTAAAGTGCTTTGTACATCACAAAAGCTCGTTTTGCATCTCTTAATGGCCCGAAATAGTGATTCGGATGTTAAGAAATGCAAAACTACTTTGTACTCCTGGCCCAAGATCCCCAATGGCAATACATTTTAACACAAACATTTTTTCTTTCCTCATAATAATGTTTCTGGTTTACGTTGTGCATTTTCAACATTTGTCCCTAAAAATTAGTCCAGATCGTGAACTGACACATCTTGCTTCAACCACTTAGACATCCAAGTGGGCTTATATTCAGTAACAGTTTTCACCTGTTCATTAAGTCAAATGTGGAGACATTGGTGGAAGAATGTTGTGTGGTTCGGTAAAACTATACCATGGTTCTGACAGCAGTAGACACTACACACCTATGCATTAGAGCCCAAATTATACATTCTACCAAAACTCTGTTTAGGCATTCTACAAGACCATTGTCTGAGGATTAAAAAGAGAACTCTTGAGATGGGCAAAACTACTCATCCTAAGGAACTCTTCAACTTCTAATGATACAAATTGAACACCATTGTCAGAGGCAAGTACTTCAGGAAAACCTTCTCTGATGAAAACATCCTTTGGAAAACTTAACACAGCCTTGGAACCAGGTTCCCCAATAAACATGACCTCGGATAACATTGGATCAGTAGATAACAAGCAAAAGAACAAAACAAGAGTTTTGTGGTAGAGAAATAAATGGTCCCATTCAATTCTTACCAAGCTTCAACCATGGTCCAAAAGATGATTTGATGGGTGTCAAGGGAGGAGTAGACAGTTTCAACACCTTGTCACCACTTGAACATTTAACACACTCTTTGTCCAAGCAATCAAATTCCTTGTCTCTTTGGGGCCACCATAATGCAGTGTGTACCCCCCATATCGCGAGAGTAGCCACTAAATGGCCTTCATGGGCACCCTTCAGCAAACTCACTCACATTTTCTCAGAAATTAATACTTTATCTAATCTCATGACCAAACCATCCTCCATTGATAACTCATCAGATACTTTGACGAAATGCTGTACATTTAAACAAAGGTTCCTCTTTGTAGGTCATCCATTCATAATGTACTGAGACACCTGGGCCCAAAACATTATCTTGAGCTGTAGCAGCTTTCTATTCTGCCTCTGAAACAAACAGAGACCCTCTCTACATCCATGGCTGCAGTCATGCATTTTTCAAAATCATCATTGTCCAGCTCAGGTTCATCAATCACACCTTCTTACCCATAGGGAAATTTACAGATAATCAGCCCTGATGTTCCACCCACCCAGAACGTGTTTAACATTAAAATGAGGTTGTGACAGTTGGTAGATAACTTAATGCTCCTTGGTGCCTTATTTCTGATGGTATACACTCATGGTTTGTCATCTGTTTGCAAGGTGTAATGTTTACCCCCACAAATAGCTCCAGAATTTTTCAAATGTGCTCCAACAGGCTTAAAGCTCCTTCTGAATTGTCAAATAATGGAACTCTGCATTCTAGAGTACTTTTGACACAAACCGAATGGTACACTTCTTATTGCGTAGACTTAGAATGGCTCCCAACCCAGTGGCATCAACTGTTAGGCAACATTGAAGAAAGAGATCAAATGGTTTCAGAGTTTTAACACTCACCACCTGAGTCTTTACCAAATCAAAGGCTACCGGACACTTTTCTTCTCAGACAAACACTACACTTTTCTTCAGTGAGTTAGAGGTAGGTCTAACCTTGGACTCTTAGTCTGAAATACAAAGTGAGTAGAATTCACAATGACTAGGAAATTATTTAATTCCACTTACATCAGATGGAGGTGGAGCATTTGAGAATGGCATTAATGAAACATGGTCTAGTTTGAACTCTAGCACTTTCGATAACATTTTCCAAATATTCTACATTTTCTTTCAAAAATTCACATTTTCATGCTTCAAAACCAATTGCCTGCTCCTGAAAAATGGTTACAGCCTTGTTCAATACAGTATCATGTGTTTCACAGTCAGAAGAATAGATCAACACAGTCCTAGAACAAAGCTAGATACTCTATTTTTCTGAGCAATGTAAACATCACCCATTGGAACACATAGGCAGCTGAGGCTAATCCAAATGGCATGCAAAAGTATTGATATGCTCCTAATGGGGAACATATCAGTATGGGAAAGCAGACAAAATTTAGACTGTGGGTCTAATTCAGCCTGGTGGCATGCTGAGGTTATATCAAGTTTGCTGAACTTCCACTGGCACTTGCAAAAGTATTGAACATTTCAGTAATTTTAGGAAGGGGATGAGAATCAACCCATATTTCTTTGTTGAGGCTGTGGGGTCTACACATTATCCTCAACTTTCCATTCCTCTTCCATGCGACCACTAAAGGGGAAATTGCCTGTCTCACTGGAAAGGATGCCTCTGAGTTTATGTTTAACAGGTATTTTACCATACTTAATTCTGTTGTTGTGTTTAAACCCCTTTGTGTTCCCCAACTGTGCTGAGAAAACACTCAGGAACTTGAATTTGAAATGTTCAACTATGCTACCTTTTTTTATGACTAGGGCCGGTTCTTTAGCACCTGGCCTTAAAAACATGTCAAATAGGCCCTGATGAAATCAACCAAGAATGTTGAGCCCTTTGACCACAGCATACATTTTACCTTCAAAGCACTGCCCTCTAAATTCTGCATATCTCCTCAAAATATCCCAACAATTCTATGTTGTACTCTTCATAGGACACAAGAGACCCATTCAGTGGTAACAACCTTTTGTTCTTCTAGGTGGCCTTAAACAACTGCTGAGTGATCATAGTGACTCTTGCCCCTGAATCAATGCAGTTTTATCACCACAAGAATATCAACATAGAGATCTACACACTCAAATGGATCACCTATTTTTACGTCACACTCATCAGCAACTAAAATTATGTCTTGCATGTCATTGATCATAACCTTTACATCTTTTTCCTTATTTGGCATACTTTTATGAAATAGACTAATTTATTGCAAAATCTGCAAAGCACGTATTTGGCTGGGCAAGATTTTTCCCCTTACATGTCATGTTATTTCCACACCTGAAACACACATTATTTTGCATGAAGAAAGATTTGTGTTCACACAGTCCATTACCCTTTTTACTATTGACTGTAAAAGGGACTGGATTATGGACATTACTATCTTGTCATCCAACTCCTTAACAGATTTTTGAGAAGCTTTAATACTTTTAGCAGTTCTGATAATTTCTTCCAATGAGAGATTCCCCAAAGAAATGAGCTTTTGATGAATACCTCTGTCTATACAATGACAAATGTATTGGTCATAAACGAATTGGTCACCGAAGGTTTCAAAATTACACTCTGCCACTAACTTTCACAATGCCATGATGTATTATCTATAGTGTCATCAGCTGTTTGCATCCTTTCAAAGAACTTACGTCTTGAGACAACCAATCCTGGATGGACATAAAACCTGTTTGCAAGTTTCTTGAGGGCTTCTTGAAACTCATTCAACTCCTCTACCTCAACTAACACCAAGGCCCTCGCCAAGTTTGAACCGCCCAGCGGCCGCCTATGCAGCCGCAAACCGGCCGGCCGCATTGCAACATCCCCTCTGGTCCGACGGGGATGTCAGACGTAACATTTCAGCCGGCTCCTGATGGAGCCGGTGGTGTTGCGGCTGTGCGACGAGTGCAGCTGCACCCGTCATGCTTTTCACTGTCTGCTGTGCAGACATTGAAAAGCAGGGTGGGGCTGTGCCTCAGGGCCCCTGCATTGCCCATGCCAGTCTCTACTGCCATGGACAGGCTGGCGGGAGGGGAGTCATTATCCCCAGGGCAGCGCTGCAAGCAGCGCTGCCCCGGCGAATTATAACCGCCAGGACAACGATGGCAGAAAACCGCCAGTCCCGGCGGTGCGACCGCAGCGCTACCGCCGCGGTCAAAATATGGCGATTTGTACCGCCAGCCTGTTGGCGGTATGATCGCCAAAACAACCCTGGCGGTCTTTGACCGCCAGGGTTGTAATGAGGGCCCAAGTCAGGAAAATTTCCAAATGTTGACCTTCCTTCAAATCCAAGAGAGTCTCATAAAATATATTTTTACCATTTAGGCCTAAACCTTGATGCTTCAATTTCTCCCAAATAAATTCAAAATGCATCAAGCCATTGGCTCCATGAATAGGTGGATCACCTTGACGTCAAGAAAAAGTGATTGAGAATTTACTGCTTGCCTTGTACGCAAGAAAGAAACTTAGTGAGAGTGTGTTTTCGATACATAAAAACTTCACACCTACATTAAAAAAATACTTTCACCTGTTTAACACAATGGCAATTAGTTAGGGGATGACTTATTTGCTGTGTGCTTTACAGCACTGTTAAAGTACTGAGTATATCAGAAAGTAAAATGTGCACCTTACCGTGATGAATATGACAGTCGCAAGATGCACAAAAATGTAAGAATCACTACAAGTAATCCATACGCGAATCTATGATAATTAGTTGTTTGACTTTTTAACAGGGTGTGCGTGTCACCACACTGAGGGGCATATTTATACTCTGTTTGCGCCGGAATTTTGTCGTTTTTTTTTACGCAATTCCGACGCAAAACTAACTCCATATTTATACTTTGGCGTTAGACGCGTCTAGCGCCAAAGTCCATGGAGTTTGCGTCATTTTTTAGCGTGGACACCTACTTTGCGTTAATGATATGCAAGGTAGGCGTTCCCGTCTAAAAAAGTGACTCCGAGGCATGTGCGCCGTATTTACACTCCCGGGCAAAAATCACGCCCGGGAGTGGGCGGGTCAAAAAAAATGACGTCCAGACGCTTTTGCGTAGTTTTTTAGCGCCTGGTCAGGGCAGGCGTTAAGGGACATGTGGGCTCGGAAGGAGCCCAGAGGTGCCCTCCCATGCCCCCAGGGACCCCCCCTGTCACCCTTGCCCACCCCAGGAGGACGCCTAAGGATGGAGGGACCCATCCCAGGGAACATAAGGTAAGTTCAGGTAAGTATTTTTTATTTTATTTTTTTGTGGCATAGGGGGGCCTGATTTGTGCCACCCTACATGCCACTATGCCCAATGACCATGCCCAGGGGACAGAAGTCCCCTGGGCATGGCCATTGGGCAAGGGAGCATGACTCCTGTCTTTGCTAAGACAGGAGTCATTTCAATGGGGGTTGGGAGTCGAAAAAAATGGCGCAAATCGGGTTGAGGCGATAATTTTGCCTCAGCCTGACTTGCCCCATTTATTGGTGCCCAAGCTCCATATTCCCCTACGCCGGCGCTGCCTGGTGTACGTCATTTTTTTTTACGCACACCAGGCTGCACCGCCGGCTAACGCCGGCTAACGTCATTGAATAAATACGGCGCCCGCATGGCGCTTCAGAATGGCGTTAGCCGGCGTTAGATTTTTTGACGCACAACTGCGTTGGCGCAGTTGTGCGTCGAAAAGTATAAATATGGCCCTGAATGTGAGATGAACATAATATATCACAGTCACTTTAGGTGTGCACATCACTGCGCTATTTTAAGTCTCAGCTGCAAATGTTCTAAATACCTCTCACCTAAGAACCGTATACTCACTGTGTGTGTTTGAATACATTTCACGGTCCTCTGATGTTGCTGCGGTGTCGGCTAGAAGATGTCCTGAAAATAAACAAAGGACACGCTGTTGCTCTAGTGATGCAGTACTCGTTGAGGGTTTGACCTTCCTGTCTTACCAAAGTGTTCTGGAAAAAAAGAAAAGACACGTTAAGGAGCTGAAACGCGGAATGCGTTCCACAAGAGGCATTGCGCAGCAGAGCCAGGAATAGGATGGGGTGCCAATAATCCCAGGAGCTCAGCATTGAATGACTTGGATCCAGAGGTTGAAGGGCATAAATCACTTGAAGAGCTGTCACTACACCCTCAACATCGTTGAGAAATTTGCAGGTTATTCTTCTGTGGGGTGGTTTGATGCTCGCCACGATTTTTGTGTAGTGAAGTCGACACACAAGTTTGATAATAAACTCAAGTGTTTATTTTAAGAATAACAGGACAAAACCACCCCAAAGTGTTTAGACCGAGTCAATAACTAACTGGTAACATCTCAGTACACTTTAAAACACAATATTCAATTAGTCCATGTGAGTCTTTCACTCAATAATAATATTAGCAACTAGACTCACATGAAGTGGGAAATTGAACATCCCCATAATGTTTGGTTGGTTAAGGATGGCAAGTAAGATATTTTCTTCACATTTGGGTCAGGGAGTAATGGCCATGTTATGTAACGCCCCATCATTACTCTTTTGCCCTGGGTAACAATGGAAAGCAGGGGCAGATGGTTGTGGGGGCCCTATATAACATAAAATTATAGTTGAATAAAAAGTGAATTTCAGGGATGTTTTCTCCTCTCGGTTCTGAGTGACATCATAGAGACTGCCAGCTTCACTCCATTGTCTGTTTCATGTCATTCAGAACCCCTTGGTGAAAAACATCTGTGTAATTCATTGTTACCTACCATAATTCTATGTGTTATAACTGGCAACCATAGGAAGCCTCTCATTTACACTAGCTTCTAAATCTGGGAATTCACTGCTATGAAGTAGCAAGAGTTGATAACAACACTTGTTACCCATGGTTGTGTGAAAGCTGAATTAATTACTAATACATTTGCGTTGGTTAACTGTTAAGGATTTACCAATTGGGATAATGTAGAGAAATAATGTGTATCAAGGAAAATGTGCCCACAGATGTGGCCACCATGAAACCAACGCAAAGTGATTGTGAATGTACATTTATAGTTAAATGATGTGTACATGTAGTAAATTGTATTAATAAATTGCATTAACATTAGTGCTATGTATTTACTTAAAATGTATATTAGGCATTGATAAATCATGTAGTTTGGGCCTAGTCGAAAGAGCTTGTGTTAAGCTGTACAGCATTAATAATTAACTAAATGTACATGTTCTGTGAATGCCACAAATGAATATTGTCATTTGTTCACACAGAGTTGACCAAATGACTTGTAAATGTATTAGACTTTCTCATGAGAACTGCCTGTTAGAATGTCTTACACTAGAAACTACATTGTAGGTATGACGCGTAAGAAGATTTCCCAGGATTGAACAATGGCCGCACTGACTACAGCTAGGACTACAACAAAACAGTTACCTGACAAACCTGATGATGGGAACAGCAGAGGAGGAGCCAATTATCGACATGTAAAAGACTGTTTAGTTATATTTTAGATTTATAAAGTAAAGACTATTGGTTCTACTCTGAACATATGATTTATTACCTATCTTCGACTTTACTTACTTATGCTGATCCCGTAGATACTGCTTCTTAAAGGCGGAAACAGCTCTCGGAGAATATGTCAGCGCAGTGCTGCTTGTCTGCTTTGACTGAAAGCAGAAAGCACCACTGCAGGAGGGGGATGAAAGGCAGGGAAGTCGGTAAGGGTTGGTTAAGGATGGTAGGTAATGTGTTTTTTGAACATTTGGGTAAGGTAGGAGAGGCCATGTTCATTTCTCCCATTATGTACAGTTCTCCCATTACTCTTTTGCACTGCTTAGTGGTAGCAGTTGAAAGCAGGGACAGATAGTTTTGGGAGCCATACATAACATAAAATTATAGATTGGTAAAAAGTGAATTACAAGGATGTTTTTCCCTTTGGGGTTCTGGGTGACAACAGAAACAACTCAAACTTCCCTCTCATTGCCTCTTTGATCTCACTCAGAACTCCCCGGTCGAAAACATCCCCGTAATTCACTGTTGCCCATCTATAATTCTATATACATTCATAATATTAAACAAAGTGCAATGTCTTGCATGTCATAGACAGACAAATCGCCCAGTAATGAACACATTTAATCGGTAAACAGTCGCTTTGAGGGTTTGGAGATGTTGTCTTTGATTTATTTTTTTGGAAGAGCAGTTGCAAAGTACTCAAAGTTAAAATGAAAACCTCTTCCTAATATACATTCAAAATAGCTCAGTGTAGCAACACAAGCAAACATGTTCATTAAATATAGGGGATCATCACGAGTTTGGCGGTCTTTTGGCAAGACCGCCGTTTTGGCAGCCGCCAAAAGACCACAATTTTGGGAGTAATCCAACTGCCGTATTAAGAGTCACACTGTGAAGTCCGCCAAAAAACAGCCACATTTCTGAAACCACCAGGACACTGGAGAACGGAAAAGAGGCAGTCTCACCACCAGCACTACCAGCTCGACAAAAATCCTCCCATCAGATTACGATTCACCACTCAAGACAGCGGTACTTCCATAGTGGAAAACCATTGGCATGGCGAACCGCGGTGGTCTCAACAAAGTTAAGTCAGAACACCACACCACATTGGATATTTTGTATACACCACCCCTGATACACATCCACCCACCCGACACACCTACTCACTGCACTATATAACACATCTCTACACAACCCACAATCCTTTGCAATCAAAACACCTCACACAGGACAACCAACATCCCAGAGAGTTTTAAATAGCAAGAATAGGTACCCATTAACACTTCACTACGCACACATCACACACTTGCACAACATACAAAACACACACACATCAGTATCACACACAATCCCCAACACCTGTCACCCACTCACATCAAAGCACCTACACCTCAACATCTACCTAACCCTGCAACCTTTCACTTTGAACACAACCACACCGTCTTCACAACCACTACCATGTCCCCACAAAAACACCCACACTTCACTGATGAGGAGTTGAGGGTCATGATGGTTGAAATTGTAAGGGCAGAGCCACACCCTTTCAGAGCACAGGTCCAACAAACTTCTATTGCCAGAAAAACTGAGTTGTGGCAAAGGATAGTCAACAGGGTCAATTCTGTAGGCAGTTATCCATGTAAAAGGGAGGACATCAGGAAGAGGTGGAATGACATCAAGGGGAAGGTACGGTCCATGGCATCCAGGCCCCAGCTGGTGGTACTCAAGACTGGAGGTGGGCCCCACCTCCTCCCCCTACTTTCACTTCTTGGAAGGAGAAGGTCTTGAACATCCTGCATCCTAAGGGCCTGACAGGAATACCTGGGAGAGTGGAGTCTGGTAAGTACCAACATTCATGTCACACAATTGTCTTGTCCTGCATCCTCCCTCATCACCTATAATCACCCCAATTTACACACCACCCACTACAATTATTTCCTAATCACCTAATACCCCTCTCTGGCATGCCACATGTCCACTAAACTCATCTGGCCAACAGCCCTTGGAACTGGCACTTGTACTGGCAAATTATAGCACTACAACTCCCAGAATGCAATATCCCAACATTTTCAAAACCAGTACACCGCACCAAATATAACTTGTTGTGCATGTTAAACTAATATTCTATCTCACCCATCTTGAGTGTTCTAATGTGGAACAGTACATGGCAATGACAGCAATGCAATGGCTAACTCACACTAGCATCCCAAGCAAAACACAGCTATAGCTGATTGGCCACATTTAATGACCACAGATCAAAGATCCCAAGCTAGAAATATTCTCACCTGGTTTGGAAAGTCAGATGGCTGGGTGGATGCACCTGCAGTACATCCAAATACAGGTCAATGGCCATTGTTTACTCACATACTCTGTTCCTAGAAGGACACCAATGTGCATGGACAGCTCTTATTTGTGCCCTCTATCATGCCAGACAGTTCACTAGGTAAGAGAAGTGAACAGCCATGTAAATAATCAGACAATATCAGATGCCATCAGCAGTACAATCACTACCAACATAGTTTAACAGCATAAACCATGGTGTATGGAATGGAAGTTACAGAGTTTCATGTTGTACTAAGTTAGATTGTGCAGCAGTTGTCATTGTCATTGCTGGGGATCATGTTAAGGCCCTCTGTGCATCTCACACAACTGCCACAACACCCCCATTTTAACCTGAACTGTGTGTTTAACTCCCTCCACAGGTAAGCTTGTCATTGTCACTGTTAACGAGTCAGTCCTTTATAAGTAAACATACAAGGAGAGACGCGTATAGGTCGATGAACCTTTTGACTTGCTTATAATAATCCTGCCGGAGTTGCAGCATAGTACACAATAATCATTACCTAAAAATCAATAATCATTAGTCAAATCAATAATCAATAATCGAGTCAGTAATGCTCACTCACCATGACTTCTCAGCCATGAATAACGAAACTTTAGTGACGTTTAGTAATTTTATTTCCCTTTGGGTTACAATAGTAAGCCATATGGATTCATACTCAAACTCAATTTCAAATGCATATAAGAACAATATTAATTAGCCAAAAGACGCCAAAAACACAATCTAATTAAGGCTTGTATCACAATACCTTCTAGAGCATCCTCACAAATCAATAATAGAATCAGCATCAAGACATCAGCTCTGTCCATAAAGTTCATCATAACATCTTGTCAAACAATTGTCTCTGTATCTGTCAATCGTCAGGTAGAAAACCCTCATCTTACCCAGATTAACATCAACATGTGGGGCTGCATGCAAAATGATTTAGAAACAAGAATTTAGAAAACATCTAGATAAGGAAACTAACTAAGTCAGCGCAGTTGGTACCTAGAAAGAAAAGCCACAAAAATAAATTTCAGTCATATTGCCATATCTACCTATCCCTTGTCATGAGTCAGCAAAGAGAATCAGTCTTCATCTCCAGCTCATCAGTCGATGAGCAACACATCAGGCTCTCAGTCAGAGAGTATGAGCCCAATGAAAGAATCTCAAATCTCTTCTTCATCACAGTGGTCTGCCTAGAATCTGAATAGGGTCTAATCTCTTTTCCCTCTGTCACTTTGTTATATCAAAGTCACCCAAACTATCCCGCAATTTCCAACTGGTCAATTAATCATACGTTATTACACTATCCAATAGTGTCCATGTACCAAATCTATGAATTATAATATTTCACACTTCACATGTTGTTGATTGGTCTACTTTACGATGTTCTCATCATCCAGCTCATGTGGTATCAAAATTGTTGCATCTTCTTCTCCAGTCAGTGTCTTCATTGTTCGCGTCGTGGGAAAGTACATCTAGCGCATATTACACACAAATCGCTACTTTGCGAGAAACCTCATCTCCTGTCCGTCAGTTCTCATGGAAATCTTCTGCTAAGCATTTTATTAAAACAATGAGCATTTCACAGTTAGTTCACCCTGTCAGCATTTTTCATTTACCACTCAGAAATACAGCTTCTGCATGAGGCCTGGCAAAACCAGGCCAAGACACTCGCTAAGTTAAGGCCTACAATTAATAAGCTAATTCCTTTCCTTTAGTATGACATATTACTACATTAATCTAATACATTTTCAATATTTCTTATGTGTTAATCATTCATTTAGTACATTTTGTGAACACAGATGGCCGTTCTCCAAGGTCACAATTTCAAACGTGCACATTATTTTTCTACATTATATTATTTTCTACAAATTCATAATTCAAAATACATAGACATTCATTAATAATTTCTAATTAAGACATTTGCGTTAGCAATCCCTCCTCTGATGACTAAATATGTCATCACACTACTTTTATCACCCATAAATTTAACAATTCTATCTCTTCTACGTTTTGTCTCCTCCTTGAGTTTTCCCTATAGATTCTTACTCTATTTCTTTCTTCCCTCCTCTGATTATTTTTAGATACTTCAATTTAATTCTTTTCCACAATTTACATAACTCCCATATCCCTAACAGACAACATATCACAATTAGTATTCCCCATATCATTTTCAATAGTACCCCATTCCAAATATTACTAAGCCAATTTCCCACTGAAACAAACCCTTTGCCAACCTTTTCCCAAACACCTGGTTCTTTCAATTCCTTCAAATCACTACTTGCGTTAGTCAGATTAGTAAGTAAGTCCCTTATCTCTTTACTGTTATTGGGTATGTAAGAACAACAATGCCTAGAGTTAATGATTTTACAGACTCCGCCATCTTTCGCTAAAAGAATGTCTAAAGCAAGACGATTTTGAAGAGTCATAGCTCTATCCGAAGCCAATTCAGTATCTATCAGGAGTATTGCCCCTGTAAAATTTGTCAGCATGTTATCCACAATAGTGGACAACTTTATTTATTTATTTTTTAATATTTTTTTATTCGGAAAAGAAAGAACATTCATTCCAAGAACACTACAGAACTGAGAATTTAGTCAATGAAAGAGGAAAAGAAACAGAAAAAGACAGAACCATCATATTTCAATTCATAGCAATTCAAATCTGTCTTACAAAAACGTTTTTTTTTTCTTCCTCCCTTCTTCTCCTTTTTTCCCCTCTCTCCTTCCCTCTATGAACAACCCCACAAGAGGCCATTAATGTGTCCGAACCCATTCCCGAAACTGCCCCCATATCGCCTGTCCCTTTCTCCTCGCACGCCTCCCCTTCTGCTCATACAGGGCGACCTCCAGATGATACACAGCTAGAAATTTACTCAGCCACTGTTGACAAGTAGGGGGCCATGGATCCAGCCATGTAGATGATATGCACAATCGGTATACCGCCATTGCCATAAATATAAAAGCCCTATGTATTTCCCTCTCTTTCTCTGCGATCCCTAAGACCACAATTTCAGGGGTAAACTCTACATCGTATCCTACTACCCCCTTTAACACCTGCTGGACCCCTTCTTTCAACGAAGCCAATTTCCCACACGTAGCAAACATGTTTATAATATCTGCTCCGGATACACCGCATCTCGGACAATGTATTCCCTCCAATCTTCCCCATTTAGCTGTTTGGGCTGGTGTATAATATAGGTCATACAATGTCTTAATGCTGAAGACAATAGCATAGTATATCCAAGCTCCAAGGATTCAAAAAACTTGATGCCATCCCACTTCTCCCTGTATTTCTCAAGATCATTGGGTTGTTCCGACATAAGCATTGAGTAGATAGATCTGATTGATGTATTAGGCTTATCAATTATATTCTCTAAAAGAGGATTTTTTGCAAACCCCTGTGACCCCCAACTTTTTTGCTCAAGAAATCTCTTATCTGCAAGTACATAAAAAATTCTCTCCGCTCAAGTCCAAACTGCTCCCGGAGATCCTCGAATGACTTGACACCGGACCCATCATAAAAATCTCCTAGCCTTCGTATCCCTAGGAGGGCCCATTTTGCAAAATAATAATCCTTAAACATCACGGGCTGGGACGGGTTATTATTATCTATTAACATATAGTAGTTAAACCTCCCAAGTCCAGCCATTTTCCGCCACGGTCGCCAGCATTTATAGGCGGCTTCCAGCACCTTAAACCATACTTTCTTATAATACCCAGGTTCCATAAAGACCAGCAAACTCCCATTAGCTATTGGACCAGTCAGCAGTTCATAAATATTTGGGCAGTATTCTGCCCCTGTCTTACCATGTTTCCCCCCCAACAATGGGCACATATATTGAAAAGCTGCTGCAAGCTGATACAATTTCAGGTTCGGGAGAGACCATCCCCCCTTTTCCCTAGATAAAGACATAAATTTGCTCACCCTTCTACACTTGCCATATGCCCATATAAATCTCATTACCAACTGATCCATCTCTTTGAACCGAGAGCTTTCGAAACCCAGTGGGATTGCCCGAAAAAGATACAACAGCTTGGGGAGAAGAATAATTTTAACCACATTACATCTCCCCATTATAGACATATGCAGATTATTTAATTTGTTAAAATCCTGCTTTGCTTTTCCTAATATCGGGTCCAAATTTATACTGACAATCTCCTCTACCCTCGGGACAATATCGATACCTAAATACACCACATGATCCACCCTGCGAGTATCCTGTGTAGTCGCATATCTATTGACCAATAACTGGGTTTTCCCTTTATTTAATAAATACCCAGAGAGGTTCCCAAATTTGCTGGTCACTTCTTCGATTTCTCTCAATGCTACATCTTGGTTGGAGGTTATAATGGTTATATCGTCGGCATACGCTAAGACCTTTGTGTCCCATCCAAACCATCGAACTGGCAAAATAGCAGAATTCCCTTCTAGCTGTCTAAGCAAGGGATCAATAAATATTGCAAATAACAATGGGGAACATGGACACCCCTGCCTAGTACCACGCCCTATTTGAATGCGATCAGACTGCCCTCCTATTAGCTGTATCCGTACACCAGGGGATTTATAAATGGCTTTAATTGCCAAGAGAAATTTTCCCCCTAAACCATAGACTTCCATTACCTGCTACAAATAATCCTAGTTCACCCTATCGAAAGCTTTCTCTGCATCTAACAACACGACAGCCATAGGTTCTTCCGCCACGTCCGTAGCATCTAAAAGCATAATAACCCTCTTAATGTGTTTAGTGGTATATTTTCCAGGGATAAACCCATGTTGATTTGGTACTACTAGTTTCTCGATGACCATAGGGAGCTGAGCTTCAAACACTTTTGAGTAAATTTTTACATCACTATTTATCAATGTAATTGGTCGGTATGAGCCCGGGTTCTGTGGTGTCTTCCCCTTCTTCAAAAAAACTACTATATCTGCCAGATCCCAGGATGGGAGAGTTTAACTGCCATTTTGTACCCTGGTAAATAATTCCATCATCAGGGGTAACAATAGTGCTTTAAAGCATTTGTAAAATTTGAGAGGGATTGCATCGGGACCAGTAGCTTTTTCCATGGAGAGCTCCCACATTGCCGCCTCTAGCTCCCTAATACTAATACTACCTTCCAGAATCAACTGATCTTCTTCCGGGAGTTTGCTGATCTTAATGGTGCTTAAGAACCAGAGCATTGTTACTTCTGTAAGAGAAGGAGCCGGATTGTAAAGCTCGGCATAGTACTTCTGAAACACATCCCTAATCCCGTCAGTATCTACTATGATTCGTCCTTGCTGATCCCTAATTTGCCTGATAACTCCAGATGCCGCCCTGTGATGTGCACGTACTGCCAGCAAGCGACCAGACCTCTCCCCATATTCGTAGCTTTCAGCGCGCTTGGCAAGATATTTTTCCACATTTTTTTTGCTGAAGTTTCATTTACTGCTGCCTTTGCAATAGCTATGTGCTCCAAAGCATTATTTGTGTCTTCCCCCCCTCTCGATAACCGAGATCAACTGATTTTCTGCTACTCTGAGTTTTACATACTCATCTTTAATCAAAGCTTGAGCACACCTCTGTCTCCTAAGACTAAAACTCAGCATTTCCCCCCGTATCCCAGCCTTTAAGGTGTACCAAACAATCTCAAGTGGAGCAGTACGCTGATTGAACTCCAAAAACTCCTTTATCCAATTTACAAATGGCTACAATATTTGGGATCATTAAGGAGCCCTCTCTCAAAAGTCCACTTCCTCATCTTGTGCTCAAAGCCATCTAGATCAACTTCCAATATTAATGGGTTGTGGTCTGCAATAAACCGTGGGTATAATTCCATACCGGACTCTGCTAACAATTCAGGGGATTTTAAGAAATAATCAAGTCGAGCCAACTTCGCATGGGGAGCAGAATAATATTGATATCCGGGGTCCGGTGCACATAACTTTACCCAGGCATCTACTAACCCTAATTCCTTCTGCAACCTAAACACAGCCTTATATACCCAGGGCTTGCGAGCATGGTACTGCTTAGGAGTGACATCAAACAAATCTCTTTACCCATCCCAGGACCCATTAAAGTTAAAATTGCTGCAGAGAATGCAAGGGGAAGGCCATTTCGCTAATTCCACTGCCAGAAAGTCCATCAGGGTGGGATCATCCGTTACTGCACCGTATATAGAACACAGAGAAAAGCAACCCTTCCTATAATGACACTCTACGGCCACCCATCTTCCATTTCTAACTGCCATCTGCCTTGTGAACTTCAATCTAGTACTCCGATCTAAGATTGCCACCTCCTTGGTCTTAACATTCTTTTCAGTGCAGGCTACAATCCTCATTCCACGTGAACCCAGAATCCCTCTATTGCCATATTCTACATGCGTCTCCTGTAAGCAATATATATCAGCCCTGAGAGTTTTCAAATCTTCGGCAATTTTTTTGCCTTTTCCGGGGATCATTTAATCCACAAATATTAATTGATGCAATTCACAGTCTAGTCATTTACCCCTTAAACTTACTTCTCTGCAGATATGTGCATTTTTCCTTTTTCTTAATTCCAGACTTGTCTCTTTTTTTACCTTTCTGATACAATCCCTCTGCCTTTTTTGTACCTTGAACATCTCTCTTCTCTCATTCATCTCCTTTAACCTCAAACAGCACATCTCCCCTTTCTTCTCTGTTTTTCTTCTTATCTCCACCCAATCCACCCCACCCACCCTAATCCCCCCTCCCAGAACACTATTCCCTGACCCTTCCCCTCCACTCCACACCCTCCTTCCAGCTACTCCACACACAACCTCTCCCACCCCCTACCACATGAGCAATCAGACCACTGCTGGCCTGATTGATGGTAGCTGATGATGGCGGTCAAAAACCCCTCCCCAAGTAGCCACATTTTGTTCGACCACACATGTTTACTCCCCCCATCCAGCTTCTAGTTCTCCGATCTTTTGCCAGCGCTGCCTATACTTACAAATCCATCAAATATTAATTTGCTTGAATTTTAGATGTGAACATTCTAATTTTCCCATCAACCACTGTTTTCAACCTTGCGGGAGCTAACAAGAAAGCCTCCCCTTCCCTGTATTGGAAAGGCTTAATCAGCTGTCGGAATCGCCACCTACACTCCACTGTGGTGTGACAATAATCAGGTTGTGCAAAGAAGGTTATATTCTCGGCACAGCGAGGGGCATCGGGCGGGCTTTCTCAAATATAGCTTGACTGAGCAAGAAATTACCAAAAAAAAAAACAAGATGGCCCTGGGGTATTTGGACCTAGGGTTGCGATCCACCGCTCGCTTGCTCAAAGGAAATCTATGGACTCTTTGGATTTCTGTCTCCCAGTCCCAGTTTACAAACTCTGGAAAGGCACTTCATAGCAGCTTAATCATGAATGCCCTAAAATCGTTTCCCTCTGCCCCTTCTTCTATCCGCAGAAAACGTAGATTATTTCTCCTCTGCCGGTTCTTGAAGTCTTCCAACTTCCACATAACATCAGTTAATTGTCCACCTTGAGTGTCTATGTGCTCCTTCAGAGCCACCAGCTCTCCCTCCACCATTGAAGTTCGGCTCTCAACAATGTTCAGCTTCTCTTCTATTTCGGAGAAGGATTTGACTATTTTCCGAACTGTGACCTGCAATTGGAGCCACTCGAGCTCCTCGACTCTCTGCATGTGTCTCCGTTTGCAGTTCCCTTACAGTACCATATATCAACTGTAACATTTTTGTGTCTGTGCTAGCCATATTATTTATCTGCTCATCTGGGCAATTTTTACCCGTGGTTAGATTGGGAGTCAGAACCGTGCCTCCGGGGACCTTAGGATCTCTCTCAGATTGCGACAGTTTAATTCCTGAGTAGTCCCACTTGAGCGTCGCAGCGCACCCCTCGGGAGAATCTGCAATGCCAGCTGAACCAGTTTGGACATTATACGCTTACGGTGTTGGCGCTGCGGCCTCACCCTAGGTCCCACTGCTGGGGATAAGCTCTCAGCCTCCGATGAGCCACTGTCATCCTCCTTGTTCAGATCATATCCACTACTAGCTGCTTCTGACTCTTCCATTAGTGAATAAAATGTATCCCCCCCCATCCTTTGACCAGTCAATATTCCTCTCATCATTTTCCGGCTTTCTGGTCTCAAGTGCCCGGTCTTTATCCACATCCTTCCCGTTGTGGTTCTTGTCTTCTCCTGCACTATCCCTTTTCTGCTGCGAGATTCAGGATATTCTTTAACCAAGTTGTGGGTTTCTTTTGCCCTTTCTTCTTGCTCTTGTGCATTATTGTGTGCAATAGAATTTTCAGACTGCCTTGTCTGTCGCTCCAGATTCTTAGCTTCATCTATTTACCCCTCCCTGCAATCCAGTGGTTTATTAGAGTCTAGGCCGCCCTCAGCAAGCCTTATGTCAACACATAAGTCATTTTCCCCATGGCTTGCCCCCCTGGGGCGTCTGTGATGGTAGGGACATCCTTAGGGAGGGGAAAGGGTCTCCATAGGCCATAAAGTGAGTTATGCTTGGCTGTATCTTATTCTGTAGTCTGTCTCTTGTCTTATTGTCGGGCTGGGCTCCTCTAATCTGATCTTTCCCGTCTCTCCCGGCCCCAGCACCGACCTTGCAGCCTACCTTTATTGACCCTCCCATAGCCCGTTTCCCTGCCGAGTGGCCGTCGCTACCCTCTTTCACCAAGCGCCTGGCTTGTGTTCTCTCATTTATCTACAGCATTCTTTACATTTTTTGGCGCCAGTTCCATCCCCATAAACTAAAGCCAGGCTCCTATTAATTCCCCGATCCTTCGAACTGACTTTCGCCAATGCCCAACTTGTCTCTTTAACATTTCCACAGCGCTTTTTAATGCACCGCTAAGTATCCATGCAGGGCTTGACCTTGCCCCCTCAGGTGTTCCCTTGAGTCCGTCCTGCATTCAGATGTCTTTACTTCTTAATCTATGGCACCGCAACTTGTGTTGAGAGTTAGCATTGCTGCAATACTAAAAAAAGAGAGATTTACCGCCAGCTGCCTTAAATACACTTCTCACTCTGCGTGCTAGTGCCTCCGTATCACAGAAACCTCTGAATCCGGGCCGTTGCTGACAACAGCAGGAGGGGAGCCGCAGGAGACTTGAAAACGCAGCTCAATCCAGCACGAACGCGCTCACTGTGATCCACGTCCATCCGCGCGGCGTCCAGGGGAAGGGGCCAGCGACCGTCTACTCGGCAACCATCTTGCTCCGCAGTAGACAACTTTCGAATCTTGATCGAATTCAGGGTGACTCCCACTGAAGGAATCACTGCACCAAATATATCTCCCACTAACACAGAAGAGGACTCCCTCCACTGTCTCTTATGATGTAATTCAGTCAATTTCAGAAACGTTTTCAAATCTGATAAATCTTTGGGAATACTATCCCCAAATACCATGTCCCATACCATCCTCTTGGAAGATGGTAATATGCATTTAGTCCACAAATGCCCGTAATCGCAGGGTCCTGACCATTCAACATTAATGCCCATTTACTCTGAAACAAAAACACATGGCTACATTCACTCGTACCCACAGATAAATTGTCAGTGCACAACTCTGGCCTGTATTCACAAAGCTTCCCCACGTGTAATGCATCTAAAGCTAATTTCCCTTGCGTCAATTGCAGTGTAAGCATAATCATTCTTGTAAGTCCTTTTCTCTAAGCCTTTTTTAAATTTCTCCTTAAGCGCCTTTCTCCTGTCATCAGTATGCTCTAAGAAGCTTTTCTCTAATGATGTAAGCAAGCATGTAAGATTATTTTTATGAGCAGAAGCTGGTCCAAACGTTAATGTAGGCTCAAAGAATCCTCTAACCAATACTATGTCATTATCTTTAGCTACTCTACTCAGATACCTAATAATAGGTGATTAGAGTATAAAACCTTGCATCTCTAACCTGCTTGTCAAAATCAGCCATGATCTGTAAAGAATGAGAAAGCAGAAGTAACTTAGAAAACGTGCATCAAAAATCCAAAATAGACAAATCTTCGTTCAGCAGTTCAGTTTCTCTTCCAGGTTGTCACATCGAGTTTCAAAAAGTCAAATCCGGTTATCAATGTATTTTCCGGTTACTTTCAACAGTCGCTTTCTCAAAAATGTTTCTCAGATTGTTTCAACAGTTCAGCTCCTAAATCTTTTTCAGGTCATCTCAAGATATTGACTTGGAACTTCCCCATCAAAACAAAAAGACATAAACTCTTGCTGCCATTAGTTTGTAGTTGCATACGCCCATTCAGGACCTGCGTATCTTCGACTTGCTATTCTCTTTCTCTTTAACTTGCGAACACCATTCAGCTCTCCTTCACTTAGCTCTTCTTTTCTCATAGTATCCACTTCTTCCTCTATTGTTTGATCGACAAACCACTTCTTTCCTTTTCCCTACTTGTGATTCTGCCACTTGTCTTCTTTTCTTGACCCTTCTTTCAGTATTATTTTCAGTATTGAATTTGAATCTTTTTCTTTCTGTATGGTGTTTTCTCTTGACAGACCTGCGACAGGCTCAGGAGGAGTCAGATCACTCTGACTTTGATCCAGCTCAACTCGTTCTCCTTCTTGGTCAGGCACTTGCTCTGTTTGCCTCTCAGAATCGTCTACTTCTGGGAGAACCCTCTCTGTACTAGGTTCTCCTGCTGCGTCAGTCGAAATAGGTTCCCCAATACTCTCCTGGAGGTCTTTACCCTCATCTCTCACAGGAGTGATGGAACCGTATTCAACAAGCTCAGGTTAAGCTTCAGTTCTTCCTTGCTCCTTTTCCGGTTCTGGTGCAGTAATTTGTCTCACAGTTGTTGGTACTCTCAACAATGCTTCTTCATGATCCAGTAGACAGGCCACTTTCTTTGTGTGACTTGCGTGAATCCAGATCGGAATCCCTGTACACTTCACAGCTGTTGTAGTCGTTAAGATCACTTGGTATGCTCCCCTCCAACGAGGCTCCAAAAACGTCTTGCGCACGTGCTTGCGGACAACAACCCAGTTACCGGCCCTCAGGTTGTGTCCTTGATCGTGGACTGGTGGCAGTGTGGTGGCCTCCACCTGCTGAGAGAAAGAGCAAATCACATCAGCCGGACCCCTGCAGTAACCCAACACCATATCATCTGTTATTTTGACAAGTGCATTGGCTGGAACTGCTGGCAACCTCATTGCTCTACCCATGAGAATCTCATGGGATGACAATACTGTTTTCCTGTCAGGTGTATTTCTCATTGACATCAACACCAAAAGCAATGCATCAGGCCATTTCAAATTCGTGGCTGCACAAATTTTTGCAATTCTTGACTTCAAGGTACCATTCATCTGCTCCACTAGTCCTGAGGCTTCAGGGCGGTAACTACAACGCAACTTTTGCTCGATGTTCAATGCTGCACACAACAGTTTAATCAACCTCATTTTTGAAGTGTGTTCCCCTATCTGATTCTAAAGAGATCAGAAATCCGAAACGTGGTATCAATTCCCTAAGCAACAATTTCACTGTGGTGAGGCTATCATTTCATCGTGTAGGGTACGCTTCAATCCAATGACTAAAGATGCACACAATCACCAACACATACCTCAAACCTCCACACGCAGGCATCTCAATGAAATCCAATTGCATTCTGTTGAATGGTCCTCCCGCTCTTCCAATGTGGCTCAAATTAACCACAGTACCTTTCCCCGCATTTAATTGCTGACACATAACACAGCAATGGCAAACTGCTTCAGCTGCTTGTCTGAACTTGGCGTTAAACCAATCAATTTTGAACAAACGAACCATGGCATCCCTACCAATGTGTGCCTGGCCATGATAGTACCTTGCCATCTGGGACAGCAAGCTATTTGGCAAAACCATCTGACCCTCCTCAGATACCTACAACTCATCCTGTCTTTGAACACATTTCATTTTGCTCCATGCTCGTTTCTCTTCTTCATCCACATTACTCTGCAGAGTTTTGAACTCTTCTAATGTGTCGATCACTTTTAATGCAAAACTCGTACATGTAGTATCTTCTTCAGATAACAATTCCCACTTGTCCTTGAACGATATACTGTTCAATGCACAAAACCTTTCGACTTGATCCGCATATCCATTCCCCACTGACACGTAGTCTTGTGATTTTAGATGTGCACTGCATTTCACCACGGCAATTTCTTCAGGCAATTGTATCACATACAACAACTCCTTTGTTCTCTCACCATTTCTCACTGGTGAGACAGTAGAGGTTAGGAAACTTCTCTGCGAACATAATTGACCAAAATGATGAACTATTCCAAATCTGTATTGGCTATCTGTGTAGCTAGTGACTTAATCGAGCAGAAACATGGCACACCCTAGTTAGAACTGCCAATTCTGCTACTTGCGCAGAATGTACTATTCGAAGCCAGGAAGCTTCTAAGGTACCTGTAATTGTGCACACAGCATTTCCTGCTCTCAGTGTCCCTGTGCTGTCTCTAAAAGAAGAGCCATCAACAAAAACAATTTGATAATTTTCTTCCAATCAGGTATCTCTAATGTCAGGTCTCGGTTTTGTGCACAACTCAGTTACTTCAAGATAATCATGTCAACATCTTCCTCTTTTTCAGTTTCAGTAGTATCACTTGGAAGTAAAGTTGCCAGGTTCAGCACTGTACATCTTTTCAGTGTCACATTTGGAGCACCCAAAATACTCGTCTCATACCTAATATGCTACTGGGCGATGAGCACCTCCATGGACCTGAGTCGGGACAGACAATGAACATGCATTACGCTCATGACAAAACAACATGAATGGTTTTGTGTAATCAGGCATACCCAATGCTGGAGCCCGGCACAAACTCTCTCTCAGCTCAGTGAATGCTTTCATCTGTTCCTGATCTAGCACTATGGGATCAGTGACATCCTTATGAGTCAGCTTCTGCAAAGGTTTTGAAATTTCTGCAAAAGTCAGGATCCATTGGCAACAATAACCCACCACTGCAACGTCAGTGGTGACACTTTATGACCAAACTTTCCCAAATGATTCAACAAGGCAATCGAGTCATACTTACACTCGTCCCTTGTCTTGGATGCAATCAACAAACCATCAATGTACTGCGCCAGAGTTGATTGATAAGGTAACTCTAAGGACTCCAAATTCTTTTTCAAGATTTGATTGAACAAGGAAGGTGATTCCATGTACCCTCGAGGAGGTCTAAACTAGCAGTAGACTTGATCTAGGATTTTGAAACTAAAGAGAAACTGATCCTCATGAAGAGGCACAGAAAAGAACGCTTGTGACAAATCAATCACTGTGAACCATTCTGTATTGCATGGAATCTGGAACATTATAAAATATGGTTTAGGCACTATGGGACAGCACTTGACCACAATATCATTTATTTTTCTCAAATCCTGGACAATTCGAACCTTTCCACATTGCTTCTTCAACCCCATTATCGGTGAATTACATGGGCTACTCAACACTTCTTTCAACACTCCCTGCTTCACATAATCTGCAATTATCTGAGCCATTTTCATCAGAACATCTTGCGCCATATTATACTGTGGAAGCTTCAGAAACACTGCATTCGGCTTCAAGGTAACCTTAATCGGCTCCACTCCTTTGATCAAACCTACTTCTTTACCGGTCAAATCCCAAACATTGTCTTGAACTGTTCCCTGCAAGTCAGAATGCAGCTCTCTCACTGTGAACATTGGGTAAAACTCAATCAAGGGATACTCCTCATTTGTAGTTTCACACTCGGTCTCTGGAGCTGGATCTTCCTCTTCATCGCTGTTTATCTGAATCTCAATTCCATCAGTTGAATAAGTAATCAAACACCTAGTTTCACACAAGTCCCTTCCCAGTAGCGATACTGGACTCAAGTCACAGACTACGAACGTATACAGTCCCTGAAAATTGCCAATCTCAACTTGCACTGGATCTGTAATCGGGTTCATCAAATACTGATTTGCTACCCCCACAACTTGAACTGTCTTTCCTGAAAGGGGCAAATTCAGAACCTCTGCATTTCTTACTGTGGAGCGTGTAGCCACCAAAAATGAGATTTTGTGACCCATTACCCTCCCTCTCACATAGGGTTCTCTCTGATCCACTTCTAAGGAAGCTGCAAGCACACCTGGCCCCTCATCCGAGCTATCATTCATTTACTCACCAATTATTTCATTCTCACTGTGTAGTGTGAATTGGTGCACTGCATTACTACTTCTGTCTTGTCTCTGACCTGTGACCTGTTGTGTAAGCATCATCTGTTGCTGCTCCATTGGGGCTTGAGGTATCTGCATTTGCTGTCTAGGTACCATGGGGATCTGCTGCTGCATTGGTTGCACCTGGGGCATTTGTGCACAGGGCATTTGCACCTGATGTACGGGTTAAAAAGTCTGCATGTGATTCATATTATTTTGGAAATTTGGATTAGGATTCCTTAATCTCGGTCCTCTCATATTTTGGAATGTATTGATATCATGTTTTTGCTGAACAACACCCTCCTGCACCATCATTCGACACTCCGCTTCCAGTGTACCACGGCTCCGCAAATGTGACATGGCAACATCTTCTTCATCCTTTGCACATCATTCTGAACCACAACAGTATTCAAATCCGGACCGCGATTCAAATTGATTCCACGACCCCTACCTCTCATTTGAGGTTGAAACATGACAGTTCCTTGCTGCTGCAGTATCTGTTGCACAAAAGTTCCCTGCACTCCTGATTGAGCTGCCTCAATCTGCATCACAATTGTCTTTTCCTTCAACTTTTTCTGCTTCAATTCAATCTCATCACTACAGTACTTTGCATACTGCAACCCCTCATCAATCAGCTTCACTTGCCAGCAAATCAAATGACTCTTAATCATGTGACCTATTTCAGGTCTCAGTACTTCCACAAACCTGAACACAAAATGCAATATGTCTTTCGGCTCAATTGCTTCCTTGCCTCTGACTCCTTGAACGCCCTCAACAATCGTTCATAGTACGCATGTATCGACTCCTTTACCTCCTGCACTGTCCTGTCGATTTTCTGCTAATCAATATTCTTGGGAGAAATCCTCGTCTTCAAGAACTCAATCACCTTATAATATTGTTTCATTACTTCGGGAGATGGTGCACCTGTACTCTTATCTCTCTCTGGCTCACTTGTTGGTCAATCTCCAGCTCTCATTACATTCAACTCATAAATCAGCTGGGACCACTATTTCCAATAAGGTATCCAGGTCTTCCCACAGACATTTTGAGAGTTTCACAAACCTGTCTGCTGATACCACTCAACCGGCTTCTCTCTCAATTTTGGATAATCATTTGTGAATCTCTATGCCATGCTTCTCTGGCAACTCTGCTAATCTCTGATATACCTTGCCCACTTCTCTTGTGATTCTCGGACACAAGTATCTCAGCTCTGCTTCTATGTTCTATGTTCTATGTTCTATGTTCACCCACATTGTTCCTTCAACCAGTTCCCCAGCTCCAATGCTCAATCTGACACAACTGATGTGCTCCTCACCCTTTTAAGCATTCTGTGGGGTGTTCAACTTGTCCAACCATTCAGTCAACTGCTGAGCTGTCAATCCTTGTAATGAAATATTACTTGCGTTCATTGGTGACACCTGTGGTACTACTGCATTTGAAGTCTGCGGTGTCAGTAACTTCAAGCTCTGACCTACACTAGGTCCATTCACGGTATCGGGAAGTGCAACAAGTTGACTGAGATCCAACAATGACCTTGATCCATCAAAGGTCTAACCCATGGAAGAGACTACCAGAACTTGCTCATTTGGTCCCCTCCTCACTAAACTCTGGGACATCTCCCCATGCTCACTCATGCTTGGCTTCCTCTGTGCAAATAATGGCACCACTGGACCAACAGTAACTGGCAGCGATATTGCATCTGGGGCTGCTCTAGCACTTACACTCTGTGAAAGAGTGACTCCAATGCTCTGATTCATTGCAACAAAATCAGAGTTAGGTCAGTCTGAACCAGCAGTGGTTTTGAAACCATTTGTTCCGTAGGTACCACTAAGTTCGAAGTTGTCTCTAGAATTGGCACATCAGGATAAATTCTCTGTACGGTGGGGGATGCATCTGTGCCTGAACCACTGGAGTAGTCAACATATTAGGACTACCCTGCACCACACCTTGTACCTGGCCATCATTAACCTGTACCGGACCCACTATCTCCATTGCCTGTGCCAGGGCTGTTAGATCAGCACTAGTACTTGGACTACCCTCATGCCCCGCATATGGTGGGGGTTGATCTGTCAATATCTGTGTAATAAGGTCCTCATCATCTGATTCTTCTTCCACTATGGAAGCCCTCTTTGCTTCTTTACTCCCAGATTAACTCTTATCACTTTTTCTAGTTGCTTTTTTTCCTTCTGTCTCAACCTCCTGTGTAATGGCAGGAAACTATTTAACATCCTGCAATGTCACTGCTCTCCATTTCTTCTGTTCCCAATCCCATCTTGCCTCTGCTAATGACTTTTCAACTTTTCTTACTCTGTTATCAAATTTCATTTATTGTTGCTGCCTAGCTATCAACTCCCAAACTGCTAACGCCTCAAACTGTGCTGGTCTCGGAAGGAGTTTTGATTCATATAGTGCCATCCGCAACTCTCAAATTAAACGTTCCATTCTCAGGAAACGCTAAGCTCCCATTTTTCTCTGTCAACTTGCACCATTGTTTTAACCAAAGACATGGCGCAACACCTCGCTCCTCCATTACAATGCAAGCTGGTGTATTCTCCGGCGGTGTAGGCTCCCCTACACTCACTTTGATGTATGTATCTCCCTTTAGGGCACTCTTTAATGCCTTGAAAAACT
Source organism: Pleurodeles waltl (assembly GCF_031143425.1). Lineage (NCBI taxonomy): Eukaryota > Metazoa > Chordata > Amphibia > Caudata > Salamandridae > Pleurodeles > Pleurodeles waltl. Next base: position 1,172,582,506 of record NC_090447.1, on the reverse strand, counting down.
TCATCTTTTCTACTTTTTGTATATTTGAATCAAATCAGGAAATGACTTTTACTCCCAAAATACCTTTCACTCACGTTCTCCACCAATTGCCTCTCACAGGAGCTGCCAATCAGTGCGCAACCCTTCTCACCAACCAACCTATCCCGGCGCGGCTCCAGTGACGTCACACTCACACGTACTGCGGCTGACAAAGTCTTGCGGCTCATCCTCCTAAACTTCAATTCACACAAAACTAATGCTAAATATTGGGAGCACTAATCAAAAAACAAAACACAAGAAACAAATCTGCTGGTTTACTACAGGAAAGGTAACACAATCGCTTCAGAATTCTTACGAATTTTCACTGATGGCCCTTTCGCTCATGCAGCTATTCCTATTCCTCAGTTTCCCAGATTTGCAAGCAAAATTCTACCCGCAAATATTACTCTCAAATGATCAATGGGTCTGTCCTGGTGCACACAGGACTCGCTAAATCTCAGTCGAAAATTTATTTTGCCCACTTAACTCACACACTGACTCATTGACCACGCCCGATCAACCTACTAAACCAGACAGATTACAACATGTAACCACATTGTCTCATACACTTTTTCATTATACTCCGTAGTCTTAGCACACGCAGGGTCCGCACATCAACAACCACGTGGACAATTTGTGAGCATAAAGCGCCACACACATGTGAAGTTCGATGACTTCCCTACTCTCATACTGCGGAGTACGCACACTCCTACTTAAACTTAATCTGGAGTACGCAGACTCTCTAAATTCCCTCACATACGTCACAATTCACCTGCGATTTGCATAAGCCGTGCAAGCCCAACCTTTGTCTCCCCCCACACTATCACTAGAATGCCAAGAACATACCCAACACCACTAGCAGGATCTGGGAAAGTCATTTCTGGGCTTAAGGAGACATCATTCTCTCTACAATTGCCATTTTGAAAAACAAAATCCAAATCTCAATAATAATGAATTCTTAACAGGACAATCCTAAGATATCACCATAGCTATTAATCACTTCTGGCAAACCTTCTAAGGAGACTAACCATCAGTCTGCTACCAAAAACTGTTAGCGCGTCAGTCCTTTATCAGTAAACTTACAAGGAGAGACGCATATAGGTCGATGAACCTTTTGACTCGCTTAGAATAATCCTGCCAGAGTTGCAGCATAGTACACAATAATCTTTACCCAAAAATCAATAATCATTAGTCAAATCAATAATCAATAACCAATTGAGTCAGTAATTCTCACACACCATGACTTCTCAGCCATGAATAACCACACCTTTAGTGAAGTTTAGTAATTTTATTTCCCTTTGGGTTACAATACTAAGTGATATGGATTAATACTCAAACTCAATTTCAAATGCATATAAGAACAATCTTAATTAGCCAAAAGATGCCAAAAACACAATCTAATTAAGGCTTGTATCACAATACATTCTAGAACATCCGCACAAATCAATAATAGAATTGGCATCAAGATATCATCTCTGTCCACAAAGTTCAGCAAAACAGCTTGTCAAACCATTGTCTCTGTATCTGTCAAGCGTCAGGTAGAAAACCCTCATCTAGCCCAGATTAACATCAGCATGTGGGGCTTCATGCAAAATGATTTAGAAACAAGAATTTAGAAAACATCTAGCTAAGGAAACTAACTAAGATAGCGCAGTTGGCACCTAGAAAGAAAAGGTACAAAAATACATTTCAGTCATATTGTCATATCTACCTATCCTCAGTATGAGTCAGCAAACAGAATCAGTCTTCGTCTCCAGGCCATCAGTCGATCAGCAACACATCAGGCTCTCAGTCAGAGAGTAGAGCCCAATGACAGAATCTAGAATCTCTTCTTCTCAACAGTGGTCTGCCTAGAATCTGAATAGGGTCTAATCTCTTTTCCCTCTGTCACGTTGTTATATCAAAGTCACCCAAACTATCCCCCAATTTCCAATTGGTCAATTAATCGTATGTTATTACTCTATCCAATAGTGTCCATGTACCAAATCTATGAATAATAATATTTCACACTTCACACGTTGTTGATTGGTCCGCTTTACGATGTTCTCATCATCCGGCTCGTCAGGTATCACAAATTTTGTATCTTCTTCTCCAGTCAGTGTCTTCATTGTTTGCGTCCTGGGAAAGTACATCTAGAGCACATTACACTCAAATCGCTACTTTGCGAGAAACCTTATCTCCTGTCTGTCGGTTCTCATGGAAAGCTTCTGCTAAGCATTTTATTAAAACAATGAGCATTTCACAGTTAGTTCACCCTGTCAGCATTTTTCATTAACTGCTAAGAAATACAGCTTCTGCATGAGGCCTGGCAAAACTAGGCCAAGACAATCGCTAAGTTAAGGCCTACAATTAATAAGCTAAAGCATAATTCATATCCTTCAGTATGACATATTACAACATTAATCTAATACATTTTCAATATTTCTTATGTGTTAATCATTCATTTAGTACATTTCATGAGCACTGGTGGTCATTCTCCGAGGTCACAATTTCAAACATGCACATTATTTTTCTACGTTATATTATTTTCTACAAATTCATAATTCAAAATACATAGACATTCATTAATAATTTCTTATTAAGACAGTTGTGTTAGCATCACCATAGAGAGGATACCAGAGACTGCCACTACCCCTCTGGATGAAGGACCCTGTTAGGACAACACCCCTGGGTGTCTGGGCACTGATGAAGAACCTGACCCATTAGGGACCCCTGTTTAGTCAACAACTGTCAGCCTCATCCTACCCACAACAACTCTTCCCAGCCCTGTTGCTTCTACATCACAAGCAACCATTCACCCCCAACCTATGTCCCAAGGACTGTTACATCCATTGTGTGCCCCACAGTACAGGTAGCTGAGTCTCACCTTACCACCCCTTACAATGATGGACGTGCCAGCACTGGGAGTGGACACACTGTGCCAGGGACACAGGCACATGTGGGAGGAATGCTGTAGGCCAGAGGATGGGGTCTTAAAGAGACAATACTGACCAGGAAACCATCTCCCAAGTCTTGGGAGCCTACCAAAGTTCCCAAGGCATGATGGGCCAAGTTATCACCATGTTGGGGAAATCCAAAAGCTGCAGAGGGACAACCACCAGGAAGTCATGCAGCAGTGGCAGGCACAAAATGTGCACTTGGGTTCCATTGCAGTGGTGATGTGAGACATGAACACCACACTGAGTAGGTTTTGTACCCAACTTCTGGCCCCTCCCACTAGCAATGAAACATCAGGCCCTTCTACATCAGCGGCAGCTAGTGGAACGGAGGCCCTGCCAGAGGAAGGACATGCTTCAGACACCCCACCCTTTGTAGCTGAAGAACCCCCCCGCAAATGTTGACCACCGCCCAGACATCCAGCAGGGGAAGATGCCAAGACCAAACCCACTGCCAGGAAGTAAACCTCTCCTGACTTGTTCCCCTTGTGTGCCACAGATAAACCCTGTTGGCTGTTCTGTAACAAATCTCCATTTTCCTATAGTGCAAGGACACTCAACTTGTGTTTCCAAATGATGTAGCAGCTACCCTGACGATTTAATCCACCATGACTTAAACTCTCTTTTTTTCTGTGTGTTGTGCGTTAATGGTCACATATGTTGTTTTCATTTCCACAATAAATCACACTTAAACACAGGTCCTGTGTATGTCTCATTTATCATCCATGTACAATAGTTATGCATGCCAACTCTAGTCTGATGATGTCCCTCTGTATTGTACACCCATTGTTATGACATCAAACGTAGACTCTATCAGCAGGAGACTCATTACAATAGGATTGTAACAGGACAGATTCTAAAAAAGGTTGTAAGATAAAACTACACACAATCAGTGATAGCTATGCTAACAGCACAAAGAGCATGACCGACAATAGTATCAGTATATTTGCTAAGGTGTAACACAGTGCTAAACCACACAATACAGACCTTTGGGGCATGCTACTCTATCAACACGACAGGAGGCAAACACATTAGTTCTTTGTATCACCTGGTGAAGCCTTATCACATACCCATACCATAGCTTCCAAATATACATATCCCATGGTACAGACAGAGATCAGTACTGACGCACCCAGTCCTGAAACCTTTCACTTACATTGGTCACATACCTGTAGGCTTGTCACTCGCCTATGTCAGTCCACAGTGACATGCACATTGGTCTGCAAAGTAGGAACACACTGACAGCTAGGTTCAAGATACACTACATACAAATGAAACCATTGTGATGGGAGAGGCTAGGGTCCTACATTTACACATGAGCCAGTCACATATCCAGACACAAATGACAGCATTTGCCAACTTCCTGTACCCTACAGGTGAACTTGACGGGAAAACACTTTTCCACCCCAGTGTCCTGACAGTCTAACAATGTTAGTTACACTCCCAATAATCAAGACTAATGGTCCCTGGTTTTAGCCATGTCCACTTCTCATGTATGTCTGCAATTCCCATCTGCTTCTGACACTGTCTGTCATTTGCCAAGGTTGATGAGCCAAACAGGATCTAGGCAAATCTGTGATTGAAACTGAAAAGGGATGGGACATAGCAGAATACACTCCTCAAATCAAAGAAGGCATGTCCACAAGTGTAACTTTGCATCTGCTATAACAATACATGATACTGTAGACCACTCTGTCCTATACACAATACAAATGTTAAGTTTGCATGCACAACTCACTCACAGGCATTGGAGCTATCTACAACCCCACAATGCTAATGTGTGATAGGTGTGGTGTATGATGGTGTACCTGAAATGTAAAGTAGTGAAGGTGTTGATGCATGCAGATGATAATTTGGAATTGAATGTGAGTTGAGAGGATGGGAATGTTTGTTGACTTGCTGTCACTGAAGTATACTGTCTACTACTATTGGCATGGTACTTGTGGGCATGACTTTTTCCTTTTGTCTGTGTCATCCATGCAGGTCAACGCCCATCAGAAGAAGGGAATTTGGCATGCCATCGCCAAGCATGTACAGACCCTGGGGATCCACAGCCGGCAAAGCACCTACTGTAAGAAGCAGTGGGTGGTCCTGAAACACTGGGCCTGGAAAACCGCAGCTGCCTAGCTGGGGATATCCTCCTACCAAGGGAGGGGTAGCCGTCAGACCTTGACCCCTTTAATGGCCCGCATTTTGGAGGTGGCCTACCCTTGAGGTGGATGTGCGTTTGAGGGCAGCACAGCAGCCACAAGGGGGTAAGTACTGACAGAACCCATGTACTTGCCACTGCAAGTTAAGAGTATGATGTCTAAGTATTGCAGCTGTGACAATGTGGTAAGTGGTACAGGTATAGTGTCTACTAGGAAGACATGGTTCTACAGTTGTCAACATACAAACACAGATGTGTCTATTATATTGTGCATAGGTACATGTTAATCACATATGTCAACCAAATAGTATGACTGCTTTTGGAGATGCACATGTGACTGTGTCATATGTGTAACTCTACTCAGCCATACACATCTGTAACCTGCTGTGCCATCCTTCCTACCTAGTGTTCCGAGTCCATTTACCCAAAACGTAAACTGTATAGCTCTTTGGTCTCTGACCAGTCCTATTCCACTGGATCTAGCTCTATGTGCAACATTGGGTATGACAGATGAGTGACAGGGCCAATTAATCCTGTGTCCTGAAATAGAGGGACACTTCATGTGAGGCTGTCATCCCAATCAGGCTTTTTGTAAGGCTAACTTACTACACTCCCTATGAGGTTTGAGGAGGTGTCCTCATTGTCATGTCTGATTCATACATTTGGAAATGTGAAGTTTGAGCAGGGTAGACATCCTACATTGTGAAAACCATGGTGACAACAATACATTGACATTTCATGACATTACATTGACATGTGTACAAATACCTTTTATCATAATGTATTTGTTGTTGAGAAGGTAAGTGGCTAGGCTGCTGATACTTTAGCCCATGTATATTGTCCATGGTCCATAGGGAAATACCATACCTATTTGAGTGCAACAAATACTATTTCGTGCCTACATCATGTGCCAATTGATACCTCATGCCTATTGTTATGTTGAAACCTCTTCTTTGCCAGACTTACCTTTGGTATTCTGAGGCTGTTTGGACAGTTTTGGTAATGGCCCTGCTCATTTCTGCCTGACTTAATGGTGTAGCAGGTGTTCCTTTTGACATAAACATGTTGGTGTTATGGGATATGTTGTCATTCAATTTGCTTGACTCTAGGTGTATGTGTCATTCATGGTTACATAAGTAATCAGTTGTGTAAGAGCTTAGTTCTGGACTAAGGTAATAGGAATCACATCTGGACAGTCATTCGTGATGTAGGTGTTTAAATGTTGTCATGTAGAGGTTTCTAATCAGCATCTATGGTGGAATGCTATGAGGCCTTCTTGCACATTGTTTGGTGTCTATTGTATTGCTGGTGTTACTATGTTGCCTGTGGTTGTCTGTGGATGTATCCTGTGTGCTAAGTAGGCCCATACTACAGTATATAGAATTGTTGTCTATGTGTCAATGAGTCAGTTAAGTGGATCCAGATACGCCTAAGGAATCTTTTCCTAGTATTTAGATAGATGTTTCAATGACATGCTGTGTCATTTTGTGAGGCACACTGTAGGGGTATGGCATATGTAGTGTCTTTATCTGAGGTGTTTTCCATTGTGTAAGTTGTGTACAGAATGATAAGTTAGGCATGTGATTGGAAAGCAACATGCTGTGTCGTATTGGAAGTGAGCTGAGTTTACTTTAATGGAACGTGACTACTTGTGATGGACTGGACAGGTGTGGAGTAGGGGGAGGCATGATATTGTGTTGTCAGTAAACGGCATTTCCTTAGACTGATTTGTTGATAGACAGCGATGATCTGTATGGGGATATATTTTAGATGTGGTCAATCCATCGTGTGCATGATGCTTTTGAGTTACTGCTGAATTGAATTGATGGGATGGTGATGTAGTGGTTAGGTGGTTGGCTTTTGTTGTGGGTGAGACTGTGGTCATATGGGAATGTTGGAAGTATCTTGTTCTGGCATGATGTAGGCTCTAAATGGTTTCTACCTGGGGCTAAATTTGACATAGATGTGTTGTTACTGTTGTGCATGTTGTAATGTATCTGTATGTTAAGAATGTGATGACCCTCTCTCCCTCTCTTTCTGTGCATCAGCAGGTGAAGAAGATAGGGCACGGCCAAGTGGGGAAGCTGCTGGCCATGATATCCTGAGTGCTGAGACCGCCGACATCGAGGGATCCAGTGGCCCAGAGAGCGAGGGGAGTGCTATGGGGGAGAAAGGATCCACGTCTTTATCATGATGAATCCTCCTCCAGTGGACACTCCCTGGCAGTGGCGGACCCATCTGGGACCACCCCAGCACCATCTAAGTCCAGCACCCCCCTTACTAACACTGCCATCCCTGTAGCTCCCCACCCAGTTGGCCATGCCTGCTCATCCAAGTGGGTGGGCGTCTCCTTTACCATAGGCACCTCTGCCTCTGCCCCTGACAACTCTGATGCTCTCATTGAGGAGGCTATTGACCTCCTGAGGTCGATCTCTGTCGGTCAGTTGACCATTGTGAATGCCATCCAGGGACTGGCAACTCAGATATAACAGAGCAATGTGTTCCTGGAGGGCATTCACAGTGCACTGGCTAGCCTACACAGATCCTTTCAGGCTCTGGCCTCCACGCTGACAGCAGCCAGTCACCCTTTGTCTTCCGTCCCCCCTCCACTTTCCTCTTCCCGATGCCAAAACCCTCTTCCCCGATCCAGGCAAAGCACACAGAGAGACAAGCATGCATCCACTTCAACATCCAAGGGTAGCTCAGACAAACACAAGGACCACAAGACACACCACCAGCATGCACACAAGAAACATACACCTGCACACACATCAACAGTCACAACCTGCCCTGACACCCCAGCACACCAGCATCACAGACACAATACCTCACACAGCTGCAAACACCACACCAACATTTACGGATCCAGCCACTACACCTTCTTACCCACAGACAGCAAGACAGCAGACCCTCAGACATCCACCCCAGTCACCACATCCACAGACACCACAGACAGGCCTACATGCAACAGATCCATCATAACTACAGTCACCACCCCAACAGACACTCAACCATCCACCACGGCATCTCCCAGCACCTCCACCCCTTCTCCTCCCAAGACACATAAACGCCCACACTCACCCGCCCCAGTGACACCCACCACCCACAAGCATACCTCACACAGGCATGCACCCAAGACATCCACACTAACACTTCAGACAACCACTCTCTCTCTCCCTCCACACCTAAACCCTTTGCTATGACCATCCCAGTGTGTCAAAGAAAGCTTTCCTTTCTGCGTTTGCCCTTTCCCTACTCCTCTCCCACCCCGTGATACCCCTAAACGTTCAGTGTCCCTCCCCAAGTCCGGCCCTTCCACCTCCAAAACATCCCCTGCCCCCCTGCAAGTACCCATGCCCCTCCCTCTGACAAGAAGTCTACCCCTCCACCTAAAAGCCAGCCCTTCCCTAAACCTAAGTCCAAACCCCCTCCGAAATATGATCCCAAAGGCCCCCCTCCAAAACCCAACCCACCTCTCCACTCCCCCAGATAACCCCTGATGTGCCTGCCTGCCCCATTGATGTCCCTTCCTGTGGAGGTTACAGGGTAGTCAGGAGTCAAGTTTGGGGCACACATCTGTGCACTGTGTGCATGCAGCATGTCTGCATTGTAAACTGGCCTATGGCCTCTGTTATACATATATTGTTTACTTACAATAATTACTTGAACCAACCAGTGGTTGGTTTCCTGGTCACATCTTTGTCATGCATGTCTTTACCTAGTATGGAGTTGTTTGTGGCTGACACTAGTTGTGTGTATGTATGTGTGTGTTCTGCTTGGGCTATGTGTGTTGTTTGTGCAATATGTGTGGTTGTGTCCAGTGTTGTTGTCCGAAAGTGTTCGGGTATGTGTTCTGTCATGGACATTTGTGTGTTTAAGGGATTAGTTGTGTTGGTATTGTGTGTTGTTGGTGTGGTGATGTGTTTGTGGGTGTGTTGTGTGGCTTTGTGTGCATTGAGTGTGTGAGCATTAGGTACATGAAATGTTGGACACGGAGTTCTTTGTAGGTCTATCGGTAAGTAGTATGATTGTGTATTTGAATGTGTGTTTTTCGTGTTGGTTGTTCGTTGTGAAGTCTGTGTGATGTGTCCCTGGGTAGTGTCCTCTGTGTGTCCCTTCCAAGTGATTGTAGATGGTGAGGATGTGTTGTTTTTGTGACGTGTTGTGGTGTTGTGTGGTAGTGTATGAGTGTGGGCCTGTGCTGTCTTTCTGTGCGTACCTGTGTGTGTTTGTGACTTTTGTGTGTGTATGTGTGTGTGTGTGTGTGTGTGTGTGTGTGGTGGCCGTGGCATGTTTGTTGTGTATATGCAAGTGTCTGTGTGGCTGTCTGTGAGTGTGCGTGTTAGTGTGCAGTTGTACCCTCGCTCATCCTTCCCGAAAGTATGTTGTGTATGTGTACGAAAATTGTCAATATACAACAATAACAGGTCAGAGGTGTACTTACGGTTTCTGTCATCGTCGCAGGTTCTGAAGTCGTTGGGCAAGCAGGAGCAGCGGGAAGATGTGTAGTTCTGGTTCCATGGCGGCTCCAGACAAGTATGGCTTCCTGAAGGTGAGCGTCTCCTTTTATACAGTTCGTTTCCGCCTGGGTTTCTACGGTGGGGTGACCACGGCTGAAACATTGGCGGTGTGCAACCTTGTAATCTGTCCGGCAGAAACATGGTCTCCGCCGGCCTGCAGGTGACTACCGTCATCCGTGGCGGCTAGGCTGCACTGGCGGTGCCAGCGGTGCTTTGGTTGTTTTCTGTTGGGAATACCACCACAGTCATCATATGGGGGTTTTCTCTGTCAGCCTGTTGGCGGTGCGACTGCCAGCATGGCGGTCCTGGGATCGCCAAACTCGTAATGAGGGCCATAGTCATGGCAATATTTGGCTAATTAAATGTTGGTGTATACAGAACATTAGTAGTCCCTAATGCTGGTCCAGGAATCATGCCATTCTAAGGATGCCTTCATAAGATAAATTTAGATACGATTAATCGAAGTATTTTATTTACTTAGAATGAAGGGTGGAAAAGGTGATTCTGATACAAATGCTAAGGTATTAATTATGGCAGCAAAATAAAAATAGTTTGTTCAGTGTGGACTCATCGCAACAACCTGAGGCATGGACTTATATCTTTATGGGTTTCAACTTACATAGTTCAACTTGGGGAATTTATAATTGTTCAGATAGATTATTAGTAGGGACCTTTGGTGTAAGGGTAACCACCTGCATCAACCTTGAGATTATAATATAAAGATATTTCTTGATGGAAGATGTCGCTGAGAAGAAATAAAGAGAGAGAGAGAGAGAGAGAAAGAGAGAGAGAGCAAGGTTTAGGCATGATTTGTTAGGTTTGGCACAGAGAGTGGTTTTGGGTAAACTGCCTTCAACCTTCGGATGCTTTGGGTCAGTCTCTTTCCATCTTTGTTTATTTTAAGTTTATTTCACATTGTAATCTGCAATGGAGTATTGCTGTGTAGGTGTACATTTTGTAGTAGTGATTGGCATTCAGAGTTGTTCTTCGCAGTTGCTTTTTGCAGTTCTGTGTCAGGGCTGCTGGAGCTAAACTCCTGCATGGACATGGTGTCCTTTTATTTCACAGCAGAGCCATTTTTATAGGACTGGGGAGGGTCAGGGCCGGCTTTAGCACTGGTGGCGCCCTGTGCAACAGTCTTTTTTGGCACCCTCCGGCCCCCACCCCATGACCACCTCCAGGGATTCCCTCACTACCACCTGGCAAATATGCCGCTCATCTATCCATGGCCCCCCTTTCACATACATTAATTTGTTTTAAAGCGCTTGTAGAGGCTGGCTTTACTAATCCACTCAGCTATCCACATAAAATATAGTTCTGCTCTTTACAGCAGGCATATTAACCCTCTTGAGCTACTTTAAGGTGAAGCAAACCTGCCACTAGACAAAACTCCCATCTGTCTCCCTAGCAGGAACATTAATCACAAGGAGTTTGTTGACATTTTAATTGCTTCCTGAAGGCTAGTCGCACAAGGAACTTTTCAGCAGGTGCTTTTAAATTGCAAGTTTCTAAGTTATTGCTAAACACAGCTCCCCTCCCCCCACCCCTCCACCCCTTCCCCAGGACAGCGCCTCCCCATCCATGTCAGCACCGGGTGCGGCCGCACCGCTCGCACCGCCCTAAAGACGGCCCTGAGGGTAATATGTGTGTGTGTGTGGGGTGTTGAGGGTAATAGGGGATTGATCACGCAGATCGACGTTCTCTTCACTTCCTCCACTGCCTCCAGCAGATGCATTCTCCTTCACTTGGTCCTGACAGTTCATCGTGCTGTGGCTTTAGGGGACATCATGTGGCACTGCCGCAGTGAAATGATTGCTGCGCCTTGACGGGGCAAAGGGGCCAGTCATTGGGGGCAGGGCGTGGAGGGTCTTTGCGGCGTTACATGTGTGATGTTACAAGCTTGTGTTTGTTGGCACAATGCTTTCGCAAAGTGGTTGATGACTTGCCTCCCCAGGGCAGAAGTGGAGGATATTGGGTGCCCTGCCATGAGCAATCTGTGTTTGTTGTTGTCCAGGTTTGTGCCTGCCAAGAGAAGATGCTCTTTGGCAGATCGCTGCCAGACATCGAGCAGGAAGCCAGCAAGATTACGTAAAATCAGCAGGAAATTTCAATCACACGAGGCAAAAATAAATGTGCCACAGCAAAATTTGAGATTTATACCATATGACATAGATAGGATGTTAATTACAGCCGCATGGCAAAAATCATGTCTTTCATGGAGGAGGGGTAATTTTCTGTGCAGAGTCAACCCTCCTCCACTGACTCTCTGGCCATGCTAAAGCATATTACTAACCTGTAAGGATAGCTAGCCCCGCCTTATGTCAGGACCAACCCATGGAAATCAGAGCAGGCCTTCAGGAGCCCTCAAACCAAAGGCGGCTCGTGAACGACCCACCAACCTCCTCCAAAGTACAGGGAAAGGCTCCTTTCATCTAATTCACTGCCTTCTCTCTCCAACCTGAGCACATAGGTCAGCACCGCCTTCAGTTGGGGGACAATAGGGCTCCAACTTTATACCCCTGGTCTTTAAGAAACAAATAGTGACAAATTTGCACAAGACCCATTCCAGACAAGTAATCTTTAGAATATGTGGATGTGCAACGTGCTATGCTAATTATTGCTGTACAAATTATGTAACTTTTTCTGGTATGAGCATCACCACTTTTGAATTTGTCTCTTATATAAGGTGGTATAATTTAGCTTCAGTGCAACGCTGGCACATCATGGAACCATGAGCGTGCATCTACTTAAAGTCTGACACTTGTTCACGGTTTCACATAACTCTAATGTTTAGATTCGAAATCATATTATAGTCCATATCACTGCTGGGCAGAGATCAACAAAAGCTAGGTCGTTTAATTTTGGGACTTAACTCATAAATAGCCTCCCACTAGGCAAAGTTGTACGAAATTGTACAAAGGATGGTGTGCGTTGGTAATGATTCCTCCAGATTGGATCTGTAATCCTTACTACTTCCTGTTGCCCTAGGCTGGAATGCAGACCAATGAGAGATATCTAATTTCCATCCCACGACAGTTGAATCAAAAAGGTACTTATGCAGAGGTAAACAGAAGATGACTCATTATTACTAGTGTGGAACTTACTACACCCTTAGGCACAGCGACTAAAGTCACAGTAAAGGTGATGAAGCAGAAAATGAAGGTTTTGATTTATTAACGCTTAAACGTAGTGCTGAAATAATCATGTGTGACTTTAACCGAACTAATTAAGATTGTACGGGGACAAAATGTGCCCTCAGAGTAGTTTGCCATCATTTATACGCGTGCTTTATATAACGTGGTGAATTAGAATTGCACTAATCCGACATAATCATAAACGTGTGCTACGATTTGCTTGTTTGAAATGTATAGCTTAGCATTACTTTAGCGGAGGCTTTGGCCTAGTTGCCTGGTCTCACGGTTTAGATGCTCGTATTTTTCCACTGTGCTATTAAACGTGTATTTTTGCTTGAAGCTGTACTTTTCCACAGAAACCGTTCACATGCTTATCTTAAAGTTAGTGCCAGCCTGGCATATTTTCTCTTTAATTCAAGGTCGACTTGCAGGTGCGGACAATGGAGGCTCTGAGAGTAAGCTAATTGGGAAACAATGTTGTGATTTGCGTACCCATCTCCAAGGATAATGTATGCTTAAGTAAAAGCTTGAGAACTGTCGTTTTTGATTGGTCAATTTGAAGCTAACCTATGAACCCTCCAATGGAGACCCTACAGGATTTGGACTGTTGTCTATAAAAATCAGGTGCACGAGAAGAAATGAGGCCATTGCAGCCATTACCAGCTCGATACCCGTCATTTTGACTTCGTAGCTATTATGGCCCACCTTGCTGCGACGCCATCTTGAAAGAGACTTTGATGCTTTCTCTAATCGAGAGAAAGAGACTTTAAATGATTCTTGCCCTAGAGACTGTAACTCTGATTTGATCCCTTTGCATGAAGTAATAGTTTTACCTTGCCGCCGTGAGGCATTTGCCCCGTTCACCCCTGCCCCTTTTGTCCCGTCCCATGCTGATCAAGAAACGGTACCCATGAAGACCGAAGAACGGTACCTGTGAGACGAAGACTTCCTTGTATGCTGATCGTAATTGGTAAATATGAAAGGAAATTGTAAAATTGCATTGTGTTCCTTTTAGGTAACCAACTGCTGATTTTGGGTAAGAGCCCTAGTTAGGAGTTTTCTAAATTAATGTTACTAAATTGTTTTTGCATGAAGTCCCACATGCCGATGCTAATTTGAGGTTAGATGAGGTTTCCATATGTTGCACGATGCAATTTGAGATCTTGTTATGCTGACTAAATGTATGCTATTAGTTCATTACAGATTATCGTATTAGTGATTTGCATTGCCATTATCGAATGCCTTGTGATTCAAATGCTTCATAGATTACACTTGTTTCGACGCTATGGACAGATATTAATGTTCATATATGTTTATCATTTGGTGTTGAGACACATTTACATTGTGCTAGCTTTGTTAATATAGGGAAATAAATTCACTAACTTTGCAATAAACTGGTGTGGTTATTCCTGACTGAAAGGTCAGGGTTCGCTGAAATGTATTCTGGATTAATTGTCAAGTGTTATGTTGTTCAAGGTGTTGCTTATGTTCGTTATTGATTATTGATTTTGATGAGATTGACCGATTAGGAGTACAGAGAGTTCCCACTTAGTCAAAAGATTCATCGGCCTAAAGAGCGTCCGAACACAGGTAAAATTATTACTACGGACCGCTCTATCAGTAGATGGTAGCAGAGGACGGTTCCGTCTTTTGGGACCCTGTACTCCTAAAGTACATGGTGTCGAATTAACGGTTACGCATTTTGAGAGCCCATTCGAAAAGTTGAATTAGATTTTCTTGGATAAAACAGATTGACAAGATGATGATGGGCTAGGTCCACTGCGACTTTCCCGGGATCTCGGAGCTTGCGAATGGAGAGAACGGAGGTGTGGAAACAGCGCTGGCGGTACTAGTGATGGTATGAGTGAAGTTAGGGTTTTGCGCTTGCATAGCTTATTGCCGCAGGGTGTGTGAAAAGGTTGCGAGGGTTTTCTTTTAAGGATAGCGGAGGTGCGACTCCGAGTGTAGAAGTAGAGAAGTCGTCGAACTTCATAGAAATAACGGAGGTGCGGCTCCGAGTGTGAGAGTAGGGAAGTCGTCGAACTTCATGTGCGTCTGGCGCTTTGTGCATAAAAAGGTCCACGTGGTTGTTGTTGTTGAGACGGGCCCTGCGAGGTCAAGAGACTCCGGAGTATGTTGATCCATGTTGTGGTCTGGGCGGTTTAGTAGGTTGATCGGGCGTGGTCAACAAGTCGGGTACGTGTGTTAGGGAGTGAAAGAAACTTCGACTTCGGGCTTTGACAAGATTCTAAGTGCACTAGAACAGATCATTGACAAGTTGAGAGTAGGTCTGCGGGTCAGATTTGCTTGCGAATGTGGGGACTGAGAAAGACGGAATAGCGGCCAGAGGCTAGTGAAAAGTCCCGAGGCTAGTGAAAGGTCCCTAAGGTCCTGAAGCGATTGTGTTACCCTTCCTGTAGTAAACCGACAGATCTGTTTTTTTTTTTTTTTTTGGTAGCTCGCAATATATGCAAAAAGTTGTTACGAGAGGAGGTGAGTGAAGGAAGACTAGCTGCGAGGCTTTGTCAGCCGCAGTGTGTGAGTGTGACGTCACTAAGAGCCGCGCTGGGATAGGTTGGTTGAAGAGAAGGGTCGCGCACGGATTGGACGCAGTCCGTGGGACTCGATTGGAAGGGGAAAGGCAGGTGAAGAGTATTCCGGGAATTAAAGTCACCCATTGATTACAAACTTTGTGAAATAAAAGCGACCTATTGATTATAAACTTTGTGAAATAAAAGACAAGAAAATGAGATTCCTTAAAGCATTCAGGAGCGCGATGAAGGGGGAGTCTTACATTAAAGCGAGCGTAGGAGAAGAGACGCCGCCCGAGGGTACACCAGCTTACATTGTAATGGAAGAAAAGGGGGTAGCTCCGTGCCTTTGGCTAAAGCAATGGCACAAGTTGACAGAGAAACATGGGAGCGTAGCGTTCCCGATATACGGGACATTCAATATAAAGATTTTAGAGAATTTGAGATTCACGATGTATGACATGAAGGTGCCTCCAAGGCCAGCACAGTTTGAGGCTCTAGCAATTTGGGAACTAATGGCCAGACAGCAACAGCAAAAGAAGTTCGAGACCAGAATGAGGAAGGTAGAAAAGACACTAGCGGATGCTAGGTGGGATAATGCACAGAAGGTGTGGAGGTCAGATGTATTGCAGGGGATAAAATTGTTCCCCGCAATTACTAAAGAAGGAGAAGAGACAGGGAAGAAAGCTACCTGTAAGACAGACAGAAAGTGTTCCAAGGATAGAGAGGACGAGGAAAAGTTGAGAAGGGAAGAGGAGTTAGAGGATGAGGAGTTGATAATGCAATTGCTGAACGACCGTCCACCGCCTTATGCAGAGAATGGACAAGGTCCAAGTACCAGTTCTGCCCCTCCAGCACCGGTACAGAACAATGAAACACAGAGTTCAGGAGCGTCATCGGGATCTAAGGACCCGAGTTTATTGCTCACCCCGCAGATACCGCAGGTTAGGAGAATATACCCAGATGTGCCCGTGTTGAAACCAGCAGAAAATTATCAGCCGCAGATGCCAGGGTACTACAGTAGTGATAACGGTGCAGGAATGATTCTAGATCCAACCGTAAGGGGAGTACAGAATGGTTACAACCAAACAATGGCACAAGCTGAATCAACTCAGTTTTTGATGCCTCAAAAGCAGATGCAGGGAGGAACTGCACATGCTCAAATGACGGGGAGCCAGATGGGCATGCCGGCAATGATGACCCATGGTGTGGGAATGAACATGCCACAGAACATGGGGAATGGACAGAACCCAGACGCGATATCCTTACCCATTACTGTAGGTCCAGCGGTACCTCTGTATAGTCAGCCTAATTCGGGTCTGAGCAGTCAGGGATCAATGCTGCAGAATGGGACAGAAAGAAGGTGCATAGAAAACACTCCAGGGATAACTCCGATAGCGGCTCAGCCAACGGGGTCTGGGTCCTTGATGGAGTTTAGTCCCATATGTGCTCAGTCAACACTGGTGAGGTCGAGCCCCCCACTGATAATACCTCTCACATCGAACACTGAAAAGCTGCCGCAGCCATCGATAGCAGTTGATGTGAACGCTACCCTGATGGGGGTGAATGCGCAACAGCTGACACAGTGGTTCAACAGTCTGAATTCCACACAAAGTCCAGCTAGTGGGAAAGGAGAAGACTATATGAATAGGGTCAGGTTGAACATGGAAGCACAAGAATTGGTGGAAGGGACTATGGGTGTGAACAGGTTAGAGTCCTACACGGAAGAAGAGCTGAGGTATCTATGTCCCAGGATTACGAAGGAAGTGAACAAGATACATAAGAGCTTGCAGGAAGCAGCTGACAGAAACGGGGTTGACATAGACAAGACGAAACACTTGAGCAGGAGCTACAGGTTAGATTTTGGGACCACAGATTTTGAACACATGAGGTCAGCAGGCATGAAGACACACCTTAGAGAATTGCTGCAGAGTGCACAAGTGTGGAGGTGCTTAGACAAATGGGAAAGCAGGTGGGTAAAGAGGAAGGACAAGAGGAGGGACAGTGCTACAGAGCACAATGAGAAAAGACCGCAGAGTAGTGATACAGTAACAATGTTACCAATGAGGGAGACAGCAGGAGGAAAATTAGTACATGTACCATGGCACAGAAGCGACATTCAGTCCTTTACGGATGATTTTCCCAAACTAAGAGAAAAACCAATTGAATGGTATCAGCAGACTGATAGGTTTGTGAAGCTTGCAAAATGTCTCTGGGAAGACTTGAATACTCTGTTTGAGATTGTGGTTCCGGCAGATTTGTGGGAGGATTGCAAAAGAGCTGTAGGTTGGCCGACAAGTGAACCAGAGAGGAACAGGGAGACAGGTGCACCGTCACCTTTGGTGATGAGCCTGTACTATAAGGTGATTGAGCATTTGAAAACGAAGGTACCCGCGAAGAAAGTGGATTGGCAGAAGATTGACCGAACTGCCCAAGAGACTAAAGAATCAATTCATAGTTACTATGAGAGGTTGTTGAAGGCGTTCAAGAACTACAGTGGCACGGAAACAATAGAGGCTAAGGACATGCTCCATTTTGTTTTCAGATTTGTGGAAGGGCTGAGGCCAGAGATAAGTCAGATGATAAAGTCGCATTTGATTTGTTGGCAGTCGAAACCGATCGATGAGGTCTTGACTTATGCGAAATACTGTAGCGACGAAATTGAGGTAAAACAGAAAAAGCTGAAAGAGAAGGTGATGATGATGCAGCTTAAGGCAGCTCAAACAGGTTTGCAAGGTCTGCAAGGTTTGCAAGGAATGCAAGGGTTCCAACAGCAGGTACCACAACCGCAGTTGCAGTTGCAGGGAAACATGGCGTTTCAGCCACAGGCCAGAGGCAGAGGTCGAGGAGGTTTTGTGAATAATGGTCCGGATTTGAACACTGTTGTGACGGGTGTGCAGGCGATGAAGAAGGTGATGCCGTGTCACGTGTGCGGAATCGTCGGTCATTGGAAACGCGAGTGCCCGATGGTGGTACAGGAAGGTGCAGGTGTAGGTGCAGGTGTAAGTGCAGGTGCAGGTGTAGGTGTTGGTCAGCAAAACAATGATGTCAATGCATTTCAGACAATGAGAGGACCGAAAATGAGAGGTCCAAACGCAAATTTTCAGACTGTAAATCAATTGCAGGGATTGCAACCTATGCAGCCGCAGCAGATGCAGATGCCTCGTATGCAGATGACGCAAATGCAGCCGATGCAACAGCAGTTACCTACGGTACCTAATCAGCAAATGCAAATACCCTTGGCACCAATGAGTCAGCAGCAAGTGATGGTTCCTCCGCAGGTAACGGGTCAGGTAATGAGTACAAATGGCACCGTACAACAGTTCCCATTACACAGTGAGAGTGGAATAAACAACGTATGGGAGAGCGAAAGTTCAGGAGAAGAAGGAGATTGTGTGCTTGCGGCATCCTTGGAAGTTGATCAAAGGGGTCCGTACGTAGAGGGAAGAGTAATGGGTCATCGTGTCTCATTCTTGGTTGACACGGGAGCCACGCGTTCAACAGTCAAGAGTAGTGAAGTTCCAAATTTGCCACTCTCAGGGAGGACAGTTCAAGTGGTGGGAGTAGCAAACAGACACCTGACGAACCCAATTACAGATCCGGTTCCAGTCAACATTGGTAACTATCAAGGGGTACATCAGTTTGTGGTGTGTGACTCAAGCCCGATAGCACTGTTAGGAAGAGACCTATTGTGTAAATTGGGTTGTTCGATAATGTGTTCAAACGAAGGAATAACAATAGAAACGAGCAATGATGGGGAAGAAGAGGACAGTGTAGAGGGGGATGAGATGGAAACAGTCGACGAAGAGTATCCTCTGATTTGTCTTTTCCCGATGATAACTGAAGAAGATATCCCAGCTGAATTACGAGAAACAGTCGGAAAGGAAGTGTGGGACATGACAGGGAAAGAGGTGGGATTGATGAAAGGAGTGGAACCAGTAAAAGTGATGGTAAAGCCCAATGCGATCTTTCCCCAGACCCCACAATACCACATGCCACAAGACACTCTCATGAAAGTTGCCCAACTCATTGACGAATTCGTAAAGCAGGGAGTACTGAAAGAAGTGTTAAGCAGTCCATGTAATTCACCGATAATGGGACTAATAAAGCCAAGTGGGAAAGTCCGACTTGTGCAGGATTTGAGGAAAATAAATGACATCATAATAAAGTGCTGCCCTGTTGTACCGAATCCAGCGGTGATAATGTTTCAAGTTCCTTGCGATGCTGAATGGTTCTCAGTCATCGATTTGTCACAAGCATTCTTTTCTGTGCCTCTTCATGAGGACAGCCAATTCCTCTTTTGCTTCAAATTCCTAGACAGAGTATGCAGTTGGTGTCGAATTCCTCAAGGGTTTTCTGAGTCACCGTCAATATTCAATCAGATTCTAAAGAAAGATCTGGAAGCATTAGAATTGCCATTCGAGTCAACCTTAGTACAGTACATTGATGACCTACTGGTTGCATCAAAGACAGAAAGTGGCTGCACAGCCGATACTATTGCTCTGTTGAACCATCTGGGAAGGAATGGACATAAAGTGTCTCCTTCCAAATTACAGTTCTGTCAGAAGAAAGTGAAATACTTGGGTCACCAAATAGAGAAAGGGTCACGGAGAATAATGAAGGAAAGAATTACAAGCATACTTCAGATGAGTCCACCAAAAACAAGGAAGGAGGTGAGGAAGTTTTTGGGAATGGTGGGATATTGTCGCCAGTGGATACCCAACTTCTCGTCTCTAGCGAAGCCCCTACTGAAATTGACCCAAAAGGATGCCTTGGATGAAATTGAACTGAAAGGAGATGAGATGGATGCTTTTGTTGAACTGAAAGAATGCATGTGCAGGGCTCCAGCTTTAGGTATGCCTGATTACACGAAGCCTTTCACATTGTTTTGTCATGAACGTGATGCATGTTCTTTGTCTGTCTTGACCCAAGCCCATGGTGGCGTAAACAGACCAGTAGCGTATTTTTCAGCTACTTTGGATCCGGTTGCAGCAGCACTCCCAGGGTGTTTGCGCGCCGTAGCAGCAGTTGGTATCAGCCTCACTCAGAGTGAAGGAATAGTGATGGGACACCCAGTAACAGTCATGGTCCCTCACTCAGTTGAAATACTTTTGACCCGCTCCCGAACGCAACACATGACTGGAGCAAGACTCACAAGGTATGAAACAATTATTCTGGGCTCACCGAATGTGCAGCTGAAAAGGTGCACTACGTTGAATCCAGCAACCTTGCTTCCTGGAGAAAATGCTGAAATTGAGAACGCTGAAGACGTCGAGCATGACTGCCTTCAGGTGACTGAATTTTGCACAAAACCTCGACCGGACATCAGGGATACCAAGCTTGATGAAAATGACCAAATTCTTTTTGTTGATGGTTCATGTCTAAGAGATGGGATGGGGATTTTGAAAGCAGGATATGCTGTATGTACTGTAACAGGTGTCTTGGAAGCGGGATGGCTTCAAGGAGTCTATTCTGCACAAGTAGCAGAACTTGTTGCCCTTACCAGAGCATGTCAACTGTCTGCATTGATGAAAGTCACCATTTACACTGATAGCCAATACGGGTTTGGGATTGTGCATGACTTTGGACAACTGTGGTCACAGAGAGGGTTCCTGACTTCTTCAGGATCCCCAGTAAAGAACGGGGAGAGGATAAGGGAATTGTTACATGCCATTCAAGTACCAGCTGAAGTTGCAGTGGTAAAGTGTAGTGCTCATACGAAAGGACAGGACTATGTGTCTCTGGGAAATGCATATGCAGATCAAGTCGCAAGATTTTGTGCTTTGAACTGTATATTACTAAGGGATGATTGGAATACAATAAGTGAACCAGAGCTCGAACCAGCTGAAGCATTTGCCTTGAAGGTTGTAGATACAATAGAGGAACTAAAAGCACTACAGAATAATGTCAGGGAGGACGAAAGAGATTCCTGGATTAAATCACAGTGTATAAAGAGACAAGATGAGTTATGGGTTTCACATGAGGGAAAATTTGTTTTGCCAAATAGTCTCCTATCACAGCTTGCGTGGTTCTATCATGGGCAAGCTCACCTAGGGAGAGATGCCATGATAAGATTGTTCAAAACTGATTGGTTTAACCCCAGATTTCGCCAAGCTGCAGAAGCAGTTTGCCATCGATGTGTCACTTGCCAGCAGATGAACCCAGGAAAGGGAACAGTTGTGAGCGCGAGTCACATTGGTAGGGCAAGCGGTCCTTTTAGCCGTATGCAGATGGACTTCATTGAGATGCCTGTGCATGGGGGTCTGAAATATGTGTTGGTGATTGTGTGCATTTTTAGTCACTGGATTGAGGCATACCCTACACGTAGAAATGACAGCCTTACAGTTGCCAAGCTATTGTTGAGGGAGTTGATACCACGTTTCGGATTCCCGATCTCTTTAGAATCAGATAGGGGAAGTCACTTCAACAATGAGGTGATGAAGTTATTTTGCGAAGCACTGAACATTGAGCAAAAGCTGCACTGTAGCTATCGCCCTGAAGCCTCAGGGCTGGTGGAGCAGATGAATGGTACGCTGAAATCGAGAATGGCAAAAATATGTGCATCGACAAATTTGAAATGGCCTGACGCATTGCCTTTAGTGCTAATGTCAATGAGAAACACTCCTGATAGAAAGACTGGATTGTCTCCGCATGAAATTCTCATGGGCAGAGCTATGAGACTTCCTGCAGTTCCCGCAAACATGCTTTTGAATATTACAGATGATATGGTGTTAGACTACTGCAAAGGACTGGCTGACGTGGTTCGCTCTTTCTCTCACCAGGTGGAAGCGACCACCTTGCCACCGATCCAAGGTCCAGGACACGCACTGAAAGCAGGTGACTGGGTCGTGGTAAAGAAGCACGTGAGAAAATCGTGTCTGGAACCCCGTTGGAAAGGCCCTTTCCAAGTGATCCTGACGACAACTACCGCTGTGAAGTGTGCGGGGGTTCCCAACTGGATTCACGCCAGTCACACAAAGAAGGTGCTGTGTCCCACAGATGAGGAAGTTGAAGCGCTGAAAGTACCAGTGCCTGATAAAGCAGTGCCGAGTGCTGAGACAGAACAAAAACGAACTGAAAGCGAACAGGCAGAAGCAGGAGAAAAAGAGATATTCTCCGACGACGAAGACACCAACTCACTTGGGGGAGACCGAGGAGAAAGTTCAGACAGCGACGAAGAAGCTGCAGGTGACAAAGGGCCTGAAGCAGCTGAGGGTAGCAAAAAGCCTGAAGCAGCTGAAGGTGACAAGGAGCCTGAAGCAGCTGAAAGTGATAAAGAGCCTGAAGAGAGTAACGGTGACGAAGGGCTCGAAAAAGGTGAAGAGGCAGGAGAGCCTGATCAGAGGAGGGCTTTCCCAGAAGCAGATGACACAGGAAAAGAAAAGGAGAACGTGATCGATTCCCCGGAAGAAGGGGATAAGGGAGAAAAGAACGAAAAGGTTCAAGCTTCCACAGAAAAAACAGCAGGTCCATCAAATGGACATGGTGCAAAGAGAAGACTAAGTATCTCACCAATAAAAGAAAAAGGTAAAGAAAGTTTGAACGAGGGAGGAAGGCCAAACGTGAAAGAGAAAAGAAAGGAAGTGACTGTTGTGGAACAATCGTCAAGTGAGGAAAAAGACTTGACAAAAGAGGAAAGTACCAGCGAGGCAGAGTCGAAAAGGGAAGCAAAATTGAAAAGAAAAAGGATACCAAACTGGAGGTATTCCAGTCCTGAATGGGCATATGCAGTAAATGATGATTGGACTGATGAGTTTGTATCTCTAAGCATCGAGAACGAAGAGGAAGAAGAGATACCAATAGAAAAGAAAAGTTTCATAGACTCTGTCGATTGAAAGAGTGAATGATATTGCTCGCTACAATATAACGTGAAAGAAACAACCAGCTGAGACATTGTTAAACCGGATGAGACATTTGCTAAACCGATAAAGACTGAGTTATTGCCGATTTGAGACAAATGCTGCTAACCGATAAGTGACTGGCCTTTTGAAGAAGACGGTGTGAACATTGAGCTCGTTCAGCTTTGTAACTGAATTGCTAAATAGTTTCATTTATAAGTGCTTCTAGCTCTCTGATTCTATACGGATCATGACTAGGTACGCTACGCAAAACAATAGAAAGAAATATTGTAAATATGTGTGTATAGGCTTGGTAATTACATGTGTACTAATAATAATGGCAATTGTGTTTGGAATGCATGGGAAGGGTGAGAATGAGAATATTGAAGCTTCTACTATTGCTCCTGTTACTGTCACTGAACTAACACCATTGAAAAGACTAGAATTGGATGAGAGACTCTTGCATGATAAGAAAGAACTTTCGTATAACGTTTTCTATCGCTTACTAACAGAGTATGTTGAGACTATGGATGCGAAGGATTGTTATGTGTGTAGACAGATACCGACATCAGTAAAGGAAGGGGTGACATATCACCACATGCCTCTTACATACAGGATTACATGTAGTATAGTAATGTCTAGGTTTTATGGTCAAACTAACATACAGTATTTTTACTCGAATTATGATGTTACCTTTGCTTATGTTCCTATAATAGCGCAGCTAAGCCAGACTGCAAAATATTGGGATTATAAAATTATGGGGGAATTTTTCGAGCCAATGCAACCTTTTGAAACGGCTCATGCTCATAGGGAGAACCTTACTTGCTCAGTCTCTGCTGTAGAAATAAGCTTTTTAGATCGCACAGATGATAGAAGGGCACAGATGAAGGCGAAATTAGAAAAGGAGCTGCATAAGAGGACTTCAGTAGATAATTATGATTTTGCTGCTATAAAGACACAGGGGAAAATAGCTTTAGATGCTTGGCATGTAGGGAAATTTTGTATATATCGAGGAGAATCTTATTATGATAATATCTTTGTAGGAGCGAGTGAATGTAAACATACGTTTATTTTTAAGGCCAAATGGACATTCATGATGGACGGACTTGACCCTGTCATTCCAGGTGTATATTACATTTGTGGGCATAATGCTTATTACCGTCTTCCAAAGGGATGGTGGGGGAGATGTTATTTGGGTATAGTGTTCCCAAAGGTTTATCAACTGGATGACGTATCGATGATTCAAAAGACATCTGGATCTCATAGTATCCAGAAAAGAGAGACCGCAGCTGCTGTGGTAGGTGATATATTTGGAGCCATGATTCCTTCATTGGGAGTTGTGCTGAATTCCATCAAAATACGAAAGTTGTCTACTATAGTGGATAACATGCTGACAAAGTTTTCAGGTGCTATAATCCTGATAGATGCTGAGCTTGCAGCGGAAAGAGCTATGACTCTTCAAAATAGGCTTGCTTTAGACATTCTTTTAGCAAAGGATGGAGGCGTTTGCAAAATGATTGGTGCACGTCACTGTTGCACCTATATACCCGATAATAGTGTGAAGATTAAAACTATGCTTGCTAACCTAACAAAAGAAAGTGCAGATTTGAAGGAATTGAAAGAACAAGGAGTGTGGGAGAAGGTTGGAAAGGGAATAGCTTCAGTGGGACATTGGCTTGGGGGAATTTGGAATGGAATATTATTGAAAATAATAGAAGGAATATTAATAGTAATAATTTGTGTATTTGGAATTTGGGGAATAAAAAGGGGAATAATAATGATAATGGAAAGAATTAAAAGAAGAAAAGAAGAGAAAATTATGAAAAGAATGGCGGAAGAATACAAAGCGCAAACTAGGGGAACTAAAAGGAAAAGGGAACTGACAGAATTTTAATGGAATAAAATTTGTGGACGTGGTTTGGTGTGATGACAAGTAGTCATCAGAGGAGGGATTGATGAAGCAGAAAATGAAGGTTTTGATTTATTAACGCTTAAACGTAGTGCTGAAATAATCATGTGTGACTTTAACCGAACTAATTAAGATTGTACGGGGACAAAATGTGCCCTCAGAGTAGTTTGCCATCATTTATACGCGTGCTTTATATAACGTGGTGAATTAGAATTGCACTAATCCAACATAATCATAAACGTGTGCTACGATTTGCTTGTTTGAAATGTATAGCTT
Source organism: Pleurodeles waltl (assembly GCF_031143425.1). NCBI lineage: Eukaryota > Metazoa > Chordata > Amphibia > Caudata > Salamandridae > Pleurodeles > Pleurodeles waltl. Next base: position 1,172,557,195 of record NC_090447.1, on the reverse strand, counting down.
AGCATTACTTTAGCGGAGGCTTTGGCCTAGTTGCCTGGTCTCACGGTTTAGATGCTCGTATTTTTCCACTGTGCTATTAAACGTGTATTTTTGCTTGAAGCTGTACTTTTCCACAGAAACCGTTCACATGCTTATCTTAAAGTTAGTGCCAGCCTGGCATATTTTCTCTTTAATTCAAGGTCGACTTGCAGGTGCGGACAATGGAGGCTCTGAGAGTAAGCTAATTGGGAAACAATGTTGCGATTTGCGTACCCATCTCCAAGGATAATGTATGCTTAAGTAAAAGCTTGAGAACTGTCGTTTTTGATTGGTCAATTTGAAGCTAACCTATGAACCCTCCAATGGAGACCCTACAGGATTTGGACTGTTGTCTATAAAAATCAGGTGCACGAGAAGAAATGAGGCCATTGCAGCCATTACCAGCTCGATACCCGTCATTTTGACTTCGTAGCTATTATGGCCCACCTTGCTGCGACGCCATCTTGAAAGAGACTTTGATGCTTTCTCTAATCGAGAGAAAGAGACTTTAAATGATTCTTGCCCTAGAGACTGTAACTCTGATTTGATCCCTTTGCATGAAGTAATAGTTTTACCTTGCCGCCGTGAGGCATTTGCCTCGTTCACCCCTGCCCCTTTTGTCCCGTCCCATGCTGATCAAGAAACGGTACCCATGAAGACCGAAGAACGGTACCTGTGAGACGAAGACTTCCTTGTATGCTGATCGTAATTGGTAAATATGAAAGGAAATTGTAAAATTGCATTGTGTTCCTTTTAGGTAACCAACTGCTGATTTTGGGTAAGAGCCCTAGTTAGGAGTTTTCTAAATTAATGTTACTAAATTGTTTTTGCATGAAGTCCCACATGCCGATGCTAATTTGAGGTTAGATGAGGTTTCCATATGTTGCACGATGCAATTTGAGATCTTGTTATGCTGACTAAATGTATGCTATTAGTTCATTACAGATTATCGTATTAGTGATTTGCATTGCCATTATCGAATGCCTTGTGATTCAAATGCTTCATAGATTACACTTGTTTCGACGCTATGGACAGATATTAATGTTCATATATGTTTATCATTTGGTGTTGAGACACATTTACATTGTGCTAGCTTTGTTAATATAGGGAAATAAATTCACTAACTTTGCAATAAACTGGTGTGGTTATTCCTGACTGAAAGGTCAGGGTTCGCTGAAATGTATTCTGGATTAATTGTCAAGTGTTATGTTGTTCAAGGTGTTGCTTATGTTCGTTATTGATTATTGATTTTGATGAGATTGACCGATTAGGAGTACAGAGAGTTCCCACTTAGTCAAAAGATTCATCGGCCTAAAGAGCGTCCGAACACAGGTAAAATTATTACTACGGACCGCTCTATCAGTAGATGGTAGCAGAGGACGGTTCCGTCTTTTGGGACCCTGTACTCCTAAAGTACATGGTGTCGAATTAACGGTTACGCATTTTGAGAGCCCATTCGAAAAGTTGAATTAGATTTTCTTGGATAAAACAGATTGACAAGATGATGATGGGCTAGGTCCACCGCGACTTTCCCGGGATCTCGGAGCTTGCGAATGGAGAGAACGGAGGTGTGGAAACAGCGCTGGCGGTACTAGTGATGGTATGAGTGAAGTTAGGGTTTTGCGCTTGCATAGCTTATTGCCGCAGGGTGTGTGAAAAGGTTGCGAGGGTTTTCTTTTAAGGATAGCGGAGGTGCGACTCCGAGTGTAGAAGTAGAGAAGTCGTCGAACTTCATAGAAATAACGGAGGTGCGGCTCCGAGTGTGAGAGTAGGGAAGTCGTCGAACTTCATGTGCGTCTGGCGCTTTGTGCATAAAAAGGTCCACGTGGTTGTTGTTGTTGAGACGGGCCCTGCGAGGTCAAGAGACTCCGGAGTATGTTGATCCATGTTGTGGTCTGGGCGGTTTAGTAGGTTGATCGGGCGTGGTCAACAAGTCGGGTACGTGTGTTAGGGAGTGAAAGAAACTTCGACTTCGGGCTTTGACAAGATTCTAAGTGCACTAGAACAGATCATTGACAAGTTGAGAGTAGGTCTGCGGGTCAGATTTGCTTGCGAATGTGGGGACTGAGAAAGACGGAATAGCGGCCAGAGGCTAGTGAAAAGTCCCGAGGCTAGTGAAAGGTCCCTAAGGTCCTGAAGCGATTGTGTTACCCTTCCTGTAGTAAACCGACAGATCTGTTTTTTTTTTTTTTTTGGTAGCTCGCAATATATGCAAAAAGTTGTTACGAGAGGAGGTGAGTGAAGGAAGACTAGCCGCGAGGCTTTGTCAGCCGCAGTGTGTGAGTGTGACGTCACTAAGAGCCGCGCTGGGATAGGTTGGTTGAAGAGAAGGGTCGCGCACGGATTGGACGCAGTCCGTGGGACTCGATTGGAAGGGGAAAGGCAGGTGAAGAGTATTCCGGGAATTAAAGTCACCCATTGATTACAAACTTTGTGAAATAAAAGCGACCTATTGATTATAAACTTTGTGAAATAAAAGACGAGAAAATGAGATTCCTTAAAGCATTCAGGAGCGCGATGAAGGGGGAGTCTTACATTAAAGCGAGCGTAGGAGAAGAGACGCCGCCCGAGGGTACACCAGCTTACATTGTAATGGAAGAAAAGGGGGTAGCTCGGTGCCTTTGGCTAAAGCAATGGCACAAGTTGACAGAGAAACATGGGAGCGTAGCGTTCCCGATATACGGGACATTCAATATAAAGATTTTAGAGAATTTGAGATTCACGATGTATGACATGAAGGTGCCTCCAAGGCCAGCACAGTTTGAGGCTCTAGCAATTTGGGAACTAATGGCCAGACAGCAACAGCAAAAGAAGTTCGAGACCAGAATGAGGAAGGTAGAAAAGACACTAGCGGATGCTAGGTGGGATAATGCACAGAAGGTGTGGAGGTCAGATGTATTGCAGGGGATAAAATTGTTCCCCGCAATTACTAAAGAAGGAGAAGAGACAGGGAAGAAAGCTACCTGTAAGACAGACAGAAAGTGTTCCAAGGATAGAGAGGACGAGGAAAAGTTGAGAAGGGAAGAGGAGTTAGAGGATGAGGAGTTGATAATGCAATTGCTGAACGACCGTCCACCGCCTTATGCAGAGAATGGACAAGGTCCAAGTACCAGTTCTGCCCCTCCAGCACCGGTACAGAACAATGAAACACAGAGTTCAGGAGCGTCATCGGGATCTAAGGACCCGAGTTTATTGCTCACCCCGCAGATACCGCAGGTTAGGAGAATATACCCAGATGTGCCCGTGTTGAAACCAGCAGAAAATTATCAGCCGCAGATGCCAGGGTACTACAGTAGTGATAACGGTGCAGGAATGATTCTAGATCCAACCGTAAGGGGAGTACAGAATGGTTACAACCAAACAATGGCACAAGCTGAATCAACTCAGTTTTTGATGCCTCAAAAGCAGATGCAGGGAGGAACTGCACATGCTCAAATGACGGGGAGCCAGATGGGCATGCCGGCAATGATGACCCATGGTGTGGGAATGAACATGCCACAGAACATGGGGAATGGACAGAACCCAGACGCGATATCCTTACCCATTACTGTAGGTCCAGCGGTACCTCTGTATAGTCAGCCTAATTCGGGTCTGAGCAGTCAGGGATCAATGCTGCAGAATGGGACAGAAAGAAGGTGCATAGAAAACACTCCAGGGATAACTCCGATAGCGGCTCAGCCAACGGGGTCTGGGTCCTTGATGGAGTTTAGTCCCATATGTGCTCAGTCAACACTGGTGAGGTCGAGCCCCCCACTGATAATACCTCTCACATCGAACACTGAAAAGCTGCCGCAGCCATCGATGGCAGTTGATGTGAACGCTACCCTGATGGGGGTGAATGCGCAACAGCTGACACAGTGGTTCAACAGTCTGAATTCCACACAAAGTCCAGCTAGTGGGAAAGGAGAAGACTATATGAATAGGGTCAGGTTGAACATGGAAGCACAAGAATTGGTGGAAGGGACTATGGGTGTGAACAGGTTAGAGTCCTACACGGAAGAAGAGCTGAGGTATCTATGTCCCAGGATTACGAAGGAAGTGAACAAGATACATAAGAGCTTGCAGGAAGCAGCTGACAGAAACGGGGTTGACATAGACAAGACGAAACACTTGAGCAGGAGCTACAGGTTAGATTTTGGGACCACAGATTTTGAACACATGAGGTCAGCAGGCATGAAGACACACCTTAGAGAATTGCTGCAGAGTGCACAAGTGTGGAGGTGCTTAGACAAATGGGAAAGCAGGTGGGTAAAGAGGAAGGACAAGAGGAGGGACAGTGCTACAGAGCACAATGAGAAAAGACCGCAGAGTAGTGATACAGTAACAATGTTACCAATGAGGGAGACAGCAGGAGGAAAATTAGTACATGTACCATGGCACAGAAGCGACATTCAGTCCTTTACGGATGATTTTCCCAAACTAAGAGAAAAACCAATTGAATGGTATCAGCAGACTGATAGGTTTGTGAAGCTTGCAAAATGTCTCTTGGAAGACTTGAATACTCTGTTTGAGATTGTGGTTCCGGCAGATTTGTGGGAGGATTGCAAAAGAGCTGTAGGTTGGCCGACAAGTGAACCAGAGAGGAACAGGGAGACAGGTGCACCGTCACCTTTGGTGATGAGCCTGTACTATAAGGTGATTGAGCATTTGAAAACGAAGGTACCCGCGAAGAACGTGGATTGGCAGAAGATTGACCGAACTGCCCAAGAGACTAAAGAATCAATTCATAGTTACTATGAGAGGTTGTTGAAGGCGTTCAAGAACTACAGTGGCACGGAAACAATAGAGGCTAAGGACATGCTCCATTTTGTTTTCAGATTTGTGGAAGGGCTGAGGCCAGAGATAAGTCAGATGATAAAGTCGCATTTGATTTGTTGGCAGTCGAAACCGATCGATGAGGTCTTGACTTATGCGAAATACTGTAGCTACGAAATTGAGGTAAAACAGAAAAAGCTGAAAGAGAAGGTGATGATGATGCAGCTTAAGGCAGCTCAAACAGGTTTGCAAGGTCTGCAAGGTTTGCAAGGAATGCAAGGGTTCCAACAGCAGGTACCACAACCGCAGTTGCAGTTGCAGGGAAACATGGCGTTTCAGCCACAGGCCAGAGGCAGAGGTCGAGGAGGTTTTGTGAATAATGGTCCGGATTTGAACACTGTTGTGACGGGTGTGCAGGCGATGAAGAAGGTGATGCCGTGTCACGTGTGCGGAATCGTCGGTCATTGGAAACGCGAGTGCCCGATGGTGGTACAGGAAGGTGCAGGTGTAGGTGCAGGTGTAAGTGCAGGTGCAGGTGTAGGTGTTGGTCAGCAAAACAATGATGTCAATGCATTTCAGACAATGAGAGGACCGAAAATGAGAGGTCCAAACGCAAATTTTCAGACTGTAAATCAATTGCAGGGATTGCAACCTATGCAGCCGCAGCAGATGCAGATGCCTCGTATGCAGATGACGCAAATGCAGCCGATGCAACAGCAGTTACCTACGGTACCTAATCAGCAAATGCAAATACCCTTGGCACCAATGAGTCAGCAGCAAGTGATGGTTCCTCCGCAGGTAACGGGTCAGGTAATGAGTACAAATGGCACCGTACAACAGTTCCCATTACACAGTGAGAGTGGAATAAACAACGTATGGGAGAGCGAAAGTTCAGGAGAAGAAGGAGATTGTGTGCTTGCGGCATCCTTGGAAGTTGATCAAAGGGGTCCGTACGTAGAGGGAAGAGTAATGGGTCATCGTGTCTCATTCTTGGTTGACACGGGAGCCACGCGTTCAACAGTCAAGAGTAGTGAAGTTCCAAATTTGCCACTCTCAGGGAGGACAGTTCAAGTGGTGGGAGTAGCAAACAGACACCTGACGAACCCAATTACAGATCCGGTTCCAGTCAACATTGGTAACTATCAAGGGGTACATCAGTTTGTGGTGTGTGACTCAAGCCCGATAGCACTGTTAGGAAGAGACTTATTGTGTAAATTGGGTTGTTCGATAATGTGTTCAAACGAAGGAATAACAATAGAAACGAGCAATGATGGGGAAGAAGAGGACAGTGTAGAGGGGGATGAGATGGAAACAGTCGACGAAGAGTATCCTCTGATTTGTCTTTTCCCGATGATAACTGAAGAAGATATCCCAGCTGAATTACGAGAAACAGTCGGAAAGGAAGTGTGGGACATGACAGGGAAAGAGGTGGGATTGATGAAAGGAGTGGAACCAGTAAAAGTGATGGTAAAGCCCAATGCGATCTTTCCCCAGACCCCACAATACCACATGCCACAAGACACTCTCATGAAAGTTGCCCAACTCATTGACGAATTCGTAAAGCAGGGAGTACTGAAAGAAGTGTTAAGCAGTCCATGTAATTCACCGATAATGGGACTAATAAAGCCAAGTGGGAAAGTCCGACTTGTGCAGGATTTGAGGAAAATAAATGACATCATAATAAAGTGCTGCCCTGTTGTACCGAATCCAGCGGTGATAATGTTTCAAGTTCCTTGCGATGCTGAATGGTTCTCAGTCATCGATTTGTCACAAGCATTCTTTTCTGTGCCTCTTCATGAGGACAGCCAATTCCTCTTTTGCTTCAAATTCCTAGACAGAGTATGCAGTTGGTGTCGAATTCCTCAAGGGTTTTCTGAGTCACCGTCAATATTCAATCAGATTCTAAAGAAAGATCTGGAAGCATTAGAATTGCCATTCGAGTCAACCTTAGTACAGTACATTGATGACCTACTGGTTGCATCAAAGACAGAAAGTGGCTGCACAGCCGATACTATTGCTCTGTTGAACCATCTGGGAAGGAATGGACATAAAGTGTCTCCTTCCAAATTACAGTTCTGTCAGAAGAAAGTGAAATACTTGGGTCACCAAATAGAGAAAGGGTCAAGGAGAATAATGAAGGAAAGAATTACAAGCATACTTCAGATGAGTCCACCAAAAACAAGGAAGGAGGTGAGGAAGTTTTTGGGAATGGTGGGATATTGTCGCCAGTGGATACCCAACTTCTCGTCTCTAGCGAAGCCCCTACTGAAATTGACCCAAAAGGATGCCTTGGATGAAATTGAACTGAAAGGAGATGAGATGGATGCTTTTGTTGAACTGAAAGAATGCATGTGCAGGGCTCCAGCTTTAGGTATGCCTGATTACACGAAGCCTTTCACATTGTTTTGTCATGAACGTGATGCATGTTCTTTGTCTGTCTTGACCCAAGCCCATGGTGGCGTAAACAGACCAGTAGCGTATTTTTCAGCTACTTTGGATCCGGTTGCAGCAGCACTCCCAGGGTGTTTGCGCGCCGTAGCAGCAGTTGGTATCAGCCTCACTCAGAGTGAAGGAATAGTGATGGGACACCCAGTAACAGTCATGGTCCCTCACTCAGTTAAAATACTTTTGACCCGCTCCCGAACGCAACACATGACTGGAGCAAGACTCACAAGGTATGAAACAATTATTCTCGGCTCACCGAATGTGCAGCTGAAAAGGTGCACTACGTTGAATCCAGCAACCTTGCTTCCTGGAGAAAATGCTGAAATTGAGAACGCTGAAGACGTCGAGCATGACTGCCTTCAGGTGACTGAATTTTGCACAAAACCTCGACCGGACATCAGGGATACCAAGCTTGATGAAAATGACCAAATTCTTTTTGTTGATGGTTCATGTCTAAGAGATGGGATGGGGATTTTGAAAGCAGGATATGCTGTATGTACTGTAACAGGTGTCTTGGAAGCGGGATGGCTTCAAGGAGTCTATTCTGCACAAGTAGCAGAACTTGTTGCCCTTACCAGAGCATGTCAACTGTCTGCATTGATGAAAGTCACCATTTACACTGATAGCCAATACGGGTTTGGGATTGTGCATGACTTTGGACAACTGTGGTCACAGAGAGGGTTCCTGACTTCTTCAGGATCCCCAGTAAAGAACGGGGAGAGGATAAGGGAATTGTTACATGCCATTCAAGTACCAGCTGAAGTTGCAGTGGTAAAGTGTAGTGCTCATACGAAAGGACAGGACTATGTGTCTCTGGGAAATGCATATGCAGATCAAGTCGCAAGATTTTGTGCTTTGAACTGTATATTACTAAGGGATGATTGGAATACAATAAGTGAACCAGAGCTCGAACCAGCTGAAGCATTTGCCTTGAAGGTTGTAGATACAATAGAGGAACTAAAAGCACTACAGAATAATGTCAGGGAGGACGAAAGAGATTCCTGGATTAAATCACAGTGTATAAAGAGACAAGATGAGTTATGGGTTTCACATGAGGGAAAATTTGTTTTGCCAAATAGTCTCCTATCACAGCTTGCGCGGTTCTATCATGGGCAAGCTCACCTAGGGAGAGATGCCATGATAAGATTGTTCAAAACTGATTGGTTTAACCCCAGATTTCGCCAAGCTGCAGAAGCAGTTTGCCATCGATGTGTCACTTGCCAGCAGATGAACCCAGGAAAGGGAACAGTTGTGAGCGCGAGTCACATTGGTAGGGCAAGCGGTCCTTTTAGCCGTATGCAGATGGACTTCATTGAGATGCTTGTGCATGGGGGTCTGAAATATGTGTTGGTGATTGTGTGCATTTTTAGTCACTGGATTGAGGCATACCCTACACGTAGAAATGACAGCCTTACAGTTGCCAAGCTATTGTTGAGGGAGTTGATACCACGTTTCGGATTCCCGATCTCTTTAGAATCAGATAGGGGAAGTCACTTCAACAATGAGGTGATGAAGTTATTTTGCGAAGCACTGAACATTGAGCAAAAGCTGCACTGTAGCTATCGCCCTGAAGCCTCAGGGCTGGTGGAGCAGATGAATGGTACGCTGAAATCGAGAATGGCAAAAATATGTGCATCGACAAATTTGAAATGGCCTGACGCATTGCCTTTAGTGCTAATGTCAATGAGAAACACTCCTGATAGAAAGACTGGATTGTCTCCGCATGAAATTCTCATGGGCAGAGCTATGAGACTTCCTGCAGTTCCCGCAAACATGCTTTTGAATATTACAGATGATATGGTGTTAGACTACTGCAAAGGACTGGCTGACGTGGTTCGCTCTTTCTCTCACCAGGTGGAAGCGACCACCTTGCCACCGATCCAAGGTCCAGGACACGCACTGAAAGCAGGTGACTGGGTCGTGGTAAAGAAGCACGTGAGAAAATCGTGTCTGGAACCCCGTTGGAAAGGCCCTTTCCAAGTGATCCTGACGACAACTAACGCTGTGAAGTGTGCGGGGGTTCCCAACTGGATTCACGCCAGTCACACAAAGAAGGTGCTGTGTCCCACAGATGAGGAAGTTGAAGCGCTGAAAGTACCAGTGCCTGATAAAGCAGTGCCGAGTGCTGAGACAGAACAAAAACGAACTGAAAGCGAACAGGCAGAAGCAGGAGAAAAAGAGATATTCTCCGACGACGAAGACACCAACTCACTTGGGGGAGACCGAGGAGAAAGTTCAGACAGCGACGAAGAAGCTGCAGGTGACAAAGGGCCTGAAGCAGCTGAGGGTAGCAAAAAGCCTGAAGCAGCTGAAGGTGACAAGGAGCCTGAAGCAGCTGAAAGTGATAAAGAGCCTGAAGAGAGTAACGGTGACGAAGGGCTCGAAAAAGGTGAAGAGGCAGGAGAGCCTGATCAGAGGAGGGCTTTCCCAGAAGCAGATGACACAGGAAAAGAAAAGGAGAACGTGATCGATTCCCCGGAAGAAGGGGATAAGGGAGAAAAGAACGAAAAGGTTCAAGCTTCCACAGAAAAAACAGCAGGTCCATCAAATGGACATGGTGCAAAGAGAAGACTTAGTATCTCACCAATAAAAGAAAAAGGTAAAGAAAGTTTGAACGAGGGAGGAAGGCCAAAAGTGAAAGAGAAAAGAAAGGAAGTGACTGTTGTGGAACAATCGTCAAGTGAGGAAAAAGACTTGACAAAAGAGGAAAGTACCAGCGAGGCAGAGTCGAAAAGGGAAGCAAAATTGAAAAGAAAAAGGATACCAAACAGGAGGTATTCCGGTCCTGAATGGGCATATGCAGTAAATGATGATTGGACTGATGAGTTTGTATCTCTAAGCATCGAGAACGAAGAGGAAGAAGAGATACCAATAGAAAAGAAAAGTTTCATAGACTCTGTCGATTGAAAGAGTGAATGATATTGCTCGCTACAATATAACGTGAAAGAAACAACCAGCTGAGACATTGTTAAACCGGATGAGACATTTGCTAAACCGATAAAGATGAGTTATTGCCGATTTGAGACAAATGCTGCTAACCGATAAGTGACTGGCCTTTTGAAGAAGACGGTGTGAACATTGAGCTCGTTCAGCTTTGTAACTGAATTGCTAAATAGTTTCATTTATAAGTGCTTCTAGCTCTCTGATTCTATACGGATCATGACTAGGTACGCTACGCAAAACAATAGAAAGAAATATTGTAAATATGTGTGTATAGGCTTGGTAATTACATGTGTACTAATAATAATGGCAATTGTGTTTGGAATGCATGGGAAGGGTGAGAATGAGAATATTGAAGCTTCTACTATTGCTCCTGTTACTGTCACTGAACTAACACCATTGAAAAGACTAGAATTGGATGAGAGACTCTTGCATGATAAGAAAGAACTTTCGTATAACGTTTTCTATCGCTTACTAACAGAGTATGTTGAGACTATGGATGCGAAGGATTGTTATGTGTGTAGACAGATACCGACATCAGTAAAGGAAGGGGTGACATATCACCACATGCCTCTTACATACGGGATTACATGTAGTATAGTAATGTCTAGGTTTTATGGTCAAACTAACATACAGTATTTTTACTCGAATTATGATGTTACCTTTGCTTATGTTCCTATAATAGCGCAGCTAAGCCAGACTGCAAAATATTGGGATTATAAAATTATGGGGGAATTTTTCGAGCCAATGCAACCTTTTGAAACGGCTCATGCTCATAGGGGGAACCTTACTTGCTCAGTCTCTGCTGTAGAAATAAGCTTTTTAGATCGCACAGATGATAGAAGGGCACAGATGAAGGCGAAATTAGAAAAGGAGCTGCATAAGAGGACTTCAGTAGATAATTATGATTTTGCTGCTATAAAGACACAGGGGAAAATAGCTTTAGATGCTTGGCATGTAGGGAAATTTTGTATATATCGAGGAGAATCTTATTATGATAATATCTTTGTAGGAGCGAGTGAATGTAAACATACGTTTATTTTTAAGGCCAAATGGACATTCATGATGGACGGACTTGACCCTGTCATTCCAGGTGTATATTACATTTGTGGGCATAATGCTTATTACCGTCTTCCAAAGGGATGGTGGGGGAGATGTTATTTGGGTATAGTGTTCCCAAAGGTTTATCAACTGGATGACGTATCGATGATTCAAAAGACATCTGGATCTCATAGTATCCAGAAAAGAGAGACCGCAGCTGCTGTGGTAGGTGATATATTTGGAGCCATGATTCCTTCATTGGGAGTTGTGCTGAATTCCATCAAAATACGAAAGTTGTCTACTATAGTGGATAACATGCTGACAAAGTTTTCAGGTGCTATAATCCTGATAGATGCTGAGCTTGCAGCGGAAAGAGCTATGACTCTTCAAAATAGGCTTGCTTTAGACATTCTTTTAGCAAAGGATGGAGGCGTTTGCAAAATGATTGGTGCACGTCACTGTTGCACCTATATACCCGATAATAGTGTGAAGATTAAAACTATGCTTGCTAACCTAACAAAAGAAAGTGCAGATTTGAAGGAATTGAAAGAACAAGGAGTGTGGGAGAAGGTTGGAAAGGGAATAGCTTCAGTGGGACATTGGCTTGGGGGAATTTGGAATGGAATATTATTGAAAATAATAGAAGGAATATTAATAGTAATAATTTGTGTATTTGGAATTTGGGGAATAAAAAGGGGAATAATAATGATAATGGAAAGAATTAAAAGAAGAAAAGAAGAGAAAATTATGAAAAGAATGGCGGAAGAATACAAAGCGCAAACTAGGGGAACTAAAAGGAAAAGGGAACTGACAGAATTTTAATGGAATAAAATTTGTGGACGTGGTTTGGTGTGATGACAAGTAGTCATCAGAGGAGGGATTGATGAAGCAGAAAATGAAGGTTTTGATTTATTAACGCTTAAACGTAGTGCTGAAATAATCATGTGTGACTTTAACCAAACTAATTAAGATTGTACGGGGACAAAATGTGCCCTCAGAGTAGTTTGCCATCATTTATACGCGTGCTTTATATAACGTGGTGAATTAGAATTGCACTAATCCGACATAATCATAAACGTGTGCTACGATTTGCTTGTTTGAAATGTATAGCTTAGCATTACTTTAGCGGAGGCTTTGGCCTAGTTGCCTGGTCTCACGGTTTAGATGCTCGTATTTTTCCACTGTGCTATTAAACGTGTATTTTTGCTTGAAGCTGTACTTTTCCACAGAAACCGTTCACATGCTCATCTTAAAGTTAGTGCCAGCCTGGCATATTTTCTCTTTAATTCAAGGTCGACTTGCAGGTGCGGACAATGGAGGCTCTGAGAGTAAGCTAATTGGGAAACAATGTTGCGATTTGCGTACCCATCTCCAAGGATAATGTATGCTTAAGTAAAAGCTTGAGAACTGTCGTTTTTGATTGGTCAATTTGAAGCTAACCTATGAACCCTCCAATGGAGACCCTACAGGATTTGGACTGTTGTCTATAAAAATCAGGTGCACGAGAAGAAATGAGGCCATTGCAGCCATTACCAGCTCGATACCCGTCATTTTGACTTCGTAGCTATTATGGCCCACCTTGCTGCGACGCCATCTTGAAAGAGACTTTGATGCTTTCTCTAATCGAGAGAAAGAGACTTTAAATGATTCTTGCCCTAGAGACTGTAACTCTGATTTGATCCCTTTGCATGAAGTAATAGTTTTACCTTGCCGCCGTGTGGCATTTGCCCCGTTCACCCCTGCCCCTTTTGTCCCGTCCCATGCTGATCAAGAAACGGTACCCATGAAGACCGAAGAACGGTACCTGTGAGACGAAGACTTCCTTGTATGCTGATCGTAATTGGTAAATATGAAAGGAAATTGTAAAATTGCATTGTGTTCCTTTTAGGTAACCAACTGCTGATTTTGGGTAAGAGCCCTAGTTAGGAGTTTTCTAAATTAATGTTACTAAATTGTTTTTGCATGAAGTCCCACATGCCGATGCTAATTTGAGGTTAGATGAGGTTTCCATATGTTGCACGATGCAATTTGAGATCTTGTTATGCTGACTAAATGTATGCTATTAGTTCATTACAGATTATCGTATTAGTGATTTGCATTGCCATTATCGAATGCCTTGTGATTCAAATGCTTCATAGATTACACTTGTTTCGACGCTATGGACAGATATTAATGTTCATATATGTTTATCATTTGGTGTTGAGACACATTTACATTGTGCTAGCTTTGTTAATATAGGGAAATAAATTCACTAACTTTGCAATAAACTGGTGTGGTTATTCCTGACTGAAAGGTCAGGGTTCGCTGAAATGTATTCTGGATTAATTGTCAAGTGTTATGTTGTTCAAGGTGTTGCTTATGTTCGTTATTGATTATTGATTTTGATGAGATTGACCGATTAGGAGTACAGAGAGTTCCCACTTAGTCAAAAGATTCATCGGCCTAAAGAGCGTCCGAACACAGGTAAAATTATTACTACGGACCGCTCTATCAGTAGATGGTAGCAGAGGACGGTTCCGTCTTTTGGGACCCTGTACTCCTAAAGTACATGGTGTCGAATTAACGGTTACGCATTTTGAGAGCCCATTCGAAAAGTTGAATTAGATTTTCTTGGATAAAACAGATTGACAAGATGATGATGGGCTAGGTCCACCGCGACTTTCCCGGGATCTCGGAGCTTGCGAATGGAGAGAACGGAGGTGTGGAAACAGCGCTGGCGGTACTAGTGATGGTATGAGTGAAGTTAGGGTTTTGCGCTTGCATAGCTTATTGCCGCAGGGTGTGTGAAAAGGTTGCGAGGGTTTTCTTTTAAGGATAGCGGAGGTGCGACTCCGAGTGTAGAAGTAGAGAAGTCGTCGAACTTCATAGAAATAACGGAGGTGCGGCTCCGAGTGTGAGAGTAGGGAAGTCGTCGAACTTCATGTGCGTCTGGCGCTTTGTGCATAAAAAGGTCCACGTGGTTGTTGTTGTTGAGACGGGCCCTGCGAGGTCAAGAGACTCCGGAGTATGTTGATCCATGTTGTGGTCTGGGCGGTTTAGTAGGTTGATCGGGCGTGGTCAACAAGTCGGGTACGTGTGTTAGGGAGTGAAAGAAACTTCGACTTCGGGCTTTGACAAGATTCTAAGTGCACTAGAACAGATCATTGACAAGTTGAGAGTAGGTCTGCGGGTCAGATTTGCTTGCGAATGTGGGGACTGAGAAAGACGGAATAGCGGCCAGAGGCTAGTGAAAAGTCCCGAGGCTAGTGAAAGGTCCCTAAGGTCCTGAAGCGATTGTGTTACCCTTCCTGTAGTAAACCGACAGATCTGTTTTTTTTTTTTTTTTGGTAGCTCGCAATATATGCAAAAAGTTGTTACAAGAGGAGGTGAGTGAAGGAAGACTAGCCGCGAGGCTTTGTCAGCCGCAGTGTGTGAGTGTGACGTCACTAAGAGCCGCACTGGGATAGGTTGGTTGAAGAGAAGGGTCGCGCACGGATTGGACGCAGTCCGTGGGACTCGATTGGAAGGGGAAAGGCAGGTGAAGAGTATTCCGGGAATTAAAGTCACCCATTGATTACAAACTTTGTGAAATAAAAGCGACCTATTGATTATAAACTTTGTGAAATAAAAGACGAGAAAATGAGATTCCTTAAAGCATTCAGGAGCGCGATGAAGGGGGAGTCTTACATTAAAGCGAGCGTAGGAGAAGAGACGCCGCCCGAGGGTACACCAGCTTACATTGTAATGGAAGAAAAGGGGGTAGCTCGGTGCCTTTGGCTAAAGCAATGGCACAAGTTGACAGAGAAACATGGGAGCGTAGCGTTCCCGATATACGGGACATTCAATATAAAGATTTTAGAGAATTTGAGATTCACGATGTATGACATGAAGGTGCCTCCAAGGCCAGCACAGTTTGAGGCTCTAGCAATTTGGGAACTAATGGCCAGACAGCAACAGCAAAAGAAGTTCGAGACCAGAATGAGGAAGGTAGAAAAGACACTAGCGGATGCTAGGTGGGATGATGCACAGAAGGTGTGGAGGTCAGATGTATTGCAGGGGATAAAATTGTTCCCCGCAATTACTAAAGAAGGAGAAGAGACAGGGAAGAAAGCTACCTGTAAGACAGACAGAAAGTGTTCCAAGGATAGAGAGGACGAGGAAAAGTTGAGAAGGGAAGAGGAGTTAGAGGATGAGGAGTTGATAATGCAATTGCTGAACGACCGTCCACCGCCTTATGCAGAGAATGGACAAGGTCCAAGTACCAGTTCTGCCCCTCCAGCACCGGTACAGAACAATGAAACACAGAGTTCAGGAGCGTCATCGGGATCTAAGGACCCGAGTTTATTGCTCACCCCGCAGATACCGCAGGTTAGGAGAATATACCCAGATGTGCCCGTGTTGAAACCAGCAGAAAATTATCAGCCGCAGATGCCAGGGTACTACAGTAGTGATAACGGTGCAGGAATGATTCTAGATCCAACCGTAAGGGGAGTACAGAATGGTTACAACCAAACAATGGCACAAGCTGAATCAACTCAGTTTTTGATGCCTCAAAAGCAGATGCAGGGAGGAACTGCACATGCTCAAATGACGGGGAGCCAGATGGGCATGCCGGCAATGATGACCCATGGTGTGGGAATGAACATGCCACAGAACATGGGGAATGGACAGAACCCAGACGCGATATCCTTACCCATTACTGTAGGTCCAGCGGTACCTCTGTATAGTCAGCCTAATTCGGGTCTGAGCAGTCAGGGATCAATGCTGCAGAATGGGACAGAAAGAAGGTGCATAGAAAACACTCCAGGGATAACTCCGATAGCGGCTCAGCCAACGGGGTCTGGGTCCTTGATGGAGTTTAGTCCCATATGTGCTCAGTCAACACTGGTGAGGTTGAGCCCCCCACTGATAATACCTCTCACATCGAACACTGAAAAGCTGCCGCAGCCATCGATGGCAGTTGATGTGAACGCTACCCTGATGGGGGTGAATGCGCAACAGCTGACACAGTGGTTCAACAGTCTGAATTCCACACAAAGTCCAGCTAGTGGGAAAGGAGAAGACTATATGAATAGGGTCAGGTTGAACATGGAAGCACAAGAATTGGTGGAAGGGACTATGGGTGTGAACAGGTTAGAGTCCTACACGGAAGAAGAGCTGAGGTATCTATGTCCCAGGATTACGAAGGAAGTGAACAAGATACATAAGAGCTTGCAGGAGGCAGCTGACAGAAATGGGGTTGACATAGACAAGACGAAACACTTGAGCAGGAGCTACAGGTTAGATTTTGGGACCACAGATTTTGAACACATGAGGTCAGCAGGCATGAAGACACACCTTAGAGAATTGCTGCAGAGTGCACAAGTGTGGAGGTGCTTAGACAAATGGGAAAGCAGGTGGGTAAAGAGGAAGGACAAGAGGAGGGACAGTGCTACAGAGCACAATGAGAAAAGACCGCAGAGTAGTGATACAGTAACAATGTTACCAATGAGGGAGACAGCAGGAGGAAAATTAGTACATGTACCATGGCACAGAAGCGACATTCAGTCCTTTACGGATGATTTTCCCAAACTAAGAGAAAAACCAATTGAATGGTATCAGCAGACTGATAGGTTTGTGAAGCTTGCAAAATGTCTCTGGGAAGACTTGAATACTCTGTTTGAGATTGTGGTTCCGGCAGATTTGTGGGAGGATTGCAAAAGAGCTGTAGGTTGGCCGACAAGTGAACCAGAGAGGAACAGGGAGACAGGTGCACCGTCACCTTTGGTGATGAGCCTGTACTATAAGGTGATTGAGCATTTGAAAACGAAGGTACCCGCGAAGAACGTGGATTGGCAGAAGATTGACCGAACTGCCCAAGAGACTAAAGAATCAATTCATAGTTACTATGAGAGGTTGTTGATGGCGTTCAAGAACTACAGTGGCACGGAAACAATAGAGGCTAAGGACATGCTCCATTTTGTTTTCAGATTTGTGGAAGGGCTGAGGCCAGAGATAAGTCAGATGATAAAGTCGCATTTGATTTGTTGGCAGTCGAAACCGATCGATGAGGTCTTGACTTATGCGAAATACTGTAGCGACGAAATTGAGGTAAAACAGAAAAAGCTGAAAGAGAAGGTGATGATGATGCAGCTTAAGGCAGCTCAAACAGGTTTGCAAGGTCTGCAAGGTTTGCAAGGAATGCAAGGGTTCCAACAGCAGGTACCACAACCGCAGTTGCAGTTGCAGGGAAACATGGCGTTTCAGCCACAGGCCAGAGGCAGAGGTCGAGGAGGTTTTGTGAATAATGGTCCGGATTTGAACACTGTTGTGACGGGTGTGCAGGCGATGAAGAAGGTGATGCCGTGTCACGTGTGCGGAATCGTCGGTCATTGGAAACGCGAGTGCCCGATGGTGGTACAGGAAGGTGCAGGTGTAGGTGCAGGTGTAAGTGCAGGTGCAGGTGTAGGTGTTGGTCAGCAAAACAATGATGTCAATGCATTTCAGACAATGAGAGGACCGAAAATGAGAGGTCCAAACGCAAATTTTCAGACTGTAAATCAATTGCAGGGATTGCAACCTATGCAGCCGCAGCAGATGCAGATGCCTCGTATGCAGATGACGCAAATGCAGCCGATGCAACAGCAGTTACCTACGGTACCTAATCAGCAAATGCAAATACCCTTGGCACCAATGAGTCAGCAGCAAGTGATGGTTCCTCCGCAGGTAACGGGTCAGGTAATGAGTACAAATGGCACCGTACAACAGTTCCCATTACACAGTGAGAGTGGAATAAACAACGTATGGGAGAGCGAAAGTTCAGGAGAAGAAGGAGATTGTGTGCTTGCGGCATCCTTGGAAGTTGATCAAAGGGGTCCGTACGTAGAGGGAAGAGTAATGGGTCATCGTGTCTCATTCTTGGTTGACACGGGAGCCACGCGTTCAACAGTCAAGAGTAGTGAAGTTCCAAATTTGCCACTCTCAGGGAGGACAGTTCAAGTGGTGGGAGTAGCAAACAGACACCTGACGAACCCAATTACAGATCCGGTTCCAGTCAACATTGGTAACTATCAAGGGGTACATCAGTTCGTGGTGTGTGACTCAAGCCCGATAGCACTGTTAGGAAGAGACCTATTGTGTAAATTGGGTTGTTCGATAATGTGTTCAAACGAAGGAATAACAATAGAAACGAGCAATGATGGGGAAGAAGAGGACAGTGTAGAGGGGGATGAGATGGAAACAGTCGACGAAGAGTATCCTCTGATTTGTCTTTTCCCGATGATAACTGAAGAAGATATCCCAGCTGAATTACGAGAAACAGTCGGAAAGGAAGTGTGGGACATGACAGGGAAAGAGGTGGGATTGATGAAAGGAGTGGAACCAGTAAAAGTGATGGTAAAGCCCAATGCGATCTTTCCCCAGACCCCACAATACCACATGCCACAAGACACTCTCATGAAAGTTGCCCAACTCATTGACGAATTCGTAAAGCAGGGAGTACTGAAAGAAGTGTTAAGCAGTCCATGTAATTCACCGATAATGGGACTAATAAAGCCAAGTGGGAAAGTCCGACTTGTGCAGGATTTGAGGAAAATAAATGACATCATAATAAAGTGCTGCCCTGTTGTACCGAATCCAGCGGTGATAATGTTTCAAGTTCCTTGCGATGCTGAATGGTTCTCAGTCATCGATTTGTCACAAGCATTCTTTTCTGTGCCTCTTCATGAGGACAGCCAATTCCTCTTTTGCTTCAAATTCCTAGACAGAGTATGCAGTTGGTGTCGAATTCCTCAAGGGTTTTCTGAGTCACCGTCAATATTCAATCAGATTCTAAAGAAAGATCTGGAAGCATTAGAATTGCCATTCGAGTCAACCTTAGTACAGTACATTGATGACCTACTGGTTGCATCAAAGACAGAAAGTGGCTGCACAGCCGATACTATTGCTCTGTTGAACCATCTGGGAAGGAATGGACATAAAGTGTCTCCTTCCAAATTACAGTTCTGTCAGAAGAAAGTGAAATACTTGGGTCACCAAATAGAGAAAGGGTCACGGAGAATAATGAAGGAAAGAATTACAAGCATACTTCAGATGAGTCCACCAAAAACAAGGAAGGAGGTGAGGAAGTTTTTGGGAATGGTGGGATATTGTCGCCAGTGGATACCCAACTTCTTGTCTCTAGCGAAGCCCCTACTGAAATTGACCCAAAAGGATGCCTTGGATGAAATTGAACTGAAAGGAGATGAGATGGATGCTTTTGTTGAACTGAAAGAATGCATGTGCAGGGCTCCAGCTTTAGGTATGCCTGATTACACGAAGCCTTTCACATTGTTTTGTCATGAACGTGATGCATGTTCTTTGTCTGTCTTGACCCAAGCCCATGGTGGCGTAAACAGACCAGTAGCGTATTTTTCAGCTACTTTGGATCCGGTTGCAGCAGCACTCCCAGGGTGTTTGCGCGCCGTAGCAGCAGTTGGTATCAGCCTCACTCAGAGTGAAGGAATAGTGATGGGACACCCAGTAACAGTCATGGTCCCTCACTCAGTTGAAATACTTTTGACCCGCTCCCGAACGCAACACATGACTGGAGCAAGACTCACAAGGTATGAAACAATTATTCTGGGCTCACCGAATGTGCAGCTGAAAAGGTGCACTACGTTGAATCCAGCAACCTTGCTTCCTGGAGAAAATGCTGAAATTGAGAACGCTGAAGACGTCGAGCATGACTGCCTTCAGGTGACTGAATTTTGCACAAAACCTCGACCGGACATCAGGGATACCAAGCTTGATGAAAATGACCAAATTCTTTTTGTTGATGGTTCATGTCTAAGAGATGGGATGGGGATTTTGAAAGCAGGATATGCTGTATGTACTGTAACAGGTGTCTTGGAAGCGGGATGGCTTCAAGGAGTCTATTCTGCACAAGTAGCAGAACTTGTTGCCCTTACCAGAGCATGTCAACTGTCTGCATTGATGAAAGTCACCATTTACACTGATAGCCAATACGGGTTTGGGATTGTGCATGACTTTGGACAACTGTGGTCACAGAGAGGGTTCCTGACTTCTTCAGGATCCCCAGTAAAGAACGGGGAGAGGATAAGGGAATTGTTACATGCCATTCAAGTACCAGCTGAAGTTGCAGTGGTAAAGTGTAGTGCTCACACGAAAGGACAGGACTATGTGTCTCTGGGAAATGCATATGCAGATCAAGTCGCAAGATTTTGTGCTTTGAACTGTATATTACTAAGGGATGATTGGAATACAATAAGTGAACCAGAGCTCGAACCAGCTGAAGCATTTGCCTTGAAGGTTGTAGATACAATAGAGGAACTAAAAGCACTACAGAATAATGTCAGGGAGGACGAAAGAGATTCCTGGATTAAATCACAGTGTATAAAGAGACAAGATGAGTTATGGGTTTCACATGAGGGAAAATTTGTTTTGCCAAATAGTCTCCTATCACAGCTTGCGCGGTTCTATCATGGGCAAGCTCACCTAGGGAGAGATGCCATGATAAGATTGTTCAAAACTGATTGGTTTAACCCCAGATTTCGCCAAGCTGCAGAAGCAGTTTGCCATCGATGTGTCACTTGCCAGCAGATGAACCCAGGAAAGGGAACAGTTGTGAGCGCGAGTCACATTGGTAGGGCAAGCGGTCCTTTTAGCCGTATGCAGATGGACTTCATTGAGATGCCTGTGCATGGGGGTCTGAAATATGTGTTGGTGATTGTGTGCATTTTTAGTCACTGGATTGAGGCATACCCTACACGTAGAAATGACAGCCTTACAGTTGCCAAGCTATTGTTGAGGGAGTTGATACCACGTTTCGGATTCCCGATCTCTTTAGAATCAGATAGGGGAAGTCACTTCAACAATGAGGTGATGAAGTTATTTTGCGAAGCACTGAACATTGAGCAAAAGCTGCACTGTAGCTATCGCCCTGAAGCCTCAGGGCTGGTGGAGCAGATGAATGGTACGCTGAAATCGAGAATGGCAAAAATATGTGCATCGACAAATTTGAAATGGCCTGACGCATTGCCTTTAGTGCTAATGTCAATGAGAAACACTCCTGATAGAAAGACTGGATTGTCTCCGCATGAAATTCTCATGGGCAGAGCTATGAGACTTCCTGCAGTTCCCGCAAACATGCTTTTGAATATTACAGATGATATGGTGTTAGACTACTGCAAAGGACTGGCTGACGTGGTTCGCTCTTTCTCTCACCAGGTGGAAGCGACCACCTTGCCACCGATCCAAGGTCCAGGACACGCACTGAAAGCAGGTGACTGGGTCGTGGTAAAGAAGCACGTGAGAAAATCGTGTCTGGAACCCCGTTGGAAAGGCCCTTTCCAAGTGATCCTGACGACAACTACCGCTGTGAAGTGTGCGGGGGTTCCCAACTGGATTCACGCCAGTCACACAAAGAAGGTGCTGTGTCCCACAGATGAGGAAGTTGAAGCGCTGAAAGTACCAGTGCCTGATAAAGCAGTGCCGAGTGCTGAGACAGAACAAAAACGAACTGAAAGCGAACAGGCAGAAGCAGGAGAAAAAGAGATATTCTCCGACGACGAAGACACCAACTCACTTGGGGGAGACCGAGGAGAAAGTTCAGACAGCGACGAAGAAGCTGCAGGTGACAAAGGGCCTGAAGCAGCTGAGGGTAGCAAAAAGCCTGAAGCAGCTGAAGGTGACAAGGAGCCTGAAGCAGCTGAAAGTGATAAAGAGCCTGAAGAGAGTAACGGTGACGAAGGGCTCGAAAAAGGTGAAGAGGCAGGAGAGCCTGATCAGAGGAGGGCTTTCCCAGAAGCAGATGACACAGGAAAAGAAAAGGAGAACGTGATCGATTCCCCGGAAGAAGGGGATAAGGGAGAAAAGAACGAAAAGGTTCAAGCTTCCACAGAAAAAACAGTAGGTCCATCAAATGGACATGGTGCAAAGAGAAGACTAAGTATCTCACCAATAAAAGAAAAAGGTAAAGAAAGTTTGAACGAGGGAGGAAGGCCAAAAGTGAAAGAGAAAAGAAAGGAAGTGACTGTTGTGGAACAATCGTCAAGTGAGGAAAAAGACTTGACAAAAGAGGAAAGTACCAGCGAGGCAGAGTCGAAAAGGGAAGCAAAATTGAAAAGAAAAAGGATACCAAACAGGAGGTATTCCGGTCCTGAATGGGCATATGCAGTAAATGATGATTGGACTGATGAGTTTGTATCTCTAAGCATCGAGAACGAAGAGGAAGAAGAGATACCAATAGAAAAGAAAAGTTTCATAGACTCTGTCGATTGAAAGAGTGAATGATATTGCTCGCTACAATATAACGTGAAAGAAACAACCAGCTGAGACATTGTTAAACCGGATGAGACATTTGCTAAACCGATAAAGACTGAGTTATTGCCGATTTGAGACAAATGCTGCTAACCGATAAGTGACTGGCCTTTTGAAGAAGACGGTGTGAACATTGAGCTCGTTCAGCTTTGTAACTGAATTGCTAAATAGTTTCATTTATAAGTGCTTCTAGCTCTCTGATTCTATACGGATCATGACTAGGTACGCTACGCAAAACAATAGAAAGAAATATTGTAAATATGTGTGTATAGGCTTGGTAATTACATGTGTACTAATAATAATGGCAATTGTGTTTGGAATGCATGGGAAGGGTGAGAATGAGAATATTGAAGCTTCTACTATTGCTCCTGTTACTGTCACTGAACTAACACCATTGAAAAGACTAGAATTGGATGAGAGACTCTTGCATGATAAGAAAGAACTTTCGTATAATGTTTTCTATCGCTTACTAACAGAGTATGTTGAGACTATGGATGCGAAGGATTGTTATGTGTGTACACAGATACCGACATCAGTAAAGGAAGGGGTGACATATCATCACATGCCTCTTACATACGGGATTACATGTAGTATAGTAATGTCTAGGTTTTATGGTCAAACTAACATACAGTATTTTTACTCGAATTATGATGTTACCTTTGCTTATGTTCCTATAATAGCGCAGCTAAGCCAGACTGCAAAATATTGGGATTATAAAATTATGGGGGAATTTTTCGAGCCAATGCAACCTTTTGAAACGGCTCATGCTCATAGGGAGAACCTTACTTGCTCAGTCTCTGCTGTAGAAATAAGCTTTTTAGATCGCACAGATGATAGAAGGGCACAGATGAAGGCGAAATTAGAAAAGGAGCTGCATAAGAGGACTTCAGTAGATAATTATGATTTTGCTGCTATAAAGACACAGGGGAAAATAGCTTTAGATGCTTGGCATGTAGGGAAATTTTGTATATATCGAGCAGAATCTTATTATGATAATATCTTTGTAGGAGCGAGTGAATGTAAACATACGTTTATTTTTAAGGCCAAATGGACATTCATGATGGACGGACTTGACCCTGTCATTCCAGGTGTATATTACATTTGTGGGCATAATGCTTATTACCGTCTTCCAAAGGGATGGTGGGGGAGATGTTATTTGGGTATAGTGTTCCCAAAGGTTTATCAACTGGATGACGTATCGATGATTCAAAAGACATCTGGATCTCATAGTATCCAGAAAAGAGAGACCGCAGCTGCTGTGGTAGGTGATATATTTGGAGCCATGATTCCTTCATTGGGAGTTGTGCTGAATTCCATCAAAATACGAAAGTTGTCTACTATAGTGGATAACATGCTGACAAAGTTTTCAGGTGCTATAATCCTGATAGATGCTGAGCTTGCAGCGGAAAGAGCTATGACTCTTCAAAATAGGCTTGCTTTAGACATTCTTTTAGCAAAGGATGGAGGCGTTTGCAAAATGATTGGTGCACGTCACTGTTGCACCTATATACCCGATAATAGTGTGAAGATTAAAACTATGCTTGCTAACCTAACAAAAGAAAGTGCAGATTTGAAGGAATTGAAAGAACAAGGAGTGTGGGAGAAGGTTGGAAAGGGAATAGCTTCAGTGGGACATTGGCTTGGGGGAATTTGGAATGGAATATTATTGAAAATAATAGAAGGAATATTAATAGTAATAATTTGTGTATTTGGAATTTGGGGAATAAAAAGGGGAATAATAATGATAATGGAAAGAATTAAAAGAAGAAAAGAAGAGAAAATTATGAAAAGAATGGCGGAAGAATACAAAGCGCAAACTAGGGGAACTAAAAGGAAAAGGGAACTGACAGAATTTTAATGGAATAAAATTTGTGGACGTGGTTTGGTGTGATGACAAGTAGTCATCAGAGGAGGGATTGATGAAGCAGAAAATGAAGGTTTTGATTTATTAACGCTTAAACGTAGTGCTGAAATAATCATGTGTGACTTTAACCGAACTAATTAAGATTGTACGGGGACAAAATGTGCCCTCAGAGTAGTTTGCCATCATTTATACGCGTGCTTTATATAACGTGGTGAATTAGAATTGCACTAATCCGACATAATCATAAACGTGTGCTACGATTTGCTTGTTTGAAATGTATAGCTTAGCATTACTTTAGCGGAGGCTTTGGCCTAGTTGCCTGGTCTCACGGTTTAGATGCTCGTATTTTTCCAATGTGCTATTAAACGTGTATTTTTGCTTGAAGCTGTACTTTTCCACAGAAACCGTTCACATGCTTATCTTAAAGTTAGTGCCAGCCTGGCATATTTTCTCTTTAATTCAAGGTCGACTTGCAGGTGCGGACAATGGAGGCTCTGAGAGTAAGCTAATTGGGAAACAATGTTGCGATTTGCGTACCCATCTCCAAGGATAATGTATGCTTAAGTAAAAGCTTGAGAACTGTCGTTTTTGATTGGTCAATTTGAAGCTAACCTATGAACCCTCCAATGGAGACCCTACAGGATTTGGACTGTTGTCTATAAAAATCAGGTGCACGAGAAAAAATGAGGCCATTGCAGCCATTACCAGCTCGATACCCGTCATTTTGACTTCGTAGCTATTATGGCCCACCTTGCTGCGACGCCATCTTGAAAGAGACTTTGATGCTTTCTCTAATCGAGAGAAAGAGACTTTAAATGATTCTTGCCCTAGAGACTGTAACTCTGATTTGATCCCTTTGCATGAAGTAATAGTTTTACCTTGCCGCCGTGAGGCATTTGCCCCGTTCACCCCTGCCCCTTTTGTCCCGTCCCATGCTGATCAAGAAACGGTACCCATGAAGACCGAAGAACGGTACCTGTGAGACGAAGACTTCCTTGTATGCTGATCGTAATTGGTAAATATGAAAGGAAATTGTAAAATTGCATTGTGTTCCTTTTAGGTAACCAACTGCTGATTTTGGGTAAGAGCCCTAGTTAGGAGTTTTCTAAATTAATGTTACTAAATTGTTTTTGCATGAAGTCCCACATGCCGATGCTAATTTGAGGTTAGATGAGGTTAGATGAGGTTTCCATATGTTGCACGATGCAATTTGAGATCTTGTTATGCTGACTAAATGTATGCTATTAGTTCATTACAGATTATCGTATTAGTGATTTGCATTGCCATTATCGAATGCCTTGTGATTCAAATGCTTCATAGATTACACTTGTTTCGACGCTATGGACAGATATTAATGTTCATATATGTTTATCATTTGGTGTTGAGACACATTTACATTGTGCTAGCTTTGTTAATATAGGGAAATAAATTCACTAACTTTGCAAAAAACTGGTGTGGTTATTCCTGACTGAAAGGTCAGGGTTCGCTGAAATGTATTCTGGATTAATTGTCAAGTGTTATGTTGTTCAAGGTGTTGCTTATGTTCGTTATTGATTATTGATTTTGATGAGATTGACCAAGTAGGAGTACAGAGAGTTCCCACTTAGTCAAAAGATTCATCGGCCTAAAGAGCGTCCGAACACAGGTAAAATTATTACTACGGACCGCTCTATCAAAGGTACAACTCTGGGTCAGTCCTAGCTTTATGGAAACCCTTCTGACAAGGCCACTCTGCAATTCAACAAGCTTCCAAACACGCACGCGCCCACGGTTTCACAAGCTACCACTTTCCTCAAGGCTTCAGTTCCCGCCGGGCTCTCAAGAGCTATATAAATACATAAGCACAAACTCATTCACTTTTTTGTTCTTAAGAACATAAAACTTTTAAGAGATGATCTGGAGCGTGAAGCTAATAAGCCTCTCCAGCAAAATTGATTTCCTTAACTTCACGCCTCAGAAAATTTCTTGAAGGTTTTATTATAATTTTAATAACACAGACGTGACTTACTCTGCATTTGTATTCCAACACCGCAAATGCAGTTGAAGAGAATGGGAGTGAAATCCTTTCATGAGGACCTTGGGAACAAGGCTCGCCAGCGTTTGGATGTTTTCCTTTCTTCCATGATGACAGCGAGGTTTGTGGAGAGGTAATTTTCACTTATACCTTCCGGTATTAGTTTCATTTCTCATGCGAGGACGAGAATGCGAGGAATGGTACCTTGTTTTACTGCCAGGCACACACAACCCGGCCGACCGTCGTAAGATTAGGATGCTCATTAAGTCTCGCTTAAAGACAGCTTATAGATGTTTGCACTGCTCAATTTGCATAAGCCAACAGCCTCTGCTATTAAATGTCAGTGTGTTGAATATCTCTTTAATTCGACATTACTTCACTCCTGCATGTTCCTGCTTTTTCCGTTTGGGACGGCCTTCTTCCCACTTTGTTTTCCACTCTCTTCCTCCTACTAAATGTATGGTGAGGAAAAATAAATGTTGGTCTCGAAAAATGAGTACCGGTGGGCCCTCAACAGTAACGACAGCTCAAATTCGGCACTGGATGTCTGTTGCCAAAGATCTATTGTGGGCAATGCCAATACTTACAGTGGACTTTGGGTTAGATCATGTGTTAAAAATTGAGTTACTGGTTGACAGGGGTATGAGCCCTGGTCAAGCAGCAACCACTATCCCAGTCAGGGTAAGGCACAAGCAAATGCTAAATTAATCTGTGCTCAACCCCCTGGAAGCTCGGCACAGAGCAGTCAGACTTGACTTACAGGCAGTGTGTAAAGTATTTGTGCAAGACTTCAGAAAGTAAAACAGTGAAAACACCACACAAAAAGATCCCAGCCAGGTTAGACAAACAAAGCAACATTTAATAAATAAAACAAGACCAAAATGACAAATATCCCAGAACGGAGTTATGAATTTTAAAAGAATAAACCTCAATATAGTACCTAAAAGCATAAAGCACCAACAGCGGCTATCTGGTCACGCTGGACCCGGTCAAAAGTTCAGGCTGACCGCAATGGAGCGCAGGTCAGATACTGGTTAGTCCCATTGAAGTATTACCATCTCAGGCTTTGTGCCTAGAGTCTTGTTCGCATTGGAGAGGGTCATAGGGAGCAAGGAGAGTATCCCTGGCAGTGGTCGGCATGGCATGTAGAGCAGGCCGAGCATCACCGATGGGCTGACTAGAGCTGCACATTGGTGGTCCTTCCCGACGATCAATGCTTGCTGTGCAAGGAAGCGGGCTGGCCATTGCAAGCATTGAATTTCTGTGTGAGTGGCACGGTTCTGGTGCGAGCGGGCCTATTTGTAGTCACAAGAGCCCAAAGGCTTGATTCAAGAGCCCACTGACCCACACCAAGGGTCCAGGAACAAAGGTGCACCACTCAGGGATTAGGAACTCACTGAAGATGGGTCCAGGAGCTGTTGGGGAGCCTGTTATGTCACTGAGACTCTGATCAGAAGGCCAGCAGACTAGCCCTTTGAGTCGCTCTGGGGTCCTCGGTTCAAGCTGGAGTTGCAGGTCCCCAGGCAAAAAGGCAGCAGGCAACAGCTCATCACATCAGGACAGCAGTTCCTATAGAGCAGCAGGCCAGCAGAGTGGCAGTCCCTGCAGCAACACACAAGTCATTCTTCCTGGAAGAGCATCTACAGGTCCAGAAGTGTACTGAAGCAGTGGTGTCTGGGTCTTCTTTTATACAGTGGTGCCCTGGTTCTGGAAGTTGGGAGAAGCTTCAAGACAGTGTCTTTGGTGTGCATGAAATTCCCTAGCTCTCCTGCCATCTCCAAGCTAGCTGAAGTGACAACGCAGGGTCGTTAATTCCTTTGTGTGGAGGCAGGACACAGCCTATTCAGATGAAAGTGAGGCTGGGCCCAGCTCGTTTCTCCCATCAAGACAGTGATAGGACCACCCAACTACATCTACTTCCCCCTTGTGTGTGGCTGTATAGGAAAAATACACAAAGCCCAACTGCCAACTACACCCAATCATGTGACCAGAGATAGGCTGCATGGACCAATGGCTAAAGCAAGAAAATACCAACTTTCTAAATGTGGCATTTTCAGAATTGTAATTTTCATCATCATCATCATCAAATATCTTTATTTGGCCAGTGTTCCAGCCATAAAAGCACAATTCAAGAGAATGCAGTAAAATATTTTAATATCAGCATAAAAATACAATGTGAAGATATTAAAACATAGAAGCTGCCCTCCACCTCCAAAAGAGCACACCTACTTGGTTTATACACATTATATCTCAGAAACATGGCCAAGCCTCTTCCTTGTGACTAAAGTACATTTAATAAAGTTGATCACTGTGAAACATATCAGAGGAGTCTCCAGCCTTTGCAAAATTATGAGAGCTGTCCTATGCTGCCTGCAAATGGCTGCATGGAGTACTGGGACCAGAAAACGCTTCCTGTCAAAGAATGAAAACAACAAAACAGCATAAAGTGCAGAGTGCTTTGTTTTGTAACTAAAGGCCTGATTTAGAACTTAGTGGTTAGAATACTCTGTCACAAACGTGACGAATATCCTGTCCACTGTATTACGATTTCCATAGAATATAATGGGATCATAATACGGCGGATGGGATATATGTCACGTTTGTGATGGAACATTCCCCTCCGCCACATTCTAAATCAGGCCTTAAGTCACAAGGATAGTTTGTTAGATTACCAAACCAGGCACCCTGGGAAGGATATGCTAGTAAAGATGAAAAAAAAATAAAACAGAACCTGGTAAGATAAAATTGATGCCTCTCACTATGGATTAATGACAAATAAAACTCCTGACCTGGTGAGGATTTAATAGACACACAGTTTAGAGCTGGGTGGGAAAGATATATTTGATTTGGTTCCACACCTAATAGTATCTGGATTCATAAAATGCTCTAAAATTCCCAGATTCTTAAAAACTGATTTGACATATTTAACCAGGCAATGGTCCCAGCGCTATCTAAACGGAGGCAATCTTGTAGGATCTCCCTAGTGACAATAGCTTCAGGGGTCGGCCAAGTTCTTACCCAAAAAAGTAAAGGACTAATTTTAATTTTATCCTCAAGATAGTTTGCACCGAGCTTCAGATGACAGGAAATAGCGGAGAAGGCTTGTGGAACAGCCAACAATTTAGGTAGAAACTTGTTTGCTATTATCTGAAGAGAGTCATCGTTCTCATATTCCCCGGACTACTGCTCCGTAGGTCGCTACAGTAACACATTTGGCATCCTGAATTGCAGAAAGTTCCTTCACTGGTTTTTTGACCTAGCTTTCATGCAAAATTCAAAACAGAGTTGATCAATCTCCAGAAGTGAAGGGAAAGTGATCTAAATAGGGAGTCCAAGCTCATTTTTGAGTCAAACTCAAACCCCAAGTAAGTAAAATTATTCACTTTGGGTATCTCAGTGCCTTCTAAATGAAATGTTATAGCTTTTCTTCGTGTGGGGCTCAAAACCATAATGAAAGATTTATTTAAGTTTGTTTTCAAACCTAGTACATCCATAACATTTTAAAATCCATCCAAGAGGGTTTGCAGCCCCATAGTGCAATGAGCAGGGCGTTGTCTCCATAAAGCAGAATGGGGATTGATAAATCCTCAATCCTGGGT
The DNA here is from genome assembly GCF_031143425.1 of Pleurodeles waltl. Taxonomy (NCBI): domain Eukaryota; kingdom Metazoa; phylum Chordata; class Amphibia; order Caudata; family Salamandridae; genus Pleurodeles; species Pleurodeles waltl. Next base: position 1,172,527,242 of record NC_090447.1, on the reverse strand, counting down.
AGGTCTTTCCCTACACCACAACACTATTCCTCCAGGCTATTTATATATATTAAAGACAGCAAAGGGGCCATCACAAAGCCTTAGGGCACACCCATTCTGGACCTAATCTCTAGAGAAAGTTCCCCTTTCATCCCATATCAGACTTTCACCATAGTGTCCGAATGCATTATGCAGAGCACATTTGTCAACGTCTATCGAACCCTTGTTTATCCATAATGTACCACAGTGTAGGGCAGTTAACCATGTTGAATGCGCTGGAAAGGCCCATAAATGTAAGGTGATCGAACCCCTCCCCTTTCCTCAGAATTGTTTTCCCAAGATGAGCTGTAGGCTTAGGCACTGAACGATTGTGCCAACACCTTTTTGGAACCGGTATTGTGCCCTAGAAAGTAGCTGTTTCTCTTCTAGCCAAAACTGCAATTTGGATGCAATGACTCTGAACAAGATCTTGCATGAGCTGTCCAGAACGGAGAGTGGACGGTCGCAACTAGGCAGATTTTGGTTCCATTCTTAAAGATCGGTTCCATCTCTGCCTCCTTTCAGGACAGAGTTAGGTGACCTGAAACAGCAATCCTAAAAACTTTCATTAGGACGTGCACCCAGAGAGTGACAGATTTTAAAAGGTCCATGGGGGTGTCCTCCAGGCCTGGAGCTTTCCCAGATCGACACTGAATGATTGCTGTTGCTACATCCTTGAACTGTATTGACTAACTGAGTAGAGAAAGGTCTTCCTGGCTAGGCTGTATATCACCAGTGGTTACTAATGGGGAAATATCCTTATCACAATATGGCAGAAAACTTTTCTATCCAGGAGTGGGCAGTGATGTGTATACCTATGCTTTATTGTACCCTGAGAAAAAAGGGTGATTAACAGTCTTCCAGAAAATATCGTTATCCCAAGTCCTCCCAAGCTACCTTCCTGATATCATCTTTCCTTTGTTCAATGGCCTTCTTGTAGGGGGGATGCCATGTTGACTTTGCCTTTTTCTCCCCACCAACATACACAATCTGCAATGGCAGTGTGCATGTGTTAGGTGAGGGGTCCCTTAGGGTGGCACAACATATGCTGCAGCCCTTAGGGACCGCCCCTGGTCACAGGGTCCTTGGTACCACTGGTGCCTTTTACAAGGGACTTATCTGTGTGCCAGGGGTGTGCCAATTGTGGAAACCATGGTATATTTTAGGTGAAAGAACACTGGGTCTGGGGCCTGGTTAGCAGGGCCCATCACACTTCTCAGTCAAGTCAGCATCAGTATCAGGCAAAAAGTGGGAGGTAACTGCAACAGGGAGCCATTTCCTTACACAAGCGTCCCCCCACCAGGCCACAGGCCAGGAGACTCAGCCAAAGCTGGGAGAGTCTTCCTAGTCTGTCAGGCAAGGAAGAGTAGAGGAAATATGCTGTTTTTTTGCAGGGCCTACTCTGCCTTACATCCTCCTGTTCAGGTCATTCCCCCTGGGGAACTGACCCACTTCCACAGTGATAGGACCTAGTCTGAATTGCCTCTTGTCTGTGCTTTTAATGTCTCCACCCATTCTCTCTATTTTGGGGTTAGAGGTATCCACCTCTGCTAATCTTATCTTAGCCAGGGTCACCCCTAGCTTACCCAAAGAGGTTACCCAGAACTGGAGTAACCCCACCATGACCAACAGGGTCAGGGGGCCTAACTTGCTATTTGGCATGGGGTCAGACCACCATGCCAAGGATAGTGCAGCCATAAAGGCTAACACCCAGCAGAGGCCACTGACAGCTGTCAGTGCTCAGAACCACACCTTTAGCTCTTCACCTGCAAGGAAAGGAGCTAAGTTACAGGCTTCTTTGGGTTCAGGGTGCCTGTCTGCTGTGTAAGAGTGGGGGGTTACTACATCTTGTAGTAAACACCCTTCTTCCACTCTTTCGTCTGTTAACTGAGCAGCCACCCACTCAGGTTTAACAGTTGCCTGACTAGGCAGGACTTCTTGTTGGTCAGGTTGGACTTTACCAGTGCCATTTTTGGAGTTCTACCCTACTGGAGCAGAATCTCCTTGGCTTGCTGGAACCTTGGCTAAAGGTTGTCCACCTTTCCTACTCTGTTTTCCTTTCTTTTTCTTTTGGGGCCTACTTGCAGTTGCTGCAGGGGTAGCACCTCCAGAATCCTTGTGAGAGGACTGGCACTGGACCAGTTACTCTCTTGGGCTCTGACTAACCTCTGGGTAGTCATTTCCAAGGAGACAATCAAGGGGGAGGTCTGTACTGACTACCACCATTCTCTAGCTAAAAGTCCCACCCACTTCTATTGGCATAAAAGCCACAGGCCTATCAGTGACCCTGTCTGGGCTAACTCTTACTCTGGCAGTCTCACCTGGGATGTACTGGTTTGAGAACACTAGCCTGTCATGCACAATAGTGTGACTGGCACAAGTGTCTCTCAGGGCAGTGGCTGGGATTCCATTCACCAGTAGGTGGTGGAAGTGTCTACTTCCCTCTGGAATCTCCAACTCACCTGTTGGGCCCTTTTTCCAGTTGAAGGCTATGAAGACCTCCTCATCTGAGGCGTCATCCCCAAGGGCTACACTGGTCACCCCTGGGATTTTGCTAGGGGGTTTGTTTTTGAGACAAGAAGTGTCCTTGGTGTGGTGCCCTGTCTGTCTACAGTTTTGGCACCATGTCTTAGTGGCATCCCAGTTCTTACCCTGGTACCCGCCTTTGGTTTGGATTGTGTCTTAGGGCCCACCCACCTGGTCTGGTTTTTGGGGGCCTACAGAGGACTCTTTTTCTTTATTTCTAGTGTCACCCACTTTCTCCTGGGGAGGCTTTGTAACCCCTTTCTTTTGGTCACCCCCAGTGGAAGTTTTGGTTACCCTAGTCTTGACCTAGTGGTCTGCCTTCTTTCACAATTCTTGTGCAGAAATTGGACCTAGGTCTACCAGATACTGATGCAACTTTTCATTGAAGCAGTTACTTAAAATGTGTTCTTTCATAAACAAATTATAAAGCCCAACATAGTCATGCACTTCATTTCCAGTTACCCAACCATCCAGTGTTTTCACTGAGTAGTCTACAAAATCAACCCAGGTCTGGCTCGAGGATTTGTGAGCCCCCCTGAACCTAATCCTGTACTCCTCAGTGGAGAATCCAAAGCCCTCAATCAGGGTAGCCTTCATGAGGTCATAGGATTCTGCATTTTTTCCAGAGAGTGTGAGGAGTCTATCCCTACACTTTCCAGTGAACATTTCCCAAAGGAGAGCTCCCCAGTGAGATCTGTTTACTTTTCTGGTTGCACAAGCCCTCTCAAAAGCTGTGAACCATTTGGTGATATCATCACCATCTTCATATTTTGTTACAATCCCTTTGGGGATTTTTAGCATGTCAGTAGTATCTCTGACCCTATTTAAGTTGCTGTCACCATTGATGGGAGCTAAACCCATCTCTTTTCTTTCCCATTCTACGGCTAGGAACTGTTTCTCCAAAGCCAATCTTTTGGCCATCCTGGCTAACAGGAGGTCATCTTCATTGAGGATGCTCTCAATGCTTCCAAAGGTACTGGTCTCCCCCGTGGAAGAACCAGTCTCTCTGACTATGATTTGTGGAGTCAGGGTTCTGGGAACCCGGTCTTCCCTATTTAGGACAGGAGGGGGGAAATTCTTCTCCACATCACTAGCTTCCCCCTCTGTGAGGACACCATCAGAGGGGTTGTTTCTAGCAAACTCTGCCAAGAGCTCCTGGAGCTGTACTTTGGTTGGGTTTGAACCAGTTTTTATCTTTTTGATTTTGCAGAGAGTCCTTAACTCTGACATCCTAAGATGCAGGTAAGGGGTGAGGTTGAGCTCCACCACCATCTCTTCTGCAGCAGACATTATTTCTCTAAACGTTGGAATACTTTTTAAGAATCTAAAACTATCTCTAGAACTTAATCCAAACTTTTACAAAACTTTTAAACTCCAAAAGAAATACTAACAGGGACTAACACAAGGCCCTAGCAGGACTTTTAAAATTTTTGAAAAATAGCTCAAATTTCAAAAATCCGTTTCTAATGGCAATTTTTGGAATTTAGTCGTGTGATCAGGTATTGGCTGAGTAGTCCAGCAAATGCAAAGCCTTGTACCCCACCACTGATCCACCAATGTAGGAAGTTGGCTCTGTATATACTATTTCAATGTAAGAAATAGTGCGAACAGAGTCCAAGGGTTCCCCTTAGAGGTAAGATAGTGGCAAAAAGAGATAATTCTAATGCTCTATTTTGTGGTAGTGTGGTCGAGCAGTAGGCTTATCAGAGGGTAGTGTTAAGCATTTGTTGTACACACACAGGCAATAACTGAGGAACACACACTCAAAGACAATTCCAGGCCAATAGGTTTTTATATAGAAAAATATATTTTCGTAGTTTATTTTAAGAACCACAGGTTCAAGATTTACAAACAATACTTTAAATGAAAGGTATTTCACTCAGGTATCTTAGGAACTTTGAATCATCACAATAGCATGTACAGTTTTGGCAAAAATGACAATAATCTATTTTAAAATTGGACACTGTGCAAAAATCAACAGTTCCTGGGGGGAGGTAAGTATTTGTTAGGTTCACAGGTAAGTAAAGCACTTACAGGGTTTAAAATTGGGTCCAAGATAGCCCACCGTTGGGGGTTCAGGGCAACCCCAAAGTTACCATACCAGCAGCTCAGGGCCGGTCAGGTGCAGAGGTCAAAGTGGTGCCCAAAACGCAGAGGCTTCAATGGAAATAGGGGTGCCCCGGTTACAGTCTGCCAGCTGGTAAGTACCCGCGACTTCGGAGGGCAGACCAGGGGGTTTTGTAGGGCACCGGGGGGGACACAAGCAGGCACAGAAAGTACATCCTCAGCGGCACAGGGGCGGCCGGGTGCAGAGTGCAAACAGGCGTCGGGCTCGCAATAGGATTCAATGGGGAGACCCGGGGGTCTCTTCAGCGATGCAGGCAGGCACAGGGGGGGGGGGGTCCTCGGGGTAGCCACCACCTGGGCTAGGAAGAGGGCTGCCTGGGGGTCGCTCCTGCACTGGAGTTCGGATCCTTCAGGTCCTGGGGACTGTGGGTGCAGTTTCTTTACCAGGCGTCGGGTTCCTTGAAGCAGGCAGTCGTGGTCATGGGGCGCCTCTGGATTCCCTCTGCAGGCGTCGCTGTGGGGGCTCAGGGGGGTCAACTCTGGCTACTCACGGGCTCACAGTCACCGGGGAGTCCTCCCTGTAGAGTTAGTTTTCCACAGGTCGAGCCGGGGGCGTCGGGTGCAGAGTCGAAAGTCTCACGCTTCCGGTGGGAAACACGTGGTCATTAAAAGTTGTTTCTTTGTTGCAAAGTTGCAAGTTGGTTGAACAGGGCCGCTGTCCTTGGGAGTTTCTTGGTCCTTTTAGATGCAAGGTAGTCCTCTGAGACTTCAGAGGACGCTGGACCCTGTTGGATGCATCGCTGTTGCAGTTTTTCTTGAAGTGGGGAGACAGGCCGGTAGGGCTGGGGCTAAAGCAGTCGTCGTCTCCGTCTTCTCTGCAGGGCTTCAGGTCAGCAGTCCTTCTTCGTCTTCAGGTTGCAGGAATCTGATTTCCTAGGTTCTGGGAGCCCGTAAATACTGAATTTAGGGGTGTGTTTAGGTCTGGGAGGGCAGTAGCCAATGGCTATTGTCCTTGAGGGTGGCTACACCCTCTTTGTGCCTCCTCCCTGGGGGGAGTGGGGCACATCCCTATTCCTATTGGGGGCACCCTCCAAAATCAAGATGGAGGATTTCTAAAGGCAGGGGTCACCTCAGCTCAGGACACCTTAGGGGCTGTCCTGACTGGTGGGTGACTCCTCCTTGTTTTTCTCATTATCTCCCCTGGACTTGCTGCCAAAAGTGGGGGCTGTGTCCAGGTGGCGGGCATCTCTACTAGCTGGAGTGCCCTTGGGCATTGTAACACGAAGCCTGAGCCTTTGAGGCTCACTGCTAGGTATTACAGATCCTGCAGGGGGGAGGTGTGAAGCACCTCCACCCAGAGCAGGCTTTTGTTTCTGTCCTCATAGAGCACAAAGGCCCTCACCACATGGGGTCAGAAACTCGTCTCTCAGCAGCAGGCTGGCACAGACCAGTCAGTCCTGCACTGAACAATTGGGTAAAATACAGGGGGGCATCTCTAAGATGCCCTCTGTGTGCATTTTTTAATAAATCCAACACTGGCATCAGTGTGGGTTTATTATTCTGAGAAGTTTGATACCAAACTTCCCAGTATTCAGTGTAGCCATTATGGAGCTGTGGAGTTCGTTTTTGACAAACTCCCAGACCATATACTTCATATGGCCACAACTGTACTTACAATGTCTAAGAATGGACTTAGACACTGTAGGGGCATATTGCTCATGCAGCTATGCCCTCACCTGTTGTATAGTGCACCCTGCCTTAGGGCTGTAAGGCCCGCTAGAGGGGTGACTTACCTATGCCACAGGCAGTATTTTGTGTGCATGGCATCCTGAGGGGGATGCCATGTCGACTTTGCCTTTTTCTCCCCACCAACACACACAATCTGCAATGGCAGTGTGCATGTGTTAGGTGAGGGGTCCCTTAGGGTGGCACAACATATGCTGCAGCCCTTAGGGACCTTCCCTGTTCACAGGGCCCTTGGTACCACTGGTACCTTTTACAAGGGACTTATCTGTGTGCCAGGGGTGTGCCAATTGTGGAAACAATGGTACGTTTTAGGTGAAGGAACACTAGTGCTGGGGCCTGGTTAGCAGGGTCCCAGCACACTTCTCAGTCAAGTCTGCATCAGTATCAGGCAAAAAGTGGAGGGTAACTGCAACAGGGAGCCATTTCCTTACACAAGCTTTCCCTGGATCTTCACAAGATTCTATGACAGAATCTTGATACCAGTACTCTTGGTGAATTGTAATTAAAAATCTGACTTCACCATAAATTATGGTTTTAAATTATAATTCCAGAGACACCAAACATGAAACAGTCATCTCTTCCCCTTTGGAAATTAAGGTAAGTCCAATGTTACTTCATGGGAGAGATATGCCTTGCGTTAGTGAAAATCAAATGTAAGAGTTTTTCACTACTAGGACATGTAAAACCTAAAAGTACATGTTCTGCATTTAGAAGCATTGCACCCTGCCCTCCCTCTTGGCTATTCATGGCCTACCCTAGGGATGGCTCATATGTAATAAAAACGAAGGTTTAGGCCCGCCAAAAGTTTTTTTTTTGCCAGGTTGACATAGCAGTTAAAACTCCTCACACAGGCTCTGCAATGGCAGGCCTGAGACATGTTTAAAGATCTACTTAAGGAGGTGGCACACTCTGTGTTGCAGGTGCACAAGTAGCATTTAATTTACAGGCCCTGGACACATGCAGTACCATTTTACTAGGTACTTACAAGTAAATTAAATATGCCAATTGGATATGTACCAATCAAGCAAGTTTTAAGGATAGATCATAAGCACTTTAGCACTAGTTAGCAGTGGTATAGTTCACTGAATCCTAAAGCCAACAAAAACAAATTCACCAAAAATAGGAGGACAAACGCAAAACATTTGAGAATGACCTGCAAAAAAGATCTAACACCATTGCTTACCACTGATTAGCTTTCTTGAGTATGTCATTTGCATGCTTCTTATTTAATAGAGTTCATTTCTTTCTTTGTATTTGTCCCTCACCTACAACATGACTTCTTTACCATCCATTTGATTTGAAGATTTGTAGTCCACTATTTACATTCAGGAATCTCTTTTTTCTTTCTTTCAGAACTCTATGAGAGTGCATGTTGTGTGAGTTCTCTCCCTCTTGTGCTGCTTTGCCACTGAAATCCCTGCCACCCCCCAACGCTCACCTTGTTGCTCCTCCTTAACTTATCCCATGACTCCACTCCCTTCCTATTCTGATGGGTATTGACCTGTTTTTTTATCTCATTTTTATTTTTTACCCAGTTCCTCATCTTCCCCATTAGTCCTTACCCACTGCTTTTGCCAATCATCAGTGCTTATTTCACTCTCCCTCTGCTTGCTCCATCATGCTCCCCTCCATTTGGATTTCAAGATGGGTGTCTGCCATCTTGGAACTGTCGCGTAGGATCTCATTATCCTAATGAGACTACTGGATTTTTGGGCGGCAAGATCGTTCACAGTGTGGGGGACTAAGTCTGACCCACGGCGAAGGACCCTTGTCACCCCAAATCCGGGTTAAGCTCCGGCTAACTAGCAGTGCCTTATCTTTCCCAAAGGGAAGAGACAATTGGGCAGCCGAGCGCATGACATCTTAGTGCTTCCCAGGGAAGGCGTGGTCACTCAGGTCACAACCAGTTCTCTCATACACAGTGCGGTCTCATATAAATGACAAAGGCAGTTTGAGTTTTAAAGATTGGTTTAATAAAAACGACTGCATTTTAGATAACAAGACGTGAGCCGCAATAACCAGAATCATACAACACAGTAGGATTGAAATAGTAACGAGGAGAGTGAAACATAAGAATAATGCTATCATAGTGCAACTAGGTTACGTTCTCTCTCTAAGTTATATTTTGAGCACAGCATGTTAAGCTCTAAGCCTGCCTTTCAGGTTCCCCCGGGAGGACATCAACCCTCATACCTGAGTAAAAGCCTGTGATCTGGATCAGCATCTGCAACAGTGCAGTCAGCATCTAGTTGTGGGTTCCTGGTCGGAATCTCCCTCTTACGTGTACCAGGACTAGAAAGTGTTTTTATAACTAACACGCCGGTGTTCTAAGAAACGTCCCTACGTAAGAATGTGTACTGTCTACGAACCCTAAAGACAAAACTTCTACCACGTCTATCGGCAATGTACCAGACTGTATCCTTGACTGAAGCACAGAGCGAGCAAGAATGTATTGTTTGAGAACTTCAGTGCTGAAGTAAACTAAACAGTGTGGTAGAAGAAAATAAAACAAGACCGTGAAACTGGTTATTGTAAAATAACAGTGTGAAGCTAAATAAAATGCATCTAGGGCAAAGTGCACAGAGGCCTAATACTTTAAGCATACGTGCATAAAGCTACATTAAAAATGGCTACACTACACCTTCCCCTTCTCGGTAGAAAGTGGTTTAAGTCAAAGCTAAAAGTGCCCTAAGCTAAAACATAATTAAAAACCTACTGAATTTCAACAAGTCAAGAGGACATCAAAGCACGCTAATCCTCAATTTAACAATAAGTATGAGGCTGAATGCCGAATTCATATAGCAGTGTCAATTTAGCTTCCGAAAATTGAATGAATAGCCGAAGGTATTAAACCGAATATGGAAGAGAAGGTGAGAACGAAACCAACACCAATGGCTTTGAAAAAATGTGCTAATCCAGCCGTGCTGGACGCATTAAATATACGTCCCACGAGCTCACCAAAGTGGCTTGGAAAGTTGGTATTTAACAGGGACTGTATTTCCGCTGATGACCTTGCCACCTGAAGTGCGTAGGTCTCACGTTCAGATATAAGGGCCACATGCTTCTGAAACAATAAAGCCTCTAGTCTACTTAATTTGTCAAAATTCACCTTGCAATGTGAGGCCAGATATCTGCTACCTCCCTTAATTTAGTGGGGGGAAACAACACACTCCCGCAGCAAGTAACGACCTTAGTGACCGAAGCGACGTAAACTATTCCGGCCCGCATGCCACAACAGTCTTCACTATTGAGGAGGATGTAGCTGCTGTTTGAAAGCACCTGGAATGTGCGTTTAATCAAGGGGACCGGAACTCCCTTCAGATAGCAAGCCACGTTCACAACCGAGGCATTACATGCCCCATGCAAGGACAGCTGCTTACAAATCATCGAATGGCTGACTGAAGTCCTGCATTCACTACCGCTAAGAAAGACTTCTATCATGCCATTAAGGCATTTGTAAGCAGCTGTCCTTGTATGGGGCATGTAATGCCTTGGTTGCGAACTTGGCTTGCTATCTGAATCAGCATTGAGAAAAGATGTGATCTATCTGCATTGACAAAAGACAAGGCCTATTGCCTTTGCTATTGCTTGTTTAGACAAGAGTGTCATTAGATCTTCAGCCATAAATAGGACAAAAGTATGTTTTCCCTCCTCTTCTCCCCTCCACCACCTTCGCATTTAATAAGCTGTGTTCACAGTACTGGAGCCATCATCATCTCTTCCACTGGGAACAAACTTTCAATGACCTTGACTCACAAGCAAATGCCCTCGGACGGGCCTCTCAATTTTAGGAGGCCCGTCCAACCTCATTGATTCCAGCATACCTTGTGTCCTTGAAGCCATGCTGTTCTCAGGCAGAAAAGAGAAAACCTTTCTAAATATCCCGACATGATGGGAGAAATGTTCTATTCTGCCAGAGATATTTGTTATGGAAATCACTATTAAGTCGAAGAAGTTGTGGAGGACCAGCAGCCATGTTTCTCCTTCCCCACAAAGGGGCTCTTGCCATCCATTAGGGTGCTGTTCGGAGGATACATTGCCACCATAATAGGGGGCAGTTTTACATGTGGTTGCTAGGCTGCCTCCAGTATGTTTTTGCCATATAGCAGTTTGTAGCTGGGGTGCAGAGGTTAGAGATAGGATGAAAGGTTAAAGATAAGATACTTGGGTTGATCACAAGTGCACATCATGAACTGGCTGCCTTGGTCATTTGAATGAACCAGCCATCTCCAATGTATGTCCAAGGGTACTTATGCCTGTAGGTACTCAGCTTGGCACCTACTGTAACTCTTGCAGGCAGGTGACCCTCCAAACCGTTTCTGTACTCTTACCAAGGCCAAGCATACACCTCTGTATTAGGCCCACCCTCAAACAGAGCCTCCCTCTGTTAGGGCACTAGTCTACCAGGCAGCAGCAGGATGTGATGCCCCAGCGGATGTCCCATATTTGTGTACCTCACCTTATGCCTATGTCCACAGTGGTTAGTTGGCAAATGCCTGCAAATCTTGCAGTGAGATGAAACTAGCCATTTTCTTTAACTAGTCTTTTTACACCTCTATTTTCAGGTTTAAAAATATCCTTGCTATTTTTACAGTCTCTATTTAGAAGCAAGAATTTGCAATACAATAGGTCTTGCAATTCCTTGGGTTAGAACTATTGGCACTGAAAATTTATAACTGGACTTTTCTTGCCACATAAATTGGTCAACCCTGACTCATAATTTCGTCTTTTCCTGCCATGTTTTGGTAGTCACTGGCAGCTACTGGCATCAGGAATTGCAAGCCCTTCAGCAGAAATAATGAAAAAAAAGGCACTCCCCTAATTTATGGGCAATTTTCACAGGAACATACTTCTCGCTCTTCTGGATTTATTTACCACGTCAACAAGCTGCACCAGGCAATAAACACAGATGGCATGATGGGCATTAACGCAGCTGGTGTAAGCAGAAGGATGAATGCGAGGAACGGTACAGTATTTTACTGCCAGGCAGACAAAACCAGGCCGACCAACTCCATTTGGAGTTTTAGGCCCATATTTATGCAAAGTTAGCGTCACATTAGTGTCATTGTTTTTACGCTAAAGCGGCGCTAACTTAACTCCATATTTATATTTTGATGCTAGACACATCTAGCATCAAAATATTGGAGTTAGCGCCATTGTTTGAAAGCACCAACCCACCTTGTGTCTCATTGCGACAATGAGTTGCAAGGTAGGCGTTCCCATCCAAAAATAAATGGCGCTAGCCCTATAGCACCATATTTACCTCCCAACGCAAAATCGATGCATGCTGCAAAAATGACGCTAAGTCTGATTAGCGCCTGGTCAGTCCAGGTGTTAAAAAGAGGCCCACACACCATCATGAAGTTAATAATAGCAAGCAGACTGACAAGATTTATGGCCCCAATAAAGGGGATAAGCAATGCCCTGTGTGCGATGTCCTAAGTGTTAGCAGGGAGGGGCACTGGAGGAGAGACTCCAGATGCGAGGCTAAGCAAGTTTCACATCATTGCTTCTAGGTTTAGCTACATTATACCAGAAAGGGCATATTGTGGCTTTTGTGAGCAGTGAGCTAAACGACCAGGTGTTTCTTTTGTAGAATAAGCTTATTTTAGGAGCCAGAGGTGAGAACAGCACTGAAATAAAACAAATGTCAGCGACATGGGAGGAGGTGGGAGGAAAGGAATGCTGCAATAAAATGCAGGTAGCTACCAGCCTAAAACACCCATAGTCAAAAGGGAGCACCAAAGAAAAGCCAAAGTATTCCGTCACAGCAATAGATAAAGAAACCAAAATGGAATAATAAAGTAGTTGGTCACTGCTCTGAAACAGAAAAAAGAGGGAGAAAAAGGCAGAACTGACCACTTGTGAGCTAGAATTTTCAAAGGACACTGCAACCAACAAATGAAATCACTTTAAGCCATAAGAAGAATACTAAAAGTATACACGATGTTGAACGCTTACGTTCAACCTAATTATTGATTATTAGTCCCGCTTACTGTACATCTGAGAAATGCTGGTAAGTTCATTTCGGTTAGATTCGAGTTCTCCCTATTTAAAAATCATTAACAAAGCCACTTAAAATATATATAACTCCCATCATCCATTTATCATTAGTAAAACAAAGTCATATGTGACCAAATATTCCACTAATTACAATAATGCTCAGCAGTTCTCGTGTAAATAAATTCCCATTAATGTGTCATGTTCTCGGATTGCCTCTCATACCCCAACTGCAGAGAAAGCTAATTTTAACAGTATGAGATAACGATAATTTGTTTTCATAAATCACCCCATCTTGTATTTACACCTTATCGATGCACAGTAAATAACACATATTATTATTTCCCAATTTAATGGTGACAATTCACCGACGTCAAAAGAATGGATGATTTTGTTAACATGATAGTCGGTGCAGGTCACTTTAGATGTCAGCTGCAATCATTTTATCATTTAGCTCAGCCATCTTTTCATGGGGTAGGAAATCACTTTCCTCCGAACACTTTAAGGCCTGTGGCCATAAATTGCAGTCACGGATGCAAAATGCTGAGTTTGTGGTCACAATTCCTACAGCTGCAATAATTTACTCTGCCTACATATGACCAAAGGAAACCCACATGGTCTGTTTCTATGCAAAGATTGAGACACTAAAGCTCCAGTAGCGTTCCGACGCTTCCATTAAAACTAAAATTACTTCCTTGCTCGTTTCCCTACCGCAGTCCTTACAGAGTGAGCAGTCCCTTTGCTTCACAGAGCACCTTTACCTCGCCAAAAGAAGAAAAGAAGTTCCTCCAGTATGGCCCCCATTCGATTCACGCAGACAAGGAGGAAATGGACATGGCCAAGATAAATCCTCTCTCCCATGGTAGGGAGAGGGGGCTCAGAACTGTGACAGAAAGACCTAGATTCGGCGTAATATAGGATGCCTTACTTCAGCTACCTCACTACACCCCTACCCATCTCCCGTAGGTATTTAAAATATCCTCTTCACAATAACATGTAACTTAGGCGATCTTTCCTCATATAATTAAATAGTGTTCACATTCTAATCATTAAATTAACTCAATTAGTCTGTAAGACATATTTAGAACAGCTCCTGGAACATTATAATCAGTTGGTAGAATTAACCTAGTGCACAAGATTTAATTAAACACTGACAGCATTCGGTGTATCATCATAAACCGGCATGGTGTGTTTTCCTCTATTGTTAAGTGATAGAATCAGGTTGAGAATATCAGTATTTGCAGGATAGGCCTCACCTCCTAAGGACTCTCATCTCTAAGTACAGCAGTGAGAGGTGGGCCCAGCTGTTCAGTGTCCAGCAGTCCTGCAGGTATGTACACAGGCAGGGATGCAGTATTTGTTATGTGATACATTCCCAAAGGACCCGAATCGTTCCTACTAGAGTATGCAGAGCACAGTTACTGTTTTTGATAAGGATAACAGTGGGCCATTGTACGGCTAATAGTGTATTTTAGCCGGCTGCATCCATTTGAAGTGCAGTTTCCTATTCTGGGTGCGTTTGTGTGCTGGGACAGGAGAAACAGTGTCTTCGATGAGTATCATGGAAGTACATGCCACTGTTGCTCACTTTCGGTTCTGTTGCTTTGTGTGCCCCATTCTGTATTATGTTTTGCCCACTGTAATCTATTCATAATCGAAGATCACTTGCTGAGGTCACGTGAGTTTTCAGATGTCCAAATTTAGCGTTATGTCTCAGGATGTGTGGAGTTCAGAGATTTGTTTGTGGGTGTGCTTTCATCCACAATCTTAGGCTCTTTTTATGTAAGTAGTGTTCACGCCTGTTTTTATAGGCTTCACACCGAGAATAGTGGCAAATACATTTCTTTGCACTTTGTTTCAACATATAAAACGAATCCCCCAAGGAAAAGTTACAAATCTCTCTCTTTTAATTTGCAGTACTTCAGGAAATTAATGCAAATTTCAAGTTGCATTACAAAACTACACAGATTGAAACCGATGCTGCCGATTATTTCTAATCCTAACATTTTACTCTCTGCAAAGGTAACAATAGCCTACACTGAACCACCTACTGCATCTTCGCCCATTTAGCTACTATTTTCTTTTTCAGCGTAATTATCAACAATATAAAATACTTTGTTTAATTATTATGCGCCTCTTGATCTACCCACTAGCCTATGAATGTATCATTTCATAAATTAATCTATTTGTCCTTGAACATAGAGGAGTTTACGAGAATAACATCATAGCAGACTGTGACAGGTTGCTGTGGTTAGGTCAACAAAGCTACCAGAGGTTTGACAATTTCTAGGTAGTTACATGTCCTTTGAACATACCCGAAATAATTGATTGATTGATAGATTGAGTACATTTATATAGTACTATGTATACCCCAGACCAAGTCTCTTGACACTGAGCTTCCAAATGCCTAACCAACCAACAAGGATTTCAGTTTTTACTTCAAATTAGATAGTGCTGAAAATTACTTTATATTGGGGCAGTGGGGAGGGATAACAACGGCTTGGTCCAAGTGGAGAAAGGAAACACCCCCTCTGGATTTAAATGTAAATCTCACACCGTTTACTAGTAGTAAGTCCCTACTTCATAGTTACCGAAAGGAGATTAAATGTAGACATTTGAAAAAAGATAGAATGCTGTAACTTGTAAATAGAGTGGTAAGTCAAGACTTGGGGCCTGATTAGGAGTTCGGCAGTTGAACTGCCACAACTCCAATATGGCGCTGGTGAGGTGGCCCTCAAGTTTAGGGAGCTGAGGCCAATGCCGTCGCACAAAGCACCCTTAGAATGCCACTGTCTGCTGCGCATTCTAAGGGTGCTGGCAACGGGGACCCTGCACTGGCCACAACATGGTCATGAGCAGTGCAGGGGCCCCCCTGTGGCCTCCAGCACTGCCTTTCAGCCATACATCACAGCAAGGGTGCAAACTCCTACAACTATTCGACTAATGACAAAACTCCTCGCTGTCCTTCATATGCTGACGTCTGGATCTTTTCAGATAATAGGCACACAAGTGGCTGTTATGTCCCAGCCATCCTTCTCGGTCTTCCTACTTAAGGTCCTGGATGCAATCATACACCTCACACCCAACACATATGCTCCCTAAACATACAGCATCTGCAGCAGGAGACAAAGCAAGGTTTCTACCAAATTTTTGGGTTCCCGCATGTGCTGGGTGCAAAGGACTGCACCCATGTCCAACTGGTGCCACCTGCAGCAACCAAACATCTATATAGGAACCGCAAGCACACCCATTCGATCAATGTGCAGGCCATTGTGGACCACCGTGGGCTCTTCACTAAAATCCTAGCAAAATATCCCGGCAGCACCATGATGCCTACATATTCTGTCATTCCACTATCAATGAGCAGTTCCATGATGGGCACTATGGCAATGGCCTACTCGTAGGTGAGCCACCATACCAACATTTACACACACAACACACCAACCATGTAGGACAAACAAGACATACACCACACTAAATACACATGGGCAGGGGAACACAGCTGTACAGGCAACAACACATATGCAACATGCCACACTACACCCCAATCATTGCACATCACAAACAAATACAACCACGTGTACATAACACAGTCACAACCTGACTGGCACACCATGTGTGAACAGGTGGAGCTATGTCCCATTTGCATACAGAAGCTGCCCACAAACCACAACAATTGTCCACTGGTTGACAACTAAATACAGATTCCAGACACAACACCAAACAAAGAATAGCTCAGCTATGTCAATAGCATAGGCCATGGCCATGTGAAGAAAGTCACACATAGGCACAAATCATGGTGTGCAAGCCTCTGGCAGTACCTCTATCAAAAGCCACTCAAGTGGTGCCATTACCAACTACATATCATCTACACATACCTGACTTACCTGTAGTGTGCACATACACGTCTGCTGCATTGTGTCATACGCATAGGAATAAAAATGTACCTGCCATGAATGACCATGGGGAAGAATCATGAGAAATGGTGCAGCACCTACTCCAGTGGCACCTCACATGCACCACTTAGCGCCCCCTAATACCGCCATGTCTGTTCTGTATACTAGTAACGGTTCACCATGGTGCAGAGTTTGTGCAAAACTGTAAAGATCATGGATGTCATAGTAGGACTTGATAGGAGTATAGAGGACTTACCTGACCTTTCATGCACCGTACATAGGGACCCATGTGAAAAATAGGTGTGCCTCCTCCCAAAGCCTGCACTGTGCATGTTTTGAAAGTGTCTGTGATAAATCATGAATTGGAAGCTAGGAGATACTACTGCACCAAATTAGATAATCCTGCAAATGTGTGATTCACACCCTCGTACACTTGATCGCTGGCACAACCATCACCTGCCACAAAGGGTCACTAAGTGTTGCACTGCATGCATAGTGCCACATGGTAACATGGAGGGCACAGTTTGGCTTTGTAGGGCTACCATGGTGTCTCTACATCTAACACCGCTGTGGTGCAAGGAGGTGGTAGGTTCCATCCAACAATAAGACACTGCCTCAAATATGGACTACACAATACATCTTTTCAATGGTTTAACCATCAGTTTGGAATTAATATGACAATTCCCAGGCCCCTGAGCCACTACCCAAGATTGTCATGTACATCAAAACACACCTATGAAACTATTTCACAAAAACAGGAACACATACTATACAACAAGCAAGTCTGAGTCACCACTCCACCTACAACTAACAACTGCCAAGGTATATTCCAAACCACTATCAAGCTTTACCAACACATCTTCTCTTATTCCTTTTTAGCCAATCAAGGTCACAGCATACATCCATGGGTAATGACTCCGATTGCCCATGCGAAAATGGCAGAAGAGCATGCATATAATGAAGGGCACAGAAGAACATGCAATGTGGTGGAGAGGACATTTGGGCTTTTGAAGGCAAGGTTCAGGAAACCAGCCCTGACAGGAGGAATCCTCTTGTGTGCTCCACCACTGGTATGTAAAATCATACTGGCATGTGCAATCCTCCATAATATATGTATAAGAACAAATGTTCCCTGGAATGAACAGGTTGACGTCCCCAACGAGGAGCAGGATGCTAATAGTGCAGCTAATTTGGAAGGGGAACAACAGAACATTGCTGCAGGAGTCTGCAGGAGACTCCACATAGTACAGAACTTTTATACATAGAGACTGACCTATCATCATCACATTGTAAATAGCACCAATAAAATACTTTGCACCTGAATCTCCTTGGTCTACTCATTCTCCACTACATACACCATTGGAATGTAACTCAAAACTCAGGGAGAAGGTAAGAAACTCAATAGTTACAAGTATGTTAGCAACATCGTTTGTGATGTAAGAGGGTCTACTGCCTCCATTTCACATATCAGTGACATGCAATTCACAGGCACGTGACTCCTGAAGGCCTAAATCCGTGCACCACAACATATTTTGTGCCGTCAACTGGGCAAGGTGCTAATTTCTAGCCCTTTCCCCACATCATCACCTCGCCTATCAGGATGTATTCAAGGAGGGCACACATAAGGTAGGGGCTGTGATCAAATGGTGGTTAAGTAATGTAGAAACTGAACACTGTCACATCTCAGGGTGCTTACTGCTTTGCCTGCACGGTGCATGAGTGACAAGTGGGGAACATCATTGGTAATTATGGACCTTCAGTAATTGTACAGGGATTGTAACAAATGTTAGAGGCAGAGACTGCACTGTGTATCCATGGGCTAATGTCCTGGCACTGGCATTGGCCACAAACCTGACACATGGTGGGCTGTATCTCCCTCATGGCACACACAAGTTGGCTGTGAAATGCACTATGTGTTGCCAGACAAATTAAGCAGCTATGGGTGCTGAATCACTATCCAAATATATGATGCTTTGACAAGGTTGTAAGAATTAAATGGGACAATGCACTACCAAATAATCGTCTGGGTGGAATGTAGGCAGCATGTGTTACACTTCCTATGCACATAAGATGAACACTTTTCACACAAATCTGCTGTCTTGACACATGCCTACAGCAATTCCAGATAAACATGTGAAGACTGATGTACGGGTGTATGTCCTAGGTAGGTAAGGGTTTGCTAGTACCAACAATGCTTGACATGTGTCAGCATGGTTACCTAGTATGCTCTGTACAACAACACACAGCAAATAGCAACACACATCACTCATTGTCACTAACATGCCAGAACCAGTACAAGGTAGGAACAGTTAGAAATTATCCCATACATGTTTTGGGCTACAACATGGCAATCAGGTATGGGATGTGCAACTATGTCCAGCAATGTTAAAAAATGTCAGAGACTCATAAAAAAATGAATGAGAGTAGAAGTAGCCATATATGTTGCATGTGGCTTATGAAAAAAGCATCACTGAGACAATTTCATAGATCACCATCATTCTGTCATGGTAAGAGTTACCTAGGTTGTGGCATGCTGGAATAAAGGCATACCCATGTTCAACGGATGATGTGGATGGACAGCTGAGCGATACCCACAGATACATGCAAATAAAACATGGGAGGTCACTTGGAGACAACACAAGTGCTGTGGCAGGTGTAATGTCATGTGTGTGTGGCACTCATTACATCTCACAAATACCGGCAATGGGACAGTAACTATCATGTAGCCAGTAGTAGAAGATGTGTACATCTACAATTTACACAAGTCACATGTTGTATCCTGTCCATGTATGACCAGACAATGTTGCTGTAAAAGATGTGTACAAAGTGCAAGCAGCCTTTAGCATGGGAGCAATGTAGGAGACAATATACACCTTACAAGTAATGCTGTAAAACTTGGGGAAGGAGCACACATAGACCAATATTGTCAGTGCAACACGTCAATGTCTACGTGTGAACATCCAACATATGTACAGAGAGGGTAGCCAGGTCAGTACATAACCCAGTCATGTTTGCTATTACCATAACCTGGTAGTTGCCCATCGCATGCCAACATGACAGGAGGCAGTGACAGATAACACCTTCTGTCCCCTGGCACATTGCCAAAATAGAAGCAACAACAGAGATACAAACCCCAACCAAGCTCCCCATGGAAATTACTAAGGATATCAAATGATGAGAACATGTCCAACCCAAGCAAGTACCCAGTCCTCTGTACATGAGAGGGGAAGGCTAACATCAAGTACCACAGAGGAAAATGTGATATCCCAGACTGTTTGATCACAATTGCGCATGTGTCTGTCTGCAGGGGAGTGCGCATTGGTCTGCTGATTAGCAATCATGAACAGGCTAGATCGGCACTCAAAATACCCTAACACCCTTGCTCTGGCTAAATAAACTTATGACATTGTCAGGGGTCTGATGCATGTGCACAGTGGCTTGAGTAATCTGGAGCTCCGTAAACCTGTCACATGCAACCATGGGTTTGTGTTGCCGTACAAACTCCCACAGTAGTGATGAAGAGTAGGCTGCCATCTATGCCAGATTGCAACACTGCTACACAGTGGTATGCCATTGTATGTGACAGTCATAACAAACGTACCACTGAAATGGCTCAGGCATGGTAATATGTATAGGATTCTGAACAAAAGGCAACCTACCATGAATGTAAGGGCATATGTATCACAAGATCACTGACTGAAAGAAATGACCTTCACATGAGTTACGACATATAGAAACATAGGTGGCACTGATATGACTGTACAAGCATTTGTCAAAGTCCAACATGTGTCCATGCAGGAAGATAATTATGTGAGCTTTCAAATCCCATGAACACACCACTGTGGTCATATGTTATTGAAATGATACTACACGTAACTTTACACACACATGGCATATAGCAATCTTCAGTGACACATGTGTACATACCATTTTCTGCAACTAAGATGCATGGGGAACTATATGTCACACGTGTAGCAGAGCATCATGAAGTCAAAACCAACAACACACGACAGAGTGGACACTAATGCACATGCAAATTGCCAGGGGTAACGTGATGCCAACCCAGTCCTAGTCCACTGCATCCTCTGAGTACAAAATGTCATGGCTATCACATGCCTTGCCATGTTTTGGACATAGGCAATCATATATTTTGTATTGTTGGTATATGTACATTTGTATATCTGACATAACAATGTAGTACTCCCACAAATAAGTGTTCAAACACATATGTACACTCATAGTATACATGTGCTAACATGTATGTGGACACAGTGTAGCTTCACATGCACATATGCACAAGGTATGAGTAATCACTTGCAGCAGACACATAAACAAACGAATAGGTTCAACATACCTATGTCAACGTAAGGCTATGACTGTTTAGTTACACACATGTAGCCTTACCATAATTACAACATCGTTGCATAGCCCTTGTGACATGGTAAGTGAATCTGGGTGCACTCAGGGCTTACATTGCAAAATTCCATGCATTTCCGTCATGAATCAAAAACTAATGACGCAAATGGCTCTAATCTACTCTGAAACACCAGAAAAATGACGCCTGCCCCTAGCGTCTGTCACACGTCTACAGACCTTTCCATGCACAATAGGGAAAAATAGACGCATGACTGTCATTTGTCAAAAATATGGACGCAAATGCCTAAACCTCATACTTATCTACAAAGTTAAAAGATGCCTGCACCCTGAGCGTCTATCGCACGTCCACAGGCCTTTTCACGCACAATGGGGAAATATCAACGCATGACCGTCGTGCATCAAAAATGTATTCCCATACGCCTCTACCATACTTTTCTCCTAAGCAAAAAGACGCCTAGCCCCTGAGCATCTATGGTACGTCCAAAGGCCTTTTCATGCACAATGGGGAAAAATTGATGAATGGCTGTCATGCGTAAAAAAAAATATGGGATGACTAGAAACATGAAGCACAGGCCCAGGAAGTGATGAAATGGGACATCATACCTGCATACATGGTACAGTGAGTCCACTTTCACTTTCATTTCAGTCTCATTGTCTGTGACTGTGTGATGGTCTGTGGAGCTGGTGCCGTGGGTGATTTGAAGTATTTGGAGTGTTTTTGTGCTGTGTCCTGTAGTTAGTCTGTATTTTTTGTCTTTTATTCTGTCTTTTGTATTGAAATTGTTCTGTGTCTATCACTGTATTGTCGATGTTTGTCTGAGGTAGGATAGTTTGTTGGGTAGTTGGGGTAGTGTTAGACCATTTTTTCTGCCAACTGCATTTGCAGTGCATGACACCAGGGAGGATGACCAGGATGTTGGCAGATGAACTGGGGGCTTCATTTGGCTGGTACAACATTACCTCTCCATGATGCAGGCTACTGGGTGGCCATGTAATTCAGGGCTACCCCATAGAGGCCAGGAAGCTGCGGTGGGGCAAGGTGCTCCACCACCTGACTAGAGTCACCGGAAGGAATGACCACCAATTGAAACACCGTTGGGCTGACCTCATCACAAGAGAGCAAGATCTGCTGGATCACCTGGGAATTGAGATTGGTGGAGCAATTGGTAAGTATCCCATTTCCATACCAATTCCATTATTTGCATGTGCATGACAAGTGCTGATACAGTTGAGTGCAGCATGTCATGTTTACGGATCTGGCCATGTCGTAAGCTGCCTGTATAAAGAGACCCAGCGCCACCTTAGGGCTGCCTTTCTAATGTACAATAATGAAGCTGAGGCAGGGCAGGTGTGTCATCTTTCCTGCACAGCCATTATAAAATGTTGTGATGGATGCATAGGGCAACTTGGTTATAAGCAGCACAACATGAGGCCTCCATCATGCATCATGTATGGGAAGAGGCCACCACCTGTTTGGGGGACAAATGTACAAGCCTCTGGGAAAAATGAGAAATACCTAAATCCCATTTTTCATGCACTTTGAATGGCAGTTGTGAGCAAGTGTTATTCAGGGGCACATAAATGTATCTGATCGGCCTCTATGTACTCAGCAGAAGTCGTGATGATCTGTTTTGTTGCAACTCCTTCTGAAGACATCATTTTCCTCCATATAAGTAGATGCAGTTGGACCCTACCTGCATCATGCTTTGCCTTAATTCTCATTAGGCGCACATATGGCAGGGCCAAAGGGTGCACTGAGGGCCACAAGGACTGTAGTGATGCACTTGGTGCTGCATCACTGTCGTTCAATCTGCCCCTTTGTGCCACTGGCCAAGGCCATGTAAGGGAGCACAACTATGAACTGGGTCCAGACTACTAGCACTTTCCTCTTCCTGTACATTGTGTATCACATTCATCCCAAACTATGGCCCTCATTACAACCCTGGCGGTCAGTGTTAAAGCGGCGGTACTACCATCAACAGGCTAGCGGTAAAAGATTTGGGATTTGGACCATGGTGGCTAGCGCCATCCAAATCTGCCACTTTAACACACTGGCCGCCAGGGTGGTAATGGCCGCTGGGCTGGAGACTTTGGTCTCCAGCCCGGCGGCTGCCACAATCCCACCCTCGGGATCATAACCTGGCCTACTGCCATGGTTTTTGTGCCAAAGGTTACCACCACGAAAACCACGGCGGTAGGCACTATCAGTGCCAGGGAATTTCTTCCCTGGCACTGATAGCAGTCTCCCCTGCCCCCTCTCCCTCACCACAGTCCTCACCCAACCTCCCCCTTCCTCCCTTGCCCCCCACACATATACACGCCCACACGCGCACCCATATACACACATGCACACACGCATACCCACCATCACCCATGCATGCACCCATACATACCCACACACCGCAACACACACCAACATACCTTGTCACACACATGCATTCACAACACACAACACTGACAATCACTCATTCACACATGCATCATATGCGACTCACACCCGCATGCACGCATACCAATACATATACATAACACCTCCCACATACACACAACACCCCCACCCCCCTCTCTGGTCGGAGAACCTGACTTACCTGCTTGCAGGGGGTCCTCCGGCTGGAGACGGTGCGCGGCGCCGCTGTCAGCATCCGCGTCCGCCAGCAAAACACTGGCATACCGTATCATTGGTCATGATACGGTCGGCAGTGTTTTGCTGGCGTGGCGGTGCTGCTGTCAGCAGCGCCGCCTTACTGCCGTCCGCCGCCATGGCCGTCAGCGGTGTTCTGCCAGCATTCTTACGGAATACCATCGGCGGTCATGATACCGGTAGACGGCTGGTAGCCACGGTGGCGGTATGTTGGCGGCTGTCGCCGTGGCAGTAGGCGGTCAATAACCCAATGTTGAAATGAGGGCCTATATCTATTACCACGCACACATTTGCTGAATGAGTACCACAGGCCTGCCGCATCTAACTGACAGTATGGGGCTGCCCTGCATCTGCTCCATCACTGGCACATTACTCAGAAACCTGCATCGACACATGCATCCTTGGGCCGCAGAGCAAGTGTGTCTGTGCTGAGGCATATGTCTATGTGCATGTTCCTATCCCTCCCTGGACAAATAATGGCACACCATGTCAACAATGGCTGACCAAACAGTATTGGCAATACATCAGTAATTTCAATCAGTCAATGTGCAGGTAGGTACAACTATTTAAACATAAGTAAACTCCCATGGCATTATTGCTCGAGTGTGTGCCCTGTGATGGCACACACATATTAGTAAGTACAAACAAGGATGTATCGCAGCATCCCTTAACATTTTGGAATACCCACACAACCCCTGGGCAGTTGTTTGTCAGTTTGTGGTGACAATGAGGTAGATGTCTTCAACATCTGTGGCAGGCTCAAATGCTATGGGTGTCACAATGGGATGGCCACTGCAACAACTATTGCAGTCCCCTCAGATGCAGTATATAGTGTCATGCAGTCCCATATGGTCATGGAGGTGTAAAGCTAACAAACACCTGCATGACAATGCTATGTATTTATGGTGCAGTGATAAGCACCACAGGAGTGTCTGGGAAAGGGATGGTTTGTAGGTGCCTGGGTCTCCAATATCTGAAACTATGTGTGATTGACTGATCATAGATGTTTGTTAGTTGCTCTGATCTACCACTAGGTTGACTTCCTCACTCAGCCTAACAAGTTGATAGTAAACAATGTTGTCCATTAACTGATACGTACAAATATCACTAGGCAATGTTTTCCATTCATATCTTGCAGGTGGACCTCCACCCTACACCGTTGGTGAGGTCACCAGATTTGAAGACCCCAATGCAGCCAGTAATTGTCATCTTGTGCCTCATGTGTGCCAATCCGGGGTTTGGCGTAAGTCAGTCTGATGTGTGGAATTCTATGAATATTGGTTTTGCCTTACCAATGATATGATATAATTGGAGTTAGGATGGTGACATCATGTCTGTTGGAATGTTGAGCAAAGAAAAAAGAGAAAAAAAGCTCAAGCTGGGGTGTCATCATCAAAGAAAGCTTGTCTATGTTCTTTCACAGTCTGGCATTTCTGCTTCCATGCCTTCTTTTTCATCAAGTGTGTTGACTGGAATTGCCATCCTCCTCCCGGTCCACCAATGCCAGATTGCATGATTCCTGAGAGCCCTCAAAATCCGGACGAAGGGGCCTTTCCAGAGCTATGCAGGCCTCCATCAGCGTGCAGGCGATGATCCTCTTTTGTTCGAAGCTGAAATGTAAGCAGAGCAGGAAGCCCTACTGATAGGAGATCTTGTGAGTTTGGAGGGGCTGGCTGACATCTTTAAATTTCTTGTGGTGAGCCAGTGTGCAGGCATAGATGTCTTGGCAGACAGAGAGGGTGTCCCCAGGAAACACTATTGGCTCCTGTTGTCTGGTTGCCTTCATCAACCATTCTTTCAGATGAAAGTAGTGTACTCTAGTGAGGGTATCTGGCCGAAGATTCTTCTGTTGCTCGAAAGCCGAGAACACCCTGCACTTCGAGATCAGTCTGCGGGACAGATGTAGCTATGCCCCTGATCGGCACATTGTTTCACCTAGAACAATTTTACAGGTCATCAAGTTTATTTTGGAGCAGTTAATGGTTCTTTTCTAACTTCTCTATACATTCCGTCTGATCTATATTGTCCATCATGTGCTCAGCAATCTACATCTTCAACAAGGTCAGTGCCTCGATCGCACCTGAGCTCCGCAAGACCATCAACTGCTCCCTAGAGTCTGCCGCCTTCTCCAAGGACTGAAAGTACACCGATATCCACCCACTCTTGAAGAAACCTACAGTCGACCCAAGGGATCTCAAGAATTACCACCCCCTTCTCCCTGATGCTTTTCCCAGACCTAATCACACCACCAAGACTGCCCTGTTCGCCGCCACAGATGATATCAGCTCTCTTCTCGACTATGGCCAAACAGCACTCCTCATCCTACTAGACCTATCAGCCACCTTCGATACAGTGTTCCACAACACCCTAAGTGCCAAACTCCACACAGCAGGTAAACACAGCAAGATTCTTTGTTGGATACACTCCTTCCTGACATTCAGAACGCAGAGAGTCAGACTCCCACTACACCTGTCAGAACCTACAGAGATCAGCTGTGGAGTACCCAGAGGATCCTCATTGAGTAGCACACTGTTCAACATCTACATGGCCCGCTCGTCCCTATCATCAGAAACTACGGACTTAACATTGTCTCCTATGCTGATGACACCCAGCTGATCATCTCCCTGACTGAAAACCCGACAACAGCCAGGAAGAACTTCAAAGACGGGATGGAAGCAGTCACCACCTGGATGAAGGACAGCTGCATTAAGCTAAACTCCGACAAGACCGAATACTTTCATCCTGGTACCCTCCTCCTCAGCCTGGGACGACTCCTGGTGGACCTCAACATTTGGCAGCCCCCCACCCCTGCCAACCACGTACACAACCTCAGCATCGTCCTTGACTCAGCGCTCACCATGACAAAACAGGTCAACTCAACAACTCTGCCTGTTTCCACACTCTCCGATTCCTACGTAAGATCTTCAAATGGATCCCAAGCGACTGCCGCAAAACGGCAACACACGTCCTGATCACAAGCAGACTTGACTACGGCAATGCCCTCTATGACGGAACATCCAAGAAGAACCTGAGCAAGCTACAACAAATTCAGAAAGCCTCTGCCAGACTCATCCTGAACATTCCCCGCCAATAACACATCACAGGACACATGAGAGATTTCCACTAGCTCCCCGTCGAGAAGAGGATCAACTTCAAGCTCCTAGTACACGCTTACAGGGCCCTTCACAACCTTGGACCCAGCTACCTCAACTACCACATCACCTTTTACACCCCTGCCAGACCTCTCCTCTCCTCCCAGCAGTCGCTCGCCACCGTACCCCACGTAGGAAAGTCCTAGATTGTTCACCTACCTTGCGGCAAAATGTTGGAACACTTTACCTCTCTACCTTAGACAGTCACCATTGCTACCTTAATTTAGGAAGGACCTCAAAACTTGGCTCTTCGACTGAACCCTGAGAACATACCCCACAGCGGTTTAAAACTCTATGGGTGTGTAGATATTGATTGAGCAATCATGGATTCAACAGTGGTTAGGCAAGAGTACGTTTGCCGCACGGTTGGCCATGATCTGAGATGGCCCTAGTAAGGATTTAAAGGAGTGACATGAGATCCTTGCAAAACTACTCGACCAGCAGCAGCTGGAGCCCTAAAATCAGGGTCCTCCCCCAGGCCCTGAGCCGATGTTGAGGAGTCATATGCCTGTGGTTGGGGAGGGTCTGCCTTATGTCCCTAATGGAGGAGGGGCGAGCGATCTTGGCCCTGTTTGCCATCATAGTGGGGCAAGGTAGTGATCCCGGAATCACTGCATTTGGCCCCAAGCTGCCAGGTGTGCCAGAGTAGCTCATGATTCAGCAAAATCTTATTGTGTTCTTGGACCGCCACTCAGCCTGTCCAGTGGGCTTAACGGCAAGGAATTAACTTCTCATGGGTCCAGATGTTGAAATAGCGATGAGGGGGCAGTGACTCCAGGTCAATGAGAGGTTGACAACTTGACGGGAGTAAGTGTAAGTCGCAGACTCCAAATTCAGGCACTTGGCAAGCAGTTACAGTTACTCGTTATGCAGGAACTCACAATGCTGGGAGGATTAGAAGTCCCTCTGTCCGTCCATCCGAGGCACCAAGGACTCTCTGTAGCACAGTGCCATTGGGGCCCCCCTCTGCCTACCTGTGGGGTGAGTTGTCGGGCTGCTTATCTTGAAGGCACCAGCTTATGATGGCCTTTAGTCTCAGGTTGGGCTACTAAATTCCGCCACTTGGCTGCCATCACTTTGGACCTCAGAGCCCAGGGGCCAAAGCAGCTCAGGGCCCCAACCAGTGCGGGAGCCTCCAACCCTCACAGCTTGCCACAGGTTAGAGGCCCCCTCCAATTAACTTAGCTTGTAGGCTCCACCGCCCGCAGTCAAGGCAGTCTCTTGCAGCCATCCCCATCACAAGACAGGGCCTGTTAAATGGGATGCAACTCCAGAGTAGGTCAGTGAGGCCGCCGCACCAATCTGTTCTTTTCCACAGTGGCCCGGAGTGCTGTAATAGTCGTCGAGGCACTCCCATTCTCCCCGCTAGCTCGCCTTTAGCGCTACGTCGTACTGCACACTGAGGATGAAGCCATATCATTCAGCAGCAAGGCCTCAATAAGGCTGCGGCTGTCACCACCCAAA
Source organism: Pleurodeles waltl (assembly GCF_031143425.1). Lineage (NCBI taxonomy): Eukaryota > Metazoa > Chordata > Amphibia > Caudata > Salamandridae > Pleurodeles > Pleurodeles waltl. The sequence goes on along the minus strand of NC_090447.1, from coordinate 1,172,499,355 downwards.
GGGCCAATTTTCACTGAGGATGGTTGCCAAAGATTCACCAGGCAAAAGGGGGACGGGCTCCCATGCGGCGCTCAGGAGCGACACATCATGCCTGGGCTCTTCTCTGCAAAAGCAACAGATGATGGACGGAATGCAGAACAAATCAAACACTCACCCCAGTCCCAGATCTGGGTTTAATCCATCCGTTTTTTTGCATGCCATTCCAGTTTGAACCCAGCCATATGCAAATCAGCCTTGACCCTGTTCCCCATGGGAACAGTCCAGCCCGAACTGCCAGGCCAGGTCCTCCCTGGACCAGAAACAAGCATCCTGAGACCGGTTTCAGGGTATTACCCTTCATCAGCCAGGCTAGCTTGAATCTGGTGGCATAGCAAGCACGGGACCCACGTCTGGGCATACTCTTCCCACTTGGGGCAAAAGCAAAAACAACAGATGATGGACGGAATGCAGGACAAATTAAACATTCACCCCCAGTCACAGATCTCTTCCCTGGCCACACCCCTAGAGAGATTTTTTTTAAAGAAGTTTTGATAATTTGAATAAAGAAAATCCTTTTGTTACAAATGAAAATATATGATCTCCTTCTTGACTCCGAAGATACAATGCAGTGGAATGAATCTTTCCTAAATTAAGTTTTTGTGATGACAAGTTATTTTTGTTTACCTGGAGAGAAGACTTTTACAAATAGAGTGCGTATGTGTTTATGTAATTAATCTTTTGTTTGGGTGTTTGGCAGCTAAGAACCATTGAGGTTCAAGCATGCCAACACTGATTGCCAGTAATCCTTACCAAGTGCAATGAGTTTTCTGCCATAGCTGCTGTTCTTAATTGGTTATATATTTCTATTGTTTTCCTCTTCGTTAGTTCACCTCGATCTCCCCTCCCCTGTTAAGTTCCCCCATTCTGATGGTACTTTCTTCCAGTCCTGCTTTCATTTATACATTACTGTGAATCCTCTCCTGTAGTCCTGCTTGGCATCTCTGCAACACTCAGTACTTTCCAGAAGAGGAGATTATCTTTGGTCCTTGGGCAAGTTTCCAGGTTTGCCTGGGGGGTAGTTACAGCGATTCTCCTATGCTCAGGGGTTAGTATTCATGTCCAGTCTACCTGGTGTTTATGTACATTGGTTTTACATCTAGTGCTATTCTTACTTTATTCCTCTCTCTAGGTGTTCCTACAGCCATGGTCCTGCAAATGTGTGACAATGCGCTGCCTGTAATCTGAGTGTCCAGTCCAGGCCTTCTTCCAACCAGTCTGCTGGCAAGAATATTTTTCTTCCACACCCCCTCTTAGTTCTGAGTCTCCATAAGATATCTGAAGACTAGATACAAGCTTTGAGTTAACTCATAAAGGGAGTTGAAGGGATTAGCTTTGCCCTTCAGTATCTAGTTATCCAAGGTTCCTGGCATTGCTGTGCTTGACATCATAAGGTTACCTCACAGGTAACGTAGAATGTGATAACATTTCTCTTGCTTTCGTCAGTCATAGGTACTTTTGGTCTCAGTTTTTGTCTAACATGTCATAATAAACTAATCTAGATAATTGCATACAGTATACCATATTATTATCTTGAGACCTAAGCTACTCCTACATGGCGTCCTTTATTTTGTTAATATTCAGATGACTGAAATTGAAGTTTTTATGTCCTGATAAATACCCTGCAGAAATCTTTATGAATTGAAACATTGACAGTTCATGGATTGACTGTCTTTACTGCCTTCAGTGTTGGATAACTATTGGAAGAATCTTCTCTATAACTATCAATCATTGAGTTTTTCATCACTTGTGTTGTCTTTTCTTTATGTGTGGTTTTAGAGGAGATCGAACCTAGTACAAAAATCTGGATGGGTACAAGATAGGTGGCTGCAGCAAACGTAAAATACAAAGGCAGATTGTTGGTAAAGGGGATATATTTGGGTGTAGCATGATGCTCTATACAAGGAAGTGCCTACATCTGCTTGTAAAAGAGGAGGGTGTCTGTCAGACAATGCTGCTGCATTGTTCCAGATACTCTGGTCATAGCAGCAAAAATGTTTGCTGTTTGGATGTCTGGATTTCTCCTTCTTGAATAGTTTCCAGTTCTACAATGTTACTGCTCTAGAAGCTGCAATTACTACTGAAAATTCTGATCTTGGAGTAATGGTGGGACAGGATCCTTATGTGCAGTGCTTTCTAAATGATGCAGCGTTTCTTCTAGGTACTGCAAGTGTGCAAGAAGTCAGTGTAATTTGCTGAGAGTGGATGAAATTCTATGAACCAGATAGAGACCTACTAGATTTGGGATGCTTTTCCGATGGGAGAAGTGGAATTCTGTACTCCTGTCAGCAGGAGAGCCAGATCTTTATGAACTATTGTTGACAATGGTCATAATATCACACCTGGCACTGAGCACTGCATCCTCAGAAAGAGACATTTTAGTTTGATGAACATAGAGAAGATGGGAAGTGTTTTAATTTCAGATAATATGCATGTAACATTGAGTATAAATATAAAAAAGTAAAAATTAAGCTTATCTCAAAATATAAAAATTTATAAAACCATCTGTAGAATAAGATAAAAAAGTAGTGTAATAAAACCATTTTCTATAGATTATGTGCAAACCAAATTGGCAAAATGAGTGTTGGACTGTCCCAGCAATACAAAATCCAGAACATCCCAAATACATTTTAACATGGTGCAATTAAGATAATAGAAATGTTGCTTAACCAAGCATAGATTCAGAAATGTAATTCCATACACAGTGAACGACTTTTTTCTGCTATTGTGAACAGTATTGCATGCCTTCTGTCAACCTTCATTCAAAAGAGGAATCAGCCGAAATGATTTAGCACTACAGAAGACTGGGCAAAAACATTAAGGGTCCAATTCACAAACATAAATCTGTGGGTGGAATTTCAATATAGTGCCAGACATTTGGAGATAACTTTAATGAATTACCACTGGCGTACCCTGTTTCTAGATATATTTTTGTATGTGTCTATTCCATACTGTGCGTCTCCTTAGTTTTCCTTAGCGTCCTCCCATTTTGAAATATCTAGTACCCATTTTCCAACCACTTCTTACCACTCACGCATTTACACCCAAAACCTAGAAGTATGTGTGCTAAGTTCTATGTACTCCCGATAGAGAACTCTGCACATAAATGACAGGACAGTCCAAGTCAAAGATCTTCACCGTACTTTTGTGAATTTAATTTGAGAGTACCTGAAATAGAACTACAGGAGTACTAATAAACATACTCATAGGTGCCTTTGTGAATTAGGACCCTTGACTTTACAGTAGGAGACTTACTACACTCTACAGGCCACTGCGGCACTTTTCTTATCTGTCACCCAGTGCCAGGTGTTTGTTATCTTCACAATACAGTCAGCATTAATATGTTTGGGCTCCCAGTGATAAGGGAACTTTAATAGGAGTAGAGCCTTCTTTGTGTACCTTAAATGTTTCCAGGGTCAATATTCCCTCAAAGTAGCCTTAATTACCTCTCTACATCATGATTTAACCACAATCTTGACCACATCAGTAACTGCTTCAGGCCAGTGGTATCACTGTCTGCTCTAACGCGTCAGTCATGATGTACTTATCAGGACTGCTACAAGGATTGTTAGAAACTTTAACATAGCAGCACCCAAGTTCGCACAGTGGACAGTCGCATGCTCATTTCCCAGGGTTCTAAGTGTATTGATAATCAGATGCAGCCTAAAGCAGTGTTCCGAAGTGTTCTGGCCTAGATGAAAGCCTGCTTCCAATTGAGACAGTGTCTTGTTATGTTCAAGGCATAACAGAATTCTGTTCAACGTGAATGCACGAATAGATATTATTGCATCCCTTCAACTTTTTCATGAATAGGAATTATCAGAGCACTTCTTTACCTTTCTGAGTTGGGGATCAGTTGCTGCGTTAAAACTGTTACCTGAAAATGCCAGTGATGTTATTGCACTCGAAAGAAAAGGATTGACCGGCAGAGGATGAAGTCTTGGAGCATTATTTTTTCTTATGTGATTTAAATGTATTTTTGATTTCTCTCATTGTTAACTTGGATTACAGTCACAAAGACGCGCCACTATGGCATTTGAACACTGACCCCCTGACCTACAGTAGTCTATTATGTTCCCCGTTGCATAATATAAGGTAGTGATGTCACATTAGCTGTCGAGTGAACGGTCACAATTTAATCCTTCAACCCCGAATTAATAAATTGCTGAGAGGCACGTTTTATTATTTTTAGCAGCAGATTTCAAATCAGACCACATTTTCCCAGATATGCCTTTTTTAATATTATATCTCTGCAGAATGACTTAACCTTGGGAAATACCACTTGGAAAATGCCTTAGACTTCGTCCACATATTGCATCACAGTTTCAATGACCAATGTGGCATTAAAATTCCCTAATGAGTATTCCACAGGTACCTTTATTAAACTTGAATGCAACAGGTCAGAATCACCAGAGATTTCCAAGTTAGTGTCATATATATTACATAAGTGCTACTTAAATCCTCCTTCTGGGTCGTCAAGAGGAGATGTAGAACTGTCGTGTCCTCAGGATCCACCACCTTCACAGAACAAACCAGGAGATTGATTGCCCAAATGCTTTATTATTAGTGTACCAGGAGCAGCACAAAGATTCCTGCATAGGACCACAATTTTCAAAGCAGAGTTGACAATAGTTGCTGGTACGAGCAAACAATGATAGTGTTTTCATTCCCTATGTGGATGGCAAGGTCTTTGCCTTTTTCTTCCTCACTGGGAAAGAGTTAGAAAGAGCCCAGAAACAATCATTTTAAAATATAGGATTGAAAATAAAAACAAAGGTCTAATGTCAATTATATAAAAGATTCAATCGTGTGAAAACCTGAACAGACTTTCTGCAAAATCAGTACCAAAGATAAACACCAATAAGGATTCGATCCAGCCCAACCTCCTACGTATTTGGCAGCTTCACAAAAGTCCCACGCTTCATCCATGGAGGTGCTGTGCTGAGCTTGGCTTGCTTTTGTCCATCAAGCCCCAATAGTAAATGGAGGGAAGAACGGGAGCTGAGAGCATGAGTTGTCATAATGTTCTCCAGTTCCAGGAGTCCACAGCCACAGTCGTAGAAAGCCTGTTTCACAGGCTCACTGCCACTGATTCCCAGGAGACATCAGCAGATTATAAGGTACCTGGGAGAAACACCAGCAGGGTCTATACCCCACGAGTTATAAAGGAAGCAGGAGACACCAAATGTGTGTTCATTTGTGTTTCTGGTAGTCCCTGTCTACTCAATCAGAAGGGCTACAGACCATTGGAAAGGAAGCACCTACTTCCAATTTCATGTGCATTAAATCTCCTGCTGGTGCAGATGCTATTTGATGTGTCTGATGGGCAATCTGCTTTAAGTCCTTCTTGTTAATGGTAACTTTGACAGAATGGTAAAAAGTACATTAATACATTTCCAATATTAACCATCTTAGCAAGTCAGGCATTGCGTTTGAATCATGTATTGACAGAATAGTGAGAGTCCAGGAGAGACTTGTAGAGGCACTGTTTGCTGGAGCTGGATCTGCAGCAGCTAGTTACGTCCTATCTTCTTGCCAGTCAATGAGCCTTAGGTCCAACATTGTTTTTTCACGATAGCACAACATTCAGTGGTCATTCCTTCACATGTTGAAGAAACAGGTGAATGGATAAGTTCTGGACAAAATCCAGCGGGCTTCAAGTGTTCGGAGATTGTGCATGATTAGTGGAGCATGAACATTTTATCCAGATTCAGGTCTGTGCCTCTGAGGTCCTCACTCTGGATGTAAGGTTTTCTACTTTTTGATCCTGCTCTGGTGTGGTCTCCTGTGGTTGATCTCCAACATCAATAAAGCTTTTGACGTTTGTGGTGATAAGCTGGTGTTCTCTGTTTCTTTCTTGATGGCTGTGGTCATTGGAGGATAAGGGAAAAAAGTCTTATGGCTCTGCAGCCCATTAACCTCACTTTTGTTTGAAGTGTTTGGACTTATGTGTCAGTCTTGAGACATTACTGGTTCTGTGGTTATCTCAATTCTCCAAGCTCAGTTTGTTTTGTGGAACAACAATGGTGTTCTGAATTCACATGACTGGTACTGAAGAATGAGCAGGTCTCACAACTTGGGTTGTTGGATGTTTTGCATTTGGAGTTGCATCAGGGGAGAGTGTTAGGTATCTCACTCTGGTCATAGGAGAATATCCTTCCTGATCCCGCCAAGTCAAGTCCCTGGACTGTGCGGTTTTGAACAACAGTTTTATTAGCTGCTGTGTAATTGTTTGGCTGGAGATTGATATTTTATTGGGGTTATGACAAGTGAGACACTAGAGAACTTCATGAGAATCATGACCTGAAAATGTTTTCTAAGTTTCTCGTCCTGTTGTTTGAGTCTGTGTTCCAGATACTCTTGCATTTGTACTGACTAGTTGATCAGGAACACAAAGTGGCTCAATGACCAAGATGATCGGTATTGAGCAGAAGCGTGCTTCGTTCCTGGTTTTCTTTTTGGTGTAAGCATGGCGGGGAACCAATGATCCAAGCCTATTGGTCTAAGATTAAGAACTATGATGAAAAATACAGAAGACGTGATATTGGCCTCATTACTTATCGATAATCTTCATTAAATTAATTCCAAGTCTTCTTCCATATAGTCCTGCATTCAGGTCCACCCAGCATCATTCATATTTCCCCTTCCAGGAATGTTCTTGTGTGGCACTGTACAAGAGGACGTAGGAGCACAAGGCTAGTTAATAGCAAAGGGGTGGAGCCAGAAAGATACAGATTTTTTTAACTCGCAGTTTCTTAAATGTTCTCTGGAGAACAGTATCCTCTTTATGGTGGAAGAATAAGCAGTCTGATTCACGATCACAATTTAAGGACTACAACGAGGAAGACCTGGAAACAGAGTAATGACGATTCCCAGTAAGGTTCTGGGTCATTTGTCTGGTGACTTGGGGGTAGTTCATGGTAGTCTGTCAGATTACTGTGTACAAAATATCAATCCATATACATTAAAGATGTATATGTCGTCAAGGTGCATATGTTTACATAAATATAAGGAGTTAAAAAGAGTAAATCTAGGTCTATAGGCACTAATGTTCACAATATTGTTGTAATCGACATTCTGGTTACAAAATTGTAGAAAGATTATATTTAAAACGCAATATTCAGGTAGAATTCCCTGCTGACTACCCATATGATGTCAAGTGGTCACGTGCCTCATGAGGATATTAGCTTTTTGGCTCTGAGATTATCAAGTAAACTACACAAAACACACTTGCAGTCCTTGAAAACCTGTGACCATTTGTACTGTTAACTTTGCCAAATGCAAATACATTCTGTTAGGTATCCTAAAAAAGAAATCTGTATAAACTGAAGAGGTGTTTTATGTAAAACATGTTTTGCTGCAACAGCAGCAACCTGCCCACTGATTGCTGTTTAGTCGAGGAGTCAGCGCCACAGATCTTTGCTGTTTTTATTTTGCATTCATACATGGGGAACGAAACCAGGGTAAAAAGATGAAAAATTGCAGAGGCTTTGAATTAGTAACAGATGCTAATGATTCAATATGTCAAGTGAACACCACCGCGTTTGCATGTGATGTTCTGGCATCAGAATGTAGATTTTGGCACAGCATGCCTGCGTCAAAATACAGAAGCCCTCGTTTAGCATCAGCTGCAGGGATCACAGCCAATTGTACAGCACTGAGTACACTGAGAACGTCTGTTAGTGAATTATGCTCTCTCCAGCCCCACCAGACACAGCAAGCCACAGAATGAGAGGCATGTTCAAACGCCATCTATACTTATTTACTGATTATAAGTGAGCCAGGCGTTCTAGAATGGTGTAGGCTGGGAATACTGAATCCCAAATATTGACTGGACAGAATGTTATTACCACAATATTAATGGACTAAGGGCCTGATTACAACTTTGGAGGGGGTGTTAATCCGTCCCAAATGTGACGGATATACCACCAGCCGTATTACGAGTTCCATAGGATATAATGGACTCGTAATACGGCTGGTGGTATATCTGTCACTTTACTGTCACTTTTGGGACGGATTAACACCTCCTCCAAAGTTGTAATCAGGCCCTAAATATTGAAAGGTACATTCCTATACGCTTTCTATAGCTAACTCCACAAATATGTACCTTGGTGATATATTTATCTTCAAGATATGTAGCTGTGGAATTAAGAATAGTAAATTATTGCCCCCTCTGTGCACTTTCCTTCAGATTTTTTGTCCTTCAATATTGTGGTAACGTTATTCTGTTCCATCGATATTTGGGTTTTGATATTCCCTACTACAATCCCACAATGATGGGGCTACGTTAACATTTAGGCCATTCTGACTTCCATCAAATTGTCATTGCTGAGGCAGATGAAATGACCAGAAAAAAGTTGCCTTTGATAAATTATAACAATAACAACTTGCAGTTTAGATGCTGCATTAGATCGCACTTCTATCATTTTGAAGCATTGTAAATAACCGATTTTACCACAATTACCCCTTTAGGGAACCAATCAGCATCGAAGGATGGGAGGCTGAACCCACCTTACTGGGAATTTGTGACCTCGAGATCACTGTGGACCATATTTATGTGCTGGATTGCCTCACTCTTGCACCACGCAACCTGACGCAAAAGAAATGCAAACCTTAAGTGAGATTTATAAAGCCACACAAGGCCACCTTGCATGGCCCTGCGTGGCTCCATAAATCTCGAGTAATGTAACGCAGCACAAATCACTGCATTACATTACTCTGCGCCAGGGAGGCGTTTTCATGGGTGATGTGTGAGTGTTTCCAGGCAACATCCATAGATTTTGACAAATTCACAGATTTACAAGGACTTGAAAACCTGGGCATGCGCCAAAAAGATATGACTCCCCAGGAGAGGTGTAACAAGGAGAAATATGTTTATTTCTCCTCGTTCTTTCCTCTTGCTATATGTGCTGCATTCTCCAGCGCTCATAGAAAGAGAAAAAAGCCTCTCAGGATTGTTTTGTGCAGGAAGGTGCCCCTTTCTTCACAAAAAGAATCCTGCTTGCAACACAGGCAGGTGCCTCTGTTGGCACTAGGCTGCCTAAAGGGCACCATCGCAGGGGAAAGGACAGGAATATAGGATGTTCTTTTAAATACCGCACATTCCTGTCCTTTCCCCGTGACCTAGGGCAGCGCAGCATGATGACTTGCTGTGCTGCCCCAAAATAAATATGGGCCTCTATTCGTAAGCTGCCCCGAAATAAATATGGGTCTATATTCGTAAGCAGCAAACGTTCAACTCACTGAGCCATCCTGAAAGTTGTACGTTAAGTAGGTATAAAAAGTGTGTGTAAACCTTTTTCTTCCGTTTCGACACTACCCTTTGGCCACGATTCCAAGTCAGGCGGACTGAAATTACCGCACGAATTTCCCTCTACCTGATACTTTTCCGCATATCTGTTTTTTTACTGGCTGTGAAAGAACCAGGATATGATTTTTCCACAGCAGCAGCCGAAGCCCCATTCCCATTTTTTCCTGACACAGGGCAGCATACATTGATCTACCACACAGTGAAGTTCCCTCAGTACCTCTCAACTGTTGATCAGGGCCTTTATTTATAAAGCTTCATCAAGCAGCCTGTCCCTTTCACCATGCTGCTCAGGCACTCCCAGCGAAAGGCTTCCGTTTCTGCTATTAGCTCGATGTATTGCCAGTAATCTTCTCTAATTGCAAGCCGTGGTGCTGTAGCAATTTACAGAATGGAGGTGCTGCCTGTGGCGCCAACTCTGTAAAATCCTGTTATCTGTCAGCAAGCGAATGTAGTAAAGTGGAAAACAAATTGAGGGGAGCGCGAGGGCAGTGGCGTTCGAAGGCCCTTCGTGTACTTTTGTGGTAATGGAGCCCCCAGTCCATTGGTGCATTTTGAAGTAAAAATTCCAAAAATATGGGAAGAAAATGATATGAATGCTATGCATGCTACTGTATGGTAGAAGACTTTCCACCAAAATATATTCACGGCGTTAATAACACACGGAAGACTTACATGGAAACGAGGAAGCGCTTTTAGAATTTGAAAGCTTATGACAGTTTGTTTCAGAGGCAGATGTGAGGGCTCGTGAATTCATCTACTATTCACAGTTTCTAGCAGCGTCTTTAAAGCATTATTCCTCCGCTGCACAAAAACTCTCTCATATCTTTTCAGAAATATATTATTTCCTCAGAGGTGCACTGTATGAAATTGGTTTTGTGGCTGCCAGACTGTTTCGCAAATGAGATACTGAGCCACAGCAGGAACAACGCACATCAAAACTATGATTTTAGGAGAATGCTGACCGCCAGGAGTGCTTGGTTATGGTAAAATAATGGTATAACGAATGTTTTGCCAGGGGTCATACTTCCATTAACTATAACACCCAATAGTACGGCTGTTTAAAAGTACAACCTGCTCTTGATAGCTCCAGACTCACGCTGAGCTCAACTCTTACTAACACAAGAAATTAACAAAAGCATTCATAAAGTGCAATTTACAGTAAGCCCCCACTAGGTGTTACCAGGACATAACTTACCCACCATCTTGTTCCAAGGTTTTATGGCTGGACACAGGACAAATGCCATCGACTTACGTCATGCAGAGTTTTGTTCTCTGGGGTACAGGGCCGCATGTAATCCTTAAAATACCTTGGGACGATTCAGGCAAGAAAGGTGTAGATGAATAACACTATAAATCTATTTCTGGCTTTCACCGGAAGTCAGCGTAGTTGATGGATCACTTGGGCACAAAGTTCTTTCCGCTTTGCACTGTTGACAGGCAGAACCAAGCCTTTTGGGCTTTTTGGTGTTTTGTCACATGTTTTCCCAGGGGTGACTAGATATAACGCAAGCATATAGTAAATAGGAGAGTTGAAAATAAATTGGATATCAGTTAGCTACTGGTTAAAACGGAGCGCATTAAGTACTCACATTAGCTTTTTTCAGAGATATAATAATTTGTGGAGCAAAAGTAAGATCTTTACAAAACAAAATTGCATTGATCTTTCAGGGTGGGTGTTAGCCAAAATCTTTTGACTTTTTTAAAAGTATCTGTACTAAATAGGTATATATCAGGCCTTACAGCAGTGGTTTTCAAACTTTTTAATGCTGCGCCCCTCCCAGTGGGAAAAAAATAACAATTGCCCCCTCCCCCTCAGAACTTTTCACAATTATGCTTTTAAGTAGGCAATGTTTGAGCAAGTCTAGACTTATTTAAACATTGCAGTTAAGTTATGTTACCTTCTTAAAACTGCAACAAATTGTTTTCTGAATAGAACATAACACTGTTATCTGTTTAGTGCTTCTTTTGGCCAGAGCCTGGCGCCCCCCCTTGGAACACTTGAGGCCCCCTAAGGAGGCCCGCCCACCAGTTTGAAGACCCCTGGCTTACAGTCAGCCTTCTTCTTCCATTTGTCTGTACTATGTCAGTCACATTTTTCTTCTACCCCCTTCAGCATAATGCTTGGGGAATTGGGTCAGCCCTCTTCAACCAGTGGTTAACTTAGCTGTAAAGGACAGAATTCTTCCTTTACACAAGAAGCACACCCACACACACACAGTAGTACACTTTAAGTGACAGAGACTACTATGGCAAAGGGTTTTTGACACCCAAAAGTACTTTTGCTTTTAATCAATGTTTTTTTAGACTGCTGAGTGTCTGACAACTTCTTTATCCAGACATTTTTGCAAAAAATATGACAATCGAAAACAGACATTGTCAAAGCCAAAAGCTAATAGCCAAAACCAGAACTATTGAGTTTGCCAATGTTTGTGTATTCTGTATGCTACTTAACTTCCTGGTTCAAGAAGGCAGCAGATTGGTGGTGATGTGCCTCTTCACCCAAAAGAACTGTAATAAATGCACTTATTCATTCTCGCCTGGACTATGGCAACATCCTTTACCTGGGTGCTGACAAAGCCTCAATGAGACGCCTGCAGGTGGTGCAGAATACAGTTGTAAGGTTGATTTATCGACTGCCTAAGCACACCTCAGTTACTTCTCTCTGCTGGGAACTGCACTCGCTAGAGGTGGAAAAACGAGTCCACTTCAAGGCTTTGTGCTATGTCTTTAAAGACACTGCAGGCATTGCCCCCTACCATATTAATGGTTTGATAAAGCTGTATCAACCTTCCTGCTGGTTATATCTCGGAACCACGGGTGCCTAAACCACCTGTGGCTCAACAACGAGGTCGGAACAACAACCTCGTTCTAACCACTAATGCCTTTACCACGAATGCGTTTACAACGATTTTACCATTGTAAACGCATTCCTGGTAAAGGCATTAGCAATCAGCATGCACGACCCAGCATGCTTCCACCCCAGCCCCTCACCCCACCCATTAAACCTAAACCCTGACCCCCCCAAACCCTAATCACCCCGGCCTCCGCTCCACACCAAAAACTAAAAATACCCCGAGTCCCCACCCCGCCCCTAAAACCTAAACACTCCAACCCTTAAACCTAAACCCTGCCCCCCACAAAAACAGCTCCAGTCCCAGCCCAACTTACCTCCTCCTTCACCGCATCCACTCCGACTCCCTTCTTCTGTACCTTCACCACACATGCACGTTGTTCAGACATGCATGGTTAAGGTACCAAAACCAGGAAGTCCTGGAAAACGAAAGCGTTGTTTCGCTTTCGTTTTTCACAACCTCGTGGTTCCGGACTCGTTCTTCCGGGTGTTTCCCTTCTTTTTCATTTATAGGCCCTAAGCTTTGGAACTCTTTGCCAGAACAATTGAGATCCTGCACCTCGCTGCCAGCTTTTCGCAGACAATTAAAGACATGGCTGTTTTGAAACATCTGAGCCAGTTACACCTACCTGTTGCTATAAGCGCCAGGAAACCCAGTGTGGGTAGCTGTCTGTGGTATAGAAGCATTTACCAAACTAACAGTCCAGCCCAAACTGCTAGGCTAGGTTTTCCCTGGACCGGAAACAAGCATCCTGAGACTGGTTTCTTGGTATCACCCCTCATCAGCCAGGATAACTTGAATCCAGTAGCACATCAAGCATGGGACCCACGACTAGGCATACCCTTCCCACTTATGACAACTATAGAACTACAAAAAGATGATGGATGTAATGATGAACATTTTCAAACATTCACATTCACATTAGCTGAGTTATATCAACAGATAACAGAGCATACTATTTGTGATGCCTGATGCTATCCAACACCGAGTACATGTAAAAATGAATGATACAAGTTGAGAATGCCACCTCATTTCAATTAAGGTAGGCTAGCAACACGTTCCAGCTGATACAGAACTCTGTAAAGATCCACACATCGGAAAGACATAGGCAACTTCCAGCCAGATCAACACTGTGTTGTCCATGTTGTCTCTAAAGGATATGTGTTGGTAATGTGCCAAAGATAATACCCAGGATTGGGTAAGATGGATTTATCTTTTCAGATAATTATGCAGCTAGCTAGTAACCACTGCACAAACATTTGGCTGATCATGGGTATCCCTGTAATCCCTGTAATGCCACCAGAACAAACCCCCCCTCAGATGTAAATTATTGTACAAGTATACTATATTTAATTTATACATTTCTTTTTAAATTATTAATTTCTCTGACTTGCATGAGACTCTTTTAAACCCCAATTGACTACCATAAAAAACAGGAGGGATACATTTCACCCAGTTTTTCAGGAAGTTTAATATGGGCATTCTGCAGCATGAATAAAATCACCTTGAGATCTCCTGTAAGCAAAATAGTCCAATTCAGAAAGTAAAATTATGTCCTTTGGGCACTGAAGAAGATGCACTAGACATTGGTCCATAATACAATAACTTTGGTTTATTCATGGATCCGGATTTGAAGTGGAAGTCAGTGTAATGTGTTAAGGGAGCAATGGCGAAAACCATAATGTGTGGACTGCTCATACTAAATTGCCAAAGCAATTGTTAAACCCCATCGCCTATAGCACAAGGCAGTAGAGCATTGTAAAGGTGCAACAACACTCATCATAAAGTCAACATGTGATAGGAGAGGTAGCTAGCTTGTGGACTGGTAATGCATTGTGATGTAGTATTCTTTAAAAAGGTTCACCTTATCTGTTTCCCAAACTGGACCAGTGACGGGGCGTTCCTGATGGATATGGGGGTGCTGTTCCAGATACTGGGTGCATACAATGAAAAGGCCTGCAGCTTTATTTTTTATTTTTTTACACTTCTTAGTCTGCACTCTGATGTTGTGCTGGCTGCAGGTATGTCGAGAATCAACAGAGATGGTGCATTTATCTGCAAGATAAGAGGGTGCTGGTCATGATGGCTTTGCAAATGATGCAGCTGGTCTGAAGATGGTGCGGGCGAGCAAGGGGAGTGTTAAAAATTAGGGCCTCATTTACGAGGCCTGTGGCGCAGGGAGACCCAGCAAGTACCTTGATGTGCCTCCCTGCACCACCGGAAAAGGGCAGAGATGTGCTGTATCTACAAGATATGCTGCATTTCTATGCTCTCTCCCTGAGCTGGTGGGTAAATTGCTATCTAGCGCCAATGCAGCACCCTTGCACCATGGTGCAGGGGTGTCTGCATTGTGGGGGTGATTGTTTTTGTGCAGGAATGGATACCTTCCTGCACAAAAACAATCACAAGAGGTGTTTTCCAATGCAGCACACATAGAAAGAGGAAAAAAGAGGGAGAAATAAGTAGATTTTTCTCTGTTGCATCGTTCTTACGCCACCCCTGAGGTGGCATAGGAATCTGACGCATTCCCAGACTTGTAGATCTGGGAATGCGTCGGATTCCTTCGGGTTCCATGAGTGTTGCGTGGGAACATCCTAAGCAACACCCATAGAATGCCCCTTTCACGCAAGGTGGCTTTGCACAGCCTTATAAATATGGCCTGGCACACTGCACCACAGGAGGGTAAAAAAAATGACGCTCCAGTGGTGCGGTGTACCGCTAGGGCCTCATAAATGAGGCCCTGGGTCTCTAGTTGGCAGAGGTATGTACCCTGTCCAAGTAGGGACCACAATCCTAGTCAGGGTAAATCACAACATAACCTACATTATCCTGTGCTCAACCTGGGGTAGCTTGGCACAGAGCAGGCAGGCTTAACTTAGAAGCCAATGTGTAAAGTATTTGTGCAATAACTCATAGCATAACATAGTGAAAACACCACTAAAAATACTCCACACCAGTTTAGAAAAATAGAAAATATTTATCTGAATAACATAAAACCAAAATAACAAGAATCCAAAATACACAAGTCAATATATCACTTTTTAGAGGTGAAGCAAGTCTTAGTCCATAGGAATCAATGTGTGTATCTGTTGTAGCACCTAGGATGCATCAAAAATAATGATGCAGAGTACTGCAGAGGAGGTGATGCGTTGGAAAGTGAAGCGATGCGTTGATTTTTCATTCCTTGTGAGCAAGGTGATGTGTCGATTTCCAGGTGCGCAGCCTAGGCTCCTTACTGTCGTGCGGTGATATTTTGTGCCCTGGGATGATGCATCAAAAATCCAAAATGCGCTGCGAGGATGAAACAGGCACTGTGTCGATCTGGTAGGTGCTGGGGTGATTTTAAAGCCGCAAGACAAGGGCTACCTTGATTCTGCAGGCAATGCGTACATTTTTGCAGGTGTTGTATCCATTTTCCGATGCAGTTAATTTTCTCTCTCTGGTGAAGTCTTTATTGGCCCTGAGACTTCTTAACAGGATGCAACCTTAGTCCAAGTCCTTGGAGATCACTTGCGGGGGAAGGCAAAGTCATTCCAGCAGAGTCAGGGAGCAGCAGACAGGAGGTTAACAAGCAGGAGAGGAGTCCTTCCAGAAAGGCAGTCCAGATGAGTCTTTTGGGCAGCATGGCAGTTCCTCTGGCAGAGTCCAGTTCTAGGCCGAGAAGTGTCTGATTTTAGGGGGTCACAGACCCAGTATATAAAGACTTATAGGTACATTTAATATGCCAATTGGGTAGGAGTCAGTGTTACCATGTTTATAGAGGAGAGCACAAGCACTTTAGCACTGATCAGAAGTGGTAAAGTGTGCAGAGTCCTAAAATCAGCAAAAACGTGATCAGAAAAATGGAGGGAAGCAGGCAAAAAAGTTGTGGGAGATCCCCCTAAGACTGTCAGGTCTAACATGGAGCTAATGAAATTCCACGAAGATGGAAGAGATGTCATCATATTTTCTTCAGGGCCTGGTTGAGATAAGCTGTTGTGTGCATTATGCACTTAAAGGATGCCAATGTCAATCCAAGAGGCCATGGAGCAGGGCATTACCACTATCCAGGTGCAAGAGTACAAGAGCTTAAATAGCAGTTCTGTGGTGGTTTTCTGAAGGGAAAAAAATGATTCACTTTCTGGTACCAGGCTGTCTCTGTGTTTTTGGCAATGTGCTCCCTGAGCGTGAGGTTGGTGTCATGGATGAAACCCAGCTGGGTGCTTCCATAAGTTCATATCTCTCCAATCAAACAGATTGGAACTAACCCAATACTCTGATTTAGGTTGGAGTAATCCAGAAGTCAGTTGCTCTCCATTATTCTCAAATTTGCCATAAAAGACATAAAATAGACATAAAATACACAAATATACAAAATACAATTAATCTATTTACAAAGATTCAAAAGTGCAGAAGGCATAGCTACATTAAGCATGGGTGCTGTTGAATCCTATAGAAGACAATTAGTTGCTTATTTTGATTCAACAGCATAAAAAACTAGCAACAGATCCACAAATCAAATTAGATGATAATCCTTGTAAAAAGAGGAAGGATGGTCTATATCTAAAATCATTTGAACAAAATAGAGGGGGTAAATGCTCCAAGTCTTTAAGGTCGGCAAGAGAGTATGTCAGGGTGTGCCTTACTCCCTAGATCATAACGGACACAGGTGGCTGTGTCACTGTACATCTAAACCAGGAATTGAACAATAGGAGGAGACGACTATGTCCAACACTTTCTGCCATAATTTGGACCAGTTCACCAAGACAAGTCCCTAAAAGACTGGTGCATGTAGCAAACCTTTACTACACTGTATTTAGAAGCTAGCAGATATAGATTTAGGCACTGTTCTACAGTACCCAGCCCTTGTCAGAAACCAAATTGGACCTCAAAAAGAATACCGTTATCTTGGACCTAAGTTTCCAACTGTTAGACCTGGCATCCATGATTGGCATATTTGATTAATAGTAAAGTGCACTAGAGGTGCCCAGGGCCTGTAAATCAAATGCTGCTAGTGGACTTTCAGCACTTGTTGTGCCACCCACATATGTAGCCCTATAAACATGACTCAGAGCTGCCACTGAAGTGTCTGTGTGTGCAGTTTTAAACCGGCCAATTCGACTTGGCAAGTGTACCCACTTGCCAGGCCTAAACCTTCCCTTTTTATACATGTAAGGCACCCCTAAGGTAGGCCCTAGGTAGTCCCCTGGGCACGGTGCAGTGTATGTTAAAGGTGGGACATGTGCTGATGTCTTTTGCATGTCCTAACAGTGAAATACTGCCCAATTCGGTTTCCACTGTACAAGGCCTATCTCTCTTATAGGTTAACATGCGGGCTGCCTTTAAATATTATTAAAGTTTAGATTCCCTTTGAGAGCAGACAGAAATTGGAGTTTGGGGTCTCTGAACTCACAATTGAAAAATACATTTCTTAGAGAAGTTGGTTTTTGGATTGTTAGTTTAAAAATGCTACTTTTAGAAAGTAGGCATTTTCTTGCTTAAATCATTCTGTGACTCTGCCTGTTTATGGATTCCCTGTCTGTGTCAGTTTGACAGTTGGGCTGTTTGTGCATCTCCTCTAGACAGTGACAAAAAGGGTGCTAGGGTATGGCCTGCATATCCTGATGAGCCATCTGTGCTAGGGTGGAGGGAGGAGTGGTCATGCACACCTGAAAGGGCTGTGCCTGCCCTTACACAATGCAGTCTCCAACCACCTGGTGTGTGTCTGGGGGCTGGCCTGGGCAGAGCAGGTTCCGGTGAACAACAAAAACTTTCCTTTGACGTTTGCCTACTTCAAAGGCAGAAAGGGGTATAAGTAGTGGACCCAAAACCACAGACTTTAGATCACTTCTGGATTCAAGAGGAACTTCTGCCAAGGAGAAGAACTGAAGAGCTGAGAAGTGCTTCCCCTACCTGTGACTGCTTTGTTGGGCTATCCTGCAGTTGCGCTTCTGCCTGTGAAAGGGGACAAAGACTGGACTTTGTTGTACATTCCTGCTTGAGAGGTATCTCCAAGGGCTTGGACTGAGCTTGCCTCCTCTTTTGAAGCCTCAGGGACAGCAAAGGCTTCACCAACCAATCTCTGAGTCTGCAGGCTGTGGATCCTAGCTTGCCAGAAGGTGCCATTCCAGTTCCTGGGTCCCTGGAACTGAATATCTGAGGAAAATCCTGTGAAATGATGCTGGATGACATGTGTGACTTCGCTAAGGATGCCGCTGCACAGAACCCGCAACGCGGCCTGCACCTGAAGCCGTGGACCTTCGAGAAGTGCGATGACCCCAACTACTCCGCAGGCCTTGCATTGCCGAAGCCACTGATCCCGCATGACTTCGCTGAGATCGGAGTGTCATAGCACCGACAGTGACACCCGACTCTGTTGCTGCACCTGTGACCCCGTAACGTGAGCGCGACCCCGTGAGATCAACCTCAGCATTGTGACTTCGCCGGACTTCATCTCTGCCAGAGGTACCGAGGGACCAACGCCTCGCAACCAACGCTCCCTCACCTCCACTGATCTGCAGTAACGACCCGATGCAGCTGCGTGACGCCTCTGCTCCTCTGCCCTGCAGCACCGGAACCAATGCCACATCGGATCCAGAGACGCCTCACTCCCCCACTCTGTGCACTGGCATGTTTTCTACTTGCTATAGAAAGGTACTGTATCTGGGGGTCGGTACGGCTCTGTAAATGGTGCCAGAGGCGTTGAATTGTGGGAAACAACTCCGTCACAACAACGCTTTATTCCAAATTGCAGCATTTGTGTGCCTCTAGGCACTATTTCTGTGTTTTCAAGTGCTAAAGTCACATTTTTAACTGTGGATTGTGAATTTGTATTGTATTTGGTCTTGTTTATTTAGATAAAATATTTACTATTCTAATCCTGTGTTGGCTCATTTTCTAGTAGTTCACTTCATTACTGTGTGTTGGTACAAATACTTAACACATTCTCTCTGAGTTAAGCATGCCTGCTCATGCCAAGCTAACAATGGGTGAGCGGGGGTTAACTGAGTGTGATTCTCCTTTACCCTGACTAGAGTGAGTGTCCTTGCTTGGACAGGGGGCACCCTGACTGCCAACCAAAGACTTGATTTCTAACACAAACTTTGCCTGAAGGGCCCTTCCTGCCACTGTTATGATGGAATAAAGTAAGGAAATTGGTCTACAGTAGGCAGGATTCACTTCTTCCCCTTTCTTGTAGATTGGCACTATTATTGAATTAGACTAGGGTTTCGGTCCGTGATCTGCGACAACTTCCCTAAGGGCTTTGGTAACAATAGGGACCCAGAGATCAACAGTAGCTATTAAAGATCAGCTGGAATACCATCGGGTCCTGGGGCCTTACCACTAGGGCTAATCATAATTGCTTCTTTTACCTCCACTTCATCAAAAATACCCAGGGTTTATCCATTTAAAAAAAAATCACCTGATTTATATGATTGAGAATATACCTCAGTAAAATGTTGTTCTCACTTAGCAGGCAGTACAACAGCAAGTTGGGTAGGCACCATCCTGTCCCTTAAATACAGGAGAGTCACTACTTTTCAAAATGCTTTATTATTTTATTTATTTATTTAAAGAGTATTTATATTGCGCAAACAAGACCCTTTTAGGTAAGAGCCCTTTACAATAATAAGAGATAAACATAAAAGTACATACATAAGATAGTAGGAAGACAGACAGGAATGCATAGTTGTTCATAAATACTGACATGGGTGGAGTCCGGTTGGTGTCAATGAGATGTGTAGAAGGATGGGAAACGGAAAACAGCTTGGATCATGGAGATTTGGATAAAGGCGTGATAAAATAGAATGGCAGACAGGCAGGTAGGTGTTGCGAAGGAGGAGCGGAAGGTATGACCTTAATGTGAGAGGAGAAGTTTAACTTCTTTCCTGAAGATGGAAGTGGAAGGATTTCACCTGGTCTCAGGGGGAAGGGAGTTCCAGATTGTAGGGGCAATTCAGAAGGATCGATTGTAGGTTTTCTTTTTGTTGAATCTTTGTGGTTTAAGTAGAAGGGAGCTTGTGCTTCTAGAAAAACTGTTTCCGCCAGATAGGGTCAGTTTCTGGGTCAGGGAAGAAGGAACGTTGCGGTGCAGCTCTTTTTGTTTCATACAGGCAGTTTTGAGATGGATCCCAACCTCATATGGGAGCCGTTCCAGTGAGTGGAGGTCAGGGGTGATATGATATCTTTTTGTTTTTGACTGAGTGATCAGCCTTGCTGCCGCATTCAAGGTAGCCTTTAGTGGTGTAAGTTTGCTTTTTAGAAGGTCCACAAGGGTAGCACTACCACAGTCTGATTTAGATATCACAGGTGATTTAACCGCTGTTTCGAGACCTGCTGTGGGAAGGACAGTTTGTAGTTCCCTTAATGGATGCAGTTGATGGTTAGCTTCTCTGGTGGTGGTAAAGATGTGATTTTGCATAAAGAGGGCATTGTCCAAGATTATTCCTAGGGATTTCGCTGAGTCAATGATGTGTGTGGTACAGTTCAAGGCAGTAAAATGTGGAAGCTAGTCTTTGATACTAGGGGTGCTGCTAGGTCGTGAGATCAGAAGGAATTCTGTGTTGAAGGCATTATTTTTGAGGAGTCAGGTAATGCTGTGTTTTAGTCAAGGTGTTATTAGAGATGTTGATATTTTTGGGAGAGGCGATTTTCATGTAGAGTTGAGATTCATCTGCATACATGTGGTAGGCGATATGATGAGAGAATTTGAGGATTTCGGTGAGGGGTTCCATGTGCACGTTGAACAGTGTCAGGGAGAGAGTGGAACCTTGGGTGATGCCTAGCATAACCAGCGACTGCTTGGAAATAGTGTGCTTGTTTAGAACCCACTGAGATTTGTAATGAAGGAAGGAGGGGAACCATTTTAACACGGTACCGGAGAGACCCATCCTGAGTTCTAATAGGTTCGGAAGGGTTTCATGACTGACAGTGTTGAAAGCCTCTGACAGATCCAGAAGTATTAGTAAGCAAGATTCCTTCTGATCGTGTGAGCGTAGAGCATTGTCAACAATGTGGACGGTGCTATGGCCAAATCTGAAACCAGATTGACATTAGTCGAGGAGTTGGAATCGCTTGCTACAAAAGTTTTGTGAGACTCAGCCACTTGTGCCAGTCAGGCATCTTCCCTAATGCAAGACTTTCTCAATTCAATCACCTTTTTTTAATCACGTCTAAATTTCCTAATTAGTGAAACAATCTAGGACTGGGTTTTAAGTGCGGCCTTGAATTTATTATGAGAGGTACAACAGGCTTTTTCAAACCATCTATGGAAATACGCCTTACTAGCTCTTTCAGGCCTTGTCATCCACTTATTGGTAGTTGAACAGAAAGTACCAAAGGAATACAGAATTAATTTGGGACTAAACTGATTACTTAGACATGAATGAACTTCTAAACTAGAGCCCTTATCTTTAATAACTTTGTGTGGGCTGAGTTTATGTCATTTTCATAGTAGTCTTTTGCTTTGCACAGATTCAACTTCCTGCCACCTTCTACCATGTTGTCTGTCTAGGGAAAACAGTCCTAAACCGAGAGCCAGAACAATGGGATTATGATCACTCGCACAGTGCGGCACCACCCAAAAACCTAGAGCATATGCTCACATTGTTTGTGAGATTAGAATAAAACCAATAACAGAAGAGGCACTCTTGCCAGTAAAAGTTGCTTGCTGGGCAACTGATAAATCACATACGTCCATTGGAAAAGACAGGTTATACTTTATCACAATGCCATTGAGAAAATCACCCACCAAACTATGTTGGAAGTGTTAATGTACTCATGTGTTCATCTACTACTTCACCTAGCAGTAACTTTACACTTTTTTGCTCTACACCACTTCTGAGTTTAAAGTTACTCCTAGGTGTACACCAAGATTTATTAGTTTGAAGTTAATACTCATAAAGTTTCACAAGTAGGTGGAAGCAACCATCACCATAGTGGAGGTCTTCCCAGAAGAATGCATATGGAATATTGAGAAAAGTTTATTACACTATAAGAAAACATTAAAAACTTTTGTAATGCAAAATATTAATATAAAATAATTGTAAATATTTATTTTAAACCTGGAACTAGTAGAATGAAACTTAACAGCACATTGACATAAATGTGCATTAAATAATAATTAAAATGCAGTTCTTTATTTTTTTAAATAATATTTCTTAAAGAAAAATATTTGTTTTAAAATCCACCTAAAGTAAAATGTATGTTTTATTGAATATGTATTACATTTTATTACAACCTATTTATCTAATTAATTTCAATAATTTCTGATTTTTAACAAAAGCTTAAAAGTTTAATTTAATGGTAATATTAAAATAAGTGTACTATTGAATGCTATAATTAACATAATTATGTATTAGTTATGTGTAATGTGTAAGATTAAACTATATATCCACACAGACACACATATATATATTTATATATATATATATGTATATATATATATCAGACTATATATATAAAATATATAAAAATCAAAATCATTTTATTTCTTTAACATTATGCCCTAAGTGATGTTATTTTAAATCCATGACTCCACTATTTTATATGAGAGAGTGCTGCAGTACCTGTGAGTGTCTATATGTGGTGCTAAACTTCCTCGGGGGTGGGCTAGAGTAAATTTACTACTGTTTTGGATGTTTTTAGTAGTAGTAATTTTAGAAGTATAGTTTGTGAATAGCAATGGACATAGGGCCTGATTTAGATGTCGGCAGAGGGAATACTCTGTCAGAATTGTGACAATATATTTTCTGCTCCCATTCTATCTTATAAGGATTGTAAATGGCGGACGGGATATTATTCCCTCTGTCAAAATCTAAATCAGACCCTTAGTCTTTTGTGGGTGGGTGTTGATATTTGCTTACATTCCTTACCACTCCCCAAACCCGTTCTGCTTAATGGTTAGTATGCCCCATTTTCAGCCATTCCCCCTGGCAGACAGCTGCACACATGTGATAGAGACTTCCACATAAAAACTTAGGAGTGGTGGAGGAGGAGGTCTCCACAGAAAGGTTACTCAGTAGCATTTAGTAGTGTGCGGTTAGTATTAGAGTAATACTACCTTACGCATTACACACTGCAGTTTGTGGCTGGGCCCCTTTGTCTAATCTGTTTCAGGGTGGTTTTTAGGTCTGGCATTACCAAGACCTTTTGATTTTACTAAAATTATATGTATATGATTCTTACACAAAGGGGCTTTCAACCTCTTCTCTTCATCTATTGTGCTGTTGTTGTGCCCTTCACATTGTGCTTCTGCCCACTACAGCATACATCATGGGGCAGTAGGTCAGCCTACTTCAGCTAATGGTTAACTTAACTTTGAGGACTCCATTTTGCTCTTCCACAATGAGCACAACCACACAGAAGCTATTTCCTTTCAGAGACAGTATTTTTGTTATCACTTTACAATTACTTTAGAGTTGCCTTTGTGTTTAAAGCCAGAGTTGAAAGCAGAAACCTTTATACCAGATGTGAGCACAGGCCACATTCCACTCATTATTAGTTCGCTGTTGCAAATTCTTTTTGGAGTGTTCTTTATTTATCTGACTACTAGTCTTTCACAGCATAACAGATTATCTCCATTTGAACATTTTCTGTATTGTTATCCTCTATTTACTAAGCATGTACTACACAAACCAAATGCTTTGACATTGTACATGTGAATTCATCAGCGGACTATTCTTCAGAACATGTTTATTCCGTGCTCAATTTCACCAATGGTTGTTTTAATAAACTTTGCCCAGGAAGAAAACCAGCATTTATCCTGTTGTTTTTTTCAGCACTTGTAACTCTTTTTTCTTCCCTTCTTCCTTCTTTGTTACTATCCTTCCTTTTCACTTTCTATCTCTCTGTCCCTCTTTCTTTCATTCCTTCCTTTCATCTGCTTTCTTTCTTTCTTTCTTTCTTTTTTTCTTTCTTTCTTTCTTTCTTTCTTTCTTTCTTTCTTTCTTTCTTTCTTTCCTTCCTTTTTTCTTTCCTTCATTCTTTCATTATTTCTTCCTTTCATGCTTTCTTTACTTCTTGCTTTTTTTCTTCTTTCTTCCCTTTTTCCCTGCTTTTCTTTCTTTCCTTCATTGTTACTATCCTTCCTTTTCACATTCTATCTCTCTGGCCCTCTTTCTTTCCTTCCTTCTTTTCATCTTAGTTCTTTCTTTCTTTTCCAGAGACTGGCAACCAATGGCAAAACGATTGGCTTTTTTAGGTCTGTGCTAGCTAAGAACTTTGGCCCTTACAACCCTGGCGGTCGGTGATAAAGCAACGGAAATACAGCCAATAGGCCGGTGGAAACAAAAATGGAATCATGACCACAGCGGAAACCGCTCAGACAGACAGTCATTTTAACACACTGACCTCCAGGGCGGAATCAACAAGCACCACGTCGGTAACCGCCAACAGCCATGCGGAAGACAATGTTCCGCCCACTGTATTATGACCGGCCTATCCGCCACCTTTTCCAGGGCAGTACCAACAACATCAAAAGCCTGGCAGAAATAGATCTTAGAAGTCAAAGGACTCACCTGTGGAGACTCAGGGAACAACCACAATGCCATGGAGCCCGAGCTGCATGTCTTCCCCATGCTCGTATGCCTTCTGCTTCATTATGAACACCAACACCGGCGAAGACGACCACGGTGAGCACTTCCGCCTAACACATAAGGGAGGAGGGAGGAAAAAGAGAGTGACACACACACACAACACACACCTCCCCACCCCCAACACCATACACACAACCAGATGCAGCAACATAACATATTTACCCCGTCCCCCTCAGGAGTAATGCAAGGACAAAATGATTTGAAGAAAGTGAGTGTAATACAATAAAATACTATGAATAAGTGCATCAAAATCCAAACGTATATACATATTTACAAATGTAGGGACACTGCCCAGTCCTCAATGTCTGTGGGCCACATGGCCACAACAAATAGGCCAAGGCCCCACCTCACTCCAGCAACAACACGGAGAGAACACTACAGTGGCATCAGGTCGAAAATAGCCAGGCACCTCAGGGGGACAGGGAACGGGGGGCCACCTCAGCCGGAAGATGGTACAACACCACTGGTCCTGAAGGGGGCAACATGCCCTGTGCCCTGTCCTGGGCTGTGCAAGGCCACAGTCTCTCATGTGGGTGGTTTGCCCCCTGCTTGGTACTGGGGAGTGCAAGGCCACAGTCTCTCAAGTGCATGGTTTGCCCACTGCTTGGTCCTGGGGAGCTCAAGGCCACACTCTCTCAAGTGGGTGGTTTGCCCACTGCTTGGTCCTGGGGAGTGCAAGGCCACAGTCTCTCCAATGGGTGACTACTTCCACTGGTTCTGGACGGGGCATTGTGCCCAGTGAGCTTCATCCTGGGAAGGATGGGGTGAGTGGATGTCATCTCCACTGGTTCTGAAGGGCGCATTGTGCCCAGTGAGCTTCATCCTGGGAAGGATGGGGTGAGTGGATGGCTTCTCCACTGGTTCTGGAGGGGGCATCGTGCCCAGTGATTCAGATCTTGGGGAGCTCAGATGGCTGCTCACTGGGGCTGCTGCTGCTGGCAGTGGTGCTGCTGGTTGAGCTGGCAGTGGTGGGGGGAGGCTCCAGCCAATCCCCTGCAGCCTCAGACGGCTGCCCACTGGGGCTGCTGCTGCTGGCAGTGGTGCTGCTGGTTGAGCTGGCAGTGGTGGGGGGGAGGCTCCAGCCCATCCCCTGCAGCCTCGGACAGCTGCCCACTGGGACTCCTGCTGCTGGTGGCGGTGCTGGTGGCAGTGCTGGCAGTGGTGGGGGAGGCTCCAGCCCATCCCCTGCAGCCTCGGACGGCTGCCCACTGGGGCTGCGGCTGCTGGTGGCGGTGCTGGTGGCAGTGCTGGCAGTGGTGGGGGGAGGCTCCAGCCCTTCCCTTGCAGCCTCGGATGGCTGAACCACCATGGTTGGTAATGGGGGCTCTGAATGAGTCCCAGCACCAGGCCTCCTGTCCTTCCTGCCTACTGGGGCAGGCCAATTGCCCTTCCTGTCAGCAGCCGGGGATTGCTCCTTGCCCTTCCCTGTAGCAGCTGGGGGTGCCTCCTTGCCCTTCCTTGAAGCAGCTGAGGATGCCTCCTTGCCCTTCCCTGTGGCAGCTGGGGATGCCTCCTTGCCCTTCCTTGAAGCAGCTGGGGGTGCCTCCTTGCCCTTCCCTGTAGCAGCTGGCGGGGACCTCCTTGCCCTACCTTGATGCAGCTTGTGGAGCCTCCTTGGCTTTCCTTGCAGCACCTGTTACAGGCACCCTTTCAGTGTGGCTGCCTGGTGCCCAGTATCCTCTCCCACCTGAAGTAGCTGTCAACACTACTATGGCCGTGGACTGGGTGGCTGAGGTGCTCGCCTGGGTTCTGACCACCCTGGCCCGACGTGAGGGACGGGGGGAGTGGTAGGGAAGAGGTCAACGGCAGAGAGGAAAAGCTTCTTAGGGACATTGGGGCGGGAAGAGGGTGAAGATTTGGGAGTGGAGGAAGAGGAAGTGGTTGTAGGAGGTGTCTGTCTGCTGTGTTTGGGTGCAGGTGCATGGGCTTGATGCTGTTGGGAGGTGGATAGCTGTTGGGTGTCTTAGTGCTTGCGTTTGTGTACTTTGGGACAAGGGGGCACAGACACAGTGGGAGAGGACACAGGGGACGTGTGCATGGACGTGGGGGTGGTGACTGCCAGTGAGGGGTGTGTAGTGATCGGCTTGCTAGTGATGGTGGTAGTGGATGAGGATGTAGTGCCTGCAGGTGTGAGTGGAGGCTCAACTGGGAGGGAGGTGGACGAGGAGGAGGATGGGGACACAGTGGAGGTAGTAGATGTTGGTATGTCTGATTCTGGATGGTATTTGTGTGAATGCCTGTGGGATGAAGTGTGGTGCTTGTGTTTGCCTGAACCACTCTTGTGTGTTGTCTTGTGTGCATGCTGGTCTGCCTGTGTGCTTGGGATAGGTTGGGGTTGAGGGGAATGGGATTGGGTAGAGGAAGTTGGACGTGAGAGGCTATAAACAGGGACAATGACTGCCATCAGAGAGGAGGCCAGAGCCTGGATTGATCTCTGTTGGGCCGCCATGCCAGTGTGAATGCCCTACAGGAATGCATTTGTCGGTTGCATTTGGGCTGCCAGCCCCTGTATGACATTCACAATGGTTGACTGCCCAACAGAGATGGATTGCAGGAGGTAAATAGCCTCCTTACTCAGGGCAGCAGGGCTAACTGGGGCAGGGCCTGATGTGTCTGGGGCGAAGGAGATGCCCACTCTCCTGGTTGAGCGAGCACAGGAAGGACCCTGAGAGGCTGCTGGGAGGGCGGTGCTGGTACAGGGGTGCTGCTGTACCTATAGTTGGGGTGGGCACAGAGGTGTCCACCACCACCAGGGAGTGTCCTTCGGAGGAGGTATCACTGTCCGAACTGTCCCCTCCAGTCTCTGCTGTGGTGTTCCCCTCGCCCTCCGTCCTACTGGTGCCCTCACTGTTGGTGGATTCATCATCCGGGGTCCTGTGGGATGCAGCTCCCTCCTTCGCCGGTGCCTCTGCTCCTCTGCCAGATGATGCTTATGCACAGAAGTACAGGGTGATAAAACAAAAAGGGGGGGAAGAGACAAAGGATACACTTGGCCAATGGCGGCAAGAACACCACCGTTGGTGTACACGACACACACACACTGGGAACAGACCTTCGCACTAGGCAATTCACTACCAGTCACAATGTTAGTCACCAGCCCATGGACAGGGACACCTAACGCCAATTGCAGCATACCTGAGACCAGTTACTTTTTGAAGGGGGCCTTGTTCTTAGCTGGGGTTCCAGTGTCATATCTTGGCCTGGGGGTCCGTTTGGGCGCCTGCTGTTGATCTTCAGGGGATGACATGGTAGGCCCTTGGGTTTCCTCTGAGGGTAGTTCCTGGGATGTTTCTGCTGATGGGGTAATTTGATGCTGGTTGTCCGGTGCTGTTATGGGGTCAGGCTGTCTTTTGACCAGCTGCAGCAGTGCTCCTGCTATGGTGGCCATGGTGGCGTTGTTCTCTTTCCACTGCTCCATGACCTGTTGGTGGTGTTCCTGCTGCATCCTCTGACTGTGCTCCAGGGTGGACACAATCTGTGCCAACCTGTCATGGGTATGCTGGTAGGCCCCCAATAACTCTGATATCACGTCCTGGGCTGCTGCATCCATCTTGTGGCCTCCCTCCTGGCCCACTGCCACGCTTGCCCTTGCCCTAGCCCCCT
Organism: Pleurodeles waltl; assembly: GCF_031143425.1. Taxonomy (NCBI): domain Eukaryota; kingdom Metazoa; phylum Chordata; class Amphibia; order Caudata; family Salamandridae; genus Pleurodeles; species Pleurodeles waltl. The sequence continues at coordinate 1,172,470,979 of NC_090447.1, read as the reverse complement.
GGCCTGTGTCCCCTGCACAGATCTGGCAGTACTAATTGTACTGGGGCCCCTCGCCTTCCTGCATGTTGGGAGTGGGAAACTGTGGCCTCCGTACCTGTGTTCCACCAGTCTGTGGCCTGGATACACTGGTGTGGGGACGCCTGCCCAGGGCTGCTGGTCTTGACTGGGTGGTAGGGGTGACAGTGGTTTCCTGGTTGGGGCTGCTGCATGGTGAGAGTCCAGGACTGTGTGAGGGGCCTGCCTGCTCATCAGTGTCCAGGGATCCATCACCAGTATCCTGTGAGGTGCCTCTGTCTCCCTGGGGGGCACTGGCACTCCTTGTCCCGTCCGTTAGGGTTGCATGGGTGGTGGTGCCTATTGGGGGACATAGACATGTCTGTTACAGCTGCATGAACGTTTGAGGTGAACAGGACTGGGCTATTTTGTGCTGGTGTTACTTTCAGTGGCCATCCAGGGTGCCTTTGTGAGGCTGACATTGCATTTAGCGCCAGTGTGGGGTTGCATTGTGGTGGAGGGTGTTGTTCCATTGTGGGTAAGTGCAGGGGTAGGTGACTGTGCACAGGGGAAGGGATGTGGGCCTGTTAGTGGGTTTGTGGTCATGCAGGGGGAGTGGATTTAGTGACTGATGCCTGGGTGGGGTGTTGGTCCTGGTGGGTGTGGGTGGGGTGGGTTGGTGCATGCATTACAGGTATGGTGTATATGTGGTATATGTTGATGACTTACCCAAGTCCATTCCTCCAGTGATTCCTGTGAGTCCCTCAGGGTGCAGGATGGCCAGTACCTTTTCCTCCCAGTCTGTGTATTCTGGTGGTGTTGGTGGCGGTCCTCCCCCAGTCTTCTGCACTGTGATGTGGTGCCTTGATGCCATGCCCCTGACCTTCCCCCGCAGGTCGTTCCATCTCTTCCGGATGTCGTCACTGGTGCGTGGATGGTGTCCCACTGCATTGACAGTGTTCACAATGGTCTGCCACAGCTCCATCTTCCTTGCGATGGGTATGTGCTGCACCTCGGCCCCGAATATTTGTGGCTCCACCTTCAAGATCTCGTCCTTAACTCCCTTTCAGTGAAGGGTGGATGTTTGGGGGGTGACACGGTGAGTGTGGTGAATGGTGTCGGGCTGGGAATGAGGTGAGGGTGCTCGGCTGTGGGTCGGTGTGCCTCTCATGTAAGCTGGTGTTCGATGTCTGCCTCCAGCCCTCTCTGTCTTCCTGGCCTGGTTTTGTTACAAAGGATTGTGGGGTGTGTCTGGGGGTGTTTTATGGGGTTCAGGCTATGTGTCAGGTGTGTGGGTCATACGCCTATCCAATGTGTGCACTTCTTGCTGTTGAGTCCACTTGCCGCCCGTGGTGGGCGCAGCCGCCAATGGTCGTCCGGCCTCCACTGTCCACCAAGGTGATTTGTGCATTATTATTTGGAGGGTGGGATGTGGGTGTGCTTGGCGGTGGCGGGGTGGGTATGTCCGGGATTCCCGCCAACAGGGTCATGGCGGGGAGTGGTGGTCTGGTGATTTTTGGCAGGGTTGGTATATTCGTTCATTATATGGCGAGTTTCCATTCACCGCCAACGGTGGGATTCTGTTCACCGCCGCCACGGCAGTCGCGGTGTTTCCTGCCGTGTTCATAATGACCGCCTATGTTCGGCACTCTAAAGACTACAGTGGTCATTACAACCCTGGCGGACGGTGTTAAAGCGGCGGTAAGACCGCCAACAGGCTGGCGGTAAAACATTTGCAATTACGACCGTGGCGGAAACCGCCAACAAAGACAGCCACTTTAACACTCCGACTGCCACGGCGCTACAAACAAACAGCGCGGCGGTCACCGCCAACAGACAGGCAGGAGACAATGTACCGCCCACGCTATTACAACCCACCAATCCGCCACCTTTTCCAGGGAGGATTCACCGCGGATAAAAACACGGCGGAAACAGGAATTCCGAAGGCAGAACACTCACCTCTACACACCCACGAGGAGCGAGGACACCATGGACCCCGAACTTCAAATTCTACCTGCGATAGTCTTCCTGCTCCTCTACCAGGAGCACGAACGCCAGCTGCGAAGACCACGGTGAGTGCTGCACCGACGACACAGGGGAGGGGGGAGGGAAAAAACAGGGACACACACGCAACACCCCCACCCTCACCCACTACAACACACACACTAAAGCATATTAATAAATCACAGTTACACCCCCCAAACCCCCCGGAAGAATGCAAAGACAATAGAAAATGAGTGTAACCATTGTAATATATTAAAATCAAGTAGGCAAAAATACATATATATACACCATTTACAAAATATATACCAAGCATAGTAGTCCAGGTAGTGCTCCAATTAAATCAGTGGAACACTGGGCCCACACGGTATGGGCGAGGCCCACACAAGATCCCCGCCCATGATGGAGAGAACACTGCAGGGGCATCAGAGAGCAACTAAACAGGCACCTCAGGGGAGGGAAAGGGGGGGCGCTTCAGCCGGTTGAGTGCACTACACCAAATCCACGAGGGGGCCACATGCCCACTGTTCAATCCTAGGGAGTGCAAAGCCACAGTCTCTCAAGTCTCTACAGTGGGTGGGTTGCCCACTGTTCCATCCTGGGGAGTGCAAAGCCACAGTCTCTCAAGTCTCTCTAGTGGGTGGGTTGCCCACTGTTCCATCCTGGGGAGTGCAAAGCCACAGTCCCTCAAGTCTATACAGTGGGTGGGTTGCCCACTGTTCCATCCTGGGGAGTGCAAAGCCACAGTCTCTCAAGTATCTACAGTGGGTGGTTTGCCCACTGTTCCATCCTGGGGAGGGCAAAGCCACAGTCTCTCAAGTCTCTACAGTGGGTGGGTTGCCCACTGTTCCATCCTGGGGAGTGCAAAGCCACAGTCTCTCAAGTCTCTACAGTGGTTGGCTTGCCCACTGTTCCATCCTGGGGAGTGCAAAGCCACAGTATCTCAAGTCTATACAGTGGGTGGGTTGCCCACTGTTCCCTCCTGGGGAGTGCAAAGCCACAATCTCTCAAGTGGATAACAGTCTCCACTGGTTCTGGAGGGGGCCTTGTGCCCAGAGTGCTTCATCCTGCTAAGGACAGAGGTAGTGGATGGATCTCTCCACTGGTTCTGGAGGGGGCATGGTGCCCAGAGTGCTTCATCCTGCTAAGGACAGAGGTAGTGGATGGATCTCTCCACTGGTTCTGGAGGGGGCATGGCGCCCAGAGTGCTTCATTTTGCCCATGACGGACTCAGTAGGGTCAGGGCCCTTGGCGCTCATAGGCCAGCGGTGCTTGAGGCGGCGGTGCCCTGTCCAGCGGTGCTTGAGACGGCGGTGGCCTGTTCAGCGGTGCGTGAGACGCAGTGCCCTGTTCAGCAGTGCTTGACGCGGCGGTGCCCTGGTCAGCGGTGCTTGAGGCGGTGGTGCCTTGTTCAGCGGTGCTTGAGACGGCGGTCTCCATTGCAGGGACTCAGCTGCTAGCGGACCTTCATGGCCCAGCGTGGCTTTTGCTGGCGGTCCTTCACGGCCCAGTGGGGCTTGTGCTGGCGGTCCTTCATGGCCCAGCGGGGCTTTTGCTGGCGGTCCTTCATGGCCCAGCTGGGCTTTTGCTGGCGGTCCTTCATGGCCCAGCGGGGCTTGTGCTGGCGGTGGCCTCCTGGGCAGCTGGGCTTGTGCTGGTGGTGGCCTCCTGGGCAGCTGGGCTTGTGCTGGAGGTGGCCTCCTGGGCAGCTGGGCTGGTGCTGGCAGTGGCCTCCTGGGCAGCTTGGCTTGTGCCGGCGGTGGCCTCCTGGGCAGCTGGGCTGGTGCTGGCGGTGGCCTCCTGGGTAGCTGGGCTGGTGCTGGCGGTGGCCTCCTGGGCAGCTGGGCTTGTGCTGGCGGTGGCCTCCTGGGCAGCTGGGCAGGTGCTGGCGATGGCCAGCTGGGCTTGTGCTGGCCTCCTGGGCAGCGGGGATAATGGCGGTCTTCTCCGCCGTGCTGCTCTTCCCAGACTTGCCGGGTTTCTTGTGGCCCTGGAAGGTGTCACAGCTGACTCCACACTCCCACCAGGACCCCTGGGAGCGGCTTTGGTGGCTGGAGTCTTCCCCCTCTCCCGCCGGGCACCGGCCAACTTCTGATGCTTCACAGGTGGGGGACTGTCTGTGCTGTGGCTCCGTGCCACACTGGCTGCCCTGGTGGCCGGTGCACTCCAGATTCCGGTGACTACAGGCACCACTGGTCCCGGAGATGTTGTGGCTGAGGTGCTAGTTCGGGACCTATGAGACGGACGGGGAGGGGGAGGTGTGGGAAAGAGGTCAAGGTTGGACAGTAAAAGTTTTTTGACACACTGGGACGGGTAGCTGGAGGGGGTTTGGGAGTGGAGGAAGAGGTTGTGGTTGTAGGAGATGTTCGTTTGCTGACTGGGTGAAGGTGCATGCGCTGGAGGCTGACGTGAGGTGGATGGCTGTTGGGTGGGTGTGTGCCTGCGTTTGTGTATCTTCGGAGGGGGCGTCACAGACACACTGGGAGAGGACACAGGGGATGTGTGAATGGTAGTGGGGGTGGTGACTGCACGTGAGCGGGGTGTGGTGGTGGGTGTGCTGGAGAGGGACGTAGTGGCTGTAGTAGTACATACAGGTGTGAGTGTAGATGAGACAGGGAGGGAGGAGGGAGATGAGGAGGAGGGGGACACAGCGGAGGCAGTGGATGTTGGTGTGTCTGCATGTGTGTGATGCTTGCGTGAGTGCCTGTGGGATGTGTGGTGCTTATGTTTGCCTGAGCTTCCATTGTGTGTTGACGTGTGTGCATCCTGGTCTGTAGGTATGCTTGGGATAGGCTGAGGTACAGGGGATTGGGTAGGGGTGGAGGAAGTTGGAGGGGGGAGGCTAGACACAGGGACAATGGCTGCCATCAGTGCTGAGGACAGAGTCTGAAAAGCTCGCTGAAGGGCTGCCTGACCAGAATGAATGCCTTCCAGGAATGCATTGGTTTGTTGCAACTGCCTTTCTACACCCTGGATGGCATTCAAAATGGTAGACTGTCCAACAGTGAGGGACCTGAGGAGGTCAATGGCCTCCTCGCTGAGGGCAGCAGGGGTGACTGGGGCAGGGCCTGAGGTGCCTGGGGCGAAGGTGATGCCCACCCTCCCGGGTGAACGGGCACGGGGCGAAGGCTGAGGGGCTGCTGGGAGGGCAGTGCTGGAAGGGGGGGTGGCGGCTGTACCTGTAGATGGGGGTGGCACAGATGTTGCCGCCACCACAAGGGAGCTCCCATCAGTGGACGAGTCCGTGTCACTGGTCTCAGCTCCTGTCCCCGCCGTGGAGCTCCCCTCGCCCTCCGTCCCACTGGTGAAGTCCGATTCCGTAGTGTGGCCCTCCATGGCCATGTGGGATGCAGCCCCCTGGTGCTCCGGTGCCACTGCTCCTCCGCCTGATGATGCTAATGCACACAAGAACAGGGAGATCACAAAAAGGGGGGGACAACAGAAGAAAGACATGTTGAGTACATGCATTACCGCTACTGTTGGCAGACACGACAGACACAGAAGCCCCCTGCACTACGCCGCGCTCTTGGGCTCCACTGTTCAATTCCTGGGAAATGGCCTACAAGGCTATGGACGACATCTGCACACATAGATGACACAGGGGCATGACTAGGTGTAGTTGTCACTCTACAGAGGTGAGGTGGGGTGCCACATGGCCTGCCGTATGGAGGGACCTTGCCTACGGAACTCGCCCTGGCCTAGGGAAACCCACAGCCCACCTCCCCACCCAGACCCTTCCACTGCGCGCAAAGTCAGCAGAATGCGAGTGTACTCAACCCCTTGTGGCTGTTGTGATGCCCTCAAGTGCCCATCCAACTCAGGGTACGCCACTGCCAGGATCCTGAACATCAGGGGGGTCATGGTGTGACGGACAACCCTCCTACGTTGGGAGGCCATCCCCAGCTGAGCCTCCCCCGTCTTCTTGCTCCAGCGGCGAATGTCCTCCCATCTTTTCTGGCAGCGGGTGCTCCGTCTGTGGTAGACTACCAGGGTCCGGACATCTTTGGCGATGGCACACCAAATATGTTTTTTCTGGTGGGCGCTGACCTACATGATTTGTACAGGGGGGGAGAAACTTATTACCAACTGCACCGTCAAAGTTATTGGCCCCCATCCCTACCCTTGCCATGTGGCACATGCACTCACCATTGTTTCATGCACGCCGCACTCTCCCCCCTTCCTTCTTACATCCACCCCTCTCCACACAGGCATAGCCCATACATCATGCTCCCAGTGTACTTACCTGTTTGTCTGGAGGACCTTAGAGTAGCGTGTACTGGGGGAGGACCCCGTCCACGAGTTTCTCCAACTCCTCCGATGTGAAGGCAGGGGCCCTTTCCCCAGACACTCGAGCCATTGTCTCTTCCAGACCGAGGTCACAGCAGCACTTGCAGTGTAGGTCCTCTCCTGTCGAAGATCAGGTGTCGAGTGATTGAACAGATAGAAAATGGCGGTCACGTCTGCGGCGGTGCGTACCGTCACTGCCGGAGTACATTGTCATTGGCTCCTAGAACCCATAGGGTCCAATATTAACCAATGCAGCATTGCGCCGCGGTCTTCAACCGCCTACCGCGACGGTGTACAACGCCAGCGCAGTTACCTCACATCCCATTGTCCCACTTTAGAGGTCAGGCGGCCTCCATTTCAGGGGCCCACATGGCTTCATTTTCAACTGCGTCACACATACCTAGGCCTAGACTCAACACACATACAGGCCACTTTTTGAGTATGAATGGTGTTCTGTGTAAGCTGTGGGTACATACCTCTGAGTTGTTTGACTCTGTGCTCGCTGTTGTCCTTCATAGGCACCGTCCGCTGGGACATGTGAGGAGATGGCGGCATCCTCCGGTGTACCGACCGTTGGTGAACCTGTCGACAATGGAGGAAAGACATGTGATAATCGCATACAGGCTTGACCGTGCCACAATCCAGGAACTGTGTAACCAGTTGGAGCCAGACCTGAGGTCAGCTATCCGCCATCCCACAGGAATCCCCTTTCAAGTGCAGGTGCTGTCAGTGCTCCATTTCCTTGCAAGTGGGACATTTCAAACAACAGTGGCCATAGCATCAGGGATGTCCCACCCTATGTTTTCCAACGTGTTGTCCAGAGTGTTGTCTGCCCTGCTGAAACACATGCGGAGCTACATCGTTTTCCCTCAGGTGGAGGATTTGCCTACAGTGAAAGGTGATTTCTATGCCCTGGGACATATTCCCAACATCATAGGTGCCATTGATGGGACCCATGTGGCTTTGGTACCCCCCCACAGGAGTGAACAGGTGTACAGAAACCGGAAGAGTTATCATTCGATGAATGTACAGATGGTATGTTTGGCAGACCAGTACATCTCCCATGTGAATGCCATGTTCCCTGGCTCAGTGCATGACGCTTACATCCTGCGGAATAGCAGCATCCCTTATGTGATGGGTCAACTCCGGAGGCACTGTGTGTGGCTATTAGGTGAGCACCTGGAAGCTAGTCAGTGGGAATGGTTGTCTGGGTCTGGGGATATCCCTCCAGGTTAGTGCGTGTCTAACAGTTGTCCCTCGCCATTTGCAGGTGACTCTGGTTACCCCAACCTGTCATGGCTACTGACCCCAGTGAGGAATCCCAGGACAAGGGCAGAGGAACGCTACAATGAGGCAGATGCGTGAACTAGGAGGGTGATCGAGCGGACCTTCGGCCTCCTGAAGGCCAGGTTCAGGTGCCTCCATATGACAGGTGGATCCCTATTCTACTCACCAAAGAAGGTGTGCCAGATCATCGTGGCCTGCTGTATGCTTCACAACTTGGCTTTGCGACGACAGGTGCCCTTTCTGCAGGAGGATGGTCCAGATGGCGGTGTTGTTGCAGCTGTGGAGCCTGTGGACAGTGAAGACGAGGAAGCAGAGGAAGAAGACATGGACAACAGGGACTCAGTGATCCAGCAATATTTCCAGTGACACACAGGTAAGAATACAAACCTGCCTACTACATGTACTTAAACACTACTACCTCTCCCTTCTGTCTGTTGTTTTCACCCAGTGTATGGTCACTGACTTGTCACTTTCCCTTACGATTTCACAGATGTGGGTCCCACTGTGTGACATCTGCTTTGATTCCTCATGGACTAGAGCTGTGTGACATAGGTATGTTGCCATTACCAATGAAAAAGCTTTTTGCCACAGTTATTGCTAATACAGTATTCCGAAATCACAGACAGACTCCAGATTTTTTTGTGCTTTAAGGGTGTTTATTTAAGTGCTCAATATTGGAGGGGGTTGTAAAATGGTGAGGGGTGATGGCGGAGGAATGTCTATGGCAGAGTCCAGTCTATTAGTCTCACAGGTGCATTGCCCAAATGGGCATAGGAAGTGGAGCTAGGGCAGTTTGAGGATGGACAGGGTGACAAAGTGGGACTGTAGGATGACCATCAGGGTGGTCTCATTTCTTGGCAGGGGTCTTGGCATCATTCTCTGTCTTTGTCCTGGATCTCAGGGACCGTTTGCGAGGTGGTTCTCCATCTGCAGGGGGTGGGGTGCTGGTGTGGTGGTCCTGTGGCGGTGCCTCCTGTCCACTAGCGCCGGTGGAGGTGGTGGGCAGTTCATCATCCAGGCTAGTGTCAGGGGCCCCTTGTAGTGCCACAGTGTCCCTCCTGGTGTTGAGTACTTCCTTCAGCACCTCTACGATGGTGCCCAGGGTGGAATTGATGGTTCTGAGTTCCTCCCTGAAGCCCATATACTGTTTCTCCTGCAGGCGCTGGGTCTCCTGAAACTTGGCTAGTACCGTTGCCATCGTCTCCTGGGAGTGGTGGTAGGCTCCCATGATGGAGGAGAGGGCCTCGTGGAGAGTGGATTCCTTGGGCCTGTCCGCCCCCTGTCGCACAGCAGCCCTCCCAGTTCCCCTGTGTTCCTGGGCCTCCGTCCCCTGGACCGTGTGCCCACTACCACTGCCCCCAGGTCCCTGTTGTTGTTGGGGTGGTGGGTTAGCCTGGGTTCCCTGTAGTGGTGGACACACTGCTGATTGACGTGTCCTGGGGACGGAGGTATGGGACTGCCGGGTGGGTGCTGTGCTGGTGTTTCCAAAGGGGGGAAGCTCTGTAGTGGCCTGTGACTGGGTGTGGGGAAACGACTGTCCCGAGGTCCCCGATGGGCCGGGCTGGTCATCTAGATCCAGTTGGACAGAGGTGCTGTCATCACTGTGGGCCTCTTCTGTTGGTGGTGTGGACATGTGTGGACCCTCCTGTCCGGTGACGTTGGGTAGGGGTCCTGCAGGGGTATAAAAGCATGATTATTGCATCTGTGTGGATCAAGGTGTGCAATGGGTGGGTGACCGTGTACCCCAGTGCTAGCATTCCTGTGTGGGACCTTGTGTGATGATGGTTTAGGGGGTTGTATGGGTATGTGCAGTGGGCATGCTTTAGTAATGGGTGTCCATGCTTTGGTGTTGCATGCAGGGCTTGGTGCTGGGATGGGTGGTTTGTGATAGTGGGACATTTGTGAGGAGTAGGAGTGATGGGGTGAGTGTGAGGGTGGGGGTATGTGCTGGCATGCAGGTAGGGTGGGGGATGTAATAGTAAAGCTTTGACTTACCAGAGTCCATTCCCCCACCTACTCCTGCAAGGCCCTCAGGATGCAGAATCGCCAAGACCTGCTCCTCCCATATTGTTAGTTGTGGGGGAGGATGTGACGGTCTGCCGCCAGTCCGCTGAACCGCCAGGTCGTGTCTGGAGACCACGTAACGCACCCTCCCCGTTCCACCTCTTCCTGATGTCCTCCCGATTTCTTGGGTGTTGTCCCACTGCGTTGACCCTGTCCACTATTCTTCGCCATAGCTCCATCTTCCTTGCAATTGAGGTGTGCTGCACCTGTGATCCGAATACCTGTGGCTCTACCCGGACGATTTCCTCCACCATGACCTTGAGCTCCTCCTCCGAGAACATGGGGTGGTGTAGGTGATGTGTGGGGTGGTGTGTGGGGTGATAAGTTTGCTGATATGTAGTGGGATGTTGTGTGAGGTGCGTGGAAGTTATGTGGGTGATGGTGTTGTGTGCCTGTGGATGCTAGTGTTGTTGATGGTGGTGTCTCTCTCTGGCTTTCGTTCGTGATTTGTGGTCGTAAGGGTTTGTGGGTGATGTGAGTGTGTGTTTTATATTGTATTGAGTGTGTGGGAGTGGTGTGTGTATGTGTATCAGGTGTGTGTATTTCGAATTGTCCAATGTGGCTGTGTTTTGGAGATGTGTGTGTATTTTGAGCGCGGCGTGGATTCGTGGGTCGTGATAGTGTGGGCGTATTTCTGTTGGCGTGACGGTGGAGGTTTTGTTATTGCCAGTTTATCACTGACCTTTGGTGTGGCGGACTTGGGTGGGTGTCTGAATTTTGGCGGATTCCGAACTGTGGGTCATAATAGCTGTGGCAGAATTCAGCGGCCGCGGCGGTGTGGTGGCGGTCTTCTGCGCGGCGGTAAACGGCTTTTACCGCCAATGTCATAATGAGGGCATACGTGTTCTATGACATGGGAATGTTATCTGTCGTCTGGCAAAACTGGAAGTTTAAAACCAGTCAAAGCAAGACCTGCCAAGCCTACATGTGAATATGAACTCAGAGGGGGCATTTCAGTCCCATATTACTGCGTCACTGAGCACCTCAATGCATTTCAGTAGATAAGCAAACAGTGTTGTTAACTATTCCTGAAGCAAATTCTGAAGTCAGTATATCAATGTCCCAGTCCCTCAGGTAGTGTGTTCATTCACTGGGATCAGGACTCAGATAGTCTCTTTCATGTAGTTATGGAATTTCTTGCATTTTGTCATGGGGACTGTTCTTTTGGATGGTACAGCACCTCCAGTCCTCATCTCCGGTAACGTGTAGACTCTTGTGATTACCTGGAAGACTAAAAGAAGAGAAGGGTCGTGATAATCTTTACCAGTCCTGTGAACTAGTATGGAACTAATTTGACAGTGATAAATACTATAACAAGTTAAAAAGACTGTTTTGGAAGCAATAGAATTAACAGACACATAGGTTAATAAAGAAAATCTAATGGCAATAACCGGATTTCCCTGAGAAGTGCTGGGGCGAAAACTTTAGTGATGCTTTTAGTGACCCAGACATCAGCATTAGGTAACATTTATATTCATGTTTTAAAAGCCTAAGATAGAGAAAGGCTGCACTGACAGTTATTTTAAAAGTGCTCCTGTTTCATTTTGGTGGTAGACACCATTGTGCCTACCAGAATTGACAATGTGCTAACAAGATTAAAATAACGTTGAAATATGTTGTAAACATTATAGTAACTGCTAGTAGTGAAACAGAATTGATTTGTAGTTTTATTGTGTGATTTATTATTATAAAGTTACATGCACAGAAAAATAAATGCACTTATTTGTCATATCTAATGTGATACTTTAACAAAGATTTCAATTTTTAATGAAATGTTTTTACATATTCTGATAATATATTACTAAGGCTCAATTTATAGGTTTGCGTATTATGGGTGTTTTATGAACAACAACATTAATGCATTATGGGGGTCATTCTAACCCTGGCGGTCAGTGATATAGCGGCGGCCAACCCGCCAACAGGCAAGCGGTCCAAAAAATGGAATTCTGACCCTGGCGGGAACCGCCAACACAGCCCACCACATTAACACTCCGACCGCCACGGCGGGACCGACAAACAGCGAGGCGGTCACCGCCAACAGGCAGGCGGCAGACAATGTACCGCCCACCCTATCACAACTCACCAATCCGCCACCTTTTCCGGGGCGGGAGCCCCGCCGATAAAAACACGGCGGAAACAGACTACGAACGGGAAAACGCTCAACTATACACACTCCACGAGGAAGGAGGACAGCATGGAGCCCGAATTACACATCCTACCGGCTATTGTCTACCTGTTCATCTACCAGGAGTACGAACGCCGGCGCAGACGACAACGGTGAGTACTGCACCTACGACACAGGGGAGGGGGGAGGAGGAAAGCCTACGGGCACACACATACGCGATACACCCACCCCCCCAACCCACCCCCCAATACCTACACACCAATGCAGAGCAACAAGTCAGAGTGACACCCCTCAAACCCCCCGGAAAAATGCAAAGACATAATTCAAATGAAGTTTAAAATTTATGTATAAAATAGGTTCATTGAAGTCATGGTAAATATGCCATATGAAATATACAAAAGAAATAATGAACATAGTGCAAAGTATAAACATAGTCAATAAGTCCTGCCCAGTCCGTTCAATATCCATAGTCCGTGGGCCAATGTGTACAAACACATGGGCAAAGCCCACACAGGAGACCGGATACCATTGGAGAGAACACTGCAGGGGCATCAGATGATAAAACAACAGGCACCTCAGGGGGAAGGGAAAGGGGGGCACCTCAGCCACATGAGTCCACGACTCCAGATCCACGAGGGGCCTCCATGCCCACTGTACCATCCTGGGGAGTGCAAAGCCACAGTCCATCAGATGGATAACCGACTCCACTGGTATTGGAGGAGGCATGGTGCCCAGAGTGCTTCGTGAACACCTGCTCGACACAGAACCAGCACTGTCAATGGACCAGCGGTGCTTGAGACGGCGGTGCCCAGCGGAGCGGTGCTTGAGACGGCGGTGCCCAGCGGAGCGGTGCATGAGAGGAAGGCCCCAGCGGAGCGGTGCTTGAGACGGCGGTGCCCAGCGGAGCGGTGCTTGAGATGAAGGGCCCAGCGGAGCGGTGCTTGAGGTGAAGGGCCCAGCGGAGCGGTGCTTGAGATGAAGGGCCCAGCGGAGCGGTATTTGAGAGGAAGGCCCCAGCGGAGCGGTGCTTGACAGGAAGGGCCCAGCGGAGCGGTGCTTGAGATGAAGGGCCCAGCGGAGCGGTGCTTGAGATGAAGGGCCCAGCGGAGCGGTGCTTGAGACGAAGGGCCCAGCGGAGCGGTGCTTGAGAGGAAGGCTCCAGCGGAGCGGTGCTTGACAGGAAGGCCCCAGCGGAGCGGTGCTTGACAGGAAGGGCCCAGCGGAGCGGTGCTTGAGACGGCGGTGCCCAGCGGAGCGGTGCTTGAGATGAAGGGCCCAGCGGAGCGGTGCTTGAGATGAAGGGCACAGCGGAGCGGTGCTTGAGATGAAGGGCCCAGCGGAGCGGTGCTTGAGAGGAAGGCCCCAGCGGAGCGGTGCTTGACAGGAAGGGCCCAGCGGAGCGGTGCTTGAGATGAAGGGCCCAGCGGAGCGGTGCCTGAGATGAAGGGCCCAGCGGAGCGGTGCTTGAGATGAAGGGCCCAGCGGAGCGGTGCTTGAGAGGAAGGCCCCAGCGGAGCGGTGCCTGTCTTGGCGGGGCCCTCTTCAGCGGTGCTCTTCACGGCGGGGCCCTGTTCAGCGGTGCCTTACTTGGCGGGGCCCTCTTCAGCGGTGCTCCTCACGGCGGGGCCCTGTTCAGCTGTGCCTGTCTTGGCGGGGCCCTCTTCAGCGGTGCTCTTCACGGCGGGGCCCTGTTCAGCGGTGCCTGTCTTGGCGGGCCCTCTTCAGCGGTGCTCTTCACGGCGGGCCCTGTTCAGCGGTGCCTGTCTTGGCGGGGCCCTCTTCAGCGGTGCTTGTCCTGTCTTTCAAGGGAGCCAGACCTGGCCAAGACTCCCCGCTTAGTCGCCCTCCGACCTTGCGGTAGCGGGGCCCTCCTGTGATGGAGTCTTGTGCCCCTGGGTGTCGTCCGTCACACCCGGTATGGGGCTGGTGGGGCCCTCCTGGTGCGCTCGGCTGCTGCATGTCTTCTCCGCCCTGCTGCCCTTGCCCCCCTTCGCTGCAGCTTTCTGGCCCTTGCCTCCCTTAGATGATGTGGCAGGTGACGTGGCAAGGCCACTCTCCTTGGTGGCAGCCGTCTCAGGCTTTTCGCGCCGGCCCTTAATCTTTCTTGTCCTCTTCCCAGGGGGTGGGCTGGCTGTCCCCTTGCTGCTGGCCGATGTTCCTTCCCTAGGAGCTGGTGGACTCCAATAGCCCTGCACTATGGTGATACTAGATGCAGGGCTGGTGGTGGCTGAGGTGCTCTTTGGACTCTTACCAGATGGAGGGGGTGGGTCAGGTGATGCAAAGAGGTTAATTTTGGAGAGGAAAAGTTTTTTAGGAGCAATGGGAAGGGTAGGTGCAGTGGGTATGGGAGTGGAGGAAGAGGATGTGGTTGTAGGAGAGTCAAGTGTGCTGTCTTTAGGTGCAGGTGCTTGGGCTGGAGGCTGTCGTGAGGTGGATGGCTGTTGGGTGGGTGGCTGCCTGCGTTTGTGTGATTTGGAAGAGGGGGTGACAGACACAGTGGGAGAGGACACAGGGGACGTGTAAATGGCAGTGGGGGTGGTGACTGCACGTGTGCTGACTGTAATGGAGGGTGTGCTGGTGATGGAAGTACTGGCTGATGGTGGTGTGCATGCAGGTGTGAGTGGAGACGTCACAGGGAGGGAGGAGGGAGACGAGGAGGAGGGGGACACAGATGTGGTAGTGACTGTTGGCATGTCTGCATCTGGATGTTGTTTGTGTAAATGCTTGTGGGATCTGTGGTGCTTATGTCTGGATGAGCTGCCCTTGGGTGTTGAGGTGTGTGCAGGCTGGTCTGATGGTGTGGATGGGATAGGCTGAGGAACAGGAGACTGGGACTGGGTGGAGGGAGTTAGAAGAGGGAGGCTGGAGACAGGGACAATGGCTGCCGTCAGTGCTGAGGCCAGAGCATTGAACAATCGCTGATGGGCAGCCTGACCCGAATGAATGCCCTCCAGGTATGCATTGCTCCGATGCGCCTCCCTTTCCACCCCCTGGATGGCATTCAAAAGGGTAGACTGCCCAACAATGAGCGTCCGGAGGAGGTCAATGACCTCCTCACTGAGGGCAGCAGGGGTAACTGGGGCAGGGCCTGAGGTGCCTGGGGCGAAGGAGATGCCCGCCTTGGTGTGCGAGCGGGCACGGGGCGAACGCTGAGGGGCTGCTTGGAGGGCGGAGCTGGTGCGCTGGGTGGCGGCTGTACCTGTAGTTGCGGTGGGCACGGATGTTGCCGCCACCGCAAGGGAGCTTCCTTCCGAGGACGTGTCGGTGTCGCTGACGTCTCCACGGGTCCCCGTTGTGGAGCTCCTCTCGCCCTCTGTCTCACTGCTGAACTCGGAGTCGGTTGCATGGCCCTCCGGGGCCATGTGAGATGCAGCTCCCTCGTGCGCCGATGCCACTTCTCCTCCGCCTGATGATGCTAATGCACACATGCACAGGAAGAAAAAGAAAATGGGTGGGGGGGGAGAAATGAAGACAGGTTGAGTGCATGCATTGGCAACACCGTTGGCGGAGAGGACAGACACAGAAGCCCCCTGCACTACGCTGCGCAATCAGGGTACACTACTCAGTTCTTGTGACTAGGCCTACAGGTCTATGGACGACAAATGCACACATGGGTGATGCAGGACCATGGATAGCTGTACTTGGCACCCTACAGAGGTGGGGGGCGGGGGCACAGGGCCATGGCTAACGGAGGGGACAAGCCTACAGAAAGCGCCCTGGCCTTGAGTTACCCACAGCCCTCCTCCCCAACCCAGACACCTCCACTGCGCGCAAAGATAGCAGAATGTGCTGATACTCACCCCCTTGTGTCTGCTGTGATGTCCTCACGCGCCCATCCAAATCGGGGTAGGCCACCGCCAGGATCCGGGACATCAGGGGGGTCAATTGGCGGCTGGCACCCCTCCTACGTTGGGAGGCCATCCCCAGCAGAGACTCAGCGGTCTTTCTGGTCCCGCGGCGGATGTCCTCCCACCTCTTTCGGCAGTGGGTGCCCCGTCTGTTGTGGACCCCCAGGGCCCGGACGTCCTTGGCGATGGCACGCCAAATGTCGATCTTCTGATGGGCGCTGACCTATTTGACATGTACAGGGTGGGAAAGGAAATATCATCACTTTTCTGCATGGTGGATGTGAGTGGCCCCCCCTCCCCAACCTTGCCATGTGGCACATGTTCCCATCTGTCGTGCGTTGCACTCCTCATTCGCTCCCCTCCCCACCATCTTACATACACCCCACTCAACACAGGCATAGCCCATTCAGCGTGCACCCTGTGTACTAACCTGTTGGTCTGGAGGACCGTAGAGTAGCGCATACTGGGGGAGGACCCCATCAACAAGTTTCTCCAATTCTTCGGAAGTGAAGGCAGGGGCCCTTTCCCCAGTCGCAGCAGTCATTGTATCTCCCAGACCGAGGTCACAGCAGCACTTGCAGTATAGGTCCTCTCCTGTGGATGATCAGGTCTCGAGTGATTAATCAGATAGAAAATGGCGGTCACGCCTGCGGCGGTGCGTACCGCGGCGGTGCGTACCGCGACCGCCGGCGCACATCGTCATTGGCTCCTGAGACCCATGGGGTTCAATGTTAACCAATGCTGCTTTGCGCCGCGGTCTTCGACCGCCTACCGCCACAGTGTGCCACGCCAGCGCAGTGACCTCACATCCCACTGTCACACTTCACAGGTCAGGCAGCCGCCATTTCAAGGGCCCACATGGCATGATTTCAACTGCGTCACACAGGCCTAGGCCTTGCATTGCCACTCATACAAGCCGTTCCATGCACAGCGATTCGTGTACTGTGCAAGCTGTGTGAACGAACCTGTGGGTTGCTTGACTCTGTGCTCCATGTTGTCCTTCCTAGGCACCGTCCGCTGGGACTTGCGAGGAGAAGGATGAATCCTCCCGTGTACCGACCGCTGGTGGACCTGTCGACAATGGAAGAACGACATATCATACTTACATACCGGCTTGACAGAGCAACTATACATGAACTATGTGCCCAGCTGGAGCCAGACCTGATGTCCCCCATCCGCCAACCCACAGGGATTCCCCCTCTGGTGCAGGTTCTGTCAGTACTCCATTTTTTGGCAAGTGGGTCGTTTCAGACAACAGTGGCCATATCATCTGGGATGTCTCAGCCTATGTTTTCTAAGGTTTTGTCCAGAGTGTTGTCTGCCCTGATAAAATACATGCAGAGCTACATTATTTTCCCTGAGGTGGGCAAATTGGCTACAGTGAAGGGTGATTTCTATGCCCTTGGACATATCCCAACATCATTGGGGCCATTGATGGGACCCATGTGGCTTTGGTTCCCCCCAAAGACAGTGAGCAGGTGTACCGAAACAGAAAAAGTTATCATTCGATGAATGTCCAGGTGGTCTGTTTGGCTGACCAGTGCATCTCCCATGTAAATGCCAAGTTCCCTGGGTCAGTGCATGATGCGTATGTCATGCGAAATAGCAGCATCCCTTATGTGATGGAACAGCTACAGAGACACCGTGTGTGGCTAATTGGTGACTCTGGTTACCCCAACCTGTCATGGCTACTGACCCCAGTGAGGAATCCCAGGACAAGGGCAGAGGAACGGTACAATGAGGCCCATGGGCGAACTAGGAGGATCATAGAAAGGACCTTCGGGGTCCTGAAGGCCAGGTTTAGGTGCCTGCATATGACAGGGGGATCCCTCATGTACTCACCAAAGAAGGTGTGCCAGATCATCGTGGCCTGCTGTATGCTTCACAATCTTGCATTGCGACGCCAGGTGCCTTTTCTGCAGGAGGATGGTCCAGATGGTGGTGTTGTTGCAGCTGTGGAGCCTGTGGAGAGTGAAGAGGAGGAAGACGACGGGGACGACACGGACAACAGGGATACAGTCATACAACAATACTTTCAGTAGCACACAGGTAAGAAACAGCCACCCCAATTTACATTTACTTAAGGCCTCATGCGTCTCCACTGTCTGTGTTTCCCCCCAGTTCCTGTTAACTGATTTGTGACTTTCCCTTCCCTTTTCAGAGCTGTGTGACCCACTGCCTGACTTCTGCTTTGTTTGCCCATGGACTAAAGCTTATTGAAATTGGTATGTTGTCATCACAAAGTAACTGGACATTATTGAACCGTTATGTGTAATACATTTGTTAAGAATACAAGCAGACTCCTGTTTATTTCAGTGGAATAAGTGATTTATTTAAAGTGCTAGATATAGGTAAATGATTGGGAAGCGGGGATGGGTGGGGGTGGAGTAATGTCCATGGCAGAGTCCAGTTCTCAGTCGCACAGGTGCATTGTCCATATGCCTGTGGAAGGATGGAGCAGGGGCAGTTCAAGGTTGGACAGGGTGACAATGTGGGACAGTGGGATGACATCAGGGGGTATCTTAGGCTGGCGGGGGTCTTGCAATCCTACTCTGTCTTCTTGTGAGATCTCAGGTTCCGCTTGCGGTGTGGTTCTTCTTCTGCAGGAGGTGGGGTTCTGGTGGCCTGTCGTTCTGTGGGGGCCTCCTGTCCACTGGCGCCGGCGGAGGTGGTAGGCTGTTCCTGGCCTGGGCTAGTGACAGGGGCCCTTTGGGGTGCCACATGGTCCCGCAATGTGGTGACGATCTGGGTAAGGGCCAGGACGATGGTCCCCATTGTGGAACCGATGTTCCTCAGTTCCTCCCTGAACCCCATGTACTGTTCCTCCTGCAGTTCCTGGATCTCCTGGAACCGGGCCAGTACCGTCGCCATCGTCTCCTGGGAGCGGTGGTATGCTCCCATGATGGAGGAGAGGGCCTCTTGGAGAGTCGGTTCCCCGGGCCTGTCCCCCCCCTGTCGCACAGGAGCCCTCCCAGTTCCCCTGTGTTCCTGGGCCTCTGTCCCCTGGCCGGTGTGCCCACTACCACTGCCCCCAGGTCCCTGTTGTTGTTGGGGTGGTGGGTCAACCTGGGTGCCCTGTAGTGGTGGACACACCGCTGATTTACGTGCCCTGGAGACAGAGGCATGGGCCCGCTGGGTGGGAGCTGTGCTGGTGTTCCCAGAGGGGGTTGGGTCTGGTGTAGCCTGTGGCTGTCTGTGGGGAACCGACTGTCCAGAGGTCCCCGATGGGCCGGGCTGGTCGTCTGGCTCCAGGGAGACAGAGCTGCTGTCATCGCTGGGGGCCTCTTCTGGGGGTGGGATGGACATCTCTGGACCCTCCGTGGCGGTGTGGTGGCGTTCGGGTCCTGCAGGGGTATAAAGGTATGGTTATTGCTTCTGTGTGTGGGATTTCGTGTGATGGGTGGGTGTCCGTGTACCCATGTGCAGGCATTTCCTTGTGGGGGCTTTTGTGAGGGTGGCTTGTGGGGGTGATGTGTGTGTGCAGTGGGCATGCTTTGGTGATGGGTGTCCATGCTTTGGGGTCGCATGCAGGGCTTGGTGTTGGGATGGGTGGGTTGTGATGGTGAGCCTTTTGCTAGGGGTTGGTGTGATGGGGGAGGGGGTGAAGGTGGGGATGATTTGGCATTCAGGTAGGGTGGGGGTGGGAAGCAGTAGTGAAGATTTGCCTTACCAGAGTCCATTCCTCCACCTACTCCAGCGAGGCCCTCAGGATGCAGGATGTGCAAGACTTCCTCCTTCCACGCGGTAAATTCGGGGGGAGTAGGTGGGGGTCCGCTGCCAGTCTTCTGCACCGCTATGTTGTGCCTTGATACCATGGAACGCACCTTCCCCCGTAGGTCGTTCCATCTCTTCCTGATGTCCTCCCGATTGCGTGGATGCTGTCCCACCGCGTTGACCCTGTCCACTATCCTTTGCCATAGCTCCATCTTCCTGGCAATTGAGGTGTGCTGCACCTGTGCCCCGAAGAGCTGGGGCTCTACACGGACTATTTCCTCCACCATGACCCTGAGTTCGGCGTCACTGAACCTGGGGTGTCTTTGGGGTGCCATGGGGTGGTGTGGTTGAGGTGTCGGGTGGCGTTTGTGGTGATGAGTGTGGTGCGTGTGGTGGTGTGTGGTGTTTGGTGCGTGGATTCTGTGTGGGTGATGGTGTTGTGTGCCTCTGTGTTGTGGGATTCTCTATTCTGTGCTCTGTCTCTAGCCTTCGTCACTGATTTCGGGTCGTAGCGGCTGGTGGGTGGTGTGGGTGTGTGTTTTATATTGTGTTGGGTGTGTGGGAGTGGTGTTAGTATGTGTATCAGGTGTGTGTATTTCGAACTGACCAATGTGGCTGAGTTTTCTATGGGTGTGTGTATTTTGACCGCGGCCGTGTGTACCGCCAATGGAATATCGCGTTTGAAAGACCGCCGCGTGGATTTGTGGGTCTGAATGGTATGGGCGTATTTCTGTTGGCGTGACGGTGGAGGTTTGGTCAGCGCCATTTTTTCGCTGACCTTTGGTGTGGCGGATTATTGAGGATGTCGGGTTTTTGGCGGTTTGGCAGTTGCGGGTCAGAATGACCGTGGCGGTTTACCGCGACTGTGTTATGGCGGTCTTCTGACCGGCGGTAAGCGCCTTTTACCGCCGAGGTCAGAATGACCCCCTATATTTCTTGTGTCAGGGTGACTAGCCCTGCAGACCTCATATTTGCAGTCATGTAAAAGTGATGAATCATTCTTCTTTTCCTAACACAAATATTTCCATTAGGTTGTTTCTCATGAATAGCGAAGGGTCCCATTGTTCAATGAACAAGCTTTGTTTCCCAATGACCTTGTTTCATATGGGAAAGGATGAGTCTATTGTGTACCCTGGGAAGAATTTGTCTTGTTACAAAGTGCTGGACAAATGTTGTAGACTGTTGGATTCACACAGAAGGAGGAGATGACTTCAGACCAAACCTAGGAAAACTTAGCCATGTTACAAATTTGATTTGTGCTCAAAAACTGATTGAATAGTGCCCTTTTTGCATGCTGTAGAACCACTGACCGTCGAATCAGAAACATTTATGAACTTTACTATAGGTATGGACTTTGTACGTTTTAGTTAGTTCTTCTTTTGTCCCTTCGATGTTCTTCTCTGCTGTTCTCTGTGCAGCCCATGTTCCGCACTTTCCCTGATGGTGCTCCTAACAGACTTTGCTGATGATCTACATGCTTTGCTGATGAAACTGAATTGAATGCTTACCCAAGGAGAGGTGTATTCTATTGCAAATGTTATTTTCCCCTGATCTGTGTTTCTTTTACAAGTTAACATTCTGACACCTGCCTATTTTATTTTTTTAGTTTGTTTATTTTGCCTGAGGTGGATGATTTTTCAAATTATTTTAGTCTCAGTTTTTAACTTTTGCCCGCATGTATTAACACGTTCCCACACATGCTTGTCTTAATGTAGCTAGACGTAGAGGCAACCTATTTCTAAATCCTAATTTCTAAATCTTTGTAATTTAATTTGGCTAATGTCTTCACAGTCTAATTAAAAGAATATGTCTGTTTCTCAAATCATTTCATTAGTAATATTATTATTTTTCTTGAATGTCTGATGGTGTTGATGTTGCGTAGATTAAACTTATTTCGCCAATTTGACCAACATATGGTTTTCATTCATCTTTACAATTTGGTTTTGCACATAATTTATGTGACTTTGGCTTTGTGATTATAAAATAAAGCTTTGAAACTTTTATTGATTGGAATTTGCTTCCGTGGCCACATTGGTCATGGTGTTTAAATTCGTTGTTGGGTTTGAAATGATTGTGTACCATTTACCACACGCCTCACTGAGTCAAATGATCCCTCAACCTCAGTGAAGTATTTTCAAATCCTGTGAAGGATGAGAAAAACGCATTCTTCCACTTCCCCATTAAACTCATTGTCCTTACAAGGAAGGATAGACCAACTTCTGCAGTACTATCATACATTTAGAAATGCATTAAGAAACACAATCCAAACTTTTCTTCTGTAAAATTTCCCTCAATAGTTAAATATTCTTCCCCAGTGGAAACACCATTCAACATTTGCTAATAACCCAGTATTTTGCTAATGCTTCGTTTTCAGTTGCAGAATATTGGACCTCAGAACTACGCAGTGCTCTTGATGCATAGTCTATGGCTCTCTCCCAAAGTCGTTTTCCACTACTGTGAGGCATACTCTTTTCGTAGGCAGGCATTTTGAAGTCTTTAATGTACTTTTAACCTGCAATTCCTAATCAGAAAGGAGTACCTTTGTCACGTTTCATATCATGGGAATGGTAATGAAAGATCTTTACTGATAAAGTCGGATTTAACATTACTATTTTAGAAATGCTACTTATAGAAAGTGGGCATTTCTCTGCTCTTACTGCTCCGTGTGTCTTGCAGTCAGTCTCTAATACACGTCTGGGCTCGGTGAGAGCTACACTTTGTGCATTCCTCTAGACAGCAACAAACACAGGAATGATGGGTGTGACAAATAACTCATCTGCATTGTGATGGGCCTTCCTGAACAGGAAGGGTGATGGAGAGCTGATACACTTCAACAGGGAAGTGTTTTTCCCCACACAAAGGGCTGATTATCCCCTACTGGTTGTTTGGGGCCAGTAAGAAAGGATCTCTGTGAGCTATGAAGACCCTTCTTTGAAGTCACCCCACATCAAAGACATATTTGGTTATAAGAACTGGGTCTCCGACCCCACCAGATCAGCACACTACTAGACATGGGAAGATTATTGCTAGAGTACAGACTGCTGTGCTCTACGGATTACCACTCTACCTGGTCTGACTGTTCCAAGGTACTGCTTCTCTGTTTTGCTCAGCAGCCCTGCTGCCTGCTGAGCTCTGCCCTGCTGAGGACAATGACTGGACCCATCTCACTTAAACCCAGAGTGACTCTAAGGGCTTGCTATCGTGCCCCTTCTTTTTCTGCAGTCTCATGGACATCAAAGACTGCCTGCAACTCGCTGGATGCTGCTGGAGTCTGCCATCTGTTGGTCCTCCCCTTGCCTGAGGTGCCCCTCCAGATCTGAGCCTCAAAAGTAGGTTTTGCAGCTGCTTTTTGCTAAAAACTGACACATATTCACCATTGCGCTGGTCAGAACTGATGCAGCGGCCCTTTAATGCTGGCACAAAGGCTGTTCGATGACAGCAGATACACAGCCTGCATGGTCCGACCATGACACTCTATGCGGCTCAACGACCACAGATCACATTAATCTCAATGGAGTTTACCACTGATGCAGGACCCGACTTCAAGACTTGACAATGATGCAGTGACCTGACTGCGGGGAACATATCAAAGCATCACCTTCGCATTTGCCCCTCGACGTTGACCCCTGCTCCATCCAAGGTACTTTTTCAGCAGACCCTGCATAGGTTCTGTGGCCAGCCTACCCTCCATTGCTGTCAGCCGGAACTGTGAATTTGCACCAGTCCCTCATGACCGCAAGTAACCTCTTGACCACTAGTGACTTCTAAGCACTATTTTTAATTCATTCTTTAAAAAATCATATCTTGACTTCCACTGATTAAATATTTGTTGTTTTGGTCTTGTTTTACTCAGATAAATATTCTCTATTTTTCTAAACCTGTGTGGAGTATTTTTCTGGTGTTTTCATTGCGTTACTGTGTGTGTTGCACAAATACTTAACACATTGCCTCTTACGTTAAGGTTGATTGTTCTGTGCCAAACTATCAGAGGGTGATCACAGGTTAATTTAGGGTGTATAGCTGACCTACGCTGACTAGGATTGTGGTCCCTACTTGGACAGGGTGCGTATCTCTCCAACAAGAGACCCAATTTCTAACACTTATGATCTCAAAGATGTGAATACTTCTAAGGGTTTTCTTCTTTGCTACCATAAGATTTTCCCTCCTTCTCTATTTAGCTCTTTCCAGAGCATCATCCAAGACCTTTTTTGGGTATCCTCTATCCTCGAACCTTGGGTACATTGTTGTGGCTTGACGATCAAACTCATCTTCCTCAGAGCAGTTACGCTTTGCTCTGAGAAATTCTTCATAAGGAATACTCCATTTGAGTGCCTGTTGGTGCCCACTGTTTGTGTGTAATATGCTATTACAGCTTGTGAGTTTCCTATTGATTTTTATGCACACTTTTTCACCCATAATGTACACTCCTATATCCAGATAGTTGATCTCTTTGTCACTGATCTCATAAGCGAGATTTAGTTTAAGTGGATGTTTGTTTAGTGACTTTATGAAACTCTCAAAATCCTCCCTGTCACAACAAATTACTGTTAAAACAAACCCACAGGATGAGCTGTTCTAACTTCTTAGTATTATTACAGTCTCCAATTCCCACCATCACATAGTTAAGTTCACATAGGTGGGTGCGAAGGATGTCCCCATTGTGGTACCCTGTTCCTGCAGGAAGTAGTCAAACAAGAACACATTGTGGAGGAAGAAGTAGATCATCATTTCCATTAGCATATTTGAATGTTCCATTAAACTACCTGAATGTGACCTGAAAAAGTATTCACAAGCATTAAGGCCATCCGAGTGCTGGATCGATGTGTATAATGAAACCACATCTACCATGCTCATTGAGGAGTTGGACTTCCATGGAATACCGTTAATTCTGTTCAGGAAATCCATCGACTCTCTTGAGTATGATGGAAGATTGACCACATAGGGAAAAAGGAAAATATCAATAAATCTAGAGGTGTTCTCTAGAAGCGAGCCAATTGAGCTCACAATTGGTTCACATGAGGGGTTTTCAATATCCTTGCGCACCTTTGGTAAGAAGTAGATGGTTGATCTTATTGAGGTATACATATTCATCATCCAAAAGACTTCTTTTATGCCAGTCTTTCAACTTTTGTTGATAAACACACATGAATTCATCAGTTGGATCTTACGACAACTTTTCATAATGTTCTTTATACTTCAGTCGTCTGTTTACCTCCTTAATGTATTTTTCTCGATCCATGATTACAGTGTTACCTCCTTTGACACAAGCATTTATTATAATACTCTGGTATTGTTGAAGATCTTTCAGAGCCACACAATCCTCCTTTGTCATGTTATTCCTGGTGATATTTCCAATACCATTTCTTTGTGGTCCCTTATAATTTATTCTGTTTAGTCCTTCAATCGTGACCTCTTGGAATAGATCCACTTTATTACCAGCAGGGAGCTGAGGACACAATCTTGATTTGTATTTGAATTTATTCCCCATCGTCCCATGTGTTGGGATTCCCAGATATTCACAGTACTCTTGGTCTGAGAGCTCATTCATTCTTTCTTGTGAGTCAATAACTTCTGCTTCTAGTTCCAGGTCTGATAGGGATTTTAGGTGGATTATGTTTTTGGTGTAATGACAGATACTGCTTGAGTTTCTTCTTTCTTTCTTGTGCTTGGTTTTTGTGGAAAGTATTTCTTCAATTTAAGTTTTCTAAAGAATTTGTATAGGTCAGTTCTGGCCTTTGCTAGGTCCATTCTTTTTTCAGGGCAAAACGTCAATTGTTTATTAAAAAAATTGATATGTTGTTCTTCTAGTTTTTTTAGGAGAGATTTATTACTAAATCATTCTTAATGCCTGTTTCTCCTACTGTTTTATTCCTTTGACCCCCGGCCTCTTCCTGCTTCCTTTTGATGTCCCTGTCCTTTCCCTTTTGGGGTTGCATTTGCCCGGTTCGGGACCCCTATTCCCCATCTCCTTGTGTTAATTTGGTACAACCTTATCTCCCCGAAAACTCTAGTTTGGTAATTGAGGTTGATGGACCCTCGTTCCCCCAATTAACCTCCAAACTATACTTGAAAGCACTGTTTCTTTTTCTATTTTCTTCACCAGTGTATGTCTGTTTTATAGAGTTGAACCTCCTGGCAAAAGTGTATACCTTGCCCGTCACATAGTCCCTGTTAAACTTTTAATCTTCGTTGCTTGTACCTCATTTTCATGTTTCTCTAGTTTCTTGTCCACATTACCTTGTGCACTCACTACTTCCTCTGTGTCCTTGACTGGTTCCAACACTTGTTACAATTCTTTTGTCCTTTGAGATGTTTTGCCTGGTTTCTTTGTTGCATTATTAAAAATGGTTTCATCAATTTCATTGAACATTCAACCGTGTCTGTCTGCCATTGCTTCAAAGGTCCAATATCATTCAGTGAAGGGAGTAGGTATACTCTCAATCTCGAGGGATATTTTCACATTTCAATTATTTCCTTAGAGTTGTCATCTCCCACTATTTATTAATCTCCATAATCTGTGCCTGTTCTAGTTACTTTAATAATCTATCTAGTGTTCTGTCTTCATTTGTCTGTATGGCGGGAGATGTCACAGTGCTAACACTTTCATCTCCAAACAGTTCTTTCGCTTTCAATTGATGTTTTGCACATCTATCTGCCATTTTGATGAGGTAAAATCAGTTCACACCAACGCTGTTTTCTGCTGTTATAAGTTTTATGTTTTTAGATTAACATCGCAGTGAGATGCTTGGATTATTGGACTCTCCCTGATTGTTTAATTGGTTCCTGCTGTGTTTTTTCAAGGCACAGTCTGAAACCACCAGAAAAATACCTTGCTGTCGATCGTATTTGCATAAAGCAGGTCCGGGGGTCAAGCGGGCGATCGCTTCCCTACCGTGTTTCCTCTGAAACGCTTAAGGTTATGCTCCTCCCACCTTAGGCCCATCCCCATCTTACCGCTTTGCCATGAGGTCAATTTCAGTATTTGCTGGTCTGCATCGCCATGGTTCAGGTAGAAATGGAGCTCCTTTTCTCTATTCAAAGCCAACATTCACCGGATCAGGCTCTGTGTCATTTACAGGTGTGTGTTCTCTGCGAGCCAGTGAGCTCACTCTATAGTACATACAACACTTCCTTTCAAGCCCGCAATTCCATGAGCAATTGCTCTCCCCTCAGCAAAGAAAGTAGACAGCAAAGTTTCTTGTTGCAAGAATTCTTATTTATTTATTTTTTAGACCATAAAGTGCAGCAGTACAACTTGACCGCCACATTTCGGCCATAGCCTTCTACTGGGTCATAGAGTTTCAACGTGCAGAGTGTGCATTTAAAGGGACAAAGCCTATTTACAACCCCCTTTTAAAAAACTAAGGAGCATATTTAAGAGCCCCTACTGCCATTCTAAAGCCACATTAGCGTCATTTTTCTACGCTAATTTTGAGTTAGATGGCCAAAAACGCCACACCATATTTAGAAAGTGGCACAATGCATGCATTGCGCCACATTGTAACCCTTCATGCAACATTATCCCTGTGCCAGGCTGTTAGACTTGGCATCATTGGCATGGTCTCCCCTAACTTTTTGCCTCTACTTCCCAGGTTGTGTCTGTGCGCTGGACTCTGTTTTAGCTGTTTTTGTGTGCTCTGGACACTTTACCACTTCTGATCAGTGCTAAAGTGTAAGTGTTCCCTGTACAAATTATATGTGTACATTGACTTATCCATGACTGGCATATTTGATTTACTAGTAGCCCCTAGTAAAGTGCACAAGAGGTGTCCAGGGCCTGTAAATCAAATGCTACTAGTGGGCCTGTAAATATGGCTCAGACCTACCACTGCAGTGTCTGTGTTTGTAGTTTTAAAACTGCAACTTCAATTTGGCAAGTGTACCCACTTGCCAGGCCTAAACCTTCCCTTTTTATAAATGCAAGACACCCCTTTGGTAGGCCCTAGGTATCCCTGTGGGCACGGTGCAGTGTATGTTAGAGGTGGGATATTTACTTTATGTGTTTTACATGTCCTGACAGCGAAATACTGCCAAATTCAGTTTTCACTGTTGCAAGGCCTATCTCTCTCATAGGTTAACATGGGGGCTGCCTTTAAATATTATTAAAGCGCAGTTCTCTTTGGGAGCAGATAGACATATGGAGTTTTGGGTCTCTGAACTCACACTTTAAAAATACATCTTTTAGTGAAGATGGTTTTTAGAGTGTGTGTTTGAAAATGCTACTTTTAGAAAGTAGGCATTTTCTTACTTAAACCATTCTGTTACTCTGCTTGTTTGTGGATTCACTGTATGGGTCAGTTTCACAGTTGGGATTCATAACTTGACTTGTGTATGTTGGATTTTTGTTGTTTTGGTCTTGTTTTGTTTTTAAATATTTCCTATAGTTCTAAACCTGTGAAGATATATATATCTATCTTCACAACAGATGAGGTTTCACTAATCATACGGCTGCACTGTAGAATGGTTACGCCGCTGCCACCACAGAAAAGATGATTTCCAGTTCGTAATCGCTTATCGATTTATTCAAAATAAAGTACAAGTGCAGTGCTGCTTCCAAAACTGGAATGTCAATGCGTTTCGGCTGACGCCTTCAACTGGACACTCCCCCCACAATTTAAAACCACCTCAAATAGCCAGCTAGTCCCTTATCTATGTTTACCCTTACACAGTGTAGATCACTGGAGCGGCCATCTTGTAACATGTAAGAACTCTTATTTGTATCAACCTTTATAGCATATTGATTCCTGCTTTTCAATGATCGAGTAATAATTAACATATAACAATTATATAGTACACATAGTAATTATGAAGTAAATCATACTATAGGATAGACATATCTCAATACGAGAATGAATTTCACATAATTATAATGCATATTACAGTTGTAGTTCCTATAGCCCCAATATATGAATTTAAATACATTCATAGATATTAATTCACCATTATTCATATCTGTCCAAATATTGTAATTCATAATGATAAAGTGACCAGTGCAAAATATTATCATAAACATTCGCAAATAGGGGAACCAATGTATTAATTAACCTATAATCTTCTGTTCTCAAATGCTGTACCTATCTCAATACCTTATAATATATGATGTATTTTTAAAGTGATCCTGTGCATGTTCTTAAACCAAACTGATCTCAAATGTTTATGGCTCACGCTCAATACAAGTTTGCCTACTTAGTATAAAATGAACCACATCAAACCATATCATTCATTGAACTACATGGGCAATATGTATGTCTCTGTTTTGTAATGTGCATGAAATCTATTTCTATTCTTTTATCTTGTTCAAAATAACTATGTGCAATCAATCCAAAGGAGACATTTACATAATTATCTTTGCATGTGTCTTATAACAACATATTCTATTACCCTCACATATATATACATATATTCCGATGGACCACATTCTGTTGTTAACTCAAAATGCGATCTAATAAATCAAAAACATCAAACTTTTAAAAATACTACATAAGCTCAACGAAGTGCCATCTAAAAAGTGAAATATGAATATGAAAAAGAGAAAGAGAAAGAAAAAGGTATCCTAAAATACAACAACATTGAGTCTTAGCAAGCCTAATTTCTACTCCCACCTCATAAGACATCTCAATATGTAATGTATATGATCTATAATTCTGATGTATCCTAGAAAGTATGACCTATCTATCAAATTGAAGCCAAAAGAGGGGTATGAATACATAACTCTAACACATCAATTCAAATCTCCAGTGTTCTAATTATTTTCAACATCTTTCTTCATAAATGCACACATAATTCTGCATCAAGATTATGTCTCCAAGGCTTCTCTGAACCAAGTAATAAAATCAAACTTTGATTCCATCTGTCTTAATTCTAGCGTCCTATCATCCAATCTGAGACCTAATTTGATCGATCTAATCCTGTAAAAGATGAGGGTGCTGCAATCTCCCCCATGTACATCCCAGAAATGTTTGGCCAGAGGATAGGATCTATCTTGGTTTTTGATCGCTCTAAGATGTTGCAAAAACCTAATCTTAAATTTATGGATAGTGCTGCCTACATATTTCTTGTGGCAGCCACATTCAATGACATAGATAGTATAAACAGTTTAACATGTAATTCTATCTCTGATCAAACACTTTCTTCCTTCAAATGTTTCAAAACTTTGCTTATTCGTGGCATATTTATAGGTCTTGCACCGACCACATCTCCAGAATCCCATGCTCTTTTCGGTCAGCCACAATGTGTTCTTTTTATTTTCATTATCAACAAATAGACTGTTAGTCAAGTGATCCCCTAATAAGCAAGTCTTCCGGTACGTAATTTGTGGATGTTAACCAATTTCTCTTTTTATATGTTGATCTTTTTGTAATACATGCCAATTGCGCTGTAAGATGTTCTTCAATGCTGTATATTGATGATTATATTCCAAAAAAAGTCTAGGAGGAGATCTATTAGTCACTGTATTCTCATTGACATATTGATTTTTGAAGAGCAATTCCTCTCTTTTTTTACATTTAACTCTATTATGTGCATCAATCAAAATCTTATATGGATATCCCCTTTCCATAAATCTTTGTGACATGGACATGATTTATTTTTCAAAAGTAACATCATCTGAACATATCCTGCGAGCCCGCAGGACTTGACTGTCTGGTATACTCCATTTTAACGCTTTTGGGTGTCCGCTATTACCATGCAATATAGAGTTACAAGTAGTAGGTTTACGATACACAGAGGTTTCTAATTTATCAATCTTTACTTCAAGTAGGACGTCCAAAAACTCAATTTTATTCCTACTCCATGTTGTTTCAAGTAGAATATTCAAATCATTGCTGTTAAGCATATCAATGTATTCCTGGAAAGCATTTTCATGGCCATCCCATTTGAGGCAAAGATTGTCAATGTATCGTACACACAATACTACTTTCTCCATGTGGGCACCAAAGGCATCAGACCATGCTATTTCTTTCTCCCACCATCCCATATACAGATTCGCATAGGTGGGAGCAAAGGACGACCCCATCACTGTACCTTGCTTTTGAAGATAATATTAATTGTTAAATAAAAAAGTGTTATGAGTGAGACAAAATGACAACATGGACATAAGTATTTCAATGTGTTGAAGAAATTCTGTAGGTCGTGCCTTCAAAAAATATCTACACGCTTCCATACAATAATGATGTTTGATTGATGTATATAATGAAGACACATCCATAGAAACCAAAAGATAATTGCTTTGCCATGAAATATAATCTATTTTCGATAAAAAAAATCTGTGGTATCACGTAGATAAGATGGTAACTCAGTTACATATGGACATAAAAAGAGATCCAAATATCTCGAGGTATTCTCCAAGAGGGAATTAACCATGCTCACAATAGGTCTCTTCTGAGGATGACACTTATTCTTATGAATTTTAGGTAGAAAATAGATGCATGGAATTATTGGAAACTCATTTCTTAAATATTGATATTCCTCATATTCAATCATCCTCTTGTTTGGCAGTTAGTTCTTCCATAATGCCTAAAAGTTGTTTCACTTTTTCTTGATTGGATAACTTTTCCAATTCTTTCATCAATTCTTCTATTTGCTTCATCTGTTCCTCCATACGTCATTGCGCTTGTGTAATTAAGGTACCCATAAGTTTGAAAGAGCATTCAGATGTTTGTATTCTCCACTCTTCTAATAGGTCTGGATCCATATCACTGAGTTTGGGCAATATTAAAATACATAGACCTCGTAGTACCCTACCACTTTCAATGTATTTGGTAAGCGAGGTCATCTCCCACCACTTTTTTAATTCTGAAATGCGTGCCTTCTCTAATTCTTTAATAATGTTAGTTGTTGTACGAAGGCATGTACTGTTTGAACGATTAACATCCATACAATGACCAGACCTGTCAAAGAGTTCAGCTGCTGCCTTTTCCCATAAAACTCTACGTTCTGCCATGATGTTCAATAGCTCACATCTTAATTATTCAACAATATTGTGCAAGGCTTGCAGTCAGATATTAATATTAAATATGCTCCTCGAAAGTTCAACTCGGGTTGCCGTTGAAAAAATCACAATGTTTTATGTAGGATTGTAATAAGACTCTAAAATGTTTCTAAATGGAAGCCACTATACATTAAATACATTTCAATGCATCATCTTCAATAAGCATCGTCTGGATTAACAGGCAGTTCAGTTTTTATGTTGTTGCCATTCACCAGTATTTCAAGCCAAAACTGAGGCCACACCCAGGCCGAACACTGTATATTTAATCAATCAGGGAGACTTCCCGCTGTAGCTGTCTCTGCACCGTGGGTGCCCTCCGACCCCCCTGGAAACACTGGAAAACACCTACCGCTCATTCGTGACCTCATCCAAACTCCCCGAACTATGGCGAAGTGCTGCGTGTTATGTACAATCCTTATTTCTCCCGAAGACTATATGTAAATATATATATATCTCCAACAAAAAAAGTGACTCAAACAGATGAATGCAATGAAAATATGATTGAATAAGTATGAAGAAGATATCAAGATGAGGAAACAATGAAAATTACATAGAGATTTGGGTGACCATGAAAGTGGTCGTATTTTGACTTTCAGTCAAAAACATGACCATCTGTACAAATCAGGAAATATGAATGTGGATACCACAATGGCAAGTGATGTACCAACACCAGAAAGTGAACAATCCGACATTGACACCTAAAGTACCATAGAAAGTGAGACGGGCACGACTGAATTAAGTGGCAAACCGGCAACTTTTTTAGATGAGTATCGCTTACTGCGCAAAGGCAAGTTGATTGCAAAAAATCAAAGGGGAACAGCACAAATGAACAGAGGCCGAGGTGCAAGACGAAGAGGAAGAACATGGGGAGGAGCCACAAGAGGAGAGACAGACTCAGACATAGGAAATCCACCTGCAACAAGACAGGGCCACATGGGAAAAACAACAAGAAGCTCCAATGTGGAATCATGATGGATAGAGAAATGGTGAAAAGAACGGTTATTAACCTGTCTTATCATATTCTGACTGATACTGACAAGCTGACTTTATGTTTGGGGTTATCCTTCTGCCCCACAGAATGATTTAATTATGTAGAGACACAAATAGATTTGTTTAAATTTGTGCAGAAATTGAAACTTAAGAAATGGTAAATTAAAAGGTCAGATGGAAAGTGCAAGTGAACCTGCAATTGAGTATGTGACAGAGAGTACTTTGAATATTGGTGATGTTGATACTCTTTTAACACTACACAAACTTGAAACTAATGTAATGGGTTCAATGTGTTCAAATGAAATATATATGCAACATTAGTCAATATAGGCATTATATGTGATATAATATCCTCCTCGGGTTTTAAACCTGTTTCCACTTTTTTTCCTATAATGAACCATGATAATATAGATACCTTTCATGATGTTATGGTACAGAACCTGTTACATTTCCAACATAAAACATGATTTAAAGCCAGACAGAATGAAAATGTAATCCCTGCCCAGCAAGAAGCTTTAAAGCTGCTAGCAGGTGATGTGGACACCATTATTTGTACCGCGGATAAAGGGGGTAACATCATTCTCATGAGTAGGGAAATGTACATAAAGGAAGCTATGCGCCAATTAAGTGATAAAATATTTTATACCATTGTCACAAAGGAAGTCTATACAAAAAGTGTAACAGGGATGTGGGACCTTCTGACTGATTGGAGAGATAAGGGCTTGTTTACATGGGAAGAGTACTTTTTTTGAAGAAGGATTTTCCCAAGTTGCCTGTATTGTATCTTCTCCCAAAAATACACAAAGATAAACAACATCCCCCAGGGAGACCTTTTGTCTCTTAATGAGACAGTGCATTGGAAAATGTGTCTAAATATGTAGATTTCTTTTTGAGAGAACATGTGTCGAATTTGCCCTCATATGTCCGAGACAATAAGGACTTCTTGGGCAAATTGGAAGGGATAACATGGGAAGATGATTTCTTGCTTATAACTTTTGAAGTTAATTCCTTGTATACGATTATTGAGCATGAAAATGGAATTGAAGCATGTAGGTATTTTTTAAGAGCTAGGCCCATCAAATATTTAGCACATGCTAACATGATTGTTGAAATTAGATATTGTTTTATGAATAATATTTTAAAATTCAATGGCGTACTGTACAAGCAGATACTCGGGACAGCAATGGGATCGTGCTTTGCTCCTAGTTTTGCAAATTTGTTCCTGGGCTGGTGGGAGGAGGAGATTTCAATAGATAAAGACACAGTCCATGATCTTGAACAGGTTGCATTGTGGCTCCGATTCATTGATAATTTATTCATCATTTGGAAGGGTACGGAAGAAGAAGCCACTAAATTAATTGATAAACTTAACAACAACAGTCACAATATTGTCCTAACTTCCAACATGAGTAGATTGACCACTGAATTTCTGGATGTCAAAATAAAAATAGAAAACAAGCAGATGAATACTGAATTGTTTTGCAAAAGTACTGCAGGTAATAGTCTGCTCCATGCACTTAGTAGTCATCCTGACAATCTTAAATGGAGCATTCCCTATGGGGAGCTATTAAGGGGAAACACAATTGCAGTACTGATGAAGCATTCAATGCTGAACAGATGAGAATTACAACCAGATTTAAAGAAAGAGGTTATCCAGACTGGGTTATCAAAAAAGCCATGGAAAAAGTTAAACAGGCAGATAGGATACAGATTCTTTTTAAAAATGAACAAAATAAAACTGAGGTAAATGAGACCAGGATTGTTATGACATACAACGAGGATGCAGGGGAGATTTAAAAATTGCTGGCAAAAAATTGGGGGATCTTGAAAGGTGATCCTATAGTTGGTTCATCAATTCAAAGGAGGCCAGGCATCACATACAGAAAGGGGCGTAGTTTACAAGATTTCTTGAGGTCAACTACCATCACCACTGCTCCTCAAATAAAAGATCATAATTTGCAGGGATTTTTCCCTTGTGTTCACTGTAAGGCGTGTCGCAATAGTCTGATGCGGAAAGAATATCCTACATGTAAACTAGGTGAAAACAGACAGATTAAACAATTTCTTATGTGCACTAGCACGTTTATCATCTATTTATTGGAATGTCCGTGAAAAAGATGGTATGTGGGGAGTACCAAAAACATGGTAAAAAAAAAGAGTGCTTGAACATATGCGAGCAATCGCATTGAATGATCCCCACTATCCTGTTGCCAGACATTTCCAAGAATATCATAATTCTAATAATTTCTTGCTTGCTCATTTTGCTGTCAAACAGGTGCCCTCTAATCACCTGTAGACTGGTACAGCTAATAAAAAAAGAATCTAGGGCCAGATGCAGTAAGGTCCGAATTTGCGATTCGGAAATTGCGAGTCGGTGCAACTCGCAATTTCCGAATCGCAAATTCGGATGCAGAACGGTGTCTCAGACACCGTCTGCGACTCGCTATAGGGTCGTAAAGACCCACCTCATTAATATTAATGAGGTGGGTCGCATTTTGCGACCGCATATCGAGTCCCTGCACTCACAGGGATGGTGGCCTGCTGAAGTCAGCAGACCTCCATGTCTGTGACTGCTTATTCAATAAAGCAGTTTTTTATTTTTATTTTGCAGCCCATTTTCCTTAAAGGAAAACGAGTTGCAAAATAAAAAAATAACGAAACCATTTGGTTTCGTTTATTCAGTGTAGGCAGTGGTCCATTGGACCACTGCCTGCTCTGAAAAAACCTTTTTGCCCACATTCACAAAGGGGAAGGGGTCCCATGGCGACCCCTTCTCTTTTGCGAATGAGTTACTACCAGTGTGACATTGGTGGTAACTGCGAATTGCTTTGCGACCGCATTCGCGGTCACAAAGCAATTCTGCATTGCGATGCGAGTCGCAAATAGGAAGAGAACACCCCTTCCTATTTGCGAGTCGCATTCACAATTTGCGAGTCGGTACCGACTCGCAAATTGTGAATGAGCATCGCATTAGGGTGTTTGCATGGCGCAAACTGCGATTTTCGCAGTTTGCACCATGCAAACGGCTTCCTACATCTGGCCTCTAGATACATACTAGACCTTGAAACTAAAATACCGAAAGGGCTGAATACTGATGAAGAGCTGAATATCCATCTGTATGAAGGCTAATGACAACTCTACAGTAGAGTGGATATAGTATGTAATAATAATGATTAGGTATGCTTCTATTGGTTTCTTGAATATTACCTTTGTGTTAATTTGCTATTCGTACACTATCTGCGTGCACCAAATGAGCCATCTGTATGAAGGTCAACAACTTCAGAGTTGATACAGTATGGATTTTGCAATTATGAGTTAAGTATGGAGTATGGGTTTTTGGAACACTGCCTTTATGTTGATCTGCAATCCATGCACAATCTTTGTGCACTAAATGAGCCATTTATATTTAATGTTTTTGTGTGTCGGGCTATTAGCTAAAATGGAGTTATATGGAGACTATGGACTGATGTATTTTAATATATAAGGAAATTAAATTTTGTATTTTGGGGTGATTTCACAGGTTTTTAGATGTATAGTTTATTTTGGGTTTGTGCACTAAGGTATGTAACAGTATTTATCATTTCAGATCTGTCCTCCTATTTAAATATGCAATTAACATATAGATAGAGGTTATCTTCCAGACTGGACCACTTGGAATCTAAATTCAGACAGCATCGCAATACTGGGTATTTTTACACAAAGAACATGATCTATCTGTACTTTGTCCAACTTGACTACATGTCCGATCCCAGAGTGCGTTTACTGTCACAATACTGGCATTCTGGTGGGGTACCTTATATAGAAGTTGAAAGTTACTTGTAACACAGCAATATTTATATTTAATAATTGAATTGTGTGGGACTTGGTGGTAATAATTTAATTTGATCGGCTCATAGCGATTGAGATGGATGTTTAAATGTATTGTACTGTAGAACAAACAACTGCTTTTTCAATGGAGCTGTCCCATTTCTTTGTTTACGTGAAATACGTATTCATATTGCTGTCATTGGAGGATAGTTACACGTGACCAAGGCTTCGGCTGAAACGCATTGTGTTTGATCAAACTTTTCATTCGTTTGCAAACTCTGACATCCTGAGTGTGCGTTTGTATTGTGTTTTGATTTTGGATATATATAAAAATATCGCTATGGACCCCAGAGGGCGCTTATTGCATCCTTTTTTTCGCTGTTTTATTATTTGGTTAATGCCATCTAAGTACACATCTCTGCATTTACAGGGAGAGGGGGAGGTTCAGTAATTGATTACATTTTTATTTTAAGGAGTTTGTGCCACTTGGTACCTGATGGGAGGATGATCCCTACTTTACATGGTGACCATAATCCTTTAGTACTCTCCATTGGTATTGGCAATAAGACTTCTAGCAAAAAAAATTCATTGATTTGCCCCTGGTCATTAAAGATGGAGGCCTGCGTTTAGCCACATGCTCGACCGACATGTGCAAATTAATGAACCACTTGGTTAGTGAGCGCACTTGGCTTATGTCAGGTTGTTAGTCGGTGATCTTGGATCCCTCTATTATTCGTACTAATTTTAATACCTTTACTGTCTACATAAGAAGGATGTTGTGTAAGCCTCCATGTACCACTGTGGGGAGGGAGAAGTCTTGGTTTGACAGAGCAAGCAAAGTCACTAGGTACAAGTTACACTTTGCATTGAAATCTAATCTGTGGGATCAGGGGTTTATTAGAGTTTGTAAGAAGGAATGCAAACATGCCTTTAAAACAAGAAGAGCTGAGTTGAGTGTTGAAATGTGGGATAACTTAGTGCTATCCTGCCAAGTTAGGGACACCCAAGCTTTTTGGAAGTCAGTCAGGGCTGCCCTTGTTGTGTGGAAGTCCTTCTGATATGGTAACTACCCACATCAGTCCTTACTCATGGGTTAGGCATTTCTGTAGCATTTATCTATCTAATGTCATCTGTGATGTAGAAATGCTGCTTGATGTCCCCGTGCCATTGGGCATTGCCTTCACCGAGGGTGAGGTTCTTACCACTATCCCAAATAGCCCAGTCAATAAGGCTCCTGGCCCGGATGGGGTCCCTAGGGACCTGTTCAAGGCAAACCCAAAAGTTTGGGGTCCTCTGCTTACAAATGTTTTCAGTTTTACGTTCCTGAATCTTGGTGAAAATCATGGTTGCTCCAGTCTACTGACCTATTTCCCTCCTCAACTCAATTCCGAAAATTATTGGGCACGTTGTCTTGGACTGCAAGTTGGATGGGATTTCTAGTAACAATATCATTTCCCCAGTACAGTATGGTTTTATAAAAGGCTTAGGAACCACTGAGCAGTGTTTAAACCTTCACTTGCTATTTGCTAAGTATAAGGCTGCCAAGGGCTCCTCCCTCCAACTGGCGTTCATGGATCTAGATAGCAGATTTGACTGTGAATATCAGTCAAAATTGTGGAGTATTTTAACTTCGCGGGGAGTGGAGGCTGACATTGTTGCCTTCTTCTGGCATCTCCATTGGGATCTGAAATCTGCTGTTAGATTTGGCAACAATAACAAGTGCCCTTCAACTTTCTCTGCCAAATGCAGGGTACACCAGGGGCGTGTTCGCGCTCCAATTCCATTTTTACTTTATATCAACAAGCTTAAGTCAGTTTCAGGAAAAGTGGGGGCTGATGTTGCCAGTTGTGAGCAACAGGCCCATGCCAGCTCTACTTTTCGTGGATGATGCCATGCCATTGACCAGGACTGCCAACGGCTTAAAACAATTATGTCCTTTGTCAACTTTATGGAGGAGTTGAACCTGTGGACCAATCTCTCTAAGACACATATAACGATATGTGGGCCTAAAAACACCAGAATGCGCCTAATTTGTATAAGCGGTAAATCCATTGGCAGAGTGAGCCAGTTCCCTTGTTTGGGGGTAATTTGGTGCTTGCTTTTGGATACCATGCGTCGCAAGTAGGGTTAGTCATTATTCTCATGCAGTTGCGACCATCTTTTCTTTGGCTACCACCTGGGGGGGTGGAAGCCCATTATCCCTATTCTTGAAATCTATAGGAGGAAGTGCCTCCCCTTCCTAGTGTATGGCTCCGGGGTTTGGGGATGTGGAAATACCACAAGCAGAAGATAATAGGGTTTGTCAGTGATTGTTGAGTTTCCTCCATCTACTCCTCCTTTCTTGGCCTTTAATATGTTGAGGACTTAATTGGCCACGCTCTTCTTTTATTATGCTGCTCTATTTGGCTAAATGAAGAGGCTGATGTAAATCGTCTTATCATTTCTGACTGCCTCTTGTGTCATCATGGTACCAGAATTCCCTGGATTAGGTATATCAGGGAGACTACCATTACCTTAGGATGCCCTCATTTTTATGATAACCCCAGTACTATTACTAAGAGGACAAAGGGTGGATGAAGGATTGTTTTCTTACTTATAGAAAGGACCGCCAAGAGAGGGAGGAGCCAATGAAACCATCCATAAGAGATGTTTGCCTTGTTCAAACAGTGAATGGTGTAGCCCCATAACTAGCACTCGTTCAGAATTCCTGAGAACAGGTGCAGCTAACTCAGTTTTGTACTGGCTCAATTAGATGGTTGCTGTGTTTCCCACAGGGTCAGTTTGCACCTGCTCATATTTTATTATGCCACTGTGATGGAACTTCCCCCTAGACTTTGTTGCACTTTGTATTCTTCTGCAAGTTTTATGCCCCCGTGACTAGACAGTACCTGATCCCACTACTAAGAAATAAAAAGATTAGGAGATGTAGAGTTGCGCTGATTTTTCTCAAGTGTCATCGGGTATGTAAAGTGGTCGGATCTTTTTCAAAAAGTGCTGTATGGTTGCGAAAATCATTGTTGTTTTGCTGTTGCTTTTAAATATGCTGTTGGTATTTTTTAACTAGTTGAATTTCTAGATGAATTCACCATTTTTTCTTTTTATTTTCTTATGATTATTGGTATTCTTATGTTGTAATCAGAAATACTTTTTAATATGTTTCTATTTTTGACTTTATTAATTCTTCCTATCATCATTACTGTATATTGTATTTTATGATGTGTTCTTTTATGATCCATTTTTATGTGACTGAATAAAGTAAGAATAGAATATATGCATATTATCCACTGACGGTCGCCAGTAGGTAGCTATGGTTGGGTCTGGTTTTCCAGAGACAGAGAGTTTTTTTGGTTTGCTAATAACTTTTGCTTTTTTTGCTGAATCTTCACAAAACTTTCAAAAAAAAAGTTCATCCACCTCAGCTCCTTCCTTTTTTGGGATGATCAGTCAAGCATGGGCTGAGAAAAAAGGGGGACCCCAAAATGTAAAATCCCAATGCATTTTCCATAGACTTCTTTAGACATGGCTACAGCAGAAACACAATTACAAACACAATTACACCAAATCCAGCAGGATGTTAGATCTTGGTCAACAGATTGTGCTTTTGTGATTTGGTGTAAATCCATTCAGTACTTTTTGTGAAATTAAAGGTAAAAAATAATCATATATTTGGACGGTTGTGGGTCCCACAGTTGTGCAAATTTATAAATGAAGGCCTGTGATTGGTCGAGAGGCCCATTTTTCCTGTGAGGGAGCGAGAGCCTCATGAGGTAATGAGAGCCTCCCACAAGTCTTGCAGGGCAAGCACTCTGATTGGGTGGCTTTTAGGATATTAGAAAAGAAATGGCGGCCATTACTGTTTACTGTGAAAAATTTGAGGTGTTGTGGAAATGAAATAAAAGCTATGTAAAAGGGCACAAGAAAGGCATGCTGTAGGAAGCTGGCTCTTTATGTGGTATGTCAATAACTAGATACACCATGTAAAGAGTCCCAGAGTTCCCCATTGAGTGGACAGGGGCTTGCTATGCAATTGCAAAGTGCTCTCTTTGGAGGTAGTGTGGTCGAGCAGCCTTACACTTAACACAGAGGAGTGCAAGACATCCACAAATACGCATAATGGTCAATAAATGAGACACATGACCCAAAAAGAAGATCTACACCAATTTATACAAATATCTCGTATCTTTATATATGCTTAGGCATCAGAGAAAAATTGTTCAAGTAAGTACGTTTTGATATATAAATTCTTTTCACTTTAAAAAGTGGCCATTTGGAGCAATTTCTCAATTCTGCAATGTTACCCTAAAGGAGGAAGAACAAGTTCTGCAAACAGGTAGAGTACAGGGGCTTACAAGACCAATCTCCAAGCGTTTAGGTGAGTGTTCGGTAAGGTCCAAGGTAGTACGAGCAGTACACCACCAGCGGCACAAGGGCAGCCAGGTGCAGGGTGCAAAACAGTGTTGGGTGCCCAATACATTTCAATGGAGATTGGTCACTGCAAAAAGAGGCTGCAGGCTCTGGTTAGGATGCCAGTCAGGCTGGACCAACAAAGGGGCTCGGGTCTTAAGATGCTCGGGCACAGGTAGGCACCTTTGGTCCTTTTTTCCACATCCCAGGGGTGACGGTGCAGAGGTGTTTTTCAGGTGTTGGGTTTTTGCTACCGAAGTGGTCGCAGTAGTGGGGGGCTGCGTGCAGAGGTTGCAGGAATCGTCAGGGAGTCAAGGAGGGGTGAAACCATGAAGGACTCAGACTCCAAAGGGCTGGGGAACCTTGTTGGCACCAGCGGCCAACTTTAAGTCAGGACAGAGGCGACAAGTGCAGTAGTGACTTCAGGTGTCGGGTTTTGGCAATTCAGAAGGCTTCAAAGTCCTTTCTTTGAAGTTTCAAAAAGAACCGGTCCGCTACTCAAGGGATGTCTTGAGTCTTTATTAAAGGCAGTCTGCCCAGATTTCTGCAGTCACCGCTGCAGGACGAGTCGACTTTGGTGCAGATTTCAGCGATGGATGCAGACAGGCCAGAAGAGTTGGTACCAGGTCAGCTGCTTCTTTTCCCATCTTCTGCTTACGCGGCTTTTCAGTGTCCTTGGTCTTTATAGGTTGTCAGGATCTGCTTCTCTACTGTCAGGGGCTCCCCTAAATAGTGAATTTGGGGGCATTTAAGAGAGTGTAGGGTAGTAGCCAATGGGCTACTTATCCCTGGGGTCACTACACTCCCTCTATGACAACTACCTATGGGAAGTGGGCATAACCCTGTCCCAGAACTCCAAAATCTGTTACCACCAAGATGGCAGATTCTGAAATGTGGTGTCCCCACCAGGCAGCTCACCTTAGGGGTAGGAATGACCCGAGAGGTGGACACACTTCTCTGAATATTACATTTCCCATCTGTTCCTGTGTCAGAGGGGCCTTGGGCAGGGGACGACAACTCTCCTGTGAGTGAAGCCAAATCTGCATACCAAGGGTGGTGGGCTTCTTTGAAGACCTCTGCCTTGGAATGCAGGTTCTCAGGTTCGCTGG
This sequence comes from Pleurodeles waltl, assembly GCF_031143425.1. Classification (NCBI taxonomy): domain Eukaryota; kingdom Metazoa; phylum Chordata; class Amphibia; order Caudata; family Salamandridae; genus Pleurodeles; species Pleurodeles waltl. The sequence goes on along the minus strand of NC_090447.1, from coordinate 1,172,429,360 downwards.
TCATCCTGTTTGGTGGGGTGTGTAAACACCTCTCCCACAGGAAGCTTGGAATTAGGGGTGGGTGGTGAACTCCACTCGGCTGGCTGGCAGAGTTTTGGCACTCCGCACTCCAAGCTAAGTGGAGTTTGGCAAAAAAAAACTCTACCAGCAGGTGGCAGAGTAGAGTTCAGGGGCGTGCCACAGTGCTCACCCATCCCTAATACTGACAAGCTAACAATAACTGAGCTATTATGGAATGGCTGTGCTAGTAAATGTGGCTGGATGTTAGAGCAATGGGAGACCTAAATATCTTCTCTCTGGCATGGACATTTCATGTGAATAGTTTAGCAGGGTCATGTTATGACTTGAAAAATATGGTACACTTAGCCCAGAGATCCTTTTTTATGACATCCTTCCACAGTGATAATTAATTATTTAATGGCCATTTCACTTCTAATCCAATTAGCAAGGAGCAACCATGATCATAATATTTTTATGTCCCTCATGTATGTTTCCCACAGTAGTAATAGAAAGCTATTGGTGTTAAATTATTTTGTTGTGTTTTACCATGAAATCATTGCTGCCCACTTAATAGCAATTTATCAGCTAGGGAATGATGTGAAAGGCAATCTCTTCAAATTGAATCAAATATTTGTACTCTAAGGTATGCCCAGAAATGGACAGTGGGTATGCTGACTAAAGAGGGGCAGAGCTTTTTCCACGTTTGATGGCCCTACCCTGTCACACGAAAACAGCGTTTTCAGCTGATGGGGATGTACGTTTCCGGTATCTATGACGTTGATATGTGCATGGGGCTCCCTCTCATAAACTTACTGTGTGTTGCACTATGCTGCTGATAATGTTCTGCCTGTGCCGGACCGCTCGGAACTCACCTTCTCTCTGGTTGAGGATCCAGACTTCGAACTCTTGAACTTCCAGGCTTTATGCAAACTAGAGAGAGGTGTACCATCCCGGGAGAGCACAGCGAGTTGGTCTTAATGAACAGAGTCAGGACTGTAGTGTTGTCTCCTGCGGGCAGCACCAAGTCGATGCAGCAACACGGGTGAGCCCTTCGCCCACCTCTCAGTCAATGCCCTGTTTAGATGACCCGGGATTACATCGGGGTGGGGGACAAAAGGGGATAACCCAGAACGGGCAGGGTCTTTTGGGTGAGTATGTAAATAAAAGTTTGAGCCCACTCCACTGAGCTCCTCCTTGGTTCTTAGTTATGCCATCTCCACAAGGATGTACTTCGGTGCCCCACTCTGGGATGGTGAAGGCTTTATATATGCTATACTTCAATGCAGTGCAATACTATCCTTGTCACATCAGCAAAACACCTGCCAGATTGCCCTATATTTGCCAAAACATGGCAAAATATTGTTAAAACGCATAAAGCCATTGTGTATTTTTCTACTAAATTATGTTTAATCAATTCCACCCACCATTGTGATGACGTCATATGCCTTTAAATCATAGGGTGAAAGTAGTGCTTACTTGCTGACCTTTCTCTGTCACTGCTCGATGACTTCTGAGACCACAAGTTTCTCCTATTTGAAAAAAGCCATTACAGGCAACATTTTAAGGATGTTCCATGTGTACTGCTGGTTTGGAATCAATTATACATAACATTCTCTCTGGCTAAAAAGTACAGTAATCTCGATGCCCAGCCACCAGGTTGCGCTGCTGTAATATGAAGTACAAAGGCGACCACCAATCCTTCTATGATGTACCTCTTTATTTTCAGTAACTGGTCGGGTCAGGAATTACCTGCTAACTATGGGTTTGACAGTTTCCAGAAACTAAAACTAAAGTTCACAGATACAAAGAAGCTGGTCCACATATAATAAGGGAGCTTAGGTTTTGTAACTCCTTTGTATTAGGGTTTGGTGGTGTAGTGTTTGGACCAGAACATGAAACACAGGCACAGGTTAGGTAGCAACTGCCAGGTCCAGCCTACTGCAGTTGCTTCTATTAACAAGACATAGGTTGAAGCAAACCATTAAGTCACTAACAATGGGGTAAGCTCCACCCGCAGCATTGGGGCATGCGCATATTCTACATTTCTACCCAGTATGTATCAGAAATAGGACCAGGAGGCATTCCGCCACATGCGGAACTCCATGGAGTTCCACAGAGTAGAATTCCACAACCTCTTCCCACCCCTACTTAGTTTATGACCACCCCAGAAGCAAAGGCTATCATCTGGGGGATCAGACTCATGTCTGGTGGGGGCAGGCTGCCTGAAACTGGTCAGCCCTCACAGGTACATCGTAGGTTTTCAGGGGGCACCTCTAAGGTGCCCTCTGGGCGCATATATAGATAAATCCATGCCTGGCACCGGTGAGGGCTTATTGATACAAGATGTTTGATACCAAAAATCCCTATTTTCAGTGAAGCCACCATGTAGCTGGGGAACTCGTAGTGACTTGTGTCCAGCAGATGTATTTAAAATGGTGTCCTTGTTAATTCACTATGTCTCTGAATTGACAAAGACATAGCAGGGGCATATCTGCTTGTGAAGACATGCCCTCACACATAATATAATGTACCCTGCCTTAGGGCTGTAAGACCTGCTGTAAGGATGACTTACATATATTGTATGCAGTGTTAGGGGACATAGCACACAAGCTGTGTGCCATTGTGCCATGTAGTCCTTTCACTTTGGTCTGCACCAAGACAAGCAGTCTGCAATAGCAGCCTGTCATGTGCTTGGTGAGAGGTCCCTTAGGGTGGCAAAAGTGGTGCTGCAGCCCTTAGGGACTTCCTTTGGTACCTCAGACTCTAGGTGCCAGGGGCACAGTTTACTAGGGACTTAAAGAGGGTCCTAAAGGATTTGCCAATTGGGGAAACAATTGCACAGTTTTGGGGAAAGAGATCTGGCACTGGGGACCTGGTTAGCAGGAACCCAATGCACTTTTAGTCGTAATCACATCACATACCAAGCAAAGAATGGGGGTAACCAAGTCAAAAAGAGACACTTTCCTACACATGTTGTCCCCTTAGATTTAGGTAGGCGTTGTCTAAGGGATAACTACTGTGAAGAAAATAAATGTATGTTGTTTTAACTATTTTTCGTGATCTCGCAGGACTCTTGCAGGATCGTGAATAGTAGAACGGGGTAAATGAGTTCTGAACACACCCCATAATAGGAATGAAGATTGTGGTCATTGTTTTTGAGAGGACGTCTGTAAGAGATAAGAACTGTGATGAGTAGATGGTTAATTCTTATATTCCAAAAAAAGTTACGATCTCAAGAGACTCTTGCGGGGTCGTGAACAGTAGAAAGGAATAGTTGATCTTTGAATAGACTGTAGAATGCCTACTTGCTACAGTAGAACGAAGTATTACTGGAGATGGTGTTTGTCAGAGTGTACTATTTACACCCATTAGCTTTGTAAGAGGTGTGAGCAGGGTATAGTGGCTTCCTACACCACGCCTTTTTCTACTTATGACTCCCTGCCCCCGATCTGAAAACTTGTTGTTCCCTATCCGTCTTCACCAAGAAGCTAAAAACCTGGTTGTTTTAACTATGACAATGGGGGTAGCTTTTTTGGTGTGCTTGTGTGCTTTTGAGTTTGTTACAGTAACATAGTGCTGGGAAACCCTTTTTTGGGTAGCCATGCGCTGTACAAATCTAAATCAGAATAATAATAACAATAATAATAATAATATTATCATAATTCTATGTAGATCCATTATCAGAGAGAGGGGTGTTAGCAGCGAGGATAGTGCCTGGACAGAGCATTCTATGTACACTTGTTATCCAAGAGTGAGGTTTCAGCAGAGACACTAGTCTCTCTCCACACCCATCTTCTAAGACAGAGTTGTGACTGAAGATGCCCGTTAATGTACACAGCCTGATATGCACACCTGTCTTCTGAGGAGAGGAATAATAAGAGAGGCTAGTCCATGTACACACCCTATTATGCACAGCTATCATCTGAGACAAATGTCTGACAGAAGTGGCTAGCCCATGTATATACCCTACAAAGCACACCCATCATCTGAGATAGACGTCTCATTGGAGAGGCCAGACTTTCTCCATACAGCATGCTACACATACCTGTCACCTGAGAGAGAGGTCTGGAAGGAGCGGGTAGTCCATGTACACACCCTAATATGTACACCCGTGATCTGAGATAGAGGACTTAGTGGAGGGGCAGTCTCTCTCGATGCAGTCCACTACGCAAACCTGCCATCTGAGAGAGAAGTCTGGAAGGAGAGGGCAGTCCACATATTCACCTTACTATGCACTCCTGTTATCTGAGAAAGAGGTGTGGAAAGAAATAGCAGCCCATGCAGACACCCTACTATGCACATCTTTCATGTAAGAGAGAGGTCTGAGAGAAGAGGCCATTCGCTCCTCACACCCATCATCCAAGAGAGTGGTCTCACTTGAGAAGCCAGTGCCTCCATACACACTACTGTGTATAACCACAATCTGGGAGAGAGGTCTGTGTGGAAAGACCAGTCTCTCCCCACAACCTACTACACACACCTGTAATGTAAGAGATAGGTCTCAGTGGAGAGGATACTCTGTCCAACATACTACTATTTCCCCACAACTTTGTTACGATTCCACAAGACTCACACAAGAGTTGCTCACAAGCTTCACAGAGTGAAGTTTGCTGCATGTATATGTGCAAACACATGAGAGGTTTGCAACACCTGAGGTAAATTTACTTAGCCTGCTTGGAAGTGTTTTACAATCCCGCAAACCTCTCACAAGACGGGCATGGAAAATTACTAGGCCTGTCACAAGGTGTTTTATGATCCTGTGAGAGTCTCACGATATCATTTAGGGGGAAGTAAAACAAAGAGGTCCAAGGCTCAACCAATAGTTACCATTCTTATTGCATGGCTGAAGAAATGCTGTGAATTGATTGGGTGCAGAACCACAGATAGCTCAGATTGTTCTTGGTGATGTGGAGTGGAAGGTAGCCTCTTGGAGTTGTGCTCAGCAGAAGTGAATGAATTTGGAACTGAGACAGACTGTTGTCTTCAGCTTTATATATGAAGCTGCCCTAAGTTCAGGAAATTTGAGATATACTTTATGAACTTTGATGAGAAGTGTCAGTAAGTGCACTACTGTTAATTAGTTTATTCTATACAAGGTTTAGTAAGTGAAATTCTGTTTTTGGAGGTACATGCTTATTAATATAGGTTTTGAGAGGTAGACTTTAGCTAATGGAGAGATATTACCAAGTACTGGATGTTGTGTTAAAAAATTAAATGTTCCATCTGTATGTTGCTGTAAGTAAAAGAGGCAGTGTTTCTGATTTTATAAAACAGAGCATCGGCAAGCTGTTAATATAAGGCCTATAGGCTAAGACCCTATAGGATACCAGAAAGCTGACGTGTAGCCATAGAACAGGAAGTAGACAAGATGTTAAAAGGCTCGAGCACTCCAACAGCCCCTGGCACTTCCCTATCATTCTGGTTTCAAAGCCTAATGGAACGGTTCAGTTTTGCATTGATTTCTGCCAACTGAATGAGATAGCAAAATGCGATGTCTATCCCATTCCCAGAGTGGATAAACTTGTTGAACAAGTAAAAAAAGCTTGCTATCTTTCTACCATAGACCTTACTAAAGGGTACTGCCAAATACCTCTGACGGAAAAAGACTGAGAGAAAACAGCTTTTTCCACTCCGTCGGGTTGCATCAGTTCCGAGTAATGCCCTTCGGACTTAATGGGGCACCTGCCACTTTTCAAAAGTTAATGGACATTGTGCTACGAAAGCACAAAACCCATGCAGCAGCTTACCTTGACGATATTGTAATACACAGTCCGTCTTGGGACACTCATCTGGACCACCTAAAGGATGTCTTGGATACTCTTCGAAAGGCTGGCTTAACAGCCAATCAGGAGAAATGTCATCTAGCCAGAGATTCTATACAGTACTTAGGGTATAACATATGTAGGGTCCATATCTGTCTTCAGATAGAAAAGGTCCAAGCCATCTGAGACATCCCTTACCCCACAACAAAGAAAGAACTCCACTCTTTTCTGGGATTCTTTGGCTATTACCGGCGATTTATCCCACAGGTTTCGGCAAAGCCGCCCCTCTGACAGAACTCTTAAAGAAGTCCCATCCCAACAAACTGGGGAACCTCACAAATGTGGAACATGAAAGTTTTGACTCCCTTAAAACAGTCCTATGCACCAACCTTGTTCTCAGATGTCCTGACTTTGCCCGACCCTTCGTATTGCAGACTGAGGCCTCCAACCAGGGACTCGGGTGGTCCTATCCCAACCGGATGAGACCCGCCACCTTTATCCGGTGGCCTATATCAGCCAGAAACTATTACCACAAGAACTTCGGTTTCCAACTATAGAGAAGGAATGTTTATGAATTAAATGGGCAATAGAGGAACTATAGCATTATCTCTTGGGATGTTCCCTTACACTGCTAACTGATCATGCACCACTTACCTGCTTGCTCTCCATAATGATACCAACCCAAGGGTGTTACGGTGTTTTTTGGCTCTCCAACCCGTCTCGCTTCAGACCATGCATATCCCAGGGAAGAGCCAGCCCACCGCTGATTTCCTAACTTGCTTGCTGGCTTCATGGCCCAATCGGCCATGCTTAGGAGGGGTGTAGTGTTGCCGGGAGACAGCGGTCGGAAGAGACATTGTGGACAACGCCACAGAGGAGGGGTGGCCTACACAGTTCCCCAGTGTTACCGCAGAGAGAACAACACCCGGAAGTCTTTACAACTTCCAGGTTAAGGATGGCCCCGATGAGGACTCCAAGGAGAGTAAGATGATGGGCGAGAGAGCAGAAGAGAGGAGCTAGGCCTGCAGGAGCACAGAGGAGAGGAACAAGGCCTGCAGGAAAGCAGAGGCTCGAGTGAGAGGAGGAGAGGAACAAACAGCAGATGGACAACAGGCATACACTCCCAGCCATGTTCCAGGAGGAACGTGGCTGAACAAGATACGGTCCCTCCTAGGGGGAGGAAAGGGGGAGAAAAAGGGTGGGGGGGGAAAAAGGGGGAAGGGGCCAGGACCACGTAAGAATGCATGAATAGTCACTACCCAAACAGCACTGGAGATTATGTTAAGCACGGGGAGCACCAAGCAGGTTTTTGTACACTATAAAGGTCCCTTCCTAAACTTCCCTCACTAGCACTACCCCTTATCCCATAAAAATCCCCAAAAGTACTTACCTGACTTCTAATGCCTTTTTCCTGTTCTACCGAGGTGACGTACTCTGCCGAAACCACCACCTGGAGAGAATTAAAAGGAGGAAAGGTAATTACCCTAACAGACAGGAAGGAACAGAGAAGAAAAGAACTCACAAGAATCCCAGACATAATTCTCTGATTATAAAGTAATTCTAAAAATAAAAAACTATGTTTGCCCATTAATGAAGAGAATATCCTACTTACCGTAGATTAGGAGCTAATGGCCAAGGGGGGCGGTTACACTGACAAATTAATTAATTTCTACCTTCTGTGATGATTCTTAGTTTTGAATATAGCTTGAATAAACCATTTTGGTTTTTACTTTAAACATTACCATGCAAAGATTATCTTCAATTGCACTAGGGCTCTTGTCCTTAGGAACTCACATAGCACTGATCCTGTGCATTGGACCTTTGAACATATGCACAGTGGCGACAGTGGACACCTAAACAGATTAAGGGGGTCATTACGACCCTGGCGGCCGGCGGTATGTTGGCGGTAACACCGCCAACAGGCTGGCGGTGTTCCGCCAGCAATTATGACCGTGGCGGAATTGCCACGGCCATACCGCCGGCCCCTCCACTTTCCCGCCAGGATTCCGCCTGGCGGTCATAATCCCCAGGGCAGCGGTGCAAGCACCGCTGCCCTGGGGATTATGAGTCCCCGACCGCCGGCCTGTCCATGGTGGTACACACCGCCATGGAAAGGCTGGCGGTAAGGGGACTTGGGGTGCCCCTGGGGGCCCCTGCACTGCCCATGCACTTGGCATGGGCAGTACAGGGGCCCCCAGGCATAGCCCCGTCGCGCATTTCACTGCCCGAATTACGGGCAGTGAAATGCGTGACGGGTGCTACTGCACCCGCTGCACATCAGCATTGCCGCCGGCTCTATTACGAGCCAGCAGCAATGTTGATGTGACATTTCCGCTGGGCCAGCGGAAATGTCATAATAGGGAGACAGAAATACCGCTGGCAATGGCGGAATTCTGTCTCCCGCGGCCTCGGCGGTCTTTTGAAAAGACCGCCGAGGTCGTAATGACCCCCTAAATCTTATTAAATCCAACCAATTTCTTGTACAGTTCAAATTGGTATAAATGAAGGACTGTTTCACATTGAAGGTGCTTCACCATGGTAAAAACACAATGTAAACACAGCTTTCAAATACCTTTTCACCTTGTACACATTATTGCAGAGTGCACATTAAAATCTACATTTATACCATCCACACCGATACACATAGGTATACATCCTATGTTTTGAAGTGAATGGTAGAGGGGGACGTGGTGATGAAATCTGCAATGATGTTGGTGAAATTTGCTCTTGACCTGGGTGGCCACTAGAGTAGGGTTGAATTCAGGGTGTAATTTCCAAAAATGTGTAGCTTGAAGTGTAGGTACTCCATGGTCCTAGGGGACCTCAGATTTCACTGGGATGACTGGACCTGCATCAACTCAGCTGCACCCCTCCAAAGCCTAGGAAATAGTCTGACACAATATATCACTGGACCCACCCACACCACCGGGGACACCATCCACCCCCGTCTTTGACCCCTTCACTGGCATCGTAGTCGCCACAGCCACACCTTCTTACCTGGCCAACCACACCATCGTCCACTTCCAGATCAACATCCCTCACCACAAAAAAAACACCACTAAAGTTCAGGCCACCGCATCTGGAATATTATCATGGAAGTGGATTGGTCCCACAGCCTATGCCAGAACCAGCCCACCCCACCAGGAACGTTACTAGCAACATTAACCAGTTCAACAAGTGGTTCACAAGCTGCGCCAACTCCCTAGCACTCTGCAAACATAACAAATAGCAAAAACCCAGAAGCAAACCAACTGGTACACAGGGGTCTCAGATCAGGCAAGCGCTACTGCAAACAACTGGAGCTAAAATGGAGAAGCAGTCATAATCCAACAATCCAAACCATCCTCAGGGCGGCCATAAGTCACAACCATGAACAAGTCAGAGAAACCAAGAAGAAGCCCTAGCCGAGCTCAAAGAACACAGCTCCAACAGCAGCAAAGAGATCTTCGCAATCATCAAGGACTTCACTGCACCAGCATTCATCACCAACAGCAACACCCCATACCAAGACCTTTGTGACAACCTATAGGAATTCTTCAGCAACAAAATCACAACTATCAACAACAACTTCGACCCACAACCAAACCCCAGCAATGTTGTCTCCAGCCTACCCAAAGAAAGCTCAGGAAACACCAGGAATGCATGGAAATCAATCACTGTGGAAGAAACAGCCAACATCATGAGAACCATCCACTCGACAGTCCCAGTGGACCCTTGCCCTCACCACATCAACGACTTAAAGGTCTCTCTGATCAGCAAAGCACTAACCCACATCCTAAACACCTCCATTGCCACTGCCACCTTCCTGCCTGGAAATAGGCAAAAGCCAAAGCACAAATAAAGAAACATTCATCAGACCCCACTCAGCTAGCAAACTACTGCCCAATCTCCCTATTACCATACCTAGCCAAGTTCATAGAAAAAGCAATCAACAAGTGACTCGCAGACTACCTCGAGCTACACCAGCTCCTAGGCATAGCTCAATCATGTTTTAGAACCAATCACAGTACCAAAACAGCCCTCATCACAGCAACCATTGACATCCAGATGATCAACGACAGAGGAAAAAGAATGGCTCTCATCCTGCTCAACCTCTGGGTGGCCTTCGATACAGTCTCCCACTCCACCCTGATCAGAAGATGAGATAGGCATCCAAGGACCCACCCTACACTTGATCTGCTCTCTCCTTACTGGAAGAAAACAAAAAGGCATCATGCCACCCTACACTTCAAAAGACAGGAACCTCGCCTGTGAAGTCCCCTATGGATAGTCTCTCAAACCAACCCAGTTCATCATCTACATGACTCTACTAGCAAACATCTTCAGGTCGCATGGCATCATGATTCTCAGAGACGACACACAACTGATACTGTCCCTTATGGACAAGACACCTGTGACAAGAATCTACTTTGCTACGTGCATGACTGAAGTAGCCACATTATTGAGATCCAAGTGCCCCAAGCCTAACTCAGACAAAGCCAAAATTGCAGTCTTCAGAAAGAAGATCTCTCTGTACGACTCTTCCTGGTGGCCAGCAGACCTAAGACCCACCCTTACCACCCATGCAAGAAACCAAGAAAACATGTTAAATGACAAACTGGATATGACTGCCCCGGTGAACTCAGTGACCTCCACCTGCTTCCTCATCCTGAGGAGGCTACGAAAAATCTTTAAGTGGCTCCCAGAGAACACCAGGAAAACAATCACAAGACACTTATACAGGAGACTCAAGTACAGAAACACACTCTATGCTGGAATGACCAGACAGCTCCTGAACAGACTCCAAACCATCCAAAGGGCAGCAGCAAGACTTGTCCTCAACCTACCACGCTGCCACCAGATCTCACCATACTGCAGAGAGCTCCCCTGGCTCCCTACACACAAACGTGCCCAATTCAAATTCTTCATGCACACATACAAAGCACTACAGAACATTGGCCCTGCATACCTCAACAGCCACATACATTTCCATCAACCCTCCAGACACCTCCAATCAGCAGGACTCTCACTTGCACAAGTACCCTGCATGTACAGTAGCAGAGCAGTATGTTGCCCTTCTTTTACATCTTCCCCAAAGCATGGAACAGCCTCCTACAGCACATCAGAGCCTCATCACTTCTTGAGTTCCACAAGAAGCTGACATCCTGACTTTTCCAATAACCTCCAGGGAGTCCTCCACCCACCCTCCTGCTAAGCACATAGATACTTTCACAGGAGATTTCTGCACAATACAAATCAACATAACATAACAGGTACTAGTTAAATTCGCAACGTTGTGTTTGGTGCACTACTCTATTCTTCGTCCTGTTGGGACTGTTTTCGTCAGACACAGGAATCAGATTGAGCAACTCTGATTTATAGTGCCTCATCCACAGAATATTAGTAATTGTCTACACTGGTGTAACATACAGAACTCCAAGAGACAGCGTGAGCAACACTTGACATACCTAACATTCTACAGCACAATGCCACGCCTTCCTATAAGGGGATGTGGTACCAATAGCCTGATTTAGAGTTGTCCACTAATGGAAAAAACACTGATTTCTGGAGGAAGTACTACATTTGTAATAGAATCCACAGGTAAAATTGTCTCTGGTGGAGTCTCCTGTAGATTTAAAAGTTCATCTAGAAATGAGGATATTTTCCCCTACTATCTTGTACTAAATCAGGACCACAGAGCAGATGGTAAGTGTTGGTAGCTGAGAATAGGTCTCAAGGAATGAAGCATCAGCATTCTCTCTGTTGTAGCTCTTGCCTGAACTAAACCACAGGAAACTTTACTTGTGGGTTAGCTGTCAGATTACTCTCCAACTTAAAAGACTGACTCAGGGTTTGGGCCAAACCAGTGGTTCCCAACCTGTGGTCTGGGGACTCTGGGTGTCCACAAAGCCTCCCCAGGGGGTCCGCAACTCCTTAGAAAATTAAATAATATAACAAACTAATAAAGTGTATATAAATAAAGCAGCTAAATGTACAAATTTAAATTTTAAAACGTACTGTAAATGTCAAGGTATTTAAAATCAGATGCTAAAAATTAAATTAGTATCATCATGTTGATTTGTGGAAGCAGTGTAGGTGCATCCAACAGAATATAGTATGGGCGGTGTGTGGTCCTATTTAAATTTAGAAAAGATCGAACCTTCCTAATAATTTGTTTTTAATTCATATTTGTTTGCAAAATGAAAGTAATGTGTTATCATTTGTGTGTGTTTTGATGACTGCTTGTTTCAGTATTTTTTGTGTATTGTTTTGTGGTGTAAATCATCGATAATGTTTAGGGTCCCTGGCTTCCATTAATGACTCAGTAGGGGGTATAATAATTCAGTTGGGGTCCCCGGTTCAAGTAATGACAAAGTGTGGGTACACAGAAGTCAAAAGGTTGGCAACCGCTGGGCTAAGCGCTTTACCATCTTTTTCGTAGTGTCAGTTAAGGAAAGTATGTTCAGAATGCAAAGATACATGAACGGTACAAACTTGGAGAAGCATTTGGAGGTTATGATATGTTCACAATGTCCAAAAATAAAATAAAATTAATGTGTCGAATAATTCCATGTTCGATATGGTCCACAGATTTTCTCCATTCTAGTACAATAAGCGACATCTTACACCTCTATCTGATAAACATGCCTTCTACAAAACAGAGGCTTCACTTACTGAGCTGACAGTCGTACAATTCTTCTTTGTCAGAATTTCATGACAAGTCTCAGCAAAGGAGGTGTAGGCAATTCTTATTTGTGGACTGCAATAGTGCCCATTTAGAGGCATTGGGGAGATGACATGCCTCCAGTGAACCTCTCCTGGCCATAAAAACAGGCAGGAAAGCATATAAATAGAAATAATCCGCAAAGCTATTCCCTTGTCAAAGTCAGCTGTCACCATTAGCTGCAAAATGTCAAAGTACCCTCAGGACTATAGAGTCACTCACTGGTCACAGACGATAGATCTGCCATGTCAGAAACAAACATATATCAAAATGAAATATTTCTAAAGCTTCCCTTTAGTAAGTGGCAGATAAATATTTACTTAGCGCAGTAATTACAAACTATAGTTAGGAATCCACAAAAAATATTACTCTAACACTGAATTTAGCTGAACGATTGTCTTTGCATGTGACAATATTAGTTGATGGTTTGTCACACCACAACTTAAAAGCGGCAGCAGGTAATCAACCTCTGCACTAGCCAGGATAAAAGTACAATACAAGGACGCCTGTGAAAATTGTATTTAATGTTCTTCCTATATTGGAGTTGTGACCTTTATACTAACCTGTCATTAAAAAAAACAGCATACCTACTCTACTGTAATAGCTTGTTACAGATAAATTGTGCTGTCACAATGCGTAGCAGCTAAAACAAGATGATAATTTGAAAGTCACTGAGCACAATCACAATTGCTCATTAAATAAATAAATGGAAGTCTAGATTTAAAGGAGGTGTATAGGTACTGTGATAACGTTCATGGCATATGTTTTACTCTTTAAATCATGAATGTTAATTAGGGATCGCCAGGGGGTGCAGCTGCGACCCCTGGCTTGCATCCTGCGACCGTTAGCATTGTACTTGCGACCGCTGGCCTGAGAAGAAAATAACGCTTTTACAAAACAATTATTTATTGTTGCAAGTGGAGCAAACCTCAGTAAAGAGGCGGCTCTGTGCCCTTGAAAAAGTGAGGAAAACAAGAAATACAGGAGAGAAGTAGGAGATAGAGATAGTAAGTGCCGTAATGAAATTTGAGGGGTGGGGCAGAGGGGCCCTCACCCCTGGACCTAGTCAGAGGACTGCCGTCCGTGCACGGTTTACTGTGCTGAGGGCCCCCCGTGGAGCTCGCGAAACGCCCTCCCCCGCCACTTAAAGCGGGGGCCTTTGTTATGCCACTGGAGATAGGGGCAGAAAGTAATGACTACGAGGGGAAAATAACGAAAGGAAGAGCAGCAAGAGAAGGACACTACAGGTGAGAGAGGGGTGTGTATGAAAGAGGCAGGGTTATTAAAGAAAATCAGAGACAGGTGGCCGGTGTGAGAGAGATAAATGGGTGTAAAAGAGAATGAGAACAGGTGAGAGTGATAGCTGACAGACGCATAGTCAGTTAATACAGAGATAGCCGAGAGTCACAGAGAGGGGAAGGCTGGTGAGAGGACATGACAGTATGAAGGACATGATATATATATAGAGACAGATGAGAAACAGATAGATCAGGAAGAGAGAGAGACACAGGTGTCAGAAATGTGGTAAAGAGACAGCTGGGGATAGACAACTGAGGCAGAGGGAGGGAGGTTAGAAAGATACAGTTCAAAGATTAACAGGTAAGACACATAATAAAGAGGCAGCTGAGAGAGTGAGGAAACCGATGAGACTACTGAGAAAGAGTTTGCTCAGAGAAAAGGCGAGGCAAAGGGTTGGGGAAACAGTTGTCAGAATGATAGAGACAATGATGAGAGAGACACCGTAGGGGAAAGGTAAGCCAGGTGTGAGTGAGAGGAGTGATGAGGAGGCAGGTTAGAAAGGCAGCTGAGAGAGGTGGATAGTTGGATAGGTCAGAGCTGAAAGAAGGGAGTGAGAGAGTGGTGATAAAGTGACAGAGCTGAATGGGAGGCAGAATGGATATACCATTTAGAAACACAGAGACAAGTTCGGAAAAAACTCCAAAGGGAGTGGTGGGGAGGAGGAAAGAGGAGCAATATGGACGTGATATTGAGACAAACAGGTGAGAAAGAGATAGACCAGAGCATGGGGGGAAGGGGCAGCCAGGTGAATGAGAAGGGAAAAAACCAAGCCCAGTGAGAAACATGAGAGAGGAGAAGACATGTGAGATAGTATAAGGAGATCAGTGAGAAATAGAGTTGAGCTAGAGGAGAGGAGTAGGGGTTAGAAAGAGACAGCAAACCGTGAGAAAGCCAGATCAGAAAGATGATAAAAAAGACAGACATTTGAGAAGCAGAGAGAAGGGTGACAGTGTGTCAAAGATCATATGACATTTCTTCCTGTTACATTAAATGGTGAGGGGGTCAAAGGATATGTTATGTCACTTCAGCTACCTCTGGCATTTTGGTGAATTGGCGTCCTTGTCTTAAGTGTTGAGGCCTTTTCCAATCAGTAGTTAAGGGGTAGTTTATACCTAAACCTTTATATTTGTTCACAAACTGTATACAGGCCAAATGTGCATCCTTTTTAGGGTCGAGCGTGCAAGCACTTTGGCCTGTTGTAATCTCTCTGTGGGCTTTTAACCACGCCCACTCTAGCTACTCATTCTTTGGTGTGCTTGTTTTAAATGCTTCATTTTTATTGGTGCATTTTGTGAAATGTCCCTCCTTTGTGTGCTGAGTTCCCTCCCAGGCGAATTCACTAAGTGAACAATTTTGTTGGCCATCTCACTACTTCAAGCTTCCTCTTATTACAGCGTTTGATGAACCCTCCTCCGGTTTCTGTTTACTTTTTATCCCAGCTGCGATCCTTTCTTGACATTCACACAGGGAGCAAATAACTCTTGCGCTTATGCTCATGGTGGCCGTGGCACTTTGCATTGACTTGCTTATGCCAACTGTTTTACTTTTCATTTTCAATGTATGTGGCAAGAAATGTCCAGTTAGGAATTTATAACACTAATAGCTCCAAGTCGAGCAAAAGTGAGGCCCATTGCATTGCAAATGCTTGTTATCTCTTATTGGGAACTCTAAAGGTACCCAGGGTTTGTGGATTCCCATGGAGGAAATTGACAAGATACACAAATGTAGCAAAACCTGTTGTTTTTGGGAAAAATAGTACAAAAATGCTGTGCAACAAAGTGTGTGTGTTTTTCTTCTGAAAATAGCAACAGCAATACTAAGATTGCCCTCATCCCAGTCTTCAGGTGCATTGTTTATTCATCATAGTTTTTGCAATCTAAGTGGTAGTTAATATCTCCTTTTTTGTTGTTTGTACCTACTTGCAATGTCTAAGAAAAAGTTTTAAAACCTATGGTGTACCCGGAAAGCTGTATTTTACTGGAAAGTAAACAAAATTTGGAGTTCAGCAAGTGGTCACTGGTGTAGATCACTCATGGTTTTCCCGCATAAACTAAACAATAAAGTAAAAAACTAGAGGAAGTACAAATAGGTGACAATATTTCATTTGTATGTTTGTCAAGATGGTCGATATACAAAAGTAATATACTGTTATATTTGTCTGACTCTTCCACTCGCAGGAAAATACGCTCTTTGGTTGTCCAAAACCATGTGATATACAGACCCATCAATTGAGCTGCAACTAATAATTTTATTCATTATGCACTGATCATGCAACAATTCATAGGGTAAAATCTTATGAGTAAAAAATCTGTATGAAGGAAAGCTGTGTATCTTTCAAATTTGCTGAAGTATATGAGATTAGGAATAGTGGCTATTCATACTACTATGAATACTCAAGCTAGCATATGATTCAGAGGAAATTTACCAAGTGTGTTCTTTCTTGGACATTGGCTTACATTTGTTCACTAGTAAATAACAATTGTTCTACTATTATGTGTTGCCACACGTTACTTGATAAAAAAATGCTGCCCAGGTCTGTGGGTGGGCCTATCACCCACAACAAGAATGGTCCCAAAATCTAACATGGAGACAGCAAGCATTTTCCTTGGAATTTGAATCTTCCTGAGACTTGGATAGCTGAGGTATTTGGCTCTAGGGGTTGGACTGGAACAGAAAATAGGTCTGTGCACTAAAATAAATGTGGCCCACATTAGTGAAATAGAAAGCTACAGTGTGGCCTATATTTGCAAAGTGTGGCAATTTTCAACTTTAAAGACACGCTGTATAAGTATTTTCCAAGGTATGCAAGAGTGTGTGGATATGAGCATGCTGCAGGCAATGTTTATATCAATGTTACAATGTTTATAGGGAAATCAACAGTAAAAACTGTCGCAGTAGACCATAAATCAGGCCACAAACAGCCAAAACCACATTCCTCACACTACACTGTCAGATCAGCCCCTCAGGCACTGCCTGATTGCCCTAAAGGTCAGTCCATCGCTGGCTGTGGGAAACCTATTAATCCCAGACATTTCTGAAAACTACTCATCACTGGGAGGCCAGAGTGATGTGCCTTGCATTGAGGAAATAGCTAAAAAAACATATTTCTGCCACATACATATTGGTAAAATATTCATTATTTTGACCCATATTGTGAGAGCAATCTGGTTAATAAACTTTCTGGGATACACACTACTACATCACCCTGTATTCCCCTGGTTCTCTACATGTCAGAAAATATCTAGAGTTGGTAGGGGTTCCTCAGTGCTGATAGACTTGGGTCCAATATGTTGCGGCTAGGCACCATGGAAAGAGAAAGACTGTCTTTGGGCTTAGTTCATACGGCATTCTGGGTAAGAAGGCATGCTGGGATCTAAGCAAGCCACACCAGTGTGTATTGCCCTTGTTCTCCAGTTTTCGGAAAAGAGAAAAGCCCACAATTGGTAGGGTTCCCTGGGTTCCGGCCCTCCCAGAGCTGAATACTGCATAAATCGTCCAAGGCAAGGAATAGAAATGGGAGTTCTTTGAGCATAGTTTTGACACACAGGCCGGTAGAGAAGGGGTAAAACATCCATTCTGCCTCCCCAAGGAAGGAAGCACAAATACTTGTTTGGGGGTATTATGGTTCCAATGCCCAAATGATATGGCACTACCTCATTACTTGTCTCACTTTTTCCCCTGGCACTCTAGTAAGCTTTCTGTACCCTGTTTGGGGGCGTAGTGTGGCATATTTGTGTCCTTTACCCATTCAATTAGTAAAGGCAAAATTTGTCAGGGACTACAGAATTGTGAGGCAAGGAAATCCAGGACTGGGGGGCAAGGCCTAATGCCATGGCAGTCGCAGCCTCTTCGTGAGGCTCCCGCTCCACTCTCCTCGCCCCCGGGATTACGACAGCAGAATCTTCCCCAAACCGTAACAACTAAGAGCGGAAGGTGCGGAGACCCCAGCGGCCGCTTCAAAATGAGATCTGGAATTCGTGAATCTAATTTTTGAGCTACGAAATGAGACGAGGTGGTTTTGTGGCAGATCATAAGATGGCGGCCGCCATCTGCTTGGCAACCCCGCCGCAAGCATAGAGCGGAGGGAAAGAGCGGCCTACACCGCGCTCAGTGCTAAATCTCCAAAGCATCTCCAGTCTTCTGCGCCGGAGGCGTCACCCGGACACAGCGAAACCCGTAAGGGAGATGGGCCTCTAAGGAAGACCGGTCCAGACGGACCCGGCCGCATCGAGGTGAGCAGCGTGTACCTCTGGCCCCCTGCAGAGCGCGAGAAAGCGGAGTGCCGATGTATAAATCGAAAGCCGGGAGCACAGCATACGGGGCACCCAGCCTGGGGCCCTTGATAAATAAACTTGGAGGGCCCCCGTCAGTGATCCCGGCCGAGCACCACTGGGGGCACTTGAAAGTAAGGCCTTGCAATCGGGATGCCTGAGGGAGACCCCTGATAATAAACTGAAGCAGCCCCAGCGCTGACAACTACCCAGAGGACATAAAGTGATCCAGACCCCAGCGGGGTTGAATTACAAACCTTTACACAAAGAGAGAGACCCCTGAAGAGGCCCAGAACCGGTAGATCCCGCCACACCGGGGTGAGTTACGCGCACTTCTAGAACCCCGTGGGGGGAAGAAAGGCAGTGCGCCAGCGTCCAGATCGGGGGCCAGGAATGAAGCTGGCGGGGCCCCCTTGCCGGGAACCCCTGGAAAATAGACTCTGAGGGCCATTACCCGTAGACCCAATAGAACACCATTGGGGGCACTTGAAAATCAGACAATTCAAACGCGTCACCAGGGAGAAGCCACTGGTAATAAAGTGAAACACCCCCAGCATTGACAACCACCTAGGGGGAAAACAGTGATCCAGATCCCAGAGAAGACTAACTCCAAGGCTCAGCACAAGAGGGGGGCACCGGGTCCAAATAAGAACTAAAGCGACCCACACAGATCATCTTTGACCCCAACGGTGGCTTGTGGGTTTTGAAGGTAGCTCCAAACCCTGCCCCCTCTCTTGGGCAAATAACAGCGACCTGCAGGAAAACCACTCACAATGGGCGCACCTACGGCTTCGTAAAATGGGCAAAACGGGCAGACGCCGTAACACAGAGTGCAATACTGGCTTTCCCGCCAAGGCAATGATGGAACAGGGGAACCCGACGAAACTTTCCCCAGGGGAGGAGAAAGAAAAGGAAGATCCTACCCTCCAAGACGTGCTGCAAGCCATAACAGCCTCCAGAGTTGCCCTAGAAGGGAAAATAGACGCATTGGCAACTGACCTAACAGTGCTCAGGGAGGACCATCGCCGCCTTGCAGAAAAAGTGAATACCACGGACAAACAATTGGAGGAACTGCGGCCTGAAATAAAAGACGATACCAAATTAACACATCAAATGGAGGAACGAATCAGAGAACTAGAACTACGGGCTGAGGACGTCAAAAATAGATCACGGCGAAACAATCTCCGCATCATAGGGTTACCAGAACAAACTGAAGGGTCCAGCCTGGTAGAATTTCTTGAAAATTGGCTTAAGGAGAAAGTAGCAGACGACGGCTTATCCCAGTTCTTTGCTATAGAAAGAGCTCACAGGGTCCCAGCAACGCTCCCCCCCACCAGGAGCTCCCCCTAGACCAGTAATAGCCAGATTGCTCCATTACAGAGATAGGGATTACCTACTAAATCAAAGTAGGAAGAAAGGAGACTGCATGCTGGACAACCATGTGATCCGTATCTTCCCTGATTTCTCTAAATAGGTGCAGAAACAGAGAGCCTCCTTTAGGGAAGCCAAACAAAAACTCTGCAAGATGGGGGTCCAACATGGGATGTTGTTACCAGACAGATTAAGAATAGTAACCAAATCTGGTGCGCAAATCTTCAACACGGCAGAGGAGACTTGGAGCTTGATCGATGAACAAACGACAGGAGACAAGAACCACAGTCCTGAAAATCGTCACTCAGACCGCAAGGGGAAACACAAATAAAATAATTCCAGTAGACTGAACAGCCCGTCCCCACTAGAAATTCAGAAAAAAAGACAAAAAGCTATGGAAGCAGCTGCTTCCCTCAGCGGCTCCGATCCCCCAAACAATCCCAAAACGATATAGAACATTCTGAATCGGAGCAAGAATCGGAATTCTCGCACACATCCGATAAACAGGGTCCAGATATGACTCTGGGGACCTCAGAAATCATCATCTGATGGAAAATCAGGAACTCACAGCCGCGGGACACGGGAAACTGAGGAGAAAAAACATGCCATGCCCGTAACCAAATCAATGAACGTTGACAACCCTGCTGCGTAATCCATCAGGCTGGAAACAACTGAACAGAACACAGATTTGGGACTATGAAATCCCCTTGTGATAGACTCCCGAGGGTCGGGGAGAGGACGCCTTGCTATGCTCTCGGATCCACCTCAGAGCACCCCCCACATTGATGGACTGGTTAAAGTTTTTCCACTAGTTTGGGCGAGAGAGGTTTTTACTTTTGTCCTGGGGTTGGGGAGTTGGGTAACCACAGTTTTGGGGTTTGCTATGGGTTTAGATAGGTTTCCGAGAACCCTTACTAAAACGAAGGAGTTACCCATGGATACCAATACCATGAAGGAGAGATATGCGAGCCTTTACCTCCTGGGGCTCGCCCGAAACCAGGGGGGGGGGAATTTTCAACATGACCATGCCAAAATCCTACAAGTTCCTTACATGGAACATCAGGGGCATGCACTCAATGGTTAAGAGGTATAAGGTCTCTTCATACCTACAGAGGAGGGGAATTCAGATAGCCATGCTCCAAGAAACCCATTTAACACAGACAGAGGGTAAAGCTCTCCAGAAAAAATGGAGAGGTCAGGCATACTATACCTCCTATTCCGCATCAGAGAGGGGCGCTCTGATTTGGATCCAAGCGGGAGTTCCCTTCCAAATGACAGACAACTTTATAGATCCCAAGGGGCGATTTGTGGCGGTCAAGGGCAGATTAGAGGGCAGGGATTTGGCTTTGATTAATGTATACGCACCCAACACTGATCAGGGAGAATTTCTTACACGACTAACTACTTTACTAGCCCCATACCTACAATCCTCAGTCATACTGGGAGGAGATTTTAATTGCGTGGGAGACCCTAATATTGACAGATCACACCCTCCTCTGCCCAGCTCCCCCCTGGTGAGAACAGCTCGACAATTCACCACCTGGCAAACAAATTGGGGCCTAGTTGATGCCTGGCGTAGATTACACCCCACTGTTAGGGACTACTCTTTTTTCTCGCATCTTCATGAACTTCATGTTAGATTGGACGCATTCCTCTGCTTACCAGATGTATACTCACAAGTCCCAGACACAGAATATCTGTCCCGCACAATTTCTGATCACAACCCTCTCTTCCTGACCCTGAAATGGGGGTCCATTGTTTCCCGTATCCCCACGTGGAGGCTCAAACCCGAACTCCTAGAGGATGTCCCCTTTTGTGCTGGGCTACGCCAAAGTGTGGTGCAGTACTTTGAGGACAATGACGCAACCACTGCTAATCCGCTGGTGGAATGGGATGCCTTTAAGGTGGTAATGCGCGGGAAGTGTATAGCAGAGACGGTGGGTGTACGCAGGACACTACTGGGTGACACGGAACAGGCTGAGGACAAACTACGGGAGGCGGAGAAGAATATACCTGGGAATCTTCAATTGCAAAACCCAGTGCAAGACCTTAGGACCGAGGTAGCTCATTGCACTGAACAGCTTTGATGCTTTGATTATAAAAATGACCTCACCCGGGCACATGGAGAGAGGGATAAGGCAGGCCGTCTACCCGCATGGGTGGTTTCACAGTCCGTTAGATCTCCCCCCATTATGGATTTGACCACAGACCTGGGGACCAACCTTTACGAACCAGAACAGATGAACTCCCAGTTTATGTCATTCTATGAGAGTTTATACAAAAAAAGACTCAATCATATTAGAGAACAAACTGAAGACTATTTAACGGAACTGCATTTAAAATCATTGGAACCTGAACTTACAGAACCATTAGAAGGGAACATCACACTAGCCGAAATCAATGAGGCCATGAAAGGAATGGCCAGAGGAAAATCGCCTGGCACAGATGGATTCCCCATCTAATTTTATGCTACCTTTGCGGATATACTTTCCCCGAGGTTAGAGAATATATATAAAATCTCTAAGGATCAGGGCCTACTGCCGGAATACACCCGCAAGGCATTCATAGTTCCCCTTCTCAAACCGGGTAAGGACCCAACAAAGGTGGGAGCCTATAGACCGCTATCCATGCTGAACCTTGACTATAAAATCCTTAGCAAGATCCTGGCATCCAGACTCCTCCCGCTGATGCACTCCCTGATACACACAGACCAGGCAGGATTCATACCAGGTCGAAGTACAGCTGGGAACATCCGTAGACTAATAGCCATCATGAGAGTCCTGGCTCCCAATGCCACGACTTCGGGTATTTTAGCAGTGGACATAGATAAAGCTTTCGATAGCTTGAATTGGGATTTCCTTTACACAGTTATGTTCAAACTCGGACTTGGACCCTAGTACGTCTCTTGGGTGAAATTACTCTATACCAACCCCTCGGCCAGAGTCCGCACAGGATACACAATATCCAACAAGTATAGGTTTGAGCGCCGAACGAGACAGGGCTGCCCTCTGTCTCCTCTATTGTTTGCCTTGGCAATGGAACCACTGGCTGCTGCGGCTAGGGTGGGAGGGGGGCCCGGGTATACTGGCAGTGGGCGAGAGACACCATATAGCCCTCTATGCAGATGATCTTTTAATATTCCTAGAAGATATCCAAAGAGATCTACCCCTAGTACAATGCTTTCCCGATTCGAGGGTCACTCGGGATTAAAAGTGAATTGGGATAAAACAGGACTGTTTCCGCTTAAAGGACAGCAGCCATCTCCTCTGAACTTAGGTTTGGTTAGATGGGTGCCGAATGGTCTCCCCTGTTTGGGAGTGAAAGTTTACCATGACTGCCAGGACATCCTAGATGGTAATATCGGGAGCACAATGCGCTCCATAAAAACCTGTATGGCATTCTGGCAGACTCTGCCATTATCGGTAGCTGGGTCAATAGCGATCCTCAAAATGATTGTACTACTGAGCTTGCTATACCATTTCTCAGTGCTTCCGATCTGGATTCCTAGGACCATTTTTAAAGAACTGGTCACCATGGTAATTTCATTCATATGGGGAAAGGGTAGGAGGAGGGTTGCCCTGACAAAGCTCCAAAGACTATCAACAGATGGAGGCATGGCAGTCCCTGACTTCGAGACCTATTATCTGGCGGCGCAACTACAGTGGTTGGCACATTGGATCTCAGACAGATTACTTGCAAAAACGAATGCGAGGGCATCCACTGCACAGGAGGTGAGGCTGTTTGAGATACTCTTGAGGAACCCTGGGAATGGGAAACAAGATTCTCCAGAATTAAAAATCCTAAATCAGTGTTGGAAGACTTTTTTACGCAGGAATAAGGTGGAGACTCCTTACTCTACGGAGCTTCCCCTTCTATCCTTACAGGCAATAACACAGGGGGGCACTCAAATTGATCTTGGGGAGTGGATGGAAGCCGGGATTAACACGGTGGGCACCCTCTTTAGGGATAACAAACTGATGTCATTCGAGACCCTTAGGACGGAATATGACATTCCAGCGGGACACTTTTTAATGTATGGGGCATTAAAGGCCAACATATGTAAGCACTGGTGAAGGAAGGGCGCAGAGCCCCACACACAAGCGATCTGTACATATCTAACATCCCCAAATGACAAATCTAAGGTAGTTTCAATACTTTACGGGCTGATGAGAGCGGATAGTATAACACCCTTGATCTCTCTCAAACAAAAGTGGGAAAAAGATCTCAAACGGGATATCCCAGAAGAAGAATGGGGACACATCTTGAGGAACCTCCCCAAAGCGACTCGAAATGCTAGATTTAAACTAATAAACTTCTACGTGCTGCACCATGCTTGCCTGACCCCAGCTCGCATAAATAAATATTTTGGCAAAGTTACAGAGTGTTGCCCGAGATGCGGGGCGATCGGCTTCGAGTTCAGCCACATGTTCTGGGAATGTCCCACCCTAGAACCCTTTTGGTCAGAGGTATGCCGGACCCTGGCACATCTCCTGAGTAAGGAAGTGACCTGCTCCATGGATAACTGTCTTTTACACGACTTTACTCACTCAGCCAAACACAAAATCACAGATAGATTCATGGACTTGGCCTTAACACTGGCTAAGAGGGAGATCGCATCTAATTGGAAAAATCCCAGGGGCCCCAGGGTACCAACATGGAAGAGCGAACTACTTAAATGGGCAAACGCGGAGGGAATGCTTCTCCAGCGTGAATCCAGGAGAGGGATTAGACTTCCTGAAATGGCAGAGGGATGGGAAGAAATATTTGACACACTTAGAGTAGATACCGCATCCTAAGGTTCCCTCGGATGGTATTATCACCAGCGGGATAATACACGGTGAAAGGGGACACGGCACCCATCCATTAATCAGACCCCGGAACATATACCCAAAAATTAAGACGATGGAATAGTAGACCAAACTCAACCGAAACATATCAAATTTCACTTAAAACATTACATGGGACACTTCGAGAACAATACCAACGTTTGAACATGGTTCTCGGATGAAGGGGTTAGGGAAGGACCGGGAGGGGGGATTGTTAGTATTGCTATTAGTTTTAATCTTGTTTAAACATTTAGATATTACCACGCCAGAATATTTGATAGCATTGTTATACAGATAAAATGTGAATATCGGAGAGGGAACATATGTTTGAGAAGAATTGACGATGTTAAACTCCTAATAAAATCTGGTTTAAAAAAAAAAAAAAGGAAATCCAGGACTAACATGCCGCACCTCATTCTTTAGACAAAAACGAACCAAATTACGCATCAGGCATACTGTCAAGGCTTGTGCTACCGCGCACCCTAATTAGGTGCCAGTGGAGCAGGCTGGGGCAATAACACAGATTACGAAATAAAAATGCTGCCCTCAATGCAGGCGCAAATTTTAACAGTTTGTGCCTGCACTGAGGAAAGCACATTAGTGAATTACACGGCCGCAAGTTAAAACTGCATCTCTGTCTTTCGCTGGAGGCAGACTGACCTCTTTTTGGAGAGGGAAAAAGGGCTTCCCTGGCAGGTGGGTGCAGCGTGTTACTGCACCCACCTGCAACGGGATACCTGGGGGCTCCATAGGACCTATGTGCCCCCCTAAAAATGACACCCTCATTGTTGCACTGGCCTTGCACCACTTTACATTTTGCACAAATAATGTTCCTCCAAACAGGTCTTTAATCTGTATCTGTAATACAGAACGGATGCTAAGGAAAAGTTTTCTCTCATTTGCATAGAACCAAGTCCCCATGCAAAAGAGAAAGGTCCTTTTGCAATCACACCAGCTCAAGAAGTGCAGTGGAGCAGATCCGCATTATAGACAGGACTGCCCAATTATCTGTAGCACTTTTTATAAAAGTCTCTGATGACACAAGAAGCAGCCTTAAATGCATGTTGTGTCCCCAAGTCACTTTCTGTAATATGGCCCCTGGTGTCTAGTGCACTTTTTACTCAGCTCTCATCCCTCTGGCAAAATAGATTGGAGTTAAGCCCATGCAGCCTCCCACCCCAGTGGGTAGAAGGATGTTATGGGAGCTAGGGGTGGGGGACGCTGCTAAACATCAAGAAAGGCCAGCCCCATCCCATTCTTTTTTTAACAAATAAGCTATTGCTGGTACCGTGTGCCCTTTCTGCCCCCTGGTGTGAGCAGATTGTGGGGAATCCCCATTTGCCCCCCAAAGTGGGGAAGAATAGCAGTATGGGCACGAGTGGTAGGAATGCAGCTAGATATCAGAGGGGCCAAGCCCTACCCCCATTCTTTTTTTTCAGACCCTGGTGCCTAGTTAGCTTTCAGCCTCCCTGGAGTGGGCACATTGGAGATAAACCCCTCACCTCCCATAAGGTGGAAGAACAACAAGTGCCTCGCATGGGGAAGCAAGTAGTAATACCTCAAGGACCGTTCCCCACTTTTGAATCCATCCCTGTATGGATGCCTGCTCTGGGACCACCCACCTGAGCACCAAACACAGTGAAGTTTAATGGAGCCGAACACTCTTTTTGCTTTCACTTTCCACAATGATGATGCCATGTGGGCTTGATGACGCAGAAAAAGAAGGTCCGACATATATTCATACATACCGTGTAATCAATACATATAATGAAGTGTGATTTTAGTAAAGAAAATAATGTACGAGGGAAATTGTGCCCTCGGGGTAGTTCGCCATCATTGTAAACGAGCTTTATTAATCATGAAGTATTGAAAATGTAGTAATCCGTCATAATCGCAAATGTATGCCATGATTTCTTGTTTGAAAACTGTTTTGCTTAGCTTAAATTTAGTACAGGCTTTGGCCTAGTTGCCCGGTCTCAAATTCTAACTGCGTGGTTTTTCCTTGAACTAATGAAACATATATTCTTGCTTGAAGTTGTATTTTTCCAGTAGAGCTGACTGATACACTTATCTCCAAGGTTTCGTACTAGGCCGGTTTCATCCCCTTTGATACAAGGTCAGTCTCTGCAGGTGCGGACAATGAAGGTACAGATAGTAAAATAATTGGCAAACCATGTTACAATTTGTGTTCCAAGGCTCCAAGGACAGTGTATGCATAAATGAGCGTTAGTAAAAGACAATTTTGATTGGACAATTTGAAGCCAACCTATGAACCCTCCAATGGAAGACCCTGCAGAATTTGGAATGTTTCTTACTTAAACCCATCGGACAAAGAGAAGTCAGCCATTTTCCTCGATGCCAGTTTGAAGCCTGATGCCAGACTCCATTTTGGACGACACCCTGATGCCCTTTTCTCTATCTGAGAGAAAGAGACTTTAAGAATTCTCACCCTAGAGACTTTAACTTTGATTTGCCCCGTCTTGCCCATGCAGTAACTTTGCCCCATTCTCCTTGCCGCTACAAGGAAGCTTGCCCTTAACTTTGCCCCTTTGAAATTTGCCCCATGCTGATCAACCGGTACCTGAAGGACGAAGACTTTTCTTGAATGCTGATTGTATTTGGTAAATATGAAAGGATAAATGTATTATGCATTGTGTTTTTCCTTTTAGGTACCAACTGCTATTTTGATAGGGTCCTAGCTAGAGGTTTTCCAAATTTGTGTTGACTAAATTCGTTTTGCATGAAGTCCTACATGCCAATGCTAATTAGAGGTTAGCCGAGGTACTCATTCGATGTATCATGCTAATTTGAAATCTTGTTATGCTGACCAATGTATGCAATTAGTCAAATACAGTTAGTCATATTGGTGATTTGCATTGCGATAACAGAGTGTATCATTATTCAGATTTTATGTAGATTGCGTTTCTTCAGCCGTTATGGACAGCTAGTAATGTTCATATACATATATCAATTGGTTTTGAGACATATATACATCGTGCTAGCTTTGTTAATATAGGGAAATAAATTCACTAACTTTTAATAAACTGGTGTGGTTATTCATGACTGAAAGGTCATGGTGCGCCGAAATACCAACTGTTATTGATTTCTGATGTGCTATATTGATCTATTAATTGAGTATTGATTACCGATTACAATAGTTATTGATTATTGATCTGAGTGACTCGACTATTTTAGGATGAGGAGAGCCCGACTCGGTTAAAAGATTCACCGACCTCCAACGTGTCCAGGTACAGGTAATTTATAAGGGCTGGACGCGTTATCAGGCTGATTGGCATTCCGAATAAAAAAGCTGCAGGCTGGAGGGAGCTCTTCCACAGAAGTCCACGAAGGATTCCTTGCCCCTAGAGCGGGTGCGTGCACTGCAGAGGGAGTGTGTAGGACATGCACTTCCTATCACCCGCACTAAATAGGTTAAAGACTAATCTACTCCCTATAGTACATAGCCAGGGTCCATTTCTGGGTAACTGTTCACGCTTTAGAAATTTCCGTCATCATCAACATAAGAAGGCTAGTTAAAGTTATTCACAGTTCCATAACATTATAAAAGAAGTCAGTTTCAGCCTTGCTCTTTTATATGGATCAAGGAACTCCTCGTGACTTGCAATATCGTTATACCATCCCATACGGACATAAATAACCTTAAAGATTAAGATGACTGTTTTGAAGGAATGGAAACAATGCCATGGACAGCCAAGCTAGGAACAAAAAGAAGACCTAGCAAAACCATTTTAGGCAATCCCATACTTGTCGAAGCGAGTGAGCAAGCGCCTCTTTATAGAGGTTAAGGGGGTCTCCCGAAGAAGGTTGTGAAAAAATGGAGGCAAGCTGGTGCGTTTTACCACACTGTATTAAATATATTGGCTGAAAACATTATTCTAATAATTCCAATATTTTAGCACTCTCAGGAACAGCTGAGGGTTCTAAAACTGGTGCAGGCTAGGAATTCCACAAGGGTTACAGAATTCAAGAGACCCAAGCCAATAGCTATCTGGTTGCAAATGTGACCCTATTACTATATGAAACAAGCTTCGCTAGACCATTTTCTACTTTTCCCATAATGTATAAACCACCTAAACCGTCATTGCTCACTCAGTTTCCGCATGTCCCCTCAATATATGATGCATTATTTAATTGCTATCCCATTTCCTCATTTCCCTCCCCCAAAGTGTCCCACGTGATTCCTTACTATGTAAAGCACCATTGCTAGAGAAAATGAACTAGGAACTGCCAGTGATTGGGCAATTTCCACATTTTCGAACTGAAAGAGCACCACTGATAAGCCAAGCCAGTTTTTTCCCCTCCTCCACCAAAAAGTAACGCACAATTCCATAATGTGTAAAGTAGCATTATAAGCTCAGTTAAACCTTAAGGAATCATTGGTAGGCCAGTTGTTATAATGAGCCTATTATCATTGGCAGTAGACCTGTTAAAGCCACTCTGCCCACAACTCACGATTGCTTAATACCAGGCTCATGGTGATTTTCATGTCTAGTCAGGTACCCAATGAGCTCTGATTATTGCTGTCATTAACAACACAACAAGCAGTCTTGGAGCCATTTCCCTTGCTCGCACTGGGCCGCGCAGCACCCTTGCTACACCACCGTCTACAATGAGCACTTTATAGATTTTATGCTGAATCCAATATCAAGTTACAGGAAACCTCCTCACTAGCACATCGTCCCTTTCCCCATATTTCTTAATTGCCTGTTTTTTTTTACTAGCTGTGTATACATTCATTTTATGTGACATGTTTCTATGAACAAAACGACGTTTAAGCCTCAGCAGAGGCTTTCTGTAACGATGCCTCCTCCTCGTTCCCTGCTCGTCATTTCAATACATTATTAAGGGTGGGTGTAAAGACGACATTGTAAACTAAGGCGGTCATTCCAACCCTGGCGGTCCGAGACCGCCAGGGTTGGGGACCGCGGGAGCACCGCCAACAGGCTGGCGGTGCTCCCATGGGCATTCTGACCGCGGGCGTCCAGCCGCGGTCAGAAACGGAAAACCGGCGGTGTACCGCCGGTTTTCCGCTGCCCTGGGGAATCCTCCATGGTGGCGCAGCTTGCTGCGCCGCCATGGGGACTCCGACCCCCATACCGCCATCCTGTTCCTGGCGGTTTCGGCCGCCAGGAACAGGATGGCGCTATGGGGTGTCGTGGGGCCCCCTAACAGGGCCCCACAAAGATTTTCAGTGTCTGCTATGCAGACACTGAAAATCGCGACGGGTGCCACTGCACCCGTCGCACCCCTTCCACTCCGCCGGCTCCATTCGGAGCCGGCATCCTCATGGAAGGGTGTTTCCCGCTGGGCTGGCGGGCGGCCTTCTGGCGGTCGCCCGCCAGCCCAGCGGGAAACCCAGAATAACCGCAGCGGTCTTCTGACCGCGCAGCGGTATTCTGGCGGCTCCCGCCGGCCCTGCGGTTACCGCAGCCGGCGGGAGTCAGAATGACCCCCTAAGTGCTTTTATTTCCATAATTGCACTGACCAAATCCGCACTCCTATTTTTTCCTAATTTGATTATACTCAAAGTCTCATGTGACACTGAGTCACTGCATAAATTACAATTACAGTCATAAAAGATTTTCAGCCTACAAAATATGGAATTTTGCTCTAATAGCGAGTTTAAGTTATTCATTATTGAGCAATGGCAGGTTTGACTCAATTGACCTATGTATGTATATGTGCATGGATGTATGATATGTAGGGTTAAAATCGTAGAATTGATTTATTTGGCCTAGTTAGAACTTGCAAATGTGCACATGCAGTTCGCCGATTCCCAGAGGGGTTGTGTGTGTAAGAGGCCTTGGCTGGTGCGGGCTAGTATATTTTGAAGAGGGTTGTGTAAATATGTCTCTCACATTGCACTGAACGAGCCAAGATTTACGGAACTGCCCCGAGGATATTTTAGTGGCAAGGAGGCACAATAGTGCCAGCAATTGACAGAAAAGTCCTTATTGCTAGTTGAAGGAGAGGGCCAGGACAGTAGAATGTTATTTTGCTCGTGACAATGAAAAACATGCACAAGAGCTGAGCAGCCAAAGCAGTGACTGTCCTGTGGCACCAAAATGAAAACACAAGCAATTCATCTCTTCTACTAACAACAGCGGCATCACTAAACATCGAATCTAAAAATAGAATTTGGGAAATTCAATAATTTGGTACCCAACCATCAGCTAGGCAGTTTCTACAAAATATACACACGTTGCTATGAAAAAGAAACCACTAGTTCTGTGTCGAGTCAATTCCAGCAATCAAAAGCTTGTCATTTTCATTAAAAACGATTTGGGGCCCCAAATTCAGATTTTCATGTTTAGTAAACACACCTGCTTCCTTAACTTCAGCTTGTCATTTTTATCAAATACCCATATGCACTATTACCATACATGTGTCGGTTCTGCAATACATGCCCATGTATCACAATCATATACCATGAATGTCTATCAGATGCCAGGATTCTGCACTACAATCATACTAGGGACAGCCAGACATATGACAAGAATGCCCACAATAGTCCTAGAATGGGAACCATTATTCAAGGACCACAATAATGCTAGGAGAGTCCTTCATCATAACAAGGGTGGCACAGTGTTCAGAGGATGTCCAAAATTTAGTTGAAACTCAGCTAGAGCATACTAGGAACTACAGCATTGTGCCAAGAATTACTAACATTACTGAGGGGCCACAATTTGCCAGTGTTTGGGCACCTTCATGACTAATCTACATAACAAATATATTTTGGTATAATCATGCCAAGGATGCCCAAATATGACAAGAATGGCCACCATTATACCATGGATGTTGTTATGCCAGGAGTTGGAAGCTCACACCAGAGATACCAGATATGCCCACAAAATGCCATGAATGGTCATCATTATGCCAGATGTAGGCCGAATGATTCCAGAAATGCCCACAACATGTCAGGGATGGCCAATATGTAACTAGGTGTGGGCCCCATCATAATAAAGATGGCCCATTTATGCAAAGGGGCTGATGCTGATGAAAAAAAGGGACACCACACTGGGCACATATGCACTCTTTCTCACACACACGTGAGTACACCTATACATGCACACACACATGCATACACTCACTTCCACACCCTCAGCCATTAATGACACATATTTGGCTATGGGCTAAGTCCCACTTCTTCCTCCTCTGCTCCTTCTCTCAGAGCCAGAAATGGCATACAGCAGGCTAAAACTGAATTTCATACCACATCTATATTTTTTACATAGTGCCATATATGGGCAATCACCGTATGGCTTCTAGTAAACTGCATGGTAATTATCCACATATTGCAGCCCCACATTGTTGGTCAATTTGAGTGTGTAACCAGGAGACTAGAAGAGCAGCATAAATACCTAAGGATGGCATTGTCAAGTGCCCTGTTGGAGATCTGAGGGATGTGAGGCAAGTTTCAGAACTTGCTGATAGAACTCTGAGTGCTCTTGGCCACTTGTCAGCACATCAATGACTGATGGACTATCCCATCAAACATGTTCTACCTGCTTTTCCTACTTCCTATCACTCAGAGTAACTGGTTCTGTAAGGTGCATCCTCCTACCGACATGAAAAAAGAGCAGTACCTCACATTTCCATTTCCTCTGACTGATACCTGGATCTTCTGTTGGAGCTACACCCACACACTTACATGGATGAGCCATCACTGTGTAACACAAGTGCACCACAGTCTGTTGCATCACTACACCCCATGAATACTAAAACAATGCATAGATTCAATGATTCCCAAGAGTAAGTTGGGGAGGGGTATGCAGCTGCTGATGTCACCATTCCCTCTCCACCCCTACTGCCATCAAGTGTGGCTACTGCCCTCTCAGATCAGCTTATAGGGATACTGATTCTAGTCTCAGAAGCACAGATCATTTTACCTGAACTAAAGGTGTGAGGCAGGCTTATGGCTCCACGCTTGTAAAATACAATCTAACCAGAATGAAGGGACCTTATTAGTTCCCCACAGTGTGTACTGTGTGATGTGTGAAGATAAAACATCACAAGTGTGAAAAGCCAATAATAGAAGGTTACTCAGTTCCCCTATCATGTAATTCCTAAACAAACCCTGAGAAACTATTTCTTATGGTCACAGAGAAATCTACCTCGAACCAAGAGTGCCAATTAGATTGGATGAGGAGGCCTCAATCACTAGTTGTTGCATGCTTCATCATGTTATGTTAAATGTTTTTTATACAGTGCGATAATCACCCAGATGCATCTAGGCACTGCAGAGATTAAAAGGAAAGATTGCCCATTTGAAATAAAAAAGCAGGGTTTCAGAGCCCTTCTAAAGGTCAGTAAATCAGACACAGATTTAATGTGCTGGGGAAGAGAATTCCAGAGTTTCATGGCCCCCACCAAAAAACTTCTTTCACCCCACACCAAAAACCTGAATTTAGGACCACCATGCTCATGGCCGGGCTTGAGCATAAATACCTCCCTGGTTGATACCATCTGAACATATCTTTGAGGAATGTAGGGCCCAAATCATGTAAGGCGTTGAAGGTGATGCACAGAGCCTTGAAGCTCACTCTGTGTTTAACAGGGAGCCAATGTAACTTCATTATGGCAGGTTTAGCTTACTGTAATTTTGGGATTCCCAGCAGCAGCCTGGCTGTTGCATTTTGGAGAGCCTGGAGCTTGTTAGCAAACTACAAACGCAAACTGAAGTATAATGCGTTGCACTAATCAAACTTGGCTAAAACTAGCACGGTCCCTACAGTTGTTTGAAGCATTTATTAATTACCTTGAGCATTTAAAAAGATGCTGAGATGGTCACATTAACTTGGCTACTGAACACTAGTTTATTATCCATCAGGAGACCAAGATTCTTAACCTTACTAGCTGGAGGTGGTAACAAACCCAAACCTGAAAGCTAGTAGAATGGCGTCCAGAAGGAAATATCCCTCCCAAAGAGTTGGACCTCTGTCTTGCTGGAATTCAGTTTGAGACACTTGAAGTCCATCCAGTCATGGATGGCTAACATACAGTCATGAAAGTTCATCAGTGACCTTATCCACCATGGTAAGATGATACTACCAGGGCAGACTCAACCTCATTAAAGGGAGTTCTTAATAAAAGTAACTGGACAAGAAGGGATCCAGATAATGTAAAACTACCTTAAGGTAAAACCAGGCTCATACCTCTATTAGTGGGTACCTAAGGTAGAGCTAAAAGCAATGACAGAGGATGTTACTGAGATACAATGACACACACATCCTAATGACCCAACATGTTTCTTCCCTCATACATGCCAGTACTAGTCGGGGATCCCTATCTCTATTCCTTGCACTAAATTAGTAAGGATAGAGGACAGAGTTGTCAAACCGTGAGTCCACCTTGACAACCAAGGGACTCATCATCCCCTAACTCTGGGTAACAAGAACTCCCTGGTCTGGGAGGAGGAGGTATCCTCTGTAGTCACACATTTGTCAAGAGAAATACCAGCAAGAAATCTAACTCGCTTCCATCATCCAGCCGCTCAAGAGATGTGTGTATATGTGTTTCTGTGTGTTTGTGTGCGTACATGTGTATATGCAGCATGTTACATGTATATCGTCTGGCTGGGAGACCCATTGCAATGTGAATAACGTACAATTGAGAGTGCAGAGAATATTGTAAAAACAGTGGTTCTCCTTCCAGTTTTCGTTTGTATTAACATAGCAACCTGCATGCTAGTTCACTTGCTCGGAAAACTAATGTGATTCCATGTCCTTCTAATATACATCAGTATTCCTGCTAGGGTAAGACACTTGTCCAACAAAGGAGCTAGAGCTTCCCTTCTCAACTTGGTCGTGTTGGGCATTATTTAACAATGACGAGGCCTGCTCTAGAGTCTTTGCCTAGGCTGTGCATTGAAGCAGCAAGTCATATGTGTCGAGCACCTCCCCAACCTGCAAAATCCTGGCAAGAAATTCTAGAACTTACTTGGGTTTAGCTGAGATAAAATTTCAACCACAGCATAGAGTTTGGTTGGTTTTAAATTTCAATAATTTTATTAAAAATATTCAAATAACCTGTTTAAATTAATAAGAGCATTGATCTTGAACAGTTGAGTAGAATATAGGATCAAACAAATAAATTGTTACAAATATTATAAGAAAAAAAATAAACTATGAATAAGCATACCTTGTAATATCAAAGTACATCAGTCTTATATATTAAACTATAAATTAAGAATGATACCTAATTCAATAATTAGCATTGAGATGGGTAATAAAGGAGATTCAAGGGAACTCTAACACTTCTTCAGAAATGGGTTGATGCAAATTAGTTCTTAATGCAGAATAATTTAGCATATTAGTTATAGGTAACTAACATATGTCTTTTAATAGCTGAAGACAGTGGAGTAACAAAATTGGTGTCTAATCTATGGTTATAACAAACACCATAACACTGTGTCTGAAAATAATTTTTTTTATTTGCTGAAAAGCTACAGCAATTAATAAATCCACAATTTGCACATTCATTTCACAGTTTATCCAAATATCTGAAAGACTACCCAAAAATACATTTGTAAACAGAAATGGTATGGAGGTATGAAAAATTAGATTAATTTGAGAGCATACCTGAAGCCAAAATTGATATGTATGTGGACATTCAAATCACATATGTTTTAGAGTCGAATTAGAGACTTGGCATATCCAACATGTCAACATTATAGAAGAATTTGTTTTATTTAAAATTTGTGGTGTAAGTAGTAACCTATTATATAGAAAAAATAATGTTTGAGTAGTGTTAGCCGCACAAGATGTTTTGCAAATTTTGGTCCATATCCTATTCCATAAAGGAATAGGTAATGAGACTGCAATTCCATTAATGTCTTCTGCCTTGGTTGAGCTATATAACTGAGAAGAGAGTACATTCTTGAGGCGGAGGGAAACGTTGGTAAGATTTGTAATACAGGGGAAGGTGTAGGTGCTTGGGAGGTTACAGACAATAGAGAGTTATACGATTGTAAGAAAGCTCTAGTTAAGAGCTGATATTTGTTTTGAAAAGATGTAGGAAAAATAAATTACTGTTTAGCCTGCGTAAATGAAAGTAATGAGTGATTATCTAATAATTGAGATACCCATACTAAGCCCTTTTTATGCCATGGCTTCCAAAAAACACATTTATTTTTTAACTTAATAAGATTTTGTACCAAATTGATCTAAATTGGAAAATCTAGAAGTAAAGATAGGATGTAATATTACACAAGCAATTTTAAGAACCGGTAATGACATATTGGCTGGACGCTGGGTGAGAAAAATAAATTAGGTGAACGAAAATGGATGAATAAAAGATAATTCTAACTCAACCCATAAGGGTTTTTGGTATAAAGCATCTTCATAATACAAATGGATTGAATGTGTTCGAAAAAAGGCAGTATGATAAAGTTGAAGATTTGGAAAATTGACTCCCCCATCTTGCTTGGGTTGTTGCAGCTTTTTAAGAGACATCCAGGGCTTCCTATTATTCCATAAAAAGGAGATTAAAATAGAATTGATTTTCTTAAAGCCGAAGGAGAAGTATTAATGGGAATATTAGAGAGATAGGAAATTATTACAGGAACAAGCATCATTTTAATAGACTCTAGTCTACCCCACCATGAGAGAAAAAAAGGGTTCCATCTTGTTGTTAGATTCTTAAGAGTTGGCAACCGAGCACCAAAGTTAATAGAAACAGTATCTTGTAAAGAATTTGTACACCAGATGCTTACATATCTTATTTTTACAGGATTCCAAAGTAAATTTGAAGATGTAAATTCATGTTTAAGTCACCCTTTATTAAGTGGAAGAATCTCACATTCATCAGTGTTAAGCTAATATTTGATAGACACAATTTATTTGGTTCGAAAATTTTCAACCATAAAAATAAAATAAGCAGCACATCACAAAACACTGTCAAAAATCACTACCAAAACCACAATCGTGCAGATATCCTGCCCAATAAATACTTTTAAAAAATTTTAAAAGAAACATTTATTACCCCAATTAATTTATCACCTCATAACCTACTAATAATTATAGCACATATAAAAATTGCATTCCAAGTTTCATTGCAAAAATAATATTACAATAGGGATAAAAATGTAAAAACACTTCAAAATTATTTATATTATTCCATCAGGTTATAGCTCCCTTAAGAAAAGATGCCACCCCCGACACACCAGCGCATAAGAAGCCATACGCAACCACAAAAAAAGCTGTGCGATATTGCACAAAACCCCTGGACCTCAATAAGGGGAGTAAGTAACGTCGCCTAAAGGGAGCATAAAAGTCACAGAACAAACTAAAATTAATTAAAGTCTGCGGAGACAGTCCATCACAAGGGCACAGTTTTATAGATTTTTGATCAAACTGGCCTAATGGAAAACAAAAATTACATCTGATAACCCCCAAACGAAATCGCGTAAGAGGCCTTTCCTTAACATTTCTTATCTCCAAGAGATGTGCCTCTGAACCCACCCCCATCTTTAACATTATGAAATCTCTTACTGATTTTTTTCTTAGTTCCTTCTCCTCCTCTTAGCCCCTAAGATTTTAAAGAAATTCTCCTTTGCTCAACATTTATCAGAGCTAGTTAAACCCTCTGGTGCCTCAAACATATCTAACCATCCAAGTGCAATGGTTACTTTTCTTATTTACATCAACCAGGGAATATCGTTCACATGATCATATAACATGCAGCCCCACAGGATTTCTCTGTTGAAATAGGCAAACTCAGTCCAGATAGAGAACCATAACATAAAAGGAGCAATATTGATGGTATCTTTTACGAAGTCTAGATCCTATTCAGCATGCAAACAAAAGCCAGAGGTGTTTTGACCAACTCCTAGCAGCCTTCTGCAGAAGCAGATTTCCTCTGTCGCAGGGGCCCTATTTTCCATATAGCCCCTAAGGGAAGCCCCATAAACAGGACTGGCAGACATTTGCGCCTATAAACTTCAAGCAAGGGCTTAATAGGTTTATTTCCCACCCTTGCAGCAAACTCAAACGTAGCACCAACTGCAGCATTAAAAAGCACCACTCTCATAGAAATACAAGATTTCCAGGTGCCCTTATCATTGAAATTTACCCCTAAATAGGGGAATTCCTGAACCTTACTAATTACTTGCTCATTCATCTTCAGCCCCCCCCACCCTGCTCAATGGTTTCCCATACAGCATAAAATATGATTTACTGCAATTTATCTCTAGATCTAAAGATGACATACGAATTTCATAGGCTTTCACCACCTCACGAAGGCCATTCATAGTACGGGCCATATGCACAGCATCCTCTGCATAGATCAATACCGGGACACTCTTACCATTAATTTTAGGAGCATCCTTGCATCGTTCAACTAAAAAATCATACAACCCATTTGTGTACAGAAGAAAAAGGGAAGGGGCCAGGACACACCCCTGGCGTACACCAGTTAAGCTCAAACGAGTCTGAGCATTCCCCATGTGGCCCAACCTTTACGTTAGCATTAGTTCCTAAATGGAGATACTGAAGCAGCTCCACAATTTGAGGATCCATACCCAACCGGATTAGCCTCTCCCACAATTTGCTCCGATTAACCTTATCAAAGGCACAACTAAGATCCCTGAATGCAAGATACAGAGTGCCCCTCTTGGCTTGCTTGTATTTTCCAATCACTATCAGCAGATTTAAACATTGTTCCTGGGTTCCAAGCCCTTCCCTAAAGCTATATTGCACCTTGCTCAGAATTGCATTTTCAGTCATCCAATCCTCAATGCACCTTAAAATAATCCGTCCCAAAATTTTGGCCGAAGAATCAAGGAGAGAAATTGGGCGATATGACGAGGGATCATTACGGTCACCCTTTTTATGCACAGGAATGATACATGTCGATCTCCAAGTGGTGGGGATTCCCACGCTGACTGCTGCATTGAGGACATTGAGCAGGATAGGCACCCACAGCTGAGGACAATATTTATAGAGATCCATTGGGATTGTGTCCGGGCCAGGAGCTTTATTACTAGCGCTACCATGTAGCGCCTCCCTTACCTCTAAGAGTGTAAACCTCATAGCTAAATTGGGGGGGATCATCATATTGTTTACCCATTTTCTCTCCTAGGGGACTTCCCTAAAAAATCTACAGAAATGCGCAAGCCTCGGGCAATATTATAGCACAGGCCCTCAGATGTTTCTGTCTCAATAAATGCCCTATTTACAACCTTCCAAAACAGGCCTGGGTTCTTATGGCTACTGCACGTTCCAAATTCTCCCAGGCTAACTCCTTGAGTATTAGCTTTCTTGCCCTCAGGACAGATTTATACTGAGCCCTAGCATCTCTAACGTGGGCCTTATCTGTTGGATACTCATTTAAGTCCTTCCTCAGGGATTTCTTTGCCTCATAACAGGGCTTACTAAACCATCCACTCTTATACTTACCAGAGGACTGAGCAGCTACAATCAAACAATCTTTAAAAGCTATGTTTACTCTAAGCATAGAATCCATCACTTCCCCTGATCTGGGTGTTTCTGCCAGAAGTATACCTGTAATCAGATTTAGGTTTTCACCCACTACCCTTTCTGCTACTTGCTAGATATTTACCTGTCTCCAACCAAGTCTCCAACCCTGATCTTTTGTCCTCACCGTAACTGGCCTTCCCTACCCTGGTTTGCGTAAAACCTCTGGGAAATTAAAGAAAATCGTGAGTGGGTTATGGTCACTAAAGTGCTTCTCTACCACCTCACCTTGCATAACCACATTTTGTAAAGATGGCGACACAAAGCTGTAATCAATTGTTGTTCCAGACCCTCTACCTACAATCGTTGGGACCTGACGTGTGCCCGCACATCCATGTCGCAAGTATTCAAAAGGCCCAAGCTCCGTAGACCCATAATCAGGTCCCTGCCTCTTGGGTCCTTTGATCCCTCATCTATATATACCTTGTGATCCAACTCAAAAGGATTCACCACTATACTATGCCGCCCTATGTTCAAAATACCACAGCACACCCCATTTGTTCCTGTAGTCCATTCAGAAATGCTGAGTCATAAGTAGTTTTCGTGCTGGAATTTTTTTGTTTATTCCTCCAAGATTCAGGAGAATGTACAACTAATCCCATGAAATGGAGTCTCTGACACGCTATTTGCGTTTGGAACACTTCAATATATGAATTGCTTACTTTTGTGTACTCTTTTTTGATTGTACTCTTTGTTGTATATTTAATCCACAGGCTTGAGAAAGTCAATTTGACGAAACACGTGTCAGCTGTTATTTCATGGGATTAGCTGTTCCTCGCAGCTTCTGGGACACAGAGTCCCCTTCTTGGGTGCTGCGCGTCCTGCGCAGCGGTGAGCAGGTCAGCGCTATTAAGCGCATGCCGATTGTTGGCTCCGCCCGCCTCCTCACAGCTTCTGGGACAGAGTCCCCTTCCAGTGTTAAGCTTATAACCTGAATGTTTTGCAAAATTTTAGGCCGTATCGAAAAAAGTTTTAAAGGAAATTTCAGGGGAAGATAAATATAATAGAATATCATCAGCAAATGCTGAACATTTGATATGCAAGTCTTTACAATTGAATCCTTGTATATTAGTATTCTGACGAATAGAAGATAAAAAGGGTTCAAGTGCCAAGATAAAAAGCAAAGGAGACAAGGGACATCCTTGTCTGACTCCTCTGTAAATAAATTTAAAAAATGTAAATTTCGCACTTGTATAGCGCACTACTCACCCGTTAGGGTCTCAAGGAACTGTACGCATACCGCTGTGGAACCCCTCCTGGCTTTTCCCTGTGAGGCACCCACTCCTGGGCAACCCCCAGGGTGAAGCCAGGCATCTAAGCGCTATCAGGGGCCATTGTGGAGATTAAGCAAGCTATTGCCCAGAGTTACAGAGTGGGACCCGTTAATTAGATTAGGCACTGAGGCAAGAATTATCTGGTCCAAGGGAATTGAGCCCAAGACCTGCCGAGGCAGGAATTGAATCCTGGACCCAGGCCAGATCTCTGCATCAGGGTCTGCCGCTCTAACCATGGGGCTTCACTTCTGTGAAGAGAAAAGGATGAAGAAGTAATACCATTTACAAAAACTGACGCTTTAGGAGAGCTATATAAAATGGACACTAGTTTGATAAATTTCTGGCCAAAACCGAACCAATAAAGAGTAGCAAAAAGATAATCCCAATGGATGCGATCAAACCCTTTTTCGGCATCTAAGGATATAGCAGCTAATAATTTCGAATAAGTCTTAGATTGATTTAAAATGCCAAAGAAAAGTCTAGTATTATCTGAAGTATATTTACCTTTAATAAAACCCGACTGTTCTTTGCCATTTGAAATGGGAAGGAAAGATTCTAGTCTAATTGCAAGAATTTTAGCTAATATTTTGTAATCAGTATTAACAAGGGATATTGGTCAAAAATTTGTACATAATTTAACATCTTTACCTTCTCCTGGAATGAGGCAAATCAAAGCATCTTGAAAAGTGCCAGACACTTGTGAAGAGTTTGTGTAATTTGAGGATTAACAACTTTAAGAAAGATAAATAAAACTCCACAGGAAAACCATCTGGTCCGGGGGCTTTTTTGTTTTAATAGAATTAATTGCTCCCTGAATATCTTTGAAAGAAATATCAGCATCTAGAGGGGAAAAATCAACATTTGAAGCAAATTCCTGTTTAATAGAGTTTAAATATGTATTGATATTCAAATTAGATGGAGATTTTTCTTGGGAATAAAGTTTGTTATAGTAGTCAGAAAATTAATGCAAAATCTCTCTATCATTAGTGACCGGGGCATGATCATCACGTAAAATCATTTCAAGTTTGGTTCTATCTTTTTTTATTTTTAAATAATTTGCTATAAGTTTGCCCACTTTGTTTTGTCCACCATAATATTTGGCACTTGATTTAAGAAGAAATGAGGCAGCATTATCTGTAGAGAATTTATTAAATTGTAATTTAGCGTTAACAAATTCATTCTGATATTCTTTTATTTTAGACGTATAATAAATATGTTAAAGGGATTTAATATGTTTAATAATGTCAAGTGATTTTTTATTATTAGATTTCTTTTTGTTAGAAACATATGTTAAAATAAAATCCCGTGAAGCAGCTTTAAAAGCATCCCATATTGTGTGAAACAAGACTTCAGTTGTATCATTCAATAAAAAATATTCATGTATAAATTCTTGAAAGTTTTTAATAAAAATAGTGTCTGTTAAAAGAGAGGTTTTAAAGCGCCAACGATGAACTTTGGGAGTAACAGAAGGTAATTCCAGATCTAATGTAACTTGGGCATCATCGGAAATTAGAATGGTACCAATCTCTG
Organism: Pleurodeles waltl; assembly: GCF_031143425.1. Taxonomy (NCBI): domain Eukaryota; kingdom Metazoa; phylum Chordata; class Amphibia; order Caudata; family Salamandridae; genus Pleurodeles; species Pleurodeles waltl. The sequence continues at coordinate 1,172,387,829 of NC_090447.1, read as the reverse complement.
AACCTAGGATAAGTTGAGATAAGGACTTAGATGTAAATAAATAATCAATCCTGGATTGGGAAAAGTGTTCTGGAGAAAAAATGTGTATTCTCGTAACATGAGATTACTGAATCTTCATGAATCAATAGGGCTCTCTGTGCAATAGCTGAAGTAAACTGCTTGTGCATGGATGTGGGAATAGAATTTGTTTTAGAGGAACGATCTAAAAAAGGATCAAAAACAAGATTACAATCACCTCCAAAAATTAAGTAAGCATCTGTAATAGACATCAACTTATTGGCAATATTAGGCCAGAACGTTTCATCCAAGTGAGTAGGTGCCTATATATTCAAAATTGTTATTGGTGTGTTATTGATCATACGTTTTAAAAGTAGTCAACGGCCTTCTGTGTCGTTTTCTTGTAATACTAATTTAACATATAAATTTGATTTACATAAAACAACAACACCATTACAGTTACCTGTGCCAGGAGATGTGAAGGCATAATCTACCCAATTAGTAACTAACCTCAAAATCTACAACATGGGTTTCTTGTAACAATGCTATGTCTTTGTTCAATTTGGCTAGATATGTGAGAACTCTTTGTCTCTTAATAGGTGAACCTAACCCTTTAACATTCCAAGTAGTTATTCGAAAAGACATACGAAATGAATTATATCAAAATTAAGAAAAGCTACAAAAGTAACAGTGATAGACACAACAGCAAATATAGTCATATCCGGGAAAGAACCCTTAGAGAAAAAAGAAAGAACTTGTAAACATAGAGGCACATAAATTGACCATTGAGGCAAGGTAGGACCAAGGCAACAGTTAAATATGTTATGAAAATAATTAGTAATATATAACAGTTGAAAAAATATTGAAAGATTTAGGAAAACAATATCAGTAAAAACAAATAGAAAACAATAACGAAATATAGAGATAAAGTTATGAAGAACGAGAAGAAAAAGAAGGAGAAGAAGAGTTGTAATGTCAAGAAAATAAAAGACATAGGTGGTCATTACAATCTGGACCGCCGTGCTGAAGACCGCCAGTGCAGGCAGTTTTCCGCTGGGTGAATTATGACTGCTGGCAGCCCTCCGTCCTTTTCCCGATGGAAAGCCGCCAGCATCCATACTGGTGGTCGGCAGGGAAGTGGAGGTTGCTCCACCTCCACCACCCCATCAACAGAACACCGCCCACTGAATCACATTCCGTGATTCAGCGTGGCGGTGTTCTGTTGACGGGGTGCTGGCGGCGGAGCAGCCCCCATGGATCCCGTCCCCTCCCGGAGGATCAACGGACCAGGTAAGTTCATCGTCCGTTAGGGGAGGGGGGCGTTGTGTGTTGTGTAAGTGCATGGAAGTGTGCGTGTGAGTATGTAGAGGGTGGTGTGAGTGCGTGTATGCATGCAGGGGATGTGTTGTGTTTGGAAATGTGTGCATGTCTGTCTGTATGTATGTCTGAATGGATGTGTGCGTGTATGTCTGTGTTTGTGGCTGTTGGCATGTTTGTTGACATGTGTGCGGGTATGTGTGTTGGTGGTGTCTGCATGCGTGTACGGTGTGTGTCTGGGTTGCGATGTTGGGGGTAGGGGTGGGGAGGGGGGTCCTGCCACCTTTGGGGAGTGGCAGGGGAGTGGGAGGTGTGGGTGTGGTCTCGGGTGGGGTTGGGGGCTGGGGGAGACCCCTATCAGTGCCAGGGAAGGAATTCCCTGGCACTGATAGTGCTTACCGCCATGGATTTCATGGCGGTTCCCAACCCCATGAAATCCATGGCAGTCAGCCGGGTCGTGATACCGCCGGAGGTCTTGTGACGGCCACTGGGCTGGAGACCCAAGTCTCCAGCCCAGCGGTCGTCTCCGCCCTGGCGGTCGGAACCGAGAAGTGGCAGATGACCATGGCGGTAAGCGCCATGGTCATAATTCTCTTTTTTTTACCGCCAGCCTGTTGGCAGTAAGACCACCACTTCTCCGCCAACCTCCAGGGTCGTAATGAGGGCCATAATATATAAACAAACAAAAAGAACATACCTATATAACACATAAGGAATTGAGGGTGGTGACACCACAAAAGGAAGATGGCGCAACTGGAACTTCGACGAGGTCAACAGAAGAGGAATCGGACCAAGTACAAAGACGATGATGTAATCATAATATCATCAATAACCAATACCTGATAAAAGAGACAAAAGATTAATACGAGAAATAAGATACATAAGGAAAAGGGCATAAAATATAACATTGGGACTGTGATTGGGTCATACGTTGTGTATTGCTCAGACCCAGGACACAGAAATTTATACTTGGTCCATGGTGCACAGCCCCATACCATATCGTTGGTGGTGCGTCAGTTTGCTGTCGAGTTTGGGGACATGGGTAACTGTTTTGTCTTACTGACGGTTGAGGCCACAGTCACATTGATTTTGGGCGCCTTCTATCAGCAGCAGCAGCAACAGGATGTGTAGGATTGGTATCATGGTAGCACAGGATGTGTGAAGATGCTTACAGGTGGGTTCCTGCCTTATATGCCTCCGTTTACGCCAGCTGAGACGTGTTGGTTGGACCGTCACAGTGAAGTCGGCGGAAAGCAGCATCATAATATGTCCGGCGGAAACACTAGCCATGTTTCCACCGACAGCCTCATTGGCCTATCTCATTACTGCGGCGGTCTGTGCTGCCTGGCTGCATCAGCAGAACCGTAACAGTCTATCTTCTATGAAACCACATGCATTGTAATATAGTGGTCAGACTGCCAACCCGACAGTGATCCGACTGCCACCATGGTGGTCCCCGGACAGCCAAACTCGTAATCGGCGCCATAGTTTTATTAAAGTGCCATTTATTACATTTAATGGCTAACATTTTCTAAACATATCTTTTAATATATACCATTTTTACTGTGCATTATGTTTCAATAAGTGCAGCAAGTTTTTTATTTTTTATTTTCAAGATTTTTATTTTTAATCAGAATAGTTCCAATTATGCACAGGCTATAGATCTAGTGTAGGTACATTTTTAGGTGTAATTATACATCTTTTTTAAACATTTTGTATGTCAGTTTTCAACAAATAACTTATACTTAGATCACATACTTTTCTAAACATTATGGGCCTCTTTACAACCCTGGTGGTCTTAGGACCACCAGGGCTGCAGTGGCGGTAGGACCACTGCCAATGTGGCAGTCCGACAGCCACATCACGACCGTGGCAGTTGCGCCACGGTCAGACTGTCAGCGCCGCCACTTTTCCTCTACTGGGGGAGCTGGCGGTCCTAATCCACCAGGGCAGCACTGAAAGCAGCGCTGCCCTGGGGATTACAAGTCCCTTCTCCACCGGTGGATTACATGGCGGTAGCCCCACCATGGGGGGCCCCATGGGGCCCTATGCACTTGGCAAGGGCAGTGCAGGGGCCCCCATGGCTAGCCCCGTCGCACTTTGCACTGTCTGCTCCGCAGACAGTGAAAATCACGATGGGTGCTGGTGCTCCCTACGCCCGCAGCATTGACGCCGGCTCTATTATGAGCCAGCATCAGTTTTGTGGGCTGTTTTCTGCTGGGCCAGCAGGGGAAACTCTGACCCGCTGTTTCCACCCGCTGGCCCAGCAGGAAACTCGTATTAGGGCCCGTGGGAAGGGGACCACACTGGTGGTAACCTGACCGCGGGACTAAGGTGGGTGGCCTTTTCCATCCACGGAAGACTTAATTAGGCCCTATATTTCAAAGTAGTGAAACAATACTGCTATACTACACTGCTCAGTTTTTGTAGAGTGCATGGCTAGCCTTTCGAGTGTCCCATCAAAATCCGACAGAGGCAACGTTGATCAAAATCTAAAACAGTTGTGCTTTAAGCAACTTCCTGAAATTTGTCTCTGATTGCTGAAATTTCAGTTCTACTGGGACTTTAATCCATAGACTGGGTACCAGGTCAATCAATCAATTATTTTTCAGAGCGCAATACTCACCCATTGGGTCTCAAGGCACTGTGGTCTCCAAGTTGCTCAGGCCAGTTCACTTCTATCCATCTTGACGGGTTGTTCCCTACAATCAGCACTTCTGTCTTATTTCCATTCAGTTTTAAGCAGTTCACTGCCATCCAATCTGTGACACCTATTAGGCACTGCTCCAGCTGTGGCTCTGTCAAATTTTACCCAGGGTTCAGTGCCACTTAATTTGAGTGTCATCTGCATAGGACACCAGGTCCAAACCAAATGGATGGACAATCTTTGTTAGAGGTTGGACGTAAATATTAAAAGTGTGGGGCTAAGAAATGATCCCTGAGGCTTCCCACCAGTGAGGGGAACGACCTCTGATTGAAAGGTTTCCTCTCACACCTGGAAACTCCTATCTTCCAGAAATGCCTTCAGTTGCACCGCGGGCTATGGTTCAGCCTGCAAAGCTGCCCTCTTTATCACTGCAGACCACAGCCCCTTCCTCTTTTTTTGGGGAATGCTGCAGTTCTGCGTGGCGGCCCACTGTAGCTATTTGGGCATTGCAGATGCTTCCCACGACGCCTGCCTCTGTTTTCTGTCGGACACACCGCTGGTATGCGTGGAGGCCTGTGATTAATGTTTTTGGAATGCCATGGCTCAAGTTTGGAACCGCGGCTCCTACATTATATTATTTTGGGAACTTACACTTACCTCACCTTCTGGGGGCCATGTTTCTTGTTGGTTCTTCTTCTTTCCATAATCCAATCTTGTTCACAGAATGCTTACGGAATAGTTTATGTTTTCACCATTCTAAAATGGCGATCTTTTCTATTTTCTTTATTACTGTTTCCCTATCCAAGATGGATGTTCTTTACTTCCTATTACATCACTTCCTTTCTATTGGTATATAAAAGGCTGAATCTTTCATTTCCTTTGTGTTGCAACACTCTCTGCTTCTGCTGGTGTGGCCTCACTCCCATTGGTGCATCCTGTTCCTGCCTGGTGTATCTTTGTTTCTTGTTGGCGCTACATGTTCTTTTTGGAGTCTTTTTGGAGCCTTCTATTATATTCTGTCTCCTGCTCTGGTTCTCTAATGCTGATACCTACTGGTCTCTCTTTGACCTTCCTTGTGGCCTTCTTCCTTCAGGAGTTCCTGCCTGCAGCAGAGGATTTTTCCTACTGGATTGCCCTTATCTAGTACAGACCAGAACCTTCAAAAGCTGACATTGGGACCGTCACATCACCTCAAAGAAAAAGTACGCAGGGTGACACCTTCAGCCACTTTGCTGAACACCCCCTCGATTCCTACTTCACTGATCCTCTGTAGAAGGGTGTGGTGAGGTCCAACATTATCAGAACAGCTGTACCAACCTGGCTTGTAATCCGTCTCAGTTCTTCCGTGACAGCCAAGACAGTGGTTTCTGTGCTGCTCCCCTTTCTAAATCCTGTTTGTGTAGGGTCGAGAATGTTATGGGTTTCTAGAACAATGAACAGGTGTTTATTAACATGTTTTATCTAGAATTTTGCTTGCCACTAGAAGAAGGGTCTGTAATTTTCCATCAATAGTGGATTTGCTGAGGTTTTTTTAACAGGGGTTTAACTATTGCTTGTTTCCATGGCTTGGGAACATTTCCATTTTCCAGAGAGTAGTTCAAGGCCTCTAGTAAAGGATCCAGTCAAGTGCTTCCACCCTTTAAGAGCACATCCGGGGGAACTGGGTCTAAGGGTGAACCTGACTTAATAGTTTTCAAAATTGCCTTCATGGGGGGCGTGGTTTGTCCGCCAACCTGAATGGCCGCCTGAACGCAGAGCTCCATGCCCCAGGCCGGGTCGGGGCCTACAGAGGGGGCGCTTTGTTCTACCAGGAGCCTCTCCCGCTACACTGGGGACCCTCGAGGATGCGCCAGGCTCGGGAAATGAGAAGTCCCCGACGCGGAACGGCTGCACCAACTGCCGACAGCAATCGGCCGGGCGCGGCCTAGTGAGGCATGCTGAGCCGCGGCCTCGATTTCAACGAGGGATGGAGGGCGTCAGCTGTGGAACGAGGGGTCGGGAGTGCCTCCCTTGGGTCACATGAGCCTGCTTATGACCCTCCGCCCCTGCAAGGAGTAAGGCACCCTAGGAGGAGTAGGTGAAGGGTGAATGACCTCCCTCTTCATGTAAAAGACTAACAGATGGCCTATAGCGTGGCAGAGTTCCACGGCCTGCGGGAGCTTTGAAGTGTGCTGGACAGGCGCCAAAGACCATACCCAGTAAGGTGCAGCAAACTGGGGCTCACCCGTGGACGATTGGCCCGGGCATTTCAGTCTCAGGGGTCCATTCTGGTGCCTGGAGGGGGCGAGACACAGAGAGGTGTGCGAGAGGGAGCAGCATTACCCCACCCAGAGCTCCTTCAACAGGGGCAGGTACAGGCTCAGGAGAATCGGCGGGGGGTCCCTGCCCCCATGGAGTGGCTGTTTCCTTCAGGGGGCATTTCGCGGGGCAGGGCCCACCCGCCTGTTTGCAATGGAGCAGTGACAGAGGTCCCCATCAATCGGACCCACCGGGGCTCATCAGTGCAGTCGACATCCCTCCGCCCTCTACTCTTCCACCCCTGTACCAGTCTGGCAAGTAGAGTGGGACCCAGAACTGGTAAGAATTGACCCCAAAGGTCCTGAAGGCAGGGTCAGTCACCACTCAGATTGCCTGTCGGTGGAGGAGAAAGCGCAACCTAGTGTTCTGGACTATTCTTACAATAGTGTGATCCCTTTACCGAGAGTACCACTCCTCCCAGGCCCAACCTGCTTGTTTAATCCCTTCCGACAGCTAAAGCACCAGCCTCCTTACCGGCTACGTCACAGACAGGGTTCAACAGTCACGTCTTCACCAGGTAATTCCTCTCCAGGAACTCCGCCACCCTGGGGCAATGCCAAACGGGAAGTCTTCCGGCAAACACTCCTGCCAACTGTTGTTTTCCGAGGCCCTGGCACAACCAAAAACCATGGCAGTGCAGATAGCCCTTCCAGGTTCCACGTCATCGCCAGCTGATCTCCCCCCATTGGAGGCGGCGGACCGCAGACTGCAAGAGATCGCTGCGGTGGGTTGCAGCCTGGAGGCAATGGACTCAAAGATATCCAACCTGAATGTGGCCTCCACCTCCATTCGGGATGACATCGCCGGCTTCCGGGAGACAGTGAATGACTTGGATCAACGCCTCACGATTATGGAGGGCCAGGTAGCGGGACTGCCCGACCGAGAGGCAGAGTTGCGGTCTCTACGAGCAAAGGTCGTCGACTTGGAGGATAGGAGTCGAAGAGATAACGTATGTCTGTTTGGTATTCCGGAACACAAGGAGGGCTCCGATACTAAAACTTTCTTCAAAAATCTTCTGCCCGGGCTTACTGGCCTGGAGTATTCACCGCCATTGGAGTTCCAAAGAGTCCACAGGATCAGTCCCGTCCATAAAGCGGCCTCCGACAGGCCCTGTCCCATCATTGCATGCTTTCTACGACATGAACAGGCTCCCCAGACCATCTCAGCAGCCAAATCTCAAGGCCCATACTCCCTAGAGGGACATGAGAATAGGGTGGCAGCGGATTTCTCCAGACTAACAAATAAAAAGCGGAAGGCATTCCTGGCCCTTCGCCCGCAACTCAGGAACCTATATGTTAAATATGGTATTTTTGAACCTGCTCACATGTGGGTTACATACAATGGCAAATCCAGGGATTTCACTGAACCAGGAGACCTCAGCTCCTTCCTGAGCGGCCTTGCTCCACATCCTATGGACACTGCCACCACACACTCTCTCTGCAGTTTCGTCCCCGCTGTCTCAACCTCAGCATCCAGTCTCGCAAAAGAGAGGCAGCATTTATGACCACTCCCTTAAATCACAGGAGGGTCGTGACCATGTCCTCCAAGCAGTGATTGACCACACTCAGGACCAGGGCAGAGACAAGTCCGTTCCCCCTTTATGCCAGCTCTCGAAGAGCACCCTTAATGCTGGACCCCAGGGTGCTCTGAGGTCTTCTCGCTCTTTGCTCAGCAATGAGTTCTTCCTCATCGGACAGCTAAGTTTCATGTTAGACTATCACTATCATTGCCTTTCTCCTCGGTTGGGAGGGGTCAGGGAGGGGTCTGGGCTGGTGCTCTATCCTTATGCTTATGCAGTGTCTGTTGTGATTTACCCCTGCTTATGGGTCTGCTGCATGGCCAACCTCCTTGCGAACCCCATACCACCTTGGGGGTTAAATTATAGCTGATATCACGGAGCAGCAGCAGATACAAACGTTCTATTCACGCAATATCGCAAATGTTCATGATACAGTTTGTATAGAGTTATTTATTTATTATTAACGCTTCTTGTATGGTGTTGACTACACTACACGTGCCATGTGATCTGCCTCAGGTTGTGGGTTGGGACCTTGCCACCAGACGCCGCCAGCTCCCTCTTTTAACCATACACCCCCTGTGCTTCCTGTCCCATTTATCCTGTAGTCTCACAGCTGAGGGGGGCCATCACAAAACGAGTCCCCAGAGGACCTTAGGCATCCCTCACTCCCCAGATAGTGGGGAGGTTTGCATTTCCCCTCCCTGTCCCACTCATCCCCACTCCCCAAATTGAAGAGATGCTCGGATGGCATGAGTCGTGGGACTTCAGTCCTCAAGCCGCGCTTCCCCAAGACCATTTTACTCTTCCTGGGCACCCCCTGGGCCGTGTTGTTTGCCTACCCCCCTTCTCATAGTTCTGGGGCCCATGACCTGCCCCCCTTTGAAGCCCTTGACAGAGGCCGTCATGCCTTTCATGATCCCCGAGAATTATCCTGTTGGCGATACTGACCCTGGTGTGAGGTGGCATGGACTCCACTCTTTCTATTTATTTAGATGGGTGCTCCTTTATGATTACCTGTCTGGGTGGTCGGCTGGATTGTACTCTTCTCTCCATTTCTTAGTTGTAGCAAAGCCTTCCTTCATATTTATATACCGTTATATATCGCCTTTCCATGCTCCAAACTCATTGCGCTTCATGCATTGCCGCCTGGCGCTACCTGTCAGGGAGGCTCCCTGGCAGTTCTATCAGATAGCATATCAATCCCTTTACGCCCCCCCAGTCCCCCCCAACGCCTGCCTGGCGCGCAGGTTTTACAGGTTCCGACCCGCAGTTTAGCAGGGCTTTTGGTGGCGAGATATTTCTCGTTCACTGTAGTTGTCCTACCCTCTCCCTTCCCCTTGGTTCATTTATTATTTTTTCCTTCCCCTTTGTCTTTCACACCCTCCCTCTCTCCTTTGCGCTTTGCCATTTGTACAACCCTTCTCTCTATTTGGGCGATTATTATTTCTTCCTATTTCTTTCATTCCCTCCCTCTCTTGCAGCTTTCTCTTGTCTCGTTTTTCTGTCTGTTTGACTCTTTTACATTCTGTGACTGAGGGTTTCCCCCACGTTTCCCCCTTGACCTAGTTGTTCCTTCCCAGAACACAGGTGCTCGGAGCTTCGCTATTCCTAACCCATTCTTTCATTCATTGTATTAACGAACACAAAGTTCCCAGATCCCCATAGAGTAGGTTCCTATTACACTTCATAATGGGGTCGACGACCCCGGTCTTGGTTCTCTCTTGGAATGTACACGGTATGACACACTATATCAAGGGGCAGAAGATCCTATCTTATCTTCGGTCAAAAAGTACTGACATTGCCCTATTACAGGAAACACACCTTTCCCCCATCTGAATCAGAAAAACTCAGTAGAGACTGGGTGGGCAAGGTGCTTTTCAGCGGAACGCCATCTGTGCACAGTGAGACGCAAGGTTCTGGGAGGAAATGCGGGGTGGCGATACTTATTCGTTGATCCCTTCAGTTCAGGCTTCTTAAGATGTGGTACGATCTGGAGTGGCGTTATGTCCTTGCCAAACTCACCCTGGGCTCTTCTACAATTTGTGTTGGTTTTATCTATGATCCGACGAGCTCCAAACATTCTTTTTTCCTGTCTCTTAATTGACTTTTGACAGAGATTGGCGCCTCCCAATACCTGTTGGGAGGGGACTAGAACTTAGTGCAGGATGTCATCTTAGATCCCTCAAGTGGCCTAGATGTGGGAAACAACGCGGACCGGGCCCTTTTCCGTGACGTTCTATCGGACCATAGTCTGTTGGACCATTGGCGCCTTTGTCATCCATCCGACCGAGAATATACCTTTGTTTCCTAAGTACATGGGACTTAATCCCGGCTAGACTATTTTCTAATCAACCATCGGTTATTACAGTCGATTCGAATGTCTGAAATTCTTCCGGCCGCACTGTCTGATCATTCTCCAGTTTTATTGGCTTTGGAGCTAGGGGTTGCATCACCAGGTCGTAAGCCTTGGTGTCTCCCAAACCTCAGATACCAATCCCCGAAGGGAAAGGAACTACTCAGATCCCACATTGCCACATATCTCCAGAACAATAAGGGCTCGGTCTCCTCACCACAGTTACTATGGGTGGCAGCGAAGGCGACTATTAGAGGACAACTCATGAGAGATGCGGCCATCTGCAATGCCCAAAGGAGGGATCAACAGAGCAAACTGGAACACCCATTCCATCCATTCGTCGCCGCCTGGAATTAGCTAAAATGGAGCTCAACTCCCTTTATACTTCAAGGGCGGCATATGCCTTTCAACGGCTGAGAGGTCACCATTATGAGCACAGAGAGAAGGTGGGTCGTCTGTTAGCCGCTCAACTACATCAGAGAGAGGCGGCATTGGCTATACCTGTCACAACTTATGTGCTGCTTTAATCTGGAGTCCGTAGAACGAGTGGCGAGGATCTTGTTCCTGAATGTTCAGCCTTGGCCCAGGTAGGGGCGACTCTTTCTGGTAGCCACGGTGCTGCAGGCAATGGAAATGCCAAGAGCAGGGCGTGTCCCTCAGAAGTAGTGCCAGGGAAAAAAAAACCCTGAAAGGGGAAAAAACCTCCAAAAAGGAAAGGTTCCTAAAACAGGAACAAAATGAATAAGTAAATACAGGAGCAAAAGTACAGGAAAAAACACTGGAACAGAAGAAAGCCAGTATAGAATACGAGGAAGCAGGAGCAAAGACACCATCCAAACAGAAAGTGTTGCAGCGCAAGGAGAGAAAGAATCACAGCCCTTACATGCCAACAAACAGGAATCGACTAACAGGAAGTACAAGGACACCATCTTAGATAGGGAAAAACACATGGAACATAATGGACTAGGAGCCATAGAGAGTTGGGAACCAGGAATGCTGGGAAGAGAGGGGTAATATGGGAAAAGGAATAGACATAAAGGAAGGCACAACAAAACAACAGGAAAGGAAGAAGAAAAGAAGAACAGTCGAGGGGGGAGGTCAGACCTGCCTGGAAGCGCGTCGCGCTAAAAATGAAGGAGGCCCCTTGCCCAATTTGGGGCCTCGAAATGTGCACAGCAGGCTGGGGACGCGGCGCGGCTTCAGACCGCGTGCCGCAGCCCGAGCCGAATGTTCGGCTTGTGCCACGTGCAGCGGTGCGACAATACCAGCCTTACGCAGCCCCGAAGGGACGTTCATAACGCACCCACAGGCAATTGCAGAGGAGTTTGGTTGTTTTTATCAAACCCTATACACCCCAAAAACAACTGAGGACACTGGGCGCTTGGACGCCTTCCTCGAGAGGGCGAATATACCATGCCTTTTGGATGAGGGTAGAGCACTCCTGGAGGGTGACATCAGTAAGGAGGAGATACAGCAGGCGATAGCCAATCTTTCATACCACAGGGCACCCGGGGAGGATGGGTTCACGTCAGAATTCTATAAATGAACGAGAGCAGATACTGTAGATGCCTTATACGAGGCATTTCGGGGGGCTGACCAGACGAGCTCCTTCCACCCTCTCTCCAACAAAGCCTCCATCATAGTTCTACCCAAGCCGGGTAAGGATCCCCTTCTATGCAGTAGTTATCTTTCCATATCTCTCCTTAATGGAGATATCAAGATCCTGGCAGGGATCTTGGCATCCCGCCTCAAGAAGGTCATCCCCTCACTGGTTCATCACACTCAAGTGGCTTTTGTTCCAGGGCGCTCATCGAGAAATCACCTCCGCACGTTACTCCACGCTATCTGGACCGCCAGGGATTCACTGGAGGAGGCCTTTGCCCTTTCACTGGACGTTGAGAAGGTGTTTGATCGAATAGAGTGGTGGTACCTCTTCGAAATATTAAAACGTTTTGGTCTAGGGACGAGTTTTATCAACAGAGTACGTTTGCTGTACGACTCCCCGACAACCGAGGTAAACTGCGGTGGGTTTCTCTCAGAAGCCTTTTCGGTCAACAGGGGGACACGTCAGGGCTGCCCCTTTTCCCCATTATTATTTCTATTATCCGTAGAGCTCTAAGCTGCGACAATTCGCAATTCCAATCTTATATCCGGTATTTCGGTTCCAGGCGGCCGATCCACTATTTACCTATATGCTGATGATATTTTACTAACTCTCACCGACCTATCCACCCTTAGAGCTGTCCTAATGGAATTTGAACATCTTTCGGGCTATCGAATCAACTGGGACAAAAGTGAGGCGCTATCATTATCCCCAGTAACAGTTAGTTCTTCATTTCAGGGATTTTCAGTTAAATGGAAACAGTCACGTCTTCGCTATCTGGGCATTGACATTAATGGAGGTTTGGATAAAATGGTGGCTGACAACCTGGATCCTTTACTTTGCAGTATGAAACGGGATTTTGAGAAATTGACCTAATTGGCCCTTTCTATGTGGGGCAGAGTACAGGCGGTACGAATGGTGACCTTACCACAATGTCTATACGTCCTCGGTATGTTACCCTTGCAAATACCCTTGTTTTTCCTTCGAGAGATAGATCGTCACATCCAGACTTTTGTCTGGGGATCCATGCGTCCACGGTTACCTAGAGCCACTTTGCTTGCCAGACGTGAGTTTGGGGGTTTGAGTCTTCTCTCAGTGGAACACTATGCCTTGGCATTACATCTCTCACAGATGGTCTTTTAACTCCCGGTAGTAAGGGACCCGCCGCTTTGGGTGGAAATAGAACGGACACTCTTGCGTTCCACATCAGGACTCCAGGTACTATATAATGCAGATCCGGTATCCCAACAAACCATCAATCTCATGATTGGAGCCATGCGAAAAGCATGGCGGCAAGCACACCGCTTATTAAAAGTGGAACCCCACGTACATCACAGGGCAGCCATATGGGGCAATAAAGGTTTTTGGATTGGGGAAAGACTATTTTTTGGAGGGAGTGGTGTTTGAAAGGTCTCACGACGGGTGGATCAGTTCCTCATGGGGGACAGATGTAAGTCATTCCCGGAGCTCAAGGAGGAATTTGATCTCCCCAACCACCAATAGTGGCACTTTATACAGCTTAGACATTGTCTGACGAGCCGTCTTGGGAACCCCCCCCCCAGTGACTTTCCCAATCCCCGATACTTCAGTATCTGGAAACCTGGGGTCTATTGAGGGGGGCTGTAACAGGACTACAGGCACTGTTGAATCGGCACCTCTTTTCACTCCCCCTCCAAATTTCCCTCAAGAATAAATGGGAGGCACGCTTGCAGGTCGAATACGATCTAGAGGAATGGGCAGACCTAATCGAGGCCAGAGACCGTGGAGCAAGGGAGGACTGCTTGAAATTCAGTCTTTTTAAAACGTTACATGATTGGTATTGGACTCCCAAGAAACTGCGTACTGCAGGGTTACTGTCTCACACCTCCTGCTGGAGCTGGGGATGGCCTCACCATGTCATAAGCCTTGGTGTCTCCCAAACCTCAGATACCGATCCCTGAACGGAAAGGAACTACTCAGGTCCTACGTTGCCACATATCTCCAGAACAATAAGGGCACACTGTGACTTGCCACATATTTTACACGACTGCCCGGTCATTCAGCCTTTTTGGTGATCAGTGGAGGATACCCTTAGAGAAGCGTTACCCTTACCGTCTTCCCTCACCCCTCCCCTTCTTCTGCTGCATGATACCGGAGAGCTCTATGATCTCTCCAGACCGCAACATCGTTTAATGCACACGCACTGGCCACAGCAAAGATATGTATTCTCAGGTATTGGTGTGCGGCAACCGCCCCATATCACGGGGAATGGATCTCTGCAATGTATCAGGCAGCCTCCCACAAGTGCCTCATATATGACTTGCAGGATAAAGCAGACTTGTTTTTACAAATGTGGTCGCCCTTTCTCTCTGGGCCAGTGAGTTGAATATTCACCATGGAGGTCACGACACAACTACCTGAGTGGTGCTACGCTTATCTGACAAATTTATCATCACACACCAGTGCATTATTATCTCTTTCCGTTTTGTGTAGGCCTCAATTAAGCGCAAGCACACATCCTCATCTGCTCTCCGTTCGGTCCTATCAGGAATGCACTGACCACTCACCCCCATCTCTCCCCTTCCCTCCTACACTTTTTCACCCCCTCTGCCTTTTTTTCCTGTTCATTAGTTACCTTGCCCCTGTCAGCCCTCCTTGAACGTGTCTTCTGTCTTCCTCCCTTCTCCCATTTGTGTTATTCTTCCCACCCCCCCATCGGTCACTATCATTATCACTCCCAATCTCATTCTCATCCCCGTCTATGTCTTTGCCCCCTCTATTCTTCTTCGCACTTTCCCTCTCCCTTCTGTCTTCTCTGTTTCCTCTCCTCTCCCCTCCCGTTTTGCCTCCACTCTTACTATCAATCCATAGTTATGTTTTTCTCTATATGTCTTTCTAGCTTTGTATGCACCTCTTTCTTCAGATACCCCCTCCTCAATTGAGACCTTACCCATGTTAATGCAGACCGACACTCAGAGACACCCCCTCTTCTTATTCACATTGCCCTCGCCGAGGCGCTATTCCATCTCAAATTTCCCACCTTTTATGGCCCCTTTTAGGTTCTCCCTTTACTACTCCAAGGGAGGGATATCACCCCTTCCTGCAAACCACATGGGCCACCGTTCCCCACCTTCAGCCAGAGTCTCCTGTCTATAAGTCCCACAGTCTTTTATCCATTCTTCGTTATCCTCATGTGACATCCTGGTGCTCCCAATCCTTCTATTTTCCAGTCAGTCGTGGGGTATTGGAGCTCTAGTAATCGTAGTGATGGGGCAGCTAGAGAGGGCCGGTTTATTAGTTCTGTTAGGAATATATATATCTGTGCCCTTTCTTGGGGCTTGAGGTGGGACAGAGGGGGAGTATAACAGTAAAATTTTGGCACTGTCTTGTTAATACATAAATGTGTTACTGTATTCCTGCATTATTCTATTGGGGTAATGTACTACCGTATTATCTTGTTATTGTATGTACTATGGGGATTCTATGTATTCTATATTAGTAGAAGGTGTATGCCTTAGAAGTAGATATGAAGTATCAGGGACCTTCCGGATGTTATCCTAAAGTCGATTGTCCCTCTTTCCTAACCTGCTTGACACTTTTTGGTGTGGTTCTATCAGACTTTAAGATCTATGATGTATACGAACCTAGGAGGCTTATTATTTGCTTTCTGTATATTGTTTCGAAATATGACAATAAAAATATACAACACAAAAAAAAATTTGCCTCCATGGAGTCAAGATCCAGTGGTGGGAAGAGATTTAGGGAGCTACTATTTCCTCTTTGCCTTGTTTCATCTTTAATTATAACTCTCTTAAGTGATGGAACTGTTAGTGACTCAATATTATTACAAATTTTACTTTGGAAAAATTTGCCAAGCATGGTACATTGCTCGGTGGAGCCTGGACATCCTGCAGAATTCTGAGGTACTTTCATCAGTGAATTCACTATTTTAAATACCTCCCTAAGGGAGTTTAAGGCCATATTTATTTTCCTTAAAATAGATCATCCTAGCTTCTTTTATCCCAAGTTAATATTCCTTTAACCCCTTAGCTGCTGGGACTCCCCACTCCCAGTGCTGAGCCCTCTTTGGGCTATTTGGTGGAGGCCTTCATAACTTTTTGTCCACATAAGCTATCCACGCCAAATTTGCGTCCTTTTTTTCCAACATCCTAAGGATTCTAAAGGTACCCAGAGTTTGTGGGACCAAGAAATCAGCCAAAATACAGCTAAAATGTTGTTCTTTTCAGAAAAATGGGAAAAGGGCTGCAAAAGAAATCATGTGTTTTTTCCCCTGAAAATGGCATCAACAAAGGGTTTGTGGTGCTAAAATCACCATATTCCCAGCTTTCAGGAACAGCAGACTTTAATCAGAAGAACACATTTTTCAACACACTTTTGGCATTTTACTGGGACATTCCCCATTTTTACTATTTTTTGTGCTTTCAGCCTCCTTCCAGTTAGTGACAGAAATGGGCGTGAAACCAATGCTGAAGCTCGGACAGCTAAACTTTTCTGAAAAGTAGATAAAATTATGAATTCAGCAAGGGGGTCATTTGTGTAGATCCTTAAGGGTTTTCTTACAAAAAGTAACAGCTAAAATAAAAAGAATATTGAAATTGAGGTGAAAAAAGAGCCATTCCTGTCCATGTTGTCATCTATGACTTTTTCCAGCTATGGCAGATTTTTGAAAGCAATATATTGTTACATCTGCTGGACTCTTCTGGTTGTGGGGATATCTAGAACTTGTAGGTTCATCAAAAAACCTAGGTACCGAGAGCCAATAAATGAGCTGCACCTTGCAATGGGTTTTTATTGTATACTGTGTATACAGCAATTCATTTGGTGAAATATAAACAGTCAAAAGTAGGTATCAAGGACACTTTTGTATTTCCAAAATGGCCACAAGATAAGGTGTCGAGAAGCAGTCGTTATTTGCACATCTCTGAATTCCGGGGTCCCCATACTAGCATGTAAATTACAGGGCATTTCTCGAATATACTTCTTTTTTACGTACTGTCTTACACATGGAAGGAAATAATATAGAGAAAGACAAGGGGCAGTAACACTTGTTCTTTTATTCTGTATTCCCCAAGTCTCCAGATAAAAATGGTACCTCACTTGTATGGGTAGGCCTACTGCCTGCGACAGGAAACACAACATGGACACATCACATTTTTACATTGAAATCTGACATGTTTTTTGGAAAGTGCCTAGCTGTGGATGTTGGCCTCTAGCTCAGCCGGCACCTAGGAAAACCTACCAAACCTGTGCATTTTTTTAAACTAGACACCTAGGGAAATCCAGGATGGGGTGACTTGTGGGGCTCTCACCAGGTTCTGTTACCCAGAATCCTTTGCAAACCTCAAAATCTGGCAAAAAAAACACTTTTCCCTCAGATTTCGGTGTTGAAAAGTTCTGGAATCTGAGAGAAGCCACAAACGTCCTTCCATCCAGCATTCCCCTAAGTCTCCCGATAAAAATGGTACCTCACTTGTGTGGGTAGGCCTAGTGCCCATGTAAGGAAATGCCCCAAAACACAACGTGGACACATAACATTTTCCCAAAGAAAAGTGACCTGTTTTTTGCAAAGTTCCTAGCTGTTGAATTTGGCCTCTAGCTCAGCCAGCACTTGGGGAAACCTAGAAAACTTGTGCATTTTTTAAAACTAGACACCTAGGGAAATTCAGAATGGGGGACTTCTGGGGCTCTGATCAGGTTCTGTTACCCAGAATCCTTTGCAAATCTCAAAATTCGGCAAAAAAACACTTTTCCCTCAGATTTCGGTGCTGAAAAGTTCTAGAATCTGAGAGGAGCCACAAACTTCCTTCCAACCAGCACTCCCCCAAGTCTCCTGGTAAAAATGGTACCTCACTTGTGTGGGTAGGCCAAGAACCCACGACAGGAAATGCCCCAAAACACAACGTGGACACATATCACATTTTCCCAAAGAAAACTGACCTGTTCTTTGCAAAGTGCCTATCTGTGGTCTTTGGCCTCTTGCTCAGCCAGAACCTAGGGAAACCTAGCAAACCTATACATTTTTGAAAATTAGAAATCTAGGGGAATGCTGAATGGGGTAACTTTCACCAGGTTCTGTTAACCAGAATTCTTTGCAAACCTCAAAATGTCACAAAAAAACACTTTTTCCTCACATTACGGTGATGGAAATTTCTGAAATCTGAGAGGATCCACAAATAAAAAAAATTCTAACTATTGCGTCAAGAATTTTCAATTCTATTAAGGACACGGAGGGTCCGATTATGCTAGTTTAAAGCTGTTCCATCACCACACTGGCTACATCCAAAACAGGTTTATGATAAAACTTACGAAAAGTATTTTCTGAAAACCAATCTGCAGCTTTCATTATGTCCTCTAACCGAGAACCTAAGGCAAATGATTTTGAAGCCATAGCCCCTCTAGCAGAATGGGCCCCAAAAATAGAGGTATCAATACCTGCTTCACTCATCAACCATCTCATCCATCTAGCTAAAGTAGCTGAGGAAACTGGTTTAAAAGGTTTTTGCAAAGCAATTAATAATTGTCCTCTAGAATCCTGTCGAAATTCTTCTGTGACAATTTCATAATCCTTCAAACATTGAACCACACATAATTTTGAATTGTCCGTATAAACCGGATATGATACTGACCTGCAATTCGTCTTGTCATCGAAAAGGAGACTCCTGGTGAAAAAGTTCTACCTGCTAAATCCAAAGCTCTGACGTCCGATACTCTTTTACAAGAGACAAGGCACAAAAGCATGGTTAACTTAGCTGAAAGCTATTTGCGAGATAAATATCTGTTGGCAGGCCAAGAATCAAGGAATTTTAATATAATATTAACATCCCATAAAACAGTATATTTTGCCTGAGGTGGTTTAGAAGGGCGTGTACCCCTCAAAAGCTTGCAAATTAATGGATGTTCACCCATGGGCTTGCCTTCAAACTGTGAATGACCTGCAGAAATGGCAGATCTAAAGTTATTGACCGTCCGATAGGCCAAACCCGAGCTGGATAACTCTGCTAGAAAATTAACAATCAAACCAATTTTTGCTTCCACTGGATTGGCACCCCTTCCATCACACCAACTAGACCATCTGCGCCAGGCTGAATCATATCTCTTATGGGTACTACTGGCCCAGGCTTGTTTAATGAAGTCCGCAGCTTGTTGCGAAACATCTGGGGTATGCCAGCTCGACCTGAAATTAACCAGGCTAGAAGTGTTAGCTTCCCTGACAAGATCAGAGGATGCTGAAGGCCCTCTGGACTCAAAAGAAGATTCGGACGAGGAAGAATCAGAAGAGGAGAGGCACAGGCTAAATGAAGAGCACTGGGGAACCAAGGCTGTGCTCTCCAAAACGGAGTCACCAGAGCAATCTCTGTTTTCTGTCTCCGCACTTGAGCCAGAACTCTGGCAATCATAAGAAAAGGAGGAAACGCATAACCTCGAAACTGGGACCTGTCCTGAAGAAATGCATCTGTCTTTAATGCGTAAGGGTCTGGACGCCAACTGTAAAATCTTTGAATTTGGCAATGGAGACGTGATGCAAACAGGTCCACTTCGCAATTGCCCCATTACCTGATTATCTGAGCAAAAATCTGAGGATCTAACTTCCAATCGCTGGAGTCTGAAAGGTACCTGGAGTTCCAGTCTGCTACGATATTCTGGTCCCCAGGTAGGTATTCCGCTATGACTACTAGGCGCTGAGATAGGCAATAATGCCAAAAGTCCTTGGCAATCTCCGCCAGGATTCTGGACTTCGTGCCTCCCAGTTTGTTGACATACCTCACAGCTGATATGTTGTCCATCCGTAATAGTATGCAACAATCTGTTTTCTGCGGGGAGAGACTCTTTATGGCAAATGAATCCGCTAGAAGTTCCATACAATTGCTGTGAAGGGATTGTTCCCAATCTGACCATCTGCCCCCCGTCACTAGGGAGTTGCAACAAGCTCCCCATCCCCATCTGCTGGCATCTGATTCTATCACTACTTCCGGTCGAGAACCGAAAATCGCTTTGCCATTCCAAGCTTCCATATGATGAAGCCACCATTGAATCTCCGATCTTACTTCGGTCGTCAATGGGATTTGTTCTGAATAGCTCAGACCCTGTTGTAAGTGTCTGATCTTGAGCCTTTGAAGTGCCCGGTAATGCAGGGGAGCAGGGAATATCACCTGAATAGAAGAGGCTAGCAAGCCCACTATTCTGGCTATATTCCTCAAGGATACTGTCTGACAGGTTAAAACCGATCTCAGTTCTCTCTTGATGTTGCGCATCTTCTGAGATGGGAGGAGAAGTTGACATAAAGTGGAATTTATCTGGAAGCCCAGAAACTCTATTATCTGTGAGGGTTTCAACAATGATTTCTGTACATTGATCAGGAAACCTAAGTTTTGTAGGAGACTGATGGTCCAATCCAAGTGTGATACTAGGACTTGAGGGGACTGAGCCATCAGCAGAATATCGTCCAGATATATAATCAATCTGACACCCTTGGTTCTGAGACATTCCATCACTGGTCTCAATAGCTTTGTGAAGCACCAAGAGGCTGACGATAGACCGAATGGGAGTGCCAGGAACTCCAGGCATTGACCCTTCCACTGAAATTGAAGAAATCTTCTGTGGGGAGGAAAAATTGGAATCGACAGATAGGCATTTTTTAGATCCAGACGTACCATCCAATCTCCTTCTAGCAGAATGTCTCTTAACATGTGGATACCTTCCATCTTGAAATGCCTGTACAGAATCCACTGGTTGAAATCTTTTAGATTTAAGACTAATCGGTGACCTCCTCCCTTCTTGTCTACTACAAAAGTAGGGCTGAGGAAACCGAGAGGGTGCGGGGAAGCAAAGTGCACGGCTCCTTTGTCTAAGAGAGCTTGCACTTCTTTGTCTATGAAATCTTGATTTGCTTGGGAAAAACACATTAGTACAGGGGGGTAGAGTTGTTTGGGGGTACTGACAAACTCCAGTCGAAATCCTTCTACTGTTTGTAGAACCCATGGATCCCCTGAGATTCGTTTCCAATTTGCTAAGCAAGATGCAATTTTGCCCCCAAGTCTGACCTGAGAGAAATGAATGATGCTCACCTGTGAAACTTGAGTCTTGAATGGCTCCTTGTTGTCCTCTGCGATAGCCCCTACGGAAACGGGGCCGACCCCCTCTGGGTTGCGTGGGGTAGCAGGTGGGGTCTTGATCTCCGTACCAACCACCTTTGCCTCTTGGATAGTAGTTTTGGGGACTGAAAAGGAGCTGCGGCCGGACATACGTCCCCCGTAACGACCGGCCCTGCCAAAAAGGCCTCGTTTGAATACCTTTTTAAGTGACATCTGTGCTTTGTCCAGAGAGGAAAAGGTGGAGCAAAACTTAGCTAGATCTTTAATGAATGAAGATCCAAAGAGCAGTCCTTCGGCTGAAGGTCCCGCTTCTGAAGATGCAAGATCTGATAATTTAGGGTCGATTCTCATAAGCACTGATTTCCTTCGCTCAGCAGAAATGGCACAGTTAGAGTTACCCAGAAGGCACACAGCTCTTTGTGCCCACCCGATAAGAACATCGGTGTCTACCGGAGAACCCGATTCTTTGGCTGCGTATGCCAGCTCTAGGATCTTAGTCAAGGGTCCTGAAAGGTCCAATAGTTTGTCTTGGCAGCTGCGCCATGAGCGGTCTAGGCCTTTTTTGGGGTCTTTAGCGAACTTTATCATAAAAGTGACCATGGTGGGGTCTATCTCCGGAGTTTCCGATACCTTGCCTTCCAGATCAGGTCTGGGGCATTCCGCCTTCAAGCGTGATCTAACTTCCTTATCAAAGCTTTTTCGTAAATTGGCTTGCACATATTGCGCTACTTCGGTAGGTGGAACCCAATTGGAGGATCTGGGATGAATAATTTCAGTAGGATCAAAGTCTAGGACCTGAAGGGGGAGGGGTGTTTTCTTACTTTTCTTGCTTGGTACCGGATCGTCAGACTCATCTGAGTCATCTGAGGAAGAAGACTTATCAGAGGAAGAGGAAGAAAGGGGAGTTCCTTTTTTCGCACTGTAACTGTGTTCGCCACTGCATTTTTTCTGCAGTTTCTCGAAAGCGTCAGCATGAATATCACTGACCTCTGCTCCTGGCTCCAGATTCCTAGTTTTATCTTTAACCTTTTTGGGTTCTTGTTGCCCTTGCGACCAGCCCTGGGTTCGGGCGAGATCAAATATTTGCCCAGAAAAAGGGCCCAGAGCTTTCAGGAGAGCATCATTAACAGATTGTTGGACCCTGGTATCAAGGGCTTCCACCAGATCAACCTCAAGTTGATTACTCAACTCCTCAGTATAGTACTCGGTTTCTTGCTCATCCCATTGAGCCATGGTTCAAGGATAGTCAGACAATGAGGAGGAAAAAACTATTAAAACTCAAGAGTTTAATTGGGGGAGCGCAAAAACCCCAAGTTCAGGTCAGAAAAAGGAGCCCTTAATTAAAGTGTGGAGGGAGCGACCTGAAGAGCACTCTAGGCAGAAGCCTATTCTTTATTTTACAACCCAGATAGTTTTAACCAACTACTTGGCGTCAGGGAGCAATATTTAGTAAAAGGGGTCACTGACACACAAGCAGCATACACGAGCCGATCGATCTCCAAATTGGAAAGAGATTGGCTCGATAATGCGTGCGCACGCGTAAGCGCGTTAAAAATAGAAAAAAGACTGCACGAGGGCAGTCGAGCTCCCACTCCACCAAAAAACGGGCTGAAAATCGGCAAAATGCCAAAATTATTAAGCGCGAGGGCGCTTACACTAAATAAATAAAGCGCGCTGAATCGCTACGCTTTTTAACACATATAAACATTTATAAATCAATCATAAATACAATTAAATACAATTCAATACGGGAGAGAAAAGAATCATGTACTTATCTGCTGCGAAGCAGCAAAGAAAGAGGAAGTGACTTCATAGGTCAAAGGACTTATAGCATGGACATGGATGGTGATTGGACCATGTGACAGGATATTTGGTGTCCTGGGTATTGTAGTTTTTTCTGTTACTTGTATTTCATTGGCTGCTGTTTTTGTCAGTAAAGAAAGAGAAAGCATAATCGGAGCCTCCAGTCCTGACATAGAATTTCCTTCCACCCAGCATTCCCCCAAGTCTCCTGATAAAAATGGTACCTCACTTGTGTTTATAGGCCAGGTGCCAGTGTCAGGAATGGATCACACAGCGGTCAGCGTTAGTCCTTCCATGAAGGCAACTGTTGACCCTGGGGTGATCTATTTCTGACACAGGCACTAGGTACGGGGATTCAAGTCAGGTAACGTTTTTATCAGGACAGGTGGGGAAACATTGGGTGGTAGGAATTTTGTGGATCCCAGCATATTCCTGTAGTTTATGTGACAGAAATGGAAGAAAAAATTGAGTTTTTATTCAACATTTCACATTTGCAGGGTATTCTGGGTAAGAACATTTTGGGGAAACCACACACGTCACTCCTTAGTGGACTCCCCTGGGTGTCTAGCTTCCAGAAATGTCTGGGTTTGGTAGGTTTTCCTATATGCCTGCCGAGCCCGGGACCAAAAACGCCTGCCTTACAAAACCAGGTTGTTTTGTGCTAGACAATTTTGATGTCTCCACAATACGATTTGGGCAGTGGAAATTGGGGCTGAACTAAATTGGGGAGCTCCCAGGAGAGCACTCTCTCTGTGCTTACCACCACATGCACCTGCTCTCTGGGTTAGGCTAACCCGCTATTGTCCCGCTGCACAAACTGTGCTTGCGAAGGGACAGCAGGTCTGTCTTCATCACCTCTCTCAGAATCACTGGAAGAGGAGGTGTCGGAAAAATCACTCCAAGAGTCTGTGTCATTGTCCTATCCCTCAGATGCTGTCTCAGTATCTGCTGTCTCAGTCTCTGACCCTACGTCAGAGCTGTCCTCTATAACCCGAGTTAGGGCTTGATCAGCAGTCATCCAACGCGACGCCATCTCTGCTACCGGCTAAACTCTCGCTCTAAAACACTAGCCTACATAGACAGCTACAAAATTGCTGGTGTGTGTGTGTGGGATGCATGCAACAGTAAAGGTCAGTCACATTACTTTCACTTCTTCCCACAATCAGCAAGTTCTCTCAAGACACTCAAAAAACAAGAAAGACACACTATTACTTCACCTTGTCACATACCAGTCATCACAGACTTTAGTGCCTCTGTTGCCCAGTCCAACAATCATTATTGGTGCTCCCACTCCCATGACCTCCTCCTCGGATTCCCTCACTACCACCCAGCAAAAGTGCCCTCATCTCTTCATAGCACCCCCTCACACATACATTTCATTTTTAGTATAGTGCAGGTAATGGCTAGCTTTACTAATCCACTCAGCTATTTACATAAAATACAGATTTGTCCTTTGCAGTAGACATATAAACCTTCTGCTCTACGTTATGGCATCAAAACTGCCACTAGACAAAAGTCAGATCCTTTTGAAGCAGAAACATAATCACAAGAGTTATTTAACTTTTTTTTATAGATGCCTAAAAGCTACAGTTGAAACATGTCAGTTGGAGTATGTGCAGTGCTTTGAAGACACAAGCTGCAATTGTAAGAGAACTGGTGACAAATATATATATAGGTCTATATATTTTCTAATAGCTGTATGGTTTTCCTGGGGATAATGGTGGCTCTGCTCACTGGCGGCCCCCTGTCAATTTCATTTTTTTTTCAAAATAAACATACTTTTTAAAAAACAATATGCCCTCAAAGGGGGTAGCCGGGGGGGGGGGGTGACCCCCCCCAAGGGAAATCCCTGATGTCTAGTGGGGCTTCCTGGCCCTTGATCGAAGCTGCGCTGCCATTGAGGGCCAGGAAACAGTTTCAGGAAGGCCTCATTTGAACGGGGAGAATCTCTCCTTTCAAACAAGGCCTTCCCGAATGGTGGGGAGGCCCTTTGGGCCTGTTTTCTCCACCAGAGCAGGAGGTGGCTTTACCTCCGCTTCCTGCCCCGGTGGGGAGACCAGTTTGTGTTGTCATAAAGGGGCGGGGGCAATACAGAAGCTCTTCGGTGTCTCCCGGGGTTGTTTTACATTTTAAAAAATGCTCCGGTGCAACACACCGGAGGATTTTTCAACCCCCTCCCTGGTGCCAGCCACTGGTTGTAACCCGCACCAGGGAGGTAGTGTGGCCGTTGGCCAGTGGCCAACGCCCCCAGCTGATTTGTAACAAATCTTATAGGGTTCATCATATTTCCTTCTCCATTCCCTCTCTCTTTTCTTAGCAGCCGTTTTCAGCTTTAACAATGCCAGGGAGTACCAGGGGGCCCTATCTCTTTTCTGATTACCTTCTGGGGCTCTGTATGGAACCACTTGTCTAGACCTTTGATCATCCAGTTTACAAAGGAATTATATTTTTTAGAAGTGTCATCAGCTGTAATAGAAAGTGAGACCTCAAAAACATTTATCCACTCCTTGCTGTCTAATTTGGCCCAGGGTCTTTTAGGTCTTTGTTATGGAGTCTTATTTTGGCTTTTTCTGTCCTGTCAATCTTAATTGGGACAATATAGTGATTAGACCACGCAATGGGAAAAGCATTTGGAAGGTTGAAAAATACTGGGTCTAAAAGATGGCCCAAGTTATACGTCGGGCTGTTTATAAATTGCTTTAACTGCAGGGCCTCCAGAAACAGAAACAATGATTTTTTATATTATTTTTGGAACTGTGTCCAGTATTTTGGGGTGAGTTTATATGTTTTTTATTTTACAGGTTTTTATTTTCAGAGGTTAGACTTTATTTTTAACCTGAATGCATTTTATTTTTTTAAGGATGAACACTTGGTTATTTGTTACCCACATTTCTTTTTTACTTTTTCCTTGATTTTTCAGTTTTTCTGGATTGTTTATTTATCTTTCCAATTTTTTGGGATTCAGATGGATTAATTGAACTATGGGACTTGCATTGGATGCTCCATTTTTCACCTGCTGGGTTTTGCATTTTTGGGCTATTTTGTCTGGAAATGTATATTTTGGATGACCATTTCTTTGATCAGAAATTCTGCTACAGAATCTTAATTGTGATTTTATTTCATTTACTGATGTTATTGGTTGAGCAATGTTGATTTTTCGAACATATGTTTACTTATTGTCTACATGTATGTTTTTTTATGGTGCTAACATATTTTCTATGGAAGGTAGAAATGTGTTTATTTAAAATAAGGTTTTTTAAACATTTTATTAGTTATATTACCAATGGAAATTTTTATTTAAAATAATGTGGGTTGTTTTGCATTGCATATTTAACTATTTTTAAATATTAAATATTTGTTACACAAAATGTTAGTTATACATTTGAATTTTAGTCTTTTGTATTCATATCTTGTCCCCATTGATATTTCACATTTCTTTTAATAGTTTAAATGAATGCTAATAAAGTGTAATTGTTCATGTTTGAAAGAGGTTAAATGGTGCTGGTGTTCAGTGTGCTTTTAAAAGTAGAGTACTTGCTATGGCAGGCCTGGGTTGTCAGTAAAGATTCATACTTGGAACGATAGGAGTTCATGCATTTGTTTAGTTTGGACATTTCTGGTTTGACTTTGGTTAGGGATTGTTCCATTCTTAGTTCCTTGTAGCTTTGTTCTTCTTTAGGTATTTCTAGGAATTCATAGAGTGTAGAGAGGCTTCTTCACAGACATTCCACCATGGAATGTGACACTAGGATCGGTGTCTCTGGCCTGATTGGTGCAGCTGACCCACCCAAGTATTTTCAAAAGAATTCCATAGTGGAAATAGTTTTACTTTATGTTGTTGTTAATATGAAATTCAATTAAGGTATCATAATATTTAGTGATGCCTGTTATAGGGATGTATACTAAAGGCATTAGCTTTTGTATTCAATGTGCATATTCTAGGTTAGTCACGTATTCTGTGGATTTTTAAGGTGCCTCCATATGCTCTGATTAAAGTGATAGTAGCAATTATGTATTGCAATGTGTGACAGGTTTTAAGTATGATAAAAACCATTGCCTTTTGTGGATTATAGTTTTTAGTTTGTTGTCTTATATGCGTGAGCATTTCATGGTACGTCGTACTTTATTTGTTAGGTAACAATGCATCCAGTAATAGGATCTTTATATTTTAATCTTGACCATGTTTTGTGTATATGTAACTGAATGATGGAGGGCGCGGCTTAAAAGAATCTTCTATCATCCATGTCTACATGGCGTTAAGGTTAGTAAATTGTTATTGATAGCATAAATGGTTAGACTTTTGTTCTTATCGAGGTTGTTATGTAGTGAAAAGGTGTCTTCTTTATGTGTGATTAGTAAGTGCCGGGATCTGTCTATAGTTTCATATTTTTAGACGTTTGGTGTTTCCCTGGCTTTTCTATGTGTGGTAGTAATTAATCTTTTAAGGATTGGTATGCCAGGTAGTTGGTATGTTGCTTGTTCAGGAATGCTTGGTATAATATTTTCAAGTATCATTCCTATTGGCTCTAGTAAGGTTGTGCTGGCCTCTTTTAGGTCCTATTAAATATTTATGACTTGTATTTCCCTAAGGCTTTCAACAATTCCAATTATAGTGGTAGGTCTGCCATAGCATGCATTTGAAATATATTTGGTATATTTCCAATGTGTTTTCAATTGTTTGGGTTATTCTTACAATATGTATGCCCAGATGGTGGTGGGTGATCTGTTTATGGTAAAATATAGGGAAAAATGAAAAAGTTTGTTAACTTGAAAACATCAGCCAAAATATTTTATGTGAATTATTACTGTAAAATAATTGTATATATTTATTTTAAATGTAACACAAAATAATAAATGCTACAGCTCTATTTTTCCATTCTTTTTTATTGAGAAAGAAATCTACAGATCCAAGTACAAAACTCCACACCTGGCTCAGTTCACAGGTGGGGACATTTCAAAGTGATACTAGATCGTATCAACAACGACTATTCGGTTAGTATAATGTTGTAAGCACAACAACCATATCACAGGTTCAGTGGTAAAATACAAGATCCACAGGGACACCTCCATGCAATTAAGTTTATAGAAGCCTACAACGGGTCTTCTACTGGGCCCAAACGCTCTCAAACATATGTGGGCAAACTCTTCCTTTATATGCGAACTGCTCAGCTCCCATCCACCAACACATGTCTTTAGTCTATTCCTCCCTATGAGATAGTGTTAGGGAAACCCAAAGTTATGCATTTCGCCGGGCTGTTATGATTCCTAGGTTACAAAACAAATACTGATACCTTGTACCTGCCTGGTCCTGCCATATATCCAGGATACAGAGTTTTTTCCCCAGGTTCAGTGTAAGCCCCAATACCTCTGCTAGAGTCCCCATCACTCCCCTCCAGTAGGCTGCAAGACAAGACAGCTTCACAAATTATGTAGAAATGGTTCCCTTAGGCCTCATCCTTGGAGACACTCATCACTATCAGCTCTACCAAACTTTACCGTCAGCACTCTAGTGTAGGATACTCAGTGTAGTACATTTAATTGAATGAGGGAGAACCCTGCTTTGATTGCTGTCTCTCTGGGCCCCAAGAGAGCTTCTGCTTATTTTTCATCTGAGAGCTCCCCGGGGTATTGTTCCCACAACCCTCTCAAGGCCTTTAGGGCATCAGGTAGGATATCGATGGGTTTTCTAAATATATATGTAAAAGAGATCATTATGCGTCTCAGGGACGCATCAAGCACTCTATCCTCCAACGGGTTAGTGTCTGGTATTTAGGTTCCCTTTGGGACATCTTTATAATGAGCATGCCTAAGACATAGGTAGTGCAGCACCTCACCCTTGGGCAAAATGTACTCGTCCCTATGTCCCTAAAACTGCTTCATGTCTGCATATGCCTCCTGAGGCATTAAACCCTACGCGGTCCTAGCATTCAAAACTGGACAGGCACTGTACCTCGGTTAGCCTCCAGGAGTCCCACAACAGGGTATCACCCGTTAGGGTCCCAACCCAGCCCATCAGCCGATGAACTCTGTCCCACACCTTTAACACCACTTTGATGTATGACTGCCAATTAGATCTGTTTTTCTTGCTATAGATGTCTTCCATGTAGCTCCTCTGTCTCGTGAATGCCCTGTCATGCTGCACAAAGGGTTCACATTGATTTGCAAAGACACAGTCATTACCTATAACTAACTGTGTAGCCAATTAGTATCATCTGAGTTCTGGTAAGGCTATCCAACCATCATAGACTCCCCAAACTAATTTAGACAACGTAATTCTTGGGGAACCACGGTTCCATGGCAACTGTCTCAATTCCCCATCAATGCTCTGGAAGAAGCTCTTCGGTATGGCAAGTGGCATATTTTGTGACACACAGAGGAATTTGGGCAACAGTGAAAGCAGTAAGGTCTTCCAGTTTACAGCATCAGCCCTATATTTCTCCAGTACACTATAAAGGTTTTTTATGAAAAAATCCTCACCAAGAGAGTGATGCTGAATATCAGAATCCCAGCTGATAGATCTGTAAATAACCTCTGAGAGGTTTGGATGGCTCCCAGACTGTGGGTAGATACAAGACTGACCTGGACCAATGAATGCGAAACCCACTATACCTCCCAGAGATTCATGTCATCTGCATTATCCTGTCGATGGAGAGTTCTAGGTCCGAGACGTACATCAACATGTCATCAGCGTACAACAAAATTTGCTCCTCCTACTTCAGATGCCATTGCAGACCTCTTATCAGGGCATCACTTCTCACCCAGTATGCCAGTTGCTCCATCGCTAGGGCAAAAGCATAGGGGACAACAGATGCCTCTTTGAAGAGGCAACATAAAAAAAGTACTGCACCAGTACTTTTAACTTGATTATGAATTATCATTTAATTATTTTATATATAATAATTAAATTAACACTATTTTTCAGAAATTTGAATGTAAAAAGAAATCCCATCTAAAGTTAAAAGTTTACATTGTTTTATTATGAATTAAAAAAATTTAAAGAGATGTATAGAATTAATTAAAAGTAATTTAATTATACAATATTTTTACTTTGAGATCATTTTCTAACACTAAATGAAATTTATGTATAATTTTAACTAGGTTAAATAATTTAATTTAACATTTATTTCTATGGTGTTTTAGTTTATGATCCTACCACCTTTATTTTTTATGGGTGGGGGATGCAGTACCACTGGTTGGCCAGTGGTGCTGTACTCACTCAGTTCTGAGCAGGGTTACATTTACACTTGTTTTGGTTCCTTTTTGAGCGTGGTAACTTTGGAAGTGTAGATTGGTAATACCAATGGGATTACCCTTGTGTAGGTTGGTGAATGTCCCATCCTAAACCCTTCCGTAGCCCTACCCTCCTTACTACTCCTTAAAACCCTCACACTTACTACTAAATATGCCCCTTTTTCCAGGCACTTACCTCCGGTCCCACATTTACTACTAAGTAGTAAAATCACATGTGTGAGGAGCTCCATATAGAGAAGTTGGTAGTGATACTGTTGGGCATTTACATTCATAGGTTTGTGAATTACATTTTGTAGTAAGTGGTACTGCTGTAGCACTTAGTTACATACTACAAAATGCAGTTTGTGAATCAGATGCTTTGAGTTGAAACAGCCCCTGAGAGGAAATAGAGGTAATGCAGGAAAGCATGCAACAGTATGACAGACAAATACAAGGAATTTCCAACAAAATTAATATGGACACCAGGGTAACAGATCTGTACACTACTCAACTAGAATTTTTTTTTTTTGAACTGGGCAATTTCATGAGTGAATTGTTAAAAAGGTAAAATCGATGATCTAGAAAATGTACCAAAGGCTTAAATTCTCTGTTTTCTATTTGTGCCAGTTCATCTATAGGGTGAGGATTTCAAAGGCATATACATAGTTTACTATTCTCAAAGCACTGAGATCTCACCATCAGAAATGGAGGTACATCACGTATTCAGAGCCCATACTAAAGGCCAGGGTCAGAGTAATGAGCGAGAACACTGTCATAGAGGAACTAAGAAAGAAAAAAGAGAGTTTTTTTCTGATGGTTCTGGCCAAGAGAAGTGACTACACCAAGAAGGTCCAAAGTACTAAGAATATTGAAAATGAGAATACGGAGAAGGCAGGAGGTGCAGATCTTAAAGGAAGAAACATTGAACTAGATGATAGATTTTGAGATTTGGCACTTTATCCAACTACGAGTGGTGGTGGCATATGTTTATTCAGTGCAATGCCATCAGAGAATTCATGGAAAATATGATAAAGAGGAGAGACTGAACTAATCGACAGGAGTGACCACCAGGACACTCTCTGTAATTAACACAATAATAAAATGGAACAGCAATATTTTTATTTTTATTATTCAAAAAATAATCTGCAGAGGGGGTATGGGAAGAAGCTCAAAGGAGGATTGAATACATCTTAAAATATGGTCTTGTTAACTAGGATTTGATGAGTTTCTAGTTCACACTCCTATCCCTATCCTTTCTCTTCACACCAGTTTCTCATGAACTGGAACTTTGAGAAACTTTTATAATATTCATATAGATGTTTTTGTAATTTTTTATTGTGCTTTTTCAGGTATGGGTTACAGTGCATTGTTTTCTTACTTTCAGAATACATAAAATAACTGTTACATTAATGCTCATTAGCCCCCCAAAAAAACCTCTCTTAGCCTAATTAATACATCTCTCAAATAAGATCAGAGAATACAGTACCAGATAAGCACTGCAATACCTTCTTAGGCTGACATGTCTCATGACAGGAGCCATCCCACCTCCGTTGCCAATAAACTCATCTTCTACAGTTACACACACATGAGCTCTAACCTAGGGTGCATATTTCACAGGGCCGACCCAATCCATTTGTCAACGGGATCCCAGGTTTGATTGCCCTCCTCCTAGCGTGCCTCCCTCTTCACTCATATAGACCTTTTTCTAAATTATACACTACTAGAAAGTGTACCTGCCACTCCATGAACGTGGGGGCCTCTGGCCTAATCCAAACAGCGGCAATACACATGCAAGCTGTGGCCATGGCCACAAAGAGTAAATCTCTGTCTGCCTTTGAGAGATCCTGCTCCTCCCCCAGACCAAAAACGACTGCCTGAGATGTAACCTGGATTTAGCTTTTAAGAATCTGGCCCAAGAGTTTGCAATTGCCCCAAAGAAAGACATTAGCCGAGGGCAGGACACGAACATATGCACTATGTCGGCCTCCACAGTCCCACATGTATGACATTTTTAAACCAGTCTCTTACCCCATTTGAATAATTTATTAGGTGGGTGGTATAAGTCTTAAAATGCTGACATTTGAGGTCAGCATTCCAAAATACCTCCTTGCACATCAAGAGAGAGCTCCAAAGTAATGTGCCTTTTACCCCTAATCTTAACTTCCAGTTGTGTGACTCCTTATCATCCGCTAGGCCCTCTATCAAAATGTCATTCATTCGTCTAATTTGGCACCCCTCATCTACCATCTCTATTAATGGGCTCTCCACAACTGAAATTTGGTTCCCATCCAACTTATTGAAATAACCTCGGATCTGCAAGCATTTATAGAATTTACAGGATTTCTCCTTCACCAACCCAGACTTCCCCTTTAAATACTGAAAGGAGCAAAATTGGCCATTCTCATAAAGATCACCCAGTCTTATGTTCCCACAAGCCTAGCAGAGCAGGGGAATTCAAGAGGGGGTATTCGATTAAATGTAGTGATATTGATGAACTTCCTAATCTGACACCACACAGTAAATGCCCCATCCATCATTTTGAACCTGGTTCTCTTATAGTAATTCTACTCAAAATACCTCATGAAGCAACTCCTAACATTACTACCCAGTGGTAACTGAGAAATAGAGGGTGATGCAGGAGGGTTGATCTTAGAGCCATTCCCAGTAATCAGAACAGCAAAATGTTGTAACATGCAGGTCCAGTAATAATGCAAGAAATTAGGTGCTGCCCGCCCTCCTCGTAATTTGGGGAGAATCATATACTTTGCTGCTCTCTTCGTCTGCCTAAATCCCAAGATAAAGCCAAAGCAAAGGCTATCCAACTGAGAAAACCAACTCTAATGGATTTCCAGAGGTATAGTTCTGAATAAATACATTACTTTTGGAAGAACCATCATCTTTAGGACATTACACCTCTCCATAATTGTTAAATGCAAATTATCGATTCTGTGTAATTCCTGCTTGATTCTGTTCAACAGTGGTGAAAAAGTTTCCCTTATTGTCTTCTCCACACTAGCTGTAAGATTCACCCCTAAGTAGGTTACACCTTCCACCCAGTGTTTATCATCATAGTTAAGTCCTTCAGCGCCCATCTCTTGGATCTTACCGTCGTTGAGATGATATCCTGGAATAGCGCTAAATATGGTGGCTTTTTCTTCTATGGCCCCTAAGACCCTCCCAGGATATGTGTTATAATCACTATATCATCTGCATACGCCAGGACCTTGTAGTGTAGCTGATTAAGAGAAACTGATTGAATCTTACTATTACTCTCCAATTGGGCAAAAAATGAGTCGATGTACAGGGCAAACAGCAATAGCGAACAGCAATGGCGAACAAGGACACCCTTGCCTTGTTCCTCTTGTAATAGAATGCACCTCAGACTCTGTACCCCTGATCTGTATTCTGGTCTTGGGTGCTTAGTAAAGAGCACTAATAGATCTGATAAAGCCCGAGCGGAGTCCCTTCCATCTCATTACCTTCCAAAGATAACCCCAGGAAACTTGGTCAAAGGCCTTCTCAGCATCCAGCAAAACCAGACCAGTAGGGGCCTTAGTGACCTCAACTATGTCCAAAAGGGTAATTACTCTGGAGACATAGTCAGCAGTATTGGGTCCTGGGATAAACCCATGTTGGTGAGGGGAGACTAGCTTAACCATATCCTGCCCCAGTCTACTAGCCAGAACGTTTGCATAGACCTTTGCATCTGCATTAATCAATGAGATGGGTCCATATGACCCCTGGTTCAGAGGTGGTTTACCCTTTTTTTTCAAAACTGCATTATTGGTATCTTCCCAAGAGGGTGGCATGACCCCCTCTACCTGGGCTGCGAGAAAGATAAGAACATAGGCCCTCATTACGACCCTTACGGTTGGTGTAAAAGTGGTGGTAATACCGCCAACAGGCCAGCGGTAATTACCGCCAAATTATGACCATGGCGGTGTTATCTCTGATAGACGGCCAATGTACCACACCGACCACCAGGGCAGAAAAAACAGCCACCATGGAAGTAGCTGCCTACAGCCAGGCGGAAGTCAATGTTACGCCCACCATATAAAGACCCTGCAAACCACCACCTTTTCGGGGCGGTACCAACTACATCAAAAGCCTGGCAGAAACTGAGCTCAGAAGGGAAAGGACTCACCATTGGAGACACAGGGAACAACCACGCCGCCATGGAGCCCGAGCTGCATGTCTTCCCCATGATCTTCTACGTACTGCTCCACCATGAACACCAACAACGGGGAAGACGACGACGGTGAGTACAGCCGCCTAGCACACAAGGGAGGGAGGAAAAAGAGAGTGACACACACAAGCACAACAGCCCATGGAGGCAGGACTACATACCATCCGCTGGCGGTGACGGCTGCTCAGTGGTGGTGGTGGTGGTGGTGCTGCTGCTGCTGCAGCCGCTGGTGGGAGGAAGCTCCTGCCCATCCCCTGTAGCCTCGGACAGCTCCTCAGTGGTGGTGGTGGTGCTGCTGCTCTTGCTGGTGAGACGAGACTCCTGCCCATCCCCTGCAGCATCAAACGGCTGCTTGATGGTTGCGGTGGTGGTGCTGCTGCTGCTGGTGGGAGGAGGCTCCTGCCCATCCCCTGTAGCCTCGGACGGCTGCTAAGTGGTGGTTGGTGGGGGGGCTTCATCACAGTTCCAGCCCCAGGCCCCTTGGTCTTCCTGCCTGCTGGTGCAGGCTCATTCATCTTCCTGGCAGCAGCTGGGGTAGGCTCCTTAGTCTTCCTGGCAGCAGCTGGGGCAGGCTCCTTGCTCTTCTTAGCAGCAGCTGGGGCAGGCTCCTTAGTCTTCCTGGCAGCAGCTGCGGCAGGCTCCTTTCCCTTGAGTCTGCCTGGTGCAGGCTCATCCACCCTTAGGACATGTGCCCTGGCTCCTTTCCCACCACAAGTGAGTATGGTGATGACTGGGCCTGTGGACTGGGTGGCTGAGGTGCTTAGCTGGGTTTTTGCCACCCTGGGCAGACGTGCAGGATGGGGGAGGGGTAGGGAAGAGGTCAATGGTGGATAGGAAAAGTTTTTTAGGGACACTGGGGCGAGAAGAGGGAGAAGATTTCGGAGTGGAGGAAGAGGGAGTGATTATAGGAGGGGTCTTTCTGCTGATTTTGGGTGCAGGTGCATGGGCTGGATTCTGTTTTGAAGTGCATGGCTGTTGGGTGTCTGAGTGCTTGCGTTTGTGTACCTTGGGAGGGGGGGCAGACACAGTGGGAGAGGACACAGAGGACGTGTGCATGGCTGTTGGGGAGGTGTCTGCCAGTGAGGTGTGTGCTCTGCTGGTAGTGGATGATGGTGTAGTGCATGCAGGTGTGAGTGCAGACGGAACTGAGAGGGAGATTTGCCTGTGTGCTTGGAATAGGTTGGGCTTGAAGAGATTGGGATTGGGAAGAGGACGTTGGAGGGGGGGTTGAAACAGGGACAATGGCTGCCATCAGAGAGGAGGCCATAGCTTGGGTTGATCTTTGTTGGGCCGCCAAGCCAGTGTGAATGCCCTCCAGGAATTCATTAGTCTGTTGCATCTGGGCTGCCAGCCCCTGGATGGCATTCACAATGGTTGACTGCCCTACAGAGATGAATCTCAAGAGGTCAATAGCCTCCTCACTCAGGGCAGCAGGGCTCACTGGGGCAGGGCCTGAGGTGCCTGGGGTGAAGGAGATGCCCACCCTCCTGGGTGAGTGGGCACGGGTAACTCGATCAGGGGCTGCTTGGAGGGCGGTGCTGGTATGGGGGTGGCGGCTGTAACTGTAACTGGGGTGGTCACAGAGGTGTCCGCCACCAACAGGGAGCTTCCATCAGAAGAGGTATCTGTGTCAGAACTGTCCCCTCCCGTCTCTGCCGTGGTGCTCCCTTTGCCCTCCGTCCCACTTGTGCCCTCAGTGTCGGTGGACTCTGCCTCCTGGGTCCTGTGAGATGTAGCTCCCTCCGTCGCCGGTGCCTCTGCTCCTCCGCCAGATGATGCTAATGCACATAAGGACAAGGTGACAAAACAAGAAGGGGGGAAAAGACAAAGGATACTGGCTGCACCAACACCACCGTTGGCGTACACAACACCCGCGCACACAGGGAACAGGCCTACGCACTATGCATTGCACTACCAGTGATGTTGCTAGCCACCAAGGCTGGGGAGGGGCACACACGGCCAACTGCAGCTCACCTGGGACCCACGCAGCCCTGACCAGTAGTGGATACCTATGAGCTAGGTAGCAGGACTATCCCTTCAAAACCCTAGCCAACAGGGGACCTACGCTGCAATGTCAGGCGTGGCCTAGGGGCACCCACTGACACACATCCACCACCGGGATACCACCCCACCAGACATTAGTAGTAATGATGGGCACTGTACTAACCCCCTTGTGGCTGCTGTGATGCCCTCAAGCGCCCATCCAGCTCTGGATAGGCCACCACCAGTATGCGGGCCATCAGGGGAGTCAGGGTTCAACGGGCACCCCTTCCTCGTTGGGAGGCCATCCCGAGCCTGGCCTCTGCCTTCTTCCGTGCCCAGCACATGCATGCAGTGTAGGTCCTCTCCTGTTGAAGATCAGGTAGCAAGTGAGAAATCAGATAGAAAATGTCGGTCACATCCGCGGCGGTGCGTACCATCACTGCCAGCGTAGATCACCATTAGCCATTATAACCCAGAGGGCCCAATGTTACCCAATGAGGAGTTGCACGGCGGTTCCTGACCGCCTCCCGCAATGGCACACATTGTCATCAGAATTACCTCACTTCCACCTGTCCCTCCACACAGGACAGGCGGACGCCATTTCGGGGTTGGGGGCAAACCCTGGATAATTGCTGCATCACTGTTTAAATTTGGACACACTGGACAATTCACACTGACCCATTACAAATTAACAGCATGCAATGTTCTGTTGTAGCCCGATTGTTCAGTTTGTGACCGCCTCTTTACTCTTTTGCCCCATAGATTTCTACCGCTGCCGATGAATAGGCGATGGAGACATACCCCCGGGTACAGACCCCTAGTGAACTTGGCAGCACTGGAGGACAGGCACATTATCCTCACCTATAGACTGGATAGGCCCACAATCACCTAGCTGTGTGCCCAAGTGGAGCCTGACCTGATATTGGCTATCCGTCACCCCACTGGGAGCCCCCCGCTTGTGCAAGTTCTATCAGTGCTCCATTTCCTGGCAACTGGCTTTTTCCAAGTGACAGTGGGCTTGGCAGCAGGAATGTCACAGACAATGTTCTCAATAGTGCTGACAAGAGTGTTGTCTGCCCTGATTAAACACATGTGCAGCTACATTGTAGTTCCCCAGGTGGAAGATTTGGCCATAGTGAAGGCCACTTTCTATGCAATGGGACATATCCCCAACATAATAGGAGCGATTGATGGAACACATATTGCATTTGTCCCCCAGTCAGAATGGTGTGCTTTGCGGACCAGTACATCTCCCAGGTCAATGCTAAGTATCCTGGGTCGGTGCATGATGCCTTTTTCCTGAGGAATAGCAGCATTCCAAAAGTGATGGGCCAACTACAGAGGCACAGGGTGTGGCTAGTAGGTGAGCCCTGGTCCCCACTCAGTAAATGGTGGTGTATGGGTATGGTGTGGGCCATATGGGATAGTGTGCGGCTAAATGTTGTCCCTCAATATTTGCAGGTGACTCTGGTTACTCAAACCTATCTTGGCTGCTGACCCCTGTGAGGAATGCCAGGACAAGAGAAGAAGAACATTACAATGAGGCACATGGGCGAACCAGAAGGATTATAGAATGGACCTTTGGCCACCTGAAGGTCAGGTTCTGGTGCCTCCATCTAACAGGTAGATCCCTGTGCTACTCAACCAAGAAGGTCTGCCAGATAATCGTGGCATGCTGCATGTTGCACAACCTTGCCCTGAGACGCCATGTGCCTTGTCTGCAGGAGGAGGAGTCTGGAGATGCCTGTGTGGCAGCAGTGGACCCTGTGGACAGTGAGGATGAGGAGGCAGAGGATGAGGATGAGGACAACAGAACAGCAGTCATCAGACAGTACTTCCAATGACACACAGGTAAGACAGTGTTCACATTTCATTGTAATTATATTTAATTTCTGAGGCACTGGCATGCTGTTATTTCCCACTTCTATGCCCACTTACTGTACCCTTTGGCAATTCATTTTACAGATGTTGGTGCCTCACAATAGTTCCTGGTGTGATCACTGCAGCCAGCTATCGGTCATTAACATATGCTCATTTACTGTGCTCATTTACTATACAGTTGAATTGCATTGTTTGAACCTGGTTAACTGAATACATATTTGAAAACTTTGACATACTTCGTACGTCTATTTTTTCCAAGAGTGTTTATTGTTGTGCTAAGAAAAAGAGGGGCGGGGTATTGTTCCTGTCTATCTGTAGCACAGATGCATCGTTCAAGGGGACATAGGAAGGGGAGCAATGGTAGTTTAAGGTTGACAGGGTGACTGTGTGGGACATAATAGGAGCGATTGATGGAACACATCAGGGTCTCCATAGGTCCCTGATGAGCCAGGTTGGTGACAATCAGGAGAGTCTCATTTCCTGGCGGGGGTCTTGGCAAGTGTCTCTGGCTTCAGTCTGGATCACATGGAACATTTGTGGGGTGGTTCTCCTTCTGCAGGGGGAGGGGTGCTGGTGGCCTGTTGGTCCTGTGGCGGGGCCTCCTGTCCACTAGCGGAAGCGGAGGTGGAAGGCAGTTCAGATGTCTGGCTAGTGGCAGGGGCCCGCTGTTGTGAGACTGTCTCCCTCATAATATTGGCCATCTCTGTAAGCACCCCTGCTATGGAGACCATGGTGGTGTTGATGGCCTGCAAGTCCTCCCTGATCCCCTGGTACTGTCCCTCCTGCAGCCACCTGTTCTCCTGCACATTGTCCAGGATCTGGCCCATCGTGTCCTGGGAATGTTGATATGCTCCCAGGATCTCTGCAAGTGCCTCGTGGAGAGTCAGTTCCCTGGGCCTGGCCTCCCCCTGGCACACAGCATTCCTCCCAGTATCCCTGGTGGCCTATGCCTCTGTCCCCTGAACCCTGTGCCCACTGCCACTGTCCCCAGGTTCCTGATTGTCTTGGGTATGAGGTGTGCCTGGGGTCCTTGTAGAGGTGGATACACTGCTGATTGACGTGTCCTGGGGACAGAGGTATTGGTACGCTGGGTGGGTGCTGTTGTGGTGTTTCCTGATGGGAGAGGCTCTGTGGTGGTGTGTGACTGGGCCTGGGTAACCGGGTCTCCAGAGGTCCCTGATGGGCCAGGTTGGTCCTCCAGAGCCTGAAGAGTTGCTGTCATCACTGGTGGCCTCTTCTGTGAGGGGACTGGATATTGTTGGCACCTCCTCTCCGCTGACATTGGCTGGGGTACCTGTGGGGATGTACATGTTGTGTTATTGTTTCTGTGGCTGACATATTGTGCATCTGTGGCTTGCCCTCTTTGTATTTGCCCTGATAGTTTTCACTTTTGTACGTTGGTATGTGGTGGGATAGCTGATTGGCTCATGATGCATGCTTTAGTGATAGGTGTCCATGCAGGGCTGTGAGTGGTATCCATGCATTGGTATGGCATGCAGGGCTTGGCATTGTTATGAGTGAGATGTGATTGTGGGGTGTGTGGGAATTGGTTGAGTGATGGGAGTGATGGGAGTGAGGGTGAGGGTATGTGATGGCATGCTGGTAGGGGGGGTAGTAGTAGTAGAGAGTTGACTTATCAGAGTCCAGTCATCCTCCTACTCTGGCCAGGTTCTCAGGATGCATGATTGCAAAGACTTGCTCCTCCCATGCTGTTAGTTGTGGGGGAGGAGGTGGGGGTCCATCACCAGTCCTCTGTACAGCGAGTTGGTGTTTTGCTGCAGTGGAACATTCCTTCCCCCGTAGGTCATTTCACCTCTTCCTGATGTCATCCCTAGTTCTTGGGTGCTGTCCCACGGCGTTGACCCTGTCCACAGTTCTCCGTCATAGCTCCGTCTTCCTAGCTATAGATATCTGCTGCATCTGTGCTCCAAATAGCTGTAGCTCTACCCTGATGATTTCCTCCACCATGACTCTTAGTTTCTCCTCTGAGAATCGGGGGTGTCTTTGTGGTGCCATGGGAGTTGTGTGAAGTGTGTAGGTGAGGGTGTGTATGGTGATGTGTTGGGGTGTGTGATGTGTGATGTGGGGTGCGTGGGTGGTGTATAGGTGCAGGTAGTGTGCGCTTCTGGTTTTGTCTGTGGTTGTGGTGTCTGTCTTGTGCCAATGGTTTGTAGTCGTAAAGGGTTGTGGGTAATGTGGGTGTGTGTTTTATGTTTTATAGTGGTGTGGGTGTGGTGTGTGTATGGTTGTCAGGTGTGTGTTTATATGAATTGTCCAATGTGTAGTTGTTTTGTTTGAGTGTGTGCATTTTGAGCGCGGCGGTATCTACCACCAATGGTTTACCGCCATTGAATGTCTGCTGTGGTGATTTGTGGGTCATAATGTGGTGGCCGTTGTTCTGTTGGCGTAATGGTGTGGCTTTTTCAACTGGCGGAATT
The DNA here is from genome assembly GCF_031143425.1 of Pleurodeles waltl. Taxonomy (NCBI): domain Eukaryota; kingdom Metazoa; phylum Chordata; class Amphibia; order Caudata; family Salamandridae; genus Pleurodeles; species Pleurodeles waltl. The sequence continues at coordinate 1,172,347,482 of NC_090447.1, read as the reverse complement.
GTGTATATAGTGACGGATTAGTGTGTGTGTGTCATAATATGGTGGATGGATATCCGCCGCCGCGGTAAGTTGGTGGCAGTCAGCGTGGCGGTAATTAGGATTTATCGCCAATGTCATAATGAGGGCCAGAGCATCCAAAAGTTCAGGGAAGAAAAGCCTATAAAATTTCAGAGGTATTTTATCAGGCCCCACTGCCTTCCCCCTGGCCTAGGAACCTACTGAAAAAATGATCTCTTTATGACCAATCAGCTGTTCAAGAATGGCCCTCTCTTCATTGTTCAACTGGCCCCTGTTAGTTGACTGTAAATACTTAATATAACATTCTGGCTGTAGGGAAATATCTTCTGCATACAGTTGTTTATAGGTATTCCTGAATACTTTGAGAATCTTAGTGGCCCTCTCCACCCTCTTTACTTGTTTATCTTCTATGGCCTCAATCCTTTGTTCTGCCCCCCTCTGCCGAAACTGATGCGCCAGCAGCCTACCACTGCTCTCTCCGTATTAGTAGCAATCAGCCTTGTAGCTTTGATTTTTACCTACCACCGCCATGCTATACAGCCCATTAATCTTAGCCTTGATTACCCTTATTTTCTGCAGTCTCAGCACAATCCTGCCACACCTAATTAACTTAGCTAAGTCAACCTCATGTTTAAGAAGGGCCTCTAGCAGCTCTTGCATCTGAAGAAGAGCTTGCTGTTGCTTACTCAGCCCAAACCTCAGTCTCGCCTCTTACTCCTGCCTTTAGGGAGTCCCACACTATTCTAGGAACCGGCGTACCCTGATTAAACTTGAAGAACTCTCTCAGCTATTTACGCGCGTGCATAATATAGTCCTATTCGAGCAAGAGATTCCTGCCAAAGGTCTAGGTTCTAGGCTGTCTTTCAAACCCTTTTACTGCACAGTCCAACACTAGAGGATTATGATCTGAGAGCGCCCAAGGAAACCTTTGAATCCCTATCTGTACCGCCAGAGAGGCCGCGATAAAAAAATAATTCAAGAGTACCAGTTTATTATGTGGGCAGGAGAAGAATGTAAACCCTGGGTCATCTTTCTTAAGAGCCTCCCACATGTCGATCAATCCATGATCTTTGATTAGTTGCTGTATGGCCCAGAAAACTAGTGTCTTTCTACCTGTATATCAGGAATCCCCCCATGCTTGCTTCCCACTTCCATATGAAGATTAAAATCCCCACACATTATGAGACAAGCAGGCCAATTAGCCAATTCCAGATTGAGCATACGATAAACTGCTGGATCATCAAGATTAGGACCTTATTTTCAGAAGAATGTAACCTTCCCTGTGCCAATGTGAAGATCCATTATGACCCATCTCCCCATGTTGTCAGATTTCACTTTAATTGGTGCACCTATAAAATGACTAGCCATTATGGCTACTCCCCTGGTTGTACTCCCCTGCATTGTACAACCAAGCAGTGAATACCACAGCTCCTCAAGTGAATCCCTTTTCTCCCAGGGAACATGGGCCTCTTGGAAACACACTATGTCGGGCCTCGTAGCTTTAACCCCTTCGCTGCCAGGCCTTTTCCCCCTCCTGTGCCAGGCCTTTTTTTGCCTATTTGGGGCAGTTCGCGCTTAGGCCCTCATAACTTTTTGTCCACATAAGCTAACCAAGCCAAATTTGCGTCCTTTTTTTCCAACATCCTAGGGATTCTAGAGGTACCCAGACTTTGTGGGTTCCCTTGAAGGAGGCCAAGAAATTGGCCAAAATACAGTGAAAATTTCGTTTTTTTTAAAAAAAATGGAAAAAGTGGCTGCAGAAGAAGGCTTGTGGATTTCCCCCTGAAAATGGCATCAACAAAGGGTTTGTAGTGCTAAACTCATCAGCTTCCTAGCTTTCAGGAACAGGCAGACTTGAATCAGAAAACCCAATTTTTCAACACAATTTTGGCATTTTACTGGGGCATACCCCATTTTTGCAATTTTTTGTGCTTTCAGCCTCCTTCCAGTCAGTGACAGGAATGGGCATGATCACAGAAACCTAACCATTTCTGAAAAGTAGACAAAATTCTGAATTCAGCAAGGGGTCATTTGTGTAGATCCTACAAGGGTTTCCTACAGAAAATAACAGCTGAAAAAGAAAAATATTGAAATTGAGGTGAAAAAAACATCAATTTTTCTCTACGTTTTACTCTGTAACTTTTCCCTGCAATGTCAGATTATGGAAAGCAATATACCGTTACGTCTGCTGGACTCCTCTGGTTGCGGGGATATATAGGGCTTGTAGGTTCATCAAGAACCCGAGGAACCCAGAGCCAATAAATGAGCTGCACCCTGCAGTGCGTTTTCATTCTATACCGGGTATACAGCAATTCATTTGCTGAAATATAAAGAGTAAAAAATTGCTATCAAGAAAACCTTTGCATTTCCAAAAAGGGCACAAGATAAGGTGCTGAGGAGCAGTGGTTATTTGCACATCTCTGAATTCCGGGGTGACCATACAAGCATGTGAATTATAGGGAATTTCTCAAATAGATGTCTTTTTTACACACTCTCCTATATTTGGAAGGAAAAAATGTAGAGAAAGACAAGGGGCAATAGCACTTGTTTTGCTAATCTATGTTCCCCCAAGTCTCCCGATAAAAATGATACCTCACTTGCGTGGGTAGGCCTAGCGCCCGCGTCAGGAAACGCCCCAAAGCGCAACGTGGACACATCCAAAATTTTGGGAGAAAACAGAGGTGTTTTTTGCGAAGTGCCTACCTGTAGATTTTGGCCTCTAGCTCAGACGGCACCTAGGGAAACCTACCAAACCTGTGCATTTCTGAAAACTAGAGACCTAGGGGAATCCAAGGAGGGGTGACTTGCGGGGCTCGGACCAGGTTCTGTTACCCAGAATCCTTTGCAAACCTCAAAATTTGGCTAAAAAAACACATGTCCCTCACATTTCTGTGGCAGAAAGTTCTGGAATCTGAGTGGAGCTACAAATTTCCTTCCACCCAGCGTTCCCCCAAGTCTCCCGATAAAAATGATACCTCACTTGCGTGGGTAGGCCTAGCGCCGGCGACAGGAAACACCCCAAAGCGCAACGTGGACACATCCTAAATTTTGGAAAAAAACAGAGGTGTTTTTTTGCGAAGTGCCTACCTGTAGATTTTGGCCTCTAGCTCAGCCGGCACCTAGGGAAACCTACCAAACCTGTGCATTTCTGAAAACTAGAGTCCTAGGGGAATCCAACGAGGGGTGACTTGCGGGGCTCGGACCAGGTTCTGTTACCCAGAATCCTTTGCAAACCTCAAAATTTGGCTAAAAAAACACATGTCCCTCACATTTCTGTGGCAGAAAGTTCTGGAATCTGAGAGGAGCTACAAATTTCCTTCCACCCAGCGTTCCCCCAAGTCTCCCGATAAAAATGATACCTCACTTGCGTGGGTAGGCCTAGCGCCGGCGACAGGAAACACCCCAAAGCGCAACGTGGACACATCCTAAATTTTGGAAAAAAACAGAGGTGTTTTTTGCGAAGTGCCTACCTGTAGATTTTGGCCTCTAGCTCAGCCGGCACCTAGGGAAACCTACCAAACCTGTGCATTTCTGAAAACTAGAGACCTAGGGGAATCCAAGGAGGGGTGACTTGCGGGGCTCGGACCAGGTTCTGTTACCCAGAATCCTTTGCAAACCTCAAAATTTGGCTAAAAATACACATGTTACTCACATTTCTGTGGCAGAAAGTTCTGGAATCTGAGAGGAGCCACAAATTTCCTTCTACCCGGCGTTCCCCCAAGTCTCCCGATAAAAATGATACCTCACTTGTGTGGGTAGGACTAGCGCCCACGAAAGGAAAGGGCCCAAAACACAACGTGGACACATCACATTTTTTTATAAAAAGCAGTGCCTACCTGTGGATTTTGGCCTGTAGCTCAGCCGACACCTAGGGAAACCTACCAAACCTGTGCATTTCTGAAAACTAGAGACCTAGGGGAATCCAAGGAGGGGTGACTTGCGGGGCTCGGACCAGGTTCTGTTACCCAGAATCCTTTGCAAACCTCAAAATTTGGCTAAAAAAACACATGTCCCTCACATTTCTGTGGCAGAAAGTTCTGGAATCTGAGAGGAGCTACAAATTTCCTTCCACCCAGCGTTCCCCCAAGTCTCCCGATAAAAATGATACCTCACTTGCGTGGGTAGGCCTAGCGCCGGCGACAGGAAACACCCCAAAGCGCAACGTGGACACATCCTAAATTTTGGAAAAAAACAGAGGTGTTTTTTTGCGAAGTGCCTACCTGTAGATTTTGGCCTCTAGCTCAGACGGCACCTAGGGAAACCTACCAAACCTGTGCATTTCTGAAAACTAGAGACCTAGGGGAATCCAACGAGGGGTGACTTGCGGGGCTCGGACCAGGTTCTGTTACCCAGAATCCTTTGCAAACCTCAAAATTTGGCTAAAAAAACACATGTCCCTCACATTTCTGTGGCAGAAAGTTCTGGAATCTGAGAGGAGCTACAAATTTCCTTCCACCCAGCGTTCCCCCAAGTCTCCCGATAAAAATGATACCTCACTTGCGTGGGTAGGCCTAGCGCCGGCGACAGGAAACACCCCAAAGCGCAACGTGGACACATCCTAAATTTTGGAAAAAAACAGAGGTGTTTTTTGCGAAGTGCCTACCTGTAGATTTTGGCCTCTAGCTCAGCCGGCACCTAGGGAAACCTACCAAACCTGTGCATTTCTGAAAACTAGAGACCTAGGGTAATCCAAGGAGGGGTGACTTGCGGGGCTCGGACCAGGTTCTGTTACCCAGAATCCTTTGCAAACCTCAAAATTTGGCTAAAAATACACATGTTACTCACATTTCTGTGGCAGAAAGTTCTGGAATCTGAGAGGAGCCACAAATTTCCTTCTACCCAGCGTTCCCCCAAGTCTCCCGATAAAAATGATACCTCACTTGTGTGGGTAGGACTAGCGCCCACGAAAGGAAAGGGCCCAAAACACAACGTGGACACATCACATTTTTTTATAAAAAGCAGTGCCTACCTGTGGCTTTTGGCCTGTAGCTCAGCCGACACCTGAGGAAACTTAGCAAACCAGTGCATTTTTGAAAACTAGAAACCCAGGGGAATCCAAGATGGGGTGACTTGCGGGGCTCTGACCAGGTTATGTTACCCAGAATCCTTTGCAAACATCAAAATTTGGCCCAAAAAACACTTTTTCCTCTCATTTCGGTGACAGAAAGTTGTGGAATCTGAGAGGAGCCACAAATTTCCTTCCACCCAGCGTTCCCCTAAGTCTCTCGATAAAAATGGTACCTCACTTCTGTGGGTAGGCCTAGCGCCCACAAAAGGAAATGGCCCAAAACACAACGTGGACACAACATATTTTTTCACAGAAAACAGAGGTGTTTTTTGCAAGGTGCCTATCTGTGGTGTTTGGCCTGTAGCTCAGCCGGCCCCAGGGGGGGGGGGCAGAAATGCCCTAAAATAAATTTGCCACCCCAACCCCCACCCTCCCCGGGAGCGACCCTTGCCTACGGGGTCGCTCCCCCTGCGTGACATTGGCACCAAAAAACAAATCCCCGGTGCCTAGTGGTTTCTGCCCCCTTCGGGGCAGATTGACCTAAACTCTGCCAATCTGTCCCCAGGGGGGCAGAAATGGTCTAAATACAATTTGCCCTCCTGGGGAGCGACCCTTGCCTGATGGGTCGCTCCCCATCTCTAAAAAAAGAAACAACAAAAAAAAAAAACACACAAAAAAAAATTGCCCTGGCGCCTAGAGGGTTCTGCCCCCCCTTGGGGGCAGTTCGGCCTAATAATAGGCCGATCTGTCCCCTGGGGGGGGGCAGAAATGGCCTAAAATAAATTTGCCCCCCCAACCCCCACCCCACCCCGGGAGCGACCCTTGCCTACGGGGTCGCTCCCCCTGCGTGACATCGGCGCCAAAAAACAAATCCCCGGTGCCTAGTGGTTTCTGCCCCCTTGGGGGCAGATTGACCTAAAATTGGCCAATCTGCCCCCAGGGGGGCAGAAATGGTCTAAATACAATTTGCCCCCCCAGGGGAGCGACCCTTGCCTGATGGGTCGCTCTCCATCTCTAAAAAAAGAAACAACACAAAAAAAAAACACAAAAAAAAAATAAATAATAGGCCGATCTGTCCCCCGGGGGGGGCAGAAATGGCCTAAAATAAATTTGCCCCCCCAACCCTTGCCTAAGGGGTCGCTCCCCACCAAAAAAAAAAATGAAACAAAAAAAATAAAAAAAATGGTCCCTGGTGCCTGGGGGCAGAAAAGGCCTTCTCAAAAAAATGCCCCCCCTGGGAGCGACCCTTGCCCAAGGGGTCGCTCCCTTTTGTCACTTTCAATAAAAAAAAAAAAATCCCTGGTGTCTAGTGGGGTTTCAAAAGCCGGATTGCAAGCAATCCGGCTTTTGAAACCCTCGGAGGGACTTCAAAGGGAAGGAAATACTTTTCCTTCCCTTTGAAGCCCCTCCGGGCCTCCCAGTGATTGAAAATGAAATGCTTTTGCATTTCTTTTTCTGCTTCCAGCGCGACTAGGGAGGCCCCTGTGACACATCAGCGCGCACGCGCGCGCTGACGTCACAGTGGGGGGTGGGGGGGGGATCGGGGGTGTAAGGGGAAGGTCTTCCCCTTCCATCCCCGACTTGGGGGGGGAGGGGGGTGCAGGGGGGCGCGCTAGCGCGCCCCCAAGTTCCCCTGTGCCTAGGACGAGATGATCTCGTCCAAGGCACAGGGGAACTGTAGCCTTGGACGAGATCATCTCGTCCAAGGCACAGAAGGGGTTAAGCCCCAATGCCATTCTACCCCTCTTTACCCTGTCATTCAAACCACAGACATTAATCGTACAAGCCCAGAGTCTACCCTGCATCTCTAGTAACTATGCTTCCCATCTGGACCACACTTCCCAAAATAGGTACAGATATTCACCCAATTGTCATTACTCACTGAATACCTGGGCTCTCTGCTGCCTCTGAGTTCTAGCTTATCGTTAAAAAAATAACACTACCCATACCATATATAAACCCCTCCCACCTTCCACCCCAGACCCCCCTCATCTGCCCAAAATGCCCACAAGACCCACCCCTCACCATCTCCCTCCACAATACCTCCTCCTCTAACTTCCTCCTCAGACAATCCCCCCCCTCCAATCGCAGTTGGGCCAGCCAGGCCAGATGATGGAGATCCCCCCCCTTCCACCCATACAAATCCCAAACCAACCACCCTAGTGCCCCTCTGTCTCTACCCATAACTCCCCCACCCAGTGACCCCTAGCCTGGTCGTTCTGTGCCAAACCAACAAGGTTAATTCATCTGATCTGCCTTATACAGGTGGCGGCACAATGCTACAACGCGTAGGAAGGGCTCATGCCATCCCAAAATTCCTTAACCTTAATCTCAGAAGTAAAGAAATGGGCCCAGTCCTGCACTACAATCTTGATCATTGTCGGATTTATTAGGTAAGCCTGAGCTCCCCTCTGTTGAAAGGGTTGGATCAAAAAAGGAACAGCCTTAAAAAAAAGTGCTTCCTATCTGGTTGGGCCAAGTCATAAACTGCCTGCCGCAGCAAAAAAATCCCAAAGAGTACTAGCACTGACCTCAGCTTATCACCCTCCTGACACCCCTGTCTCCTTAATTTAAAAAGGAAATCTGTGAGCACACTAAACCTCAAATGCCCGATTCCACTCTAAAAGTTCTGGGAAGGCCCCCTTAAAAAGCCTAATGATTAATTCTTGGGTGTCATTGCCCTCTCCCCCTTCCAGTATGCCCAGCACTCTTACATTGTTTTGCCTTAGTCTGTTCTCACAGTCCTCAAGGGTCCTCTGGGCATCCGACACCCCAGTCTCCAACTGATCTGTGACTGCCTTGTGTGCTAGTGACTCAGGGCCTCATTACGAGGCTAGCAGTCACAAGACCACCAGCATCACAGCGGTGGTCGAACCACTGCGACTGTGATGGTCCATCCGCCAACAGACTACTGTCTCTGCCAGGATCCCTGATCCCGATGGTGTGACAGCAGTCCTGATTGCAATCAGCCAGGCCAACACTGAACCTAGAGCAGACCTGCTAATTACAACCTTGTTCTCCACCAGCCTTTTCATGGTGGCGGAGAACAAGTGCTGAAAGCCACAGGGGAGCCCCCATGCCCAGCACCACCAGAATGCGCACTGTCTGCTTTGCAGATAGTGTACATCATGAGGGTGCTGGTTGCCCCCCCTCTGTGCTATGAGAAAGCACTTGACTCCCCATCAGACCAGCAGGAGCGCACTTTTTCAAGGTTTCCATCGGTCAATCAGGTCAGGCCAGCGGAAACCTTGTAATGGGGATGGAGGGCCATCGCCAAACTCCTAATGAGCCCCCCACAGACTCCAAAGAAACATTCCTTGTTTCAAGCTCTCCCAGCCTGTCTGAGAACTCAGAGCAAGTTTTGGCCACCCATCGAAAGGCACCTTGCAGTTTCCGATAAGCATTTTGGGTCTTACAGCTGTCTGCTTGAGTTTCTTCCCGATCAGCCATGATGCTCTGGTAGATTTCCTCCAAAGAGATGGAGTCAGGCCGCTCCTGAGTGGTAATCTACTTTCCAGAGACACTTTCCTCCAGACAGGGTGACACCTAATAGTCCCACAACAGTTCTTGGCTTTTAACAGCTGATTCAGCCACATCACTTCGGCCCTGTAGCAAAGTTTGCTTCTTTTTTTTTGACAGTGCCTGATGTGTCTAGTCAGTTCCAGAGGGTACTGACCAATACTTCCATCACCACTGCCAAGACTACTCATGTCGCTCATCAAGCTCCTACTACTATGCCTGGGCTCTGACTCATCATCCAACGACTCAAACTGGTTAGACAATAAAAAGAAATTATCAGCCATATTATCTATACATGTATGCAACTCACCGAGTCTCTGATACCGACTGCAGGCATATGCAAGGACAGAAGTAAGATTGGTGTTCTTACCAGTTATCTCTCCACCTGCTGCCCCTTGTGTGGCAGTCAATGCCTCTCCGGCCTCATCGTCAGCTGCTAATGCTGTGTCAGCTGGCGAGATGGGGCGTATTTCCTCAATTGCCTTCCTTCCCAAGGGAGATACTGCTCTTGTCGCTGCCAGTGCATGGTTAGGATCCACTAAGGAGCCACCTGGATGCAGCGTGAGGGCACACTCAACCAAACCTGATGCTTTCTGCATACGCACAGAGCCACAGGCAATTGTGGTCACAAGAGCTCCCTGCCGACGGAGTTGCCTTGAGTCCGATTGATACCGGGTTCCGGCATTAGGTACGTTTCACTGTCAGCAGCTCTCTCACCAGATTCTAGGCCACAAGTCCGAGCATGCCGGCTTTGTTTCTGAGCCAGATTGAAGTAACCCACTATGGGGCCACAGGGCTTTTGTTGGGCAATGGGCTCTGCCGGTCCAGCTTCCTCTACCGACAGGCCAGAAAGGCCTATGACTGAAGCCCCCACCTTTCGCCGTGGGTCCAGTGTTACCACAGCAGCTTTCCATCCCATGACAGAGCCACCAGACTTGATTGCTCTCTCCATCTTGGGTGAGCAACCAGACTTGGATGCTCTCTTGGGGGCTATCACATAGTGGTGAATCAGTCTGAATGGTGCCCACAAATGCTACCCGCAATTCCCAGACTGATGCTCCAATTGACTTGTTGTTCTAGGGGGGGTTACACCACAATACATCAATCCTTCCTGCCAGGTTTCGCCACTCATATCCTGGGTCAAGTGTAGTTTATATTGAGGGTTGGTAACTGCTTACAGTAACGGTGCAAAAAGGGGGTGCAAACAGGCCGTCTAACACGGCCGCCATCTTGCCTCCAGACCTATAGATGCTTTCAATTAAATGAACAGCTAGGTGTACCTCCAACTTATTAGACTTTCATATTGAGTTTTACATCCCTGCCCTTCTTGTATATAATTTTGAATCATTCACTTTCAGTGCTACCATCTTCAGAGCGCATGGTTCCTTAACTAAGTTCATGCAAAAGATCGAATATACTTAAGCAATTAACATATGTAATTACAAAACGATTATCAATCAAATAATTTGCTAAAAAAAAATATATAGATTTTGCCTCTATATTTTTTAAATTCTCATGATCCTTCACACTAACAGTTGTAAATAAATCAGTGAAAGTGTGCACTTTTCTAAGGTACCTTCTCTACTAATGTGAAAATATTACATTGCAGAGAGTGATACAGCAGAGGTGATTCAACAACTCGCTTTAACATGCACAGAAGCAAATGCGATTAATTAGGGACTGCAGATCCAAATGTCTTAGGCATTAACAGGGAGCAAAAGAGAACATTTTAAAAAGGTTTTCTACAGGTCAGGCGCAGGCATCTGTGCCATGCTAAATTTAATTTACTTAGTCCTACAAAATGTGAAAATGTATGTGCTGCCCAATAAATCACTAACACTCCGTTGATTTCAAAGTTAGCTATGCACCCTTCTTACTGAATTATAAAGCATGCTAAATGTTACATTTTCTGGTCCCGGGCTTCCGTTTTATGAACTAAACCAAGACTGCATACAATTCCTAGAACGTATTGATTTTTGTAACGAGCGCTAGGACTGAAAACTGGGTGCAGCTATAAACTGGAATCATTTTATAACCTCATTCAACCAACAGGTTTGTTATTTCTCAAATTCCATCTGACTGGGTCGTGCAAGGCTGAGTTGATGTCAGCCATATTTATAAAGGAACGCAAAAAAAGTGAGAAAAATATACCTAGGTTCTTCAATCAAAGAAAAAGATAAAATCCTTGTCCCCAAAGAAACTAGGAAAATACAACAAACTAAGCAGGCATGCTCACAAAGATGTCTGCGAGAATGTAAAATGTCTGTTGTCCAAAGGCTACCAGCTATCAACTCTTTATACACACATAAGCATAAAAACATCTGGTGAGGAACAGGGTAAAATATAGCCTTGACTATGACTAAGAAGAAAGCAGCACCTAAATGGTGTGACATTTAGGTGTTACAACACATTCCACAATGCATGTTTATCCACAGCGGTAACGAAGCAGATTTTTTTTTTTTTTTTGTAAGTTTAAATTACTGTTCCAAGAAGGCTGATGCAACCAACTCAAATAGTAAATTACATTACAAAAACATTGAGTAATAAAGGCACAAGTGACCCTGTAGCACTGTGCAGATGCTGGCCCATCGCAAACTATAAAATAGTATTTTAAGAATAAAAAAAGGAATAACGAGAAGCTGTGGTAGTGGACCAAAAAGCAATGCATGAGCAGGAGAAGTGGTAGGGCAAAGGAGTAGCAAGTAGGGGGAGCAAAAAGCAAAAAAAAAAGCGGGGATAGGTGAGAGGGCAATGGAGGAAGTGGGAAAAAGCAACACGCATAAGGGAGTAACTGTTAGGAGCTGTGGGGTATGAAAAACAGCAGGGTACGGAAGAGGAGTTTTAGGCAATTGAAGAACTGGTGGGCAGTAACAACGGAAGAGCAGATAGGGATGGCAAGGTAATGGGGGAACTAGTGGAAACTAGTGAAAGGGAAAGCAAAAGATACATCGGGAGGAATGGCAGAGCAATGAAGGAGTTGCAGGGAGAATGAAAAGCTATGGAAGAGTGTTGAAATGAGGGAGAGCAAAAGGGGATATAGTAGGAAATAATATACACAGCAGAAGGGGGAATTTAAAACAATATAAGCACACAAGGGATAGAGAAGAAAAATACCGTCACCCGCGGGTAGTCCTGATAGAAAATGAAAAGTAGGTCCTTGATTATAAGCAGTAAATGAATACAATTCATGTAGTTAGAAACACCTTATATATCATCTATGCTCCAAAAAGGGACAAACACAAAAAGATGAAAGATATTCATCGATCAAGAAGCAAGGAAATAAGATTGACAAGAAAACCAACCAATAATAAAGAAAGGGGTTACCCAAGAGCCAATATAAGTTCTTTTGGGAATAGACTGCAAATGCTGTATGTAGGCGAGACCTAAAAAGACATTAAAGGAAAACATTAGATATTCTTTAATTGCTCAGTCTTTAAGAGTGGCAGACACTCTACCTAATTTGTGATAAGAGAAAATGCCATTCCCCTATTCTTTGAAGGAGAGATTAGATGCGTTTGTCCATTTACAGGTGATCTGGTGAAACGCTAGCACTATTAATAATAATGGGGTTGCCTTGTGTCTCCCAGAACCTGGATCTACAATATTACAAAACTACTATGAGTTTTGTTGGGAATACCAATTCCTTTTGAAAAAATATAATGTTCATATCAAATTACTTTGAACAAATCAATAAATGATTAGCACAACACAGGAGTCTGTAGTTATTCGGTATATTCATATTCATATACCAAAGTTATGCAATAGTATGGGAATTAAAGTCTCAAACAAGGCTGTAATACAAAGGTAGCATACAAGTGACTGAGTGACACCGTGACACAACGTGATCATGGGAATCTAACAATAAGAGACAACAAATGACATAAGCAAAATGCGTGTAAGGAGGAGATTGGCTTCCTATACTTGACTTTAAAGGTAGAAGACAAGAAACTGTACACCACACTCTGCAGAAAACCTAACGAACGTAACACACTCCTCAGATACACTAGCTATCACCCAGGAAACCTACGGGACAACCTACCCTCTGGGCAGTTTCTCAGGCACCATAGAAACTGTTCCTGCAGACTAGATTTCTTTAGGGAGACTGACCTACTGATCGGGAGACTGATGGAGAGAGGCTGTCCCAAGGGATTACTGCATAGAGCAAGAAAGAGAGCATGGGACTACCCCCGTAACACCCTACTGGAGATATGTGAGAGGCCAGGTGCCACTAGAAGCCGAGTAATCTGTGTCGCCACAGACCTTTTGCACGAGAAGCAACAAGATCAAAAAGGTGATCAATAAATATTTGGACTTGGTAGCAGATAAAGGCCCTCATTCCAACCCTGGCGGTCATAGACCGCCAGGGTGGCTGTCCACGGAAGCACTGCCAACAGGCTGGCAGTGCTTCATGTGGTACAGCCGCGGTCGCCCAGCCGGGTCCGGCGGTTTCCCGCCGGATTAGCCCCGGCTGGGAGAATCCTCCATGGCGGCGCTGCAAGCAGCGCCGCCATGGGGATTCCGACCCCCTTCCCGCCAGCCTGTTTCTGGCGGTTTTCACCGCCAGAAACAGGATGGCGGGAACGGGTGTCCTGTGGCCCCTGGGGGCCCCTACACTGCCCATGTCACTGGCATGGGCAGTGCAGGGGCCCCCTAACAGGGCCCCAGCATGATTTTCACTGTCTGCATAGCAGACAGTGAAAATCGCGACGGGTGCAACTGCACCCGTCGCACCCCTGCAACACCGCCGGCTCCATTCGGAGCCGGCTTCTGTGTTGCAGGGCCTTTCCCACTGGACCGGCGGGCGCTCTCTTGGCGGGCGCCCGCCGGGCCAGCGGGAAAGTCTGAATGGCCCCCGCGGTCTTTTGACCGCGGAGCGGTCATTTGGCGGCGTAAGTTTGGCGGGCGGCGACCGCCGCCCACCAAATTTAGAATGACCCCCAAAGTGTACTCGGTTGAGAAACCGCTGTATGCCTTCAAGACAAAAAGGGGTGTAAGAGACTATGGGGGTCATTACAACATTGGCGGTATAAGGCGCTTACCGCCGTGCAGAAGACCGCCAACACACCGCCGCGGAATTCCGCCACAGCTATTATGACACACATCACGGAATCCGCCGAAATTCAGACACCCACACAATCCCGCCACACCAAAGGTCAGCGATAAACATGCGGAAACAAATCCTACACGCCCATGCTATTACGACCCACGAATCCACGCAGCGGTCTTTCAACCGCGGTATTCCATTGGCGGTACACACCGCCGCGCTCAAAATACACACACATCTCCAAAACACCGCCACATTGGACAATTCCAAATACATACACCTGATACACATACAAACAACACTCCCACACACCCAACTCAATATAAAACACTCACCCACATCACCCACAAACCCCTACGACCAAAAATTAGAGAGAAGGCCAGAGAGAGACAGCACAGAATAGAGAACCCCATCACACAGAGGCACACTATACCATCACCCACACAACATCCACGCACAAAACACCACATACCACTACACTCACCACACTCATCACCACATACACCACCTCACACATCACACACACCACCCCATGGCACGCCAAAGACACCCCCGCTTTTCCGAAGAGGAGCTCAGGGTCATGGTGGAGGAAATCCTACGGGTAGAGCCACAGCTATTTGGCTCACAGGTACAGCACACATCCATAGCCAGGAAGATGGAGCTATGGCAAAGAATAGTCGACAGGGTCAACGCTGTGGGACAGCATCCAAGAAATAGGGAGGACATCAGGAAGAGGTGGAACGACCTACGGAGGAAGGTGCGTTCCACGGTATCCAGGCACCACATTGCGGTTCAGCGGACTGGCGGCGGAACCCTACCTCCTCCCCCACAACTAACAACATGGGAGGAGCAAGTATTGTCCATCTTGCATCCTGAGGGCCTCGCAGGAGTCGTTGGAGGAATGGACACTGGTAAGTCAAATCTTAACTATCATATCCCCCACCTTACCTGCATGCTATCACACACACCCCCACCCTCACACCCTCCCCCATCACCCTAACTCCTCACTAATGTACCCATAACACCAACCACGCATCCCAACACCAAGACCAGCATGACACAACTAAGCATGGATACCCATCACTAAAGCATGCCCACTGCACATACCCAGAACACCCCCCAACCATCAGCACACAAGCCCCCAAACAGGAATGCCTGCACTGGTGTACACGCACACCCAACCATGGCACACCATGAAACACACACATGCAATAATCATGTACTTATACCCCCGCAGGAACCCGAAGGAACGTCACCACACCAGAGGGTCCAGACAACACCACTCCACCCCCAGAAGAGGCCCACAGTGACGAGAGCAGCTCTGCCCTACTGGATCTTGATGACCAGCCCGGACCATCGTGGGCCTCAGGACAGTCGGTTCCCCTTGCCCAGCCACAGCCCAACACTGACCTTCCACCCTCTGGTAATACCAGCACAGCAGCCACCCAGCTGGCCCATACCTCCCTACCCAGGACAGGTCAATCAGCGGTGTGTCCACCACTACAGGGCACCCAGGGTAACCCACCACCCCAACAACAACAGGGACCTGGGGGCAGTGGTAGTGGGCACACGGTCCAGGGGATGGAGGCACAGGAACACAGGGGAACTGGGAGGGCTGCTGTGCGACAGAGGGAGGACAGGCCAAGGGAACCTACTCTCAACGAGGCCCTATCCTGCATCATGAGAGCATACCACCACTCCCAGGAGACAATGGCAACGGTCCTGGACAAGTTGCAGGAGACCCTGCGTCTGCAGGAGGAGGAGTATTTGGGGTTCAGGGAGGAGCTCAGGACCATCGGCTCCGCCCTGGGCACCATTGTAGGGGTGCTGACGGACATTCAAAAGACCTTGAGGGACACCGTGGCACTCCAAGGGGCCCCTGACACTAGCATGGACAATGAAATGCCCACCACCTCCGCCTGCGCTAGTGGACAGGACGCCCGCCACAGGACCAACACACCAGCACCCCACCCCCTGCAGACGGACAACCACCACGAAAGCGGTTCCTGAGATCCAGGAACAGGACAGAGCAAGATGGCAAGACCCCCGCCAGGAAATAAGACCACCCTGATTGTCCCCCCACTGTACCACTTTGTTACCCTGTCCAAATCGGAACTGCCCCAGCTCCACTTCCAATGGCCAGATGTGCAATGTACCTGTGAGACTAATCAACTGGACTCTGCCATGGACATTCTTCCACCATAACCCATCCCCATTTCACAACCCCCTTCATTGTTATGCACTTAAATAAACACCCTTGAAACACTGATAAAACTGGAGTCAGTCAATGATTTTGAACTTTGTATTGTCAATTACAGTGTCAAAAATGGTTACCCATTGGAAGGCCAACATATCAATGTCACACATCACAAGCCTTTCAAGGGTGCAAGCTGTTGACACGTAGGTGACCACATTTGTGAAACTGAAATGGAAGGGGACAACTCAGTTAACAAATAGTGAGTGAAATGTAGGTACAGGATAGAGGTAGACGTGTGAAAGTTAATGTTATGTTAAACCTGAAAATGTACTCACCTGTGTCTCACTGGAAATATTGCTGTATGACTGACTCCCTGTTGTCGTTTTCTTCTTCATCAGCTTCATCCTCATCACTGTCCACAGGCTCCACAGGCTCCACCGCTGCTACAACACCGTCATCTGGATCATCCTCCTGCAGAAAAGGCACCTGGCGTCGCAATGCCAAGTTATGGAGCATGGAGCAGGTGATGATGATGATGCACACCTTCTTCGGTGAGTAGAATAGGGACCCACCTGTCATATGGAGGCACCTGAACCTCGCCTTCAGGAGGCCGAAGGTGCGTTCGATCACCCTCCTAGTCCGCCCATGGGCCTCATTGTACCGTTCCTCTGCCCTGGTCCTGGGATTCCTCACTGGGGTCAATAGCCAGGACAGGTTGGGGTAACCAGAGTCCCCCAATAGCCATACACGGTGCCTCTGGAGTTGACCCATCATATCAGGGATGCTGCTATTCCGCAGGATGTAGGCGTCATGCACTGAGCCAGGTAACATAGCATTTACCTGCGAGATGTACTGGTCTGCCAAACAGACCATATGGACATTCATCGAATGATAACTCTTCCTGTTCCTGTACACCTGTTCACTCCTGCGGGGGGGACCAGAGCTACATGGGTCCCATCAATGGCACCTATGACGTTCGGGATATGTTCAAGGGCATAGAAGTCACCTTTCACTGTAGGCAAATCCTCCACCTCAGTGAAAATGATGTATCTCCTTACGTTTTTCAGCAGGGCAGACAAAATTCTGGACAACACGTTGGAAAACATAGGCTGGGACATCCCTGATGCCATTGCCACAGTTGTCTGAAATGACCCACTTGCAAGGAAATGGAGCACTGACAGCACCTGCACGTCAGGGGGAATTCCAGTCGGATGGCGGATTGGTGACATCAGCTCTGGCTCCAACTGGGTACATAGTTCCTGGATTGTGGCACGGTCGAACCGGTAGGTCACGATCAAATGTCTCTCTTCCATTGTCAACAGGTCCACCAGCGGTTGGTACACCGGCGGATTCCGCCATCTTCCAATATGTCTCAACTGACGGTGCCTAAGAAGGACAACAGCGAAGAAACTGTCACCATTCCTCCAGGTATGTACCCACAGTCACACACAAGACTACAACAGACAATTAACCCATCCGGGAAAAGTTTTGAGTGTAGGCCTCGGTATGTGTGACGCAGTAGTAAATGAAGCCATGTGGGCCCCTGAAATGGCGGCTGCCTGACCTCTAAACTGGGACAATGGAATTGTGGGGTAACTGCGCTGGCGTTGAACACCGTCGCGGTAGGCGGTCGTAGAGCGCGGCTCAATGCTGCATTGGTTAACATTGGACCCTATGGGTCCCAGGAGCCAATGAACAGGTGCGCTGGCGGTGATGATGCGCCCCGCCGCGGACGTCACCGCCGTGGACGTCACCACCATTTTTTATCCCTTCAATCACTAGATACCTGACCTTCGACAGGAGAGGACCTACACTGCTAGTGCTGCTGTGACCTCAGTCTGGAAGCGACGATGGCTGCTGCGTCTGGGGAAAGGGCCCCTGCCTTCACTGCACAGGAGTTGGAGAAACTTGTGGATGGGGTCCTCCCCCAGTACATGCTACTCTACGGTCCTCCAGACCAACAGGTTAGTACACAGGGAGCACTTTGGATGGGCTAGGCCTGGGTGGACAGGGCTGGGTGGGAGAGCGAAGAGGGCAGAGTTCTTACAACAGAAATGCATGGGGATGAATGGGCCACATGGACAGAGTTGGGAGGGGCCCACTCACATTGACGGTGCAGTAGGTAATGACTGTTCCTCTTTCCTTGTGCATGTCATGTAGGTCAGCGCCCACCAGAAGAGAGACATTTGGCGTGCCATCGCCAAGGAAATCCGGACCCTGGGGGCCCACCAGAGACGGGGCACCCACTGCCGTAAGAGATGGGAGGACATTTGCCGCTGCAGCAAGAAGACGGCGGAGGCTCAGCTGGGGATGGCCTCCCAACGTGGGAGGGGTGCCCGTCGCACCATGACCCCCCTGATGTTCCGGATCCTGGCGGTGGCCTACCCGGAGTTGGATGGGCGCTTAAGGACATCACAGCAGACACAAGGGGGTGAGTACAACCTCATTCTGTGGACTTTGCGTGCAGTGGAGGTGTCTGGGTGGGGGAGGTGGGCTGTGGGTGTCCCTAGGCCAGGGCAAGTTAGGTAGGCAAGGCCCTCCGTAATGTAGGCCATGTGGGACTCTACCCCAGCTCAGAACAGAGGCAAGTTGATGTATAGTTGCCCCTTTGCCATCCAGGTGCGCAGATTTCTACCATTGCCATGTAGGCCATATCCCAGAAATTGCAAGTGCAGAGGGCAGGAGCACGACGTAATGCATGGGGCAGCTGCGTCTGTCTTGTCCGCCAACGGTAGCGGTATGCCATGCACTAAAACTCTCTTTCTTCTGTCTCCCCCCCTTTTCCTGCTCTCCCTGTCCTTTTGTACATCAGCATCATCAGGCGGAGGTACAGTGGCACCGGAGCACGAGGGAGCTGCATCCCACATGGCCATGGAGGGCCACACCACAGACTCTGAATGCACCAGTGGGACGGAGGGCGAGGGGAGCTTCACGTCGGTCACAGGATCACCAACCAGCGTCACGGACTCGTCGGCCGATGTGAGCTCCCCTGTGGTGGCGGCACCATCTGTGCGCCCCACTTCTACAGGTACAGCCGCCACCTCCCCTACCAGCCCGCCCTCCCAGCAGCCCCTCAGCGTTTGCCCCGTGCCCGCTCACCCAGGAGGGTGGGCATCACCTTCGCCCCAGGAACCTCAGGCCCTGCCCCAGTCACCCCTGCTGCCCTCAGTGAGGAGGCCATTGACCTCCTCAGGTCACTCACTTTTGGGCAGTCTACCATTGTGAATGCCATCCAGGGTGTAGAACGAGAGTTGCAACACGGTAATGCATTCCTGGAAGGCATTCATTCTGGTCAGGCTGTCCTTCAGCGAACCCTGCAATCTCTGGCCTCAGCACTGATGGCAGCCATTGTCCCTGTGTCCAGCCTCCCCCCTCCAACTTCCTCCACCCAGACCCAATCCCCTGTACCCCAGCCCATCCCAAGCACACCTACAGACCAGCAGGCACACAAGTCAACACCCAAAAGTAGCTCAAGCAAACATAGGCACCACACACACCACAGGCACTCACACATGCATCACACCCATACAGACACAGCAACATCCACTGTCTCCACTGTGTCCCCCTCCTTCTCTTCTCCCTCCTCCCTCCCAGTGTCGTCTACACACACACCTGCATGCACCACATCTACAGGAACTAGGACTCGCACCAGGACACCCAGCACCACAAGCCGCTCACCTGCACTCACCACCTCCACTGCCATTTACACGTCCCCTGTGTCCTCTCCCAGTGTGTCTGTGATGCCCCCTCCCAAAGTACCCAAACGCCGGCAATCACTCACCCAACATCCATCCACCTCACGACAGCCTCCAGTACCTGCACCTGCACCCAAGACACCTAAAGTGACACCTCCTACAACCACCTCCTCTACTTCCACTCCCAGACCCCCTCCAGCTACCCATCCCAGTGTCCGTCAGAAACTGTCCCTATGTCAAATTGACCTGTTTGCCCCCACCCCCTCCCTCCAGTTCATCAGTCCCGTCAGGAGGGCCCAAGTATCGTTACTGGTCAGGAGACCACCGCCCCAGGAGGGCCCAAGTATCGTTACTGGTCAGGAGACCACCGCCGGAGTCACAGCCCAGGAGGGCCCAAGTATCGTTACTGGTCAGGAGACCACCGCTGGAGTCACAGCCCAGGAGGGCCCAAGTATCGTTACTGGTCAGGAGACCACCGCCGGAGTCACAGCCCAGGAGGGCCCAAGTATCGTTACTGGTCAGGAGACCACCGCCGGAGTCACAGCCCAGGAGGGCCCAAGTATCGTTACTGGTCAGGAGACCACCGCCAGAGTCACAGCCCAGGAGGGGCCAAGTATCGTTACTGGTCAGGAGACCACCGCCGGAGTCACAGCCCAGGAGGGACCAGGATCCCACAGCCCCGCTGGGCAATGATGGAACGTCAAGCCACACACCAATGTCCAGTGTGGAGATCGTCATGCCACACACCAATGTCCAGTGTGGAGATCGTCATGCCACACACCAATGTCCAGTGTAGAGTTCGTCATGCCACACACCAATGTCAGTATCCGAACCGCCATGTCAGAGCACCGCTGAACAGGGCAAAGACTGCCATGTCAAAGCACCGCTGGACAGGGCCAAGACCGCCATGGTGAAGACCGCTGAACAGGGCAAAGACTGCCATGGCTAAGCACCGCTGAACAGGGCAAAGACCGCCATGTCAAAGCACCTCTGAACAGGGCCAAGACCGCCATGGTGAAGACCGCTGAACAGGGCAAAGACTGCCATGGCTAAGCATCGCTGAACAGGACAAAGACCGCCATGTCAAAGCACCGCTGAACAGGGCCAAGACCGCCATGGTGAAGACTGCTGAACAGGGCAAAGACTGCCATGGCTAAGCACCGCTGAACAGGGCCAAGACCGCCATGGTGAAGCCCGCTGAACAGGGCAAAGACTGGCATGGTGAAGACCGCTGAACAAGGCAAACACCGTGTGGGTATGAATAGTCCGCCACATCAGGCATCCTTATCCCATGTGCAGCTTAGACAGTGACAGGACATGAACTTTCACAGGGAGACTCATCCTGTCTGGGCACCAGTCCCACCCAGTACCAGTAGAGAACTGCAGATACTTGCAAAAATGTAGCTTTGCATTCCCCAGGATGGTCTAGTGGGCAACCCACCCACTGTAAAGACTTGTGAGACTGTGGCTTTGAACTCCCAGGATGGCACAGTGGGCAACCCACCCACTTGTGAGACTGTGGCTTTGCACTCCCCAGGATGTAACAGTGGGCAACCCACCCACTTGTGAGACTTGAGAGACTGTGGCTTTGCACTCCCAGGATGTAACAGTGGGCAACCCACCCACTTGTGAGACTTGAGAGACTGTGGCTTTGCACTCCCCAGGATGTAACAGTGGGCAACCCACCCACTTGTGAGACTTGAGAGACTGTGGCTTTGCACTCCCCAGGATATAACAGTGGGCAACCCACCCACTTGTGAGACTTGAGAGACTGTGGCTTTGCACTCCCCAGGATGTAACAGTGGACAAACCACCCACTGTAAAGACTTGTGAGACTGTGGCTTTGCACTCCCCAGGATGTAACAGTGGGCAACCCACCCACTTGTGAGACTTGAGAGACTGTGGCTTTGCACTCCCCAGGATGTAACAGTGGGCAAACCACCCACTGTAAAGACTTGTGAGACTGTGGCTTTGCACTCCCCAGGATGTAACAGTGGCCAAACCACCCACTGTAAAGACTTGTGAGACTGTGGCTTTGCACTCCCCAGGATGTAACAGTGGGCAACCTACCCACTGGCGAGACTTGTGAGACTGTGGCTTTGCACTCCCCAGGATACATCAATGGGCATGGAGCCCCGTCGTGGATCTGGCTTCGCATTCATCTGGCTGAGGTGCCCCCCCCCTTTCCTCCCCCCTGAGATGCCTGTAGTGTTTCTATCTGATGCCCCGGCAGTGTTCTCTCGGATTTTGGTCAGGTATCTATTGTGGGCCTCGCCAATGCATTTTTGGACTGTTGGTGCACGGACATTGTTGTGTACATATCTGCACTACTTCTTGTATTGTATATATAATTATGACAGATTTCGAGATATATATCAGTATTTTTTTATATGACATGTATATTAGCACATTACAATGTTTGACCGCAATTCGCTTTGTCTTTGCATTCTTCCGGGGGGATTGTGGGTTGTTCATGTGATTTTTGTGACTGCATTGGTGTGTATGTTGTGATATGCGAGGGTGGGGGTGGGGGTGTTTGGTGGGTGTCCCCCTAACTTTTGCCTCCCCCTCCCCCGTGTCGTAGATGCAGTACTCACCGGTATCTTCTGTGCCTACGTCGCTGTTGGTCGTAGAGGAGCAGAAAGACAAAGGCAGGTAGGATTTGGAGTTCCGGCTCCATGGAGTCGTCGTTCCTCGTGGAGTGTGTTAAGGTGAGCGTTTTCCCATAGCAAAAGCTGTTTCCGCCGTGTTTTTATCCACGGAGAATCCGCCCCGGAAAAGGTGGCGGATTGGCCTGTCATAATAGTGTGGGCGGTACATTGTCTCCCGCCTGTCTGTTGGCGGTGACAGCCGTGCTGTTTGTCTGTACCGCCGTGGCGGGCGATGTGTTAAAGTGGCTGTCTTTGTTGGCAGTTTCCGCCAGGGTCGTAATTCCCTTTTTTGTCCGCCGGCCTGTTTGCGGTATTTCCGCAGGTTTAACACCGTCCGCCAGCGTTGTAATGACCACCTATGTGGTTAGTTCTCTGCTAGGAACCCCACAAGCCCCTGACTTGAGATCACAACTGATCTTACCCCCATTGCTGGGACACTACAATTGCAGGCAATGCAAAGCCTGTGAACTCACCATTGAGAGAAAGGACTTTACCCACTCCAACCACAAGTATGCATTCAAACACCAGATGAACTGCAACAGTACATATGTGTTATACATAATCAAATGTCCTTGTGACAAGTTCTGTGTTGGTCAGATATGCCAAAAGGTGAAGGCCAGAAATCTCACGCATTGCTACAGGATAAGATATTGGTTGGAGGGAGTACCCCCCGACCCCCAGTCGAAAACTTTCATGCTATGGAACACCAAGCTGATAGTCTGAGGTGGTGGGTCTTAAAATCAACAATTTGCAATTCCAGAGGTGGAGGTTCTTTGTCCACCCTAAGTTTAAGAGAATGTAAATGGATACATACATTTGATTCTGTAAACCAAGGCCTCAAATATTGAATAATGGTTGAAGCTTTTTGTTTTCAATGCATATTTATGATTTTGATGTTCATTGACTTTCATGTACAAATGTATGTAAGACCTTATTAATCAATGATGTAAGCTGGGTGTGAGCCCTTTCATGTATTCCTGTATTACTACGCAAGTGTGTGGAAAGCCTTAGACATCATCTAGATTATTACAAGTTGAATTGTTCAAATTATGTATGTCTCTCAATTGGTTCTTGAAATGTTCAGCTAATAAGTAGGAATGATGATGAACAATGCACGCTGAAATGCCACGTTGTGTAGTACTTTGCTTTTTGTACCAGACGATGTAACTGTGTGTTGGTTCAAGATCTAGCTGCTCGTCTTGTTTTTAATTCTTAGCAATGGCTACAAATAGGAGAGTTATCACATGTAAACATTCTACTGATGCTAAACCTTATGTTTATAAGTGATCCAGCAATTTGTCAGTCTTATTGCACAAACTAACACACCACCGACTTTCTGGAGCAAGTCTGTAACGAGCGCTGGCATTGTAATGTGCGTTGTTACATTGAAGCTAATCCTTCACAAACAACCTAAGGATGTTTCACTCACGCTGACCCCAAGCTGGCAAATGCAGCTCTGCAACTCTGCAAAAGCAACTGTGTATCAAGTTTGAAGTATTCATACTTAGAGGGACAGCCCATGTCCCAACCCTGGTTCGTGCATGGATGGACCATTGTGTTCCGTCACAATGTAGTAAGCCTTTACCTCACTTAGAGATTGACTCTGTGACCTGACTATTTGTAGGTAAACCCCTATTTCAATTTGTAATTGTGGCTCACACTTACATTTACTAGTAGCCACAAGCCTCGCAACTCTAACTAGACCGCTACTTCCCGAGTGGCCATCTTAGTGTTATCTCTGTGCATGCTCACACAGCGGCCACCGTCCCCCTCTTGTCTCTCTCTGTCTGGTCTCCTCTGCCGCATTCTTCTGTGAACTGCAGAGGCTACACCATGCTTAAGTTAGCTGTCTATTGAGGTGAGCACAAGGGTTTGGGGGGCGTATTAGACAATCATTAGTGATTGTACTTTGGCATTTATAATTGCTGAAACCCACTTTAAAAATACTTTTAATTTATTTATACAGAGAATTTCATGTGGCTCTTGATGGAGTATTGCAGTTCCCGCTATCTCCCAACAGCCAAGGATTAGTAGTAGCTGCAACTTAAGGTAAGCAGCGAGATTTATGGCTCTTGGGGACAATTTGAAGGGATTGCTCTCTATTATGTAGTTATTTGCACACAACTGTCCCATTAGGATCTTTATGGAATTTTGCACTTTTTGTAATCCCCACACAAGTAATAGCAATACATATCTACATATCCCAGCGGTCCAAGATAGGGAGGGCTGCTTCATGTTAGTGCTTTCTTTTTATGACTATTCCTTTACTGGATCTATTGCACATGTATTTCATGCAGAATTGTGGACACAATTGAACCATTATCTATACTCCATCTCAACCAGGAGGGGTCCAATTTGTTCAAACACAGAACACCAAGTAATACACTGCTTGTTCACTATCTAGGTGAGTTGATTTTTTGCTCTCCTGTGACCTCCACACACACACTAAGAACAACACATAGGGCCTCTTTAGAGTTTGGCAGTTTCAGTCTCAGGACCGCCATGTTGGCCGTGGCGGTCATACCGCCAACAGGCTGGTGGAGACCGCCAAAGTATTCCCAACAGAATACAGCCAAATCACCACCTGCACCGCCACTGCGGTCAGACTGCAACAGACGATGGAAGGCACCTGCAAGCCAGAGGATATCCTGTGTCCGCCAGACAGATTACGAGACAGCACACCACCAAGGTTTCTGCCGCGGTCGCACCACCACGGAAACCCAGGTGGAAAGACACTGCATAAAAAGAGACACTAACCTTCAGGAAGCCAAACTCGTCTGGAGCCAACATTGGACCAGAACTAGACGTCATCCTGCTGCTCCTGCTCGTAAAAAGGCTATGGAATCTTCGCCGCCGCCGATGACAGAAACTGCAAGTACACGTGCTACTACACACTGACAGACACACTCACCTCACATACAGCCACACACACACCCGCACATACACAGTCCACACACTTCGGCCAACACACACACATCAAAAACACACACTTATGCACGAAAACACAGCACAGGCCCAGTCACACACAATGACACACATCACCACAACATGTCACAATAACACCACAACCACACCGTCGTCAATATATTGGCACGCACTCACAATAGACACTATACAGGGACACATCACACATACACCAAAACCAACAACCAACAGGAAACAAACACACACAATCACAAACCATACAACTTACCAATCGACATACACATCACACACAGCAGATCTTATCTATCATACCATGCACTAGTGCTTAATTTGTGCTTGTGGTTTCCAGTGCAGCGCACCAGCAATTATTTTTGAGGACCAGCTCTTATTTTTCTGCCTCAAGCATTTACTGCGTGCAAAAGAGAAATATGGGAAAGACGGAGGAGGAGAGAAACGAAAACGCATCACAATGGTAGAAAGCAGAAAGCTCCAAGAGTGAGCTGAACGGGCATGGATTGTCTTTAAATGGATTGAAGAGGCCCGAGATGGCTTCAGGAGTACGCTGCTGCAGTATTTTGTGTTCACCCATTTAATTGCAGAAGCCACATGTTTAAGAGGAGGGCCTTGAGCACTGGCACCTTTTTATTTACAAATTAAACACTACCATGCACTAAACATGCACACTGTCAAAACACACCAAGCCACACAACACAGCAATAAATGCATGTCAACACAAACACCCCCCAATAGCATGACAGCAAAATGTTTCGAACAAACACATTCTCATCACACAACACACACCCTATCACTGTGAGGCAAAAGCACTGCACACAACCTCAAATATTGCCCAAACAATACAGGTAGCACAAGCACCACACACACACACAAATACTGACACAAAACCAATGTCATCCAGGAACAACTCCATACTAGGAAAAGGAATGCATGACAAAGATGTAACCATTAAACCAACAACAGATTGGTTTTAAATGTATAAATAATTCTGAAATGGGAAACTAGGCCAGTCCTGATACAAACGTTGGTATGCACACAATGCACATATTTGTGCCCGAACTTGACCCCTGACTGCCATATAACCTACACAGGTAGGAACATCAACGGGGCAGGCAGGCACCTCAGGGATTATCAGAGGGCGGTGGCCGACGGGTGTGTTTGGGCTTAGGTTTGGGAGGGGGTCCTTTAGGATGTGGCTTGGGAGGGGGGGTTTAGCTTTAGTCTTAGGGGAGGGTTGGCTTTTTTGGGAGGGGTAGGCTTCTTGGCAGGGGGGAAAGCATGGTTACTTGCAGGGGGCAGACAAGGCCTTGGAGGTGGAACGGACGGACTTGGGGAGGGAAACAAAACATTTAAGGGTCTCACAGGGGAGGAGTAGGGAAAAGGGCAAACTCCAAAAGGAAGGCTTTTTTTGACACATGGGGACGGTCATAGCAAAAGGGTTTGGATGTGGAGGGAGCGGGATTGGTTGTAAGAGGTGTTGGTGTGGATGTCATGGGTGCATGTTTGTGCGAGGTATGCTTGTGGGTGCTGGGTGTCTGTTGGGTGGGTTAGCAAGGGCGTTTTTGTGTCTTAGGATGAGGGGGTGGAGGTGTTGGGGGTGCCATGTCAGGTGGGTGACTGTTGGGGTGGGGACTGCATGTAGGAGTGTCAGTGGTTGTGGTGTCTGTGGGTCTGGTGACTGGGGTGGATGTCTGAGGATCTGTTGTGGTGCTGTCTGTGAGTAGGATAGTTGTAGTGGCTGGATCTGTGAATGTTGGTGTGGTGTCTGCAGGTGTGTCAGATGTGCTGTCTGTGATGCTGGAGTGGTGGAGGTGTCATTGCAGGTTGTGACTGTTGCTGTGTGTGCACCTGAATGTTGCTTGTGTGCATGCCGGTGGTGTGTCTTGTGGTGCTGATGTCTGTCTGAGCTACCCTTGGGTGTGGAGGTGGATGCATTGCTGTCTGTTTGTGTGCTTTGGCTGGGTCTGGAAAGAGGGGTTTGGGATTGGGAAGAGGAAGGTGGAGGGGGGACGGTGGACAAAGGGTGACTGGCTGCCGTCAGTGTGGAGGCCAGAGCCTGAAAGGATCTCTGTTGGCCAGCTCGTGCAATGTGAATGCCCTCCAGGAATGCATTACCTTTTTGGATTCAAGTTGCATTCATAATGGTCGACTGATCCACAGAGATGGACCTCAGGAGGTCAATAACCTCCTCATTGAGAGTAGCAGGGCTAACAGTGGCTGGGGCAGAGGTGCCTGCGGCAAAGGAGATGCCCACCGTCTTGGTTGAGTGGGCACAGCCAACTGGGTAGGGAGCCACAGGGAGAACAGTGGTAGAAAGGGGGATGGGGGACAGAGATGGTCCTGGGGTGGTCCCAGATGGGTCCGCCACCACCAGGGAGTGTCCACTGGAGGAGGAGTCCGAAGATAATGAACTGGATCCTGTCTCCCCCGTGGCACTTCCCTTCGCCTACGGGTCACTGGGTCCCTCAGAATCAAGCTGTGCCACACCTCCTTTGTCTGCTGATGCTGAAACTGGAAAACAGAAAGAGAGGTAGGGTTATCATATTCTTTTCAAATACAAACATCACACTGTACACCTCAATCACATTACAACCACTTGTACTGCACCTCCAAGTAGAACCAGGTTAGTGCCAACATCATGTCACAACTAGATACCATCTACACCCCTATATTACAACAATGTCACACACCAGCTAAGCTACTTCTAGCACACCTACTATACCATAATACACAGTTGAGACATCATACTAACCATTCCATGGCAACCTGACTTGCTAACATGAATGTGAGTCCCGATCCACAGCAACATAGTCAACCAACAACCAAGCAATGGGAAATAGTGGTAACATTCATTTAAGCATATCACATACACAAAATCCACACATACCTGCATATATAGCTCATGTAATGTAACAGGAAAGGAACCTCAACATATGCCAAACTCAAGACAGCATGTTGCATACCAGTCAAAACCATATCATGTCACAGAGTCCACAACCTTCACAATTGACATTTGGAAACATGCCACAACTATATTTGCCTTTTCATATATTGGAGTGTGATAGAGTCTAAACACGTCACCAACACATCTCAATAGTCATGTAGGAAAGGATGAGACATACTTTGTGGAGCTATTCATCTTAGTCATTCTCCACCTGTAAACAAAGTCAAGTACACTTATAGGGGCCAGCTTAACACACATGATTTACCCACAGACAACCCCAGGGACCATATCAACACCTTAAATACAATGTATACCTGTCATGTGCATGAAGGCAACATGCAGTACAACTAATCATGATGAGTGGCAACATCAATAGCCCATCATGCAAGTGCCAACATCACTATCCACACTTCTGACATGAGCAATCTTACATCTGCATATGAAAATTACAATGCCACAACACACTTCTGACCTTAACATGATCGAGACATACACCTTGAGGCAAGCCAAATGACTGACTACCCATACAATTCCAACAACATGTGAAGGTGAGCTGCCACACCTGCAACACATTTAAGTCAGTACTAACAATCGGATTCCGTACCAAAAGCCTACAAAACGTATCCACAATAGCAAAAGTAAGTATGTTTATGTTGCATCACACTGTTGATATATGGCTGAACCTTCCATTGTACACATAATGTTGGCAAAAACAGTGTAGATTGTACCTATTACTAAGATGTCTCGGTCTATTTAGCATGCCCACAACACACTGGAATAGGAAATTGCTGTGTAGCCACTTACCATCTAGGGAACATGTACATGCACTAATATTCTGAGCTCTCATATCAATGATATGGGTTGCAGTATACTATCATGGTTTAGAATATGCAGGATGTCCATTCTGATGAAACATCATAGGTGCCAATGTTTAGTCCTCACTTACCAATGTGGACACCTCCTAACAGGCCTAAGTAAGTGTAGCAAGTGTGGCATGTGAAATGTCAGATTGAGATCATAGCCTCACAATAAGTTGACGCTCATTGGAAACCTCAAGAATAGTAGGTATGTTCTCAACTTGTCAGACTCTATGTTGCACATAGAGATAGACGAAGGGGCATTGGAATGGACAGAGGGCAAAGACCAGGAGAATGTACCATCAGGATATTGGGAGTATGGATCTGTAGGTAGCAAGGAACAACCTGCAGGGTATTAAGAGCAGTATAGTGGTACACACATGACACAGACAATGTGCATCATCATATGCTACTGTACAGAAGGCATGACATAGGTGAGTAATATGTCCCTATACACAATACAATGTGAACACCTATGTACCAATTTTTAAGGACTCTACATCTAGGTGTTCCTAGAAGACATTCAACCTTTTGCACTTATCACATTGTCACAGCTTAGAGTCTTTCACATTACACACTGACCTTGCAGAGGAATGTAAATTACTTTAGTTTGTACTCACCCCCTTGTGGCTGCTGTCCTGCTCTCAAATACCCATCCAACTCAACGTAGGCTGCCGCCAATATGAGGGCCAATAGAGGGGGTCGAGGTCCAACAGGCACCCCTTCCTCCTGGGGAGGACATCCCCAGCTGGGCCTCAGCAGTCTTACCGGCCCATCATCTCAGGTCCTCCCACCACTTTCTACAGTGGGTGCTCTGCCGTCTGTGGACCCCCAGTGTCAGCACTTTCTTGGTGATAGCACGCCAGATCCTCTTTTTCTGATGGGCGTTGACCTGCATGGATGACACAGAAAAGAGGAGAAAGTCATGAACACATGCTCCATCCCAAAACAAGTATGGTGAACAATCAAGCTGGTGCAAGTAGTCAAACATACCCTTCCTCACACTTCAAACTCTTTTTTCAAGTCACCCTCTCCAGTCAGGTCATGTGTGAAGTGGAGTCAGGCATACAACATGCATATCCAGAACCAGGTTTGGGCTAGAAACATATGACCAGACCACAATTATGTCCTTATAATGGTACATCTCTACAACTATTTGTCACACCAACATTGCTGTAAATGCTTTAGTGTACATATATGGATCAGGGCACATACATCACACACTGCCTACTATTTATCTGTGGTAACAGTCTTTCTATGCACATGTGCACACACCCATCTACCCATACATGATAGCTCAATCCTTCATTCCTTCACATTTCATCCACATCATTATACACTCTACCTTTCACCCATTGGTATTGCAATGGACTCACCTGCTCCTCTGGTGCACCATATAGCTGTTCATACAGGGGTAGGACCTCCTCCACAAGCTTGTCCAGCTCTTCTGGAGAGAAGGCAGAGGCCAAATTGCTCCCAGAGGCAGTACACAGCAGCACAAGTCATGGGGGTCTTGCTGGCAGCAGTGTCAGGAGTCAAGAGAGGGATTGTGAGGAATTGTGCAGAAGATGGTGGGCACGTCCACCACTTACATGACCGTCACCATCGGCAGACGTTGCCATTGGCCCAAGTCCACTAAAGGCAGCAATGTCTTCCAATGGCAATGGCAATATCCACTGCGGTTGTAACCGCCTACCGTCAGGTCACTTCCTGATGTCCTGTACAGTAAGCCAGGCAGCTGCCATTTTAGGGCTCATATATGTATGATGAAGTTATGAAAGTTGAGTCATTTACTTATATCTATGACAATGTGTTAAGTGCTCGCTTACTGTTTACAAGTATCAACATGCATGTCATTAGTAGAGGAAGTGAAATGAGGAATTTTGGGTTATGTACATGAAACAGTGTTGTCACCATGCAAATGACAATCAGAAGATGGTATAGGTGCAACAAATATGTGTTACATGTCAATTAGGTTGATGTAACTTCCACTGTCAGTGACATGTATCTCCATTTAGAGAAAATGCGAGGGTTTAGGAGATTTGAATCCGGTACACTTTCATATTTTGCTTCGCTATGTGCTGAATACCACATATTCACTGTTTCATGTGACATGATTTTTTAGATATATGTGTGACATTGTTGTGATCATACTCATGATGTATAGATTGAGTCATTCACATACATTCTTGTGTTGTCCCACATAGTTACCCAAGCCTGAGGAGAGCAAGACAACCTCCAGTGTACCGTCCACTAACAGACCTGCGGACCATGGAGGAGTGACATGTAATCTAAATATATTGCTTGTACAGGCATACAATTATGGGTCTATGTTGTCAGTTGGATGCCTGCCATTCTCAATCCCAATAGCATACCTCCCATCATTCAAGTCATGTCAGTGCTGCACTTCCTGGCCACTGGGTCCTTTCAGAATACAGTGGCTCTCAGAGCAGGGATGTCTTTGCCCATGTGCAGACTGGTTTTAAAGGCTGTACTGTCTGCATTGTTAAAACACCTGGATAGCTACATCAGATTTCCCCAACATGAAGATTTGGCCCGTGTGAAGGCAGATTTCTATGCTTTGGGACACATTCCACATGTGACTGGAGCTATAGATGCACCCCTGTAGTCTTGGTTCCCCCACGTGCTAATGAACAAGTATGTAGAAACGGGGAAAACTTCCACTCCATAAATGTCCAAGTGGTCTGTTTGGCTGACCTATACATTTCACACATTTGTGCAAGGTATCCAGGATCAGTCCATGATTCTTTCATCATGTGGAATAGCAAAATCCCACTGTTGATGACACGACTATACACAGAGAGGGCCTGGCTGGTTGGTAAGTCATATATGTCATGTGTGTCTGTAGCTTTTATCCAGCTACCATATCCGTGGATGTCCAAGAGTAAAGTTTGGATTGGTGTAACTCTACCTTACAGGGGACTATGGCTACCCAAACCATCCTTGGTTATTGACACTAGTGAGGTACCTAACCACGCCAGGGGAAGTCTGTTTCAGTGAGGCCCACAGAAGGACAAGGAGTGTTGTGGAGCGTACATTTGTAATCCTGAAGGCAAGATTTCAAAGCATAGACAAATCTGGAGGAGCCCTACTCTACTCACCCTACAAGGTATGTCAAATAAGTGTTGCCTGCTGCATGCTCCACAACCTTGCCCTGAGACGTCAGATAACATTCATACCAGATGAGGGGAAGCCAGCAGATCCTGTGGGTGGTAATGCAGATTTGCCAAGTGAGGATGAGCATCATGAGGATGAAGCTGGATACATCAGGGCAGATGTCATCAATCAGTACTTCAACTGATGCTACAATAGAGATTCCATGGGATATGGTTGAGGTTATGCATGTCATGTAATGTTGTTTTTACCACCATCACTGGGGTCTTAAGTGTCTCACAAGCCCATGACTCGGAATGTTACTTGGAGTTGTGTACAGAACTATTATGCGCATAGTCTATTGTTTAGAAAATGCACTATCAATGTCAGATTTGTAGTTATGTATAGACAATGTGATGTATGTGTTCCACTCTGGCCTATACTTTATCTTTGTCAATCAAGGATTTGCAGATTAGCTGTTTGGGTCATTCTATTTGGCAATCTCAGACAGTGTCACAGGCAGATCGGATTTGCAGACTGACATGAGAAGTGGACATGGATTAAACTAGGTACTGTTTAGCATGATATTTGTTGTGTGTGAGTTATATGCCCAGACTGTCAGGACAGTGGTTTGGAAGTGTCCTTTTCCACAAAAAAGACCTTGGTATTGGAGGTTGCTCATCTGGTGCCATGTGTGTGTCCATGTGTGTCTAACACAAGTCATAATGTGGTATCCAGACCCTCTATCATCATTATGGTTTGTGTTGTATGTGACTTAACTTGTGAATAGCTGTCAGTGTGTTTCCTCATTGCAGACCAATGTGCATGTGTCTGAAGACTGATATAGGTGAGTGGCATGCCTACAGATACCATGGTAAGTGGAAGGTTCCATGACTGGGGAAATTAGTACTGACCTCTGTCTGTTTCATGGGGTAGGGTCATTTTGAAGGATACGGTATGGGTATTTGATAAGGCTTTAGCTGATGATACATTGAACCAATCTGTCTGTCTCCTGGGATGGTGATGGTCTGACACGTGCCTAACTTCTGTATTCTGTGGGTTGGTAGTGAATGACACCTAAGCTGAAACACTGAAGTCCACAGCATGACTTCACAATGTGCTCATTGCAATTCTCCAAATAAATATGTGGAGATGTACAATACAGGTGTCTATGTTACAATCCCAATGCAATATGTATCCTGCTTGTCCAGTATATGTGTGATGACCATAACAAAGGTATAAAATTGAAGAGGAACATTTTGGTACAATAGTTGTCACGCATAACAGTTGTATATGGTTGATACATCACACTTGCACAGGATATGTGGATAGGTGGTATTTATTGGGGAGTGCACAACAAAATGAGTGATTGAAACGGAAATGACAAAAAGTTAATAGTGAAGGGTTCAGTCACAGTGGATGAAATCATCAGGGTAGTTGCTACACCATTTGGAAATACAAGTCCAGTGTCCTGCACCATAGGAAAATGGAGTTAGGTATCAGAACAGTCAACAGAGCTTATCAGTGATAGACAAGGGGAACCAATCAGGAGAGGTTCACTTCCTGGCAGTGGGGTTCGTCTTGGCATCTGCTCCTCCTGGATGTCTGGGTGGATGTTCACGTTTGCGGGGTGTTCTTCTGCTACAGAGGGTGGGGTGTCTGAGGCATTCCCTTCCCCTGGTAGGGCCTCCATTTCACCAGCAGCCACAGATGTTGAGGGGCCTGATGTCTCATTGCTAGTGGAAGAAGCCTGATGTTGGGTGCCAGACCTACTCAGGGTAGTGTCCATGTCCCTCAGCTACCCAGCAATGGAAGCCAGGATGGCATTTTGGGCCTACCACTGCTGCATGGCTTCCTGTTGGTTGTCCCTCTGCAGCTGTCTGATCTCCCCCATCATGCCTTGTGAAATTTGGTAGGCTCCCAAGACTTGGGAGATGGTCTCCTGGTCAGTTGTGTCCCTTGGAGCCACCATCCACTGGCCCACATCATCCCTCCCATTCACCCTATCCCAACGTACCTGTGCCCCTGGCACAGTGTGCCCACTCCCACTGGTGGCAGGACCATTATTGTCAGGGATGATATTAGGAGACTCACGTACCTGTCCCTGGGGGCACATGATGGAGGAGACTGCCCTTGGGACACAGGTTTGAGGGTGAATGTTTGCCTGTGATGTAGCTGCAAACAGAGCTCGGAGGAGTCGTTGTGGGCAGGATGAGGCTGACAGTTGTTGACTGACCAGTTGTCCCTGATGGGCCAGCTTCGCCCTCAGTGTCCAGATATCCAGGGGTGATTTGCTCACTGGGGCCTTCATCCTGAGAGGCAGTGTCAGTCTCTGTTGTCCTCTCCATGTAGAGGATGGCAAGGTTACCTGTAGGAGAAGTGGAACACACAGTTGGTGTAAGTGATGCAACAAGTGATGTATAAATTAGACACCTAAACATGGTATATGAGATGCACACACTGCCTTTACATGTTCCCCTGAAATGGCAATGACAGCTGCTACTTAATCTGGGTTAGTGCAATGTGGGACACAGAGATTTACAACTGCATACAGCATGCACCTAGCTCCTGGAATATGTTGGTGTTTAGATGGCTGATAATAGAGCCATCTGAATAGAGACAGAACAATGTACATTTCTCTCCTAGTAAGGTGTATGGCATCATTGAGTCAACTAGAAGCTGAACAATGCACAATGGTGTCAGAGCTGGCACACAATATAGATGTTACAATTTGACCTGGGCCTCTGGATGTACTGCAAGTGTGTCCAGTTTGCCATTTAGGTGATGCCCCCCAGGTGAGTATATGACATTATTATGGAGCTTTTCTCAGAGTCCAGTTTGGTATGGGACACAGCTGTAGCTGTTATTTGCTTGTAATGGTACTGATAGTGGGCCATTGCATAGCTGTCATTGCCATGAACTGTTAAATAGTGAACCATTCAGGATGGATTACTTTGATTGTTAGTTTCACCCGCAAGACATTTCAAATTTAGTGCACTGGTCTGGTTTTGTTAATGGTGGAACAGTGGGAGTTGTAGTGCTGTCAGTTCCCAGGACTTCACACGCCCTTCCCAAACACTGTGGCCCAAGCTGAGTTTACTTGACATGTGGCATGGCCGTGAGTGGTATTTGGAGATTTGAACAGAGGGGTGGTGGGTGGTTTGGTCATTGTGGTGGGGAAAGGAGATGAGTGAGCATGCAAGACAAAACTGTTTTGTGACATGAATGTTGTTGTGACTTACCCAACTCCACTCCCCAGGTATTCCTGACATGCCCTTAGGATGTCCAACACCTTCTCCCATGATGTTAACTGTGGAGGAGGAGGTGGGGGCCCACCACTATTCTTGAGGACCACCAGCTGGTGCCTGGATGCCATGGAACGTACCTTCCCCCAGAGTTCGTTCCACCCCTTCCTGATGTCCTCCCTTGTGCGTGGATAACTGCCTACTGCATTCACACTGTAGACTATCCTTTGCCACAACTCCATTTTCCTGGCTATTGATGTTTGCAGGACATGTGCTCCGAATAGATATGACTCTACCCTGACAATTTTGTCCACCATGAGCCTCAACTCATCATCAGTGAAACGTGAATGTTTTTGTGGGGACATGGTAGTGGTGGTAAAGACGGTGAGGTAGTGAAAAAAGGATGAAAAATGTTTGTGATGAGGTGTGGGTGCTGTGATGTGAGTGGGAGACTGTGGTTGTGTATTGTGTGGTTTTGAAAATTGTGTGATGTGTATATTGTGCAAATGTGGGGTGTGTGCTGAGTGTAATCTGTAGGGGTGCTTATTGTTTGTTTAGCTAGATTTAAATTTCTTTGCTAGTGTCTGGCGATGAGTGATGGTCTGGTTGCAAAGTCTTGTGGGTTGTGTGGGCATGTGTTTTATAGTGCAGTGTGTAGGTGTGTTGGGTGTGTGAATGTGTGTCAGGTGTAGGGTATTCGAACTATCCATGGTCTAGTGTTGTGACCGCTGTGAGTTCAGACCGCCGCCGATTGCACTGACAATGGTTTTCCACCATAGAAGAACCCCTCTTGTGATTTGTGGATCGTAATTTGATTGTTGATTTTTGTTGGACTGGCGGTGCGGGTGGTCGAACCACCTTCTTTCCGTCCACCAGTGTCCTGGCGGTTATGGGAAATTGGCTGTTTTTTGGTGGGCTGAGTTGTGTGCCTTCTAAGTTGGATGACTGCCAACATGGCGGTCTTTTGGCAGTTGCCACTGCGGCGGTCCTACCGTCAGACCGCCAAACTCATAATGAGGCCTATAGCCTGATACTGATTTTACCAAATCATTTGTACATGCATTATGTTTATGTCATTTGTTGTTAGTTGTTGCTAGATTCACATGATCATGTTGTGTCACAGTATCACTGAGTCACTTGTATGTTCCTTTTGTATAGCAGCCTCATTTCTAGACTTTCATTTTTATACTATTACATAACTTCAGTGTATGAATATACATATATACTGAATAACTACAGACTTGTGTGTTGTGTCAATCATTTATTGATTTGTTCAGTCATTTGATACGAGCATCATATTTTTTCAAAACAAATTAGTCTTCTCAACAGAGCTCACTGTAGCTTTGTAATATGAAATGCTAGCACCAGCATTTAATCCACTAACTATTCAATGAGTGGTAGAGATGATCCATTATTGCCCTTAAAAACATTGGAATAGGAGAATGGAACATTAATACTGAAAAGTATTTATATGCACCTAAACCTTCAACTAGAAATCCAGGACCAAACTGAAAGCATAAGCAGCAGACAACTGATAGTTATGTTACTGAAGGATGGTTTATGCTTTCACCTAATATATCCCCATTGAATTTCATTTATTCATGTTACTCAATCAATCAATCAATCAAATAATGCTTTATTCAACAAAGTAAAAATACTATCAAAGCACAAATAACAGTCATGTCAATAAATATTACAATATAAGAATACTGAAATCAAATGCATTTAATACAATGTCTTAGAACATTACCAAGGTACGACAAATAACCACATTTCTAAAAATACCTTATTGCATAACAAATGTTTAAAGTAGACAGCATCTGTAACTGCATTAAGGCGGGCTGCACCTGGTACAACCACATGCTTTAAGCAACAGAATTAAAAATCTGAAGAAAGAAAAAACTGAAAATGTACAAAAAAAAAGATAACGTGCAAAAATGATTGGGGTGAAGTTATGTCACATGGACAAAACAGATGGCATCAGAGCTGAGTTGCCTCTTAGGTAAAAAAAACGTGCAGCAAATGGAGCCCAACTTTAAGCAACAAAGGAGATGCTTCTCCTAGGGTGAAAAACTCCTAAGTGCCAAACGATTCCTGCAATAAAATGTACAGGAACCCTGTTTTATCTAACTTAACAGTGTTCTCTGGGTTAGAAAACAGAGACAATCGGCAAAGGTTGGTTAAGGAAGATTTACTAAATTTCAGCCACAGAATTTTACGTGCATTAGGGGAGCTACCTCAATCAATATTTATGGTCTTGTTAAGAGAGACTTTAGGGTTAGACCAAATTGATAGCTATAATAATACAGGAGTTAGCAAAATAAGACCCTTAATGTATGACAGGCCATGCTCCTTACAGCAAAAAATATGTTAAAAGGCAGAACATTTAGCCTGTAGTGGAAGTGATGTTCTTCTTGTTGTAAAGATAAACCCTAAATACCAGCATCATTTCACATACTAAGAACACACTTCATTTTGTACATTAGTAACACCTAATCAAGAGGTTTCTATCCCAGTTTAAAGGTGAAATTACAAACAGCCCCTGCAAAGTAGGCTAATTTTATGCACCCATGATTATGGCATGGAGACCTAGTACTAGCAGAATCAAACACAACTCTCAGATATGAGAACAGATAAACAGTCTTAATGATTTTGTTTTTAATATATAGAGTCCTCCTTTTAGTTATTTTTGGCCTACAAATCATCAAATAGGTTTTAGAAAGATTAGCATCAAAACCTAGGTTATCCATAAAGATGACAGAAGTGTCTACACTGTTTTTCAGACAGTTAGCAGTATGCAAAAGTAAAACAGCATAATTTCCATAAAGTAGTGTCGGCATAGCTCTATTGCCATTGTGAGGAGTATATATTGTCCTTTGAAGATTAATAAGGTTTAAGATTATTTATGTACAAAATGAATAATATTGGGGCCAAAACACTTGTTTAATCTAAAAGATTCACAGCATTCACCATTATCTCCAAATTTAACAGTAGCAGAAAAATCGGTATATAAACAGGGAGACAGTTAATAGGTGATATATCAAGACCTATAGAGACTAAAACCTGCCATACCTTAGCTCCATTAACAGGATCAAAATAATTACTCCAATCCATAAAAGCTAAATGGATAGAAGCCTGTTTAACACAGTATACTTGATGAAGATGAATGCAGACTATGACTTTGATACAGAGCCCCCAGGCTCTCCCTAAAGTCATATTTGACACCAGCAAAAATTTTATTTGAACATAATCAATTACTGAGATGGGTCCATGGCATTTTAGATCACTTTGAATACCCTTAATTAATCAGGGACAATAACTGAATTAGTCCATGGATAATTGGCAGAGTTCAAGATATTGGTAAAAAGTGGGTCTCAGAGCTCTGTGTTGGATTTAAACAGGGCCATGGGAATGTCACCTCGTCCAAAGGATTTACCAGACAGACTTTCAGAAATGGCAGCTACCATTTCCTCATATCTAAAGCTAAAACAAATGCTAACTTTTAAGGTCAAAGGAGAAAATGAAGAACGGTAGCAGCCAATGTTATTATAAACACATCTTCAAGAAGAGACACCATCCAGTTTCTTTGGCAGTCGTGTACTACAGACCTTTTTGCAGAATGCCTCATGCTCTCTGACTCAAGGCCTTTTCTATGCTTTATCTGCTTGGAATGTCATAATAGAAACTGATTTTGACCTTCTTAAAGCAAAGTAGCTGATTGAAAACAACTGTACGCAACACAAATATGCATGCTAGTGGTCACCAAACAACTAAGATTGACACTTTTGGTAATAAGAAGGTTTTGCTAGAGGTTAGAAAAGAGAGAAGAGGGTTTCATCGTTCATTGTTTTGATATAATGAACACCATCTGAAATGTTGCAATTTGTTTTAATATTTAGTTTAATCACGTTGTATTATAACGTATGTCATTTTTATAGTAACACCTCTTCATATTCTCGGCACTAGATCAGGGCATTCATTTTTAGTAATCTTTTAGATATATATTGTAGATATTTTGTTTGTTTTGACCCATGGGTAAAAGAGGCCCGGGAACACAATAATTCAAATATCCCTGTAGACTCACAGGACTTATCGTTACTCTATTTGCACCAATCTCAAGTAATGCATGAGAGATTAGTAGGTTACAGTCTGCCTCTGACATCCTGGCTGAAGGTGGGAGTTGGCTACGTCGGCACTTTCCAGAAGGATTTGGATGTCTACAACTGGGATGCATTTGTTGGTAAACCTGCAAAACATATTATTGCAATACCAACATGCACCATTCATAGGGATAGATTTCAGAGCCTCAGATTCATAGGCACCTTTCAACTATGTAGTTCTTTCATACCCATTTTCATTCCTTAGATTTTAACTTATAACTAGATGTGTGGTCGGTACACAATGAAAAATAATTACAGGCTGCAGCTCAGTTCTTGGCGCTAGGTATTGCATGTTTTCGTACACCAATAAAAAGTATGAAGCTAATTTAGAGTTTGGCTAATGCTTACGGCCCGCCATAAGCCTATTTTCCCATCCGCCACCACTGAATTGTGTCAGTTGGATGTAGAGTATGGAGGTCTGATTGTCAAACTCTATCAAACCTCAGTTACTCTGTAGTTTTTTATTCCTCTGTTGATGGAGTTACATTCCACAATGATGGATGGATTAATCTAAGCTGTTAGAAAATGGGTATCTAGTTGGCAGAGGTATGTACCCTTTCCAAGTAAGGAACAAAGGCCCTCATTCCGACCCTGGCGGTTTCAAACCGCCAGGGTGGAGGGCAGAGGAAGCACCGCCAACAGGCTGGCGGTGCTTCCCGGGCCATTCTGACCGCGGCGGTAAAGCCGCGGTCAGAAAAGGGGAACCAGCGGTTTCCCGACGGTTTTCCCCTGGCCCAGGGGATTCTCCATGGTGGCTTCTTGCAGCGCCGCCATGGGGATTCCGACCCCCTTCCCGCCAGCCTGTTCCAAGAGGCTGGCGGGAACGGGTGTCGTGGGGCCCCTGGGGGCCCCTGCACTGCCCATGCCACTGGCATGGGCAGTGCAGGGGCCCCCTAACAGGGCCCCACAAAGATTTTCACTGTCTGCTTAGCAGACAGTGAAAATCGCGACGGGTGCCACTGCACCTGTCGCACCCCTGCAAATCCGCCAGCTCCATTTGGAGCCGGCTTCCTCTTTGCAGGGGCATTCCCGCTGGGCCGGCGGGCGATCTTTTGGAGATTGCCCGCCGGCCCAGCGGGAAAGTTGAAATGACCCCGCGGTCATTTGACCGCGGTGCGGTCTTTGGGCGGTTTCCGCCCGGCGGGCGGCGCCCGCCACCCCCCGGGGTCGGAATTACCCCCAAAGTCTTAGTCAGGGTAAGTCACATGCACAACCTAAATTAACCTGTGCTAACCCTCTGGTAGTTTGGTACAGAGCAGTCAGGCTTAATTTAAGAAATAATGTGTAAAGTATTTGTGCAAGTCTTAAATTACAGTAACAAAGTAAAAAACTCCACAAAAAGACCCCACACCAGTTTAGGAAAATAGAGAAAAATGATCTGAGTAAAACAAGACCAAAACAACAAAAATCCATTCAGTAGCCCTCAAGATGTGATTTTTTAAAGAATAAACTGAAATGTTGTGCTTTAAAATCAATAGCACTAAAAAGGCTACTTGAGGTTATGTTAGACCGTGATACATCCAAAGTTTGGGCTGACTGCAATGGAAGGTAGACAGGCTACAGGACCTACGCAGGGCCTGTTGAAAAAGTACCTTGGATAAAGCAAGCGTTGGCGTTGAAGACTCCATGAATCAGTTCTATTTCATGCAGATGGATCAATGCATCATAGTCCAGCCTTGCAGTTGGGCCCTGCATCGGTGTTGAACCCCTTTTGACGCAGGTGCTGTATCGGCATCGACCCGTGCAGCAATATCTTCAGAACAGCGCTGTGTCATCATCGAACCTTGCAGTTGGGCCCTGCATCGTCATTGAATTGGCACTGTGTCAGCATCGAAGGGAACTGCGTCAGCACTGAGCAGTACAATGGACTCAGTGCATCAATTTTAGAAGAGAAACAGCTGCAGAGTCCACTCTCAAGGCCTAGGACTGGAATGCCACCTCTTGGCAAGGCAGGACTCACAATTGCAGAGTCTAGCAGCTAAGGCAGGGTCGAGGGAAGTCTTTGATGGCCCTGAGACTTCCATAACAGGAGGCAAGCCAGCAAGCCCTTAGAGTCACTTGGTTCTGTAGAGGATATAGAGAGTTAAGTCCATTTGTTCTAATTCCCAGGCAAGTGGCAGCAGGCCAACACTACAATGCAGTTGAGTAGAGTGGCAGTCCCTCCTGGCAGCACAGCAGGTCTTCTTCCTGGCAGAATGTCTTCAGATCCAGAAGTGCACTGATTTGGTGGGGTCTGGGGTCCATTTCGTATACCCAGTTGAGCCATTAAGGGGCATATTTATACTCCGTTTGCGCCGATTATGCGTCAAAAAATTTGACGCACAATCAGCGCAAACGTTGCCCCGTATTTAAACTCTGACGCCCAAGCCCGCGGACGACAAATTTCTGCCGTGTGCGTCATTTCTTGGATGCGGCAACCCGCCCTGCGTTAATGATATGCAGGGTAGGCGTTCCCGTCCAAAAAATGACGCAAACGGCCGTGCGTCGTATTTATGCTTTCGGGCAAAAATGACGCACGGCTGGGAGGCGGAGCCAGAAAATGACGCACAGCCCGATTTGCGTCAAAATTTAATGCCTGGGTCAGGGCAGGCATTAAAATGGGGCAAACACACCTGTATTTAATCAGAACACACAGAACAAACAGCAGAGCAGCAGAGCATCAGAGCAGCAAAAGGGAGACATGGAGGTGATTCTTATCCAGCGTGCACTCAGACGCAGAGCCCAGCAGCAACAACAGCAGCTACCACAACACCAGCAGGGACCCCAAAGGCAGCGCAGAAGGCAGGAGAGGATATTCCGCCCAAGAACAACCCTTAACGGCCTCAGGGAACACGACGTCATACAGAGGTACCGGTTGAACTGGCAGGCCATTCAGCAGCTGCTGTGAAACATTGAACAGCAGTTGGCCCCCACTTTGGTGACACCCCACACCATACCAACAGAAACAAAGCTGCTTGCCGTACTTCACATGCTGGCAAGTGGCTCATTTCAAACAACTGGTGCCCTGGTTGGCGGAATATCACAACCATCATTCTCCGCATTACTGCCAAAGTACTGGATGCCATCATTCGCCTGACACCCCGCTACATCTGCTTCCCTAACACACTGCAGAAGCAGCAGGAAACTAAACAGGGGTTCTACGCCATCAGTGGCTTCCCACACGTCCTTGGTGCAATCGACTGCACACATGTACACCTTGTGCCACCTGCTGCAACTGAACACCTCTACCGCAATAGGAAGCACACACATTCAATCAACGTGCAGGCCATTGTCGATCACCAGGGATTGATCACCAACATCGTGGCTAAATATCCTGGGAGTGTCCATGACTCATTCATCTTCCGTCACTCTACCATCAACCAACACTTCCAGGATGGACGGTATGGCAATGGACTACTTGTTGGTAAGTACAAAAACCTACTTATTTACACACTGCACAGCAGCCCTCTAGAACACACAACACATACACCACAACAGCAACATCTAGACAGGAAGACACTGAGGTTCTGACATCACTAGCCATGTTTCTTAAGTCACCATTGAACCTGTCACACATCGGAATTTACTGTACAGCCTAATGTGAAGACATTAATGAGTGTGGTAGCCGAAATGTCACCATGCAAATTGTAAGTGTCACAATGACCTTTACATTAATACACTGCCTAAGTCTAAAGGTATGGGATGTCCAGGGTACTTTCATATGA
The DNA here is from genome assembly GCF_031143425.1 of Pleurodeles waltl. Taxonomy (NCBI): domain Eukaryota; kingdom Metazoa; phylum Chordata; class Amphibia; order Caudata; family Salamandridae; genus Pleurodeles; species Pleurodeles waltl. The sequence goes on along the minus strand of NC_090447.1, from coordinate 1,172,304,386 downwards.
ACGTGCTAACAACACTTATAAATTAAACTCTACATTGAACTATCTACTCACCCCAAGTGAAGACACAAGGACACCTGTATCACAAGTCACAATGTTAGGGAGGGCACACTGCACTGAAAATCACAAAACATACTGATGACAAACTGTTAGCAGACAAAAACGTGCTCAACCAAGGTAAAAACACAATGCAGATGGTATAGCCTACAAGTATAGGATGTCACATTAGTACACTAAATAGTTACAGACAACACAAGACAACTACTGCTATAGAAGGTCTTTTCAATAGTGCAAGCTACATCAACATGATCCCATTCTTATTTTCTTTCAGCTGATCAGGGTTATGGCATCCAGCCATGGCTAATGACACCATTTGGCAACCCGAGTACTGCTGCAGAGCGGGCATACAACGACGCCCATAAGAGGACACGCAGCATTGTCGAGAGGACCTTCGGCATCCTCAAGTCAAGGTTCCGCTGCCTCGACATCACTGGTGGTAGCCTACTATATTCCCCCGAGATGGTCTGTAGGATCATACTAACATGTGCAATATTGCACAACATTTGTGTCAAAAGGAACATTCCCCTCCTCGAACCAGACCCATACATGCCTGAAGACGAGGAAGAGGAGGATGCTGGCCTGCAACAGGAGGGGGAACAACCAAACACGGCTGCTGGAGTGCGTAGGCGCCAACACATTGTGAACAATTTCTTTTCATAATTATCACCATCACCACTTAATGAACTATTGTAAATAAACACTGATAACAAACACCACATCATGGTCTGGCCTATTCATTTCTGCACACCTTTAGCTTTAAATATCAGAAGAAGAATGTCGTCTCATGGAGCAATAATGATATAACAATCAGGACACAGAAAAACACACAACAAATGTAATGCCTATCATACAACGGTCACATACACACACAATGTAAATGACTGACATCCTGTACAGTTCACCTTTGAAGGGCAATAGCTGAGGACCACACATATTACACACATACATGTAGGAAACATGGTTCATCACAGCAGATGGCACACAACTAAAACACCATCACTCAACTAGGGGAAAACAGGTCTCATACATCAGGCAGTTGACATGCTTATGCTTAAGGAACTGGAATGTATTACCAGACTCTTGGCAGCAGTAATTCCAACTACTTACAATCTTTGCAATGACTATCTGTCACTAGAGTTACACATAAGCAGAACATACACACCACAAGTGCCACACATATGACAAGCATCCAGCACATCACATCCCATCTACATGTCAGCCTTACACACCCATGCGGCTGGTCACACCCCACCTGTCTGAAGAGGTCCCTGGAATACAAATATGTGTACCCTGAGATTCCCTCATCTACATACACACACTCACAAGAGTCATCCAGTGTGCCACACCCTTTCCTATGCCTACCATTGTCATAGTACCATCTCACTGCATGGAACTCAGCTCATATAATACACTGGCTTGGAGTTTTGAAGGCCTGGTTTCACCTGTAGATAGATTCTCGTGTGAAAGGTACTGTAGGCCATTTTAAGCTAATCTCATCCGACGGGACTTGTGAGACACTGATGGAGGCCACACCAGTGATCCCCTCCATGAACCCCACCCAAATTTACATGCCCCGTCCGTCCCTGCTGATGCCTCCTACAGCATTGATGTTGACATTTGGGCAATCACACCATTACGCATTGCTACTAATGTTGCTGTGTAACACTTTATCAGGGTTCATGTGTTACATTCAAGACAACACAGGACATACACAGTGTGACATGTCAACAGTCTACTCCTCCCTCTGACCAGTCCTAGTCAGACCACTGATCATGTAATTTGTGAAAGAGCTGGCTCCTGATTGACCCAGCATCCTGTCAGCATGACTGGCACCTGGCCGTGGGTCACCCTAAAGATACTCAATTTGCTTCCATGGGCCTGCTGCCAATGGTTTAGCATTACTGAATTTGGGAAAAGCCTGGATAAAGTTGCAAGTCAGGAACAGCAAAGCCCAGGGTGCGTGGGGCCTAAGTCCCCCTCTGCTGCACCACAAATATAATTTTTTTATGCACATGTGAAGCACACACATGCATAAGGCGCATGTGTGCCCTACATGTCAATAGTGAAACACATTTTAGATACATCAACACGTAAGTAGGACATGGTTACCCCCAAAAAAGGTTTAAGCGACAATTGCATTACCTAATTGGCCTTAATGCAACTTGAAATAGCTTGATACATGTGCTCACAATTTTGCTAAGGAATACATCCAGGTATCTCTTTCATATTTAGAAATTTACAATCAGCAATTACCTACATATGTGCACAATTATGAGTAATATCCATTCTGGCCAATCATTACTATTGCACTGTGAATACCTTCTATACATCCTATAAGGGACATTTGCTATAGCTAACCCCAAAGTTTATCACTTAGCACCATTTGGTCATGCAAAATTACATTACTCAGTTGGACAAAGGAAATACATATTTTTCATAATGCGTCATATTTTCACGCATACAGCTTATGCGTCAATATTTTTGACGCACAGGAGTGCAAATAATGCAGAGTCAATTTTTTTTTTCATAAATAGATATCATATTTGGCTGCGGCTTAATTTTCACCTCTAGAACTGTAAATTATGCCGCAAACAAATAGTATTTACCAAACATGAAAAATATTTTGACTCTGCATTATCTGCACTCCTGTGCATCAAAAAATATGACACACAACCTGTATGCGTGAAAATATGACGCATAATGGAAAAAAACGGCGGCCATTTTATGCAGGATGTGATGTAATAGGATATCCTGTTTACAGAATCTGTACAGTGGGTGTACTTTCACTTTCACTTTGCAGTCTCTGGTTATTCTAGACTGTGTGGCTGTGTGCAAAGTGTTGTCCTGTGTATTAGTGCTTTTGTGTCCAGTGTGCCATCTCACTTGTTGTTTTGTCATCATTATCTTGTTGTAGAATACTGTCTGAGTCTGTGTAATAAAAATTTGTCAAGTCCAGTGTCGTATATATTGTCTGTGGGAGTCTGTTGTGGGTACTGTGATATAGGGGATAGTTGGGCTCTTCTATTTGTTAAGTTTTCTTTGTATTTCCCCACTCTAACTTTCCCCATTTCCCCCTTTTCTTTTTTTCTACTACTTTTTCAACATTTTCAGTGCTTAAATGTCTGGTAGGCCACGGCTTTCCAGGATGGGTGAGGATGAATTGGGGGGGTTTATATGGCTTGTTTGCCATTTCCTCCCACTTATGCTGGAGGCTGGGGGTAGGGTGATACAGGGGTATCACACGGAGGCCCGAAAAGTCCGGTGGGGGAAGGTGCGCCATCACTTGGTGCGTCTATATGGGAGCCAACGGAATGACCATCAATTGAAGCACCGCTGGGCTGACCTGATCTCCAGGGAGCAAGATCTGATGGACCACCTGGGAATCAGGATTGGTGGCCATGTTGGTGAGTACAGATCATGTAAATGTGCACAATTTAAAGCTGTGTTGTGACATGTGATGATTGTTACCCAATCTGCCAGATAAGTAGCTGACTGTGTGTAATGCTAGGGAAACATACAGGGTAATTGATGCACTATGTGAAGGATGACAAATGCTAGCAGTCAGGCAGCTCATGTTTTCCATACATACAGGTTGCTTGTAGCAGAATGTAATGTAGTGCCACCTTTGTGTAGGACAAGTGACACATTAATGACGCAATCAGGACTCTACAGGTCACAATAGCCAGTGAAGTATGGATGTAGTAACATAATACCTACATATGTTGACGATATAGCTAGAATGATATTTGAAACCCTACATGATGCTGAAAATGAGTGCTGCCTTCACGTCAATTGAAGTTAGCAATGTGGCCCACACATATGTCACATGTTTGTCTGGTTAGTGTGTAGGGAAAATGTTCACGGAAGTGCCATGCCTTGTCGTGATAAATGTGCTCCTTCACATTTTATTGATACATGCCAGATCTGAGGATGAACCATATTTGTAAAGGACTCAAGTGCCCTCAACTAACAAATTAGACAGGTATTTATTGTCACTTGTGCCAAAATCAGAATAGGGATCGCAGTCCAAAGGTATGGACTAGGGTACAAACATCTATGTTTGGTGCCAATCACCATTGTTTGGAAACATCAATTTATGAAACTGTAACAACATGAGGTATTGCCAAAGTACCTGGCGCTCTGTACCATGTACCTATCTGTCACAAATGTGTCATGACCACATAGGCTGTTTGACAGGTCATGCAGTCCTCAAGTAACCAGCTTTTGGATGTCTCTCTTGGATGCACATGATGAGATGAATGCACACCTATATTGTTGCTGCATACTAATGGAGGTGCATCTTTGCCACCACATGACAGTCCGGGCCACTGCATGTGTGTAGAAGTGTGTGTAACTGTAGCAGGAGACCCATCCTATGTAAATGTTGCACATGAATATTTCCATGCAGTATGAGCATGTGTGAAAGTGTTTCATTACTCATGTCATATTATCACATTGTGTTTGTATATGAAATTGTTTGTCAGTGCACGGATTCTGAGTATATTCTTCCTTCCATGCTTTACAGGTGGACCTGCACCGTACACAGTGGGAGAGGTTGGTCATTCTGAGGACCCCGACACCTACAGTGAGTGTTGCATGTGTGGTATGTTTTGTGTTTGCTGGTGATGTGTGATGGACTACTGTGTGTTGAACACATTGCAAGGTTTGATGCGCTGCCCAATCATTAGTCTTGTTCTATTAGTGGGATTTCAGTTGTCACTTCATTTTGAGTTGACCTATGCTTATCCATTTGTCTGATTTTAGGTCTGTAGGCCATTCCTGTAGGGCCCGTTATAGGAAATGGGGTGAGTCATGTGGAATACACTAGTTAATGTAAGAGTTGCACTGGGACTCGTCTCGGACTGAGTCTGCATGTCAGACTGACATTCTCCCAGATAGCTTCTGCAAATGGCTTGTCTGAAATCTGCTGCTTCCCTAGTAACCGATGTACTGAGTACACTTTAGGTTGGATCTTCCGGGTGCATGTACTTCCACAAGTTGTACTAGACGTGTGTGGGACTAGAGTGCAATGGCCTAGGTGTGCATGCTATTCATGATCGTGGGTGTTCTTGCTCCTCTGTGTCTGTAGAAAAATATGCCTCACTGTAAGTATGTGATGTTGGCCTAGGTCAGTCCATTTTGACATGTGTGGACCTTGGATAGGACAAGGTTTAGCTGACTCCAATTTGTTGATAGCCCTTACTGGTGGTGTGTGTGTGGAGGCAAAAACATGTTGAGGTTTCTATCCACTCCTGGCTGTGCATCTATTCTGGGATTGTTGGTTGTTCTTCCCACCCCCCCCTTCAAAGACAGGCATGTGTTTGGGAATAGGGTACCTAGGACTGAAGCAACCAGTATGTTACACATACTTGTGACCATTTGAAACTTTGTTTTGAACCTAGTGTACACACTTGGTTATGGCACATGAGTTCTATACTAGCAAATCCCATTACAAATTGCAGATCTTGAGGTTTGTGATTGTTATCACATACACTGACATACGTAGTCCAGGCATTAGGCTGAGGAGATGCAGCATGATTGTTGGCTGCAATTGTAATTTTTTTGATGACAAGTTATTGGCAGTTGTTACCCATCATGTAGGTTATTGTATATGCTATGTGTGAGATGACCTTTGTATGCAGGCTTCCCATGTACTTCCTCTGAGACTTTCAATGATCTATATGGTGATATGAGCTGTTACAAGTACAGTAAATGTATTGTCAGATTGACCACTTGTGCTATTCCACACAATGCAGTTCCTATGGTAAATAGTTGCCCTTTGTCTTCACAGCTGCAAACATGAGTGCCGCACAGAGGCATGAATTTGAGAGGCGGGCCATGAGGTACCAACACATCCTGCAGGTGCAGTCGGGGTTCCGACGGATGGCCCGTAAATACCAGTCGGATCAGGCCTCCGGAGCATGGTGGGCTTCACCACAGGGTGGCCCAACGTTGCCCACTACAGCCACCACCACCACAACCACTGGTTCTCCCCAAGTGGCCCCAGCCACAGCGGGGACAGTTGTCCCTGCCTCTGCAGCACAACCAGGACCCAGCATTATGACAGCTGCAGGACAGTCCAGTGGGCTAGGCTCAACACCCACACAGAGCACCTCTGCCGGGACCCAGACAGCAGCAGCACCTCCAATTGACCCTGCGGCATTCCAGGCTTTGGAACGCAAAATGGACAAATTTATGAGGAAGGTGGACAAGCTGAGCCAGGATGTAGCCTACATCAAGAAGCGGGTCAGGTCTATCAGACGGACCCTCCGGAGGGCCAACCTCTAGGACTGATATGGTCAATGTACATAATTCCCTCCCCTCCCTCCTCTTTCCTTGTTATCATGATTAGTGGGCTTGGGAGATTTGTGTTAGGTTAGTATAGGTTGTTAGCTTAGTTAGTGTTAGGGAGGAGGATGGGGGGTCCTGATTCTTTCTACTTTTCATTATTAAGTGTGTGGGTGGGTGGGTGGGGGTCAATGTTGGGGTTCCTGTGTGTTTAAAAAATAAAAAATAAAAAAAATAAAAATAATAAAATTCAAAAAAACTTACAAAAAAATATATGATTGTTTAGGATAGTATAGTATGTGTGAAGGTTAGTATGTGTTGTCCTGCATGTGTCCTGTCTCATAATGGTGGGTGGGGGGTTGATGTTTAGATCGATTTGTTATATGTGTAGAGTAAGTTTAGCTTAGGTTAGTTAGGGACAGTTGTGGGTAAGGAGTAGTCAGGTTAGATTAGTGTAGGTATGACTTTTCCCTTAGTTGCCTCTGGTGTGATTACTTATGAATAAATATATAGTTAACCCTTTGCATTATGTGTTAACTGCTACTTGATCATGGCCTTGCCATCAGTGTAGGTGATTGATGTTCTATGACATTTGTGTCCTATGCTACAAACCAAAAAAAACGGAGCTTTAAAATGGCAGCTACCCCTGTGCTACCTTGGTAAGTATCCACCATTTGATAGAACCACCAATTGGAGCTTAAATGGATCACAAAGGATTTGTGTCGATGAGTATGTTTTCAACGGCACAAAGTGTGCTTCAAGACTTGGTATTGTGGGGAAATTTTTAGGTCGGACTGCAGTGTGATGTTCAGGGACATCTTTGAAGATGAGGTCTTGTTAACACTCTTGTCTTCTTGTCTTCATAACTGACATAGATCATTTGTGCAAAAATTCAGCATGATTACCTATTTGGATGTTTACTCAGAAAGGTTGATTGATGCTGTGTTTAGTTGTGTTTGCTTAGATTAGACTGCATAATTCAATGGGTTAGTATTGCATGGTGACAACATTTATCAGCCACCATTAGTTGACTTTGATTTCTCTTGATGAAGCATTATTCTGTCCAACACAGCATGATGGTGTGTGGTTTCTCACTTCATCAGTTATTCTCCTCAGGATGGGCAGGCTATGATGCAATCTTGGCCACTGCACAGATGTATCTGACTACATGATGTCAGGACAGTTGTATTGACAAGCTACATGGTTATCACACAGGCACTTTTGTGTTATCTACTGCACAGTTGATGTGTCAAATTACACAGAGACATATTTGGTGTGCAAGTGCTATTTATTGAGAGGTGCTGTAGTGCAATATGTACATTGTCCATGTTTGCTGAGTCCTTTATAGTTCAATCTTACATGGTGATCCTACAGAAGGGGTGTGGATAATGCTCCTGACATGCTGGGGTGATGTTACAGACAGTGCAGAGGGACAGGATTTGCCGATTAGTAGGAGAGAGACATTCACTGGCAATGCTGACAAGTTATACAGTGGTTAGCAGAACAGTCATTGAGTATAGTTGTACTGAGACTGGCATTTGACAAAACGTAGGACCTTGGTCAAAGTAGGCCATGGTGCAGGGACTAGTGCTTCCGGGTACTCTTCCTTGTGAATGTGATCTGTTCCATGTCTTCTTCTTCTGATGTGTGGGTTGCCTGCTTCGTCCTTGTTGTTGTTGGTTGTGAAGGGGCAACACACACCTCAGTGTTAGAAGACGTGGAGTCAGACATCTCGGTCGCTGCTCCCTGTGAAGGTCTTAAGGGCAGTACTGCAGCAAGGAGGGTCTGCTGGTTTTTGGGAATAGCAGCCACATCACGATGGTAGGCAGCCAGGTCGGCCCTGAGGGAGTCATGATTGCATTTGTGCATGCAGTGGAAAGTTTGGGGTGCGAGGTGTTGTGGCAACTCCCTTACTGCAGTTGTGAATTCCTTGACAGTTTCTTGTAGTCCTTGCAGTTTGGATGTTAGGGCTTGCATAGCTGCTGCCTGATCTGCAGATGACATCATGCACAAGCGCACCCCCTCAAGGCTGGCTGCCATAGTTTGCATCCCCACCCGCACCTCCTTGGCCAGCTCCCGCTGTACTCCAACTACAGTTCTTTCAAAGCTGGTGCCAGTGTCGCCAGAGTCCTCAGCTGTATAGGAGCTGGCAGGTCTTGCAATTGGGGTGGTGGGTGGTTCTTCTGTGATGGCTGCTTGTTCTGTGCTCCTCCTTGTGACTGAAGGTGGGGAATGTTTATGGGCTCGTCATCCATGTCATCAGGGAAATCTGGGACAGGCATATCGGCAGGAGATCCATCTTCCTCTGCAATGAAACAGGGTACAATTAGTGTGTCTGTGTTGTGACAATTTTGACGTAACGTGCCTGCCTTTTGATGAATTCACTTTGTGATCTTGTTTGGTATTGGTATCTGCTGTCCTTCAGATGGGCATTGTTATAGGCCTATGGCCCACCTGTGTGTCACATGTATGATATTGAGTTATCAGACTTGTCTGCCTAATCGCCTCTAGGTGTTGCTTTATACCAAATAGAGAATAGCCACCTTTTTGTCCTACTCGACCCTCCGTGTATATCCATTCTCATGGTGAGACCTTTCACTGGCTGTGGGTGTTCTGATGGTCCTGGCAGCACAATTGCCTCTCAGGACCTGCCCCAATCCCTGATTGTTCACACTGACTTAAATGTAATTGACATGTAGCATATCCTATGCATGGCAATGTTATGATGTGATATGGATGTTGATATTGTTAATGTGTCCTGCTGATGTTGGGTAATGTGTGTTACATTGGATTGCCCTGATTATCGTATCAGTGTCCTATTTCCCCCTCTGACTGTGCAGGTGTATTTCAGTGACCAGTTCCATGTGTCCCCTCCTCAATGCTGTTGTCTGAGCAGTTTGACTTTTGTGATGTTGCCTTGTTTGCCAGGCACAGGATGGACCCTGGCATATGCAGCATGGGTGTGTCCTTAGTGCTGTGTCGCTCCATTGTTGTTTACATTGGCTGATGTTTGCGGCAACTATGGGCATTGACATTTGAGTGTACTGGGGGCTTTGTCTTGTTTCAGGAGATTGTTGCAGCTGTCATCCTCACCCCCTAATTTAGGTATGTATGTTCCATGGGGAGGTTACTGCCATTGGCTACTTGAGCTGCACACAGATCAGAGGTGGTAGTGTCAACTGTTGTGGCAGTTACATTGCAGTTGTCGTTTTGGCTAGAGGATTGCTGATAGGGCCCTAGTTAATGTAGGAGATATGTTGGCTGACGAGTGCCAGGATGTAAGTTTGACGTAGTGGCCTTCCCTCCTGTCCAGGCTTTCCCTTTGCTCCATTGTTGGCATGACAGCATGCCCCCAAAGGACTGTTGTTGGTGTAGTGTGATGTTGTGCCCCAGCTTCTGTTTGTGCAGGGCATGCCCCCCTGCAGTACCCCTTTACCCATGCCACTCCATGTATATGATGACTTACATGCAATGTGTAGTAGGTATTTCCCCCCCTGCTTACAGTCAACATTATTGTATTTTAATTCCCCATGCGACTTACCCTGCATGTGCGTTGTCTCGTGGTAGTCTGCGCTGTCCTGTCCTTGAATCCCTGTGACGATCTCCTCAGGGATGACGGCTGCTACCATCTCCTCCATGTGGTCCAGGGCCTCCTGGTGTGCTGGACTCCCACCTCCAGTCTGCAGTGCTGCCTTCTTGTTCCTGGCCATGTTTTCCTTTGTCCTATGTTTGCAGTCATGCCAGCGTTTCTTACACTCGGTGACTGTCCTGAGTACTTCAGCCACACTGTTAATCTTGTCAACAATTTGTTGCCATATGGCCTCTCTCCTACTGATTGGCAACTTAGAGGTGATAAACAGTTGGTGCTGGTGTTCCGTCATCTCTTTAACCAGGATTTCCTGCTCCTCCGCACTGAAGCGACACTTTCTTTTCTTTCTATAAATGTCCTGGTTCTTGTATGGATCGTCCTGGCTGGTTCCTGGTCTGCTGTCATCTTCCTGGGGTCTGTAATGGCATCTGGGATCCATTTTGGCTCTCCTCTGCTGAAATGGCAGTGTTTGCGGGTATTTTTTGACGCTATTGCGTCAAAAAAAACGGCGCATATCCGGGTTGCGGTGTCGTAAATCAACCCACAGTCATTTATGCCACGTTAACGTCGTTTTCCTTTACGACTTGACGCCGCGATGTGCGTCAAAAATAATGACTCCCACCTGTTGATTGCGCCGCCGTGCGTCAAAGTATAAATTTGACGCCCGCACGGCGCTACGAAATGGCGTTAGCCGGCGGTAAAAATTTTTCCGCAAAACTGCGGCGCCGCAGTTTTGCGTCAAAAAGTATAAATATGGCCCTAAATGTGGGAGCCTTCAAAGAGAGGCCTTTGAAGTGCACTAGGTCTCTGCCCTTCTTTCCGTGGTTCCAGGCACTCTACAGGGGGTTATGCAGCTCTTTGTATGAGGACATGCACAGCCCTATTCAGGTGTGTCAGCTCCTCCCTCTCATCTAGCCCAGAAAGTCCCATCAACCTGGTGATGGGCTATCAGGATGCAAATGTCACACCCCAGCTCCATTTGTGTGTGTCTGACTAGAGGGAATGCACAAAGACTAGCAGTCACCCACCACAGACATATAAGCAGAGGCAGGCAGAGGCACAGAATGGTTAAAGTAAGAAAATGCCAACTTTCTAAAAGTGGCATTTTCAGACTTAGAATTTAAAATCCGACTTCACCATAGGTTCTGATTTAAAATTGTGAGCCCGGAGACACCAAACTCCAAATTTGTATTTTTTCCCAATTGGAAGTTACACTTAAAGGATGCTTCAAGGTAACCCAATGTTACTCTATGGGAGAGATAAGCCTTGCAGTAGTCAAAAACGAATTTAGTAATTTTTCACTACCAGGACATGCTAAACTTAAAGGTACATGCCCAATTTCTTAAACACACTGCACCCTGCCCATGGGGCAGGCAGATCCTACCTTAGGGGTGAACTATATGTAATAAAAAGGAGGGGTTGGGCCTGGAAAGTGGGTCCACTTGCCAGGTCGAAATGGCAGTTTAAAACTGCACACATAGGCTGTGCAGTGGAAGGCCTGAGACATGTTTAAAGGGCTACTGTAGTGGGTGGCACAATCAGTGCTGCAGGACTACTAGTAGCATTTCATTTACAGGCCCTGGGCACATATAGTGCACTTTATTAGGGACCTACAAGTAAATTAAATATGCCAATTGTGGACAAGCCAATATCACCATGTTTTAGAGTGCAGAGCACCTGCATTTTAGAAGTAGTTAGCAATGGTAAAGTGCACAGAATCCTAAAGCCAGCAGAAATTAAGTCAGAAAATCAGAAGATCAGCAGGCAAAACATCAGGGGAAACCACATCAAGAATGCCATGTCTAATACAAGCCATAATTCCACCTATCTTATTTAGAATTAGCTTTCTATCAAGGTAATCATGTTACTTGAACCTCCACACCTGAGGGGGTGGAAAAATGTATAGATAGCCAAACCCTAGACAAAACGACCATTAGAGCGAATAAATGGTCCTTGCTCCTCCATGGTGTGGGTCTCTATCTGGCACTGCTAGATAAAGAGCAATGCAATCCCCCACAAAATTAACCCGTTCTGTGCCCAGGACGTAATGGTTACGTCCTGAGGCACAGTGCTGCTGTGCCCAGGACGTAACCATTACGTCCTGGTCACAGAGCCCAGAGGGAGCGCTAGCGCTCCCTCTGTGGGGTTCCCCAACCCCCCCCCATGTGACGTCAGCGCGCGAGTGCACTGATTTGTCACAGGGTCTCCCCCATCGCGCTGGAAGCTCTGCTTCCAGCGCGATTGAAAGAGAAATGCTCAATCCCGTGGGGGAGGCCGGGAGAGGCTTCAAAGGGAAGGAAATGAATTTCCTTCCCTTTGAAGTCTCTCCCAGGGTGCTTTTGAAACCCCACTAGACACCAGGGATTTTTTTTTTTGTTGTTGAAATGGACATAAGGGAGCGACCCCAGGGAGGCATTTTTCTGGGAAGGCCATTTCTGCCCCCAGGGGGGGCAGAAACCTCTAGGTACCAGGGATCATTTTTTTTTTTTTTTTTTTTTTTATGTTTATTTTTTTTTTTAGGTGGGGAGCGACCCCTTAGGCAAGGGTCGCTCCCCTAGGGGGCAAATTATATTTAGGCCATTTCTGCCCCCCTTGGGAGCAGATTGGCCTATTTTGATGAGGCCAATCTGCCCCCAAGGGGGGCAGAAACCACTAGGCACCGGGATTTTTTTTTGTTGGCGCCAATGTCACGCAGGGGGAGCGACCCCGTAGGCAAGGGTCGCTCCCGGGGGGGTGAGGGGGGGCAATTTTTTTTAGGCCATTTCTGCCCCCCCAGGGGCAGATCGGCCTATTGTTATTAAGCCGATCTGCTCCCAGGGGGGGCAGAAACCTCTAGGTGCCAGGGCAAATTGTTTTTTTGTGTTTTTTTAATGTTTTTTTTTTTTTTTAGAGATGGGGAGCGACCCATTAGGCAAGGGTCGCTCCTCTGGGGGGCAAATTGTATTTAGACCATTTCTCCCCCCCTTGGGGGCAGATTGGCCGATTTTAGGTCAATCTTCCCCCAAGGGGACAGAAACCACTAGGCACCGGGGATATTTTTTTTGGCGCCAATGTCATGCAGGGGGAGCGACCCCGTAGGCAAGGGTCGCTCCTGGGGGGGATTTATTTTAGGCCATTTCTGCCCCCCCGGGAGCAGATCTGCCTATTGTTATTAGGCCGATCTGCCCCCAGGGGGGGCAGAAACCTCTAGGTGCCAGGGCAATTTTTTTGGGGTGTTTTGGTTTGTTTGTTTTTTTAGAGATGGGGAGCGATCCATTAGGCAAGGGTCGCTCCCCTGGGGGGCAAATTGTATTTAGACCAAGGGGGCAGAAACCACTAGGCACCGGGGATTTTTGGCGCCAATGTCACGCAGGGGCAGCGACCCCGTAGGCAAGGGTCCCTCCCAGGGGGGTTGGGGGACAAATTTATTTTAGGTCATTTCTGCCCCCCGGGGGCAGATCGGCCTATTGTTATTAGGCCAATCTGCCCCCAGGGGGGGCAGAAACCACTAGGCACCGAGGATTTTTTTTTTGCGCCTATGTCACGCAGGGGGAACGACCCCGTAGGCAAGGGTCGCTCCTGGGGAGGGTTGGGGGGGTGGGGGACAAATTTATTTTAGGCCAATTCTACGCGCCCTGGGGCCGGCTGAGCTAGAGGCCAGGTAGGCACTGTTTTCTATGAAAAAATGTGATGTGTCCACGTTGTGTTTTGGGCCATTTCCTGTTGCGGGCGCTAGGCCTACCCACAAAAGTGAGGTATCATTTTTATCGGGAGACTTGGGGGAACGCTGGGTGGAAGGAAATTTGTGGCTCCTTTCAGATTCCAGAACTTTCTGTCACCAAAATTTGAGGAAAATTAGCAAAACAAGTGTTATTGCCCCTTGTCTTTCTCTACATTTTTTCCTTCCAAATAAAAGAGAGTGTGTAAAAAAGACATCTATTTGAGAAATGCCCTGTACTTCACATGCTAGTATGGTCACCCCGGAATTCAGAGATGTGCAAATAACCACTGCTCCTCAACACCTTATCTTGTGCCCTTTTTGGAAATACAAAGGTTTTCTTGATAGCTATTTTTCACTCTTTATATTTCAGCAAATGAATTGCTGTATTCCCGGTATAGAATGAAAATGCACTGCAGGGTGCAGCTCATTTATTGGCTCTGGGTACTTAGGGTTCTTGATGAACCTACAAGCCCTATATATCCCCGCAACCAGAGGAGTCCAGCAGACGTAACGGTATATTGCTTTCGAAAATCTGACATTGCAGGGAAAAGTTACAGAGTAAAATATAGAGAAAAATTTATGTTTTTTTCACCTCAATTTCAATATTTTTCTTTTTCAGTTGTTATTTTCTGTAGGGAACCCTTGTAGGATCTACACAAATTACCCCTTGCTGAATTCAGAATTTTGTCTACTTTTCAGAAATGTTTCGGTTTCTGGGATCCAGCATTGGTTTCATGCCCATTTCTGTCACTGACTGGAAGGAGGCTGAAAGCACAAAAAATCATAAAAATGGGGTATGCCCCAGTAAAATGCCAAAATTGTGTTGAAAAATTGGGTTTTCTGACTCAAGTCTGTCTGTTCCTGAAAGCTGGGAAGCTGGTGATTTTAGCATCGCAAACCCTTTGTTGATGCCATTTTCAGGGAAAAAAACACAAGCCCCTTTTTCCCATTTTTAAAAAAAACGAAATTTTCACTGTTATTTGGCTCATTTCTTGGCCTCCTTCTGGGGAACCCACAAAGTCTGGGTACCTCTAGAATCCCTAGGATGTTGGAGAAAAAAGGACGCAAATTTGGCGTGGGTAGCTTATGTGAACAAAAAGTTATGAGGGCCTAAGCGCGAACTACCCCAAATAGCTTAAAAAAGGCTCGGCACAGGAGGGGGAAAAGGCCTGGCAGCCAAGGGGTTAAAGGCAACATTCATCATTTTTGTTTTATGCGAGCACAGTGCTTAATATCAATGCTAATAAATGCAAAGCTAAAAATTAAAGTTAACAAATTACAAAGTAGCCAATAATCTTGTATGGCCACATGTTTCATGTTGCACACCCATATCAAATATGTATCTATGTTATTTTTACAACTCCTCATGCCTCAAGTGAATTTGTGAAGTTACATTTTTATTAAGATCTAATGTTCACAATAACATATTAATGTATATATGTGAAAAGGTATTACTTTAAAAACAAAAAACCTAAAAAAAATAATAATCCACTGTAGGTATGACATGGAGCACACACATTTAAAAACCCATATTATGACCGACACATAAAAATCCATCACTATACAGACACACACACAAGTCCGCCAGCCCAAAGGTCAGTGATAAAATGGCAGTAGCAAAACCCACACCGTTACGCCATCAGAACTACGCCCACAGCATTATAACCCACAAATCACTGCGGCGGACATTCAACCATGGTAAACCATTGGTGGTACATACCGCCGCACTCAAAATACACATACACATACAAAACAACACCACATTGCACAATTCAAACTACACATACCTGACACACATACACACACCACACCCACACAGCCACCAATATAAAACACACACACACTACCCACAACCCTTTACGACTAAACAAAAAATCTACAACTGAGAGAGAGAGAGAGACACCAAGAGCTCCCACAGAATCAGAGCCACAGAACACCATCACCCATACACCATCCACGCACCTCACAGCACACATCCCAAAACATCAACCCACACACCCCTCACACTACACCCATGGCACCACAACGACACCCCAGGTTCTCTGAGGAGGAGCTAAGGGTCATGGTGGAGGAAATCATCCGGTCAGAGACACAGCTATTTGGATCACAGGTGCAGCAGACATCCATTGCTAGGAAGATGGAGCTATGGAGAATCGTGGACAGGGTCAACACCGTGGGACAGCACCCAAGAACAAGGGATGACATCATGAAGAGGTGGGATGACCTACGGGGGAAGGTGCGTTCCATGGTTGCAAGACACCAGATAACTGTACAGAGGACTTGCGCTGGATCGCCACCTCCTCCCCCACAACTAACAACATGGGAGGAGCAAGTCTTGACAATACTGCAACCTGAGGGCCTGGCAGGAGTAGCAGGAGGACTGTACTCTAGTAAGTCAAATCTTGACTACTTTCATCCCCCCTACCTGCATGCCATCACAAACCCCCACCCCTAACCTCACCACCATAACTCCACCACCTCACATACACCCCACCATCACAACCCACTCATCCGAGTGCCAAGCCCTGCATGCCCCACCAATGCATGGACACCCATCACAGACCTGCATGGACAACCATCACCACTGCATGCACACTGGAGACAATCACCTAGCCCAACAAATAACAACTCTCACTAAGGCCAATCTGCCATGACAATACCAAACATAGAGAGCAACGTACCCATGCACAAGATGACACATGCAGATACCATAACACTGCAT
The DNA here is from genome assembly GCF_031143425.1 of Pleurodeles waltl. NCBI lineage: Eukaryota > Metazoa > Chordata > Amphibia > Caudata > Salamandridae > Pleurodeles > Pleurodeles waltl. The sequence goes on along the minus strand of NC_090447.1, from coordinate 1,172,288,030 downwards.
TTACATCCCCACAGGTCCCCTATGCAACGTCACCAGAGAGGAGGTGCCAGCAACATCTAGTCCCCCCACAGAAGAGGCCCACAGTGATGACAGCAGCTCTGCACACCTGGATCAGGATGACCAACCTGGCCCATCAGGGATCTCCGGACAGTCGGTTAACCAGCCACAGTCCCATACCAAAACAGAGTCTACCCCCTTTGAAACACCAGCTTAGCACCCACCCACTTGGCCCATACCTCTGTCCCCAGGACACGTCAATCAACAGTGTGTCCACCACTACAGGGACCCCAGGACACCCCACAAACCCAGGACCATCAGGGACCTGGGGTCAGCGGCAGTGGCCACACGGTTCAGGGGACAGAGGCACAGGACAACAGGGAAGCTAGGAGGACTGCTGTGTGACAGGGGGAGGACAGGCCTAGGGAACTAACTCTCCACGAGGCACTCACCAACATCCTGGGACATACCACCATTCCCAGGAGACTATGGGCCAGATACTGGCAAGTTGCAGGAGACCCAGCGGCTGCAGGAGGGACAATACCTGGGGATCAGGGATAGGGGTGCTGGCTGACATGGCCAACACCGTGAGGGAGGCAGTGGCACACCAACAGGCCCCTGACAAAAGCCACACCAATGAACAGGTCTCCACCTCTGCCAAAGCTAGTGGACAGGAGGCTCCGCCACAGGAACAACAGGCCACCAGCACCGCACCCCCTGCAGAAGGAGAACCGCCACGCAAACAGTCCCTGTGATCCAGGCAGAAGCCAGAGAACATTGCCAAGACCCCCGCCAGGAAATAAGACTCCTGAATGTCAGCCTTGTGTCCCACTCTGTTACCCTGTCCACATTGAACTGCCATTGCTCCCCTTCCTATGCCCCATTGGACAATGCACCTGTGATACAAATAGACTGAAATCTATCCTGGACTTTCCTCCATCATCACCCTAGCCCATTGCACATCCCCATTTACTTCTCAGCACTGAAATAAACACCCTCTTAAAAGAATACAAGTATGGAGGTTGTCAAATGATTTAAGGATGTATTAGTTTAACAATCTTTAGACATTGCAATTAGACTGTACAGTTATGTATACATAGGGATGACCTGTAATGTGCTGCAGTCAATACACCAGGAGCCAGAGTAGGGCAAAAAGATCTGTGAATAGGCATGTCAAAGGGTACAGTGAGTGGCCATAGTAGTGGGAACAGCAGCCTGCCAGAGAAAAATCACTACTCAAAACTGCAATGGAAGGTGAAGTTACAGTGTCTTACCTGTGTGTCACTGGAAGTACTGTTGTACGATAGTTGTTCTGTTATCCACATCCTCATCCTCTGCCTCTTCTTCATCACTGTCCACAGGCTCCACAGCTGCCACACGCCCATCTCCAGCCCCATCCTCCTGCAGAAAAGGCAACTGCCGTCACAAGGCAAGGTTGTGCAACCTGCAACATGCCACAATGGTCTGGCACACCTTCTTTGGTGAGTAGCACAGGGATCCACCTGTCAGATGGAGGCACCTGAACCTGGCTTTCAGGAGGCCAAAGGTGCGCTCAATAATTCTTCTTGTACGCCCATGTCCCCTTGTCCTAGCATTCCTCACTGGGGTCAGTAGCCAGGAGAGGTTGGGGTAACCAGAGTCACCTGCAAATATCGAGGGATACTTGTTAGCCACACACTCACCCTTAGGGCCAACCCGACACCCAGATACCAACATCTACTGGGTGGGGACCAGGGCTCACCTATTAGCCACACCCTGTGCCTCTGGAGTTAAGCCATCACATTTGGGATGCTGCTATTCCTCAGGATAAAGGCATCATGCACAGACCCAGGATACTTTGCATTTACATGGGAGATGTACTGGTCCGCAAGGCACACTATCTGCACATTCATGGAGTGAAAGCTCTTTCGATTTCTTAACATCCTGTTCATTTCTCCGGAAGGGGACAAAGGCAATATGTGTACCATCAATTGCTCCAATGATTTTGGGGATATGTCCCATTGCATAGAAGTCAGCCTTCACTGTGGCCAAATCCTCCACCTGGGGGAAAACAATGTAGCTGCGCATGTGTTTAATCAGGGCAGACAACACTCTGGTCAGCACTATTGAGAACATTAACTGTGACATCCCTGCTGCCATGGCCACTGTCACTTGGAAGGAGCCACTTGCCAAGAAATGTGGCACTGATAGGACTTGCACAAGAGGGGGTATCCCAGTGGGCTGACGGATAGCTGAGATCAGGTCTGGCTCCAATTGGGCACCCAGCTCTTGGATTGTGGCCCTATCAAGTCTGTAGGTGAGGATAATGTGCCTGGCCTCCATTGTTGCAAAGTCCACCAGGGGCCTGTACTCAGGGGGATGTCTCCATCTCCTAATCATCCTCAGCGGTTGTAATCTGGAGGGCAAAACGGTGAGCAGCTGGTCATTTTCAAATATATCCTCAGAGTAAAATGCATTGCATGTTGTGACAGAAACAGTATGTTTACATGTAGTCCCAAATGTGCATATGTCTGCTGTGACGCAGTTATGTGCCATGGCCTGCCCCCCCCCCCCCCGAAATGGCGACGCCTGTCCTGTGTAGAGGGACAGGTGGAAATGAGGTAATTCCGCTGATGTTGTGCACTGTTGTGGGAGGCGTTGAGAACCGCTGTGCAACTCCTCAGTGGTTATCATTGGGCCGTATGGGGTACAGTAGCCAATGGCGATGTACACCGGCGGTGACAGTACGCACCGCCGCGGACGTGACCGCCATTTTCTATCTGTTCACTCACTTGCTACCTGACCTTCAACAGGAGAGGACCTACACTGCAAGTGCTGCTGTGACCTGTGTCTGGAAGCGACCATGGCACGAGTCTCTGGGGAAAGGGCCCCAGCTTTCACTTCGGAGGAGTTGGAGAGACTGGTGGATGGGGTCCTACCCCAGTACCGATTGCTTTATGGGCCTCCAGACCAACAGGTGAGTACACTGTGTGCACGAGTGCTGTGTGTGAAGGCCTCGAGTAAGGGGGGGCTGGTTAAGGGGTCCTGGGCAGAGTGCTGCATGTATGGTGGTCAATGTATGTGCATAAGGGGATGGAAGGGATATGGTGGGCCATGGGTGTAACAGGCCGGACTGTATGACTGATACCTTTTTTCTATGTTTATTTGTCTGCAGTTCAGAGCCCATCAGAAAAACGGTATATGGCGTGCCATCGTCAAGGATGTGCAGACCCTGGGGGTCTACGACAGGCGGAGCACCCACTGTCGCAAACGTGGGAGGGCCTGAGACGCTGAGCAAGGAAGACGGCGGAGGCCCAGCTGGGGATGGCCTCCCAACGAGGAAGGGGTGCCCGTCGAACCCTGACCCCCCTGAGGTTCCGCATACTGGTGGTGGCCTATGCAGAGTTGGATGGGTGCTTGAGGGCATCACAACAGCCACAGGGGTGTGAGTACAGTTTCCAAATCTGTCAATTGCGCACGGTGGGGTGTTTTCTGGGTAGGGGATGTAGGCCTGTGGGTGCCCTTAGTCCAGGTCGAACATTTCAGGGTAGGTTCCATGTTGGGCAGGGTCTGTAGCACTCCACCCCCAAACATGCTAGTGGGCATCTACTACTGGGGAGGGTTCTGTGGGTCCCATGTATGCTGCTATTGGCGTCAGGCATTATTCTCCCTGGCCTGGTGACTAGCATTGTGACTGGTAGTGCATCGCCTAGTGCATAGGACTGTTCCCTGTGTGTTGTGTACGCCAACGGTGGTGTTGTTGCTGGCATTGATCAAGTGTATCCTCTGTCTCTTCCCCCCCTTATTGTTTTGTCACCCTGTCCTTACGTGCATTAGCATCATCTGGCGGAGGAGCAGAGGCACAGGCAACGGAGGGAGCTGCATCCCACAGGGCCCATGAGGCCAAATCCACCGACGGTGAGGGCACCAGTGGGACGGAGGGCGAGGGGAGCACCACGGCGGAGTCTGGAGGGGACAGTTCTATCAGTGATACCTCCTCAGATGGAAGCTCCCTGGTGGTGGCGGACACCTCTGTGGCCACCCCAAGTACAGGTACAGCCGCCACCCCCGTACCAGCACCACCCTCCCAGCAGCCCCTCAGCATGTTTCCCGTGCCCGCTCAACCAGGGGGGTGGACATCTCCTTCGCCCCAGGCACCTCAGGCCCTGCCCCAGTCAGCCCTGCTGCCCTGAATGAGGAGTCTATTGACCTCCTGCGATCCATCTCTGTTGGGCATTCAACCATAGGGAATGCCATCCAGGGGCTGGCAGGGCATTTGCAGCAAACAAATGCATTCCTGCAGGGCATTCACTCTGGCGAGGCGGCCCAACAGAGATCATTCCAGGCTCTGGCCTCCTCCCTGATGGCAGGCATTGTCCCTGTTTCTAGTCTCCCCCTCAATCTTCCTCTATCCAGTCCCATTCCCTCAATCCCAGCCTATCCCAAGCACACCATCAGACCAGCATGCACCCAAGACAACACACAGGAGTGGCTCAGGCAAACACAAGCACCACACATCATCACACAGGCACTCACACAAACACCATCCAGAATCAGACATGCCAACATCCACTGCCTCCACTGTGTCCCCCTCCTCATCCACCTCCCTCCCACTTGTGTCTCCACTCACACCTGCATGCACTACATCCTCATCCACTACCTCCATCACCATCACGCCTATCACTACACACCCCTCACTGGCAGTCACCACCCCCACATCCATGCACATGTCCCCTGTGTCCTCTCCCACTGTGTCTGCGCACCCACCTCCCAAGGTACATGAATGCAAGCACTCAGCCACCCAACAGCCATCCACCTCACAACAGCATTCAGGCCATGCACCTGCACCCAAACACAGCAGACATACACCTCCAACCACCACTCCTTCTTCCTCCACTCCCAAACCGTCACCCTCTTCCCCCCCCAGTGTCCCTAAAAAGCTTTTCCTCTCCACCCTTAACCTTTTCCCTGCCCCTCCCCCCTGTCCTTCACTTTGGGCCAGGGTGGGCAGAACCCAGTCCACGGCCACTGTAGTTTCGGCAGCTACTGCAGGTGTGAGCAGCTCCAAGGAGACACCCATCAGCACTGGCAGTGTGCCTGCACCAGCTCCCAAGGGTAAGGCCAAGGAACAACCACCAGCTGCCAAGGGCAAGAAGGGACCACCAGCTGCCAAGACCAAGGAGGCACTACCAGCTGCCAAGGCCAAGGATGCACCATCAGCTGCCAAGGCCAAGGATGCACCACCAGCTGCCAAGGGCAAGAAGGCACCACCATCTGCCAAGGGCAAAAAAGCACCACCACAGGCAAAGGGCCTGCCCCTTCTGGCAGGAGGGACAGGAGGCCTGGTGCAGTGACAGGATCTGAGCCCCCACCACCAACCATGCCGCTTCAGCTGACCAAGGATGCAGGGGAAGGGCTGGAGCCTCCCCCCACCACTGGCAGCACTGCCACCAGCACCGCCAGCAGCACCTCCAGCAGCACCGCCACCAGCACCACTGGTAGCAGCAGTAGCCCCAGTGGGCAGCCACCCGAGGCTGCAGGAGAAGGGATGGAGCCTCCCACCACCACTGGCAGCACCGCCAGCAGCACCGCCACCAGCTCCATTGGCAGCAGCAGCAGCCCCAGTGGGCAGCCATCTGAGTCTGCAGGGGAAGGGATGGAGCATCCCCGCACCACTGGCAGCACCACCACCAGCATTGGCACTGCCACCACTGTGCAGCCATTGCCCCCGGCAGATGGAATGTAGTCCTGCCTCCATGGAGTGTCATGCATCCTGTGGATCTGACACCCAGGTGAGAGACTGTGACCTTGCACTCCCCATGTGCTGCATCACAGGGCACAAGAACCAGTGGAAGAAGGCATCCACTTACCCCCTCCTTGCCAGGATGAAGCACATTGGGCACAAAGCCCCCACCAAAACCAGTGGAAGAAGGCATCCACTCACCCCCTTCTTGCCAGGATGAAGCACACTGGGCACAAGGCTCCCTCCAGGACCATTGGAGAAGCCACCCACTTGAGAGACTGTGGCTTTGCACTCCCCAGGACCAAGCAGTGGGCAAACCACCCACTTGAGAGACTGTGGCCTTGCACTCCCCAGGCCATCGCAGAGGGCATGTAGCCCCCTCCAGGAGCAGTGGCAATGTACTATCTTCCGGCTGAGGAGCCCCCCTTCCCCTTCCCCCTGAGGTGCCTGTGTATTTTCGACCTGATGCCCCAGCAGGGTTCTCTCTGTATTGAGGTAGGAGTCAAGTGGGGCCTTGGCCTATGTGATATGGCTCTGTGGCCCACGGACATTATGGCCTGGGCAGTGTCCCTTCATTTGTATATCTGTAAATACTGTTTTGATTTTTGAGGACATATTTCTAGTATTTTATATTATTACACTCACTTTCTTAAAATCATTTTGTCATTGCATTATTCCTGAGGGGTGAATATGTAATGTTGTTGTAACTGGTTGTGTGTATGTTGTTGGGGGTGGGGGGTTTGCGTGTTGCGTGTGTGTGTCACTCTCTTTTTCCTTCCCTATGTGGTAGGCAGCAGTACTCACCGTGGTCGTCGTCGCCGGTGTTCGTATTCCTGGTGTAGGAGGAGGTAGACCAGCATGGGGAACACCTGCAGTTCGGACTCCATGGAGTCGTGGTTCTTCCTTGAGTCTCAAGAGGTGAGTCCTTTGCCTTCTGTGTACTGTTTCTGCTGTGCTTTTGATGGCATTGGTACCGCCCCAGAAAAGGTGGCGGATTGGTGTCTCATAATACAGTGGGCGGAACCTTGTCTTCCTCCTGGCTGTTGGCGGTTACCGCTGCGGTGCTTGTTGCTACAGCCGTGGCTGTCTGTGTTGGCGGTTACCACAGTAGTCATAATTCCATTTTTTTACCGCCGGCCTGTTGGCGGTATTACCTCCACTTTATCATCGACTGACAGGATTGTAATGAGGGCCTAAGTGTTAATGATAGTCTATGAAAGCGTTTGACTTGGACCTAGATGCCAGTTACAGCCAACCGCAGAGGAGCCCTGTTCAGATACACCAAATTGATTGGTCATAGTGAAAGCTTGGAAGTTAAAAACTGTAAAAAAGGTTTCTAGGTCTCAACATTTCAGCCTTCTTTAAGCCACTCATCAGGGTCACCTCTAAGGCTCCCAAGACCTCAGGGACAACAATTATGGGTCAGGGCTTACTCCAGCAGATATCACCTGCAAGGTCCAGTCCACATCCAGTTGCAATTGGTCAATTGGTCCCTTGAAGAAAAAGGACTTTTACCTATTTTACTGTCCCTGTACCTATACAGGAGGTCATTCAACTGACCATTGTAGTCCAGTTCTTTGTCCGGGGTACAAGAGGGAGCACATCCACTCATTCAGGTCTCCTATCAGGTCACAAACACCAAGTCAAGTCCTCTTTGTTCTTCTGCAGGTCCAGAAAATGTTCAGAAGAGGTGCCTGAGGGGGCCACGTGCATGCTTGGATCAACTAGTGATTGGCGGTTACTCCTGTCTCTTACATAACCAGTGGGGTGAATGTTCCTGGGGAATGATGAGGTTTGGGGGAGTGTTGAGTTTGCAGAGAATCAAAGGGTTTTAGAATCTGGAATTGTTTTGGGATATGTGTTGATTTTGATGGATGGGAAATTTTGGGAGTATTGGATGATGTATGACCATGGGTAAGTTTGGGAGTATGTGAGGACTGAAGTGGATAGGGGGCTTAAGGGCATGGGAGGATGTAGAAGCAGGGGATGGTTAGGGGGACGGGGTGGATGTAGGTAAAAGGGAGTGTTTGGTGGTATGGGAGTGTTTGTGGGTAGGAGAGAGTTTAAGAGTTTTAATTGGGCAGGTGCAATATTGGTGCAAATTGTAGAGATGGTGTGGGAAGGTGAGAATGTGATCGGATGTGGTCCGTGTTTCTGTGAGCTCTATTAGAAATGCTGGAAGTGGGGAATGTGGCTAGCAATGATAGTAGGGACAGATGTGAGGGAAGCACTGGCATCAGAGGAAGCTTTTGGAGTAAGTAAATCTTTCTCTGAGACAGACAGGGTAGGGTGCACGCCCTCCAGGATGGTGATAACTTATGTCAGTTGTTGACTGACACCCTGCATGGCATATAACAATGCCATCTGCCCTGCATAAAAGTGCTTTAACACTTCAAGGGCCTCTTCTGAGGTGAGCTCTGGGTTAATGGTGGCAGGAAGACCACACAAATAGACATTATTAAGGATCTCAATACAGTTTGGGTATACTGATTGCAGATTCACAAATGTCAAGGATGTGCTGCTACCCTCATTATAAGTCTCTTAATAATATTCTACCTATATTATTTTGAGAGGATTTATGTGACATTAGTGATGGAGAAATTCAGCAAAAGTTACCCCCTACGTTTAGAATTTTTTGTACCTCTGTAAACGTTATCCTAGCTAACCTTGAGTAAGGTGGCTATGCTGCTTTTTAAACATGAAAATACTGCTTTTTTCATTACTGACACATTTAAAATGCTGATAAGTCCTTAGTATATGGTTGTGAAAATGCAGGCTGGGCATGGACGTTAACAGCCACTTCTGGAGGGCAGCACCAATTGTTCCAATTGACGAAGCTTTTCATTGTGAACCTGTAAAGTCATTAAAGTATCATGAGTTCAACCTCTGTAGTAGGTATGACAATTAGCAGCAAGCTTTACTTAAGGCAATGTATAAATCTTTTAAGCAGGAACTGTAGGAGGCTGGTCTGGCTTGTAGTGGGTACCAGAGGTACTTACACCTTGTGCCAGGTCCAGTTATCCCTTATTAGTGTAGAAGAGGTGTCTCTAACAGCTAAGGCTGATAGAAGGTAGCTATGGCAAAGCACTTTATTTTTATGACAATATGCCAAAAGTATCTCAGTGAGTACCCTCAGTATGAGGATAAGATATATACACAAGATATATGTACACAAACCAAAATTATGCAGATAATAGCAAAAGGAAGTAATGCAAGCAATGTAAAGTTACAGTAGATTGCAATAGGAGCACATAGGTATAGGGGCAACACAAACCATATACTCCAAAAGTGTAATGTGAACCACGAATGGACCCCAAACCTATGTGAGCTTGTAGAGAGTCACTGGGACTGTAAGAAAACAGTGAGGGTTAGAAAAATAGCCCACCCCAAGACCCTGAAAGGTAGGTGTAAAGTGCACCTACTACCCCCAGAGAGCACAGAAGTCGTGGTAGGGGGATTCTGCAGGAAGAACAAACACCAGCAATGCAACAACAGTGGATTTCCGGACCTGAGTACATGTAAGACAAGGGGACCAAGTCCAAGAGTCACGACAGTGTCAAGAGTGGGCAGGAGCCCAAGAAATGCCAGCTGAGGGTGCAAGGAAGCTGCCACCTGTTGGAAGAAGCTTAGTGTTTTGCAAGAACGAAGAGGACTAGGAACTTCCCCTTTGGAGGGTGGATGTAACACGTCGTGAAGAAGCTTGCAAGGGTGTTTCCACGCAGAAAGACTGCAAACAAGCCTTGCTAGCTGCAAGGGTTCTGGTTAGGGTTTTTGGATGCTGCTGTGGCCCAGGAGAGATCAGGATGTCGTCACTTGGATGAGGAGACAGAGTGGGTGCCCAGCAAGTCAGGGAGCCCTCACAGAAGTAGGCAGCACCAGCAGAAGTACCTGAACAGGCACTTAGAAGAAAAGTGAACCGGAGTCCACCCGAAGTCACAAAAGGGAGTCCCACGACGCCGGAGGACAACTCAGAAGGTTGTGCACTGCAGGTTAGAGTGTTGGGGACCCAGGCTTGGCTGTGCACGAAGGAAATCCTGGAAGAGTGCACAGGAGCCGGAGCAGCTGCAAATCACACGGTACCCAGCAATGCAGTCTAGCGTGGGGAGGCAAGGACTTACCTCCACCAAACTTGGACTGAAGAGTCACGGGACTGTGGGAGTCACTTGGACAGAGTTGCTGAGTTCCAGGGACCACGCTCGTTGTGCTGAGAGGGGCCCCAGAGGACCCGTGATGCAGTCTTTTGTTGCCTGCGGTTGCAGGGGGAAGATTCTGTCGACCCACGGGAGATTTCTTCAGAGCTCCTGGTGCAGAAAGGAGGCAGGCTACCCCCAGAGCAAGCACCACCTGGAAACAGTCGAGAAAGCTGGCAGGATGAAGCGATACAAGGTTGCTAGTAGTCGTCTTGCTACTTTGTTGCAGTTTTGCAGGTATCCTGAGCAGTCAGCGGTCGATCCTTTGGCAAAAGGTGAAGAGGGAGATGCAGAGGAACTCTGGTGAGCTCTTGCATTCGTTATCTGGTGAGATCCCCAAAGCAGAGACCATAAATAGCCAGAAAAGGAAGTTTGGCTACCTACGAAGGAGGATTGGCTACCAAGAGAGGTAAGAGCCTATCAGAAGGAGCCTCTGACGTCACCTGCTGGCACTGGCCACTCAGAGCAGTCCAGTGTGCCACAAACACCTCTGTTTCCAAGATGGCAGAGGTCTGGGACACACTGGAGGAGCTCAGGGCACCTCCCCTGGGAGGTGCAGGTCATGGGAGCGGTCACTCCTCTTTCCTTTGTCCAGTTTCGCGCCAGAGCAGGGCTGGGGGATCCCTGAACCGGTGTAGACTGGCTTATGCAGAGATGGGCACCATCTGTGCCCATCAAAGCATTTCCAGAGGCTGGAGGAGGCTACTTCTCCCCAGCCTTCACACCTATTTCCAAAGGGAGAGGGTGTTACACCTTCTCTCACAGGAAGTCCTTTGTTCTGCCTTCCTGGGCCAGGGCTGCCTGGGCCCCAGGAGGGCAGAAACCTGTCTGAGGGGATGGCAGCAGCAGCAGCTGCAGTGGAGACCCCGGAAAGGCAGTTTGGCAGTACCCGGGTTCTGTGCTAGAGACCCAGGGGATCATGGAATTGTCCCCCCAATGCCAAAATGGCATTGGGGGGACAATTCCATGATCTTAGACATGTTACATGGCCATGTTCGGAGTTACCATTGTGACGCTGTACATAGGTAGTGACCTATGTACAGTGCACGCGTGTAATGGTGTCCCCGCACTCACAAAGTCCAGGGAGTTTGCCCTGAACGATGTGGGCGCACCTTGGCTAGTGCCAGTGTGCCCTCACACTAAGTAACTTTGCACCCAAACTTCACCAGGTGAAGGTTAGACATATAGGTGACTTATAAGTTACTTAAGTGCAGTGGTAAATGGCTGTGAAATAACGTGGACGTTATTTCACTCAGGCTGCACTGGCAGGCCTGTGTAAGAATTGTCAGAGCTCCCTATGGGTGGCAAAAGAAATGCTGCAGCCCATAGGGATCTCCTGGAACCTCAATTCCCTGGGTACCTCAGTTCCATATACTAGGGAATTATATGGGTGTACCAGTATGCCAATGTGAATTGGTAAATTTAGTCACTAGCCTGTTAGTGACAAATTTGGAAAGCAGAGAGAGCATAACCACTGAGGTTCTGGTTAGCAGAGCCTCAGTGAGACAGTTAGGCATCACAAAGGGAACACATACAGGGCACATACTTATGAGCACTGGGGCCCTGCCTGGCAGGGTCCCAGTGACACATAGACTAAAACAACATATATACAGTGAAGTATGGGTAGTAACATGCCAGGCAAGATGGTACTTTCCTACACAACCCCTCCCCCCCTCAAACGAAGGACGATAAGACTAGCCATGACCTGATGAATCTTCATTGTCTAAGTGGAAATATCTGGAGAGTCCATCTGCATTGGAGTGGGTACTCCCAGGTCTATGTTCCACTGTATAGTCCATTCCCTGTAGAGATATGGACCACCTCAACAATTTAGGATTTTCACCTTTCATTTGTTTTAGCCAAAGTAGAGGTTTGTGGTCTGTCTGAACAATGAAGTGAGTGCCAAACAGGTATGGCCTCAACTTCTTCAGTGCCCAGACCACAGCAAAGGCCTCCCTCTCTATGGCAGACCAACGCTTTTTTCTAGGGGTCAACCTTCTGCTGATAAAAGCAACTGGTTGATCCTGGCCCTCAGAATTCAGTTGTGATAAGACTGCCCCTACCCCTAATTCAGATGCATCAGTTTGAACAATTAATTTCTTCGAGTAACATGGGCTTTTTAGGACAGGTGCAGAGCACATGGCCTGTTTGAGCTCCTCAAAAGCTTTCTGACAGCTAGCTGTCCGCAATACCTTTTTAGGCATCTTTTTACTGGTGAGATCATTAAGTGGGGCTGCGATGGAGCCATAGTTTTTAATGAATCTCCTGTAATACCCAGTGAGGCCTAGGAAGGCTCTCACCTGGGTCTGTGTTGTAGGGGGAACCCAATCCATGATTGTCTGGATTTTCCCCTGAAGTGGTGCAATCTGTTCTCCACCTACCAGGTGTCCCAGATAAACCACCTTTCCCTGCCCTATCTGCCACTTTGAAATCTTGATAGTGAGGCCTGCCTTTTGCAGGGCCTCCAAAACTTTTCAAAGGTGGACCAGGTGCTCATCCCAGGTGGAGCTAAAGACAGCTATATCATCTAGATATGCTGCACTAAAAGCCTCCAACCCTTGCATGACTGTGTTCACCAACCTCTGAAAAGTGGCAGGTGCATTCTTCAAACCAAAGGGCATCACTGTAAATTGGTAGTGCCCTCCTATAGTTGAAAATGCAGTTTTAGGTTTAGCATCCTCAGCCAATTTGATCTGCCAATACCCTGCAGTCAAATCAAAGGTGCTCAGATACTTGGCAGATGCCAGTGTATCTATGATCTCATCTGCCCTGGGTATAGGGTGAGCATCAGTTTTTGTTACCTGGTTGAGACCTCTGTAGTCTACACAAAACCTCATCTCCCTTTTTCCATCTTTTGAGTGAGGCTTTGGGACAAGCACCACAGGACTCGCCCATGGGCCTTCAGAAGGTTCAACCACTCCTAGATCAAGCATTTTGTGAACCTCTTGTTTTATGCAGTCCCTGACATGGTCAGGCTGCCTATAGATTTTACTTTTGACAGGCATGCTGTCTCCAGTATCAATTGTGTGTTCACACCAAGATGTGGTGCCTGGCACAGTTGAAAAGAGTTCAGAAAACTGTCCAAGGAGATTTATGCAGTTGGATTTCTGTTCTGCAGTAAGACAGTCTGCCAAAACTACTCCCTCCACTAAAGCATCTTCTTCAGTGGATGAGAAGAGATTGAGGGAGAGGGTCAAACTCTTCTTCCTGTCCCTCATCTGTTGCCATGAGCAGGGTGAGATCAGCCCTGTCATAGTGGGGTTTTAGGCGGTTGACATGAATCACCCTAAGGGGACACCTGGCAGTGCCTAGGTCAACCAAGTAGGTGACCTCGCCCTTTTTTTCAACAATTAGATTGGGTCCACTCCTTTTGTCCTGGAGTGCTCTTGGGGCCCAGGCTCCAATACACACACCTTCTGTCCTGGTTGGTACTGGATCAGAACAGCCTTCTGGTCATGCCATTGCTTCTGGAGCTCTTGGCTGGCCTGAAGGTTTTTACTGGCCTTTTTCATGTACTCAGCCATTCTGGATCTTAGGCCAAGTACAAAGTCCACTATGTCCTGTTTGGGAGCTTTTAAAGGTTGTTCCTAACCCTCCTTCACAAGTATTAGTGGACCTCTTACAGGGTGTCCAAATAGCAGTTCAAAGGGGCTGAAGCCCACTCCTTTCTGGGGTACCTCCCTGTAAGCAAAAAGGAGGCAAGGTAACAGGACATCCCGTCTCCTCCTGAGTTTTTCAGGGAGTCCCATTATCATACCTTTGAAAGTTTTATTAAACCTCTCTACCAGTTCATTAGTCTGTGGATGATAAGGTGTGGTGAATTTGTAGGTTACACCACATTCCTTCCACATAGCTTTCAAGTATGCAGACATAACGTTGCTACCCCTGTCTGATACAAAACCTGGAAAAGATTCCCAGGAGGGCTTTTGCCACTGCAGGTGCTGTAGTGGTCCTTAGAGGAATTGTTTCAGGATATCTTGTGGCATGGTCCACAACTACCAAGATAAACCTATTGCCTGAAGCAGTAGGAGGGTCAAGGGGTCAACTATGTCAACCCCTACCCTTTCAAAGGGGACCCCAACCACAGGTAGTGGAATAAGGGGAGCCTTTGGTGTGCCACCAGTCTTGCCACTGGCTTGGCAGGTCACACAAGACTTGCAAAAATCTTTTGTGTCCTCTGACATCCTAGGCCAGTGAAACAGGGGGACAAGCCTTTCCCATGTTTTGATCTGACCCAAATTCCCAGCCAAAGGAATGTCATGTGCCAGAGTTAGGAGGAACTCTCTGTACTGCAGAGGAATGACCAATCTCCTGGCTGCTCCAGGTTTTGGGTCCCTTGCCTCTGTGTACGAGAGGTTTTCCTCCCAGTAAATTCTATGTGAGTCACTGACATCCCCATTTTGCTGTTTGACAGCTTGCTGTCTGAGACCCTCTAATGTGGGACAGGTTTGCTGTGCCACACTCAGCTCTTCCCTGGCAGGCCCCCCTCCATCCAAAAGCTCAGCAGTGTCTGCTGCCAGCTCATCTGGTGAAGGTTCTGCACAGGGAGGAAATTCTTCTTCCTCAGAAGGAGAATCATCTGTAGAGGGAGGGATAGTGGGTAGGGATTTATCCTTGCTACCCCTAGCTTTATGGAGCACTTGGTCCATTGTTCCAGGATCCAAGTTACCCTGCCCTTTTTGCTTTTTGGCCTGAGCCCTTGTCAAAGCACAAATATGCCCAGGAATGCCCAGCATTGCTGCATGAGCCTCCAACTCCACTTCTGCCTAAGCTGATGTCTCTAAATCATTTCCTAGTAGACAGTCTACAGGTAAATCTGAAGCAACCACAACTTTCTTTGGACCAGTAACCCCCCCCAGTTGAGATTCACAACAGCCATGGGGTGGCTAAGAGTGTTGTTATGAGCGTCTGTCACTTGGTACTGCTGACCAAGTAGGTGTTGTTCAGGGTGTACCAGTTTCTCTATTACCATGGTAACACTGGCACCTGTGTCCCTGTAGGCCTGAACCTCAACACAATTTATTAGGGGAAGTTGCTTGTACTTATCCATATTAAGAGGACAAGCAACCAAGGTGGCCAAATCAATGGCACCTTCAGAGACTAACACAGCCTCTGTGGTCTCCCTAACAAGACCAACCCCAACTAAATTACCAAAAGTGAGCCCAGCTACTCCCTTGGATTGGCTATTAGTAGGTTTGCTCCCACCGCCACTGCTATTACTAGGGGCACTAGAATTTGCAGTAGGGGTTGTGGTAGTGGGAGGTTTGGTGTTTTTCTTTGGACAACTGGCATCAGTTGTTCAATGGCCTTTGACTTTACACAAATAACACCAAGGCTTTTTAACTTGATTTGAAGAGGATTTGGACCCACCACTCCCACCAGAGGATTTTTGTGGGCCTGCTGAAGACTCAGATTTACTTTTGTCCGCACCCTTGTCAGAAGACTTACCATCCTTCTTCTTGCCATCCTTGGCACCCCCTGTATGAACTTTTCTGTTCACTCTTGTTCTGACCCATTTGTCTGCCTTCTTTCCCAATTCTTGGGGAGACGTCAGATCTGAGTCCACTAGATATTGGTGTAACAAGTCAGACACACAGTTATTCAGAATATGCTCTCTCAGAATAAGATTATACAGGCTTTCATAGTCAGAAACTTTACTGCCATGTAACCACCCCTCCAAGGCCTTCACTGAACAGTCAACAAAGTCTAACCAGCCTTGTGAGGACTCTTTTCTGGTGTCTCTGAACTTAATCCTGTATTGTTCAGTGGTTAAACCAAATCCATCCAAGAGTGCATCCTTCAAAACTGCAAAATTGTTAGCATCACTTTCTCTAACAGTAAGGAGCCTACCCCTACCCTTTCCATTGAAAGATAGCCACAATATAGCAGCCCGCTGCCTTTGAGGGACCCCCTGTACCATACAGGCCCTCTCAAGTGCAACAAACCACTTGTTGATGTCACCCCCCTCCTTGTAAGGGGGGACTATCTTGTGCAGATTCCTGGAATCATGCTCTCTAACAGGATTACTATCAGGAATACTGCTATTGCTGCCACCATGGGGTCCAAACCCCAATCTCTGTCTCTCCTTCTCCAGGTCTAGGGATTCCCTGTCTAGAGCCAGCTGTTGCTGTTTAAGCTAAAGTCTGGTCTCTTCCACTCTCAACTTTTTGATTTCCCTTTCTAACATGTTGTCTTCAGGGTGGGTGGGTTGGGAATGCTTGGACACAGAGGATACATTGGAAACAACAGAGGTAGATCTGTCCCTAACTGACTGGACTCTAACAACGTGGCCTCCAGGAATAAAAACATCCCTACTATGATGTGAGCTCCTATTACTACCAGCATTGCTAGGTGGTCTGCTAAGGGGCAGATTTGGAACAGAACCCTCCCCACCTCCCTCAAGGTTATCCCCTGAGTCAGAATGGGAGCCATCTATTAACTTCTCATTTGAAGTGCCTGCTAGGGACTCATCATTCACAATCAGCATGTTACATAGAAACTCTTTTGTGGGGTTCTTTCCTATCACTAAACCTCTATCTAAGCAGAGACTCCTTAGGCTCTTGTAATTCAAATTATCATAAGTAGTATTGACCATTTTAAGAGCAGACTCTGCATCAGACATGATAGAAGAAGGTTTAGAGACAGTGAGAAGAAAGAAAAAGTTTCAGAACTTTTTAAAGAACAGAGAAAAAACTTTTTCTAACTTTTTTGGAAACTTGTAAAAGTTTTAGAGTACTTTTCAGCACTTAATAGAAAGTGTAAGAGGAGAAAAGCAAAACTTTTTGGTTAGGTGTACATACACTGAACTTGTTTTGTATATTATTCTCTTATGAAAAGTACACAATGACAAAGTGGTAAGTAGTTACAAGTACTTATCCCACCGCTGCACAACCAATGTAGGAGGCTGGCCTGGCTTGTAGTGGGTACTAGAGGTACTTACACCTTGTGCCAGGTCCAGTTATCCCTTATTAGTGTAGAAGAGGTGTTTCTAGCAGCTAAGGCTGATAGAAGGTAGCTATGGCAAAGCAGCTTAGGCTGAACTAGGAGACATGTAAAGCTCCTACTATACCACTGGTGTCATATGCACAATATCATAAGAAAACACAATACACAGATATACTAAAAATAAAGGTACTTTATTTTTATGACAATATGCCAAAAGTATCCCCGTGAGTACCCTCAGTATGAGGATAAGATATATACACAAGATATATGTACACAAACCAAAATTATGCAGATAATAGCAAAAGGAAGTAATGCAAGCAATGTAAAGTTACAGTAGATTGCAATAGGAGCACATAGGTATAGGGGCAACACAAACCATATACTCCAAAAGTGGAATGCGAACCACGAATGGACCCCAAACCTATGTGAGCTTGTAGAGGGTCGCTGGTACTGTAAGAAAACAGTGAGGGTTAGAAAAATAGCCCACCCCAAGACCCTGAAAGGTGTAAAGTGCACCTACTACCCCCAGAGAGCACAGAAGTCGTGATAGGGGGATTCTGCAGGAAGAACAAACACCAGCAATGCAACAACAGTGGATTTCCGGACCTGCATACCTGTAAGACAAGGGGACCAAGTCCAAGAGTCGCGACAGTGTCGAGAGTGGGCAGGAGCCCAAGAAATGCCAGCTGAGGGTGCAAGGAAGCTGCCACCTGTTGGAAGAAGCTTAGTGTTTTGCAAGAACGAAGAGGACTAGGAACTTCCCCTTTGGAGGATGGATGTCCCACGTCATGAAGAAGCTTGCAGAGGTGTCCCCATGCAGAAAGACCGCAAACAAGCCTTGCTAGCTGCAAGGGTTGCGGTTAGGGTTTTTGGATGCTGCTGTGGCCCAGGAGGGACCAGGATGTCGCCACTTGGATGAGGAGACAGAGGGGGCACCCAGCAAGTCAGTGAGCCCTCAGAGAAGCAGGCAGCACCCGCAGAAGTACCTGAACAGGCACTTAGAAGAAAAGTGAACCAGAGTCCACCCGAAGTCACAAAAGGGAGTCCCACGACGCCGGAGGACAACTCAGAAGGTTGTGCACTGCAGGTTAGAGTGTCAGGACCCAGGCTTGGCTGTGCATGAAGGAAATCCTGGAAGAGTGCACAGGAGCCGGAGCAGCTGCAAATCACGCGGTACCCAGCAATGCAGTCTAGCGTGGGGAGGCAAGGACTTACCTCAACCAAACTTGGACTGAAGAGTCACAGGACTGTGGGAGTCACTTGGACAGAGTTGCTGAGATCCAGGGACCACGCTCGTCGTGCTGAGAGGGGACCCAGAGGACCGGTGATGCAGTCTTTTGTTGCTTGCGGTTGCAGGGGGAAGATTCTGTCGACCCACGGGAGATTTCTTCAGAGCTCCTGGTGCAGAAAGAAGGCAGGCTACCCCCAGAGCATGCACACCTGGAAACAGTCGAGAAAGCCAGCAGGATGAAGCAATACAAGGTTGCTAGTAGTCGTCTTGCTACTTTGTTGCGGTTTTGCAGGCGTCCTGAGAAGTCAGCGGTCGATCCTTTGGCAGAAGGTGAAGAGGGAGATGCAGAGGAACTCTGGTGAGCTCTTGCATTCGTTATCTGGTGAGATCCCCAAAGCAGAGACCCTAAATAGCCAGAAAAGGAGGTTTGGCTACCTAGGTAGGAGGATTGGCTACCAAGAGAGGTAAGAGCCTATCAGAAGGAGCCTCTGACATCACCTGCTGGCACTGGCCACTCAGAGCAGTCCAGTGTGCCACAAACACCTCTGTTTCCAAGATGGCAGAGGTCTGGGACACACTGGAGGAGCTCTGGGCACCTCCCCTGGGAGGTGCAGGTCAGGGGAGTGGTCACTCCCCTTTCCTTTGTCCAGTTTCGCGCCAGAGCAGGGCTGGGGGATCCCTGAACCGGTGTAGACTGGCTTATGCAGAGATGGGCACCATCTGTGCCTATCAAAGCATTTCCAGAGGCTGGGGGAGGCTACTCCTCCCCAGCCCTGACACCTATTTCCAAAGGGAGAGGGTGTTACACCCTCTCTCAGAGGAAGCCCTTTGTTCTGCCTTCCTGGGCCAGGGCTGCCTGGACCCCAGGAGGGCAGAAACCTGTCTGAGGGGTTGGCAGCAGAGCAGCTGCAGTGGAGACCCCGGAAAGGCAGTTTGGCAGTACCCGGGTTCTGTGCTAGAGACCAGGGGGATCATGATCAGAATGGCATTGGGGTGACAATTCATTGATCTTAGACATGTTACATGGCCATGTTCAGAGTTACCATTGTGACGCTGTACATAGGTAGTGACCTATGTACAGTGCACGCGTGTAATGGTGTCCCCGCACTCACAAAGTCTGGGGAATTTGCCCTGAACGATGTGGGGGCACCTTGGCTAGTGCCAGGGTGCCCTCACACTAAGTAACTTTGCACCCAACCTTCACCAGGTGAAGGTTAGACATATAGGTGACTTATAAGTTACTTAAGTGCAGTCAGTGGTAAATGGCTGTGAAATAACGTGGACGTTATTTCACTCAGGCTGCACTGGCAGGCCTGTGTAAGAATTGTCAGAGCTCCCTATGGGTGGCAAAATAAACGCTGCAGCCCATAGGGACCTCCTGGAACCCCAATACCCTGGGTACCTCAGTACCATATACTAGGGATTTATATGGGTGTACCAGTATGCCAATGTGAATTGGTAAATTTAGTCACTAGCCTGTTAGAGACAAATTTGGAAAGCAGAGAGAGCATAACCACTGAGGTTCTGGTTAGCCGAGCCTCAGTGAGACAGTTAGGCATCACACAGGGAACACATACAGGGCACATACTTATGAGCACTGGGGCCCTGTCTGGCAGGGTCCCAGTGACACATAGACTAAAACAACATATATACAGTGAAATATGTGGGTAACATGCCAGGCAAGATGGTACTTTCCTACAGGAACAAAACAGTGATAAAGTCAAATCGATAATCTGCAAAAATCCCAAAATATTTGTAATAAATATGTTAGAAATGGGGTCTCTAGTTGGCAGAGGTATACACCCTTGTCCAAATAGGGACCACAATCCTAGTCAGGGTAAGTCACACACAATCTAAATTATCCTGTGTCCACCCTCTGGTAGCTTGGCACTGAGCAGTCAGGCTTAAAGTGGAAGACAATGCGCAAAGTATTTGTGCAATAAATAATACAGTAACACAGTGTAAACACCCCAAAAATACAGCACACAGGTTTAGAAAAATATATGATATTTATCTGGTAAAATTAAGGTCAAAACGATAAAGTTTTAATAAGCACAATTCAAAATATCACTTTTGCAAGATTAAAAAGAGTATTAAATCTTAGAATTCAACAGTTGTTTCTTGTTACCCCAAAGTTCCTAGTTTGCATCAAAATTATCACACACGAAGACTGCAGAGGAGGAGATGTGTGGAAAAATAGGGTGTGCCTCAGATTTTTGGGTGCGGCACAGACTGTGCAAAGTTTCTTTCCATGCTGCAAGGGGCTTTGCATTGATTTCCGGTGCACAGACTTGGTTCCTCACTGCGATGCAGGAGACTTTTGATGCCCAGGTAAGATGCAGGGAAATCCTGGGCATGAGGGATGAAGTCACAGGCATTACGTTGATCCGGTATGGCAATGTGTCGAATTTTCTGTTGCACGGCAGGCGCTGCATCGATTCGTCACTCAGTAGTTGGGCTGCATCGTTCCTGTTCGGCTGTGTGTCGATCCGGTAGGGCTGTGCATCGCATTTCCGGCCTGAAGGCAGGCGCTGCGTCAATTCTTTATTCGGAAGTCGGGCTGCATTGTTGCGGTTCGGCTGTGCAGTGATTTTCTCTTCGCAAGACGGGCTGTGCGTCGTTTCCGGCAGGCTGTGCATCAATTTTCAACGCACAAGGAGTTCCTTGAAGAGATGAAGTATTTTTGGCCCTGAGACTTCAGAAAACAGGAGGCAAGCTCAATCCAAGCCCTTGGAGAGCACTTCTAAGCAAAGTCAGAGGGCAACAGGGCAACAGCAGTGCAGCGGTCCTTCACAGCAAAGCAGTCAAGATGGGTCCTTTGGGTAGCCAGGCAGTTCCTCTTGACAGGTCCAGGTACCGAAGTGTCTGACTTGATGGGGTCAGAGACCCAGTTTATATACCCAAAGATGTCTTTGAAGTGGGGGAGACTTCAAAGAGTGGTCTTGAAGTGCACAAGGTCCCCTTTCAGTAAACTCCTGTCTGCCAGGGTCCAGTAGGGGGTTTGGCAGTCCATTGAGTGAGGGCAGGCCACTAGCCTTTGAAATGTAAGTGTCAGACCCTTTCACCCTTTTTTTACATTCAGATTTTTTGAATAGCCAAAAAGTAGTAAACTTACTCAAAAGTCTAAACTACTCATCAGTCTAAATTACCTTTGTGAATCAGGCCCTACATTTTTACAAAATCAAAAAGATAAGAAAAAACAAATATGTATCTTTAGAATTTGATTAAACAGGTATGGTGTATGACAGAGGATAGTTGACTCTACAAAGAGTTAGATCCCTTTTCCAGGCACCAATCCATGAGTGGACAGCAAAAGTTGGGAAAGAAGGTGGATAGGATGATTAGTCCATGCATTGAAAGAAGGATTTTGTTCTTGATTGTGGGTTGTTGCATGTTGTCCTCACTCCCTCCCAAGGGCCACTGAACAGCATGAGTGAGTGTCACCTTCAGAGGTGATGACAAGTGCTCCATTGTCAACAGTGTCCCCCTTTCTGTGAAGCTGACAGCTGGATATGATTTTGGAAACAAGCTGGTAGCAAATGTAGCTTGAGCATGGAAATGGTCATCTAAAATGAACCATGTTGCACAAAATGACCAAATGCTATCTTGTATCAACCCAGAATGTAAAGTATAGACACTTATGCACAGCTCCAGTAGATCATTTGGGACCCTCTAAATCTCATCCTGCAACCTCCGAGGTAATACGGAGGTCTTAGAAGTTTTATAATCTAGTCCAGCTTTCCCTCCTGCAATGTAGCAGCATCTACCAGGTTTTGGCCAGTACAGGTAGCATTTAAAGTTGCACCTGAGCCTCCCACCGTGAAGCAAATCCTGCCTCAGCCCTGTCAAAGCATCCCTGTGACCTTGACTGGGTGTACACAGGTATTATCTGCCTTGGCTATGCAGCAGTATTATTGGCTGTTGTTGTCACAGGAGTGAGGACAGGCATGGCCACAGTTGATGGTAGTGTGGGGATACAGGGGTCTGGTGGAGGCATGGTTCAAAAGTGGACAGGACTTTTCTGCCTCTATTTTGTTTAAAGTTGTGATGGAGGAGGGTAGGCGTAGTCACATAAACCTAATGGGACTGGTTGCTATTCAATTGGCAGCAAAGCTGCTCCACCTGAACGCTACAGATAGTATTTTTGTATGGCAGAGTGGATGTGAGAAATTAGGTTGTTGGTTGACTGGGGTGTGAGCCCTGGTCAAGCAACAACCACAATAGCTTGCAGAGTGAACCAGAAAAATTAACCACTAAGCCACTAAATCAACCTGTGCTTTAACCTGGGTAGCTTGGCAAAAAACTAGGTCAGGCTTAACTTAGAGGCAATGTTTAAAGTATTCATGCAGCACACAAATAGTAATAATTTAAAACCACAACACAAGAAAAATCTCAAACCAATTTTAAAAAATTACGTTTTGATACATTTTTAACACCAAAATGAAAAAATTGAATCAATAGAGTAAAGTTTAACGTTCAAAATAGCGCCTGAAAGTTTAAAGCCCCAACCACGCACATCTGGTTGCGCAAGACCAGGTTAAAGTTGAAAGTTAAGGCCAACCACGACGGAGCAAGGTTTAGATACAAGAAGTGGATTTAGCCCAGTCAGCACTAACCTTCGGAGTTAGAAAAATTTTGAGAGAAAAATTTGTGAGAAGGTAGAAGTTTAGTAGGGCAAGGCTGCAGGAGTGTTGGTCCTCGGATGGCCGTGGAGTGAAGCCGCAGTGAAAATTTGCACCTTCGGACTTAGGGCTTGACTTTGACCCCGTCCACTGTATTACAAGTTCAATTATATCCTATGGAACTTGTAAAACGGTGGGCTTGATATCCGATACGTTTATGATGGAGTATCCCATCCGCCAAGCCCTTAGTTGTAGAAATGGAAATCAAAAATCTCCAGCGGGACAAAGCATAAGGCCATAGTCAGAAACAGTTCCACAACGTCAGATAAACCTTTGGTGAAGGACTGCTGAAACGGATTTGCTGCTGTGGACAAAAATGTAGCGGGAGGAGCAGTGAAGTCAATCCGACCAGCAACGCACCTTGGGCGGATAGGCGAGTAGGTGGTCTCAGTCTCCTCCTTGTTCTCAGGGCACTTTTTGGCCAACTCCTCAGTCCTCAGTTGTGAAAATTGGCCATCTGGGCACCTTTAGCACCACAACCACGGGTCCAGAAGTGTATGGAGACCTCTTTGGGGTTCAGGACTCAATCAGGCTGGATCCAGGTGTGGATTCATGGTAGAGTGAGCCAGTAATACCCCTGTGGCTCTGAACATGTTGTGAGCATACTTGGAGTCACTTCTGGTAGTCCTGAGTGCAGATGTAGATGCAGTGCTCAATAGAAGGCTGGCCTCTGAGGATTGAAGGCAGGCTCTAGCCAGCAAAGCAATCCTTCCAGGTACAGCAGCCGTCTGGTAAAGTGCCCAGCAGGTCACAGCAGGCATGCAGTCCCCTGAGACTCCTAGAGGGTAGGAGAAGTTCCTGGAAAGGTTCTGTGAAGTTCTTGGAATTTCTTGAGTCATCTACCCTGGATCCAAGCTGGCTGCAGTGACAATACAGGTTTGTTAGGTCTACTGTGAGGAAACAGGACACAGCCTATTCAGGTGCAAGTGCAGGTAAGCTCAACGCTGCCCCCCATCCTGCCAGTTGATGGCCAATTGAAGCTCAGCTAATCCCATTATTGTGTCACTACCCTTATTCTTTTTTTAACAGCTGGACCATATTCCACCTCTGATGTCCAACTTACTAGTGCCCCTCCTCAGGTACTTGCTCCCCAAAATCCCCCTCGGAATGCCAGTCCCCCCACACATTCCGTATCTAACCCCAATCCTGAAGTTTTACAAACTGATGCAAGCATTCATGGGATTTCTTGTTCCAATCGCTTCTCTGTTCTGGAATCGCAAGACTCTGATAACGTCCAACAGATTCTCTCTGTACCATTGCTCCCTGAACGTGTCCCCCCCAGAGAAGACCTATTAGCACTGGTGTTTAGCTTAAAGAGTGAAGTAGGTGAGCTGAAGCTTCTACTGTCCGAAGTTCTTAGGCTGCTTAAGAAGAAGGACCCACCTCCCTCTTGCGAACCCAAGTTAATTCCCTTGCCAACCAATCATCTTCCCGCTTCTGGGTCACCGCAAACTGGTTTGTCGTTGAACTCTGAGGTCCTTCTAGGTTCCAAACATAGGACTTATTATAGTAGACCTGCTGCGCCCCCTCCCAAAAAGGTGATGCCTCCTCTTTTCAATGCTGACTTAAAATGGGATACCACATTAGTACCCAGCCGGAGCCTTCATATGAACAACAACAATTGTATCTATATGTGCAATGTCCCTCTGCTTTCAACAAAATCGCGGGAAAACAATCTTTCACTTATTAACAAGGTTTCTTATTGGATTCGCCATGACAGAGGCTGTGGTTCAATTATCCATGCTGACATTGTATCGGCTGAATGGTTAAGCGGCCCACCCGCAGGGCGGGACACCATAAAACGTAATCTTATAAGTCCCCATCTGGTGACGGGCCTATTGCATACGGATGTACGTAATCACACGAGGAAGGAACATGATATCTTTTTTAGCGATAGTTGCCCTGTTCCAGGAAACATGAGGCCGAATTTTCCATCATGCATGACTATGCCGGTACCGAATAACGATACAGGACACCATGCCTCTAACAGGCCAACACCTGGCGTAGTTACTATGATTGACATGGGTTCTGTTCCCAAAGGTATCAATGAATGCGATCTTGAGCTTCAGGGGGCCACCTCAGATGTTGACTGACTACGCTCCCCTAGATCTTGCAACTCTAGCATTAGAGTTGACTCATCAGCCCCCTCACATTCAAAAATCTCATTGAGTCCAGGAGTTGCACTTTCATGAGAACATCAATCTGCTTTTACTACCACCCTCAAATCTGCATTCATGATGAGCAAACTAATAGCCACCACTTGGATGTTACATCTAGCGAACTCAATCATCACTCCGTACATCCAACTGGGAAGCTTCTGTCCTGGAATGTGGCTGGCATCAACAGTAAACTAACCGACTCTGAATGGGGGGTTTATGTTGATGATTTTAATATTTGTATGTTTCAGGAAACATGGGTCATGCACAATGTGTACAGACAGGGGTACTGCTCTTTTATAAAAAAGTTTTGCAGCCCTCTCCAGGCAGAGCAAAAGGGGGATTATGTACCTGGGTAAAAATTACAGAGGTGGGTGAAGTAAAGGAGATACATGTAGATTCTCCTGACATTTTAGTTATAGCAATACAGCCAACCTTAGGCATCCCTGTTTTGTGTATAAACATCTACAATAAACCAGGCCCGTTCAACCAATGGTCTGCCACCATAGATCTTCTGAACACTATAATTCTAGATCTCCGCACTAAATATCGCATTATTATTGCGGGCGATCTTAACGCGCCAATTGAACTCAACTCTGCTTTTATTGAGGCTACACAGACTGAGGATGAAGCATGAAGTATCCCTCCTCTTTTAACCCACCCAGTTTTATCTTCTGTCTGCAGTAGGGTTTTGCAGATAACAGACCTCATGATACTTCATGGCCTTCGTCTCGGCAATGGCCGCTTTCCAGCTGAAACCCCTGCTAGGCCAACTTTTTTTGGGGATCATATTGTAGTATCCTGGATTATATCCTCCTAGATTTAAGGGTATGGCATTATATAATAGATGTGAAAGTGGGCCATCCGTATACCAGCGACTATGCGCCTCTTCAAATTGTATATGACAGAGTCTTTTTATCAGGAGCTGTGTCTTTCCCCGCTCCGGAATTTCCTGCGGTCTTGAAGCAATCTAGCAATAGGCGCACAGTGAGATGGGATTCTTTTACAGAGGTCTAACAAGTTACGGAACAAACTCCGTGTATTAGTCTCTAGACACCAGCTCTTTGACGACCACCTTCTACTAACTCCGTTGGAAGTCATGTCCTTCCATTCGGACCTTTTTGTCGCGCTCAAGGAGCTGTTTTTTAAATCTGTTAGGAATCCAAGCAACTCTTTTCTTCAAACTAGCAGTAAGTGGTTTGACAAGAGGTGCAGAGAGGCTAAAAGTACCCCGATCAAAGTGTTAAGATCTAAAGATAGGTAAGACATCGCTAAGGCAAGAAGAAATTATGTCTCCATATGTAAGATGTGTAAATTCAAGCATGAGGAGAGACTATGGGGTGAACTGGCAGAGGCTGCAAGGGCCCATGATTCTAAACAGTTTTGGTTTCTGGTTGCTGAACCAACCATTTAAGTTAGAGTGCCACATAGCCCCGGACATCTTCCTCTCTCACTTTAAGGAGCTGTATGGCTCAAAACCTGACCTTAATGCCATCAGCTTTGGAGAGACGTTGTTACTCCATTCAGCAGCGATTCCTCTGCCTCCCCTCACCTTAAACAAAACTGAGTTGGCAATCATCGCTCAAAAAACAGGGAAGGCTCCTGGTCCTGACGGAATCCCCTCAGATTTGTATAAAACAGACTTGAATAATTGGACGTTGTATGTAAATAGGATCTTGAATGCTGTTTTGACTAACAGGTCCTACCCTGACTCTTGGAAGGAGGCAATTATTGTGCCAATATTCAAGAAAGGGGAGAGAGGTCTACCAGGGAACTATAGACCCATCAGCCATTAGATAACTTACAAAAAATATTTTGTTATCATCTATTAAGTAGGCTGAAGAAATGGATAGCGAACAATCAGGCACTAAGCCACCTCCAGGCAGGGTTCAGAGATAAGGTCAGCACTATTGACCAGGTTTTCTGTTTTACCACTATAAAGTGGAAGACTGTAGATGTGGACTCAGGCCATCTTTTTGTGGCATTTGTAGACCTGAAATCCACTTTTGACCTTGTCCCACGCCATAAACTGTGGGAAGTTATGAGTAAAGCAGGGGTTCCCTGTTCCATGTTAAATATAATCAGAGATCACTATACTGGCATTCGTGCCAGAATTCGTTGGGGACCGGAAGGTGAACTGACTGCAGAGTTTCCCACAGATCGTGGCGTAAGACAGGGCTGCGTACTTGCGCCCACATTGTTTCTCCTATTTATTAACGCATGTATTCCTTATCTTTTGGATTGCTCTAGTGATGCCCCAAAAATGGGAGGGCAGAAGATTCCATGTCTTTTATTTGCTGATGACACTCTGCTAATATCCCAAACAGCCATAGGCCTCTCAAACCTGCTTGCGAGGATGATGTACTTGTGCAAAGATCACGGTCTGGAAATCAATTCATTACGAACGAAATGCATGGTGTTTGGAGACAAAAAGCATAAGATGAGAAGACCTGTTTGCTTGGAGGGTGTCACATTGGAAAGAGTGGGCACCTTTGATTATCTAGGCCTCAAACTTGAAGACTCACACAAATGGCAAGCCCGCCTTCAGAAATCAACAACGTTTCTGAAACAAAGGGCGGGTGGTATTGTGAGATTTGCAGCTAGATCCCCAGATTTGCTTTGACTCCTGCAATTGAAATATGCAAATCTCAAGCCGGGCGGGGGGGCTTTATATGGGGCTGACTTATGGGGCCATTGCAATCTGGAGGATTTGGTAAGGGTGGAAAACTTGTTTTTAAAGATGTTGTTAAGAGTTCCTCCAAGTACCCCTTCCTTGCCCATTCAAATGGACTTAAATCGTCTCCCAATTAACCAGATTGCCGCCCTAAGGCCTCTGTTGTTTTGGATTCGCTTATGGTCACTAAACGCTCTTATTCCATTCAGATGTGGGCTTACTAATTTGGTGGGCTCTAACTTTACTCCTAGAATTAAGTGGTGTGCCTATGTTGAACAGTCTTTATCTCAACTTGGTTTGGGGTCTTATTGGACGGATCCTTCCTCTATTCTCAAAAACGGCGCTCAGATTTTGAAGGACGCATTCTGGCTTAATGTCCAAACTGTGCAATTGGCTGAACTCGCCCTTCTCTATGACTGATAGTTTTCTTCAAATCAAATGCCATTATGAGTTTGAGTTCTACATGGATGTAGTACTCTCTCCATTTGCGCGTGCCCTTTACACTAGATTTAGAATAGGGTCTCTTCCTCTGCGCACCCTAACTTATAAATGGTCCAACATAAACAGCAGGTCCAAGCTATGTCCGAAGGGTTGTGAGAATGAAGAGACTGCCACCCATGTTCTTTTTCAGTGTCCTGCATGTCGCAAACAGAGGGCACTCTGGATTATCCCTTTATGCAAACAATTGGGCTTTAGGAACTGCTTACCTGCTTAGAGAGTACTGAAGTCTGACTCATCTGCACAAATTGTGTGCCCTTTGGCAAAATTCTTTGAATCTATTTGGCATTTTAGACTTGGGATTCAAAAGAACAAAACTCAGTAGTAGACACTAGAACCGAGCACAGCAGAGCATAGCTGTAATACATAAGTGCATGGACACCAGCTTATTGCATTTATTATCCAGCTGAGGTTGCATATTTCCTCCATATTTTATATTCATGGGGAAAAAAAAATGTTAGCTACTGTTTTATCTTGTCTTAAACATCCCTGATTTTAGAGTTCGATTCCAATTTTACTTATTTTTATTCCTATTTTACTTCCTGGATTGTTTTGTACTGTGCTTTTATGGTATGTTTTTACCGAAATAAAGTGATGATGATGAAATAGCATAACAGTCATACATTTACAGCCTTCCTTAAACTTCACACTGAGACAACACAATTAAATCAGGATCTCCTCCTGACATCCTAAGAAAAGGAGGGAGCATTATAATAGTTGAACTGACAAATGCCCTCAACTAGTCACCAGAAAGCAGCATGGTTCCTTCAGCATGGAAACATGCAGTAGTAAAACCTCTCTTGAAAAAGCCTACCACCAGTCCTTTGATGGTGGAAAACTACTGCCCCATATCTGTCATCCCTGGCATGATTAAGGTTCTTGAAAAAAATGTGAACAAACTCCTCTCCACCTACCTGGAAACTCATTTGATTCTGCACCCTACCCCGACAGGGTTCAGACCAGGTAATAGTATGGAAACAGTTATATTAGTTGCAACTGAAGAATTAAGATCCGTCCTGGATCAAGGTGGCTCAGCAGTAATGATTTTGCTGAACCTGAGTGCCACCTTCAATATGGTATCCCACCCAGTCCTCATTCAGACAGGGAAGGAGGCAGCAATGCATGGAAATGCTCTCAAATGGCTTTAAAAGCCAAGAAGCTTCCAAGTCCAGGTGGACTCCGTCTTATGTAAAACCTTTGCATTAAAACTGTGGAGTGGCTCAGGGATTCTCATTGAGTCCCACTCTTTTTAACCGTTAAGTATGCCCTCTAGCATAAATTGTGCAAACACATGGGTTTGACCTTGTTTCATATGCAGAAGACACTCAGGTTGTCGTTTTGCTTTCTACAAATATAAAGAACACCTCGCAGCAGCTAAACGCTTGTCACAAGCATGTTACTAGCTGGATGACGGATAGTCATCTAAAACTGAATGGAGACAAAACAGAGGTGTTGGTGGTAGGAAACAACCCCTCCCTCTGGAATAAACTTAGCTGGCCAAATGAGCTAGGGCTGCTCCATGCACCTGCTTCCTCTGTGAAGGATTTAGGTTTCCGGATTGATGAAAGGCTCACTATGGAAGGCCAGGCAAAAAGTTGGCAGCATGTTGCTTTGGACTGCTTCGTGTCTTAAGAAAGTTTTTGAGCTGGCTTCCTATCAGCCCGAGGAGAATAGTAGCACAGGGCCTCATGGGAACTCCCTTTGCTTAGGCAGTCCTAAATATGTTAACAACTGACTGCAGATAATGCAGAATGCAGCAGCACGCATGCTTTTTAGAATCCCCAAACGCACCTCAGCTGACCCTGCACTGGCAGCTCTTCACTGGCTGTCAATCCAGAAAAGAGTACAATTCAACACCTTATGCATGGTCCCTCGAGCTGTACATAGAAAAGGAGCCTTGCCAATTCAGTGTCATGCCTCTCCCTATGTCTCCAAACGAACCCTATGTTCTGAAGGTCAAATCTTTCTCTGGGTTCCTAGGATTAAGAAAGTAAGGAGAGGTAGAAGCTCTTTTAGATTTCCATCTCCTAAAGTCTGGAACTGATCCCTTCCCACATTAGACAGGAGAAATCAGATATCTCCTTCAGGATGCTACTGAAAACCCATTTATTTTAGTGACTCATAGATATTATTATACAAAGCGAAAGTCTTACCAGTGCTGGGAGGCCCTTTGGGTAGCCAGCCATACGCTATATAAATCCTGGAAAATAGAAATAGGAGCCTATTTACCCAGTAATACTGAGGACTGAACAATTGTTAGTTTCATAAGACCACCATAAGAGACCAGCTTCATCATCACTCTGACGGGACCTACTCCCTGGGAACCCCTTCATTAACCCAGCCCCCACATCTTGCTGCATGCTGTTGTGGTAGTGGATCTTCTGATTTTTGCATTAAGTTTGGGATCTCCGATTTCAGGCTTACTACCGTTGCTCTTAGTCATCAGAGCCATAGATCGCGGTCTAGCAAAGGTCTGGACATATAGAAAGAGGAGACAAAGCCAAAGCAGGGGAGAGAATTAAGGAGACAATTATCAGACTTCATCTAAAGGAGTGGAGAAAATCTAAAGACCGGTGCTTTGAGTTTTTCACTGTGAAAAACAAGTTGTAAGTGGAATGGAATAAAAGATCAATTTCAAGTACTATCTACCTATACCTTATTTTAATAGTATGCCCTACACATCGACTTCACCTACACAGTGACAGTCAGTGTCTTTCCTCCCAGATTCGTACTCACCGAATTCAACATAAAATATTGTCATTATAAGACAAAACATCTAGATCCAAGCTCATGGCTTTATCCATGCTTGTTCAAACTTTACTTTGGTATCATTTAGCTGGTGGACAAGTGTAGCTTTAGCTTTCACATGTTTTTGAAAGGAATAAATAATGACATGAAGGGTCACCCTTTCCTTATGGATGAACTATTATTATTCATTTTGATTACAGGCATTGTAATAATTTTGAGCGACTACCAATCAAATTAAAACTGTTTACTCTTTGATGTATTTGTTTTCTTTCCTTCCCATCTTATCACAAGCACTTCTATTCAGCAATCCACTTGAGCACTAAGGAGAAACCATTGAATTTCAAATGTTGTGTGTGGATTACTGATTTCTAAAATAATTCGAATTTGTTTTCACATTGAGTCATTTTTTCCTATTTTGTTTCTCTCCTGTTGCCATTTGATTAACTTTCTGGCATTTTTTTACGGTTTTAGTGTGCAAACTAATCTGTGCATATTGGGTGTATGTTTCATGGGACTGCTGTGTTGCATGTATCACATTTAGAACCTTAGCATGTTCCGGCCCTTAGCCCTTTTGTGCCTGCAACCTGTCTATGGTCACATGTCAGTTAGACTTTTTGAATTCCTTTCACACAATAGAGGGATCAGGTGTGCCTTAATGGGCCACCTGGTGATAGGGTGGAGGGGTGGAGCTGAGCCTGGCCAGTTTGACCCTGAATAGCTTGTGCTCTGCCTTGACACAAAGGGCCTAATGACCCTGTATTGTTCTTTCAGTCAGCTTGGAGCAAGGGCAGTGGAGTCAGGAAATTCCAAGGCCTTCACGGGACCTGTCCAGAAGCTTCTCCCACCTTCCAGAAAAAGGGTATTAGGGTATAAAAATAGGACCTTCAAATCCACTCTTCAGTTCACAACAGGACCTGCAGAAGGACTATCAGAGCACTGCCTGCCGGTGTGACCTGCTGTGTACTCTGCCAGACTGCTGTTTTACCTGGAAGGACTGCTTTGCTGCCTGGAGCCTGACTTCAACCCTCAGAGGCCAGTCCTGCTGTTGAGCCCTACATCTTCACCTGCACCCAGGACTACCAGAAGTGACTCCAAGGACTAGCTTGCCAGCCTCCTGTTTAGAGCCACATGGACATAAAACTCTCCCACCATTTTGCACCCACACCTGAACCCAGCCTACGTGAGTTCGGGATCCATAATAGGTGTCCCACCAGTGCTGGACCCTTGGTTGGGGTGCTAAAGGTGCCCAGATGGCCAAAAAACAAAACTGAGAACTTCGACAAACTTTGGTTCAAAAGTGCTCTCAGAACCAGGAGGAGACTGGGACCAACCTGCTCACCTATCCGCCTGAGGTGCATCGGAGGTCGGATTGACTTCACAGCTTTTCCCGCTACATTCTTCCCTGCAGCAGCAAATCCTTTTCAATGGTCCTACTCTAAAGGGGTATCCAACCCTGTGGAACTGTCTTCGGCTACAGCCCATTTGCCTCATCCCACGAAGATTTTTGACTTCCATTTCGGTGACTAAGTCCAAACATAGACATTTTCACCACAGCTTTGACCCAAGGCCATTTGACATCAACGCAACCACCTTGAACACCTCCTTCAGCCCTGTCCCGCTGTACTTTACTTTCTCAGAAACTTTTTCACAGAATTTCTTCTAAGTCCGAAAATAAGCACTGGCCAGGCCCAGCCCATTTCTTGTATAAGACCATGCTCCATCGAGGTCCACCATATTTTTCGACCTTCAACTGCTCTCGCGTGACTAGATGGCTGTGGTTGTCACTTTGATCTTTTAGGCGCTAGTTTTCAGTAAAAATTAAAAAAAATCATAACTGTGTTATACTGATTGGATTTTTTTTGTTTTGGTGCCAAATAATTTATTTAAATTGACTCTATTTTTTTAAATTAGTTTGGAATTTTTCTTGTGTTGTACTTTTGCTTTATTACTGTTTGTGTGCTTCATACATACTTTACACATTGCTTCCAAGTTAAGCCTGATTGTTTTTTGTGCCATGATACCCAGGGTTAAGCACAGGTTAATGTAGTGGCTTTTTGTGGTTAACTCTGCAAGGTACTGTGGCTATTGCTTGACCAGGGTTCACACCCTAGTCAACCAACAAGTTCTCACAAAAGCAAAGACCACAAGGGCAGAAAAGCTCAGAGATATTTTTGGGGATGCTTGCCACTATTCCTGCTTCATAAATGTGGTCCAACAAAATATTATGAACATGCACCAGGATTCCAAATAAAATGTAACAATGCTGCAGTCATTACAATTAGTAATTTTGAGCACTTCTTTATACATCTTTGTTGTCTCCTGTATGGTAAAGAGACATGTTTCCCTGCATTGAGTACCCGACTGCATGTATCTGATATCCTGATTTTATATTTTGGCCGTAGTTTAATGAAAATATAATGTAAGCACTGAGGCCTCAGTCTGTCCTTGATATTGGGAGGTCCTGGAGTTTTCCTGTGACCTAGATGAATGCGTTTATCAAGTAGTGCAGTGTGGCATCATACCATGCTCTAAGCATTAGTATGACCAGACCTTTTTACCTGAATCACTGAAGTGGAGCCCTACTGGCCCACTTGTGTAAGACTTTGCTTCTACATGCCTGCCCAGTCCCTTGTACTAAAATCCTGAGTGTGTGTTTAGCATGTTGGTTTGTATGACTTTTGTGGTTGCATGCATTGAATGTATGAGTGAGCCAGAGTTATGGAAGCCAGTAGGATCACCTGACCTGGCATTGCACAATATTGAGGATGAGGACTGTGCTCTTAGAAAGTGTAAGTGTATTGCTCATGTTACTATAGCTGGAGTGAAGAGATCTAGGGTCAGATGTACGTAAGTATGGGTTTGCGACTCGCAAATTGCTAGTCTGAGCGACTCACAATTTGTGAGTCGCAAACCCAGATGCAGGATGGTGTCCCTGACACCATCTGCGAATCAGAAGGGGGTTGCAAAGACCCACCTCATTAATATTAATGAGGTGGGTCGCAATTTGCGACCCCCTTCCGATTCGCAGCACTCACAGGGATGGTGGCCTGCTGGAGACAGCAGACCACCATGTCTGTGACTGCTTTTTGATAAAGCATTTTTTTTTTTTTTTTTGCAACCCGTTTTCCTTAAAGTAAAACGAGTTGCAATAGACACGAAAAAATGAAACATTTTTGTTTCATTTTTTCAGAGCAGGCAGTGGTCCACTGCCTGCTCTGAAAAAAATGTTTTTAGAGCCAGTCACAAAGGGGAAAGGGTCCCATGGGGACCCCTTCCCTTTTGCAAATGGGTTGGCACCCATTTGATATGGGTGCTAACTGCGAATTGCTTTGTGACCGCGTTCGCGGTCACAAAGCATTTCTACATCGTGATGTGAATCGCCTATAAGAAGGGGAACACCCCTTCCTATTTGCGAGTCACATTCTCATTTTGCGAGTCGGTAAGCTGGTTACCGACTCGCAAAATGGGAATGAACTTCGCGATATGTGTTTTGCATGGCGCAAACAGCGAAATTCACTGTTTGCGCCATGCAAAACGCTTCCTACATCTGGCCCCTAGACCCTTAAAATAGAGGAATAGAGACAGGACTCCTTTGGATATTCTATGCAGTCTTTCGATTAGCAAGGAGTTGCTGATTAGCCTTCCTGTGCACTGCCATTTGGTGGATGGTAGGGGTGAAGGGTGGGATTGCAGATTCTCAGTGAAAGGTGAGGAAGCTTTCAGGTGAGGACTGCCCTTTTGTCTTTTTCTAATTAGGCCCATCTGCTGAGCTGACGACAGGTAGATGAAGAAACTTCATACAGTTTTGTGCCTCTGTTGTGGATGCTTCAGGATGGACACAACTGTACTGTGAGAAGCATCGTTCTATACAAAGTCCTCTCAAAGTCTGTGTCTGGAGGGCAACCTAGAATAGACACTTGAAAAAAGAACCACCTCAACAAGTTCTAAAGGTTGACACAGTGGATTTGTCGTAGGGGTCATACCATGGAGGTAAGACTGTTGGTTTGGGTGGCAGCACCACCACGTGTAGGTGACTGAGTCAGTCCCACACCATCTGGTAGCTATCAGCCTAACCCTTTTGTCTTGCTAGCAGCACCTCACCCAAACCTAGAAAGTAAAGATGATTTGTGGCACCCTGCGGCATGACACTTTGACTCCTCAGGGAAGTCGTGGTTGGCAGGTCCTGCCTCTTTCTGTTGTTAGCACAGGTCTCTCACACACACATAGGCAGACAATAGATGCAGGACAGTTTTCATTGTATTTATTGAAAAGACTGCAATCTATGATAAACTTTATGAGCTGCAATTATTAGGAAGATGAAACATAGCACAGTTAGAATTGTTACCATAAGTGAAAAGCAGATAAACAATCCCAGCATAATGTAACAAACCTGTGCCTAAAGACTCCTACCCGCACTTTCTATTGCCTACATAAGAGTTTAGCAGTGATAACCCCTCTCTGCCTGTACTCAGTCCATTGAAGGAATACCCGCCCCCATACCTCAAAAACAGGGGTCTGTCTGCCATCTCCTCAGGTGGCTGTGGAGACAGGGTTGAGGTCAGCAAAGTGGCAATGAAGTGGCATACAGCATAGGATGGCTCCTCTGGCTGGAATGACCTAACCTTCTTTGGCCTTTATAACCAAAATGTGTTGTATTCTGAGAAAAAGGCCTTGCGTGGTAATGTGCTTAAGTGTTGAGGTTGGCTGCGGACTCCTGTGGTAGTAATACTAGATGGATTATCATGTACAGCCTAGGGAGGCCTTAGGCAGAGGTACACAGTGACATGTCGTGCAAAGAAAGTGCTAACAACACTTTTGCAGAATAGCAGCTGACTAAAACATCCACACTAAAAGCAAGCCATGCTAATATAAATTAAAATGAATACATTAAATGAATCATGTAACCAGGTAAAAGGGCACAGGCCTAGGCTAAAATATGTGTGCCCAAGCAAGACACTAAAGTGAACTCACAACAGATTTACATTGTTAGACTGCTAGTTGTGTATAAAAGTGTTATTCTAACTACCTCCTTTGTTTCAATTATTAGTGCTCTATGACCAAGGAAGTGAGTGTACCGTGCAACCAGAGCTGGTTTCTGCCTGACAGTCCCCCAAATGAGAGGGGGCATCACCAGACATCTGAATCATGTACTAAAGTAGCTGTGAACCTGTCCTAAAGCACCGAGATACATGTCTGCCTGCTGAGAAAGGGAAGAAGCTTGTCTGCTATGTAGGTGGAGAGGCTGTCTAGGAAGGAGCGAGGTACAGTGGAACTTTGGTAACTGTGAGGTGCCCAGAAGAAGCAGAAAGCTGGATGGTGTTCCAGGAGGACCCAGCTGACAGAGAAGCCTTCAGACACTCCCATAGTTCTAGATGCTACAGCATGGTTTCATCAGAGCGATTGGGTTGAGATTGTGTGTTTTTAATTGGCCCTTTTTATGTAGCGAATTGCTGATTGGCCCATTTGAGGCTGCATCTGCCAAAACCATTGCTGACTCATGTGGGGCAGCATCTGTTGAATCTGTGACTGACCTGATAGGGGCTAGATCTACAGAACTCTTGTGCAAGACTGCACCTCATGAATACACAACTGGCCATCATAGAGCTGTATATGCTGAATTCCTGATCAGTTCATGTGGAGCTGCATCTGCTGAATCCATTACTAGCCTGTACAAGACTGTGGGGGTTATTCTAACTTTGGAGGAGTGTTAATCCGTCCCAAAAGTGACGGTAAAGTGACGGATATACCACCAGCCGTATTACGAGTTCCATAGGATATAATGGACTCGTAATACGGCTGGTGGTAAATCCGTCACTTTTCCGTCACTTTTGGGATGGATTAACACCTCCTCCAAAGTTAGAATAACCCCCTGTATCTGACAAATACCTGATTGGCCTGTCAGATGCTGCATCTCCGAATCCATGACTGCCGAGGTGTAGCTGCAACTACTGATGTGTCAAAGGCCCTGTTTGGATGGGTGCTGCATTGTCTCGTGCCCGGTCTGTGAGGAATGCCTCCCACGTTCCATGTAGGTGGTCAAGGGGTAGAGGGGATACTTTTATGTAAGAGGTGGACGGCTCGCATTCTGGCTGGCAGCTCTCTCTTCTTATTGGATGAACTCATGAAATAAAGAGTCTAACTATAACCTGGCCATCCTTCTTTCACTGGTGATGAGGAGGGCCAGTGGAGAGGAGAGCATCCTATTATAGGAGCTGGCAGTGGATAGCAGTGCTATTGACAAGGAATGAAGTTCCTCCAAGTTGAAGAAAATTGCTGTTTCTGCTTGTGGAGTTATGTGCAGCAGTTGAGACGGAGAGTGACATCCTGTGATGAAAATAAATGAAGGATGAGGCCAAATTCAGCAAAGTGATGGAGGGGAGACACAAGTGTGCACAGCTCATGCATAACTGTAAATATAGATTTTGCTCTCAATGCATCAAGTGAGCAGTGTCAGTCTTGTAGGCAGCTCGCCCATGACTGTAAACATTGATTTTGCTCACAATGCACCTTGTGAGCAGCGACGATCTTGTGATATGTTGCCTAGCAACATTGTGTGCGCCACAGCTTTTCTGTTGTGCTGCTTACGGTGACCACGGCCTCTCTCCAGCTGAGCATTTGCCAATATTGTGCAACCTGTGATAGTGAACTTGATGACATTACATGCTACTTATGCATGAATAAATAAAGGAGGAAAAAACACATAGAAAAACAGAGAAACATCCATTGAAATATTATTAACATCCTGACTAGCTGGAATTTTATTACAAGACCAGAGGATCTTATTATGTGTTCTTTTCTTACTTTAATAAAACTGCAGGCAAGAAAATCTACAAATCCCAGAACTCTGGGAGAAAAACTACCATATTACATCATAATGGAATAACCAATAACACGTCAAGTATGGACATAACTATCTTAACTGAGAGCAACAAGCCCGCTTTTGTTGCTGCTCGCAGTCAAGATAAGTATTCTGCTCGCCATTTCATATTTCTAATGTATTTTATTTGATTTGTTATGATATGTTTACATTGTTTATTCTTTAATACTGTATACTTTTCATTTGCGGTGAGCCTCGCGCTCTTCACGTTTTTTTCTGAACGTTTGTTAATGTTGGTTTTCTGGTTCTGGGGCATTCTCGCCTCGTCAGTGTTCCGGTGTGGTGTTTATTTTTAGCGCTTCCGCGTCCTTTGCACTGGGTCTTCTGCTTGGGCATTTCCCGACAGTTCAAGGCTCTTCTGCCTCATTACTGCATGTCAGCACAAGCAGTGAGGCTTCCCCAGCCAGGGGCCTTCTGTTTGGCTGGTTTCCGCCTCCGAACACGCCCCTTTCCAGACCCCTTTTCTCTGGCCCTCCCCCTTAGGATTTCTTCTCAGAGTTAACCCTTGCTTATCAGGTTTTCTCTTCTTGGGAAGCCTATTTTTGTTATTTCTACCATTTTCAGTCAAAGTTTCCTTATTGATTTAATTGTTTTGTTAGTTTGACTTTAAAAAACAAAAAATTATCTTTTATTATGTCTGGGGATGAACAGGCCCAGTCTTTGAAGGATAATTTAAAATTCTTCATCAAAGACTCTGTTCAACATGCTATTTCTGCATCTACGCTTGGCATTTCAAAGAACTTAGAAGCCTCTTTATCCAAAATGTTACAGAGCCTTAACGATGTTCCTTCTAAAAAGGAATGAAACATGCGGCACCCTCCTATGTTCCTTCCAAAGGGGTTTCTAGTAAATTTGGGCATCCCACCCGAGAGGCGGATCCTTCGGGGCTCCCTTCCTCCCCCTTGACATCCTTAAACTAAGGGACACTGACAGTGATGGGGATGATATTTTGGATGATGTCGCATTTTGTTCACATATTAATAATAACATTTCTGATTTTGGGCCTTTGGAGAAAAGATGGAAAATGTCTCCCTCTGTAGATTCACCCCATTTATTGTCTGATGATCTGGTTGACCTTACATCTATTCACCACCCTAACTCTCCTGAGTGGTTCCTTTCTGGCCATGTCTCTGACTATGTGTTGTTTTTTTTAGACATGCTCTAGATAAATCCTCTAGAAGCAAATTAAAATCAGAGTGCCTAGACCATCCCTTCCCTTTAAGGTGGCTGATACCCCCACTATTTGGGAAAGATCCCAAGAAAGGGGTCACTAGAGCCTGATCTAAATGCCAGGACAGACTTCTGGACCTAGTTGGCCCTTTAACTAGGATTTTGGATTTGGCCGAGGAGGCAAGAATGAAGGGGAACCAAGTGGACCCTGAAGCGTTTTTGAATTGGGTGCAGAGAGAAATCTGCATGCTGGGTAACGCTAATGCCTCCATCTCCCAAGAACGCAAAAGCCTTCTTTTTAAGATTGACCTGAAATTGAGTTTGTTGGCAACCAAAGAAAAAGGTCCCGAAGCAGAAGGTCTTCAGAGACTCAGAGACTCTTTTATTAAAGAAATGAGTAGATATGTTTCCACCTTTGCTTCTATTGACAAGGCTCAGTCTTCTATGAGGAGAATTTATTCCCAGCGTGTTTTTGGCAGGGCCGGCAAAGAAAGGGGTCGATTTGCCATCTGCTATTCATCAAGATGGCAATCCCTTGGCAGAGCTCCTTCAATCAAGGCTCCCAGCAGGATTTCTACCAAAGTTATAAGCCTCAGTTCTTTCCCCGACGCCTCCATGGAGCCCGAGCAGGGGATATAGATCCAAGGGAGACCAACTCGCAGGTAAGAACTTCCAATTCTGGCCTTCCTCCCGTAGCAGGTAGATTGGCAAATTGTTTAAATGCTTGGTTATCTCTCGCTTTGTATACTTGGGTTATTCAAACTGTCCAGGGTTACTGCATAGAGTTATATCAAATTCCTTTTCAGACTCATCTTCCCCAACCTCTTAATTTTTCGCAGGATCAGTTCCTTCTGGTTCAGGAGGTGCAGGCTTTACTAACGAAGCCAGCTGTAGAATGATCTCTTTTGACCCTTCACCATTCCTCAGTACCATCTTTCTTGTTTGGAAAAAGATCAACAAACATTGACCAATTATAAATCTAAAACTCTTCAACAATTTTGTGGTGTTCCACCATTTCAAGATGGAGACTATCCTTCATCTCAGGGTTCTTCTGCTTCAGAACGATTGGTTGGTCCGTGTGGACGTCCAGGACACCTATCTTACGATAGCCATTCATCCATCTTATAGGAATTTTTTTCAGTCCCAATGGGAGACTCTTTCTTCCAGTTCAAGACTTTTCTTTTCGGTCTTTCATCAGCCTTTTGGTGCGTTACCAAGATTCTCAAGCCTGTGGTAGCCTTCCTCAGAAGTCAGTGTGTCAAACTCATAGTTTATCTGGATGATTTTCTTATCATGTAACTGGACAAATCTTGCCTCTTGACTCAGCTGAATCTTTTTCGAGACATTTTGTAAAGCCTGGGTTTCCTCAAAAACCCTCAAAAGTCGGTCCTCGTCCCTTCCCAACGCCTCGAATTTCTGGGGTTCATAGTAAACATGGTCAATTCAATTCTTCAACTCCATCAACAGAAGGTGGATTTTATTTCAGAAGAGGCTGTCCAGTTTATCCAACAATCCTGGGCTCCAGGCACAACAAAGGTCTACAGGTCAGCTTGGTTGGCCTGGTGTAGCTGGTGTTTGGCCAGGGAAAATGTGACCTTGGTGGTAAATTTTCTTGCTTTCTTGTCATCTCAGGATAAGGCTTATTGTACAGTTAATACTTACAGATCTGTAATCTCGTTGGAACATATATCAGAGTGGATGGAAGACATGTTGGTGAACACCCGTTGGTTTGTCAACTTTTAAAGGGAGTACGTTTTACTAAGCCTCCAGCTCTTAAATGCAATGTTATGTGGGATGTTAATGCTGTACTTTGCCTTTTTATCACATGGCCAGATAATGCTGACTTATCACTCAAACATTTGTCGGCCAAATTGACTATGCTTTTGTTTTTAGTTTCTATCAAGTGTGTATCTGATACTAAGGCTCTGGATGTTTTCTCCTTCCAATATTCCTCTTTAGGTGTTTATTTTTAGGTCAATAGGCTTACTAAGACTAATTTATCATTTGTAAATTACCCTTTCTTCCCCTCTCAGTCTAAGTTGTGTATTGATAATTGTTTAAAGACTTACGTTTCTCGAACTGTAGATCTCAGAATTATCGCCTCTTCCCAACAGCTTATTTCCTTTCAGAAACTCCACAAACCTGTGTCGGCTCCTACTTTGGCCCACTGGGTTAGATGGCTATTGTCCCTGGCTGGTGTTTCTACCCTTTCTTTTGGTGCCCATTCGGCGAGAGGGTCTGCGGCCTCTCAAGCTTTCTGGGCGGGGGCTAGTTTACATGATATTCTCAGATCTGCAGATTGGTCAACCGTTAACACGTTTAGAACTTTTTATAGTAAACCTCTTGACCATCGCATAATATGAGCCTCCGATCTTGTAATAAAATTGAGATTTTCCTAGCCTTGGTGTCTGAAAGGCTAGATTTTAATAAAGACACGGAGGCGAGTATTATCCCACCGCACTTACATTAACCCTCCCTGTTCCTTCTTTCTGCAGTTCCTTTGCCTTCAACAAGCTCGGCTACATCTAGTTAATCCACATCCAGTTTCATCTTATTTGACTTCTCCGTGCCAAATTTCCTGGTGGCCATTTTCTCCTTCTACACTTCTTATGGACTCCCTTAAGGGTTTCTTATCCGCTTTATTGACTTTGTATATAGTTGTTATTTTGCTCTCTGAAACCTCTTCTGACTGAATCTCGCAAGAAAAGAGGGCTTGTTGCTCTCAGTCAAGATATTTATTTCCACACTCAACGTGGTATTGGTTATTCTATTATGATGTAATATGGTAGTTTTTCTCCCAGAGTTTTGGGATTTGTAGTTTATCTTGGCTGCTGTTTTATTAAAGTGAGAAAAGAACACATAATACTAGCCTCCGTGTCTTTAATAAAATCTAGCCTTTCAGACACCAATGCTAGGAAAATCTCAATTATCAACTTCCCTCATTGCCACAAAGATATTAAGAACTATTTTCTAGATTGCATAAATACATTTAACTGTAGGAAATATATTGAAAGGCATGATGGAACTTGTACATTTGTTGGCTCAAAATCTGTTGATTGAATTTCAAAGTGGTAAAACACATACATGGTAAAGCCAGAAATTGTAAGCATTTGTAACCATTTGGTTCTGCCAAAGACAAATGTAGAGACCAATTGCATATCATACAGTAAAACGAAAGGTGCTATAATGAGGTCAAATTGATTCAATATATAAATCTGGAAAATGCACTGTGCCACATTACAGAAAAGGAGAAACAAAAAACAATTAACAAAGACATGAATATGAACTACAGGTGATAGATTCAGGTTATAGGTGGGTATGCAGGGTCAGTATCTTATCACAGCATGCAAGATGTACTCCCCCCATTTGAGCAGTAGCATGGACTATGGTAAGG
Source organism: Pleurodeles waltl (assembly GCF_031143425.1). Classification (NCBI taxonomy): domain Eukaryota; kingdom Metazoa; phylum Chordata; class Amphibia; order Caudata; family Salamandridae; genus Pleurodeles; species Pleurodeles waltl. The sequence goes on along the minus strand of NC_090447.1, from coordinate 1,172,245,746 downwards.
TAAGGTGTCCAAAATAAGATCAGTCAAAAAGCAGGAGTGCTAGCAGCTTATGGGTGGGTTAATGCATGTGAACACAATACAGGTAAGATAATATATCAGTGGGCACCAAACACATTGGAAAGTAGCCTTCATTCCAGTTAAATTATGGGAAAGCTGTTCCACTGCTAAGATATGCCGCAATTGGGTAAACCATTGCACCATTGAAGGAGGGGCTGACTTTTTCCATGTCAACGCCACAAGTTGCCATGGCCTTTGAAGTAGGTAGCTAATAAGCTTCCAGTGGGCATGGGTCATAGCTTCAAGGGCCAGGGGTCAGATTCCCAGGATGACTGTGAGATTTCAGGGGGCGGAGGGGATATCCTACAATGGCTTTTATTTGGCCCATGATCTCTTTCCAATAGGTGGCGATAAGACGGCAGGACACCAGATATGACAAAAGTCTCCATATGCCTTTCTGCATTGCTAGAAGAAAGGAGCAGAACCAGGGTTGATGGTGGAGAGGTGAGTTAGTGTGCAGTACGACTGAAACCTCAATTTCTCAATTTATATGTTGTCTACCTAAGAGAGAGACTACAATAGGTTTTGGGTATGTCCTGCCACAATATCCCACATTATTTGGGTGTAATGTCTTTCAGAGTAGTGCCATGTAGACTGGTAGGTGTAGTCGCAAACAGGTGCATATAATAAGTGTTAGGTATGAGGCCTCGTGAGCCATCGAATGTCCTTAAAAGCTTCTCAAAAGAAGTTTAAGGGCGAGTAGCCTCAGGGTAAAACAAGGGGTGTAAACCCAGTGTCTCAATTGGCAGTATTGAAGTCTGGCTGCCTTTCAGAGCTAGTATTCTGCCTTGCATTGGTCAAAGGACTTCATGGTGTCCCCAATGAAAAGATGTAAAATTGTTCTACAATCGCCAGTGCTTAAGTTGTGGAAAGAGATGGGTGACAGCGCTGGTGCAAAGTCAGGGTTCTCCGTGATAGGAGAGTTCGGGGAAGGAAAGGTAGCAAGGCATTCTTGATCATCACCCTGTCCCATATGTTCAAAACCATCCTGGTGGGAAGCACAATGTACACGCCGCATGGCTGGGCATGTTTGGGGAGCCAGGCTAGGTCCCACAGGGCTCAACAAGCTACTGTTCAATCCATATGGAACCAGTGCTTCTTGCTTTCCTGGACCACCCTCGCAGAGACTTAGTGCAGGTGAGCTGCCCAATAATATTAAAGAAGATTAGGGCGGGTCACCCCTGTCTCAGGGTTATATTAGTAGGGCGTTGGAAATCAGAGGTAACTTCCCATTGCAGATAAAAGTGCAGATATCTCTTTGCAGGCGCAGTATGTCATTTTGAGGGATCGGAGTAGGCAGCATTTGAAACAGATATAGAGCCGGTGAAAGCACTTTCATTTTTATAACATTCACGTGCCACAACCAAGAAATATGGACATGTCTCCATCATCACATGTCCACTAGGATGGAGCGGCGAAGCTGCGGCCAGTTGATTCAGGCCCAGGATGTTAACAAGTGGGTAATGTTGAGGCCCAGTTACTTGATTGCTTCTTGGGCATATGAATTTTAAAACCTGATACTGCCTCGTAGGCATGTAAGCATCAACTACCACCAGAAGACAGACCTTAGGCTGAGTGAGTGTGAGCAAGAGATCATCAGCAAACAAGGTGATCTTATGAGTCCGGCCCCCAAAGGGGATACCCATCACCGCCTCCGTGCGGTGGATAGTAATAGCAAGGGGCTCAACTGCTACAGAGAATCAAAGAGGCGAGACCGGGCACCATTGATACGGGCCCCTGAGGATGGTAACAGGTTCCGTAGTTTGCCCGTTCACACGTACAGTGGCCATGGGTGCTGCATATGAGGCCATAATTTTGGAAATTATACCTGAGCCCAGTACTATTTTACCCAACACTACCCTGAGGAAAGACCAGTTTAATCTATCAAAGGCCTTCTCTGCATCATGCAAGAGAAAGCATGCTGGGATTTTGTAGTGGTGCACCTTTTCAACCAGATGTGCTATACGGGGAACATTATCTGCCCCCTGCCTGTGGCGGATGAAGCCCACCTGGTCTGGGTCTATGAGGCCTGGGAGGTAGCATTCCATTCTTGTAGCCAATAGTTTGGTGAAAGGTTTGACATCTGCATTAAGAAGAGCTTTGGGGTGATAAGCGGAGCAATAGGTCAGAACTTTGCCAGGTTTGGGTATAAGAGAGATTTCTGCTGCTGCCACAGTAGGTGTAAGACTAGTATCTTGCATGAAAGAATTAAACAACTGCAGCAGATATTACTGCAGCTGAGGCAAGAAAAGCCTACAAAAGTTAACAGGTACACCATCAGGCCTTGGCATTTTGCCCAGTGGTAGGTCTGGGACAGCACTTAGCTCCTCAATGGTAATCAGTTAATCGAGAAGGGGGTCCCACTCGCAGGCATCTAAGTAAGTTTTAATCAGGTTGGGAGGAGAATCATCACATGGATATAATGCCTGATAATAATACTGGAATGACTTGAGTTTGTCCTTCTTTGTAATTGCCCATACAGACTCTCCCATCCGCAGCTTCGCAATGTGTGCTTTGGTCTGTGCCTGTCATATCCTGTGGGCTAAAACCATGCCTACCTTGTTGCCTCCTTCGTAATATTGTTGTTGCAGTACTAGGAGTGTGCACTCCCCCTTTCTCATTCTATGCACACATAGTTACCCATGCAATATAACTAGCTGCCATTTATTACAGCCAAAGGGGGTTACTTTGTCTTGCTGCTCCATCTTTTTAATTTCTGCCATCAAATTAGTTTCCATCAGACTCACTTCCCTTCCCCGTGCTGGGTATCAGCTTTGAATCCATCTCAAAGTATATGGAGGGGAGTTTCTGGCAGAGGAGTCACCCTCGTGGGGTGCAAGTCGCCAGGGTCTGGTCATCAGGTGGAGTTCAGGGTCGGAAGTTGGGGGCTAGGCAGTGAGTCTTCCCAGCACCCCCGGTGGCCCAGCACTGCAATCAGAAGAAGGGGAGGTAGATGGATTAAGTGTTATCATGTGTGAGTAAGCGTATCGAGATGGGACGAGATTCCTGCAGTCCCATTGATCCCACGATGGAAGGGGTTGGGGAAGTGTCTTTTCCCAGATTGCGCAGGTGGACAATATTGTCTTGTATTGTATCTTGCGTGGATGCTTCCATCTGCTGCATATCGGGGTCGGCTCAATTTCACCTTGGTCCAGATGGGTCATAAGTCTTCCCTATGAGACTCTATGGAGAGAGATCTTGGGAGTCTGCAGTGAATCCCAGTAAGTGTTTTGCCTCAGTTAGTGAGTGTATTGAATGGTGTTTGCACTCCCAGGTGAACAAGAGAGAAGAGGGGTGACCCCATTGGTAGCATATTCCCATCTCTCGTGACCTGTCAGTTACAGATTTAAAGTCTTGCCGCTTTCGCAGAGTAATAGGGGATAGGTCCTGGTAGAGTTGGATGGTATACCCCTGGCAAGTCATCACTGCCGTCTGCGCCTTTAGGTACCCCATCAAATGCGTATGTTGTTGTGGCGACTTCTATTTTCTAAATCCTCCTGCTTTCTCTGTAGTTCAATTTGCTGTTCTTCGATGGTTGTCGCACATCGCCACAACATCTCCTGATCTTCAGACTGAGCATCCACCATACGTTCAAGATCATCCACACGCCCCCTATCTCTGAGACATCTCTTCTGATATCACGCAGGCAAGCTTTAAATTCTGGTTTGAGTAATTCAAAGTCAGAGCAAATTTCTTGGAAAAAGTGATCCATGTATGCCTGCATGATGGGCACCGGGAGAGGAGTCTCCGATTCCAGTGGCTGGGGCGGAATCACCAGCAGTTTTAGAGTCTGTAGAAGAGGCCTTGTTCCAGGGAGATGTCACTGGATTGATTTTTGCAGATTTAGAACGCAGCACAATGGCTGCACTTGTTTGATCCACTATGAGGGAAAGCAGACGTTTCTACCCTTCCACACCATCTAACAGTTGGGTAGTGTAAAGCCAAAAGATACAGTTGCTAGTGCAGTCCCGGAGGGATAATGTGTCAGGTAAAGGCACTGTAGGTGAATGGGGTCCGAGATCAGTATGGGGGGGCATTTAGTATGAGCAGGGGCCCAATAGAGTCTGAAGTCACACAGAGTCAGAGTACCAGAACAGAGGTGTAAGGTTTGATTCCTTCCATAGCTAGTGTCGCAGCAGAGGTTGTGGAGTGCCGTGCTGCACAGAAGCTCAATCACCATGCAGGGGTGGGGTCTTCACCAGTAGTCACTACATAAATGGCCAGGTGATGTGTGCCATGGAGCGGAGTATAAATCTGCCTCAGATTGCTTCCAGGTGCAGAGCTGCCAGGAAGGTAGCAAGTGATCCACAGAGAGAAGAAGAAAAGATGGCAGGCAGCTCCTAGCACAGCAGCAGACATCACACCACACCCCTGCAGCAGCATGGCAAATAGGCAATGTCTCAGAGGTTGCCCAGCAGGTCAGCCGTGAGTATTGTTCAGAAAGCAAGCATTCAACAGCTGGCCTCAGGCCTAGTGGCAGCGTTATGTTTCTGATCACTCGGGCAGCCCCCTGTGGGAGTCAGGGGTCAAGTTTCTCAACAGTTAATTTACTCCACCAATTAATTCTCAGGAATGCCCCATTTACCCAGGTAGGCTGTATCCATCGCTTGTGGCTTTCAGGACAAATTCAGGCTGCCAATGCAACAAAACTAGCTCATGAAAAGGGGGCTGTGTGGCTTGTTCACCTCTTCATCTGACTCCCCGCTGATGAAGTCCTATTAAGGGAGGTGTAAAAACAGCTGCTGAAGGCCCCCTGCTAATAGGAGGGTCTGGGCACCAGCTGGCAGTTCTGTGGCTTACATTGGCCCTCCTGTAGCAAGCAGGCTGTGTAGTCTATTCAGGGCAGCTCTCACACCCCCCTGGCCTGCAGTCAGCATTGGAGATAATATATCCCCTTCAGTTGCAGGTAAGGATCACTGCTCCCAGCTTCAGGGCTAAGCGTTTCGATCGTCGCCAGTGCAGCTCACCACTTTCGAGAGGCCCTCTAGTGTCCATGCAAGGCAGTGGTACAGCAATGGAGATTGTCTCGGGCCGGCCTGTAGGGTTGTCTTCCCTCTGTCCTGGGTGCAGGGGGTTTAAAGTTGGACTTCCCAGTCATCGCCTCAATGAGTCCTTTAGAAGTTACAAGCTCTAACACAGGGTATGCAGGGCTGGATATCAAGTGTTGCTGCAGAGCGCCTCTCAAGCCGGGCAAAGTGGCAGCAGAGTCCACTATATTATTGCCTGAGTCAGGGCAAGGTGTGCAAATGTTCTCTTGCTAGTTGCTAGAGGCTCAGCTACATTCCACTGTCCATTACCAGCCTCCTTGGCAACTCCGGTGCTGTTGATGGTGCTGGAAGGCCCACAGGAGCCAGACAGCAGTAAATTCATGTCCTACTCCATTCTCATCTAAGCCTTGCCCCTCACCTGTACATTTTTTAAATATACCGGCCAAGCCTGTTACCAAGTGGGAATTTTGGAAAGAACGCTTTCAGGTGTATGTTGAGGCTGTTGGTGGAGATGTATTTACTGCCTCTTGTAAACTGGCCATGTTAAAACATTGTTTATGGACAGAAAGGCATTGAATTTATAAATATGCACCACCATTACCGGAGGAGGATGATGAGGAATCAGATAATGATTTTTATGAAATGGCAATGAAAAAATGTGGACTTAAACTATGGAAAGAAAAAGAATGAGATGGTGGCTAGATTTAAATGTTTGCAGAGAGCTCAAATGCTAGGAAAATCCATAGATAATTTTACAGTAACGTTACGAAAATTAGCATCCATGGGCAATTACCAAGGCTTCGTATATGAAATACTATGTGATCAACTAGCACATAAATTTTGCAACAAACGCTCACAAGAAAAGCTTCTGAACACTGAAAATGTGATGAAAGTGAAAGATATAGATATAGCAAAGAGGGCAGAGAATACTGAAGAAGGATTCGAGGAATGGCTTTGAGCAAAACAGGAAAAGTGGAGGCGGTGAAAAGTAGTTTACACAGTACTGCTAAGGACAAAATAGAAGTTATGGCTTCTTTTAAAAAACTGGTTTAATAGTGAGAAGAGTTATTCATGTTGCAAATGTGGGTTAAAGGGGCATTTGGCCAATGATCCCAATTGCCCGGAAATTGATCAAGTGTGCAGGAAATGTAAAATTAAAGTACATTTTGCTAGAGTTTGCAAAGGGAAGTGAGGTAATCTTCCTAAGTCAAGGGGGTTGGTTCACATTGTTGGTGAGGAAGGTTCAAAGGAAGAATTTATGTTACAAATCAGTGAAATTGGTAGTGCTGATGATAGGGTCCATCTGTATTAATCCAACAAAGTTGACACTTTGATTAGTAAGGAGTCTCTAAATAGATTTCCCAATCATGAGTCGTGTGCGTCGGACATCAAACTTGTGGCTTAAGTGTGGCCCATAGAGTTATTGGGATACCTTGAGGACACTTTGGAATTCCAAGGCAAAAAGTAATATTCCAAGGTATACATTGCCAAGGATGGGTCATGTCTGATGGGATAGCCACAACAAAGAGATTTATTGATAAAACTGGACCCCAATCATCCTGATCAGTTGAATTATGTGAAGGTAGTGTGTGACGAAAATAGGCAAAATAAGTTTCCCAATGTGCTCAGATGTGAGTTGCGGTTGCTCAAGGGTTTTGCTCACAAAATAGTGTTGAAAGATGGTATGTGTCCAAAGGTGCACAAGCCTCGGGCAGGGAGCCTTTAAAGAAAGAATTGTAGAAGATATGTGAAGCAGATATTATCAAGGAAATTAAAGTGTCAGAATGGTTAGCCCTACCATTCCGTGAGTTCTGTTGCCGTCCCGTAGGATGGCTGGGCCAACAGTCCTTCACAGGTTGCACTTCTTAATGGCTGTTGCAGCTTGAGCATATGTACAGCTGCTGAACATTCAGGTTCACATTGTGTGAGCGTTTTCCATGTGGCTTTCTGACCTTTTTTGCTGGAATTTAGCGGGCATGCTGAGGAGAACATCACACCCACCATTTTGATTTTTTTTTCTGATTTTGAGTTTGCTCGCCTCACACCATGTTACACATCGCTCATTTTCCACATATTTTCATCGCCTGATTTACTGCAGCACCTTTTAATAAATCATTGCTCCAAACTGTGACTCATATTAAACAATTGGAACATGTGTATTATACTTCTAAATCTAAAGTATGTTTGGATGAACTGATACAACCTAAATTTGCCTTTAATCAAAATTCAACAGAAATTGCCAATTTCTAGCTCCTTAAATCTAGTGTGAAGTATTATGGAGAACAGATTAAATCTGGAAAATTCCTTGCTAATCATCTAAAATTTGAAAAAGAAAAAACTAAAATAGAATCTCCCTCTCTGAAAATAACCTAGTTTATAAAAATGAAGATATTTTATCAGAATTCAATAAATATTTTATTATTCCTTATACTCCTGAGCCCCAGCTTCCAAGGAGGTGATTCTTCAATATTTATCTCCCATCAAAGCACTTCACCTTTCTGGTATAAATTTTTCTTCCCTAGACGAAGACCTTCTGCTATACGTTTAATCAAAAAAGGGAAGGCACCAGGACTAGATGGGTTTACTACAGAATTTTATTTGCATTTTTCTAGAATGTTAACTCCCACACTACATCAACTCTTTACTCATTTTATATCCTCCAAAATGTATTGTCCCCAAAGAGAATAAAGATTGTAAAAAGTGTGAAAATTACAGGCCTATATCTCTTGTTAATCTGGATTAGAACATTTTTGCTAAAATATTTGACTCTTTTTCCTCAGTGAATCGGTAAGGAAGAATTTGGATTTATTAAATGAAGACACCTTTCTGATAATACAAGATTATTCTTTAATGTATTAAATAAATCTAAACCGTACAAACGTTCTTTGGCAGCCATTGCATTTTATGAAGAAAGGCATTTGGTCGGGTCGATTGGTCCTTTGTTTTTTCCCACTCTCTCCAGGTTTGGTTTTGGTTCAAAATATATTAATTTAGTCTTGTTAATATACTCTTTTCCTAAAGCCTCCATTATTGTAAATAGACGTATATCCTCACCTTTTGAACTTCTTTGTGGTGTGCGTCAAGGATGCCCTTGGTCTTCCCTTTTACTTGTTCTGGCCCTGGAACCATTTCTAATAAAACTTAGTTTCATCTCAGTCATCCAAGGCTTCAAATATGGACATGATCAGCTAAAATGTTCTCCATATGCGCACAGCAAATGTCTTTACCGGCTTTCCTAATGGAAGTTGTCAATGATGTTACTGCCTCAAGATATACATTGAACAAGGAAAAATTAGAAATACCCCCTTCAAAAAAATATGTTTCATGCAGATTTTACTTCCCATTTTCATTGGAATCCAGAGAAGATCAAAAATGCTTTAATGCCAATAACAAAGATTACGTTTCAACTAATATGAAACAGATTCTTACCACTATGACTTCTCTGACGTCCAAATGTAACCCTTTATTTTTATCTTGGTGGGGTCGGTTATATTATATATGAAGTTAGTTCCGATAATACTTTTTTATCTATCAACTATTCCCATAAATATTTTTTGCTTTTATTTTAAAAAGATTTACTTGATCCTGTCCTCCTTTTTATGGAATAGCAAAACAAAACATCTTGTCCCTTGAAAACGTTCAACACCCTAAACCTATGGGAGGTGTAAACTTTCCAGATTTTAGTTCATACCATACTGCTTTTTTTCCTCAAACAAACCCCCTTTTTACTAACCGAAGGTGAATCTATTATTCCTCCTCTTTGGGTAAATATTGAAAAGTCTCTTCTTCATCCTTTTCCCTTCGAGAATTTTTATCTTTTACCTAGGAACTTCTCTCTGTGTCCTTCCCTATTCTAAAAAACACATGTCAACTCTTACGCCCCAGTTTTGTATTACATAATACCATTAAGAACCAATTTCTTCAGTCCTCCCTTTGGCACAATAAATATGTTAAAATCAATAATAAAAAAACTTTTGGAAATCTTGGCATATTAAAGGCCTGAAATTGATTTATCCGTTGTTTTATAATGATGATAGTCTTATTTGTCAAACAGCTCAACATCGATTTTCTTTTCACTCTTCCTACTTTACTAAATATCTATCATTAATCTTCAAGCACCTCATAACTAGCTCCATCATGACTCCAAGCCTACCTCTCCTAATGCCAAATTGGTCACAGCATTACTATCCTTTCCTTCAGCATCACAAATTTACAATACAGGTATTGCTTCTTCAGATGAATGAGACAAATCTGAAGTGTGATTCAAATGGGAATGTGAGTAGGCTACATCATTCTTAATTCCCTTATGGAAGACAATTTGGCTTAAAATACATAACCCCTCTAGGGCAACACATACTATTCAAACCTGATTCTTTATATATTACAGGTTATTAATTACCACAAATGCTTTACCCAAAATACATTCAAATCTCCCCTCCTCTTGTAGATCTTGTAACTTCTCACCCTTTACCCTTAAGCATATGTTATTTGAGTGCCCACCTACAAATTCATTTTGGTTGTAAGTCTGGAAACAAATAAATCTAATTTTTAACACATACATTTTTTTTAATTTCAAAAGCATATTTTTAGGCGGGCTCTTAGAGGATTGGTCTCTACATCCTAATAAGGTTGATATTGTTGGTTTACTTCTTGCAGTTGCCATTCAGCAGAGCACCAACTCATAGAAGAACTCTTCTAATATATTGTTTCAAGCATGGTGGTATGGTGTTTGCTGTAATCACAGGTTAGACAAAACATAAGTTAATCCATTATTTCTTGCTTTCAAAAGAGATCTCCTTTGGCTACCCCTGACAACTTTCTTTGAATCATCAACAAAATATGCTAACACACATAGGGGGTCATTACAACCTCCCCGCCGTGTGGAAGACCGGCAGTAGTGGCGGTTTGCCGCTCGGCATATTATGACTGTTAGCTGCTCTCCGTCGTTTTTCCAACGGAGAGCCGCCAATAGCCATACTGGCGGGCGGCGGGGAAGTGGAGGTTGCTCCACCGCCACGCCAACAGAACACCGCCCAGTGAATCACGTCCTGTGATTCGGCGCGGCGGTGTCCTGTTGGCGGTGTGGTGTCGGCGGAGCAGCCCCCATGGCTCCCGTCCCCTCCCGGAGGATCGACGGAACAGGTAAGTCGATCGTCCGTTAGGGGATGGGGGTGGGGAGGTGTTGTGTGGGTGCATGGGGGTGTGCGTCTGTGTATGTAGGGGTGTGTGAGTGCGTGTATGCTTGCGGGGTGTTGCGTGTTTTGGGAATGAGTGCATGTATGTCTCTAGGTATGTCTGTATGGATGTGTGCATGTATGTTTGAATGTGGGTGTGCGTGTCTGACTGTGTATGTGGATATTGGCATGTATGTCGGTGTGTGTGCGTGTATGTGTGTTGGTGGTGCCTGCGTGCGTGTCGTGTGTGTGTGAGTTATGTGATGTTGGGGGTCGGGGTGGGGAGGGGGGCCCTGTAGGAGGCTGGACTGGCTTGTAGTGAGTACCAAAGGGTACTTGCACCTTGCACCAGGCCCAGTTATCCCTTATTAGTGTATAGGGTGTCTAGCAGCTTAGGCTGATAGATAATGGTAGCTTAGCAGAGCAGCTCAGGCTGAACTAGGAGACGTGTGAAGCTACTACAGTACCACAAGTGTCACTTGCACAATATCATAAGAAAACACAATACACAGTTATACTAAAAATAAAGGTACTTTATTTTTATGACAATATGCCAAAGTATCTTAGAGTGTACCCTCAGTGAGAGGATAGGAAATATACACAAGATATATATACACAATAGCAAAAATATGCAGTATAGTCTTAGAAAACAGTGCAAACAATGTATAGTTACAATAGGATGCAATGGGGAAACATAGGGATAGGGGCAACACAAACCATATACTCCAAAAGTGGAATGCGAACCACGAATGGACCCCAAACCTATGTGACCTTGTAGAGGGTCGCTGGGACTATTAGAAAATAGTGAGAGTTAGAAAAATAACCCTCCCCAAGACCCTGAAAAGTGAGTGCAAAGTGCACTAAAGTTCCCCTAAGGACAAAGAAGTCGTGTTAGAGGAATAATGCAGGAAAGACACAAACCAACAATGCAACAACTGTGGATTTCCAATCTAGGGTACCTGTGGAACAAGGGGACCAAGTCCAAAAGTCACAAGCAAGTCGGAGATGGGCAGATGCCCAGGAAATGCCAGCTGCGGGTGCAAAGAAGCTTTTACTGGACAGAAGAAGCTGCGGTTTCTGCAAGAACGAAAAGGGCTAGAGACTTCCCCTTTGGTGGACGGATCCCTCTCGCCGTGGAGAGTTGTGCAGAAGTGTTTTCCCGCCGAAAGAACGCCAACAAGCCTTGCTAGCTGCAAATCATGCAGTTAGCGTTTTTGGATGCTGCTGTGGCCCTGGAGGGACCAGGAGGTCGCAAATTGGACCAGGAGAGAGAGGGGACGTCGAGCAAGACAAGGAGCCCTCTCAGCAGCAGGTAGCACCCAGAGAAGTGCCAGAAACAGGCACTACAAGGATGCGTGAAACAGTGCTCACCCGAAGTCGCACAAAGAAGTCCCACGTCGCCGGAGAACAACTTAGGAGGTCGTGCAATGCAGGTTAGAGTGCCGTGGACCCAGGCTGGACTGTGCACAAAGGATTTCCGCCGGAAGTGCACGGAGGCCGGAGTAGCTGCAAAAGTCGCGGTTCCCAGCAATGCAGTCTAGCGAGGTGAGGCAAGGACTTACCTCCACCAAACTTGGACTGAAGAGTCACTGGACTGTGGGGGCCACTTGGACAGAGTTGCTGGATTTGAGGGACCTCGCTCGTCGTGCTGAGAGGAGACCCAAGGGACCGGTGATGCAGCTTTTTGGTGCCTGCGGTTGCAGGGGGAAGATTCCGTCGACCCACGGGAGATTTCTTCGGAGCTTCTGGTGCAGAGAGGAGGCAGACTACCCCCACAGCATGCACAAGCAGGAAAACAGTCGAGAAGGCGGCAGGATCACCGTTACAGAGTTGCAGTAGTCGTCTTAGCTACTTTGTTGCAGTTTTGCAGGCTTCCAGCGCGGTCAGCAGTCGATTCCTTATCAGAAGGTGAAGAGAGAGATGCAGAGGAACTCGGCTGAGCTCTTGCATTCGTTATCTTAAGTTTCCCCAGAGACAGAGACCCTAAATAGCCAGAAAAGAGTGTTTGGCTACCTAGGAGAGAGGATAGGCTAGCAACACCTGAAGGAGCCTATCACAAGGAGTCTCTGACGTCACCTGGTGGCACTGGCCACTCAGAGCAGTCCAGTGTGCCAGCAGCACCTCTGTTTCCAAGATGGCAGAGGTCTGGAGCACACTGGAGGAGCTCTGGACACCTCCCAGGGGAGGTGCAGGTCAGGGGAGTGGTCACTCCCCTTTCCTTTGTCCAGTTTCGCGCCAGAGCAGGGCTAAGGGGTCCCCTGAACCGGTGTAGACTGGCTTATGCAGAATTGGGCACATCTGTGCCCAACAAAGCATTTCCAGAGGCTGGGGGAGGCTACTCCTCCCCTGCCTTCACACCATTTTCCAAAGGGAGGGGGTGTCACACCCTCTCTCAGAGGAAGTTCTTTGTTCTGCCATCCTGGGCCAGGCCTGGCTGGACCCCAGGAGGGCAGATGCCTGTCTGAGGGGTTGGCAGCAGCAGCAGCTGCAGTGAAACCCCAGGAAGGGCAGTTTGGCAGTACCAGGGTCTGTGCTACAGACCACTGAGATCATGGGATTGTGCCAACTATGCCAGGATGGCATAGAGGGGGCAATTCCATGATCATAGACATGTTACATGGCCATATTCGGAGTTACCATTGTGAAGCTACATATAGGTAGTGACCTATATGTAGTGCACGTGTGTAATGGTGTCCCCGCACTCACAAAGTTCAGGGAATTGGCTCTGAACAATGTGGGGGCACCTTGGCTAGTGCCAGGGGGCCCTCACACTAAGTAACTTTGCACCTAACCTTTACCAGGTAAAGGTTAGACATATAGGTGACTTATAAGTTACTTAAGTGCAGTGTAAAATGGCTGTGAAATAACGTGGACGTTATTTCACTCAGGCTGCAGTGGCAGGCCTGTGTAAGAATTGTCAGAGCTCCCTATGGGTGGTAAAAGAAATGCTGCAGCCCATAGGGATCTCCTGGAACCCCAATACCCTGGGTACCTCAGTACCATATACTAGGGGATTATAAGGGTGTTCCAGTAAGCCAATATAAATTGGTAAAATGGTCACTAGCCTGTTAGTGACAATTTGGAAAGAAATGAGAGAGCATAACCACTGAGGTTCTGATTAGCAGAGCCTCAGTGAGACAGTTAGTCACTACACAGGTAACACATTCAGGCACACTTATGAGCACTGGGGCCCTGGGTTACCAGGGTCCCAGTGACACATACAACTAAAACAACATATATACAGTGAAAAATGGGGGTAACATGCCAGGCAAGATGGTACTTTCCTACACAACCCCCCCCCAAACGAAGGACAATAAGACTAGCCATGACCTGATGAGTCTTCTTTGTCTAAGTGGAAATATCTGGAGAGTCCATCTGCATTGGAGTGGCTACTCCCAGGTCTATGTTCCACTGTATAGTCCATTCCCTGTAGGGATATGGACCACCTCAACAATTTAGGATTTTCACCTTTCATTTGTTTTAGCCAAAGTAGAGGTTTGTGGTCTGTCTGAACAATGAAGTGAGTGCCAAACAGGTATGGCCTCAACTTCTTCAGAGCCCAGACCACAGCAAAGGCCTCCCTCTCAATGGCAGACCAACGCTTTTCTCTAGGGGTCAACCTCCTACTAATAAAAGCAACAGGTTGATCCTGGCCCTCAGAATTAAGTTGTGATAGAACTGCCCCTACTCCTAATTCAGATGCATCAGTTTGGACATAGAATTTTTTAGAGTAACAAGGGCTTTTCAGGACAGGTGCAGAGCACATGGCCTGCTTCAGCTCCTCAAAAGCTTTCTGACAGTTTGCTGTCCATAATACCTTTTTAGGCATCTTTTTGGAAGTGAGGTCATTAAGAGGGGCTGCAATGGAGCCATAGTTCTTAATGAACCTCCTGTAATACCCAGTGAGGCCTAGGAAGGCTCTCACCTGAGTCTGTGTAGTAGGGGGAACCCAATCAATAATTGTTTGGATTTTCCCCTGTAGTGGTGCAATCTGTTTCCCACCAACAAGGTGTCCCAGATAAACCACCTTACCCTGCCCTATCTGGCACTTTGAAGCCTTGATAGTGAGGCCTGTCTTTTGCAGGGCCTCCAAAACTTTCCATAGGTGGACCAGGTGATCATCCCAGCTGGAGCTAAAGACAGCTATATCGTCCAAATATGCTGCACTGAAAGCTTCCAGCCCTTGCAGGACTGTGTTCACCAACCTCTGAAAAGTGGCAGGTGCATTTTTCAAACCAAAAGGCATTACAGTAAACTGGTAATGTCCTCCAATGGTTGAAAATGCAGTCTTAGGTTTAGCATCTTCTGACAATTTGATCTGCCAATACCCTGCAGTCAAATCAAAAGTGCTTAGATACTTGGCAGATGCCAGTGTATCTATGAGCTCATCTGCCCTGGGTATAGGGTGAGCATCAGTTTTGGTTACCAAGTTGAGACCTCTATAGTCTACACAAAACCGCATTTCCTTCTTTCCATCTTTGGAATGGGGTTTTGGTACCAGTACCACAGGAGAAGCCCATGGACTGTCAGAGTGCTCAACCACTCCTAGTTCTAACATTTTCTGGACCTCTTGCTTTATGCAGTCCCTGACATGGTCAGGCTGCCTATAGATCTTACTTTTGACAGGTAAACTGTCTCCAGTATCTATAGTGTGCTCACACCAAGAAGTGGTACCTGGCACAGTAGAGAAGAGTTCAGAGAATTGATCTAGGAGGTTTATGCAATTGTCTTTCTGCTCAGCAGTAAGACAATCAGCCAAAACTACACCTTCCACAAGAGCATCTTGTTCTGTGGAAGAGAAGAGATCAGGTAGAGGATCACTGTCTTCTTCCTGTCCCTCATCTGTTGCCATGAGCAGGGTGAGATCAGCCCTGTCATAGTAGGGTTTCAGGCGGTTGACATGGAGCACCCTAAGGGGACTCCTGGCAGTGCCTAAGTCAACTAAATAGGTGACTTCTCCCTTCTTTTCAACAATTGTGTGGGGTCCACTCCATTTATCTTGGAGTGCTCTTGGGGCCACAGGCTCCAAGACCCACACTTTCTGCCCTGGTTGGTACTGAACCAAAACAGCCTTCTGATCATGCCATTGCTTCTGGAGCTCTTGGCTGGCCTGAAGGTTTTTACTGGCCTTTTTCATGTACTCAGCCATCCTTGATCTGAGGCCAAGTACATAATCCACAATATCCTGCTTAGGAGCTTTTAAAGGTTGTTCCCAACCCTCCTTTACAAGTGTGAGTGGACCCCTAACAGGGTGTTCAAAAAGAAGTTCAAAGGGGCTGAAGCCCACTCCTTTCTGGGGTACCTCCCTGTAGGCAAAAAGGAGGCATGGTAGAAGGATATCCCATCTCCTGCGGAGTTTTTCAGGGAGACCCATAATCATGCCTTTGAGAGTTTTATTAAATCTCTCCACCAGTCCATTTGTTTGTGGATGATAGGGTGTTGTGAACTTGTACGTTACACCACACTCCTTCCACATGGCCTTTAAGTATGCAGACATGAAATTGCTTCCCCTGTCTGATACCACTTCCTTTGGGAAGCCCACCCTGGAAAATATTCCCAGGAGGGCCTTTGCCACTGCAGGTGCTGTAGTGGTCCTTAAAGGAATAGCTTCAGGATATCTTGTGGCATGGTCCACTACCACCAAGATAAACCTATTGCCTGAAGCAGTAGGAGGGTCAAGGGGGCCAACTATGTCAACCCCTACCTTTTCAAAGGGAACCCCAACCACAGGCAGTGGGATAAGGGGTGCCTTTGGTGTGCCACCTGTCTTGCCACTGGCTTGACAGGTTTCACAGGACTTACAAAATTCCTTTGTGTCCTCAGACATTCTAGGCCAATGAAACAGGGGAACAAGCCTGTCCCAAGTTTTCATTTGTCCTAGATGCCCAGCTAGGGGAATGTCATGTGCCAGTGTTAGGAGGAACTTTCTGTACTCGTGAGGAATCACTAATCTCCTGGCAGCTCCAGGTTTAGGATCCCTATGCTCAGTGTACAAGAGGTTGTCCTCCCAGTAAACTCTGTGAGAGTCACTGACATCCCCATTAGCCTGTTTAACAGCTTGCTGTCTGAGACCCTCTAATGTGGGACAGGTTTGCTGTGCCACACTCAGCTCCTCCCTGGCAGGCCCCCCTTCACCCAAAAGCTCAGCAGTGTCTGCTTCCAGCTCCTCTGGTGTAGGTTCTGCACAGGGAGGGAATTCTTCTTCCTCAGAAGTTGAATCCACTGTAGAGGGAGGGATAGTAGGAAGTGGTTTGCTTCTACTAGCCCTAGCTTTAGGGAGCACTTGGTCCATTGTTCCAGGATCCAAGCTTCCCTGTCCTTTTTGCTTTTTGGCCTGAGCCCTTGTCAAAGCAAAAATATGCCCTGGGATGCCCAGCATTGCTGCATGGGCCTCCAACTCCACATCTGACCAAGCTGATGTCTCCAAATCATTCCCTAATAGACAGTCTACAGGTAAATCTGAAGCTACCACAACTTTCTTTGGACCAGTAACCCCCCCCCAGTTGAGATTAACAACAGCCATGGGGTGGCTAAGTGTGTTGTTGTGAGCATCGGTTACTTGGTACTGGTGACCAAGTAGGTGTTGTTCAGGGTGGACCAGTTTCTCTATGACCATAGTCACACTGGCACCAGTGTCCCTATAGGCCTGAACCTCAACACCATTTATTAGGGGTAGCTGCTTGTACTTATCCATATTAAGGGGACAAGCAACTAAGGTGGCTAAATCAATAGCCCCCTCAGAGACTAACACAGCCTCTGTGGCCTCCCTAACAAGGCCAACCCCAACTAAGTTACCAATAGTGAGCCCAGCTACTCCCTTGGATTGGCTATTAGTAGGTTTGCTCCCACCACCACTGCTATTAGTAGGGACACTAGGGGTAGCAGTAGGGGTTGTAGTGGTAGGAGCATTGGTGCCTTTCTTTGGACAACTGGGATCTGTTGTCCAATGGCCTTTTATTTTACATAAATAGCACCATGGTTTCTTTTCCTTGTTCTGATTAAAAGAGGATTTGGACCCACCACCCCCACCAGAGTGTTTTTGTGGGCCTGATGAAGACTCAGTTTTAGATTTGTCCCCACCCTTGTCAGAAGACTTACCATCCTTCTTTGTGTTGCCATCTTTGTCACCCCCTGTATGAACTTTTCTGTTCACTCTTGTTCTGACCCATTTGTCTGCATTCTTTCCCAATTCTTGGGGAGAGGTCAGATCAGAGTCCACCAAGTACTGGTGCAACAAATCAGACACACAATTATTAAGAATATGCTCTCTCAGGATCAAGTTATACAGGCTGTCATAATCAGTAACTTTACTGCCATGTAACCACCCCTCCAAGGCCTTCACTGAATGGTCAATGAAATCAACCCAGTCTTGTGAAGACTCCTTTTTGGTCTCTCTGAACTTTATCCTGTATTGTTCAGTGGTTAAGCCATAACCATCCAGGAGTGCATTCTTAAGAACTTGGAAATTATTAGCATCATTTTCTTTCACAGTAAGGAGCCTATCCCTACCTTTTCCACTAAATGATAGCCATAGGATAGCAGCCCACTGCCTTTGAGGGACATCCTGTACAACACAGGCCCTCTCAAGTGCAGCAAACCACTTGTTAATGTCATCCCCCTCCTTATAAGGGGGAACTATCTTGTGCAGATTCCTGGAATCATGCTCTTTTGCAGGATGACTATGGGGAATACTGCTGCTGCCACCATGGGTTTCTAAACCCAACTTCTGTCTTTCCTTCTCTAGTTCAAAAGACTGTCTATCCAAATCCAGCTGTTGCTTTTTAAGCTTCAGTCTGGTTTGTTCCACCCTCAACTTATTGAGTTCCCTCTCTAACATTCTGTCATCAGGGTTGGTGGGAGGGACATTCCTAGATACAGAGGTATGATGGGAATGAACAGAAGGAGACCTGTCCCTTACAGAAGCCACCCTAACAGCTTGGCTAACAGAAACATTACTACCAGTATGGTGAGAATAAATGCTTTTGCTATGATGTGAGACAAAACTATTTGTATGGTGTGGCTCATCATCATTACCAACTATGCTAGACTGTCTAGTAATGGGCAGGCAAGGAACTTTCTTTCCTGAATCTTTTCCTGGGGGAGTCCCTGGATCAGATTGGGAACCATTTGCTACTTTTTCAACAGATGTGGCCCCTATGGCCTTATCTTGTTCTCTAAGCATATTAAGCAACAGTTCCAAGGAAGGATTCTTCCCTACACTCAAACCTCTCTCTATGCAGAGACTCCTTGCTCCTTTCCAGCTAAGGTGATCATATGCAAGTTTGGACAGATCAACATTTTGGCCTGTGCCAGACATTTTTAGAGAGAGTTAAAGTGATAGAAAAGAGAAAAAAGTTTTCAGAACTTTTTAGAAAGACAGAAAAAAACTTTTTAAACTTTTAAGAACTTTTTGAAAGTTTAGAAGTAATTTTCAGCACTTAGAAAAGAGTGAAAAGAGGAAATGCAAAACTTTTTGGCTATGTGTATATACACTGACCTTGTTTTGTATATTTTTCTCTTATGAAAAGTACAATGACAAGAGTGGTAAGTAGTCTCAAAGCACTTATCCCACCGCTGCACAACCAATGTAAGAGGCTGGACTGGCTTGTAGTGAGTACCAAGGGGTACTTGCATCTTGCACCAGGCCCAGTTATCCCTTATTAGTGTATAAGGTGTCTAGCAGCTTAGGCTGATAGATAATGGTAGCTTAGCAGAGCAGCTCAGGCTGAACTAGGAGACGTGTGAAGCTACTACAGTACCACAAGTGTCACTTGCACAATATCATAAGAAAACACAATACACAGTTATACTAAAAATAAAAGTACTTTATTTTTATGACAATATGCCAAAGTATCTTAGAGTGTACCCTCAGTGAGAGGATAGGAAATATACACAAGATATATATACACAATAGCAAAAATATGCAGTATAGTCTTAGAAAACAGTGCAAACAATGTATAGTTACAATAGGATGCAATGGGGAAACATAGGGATAGGGGCAACACAAACCATATACTCCAAAAGTGGAATGCGAACCACAAATGGACCCCAAACCTATGTGACCTTGTAGAGGGTCGCTGGGACTATTAGAAAATAGTGAGAGTTAGAAAAATAACCCTCCCCAAGACCCTGAAAAGTGAGTGCAAAGTGCACTAAAGTTCCCCTAAGGACAAAGAAGTCGTGTTAGAGGAATAATGCAGGAAAGACACAAACCAACAATGCAACAACTGTGGATTTCCAATCTAGGGTACCTGTGGAACAAGGGGACCAAGTCCAAAAGTCACAAGCAAGTCGGAGATGGGCAGATGCCCAGGAAATGCCAGCTGCGGGTGCAAAGAAGCTTCTACTGGACAGAAGAAGCTGCGGTTTCTGCAGGAACGAAAAGGGCTAGAGACTTTTCCTTTAGTGGACGGATCCCTCTCGCCGTGGAGAGTTGTGCAGAAGTGTTTTCCCGCCGAAAGAACGCCAACAAGCCTTGCTAGCTGCAAATCATGCAGTTAGCGTTTTTGGATGCTGCTGTGGCCCTGGAGGGACCAGGAGGTCGCAAATTGGACCAGGAGAGAGAGGGGACGTCGAGCAAGACAAGGAGCCCTCTCAGCAGCAGGTAGCACCCAGAGAAGTGCCAGAAACAGGCACTACAAGGATGCGTGAAACGGTGCTCACCCGAAGTCGCACAAAGAAGTCCCACGTCGCCGGAGAACAACTTAGGAGGTCGTGCAATGCAGGTTAGAGTGCCGTGGACCCAGGCTGGACTGTGCACAAAGGATTTCCGCCGGAAGTGCACGGAGGCCGGAGTAGCTGCAAAAGTCGCGGTTCCCAGCAATGCAGTCTAGCGAGGTGAGGCAAGGACTTACCTCCACCAAACTTGGACTGAAGAGTCACTGGACTGTGGGGGGCACTTGGACAGAGTTGCTGGATTCGAGGGACCTCGCTCGTTGTGCTGAGAGGAGACCCAAGGGACCGGTGATGCAGCTTTTTGGTGCCTGCGGTTGCAGGGGGAAGATTCCGTCGACCCACGGGAGATTTCTTCGGAGCTTCTAGTGCAGAGAGGAGGCAGACTACCCCCACAGCATGCACAAGCAGGAAAACAGTCGAGAAGGCGGCAGGATCAGCGTTACAGAGTTGCAGTAGTCGTCTTAGCTACTTTGTTGCAGTTTTGCAGGCTTCCAGCGCGGTCAGCAGTCGATTCCTTATCAGAAGGTGAAGAGAGAGATGCAGAGGAACTCGGCTGAGCTCTTGCATTCGTTATCTTAAGTTTCCCCAGAGACAGAGACCCTAAATAGCCAGAAAAGAGTGTTTGGCTACCTAGGAGAGAGGATAGGCTAGCAACACCTGAAGGAGCCTATTACAAGGAGTCTCTGACGTCACCTGGTGGCACTGGCCACTCAGAGCAGTCCAGTGTGCCAGCAGCACCTCTGTTTCCAAGATGGCAGAGGTCTGGAGCACACTGGAGGAGCTCTGGACACCTCCCAGGGGAGGTGCAGGTCAGGGGAGTGGTCACTCCCCTTTCCTTTGTCCAGTTTCGCGCCAGAGCAGGGCTAAGGGGTCCCCTGAACCGGTGTAGACTGGCTTATGCAGAATTGGGCACATCTGTGCCCAACAAAGCATTTCCAGAGGCTGGGGGAGGCTACTCCTCCCCTGCCTTCACACCATTTTCCAAAGGGAGAGGGTGTCACACCCTCTCTCAGAGGAAGTTCTTTGTTCTGCCATCCTGGGCCAGGCCTGGCTGGACCCCAGGAGGGCAGATGCCTGTCTGAGGGGTTGGCAGCAGCAGCAGCTGCAGTGAAACCCCAGGAAGGGCAGTTTGGCAGTACCAGGGTATGTGCTACAGACCACTGGGATCATGGGATTGTGCCAACTATGCCAGGATGGCATAGAGGGGGCAATTCCATGATCATAGACATGTTACATGGCCATATTCGGAGTTACCATTGTGAAGCTACATATAGGTAGTGACCTATATGTAGTGCACGTGTGTAATGGTGTCCCCGCACTCACAAAGTTCAGGGAATTGGCTCTGAACAATGTGGGGGCACCTTAGCTAGTGCCAGGGTGCCCTCACACTAAGTAACTTTGCACCTAACCTTTACCAGGTAAAGGTTAGACATATAGGTGACTTATAAGTTACTTAAGTGCACTGTAAAATGGCTGTGAAATAACGTGGACGTTATTTCACTCAGGCTGCAGTGGCAGGCCTGTGTAAGAATTGTCAGAGCTCCCTATGGGTGGCAAAAGAAATGCTGCAGCCCATAGGGATCTCCTGGAACCCCAATACCCTGGGTACCTCAGTACCATATACTAGGGAATTATAAGGGTGTTCCAGTAAGCCAATGTAAATTGGTAAAATGGTCACTAGCCTGTTAGTGACAATTTGGAAAGAAATGAGAGAGCATAACCACTGAGGTTCTGATTAGCAGAGCCTCAGTGAGACAGTTAGTCACTACACAGGTAACACATTCAGGCACACTTATGAGCACTGGGGCCCTGGGTTACCAGGGTCCCAGTGACACATACAACTAAAACAACATATATACAGTGAAAAATGGGGGTAACATGCCAGGCAAGATGGTACTTTCCTACAGGCCCTGCCACCTTTGGGGGTGCCAGGGGTGGTGGGGGGTTTAGGGGAGGGAGTCGTGGTGGGGGGTGGGGGAGACCCCTATCAGTGCCAGGGAAGGAATTCCCTGGCACTGATAGTGCTTACCGCCATTGATTTCATGGCGGTTCCTACTGCTGGAAATCCACGGCGGTAAGCTGGGTCAAAATACCAGCAGCGGTATTGTGATGGCCGCCGGGCTGGAGACCCAGGTCTCCAGCCCAGCGGTCGTCTCCGCACTGGCGGGCGGAACGGAGAAGCGGCGGATGACCATGGCGGTAACTGCCATGGTCATAATACTAAAAAAAAGATCGCCAGCCTGTTGGCGCTCTTACCGCCGCTTTAACACCGTCCGCCAGGGTTGTAATGACCCCCATAATCTTCAGATTGAAGCGGTATCCAAACCCCCATAATTTATTTTTAATGTTATGTACTATTGTAATAGAACAAGATATTTATCTATATTTGTATTTCATGTTTAGCATGAGAGCATATCTATTCATTATTTATGAGATATTCAACTTTTTCCCCCTGACCTATCTATGATAATTTTAACATTTCTCTTCCAATTGCATTGTTTTATTTTACTGTAATCTCAGTAAATGTTATATATCAAATGTTACTAAACTTTAACCTTCAAACTTAAAAAAAAAATGGTTGTGGTTTTGGCAACAAAAAAAAACAAATTAATTAATCAATCCAGGATTTGTATAGCGTGGCTAATCACCCATAGGGTCTCAAGCTGCTGAATGTGGGCATGCTGCTCAGTCAAAGAGCCAGGTCTTGAGGTTCTTCCTGAACTGCTTCAGTGATGCAATCTGCCTGAGATTGAGAGGTAGTGAGTTCCATTTCTGGACTGCTAGGTAGGACAAGGATCTTCCTTCTGATGTATTTTTTGGGATCTTGGGGGCGGCTGCAGAGCGAGCTGGGAGGAACAGAGACGTCTGTTAGGTACGTAGAAGTTGAGGCGATGGCTGAGGTAAGCTGGTCCTATGTTGTGCAGTGCCTTGAAGGTGTGGATCAGGAGTTTGTATGTGATGCGCTTGTTCACTGGGAGCCAGTATAGGTCTCTGAGATGGGAGGAAATGCGGCTGTGTCGGGGGATGTCCAGGATGAGTCTGGCTGCTCCATCCTAGACTCTTTGAAGTCTTGACTGAAGTTTCTTGGTGATACATGCATAGAGTGCATTGCAGTAGCCCAGTTTGCTGGTGATGAGTGCGTGGGTGACTATCTTTCTCGTGTCGGGGGGAATCCATTTGAAAATCTTCTATAGGAGTTGGTGAGTGTGGAAGCATGATGTAGAGATGGCGTTGACTTGGACGGTCATCGATAGAGAGGAGTCCAGGATGATGCACAGGTTGCGTGCCTGGTCAGTGGGGGCGGGGGCGTTACCCAGAGCGGTGGGCGACCAGGAGTCATTCCAGGCAGAAGGGGTGGAGCCGATCACAAGGATCTCTATCTTGTCCGAGCTGAGCTTGAGACAGCTGGACCCCATCCAGGCGGCGACTGCTCTCATCCCGTTGTGGAGATTCCTCTTGGATTGAGCAGAGTCCACAGATAGGGATAGGATCAGTTGGGTGTTGGTGTCGGTGTAATGGGGAGCTGAGGATGAGTGTGGATCTACACATTCTTAATAAGGGCATTTGGGTGGACAGACGTTCCTTACTAAATATTGGTGAAATGCTGAGAGCCATCAAGGGAGCAAAAATATTCTCTACCTTGGATTTGGCAATCTGACTCAAGACACCTCACATCATTTGTCACCCCAGAAGAGGCGTTCAGGTTCAAACAAAAGCTTTTTGGTCTGGTGTCAGCTTCAGCTGTGTTCCATAGGGTTTTGCACCATCTATGGGGGGAGGGAGAACAATGTAACCTATTTCCAAAATGGTATATTGATTTTTGCAGAGAGGGGGGAAAAGCTTGTTAAGGTTTTGTCCAAAGTGTTGAGGATTTTGCAAGAAAAGTTAGAGAAATGTAAAATTGTAGTCAAAGATGTTGAATATCTTCGACATTGGCAAGATGAGAGGGGTGTGTCAACAATGTTGAAGCTGGTAAAGGCCACTGAAGATGCCCCATCAGCAAGGGACAAAGATTAGTTGAGGTCCTTCTTGGGGCTTGTGTAGTACTATTCACAGTTCATCCACATGTTTGTGAACAAAACTGAGTGCCAGTGCATGTTGATGTTGAAGAATGCTAGATTTGATTGGTGTGCTGAGTGTAAGCGAAAATTTGAACAACTGAAGAAAGAAATTGCATCTGCTCCAGCACTCAAGCCTTTTGACACACATGACAGGAGAATTGTGTGCATGGATGCTAGTGCCGTAGGTTTGGGGGCTGTCCTTTTGCAGCACAGCTTACGCTTCAAGAATGTTGAGAAGTGCTAAGCATACATATTCTACCATCAAGAGAGAAGCATTGGCATATTGGTGGGGGGTGAATCACTTCAAGAAATAAGAACTGATTTCCAAATTCGCTCAGATCATCACCCCTAGGTTGAGGTGCTTGCCAATAAGGGGATGAGTCAAGCTTTATCCAGAATCTTGTGCTAGGATCTAAGAATGCTGAAATTCTCATATACTATGGAGTATATGCCTGGCAAGAAGAATGTTGAGGTGGACTGTTTGTCGAGGTTGCCAATGAATGACAAAAGCAACGAGGATGATGGGAGTGAAGAGATGATTGCTAGCATGTGCATGGTTATATAGGGCCACATATCTCATGAGGAGTGGTTGAAGGCTGTCAAAGATGACATGACTTTGCTGGAGGTTGTGGAGTATATCACAGTTTGGTGGCCTGCTAAAGGAAAAGCTTCAGATAAGGTGGGGTCATTCCAAAATATAAGTACGGAATCAACAGTGGAAAATTGAGTCTTGTTGAGAGGTGAGCTATTGGTGTTGCCAGAGGTGCAAAGAGAGCATATATTAGTTTTGGCTCATGAGGGCCACAGTGGCATGAGAACAACCAAGCGTAGAGTGAGAGCAGAGTACTGGTGGCCAGGGTTAGACAAGGATGTGTAGAGAATGGTGAGAGAGTCTTTGCCATCTTCTTGGAGCACTAAGGGGGTCATTCAGACCCCCGCGGGTATTCTGGGTTTCCCACTGGGCTGGCGGGCGACCGCCAAAAGGCCGCCCGCCAGCCCAGTGGGAAACACCCCTCCATGAGGATGCCGGCTCCGAATGGAGCCGGCGGAGTGGAGGATGTGCGACGGGTGCAGTGGCACCCGTCGCGTATTTCAGTGTCTGCAAAGCAGACACTGAAATACAAAGTGGGGCCCTCTTACGGGGGCCCCTGCAGTGCCCATGCCATTGGCATGGGCACTGCAGGGGCCCCCAGGGGCCCCACAACACCCCTCACCGCCATCCTGTTCCTGGCGGGCGGAACCGCCAGGAACAGGATGGCGGTGAGGGGGTCGGAATCCCCCATGGCGGCGCAGCAAGCTGCGCCGCCATGGGGGATTCCCAGGGCAGCGGAAAACCGGCGGGAGACCGCCGGTTTTCCTGTTCTGACCGCGGCCAAACCGCCGCGGTCAGAATGCCCTGCGGGGCACCGCCAGCCTGTTGGCGGTGCTCCCGCCAACCCCGGCCCCGGTGGTCCTTGACCGCCGGGGTCGGAATGACCCCCTAAATCTCAGAGGACTGAGGAGTACCCTCCTGTTGTTATGAAGAAGATGGATGCTCCATGGAACAAAATTGTTCTTAACATTTCTGGGCTGTATAATGTGTTAGGTTCTCACCCCAAGTATGCTATAGTGATTGCTAAGTTTATGGATCAAGTGACAACACAAGATGTAATCAGGTTTCTGGAGGAGCTGTGTGAGAGAGAGAGAGTTTTCCAGAAACCACTGTAACTGATAATGAGGTGCAATTTGTATCACAGACCATGAAGGATTTTTGAAGGTTGAATGGGGTGGAGCATATCAGATCCCAGAACAACAGCCTTTTGGAAAGGTGGAACAGAATGGTAAAAAAGATATACAGTTGGGTTTGTGTCATGGTGGATGGTGGAGAGATGCTGTGAGGAAATTGGTGTGAGCATAACCCCCCACGCCCAATAGTGTCACTGGTAAGGTACCATTTGACGTAATGAGGGGAAGAAAGGCTAGAACGATGGTGTTGAAGGGCGTAGTGAGAAAAAAGGAGAGCAAGGGTAAATCTGAAGGATCAAAGGGTGTTGTCACTGTACGATTCAAAATGGATAATTGGATGTGTGTGAAGAAGGAATGGAAGGAGAGTAAAAGGCTATCAAAGTATTCTAAACCTCTTCAGGTCAGGAAGGTGAATCGGTATACTGTGTTATTGAGCAATAGCACCCACTCCAGAGCCCCCACGGACACTTTCCCGCACCACATCTAGAGAGCCAGCACATCCATTGCTCCCGAGCTCCGCAACACGAATAACTGCTCTATCAACATTGCCACCTTCCCCGAGGACTTGAAACACGTCGAAGTACACTCCTCCTGAAGAAACCTTCGGCTGACCCATCAGAACCAAAGAACTTCCGGCCCATCTCACTGCTACCCTACCCAGCCAAAGCACTGGAGAAAGACATCAACACACAACTACGAAATTTCATTGAGGTCAACAACTCTCTGGACAGCTCCCAGTCCGGGTTCCGCAGCGACCACAGCACGGAGACAGCTCTTCTTGCAGCCACTGACAACATCCATCACTTCTAGAACTTGGCCACACTGCAGCACTCATACTCCTCGACCTCTCAGCGGCCTTCAACACGGTTTCTTACAGCACACTGTGCACCAGACTCCACGACATAGGAATACACAGAACAGCCCTGAAATGGATCCAGTCCTTCCTCTCCAGAAGGACTCAGAGGGTCAGGCTTCCTCCCTACACATCTAAACCCACAGGAGTCAGCTGCAGAGTTCCCCAAGGATCCTCTCTGATTCAAACTCTTTTCAACAAATACATGACACCACTCGCAGCCATTGTCAGAAGCCATGGAATGAACATTGTGTAGCAGATGACACACAACTCCTCATTTCCCTCACTGAAGACCCGGACATGGCCAAAAGGAATTTCATCTTTGGAATGGAAGCCAACACCTCTTGGATGAGAGAAAGCTGCCTCAAGCTTAACTCTGACAAGACAGAGCTCATCATCTTTGAAAATGCCACCTCAGCATGGGATGACTCCTGGTGGCCCACATCTCTCAGTACCCTGCCTTCACCGACTGAGCACGCCCACAACCTAGGCATCATCTTCGACTCCTCCCTACCTATGACCCGACAGGTAAGCTCAGTCACCTCCTCCTGCTGACACACCCTCTGCCAACTCCAGAAATGTTTCAAATGGATTCCAGCAGACTACCACAGGACAGTCACCCACACCTTAGTCACAAGCAAGCTTGACTACGGCTACACTCTCTACGCCAGCACCACGACAAGAAACATCAAAAAGCTGCAACTCATCCAGAATCCAGCTGCCAGACTTGTCCTTAACCTCCCACACCAAGAACATATCTCCCAGCATCTGAGTATCCTCCACTGGCTCCAAATAGAAAAACGAATCACCTTCAAGCTACTCACCCACACAAAGCCATACACAACGTCGGACCGGCATACTGGAACCACCACGTGTCCTTCCACATCGCTGCCAGATCCCTCCTCTCTGCTCAACTGGCTCTGGCCACTGTCCCTTGCATTCAAAAAACCACCCCTGGAGGATGATCTTTCACCTACATCGCAGCAAAGAGCTAGAACAACCTGCCCCTAGACCTCAGACAAAGCCCATTGCTCACAATCTTCAGGAAGAACCTCAAGACGTGGCTCTTCGGATGAGGCTCCACCCTCCCCCCGATCCCCAGTGCCTTGAGACCCTCACAGGTGAGTTGCCGTGCTTTAAAAAAATTGATTGATTGATTGATTGTGAAACAGCAAAAAAAGTATTGAAGATGGCAGATTCTTTGTTGAGAGAAGGTGAAAGCAAGGATGACTTGGAATTCTATGAAGACTGTGAGCAGGCAGTGGTAAGTCAAGAAAGGATTTGCTGTTCCCTAAGATGGTTTAATAATTACCTAATGGATTGGTGATGGTGATGGGAAGGAAATTGATTCATTTTTTTGTTGTATGTTTTTAAAAGGAAAAATGTTTGTTTATGAAATAGTTCTGTTTTATTAATTTTATGTATGGCACATTTATGCTTAGTGGTTTAGAATGTTATTTCTTTCTGTATTGTACTTTTGGGGAAAGGAGATGTGTTGTATTGTCTTGTGCCTATTCTGTGTGGAATGCCTCCCACGTTCCATGTAGGTGGTCAAGGAGACGGGGAATAGTCTATGTGAGAGGTGGTCGGTTGGCGTGCCAACTCCCTCTTCTTATCCGATGAAATCATGAAATAAAGAATCTTACTATACAAAGGCCGTCGTTCTTTCAGGGAGCTACACTTGTGGTCCAGCCAGCCCTGGTATGGGCTGCAAAAATCGACTGCAAGACCACGAATGATGTATACACCAATGGCCCTGGTGGAACTTCCACATCTTAGAACTGTTGTTCTTCGAGCAGCGACAAAGAAAAGGTTGAGTGGATGTCCTTCAAAACATAAGCCTGTTTGAAGGAACTCCTGAGTGTCTGGGCGCACCGTCCAAGGACCAGACACTAAGCTGTTTTGACAGTTGGATTGTGTAGTATTGAGAGCAAATGTGTGATTTTAGTACTTTCTTTCTTACAAAGATATGCACTGGGCTTGACATTCACTTTATTGAGTCTGTTGCTTGATTGTTGAGCTCCAAGTTCAAGCACTCCCAACCTTTCTCTGTGAGAAGACTGTGGCTGCTCGCCCTCACTACCCTGAAAGTCAAGAGAAGAAGGGTTGTACTAAGACCAGTTTGCAGAGCCATAGTAGGATGGGCTGTGGTCCATAAGAGGCAAACAACCTCCACCGACAAAGTCGAGGCTCTGTAGCACCCTGCTCGCCCTGTACCCCAAACGAGTTCTGACAATCTTCATTTATTTCACTTAGTAAATACAAATAGATAACACTGCTCAAACGAACTAGGTGGTATATAGGGACACACAATCAGAATCCCTCGGCTTTTAGTCAAGACCAATGTGCTCCTACGACATCATAAGATGCTCTTAGGCAAGGGTATACCATCTTTGAAACATTTGTCATATGCAGTTTCTACTATTTTCATTTTTGTTTTGCATATAGCATTTCGTTTCTTTCTACTTGTCTGTACCAATAATCATTGTGTGTCAAACAACTAAATGTAACACTTTCATTGGCAAGATGTAGTTTTCCTTGCATGCTGGAAGAAAATTGGCATGACCCTTAGATCGGAAAATATGCTGAGATATCACATCATTTGCTGAGAAAAATAATCCTGAAAGTAGAAAACATACTACAGTTACCAGGAATAATAAGGCAGGCAGTAATTAATCAAGTCTTTCAATCTTGCATGCCATGTAAAGGTCGCATTTTCTGACAGTTTTCATTTCATCTAACCAAATCTTAGGTCAGCAAAAAAAAGATATTTAGTGCAAGAAATATTTGAAAGAGCATATTCTAAAAGAAATACACGTCAACATTCAAGAATGTAAAATATATATTGTGGCGTCACTATAGAATGATATTACTAAACACAAAATATACATAACTCTATATTTTGTCAAGGTTACATACATACATTGACAAGGTTGGACCTCTTATTTTGTCCGACCTCTCCACAGGGTTTGACAGCATTGATCATGCAATATCCTAGACAGAACCAACATTTTTGGCTTTGCATTTTTTCTTAGGAGCCAAAAAATAATTACGTTCCACTCTACCCTATATGCAACCCTCCTTGTGTACTGGAGGGGTCTAGGAGGGTCATTATTATCCCTTCTGCTTTTCAGTCTTTACTTGGTCCCATTGGCATTGGCGTTAAAGGATAAGGGGGTGGCTCTATTCCTCTATGTACACTGACGATATATAAATGCTACTTAAACTCCATTCTACGAATGGCAATTACTCTTCTTTTCGTACGGAACTGGATGGCTTTTAATTTTCTTAAGTTGAATCAAAATGAGGTATTTGTCAAAAGAATCAGATAGAGAAATGGCAACCATTTTTATGGTTTGTAGTCAAGCAATCGATCAATCAATCAGCTTTATTGTTTCAGCCTGAAAGAACAGGCCATACAATATACTACACCGAAATCAGTTATACGATTAAACTAAAACATTTAACAATAATTGAATCTCCGTACACCAAAGTTTAAAAGAATCCTCCCTCTCAACCACCAATAAACCCACTCCTGTCTAAAAACACAGCTAATTAAATGTTCTTGTTTATAAATACAGCCGTGTAATAAAGTGCTAGTTTGTATCACAAGCACATAAACGACTACCTAACCAAAGTGCCATCTACCTGACTTGCTAACCACAAATAGGAACACATAATAAGTGCTGTATTGAACTAGGGCTTAGGGAATTCAGTGCTGGTAAAGTGCAAGTGTTGTTGCTTGGAGTGGTCAAACCAAGTTGTTAAAGAGTTGACCGGTTACTCTTTACAGGAATATTCCACCGCATTGAATCAGCACATCAAGATGTAAACATACACATAATAGCAACTGCATGATGGAACTTGAATGATGCAACAACATAGCCAAGAAAAATAAAACTCATAAGCCCAAGATATCAACTCTTGGTGGTGGCTTGCAGTCTAGTGGCCCTACTCGCTACATATATCTACATAAGAAGAAACCTAGTTGAAAATTTTATCAGAACCTGCGCACATGTAGAAAATCAAAGCCTCCTTACAAAGTCTATTGTTGTGAGTGATAAAAAGAGGGCAGAGGTAAGATCTTCTAGCATTCGAAGTAAAAAACCAAAGCATCATAAACTGAATGACAAATTCTACTCTCAAAACTAACAACTGTGGGTGGGTGGGCTACTGTTGGCATTTTTCCAGTAAATGTAAAACGTTTCGTTGGCAAAATGCTTAGACTAAATTCTGAGTAGCCTATAGCATTCAGTGTGACTACCAAATGATTGTATCAAGGTAGTTTTACTGACTTGGCACGAGACCAAAGTTCCCACATGATATCCAAATAGTTCCTCAGCTCAAGTTTTGTCCAGCGTCCTATCCACTATAGAAGGGTTGTAGTGCTACATGCTGCACAACAGATTTAAGGACCAGGTCAAGCCTCAGTGCATCCATTGAAGTCCAAAATGAAGGAGCTGGCATAAAAAATAGTTCTCATCTCTTGCCAGAGCCTTGGCCTTATTATAGGGCCACAACTCTGCCCTACAGGACCCCGCTGT
This sequence comes from Pleurodeles waltl, assembly GCF_031143425.1. Taxonomy (NCBI): domain Eukaryota; kingdom Metazoa; phylum Chordata; class Amphibia; order Caudata; family Salamandridae; genus Pleurodeles; species Pleurodeles waltl. The sequence goes on along the minus strand of NC_090447.1, from coordinate 1,172,214,669 downwards.
CATGACTTGTACTCAGTATGCCTCAAGGGCAGGGCCTATTAATCTATGGCTCTGACTTTTAGCAAAACGGAGAACTCCGCTGGCATAGTGGCTCAGCGTGGCCTCACTTTTTAGTAAGTGGATGAACCACAACAACTACACGTCAAATTTCACCCCAAGGTAGTCATAATGATCCACACTCTCTAGAGCAATTCCATATATTTGAAAAGTTCTCCTAGGTTTAGCACTACCCTTTAGGATCATACATTTTGTTTTTTGAGGTGTGGTACAAAGCGTCTTGATGTTAGAAAATTTTTCAAGTGCCTTAAGGAGTTTATGCATAACGATCTCACTGCGTGACAAAAGCACTGCACATCAGCAAATAGCAGGATTGCCATTTTTTGAACCCTACTCATTATCAGCTCTGCTCCTACTCTTGTAACACTAGTAAAAGATCTGGGAATGTTGCTAGACTTCAAGTCTACTTTTACGCTGCAGATGAACTAGGTAACAAGAACCTGTTTCTGGCAGCTCAACAGCCTAAGGAAAATTCTACCATTTATTTGTGTGGATCTCTACAACCAAGTGGATACTTCTTATATCTAATCACAGTTAGACTGCAAAAACTCTTGCTTTTTGGCCTTACCTTAAAAGAGTTTGCAGCCAAGCTATACCAGGCTGATGAACCCTAACTAGGCAGAAACCAATCCTGAGTTACTTGTGCTTACTTGGGGGGGTCTGGCCTGACAGTTCTGTCTGGACTCTTCCCACTAGAGCATGGTCAAGACTGATTTGCATATGGCTGGGTCCCAACTGAGGTAGCATGGTGTGGAAAAGAATGATGGACTGGAATGCGGCCCTGCGTAATAACCAGTGGCTGAGATTAATTCAGGCATTCCATCCATCACTTTTTGTATACTGGTATGATATTAATTTGGTGCGTAAAAAGGTGCATTCTGTGCAAGTAATTGAACAATGTGTACAGAATTTGCATATTTCTGGGCCCCTTATGCACGTGTTCCTATTCCCCCTCCCATTCTTTATCCTTAAACTGTCTCCCAATCACTTCCTCCCACTTGTGGCACCGAGGCAGCAGTCCCTCAGTTACCTCCCCAAGTAGCATCAAATATAGCCAGGAGAGCAACTTCCTATATCCGTCAAACGTCAGTAGTACCTGCAGAAACTCATTTGTGGTTGGTTCCTGGAATGCTTCGCCCCATAAGTGTCTAATATTTCGGTCCAGCGTCCAATATGTCGGGAACTGCACTTTAGGTAATACATCTTCTTCAACTATGTTTTGTAAGTCCCTAAGCATCCCTTCAGCACAACAGTCCCCAATTGGTTTTAGGCCTGATGTGCTTCGTTCCTGCAGCTGTCTCCGTGCGAAAATTCTCCACTCCCAAACCCCTCGGGCACAGGTAAGCCTATCAACGAAAGGGCTGGTGCATTCAGTGGACCATCTGTTGTCTTTCGAGCCTCTGCATCCCAACAGCGGAGCGCTACAGCCGTCAGTCTTGTCTGCTTCATCTGGCAAAACCAAGCCCCCATCATTAGCACTATCAGTTTACCTTTATGTCTCCATGAACTAGTGTCCTCCATCTCTTCCATATTTATCCCTTCCAACCACCTTGCAAGCCATTGTAGCTATGCCACCAAAAAGTATAGCTCATAATTGGGATCCTAAGGCCAACATTTCTAGAGGGTTGTCTCAAGGTGACAAATGAAGCTTTTTGTCGACCTCCATCCCAAATTAGTTCCTTCAGGAATCAGGAATTATTCACCCTTGTAGAAAGTTTAGCAAAACAGTATAGTATCTTTGGTAAGAATATCATCTTGGAGAGGACTAGTCTAGCCATCATGGGTAACTCTGGAATTCGCCAAAAGGCAACATTCTTCGTCAGTGCTCTCAATGCACTTCAAGTTACCCTCCATGATGTCCCTATCAGTGTGATCGATATACTCCCAGATATGTAAGTGTAGTGGGTACCCATGTTATCCCCATATGCATTATGATAGCGGGTTTCCATGATCATCACGTGCAAGTGGGAGTGCACTTGTTTTTTTTCCCAGTTAGTACGTAATCCTAACCATTCCCCAAACTCTTCCAGAATATCAACACTATTAAGCTCCTGTAGTTGTACTTCTCAAGCATAGCAGCACATTGTCTCTGTATAGGGAAATCAGGTGCCCTGCATTCTGCAGAGGGACTCATCTTCGTCAGCTCACCACTCTTATCATGCTAGCAAATAGCTCCATTGCCAAGGCAAAGAGCATCAGAATGATTGGGTATCCCTGCTTTGTCCCTCTGTATATTGGGAAGGCCTCAGAGATGGATTGACCAGTCCTGACTGTGGCTGTAGCACACTAGAGAGCCTTTTCACAAACTATATTTTGCTGTACTTTAATAGTAGTAAAATAGCACTACTAATGTAGTACAAAACGCCTAAGTGTGGACGTCTATGCTTCTGTCTTTCTTAACTTTTATATGCGGAGATCTCTGCCCGAATGCAGAGATTTCCACACATTTAAGTATACATTTTAGTAGCTAATGTGGGAGGGGCAGAGGGAAGTAGGTGGACTATGGGTAATACTACTGAATGAATAGATTTAAGGGAGGAGAAAAGAGGAGTTCATAGACGGTTAGGAACGGGTTTATGTTGGGACATGCACCAACCCACCCACAAAAGAGTAAGCCCATTGCTATTTACAAACTGCCCCTCTTTAATTACTACAGCCAAAACAAGACTCAAAACAGTTGTAAATGTACTCTAGCTTAGTCCTAGTGTAAGTCCAGAACCACACAAGACCAGCCACTTGTATGGCAAGACCCTCCCATAAAAAGATAAGAGAGGCAGGAACTTCAAATAAAAGCCAATGGGAACCAGTGTGAAGTTGAATTGACTTATTTAAACGTTTTACATATAAATAAACTTAATTTAATATTAGAACATTATATATAAATACAGCTTGAATATTTGTGCATTTAATGTTAATAGCATTGTTTAATAGAAACATAAATGTAATGTTATCATTCAAAAATAATTAAAATATGTTAAATTTATTCTATACATAATTTTAAATAACTTTGTTACATGATAAATAAATATAAATGTTATACTTAGTTGGGATTTTGTTTTTAAATCTTAAGAAAAGTCATTGTAATTTAATTCACTATATTAAAAATAAATATTTAATTAAAAAAGTAAGTTACCAATGCTATAGCATTTTTTATTTTGTTCTGCATTTCAAATAAGTATATTAAATTAATTAACATTAATAATTTACTAATGTAGTTTCTTCCCTATACTTTACAACAGGGAGATCTCCGCCTCAGTGGTGGAGACCTCCGTCTACATATGTACAGCTATAAGCAGAAACTTTAGACTCATAAATTAGGCTCCCCCCACCCAAAATTCAGGGGGTGAGGACATTTAAGTCATGCTTTTGAGTAACTTTAGATTCATAAATAGTGAAGAGCCAAAGTAATACTTATACGTGTAGATTCATTCATATGTAAGTTTGCCTTTGTGAATAACCGCCTATGTCTCTAAAGACGGATTTAGTTTACATGCTTTTCTACTCCAGCAAACAACTGAATGTCTACTTCAAGTCTTACTTTCAAAAGTAAATAATTGCCATACCATATTCACCTGCTCTTTTCATTACCATATGTATTACGATTATTATTTTCTCTATTTATTCCCCTGCCACACTATTTCAATACATTTGCAGGATTGGGTGCATTAATAAAATACCTAAAATAGATAAGTGTCTCTTCTACTTTAACAACTGTTAGAAATTGGTTTATTAGTAAGGGCAGCGAGGTACCTACACTAAGGGCCCGATTACGAGTATAACAGTCCTAGGACCGCCATACCTGCGGTAGAAGTCCGACCGCTGCACACTTGATGGTCCAACCGCAAGATTAGGATGCTTGCGGTCAGACTGTCACAGGACTGCCGCAACTGCCAGGATCTTGGATCCCATGGCTGTGGCGGTGGGGAAAGCTGTGGTCACAATCTGCCTTTCCAGCAGCCTTTTCATGGTGGCAAAACTGCCATGAAAAGGCAGGCGAAAAGGCAGAGATGGGGCCAGATGGGGGCCCCTGCAGGCCCATGGCTATGTTTTGGGCAGTGCGGAGGCCTCCTGTCAGCACAGTTGGAATGCGCACTGTCTGCAATGGTAACAGTGTGCATTCTGACTGTGATGGCGGAGCAGACAGAGCAGCGGCATTGGCCCCAGCTCTCCCTTAGAGCCAAAGTCAATGGCGCCGCACTGTCTCTACTGTCTGGCCTTACGGGAACATCTTAACACGGCAGTGGGGAGTCCGCTGGCTTGGTAGTGTCCTCTTCCCTGCCACATTGGCAGTCGAGTGTTCGAACAGAAAATTTCATAATCAAGCCCTTAGAAATAAAGACACAATCAGAAATGAGGTCCATTCAAGGTCTCAGTAAAATAATCTTTACTCAACCCTTGGTAGCTTGGCCCACAAGCAGTTAGGCTTAACTTAAGAGAGAGGTGTGTAAAGCATTTAATATCAACCATACAGTAAATAAGTAAAACACAACACAATGAAAATTCAACACCAAATGTATACAAATAGGAAATATTTTTATCTTTAAAATGACACCAAAACTACAAAAATTCAAAGTAAGGAACCGGGGATATGAATTTTTCAAAAATAAATTTAAAAGTGCTTTATAGCGCTTAAAAGCAAAAAGCTCTAACTTTTGCTATCGGGTCACACTGCACCAGGTCAAAGTCAAAGCTTGAGGCCGACTGCGGTGGAGGCAAAGTTGAATACACTGAGCGGTAGGCATCGGTCAAACTGTTACCTTCTGACTTAGGGCCTGATTTAGATCTTGATGGTAATAGCACGGCAGCAGTCCCACGTACTCTGTCAAGCTGATTTTGTTCCGACCACCGTATTTAGATCTATGACTGTTCAGTTGCCATCCACGTCGATGGAGTGGACTCCGTTGTGCTAGCTGTATCCCGCAGCCGACGTGTCGGACTCCAACGCTGGCGAGTATTACTCCTTCACCGTTGGGACAGCAGCATACTGCCAAACATATTTAAATAACACAGTTCTGCTGGTGGTGTACCAGTAGCAGTCCCATGACGGTGGAAGTCCGTTGTGGGACCTGTTCAGGATTGTATTATGGCTGTGGCTACTGGATGGATGTTAGCAGCCACACCTGATGTATATTGGACAACTGTGAACACCTGCAAAACACAGTATGAAACACACTCCATTTCAGACCATGATCCTTTGCTATTCCATGGCAGCAGAGCATTTTGATGCAGATTTTGCCACAAAGGACACATTTTTTTCATTTCTTTTTCTCCCTCTGTATTTATTTTACTTTCACACAGCAGTTTTATTTTACATACATTTTTGGGGCACATGTAAAAAAAATTATACATTCACTATGGCATGGAGGAGGAATCCACATTTTACAGAGTGAGAATTGTCAGTCATGGTGGATGAAATTATTAGAGTAAAGCCACAATTGTTTGGAGCACAAGTACAAAATTCAACCATAACTCAGAAAAGGGAAATGTTGACCAGAATAGTGAACAGTGTGAACGGTGTAGCTAACAATCTGCGCACACAGGAGGAAATTAGGAAGACATGGAACGACCTGCGGGAGAAAGTGCGCTCACTGGCCTCCAAGCGTCACGTGGAAGCCCAGAGGACTGATGGACTCTTACCCTGGGAGGAGAAAGTCTTGCAGATCCTACATCATGAAGGCGTGGTGGAGTGGAGACTGGTAAGCTGAACTTTGTACTAACTCACTAACCATAAATTGACTTTTTGCACTTACATTGGCTGTTAAGAATGTTCAAGACCCTTGCCAAAACTTATGTATCTAACCTTGAGTCTCCGAAATAGCTTGTTTAATCCAAATTACTAGCATCATGGTAGTATCTCTCATTTTAACAATAAGCAATATGTTTTGTCAGATTGTGTGTTGTTCTCCATGGATCATCCCTTTGCATTTGCCTAGTCCCTTGGTTTATCTTGATGTGGGTTGTTGTACTCCAAAAAACAGGTTCCAAAATCTATCTATTTGCACATGAAGACATAGTGCTTGTAGGTGATATTTTTACCTATTCACATTATATACATGTGTGTACACATTTAAATGTGTGTTAATTTTCACTGTAGTAATTTAAATAGGTATGTGTAACCCACTTTTCAACAATGATTTGGAATGGTGTTAGCAAATGACTACAACTACCAGGATGCCCTGCTCTTGTCTCTGGAAAACATAAGTGCAATGTGATGTTCCTCGACCCTCCTTTTCTTCCATATATGCACAAATGTCAAAGTTTTATACATTGGTCATTCATCATTTCATGGTGTATATAAAAAAAATCATCTGCTGTGTTGATCGAGTATGTTGTCATCTTCTTACTAAATGATTTGATCTACTTGCTTGCATGAATCATACTTTGTTGATTCAAAGGTTTTGAATCATATTCTGCAGCATGCCGAGTATAAGTAGTATTGATACGCAATTAACTTTGCAGTGCTCATATGATGACCATTGCTATTAATGTTAAGAAATTTTATTATAGTTTGTAATTTAAATGTCTCAGCTTTCAAATCTCTCCTCTTCTGTGTTGAGTTGCAAGTCTGGTACATGTAATGCACACTTTCTAAATAACATTTTACATTTCAGGACATCACTCCATCATTGTTACTGAAGTTTGCATCTGTGTAAATTAACCTGCACATGTAAAAACTTAAAAATCACGCAAAGGCCTAATCGTTCAATTAGTTATATTTTTCTTTTTTTTGATTGCTTCATTTGCAGCTGAAGACACATTTGATGTAAAATACCTTTAATTTCATTATGTGTGTAATTCATCTTAGGTCCAAAACCCAGGGCCAGCGGACCAACCTCTGTAACAGAAGATACCTCCACTCCAGACCAAGATCAAGACTTCAGTGAGAACACCACCCCTGCAAGTCCAGAGGATGTGGATATGCCTGGTCCATCTGGTCTGTCTGGGCACAGGGCTCCGGTTAGTCACACTCGGCCTATACCTACATCTCACACCCCAGCTGCTACAACACCTCAGTCTCAGTTTTCTGTGTTCAAAGGAATATAACAACCAACTTGTGCCCCCCAGTCCTGGCTACTGTTGGGCAACCATCACCTCCAGCTGTGCCAAGACCCAGTCGGATGGGCCACACTGCCTCAAATGCACAGGGTAGTGGGGGTTGGGGTCATGGGAAGGAATCTATGGGCCAGCAAAGTGAGTCCACTGGCACCATTGACACCCAGACCACCGTTGACCAAGTCTTGGGAGCACTACTACAGTCCCAAGACATTATGGGCCACGTCCTAACAGAGATCCAGGACATTAGGTACATGCAGAGGAAGCACACTGCTGAGATGCAGAGCCACAATAAAAATGTGTGCTCCATATGTGCAGGGTTTTCCTGTATCATCAACCCCTGCCTGAGGTCCTTCAACATCAGGACAAAATACACCTACCTCAGACACAGACAGGGAGTCCCTGCCACAACAGGAAACTGCTCCATCCACCACAGTCCCTGCACATGTCCCTCCCCCTGTGTGTGTGGGGGGGGGGGTTCATCCGGGCCACCAGTGGAGGATGGCAAGACCTCCACCACCTCCTAGAGACACCAAACCTAATTTCCTGTCTACCTTCCTGTCTGTGTGTGTCTGCCAGTTACTCTGTGGACTATTTCATGGACACATTTACCTTTTTTGAGGACAGTTGTATTTTGTACATTGGACTCCAAACTAATTTTACTCAAGAAATATAGGGCCTCATTTACAAGCCCCTTGTGCTGCTGCTGCAGCATTTATTTTGACACAGCAGCAGTGCAATCAGTGCTCTACACTCCTCAGTATTTTCAAACTGACACATTGGGCCCAATGTGTCAGTTTGCAAAACCCTGCGTCACGTTTTACCTGTGCCAAGTATAATGTATGCAGAGTAGGCATTTCCATGTAAAAAGCCAACTAGAACCAACGCAGTGAAAGGTACAACTTTTCACTGCGTCACTCTACAACTTCACTACATCAAAATGTTAATGCTTTTCGCAGACCAGGCATATAATTGAAGCAGGGCTTTTTACAAGGGGACTCTCCTCTGTTTTGCGATGCATTCCTGGAGTTGGGTCAATTTTATGATGCAACTCCAGCAATGCATGACTTTATCGCCAACAGATGCATCAGAATTTCTGTATTGTAAATACTGCGCAACATGGCATCATTAGGGGATATGCAGCAGGCGCATAAAATCTGACACATCGATGCAGATGCGTCAGTTTCTTGTAAATGAGGCCCTTAATTTTATCCACCGTGATAGACTTTAGTTTTTTATTCGTGTTCTTTTTCATTCTGGTTTCAAAGATATTGCACTCATTTATTTTTTCTATGTCTTACCCATCCCTGGGTTCATATGTCTGCATGTAAGGAAAACAAACTGTCACTTAAAATAGTCACATAATATTTTCACAATCAACATACATCTTTTTGTGTCATATATGTCCACATCATTTTAAAAAGATTTTGCAACTTCAAATCTAAATTTTTTACATCTGACTTTTTTTAAATAAATAATGTGTAAATAAAACACTTGAAATTTATTATTTGCACTTTATTATTATTTGTTTTTTAATTGCCGTCAACAGAAGTATAACATACACCGATGTACTAGCGATATCAAACACAGTAACGGTACACTTTTTAATATGTCATATTTTGGCAAAAGCAGTGTTGTACGTATCTGACATTGATATACAAACTAGCCACCATTTTGAGTGCTGGTGACACACAAACAATTTAAAAATACACAGTTTCACATCCTAAAATGTGGGTGCCTGACCTTACCGTCAGGACATTGGCAATCAGGAGGCCATCAGCGGAAGTTGACCGCATAGTAGGTGTACCACTCCACAACGGACATTGACAGAGGCTAACGAAAAAAACTCACTTGCCTCCTAACACTGCTGCCCACAGAACACCTCCTCAACTTTTGCTGCTGCTACTGACCTCTGGGAACCAAGACGCCGGGCAGAGCAGGTGAGAGAGCCCCTAGCTTCTCCACGGAGGAGTAGAAACTCCACCATGGAGGTCCTGTCCCTGTAGAGCCAGCTCTATCGGGACCCAGAGGAACAGGTACATGTTTGAATGGGGAATGTTTCTCTAATTAACTTTTGTATTCTTCATAAACAGGATGGTATGTCCATTTTTGTACACATGTGAAGTATGGTGATTGGAGTGTAGAAAACAGAATAATTTAGCAAAGGACATACTGATGTTTGTCGATGTTTTAAATGTCTGTAAATTGAAATGGAAAGTCATCTGAATAAATGAGCTGATGTTTCAGTTTATTCTAGTCACAAATCCAGATTTTCATTTGACAACCTCCAAGCCCCTTCCTGCCAGTGGCCAATAGACACTGTACCAGTAGTATGGGTGGAGAATACAGACAGATGTCGTAATGAGATTGATGTATAGTGCAGGAAGAAACTTTCAAGTAATTAAGTAGTCTGATTTTTATGATTTCAGCTCAAACTGCATTCCATTTTCAGAATTTGAGTATATGTATGCTTTAGGCTTGTAAAGGTGCCATATAGGGGGCAAGGTATTAAGGAAACAGGCTCTCAGTCACCCAGACAAGTTTGTCCCATGACTACACACACACTTGTTCATATATCACCCAAAACCATGCTTTCAATTGCACAGATGGTGGCCTTTACAAACTGTCATTGTATGTGTATAAAACCATTGTATTTGCCCCTAAAAATGTTTTTTGCATTAGGCCAATGTAGCTGTGCATAGGGGTGTGTGCTAATATTGTACAAGTTGTTTATCCTTTAGTAGCTCACAATGTTTTTTACTGGTCAGGAGTGGCTCTCACTACAGGAAGGCTCTCAGACCCCTGGCCTAGATGATGTTTGTGGGCTGCATTGGTAACATGAGTATATTGCAACTGTTGAGGGTACTCAACTGGTCACTACAAATTTGTATACCCTAGGAAAACTTAAGTATTTCTAAATAATATATACTGACTTGCAAGAATTGCTTGTGGGTGGTGTGACAAACTTTTGTCACAGCAATACAGATAAACAAAACCTCCAAAACATTTTCTCTATCTTTTTTCTCATCTATACAGGTCAATGCCCATCAGAAAAAGCCGACATAGGAGGCCATCGCCAAGAAGGTGCGGACCCTGGGATCTAGCGATGGCGCAGCGTCCATCATTGCAAGAGGTGGCAGTACCTACGACGCTGGGCCTGAAAGTCATCTGAAGTCCAGCTATGCCAGTCATCCCAATGTGAAAAGCATGTGCGTCGCACCCTGACCTTCTTAATGGCCCGCATACTTGCAGTGGTCTTTCCAGACCCTGAAGGGCAGTTGAAAGCCTAACAGCAGCATCAAAGGGGTAAGTTCTAGTGTAAGATCAACATGTTTAATAACTCATGTTTTGCAATAGCCACTAATTTTGCAAATAACATTAAGGCTGACGTCTGTCCAACACAGATAGAGAGTCCTTAAATATGTACGTTTTGGCCAAGGTCAATGATGATGTGATTTGTAGGTTATATTTTGCTAAAAAGATGCCACCTGATTTGTGTTACCTGCCAAAGGACTGGTTTGAGCAGAGACATGCCTGCCTAAATAATAAATATACATCTGTTAAATTGATGGTATGAGGGACAGTGGTACTAGACAGGACACTGGTCTTGATTGTGTGAGGTGTTATGTTCCTTCCTTATTGTGAAAGATGTTACATTGGCCCTATGACAAGTGGCTTAGCAATACATGCTACCGTGACACAGTGGATGATGCAAATGTCACCTTGGTAAGTTGGTTCAATTGACACACAAGAGTAAACATGTGAGTCAAAATGACTATTGACATCAGGATAAATGGATTTATTTATGAATCCAAACATAATGCAGATGTGTTTTTGAACCAAAATACTTTTAAATTCATTTAAAAAATGACAGATTTGCATAATGAATTACTCCTTCAGACATATGCATGCAAGCCAGTCTGTTTGATAGGCATACAATTTTTGGTACAATACAGATAGGAATGTGTATTCATTGTTGACAGAGTACCACAGGCCCTTAAACAATTTTCAATATCCTTTGTTGTTGACAGATGATGTATCAATGATGGTGACAAAATGGGATACTTAAAGGGACTTGTACATAAGGGAGGTTCCAGACCACACATGTTGGAGTAACTCATCTTGAAAAATCAATATCAGGACCAAAACATGGCTCATTTTGTAAATATGTAAATGCAGCAAGGTGTCATGTGTAGCCTGGTAAACACTCTGTACAAATGTGTTTTTGTTTTATATCCCCTTTGGTGACTTAAGTTCACTATTCTACACAATAAAGGCCACCCATTCAGCGGTGTCATACATTTCTTGCAGAGAACTCCAAATGAACATGAGAGTCAAGGTCACACATAGGATGGGAGATATAATGGGAAATGACTAAACTGTGACCAAATGGTTTCTAAAAATGTTCCTCACATGCATGAGATAATGATGATAAGGAACCAAAGTTTGATAGCCTTGAAGCAGGTGAAATCTGGAAACTTTGCAAATGTATTTTCATGAATGATCATGAAAACTGTTGTATTTCTCATTTCAGCATCATCTAGGCAAGGCGAAGGGGACCCAGTGGCACAGAGTGTGGGGTCTGACACGGAGGAAACCAGCGATACATCATCATCTTCAGAGGCCTCCACAGAAAACCACTCTCTCGTGGTGGTGGACCCTACTGCAACATTACAACCTGCATCATTGTCTGTCACCCACAGAACCATCTCCATCCTCCTGCTTGCTCCCCCTGAAAGGGGTGGCATTACCTTCACTGCAAGCACTTCCCCCATGCCCCTGTCTCCCTGGCTGCGCTCAGGGAGAAGGCTGTTGACCTCCTGAGAAAAATCTCTATAGCTCAGAATGCACTACTGAATGCCATCCAGGGCCTTAGTGGCCCAATTGCACCAATGCTATGTTACCCGGGTGGCATTCACAGTGCCTTGTCCAGCCTATAGAGGTTTATCCAAGGTCTAACCATCTCATTGACAGCGGTCCCCCCATCCCAAACTCGTACCCCAACTCCCACCCCTTACCCATCCCAAATCCCTTAGAACCGGCCCTATCCAAATTACACTCACTCCTTTACACACACACACTCAAACACACACAAGCAGCACATCCACACATAAACACAGACACAGCAAAAAACATACCCATACAAATACAGACCCCACACCCACGTTCACAGCCACCACCACCACACCCCCAGATACCACATCCAAATGCACAGCCACCACCACCACCACACCCACAGACACCACACCCCCTACTACACAAACATGCCCAATCACCACCACAATAGCAGAAATCACATCCTCCACACACAAACATACACAACCACCACAATCACACATGCAGACACCACACCCACCACCACACAAACATGCACAACCACCACCACACACAAATGCACCAGCCCATCTACAGGCACCACAACTACACACATCACCTCCACAGCACACCCATCCACTCACACATACATTAGACATTACACACGCTGTACACAAACACTCACCCGAACAGACACCCAGAAAGAAACACAAAACAAAACTTACACCACATCCACCAGACCAACAAGCAACTGCACCATGAATGGACACTTGCACATCACCCACTGTCACTCCCTCTACTTTCCAATCCTAACACCCTGCCAACCATCTTACCTATTTTGCTAAAGAAGACCTTTCATTTGCCCTGGTCCTGACCCCTTCCACATCCCATGTCACTCCTCCCAAACGTATTACCAACCCACACACTCCAATCCACCTATCCCAAACGCAAATCCACCCCTCTCAAATCCAAACCCACCTCTCCCAAATCCAAACCCATCCCTCCAAAACCCAAGCCCACCACTCCCAAACCCAAAGCCCCCACCTCAACAGCAATCATTGAGGTGCCTGCTCTCTGCCCAATAGATGCACCTTCCTGAGAAGGTTGTACCTGGTAGTGAAATTAGGAGGCAAGTTCTGGGCCTGCTGTCCAGGCTTCACCTTGTGGACTATTTAGATCATTTTTTACCAAGTTTAATTTCTCATTCTAAATATATGAGAGAATGAAATATCTTTTATTTGCAATACCTTTGTCCTGGCAATATTGTTTTATTAGTAGTAATTGTTTGCTGATAACATTATTTCTGCTCATGTGTGTGACATGCACTTTCTCATTTCTGACAGTGACAAGCACAGGTTTTATTTTTTAGATATTTTTTTATAATGTTTTATAATGCATGCATTTGCTTTGTACATTTGTGATAGACATGTTATTTTTGTTGCACGCATTCATCATGTTCCTGGACACTTGCACCAAAGTTGTAAATGTTTCTCTTATTGTGCCTGGAGAATGCATGTGTGTTTATTATAACACAATGTGTTACTAATATACACATGTGCATTACACAGGGAAAATTACACTTTAGAGTTAAAACATATCTAATGTTTGACAGAAATTACACATACCAAGGGGACATGTGACCGTACATCTTTGACATATTTGGAGTTTAAAGCTAACATTAGTTGTATATTCTGTGTACACTCACTTGTGGCATTGTGTAGTGCAACTGCTACTTTATATTGGGTTTGTCATTCACATTAAGGGGGTCATTCTGACCCTGGCGGTCATGGACCGCCAGGGCCAACGACCGCGGAAGCACCGCCAACAGGCTGGCGGTGCTTCTGGGGCCATTCTGACCGCGGCGGTACAGCCGCGGTCAGAAAAGGGAAACCGGCGGTTTCCCGCCGGTTTCCCGCGGCCCCAGGGAATCCTCCAGCGGGAAATTAACAATGACCGCCGCGGTACGGTCTTCTGGCGGTTCCCGCCGCTCGCGGGGGTCAGAATGACCCCCTAAGTGTCCTGTTTATGTAAAGGTTATGTTGTTTTTGGTAAATTATTGCACACACCTGTAAGGACACATTTCTAATCAGGATTTATGTGATTTTTTGTTTAGGTGTCCATTGCCATGGAGGAAGTTAGTGCCAGATTGGTGGTTGATACTAATATATTGAGGTGTGTTTTTTTATTTGTATCAAACTATGATGTTACACACACATATGCCTTGAACATCATTGTGCTATTGCTTGCAAATATTCTTTGAACATGCACAAGTCCAGCACTAATGTACACTGACACCTTCTGTTCCTGCGATGACTTGGTCCAGGAGCAGCAGCAACGATAGGACTTGCATGCTCGGGTTAATGGTTGCAGGAAATGAGAAAACTCAACAAAAGACAAGTGTTGTGCTTTTATCCCTCTCAATCCTCCAACTCAGGTGTGGAGCTTTGGCTGCCACTGAGATGGTGGCAGTAAGCCACATCGCAATTGGCTCAGCGATAAAAGTGGCTGGAATCCCGCCGCCAGCCGCTTTTGCCTACGTCACCGTCAATGCAGCTGAAGATTCAAGGCGGTGAGGCCAGTTTGTCTGCAGTCTTTCATCTATGGGACTGCCAACATCTAAATTGAATGGGGGGACCACCAAGGTGGCGGATAGAAATCCGATGGGAAATCTGACGGAAAATCGATGGCGGGACCGTTACCGCCAAGATCTGAGTCAGACCTTTAGGGCCTCATTACGAGTCAGGCGGTCACTAGACTGCCAAACTTGCTGATGGTGATCGGACCGCCACAATACAACCCTGGTGACCGGGTCACCAGAGAACCGCCAGCTCCACCAGGATCAGAGATCCCAGTGGTCTGGAGGTTGGTGGTGGTCATAATCTGCCAGGGCAGCGCTGCAAGCACTCTGCTCTGGAGATTACAACATCATTCTCCGCCAGCCTTTTCATGGCGATAGCACCGCCATGACAAGGCTGGGCCAAGAACGGGTGCAGAGGGCCCCAGGGGGGCCCCCTGCACTGCCCATACCCTTGTCATGGGCAGTTCAGGGACCCCCTGACCAGCACCATCGCAATGTTCACTGTCTGCGAAGCTAACGCACCCTGCAGGCTACAGCATTGCGGCCGGCTCGATTAGGAGCTAGAGACAATGCTGTAGCCTGTTTCCCGCTAGGTCAATGGGCGGAAACTCTTAATGACACCGGAGGGGAGGTCGCTCCGAAGGCGCCGCCCACCCTGTTGGTAGTTTGGTGGATGAGCTTTCCCATCCGCCAACTCGAAATAGAGCCCTTAGTCTCTTTTTGGTTTGTTTTCCCCTCAACATCCAGCAGGCTGGCTTGTGGTTCGAAGATCGTGGCTTGCTTCAGCGCGAGGCCTCGGTGAAATCTCGGAGGTCTTGGTTCTAGTTGTCAACAGCAAAAAACTCCAGAACTTCAGTGGGGCAAACCTGAAATTCAGGCGGGGTCGCGGTTCGACGTCGCTGGCTTGACTCTCAATGACAGGTCGGTCACCTAATGGAGCTTTTTTTCCCAAAATGCTCCAAATGTCTCTAAACTTCTAGATCTTCTTCCAGAAGGTTGTTTTGGGGTCTTGACAGGTCTACAACACCAGCCAAGGTCCCAGAAGCTATGAGTTGCTCCATAGAGAGTTGGGACTACAATTTCCGCAATGCATCTGCTCAAATCCTTAAAAGTCCACTGGACGCTGGTCAACTGGGCTCTTCTTGCAAGAGATGTTGCATGAGTTCTTGCAGGAGTTGGGACTCTTGGTAGCTTATTTGTAGCTGTTGCTTACAGGGAGTCTACTCCTGGATCTTTTGAAGTAAGGAAAAGTTGTTTTCATGGCGAAGCCCAGAGTGTGCAGCAGGTGCAGTCCTGCAGAGTGCAGTCCTTATTAGTCCAGATCAGTGGTTTATCAGTGTGACACTTTTAAATGTAAATAACGCCTTCCCATGTTAGCGTATGGAGCTAATGTACTATAATGGGGGAAATTAAATTTGCAGTTTTCCCCTCACCAGGCCTTTATAATGTCCCTGCTTATAATTACAAGGTGCCCTACCCTTGGGGAACCTGGGACAGACCTTATGGGTGACTTGAATGTAATAATAAGGTAGTTTGAGGCTTTGAAAGTATTTTTAATTCCAAAGTCTGCAAGGCAGGGCTACCTTTAAAATGACAGCCGGCAACACAGCAGTGCACCCATAAGTGCCTTAATTCCACTGGGGTCCCTAAACCTACATGCCCTACCAGACTTACAGATAGGTTGTCAAAGCCAATTATAATTATGCCTAATTACCATGTAGCTTTTAAACAGAGTACTGGCCCTAGGCCTGGTTAGCAGAGCCAGGGGCACAGTCAGAGGCTGTCACCATCAGTATCAGTCAAAAAATGGGGGTGCTCAGGGCAAAAAGGATGACTTTCTCACCACAACATTAGGGTCACCCCTTACTCTGGAAAAACTACTTACCACCTGCCTTGCATCTGGTGTAGGAGTTATACATAAGTGTGTACCTCAACCTCATGGACTCACTAGCACATTGTACATTAAAATGAATTGAAAATGAGAATTAAAGTACATTTGACAATGTATTAACAAACTGAAGGATTAGTTGTTGGCAGGCCTTGTAAGATCCATGAAAATTAATAAAGTGTCTTTGGAGATATATCAGATATGTGCAAGGACTTCCAATCTAATTCCAATACTGAGACTTAGAATAAAGGTATGCAAGTAGTATAGCCAAATGCCACAACTCCTGTGGCTCTTCAATTTATCCTGGGTCCCCCTTAAGAGTCACTTGAAACACCTCTTAATATACCCTCATAGGTTCTACTGTTACCTACTTTTATCCACTAAGTCCTCATTACCACTCACATATCGTACAATAACATCCTATCCCTTCATCCTTGGGAACACTGGTGTCCTTACAAATCCAGCACCTGAGCCCCTCACACAGACTGTCAGGAGGTACCCTTCAA
The DNA here is from genome assembly GCF_031143425.1 of Pleurodeles waltl. Classification (NCBI taxonomy): domain Eukaryota; kingdom Metazoa; phylum Chordata; class Amphibia; order Caudata; family Salamandridae; genus Pleurodeles; species Pleurodeles waltl. Next base: position 1,172,197,772 of record NC_090447.1, on the reverse strand, counting down.
TAATACTATTCCATCATCCCCATTCTACTCCCTACGGCAATGAAAAGGATTATGCATTAAATGGTGCCTCTGGCATAACTAAATACATTTAGTACAATAAAGTCACATTGTCTGGTTGAATTGCACATATTATCTGTCGTAATGATTCACTTGCTTTCTTGTACATGATTTGACCCAAATCACCTAATATTTTGTATTGCATTTTCTGTATTCTAATGATCATGTTTTCAGGCACAATAAGCAAAGCTCTTTATTTTCCTCAAACTGCACACATGGTGGATAAAACGTTCAATCCAGGAGGCAGAGACAAAATGCATACACCAACTATTTCCCAATCTCCAGTGTAAAGAACAATGGACACTCTCAGATTCTACCAACTTTATTGTGCAGTTTGACTTGTTGGATGTAATCTCAATCACTGTGAGGCATTATTAAATTTAGTTGGGCATATTTACTGTCATATTTAAAGAACCTCATTGTTTATCTTATTATCTGTTGTTGGCATTTGTATTTAGTGTTTTACGAGAGTGTGTCCTCTGTCTTGTACTGCAGAATTGGTTTGGTTTAGATCTTTTTTTTTTAAGAGTCCTTCTTAGGTTCCCTGCCTTTGTGTAGAGAATGATTCCCACAGCAGGTAGCATTAGGGATGGCTCTAAGCAAGAGTACCCACAGTACTCATCTGAACATCCTCTTAATTTCAGTCCTTTGCATGCCTCATCTCTCTGAGCTCAACCATCTCCAAAGTCAAGTATATGTTCTCCTTGATCCCTAGTATTGTATTTCAGAAAATTGGCCACGTCACACTTAAAAAATTACAACCACTCCTTTAAAAATCTTTTCCCTGCAACCCATGAATACCTAATTTCCTGTAGCTCATCTGTTTATACTGCCAGTCATTTACATGAATTCACATACCCACTGCCAATAAAGATCACACATAACTACCACTAAAATTCACACCTAACTCCCAATAATTGAATCTACCACATAGAAACTGGAGTAAATGCATGGAATGGTTTAGAGCACAAGACTAATCCAACAACCAACAATAGCCACTTAAAAAACACTAACCTTGGGTTCCGAAGCAGCCTGCTGCCCAGTACCAAGTGTTTCAATGCCTTGTCATGGTAATAAGTGCTGTTTTAATGCAGTTACAATACAATACAATATATTACTTTTGTGGCCCACATTGATAATAATACCAAGCATTCAGCAGTCGGACAGTTCATAAAGGCTCCATAATAATTCCCTTATACTAGATGACACTCTCACAAAAACAAAACTTCTATGGGTCATGTCCATCACCAAGTATTGTACCAGTCCACAGCAATAAACCATCCATCCAATCACCAACTGAAAAGCCATGGAAAAAACTGAAGGAATCTGCTACATGCTGTTGGCCAAAGGTGAACTTTAATTTAGTTCACCACTGCAGGTCGTAACAAGCTTTGTATTATGACTGCACCTTGACTTCTCACAATGACAGATATGGGATGATATTAGTAAAGAACATTCCAATAGACCCCTTCACCATGTCTTCCTCTAACTTATGTTTGCTCAATAAACTTAAAGAACATATCTCATTCCATTGCAGTATGCAGTTTGGGGGGTGTGATCATAAGAAATGCTATAAAGGGCCCTACAAAGCCGTTCAAAGCTACTACCTAACTGAAAGCCATAAATTGCAAGTTCTTCTCCCATACCTCTTCATCCATCACACTGCATCACAAAGACAGCACACTTACAACCCCACACCCTACAAGGTGTAGCATGTTTCTCATGTAAGCAAAGGTTTTTAGCTCCCCCTCATAGGGGTAGTTAGTGCTATATAAATATTGCAATACAATACATTGATTTGAAGGTGAGGCTCCGAAGTGTAATGTTTGCTGTAGATAGACCAATTTTGTAAATCTACTTGTGCTGTGTGTTTGTATTAAAGAACTGACAGTACTGCATTGCAGAACTACATATTTCTCGCTGTAGAAATGAGGCAAAGTAAGGAATGGGATGCAAAGGGCACTATGTTGTTGCTGATGCAAAATCTTTTTAAATAGGACAGTGATTGCATGGGCCTGGAGACTGCAGTGTGCCGTCTCCCAGTAAAACTAATTTGTTTATGCAGAGGCCAACGACTGGTTGGGCTTTGATATTAGTCATTCTTCTACTATGAATTTCATTTGATCAGCAAAGAGTAAAACAGTAAGCGGACATGAAACCTACCTCCATGCATCTGTTTACCATTTTGTGTTTCAGTTGCCCCTTTATTGCTTACTACGTGCCTGCTTGAGTGCTAGTTGACATTATCAGTTTTTTTCAGTATTCCCCAATTTCTGAAATTCAATGGTTATAAGTATTCATATATACTTCCCAAAAATTAGCTAAAGACTGTTTTTCCAGTGATACTAAAGACAATGCAGAGAACTTCACATTTACCATTTTTATTGTAGCAGGGCAACAAAGTGGAGTCTCTCCAGTTAAGCTCCCCTGGAATTTCTGGATACTCAGCCCATAAAGATCACAATAGAATTCTACAACCTGACTGTCATGACAACACAGTACACCCCTCCCAACAACTCTGTGACTCATTATCTGACTACTTCCACAGCAAGATTGCCAACATCTACAACTTTAACCATCAACCCACTTCGCTCTGCCTCGATAACCACTTCCAACCAGCGGACCCCATCCCAGCCATAACCACCTGGTCCCCTCTCAACGTCCAGACCACTGCTACCATCATGTCTTCCATCCACTACAGGGTACCCACCCACCCCTGCCCCCACCATCTCTTTAACCTTGGATTCAACATAATCAGCACTGAACTAACCAACCTCCTAAACGCTTCCATCTCCATAGCATCATTCCCAGACAGATGGAATCATGCAGACCTGAGACCCCTATAAAGAAGCCCTCAGCCGACCCCCCGCTGACATCACCATATCCCCCAGACTCAACATCATCTCCTATGCCAACGACACTCAGCTCATCCTCTCACTCATCAACGACCCCTCTATCACTAAAACCAACTTCTGCAACGCCCTGACTTACGTAGCTGACTGGATGAGAGACAGCTGCCTCAAACTGAACTCTTACAAAACCGAGGTATTGATCTTTGGAAAAGAACACCTCTGCCTGGGACCACAGCTGGTGGCCGAAAGAACTTGGACCTATTCTCCTACTGACTGACCATGCATGCAACCTCTGCATAATCCGTGACAGCCAACTGACCATGAAACAACAAGTCAATGTAGTTGCCTCCTCCTGCTTCCACACCCTCTGCATGTTACGCAAGATCTTCGGATAGATCTCAGTAAACACCAGAAAGATCATCGCACAAGCCCTCATCACCAGCCGCCTCAACTAAAGCAATGCGTTCTACACCGGTGTCTCCTCCCAGCTCCTCAGAACACTCCAGACAATGCAGAAAGTTGCAGCCAGACTCATCCTTGACCTCCCCTAGTGGACCCACATCACTCCTCACCTTAGGAAACTCCACTAGCTACCTGTCTAGAAAAGATGCCAGTTCAAGATGCTCACACATGCCTACAAAACCCTCCACAAACATGGATCGTCCTACATCAACCATCGGCTGAACTGTCATCACCCCTCAAGACACGTGTGCTCCACTTCACTCACCCTCGCACATGTCACTTGCATCCATCACACCTGCAGGGGGGCCACGCATTCTCCTACATTGCCACCAAAACCTGGAATGACCTCCACCTCCGAATGCCACCCTCCCTGGCAGACTTCAGAAAGAAACTCAAGCCCTGGCTTTTCAATGCATACTCAGCAAACTCAGTGCCCAGGTACCCCTAACGAGTGATAGGATTGATTGATTGATGGAGCTGCTTGCAACCCCCAGCTCTCCCTGCAGACTACAGCTGCAACTCTCACAAGCATGTTGACCACTGGATAATTGCGATGTTCATTATCAGTTACCATTAGGTCAGTGTCCCATATCTGGCATTTCAGACAGCTGCTTGCCTAGAGCTCTCCCACATCCCCCAAGAGCCAATTTGCTGAGAAGGCACCAATCAAACAGAGCAGAGATGCAGGCCCTTTTGAACTGAGTTTCACTGGTATTTGCTGCCCTTGGCAAAGGAGAACTACTGCACCTTGGACCGTCTATGACATTGATGAATTTGAAGTGGCATGACTGGTTTGTTATGCTCAACTAAGAATAATAGATTTTAGAGGGTATAGCTGTGCCTGCTCTGTAGAGTGAATGATGATGCTGCCAGAGTTTTAATCAACCTGCTGCGCCCGACCCACCTTAGGCTTTGAATGAAGCAAACCAGCACTCCTGCGCTGGCTGTGTGCCCATATTAGATTTGCGATCTGGCCATTATTTTACCAGCAGCAACAATAATTTCAGCGGGGATGCTGGTGCCTGGAATGTTTAAAGGCTGGCAAATCCTTTGCCTTGAATGTTATTTTGCGCCAGAGAGCAGAACTGGCAGTATTTGTTGCTATCTGACATTGTTTTCATAGTCCAACATAACCCTTTCAACATATTTTTGAAAATGGTATAGCACTGGGTAACCACACTGCGGAGGCGCCTTGCTGAAAGGTGGTTTTGCTAATTAAAAATCACCTACCGGCTGCTAGTGTACTTACGTTAATTGTGACCGTGGCTGCATAGGTGTCCATTGCATGATGTTAAACATAGGCCTCAAAATGCATGCCTGAAGTGCTGTGTTCTACCTGTACTCTGACTTTCCAAGTACCCATGCCCTCCTGCAGAATGAAAAACCACCTGTAGTGAGAGGAGACCAAGAGAGCTAAGATTTGTAACTGAAGGAGAAAGCAGTTACATTAAAAGAGACTTAGGGAGCAGTGAATGGTCTTTAAGACTACAAGGTGCTGGCCTGATCTTTGTAAAAAGGAAACTTACACTGCTGTTGCCGCGCAGTCAGTGGTGTCTCTAGAATAGTTTTATAAAGGGACTCACAAGAGACAGATAAAACTGGTGAGGCAATCGCATGTAGGGCAATCATGAAGAGTATGATGTATGTATTTCAGTAACTTTGGGTGTGGGTGAAGTGAGATTGCATATACCCAGCTCCATAAAGTATTAGCTTCCCACATTGTCACTTCCAAACCCACACTATGATTATTTTACAGTTATACTGAACATATGTTGATGGGTAGGTTACTCTACCATCTGCAAGAGGGCAGGTGTGTGTGTGTTAGTGTGTGTGGATTAGCCTCCACATCTGTCTGATCTTGGTCTTTCATGCCGGCAGTGTGGTCTTTATAGAACATAATAAAACATCTATAAATTATGAAAAGAACAGCATACTTCTTTTCAGACTGAGGAGATTGTATGTAGAGAAGTGAGATCAGAGCAAGGGAAACAAGGCCACAGCTGCTTGATTCGTGCATGTGAAATCTGTGCAAATCGTGCCTTGTGATACAAAACATTTGGTATTGTCCTGTATTTTTAAAAAGATGTCTGCATTTTACTCTGCCAGTTCCACTTACTTCATTAAACCTGTCCTGGAAACACAGTGTTGGGTGTATTCTATTTTCACACTGTGGCGATGTTGCACATTTCGGGTTTGACAAAAATAACCTCACATTGCATTGTCACAGTTAAATAATTACAAGAGGGGCGCACTAGAAGGTACTTTATAGTTAGGCAAGAAAGCATCAGACCTCTAAAAGGACTTACAAATCCTCTTTGCACTGTTGAGAAAACTGTTGGTTCAATAGCATTGTGCTGCGAAATGATGACTTAAAAAAACAACACTTAATAATTAAATCTATGCAGCTGTCAAATTTTCTGTCTTCACATGCTCCACATTGACTCCATTTAAGCAAAAATAAGAGTGCATAGCTCACATCCTGTTTTCAATCTGTGCCCTATCTTTAAATCTTAGAGAAGTAACCTTACCAAGATGCAGTAATAAAGCTCACTGGGTATATCAATTAGTGCTTAGATCCATGTGTGATTCAAATTCTAGCATGCTCAATTCAGCATCTCATGCTTCTTGATTTTCAATTGAGATGAGGTAACAGTATTTCATACAGAGGTGTCCCATGTAAAGTGCTTTGGACAAAAGTTCTATATAAAGAAAGTTATTGATACAATAAAACTTTCAAATATTCTTTCCACCTGCTACGTGTAATGTTTTAATTTACTGCTGGTATTTTTTCCTCAAGACACACAAGAAATGTATTTCTCCTTCACAGTCTTGCCACTCAATGATGTTGTGGCAGGAGGTAGATTCTAACCTCCTTAAAGTCTGAAGACGGTACGCAAGCTGTTAATGATGGTAGAGTCACTGTGCACTGTGCAACCTGTTTCAAGTACTCAACGATGTACATTTCGATATGCAAAAATGGCCCCAAGTTGGTTTAACTAGAAATTTATATAATAGTTTTAAAATTCCCATGTGACACTGCCATTGCTGCTGTAATCCTGGAACATTTTGTGAAAAAATCTTAAATGTACTCCAAATATAAGGGTAAACCAAAAGAAGAAATGCTACCCAATTCGGGGACTACTCACAGAGGTAAATTTGCATCTGGGTGAATCTATACTTGTTAAGATTACTCTTACACTTTTGAGGTACTTCAATACTTTTTCTTATTCACCACTTACAAGTGTAAAGTTGCTTAAAAGTGTAGACTTAACACATCTCCAGCCCCTGAAAAAGGGGACAGGTCCAAATATACAAGTGAGAAGTTACTACAGCCAGAAGGAGAAGTAGTAAGTCCAGCACCACAGATGGCAACAACTGATACTGCAACACCCTCCCATAGAAAATAATGGTGGTAGGGACTTAAAATAGAACCCCACAGGAAATAATGTTAAATTAACTTATTTTGACTTTTTAATTATATATAACATTAATTTAATGTAACAAAATGTAAACATCATTAAAATGTAATATTTTATGATAAACTATTTTAGTAACTTTTTAAATTTAAATATAAATGTAACTTTAACTTGTAAAACAATAAAACAATTTAAGTTAATTTCATATGTAAATGTTTGACATTTTTAATACATAATACATTATTGTAAACATTTTCTTTTAAGCAGGATTTTTTTAAACAAATCTTTAAGAAAATCTTTAAGGAAATATTAATTTCATTTATTATACAAATGTTAATTTTGTTATAGCATTTTTATTTGGTCTACTTTAAAGAATAAGTATATAAAATTAATGTAGATTAATATTCAACATAACAAAATGTTTACAACTTTTTCAAGTTTAATAAACGTTTTACATGTTTTCTATATTTTATCACAGGGAGATCTCTGTCCTGGTGGTGGAGCTCTCAATATGGTTAAGTACAGGAAAAGTAAAAAGGTTTATTAAACTTGGAATATATAGTAAATATATTTTTATGTTAATAAATAAAATAGTTATAAAATTGTATTTTTAATGTAGAACAAAATAAAATGTTACAGGATTAAGAACCTAATTTAAATGTACAATGTAATTATTTTATGTATATTAAATTAAATTAAAATACTTTTTCTGAAGTTTAAATTCTAAAAACAATTCCCAGCTAAAGGAAAAATGTTCTGAATAATAGTTATTACATATGATGTATGAAATTAATTAAATGTAATTTTATTATGTTTAAAAATTAGTGTTAAAATATTTTTTAAATGTTAAAAGGTTTTCAACATATGTTCATATAAAATAAAAATGTCTTCTTTTTAGATATTTTTAACAGTAAATTAAATTGAATTAATGTTATCTTCATTTCCTATGAATCCCCACCTTCATTATTTTCTATAGGAGGATGTTGCAGTACCAGTGGTTGATTATGTGTGGTGCTGAACTTACTCTAGGCTGAAGAACATTTACAATGTTTTGGGTTCTTTTTGGCTGTAGTAAATTTGATGTGCAGTTTAAGAATAGGAATAGGCTTATTCTTTTGCTGATGGTGCACTTCCCTTTCTAAGCACCTTCCTTAAAACCTTCTTACTTCTCCAATAACTCTACACCGTTAGTAGCAAGGATTCCCCATTTTCCAGCCACTCCTTCCTGACCCTCCCACATTTACCACTAAAACATTTACTTACATGTGCAGAGACTCTGCAGCCACAAAGGAGATCTGCGCTCTGAAAAAGAGGGGAGGCAAAGGCGGGACCTTCACATGCAGGTCTTGAAATATAATTTTGTAGTTTAGTAGTACTATTAAACATACTACAAAATGCAGTTTATGCAAAAGCCTTGTAGTTTGTCATTTGGGTCTTGTGCTCACTTCCTTCTCATATACAGTTACTCAATCTATATTATAATTTTCATAGAAAAGTTGTATAAGTGCTGTTGAGCCAAGAGGGGCTACAAACCCGAACTCCAACTTTTAAATTGTGTGATTCTGTGCTAATTAATGTATCTTCATTTGCCTAGGTATTTTTGTCTGCCGCAAATAAGAGTGTGTACAAGTGATTCAGTTTGAGGCAAGTGGGGTCTAAGACCATACCCATACTGCAGTAAGCCATCAGGAGTCTGAATGTGGTGGGTTATTACATCACAAAAATGATAGACATCCTGCTTGCCATATTTGAAGTGTCATTGGATATAATGTACTTGTAATATGGAGGACGGGATATCAACCACAGACAGATATGCATGTCTCTTGTAAACAAAAGAGGCACACAGCAACTGCACAAACCTGACTCCAGAAATAAATACATTATTGCAAGCAGTGAAGGAAATTTTGTGCATAGCTGTATTAGATATTCAATTGCTATTTACTGCCTTTTTAGAGTATTTTAATGACAATAACATTTAAACTGTGAATCCCAGAAGCCAACGATATGTTGATTAAAAGCCATGACTAGATGAAGATGTCACTTAAGATGTGCGTGTGTGTGTGTTGCACAGTTCTGAGTCATAAAACTACTGTGCACACTGTAACACAATGTATTTTCTTTCTCTCACACACATACACAGACTCGCCTCTCTCGTTCACTCCCCTCTTTCCCCACGAATATTGAACATTCTTAATTGGAATGCATTCACTTTGAATATCCTGTGACAACTGCTTAGGAATGGAGCTTAATTAGCATTTGATTAGTGGATGCGTTTTATTTTCATGATAGTGTACTTTCTCACCTGATGAAATCAGCAGTCACACTGGATTACAAGTGGCAGGAGTACATGATGCTCAGAGAAAGGGGAACACATACATTTAAAAAGTGGTACGGCATTTTCAATGCTAGGAAACAACAGGAGTGCCTAGCAAACAGAGGGTTAGTAACATGGACATAAATGTACCCTTGCCCTTTGCTCAGCAGCCTAGTACCACACTGTGTCAAATTTAAAAGCCTGACTTCTATTACAATAACCTTCGATTTGGTCGTACATCAATCTGATGAACGTTGTTCAATGACAACTGTATTTTTGACAATTTTTCACAGAATGGTGAGCCCCAAGTCCCATCTAAAAATGACTTGTGTTTACAAACCTTGTGTCCTCCAAAGTATCTTACCTTGTCCATATAGACATCTTACTTGGTTGCAGAAATGCTTTGCCTTCTGTACAATTATTTTGGTTATGTAAAGTGGGGAGTGAAGCAGAGGTTTTCAAAATATCTCACATTCAGGAGCTAATTAGCATTGAAGGGATGGCAGAAATAACAGGCAAAACCTCAGCCACTGGTTCCACCCTCTGAACCAGTACAGGAGGCACAGGGGTGCCTTGTAAGAGGCAGGATCCACAATGTCTGCACATTTCTTTCTCCATGGGTGGACACCTGTGAGGATTGTCAATTTTCACAACATATTGGTGATTACAAAATAGAGCGCCATCTACAATCTAAGGGGCTGATTATGAGTTTAGCGGTCTGACCGCCAAACCTGCAAAACTGCGGCAATGAGGCCGTCGTCAAGCCGACAGCCTCACCCCCCATCGTATTACAATGTTTCCATGGGGCTGACCGGCGGAAACATCGAATTATGACATTTCTGTTGGTCAGCCCTGCGGAAACAGTGTGGCGGAATTGTCCTGGGCTCCCTTTGGGAGTGCCATCGCACACCAGCACTCTCGGAATGTGCAGTGTCTGGCAAGGTCATGGGCAGTGCAGGGGCCGCCCTGTGGCCCCCAGCACTGGCTTTCCACCAGCCTTTTTATGGTGGTGACCCCACCATGAAAAGTTTGGCAGAACGTGGAATCGTGATTAGCACGACGGTGCCAAACTCAGCACAGCTATGGCTGACCACAACTCTATCTGCCGCTAACCCATGGGATCTATGATCCTGGCGGTGGCAGCGGTCTCCTGGCGGTCTGACTGCAAGGAACATAACCTGGCAGATGGACTGCCAGGTATGCCAAACTCGTATGGAGGCCATAAGTATTAGTGCATCTAGGGAGTCTATGATGGGTCATGTGAGTCTTTCAGGGTAGTTGCTCTATTGTCTCCAAAAACGTCACAGGTAAGACCAATGAGTATGGCAGCTACATGAATGCACCACATATACAACATATTCAACCTTCTTTACTTTGGTGGTAATTTCCAACAACGTGGGCTTGAGAGATAATGAGCAGTCCCGAGGGTAGCCCCAGTGACATTCATGCCTGTGTCTCCACTCTGGCCCTCATTAAGAGTGTGGCGGTCTTTAGACCTCCACACTCGTGGTGGTGGTTTAACCACCACGGACCTGGCGGTAAAGACTGCCGCCTTACAGGTCTTGCAGTTTGGCCAAAGCCAAACTGCCACCAATCCCACCGGTCGAGTCGGACCGGTGTGGCCGGTGGTGAGCTCTCCGAGCTGCTGGCAGGCCTAAGACCGCCACCCGATTAGGAGGCAGCAAACCGACAGGCTTTTTGCAGCAGTCGCCCCGCCACGAAAACACTAGAGGTAACGCACCCGGAGACAGGAATCCCCATTCCTGTCACCGGCACATGCACCCCCACACAGTCACACACTTGCAAACACCCCCCACTTGTCCACACACTTGCAGACACACACCCCCACCCGTCCACACACTTGTAGACACACCCCCCCACCTGTCCGCACACTTGCAGACACATACCGCCACTCATCCACACTCTTACATACAAACACCCCCACTTGCTCTGACACTGACATAAAAAAGGCCCCACTCCCTCTCACACTGGCATACAAACACCCCCACTTGCTCTCACACTCACATACAAACAACCCCACTTGCTCGTACACATACGCACCCCCTTCGCATTCATGCACACCCCCACCCCTTCTGCATACATTCACACACTCCCCCTTCACGCACACATACATGCACACACTCCCCCTTCATGCACGCATACATGTACACAATCCCCCTTCACACACGTATACAGTTACACACGCACTCACTCACACCCCTACCGCTATACATACACATACATGCACACACCACACACATGCAGACAACACACACCCCCACCACCCCCTTTTTGGATAGTCCACCTACCTGACTGAGGGAGGTGGTTGTCCGGGAGGGGATAGATGTCGGCGTTTCCACCACCAGTTTCACATCGCTGTGCAGGAAACGCCTTTTGGCATGGCACTGCTGGTGGTGGAACCGCCTCTCATCTGCCGTGGGTAAGGTCAACGGTGTCGGATTTCTGCCCTTAAATGGGCAGAAATCCTTGGGTGAGTCCTAATACGGCGGTCTTCAGACTGCCAAAACTGGTGGTCTTTGGGCGCCCGCAACATCGGCAGTCTTTCCAAAAGACCACTGAAGTCATAATGAGGGCCTCTGTGTTCTTTGCACCCATATAAATTAACATGGTGATCTTATTTACACCACAATGGCATTAGCCTCTCAGTGTTGACAGATGGCTCCTGTGTGTTATTGAAACCTATTTCAGATGTATTAGTAAACAGCAGGATAGTCAGCTATGGTAGGTTCAGATGTCTCCTTCTACAATTAATTTGTCTTTAGATTATATGCACAGTCAATGAAGGTCCCCTTCAGATCCAGCCATATGCACTGATTTTTAGCTACATCATGCTGACACCACCTTTCCTATACTGCCTTGATTTTTAAAGACATCACAGTGATCCCAAAGTTCACTTGAAAGATACATATCCCACTTATAACCCAATGGAACTTTGAAGTGAAAATGGTAGTGTTATAACAGATGTATCCATTGATGTCACTAGGTTGAGCAGGCTACAGGTGCACTATTTAGAAGCCCTTTGGCAGGAGTAAAGTCTCACATTTCTTATTAAAACGAAAGAGCTACAGTAGTTACAATCAATATGTTCACAGGTCCCTCTGAAAGCGGAGTACATGGGAACACTATTTTAATTTCACTTCATTTTTGATTTTTTTTTTATACCACTGGGTCATAACCAGGTTACAAGAAACAGAGTAAATGCTAGATTCATTTAAATAACATGTTGTAAGGCACAATTTAGCAATTAATGGAACAAAAAATCTAGAGCTGATTTTTCATTTACCACATTCAGTGTCGTACAAAAATAACACCTTAACATACTTTTTAGTGGGAAGTCAATTATATTCTGACTGCCATCATTGCCCCACATGCCAGTCAAGTTCATGCAATCTACCCAGCTAACATCCACATCGTCCAGGCAGTTAGCAGAGATCTGAGATTTGACTGTCAACATGTAAACTACAAAATCATTGATAAAATATTGTAGACCAGAATATCGTTAAAAGACGTAAGTATATTGAAAAAAATAAATATATATATATACACTGAAAAAAACAAATGTTACAGGGATGTTATATTTAGGTTCTGAATTTACTCCCACAGAACCTTACAAATTCAGCAGTTAGAGTTATTTGAAGTAACTATAACTCGCGCCATAAGGTAACTATAACTCACACCCTCGCCATGCACAGTTTTCTGATCAATAATTGTATTGAAAATGTTGCAGTGATAATATCAAAGATAAGTGATATAAAATGTGGAGTAATTAGCTGTGCATGGTGTAGGCACGAGTTATAGTTAGTTACCTTAGGGCGCAAGTTATAGTTACTTTAAATAACTCTAATTATAACTGCTGAATTTATAAGGTTTTGTGCAAGTAAATTCAGAACATAACTCTAAAGTCCCTGTAGCCGTTATTTTTTCCAGTGAAGTTCTGTGTTTTTTTTTAGCATGCACAGACATGAATATATGCAGTGCCGCGCACGGCCGGTGGGGTTTGGTCACAGGGCCTGGATGGCCTGGTCTGGCAGCCAACCCTTCTCCCAAACCCAAGCAGCGCACGGCATGAGTTTGGATACAGTGGGTGTTTTTCTTTTTCATTTTTTCTCTGGATTTGCAAAGCCTCAAGTGGATTCGCGAATCCAAGATGCGTGGGTCCATCGGTGGATCAGCGGATTGGATTGAAAAAAAAGGGCAATTTATGCCCACAGGGGGTCCCCAAAGGACCTCTCTATGTGTCTTATTAGGCTGGGATACCTGTACCCTGACCCCTTATGTGTTTTTTCTCTATTCTTTTCCTAACCTGAGCAGATGCGATGAACAAATTGGTGACCGCAACTTTTCTGTCAGGTTACGGCCAGCCAATCATATTCTTCGTGTGGTGCGTGGATCCGTAGATTGATCCACGTAGGATCTGCATCCCTAGACCTCTATTTTTTTGTCTTCAATTACTCCGCAACTACTGAACGGATTTACTTGAAATCACAAAAAGCGTGATCTGCGCAACAGAATCTACCTTTGTGCCAAATTTGGTGTAATTCCGTTCAGTGGTTCGGGCTGTAGGTGTGTCTAAAGGTCCTATGGAAAATTTATGGGGAAAATGCGCTTTTGAGACCCCACCTTTTTTCTCAGCCCCCGCTTGTCAGATCACCCTGAACCTTTCAAGACAGAAGATGAACTTAGCAAAGTATACGTTTTGAACATTTCGTGAACATTCATCAAATAGAGACTAAGGGCCAGATGTACGAAAGGATTTTACCCATTCTGTGTCTATGGGAAAAAGCTTTCGTACATATGGCCCTAAGTTATTAGCAAAATAAAAAGCGCTTTTTCCATAGAAACTAAGGCCCTAACCACAAGTTGGTGGGCGTAAAAGGCCGCCCACCAAACTCCAGCAGTCAGGAGACTACCAGTGCAGTCTCCTTCCCACCTGCACTATTATAAGTTTCCCGCCAGTTTCCTTCCACTGGTTCAGTGGAAAACACACAACAACATTGATGCTGGCTCATAATAGAGCCGGCGGCAATGCTGTTGTGCAGAATTTAACAGACTCAATTAGCAAGACTTCATATATCGTAGGAGGAAATTAACATTATTAATCAGTGAGTGACAGCACAACAGAAAGACAATACATACAAAATTAGAGCATGTTTCTAATGGCAAAGTTGTTTATGCCTCAATGGTTATCTCCTGTGGCAAGTGAGTGAATACATCCAAAACTGGAAAATATTGCCCAAGTGGACGTAATGGCAGCTGAGTTTACAATGTCGTTCAACTCTCAAAGGTGGCTTGAACTTATGACTGAACTTGTCTCCTGTGTCATGTACATACATGTATATAAAATAAAGGTGTACTGACAGGTCAGCCAATATCAAAATAGACAGCGATACTCCTTACAGAGTGTCCACCGAACCGGTGTACCTCCCAGGTAGGCAATCCCCTAATGCGCAGATAGGAGTATATCTAACGAACCCTGATGGCTCAATTACTCATAAGATGGTAAGTCTTGTATGTCACTATGTAGATCTCATAACAAGCTTTAAGATTTGTGTTGATTGCCTCCCATGTGGGCACCACTAAGCAGACCTGATTAAAATACACAAAGACGTAAGCAAAGTGGAAAAGCAAACTCAAAATCAAACACTCATGTTGCCAAACAACAGATCTTCTGCAAAAGAGTAGGGTTAGGCACCCATGACAGGACAGCCTCTCCGCCTCCATGCAAAGCCAGGTTTGGAGAGTCCCTTCCACTCTTCCTGAAAAGTAAAAAGAAAAAAGACATTAAAAACCATAACTGTCTACATTTGTCAATTAAAAGAACATTTCATCACAGACCTTAAAGGGAAAAACAGCTACACACAATAGAAAGGTCAGTTTAGTTCAAATGAATACGTAATTCTTCATCCAAGTTCAGTCCATGAGAAGACTTGGTTTTCAAATCAATTATGTAACACGATTCTCTCTTCCTGAGCTTGAGGATCCTGTTGTCCCTACTTGGATCAATCTCCACCTTCTCAACACCATGAAACTTCAGCAAACTCCGATTGCTGATGTGAAATTGCTCAAAATATTTAGCAACTGGGTAGTGCTTGTCATGACTTGAGATGGCTTGCATGTGATGTAACACTCTCTTATGTAGAGGATGGTCTATGCTTCCTATACCTTGGTGCGCATGGACACTGTAACACATGTAATTAACTGTGTCATTTTTCTTTATGTCTTAGTGTGAGGGAACTCATAATCTTTCCTATTCATCGAACTAGGACAAGACTGCTGGTTTTGGGCAGCGCCACCACTGTGAGTGAGGGACTGAGCCTTATCCATATCGTATGATAGCTGTTGGCCTAACTCTTTCGGCTAGCTAGCAGCACCTGACCAAAACACAAGATTACAGGTGATTTGTGGAAGCCTGATGCATGACACTAAGACTTCTAAGGAAAGTCGTGGTGGAACAAATCTTTGAGTGGATGGCTGAAGATATTACGCCAAAGACAAATTAAAAGATGCTGGCAAAACCGTAACCAACAGCCTTGAAGAAATGTACAGTGTTAAACGCATTGAAAATGTGACCAATCAGTTCACTTAAATGTTTTAGAAAGTTGGTATTTAAAAGGAATTGTATGTCTGCGGATGGCCTGGAGATCATGGGTCTCAAGGGCAGAGATGTAAGCGTTGCATGTTTTCGAAACGAAAGAAGCTTCAGTCTTCTCAGCTTCTTAAAATTTACATTTGAAGAAGCAATATGAAGCCATATTTCTGTTATTTTTTATCTTTCGTGTAGGGGGAAGCACGTTCCTGCAAAACGTCACCATTTGGGGGACCAAAACCATGTAGGCAATTCCCGCTCACATACCACAACAGCTTTCATCGTTCAGCATCAAATAACTCCCATTCGAGAGCACCTGGAATGCAGGATGAATCAAAGGTATAGGAACACCCTTCAGATAATGCTAAAATCTACTGAAGCATTACATGCTCCCTGCAAGGACAGCTGTTTGCAAATCATCGAATGGCTCACAGAAGTCTTGCATACGCTTCATGTAATTGAACCACTTGTAAGGGCTAGCTCCCACATTTCATGAATGTAACTATCTACTAGCGGCTCAAATCTGCCTACTAGAACGTGTTTCAAACTCAAGATGAATTGAAATGTGCAGATTAATAACCTCATGTATTAACCAAACTGCAGATGGTATTTCCGTCACAGTAAAAGGCAACTTCTCTAACTTTTCCATATTAAGCATGATGTAAAGCTTCTTTCTTAGCCATTAACTGTTGCTTTCCCGTCAAATTAAAGGGGCAAATAGGTAGTTGACTTATTGCCAGGGCACGCAACCGCTTTTCAGAACTTGTAATGTCTGACCTAACTGCATAATGGACCTTAGTTGACTGTCCGTGATGTAACATATTGTGTTGAATAATGCCAATTGCAAATAAAACAATGTTGTTCAGTGTGTAAATGCAGTTGTACAATGTGCTCATACCATTATCAACAATGGCCAGAGCTTTCTGCAAGTTTTCCCATCAGCCTCAACCGGGCCGCAGCTTTTTCTTGGGAAAACTTCCAAATCTCATTGTATATTGCACATTAGAAGCGCTTTGTGCGTGATTTTCTAAGACCTAATTTAAAATAATAAGACTCAGCATTTTCAATATCATGTCCACTAACATACAAGAACTTTTCTACATATGTTTTAGAACTCCCCACTGGCGGAGTCGGACAATGTTCCGATTGCATGTAATTATAAACAGTTCTGGTAGTGCTGGCTATGTGCAGAAAATAATGTCTGTCATGATGGGAACAGAACATTTCCCCATAATTCGCAGTCGTTTGATAAACATCTTCACTTTCAAGCATAGTATAATATTCAAGCTCAGAAAGCATAGAATAGAATCAACTGTTTTTACTTCCCAGTCATCAGAAACAACCCCTGGTGTTATAATATCATTCATAGAAACTTTGAATAAATATGGAATTTGAAAGATTTCTGTTGGCCTAAAGATATCGAAGGGTACTTTATCCCAACCATCCCATCTGGAATTGAAATAGCTGAAATGTTCACAAAGGACAAGTTTTTTCAGACCCTATGTGCGGACAGGTAATGTTTTAAAACCTCACCCACCAGTTCAATAGCAGAACGGTTAGGGAGATAATGACCATGTATCAGCAAAAAGAAAACAATGAAAAAACCAATCCAGAGAAGGAAGGCACGCAAAATGAAAAGAATCCACAGATAGTTCCATGGACAAATTAGATAGTTTTAAGCCAGTTGAAAAGCATAGGTGCTCTTGACACAGGTGCTGCAGAATGCACTGAAGAGTTAGAAAATAAGTTGTTGATGTCGGCGAAATATCCAGAAGCAGTTTGTGCAAATACCGGAGCAGATGTTGATGAAGGAGAACTGGCAGATGTATCCCTTGGTGGTTCATAGTAAGCAATTGCATTCTTTTGAGTTAAATTTGAATAGTATAATTTAGATCTCTGGACATTTCTTGTCCTAGATGTAGTGGCTAGGACTAAAAAAAGTTCATTTTCCACGCTCCCCAAGCTCGGGGAAATTTCTTCACCTTTGTTTAGTATTTGTACAGGCACATCCGGATTGGCAGTGGGAGGAGTGCAGGAACTACCCAGGAGTCCTCGTGGTCTACTGTACAGGACTGGCCACATGGTGTATCCTGACGTTGTCAATTTAAACATAGCAGTTTTCTTTAGAACCAGGCAGCGATGTTAGGGTGACAGTTCTGGTATCGTGTAATCCCAGGACTGGAACCAATGCTCTATATGATGGACCAAATTCCTTTTTCATAGCACTCTTTTCTCACAATAGATCCCCAACTTTTGGAATCCAACAGGTTGGTGTTGTTGGCAAATGCCTAATTCCCAAGGTGGCAGCACATGCAGATGAATTTTCATCACAGAACTATATTACTTTCTGCAAGACAGTGACACGTTCATTTATGTCAAAAGGTGTTTCTGCCACCACCCCCAGAGCCATCATGATCTGGGACATACACAGGTATGCTGAACAGAATCTTGTATGGGGTAGGCCCTTCCCAAGACCTTCTGGACAAATTATTTAGTGTTCTCTGGACTCCATGCAGGTGGTTAAGTCAACTACAACTAGTACCTAGTATTCTCACTGTTAAGGATTGCTTTAAATCTCGTTTTTTATGTTCGATGACCATGTTTCCCTCAGGATGGTAGGGAGACGAGAAAAGGAGTTTTACATCCATCGTTGCCATGGTATCCCTGAATGCTCTGGAGGCAATGGCAGGGCTCTGGTCCAAATGGAATGCTGCAACTGCATATATCCTGCGAAGACTTGCAAATCTTTAATAACATTTCGAGCGTCAGCTGATCATTGTGACCATACCCATAGAAACTTGTAGAATTGATTAACAGTGACTAAAATATATTTGTATGCATCATCAGGCGTTAAGGGACCACAGTGGTCCAAGTACACATACTGTAGTGGTTTGTTGGAAATTAGGAAGAGTGTCTGTTGTGGGCGTTTGACGGTGGACTCTTATTTGTTGACAAATGTCACAACTAAGGACATACTGGTTGGTCTGCTCATGCAGATCTGCCTATCTGTAACCTTTTTGGAGTAAGGAAATATTAGCTGCCACACCTGCACGGGCAGAAGCAAGTCCCTCGCTGCTTTTATGAGATCTAGTCTCTGGTCCTGGTTGGGGATTGCACGATCACCCACCCCTGGTACTGTGGCACATGCAACGTTTTGGGCACTTAAGTGGTAGGAATATTTGGCAGGATATGCCTCTGGTAAGGGCTTGCTGTCAGCTGAAGCCTTCACAGCAGCCAGTGTTTTACATTCCAATCTTGTATGAGCACGAGTAATCTCAGCAATATAAGCTGTAGGTACTGCTGATTTGAATGTCTCATCGGCAAAAAGTGTTTCCTACACTGCGTACTCCAAAACGTTGGTGCCTCAATATATGGACTATATGGACCTTTGGTAGCTTGTCTTTCAAATCTGCTACCTTTCCCAACAAAAACTTGTGTTTGATGGTGTTCTCTTTTAACTCTCTGAGCCCATTTGCGCGTCAATAATGTAGATAGTCATTGAAGGTCTGGACACAGTAGTATGAATCACACACAATCAATGTAGAATGTTCAGGATCCATTCCATTCAGATGTTCCAGTGCCAAAATTAGAGCCTTAAGCTCTGCAGGTTGTGCAGTGCAGTCCCCTAGGGTCTCTCTGTAGGTATTTGTAGGAG
Organism: Pleurodeles waltl; assembly: GCF_031143425.1. NCBI lineage: Eukaryota > Metazoa > Chordata > Amphibia > Caudata > Salamandridae > Pleurodeles > Pleurodeles waltl. The sequence goes on along the minus strand of NC_090447.1, from coordinate 1,172,178,409 downwards.
GAATTTGCCATCCCTCATTACCCTGCTCACCGCGGCAGAGTACTATTTGGTACCTACAGCTGGTTGAACTAAACCATCAGTGTAAATTAATATTTGGCATTGATCAAGAGGCAAGATGTTGGTAGGTATTGAGTATTCAAGTTCATACTGAAGTAATTCTTGGGGCTGAAGTTTTGGATCGAAAGCATAATCAACATCAGTGGCCATCAGAGATGTTGCCCATTGGATCCAACATGGATGTAATGTTTTTGTGTTTGGAACGCTGCTTTTTGTAACCGCCTCTAAGTCTCGTACTTGGGTCACAACAATAATGCGTTTTCCCTGGGCTAATGGTCTCTCTTTTTTGACAAACACCAGTCAGAATTTTTTCAGTGGGAATAAAAGCGTTGTTTAGCAGTGGAATACAAATGTGATTTTTATGCAATTGGGACGGTATTGCCTTCATTGAACGTTACTTAGGTGAACCTGATGGCACCAGCAATTACTCTAATGACCAACAGTCCGACCAAATTACATTCTTGGCGGGTGGACCCGCCTAAAGACCGCCATCCCCACCAGTAACATTGTTCCCGATGTGGTGATGGTGGTCGGGTTATAACCAGCCAGGGCGGCGCTGAACTCGGCACCGCCTGGCTAATTATAACCCCACTTTCCGCCAGCCTTTTTATGGCTGGGACCCCGCACAGGGGAGCCCCTGCTTTGCCCATGGCATGGCGTGGGCAGTACAGGGACCCCCTGCGCAGCACCTGCACTGTCTGCAAGTGCGCATTGCAAGGGTGCTGGTGGGCCCCCTTTGTGCTACAGTATAGGACTCGGCTCCCTTAGGAGAGCCGAGTCCTATATGGTAGCACTGTTCTGGTCAGCCCGGCAGGAACATTATAATACGCTCGGGTGAGACATGAGTTTGGCGGTCTTGCAAAATCGCCAAAATCATAATGAGGTCTCAAGTTTGTTTTGTTATCATGTGTGTGTAAGTGTTTTGCTTAGGGTATGTCCTGTTGCAATGTTCTAAGAATGCGTGTATGTTCAGGTGTCCAATGTTTGCCTGAAAAATCTGGACGGATTAAGTCATAAAGTGGTTTTATGCATTGTGCATAATCTGGAATGTGTGTTCTGCCAAAACTGAAAAAGCCCAACAATACTTGTAGCTTTCTAACAGTATCTGGTGGTTGTAACTGTGCTCCCTTCTCTAGAAAGTGGGGTGCTAGGCTCTTTCCCTCATCTGATAGCTCATACCCCAAAAATAGAACACTGAGGAGAGCAATTCTTGTTTTTCTTAAAATTAAATTTGTACCCCAATTCAGCAAATCCCAAAACAATGCGATCCACCCATTTTAGGTGTGTCCTGAAGTCATCTGTAAGGTTGATATCACCGACATAGGACAACTCCTCAGTGTCCATATTGTGTAATATTGATGTCAGATGTGCTATGAACAGTCTAGGACTGTTCTTATACCCCTATGGAAGTCAGCAAAACTTTCTTTGTGAGCCAAGTGCACTGAAGGTGCTTAAATCCTGACTTTCAGGCACTAGATTTTGTCAGAAAAAGCAATTGGAAATATCCAATGTTGTTTTGCATTTTTTTGTGCACTAAATAATTAATAAGTTCTGTGTGAATTTTGTATAGCAAATGTGTGTGTGTTACTGTATAGCTGTCTGTAATCCAAGACCATTCTATATGAATGATCCGGCTTAGCTGTGGGGAACAAAGTGTTGTTCATTGGTGATAAGTTACAATCAAGCTGAGCACACTGTTCCTAAGAAGAGAGAAGATGCATGGGAACTTCTAAATTTAGAAGCTAGAACCCTCACACATCCATTGGATGTCATGCTTCATCATTGGGTCTGCTCCTCGTCGGGCTGGCGCTCCAATGCCCGATGGGCCCCTGCAAGGTGGCTCTTTGCCAGAGATCTTTTATTGTAAGCGTGCCACGAAGGTAAGTAAGAGAGAAATCAGACCTACTATGAAGAACAGAGAGAACTAGAAATAAAATTTGGCTCGGGAACCACCAAGAGTCAGATTTATTAGGGATGGTGGACCTCAGACAAGATTAAATACACAGGGAGAGTAAGGAAATTGACGTTCTTATACTCTAACCATTGACATAAGTGGTATAGAGGACATTGGCTCTCACCCTAACTAGGTCAACATGTTTCACGCCTCAGCTGTCCCTAAGGATCAAATGGCGTTCGGGATCAGTACCACAAAAACCTAAGTTCCTCTCAAAAAACAAAAATGCACATTAGGCCAAAGAGAAACAAAAACGCACATGAACACCTACGCAAAAAAAGCCTCAGTCGGCGTAAACCCTCCTCAATTTAAGGAATGGGCACCATGGGTCAAGTGCTGGCCAAAGGACTGTGTCCCAAAAACGGACAGGTGCCACGTTGGAGCACCTACCCGTGCCCGCACACCCGATGAGGAGCAGACCCAGTGATGAAGCATGACATCCAATGGATGTATGAGGGTTCTAGCTTCTAAATTTAGAAGTGCCCATGCGTCTTCTCTCTTCTTAGGAACAGTGCGCGTAGCTTGATTGTTACTTATTGCCCAGGGAGACTGCACAATGGACCTGTTCATAATACTCCCGGTCCCTCATTTCTTGATATAGATGTTCATTGGTGATACGCAAGGTTCAATTACTCCCTGAGACTCAAGTTGTGTTAGTATTTCTCTCACTGGTTTTTAGCATGTTTAATGGGGTACTGTGGTTGAACCTCTGGTGTTGATTTAATTGTTATCATACGGTCAGGAGTCTCTTTATGCCATCATAAATGGTTGCGATACAGTGCTGGAGCCTACAACAATGCCCAATCTACGGTGTAAGCTTCTTTTAGTGCACCTGGAATGAGGACCGAGAAAGGTGACAAAATAAAAATGTTCCCTCGTGGGAGATTATGGACAAACTCAGGTGGCCAATCTTTTTCCGCCAAGAGAATATCATACCTCAATGTTAATCTTCCCCAAAATATTACTTTTATTGTGTGCTCTATGTCTCCCTCTGTTTGTATTTACGCTTTGTAAACCCTGTCTGGGGGGGAGACGCGCCTGTCCGCATTTTCAACTTCTAAAAAGTTGTTTGTTGTTATCATATCCAGAAGCTTTTGAAGATTCAGATGAACTATTGAACTATTGTTAATGTCAATGCCATGTCCTGTTCTTCAGCAAAGTTCTCAATATGTGTGGCATTTTTAGCTGAAATTGCTGCCACCTTTTTCTTTTTCAAATTGGGGTTTATATTGTGGAAGTTTCTTTTCCTTTATATTGAAACTTCAAATAAGCGCTGTGAATCTTTTCTTGGTTTCACACACTTGTATCAGTGTTCTGAATGCCCTCTTCTCTCACTGTGTTTATTCGATGAGTCCTGAAAGGAACAAGATTGGTGTGTGTCAGTATATTGATATCTATCAGGAGTTTTTAAAGTTTCCGTATTTTTTAACTTATAGCATTTTTCAAAGGTCTCTAGAGATTCTCCTCATTGGTTTGGACTAGCTATATCTTGTATTTATTTTATCCCAGCGTTTCTTAGAACCCTTTGGTGCTTGTTTGGTAGAATCCTTATTGGATTTACCCAGTAGTTGTGGTTTACCTAGTCTGGCTCCCAGACTATCCGACCTGTACTGGTATGGGTCTCAGATATAATCTTTGGTAGCTTGCGCTATTGATCCTGTTCAGGAACGTCCCAGAGCCTCTGGCGTACTGCCAATGCTACTGCCTCCCCTTTACAATTACTTAATATTATAGAGGATACTGTGACAAAATTACCCATTAATTGCATCCTCAAGTCTAAAGCCGGGGCATCCCTGTATTCGTCTTGAATCTGTTTTAACACTTCTGGAAGATTCGCAAGTGTTGGTGTACCGTGTGCAGCAGTGCAGAGTGCAGCAAATACTGCACCTCAAGTGGTACAGTTGTCCACTGAGGGAACCAGCCCAAATGGCAAGCACATTGTAAACATTCTGTGTTTATCTTGGGGTCCTTGATGGGGAAACACTGCTTCCAAAGGGCTTATTTTTTGTGAGTCAAAACAAAATGTCTTTCTGTTTGATGGAGACCTTACCCATTATTGAATGCACAGTGGCAGGATTAATTTCCGCTGTACCCACATGTGGTTGCTCTGGAGCAGCCCTTGCTGGGGCGGAGTTTAAAGTTCGCATTACAAATTGTATTATGCGTCTATATATTTCTACTAAGTTAATGAATGTGCACCGTGTGTCCACCACTGCCATGCTACCTGCATTAGGGTGTGGTGTATAAGTAGCAAATTCTGGTCATATAGGACTGTCATTACTTAAAGGACCTAGTCTAACATTTTGTAAAAAGTGTTGTAGGGGGCCATCAAGCCAATTTTGGTGTTCTTGATAAGCTAGTGGTATTTCTAAATATGCACATGGTCTGTGTTGTGTAGGTGTAGTGTAGTGTTGAAATGCATGCCATCTGCTGGTGTAATGGTGATCCAAGAATAAAATATTTCACTTCTATATGCTTCATGACCCTCGACACCAAATGTAACTTCTCCTCCCTCATATGTGAGGTCATGATTTTTTAAATGTGTTGTGAGGGGGAGCCTCATGTTTGCTGCAATTGCTACCCGTTGACGGTCAGTCATTTTTAAAAAAAATGGTCAGTTTAGAGATAGAAACACAAATTTGGGAAGATTCTTTTTTAATGTTCAAGCTTGAACAACCTACAGCATCAAGTTGGTACTACCTATCTAGTTGAGGAAAATATTCTCTAATTCCACGGACGTCTCCGTATAAGGTAGTTAGGGTGTCTTTATCACGTATGAGACAGAGATACTTAGAAGATCCATAATGTTAGTGCCTAACCAACGTTGGTGACACCATGTCATAGGATTCTCGTCATGGAGATGAAACTGCTGGTTTCAAGTGGCAGTGGGGGACTGGCCCACTCCATATGATAGCTGTCAGCCTAACCCTTTCGGCCAGCTAGCAGCACCTCACCAAAACACAAGATTACAGGTGATTTGTGGCTGTCTGACGCACGACATTCTAAGACTTCTCAGGGAAGGCGTGGTGGAACAGATCTTACTCCTTTCTCTCAGTTACATGAGTCTCACACATGCACAAGACATACAGAAGCAAGATTAGGCTGAATACATTTCATTGAAGAAACTGTATTCTTTGTAAAGATGCATGAATTGTGATTATTAGGATGATAAAACACACTATTACTGTGTTGACAAGGAAAGTGAAACAGATGAAAAGTCTCAGCCTTCTATATGAATCTAAATAGTTAATCTAAAAATCCCTACCTGCACTGCTAAAAATCTACACGAGAGCAATAGCAGTGTTAGCCCTAATGTGCCCGTCTGGTCTCTGCAAGGAAACCCAACCCCCATGCCTGTACAGTAGGTAGAGAAGAGGTCTGTTGGTCTGCTGGGAGCCCTCCCACATGGATGAAGAGAAGACGCAGAGTTTCACCAGAAACAGCGACAACAAGGTGCAGCATAAGTTAGTTGGCTAGCTGGATGGAATGTTCCCTCTGATTTGATGTGGGCAGTGTGCTGTTTTATAGTAAAATATGTTGTTGTTCTAGGAACTGCCCTGACATGACAATATGTGTTTTTTTTATTGTAGGGTAGACATTGTACTCTTTGGACCGGCAATACCCAGTAAACTACTGTGTGCAGCATTAGGTTGAGCCCAAGATGAAATGTTGCACAAAACTAATAACAAATTCTGCATCGAAGGGCAACTGATGAAAATAATAAAACATCTCCACTAAAATTACGCTCTAATAAAATAATAAGAAGAATAAAATGACATGTAACTAGGTCTTAGGGCACAGGCCCAGAGCTAAAATAAATGTGCATGTGTAAAATGCTAAAATAACCTCACAACAGAACTAGACTTGCATTTACCACAAACTTGGAAACCAGACATGTCAAGGTTTTGTTAGTCAATCTCATTTGTCACACAGGTTATGTCACTTTGCACTGAGAAGTCCCTCAATTATCTACTCCTATGATACGCAATGGCCGGTCTACACCCTATAAGGTTACCTCTCATAGTATCATGCTTTAGTAAATTCCAGATTTTGTACAACAACAATCTTCAGGCACACATTTTTATCTTAAGTCCAAATCATATCAAAATCCTTCATTCCGGTAATGTCACATATCCAATCTTTTATTGCTTTGCTGCTCACGGCCTACACGTGTTTTGTCATTCAAGTGTCTTGCTCCATGACTTCCTCAGGGCTAAAAACAGAAATAACATATTTTACAAACATAGGGTCATTCAGAAAAGCTACCACCTTGTGATAAAAGAAAAACATAATTACCACATCAAATTCAGACTAGTAGTCAGTGAAATCCCAACTAATACAGTATAGGATTACAAATACACAATCATGTCCATTTTAGACAATCATTGCATGATGCAAGAGTAATATACATCCATTGTGTCAATTATAATATCCACCTATACCACCACCAGAATAATAGCACACTTCAAGTGAACCAGATATGTGAGCAATCTCATCACAATATCTTGCAGGCACATGCCACCCCCACTGTGTTCAATTAATTCTCTCCAGAACACCACATATGTGTCAGACAACACACAGAGACTACATCTCATCGGAACGCCATCCATGTCCAGTGCCATTATATCTCCAAGATGTTATCATAACAACCCAAACACAAAACAAAAGATGGACAAGGAACCTTCCCCATTCCAACAGTCGCCATCTTAGAATCCTCATCAACCTATCATAAACGTTTTATTCTATACTTAGAATATCACAACAATGACAAAACACTAGCTATGCCCTCATTTCTGTAGCATTTCTCTGCAAATATCCAACATATGTATTATAGCAAGAACTTTTAAGCAAAAACTAAAAACAAAACCGACTAATTTTGCCATAATGTTGTTGTGAATTCCTCAATATCAAAAAACTCAAACCTATTTAAGCACATATGTTATCCATAGGGAGAATTCATTCTTAAAAAAGTGACTCATACAACAAAAATTCTAATTAAAGATCTATCCTATAACTAATGGGAACCTTTCCACATAACCTATATTGGAGAGGTGGCAACGGTACTATACATTATTATTACATGTGGTTTACACATATGTCACCCTAAAAAAATTCTTACGTAGACTCTATAAACTCAGAAAATGTCTTCATTGTACAAACAGGACGTTATAACAGATGGAAAGGCAATAACGCATCCATTAACATAGAAGAGGTATGAACCCCAGAAAATATTGAAGTTCTTGATCAACATTTAACCCTCTCTCCACAGCTTTTAGTTTCATAATCTATATGGCCTCACGTTGACGTAAACGTCTCTGTTGCCACCATTGGAGTCCCTGGTCACGTGATCAATACCATAAAATTAAAAACTTTTATATTATCTCTGTGTTTCACACTCCAAAGCATGAACAGCTATAGGGTGTTATGTACTGCCTAATTTTAGTGCTCGCATATGCTTGCCAACCCTATCTCTCAAAGCTCTCATTTTACTCCTCACATACATGCGATTACATATACATGCTAATAAATAAAATATGAACTTAGTGCCATAATTAATATTTATAACAATCTCAAATTCATCAATACCAAAACATCTGGTCCGGTCTTGGTCCCAACTACACAGACAACAATGGCCACACATAAAAAATCCCCCCGCCTTGTCCATCAACCAATTTGTCTGTATCTGCTGCCTAAAATAGCTCGGACTAAAAAATACTCTTAAGGGATCTTCCCTTCCGCAAAGTGATTTCTGGCCGGTCAGAGATGAACTCTCTCAGCCTTCTATCCAATTGCAGCAAATGCCAATGTCTTTGCAAACATTTCCGAAATCTGTATGAGTTTTTGATCCATTTTCAATATTCTATTTTTAGCTCTATGAATCACATATGCATCATACCTATATGTTTAAAGTTCATTTCCATGTCATCGAAGCATTCTCAAAATTCATGTTCCTCACTACAACATGGCCCTCGTCTTCTCTCCAAAAAGAACAGCATTTATCTGATATCTTGTGTATGAACTAGTTGCATGTAGGATTGAATTACAAGAAGTCAGCTTATGGAATAGCCTACTATTGATCTTATTATCCCTAATATAAAGCTCAACATCCAAAAATACAATTTGTTCATTTACATATTGCTATGTAAATATCACCTTAGAGTCATTTGTGTTTAGAGAATCACAAAATTCTTTCAAATGACTCTCATACCCTGTCCAAATCAGAAAACAATTGTTCATGAAATGTCTCCAGTAAAAAATCTAGTCACTCCATCCTGCACCACATGGACCCCAGATCTGCCCATCCTCCAGCCACCTCATAAGGAGGTTTGCATAAGAAGGGGCTAATCTGGAGACCATTGCTTTCCCCTGTAGTTGTCTAAACCAATAATTATTAAATAAGAAAACATTTTACTTACGTATAATCTAGGTCATTTCTAGCAACATTTCTGTAAGTTCCAATATATCTATTTGTCCACTGTCAATCATTCAGTTGTGTGTAAATCTCTTCATCATAGTCTGAACGATTCATGACTACAATGTTCCCCCCTTTTGTCCGCTTCCCTGATCATTAAATCCTGATCACGTACCAAATGCTTCAATGCAATCCATTCTCTTGGACTCAGATTATCTCTGCCCCTACCACCCTCATCATTTTCTTCTTATCCCATCGCTCTAGATCTCCAATCACCAGTTTATGAAACAATTCCAAGTTATTACCACTCATTGATTGCGAAGTCCACTTAAACTTACTCTTAAGCCACTGTCAATGATACAGTCTGTCGTGACATCCAAATCATCAAGGTTCTTAGAGAATGTAACTGGGGCCTCTTCATAATCAGTAATAGATAGTAATATAACTATGTCATAAACATCCCGAGTCATCAATTCAACCTTTGTGCTACACGGTTCATAGCAAAGTATTTTTTCAGTTTTAATCACCTTATAAATTTAAACAAATCAATTTTCACAGTACACAAGTCTCCACTCTTCCCCGGGCAAAAGCCCATCTCTTTCTTCAATAATGATTGCACATCATTATTCAATGTTTTGTTAGACAGACTGATAATAGACGCATCCAGATAGGTTGAATCCAATTCAGCCCCTATTTTGTTTTGTTCCAGGATCTCGTCCGAATCCCTCTTCTTTAGTTTGCCTGTTCTTCCACCATTTCTACTACTTTTAGTTTTCTCACATTGTCCATTCTCATACTCAGATGTTGGTGGCCCACTGTGATCCTATGCACTTTTCTTTAAAAAGTGCTACCACTGAAATTTTGATTGGAAGTACCCTGCCCCGCATCTAGTTCTGCATCACAATGAGAAGGATTACTTAAAGAGGTGGACCTCCGACTAATGGAAGATAATTCTTGGAACCTATTAGTTTCATCCTTTGTAATTAGATTAACATATCTCTTGGCACACGTAAAGACTATACCATTATGGTAATCAATTTCATCCCTTCATAACTTTCTTGCTTTCCTCTGTTTAATGTCTTCTTGACATTTGCTCAATATGTCATTCAAAATATCATAAACCTTTCTGGTAGGCTCCCAGAGATTCATCTCCTTAACCTCTAGCGCCAAGGTCCGAATATCTGACAGTAGTTTAGATACCTTTCTTTTAGCATTCTATACCAAGATGCCCATCAAATTCATCAAGCTTGTTGTGAGCTCCATTTCCCACTTTATAAGTAGGCCCTCTTCCAAATCATCATAAATTGGTAAGATCTGGGACCTCCGACTTATGGGAATTCTCTTCAATTTTAGATATTTTCTAAGTGTGGTACTATCCCACCATTTAGACATCTCATTTTCCCTCAGTTTCTCCAATCTGAGAAATTCTTCTCTTAACCCTTTCTTTCTCTGTGGGTTTCCACTACTGACCGCTTGTCCCATATCAAGGTTCCTAAATACATCCTCTGCTGTCTTATCTCGATACTTCCAGACACTCTTTTAGTTATGTTAGTTCTATAATCAGTCTCTGCGTATAAGGAGGTGCCACTTCCTGTGCAATAAAATCCAACAGGGGTGAAAAGAAAATTGTTGGCACTCACTAATCTATCCACACAGTATATAAATGACATAAATCACAAATGCCACAGTGCTCGTGGGGAGGGTGTTCACTCCACACCCTCAATCCACCCAAATTCCAGTTTTTAGTCAGGATATTTTCTACAATAGTGGATTCACTATTGAAGTTGGTGATGAGTCTTACTGAGGCTTTAGTGCTGGGACTAAATGATTTTTCATTTCTCAAACTCAATTTGACCTTCTGGACCAGCCTGTTCAGAACCCGAGCATTGTTTGAACATCTCAATCATAATGTTTTGCTCTATAAGAAAGTCTCATTGCTGCAGTTCTTTTTGGCTCTGACAAGTTCACCATAGGTTATACTCCACTTTAACTGGTTAGGGTGACTGCTCAGGACGCGGAGGAGACTGTCACCAGATGTGGGGTTTTCATGTAATTTCGACACCAATTAGACATTTTAGAATTTTATGGTTAAAGATCTCTTTTATAGATTTTGAAGAACATTACAACATCTCCCACCTACAAACATTGGCTGGTGGGGGGGTACAAAAAGAAGGAAAGATGAGAAGGAAGAGGAGTGTAGAGGGGGGACACACCTTATTTCAGTGGTTTGCTGTTGTCAGTCATAAGGCCCATCCAGAGCTCGGATTATCTGACGGAATTGTTGGTCAGGGGTAAGTCTATTGGTTCAGTCATGAGAATCTACTGTCCTTGTCAGCCACAGGATGCAGATGTATGAGGGGCTGGCCAGTTCCCTAAACTCTGCTGACATATATCTAAGAGCCGAGCCCCATGTTTTATCGAAGAGGGGTACTGTACCGGTCTCTGCTGCCGTCAGTTTTTCCATGCCCATAAGTGTCCACAAACTGTGGAACCAGTCAGTGTGAGTGGGGATGGACCGAGCCCCAGCGCGCCTGCAGTAGCTGCTTAGCAGCTCCCAGTGCCAGAGTAATAGCCCGGCCCCTAGCGGAGCTGAACGGGTATGTTTGGGGGTTGGGGAGACCCAGCAGAATATAACTAGGAAACTGTGGTATGTTAGTGTCGTAAATATCGCCTATTGCTTGGAGAATCAGGCTCCAAAAGGAGGTAACTTTCGGACAGTGTCACAACAAGTGAGTGAGTATGCCCTCCAGTCTGCATCCACGCCAACACCTACCATTTCTCCGCACCCCCCATTTAGCCATTCAAGTGGGAGTATAATACATGTAGTGGGCTATTTTTAGGAACATTTCTTTGATGGTTGTGGTGTGGACTGTCACTCGTGCCCTGTGTAAAATATCCCACCACTCTCGATCTGTAAAGCTGCGCTTGCATTTGAACTCCCATCTGCGTTTGCCTGGTGTGGCTTGAAGCGTGGTCGGCGTAACCAAAAAAGGCATAAATATCGGACAGGAGTCATTTGTCCATTTTCCTAGTTAGGAGCCACTGTTCGAAGCAAGTTAGGGGTCTGCTTGCATGCAGACGTATTGCGGGGTAGGTTACCCTGTGATGGACAGCCAGATATTGCCAGTACAAAAACATTCAGGGGGTGCACCACCCCAAAGCATCCAGCAACCACAGTGAGCAGGAAGAGTCCAATGCTGTTGAAATGATAATAAAGCGAGGCTTCTCTCAGTTGCCTTCTGAAGATATTTTATTGATGTAAAAAGCTTGTTGTAACGTAAGGTTCATAAGGAAAAAGCAGCCAACGCGTTTCTCCCCATACAGATGGACTTCCTCAGGGCTGGTGGTTCTTTGTGGGTTGTATCATTCCTTTATGATGCAGGGTAATACACTGGTGGCAGCGCAGATGAAAGATTAGCTCCCATCAAGCTGGGAGCTCAGAGTGTTTTCAATGCACCGCCAACTTGGATTCTGAAGCGGCATGTGTTCTTTTTTTCTTCCCTCGATCAACAGGTTCTCTAAAAACACTTGCTCGTTCGTAGGAGGGGAGTCAACCCACTAGAGGGAGGCCACTTAGTCCTTCCACCACTTGATCATATCGCCCAACCTCAAAAGAGACATCTGATGATTTTCCCGGCTCCTGAGGAGGGCACTTTGTCTGAACGCCACATATTGCCGGTATGCGTTGTCGGGGAGACCATACTCTACCTGTAGTCTGCTAAAGTCCATGACACATTTTTTCATCAAAGAGATCCCCGATTCTCTTGTACTGTGAGTCCTGCCATGTTAGATAAGCTGGCTCCCCAGTTGCGGGGGGAAATCGGGGTTGCCGATAAGCGGTGTCTGGGGGGAGATCGGCGTGGACAGCCCCTTTGCCGTCTGTACTCTGTCCCATGCTCCCATCGCAACCCACAGGACTCAGGAAACATACACTCCAGGCGGTCGGTACCTTCTAAGTAGCCATGGCACCTTCCTTATGTGCATATGTGCATTCCCAATACCACCTGGTCGATAAAACACCAGTATTCGACCATATAGTGCAGCTGAGGTGCATAATAATAGCTAGGCAGATGCGGGACACCCAGGCCTCCCTCTGTCTGAGGTAGGTATGTCTGGCCCTTCAACATTCTAGCCCTCTTGCCGCTCCAAATATACTCCCATATCAGCGCCTGCAGCTTGTCTGGCAGGTGGGGGGTGGCTGCAGCGGCAGTGTCTGCATGAGGTAAAGTATTTTAGGCAGAAGAGTCATCTTAATCGCAGCTATATGACCCAGCCACGAGAGGCCGTAGGCCCTCCATTTCGTCAGTTCAGTGTGAGCAGTATCTAATATCCTAGTGTAGTTACATGCTTACGTCACTTACGGCGTGGGATGTATTTTCAGGCCCAGATATGTGATTTCTTGTGCGGCCCATGAGAAGGGGAGCCTCGCCTCTAGAGAGCACCTCTCCGCCTCTGGGATAGTTACTTTCAGTATCAATGATTTGGTGAGATTGGTTTTAAAGCCTGAGACTTTACCAAATGTTATCAGTTCTGTCATGAACCCTGCCAGGGAGATTTGAGGTTGAGAGAGATGGAGCAGCACATTGCAAATAGGGCAAATAGTAGGGACGAGAGGGAGGCAGCCCTGACGTGTGGCCCTTGAAATAGAAAACTGCTATGACAATCTGTCAATCACAGATACTATACCTCTAGGTTTATCATAATTGCAGCGTATCCAGTCCCGGAATCTGGAACCAAGTCCGAAATGCCTCAGAACCTCATGGAGTTACTTCCAGTGGACCCGGTCAGAGGCCTTTTCTGCGTCAATAGAAAGAAGAAGAGCTGGGATTTGGGCACGATTTACCTTGTCCAGTAAATGCCATAATCTTTTAGTATTATCGCTACAGGAGTGCTCAGGGTTGAACCAAGTTTGGTCCGGGTCGATCCGGCCCTGCATGTATGGGTTCAGCCTGTGGGCCAGGACTCCCGTAAAGATATTAGCGTCCACTTTCAGTAATGTGATGGGTCGGTATGAAGAGCACAGGCGAGGGTCCTTCCCCAGCTTAGGGATAATGGTCACCACACCTAGTTGCATTGTGGGAGAGGAAGGGAAGCCGTGCTTATAGTATTGTATAATCGAGCCAGCACTGGCACTAGCTCAGAGGCAAAGGACTTATAGAATTCTGTTCCAAAGCTGTCTGCACCAGGCGCTTTACCCGGTTGTAAACTGTGTACAGCTGCAAGGATCTCCGCTGTGGTGATGTCCCTGTCCATTAGTTCACTGGCAGCAGGGGGGATTCGGGTCAGTGGGACGGAGTTCAGATGGCCTTCCACTCCCTCCTCATCAAGTTCTTTGCTGTATACAAGTCGGAGTAGAAATGCTCAAACTGGTGTAAAATGTCCTCCTCTTGGCAGGTCCACGTGCCATCAGGCAGTTGGAGCTCCGCCACACATCGTCCCGCAGCTTGCACATGGAGTCAGTGAGCCAGTAGGCAGCCCGCTTTATTACCTTCTGCTCTGCGCAGTATTCTTATTAGTCCGTAATAGGGTGTATTACGCCTTATCCCCGTCTAAGGTTCGTAACTGCTTACAGAGAGTGGTACGTTGTCTCCTCATTACCAAAGACCCGGTCCGGCCATGGGTGACTTCCATCCTCTAGCTGCTGGCGTTTCTCCCGTCAGGCCTTATTTAGTCTTGCCGCTATTGCTATAAATTGTCCCCAAATAACTGCTTTAAGAGTTTCCCATAAAGTGGCAACACTGACCTCAGGGGTATCATTTGAGTCTAGGTAATGTTTATCGTGTCCTAAATTTCCACTAGTGTGTCCTTGTATGTTAGGAGTCTCGTATTAAGGTGCTAAAGTTTTGCATCTGGGGTGTGCAGTGAAAGGGTGGCGAGCGACAGCGTGAGCGGGGAATGATCCGACAGGGATGCCACCCAAATCTTGGTCTTGGTTACCCGGTTGGTAACGCGTGGTGAGGTAAAGGTCAATGAGTGCGTAGGTCTGGTGCACGGCAGAGAAGAAAGAGTATGCCCTCTCCGTCGGATGCTGCTTGCGGCAGACATCTATGAATCCTGCCGCCCCCACCCACTCCCGGAAATCATTTGGGAAGGCACCCGTCTGGCCATATTTCTAAGCTGATCTGTCAAGCTGGGTGTCTGCCACTAGGTTAAAGTCTCCCCCCACCACAATGTCTTTGTCCGGGGTAGCCAGAACCCTCCCCAGGGAATCTCCTAAGAATCGTTCCTGCTGTTCGTTCGGACCGTAAATGGTAGCTACCGTCAGCCTATGGCCTCGAAGATCTATGTGAAGGGAGAGAAGTCTCCCAGGAATCTCGGCTTGTCCCCTAAGTACCCGTCCCGGGAACTTGGTGGCCAAAAGGATTGCTACTCCTGCCCGCCTCCTGTGGCCTGAGAAGTGAAATTGTCTGTCAAACCAGCGTGATCTCAGCCTTTTCCAGTCTGAGCGAACTAGATGAGTTTCCTGTAGCAGGCAAAGATCAGTCCTTACGTCTCTGAGCTGTATCAGTAGTGCTTGACGTTTCACAGCTGCATTAAGGCCCCGAACATTTAGACTAAGGATAGTGGTCATGGGGAAGGTGAGGCTTACCACTACGGTGTTGATTGAACCCTTCACCCAATAGGAAAAAGACCAAGGTATGTGTACCTGTGACTGGCTAGGGAGTAAGGTGTGGCCCCTGCAAACTCAGGATAGAGGGATAGGGAATAGGGAAAGAGAGAACAAACAACAAGGTATAAACTTGAGAAGTGTTCTCCGCCTGGAAACAAACGTAGATCAATCTGAGGGTGAGCCCAGTCCTCATTCAGTCGTCAGGTGACCACCACTCTTGAGGGTGATTGGCGAGGGAGTAAGGTGTGTCCCCTGCAAACTCAGGATAGAGGGATAGGGAATATGGAAAGAAAGAACAAACAACAAGGTATAAATTTCAGAAGTGTTCCCCGCTTGGGAACAAACGTAGATCAATCTGGGGATGAGCCTGGTCCTCATCCCATCGTCAGGCAACCACTACTCTCGAGAGGATTGGAGCTCTGCCACATGGCTGTCTCAATCAAGTGTCCCTTTGCCTTCACCAGATTGTGCTCTGCTTCTCTAACTGCCCATCGGGCCACAGTTCTTTGTCAACAAGAGAAATGTATGTGGATCTTGTGGGTCTTCATTGGTCCGAATCCACATTCGAGATGCTGTCATGGCTGCTTAGGCTTCTAAGTAATG
This sequence comes from Pleurodeles waltl, assembly GCF_031143425.1. Lineage (NCBI taxonomy): Eukaryota > Metazoa > Chordata > Amphibia > Caudata > Salamandridae > Pleurodeles > Pleurodeles waltl. The sequence continues at coordinate 1,172,162,773 of NC_090447.1, read as the reverse complement.
CCACCCTCTCTTTTTGGCTCTCTGCCGTGTTGGGCTTATGATGTTTGGTTCATCTGGCCTGAGTTTTTGAGCACCCCCCCATCAGTTCGCGGTCGCTGCTCTCGTTCCCTTGGCGACTGTGCCATGTCTCCGAGGCGGGGTGGCATTCCCTCCATTGCCTTTGCCTCCTTCAATGTGCGGATGCTGCGAGTTTCATTTTGCCAGACGAAGTGGCGGCGGAAAGGATGGCCCCACTTATATCTAATACCACTTTCTCTTAGGAAGTCTGTTACAGGTCGGAGCGCTATACGACACTGTAGCGTCAGCGTCATCAAGTCCTGGAATAAGCCAACTCTAAAGCCCTCAAAGTCAATTAATGGTTGGTCTTGGACCGCTGCTATTATGATCTCCCTTTGTTTGTAGTGGTACAGGCAGGTCAGTATGTCCTGAGCTTGACCTGGTGAGCGGGCCGGGCGGCCAACCCTGTGTGTTCTGTCAAGCACAAGAGTCTGATTCTTTAGGGCCAGTGCCACGTGTTGGAAAAGGTGCACCACAAAGTCCTCTAGCACTCCCGGCACCGTTTGCGATGGTATGCCCTTTATTAGAATATTGGAGTGCTGTGACCTATTCTCCAAGTCCTCAATCTGGTATTACAGTTCTTGATTTTTGTCCTGTAGGGTAAGGAGCTCCCTCCTGTGGCAATCCAGTTCTTCCTCTTGCGCATCACGGGCTTGTTCTACTGTGTCTACTCGTTGCCCCAGATCCACAACTTCTTGCTTAAGTTCTTTGACCTTCGCCGCTATTTGTTGTTTCATGGTGGCAAAGTCTCCACTCAGGGACCCAAATAGCTGCTCCATGAAGGATCTAGTTAAGGGTGCTTCTCCGTCTCCCTGAGTTCCTTGGTCTACCAACTCTCCACCTTCCGTCACCGAGGGCTCAACTGGATGCGCCTTCTTGGCTGGAGTTTTATTGAAGAGGTCCTTGAGGGAACCATCCTTCTTGGTATGTCTCTGGGACGTCATCGCCGCTGTCCCATGAGCGATCACTGACCTTATTGGAAATATAGTCCATCAGCTGCATCCTCGGCTTGTTGAGTGTCTCTGTACTGTTGCTGATACCTGAGTCGTTAGGTCAGGTGTCGGCCCTTTGTTCAGTCTCTTGGCCATGCAGAACACCTCTTTCCTAGTTCCAAGTTTGCCCCCAAATTTGGCCTCTGTCGCAGTTCTTGTGCTGGGGTTAAGGTGCCCAGGAATGCCCCACGTCATTCACCTGCCTCGCTGTTGGTGGCCAACCACAGCAGCAGTCACGTAGGTCTCTGGGTCGGGGAGTCCGCTCACCCCTCCAGGGAGCTGGGAATTCTCTGGTCCAATCGGTAAGCCGTCCTATCCCAGATACTCACGTGGAAGGCCGGCTCGCGTTTCCGGTCACACAGTGCAACCGCTCTTATTTCATGTCTCCCAACTGGCTTGGTGCTCCCAGGTGGCCATGGACCTGTATTATGTCCCAAATGCTCCTTTCCTCGCCGAGCCCCGACCTGCTCCCGCTCTTTGCCATTTGATCACGCCACCTCCTACCTGCCCAGCAGCCACTCAAGCACCCACAGGCCCGTCTTGTCCTTCCTTTAGGCCAGCGCGGCTCCGGTGCATCTCCTTCGCCCGACCGGCGATCGGGGGCCGGTCCGACCACTCCTCAGCGTCAGGTTGGGTCTCGAAAGCCCTTAGAAGGCCCTGCGTCACACGCGGTCCTCCTCAGCCCACTTCTGCAGGCAACCGGTCAGCACCCCCAGCTGGCAGCGCCACACAAGGGCCCCCCAGCCCCAGGAGACACCCACCAGGCTGATTGGTCGTGCACCGTGGGGCGCTCGACATGACGTTCTCCCCGCAGACCGGGCCTCCTCACCCCTCCGCCGCCGGCAGGGACCCAGGAGGCCTCCGCCCAACTCACGACCTGCCTCGATCCCACTTTTGCTATCCGCCGGGCCACACTCCGGTTCTTCGGCTCATCTCAGGGGCCCTCACGGCACTGAAATTTTTGAATTTTAGGCACCGACTTTGAATCTGAAATGTCAGTGTCAACATCTCGAAAAATTATACTGGTTTTCCAATTGCTGCATGTGAATTCCAGATTATACTCATTGTCATTAAGCAGGTCTACCACTGAGCAGCCTTTTCTTCACTGCCCTACCAGATTAAAAATAAGTTGTCTATGAATCTGACCCACTTCACCACCCTTTCGATATCATTCATACATTCCTGAGCAAAGAACTCCTGACTCTACCACTAGCTCATCAGCAAGTTGGCATACCTATGAGCAGAGCAGGTGCCCATGGCTGTCCCCTGCCTCTGTTCCTGAGGGAGAAATCCATCATCTGCATAATCATCGTTGTGTAGGCATAGTAGCAAATGGAACGTGCCCTCAAAATATGCTTGCATGCTGCAATCCCATCCCTGTGTTAGATATTAGTATATAATGATTTTATATCTAATGTCATCAGAAGAAAATTATTCACCCAATTGAGGGAAGCTTTATTATCCTCAGTGTGAGAGATGACGGCACTGACAAGTTGTATCAAAACGAAATCAATATAACAAGATGTATTCTCCAGGACACTGCCTCTAGATTACACAATAGGTTGCCCAGGAGGGTTGACTAAGGACTTGTAAATTTTAGGTAACAGGTATAGCACTGGAAGTCTGGGATGTGAGTTTGAGAACTATAAATATTCCTCCAGTTCAATAAGACCCATCTCCTTCCACACATTGAGAGAATCACAAAATTGTAAAATTGCACTCTTGTAATCAGACTGGCTAATGACTTTGTAACAGTTGGTATCAATCAATTGTCTATGGGCTTCATGTACATGCTAATGGGCAAGATTACAATACTACCCCCTTATCAGGTGGTCTGATGATCACTGTCTTATCATTAATAAGGGATTAAAGGCTGTACACTGATACCAAGTGATGGACATTGTTGTGTGAGCAAGGCCATGGTGCCGAAATGCGTTGCATGAGCTGGTGTCTCTTCCGTTAATAAACAACACGTTTTTTGCACTCCTGAGTGCATGTATATTCATTCATATCCAGGCCATCTGCAACGTATCTGTTTGGTTTTGTCCACTCCCAGCACTACAAATACGCCACCTCCGCAAAATGGAGCAGCTATCAGCGGGCTTGTTTCTATATCCATATCTATCTATTTTATATATATATATATATATATATATTTTCTTTGATACAAATGCTCACAAATGAGCTCCAAACGGCCCAAGAGGGGTGGTGCAGCAAAAAAAACGGCAGAGCACTCCGGTTAATCTCCTTTCAACAGCAAAATTATAAAACAGCAGCACTCTCAGGAAATCAAAAGGAAGTAAATTTATTTAAACACAACGCGTTTCGGCTGACTAGCAGCCTTGATCACGTGAATGAGCCAACCTATCCATACACCAATATATACTCAGTGATCATGGTCATAGAAACAGGACTAAATCATGTATTCTTACAATTAATATAAATTTCAAAACATGACCATAATTAACAAGTTAGTCTAAAAATATGAACATCAAATTATACGCAATACAGAATATATACTATATTCATCCATATACACCCGTCTCTCATCATATATAAATAGAATAAATGTGATACAAATCAATAAATATATTATAAATAGATATAAATGACTTTAGAAAAAATTTATTAATTATGTATACTCCCATATATCGAAGGACAATAAATCTATAAATACATAAATAGTTACATAATTGTATAAATATAAAAGATATATACATATCCATATATATATGTAATGCCTATAAATCAAAACATAATTACAATTCAACCACCATCATCATCATCAAACAGACTTTATTCGGCTTTCAACAGGCCATAAAAGTATCAAGTAATAGTACATTGATAAATATGTAAAAAAAAGAAAATATTTTTTTTTATAAATAAATAGGGAAGATAATAAAACACATCGTTAATTCATTCAAGGACAGGTATATAAAACTTGATAAATTTACATCAGTGCAAAATCGAGTTCAATTACAGTATTTTCTGGAGAGTGAGGAGTTTACCGGAAATTCCAAATTTTTCAAATAAAATTAGTTCAGTACGCCCATAGACTTCCTTACAGAGAGTACTGTACATAAAAAGTTTGCTAAAATTCCACACATTTCAATAGAGGATAAAATCTGTAAGCTAAAATACGCGTCGCGGCACTGACGCAAATTAGTCGATCTTAAAAAAGGCAATAAAATACGTTTTCTTGGAATATCATAAAATTTACAAAACAGGACCACATGCATTGTAGATTGGGGAGCTTTTGCATCACATGGACATACTCTTAAGACTGTACTCCAGTCGCACATAATCGGAAAGGTTACTAGTCGATGGAAGATATTTAAGCGGAATCTTGTAAGGACAAATCGATGTCGGGGATTTGCCACGCTTACTAAGTAGGGCTGGACTGCATCCGTCGACAGAATTAGTTGGTTAGACATTACTGTAGATTTTTTTGATTCCACTTCCCATCTCTGTTCATCCAAGTACTTCAAAGTCGGGGCCCTCAGATCTCTCCTGGTTATTTTTTCCAGTGATTGTGGGTTTCGGTAATATGCTTCGCAGCCCATATTTTTAAAAAAGGTCATAATATATCTTAGCCAGGGAACTCTAAGCGAGTGTGTTAGATTCATGCAGTCGGATAGTATGGCCTGGCTTAATCCGGTATGCTCAGAGGTCCACACTTTATGCCATAATAATAGAGGCTGTATCTTAATTAGATCAGTTACAAAGTGGACCCCTAGTTCCGAATGGCTAATATATGATGACGTGCTATTTGGTGCCATTAGCAGGTATCTCAGGAAGTCATTTTCCACCAACTGAATCGCATGGCAGTTCGTATACCCCCAGATACATGCTCCATAAGTAGCCGCCGGGATACATTTGGCCTTGTAGATTTTTACCATGTTTGACGGGGAGATCCCCCCTAGTTTTTTGGAAAACATCTTCAAGGCCGCCGTTGTTTTAATAATCTGGTCTTTTTTTGTTTTCACGCAGTGTGCCCAAGTGGCCTGTTTATCGAACATTATGCCCAAATATGAGAAGGTGGGAGCTATCTTCACCTTGTCCTCGTGAATAGTGATTTTATAGGACTTGCTCAGTTTCCTGCCACAGTTCATTATGAACGTTTTCGAACGGTTGACTGTGAGGCCCAGGGCTGTCATGTAATTTATACAAGTGGTTAGGAGTTTCTGGAGGGCTAGCGGTGTCCTGGCCATGAGTACTGCATCATCTGCGTAAAGGAGTGCAGGGACGGGGCGATTGCCTATTTGTGGAAGGTCTTTACAATTGCTTATCAATTCACTTTCTAGATTGTTTATGTATAATGAAAATAGAAGTGGTGCGAGAACGCAGCCTTGGCGCACCCCTCTGTATATGCCAAAAGACTTAGGCCCTCATTCTGACCTTGGCGGTCTTTTCGCAAGACCGCCGAGTTACCGCCGCGGTGAAGACCGCCGACCGCGGCGGTATGCCGCTGTGCGCATTCTGACCGCTGGGAGCGTTCCGCCGGAAAACCGCCAGCAGCCACACTGGCGGTCGGCGGGAAAGTGGAGACTGGTCAACCTACACCGCCACGCCAGCAGAACACCGCCCACAGAATTACGACCCACATTTCTGTGTGGCGGTCTTCTGTTGGCGGTCTTCTGTTGGCGGTCACCTCCCCATGGCTCCTGTCACCTCCCGGAGGACCAACGCACAAGGTAAGTTGATCGTCCGTGAGGGGAGGGGGTGGGGGGGTGTTGTGTGATGTGTGCGTGCATGGGGGTGTGCGTGTGAGTGTGTAGAGGGGGTGTGTGAGTGCGTGCATGCGGGCGGGGAGTGCTGCTGTGCCTATGGGCAATGTGTTTAGTTCGGCGGGTGCGCATGTCGGCATGTATGTGTGCGGGTATGTGTCCCCGTTGTGTATGTGTGTGTGTAGGGGGGGTGTATATGTGCATGTTGGGGGTGTGTGCATGTCGGGGTGCGTGTATGTGCATGTCGGGGTGGGGGTGGGGAGGGGGTTCGTACCACCTCTGGGGGGTGGCAGGGGGGTGGAGGGTGTGGGGGGAGGACTCGGGGGGGCAGTGGGGGGTGGGGGAGACCCCTATCAGTGCCAGGGAAGGAATTCCCTGGCCCCGATAGTGCCTACCGCCATGGTTCGCATGGCGGTTCCCGAACGCCAGAAACCGCGGCGGTAAGCAGGGTCATGATACCGTTGGCGGTCTTGGGTCGACCGCCGGACCGGAGTGCGCAGACTCCAGCCCGTCGGTCATGACCGCCGTGGCTGTCGGAGTGGGGAAGTGGCGGTCGGTCGCGGCGGTGACCGCCGCGGTCAGAATGCCATTTTTAATACCGCCGGTCTGTTCGCGGTCCGACCGCCGCCTCTCCGCCGACCGCCAAGGTCAGAATGAGGGCCTTAGTGCATTCCCCTCTCATCCCGTACCTTACACTTGCTCTGCACCCAGTATACAGATCTCTTATGAAATGGACAATCGTTAGTTCGACCCCCATGCTTATTAGGATATCCCATAACTTTTCATGCAAAACACAGTCAAATGCTGAGGACAAATCTATGAAGGCCAGGTGCAAATTTCCCTCTCTGGTCTTCGTATACTTCCCCACTAGGATAGTTAAGTTCAGAGCCTGTTCCACTGTACCTAGTCCTGTGCGGAAGCCATACTGCACTGGGGATAGAATGTTATTTTCTTCCGACCATATTTGGAGTCTATTTAGGATTATTCTCCCCGCTAATTTGGCTGATGTATCGAGGAGAGAAATTGGCCTATAACAGGCTGGGTTAAGGCGATCCCCCTTTTTGTATATGGGTATGATGATAGAGTGGCGCCATGTTGATGGTGGGCCTTGTGTGCTAATGGCCCTCAGTACCTGCGTCAACAGAGGGCCCCATAAGTCGGTGTTGGTTTTATATAGGTCAATTGGAACACCATTGGGCCCTGGCGCTTTCCCGGCTTTGCTAGTGTTTATAGCTTCTACTACCTCCTCTAAGGTAAACTGAGGTGATACTGCTAGGTGTCGATCTTCCTCAGAGTCTGAGACTTTTGGAAGGTCCAGAGGAACTCTGCCATTGGGTTGACAGTATATCTTAGAAAAGTACGTGATCCAGTCCTCTTCCGAGATTGCAATTTCCATTCTAGGGGTATTATTGTCCCCTAGAACGGGAGTATTTATTATTTTCCAGAAGAGGGCATTGTCTTTCGTCAGACTAGCTCTGTGTAGATTGTCCCATAACTTCCCTCTCAAAGCGAGTTTCCTCTTTTTTGTGGCTGTCTTGTATGCCAGTCTGCAGGTACGTATTTCGGTCTGACATCTTATGGGGGCACTTACGGCTTTTTTTAGTCTTGTGTGCGCTTTCGTACAATCGTGGTCAAACCAGCCGGTTTCCCTTTTCTTGCCCCCTGCCCCTCCTGTCCTAGACGTGAGGGCTTTTTTTACGGCATAGGTTATCTGTTGGAAAGCACTTAGACATTGTCCTGGGGCCGTGTCATCACTAAGGCAATCAAGGAACACTTGGGTATGTTCACGTAATATATCTTTTAATAATGCCTGAGGGTGAGTCTGAGTCCATCTCAGTATATAACCATTACACGGGGCTAGTGTAATATCATTTACCATCGTTGCCTCTCTGGCTTTGGCCTGTGTGGCAGGGATTAATGAGAGTTCCAGGCTTTGAGGGAAATGGTCGCTTATTGCGATGTCGTGGATTATGTAATTAGTAAAATAGTGAACAAAATGTGTTGACATTAAAATATAGTCAATAACTGTATTTGCGCCCCTTCCATTAAAAGTTGGTTTAAGCTGTAGTTCTTTGGGAAATAGTTCATTTACAAGAGACAAATTATGTTTTTGGGCCACTGAATTCATTGCCTCTCCTTGAATGGTATGTGAAAAGTGCGGTCCTACGCCGATGTCTTCAGTATCCCAACCACACACCTTTCCTGTGGGTTCCTTGCAAAGATGTACATTAAAATCGCCCCCCATATAATAAGAGTCTCACGTCTGTTACTCGCACATATTTCCTCTAGGTCCTCACCCATCTCTGTTAAAATTTTGGGGACTTCTCTATGTGTTGCATTATTATAGAAGTTGATGAGTACTAGGTGCGTGTTATGATCCAAATTGCATTCAATCATTTGATAATAGGTTTTTGTGATTTGCATTTTTGGGTTACGTAGCCATGCCTTGTTTGAGATATATGTGCATAGGCCTCCCTTTGGCCTGCCGTGATTGGTCTGTACAGCTGGTGTATGGAATGTCTTGTACCCATTTATGTGGACTGGATTTAATGTCCAAGTCTCCTGAAGACAGATACAAGGAAAATCCTCAGTGAAATTCACCCAAAGATCGTTATTGATCTTATTAGTTAGGCCTGCCACATTCCAGTAAAGTATAGTTGTTCCCATATATTGATAGGGCAATTCAACCATATCATCTAACACTATTTTCACTTCAATAAGTTGATTATCATAGATATATATGGAACCAATATCATATTTTGAAAAACGAATTTATACAAGATATTTCATATGTATCATGCATAACATGAGCATGTTCTTAATCCCGAAAATTCAATAAAGTATTTGTTCCCTTATCTATTTTGTATAGTACACAAATAATGGAAAGAATACTTAACACTGTTTCTATAGGTCCAATATCCATCACCCTGTGAACAAACTAAACCATAATCACTAGTCAATACACAAATCTGGAATCCAACCAGACCCCATCATTCTGTAAAAGACATAAAATATAGAACAAAGCACATCATACTTAAAAAATTATTGAAACAATCACTTGAAAAATACATTAGGGAAAGAAATACACAATAAGAGAAAATATAACAATTGATTAAGACCAAGATCAAGTAAGCTTGCTATTCATATTTAAACCGCCTTAAGATCAAATCTTCGAAAATCACCAATTCAATATATATGGTACTTTATCATAATCACTGTCTCAAATCTCAAAATAGGTGAGTACATAACTCTTCGCCAATATTTAATCCATTTGGTATTTTAGTTTCTAAATCAACAATATATATGGATTCTTTTTTCCTTAACATCAACTCTCTATTTCCACCTCTATGATGGGATGGTACATGTTCAATACCATAGTAGGATAACAGGGTTGAATCAGAGTTGTGTTTCTCCTGAAAATGTCGCACTACAGGGTAATGAGAATCTTTTGTTGTAATAGCACGCATATGCTCTAAAATACGTTTTTTTACTACATGTTTCGTGCTTCCCACATACCTAAGGTGACATGGACATTCCAATACATATATAGTAAATGGAGTACTACACGTTATAAACTGTTTGATTTGTCTGTTAACTCCTAATTTACTCATAGGATATTCTTCTCTAGACACACTGTTGCGACAAGCTTTACAATGACCACAAGGAAAGAATCCCTGTAGGTTGTGCTCTTTTATTTGAGCGATAGAGGTTATATCATTAGATCTAAATCTATCATGAATATTACGGCCTCTTCTAAAAGTAATTAAGGGCCCCCTCTGTATCTCCTTACCAATAATGGGATCACTTTTCAGGATATTCCAATGTTTAGAGAAGATCTTTTTAATCTGTGCCGTATCCTCATTATAGGTTAAGATCAATCTGATATCATCGCCTTTCTCTTTTTCCTTTTTCTCAGTATTATCAAAAAGTGTATGTATTCTTTCCACTTTCTTGACCTTATCCATAGCCTTTCTGATTACCCAATCTGGGTAACCTCTTTGTTTGAACCTCTTAGTCATATCCTCCTGTTCTCTCTCAAAAGTCTCATCCATATTACTGATCCTTTTAGCCCTTAATAGTTCTCCATAGGGAATGCTCCATTTTAATTTATCCGGATGCCCACTGGTGGCATGCAGTAAGCTATTGCCTGCTGTAACTTTACGGAAAAGTTCAGTGTGGATCTTCCTATCCTTGATCTTAATCCTTGTATCCAAGAAATCAATCGAAGAGCAACTAATATCATATGTCAATTTAATATTGTACTCATTCTTATTGAGTTTCTCGATGAAACACTTAGCCTCATTCTCAGTACCTTTCCAAATTATGAAAAGATCATCGATATATCTAAGCCATAGTATGGCCTGATTGATTTCTGGATATTTATCTTCATCTTTGAAGATCCCTTCTTCCCATAAGCCCATAAATAAACAGGCAAAGCTAGGCGCAAAGCAAGTTCCCATTGCAGTTCCGAGAACCTGTTTATATAGCGTGCCATTAAATAGGAAAATATTATGCGTCAAGCAGTATCTTATCATCTCTATTAACATGTCCGTATGTGCCAGATATCTCAGAGATCTTGTCTGCAGGAAGTGTCTACATGCTTTTATACCCATCTCGTGATCTATAATCGTATATAATGAATTTATATCTAAAGTGACCAACAGAAAGTCATCTTCCCAGACAATAGCTCCTAGTTTACCTAGGAAGTCTTTGGTATCACGGACATAAGAGGGCAAATTCATAACAAATTCCCTCAGAAAAAAATCTACATATTTAGACACATTTTCTAACACATTCCCACATGAGGAGACAATTGGTCTCCCAGGAGGATTCTCTCTGTCCTTATGAATTTTGGGGAGAATATATAGGATGGATAACTTTGGATAATCCCTTTTCAAAAAACAGTATTCCTCCCATAATAGAAGGCCCTTGTCCTTCCATTCCATCAATAGGTTCCAAATTCCCATGATACTATTCAAATAGATGTCTTTGGTTACAGTCATGTAAAATTGGGAATTACTCAATTGGCGCATGACCTCATCAATATATCTCTGTTTTTTCCAAAGTACTATATTGCCACCCTTATCAGCAGGACAAACAATGGTGTCAATGTCCTCTGCTAATGATCTAATAGTTTCACTTTGGCTGAATGTCATGTTGCCTTTAGATCTAGGTTTAAACCATGTACGATGTCGAAAATGTGTCAAACTGTGTACTGCCATATCGTGAAAAGTGTCAATATTGTCATGTATCATATTTGGAAAGAAAGTGGACTTAGGTTTAAAACCAGATGGAGCTGCCAAGTCGTACACAATATCCAAATCATCTAAAGTTTGGTATAAATCTTTCTCATTAGTCAGTACTGATTGGTCTTGTTCTAATTCGTGAAGAGTTAGTAACGTATCAACATCACCTATAGATAACAGAGATTCATCTCTGTCTCTAATAGTAGAGGATTCCGGTCCATTACCTTTCAATTTAAACCATTTTTTTAATTTCAATTTCCTTATAAATTTAAACAGATCTATATGGGTTTCAGCATAATTAAACCGTACCGTAGGACAGAAGGAAAGGCCTAGACATAATGTTTTTTTATCATCCTCTGTTAACTGATGATCTGATAAATTAATAATAGTTTTATTCACCGTTTCACTATCCATTATGTCAATAGCTCGGAGCCATTCCTTGTTTTTCCCACTTGCTCCAAGTTTAGATCTCTTCTTAATACGGTTTCTGAGTCTCTCTCTCCTCTTTTGATTCCTGCTCGTCTTCCTCTTCGGCCCCTTGGTCTGCCCCTGTAATTCGACACTTCTCCTTTTTGTTTGTGTGAAACTTGCCTGCCGTGTCGTAGCAGGCGATACTCGTCTAAAAAAGTAGCCGGCTTGTTGGTAATTTCAGTGTTGGAAATTTCACTATCTGTTGAACTCAAGGAATCAATTTCTCTTACATTTTCCAATTCACTTTCGGAGGTGGAAGGTTGAGCTACAGGTGTAAGGTAACTTGACCCAGCCTTATATAGATGATCATATTTCCTGCTAAAGGTCAGAATTCTTCCACTTTCATAGTCACCTAGGTCTCTATGGAGTTTTTTGTTGTTTTTTTGTTTTTATATCATCTTCATATTTTCTCAATTTTATCTTCAATGTTTCATAGAAACCAGTAATCAGTTCTTTTTCAGATCTTGAGGCAAAATTCTCCTTCATTTTCTTAATATCTGTTAATAGGATTTCCCTATCACGCCAAGCATATTTCACCAAAATTTCAAGCATATGTTTGGAACTTAATGCCGAATTTTCCGCCCACTCTTTCAACATATCCGGATTAGATGTCTCATATGCTGGTGTAATAAAGATTCTTAATCCTCTCTGGACCGTATTTTGATCAATATAATTTTGTAAGGAAGTAGCTTCCCACCATTTAGATATTTCTTGTTTACACATTTTCTCCAATTTATACAATAATGTGTTTAAATCGCTGTTACCACTTGCATCATTCCCGAGTAATTTTCCTCTCAAAGCAGTCTTATATATATATATACATACACACATACACATACACACATATAAATATTTTCTTACAAAACCAAAGGTTACAGGGAAGTTGTAGTTAGGTTCTGAATTTACTCGCACACAACCACAGAAATTCAGTATTTATTGTTAGAGTTATTTCAAGTAACTATAATTCGTGCCCCAAGGTAACTATAACCCACGCCGACAGGGGCCCGATACCCAAGGAGGGTGGAGTGCACGCCACGGGAGCACCATACTGGCAAAGAAATGTCAATTCAACAAAAAATAAATGCACGCTCACTCAAAAAGCAGTTGAACAAACCTTTACCCCAAACACAGATGCGTTTCAGCTATCATTATGGCCTTGATCACTTAACCATCCTTGGTGTACACAGTGTATATAAACATAAAAATCAAAGAAGGACACTCATAATACCCCATAGTGATTTCATAGCGGGAGCCATATTGGAAGGGGAAATACAAATGGGAGAACATACATCATATTACAATAATATTAGGTAACAGACTAGACTGTGGATACAAACAGTAAAAATATCAACACAGATGAATAACAGAATTGTTTCTTAGATGTATTAAACATGAACTCCCAACTGCCCAAAGCCACATCTATCCTTATACAAGTAGTATATTCAACAATGAATCTACAATAAGACCAATCGGTAGCACGCACTCCCAAGTAAGATGAACCCCACGTTACATACCGTCTGCCCCCCTATATGTAGTAAAAAATAAGTGGGAAAAATATTTCCTCCACATGTTACATACCAAACATTGTAAAGTGCACCACTCAGTCAAGTGGGCAAATATTGCACAGGAAAATACCTCCACATTTTACATACCAAACATTGTAATGTAAAGCACTCAGTCAAGCCCTAGTGGGCAAATATTGCATAGAAAAAAGGATTCTGAGGGACTGTGTATGAGGTTAATGGAATCATACATAGATACAAAAGTAGACTTCACAGGATTCCACAAAGTAAGTGCACCTCAATGTATATACCTACACGATACTAAGGTGGAGGGGGGAAGAAAAAAATATACAATAAATATTCCAGGAAGACAGCGGCTTCTAAACACAAAGAAATACAGATCAAAGATCAATAAAGATATATGAAAACATGTGAAATCATTACATGGAAGAAAATACCCTGCAGTTCCAGACAGGTTTCCTAATAGCATACAGGTGTGAAACCCCTCAATATACAATATCCTTGGTGTCACAAGTCCATATACATTAAAGGCACTCTACCAAGCACCTGCTTCCCCCTAATATAGGCACCTACTGCACAACACCCCCTCTACCCAGTGCAAACAAAAGCAAAGTCGTATCTGAAAAGTAGTGCAGAACCATGTGTACTTGAAAAATGGGTAGAGGAACTCCTCCTGAGATTTCAGTGCAACCAATGGTGCCCTTTCCTTTCCTCCTGTAAAACAAAAGCACAATGAAAACACAACAGAGTTAAAAAGTGGTACTGTAGGTAAAATTCCCCAAAAATTCAAAAAAATCTTAATAGATCCGAACTACAAAATACCAAGTACAGAAATACAGAAACAACATAAGAGGACCATCTATATTTACTTAACTACTATTCAGATGTATACTAAGTTCCTCATTGAGGTTGAGACCCCCAGGACTCATAGACTACAGCAAAGAACCTCAACTTTGAGCGGTCTCCGCTGTGCTTCTCCTGAAAAAACCTGATATTTTTCATCACACTTGTCTATGGCCCTCAGGTGTTCAATAACTCTTTTCTTAACAGCACAAACAGTGATGCCTACGTAACAGAGGGCACATGGACATATCAGGATGTAATTAACAAACTGGGAACTGCAGGTGAGTCATTGTTTGATCTTGCGTGTTTCCCCCAATGGCAACATACTACTTAACAGACTGACTATTTTTACAAGCCTTGCATTTCCCACATGGAAAAAAGCCTTGAAGGCCATACTCTGAAGCCCTCCGTAACGATGACATCATTGTGAATGAGCTAATCTCTAAGGGTCTTGCCTCTCTGAAAGTAATGTAAAGTCTTTCTCCAATATCCTTACCAATAATGGGATCAAGTTTCATGATATCCAAATGCCTAGCCAGTGTGTTTCTAATCATTTTGGAAGCGCCATTGTAAGTCAATAAAACTCTTTTAACCATTTTGAGTATTCACCTTCTTGTCAATCCTAATGGTTTCTCTGTTGACTTGGGACACCCTTTTAATGTCCTTATTGAGGATCCATAAAGGATATGCTTGTTCCCTCAAAGGCACCGAACAGTCTTCTGTTGCTCCATGAAAGATACCTCTGTACTGCAATTTCTCTTAGCCCCAAGGAGTTCCCAGCAAGAAATACTCCATTTTGGGATCTCTGGGTGGCCACTCCCGCCATGGAGGAGGCTATTACTTGCTGTTGATTTTCTATGTAACCGTGTCCTTATTTCTCCCCTAGTTATCTAAACCAAAACATCTAGATATTCAGTTTGACTGTCACTGATGATATGTGAAAAGGACAGATTAATGGAGCTCCTATTGAGTTTAGCTACAAACTCCATCGCACTGTTCTCAGATCCCTTCCAAATGATGAAAAGGTCATCAATATACCTGAGGCACAGGATCAACCGTTCAAAATCTTTGGACAAGGTATCATCATTAAAGACCTCTTCCTCCCACCAGCCAAACAATAAACTCACAAAGCTGGGGGCGAAACAGGTCCCCATCACGGCCCCTGAACTTGTTTACAGAGTGTGCCATTAACCCCTTTGCTGCCAGGCCTTTACCCCCTCCTGTAGCAAGGCAGTTTTGGCTATTTGGGGTAGTTCGCGCTTAGGCCCTCATAACTTTTTGTTGACATAAGCTATCCACGCCAAATGTGCGTCATTATTTTCCAACATTCTGGAAATTCTAAAGGTACCCAGAGTTTGTGAGTTTCCCTTGAGGAGTCCAAGAAATTAGCCTAAATACAGATAAAATGTTGTTATTTTGAGAAAAATGGGTAAAAGTGCTGCAGAAGAAACCATCTGTTTTTTTCCTTGCAAATAGCATCAACAAGGGTTTGTGGTGCTAAAGTCACTATCTTCCCAGCTTTCAGGAACAGGAAGACTTGAATCAGAAAACCACATTTTTCAACATAATTTTGGCATTTTACTCGGACATCCCCATTTTAACTATTCTTTGTGCTTCCAGCCTACTTCCAGTTAGTCACTGAAATGGGTGTGAAACCAATGGTGGATCCTGGACAGCTAAACCTTTCTAAAAAGTATCCAAAATTCTGAATTCAGCAAGGGGTCATTTGTGTACATCCTTCAAGGTCTTCCTATAGAAAAGTAACAGTTGAAATAAAAAGAAAATTGAAATTGAGTTGAAAAAAACAGCCATTTCTGTGTATGTTTTCTTCTGTACGGTTTTCCAGTTCCGTAAATTTTTTTAAAGCAATATAGTGTTATATCTGCAGGACTCTTCTAGGTGCGGGGATATACAGGGCTTGTAGGTTCATCAAGAACCCAAGGTACTCAGAGCCAATAAATGAGCAGTACCTTGGAACGGGACTTAATTGTATAGCGGGTATACAGCTAATCATTTGGTAAAATATAAAGAGTGAAAAATAGGTATCAAGAAAGCCAAAGCATTTCCAAAATGGGCACAAGCTAAGGAGTTCAGAAGCAGTGGTTATTTGCACATCTATGAATTCGGGGTCCCCATACTAGCATGTGAATTACAGGGCATTTCTCAAAATGGCTTCTTTCTTAAACACGGTCTTACATTTGGAAGGCAACTATGTAGAGAAAGACAATTGGCAATGACACTTGTTCTTCTATTCTGTGTTCCCCCAAGTCTCCAGATAAAAATGGTACCTCACTTGTGTGGATAGGCCTACTGTCCGCGACAGGAAATGCCCTAAAACACAACGTGGACATGTCACATTTTCCAAAGAAAACGCACATGTTTTTTGCAAAGTGCCTAGCTGTGGATTTTGGCCTCTAGCTCTGCCGACACTTTGTGAAACCTACCAAACCTGTGCATTTTTGCGAACTAGACACCTAGGGGAATCCAGGATGGGGTGACTTGTGGGGCTCTCATTGGGTCTGTCACCCAGGATCCTTTGCAAACCTCAAAATTGAGCTACAAAAACACTTTTTCCTCACTTTTCGGGGCTGAAAAGTTCTGGAGTCTGAGGGAAGTCACATACTTCCTTCAACCCAGCATTCTCCCAAGTCTCCCAATAAAAATGGTACCTCACTTGTGTGGGTAGGCCTAGTGCCTGCAACAGGAAATGCCCCAAAACACAAAGTGGACACATCACATTTTCCCAAAGAGAACAGACATGTTTTTTGGAAAGTGCCTAGCTGTGGATTTTGGCCTCTAGCACGGCCCGCACCTAGCCTAGGACAACCTACCAAGCCTGTACGTTTTTGGAAAGTATATACCTAGGGAAATCCAGGAAGGAGTAACTTGTGGGGCTCTCACTGGGTTCTGTCACCGAAAATCCTTTGCAAACCTCAAAATGGGGCTAAAAAAACACTTTTCCTTTTTGGTGCTGAAAAGTTGAGGAATCTGAGGGGAGCCACAAACTTTATTCCACCAAGCGTTCTCCCAAGTCTCCCGATAAAAATTGTACCTCACTTGTATGGGTAGGCCTAGTGCCAGCGACAGGAAATGCCCCAAAACACAACTTGGACACATCACATTTTCCCAATGAAAATGGATGTGTTTTTGGCAAAGTGCCTAGCTGTGGATTTTGACCTCTAGCTCAGTCGGCACAAAGTCAAACCTACCAAACCTGTACATTTTTGGAAAGTAGACACCTAGGGGAATCCAGGATGGAGTGACTTGTGGGGCTCCCATTGGGTTCTGTCACCTAGAATCCTTTGCAAACCTCAAAACTGGGCCAAAAAAACATTTTTTTCTCCACATTTCAGTGCTGCAAAATTCTGGAATCTGAGGAGAGCCACATACTTCCTTCTACCCAGCATTCCGCCAAGTCTCCCGATAAAAATGGTACCTCACTTGTGTGGGTAGGCCTAATGCCCGCAACAGAAAATGCCCCAAAACACAATGTGGACATGTCAAAGTTATCCATTACAAAACTATCTATTTTTGCAAGGGGGGGCACCTGCATTTTTGTTCCCAGGGTCATCTAGTGAAACCTACCAAACCTAGACATTTCTGAAAACTAGACACCCTTGGGAGTTCAGGGAGGTGTGGCTTGCATGGATTCCCCCAACATTTTCTTACCCAGACTCCCCAGCAAAACTCAAATTTAGCTTAAAAAAAAAAAACATTTTCCTCACTTTAAAGCCACATCACGGCACCAACCCCTCTACAGTCCATTCATATGTGACAAGTACAAGACCATTCATGCCGCCAGCCGCGGACCCAGCACATTACAACACTCACATCAACAGACACTGCCATTCAAGGGCCCATCACTTTCATACGCCCAAATGCCTGACACAGCAATCACACCAACTGACGGAGTCTGCGGACAGGCGTTTGTCTTGTAGTGTGTTGCAGTGGCCAACAGCAAGTCACTATTTACGCCGCCAGCCAAGCGCCAGCTCACACACACTGTCAGCCAAGAGCCACTCCATGCACACCGACAGCCAAGCGCCACTACACGCACACCACCAGCCAAGCACCACTCCACGCACACAGTCTGCCAAGCGCCACTCCACGCACACCACCAGCCAAGGGCCACTCCACGCACACCACCAGCCAAGTGTCACTCTACGCATACCGCCAGCCAATCAGCACTCCACGCACTCCCCCAGCCAAGCACCTTTTCACGCATATCACCAGCCAAGCGCCACTCCACGCATACCACCAGCCAAGTGCTACTCCATGCACACCACCAGCCAAGTGCCATTCCATGCAAACCACCCGCTAAGCATCACTCCACGGACACCGCATCACTTTTTTAACAAAAAAGACAACACTAACTAAATACAAGTAAATCAAAACTACAAACACAAAAGCTCTAACTACATGCATGACAATAATGCCAACCGTGAAACTGAACAAAAAATATAAATCAATATAGAACAGGCAGTTCACTTTTACAATATTTCCCAATAATTCTTCTGGGTGTGGGAACTTCCAAAACAGCGGGCCACATACAGCCCAGGGTTAGAAGGATAATCGGGGCAGTATATACAAGTCTCCCTCCGGATACCTCTTCGGGCACAGACTCTACATTTCTTAACAGAAAAGTTTTTTTGGGGCATGGAAGGAATGTGATTAGGAAAGTGGCGTTCAAACCAGCCACATCCTCCACCACTGCTTCTGTATGAACAATTGCCTGTTCCACTACAACAAGGCTCTCTATCACAGACTTCTGAAACTTAACAAATGTCATATTTGACTCAGGAGAACAATCTTTGAACACAACAAAAGGATTAAAAGTTGCTAAATAGAAGAGATGTATAGCTAACTTCTTATACCAACCATAAGCCTTACGTACAGCAGATAAGGGTCCAACCTCTTATCTACTCCATCTATACCACTCATGTATTTATTGTAGTCTAAAATGCACACAGGTTTGCGCACTTCAGCAACCTGACCCCAAACAGTCACAGGTGAAGTACGCTCATCATAGATGGTAGTCAGCATGTAGACATCCCTCCTATCTGCAAATTTCACAGCTAGCATTTCAACATTTCAACATTACGCAAGGCGCTGCACTGTCCCCTCTCAAGTTTTTTACACACAAGCTCCCTTGGATAGCCTTTACAGTTAGAGCGGATTGTGTCACAAGCAACAGTGTCCACTTTGAACAATTCCCTGAACAATTGCACACCAGTGTAGATGTTATCTAGAAACAAATGGTGACCTTTGTTAAATAGTCATCTACCAAATTCCCACACAATTTTCTCACTAACTCCAAAAGTGGACGGACAACCAGGGGAGGTCAATACTGGAATCCCTACCAGTGTAGACCAAGAAATTATAGACATATCCTCTACTGCTCTCAGACAGCATATACATCTTAATTCCATTACGTGCCCTCTTACTCGGAATGTACTGCATAAAATCCAACGGCCCTTGAACAGGATCAAAGACTCGTCCACAGCTATTTCTTTCCCTGGAACATAGATTTCTCAAAACCTATCTATAAAGTGATCAAGGACAGACCGAATCTTAAAAAAACTGTCACAATCAGGGTGATCTTGTGGCAATGCTAAAGCATTATTAACAAAATGCAGAATCCAAAGATGGAGCAACTACCGATTACAACTCATGGTTGCAGGAAACATAGCCGTTGCCATCAAGGGACTAGTAGACCAATATGAAGACAGTGACGGCTTTCTTATCAGCCCCATCAAAAAAGTTATACCCAAGAACTTCTTTAACTCTTCCAGGTTTGTGAGTATCCACCAGGTAGCTCTAGAGTGTGGCCTAAGTCTGGCCTTGTTGTCCCTCAAATACTGTTCAGCATACGAATTAGTCTGCTGAACAGACTCTTCCAAAAATACATCGTCCATAAATAACTGAAAGAAATTGATAGGCAAAAAGTTGTCCGTATTCACTCTACACCCCGGGAGACCAGTAAAGGCAGGCAAAGTCGGCTGCTCCATGTTTGGGGCAGGCCAGAGTTCAGGTCTTCCAATGGGAAGCCTTTCAGCCCCAGGCTGCTGCACTATTGGCACATCAGTGTCCTCCTCTAAAACAGGCACTTCATCCGCACTGAGAGAGGCTTCATCATCAGATGATTCCTCTCAGACAGGAAATTCACTGCCAGAATCTTGCACTTCCTCCTCTGCTCAGATGCACAGTCAGTCTCATTATCATAGTCAGAAGAAGACTCAAAAAGCAAACCAACAACCTGCTGAGTGGTCATCCTGCAGCTAGGCATCATCCTTTTAAATAAAAGTAACTTGACAAATACACCAACAACAACCAACACTGGGTAAATTAAGTAATAAACAAAGTGTGGCTTTATCACAAAGACCTATTCACCCAAAAACGATACTACTCGCTTGCCTGAGACAGCTAGACTCACCAACACCTACTCTGCACAGACACAGCAAGCACCAATAATATCCCACTAAAAAGGAAAAACCATACAAAATTACACATAAGACAACACAAATATCATCATGCACAAATAAAAGGGCAATTTCACATACAATGAAACATAAGCTAATAGCCTGCATGTAGTACACCATTTACAAAAAAATCATTCATACATGGAAACAATACTCATTTGGAGTGAATAGTCCAAAAAGGTTTTCCTTAACAAACACATGAAACTACAAAAACTGCATATCTACCACTGCACAACCGCAAGGAGTCACAGCAAACGAATCAAAAGCTTTGACCTAGAACAAAAAGGAGAAATAAAACATTATGATCACAAATACTTTGCCAGTCTACAAACACCCCGCCATCAAACATTTACAAACTTTTAAATAATAGAAATAGGCCGATCTACTCCCAAAGGGAGCAGAAATGGCCAAAATGAATGCCCCCCCTACAGGGGGCGACCCTTCCCCAAGGGGCCGCCCCACCAAACAACAAAACAACACACACAAAACATAATCCCTGGTGCTCAGAGATTTTTGCCCCCCTTGGGGGCAGAGAGGCCTCACAAAAATAGGCCGATCTGGCAGAAATGGCCAAAAGTAATTTACAAAAACAAAGAAACAAAGAATACACAGTTCCAATACAGAAAGAAGAAGTGCGGTCCCTGCAGAATCCCAGCGGCAGGAAAAAGAGATCCCTGAGGTCCATATATACTGAAACAAGAGCCCTCATTCACCAATAGGTGACATGCTTCATCATTGGACTATGCTCCTCATCAGGCCGGCACTGCAATGCCTGATGGGCCCCACGAAGGGGGCTCTTTGCCGGAGTTCTTTTATTGTAGGAAAATGAAGGTTGATGTGTGTTGTATTGGTATAGAAGGAAGATGCAGTTAAAAATGGCTAGAGGTAAAAATGATAATTTATTAAGTACTGAACCTCTGTCATGATTAAAAACAAAACAATAATGAGGGGAAAAGAGGATAAGGTCTCGTCTCCCCTGCTTCAATCAAAAATCGAAACTACGCTACCCTAAATTCTGGGAGTGCAGTGTAAGCAAGTACAGGAACCCCTATACTGCTTCTACATGAAGGTCAACATGTTTCTCGCTACATAAGTCTATAAGATCTAATGCGATTCATCAGGACCAGAAAAAACCTACCTAATTCTAATTGTCACAGTACCTACAGTGTGTATTGCAGTATTTCGCAAGAACCCTCCTCGTGTGACACTTCCGGGAGCCTCGAGCTGGGTAGGCGACAACGGCCGCTGTGGCTGTCTAAGAAACCTTTTTGGACCACAGTAACTTGTTGCGTACCCGATGGGGCCCATCCCCTAATACGAGGAGGGTTCCTGCTTAACCCTTCGGCAGTCTAGCACAAAGCAGTCAAGCTTACCTTGAAAGCAATGTGTAAAGTATTTATGCAGCACATAAGCAATAATAAAGTGAGAACACAATACAAGAAAAGTCCCACACCAATTTAGAAAAATAAAAATGTAATAAATTATTTGCCACAAAATAGAAAAATACAATCAGTACAAATGGAGATATGCAGTTTTAAAGATTTAAATAAAAGTAGCAGAAAAACGTGCAAAGCACCAACTGAGGGTATCAGGTCGTGCTGGATTTGGACAAAGTCACAAGTTCAGTATAACCGCAATAGAGCGCAGGCTTGGCACAGTATCAAGCTTGGCTCGCTGAGAATTGTACCTTATGTCCTTGGAGCGAGGTCTGCTTTGCCTTGCTTTACGGGGCTTTGCATTGTTTGAGCCGACTTTGGTGGAAGCTTCAGTTGGGCTGGTATAGCATCTTTAACCCCACTTCCAAGGGTCCAGGACTTGAGTGGGCACCATTTCGAGGATCAGGACTCAATAAGGCTGGGTCCAGGTGAAGGTTTCGGATGGTTGGAGCCTATGGAGCCTTTTTCTGTCCCTGAGGCTCTATTCAGGATGCCAGTCAGATAGCCCTTGGAGTCACTATGGTAGTTCTGGGTGCCAGCAGATCTCATCTCAAGCAGCAGGGCATTCCTCTGAGGACACTAAGCTGGCTTCAGACAGCAGGCCTCAAACAGCAGGGCAGTCCTTCCACATGCCCGGAAGTGAACTGAAGAGTGGGTCTGAAGGGCCTTCTTCTATACCTGGTACTTACTAGCTTTGAAATTAATGTATGATGGAACAAGGCATGCAAGCACCACGTATTGTCTTAACAAGGTGGTCGGAACAACAACGTGTTGTTTCCACGCATGCCTTTACCACGCATGCCTTTACAACAATTTTTCATTGTAAAAGCATCCCTAGTAAAGGCATGTGTGGGAACGGCATGCATGGTTCTATCATTGCACCCCTCCCCACCTGCCCTAGGGCCCAAAAGTACCCCACTACTAATACTTAAACTACCCCGACCCCCACCCGCCCTAAAAACAAAACTACCTGACCCCCCAACCCCACCCCTAAAAACAAAACTACCCCAACCCTCCACCCGCCTTAAGGCCCAAAAGTACCCCACCCCTAATACTTAAACTACCCCAACCCCCACCTGCCCTACAAACAAAACTACCCTAATGCCCGCACCTAAAAACAAAACTACCCTGATCCCCCACCCCTAAAAACAAAACTACCCCAACCTCCCACCTGCCCTAAAAACAAAACTAGCCTGACCCCGCCCCTAAAAACAAAACTACCCTGACCCCGAACCCAAACCCCCACCCCTAAAAACAAAACTATATCAACATCCCTCTACCCTGAGCCCTAAAACCTTCCCCAACCCCCCACCCGCCCTAAAAACAACCGCCCCCCCACCTTCCCTAAAACCAAAACTACCCTGACTCCCAACCCCACCCCTAAAAACAAAACTACACCGACCCCCCACCCCTGCCTCTAAAAACAAAACTACCCCGACCCCCCGCCCGCCCTAAGGCCCAGAAGTACCCCACTCCTAATGCTTAAGCTACCCCAACCCCCACCTGTGCTAAAAACAAAACTACCTTAACCCCCCCACCCTGTCCCTAAAAAAACAGAACAACCCCAACCCCTCCACCTGTCATAAGGCCCTAAAGTACCCCACCCCTAATACTTAAATTAGCCCGACCCCCCACCCACCCTAAAAACCAAACTACCCGATCCCCCACCCCCACCGCTAAAAACAAAATTACCCTGACCCCCCCACCCTAAAAACAAAACTACACCGACACTCCCCACCCTGAGCCCTAAAACCTTCCTGGACCCCCCACCCTCCCTAAAAACAACTGACCCCCCACCTGCCCTAAAAACAAAACTATCCCGACCCCCCACCCCTAAAAACAAAACTACCCTGACACCCCCCACCCACCTTGAGCCCTAAACCCTTCCCCGACCCCTCCACCTGGCCTAAAAATAAAACTACCCCACCCCGCTCCTAAAAACAAAACTACCCCGACACCCCCACCCAACCTGAGCCCTAAAACCTTCTCCGGCCTCCCACCTGCCCTAAAAACAAAATTATCCCAACCCCCCACCCTGCCCATAAAAAAAATAACCCAATCCCCCACCCCAAGCATTAATCGACCCAAACCCTAAACCTAAAAACTATCTCCAACCCTGCCCCAGCAGCACTTACCTGACTGCTCCCTCTCCCGATCCACACAAACCCCCCGCCCCTAAAAAAAAGTGGCCTAAGCCCTTTTTCCACCCCACCCATAAAAACTACCCCCAACCCTGCCCCAACATCACTTACCTGACCGCGTTCTCTCCCAATCCACTCTGCATTTTTCTCTACCTTAACCACGCATATACGTAGTTCAGCACATGCGTGGTTAAGGCAGAGAAAAAGCTATGTGTTGTTCCGGCAAGCGTTGTTATGCTGCGTGGAAAACGTCTGTGTTGTTTCCAATGCGTCGTTCAGGACGTTTTCCCTCTGGAATAAGAGAAACTTCTGGAATTTTCTCTCTGCAGAGGTGTTTGGATTTTCCTTGCTCACTACTCTGTCTGCTGTCACAATAGGCTACTGTGAAGTTCTTTGTGGGTGAGCTAAGTAAGTGTCTTTGAAGTGCAAGGTGACAGCTCCACCTGCCTCATCACGTCAGGATGGCCCATCCTGCCATCTTTCAGGCCCTCTGTTGTAATTTTGTCTGGGAGTAATAAACAAAGGCCATCTGCCAACTACACCTAGTCATATGATTCAGGAAACAGGTTGCGGGCACCAAATGGTTAGTGCAAGAAGATGACAACTTTCTAAAAGTGGCATTTTCAAATTCGTGACTTAAAATTTGACATTACGAGTAAAGAAGGGTTTAATTTACAATTCCTCAGACAGCAAACATGACCTGCTCCCACACAAAAGTTATCACGTATTAAATGTAATAAGGTAACCCAATGCTATTGTATCAGAGAGGTATGCCTTGCAATAGTGAAAAAGAAAATTGAGAGCTTTTCACTTTCAGGACATGTAAAACTTAGAGGTACAGGTCAATTTTTTCAAATCCAAAACACCCTATCATATGTTAAAAGTACATATTCAACTTTTTAAATAATATGCACCCTATGCCTTCTTTCGGGCCTACACTGGGAATGACATATGTGTATTGAAATAAAATAAATGTTTAGGCCTGGCAAAACGTTTATTTTGCCAGATCGAAATGGCAGTTTAAAACTCCACACAATTGCTACTGTGGCGGATCTGAAACATGTCTTAAAGGGGTACTTAAGTAGGTGGCACAATAAGTGCTGCAGGCCCAATAGAAGCATTTAATGAACAGACCCTGGGTACTTGCAATGCCACTTTACTAGGGGCGTACAAGTAAATTAAATAGGCCAATTAGGTGTAAGTCAATTGTACCATGTTTAGAGGAGAGAGCACAAACAGGTTAGCACTGGTAAATTGTGCGGAGCCCTAAAACCAACAAAAAACGGGTTAAAAAAACAGGAGGGGATGAGAGAAAAAAGTGTTCAGAAGTGACCATGCAGAGAAGGCTAAGGCGAACAAACATATTTAAAATAAAAAGGTATTCATCATAGATAAATACAATTAACAGAAACTGAAAAATAATAATTTCATTTTAATTAAAAGAAAGAAACTGTATCATTAAATAACCTGGTCACCCAATTAACAGAAATACAACAAAAAATGAAAATGAGTAATATATCAAATATGGTAAACAGATAAATAGCAATTTACAAAAAATAATTAAGATTAAACAATGTCCTCCCTAGAAACCATGAAACTGATACTGATGTAAAAAATACTAATTGAATTATTAAAACAAAATAAACTTCATATTCAAAAATACAAACTATACTAAAATGATTAAAGTACCACAATTCACTTTTTAGGGGCTTTTCCAGTTGTTGGGACATGGTTGGCTTCATTACTTTGCTGCCCATGTGATGGGGGTTTCTAAGCAGTCTAATAAGCACTTTATGCTGTTTTGCACAATGTATTCTGTTTTTAAAAAGCAGTTTTTACGTCCTATTTTTAGAGAGAAAAGTTTTATAACACATCAAGAGGGCTTATTGATTGTACAGCTTTTAGAGTCACCAAAAATATGTTTTGCAGTTTTGAACTTCATTATTCAGACTTTGAGGCTAAGCAGATGATATGCTTAATGATTTATGACAGGGGTTAAATCACTGCTGTGTTTGTCACCAAATGATTTTATGATATTGCTGTATTGTTTTTATACTTCTTTTTTAACCTTGTGCTTTTATGGTTATACATGTAACCAAATAAAGTATGTTTAATTGATTAAAATAGCAATTAATCAGTTAAATAATTTGCATAATTATCAAATAAGAACTTAATTAATATAGAAAAAATAATGGGAAATAAAAAAACAAGTTATATTTTAAATAATTCCGCCCTAATCCCCAACAACTCGTTACTTTTCAAAATTACTAATTACATTTTTTTAAATTTCACCTTGAAAATTACAAACTATACTAATAACAATAACAAATGTTATCATAATACTGATACCATATAATAATACAATCACTAATATATATTAAATCAATTTAAAAAAACATTTTATACACCTATATTAAAGAAAACAATATTAGATACGTAAAATGGATACCCTTACCTTATATATTTTGTCCCATTATATTTTTGAGTTGACAACATTTTTGACACATTATTCTTGTATCACAGTTTTTCTTCCAAATTTTGGCAGAATGCAGTTCTAGTTTACTTGTGAACATTAGCAACTACAATCGAGGTTCCATATTCTACTGTTGCCTTCCAGGTTCCTCGCCTGCGCTATTATTCATCTCACCGACCCCCCTCGCTCTGATAGAAAGTAAAAGACAGAGTTAATAGAAAAGAAAGTTACTAACACTGTGGAGCTTTACCATGACTGAAAATGTCGTACTACATCTGTAGGGAGTTCTGCAACCCACAACAGCAGTCTCTGCACTCTCATACAAGGTTTACGCTTTTATGTACTCTCACATTTCCCCATAGACACAGAATGGGTAAAACCCCTTGATATATAAAGCCTTTAGTTCTCAGTAATACTATAGGGGCTGAGGTAATTGCATGGATAAATGTCTCTGAATTGGCATTTGAGATGGAGAAGCTAATTAAGAATGGGAAAGAGCCTGCTATACGGAGTAGACTTCCCTAGTGGCAGATGAGGTAGTAACGGGAATAAATATCAGCAGCATAAACAAGTGTGAATGTCAGTAAAATGCAAATATTGAACAATTTGAGCTGACCCTGGTTCAGTGCTACAAAATCTTTACATGTTCAGCCTTATCCATTGTGAACTGGGAGACATTAACACATGGTATTTATAAATGTTTGAATGTGTACGTGAAAGGGGAGCAAGTGACAACATTTGCGAGTTGTTTCAGTTGCTGCTAATTGAGCCTGTAAGGGGTGTGACCAGTACCACTACATCAGTATTTGTCTGATTTGCATATCAGGGATCCCATGGAACATTCCGCATGGGTGTACAAGTGCACAGCTAAATGGGCAGTAAATAATGACTAGCCAGATGGCAAAAGGCCACGATAGGCAGAGTAAGTCCAAGAAGACCCAAACCTTAAAAAGCAATTACAGTAATTCAAAGATGACTCTGCTAGAGAGAAATAGAGCAATGGGTTGATACTTCCAGGAAGATTACCACCAGCATGAGAATGCTGAAGGGAGGCAAGAGGTGATACAGACCAAACCTAGACACGGGGAATACAATAGTGGAGCCAAAGACCAAGTAAAAGGTGTCTAATTTATTGGTCTTCCTTGATGAGGGCTACTTTAGCAGGCCCTTCGAGGTTTTGTTAGTGTCAGTAAAACACTGGATGGCCAAAACAGTCATCAAATCTCAGATCTCTGCCAACTGCCAGGACTATGTGGATCTTTGCTGGGTAAATGGCACAAACTTGAGTGGCATATGGGAAAATGATGGTAGTCAGAATGGGATTGGCTCCCCAAAACAAAACGTATGTAAACTCTTTATTTTTGTTTCCAATATTTTCAACACAATATTACTATGTCACAACATTTTGTTAGACAATAGTTTGTAATATGACCTACTGGGACTGCTCACAGCTGATAAGCAATGAATGTGGTAAATGAAATATCAGCACTAAAATGTGCTGTGCCATTAGTTTCCAAGATCATGTTTTACATAATTTGTTCAAATCTATCTAGTGTTTGGCCTGTTTGATGTTAAGTGGTTTGAGCCAATTAACGAATAAACAAAGAAAAATTTACTGAAATGAAAATAATGGGCCCCATTATGAGTATGGCGGATGGAAAACTCAGTCCGCCAAACTCGCAACAGAGTTGCTGCCACCGCCTATGTGCGACCTCCCCGCTGAAGCTATTATGGGTTTTCTGCTAGGTCAGCGGTTGGAAACCTAAGTTTCCACCTGCTGGCAAAGCAGGAAACAGGCTACAGCTCAAATGTGTCTGGCTCGTAATCGAACTGGCGGCAATGCTGTAGCCTGCAGGGTGCACCAGCACCCTCGCAATGCTCATTGTCTGCCAAGTGCAAGGGCAGTGAAGGGGCTCCCCTGAGTCTGCCTGCACCCGTTCTCCACCAGCCTTCTCACAGTTGTACCGCCATGAAACCGATGATGGAGAAGGGGGTCGTTCTCCGCCAAACATATCACAGTGGCACCCCAATGAAACCCCTGGCGGATTAGGACCACCACCACCTCCAGACTGCCGGAATCTGAGATCCATGCAGAGCTGGCGGTTCCCTGGTGGTGCAACTGGCAGGGCTGTAATGTGGCTGTCGAATGAGACTGCCACACTAGTAATAAGGCCCTAAGTGTCCCCACCCAAAGTTGCCCCTGGAGGCTTCTTTTACAGCATCACTACACCTGTGGTTGTGTTTGGAAGGAAACCATATTGGTTCCATATATTGCTCTTTGAAATCAAAAATGCCCCAAGGGAATTTAACAAAATGATGGTTCTGTTAGTGCGCTTTTACATTTTTCAGGCATGGTGCATTGTCCTGTGCCTGGACAACTGTTTTTTCCATGCTCCCTCTAAAGAAAAAGCCCTTGATGATTTGGATGCCATTCAAAGGTGTCTAGAGTGGCACTGATTACCCACCAATCATCCAAAATATCAACTGACTGCACATCAGGACTAAACATTCAGAAGAGCCCATTTCAATCAATCAATCAGTGCTTGTAAAGCGCAACTACTCACCCGTTAGGGTCTCAAGGTGCTGGGGAAGGGGGAAAAAGAGTAGCGTATACCGGTGAGGTGCTTATAAAAAAAACCTTGTCTTCAGTTTCTTCGTGAAGCTGAGGAGGGAGGTGGTTTGTCTGATGTAGAGAGGAAGGGCGTTCCAGGCAGTGGCTGTGAGGTAGGAAAAGGAGCTTCCTCCTGTTCTGGTTTTCCTGATATGGGTTACTTCTGCGAGAGAGAGCTGGGCTGAGTATAGGGCCCTGTGGAGCACATGGAGGTTGAGTCGCTAGTTTAGGTAGGCTGGTCCGGTGTTGTGGAGGGCTTTGTGTGCGTGGGGGAGGATCTTGAAGGTGATTCTTTTTTCCACTGTGAAGCACGTGAAGTGTACGGAGGTGTTGCAAGATGTGGCAGTGTTGAGGTAGATCGAGGACTAGTCTGGCGGCGACATTCTGGATGTTTTGTAGTTTTTGGTGAGTTTCTTGTTGATTCCGGTGCGTTGCCATAGTCCAGTCTGCTAGTGATCAGGGCGTGTGTGACGGTCTTTCTATGTTCGAGGAGGATCCAATTGAAGGACTTGCGTAGGAGGCAGAGGGTGCGGAAGCAGGTGGAGGTGACTCAGTTGCTTTGCTGGTTCATGCTGAGGTTAGAGTCCAGGATGATTTCGAGGTTGTGGGCCTGGCTGGTGGGAGTGGGCGGATTTCCGAGTGTGTGTGGCCACCAGGAGTCGTTCCATGCGGTGGGTTGAGGGCCCATGATGAGTATTTCTGTCTTGCTTGCATCCCAGGGGCACTCCGCAGGTGGTGGGTCTGGGGTCTTCAGAAAAGACTTGAGGGTAGTATTCTTTCCAATGGAAAGAGCAGAGGAATAGGACTGGTATTTTCATCTTTGTTATCCTGATATCAAGCTCCAGCATGTCTTTAGCTAAAGGTTCATGAGCAAATGGCTGTGTGTGCTTCTGGTGCATTAAAAAGTATTTTATCGTTGACCACTTTTGGTACATCTGCTCATATATTTAAATGCTGCCTGCCTAAACTTTGAGAAACTAATTCCAATGCTATATTCAAATATCCATTCTTCTACAGTGGTGACTGAAACCGCATTCATTAGCCAGAGGCCCACTTTTCCACTCAGGTCTACCTCCGGGAATAATAACAGATGACAGTACCAAAGGATGAGGTGCAACCCTTCAGGAGCTTGCCATTAAAGGCTAATGGAGAATCAAGTATAGTTGGTTATCTTTGAACAGGAGTGTGAAGGGTCAGACCGGGCCGACCCGCACATCAGGAAGACTTGTGCTGACGCTGCCATGAATAGCACGGAAGCAACTCAGGACGCTGCGTTCTCGATTGGCCCCCAGCCGAAATTGCGCGGCTCAGAGACAGTTAAAGGGGTGGGACCACCCACTCAGGAGGTGTGTGAAAGGATTCCGTGGTGGACACCGAAGGAACCGGAGAAGGAATCGGTACAGCGGAGGACGAGCGAAGAGGGCAATCCGAAAGACGCCAGGACCTGTCGCTGACAACCTGGGGAACTGCCGAAGTCCGGAGTCGAGTGGATGCAACAGCGTAGAGAAGAGATCTGGCCCCGGGGAGCATACGAACGAGCCTGCCACGCTTCAGAAGAAGCGTGGCCGAACCAGGTACGGGAACTCGGGATGGGGGAGGAAGGAGCGGGTGAGGAAAGGGGACACGGGCACTGCACATAAGGGGAGGGGAGGGAGGTGGTGGAAGGAAAACACAGAGTGCACATAAAGGGGGGGGGAGGAAAAAGGGCAAGAAAATACAAGAAACAGTAACGTAGGAATAAGATATACAGAGAGCCAAGAAATGGAGCGTAGTAAAGACGAGGGAAAAGGAAAAGACGAGGAACAAACCAACGAGGAAGGAAAGAAAGAAAGAACAGTAAAGAGACATGTATGTCATACCCAGAATAGACCAAGAAAGGAAAGGTGATAAGAAGTAACCGAGGGAGAGAGACAAGAAAGAAGAGCAAGGAAGCCCACCAGCGCAAGACAGAGAGAGATAGAGAAGAAAAGGAAAACTAAGGGACTACAGGCATAACCAAAAGGCGGAAGGGAGAGAAAGCGGAAGAAGCACACCTGTAGAGAAATCCCCATTGTTAAAAGACAGAAGAGAGGAAGGGAGTAATAGAAAGGAAGTATGTAAAGAAGAATAAACGAACACTTACCACCCCTATTTCTTCTTCTATCCCCACACGCTTCCCGTGAGGCCCTTGAAGAAGAAGAAAGAAGCAGACGAGAACCCTGGACAAAGGAATACAGAGAGACACTAATATCTATCTACAAGCTAACCACCCTCAACCCCGTTAAAACTGTATAACGAATAATAAAAAGCACTTTATATATTACTCAATCCGGGCAGTCTGGTATATTCGTTCGGCCAACCTGTTACAAGTGGTGTCAGAAGTGGGATTCGAGGACGGCCTGCATATAAAAATAGAGGACAAACCCACTATGGTGGATGTTATAGCCCAGCTGGCGGAGGGACAACAACATCTCCAGTTGATGTGGGAGCAGAAGATGAAGGACTCTAAAGAGGAGCGTGAGGCCTTAAAAACCGCCCTTAAAAGTCAAGCCACAATCATGGCGAACAACCAACTCGTTCATGAGACTGCACTGAGTAAACTCACAGAGACCATCGCTCATACAAAGGTGCACCTCAATGTACTGAGTAGTGAGCTTCAGAAATTTCAGGATCAAGACGATCCAGACTCCTTCTTCCTGAATTTCGAGAGGGTAGCCAGTTCTGCCAATTGGCCCGAGGACAAGTGGGGTCAATACATTGCGCCACTATTAACATGACAGTTACAAGCAGCGTACCAAGCTGTAAACCCTACCGGTACTCTTCCGTATAAAGAGATTAAAAAGACCATATTAGAAAGGGTGGGACTGGACAGTGAGAGTTATAGGTCACGGTTCCGACATATGAAGTGGCTCCTGCCGGAAAGCCCCTGTAAGCTTTATTATCGGGTCCAACATGCTGCTGGGCGATGGTTGCATCCCACTGAACGGTCGAGGGAGGAGATGTTTGACCTCGTAGTATTAGAGCAGTTTTTGGATGCCTTACCCACGTCCACATGGAACTGGGTTCGCCAACACCCCGGCTTAAGCAATGAATCGGCTATTGAACTGGCCTGTGCCTTCCATAGGAGCCCTGATTTTAAGGCCATCCCCAGTAGACACCCGGTTCCCCCTCCTGTGCGTCATAATTTAAATAGAGGACTAAACCCACGGTCTCTGGGGTCCCATGAGCCAGAACGAGTGTGTGTACCACATCCGCTCCAAACCCCACTTCCTGCAACAGGACCTCAATGTTATCATTGTTCAGAATGGGGACACTTCGTGCGATATTGCCCACACAAGCAAAAAGATACTGAAGAACCAATGGAAATCGGTGTCACTAAACGGAGGGTGTTCTGGGTAGGTGAAACAAAACCTGCATACATCCTCCCCATCCTACTTAATGGAAAGGAGAGGATAGCATTGGTAGACTCGGGTTGCAGCCAGAGTGTTATTCGTAAAGACCTGGTGGAGCCTAGACAAAACATACCCCAGATTCAGGTCTTGATCGCCTGCGTCCATGGAGACCAAGCTTATTATCCGATGGCTACAATTATGTTTCAGTGGAGGGGTGAAGAGGAAAATCTCAGGGTAGGGGTGTTACCACACCTTGAAGAAGACATTATTATTGGGACAGATTATATTGCCTTTACTGCCTTACTGAATAAAGCAGGAGAGGAACATATGCTACATAAATGGTGGGAAGAAGTACCATACGACCCGGAAGTAACTGAAACCCAGTCACCTAAGGATCACTTAAGTAAAAGAAAGAAACGAATTCAGAAACAACAATACTGGGAAAAACCATGTGAGAGTAAGGAGACCGCCCCAGGAGACATCAGCAAGGTATATACGGTAGCCGGAGACTTTAGACAGAGTCAGAGGGATGATCCCTCCCTAAAGCATGCATGGGAGAGGGCATTGAGTAATGAGGAAACCCGGGTGGGACCAACATTTTACATCCATAACCACCTGTTATATAGCCTACCCCAGTCTAGGGATGATAGGCTAAAACAATTAATAGTCCCGTGGAAATACCGAGAACAGGTCTTGCAGTTAGCACATGGGGATCAAGGGGAGGGACATCTCGGACAAGAAAAAACCGAGGAGGCAATCCTCCGGAAATTCTATTGGCCTGGAATCTATGGGGATATACGCAGATACTGCCTAAATTGTCAGAAATGTCAACTTTATAACCTTGTCACCCAGCCTCCGGCTCCATTACAACCCCTTCCGGTCATAGAAACCCCATTCACTCGGGTGGGCATGGACCTTATCGGTCCCCTTACTCCCTCCAGTAGAGGAAGGCAGTACGTTCTTGTATTGGTGGATTATGCTACTCGATATCGCGAGGCTATACCCCTCCCCAGCATGCACACAAAAATAGTAGCCCAAGCAATGAATGAATTCTTTTCAAGGGTCGGGTTCCCTAAAGAAAGTTTAACTGATCAGGGCACCCCATTCATGTCAAGACTGATGACAGAGGTCAGTAAAACCTTGGGCATAAAACATATCCGAACCTCAGTATATCACCCCCAAACTGACAGTCTCGTAGAACGCTACAACAAAACTATTAAATCCTTACTCCGGAAGAGTATAGCTGAAGACGGAAGGGATTGGGAGAAGAAACTACCCCTTGTCTTATATGCAATACGTACCCATACTCAGACATCCCTTGGTCACAGTCCCTTCGAACTGTTATTTGGCCGACCACCCCGCACTCTTCTCGACATGTTGGTCGAACAATGGGAAGAGACAGATGAGGAAACAAAAGATCTACTGACCTATACGAAAGAATTGAGGGAGAATTTACACTCGGTCTGGGAAAAGGCCCATACCAGTCTCTGTGAGGCCCAAGATAAACAGAAGAGGGGATATGACACCAGAAGTGTACTTCACACTTTTAATGTAGGGGACAAAGTATTAGTCCTTCTTCCCACAAGTGAGAATAAATTGTTAGCCCGCTGGCAGGGACCATACGAAGTCTTGGAGCAGATTAACCCCACAACATATAAAGTAGCCCTTCCACATAGACACAATAGAGAACAGATTTATCACATCAATCTGTTAAAAAAATGGCATGAATCCGAAAACATAGAAAGGGTCCACCATATCACCACTGACCTTAGGGAAGACATACCATATCCTTCTTTCCCCTCTTCCATAAACCAAGAGGAAAGCAGTCCACAAATCAATAAATCCCTGTCAGAGGGACTTAGAACATCACTCACGCAGACAGTACATTCTTATAGGGATGTATTCTCTCGCCGACCTGGTCACACCCACTTAGCTGAACACAGTATCCGTACCAAGAATGAGGCAATAGCAAGACAAAGACCATATCGAGTCCCCGAGGATAAGAAGATTGTAATTGAGCAAGAAATTCAAAACATGTTACAGTCAGGAATTATCGAGCAATCCAACAGTCCCTGGTGTTCCCGTGTGGTATTAGTACCCAAACCAGATGGAACCACTCGGTTTTGTGTGGATTACCGGAGGGTTAAAGACCTCACATATTTTGACGTATATCCGATGCCTCGTATAGATGAGTTGTTGGAGAAATTAGGTCAGGCCAAGTACATGTCCACTTTGGACCTGGCGAAGGGATATTGGCAGATTCCTTTAAAAACAGGGGAGAAAGAAAAAAACGCTTTTGCGGCTCACTCTGGGTTATATCAGTTTACTGTCTTACCTTTTGGGTTACATGGGGCTCCTGCCACATTTCAGAGGTTAATGGACACGGTCCTACGTCCCCACCAAGAGTACGCGGCAGCTTATCTAGACGACATTGTGATATTTAGCACCACCTGGTCAGAACACCTCAAACATCTAACGGCAGTCCTACAGGCATTAAGAGAAGCCCGGTTGACTGCTAACCTAGAGAAATGTAGACTGGGGTGTACCACCATTAGATATCTAGGTTATGTCTTAGGTCAAGGACAGGTCCGTCCGCAAGTAGAAAAGGTGGACGCCATTCAACAGATCCTGGTACCGACCTCAAAAAAAGAAATATGTGCCTTTCTGGGACTCGTAGGGTACTATAGGAGGTTTATACCCCGTTTCTCAACCATAGCCGAACCGTTAACCAACCTGTTGAAAAATGACCTTTCTAAAACGTTTTCCTCACTACCAGAGGCCAGCCTACACAGTTTCACCTATCTCAAAAATGATTTGTCTACATACCCGGTGTTGTGCTGTCCCGACTTCACTAGAGCATTTTATTTACAAACTGATGCCTCAGACGTAGGGCTGGGGGCGGTGTTGTCCCAACCACAACAGGACGGTTCCCTCCACCCCGTTTTGTACATCAGTAGGAAGTTGCTTCCACTGGAACAACACTATCCCACCATTGAAAAGGAATGTCTGGCCATTAAATGGGCCATTGAGTCCCTACGTTATTATCTCTGTGGCCGTACCTTCACCCTCTTGATGGATCACGCACCCCTCACCTGGCTCGCTCGCAACAAGGATTCCAACTCTCGAGTGCTAAGATGGTTTCTCTCATTACAACCTTTTTCCTTCCAGGTGAATCACTCCCCGGGCCATCTTATGGAAAACGCGGATTTTCTCTCGCGCCACCCTGTTCCCGAGCGTCACCACCTGACGCTCTCTAGAGGGAGTGTCTGTGACGGGTCGGACCGGGCCGACCCGCACATCAGGAGGACTTGTGCTGACGCTGCCATGAATAGCACGGAAGCAACTCAGGACGCTGCGCTCTCGATTGGCCCCCAGCCGAAATTGCACGGCTCAGAGACAGTTAAAGGGGTGGGACCGCCCACTCAGGAGGTGTGTGAAAGGATTCCGTGGTGGACACCGAAGGAACCGGAGAAGGAATCGGAACAGCGTAGGACGAGCGAAGAGGGCAATCCGAAAGATGCCAGGACCTGTCGCCGACAACCTGGGGAACTGCTGAAGTCCAGAGTCGAGTGGATGCAACAGCGTGGAGAAGAGATCTGGCCCCGGGGAGCATACGAACGAGCCTGCCACGCTTCAGGAGAAGCGTGGCCGAACCAGGTACGGGAACTCGGGACGGGGGAGGAAGGAGCGGGTGAGGAAAGGGGACACGGGCACTGCACATAAGGGGAGGGGAGGGAGGTGGTGGAAGGAAAACACAGAGTGCACATAAAGGGGGGGGAGGAAAAAGGGCGAGAAAATACAAGAAACAGTAACGTAGGAATAAGATATACAGAGAGCCAAGAAACTGAGCGTAGTAAAGACGAGGGAAAAGGAAAAGACGAGGAACAAACCAACGAGGAAGGAAAGAAAGAAAGAACAGTAAAGAGACGTGTATGTCATACCCAGAATAGACCAAGAAAGGAAAGGTGATAAGAAGTAACCGAGGGAGAGAGACAGGAAAGAAGAGCAAGAAAGCCCACCAGCGCGAGACAGAGAGAGATAGAGAAGAAAAGGAAAACTAAGGGACTACAGGCATAACCAAAAGGCGGAAGGGAGAGAAAGTGGAAGAAGCACACCTGTAGAGAAATCCCCATAATTGAAAGACAGAAGAGAGGAAGGGAGTAATAGAAAGGAAGTATGTAAAGAAGAATAAACGAACACTTACTACCCCTATTTCTTCTTCTATCCCCACACGCTTCCTGTGAGGCCCTTGAAGAAGAAGAAAGAAGCAGACGAGAACCCTGGACAAAGGAATACAGAGAGACACTAATATCTCTCTACAAACTAACCACCCTCAACCCCGTTAAAACTGTATAATGAATAATAAAAAGCACTTTATATATCACTCAATCCGGGCAGTCTGGTATATTCGTTCGGCCAACCTGTTACAAGGAGGAAACTGTTTGCTGTTTTTGATTCATTGATTAACTTTCCGTCTTCCCTGGAACATCAACATGTGCAGTTTCAGACAAACAACCTAGTGACCATGGCTTATAAGGTATCTCCTGCTGAGAAATCAAGAGGAGGCAGCACATGTGATAGCATAGTTCTCTCGTTTTCCGATTGCTTAATAGAGAAATTTCCATGGCTTCAATGTGAGTATGACTGACATTCCATTACCTAATGTGTGACACTTTTAGTGGCACATTAAAGCGAATAAACCAAGCTATGAAGTTTATGTGAAGAGATAAACGTCACAAATTACCCCCTTTTTGGGGAATGTAAAGCTGTAGAAAAAGCTTTAAAACTGCTGCAACGCTCCTGAAATGGAAGGTCACTAACCTAATTTCCAACATGATTTCGCATGGTAAGCAATTATGGCACCATCATATTGAACAATAAACAAGTCTGTCATTGCTGAGGATCATGACTCTACCATCAGATCTTTACAGAGGGGGCTAGTCAATGGGGGAACCACAGACTCTCACAATAAGACATCCAAACCACCCAGAGGCCCTTGCGCAGGGAGCATTTGCAGAAAGTGCGGCACAAGTCCCAGCCTCTGATGCTACTGTCACAGAACATGACAGGGACTTCATTGAGGGGGTAAAGAGTGAACAAAGCTAGCTGCCTTTCCTGCTGAGGACCGTCCCATGAGGGTTTAATTAACTCATCTGGTTTCTGCTTATCTTGCGCCACATGTCTTAGGCCAGCGTCCCCAAAAAATCCCCCTCCTGGAATCCATCTCCCTCTTGAGGCTGCAACTCACAGGAGTTCACTGAGTGCCACTAGCTTCTGTCAATTCATTCATTTATTGTTGTAACATGCTGCCCTCATCACTCTGCGCAGCCACTCCTCCACCCAAAAGCTTCCATCTATTCATACTCCTACTAGGACTGAGTCTAAATAAATGTGCTGTGCACACTGAGAGTTAGTGAACAACCCAGCACTCACTGACTTACAGAAAGCTTCTGTTAAAAATAGGGTTCCTGCTTGGCTAGAATAGGCACTTCAGCCAGGCAGGGACCACCACTTTAGTCAGGGCAAAAGAGGTACAAACCCAAGATAACCCCTGCTAACCCCCTCAGTAGCTTGGCACAAGCAGTCAGGCTCATCCCAGAGGCAATGTGTAAAGCGTTTGCACAACACACACAACACATATGACACAATAAATACACCTCAAAGGAAACGCTATAACAAGTTATATAAAAATAAACTGTATTGCATGAAACATCATTAGACCAAACATGACATGTATCAGTAAAACCCTGCTACACAAGCAGTTGTCAGAACATCACATAGGTTACTAGTACTCTGTGAAAGCAAGCAGTAGTCAGGTGAACATATAGGTTATTGGTATTCTGCAACACCAGCAGTAGTCAGGTTGTCCTTTTCTCCAAAAATGCACGTCAGAATAACCATATTATCAGAAATGCCAAGACATCATCATGAATGCATATGAATTGAAACATTCCCAGGAGACAACGCCTTAAGGCATATGTCGTAACAAACACACCCTCCCCCTGCATGCCAGACTGGCCCTGACCCTAGGTACGTCTCCCCAACAGGGCAAAGACAACATAAAACGTAACCTCAGGTCATAAGATGCAGGAAAAATACAGAGGGTTAGAAAAAACACATTATTCATCATCCCTGGAGTACACAACTCGTTACTGTGATCATTACACACCATTGGTATTCTCAGAGGTACCATGACCTTGCATGAACCCACAGATCCAATGCTCCTCCACCTCTAGTATACATTGCATGGTAATGGTCATCAGCCAGAGGCTGCAGGGTTCCTTGCACGCCGTCTAGGATGATTACGGTTACTTCGGGGTGACTGTGGGGCACTGAGACATCTGCGCGTCTCCCAAAGTCATTACTGTAATGCTCAGATCAAACTGGCAGGATTAAAAATCGTCCCCCCGTCTACACCGGACCGCAATGAGCTCCCCAGCCCCATAGGCTGGCATCCGACTCTATGACAACATCTGGACTGGAGGTAAAAATCGCTCTGCCGTTCCAGGCGTCCATGTGAGAGAGCCACCATGACATCTCTGTCTTGGCTTCCTCTGACAGGGGAACCAACTCTAAGTACTGAAGACCCTTCTGAAGATGGAGAATCTTCAATCTCTGAAGGGCTCTGTAATGTAAAGGGCCTGGGAAAATCGCTTGAATGGACGATGCCAAGAGCCCGACTAGGCGAGCTAACGTCCTCAATGATATAGTTGGAGAGGCAAGCGCTCTCCTCAACTCTTTCTTGATCAAACTACGTTTGTTGGCCGGAAGAATTAACCAGGTCCTTATTGAATCTTTTTGAAATCCTAAAAATTCTATATTCTGAGTTGGGATTAAACAAGATTTCACTGAATTGATTACAAATCCAAGATCCTGTAACAATTGCATTGTCCAATTTAGGTGAAGGAGAACTAGCTGTTTGTCCTGAGCCATGATAAGTATATCGTCTAGATAAATAATCAGACGCACCTCTCACTCTCTCAAGAACTGGACCACTGGGCGCAGAAGTTTGGTGAAACACCAGGGAGCTGAGGAGAGACCAAAGGGAAGGACTTTGAACTCGAACCATTGGGAGCCCCATTGGAATTGCAGGAATCGCCTGTGAGGAGCAAAAATTGGGACTGAGAGGTAAGCGTCTTTGAGATCTAGACGTACCATCCAGTCTTTGTCTCTTAGAAGATCTCTGAGAAGGTGAATACCTTCCATCTTGAAATGACAATATATCATCCAAGAATTGAAAAACTTGAGGTTTAGGACTAACCTGGAACCCCGCCTTTCTTTTGGACTAAGAAGATTGTGCTGGCGAACCCCCGAGGGTGCGGAGAAGTTTGCACGATTGCCCCTTTTTTTAATAGAGAGATAATCTCTTTTTCTATGAATTCGCGATCTGCGAGGGAAAAAAGGAAAGGCATAGGAGGAGTCTTCTGAATGGGGGAGGCGTAAAACTCCACCTGAAAACCCTGAACAGTTTGAAGAACCCAAGGATCCTGAGAGATTTGCTGCCAGGCTGGAAGAAATAAATTGTATCCTGCCCCCCAAAATGACCTCCGAAGGGGAAATAATTCTCACCTAAGTTTGAGGTATCTTGGTTGGAACCACCTCCGCGATAACCTCTGGAGGAGCAACCACGCCCTCTGTAGTGGTTGGAGTAGAAGTCTTATTGATCTGCCGAACCACCTCTGTTACCCTGAGAGGCGTATCTGGAAGCCTGATACCTGCGGCCTGACGCTTGGCCTCTGAAGCGCCCGGCCCGGGCAAAAAGAGCGTTGTTGAAAACTTTCTTGACATTGGACTGGGCCTTGTCTAGAGCTGTAAATGTGGCCACATATTTGCTTAAATTGGAAATAAACTTGTCTCCAAAGAGCATACCATTGGCTGAAGAGCCCGCCTCATTAGTAGCCAATTCTGCCAATTTTGGATCTAAGCGAATAAGGAAGGAGCGTCTGCGCTCTGTTGACATGGCGCAATTGACATTGCCAAGAAGACAGATAGCCCTCTAAGCCCAATGCAATACCGCCTCCGTATCTATGGGCATATCCGATTCTTTAGATTGGATTGCTAAATACAAGATCTTAGTCGAAGGGCCGGAGACGTCCAGCAATTTGTCCTGGCAAGCTCTCCATGCCCGATCTAGACCTTTCTTAGGGTCCTTGGCAAATTTGCGAAGGAAGGTCGCCATGCTGGGGTCTAGTTCAGGCGTACCCGCTACTTTCCCCAGTAGAGGGGGACAAGGCCATTCGGATCTGAGGGTGTTGCGCACCTCTTTCTCAAAACTTTTACGCAGTCTGTCTTGGACATAGTTGGCCACCTCCGGAATAGGCACCCATTCAGTGGAGCATGGGTGAATAATATCTTCAGGCGTGAATAAGAGATTCTTACCCGCTGGAGGAGTGGCTTCGGACATAGAATGTCGAGACTTACCTTTCTTTTTACGTGGAAGGGAATC
Organism: Pleurodeles waltl; assembly: GCF_031143425.1. NCBI lineage: Eukaryota > Metazoa > Chordata > Amphibia > Caudata > Salamandridae > Pleurodeles > Pleurodeles waltl. The sequence goes on along the minus strand of NC_090447.1, from coordinate 1,172,121,957 downwards.
TGATTGAGATTCATCTGAATCTGATTTGGATGAAGAGGGATCTTGATAACTGGATTGGGAAAACAAAGATTGTTGGAAATTTGAGGATGCATCTTGAGAAGGAGGAAAACCCCCATAAGCGTGGTCGTGCAACACCGAGGTTGCCATTTGCGCCAATATCTCCACAGAGGAAGAACCTCCTGACCGTTGCAGAGGGAGTCCCAAATTCTCCTTGGGATCTCCTGATTGTAAGCAAGGTTGTTGACTGTTCTCGCCCAAAATCTCTCTTTTGGCAAAATTTGTCAAAGGTTGGGTAAAAGGCTTGAGGGCTTGAATCAGAGCCCAATTCACGGAGTCCTGCACATGATGACCAAGTGCCTCCACAAGTCTTTCCTCCATTTCATGCTCCAAAGGCATCTCTTGCAGCTCTTGGTACTGCTCGTCTTCATTGGCGTAGTACGTCATGATATGTATCTAAAAGGTTGTTGGAGGAGTTAACAGGGGAGGCAAAAAACCCTGAGCAGGTGAATAGTGAGTTCAAACAAAAGAAGCTAAAGCTGTATAACCGGCAGAATTTTAGAGTGGAGGGAGCCACCTGCTAATCAAAATTCAATATCTGGTAAGACACCAAGATTGCCCCCTGAGCAGAGCTCTAATAAGTATTATTTCAGCCCCTACGAGTGAACCAAGGCCGTTCAGTAGAGATTAGATGCCGATCGGTGCACATGCGCTGAAAACCGGCCGGAAAACCTCCGATCGGCTTACTGCGCGTGCACAAACATCGACATAGAAAGAGGACTGTGTCCTCTTTACACAGAGCGAACGCTCGTTTACTGGCCTGCTCCCGCTCCACACCGGTAATTAGGGAGAAAAAGGTACAATAAAATACAATAAAATTAGCGGAGCCGAAGCTCCGAAATCGCATTGAAATACACTGAAAACTGAAGCGCTAAGACTACGCGTGCTCGTTTAAACCAAACACAATAGCATAAACATTTAAGCACTCAGCACGCGACACTTAACTGGCTGCTGGAGCAGCAAAGAAAGAGGACGGACTTTGGCACACAGACTATTTATGGTCATCGTGGGGCTGTGATTGGTGGACTTAGCATCATGGGAATGGTAGTTTTAAGTTTTAACATTCATTATTGGCTGCTGTTTTTTGTCAGTAAAGTAAGAGAAAGCATAATCCGAAGCCTCCAATCCTGACATAGAATCGGGGTCTCCGATGAGGAATCCTCCCCGTCCTGCCTGCAGATCCATATAAAAATGTCCCCACAAGGTATGCCTCTAATCGGGGGGGGGCGTCCACCACAGAAATCTGCAGGGAGACCTCGCAGGGACTTCTGCAGCGCCTCCTACGAGCCAGGTCGGCGGCCTGAGAATGAGCACGCAGCGACCAGAAAGGCAGATTGCCCCATGGCTCCTGGGCATAACTGCAGCGCGTCAAACTTCTACAGACCGCTGCGCACGAAGACCAGATCCCCCCTGATCTCCTGTGGTCTCCAGCAGGACAGCTACTTCCCGCTGCTCTGCTTCCCCTCGCTGGGCCGCCCGCGCAGACTGCGCGGTCCCGGCCAAAAAAAATCAGTGAATGCTCAGATGGGCAGTCTCCCATGTTGGCGAGGAGACCCCTCAGGGTTTTACCCTCATGGGATCCTGTCCTTCGCTCCCACCATGTACCTGCAGGTGCTATGACTCAATCCCGCAGCACCTCCTCTGGGCCTTCGTGCTCTCTGCAGCTCACGCAGGGGTTTGTCTGGGTCCTCCGCCACGGCTGGATCTTTTACTCTTGGCGGCTGGGCCTCAAGGGAAATCCCGGGCCCGGCGGTGAAGTTGCTCCCATATAGATGCCGGCTTATGCCCTGGGGGCACCTCTAAGAGCGCACCTTGGCCATGCTTATTAGGTCACTACCAGCATCTCTTTTCCACTTATTCTGCGCTGGGTGTGCGAATCAGTACAAAGGGGTCCGAGCGTGCTCCACTTGTGCTGCCGCCCCGACCAGAGGGATAAAGTAGGCACTCCTCCGGCCGGCCACACCAGTAAATAACAGTGTGCTTTGTGCACTGTAACTGTCAGAAATAAAGCGCTCTCTCAATGCTAAAGCTCCGGAAAACAGAGCTTCCTTTGCGCTGGGAAAACAAATGATAAAAGCGCCCTTCCTGCGAATGAGTGAGGGGAATTGCAAGGGAAAAAGGGGACACACCACCCAGCCCCCTGGCAACAGCAGTGGGGGCACAGGGCTGCAGGGCCCCAGCAAGAAGGCCAGCACAAGGGTTCAAAGACAGTGGTAGTCCCTCTCTGTGACCTAGCAGGTATCAGGTCAGCACAACAGCAAGGCAGTCCCAAGGCGGTTCCTGGTGAGTCCTTCCAGCAGTATCCAGTGTCCAGTTCATTAGCCCATGACTGTCTAAAGATGTTGGGGACAGCCCCCTGTACTGATACTCATTTTGTGCAGCTTCCACAAAAGGGCGTTCCAACCAGCATTAACCAGTTCCAGGAATGTATGTATGTATGTATGGGAGTATTTGTAAAGCGCATTCCGGCCCGGGGGCATCGAAGCGCTAACTAAGGATAGGCAGCAATGTCAGTGAAGAGAAAGGTGCAGGCTATCGAGGAAAGAGCCAGGTCTTAACCCGTTTCCTAAAGATAAGATAATTATGCTCTTTTCTGAGATCCAGCGGGAGAGAATTCCAAGTCTGAGCGGGCGCTACAGTGAAGGCTTTATCCCCCCACTTCACCTTCTTAGTGCGGGGAACCTGGATAAGAAAGGTACTGGCAGATCGCAGCAACCGTGAAGATCGGTACCACTGAAGTTTAGTAGCCAGATACTTGAGCCCAATCGCGTGTGTGGCTTTATGAGAGATACAGAGAGCCTTAAAGGAAATCCGTTGGGCTATAGGGAGCCAATGAAGATTTCTAAGGCTTTCCTTAGCGGAGGCAGATCGTGGCAGATTCAATATTAATCTAGCAGCTGTGTTCTTCATCAGCTGCAGTTTTTTAAGAGACTGTTTATCCAGGTTAAGCAAGAGGGCGTTACCATAGTCCAATCTGGACATGACCAGAGCCAGACTGGCAGTAACTCTCCACTCTTTTGATAGATAGGGAAAACATTTCTTCAGTTTCCCTAGAGTCCACATGCAGGTTTTTATGGTCAGATTGACCTGAGGTTGAAAAGATAAGTGGTCATCGAAAAGAAATCCTAGATTCCTAGACGTGGAACCCGGTAGGGGCAAAGTGCCACACTCTTTAGGCCACCAGTTAGAGAACTTCGGTCTTATCACAGTTCAATTTTAGCCAATTGGCCTTCATCCAACTGCTATCCGCCGACATGCAGGCGTTGAACCGAGCGGCGACTATCTCCACATCTTTATTGATAGGAATAATAATCTGAGTATCATCTGCGTATGAGGTTGGGGTGAAGCCAAAAGAACGTATTAGTTCTGCCAGAGGGGCCACATAGACATTAAATAAAGTGGGGCTAAGTGATGAACCCTGAGGAACCCCACAGGGCAGAAGGTAAGCAGGGGACCTAAAGTCTCCGCTGCTTACTGTAGACCATCTGTCAGTAAGAAAGGACTCAAGAAGCTTCAGGGCCTGGTCCCTGATACCCACATGATGTAGACATTCTAACAGAATGTGGGGGGCAATGGTGTTGAACGCAGCAGAAAGGTCCAATAGGACCAGAACAACACCCTGTCCCTAATCAACCAACCTCCGAATAGTATCTGATGAGGAGATGAGGGCAGATTCCGTACAATGGGACTTCCGAAATCCATGTTGGGAAATATCAAAACCCTCTGAAGCTGACAAAAAATTGACCAGTTCTCTGTTGATAAAATTTTCAAACATTTTAGCCAGCAGAGGAAGCAGAGCTATGGGAAGAAGATTGGTTAAATCATCATGTTTCCCTGTTTCCTTCTTTTTTAGAGGAATAATAGTAGTTTCCTTCCAGGCAGAGGGATAGATGCTGGAAGTAAGAACTTCTTGGAATACGGGGACCAGCGCAGATGCCACCAACTCCAGGACCAGTTGCAGAATAGCATAAGGGCAGGGGTCTAACGGCGACCCAGATTTGCATTCGTGAAGCAGCTTGCAAATCATATCTTGGGATGGAATATTGAACTTGGAAAGTAGCCTATAGTTGTCGAGTGTGGCTGAAGGTGGAGCGGAAAGGAGCCAATGCAGGGTGGTGGCCGGGAAGGAGAGCCCCTGAGTCTTAGCTATGGTAAAGCTGGAGTGAATGTTTAAAATTTTGTTTTCAAAGAATTCTGCAACTTTATTGCAAATATCTTGAGATTTGCCCCCTTTCTCCTCCAGTACTGGCTCCAGAAATCAGTGGGGGGTAAACAAGTCCTTTGTGTGAGGCCAGGGCACAGCTTTTACAGATGCATGTATGTCCCACCTCTACCTCTCCCATCCCTGGAAGACCATTCAGTATGTAGATGTACATTTGTGACACCTCCACCCTCTCTGTGTACAGGCTGTCTGAGAAGTATGAACAAAGTTCGTCTGTCACTCTGCCCCAGACATGGATTTGGAGTCAAGGTGCAAAACACCAGAGTCAAAAGAACATGGAAATGCTCACTTTCTAAAAGTAGCATTTCTATAATGGTAATAAAAAAATCCACCTACACCAGTAAGCAGCATTTGTCACTACCATTCCAACCATACCAAACATGCCTAGGCCACCATTCATAGATCAGATAATACCACTTAGACATATGTTAGGGCATTTCGAATACCATCCTGTGACAGAAGTAGCACTCACAGTAGTGAAAAGCTAAATAAGCTCTTTGTCACTACTAGGACATGGAGTACATAAAGACATATGTACTACCTTTTATATACATAGCACCCTGCCTAAAGGGCTAGTTAGGGCCTACCTTAGGGGTGACTTATTTATAATAAAAGGGGAGTTCCAGGCCTGGCAAGTAAATTTACATGCCAGGTCCCTGTGGCAGTAACTCACACGCAGGCCTGAGACAGGTTTGAAAGACTACTTTTGTGGGTGGCGCAAGCTGCAGGCCCACTAGCAGCATTTCATTTACAGGCCCTGGGTATGAGGGATACCACTCTACAAGGAATTTACAGGTAAAATTAATATGCCAATCAGGTGTAAGCCAATCATACCAAGTTTAGAAGGGAGAGCACATGCACTTTAGCACTGATCAGCAGTGATAAAGTGCTCAGAGTCCTACTTCCAACAAAAATAGGTCAGAAAAATAGGAGGAGAAAGGCAAAAGTTTGGGGATGACCCTGTAAAAAGGGCCAGGTCCAACAGCTACAATAATTAAACTTAATTTTACACAGAGGTGGGTGAGACACTGAAGGCTAGCCAGATGCATGGTTACGGCTCAACCTTCTCGGACCCTTGAGCCAAAAATGAGCAGAGCTTTCACACTGTAAGCTCATGCACCAAGAATTAAAGATAAAACATTAACTTTTGATGTAAAACAGGAGACAGAGAAAGAGATGCCACTTTAGTGCACATTTGAAACCAAAAAACCTGGGGTCAATCACGGCTTCCACACTTGAGCAAACTGCTTGGCCCTAAGTGAATATTTTATTTCACTGAGCCTCCTTTTCCTTCATTATCACTCATTAGAGAGCCTTCAAATATGTGAGTTCAGGGTACTCACTCCAGAAAAAACCCTCTTTTGTTTGATTTAATGGAAATAATGTTGCTCCATCTATAATAAGAAACAAAGCCACATACAGGATACAGACAACCAGTCTCCTCTGCAAGTGTGAGGCTTTAGTGACTGCTGCAAGCCAAGCCCCATGAGGGATCCTAGGACTGTAACAGCCATACACGGGGCATATCACAAGCACCTCATTTATACCAAGTTCAGTAGAGTCTCAAATGTTTATACTGTACTGTGCTGCAGACATGTAAAAATAAAGTTAGGAGGCAAACCCAAGCTGTCAGCAGATGCATGACAACCTCTCCTTTTTTCGACAAGGGAGGCTCTGTTTGTATGCCGAGCCGCTGCAAGCTGGCAGTTCACACTACGAATCACACAACAGTGCTGTGAGAGCCTTAAACAATTCCGAGAGGCAGAGAGGAGCTGTAAATGCGTGACTAATGAATTTCAGTGCAGTGATGTGGGAACTGGCACTGAAATGCGTTTGTTTCACCTGTGATGCGTGGCACTTCGCAGGTCTGTGATAATGGTCCTTTACCTACGGCCTTGCAGACAAATAGCTCTCTGTTCTGTAATCCCAGTCTGTCTGTCTGTCTCTCTCTCTCTCTTTTGCCGACTTGGAGAATTCCATTCTTTCCCTTTCCTCTTAGAGGATCAGGGTGCTTTTCTCTTCCACACCTGTGTGTATCAATGTGGAACTGAAAGGATCATGCTCCAGAGTAGAGCCATCCGAGTCCATTTTACAAGAGGCATACAGAGATCTGAATGTACTCTACTCTAAAAGAAATGTGCAAACAATGAGGAAATTTTCAAAACTGGCATTCCTCTTCATATCTATCACATACTAACTATAACCTTTCTTCTATCCTACAACTTAATTGTACGGAATTTGAGTAGGGTTTGTTTGTTCTAATTCTTTTTGCTCAAAGCAAAGATGCCCATACCGCTCTCAGAGGGACTTCAGGACAGCAAATGGGCCCACGCATGGTACTAGAGAAATTAAGAGTGCAGGAGAGAACTGCAGAAGACCATGCATGGAAACACCCACAGATGTGCAAACAGGTTGTGGGGGTGCTTGTGCACATGGTGCTACATCAGAGGGTGGGAATCCCAGAAAGAGAAGGCCCACTGGATTAGCAGCGGCACAGAGGGACAATGAACACATGAGGGAAACACACCACACACACCAACTGGCATCGGTGTCCACTTAGCCAGGTTCTACAGGAGCAAAGACTATCCATCCTATCCCCAGTTGGTCCATCCTCAACACGTGAATTGAATAAAACAAGTATTGGCATTTCCCCCTTCAGGGGAAAGGAGGTTGGGGATAAGAGGGGTAGACAGATGATTTAGAGGGTCTCGGAAATCTACCCCGGGATTCTGATTGCATCAATGGGATTCTTCTTTGGTTCTCTGTCTTGTCTGTGAGGCGATCTGCCTGCTATCTTGTTTCTTGTGTGGCACCTTCATTGTACACTGTTGTACACATATGAGGAAACAAAAATGACATCAGAAGCATGCATACATCACAATACAGTTAAACCACACCGCAGCTCATGTTTGACAGCAAGCTTACGCCATAAGTCACTCACCCTTGTATCTTACAATATTGACTGGATCAGTGAATCTCTATTCAAGGCACAGATTACACTTGAGTTGCTCTAGCAACAGATGTCCTCGATGAAATCTGAGACTAACAACAAATCACTTCTATAGTCTGAAAATTATTTTTGTCCTTAAATTGGGAAAATTCCAAAACAAAGTCAAAGTCTATCATCTTATGGGACTAAGGTACAGTGCACTGACCTTGCGTGTGTTGATTGTTCCTTTGATTGCTGAGTAATACTACCTTATCTTTGTCTTTTAGGTGCTGTGATGAGGCGTTGCGGATGCCAGAACCGGAGAAGATGAAGATACTCACTGAGTACTGGAACAGAATGTGGCAGGTGAGAAAATCAGGAAAACCATCATGCGGTCTCTGGAGCACTGGAACTAGGCTGCTTGGCTCCTGTCTCTGAGATGGTCAGTAAGCCAATCAGCATCCTGGAGATTGAGCGCAGTATTTATTTACTGCACCCCAAAATGGCTGCAAAATCTTGTGAGCGCTCATCTCGAGCCTTGTTCTAAACCTTGAATGAACAGCAGCATAAGTCTGAAAGGAGACCTACACAGCAATAGGAGTGGGATTCGGAAATGGCTTTGGTGACCATGTTTTTAAGGAGTAGCGGTTAAGGTCTGGAGGGGCATTTTGATATCCTTTCAGGGGTAGAGGCATGGAAGATGTTGGGGGGCATTCAGTATTCTATGTCAATGACAAGATACTTGGTGATAAATGTTGTGCAGGGATATCAAAGCAGATGAATCGATATGCAGGGGTTTCTGGGTTTCCTCTTGTAGAGAACATAGGCAGAGTAGATCTTAAGACTTGGGGCAAAGGAGGTATGCAGCAGTAAGACAAGACATGCAAATACAAGGACACATGCTTTTAAACTGTTAACATGGAATATAAACTGACTAAGGAGACCAATTAATTGGGGTCGGGTGACTAAAGCCCTGATAAGATATGCAGGTAATATGGTATTTCTACAAGAGACACACCTAAAGTGCTCCAAATGTGGACTCCTGGGAAGAGGGAAGTACACAGTAGTTGACCACTCACCCTACACCACAGGATCCAAAGGGGTTGCAATCCTAGTGAAGAAACAACAGGGTTCCATGTAACGCAGGTCAGATCAGATGATGTATGACGATATACGGCAATCCTGGGAAACTGGGTAGGGGAAACATGGGCATTTGTGAATGTGTATGCACCACCAGGACTACAGGCTGGCACCCTACACCATGTGGGAAGTTTGCTCCTTGATCTGCCACAACCATACTAAGTGGAGATTGTGATATGATTGACCCCACACATGGGCAGATCCAACATATCACTTGCATGTAGACCACTGGCTGGAAAGCTAGAAACTTCACACAAGCAACTGGATTGGGTGATAGCTGGAGAACATTGCAGGGGCACACAGAGGCTATTCTTACTACTCAGTTGCTCATCTTATGTGCAGGTGTTATGCAGTTTGCATCTATTATTGTCTGGTCGCTATAAAGATGTGATTGCAGCAGCTGGTGGTGCACCCCAGAGTTCACTGTCACAATTTTTCCATGCTTTCCTTGATTCTATGTTAATGCGAATCAATTTCCACATATATTTGTCTAGAAATAACCATGAACTGCATACAACCAAGCTTCATTTTAACAGGATAGCAAAATTCCTAAATGTCATTGGATTGTAGATAGTATGCATGTCAATCTGCCCACTCTCCACCATAGAGTATTTATTCCGCACCAGGAAAAATACTCAATCTTTGAATATACAAGATCTGTGAAATGCAAACTGTGTGATCACAGACATAGTAGCATGCTTTGCTGGGAGCACCCATGATCCATTCATTTTCCAACACAGTGGCATCCATGCAAGGCTACAAAGTGGAGTTCAATGACTGATAGATTTTGGGTAATAAGCCGATGTTACTTTTTTTTTACAAAATGGAACATTGGTTTTAATTGTGATCTGTAACAGTATACATTGCTATTTTGGGCGAAAGTGTATATGCCATACACCCCTGGATAATGACTCTATTTATGATTCCCTCCACATGCAGTGGGCGTTGCTACAATGTGGTACATAGGAAAACCAGAAGTGTGATTGAGAGCACTTTTCAAATCCTGAAAAGTATATTCAGTTCCTGCACAAAAGTGAAGGTGCCCTACAGTACTCACCTGATATTTTATGCAAGATTGTTGCTACATATGTAATTCTTCACAATGTAACACACAGAGGTTTAACTGTTACTGTATCAGACTCTGAAACTGATGAGGATGAAGAACAGCTACCACCACATCTGCAACATGATGAATGGGGCGCAGAAGAGGGTCGAAGGTGCTGTGCCAACATTATTGAGAATTGTTTTTCTGTGTGAGTGAAATCTTGACAAACTAATACTAAATAAAACTTGAAGCTCCTTTATGCAAGTAACAAAAATTTTTACTTTAATCCTAATTTTTACTAGGACTGTAAGCATAGAAAATTACATTACTTCATGTCACCAGCATTACAGAAACATAACTTGACATATTTATGACAAACAGGATAATTAACATAAGCACATGGATATCAGACTATGACTTCTGTTGGTACAACCAAAAGTGCTGGCACCCAGATTTTCAACAGTATGATACTTGGTTTTACGCACACTTATGGTGTCTCTGACAGACATACTACTCACAATAGAGTGGTCCTTGCTCTCAGGATATACTACCTGAATTACACCTGCTAATTGAGTGTTTTGCAAGGTCTCAACAGCATTTGTGATCTGTACCAGTCCATGGGCCACATCCCCTCTGTAGTGTCCCATTTCAACCTTGAGGTTGACAGTATGTCTTGATAATACAGATGTTGCATGTGCAAGTTTGTTTGCTGCTCTTATTAAGCCATTCATACGGGCAGACTACTGACGTTCTCTATGTCTGTGTTGTATATGGTCTGCATTGATATTAAGACATAGGCCCTCATTATGACATTGGCGGTCAGCTGACTGCCAGGCCGGCAACAGCGGTAGTCCCGTCGCCAGCCTGGCGGCGAAGACCACCAAATTTTGACCATGGTGGTGATCCCTCCCATAGACAGCCAATGTACCACCCATCCCGCCAGTACGGTCCGTCCACTGACCACGGAAGTTGCCACCTTCAGGCTGGCTGAATACAACACACCGCCCACCAAATAATGACATAGCAGACTGCCAGGATTTCCGGGGCGGGACCACCGCCACCAAAAGCCTGGCGGTAACGAATCATATAAAAGGAGATATTCACCTCCAGGGACACAGAGGAATCCTCGGCCACCATGGAACCCGAACTGGAAGTCCTGCTATGCTGTATCACATGCTGGCAGCCCAGGATCAGCAACGCCGACGGAGACGAGGACGGTGAGGACAGCCACCTAGCACACAAGGGAGGGAGGGGAGAGTGACACACACAAACACAAACACACAACACACACCATACACACATACCACACACCGAGAACTATATGTAGAGAATTCCTACACCAACACAAGCCATGAGTAAACAAAGCCAGGACACATGCATTTTGTCCAACCTCTGTAATTCGGTAGACCAGCGCCCACAACTGAAGAGGCAACTATATACAAATGTCCATTGGCCAGTCCAATGTCAGGCAAATGCCACAGGGCAACATCCAAGGCCCAACTTGACTCCTGACAGCTCAAGTCACCCCACTGGGCAGGGCCATCATGGTGATGGTAGGCAGGCACCTCGGGGGGGTTTCTTCTTGAGAGGGGGGGTCCTTGTGGGCGAATGTGGTTGGTTGGGGTGGGGGCCAGTGTGCCACCCTTTTGTCCTTTAGTGGCAGGTGTAGCTGCAGGGGAAGGACCAGGAGTGGACTGGGAGCTGGAGTAACTGGGGTGGGGGAGCGGGATCTTCCTCTTAGGGGCAGGATGGGGGAGGGGAGGAGGGTAGAGGTTTGGGAGTGGAGTTAGAGGGAGTGGTTGTAGGAGGAGTAGGTGTGCTGGACCTGGTTGCAGGTGCATGGACAGTGTGCTTGTGTGAGGTGGATGGCTACTGAGTGTCTGAGTGGGAGCATTTATGTGTTTTTGGAGTAGGTGGTCAGACAGGGAGGGAGAGGACAAACAGGACGTGTGTATGTATGTTGTTGTGGTCTGTCCAGCATATTGGGGAATCCACTGACTAGAACTTTGCACCCTAACCCCATGGCAGGCAACAACATTTTAATACCACACAGTATGTACTCACCCCATTGTGGCTACTGTGCTGCTCTCAAGCGCCCATCCAGCTCAGAATTGGCCACAGCCAGTATGCGGGCCATTAGAGGGGTCAGGGTCCCACAGGCACCCCTCCCTCATTGGGAGGCCGTCCCCAGCTGGGCCTCCGTGGTCTTCCAGGCCAGGCACCTGAGGTTCTCCCACCGTTTCCTGCAGTGGGTGCTCCGCCGGCTATGGACCCCCAGGGTCCGCACGTACTTCTGATGGGTGCTGACCTGCATAGGGAATACAGACAAATGGACACCATGAACTCAACACTCCATTCTGTTACAGATGTGGGTTACATATTGCATCTATCCCACATTTTGAACACACATGACCCATACCTCTGCATACACATTGCATGCAGCCTACACCCCCCACAAATGACAAACTGCTAGCACACACATACATCTTCATGCAGCCATGTCTCATCCAAAGTACCCATGATGTACTCACTTGTTGGTCTGGAGGACCATACAACTCCCCATACAAGGTAGGTTCCCATCCACAAGCTTCTCTAACTCCTCCGATGTGAAGGCTGGGGCCCTTTCCCCTGTTGCACGGGCCATCACGGGTTCCAGACACAGGACACAACAGCACACACAGTGGAGGTGTTGACCTGTAGAGAGTCAGGAATCAAGTGAAGTGGCACAGAGAAAATGTCGGTCACGTCCGTGGCGGTGAAAACCGTCTCTGCTGGTGTTGATCATCATTGGTCCCTGTGCTCCATAGAGCTCCATGTTGGCAAATGAGGAGTTGCACAGCAGTGCAGACCGCCCACTGCCATGACGCCAAATGCCGGCGGAGTGAGGTAACTTCCACCTGTCCCTGCACACAGGACAGGCAGTTTTCAATTCCTAATGCTGGGACTCATGGTGGACAATTTAATGTGCATCATATGTATCGATGGTACACACCAAGACAATTCCAGTCAGCTACATACATACATACTCTGTGTACTATGATAATATGTGTCCATACTTCCTGTAGAAACACACATCTCATTTTTGGTTTACTTAGTTATCTACCACTGCGGAGGAGAAGGAGGCTAGCACCCGTGTACAGACCCCTAGTGGACTTGGCTACACTGGAAGAACACACACATCATAATTACCTATCGTCTGGACAGGGCCACAATTACTGAGCTGTGTCAACAATTGGAGCCAGATCTGATTCCTTGTAACCGTAGCACTACAGCAATACCCCCTGCAGTACAGGTACTGTCAGTGCTCCACTTCCTGGCAAGTGGTTCTTTCCAGATGACGGTGGGCTTGGCTGCAGGAATGTCACAGCCAATGTTTTGGATTGTGTTTAGAAGGGTTTTAGCTGCCTTGCTCAAACACATGAGCAGCTACATCTCATTTCCCCAGACTGAAGATTTGCCCACTGTGAAGGCTGCATTCTACACCATGGGACATATACCACATGCGATTGGGGCCGTTGACGGGGCCCATAATGCCTCGGTCCCTCCCATGGCAAATGAGCAGGTCTACAAGAATGGTAAGAGTTACCATTCTCTAAATGTCCAGGCGGTGTGCCTTGCTGATCAATACATCCCGCACGTCACTGACAAGTTTCCTGGATCTGTCCATGATGCCAATGTGTTGAGGAGTAGCAGCGTCCCACAGGTGATGGCACAACTACAGAGATAGTGTGGCTCATATGTGAGCTTGAGTCTTCACCCAATGTATGTCAGTGTATGCCAACTGAAGTTGTACTCCATGCCATTGTACATGAGTAATGTGTGTGCCTCACTACTTCCAGGTAACTCCGGCTCCCCAAACCTGTCCTGGCTGTTGACCCCAGTGAGGAATCTGAGGACAGGGGAAGAAAATCAGTACAATGAAGCACATTGCCATAGCAGGAGGGTTGTTGAACGCACATTTGGTCTACTGAAGGCCAGGTTCTGGTGCCTCCATTTAACAGATGGATTCCTATACAAGGCCCCTAAGAAGGTCTGCCAGATAGTCGTGGCTTGCTGCATGATGCACAATTTGGTCTTCAGACGCCATGTGCCCTACCTGCAGGAGGAGGGGGGAGACAATGCACATGTGGCAGCACAGGCCACTGTAGACAGTGAGGAGGAGGTGGAGGGGGGGATGTGGACAACAGGACACATATAATATAGCAGTACCTCCAATGACACTCAAGTAAGTCTGTACTTCTGTTCACATCTCCATTACAGTTGAGTGCTGTGTGCCTGGAGTGTTGTGCCAAGCACTACCTTTACTTTTCAATTAACAGTCACTTATGCTTTCCCTTTTTGCAGATGTTGGTGTGGTCACAACTGTGTACTGATGTGATGACTACAGACTGCTTAAACACATTTGTTGGATGGATTCACACATTACAGGACATTTGCACAGGATAATGCAGTTCAACACATTGCAAATTGGAGTATAATAAACCCCACTTAATCAAGTTGTGTTCGAGGGGGTTTATTTAGGTGACCTAAAAGATGGGATGGTGCAATAGAGTGTGGTGATGGAGGACAAAAACTTCAGTGTAGGGGCCCAGTTGGTTTGTAGCACAGGTCCATTATCCGTGGTGCCATAGGAAAAGGAACTCTGGCAGTCCAAAGTAAACAAGGTGACTCAGTGGCACACAAGGGGGACATTCTGGAGGGGCTCATTTCCTGGCGGTGGTTTTGGTGTCTGTCTGGGTCACAGGGAACGTTTGCGGGGTGGTTCACCTTCTGCAGGGGAAGGGGCGCTGGTGGCCTGTGAGTGGTTCTCCTGTCCAATAGCTGCAGTAGATGTTGTTGGCTGGTAAGTGGACTGGCTAGTGGAAGAGGCCTGCTGATGTGCTCTGTTCTCATGCATCGTGTTGGCCATGTCACCCGGCACCCCTGCAATGGAGGCCATGTTGGCATTTTGGGCCTGTAACTGCTGCATGACCTCCTGGTGGTGTGTCCCCTGCAGCCGCTGGTTCTCTTGCAATATGGTAATCACCTGGCCCATCCTGTCCTGGGATTGTTGGTATGCCCCCAGGACATGTGTGAGTGCCTTCTGGGCAGTTGGTTCCCTGGGTCTGGCATCCCCCTGGTGCACAGCTGCCCTCCCACTGGCCCTGGACCCCTGTGCCTTTGTCCCCTGAACAGTGTGCCCACTCACACTTACACCAGGACCTTCATTGTCTTGCCTGTGTGGTGTCAACTCAGGTCCCTGTACAGGTGGGCACACTACTGATCAACATGTCCTGGGGACAGAGGTTTATGGACATTGGCTGGCTGCTGTGGTTTTGAAGTCGGAGGGGGGTCCTGTGGTGGACTGGGTGTGGATGTGGGAGCCGACTATCCAGTGGTCCCAGATGGGCCACAGAGTTCATCCACATCGGGACATCCTGAGTTTGTGTCATCACTGAGGGCATATTCTGGTGGGAGGCTGGGTTGCTGTGGCACATCCTCACTACTGACATTGGCTGGGGCACCTGTGGGCATGTAAGTGATTTTTTTCAGTCATCGTCACATATTGCGCAATTCTGGCTTTTCATATGGGTTTGGTGTTGTCCTCCCACCTTTGGTTAGTGTATGGTGATGGATTGTGGGATTGGTAGTGCTACATGCTGCCCAAGCATTGCGATTGTGTGCATGCAGAGCTGGGAGGGGTGGGCTTGCAGTGGGTAAGGCATGCAGGGGTACACAGTTGAGGGTGTTTTTTGGGGTGGTGCACTGTATGGGATGGAGTGGGGTGTAGGGAGTCAGGGTGAGGGGGTGACATGACATGCAGATATCGGTTTAGGTAGGGTAGTAATGGTGACTTACCAGTGTTCAGCCCTCCAGTGACTCCAGTGAGGCCCTCGGGATGCAGGATTGCCAAGCCTTGCTCCTCCTATGCTGTCAACTGTGGGGAATGAAATGGGGATTCACTGCCAGTCCTCATGATGGCGACTTGGTGCCTAGATGCACTTGAACTCACCTTCCCCCGCAAGTCGTTTCACCTCTTGCGAATGTCATCCCTTGTGCGTGGATATGTTCCCATGGAGTTCACCCTGTCCACGATTCTCCGCCATAGATCCATCTTCCTGGCAATGGATATCTGCTGGACCTGTGCACCAAACAGCTGTGGCCCTACCCTGACGATTTCCTCCACCATCACCAGCAACTCCTCATCTGTGAAACGGGGATTCCTCTGTGGTGACATGCCTATTGTATGGTGAGTGTAGTGTGTGTGTTGTGCAGAGTGTGATAGGTGTTGAGGTATGCTGTGTGGTGTGTGATGCGTGAGAGGTGAATAGGTGGCTGTGATTTGTGTGTGTAGTTCTTGTATTATCTTATTGTTGGGCAAGGAGTGGTTCGTTTTTCGTGTTTGCAAAGGATTGTGGGTTGTGTGGGGGGTGTTTTATACTGCTCTTGGTGGGTGTGTACGGTGTGTGTATATGTGTCAGGTGTGGGTTTTTTCATCTGGCCAATTTGGCTTCTGTTGGGTGCCGAATTCTACTGCAGCGGTGTGCACCCCCAATGGCTGACCGCCATTGAGTGTCCACTGCGGTGATTTGTGGTCCATTATTTGGAGGGTGGTGTGTTGCTGGTATAGCAGGGAGGGTGGTGGGTCCAACAGTTTTTCGCCCAGTGGGGTCTAGCAGAATTGTTGTTGTGGCTGGTTTTTGCCAGTTTTTTGTCAGATTGTGTTTGTGTGTCATTATATGGCGTGTCTACACAGCTTCTGTCAGGTTATCAACCTTAGCATTCAAGTTCTGTTGATTATCAGCTAGAGTTACTGCAATGTTCACCAATTGTGTTGCCATGCTATTCTCAATATTAGTAAGTTTGTTAATAAACTGCTTAAATCCCTTCTGTTGTGGGCACTGAACTTTCAGCATCGATGTCTCCAAACCACCAAACACTGTAACATTTTGTGTGATGTCACCACTTTCAAGGTTTGCAGGGATGGATTAGTGAACACACGGTGAGTGCAATGTCTACGTCTGCCCCAGTGTTCTCACAGCCTGACTACAGGTTACTGGCTCAGTCTGAGTGAGTCTTGCACCAAATACATTGCATGACTGTGATTGTACTTTCACTGTGATGCTCAATTGTGGAATTGTGTCTCCACTATTATCAACAAGTAGCACTTCATTTATTCTATTTATTTATTATTTATTTATTTCATTATTTGAAAATGAAATAAGTATTATTTAACGTATTATGTCTGTGTTATATGAGTTTAAGCCTATAGTGTTGTTATATTAAATTTTTGGAACTTCACAGCAGCCTTTTGTGAATGCACTACATCTCGCATGATGCACTGCTCATGAACAAGGATATTTAAATCACACTGGCATTTATGTGTCAGCCACATATCATATGAATTTGGTATTTAATATACAGTTTGTGTTAAGAGAGACCACTTTGAGTGCTTTATTAGAAAAATGGAGGCGGTGGAGGCCCCAGGGGACAGGGCCTAAGTGGACGGAGGAAAGAGCAGAGAGTGCAGATGCCAGTATAAGGACAGAGCAGACCATAGTGTTAAGTTGTCATCAGTGATCAACAGTATGGCAGCATCACATTAATAAGCATGTATCAAGTATGCAATCTGTATCACCCATAAACAAATCTATTACTATATGTTAGATAGCTACTTAAGGATCATATAAGCAATGCATTAGGATGTGAATTCAGGCTGGTACCAAAGTGATGGTATTAATTACCAGGTGTACTATAGTGTGAGATATACATTCTCGAAGTTCATCAATTATGCACTATAATTTGCAGTATCATCTAGTAATATCCCCTAATAACTATTGCTAAACATCGGTGAGTAGAGAATGGATAACTGATTTCACCAGAACAGGCATTTCCCGGGAGTAATAAAATGTAACCTCAACATTCTTATAGTTCAGCAAATACAGGCACTAATGAACAACATCATCCAAACATATCCAATATATAATTATAGCCAATGGTAACTATTAGTAAACATCATTGAGAGAAAATGAATAGGTAACCTCAACAAATCAGGTATAACTATATGTAAATATATATAGATAACGCCTTAGTTGTTAAGGCATTGTCAGAACATTAGAAAATAATGTTAGTGAATAACTATATATTGAGGTCTCAGGTGATAATTGTCAGTAGACATTAGTTGGTTAGTGAAGTTACTTACATCATTGATGAAGTCTGGTGATTCAGGAGGCAAGACATGTTAGTCAAGGGTGTTTAACTCATTTGTTAGCTTGGGGACTAGTGGGGTAGCGTATGATAGCTAACTGAAAGAAAGAAATATCACATTTAGTGACACTAGGTGCCCATATACTTTTGTGAGTGGTTGCCCAGGAATGTTTCCAGCTCTCTTGGTTCATAGAAGTAGGATGTATTCCTATCCCTTGAGATTCTTATTTTTGCTGGGCACGTGAAGGAAAAAGAAATGGTCATTGCTTTCATTCTGTTCCTCTGAGCTAGAAATCCCTTCCTGCGATTGACTGCATCTTTCACATAGTCCTGTGACATGCCGATTTTGTGACCTTTCCATGTGAGTGACTTTATAAATCTTATTTGATTTAGGATTCAGTGGTTGGGGTACTTTGAGTTGGTGGAAAGTTCTGGTTGGGACTCTATGGGCTCTCTCAATCGCTAATTTTCTTTTAAAATACATTTTTAGAACTTGCAGTATCCAGGATTCTAAGGTCACACATGAATCAAATTTGCTCTCAGCTTGTTCAGGTAGACCAAAGAATCTAAGGTTTCCTCTTCAGTTTCTGTCCTTCAAGTTTGTGATTTATTTTTTGAGGATTGGTATCTTTTTTAGGTTGAGCATAAGAACTCAAACTTGTGTATACTTTTAGTATACTTCTTATGGCTTTAAGCGGATTCATTTGTTGGTTGTAGTGTATTCTTGCTCGCTAGTGGTCAGTTCTACCTTTTTCTCCCTCCTTTTTCTGTTTCAGAGCAGTTACCAACTACTGTATTATTCCACTTTGGTTTCTTTATCTGTTGCTGTGACAGATGTTTTTGTTATTTCTTTGTTGCTGCCCTTTCACTGTGGGTGTTTTAGGCTGGTAGCTGCCTGTTTTATTGCAGCATTCCGTTCCTCCAACCTCCTCCCATGTCGCTGACATTTGTTTTGGCTTTATTCCAGTGATGTCCTCGTTTACTTCTTGCTCCTAAAATAAGCTGATTTTACAAAAGAAAAACACAGTCGTTTAGCTCACTGCTCACGAAAGCCACAATATGCCCTTTCTGGTAGAATGTAGCTAAACCTAGAAGGAATGATGTGAAACTTGCCTTGCCTCAGAGTCTCTCACTCCAGGGCCTCTCCCTGCCAGCACTCAGGACATCACACACAGGGCATTGCTTATCTCCTTTATTGGGTTCATAAATCTTCTCAGGCTGCTCTACTATTGTTAACTTCGTCAGAGCATTGTTGAAATGCGAAGCAAGAACTCTTGCAAGACTTTTCATTGTGATTAAAAAACAAAAATAAAAAAAATTCCAGCCTTATTTTCCAATTTCTGTTCAGAGGTTTCTGATGCGAGTAGCTGCCAGTGGCCACCAAAACATGACAGGAGACAAAATTATGAGACAATATTGATCAATTTATATGGCAAGAAAAGTCCAGTTCCGTATTTACAATGCCAATAGCTCTAACTAAAGAAAATACTAGACCTATTACATTGCAAATGCTCGTTTTCATTGGCGCTGAGTTTTTTTCAGAGAGAGGAGGTCTGGTCTTTAATCCTACTGACTCTAGATTCAGCTTTGTTAACTCTGAGAGTTATACTTTGTAGTTCTTTGTTGAGCTCATGCATATCTATTTGTGGGATGTCAGTGTTATTCTTGGTAGAGCTTGTTAAATCATGTAGGGCATTCAGCGTCTCTAAAATAAGATCCATGTTTGCCCCTGATTCTGATCTACTCTTGATTGGCGAATCCTTGGTTGGGGCATTTTACTTTGATCTTTTTTTGTCCTAGCTTATGTTCCCTGCTATCTTTGGGATCTTTTTCCTTTGTTTTCTGGAGTCGGGGTCAGTACGTAATATGTATTTGGTGTGGTCATTAGAATCTTATAGTACACTTGCCTTGAGAGATACCTAGAATCTCAGAAGTATCAATAGTTCTGAAGCCACTGCCTCTGGCTCTAACATTGTTTCAACAAGTTCCTCAAATGTAGTGGTGATGGCAGTGGTGGGGGAGGCCTCCTCCAGTTCCTCTGGCCGCAGTTAGCAGAGTTGCAAGTTTTAACTTTATTGTGGATCCTAGGTCGTACCATCATTTTCTAATGTCTTCAATGGACCTCTGTGTGACTCCCACTGCATTTATTTTTTCCTGCATTCTCTTCAATATTTTACTTTTTTGGGAATCAAGCACAGTAAGGGAGGTTTCCCCAAACAGCTCATCGTGATGGGTCATACACTCCTTTGTCAGGATCTTCAATTCCTTTTCCAAAAACTTTAATTTCCGTTTTATGGCCCAACCCTCCTTGTCGGTGTCCTTATGTGGCATTTTCAGCTTCTTTAAGGGTGGATGGCAAGCCCTCAGGGAGATTGAGAGTCTCAACCATGCTTCCAACAGCAATACTTTCCAATGCTCACTGGTGAACTGCTTCCTGGATGTGATGTCATCCAGGCTGGGCATATGTAGCATTTGCTATGTGAACCAATTAAATAACTAATCGGTAATACCACCCAACCAATTTCTTAAATTCAATATTGGGATTACCTACTTACGAGACACAAAAACTTGGACATAGGTAATCGCTATTCTACTATTTCATACATATGCCCCTTTGCTTCACCCTTTAGATGCCAAGAGAGCAGTTTTGGTATATGCAGACAAAATCAATTAATTATTGCCATGGGTTTGTCAGATACTCCTCTTCGTGAAATATTTAATTGCATATCTTCTAGAGATGTTGCATCATCATGTACAGAGGTTTAAGGTATTTATTTGACAGAAATGTGTAGAGGATCTTCTTGGGCTTCTCCACATACTTTTGTCAACCATCATCATCTAATGATTAAGGGATGGAAGGTAGTTTCTCTGTACGAGTGGTTTTGAGTTCTGTTCTAGAATGTATTATTTTTTCATAATTTTTTAGCCGAAATACTAATAAATTATTTGATTTGGCATTATTAGTGTTTTTGTATAACAATTCTTATTTTGATCTTTGAATGCACTGGCTTTTTTATACCTCGAAAGTAATGACTCGGACGGGGATGAGGAATGTAGGTATAATGTTTTAATTACTTAGCGCTAATCTCCATTATCCTTTGTTGTTTCATTCTCATCGCAGTCATTATGACCCACCCACCAATCCTTGACTTTTGGCCTTCATACGTGTTTGTTAACATCAGGAAGAATGCTCAGTACGTTATATTTTTATAGTGCCCAGATGGATGGCAGGTTTACTTTAACATACTTCCTGTTCGTTCTCCTGACCAGAGGTGACATCGCCTCTAAGGTAATGACTGTAACCAGAACAAATCGGAATAAATATTATGAAAAGTACTAGTATGTAATTAGAATGCAAGGAAAAAACAGGACTTGAAGAGCACAGAAATATCAATTACATCTGCTGTAAAAACAAATGACATGATGTACTTGAACAGAAAACAACATTTTTACAGTATCAAAGTGTATCAGCCACAAAAAAAATTAAGTATCCTAGGACCTAACATAACTTCAAAATTCTCACTTTGTACCTTGTCAGGTGAGAAGTCTATTCAGTCATATTGTTTACATTGTATTCTGGTATCTGTAATTTTGCAGTTGTTGTATTAAACATACTGCAGGTACCTGTTTCCAAAGAAAGGAACGCAGGACATAAATAGGCAAAGTGCTGGTGGCTAAGCAGTTTCTCAACAGTAGCGTAATGCAAAATAATGAGGCCAGATTGCAGAATGTGAGGATAGGCCCCTGAGTCTTCCATATCTCACAGATGTTCAGTAGGTTTGAGCTTAATAGGGCGCCCATGAGGGGTTGGGACCCCTACAGGGTCAGGACCTCCTTTAGGAGGCCTTAACCCTTCAGGGGGGTCCCATTCAGCTCAAAGTTGTTGAACATCTGCAGGGGTCTGCGCCATGCCCATTTCCCAATAGAAGATAAGAGAACCTTGCAGGTCACTCACACAACACCAAAACGCTTCATACATAGGCACACTCATTGAGAAGCCCAATTTAACCACCCAGTCCCGTATGATTTGGTGCACCACCCTTGGGCCAAGATGCGCAATATAAATGTTACAATACAACACATTCCTGCACATTTCTTGATCAGCTGCTCATGATAAGGTGTCATTTAAGAATCAGTGACGCCTAAGTCATGCAAGCATCAAAGACCCTTGTCAAAAAGGAAGATCTTTCTTGAGTCATTCTGAAGTCATCTGATGACTTCAGCTGGGTTATTCCTGTAATTACCTGGTGAAGTCATCACAGGCCATCCTGAAGTATGCCTACAGGGTGAAATATTTAAATAAGATGACTCTAGAGTCTACTGTAGGATGGTGTTGTGATGACTTCAAGGTGATGATCATTTGCCACTGTAAGATGGCCTTCTGATTACTTCAGTGGAAAGCATGTGATGATCTTTTACTATTCTGGGATGATTCCTTGATGACTTCAGGGTACGCTAGTATTACTTCAGGATTATAATAGAATGATCTCAGCATGACTTCAGGAAGGAGTGTTACTACACCAGGCTTACTCCCTGATGACTTCAGGATGGAGTTTTATTAATCTAGAATGATAGCATGATGATTTAGGGAGGAGGCTGTTACTACTTCAGGGTGGTGCCCTGATAACTCCTCGATGTAGTTGTTTTATTCCTCGATGGTCCCATACTGATTTCAAGATGGGGTTGCTATGCCAGGATGATCTCAGAGTATTACTGGGTGAACACTTTTACGAAAATTATAAAACCTGTTTTTGTGTGAAAAGAGTGGATCATGGTCACAGAAACACCAGAACTGCTTTGTAGGCAAACTAGAAAAAGGAGTGAAGTCCCTTATTTCAAAATATAGGAAAACACGTCAAGCTGCCTGCATTACCTTGTGCTGCAAAATGATCCAAGAAGTCACTGGCTACCTACTATTATTCTGAAAAGTTTTCCAGTGGCTAATCATAACTATCTAGCAACAAATACCTGTACTGATTGGTTGATGGGAACCAATTTGATGTGTATAAACAGTAAGCAGTGCATTTGTTATACCCTTGTAATAAGCTTCTCAGAACCCATTCATAATAGCTCTTTTGCTACCTGCTCATTCCATCATGTAAACAATCTTGCAGCAACTCATTGTTCACTAGGGGATATAATTGGCTGTTGGTGCCTTTTCTGTGCATCATAATTGGAGGAGGAGGAGACAGAAAATAGCAGGTTCCCACTTACTATGCAAACTTCATCCAGACCCTCTCATGAGTACTGTAAGACATGTACCGTTACTTCAGGATGATTTGACAATTGCTAAGATCTATGACTACCACTCATCCTATTACAACATAAACGCAAATAAGTATTGTTAAGCTAATACACAGCAACAACCACAAACCCACATGTCACTTTTCCACTCCTTGTAATCCTGCCACCATATTGTTCTGTGACTCCTTCTCGTAGTAGTGGAAAGGCAGGTGGAAGTGAGTGATTGTAAGTGCCTGCGATAATGCAACAGGTGGAGCATTTGTGTGGGGAAAGTCAAGGTATGTGTATCTGTGTGATCAGGATTTTGTGACGAACAGTGGTTGATGCCTGTAACTGAGCTTCAATGTAATATTGGGAATGGCAAAGCAGGCTACTGCAATTAAATGGAGTTGGGTTTGAAGATATTGTAAAAGATTAATGTCAGTGGTGGGTGATTGGTGTTGTGGTGTTGAGTGGTTGGCAGTACTTGATGAAAAGTGGCTTGATCAGATGATGATTTCTGTGGTTCGCGATCATACAAGTGAGGAAAGAAGTGTTGGTGTGACTCAAAGGTATGTAGAGTGGTTTCAAAAATATAGTGTCAGGGAACTTTCATACATAACTAAGTAATATGGTTGAATGGCTGAATGCTGTGAGAACAGAGCGAGCCTCTGAGTATCTTTGGAAGAGTGGACATTGGTAGAGAGATGAACAGGTAGTGTTGTATGAAATGGTGGGTGTGCTATGAGTGGATGATAAGGTGAGATTTAAATGACTATAGTTTTGCTGTCGGGTTAGTCACAAACATGAAGGATATCCCGACCACCGTATTATGATTTCCCTAAGCTATAATGGAATCGTAATACAGCGGATGGGATATATCCGTCACATTTGTGACTCAGTAACTTCATCCTCCAAACTCTAAATCAAGTCCTAAGTACGATTACATGGTGCATGTGAGTAAAGGCAAAGCAAGTAATGTTTTGAGTGGATGGTGCGAGTAACTGAGCATGTGTCTAATGCAACAGTGTTGCTTTGTGAATCTGTATGAATGGTGTGGGTAACATAGAGAGCATTGAGTGATACAAGTAACACCGAGTAGTAGGAGAGGGGTTTGAGTTTATACGGTCTGGGGCCCCCCACCCAGAACTACAGGGGTCAGAGTTCTACCCCTTTGCCGAAAGAAGTTCCTCAATACACCATTAGAAATTAGAAATCAAGTTGGACTGCAACCTATACACAACCCACTGAACAAAGGAAGTGTTTCTGGTAACGACCAGCCCCAAAAGATAGGTTCAGCGACACAGTGGAAATCCAAAACCTCTTCCGTAAACAAATAAGACAATCACAAAAACACGAAGAAACAATACATGTATTTTAAAATGTTTATTTTAAAATCCAACCCAGTGCACAAAATATGAATGGTAAACACATAGGATGCAAAAACGAAATGCAACTAACCATGTCCTGATCAGCAAAACCAATACGAAAGTCTCTAACATGGATGTTTAGTTCTTTTCAACCTAACACCCTTAAGCTATTGCTAAGCGCTAAGCTAAGATGTAAAGCTGTAAATAGCTAGCCTATGTTCACGTTTTTTTAAATGGCTCACACAGCATACCCATTTTCATTAATAAATAGCAACTCAGCTATTCTCTACTGCAGCTTATTCTGAGCTTTGGTATAAACAGCGACTGGCCCAAGGCATATTCTTCTCCAGTGTTGCTTCAAATTGAGGCTGGTTGGTGTTGCAAACCAGTGTGACCTCTGATGTGATATGTCTGTAGGAAGTCCCTCTCCAACTATGGTCCAATATCTGGGTTTTTGTAGCATCTGATCCCCTATTTTATCTTATTTTGTTAAAATAAATGCAAGGCTTGCAGACAGTAAAGTGTCATGCTCCAATATTGTTGAAAATAACTAGAAATCACTAAGGCGGTCATTCCAACCTCGGCGGTAAAAGGCGCTTACCGCCGGTCAGAAGACCGCCATAACACCGGCGCGGCCGCGGTAAACCGCCACGGTCATTCTGACCCGCAACAGGCAAACCGCCAAAATACCGACATCCACAAAAGTCCGCCACACCAAAGGGCAGCGAGAAACTGGTGATGACCAAACCTCCACCGTCACGCCAACAGAAATACGCCCATACCATTACGACCCACGAATCCACGCGGCGGTCTTTCAACCGCGGTATTCCATTGGCGGTACACACCGCCACGCTCAAAATACACACACAGCTCCAAAACACAGCCACATTGGACAATTCAAAATACACACACCTGATACACATAAACACACCACTACCACACACTCAATACAATATAAAACACACACCCACGTCACCCACAAACCCCTACGACCACAAATTCAGAAAGAAGGCCAGAGAGAGACACCACCAGCTAGTACAACAGCATTCACAGGCACATAACACCATCACCCACACAACATCCACGCACAAAACACCACACACCACCACACTCACCACACTCATCACCACAAACACCACCCCACACCTCATCCACACCACCCCATGGCACCGCAAAGACACCCCAGGTTTTCAGACGCTGAACTCAGGGTCATGGTGGAGGAAATAGTACAGGTAGAGCCACAGCTATTCGGGACACAGGTGCAGCACACCACCATTGTCAGGAAGATGGAGCTATGGAGCAGAATAGTGGACAGGGTCAACGCTGTGGGACAGCACCCAAGAAATCGGGACGACATCAGGAAGCGGTGGAATGACCTACAGGGGAAGGTGCGTTCCATGGTATCCAGGCACAACATCGCGGTGCAGCGGACTGGCGGCGGACCCCCACCTCAACCCCCAGAATTTACAACATGGGAGGAGCAGGTCTTGGCGATCCTGCATCCTGAGGGCCTCGCAGGAGTATCTGGAGGAATGGACTCTGGTAAGTCAAATCTCAACTACTTCATCCCCCCCACCCACAAGCATGCCAACTCATACCCCCACCCTCCCCCCCACCCCCATCACACATCCTTCTTGCAAATGTCTCACCATCACAACCCACCCATCCCAACACCAAGCCCTGCATGCGACCACAAACCATGGACACCCATCACCTAAGCATGGCCACTGCACATACCCATCCCCCCCCAAACCACTGTCACAACAGCCCCCACAAGGGAATGCCAGCACTGGGGTACACGGGCACCCACCCATTGCACGCTATGGCACACACAGAAGCAATAACCATACTCTTATACCCCTGCAGGACCCGAACGCCACGTCACCGCGCAGGAGGGTCCACAAATGTCCACTCCACCCCCAGAAGAGGCCCACAGTGATGACAGCAGCTCTGTCTCCCTGGATCTGGATGACCAGCCCGGCCCATCGGAGACCTCGGGACAGTCGGTTCCCCTCAGACAGCCACAGGCCACAGCAGACCTACCCCCTTCTGGGAAAACCAGCACAGCACCCACCCAGCGGGCCCATACCTCAGTCCCCAGGACACGTCAATCAGCGGTGTGTCCACCACTACAGGGCATCCAGGTTAACCCACCACCCCAACAACAACAGGGACCTGGGGGCAGTGGGAGTGGACACACGGTCCAGGGGACAGAGGCCCAGGGAAACAGGGGAACTGGGAGGGCTGCTGTGCAACAGGGGGGGACAGGCCCAGGGAACCCACTCTCCACGAGGCCCTATCCTCCATCATGGGAGCATACCACCACTCCCAGGAGACGATGGTGATGGTCCTGGCCAGGTTTCAGGAGATCCAGCTTCTGCAGGAGGAACAGTATATGGGGTTCAGGGAGGAACTAAGAAACATCAGTTCCGCAATGGGCACCATCGTAGTGGCTCTGAATCAGGTAGTCACCACATTGCGGGACACTGTGGCACCACAAAGGGCCCCTGTCACTAGCATGGACCAAGAAATGCCTACCACCTCCGTCGGCGCTAGTAGACAGGAGGCCCAGACACAAGAACAACAGGCCACCAGAACCCCACCCCCTGCAGAAGGAGAACCACCCCGCAAGCGGGCCCTGAGATCCAGGAAGAAGACAGAGTAAGATGCCAAGACCCCCGCCAGGAATGGATACCACCCTGATTGTCATCCCACTGTCCCACATTGTCACCCTGTCCAACCTTAAACTGCCCCTGCTCCACTTTCCACAGGCATTTGGACAATGCACCTGTGAGACTGATAATCTGGACTCTGCCATGGACATTCCTCCACCATCACCCCTCACCCCTCACTGAATGGCAAACACTTACCAATTTAAAGCACTTTAATAAACACACTTATTGCACAAAACTATCTGGAATCTGGCTGTAATTTTGAACAAATGTATTAGACATAACCGTGGCAAATTGTTCATTTACATTGTGATGACAACATACCACTGTCACACAGCTGTAGTCCATGGGGAAACAAAGCAGATGTCACGCAGTGGGGCCCACATCTCTGAAATCGGAAGGGAAAGTCACAACTCAGTTACCATACACTGGGGGAAAAGGTCAGACAGGAGAGAGGTAGTAGTCTTAAAGTAAATGTAATATGCTGGGGTGGATTCTTACCTGTGTGTCATTGAAAATACTGCTGTATTACTGTGTTCCTGTTGTCTATGTCGTCCTCTTCGCCTTCCTCCTCTTCACTCTCCACAGGCTCCACAGCTGCTACAACACCACCATCTGGACCATCCTCCTGCAGAAAAGGCACCTGGCGTCGCAAAGCCAGGTTGTGAAGCATACAGCCGGCCACGATGATCTGGCACACCTTCTTTGGTGAGTACATCAGGGATCCACCTGTCATATGGAGGCACCTAAACCTGGCCTTCAGGAGGCCGAAGGTCCGCTCGATCACCCTCCTAGTACGCCCATGGGCCTCATTGTACCGTTCCTCTGCCCTTGTCCTGGGATTCCTCACTGGGGTCAGTAGCCATGACAGGTTGGGGTAACCAGAGTCACCAATTAGCCACACTCGGTGCCTCTGGAGTTGACCCATCACGTAAGGGATGCTGCTATTCTGCATGATGTACGCGTCATGCACTGACCCAGGGAACTTGGCATTAACATGGGAGATGTACTGGTCAGCCAAACAGACCATCTGGACATTCATGGAATGATAACTTTTCCTGTTCCTGTACACCTGTTCACTCCTGCTGGGGGGGACCAAAGCGACTTGTGTCCCATCAATGGCACCTATGATGTTGGGAATATGTCCAAGGGCATAGAAATCACCCTTCACGGTAGGCAATTCCCCCACCTCAGGGAAAACTATGTAGCTCCGCATGTATTTCAGCAGGGCAGACAACACTCTGGACAACACCTTTGAAAACATAGGCTGAGACATCCCTGATGAAATGGCCACTGTTGTTTGAAATCACTAACTTGCTAAGAAATGGAGTACTGACAGCACCTGCACTAGAGGGGGGATCCCTGTGGGTTGGCGGATGGGTGACATCAGGTCTGCCTCCAGCTGGGCACTCAGTTCCTGTATAGTGGCTCGGTCAAGCCTGTATGTCAGTATGACATGTCGTTCCTCCATTGTTGACAGGTCCACCAGCGGTCTGTACACGGGAAGATTTCTCCATCTCCTCGCATGTCCCAGCGGACGGTGCCTATGAAGGACAACAGCGAGCACAGAGTCAATCAACCCACAGGTACGTAACCACAGCTTGCACATAACACGATTTCCAATGCATTGAATGGGTTGTATGAGTGTAGATGCAAGGCCTAGGTATGTGTGACGCAGTAGAAATTAAGCCATGTGGGCCATTGAAATGGCGGCTGCCTGACCTGTGAAGTGCGACAATGGGATGTGAGGTCAATGCGCTGGCGTGGAACACCGTGGCGGTAGGCGGTCGAATACCGCGACGCAAAGCAGCATTGGTTAACATTGAACCCTATGGGTTTCAGGAGCCAATGACGATGTGCGCCGGCGGTCGCGGTACGCACCGCCGCGGGCGTGACTGCCATTTTCTATCTGCTTAATCACTCGATACCTGATCTTCCACAGGAGAGGACCTATACTGCAAGTGCTGCTGTGACCTCGGTCTGGAAGAGACAATGGCTCATGCGACTGGGGAAAGGGCCCCTGCCTTCACTGCGGAGGAGTTGGAGAAACTTGTGGATGGGGTCCTCCCCCAGTATGCGCTACTCTACGGTCCTCCAGACCAACAGGTAAGTACACTGGGACCATGCTTAGTGGGCAATGCCTGTGTTGAGTGGGGTGGATGAAAGATGGGGGGAGGGGACCGATTGAGGCATGCATCAAACGACAGATGAGAGCATGTGCCACATGGCAAGGGTGGGGATGGGGGGCCACTCACATCGAGCATGCAGTAGTTGATGACTATTTTTCTTCCCCTGTACATGTCAAATAGGTCAGCGCCCACCAGAAAGTCGCTATTTGGCGTGCCATCGCCAAGGACGTCCGGACCCTGGGGGTCCACAACAGACGGGGCACCCACTGCCGGAAGAGATGGGAGGACATCCGACGCTGGAGCAGGAAGACGGCGGAGGCTCAGCTGGGGATGGCCTCCCAACGTGGGAGGGGTGCCAGTCGTACTTTGAACCCCCTGATGTCCCGGATCCTGGCGGTGGCCTACCCCGATTTGGATGGGCGCGTGAGGACATCACAGCAGACACAAGGGGGTGAGTACACTATCATTCAGCTGACTTGGCGCGCAGTGGAGGTGTCTGGGTGGGGGAGGAGGGCTGTGGGTATCCCTAGGCCAGGGCGATTTCTGTAGGCTAGGCCCCTCCGTAAGGCATGGCCCTGTGCCCCCACCTCTGTAGGGTGTCAAGTACAGCTATTCATGGCCCTGTGTCATCTATGTGTGCAGTTGTCGTCCATAGGCTTGTAGGCCATGTCCCACGGATTGAGTAGTGGACCCCAAGTGCGCGGCGTAGTGCAGGGGGCTTCTGTGTCTGTCCTCTCCGCCAACGGTGTCGCCAATGCATGCACTCAACATGTCTTTAATTCCCCCCCCCCCTTTTTTGTGGTCTTCCTGTTCATGTGTGCATTCGCATCATCAGGCGGAGGAGAAGTGGCATCGGAGCACGAGGGAGCTGCATCCCACATGGCCCTGGAGGGCCATGCAACGGAGTCCGAATACACCATTGGGACGGAGGGCGAGGGGAGCTCCACAGCGGGGACTCGCGCAGACATTAGTGACAGCGACTCGTCCTCTGAAGGGAGATCCCTTGTGGTGGCGGCAACATCCGTGCCCCCCACAACAACAGGTACAGCCGCCACCCAGCGCACCAGCACCGCCCTCCCAGCAGCCCCTCAGCGTTTGCCCCGTGCCCGCTCACCCAGGAAGGTGGGCATCTCCTTTGCCCCAGGCACCTCAGGCCCTGCCCCAGTCATCCCTGCTGCCCTCAGTGAGGAGGTCATTGACACTCCTGAGGACCATCATTGTTGGGCAGTCTACCCTTTTGAATGCCATCCAGGGTGTAGAAAGGGAGGTGCACCAGAGTAATGCATACCTGGAGGGCATTCATTCTGGTCAGGCTGCCCATCAGCGATCGTTCAACGCTCTGGCCTCAGCACTGACGGCAGCCATTGTCCCTGTCTCTAGCCTCCCCACCCAACTTCCTCCACCCACACCCTATCACCTGTACCTCTGCCTATCCCAGACACACCATCAGACCAGCCTGCACACACCTCAACACCCAAGGGAAGCTCATCCAGACATAAGCACCACACATCACACAAGCATTCACACAAGCAACATCCACATTCAGACATACCAACACCCACTGCCTCCACTGTGTCCCCCTCCTCCTCGTCTCCCTCCTCC
The DNA here is from genome assembly GCF_031143425.1 of Pleurodeles waltl. Lineage (NCBI taxonomy): Eukaryota > Metazoa > Chordata > Amphibia > Caudata > Salamandridae > Pleurodeles > Pleurodeles waltl. The sequence continues at coordinate 1,172,091,381 of NC_090447.1, read as the reverse complement.
CTCCCTGTGACGTCTCCACCCACACCTGCATGCACAACATCTTCAGCCACTACGTCCATCACGAGCACACCCACCAGAACACTCCGCACACGTGCAGTCACCACCCCCACTACCATTTACACGTCCCCTGTGTCCTCTCCCAGTGTGTCTGTCACCCCCTCTTCCAAACTACACAAACGCAGGCAGCCACCCACCCAACAGCCATTCACCTCACAACAGCCTCCAGCCCAAGCACCTGCACCCAAGGACACCAGACTTCACACTCCTACAACCACATCCTCTTCCTCCACTCCCATACCCATTACACCTACCCGTCCCTCTCTTTCTAAATTGCTTTTCCTTTCCAAACTTGACCTCTTTCCAACAACTCCCCCACCCCGTCCATCTCATAGGACTCCAGTCAGCACCTCAGCCACCACAAAACCGGGACCTGTAAAGACTGTTTGCCATGGACTGTGGAGTCCCCCACCCTCAAGGGCAGCCAGTTCAGCTAGGAGCCAAGGCACGACCAGCCCACCCCCGGTAAAGCACCCGAAGATTGCCAGTGCCTGGCACAAGAGGCCAAAGACACCAGGGACCAATATCCCTACCATGGCTCCGGCAGGAAGTGGGGTGCCACCTGGCACACCGCCAAAGGTGGGAAAGGGCCAGAGGCGACCAGGGAAGGGTGGGAAGGGCAGCACGCCCGACAAGTCCGGCAGCAGGCCAGCTGGCCAGGAGGGCCCCACCAGCCCCAACCCAGGTGTGCAGGAGGACACCCACAGGCCCGGTACTGCAGCCCAGGAGGGCCCCGCAAGCCACATCCCAGGTGGGCAGGAGGACACCCACAGGCCCGGTACTGCAGCCCAGGAGGGCCCCGCAAGCCATCCGACAGATGGGCAGGAAGGCCCCGCCAGCCACATGTCAGGTGGCGAATGACCTCCATGCCATGGCCGGATCCGCTGACCTGGACACTCATCTCAAGCACCGCTGAACTGGGCCCTTCATCTCAAGCACCGCTGAACAGGGCACTGCTGTCTCAAGCACCGCTGAACTGGGTACCGCCGTCTCAAGCACCGCTGAACTGGGCCCTTCATCTCAAGCACCGCTGGCCCATTGGCAGAAGGGGCAGGCCCACATCTGTGTCGGGCAGGGCTGCACGAAGCACTCTGGGTACCAAGCCCCCTCCAGAACCAGTGGAGACTGTCATCCACTTGTGAGACTGTGGCTTTGCACCCCCCAGGATGTAACAGTGGGCATGCCACCCACTGTAGAGACTTGAGAGACTGTGGCTTGGCACTCCCCAGGATGGAACAGTGGGCAACCCACCCACTGTAGAGACTTGAGAGACTGTGGCTTTGCACTCCCCAGGATGGAACAGTGGGCAACCCACCCACTGTAGAGACTTGTGAGACTGTGGCTTTGCACTCCCCAGGATGGAACAGTGGGCAACCCACCCACTGTAGAGACTTGAGAGACTGTGGCTTTGCACTCCCCAGGATGGAACAGGGGGCAAACCAACCAACGTAAAGAGACATGAGAGACTGTGGCTTTGCACTCCCCCAGGAAGGTACAGTGGCCATGGAGGCCCCTCATGGATCTGGCGTCGTGGACTCATCTGGCTGAGGTGCCCCCCCTTCCCTTCCCCCTGAGGTGCCTGTAGTTTTGCTATCTGATGCCCCTGCAGTGTTCTCTCCGTTGGAGTCAGGTATCCTGTGTGGGCTTTGCCCATGTGATTTGGGCCCAGTGGTCCACGGACAATGCCTGCAGAAATTATCGGACTTTTAATATTTATGTATATAATAGTTTTAGATGTGTGATATATTTATAAGCCAGTGATACAATATATTCGACTGTTTATGATCATTTCCTTTTGTCTTTGCATTCTTCCGGGGAGGTTTGGGGGGTGTAACTGTGATGTATTACTGTGCATTGATGTGTGTGTTGTAGTGGGTGAGGGTGGGGGTGGGTGTGTCGCGTATGTGTGTCCCCGTAATATTTTCTCCTCCCCCCTCCCCTGTGTCGTAGGTGCAGTACTCACCGTAGTCTTCTGCGCCGGCGTTCGTGCTCCTGGTAGAGGAGCAGGAAGACAATAGCTGGGAGGATGTGGAGTTCGGGTTCCATGCTGTCCAGAATCCTCGTGGGGTGTATGGAGGTGAGTGTTTTCCGTTCGAAATGGCTGTTTCCGCCGTGTTTTTGTCAGCGGGGCTAGCGCCCCGGAAAAGGTGGCGGATTGGTGGGTTGTGATAGGGTGGGCAGTACATTGTCTCCCGCCTGTCTGTTGGCGGTGACCGCCGCGCTGTTTGTTTGTCCCGCCGTGGCGGTCGGAGTGTTAAAGTGGCGGTTTCCGCCAGGGTCGGAATTCCATTTTTTTTACCGGCAGCATGTTGGCGGGTTAGCCGCCGCTTTAACACCGACCGCCAGGGTTGGAATGACCCCCTAAATATTTGCAGATGAATCATACTGTGAGTGAGAGATGTTATAAAAAGCTGTGTGGAGAGGCAGTGAGTATGAATACTTGCAAGAGGTCCTAGGTGCAGGCTGTGACAGGAACAAGCCAAGTAGCACTTACCCTCCTCTATGTTGATATAAGGCACTGGTCATGTGCTGTGGCCACTTACGCTATCCAAGGTATCCCAGTCCCTGCTCTCTTGAGGCACACAGCTCTGCACTCTGTCTTTGAATGTTGCTTTGTAAAGCTCGTTTGATTTTGAAATGCAGCTTCAGCTTTGTATACAAATGTGCTGGAAGAGGAAAAATACTTTAGATGGTGACAGAAGTACATTATAGGTTTTCTACAAATGAGCATTCTGTACACCAAATCTTGTCACGATTACTCCCCTGATTACACACACCATCCTGTAAACAATTACACAGACTTGCTACATTTGTCTGCTCAGTATCTAGAATGACATCCCTAGCGCCATCAGGACCACCCCAACCATGCTTCAGTTTTGGTGACAGCTGAAGACACACCTCTTTAAAGAACACTACACCATGACAATAACAGTCCACCTCTACTGCCACAAGCAAGCTTTTCCTCCAATACAATCTTTTGACTGTATTCTTGCCTTTGTGCTATCTAAGCTTCACATATATATATTACGCCTGCAAGAAATTTGAATTACAGTGACATAATTCACTTAATTTTGGAAATTATGGGGGTCATTACAACCTTGGCGGTCTTTTTTAAAGATCGCTGAGGGACCGCCGTGCGGAAGACCGCCAGTAGTGGCGGTTTGCTGCTCGGCATATTATGACCGATGGCAGCTCTCCGTCCTTTTTCGGACGGAGACCCGCCAACAGCCATACTGGCGGGCGGCGGGGAAGTGGAGGTTGCTCCACCGCCACGCCAAAAGAACACCACCCAGCGAATCACGTCCTGTGATTCGCCGTGGCGGAGTTCTGTTGGCGGTGTGGTGTCGGCGGAGCTTCCCCCATGGCTCCCGTCCCCTTCCGGAGGATTGTCGGACCAGGTAAGTCGATCGTCCGTGAGGGGAGTGGGTGGGGTGTGGGTGCATGGGGGTGTGCGTCTGTGTATGTAGAGGGGGTGTGTGAGTGCGTGTATGCTTGCGGGGGTGTTGTGTGTATGGGAATGAGTGCGTGTATGTCTGTATGGATGTGTGCGTGTATGTTTGAATGTGGGTGTGCGTGTCTGCCTGTGTGTGTGTATGTAGGCATGTATGTTGGCGTGTGTGCGTGTGAGTGTGTAGGTGGTGCCTGCGTGCGTGTGGGTATGGGTGATGTGATGTTGGGGGTCGTGGTGGGGAGGGGGGCCCTGCCACCTTTGGGGGGTGGCAGGGGTGGGGGGGTAGGGGAGGGAGTCGGGTGGGGTGAGGGGTGGGGGAGACCCCTATCAGTGCCAGGGAAGGAATTCCCTGGCACTGATAGTGCTTACCGCCATGGATTTCATGGCGGTTCAAACCGCTGGAAATCCACGGCGGTAAGCCGGGTCAAAATACCGCAGGCGGTATAGTGACGGCCGCTGGGCTGGAGACCCAGGTCTACAGCCCGGCGGTCGTCTCCGCCCTGGCAGGCGGAACGGTGAACCGGCAGATGACCATGGCGATAACCGCCATGGTCAGAATTCCATGCAGTAAGACCGCCAGCCTGTTGGCGGTCTTACCGCCGGTTCTCCGCCTTCCGCCAGGGTCGTAATGACCCTCTATGTGTTATGCTTGCAACACGGAATTGCACCTACAATTGATAACTTGGAATCAAATTATAACATTTTGAACATTTTATCACAATATACATTGTTAATAGAAGTTACTATAAATAGAAATTATGTAATTTGTGTAAAAGAAAAAAACTAAAATAAATTTACCTATGACCTTTCTTATATAGTCTTATGAACACACTGTATTCCAGTTTACATTAAAAAAACGGATTTAATACCTATATAGTGTTCACTAAGTAGTAAGCAGCAAAAACAAAAAATAACATAGAGCAGGTTGGACCTTTCTGCCAAAAATGAAACCAAATAGTGGGCATATTCTCGGCAGGGTAATCAGCAATCAGCCTCAAAAAACATGAGGAGCAGTTTCAGCACGTTAAGAATAAATTATGCTTGTGGAATCATCAGATGTTTATTTTCAAATCATCCTCAAATCATCAAGAATAATTGGATCTGATGAAGTAATCAGATACTCATTTTTAAATCCTTTTAAATCAGTGGGAATAGTCACACCTTGTGAAGAAGTCAGATAGAAATTTTAAATCATCCTGAAGTCATAAGGAATAGTCACACCTTGTGAAGTAATCAGATACTCATTTTTAAACCATCCTGAAGTCATCAGGAATAGTCAAACCTTGTGAAGTAATCGGATACTCGTTTTTAAATCATCCTGAAGTCATCAGGTATAGTCACACCTTGTGAAGTCATCAGATACTCATATTCAAGTCATCCATAAATTATCCAGCACACGTTTCTAAACTTTGTTGATGACTTCCAGAGCTTGATGATGTCTGATGATGTGAAAATGACTTCTACAGTAGTTAGATGATCCTCTGATGACTCTGGGATGGCTTCCAAAGTAATCCTATTTGACATGGGAAGTCCCAGAGGAAAACACTAAAACGTCAAAGCAGGTGTTCTAAAAAACAAATCACAAACAGAACATGCTAAAGATTTGCCGGCTACAAACAAATGCAAATAGACCCGATTCCGACAGGAGAAACCATTTTTGAACCTAAAAATGGCTTTATTTTAGGTGTTTTCCACCTAAAATGGCCTCTCCTTCTGTAAAAGCCAATGGTGAAAATACATGATTCCGCCAATTTTCTTTCCAATATCTTGCATTTCCCAGTTTGAAAATGGTGACATGCATGCATAACAGATGGCTTTATTTTATTTTGAAGAGTAGTTGTTATAGAGGTCGTGCTGGTGATTAGTCTGGGACTCGTTTTAGGCCAATGAACCTTTTAACCCTGACTGGAGACACCTTAAGACGAGATCCCTGTCCAGCATGTCAATCAATAGATCAATCGTCTCATCAATATTCACATCAGCAAATCAATCAAATTAGTTAATCACATCAATATGAATTTGAAACGCAACGTGACCTTTCAGCCATGAATAACCAAACAAATTTAGTAAATTTTATGATATTTATTCCCTATTGGTTACACTCTACTAGCAAGTTTATTAGTCTCAACACCAGAAAACACATCAACAGTGTTATAATGTGGCAACTCGAATAAGATTTGAGCAAAGCGATTATTATAAACATTAGAACAAAACACGGCGTCAACATGTATCTATTTAGCAGAGTATCATTAGCGCATCTATTCAACACAGCAAAGATTCAGTCATTTTGTCTGTTTGCACCCAATATTAGTGAACTCCTTGACTAACCTCGAATTAGCATCAGCATGTTGGGCTTCATGCAAAACAATTTAGTAACACAAATTTGGAAAACGTCTGACTATGGTCTCTGTCAAAAGCAGTTGGTACCTAGAAAGGAAAGGCAAACAGACAATTACAATTTCATTATCATATAGTTACCCTCCGTAATGGGTCAGCATACAGAGTCAGTCTTAGTCCTCAGGACAGTAGTCGATCCGCCATCAGCCAGGATAGAACAGCAAAGTCTCAGCTAACGGGGCAGAAAGTTCTTCCCTCTTAAGGAGGAGAAGAAATAGATATCAGGCAAGTCAAGGTGAGGATGGTTTGAAGAATCAAAGCAGCAAAGGTAAAGATGGAATGCCAGAGTAACAACAGGGATGTCCCTCCAATGGCTGATGTCTCCTTGTGACAAGACATTAAATTGAATTTGCCAGACAAGTCTCTAATTTCCCATTGGGCGGTATTTGGTGCACCACTATCTCTATCCAATGGTTGAGTGGTCACCTTACTAGAATTTTCACCTAAGACAGTTCTAATACAGTTCATTGGCTCCTGTGATTTACATCTTCATCGGGTGAGATGGCAGGTAAGAAAAGTTACACGCACGACTTCAGTCAGTAGCTCCATTGTGTTTAGAAGTTCAGGCGACCTTGTGCCTGCTGTGAATTACACTGTTGCATTCAACAAGAATGTCTCCTTGAGCAAGTCGGGTCTCATTAGAAAGAATTTACTACGGCTACACACATCTCTAACTTCTGGAAAAGTACAGCTTTATGTCCTTCAGGAAGACAGCACAGTGCAGGTTAGAAAAACACATTTAATATGAGACCAAGCAGCTAGGCCCAGACTCTTGCTAAGGCCTAATGATTTATTCAGCAAAACCTTAACACATAACTCTTAATGCTAAAATAGAATCATACATTAGTACATTAATAATTCATTATTAGTTAATTTCATTAATCATTGTATACATTGATGGCCACTCCCGTGGGCACATTTCGAATGCGTACATTAGAAACATATTAATGCATTTTCTATGCAGCTTAATTACACCTTATTTTGCAAGCAGTTCATGTTAAATTTTGATTATAAAAGCTACACTCCAACAATCCTTCCTCTGATGAACCAAACCCTAAGCAACACAGAAGTGAATGTCATGTTTTTTTCTAAGCAAGTCTTAAAATCATCCGGTTTCAATTTGAAAAGCAACAGCACATCATTTTCATTCTTTGATGTAAAGCGTCACTCTATTGTTGCCAATGAATTGTGCACTATAAAAATAATCAGCACTTTGGGCTTCACAAGAGGTTAAAAATCGATATACAAATACTACCATACTATTTGTTCGGACATCCTTTCTTTTAAAAAAGACCTGCGTTTGTTTGGCCACCGTACAAACGCACACGGCTTTAAAACTGAAAATGTTCTTCGTTTCATGGTTCGCCGCATGTAAACGGAACGGCCATCTTGGGATGGCTGCTGATCAGATCAACAGACGTTTGAGAAAAACCCAATAGACACGTACTATTTCAGTGTTTTTGAATAATGAAATTTGTGGAAATATTTTAAGATGTTATCATTTTTCCTCAATTTAAACATAACAATTAGATTACTAAGGTTGTGAATTATTAATAAAAGTCATAATTCGAGTTCTTGCATTAGTTTCAATTTATATTGAACTCAATGTATAAACGAGCTTGCCTCGTGCTCAATTCTGAGGCGCGTGATATAACATCGATTGGTTTGATTCCAGTTCTACTACGGCACTTGAAATACATTCGAGTAGCGTCATATTCGTCCTTCTTCAATGTCCGTGGTCACAGAGGCTGTTCTCATGTGCCGGCGCTTGTACAACTCACTTTGTAGACCACATCCTAACTCCTACTGGGTGAACAGAAACGTGTCTGAACTCTTGCTTTCCCGGAACAACGAAACATTCACCCCAAAACACTGGGAGCATGGCAGAGAAAGGCTGGGAAGTGGACCTTACCGGAGCCAAGCAAAATACAGGGATGTGGCTCGTTAAGGTAAAAAAGACCAAAAGAATTATGGGTGGCATGAGAATTAGGAGATGGGGAAAAAAGGCACAAGTACCCAGGACCAGTCATATTCTGATGCTAACCGTGGATATCACATCAAGACCCGTAGTGTTAACATCAGCATTGACATTAGGACCTGGAGAATGGCTAGGAAGACGAGGGACAGACCACGGGAAGAGGAGCGATAAGTAGTAGTTGGGCGCTTATGCACAGTGGCAAGAGTTGGCCAGCTTTCTGTTGCCGCTCAGCAGGGCACGTTACTCTAGGAAAACACTTTGTTCGTACAGCGACATCAAAAGCATATTTTTTTTAAGGCGAATCAGCAAGAACGCTTTTTTTTTTTTTAAACTTTAATTGCATAATGCGCTTATTTAAATCAGTCCTGTCGTATTATTAAGAAATATTGCTGTAACAAGATATTGAGTTTATCAGGTATGATTACTAGATCATACTGTATTTGAGTTCAGTTCCTCTACCTCATGGAGTATCATTTGACAGCTCTCAAGTCGCTATTGCTATTCATTATAAGCAGGAGTTAAAAGAGAAAACAATGGGGCACCTTCCACCCAAGCGGCAAGTGTACAAAACGAATAACTCGGTTATTCCGTTGGAATGACAGTGTACCTTGGGGCCTAGGACACCAGTGGTAAACAATATCTGCCATGGCTACTGCAGAGAATCCACTTACTGCCCAGGACTCGAGAATGTCATAAATGTCATACAATACATGTATGTTTTTATCTCTTTATCTGCAGACATTTGAAGTACTTAGAAACGTCTCATGTGGGGTTGTGAATGCTTAAAAACCATTTACCGGGCCCAAACAACGCGGGTCATTCATTTCCACCGCTAATATATTTGGTATAATGGGTATTTTATGTTTAGCTATGGAGCTATGAAATATGACCTCTATGCTCGGCCGTACCTCTTTTCCAAAATGTCCATGTAATAAATATTTTAAGAGTATGCTTAGAAACCCTCCCTCCGTCCTTAACAGAGTGGTATTTCCCTACAAGGCGCAGTATTACGGCTCTGCCATTAGTACCAACCCAGCTCTTTTGAGGTCTAGTAGGCAAATTGGAAACTGGAATCCGAAGACATGGGATTTAATCCCAGCCTCTCCAATTTTGTAGTCTTGTCTGTTCACTTTGTTAAACTTTTCTGCTGGCATGACAATCCATCCACCTTCTCGCGTCTTAGCAGTTCAAGTATACTGACACAGCCATTTTATCGTTGTGGTTACAGTTTGGGAATGTGGAAGAAGTTAAGAGAGCTGGAAGTTAAGATACTGTAAGCATGCACCTCTGAATAATAATGTGCGAAGTTATATCGTTATGAAGCAGCATCACTAAATTGCTGAGATATATTGAAATGCTGTCTCGTGAGATGTTGAAACTTTATATGATGAAAACGCAATAAAGTTAAAAAAAAAAAAAGTTTGTGACAACTTGGAATCAGGCCCAAACATTGCCAGTAACTGTGTATTAAAGGGTCGGACTGCAATACAAATTTGATATTACCTTTGGGGAGACAGTGCTCAGCCTCAAAATCTAGTTGCTGAAATGTGCAATGCTATGAAAATTGAAGTAATTGGAGCAGTCATTACTGCTTTGCAATCTTGGTTCTCCTACTGTGAGCTAATCATACTCTCCCCGTTCACCTGTCCCCATATCTGCCAGTTTTTAAAAGCTTCAACAGTTCCTCAATTAAGGAAATGCACACTAAAGATGTACTAAAAGAACAGGCTTCCAAGAGGATTTCTTTCACCTAACATTTACATAGCCCAGAATTTGTGGTTGATAAACAATGTCCACCTGACCCCGAACCAAAACTGATTGATGAAGCAGCATCTAGTGTCGAGTTCTTGAACTTGAGAGTAACCTGAGACTTACTTGCTATTCTGTTAGATTTACATGTGTGAAAACATCGAACTTCTAAGACATTCTATTAGTGGAAAAATTGATTCCAGACTAATTCACTTACTTAACTCTGATCTCAGGCTATTTTTTCCAGTGATGATTGTCCGTTATCCTATCTGATTATTGCAAGACAGTAGGCAGCTCTTCGGTGCTAGTCCCTTGGTGGTTCTGTATATTTGTTCAGAATCGTCATTATCGTCTGTAAAAGTTAATTTGTTCCTGTTTTGATTGTACATTGCATCTTCTGTGCTTCAGCTACCCTTCCCAGTTACAGTGGTCCAAGATAGCCACATTTTTATGTTCTCAACATGTAGGGCTTAAGGACAAGAAGGGGGTACGTTGCCAAGCTTTTCAGCACATCACACCCTACCGATGAACGTTTCTCTGCTGAGACCCATGTGTGAATAGCAAAAGGTGTGAAATTTGGCTTGCTGCAGCAGTTGACTGAGGAACATAGATCCCACAGAAATCTGCATATTGGGTACCCCAGCAGTGGCGGCTGCTGATTTTACAAACTGATGGGATGTACATTTCCAACCAAAATTTGTGGAGCAAGCAAGTGCAGCAAAGGAGCATAGTCCTCAATGGTGGGGATGTTTTCTTTTTTCTTCAGGCCAGGCGGGGGAAGCATAGCAGGTACTTCTCTCTAGAAAATATTGTATGCTAAACAGCATATTTGATCACATGAGCCAAAAGAGCTCCAATCAAAAGTGTTAGACTTTATAGACAGTTACGAAAGTTTCTTTTCTTTAATTCCAATCGAGAAAAACAAATATTGTACTGGAGTCTGTCTGCCAGTAAATTGAGTTTTCATTAGTAGCATTAGATTCTGCTCAGATATGTCTCAATTAACTTTTCTTCAGAGTCCAAGGCTGTAATGTGTGTTGCTCTAGTTAGCTCTTTTTTGCTTTCTAACTCCACACAGTTTGTCTGTATGCCCAGGATCAAACAGTCTATTTTCCCCACTGTCCTCACATTTAAATTCTATCATACAGGATACATACACTGTTTCAGGCTATAGCCTTATGGGTGGTTTGTTTGCATCGTTTCAGTATGGCACATTGTGCAACTGGGTGTCTGCGTTAGCTACTACATTTTGTACATACAGGTATTTTTCTGGGAGAGAGGATAATTGACTTTTTTCACTTTAACTCTCGGCATATGTTTGGTTGACCAGGTATGTGGGAAATTAGGCCGATGCTTTGAATGAATAATCCCATATTCACTTTCTTTTTACCGTAGAATGCTTATGTTTGTGGGATTGGTAAAGTGAAAACTGTTGCCTTTAATTGGGGTATCATGGTGTTAGGCAAGTAAAGATAAAAACTGTTGCATAAAAACTAAAGAGCTCAAAAGACAGATCCAGCTTCAGCAACATATTTGCACAAATACCAAGGTTTTAAGGGCGTCCCCAAATCTGAGCAGATAGTATCTTTTCTAGGATGTTCCCGTAGTTTGTTCCACCTTCAAGTTGCAGGAATGGAAAAGTCCAAATAAAGCATCATTTTCTGATCTCAGAGACCAAGAAGGATGATACCACTTAAAGTGCTATGACAAAATAAAACCACTTGTAGGACAAACTGCCTTGTGAAACAGTCTTAACAGTTTATAGATAATATGCTCCTTCACAGACAGCTTATGGAGAAAGACCAAAGCACATGAAATGTGGTCTCTGGCTCTTTAACCTAGTACACACCAGCATAATTTTGGAATGGTTGCATTAGTGAATCAGGCAATTGGTTAACTAAGGATAAAAGGTGTTACAGAAATTTAGATGGGTTATTATGAATGCATTAAGGATCAGCACATTCTGCAAAAAAAAAAAAATAGATAAAGCATTATCTTCAAAGTTCGAAACTGCAATACCCAAGTGTTGACTACTAATTCGACCTGCTTACAAAGAGTTAAAGCTGAAAACAGTTTAAGTGTCTAATCTATATTTTAGAAGTCAGGGCGTTGTTCTATCAGGGCAACGGATTAAATACCTGCGCCGCTCTGGTAAAGGTCCTGACCACCAAATTTATAAATGACCGCCAAGCTGGCAGTCATTTGTAAAGCATTTACAGGAACCACATAACGGGCGTTCGTGTCAGTGCAAACCATTGTTTGGTTCAGGGCTATGTCAGCATTACACAACCCTGCACCAATTTTTTTATATATATATATATATATAAGTCCCAAGACAGGATTTTCTTTTTGAAATTAAAAAAAGTAATGCTCCCCTTGCCATGAGAGTCCGATGGTGGAGGTAGCATTGTTGCTTTTTACAGTCCGTCATTGCCAGGGTTGATGAACAGTGAAAAAATGGCTTTGTGTTTACCCATCCAGATTGGGAGGGGCGGAGGTGGAAGGGTAGGTGTTTCTCTGATGGCCCGTACTCTGTCTGAGAGATTTGACTTTGGTGCTGATGGAGTAATTGCCACTGTAGCCAAACCGAAGGTCCACCCGAATTTAAATCAGACTAGTTGACCTTCATGTTGGTGTGAGTATACTCTGTCACTGTTGCTACGAAGTGTACATACTTCCAACATATTAATCAACCCAAAATCAACAGGGAACTGGAATATGTTTTGGACCTAGTGGGGCAGACCAAAATGAAAGATTCTAAAATGGAGTAGCTGTTCAAGGGCCAGAAATCTCAGTTTTGCTGCCATCACCTTTTATTGATGGTTGGACATCCACTGTTTAACCTGTGGTAGGCAGGAACATTTTTGTTTTGCAGCTGTGCCAAAAAGCTCATTACAGAGCTTCAGTATGATCAGTGTGTCTTTTGCATACAAAATGGTGAAACCTGTGTGATTGAAAAAGCTCAACTAGCGGAGTCATATATAAGTTGAAATAAAGAGGGGACAATATTGATCTTTGAGGGATCCATCAACATATTGTGTAAACTGTAGATTAATTGGTGCCCAATCTTATTTGTAAAGGTCCACCCAATAGTAAACTGCAAAACCGTGGTCTTTTATACTGACATTTTTTTGGTTCAATGTTGAAGGCTGCTGAAAGATCTAACAAATAAATTGTTGGTCTCCACAAAAGTCGATGCTTTATGGAAGACTGTTCTTTTCAGCAGCTTTGCCAAAAAGGCTGCTGTGAAATTAGGCGATTATTAGAAAGGTCGTTGGCATCTAAAGATGTTTTTCTTTGAAAATGGTGTTACATAGGCACCTTTTGCGGCTACTAGAAACAACTCCAGAAGATAAGGAGGCATTGACAGTGGCTGTCAGGTGATAGTCAAGATGCAGTAATGCTTTAAAGATTCTGACTAGTAGAAGGCCTATGGGTGAACCAGAGGGTTTGCTCTCAAACACCAGTTTGAGGAAGTCCTCATCTCCTGGCTGAGCAAATTGCTGCATGTGACAACTAGTCTAAAATTTTGGACTGAAAGGCTGAGTACTCAGATGAAAAGAAACATACTGTGACATACTCTCCAGAATATTAAATATCTTATTGCCAAAGTAGTCAGCCATGTGTTTGTTTAGGCTGCGTTCTGCATTTAAGCTTCGTCTGCATTCCTTTGCCGTTTGTGGAATCGTTACTTTCTTGCTTTAAAAGTGCAAGCTTTTGGATGCATTATACTGTTGTTAGTGAATCAGTACTATTCCTACTATTCAAGCCTTCTGATGTAGTAGAAATAAGTAGAACTACAAATGCCTGTGCCCTGGACACAGTGCCCTTGTTGTTTATGACCATAATGTACACTGGTAACCTAGCATGAAATCCAGTTTTACTTTTTCAAAGATGCTTTAATGTTCCCTATTAAATTTCCACCTTTTTTAAATACAATTCAGACTACCAATCATAAGTGAATTTAGGATTTAAAAAATGTTATAGTGTGACGATACGTTCATATTTTCAGTGTCTTTATACCACATGGTATAGATTTATGTGCTTCCTGGGGTGCAGCATGCATCAATCTCTGTATAGCCAGAGTTGCTCAAAGTAAAACCAAATAGCACTTTACCAGATTTCTTATCAGTTTAGGGTAGGATCCATCCTTTTCCAATGAAATCAAGTGGACCATGATTGGCAAATCACTTACATTCCAATGAACAGTGGGTAACATTTGCAAAGCAGCCCATACTAAAGGAACCCTTTACAGCTGATGGGCCAGTAAAACAGTAATAAAGGTGAAATTATGTCTAAGCACAAGAAAAAGAGCATTCCTTAGATATTTTTTTTTTATTAATGATACAAGAAAGTGGGAACACTTATCACTCTTGAATTTTTAAAGGTTTTCCAAACACCGAAAAAACCCACCATATTTCGCAACATACAGACACTGAAAACACAAAATGCCTACCTGTAATGTTTCAGGCTTGTGGCATTGGTGAGGCAAACACGTAAAGCAACGTGTTTTTGTAATTGAAAAATTAGGTATTTCCAAAGTTCTGCACTCCACTAATCGGGACCATTGACAGCTATGTTTGTAATAAGGTGATAAATATCTTCCAGTCCACAATTTCACATAATCGGCTTTGTTGCTGCAACTGCAGTTAGCGTGGCTGCCTCTGTGCGTGCAGACATACTTTATTTCCACTAGCACGTTGAATACTATTGGCACATGTCAAAGAAATACTCACATAAATATTTTGTGGCGGGAAAGTGAGACATATTTGTTGTAACCTGCACATACAACAAGTAGCTCAGTTAGTTCAGAGGGATGACAAGGCTCAGAATCTGAAGGGGCACACACTGTGAACTTTTGCGCATGTTGACTCATTTTTTTCTTCCATTTGTAACAATAACAAAGGCCAACTTGCACTATGTCTCTACCCTCAAGTCATCTTTGCAGTTCATTTACTCAAATAATCACCGTTCCAACAAATTGAAATGGTCCAACACCAATATAGACAAGTTGCAGGTGCTGAAGAGAGGTGACATGGGAATTAAGGAAAGTGGCATGGCACTGGCACAAGAACCAGGGCCTGCGAGCCAGAAGAACCGCCACAAGCAATAGCTCATAAGAATCTTGACCAGGGAAGGGCCAAATTACCCTGCCTGAGATCCTTCTTGCCTTGTGTGAGGCCGACTAAGATCGCTAGACCCATAGTGAAGTTGGAGGAATTTGGATTTATAGATCCTGATATACTACCTCAAAAATTAAAGTTGGGAACATCTAAAAATAAGTCAATATACTGCCTGCAGAAGTGTACATGAAAATTGCAGTGATTAGACTTTCCTATTATGTGACTATTGTGTGGAGGCTAGAAAGCATTTATGGGCTTGTTGTATTTAAGAATACCCTCGGAACAGGTACGCAATTAAAAAATATATATTCTGCTTCATAGTTGCACCATATAGTGCCTTGTTTATCTGATCATGGTGACTATACTGACAACTGATATGATCGATTTAAACCATTTAGATGAATGAAGTTGCAGACAAAAGCGGTCATTGAAACCATGCCCACACATAAAGGCTACAAGGCTCAACAAATATAGATGTACACATAACCCATGATGGCATTGTGGACCACAGAGAAATGCCTGATCATGCCTACCTTCATGCTCAAATCTTGTCTAATTCCCTATTTACTTGCACACATAGATGAAGATGGTATCTATTACATTTTGCAGATTTCTGCCACAAATGGAATGTTACTACTACAAATCACCTAACATATGCTGAGACAGCAGTACGTTTGTGCAAGGAATGGTGCAATTTCACTAGGCAAGCAGAAGTGCATCAGGTAAATCAAACCGTATTGATGTTGGAGGGACAGACTCATCTTGGAATTACAAAAGATGATTGTCTACTGAGCTTAATCATGAGGCTACTGGAGTAAAAATGGGAAATTGATCTAGGTTATGCCGTAGAGGAATCACGTTGGTACAAGATGTTCAGTTCCCCATACATCTATTTTGAGAAGCACCCGATTTAAGGTCATCACTATTACACATCATGCCATAAGCAAATGAAGAAAATAGTGAACAACAGTCTAAATGTTCAACTGAAGCGGAAACGTAAAGATGTATGTAGTGAGTATGTCGTACATTTAGGGCAGAATTAAGAAATCATCTGAAGTTACTCCATAGCCTGTAGCCACTTACCCCATTTGTGTGCGTGGGTATTTATATAGCTGGGTAGCAACGGAGCACTATATATCAATTAGGTTTTCAGACATTTTAATTAGTCAGCAACATTTGCATTACATTTCTCTGTATTTACAATTGCATTACATTTCACGTGTAGTTTTAGGCACAGCAATCACAAAATTCACAGTAAAGTGCAGGCACCGGGATTGGACCCCAGATCTCTAAACAACATCTGTTTGTACAGCACTCCACAAATAAAAAAAAAAAGGTGAAACAGGTAACAAAATTGATATTAATGCGGACTGTGTTTCAAAAGCGATATATAGCTAAGTGCCGGAAGAAGGCAGGGGTCCCTCATTGAAAATGTAGACCTTGATTAACATTTTACAATTTCCTTTAAATAATATGCTGCAGTGATGAATGCAGGTTCAGTGTCATGACTTAATAATTACCTTTATCATGCCCAGAACTAATATTGAGTGAAGCAGTGAGCAGCTGCTAATTCCTGTAATTCCTGTATGTGTTTTGAAACAAATTACTGTTCCCTGACCAGTTGGGCTTATGGTTGGAGATAGGCTTTCTCTCCTTCAACTTTAGTTTTGTATGTACTAAAACACCAGGAATATGATTTATATATAAATAAAAAAACTACATCAGCCTCATATTGTGTGCCGCTATTGATTGAATGCCACATCAAATCATGCTAAAAAATGTTTTTAGTGATGAAAGCCATCTGTTTATAAAGGAGTTTTGTAGAACACTGCATATAGTGTTAGGGCTACATCAGAGCACTATGTGAGTACATAGAGAGGAGCCAATGGTGTAAAGAGAAGTTAGAGTCTAATCATTGAGGAGAGACCACAGGCTGTTTGATGCAACCCTAATGGTAGTTCAATTCATTAATAGGTTATGAGAAAAATTATAGTTTTTGCTTCTTCCTGAGCACTTTTAGTTCGGATGCCAGCTTCCAAAATGGTCTGGCTGCTTTTCCCTGCATCATGCCACACATTCCAGGGTCTTCCTCCATGTTTCAGCTATTTTCTAGGATGTTTGAGAGTTGAAGTGCGCAGTGGCTGATCGTTGACCCACCTCTGGTGAGGTACAAACATTATGGACTTCATTACGAAGACCACCAGGGCTGCGGTGGTGGTCGTATGGCCGCCAATGTGGTGGTCTGACAGCCACATTATGACCGTGGTTGTTGCGCCATGGTCGGACCGCCACTTCTCCTCCACTGAAGGGGCTGGCCGTGCTGGTGATCTTAATCCGCCAGGGACGTGCTCCCCTGGGGATTAAGAGTCCCCTTTCCATCGGCGATTACATGGCGGTAGCCCCGCCATGTAAAGGCTGGCGGAGACGGGGTGCAGGGTCACTTGGCATGGGCAGTTCAGGGGGCCCGCTGGCCAGCCCCATCATGATTTTCACTGTCTGCTTTGCAGACAGTGTAAATTGCAACGGGTGCTGGTACACCCTACGCATTACAGAATTGCCGCCGGTTGTTATGAGCTGGCGTCAATGTTGTAGGCCATTTCCCACTGGGCCAGCGGGAAACTCTTAATGGGAGGGAAGGGGACTGCACAGGCAGTAAACTGACCATAGGAGTTTGGTGGACTGCCTTTTCGGCCCACCAAACTCATAATGACCCCCTATGTGTGTAGGCTGGGCCCTTGTCCTGTTAAGGTCTGTGCACAGCATCGAAGATCCTGAATTTAATTCGTGACTCCAGTGGGATCTAGTGTAGCACTTTAGGAGCTAGTTTGAAATGATCGTCCCTGTAGTTTCAAGCTCCTTCTGCAAGCTAAAGTCTGGAGCCCTTTCATCCTATTGAGGAGCTTTTTGGGAGACCAGCATAAATGATATAACAACAGTCGAAGCATGTTATCACTATGGTTGTATTCAGTTAAACTCAGTAGTCTGTGAGGAGAATCGAGGGAATGTTCCAGAGCTGTAAATTGAGGCTCTTGGTCACTGCATTTGCTTGAGGGATGAAAGAGTTTGCAGTCACACAGTACTCCCAAGGCCCCCTATTTTTCAGCTGTAGATGTAATTGGGCTTATGTGAGGTTATCTGGGGCAACATTTCTGAATTACATGACTTCAGTCAGAGCTTTGTAGATGCACTGGAAAATGTATTTCATCTAGAAGAACACATTGTTCATACATGTGATGATGCTCTCTTAGTTAGATGGCTTATTTTCCAGATGAAAGTGGATTTGTGTGTCATCAACATACAACCAGAGGTTCACCTTGTATTTGTCTAAGAGCTAGGTACATGCAAATGTTAAATAGGAGGCATGACAAGACTATGGAGCTCAAAAAGGTATTTGTTCAGGAGGAATACTTCTCTGATTCTAAATTACTGGCTCCTATTGAATAGGAAGGATCTGATTGACTCAAAGGTGGTTCAAAACATATCGTCCCATTCCTAAAGCCTGCATATGAGAAATGTGGTCTGCCATTCTGTAGGCAGCAGATAGGCTGAGGAGTATGAAAACTGAGTTTTTGTTTTCATCCAAGGAGAGAATAATTTCTTCTCTGATAAATGCTCTGGTGTTTTGGTGCCTCCTTACAACCTGAAGTGAAGGATGTTGTTTTGTTCCATGAATGTTGGATGCTGTCATGTAACGTCCTTCTCCTTTATCTCGCTTGAAAAATGTAGGTCAGAGATTAGGTTACTATTTGTCAGCTCTTTTGAGTCAGCTGTTGATTTCTTCTGGAGAGGAGTGATAGGTGTGTGCTTCAGGAACTTTGATACAGTACCCTCATGCTGGGAAGCATTAATCTCAGCTGTCCTTAAAGTGTTTAAAGATAGAAGGAAGCCTTTAAGGTAAGTATCTGGTTGTGGCTCCATCATTATGTTGGAGGCTTTAGTATTGTTGGCTAGGATTGAAAACTCCACCTCCATTGCATGTTTAGTCCTGTGATAAAGGATTGATGGGAGGGTAAGGTAATGGGGCTGCAGTGCACTTGATGGAGACCAAAATATTTGTTGTTTAAGATTTTAAAATGTCAAAAGATTCTCAGAGGTGCTGTTGGGAAGTGTGTGTGTTGTTTTTAATGGCATCCAGGTTGATTGCTTTGTGGTAGATTTCTTTTATCCGATGTGTAGCATCGAAAGTGTGTTTGGCTAGATATTGCTTTTTGGTTCTTTTGATTGCACGTTGGTAACTCCTACAGAAGGTTTGGACAAGAGTGTGTCTGCTTCTGATTTGTGCCATTCACATTCAGGAGCGCTTTTTATTTTGTGGAACCACCTATATTTTGTTTCCTAATTTTGATCTGTACAGAGTTGAGGTTGTACCCATACGTCAGATATATCTAAGTTCTGTGTAAGCATGAGGTCCAGTGTGTGGCTAGCTGTATGAGTTGAGTCTGGCACGATCTCAGTGAAGCCTAGGCACTGCATACTCTTGACCAAGTCAGATGCTTGGTTGAAATCTCCTTTGTCAACCTATACCTTGAAATCACTTGCATTGTCTACAGTTGCAGCTTGAATTTGAGAAATGTCTCTTTGGAATGAGTGGTACAGTTCAGGAGGTGGTTGGTTTTTGCAGTGGGAGACAGTCTATTAAAAGGAAAACAATTTTCTAAACCTTGATACTGGAAATCCGCTATTGCTACATGCTTTCCAGCAAACAGGAAACAAAATAAAAGTGTAGAATCTTAGGCTAAGAATGCTCACATCATCAATTTGTCTTTAATGTTGATAAACTTGTTTCAAAATGATGTTCTCCTGCAACCTTAGAAGCCATAAACTGCTTTAGACCTACCCACAAATGGGCACGAAATCACAAACTGTGCCACCAAAATATGTAGTTCTTAAGAAACACTGTCTACAAACTCCACAAGTATCCTACTACATTTCTAAAACCTCTGCACAGCCTGTTGCACAGTATCTGCAATATTGCAAACCAGTTGACCAGTATATTTGAAAAGGTAGGAGTCAAGTGCTGTGCAGAGAGAGAGACGTGAGAGGTGCAAAAGCTGAGCGTGACAGCAACGTACAGGGAGAGAATGCTGCAATGACAACTATGCAGGAAGGTAACCAAATTCATTATCAACGAGTATTCATTGCTTTCCAGACTGGTTTGGCTATGTTTTAGGAATTCTGTGAAAATTCCAGTGAAAGAATATTTCTGATATTTTAACTGAGAGTACTAAGGTAATAAAATGTGGCTAAAGTGGTTCTACCTTTCATATGTAACAGCAGCATTCTTCCTTTATGCCTCCAACCTAAACTCAGTTGCACAGCACACATTGTTTCATTATTAGCACAGAGGAGAAACCCATCTGCTGCCAGTGCTCCTCTAACTTGTGTAACTTCCACTTCTATATTCCTTCCTTCTCTGTGACCCATACCCACCCACGTGCCAACTGTGTCTCTGCCCACTCAATTTTCTACCTTTTCCGGCTTGTAGAGCAGCTGCTAACCACTCACTATCTATTCCAGGTGCCTTCCTAATGCTCCATTCCTTCACTCCCAGCTCTTTTCCATCCTTGCCTTTCTGTTTAGGTCCTGGCTCTAGATGACATGCATGCACAATCTCGATCCGATGCATGCTGTATCTACAGTTTGGGCTTCAGCCCACCCACAGGCTGGCTCCACTGTCACTCTCCCATTGTTTATCACCATTTGTGCGTGGCATGCATTTGGTATTCCTCTTCCTCTGTTTACTTTTCCTCGAGAGCAGGGACTAAGTGCACAATCCCTCCACTATCCCTTTTTGTTTTTTTTTTTTACCAATTTAAGGGCTTCTTTTTTTCTTCGTTTGACAGCCCTCCTCAAGAGTGCTGGGGTTTAAATTCTCTCCATTTGCCTTTAAAAAAAAAAGAAAAATGAATTATTCCTTCCCGTTTTCTAGTTGCTTTGTTAAATATTGGCTGTGCATAGGGAAGGGCGGGGGCAACGGATTACGGCAGTGGTATGGTTTCACAATGGGAGTATGTCACACAGCGCAGTGGCATGGATCAGCTAAGGCATTTCTCAGCTCTTTCTTGTTTACTTTTATAAATAGCATATTTGTTTTCCCCATGGAAGAGCCCCATATCGCTTTAAAAATATTTAATAATTAAAAAACAAAAATGCTTCCAAAACAGCAGGTGCAAGTACAAAGCACTCCCCTCACCCACAGCTCACGTCCCAATCTGGCCTGCAGAGACTGTGCTAGGCATCACAAGAGCCACATAGGCCCGTCACCAGGGTGTGCGAGCGCACCAGGATTGAGCCCTAGTCTCCAATTCCATTGCATGCCCTTGTGCACTTCAAAGAGCTGCCGCTGTGCGTGACGAAGACCCGTATAAAGGGATAGGTACTGCCATAGGTGGCTGCTCAGTGCAGTAGGTACACAAACAATCTCCCCAGTAGTCATGTACTTTTGCTCTAGAGCGGCTATTGTTCTCACGGCACTCCAGGGTATCAGGGCATGTGGGTAATATTACCTGTGTATATCAGCATAGCTTCACCGTGTCTCTTTTCCAAATCTTTTAAACCTATTTTCTTCAGCATGTTTACTTACCTTTTCTCAGGTTACATCGTAAACATCTCCACTCCGTCTTCAGTCTGCCAAATCTGCTATGTCTCGCATCTCTGCTTATTTAATCACTTAGTAATGGCAATCAACCCTGCTTACCTTCCACGACCTACTGGCAGTTTTAGAGTGGACTGTTGCTTATCACTTTTGCAGACTTGGTTCTCCTTCCAGACCTCCAGGCATTTCATTTCTGCCTCGTAATGCTCCTCCAAGTCCTTCTGCACACCGCTTTTATTTGGTTTTCCCAAGGGGAGGTTTGGGGCCCTCTTCTCACACGATGCTCCACATCAAGAACTCCTTCACTCCCTTTACTCTTGTCACAGTAACTTCCACCGAGGGGGCCAATAGGACTCGGCAATCTGTGAGCTATAGGCGCTGTCAATGTTAATGCATTTGTGTATCAATAAAAACAGCCCCGAAGCTGTACACACATACATTTACATTGCCAACACCTATAGCTCTCAGATATCCGAGACCTATTGGCTTTGCCAATGCTTGTTTTATCTCTGTCTGGGCCTCTTCATTTACACCCATGCTTGCGCTCGCTGAGCTAGCAGTGGTGTTCCCCTGTTATGAATTTCACTAATCACTAGATTAGAGAATGCTGTGGTGAGTTCACTGGATTATTCCTGCATTCAGCTTCCACTGCTTTGATGAAGAATATAGACAGTAGTGTTTACGTAAACAGAATAACTTAGGCAAAGTAACTGTATTTTAGATATTTAAAATCCAAGTTCAAGGCTTTCCCAATGTGGAAACAGTTTCCCTAACAGTATTGGAGGGACTCTTTATCAGATGGCATGCAGAAAAAATGTAATGGTCTTTTTGACCACTGTACAGTATTTGATATTACTTCTTAGTGCTTGAAATTCTGGTTTCTGAGTTGTAGGATGGTGGGGAGAGGCTAAGCACAGCTGAATCATTTTAAACCAACAGTTTACTAGGTATTCTCTTGCATGACTGTAGCCTAACAGCGTTGTTTCCGTGTCCGTGCTTATACACTTGGGGCACGAAGTAGGAGTTGTGCCCCGAGTAGGAGTTCTGAAGAATTCAATTTGGAGATTCCATGGCCTCGAATTATCTATATTAGCCTGAATCTGTGTTTTTAAGATTCCTGCAATTAGGAGTTACACACCTCGAATTCGGGAATAACTACTTGGACCCAGATTTACTGGGCATAATTTCAGGAGGTATTCCAGACGTTATGAGCAGGTGGCAACTATTTTTAAGACACCGGGCCTGAAGTGAGGGCTGGGGATGGTGGTGGATGGAGGAGAAGAGCAGGTTGGGGAAGGGTAGGGGAGAGTGTTGTTAGATAGGGGTTTGCTGAGGATTGGGGAGGGATAGAAATAATGGGCTCAGACTGCAAAGCACCCCTTTCTTAATAGTAAATGTCTTCATATAACTCTTATGCCCTTGATGAGGCATTGAAGCGCTTCTTTCAGTGATTAGCATGCTACTCCAGAACCCAAGATAAGCGTTTTAGAGGCCAGGTTTTTTGGTGGTATATTTAGATCTGATTTTCACACACCCAGGACGTTTGGGTGCTTGAACTCTGGCCCCTTAAAGTGCATATTAGCATTCTACTGATAAATTCTGTCCTGTACAAATCATAAATGGGTCCTTGCTCTATAACAGCTGTAGATGTTCTGTATCCGTTTCTAGCTTGTTTGGCGTGCAGTGGGCTGATTGTACCCAGCATTTTAAAACAGTCACCGTGGACCACAACCATTAGCTGACTGTCTGAGATTTGTAGTCCTGTTAAACGTGCATCAACTGCCTGGCCCCAATTATTACAAGAGTGCTAGTAGGCGCAAGCCCAAATGGCTAGTCTTTAATGTGCTGATTTTTTACTACTGGAGTCCTGGGTTTCCCAGAGCAGGGCTGGGCAGGAATACAGGTCTTCCAAACACTTCGCGAATACTTGGTAGGGTTAAGTGGAGTGAAAGAGTGTGTTGGTTCTAAACACTTATTTAAATTTATAAAAAACAACAACAACAAAAAAACAACACAAAGGTAGGTTTATCAGTGATTGTTTTGTAGCAATGTGAGCGTTTCCCTGCAATTTAATCTTCAGATTCAATGTGTAGGTATGGGTTAGGTCTGAAGACTTTTCTTCTTTAAAAACAAAATCATGGTAGGATCATGTTGTTTTGTGGTTTAGTAGCAATGTGAGCATTTTCTTGTAACTGCATTTCCTCATTCAGAGCTAGAGCCTTCCCATGTACAGTCAGCCTACATTACTTTGAACACTCCATCTGGACTGGGGCTTTTAGGTGCATACTTTAAGTTTAGTTCCTCTTACACCATCAACATCACAATTTAGACAGTGAATGATGGCAAACCACCATACAACCTTTTACCACTTCATAATACAATGTTATGTATTGTTTTGTGGGTGCAAGTGCAAAATCCTTCACAACAGATACACAACTTGAGTAGTCCTGTTGCACGCAACACTACAATATATTGATAATATGAAAATGTATTTTATAATAAGATTGTGTTTGGGCAAGTTAATTGATTTCTGTATTTTGATGTTCCAAGTGTAAATTGAATTTCAACATTTTTATTTTAAATGTCATTCATACTTGAGGTGGCTTCCTGAGGGGGTGTACATTAACTTGATGCCGTACTGCAACTGTTTTTAAACAGAGCAAGTACTGCGTATGTGGTTTTGAGTTGCAAATCTCCGGGTAGTTTCAAACTTCAAAAAAGATTTTCCTTCTTGCAATAATTAAGGGAGAAATCGTGGAGAGTTAAAATTTGATTCCCTTTACGTTGCCTAGTTTTTACAGCTTCGGGTGATAATTCCTGACTGAAAAACTTAGAAAGTGTGACAAAATCTGTCTTGGTGGGTTAGTATTATCTTTGATTTTTCCCACTCTAGTGTTCGTTTCAAGTTCAAAGTTTGGATTGTAGGTAGCAGTTTAAGATTGAGGCAAAATTCTGAGATGAATTGATCTATCATTACCTCTAAATCAAGGTCAACAAGGCCAAACAAATATATTTTCCACTGATCCTGGGAGTTCATTGAATCTTAGATAATTTTCTCTAACTTTGCAGCTGATTAACTGACGTTTATCAGAAGTCTTTGCAGAGTCTTGCTTTTTCCTTTAAAAGCTTTATAATTGTCTTTAAAACCAGCTTCACACTTGGTTTTCTTGAACTCTTGTCCTTCAATCTAACTGTCCGATGTTTTCATCTTTTCTTCAAATATTAAGTATAAAGTTTCATTCCTTGCCATTCTGATGTTATCTTTTGCTTAAGCATAGTTTATTCAATGCTGATTATGATTTATGAGTCCATATTAGTGAGTTGAGAACCACCACCTTCCCCCTCCGGAGCGCTTAGCATTTTTTTGGCTATTTTGGGTAGTTCATGCTTAGGCATCCATAAATTTGTGTCCGCATAAACTATCCACGCCAAATATGTGCCTTTTTTTTCCCAACATCCTGAGGATTCTAAAGGTGCCCATGGGTTGTGGATTCTGCCACCAGGGACAGAGGAATTAGCCAAATTATAGCGAATTTTTTTTTTTTTTGGGGTTGGGGGGATGCGAAAAAAGTACTTCAGGAGAAAGTGTCTATTTTTTCCCTGCAAATGACATCAATGAAAGGTTTGCGGTGCTAAACTCGCCATCTTCCCAGCTTTGAGGAACAAGCAGACTTGATTCAGAAAATCAAATTTTCTAACACAGTTTTGGCATTTTACTGGGAGATAGCCCATTTTTCCTATTTTTTGTGCTTCCAACCTCCTTGCCAGATTGTGGTGGAAATGAGTGTGAAACTGATGGTGGATCCCAGAAAGCTATACATTTCCAAAAACTGGACAAAACTCTGAATTTAGCAAGGGGCCATTTGTGTAGATCCTTCAAGGTTTTCCCACAGAAACTAAGTCTTGAATTAAAAAAAATATTGAAAATTAGTAGGAAAAAATGGGCATTTGTGAAGTTTTCATTTGTGACTTCTCATCATGATGGCCAGTTCACAAAAGATATATGCCATTACATTTGCTAGGCCTTTCTGGTTGTGGGTACATATAGATATATAGAATTTATGGGTTTTCCAAGAACTCGTGGTACACAGAGCCAATAACTGAGCTGCACCTTGTCGTGGGTTTTCATTGTGCACCACGTATAGAGCACTTCATATGGTAAAATATGAATGGTGAAAAAAAGGTATCAAGGAAACCTATGTATTTCTGAAATGGGTACAAAATATGGAGTTTAGAAGCAGGGGTTGTTTGCAGATCTCTAAATGTGTGGGTAGTCATTCTAGCGTGTGAATTTTAGAGGGTATTTCTCAAAACTACTTCTTTCTTACACATTGTATTAAATTTGGACGGTGCAAATGCAGAGAAATACTATTGGTAATAACACGTGTTCTGCTATTCTGTGTTCCCCTTTGTCTCCCTATAACAAATGGTACCTCACCTGTGTGTGTAGGCGCGCTGTCCGCAACAGGAAATGACCCAGAACACAACATAGATGCATCAAATGTTTCCACTGGAAAGTGGGTAGCTGTTGTTTTTGGGCCCTAGCTCAGCTGGCATTTAAGGAACCCTCACAAACCTGTACATTTTTGAAAACTAGACTCTTAGGGAAATCTAGGATGGTGTCACTTGTAACACTCTCACCAGGTTGTGGTACCTAGAATCCCTTGTAATCCTCAAACCTTGAATTAAAAAAAAACACATTTTCCTCACATTCCTGTGATGGAAAGTTCTGGGATCTGCACAGAGCCACAAATGTCCTTCAACCAAGTGTTCTCCTAAGTCTCCCAATACAAATGGTACCTCACTTGTGTGGTGGGTAGGCTTTTTGCCCACAACAGAAAACAGCCCAGAATGTAACATGGATACATCAAACTTTTCCACGCAAAATAGAACCGTTTTTTGCAAAGTGGATAACTGTGTTTTTTGGGCTGTAGCTCAGCCAGCACTTATGGAAACCAAGCAAACCTATATGTTTTTGAAAACTAGATACCTATGGGAATCGAGGATGGGGTGACTTGCATGGCTCTCATGTGGTGTTTTCACCCACAGTGCTCTGAAACCTCAAACTGTGCCTGAATTTGTGCATTTTCCTTACATTTCTTGTGATGAAAACTTCGGGAATCCACAAAAGTCTTACCACTCAGCATTGCCTCTCTTGTGCCAATACAAAATGCTGTGCCACTTGTGTGTCTTGGCCTAGTGTCGGTGACAGGAACTTATCAAACATGGGGTAATGGGAACCCTTGCGCGGGAACTCCTAAAGACACCCATTGGATACGAAAGAGAGACTGTTTCCATTTTTTTTGGGGGGGGGGTTGGGTGCATGGCTAAGCAGCCCCCTCCGATAATAATAATAAAAAAAAAAACTAATCCCTGTTGTTAAGTAGGGTTTCTGCCCCCCCCTCCAGGGGGCAGAAAGACTGTTTCCCTTTTTTGGGGCGAAGGGGCGGCATGGCCATGATAGGCAGCCCTCACAGATATACAAAAGTAATCCATTGTGTCTAATGGGCTTTCTTTCTACCACTGGGGAGGGGTGCGTATGGGAGTAGTTGCCCCCATCTCCCACCCTGGGAACACAAAGATGGTTTCCCTTTTTTTGGGGGGAATGGGGGGCATGGCCATCCCCATGCTGGGCAGCCCCCACCAATACACATAATAAAAAAAGGTAATCGCTGGTGTTTAGTGGGCTTTCTGCTCCCCAAATCCCTTGGGTACAGTGGGCTGTCACACCCTCCCCACCTTGAGTGGCAGAAAGACTGTTTCCCATTTTGGGCAGAAGACTGGGGCATGGACATTCCCATGCTGTGTAGCCCCCATCCTTACAAATAAAAAAAAGTAATCCCGGGGGTATAGTGGATTTCTGCCTCAGCCTAAAAATATGGCCGATCTGGTGAGAGCCAAAAGAATCATCCCATAACGGGGAGCGGCCCTTGCCTTAAGGGCCACTCTCCGCTATACAAAGAAATCCCTGATGTCTAGTGGAGTGGGTCCCTGCTTAGGGATCACCCTTGTGCGATCCCCAAGCAGGGATCCACTTGTGAGAGGAACCATTGGAAATGGGAGATTCGCCCCTTTCCAGCGGTACTGCTCCTGTGTTATTTGTGCTCTCAAGCACCAAAGCAGTGAAAGTGAAATGAGCCGATCAACTAATTTCACTTTGTGTAATGACGTTAGCGCGCCATGCGTGTGATCGTCATTACATTGGAACACAAAATGCACCGGGCGGCTTCACCAGCTCCCAAGGCTGAAAAAGGAAATCCCTCTGCTTTGGACAGCAGAGGGATTTGGTGGTCGTGTACAGAGGATGGAAGGTTTCCGTTCTCAGCACATGCCCACCATGGTTGAGGATGGAACCGTTCCATCCTAAGCATAGAAGGGAATACATTATTTTGTAATGGGAATGTAAACCTGAAGGTCTTGAGCTGATCGAGCTCTGTGCTGCTTTGGTAGTCAAAAGTGCTTCGAGAATCGCTCAACTGTCTTTTAAACCATCTAATGAAATACCTATCATGTAATTGAAAAGTAATAACTACTGAAAGGAATCTGACATTTTATTAATGTTAAATAAGTGTTTAAATGTAAAATAATTTCTCATTTAAAAAAAATAACATAGGATCAGATCACTAACATTAATTTCAATTTAATTGTGGTAATAGAAAACTATTTAACCTAATATTGTCATTGGTTTAGTTTGAAGGTTGTGGGATTGCTGATTTGTTATTAATTTAGGTAAAGTGTTTTATTTTCTCTTGCATGTATTCTTATGAAGTTGTAAGCATCCTTGAGGTCTAATTTAGAAAACACTCAGGCTATTTATATTTGAGGCAGAGATTAAGAGGGGCAGATAGCAATCCTTTTAGTGAGTGTATTTAACTATCAATATTTTATTTAGAGACATCCTTGCTGTTAAGTTTCAGTCTGAAGAGAATGGGTGGCTGTCAGATGAATTTCTTCTTTATATTCTGCTCCAAGTATTCCTACAGGATGGCATGTTTTTTGACTGTGAGAGAATAAACCCTCTCATGAGGTATGTATGTATGTATATAGCATTTATATGGCGTGAACCTGCCAAAAGGCTGCGGAGCATGCTACAAGGTCAAAGGCAAATATAAAGTCAACAAGTGTTAAGAGAAGCCATTCCACTAGGATGAGGGAACTAGATGGTGAAAATAGCTAGTTCGATGGCATCTGTCGCTGTAGATACACATGGTATGCATGAGCGCTCGCCATCTGGTGTTGGGTCGGAGTGTTACAAGTTGTTTTTCTTCGAAGAAGTGTTTTCGAGTCACGGGACCGAGTGACTCCACCTTCTGTGCTCATTGCGCATGGGCGTCGACTCCATCTTCGATTGTTTTCTTTCCGCCATCGGGTTCGGACGTGTTCATGTCGCTCCGAGTTTCGGAACGGAAAGATAGCTGAAGACGGAAGATTTTCGACGGTATCGTTGCGATCCGGTTAGAGATAGACACATACGACGACGCGTTGAACATCGAAGCGCTTCGGTGCCCTTCGGGGTAGATTTCGGCACCCCGTCGGGGCCTAGTCGGCCCGACCGCGTGGAGGACAACGCCGATGGATCGGACCCCGTTTCGATTCTGCCCCGAATGCCACAACAAATATCCTTATACGGACCTGCACTCGGTCTGTAATCTGTGCCTGTCACCCGAGCACAGTGAAGAATCCTGCGAGGCCTGTCGGGCGTTCCGGTCCCGAAAAACTCTGCGCGACCGTCGAGCGAGAAGACTGCAGATGGCGTCCACGCCAAAAGAGCGTCGGCAGTTCGAGACAGAAGAAGAACAGGAGGAATCCTTTTCCATCCAGGATTCAGACTCCGACGAGCTACACTCTACAAGAACTGTGAGTAAGACGTCGAGATCAAACCTTAAAAAAGGAAAGAAGGCCCAGGGGACGCCACTGCCAACCGGCCATGGCTCCACCCAAATTCTCGGTGACCAACAATCGGCACCGAAAAAGGCCCATTCAGTGTCGAGATCGTCCGACTTCGGTCGAGACACCGGCACGCAGCCTCCTCGGGACCGAGAGAGTGCTAAACAGAAGCAGCGACACCGAGAGTTCGGTGTCGACACCGATCGACGCCGAGACAGTGGCGCCGAAGACCATAGAGGCCAAGAATTTTCGGCACAGAAAAAGAGGAAGGTTACCTCGGAGCCGAAAAAACAATCGACAGGGCTTTCGGAGCCGAAAAAAGCGACACCAGACCCTGTTTCCGGCTCCTATACCGAAGAGCATTCTATGTCTTCTCAAATGAAGAAACATAGATTTGAACAAGAACTGCAATCCACTGACGTGGATCACACGCAAAAGCGTATCTTTATTCAGCAGGGGACTGGGAAGATCAGTACCCTTCCACCTGTCAAACGAAAGAGAACGCTTCAGTTTACTCCTCAGCAACAAACAACACAAAAGGTAACACCTCCTCCCTCGCCTCCACCTGTAACTCCGGCTTCGCCAACTTACACCCCATCACATTCGCCAGCTCACACCGCCATGAGCCACGACGACCAAGATCAGGATGCGTGGGACTTGTACGACGCACCAGTGTCTGATAACAGCCCAGACACATACCCAACTAGGCCATCACCACCGGAAGACAGCACAGCCTACTCACAAGTGGTGGCTAGAGCAGCTCTATTCCATAATGTGGAACTACACTCGGAACAAGTAGAGGATGATTTTTTATTTAACACCCTCTCCTCAACCCACAGCTCCTACCAAAGCCTGCCGATGCTCCCAGGCATGCTACGCCATGCAAAGGACATTTTCAAGGAGCCAGTTAAAAGTAGGGCAGTGACGCCTAGGGTGGACAAAAAGTATAAGGCGCCTCCTACGGACCCTGTCTTCATCACCTCTCAGCTGCCACCAGACTCTGTGGTGGTAGGGGCTGCCAGAAAACGGGCAAACTCACACACTTCTGGGGATGCACCTCCCCCAGATAAAGAAAGTAGGAAGTTCGATGCAGCCGGGAAGAGGGTTGCTGTCCAAGCAGCAAACCAGTGGCGCATCGCAAATTCACAAGCGCTGCTAGCGCGATACGACAGAGCCCACTGGGATGAGATGCAGCATCTCATTGAACATCTCCCAAAAGATCTGCAAAAAAGAGCAAAACAGGTTGTTGAGGAGGGTCAAAACATTTCCAACAATCAAATACGCTCCTCCATGGATGCAGCAGACACGGCCGCAAGAACCATTAATACGTCGGTTACCATCCGTAGGCACGCATGGCTCAGAACGTCTGGATTCAAGCCAGAAATTCAGCAGGCAGTGCTTAACATGCCAGTAAACGAGAAACTTCTGTTCGGTCCGGAGGTCGACACAGCTATAGAAAAGCTCAAGAAGGACACTGACACTGCCAAGGCCATGGGCGCACTCTACTCCCCGCAGAGCAGAGGATCTTATAACACCTTCCGCAAAACACCTTTTAGAGGAGGGTTTCGGGGTCAGGCCACACAAGCTAGCACCTCACAGTCCGCACCGCCCACCTACCAGGGACAGTACAGGGGAGGTTTTCGGGGCCAGTATAGAGGGGGGCAATTTCCTAGGAATAGAGGAAGATTTCAAAGCCCCAAAACCACTACCAACAAGCAGTGACTCACACGTCACTCACCCCTCCCACACAACACCAGTGGGGGGGAGGATACATCAATATTACGAAGCATGGGACAAAATAACTACAGATACATGGGTCCTAGCAATTATCCAACATGGTTATTGCATAGAATTCATGCAATTCCCTCCAGACATACCACCAAAATCACAAAATTTATCAAAATACCATTCACAACTTCTAGAGATAGAAGTTCAAGCACTACTGCAAAAAAATGCAATAGAATTAGTACCAAGCACACAAATAAACACAGGAGTTTATTCACTGTACTTCTTGATACCAAAAAAGGACGAAACACTGAGACCAATTCTAGACCTCAGGGTAGTAAACACATTCATCAAATCAGACCACTTTCACATGGTCACACTACAAGAAGTGTTACCATTGCTCAGAAAACACGACTACATGACAACCCTAGACCTCAAGGACGCATATTTCCATATACCAATCCATCAATCACACAGGAAATATCTAAGGTTTGTATTCAAAGGAATACATTACCAATTCAAAGTATTGCCTTTTGGTTTAACAACCGCTCCAAGAGTATTCACAAAGTGCCTAGCAGTAGTCGCTGCACACATCAGAAGGCAGCAAATACATGTGTTCCCGTATCTAGACGACTGGCTAATCAAAACCAGTTCGCTCACACAATGCTCAAACCACACAAATCAAGTCATACAAACCCTCTACAATTTAGGGTTCACCGTCAACTTTGCAAAATCAAACATTCTGCCAAGCAAAGTACAGCAATATCTAGGAGCCATAATAGACACGACAAAAGGAGTAGCAACGCCAACTCCACAAAGGATCCACAATTTCAACAGGGTCATTCAACACATGTCTCCAAACCAAACAATACAAGCAAAAACAATACTACAGCTCCTAGGCATGATGTCCTCATGCATAGCCATTGTCCCAAACGCAAGACTGCACATGAGGCCCTTACAACAGTGCCTAGCCTCACAGTGGTCTCAAGCACAGGGTCACCTTCTAGATCTGGTGTTGCTAGACCGCCAAACTTACCTATCGCTTCTATGGTGGAACAGTATAAATTTAAACATAGGGCGGCCTTTCCAAGACCCAGTGCCACAGTACGTAATAACAACAGATGCTTCCATGACAGGGTGGGGAGCACATCTCAATCAACACAACATAAGAGGACAATGGAACATACATCAAACAAAACTGCATATAAATCATCTAGAATTATTAGCAGTTTTTCAAGCACTAAAAGCTTTCCAACCAATCATAACCCACAAATACATCCTTGTCAAAACAGACAACATGACAACGATGTATTATCTAAACAAACAAGGAGGAACACATTCAACGCAATTAAGCTTGTTAGCTCAAAAAATATGGAAGTGGGCAGTCCACCATCAAATTGGTCTAATAGCACAGTTTATTCCGGGGATCCAGAATCAGCTGGCAGACAATCTCTCTCGAGATCACCAGCAAGTCCACGAATGGGAAATCCACCCACAAATTCTGAACACCTACTTCACACTCTGGGGAACACCACAAATAGACTTATTTGCAACAAAAGAGAACGCAAAATGCCAAAACTTCGCGTCCAGATACCCACACAAGCAATCCCAAGGCAATGCCCTATGGATGAACTGGTCAGGAATATTTGCTTACGCTTTTCCTCCTCTCCCTCTCCTTCCTTTCCTAGTAAACAAATTGAGTCAAAACAAACTCAAACTCATTTTAATAGCACCAACGTGGGCAAGACAACCCTGGTACACAACACTGCTAGATCTGTCTGTAGTACCACACATCAAACTGCCCAACAAACCAGATCTGTTAACGCAACACAACCAACAGATCAGACACCCGGACCCAGCATCGCTGAATCTAGCAATCTGGCTCCTGAAATCCTAGAATTCGGACACTTACAACTTAGCCAAGAGTGTATGGAAGTCATAAAGCAGGCCAGAAGGCCATCCACTAGACACTGCTACGCAAGTAAGTGGAAAAGATTTGTTTGGTACTGCCATCATAATCAGATACAACCACTAGAGGCAACTCCAAAACATATAGTAAATTACTTGCTCCATTTACAAAAAGCAAAGCTAGCCTTCTCTTCTATTAAAATACACCTTGCAGCAATATCTGCATACCTGCAAACTACATATTCAACTTCCTTGTATAGGATACCAGTTATCAAAGCATTCATAGAAGGGCTTAAAAGAATTATACCACCAAGAACACCACCTGTTCCTTCATGGAACCTAAACGTGGTTCTAACAAGACTCATGGGCCCACCCTTCGAACCCATGCACTCTTGCGGAATACAATTCCTCACCTGGAAAGTTGCCTTTCTCATCGCCATTACATCTCTAAGAAGAGTAAGTGAAATTCAAGCGTTCACAACACAAGAGCCTTTTATACAAATACATAAAAATAAGGTCGTCCTACGACCTAATCCAAAATTTTTACCAAAAGTTATTTCTCCATTCCATCTAAATCAAACGGTAGAATTACCAGTATTCTTCCCACAGCCAGATTCTGTGGCTGAAAGAGCACTACATACATTAGATGTCAAAAGAGCATTAATGTACTACATTGACAGAACGAAGAACATCAGAAAAACTAAACAGCTATTTATTGCATTCCAAAAACCTCATGCAGGTAACCCAATATCAAAACAAGGTATAGCCAGATGGATAGTTAAATGCATCCAAATCTGCTACCTTAAAGCAAAAAGACAACTGCCCATTACTCCCAGGGCACATTCAACAAGGAAAAAAGGTGCTTCAATGGCCTTTTTAGGAAACATCCCAATGCAAGAAATATGTAAGGCAGCCACTTGGTCTACGCCTCACACATTCACCAAACACTACTGTATAGATGTGCTATCCGCACAACAAGCTACAGTAGGTCAAGCTGTATTAAGAACTCTATTTCAGACAACTTCTACTCCTACAGGCTAAACCACCGCTTATGGGGAACTAACTGCTTACTAGTCTATGCATACCATGTGTATCTACAGCGACAGATGCCATCGAACTGAAAATGTCACTTACCCAGTGTACATCTGTTCGTGGCATCAGTCGCTGAGATTCACATGGACCCACCCACCTCCCCGGAAGCCTGTAGCAGTTCAGAAGTTACCTTCAATTTTGTACATTTGTATATATATTACTTAATCCTTTAATAGGTACATACTTACATTTTTCATTGCGCGGGCACTATTACTATAGTACAACTCCTACCTCACCCTCTGCGGGGAAAACAATCGAAGATGGAGTCGACGCCCATGCGCAATGAGCACAGAAGGTGGAGTCACTCGGTCCCGTGACTCGAAAACACTTCTTCGAAGAAAAACAACTTGTAACACTCCGACCCAACACCAGATGGCGAGCGCTCATGCATACCATGTGAATCTCAGCGACTGATGCCACGAACAGATGTACACTGGGTAAGTGACATTTTCATTATAGCTTATAAAATCTTTAGTTGCTTGTCTCCTTGTCAGGAACCTTGTCTCGGCGGCCTGTTTGGTAAGCCATTTTTAGATCTCGCTAAGGCAGCCCCATCGCTGTCACTTGCGAGAGCTATTGTTTGCTATGAGGGGCTTAGAACTCACCCATTGCTCTCCATTCATTGGCTTCACTGTCTCTCTAATCTGCTGCTTTCTGATCAGTCGGAACATGCCAGTTTCATAACCTCCTCTTTTGTTTGGAGCATGGACCAAGTTTTGATTGCTTTGTTTCGATTATTGTCATTCCTCTGCTTGCACTGTGAT
This sequence comes from Pleurodeles waltl, assembly GCF_031143425.1. Classification (NCBI taxonomy): domain Eukaryota; kingdom Metazoa; phylum Chordata; class Amphibia; order Caudata; family Salamandridae; genus Pleurodeles; species Pleurodeles waltl. Next base: position 1,172,056,655 of record NC_090447.1, on the reverse strand, counting down.
TAAGGTACTCTTTTTCTTCCTTATTTCCATTGTCTTGCTTCTTCCTTCCCACACCAATTGTCAGTGTTGTACTAAAATCGTCCAACACACTCTTGTCCCTGTTGCATGAATACTGTTCCACCCCCTTTGTCCGTGTTGCTATGGCCACATCAGATTGTTTTTTTTTTACCATCCTCTTGCCCACTAATGTCTCTCCCATTGTGTGTATTGCCCACAATTAGCTGCCATAACCCCCCCAAAAAAAAAAAAAAAGGCCTATGACTCGGCCAGCGCTGTCTGCGGCATAGCACTTTTTTAAAACTTTCAGCCATGTTGCACAGCTGCTGCACTGTTGTACAACATGGCTAAAAGGCATTGTGAGAGACAATAGCTCTCATTGGCAAAACCTATTGCTTTTGCCAATGCTTGTTTAAAAATGGCTTGGGACTTTTCTAAAAATTGATCATTATTTGTGAGTTGTGGATCAAGGACTCGTATTATCAAAGGTGTAAAGCACAATAGCATTTTTTTGTGAGGTGTGAAAATATAAAAGTGATCTTTCCTGATCTGTTTAAATGAATGAGGCTGGGGAAAAGAAGTGTAGATTGGATTGTACTAATAATGAAAGGAAATAATGAGGATCTCCTGCAAATTTAACTGGTGATACCAATCTCATTACATAGGTTGAATCTCCTCCCCCTTTACTATCTTAACTATCAGTCCCCTCTAAAGTGGAGCCAAAACCTACACTGCCCCTCCCCATGCTACCTGAAGTGCTGGTCTGTCCCTTGTACTCTGCCAAAAGTTTATCAATTATGTGACAGTTTGTAAGAAGAAAGTTATCAAGAGTTCTACCCTTAGCATGAATGAGAATGAGGAAAGAATAGGTCTTTGACAAAATATGGGTTAATGGAGAAAAACTGGAGGCAGCTACTTCTCATCCAACAAGACTTCCCAGTCTTCAGTACAGGTTAGATGTCGGTGTGTCAGCCAGCCTGCTAGCTAAGGGAAGAAAAGGGAAGAAACCATGTGGAACCGAAGATGGGAAAAATCAGGTGTAGGTACATATAATCCGGTGTAAACTAGGTCAGGAGCAGAAAGGTGCATTTCAAGAGCTAAATGTTTGCCAGGTGCCTGCTTCCATGTGCAATTATTACTGGTACTGCCTCTTTCCTGGCTGACACAGAAGTGGCTTGTGTGACCTGCATTCCCAAGCCCTGACCATCTGATCCTCCTTAGCCACCACAAGCCCCTCCTCTAGACCTCCCACTGTTGCTTTATCTGTAGCTGTCTTATGTAAAAAATAAAAATGGAATGTGTTAGTATGTGACCTCCAATAGATGAACATGGACTTCACCGCCTGTAGTGACACACTTGCTTTCTGCTTCTGTAGGGTATCTCACATGTAACTGATAAACAAAGCCTAATTAGAATGTCCCTGTAACCTTTCGTTTTTTCAGTGAATAACTTTTTTTTTTTTTTTAATTTTTTTTTTTACGTATAGTAATTTTATTACTATAGGTTAATCCAACCACTGTCGCGTCAACCCCTTAAAAGCACCCAACTTTGCACCATGCACGCCTTTGCCCGTGCACAGCGGAGGTTGCCCACAAGACCTAGCCTGCAGCCAGACACTGTCACCAACCCCCCTTCCCCCCAGCTACCCAACTCCATGCTGTGCACAGCACTTTGGCTGTGCACGGCGGGAGTAGGCCGCAGGCCCTCTGGGTGTAAGAATAGGTGTGGGAGGGTGAATCTGCGGGGGGGATTGTCTGTCTGGGTGTGATAGTGCATACATCAGTGTTTTAGTGGGTGCTTCAGTGTGTGCGTGGGACTGTGAGTGGGTGTGTGAGTCTGAGTGAGTCTGTGAGTGAATGCGTAGCTGTCTGAGTGGGTCCGTGAGTTGGTGCATGAGGCTCTGAGTGCGGCTGTGAGTGGGTGCACAATGGGCTGAGTCGGTCTGTTAGTGGGTGCGTGAGTGCCTGTGCAGGTCTGTGAGTAGGTGCGTAAGTATAAGTGGGTGTGTGAGTGGGAGAAAGATTAAAAGAGTCAGAGGAAGCTAGAGAGTTTTTATTAGGCTTTGATGTGGGGTATACTTAGAATAAGATATTTCTGCACAATTTAAAAGACAAATACATTTTTTCTTTTCAAAAACAGTAAGATCACCTTTCAGTATGAGCCTTTAACATTTGAATAAAACAAAAAGGAAAGAAAGGAAGCGACCTTCACACCTGAGCTATTTCTTGTGTTTCATTTTTTTTTTTTTAGGCTTTTATGGGCTTTCTGGGACAATGGGGGGAGGCTCAAGGCGGTCCCTGTCCCGGGTGTGGGCACTCCGGGACATAGCAGGAGTCTAAAGGCCCACTGCAGGGCTTGGATCTGTATCCCTTGTGCTGATTCTCATTGACCAGGCAGCTGGGCTGACGACTACACAAGGCAGGTCCGCTCCTTTTCTTTGAGTGGTCTACAGCTATTCTAGTTTCTTTTCCCCACCTGGAAGGAAGCCAGCAATCAGATATCCTGGTTCGGGTGCTCAAATAAGTCACATTCAGCCTGCTGGGTGGATTTGGTCATTGGTTCATAAGAATACTGGCTCTCAAATCGCCCCTGGGACCAGTTTCAGGCAGCTCTTGATATTTTATGTGTCCCTTCCACAATGGTCAAGCCACAATGTGTCCTATGCTGTCAACAGGAAGAAGTGGTAGGAATGGAATCTCCTAATCTTGGCGACATAAAACAAACTCGGAAGTGGCAATTCTTCTTCTCTTGGCTACCTCTCCAAATTTTTGGGTTAACACTGCAGAAGATTGAAATAGGAGAGGAGCAGGTACTGTCCAAGCGCTTCAGAGGGGCACCCGTCTCCCTCCTTCTTTTCACAAAAGCTTGATCTGCTTTTAAAGACCTTGCAAATGTTCTGCAGTCTACATTTTTGTCTTGCCTGCTGTCTCCATCCTCCATCATGTATATGACCCATACACAGGAAATCCAAATTGGATTGCTGTCCACCATACAGTTAAACACACCAAATGCACTCTTTATTCACCATAATCAACACTCTGACCATGTACAGTGCACTCTTACTCTCCATACCATTCCCTCTGAAACATACCGAGCGCCACTTACCTTAGCTGTCCTTATGCAGTGGGCCTTATGTTGAAAGAAAGGTCCAGCCTAAAGCTTTAAGATTATGAACAATTAGTTTGTTACATCAATGATGTAATGCAACACAAAGGATTATGCAGGGGAACGCATGGTTCTTTTGTGTTGATAAAGGTAAGGTAATACCGATCTATTAAGTAAAATCACTGGTGCAGGCTCACAGTGGAAAAAATGAGCAGGTTACTGCATCTGTGATCTGAACGTTAGTCTCTTAACGGTGCCAGGGACTGTATCATGAGTATCTGTGCTGGCTCAGCGCTGTGCAGCTCATTTGTTTGTGTGAGGTAGGTGTCTAACGTTTTTAGGTATAATACAGAAATTCTCTACTATTGCATGCAATGCAGACAGCACAAGTCAGTAACAGTGAACAGACATTGCTTCTTTCTGGCGTTTGTGCATTTAACCCAAAAAACGTTGAGTTTTATATGTATGAACTTTAGACACCTCATTCATATTAGCAGGTGTTTTGCCTTGAACCACAGCAGCTCTTCATGATACAACCCCTTGTGTTGTAATGATTAAAAATTGGGCCCACATTCTCAGTTATAAGCCCCATGTGTGTGTGAACAGTAATCAGGTAACATTTACCTTCTCGAGTGCCTAGGATCAGGCTCAGGATCTACGTTGGATCAGCTTTTTGAAATGCCAGTTGAGCCGCAGATAGTATGGGTTTTCAGCATGGGGTGGCTGCAATCTCCAGTAGTACAGTTGAGGCTTAGGCTCAACCCCCCAGCCCATATTGTGAAGATCGACCACAAACAGGTCATTGGTGAGTTTGTCATGGACCTCTGTGTATCGGAGGTCTGGGGTGGGACCAGCACACATCCCAGTACTTTGTGCCACATTAGGAGGAAGACTGAAGAAGGTGGTCAGGATTCTCTTTGTCTGCACAGCAGACCAGATTCATAGGAGGAAACAAGGGGCCCCACTTCAGCTCTCAGGTTCGGCCTTCATGAAGTTCTCCTGTTGGGTGGGTGACCACAGGCAACTGTCACTGGATCATTACAGAGTGCACCAGGCTCAAATGTGGGAGATGCAGGGAGACCTACTCCAGCGGTTCTGCAATATCCTTCCAGTCTGTCTGCTCCTCTGGAACTTTAACTGTTCCAGGTTACTGAACACAGGCTTCTCCTATGGGCGGACTTCCTGCTGCAGAGGTGCTCTGCGTTCCCACCAGGCCAGATAGACTCTTTCAAGGCACAACCATAGGTGCCTCCACCAAGCAGTTGCAAGCTCTTAGGGTATGTCCCATTACTTCTGGGAAACTGGCTGCAGCATCATCAGTCCTGTACCTCGAGGTTTTCCCTGACTTTCTGTAGTGTCACCTTACTGGTAGATAAAAAGTCAGGCAACCATTTGAAAGGTTTCCGGCTTTCTTTTATGGTCCTTTTCCAGGCAAGGAATGTTGATTCCACTGTCACTTTTCTGGAACTAGTTTTGAGATGGTTCACTCAGTTCATGGTATCTCTCCTCTCCAAAGCATGCAGCCTTCGCCTTCAGGTGATTGTCCCACAGTAGGTAGTGGTTTGGGACGTGTGTTTCCAAATAAAGCACCCAATGGCACAGTAAGGAATGATGTCCAGGCATGAGACAGCCATCAGACCTTTTAGTAGTTCCTCTTGGAGGGACAGAAGGCAGGCCATGGCAGAAGGTTCCACCCTGCACTTACAGAGGAGACTGCTGTTTTTACATCCCCACTGCCTTCATCTTTGCTAAGTGGGAGTGTTCAGGAAGTAACAGTCAGACAGGCCAATGCTGAAAGATTGCTGCTACATTTCTACAGTAATAAGGAACAACGGTCCCTGACTAACAGTAGAGTAGACAATACACTGGGTGCAAAAAAATAATGTCCATGTGGTGTTGAATCCACAGTGAAAACCAAGTTTATTGTGCAGCACTTCACAAAAATAAATATACAGGGGAAACGTCCCTACAGGGTAAACCAAACACGTTTCACCACATACACAGGCAAAGTTTGCGTGGCACAATGAAAAAATCAAGATCAGTTTTATAAACACTAATGTATTCTTTGTCAAATCACAATCAATATTCGGTGTCTGAGTGTTTTAAATTTGACGACAGCTCGATCCTTTATTAATAAGAGGATAATCAGCAGGACAAACAATTGATTGTCTTTGAAAATAGATCAGCTAAATCAAATAAAAATATTTAATCTATAATTAACAAACCCTCTGTAGGTAAGTCATGAGAGCAGGGAGTATAGGGACCCCATAAGTACGAGGAGTGGGTGTGTTCTAGAATAATGAGAAGCATCCCTATTTAAATGCCAAGGAGAAACTAATCTCTACCAGAGAGAATAGGTCGGGGAGAGTTATCCTGGACTGCTAGGGTCACTGAGTGCCAGTATTAGGAGTTCCAAAACAGTATGTATGAAACCGATATGAACAGCTGTCACGATTCACCGCATGACTGGCCTGGTTGATAATGGTTGGTTATACTCTTCTCCTTGCACTGCTACCATAGACTCAGGATGTCAGCAGTGGACATACTCACTAAACTTTAGAGAGCGAGGCCAGTAGGCTTCTTGCTAGCAACTAACGACAGGAGAAAGTCTTGTCTGGTATTAAAGGTTCAAAAACCGAGTGCTGCCCCACTGCTAAGTGTCAACAAACTGATACATAGAATTTTTTTAATGTAAAAAGGAAGGCATGTGTGGTGTGCCCCTTCGGACAGTTGACGCCCACTGTTGGTCTTCAGTACCTTTACACATACACGGCTTGAGAACCTGTTAATCTTAAGTACTCTGGGCACTAAAAATAAAAAATGCAATAAATACTTGCAGATGGGTATCTCAGAGCATGGGTGCAGGATCCCAAAACCATGCATGGTACATTCCCATCCCAACGCCATGTTTGTGCACTTCCCCAACACCTCTGGTCTCTATCATAGTATTGGAGTATTTTTCTGTCTGTGTTTCTCTTTTTCCTTGTGTCTGTGTCTCCCTGACCAACGTACATTGAAGTTCCAACGCAACGTGTGCATACTTATGTTTTCTTTTAAATGTCTGTGTGTTTTGGTCCTGATGTCTAATTTTTCAGCCCCAATCTGGAACATTCCATTGGATCTGGACAATTGTGCTCTCTGATCACAGACTACGAGTCGATGTGATCCCTCGCTCTAATCTTTTCCCATTTCAAAATGTGTACCTCCTCTCGCCCCGGTGTATATCTCCCAACTCAAGTGAATCATTATCCTGGTTTTGTGTCTTTTGCCCACCAAATTTATTCATGTAGGCCTGTCGCATCTGCTCCCTTCTCCCAGTGCCTGTATTTTCCTACCTCATGTTGCTGCGTTGTAATATGGTGATGTCACAATAATCATGTACCTGTATTGTAGTGTTGGTGTATTCCCTGTTGAAGTTCCATTGGTTTCTATCTTCCCCTAGGTATCTATTTGCTCCGGTGCATGGGTCTTTTTCCACCAATAGGCTCTCCCTTTCTTAAATAACTGTGCTGCAGTATTCATCTTTACCTTGACCCAATGACAGTATGTTAGTTTGAACTTTTGACTGTGAAGGTACGGTCCTGTGATTGTAATTCCTTACTCCTTTGTGTATATTTACTGCATGAACTCCTCCCTGTCCTTTCGTTGTGATTCTTTTCTTTAGCTGTTACCTCTTATGTTACCTGATAAATCTGCGTGCCTTCTGAGCCAGTATCTGCAAACTCTTTTCATGTATGAGTTTGTTCCCACCAATGTCATGTCCTGACTAATGTATGTGACTGTTGTTCTGTTTCAGGGCCGGCAGCTCATGTGTCCTTTAACCGATCTGTACTCGTAGTACATTTCAGCAAGTTCTTGTTACTGCTGTCAGATTGGTTCCCTCTCTCAACATTTTCGAGTTCCGCGTCCCCCAGTATCACTTGAGCTGAGTTATTACCTGGCCCAGATTCAGAGTTTCTCCATCCTGCTGTGTTGTATTGCTGTTGTCGTCCTTAATTGTTGTGTTGTCCCCTCTGGTGCCTATAATATTCATAATGGCAGAAATCCAATGTAAAGGAGAAGAGTGATGACGATTGACACCGAATTAATCAATACTTGTACTTCACGAGCCCAGATCTGAACAGAGGCTGAAGGGGTAGTCCAGGGATTCATTCAAAGGTGCAGAGTATAAGAATTGACAAAATGTGAACCAAACGTGTTTGTGATGAGGTAAATGTCTCTGAGGGACTTTGTTCACCTTTCTTAAGATTTTATTATGCTTAGTTTTTTCTTCAAAAAAAAAAAAAAACCCATAAAGATGCGGCTTTTACGCACTTAAGTTTTCTGTACATTAACCTTCCATGAAAACTCCCGTTCCTTGCTTTGGTAGTATTAATTTAAATATTTCCCTAGATTTCCCTCACCTCGCTGATTGCTGGCTCTTACGGTTTTTTTCTTCCAAAAGAGGCTCACTAGTGTCGAATTAATTTGAGCCTTGATGTTCACGGCCTCGTCCAAATATGCTCTGTATTCTTTGTTGAACAGCACCAGATTTTCTATACCTCCGGTAACCATAGCACCCACAAGTTATATCAGTCTTTTAGCACTTCATATACACGCATTTTTTTTATTTTTATAAATGGCTGTTTGAAACTGTTTTAGTTTGTTTCAATTAACACCTTCTAAAGGCGTTTCTAGATGAGCAATGCTTGCACATTCAAGGTCTTAAAGGAGTAAACGCGCAAGCACATTCACTCTGCTACCCCAATATTTTTTAGGGTTGGGAAGAGCGGAGAAATAGGCTCTCGTTTCAATAAAATTCTCAAGTGTGTGCAGGTAATTTGGAGAGTCGATGTTTAAAAGAAGACAAAGGTGTGTGTTCTGAAGTGGGTGCAGTCCCTAAGAAGTCATATTTGGTATTGTCAGTAGAGTCATAGCCTCTTGTGAGTTCTGGCCTTTAAAATAAAAATTCAGGAGCTAAATAATTCACAAAAGGTACATGCCCCAAGGCATTTGTACTAGCCTAATTTCCAAAAACATTTTCTTCCATGCCAGATTTTACCAGCACCGCAAAATAAAATGATGGACGGAGTGTTGAAACTCTTCAAACGCTCACCTCCAGTCACAGAACTGGTTTTGATCCATCGTCATTTTGCTCACCACTTCACCCCAGTTTGGACTCGGCCAAATGCAAATCAGTCTTGACCCTGCTGTCCATGGCAACAGTCCAGCCCGAACTGCCAAAGCAGCTCCTCCTTGGATCAGAAATAATCACCCTGAGACCAGTTTCAGAGTATCACCCCTCATTGGTTAGGCAAGCTTAGATCCAGTGGCTCAGCGAGCATTGGACCGATGTCTCGGCATCCCCTAGCCACTGCTAATGCACCTCGGAATCCTAGCTATTATCTGCAGTGAATAGTGGATTCTGCGCTAGAGAACGATGGATCAAAGCAACATAGGTTTGAGGGGATGTCATCAATGAACGTCGTGAGTATCAACAAATGTTAATAACAATCAATATATTAACCTTTTTGATGCGGGCGTCGGCCACTGGCCGACGCCCACACACCCTCCCTGGTGCGGGTCACGACCAGTGACCGACACTAGGAAGGATATTAATAAATCCTCGGGTGCGTCGCACCTGAGGATTTTTTTTTTTTTTTTTTACCTTCCCCCGGGAGACACAGAAGCTTCCGTGTCTCCTCCCCACCCCCCACCCGCCCCTTTGTGACGTTTCAAAGGTGTTTTCCCCATCAAAGCAGGAAGCAGCCTTGCGGCCGCTTCCTGCTTTGATGGGGAAAACGGCCTTTCCCACGTTCGGGAAGGCCTCGTAAGAAAGGGGAGACTCTCCCCTTTCTTACGAGGCCTTCCTGAAAGTGTTTCCTGGCCCCCAGTCGCAGCTGTGCTGAGATCGGGGGCCAGGAAACACTTTCAGGTTTCCTGGCCCCCCGATCGCAGCACAGCTGCGATCGGGGGGCCAGGAAACACTTTCAAAAGGTCTCGTAAGAAAGGGGAGACTCTCCCCTTTCTTACGAGGCCTTCTGAAACTGTTTCCTGGCCCCGATCGCAGCACAGCTTCCAGGGGATTTTTTTTTTTTTTTTACCAAAAAAAAATAATAAAAAAATAAAATAAAATGACGGGGTCGCCCGTGGGCAGGGTGACCCCCTGTGGGGGCAATATTTTTTTTTTTTAGATGTTGTAGGGTTTCCCTGGGGGCCATTTTGGCCCCCAAGGAAACCATACAACAACTAAAAAAAATAGATGTATATATAGATCTATATATATATATATATATATATCTATGTAGATATATCTATAGATATATATCAATGTACATAGATATATCTATCTATGTAGATAGATATATATATATATATATACATATACATATATATATATATATATATATATATATATATATATATATATATAGAGGTAGATCTATATATATCAATCAAAGATTTATAAAGCGCGCTACTCACCCGTGAGGGTCTCAAGGCACTGGAGGGGGGGACGGGGGAGGGAAAGGGGCTGGGAGGTTCACTGTTCGAAAAGCCAGGTTTTGAGGCCCTTCCTGAAAAGAAGTAGGTTTTGGGTCTTGTGAAGGTGGGTTGTGAGGGCGTTCTAGGTTTTGGGTGCAAGGTAGGAGAAGGATCTGCCCCCGGTGGTGGTGTGTTTGATGCGGGGGACAGAGGCGAGAGAGAGGTCAGCTGAGCGGAGGTTTCGTGTGGGGGTGTGGAAGGTGACTCTCGTTGAGGTAGGCAGGGCCTGTGTTGTGGAGTGATTTGTGTGCGAGGATGAGGATCTTGAAGGTGATCCTTTTGTCAGTGGGGAGCCAGTGGAGGGATTTGAGGTGTGGAGAGATGTGTTCGTGTCGGGGGAGGTCGAGGATGAGTCGTGCTGCTGAGTTCTGGATGCGCGTAGTTTGCGCTTGAGTTTTAGAGTGGTGCCGGCGTAGAGGGCGTTTCCGTAATCAAGCCTGCTGCTGATGAGTGCGTGAGTGACAGTTTTTCTGGTCTCTGTGGGGGATCCATTTGAATGTTTTTCAGTATACGGAGTATGTTGAAGCATGAGGAGGGCCTAGCGTGGTGGGCCACCATGAGGGGTCGCAGGTGTTTTTGTGTGGGCCAAAGAGGATTATTTCGGTTTTGCTTGAGTTGAGTTTCAGGTGGTTGGCTGTCATATATATATCACTTTTGTCAATATGTGTGTGGTTTCCCTGGGGGGAAAAGGGTCCGACTTGTCTAGTGGCAGTTTTAGTGCCATAAAGAAGCGCAGAAGGCTTATATGCCTACTGCAAAGAGCAAATCTGTATTTTATGTAAGTAGCTGAGTACATTAGTAAAGTCAGCCATTACCTGCGCTATAATACCAATGAAATGTATGTGCGGGGTGGAGGGCGGCTATGGAGAGATGAAGGGTACTTTTGCTGGGTGGTAATGAGGGAATCCGAGGAGGAGGGAGTGGCAGCACCAATAATGATTGTTGGACTGGGCGCAGGAGGTGCTAAAGACTGTGACGAATGGTATGTGACAAGGTGTTTTTTGAGTGTCTTGAAAGTACGTGCTGATTGAGGGAAGAAGCGCAGGTAAGGTGGCCTCTACTGTTGCAAGTATCTCACACACACCTTCGATTTTGTGACTGTCTACGTAGGCTAGTGTTTTAGAGCAACAGTTTAGCCAATAGCAAAGATGGCATCTTGATGGATGACTGCTGCCTGCACTCGGGTTACAGAGGACCGCTCTGACATAGGATTAGAGACTGAGACATCAGATACTGAGACAGCATCTGAGGGATAGGACAATGGCGCAGACTCTGGGAGTGATTTTTCAGTCAGAGGAGTCCCATTCGATAACTCCTCTTCCAGTACATTATGAGGGAGGTGATGAGGACAGTCCTGCTGTCCCTTCGCAAGCTGTTTGTGCAACTGGGTAATAGTGGGTTAGGCCAACCCAGAGAGCAGGTGAATGCGGCGGCAAGCAGAGAGAGAGAGAGAGAGAGAGAGTGCTCTCTTGGGAGCTCCCCAATTTAGTTCAGCCCCAAATTCCACCACCCAAATCATATTGTGGAGACATCAAAATTATCTATGGCAAAACAAACTGGTTTTGTAAGGCAGGCACCTGTGTTTTTGGTCCTGGATTGGCGGCCATATAGAGAAACACACTAAACCCAAACATTTCTGGAAACTAGACATTCGGGGGAGTCCACAGAGGTGTGACTTGTGTGGATTCCCCAAAGTTTTCTTATCCAGAATACCCTGCAAAGCTGAAATGTTGGAGAAAAAAACTCAATTTTTCTTGCATTTCTGTCACACAAACTACAGGAATATGCTGGGATCCACAACATTCCTACCACCCAGTGACTCCTCACCTGTCCTGATAAAAACACTACCCCACTTGAGTGCCTACACCTAGTGCCTGTGTCAGGAATAGATCACCCCAGCGTCAACAGCTGCCTCACGTAAGGACCAACATTGACCGTTGTGTGATCTATTCCTGTCGCGGGCACCAGGCCTAACCACACAAGTGAGGTATCATATTTATCGGGAGACTTGGGGGAACGCTGGGTGGAAGGAAATTTGTGGCTCCTCTCAGATTCCAGAACTTTCTGTCACCGAAATGTGAGGAAAACTTGTTTTTTTTAGCCACTTTTTGAGGTTTGCAAAGGATTCTGGGTAACAGAACCTGGTCAGAGCCCCACAAGTCACCTCATCTTGGATTCCCCTGGGTTTCTAGTTTTCAAAAATGTGCTGGTTTGCTAGGTTTCCCCAGGTGCCGGCTGAGCTAGAGGCCAAAATCCACAGGTAGCCACTGTTTTCTATGAAAAAATGTGATGTGTCCACGTTGTGTTTTGAGGCATTTCCTGTCGCGGGCGCCAGGCCTACCCACACAAGTGAGGTATCATTTTTATCGGGAGACTTGGGGGAACGCTGGGTGGAAGGAAATTTGTGGCTCCTCTCAGATTCCAGAACTTTCTGTCACCGAAATGTGAGGAAAACTTGTTTTTTTAGCCACTTTTTGAGGTTTGCAAAGGATTCTGGGTAACAGAACCTGGTCAGAGCCCCACAAGTCACCCCATCTTGGATTCCCCTAGGTCTCTAGTTTTCAAAAATGAACAGGTTTGGTAGGTTTCCCTATGTGCCGGCTGAGCTAGAGGCCAAAATCTACAGGTAGGCACCTCGCAAAAAACAGCTCTGTATTTTGTCAACAAATGGGATGTGTCCACGTTGTGTTTTGGGGCATTTCCTGTCGCGGGCGCTAGGCCTACCCACACAAGTGAGGTATCATTTTTATCGGGAGACTTGGGGGAACATAGAATAGCAAAACAAGTGTTATTGTCCCTTATCTTTCTCTACATTTTTTCCTTCCAAATATAAGAGAGTGTGTAAAAAAGACGTCTATTTGAGAAATGCCCTGCAATTCACATGCTAGCATGGGCACCTCGGAATTCAGAGATGTGCAAATAACCACTGCTCCTCAAAACCTTATCTTGATCCCATTTTGGAAATGCAAAGGTTTTCTTGATACCTCTTTTTCACTCTTCATATTTCAGCAAATGAATTGCTGTATACCCAGTATAGAATGAAAACCAACTGCAGGGTGCAGCTCATTTATTGGCTCTGGGTACCTAGGGTTCTTGATGAACCTACAAGCCCTTTATATCCCCGCAACCAGAAGAGTCCAGCAGACAAAACGGTATATTGCTTTCAGAAATCTGACATCGCAGGAAAAAGTTACAGAGTCAAACATAAAGAAAAATGACTGTTGTTTTCAGCTCAATTTCAATATTTTTTTATTTCAGCTGTTATTTTCTGTAGGAAAACCTTGTAGGATCTACACAAATGACCCCTTGCTGAATTCAGAATTTTGTCTAGTTTTCAGAAATGTTTAGCTTTCCGGGATCCAGCATTGGTTTCACACCCATTCCTGTCACTAACTGGAAGGAGGTTGAAAGCACCAAAAATAGTAAAAATGGGGTATGTCCCAGTAAAATGCCAAATTTGTGTTGGAAAATGTGGTTTTCTGATTCAAGTCTGCCCGTTCCTGAAAGGTGGGAAGATAGTGATTTCAGCGCCAGAAACCCTTTGTTGATGGCATTTTCAGGGAAAAAACCACAAGCCTTCTTCGGCAGCCCTTTTTTCCCCATTTCTTTGGAAAAAACGAAATTTTCACTGTATTTTGGCTATTTTCTTGGTCTCCTCTAGGGGAAACCACAAACTCTGGGTACCATTAGAATCCCTAGGATGTTGGAAAAAAAGGACGCAAATTTGGCGTGGTTAGCTTATGTGGACAAAAAGTTATGAAGCCCTAAGCGCAAACTACCCCAAATAGCCAAAAAAGGGCTCAGCACTGGGGGGGAAAAGGCCCAGCAGCTAAGGGGTTAAACTCCAGTCAATAACCACACCAGTTTTATTAAGAAGAATTCATAGATTTATTTCTCTATATTAACAATGCTAATGTCACGAAAATAACTCTCAAACACAAATGATAAGCATATAAGATCAATAGTGGTTGGTAAAAGCATCTTGTATATCTCAATTTGATCAAGACAATTAAATCATCTCCAAAAGAATCACACTTATTAATAATATTAATAATACAAAGACCGATAATAATGGCAAAGTATACATTAGTTAAGCATCAAATGATTTCAAAACATGCCATTTCAAAATTAGTTCCCTCACTAACCACAAATTAGCATCAACATGTTGGGCTTCATGTGAAAAGAATTTAGTAACACAAATTTAGAAAAAAAAAAACTTTTTCTCAGTTAATGATTAAAAATATATTGTTAATATGCAGCAATTAAGTCATAACTTGCAGCTGGTACCTAGAAAGCAAAAGAGACACATATTACAATACAATGACATACATTACCAATGGTAAACGTAGAAACAGCAAGTAGCTTGCTTCAGCCTGGAGACACCATCATTTATGGCCTAACGTCAGCTAACCCACTCAGCCAATACGAACTTCATCTGCTTCAGTCTGCTCTTCAAACTCAAAGAATTCTACTCAAGTTGTTATAGTAAATCCTAATAAGCTTATGATTGGTCAGTCTATGGGATGGTTTCATTTCAGCCTATCAACAACCAAATTGATGACCTAAAACACAACAAATCTACGTTAACTATAACATTTTCTTCAAGAATAACTTTTCTTCTTCCGTCTCGTCTGTAGCTCCATTGTTTTACCGCCTCTTGAATACCTTGTCTCAGGTAGAAACTTTTACTGTTTCAACTCACTTCCATCCTCGAGGAAAGACCTTATATTAGTAACATTCTCAAACAATAGGATATTTCAACTTATTCAATGCTTGGTTAAAACCTGACCTTGTAAGACATAATGCAGCAACCCACTAGGGGTAGCTATGAATACATCTACACAACCTTCAAAAGCACTTTAATGTCTTTTGAAATATGGAAAATAACCACAGCTTTTAGTTAGATTTTCACTCAGCTAAGAACTGAAAAACAAAAGTTTTCAAAAGTCACTCGTTTTGCACGTTACTTCATTACACATTTTAGTATAAAAATTATTAATAAACATACTAGAAAATCCTCACCCTCACACCACTTAGGGCGCACATAGCAACACCACAAAAGTTTGTGGTGTGGATTATTTTACCAACCATGTATAAGCCTACTCTGTGTCTCACATCCTCTAAGCTGATCTTCTGATGGCCAGAGTTGGCAAGTTGTTGTTTACCTAAATAGAGACTGCAGCTATTTCATCTTAATACTTTTTAATCAAATGCAGTTATCTCACCATTTTGCTGGGTATTTGTTTGTCAGTATGCAGTGACTACACATGGCAGGCCAAGTCTGATGACAGCTTACCCCGAGCCATTGGAAATTTGGGTTCCTTGAGCACCTATACATTTGTAGAGCCTTACCAGTTCTCTCTGTTCTGGATCATCACTTGAAACTTTACCCCCTAGGATTTGGAAGTAGCTATCAAATTACCTAACCATACCTTTTCAAACTTTACATATCCTCTTGATATCATCAGGAGTTGTACATTCAGACTGGAAAAAAAGCAATGGTGGTGTCACTGCTTAAAAACCCTTTGTGAACCCCTCTGTTTCCAGCAGCTTGACACCTATTTCCCTTCTCCTTTATGGAGAAACATGTCAACAAAAGTTTCTCCACTTTTCTTGAAGACTGCTGCTTCACAGATCTCACAGTCCGCTCTACCTGACACAGTCTGCCTTCTGCCTGACTCACAGCACTGAATCTGCTTGGGTAGCCGTGCTAGATGACCTTAGACTGCCTGCAGGTAAGGGCCATTTCATAGCCTTAGTGCTATGTGACTTGTCTGCTACCTTTGATTCAGTAATTCTTGACATTTCGCCGTGAAGGCTAAGGGCAGTTGGCGTATTGGTGTAAATCCTACCATAAATGCAGAGCTCAAGCGGTCCATCGTCTGCCTTTCCAATCAAAGTTAAGGGAAGTTTGGGAGGGGGTGTCTCAGACAACAGGCCTCTTCACTACTGTCATACTCTGGTATGGGAGATGATGTCTTTCCAGGGGGTCCTGAAGGGCGGGTTAGGGCTTATCCTGCTGTGCTCTAACATAGAACATCAGTGGCTTAGGTAGGAATCGCACATCTTGTATAGTGACAGTATGGTGGGACTTTTCTTGGGTTTCACTTTCCTTGTTAAAATTCTGCTCCTAGTATATTTTATCATCCTAATTATCCAGTTCAAGTTATTTTATCTCAGACGCAGCTGATTCAAAAAAACTTATTGAACCATTCCCTGCTTCTGTTTGTCTTTATATGTATGGGACTGAGAGAAAAGGATGAGATCTGATGCACCACAATTTCCCAGATATGCGCTCAGTTGCCACAAAATCACCTCTGCTCTTGGGCATAGGTGAGGCGCTGCTAGCTGACTGGAAACAGATTAGGCTGGTAGTTGGCACATGGTGTGGGATCGAACTCAGTTCCCCACAATTCAGGTGATGCTGCTGATCAAATCCAGCAGCCTCATTAGTATAATGAGCCAACGTGACATTCCTATCTATCTAAAACCCCTGACAAAACTGCTCCTTAGTCTTGGAGTTAATTGTATGAACTACGCTGATCACACTCCTGTATAATTTTGTCAGTTGATCATTCCAGCCTTTTTCTACTGGAAGCCTTCGCAATAGCCTATGGGGCATCTCACATTGGTTATGATTGGACTTGCTTAAATTTAACAGGGTGAAGACGGAAATTCCTTGTTATGCTATAGTCAGACCGCTAAGCCCTTCATCAGTAAACTTCTAGCTGCTAGCCAGCAATCCGACACCTTAAGCTTCTACAGCGATGTGGAGTGTTGGTGTATACAAGAGCACAGATCTCTCCTTCTCCACTCAATCAATCAGGATTTATAAAGTGCAGGTAATCACCCAATAGGGTATCCAGGCACTTGCAGGTCCCAGAGGCTTATTTGAACAGCCATGTCTTTAGGGCCATTCGGAATTACGGACGTTAAGTTATGGTCCAGAGGTGCTTGGGGAGGCTGTGGGGAGGCCCAGGCTAATAAGCTCTCAATTTCCTGTTTTTCTTTAATGCGGCTACTCTGAATAATTTCACCATTTCTTTCTAATCCACACCACCCACAAGTGGTTCAGTCACTAATTTGAAGTCTGTTGGACTACAGCAACTCCTTGTTTTTTTTACATGCACCCCAGTCTCCACTACAGGTTGTTGTCAGCATCTTTGGAAAAACAGCATTAGCTTCCAATGCCCAAAAGTGTAAAGTTCAAGAGTCTGTGTTTAGTTCACAAAACTAAATATTTGGTTGGGGCTCGTTTTTTGGAATCCATATTTACTTGCTGCAAGCCTACCTGCATGCTTTGCATGACCAGCTCCATTTTGCGTATAGTCCCTAAAGTTGAAAGGGTACCAATTGGTGGCCGTGCATTGTCTGTGAAGGCTACACAGCTATGGAACTCTCCCTCCCTTCCCTTTCTCTTACACTCTACCAACAATCAAATTTCCTTCAGGAAGTACTTCATTGTATACTCTTTAGGCTGTTCTTTTCTTTCCGGTTTCAGGTTGGGTTTGCCCTACTTTAAGTAACATTAGTGCCAGGACACCATAGGGTAATGTTTGTGCTAGCTAATGGAATTAATAATATTAATTCTTAATTGAAGAGACTGGGGAAAGGCCGATATGTTCCATTGTGATTTATTGAAACAATCATAATCTTGCATAGAGGGAATGAGCTGCCATAATTCGGCAGATGAATCAAACCAAGGTAACCAGCAATATAAACATGGCAAGACAATGAATAATCCAACTGTTACGTGGTTCCTATTAAAGAAATAGGACTTCCTGTTTATGACAGCAGAATGTCAGAGTGTGGGAGACTGAGTCCATCCACACCATTAGTTATTGTCGGCCTAACTCCTGGCTATCTCAGTGTCCCACCCAAACTCTCAAAACCCGCCGGGGTAGAAGGTGATTATGGCAACCAGAACATGACACTCTGACTCCCCAGGGGAGCCGTGGAAACAGATCCTACCCCTTTCGTGTTCTTACTCATGCATGCCAAGGTGAGACATATAAAATGGAAGTTACGTTTTCAATACATTTACTACAGCAATCGCAGCCTAGCATATAAAAAGTGAGCTGCAATAGTTAGGCAGATGAAACAAAGCAAAGTATTCAGCATTACAAACATGGTAAAAAAGATGAACAATCCAACCATGGTGTATGTGGTTCTAGATGTTCCAGAGGTTCCTACCGAATCTGAAGTTTATTATGAGAACAGAGCCGTTGTATCCTGGCTGATCTAAGCGATTAGTCGCAATCCCTTACCTGGAAAGAGTGTCAGGAGTTAGTCTGATGTAGATAGCAATCCTCTCAGAGGGCTGGTAGATCATCGCCTGCCAAGCTGCATGTGGCACAGCCCGTCCCAGGATAGTCGTGGCCAGAATTCCCCCTTCCCCCTCTGGGTCAACGCACCTTTTGAATAATAAACCATACTGTGTTGGAAGTACAGTTGCAATGCAATGCTGTGTTTAGGTGTAAGAAGCTGTCTCCTAAACGGCAACACAACTAGCATATTGTATACAGTGTTCTTTAGCCTTGGACAGAAAGTACTGATCACATGTTGTGCAAAGGCTAACTCAACAAGCAGCTTGTTCCACATCTTCTTAGAATAAAAGCAAGCTGATAAAAATATGTCAAAATCGTCGCTAAAAAGCAGCCTTACTAAAATGAATAAAATATGAACTATAAGATGAACCTAATACAGGGGTGACCAACTGGGATTATAGAGGTCCTCACAACCCAACCATGATAAATACATTTCAGATGCTCCTACCAACCATAAGACTATACTAAGAGCAGGGCCTCAGTCCCCTACCTGGAAATGGAGTCAGCCTGTAGTGTGGATAACAATCCTCTCAGGAAGCTGGTAGATTAGCACTAGCAAAGCTGCATGCATAACACTGCATTCGTCCCAGGATGGTTCCACCTGGAAAGCCCCTCTGCCCCTTCCAGGTCGCTGCATCAATCATATAATAAAACCACACTGCTTTGGAAGCACAGTTCTGATGCAATGCATTGTCTTTATGTTAGAAGCTGTATCTTGAACTTGCAACACAAGCAGTAGGATATCATTTACTGTGTTCTTAGCCTTGGACAGAACATTCTGATTATATGTTGAGAAAAGGCTAACTAAAGCAACGCGTATAATATATTCCTAGACTAGTATCATGCAAACAAAATGAAATAAAAGTGTGTAAATGCCATTTGCTAAAACGTGTAATATATGAAATCTAAAATTAGCTAAGAAACAGGGGGAAACCAACTAGGGTTCCAGAGGTCCTCACGACAACATGAGATGGAAACACTTCCCATCGGTATTAATTTGGCTTTATAACATTATCAATCGTCAAAATGTTTATAGAGTTTGTGCGGTGGAAATGTTCAGGAAAAAGGCAGAGTAGAATTTTGTTTAATATGGTATTGACTGTTCATCATCTAAAAATCTAGCTGAAAACATGTTTTGCGCTTAAACAAAATACAACATGGTAGAATGTAATTTAGTCAATAGTGGTGCAAGATATAATCCAAAAGGAATACTCAAAAATTAGTTTTGTTTGGCTTAGTGTTTTCTTTCTTCCAGAAAAAAAATATAAGCCCATCAACTGCTTGGTCCAGCAACACTGCCAAAGTCTGAAAGAACTGGATTGTAAATCTGTGCCTCCTCCAACCCTGCCACCAATCCTACCAATGTGGCAAAAAAGAAAGAAGGGAGGAAGTAGCTACTTTGTTTTTAATATGAGATGATAGTAAGCTTTACCAAAAGCCAACATTTTTCCTAAAAGAGTTAAGAGAGAAAGCAAACTGGGTATGTTTGATTTACAACAAGCTTTCTTTTATTTAAAAAAATATTATGCGTTGGTAAAATTTGGATCTAAGAAAATGTGTGTGGACTACATCTTGAAAATTGTAGAATCACTCTCGCTTGTGTTGTCCCAAGCAGGTCGAATTGAAAGGATAACAGCTTCTTTTAACATGTGGCCGGTTTGTCCTGATTATTCTTGCTTTCACTAAAAGTAAAGGGGATAGCAAACCATAATTAGTCTAAAAATGGATACATTGAACCATTACTCCAACCTGGTGCATGGTTGGTGGATATGTGCAAATATGACCTGTCATAGTCGATTTCTACAAAATCCATGAAAATGAAAATAAAAACGTAAGGTAATCATCTAATATGTAATGCACTTATTGCACCTTACAACAACCTCTCACTTCCTCCCCTTATCCTTCTTTTCAACTTGACACAACTGCACTATATCTGATAGATGTAGGGATGTTATGCAATTTATATTAATGATCTATATATACATTATTAAAACTCCGGGCACGGATGGGCTGCCAGTCGAGGTCTACTCTATGTGGACGACCTAGCTCTTAGATTGGTATACTGTTACAAGGCAGCTAAGGAGACGAACTTGTTGCAGTCTTCTACCCAAAAGGTCATGATTGTGCCTTTATTGAAACCAGAAC
The DNA here is from genome assembly GCF_031143425.1 of Pleurodeles waltl. Taxonomy (NCBI): domain Eukaryota; kingdom Metazoa; phylum Chordata; class Amphibia; order Caudata; family Salamandridae; genus Pleurodeles; species Pleurodeles waltl. The sequence continues at coordinate 1,172,036,559 of NC_090447.1, read as the reverse complement.
CAACAAAGCCTACCCACAATATGAAAGCTTACCGTCCGCTCTTGATGCTTAACATAGATTATAAGATACTTAGTAGGGTTTTGGCCTCTCAACTTCTCTGCCACATGCTGCACCTTATTCACTGCTATCAGGCAGGATTTATGCCTGCCAGCATATATTCGCAGGCTCCTTACGCGGTTAGAGGAAAATACATATGACGAAGGGCGAGCAGCAGTGTTTGCAATTGATATCGGAAAGACTTTGGGCCTACCTCTATAAGGTGGTGACATTGACCGTGGAAAGGACTTTATATCTTGGACCTGATTATTGTACACGGATCCATTGGCCAGAGGTTTCACAGTCAGGTTATATCACAAGGTTATGGAGTGGAACGGGGTACGCAACAGGGTAGCCCTCTGTCGCCTCTGTTCTTTGACCTTGACTTGTCATGCCAGGATGGGAGAGGTATACAGATGTATAGTGGTTGGAACTACAGAGGTATAGTGGTGGGAACACAGGAACACTATAGTGCATTGTATGCTCATGACCGCCTATGATTTCTTCATGATGTGGAGGAAGCGCGGAGGGGGCCTGAAAGCTTCTTGGATGCTTCGGCTCCCTATCTTGACTTGCAGTAAATTGGCAAAAATCATGTCTGTTCCCTGCCCTGGCTTGTAGGCAGATTACAATGGAAGCCCCACTGCCTGCCGTATCTAAGAGTTCAGACCTATTAGAGTGTAATGTAGGTAAGGCCATCAGAATGCTTTGTTCCAGTGTAGAGTTTTGGAAAACTGCTACCCCTCTCGTTGGTGGGCCGAGGTGCCCTGTTGAAAATGGTGGCCCTCTCTTGGTTGCTGTACTTTTGTGTTGTATTACCATTGTGGCTCCCTCAAGCCTTTTTTGGAGAACTCGACAAGTTGGTGACTGGGGTTTTGAGGGAATCTGGGCGTCGGAGAGTGGCACTAACTACACTTTAAAGACCGATGGAGGATGGGTTGGCTATTCCTGACTCCGAAACCTATTATTTAGCGGGCCAGCTGCAGTAGCTGACTCAGTGGATAACAGACAGGCTCACGCCTAACAGGGAGGTGGGTCCTTTTTGTCCCTGATAGCCATAAACTCGCTAAAGTACTCCTTAAACTCCACTGGGGGGGAAGACACCACAGAGCTGAAAGTGCTATGCCGGGTCTAGATCCGAAGCCTGCGGAGGGTATGGGTGAAAGTACAATATTCCCCTAACATCCCATTAAGCTTTCTGTAAGAACTCCCACATGGAAGAGACTGCTGGAGGTTAACGGACTGGGTGGCGGTGGGGGTGACGACCCTGGGGCACTGAGCAAGCAGTCCCCCGCAGAGCCTGTGCAGATGAGAATAGGAGGAGCAGACATTTATGAGAGACTGGATACGGTGTGCAGGGATAAACGGGACCACTTCCGCATGGCACATAATATTTTGAGACTTGGAACCGCTTAAGGCACGTAAATGGGAGGAAGGAGGAGGTTAGAAGGCTGGCATTTTCTAATATATATTTTTGTTATGGGCTGAGGGTGGACTACGCTATGAGACCTCGAAAGGTCAGAGATAACGCTCTGCTGTCGTAGAACATTCTTGACCCATTCCTGTCAAATTTTCTGTCAATTGAAATGTCAATAACATTTGTTCAAAAAACAAATGATCTATGTTTACATTTTGTGCCCATGATTTAAGACCTAGAACACTGTTTCCAGTTATAAATAAATGCGTTGGATGATTAAAAACAGAGAGATGAACAAGTAACAGACATCCTGTAATACATAATGTAGATTTTCTTAGTAATTTATGAAGGAAAGTCTTAATTTTATTAAAGACACGGAGGCGAGTATTATGCATTTTCTTTTCTTGTTTATTAAACAGCAGCAGTCAAGAAAATCCACAATTCCCAGCAGGCCATACACAAACAGGCCAATGACAGACGAACAGTAGTCCATAGTATCCACCAATCACTGGCCAGTATACTCCTAAATACCTATCTTGACTGTGAACAGCCCTCTTTTCTTGTGCGAGGGTCAATCAGTATGAAACAAAGGTAAAATGGAACAAATTATGCAAAAGGCCATAACCGAAGACAATAAGTCTTGACAAAAGTTGAATAACTGGACCTCGGAAGAGGAAAGATGGCCATCCAGATGGAGATGGTGATACTGTAGAAGAGAAGTAAACGGATATGAGCAGTGACGATACCCTGCAGGATGATGATCATGGTGCAGCCTGTGAAGGAGTAGCTGATGCTGAAAGGGAGGGAAAACAAATATAGAATTAATTGTTGAGGCAGGATAATACTCGCCTCCGTGTCGTTAATAAAATTAATAATTTGCTTAATAAATTACTAGGAAAATCTACATTTTATGGCAAGACCAGAGGCTCATATTATGCCAGTTTAAAGCGAATTAATAACATCTAAAGCAACATGTTGTACTGGTATGCAATAAAAGACATTAAACACATTATCATTAGACCAATCAGCCAATTTGAGAATATCCTCCAAACGAGAGCCAGCCCAGAAAGCTTTGGAAGCCATGGCACCTCTTGCAGAATGGGACCCGAAAGAGGAAGTGTCAATATCTGCTAAGGACATAATCCATTTGACCCAATGAGCTAGAGTTGGGGAGGAGACTGTTTAAAAGGTTTTTTGAAGGAAATGAGGAGTTGAGAAGCCGAGGATGATCTCAAATCGGTTGTTTGTTGTTCATATATCTTCAAACATTGACCTACACAAAGTTTAGGGTGGTCAGGAAAGTAGGGATAAAATACTGATGTCAAATTAGTTTTTGTACATCTATGAATATTAAATAGAACCCCCGAAGGGGTAAAATGACGGGCAGTGATATCAAGAGCTCTAACATCAGAAAGGTGTTGAAAAGAGACTAGGCATAGTAACAAAGCTAACTTCGCTGACAGTTTTTTCAATGAAAACATGACGTTATCAGCCCAAGATAAAAATAAATTAAAAACATTAACATCCCACAATTAACTGTATTTCGGTAAAGGAGGATTGGAAACTTTATTCCCTTCAACAGACGACAAACCAGAGGATATTCTCCAACCGGCTTACTGTTGATGTAAGGATGGTGGGAAGAAATTGACGATCTGTAAAGATTGATAGTACAATATGACTTACCTTTACTAGCTTCCGCTGCAAGGAAATTAACTCTAAACGTTACATCTGCTGAAAGGGGATTGATGTTTCTTCCCACGCACCAGCTATGCCATAAGGAGAATGCTGAGCTATAGGCCTTTTTGTCCCCCCGTTGCCCAGGAATGTTCAATGAAGTGGGAAGCTTCTGCTGAAATAGCCGGGACTGGTTGGGAATTCCCGACAATTTCCACGCTGAAAGGGAAAGCAGGTTGTCTAGAATAAAGTTGTGATGGAGACCGAAGGGATTGGTGAGAAGGTCCGGAAAGGAAGGAAGGAGAAAAGGGAAATCTATTGACAACTCTAGAAGGGAACCACAATTGAGATTGCCAAAAGGGAGCGATGAGGACTACTATTGCTCGCTGACGTCTGATGTGCGCTACGAGTCTGTTTATCATGATGAAAGGAGGAAAGGCGTAGTTCAGATATGCTGACCAATCCTGAGAAAAAGCATCGAAGGCTAGAGCTGACGGATCTGGACGCCAGATGAAGAATTGGGGTAACTGAGTATTGAGACGGTTTGCAAAAAGATCTATCTGGAATGGACCCCATTTGCAAGAAATAGCCTGAAAAATTGCAGGATGAAGTCTCCAGTTGCTGGAATCTTGAAGATAACAAGAATGTCAGTCCGCTATCTTATTGAGTTTGCCTGGGATGTATTCCGCCTGCACTGAAATCCTTCTTTGAAGACAAAACTCCCAAAACCCTTTAGCCAATTCCGCTAAAGGTTTGGATCTTGTTCCTTTCAGATGGTTGATATATCTGACTGCTGATATGTTGTCCATTCTGAGAAGAACTGAACAACAAACCCGGTCTCTTGCCAGGCTTTTGATCGCAAAGGAGCCGGCGAGTATCTCTAAACAATTGATGTGCAACTGTGACTCCTGAAGAGAACATAGGCCTCTAGTCGAGACTGTACCACACTGGGCTCCCTAACCGGAAAGGCTTGCATCTGATTCTAATACTAGATCTGGGGCTGATGTAAATATAGTCCTGCCGTTCCAGGCGTCTAAATGGTCTATCCACCATTGATGTTCTGCGCGAGAGTCTTGATCTAAGACAATATTGACCGTGTAAGCAAGACCTTTTTGAAGATTACGTATTTTGAGCCTTTGAAGGGCCCTGTAATGAAGAGGACCTGGAAAAATTGCCTGAATGGAAGAGGAAAGAAGGCCTACAATTTTTGCTAAAGATCTGAGGGAAATAAGGGACTTACGTAGAGTTTGAAGAATCTCGGATTTTATAGATTTTACTTTTGCGGAAGGAAGATGAAGGGTAGCTGAGACAGAATCCACGAGAAAACCTAGAAACTCTTATGCGTTGTACTGAAACTAGAAAATACTTTTAGTTGTTTATGAGGAGGCCCAAATCAGTGAGAAGGTTGCAAGTCAAGGGAAGGTGAGATTGAAGTAAAGCACGGTTCTGATTCACGATAAGGATATCTATCGTCTAGGTAAATGATTAGTTTGACACCATGAGCTCTGAGGAAAGCTATGACCGGTCTCATGAGTTTTGGGAAGCACCAGGAAGCTGAAGAGAGACCGAAAGAAAGGGAGGAAAAATTATAAGATTGGTTTGTCCATTCGAACTGCAGGAATTTCCTGGAGTCTGGGTCCATGGGAACTGACAGGTAGGCGTCCTGAAGGTCCAAACGAACCATCCAATCGTCTTGAAGAAGAGAATCTCGGAGATGGAGAATAGTCTCCATTTTTAAGTGGCGATAAACGACAAATTGGTTGAAATGTTTCCATTTGATGACTGGGCGCATCTTTTTGTTCTTCTTTTGAACCAGAAAAAGAGAACTCACGAAACCTGTGGGGTCTAACTGGCAAGGAACAATGGTTTGTTTCTGAAGAAGAACCTGGATTTCCGCCAAAATCGCCAAAGTCATCTCCTGAGAGAATTTGGGAGGCTGAGGAATATAAAGCTGAATAGGCTCTGAGTAGAGCTCGATAGTGTAACCTTGAACGGTGTTCATAACCCATGGATCTGATGTTATCGACTGCCATTTTGGAAGAAACAAAAGAAGACGACGCCCTACAATAGGAAGGCCAGAAAGATGACTTACCGGTTTGGGATGTGAGCCTGGAAGCTCGGTTGCCTTTGTTGCAGAAACCACATCCCCTTCCTGGATAAAATTGTGGCCTGTATTCATGATAGGAGGTGTTGAAGGCACCACGGGAACTCTGGTTGCTGTAGGAACGGCCGGCAAAGCAGTTCCTGCCTCTGCCGGCCTTGGAAAAAACCTGACTGTTGAACATATTTTTAAGAGACTGTTGTGCTTTATCCAATGAGGCAAAGGTTGACACGTATTTACTTAACTCCTTGATGAAGGAATCTCCAAAAAGGAGGCCTTCTGCTTTGATGTCTGGGTCCGATACTGCCAGATTGATGAGTTTAGGGTCAAGTTTCAGAAGAAGGCCTTTCCTTCATTCATAGGTGATTCCAGCATTGGCATTACCTATTAAACAAAAGGATCTCTGAACCCATAACAAGTCCACTGGATCAATGGGACAATTGTCCAGAAGGGCAGCTTTAGCCAAATCGAATATACAAGTGAGAGGACCCACAACATCCAAAAGCTTGTCCTGACATGTGGACCAGGCTTTGTCCACCCCCTTGCGTGAGTCTTTACCGAACTTGGTAAAGAAAGTAATAAGAGAAGGGTCAATTGCCGGGGTGGATGTAATTTTGGAAGGTAAGGAAGGTCGAGGGCATTCAGAATGTAGTTTGGCCCTGGTTTGCTTGTCCAAAGACGTGCATATTCTGGAAGCCACATAATCCCGAACGTGATCCGCAGGAAATCATTCCGTAGAGTTAGGGTGGTGAATATAATTTGGGTTAAACATAGGAACCCCTTCCGTATCAGATATTACCAGAGGATGACTAGCCTCTTGCGCCATAAGCTTTGGTTTCTTTGGAGGAGGAGGAAACTCAGAATCTGCATCATCAGATTTGTCCCCATCAGAGACAGAATCTGGACCACCATCATCATCAGTATCCGGGATACTGGAAATCACAATAGGCGCCGAAATATGTTTGGATTCACTGGAACATTTGAGAGACGATTTAGGTTTTATATTTGACAAACCCTCCTTTAAAGAAGCCTTGTGAGGAGCAGCGACCTCTGTCTTTTGTGAAGAAGCCTCACTAACCAACGCCTTTTTGGGGATATTTTTTGAGATAGGGCGTTTTCTGCTTTCCCCCGCAGATTGGGCCAAAATCGTTTGAGAAACCAAACTTAAAATTCAGTTTTCCAAATTTTTTGATAGTTTATTAATAGAGGCTGAAACAGCCTGCTCCACAGAACACTGAATAAAATCAGTCAATTGCTCATTTATTTGCTCATCCTCCTCAGAGGCATTCTTTGTCAAAGGGGAACCCTCCATTTCCCTTGTATATAATTGAAAACAGGCAACAAAAGGGTTAAAATTTCCTCAAGCAGAGGAAAGACCAACTTGTCTCCGCCCCCAGGGCAGGTCCCGGAAAGGATATTGAAATGACAAAGCCCAGCGTGAAGGCAGCAGGTAAAACTGAGATTCTCCGTGAGGGAAGCGGGTAAATACACAGAAACCGCCGTTCCTTTCAAGCGCCGACGAGCAATGAAGTCGCGCTTGAAAGGAAACGGCAGTTTAGAATGCCGAAAGCATAGCGCGCGTGAGGAAAGACACGCTCAAACTAAAATGCGGCTACGAGCTGACTAGAAAAAGGGGAACATCAAACTAAGCGTTGTGCGCATTAAACACATTAACCAAGCTAATAAAACAGAATAACATTCGCAAATAATACATAATGAAACAAGCCGAATTGTGCAATACTTATCTTGACTGCGAGCAGCAAGAAAAGAGGGCTGTTCACAGTCAAGATAGGTATTTAGGAGTATACTGGCCCGTGATTGGTGGATACTATGGACTACTGTTCGTCTCACATTGGCCTGTTTGTGTTTGGCCTGCTGGGAGTTGTGGTTTTTCTTGACTGCTGCTGTTTAATAAACAAGAAAAGAAAATGCATATTATGAGCCTCCGGTCTTGCTATAAAATTTTAGTATGGTCCTCTTAGCTATAGCTGCGGTTGTTTTATTGATATGTTGAACCACTGAAACGATGGTCTGATACAGCAGAATGTCAACAGTGCCTTTTTTTCCAAGCGTGATTATCTGGTTTGATTGTAGGCAAGTTGCATGGCACTGAGTAGTGTGCCATTAAAACTTTCAACATAATGTGGACTCACCTCTTACACCGTGTGTGAAATATTACTTGGATGCCACATGCCCTCAGAGGCTAACAATACTAAACGTTTAGGATGGACAGTCTAATGTTAGGGAAAAGTGACACTTGAAACATATGGTGTATCGATTGCTGTGTTTGATTTGAGATTTTAGAGCCCTTGTAAAACTGTCAGAGATATGGAAGACGGAAAACGAAAACAAGGGAAGGGCGAAGTGCAGGAGGATACAGTGGAAAAGTGAAAATAGAAAAGGTGAACTGTCATCAACACTGTTTAATGATTTTTTACGAGCTTCCACGCAGAGCATATTCACTCGCTAAATACTGCTTATGGAGTTTATTTTTAATTACACACTTAAACTTCCAACAAAATGTCTGAAAACAAATTTAAACATCTTTTTTCTTTTTTACGATTTATTCTCGCGGTACACACTTTAGTAACACATTTCAGGGTGACTACTAACCTGTCTGCTTAGCAGGGAACTCATGTCCCCTGACCCTCGGCTTTCAATCTAGCTTTAATAGGTTGGAAATGTCATCTGTGTTTTTTTTTTTTTTTTCCAAACAAAAATATGCTCTTCTGACAAAACATTTGCAGCATACACAGCCACAACGTTTACAGCAGATTTTGCCAATCACCGTTTCGAGCAACATATTAATAAACAGGAATAACTACATTGAAGGTTGCAGAAACAAACTCTCACTCATAAAAAATGTTTGCCTTTAAAAATTTTGAAAAGCATGAAAATCACAAACTGAAAAATGTAAAACAAGCTTTTCCGCGACTTTATTCATACCACTTAACCATCAGCTAGCGGTAAATAGTTTAGACCAGTGGTTCCCAACGTTTTGACTTCTGTGGACCCCCACTTTATCAGTACCGGGGCCCCCACTGTATCATTATTGGAATCTGGGGACCCCTCCCACCTCCAATAAGTCATTACTGAAAGTAGGGGACCTAATATTTTAATATTATTAGATTTTCTAAGCAGCCGCGGACCCCCTGAGGAGGCTTCGTGGACCATCAGGGGTTCCTCGACCACAGGTTGGGAACCACTGGTTTAGACTATTCCCAGAGACATGTTAACTCTTAATTGATACTAATTCCAGTGGGGGCGGAGGTCTTGCCTGCCACCACGCTTAGGAATTTCCTCCCTGTAAGCAGCCCTCTGCATGGTAGATGTTTGTGGTCTTCTGCAGTTTGGGTGGACGTAGGGCACCTCTGATGTCCATGCAGAGGATATATGTGATTAGCTAAACTAATTTCCGAAATTCTCGCTAGTTGTGTATGGCAAGCAGAAGCAAGGGAAAATCGTTTTTTTTTTTTTGTTTTTTTTTTTTTTAACTCGTAAGGCAGCATGGAAAATTAGCGAAGGCTCTGCTTCCTTGAAGAGCAAGGATGGGGCCTTGTCGCAGGGCAAAATAGCGCAATTCAAATCCATAAATGCCTTGCACAGCAATATGCAAAAAGACTGCCACCAGTAAGTTCTCCCTGAAAGAGGTTAAAAGAAAATTGGAGGGTCTTTCAGGCAGGGTACTGGAAGTGTAGCAAAGATTGGACCGAGTCGATAGAAAGATGCACAATCATGAGGCTTCGGTGAAGATTCTAAATGAGTGATTCAGGGACATTAAATCTTTTGATGCCAAAGCTGGGGGTACCCACGTAACCTTGCAGAACAGAACTTAGATCATAGGCAACGTAAGGAGAGGTTCACTCATCAGAATTTTGTGGGTCCAGACCGACTAAGGGCACAAGTACAATGGAACGTGGTGAACCGGGGAAGCTGCAAGATTGACACTATTTTCTAGACTGGATACTACAGACATTGGCTAGGAAAAGAGCTCTTGATGATCGATGTGAGCTGCTAAATGGAATGTTTACTATATCGGAGGCTGCGGATTGAGCAGCATGTGCAGCATTATTTTTATTTTTTATTAGAAGCATGGATTCTCTTATGGGCTGGGCTCTTACGTGGCTCACTATGTACACATCTGCGATAGCTGTACATAGGGGTGAGGGGTGTATTCGCTTTAGGTGGCTGTGAGCTGAGGTATAATTGGACTTTCAAGGAAATAGTTGTGTTGAATTCCTTTGTTCTTCTGCATCCATTTCCATTCACCTTTCCTAAGGAGTGCTGAGATATTGTCAATATTCATTTCATTCTGTACATTAATCTCTCTTCTTCTCTACCCGTGCATACCCTTGTGATTTGTCCTTAATTCGGATGGGATTGTTTGGTATGGTTTGTGGTCATTATTTTCTGATTGTTTTGATATTCTGTGTTACTTTCAGACTTGTTTCAATCTCAACAAAACAGATTTAAGTCTAAATAGAACAAAACACAGTATCCCTATATTTTACATTCCAAGCACCATGGACCTGGGTGCAACAATAATGTGTACGAGGTCACATTAATTTCTCCTACTGAGACTAACAACTAAATGTTTCCCGAATTAGTGTGGGGCTACGGGTTCACTAAGGAGCTACACAGTTGTATGGCACAGCAAACAGACAGCTGTTAACGTGGCATACACATTTACATATTAAGCCCTGTATTTGTTGTAGTCTGTTCAAGATCGGTATTTATGCATTGTAACATATCAGATAGAGGTCAAAGTGATGAGGACAGTGTATGACTCTCACCATGGAGGTGGGGGAACAAAGTGTAGTTTAAGGCATAAACAAACATCAACAAGCTTTGGCACAGCGAATAGATCTGACTAAAATGAGTTTCCAGGGTGGGCATCATGGCTCGGTGCTTGTGATGGCTCAGGGGAGTTTTGACAGGCCAGCAGGTGAGACTAACCTGGGGTTATTGTGCCATATATCCTAGAGTCTGACCTGATATTAAGGCCCCCTCATTTTAGATTTGGCAGCCGTAAGCTTATACAAAACATGCGTAGGCAATTGATATTGAGAAGTCGATTCAACATAGAACACACTCACAATATGCATTTTTACTCAGTACAGAAAGAAAACATAATAGTAAGAGATCACAACAGTTGTTCAAGGCATGCATCAGTATGGCTGGGTGCACCAAAATGTGAAATCATGCCTGTGGCATTGCCATTGTAAATGCATAACTGGAGTTTATTTTGCCACATTAATTCATCAACCCTGCAACATACTCTGGTCCTTTCTGCCACATAATTCCAGTGGCCCTGCATATAACTAAAGGGCTAGTAGGCCTACTGGAATAAGTTTTTAAACAAGGCCCTTAAAACACAAACTACCTCCAGGTGCAAAACATATTTACTCAGCAGTTGGTACAGGTGACATTGTCCGCAGGGCAATGAATAAATAATGGTACTCCAATAATGCGTTCTTACTGGATAACTGCAGTCTGGGAAGTTGAACAAAACACCCAAGATTTTTCACACTCTTGAAGAGAGCCACCTCACATGACAGTGATGATCCTCAGTCAGTCTTGAACTGAAATATTAGTTATAAAATATTGACCATTGTACGGCATAATCAACTGTAAGCTCTCCTCGAGGTTAGTTTTATAAATACTCGAACACACAGCTCAAGTTTCACAGACTCAAACATCTGTAGTTCATCCGGTCATGTTTCTGCTTTGTATTTGCAGCTTGTTTCACATTATGAAAATAAAAATACAAGTCCCAGAATGCTAAGCTAAAACAAACTAAATGAGCAAATCACGCATTGAACTAGGGAGCTGGACAGCTTTACAAATACTACTCCAAGGGCTGGTTTCCAGCTTGTATAACGTTATAAATACAAAACTACAAGTCCCAGAATGAATGTGTGTTGTAAAGAGCGTTTACTAAGCAGGTGAGAATACATACCATACATATAATGTAAAAATTTCAAAATAACTTTGGAGATAGAACGTACGTTTGTTAGTGGAAGTCTGGGCTCATTATAAGATAGCGCAGAGGCTTAATGTTGTTTCTGTAGAGAGAACAGACTTTTGTCTAGTGGATTCTTGGACTCATTATAAGGTAGCACAGAGGGTTAATGTGCCTGCTGCAAAGAACGTGTGCTAGGCAAATCACAAAGTGCATATAATGCAAACATGTCAAAATAACTTTGGCGATTTATGGTCTCTCTGGAGAGAGAACGTACTTCTGTCTAGAGGAAGCTTGGATTCATCATACAGTAGTGCACAGGGTTAATATGCTTGCTGCAAAGAACAGGTTTAAAGTATATCAGAGTGCATATAATGTAAAACGAAACAACTGATCGAGTTCGCACTTTGAGCGCTATGGCAGCCACAAGAGCATACTTTTGTCTAGTGAAAGCTTGACTTCGTCATAAGGTAGCGCACAGGGTTAATGTGTCTCCTGCAAATAACGTGTACTAGGCAAATCACAAAGTGCATGTAATGAAAAAATGTTAAAATAACTCTGGTGATTTATGTTCTTTCTGGAGAGAGAATATAGTTTTGTGTCGTGGAAGCTTGGCATCATCATAAGGTAGCGCACAGGGTTAATGTGCCTGCTGCAAAGAATATGTACTAAGAATATCAGAGTGCATATAATGCAAATACGGTACCGCCGATTGAGATCGCTCTGTGAGCGCCCTGGCAACCACGAAGCGCAGACAAAAGAAAAAAATAGTTTGTCCACACTGAAGTATATTGGGAATCGTGCAATTATTCCTGTCACAGGGTCAGTGTCCAAGGTGGCAACAAAACCGCCCCAAGGCGGGACAAACGTAAAGCATTTATCAGTGACATCAAGTGATTTTTGAAAGGCAAGCCCACAAACGAATGAAAGTGATGGGAGTGAGGTAGGTGTGGTTAAAAGCCCACAATACTTAGAACAGGTCAAAGTGTTTGCAAGCTCAATCTAATGACATCACATTTGGTTGCCAGCACCTGGAGGTGTACTATCATGCTTGCTATAATATCAACTTGAGAGTGGAATGCTTTTAAAAGCAGAAATCACAGATGTACATTCATTTGTAGGTACAAATCCACACTAAGGTGCAAAATAAGTAGTATGATGAAACCACATTCAAGTGCAAAATCATCACTGTTACCGCAATCAGCCTTGGTACAACAACCATCAGAGGTGTGGAAACCTTTGTGACTACAAATCACATTTAAGAGAAAAACACATCAAGAAGGAATATTATCACTGTTGCGACAGCAAAAAAGTCTTGAAACACCTTTATACGTAAAAATGTGCCTCTGTAGTAACGCATGGCTGCTTCACTGTCCATGAACTACAATGGGAAGCACTTTTTAAGCAGGTAGAAAAGTCCCAAAAGAGCAAATTGATGATCTTGAAGCACTCCTCTGGTCAGATTAAAAGCTCGAATTACACTTTTTCCCCAAGCAAAGAAGAAGGGGCTGACAAAAAGGTACCAATGTTTGAACACAGCTTACTCCAAAGCCCATTTCGGTGTATGTTTTGGGTGCAGATGACATAAGCTATAGTAAACTACAGCAGTTTGTAGCTAAGAAACGATCTGTGTAGACTGGCTACCTTGCAAAACCCCTTGAAGCATCACCAGGAGAAAACTCAGCTGTTATGTGAAGTGTTTTTACAGATCTTCATAAGTAAGTTTCTTGCCATTACACTTCACCTAATTATCTTTTACAGAATGTTTTCGCCATCCGCTATACTGCTATGCACATATAAATCCCTCCCTTTCTATCAAAATAAATGTTTCAAAACGGTGTGTAAGAATGTATTGAACACATCTTTCTTGCATGCATGAGTAATACAATGAAAGTGTGAGATCTCTTTCCATGACTTCCCTGGAGAGTCAAAATGTCATGTTCAGGTTGCCATAATTACCTTTCTCCCTGGCATGGTTAGGGGTGCAGGTGTGGCACTGTGAGCTAGCCAGGAATTGGACTGACAGTTTCCGATGGTGTGGAAAGACTCAGTTCCTCACAGTCTAACGTTCTGCCATTCTAAATATGCAGTCCTACTATCTTGGTAGGAACCATATAACGTGGTTTCTGAGTTAGCCTCCATTCCTCAAGCCCTTGTGACCAAAATCCTTCTGTCAGACAGCAACCTTTCAGAGCCTAATCTTTGGCACATACATTATGCTGGAAGTCCAAATAAATGATGTAGTCATATTGTAAAATTTTCAATTATGTTCTCTAAAATGGCTTTTTCTTCTACACACACAAAAGGTTTGTTGGATCTATTCAGAATTTAATTACTGCAGGTGACTCTGTTAATCTTCACTTGAAATGAATTTCAAAACTATAAAGAATTACAGATACTAGAGTATTGTTCTTGGGATGAGAGGAAGTGGGGGCCTTTGGAGATTTGTACATTGGTTACCTAGTGATGCAGCTGTTTAATAGAAAAGAATGCTTTTTACAAAAATATCTTTTTGCAGCTCTTGAATTTGCCATATTTTATTTGTATCACCGCCACACTATGGAACAGTCACAAAACATCCCAAGTCCTCATTCATAAATGCACCAGTTTTAAAAGTATAACACTTTTAATTGATTTGCTCAACAAAATCACCAAAGATAGAAATCTGAGGGTTCTACATAGTAAAGGGATAGGCAAGTATATGGCCCAGTGCTAGAGGAGCACAACTAGGATACCAGATACACACATGTGCTATTGATTATACAGAATTAATGTAAAACACTCTTCTTATGGACATCCTTTTCCTTGAATAATCCACAATTACATAATAATTATATATTATGAGGGACTAAATCATATGCAGACATTTACTTATCTTAGTTGCTTATGTCCTGATTAGGATGATAAATAGTCATCATTCTTAAATTTATCATTTCAGAATTAGTAGGTTCAATGACATAACAGATCAATTTAGATGAATATTAACATCTGACGTATGCCCATAAGAAGAATGTTTTATATTAAGTTTCTAGAAACCTGAACTTGTTAACTAGTCATAACAAACATAGCCCCTCATTATGACATTGGCGGGCGGCGGAGGCTGCCCACCAATGTCATACCACCATCTGGCCACATGGACGGCCTGAACCCCGCTGGCCCTATTTTGAGTTCCTCACTGGGGAACAGGGCCTTAACATTGCAGCTGGCTCCTAATGTTCCCCAGGAGCCGGCTGCAATGTGGGGGTGCACCAGGTGCAGGAGCACCCGCCGCGCATGCCACTGCCCGTAATCCAGGCAGTAGAATGCACGATGGGGCTGTGCATGGGGGCCCCTGCACAGCCCATGCCAAGTTTATGGGCTGTGCAGGGGACCACTAGCGCTGCCCTGGTGGATTACAACCACTGGGACCGCCAGGCTGCAGGCTAGTGGCAGCCTGGTGGTGTCGGCGGTTGGACCGTGGCGTTCGGACGACAAAGGCAGTCCAACCGCCACAGTGACCCTGGTGGTCTGGTGACTGCCAGAGTCATAATGACCTCCCTAGTCTGGGAAGGACCTGACATGATATGATTTGTGCTAAAATACCAGGGTAAAAACAGCTGATTAAATGGACATTTGCTTGACTCAAAATTGCCTTTTTCTAGTTATGTTATATATCAATGTACATATTTGATTAATCATAATATCAGTCTAAAGAATAGTAGTAGTGATGGGGAGCATTTGCTCCTTGAATAATTACTTTTTGTTGGACCTTCCCAATGCTGCATGATTTAAAGCATAGCTTTTACTGAGTACCCTGTAGCATCTTGAGTCCAACCAACTGTGTTTTGTTTTGCCGGTGCAAATTGTTAAGCAGGCCTGTGATTGATTGTGTACAATAACAGATCAATTATGCTGCAGTTTATGCTTGGTCATGGGGATGGTTGTTACTCTTGCTAAAGTACTACTGTCTGTGTATCCCCATCATCCAACAGAGTCCTGTGATTAATCTCTAAAAATGTGGATTACCTGTGGGCCTACCAGGAACACGAGTACACTGCACAGAAAAATATGCCAGGTTGGTCAGAATGGGAAAAGGAGTAGCAGGATGGGACCTTGCTACAGAGCCAGATTTGGTGGAGCCACCTGGACCTGAAGTTGGATGCATCTTTTTAAGAGCTCATGGTAGAAGTTTAATTCTACTCTTTCTTCAGCAGCAGTGACAGAATATGCTGTCGTTCGTTGGACCACCTGTGTGGTGACTAGTAGATTTCTGCTGGGTGGTGGGGAGCTGCTAAGTTTTGGGTGAAGATTACCTCAGCTGTCTGAGCCGCAAGGCATGTACTCATGATGGTCTTACTTTGTGGAGCTTGCCTCTTGGAGGTTGCTTTGTGTAAGAGCTGGAGGCAAAAAATGAATGGTATGGCTTGACAGAGGGCCAATAATACCCCAGTGAGCACGCTGGCTCTGTGGAGTAAAATCGGAGCTCTGATGGCAATTGAAAATATCTAAACTGTCAAAAGATGCATCAGTGGCAGCCAGAAGGATCTCTCACCTGGTCTTTAACATAAAGAACATAGTTGTCGTTTTTATTTCTCAACAGCTTGTTAGTGACAGTGATCTCTGAGGTCACATCAGGGAAAGTTGCAGAGCAACATCCTTTGACCTAGAGGGTCCAAATCATAATGGACTAAGGGATTGCCCTTAGAAAATTTAAACACAAAATGCACAAGGAAAGATGAGAGAAATAACACATACAATTTAAAGATCTGTGTTTAGTATTGAGATTAGGTAATATTGGAACAGCACAGTGAGTCTTTAACTGTCCTTGCAGTCATGTTTATGTAAGTTTGTCTCATTCTGTCTGGAGATTTGCTCACCGTTAATATGATAATAGAGATTTGGTAGTGTGGGGTTAGAATATCTGCATATAGTACTTCACCAGAAGACCATTCAGGCCTCAGGTTTTGCTATTTTCCAGATGTTTAACTGTGGTGGTCATGTATTAGTCCTGTGATGGTCCACAATGTTTGCTTGATGATATTATGGTGCTGGATGTATTTGTGAGGATGTGTTGATCTTTTGGGAAGTTGCGAGGCTTACAAAGTCTTATAGTAATTGTCAAACATTATATTTATGGACTTTTTGTTCTATTATATCCTCTATAACGAATGTCTTCATATACATAATAGGTTTTGACAGCTACATATGTATAACATGGTGGATTTAAACTCTCCCAGATTTATTTCCAAACTCCCAAAATATGTATTATTTTTTTATGTGCAAATATTGGCTTTCAAACATGTATTTTTTCAGTCACACTTGGTATAGGGTTTTCTTTAGACCAGGAGTCCCAATGTATTCTCACTCCAAGATTTTAATGTGGTCTTGCAAGTCTCTTTTTAAGCTGCTGTTCTTTTGCCTTTCTGTAGGACATTTTCTAAATGATCAGTCCTCTGATTATGTCAAATGCACATATTTGCAGATACTTACAAATGCATTTACAAAGGAGTTTTTGACACGGAGAGCCGGAGTGAAAAATCAATGACCAAAGGTCTGTTTATTTTTGCTGCAGCAAAGAGGACAGGTTTACCACTGGCATCCCAGGCCCGAAGTAAAGTGTGCTAGCATAAAGCGTTTAACAGTGATATTTATACTCATACATCAAAGGATACATAAAATGTGTAAATAATGATATACGTCATACAGATATTTTAAGGAGTTAATCAGTTTCCACACACCGGTTCCATTCCCAGCTTTGTCCTTGCCTCCCTTCTGCAGCTGCCTGACTCCCCACATTCTTGAGACCTTTCAAAGGATTACGTGGTTCAAAGGTATAAATATCAGCCTTTCCCTCCCCAAAATACCACAGCCGAGGTCAGTTAGTTATTTGAACACACAATTATAATGAGTACAGTGCCCCAGTTAGGGAAAGAAACCAGCTGCAAGCCTATGGCATGGAACCAGGCTTATTTTACCTAAACAAATATACATAAGATAACATATGTGATAGACAGTGCGTTCAGAGACAACAAAAGCTCAAACTTACACGTGTAAAAGGAACGAAGCAATTCAAAATGGATTCTAACAATCGACCCTTTTTGAGTTTTTTTTCTTCTGAACATAATCAACGTTTGAATAGTTCTAAATTTCCTCATATATGTTGAATTTTACTCCTACTTCCTTGTAATTTGCATTCATGGGGACATAAACAACCGATGGGTATGAGCAACCAGTATCTGTAGTGAGGATAGTGGGGTCAATAGCCATTAGAGAATTTATCTCTTCTCTCTGCATCATAGCTCGATTGGTTTCTAGTATTTTCACTGGCGGAAGTTTACACAATTTTAAACAGGAACAGAGAGCAGGTAAGCACTGTACTAATAAACAACTTAATACAATAGCTATTATTATAAAAAGTATGTCTTTAAACAACCAGCCCCACCCCCCAAACCAAGACCATAACCATGATAAACTCAAATCGCCTCCTTCATATTGGCCCCCCTTTTCAAATACCTGTACTGCTTCTTTTATTTTCCCAATATCCAATTCTATCTCTGATGACTTGTTGACAAAATAACAGCACTTTTGCTGGTACTGATGTTGGATTAAAACACATACTCCTCCTTGTTGTACTGTAATCAAGTCTAGGGCAAGCCGATTTTGTATCGCCAATTGGGCTGCAGAGTTTATCTCTATCTGTACACTTCCTATGGCCTCCCTGGTGGCATTAAATGCAATGGCTAATTCAGCTGATATATTCATCATTGCCAGTTGTAAATCGAAAATTCCAAATCCTGGAATAAGAACATGTAACACTTGAAATACCCAGTTCTTTCGCTCCTCCAGTATGGGTGTCCCTCGTTTGTACCTATGTGCAAAACTCCCCATGTTAAGGGGCTGGGAAGATGATATATTTGATATCACAGTAATGTTGGGTGCCAAATATGCCAGTGAACATATCCCTTCCCAGTTTAGAGGTAGTACTTTATATGCAGTTCTTCCACATACGAAGTACATGCCTCCCTGGATTTGTGAATTTATAATGCTGTATTTTATTCGGGGCAATCCTACACCCTCTGGGAAGATTACAAGTATTGCAATAATTCTGAGCATGACACCCCAGATTGTATTTAGCAATGATACATTTGCCCAGGGTGCAACATATGAACATCTAGCCGTCCAGAGGGGGCCAAGGAAAACCCGGGACAATATTACAGGTGAATTTTTCCCATTTCTATCTTGTTCTCTGGAGGGATCATATAACAATCCTTCTGGATCTACTAGAATCTCATTTTCTCCCACAGTCAGGTTCCAATAATTTACAGTGTAATTTTGATGAGTCCCATTAATTAACGCTGTCCAATTTCTGTCTATTTTCTCCTCTCCTTCAAGATCCCAATTCCCTGTTTTTATATCAAATAACAAAGTGTAAACACACTGTTCAGGAGGGATCTTTCCCATGTATTTTGCCTCTGGGTTTTGCCCATAAAAATAGGTACCAAAACATATGGGAAACATTTTAAGTGTGGCATTCTCTCCAGGCATCGGGGAGAGCTTGTATTCTGCCTGGGTATTAGGGAGCACCGCACACCTAGGGTACCATTGATATTCTTGTTGGTCACATCTCCAAGTGGTATTTGGTACAAGACACACTTCCCCTCTTTCATATTCGCTTGGTGATACTGGTACTTCATAAAGGCCTATAGGATCCTCGGGGTGTCTAGACAAGTGCCGGCAAATCCAGCAGTCAGTGAGACTTAATGTCTCCGCTAATTTTCCATGAACCTTTATCAATGGATGTAAGGTAGGATTTTGCAACAATGATGCAACACCACTGGACATTATACATATTAACATAAGGGTCACTAGGTACTTCATTGTTGTTTTGTAGAAATAGTTATAAGGCCACTCTTCCCTATTCTCTAGAGGGATATTTGTCCTGCCAAATGGATATATTTTCATAATTTTATTGTGCTCTCCTCCTTGGTCCTACAACCTTTCTATGATACCGTTTTACTCGTCTCAACCGCCTACGCGTGTTCAAAAATATACCCACACAATTTCCAAATATGTAAATGCAAAATATTGATATCACTATACTAATAATCATATACGTATAGATACAGATAAGTAAATTTTCCTTCAATGTTCACACCCACTAGGGTTCAGCACCGCCGTGCTTTCCACTCTAGCAGTTAGGCTGCACTGGTTGGTCCATGAACAAGTTTTTTTTTTCAAATACAGGACAATAGATGTTGGCTTGATCCTAGGTCCCTTATCTTCTCCTTTTCGAGTTTTAACTCCTGGTGAGTCTCAACTCCCAGTGAGTAAGTCGCGATACTTCAAAGTTCGTCTTCAGTATAGTTTGTCAGTTTCGTTCAGTGTCTCAGCAAAAATGAGGGCGGAGGCCAGCAATTTTCAACCAAATCAATGATGTGCTTGAGTATTAAACAGAAAAGGGCACCTTTTTTTTTTTTTACCGCTGGGACTACAAACCGCACCAACCCTAATGGCTGGCCGCTTCCGTAGAACTGGTACTTGGTTTTTCTCGCCAGTCACAGAACTGTTAACTCCATTTACCCACTGCTTTTAACACAGATAATAGCGTTGCACAAGCTGCATCCCACTATGCTTGTGTTCTTGTTGAGACAATTGTTCTAACCAATGTTCTGGTGTCGTTGCACAGGCTAGTCACCCGTGTTCCTGTTCATGCTGAAAATTTAGTCATCACAGTCATTTACAACCTCGTCGCCCAAAGTGTGCGTAACAACAGTGAGGATAGCTCGTTTTAATTCTGGTACATCAATGGCATCGGAAATGCCGGTGGCGGTGAAAGCGGGGAACTGTATTTCATGAAGGCAGGCGTGCCGTATTCTGCTGAGCAAAGGATTCCTTGGCCATTCAGAAAAAACCTCAGTTTGTAATTCCAAGCTAGGAGCTATCAGGGTGATGTAAATGTAGCTTTTCGTAGGGGTCACCACCTTACGCACCTTCAAAATTCTGTTCATTTAGATGGGCGAGGACGCAGGTTGTATCGATGAGTTTGTTGATCTTCAAACAGTAACTCTTCGTCACTGGGCTGCTGTGTCACCTCAGGAGCAGAAGTAGCACTTGAAACCTGTGGAGGTGTTTCCTGTCTCCCTACTTTTCTGTAATCAGGAGACAATGGTAATTCTGCTGTTAGAGTACTTTGTAGTGGAATTGGTGCACGCTTACAGTGGCTAGCATGTATCCAGTTTTTCCTTCCTTCCACTTTCACCGCTGTCTGTGTTGCAAGCAGTACCTGGGCTGGCCCCCGCCACCTGGGCTGAAGACTGTTGGTTCTTTGAAAATTCTTTGTCATAAGCCAATCCCCTGGCTTAAATGGGTGACCAGGGCCTTCAAGAGGAGTCGGTAGGCTGGCCTTGACCTGTTGGTGGATCAAACGCAAATCTTTAGTCAATTGTTTACAGTAATCTACAAACAAAGGATATTGCACTTCAGAAAGCTTCTTCAGTCGTGGTACCCCCCAGATATTGGCTGGCCTCCCCATGACAACTTCATAGGGGGATAATCGTGACTTGCTACTGGCAGTCATCCTGATGGACATTAATGCTAGGGGCAAAGCATCTGGCCATTTTAAGTTGGTCTCAGCACAAATCTTAGCTATTTTGCTCTTCAAGGTGTAATTATACCTTTCTACAAGGCCCGCTGATTGTGGGTGATTTGCAGCATGAAATCGATGTTTGATGTTAAGGGCGGTACAGACCTTCTCCATTACCTCATTAGAAAAATGACTGCCATTGTCACTCCAGACTAATCGTGGCAATGCGTATCTAGGAAAATATTCTTTTAGTAATATTTTTGCGGTAGAGAGGGCACCATTGTCTTTTAATGGGTAGGCCTCTATCCATTTTGAAAACATGCATACTACCACTAACACGTATTTCAGTTTGTTACACGGTTCCATGTGGATAAAATCCATCTGTATAGCTTCAAAGGGGAGATCAGGAGGGGCAAAGTGGCCAGGGGGCGTAGGGGTCCCTTTTCCTGCATTGTACACTGCACACACCATACAACTTTTAACCAGGTTATTAGCAGCTTTGGATATCAGAGGATTACTCCAAACATGGTCCAAAGTTGTCTTGATGCCTTGGGCACTGATGTGTGCAGGACTGTGGGCCATAGTAACCATAGCGTGTACATAACAATTAGGTAACATCCATCTTCTTCTGTCTGTGTCATCTGTGTAACAACCCTCACTGTCTAGTCTACCGTTCTTCTCCCACTGTTCCCTTTCCTCTGCTGTTGCTTCTGCTTGAATATCTCTCACACACTGCATGGTATTTTCTAGTACTTCGTTCTGGGGCTCTCCCTTGATGCTACTCTCAACATATGCATTGTCAAATGGTGCTCGTGCTGTTGCTTTCGCTGTAGCATCTGCAAAAGCATTTCCTCGTCCTATATCATCAGTAATTTTTTTGTGGGCACTACACTTAATGATTGCGACCTGACGGGCAGGCTGAGAGCAGTCAAAAGTGTCACAATCAAGTTGCCATGCTGAATGGTAGTGCCATGTGACGTGATAAAGCCTCTATTCGCCCAGAGTCGCCCAAAATTATGAGCTACTCCAAACGCATATTGGCTATCAGTGTAGATGTTAACACTAAGATGTTCACTTATTTCACAAGCTCTGGTGAGGGCAATTAATTCTGCAGCCTGTGCCGAATTTTGCGGGATTCTATGAGATTCAACCACTGTTTTGACTGTGGTGACGGCATAGGCTGCAGTGGTCGTACCATCTGGTAACTTGAAGCAAGACCCATCTACAAACAGCTCTCCCTGTGGGTCAGATAGGGGAGTGTCTGTTAAGTCTACCCGTCCCTTGGTTTCTTCCTCAGTGCAAAAATGCAATTATGATCAAATTCCACATTGTCCTGAGGGAGGGGTAGTAACGTAGCTTGGTTCAAGACATTGCACCGCTTTAAAGTAATATTTGGACTGAACAATGTTAATTCGTAACCCGTTAGACGAGCACTGGTGAGGTGCTGCGTCTGTGTCTTGTTTAACAAAATATCAACGGCATGAGGAACCATCACAGTGAGCGGATTGCCACCAACAAACCCTTCACTTTGTTTCACCGCAGCTGCTGCAGAAACCACTCCTCTAAGACAAGTAGGCAAAGCTTGCGCCACAGTGTCCAAGGTGGAAGAGAAGTATGCACAAGGGCGTTGTCTCCCACCTTGATCCTGTGTCAAAACAGACAATGTACAGCCATGCTTTTCATGCACAAATAAAACAAATGGTTTGCTGTAATCCGGATTACCCAATACAGGAGCAGAGCACATCGCCTTTTTTAAATCTTGAAAAGCCTCCTCACATTTGTCAGTCCAAGGTACAGGAGAGGGCACATCTGAAAGTGTCAGAGCAGTCAATGGTTTTGCTATAAGTGAAAAATTTGGAATCCACTGTCTGCAAAAGGATGTAAATCCCAAAAATGCTCGGACTTCAGAAGGGGTGCTTGGTGCAGTCATTGTATGAACCAGTTTAATTCTGTCTGGATGTAATCTCCTTCCCTCCTTAGAGAGGAGGTGTCCTAGATAGGTGACCTCCTCTCTACAATACTGCAATTTTGGAAGGGACACCTTATGGCCCAGAGGTGCTAAATGATGTAATAATGCAACAGTATCAGTCTTACATTGTATCATGGAATCTGAGGCAATTAAAATATCATCAATGTACTGCAACAATGCAGAGCCTGAAGGTGGATTGAATTGGTCTAATTGACGTTTAAGACATTGACTATATATGCTCGGGGACTCAACAAATCCCTGAGGAATTCTTGTCATCGCGAATGATCTACCAAAAATCGCGAAGCTAAACAAATATTGAGATTCTTCGGCAATTGGAATGCTGAAGAACGCATTCTTCAAATCGATTACGGTGAAAGAACACGCAGAGGGTGGAATCATGGTGAAAAGACTATTCATGTCTGGGACCACGGGAAACTGGGGAATTACTATTTTATTAATTTCTCGGAGATCAATAACTAATCGATATACTGTGTTATCAGTAACTGATTGCTCACCATCTAATCTATTAGCATCATTTTGTTTCTTTACAACAGGAAGGATTGGACTGTTACATGGGCTGCTCACTATTTCCTTTATGACACCTGCATGCACAAGATCAGATATGACTGCCTTGAGCCCTTTTTCGCTTGATTTAGGTAATTTGTATTGAGGAACACGAGGTAACCGGGCACCTGGTTTGATTTTTATTACAATAGGGTCGATATCCATAATGCCTACATCATTCTTGCCTTTGGCCCATAAGCGAGGGTCTATTTCCTTTAGCTCTGGGGGTAAGTCGTATTCCTGTGAGAACATGCACCGAGTAGGGGAAACACTATCCATAGTTACATAGACACCATCCATTGAACAGTGAATAACTGCATTTAATTTCTTTAACAAATCTAATGCAAACAAGTTTTCATTGCAACCTGATGTTAAAGAGAGTGGCGTGTGTACTGTAAATGGGCCTACAGTTACTCTCATAGGTGTTGAGATGGGGCTCACCACGGGGATCCCAGAAATCCCAATTGATGTGGTATGAAGCCCAGACAGGGGAGCCCCGGGGACTGCAGAATGTGCAATAGATGTTCTGGTGGCACCAGTATCTAGAAGAAACTTATGGCCCTCTCCTTCGATTTTTACATCAATGTAGGGACCATTCTGATCTACAGGAATACTTACTCGCCCCTGGCCCTGTCTGTGGCTGTCCTAATAATTGTAGGATTCAGAAAATAAATCATCAGCATAATATTGTCGTTCAAATGCATTGTCAAAAATATTAGTGTTACGCGGGACCTGATTCTCATTCTGCGAATTCTGATCAGTTCTACCTCTTCCTCGTCCTCGTGCATTACCTGCCGCGTTCCCTCTATGAAATGACATACTTTGTCTTCCTTCCAGTAATGGGCAAGTATCACGCCAATGTCCATCCTGCTTACAGTAGGCACATTGGTTGATATTTAATCGGCGGTCTTGGGGTGGTGCAGATGCACCGCGGCCTCGACCCCTTCCCCGTCCCCTTGGTGGGCCACCCCTTTGCTGAGGGGTTGTATCCCGCTGGGGGTATGCCTGCTGTAATAATACCTTTTTCTTCAATTCTTTTACTGATTTCTCATTCTTTTCTAATTCTTCCTTGTACCTGCTCTCATAGTATTGTGCCATCTGTAAAATCTCTGCCTGTCCCTTCGTCATCCACGAACTCTCTGTTGCTTTTAATTTTTGTGATATTTCAGGTAGAAGACCATTAACAAAGCGTTCTACAAATAGTGTGACACCTGTTACGGTGGCGAGGTCTTGACCGCTAAAATCTATGAAAGCTTGTTCAATTCTAGTAAAATAATCTGGGACATCTTCACCTATTTTCTGTTTATAAGTGGCAAGTTTTCCCCAATCCACAGTCTGAAGAGGTATAACAGTTTCTAACTTAGTCAATATCCGGTTAGGTAAATCTAAAATATCCTGATGCGGCAGGGTTCCTGGTGCCCTTTGTGCTTCCAGTGCTTCTAAACCCCCCCATGTATTTCCCAAAGTAGGTGCATCATCTACTCTTCTAATTTTATGCCAAACTTCAGGACCCAATAAAACACCAAAAAAATAGTCAATGTCTTTGAGTGTCATAGTTGTGGTGGAAATGGCAGTTCTAAGGTCCCGATAGAATCCAGCTGGATTCTTTCGAGGATCTGGCAAGTCTTTCTTTATAGCCATTACCTCCTCCCTTTTCCATGGTATATGAACAAATTGGGCCACAGGCACGGGAGCTGGTCGTCCGGCGGCAGCTGCTGCTGCAACTGCAGCTGCAGTGGGCATATCAGGGTGCACTTCCCTCATTGGGTACCCCTTGTCATATCTATTTAGAACATCTTCCCTGGCTATGACACAAATGCGTACTCCCTCATTTATGCTGTTACTATCAAGAATACAAGCCACACTGTCCCGCCATAATTGGTATAATTCTTGTTCATAAGGGAGAGGGGTAGAATCTGTAATACAAGACTTCCAATCCCTCTCCAATTTTTCAATCATATACAGCAGTGCTAATTGCTGTCCAAAATGTGACATCTGTTGTATTGTGCCCATAATATCGGTGTGGGTGTAAATAGGATGTGACATCCAGTTCTCTGACTGATTCTTGATAACCCATTTTTCCCCATCCCCAATAGTGGAGCGGGTACTAGGGGGCGAAATCGCCTTAATAGGTGTGCTCCATATGGGTGAAAGTGAGTGTGTGGCTCTGCACTGTCGGCGTTGTCCATTTGGGGTGTTAGGGGCAGGGGACATTATTGGTAACCTTGCAGTGCTGGCTGGTAGTGGTGGGGCAGGTGGCGGAGGGATTAGGACTTGGGCTATTGGGGTAGCTTGGGCTAGAGGCTGTGGTGGTTGTGGCACATGCTGCTGTAGTGGTGCACCTGGATTTCCCAAATTGTGCCCTTGCCCTTGCTGCTGTTGCTGTGCCCCCATGATAGGTTGGGCTACTGCAGGGGGTGTGTAAGGTGGAGGTGCAGTAGGGCTATTATCTAATAGCTGTAGCATTACCTCATCTTCCTCTAATGCATGTTTGGTTTCTGTTGGCTTTGATACATAACTTCCCTCCACCTGGGCCCTATGGACTCTATCTTCAGATTCAATCCCTTTCTGGGTTTGGGACTGGTGATAAAGGGCGGCCTTCTGCATGATGGTTCTCCTATTTTCCCTCTCTATCAGTTTATCTGATTTAATTTTTCTTTTATTGGCCTCCATTTCCCATTTTCTGTATACCTCAAACATATGTTGTCTAGCCTTTTTATGAAACAAACATTCCTGTAGGTAGGTTAGTTTCTTTAAATCAAAAGACCCATCCTCTGGCCACTGGAGGTCAGGACAATGTCTAGTATACCTGCGCCATATACTATTATACAAATTATTCTCTAAACCATAATCCTTTAACATGTCCCACCCTGGTGTTCCCTCTTTTGGGATCGGTTGCTTTTTATCTAAACGTGGCACATGATTTCGGCGAAAACAAAGACATAACCCTTGCCAACATTTCTTATTTCCCATATCTAACCTTTTAAATTTTCAAAAGACAACACACACCAAATTTCAAAATGTAACATGCACCAAAGAAAACCTTTTTCAAATGTGCACCAAAGAAGAAAAAAAACCCTTTTTCAAATATTTACCAACTTACAAATTGCTCCAGGCCTGGGCAAATTACTCAAACAAGAAAAACACGTGTAATACAAATTGTCAAATGGTACCTTGTACAAATGCAAATTTACCAAGAACTAATCATTCCCAAAAATGATAAGTTATCCAAAAACAATTATTCTCTCAAATGCAAGTTAAAGCAGACAAGTAGCCAGCGAGGAACAGTCTTACCTGACTATCTGCTTTTCCTGGATTTCTCTCCGGCCGCCCGTGTCAGACTAATCAGTCAAGATAAAAACCGATGTTTTCAGGGACTTCGCTGGGACATCATGAGAAAGCGGGGAGAGGCCTGCCCGGTGGATAAGATGCAGCTGCTTTTGAAACTAAGTCTTTGTGCAGGGGCCCCTGGAATCTACACCTCCGGAACGGCGTCCCCCCAATGGCAGCACGTCTCTTGACAGAGCTACTGAAGATATCCACTGGAAGGTCCCTGTTCGGGCGCCAAATTGTCAAATGCACATATTTGCAGATACTTACAAATGCATTTACAAAGGAGTTTTTGACACGGAGAGCCGGAGTGAAAAATCAATGACCAAAGGTCTGTTTATTTTTGCTGCAGCAAAGAGGACAGGTTTACCACTGGCATCCCAGGCCCGAAGTAAAGTGTGCTAGCATAAAGCGTTTAACAGTGATATTTATACTCATACATCAAAGGATACATAAAATGTGTAAATAATGATATACGTCATACAGATATTTTAAGGAGTTAATCAGTTTCCACACACCGGTTCCATTCCCAGCTTTGTCCTTGCCTCCCTTCTGCAGCTGCCTGACTCCCCACATTCTTGAGACCTTTCAAAGGATTACGTGGTTCAAAGGTATAGATATCAGCCTTTCCCTCCCCAAAATACCACAGCCGAGGTCAGTTAGTTATTTGAACACACAATTATAATGAGTACAGTGCCCCAGTTAGGGAAAGAAACCAGCTGCAAGCCTATGGCGTGGAACCAGGCTTATTTTACCTAAACAAATATACATAAGATAACATATGTGATAGACAGTGCGTTCAGAGACAACAAAAGCTCAAACTTACACGTGTAAAAGGAACGAAGCAATTCAAAATGGATTCTAACAATTACTGCCTTTAAAACATCCCTTGCCTTGTTGTCCAGATTTCCTCATCCCTACTTATGTAAATTAAATCCTAGATCTTTTCTCTCTATTCCTTCTATGTATGTATACATGTGACATTTATATCGCATGTGACCCAAGCTGAAAAGCAGTGGAGCACTGTGCACAGTCCAAAATAAGGACACAGCCAACCTGTGATTGGAGGGTTAGCTGGTTGCTAAAAGCAAATGTGGATTGTTACTGCAGCATAATGTTGTGTTTTTTAAAGTGGTGGGGTCGTCAGCTGTTTCTTAAATTGGAGCAGGGTGTGGCAGTGTTAATGGATATGGGAATTGTGTTCCACACCCTATGCGTATAGATGGAGAAGACATATTAACTTGTTTACTCTTTTTTTTGTACTTGTTGATCTCCAGTATAATAGTGCCAGGCCTGTGGGTGTGCTGAAAGCCAATAGAGATGATGAGCTTGCAGCCAGTAGACAGGGGTGATGACTTTATAGGTGATGCCTCTGGTTTTGAAGATGGTGCAGATTTGCATGGGCATCAAGAGGATATTTTTCAGGGAGGGGGTGATGTGGTATTATTTCTTCAGGCCCTTGAAGAGGCATGTTGCAAAATGCCCATAAAGGGAGCGGGAGGCAGTGTGTAATCTGTGAGGCTGTCAAGTAAGGCATTTCCAAAATATGGAAAAAACAGTATGAGGGCTTGTACTACAGTTCTGAAGTTGACTTCTGGGAGCAATGTTTTCACGTTAGTTAAAAAAAAAAAAAAAAAGGCTGGTACTAGGGCAACTTAATTTTCGTGGCTATATGTCCTTTGAGAGTGGGATCAGTGTCCAGGGTGAAACTCAGAAAGTTGGCATTGTGTGAAAGTTAATGTTCGAGTTCACCCTCTAGGTTCATGTTATTGAGTCTGTCTTGAACTAGTTGTTGTGTATTTTGTCTTCGCCACCAGCAGGAATTATGTTTTGCTGTGGTTTAGTTCCTGGTGTAGATGAGGTGCATGCATTGTTTGAGAGGTTGGATGCCCGAAGCAGAGAAATACTGTCATTGGCATATTGATTAATTTTGATATCTAAGTATAACCCTAACTGACTCCATGTTGTGGTTAAGAAGATGGGGGACAAGATGACTCCCAGGGGAACTCCGTATGTGATAAGACTTTTAGCTGACTTTGTGTACAAACTAGTGTTTGTTGAATAGGTAACTGAAGAACCAGGTCAACCAGTGAAGAACGTCTCCTGGAAAGTCATTACTTTTGTTCTCCTAAAAAGTAAATTAATGTACCTTGTACAAAATTAATGGTTTATGTTATCACCTGTTGGATAAGTTGCCACCACTGGAGCTGAACTATAATGACACTGCATAGAACATTCATCATTGAAAAGGTGTTATGCTTTAGAAAAAATGTGGCAATTTGTGTGGTTGAGGGGCTGCCAAATGGCTTCCAGACATTTGTCTTGTACTGTGTTCCAAAAAGCTCACTGTTTGTCTATGCCCACATCCTTACCACTTTTCCAGCCAACCCACCTCACAGCAATCACCAGCTCAAAAGGAACTTTGCCTCCAGAGGAGCTCAACTTCCTAAAGAAGGAAGCATCTTCTTGATTGAAAGTGAATACACATGCAAATGCGATCTCATTGCACCAGTTTTTCCAGAAACAATTACCCATGTGCCATGAATATCTGTTAACTTCAGTTGGTGTTGAAACAGTACATGACCCATCAGTAGCATTGCTGCTCTTCTTTTTTGACTCCTGTTGCACTGTATAATATATTGCCCTGGACGTCTGTTTCGTGTTTTTGTGTTCTCCTTGCAAGAACTGTTCCTCTGTTTTAGGTTTATTAAGTTTGTCCAAACCAGAGTCCTTTTAATTCAGTTATTCACTCTGTTAATTTTCCATTTAGCAGTTTTTTTTATGGGGAACCTATTAATTTCTTGCGTCCGTATTTGTTCATCTTCTCTCAACTGTGGGTATTAAGAGTAGATTGTCCTATGCAATATAACACCACTGCTGAGCTTTTGTACCATATTTCTATTGGTCATATCTAGGCTTATCCCAGTAGTCATTCTGCATACTCCCTCTTGGTTTCTTTTCCAAATCATCTGCTGTGCCTCCCCATTGGTTATCTTTGAGTCAGATTTTCAGATATTTATTCAAGTTCAATAATTTGTTACACTTGATGGTAATCTAAATGTGTAAAACACCAAGTATATCTAATGTCCCTCTTGTAGTTGTTTCTTCTCTCCTAAGGAGCTCTTTCTTTTATCAAATGTTCTAAGGCCAGGTTCCAGAAAGTACTATATTTTTGTGTTGTTCCTAGATGGTCTGTTTTGCCTACCTGGTGACAAGCAGAATATTTTCGCATATGTCTTAAATTTTACCAGAATTGGTTTTCTAAACAAGGTTGTAACCCTGTAGGTGCTCAGTCTATACCAGAAGCATCTTTCATCTGAAGCTTCAGTGATTCGTCTAGAAATGAAATTAGGCAATGTTTCAAATTGCCCACCTCTACTCTGTCCCTCTGTTCCTTCTGTCCAAGGTCATTAAGGCAGTCAGAGATGCCCTCCTCCTGCTTTATCCTATTATTATAATGATGTTATTCTATTTATTTATAGAGCTCTGCAAATATGAGTGCACTAGTACCAAAGGCACTGAGGGAGGAGCCAGGTTTTCATTTCGAAAAGTAAGATGATCACCCAGTAGCTCAATGTAAGTTGGCAATGAATTCCAAGGGCGACTAAGTTTTGATGCATTGTTACTGACCCAAACTGTTAACGCCCTCATGCAAGCTCTCAAATGGGAGAGACAAGTTATCAGCTGAGATGATTGAAGCTGTGTGTCATCTGCATAGTTCATGAAGGATAGGCCCTGGCTGTGGATCAGTTGAGCAAGTGAATCAGATTCTTCAGTTATTTGACCTCAGTGATATCCTGCTCCATGTATTGGAGAATCACTTAGATATTGAAAATACTGCAGCTTAACTCCAATGGGTATTCAGGTGGTTTTCGGCCTCTCCTCTTTCTGATGCTGGATTGATATAGGCAAGTTTGGAGAACGGAGCACATTCTTACATGTTTCTTAAACCTAGGGACCATTTAGGAGAACAAACCTGTTTATTAAAGGTAGCAAGTTATTGTTTATCTAGAGCTTTAAGAAGAACAGGTATGAGTGGCTTATGTTCCAAATGACCCAATTCAGAACCTACCCATTCTACATTGATTCTGATGATTAGTCATCCAGGCGGCGGGCCCAATAGGAAAACTCTACAATTATGGAAACACACTTCCTTGACCTTTCTGGGGGACAATTCTTAACATATAGGCAAATAGTGGAATCAGTATAGCGAATTTGTGGATGAGAGGGTATGTAATCACCCACTTACGAAGTGTTAAATTCACTGTCATGGATAGAGAATCAGGACAGGGGAATTGGACACAGATACTTAGAAATACCTTTACCATATCTATGAATTCCTGGTTTAAGCTGTTCCAGTTTAATATTTTGCACAGAACCTAAGAGGGTAGGCAGGATATACTCACTGGACGAGCCCAACTGCTGAACATTTCGTGAAAGGGGATGCTAGATTTTATCCTATACCATAACATTGCCCAGTTATTGTGGATTACTGAGGGACTGAAACAGAGGGTTTCACTGTAGTGACTGTGGGTCAGTTTGAATAAAGCTTAATCTTGCTTATCTCCCAGATAAGAAAAAGACAAATAGCATTAACTGATTTGGCCCTGGCATTAGCAAAAGGAGGCATTGTTATTGCATGAAAGTCAGTGTGCTGGAAGTCTGTATAGAATCCACTGTCCTACATGTGGAAATGAAGAATGTAACTATGGGTGCATCTGTAGATTATATTGTGGATGTAAGTAAAGTACTTTATTCGGCAGAATGCCATAAAAGCATAAATAAAATACCCATAATACCATAAAATAAAAATCAAGAATTAAGATTACATGAATAAAATCACAATCAACTAGGTCGCTTGGCCATGCACCAGAAACTGGACAGCTGTTATTATGTAAACAAGAGTCTTAAAAATCCAGGGTTCAAAGGCAACTCAGGTGGCTGGCATCAGATTCGCCTTTTGCCTAATTCGCCACATCTATAGTAAATGGCAGGCTATGGCAAAGACTAAGCTTTATTTGGTATCTGATTTTAAGATATGCAAGACCTTGGCACATCTCCTACCCCTAGATTCCCGCAAACCAAAACAAGCCATTTCTTCTGCACATTTGATAGGTTGGGCAGAAGAACAGGGTGTGCCTTCGGTTTCCTTTTTAGGCCCGCAGGTGGGGCAAGCTTGACTGACTTGCTTAGGCATGCGCCTCAATTTGGCAGTAAAGGAGGCAAGTGATAAAGTACTAAACCTAAACTGTAAATACAGCTTCCTGGCTTTTGGCGGTTCGATCTCCTGAAAATACTGCTCAAATATGAAATCATCTTTAAACAATAAAAATGAGTCAATAAGACTACCCCGGACAATATACACCTCTGACTGACACATTAAACCTGCCTTTGTTTCCCCTTCAGAAATGATATACTAAATGAGGCGGCACCCAGAGGATCATCCCACAAATTGCCACACTCCATCTTGACCAGAGTGTCTTTGAAATATTGTAAACGAGGGGGATTGGATGAGCCAACAATACCCAGGACTTCCTTCAGCCCTCTCGATACAACATGAGCTCTAATGTAGAGCAAATACGTTTCCACTTCCGAAATTGGCCAGAGGCTCAAGTCCAACATGAGGGGTAACAGTGGAGTACTGAACCTAGCGCCTGCTGTTAATACATTTGCATCTCTCAGGATAAGGGACAATAAAATGACCTATGCAAAGTTCAGGCCAGAACCCCAGTGTTTTGCAGCAATTTTAGCCTGCACCTATCCATATGGCACCTTCAGTCTAAATGCTCATTGAGTGTCACCCCAAGATACTCAAATATCTGCACTTGCTCTAGAGGAACCCCTAATAACTTAGGATTGGATTGAGTAGAAGTACAGGGGGTTTAGTGCCATGTACTTCGTCTTTGCTACATTTATTTCCAATCCTCTCTGGTTACAAAATACCTTTAAAAAAAATGTAAAATGTGCTGCAGCCCCAGTGGCGATTTAGATAGTATTAAAGTGTCATCTACGAACCTTAGGGCCAGAGCCTTAATGTTGGCAAGACAAGGGGCATCTCCATTGCAGTGGGTCAAAAAGGAGATTAAATCATTAACATAAAGCATGAAGAGGGTTGGGTCTAGGCCACACTGCTGCCTGACTCCTCTGCCGACAGGAAAAGGTTTTTTTGGCTCACCCTTTTGGCCACAGCGAACCTGAGCATATTTATTGCTATGAAGCTTTATAGTAATAGTCAGAAGTTCGTTAGGAACCCCCGTATCAGCAAGAACCCTCCAAAGAGGTGGCATTGGGACTAGATCAAAAGCCGATTGTAGGGCGAGAAATGCAACATATATTCGCCTTCCGCCCAGTACCACTGTTTCCAAACGATAAGCTGTAGTCTGAAAACTTGATCCACAGTGCTAGTACTTTTCTGAATACCTGCCTCCATGAGGGTTACTATTTCTTTTAATTAATCCAGGCAAATGACCCGTCAAGAAGGATTCTACTAAACACTTTCTGTGCGCAGTCAATCAAGTTTGTCAGCCGATAATTATATGGGTCAAGGGGGAGAACCTTTCTTATGGATAGAAGTTATCTCAGCCCCTGCCCAAGTCATTGGCATAGATAGCCCTTGCAGAACTGAATTAAACAACATTTGAAAGTAGTAGGGGCTCCAAACAACATGTTCTCCCAAAAAAAGGTCCCCCGTGATTTCGTCAAGCCCTGGCGCTTTGTTTGGGGCTATCTTGGCAATTGCTGATCTAACTTCCATCAGTGAGATCAATACTGTCTCTCCTGTAACTCTTTGTCTTCTTCCCACTAAGTGGTCCCCAGTCTCCCCTACAGGCATTCTACACCATTCACAGCCTATAAGTTAGAACAAGCATTTGAAGTGCAGTGGGTCTCGAGTTTACTCGGGTTAGAGCTGTAAATTCATTGTAAATTCCTAACTGGACTTTTCTTGCAACATAAATTGAAAGTGTAAAGTAAAACAGTTGACATAAGTGAGCCGATTCAAAACACCACAGCCGGCTTGAGCGCAGAGAGACACAAAAGGAAAAAAGTTTGCTCGCAGTCAGACGTATCGGCAAACGTGCAATTATTCACGTAACAGTGTCGAAGTCCAAGGTGGTAACAAAACTGCCCCAAGGAGGGACAAAGGTAAAGCATTTACCAATGATAACAAAGGATTTTTGAAAAGGCAACCTCATGAACAAGTGATAGTGATGGACGTGGTTAAAAGCCAACATAGATAACAACACGTTGGAAAAGCAGTGCGTGCGCGCTGTTATGCTTGACCTAAAAATGGGCAACCCAGTCTGCGGCAGGAACATTCTCAATTGGGGAAAAGCCTTCCTTACTTTTACTGGAAACCAAGTTCCAAAAAGCACGCTAGTCGCCTTCCCTTGCTGTATCAACCAGGCCCTCCCATTTTCTTATTTCCCGCTCCTGTTTTGCTGTTATGATGGACTTCTGGTATTCCTCCCTTTTTTCTTTTATAACCCCTTTATTTTGTTGTTGAATAGCAGTCTTGAGGTCAGTTGTGGCCATTCTACTGGCTTTATTATACCAAGACATGGGTAACCTTTTAAAAGTCACAAAAAAATTATCTTTTGGGCATTCAAAGAGAGTATTGTGGATAGCCCAGACTACAACTAAGTGGATCTCCTGATCTTTATTCCAGTCCACAACCTGACGTTCCTCTAGAATGTGCACAGCAAGCCTGTATACTTCCATTATCTGCCCCTGTGAGCTGGCCCCAAAGGACCACTTGACTGCCAGCCCTTTACTGAAGAGTTGCCCCTCTCACTCCTAGCAGGTAGCTCACCATCTAGTACCAGAGCATTATGATCACTATTGCTCCTATCGAGTACCACCATGTAACTCATGAATGACCACTCCCCTACAGCCACCAGAATGTAATCAATGAGGCTACTACCTGGGACTCAATTGAATGTATTTTTCCCATTCTTATCAGAGAGCGTCCTACCATTCTAGACACGCGAAACCTGGTTCATGGTTACAGCATTAATTTGAAGTGCCAGAGGAGACCACCTCTTTATTGGTGGGATTCTTAACATGGGAATGGACCAGGCACTGTCCTTATTGTGTGTCAGTGTGATTCCGCTGGCATCCAGGGGTTCAAACTGACCGTTGAAGTCCCCTCCCACAAACGTCCGTGCTTCCCCTGGGGCAGTATCAATATGAGAATTCACTAGTTCAATAGATGGGGAAGCACAGTGAGAGCCCTCTGGCCTTAGATGTTGTATATGGAGGCAGAAAGGAACAGAAAAGCTAATAGTACACAGAGGCTATCCTGGGAGGCAACCTGAATTTCTTGGGCCTTACATTCAAGAGCTGTCCCACCCAAGTTATTAAACGCCCTGATGGTCTTACCCTCCCTTTTGTAATAGCTGCATACCCAGAGCAAAAGACTGACCTAATAGACCATGTTTCCTGAAAGAGACTAATCAAGTCTAAATCTATAAACTCATTCCAGTCTAGGGGCTGAACTTTAGAGGCTAGGCCAGCTATATTCCACAACAACAGTTTCACATGGGAATCAGAATGTTTAACTATGGGATCATCGTGGTAGTCTGGATCAGATGACACAAACCTACTAGTAGGGGCAGGGCTTGCACAGCAGTTACAGAGGGTACATGTACATTTATGCATTTGACCCCTTTGACATTAGAAGCATCCCGCACTGGCCTGACACTGATTATCTAGGACCTGTACTACTGAGTCCTCCAAGCTTCCTAAAAAATATGGAAAATTCCAGCCCATGCCCATATTTGTATCTGCGGGAATCAGTTGCCCAACCAAGAGGTGAGCCTGGT
Source organism: Pleurodeles waltl (assembly GCF_031143425.1). Lineage (NCBI taxonomy): Eukaryota > Metazoa > Chordata > Amphibia > Caudata > Salamandridae > Pleurodeles > Pleurodeles waltl. Next base: position 1,172,001,122 of record NC_090447.1, on the reverse strand, counting down.
TGCTAGCCTTATTTTTTGTGACTCCCCAACCCTCTAGCTCAGTTATTACAGGGCTCACCATGGGAGGTGGAGCTTTGTGAGGAGTAAGTCAATCTACCTCCTCTAGAGCATCAAAGTGTTTGAAAGCATGGATTCCCAATAAGACTAGTGGGCTATCTTGATGTTTTGAAACCGGCAGCATATCCGTCCAGGACGGGTTTGACTATTACAAACACATGTGGTGAGCCTCTGGACACAATTTGGTTTATTAAAGTAGCCCAGTGGTAGCAAATCAATGGATGATTCTCCTTTCCGGACCCCTAAGTAACTAAATAATAAACTTTGTACTAGCGGAGGGGTTCTGAAATTAACCACTATGCAAGCGCCCAGATGGTACACCTGCCCTGGGCCCAGTCAGCCTACCTTGCGAGTAAGTAATATACTGTTAGCTATTGAAGGAGGAAAGTTCCTGTGCCGGACAGCCAGTTCAAATATTTGATGGTAAGCCTGGCCTGGCCTTCCCTTCCCTCTGGATCTCATGCAGACGGGGAACACCTGCTAAAATGATCATGTTTGGGCAGAATGCAGGGAGAAGGTTTAAAAGAGGTTGCTTCTGTTTAGGAGTGCTCGCTTTCATCATATGCGCAGGCTTTCCCACGCGGCTTGCTTTATTTTCTGGTCCAGCAGAATCGTTATCAGTGCTTTGGGGGACATGCTCTCTCTCTCTCTCAATACAAAGGGGGTTGAGGTGGCAACAGTGCTATGTCTTTCCAGGGTTGCGCACTGCTGGGTGGTTGAACCTTCTAGTGCCAGTCTTGTCAAGCGATTTGAAATGTTATCATGAGGATCAGCAATAGCTGAGAGGGGAGGTTTAATTGGTTGGCTCGGCAGCTGCTTAATGTCCGCTAAGCCGTGCTCAATAGCCAATATCGAGAAAAGTTCTGCTAGCACAATGTCTTTAATTTTTACAAGACAGGCCTCCATTATATCATTCACCCATAATGGAGTGGGCATGACCTTTTCCCAGGCTAGTTGCATCCTGGGAAGCACAGGCTTGGAAGGGACTCTGTGCCAGTGGTCTTTTTAGCCAAAGCACTACATCTAGATTGTTTGGAATTTTTGATGTGTTGTTGCCATTGTTTTGGGATTGCCCCAGCAGCAGAGAGAGCTGGATGTGGGCTTATGGATTGCGTTTGAGTATCAGCCCATCATTGGGGAACATCTGGAAGATTAATGATGGAGGAGGACTTGAATAGATGAAGATTTGGGGACACAGGGGAATCGGCACCCAGGGGACAACTTGCTCTCAGGTAATGCAGTTTCAGTTTAAATAATCCCCACTGCTCACCGCAACATCTGGTGTATGCTTGTTGTGGGAGGTGGGGTCGTGGACGCCAGGCCACCTGGATACTTTCTTTTGCCCATGTCAGAGTATTTTAAAGTACAATGTCTTGGCTGATAACAAGAGATGGACTAGAAGGTTGTTTACAGGAGCACCGTGCAAGCTAAACAGGAATTCAGACTATCAAAAGACAGACTTGACGATTTAATCCTTAATAAAATGCACATTTCAGCACTCACCTCAGGAGCACTACGTCAGAGAATGGGCCCATCTGATCCTCGCATGGCTGCGGACAGGCGCAAAGGGGCCCGCTCTTGGCCCAGGCTTGTCCTGTGGCACAGGAGGTGGAAAGCACTTTAATGTGTGTGGCGTGGGATTACATGCTACAGTGGCCCCTCCTCCTCTTGGAGCGTTAGATAGCAGCAGGCTGGGACAGGGAGTCCCAAGGACACCAAACTCCTTCCTGAAGTACCCCCACACTGAGGGAGGTGGGAAGCACTTTAAAGTGCACAGTGCGGGATTATAGGCTGCAGTGGCTCCTCCTCCTCCTAGGGCATTAGACGTAGACCCAACAACTCTGCCTAATTTGTCAACATCCTCAGGGGCGTTGTTTTAATCATGTGCATGTAGCACCACTGTGTTGCTTGTAAAGTCATTGTACTGTATGCTTTTCAAGATGGATAGTGCCAATGTTTGACATGTACTTGATGTTACCAGTGCTTGTAGCACTATATAGTTGTTTTCAATGCTTGATGAACACAGTTGACCGTGTCAAGTCCTCCTGCTTCTAAAAATGTCAGGTTCACTTGTTTATTTGTTGCCAGGCAACCACCACTCCCCCAAGGTCTCCAGGGAGCTGGTGTTTTCAAAAACATGAGTCATGCTGGCTATAAATAAATACTTTTGCTGTGCACCTGACTCTTCTTGGCTTTCTTCCTGTCTGGCAGGGAAATCCCTCTGCACTGTGGAATTCCCTCCAGGCCCAACCCACTGCCCTCTGGCTGGCAGCAAAGAGCCTCAGCAGAGATCTTCTGGAAAGAGCTCACTTCTGTCAGCTAAGTGGAGCATGCTGTCTGGAATCTGTTTGTGTAGAATTTTATTATGGTTGCTTTGTTTTTTGGTGAAAGCTGAAAACTGAGACTGATTGCACTCTAACCTTCTTGAGACTTTGAAAGGCTTCTTGAAGGACACAGGCATGATTTGAGTGGGGACCTTGATGAGGGTTGAATAACAGATTTAGTGCGGGCCCTTACCAACTTTTGTTTTGTAACTGAGAACTGTGATAGATCTTCACTATCTTCCACTTGTTTATTTTTTGCACTAATAGTGATTATGCAGTTCAGTGGTAGGATTACTTTATGTGTGAGTTTACTTGCTTTTGGTATTGCAATTCATTTTAAGTTAATAGTGATTATGCAGTTCAGTGCTAGGAATACTCTATACGTGAGGTTTCTTGCTTTTGGTATTGCAACTCATTTTATGTTGTGGTATTACCATAGAAAACCTAATGTGAATGTGCAGATCCATGAAAGAGACTTGCAGAACTTCCTACTTTGTGTAGAGACATTCAGATTTTGTCACCTTTTGTATATTTTGATCCGTGAGAAGAGAGAGAGGTCCAAGTTGCTGATATTACCAGGTGAATGTGCTGTGATAACAAACTAGACAAATGTAATTAGATCAATGCATGCCTTTTTGAATTCTGTTTAATGAGACCAGTGCATGCTTTATTGAATGTTGTGAAACAGTCTCTTAATAGCACATAGCTTCACCAATACCGTAATTTATCACAGAAAGGCATCTTCCAGGGGCTGCACTGACAGTCCTCCATAGCCCGAAGAACTGCCCCCAGCTAGACCCGGTGAAAAGAAGTGCAGTGTTTCTTTGTCTCTTTTTCCAAATACCCTTGCCTTTTGGGGCTTGTGGTGCAATCATCAGTACCGAGAGGTGTCTCAGGAAGTTGGGAGAGCAGTCATCACCCCTGCAGACAGCGTGGTTTTCAGGTGAGTGGCTGCGCCACAACATTAGATAGCTGCAGGCTGGGACAGGGACTCCCAATGACACCAAACTCCTTCTGGAAGTAATTGTGCATGTTATTAGCATTGTTTATTGTTGGATGGGGTAGCTAAAGATGAAGAATGAGGTCATTCTTACTAAGAACAGTTCACAACGTTTTGAAGGCAGGAGTAACTTTCAAACATGCTAAATAAGGTGCCTCCAGCCTGTTCTACAATTATATGATTATTACTGTACTTAAGTGGCCAAGACTGTTCATTGAACAGAGAACCCGTAACCCACAACTGGATGCTCGCTCAGCCCTCCCCTCTTAAATACCTACATGAGCCCCCTCGCCAACATCGCTCGCAACCACAACATCAAAATCATCTCCTACGCCGACGACACCCAGCTGATACTCTCCCTCACCAAAGACCCAGCCACCGCCAAAGCCAACCTTCAGGATGGAATGAAAGACGTCGCACAATGGATGAAGCTCAGCCGCCTGAAGTTGAACTCCGACAAGACGGAGGGCCTCATCCTCGGACACTCCCCGTCCGCCTGGAACGACTCTTGGTGGCCCCCGGCCACCGCACCAACCCCTTCAGACCACGCACGCAACCTCTGATTCATCCTGGACCCCCTCCTCACCATGACCAAGCAAGTTAATGCCGTCTCGTCATCTTGCTTCCACACCCTTCGCATGCTCCGAAAAATCTTCCGCTGGATCCCCGCCGAAACTAGAAAAACTGTTACCCACGCCCTCGTCACAAGCCGCCTGGACTACGGAAACACCCTATACGCAGGAACCACCGCAATGCTACAGAAACGTCTTCAGCGCATACAGAACGCCTCCGCACTCCTCATCCTCGACATACCACGCCACAGCCACATATCCGCCCACCTGAAACACCTGCACTGGCTCCCCGTCAACAAAAGGATCACCTTCAGGCTCCTCACCCACGCATACAAAGCCCTCCACAAAAAGGGCCCAGAATACCTCAACAGTCGCCTCGCATTCTACACGCCCACCCGTCAACTTCGCTCAACCAGCCTCGCTCTCGCCACCGTACCTCGCATCTGCAGAGTCACCGCTGGAGGTAAATCCTTCTCATACCTGGCAGCCAAGACATGGAACTCCCTTCCAGGACCACCTCGCCTTCAGGAAGCGCCTCAAGACTTGGCTCTTCGAGCAGCAGTATCCCCCCCCCCCCCCCCCAGCGCCTTGAGACCCTCACGGGTGAGTAGCGTGCTCTATAAATGCCTTGATTGATTGATTGATTGATTGATGCTGCGTGATCTGTTTTTTCGATTTAAGTTTATTTTTCTGGTCTGGGTTTTGGGTGCTAACACAGTCATAAATACCCCAACAAAGCTAGCCTTGTGACAATCGTGTTCATATTTGGAAGAGGAAATATGACATCCTTTTTTAATGCTTTAAAATCTCTCCAGAGACAAATTTCTATATTGACTTTTTTTTTAGCAACAATTACGGATACCTACCACTACATAGCCTTCACAAGCTCAGTCACACCCATCGCATTTAAATGCTCCATCTCCTGAGTAACACCCTCTTGAACGCTCAGGGGCTCATTATGAATTTGGCAGATGGCGCAGGCCACCAGCCAAATTCCCACATCTGGATGACAGCCTATTTGGCTGTCCCTCCGCGAGCCCTATCACGAGTTTTCCGCTGGGCCCAGTGGGAAACTCACCACAACATTGACACCAGCTCGTAATCGAGCTGGCAGCAATGTTGCAGTGCATTGAGTGAGATGACATCCAGTTCACCAGCTTTATTGGAGCTGCTCGCTCCCGCCACCAAACACCTGGCAGAATAATAATGCGTGCCCACGCCTGATGAGAACACAATCCAACATCTAGTAATAAGAGGATATGGGAAAATGAGAAGAGAAGCAGTTTAAAGAACCACACTTTCTCCTCCCATTTTCCTCTGATTTTCCTCAAGCTCTCTAGATATTTATGGCACATTTCACCTCCCTTCTGCTGCCAATGCAGACATGGTTAGAATATGAGGAGAAAACTGTGATGACCAAACACACGTTTTCCTAACATTTTTCTGATGGATTCCACAATTGGAAAAACTATAAATGAGGGTGAAAGAGTTCCACTGCATTGCCTCTCCAAGGAACCCACGCAGGGACTCGTGCTACGTTTCACGTGGCAAGCTTATGTACACGTTTTGGCCTGAACGTTTGACTCTGATCACATTTTGGGGTACAGATTTCTTTCCACTGGCACATGTCCAAGGGCAATAAAAAGGCAAATGCATATTGTATGCTTTACGCCCCTCCCACCAGAGCTGTTTCTTCACTCGTCTGCCCATTGACTCCTCTTCTGCTTGCACTGAGGTTGATGGTGACAGGTAAGTTTTCACTTTTGTACCTGCTCCTCTGGCTGTTTAGTGCCTGCGCCTGGATTCTGCCGGCGTAAAACAGTTCTTACACTAAACCTGCAAACCAGGTGTCATGTGGAGGTGCTGAAACCCCTCATATTATTGTCACTAATGTAATCTATGTTGATGCGATTTTATCAGTTAATCTTTAAAGGCTATAAACAAAACCGGGATAATGTTGTCATCAAGAACATATGAGGCAATGTGTCCCTTAGGAGATTAGATAGTCAGCAATTAAATCAACATAGTCAATTAAATAAGCCTCATGTTTCAAGAAGTTTCAACGTTTACTAAATAATTAAAGTAAATTACAGATGGCAAAAACAATAGTCAAAATGCATGGTAAATCAATCTAGAGAATTAACATAAGGCTGAACCAAATGCAGCAAAGAGAATGACATGAAGAGGCTCACCAAGAACAGCAAGTCAACAAAGCATTTAGTTTCTGCACATGCTTCTGTGTGCAGGGACAGCGTGAGACAAACATATGGATGCATAAGAATACTCAGTGGAGTCGAACCTAGTTTAGGCCTTATCTGGCAACTAGGAAAACATGACTATGTAAGGTGCTGCATTTTTGTTTCTGATAGTAATCCCTCATGATATCGAGCACACATTGATTATTAATCAGAATCACCAATGTTTTAGAATCTTGCTATAAATAATGTCCACCAAACACTAGAGAGTGGCAGCAGTTTATATCCACACCTCAGCATTGAGGCCAGAGTTCCAACTGTCACCATAGACTTGAATCAAAATATTCTAAATAAGACTCCACATATTCTATAAGGAGAATCTTCGGAGAAGGGCTGTTTGAATGAACTTGGAAGAAGAAGCGGCCGTTAATTGGAGCATGAGGGGATGGTGGGGCCCACACTCACACCCATACATAAGCACTCACTCACTCACATCATGCACTCACATATACACACACCTCAAACATTAAAGAAAAACATAAAACTTACTAGCTGCAGCGTCTCAGGTGGCGGGAGGGAAGCCTCCGAGTTTCAAGGAGGGATGGGACTGCCACCACCTCTCCTTGGCTGACCTTTTGTCAGCCGATGAGGGAAGATAGCAGTTCCGTACTTGTCAGAGTGGTATGGAGGTATGAGGTCAGTGGGACTGCTGATCCCACCAAACTCTGTCATGAGATATCAATGCCAGACACTGGACCCAGGGCACTTTATAGCTTCAAAACTGAAGTGCCCAGGTCCAAGGCTATCAGTGACGCTCCCTCTTGTCATGTGAGCCAGAACATTTCAGGCACTTTGCTGAGCTGAAGAGGTCATGCCCACAGGGTTGAGACATCTTCAGCCCAGCAAAGTTCAGCTTACGCAGCAAGGTGCCTGCATGTATAGCGCCTGACTACCTGGCCTGAACATAAAGAATGTCAGGCTAACATTTGCTAAGCCTAACACGCACTCTTCATGTCAGGAAAAAGATAGAAGGGGTGCTTTGCCATTAAAGACGGTTCACTGCTGCCTCTACAACAGGCACATCACAGGATTATGCTGTAACATTGTGGTTTTCATGTTTGTTTCTGACTGGTAACTAAATGAGAGTCAGGGCTAGTGGGTGTTTATAGATCAGATACGATTTTATTGGCATTTATATCACTGGAAGAAGACAACAAAACAACAAACCCACCCCCAACCACATTTTTCCCACCCATGGGCTCACCCACTCTCCCACATTCTGTAAATGTAAAGAGGTATCAGTAGTGTAGGGGCGAATAGAGGAATAATAGAGATCCAGCTTGGGGTCGTCCCCAAATTTTCAAGGCCCTGAGCCATTTGAGCATGTCAACTCCTTGTAGTCTGAGTGAAAGAAGTCCAACAGAGGCCACCATTGTTTTTTACTGGGTATTTTTAGGTTCTAATTTGAACATTCTGTATTACAGTATCTCTGTTATACTACTGATTGATGGTGGAATAGTATCCCTTTTGGAATTGCACTGATGAATGGTAGCAGTTTCACGGTCCATGTTAACTTCTGTGTGTGGGTGAGATGGAGAAAATAGCTGTGTGTGGTTGTGTAGATATATTTTTGGGGATTAATGATATTAGTGATATTGAAAGGGTGAGTGAGTGACGTGTTCTCATGGAGTTGATGTTAGGTGGTGGGGAGTGAGATGAAGTCCAGGGATGTATTTGTGTGGATGAAAGTTTGGCTAATTGACTGATAAAGAATGAGTGAGAATTTCTTACACGCATGGCACAGTATTCTTGGCGGCTGTTATGATGTAATTGTACAGATAAAGTATTTAAATCAGTTTTGTAATGGTACAGTGTTTTAGAAGGAACTGTGATCACTTCAACCTCATTTAGAGAAAAGGCCAAATTACTCAATGAAACTGTTTTCACAATGACAACTACTTGGGGTTCCAGCTATGACAGATCCAAAGGTTCCTCAAAAAAATGTACGATTGGCTGCCAGCCCTAAAGGTATAAAATAATGCATTCTTACAGGAAACCTACAACTATTGTAATCTTTGCGCATGGATACCTTTGCACCTATTCATATCTGTGTCCCATGGCCTATTTAAAACCTGTGCACTGTTTTCATCCTGATTCATCTGGCATTAATGCATTTGCCACCCCAGCTTCCACCACGCTCCTGGTCGCAGACCCACTTCAGGGGCAGAGATATATAGGTAAGAGGGCCAGTGAACTTTGCCTACCACTCCCCTCTTGCCCTACCTTTCTGCCTGACTCTCCTCTATGTATCTGCCATTGGAATGCAAGATTAAATTCTCAGATGAGAAATATGAGATAATATTGGGGAGAGATGATTAAGGAGGAATGTTCTTGACAACTACCTTTGTTCGAACTTGAGGTCCGAGGATTGTGGTATCATCTATGATGTGGTTATCTTGATGTTGCATTGTGTGCTGGGTATTGCCTTAGCTGTTTTTGTGCGAATGCAGCAAGCAGCAGTAGGTTTGGAGTTGTGCATCTGTTTTAGGTCTATTACTGGTGTTTAGTGTAGCTTGTTAAATCAATACCATCCTTTAATAGCTCTTTGAACTTTGGCTCACCCAACTAAATTAAGTGCACTGTTAGTTTCATATGCCAGTTTTAAGTGAGACTGATGGGTTTCTGTGAACATTATCTTTTTGTGGAGGGGGCCGTTCCTCTCAATTACTGCCCTACACATAAAACTTAATTAAATTAAACAGAACTGTAATCGTCACCTTTTGACAAAGTGCTAATTCATTCAAGAAGCTTATTGCTTGTTATCGACTTGTTGCTTGTTATCGACTTGTTACTTTACCTCATCATAACTCTTAGGAAACTTTCTTTGCTTTGCTATTTAACGTGGTCATTTGTTGGCAAAGTGCAATTTTGCTTCGTGTCCTTTCCCATATGGCTAACTTCTTCTTATGGCAAATATGTTTTACACTGAACTAACTTCATTGAAATATTGTATCTTACTGCACATAGACCTTTAGCTTAAAACAAAATAAGGTATTTGATCCAGGGGTTGCCAGACCAGAGTTGTTTTAGGGAAATTAGAATTCCAAAGACGCAACAGAAAGAAATGCTTCACGCATTTGGAAATAAGTTTCCTTTTCCAGCTTCAAACGTTAACGTGTATTGTATATAAAACGTATGAGAAAAAATGTTTGTGAAGAGCAAACTAAAATTTGAAGTTAAGTGTTTTCTATATCTTTTTAATTTGTCTTGCTTTGCTTAACGATATGGGTGCTTTGGTGATAAAAGCTGCTTTCAAAATAAAGAAGTGTATTTGTGGTGCTGGAAGTTCCCATGCTTACATTTTTCTCTTCTGTTATGTTTTTTTTGCAGGTTCCCAAATACTTATCGCAGCAATGGGCGAAGTCTTCCGGAAGGGGCGAAGTTGGGAAATTAAGAATTGCAAAGTACGTTTTATGTTTTATTTTCCTTTATTCATGAATTGTGAGTTTAGTGCTGTTAAGCACTGCTAAGGCGGGACTGGCCAGACCGGCATCAGGCGTTTCCCCAGGAGGCTGAAAGGGTGGGCCCGCTTTTGTTACCTGGGTGCTGGTTTTGTAGCAGTGCAGCAGGTTTAAAGGCACAGCAGAGTTCTTTGTATACCCAACAGATTTCAGGCAGCAAATAAAAGTGCTAAGATAACTCTGATGATTAATGTACTTGCTAGAGAAAGATTTGGGTTTTGTCTAGTGGCAGCTTTTTAAAAAAATATTCTGTTTATTGTTTTCAACATAAAGGCAATGCAGCACAGAAAGCACAAAAAGAAAAGCATACAATAAAGTAGTAAAACAAAGATATATATCCATCTTCCTACAAGCGTTTATAGAATCCCCATATTTTCCTCCCTTGTCCCTTCCACCTTTTCCAATGCAACATGGTAATCAACCGTTGAAAAATCTACACCAGGTCCAATAGGTGAGGTTCATGGGCTATCTCTGTGTTCATTACACTTCCCACATATCTTTACCCACTTTTGCCTTCCCCCCCCTTGCCTTCATATACTACTTTTACAGCAAACACGCACGAGTCCATATCATCTTCCCAATCCCTCCGTAACGGTGATTGCTTAGCAACCCCCCCCCCCCCCTCCACAGTCGTGCAATGTTACGTTTAGCTACCATCAGCCCTAATATCACTCATATTTGAACCATGTGGGTCAGGCCCAACATGTCTCTTATGTTACGAAGGTACCATTTAGCAGTTGACTCCATAGTTTTGTTACCAATAGTGTTGTAATACTGGCAGTTCGACATAATATGAAAAAATGTGCCTGTCTGACAGCAGCGTCTGCGACACTGTTGACTTGTGGCTCTGCCAGTTTTCACCAGGGTAGTAAGGGGTTAATATGCTACTGTAAAGAAAGCATACCATGCAGATTGCAGAACAGTATTTTATGTGCATAGCTCAGTGGGTTACTGCTTTTGACTCAGAGATCCCTTCGTTGCTGTGTACGTGATAGGTTAAAATCATAATCTATCAGAGTACGCTATGAACTGCCATCAAAAAGCGGCATACAAACTGCATGGTAGAGGTTAGAAAGTTATTTTTTTTCCCCAGTCTTTGATTATCCTAATTTTGCTAAAGAGGGTTTGTTTAGGTAGAAATTAAATTAGTAAAGTCAACCCTAACCACTGCGTTATGTTCTGAATTCTGAGTTTATGCTTTCCCATCCTAGTACTAAAAAAAAATAAAGTGCCTACCAGTATGGGTGGCATGTGAATCTAGTCACATTTTTCTTATGTAGCACTTTCTATACACTGACTTATACACATATGAGTCATTGTCTCTGCATGTGTGATGTAAAGTGCTCCACCACTCTATGCTGGTAAGAGATGTGCTATAAAACAAATACAATTCATGTAAGAGGGTATATGGAGAGATGAGAAGCATTGTTAGAGGGTGAGGGAATCTTTGAAGAGCCCCAACAAAGATTGCTGTATCCAGGTTTAACATTTTACTATGCTTTAAAAGCGAATAAAATTGAATATACAATGAAAAATGTGTTGAAAAATGCTCAGTTAAAAAAAAAAAAAAAAAAAAAAATCTTCCACCGGTTTGATGATATGAACCAGCTTACTTGTGGTTCTGTCACTAAGCACAGCGGTATTTATGACTATGGCACTACTGCTGGGGCACCAGTGTTGGATGTGCGTATGGACATGTGGCACTTTTGATGGTAACTAATACTAGTAATTTGCATGATGAAATACTGTGCAAAAAAAACTTTTGAATTTGCAATAGTTTGCTTTTAATGGGAGGATTTAAATGCTTATGCCCTTAGATTTCATGTCCTGTTTCCATTACCTTATTTGCATCTGCACAGTAGGCACAGTCTCTGTCCTGCTGCATCACTAGTATTTAATGTGAATCTGAGACTAAGGAACGTTTAAGGCCTTTTGCTACTTGATCTGTGCTTTCCATGTTTCATGGCTTGGAGTTATACATACTGCGCTGAAAGGCATGTACTAAGGTCTAGTCATTCCTTGCCTACAGAGGGTGTACTTCTAGGTACAATTTTCTGCACAGAACCCTCCAGCTCAGTAACATTGTAGGAGACCCAGGCTACCTGGTCTCCTTAAGATCGTGAGGGTTGTTTTTCCACTGCTCCATTTGGTACAGCCTTGTCATACCACACCTCTTAGCTCTTGTAGTTCTGAATCAATGCTGCCTGCTTTCTAAGGTGAAAATCAGTGCCACCGACCTACATCTTATTGATTAGGGTGATATGCCTTTGTGGCCAACCCCGTAGGAGCATGTTGTTTACTGTGCTGAACATCGTTTTTTATCAAGTTGCGCATGTTATTCAGATGCAACTCTGCATCTGAAGCGTATGAGGTACTCCTGCTGTTCTATAAGTTCAAATATGTGTAAAACAGTTTGTTCTATGGCAAACATTTGGGTGCGACTGACAATTTTCTGATGAAGTCTGGTGTTTAAAACTGGTACTAGATTTAATATACAATCAGCCCTTAACAGTGTTTTACTTTTTCTTATCTTTTTTTTATACAGAAATCAAGGAAAGACCGAGGTGAGTGTTTTTCGGTTAAAATGTGATTTATTGAGACTGTTTTTTTTTTTTTTTTGCATAATGGTATCTAAGATATTTTACCACAGACTATAATTTTAGTATCAAGCCCAACATTCTTCTATAACAGCCCCTTGAAGGAATGAACTAATTTACAGAATTCGAACTCGCAAGTACATAGTTTCTATTTAATATGTTTGCTAAGCAGGGTGAGATTCTTGATGGGCAGAGCTGTTGACTGTTCTGATAAAATGCAGTCTGTCACGCGGTCTGCGATTCAGTAGCTTATTAAAGGATAATCTTAAACCTTGAAATAATTCCACATAATGTTGAAGAGATGTTGCTGGCTTTTTATATCCGTGTCCTCGAAGCAAAAAACTGTTTAAGGTATAACAAGAATTTTTACCGATGTCCTGTTCAGCTATCTTTATTTTATTTTGTAGAGTCGGCTATCTTTATTTTACTTTGTTAAAGACATTCTGTTTATCATTTGGCTGTACCAGTCTGTGCTCACTTTGTTTTTACTGAATAAAAACATAGATGTTGTCTTGAATCCTGTTTACAATTAATTGTGAGAACGTCCTTGAGTAACTGGGCCTTTGGACTTGCAACATATATATATATATATATATATATATATATATATATATATATATATATATATATGTGTGTATATATATATGTATATATGAGACGAATAAAACCACAGCACATCACGGGATCACGGTGAGAACACTTTATTCCTCAGTGTTACGTCAGGGTGAGAGTCCACTGATATCATGAAAAGCAATAGATGCGTACTATAGAAGCACTGTACAATTCTCATATCTGTGAGGAAACAGCCGACACGTGTTTCGTCATCATTGACTTTTTCAAGGCTGAAAACATATACAAAAATAGGATGTATCAATCGCAAGAAATGACAGTGTATTATAGTCAGATTGGATATCAGTGTATGAATGTGAGGAAATGTTGAAAGCAGTAAATCTAAAAGAGAAGCCCAGTGTTTTGGAGTAGTGTGTGAGACTACTGTGAGCACGAGTGAGGAGAATGTTCACCCCTAACAATGTGTTGAGTAAATAATAACAGGGTGTAACGTGGCAGTGCACGGAAAAAATATAGGTGCTCGTATGTATAGGAGAAATTGCAAAAATACAAACAATCATGCAAAAGACCATAAGTGCCAACCCTACGACACTGTTCCTGGTATTATACCAAACAAATAATAATCATCACCGGTGCAATGAGGTGAACCAAAAACAGGAGAAGGAAGGAAGAGGATGTGCCGTTTGTGAAACTGTAAATATGAGCAGAAAAAAGTAGGGGCATACCTTGTAGAGTCTGAACTAAAAAGTTACTGTTGGTAAAATTCCAAGGATCATGAGCTGTACAGCAGAGTGTACAGATGGTAACAAGAGCCGTAGTTAAATTCCAGAGACCATGGTAAGTCTGTAAGAAGAGAAAAATAGAAAAAAAGCAAAAGGAGGGTAAAACGATATGGGGTATGGCTAGCAAACTCATGCTAGAAAGATATATAAATGAAAGAATTATATAAATAAGAAAAACGAAATATAACTAGAAAAGTGACAGCAAGAATGCCATCTGGACAACCAGAACAAGGGAAGGTTAATAAGTGGAGGAAAATAATAATATATATAGAGCAAATGTATAGCCAAAACAGTGAGAGAAAGAGAGGGGCCTCAGTATGTGAGAAATATATGCTGGAATAATAAATATATTTTAAACGGAAATAAAGTAATACTAGACATCAAAAAGAGTAATCTTTTGAAATATTGCTCTTAGTAAGTGAAAAATGGAGGATTTAGTAAAAAACAAGGATATAAGTACACATGAATCGTATGTGGGAGATTTATTAATAGGTGGGTACTGGTCCGTTGCGGAGTCAGAAATGAGTCTAGTTAATGGAGGACTGAGAAACTTTTAAGTCCCCGAGAAATTAGCAATGTTACAAGTCATTTAAGGATTAGTAGACTGAGGACACCTCCTCGTGAACGTTCCGGGAAAACATCCAAAGTATGGTAGGACGGCACGAACATTTAGCGTTCGGCCGCCCTCGTGAGTGAGACCGGGAGAAATATTGATTGTTCTGAATAAACATGAAATTAATGACAAAACAAGAGTCAGGGACGCAAGATTTATGGGCAAGAGGAAGATCAGAACGATTAATCGTTGTCCGTGGATCAAAAGATTTTAAGGACGGTGAGCGGGAGGTCTTACCTGTGAAGTAGCCAGGTTTAGTTTGAGCCGTAAATGTATGGCGTCGTCATGGGTATATGTGTGTGTGTATGTATGTATATATATATATCTATATATATATATCCCTTTATAAGTAATTACAGCATAGACCCTATTCTTTTTTTTAAATTAATTTTCTTCCACCGGTTTGAAATGAACCAGCTTATTTGTGGCACAGTCACTAAGCACAGTGTTATTTATGACTATGGCACTACTGTTGGGCAACAGTGTTGGATGTGCATATGGGCATGTGGACTTGCAACTTATACTATTCTGCTCTTAAGGGGCTGCCAGTGTCTTCCCTTCGAACAAAACTAATGCCAGATGATGTTAATGCCTGTAGGAGGAAAGGGCTGTGGAATAGGAAGTAATAACGATGCAGGCTCTTGCGGTGGAGAAGCAACTCAGACTTTTCGGGGACAGGGAAGGATCCCATTGGCTTTCGGGGAGCATTGGATGGCCCTGAAGAGAGAATACTCAGTAAGCTGAATTTAGGGCCCTCTGGAGAACGAACGAATCAGGGTTCTGGAATTTTACAACATATATATTTGCACAAGGAATGTAATGTTCAGAAAGCTACACGTCCTGTAAAAAAAAAAAAAGATCCACTCGTCCCTTTTACATAGAATCGTGGAGTACTCTAGGAACATTATAAATAACCTCAGATTACTACATTTTACAAGGCTCGGCGTGCATGTTTTTTATTGTGGAACCACTGCCAGTAATACAAACTGAGATAACTCGATTTCCTTAGAGTGCACATCCTAATAGTAAAGATCTTCATCTTAAAAATAAAGGCTTTATAATAATGAACCCTAAGTACAAGTTTGAACAACGTATTCATATGGATATAAGGCTTGCAGAAATGACAAAGCATCTTGTGTTATCGGATCCATTCTGTGGCACTGTAAATAGGCTGCCAAAGGGGTTCTGCCGGCAGTTGTCCCTACTTTTCCTGTGCGTAACATAAACATGAAAAATTGTTCTCCGTGGCTCCAAACAATGTGAGCTGGGCATCAGGCAGTGGGAATTCCACACTCATGGTGAATAGTTGGTGTACTGGATTAACTGGGCAGCTGGTGTCTTATTTCTGTTCATTCTGCTATCTTACATTTATGATATTTGGGTGAGTAAGGTTTGGGGGAAAAGGGTATGGTGAAGAAATGAATGTTTGAAGATTCATGTTAGAAAACTGGGTTTTAAGTACCTGGTATTGCAGTTTGACATGTCGAGGAGTGCAAAATGCAAACATATGGGTCTGTTTAGAGACTACTTTAGCTATTGTCACCATATATGACCTTGACAAACAATTTGCACAAAAAGGAGCTTTGGATCAGCCTCTTCAGCCGTTGGTTGTTAGAAATGTCATGCACGTTTTGGATCACGCCAACGATAGTCATGTCATATAGACTATCAGATTACAGCAAGACTGCTGGATTTGGGGCAGCAGCACCTCTGCTTGTGGGCAACTGAGTGACTCACACACCAGTTGGCAGCTGTCGGCCCAAACCTCCTGGCTGTGTAGCAGCACCTCACCCCTCCCCAAATGGTAAAGGCGATTTGTGGCAGCCTTAGGACTGGAACTCTGAAAACCATGCAGGGAAATCGTGGTAAACAAGCCTTACCCTTTTCTCTCCACATAGAGGTCTCTTGCACACATTGACAAGAAAAGCGATGCAGAACAGTTCTCAATACATTTATTGAAAAGACTGCAATCTACAATAAAATACATGAGCTGCAGTGACTAGGATAATGAGGAATAACAATCAGGATTGTGAAAATCAGAGATGTAAATATGAACAGCCCCAACATATTGCAATGACATAGATATACAATTCCTACCTAAAAGTCTAAACTCTAGCCCCTTCACGAGAGCATGGCGACGTAAGCCAAATCTGTCTGTGCAGTGTCCATGAGAAGCATATTCCACCCCCGTAACCTTGGTACAAGGTCAGACCTCCAGCCTCCAGATTAGGCTCTGCAGAGACACAGTGGCTGCCCGCAAACAGGCATTAAGTATGGATGGAAAACCTGGCTGGAACCCGCTCTAATGCACTTTGTCCTACAAGATGTTTTTATAGGGGACATGTTTATGTTCTTGCACAGAAGCCTGATGCGGGTATGTACCTAAGCGCCGGACTCTTTACACAGTTTTGGGGCCGGCAATATAAAATATTATCCTGTGTGCCTCGCATTCCATTCTTGTGAATCTGAGGAAGAGAACATGATGCAAAGTATGTAATCCATAACATTGATAGTGACGCTCTCGCAGAATGGCGACTGATTATGAAAATAAAAACATTGTCACTAAAAGGAGCTGAACTAAATTGAATAAAAATGAATAATTGAATACAGAGCATGTTATTTAGGTAAAAGGGCACAGGCCGCATCCTACGCTAAGCAATCACTGTGCCCAGGCAAAAAACTACAAGTGGACCCACGACATTAATGGGGAGTAACAAGAGTATGTTGTGATTATAGAGTATGTCTTCTTTGTCAATTCAACATTTGATTGGCCAGCAGATGTATGAGTCAGTTTAGGGAGTGTTTACACTGTAATGGGCAGACATTGACACTACTATGAAGCTTCTGGTAATGTAATAGATTCTGTTCAGCATACATTTAGTGACCTTGATGTCTTTAGTATGCTAGGAGTTGAGGATAACCTTGGAAAATGGGAGAATATCTCTCAGACATTTAGCTAGGATAGTCGGCCTCCTTGCATCGTCCATATAAGCAATATTCCCAGGACCACTGCATTACAGGGCGGAGCAAAGGCTGAAGGCCATGCACCTCGGACAAGGGCTGACATTTGTGTGGAGGAATTGATCCTTTCTCAGGAGGCAAAAACAAAGATCCATTTGGTGGCTCCTGCAGGCCTAGCATGGCAGAACCATACTCTGCATGATGCTTGATCTCGCCATAGTCGATGAGGCTGATGAGCTTGTTGTGGGGATATTACCACAGAAGGTTAGAGTCCTTCACTGTGAGGAGTCTGATGGCAGAGTGTTCTGTTCCATTCCCCTAAAGATGGAACATGTATCAGCAGTCCGATACATAAACCACACAGGCAGCAGGAGGTCCAAGGGCTTAGCTGAAGTGGCCAAAGAGTTTTGGCACCACTACCTACCGCACAAACTCTACTTGATGGCCGCATTCTTACCGGGAAAACTGAACCTGATTGCAGACTTGAATTCCAGGCATCTGAGCGATCCCAGTCCTTTGAAGCTGGATCCAGTTCTGTTCCAGAAGCCAATGCACAAATGGGGTCCTTGCCCAATAAACGTATTTGTCTCCAATCTGGATCAAAACTTGCCATGCTTCTGCAGCTTACAACTGAACCCCCTGACAGAAGTGATGGACCCATTTTCGCAGGACTGTAGTAAGCCTTTCATACTTTTTCAGTGATAACCAGACTGATGCTGCAGGAAAGGAGGCAGGAGATTGTTAGTAATATCACTTTGCAGATCGCAAGCTTGGTTTCCAGATGTTTTAAAACTTTCTATGGGTTCTCCAATCCCACTTTCCAGTACTCAGGATCTATTGACTGATGCTCACTGCAACTTACACCAGTTGGTACAGGATGGAAACTCTTCCTTCTAATGCCTTGACAGATTACACTTTGAAAAACACGAAGCATTGCTGTTGATGTTCTTAAAGTTCTTAAACACTCACAAGGCATGTTGTCTGTTCATGTTGACAGTCATATGTGTTCATTGTGCTGCTGAATGGAATAAATGGAAAGAGAAATGCATAGTCTGAGCATTCATGTCCTTAATAGAACTGAAACATTTCTTCGCTATAGCTAGGAAATTGTGTAGTCACTCGAGGAGTAATAATCTCTCACAGTGAGTATTCTCACTTTGGTCCAAGCATCTCGATGTCTGCCCATAAAGTAACACTGCTTTTTAGGGAAGCCCACGAGTGGCAGAAAAGTGGCATATGGCTCTCTCAGACAGGTCCAGTGCAGCATCTCCTCCAGCATGTCAAAGATGTCTGCAACAGGCACAGATACTCCTCTGTGAGAAAATATGTGTGATAAACACAATTTGATTTTAAATACTGATGTTCAAATGCCTCCACCGATACTAGGTTCTTTTGCTTATACTGGTATTAGTCAAAAAATAAATTAATTGTTGACTTGTTTTCACCATTGATTTTAAACAAATTAACTGATGTTGCAAAGATGCATTTAATGAAAGTTATACATTATTCGTTGATGTTCAATCTGATCATATTCAGTAAAAACACGCTTTGCAGCCTAGTGGTGGCTAGTCTGGTTTTTTTAATCAAAAATGCAGTTAGTACATTTGGAAATAGGCAAAAAATATTAAATGAGCGAAGTTAAACAGGAAATATGTAGTGGTGGCAGGCAGTAAGCAAGCTGGAAAGAGCTGCCCTGTCCAGATACGAGTCCGTCTCTGCCGTTGTTACTGTGTTCCCATCCCTGTATAAGTCTGTTACGATTCTGGGAAAACTTAATTGATATCAACTTATGCATGCATAGTTTCTTCCTTCAAAATACGAATTTGTGATACCAGAGTACCCCTTTCCTTAGGTTTGGATCAACCAGGTAAATCATGCCTTATCGCCTTTTTTGTGGGAGTTCAAGTTATCCATTCGACATTGCTGAGCACAGGAGATCATGACAACAAGAGGACAGACAATCCACATGATACACAGATCGCAGACACCTTTGCTAAACACTAACAAGCCCACTTCAGGTCCCACAGTAAATCAACATCCACTGAAATTCATTACTTCTTCTTAGCTACATTACTTTACCAGGTCTCTCAGGGAAGGACAGGACTGAATCAGAGGCAGACGTAACTGAAGATGAGGCCACCCAAGCTATTGGAGACCTGCAGTAGGGCAAGACACTTGATCTGAATGGCCTTCCAATGGAGCTGTACCAACGGATTGTTATAAAATTCTCCCTTCCCACCCCAAACCAAAAAAATGATTACAAAGGCCTGTGAGGAGCACATGCTCCCATACAACTTGCGCCTCACCACAATAGTGACGATACTTAAAGAAGACAAGCAACCAGAGGATTGTGCCTCCTATATGCGTGGCTTCTCACTTAACATGGAGGTGAAAGACTGAGCATGGAGATGTTAGCGACATAGCTAAAAAGGGTGGCCACCACCCTGGCACATGCTGATCAATGTGGATTATGCCCCATAGAATTACCAGACTTAACTTGTGGTGATTATATAGCTGCATGGAATAAACAAGGTGGGTCATAGGAACAAGAGTGATCCTAGATGCGCCCAAGGCCTTTGACAATTTGGAACGGCCTTACTTGTTTGCAGTCTTGGAGAGGCTGGGATTCTGGCCTCATTATTTGCATTGTGTTGATCTGCTATATCGGAAGTAACTGGCACGACTGAGGGTCAGTGGGGCTTGGTCCACAGCATTCTAGCTGGATGAGGAACTAGGCAGGGATGTCCTCTTGTCCATTTGATTTCTGCACTGATGCTAGAACCCTTGGCATCGCTAATCCGAATTAATCCATTGGCGAAGGAATTACAACGGGATGATGCAAAGTTTTAAGAAGGTGTCACTGTATGCAGACAATGTGCTTTGTTACGTGGCACATCCCAGGTTTATGATTAAAAGACTGCTACAAATGTTCACGATCTTTGGCAAATCACTCTAAACAGGTAACCTGCTTTGGGCCTACTCACACACTTGGTTAGTCCGTGTTTATGGAGGCTCTTCCTTCTCCAATCCCCTCTCACTGAAGGATAAGTTACTACTACCAGTATGCCCATCCAAAACATGCCTTCTGAGCGCAAGGACAGGGTCAGGTGTGGGGTGACATTTTCTGCCAATAAATAGCAGCAGTCTCTACCACAGCTGCCGACAGCGGGCTGAGGGGGAACCTAAACAACAAACAGAGCACTCCCATCGTAGTGCATGGTAATGTAATACATTCTGGCAATGTAATACAAACCCCAGCAACATCATCTTCTGGGAGGGTGTGAAATCCAACTTGTACATGTTTATGATGAAGTCCAAGACCTGGAGAAGCGACACAGCCAATTGAAGTTGAACTGAATTCTGGTGCATCAATAGTATGTTGTCTATGTAGACTATCAGCCTGAAACTCTGAGTTCTTAGCCATTGTGTGGCCAGTCTTAACACTGTGGTGGAGGGCCAAGGTGTGGATGACAGACTGAAAGGTAGGCATGTGAACTTGTAGACTTGGTATTCCCATTCGAATTGAAGGAATCTGTGAGGTGGAAACATTGGAATGGGTAGGTAAACATCTTTCAGGTCAAGTAGTACCAGCCAATAGTTTGATAGAAGAATGTCCTTGAGGAGGTGAATGTTGAAATCTTTGAAATCTTTTCGATTGATCGTGATGCAATGGTCCTTTTCCTTCTCTCCATCCTCAGGGATTTATTAGCAACCTCTCGCAGGTGGACTAGACATGGGCATGAACTCTTCCTTTGCAATTGGAGCTTGTACTACCTCATCCACAATCACTGCATCAGTCTGAGTAAATCAGAGGAGATGGGGGAGAAGAGCTGGTGAAAATTCTGCAGACTCAAAGGCATTCCAGCCCTGGAACTATTGCTTACTGCTTCCTCCAGCCCCAGTATGTAGATGTGTGGAAAGGTAGCAAAATAAGGAAATTGCTATAGTAGGTATTGAAATTGCAGGTATTCAAGCCCTACTATAGTAGTAGCCCTGGCATAATCAGAGAGGCTATTATCAGAGCTCTTACATAATGAGATTGCTGCCATAATTTGTGACCACACTACATGGCACCAAAGGGACAAGTAGATTTTGTTTTTACAGGACAATTAAATCTAAGAAGCAGCCTGTCCCATGGACAAGTAGATATTTGATTAAATCCCACACATGTGATATCAGGGTCAATAGGATTGTTATTCTCTGGCCTCCTTGACCTTCTCAAATATTTTCTTGGGGGGGATCCTATCACATCAAACAACTTGTTTTTACAGGACTTTCATGAAGAAGCCAGGCACTTTTATTGGGTCCTTGATAAATGTAATCACAAAGGTTGCCATCTTGTTGTCAGTTTTGGGGGTGCAGGTCGCTTTCCCAGTTTTAAATGGCCACAGGCATTCCGCCTTCACTGTTCCTCAAATGTCTTTGTTCATTGGTTTTCTAAAACCTCTGCCCACATATTGGGCTGCTTTCACTGCCAGAGTCAAATCTGCAGAATGTTGATGAAAAATATTGTCAGGCTCAAGAATGTCCAAAGGCTCTTTGGATGCCTTTGGGTCTGTCCTTACCAGCCTCATCCACCCTAGGGTGTTTGGGTCAGCTCTTCGGCTGCCACAGCCTCAGAATCCACATAGTCTCTCAATGGGGACTAACTATCTTTCTCTGGAGTATCTACAAGGCATTGTTTTTCACCATGACTGTCCAGGGCATCCACACACCGATTTATGAAGCTCTTCGAAGGTGTCAGATTGCAGGTGCCATGGCTTTGCTTTTGCGCTTTTGGTCCAACTGTGTGTCTCCGGGAGAGCTAGGGTCCCCATTCCTCCCTCCAAGGGGGTTTCATGATGAATTTTGCATCAGCACGACAATGTGCCTACTCAGGGACTCCAGGGATAAGGGGTAATGACGCATCAATGGCATCTAGGAGATCCTCAGTAATGGGCAGGAACACGTCCACAGTCTCCACTGATTCATAACTGCCATGTTTGTTCAGGTGATCGAATTGAGCCAGTTTTCAAATATTCTATGTGTGGATGTCTAACAAATCCTACCTGCAGTAGGATGTTAAACTTACCAATGCCTGTTTGTGAACGAGCGCTGTTTCAGATGCCAATGCCTGTTGATAAACAAGTCTCACTAGTTGTTACTGTCCTCTAGATTATAATCAGTCTCTCTGGGATAGGAATACAGTGAAGGCATAAACAAGTTTAGCAGAATACCATACAGTACTTTATGGTCCTGTCATGTTCTGTGTCTGGAGATACCAAGAAAGGTCTTGGCTAATCAACATGGTATTCTAAGCCTATTCCTGCTCTACATGGTGATATGGGAGAATTAATGTGCACACTGGTAGCTATTGGGGCTTTGGTGATAGCAAAATCTTCTGCTGTATAATGAGGCAGCTGAGGTAGCAAAGTAAACCTAATGTCCTGCAGGATGCCTTAGTCTGTTTTCATGTACCTTTCACACCATGAATTAAGTTCATTTTATGTTATTGGGCCATGGGTATGGGATTTTGTTGTTTAGTTGAAAGTCAGTACCGGGACCGCTAAGAATAAATTTTTGCCACACGTGTGGGCCTTTGTTTATTTAAAAGCAGTGCTGGCCTGTGTTCCTGTCATAGTTCACTATTCTAATCCATTTTCCAACCTTGTAAAAAGAACAAGCGCAGCTCTTCAGTTCATTAAATATGTTTCTGTAGTTTGTAAAGATGATTTTGTCAAGTATCAGGCCTTGTTTCAGCACGCTGGTTCCGGGCTTCATTTTGACAGGGAGTTAGTAGGATTGAAATTTGAACTGCGTGTCTGGGTCTCTATCTTGAACATGTTCTACTTCAGTATGGAGGCTCAGAACTGCTTTCTCCGTATGTTTTCCCTAAAGTTGTGCTGTCCACAGTTCATGATTCCGAACTGCTCTTCCTGTAGCTCTAAACTAATTTCTATATTTCATTTCTTAATGTATGTGACTTAGGCAGGTCAAGTTTCAGCCCTCTTCTGGGTCTTGGCATGATTGGCAAATAGTTCTTGATATGGACCTTCTTTTTTGTTTTTTAAAGGACTGTTTTTTTATTAGAAGGTACAGCTTCAAAAGGCATCCTTATTAGACCATCTCCATAGCTTGGAACAGGACCTTGGCTGTAGAGCCGTTCATATGCTTAGTGATTTTTTTTTTTTTGCCACAATTTTGTTACCTGTGATTTCAGAAAGCAAAGCTTAGTACTGCTGTCAGTGAAGGAGAGGAATCAAAGTTTTGCTTACCCTTACTGAGACCCTCATCAAAATTCAGCTAGAAACCTGCTGGCCACTATACAGCAGCATGCATTGAAAAGTGAGCTGAAGCCATATGCTCTCAAACGGGAGTGGAAGTAGGTTACAGGGTCTTTGCGGAGGTTGAACAGGGCCTATTTAAGTGGCTTACCATGTCTTGAGTGGGTCATAGCAGGAGCATCCATCAGAAAATTGCTTAATAGTGGAGGCTGCACTTATACTGTTTTGAATTCAGAGGGCATGTTCCCAGTGATTCAGTGTAGGAGAATGTCCTGGTTCTGTGAAAGCCTTCTCAATATGACCAAAGTTGACATATATGGTTAAGAGGCGAATGAAATGCAGACTGGGGGGGGGGGGGAGGCTCAGCTCAGCCGCCTATACAGAATGTATCTAACTCTCAGAAAATTAAACAACGTACAGGACAGCTACATCATGCTGCTCCCGATGCAAGCATGTGAATGCTGTATTTTTTTATGGTCTGGCTTCTCAGCACAGCTGTCGCCAGATAATTATGTGAGAATCACCAGGAGAGGAGCTTTGACACTCCCCAGATGTTAGAAGCCAAGAGTACGTTTAGATTGGGCAGCAGCTGTGTTGTCCACAAAAAAGTGCTTGTTCTCTATACGACCGTAACCATTTTCTTTATTTATCCAGGTGCCTAAGCTTGAACTTTCAGGGACACCCACATGGCATTGTAATGATATTAAAGTGTCTTAGCTAACCCGATAAGTCAAGGTATTTTTCTCTGTCAGCAGCACAGATAAAAAGGAGGCAGTTATTTCCCTACATGGATTTTAAAGTCCGGCTTGACAATGCAACTGTCACCTTATCTGTTAACCTGCACCAATATTATTCTACAGTTCTTTGCATATATATACTTTCCCATCCTATCTACTTGTAATGCTTCACATTACCATACAACATTCATTTAAAGGCACACCTTTGATATTGCCAGTGCTTGCTTTAATATGGTCTGGGATGCCCCAAAGTGGCTAGCTTCCTTGAGGATGCCATATGCGACCTCAATGACACATGAGAAAGGAGACTTGTATAACCTTGGTATCTCCCTACTACTTCTCTCACCCCCGTCCAAAGAAAGAGTTACCTGGCTAAATTTGTGGACTTTGCTTTCTTGGTGGCAAAATGGGCAATTATTATGCTTGGAAGCGGTCTGAATCCCCCCACTTACATCAGTAGCAACAAACAGTGATCAAACCAGCCAATTATGAGAGTGTGACACGCATTGAGAATAAAAGAGGGTCCTACGTTGGTAACCCATTGATGAACTATGGTATGAGGTAATGCTTTAATTTTTCATTGAGAAAGGGAATTACCCTGAAAAATCTACCACTCTCAATAAGATACTGAGGACAGCTATCTAAGTGAGCATTGCGACACAGAGAGTGGTGCAGGATGGTGGTTGTGTAGTAGTGAGTAGCACTTAATATCAGCCCAGAGCTCCAGCTTGCCCAACCACAGAAGATGTAGAGCGTGAGTATGGTCTCCCAACCAGCTACCCATCAGCCTTGTTCAAAGGCCGAGCACAATCCCCTCCGGGCTTGGGCGTTGAGCCCCAACCTCTGCAACAGCCTTCTGGTCCGCCACTGCCTTCAAGCCATAACCAGCACCGCACCAGGGCTTTGTGTTCATTAGCACAGAGCATTTGCTGCTTGGCTATTCACTACAGAGTAAATCTGGTGGCAGAGTACCTTCCAAAAGCGGTCAACGATTTTGCATACTTGCTCAGCAGGACACAGCAACAAGTCCATGAGTGGGAACTCTGCCCACAACTCCTACTCCAATATTTCCGCATTTGGGGGTTGGCCGCAGCAAAGATTTGTGTGCAACTGCTGAAAACATCAAATGCCCAAGCTTTGCCTCCAGGTTTCCACATCCACAGTCCATGGGCAATGCAGTATAAACAAAATGGTCAAGAATATTTGTCTACGCTTTTTTTCCCTATCCCATTACTTCTGTATGTGGTTCAGGGGCTGCGGAAAACATCCCTTAACCTCATCCCGGTGGCTCCCACATGGGCCAGACAACCTTTATTCACAACCCTGCTTGGGTTATCTATAGTTCCTCATGAGAGGCTACCCATCTGATCAGACCTTTTTACACAACTCCAGGACACAATCAGGTACACCAACCAGACATCTCTTCCTTGTGATTTGGCTCCTGAGGTCCGAGAGTTTGGTTACCTCAACTTCCCTTTGGAATGTTTGCCCTTCCTTAAAGAGGGTTGCCGTCCACTGCACGTGCCTTCTATTCTGCAAAATGGAAAGGATTTGTTAATTACTGCCTACCTAACGTATTGATCCACTGAATCTAGCAGTACAAGACATTGTTTGCTACCTGCTTCACTTACAACATGCAAGCCTTTCTTGAACCTCCATTTGTCTTCATTTGAAAGCAGTTGCAGCTTGCTTAAAAAAACAGGGATCTCTGCACTATTCAGAGTTCCGTTCATTAGAGCCTTTATGGAAGGACTTAAAAGGGATAGCCCATCCTCAGTCCCTGTATGGAATCTCAATGCAGTCCTAATTAGAATCATGGGGCCCTCGTTAGAGCCCCTTCACTTGTACCCTCTCCAGATTCTGTCCTGGAAAGTAGCTTTTATTGGTGCAATAACTTTCCTCAGGCATGTAGGAGAGCTTCAAGCCCTTACACTAAAAGAACCTGGTGCTACTTCAAAAGCAGGCTTAGCTCATGGCTATACCTGCAAAAGCAATATCCCAATAATGTATATCTGTAAAGCTGCTACTTGGTCCAGCCCACACACATTCACCAAACACTATTGTGTGGATGTTCTGGCATGCCCACAAGCCCAAGTTGGCCAGGCTGTATTGCATACACATTTTTCAATCTTCTGCAATATCCTCTGGCTAACCACAGCTTTCAGGAGGAACTGCTTTTCTGTCTGTGCAAAGCATCTGTATATCTACAGCTACATATACCACAAACAGAAACTGTTACTTACCTTTAATAATCTGTTTATGGCATGTAGTGCTATTGATTCATGCATGATCGCAAACACAATAGAAATATTATTTACCTACTGTGTGTAGCTATAGATACAATTTTTTCAAAGAAACAGAGGAAAGTCTGGGGGTTTAGATAACTATGTATCGCCCTTAAAGAAATTGGCAATTATGTTGCTTTGGAGTACAATTTTTTTGCATTCTAGAATATTCAGAATAGATTGTGAGAACACTGAGTTAGCCTTGGTAGAAGTGAGCCCTACTGTATGCAAAGCAACCCTTTCTAGGAGATTTGCCAAGGCTGTGCTGTACAGTGGTGGCTTATACAGTAAAGAAGTAGACAGTAAGTTAAAAAGGGGTAAAGAACGTAAACAAGAAAGAATTATGGAACAGAAAGACAGTTGATATAAGGAAGTTGGGAAGTCAAGCAAGAAAACAATACAGTAGACTGGCAAAGAGAGCAGATTGTATCAATTGTTACAAATGTTATAGTGCACACCACCTTCAGAGCAGATACCC
Organism: Pleurodeles waltl; assembly: GCF_031143425.1. Classification (NCBI taxonomy): domain Eukaryota; kingdom Metazoa; phylum Chordata; class Amphibia; order Caudata; family Salamandridae; genus Pleurodeles; species Pleurodeles waltl. The sequence goes on along the minus strand of NC_090447.1, from coordinate 1,171,974,167 downwards.
AGCTATACACTAGAAGTGCTTAGTTTCTGTGATTACTGGACACTGTAAGGCAGTGTTGAAAAACAGAAACATGGACAAAACGTCAGATGTGTGTTTGAAGAACAATAGACCAATAGTTCAGACACTGATGTTTCCAAGTATGGTGATTGTACGCTTAATGTTAAAGGGAGAGTTTTAGGGTGAATTTGTAGCGAAGAAAAAACAATCTATGAAATGAAAATAGAGGGACTTGAGCTAAGCACTGTAGCTGACTCTGAGCCACCCAGTACCAAAGTTAACAGAGGTGTTATGTTGTTACGAGAATTTGTTAAGTGTGCTACCACCTATGAGGTGGACTCTAAGAGACATTAATCTCTAGTGAGCCTTTTTTCTCCCCCGTTTTTAACCTTACCAACATGCACCTCCTTTAAAGTTTAATTAATTGATATAGGTGACCTATATGGTAATTTTAGTCTAACCCTATCTGGATCCCTGTTATTTATCCAGTAAGTTTAATTTCAGCACTCTCTCTTGTTCTAGTAGTATCATCTTACTTGGGTGGGGCTAGGTGGCCAAATGATGAAGCAAGACACTATTATGTGTGTGAGACCACCTAGTCTGTAAAGGAACTCCACCCCCCCTTATTCAACACAGCCACCCGTTCTAGAGACACACTCCACACACGCTCTCCTTCCATCACGAACCCCGACCCAACCGGTACTGACAATTGAGGGAACACTGGTCCAACTCCACCCTCAACCCCAACTATCCCACACTTGTAGTGGTTATATAGATTTCTCTTGGGAGCTCGTGTGGGATAGTATCACTCCCATTACTCTCTCTTTGTGTTTTAGTATTCTCAGGCAACCTAACACTTTAAGACTAAAAGGCTGGCAACATTTATACCCCCAGTGATTCCAGTTTTTAAGGATACAATTTGGCTTCTCCTCAGCTTCTGTGATATTCCTAAAATGAATGCGTAAAAGTTCTTAAGAGATGGAGAATGTCATTATTTCAAGATGACATACTTATCACTGAAAGAATTAAGGCAGAAAGTGGTACATGAATAATGCAAGTTTGGAAAATCTTGGAAAACGAAAGGTTGACAGCTGAGTACAAGTTTGCCTTATTTAGTGTGATTTACTAAGGCTAGTGGTTTGATGTTGAGCAAATAAGCCAATAAAATAGATAAAAGCAATCAAAAGGGCACCCCCACCAAAAAGTAAAGATTATCTAAAAGCCTTTTAGTGATAAGTAGAATGTTATTCAAAATGTGCGTACAGGTTTTTGTGTCAGGAGTCTTTTTATAAATTAAAGATATCTGTAAACTATCTGCTGTAAGCATTTGACCCAGAGGCAAAAAGGATTGTGATCACTTATGCAAGTGGTAAAGTGTTAGGAACTGTGCTTATGTATGTCTATAAGGAAGGGAAAGAAGTGTTGATTGCTTTCACTTTGTCATCCTTTACCCCAACTGAGGAACACTAGTCTGTAATTGAAAGAGAGACAAGGTGTGGGTCGGGCTCAGAGTACTTTGACCAGTTCATTTGAAGGTTGTCTGCAGTGTTAAGGAGTAACAATAAACCCCTCACGAAGGTACACACTAATGATGGAATGCATAATATTTTGCTGTCGATGAGGTTCGAAGACCAAAACTACTTGATGCAGTATGTGCCAGGTGGTAAAAACAAGGTGGATATTTTTTTATGAGGCCCCTGCCTTGTAAAAGTGTTACCACTTCATGATTGGAATGACTATTGAAGTGAAGGATTATAAGCAATGAGTTTTGAAGGCAAATGGGTATGAGGTGTGGATGTTGGGATATAAAGCAGAAGTTAAACACAATGAAGTGATGAAGTCCAGAATGGAATATTAACCAGGAAAGAAAAGGACGAGAGTACATTTTGGGTAATGAGGAATTAGTTGACTGTGGAAGGTGAAGATAAAATGGTGATGAGAGGTGGATGAATGCTGCCCTCAGATAGTATGACAGGTAGCATTTTAGATGTTTGCCCCCAAGGGCATTTAGGAGTTTTTTCAAACTAAAAGGCAAGTAAAGAGGTTGAATTGGTGGCCAGGACTAAGCATGGATATGGAGCAGAAGATATAAAATTCTGTCAAGTATGGTAATTTGGAACATTCTGTACTTCGTTGTTTCTCTGTATCTTGGCCATGTATGCTGAAGGAAAAGCTAGGGATTGATGTTACGAGACTAGTGCTGTAAAACAATTGGAAACACGTCATTATTTTAATAGATATTGGTCAAAGTAGCTGTCGTTGGAAGTGATAAGAAAGGTTGATGCTTAAAACATTATAAGTTTTTTGGACCGGCTGTTCTTAAGGGAAGCTTACTGAAATGTATTGTGAGTTATAATGGATCACACTTCAATCTGGAACATCTGGAAGAATTCTTATAGGTATGGCATTACACCCAGTCTCATGTCACTGTACTATCCAGGTAGAAATAGTGGAGTCGAAAGATTCAGCAGAGTTGTTAAGGTTGTCGTACGGTTGGCGAAAAGCAGTAACTTGAATTGGGAAGTAGAAATGTGGAAAATGGTGTGGGCATACAGAATTACACTGATTGAGATTACAGGACACATGCCACTTGAGACCATAAAGGATAGGCCTAATTTTCAAAGGGGAAGTTGGGATGGATGTCTAAATCCAGCCAGTGGAATAATCTATGGATGTTGTTGGGGGAATGTTACGAAAGCACAGTCCATTTATAAAGCTTATTGTGATGACATAGGTGATGGGAAGGTGGTTATGCTGAAGGTAGGACAGTGAATCAAAGTGAAGAAAGATGGTAAAGTTAGAAAATGGGAGTATGTTTATGAAGCCCTTGAGAGTGGAGCAGGTTTTGTGTAATTCTGCCTTTGAATAATGGTAGAGTGCACATTTGTAGACTGCTGTCTATTTGCAAGTGTGAAATGAGGAGTAAGGAGCTGAGAAGTGGTGCAACATTCATGGATTTTGAGTGGCTAAATATTGAGAATGAGGAGAGACGAATGCGCGGCTGACATCAGTGCATGTTTGCTTTTTGAAGTGTAATGCAGGGTATTAGAAAGGATGAGTTCAGAGCGGCAGAGATATGAGTGGACTGTGATGGCTGCTTACTGCGGAAGCTCTGCTGTGGTGCTGCTGCCCCACAACAGCCCGCTGCAGTCTGCCTTTCCCATTCTTCTGGCAATGGACAACAGCCCAGGTGACACAGATGCAGAGAGTAGCCTGGTTCCGGGCCATGAAGATATAAGCGGCTACACCCAGGCTCAGGTTGACTGCCGTTAACTTCGCTTGGGCTCAGCTGAGAGAGCATCCTTGATAACTTTTCAACTACTGTGGTTCATCTGATTGCACCCTATCTGGAGACTGGCTGGCACCTTGCTGGCATTTGGGTTGGAGCACCCTATTGGCCAAATCACTCTGACATGGTACTGTGTTTTGAGGCCCCCAAGCGTCGAGCAGAGCTAGTGACTCTACACTATAATAGGTATACTGCCTATTACATTCCACTGTAAAGTGAGGCCTGCAGTGATTGACTGAGGGGAGAATCCCCTTTCTTTGTCACAGCAGGGTAGTACCTATGAGCAGAGCCTCCACCTTCTCCATAATTTCTGCTGTGGGGATTCAATATAATTGGAGCTACACCTAGAGATAAGGACTGGAATAGCTGAAGGAACACTAGCCCTGAACTCTGACTGATACGGCCCTGAACTTCAGTGAATCCTACTAGTTTTGATGCTGCAGGCCATTTTAGAGCAGACTGACGCAGAGCAACTCTCCTATTTACGATCCAAGGGGCAAATGGAAGCTGGAGGCTGGATCGGTTTGTGGGCACCCAAGACATTAGAGTGAGGAGCCTCTTGTCCTAATGTTGCATAGTAGTAGGGCGTCAAGAGTCACCATGTCCCTTTGATCCTTCTCCCTGCACTATCCATTACAGGAATTAGAGACTGGAGGACTCTGCTACTTTTTCCTATGCCTTCTGAACCTTTCTTTCTATATCCACTGTCTCAAAAAGCTAAGGGTGTCGCCAAGTGAACTATATAATATATCTGTCCTCGCTCTGCAGAGGTGTGAGACCTGTTTTGGTCACACTGTGACGAAATGTAAACCAGCAACTGGCCAACTGCTGTTCTCCAAAGTGGGTAGCTGCACTAAACCAAGTCAGAAACCAACCATCCCTACACCATTGGATTCCAAGACAGAGACATTACTAAAGGAAATCGTGCCCATAGCACAAGCTGTGTTGGTCATGGACTTCAGAATGACAGACCTAATGACTGAGGTGAAGTCCATGTGACAGGAGTCTCTACTTTCCACACTAGACTGGATGTGATGAACAACTTTCTAGATTAGATAAAGTCCCGATATGATGGCTTGCTGGATTGATCCATTTTTGATCCACACGGTTACTGATCTAGAAGATTCATCACAGCACAATAAGGGTGCTGAAAAGGGAGATAACATGCTCTTTCTATGTGATATGAGCCACAGCTTCTCGATCTCCACCTTTCTGACCCTGAAGAGTTTTTGAGAGCTCACCTCCGTTAAATCTGGTTTGCTGTCCAAGAGGCATCTCTACACCCAATTTTTGCATGTGCCAGTTGTCATCAGCATATCAGAGCTGTCCTACAGTGGAGGGGTCCTCTTGTTGTTTGTTTAAAAAAAAAAAAAAAAAAAATGTGAGGTGGCCATTCTTATTGGATGGATTCTTCCCTGCAGGGTTCTGAAGTCCTGGGTGGATTGTGAAGGTCATTGGGCTTTCACTAAATAGGTTACTATGAGCAAGACAGTGATTGTAGCTGCCCTGAATGCTGATCAATCACAATTTTTCACTCCCCTCTTCTGACTCCTGACCTAATTTAGACACACGCCTTGTCTCATAGGTGGTAACTATAATTTGTCCCTGAATCCTATCATGGATCTCATCGGGAACCTGATTGTCATAATCGCTGTGACAGAGTGCTGCAGTGGGATTTAATGACTGCCTATGCACTGACAGATGTATAGTCTCTACTTCACCACATTACTAAGGATGTTACATTTTTCTCAAGCCCCCCACAGTACTGAGTCACATATTGATTGCTGCCTTCTCCGGGGATGGATTTTTCAAGATATGACAGGGTGCAATTTGTTGGAAGCTGGTCTAATGGACCATAGTCCTATCCGGTTAGATTTAGTTATTCGGATGGTGCCACCTCCCCGATCAGATGGAGGATGAGGGCATTTGCATAAATAATATCTGAACAAAACAAACAAAAAAAAAAACTACTCTGATCCCACATCACCGTGTATATCACATATATGTATACCACATATATTACTTACCCTTTGGGAGGCTGTGAATTCGACCATACAGGGGATGCTGATATGAGATTTGGCACTGCCAAGGCATAAGACTTGCTTTAACTGTGCATTGCTTCGAGCTGGAGGTCTTGGACCTTTAGGACTGTTACACAAGGTCACTCACATACATGCTTAAAACAGAGCTTGAGATAGCCCAATCACGCCTAAACTTGCAAATTACAGTAGCAGCAGAGAAGGAGCTGGTTAAGCTTGGGTTGGTAGAGATATGACCAGGAGTAAAAAGCAGACTATCTCCTGGCTCCGCAGTTACAACAGAGAGAATCCCAATTGACCATCCTAGTGATTTGAGACATTTGCAGTACTATAATAACTCATCCTGCTGAATTATAGACCGCTTTACCACATTCTGTTTCTCCCTTTATCCCTTGGACTTACAAGCTACACATGAGCAGGTTGATAAGGCCACTATCACCCTTTTAATGAGATCAAAGACTTCTAAGATTGTGGTAGTTACTGGCCCATTTATGTGATCAGCATTGATCTGCTAGTAATAGACAAGTTACTTGCAAAACCGGCTACGGAAGGCGATCCTTTAGCTCATCCATAAGCCTAAGGTAGGCTTTATTCTGGCTGCTGTTCTCAGAATCACCTTCGAACTTTTAGCACATATACTACGATGCATGAGAAATGATGTTGAAGACAAATAAACCCTCTCGCTTGACACTGAGAAAGCGTTTGATCATGTCAAATTATTGCACCTTGTTCAAGTGATGTCTCGCCTGGGTGAGGACTTTATAATGAAGGTCAGGCTCTTTTATAACCCCCCCCCTCTCACGGTGGACATCAGCTGTAGGGGCTTCTTAACACGCACCCCCCCTATCCACTGTGGTTCATGGCAGCTCTGCCCTTCTCCCTGTTCCTCTTCCCCTTAGCCCTTGAGCCATTAACCATGACATTATACCTTTCTCCGGTAGCAGAGGGCATATGGATGGGGGATGATGAGGGAAAAGTGTTGCTTTATGTTGACAATATTCTGTTCGTCTTACCTAACCCACAACTCAAAATCCTCAATCTCAGCTGCAATGTCCACCATAAGTACCTTCTCACAACTGTTTGGATATAAAATTAACTAGGCTAAATGTGTGGCACTCCTGAAGTCTTGGGGTTTCCACTGGCATGTGTGCGTGCATAGAACATGTAATGGGCCCCCATGAGTCCACATTAACAGAAGGCTTTCTGAAATGGTGAAAGAGAACCTCCTCTAGTTAGTGGTAAAAGTGAAGTGACATTTCCTTAATTGGTCCTACTGAACCTTTCATTATGGAGATGGTGCAAATAATAATGATGGTGGTGCCCTCCAGGTACAAGTACGTACTGGGGATACTGCCTTTACCGGTTCCTCATAATCTCCTTAAGCAAATTGAAATTGACAAAAGATTGTACATTTGGAGCGGTCCAAGCCACAGCTTCAGGCATCATGGCTATGGGCTTCTAGCATAGAAGGAAACCTTCACCTCCCACACATGACTTCCTATAGCTTGGCCTTCCATCCCTCTCAAATCTCGCTGAATTTGGGTGATCTGAGGATGTTCCAATGTTGGTGAGCATGAACACCAAATACTGGGGTGTCCCAACGTCTCTCTCCCAGTACATTTATCTATCTCTCATCATTCCATGTGCGAGAACCAGATTTTTTATTTTTCGTATGACTGCAATGGCATGGAGCATGGCACACAACCTGCTTGGTATGTCTCCATGTTTTCATAACACAGCACCATTGTGGTATAACAATGCTCTGCCAGTTGCCAAGAAAACATTCTACTGGGCATCTTTGTTTGATAAAATGGTAAGACACATAGATATACTATGTCAAGATGGCCTTCTTAAATCCTAGCAGCTGTTACAAGAAGAATTCAGTCTTCTGATTAGAGATTACTGGGAGTATCCGCTGCTAACTTGATGCCTCCAAGCGGTATTGTGCTCCTCACTGGGGGCATTGCCAATTCTTCTTATTAACCAATATCTGGGACTCTGGAGTCATTTCAAAGAGGTTGGCCTGGGGAGACTTGCCCTGCCTGGGTACTGGTATGAATAAGCCTTATCTGCTGCTGTGGACAATCTCTTCTGGGGCGATAAAGTATGTTATGCTTATGTTGATTTGTATAATTCACTAATGAGCCAAGAGGGTATCCAGATACTTGGGCATGGTGTGTCAGTGTGTGGATCCAAGGCGGTTATATGAAGAGCTGGTCTTTAGCTTCTTGCGGAACTCAAGAAGTGAGGAGGAGGAGGCTTTGATGTTCTGAAGGAGGTCATGCCATGACTTGGGTGTGATGTAGGAGAACGAGTGACCTCCAGTTTTGATTTTGCAGATGCGGGGAGTGTGTGACAGTGAGGCGCAGTATAGGTGTCTGGTGGTTGGTGAAAGTGTATGCGGCTGTTCGGGTATTCTTATCCTGTGTTGTATAGGGTTTTTTCTGTGTGCATGAGAGGTTTGAATTACCTACACTTGTGACTGGGGAGCCAGTGAAGTTTCAGCAGGTGGAATACCATGGGGAGATCTTGTTGCTGAAGACCAGTACTTCCATCCTGTTGGAGTTAAACTTCAGACAATTGGTTCACATCCAGTCAGCTACCATGGTCATGCAGTTGATAAAGTTGATTCTGGTGGTGTTTGTCTTGTCCGTCAGTCATCGGCGTAGGATGTGACAATGATGTCTTGTGTTTGCATGATTTTGGTGAGTGGTGTCATGTATATGTTAGCAAGAGTGGGGCTAAGGGACAATCCCTGTGGAACCCCCATATCAGTTTCTTGGTCTCTGATGTGAATGGTGGCAGCCTGACCCTTTGCTTTTCCTGTGAGGAAGGACCAGATCCATTTGAGAGTGGATCCTAGTATGCCAGTGTAATGGAGACTTCTGATAACAGGGCTCTCGATACAGTTTCTAAGGCCACGGCGAGGCCTAGCAGGATGAGGGCTGCTGCTTCTCCTTGGTCCAGGATGCTTCGAATGTCATCGGTGCCAGTAATGAGTGCTGTTTTGGTGCTCTGATTTGTTCTGAATTCAGATTGTGTGATGCCTAAGATATGGTGAAGTTCTAGTTGGGTTGTGAGTTGCTTCTTAATGGTCTTCTCAAACACTTCGGCTAGATAGGGAAGAAGGGAGTTGGGTTGGAAGTTGGTTGTTGATTTGAGTGGCACTTTTTCCACAGATGTGATGAACCCCAGGAATCGCAGGGTCTTGTCCATTCAGCATAAAGTCCCATGTATTCTTAAAAAGAAATACATGTCTTCACTCGCTTGTCCCCCACAAACTTAGTATCAGTTCTGGATTGAGGTCTGTATATACAAAGCTTTCCTACATGTTGATAATGTAAAGCAAGCTTCCCTTGTGTGTTAGTTACACTATGTGCATAGTCATTCTTGTAAGTGTGTTTCACTAAACCCTTCTCTATCTTCTCCTTCGATTTATTTCTTCTAGCATCATTCTGATCCAGGAACATTTTCTCAACTTGTGAAAGTGTACATGTGAGGTTGTTTCTGTGTGCGTAAGCTGTAACAAATGTTAGTGTAGGTTCAAAGAAACCTCCTACAATGTCAATGTTCTTAGCTCTAGCAATACTACTTAAATGTTGGTTAATTGGAACAAATGAAAAAACATCATCCATATTAGAATAAAGATATTGGATGTATTCTCGGTTATATAATCTTGTTAATAAAAGACTTCAACTCATCCCATATGTTAGTGGTAAGCATATGATATGTAATTCCTTGTACGAATGTAGGAATCTGTGCACACATATAGCACTCTAACATTCATTGTCTCAACATATTCATTCAATAAGCGATATAAAACATTAGAAGAAAGATCTTGCTGTGAGTTTTCTAAGTGTAAGTATTTCTCATCCCTATTAAACGTCTCTAATTTAGGAAGTGTAGTAATCTCTTGAGGAGGTGTATGATTAGTTTCAGCTTTATCAGAACGTACAATCAACAACAAACTTATCAACACACATGAAATTGCTAATCCAACACACATACACTTGCAACACCTATTGTTTTTAATGCGATTGTGATTGGAATCCATGCGCTGTAAAGAATCAGAAAGCGAAAGAAAAACATATTTAACTATGCAGCCAAACAAAAATCAAGAATTATCTTCAGTCTTCTTTCTGATTATTTACAGCATCTTTCAGACTTTTTCCAGAACTTGTCAAAATCAGTTTCAAATGTCTCTTGTTAAATCGTAATCGGGTAATCACTAACTATTACTTCCAGTGTGTCTCCCTTGTTCACTTGGCAGTTCGATTTCAAAACTCAGTTCAAATGTAATTTCAAGTTCCAAAATGCAAAACTTGATTCTCACGGTCAAAACAAAAGGACATAAACTTGTGGTCCCATTCATCAGCTGTGAGATATGCCCGTTCAGGGCCTGTGTATCTTCGACTTGCAACTTTCTCTTTGATCTTCGATTTGCACTTGCTTCTTCTTCACTCAGATCTGCTCTTTCTGTTGTTTCAGCTTCTTCATTTATTCTCAACAGTACATCAGGAACTTTTTCAAATGTGTGCCAAGTAGGCCACTTCTCTCCTTTTACAGTTTTTCTAGACAGTGATGGCAAAACTGGACTTATGATTCTTCCTTGTTCAGCAGGACTTTGACAAGCATTTCTTTGACTTTCTTCACCTGCACCATTAGCCACTTCAAGTGGAGTCAAATCTGAATGACTTTGATTCAACTCAACTCCACTTTCGGCTTCTTCAGGGAACGAGATCTGTGTAATCTCTTTTTCCCAATCGTCTGCTTCTGGAAGAGTCCTCATTAGACTTGACTCTCATGCTACATCTGTTTCTGATTATGCTGGAATATCAGGATCAACCCCTATTTCATCTCTCAGAGTTGTACCTGGATCTTCACCAATTTGCACTGTCTTTGTTCTTTCAGTCTTTACAGTCTCTCTTTTTGCTTCTTGAGACTGTACAACTTCTGCTGGTGCTCTCAGCAACACTGGATCTTCTTCCAGAGGATATGTCACTTTGCGAGTATGGGTCGCATGGACCCAGTTTGGAACTCCAGCACATTTCACAGCAGTCATCGTAACCAGAATGATCTGGTAAGGGCCTTTCCACCTAAGCTCCAAACAAGTCTTCCTTATGTGTTTCTAGATAAACATCCAGTCACCAGCTTGGACGCTATGACAATTGTTTTGGGATGATGGTACGGCTGTTGCTTCCGCCTGGTGAGACAGAGCGAGCCACATCAGCTAGACCCTTGCAGTAATCCAACACCAAGTCATCTGTTATGTTTACAAGTTCATTTGCAGGAACAGCTAGCAGTCTCGTTGCTCTGCCCATCAGGATCGCATGGGAAGAAAAATGAATCTATCTGTCAGGTGTACCTCTCGTGCTCATCAAAGGTAAAGCATCTGGCCATTTCAATTTTGTTGATGCTCACATTTTCACCAGTCGAGATTTCAGAGTTCCATTTGTTTGTTCCTCTATTCCAGAAGCTTATGGTCGGTAGCTACAATGCAGCTTCTGCTCAAAGTTTGAGGATGAACATAGTAATTTAATTACCTCATTGTTGAAGTGACTTCCTCTGTCTGATCCTAAAAAGGCTGGAAACCCAAAAAGAGGAATCAACTCTCTAAGTAACAGCTTTGCTACTGTGAGGCAGTCAGTTCTACATGTGGGGTAGGCTTCAATCCAGTGACTAAATATACAAACAATCACCAACACGTATCTCAAACCACCACACACAGGCATGTCAATGAAATACATTTGCATTCTGTTAAATGGAACAACTACTCTTCCAATGTGACTCAAATTGACTATAGTTCTTTTTCTCACACTCATTGTTGACATGTTGTGCGCCTGTGACAGATTGTTTAAACAAGCTGCTAAATCTAGGATTGAACCAGGATTCCTTAAATGTACAAATCATTGCATCTCGCCAATGTGTGTTTGACCATGATAGTATCTTGCCAATTTCGTCTGTAGACAGTTTGGCGAAACCACCTGCTCTTCATTTGAAACCCAGATTTCATCCAGTTCTCTTTGCGTGCAACCCAATATTTATGCAGCTTTTCTTTTCGTTATCTGGAACCTCATCTTGCATTCTTTTTACCTCCTCCCAACATGGAACTTTGACTTGTCTCATCAGTATTCATTGCACCAACATTTTCCCATTGTTCATCAAATGTTGTTCGTTTCAATATGGTAAATCTAGCAACTTGATCAGCATAGGAATTTCCCATGGAGATGAAATCGCTAGATCGCTGGTGTGCGGTACCCTTGACCACAGCAATTTGTTCAGGCAATTGTAGGGCTTGTAGCAAATCATTAATTTTATCACCATTTCTAACTGATGAGCCAGAAGAGGTCATGAATCCTCTCTGGGACCATAACTGCCCAAAATCATGCACTACACCCAATCCATACTTGCTGTCTGTAAAAAAACGTAATTCTAAACTGTGCAGAAATACAGCATGCTCTAGTAAGAGCCACCAATTCAGCCACTTGTGCAGAAAATACTCATTGAAGCCATGAAGCTTTGAATATGCCAGTGATAGTGCACACAGCATAACAAGCTCTCAATGTTCCCATGTTGTTTCTTAAACGGGAACCATCAACAAAGATTATTAGATGATTTTTCTCCAGCGGAATATTAGTTGCAACCTGCACTGGGTTCTGTGTTACCACAATTGGAGGTGGTGCACTTGGACTAGTATTAATAACTGAACTTGCCTCTCGTGGTGCATATGGTGGGGGACGATTTCTCAATAATTATGTTATAAATTAATCATCATCTGAATCACTATCATAAGTCAGCGATTTCTTAGTTTCATTAGACTTCGACTCAATTTCTTCTAACACTCTCCTCTTTCTCTTGTGTAATTGCAGGAGACATTCCAATACTGTGTAAGGTTTCTGTTTTCCTAAACTTCTGATTATTGTCCCATCTTGCTTCCAGCAATGTTTTCGTCTCTCAAATTTTTGTTTCCCTTGTTGTCTGGCTACTAACACCCAAATAGCTAAGGCTTCAAATTGTGCTGGACGCGGAGGGGGCTTTAATTCATAAAGTACTCTTCTCAGATTCTCTAAAATTCTCATATTAAAATTTCCATGAGCAGGAAACGCTAAGCTTCCTTCCTTATCTGTAATTTTGCACTTTTTCTTTAACCAAATGCATGTTGTTCATTGTATGCAGTAGAGGTAAGAACGAGTAAATGGATAAAAATAGAAGTAAAACAGCAAAGAAAAAGTACCAGCCAGTTGTGTGTGCGTTGGTATTTGCATAGCGTGAAACTAATTAGGAAGCAACTGGGTGCTAATCAAAAGTGAGTTGTAACTTGTGCCAAAAATTTGCAGTGAGGACCACTTCTTCCCAAATGATGAGAGGGTATTATTTGACATTGCAGTGTCCTGTTTGGAGTGAAAACAACATATTAGTTAGTGGAATAAAAATACTGATGATGGGAGTTTGTTAACTTTGGAGAAGGGGACTATTGAGCTACCCACGAGCAAGAAGTATTCATCTAACTGCCATAGTTAACAAAGAGCGGTCTTTATTTTTACAGCGCTGTTGTCCCTTTCCTATTTGCCACTAGACTCATAAATGACGGATTAAAAATTTACTTCTACTTCTAAAACATTCTCCTACATTAGCTCCACAATTACAATGATGACATCACCGGAGCCTTCACTTCCGGCTGGCAGTGGAACATTCTGCATAATAGAACTCACAGACACAAATGTTGTACAGATAAACAATAAAAACATTCTGACAAAATTATCTCATTAGAAAGCAAGGCAGATGTTGTTTTGAACTGTGTTCAGATTAATTGATACTAGAGACACTGTTCACTTTAACAACTATTCATGTCAAAGTATTTACATTTTCAGCCCCCACAACTGCATATTTTACCTCGTCAAAAACTTAAAAACAATATTTTTGTTTTCATTTCTTTATTCACCACATTTAGGTAATTCCCAGTTGAACACCTTTGTTTGGTAGTGATGACAATCTAGAACATAGCATACTCCCTGAGGTGTAACTTAAGATCTGATCCCAACAGGCTCCTAAAACAATGTCTAAACGTATCTGGTCTACCACACCATGTGTGGAATAGCCACACTCACTGTTTGCCTTGATGTTAGAATGCACAATTCTTCCAACTTTTTGTTGATGAATTATGCTGGGTACTGGCCAGGAACATTGCCTTTTACCTTTGGCCTTTTTAGTTTGTTTAGAAGGGTTCTGCCTTATTACATTTCTAAAGGTGCTTGAGCCGTGTACTGTCCTAAGATCACCAACATTTGCAATTCTGCTTTTTCTGGTATTGCCCTCCTGACTGTGAACAAATATGTGGTTGTCCTCTCCTAAAGAAAACGTCTGATTTATCCAATTCTCTGAACTATCCTCATATCTCACATCTCCTCACCCCTAAGGGAAGTGATGTTAAAGTGTATATCCAGCTGGCTTAAATCTTTCCTTAGGCTTCCACCTTCTGTTTCGGTCAAGCTGGATTCTGCCTTCACAGGCGGACTTAATCAGTCATAGTAGCGTCACTGTTTAACCTTTGTCTTCTATATAATGAAGATAACACTACTACACCAGTCGTTTTTGACCTTTTAACTTTTGAAATAATTCACAACCAGATTTTGCTTCAGCGTTTTGCAGGAGCAATGATCTTGAAGCTGGCCCTTTCATGGTTCTAGTCTTTGCCAATTTATTATACTCAGTCTTTCTCACTTTCGCCTTTACACCTGAAGCCATATTGCCTCATGTGGTGACACTCAAGTCCATGAGCTCTCTTCCAAATCGTTCAACATTTGTATTAAACCAGTGGCTTTGTTGATTTGGCCCTGTTGGGTTTCACACTAGTCAGATTGTTCTGCTTTCCTGCTCTTATCTCATAACCGAGCTTACAGAACCTCTCTGGAATGCACTTCTGAGTTTAAAGAAGACATTTATTGTTATTATTTCTTCACCGCAAGGTTCTTGAGAGACGAAATTAGTAGATTGGAAGCACACGTTCAAAAGTAGACTCAGCAATGAAAGCAAAATATATCAAAGTACTTCTCAGTTGCAATGTACACAGCAAATACGTGATTATATTATAGCATAACTTCAAAGCAAAGCATAAAAGTCAAAATTCATCACCGTAGGGCTTATAGCTCCGCTTCATCTTTCTGGGGTCTGCAAGTTGATGACTCCGGTCAACTGCGAGAAAGAGATTTTCTACCCAAACGGGAGACAGGCAACTGACGTCTACGTTCCTGTCTGAAGTCAAGCAGATTCCATCTACCCCTGCTGTAGCCCAGAGTCATCCTTAAAAGCAAACTCAGTGTGAGAACCGAAGAACCCTGGAGAGTGGCCAATTCTCCCGAGCTCACTCGCTCTCAGACTGGATTGCGAGGTAAACACAAAATCTACGTGCTCTTATCAGCTAAGGTCTGGTGTGAAGAAAACAGCTTGGTCCATCTTGTGGAAAAACACAGCTTGGAAAAAAACAGCTCCTCTGCAATGTCTCAACCGCAATGTCTAACCCCACGTTAAAGCCAATAGGCAGCTAACCTAAATATCAAATGTAATGTCTATTGTCATGTCAAAGCCAATAGGCAGCTAAACTGAATACAGAATGTAATGTCTAATGCCATGTCAAAGCCAATAGGCAGCTAAACTGAACACAACATGTAATGTGCTACTGGTGAACATTGAGCAACTAATATGTGCAATGGTGAAACACAGTCATTGGTCAAACACAATTAATAGCATCACACAGATGACACCGAAATCATATTCCACCATGATGGTGGTTATCTCTCTCTCTCAGGTCTTTTTATCACCTGAATATGTGTGATTACTAATTTGATCAGAGATCATTTCCTGTAGCTCAATGCAGAGAAATCCGATTTTCTGCTCATCAGAGACCATAAACCGACCTGGAGTCCATCAGTATGGCCACCTCAGTCACCTGTATGCTCTATCTCGCCATAGTATTGTTTGCTAGATCCTACTCTGCATCAGGTAGTAGCTCATACAGTCATCTCGTTGAGGCTTGACTGTTCCAGTGCACTGTATCTGGAGTGTTCCTGGCTTACCAAGAACTCTCAGCGTACAGCCTGTCCATAGCGTTCCATTAGTTGGCCTTATTGCCATTCTCATTGGCTTGCTTTTTATCGATGGCCTACCGTCCTCTTCTATTTGTCCCTCCCCTGTAGTATAACTTTACCATCCTTTTGAATGGTTGACTTACATATCTTACAAAGAACTACTACTTTCTTGTTGGTTAAGCACTCCAGGAAAGTGCATGTGTTTTCTCTTCCTTGTGTTCTTCTACCCCTGCCTAATAACCCCACTGCTTCATTGTCCCTTGGAGAAGCACTTTGGCTCTAGTAAAATTTCATTTTTATTTTTTTTAATTTACCAATCCACTACAGCAATGTGAAAAAAGAAATGGTGGAGAGGCGATGACCGTATCATCACCTTTTTTTATTTACGTTATCGTATGCTTCACACTATCAGCAAATAACATTGGCAGAGGCAATAGGTCCAAAAGGCACGACCTATTAATTTTGCCTGAGTTTGTTCTGTGCACACCTGTAAAAACCCCTTGTGATCCATCGCTGTCCCAATTTATAACATCCCTGCCTTCTGCAAGACTGACTATTATCCTCCCTTTTGGTCTGCCTTTCTTCTGCATCTTGTACATTCAGAAGATACTTCTGGTATACATTTACCAAACAATTATTTTCAATGATTTATTAATTCGTTCATTTTTTTTTATATTTTAGCTTAAAGCAGAGGAGAGCATGGGCCACTGTTTTTAGAATTCAATTTCTCAACTATTGTCTTTTGGCCAAGATTTTCTTATAGAGACTTTGTAAGGCTGTTTAGGCATGCATTGCTCTTGTAACAGGGTCAGTTTAGTCTCTAATATTTCTCTTGCCAGTGCTGTCAGCCCGTTTATGTTACTGAGCTGCAAGTAACTGCCCCCAAAACCTTGCCTTTAATCCATCCCACTAAGTTCCTATATCAACTCCTTTTATGCTATTTTATTCAGGTAGTATAAGATGCCCTCTTTTACTTCCTTAACTACTACTAGGTCCATCAGTAGTCTCTAATTTAACTTTTTGGAGCGTTTTGTGTAAGATGGCTTTTTGTGATTCCCCATCCGATGTGTAGGACATAGAACTCATGTTGCCTACATCTGTGTCCTTTAGCCTGTGCTTAAAGGCATTGCTGAAAAAGCAAGGATCTAATCGAACTCATCGGATGCCAGTTGAATGTAAAGTCTGTTTTCTCCACAAGTGTGGCTTTTCAGATATCAACTAGACTAATAGCATCCATCCATTCCTTTCATAGTCTTGTCATGGATCCTTTCCCAAGTACCCTTAAACTGTGTGTGGTCTCTCTCTCTCAGCTCATAAGAGGTTCGAATTTCTGTGTCATGATTTGGAACTCCGAGGAGGTCAAATTAAAATAAGAACATGCAAAAAGATCAAACAGGTGATAAGTACCATAACAAAGAAATTAAACTGCTTACACCTATGGTACATTCAAGTACAAAATCAGGAAATACAATTCATATGAGGAATTTCAATACATGTAGTAAACACATTTTAAAAAGTTAAACATTTGAATGCAAAACATTTCATTTGGGGGAGTGTTAAATATCAACTGCAGGACCCCAGAAGTTGTTTGCACTGAAAAAAGGGGGAGGGGGGGTCTTCAATCTTACGACGAAACAACAGCTGAGCGGGACCGAGAAATAAAATATGCCTCCAGTCCTGAACACCATTTTCACAAAGATTACATACATTTGCTGACCCTTGATCATGCCAGGATAAAATTCCCCCTCTCTACTAATCAGATCCCCCCTTGAACCTTTATGTAATGGTTGCTTATAACAGTCTTCTGGTTTAAGTTGGGAGTGTATGGATAAGCCACCATGAGCTTCTCAGTGCATTGTGACTGTACTTGAACTAAAATCTTCTTTTCAACCTTTTTGGTTGACTTTTTCTTCTAATTTATATGCCTCTCCCTTTATCTCCCTGGTCGTCTACTTTTCTCCTCATCCTCCCCTTCTATAATCGTTTGTTGTTTCTTCCTGGATTCTGTATTTAGTGGCTTCCTTCACCCATGTCAGCTTCTAAAAACACATTTTCTTGATATCTCCTGTTTATTGCTAATGTTGTGTGTTCATCTTTTTTAAGATTGTACTTGTTGCAAAAAGACTATGTAAGACTATTAAATAAATTAAATGACTGTGCCCCATTAGCAGGCTTGACTCCTTATTTCAAATCCCAACGTCAAGCCAAATACTGTTTCACTGGCAGCTCGTGTTGGATTCTTAAACTCACCGACTCTCTTCAAAAATTGCAGCTTGTCTTTCTGCACTTAACTTGTTAACATTTTTCACCTTCCACAGAAACCTCAAACTGAAGGGATTGTTCCCCAGAAAGTTTGTTGATGGGAGCCAAGATATTATTGCAATTGTTGCCTTTAATATCATCTCTTTGCCCTCTCTGATCTTCTAAACCATCCTTTACGTCTCATCAAAGAATTGTAACCATTGTCAGGATGTCTGGCAAATGTGGCCTCCTTTTTTTCCTTTGTGGTTATTCTCTAGGTATAGTCCAGAGTGATGGTGGCAGGTTTGGAAGTTCCTATTTGGGATGTCTTGTTGCAAGTATTTTTGCACGTCCTCCTGTACTCCAGGTCATGTTTTTTTGTAGCGCTCTATTCTTTTCTTTTAAAGGTTTAGCTCATATTTGATCCTGTTCTATCAGTTTATCATTCATACTGGCTCCAATTCATTCACTGATCAGCCCATAACATACGTCTCTCTTTTAATCCGTTTTGAGCACGTCTTCAGGTCAATGTTGATGGAGGTAGTTTTATTTTTATTATTACTTAGAGATTAATACATGTAGTCCCTGGTGATGACGTCCTCCTACTTTGAGGAGCAAGCTGTTTGATGGACTGAGTTGATTCGAGACCTGACTATCGCATCTTGATGTAGAGAGAATAAACTTACACGTGACAGCTTGTTCTCACTTGCACTTTTCTTCTGCCATGTCTCCTTAAGCTTTAAAATGGAAAGGAGCATACCCGAGGTTCTGTTGGATACTTGAAAAGTGACAGTCTTCTTCCTGCGAGTACTTTAGTGGTTCAGCATTTACCCACACAAGCGTTTCCCAGAACTTCCAGAAATACTGAGCACTGTTACCTTCTTTTTATTTTCCTCTTATGAGCTCCACTTCTCATCTCTTGTAGTCCCATAGTCTCTGCAATTTCCAACTCTTGTGTAAATTTTGACCAGATTAGCATCTGTTTAAGATTATGAACTGAGTCGTTGTACTGACAGAGAAGGAGTTGCTGTAATCGACCCTGAGATGCACGCTCTCAGTTCACCTCTGGTCTGACTGTGCTTTAGCCTTTGATT
Organism: Pleurodeles waltl; assembly: GCF_031143425.1. NCBI lineage: Eukaryota > Metazoa > Chordata > Amphibia > Caudata > Salamandridae > Pleurodeles > Pleurodeles waltl. The sequence goes on along the minus strand of NC_090447.1, from coordinate 1,171,955,422 downwards.
CCTTTTTTGATTCTTCCGGCCACCAATTTACTATTTTTAGCTGCTGCATACAAAACTCATCTGTTGCCCTTTCCGGTTTGTTGTCACTAAGGACATCCCAGTCATCCAACCCAATATCAGTAGCTGTACTTGAGTTTTTGTTAATATCATTTGTGGGTCAAACTATTTTGTGATTTGCATTTTGCTAGTAATTTCACCCGAAAGCTAGTTGTATCCTCTGTAACACCTGGTTAGTGCTGGTAACCCATGGACTGTCATTCCCCACCACCCTTGCTATTCATTCTGTTCCCAGAGGAGTTCAGATATTTTCATTCTCTTCCTCTGTTGCCCCTTGCAGTGATTACAATTGCCAAATATTTTGGGGATCTCCCGTAGTTGTAAACACTCCCTCCCACCCCTGCACACTGTTAACCTACAATCATGGGGGAAATACCCCTTCTTTTTCTTTTCTTTCCATCTTCTCTCTGTGCAGGCCTGGCACATCCACTCACAACTGGTTCATCACACCAGGGAGATCATGTCTACTGTTCATCACCTTCTGAATTCATGGCTCCTCTGCGGCTCCCTGTCTGATGCCTGTTGTACCCTCTGCAACAGAAAGCAGGATCCTATCCGGGTCTACAGTCTGGCCAATCTCTCTGACGCTACTGTGAGCCACTCTAGACCTGTGCTGCCCTTTGCTTCCTTCTGGAGACCAAGTACATGGGAAGGAAGTTTTCCCTGTGATGCGAGAGCTCAGTTCTTGCTGTCGCTTTACAGGTCCTTCAGATCGCTATCCTGTGTCGGATTCTGGCACCTACTCCACTTTGGTCACTAGCCCCACATTAATGCTCAACTGCCTTTTCACTTCACAATGTGGCTATGTCATTTCAGGATGGCAGCTGTCCATAAGTCAAAGTCACTGTAATTGGCCAGTGTTTCACAGCTCTGCATGAAACATTTCCTCTACTCAGCGTAACCTTATTTGTCTTGCAGATTTGCAGTGTTGCATAAATTGTAACAAATATTGACAAATTAGCAAAGTTATTCATATTTTAGTAAGGAATTGTGTTAATTGAATTTGTCAGATTGAGCTCTTATACGTCCAGTACATCATTCGTGGGGGCCAGATAGTTTAGTGTGGGAAATCTAGTCATTCAGATGTCAGCAAGTTTTACGGCCTAGTTTAAATCCCAAGTATTTTCAGACGAGGAAGGGTAATTTGTTTGCAGTTTAAAATGTGTTTTTGATAGTGCTAAAACTCTCGAAGCATTGTAAATGTCATTGCCAATTCAATGTACTTTCTCTCGGCTCCGTTAAGCTCCACAAGCATGGACTGTTTCATTTCATGGATCATTGGTTCACAAAAGCTTGCTCAATGCCCTCGAAGTGCTGCAGCCGACTGTCACTGGCAATCTCCCAAAATGCTTCATCGTTATCAGAGGTTCACACCGACGAGTCAGATATACACCCCTCTCTGCTAGGAGCTTGAGAACGGACAATACCAGTGGAGCCCGAGGCATATCAAAAACCAGCAGGCCGAAATGTGCTGGCAAATTTTCAACTTTCTTAAGAGGTATACGAAGATGACGAGCTTTTGCTATCAGTAGTGTTAGTCTAAATGAATCGAAGCAAGAAGATCATGGTGCATATGTTATGCAATTTATATTTGTATAGCACAGGTTACGGCGTATGGCATTGTGAGAGATTTCCTAGAGGTTCATACATGTTGGTTCCTAAACTGTGAGCGAGAAATGCTAGGCCCATTATAAAACACAACGCTCACTACTGAGCCTTGCTACCTCTCTGGCCGAGAGACCCAGTGGCATGGGTCAAGGTGGAGGGGAGAGGGGTTCATTTGGTTACACATCTTGCATTGCACTGCAGGTTTCTTTGTATGTAGTGGACGGGAGCAGATGTTGTGAGAGTCCACTCCTGCTACTGAGTGGGCCCTTTAGGCAGGGCAACCACAAGCATATACCCTCGGGCTATTGCTGAGGCAGTCTCCAGAGAAAGGAGAGTGCAGGTGTCTACTGTTTGAGGCAGACTCTTCGACCATTACCTACCACGGTGTGAGATTGTTCCCAATCAATGCAGGCAGAAAGCACATCAGAGAACCCTTGAAGATGTGTACCTGATCTTTAATCCTATAAGTAAGCCTGTCTAAGTGTCAGGGGCAGGTGAGCGCTGATGGATGGCAGTGGTGGTAGCATGTTGCTGCTTGCTTTTTTCTTGGGTATACCTTTCAGAACGAGTGCAGGGCTCAAAAAATCCAGTTGTTCTAACTTTGTAGGGTGAACTTCGTGACCTGCTGCTTAGAATGTAAAATAAAAGGATATAGGGTGTCAGGTTTTTCCTAACACACAACATTTAAATGACTAAATCAACTGTGTGAACATTTCAAAATATATTTCAGTAGTTGTGAAAGCCCTTTTTATATTTCTGTGTGATGAAAAAATATTTTAATAGGATGAAAACAAATCAGACTTTATCAGTAAAGCTGCACTATATAGCTTTATAAGGAAAGCTGTAAGTTAGTGGAGAGGTTTTTGGATATTTTGTGGAAAGTTACTGTGTGTAGATGACAATATGTTACCACATAATGGTTTAGTAATACCTTCATTAAAATTGAGTGTTTCAACAAACTGAGAAACACTCCTGCTGTGATGGCAATGTTGTTAGTAAACTAAAAAAAAGTCCTAGGTTATGTGGCCTAGACCTCACTGGTATGTGGGCTAGATTATTGTGATGCATGCAGCAAACTTTAGTCTAACAGGTTTTTTGTACTGCAGAAATGCTGAGCTCACACATTTGATTGGGCAATCATATGTGAGAATTAAGAAAATGGCGACTCTGTTTGCCTATTTGCCTAGGATCACACAATTTGAAACCCATTTACATGTCAAGTACATTAGTTAGGTTGAGTAGATTATTTAAGTTACTGGATCTTCGAGAACTGGAGTGCTTGCATCTAGAAGAAGAAGAACCAATTTGAATGTAACAGTTTCAAATCTTTTAGAGAGGATGTGATACTTTTATCCAGCTTTTAGAGAATCTGAATTTTCTTGTAAATTAAACCTGATTTTTAAAACATGTTTTTTTTATCCAAGTAATGATATAAAGCATTTAGTTTAGTATAACCATGCTAAATGCGTCAAATGCAAGCCTGTTTGTCTCTAAAATCATTGTAAATATGTAAGGCGCCTTTTTAATACCAATGAATGTCTGTCAGGATTAAGCTTTTAATTTGAGAATTCATGCACTACAGCATTCATCAGATGTGGTCAATAGAACAGAAAGGTTTTAAATGCCACAGCGAAGATTGTCTTTCCTCCTCCGCAACTAACATAGCATTTAATTAGAAACCCTTTGTATGGTCCTAAGAGCCTTTGTGCATATTTCATATTCTGTTTACAATTAGGAGTATTGCTCAAATGTTTTAGGCAGAATTCCTGTTAGTTTGATTTTAAAGTAGTGAATATAGTGAAGTGTGAACTTTAAACTTAGGTTGCTAGTGTTTTGTAATTTCTAAGCTATTCTCTTGACTAAAGAGTTTGCAGTCTATAACTTTAAGGGACCCCAGACCTGTCAGTTTGACAGCCCTCATGTATTTAGTGAAAGAGGCTTGCATCGCTCATCTTCAGACCCCAGGCGCTTGACATTTAATTGCTTAATGTTGCCACAAGCATTTGCTGTGTCAGTCAAGTGTTATTGCAACAGGTATCCCTGCAGTGCTAAATCTGGAAAATGCTGTAATGTACCTTCGTAATGTCTGGCATCTGAAAATGTATTTTATATTCCATGTATCAATGAATAGTGTCTCTTGTCATCTATTCCATGCTTTGGTATAGGACAAACAGTGAGTTTGTTGCTAGCAAAGAAGTTGCTGTAGAGTGCAATCTGTTCTGGTGCTAATTCTGTATGAAGCCTTTGAGGTGTTTCCTTTCACATGAGATGTTCTCTTACCCTTCAACCAATTCTTATTGTTTGTTATTCTGTCTCTCAGGGGTGCATTATTTTATCACATCATGACCTCCTCAGTAGTCACAAACCTAAACCGCTTTTTAGGTCAAGCGCTCAAGCGCTTGGATGTGTTGTAATCTGTCTGTGGGATTTTAACCACACCCACTGCACGCCCATCATTATCACTCTTTCATGGGCTTGCCTTTCAAAAATCCTTTATCATTGATAAATGCTTTACATTTGTCCTTTCTTGGAGCAGTTTTGTTAACGCCTTGCCTATCGACCCTGTTACATGGATAATTGCATGTTTGACGATAAGTTTGACTGCGAACAAACTTCTTTTTCCTTTTGTGTCTCTCCTTCGTGGTACTGCTCATGGCGGCTGTGGTGCTTAGAATTGGCTTGGTTATGTCAACTCTTTTACTTTTCATTTTCAATTTATGTGGCAATTTATAACACTAATAGCTCTAACTCGAGCAAACAAAGACACATTGCATTGCGAATGCTTGTTATTACTGAGTCTTTCCTTGAAGAGAGTGCAGCTCCTCTTTTTCACGAGGCAGTCCTAAAAGCAACAAATCATTTATTCAAATAGCCAGGTTTTTGCTATCCTCCACAATTCCGAACACTCATTGCCTAACGTCCCAGGAATCTCAACACCTTAATATAAAATGCTTTTTGTCTGGTGCCACTTCTCACAATATCTGCTTCTCTCCTTCCTTCTGAAATACAGATTCCCATCCTCTCCTTCCTGCCCCACCTTCACTAACTTCTTCTTTGACTTAATTTAATCAGTACTGCTTTACCACTGCTCATGACTAGAGACTTGAACAAAAGGGGGAGTGATAAATAGATCCGGTGCCAATGCAGGATCTCTCCTTCTCTTGCTAGAATCCCTGCACCTCCGCTTCCTAAAATCCCTCAGCTGTCACCACATCTAGGTCTTGCCATTGATGTTCACCAACTCTGCCCACTCATCTGCCCTGATGCCTTCACCGTGCTTTTCCCTATTAATGCATCTTCCAGAAAGGTTCCACACACCAATAACTGGATTAGCAGCCTCACCCAGCTCTGGGTCACTTCTGGCAATTCTAGTGTAGAAAACGTCCTGATGACATCAATCCATTTTTTCACTCTTTTTTTGTTCAAAAATATTTTACTGCCATTTATAGTATTAACAAAATGACTGCTTTTATGACAATCTTATCGGATATAGCTTGCCCCATCACTTTTTTGTTGTGATCATTGAATTTATTATCTTGGTCGCTCCTAGGTTACTGTGACCCTTTCTCCTTTAAGGGATGTGTCTCAGGTCTTATTTAGTCCAACATACCCTTGGAAGTTTATCCATGCCTAAATATCACAACAAGGGTATGCCATTCCTTTTAGAAAAATAGATGATGTATGGAATAGATACGGTTCAAGTCCGAGGTACTAGACGAGGTCTGGTCCCTTAGGAGCAAGTGCCCTCACACAACCAGAAGGGTGTCATGCTTCATCCTAGGGCATGCTTCTTGTCGGGCTGGCACCTCAATGACTGACTTGCACCCGCTAGTGGGCTCTTTGCCAGGTATCTTTTTTGTAAAATGCCGTTAAGTAAGGGTGTAGGGCTAATGGCGCAGATTGGAGGTACAAAGTTGTTAGTGTGAAGGAATTTGCAAGATAAAATAGACTAAGTGGTACTTAGTAGAATTTGTATAGAATAGTCCACCTGTATACTTAAAAGAATGGTCGCTATCTATAGATGCAATGATCTTTGATAGGTCAATGGGTTAACATGTTTCTTGCCATTCCAAGTCAATACTGATCGTATTGCAATTCTTCAGGACCAGTTGTTCTAATCTACGCAGTGGTTGGCATCTAAACATATGTGTTTCCAATAATTACCAATCGCAGATCACAACAACTTGGTGGAAGGTTAATACCTTGTAATTGTACGGAACCGACCTATGATAGAGAGACAAACCCCCATCAGTAATGCAGTTCGCATGTATCACAGCTCAGAGTCAAGCCTCTGACCAGGGGAGTACAAATCTTGTTGCGCTTACATGAAACCATAGGTGTACATGCATCAAACAAAGTGAAACCTTAAACGTATAGTAGCACCTGCCACAAAAAGCTCACATGAAATAACGATGGGAAACCATGATGCTCTGATTGCACACACTGTATTAAGAAGGGGTAACTCACCGCATTTGGGTATGAGTAGTGTCCGTTGATTAAGGGCAGTGCAAATGCTACTAAGCATGCTATGAAAGACAAATAAATGGGTATTAATCATGAAAATGGGTGCTTTTTCACAGTGGGAGTGCCTATAATGGATCGTACAGTTTTCTGAAAACGTTAATACTCACACGAATGTGGAGTGACGTCCAACGGGGCTGGAGCATGTCAGAGATCAGAAGCTCAGAAAATCATGGGTGCCATGTTGGTAGTACAGGGCGGCCCGAAAAAGATCTAAAACCAGGTGAGAGGGGTTCCAGTGTAATCTCTTTTGTAGTTTCAGTGAGGTCACAGACTGAACAAGAACCACATGAAAAATTGCCTCCTTCAGGAGGTAAATCCCATAGTCATCTTTGTGCTGGCCCCATGTTTTTCCATGGTCTTGTGTGTATCAATGCGTCCTTCACATTGGTAGTAGGTTTAAAGGCAAACCGAGGGAGAGGGATTGTAAGTGTGCCCGTTTATAAAGTGGCCCAATGTTTTCTGAGAATTTTCCTAGGAGTGGTGGAGTCTGGTGTAAAGGTGGTGACACATGTAAGTGCATCAGCATTGTGTCTTTTATGTGTCTCTAACAAGGCTGCTCTGTTATTATTCCTAGCACGTTTACGTGCTGTTATAACATAATATGGTGGATATTGTTGTGCCTTTAAATTCTCTGCCAAATGTTCAGATTGCACCTCAAACTCTTATGTGGTACTACAGTTTAGCCGCAGTAGTAAGAGCTGTGGAGACGATGGGTTAAACATACTGGTGTTGCAGTGTTGTGGATTTGGTTGTAGAGTGTGGTGCAATTTTAAGTAATGGATGAATTGAGAGTCCTAGTTCTCAAATTCTGCTTATATTTTTCAAAATGGTTTTAGGTGATCTGCTACAAAAATATCTTTCAGTACGGAGGTATCTAGCATGTCCATTCCTTTAGAATTTAGCTAATGTTGTGACCTGCTGTCAGTCTCCCCCCCACAGCCCCAATTAAATAGTATGCCCCTCCATATTCTCAGTACCACGTTGGTTGCAGGAGGAAGTTCTGCTGGCTGACTGCCTTTATATAGGAAGTGAATTATGATTTACCCCCAGTGCCCACAGTTTGCTACAGGATGCGGGGTTGTACCTTAGGTCAAGCATCCAGTCATTTATTACAATTAAATGAGAAGCTCCATAGTAGGCCAACTTATCTGCTGTATTTAAGCCACTTCCAATTGCTGACTTGCATCCCCTGGCTGGAGACACTAGGATGCTGATTCACAAACTGTTTTGTAGTACATATGTAGTACTGCAGTAATAATAGTAAAATCATAACATTCACAAACCTATCTTTTCTGTATGGGGATGTCTGCACACAAGTAAACTTCTTTAAATTAAATGTGGGTGGAACCAAGGGAGAAGTGGGGAAAATGGGAAAAAATGGGTGGGGCTTATTACAAATTTAAGGAGGTACAAAAATACACCCACAGAAGAGTAAGACAGTTGCAAGTCTCAATTCACAAAATACACTTGCAGAGGTAATACAGCCTTAAGTGTTACAAATAAAATCCGGTGTAAATATGCCTCAGTCCAGCCTTGGAGTTAGTTAAGCCTTTCACATGGTCAACTACTAGTACTGCAACACACTCCCAAAAAAACAATGGAGGTAGGAAATTAAAATAATACCTCCAGGGGAACTGATCTTGAATTATTTAAATTAGTTTGACATTTACATAATTTACATTATTTGTAATACACACACACACACACACACACACACACACACACACACACACACACACACACACACACACACACACACACACACACACACACACACACACACACACACACACACACACACACACACACACACACACACACACACACACTGAATACATATTAGCAGAGGTAGGTATTTTGAGTAGAAAGCAATATTTATAAATTTAAAATAACATTTAACTTATTTTAATTGTTAATAATCATTTGGGTCCAGCTAATGTGCTGTAACATTTTATTTGATTAGTTCTAGGTTATTAATACACAAATTGTGTGTGTGTGTGTGTGTATATATATATATATATATATATATATATATATATATATATATATATAGTGTACATTTATAGTTTCTATATATTCACCAACAACTGAAACATTACTAGTAATAACTTTGCACACATTTTGTTGCCTACCCTAATTTGAGGAGATGGAAACATGTAACTCCACACTTATGTGTAAATCTTTACTCAGAAATGTTGAACACCAAACAAAGGGATTGCTAACAAATATACATAGGAGTAGAGCTACACATGAGTAAATATGCACCTTTGTGAATTGGACCATAGCTCTCTTGTTACTCCACATGAACCTTCTGAGTAGGGAGTTAAGTCATGTAAAAGGTTTGGTGTCAGCCTATAAGAATACTTCTGAATTTTTATATAAGTGCTCTGGAATTGTCACCATTTTTCTCAGTGCAGTCTTGTCCTCTACAGAGAGCAGCATAATGGGACCAGTGCTGCATGTCTTTCTTCAATTTGTGAAATAAAAGGGTAACGTTTTTTTACCATATCTATCAATCCCCCCGAGGTTTTGGAAGCCCTTTTTAGCCACTGATAGGCCGGAGGCCCTTGGCCATTTCATCACTTCTGTCACACTCTCTACTGAGAACTTGGGATTTGGTCAACACTGCGAGTCCTGCCCTCTCTTCAAAGGCATTCAGTAGCTTGTCCAAGCATGTGGTCAGGGAGGACTCAGTTACTAAAGTATACCATTTTGCCACCCACCTAAATCCTGTAGAATCATACACTTTCCACCAATGGCTCTATCTCCAGTGCAGAGAACACATTTGTGGTGCCTTGTGTGGGATTAAATGATGTGGAAAATGCAACATCTTTACTGTGGTTTTTGGGCGATTGTATAGTATTTTTGCCCACAAAATGAACTCTGGGCCTATTTTTATCTGGTTTAAGACTGAAATAAGTAGTTTTAAAGTTTGCTATAAGTATTGTGAGCCATTTAACACGTGGGCCAAACCATTAGACTCATCTAATATTACGCCTAGTTGCCCTTTGGGGTATTAATTTGTTTTGAGCTGTATGGATTAATGAAAGAATGAAAGCTGTGAGTCTTTTGGCTTATATTACAGTTAAGGTTTAGGATTCTACATTTATTAATGCGATCAGGTTATATGATTCACATCTCGGATGGTTTGTTTGGTTTAGGGATCCCATTAATTAAGGTTTCTTTGAGTTTGTCGGGCAACTCTACTTCTTCTTTAGATTTTGGTTGGGGGTTGGGTAGCCATACTGTGTAGCATTTAAAGAATGGCACCAGAAATCCTGTGGGGTGCTGTTGTTTCCCTGATCATAGTTGTGATATCACATCTGGTTGTTGTTTTCCCCACCTTAAATTGTGTGGCTATTGAAGACGGTCTGTAAAGGTTCCCAGCCTTTCTTTGTGGTCCATCTGTTGTGAGCTGTATAGTGTGCATCAGAGGTCTGCAAACATTTGGGCTATTTCTTAGTATTCCCAAACCATATGACCCATGTCGTCCCAAAGGGTGCATATTGGTCTACTCTTAATTACCCCTTCCCTCAGCCAGCATTGCTGTTTCCCATTTCCTTGTTCATACACCCTTCATTGGGGAGTTTGCAGTATGAGTCTGGCTTTGTCTAGCAGAGTTCATTGGCAGTGCAGCTCAGAGGTTTCTTAGCGGGTCAGTAATTCCTGCTGATGGTATTCTTGACGGTGACTGCCCAAAGCGTTTTACTTTTTCTTTCCCTTCTTGTTTGATTTCAGAGATTAAGCTAATTGCTCTTCTCTCCGTCACTGGTGTTTAATGCTTTCCAGAGTGCCTTGGTTGAGGTGGAAATATTGGTCGGTCTATTTATTCAGGGTTTCTCTAACATTTACTTTAAGCCACTAAGGGCCAGATGTAGCAAATGGTTTTACCCATTCTGTGTCTATGGGAAAATGTGTTTGTACATATGGCCCTAAGTGTTTAGTCTCCAAAATCCTTGTTGGCAGAATGATTTCTTCATTGATTGTTCAACTAGTATGTGATCAGAGTGTCCTATAGCGTGTATTTGTGTATTGGTGACCCTTGTAGCGTCTATTTTTGGGAGGAGGCAGTAAAATTCTTGGTAAAAGGGTATTTTAGCCACAGGAAAAAGTATGTGCATATATTTGAGTGCCACCGTCGCATTAGATCGCATGTTCTAAGGGATGTTGCCAAAGCAGGGAAGTGGGCGTGGGTGTTTGTCACTATAGTCCCACTTGTATCCAGTGTAGTGTGCAAGATCCCATTGAAATCATTTCCTACCATCAATATGCTTTTGTTGCTTCGAGTATTACTGCTACTAGTATTTGTAGGAATTTGTTTGTCAAAGGAGAGGGGTGTTTGCATAATCAGATGTGTAAGTCGTCTTCATTCTGCACAATGACTCGGAAACCATTAAATAGCTACTAAGCTAATCTCTCCACTATTTGGAAGGGCAGTTGTTTTTGTAATACAATGCCACCGGCTCAAAAAAAGCTCAGAGATTTTTGTAAAAGAAGGCCATCCAATCCATATCTTTCAGCTGTTTTCTGGACTGCTTATATGGTTAAGTAGACAGACCATTTACTTTCCATGATAACAAAATGTATTTGAGTCATCCATTATTTGGAGCAGTTTATAAGTATTTATTATTTAAAAAAAATGTTTTTATTAATTATTATTATCATTATTTACCCTAGGTGACAAAAAATGTGGTGTTTGTGATGATTATCCTTATCGCAGCCATGAGGTAGAAAAATTATTTTATTAGTTAATAAAAACATAACAAAAAGAACACATCGTAAGAATACAAGTACATATATCTATTGACCTAAAACATGCAAACAATAAAATATGGACAGAAGGTAAAAAATAAAGCAAACCCATCTTAAATAAAAACAGGAGAACCCAATTACAATTAATACCTAAAAACCTATATTTTTAAGAAGGGAGACGGAATGAACTAAACTGATGCTGGGCAGGGCGGCCTGTTATCTAAAGGATGCATTCGGGGTAGACCAAGCCCCTACATCACTGATAGCTGACATCTGTGGACTGAATTCTGGTATTATCGGACTGGACAATTATCTTTTTTACTTAAGGGGTGCTAGATGAGTTTGCTGGCTCCGCCAGGGCTGTGAAGGTTGTCAGGAACTGGATTCATCTGGTGTTCAATTTTTTATTACTTGGGTCAAGAGCTGTTATAACAGCCGACCTACAGGGCCAGACTCCTAGGATTTTAAATTCATTTCTCAGTAATTCCCTTCTTTGGCGTCCCATAACATGGCATATGCAAAGCACATGGATTAGGGTCTCCTTAGTCGGATGACACAGTCTACAAACCTGTCATTGCCATCTTGCCTCTCTTTTCAATTTCGGGAGGAAATCCAAAGTTAGTAAGTCCCCCAACCTCATCCATAGGAGGGCCAACTTAGTTTTTCGTGCTAATGTGGAGGATAGGATGCAAGGTTCCTTATCCAGCACATATGAATTTAGGACTAGCCATCCATGGGATCGGTTCGATAGAACCTCTGTCTTCTAGCCAGCTTAAGATTTTAGCCGATTTGTTGGCTGCTTTCCTGAAAGCTAACGCTGGTAATGTGCTGTCCCACAAATCACCCAGTTTAAGCCGGGCTATGCTTTTTTCCCCCCAGTAATCCTTGAAGTTCATGTTACCCCTCACAAGATTGATTTCATGCCAGGCTAGGTTTTCTTAAGTTCCCATGGGAGCTGAATGAAGTTTGTAGCAGCCATTTACAAAAGCTGCTGACCTTGCCAATGATTGCTTTGTTATGGAAAATTCTAGTCTGACCTGGGCCCGAGAGGCCGATCTGGGTAGCTGGAATACTTGTTTATAGGATTTCACTAATAGCTTATCCAGTATAGCTACCTCCGCCCCCTCATTGTTTGTGTCCCATTTGCAAGGGTTGGCAGTAATTTTGCTCTCATGATCATGCTCATTGGTTTTAGGGGGCGCCCGAGAATGGATTTTGCCAAGTTGCTGAATGCCCGGTTTAAAGCTTGAGCCTTCTCTCGTATTGCTTCTTTGTGTGCTATGAATGTGCCTCTGGAGTCAAACCTGACCCCTAGATATGTGTATGCTGCTACCTCTTCAATATGCTGCCCATTTAAGAACCACTTGCGTTGTAAGGTCGGTTTGCGGTTAAAGGGTATTATTTTGGACTTCCCATAATTAATTTCTAAGTCGTTAGCTAGTGCATAACCTCCTAGGTAGTTCAAGAGTTTCTGTAGACCTACTCTGGAGTTACTGAGCAGCAGCAGGTCATCTGCATGGAGTAGGTTGGATACTTGATGATCCCCCTAAACTTGGTGGATGAGCTGATTGCTCATCCAATGCAGGGGATAGATCTGATATATACAGATTGAAGAGAAGCGGTGCTAATACACAACCCTGTTTCAGGCCGACAGTGGTTTTGATGGGCCTGGATAGAAAAGAACTGTATCCCAGTTTGATTTTAACCCTTGTATTAGAGTGGAGCATAATGATATCATTTAATAAATTCACCAGCAGCCCCCACTGCTGTAGTTTTGTCCATAATTTATCTCTAGGAACGCAATCAAATGCAGCCTTAAAATCCACAAAGCACATATAAAGGGGTGTCCCTGTGGCCCTTGCTCTGTTCATCACCAGGCTTAAAGCCATGAGATTTGTCAACGTGCCCTGTGTGCGTTTAGACGGTAGTTGGAAAGTAGGAAGGCCTTCCCTGCCTTGTAAATGGGGTGAATTATCGAGCCCTTCCAACTGGCTGGAGCAGAACCTGTTATTAGAATATGATTAAACATTGTGGCAAAGACGGCTGCCCATTTTGATGCATGCACTTTAAATAGGGCCTGTGGGAGGCCATTGGGACCAGAGGCACAGTCTCTGCGTGTTTTTTTCTATTATCTTAGTTATTTTGAGAGGACTGAATGAGATGGACTCCTCCGTCTCCCTGTTATCCTCAATTATCTCCCACGGGGGTATGTTGGTATCTGTTGAGGAAATTTCTTTGAAGTGGGATTTCAAATATCCCACCCATGCTTCCTCCACGACGTTTGCATTGTTCGCAGCTCTGGGACCTTTCTCGATGGAATTAATCAGGCTCCGGAACTGGCTCAAATTTGCCAATGTTGATGCATAGTGTAGTTTCGCCCATAATGTCTCCTGTTTTGCTTGTCTAAAAAGGCAGATGGCCCTCTTTAGCAGTTTCCCTTCTTGACGTAGAATTTCTAAAATTGATTAATCGGTGGGATGTTTCTGTAATTGTCTCAGGAGCCTATTTTCTCCTGCTTTCCTCCTTCGTATTATCGCAGCCATGAAGTGCCCTTTAACACCTAAGAAATCCCATTTCTCCCTATCCTTCTTAAACATGACGTGTTACTTTCGCATGTAAAGCAGCCTAGCCTAACTCTTCGACTAGCGAAAGGTCCTGATGTTAATTAACTGGATGAAGGTCATGTTGTGACAGTCCGTCCTTAATACAGGCAGTTCAAGCACCCTTCATTTCCGAAATGCAGTTGCCTGGGTGGATTCATCTCCCAGTATGTTGACCTGCCTTACCATTTGTGGCTGGTAGTTTCTCCATTGAATGACTCTCCAATGTATTAGTCGAAGTGGAATCATTTTCATTTTCTTTGGTTTGTGTCTCTTTGCTGAGATTTGCTCGCCCTTTGCTGTTATTCATGTCTTTGTTGATGTTCTTCCCATGTTGGTCTCATATTGCATCTTTTCTTGGAGCGTTGTGGTCTCAGTCTTGCTTTATCTATGGTGGCATGAGGGTGTTATTCAAGGCAATGACATTGCACCGTTTGTCATGAGAGATTTTAATTCTTCTGCTCAACCCCTTGCCATCTCTGGGGCATCAAAGAAAAGCGTTATTGATAATTGAAATATGACCTGGATAAATTTAGATATATCAGAGATTGATCACCCTTCGTTTCTGTTTGAGTCCCTCGAATGACTTGTACATCCATTGTGCTAGGCACGTGTAGTCTGGGAGAATCTACATGCCCTGTAACAAATTAACTGGTCCCTATCCCCTTAGTACATCAGATAAATGGGGTGACACTTAAACATTATGGGATTACTTATTTTCTTCAAATAAAACTGACTAACAGTATCAGTGCTTTCCAAAAATGCTAAAGTAAAACTTTATATTATTACTGAGAAAATTAATATCATCCTTAGTTGGCGAGAGGTACTAAAACATAGCAATACATGTTCTTGAATAACTGACTTTAGGCACCGCAGTCTGGACATCCTACATGCATGCTGCAGTAAAATAAAAAAAGCAAAAGAGCAGAAATTTTGTGTAGTTGCAAAGATACTGCCGTTCACCAAACCTTTGGAGTAGTTCTATATATTTTAGTTTCCTCAGTAAGGATGCATGTTGATATATGTATGAAGTGCAATATTGCGGCTCATCGTTTATCCTGCAAGGGGCATTGCTCAAATAGCACACACAGTGTGCTCCTTTCCAACTTCAGTTTCTAAATGCTCATCATGCAGTGCTAAAGGTTTAGGTTTTCCCACGATCAAAAACACATTACCATGCCAAATTCAAATGCCCCTATTACCTCAGTGCCCATAATGATGGGGAGAATGATTCCCAGAAGTACTGCTCAGTGGCAGGCATAAAGACAAGTTTGGGGATGGAGACCAACGTACATAGCTTTGTCTGTATCTTTTAACAGCGGAAAACATGAAAGTGTAGCGCTACATGATAACTCAAGGCAATTTGTTAACTGGAGCTTATGAAAATTTGAAATTGAAAACTCTTATTTCCACACAATTGTTTTTCTTCAAGCAAGTCAGTGGCTACCTGGCAAAAACAGCCATCCGATTTATTTTATCACCCTGTCACCAAGGCAGACCAGGTGTAGAGCAGCAGGACCAATTGCTTTTTTTTGATAGATTTGCGGTGAGAGCTTAAAATAAGTTGAGCTACAGTTTAGCAACTTACCTCTTGGATGGCGTTCCTGACACTGCTGTGACTTTGAATCTGCCATTAGGCGTATTGTGTATACCCTGATTTCACTGACATTAATTTCTTCCATCTGTTGGTACTCTGGCAGTTTGCCAAAATGTTGTTGATCCTGGTGTCTTACTAACTCAGACCTGGAGTTTCTCCTGCCTGCTTCCTTCACAATGTGCTATTTCCATTTGGACTTGGCTTATTGATTATCCACTGCACAAACACGCACACACCACCTGGCAAGGCACTCACAACCACGCTACACAGATGCACACAACCCTACCGAGTTCCACACATCCCTCCTTGCAAATGCATACCACAGTATGGATACATGCACATGCAGAAACACTCCCTCTTGCACAGATGCAGACTTCTACTTGTGCAGATGCAAATAAACCTCTAGACTGAAACCAACATCACCGATAGACAGTAAACACACACACACACACACACACACTTGCCCTGTAGGCAGAGCTACGCATCCTATGCACATACATATCCTCCTGCACAGGCCGACATACTTTCTAGTTTAGAAACATACTTTCACGTGTCACTGTCTGTCTGAACCCCTTTCAGCGGACCGCGGGGCCAGTAGGGGTTACCGGGCCCAACTGTCGTGGTTGAGGCCTGTTACTCTTAATGTCCCAGGGCCTGACCTACTATGAAACCTGCTGAATGGGGTCAAGTACCACTTCTGAACTTGACTGTAAGTGGTAGTTGTATTCGAGCAGTCAAGGCTCCCTCAGATGGGGTGTAGATACAGGTCAGTGAACACAATACATAAATCAAAGTGCAAACAGTTAGAACAATAAGTTAATGTCCAGCCAGATACTTGATTTTGTAAG
Source organism: Pleurodeles waltl (assembly GCF_031143425.1). NCBI lineage: Eukaryota > Metazoa > Chordata > Amphibia > Caudata > Salamandridae > Pleurodeles > Pleurodeles waltl. Next base: position 1,171,939,436 of record NC_090447.1, on the reverse strand, counting down.
AAATTTTTTATTTTATTTACAACTCTTTGCATGCAATGAAGTACGACATTCAGAAGCAACAACACAGTCCCCCCCTTGAGGTTGGGGCTCTAGTAGTTGTCAGGTGAATCCCTGTCCCACTCTCCTTTGTGTAACGTGTTCCAGGATATTCCCCATTCACTGGTGGAAGGCAAACTATTAGGCTGTACTCAAGAGTTCTCCCTTTGACTCTTTAGGAATTTAATCAAAAGTGTCTATGGTGCCGAAGCACTGGTAGTAGCAAGCCCCCAACTGGCCAAGTTCATGGTGGAGGCAGGGCAGTTCCCTCACAGCATGGATCGAACCTGCGGGTTGTAGCATCAGTTTCTCCTTTGTGGAGCGGCTCTAATCCTTGAGCAACATTGGTACCGGCAGACCTTGGTGGCAAATGGGTTGCCGAGGTATGTGGCGATACAGGCACAGACTCCTTCGTTCTCAGCACCCTGGCGATCACAAGTCTTAGCACTCCTTGAAATGTTGGTTTACCTGTGGCCCCCTCTGGCAAAGGGGTCACCACAGCACAGCAATACGGGCGTAACAGGATTTGCATGGCGCTCAACATACGGCAGTCCTTTCCTGGCAAAACAGGGGTTGCCAAAAGCAGTCCTGCAAAAAGGCAGCAGCTCAATCTGTGCACAGCCAAATCCTCACATCTCACAAAAGGAGTCCTCATGGTAAGGCTCCCCATGGGACTTTGCTCCCTCCAATGCTCTCCTATTCCTCAAAGGGCGCACTAGCCTTGACAAGAATGCAGACGCTGGTGCTCCAGGCTTGGTTTCACTGAGTGATGTCCCCTATCCCAGCATGGAGACCAGTAGACCTTGGCCCCAGTCTTGGTCACAGGCAGAAGTCTTGTAGAGCTTCCACTTCTCACACAAACTGTCTGACTGCTTGGCAGATGACAATTTTTGGGGGGGGCACAACATCGCCTTTTTATAGTATTTTTCCAGATGCCCAATGTAATTTAGCGTGCGAGCCTTCAAAGTATTATGTTGGGTCATGTTTCCTCAAGAAAGATGTCTGTTGTAGCAGGCATGATTCCAAAGCTGATTGACCCACAGTACAACTCATGGTAGTGACCGAAGTTCACACATGGATGTCCGCCACAGGGATAAGTGCATCAAAAGATTAATCCCAGCCCCTCAGCCCTATTCTTTGATTCACTTATCAGCCTCATCTCCCTTCCTTAGAGATGTCTAGGCAAGCAATCCACAAATCTGCTTGGGGAAGGGAATTCCTCTCCTTTTCATGACCTTAGCAGGAAGGCCTGGGCTTCCCAAAATTTAAATATACTGCACCCTTGCAGGCACATTTACTCAGTGTACACTCATGGCGCACTTACTGTCTATCAACAACTCCTCTATTGTTTGTACCTTTACACGCACACATGCATTCAGCCCACACAATGTCAGTGTTCACTGGTCAGCACGGAAACTTTTCAATCATTAACCAGCGTGTGTTATTTTTGAAACACACACACACACTGCCAGCACACACACTTGCTATGTGTGCGTGGCACAACACTTCACCCTTCATGTATTGTACTTCACACAAGCACACATACGCCCAGCACATACTTTTCCTTTGCACACACTGCATAGTACTACATCTCTCACGTAATGATTTTCTCTCAGACATACCTACACCCAGTACATGTACTAACCACACATGCTGCACAGTACGGCTTTGTCCATGTACTGTACCCTTCCCAGACACAAATACAAATAAAGCAGTTGCTACTCGTGCTCTGTGCAGTACTTTGTAGCTACCTTATGTAGGCCTACAGTTAGTTTAGCAGCAGAGCATTTTTAAAAAGGTCAGTGATCCTTTAGACTTCACACTAGTGTCATTGGGTAAAAAGGTCCTGTTCACTGCCACTGAGCATGATATCATGCCACCACTGCACTTGTGTTGCTTAACTCCTCGTGAAGGCAGTAGCTTTCCACCATGATGAGGGTAGTGCTTTGGGCACCCATCCCGGTGCAACAAGACTACAATATGTGAGACAGGCCTATGTCATGGCGCACACGCTTGATCCGTGTTCGCCTATGACAAAAAAAAATCGGCTTTAGGCATTCATACAGCAATACAGTTGGGACTCAGGGCATGGGTACACATCTTTACATGCAGAGGACTTCTCCATCCCAACACTATTTATACACAGGGCCGGCGTTAGGGCTGTAGGAACGGTGCGACCGCAGTGTTCAGCAATAACTTATGAAATTTGTGATTTAAAAGCTCCTACTGAAAAGTTCCTTGTGCTTCCAGCCTTCAGGAAGCAATTAAAATGCCTCTTGTGAATAATGTTCCTGCTAGGAAGAGAGATGGGAGTTTTGTCTAGCAGCAGCTTTGACTCTCAATAAAGTAGCGTAGAGGGTTAATATGCCTGCTGCAAAAAACAGAACTATATTTTATGGGAATAGCTGAGTGGATTAGTCAAGCCAGCCTTTACAAGCTCTTTAAAACAAATGAATGAATGTGAAAGGGGGGCTATGGAGAGGTATGGGGCACATTTGCTGGATGGTAGTGAGGTAATCTGGGGGAGATGGTCATGGGGTAGGGGAGGGGGTGCCAAAAAAGACTGTCGCACAGGGCACCACCAGTGCTAAAGCCGGCCCTGTTTATACACATGCCCTGCTAGAAAGCCACGGCTAGCTGAAGTAGCCCAAGTTTTCATAATCTTGCATGCTGTGCCATTGTAGGTGTGCGGGTCCACCTCCCTCCCCAGAGGGTTTGGCAAGTTTGATATGTAAGCTGTAAAAATGTCATGCCATCTTCCAGAATCCAGCGCCTCAATCTGCACAACCTCTTTTTCACATAAAAAGTGCCAATTGCAGTGAACCCCAATTGCAGCATTACGACAGAGCAACACTCTATATAAACTCGAACTCTATCTAGACTGAGCACTAACAATCCAAACTTAAATAGCTGCATTAAAGACTTCCAGACATCTTTTGCAGGTCCATGACCCTCCGTTTAATGCATTCTCATTATCGTCATTATAAAGGCCATACAATGCATTTTCAAAGGGACTTTTTCTGTCCTGGAGGAGCTCCCTTCTAGTATCACGATAAACAAATCTGGGCTCCTGTCAGGCATTTCAGCATTGTAAAACATAAATAAGTGGTGTTACCCATGAAGGTCCGTATTATTTAATCATGCAGTGAGAGACCATAAATTGAAAGCAGGTAATTGAAGACAGGTCCAGCGACCTGGGCCCGAGGGACAGGCATTAAAGGCGCATTTGTGCTTGGGGCAATGTGAAAGGAAAATCACTATGGTTAAGCAAAAGTACTAGGACGGGGCTACGGGGAATAGGCACCTGAAGGATCAGATGGCCAGAACTCTGAGACTTGAGACAGGAGAATCAAAGACCACATGTAAGGCATGGGGGCTGTGATGAGAGGCCTAGAGAACAGCAAGGACCTTAGTCGAGAGACTATCGGAGCTGGAATTGTAAGTCTTTTAACCCCTGCCCCAAGCCTTACCAGAAAGTACTGGAGGTATGGTGAAGAAACTGAGTTGTCCTTCTTCCCTCCTGTAGCTTCTGTCAGCTTGCGGGTGCAGTGTGTCCATCGACCTCAAGGAATTGCTGGCTGGTTTCAGCAATCCACGATCCAGCAGCTAATTCCAGCACATAGACTACCTCAAAGTCCTCCAACAGACTAATTTCCCAAAAGGCAAGGCATTGTTTTAGCTGTGGGTAGGCTCCGGTCTCTCTTGGCCAATCCCAGGATAGAGGCCAGCCATGGGCTTTTAAACAGTCACAGGTCTACACGCTTTCTCCCCATGTTAATGGGGTTTGTGTTAGCATTCCTGAGTGGCTGATAGCACGGACATGCCACAGCTCTGCCCCTGTTTAACATGATTTAATGTTCGTTATCCATTTACATATATAAATTGAGGCCCTCATTACAACCCTGGCGGTCGGTGTTAAAGTGGCGGTAATACTGTCAACAGGCCGGAGGTAAAAAAAAAAAAAAAGGGATCACGACCATGGCGGAAACTGCCAACACAGACAGCCACTTTAACACTCCGACCGCCACAGCGGTAGCAACAAACACCATGGCGGTACCCACCAACAGACAGGCGGAAGACAATGTACCGCCCACACTATTACAAGGCACCAATCCGCCAGCTTTTCCGGGGCGGTACCAACGTCACCAAAAGCACGGCGGAAACAGTACACAGAAGGGAAACCACTCACCTCTCGACACCCAAGGAAGAACTAGGACGCAATGGAGCCCGAATTGCAGATCCTACCCATGTTGCTGTAACTATTAATACACCACAAAGTGGAAAGAAGGCGGCGGCAGTGGCGACGATGACAGTGAGTACTGCACCTAGCACACAGGGGAGGGGAGGAGGGCAAAGAGAGTGACACACACGCGACACGCAACACCCCCACCTCCCACCCACAACAACATACACACACACACATCCAATAACATCACAGATACACCCTGTCACCCCCTTGAAGAACGCAAGGACCTAACGAAATGAGTTTAGTGTAATATTCAAACAATCTGATAGATCAAGAGAACAGCAAATAATCAGTATACACAAATATTTAAAGCAAGTACGCAAGTCCATACACTGTCCCATGAAATGTCCGTGGACCAGTGGTCCCAAAAAGCATGGGCGAAGCCCACACATGACACCTTCCTCAAAACGGAGAGAACACTGCAGGGGCATCAGGTCGAAAAAAATAAAAACAGGCACCTCCGGGGGAAGGGGAGGGGGGCACTTCAGCCGGATGATGGTACAACGCCGCTGCTCCTCGAGGGGGCTCCATGCCCTCTGACTTGTCCTGGGGAGTGCAAAGTCACAGTCTCTCAAGTGGGTGGGTTTCACACTGCTTGGTCCTGGGGAGTGCAAAGCCACAGTCTCTCAAGTGGGTGGTTTGCCCACTGCTTGGTCCTGGGGACTGCAAAGCCACAGTCTCCCAAATGGATGCCTTCCTCCACTGGTTCTGGAGGGGGCTTTGTGCCAGAGTGCTTCATCCTTCTCCACTGGTTCTGGAGGGGGCTTTGTGCCCAGTGTGCTTCATCCTGCTAAGGAGGGGGTGAGTGGATGCATTTCTCCACTGGTTCTGGAGGGGGCTTTGTGCCCAGTGATGCTGCACCTGGGGTGTGGCAGTTGACTTCGTCTCACCTGGGTGTCTCAGCCACGCAATGTACCTCGAACAGGTAGCATGATACTCCATGGAGGCAGAGACACACGCCATCCTGCGGTGACTTAGGCTGCCAATTGCTGGTTCGTGTCAGTGCTGGAGGTGGTGTCTCAAATGGCGGGTCCAGGGTCCAGGACGTCACCTGCAGACTCTGACAGCTGCACACTGGGGATGGGGCTGATGTCTGACAGAGGGACATCGGCTGTGCACGTGGCAGTGCTGATGGTGGGGCAGGTGGCGGTGGCTGCGGCGGAGATGCTGCCAGTGCTGGCCGTGGTGCAAGTGACTGTTGTGGTGGATGGAGACACCATACCGTCTCCGGCAGCCTCGGATGGCTGATCCTTGGGGAGGATGCTGCAGACTGAAGTTGTGGCAGCGGCGGTGCAGGTGGCGGTCGGAGCGGCGGTGGTGACTGTGGTGCATGTGGCTGCCATCCCTGATGATATGGTGGTCAGGAGACATCGTGCCCAGAGGTGATGTGCCCTTTGGCTTGTGGCCCTTCCCCATCCTGACAGTCGCTGTAGGGACCTTGGCACTGTCCACTCGGTGTTTGGGCGAGGCCTTGCTGGGTGGGTGGTGTGACTGTCCCCTGCTGGAAGCCGGCCACTGTTTGACCTTTGCAGGTGGTGGAATAGGGTGGTCCTTCTTTTCTGTCGGTGGCACACTGGCAGCTCTCACGGGTGCCTCCTTAGACTGTAATGGAGTAGCAGGGACCACAGCGGATGCAGATTTGGTGGCTGAGGTGCTGGGCTGGGATCTAGACATCCTGGCTTTAGGGGAAGGGCGGTGGGGGAGGTGTAGGTAAGAGGTTAATGTTTGCTAGGAAAATCTATTTTGGCACACTGGGACGGGAAGATGGAGGGGTGTGGGAGTGGAGGAAGAGGTAGTGGTTGTAGGAGGTGTACGTCTGCTGAGTTTGGGTGAAGGTGCATCGGTTGGAGGCTGTTGTGAGGTGAATGGCTGTTGAGTGGGTGTGTGCCTGCTTTTGTGTACTTTGGGAGGAGGGCTTACAGACACACTGGGAGAGGACACGGGGGACGTGTGAATGGTAGTGGGGGTGGTGATTGCACCCGAGTGGTGTGTAGTGATGGGCGTGCTGGTGATGGAGGTAGTGGCTGAGGATGTAGTGCATGCAGGTGTGAGTGGAGACGAGACTGGGAGGGAGGTGGAGGAGGGGGACACAGTGGAGGAAGTGGATGTTGGTATGTGTGCATGGGTATGTGCTTGTGTGAGTGCCTATGGGATGTGTGGTGCTTATGTTTGCCTGAGCCACTTTTGTGTGTTGCTGTGTGTGCATGCTGGTCTGATGGTGTGCTTGGGATACGCTGAGGTAGAGGGGATTGGGTCTGGGTAGTGGAAGTTGGAGGGGGGAGGCTGGACACAGAGACAATGGCTGCCATCAGTGCTGAGGCCAGAGTCTGAAATGCTCTCTGTTTGGCCGCCACACCAGAATGAATGCCCTCCAGGTATGCATTTGTTTGCTACAAATGCCTCTCGACACCCTGGATGGCATTCAGAATGGTTGACTGCCCAACAGTGAGGGATCTCAGGAGGTCAACAGCCTCCTCACTGAGGGCTGCAGGGCTGACTGGGGCAGGGCCTGAGGTGCCTGGGGTGAAGGAAATGCCCACCCTCCTGGGTGAGCGGGCACAGGAAACACTCTGAGGGGCTGCTGGGAGGGCGGTTCGGGTGGGGAGGTGGCGGCTGTACCTGTGCCCACCACCGCCAGGGAGCTTCCATCAGAGGAGTCGCCGCTGTCACTGGTAACCCCTCCTGTCCCCGTCATGGAGCTCCCCTCGCCCTCAATCCCACTGGTGCCTTCACCCTCTGTAGATTCACCCTCCAGGGCCATGTGGGATGCAGCTCCCTCCGTCGCCGGTGCCTCTGCTCCTCCGCCAGATGATGCTAATGCACACAAGGACAGGGTGACAAAACAAGAAGGGGGGGGAAAAGACAGAAAACACATGGTCAATGACAGCAAAACCACGTTGGCGGACACAACACACAGGGAGCAGCCCTATGCACTAGGCCATGCACTCGCAGTTAGTAGGAAATTCACCAGGCCATGAGGTACTATGCCTAACAACATTTGCTGCACACCTGGAACCCACAGGAGCCTGCCCGGTTGTAGATGCCCACTAAAATTATTGGGGCTGGAGTGCCTCAGAGCCTACCCAACATGGGACCTACCTACCAAGTTCACCCTGGCCTAGAGGAACCCACAGCCCACATCCCCCCACCCAGACACTTTGTAAAGATCGCAGAGTCAGCTTAATGACACTGTACTCACCCCCTTGTGGCTGCTGTGATGGCCTCAAGTGCCCATCCAACTCCGGATATGCCACTGCCAGGATCCGGAACATCAAGGGGGTCATGGTGCGATGGGCACCCCTTCCACGTTGGGAGGCCAGCCCCAGCTGGGCCTCTGCCGTCTTCTTGCTCCAGCGGCGCAGGTCCTCCCATCTCTTGCCGCAGTGGGTACTCCGTCTATGATAGACCCCCCAGGGTCCGCACTTCCTTGGCGATGGCACGCCAAATACCCTTTTTCTGGTGGGCGCTGAACCTAGAGGAAAGGTACAGGAGGAAAGGAAATTACTCACCCGTCCGGACTGTCATACTCATTGTCCATCAGTTCCCACCCATGCCCTGACGCACATACACTCACCATCCTCACATGCAGGCCTCAGCCCCCCCCATGTTTCTTCCATCCACACCACTCCAAACAGGCATTGCCCATGCATCATACTCACAGTGTACTCGCCTGTTTGTCTGGAGGACCGTAGAGTAGCGTGTTCTGGGGGAGGACCCCATCCATCAGTTTGTCCAACTCCTTCGCAGTGAAGGCAGGGGCCCTTTCGACAGACACTCGAGCCATTGTCGCTTCCAGACTCAGGTCACAGCAGCACTTGCAGTGTAGGTCCTCTCCTGTTGAAGGTCAGGTATCAAGTGAGTGAACAGATAGAAAATGGCAGTCATTTCCGCGGCGGTGCGTACCGTCACCGCCAACGTACATCGTCATTGGCTCCTGGAACCCATAGGGCCCAATGATAACCAATGCTGAATTGCACGGCGGTCTTCAACCGTCTACCACGACGCTGCACAACGCCAGCGCAGTTACCTCATTTCCCCTTGTCCCTCCTCACAGGTCAGGCAGCCGCCATTTCAGGGGGGCAAATGGCATGGCACCTAACTGCCTCACAGCACAATTTGGCAGATATACGGACAAACTACGCCACACACGGATTTACTCACATTACTGCAAACACACTTGTGCAACCTATGTGGTACATGACCCTCTGCTCACCATTCTCCTCCATAGGGCACATCCTCTGGGGCAGATGATGAGATGGCGTCATCCCCCGGTGTACAGACCCCTAGAGGACCTGTCTACAATGGAAGACAGACACATCATTATCACCTACAGACTTGATTGTGCCACAATCCGAGACCTGTGTGCCCAATTGGAGCTAGACCTGATGTCAGCTATCCCTCAGAAATCCCCCCTCTAGTGCAGGTCCTGTCAGTGCTCCATTTCCTGGCAAGTGGCTCCTTTCAAACTACAGGGGCCATGGCATCTGGGATGTCTCAGCCAATTTTTTCCTAAGTGTTGACCAGAGTGTTGTCTGCCCTGCTGAAACACATGCGCAGCTACATCCTGGTTCCAGGTGGAGGATTTGCCCACAGTGAAAGCTGACTTTTATGGCCTGGGACATATCCCCAACATCATTGGTGCCATTGATGGTACACATGTGGCATTTGTCCCCCCCCCGCAGAAATGAACAAGTATACAGAAATCCAAAAAGCTACCATTCGATTAATGTGCAGAGGGTGTGTTTGGCGGACCAATATATCTCTCATGTGAATGCCAAGTATCCTGGCTCTGTGCATGACGCCTACATTTTGAGGAATAGCAGTATCCCTTATGTGATGGGCCAACTCCAGAGGCACCGTGTGTGGCTAATAGGTGAGCCCAAGGTCCCCACACAGTATGAGTAGGTGTCTGGGTATGGGGTAGTCCCTAAGGGTTAGTGTGTGTCTAACAGGTATCCCTCGACATTTGCAGGTGACTCTGGTTACCCCGACCTCTCATGGCTACTAACCCCAGTGAGGAATGCCAGGACAAGGGCAGAGGAACAGTACAATGAGGCACATGGGCGAACTAGGCGTATTATTGAGAGGACGTTCAGCCTCCTGAAGGCCAGATTCCGGTGCCTCCATCTAACAGGTGGCTCCCTATACTACTCACCAAAGAAGGTGTGCCAGATAATCGTGGCATGCTGCATGTTGCACAACCTGGCATTGCAACGCCAGGTGCCTTTTCTGCAGGAGGATGGGCCTGATGATGGTCTTGTGGCAGCGGTGGAGCCTGTGGACAGTGAGGAAGAGGAGGCAGAGGAAGAAGATATGAGAACAACAGAACGAACATCATCATGCAGTACTTCCAGTGACACACGGGTAAGAGACTGTCACTGCTCCTCACATTTATGAATACTGTAAGACATTGTATAAGTCAGCCTCTTCACCTCTGTCTATGGACACTTGACAGTTCACTTTGGCTTTCCATTTTTCAGATGAGGGTACCTCATTCTGCCTTCTGCTATATGTACTGCTGCCCAACAACTGTCATACATTGGTATGAGCAAATTAACATTTACATTGATATTTGTTGGTGATGTTGTAATAATACATGTGTGAAAGAACAGACTGATTCCAGATTGGTTTGTGATTCAGGGGTGTTTATTTAGCGGCTGATGTGTATAGGGGTACGTGCAAGGGGCTGGGTTGATGGTGGAGGAAGGTCCATAGTAGAAACCAGTCTCTTGGTATCACAGGTGCATTGTCCAATGGGGCATAGGAAGGGGATTGATGGCAGTTCAAGGCGGACACAGTGACATAGTGGGACAGAAGGGTGACAATCTGGAGGGTCCTATTTCCTGGCGGGGGTCTTGGCAATGTTCTCTGTCTTCTGCTTGGATCTCAGGGACCATTTGCAGGGTGGATCTCCTTCTGCAGGGGGTGGGGTGCTGGTGGGCTGTTGTTCCTGTGGCGGGGACTCCTGTCCACTAGCGCCGACGGAGGTGGACGGCTGTTCCTCGATTTTGCTACTATCAGGGGCCCTTTGTTGTGCCACTGTGTCCCTCATGGTCTTGCCTATGTCATCCAGCACCCCTGCTATGGTGCCCAGGATGGTGTAGATGTTGGTGAGGTCCTTCCTGATCCCCATGTATTGTCCCTCCTGCAGCCGCAGGGTCTCCTGAAACTTGGCCAGTACCGTGCCCATGGTCTCCTGGGAATGGTGGTATGCCCTCATGATGTTTGATAGTGCCTCGAGGAGGGTCGGTTCCCTGAGCCTGTCCCTCTCCCTGTCACACAGCAGTCCTCCCAGCTTCCCAGCTTCCCTGTTGTCCTGTGCCTCCGTCCCCTGAACCTTGTGCCCACTGACCCCAGCTCCCTGATCGTCCTGGGTTTGTTGGGTTGCCTGGGGTCCCTGTAGTGGTGGACACTCTGCTGATTGACGTGTCCTGGGGACATTGGCATGAGCCTGCTGGGTGGCTGCTGTGGTGGTGTTTCCTGAGGGGGGAGATTCTGTGGTGGCTTGGGACTGTGGCAGGGGAACCGACTGTCCAGAGGTCCCTGAAGGGCCAGGCTGGTCATCTTGATCCAGGCTTGCAGAGATGCTGTTGTCACTGTGGGCCTCTTCTGTGGGGGGACTGGATATGGCTGGCACCTCATGTTCGGTGACGTTGGGTAGGGGTCCTGTTGGGGTGTAAATACATTGTTATTTTATCTGTGTGTGCCATCTTGTGTAATGGGTGTTTCCTTCTATTACTGTGCTTGCATTATCGCCTTGGCCCTTGTGTTAGTGGTGTTTGTGTGCCCTGGGTCAATCTCCCTATTTGATATGCTTTGGTGATGGGTGTCCATGCATTGTTGTTGCATGCAGGGCTTGGTTGTGGGAGTGGTGGGGCGTGATGGTGGAGTCATGGGATTGAGGGTGGGAGTATGTGAAGGCATGCAGGTAGGGTGGGGGATATAGTAGTAAAGATTTGACTTACCACAGTCCAGCCCTCCTGCTACTCCTGCGAGGCCCTCAGGATGCATTTTTGCCAAGACTTGCTCCTCCCATGTTGTTAGTTGTGGGGGAGGAGGTGGGGGTCCACCACCAATCCTCTGTATGGCTACCTGGTGCCTGGATACCATGGAACGCACCTTACCCGTAGGTCGTTCCATCTCTTCCTTGATGTCATCCCTTGTTCTTGGATGCTGTCCCACTGCGTTGACCCAGTCGACCATTCTCCTCCATAGCTCCGTCTTCCTTGCAATGGATGTCTGCTGCACCTGTGATCCGAATAGCTGTGGCTCTACCCAGATGATTTCCTCCACCATGACCCTGAGGTCCTCCTCAGAAAACCTGCTGTGTCTTTGAGGTGCCATGATGTAGTGTGAGCCATGTGTGAGGTTGATGTGATGTGTGGGGGTGATGTGTTGTGGTGTGTGGTGTGTCGTGCGTGGATGGTGTATGAGTGATGATGGTGTGTGCCTCTGGGTGCTGGTGTGGTCTTAGCTTTTCTCTCTGCGTCTTCAAAAAATTTTGGTGTAAGGGATTGTGGGTAATGTGGGTGTGTGTTTTATAGTGTTGTGGGTATGGTGTGTGTCAGGTGTGTGTATCTTGAATTGTCCAATTTGGTGTAGTTTTGTAAATGTGTGTGTATTTTGAGCGCAGTGGTGTGTACTGCCAATGGTTTACAACGGTTAAAAGACCACTGCGTTGATTCGTGGGTCGTGATACTGTGGGCGTATTCCTGTTAGCGTAATGGTGTGAGTTTTGCTATTGCCAGTTTGTCACTGACCTTTGGTCTGGCGCACTTGTGTGGGTGTCTGTATAGTGGCGAAATTCTCAGTGTGGGTCATAATACCCATGGCGGATGTCCACCGCGGACACGGTATGTTGGCAGCCATCGGCACGGCGGTCAGCGGGATTTACCACCAGGGTTGTAATGAGGGCCTAAATCTTCTTGTCCCTGCCAGGTTTCGGGATCGAAGATTGCTCTGGTGGGTCTATTCTTTGGCATCCTCTGCTTGGTCTGTTAAGTCATGTGATATAGCTGTTGATTTGCTACTTTATCTGGCAGGATTTGACATGTCTTCAAGGTCTGAGATTCAATTTTCTGCTTCTGCCACGTGATCAACTGCATTCATTATGTCTTTTCATGGTAGACAGACATCCTCACCACCCTAGCCTTGTAGCCTTGGGTTGTGTTATAGTGCTGCAGTCATTCTCCACTGGTTCCAGTCTCAGCCTCTTTGAGGCCTGGCGTGCAGTCTCTACGATCCCCATGTACCTTAGTTTCTCAGTTCAGCCTGTACTGCTCTTTTGTCTCTTGCTTATTTTGGGCCTTTAGTGAATGAGCAGCTGCCTGAATCTCCCTGTGCCAGTGTGTCTTGTCTGCATGGGTTGTCTCCTCTGCTTTGGCACTAGAATGGGTTGCGGATCTGAGGATTTTGAAGGATTTCCAGGCATTTGTCTGTAATGCTAGTAAAGCCTTGCTCTCCCCCGCCACCCCCAACCCCACCTCTTTCATTTTTGAATCACTCGATGACAGACCCATTCTAGCCCATGATGTGTCAGACTAGCTGAGCTGTCTCCATTGGCCCAGTGTGGTTTACAACATGGCTCTCTCTACTTGTACTAAAGGATGACATCCACAAAAGCAAATGTAAGACCAGCACCCAACATCCAGAGAACCTTCTGTGATACCTTTAAATAAGAATACACAAAATCTCAGTCAAGAATTATAAAGCGTGGACTGTCACCTTTTTCAAAGACCCTAACAGTTCCCTCAATTCAACATTTGAAGATGCTTTCTAAAGTCCACAACCTGGTAGTAAGCATACCTGAACCCATTGCATCACAACAATTATTGTTACTGTGTGCATTAAGCTGGCTAATTACTAAGGCAACTAATTTAACTTCATTTTCACCTTGCTGGAATACTGAGAAAGCTGGAGAAGTTCCAACCCATTTCCTGGCTTTCTCTTCACTTTCACAATATTCAAGTTATTTTCGTAAGTATCTGACACAAATTTCATAGCACTGGCACCCACCAGCTGCAAATGATCATTCCTTCCTAAACTTTCAGCCATCATCCTCAGTTTTGTAGGCAATTTTAACCATCCTGAATCTCTCCATCATTCCAGTGAACATCCCTGAATAATTTAAAGACCTTCTTGCATCTTGTCGCTCTTGGAGAAGGCTGCATTTAGCTAAACATTGTGGACAGCTATAGACTAATGACTGATGAACCATTCCTCACTACACTGATAGAAAGAACCCTGCTTAACTGACTTTTTGTATGACAAGTTTTGTTACTATATTTAAAATAACCTCGCAAAAAATGCACTCTTACATGACAAAACATCATAGGACCCACAGTAGAATATGTAGAGTTAATTCAGCATCTTCTAATCCCAACATATTATTACAGTATTGAGGAGCAAGACGTTTTTGCAGATGCCCAGCATTCCACAACACTGTCGACATTGTCCACACCAATGACTGTGGATGCAATAACTTCAGATTCAAAGTGGGCAAGAAAGGAGATGCCATCTTTGTAGTTCTGAACCTGTCTTCCTCCCATGACCTGGTTCCTCACTCTATATCCCTCACTCATTTCTACAACATCTGGATTCATGACATAGCTTTGAACTTACTTTCTTACCTTCAAACAGCACAAACATCGTCTTGATCTCACCTTTTCTCTTGTTTCCTCTTTTGATAAACTGCATACATACAGTTTTGTTACAGCTCTAGTCTTCCTTAGCATTTACTTACCAACTGTGCCCTATCTCATACAGTAATTTGGCTGCAACTCCCAGATCTCGCTGAAACTGGAGCTATATTCTGACAGTGACAGCCTCTGGTTTCCTAACAAAAGGGTGGTCAAGACTTCTTCTGTCAACTGAGAAACATTCTGAAGAATCTTTTAAATCCTGAGCTCCTCACAGAGACAAGGTGAATATCACCATCTGCTGTCACGTTTGGACTACTACACTGCTCTCTAACTGGGTGAACCTTCATATCTACTTGACAGGCTACAGCATATTCAGTAGAATGCAGTAGGACTTATGCTAAGTATTTTCTGCCGCAGCTTGAGATGTATCCAGCTGTTTGCATCCTACACTTGCTTTCAATTGAATGAAGAGTTTCCTTCACGGTCCGTTGCACTCCCCAATATTCTTTTCCATGGAATACCACCATCTTTTCTCCAGAAGAATAAATCTTCAACTTGATAAATGACCTTTTCAGTTCTTCTCAGATTAAGAAACTTTACAATCACTTTGGTTTTCATAAAGCAGTTAAATCCTGGTGGTTCCAAAAAAGCTGAGCCACAAGATGTGTCCTTCTTGGTAAGTGTAGCTTTGTGCACTGTGTAGACTAGGTAATTCAGATTTGGCTGCCCCTCTCACTTTGGTTCCTTTGCAAAAAAATGTTTTTAAACTGCACTGTTGGTTAATATACAGATATGCATTGTGTATCTCAGGCTGTGCCACATTTGAAACTAAACCTTTGATTCTCTTTGTCTATCTTTCTCCCCCACATCTCTTTCTCCCTCTCTCATGTTTCACTAGCAGAATTGCTTAAATTTAAGACTCTTCAATAATGAGTCAGACCGTTCGCGCAGAAATGGGAATCTCCAGCCAAAGGATAGTCTAAGACACCATGGTTACATGGTCCACCGTAGGTAGATATGCCTCAGCCTAATCATGATCAAAGCCACCATAGTAGTGGGGTTGTTGGATTCCTGAAGATGGACTGTTGCAGGATCCTGAGATTGAAGTACACCATTGTAGTGAAACTGAGTTACTGACCTTCTCTTGATGTAGTGAGGCAGGATCCGGGGTGTGTCACTGAAAAACTAGAGAACAGGAGGTTGAGTTTCGATATCCTGTAGGAGGACACTGTAGTTCGTTTTAAGGAATACTGAGTTAGGAGACATGGGGATGGTCTAAGTTTGGAACAGAAATAAGTAGGCTATGTTTGAAAAACAGATTCTGGCCTAGGCTTTCCCTGAATTTAACAATCCTTCAACAGGGGAGATGCCACAGATTCCCTACCCTTTACCTCAAAGCCCTAGGAGCATATAGTAATAGATGTGAATTAGAGCAATCGCATTACCTGAGGAGGCTCTGGGACCAGTATAGTAGTTCTTTTTTGATATTGAGACCATGGAGTAGTCCACGCCACAATAATTGGGACATCCTTGAAAGAAGTAAGCAAGTCTTCCTTCGAAAGAAATGCTGACCAATTGGTGCACACAAGTTGTTTCTACTATAGAACCTCAGTGTTCACTGATATGAACACATTGTGCCTCTGTTGTGAGACTGCATTCATAATTATTTCTAATATTTTGGGAAGCTACTATCAAAGACCTGCTTTTGGTTTCTGTGAGTTATTCCATAGAATTCATTTTTGGATTTCTTTGTTGTGAACCCTTTACCAGTCAGAGAAAGGTTTCTTTTTCATTTTCTTTATTGAAATGTTTTTTTTTTTTTGATTGATATAACCATAAGACTAAGAGCAAGTAGGAAACAAACTGAGGGAGTACCCTCAACATCAGTGGCAAAGGTATTAGCTTGACTCTTTCTAGTAGGGCTGAATTCTTCAGTCCTCCATTTTTGCCTTATATTGAAATAGAACTCCTTTTTGGACCTAGGCACCTGTTTGGTCAATGGCTTTTTTATCAAAGTGATGTGTTGGCTAGACAAAAGATTCAGTAGCAGTCAACATTGCACAAGCTACTTGAACCAGGTTGTGTAAAGGATCTGAAGTTTTAGTACTATCAAGCTTTCTATCACCAGTAAGTGACATCGCACATTTCCATTTGTTGCAGTTCCTTTTTCCTGTAAGAACACCCCCGTTCACTGAGCTATAGTGTTTCTGTGAAAGAAATATGCATCATGAAGTAAATCGCAATAAATGGCCTCAATCCTCTGTAAATATTAAGGTTTCTTTTGTTCTCAAATAGAAGATAGTTTGTCCATGTCACTTCAACCACACCTTAAATTGGCCTCTACATGAGCATTTCAAGTGTAGCTCTGTCAAAGGCTTTATTCTTCCTGCATAATAACTAGATTGGTATCACAGAAATCAACATACGCTGCTTCTCTGGAAGGGTCTCCCTACAATTCACATAATCTGACTAAGGCTCTACTTCCAGAATCTCAAGATCCGTTATTTTGACTAGCGCATGTGACAGTATTTCTTCTTCAGCCCACAATTCCTAGTGCGCAGGTCCAGTGGAATTGTGTACGTCTTTAGGAGTCTATAAGGATTGTGTTCCCATTGGGGTAACATTTTTAAACCATTTGTAATTTCGAATTTAAGGCCAAGATGTGATTTTCTTTTTTTTTTTTTCCACGATTAGTTGGTCATTTATTTTCTATCCCATGTGACTTTCACATTCTCTTCTGAATTGCTGCTCTGTCATTCATTGTTCTCTCCACTAAACATAAATAGAGACTGGATATGTGGTTTAGATAGGCAACCAACACATTCAGTACTTCAACACCTCAAAATCTCTAAGTTCCCTATTAAATTTTCTACCCATTTTTCATCTGTTATGGTCCCTCTTGCCTGTATTTTAACACCACGTTTTCCATTGTTTACCATAATACCCTCATATGAGAGGAATATATGCTGCCAAATCACTCACCCTGCTTCAAATGAACTCTGGAACTTCACCTGGTTTAATATATGAAATTTTAAGGGCAGTCACTACATTGAACACGCTGTATATTTCAAATAGAACAAGAGTGTTATCTGTCATGCCCTACCATACACTGTAGATCACACCCATCATGAGGTTAATCTATATCTGTATCTGTACATCTCTTTATGGGAGCCACAAAATGTACCTTTCCAAACACAGTCCTATGTTTTTGAGAACTAGTCATTGTTTACTTGTACCCTTAGATACACAGTAAAGCTGCTGTAACAGGGAAGCTTTACCCTAAGCCACACTAGAAAAAACAGAAAGGCCAACTTCCTTAGAGAAACATGCAGATCTTGATATCCACCCTGATGACTTTGATTTGCAAGATTTGCTTAGTGGTGGCCATGTGTTTTTTCAGAAAAAGTTTGCCACAATCGCAACAGACGACCATGTATAGACCTTACAATGCAGCATGATAATTGTTTTTAAAGTCACATACTCTAGCCTTGATCCAGAGATATGATTCCACCTCAATAAATGTTCCTTTAGGATGTACAATTTTTGTTGGAAGGACTAAATTCTGGAGAACTGTTGGGGGTCAGATACTGTTTTTATACTAACCTTCACTTATGTATTTCTTCATTTGCTGCTGTTATACCCAGTAACCCATATCCATTGTCTAGAGCCTCTACGGCTCCACTTATAATCAGCACAAAGACTTAATCAAATTAATGTAGAGATCCCAAATTACCTCTGATGGTCTCAGTTACCTTTGACATATCGATTAGGAAATTGTCTGCAAGAAAGTCAGTTAGAAGTGAATCCTGCACCCTATAAGCATTTGGTTTCTTGGATTTTAACTTAAGTTTGGATGGTGTCATTGAAAATGCTAGAAGGTGCTGGGGCAGGGGATCCCCTTCTATGTATCACTTTATTAGCTGCCTGACAGAAACCATTGAATAGGCAGCCCCATACCCTGGGATAAATTGACTAGAGTACAGTACCTCCTCATCCGTGTTGTCTGTACAAGAGCCAAAATTGTGTTTTACAGTATGAAATCTATTCTAGACTCACATTCTTTACACAATTCTGCCTTTTATTGGTTGAGTCCAGAAGTATTCTGTCTTGTACAGGTTTTCTTAGTTACTGAGTGGGCGTCCGTGTAGGAGGAGCCCTTACATGACATCTGCCATAATCGCACAATGTCCATGTGTATGCCCAACATCCTAGATTCATTTTGTCTGCTGTTGAGTACGGCGGTTGTCATATACCTCAAAGAAAAAAAGAAATTGCATGAAAGAAGTCAACAAGATCAATACTGGAGAGAAGATAATTGGGTTTTTAGGGGGGTGGAGGAGAATGTGACATAGTTGGAGAATGGCATCAGGTCAACGTGAGCATGCTGTTTGAAATCTACCTGAACTACCAAAGAAAATGTGCTCTAAATGACAAACACCCCATCCATGTTTTGCCTCTCAAGAGTCCATGTGTTAAAGGACTGTTTTCCGTGTTCACTATTTAACCACAACTCTCTTATGCATGAAGAAAAGATTCTTCTAGCACATTGGGTAACTCCAGACTTAAAAGAATTGTCAGAGCTAAAAAAATGAAGGCGGATGCTTCTTTGATGGAGGTGATAGGTTTCTCTGATGCAGATGTCAAGGCCAAGGAAGCTCAGGAGGAACACTGAGACATGACCCTCCTGAATATTTTCACAGGATATCTAAAAATATAAAAGAAGATAAAATCCCTAATCCTACAGTGTCTCATGCTGAAAGGCGAGATACCCGGCTATAGCCTAAGATGCCAAAGCACAGATCTTCAAGTGAAGTTGAATCACAAACTATCAAGCCCTTGACATCCAAAAAACACCAGTCTGAGGCGCTCAAGAGACTTCCCATCAGTAAGGATCTGCTGAAGGGTTTCTCCTCAACTTTGGAAGAAGACTGAGAAGGAAGGGTGTTGAAGGGTCAGACGCCCTCATGGGGAAAGTCCCGGGGGGGGGGACAATATAATCTCTTATATTGTAGTCAAGAGGTAAAAGAGGGCTTTGTATGAAACAATAAAGCTTTTGAGGAACGTTTAGGCCCACACAGGGATCCTAAGCTTTAGGTATTAAAAATAGTTACAAGACTCACAGAACAGGCGATAAAACAGAACACAAAGATGGTAGAAGAACTTCTGGAGGAGAACATTCCTTAGGAGGAAACCTTGCTGTAAGATTTTGAGGCAGACTATCCACAGGAAGAAGTAGATATGTGTACCTCAAGACCATCCCTTCTGGATAACATCTTGACATACCACAAGTTTAAGAAAGCAGGTGATACCTTCAGATGGAAATGGAGGTAGAGAGGAAAGAGACATGTTTTTTACTTGAAATTCCCGACCCAGTGTACAGAAATAATTTTTCTGCCCATCCTACCCAGCAGAGTCCAGCAGATTCAGTATGGTTTTGCTAAACCAATGACTCCTTGTGTAGAGAAGAAGTATGGAGCATACAGACAGGATCCAAAATGTATCCAGGGGCATGTCTAAGCAGAATCACTAATAGTAAGTACTTCAGGGAAATGGGTTGTGCCATCAGCATCCATGGGTGGGCCTTCCGACAGACAAAGAAAGCAAGTCGCTAGAATCAGTTGGTAGAAAAAATGAAATGAACAGCTGTCACATAGTGATGGATAGCCAGTTGAAATGCCCTATTAAACAAATATGCATACCAGCAGTGGAAGAAAATGGAGTACCTAAAGTTACATCTCCCAGTAGAGTACAAAAAAGCAAAAAATCTAGGTGAAGAAGACAAAAACATTGCCAACTCCTACAAGTCAGCCTTATTCGCTGCAGACCGAGATAGGAGGCAGCTTCCAACAAGGACAGTCATGTAGAGACATGAATGGCTGCGTATCTCTGGTTTCAAACCAGAGGTCCAGTTCAGTATCATTGACATGCCTCTGACATGAAATCAGCACTTTGGGGCAGGTGTAGTTCACACTCTGGAGTCAATGAAGAAAACAAACAAAGCTGAAAAAGCCATCCGGACCTTGCAGGTTGACAGACCTTTTTTCAGCAGAGGAGTTCCCCTTGACAGGAGGGGACAGGTAAGAAAGAATTTTGGCACATGAGCAAAATCAAGTAGCAGGCAACCAATTATACATCTATGCAAAGTGGCAACAGCAGTTGTGCCCCCGGTTCCTCACAGTGACTAATTGCTAGAATTGCCAAGCCCCCAAGACTATCCTCTCGTCATCAGGGCACAAAACACCAGTCAATGGATCTGATCAGTGACTTCTTAAAAAGCTGGAATTCTATTTTTGCTGACAAGTGGATTCTAAATATTATCAGACATGGCCACTGCATAGAGTTTGTTTAAAAGTGATCAGTTACTGATCTTTCAAGCAGAGGTACAAGAACTGCTGTTAAAGGCTGCAATAGGGAAGGGCCCTTATGAGGGTAGAAACACAGGTGTGTTCTGTGTTTATTTTTTAACCATGCAACCTATTCCAGACCTGATATTCTTAAGCGGGTTGATAAAAAATAACTGTGGTTTAAAACGGCAACTTTACAAGATTCCTTTCCATCGTTTGATAGGAGAGTCTGTGTAGCAACACAAGATCCCAAATATACTTACTTCCACTTAACTAAACACCCCACACAAAGACAATATCTGATATTTGTGGTATGTGGGTAGATTACTAGATTAAGGTATCGCCATTCAGCATAAAATCTATGTCAAGTGGATTCACAAAAGCACTGGCGGTAGTGGCAGCACCCATGAGGAGATGCAAAATATGTCTACCCTTACCTAGATGACTAGTTAGTAAGGCCAAACACATTCAAGCAACGTTGCCATTGGTGGTATCACTGCATCACTGCTACAAAAACCAGAATTCACAGTACATGGGGAAAAATAGTCTCCCACCATAGATGCAAAAAATATCTTAGTAGCTCACATCCTTCTAGTCCTGCACACACATTGGAGTGAGACGAGGAGGCTGCTGATAAGACTACCCACGGCCCATGAACATGCCCACACCATCAACCTATTTCCATGGACATGTAGATGTGTGGGACCACGTGGGACCCCTAAGTCTCAGACAATCAGCCGTCCCCCCCCCTCTCAGCTGCCAACAAACCTGCCATTTTGCAACGTCCTCCAAGTGCATTGAGTGGGATATCTGAGTTAAATGAGCCAGGTCAGCCTCTGTGGGAATTCTGTTGAAAACAGCTTTCCATGGAGTGGGGATCTGCCCCAGAACTACAGTTGGTGACGTTGCAGGACTGCACCCCATCCTTCATGCTCCCCAGGAGGACTGCCAACTGGCACAACACTAACTGTCCCGCAAGTTTGATATACTTAGGTCCTCATAGACTCTGCTGGACTTCAGGCAGTCTATCACCGGCGGGTCGTCCTTTCCTTCTGTGAAGCTCTGTAAACAGTGAAGCACTACTCTACCAGGAACAGCATATCTGAAGGGGATGGACACAGCTTCTCCCATCCATGGGTCCCTACTCACTCCTGCAACCCCTGCAATGACACATTGCCCTTTAGACTGCATGTGGACATCACTTTGTACATGACAAAGAGACTCTTCTTCTCTTTTACCACCTTTCCTCCAATCCGAGGTCTCAGTGGATTTCTCCCAGTCTTTGAGGAATATCTTCTCAGGCCTGCACAGGCCACACATGCAGCAAAAATGAGCAACCCCGCAGTTACTAACCTTCAACAATTCTCCTTGAAAGCACATACCATCTCACCAGAAGAATCCAACAGTTTCTTGAACAGCGGATCAAATGTTTTCATGCTCAGCCAGAACTTACCCTTCTTTTCACAGTTGAGCGGGTCTGTCCATCCTGGCCAGGTGCTCTTCCTTACTGTAATGCAGTTCCTGAACTCCAGCTAATTATCTTCATCAAGTCATGACTACTTACTTTGGAGACCCTACCTTTTCAGCCAAACTCTGTGATCTACAGGGGAAGTAGTGTGGACTCCCTTAGGGTCTCAACTAATGTTATGAAAGGTGGCTCCCTTTCACCTTCACACTATACACCCTCCTCCCAATATATATTGCTGGCCCAAACCAAAACCCCTTGTGCAACCACTGGATGGGCCATCCTTATTCTTCCCACTTTTACAAATGGCTAGCACTCCACTTCCTTTGAAGAAGTTGCAACAGTTCTTACACAAGTTTGGGCATCAGGCCAATAGTTTTCTGCTGGGATCTGTTTAAACCCATCTTCAAAGGTCCTTAAATGGCCATTACCTACTTGGTTTATTTCCTGCTCATGTAATGCCTTTTCTAGCATAAGTATTTACTACAGACAATGAGTTGTTCTGATTCAGCTCCATGTTAGCCGTGCTTAAATGACTGGGACTCTTTTGCAACTGAAATCTAGCTCTCACACCTTAATCTCTAGGAATATTCAGGGGATGCATGTAGCTAGCAGGCACTACACAGATGTACTCATTCATTAAACATTTAGGGATGCAAATGGCATTCCTTCAGGAGACACACTTGGCAAAATATAAGGGACCTCTCCTCCAGAAAAGGCAACGAGGGTATATTTTTTTCTACTAGCTGCTCTGCTTTTGCTAGATGTGCATTGATCTGGATCTGAGCAGAGAGCCCGTTCTCCATAAAGTCCACAATAATTGACCCAGAGTGTAGATTTGTTCTGGTGGAGGGTACCCTAATCTGGTTTCCCGTGCAACTGGCAGTATACATGCCCCAACCTGAGATCAGCCCACAACTGGGAATGCTCCATCTCTTATGAATTGGCTTAACCATTGGTCCCTGGTCAACGTTTGGAGGCAGGGCAACCATAAGCTTCAACTGTACTCCTACTATTCTCCCCCCCCCCTCAAAACTGTATTTGTGCCTCTACTGATCCCATACACAGCTTAACTTGGGTCAAAGTTCCCCTCCCCAGACAGCCTTGGCAGATTTATATCTGATCATAGTCATCTCAGAGCTGCATGCCAGTGGGTAAGGGCTCATCTTCCCATTCCCACCTGGTGCCTCCATAAAGGATCCCCCAATGTCGGATTCCTTGGTATCCTGTATTCATGATTATTTTGAGGTTAATGAATGTTCAACCATGTCCTGCTCCAGGTAATGGGATGCCCTTAAACTGATTATCTGTAGCCATTGCATACACAAGGTTGTTGGCATAAACAGAATCATCAAGGAAGACATAGGTAAAGCTGAAGAAACTGCCAGCAGTATGGATCTTCAGATAGTTGACCACTCTGGTCTATGGAACTGCCCAATACTCTATCTGAGTATCGGGTACATTTCCTGTTCACACACAGACTGGGACAAGTCAGACCGACTAGTGACATGGCTTTCTAATAACGAGTCTTGAGCATTACCTCTGCCCGCCAGTAGGTGGTGTCATCGGCTCTGTGCCAACGTCGTCTGGGATGGGAGTGATGTGTGGGTTGCCTGTGGGTTGCCTATGTAGGTGCCACTCCATTGCATTGACCTCCATTCCTTTATTTCCGTGCCAAGAGTGCAGATCCGGAGAGCTACCTCTTTTATTTTTGTCAACTCTTTTGGAGCTATTGCATCTGGTGTGCTAGGGACATGTCCCCCATAAACCTATAGGTTTTAAACCTTGTGGGTAATGTCACAGACAGATGTCTGTTTCTGATCCCCTTTTGGTTTGTCTTTGGTGCTTGGGGTCGGATCATGACTCCATGGCCTGTGCCTACTGTTGGTCGATATACCCTGAAAGCGATCTGGGAGTGAGCCATGAAGCTCATAGTGGCACAAGAAAGTGTTGTAAAGACTCGTGTTAGATTAACCAGACTGATGGATTTGGGCTGCAGCACCACTGGGCACGGGGAACGAGTCTGATCCTGCACCATGTGACAACTGTCAGCCTAACCCTTCCTGCCAACTAGCAGCACCTCACCAGTACCCAAGAGTAAAAGGTGATTTGCGGCAGTCCTTCGCATTTCATCTGGATTTCTCAGGGAAATTGTGGTGAAACAGATCTTACCCCTTTCTCTCAGTCACATATGTCTCACACATACAAAGGCAAAACAGAAGCAGGACGAGGTTCAATAGATTTTATTGAATCAACTGCATTCTATGTAAAAAGGCATGTATTGCGATTATGAGGATGATAAAACATAATTAAAGCAAGGCAGTGACAAGGAAAGTGAAAGACAGGAAAAGTCCCACCATACTGTCACGACAATGGTTCTAAAAATCCCTACCTGCACTACTAGGATTCCCTACAAGGGTATGGCATTGTAAGCCCTAATTAGCCCCCTGCCCCCCGCCCCCCTTCACCAGGAGAGCCCCATATCTTTGATTGTAGGTAAAGAAGAGGTCCGTTGGTCTTCTACCAGTTTTCCCACATGGAGGGAGGGACTGCATCAGGTCTCAGCAGAAACTTGCAAAGGCAACGTGGAGTGTACGATGGTAACTGGTTGTAATTCCCCTCTATCGTGTAGAAGAGAAGGAGGGGTTTTATAATAAAACATCTGGTGTTCTGAGAAAACTGTCCTGACATGACAACACATATATTTCTGTGTAAAAGAGTTTGGGACATGTTGAATGCTTTATACTGGCAATAATTCCTAACTTATCACATCCAATCTTGGATAGAGCACAGCATGAGAATGTTGTGCAGAGAAAAGAACTCCACTAAAAGAAGGATTCCTCTAAAAATAAATAAAGAGAAATACAAATTTATGCCTCAAAGTGAAAGGGCACAAGCTGCATGCCTAGGCTAAAACAACGTGCATGTGTAAGAGTTAAAGGAGCTTCACAACAAAAGCACCACGTTGTTCCCAATCCTACAGGAGATCTCTGGCCCAATTATGGAGTCAGTCCTGTGATAAGTCATCTTCTAAATTAAAGTAGTCATCAAAGTCAGGTTAAGTCAAGAAGAACAAACAGAAGTTGTTGAAGTGTTCTTTGTCTTCCCCCCTCTCAGCCTTGTGCTTCTAGGGCCTGCTGCTGCACTCCTCTTGCGGAGCCGGAGACAGGGTCCGTTCCCCACCTCCCTGAATTCCCTGGAACTGGAGTGACCCCTGACCAACTTAAGGAGTTCCAGCAGGTCATGGACTTCATCGTTAGACCACCAACTCCCTCTGGCGTGACATTGGGCATCATGGAGCCAAGAGGTACCCCAGCTGGGATTCCCCCTGTGAGCCCACTTTTGATGCCAGCTTGGCGTTGCCTCTGGATCCAGACTGACTCCAGACCTGAGGCCGAGTCCTACACCAGAGCATGTCCTCCTGATGTTGCTGCCCACCTCCAGTGGCATGGATCCCATTCTCCTGTGTAACCCCGAGATGGCAATGTTCCATGTAGTTTCTGGCACCAACCCTACCACATCAACCATTTGGTTTGGACACATTGCCTTTGTCCCTTAGCAGACCCATTGTGTATTTGGATTTTTGGGTGCAGCAATGATAATGGCTGCCAGTTTCATGATCGACCTAATAAACTGGTCAACTCCTGCAATGAGGACAACTGGTATGAGGAGCTGGGAGATGCCAGAGGACTGGACACGTCTCCTGATTCTGGCCTGGTCTCATCTCCAGGACCTGCTACGGAGGAACGTACATCCTTTGCTATGATGGCGAGGACGGCAGCAGATGTCCTTGACCTACAGCTCCTCTCCATCGAAGTCAAGACCAACATATTGACAGAATTACTTCAACTGGGGTGATCGTCTGCGGAGCAAATGTTTCTCTGCAGTGAAGCTTTCAGAGACATCCTTCTTGGGCCTTGGGCCAAACACTGCACAGGTGTTTCAGTGCACAAGATGATTGCCTGTCACCACCGCCCCATTCTGGGGACCCAGCTTTCCTCACCCAGCACCCGACTCCGGACTCTTGGTGGTACAGCATTCGGCCTCCAATATCAGTTCCAGTGTATTCGCTACCACACGCCCAGAAAGGAAATCCAAGATGCTGGACATCTGGAAAATAATTTTGATTTGGAGCTTCACATTACAAGTTGACCCATGTCCCACCTCTCTGTCAGAGATGCGATTGTTTGTGTTGTCTTTGGCTGGCAGGGCTTTGCCCTAGGCACTGTTAAAGGTTACCTGTCTGCCATGTTTGCCTTTGACAGTTGCTGGATCAGGCTTCTCTGTTAAAGTTGCCTGTTGTGACCGCCTCTTTAGGACCTATAGCATCTTTTCCCAGCTGCCCATTTTGTTATGCCCCAGTGGGACCTTAATTTGGTCTTAAAATTTCTTATGTGTCCTCCCTTTGAACCCATGCCCAGCTGCCCTTTGAGACTTCTGGCACTTCTTAGTGGCAATTACATCAGCCAGGAGAGTAAGCAAACTTCAAGCTCTTTCTGTTAACCTCCCCCATACACTAGCTACTTACCAAACTGGTTCTTCAGACTTCTGCTTCCTTCCTTCCTGCTGAAGGTAGTGACTCCCTTCCATGTCGTTCAAGACATCACGCTGCTGATATTATTCTCTCTGCTTCATCCTTTTAAGGAAGTGGAGAGGCTCCATCAGTTGGGCCCCTAAAAGATCCCTTTCATTTTGCATTGATTGCACCAAAGAACACCAGGTGGATGATCAGCTCTTCATTGGGTTCGCTGGAATGAAAAAAGGCAAGGTGGTGCAGAAACTGGCCATCTCTTTTGATGGATTGTACTCTGCATCCAAATCTGCCATACACTAGCTAAGAAGAAGCCTCCTGAAAGCTTGCAGCCTCACTCCACTAGAGCGAAGGCGGCTACTACTGCAGTCAAGTGGTGTGCTGCTTCTAAATGGGCGGCACTCCACACATTCCCAAAACACTGCTGCCTTGGACGGTCAGCTCTTTTAAAATGGTCATTTTGCACGTTCGGTCAACCAGGATTTTCTGGTTTAAGCCAGTTCACAGACCCACCCACTGGGAGATATTGAATTGATATCTATTTTAAGGAATATGTGGTTAGAGGGCTCTATCAGAAGAAGAAGTTGCTTACCTTAGTTAATGCTTTTTCTGATAGAGAAACTATCTAATGACATATTCCTCCTGACCCACCCATCTTTCCCGTTCTGCGTACATGGCTCTTCACCAGACTCTGCATTCTGGCCAGGAATCATTCTGACGTGGCTCCACATTTTTGGCACAGAAATAGTCACAATAGAATCTGATGCTGTGGTGGCACCTACATAGGCATTGCTCTCATCACTCAATGCAGACTACGTTGATGCGGAGCAGCTGATGGCACCTACCCGCACACAGATATACTGCTCAAGATTTTCCAGATCCAGTCTGATGCCTCTGGAATATTCTCAGGTAAAGAATCTGCAGTTAGATATTGTCTTCCAGGAAAAGCATTACTGAAGGTGTGTAACTTCTTCCATCACTCATGGCACCTCCCAAGCCCGGATTACTGAGCTTACGTGTCAGACACGTACCCTCGTATTTACACAAAGGCAAATTCTTCTCTTCTTATGTGATTGTTACCGTCACCTGAACAGCGAGCCTCTGGTTATCCTTTGCCCCAGATAGCTGATTTCCTCAGACATTTTGCTGTCCTAGGTTCTCCATTGCAACAGGGAAGAAATCAGTGCCCCCATTAAGCACTAGGTGTTCAAGGAGACCATTTGTGATCTCACAGCTGGCAAGATGGTAGGAGTTGATAGTCTTCCATTGGACTTTTAGCAGGCATTCCAGACGTCTTTGCCTCCAGACTTACTGAATTCTGTGAAGTGGCATTAGAAGAAGGTCATCTTGGGCAAACACTTAGGGAAGCCCTTCTTGTCTCTCTTTTTTAATTGGGGCGTCCTCCCTGTGACTTATCGTTCTGTAGGCCTATTGGAATTCTGAACTCTGACTATAATATTTTGGGGAGGGTTTTCATCTTGTGTATCTTACCACTCCTTTCACAACTAATTAATTCAGAATAAAAATTATTTGTACTGCATAGGAACACTTTGCTAAACCTTAGACTCCTCTATTGGGAACTGAATGCTGTTCCTCTGACTTGGCTGCTGTCCCTGGCTTGTAGTCTCCATCTCAAAAAGGCCTTTGACACCTTGCGCTAGGTCATTCCACGCTTCGACTTCAGAACTCGTATCATTTGACTCATCCAAGTACTTTACTCCCAGCCATCAGAGCATATTTGGGTTGTTAAACCAATTTCCCCCGCCTTCAAGAACAGCAGGAGGAAAGGGCAGGACTGCTTATTGTCCCCCATGCTTTTTGCCTTAGCCTTGGAGCCAAAACAGTACCCCACAGTGGAATTTCAGTGTAGTATTGCCTGGTTGATGAACACACATTTTAAGCCCAATGCCAACATCGCACTTAAGCACCTTATGTTGAAAACAGTCTTCTTGGTGGCATTGAGTCGTTAAGATTGGTAAGGGAAATATAGGCACTCGCAGTACAAGAACCATTCATATTCATACATAAGGATAGTGATAAGGACTCGCCCAACATTCTTACCAACGATCATATAACCTTTTCATGATAATCAAACTACCACCTTTCCCCAAAGGCCTTCCATGGCTGCTGAGAGAGCCTCCCACACATATCAGGAGACCCATTATGTACTACATACAGTGTACCAGAGACATCAGGAAAACCAAATCAATTTTTTATAGGGCATTCAATGCAGGCATTGAGGATATCAGTGACAAAAATACTATTGCTAGATGGATTGTTCAAACTATTGAGATGTGTTATTCGCTAGTACCAAAGCCCTTAATACCCAAACTAAAGCTGCATTCAGCTAGGAAAAAAGAAGCTACGATGGCCTATATGGCCAGCATTTCCATGCAGGGAATATGCAGACCAGCTACATGGTCTCCAGGACATATTTTCACAAAGCATTACTTTATAGAATTTCAGTCCCGAAAAAAGGTTGCAGTGGATCAAGAAGCAAGAAAAAAAAACATTTGCTCCGCTATCTCTTCTAACCAGCGTTCCTCGGGAGGTTATACTGCAACATAATCTGTACAAAGCATGCAAATCTAGAATAGGTTACATGCTGCAAAATAAACCACTTAGTTACCTATAATTCTGTTTTTTTTGTTTCAAAGTCTTCTAGATTAACATGCGCCAACCCCCCTGTCCCTTCCCCCTGCCCTCCTCCCTATTCACGAAGTTTCATGGAAGGGAGAGAGAGAAAGAAAAAAATGGAAAAATTCCAAGATGGTTGGCACACACAAAGACATTGTGAAAATACAATCAACGTCATGCAAGGGCTCCTTCTAGACTGACACCCACTCTTTTACCAAGAAGATTTTATCAGACACTTCTGGACCCAACTAATAGAATGCAGAATTGTGCAAAGCATGTGAATCTAGAAGAGTTTCCCTCTGCAAAACCATAATTACAGGTAAGTAACTGGTTTAATAGTTTCACTGATATTTATATACGGCCATTGCTGCCACCTCACAAATTCTACATGATTCCCATTTAACTACATCAAAAAGAATAATTGCAATCTGGTTGCACAGCCTTTGGCCAGGATCATCAAATTTGTGATTAGCAAAGACAGAGCTTGGCACAAAGTAAGACAACTGTTTTACATCCCTTGGCATAAGTTAAAAAAAATAGCTTCCCTCATTGTGGGAGAGAGGAATGATACCAATTGGAGCCTGTTTATAGATTGCTAACTTGGTTTGTGAGAAGACCATTTAATCTCTGAAGAACCACACTGTGAAACTATACCCCTGTGGCTTTCCTACTCAGTATATCTTTAATAACCCCCTTGACCTAAACTGGTATCACTGTGCATGTAGTTCATAGCAGGCTATTCTGACTATTTGTAGCAGTCTAGTTATGCAAAATACTGCCTGCTCCGGAACCATGGTCCCCGCTGAGTGCAATGACCCCGACCAACACCCCAGGCATGACGCCGTTGCAGTGCTTCCAAAGTCTGGCCACAGCATGAGTCCTGAATGCCGTGTCCCCAACATCTGGGACACCGACTCCACCGGAGCATCTGTGGCCCTGTGGTGTGATCTTGCCCTGCTGGATTCATCGGCTTCGCCAGATCATAAG
The DNA here is from genome assembly GCF_031143425.1 of Pleurodeles waltl. Lineage (NCBI taxonomy): Eukaryota > Metazoa > Chordata > Amphibia > Caudata > Salamandridae > Pleurodeles > Pleurodeles waltl. The sequence continues at coordinate 1,171,909,549 of NC_090447.1, read as the reverse complement.
GAACCTATGACCTGCCACCGATGCTGGATCACCTCCACTGCGACCGTAAGGAACCAATGCCTCACCGCCCCTGCCTCACAGTAAGGAACTAACGCCTCACCTCCCCAGTGGCAGTAAGGAACCATTGTTGCACTGGCTCCAGTAACTCCTCCCTGACTCAGTGTAACGTCTTTGCTGCTTACTTATTGTTTTCAAAGGTACTGTGCCTGGGGTCTGTGTGATTTGGTGACCGCCTTGCAAGTTGCGCCTAACTGTTGGGACGTCGTCATAGCTCAAGTTGGAACTATGGTGTGATTTTGTTGTTGTTTTGGACGTGTTTTACTCTGATAAATATTGGCTACTTTTCTAAACTGGTGGGGGGAGTCTTTTTATGGTGTTTTCACTGTGTTACTGCCTCTGAGATAAGCCTGACTGCTCATGCCAACCTACAAAAGTGTTGAGCAGGGGTTATCTTAACTGTGTGGTACCTCTACCCTGAGTAGAGTAAATGTCCCTACTTGGACAGGGTGCAAACCACTGCCAACTAGATACTCCATTTCTAGTACTGGTAATCTTTTGCTGCTTGCTCCCACTGGCAAACATTCACTTTTTATAGTAGCTTTGAACCCCAGTCATATCATGGTTCCTAACACATTTTCCTTTTCTTGAAAACAGTTTTCACCTAAGATATAGCTCATGTTTATTGTTAACATATCATAAATGATGCATTTTTGTTTGAATTTGTGTAAGAGGCAGTGGCAAGCTTTGTTTTAGGACCTTGAGCATCTCTTCACCACTCAAGACCTTACCTCCCTGGATGATGCAGTTCAATTGTTCTAGGCTAATGAGTATCCCTTTGAGAGATTAAAACTGAAGTTTTGAACCCGACCGTTGTAAAGCCCATTCCCTGATGAACGTCTGTTGTACACTTTAAAGCTAATTTTGATCTCCATCCGCCCAGAGTATTTAACATTGATGATAGTGATTATCCATTGAAGTCCTGATTACCTCATTCTAAGTGAGATGCCATAATAATTCTACAGTTGAAACCCCATTCATAAACTTGAATTATACGGTTCATAAGGGTCCCTGTCGTTTAATCTTAATGGCAAGATTCTTGCTAAAATTGTTTCTGTGGCAGCCCATGTCCCCATATTAGTAGATGTTAAAAGTGGGGTGCACAGGTGGTTGGTGCAAGGGTGGTACAGGTGGCAAGTCCATCTTGCATTGGCCCACCTGGCCTTCTGCTTCCAGTTTCTGGTGCTCAATGTAAATGGTGATGAGAGCTTCGTGCCTTTCAATAGGCTGTCAGATTTCCTGTGATATGTGTGAGGTGGATGGTTGGAGGTGATGGGTAATGTTATGATGGAGAGGTTCTGCACCACTGGCAGACCAGAACAGATTTGGTGAGTGTTCAAAGGTGGTAGGGGGCTCCCAGTTGGGAATCCCATGAGATTGCCATGTTTCAAGATGGAATGACTGTTGTACTTAATGGTTGCACGGGCAGTGACTGTTGCAGGGTCACCTAATGCCCTAAATTAAAGCACACTTTTGACTTTCATCACAGCACACTGTAGCACAGCCTTTCTTGGCTATGATCGAGCACATCTCGTCAACAGTTGATCTTGATGCTCTCTCTGGGCGGAATCCCCCATTGCTTCCTTCAAATACAGCTTCAGCTTTTTTTTAAATCTTTGTCTATATTGTAATGTAGTAGCTGACGCCTCGAGTCATTTTGACTCTGCTACATTTTGATAGGAAGTGAGAAAAAAGTGGGGGTGATCCATTTGGTGCTCAGGCATTTTGAAGATAGGGGTTGTTTGCGCAGAGAATCTATGTGGGGTGCAGTGCCCCAGTCTGGGAGTTCCCATACAGTTTTCCGTGAACCATAGCATTACCCTCTTTAGGTCTGGGTGTTTGATAACTAGCTTACGTGTAGTGCAAAGTTATAGTTTTGTGGCAGTGATAGTATAGGTACTTTATCCATTGATAACTGCTGAAAGAAAGCTTCAGAAAGTCAAGGTTCGTCTAAAACATGGTTGCCCCTTATACTTGAGTTTGAAATGTAGCCGTTGATGGCTAAGATCAATCAATCAATCAATCAATCAATCACATTTATAAAGCGCGCTACTCACCCATAAGGGTCTCAAGGCGCTGGGGGGGAGGGGTTCAGTGCTCGAAGAGCCAGGTCTTGAGCTGCCTTCTGAAGGGGAGGTGTTCGGGTATGGCGCTTTTGCTTTATGTTATCTCAGTCGCCAGCGAGGGTTCAAGAATCAGTCAAGTCAAAGAATTTTTCTTTTATTTGACTATTGAATTTCCCCAGCTACTTGAGTTTGTGAGTTGTTCATGCTAAATTCTACCGTTCTTTAATTGTTTTTGTGATACCCCAAAATCTTCTGAAGTTTGCCCTAATTCTGTGTTTGCTTAAAATTTTGCCCTCTCTTAATTTCATTTTGATCTACCTCCATGCCTCCTCAGCTTGAGCTTCTTCTTTGCCACTTCCGTTAGTGGATTGTCTTTCCCTTATTCCGTCGAAGTCATGGTCTGTCCAATGTTGGTATCCTTTTTAGGTTTGTGTGGAATCTTCACCCCTGTTATTGTGAATTACTTTTGTTTAAATATGATTGATGTTTTTGGTTTTGCTACATAACAGAAGCTAGATAAAATAAGATGGTGGAAAATCAAAGACATATCACATGGGATATTTAACTGTTTTACACACTTTTCAATGTCCTTTGATTTCCCCAATTACCGACCCATGTTGTTTCCATATTTTCTTGTTTCTACTGAACTCGTGTTCCCTAATTTATTGATTTGCAATGGTTACACGTTTCTGTTGATAAGCACATTTCTTAACTTATTACAGCTGCAGTTGTTCACACACTAGCCTTTGATGTCAATCTGTCATGTTTCTTTTGCCACGCATCATACACATGGTCCGTGTAGTCTCCTGTTCACCGCTTAACACTAGAAACCTTTGAAATGGGATTATGTTGAGTCAGTTCATGCTCCATATGAACGAATTTAGAATATCATTCCGTCCTAAGGTAATTGGTGATAATATGAACTATTCTCTTTTATTCCATGTATCTCCCAATTTTAACTTGCAGTTTTAGAGCGGGCGGCGCAAGCCTACTTTACTGTGAATTGCCTTAGGATATCTGAAGCTCCCCTGCTGGTAGTATTGCACCAATGTCTTTACATTCTGGTCTACATGGTCTCCTTTCATTCCAGACACAAAAAGGTGCAAAATATTCCTCACAGTAGGTATGGCGAAGGTTCGCTATCAGAGTGATGTCATAATTTATTTTCCTGTGACCTGTTATTATGGTGTATCTGCGACTTGGCATTTTTTTCACATATTCAAAGGGCTCAATTAGATTTAACTTGTATTATTCTGCTTTTCGATGGAGTAATCCTTTTTTAGAGAAAGGGTATGCAGACGGACTAGCAGATGGTTGCTGCCAGCTGCTGAGATTGGAAGTTTTGTCTCTGGGTGCCCCGATCACCATTGTAGACATTACAGGGTATATCAATCTCAATTCACAACTGTTACTGGTGAACTACTGAGATGCGATCTGGGTATGTAACACTCCTGCCAAACTGCATAGAATAGAATGGTCTTAATCTTGATTTTTGAAGGAAATGACTTTTTTTCCATACAGTTTGGCTGTGTGGCCAATAATTACTTTGTGAGGTTATTCACTTGCTTTCTAATATCCTAGGTGCCACAATGATGCCGGACACCATGAGTTTAATGTTGGATTTCTGTGATTGTGCTATTTCTCTGAATACCAACAATGATACCTTGTAGAAGGGTGGTCTGTTGCTCGGTGCTGTCCAGTGGGCTGGGGAGGGGCCCTACTGGTCTTCTGCCAGTGGGTTCACCCTCTGTTCCAGTCGGGCCTCTTGGATCCGTTGATGGATCTGGAGCGGCACCAGTCGAGCCACCTTGACCTTCCATGGAGCCTGCTCCAGTGGTGACGACCCACAGCGGCGTCATCTCTTACTCAGACACGCTCCGGTGCCGATGCAGGCGGACCCCTCATATTAGAGCCAGTACCTTATTCTTTTAATAGGCCTGGAGATGAGGGGGAATTAAAGGGTTCTCATGACCCTTATGGCAGAGACGTTGAGTACAACTTGCCTGAGAACTGGCAGATGCCAGTGGTTTGGTCTCCTCCCCAAACATTGGCTTGGTGTCTTCCCCTACCATGGCTTCAGAAGAAGGTGCCTTATATGCTGTGGTGATGAAGAGGGCGGCTAAGGTCTTGGACTTTAACCTGCCCTTGGTAGCCGTCAAGACTAACGTCTTGGCAGAAGTGCTTCAGCCGGGAATTACCCCATCGAAACCCATACTCCCTTTTAATAAAGCACTTACAGATGTCATTCTTGGGGCCTGGTTCAAGCCCTGCACAGGGGCTCCTGTGAATAAGACAGTTCTCCACTATCATCCCCCCACTCCAGGGGAATCCCATTTTCCTCATCTAGAGCCTCACCCCGGAGAGCCTGGTAGTTAAGGCAGCCAAATCCCAAGTTAACCCTGGCACCTTCCATTTTACTTCACCCACCATCGGATCCAAGAGGCAAGACACCTTTAGTAAAAGGTTTTTCTCTTCTGCAAGCCTAGCATTGCGATCAGTTAACACTGCATGCCTTTTGGGCGGATTTACGCACACGATCTGGGATTCAGTTGCCCAAGTGCTGCATATGTGGTCTTGGAGGAGGTCTGAGCAATACTGTCACAGCCAATTGCCGTTGACAGCAACGCAACAAAGCTCACCATCTGATGTGGACTGGACACAACCAACTCTCTTGGCAGATCAAGTTAATTATCAGTGGCATTGAGACTCCATACCTGGCTGAGAACCACTGGCTTTTTAAGGGATGTCCAGGCTTCTCTCATGGACATGCCCTTTGCTGGCACTCGTCTCTTCGGAGATAAGTAAGACTCAGTGCTGGAGAAATTCAAGGACAGAAGGGCTACAACCAGGTCTTGGGGCCTTTCCATGGCTCCACGTCACTCCCAGTCCACCCTTCGCCCCCTTTGTGGTCACAGGAAGGGCTTCCAACTGCATCATTACACGCCAAGCCACCCTGGCTAACAAACCACACATTCTTTTTGTGGCCTAGGTCGTGGCTCCCACGGATGTGGGACTGGCAGCCATAAATCAAACCACTCTGCCCCCTATCAATCCATCCAGGCAGCCACAGCTTCCAAGCACCTTTATTATGCCCTCCAACCATCATGGTCATCCAGTGGGGGGCAGGATACGCCATCACCTGCACCACTAGAGGTCAATAACATCTGACCATTGGGTTTTGCAGTTTGAGCAAAAGGGCTACTCCCTTCCCTCCCTTTGAGACCAGCCCCCCCACTTATGCCACCTACTTATGACAAGCTGACAGACAACAACTTTTCCTTACTCCATCAGGCAGTGATAACTGTCTTGGCCAAGTGGGCTATAGCGAAGGTCCCTGTATCAGAAATAAGTGATGGTTGCTGTTGTAGCTAGTTTCTGGTGCCCAAGAAGGACGCAGACCTTTGTCCTTTTCTAGACCTGCACTTTATCAATCTTTTTCTACAACAACAAAAAAATAGGAGAAACTCAAAATGCTCACACTGAGTCTAGTCTAACCTGGATCCAGGAGCTTGGAGGGTATTACTGGACTTCCAGGACCCTTTTTTTCACAATTGGCCACAATAGTTACCTGCGGTTCACAGTCAGCCAAGAGCACTTTCAGTTTAACATGCTCCTCTTCGGCTTTACTAATGACCCTGGAGTGTTCAGGAAAGGGATGGTGGGGTTGCAGCTCTTCTGCAGAGGAAAGGGATTCTAGTCTTTCCTCAACTATTTGCTTTTGAAGGTGTGCTCGCCCCAGGCATTCGTCTCCTACCTTTAGACTAAGGCGAACCTTCTATACTCGCTAGGGTTCACTATCAGCGTGCTGAAGTCACATTTTTCTCCTTCTGAGAGGCTACCTTTTATTGGATATGTTGTGGACATAGTGCTTTTTTGGGCCTGTTCCCTCAAGGGGTGAGTCTACGATATTCAAGATATGATACCGATGGTTCATCCTCTACCCTGGATTTCGGATGCTGTTGGGCCTCATATGCCACTGCATCCTTCTTGTGAAGCATGCCCTTTGGTATATGAGGGCACTACAGTGGAGCCTAAAGTTCCAGTGGGCACAACATGAGGAGAATCTTTCTAAGTAGGTCCAGATCCCTGAGGAAACCCCAAAAGACCTGCATTGGTGGCTAACGAACTGTGAGTGAGTCAGTGGCAGACCCCTGACCCTTCCCCAACGAGAGCCGTCTATAGTGGCAGATGCGTCACTTCTGGGCTGAAGTACCATCTGAGAGAGGTGGAGATCAGAGGACTCTGATCTCCGGGCCAAATCGGGACAGCACATGAAAGTGCTGGAGCTCTGAGCATTCTGACTTGCATTGAAGGCCCTTCTCCCTTCATTTAGGGCAGGGCTGGTACAGGTGTTATGGACACTACCACCATGTGATATTGTGGGGTGGGGTCGTGGACCCTTTATCTGATAGAGACTTCTAGTTGCTGATTCCTTACCTTTGAATTTTCCCAGGCGTCAGACTGGATCCGTATATTTTTCTTCGAGCAGTACCTCTGTGCACCATCAGGTGGCCTTGGTCGACTCCGCCGGCGTCGTGTTCGCCGTGATGATGCAGCGGTCGTATATAGGCACTACCCCGGCCCACTGACGTCAGTTCTTTTCTTTACGCGCCAGCCTACGCGCACATGCAGAGAAGAGCTACCTCAGTCATTTTTTGACTACGTCGACACTTTTGTCGAAGTTTTTGACGAGTTCGTGGATGCATCGAGGGATATCCCGCAAGACCGGATTCAAGCCTTGCGACTCCTGTCACCGAACTATGTCGGTGACGGATCCGCACCTCATGTGTCTTTGGAGCCTGGAGCGCGATCACTACCAGAAGTCGTGCTCTGAGTGTCAGGCCATGAACCAGAAAGCTTTGAGGGAGCGGTCCCTAAAGCTCATGGCGCCCCGACACTTGACTCCACGGTGCTCACGGTCTCGTTCGAGATGAAGGTCTTGAGATTGGCCACAGAGTCATTACAACTTCTCGTCCTACCAAGTCATCGGGACATTCGGGTCACAAGAAGAAGAAGTCGAAAAAGGATAAGCGTTCTTCGACTTCACCCCGTCGCTTGGACGACGCAGGAAGAGCGTCGGCGCTGTAGGCTCCGTGACCGGAGCCTTTATCTGGGTCAGCTCCGTGCTTCCCAGAATTCCCGGGAGCCACCCCTGCCCAGTTCAAAGAATTTTATGAGGCAATGTGCCTCATTTTTGGGCAGTCCAACCCACCTTCGACGCCCTCGGGCACAGGTGAGTCGGTGGGGGCCCCCTAGGGTTCAAAGTCGTCGGCTTCGGCCACGGCTCCGGAGGGTCCCTCCGGATCCAATCGATCCACGGCGACCTTCCCCGGTGTCGGGTCACACTTCGGCGCTCTCGACGTCGGTTGGGCCCGCAATCGGTGTTGATCCCATCCTCATACCAGACGACCCGGAGCAGGAACGACATCGATCAATGGCGATTCCGTTCTCTATGGGCTCTCCTGGGACAAGGGTTGATCCAGACCCTTATTCTTATGGGTATGGATACAGGGAGAGTATGGAGGGGATGCTGAACCGTTTAGAATACGAGCTTGACCCACCAAATGGACTGGGTGCAGGATTTGGGTGATGCCAGTGGTCTAGCCACCTCCCCTGACACTGGCATGCTCTCTACTCCTACAGTGGCTATGGAGGAAGGTGCTTCTTATTCCATGGTGGTGAGAAGGGCAGCTGAGGTCCTGGACCTCGAGCTACCTTCTGTGGAGGTTAGGCCTAAAATCCTAACCGACGTGCTTCAGCCAGGGTCTTCTTCTTCCGAGCCCCTTCTTCGCTTTAATGAAGCACTGACCGACGTCCTTTTGGGTACTTGATCCAAACTTAGCACAAGGGCTCCTGTGAATAGGACGATTGCACGCCGCCATTGGCCTGCGCCGTCATACCTGAAATTCCTCTCCCAACACCCCACGCCTGAGAGCTTTGTCATCCAGGCTTCTTCTTTATCTGGTGCATTCCCTGCCGCACCCCCGGTTAGGGAATCAAAAAGACTGGACAACTTGGGGAAGAAGTTGTTTTCTTCCAACAGTCTAGCGCTGCGGTCCGTGAACACTGCATGCTTTTTGAGCCTCTATTCCCATACTCTCTGGGATACGGTTGCGCAAGTGCTGCCTAGAGGTCTGGAGGAGGCCTATACTATCCTTTACCAAGCTGTAACAGACAGCAGGGATGCAGCGAAGGTCATGATGGTTGTGGACTGGATACGACGGACTCTCTGGGCAGATCAGTTGCATCGACGGTGGCATTGAGACGCCACGCCTGGCTAAGAACATCTGGCTTTTCAGGGGATGTCCAGCAATCCTTGATGGACATGCCCTTTGATGGCACACGTCTCTTCAAAGACATGGCGGACTCGGTGCTCGAGCTCTTCAACGATTCCCGAGCCACAGCCCAGTCCCTTGGCCTTGCGCCCTTTTCTAGACCCCAGCAGTCCCCCCTTTCGTGGCTAAGGAAGGGGCACCCAACCGCGTCCTTTCCCCCCTGGCCATCGACCCGAGCATGCTGTAAAGCCACTGCGCGGCCGTGGATGTGGGATCCCACGCACCCGGGGATCAGGGAGCCAGCAGGTTGCCCAGTCCACCCTCACTTTCTCCTCAGCCTCCAAACCTTCCTAGTCCGCAGGTACACCAGGAACCAGTTGGCGGCTGGATGGGCCATCACCTGCCCCAATGACAATCCATCACCTCGGACAGGTGGGTCCTCCAAATTGTCCGAAGGGGCTACTCCTTCCCCTTCGAGACACCTCCTCCAGCCATGCCACCTTCATACAATCGAATATCGGAGGAGCATATGGCGCTTCTCCGCGTGGAAGTCCAAGCCCTTTTGGCCAAATGAGCTATAGAGAGGTTTCCGTTGCCAGAAGTACATTGTGGTTGCTACTCCCGCTACTTTCTGGTGCTGAAAAAGCACAAATTCTTCGGCCTATATTAGATCTTCAGTCCCTAAATCTCTTCCTCAAAAAGGAGAAGTTCAAAATGTTGACATTGGCTCAGGACATATCTGCCCTGGATCCCGGAGACTGGATGGTAGCATTGGACTTGCAAGACGCATACTGACGCATACTTCCATATTCCCATTCTGCCGGCCCACAGATGTTACCTACGATTCGTGGTAGGTCACGAGCACTTTCAGTTTACCTTGCTTCCCTTTGGCCTTACCAGTGCCCCTTGGGTGTTCACGAAAGTGATGGTAGTGGTGGCAGCTCATCTGCGCAGGTTAGGGGTCCCAGTCTTACCCTACCTTGACGATTGGCTGTTGAAGACAAATTCACCCCAGACAGTCGTCTCCCGCATCCAGACTACGGCAAACCTTTTGCATTCGCTGGGGTTCATCATCAACGTTCCGAAGTCACACCTGACTCCTTCTCAGATGATCCCTTTCATCAGAGCTGTTCTGCATACAGTGCAGTTTCGGGCATATCCTCCTGAAAAGCGTGTCCAGGATATTCGGGCTATGATACCGATGTTTCAGCCTCTGTCCTGGATTTCTGTGAGAATGACTCTAAGGCTGCTAGGCCTCATGGCCTCCTGCATCCTGCTGGTTCAAAATGCCGGATGGCATGTGCGGGCTCTGCAGTGGGACATGAAGTTCCAGTGTGGGCAGCATCAGGGGAAGATCTCGGAAGGAACTGCAAGAGACCTGCAGTGGTGGTTAATGAATCAGGATTGGGTCAAGGACAGATCCCTCTCCTTTCCCCAAACAGATCTTAAAGTTGTGACAGATGTTTCACTCCAAGGATGGGGCGGCCACATGGGAGAGGCGGAGATCAGAGGCCTCAGGTCTCCGGCGGAAACCGGGCTCCATATCAGTCATCTGGAGCTTCGGGCAATTCGACTAGCATTAAAAGCATTCCACTGGGAAAGCAGTGCAGGTGTTCACAGACACCACCACCGCCATGTGGTATTGCAACAAACAAGGCGGAGTGGGGTTGTGGACCCTTTGTCAAGAGGCTCTTTGCCTCTGGACTTGGCTGGAACATCATGGCATTTCCCTGGTGGTTCAATACCTGGCGGGCTCCTTGAACACCAGAGCAGGCGAACTCAGCCGACGATGTATGGTTGATCATGAATGGCGTCTCCATCTGGAGGTGGTGCAAGGTTTCTTCCTTCAGTGGGGAGAACCTTGGTTAAACTTGTTCGCCTCCGTAGAGAACGCGCAGTGTTAGCTGTTTTGTGTGTTCGAGTTTCCAAGGCGGCACTCGCTCGGAGACGCTTTTCATCACAAGTGGAATTCAGGCCTCCTGTACGCCTTTCTGCCCATACCACTTCTGCCCAGAGTTCTGAAGAAGATCAGGCAAGTCCAGGTCCTAGTAATACTGGTGACTCCGAACTGGGCACGAAGAGTCTGGTATCCCGAGCTGTTGACCACGGCCATAGCTCCTCGACCAGGCTGCCTTTTCAGGAGGATCTTCTGTCACAGAAGCAGGGGAGGGTCCTCCACCCGAACCTGTCAACTCTACGGCTTCATGCATGGAGATTGAGTGGCGACAGTTGATGTCTTTTGACTGGCCGCCCGAAGTCTGTGACGTTATCTAGGATGCCAGGCATCCCTCAACCAAAACTGTATACGCCTGTTGTTGGAAGAAATTTATGGCATGGTGCATCAACAAATCTGTCGATCCTCTATCTGCTCCTCTTTCTATAGTCCCTGTCTTTATTCTTTCCCTTGCCCAGCAGGGTTCCACCTTGGGCACTCTTAAGGGATATCTTTCGGCTATCTCTGCTTTCTGGAGGTTACTAGATCAGCCTTCCTTATTTAAATCTCCTATAGTTGCGAGGTTTCTTAAAGTCCTCACACATCTCGTTCCTCCTATCCCTTTCATCATGCCCCAATGGGATCTCAATCTCGTATTGACATACCTTATGTGTACCTCGTTTGAGCCGCTTCATAACTGCCATTTATGGCTCTTAACTATCAAGACTGTCTTTTTAGTTGCCATTATTTCTGCCCGCACAGAGCTCCAGGCTCTGTCATCTAAGCCACCTTTCCTGGCCATCCATCCTGACAAAGTGGTGCTTCGCACGAGGGCTCCTTTTCTACCTAAAGGAGTGACACCCTTACATGTCGGACAGTCCATCACCTTGCCTACCTTTTATGCATCCCCACATCCCTCTCATGAAGAGGAGAGACTCCACCATCTGGACCCAAAAAGAGCATTGGTGTTCTATCTTGATTGTACCAAAGACATCCGGGTGGACAACCAACTCTTTGTGGGATATGTGGGTGCACAAAAGGGAAAGGCGGTGCAGAAGAGGACCATGTCACAATGGGTACTCTTATGCATCAAAATGGGCTACGCTCTGGCTAAAAAGCAACCTCCCGAAGGTTTACGAGCTCACTCCACCAGGACTACTGCTGCTACCACAGAGCTAGCATGGGGCGTTCCAGTCTTGGACATCTGTCAGGCAGCGACGTGGGCATCTCTGCACAAGTTTACCAAACACTGCTGCCTAGACAATCAGGTGCGAAGGGACGGCTACTTTGGCCGTTTGGTCCTGCAGGACTTCTTGGTGTGATCTTGGTTCGCAGACCACCACCCGGGATGGTATTGCGCGGGTATCTATTCAAAGTTAAGGAATCTGCAACTAGAAGTCTCTATCAGATGTACAAATTACTTACCTTTGGTAACAATATATCTGGTAGAAACCTATTCTAGTTGCAGATTCCTTACCAACCCACCTAACCCCCCCCCCCTGCCCCCCCCCCCCACTATGTTAAGAGGCGCTGCACCTCTAGATATGGCTGGAACATCAGAGCATACAGGACTTGAAAAATCATAAAAATGTTACAAGACCTGCGGGTCCAGTAAGTTAAATAATCTACTCGACCTAACTGTAATGTACTTGACACATAAACAGGTCTCAAATTGTGTGGTCATAGGCAAATAGTTTACAGAGTCGCCTTTTTCTTAATTCTCACATATGATTGCACTTTCATATATGTGAACTCAGCATTTCTGCAGTACACAAAATCTCTTTTGTTTGAGTAAGTAGACTAAAGTTTGTTGCATGCATCACAAGAATCTAGCCTGCATACTCATGAGGTCTAGCCCACATAACCTGGGACTTCTTTTAGTTTACTGACAATATTGCCATAAGGGCAGGAGTGTTTCTCAGTTTGTTTAAACACTCAATTTTAATAAATATATTACTAAACCATGATGTGGTAATATATTGTTATCTACACACAGTAACTTTACAAGAAATGTCCAAAAACCTCTCCACTAACTTGCACCTTTACTTATAAAACTATATAATGTATTAACAATCTGTGAAAATTGGGTTTCAGAAAACATATCCTTTGCACATCAACGTGTAAAGTATTCTGATTTGTTTTCATCCTATCAAAATATTTTTTGCATCACACAAACATAAAAAAGGGCTCTCGCAACTACTGAAATATATTTTGAAATGTTTGCACAGTTGACTTAGTCATTTTAATGTTGTGTGTTAGGAAAAACCTGATATCCTTTTATTTTACATTCTAAGCAGCAGGTCACATAGTCCAGGAACAATGCAGTCAGAAGGAAAATTAATTGTAAGAAAAATTACTTTTGACCTCTGTCTGCAAATACAGAGAAAATGTGACATAAGAACAAGGTTTAAAGGCAACTTTTATTGGCCCTCCACTTTTCAACTGAACAGAACACTTGTTCAGTGTCAACTCGACAGAAGGGATGAGTAAGTTTTAAAAATAGCTGGACCTGATCAAATAAGACTCGTCTTTTTCGAGCCATGGCATATCACTTGTTCAACACCTGGTGGGTTTTCTGAATGCCAGGACAGACAAACTCCTGTCAGTAACTTACAGATCATGAATGGCATCTCCACCCGGAGGTGGTGCACAAACTTTTCCAAGAATGGGGAGAGACTTGGATGGTTCTGTTCACCTCCGTAAAGAATGCACATTGTTAGCGGTTTTGGGCACTGGAGTTTCCAATCCAGCTCTTGCTTGGAGAAGCTTTTCATATCAGGTTGTCCTCGGGCCACCTGTACTCCTTTCCGCCAATACCACTCCTGCCCAGAGTTCTCAAGAAGATCAGGAATAACTGGGCTGTCATTCTTATGACTCTGGATTGGGCACAGAAAGTCAGGTATCCTGAGCTGTTGATCATAAGCACTGTCCTCCGGTCAGGCTGCCTCTTCGGGAGGATCTTCTGTCGCAGAAACAGGGCAGGGTTCTGCCCTCGAACCTGGAATTTCTTTGCCTTCATACATGAAAATTGAGTGGCAAAAGCTGACAGCTTTCGATCTTCCACCCGAAGTATGTAATCTTGACAGCCAGGCATCACTCCACCAAGATGGTATACGCCTGCCTTTGGAGAACGTTTGTGGCATGATGTACAGATAAGCAAGTTGACCCTCTATCTGCACCCCTTTCGCAAGTTATTTTGTTTATTCTTATTCTAGAATATTTATCTGCCATATCCGCATTTCTGCAATTGCCAGACCAGCCATCCCTTTTCAAATCCCCTGCAGAAAACAGGTTTCCCAAATGTCCTCAGCATATGTTTCCACCAGCTCCTTTCATTATGCCACAGTGGGGCTTTAATTTAGTTCTCACTTTTGTGATGTGTGCTCCTTCTGAGAAGCACACAGCTATGCTCTTGGGCTTACCAGGAAAATTGCCTTCTTAGTGACAATAACATCTGCCCATGGGGTTAGTGAGCTACAGCCACAGACATCACAGCCTTCATACCTTACCATATACCCAGACAAACTGGTCCTTAGCACTAGAGCATCCTTCCTACCGAAGGTGGTAACTCCCTTTTATATAGGTCTGTCCATCACTTTGCTTCTTTGCACTTTCTATCTCACCCCTCTGAAGAAGAGGAGAGACTCCATCGGCTGGACCCAAAAAGAGCGATGTTCTATCTTTACCATGCGAAAGAGTTTAGTGGATGTTCAACCTTTTGTGGGTACGTCAGAGCCAAAAAAAGAAAGGTCGGTGCAGAAACAGACCATCTCACGATGACTAGTGAGTGCTGGCCAAAAAGCAACCTCCTGAAGGTTTGCAAGCTCATTCTACCACAGCCAAGGATGTGACCACTGAGTTAGCTTGCGGAGTACTTTTCTTGGATATCTGTCAGACAGCAACGTGAGCTTCCCTTCATATGTTAATGAAGAACTACTGCTTGGACAGTCAAGTCCAGGTAGACTGGCGAATTACCTGTTCTGTCCTACAGAATTTTCTAGTCTAGTGCATGCTACAGCCCCACATCTGTAAAGGTATTGCTTGGGTATGTATTGTAAGATCAGGAATCTGCAGCTAGAAGTCTCTATCAGAATGACAAGTTACTTACCATTGGTAATGCCTTTTCTGATGGATACAACTACCTGTGGATTCCTCACCTTATGAATTCTCCCAGTGCGCCAGCATTCGACGGAAATTTTATTCCTAGCTCCCCACGTCGACAAGGATGTCACAATTGCATGGCTCCGCATGCGACTCTGTCTGACGCCATCGTGGCAATAAGAAGTCCTCGTCTGCGTGCTAACGTCCGTTCCCTTTTTTCCACGCCTTCGACAAAAACGTTTTTTTTTCCTACTTCTCGATCAGTTACTATTTCAAGGAGTTGTTGAGTGTTACAATGTCTCGAGCAAAAGAAAGTGGGATTTAAGTCTTGTGCAGGGGTTGGATGTCTGTGACAGATCCTCATGAGAATTGCTTGTGCCTGAGCTTGGACCACGACGTGGAGGGATGCGTGCCCTGCCAGTGGATAAACCCTAAGGCCTTGAAGGAGAGAGAGGCTAAGCTCTTCTTGGCAAAAGCTAAGAAGGAGAAAAGAGGTAATCGAAGATCAAAGGCGAGGGATACTTTGCATAAGTCCTTGAGGTCGCACAAGAAGCGACACCGGCACGAATCTCGATGCCGTTCTTCCAGGGATCGGTCCCAGTCCCCTCCGAGACTGCGTAATGCGGCGCGGGATATCAGTTCTACGGTGACTCCTCAGCCTCAGAGTCCACAGGATTCTCCGATGCCAACGTTGATAGAGATCTCTGAGTGCCCGGTGAACCCTATGGCTTAGTTTTCTCCTGTGTCCACTCAGGGTCAGGAGTCAGGTGTGCAGGCTTCAGAGTCGGTTTAGAAGCCTCAGGAGGAGCAGAGGTTTCCTGCCTTCCCAACCCCAGGAGCGGATCCATCAGCATTCCTCAATGCAATGTTTAGCATTTTTAACAGATCTGTGGCCCCCGCTGGTGCGCCTGCTGATCCCACTGGTTCGTTAGCGTTTACGCTGGGTTCGCTGGCACCGTACAAGGAGGTTCCGTTTGTGCCCTTCTCTCCGGGTGAAGGTGCTGGTTTGGTGCAGATGACTTCCCCACCCCGGATGATGCTGCCGACGGATCCAGTTCGACCCACAGTGTTTCTCCATCCTCTTCCCTGGAGCGTCCATCTGCTTTGAAGCTGGTGTTGTCGGCGTCGGCTAATTCTCTGTCAACGCCGCATTTGGAGTCCAGACTGAGGTCGAGGAAAAGGGCCTTGAGGCTCTTGGAGGAGCAGGAGTATCGGCAACAGCTGTTGGAGGAAGGAGAAATTTCGGAGCCTATGGGTGAATTTCAAGGCCTAGACTCTGCAAGTGGCTTGGATACATCCCCTGAGTGGGAATTCTCATCTGCTGGAGAGCTCACAACAGAGGCAGCTTCTTACCACAGTGTAATAAGAAAGGCTGCTGAGATTTTGGACCGTCCTTTGCCGGCATCAGAGACGAATACAAACATTTTAACAAAGGTGTTACATCCATCGGCTACATCTTCTGAGCTTCTCCTACCTTTTAACGATGCCCTTAATGAGCCCATTCTGGATATTTGGTGGAAGCCTGTCCGACTCCAGTGGTTTCCAGGACTGTAGCTAGGAGGTACAGAGTTGCTCCAGGGGATCCGCAGTTTTTCGCAGCATCCTACTCCTGAGAGCTTGGTGGTGCAAGCCTCTTGTTCTGCGAGGTCTGCTCCTGGTTCCTTCCCTGCGACTCCTTCAGATAGGGAGTCTAAGCGTAAGAAGCAACAGCTAAAAAGTTCTTCTCCTCGTGCAGTATGGCCTTGAAGTCTCTCAATGCGACGTGTGTGCTGGGGAGGTATATCCATGCCCTGATGGACTCTGCGAGAGCTGTTGTGCCAAGATTGCCTCAGGATGTGCAGGGACAGTTTGATGAACTCCTGTTGGGCAGTCAATCGGCAGCCAAGCAAGTTATTTAATCTGACTTGGACACAGCAGATTCAGTTGCCATGGGAATGGGCACATCAGTGGCAACCCGGAGGGATGCCTGGCTCAGGGACCACTATTATGGACCTTCCTTTTGATGGAGAGAAGTTGTTTGGGTCCAAAGCAGACTCTGCTTTAGAAGAATTTAAAGACAGCAGAGCTACTGCAAAGTCTTTGGGACTCCAGGCTTCATCGTCCACACCCCTCAGGTCCTTTTGAAAGTTCAGGGGTTTTGGCTGGGGGACCTCTTTCCGTGAAAGGCTACAATCCAGCGTTCAGCAGCCTCCCAACCCTCTTTACAGATCTTATAGAGGTCAGGTGAGGGTTAGGATGCGAGGAGCCATTCAGCAGCCTTCCACTTCATCCTCTTCCTCGGGGGAACCCATCAAGGATAGCAGCCCTAGTTTTCACTCCATTTTGCATCATGTTTCTTCCGTAGGGGGAAGGTTATCTCGTTTTCTCTACAAGTGGGAGTTAATCACGTCGGACTCTTGGGTGCTGAATATTGTGGTGAAAGGTTTTGCCCTTCCTTTTCGGGAGTTTCTCCCTCCCATCCCTCCCCGTCATATGTTTTGCACTGAAGATCATATCCTGTTGCTTCAACAGGAGGTGCAGGTCCTTTTGTTAAAAGGTGCAGTGGAGTTGGTTCTGGAGCAGAAGAAGGGTCAGTGATGTTATTCAAGGTATTTACTGATTCCCAAGAAGGATGGTCGATTGAGGCCTATCCTGTATCTGAGGATTTTGAATTGGTTCCCCAAACAGGAGAAGTTCAAAATGGTGACCCTAGCACAGGTGGTTCATGCGTTGAACAAGGAAGACTGGATAGTGTCTGTCGACTTGCATGATGCTTATTTTCATATCCCCATTCTGAAGTCGCACAGGAAGTATTGCACAGTAAGTACCTCTGGTTTGTGGCAGGGTCGCAACCCTACCAGTTTGCAGTACTTCCTTTTGGTCTTACTTCCGCACTTCGAGTCTTCGCGAAGGTGATGGCATTGGTTGCAACGGCCCTCAGAAGGAAGGGAGTATCTTTATTCCCTTACCTGGATGATTGGCTGATCAAAGCTGGGTCCCCAGAGCTCGTGCTGCATCACTGTACAAGTGACAACCCAGTTGTTGTTCAACCTGGGCTTTACAGTAAATGTGCCCAAATCTCACCTGGAGCTTTCTCAGCGCCTCCGGTTCATAGGGGCAGCACTGGACACAACATTGAATCAGGCCTACCCTCGTCCTCAGAGGATTCAGGACATTCAGGCGTTGATTCCAATGTTTCAGAATGGAGCGGCTGTTCAAGTCCTCAAGGTTTTACATCTGCTCAGTCTGTTAGCTTCTTGCATTCTGTTGGTCACTCATGCACGTTGGCACATGAGGGTGCTTCTGTGGTGCCTCCGCAAGCAGTGGTTTCAACACAAGGGGGATCTTGAGGAGTCGATAACTATCTCCAGAGACGATACAGTGGATCTATGATGGTGGGCTGTGGACGGCAACCTTTCCCAATGAAGGCCTTTTTGTCTACCACTTCCGGTGGCCACGGTCATAACGGATGCTTCCACTCTAGGGTGGGGAGCTCATCTGGGGGACCATGGAGATCAAAGGTGAATCTGGTAGAATTGTGGGCAATACGTCTGGCTCTCAAGACCTTCCTCCCGTCCCTTTGCTTTCAGTCAGTTCAAGTCTTGACGGACAGCACTACCGCGATGTGGTACATCAACAAGCAGGGAGGAGTGGGGTCATATCTTCTCTGCAGAGAGGCTCTGCAGATCTGGTCCTGGGCACAGGACCATCGGATATGCATAGTAGCAAACCATCTGGCCGGAGTTCTTAACGTACTTGGGGACAGTCTCAATCGCCATTCCTCGGGCGATTACTAGTGGTGTCTCCATCCAGACCTGGTTCTTTACATCATCCGGATGTTGGGATTTCCAAACATAGACCGGTGCAAGGTGTGTCGGGGGATGCGTTTCAGATGTCTTGGTGCAACCAGTTGCTTTACCGTTTCTCCCCCACCCTCCCCCCCGCCTTTGATTCCTCAGGTTCTGAGGAAGATTCGCCAAGAACGGGCTCAAGTCGTTTTAATTGCCCCAGATTGGCCAAGAGGGGTGTGGTACACAGACCTTCTTCAACTCCCACTGTGCCTGCTGCTCCGTCTCCCTTAAAGGGTAGACCTCTCATAGTTGCAGGGGCAGGTTCTATATATACCCCCACCTCCAGAGCCTGAACCCACATGCCTGGAGATTGAACGGGGCAATCTGAGTTCCTTTTCTCTCCCTCCAGAAATGGTGGATAATATTTTATCAGCCAGGCGACACTCCTCCAAGACTGTCTATGCCAACAGGTGGGAAAAATGTGTTACTTGGTGTAGAGAGAGGCAAATTGATCCCTTAAAGGCCCATTATTCTAATGTTTTGCTTTTTGCCCTTTCCTTGTCGCAGAAAGGTTGTGCAGTTGCGACTGTGAAGGGTTATTTGTTAGCGCGGTTTGCCTTTCTGATCAGCCTTCCTTGTTTAAGTCCCCTATAGGTATTAGGTTCCCTAAAGGCTTGACTAACAAGTTTCCTCCCACTCCGTTTGTCATGTCTGAGTGGGATTTGAATTTGGTTCTGACTTTTTTGATGGATTCACCGTTTGAGCCTATGCATTCTTGCCCGTTAAGTCTTTTAGTTTTAAAAACAGTTTTCCTAACGGCTATCACGTCAGCTAGATGTGCGAATGAGCTTCAGGCTCTTAATGTGAAACCTCCTTTTACAAGTTGATGATCAACTTTTTGTTTGATATGTTGGCAAGATGAAGGTCAGAGCCATCCACAAGAGAACTCTTTCTAGGTGGGCAATTCTTTGCATAAAGATTTGTTATTCACCAGCAAAGAAGGTTCCTCCTGAAGGTATTAGGGCCCATTCCACCAGGGCTAAGTCTGCCACTTTAGCCTTGGCTAGTGGTGTCCCAGGTGCTGAAATTTGTAAGGCCGCAACTTGGGCTTCCCTCCACACTTTCGCGAAGCATTATTGCTTGGACTAGGAAGTTAGGAGGGACGGCCATTTTGCAAGTTCTGTTTTGCAGGATTTCTTGGTTTGACCAGTCAGGCACCCACCTCAGAGTGCAGGACTGCTTTGGGATTCTGTTCATAAGGTGTGGAATCCACAGGTAGTTGTATCCATCAGAAGAACAAGTTACTTACCTTTGGTAACGCCTTTTCTGGTGGATACAGTAGTTACCTGTGGATTCCTCACAGTCCCACCCGCCTCCCCATCGCCTGTCTGGTCATACCAAGACTTCTTTTATTCTAAGTGTATATATGTTTTTGGTGTTTTTATATGAACAGATATTGTGGTTTATATTTGGATTGGTATATCTTGTTGTTGTGAGGATGGTATTCGCCTATTTGCCTCGAAGGCACGTAAAAATTGGTGAAACTGAAGTCAGCACGCCGGCGAGGACTTTTTATTGCCAGGATGACGTCAGACGGAGTCCTGACCCACCCATCCTCCCGGCTATGCAACTGATTGTTTCCTTTTTAGGGGCCCTAGTTTAACGCACCAGTGGTTGGTGGTGTTCGTGGCTCTGTTCATCTGGAATGGAAAGTCACGCAAAAAAAACCTGACGTCAGCGTGCAGGATTGGCACCTTTATAGGCACTGGGCACGTTACTTCCTGCGGGGGTGATGCCATGCAGAGCTGAACGACGCCACCTACCTGCAGCAAGGACACTGCTCACGTAAGTGGGGATTATTGCTAGATAGTCTCTACCAGGTTAGGCGTTACCAAAGGTCAGTAACTTGTTTTACTAACCTTCTGTTAAATAGTATGTGATATTTATATGTCTAATTGGTATTGAGGCCATAGCATTATGGTTCGAGTTCCGATACCGTGTTTAGGCCTTGAATATTTTTATTGAAAGGGTGCTGCAACTGCAGTTGGAATTGATCTTGAACTTTGGGTGCTCTGTGCAAGGAACATCAAAGTCTACGCATTGCCTAAAAATATATTTAGTGGCTGTTCAAAGCAGTCTTTTGCACAAAAAATAATTGATCTTTTTTTTTTGTTACAGGCTTAGTTGTATCTTAAGTTTTTCATTATATTAAACAACATTTTTTTCAGTTTACTTTATTGGTGTAACATCCAATATTTGTTTTCTGTTTAAAAACAAAATAAACATGTCTGTGAAATAGAGAAAATATCTGTCATTTTTTCCCTTCACTATAAATGAGTTGACAGAAGTTAAAAATAACAGATACAACTGTATCACAGTATTTTAATGATTTTTATTAAGTTGTTGACTTGCATAATTTCTTTCAGGTATCCTTCACTTTGAATGAAGAACTTGCAAGTATTCATGATACCACTGGAAAACTTGCTTCAGTCAGTGCACCCAGGGAACACCCATTTGTTTTACAAAGTGTAGGAGGACAGATGCTAACCGTGTTTACAGAAAGCTCGTCGGGTAAACTGCTTTAATAATCTAGATGCATTCTTGTGTTAACGTAATGCTTATGATAAAGTATGGCATGCTGTGTTGTTGCACTGTTCTATGTGTGAATTCTTGTATACATTGAAGCTTCTTGCAACAGCTTTAGCTGAGGCAATGCATGATATGTACTTGCATGCTTAACTGTTACAAGTGTGATGAATGCATTGAGAAACCTAAAGGACTTTACATGCAGGTGAGTAAGGAGGCCATACATAGCAAATATGTTTTGCTGCAGTACACAGCTATTCCTATTATGCTATCCATTTAGTTTGTATGTGTATTAATAAAATAAAAGTCTGTTTAGGTACTTCTAGCATTATCTTGGTTATTGTGTATTACTCACGTACTCTGTGTGCTATTGTAGCTAATGCGAACTGTGCATAACCCCAAGAGCAGAGCCATAGCAGGCTGCATTTATTGCAATTAAATCACTAAATAATAGTAGCACACATGAACCTACATACAAGATATGTCTTGTATATAGGTTTGAGTTAGAAGTAGTTTGAGAAGGTGTGAGAACTTGATATGCACAGATAGTATTGGGTCCTAAAAGGGAGAGAGATACTCAAGTGAGGGTAATGAGCAGAGGACGTGTAAGATATTGATATTCAATTATCAGTAAAGCATATGATATTAGTCAGTGTTTAAACTCCTCACCTACAGTTATGTTAATGTAATATGCCTTAAATCGGTTAACAGACTCGTTCCTCATATTTTTTTAGGGTATAATACACATCCATTCAATGAGAGTTTAATATCCCTATATGTAGTGCGACAAGATCCAATTTTTCCGGTTCGGGGTAACATAAAATAATGACATTCTAAGAGAATATTTGAACTCGAGGCAGTGCTAGTTCATATCATCCAATTGTATGAATACGTAATTCCATTTTGAAGAAAGGCATGGAAAAAGATCCCAGGTACTGTGAGGTTATGAGGACCCCTTAATAGTGTTTTTTTTTTTGTTTGTTTTAAAGATCCGGTTTGCCTGTGAAGGTGTTTAATGCCAGTGCTTCATTATTATACAAGATCCTGTGTACAGTGAGCATATAAAATAATAATCTGTAGGATAGAAACACAATCTTCCACATGATTTATTTTGTTGGATCCCTGTAGAAAGGTGGCTCTGTATATACTATCTCAAAGTGAGAGATAGTGTGCACAGAGTCCAAGTTGTTCCCCTTAGAGGTTGATAATGGCAAAATTAGATAATACTAATGCTCTATTTTGTGGTAGTGTGGTCGAGCAGTAGGCCTATCAGAGGGTAGTGTTAAGCATTTGTTGTACACACACAGGCAATAAATGAGGAACACACACTCAAAGACTTATTTTCTTAATTTATTTTTTGAACCACAAGATTCAAATTTGAGGTAAGTACATAAAATGCAAGGTACTTCACATAGGTATGATAGAACTTTGATTTAAAACAGTAGTACACACAGTTTTGGTTAAAATGGCAAATAGCTATTTTAAAAGTGGACACTGAAAAAATTAACAGTTCCTGGGGGAGGTAAGTATTGGTTAGTTTCTCAGGTAAGTAAAGCACTTACACAGTCAGTCTCCTGGGCATAGACAGCCCAACGTTGGAGGTTCAAGGCAACTCCAAAGCCACAATACCAGCAACACAGGGCCGGTCAGGTGCAGAGGTCAAAGGAGGGCCCAAAACACATAGGCGCCTATGGAGAACAGGGGTGCTCCGGTTCCAGTCTGCTAGCAGGTAAGTAGCTGCGTCCTCGGGGAGCAGACCAGGGGGGTTTTGTAGAGCACTGGAGAGACGCACACAAAACACACCCTCAGCGGCACAGGGGCGGCCGGGTGCAGTGTGCAAAGTAGGTGTCTGGTTTGACGTAGAAAACAATGGAGGGATCTGGGGTCACTCTGGCGATGCAGGCAGGGCACATGGGGGCTTCTCTGGCCAGCCACAGACTGGGCTAGGATGAGGGACACCTGCTGGTCACTCCTGCACTGGTAGGTGGTTTCTCTCGGTCCTGGGGGCTGCAGGTGCAGTGCTCGGTCCAGGCGTCGGGTTCCTTTCTTTCCAGGCAGTCGCAGTTAGGGGAGCCTCTGATCCTGTATGCAGGTGTCTCTGTGGGGGGGGTGCAGGGAAGTCGACTCAGGGTGTCCACGTCGTTGGACTCACCTGGGAGTCCTCTCTGCAGTGTCGGTTTCTCCAAACTCGAGCCGGGGGCGTCGGGTGCAGAGTGTGAAGGCTCACGCTTCTGGCAGGAAGTGAGAGTCTCTTTAAAATTGCTTCTTTGTTGCAATTTTGTTGCTGTTTCTGGACAGAGCCGATGTCCTCGGGAGGTTCTTGGTCCTTTAGGTGCAGGTCAGTCCTCTGAGTTCTCAGAGGTTGCTGGTCCCACTGGATGCGTCACTGTGCAGGTTCTTTGAGTCTGGAGACAGGCGAGTAGAGCTGGGGCCAAATCAGTTGTCGTCTCCGTCATCTTTGCGGGGCTTTCAGGTCAGCAGTCCTTCTTTCTTCAGGTTGCAAGAATCTGATTTCCTGGGTTCAGGGTTACCCCTTAATACTGCATTTAGGGGTGTGTTTAGGTCTGGGGGGCAGTAGCCATTGGCTACTGCCCTGGAGGGTGGCTACACCCTCTTTGTGCCTCCTCCCTGAGGGGAGGGTGGCACATCCCTATTCCTATTGTGGGAATCCTCCAAAATCAAGATGGAGGATTTCTTAAGGTAGGGGGTCACCTCAGCTCAGGACACCTTAGGGGCTGTCCTGACTGGTGTGTGACTCCTCCTTGTTTTTCTCATTATCTCCTCCGGACTTGCCACCAAAAGTGGGGGCTGTGTCTGGAGGGGGTGGCATCTCCACTAGCTGGGATGCCCTGGGGCGCTGTAGCAACAGGCATGAGCCTTTGAGGCTTACCGCCAGGTGTTACAGTTCCTGCAGGGGGAGGTGAGAAGCACCTCCACCCAGTGCAGGCTTTGTTCCTAGCCACAGAGTGACAAAGGCACTCACCCCATGTGGCCAGAAACTCGTCTGGTTGTGTCGGGCTGGCAGGAACTAGTCAGCCTAACATTAGGAGTCGGACTGGCATGCAAGGGGCATCTCTAAGATGCCCTGTGTGTGCATTTTGCAATAAATCCGACACTGGAATCAGTGTGCATTTATTGTGCTGAGAAGTTTGATACCAGACTTTCCGGATTTCAGTGTAGCCATTATGGAATTGTGGAATTCGTAATTGACAGACTCCCAGACCATATACTCTTTATGGCTACCCTGTACTTACAATGTCTAAGGTTTGGCTTAGACACTGTAGGGACATAGTGCTCATGCAACTATGCCCTCACCTGCGGTATAGTGCACCCTGCCTTAGGGCTGTAAGGCCTGCTAGAGGGGTGACTTACCAATGCCACAGGCAGTGGGATGTGGGCATGGCACCCTGAGGGGAGTGCCATGTCGACTTAGCCATTTTCTCCTCACCAGCACACACAAGCTGTGAGGCAGGGTGCATGTGCTGAGTGAGGTGTCCCCAGGGTGGCATAATACATGCTGCAGCCCTTAGAGACCTTCCCTGGCCACAGGGCCCTTGGTACCAGTTACAAGGGACTTAACTATGTGCCAGGGCTGTGCCAATTGTAGGAACAAAGGTACAGTTTAGGGAAAGAACACTGGTTCTGGGGCCTGGTTAGCAGGGTCCCAGCACACTTTCAATCATAACTGGCATCAACAAAAGGCAAAAAGTTACGGCGTAACCATGCCAAGGGATGCATTTCTCTACAATCCCAATCTGAGCATTTTTTAAACCGATAAATTAGTGCGGGCCTAGCAACTATTTTTACACATTTGCTTTTAAGTATGTGTTGGTATTCATTAAATTGTTCCTTTGACAATTAACTTGTCTTTCAACACAGTATGATATTTATTTTGTTATCAGCAACAATTATGCATATTTTAAACGTAAAAGCACAAAAAGGAAAAACACTGCTTTTTGCTGTGGGAAGACAAGTTTTTTATAATGCACATGTAAGTGCAATTCCTCCAGCACTGAATCTTTCACAGATTCACATGCTTGAATTATCCCCTGTTGCTGAGCAAGGATTCCATCAGTAGTCCGAGAAAGCAATGCAATGTTAAACTTAGCCTGGTCACATTAGCAGTCTTCACACATCTTTCAAAAAGGCCCAAACTTCAACCAATCTGTTAACGTCACGATAAACTCCTTGCCTAGAGGCCACTACACCTCTGATTTGTGCTGCACGTATGTCCCCTGATCTATGCTCAGTATTCTACAGAGAAGTCTATTTTATCAAGATACCTTTCTCCAAAACTAATATTTCTGATCCTACAGTAGCCTTCTGGCCTCAGCTGGCCGTTTGAGGAGAGTGGGCAGGACATATGTGATTCTTCTAAGAAAACCTTTTTCACGTCTTGTAGGTTCTGTTGGAAGCTAAGGGTCGATTCCAAAGCTCCCTTAAAGAATACATACATTGCGTGCATCCGTTCCACAAGGAACCGCAAAATTGCAGTTTTCTACAAAAGCCCTCAAAGACAGGGGCACCAGACATTTGATATGGCTACAAAAATGTAAAGCCAAAGATACCCCCTAGGGATGACTCTGAAGAGTCATCTGATATGCCAAGAAAAGCCTACAACTTGGCACATTTGGATCAATGTCACTACTCCAAACCCTCTTTTGGTGAAGTTCCTCCCACTTCAAAGAACCACCTAGGAAGATTCAGAAAAAAGTAGATCATAATGCTTCCAAAGATCAGTCTGTCATCTGAGATACTGGATTTTCCTAAAAACATTTCTTCATCGAAGGCCCCCCAGATAGACCTAAATCTGAGCCTCTTGCATAGCTAAACTAAAGAAGGCCTTATGAGGAGAAGCCCAACTATTTGGAACAGCCTATGGTCCAGGTCCATGCAGCTCTAGTTAAAGACTTCCAACTAGATTTCTGGAATTCCTGAGTGGTGAACCGGACTGACAGCCTTACAGGTCAACATTGCCTCCTCCACTACACAAGCTTATTCCTCTCCACTGCTCATTCCGGCTCCATTCTTTTCAAGACAAAGCCCCAGAGCATCTCTTCTACTCCAATCTCCTACTCCCAGAATGCCGAAAACTCCAGCACTGGATGACATTGGAGGTTTTCATTCTCTAATAGAGTGATCCAGGTTTGAAAGAAGTCAAGGAATTTTTCATTGGCTCAAAGTGAAAGGGGTGTGGAGAGGATGAGGGCTGTTTACTGTTGAATTAGAAATAATTGTTTTTAGATCTTTTCAGCGTTGAGCAGGAGTGCATAGATCCTATTTAGAGCTCTAGGGCAGGCATTTCATTTTAGATTCTTTAAAATTGTATTTGTTTGGCTTATTGAATCAGTAGTACTTTTGAGAAATTCTATTTACATCAACACCCCCTGCTTACTGGGAACAAAATATCCTGGCACCTTTCAATGGATCCTACATAGGCTCTAAGTAAGGTGGTTTGTAACAGTGGTGTCCTTATCTACTCCCTGCTGACTCTTGATCCTCACATTTTACAAGTCGACAACACCTGCTTTGCCCAATTGCATATTCTCAGAAGAATCCTCCTCTTGGTAATAGCCTTCACATTCTTGTGGCGAATTCACTCTTGATTGGACTAAGCAAACTCAGACTACCTGGCAGTGTCAGATAAACATTTTTGACACCTCTGACTGATACAGAGTGCCGCAGCACAGGTAGAAGTGGTCATTACATGATGGGTTTATACCAACTCCAGTCTTGAGGTCGCTCCACTGGTTGCTGCAGTTCCAGAATCCTGTTTAAGGCACTGACAACGGTCAACAAAGCTGTCAACATTAACAGTCTGTCCATGGTAGCTAGTAAATGTTCTCGTTACTGTCGGAAAATACAAGAAGAGTCTGTTTTACAGTCAGATTCTTGTAGAAATATGCAATGAAGTAGTGTAACTCTTTCCTTAAAGTTTGTTTGCAAAAACAAATCTTTGCTTTTTCAGGAAGTGATGAAACCGTGCTTTTTACATGTATATATTTGTGTTTTCTTTCCCTTGCCTGTTTAGTCACTTTGTAGTTATTCTTGTTTGTTTGCAGCATCAAGAAGCTCTGCGTTTGTGTGTTAAATAAATACAAATAACATTTAAAAATTAGCACATGGTGTTTCAGAGATGGCAAGGTAGTTCAAATCTGCCAAAGTTTCCCCCATGCTCTTCCATCATCAGAAAGGGCAGATTGTTCACGTGAAACGGTAGACCACATGGCTTCTTCACGGGGTGCTTTTCAGGGCCTCTAGATCGTGTAATCTACAGCCATCCAAAAGATCCATGGTAAAATTGAACCAGAAATACTTAGTTGTGCTGGGGTAGCTAAAATCTGTCATAATAGAGCAAGTGTGGGGGGCGTGGCCAGGATGGCGACCAGAGCAGACGTTTGAAAATTTGCTCCACTCCAGGCCCTAAGAACATCCTGATTATATCACCCCACCCAGACCTTTAAATCTTCTGAAATAGGAGCCCCCAGTGCCAGTTGCCACGCGATCACCTCCGGTGCAGGCGGAATACACTAGGCCAGCGTTGCAAGCAGAGGAGCATCACTGCGACCTGCTGTGGGAGCGCAGCCGTGGCATCTGATCGGGTGCCCTGTGGCTGGACGTCCTGTCGGGGGCCTGGGAGCGGGACTTCCTGGTAGACTCAGGCACCAGCTGGCGCTTGGAGCAGTGCCCCCACGGGGGGCGTGCAGTCAGTGGCTCCTGAGCTCCGCAAGCACAGGGGTGGACCTACCGGGGCCCAGAGTGGGGTGCACCGAGAGCGGAGAAGCACTGCAGCGGCCTTCATCAGGAGAGAGATTGCAGCATCAAGCCAGGGGGCTGCACCGAGAATCCCCGTTGCTGGACCTTCTATCGGGCACCTGGAAGTGGGTGCACCTGGCCCGACAAAACCACAGACCTGGGTGCCGGCTGGCACTCCCCAGAGCACTAAACAGTCGAGGGCCGCGGGCCGTGCGGTGACAGACTGCTGGGACCCAGAAAGAGATGTGCTGAAGAGAGCGCGAGGTGCACGAGAAAGGACAATGGAAAAAGGCACCAGAGACTGCTGTACAGGAGTGGGCAGAGCGCGCTCCGAGAGCACCCTTGCCCCTGCCCTGGGACAGCGAGATGGTCCCTGAGAAGCGGTGCGGGAGGTAGAGACACTGGGTACAGAGCACGGAGCAATGCGTCCCCTGCACCCACCACAGACAGCGCCCTGCCAGCTGGAGAGGACACAGACCAGGCAGAGTGCGACGCCAGCAAACACTGGCCAAAATTAAGGAGGACACAAAGGAAAGGGGTACGGGTGGCCAATGATATCGGCACGAGGCCACAGGGACGACATTATCATCCAGCAAAGAGCTGGTGAGGATATCCACTAAAAACCTGATACCCATCTGAGCTGCCCTGGTTGGCCTCCACCCTCTGCCCCTGCGCAAGGTGCAGAACGCAATAAGAGTGCCCCAGTGGGTGGAATCAAGCTGAGAGTTCCCTGACACACGCAGACCACGGGGAAGTACCTGTCAGTACACCTTCTACCGCGATGGGGTACAGCATGAACCCTTGCGGCGCCCTTGTCTCAGTACGATCCAACACACAAGACTAACAAGATCTTCTGTTTGGTGCTGATGAGTCAGCCACTGTAACGTTAACACTAACAATGGAACAGGGATCGGTCTCAGATGCTACCTCTCACATCAGGGCCTTACAGAGGGAGGTGGCGCAACTACGACAACAAGCGGAGGATCAAGAAGGCAGATCCCGCTGCAACAATATATGCATAGTCAGGGCTCAAAAAATCTACTCAACCACTCACTATGGCGAGTTTTATTTTACGAGGTTGAGCTATTTTTAGATTCCACTCGATCCTTCTGGCGAGTGGACAAAGAACAGGTGTTCTGTTCAGTCAGAAATTGAATTAGCAATTAAGATTCCTTTAATTCTTAATTCTTATACTTATCACATTTTCTTTGTGTTCAGAGACAGAGGTCAAAAGTCAGTTTGTCTTCCTTGTGACTGCAGAGTTACAGGATTTTATAAGGTGAACTGCCTGACCTATGTGAAAAGAAAGGCTCTTGGTATCAGGTTTTTCCACACACAACATTTATATAACTAAGACAACTTTACAAACATTTCGAAATATATTTCAGTAGCTTTGAAGGGCCATTCACATTCTGTGTGATGAAAAAATATAGTTTTATCAGTAAAGCTGCAAGTTAGTGGGAAGGTTTTTGGACATTTCTTGGAAATTTACTGTCTGTAAATGACAGTGTGCTACCACATCTTGCTTTAGTGATATATTTATTAAAACTGAGTTTTAAAGATAAACTGAGAAACACTCCTGTCCTGATGCAAAGCTATTAGTAAACTAAGAGGCAAGTCATGCATGGATCATGTGTACCCCATGTGTGTACTAGATTTATTATACATGGAGCAAACTTTTAGTGTATTTAAATCAAACAAAAGAGGATTTTTTTTTACAGCAGAAATGCTGAACTCGCATATTTGAAGGTGCACTCATATTTGACAATGAAGAAAAAAGCAACTGTAAAATACAATATTTGCCTAGGATCACACAATTTGAGAACCGTTTCCGGGTCAAGTACATTACATTACAGTTAGGTCGAGTAGATTATTCAGGCTGCTCGACCTGCAGGTTTAGTAACATTTTTATGATTTTTCAAGGCCAAATAGTGAGTCTTACGGAACGAGCGGAAGGCCCTATCGTGGGCTCATACATTGAAGAATGGCTTTCAGAAATAGTACTTCAGGGTAAGCATTCAACTTTCTTCTCAGTTGAGAGAGAGCTCATAGGGTGCCGGGCAAGCCTCCCCTCCTGCGCGCTGTGGTGGCCTGCCGCTTCAATTATTGAGATAATATACTACAGGTGTCCCGCGCGAGGAGCCTGTGGATGGTGCAGGACTCTCAGGTACATATCTACCCAGATTACACCTTTGAGGTGCAACACAAACGGTCCTCTTTCTTATTAGTCAAACGCATCCTCGGAGACCACAGTATTAAATATGCATTGCAGTTCCCTATAACGCTTCGAATCCTGCACGACGGAGTCACCATATTCTGCAACACCCCGGAAGAGGCATGGGTATGGATGGAAAACAGAGACATATCTAAAGGGACAGCTGAAACACCAGCTTATGTACCGGGGGGCCTGAGATGTGGGAACAGCGGACGCAGACGGGCCTTTCCAGGGAGCAGTCAGCCAGGGAAAGGGCCAGGCGATAGCAGAAGTAGAGCAATGGGTATTGCCCCCCCCATTGTCGTTATCCGCCCAGGAGCATGTAGATGATGACAGTTTACGGACTGATAGGGCCCTGGTAAATATGCTGCTGGGTGACGGCCCTCTAGTGACCCCACAAACAGCAGAAAAGATGATATAAGAACTGCCTGAACTGGAGACAAAAGAAAACAATCAGGGGAGCTCCACCTAATTATGCACATGATAAGAGATGGGGATTATGTCCGCATTCTAAGGGCTGCGTATTGTAGTACAAGATCTTAGAGGATATTCACATAGCCTTCTGACCTTGTTCCCCTCACATACACAAAAGGTGTATCCAAAGTTGATCAGTTGTTAACTGTTACTTGTGTGCATCATAGTGTTATTGGCTGATTGCCTGTTGGTGCAACAGCCTGGGATGGGGAGTTTGCTGCCACACTTGGAGTGTGGGAGGGGGACTGTTCTAATTGTTCAAAATATTTACAGTTGTTTGTACATATAGGGGTGTGTGATTGAAGCAGAACAGACCGGAGAAGGGCAGGAGGCTGGCGGGCGCAGAGAAAAGATCTCGCATGGTCCTGGTGATACATTACGAGACGCCTGTGGAACCAAAAGTCAAATATGCAAATGTGACAATACTCGTTTTTGCCATGGAATATCAGAGGGTTGTCTGGGTTGAGAGATACTGGCTGTATCAATTCTTCCGTAGATGTAAAATACATGTGGCGTTGCTGCAGGAGACCCACCTCACTACCCGGACTTGGAGAAGATATGCAAACGCGGGTGGTGCACACTGGTGGGAACCCCGTATTCCAGGTACGCCAGAGGGGCTCTTATTTAGGTGGCACTGGGGGGTGCCTCTAGAAGTACTACACACCCGGACCGACCCTGGGAGAATATATACAGTACTGGAGGGTAATTTATATGGAGCACCAATAGTCCCCCTATATGCCCCCAACTCCAACCAGGCCGTGTTTTTGCAAACTGTCACCACAGCGCTCTAATGCAGTATATTGGCGCCATGTTAATGGGGAGGAGATTACAACTGTGTCCCTAATATAGAACTAGACCTGTCACGCCCAGGAGTATCCGGGGTCTGGTCCAAGACTATCACACAATACCTACGACGATGTTCAACACATAACCAGCTTTTGGATGCATGGAGGGGTCTATATCACTCTACAGGTGAATATTATTATTACTCTGGGCTGCACGATTTACATACTAGAATAGACCTCTTTTGTTGTAACTCGGAGGCACTGATGAAGATTGGCAATGCAGACTACCTCGGTCGCACATTGTCAGTCCACGCTCCCCTGCGACTCTGACATGGAACCGAAGTCCCCCCTGCATACCCACGTGGAGACTTCCTACTCTAGCTCTGCAAGATGGAGCATTCAGGGACTCCATTAGAGAGCGCATTGTAACATTTTCAGACAAACGCTGGCTCGGCTACTGATGCAGGGATCGAGTGGGATGCGTTCAAGGTAGTACTTGGGGGCCATGCGATTAAAAACTGCCTATGGCGCCAGGTTAACATTACGCAGGGAACTTCAAGTGCTAGAGCCTGAACTGCGGCACTACAAACAGTGTTTAACAACAGACTAGTCAGCAGCAGCCCCCCCTAGCAAAAGCCCAAATTCCGTTTAAGGAGGCTCTAGATTGGCTCGGTAAGATAGACTACAAGGAATACCAAGCACGGAAACATTCGGAGGGTGACAAAGCTGGCAAGCTGTTGGCTTGGCTCCTGAGATCTGAAGCTACCTGTGTCACAATCACTGCTATTCAAGATGGGGTTGGACAGCTACTCAACACACAGATGGCAATTAATTCCAGCTTCTGCTTGTATTATTCTGAATTATACTCTGCCCGAAGAAGCTGAGGGTGACCACATTGGGCCTTTCTTAAACAGCATTAGCATACCACGCGTAGCACAGAAGCCCAAGATGCCCTGGAATCTCCTTTACAGATCTCAGAAATAGAAGAGGCAATCAAACACACAGCGCAAGATAAAACACCTACAACCGACGGGTGGCATACTGAATTCTATGCCTCATATCAAACGTTATTGTGCCCTGATTACTGGCAACATACAACACCGCATATACCAAGCAGATCCTGCCTGCATCCATGCGTGAGGGGACGCTGGTAGTGATACCGAATCTGGGTGGAGACCCATTACTGATGAGGTCCTACTGCCCTCTATCCTTCCTCAATACAGATTATAAAATACTCGGTAGAGTATTGGCAAATAGATTGACACCCATAATTAGAGGAATGATTCATCCTGATCAGAATGGTTTCATTCCGGTAGGAACACATTTATAAATCTTCATCACTTGTTCCTACTTCTGAGCTGGGCGAAAACCGAAGGGGATAAGGCTTGGGTTGCGTCACTTGATATAGAAAAAGCGTTTGTCACACTGGGCTGGGAGTATCTGATGATGGTATTAAAAAAATAAATAAAAAAAAAGGCCATTGGCCCCTGCTTTCTTAAATGGGTTGCCCTTCTCCACAACACCCCACTGGCACGAGTGAAGTTCGGTACCCTGATATCAGACCCACTCACCATCTAATGCGAGACCCGTCAGGGATTCCCCCTGTCGCCGCATTGGCAACGGAGCCCCTTGCAAACGCCCTCCAGGCGCCTGTGCCTGAATGGGGCCTACAGATGGGAGATAGCAGGCAGTTAATATCGTTATATGCTGATGGCGCTCTTGTATATCTTCGCTGCAAGATCAGGGTACTGCACCAATTGTTGGTTCTCCTACACCACTTAGGCAGGGCGTCTTATCTACGGGTAAACTGGGAGAAATCCTGCTTGTTTCCCCTAGCGCCTCTATCTGAAAACCAACGGGAATGATTACTACTCCTTCCCCTGACGTGGTCTTGTGATACCATTAAGTACTTGGGGGTTAGAATATATCACTTGGAAAGGGACCTTATGGACGCAAACATCAGCAGGGCCTTAACCGACATGAGGTCCTTACTGCAGTTTTGGACGTCCCTCCCCCCAATGGGCAGAATTGCAATTCCAAAATGCTGGTGCTTCCTAGGTTATTATATTTTTCTCAACCATTGCTCCCATGCAAAACGTTCACTGAAATGCGCTCTACACTGATAACGTTGATATGGGGTAAAGGCAGGAGACGGGTGGCTATAGATAAATTATATATGCATTGACAAGGAGAGGACTAGGTGCACCAAACTATGAGCACCATTATGCAGCTGCCCAAAATCAGTGGCCTATGCACTGGCTGGTATCATATAGCCAGAATGAATTAGGAGATAGCTATCGGAACCACCCCCCCCCCCCCCCCCCCCCAACTAAGATACTGAGGTGAATCATGAAAACTGGCCCAGACACCCCAGGGGAAGATGCCAATGTATTAATGACAATTAATCAAGAAATGCTGGACTACATATACATGCACCAAACACCACAGATTCCCATATGCACCGGGGCTGCCTCTCTGGGTACTACCAGGATGTGTAGACATGCATTCTGGGCCGGACACAGCCGCCTGGGAGAGACCGGGCATAACAGAGTGGAGAGACCTCTTTGTGGATCAGGTTCTGGTTTGATAGTTTCGTTGACGAATACGGCATATCCCCTGGCACTTTTCTGACATATGTCGCGCTTACACGATGCCTCAAGCACTACTGGGACAAAACACAAGGGGAACCGACTCCCTTTGCACTACTCTCCAGGTACTTTTGACTCCGGGAGTTACACGATGAGCTGTCACTAACATATAGTGGTGTACGTACATACAAGGCACAATCCCTTCAGGCGCTCAGAGCTTACTGGTAGTCCACCTTCCATATACCGCTTACAGATAAACAATGGTTTCAGAGCCTCTCAGTACACCGAAGATCATATCCACAAATACCATGCTTAGATATACTCTAATCAATTACCTGCATCATATTTACCTCACCCCCATAAGACTGGCGAGTTTGCACCTGGGAGCGGAGGATATATGCCGGAGATGTCAATCAAACAAAGCCGATTTTTTGCACATGGTATGGACATGTGCCCACGTGATTACCTACTGGGAGTCCATAACTGGGATTTTAAACCTAATAATAGGAGAACAGCTACTTAGGGAAGGGGCACATTACACAATAGGGATCACTACTCGCACAGCACAACACAAACCTATTCACAAATTCATAGACCTGGCATTGATCCTGGCAAAACGCTGACTTGCAATGTGCTGGAAATCAAGCACAGCCCCTTCTATCACACTGTGATTATCTGACCCGCGGACTGGGATACTTGCGGACCAACAAGTTGCACACACAGCTGGCACACCGGAACCCCCCCCCCCCCCTTCCAGGCTACCAGATTGGCAGAGACTTTTAGGCGAGGTCAAAAGACATTCAATCATGCAGGTGACCCAGGTGGGCACATCTCACAGAAGACCCAACACAACATGAAGCAACCCCCTTTTCGCCACCCCATGCCACATCATTATACATAAAGTATTGTTCACTCGCTAACCCTGACACACACACACACGCACACTCCAGAGTTTAAGGTTGTAAATATTTGTTGAACAGGTTGTTAAGGGTACTGCATATATATATATATAGGTAAGACTGTAGGAACAAGTGTTACAGCAAGCACTAATATGATGGGAAGTTACGGCATTTGTATTACAAGTGTGCTGTATATTGCTAATAGATCAATCAATAACAACGTGACTGTAAATCACCTGACGTATGCTTCTGCGACAACGGTAGCAAATATTTATTGTATTATCCACCCTTCTTGTTTCTTAAAACAATAAAGACTTATTTAAAAAGAAAATTGAGCAAGCTTGATTTTTAGTTTAATAATGCTTTATTGAATAAGTTAGCATACACTTGTACAGTAGAATAAATACATTTGCAACCAGAAGAAAAAACAATTAAAAAAAAGGATTAATCATAAAGATAATTATATCTATAAGAAACAATTTGTATACACAACCAGACTGTAATATTGTACCGTAGAATAATAGCATTTTTTTGTTATGTTTTAGTAAAGAAAGAAAGAGAAGAGAGAAAGGAAAGAAAGAAAAAGTAAAACAATGCAAGTTAAAAATCACATAGTTACAATAAAGCAACCATTAAGTATTAACAGTAGTATGTAAAGTCTTGTGTTGCGAAAGGAAAGAGGTGAGGGGAAACCAAAGCATGTCCCTTTTAATTAACAGTTGAGTAGTATTAGCATTTGCTCGATCCATTGCGTGATTATAACAGATCAGATTCCACCAAGTTACAACAGATATTTTCGTAGTATCTTTCCAATTAGAAGTTATAATTTGCAGTGCACCAGCAATGAGCAAATCAGCCAATTTACCAAGCAGTGGTTGGGAATACCAAATTGATGAAGTACTACCCAAAAAAACATGTAATACATTGAAAGGTACATTGATGGAGAAAATCTGATTAACTTTATCCCAAACTTGTTCCCAAAAAGTATGAACTGCAGGGCACTAAAAAAAAACATGTGCATATAATGACTGTTTTCTTTAGAACACGACCAACACTTGCTATCTGTAGTAAGTTTAAATTTATAAAGGTCTACAGGAGTATAGTACAACCTATTGTAAAAATAAAATAACGTTTGGGTTGTAGATGTTGAACGGTAGGTTGTATGGAGTTTTGACCATATTTTTTTCCATGTAGATATAGGAATGCTTTGATTGAAATCCTGCTCCCATGCTAATTCGATTTTAGATTTTGGTCTCACAAGAGTGGTATGTGTAAGGGTTCTGTATATAAAAGACGCCAGGACTTGTGAGGAAAAATTATAAGGTTGGGAATTAGGGTGTGTAGAAGAGGGATCCTCCAAAGATTGAGACAGTAAGTTATAGAGGATAGCATAGAGAGTTTGATATTTCACAGCGTAATAAGTGGCGATATGAAATGTCGGTTGAATATCTTGAAATTCAAGTACAGCATTATCTAGAATTAACTGATCTAAAGTTATAATGCCTTTGTGCATCCACTCTTTCCATACCAAAGTTCTATTATGAAATTTAATATCATTATTGTACCATATAGGAGTTTGCCTAAGGTTCTCCTATTAGGAGTGAGAGGCAAGAATTAATGGCCTGGCAATAGAAATAGACTGAGTTATTATCGGCGAGAAAAGAGATTTAGGGGGTTTTGAAAGCCGAACTGCATCTCTAACTGTAAATGGTGTAATTTGTGAGTGTTCCAATTGACTCCATAGAGAGATCCCTTTATGAAAAGTGGGAGAGAGGGACAACCATATTTGTTTTAAAAGTGATATCTTCTAAGGCACGGAAAATGTACACCTCCATTGTCTCTAGGTTCCTGCAATTTGACTAGAGATATACGAGATTTACGTTTGTTCCATAAAAATTTCATAAATAATGCATTTATAATTTTTAAAAAACTAGAAGGAAGTTTAACGGGAAGCATAGACAAATAAAAATTAAAAGTGGGCAACAACCTCATTTTAATCGTGGCCAGTCATCCCCACCAAGTTAAATAAAGAGGATACCATCTATCAAGTAATTTCACAATCCTTGACTCTACCTCTTTGAGATTAGTTCGAATAGTGTCTTTAAGAGAGTTGGAATAGGAAATGCCCAGGCATTTGATATGCTTAGAGTTCCACTTAAACCCAGTATCTTTAAACATGTCTGGTAGACAGTAAGCATTTAATGGCAAAACCTCTGATTTATCTACATTAAGCTTATAACCTGAGACACTTGAGTATGCTTGTAATAATTTAAACAATTCCGGAATAGTCTTGTGAGGATTAGAGATAAAAAGTAAAATATCACCATAAGCTGTGAATTGAATCTCAGTATCTTTGTGCTTAAAACCATAAAAATCAGAGGACCTACATATTTTCTCTAGAAGGGGCTCAAGGGCTAATATAAATAACAGAGGTGATAGAGGACAACCTTGTCTAGTACCTCTGTGTAGAGGGAAGTAATGAGATTGTTCACCATTGGGTGAAGAGTATAAAAGTCTAATAATTTTAATAATATGAGGACTAAAACCATGCCATTTTAATGCGCCAAACATAAAATCCCAACAAACTCGATCAAAGGCTTTTTCAGCATCTAGAGTTATGGCAGCTATCAGATCATTGGACTTAGAGGCAAGATGGATAATATTGAGAAAAGTTCTAGAATGATCTGTTATGTATCGCCCCTTAACAAAACCTGACTGATGAATGTCTATTAGGTCTGGGATAAAATGATTAATCCGTAAGGCTGGGACTTTTGCAAAGATTTTACAATCAACATTAATAAGGGATATAGGTCTGTAATTACCACATTTGGATAAATCCTTATCTTTTTTAGGAACCAAACACAACATAGCTTCAGAAAAAGTGCCCTTTGCTTGATCTTTTGATATGAAATATTGTATAAGTGTTAATAGCTTAGGAACTAAAATAGATGCAAAGGTTGAGTAAAATTCAGTTGAAAAGCTATCTGGGCCAGGAGCCTTATCTTTAGGAAGCTTGGTAATGGCATTTTTAATTTCTGCTTCAGATAGGTCAGAGTCTAATGGTGACAAATCTACTTTTTGTTTTGAAGGAATAGAGTGGAAGAAGGCATGCACTTCAGTCATATTAGGAGTATTTTCGGGAGTATACAAAGCATTCCAGGATTTCTGAATCTTTAGTGTGTCTATTTCCAAATGTGTCTGTGATAACAGTAATTTTAGACTTTTATTTTTTGATGTTTAAATAATTTGCCAATAGTTTACCCGCTTTATTTTTCCCCCCGTAAAATTTGGAATTTATTTTGAGTAGAGTTCCACATGCACTTTCCAAGGAATGTTTATTGTATTGTAGTTGAGCATCAGTCAACCTGGATAAGGTGTCTGGTTTGTTAGATGAGAAATATTCATGCTCAAGACATTTTATTTGTGTGAGCCGTTGAGAGGAAACTTTAGATTTTTCTTTCTTTTTAATGGCAACATAATCTATAATAAAGCCTTGAGCAGTAGCTTTAAATGCATCCCATATAAAATTCATCTGAGTTTCTGAAGGTAAATTGTGCATAAAAAATTATTTAGAAAACATTGTAAATTGTTCAATAAATAAATGATCTTGCAATAAGGTGTTATTAAACCTCCAGCAATTAGAAAAGGAGGAATTTCCTGGAAGGCTCATATCAGTTATTACTGGGGCGTGATCTGATAAGAGAATAGACCCAATATCAGCATGTGAAATTGTTTGTATAACAGTTTGTGTAGCAAATATATAATCTATTCTAGAATATGAGTGATGTACTGCAGAATAAAACGTGAATTCTAGTACATCTGGGTGAGCAATTCTCCATACATCACGTAGACCTCTGGAGGAGATTGCTTGATAAAATGTTTTTTGCATTTTATTAGGGATATAACGAGTTTGGGAGCGACGATCTATAAAAGGATCCATAAATTGATTGCAATCACCTCCTACCACAAGATTTTCAGAGTTGCAAGATTCACCCAAAATTGAGGCTCTACTCTAGTTGGACCATAAACATTGCAAATGGAAAACAGCAAACCATAAATCTCAACTGTCAATAAAATCCATCTTCCTATATCATCTTTAGTCTCCTCTACAACTCGTACTTGTAAAGATCTATGAAACAATATTATTACCCCATTCTTATTATGAGCTGCAGAGGAGCCAAAAACATGACCAACCCAATTTCTATTCAAACTTTTAAAATCCTGCTCTTTAAGATGGGTCTCTTGTACAAGAGCAACTTGACAATTCAATTTAGAGAGATGCTGGAGCACTCTTTGTTTCTTAACTGGATTACGTAAACCTTTAACATTCCATGAGATGATTCGAAGACTGGTCATTTAACTAGTAGAATACATTTAGACAACAAAGCCTTACCGAAACCTAAGAGACAAACAACATGTGAATCATAGAAGAAGGTGGAAAGGAAACATATGAACATATAGCTAAATAAGATTGCGTGTTGATGCCAATCCTGCATTGTAGGACGTAGGAAATAATAAAGGTAGAAAGAAAAGTAGAAAGAGAAAAAAACAGAAAGAGAGAAAAAGAAAAGGGTAGCAAAAGCATCCCATTGATAAAAGAAAGAAAAGATGACAAGAAGCCAAGAAACTTCAGTCATAATTGTCTTATAGAGAAGAAACATACTTTGCATGGGAGAAAGGGAGGAGCAAGAAAAGAAATAGAGGCCAATCAGCAACAGTACCCTGAGGAACTACAATGATTGAATAAAAGAGAGAGGGGAGACGAGGAAAAAAAAAATACATTACAATATGAACAACTGATGACGTGACTTACCAACAAGGGAAAGAACACTATGATGTTGAGATATACAGGAATATAGACACAATCGGAAAGGGGACTTTCTCAACCTGAGATTTCAATGGTTCTAATATCTGTAAAGAAGAAATAAATAATTTAAGAATTTCACATTAACCGATCAAGTCTTGCTGAGTTCCATTGCCTCCCCTTTGTGAGTATATATAACCTGTTTCAGATCATAGGGATTTTCAAAAGTAGTTGTTCTGTCCTTGAAGGTGACCCTAAAAAAAGCAAGGGTGAATTAGGCCAAATCTAGCATTCATAGATCTTAAGGCTGGTCGGAGATCCAGAAATTCCTTCCTTCCCTTCGCGGTCACCGTGGCCACATCCTGGCTAAAGAAAATCTTTTGGCCCGACCACAACAGTTGTTTACGTTGTTTGGCGGCAGTCAAAATAGTCATGAAATCTGAGTACTGTAGGAAGTAGGTGATAATTCCTCTCGGTTTTGATGGAGTAGAGGGACGAAAACGATGGGCTCTCTGGATGTTGAGAGCAGTAGTATTCTGAAGACCACCAATCTTTGGAATATGAGTTTGCAAGAATGTTATCAAATCTTGGCCTTCTGAACCTTACGGAATGCCATAAATGCAAAGATTATTCAGCCGATTGCGATTTTCCAAATCTTCTGTCTGTTTTTTAAATAGTGCGTCTTCCTTAGTCAAGGTATCAACTTTAGTAGTAGTATCTTGTATGTCACTAATCCTCTGTTCCACCTCAGAAAGTCTAGAATCCAGATGTGACCATTTCTCCTCAATTCACAGTAGCGCAATATTCGTCTCCATAACAAAAGGCTTTATTAGCTTGAGCTCATCCATAATGTCATCTAATGTGAGGGGCAATAGAGACTTAGTTGGAGAGGATGGGTCTTTTTTAACTCTTTTGTGGCCCCCGTAGTCTTTACGACCATTAGAGTTAGAGACAGAGGATACAGATAATTTGGAATTATGAGGGGCTTCCATTTCAGCCACACAGTATATATTTAGTACGATA
This sequence comes from Pleurodeles waltl, assembly GCF_031143425.1. Classification (NCBI taxonomy): domain Eukaryota; kingdom Metazoa; phylum Chordata; class Amphibia; order Caudata; family Salamandridae; genus Pleurodeles; species Pleurodeles waltl. The sequence goes on along the minus strand of NC_090447.1, from coordinate 1,171,869,217 downwards.
GTTTAGTTAATGTTCCTGTAACGCCAATTAAGTCACCTCAGAGGACAAATGTTAAAATTTTTAGAAGAAAATCCAGAATAAAATGACTATAACAGCTTCAAGAGTGGCATCCAAGAGTGTCCAAAAAGTATTAGGATCTCCACATTAATTCAAGTAGCCAAAAGACGAAAAAAGAAAATATTTTTTAGGAATAAAAAAATTAAAAATAAATCCTCTCAAAATGGCGGCCGCATTCCTGTCAGAAAGGGAGCAGTAGGTTAACAAGATTAAACTCTGTAAAACACCAAAGTTTTCAAAGAGAAAAAACTCACCATACTGCTCCCTGCTTGTTCCAACATCCAATTCTGGGAAAAAAAAGCAGCCAGCTGTCAAAAATGTCTCCCTCCAATATAAAAACGTCCTCGGCAGCTCGGGAGCATTGCTATCGAGCGGCCATCTTAGCTGCTCCACAACTCTCCAATCGCAAGCTTGAGTTTTAACCAGTGTTTTGAAACAGAACTTCTCAAGAGACCGACTGGTTATGCAGATGCAACTCTGTGCGCTGAATTCCCATTTCAAGGCGGTTTTAGGGGATTTTAAGGGCTGCTCCTGGAAACCGTTCACTGTCACCAGACTTGGAACTTTACATCTTCTCTTAAATTTCATTTTACATCTATTGCAACCGTTTTATCCAGCCTCGTACACCATATGACAGTGACTGTGCCTAAGCCCTCTTCCCAGTTTGTATTTTATTAATTGGAGTACTTTTTCCTTCATCTGAGTAAACTCTCTGTGACTTGTTGAGTCATGTTCACTTTCGATGCTGGGTACAATGGCAAAGAACTTTGTTATTTTAAATAATATGTTCCCTTCGCAGGTTCTTCATTTGGCAAATGTTAGATTCTCTGTATGAATGTCTCATGAGTGCTGCCAGCCCTTATATTGAGATCAGGAGTGCCAGATATATCGGAGATGTTATCAAGGACAGTTCTTACAAATATATGCATTTATATTACCTCCCTATTGAATTAAAAAAATGTTTTTGAAAGAAATCCTTTGGGCGCATAAAATATCCGCACTTTTACTGACTGAAAGGGCATGCGTGTTTATTATCAGAAGAGCCTTCACTTTAACACCGTTGTACTGCAGCAGGACTGTTTGAAATTCATTACTATTGTTGTCTAGCTCGATACTTTATTATAAAGCAGCTTTCTTCGCCAGAGTGCACAGGTATCCCATGAATCATCCTTTGATTGCAGACATAGATTTCACCTTACGTTTTTAATTTCTACTGAGGCTGAATTCATAAGTGACGCTTCTTGGCGCCAGATTAAAACACATTGGAGTATGAAATGTTTGCACTTATGGGTGTTGATTCATCAAAAAGCCAGGAGAAGCGGGCATGACATCACATACCATGTGACCCCATGCCTGAAGTGACATCACATGAACTTTGACCTGGTGACATCACAGGAAGTGACATCACCTGCCCCGTGACCCACCAGATGATGTCAAAGGAAGTGACATTGCAAGACATTTGACCAGAAGGCATCACAGGCTGTGACATCATTGGACCTTTGGACCCAATGAAATCAAAGGAAGCGACATTGCATGACTTATGGCTTTGTGCTGTCACAGGAAGTGATGCATCCAACTTTTCGGTACTTATATTGCACACAGAGACTGGAAATCTCTACAGATTCAAAACAAATACCCCATAAACAGATATAATTTTAAAAATGCAGCTACGTACTCGTACTTCGCTTCAGGTAGTATCTTCAGTTACACAATTAAGATAATGTAGCATTGATTAAGATCCTATTAAAGAGTGTACAACAATACGCTAGTCAAGTTGAAGTCAGCAGTTATCAATATCAAATAACATAAAATGGGAATGTGGATGGGCCTTAATGCTCAAAACAAGCTCACTTTATCATTTGGCAAAGAATACTTACTTTACTAATGCAGAAGTTACAGCCCGCGTTTAAAAATGACTCCATTAATCTCTGCTCCTAAAGCAAAACTTTCCACATACTTTCAAAATTCATCACCCACACAGAGACAATGAATCATATGCGTGTAAAAATCAGTGTATAGGAAATGTTACATAAGGCAAAGGAGACTGCAATGTTAAGGACTCACATATAATTCATACTGGTTGTCCTTTTTGAGAGTGCTTGGTCTGGAGAAGCACAAACTCAGGGTTTTGAACATAACACAGTGGTTATGGTTGACTTTAATAATAAGAATTTATTTTTACCCAAACAAACCTTTCTTGTCAACATAAGGATAGTAAGACTGGGAAAAACCTAACTTTGTAACATGTACCATGCAGCTTGCTTGGAGCTTTTAGATGGCAGTTCGTAGCTCACTAAACTAGATTACAAATGTAACTTATGAACTGCACAGTAACAACAGAATCTCTGTGACAAAAGCAGTAACCCACTGAGCTACCCACATAAAATATTTTTGCCTGACACACTTTCTTTGCAGCAGGCATATTAACTCTCCACGCCAGTGGTTCTCAACCTGTGGTCCGGGGACCCCTGGGGGTCTGCAAAGCCTCCTCAGGGGTCCGCGACTGCTTAGAAGATTTAATAATATTAACAGATTAGATCCCCAACTTTCAGTAATGACTCAGTAGGGGGTCCCTGGATTCCAATAATGATTCGGTCGGGGTCCCCATGCTCCAGTAATGATAAAGTTGGTGTCCACAGATGTCAAACGTTTGGGAACCACTGCTCTACGCTACTGTGAAAACTGTCACTAGACAAAATTTCTATCTGTCTCCAGCAGGTACATTAATAAATCATGAGAGTTAACATGAAACTTAAAATGTTGCCCCAAAACTGCTGAATATACTAGGAACTTTGTAGTACTTTTAAAACTGCTGCACTGCTACACAAAAGCCACGCCCCATTAACAAAACCTGTCCCCCACTCTTCCACCCTCTTTGGAAAAACACCCACCCGCAGCCTGGAATGGCCATTCTGGCCCTTGTGGTCATAACCGACAATGTCTTGTTGGCCAGTCCACCAGCACTGACTGGAATGTGCATTCTGTGACTACACATTTGTAGTATTTGGTATACAACAATGGCAGTTAATGTGTTATTCACATTGCCTAAACAATGGCTAGACCGCTAGAAGGGTGGACCCTGAAATGTGTGCTCTTTAACAATCATTTCTGAAGTTTTGCATGACATTTTAAATTCTTGTATCAACTCTAAAACCAGGTACTCTTATTTTACTTTACTTGTTGCTTCATTTAGAGGTTTGCCCAGGCCTTGCAGCTCACAGGAGTCGCAACAGTCAGCACCACCGCAAGGGGAGTCGGAGAGTGGAGGTTTAAGTCAAGTTGATGTGACAACTTAGTCAGTCTCACTCTCGCACTACCTGCCCAGTGGCCCACCTGAGGTCCGTCCTGCCAACTCACTCAGAGTGACAGGTGAAGCGAATCAGTCGCAACCTGGTTGAGACTGGGAGTCTGTTCCTAAACTTATGTTGAAGTCAGTCGCTCTAGAGACTAGTGACACCCAGCACCTACGCCAGGCACACAAGCTCGACATCAAGGCCCCACCACGTGTCACACGTTCTTTGCAGCAGGTATAATAACCCTCTGTGCTGTCTTAGATAAGTGAAAACTGCCACTAGACAAAATTCTCCTCTATCTCCAGCAGGTACTATAGTATATCACCAGAGTTAACTTGACACTTTTATCGTTGCCTGAAAACCGCTGAGTATACTTGAAACTTTGAAGTACTTTTAAAGCTGCTGCAATGCTACAAAACTGGCACCACAGAAAACATGCTCCCCCCCTCCTAGCCTCCTGGGAAAACGCCCACCTGTTGCTGATGGGTGCATCCATCCCGGCCTTGGTGGTGTTCAGAACAGACAGTGTCTTGTTGGACAGTCCACCAGCACTCATTGACAGGCGTACGCATAATGTGGCTACACGGATGCAGTGTTCATCATAAAACAATGGCAATTTTTGTGTTATTCACATTAAGTAAGTGATGGCTAGACTGCTAGAAGGGTTGAACCCGAAATGTGTGCTGTTCTGAAGTTTTGCAGGGCATTTGAAAATCTTATGTTGGATCCAAAAACAGATACGCTTATCTTACTTTACTTGTTGCTTCTGTAGAAGTTTGCCCAGGGCCTGCAGGTCATGGGTGTTACAAAGACCGGCACCAAAACTACAATGGGAGTCAGAGAGTAGAGACTCTAGTCGAGTTGATGGGACTATTTAGTCAGTCTCACTCTAACACGACCTCACCTGCCCCGCGGCCTGTCCGAGGTCCAACCATACAACTCAGTCTGAGAATGACGAGTGGTTGTAGTTAAGAGTGAACCAAGTATTCACGGCAGGCCCCCATCGTCCCTTGATTCTAGTCAATCAGTCTAGAGTCTTCACACCTAGCATCCACGCAGCAGGCAGGAGTCCGACTGGACTCCGAGGCCTCTCCATGTCAGCGAAGCTTTTACTGCCACGCGGGGCCTGGCCAGTAATTTTTGCCAGGCCTGGCCTGTACTTTATGCCAGGGCTGTCATCGTTGGTAGCGCTTTCACGCTAACAGATTGACAGCCCTGGTCCCCAGTCGGCGGTCCTAAACACCGTGGTAAACATACCGCACCTGACATCTCCTCAATTAGGGTAAAGTGCAGCAGGTGCACGTTTACACTTACACATGTGCTGCTGGCTGCAGAATGTGTAGCTAGTCACTGTCCAGTCATTCCCAGCCATGCTGCGCACTTCATGCTCATTCGCTCAGCTCCCTGGCCCAGGCCCACAGCAGATATGTACAGTGTATCTGATAAAGGACTTGCAGGCCATCAGCATGTCTCTGCAGACAGAGCTTCAGCACAGCAGTGCAATCAAGCGCAGCTCACACTGCCTCTGGTTTTATGCCACCAGGGTGCTTGTCATGAATGACACAGTGGTGGCAAGTAAGGTAGAAGGGGTCCCAATGGGAGGCGTAAGAGTCGTTGCGACCCCTAATTGACATCCATGTTTGCAGTTCTCTTGTGCTGTGCTTCTTATTACTCAAACCCAGTATTATCCACTATCATAGGACATAAAAATACTGCTCAAAGAACTTTTGCTGTGAATCACTGGGTTACAAGATTGAATTGAACTCATCCATTTGTCTACCTAGTCTGTCATCCCACTTTTTAGAATGGCAAACTTTTGCGACCCGCCCACCTTTAATGACCATGAAGAGGGACGATTTTTGAACGTAACTAAAGCATAGTGTGATAGCGTATTGTCTTACAGACAGCACATTTTCCATTGAAATGGCTGCTAACTGCACAGATATACAGTTTTCTGATAAAACTGTAAAGTACTCAAATGATAATGTGTAAAAATCCCGTTTATGTGAAATATGTATGATTTAAGCATCATTAAGTAAAGTGTCTTGGTATGTTTTGATCCTATTAAAATCTTTTTCCAGCACACGTTAAAATAAAAAATAAAAAAATGTTCTTTATTTTTGCATTCGTAACTGCTAAATGCATACAGTTAATTTACATTTTGTTGTGCGTTTCTAAAAACTTCATCCTGCAGCAGTTCCTTTCATAATCCCTGGACTCCAGCAAGTATATCACATAATTTACTTTTAAAACGTCTATCATTTTGCAGTCAGCGAAAGAAAAGTAAACACCAATCCCCTGTTAAAAGAATAAGCAGCAATTTGCTTAAAGACGTAGCCTGACATTTAGCCACTGTCTTTGAAGCACCAGCAAATGTGACAAAATAAACACAGAATTTAAAGGCATCGTCTTTATGTATTGCTCTGACTTTACCAACCTACTAAAAATCGGCCTGCGACCAACATTTTGGGAACCGCTGGTCTAGTAGAAACTGGTATCACTGCTAGGGCTCTGGCTTCCTAGACTGCATCCAAGTTCGTTTCTGTGAAATCTGTAATTTAGTTACTAGTAAAGAAATGGTGCATACCCTCTCCTTGCTCGGTATGAAGATTAAATGTTTTAGGCCAGGATCATCTTGGCTGAAGCCAGCAAAGAGTCCTGTGATAATCAGCAAGAGCATCATCAAAGTGGTACAGCAGGCAGATTCCTATGCCGCATCACATATAACTCATCCCCAAATTGTGTATTCCGTAGAGGTGTGAGTAGATTAAACGTTTTGTTAAAAATTGAAGTATAGCCAGATACACTAGTTGGAAGTGCTGCCCCTCTGAGACCATTACCTGCATCAGCTGCCAACCGATCACTTGTTCAGCAACTTCTTAGTGTGGCAACGTTCTAAATTCTATAATTTACCAGGTAAATAGACTGAGTTCACAATACATATAATGATGATAACCCATGACTTAACATATTTCCTTTCCCTTTACAGAAAAGCACTTTTTAATGCAAATATATGTAATGCCAAAAACATTATTGCAAGATAACAAAATAACATAAGAAAACACCAAAAATAAACTTATGAACATTCAAATTCCTATGTGTTCCCCAGACATTTCATGTGTCTGGTGGAACAGCCTGTTGCACTTGTGAGTTTATGGTTATGCGATGATTGAATTTCAGGAGTACTTTTTTTCAAATGTTGCAACTGAATCGCCGTTCTCCAGGTAAACATTTCCAGATGACCATCTTTCTTCAGTTATACCATTGCCTGAATCAGGTACTGAAAAACCTTCTCCATGTTGCTAGATACAAGTCCATCCAACTTGCACATCCTCTGGTGAAATGCCCACTTCACTGTTCTCTTGAACAGTGTTAACGGGGATATCATCTCTCACACCAGTTGCTGGTTGATAAGACAGCAAGTACCTAATGTCAGATTCATCCATCACACCATCACTTTCAACTTTCTGCATACACATCTCAGAGGTTTTGTAATTATCCACTTTGTATCTTGGCCTCCTCGTCTTACTCCAACAAAAACCATGCTGCACTTGAACTAAATGTACTCATACACACCACTCTGTGTAATATCAGAAAACTTGGGTTTTAACAATGCCAAATTATTCCTAATCTTCACAAGTTCACCCACCTTAAACATATACTGACTAACCTAATGAGACTTGTCATACCTCTCAACAAATTCCTCTTGTTTAGATTTAATGCTGTTATAGCCAACTGTCAAATCAACAATACCATCTTTATTACATCAGTTTTGCTTATAGGCAGATACTAATTTGGAAATAGGGTCCTTTAAGCGTGGCAGTTTACACAGGCTTATATCTATTGTCGAGTGCTGAGTGATGTGCTAATCCACAACCTATCGCTTAATGTCTTTTCAACATTTATTCCCCTCCTGCAAACGCATCTTCCACCACGCAACAACTACGACCACAAGCCCACGCGCCATCAACCACCTCAAGTGCATCCTAGTCAACGCTCGCTCCGTTCACAAACACGCCGTTGAACTCTGGGACCTCCTAGACTCCACAGCACCGGACGTCGCCTTCATCACGGAGACCTGGATGAACACCTCCTCTGCTCCAGACATCGCCACCGCCATCCCCGAAGGCTACAAGATCTCCAGGAAAGACCGCACCAACCAAGTAGGAGGAGGTATCGCCATCGTCTTCAAAGACTCCATCAGCGTCACCACCTCCACTGAAGACTCCCCTCTTGCCGCTGAACACCTGCATTTTCAGATTCGCACCGACCCGAGGACCACCCTCAGAGGATCCCTCGTCTACCGTCCTCCCGGACCTCGCGCCCCTTTCAGCGACACCATCGCCGACTTCATCTCCCCGCACGCCCTCGCCTCACCGGACTACATCCTCCTAGGCGACCTCATCTTCCATCTGGAACAAAACAACGACCCCAACACCACCACCCTGCTCGACAACCTCGCCAACCTCGGCCTCAAACAACTGGTGAACACTGCCACCCACATCGCCGGACATACACTCGACCCTATCTTCTCCGCCAGCAAACACGTCTTCTTCAGCCACGCCTCCGCCCTTCATTGGACCGACCACAGCTGCGTCCACTTCACATTCCGACGCGAGACCCGCCACCTCCGCACTCAACCCATCCCTCGCCGACAGTGGAACAAGATCCCTGAAGAGCAACTCTTCGCCACACTCGCCGTCAACCAACCCACCCTCACCACCGACCCCAACGTCGCAGCCCTCAACCTCACAAACTGGATCTCCAACTGCGCAGACAACCTTGCTCCCCTCAAACGCTCGCAGCGACAGAACAACACCAAGAAACCCCTCTGGTTCTCTGACACCCTCAAAGAATCAAAGAAAACTTGTCGCGCACTTGAGAAAGCCTGGCGCAAGGACCGCACCGCTGACAACATGACCTCAAGAACGCTACCCGCAAACACCACCACCTGATCCGCACTGCCAAAAGGAATTTTTTCACCGACAGACTGGACAAAAACAGCCACAACAGCAGAGAACTCTTCAGCATCGTCAAGGAGTTCTCCAACCCCAGCGCCAACGCCGTCATGCCCTCACAGGATCTATGCGAATCCCTCGCCACTTTCTTCCATCGCAAGATCAGCGACCTCCACGACAGCTTCGGACACCAGACCCAACCTAACACCACCGAACCCACATCCCCGACCATCACCCTCAACAACTGGACCCACATCAGCACGGAAGAAACCAAATCCATCATGAACTCTATCCACTCCGGCGCCCCTTCGGACCCCTGCCCGCACTTCATCTTTAACAAAGCCGACAACATCATCGCCCCGCACCTCCAGACCGTCATCAACTCTTCTTTTTCTTCTGCTACCTTCCCCGAATGTTGGAAACACGCCGAAGTCAACGCCCTACTAAAGAAACCTACGGCTGACCCGAGCGACCTGAAAAACTTCTGCCCCATCTCCCTTCTGCCTTTCCCAGCCAAAGTAATAGAGAAGACCGTCAACAAACAGCTGACCACCTTCCTGGAAGACAACAACCTGCTCGACCCCTCACAGACCGGATTCCGAACCAACCACAGCACTGAAACCGCCCTCATCTCAGTCACAGACGACGTCAGAACCCTGATGGACAACGGTGAAACAGTCGCCCTCATTCTTCTCGACCTCTCGGCTGCCTTTGACACCGTCTGTCACCGCACCCTAATCACCCGCCTCCGCTCCACCGGGATCCAAGACCAGGCCCTGGACTGGATCGCCTCCTTCCTCGTAAACCGCTCCCAAAGAGTCTACCTCCCTCCGTTTCGCTCAGAACCCACTGAGATAATCTGCGGCGTACCTCAAGGCTCATCACTCAGCCCGACACTCTTCAATGTCTACATGAGCCCCCTCGCTAACATCGTACGCAAGCACGACATCATCATCACCTCCTACGCCGACGACACCCAACTTATACTCTCCCTCACCAAGGACCCCGCCAGCGCCAAGACCAACCTACAAGAAGGTATGAAGGACGTCGCAGATTGGATGAGGCTCAGCCGCCTAAAGCTGAACTCTGAAAAAACTGAAGTCCTCATCCTCGGCAACACCCCGTCCGCCTGGGACGACTCCTGGTGGCCCACGGCACCGCACCGACCCCCGCAGACCACGCCCGCAACCTCGGCTTCATCTTGGACCCCCTTCTCACCATGACCAAGCAAGTCAACGCTGTGTCCTCCGCCTGCTTCCTCACCCTCCGCATGCTCCGCAAGATCTTCCGCTGGATCCCCGCCGACACCAGAAAAACCGTGACCCACACCCTCGTCACGAGCCGCCTGGACTACGGCAACACCCTCTACGCTGGGACCACCGCCAAACTCCAAAATCGCCTGCAACGCATTCAAAACGCCTCAGCCCGCCTCATCCTCGACGTACCCCGCAACAGCCACATCTCCGCACACCTGAGACACCTGCATTGGCTCCCAGTCAGCAAAAGGATCACCTTCCGACTTCTCACCCACGCACACAAAGCCCTCCACGACAAGGGACCGGAATACCTCAACAGACGCCTCAACTTCTACGTCCCCACCCGCCCCCTCCGCTCCTCTGGCCTCGCACTCGCCGCCGTCCCTCGCATCCGACGCTCCACGGCGGGTGGGAGATCTTTCTCCTTCCTGGCGGCCAAGACCTGGAACTCCCTTCCCACCAGCCTCAGGACCACCCAGGACCACTCCGCTTTCCGGAGACTCCTAAAGACCTGGCTGTTCGAGCAGCGATAACCACCCCCTTTGTCCCTAGCGCCTTGAGACCCGCACGGGTGAGTAGCGCGCTTTATAAATGCTAATGATTTGATTTGATTTGATGCTGCATGTAGGTTGGTTGGTCTCCTTAACTGCCCTGTTTAGTCTTTTTTTTCTTTTCCTTTGTTACGTGGGCCATAGAGAGCCACTGTAAATTGTTTAGTGCCTGACATAGTTAAATAATCCTTCATTTTATGTGACATGAATGATTTGTTTAGTGCCTGACATAGTTAAATAATCCTTCATTTTATGTGACATGAATGGAACTGCATTGTCAGAGACAAGCACCTCCGGATAACCTTCAGTAGTGAAAACCCCTTCAATAAATATCCCAACATTATGAACGGTAGGCTCTCTAATGAGAGCATAGTACACCCATTTTGAGTGATAATCCATTAATACAATTATGTTTGTTTTGCCACCCTGTATGGGTGCCACAAAATCAATTTTGAGTGTCTGCCATGACATTTGAGGAACCTCAACTGGTTTAAGTGGACTATGTCTCATGGTTAAACTCTTAGTAGTGTGACACACACAACAGCATCCCACAAATGATTCTACATTCTTGTCCATAGAAGGCCACCTGTAATTTTCTTATAACCTTTTCTTAGTCCCCTGATGTCCTTAATGAGCTCGGAAAATTATTTTGGTGCATAAATTTGTGGAAGGAGTAGTCTTCTCCCCTTTCATTAATATATCACCTTCAATGTTTATCTCATCCTGAGCCTTATAAAAACATTGCATCTCACCTTGCTGATAATATTATTTGGACCAACCTTTTACAATACATTTCCTTACTTTAGCTTACATCTGGATTATAACATGCATTCTATTCTTGTAATGATATACCGTCATTAGTATGCATCACTCCATCCACAAGACCGACCACCCATTGTACATCATCCTCTTCAGTAGCAATATTTGAATTCGGGTAGTCAAAAGAGAATCTTGACAACGTTATCAAAATTGAAGTTCAATAGCCTTATTAAACATAGAGTTGCAGTACTGATACCTTTTGTCCCAATAGATATTGAAAAGGTTTGTGGTCCCTGCAAAGAACAAACTTTCTGGCCCAGTCCATTACATAGACATCATGAGGCATAAATAACAGTGTGTTCTTGATTAGATACCGTCTGGCTCAAAACAGCACCAATTTCGCACTCATTCATGTTTACAGTGATCATGCATGATTCCCCTTCCTGATAAGGTATTAAAGCAGGGGTCTCAATAATCTTTCTTTTTCTACAATTGAAGGATTGTTCTTCATCCTCCGACTGAACAAAAGGTATACATTTGTGTAAAAGTTGTTTCAGTTTCTCTGTCTTTCCCTTTTTTCTAGTATATGTAAGATCTGATCCACTATACTGTACCCTTCAGTGGTATTAGCATATATTAAGATGTCATCCTGAAAGTCATGAATGCCTTGGACATAAGAAACAAATGGAACATTAACTTTTGAAATACTGAGGCCGCAGATTCCTATTCAAAGGGAATTTTAAAATACCTGCACTCGCCAAAAGTTGAATAAAAGCATTTAATGGCATATATTCCCGAGTTAACTCATTTTGATGATATGCTGACCTCTGGTCAATCGTGGAGAAGAAACGAGCATTACTCAGTTGAGCAAAATTATGGATAGAGCATGAGAGTCACCCAAAATATTTTTGAGAGACCTGCGATTGTCACAGATTAATTTTGCCTGTTTTTTTTTTCTTAACTACAACCACTGGGACAACCCTAGTGCTTAAAGTTATATGAAGAAAACTGACAAATGGGACAGCAGTTTCTTTAAATATGATTTTGTGGACATTAACACAACCCAGTTTTTCTTTAAATACTTCTGAATGAGAATCCTGAATAGTTTGTAACTCACTATTCACTAAAGTAACTAGAGAAATAGTATGTGCAGTTCCAGGCCTGAGTACTATTCCCCTGGTTCCCTAATCTCTCCATCCAAGAATATTATACCCTTTTGTACCACAAATTGTTTTAAGAAAATCTCCCAATCTTTGAATTAAACTTTTCTCCACAAATAGCTAAACAAGTCAATCATGATGCCTCCATTAACTAATAATCTAATGTCGGGAGGAAGGAGAGCAACATTCCATGCATAGTGAAACAGTTTTTCAGAAATTATGGTAATCAGTCACCCAGAGTAAGTATAATTTTCAGTACCATATTACTCATCGTGATATTGTGCACAGGGTCATTTCTTTTTCAATCAGAGCCTTTGGCACCAACTGTTGGAACCTATTTAGAATTACTAATTTCATGACAAAGATTATCCAATTGCACATCTGTAACTTGAGCAGTATTGATATTCACCCTACATGTTCTTGCAAAATGACCAGCGTTGTAACACTTAATCACTTAATACAAGATTAAATCAGGGCAGGACAAAAATAATACTAATAATATTTATTAGTTAATAAAAAGCGTAAACCTACACAATAGCAATTTAAAGCAAGTGCATATCACAGCGAGATATCAGATAAATTTTAAAACCATACACAATAGATGTATGAACCTACAATTAAAGTCACACAAATAGTAATAAAATCAAATATACCCCATTGAAAGATACCTTTGGGGCTTTATACAGGCTGATTGAGATAAACAGGGACACCAGGTGCTTCCATAATGCTGCTACTTTAACTTCCCACATATAGCAGGTGGAGGCTCCTAAACTGCCCCTAGGATGTATAAGATATAAAGTGCCTGGGTGCCTCCGGTTTAAAGTGATAAATTGTTTAGAGTGTAAAGTGCCTATGTACCTAAAATTTAAATTGCCGGGGTGCATGTAACACAAACAATGTGTGGGCTAAAAACGTGTGCTATCTTAGTTGATCCAGAAACTAGACCTTGATTTGACGGGCTAGGGAATAACAGGCCATTTGTCCCCCCAGCAACACACCATAACATCAGCAATTCCCCACCTGAATATTACAACTTGTACATACTACGAAGTAAAAGTGCCAGAGTGCATATATCGCATATGGACTGACCCTCGATTTACTGGAATAAGAGATAGCAGGTATCTGACCCATTCCATTATGCAGGATGTGAACCTAATAAGACCTATATTTCTCTAGCTGCCCACTGTAACAAGAGTGTCTACAGCATTCTCCTGTTGGAACCCATCATCACTGACTTCTATAACCCCGGTTTGAATCACAGAGTTATTTCTAACAAGATCATAAAAAATATCCAGGAACTGCACCAGTCGGATGTTGAGTATCACATTCCTTGGGTCCAGTGATTTGATTACGGCCGATCTGTCCTGATCCCCAGGGCCCTTAACTCCTTCCTCAGCAAGAACCTCCACTGCTTCCCTAAGTTTGGGCAAATACAGAGGACATGCAGGAGCATCTGTCGACTGGTGGCATAAGCGATATTGCATATCTCCCTTACTTCTGTTTACCCGCCATTTCGGTGTAAAATCCAGAGTGGGCAACTCTGCCAGTCTCAATGTCAGAAATTTCAGTTTGACCTTCATGGAGTATGCAGCTTCCAAGAGAAGCTGATTCTTCTGGTTGTTATTAGAATTTGGCTCCAAGCACCTGTGAGATCGCTTGGCCACTGCTTCTTTGTCCTCTAGCCAACTTTGCTAAATGATGATGTTCTTTAGTAGCCTCGTGAACGCTTATGCAGATGTATTCAAGCTCCATAATTCACCCAACTCAAGTTTCTGTATACTCTCCTCCAGGAACTGTTTCTACTGGCTTTTTCCTCTTTGGAGTTTAATTTCAGTCCAGACCAAGTTGGCTAGTGAACCATTGGCAGCAGATCTCAACCTGTAGTAGCATTTTACGATCGCTCTATGCCTGGCAAGCAATTGTTTTTAACTACAACCTAACTTGTGTGGGTGATGCAAATTTTGGCAACCAAAATACTTGCTTGTACGCTTTTACAACAGTTTATCCAATGAGTTAGCATCAGCACCCATCATCACTTCACCTCCCCAGGCGAGAGAGAGAGGGAATCAATTTTGCCTTCATTATTTCAGCTATTGGTTTGAGGTTATGTCCCCAAATGTTTTTTTTGCTAATTATGAAAATTCAAAATTTATTGCTAACTAATTTTCCTTAGTCGCTTCTCTTTGAGGAGTAAACAAGGCTCTAGAATTGATCTTAACTCCCGGATAAACCTAAGCCAGTGTTTCCTCTATCATAGCTCCATTGAGGCGCCATCTTGCTGAATCAGGATACTGCGATTTAGCAAGACAACTTTAGTTTTCTTTAAGTTGATTTTCAGCCCATTATCAGCTGCCTCTGCAGGCCTTTCCTGGCATCACTAAGCAGAAGCAGGGAATCTGCATAAAGGATATTTAACTTCAGAACACCACTAAGGCTTGGGGGATGTGAATCTAGCTCATTGAGTGCCGGGGAGAGATCCGAGATGTAGAAGTTGAATAGAAGGGGGGCAAGAACGCACCCCTGCTTTAACCCCTTCGCTGCTAGGCCTTTTCACCTCCTGTGCCTAGCCTTTTTTTGGCTATTTGGGGCAGTCGCGGTTAGACCCTCATAGCTTGTTGTCCACATAAGCTATCCACTCCCAACTTTGCGTCATTTTTTTCCCAACATCCTAGGGATTCTAGAGGTACCCAGACTTTGTGGGTTCCCCTGGAGGAGACCAAGAAATTAGCCAAAATACAGCAAAAAAATTGTTTAAAAAAAAAACAAAGAAATGGGGTAAAAAATGGGCTGCAGAAGAAGGCTTGTGGTTTTTTCGCTGACAATTGCATCAACAAAGGGTTTGCGGTGCCAAAATCACCATCTACCCAGCTTTCAGGAACAGGCAGACTTGAATCAGAAAATCACATTTTTCAACACAATTGTGGCATTTTACTGGGACGTACCCCATTTTTACTATTTTTTGTGCTTTCAGCCTCCTTCCAGTTAGTGACAGAAATGGGTGGGAAACCAATGCTGGATCCCAGACAGCTAAACATTTCTGAAATGTAGACAACATTCTGAATTCAGCAAGGGGTAATTTGTGTAGATCCTACAAGTGTTTCCTACAGAAAATAACAGCTGAAATAAAAATTGAAATTGAGGTGAAACATACAGCCATTTTTCTCCATGTTTTACTCTGTAACTTTTTCCTGCGATGTCATATTTTCAAAAGATATATACAGTTACATCTGCTAGACTCTTCTGGTTGCAGGGATATATAGGTCTTGCATGTTCATCAAGACCTCTAGGTACCCAGAGCCAATAAAGGAGATGCACCTTGCAACGGGTTTTCATTGTATACTGGGCATACAGCAATTAATTTGGTGAAATATAAAAAGTGAGAAATAGTTATCAAGAATACCTTTGTATTTCCCAAAATGGGCACAAGATAAGGTGTTGAGAAGCAGTGGTTATTTGCACATTTCTGAATTCCGGGGTGCCCATACTAGCATGTGAAATTCAAGGCATTTCTCAAATAAAAGTCTTTTTTTACACACTGTCTTACATTTGGAAGGAAAAAGTATCGAGAGAGACAAGGGGCAATAACACTTGTTTTGCTATTCTGTGTTCCCTTAAGTCTCCCGATAAAAATGGTACCTCACTTGCGTGGGTAGCCATAATGCTTGCAACAGGAAACACAACATGGACACATCACATTTTTACATTGAAATCTGGTGTGTTTTTTGCAAAGTGCCTAGCTGTGGATTTTGGCCTCTAGCTCAGCCGGCACCTAGGGAAACCTACCAAACCTGCACATTTTTGAAAACTAGACACCTAGGGCAATCCAAGATGGGGTGACTTGTGGGGCTCTGACCAGGTTCTGTTACCGAGAATCCTTTGCAAACCTCAAAATGTGGCCAAAAAACACCTTTTCCTCTCATTTCGGTGACAGAATGTTCTGGAATCTGAGAGGAGCCACAAATTTCCTTCCACATAGCGGTCCCCCAAGTCTCCCGATAAAAATGGTACCTCACTTTTGTGGGTAGGCCTACTGCCCGCGAAAGGAAATGCCCCAAAACACTATCTGGACACATCAAAATGATCAAATACAAAACTACCTGTTTTTATGGGGGGGAGGGGGCACCTGTGTTTTTGGTCCTGGGCTCAGCAGCCAATATAGGGAAACCTACCAAACCCAGACATTTCTGAAAACTAGACACCTGAGGGAGTCCAGGGAGGTGTGACTTGCGTCAATCCCCCAATGTTTTCTTACCCAGAATCCTCTGCAAACCTCAAATTTAGCTAAAAAATCACATTTTTCACACATTTCTGTGTGGGATCACCGGGTTGGATTCTCTTTGAGCGAAAAGCTTGAGGGTTTCCACAGCCTTATCAGCCAGCTCTTTTGTGGTACTTGGGCTCCACTTCAAGCGCTTTACATTTTCAGAATGAGCATCTTCCAGCAGGGCCCTTGCAGACTCTAATTTATGCTTCCGGGTTCCAATCATTATTATTTGTGGGTGGTGATCGCTATCTGTCTTGTGGGAGACACTAAAACTCACTATGCTGGTATATAATTCATGATTGACCATTGTATAGCCTAGGTAAGAAACCGATGTATTAGATGACGTGGACCATGTTGGCTGTATGTCACCTGGTAGCCACCATTTAGCACAATCAGTCTGCCAAGTTAACATGCTCTTACTAGTTTCTCCCCAATCCTATCCTTTTGTTTATAGTGGGGAAGGCTTTGGTCTGTGAGGGGTCCAGTTACCTTGAAATTAAAATTTCCAGAACCTACTCAGTTTGCTGACTGATGTGTTTTTTTTAGCTGTAACATGTTAATGATGAACTTGTCCACTGTTATGGCTTTCTTCTTTGGATTAATGTACACATTTACCAATAGCAGTGACTCACCTAATTGAGGTGCCCAGCGATCCAGGTGCAAAACCAAAAGTCAGGAATCAGTCGTGGGTAGTTCTGAGGCTTTTATAAATACATTGGAATTGACTTGAACTGCCAGGCCAACCCTCGTCCTTACAAAGGGACTGCTTTTCTTTGCTGGCTTGCAGAACAACACAAATCCAATAAGGGGGACACGCCTGAACCCATATTTCCTGTATCATTATTACGTTGAATAAACTTGGGTATTCCACAATGGAGGGGTCTTCTATTTGTGAATGTAGACCTCTCTTGTTCCACACCCAAATGGGTAGACCACTCCTACTCCGTGACACAAGGCACTATTCCTTAAGACCCGTCCCAGTTAAAACAGATGGCAGCCAGCTCGAGCCAGCTTGATCATCTTGGATCCTTACTCTCCTTTGCTGTTCCACAGGTGCTCCCGCTCTGCTTATTTGTACAGTGAAGCCAGGGTGCTTGCTTCGCATATGCTTAGGGTTGAACAGCAGGTGGGTTATCCCCAATGCGCCTCGCAATATAGAAGTTACATGATCTTCAGCTTTGGACGTTCGCTTCTGTTCTATCAGCGGTGGGAGATACCGATCCCCCTGAAAGAGTGAACCTTCTATTCCCCATGTCTTCAGCAACTTCTTGTTCACCAGAAACTTTGCTGGCAGCTCCAGATTGGCAAACGTGATGAATGTCGGATCTGAACTCTTCCTTCTTCTTGCTAGCAGAAACTTAATGGAGTCAATATCTTCTGAGGTGACACAGTTCAGATCTGGAAGTGCCTTGATTAACTTTAAAACATTTGAACGATTTAGTACATCCTGCATTCCCCTGATTTTAAATTATGCGATCCTTAAGAGCTATGTCCCGTGCTCTCATTTAGAATTTTTTGCAAGTCATTTAATCTTGGCGTGTCGCTGAGCCCACCCCAAAGTCCTGTGGGGCTGCAGCTGCTTTTAACATTGTTTGGTGCCGGATTGCTGACTCAATTTGTCTCCCAGTCGCCCTTTGACAGGTGCAGGGGGCAGTCTTCCTACAAGGAGATGGCTTGCCATCCTTGGTGCGGCTAGTGATCTTTGCATGAAGACTCGTCTCTTCCTTACATGTTGCTAATAGGGTACCACCCTCCTTAAACACATTGCCTTGTGTTGTAATCACCCTTAGTACGTTTCTTAGACCCATCTCTACCTGGCTGAGGTCGTCTACCTGTGGGTTGTGGTTCTCCGTCTGGGCCTCTTCCTTCCTGGGAGTGGAGTGAATTAGAAAGGAGATCATGGCACCACAGGTCCTAGGGTTTGTTTTGTTTATGCCCTTCCTCACACGTTTGTTTCTCCTTTCCCAGCACAGGGTGTACTGGAACTGAGACCAGCGTGCATTAGTTGCTTGAGGGTCCACTCGTGGGCTGTAAGCTGCAGACAGCCTACCCCAATATCTATGGACTGCTTAGGTGATCACCCACTTAATGGGGCTCTCCTGAGGCACCTGACTCCTAGCCACAGCAGTTATCAATTTAAGGATGTATGGGGGAGCTTAGGTGGGCTCCCTTTGGTGTAAAGTTAACTTTTACTTTTCCAAGTATTCCTTCAAGGATCATTGGGAGGTGCACTAACTGGTCGACTACCTTCTTACAGGAACATATGGTGAAATCATTCTCCTTGTGCGTGATTGGGGTATTTAGTTTTTCAAGCTTATCATCAATGCCTGACATGAAAACTGCCATGGTATTAAGTAGATCCACTTGAATGTTAATTTTATTTTCGTGGTGGTTGAGGGCAGCAACCATTGCTTATGTAGAGTTCAGAATGGCTAGCCACAATTTATTTGTATCGATTGCACTTTGAGTGCCACCACTATGCTCTTCTGACCCTACCATGTCATGGGATGGCTGACCAGCGCAGATATGTTGGCACCCTTCGTGGGCTGTATGAGGCAGGTTTAACCAACTTCTAGCAAAGCCGGGTCCTCAGCTTTACTAACCCTGAACTCTGGGAAGAGAAGCAGTAAACAAATTGAGGAGAATTTGGGCTGTCAGGGGTAAGTTTGCGCCTGAAAGTAGATGGTAACAGTGTGATGTACTGGTTTGCTGGGCACTCCATCCTTTTAATTGTGACACCTTTTAAATCCTCTGTGCCTGACTCATCCCTAATGGCTCAGGAGGGGAGGGGACATTCATTCTTTAGGTTCACTACATTCGGTGATATAGGGTTCTGGGGTGGCCTCTCCATTAGGGCAGCATTATATCCATCATTTATAAGACCAAGAGCTGCTGGGTCAGTGACAACTTTTTCCTTCTCTTCAACGAGGTGGACATCACTCCTCCTGGCGGTGACTCTTCCATCTCCATCATCACTTACTGATTGAAAGACGTCTAGGATACTTTAGGGTGTGCAGGGTCCCTTGGCCCATCTGTCAGGCCACCCTCTGAAGGTTGCTTACCAAGGTAAATCCCAGCAGCATCTTTGTGCCTCTCAACTGCTATGTCATGGTTATCCCATAGAGAGTTCTTAACTATTGCGCCTTTGGCTCTTTTTCTAGGTGCTGTTTTCCCTGTCTTCGACTCCCACTTCCTTTTGTTAGGCCCCAGCTGGTCCTGGCCTCTCATTTTGACAGACCTCACTCTGGTTACACTGTACCGCAATATTGAGTGTCGGCTGAAGTTATCTGCAGGGTTATCTTGCAGCTTGTCAGCGGCAAGGTCCCTGGAGTTCCCAAATCCTATGTACAAGTCAGCCGAAATGCCCTTTTTCTGGTCGTCAGGTTGTCCAAACCCTGCATGGAGGGGGGCACGAGCATACTAGAAGCCAAAGGACTTGAAACAGCAAGGTCCCGATGTCAGCAATCAGAACTTTAAGGGCTGTAGGGGTTAATTGACTTCCACAGTTGAAGTCTCCTAGCCTCTCCAAATGCCACCAAGCATCACATCACCACCCACTCCATTCCTCGGTGCCCCTTGCTTGCTCGTGTGTTGCCAGGGGGAGGGGTGTGCGGGCACGAGCGCACTAGGGCCAAAGGCAGCACACTCCTGTAGTCCTTGTATCCTGGGTGCGATTGCGGGTATGACTATGGCTGCAGCTGCAAAGATTAGAAGGTGATGAAGAGGTGGATTGCACGGCAGTGTAGCCTGGGGAAAGCGGCCGAGGAGGACAGGGATATGACCAAAAACACACCCCTAGCCCAAAGTCCCACCACTGCATCCGCTCACCTGTTACCTGCACCTGTACCTGTAGCGTCTATTGCTGAGTCGTACTGCGTGTAGAGTATTAGTAATTACCAGTAGTTACTGCTCCCTTATTGTTCATCAGGCTTTTCCTAGTACTTATGGATATAGGCGGGGTACAAGCGGGGTCGGGGCGACAAGCAGCATACTGCAAGCAAACTACAGACCCCTCAGCAGCGCGCTCTCGCTGCCTAGGGTTACGATGCTGGCCGCCGCTGTCTCAGGTTGCTACTACAGAGAGAGGTAAGCGGGCGTTGCATGTTGGTATGGTGCACTCGGGGCTCCTGCTCAAGGCTCCCGTAAACAGGTTGTTTCCCTTGGGGCACAGCTCTGTGCTCTTTCGCCTCCTCCTCCTGACGCTGGGTGCCCAAAACCTTTTTAAACATCAACACCGGATCAAACACTTCCTTGGTGGAGTTTAGAACCTGGTAATATGGTTCTTTTGAAAAAAGAAATTCAGTCCCATGGTTTGGTTGTCCTCTTCTACAAAAGCATCCTGAGCAAAGTTCATTGCCAAAAATGTCTGAAAACGGGGTCGTTTCACGGTGTCTGTGTGAGCTTGGTTTGTCTGTGGTTGTTAGGTCTCGCCTTGTGGGTCAAGACATACTTGAAAAATAAAAACGTGACCAAAATGTCGAACAATAACAGTAAGAAGTGTGATGTGGATTATGCAAATGAGTGTTTGATAACTACCCAAGTAAGTTTTGGGGCTAGCCCCTATAAGGACATTGTGGCAAGCAGTTGGTCAAATCTACGTGTCCCTGAAGCCAGTCTTCATACTGTCACCTCCACAGAATTTACATGTGCGAATACGTTGTTTGACAGGTCAACAGTCTCGATACTACTTTGATGGCTTTTATTCTGATCTTGTTTTAGACACCTTCCTTTTAAAAGTACAAATTAAATTTGTTGTCTGAAGACTCTTTGCTCTCAGTGCAGGGTAGATCAGCCTTTTTAAACTGAATGTGCTGAAAAAATCTATATATGAAGCTTTACTTTTTTTAACGTACTGTCGTCCCTTTTTGCTTTCCTTCCTCCATTGAGTTCAGACGTTTCGTCTGCCTCATTCTAGAGAGAAGGTGCTTTAGTCTTAAAGAGTATCTTTGTTACTGAGCAAAAAGGATAGTTTAATTGCAAGCGCTACGTTGCTCATAAATTGCTTTTGTAGATATTGTAACACAATACCGAAAACTAAGGAAGACATTGCAATTAGCCTTATCAAGTCACTAGGATTAGCAGCTTTCTTCCCCCATCTTCCTTCCAACAAGTCAAATTAAACCAAATTAGGAAATGTATATTTAGATATGGAGCTGTAAGTTCCTGTAATATCTTGCTTGGCACCAGGTTGAACATGATTTTTCTCCTCCCTCTCCCTCTTACCCAATTTCTCTATGACTGTGGATTTAAACTCACCCATAATGGCACCCTACCTTTAACTCGTCCGTTTCAGTAATGAAAAGGTTCAACACCCTGAGATGGTTAGGACATGCAAGCCTTTAGGTGCCTGTCGATTAAATGTTCCAGAAGTTGGCCACAGATTTCGTTTAAGTGTTTGTACGTTTCGGAAAGTTAGTTTGATAGCTTTTCCATCACTAATAAATTCCAAAGTCTCGGGTGCCAGAGAGCTATCGAGGGAGACTTACTTTTCCCAGTGGGTGCCTATTGTGGTTTTTGCAGCTGCCAGCTAGTTTCACACCAGAAGGCAATTTGTTTTGGTTTGGTATTTGAGTATGGGATCCCAAGCCTAGTACAATATGAGTGGTCAGAGGGAATGGGGCTGACACAGTATCTCCCTGATGGCGGATGTCAACAAGAACTTTGACACTTAAAGACATAAGAAGGCACTCCCACCATACATGCTTAAATGTCCTTTTTTAAGGACCCCTGCAAGCAGAGATCACTGTGTGGGTAACATCTGTCCAACCTGACTAAGTATGAACACCAGTCCCATTTAACTTTATAGAGTGCTTATTTTCCTAGAATACAGCTAGTATTTTTATTCACATCACACCAAAGAGCCACCCACTGTTTAGTTTTGATTTCTCTCTTTTTTCAGTCCTCATTTGTAAATTCGGAGGGCTAAAGGAGTTCACCCTTGGTAGAAGCAGAGGAACGCCCCTCCCCCCCAACCTCACCGAGATGTTACCAAGGTGTCCACAGTAACAGGGGGAGAGGGCCCGACACTCCAGCAATCATAGCTTTCAAGTCATACAAATCCAAACCTAACAACCTGTGGCCTTCCCACGAGGCAGGCCTATCGGCCCCTGCATTTATAGGTTTGTCCTGTAACAATTCATAATCCTTGAACACCATCTTCCTAACATTCAGCTCAAAGCACACCACTAATCCATGGTTATGAATTGCACCAACTCTCCTACAATACCCACAGCCTAAGTCTCTTAGTTATAGAGCCACTCTACTCTAAACGATTAAACCTGGCAACTGACCGCACCCACTCTTGAATTGTTGACAGGGAAGGGAGCACCCACTTTATGCATATCTTGCATCGAGCAAGTAAGACCAATAAAAAGAGTAACAATTCTTGATTCTTACAGATTTTTTGGGGGTGCACCCAAACCTCCCCCAAAGTATCAGGGAGAAGCTTACCTTAGCATCTAGGCCCACCACTTCTGAAAGCACCTTACCAACATTATGCCATACTGCTGGAGCATGGAACACTGCCAAAACATATGGACATCAAATTTGGGCACCCACAATATTTTAAAAAGGTCAGGCTTAATATCCCGGAGGCTGCATGTAAGCTTTGGTACCAGGTTAGGCGATCATAAGGTGTACCTTATTATAGTAACTATGCCCCAATTTGGGATTTGCCCTGCTCCCCTGAATGCCTTCAGGACGCCCTGTCAATCACCTTGAGGAAGAAGGGAGTTGATAAATGGGGACAAAGTTTGGAAGATAATGTTTTACTTCTCTGGTCCTCACTCTCAAAGTATGGAAGGTGCTCTATTTGGGTTCAAATACTACCAGCTTCTGACCTGGGCAAGGGGTTTGCCCAATATCGGGAAAGGAAACCGTGCATGGGAGGAGAAGCTACTTGAGAGACTACCTCTGCAGAAGGAAGTGGCTTAGTGGTACTGGATGTTAGTGTAGGCCGGGGAAGAGACTTTTGACTTACCTTCAGGAATGTGGGGAAGGGACCTGCTGTCGCAGGTTATCACCACCCTTTGTCATGTATCGATGTCTATGTTATGGGTTCCAGTCAAATCCGCTGTTAAAGGAAAAAAAACATTTGTTTACAATACATAGGGTCTACTGGACACTGAAGA
Source organism: Pleurodeles waltl (assembly GCF_031143425.1). Lineage (NCBI taxonomy): Eukaryota > Metazoa > Chordata > Amphibia > Caudata > Salamandridae > Pleurodeles > Pleurodeles waltl. The sequence goes on along the minus strand of NC_090447.1, from coordinate 1,171,845,789 downwards.
AGCTGGCGTGTGAGGAGAAGCGGCAGGGTAAGAAGTGCCCTAAGTGTGATGAGGTAGCTTCGATTTCTCTTGTGAGGAAAGTATTCCAGTGTGCCCTGTAGTGGTGTATGATCTTGGGAAAAGCATTGAGTAGCAAATTGTATTTATATGTTTGCACCAGCTTTTCCTGGGTCAGTTCTCTTAATTCAAGGATGCATTACCCAGTGCCTCAACTGTGAATAATGGAAATGCTTCTTTTAATCTAAAATAAATTTCCTCTTGTATACGTTGAATGCCAATGTATCATGGGCATTAAACAAATCATATATAGTTGGCCAATCCTTGTTTCCATATATCAAAGTGATTCTGTTCTAAGGTTGGAATGAAAGATGAGTTTTGATGTATGGGGATATTTGTTTAAGGAAAGGCGGTCATATCTCATATTTCTAATTTTGTGCTGGTGGGAGTCCTTATGTATGTGTTCAGCACTCTGTCCCCTTTAGGTTCCTGATGAGATCCTATATTCACCTGGCTGTTATTGCTCTAGCCATTTCTTTCTGTATGTTATCGGTCTCTCTTACTGACTATTCAGCAGCTACCGGGCAGAGTATAGTAAGATTTTTTTTAAAGCTAATGCACTTTATGATTTAGGGAGGCACAGCTGTTTGTAAAATTGTCTGGCTAGATTGCCTTGCCATAATAAATTTATGGTTGTTTTTTTTAGTTCTGCATCTAGGGATTGTCATCATAAGGCCTTGAAAGAGGAACAGGCCTCTTGGCAAGATGTTTGTTTTCGCATAATTTATTCTTCCCACAGGTGAAATCTGTGCCCGTCTGATATAGTCATTGCAAAGGGCTGTGAGAAGTTGTTGGTAGTTTGCCCTGCCTTTAAAGGTCTGCTATATTGGGTGTTATTTATGTGTCCATTTGAAAGTATTGGGTTCATAGGCGTTTCACTGTAGCATGAAGTATGAGGGTGAGAATTTCCGATTTTGTGAGATTCATTTCAAATCCTGCCACTCTTTTTTTATATTCTGCTGGTTGTATTTGTAACTCTGGGAGTGAGACATTTTTGGCAGTTGTTAACAGGACATTTTCCAAAAATAATTATTTAGTGCCTAAATTGAATAACTTTTTTTTTTGGTGACACCCCACCCCTGTCTTGTACCTCAGCCCCGTACAAAGGAGCGATAGTTTCCAGTTGAGGGTGTGTGTTAACCTGCTGTTACAATTGCTACAAATCTTTTCCAAAGCTGACTCCCTCCAGGGTCTTCCCAAGAAACCACCAACTCACCTGCTGAAAAGCTTACTCTTGACAAAACCTGCTTTGTCGGAGTGCACAAGCTTTGGAAAAAGATTGTCAGGTCTGCTGACCTTTATTTGTATAGACATGTGTGCATCTATATTGAAAAAGGCAATAAATCTATTTGAGTGGCATTATTGGTTTTGCAGTGTGAATCTTTTATGGATTTACATGCTTTGCATTATTCCTCCATCTAGTGGTTGGGTCTGGAATTCTCCATTATACTAATTGTCCTTTTTTTTTTTTTTTTTTTTGGTTGGACGTCGATGTTCCCACCATTTTGTGTCCCAACCAGCCTCCTCTGACATCATACGTTCTCCCCGGAAGCTCCTACTTGTGGTTTCCAGCATCAGATTCTTTTTTTCCGCCATCGGGTCTGGAAGTATAGCTGAAGGCTCTCCAATCTGCGAAAATAAGAAGTTTGACCAAAGTTTTGTTGAAGACAATTGGAAGAAGACCACCGAAAAGACGTACCGGAGTGGTTTGCTATTGATAGCCTGATAATCAGAGACCATATCGGAGAATGGCCGGACACGGGACCTCCTGCTCGCATGATGGAGAAAACTCTGTTCCAGTTCTGCATGAACTGGTACCACAAACTCCCAAAAAAGGATCAACATCAGATGTGCAGTCTGTCTCCTGTTCAACCATAGGAGAGATGACTGCGAAGCCTGTGCAGGGTTCAAGCTGAAAACGCTGAGGGAAAGGGACAAACAGAGGCGCACACACTAAGCCATGCAGGCACAAAAGCAAACGCCATTGCTTAAAGACCTGGGTTTGTCAGGCAACAATGAGGATAACATCGCCGAAGGGGCTGAAGGAGAAGGATCGGATGTTGAGATCAGAATTGTCAATATCGAGAGGGAACTGCTCAAGCACAAGTAAAAAAAGAGCCCAGGTAACTCAGAAAAAAAATTCACGGGCAGAGTCTCAAACACCAGATTCTAAAACACCAGATTCTAAAACACAAAAGCTGCCTCAATGTTAAAAAAAAAAACAAAAAAAACACTGATCGAAGGCAAGCAAAGACAGAAACAACACCTTGGATCCTTCCGCAGGGACACCGTAGGCAACCAAACCCCTGAAAAGACGATGTTGAAAGACAATCAAAGTTGAGAGATTTCAATGTTAAAAGGAGAAAGAACTCAGGCGGTGTGAAAAAAAAAAAAGTCTATCGACACATCCTCGACAGAGACTAGCGTTTCGCAGACATTGTGAGAAGGAAAAGGCGCCTCAAAGCAGAAATGGCATCTTTTATACAGAAGAAAAGGCATTTATATGCACCCCTTCAGAAATTCCGAATTCAGCAAAAGCCTTCAACACTAAAAGAGCAAGTCAAGGAGGTTGAAAAATTGGATCTTCCCATGAGACCAGAGCCACAAAAAGAGGAAGAAGATCAAGATTTGTTCTTTGAAGAGGATGACCCCAGAATCTATGGGTGTGTAGTAGGAGTCAGAAGGTTCAGAGTACCCTGAAACACACTGGCAGGATGGTTAAACAGATTCCCCTGAGGAGGAGATGACACTTATCCGTCTGGGCCTTTGCCTCCGGATGATATTGCAATGCATGGCCAAATCAGCAAAAAAGCAGCATAAAAATATATAGTGCAACTGGAGGAGGGGAAAATACAATCCTCCTTCTTCCTAGAAACTATGATGCCTTCACAAACAAGGAACCAATTCTTTCTGATTCTGCCCTGTGTCCTGAATCAAGGAAGAGAGGCACTCAAAGAACCTACACAGGCAGAGCTGTCACACCAAGGGCCAAGAAAAAGTAAAAACATTCATCTAAAGAGCCTCTGTACATAAGAGGAACAGTCCCAGATGGTTCCCTCATCGCAACCACAGCCAGGAAAAGAGCAAATACTCCTACCTCTGGACCCCTGCCAGACAAGGAAACTAAGAAAATGGATTTGATGGGCTGAAAATTGATAGGGGGCAGCAACTCAATGGAAAATAGCCAACTCTAGCACTTTCCTAAATTGATATCTTTACTAATACTGGGAAGGGATGACAGAGCTACTGAAGCACTTGCCAGGTCATTACAAGAAAAGAGCAGCAAGCCTGGCAGAAGAGGGGAAGAACATTACCAATTCATGCATCAAGTCTGCTCTAGATGCAGTAGACACTGCAAGTCCCCACATGATGGCCAGAACAACACTAAGGCGTCATGCACAGTTAAGGGTGACTGGTTTCATACCAGAGTTAAATGTGAATATCATAAATACAATGTTTAATGAAGAACAACTATTTGGCTACATGGTGGATGAAACCTTGCAGCAGCTCAAGAAAGGCAATAACACTGCTAAATCAGTGGGAGCGTTGCAATCCAGAGGAAATTTCCAGAGAAGAACCGCACAGGTCCAGAAGGCAAGCAGGAAGAGGAAATTCCCTATTACCTCCTCACATCAAGGGCTTCAGTCAAACATTGACATCTTCACAACACTGGCAGTATCAAATACAAAGAAGTCAGTCATTTCGGGATGTGCTTGAGGAAGATCACAGCCTCATAGGGGAGGGGCAGCGCCTGCAGGTAAGTGACTTATCACCCCATCAAAATCTCTCTCATGCAACACCAGTGGTAGGCAGAATAAAAGACTTCCTTCAGGAGTGGTGAAAGGAGACATCAGACAATTGGATATTAAACATCATCAAATTTGGATTTTGCATAGAACCACCTGCAGGGACACCAAATAAAACTGTTGACTCAAAAGAGGAAACATCCAGTCTACTCAAAAAAGTATAGGAGTTGCTAGGAAAGAAGGTTATAGAAAGAATGCCCAGAATAGAGATGAGTCAGGGGAATTACTCAACATATTTCCTAATCCCAAAACCAGACAGAACTCTGTCCTATACTAGACCTCTTGTTTATAAACAAGTTTATAAAAACGCAGAAATTCAAGATGACAGCACTTCAAGAAGTCATACCGTAGTTATAAAATGGGAATTACATGGTAACTATCGACTGAAAAGACATTTGTTTGCACATCCCAATGAATCACAAATACAAGAGATACTTGTGATTTGTAGTAGAAAAGACACATGATCAATTCAGCGTGCTGGCCTTCGGGATGAAGTCTGCACCAAGGGTGTTTACAAAGTGGCTAGCAGCAGTGGCAGCACATTTGAGAAGACTAAAGGTACAGTCCTAACCTAGATGACCGGCTAGTAAGAGCAAAAACTTTAAACTAATGCAAAACAGAAATACAAAATGTGATAACACTTTTCAGCCTGGTATTTTTTAAAAATATAAAAAAATCATCACCAAAACCATAAAAGAGAAAATCTTTCTGGGAGCAGGAATCAACTCAATAGAGGCAAAGTTATATTCCTGTGAATAGAGGATAGCGTCAGTACTTCAAGAAACTCGCCTTTACCAGAAGGGCCAGTCTCTGATAGCAAGGACTGTGAGGAAAAGTCTGGGGAAAATGGCCTTATGCATCCCTCTTATTCCATATGCAGGGCTACATATGAGACCAATTAAGGAATGGTTACAAAACCAATAGTCACAAGCTACTGGGAGTTGGTAAGATCTAGTGGTTGTCATGCAGAAAATACAGGAATTGATGGTGTGGCAGAACAGATCACATTTAACATTTTACACAACCGTCTCCAACAGTAACCATTGCTGCAAACACCTCAAATATGGTTTGGGGAGATCATATCAGCTCACTTAAGGTCAGAGGTGTTGTACTTAATCCTATCTTGTTTTAATGGGAAGCAGGAGTTAGCTTAGCCTTTCGGCTTGCAGACCTGTTCCCCCGTCACCCCCGGTGACTTTTACTACTTAGCTTGCTCTGTTTTAGTGCAATTATTTAATTATATCTTTCCAAAATGGCTGCATTCGTTTTAGTTAGGACAATGTTTGTTTCCCACTTTCAGTGCCACTCTGCTAAGGCGTCGCTATCAGCGCCAGAAGATAGATAAGATGTAGGTATTCACATTAGGTACTTTCTCACTTTGTGCTTTTGAGGAATTGTTTATGTAATGGCCGCCCCAAGCATGTCTTGTTATCTATTGTTTGGGAACAAGCCTACGTCAAGAGTCTGAGCAGATCTGAGCACCTTACATAGATAGATAGTCAGAGGTATTCCCACCAGATGCCGTCAACGCTATCCATGCTTCACGTCACCTTGACGCTGACCCAGTCTTCGGTGTCCCTACAGAGTCTGAGCTAGAGACCTCATTCCAAGGTAATGAGGATTGGGGGGCTCTTCCCATGGACAATGCATTGGCAGATTAGGTTTAACACACCTAGCTCTCTTTATGGTAGAGATTAGGTTCATCATACTAGAGTATTAGGACATAATTCATATCTCATGCCATTTTAAGTTATTGCAAGATGGTGGGGGTCTTTGTATTAATGACTATCGTGTTCACAATTCCGTTACTTGCATTGTTCATTTCTTATCATTGCAGCCCATGCAACTTATCGTAGATTGCAGTTTTGTTAAATAAAACCTATTGAAAACTTTACTGCATCTCCTTCTTTGCCTGTGTCTGATTGAGACATGTTATTCATGTGAGAAAGGGGCAATCTCTGTTTAACCATGACACTCCCTGGGATGTCAGTCTTGAGTCCATGCGTAAAGGCTGCCACAAATCAGCTTTTACTGTTTAAGTTTTTGGTGAGGTGCTGCTTGTGAGCCGAGAGGATTGGGATGACAGTAGTTCTTAAACCAACAGTCTTGCCTAGAGCAAGAGTCAAACTACGACAGTGTATGGAACGAACAAGAAGCAGTCCAACATATCAATGTCCTGGAACTAAAAACAGTGTTCCTAGCATTAAAGGCCTTTCAGAAAGAGCTGTGAGGAAAATCAGTATTAAATCAGACAGATAATACTATGCAAATGTATTATATCAACGAGCAAGGAGAAACACAATCCTTTGTTCTATCAAGATTAGCACAGAAAATCTGCAAGTGGGCCGATCAGGGACAAATAGACCTAAAAGCAATTCATCTTACAGGGAAGGACAATGTAGAAGCAGACAAGCTAAGCAGGCAAGCATCATCCTCCCACCAATTGGAACGTCATCAAGCAGTATTCAAACAGATATTCAAACGATGGTGAACACCAGAAATAGATCTATTTGCAACACCAATAAAAAGCAAAATGCCAAAACTTTGCATCCTGGAATCAGCACCACTAATCCTTAGGGAATGATCTGTCAATAAATTGGTCAGGGATATATGCTTACGCTTTTCCCCAATACCACTGTTACAAAGAGTAATGAACAAATGCAAACAGGTCAAGATTACGCTAATACCTATTGCCCCTTAGTGGGTGAGACAAACATGGTACTCTGAGCTAATAGAAATGGCGCAGGGCAACATTCAGAAATTACCAAGACAGCAAGGCCTGCTGTCAATGAGGTGGAGAGTTTCAGTTTGACAGTATGGCTCCTGAAGACTTAGAATTTGGACACCTACGCTTACCAGAAAACACAATGGGCATTCTCAGAGAAGCAAGAAAGTCAACAACAAGAAAGTGTTACATGGCCAAATAGGAAAGATACTCAATGTGGTGCCAAAGGATGAGCCTATTACAGGACAGTACTAAGGACAACAATCCTGAGCTCTTTCACAGACATACAAGACTGCAAACTAACTTATCCTTTGTTGAAAGTACATCTAGGAGTGATTGTGGCCTACACAAGTGGTCATATATGATGAAGTTTCTTCAGAACACCTGTAATAAAACAAATTCTAGAGGGAGCAAAAAGGTAGCACCGCCCAGACGAATGCTAGCCCCTACATGGAACCTAAACCTGGTACAAATACAACTAATGAGGTACCCTTTGAGCCTTTACACAGGGCTTCATTAAAAATGCTGACGCTGAAAACAGCATTACTAGTGGCAATGACATCACTTTGCAGGGTGAGTGAACTGCAGGCACTTACTGTTCAAGAACCATACCTACAATACCACAACGATAGAATAGTCTTGAAGACAGATCCACATTGCTTACCCAACAGTGTTCCACACTCCCACATAAATCAGTCAATTTAAATACCAAGTTTTTTCCAAGAGCCAAAAAATAAAGTGGAAAGTGCTTAACCACACTGGATGCAAGAAGAGCGATCATGAACTGCTTGGAAAGAACATAGAAAAGTAGGAAAATACAGCAGTTATTTATGTATTTTATAGCCAACAACATGGTTAAACCAATAACTAGGGGTCCAATCTCTAGATGGATCTCACAAACTATTCACTTGTCACTCAAGTGCAGGAATGCAGTTATATTCCAAATCAAAAGCACAAGCAACACTCAAAAAAGGAGCAACAATAGCTTTTCTAGCAAATAAACCTTTTCAAAACATGTGCATGGCAGCTACTTGGTCATCAGTCCAAACGTTTACAAAACCATATGTACAAATTTAAGCTCATCTTCATCCCAACCACCACAAGATTAAAACAATGCTTCAAAAATCAGTGCGCAGCATGTGCATTCAGAAAAGATTCACAAAACAAAATGGTTTCTTACCTATAGGAGTTGTTTTGCACCTTGAAGAACTTTCTGGATTCACAGGCAATCCACCCACCCCCTCTAGAAGATGGGAGAGAAATAAAAAAGAATCTAGAGATGGCGACGTACAGTGGGAGCATCCAGGGAGGGCGTATGACATTAGAGAAGGCTGGATAGGACACCAAATGGCAGGACCATCGATACACAACAACAACACAAACAAGCATTTACAATGCGACGGGTCTCGCGTTTGCTCATGTTAGAGCTGATCGCGTTGTAAACTCTTAACCCGACTTTTCACCTATCGGGCAAAAGTGTATTTATGTACACAACCCGAAAAAGTGAATTAATGTATGTAAAGCGCTCGACTTCTGCCAAGCGAGATCGCGCTCTAAATTAGAGAAAAAAAAAGTCCACGAGCCCGATGGAAAACAGCGAGCCTCGCATGTTTTCTGTACTTGGTCGCTGCGCTCGAGGAGGGCTTGCCACCGGAAAAGGCATGACATATGGGTGCCTTCGACTAATGAAAGCAAGAAGATTCTATTAGGGAAGCCTATAAAAAGCACTGACGTGAAGTTGACAGGGCTCGGAGCCCTTTTCTAAATACAAAAGATTCTCCCTGCGTTACGCATGCGCGAGCGCATGCAACGCAGGCTCGACCCTAAAAAGAGAGAGAAGGACTACTTGTATATTGTAGAATTCTGGACCCAGCCACTAGATGGCGGAATAATGTGCAACATGTGAATCCAGAAAAATCTTCAAGCTGCAAAAATACTCCTACAGGAAAGAAACAATTTCAGCAACTTTCCTTGGTTTGTTTTCACCTGGGAAATTGGGTGAATATAGCTCTTTACCACAATGAAAACTTTGAGTTTTTTATTTTTTTTGTCTTGCCATCGGATGGATAATATTTCCTACATAATTGTGCACTAGTCTGTGTCTCAGTTCCTTAGCTACATGAGTCGCTTCTTTTTTACCTTGTCATATTAGGTATTTCTCTAACCCGTTGGGTGCCTTGGACATAACGGTTACGTCCTGCACCAGGCCCATGGGGGGAGCGCTAGTGCTCCTTCCATGGGACTAGGGCAGAGATGGAAGGGGAATCACTTCCCTTTCCACCCCCACCCCCCAGTGACGTCTGATGAGGTCAGCGTGTGATCGTGCGCTGACCTCATCAGAGGTCGTCTCCCTTCGGGCCGAGAAGAAACAATTAGTTTCTCATCGGTATGGGGGCAGGGGAGGTCAGGGAAGCATGAAAAGGAAAGGAAAGGCATTTCCTTTGCTTTTCATGTCTCTCTGAGCATTCTTGCTGCCCGATTGCATAGCGGGAACATTGGGGGGTAAGAAATTTGTGCCAGTGTGGTGATCCCACACAGAAATTTGGGCTGAATTTGAGGTTTGCTGAGGATTCTGGGTAAGAAAACACTGGCGGATCAACACAAATCACACCTCCCTGGACTTCCTCAGGTGTGTAGTTTTCAGTAATATCTGGGTTTGGTAGGTTTTTCCCTAGATGGCTACTGAGCCCAAGACCAAAAACTCAGTTGACCCCATCCCATCCCCCCCACCCCTCCAGGGGCAAAAACAGGTAGTTTTGTATTTGATAATTTTAAATGTGTCCACGTAGTGTTTGGGGCATTTCCTGCTGCGGGCACTAGCCCTAGCCACACAAGTGAGGTACCATTTTTATCGGGAGATGTGGAGGACTGCTGGGTAGAAGGAAGTTTGTGGCTCCCCACAGATTCCAGAACTTTGCAGCACCGAAATATGAGGAAAAAAATGTTTTATTTGCCAAATGTTGAGGTTTGCTAAGAATTCTGGGTAACAGAACCTGGTGAGGGTGCCTCAAGTTACCCTATACTGAGTTCCCCTATGTGTCTAGTTTTCAGAAATGTCCAGGTTTGTTAGTTTTCCTAGGAGCCAGATGAGCTAGAGGCCAAAATCCACTGCTAGGCACTTTGCAAAAAAACCAGGTCAGTTTTCTTTAGGAAAATGTGATGTGTCCATGTTGTGTTTTGGGGCATTTCCTGTCGCGAGCACTAGGCCTACCCATGCAATTGAGGTCCCATTTTCATCAGGAGACTTGGGGGAGCACATAATAGAAGAACAAGTGTTAATGCCCCTTATCCTTCTCTACATTTTTTCCTTCCAAATGTAAGACAGTGTGTAAAAAAGACTTCTATTTGAGAAATGCCCTGTAATTCACATGCTAGAATGGGGACCTCGGAATACAGAGATGTGCAAATAACCACTGCTTCTAAACACCTTAGCTTGTGCCCATTTTGGAAATATAAAGGTTTCCTTGATACCTATTGTTTATTCTTTATATTTCACTAATTGAATTGCTGTATACCTGGTATACAATGAAAACCCATTGCAAGGTGCATCTCATTTATTGGCTCTGGATACCTAGGGTTCTTGATGAACCTACAAGCCCTAAATATCCCCACAACCGGAAGAGTCCAGCATACATAACGGTATATTGCTTTAAAAAATCTGCTATAGCTGTAAAAAGTTATTGAAGAAAACGTGGACAGAAATGGCTCTCTTTTTTCACCTCAATTTCAATATTTTTGTTTTATTTTAGCTGTTACTTTCTGTAGGAAAACCTTGAAGGATCTACACAAAGGACCCTTTGCTGAATTCAGAATTTTGTGTACTTTTCAGAAATGTTTAGCTGTCTGGGACCCAGCATTGGTTTCACACCCATTTCCATCACTAACTAGTAGGAGGCTGAAAGCACAAAAAATAGTAAAAATGGGATATGTCCCAATAAAATGCCAAATGAAAAATGTGGTTTTCTGATTCAAGTCTGCCTATTCCCGAAAGATGAGAAGATGGTGATTTTAGCAAACCCTTTGTTGATGCCATTTTCAGGGAAAAACCACTTGCTTTCTTCTGAAGCCCTTTTTTTCCCCCATTTTATTTTTTTAATGAAAACGAAATTTTAGCTGTATTTTGGCTAAATTCTTGGTCTCCTCCAGGGGAACCCACAAACTCTGGGTACCTGTAGATTCCCTAGGATATTGGGGAAAAAGGATGCAAATTTGGCATGGGTAGCTTATGTGGACAAAACGTTATGAGGGACTAAGCGCAAACTGCCCCAAGTAGCCAAAAAAAGGCCTGGTACCTGAGGGGGAAAAGGCCTGGCAACGAAGGGGTTAAAACACAATAATTTAAACTCTGCTTTCCTTGATGCAGTTGCATTAAGCTTGCCTCTCAAGGCTATTACTTGTCCCTCTAGGGTTCTTTTGGGTTGGGTTTCTTTGTGCCTTTTCTGCTTTGAGCTGTTCATCCTGCAGGATCTTGGTTCCTGTGCCATATCTTTTTGAGAGTAGCTATCATCCCTATACATGTACCTCATGTAATGGCTATAAGTGCTGCCCACATGCATGCACAACCTCTGTCTTCTGGGATGTTGAATTGAAAGATTTCAGTCATTTAGTTTAGGTTAATTCTTAAAAACTGATCTCTAAGTAGAACAGGATGGAATAATCACCTCCCTTTGGCAGTGTCTTTAAGTTTCAAGGCTATTATGTGTTGTCTCATATGAATTTTTGTGTGTATCTTTCCGTTGTATACTTGGGGCATTGGGACATTGCTCACTAAGGCATAATCTGTAATGGAGTAAGATTGAAGAATGTGACAGAAGAAGGAATATTTTTTTTGATCTATGTTCTGTCTCTTTCAGACGTCTCTTAAGTAGATAATCTTTAGCCTTTTTTTAGTGACTTTGAGAAAGCCCCTGAATGTGGGAAGTTGGCATTTGATCTGTCTGTGTGTGGGCCACAGACCAAATTAAAGTCTCCCAGAAGGACTATGTGACCAGTTGCAAATTCAGTTAAGGTGTTAATAAAGTTAATTCAATCAGTCTGACTTGAAAGTAACAGGTCTATATGAATGTACCATGATACCATTGCATATCTCCCTTCTTTATCGGGTTTTTGAACTTGGGATGTGATTTGTGATGTTCTTTCTGAAGATTAGAAAACAAGGGAATATAATTTGTTTCATACAATGTTTGTCTTGCTTGCATTGGTGTGTTTACTTTAAAGCTATCACACTGGTGTGCCCTTCTCTCATGTAGTGCTAAACATTTTCCTCTATTTAGGGGAGTTGAGGCCTTTACTGTTCAGTGAGAGCAGATTTATTTTAGCAGCCAAAGTGGGTTATGACAGAGTTATCTTCTGAGTTTGACCATTCTTGGAGATCCTCAGTGAGCCCCTTAGGGAGTCGAATATGCAGTCTCTATTATATCCTTTCCTTATCATGATAAAAGGGCCGGTGTTATGTAATGTCTTGCAAGTGTGGATGAGGAGTTTGAATTGTGCTCACTTGCATATGGGGAGCCAGTGGAGGTCTTTCAGATGTGGTGAGATATGAATCCGGTGTGGGAGGTTGAGAGTGATTCTGAATGCTCTGCAGCCTTCTGGGGAGTTTTTTGTTGATCCCGGCATAAAGGGTGTTCCCATAGTTGGGCTTGCTTGTGACGAAGATGCTGATTGGGAGCCATATGAAAATTGTCCTTAGCATCTTAAGGGTATGGAAGCATGAGGCGGGGACAGCCTTGACTTGGGCGGTCATGTTGAGTTTTCTGTCCATGAGATAGTGAGAGTCTTGACATGGGTGGTGGGTGTCAGTCCTAGCTCTGTTTTTCACCAGGTGCAGTCCTACGGTTAGATGTTCTCCCAGCAGATAACGATCTTGGTCTTGTCTGTGTTCAGCTTCGGACAGTTGGTCTTCATCCAGTGGGCAGTGTCACATGTGCAAGCATTGAACTTCATCCGGGTATTGGGCGTCTTGTCTGTGAGGGAGCGATTGAGTTAAGTGTCATCGGCGTAATGTTGATGTGAAAGCGGATGATGCTGGATAAAGGGATCATGTATGTGTTGAAGATGGTTCGACTCAGGGAGGATCCTTGTGCAACTCTATAGATGAGGTCTCGGGGTCCGAGTTGTACTTTGTCAGGCTGACTGACTAGGTCCATCCAGTTAGGAGAGAGCAGATCCTTTGGGTGTGCATGTCCTTGGATTCTGATGTTGTGTACACATTGGATGAAGATGGGGTAGGAAATCGTGCCACACTCTGTGGAGAGGTCCAGGAGGACGAGGACTGCTGTGTCTTCTCAGCACAAAGTCTTGCTGTTGTCATCCGTAGTGGCGATGAGGGTTATTTCTATGCTGTGATTGGGTCTGAAACCAGGCTGATTGGTGTTGAGGGACTGGTGGTCATTGACTCATTTAGTGAGGTGCCTGGTGGTAAATCACCCTGTAGTTGGTGATTATTGAAGGGTCACTGGAGGGTTTCTTTAGTAATGGGAGTACCAAGCATCTAGGGAGGTCTGGAGAAGAACTTGTGTGGGCAGGGGTCTGATTGGATGGACTTCATGGTGACGACAGCTTCTTCTGGGGTGATGACAGTCCATGTTTGTATGTAGCATTGGTCCTTTGGATAAGATCAGGAGGTGTTTGCCAAGGTCTGTCAGATCTATGTTGCTGGAAACGGCAGTGGTTTTGCTGCTGAAGAATTGTGAGATTGTTGTAGAGGTCCTGTAAGGATATGGTCAAGTTGGAAGTGGCTGCTGTTGAGGTGAAAACCTTCACAATGAAGAAGATTTCTTTGCTTTTGTTCAAGCTGACATCAATGTGGTTGCCAGAGCTGCACGTTTGGTGGTCTGGATCATTTGGTGGTAGGGTCTTATGGTGGATTTGAACTTGCTACTGTCTGTACTGTCCTGGCTTATTCTCCACTTACACTCCAGTTATGTGCAATGGTGTTTCATCAATTTAGGTTCCTCTGTGTACCAGCTAGGAGACAGAGATGCCGAACTTATGCGGGGTCTGTCCAGGAGACTGCTGTGGGCCTTTTGGTTCTGATGTTATTAAGGTTGTGAAAATAGGGTCAAGGAGAGGTGTTCAGGGATGTGGGTAAGTCCCTTTACTTGTTGGATGAGGCCCAGGCGTCCATGGTCTCCGATGAGTGCTCTACTGGTACTGCTTCTGGACTGTGCCAGATCAGTACTCTCACCTTATTCTTCTGCACCCTCTGCTGTAGGCAGTTATGGTCTATCTTTTCTCACCATCAGGTGTGCTGAGGTGGCGTACTCCGTACCCCCACCTCTGGTGTCTCTTGGTCGATCTTACCTATGTGGAATTTGGCCACTTTACTCCACTGGTTATGTGACACTTTTGGCACCTCTGAGCCCAGATCAGATTTCTTTTTGAGATCAGAGTGCCTGCAGCATTTCAGGGGTCGTGTGCATATTTTTGGATGGCTCAGATGAGTTCTTAAAAACCCAGATTAAAAAGAGATTCTGGGAGCCCTGGCAGAATCTCAGAGATTCATATCCTGTTGCCATTCTTGGTTCGTCATGTCCCCTCCTTAGAATGTTTTTTGTAAATCCTCCAGACATACATAGACTTCTAAGCTGTGTAAATCTTGACATACAATACCACCCCTGACTTCCTTCCGACTGTTGATTTTACTTACGCCATTTAATTGCTTACATTCTCCAGTGGAGTTGGCCTAGGAATGCAGTGCTTCATAGATTGATTTTATCTTATGGTTTTGTTCCCAGCCGTTGTTTCACTATCAGATTTCTCATGTTGACAGTAGTTGTATTTTTAAGGTGACAATATTAGGCTATAAACAGGGTAGGTTTCACATTTGCAGTTCCAGAACTTACGATTAATCATTGCTAAGCTGGACCCAAACTTGATCAGCTTTCAGTAGCAGCAGCTGTACTGCCATTGACCCACATGACCGTCATTATGATCACCATCGGCTGTCCTCCTTTTTTCTCATTTATTAACGTTAGTAAATTTGTCATTTACTGAAATTATTAAAATGACTCTGTCTTCCTCCTCTATTTACATCCCTGCAGCAGTTTTTACTGTAGAAGAATTAGGAAAGCAGTGAGGTCTGAAGGCATTGGTATCAATCATTAAAAGTATGTCATGTGATTAAGAGTGTGAGCCAGAATGTTGACACTCTTAGATCATAGCACAGTTCTTCTGGAACTTAAGTGCCTTAGCACTGGGAAACAAATCAGTATTATCTCATGTGTTAAGCATCTCATAGTTGGAAGTAAAACCTCTTACGATTTTCGAGTTGATTGGATTTTGTTAGACCTGACAGCCTTAGGGTGGTCACCCTCAACCTTTTGCCTCCCTCGCTCCACTTTTTGACACTGTTTTTGCTGGTTTTAGGACTCTGCAGACTTTGCCACTATTAACCAGTGCTAAAGTGCATATACTCTCTCCCTTAAAACATGGTGACATTGGATCATACCCAATTGACTAATTTAATTTAATTGTAAGTCCCTAGTAAAGTGCACTATATATGCCCAGGGCCTGTAGATTAAATGCTACTAGTGGGCCTGCAGCACCGATTGTGCCACCCTCCTAAGTAGCCCCGTCACCGTGTCTCAGGCCTGCCATTGCAAGGCTTGTGTGTGCAGTTTTAATGCCAATTCGACTTGGCATTTAAAAGTACCTGCCAAGCCTAAAACTCCCCTTTTTCTACACATAAGTCACCCCTGAGGTAGGCTCTAGGTAACCCATGGTGCTTTGTAGACAAAAGGCAGGACATGTACCTGTGTAGTTTATATGTCCTGGTAGTGTAAAACTCCTAAATTTGTTTTACCCTGCTGTGAGGCCTGCTCCTTTCATAGGCTAACATTAGGGCTACCCTCGTATACTGTTTGAGTGGTAGATTCTGATCTGAAAGGAGTAACAAGGTCATACTTAGTATGGCCAGAATGGTAATGCAAAATCCTACTGACTGGTGAAGTTGGATATAATATTACTATTTTTGAAATGCCACTTTTAGAAAGTGAGCATTTCTCTGAACTTAAATCATCCTGTGCCTTACAATCCACATCTGGCTGGGTTATTTGACAGCTCCCTTGCGCATTTCACTCAGACAACCCCAAACACAGGATGCTCAGTCACACCTGCACACACCTGCGTACTGAATAGGTCTTCCTGGGCTGGGAGGGTGGAAGGCCTGACACTTACATGTCAAAGGACAGTGGCCTGCCCTCACACAATGGACTGCCAAACCCTCTACTGGGACCCTGGAAGACAGGATACAACTGAAAGGGGACCTGGTGCACTTCTATGCCACTCTTTGAAGTCTCCCCCACTTCAAAGGCTCATTTGGGTATTTAAACAGGGCCTCTGACCCTACCAACTCAGACACTTCTGGACAAGACACCACTGGTGAGGAAACTCTGAACCAGAACTTGCAACCATCCAAGAGGAACTGCCTGGCTGCCCAAAGGATTCACCTGACTGCTTTTCTGCAAAGGACTGCTGCCCTGCTGCCTTGCTGCCCTCTGGCTCTGCTGAGAAGTACTCTCCAAGGGCTTGGGTAGAGCTTGCCTCCTGTTCCTTGAAGTCTTGGGGCCAAAAAGACTTCCTCCTGCAAAGAACTCCTTGTGCGACGAAAATTCAATGAACAGCCTACCAGAAATGACGCACAGCCTGCATTGCAGTGAGTAAATCACTGCACGCCGAACCGGAACGATGCAGCCTGGCTCCTCGGGTGGAGATTGACACAGTGCCAGCATTGCGACTGGAACTTCGACGCACAGTGCACTGGATCAACGTATACCCGAGCTGGAATGACGCAGCCCGAATTCCTGCGAGAAGAATCGACGCAGTGCAACAGAAATTTCCCTGCATATCCCACCGGATCGACGCAGCTCCTGTGACTTCGTCCAGCACACCCAGGATTTCTCTGCATCATCGTCCCCGGGGCATCCGAATACCCCGCAACCCGAAGAGGATCCAAGTCAGCGCACCGGAAATCGATGCAAAGCCTTCCCTGCGTGGTAAATTATTGATGCATCATCTGTGTGCACCCGAAGAAACCGACGCACACCTCCCTGGTTTCAACGCATCTCCTCCTGTGCGGTCCCTTGCAGAGAATTTGAACGCAAACCTGGTACTTTGTGCTTACAAGAGACAATTGTTGTTTTTTAAAGACTAAAGACTCTTTTTATAATTTTCTAAAGTGATATCTCAACGTGTACTTATCAATTCTTGATCATTTTGACCTGAATTCAAACAGATAAATATTATATATTTTTCTAAACACTGTGTGGTGTATTTTTGTGATGTTATACTGCGTTATTGCATGATTTATTCCACAAATACTTTACACATTGCCTTCTAAGTTAAGCCGGACTCCTCAGTGCCAAGCTACCAGGGGGTGGGCACAGGGTAATTTGGATTGTGTGTGACTTACCCTGACTAGAGTGAGGCTCCTTGCTTGTATAGGGGGTAACCTGACTGCCAACCAAAGACCCCATTTTTAACAGATTTCCTTCTAGTTTAACACTCTAACTACGCTCTTCGTTTTAGGGAAGGATCCCTTGAATTTATCTATTTCTGAGTGGAGTAAATAGTCACTGCACTGTTGCTTTAAACTTTGCATACAGGATTTTCCTGCTAGTCTTTTTAGCAGCACTTCCAAAATGAAAGGGCCAGTTTTTACACCAATGCTTAACTGCCAAAGATAGTATTGTCTACAGAGAGGATAAATGGTACTGTTACAGATGCCTAACAATTAAGTGGCAAACATTTATAATACCAAAAAAACCATAAATTCCTAACAAGTCAAGTCAATAAGTTACTTGAGAATGGCTTGAGGGAAGTCGAGTAACTGCTCAAGTGACAGCACTAACCCTACTCAAAGGACTACAGCCCTAAACTCCACCAAAGGACATCTTGAGAGCCTAGGGATTAGTACACACACTTTCCTACAGGGGGAGAAGGCAGCGACTGGAATGACAAACTGTTATTTGCTAAGCTCAAGAAGTGAGGCTCCTAAGATCTGAATGGGTAGTACAAGTAAACCCCACAAGATGCCTTCACATTTATCACCCACAGCTACTTCTATGAGTGGTAATCCCTTACAGGAACTGACCTTATCTTCTTTTGAACACATGCATTTGTGTCTCTTTATAGAATGTGCTCCAGGCTACCATCAGATATAAACTGCAATTATGCATAGGTAGGTAGGAATGCTGCTAGGTAGATGCATTTGGCAAAGATTGTAGTTATGACTTCTGTTGTTTGAGTCATAGGCTATGTGCTATAGGCTAAGAGAAAGCTTCAAACTCCGGTAGAAATAAAACAGAGTTGCAAGCTATGTCAAGAGGACTTACTAGTGCATAATTTGTGCCAGTGTTTGTATTTGATGGCACAGGTACTCATTTTTGGGGACTAGGACTTTTTTCCAATATCAGGCTTTTATTGACTTCAAGAAAAAAAAAAAATAGTAGTGGAGAGCGAAAGGTGGGAAAGCTGTGACAAACTGAGAAAGAATGTCTGAAAAAGAACCTGCAAGAGTGAGAGAAAGAGTCACAATGTAGTGTGATATGGAAAGAGAAGAGATGGAATCAGGACTACATAGCATTGTTATTTGGCAACCCTGGTGTTGGCCAGCACTGATGGCAGCACTTGAAAAAATTAAGCACCCTCTTTTTTTTTTTTTTTTTTTTTTTTTACAATCTGTTCACTTTCATGACTGAGGGACAGCAACCACTCACCAACATAACCTTCACAGCTACAACTGCTAGCTCCTGTTTCCACAGATATAATCTACTGAAGTCCGTGGTCCACAATGTGTTTTTGTATTGGTCTGTGTCCGAGCCTAACAGGAACAGTACCTCTGGCCACCAGAACTTGTCACAGTCACAGGACCAGCTGTCCACCTCTACGGTTTTATTTAAATTGGTAACTTTTTAGTGTTTCATTGTTTTGTAGTAAGAGATTGTAGGTATTGAAATTAGTATAACATCTTAAATATTGATTTGCAATTTTATATATTTGTAGTACTTTTTAGGAGGTTATTTTCTCAAGATTGTTTTCAGCAGCACTAAAAAAAAAACTCTTAAACAGTGTTTTTATTACAGAACCTAAAACCTGGGATAATGTGAATCAAGTATCTTGTAGACCTTACTGTCTCACCACTTAATTGAAATGTCGAGATTTAATTCTCCCTCCATGAAAATCCTAAAAAAGCTATGGATCTCAATACCAATTCTAGATTTCAAGAAGTCAGAAGTCGGCTGTCATGGGGTTTCTGATATTATGGGAAAAAACGAAGCCAATGAGCACTTCTGGAAATCTGACAGTCCTAGAAATCTAGGAGTTTTACAGGTTTACAAAATCTTCCCTTACGAATATTCCACTAGATAGAAAATCAAATCTGTGTGAGCAAATGAGGCAGAAGTGTGAATTTTCTTGTGTGATTTTTTTTTTCCAAGAGATAATATTGACCCTGTAAAGGATTTTCTTTTTCACCCCAGTGAATTATGGGGGCGCTCACTTTTTACTGGATTTGATTTATGTGTATCTCCAGGATGGTAATGATATGCTGTATGAAAATAATTTGTGTACACCCACAAACTGAAATTTTTGCTGTTTCCTGCATTTTACAGCGTCTTCCGCCAACACACCCTTTCCTTCTCTTACCCTTAACCTTACAGTGGTGGAAATAAGTGGTTGTATAATGTTTTCTGTAGCAATTTTGAGAATTAGGTCTAGAAGAAATAGTCTCTTGACAAGTTGCACTTCAACCCTCTTCATGTTTCAGGCAGTTGGCATAAAATTGTATGATGGTCCCTTTTTTATCTTTGTCAACAAAGATCAAGGAGATAAAAATGCTTGAATCAAACTTATCAAACTTGCCATCGACTATCATTTCTGGTCACATTCAAGAATTTTGCTTACTTTGCCACTCTATACAGAAACCACCCATCTGCTTGACAATCTTGGTCTTTCTCTAATTGGAACAGTCCATCAAAAACTTCTAGGCCTTGACATCTCCAGAAACGCAAGCAGCCACTGCCATTTTAGGCATACTTTGGTTTCGTCAGCGACGTAAAGCTTGAGTCATGTATTACATTGAGCATGGGACCCACGTTTGCTGTTAAAACTCGCACTCTGAAACAAACGATAGGGTGATGGAAGAAATGCTTGAATTATACACCACAGCTGGCAATCTCTACTGCATTTCCTTCAACACTTGGCCTAAATCGGCTGAAACCGGTTAGTGGCTTCTTTAAGAGTTCAGTAGTATTCCTCTTCTTTTTTTACTGGTCTGTACACACTCTTAGAAGACTGCAAGATACATTCCTGCTTCTTGAAACACCACGAAGAAGCATTACTTTATGTTGACTGCAAAGTATAAAATATTACAAAGGGCCACTGTTCTGTATTTCTCTGATGATGGCCTTGTTATTTCGTGCACTGCAATTGCATGGGCGTTTTGCTTTTCTTGTTTCTGAAACTATCATAATCTATTTTGAAAAACTCCACTTCCAGTCTTAGTATTGTGAAAGGAAGCTTTGTGTTTTAACTACCTAAATATGATATGATGAGTGTGATGTAAGCTCACTCACAGCTAATATGAGCTAGGTCTAGAGCGATATTTTTATAGGATTTGATTTTAATATATTTCTGAATCCCTTTCAAGCGGAACTGATGTTTGTCTTGCTGGCTTCACATTGCATTAAGGATACATTTATTGTGAAAACATACTAAGTTTAAGTTCAGCTGGATCAGCTAAGATCATAAAGTAAACAAACAATGTATGATGCAATTTGTGTTTGTTAGTACATTTCTCATTTAACTTATTGGCTTCCCAGCAGTCTCCCTTCAACAGACTGATAACATATACCACTTCATTTTTTACAAAATAGCACACATGTGAAAAATCGCCACATTAATTATTGTGCTCTCTTTCAAGATTTGTAGCAGGGGGTGGTATGCCTAGCAGCTGTACTAACATTTTGCTAATGAAAACGTACCTGAAGTTGAAAATGCGCAAACCAGGGCACTTTGCAAGTTTGTTTCTTGTTCTTTGTTTTAATTTTCTCTCACTATCACGCAGTTTGTTGAATGCAAGAACGGCTGTTGTGAGGAGATCTTTCTGACGTTTGATTTCGAATATTGTTGGTAATGGTGTATTACATTAGATGTTACATATGCGATTTTTTAATCTTGCAATTCTGCCAGACTTTACTAATTTCCTCAGTTATTTTCTGATTCGTTATTGTGAGCAGTGCTGAGGCTGCTACCCTATCCACAAAAAATACATGCAAATAACTTTTGCGTATTTTGGTGATATCAGACATTGTAATTAACAAAAGTTGGTTTGTGGCACGGCCAGATATAAACACAGTACGTTTATCCTTTTACTTCACTTAAACCTAAAGAGTACCAGAAGGCCCTGTATTTCACCTGGAGATATTCGACCTTTGGGGTCTGCAACGCCAACTCAGAGGGTCCACGACTGCTTCTAAAATGTAAATATTATTAGCAGAATAATAAAATGTATACACAAAAAACTAAGTATTAAGTTCAAATGTTTAAATGCTCTGTATGTGTGAAGGAATTTAGAGGTTAAAACTTAAGGATCAAATACAGCAAACAGAATCTAATGTGGATGATCGGTGACCTCACTTGAAGATGTTGTGACATCCAGTGTGCAGTAACTTAACGAAGCTGGACGGAGCATCCAAAGTCTAACTCCCTTTGAGGGTATACAAAGGCTCCTGAAGCGACCCGGCCGAAACTCTTATTTTTACTGCTCCTAGGGCCTGCCGTATGACGTCTGATGCGCCGGCCTCTAACTTGAAAGGCTTGAAAAGAAAATTTACAATGTAGTTCAGTTGCAAGGGTCAAACCCCTCTACAAAGACACCCTGATGGTTTTTGGCCACTTACCTTGTTTGGTGTCTCCGCTAGATTACCTTAGTCCTGATGATGACCCTTATTTAAGTTGCCACCTGGGTCGAAAGGTCAACAATTTTGTACAGTTGACTGGTTCTCTGAAGAATTTAACTAAATGATTTCAACACTTTCATTCTTGAGTGTTTGTTTTACTTCTGCGTCCATACCAGTTATTTGTACATATTTGTACTCTGTGTAGCATGTGCGCTCATTTATCTCACTCAGTCAATTGAACTGCACCATATCACTCTTAGGAGCACTTATGTTTACGTAATAGTTTGATATGAAATCAAAGTTTGTTTGAAAGAAGATCATTTTGTTACAAAATAAATTCATTTGATATATTACCCTACCAATTGGAGGTGTATGCTTAATCATTGCCATGGAAGTATTTTAGGACCAGTCGTGTGTTGGGGTATTTCAAAGCACAGGGCAAAAAACGCTTTGATGTTTTTTTTTACTCTGGATTTTCCCAAGCCCTTGTCCTTGTATTTGTACCCAGAGGGGGGATGATTAAACATAGGGAGGGGACAGAAAGGGCTGGAATAACAGAGGGCCATGGTACAATAAGGTGCAATAAAGTAAGTGGAGATGAGTTTGTTGGAGACTGTTTTCTTTCATTTATAAGGTCTCACCTACAAATGGCTTTTAGCTATCTGTTTGCAAAAGAGCTTGGTGGACCTTACCAAAAACTTAGTGACAAGAAAGTCAACTGATGGTAAGCAATGGCTGGGTATCAGCCCACTCTGATTTGTTTGCTTCTTATTTGAAGGTTTTCCTTCCTCTTCTTGTTTTTGTCCATCCGTTACAATTTAGGGCCTGATTTAGAGTTTGGTGGATGGGTTTCTTATCACAAATGTGACGGATATCCTGTCCGCCTTATTACAACTTTCATAGGCTATAATGAATTGTAATACGGCGGATAAGATATCAGTCATGTTTGTGACAGTTACCCCCTCCGCCAAACTCTAAATTAGGTCCTTAGATTCTTTACCATCTTTTTGATTAGGTTACTTGCATGCTTCCACTGCTCACATACAGGGAACTGCTTTTTTTTATTTTTCTTCGTACACCTGAGTGTATGCATTTTCTTACTCTCTCCTTCATGTATTGCTTCCCCTTGTCAAATACACGTCCCATGTAGTTAAGGCTATTCCCCTTCTCCCCACTCTCCTAGCTCCTTTTGCCATTTCTCAAACCCAGGATTTTTTACCAGCTCAAGCTCCTCTGTTGCTCCCCAGCCCATGTTCCTTTGCTCCCACCCCTGCATTTGCCTCTCCCTCTTTCACTCCCCATTACCCCGCTCCTCTATTGTTCCACCACCTCTCCCATCCTGAGGCAAAATGTTTTCATTTTTAACTCTCACCTGCAACAACCCATATGCTCTTGCTGGTGAGGGGTATTGTTTGCAATAAAGAGCTTGCACCAGCCCATCCACTGCTTACCATTTGTTGGCTTCATTGTCAATCTTCTTTGCTGCCACCTAATTGGCCAGCACGTGCTGGGCATCACTTCTTTTCTTTCTGTTGAGCATGGGCCAAGCGCAGATTGATTCAACCTAATTAGTGTACGTCCTCTAATCGTGCTGCGGTTGAGGTACACATTTAAGGACACTTCCGTTTGGTTTGAATTCAAACACATTTTTGGACATTGTTTTTCTATGCCTGCATCTTTTGGTTTACTCATACAACTAAAATAAAATTCCAATTTACTTGGGTTTGATTAAGCTGTTATAATGTTAAAATGCCACACTAACAACACATTTACACCTTCATGATGCTACTGAATGCCTATTTTTGGTGCCTTTCAATCATGCTTCCTCTTTATGCCTCATACCTTGGCGTTGATTTTAAGTTCAGGTCATTGTTTGTTGCTTACACTTGCAACTGTACTTATCTATGCCACTCCAATCCACTGCACTGCACTTTTCTCTGCAACACTACACTCTACTCTACTCTTGGCCACTCCACTCTACACCACTTCATTCCACTCTACGCCACTCCACACAACGCTGTACCTCTGGACTCTGTACTCTGTACCTCTCCACTATACTCTGCTCCACTCTGAGCTACTGCACATCCCTCTATGTCACTCTGCTGTGTGCTACTCCACTCTCATCTGTTCCACTCTATGCCACACCATTCCACTCTACTCTACTTAACTCCACTCTTCGCAACTCCACTGTATACTATGCCACTCTCCTTTTTTTCTCCTTACACCACTCTGGTCCACTCTACGGCAGGCTACTGCACTCTGCACAACTCTGTGCCACTCTGAGACTCCACTCTGTGCCACTGTGCTCTGTGACACTCCACGCTGTGCAAATTCCTTTCTGTGCCACTGCACTCTGCACTCTACTTCACGTCCGCTCTAAGACCTCAACACCACTCCACTCAACTTTAAATCACTCCACGCCACTCACCCCACTCTCCTTCACTCCCCTGTCTGCCACACCATTCCACTCTGTGCTGTACCACTCTATTCTTCGCTTCTCCACTCTTCACCATTCCACTCTTGGCCACTCCACTCTGCTCTTGGCCACTCCACTCTGCCCATCGTCACTCTTCTCTTTGCCACGCCGATCTTCTCTTTGTTGCTTTGTTGCTCTGCGTTGCTCTGTTGCTTTGTTGCTCTGTTGCTTTGTTGCTCTGCTCTTTGTTGCTCTGCTCTTTGTTGCTCTGCTCTTTGTTACTGTATGCCACTCTCTTCTGTGACACTTTTCCTTTACTCCATGCAACTGTGCCATTAACGTTTAGCACCATGAACTTTTAGCCATGCCAACATAGCTAAAGTACATTGACAAAACCAGTAGCTCTTGCTTTTGTGGACACAGCACCTGCTATTTGATGCCAGGCCACTCCATTTGGTAAAAAAAAAAAAAAAAAACGTTCAAACGAGTAAAAATTTTGGTTTTAAAAACAAATTCACATTCAATTAAATTTCACCTGTAAGCACGCAAATCTTTGGCTTGACACGCTCAAGCATGCCATTGCTCCTATTTTTCTTCTGTCACAATTTACGCGTTTTGAGATAAATATTGACACATCAAGCCTGGTAATAAGAACCAAAATCTGCTAGTTTTTCCCAAAAAGTTGTAATTGACTGGTGTTCATCTTACACGATAAATCCCGACTCAGTAAAGCAGTATTTTATCAGGTGCTGTAAATAACACACCATTTACAGTGCCTCTCCTAATGAAGGCCTAACAGTAGTTGTCTTTTGTTTACATATTTTCTGTTACAGAAGTTATTTAGGGCCATATGTACGAACACATTTTACCATAGACATAGAATGGGTAAAACCCTTTGCTACATCTGGCCCTTATTTACTTGCCAAATAAATAAAACAGTGGCTGAATTAATATATTTTTTCTCTGTGCTCTGTTTATCCATTATATTCATATTGATAACAGATTGTAGGTGCTTTGGCACAGGGAATCAGTGCTGCTCCTAGAAAATGATAGTCTAGAGGTACATAATTTGTTGAATATCAATTCTAGGTGGAAATTGGGTACCTAAACAGCAGAACGGATTGATTGTTTGCCGTCTACATGGAAGGAAAAAAATCACAATTATTGTTGCTTTCAACACCAACTTGCTTATAAAGCTTATGATTGATTCGGTGGGAGTTTACGGATCTGTGGTGAAATTACATCGTCCTTCCTTTATACTGGAGTAACTGACTAGCATTGCATGTGCCAGACGAAAAGGATTAGGAAGTGCTGTTCTAGGAAGTTGATGTTGAAAGAAACAATTATTGTGATTTAATCTACTTTGACACATTGTCCTGAGGATGGTCTCATGGCCAGTTTGAGATTTGGGAGGCCGAAACATCACCTTATACTCTCCATGACGCAATTCTTCGCATGACCTGCTGGAGTCCCTTAGGAGTGATTTCTGATTGTTTGAAAGACTGCATACAGGACTCAAACCTTTTGTGGTTGAAGAGTCAGGAGGGTTGGTGCTCTGCTTCTATCCCTTGAATGTAAAGGGATTGTGGACTAGAGGGGTCACCAGTGCATTTGTAAAAAAAACACAAAGAAATCTCTTTGTTGCTTTGCTATATTGATGGATATATTATTAACGAATATATAAAAATTATTCATTTTCTCAGTAACGAATTACACACTGTTTGAAGATTTATTCATTTATGGAATTTGATCTGTGGTTAATTACAGCATTAATAGTATTTAATATCGCTGAAATAATTGTATGCAAATGATTCCTCCATGAACATTCTGTGCTTTACAGTTTAGATTACCCAGTTCTGTGTGGGAATATTGGGTTACCCTGTTTATTTGTAGCGATGCATATTCAGTCACAAATGGTCACAAATAGTCATGAGCAATCTCGTCTTCCCCAAAGTTTTTCTTTTCAGATCCATGTTCAACACATTGGTGAGAAATTGAATATAAAGCTCCTCCTAATCAGGTCCAAAGACATAAGCCACTTTCCAAGAAGTGTTTAGTTTTTCTCAAGCGATAAAGCTTTCGAATCCGGCTTTGCATATTCCACGTCCCCTGCATCTCATGTTGATCCATCATGTACTTCTTCTGGAAATAGTTTATGGACATTCCACAAAAGCCATCCAATGAATGTGGCTTTCATAAGCATATCCAGGTTGATCACATTTCCGGAGGAGACTTGGACGCTGCTTTATCCAGGTTCTGAAAACATTACTTCTCTATATTTTGATTTTTTTTCCCAAACATTTAATTCAACATGTCTCTTTAAAGTCTGAACTCTCCCTGTGCTTTCTTCACTGCCCTTATATATTTTGCTAGAAAACTGTTCCAGGTCATTTAATATTGGTAATGAGCCTGGCACAAGAGCATGAAAACATTATTTAAATAGTAAGTCTGGAACGTTTAGTTACAGTGTTATCTTGTATTCACAGTTCCCTTGAACCCCTCACACCCAGCCTTTCTTAACGCCGACTGGTGAAAGCTTTTTATTATTATATATATATATATATATATATGTATATATATATATATATATATATATATGGACTTTTTTTTATATATGTTTGGTAAAAATTAAATAGCAAATTAAGTTTGCAAACACAAAATGCATGTTTGCGAACTTCATAACTACTGACTTTGCCAGTGATTGGTTAAATGTAGCATTGTG
Organism: Pleurodeles waltl; assembly: GCF_031143425.1. Classification (NCBI taxonomy): domain Eukaryota; kingdom Metazoa; phylum Chordata; class Amphibia; order Caudata; family Salamandridae; genus Pleurodeles; species Pleurodeles waltl. Next base: position 1,171,819,160 of record NC_090447.1, on the reverse strand, counting down.
TATTAATCTGAGAACTTACCTGGCCAGAAAAGTATAATGCTTAGTTTAAACATTTCTTTGGAGGCTTTAGATTCTGTGGATAATAAAAATTATAGTTCTGGGGTAATCTAATTTGCTTAACAGAGTAGGGTAAAGTCCCTGTTAATTTGCATACCGTTGAACCGCACTGTTACTAATTTCAAGGATGAGGGTATCATATATACATTTATGTTTTTTCATTGGCCGCTTGATTTATGTATGTATTTTGCTCGCTTCTTTCGGTCTACTGTCTTATGGGCACACAATTAGAAGGAGCAGATCAAGTAAATGGATTCTTTGAGGGAAATTCTTGTCCATGGGAAAGTATTAGTACTATTGAGGGTGTGATAATCCATCATGGTTTGTATGATGTTAGTTACAGATTGCAATTACATATTTTTGCATTATAAGTAGAAATCACAACATATTCAAAATGAACATGCTACGTTTCCGTCTGTGAACTTTGTTGTCATTTATGAATTTCAAAATTGTAAGACGTACCAGTCTCTTTTCTTGACAATTTGTTTTCATACTAAAGTTGGATTTTTTAACATCCAGCTACTGAGATACTTGGCCAAATTTATATTTTTTTGTTGGATGCTTATACGTGTGTGTCCAGTTTTCTTTTTGCCTTAAGTACAGCAGTGTTCTGACCGGTGTTGTTCTTGAGTATTAGTAGGTGTGGTTTCTGTTTAGTGCGCCACAAAGTTAATCAGTTATCGTCATTCATGGACGTAGTGGGAACTCACATATGCCGCTTAACCCCTTCGCTGCCAGGACTTTTCCCCCCTCCTGTGCCAGGCCTTTTTTTGCCTATTTGGAATAGTTCTCGCTAAGGCCCTCATAACTTTTTGTCCACATAAGCTACCCACGACAACTTTGCGTCCTTTTTTTTCCAACATCCTAGGGATTCTAGAGATACCCAGACTTTGTGGGTTCCCCTGAAGGAGGCCAAGACATTAGCCAAAATACAGTGAAAATTTCTTTTTTTTAAAACAAAATTGGAAAAAGGGGCTGCAGAAGAAGGCTTGTGGTTTTTTCCCTGAAAATGGCATCAACAAAGGATTTGCTGTGCTAAAATCACCAGCTTCCTACCTTTCAGGAACAGGCAGACGTGAATCAGAAAACCCAATTTTGGCATTTTACTGGGACATACCCCATTTTTACGATTTATTTGTGCTTTCAGTCTCCTTCCAGTCAGTGACAGAAATGGGCGTGAAACCAATGCTGGATCCCAGAAACCTAAACATTTCTGAAAAGTAGACAAAATTCTGAATTCAGCAAGGGGTAATTTGTGTAAATCCTACAAGGGTTTTCTACAGAAAATAACTGAAAAAAAAGATATTGAAATTGAGGTGAAAACAACAGCAATTGTTCTCTACGTTTTTCTCTGTAACTTTTTCCTGCAATGTCAGATTTTTGAAAGCAATATACTGTTACGTCTGCTGGACTCTTCTGGTTGGAGGGATATATAGGGCTTGTAGGTTCATCAAGAACCCTAGGTACCCAGAGCCAATAAATGAGCTGCACCCTGCAGTGGGTTTTCATTCTATACTGGGTATACAGCAATTCATATGCTGAAATATAAAGAGTGAAAAATAGCTATCAAGAAAACCTTTGTATTTCCAAAATGGGCACAAGATAAGGTGTTGAGGAGCAGTGGTTTATTTGCACATCTCTGAATTCCGGGGTGCCCATACTAGCATGTGAATTACAGGGCATTTCTCAAATAGACTTCTTTTTTACACACTCTCATATATGTGGAAGGAAAAAAAGTAGAGAAATACTAGGGTCAATAACACTTGTTTTGCTATTCTATGTTCCCCCAAGTCTCCCGATAAAAATGATACCTCACTTGTGTGGGTAGGCCTAGCGCCCGCGACAGGAAATGCCCTAAAACACAACATGAACACATCCCATTTTTTGACAGAAAACAGAGGTGTTTTTTGCAAAGTGCCTACCTGTAGATTTTGGCCTCTAGCTCAGCCGGCACCTAGGGAAACCTACCAAACCTGTGCATTTTTAAAAACTAGAGACCTAGCTGGGGTGACTTGTGGGGCTCTGACCAGGTTCTGTTACCCAGAATCCTTTGCAAACCTCAAAATTTGGCTAAAAAAACACATTTTCCTCACATTTTGGTGACCGAAAGTTCTGGAATCTGAGAGGAGCCACAAATTTCCTTCCACCCAGCGTTCCCCCAAGCCTCCCGATAAAAATGATACCTCACTTGTGTGGGTGGGCCAGGTGCCTGCAACAGAAACAGGCCACAAACTTGTAGAGATTATGGGGATAGCACAGCGAGTTGATAAGCACATATTCTTCTTTTATACATCTTTAGGCATACTCTGCTTTGGAGACCCACACAAGTGAGGTGTCATTTTACTTGGGAGACTGAGGGGAATGCTGGGGAGTAGGAATTTTGTGCTGGAGCGGTGATCGTACAAACGAAAGTCAGGAAAATATGCTTTTTTAAGCAAATTTTGAGGTTTGCAGAGGAGTCTGGGTAAGAAAATGTTGGGGGATCCACGTAAGCCACACCTCCCTGGACTCCTTGGGGTGTCTATTTTTAAAAAATGTCTGTGTTTGGTAGGTTTCCCTAGATGAAGGCTGCACCCAGGACCAAAAACATAGGTGCCCAATCCCCCCCAAACACAGGTAGTTTTGTAATATATCATTTTGATGTGTCCACATACGTCTGTGATGTGCCAAACACTAAAACTGTGAAAAGAAACACACTTTGGTTATGTGAAAAAGACCCCTCACCCACCAACCAAGTTGGTGGCATGCTTCATCATTGGGGTCCCACCTGAGACACCTAGCGTGTCACAAGTGTGCTGCAACGCCTGATTACAGCGGAGCAGGATTTTTAATTTTTACCACACATACTGGTTGGATTTGGCACAAGGGTGAGTGATGGTTCAGTAGATCAAATTTTATTAACAAGAGATTTCCCAAAAGTGAAATGCACTGGTAATAACCTAAAGGCCGAAAAACTGAACCAATGACTCACAGCTCGCGAGCTGTAAAGCCACGGCAAGGCACCAACCGCTTTACAGTCCATTCACACACCTTTCATACATGACATGCACAAGACCATTCACGCCGCCAGCCACGGGCCCAGCACATTACAACACTCGCATCAACAGACAGCGCCAGTCAAGGGCCCATCATTTTCATACGCCCACATGCCTGATACAGCAATCACACCAGCTGATGAGTGTGTGGACTGGCGTTTGGCTGGCACCGCCAGCCAAGCGCCACCCCAAGCACACCGCCAGCCAAGAGCCCCCCCACCTATACTGCCAGCCAAGAGCCCCCCCACCTATACTGCCAGCCAAGAGACCCCCCACGCACACCGCCAGCCAAGAGCCCCCCCCACGCACACCGCCAGCCAAGAGCCCCCCCCACGCACACCGCCAGCCAAGAGCCCCCCCCCACGCACACCGCCAGCCAAGAGCCACCCCACGCACACCGCCAGCCAAGCGCCACCCCACGCACACCGCCAGCCAAGCGCCACCCCACGCACACCGCCAGCCAAGCGCCAACCCACGCACACCGCCAGCCAAGCGCCACCCCACGCACACCGCCATCACTTTTTTGTTGTTGTTTATAAACAACAAAGAAACCACTAACTAATTATAAAATAAGTACAAAACTACAAACACAAAAGCTCTAACTAAATACATAACAGTAATGCCAACCGTGAAACTGAACATATGAAAATATAAAACAGGCAGTTTACGCTCACGGTATTTCCCAAAATGTTTTCCTAGTGTGGTAACTTCTAAAACAGCCGGGCACACACAGCCTAGGCTTTGAAGGGCATTCGGGGCAGTACATCAGGCTCTCCCTCCGGATTGATCTCCGGGCACATACTCTACCTTTCTTTGTGGGCAAGTCTTTTTTGGGAGTGGGAGTAATGTGATCTGGAAAGTGGCGATCTTTCAATATAGCCACTTCCTCCACCACTTCTACTCTAGGAACTCTTGCCCGTTCCACCACAATAAGGCTCTCTATCACTGACTCCTTAAATTTAACAAATGTCATCCTTGACTCAGGTGAACAATCCTTGAACACAATAAAAGCCTTAAAAGTTGCCAAATGAAATAAATGTAGGGCCAACTTTTTATACCACACGTAAGACTTACGGAGAGCAGTGTAAGGTTCCAACCTCTGATCTACTTTATCAACACCACCCATGTGCCTGTTGTATTCCAAAATGCACGCAGGTTTGCGCACTTCCGCAACCTGACCCCAAACAGTCACAGGGGAAGTACTCTCATCATGGATGGTAGACAGCATGTACACATCCCTCCTGTCTGAAAATGTCAGAGCTAGCAGCTCATTATTCCGCAAGGCACTGCACTGTCCCCTCTCAAGTTTTTTACAGACAGGCTCCCTTGGATAGCCTTTCCTGTTAGAACGGATTGTGCCACAAGCAACAGTGTCCACTCTAAACAACTCCCTGAACAACTGCACTCCAGTGTAGAAATTATCTACGTACAAATGGTGACCTTTGTTAAACAGTCGTCTACCAAGATCCCACACAATCTTTTTGCAACTCCAAAAGTGGCCGGACAACCAGTAGGGTCAATACTGGAATCCCTACCAGTGTAGACCCGGAAATTATACACATATCCTGTACTGCTTTCTGACAGCATATACAATTTAATCCCATACCGTGCCCTCTTACTAGGAATGTACTGCTTAAAAACTAAACGCCCCTTGAAAAGGACAAAAGACTCGTCCACACTTATCTCTTTGCCTGGAACATAGACCTCTGAAAACCGATCTACAAAATGATCAAGGACAGGCCTAATTTTAAAAAGACTGTCACAATCAGGGTGATCTTGTGGCAAGGCTAAAGCATTGTCTACAAAATGCAGCATGCGAAGAAGAAGCAAATAGCGATTACGTGTCATAGTTGCAGGAAATATAGCAGTTGCCATCAAGGGACTAGTAGACCACTAAGAAGCCAGTGAAGGCTTCCTGATCAACCCCATCAAAAAAGTGAAACCTAAAAACTTTTTCATCTCTTCCATATATGTGGGAACCCACTGAGTAGCTCTAGACTGAGGCCTAAGTCTGGCAGCGTTGTCCCTCAAATATTGCTCAGCATACAAATTAGTCTGCTTCACAATCTCTTCCAAAAATACATCGTCCACAAACAAGTGAAAGAAATGGACAGGCAAAAGGTTTTCCGTATTGACTCTACACCCTGGGAGACCAGTAAATGCAGGTAACTGTGGCTTCTCCATGTTTGGGGCAATCCAGGTGTCAGGTCTTCTAATGGGAAACCCTTCAGCCCCAGGCTGCTGCACTCTTTGCACATCAATGTCCTCCTCTAAAACAGGCTCTTCATCTGCACTGAGAGTAGCTTCCTCATCAGAAGAATACTCTCGGACAGAAAACTCACTGCCAGAATCTCTCACTTCCTCCTCTGCCTCAGATGCAGAGTCAGTCTCATAATCATGGTCTGAAAATGACTCAAAGAGCATGCCAACAACCTGCTGAGCGGTCACTCTGTGGCTAGCCATGATCCTCACTAACAACAAATGGATTGCCAACAACAACTAGCACTAAAATAAGTAATAAACAAAGTGTAGCTTTATCACAGAGTTATGTACTAAAAAACTATACCACTCACTTGCCTGAACAAGCTACTCACCAGCAACTACTCTGCATAGACACAGCAATCACCAATGATATCCCACTAAAAAGAAAAAAGCAAATTAGACATATGACAACACAATTATCATTGTGCTCAAATCTAAGGACAATTTCACACACAAAACTGCATTTAGTACACCACCTACAAACATGTCATTCATGCATGTCAACAATACTCCTTTGGAGTAAATTGCTTTCACTTACCTAAAACATGCAACTATGCAAAACGCAGGACAACTACTGCCAAAACCGCAAGGATCCACAGCAAAGGAAGCAACAGCTTTGAACTAGAACAAAAAGGTGCCTAAGTGGCTTCTGCCCCACTAGGAGGCAGATGGGCCTAAAAAAAAATAGGCTGATCTGCCTCCAAGGTGGGCAGAAATGGCCATCACTTACGTGCCCCCTTTGGGGGGGGGTGACCCTTGCTAAAGCTGCCGCCCCTCCCCTACACAAAACACACGCACACACGATCCCTGGTGCCTAAGTAGATTCTGCCCCCCTTGGGGGCAGATGGGCGTAAAAAAATAACCTCGTCCAAGGCACCCTACGGGTTAAAAAAATTATTAGTTCTTAAATCTGTTTATTAAAGGGGAAGCAACCTAGACTTTAACATGTTACACATATGCATATACCTTGACAGAAATGTAGTTACCAAAGTGACTATGATACACCTGTGACAGGAATATGTATCCGATCTCAACTATGCCTCACAGGTCATAAATGAGCTTTCACAAAATAAGTCATCCCAAAGGTCATACGAGAGAAAACGATTGTGGTGAAAAAAAAGACTAACAATTGCTCAAAGGAATTATTATTAAGTTCCTGTTCTGCTTTCTGGAGAAGTTACCTCGGGTCTCCTACATCAAGGACTGATTTACCACCCCTTCCTCTGTGGCCAACTCCGCAGCAGTTCCAGTTACACCCAATATAGAGCAATCAAGCCAGAATTTGGCCTAGACTTTCAAGGAAGGACCTTGATGAGTCTAGGTGGGAGAGTACGAACATTTTAACCTGTAATCAACCTGCTGTTTCAAAATGTAAATCACTGTTACACTGTGTTTGACAGTTCCTACCTATTACACTTTAAAGCTATCTTCCTTCTGGTGTTAGTGGGCTCCAGTCCCGTATCTGCAATGGTCGCATGCCCCCCAGTATACCATTTTCTTTTCCACAGTTAACCTTAAAATCTGTTTGTTCAACTTGTCTTTACTGACAACCAACACCAGTGCCCTTTGTGGGTTGTCTCAATTTCGGAGATATTCAAAAGACCTCTATCATGTTATCTTGCCCTGTTTCCTCTTAAAACCTAATAACACCTAATAATATCTCAGTGATACTGCGAAGAAGGGCCTTAGTGTCAGCCTTCGCCAGAACTCTAGTACTCTAATGTGGATGTATATTGTCTAAAGTTTGAATGTTCTCTTCCCAGGTTGGCAGTGCCACCACAGTATTTGATTCATTCTTCAGCCTCGTCTCATCCTGTGCGCGTGTTCACCCAGCTTGGCAGACCCTGAAGCAGAGATCTGGCTCAAGACCAGGGTTCAAGTCCCGCTTCGGCAGGTCTTGGGCTCAATTCCCTTGGACCAGATATTCTCGCCTCGGTGCCTAATCTAATTAATGGGTCCCACTCTGCAACTCTGGGCAATAGCTTGCTTAATCTCCACAACGGCCCCAACAGCGCTTGGATGCCTGGCTTCACCATGGGGGTGCCCAGGAGTGGGCACCTCACAGGGAAAAGCCAGGAGGGGTTCCATAGCGGTATGAGAACAGCGCCTTGAGACCCTAACGGGTGAGTAGTGCGCTATACAAGTGCAAAATTTACATTTACATCTTTTCCTAGTTCAGTGTGCCGTCTGTTCCAGTGCTAATATTGTGTTGTACAGCCTATTCAGTTTCCTCTCCTGAGTTTTGAAGGCAACCATCTCCTGTCACATATTATGTAAAGCACTGATGAATCACAGAAGAGTCTTCTCACCTCGTGTCTTTGCTATCTCATTTTTTGACTAATAGGATCAGTGATCTCTAGTGCTTTTTGATGTTAGTCCTAGTGGCGTAAAAAGTGCCCCCCGCTCTTTCTTTTCCCAGACATGGCTGCCAGAGGTGAGGAGCAGTATGGGACAAGGAAGAAAAATGGATAACTCTACTTTCTTTCAGCAAGGAACCTACTTCACAGTCGGTTAAGTGGGCAGCACAGGTGATGTAAAGTATCCGGAGCGCAGCTCATTAGAGGGCTGCCAGTGTAGCAGACGTTCTTGATGCGCTGACAAAAAAGAATGTTCCTTCTTACATTATATGGGCCCCAGACCACCATCAGTCTGAGAAATATCATACTCTTGTATCTCGCTCCTGGTGTGCAAGCCCCTTCTCTGGCGCAATTGTACTTGTACAGCTGCCCTGGTTATACTGCGGCATCTCAGCCACTTTGCCGTGCCTTGTCTTGTCCTCTGCCAAGGTCAAGGTCAAGGACCAGGTCCAGCAGCACTTTCTGTCTCACTCACCTCTATGGGAAATAGAAAGAGTAACTGGAAATATAAAACATAGAAAATAAAAGGATTTGGGCGTATTCAACATTTTTCTTTTTCTGCTAGACTTGAAAAAGGTTGCTGACTACCTGACTGTAAGCAAAATACATGCTAGACAATTTCAGTCGTGCTTGATGTTAAATAAGCCTTCTCATAATACAAAGCCCTAGCTAAACTCACTGGAAATACATTCTTTTTTTAAAAAAAAAATGTTTAAATTATTTTTTGTCTGCACACCACCTCATAATAGAGCCATTTGTACAATGGTGATTGCTAGATGTACTGTTAGATACAATTTAGATTCATAATGCAAGAAAGAAAGTTACACCTAAAAGCTCACCACATGCACACTTTACTCTCAGGAAAAGCGCCACGCTAGAATACTTATGAGACATTCATTTTGGTGACATATGTAGGGCATTTATGTTGAAATCTGTCCACGTATTCATGAGACACTCTGTGTGGATATACGTGGTAGACGAGAAGCATACGTTGGTGACACAGTTTTAAATATTTTATTTGTTTCATGTTTGCTCATTTCCAGTCACCACACACCCTGCAGATTAGCAATAGAGACAACCCTGAAGAGGGTAGCTTCCACTTCTAACAGTGCGTAGGTGATACTTGATAAACCTTTTGGGAACTTCCAGTGGTCATTTAGCCCTGTCCTTTCAACTCTCAATTTTAGTGCAGAATATCCGTTTTATGTAGTTTTATGTGTGCTTTTAATTCCCGAAGCATATCGCCATGTCTCCCTTTGGTTCTCTGCTTCTGAATTTTTCTAGATTTGTATGTGATAACTGCTGGGCTGAATGGTCTAGTTATCATGCATGAGTAGGGCCTCCCATGAGGGAAAGGGGCATTGTAAAAGTCACTCAGCAGAGATGTAATATGTGCATTTTTTGGCTTGTGATAATGGTGAAGGGATCGAATGACCCATGCACCGTCCCCTCTACTCAGTTCAGCCATGTGTGCACGAATCAGAGGACAATGGCATTATTTTACATGTGCAAATTAGCGGTTTTCCCTTTGAAAATTATCTTTCTGAGGCTTGTCACAATTTATGACTTGAAGCTAAACAAATGAAGGTGGCAGGATGATGCAGCACACCCACACTGTTGTAAAGTGCTCCTTTTTGGATGGTCACCCCCCACTGACAGTTGCTGTTGTGTTTGACTGGTCAGTGTACTGAGGCTTGCTAACCAGGCCCCTTTACCAATGCTCCTGCCCTTAAATTGCATGTCAAATTGCATAGGCCAATTGGCAAGGCCCTTACCACCCCTGTAAGTCCCTAATCAAGGGTACCCAGGGCAAGGGTAGTAAAGAGGGTCACCAGGGCTGCAGCACTGATTATGCCTCCCTGAGTAACCAGAGTAAAAGAGAGACTGCAGAGCTGCCATGTCAGCCTGCACGAGTAGCCTGCTGCTCGAGTGAGACACTCCCCACACCAGAGGCAGGCAGAGTCCCAGTTACTGCCCATGGACAGGTCAGTCACCCCTAAGGCAGGCCTGTTATAGGCCAAAAGGCAGGATGCACTGCCCCATGAGCGAGGACATATGTGCAGGAGCACATATACCCATGTGTTGGCATTTAGAACGCAATGCTGGCCCGTGTAACTGGCGGTCCATTGGATAACATGTTCTGGCATCTGATCACTGCTCAGATGTGCAGCTCTGCAGTGGCCCGGCCGAATCCTGCTGTGTTTGGTATCAAAGACTGTGCTTTTTCACCCTGAACATGATGTCCATGTTTAGGATTAAAAAGCAGATGCCGAGGTGGCACCCTTAGAGGATGCCCAACAAGTTATCGAGTCCTGTACTGTTTTGACGGGCTCTCCCGAAATTCTGCACCACATACAAGAGTCTGACCTCCTGCTGGTGGTGCTAGCACCTTGGCAGGGCGAAAGATAAAGGGCCTGAGAAGGAAGAAGTTCACACCTCCTCCCTCCCAGACTGGCTAGTGAGAAAAGGATTGTGGCGGTGAGCCTCATAGGCTTCCCCTGCCTTTGATGTGTAAGTAGCTGTCCGTGCAGTGGAGGACAAAACCCTTCCCACCCTGCCCGGCGAGGCAGGTAGGAAATTAGCTATGCAGGAGGCATGCACCTCCAAAAGACTAGCCTCACCTTTAAGGTGGGCTAAGAGGGAGGTCTGCACAGCTGAGGGAGGGTTCTGGGATCTTGGCAGACCCTATGAATACTGGTGTCTGGGTAGAATAGTGATGCTGTCATCAGTTCAGGGGCAGATTAGCCAAAGGGGCTAGTAGCCCATTGGCCACTTTTCCTCACACCCTTCAGTGCCCCCTAAACCAGGGTTTAAAGGGCTCCCTTGGCACCAGAACTCAGATCTTTCCTGGAAAAGAAGAAAGAAGCGCAAAGAGATGTCTGCACCAACAACAGGACCCTGTGTTCCAGCCCCTGCGTGAAGAGAGAATACAGAGTGACCTAAGGAGACTGGAATTGAGAGCCTGACGTGTGCCTGGGCTGAAGACTCATTGGTCCCAGCAGAAAAGACCCCAGTGGACACCTAGAATCCAAGGAAGACTCCCCTGACTGGTGGTACCAGGCCCCTGTAACTTGCAGTAGGAGGGGCAGGCTGAGATCGAAGAACTGCCACCCGACAGGTTCTGCCTGTCTGAGCCTAAAGAAACTCTATGCCCAGCATCTAAAGAATGGGTGTAAGTCCCGTGCCAAGTTTCAAGCCTCTACTCTCTGCCCAATGACATCCAGCCACCAGAAAGCCCGTGGGCCACCCTTGCAGCTACCAAGGTTTGTCTGTCGCCAGCCTGTAAACTGACGGCCATACAACATTCACCAACTCCATAGACCCCCACCCCGCCCCTCAGCATAGAGATCAACATTACTAGCGACTCCTCTCCTGACGGTTTGCAGCCTGAAGGAAATGACTTTGACTGGAGCAGCAAAGCATCTTTCGCACGACTAGCCCTGTGATTGACAGCTAGAAGCCACCTGTGCACCTGGAGCCGCCAGGCGAGGTGGTGAAGATCCAACTATCGATTGCTGGTCCTGGCCCCCCAAAGCTCTCTACATCTGAACGGTAGAGTGTGGGTCCACCACAAGTCCAATTTTGGAACAGAGTGCAAAATGCACCAGCCACTGGGGACCATTCAACACCAAGGACAGCCAAGTCATCTTTGCAACGGGACTCCCTGGGAAGGTAATCAAAGTCTTACTGTTGAATCTTGGTCTAGGTCCTCGCAGAGCCTTAAGTTCCCATTGGTTCGTCGGAACTCACCCTACAAGTGCCCAAGTGTACACTGCAATCTTCCCCATTGACTTCACTGGAAGTCCTTTAAACCTACAAAGTACTGTATTGTCTAAGGACTTAAAAATTCATAACTCCGATTGTACAAAAGCCACAAAGTTCGTTTTAATATCTAAATTAAGATTACACTCTACTCTATTTTTCTAAATTGGTGTTGGATTTCTATTGAGTCGTGTCATTTACTTATTGTCCATGTGAAATGCTTTACGTATGTTCCTGTAAGTAGCCTGACTGCTCTTTGCCACACTACCAGGACTGAGCTTGGGTTTGCTGAGAGTGAATCCGAGGTCAACTACTGAGTATTGTGTTGATATTCCCAGGTAAGACTACCTAGTCATACCATATAATAGCTTCACCTTGCTACACACATTAAGTAAACACAAGTAAACTGAGAACACAATCATTTAAACCCAATAGTGATGGGTGCTTGAAATGGAGAAGAGCCACCAATCCTTCTTTTTTAGGAACAAGTCCGAAACACAAGCAAAATTTCAAACACTCCCGAAATAATCCAATGTATAGTTCCGTTTTGCATGCTCTGTCAAAATCCTTTATTCATGTGTAACGTTTCAGAAGTCTTTGATGTTTTCTAGCCAAGACGTGTTTCATCTATGCTGGAAGTACATCAACAGACTTCAGCAAGGCTACAATGACAATTGCACAAGCTCTTAGTTACCCTCATTGACACTTATCAATAGGAATTTTGCTCTTATTAAAGCTCATGCTCTCTACTCCCTTTCCTATCTTTCTATGTCTTTTCTCCATATCTATATACATCACACCTACCTGTGTGAATGAGATCATGAGGAGGAATAGATTATGAAACAATGTTGGCAACAATAGTACAGACATGTTTTTACTTGAAACTGTAGAGGAAGTGGGCATTAGCCCTTCACTTTGATTTTAGTTCGCAAGCAAGTAATCTTGCATGATATTTGATGACTCTGAGTTTAATTATTTAGTTTATTTTATTAGTTGATGTTTCCCTAAAGATAGTTACGGGGCGGGTCCTCTTGCTGACCTATGATGTATCAAGGATAATAATATTTATCCGTTTTCAAGATTGTAACCACACTTTTGAATCACTGGGAGTAGTCCATCTTGATGAGACAATGTATGCGGTACATGGCTAGTCCCTTTGCAATAACTATAAATAGAGACCAAGAATGGCGACAGTTCAGAGTGCCAATATGAGACTCATGGTACTCCATGGAGGATCGCCAGAGCACTCTCTGTGGGTAAGTGTATTTAGGAGTTTAGCCTACATTATGCTAACAACCTGAATTAGTTCATTGATTTTGAATTGGATGAGATATCTCAACTGAACTCCTGTCTGAGACTGGATGTTATAATGCATTTTCAGACTACTGTGCAAGGAATAGTTTATGTTGAAGCACACTACGTTGCTATTTGTACGCTTTTTTATTTATGACTGTGCGCTACTCAACCAATTCTAATTTGAGACTATGGTGCAACTCAGTACCTATTAAATAGTGTAACTTATTGTCGAAATGAATATATTTGAGTACTGGGATGGCGCTCACACATGGCTTTGAAGCATACATAGATACTATGTGTAAATGTGCCTGTTACTCCCCAGAATAAGATTTAGGCATAAGAACGATCTACTGCTGTGGGGTGTCGGGCCCTATATAACATGGACATCAACAATTTGAGGAGTCATTTTGACTGACCGAAATTTATACTATGTATTGCAGATATTGGACCAATATATTTTAAAAATTTGGAGCTATAATATAACCTGCTGATTGTATAATAGATGAACCTATATTATGTAAGCTTACTCTTTACACAATATTAGTTTGACTGGTCTTTTGGGGTGAATAATGGGATGTTACATATTATAGATATTTGACAACTTCGAAATCTTTGGGATTGTTGATTTGATGCTAGGTGAGCAGCTATCATAACAGATTATCTCTGTTATGGTGATGGATCTTGCTACCTCCTTTTCACCAATACTCTTTACTCTTCTTATATTTTTTTCTTCTCTTTTTTTCCTGGAAAACCTATATGTCAGTGCCAATTATCATTTAATTAATAAACTACAATCTATTGTATTCTCCTTTGGACACAACTATTGATCATCTTGAAAGTTTCACTGTTTAAATGTTTCCACTTATAGTGATTAGGTCAGTCTGACCTAGGTGACGGTTTTGCTATATACCTGATTTGGGAATAACTAAAAGCTTGTGCTATTGTCATTGTAGCTTTGATGAAGTCTGCTGGTGTATTTACAGCTTAAACGAAGCACGTGTTGACTATAAAACGTCAAAGACTTCTGAACGTTACACAAGAATAAAGGATTTTGGCAGAACATTCAAAATTGGAACTCTACATTGGTTTATTTTGGGAGTGCTTGACATTTTGTTTACAAAGTACGACTTGATTTGTGTTTTATCAAGCCTGGCTCCAAAGCAGCTTTTAACAGTTTGCCATGAATACTTCCTAACCCCTATCAATTTCTGTAGCGCACTTAAAGCATGCCAGTTAGGGATGTTAGATGCTTTACAGTGGATTGGAATGAACAAGGGTCGAACGATCTAAGGCTGCTTGGAAATCAGTATACAGGAGATGTCTAGATTTAAAAGCAAACATTGAAACATGCAGCCTTCTCAGAGAATGTGTATGATCTACAAATACAATGAACTAAAGCAGGGCATTCATTCTTCCTGCGTTTGGAATAGTTCTTGATCATCAGGCACCAGCTTTTTAAACGATTTGGCTGTGAAAATTACACTTTTTACTTAATGCTTTTCCTACAATATGTCATAACCTTGCTACCCCTTTTACAAAAAGCCTGCAGGTGTACTATTTATAATGTCACTATACTATTCTGCATCTTAAATTCGAAAGGCTTTTTGGAATCGATCCAAAATTAAATGCACACTATTGTTATTTCAGCTAACAAAATGGGTGGTAAATGTAAGAATAAGACAGAATGGCAGAATAGCCTATTTTTCAAATACTTTTAATGAATGCAAAAGATGATAGTGGATATGTAGCTTTCTGATAGGATCTTTTTTTTATACAGACTTTCTACACCTGTGGGCAGAATCCTGAGACACTTTGTAAGCGAGATGTCACCTTTTTTTTTCACCAAAGCTTATCAGACAATATTTCTTAAGTCTTTTTTTAACGCCTAGTAGTAAACCTTTTAAAAATTATTTGGTTAAGCATCCTTGAAGAGTAGGCTCAGCCTTTATTGTATTTTTGACAGAAATCGTATTTCACAACTTGGTCTTTAATTAAGCACTTCACGTTCATGGTTACTTTGAGGCATTTCTGTTGGTCTTCTCGAATAAACATAATTTGTTTCTGGCTGTTGTTTTACTACTGGGGACAGGAACTTTCAAAGCAAGAATGCCATTTATTTTTGTGGGATGTCATTCATGTTTTAACAAAATATAAACAAACTACAAATATGTCCCTTGCCTTTGTAGTTTTTCAGCAGGTGGTGGAAGCGAGACTTGCATAGAAGCCTGTCATTCTCTTGTTGCCAAGCAGATGTTCACAAAAAGCTACTGTTATGGTATTGTTCAGTGGTCATGCGAAATGAAATGCCAACATTGACTTCACTGTTTATTTATGAAGTCATCGCTGTCCACAGCTAATAAAGTCTCTTGCATTTCACCTGCTAGCCATGGATAGCCTCACTGGCATTAATGCAAGTTTGAAGACTGCAACACCATCATCTTCAACTAAATGTGCAGTAATGACTGCAAGAAGAATCAAGCCTGGATTGCATCTGTTGGCAGATAGATAAACGTAAAATAGACGTGCAAAGGGACATTTAGAGCTTACGTTGTGTTCTTGATAAAACCAGTTATGTAATATACAGTGTCGCCAACAATGTCATTGATGGTGTTCTTTCTGCAGTTATTTGGTTGCATTAATTGAAGCTGGAAGGCGCTATAATCACTTGCAGCAACTTGAGTTCACTGTGTTGGATACTTGAAGATGTATCCATCACAAGGTTCTGCCACACCGTCATTGCTTTTATTAATTTGTCTAGGAATCTGCTGGATTAGACAAAGCCCTTCAGAGCTTACTTTTTTTACTTGAGAAAGTGTACAGGCCCATGCAGATATTTAACCATTCTGCAGGAAGCCTCAAAAGAATATTTTTGGTGGCTCAGACAAATGAAACTAGCTTTGTCAAATGAACTTGTGTGTGAGTAAGACGGGCAGGCAAATAGGTGGCATGTATCATTGGCACTGGATTAACAGGCCAGCATGTTTCACTGTCAGCATACCATATCCTGGAACAACCATCAGTTTCTCTGGTTGCTCCACCCATGCATGGATATAGCAGGCATACCAGTCAGGGAAAGAGTCATTCTCAAAGTCTTCTTCTTGTCTTTTGAACAGAGCCAGGAAGTTTTGAAAGGAAATAAGGGACCAGATGTCTGCCACTGAGCATTTAAACAAGGTAGGGAGCTTTAAAATGATGTCTGTGATGCTCTCAGTGTTTTTGTTCCCTGTCCATCACTTAGACAAGGCTGGAGGGCTGGCAAGAGTGATGTGGAACTCATGGCTCACGATTTCACCTGCAGGAGTTGGTGCAGGTCAGATGCTAGCACGGGCAGGTGAAGGATAACCCTTTCAGGGTTTTCTGCCACCTTTTCCTTGGGGAAGAGGTGGAGGATTGTCATTATTGATCCGTCCCCCCACCTCCTTCACGATCCGGACCTAAGTAGGACATGGAGAGTGCTATAGGGAGTACTATATATTTTTTTCTTTAGAAAAAGGGATGGGAACATTTGATGCATGCCTTTTCTGCAGTAATTTGGATTGCAAATGTAATCTTTTTTCGCACTTGATTCTGTGTTGGCCCATCTAAATTGGCATTTTTTGCACATTTTATTCTTTTTGTTTTTTGGAGCAAAAGGACCTGTGGAGGCTGGGGACGTTTGAAAGTAGTGTGGCTTAAAAGTTGGGTATGACTTTTATGTAATGACCAAGGTAAGCATGCTTAATGAACAAATGCAGGGTCCAGGGTGGGTCCTTCTCCTAAGATAAAATAGAAAAACGATTGGCAAATGGTCCATTTTAAAGCAAATGATTTTAGTGATAAACCACGGCTTATAAAGCAGTGGGAAAGTATAGTCTTGAAATAATAAACACATTAAAAACTGCCCCATACCTTACTGTATCAATATGTTCAACAGTTACTTTAATTTGCAAATTGTACAGTGCAACAACTTCAGCCCTTTAAAGTGTGTGCGTATCCAGTGTCTTGGACTCCATGCAGCATGAAACTTGGAATAAAATGCTCTAACCAATCTTTGGGAAGCATCCACATCTGCTGGCTGCAATCAGTCAAATAGAAATACGTGCAGGCAAGTCTTTATTTGTGATGAAGAACGTGAGGGCTCTCTAAAAGGGGGACAAATTTAATAATTTTGTGATTCTCATAGTGTGCCACGCTACCAGGATTTTAGTTTCTCTATGAGATGTAATTGCATCCAGATATATAACACAACCACTGACGTACACGTGAAACCTGTCAGTACTGTTGGCTTTGTGGGTGGTTGTTCGCTGTTTAACCCCTTCACTGCAGGCGTCGGCCACTGGCTGACGCCCGCACTACCTCCCTGTGCGGGTCACGACCAGTGGCCAACACCAGGGAGGGGGTTAATAAGACGCACCCGAGGATTTATTTACATTTTTTTTATAACCCAGGGAGACAGGGAAGGAGGATCACTGTTCGAAAAGCCAGGTTTTGAGGCCCTTCCTGAAAAGAAGTAGGTTTTGGGTCTTGCGAAGGTGGGTTGGGAGGGTGTTCCAGGTTTTGGGTGCAAGGTAGGAGAAGGATCTGCCCCCGGTGGTGGTGTGTTTGATGCGGGGGACAGTGGCGAGAGAGAGGTCAGCTGAGCGGAGGTTTTGTGTGGGGGTGTGGAAGGTGACTCTTGTTGAGGTAGGCAGGGCCTGTGTTGTGGAGTGATTTGTGTGCGAGGATGAGGATCTTGAAGGTGATCCTTTTGTCAATGGGGAGCCAGTGGAGGGATTTGAGGTGTGGAGAGATGTGTTTGTGTCGGGGGAGGTCGAGGATGAGTCGTGCTGCTGAGTTCTGGATGCGCTGTAGTTTGCGCTTGAGTTTTAGAGTGGTGCCGGCGTAGAGGGCGTTTCCGTAATCAAGTCTGCTGCTGATGAGTGCGTGAGTGACAGTTTTTCTGGTCTCTGTGGGGATCCATTTGAATGTTTTTTTCAGTATACGGAGTGTGTTGAAGCATGAGGTGAGAGCGTTGATTTGTTGGGTCATCGAGAGGGAGGAGTCTAGGATGAGGCCGAGGTTGCGTGCGTGGTTGGCGGGGGTGGGTGCAGGGCCTAGTGTGGTGTATATATATATATATATATATATATCTATCACTTTTATATGTGGGTCTGGTTTTCCTGGGGGCCGATCGCAGCCCCCAGGGAAACCACACACATATTGACAAAAGTGATATATATATATGACAGCCAACCACCTGAAACTCAACTCCAGCAAAACCAAAATAATCCTCTTTGGCCCACACAAAAACACCTGGGACCCCTCATGGTGGCCCACCACACTAGGCCCTGCACCCACCCCCGCCAACCACGCACGCAACCTCGGCATCATCGGAAACGCCCTCTACGCCGACATATATGTGACAAGGTGTTTTTTGAGTGTCTTGAAAGAACGTGCTGATTGAGGGAAGAAGCGCAGGTAAGGTGGCCTCTACTGTTGCACGTATCTCACACACACACCATCGATTTTGTGACTTTCTACGTAGACTAGTGTTTTAGAGCAGCAGTTTAGCCAATAGCAGAGATGGCATCTTGATGGATGACTGCGGCCGGCACTCGGGTTATAGTGGACAGCTCTGACATAGGATCAGAGACTGAGACATCAGATACTGAGACAGCATCTGAGGGATAGGACAATGGCGCAGACTCTGGGAGTGATTTTTCAGTCAGAGGAGTCCCATTCGATAACTCCTCTTCCAGTACATTATGAGGGAGGTGATGAGGACAGTCCTGCTGTCCCTTCGCAAGCTGTTAGTGCAACTGGGTATTAGTGGGTTAGCCCAACCCAGAGAGCAGGTGAATGCGGCGGCAAGCAGAGAGAGAGAGAGAGAGAGAGTGCTCTCTTGGGAGCTCCCCAATTTAGTTCAGCCCCAAATTCCACCACCCAAATCGTATTGTGGAGGAATCAAAATTATCTATGGCAAAACAAACTGGTTTTGTAAGGCACCTGTGTTTTTGGTCCTGGGTTCGGCGGCCATATAGAGAAACACACTAAACCCAAACATTTCCGGAAACTAGACATTCTGGGGAGTCCACAGAGGTGTGACTTGTGTGGATTCCCCAAAGTTTTCTTACCCAGAATACCCTGCAAAGCTGAAATGTTGAATAAAAACTCTATTTGTCTCGCATTTCTGTCATACAAACTACAGGAATATGCTGGGATCCACAAAATTCCTACCACCCAGTGACTCCTCACCTGTCCTGATAAAAAACACAACCCCACTTGAGTGCCTACACCTAGTGCCTGCGTCAGGAATGAATCACCCCAGGGTCAACAGCTGCCTCATGTAAGGACCAACATTGACCGTTGTGTGATCTATTCCTGTCGCGGGCACCAGGCCTACCCACACAAGTGAGGTATCATTTTTATCGGGAGACTTGGTGGAACGCTGGGTGGAAGGAAATTTGTGGCTCCTCTCAGATTCCAGAACTTTCTGTCACCGAAATGTGAGGAACACGTGTTATTTTAGCCACATTTTGAGGTTTGCAAAGGATTCTGGGTAACAGAACCTGGTCAGAGCCCCACAAGTCACCTCATCTTGGATTCCCCTGGGTTTCTAGTTTTCAAAAATGTGCTGGTTTGCTAGGTTTCCCCAGGTGCCGGCTGAGCTAGAGGCCAAAATCCACAGGTAGGCACTGTTTTCTATGAAAAAATGTGATGTGTCCACGTTGTGTTTTGGGGCATTTCCTGTCGCGGGCGCTAGGCCTACCCACACAAGTGAGGTATCATTTTTATCGGGAGACTTGGGGGAACGCTGGGTGGAAGGAAATTTGTGGCTCCTCTCAGATTCCAGAACTTTCTGTCACTGAAATGTGAGGAAAACGAGTTTTTTAGCCATGTTTTGAGGTTTGCAAAGGATTCTGGGTAACAGAACCTGGTCAGAGCCCCACAAGTCACCCCATCTTGGATTCCCCTAGGTCTCTAGTTTTCAAAAGTGCACAGGTCTGGTAGGTTTCCCTATGTGCCGGCTGAGCTAGAGGCCAAAATCTACAGCTAGGCACTTTGCAAAAAACAGTTCTGTATTCTGTCAAAAAATGGGATGTGTCCACGTTGTGTTTTGGGGCATTTCCTGTCGCGGGCGCTAGGCCTACCCTCACAAGTGAGGTATTATTTTTATCGGGAGACTTGGGGGGACATAAAATAGCAAAACAAGTGTTATTGCCCCTTGTCTCTCGCTATACTTTTTCCTTCCAAATGTAAGACAGTGTGTAAAAAAAGACTTCTATTTGAATTCAGAGATGTGCAAATAACCACTGCTCCGAAGAACCTTATCTTGTGCCCATTTTGGAAATGCGAAGTTTTTCTTGATACCTATTTTTCACTCGTCATATTTCAGCAAATTAATTGCTGTATACCCAGTATAGAATGAAAACCAACTGCAGGGTGCAGCTCATTTATTGGCTCTGGGTACCTAGGGTTCTTGATGAACCTACAAGCCCTTTATATCCCCGCAACCAGAAGAGTCCAGCAGACAAAACGGTATATTGCTTTCAGAAATCTGACATCGCAGGAAAAAGTTAGAGTAAAACAAAAAGAAAAAAGGCTGTTGTTTTCAGCTCAATTTCAATATTTTTTTATTTCAGCTGTTATTTTCTGTAGGAAAACCTTGTAGGATCTACACAAATGACCCCTTGCTGAATTCGGAATTTTGTCTAGTTTTCAGAAATGTTTAGCTTTCCGGGATCCAGCATTGGTTTCACACCCATTCCTGTCACTAACAGGAAGGAGGCTGAAAGCACCAAAAATAGTAAAAATGGGGTATGTCCCAGTAAAATGCCACATTTGTGTTGAAAAATGGGGTTTTCTGATTCAAGTCGGCCCGTTCCTGAAAGGTGGGAAGATAGTGATTTCAGCACCAGAAACCCTTTGTTGATGGCATTTTCAGGGAAAAAACCACAAGCCTTCTTCGGCAGCCCTTTTTTCCCATTTTTTTGGAAAAAACGAAATTTTCACTGTATTTTGGCTATTTTCTTGGTCTCCTCCAGGGGAAACCACAAACTCTGGGTACCATTAGAATCCCTAGGATGTTGGGGGAAAAAAAGGACATAAATTTGGCGTGGATAGCTTATGTGGACAAAAAGTTATGAAGGCCTAAGCACGAACTACCCCAAATAGCCAAAAAAGGGCTCAGCACTGGGGGGAAGGGGGGGAGGGGGGGAGGGCCAGCAGCTAAGAGGTTAAGATGAGTAACAACAATGATTTGTTATAAATAATTAACATTGGAAATATTAAAATTCTGAAATTATGAGTCTTTGAATGAATAGTATTGAGGCTTGCAGTTGGAGTTTTGACCCTCAGTTATGTGCGCATTGTGTTAGATATATATGGTCTTTTTCTTTGCATATCTTGTCCATATACACATCTTCAACACTTCTCTTTCCTTTTCAGGACCCTCTTTTCACTCTTCCTGAAATGCACTTCCTCGCATTTCCCTCACTTTTCCACTTTGAAAAATACAGTCCACTCAATTGCATTTAAGGAGTTTATTTCCTTTTTCTTGTGCCTTAAAAATGTTAAAATCCGTGTACCCCCTTCCCACACATTTGCATAGAATTTCAATTGCAACTGGAATACATGACCATTGATCTGTATCCCATGCTGAGAGGCCAAAACACTGACAAGACCTTTAATTTTCCTTCAGCCTCAAAGTCAAAGCTTTCAATCAAAGCCCCTCATAAACAGCTGGCCCGGCTCATGTTTGCACTGTGCAAGAGTAATAAGATGCATAGAAAAAACACAGAAACACAACATGATGAAATAGCTAACACTCTTGTGGAATGCAAGATTAAGTAAAACGTGAAATAAGAGAGGAACTAAATCGCTGACATGCATTGCCTTAACGGTTTTTAACATTCATTGTTCGTAAATCAGTCCATGTTTTTGGCATTACTGTAATGTTAAGGGCATGAAAATAAGTCCATGTTTTTGGCATTAATGTTAAGGGCATGAAGATGGGGCCAGTTTTATCGCCACACATTAGATAACTGTCTTTACTATAAGCACATATTTCTCCCTTTGCACTTGACTAGGATATTTGAATCAGCTTTGCAAGGGAACAAAAACCCTGCCCGTCTTTTGGATCAATTTTGCGTGGGAACAAATACAGCAGTTCTACTTCTAAAGGGCCAGGGAAGTGCAGCCAGGGCCTGTGGTGTCACAGTGGGTAAGGTAGTGTGACCAGGGGTCTCAGTACAATATCCATAACACAAGATTAGTATCAAATTGCTTACAATTACTGAAGACAAGGCACCAAACCACATGTGCTTCCATTGAGTCCTACCTTTGATGAAGCAGAAGGGGTGGGATCTGTGTCTGTGAATGACAGACGGCTGCCCTCATGCAGAAACGGATACTCTGATGACTGAAACCGTGATGTTGAAAGCGTCACTGGCCTACAGCGGATCCCACCATGGACTTCAATGGCAAAGAAGGGCTTTAGAACAGAAAGCCCTAAGTTGTGCATCACAGTTCAGAAAGTTGATTTACTGCCTGGCTTCCGTCTCTTGCTTCGGAGCGAAGCAGGGCAGACAGCCCAGACTTAAATATATCGATTTGTTTAGAGATACAATCATATTTCTGAATAAATAAATACATTCAATATTTGTGCATGAATGTGTAGGAATTTCAGAGGGGTGCATCCTCTGAGCTCTAATCGGGAGACCAACCCTGAAAAGGACACTCCACTCTGCTCTGGGCATACACTTTTGATGTGCTGTGCGCAGCCTGCCCCAGAATGGTTATTTTTTTCAGGATGAGTTTCAAGAATCATGCACGCTTCATTGTAGCCTACACATCTTATATGTTCCTCGCCCCACCTGATCTCTTTCAATCTGAATGGTGTTCCCTTCACCATTTAGACTACAGTTTCAAGAATGTGCTTTGAGCTTCTTAAACCTTGTAATCACTATAAATTGCTAGGTCGAGCCTGCCATATAGCAAAGCAGCTGGTTGCAAAAGATTGCAAAAGACATATAATGGGGTGATCAAGAACATACAGGGGTATGGCGCCTGTCCATTGTTTGCCATTGGTTGTCTTTGCTGTCACACCTTTTTGCCTGCTTCTTTTGCGTGCCCCAGCTTGTCAGTCTTGTGTTTGTCTCTACCATGCAGCATGTCCTCTATAACATCTCCTTTAACTGGCTGTCTTCTATTCTTGTA
Source organism: Pleurodeles waltl (assembly GCF_031143425.1). Lineage (NCBI taxonomy): Eukaryota > Metazoa > Chordata > Amphibia > Caudata > Salamandridae > Pleurodeles > Pleurodeles waltl. Next base: position 1,171,796,215 of record NC_090447.1, on the reverse strand, counting down.
CTGCTTGCTTTTCAAGCACTGCCTGTTTCTTTTTTGTTAAGCACTCAATAAGAGTGAAGTGAGTTCCAGCTGTCGCCTTCGTATATGTCTCTTCCCCTGCACTCTGTGTTGCTCACTGTTGTCCATGTGTTTCTCCCCACACGTTTCATGTTCCATTCGTGTCATCCCCCTGTTGCTTTTTTATCCATGTGCTTCTCTTTTCCCTGCTCTATGGTGGTATCTCGCCCATTGCATCTCCTCCCCACCCACTGTTATGCTTCTGCAACATGCTCTCCATGTTGCTTCTCCCACCCACAACCTCCTTCTCTGTCACCAGTTGCTTTTGCTCCCCAACCCCTACCTTGCTCCAGCCACGCCATCTGTGTTGGTTCGCCCACCAGCACTCTATATGATTTTTTTTTTTTTTTACCTGAGCTTCAAAGAAACACTTTTGGACACTTTTTCTTTTTATTCGCAGATCCAACACAGTTCAGCAAATAAAAAATAAATAAAAAACAGTCAGCCACGTTATTTTGTGAGTGTGGTGCACAAACCTACAAAATGACACGGTCAGGCTGCGTAATAGGCTTTTTAAAGATTTGGGCATGGAGCATGGTTAAACCCATTGACAAAACTAGTTGGTTCTCAAAGGGGATACCTATTGGCTTTGCAAATGCCTGCTTGTTTATTCTAGTAATTATTTTTTAAATTCAGTTTGTGTTCTTCGAGAAGGTTTGAGAACCTTAATGTAAAATGGCACTGTATTTTTTCACCTCACAAGTTTTCAGAATCTTCTTTCTAGAAGTACCCCAAACCACAATTTAATCTGAAGTTGAAAAGCCATACTGTCCGGTAAAATTTGGTATAAATATTTCTAGTGTATTTTTTAGTGCCGTCATCAAAAGCTTCCATTGGATGTTATCCCCGACCAATCTGCCCCTAACTTGGAAAATAAATTTCGATATAGCTATCGTCTTTCATGCAGATTGGTCATTTGAGACTGAAGTTATTAGCCATCAAAATAACTCCGATGGACTAAACCTCCGAATCAGAAGTACACAGCCACACTTGTTGGCTTGATAATATACTCCTTGTTATTGCTTCTCATATGCCATATTTAGTTATTTTAGTTGCTTAGACCATATGAAAAGTGTTTTGATATCTGATAACGTTTTTCCCATTTGGTGAATCTTAAACCGGAAGTGCCCAGTTCTTGAATCGTACTTTGATTATCTTATGCTTAAGACTTTTATTACCAAACGTAATTTCACTTTTTTCAGGCAGCCCACATCACAGTGCCAGATTGCCCAAAATTCCAGTTCACCACTGGTGGGGAAGGTATGAGTGAATGTACGTCCTCCAGCTATCTTATGTTTTTTGGTAGTGACGATGTACATCGTATTCCAATAGAGCTAATGCCAGTGCCTCGCTTGTTTTTGGTTTGATTTAAATTTGTTTATACATATTTACTCTGCTCAGGGTTAAGACAATCCTCTGTATCTGGAATTAAACTATGGTTGTCAAGCACAGTCTCCTACAAATGTCCGGGCCCTTACCTGAAGGGGTAGGATGGTGATGGTACATTTTATTTTTTCAAGTGCCAATAATGCTGCATGGCAGGCGTTTTATTACTTTGGAAGAGGTACTACCAAATGCCACAGGGCAAGAGTTTTATTACTTTGGAAGAGGTAATTACTAAATGTCAAAGAAATTCTGGGAGGGAAAAAAGTGAGGACTCCTTGTAAAACGCAGTTTTTTACCTCTGAAATATTAGTTGCAGGTTCTGATGAGAGAGGACACAACCAGTGCTCAAAACCAACAATGTCCATCTGGCCAACAAGGAGTTCTTATTATACATTCCATATAGCATTCACAGGGTCCCTTCCAAAGTGTCAGACTGGATCTTTGATGTTTTCTTGTGCAGTATCAAAGCATAGATGCTAGGTGACACTGCACAACATTGTCCCTGGAGTTACTTGCTTGCCAGAATTGACAATCGGAGTGCATGTAAGGAGCATTGGGAGCCGGTGACATCAGTTTCTTTTTTTTTCCACAGCTCTTCAATGCAGGATCCGGAGCCTTTAATCTTTTCTCTGCTTGTATCCTCTGAGGAGTATCTTTTTGTGGTTTTCATTGTGTACACTGTCTGGGGTTTGAAAATAAATGTTGATTACCAACCCACTCAGTTTCTGTCTTCGGTGTCTACCCATAAGTTGGCCGATTGTAAAGCAAGTGTCATGGTGAACATAAAAGCCATCAGAGAGCAGGAACCCATGCGTACTCTGCCCTGTCCTATGGAACAGTAGCATTCTGCAGTGAAATCCCCCAACAGAAACTGTTACAGAGATACACAGAGCAGCACTAAAAGTGGCACTAGAAAAAAACAATCATCACGTCCCTAGCAAGTTGAAAAGCAGACACAAAATCCAGGGAGTGGAGAGTACCCACGTTTGCATCAACCCAATTTCCCCTCCTTCTGGAGGCTCATGGATCCAACTGAAGTCTTTCAAAAAGATGCTTGACTTTCTCATATGTTGTAAGGCCAGTTGTGGTATTGGTGGCTTTAACCCCAACTCTGGCAGCTTTATTCTTGCCCTTGAAAACAGTAGGAACTTTGGCCTCATGAGCACAGTTCACTCAGCTTTCATCACTGCGCTGCCACCAATGATGTCTGTGGTGCTGCCATTACCAGCACCAGTGACCGACCACATCAAGCGGCCTGCTCAGTATTTACGTAAGCGCCCAGATGTCAAAGTTGTCTAAACATGGCTTTCAAAGCATGCATGGCCTTTTCTCTTCTGATTCTGATGTGCTGCATTTTGAAAATGTCCACTTGTGGTTGAGGAAACTGGTGACAGAGACTCGGTCCAGACTGATTTCAGCCTTTCAACAGGACTATAAAACGCCAGAGTATTTGACACATCCCTGGAAACTGAATTCCATATTAATTACCAATGCACTCTGAGCACTCCTCTCTACTCTTCGCTGACATCTTTGTGGATTAACATGCTTCAGAGGCAGAGCTGCTGTTCAGTGAGGCCTTCCTTCCACACATTACAAAAGCATGGGATATACTACAGCTGGCGCCACCAGCGACTAACATAGCCCCAAGAAAATAGAAGATAGCTCTCCCTGATCCATTTTTCTCTTCAACTGACCTTATCGGTGTTATCTGCAAAATTCAGGCAGTCTACATTCCCTAAGGTGTGGCCACACCAGGAATCGATGAGATTAGATGCCTGAGCACGCAACGTTTTTGGCTCTGGTTGCATCATTTAACCTGCCTCGAATGTCAGCTGCCTGTTAGCCAGATACAGACATGCAGTCTGGAGGATATCAATGGAGCTGTTCCTAGTCTTCCTGAACCCATCAAGGATTTATTCAGGTCTAGGACGGTATGGATGCCACCAAAGTATCCATGCAAATTTGGCTGGATGTTAGACTTTGAAGCGCATTCATTGGGCCCTTGTTTTGTCATCCATAGATATGCATGGAGAAATGTTGCACGCTTCTCTGGTGACTTACAGGCCTGTTATATTGATTTGGCAGTTAGTTGCCAGAGACTATTTGTTGAAAGAGCAGAGGGCTTACTTGAGCGTGGCTTACTTGAGTGTTTTAAGCAGAGTTAGGTCACTGGTAGGTCAGTGGGGTGGTCTCTCCTTCAGAAGGTTTTCACCCGCAGTACGGGAAGTTTTGAGTATATGATAATCAATCTCGTAGACAGAGCCAATCCTCACAACAGCAGCCTTCTCAATAGCATGTTTCTTTCATCTTTTCTGAGGCAAGTGCTCTGACAGAGACAGGCCCAGTCTTCCTACTACTGATTGTTCTTAGTCAGTTGACCCAAAACCTTTCTCAGACCTTACCAATACATATTTTAATTGCACTTCTTAGTGGGTGGGTTGCAGTCTACCTCAGAAAATGAAATGTCATAACCTTGGACCAGTGTGTGCTTCAGATCGTTAGTTTAGGTTACTCACTATATTTCACCAGCAGCTTTTGTCTGGTACCCTACATTCTTCCATGTACCCCCACAATCTTCCTGTCCCACACATGCATTTTGATGCAGGAGGTTTACTTTTTACTGGCAAATTCAACTCTTAGGGTTTCTAGTTCTGCTGCTTTGTTGTGCCGAAAAACGATATAGGCTGGGTGTATCAACAGATGTGTGCTTCCTCAATAAGTTGTTTAAATGCGTAAAATTAAAACTGATGACACTAGCTGATGTTCAATGTGATCTGTATCTAACCCATTCAAAGGTTTTCCTCAGTTTACAGGAAGCCTATGTTCACGTCCTTGTTGCTGCTGAACATGCACAACAAATGAGCTTAGATGTGAGTTGATAAACAAACACTGTTCATTCGCTGTACTGTCCTTCAGCCCCTTCTCAGACCTGAAAGTGTTTCCAATTTAATGGTGGCTGCAGTCACCCACCTCCATTGACAGGGTATCCATCTTTACATTTAATTGAAAGATTGGTGGGTTAAGGCATCCTTCGAGGTGATTACCATTCAGTACCTCTGTCATAATAAGCCTTTTGCAAAATCTTAGGTTTTCTGTAAAGTTTATAAATTCAAGTTTGATTACTGCTCATTTATAAATTCAAGTTTGATTCCTCCTCAGAAGAAACAATTTTATAGATGTCATTTTTGACAACAGGGTGCTATAGGCCTTCCACCAGCTGAGAGGGTGCATCACAGCTCACCTGTAACTGGTATTGAGATATCAGTGGAACCATGTTCTAGTGTGTATTTTGACAAGACAGTAATACCTTCATCACTATTTTCATTGTTGGTTGGTGGGTGTCTTATCTCATTGTTTTGTGGGATCATCAGTTGTGATGGATGCCTTATTTTTGGAATTTGTAGCACACATTTGGATGATAAGCGTCTCCATGATTTCTAGTCTCTACTCAAAAGAGAGAAGGGCACATCAACTTTCTTAACAACAGAGCAATACAACCTGCTATGTGCTGTTTGATGCCCTATAGTCTTATCACTCAAAATGAAAGGCATTAAATTCACATACTGGCTTGTGAGAACAAGTAAGGAGTCCTCTCCTCCAGACCCCTGTGTAACGAAGCTGCTTTAATGTGCTTGCGATAATTGGACATTAAATTGGGCCATCAGCAGTTCAACATAATTTAGCAGCTGATCAGCTCAGTAGACTCCTATCGGTCGTTCAAGTGTTGAAGCTACACACCAATGTTTTAGACTTTATTTTTGCACATGTGAGGGTCCAATATATAGAACCTTTAGCATCCAAGTCCAACAAGATGTTTTGCAAATGTAGCACAATTGAACATCTGGCCCCTTGCTCAGGTTTGAGGGGCGTTGTCTCTGGACTGGACTTTTCCACTCCATTATGCCTTTCTACTAATGCCTCTAATCCAAATTGTTGTTCCCAAGGTCATACATTACGGCTCACATGATAATCATCTCTTCAGAGTGGCAGAGCTGGAAGTGGTATCCAGGCCTTCTTATTTTAAGCTTATAGCCACTGTTATACTTCCACTTCAGAAGGACCTTATTTATCAGTGTGGTGATCTCCTCCTCTCTCCTTTTGTCTCCTAGTTAAATCTTCACATATGGAGCTTGAAAGGCTAATGCTATGTTCTTGTAACCTCCCTGAGTAGGTGTTGGTGATTCTCTTATGTGCCTTTTTTCTAGAGCAGCAGGTGGTTGATTTTGTCTTCCTTGTGTATAGAGGTACACATTGATGCCCATGCCGTTTTTTTTTATTTTCTTTTTTTTACAGGTCCTCCAGTTCATGGTTGGGGGTGTGGAATTTAACAAAATATCTGCTTGTCCATGGGACAGGTTGCTTCATAAATCTACTTGCTCTGTAAAAAACTAAAATGTACTTGTCACTTTGGTGCCATGTAGAGCAGCACCAAATTATGCTAGCAATCACATTATGTAAGAGCTATGATATTAGCCTCTCTGATTATGCCAGGGCTATTACTATAGTAGGGCTTGAATACTAGAAATTTCAAGTCCTACTATAGCAGTTTTCTTTTTTGCCACCTTTCTCCAGATCTACATACATTGGCTAGAAGAAGCAGTAAGCTATAGTTCCTGGGATGAAATGTCTTTGAGTCTATGCAAACCTACTAACTTGTATGTTTTAAGGATTTTTTACCAGCTCTTCTCTAATCTCTTCCCATACTGAGAAATGAGGACATTTAGTGCTGACCAGGGCTGAGGTAGAAGGTCTTCTAAGGTTGGGGGAAAAAAGTGGTTGGAGGGAAAGTGAACTTGTGAACACACATAGAATTTTTGCATGAGCAAATCTACACATGCATATTTGCTCGGGCTAAAATACAGTGCACAAATATTTTCTGGGAGTACGATTTCCTGGTCTACTTCTGTATAGTCTTGTGAATTCATGAAAGCTACTGATGCAGAGACATACACCATGGGTGCACTTTTGTGACTGTATTTAAAGAATTGGACCCCCAATTACGCATGGCTTAACTAAGACATTTTTTTTCTTTATTGTATTTCTCTCTACATATTATCTATCAGCTAGCTTTGCAGTGAGTGATGGCATTCTGCTCTTCCACAAGGAGCATATTGGCACACAAAGTAGTTTTATTCGTTGCCAAGAACTACTGTGGCAATGTGTGCTTTTTGAAACCAAACATTTGTGGGTTTTTTTGCCAATGTTTGTTACAACGGTGAGGGCCTAGCAGCTCCCACAACAATAAAGTGTTACAAAAGCTATGTCAAAACCAGAGACGCATTGACAAAACCAAAAGGCTGACCACCAATGTTGGGTTGGTTGGTTTTGCCAGTGTTTGCTTATTTTCATGTTTCCTATAATCATGTTGAAAATGGATACACTGACTTTCCATTATGAATATTTTAAAAAACAAATCTGGCATGCATGAACACTTTTTGCTAAATGATGTTCAAAGAAATAGTGCCTAAAATGTCACAGTAATTTAGCAAAACATTTTTGCATTACTTGCATTTTTTTCTGAACATTTTATTTTGAAAGCAAAGATCATCAATCTTGCTTACAAGCTTCTGCAAACATTTGCATCTGATCAGAGAGCATTCTGGCAGCATTATACATAGCCTCATATTGTTAAATTTTTCAAATGTGCGTGTACACTTTTTTTTTTATTGGAACCGCTATCTGTAGTGCAGTGTGACCTTACAACATTTATTGGAGCGCTCACCCGAATAATAAAGACTTCGCATTAACGAACCATAAACACAAGTTCGAACAGCATTAAAGTATGGACACAAATATTACCTAAACTGGAGAAAGTTTCCTTTACTGTAAACTGGTAGCCAAAGGGTTTGTGCTGCTGGGGGTTGGGCCTACCTGTCCCAAGGACAAAAATAACATGAAAACATTTTGTCCTTGACCCCAAACAATATGTCCTTGGCGTCTGGCTTTAGGAATTCCACACCCCTGATGGGTTATCTAGCTGAAAAAAGGTCACAATGTTGTAACTGTTAATGGTGTCAGACAGCCATTTTGGCATGTACTTTTTCACTAGAGCAGAACTGTTTGTTGAAGTTACTATGGCAAAAAGTCCTTAGGGGACTAACGGCAAAGTTCCCCTCCATCCTCATCAGAAACCGCTCTGACATGAATTGTAGTTTTTATTTTTTTAATGAGGTTTCCTTTTCAGTAAATGTACTCATGTCGACTAACGTTTACCTGTTGGAAAAGGCTCTTTGTGGTAGCAATAACTTTGTCTAGAGGGGTAAAAAAAAATTACATGGGCATTCAGCTTCCCCACACTTCAATGTTTCTGAAAGACTAGGTTACTATTGTATTGTATTGTATTGTAATAGTATTTATATAGCGCTTATTACCCCTGACAAGGCGTCGAAGTGCTTTTCGGCGAGTAGCGCGCTACTCCGGAACCCAAAAGGAATTAGTGGTGGATTAGTATAGGGAAATATGAGTACAGTTTTAGTATTACTATGAGTTAATTTTAGCCGCGGATATGTGAGTTTGTTAGTTAGATTGACTGGAGTAATGTAGGGGTAGAGGAGGGAAGAATCCAGAAGTGTTAATTGGGAGTTTATGGTAATAGGATTTAGGCTTGGGATGAGTAAAGGGGGGATGGGGGAGGGAAGAGTCTGTGGAAAGGGTTAGGGAGATAGAGTATCAGGAGTAGGTTTGGATGAGGTAAAGGTGAGCTAAATGAGGGAGAATTTAGTAGCGTTGTTTGGGAGATCATGGTAGTAAAGTGAGGTTTGGGTGAGTTAGATGTGGAAGAGGAGGGAAGAGCTTAGGCAGGGTTATACAGGAGATGAAAGTAGTAGAATGGATTTGGGATGAGTCAGATTAGGAACAGAGGATAGATTGATTGAGACATGACATGGTGATGGGTAGATAGAGTGTGATATAAAATGAGAGCAGGGATTCATAAGTATGTAATATAATAACTTATCTAGGAGCTATGCAATGACCTATGAACATGTTAAGCATAGAATAACATACACACACACACACAAACACACACACACACACATACATACATTCACACACACACACACACACACATGCACACATATATGTACCTACATATACATATTTAAACCATGAGTAAACATACATTAGTTAAACAGGTTTAAAGAGTATGTGTGTAGTTTATTGTTATGACATAGTAGCGATACATATTTTCTAAAGAACTATATATAACTAGAATATACACATAATCAGATAAAACATATTTGTCAATATAGGCTAATGCAATCCATAGCTGTTTGAATATGGTGGTTATGAAGGAAAGAGCCAACTCTTGAGTAGTTTTCTGAAGACATCTGTGGCTCTTATAGTTGGGGGTAATGAATTCCATAGTTTGACTGCTTGAATAGAGAAGGGTGTACCACCAATAGTCTTTTTCTTGTATGGTGGTGTTCTAAGGCGGGGTGCCAATCTTGAGCAGAGGTTTCTTTGTTGAACGTATTTGGTATTTATGTCCTGTTCTATGTATAGCTTTGTGAGTGATACAAAGCAGCTTGAAAGTGCATCTCTGGCAACGGGTAACCAGTGTAGTGCTCTCAAGGCAGGGGAGATGTGGGCTTGTGGCTTTACATGTAATAGTAGCCTGGCTGTGGAGTTCTGAATACGTTGTAGTTTTTTCATAATAGATAGAGATGATCCATGGTAGAGGCCATTGGCATAATCCAGTTTGGATAGTACAAGCGAGATAGTAGCTTGCACCTTGTGTGGAAATCCAAGGTGGGGGAAGATGTGTCGTAGAGTCTTCAAGGTGATGAAGCTTGTTCGTGTTAATTTGTCCACTTGGGCATTCATTGTTAACTTGGAGTCCAGGGTGATTCCCAGGTTATTAACTTCCTTGGATAATTGAGGAGGTGGTCCGATATCGTCTGGCCAGGCGCACAGTGGGTCATACTTTTTCCATTCACCACATATGAGTATTTCTGTGTTGGAGGCATTTAGTTTCAGATGGCTCCAAGTCATCCACTGAACAACGTCTCTGAGGCAACTGAGGTGAAACTGCTTTTTTTGTCTCTAGGGAGTTACAGAATTCAGTCTATCTCACTGTTTCTTTACCATCTCACCATTCACCCTCTCACCCTTCAAAAAACAAAAAAGAATGGAGAAATACTGCAGTGGTCCCTAGATGCTAGTTGAGTCACTTTATCCATAGATCTGTGGTGTTCAGGTTAGCTGACAATCTGTTGCCTTTGAGGGCTTCTCCAAGCAAGGCAGTTAAAAAGCAAACTCCTAACTCACTGGATTTTTAAATGCGTAAAGCAGTGCTCTGAACTGTTAAGTAGGTATTCGCCTGGGGGATTTCAAGCACATTTTCTAAAAGGTATGATCGCAGTTTCAGTCTTCTTGTGACGAGTTCCAGTGCAACCAGAGTGACAGGTGGCAACCTGGGCTCTGTGCTTTCTTTAGCCCTTTATTGATGATCGAGTCTGAACTCCCAATTTGAGCATGCGGTCCTTCACATTATTTTGGTGTAATTTCAAGGACGCATCCTCATCCTTTTCCAGTGAACTGTTTTAATACAAACTTACTGAATGAGTCTATGGGCACCTGTATCTTCTTGAAATTCTATTTTTTGAGTTTATTGGCTGCATCTTTGTGGTTCAAGCTTTTGAAGAGTGTGGGAAAATTAGGGAGGAACTAGCATCACAGACTGCATGGGGCTCTTTAGAAGGTGCTCTCCCATTGTCGGATCCAGCGTGTGCGGGTCCTTTTCAGGAACCTACTGGAGCGGTCATATCGCTCATATGGATTGTTACCAATTAACTTGTTTTTCATATAAAAGCACCAATCCTACTCAGTCATAAGTATACTTTTTGGCTACTTATATCTTTTGTTTTAAACTAACTAATACTATGATCTATTGTTTTTGATTATCTTATAAGACCCATGCAGTGTATGCCCATGAGGCTGGGTGAGCCTGAGACAAAGATGGTTGCCTTACGATCAAGCATAAGTGACATAGGCAGGTTGAGTATAGCGAATATGGTTATTTTGCCCAAGTTTTTGTATCTCTTTATTAACCTACCTCTTGTCCTTACTGCGGGTTTCCTTAGACGTCCACACTTGTGACTCTGGCCTGGGTTGGTCGGCGGGCCATAATATCATGGGAAAAATTGACACTTCCGTTTGAACGGGGTGGGTAGGCGGCTCCGGATCTAGCACTATACTATCACTGTGCACAGCCACATTTTGCGCATTTTTGGCTACACCCTATCTGATATTTACCTCTCTTGGCTCCTGAAAGCGACACTGTGTCACCTGATAGACTACCGTGAATGCTGGTTGGCCCTTCCAGACCCAGATCGCGTGGGGTCAACACAGTGGCGTGCACAGGACGAGCTTGGACTGTGCTGTTGCAGCACGCGGCCGTGGGGGAGGTTGTCGGAGGATGCCCGGGTCTGTGAGTTTCTCTGTGAGTCCGGCTTATCTACCTTGGGAGCCTGGTTCCCTGATGAGAGGTTCATCTCCTCGCAGGTCGCTCTAGGTGGGGTACATGACAATGCGCTGCACTGACTCTTCTTTCTCAGAATCCGTGCTATACTCAGTGCACGTTACCCAGCGTTCCTGCAATGCCCACAGCGTGCAGAGCACTGGAGCTTCTGTATCAAACGTAATCCCCCCGCAGGCTTATTATGAGGTTATATGTTTGCATGCAGAACGAATTGGCGGAGACGGAGGTTAAAGCCAAGGCCCATTGGGAGGCAGACATAGGTGAAGCCATTCCGGATGAAGAGTGGTGACAAATGCATGCAAATGAGGGAGCTGTCCCCCAACTATAGGTTGCGCCTTATTCATTTCAGTTTCTTACATCGTTTGTGTTACACACCCCGAAGGTTGAAGGATCTGGGCCTCTGGGCTGTCGCATTGTGAGAGATGTCTGATCCCTGATGCAGATTTTTTGCATCTGGCGTGGAGCTGCCCGACGCTCCGTGTATATTGAACGGAAGTGCTGTGGGCGATTGAGGAGATGACTGAGCTCCAGCTGCTGCATACCCCTAAACTTGCCCTTTTGGGATACGTTGAGGGGTTACCTGCTGCGCGCAGAAGATTGGTGGGACTGCTGCTGCCTAAGCGTAGGGTTGCGATGTGCTGCGGGAGGCGTCAAATCCCCCGTTGAGTTGAATGGTTGCATGATGTTTCGTACTGTCAGGAACAACTAATGATATACTGGGATCTTATGCCGGAGGGCTCACGACCGAGAGATATATGGGCCCCCTTGCACTCCTTTTTGGAGGCTTGTTTACTGAATAATACACAGTAGGCCGGTGCCTCCTAGCGAATACGCAATAGACATACTCCCTTGCCATGGTATAGAATCACTGTTTACAGCTGAATTGGTGATCTGTCGGCTGCAATGTACTTATTCCCCACCCCCCTCTTTTTCTTGCTACATATTCTTACCTTCTCTTTCCCTTGGTCTGCTTCCTTTTCCTGCTCCTTGCCTATCTGACTTTGATGTCTCTGCCATCACATTGTTTTACACATTGTGAGGCTCCACTGGTGTGGTTTTTGATAACACTGTGGATAATGGAGATAGTCCGCCTTCTTCCTCAGTTATATGTCTGATGGATATAGACTCTGATGATCCTTATTTTGTATTGTGACTCCAGTGCGTTTTTAATGACCTCACTGATGTGTGTTTGGTGTTGTTATTAATAAACGCAAAAATAAATAAGGTTCCAGTCCTTTGGTTAACCTCTGCTTTGATGTCTCAGTGTGATCACACTGTGGTCCTCTCCAGCTATCTCTCTCCTCGGCCAATCTACAATATTCTTCAGGCCACCAGCAGACCATAAGGAAGAAGAATCCTGTGATTCTTCAGCCTAAAGGGAACTTTACTGAAGTTTGCCTGTCTTTTGAACTGCCTAGGAGACGCTAGAGCGTTAGAACAGTGATGCTGTCTGCTGACCTATCATGCGTACTGAGAATTGCTAGTAACTTAACATGCTCCTAGGCATACTGATGTCACGGATAGGGTAGATGGTGTGCTCTGCTCCGTCAGGAGGGGTCGAGGGCCTGCTTGAAGATATGTGCCCTGAAATCCAAATACCTTTGTTGTAAACTGAATTATATTTGAAAAGGCCTTTTCATGTCCTGTGATACACATTTGTCACTAACCACGTGAATATTTTGTTGCGGAGACATGCTAATTGGTCATCAATCAAAAATGAAAAGTATTATTTTGTAAAAGGAAACTTAATGAAATATGACATATCCTTATATTAAGCAATGTTCTTGAGCCTTAGCCAAAAAAGTTGAACGGCTTATGGGGAAAGATGGATCATTTTTTTTTTTTTTGATGATGATACACACTGGATTGAACATGACTCGGCTCTTCAAAATTTCTCATATTCCTCCCTTGATGTTATAGCCAACGTTTTTCTATATCAATTATGAAGATTATTTATTGGATCCCCTTATAGTTAGACCTCCAGTGCTTGTTTCTGTAGCATTTACATCATTCTTTTTCTTCCTATTTGAATGACTAGAAATTAGCAAATGCTTTTCTTACGTTTGGCCATACCTATACATACACGCTGTGGCAATATCTGTAGATCTGGCTTATAGCGGAAATTACCTCCTCAGTCACTGATGAGTTCAGACACTAGATACCTCTTAATGCATGCACTCTGTCTCTCATCCGTGTGCTCTTAAATCATTCACCCACCTATTGACTCATTCTTGCATTCACTCACTCAACTATGTACAATAAAATACACACACAAAGAAGCACAGGCAATATATTTGTAAGAATAGAAGTCAAAATTAGTGCTGCTTCATCAACATAGTGTGCACATTATGGACAATACCATGCCTAGATGGCTGCCTGGTTTAGAAGCAGAGACTCCTTTGGATGTGGCGCACCGCAGATTAAATGAGTGGTAAAAGAGAAGATTGGTGGCACTGTTGGGGGAATTGATAGCCACTCAGGGAAAAAAGGACAACATTAAAAGAAGAAAGCAAATAAAGGTGACTCATAAAATAGAAAATGGCTGCTGTACAAACCAAGAACATATATAGGCACATACTTTGATGTAAACTGCTATCACTCACAAGGTGATATAGCCAGTTTCTGAAGTGGTCTCATAAATTGACTCATTCCCATTGTGTATGCTGTCAAGTACAGAAACAGAATGTGACTGACACTCAGACTAGTGGCTGAAAATGCATGATCCAAAGGCCCCCTACGTACATATATGCATGGATGTATTTTTCAATTATTTCTTTTCTGCTTACGAAAGCCTGAAAGACAGCTAGAGATATCAGGCCAAACTGCAAAGTATGTTAATACTCACAGCATTGGGAATGTGGCTAAGTTGGGCATGGAGAAGGAGGCAGACCACTTCAGCTCTTCACCAAACCGGGCCTTACAGCTTCCAGAGCACCCATAATTTGACAGCTGCTGCACCAATAGTGTTCTTCCCCCTGAGGGTCCAGACTCTACTAAGTGTTAGTGCACCGCAAAATGAAGAGGGAGCTGGTGGCCTCATTGGAAGTGAAAGATCACAGCCAACATCTTGAAAACCTTGCACACCCGTTGCTGGCCTGGGCTTAGTGCCAAATGCCCAGGATGAAGCTGCTGTTTGAGTTATGGTCTGCTTTAGGGATCGGAGTGGCTGAGGAGAACTCAGGGCCTTTTATACATAGAAAGTAAAAAACATTTTTCACTATTTAACATGCTTGAAGATAACTCAAATATGATTTAAAAGAAATCATATAGCAGCTCCTGTTTCGGTGGAGTGTATCTTTAACGGCTTCAGTGATGATACTCACTGCAAGGTGATATTACAATATTCAAAATTAGGGGTGCTTGACATAACAAAGTATGTTTTAAAAAAGAAATCTCTAGTTCTAAACCCAACCGGGAACTCGGACTGAATTGTGTACCAGTGGCTTTTGTTGAAGTTTCATTCATTCTGTAATTTATTTTAACATCTCTGTTTAAAAGTATTGTTGTAATCTGATGTTAAATGATCTCTATCCTTTTTCACATTGTATGTAAAAATTATTTACCAGTGTTAATTCACTATATTTGAATTCATCACTAGACTATTATTTAGTAAGCTATTTTAGTGTAGTGTATATCTTCATATCAGAATGGTATGCTCCAGGAGTTTACCTTAGAATGTTGGACAATGGAATACACTGGAGTTCACCTTAGAATGTTGAGATGAGAGATGGTGTGCAAAGAGTCTGGTGAATAAACGTATGGTTCCCTCTTGACTTCAGCCTGATTATTACAGGAAAATTTGGCGATGAGGATGGGACTACTGCGCAGGGGACAGTGAAGACTCCTTGCCCCTGATTCTGTACCACCATCTCACAATTGGATTCCATAGTATTGTGAGTTGAATAATAGCAGGAGCTGCGAGGATCAAGGTATTGTGTACCCTGCTGTAGATGGAAGAAGATGAGCTTTGGTTACCGGCTTTTGTGAACTGTGTTAACCTAATCCTGTGGAAAAAAGAGCATTGTCTAACCGTACGTGGACTTGAAGGAGTGGTGGTGAGTGGACAGTAACGTGAGGGCATCGTTCAAATCGTCCCCGGCTTGAACAGAAAAGTGCTGCTACACTCACTGTATAGTCGGCATGGAAGGAGTGGTGGCGAGTGAACAGTAACGCTCATTGAGGGAAGAAAACAAAAAAAATAATATAAAATTTGATTACCCGGATTCGTTGGCCCAGCACGTTCAGCAGTGTTAGGAGATAGAACGTCCTAAGAGCTGAGCTAACGGCGCCGCTATAAGCGAAGCATTGAGCAGGCGAAAAGGAACATCCCATCGGAGTTTGCTGATGTGTGACGGCGTCAATTATAGGAACCAGGAGAAAGGAGCGAAGCATGATGTCGTGTGATGGGTGATCTATTAATTGTCATCCGGTAACAACGCGAAGGATGTCAGGAAAAATTAGGGCGCTTCTGTTTTCAGACGTAGGATTCCCCTGGCGGAAAGTGTCAACTCTGTTCCGTGTGAGGCTGAGCTTTGCCTCCTTGTCCTGTCACCCTTTGGAAAGAAGGATAGAGGCGTGTCTCCGCCGGCACGGCGTGCCAGTTAAAGGAAACAGGCGGAGCTCGGTGTGCAATACCTGGGACGGCTGCAGCGCTCGCTGTGCTATGGAGGGTTATATGTGGGCTAACGAAATTTGTGTGCTAATCGAGGGTTGTGAAGGTAACACCTGTATAAGGTTAAAGACAAATGCATCTAAGTCTCCACCATTATAGCTGACAAATTGTCATATTTAGGGTAACATTTGTAGCATTATAAGTATCTCTCCTCGCTTAAACCTATAAAAGACATGAAGAAAAGAGAACAATTGCCTGTGGCTAGTCAATGGTTGTGAGGGTAACAAGGGTACAAATGGTCAAAGGTTCCAGTGTATGAACTGCTTTTAATTATGTCTTTTCTGCTGTAGTTTACCACAGAATGTACACGACATAGTGCATTTTTCAGGCTTAGTAATTATAGTATTATTGACTAAGTGTAACCTTATCATATAGATCAATATGGCAGCAGCAAGTATGTCACAGCCTCCCCCGTTTGTTAATGAAATAGGTGAACCTACCCTACATTTGAAGGAATGGTCAAAATTGTTCAAATTGTATTTAATAGCGATAGGAGGGGAAAAGTTCATGGCGGTAAGGAAACAACATATACTTTTGCATAATTTGGGTATTCATGGGACAAAAGTCTACGAAAGTTTGTCAGATCCTGACAACGTTGAAGAGGATGAGGGTGACAGTCTTGATGAATACGAAAAAACACTCAAGCTGGAGAGACACTTTGGTCACAATGTTAATGTGGTCTTAGAGAGACATACGTTTTTTAATAGAACACAAGGAAAGAATGAAAAGGTGTCTAGCTATATTGCATGCCTTAGGGTTTTGGCCAACACTTGTGAATTTAGAGATCTGGGAGACTTCTTAATTTGAGATCAGTTACTGAGGTGCACTAATAATCCACGGGTGCAGGAAAATTTGCTGGCTCATAATCCTGCCTTGAAGGAAGCAGTAGACATAGCAAAAAGCATTGAGCATACAGCAGTGTATGAAGGAAGTGAGACACTCCACAGAGTCTGAGGTAGTAAAAGACATTAAAGTATGCTCTAAACAGGATGATAGAGGAATGAACCAAGAGGAAGAAATGGAGGTACATGAATTATCTGTTAAAAGGAATACAGTGGTTAATATTGAAGGTGGTAAGAATAAGTGTTTCAGGTGTGGCAATATTAGACACTTAGACAATAATCCTATGTGTCCAGATTGCAATTGTTTATGCAGGAAGTGTGGTGCTAAAGGTCATTATGCACGTGTTTGCCAGAATGAAAGAAGTGACAAAAAACCCATGCACAAGGTTGAAGAAGTACAGGATCTAAAAAACAAATTTGTATTACAAGTAAAAGAAACAGAGGTACGTAACCATTCAGATAACATGTATCCTGTCTGTGACATTGAATTGGATGGAATCTGTGTAAGGGTGTTTGCGGGCTCTCGTTCACCTTCATGGATTACAGTGTATTTGAAAACAGTTTAAAGAATAAGGGATATAAGTTACTACCTGCAGACATAAAGCCAGGAGGGTATAATAGTGATCCCATACCACTAAAGAGAATGTTAAGTTTGCATATTACCTTTAAGGATCGCCATACGAGTGGCAACGCATATTTTACAAATAAAGGGTCCAATTTGTTAGGGTGGAGGCATCAAAAAGAACTAGGTATCAAGCTGGACCCCAACAACAAGGAACAAGCATTACTAGTGGATACGTCTGCAACAAGGGAGAGTATATGTGAGGAATTTCCTAAACTATTTGAGGACAGGTTAGGGCTTTTGAAGGACTACCAACACAAAATTAAAGTAAAGGAAAATGCCATACCTGTGGTTCATAAAGCCAGATCCAACCCACATCTCATGCAGGAACCACTAAAACAAGAACTGAACAGATTAGTAGCTCAAGGGGTCATAGAACCTATAGAAAGCTCCTTATGGTTGGCCCCCATTGTGGTCACCAAGAAAGCCTGTGGTAGAGGTATACGACTATGTGTCGACTTGAGAGATTTGAATGCCAACATATGGGTTGATAGGTTTCCCTTACCCAGAATAAATGAAATGATAAGCATGATCGGACCTGCAAAATATTTCAGTGTAATAGACCTATCATCTGCGTATCATCAGGTTGAACTTCATCCTTCATCTTTTTCCCTCACATCCTTCATAACTCCACATGGAGCCTTCAGGTATTGAAGAATGCCATTTGGCCTTGCTTCAGCTGTAGCTGTGTTTCAGCAAATCATGCAAGGTATTCTGCAAGGGATCAACCAAGTAATGTGCTTCCAGGATGATATATTGGTTTAGGGAAATACAGAAAGTGAACATAATTCAACCTTAAGGAAAGTATTTAAAGCTTTGGAGGAAGCAGGTATGACCATCAGGAGGGATAAATGCCAAATCGGTGTAGAATCAGTGGAATACCTAGGTCACAACATAACCAAGGATGGTGTAAAACCTAAATGGGATTTAGTTGTTGCTGTAAAAGATGCTCCAGCACCCACTAATAAGGAAGCGCTTAAAGCCTTCCTGGGGTTAGCAGAATTCATGGCAAAATTTGTACACAATTTTGCTGATGTCACGGCACCTGTGAGACCCCTGTTAAAAAAAAATCTCCTTTGAGTGGAATTCAGAATGGCAAGTGGCGTTTGATAAAGTAAAGAGGCTATAGCCAAGTCTCCTAGTTTAGGAAATTTTGGCCCAAAAAGGAAAACTTTACTGACCACCGATGCTCTCGGGAAGGGTCTAGGAGCCACCCTATCCCAGTTAGTGGAGGGACAAGAGAGAATCGTAGCATTTGCATCTAGATCTCTTAGAGATGCAGAAATGAACTACTCCACAATAGAAAGAGAGGCCCTGGCATGTTACTGGGCTATAGATCACTTCAAATATTTCTGTGGGGCTTACCATTCAGCGTCAGAACTGATCACAAACCCCTAACTTTTATATTCACCATTAAAGGGAGAGAGCAGGCCATACCTCATATTGCCAAATGGATTCTTGGTTTAGAGGGCTTTAACTTTGAGGTGGAGTACGTCCCTGGCAAAAAAGATGTCATAGCTGATTGCTTGTCAAGATTACCAAGAAAGGAAGAGGAAGGGGAGAGACATGGCACACTTGAACCTGTGCTATATGTAGACTTGGCAGGTCTTCCCAAAGAGGAATGGGATACAGGAATAAAGAATGATCCAACCTTAAGGTTGGTAAAGGAAAAGATACTCAAGGGGTGGCCAGTAAAGGTCTAAGCACTTGGAAGAGGAGCTGAAAGGGTATTGGGAGGTGAGGACGGAACTTCATATTTCCAATGATATGGTGATGAGAGGAGAGAGGATAGTACCTCCTAGTGAATTATGGGACAAATTGGTGGACTTAGCTCACAAAGGACATTTGGGAAAAAAAACCTCACCAAAAACAAACTTAGGGCCACATATTGGTTCCCCACCATGGACAGGATGGTAGAAAACACAGTGAGAAATTGTGTTAAATGTGCTATGAGTGATAAAAATAAAGTTATACAAAAGTCTCCATTGTCTGCGGTTGATGTGCCAATAAAACCTTGGGACAAGTTGGGGTTAGACATTATGGGACCCTTTAGCCAATCCAATGTGAAAGGAAAGTTCATGCTGGTGTTTGTAGATTATCACTCACATTGGATAATGATCAAGTTAGTGTACCATGTGACCACCCAGGATGTAATTGAATTTTTAACAGATGCATTCATGAGGGAGGGAATCCCTAGCATACTAATTACTGACAATGGGGTACAATTCACGTCAAAGGCAATGAGAGAGTTCTTAAGGAAAAGTGATGTCCACCATTTTAGGACAGCGTTATACAATCCCAGAGCAAATGGTCTAGTGGAAATAGTCAACAGAATGATTAAGGATTGTCTGCAATTGTCCTCAATGTCCCGAGATTCAGGGGGAACTGGCTCTTAAACACATGTTGTGGTAATACCATATCATGCCCAATTTGGTTACTGGGATTTCCCTATTCCTTTCACTTAAGGGAAGGCTTCCTGGAACCAAACTCAATCCCAACTGGTTGAAGGGGGGGAACCCCACTGGGTGCAACGAGAGAAGGTTGCTGAATGTGTCCAACGTATTCAAGGAAAATACGGAAGTGGATGACAACAAATTTGGTGCTAAAAATAAACTATGGAGGGTCGGACAGTGAATTAGGGTAAAATTCCCGGAACCCACCCGAAAGGAGGGCAGCAAGTTTTCCGAACCTTTGAGTATTACCAGAGTACAAAAAAATGTGGTAACGCTGGAGGATGGTAGAGTGTGGAGCATGGATAGACTGTCCTGCAGCAACATTGGGGGAATAACAGCGATGCAGGAGTCTGAAGGGAACACAGATGAACTGCCGAACTGGGTGGTGATAATAGTCTTCCAAGAAAGAGAACGTGTCCATCATGGCACAAGGATAACATGTTTCATTATTAAGGAAGGGAGATGTGTTGTAATCTGACGTTAAATGATCTCTATCCTTTTTCACATTGTATGTAAAATGTATTTACCAGTGTTAATTCACTATATTTGTATTCATCACTAGACTATTATTTAGTAAGATATTTTAGTGTAGTATATATCGTCATCGCAGAATAGTATGCTCCAGATGTTTGTTTACTTTAGAATGTTGGACAATGGAATGCACTGGATTTCACCTTAGAATGTTGAGATGAAAGATGGTGTGCGAGGAGTCTGGTGAATAAACGTATGGTTCCCTCTTGACTTCAGCCTGATTATTACAAGCATATTATTAACGAGAATAAAAAACTTCCTAGCTATCGTAACAGAAAGCTTCAGTTCTATTAAGGGCACAGAGGATTATGCTTAGTCTTTTACTTAACTTAAATTTCCAGTAGCAGCCATTTTAACATCAGCTTAAGGAAAAACTAACATTCCCAAAAGGCTTTGGGCACATCAGCATCAACAGTATCCAATCAGTGTCAGGCAGTTCCAACGTAGCCCTTTGTCGATATCTGTGCTGCCTCTTTTCTTTACTCGAGCAACACTACTGTCCTTTGCTCACGAATTGTGTTTGGAACCATCATTGCCTAAGGTAAAGATGACAAATAAACAATTTTGAATGTATCTTTTCCCAGCGAAAATACAATTGCAACATACAGGAAGATGTTAATCAGTAGCCTTTGGAATGGAAAGTTCAAAACCATACAATATAACCATCATTATCCAAACAGAAAGAAACAACATTTTTAAATATTGACAAAATATTGTGTTCACCAAGATACTCTTTCTTACTGATAACAGGGAGGGATCGTGAGTTACTTCTCGCCAGGTGGCATAATCCTCACCTCCGTGTCCTTAATATATTTAAAACATTCTGTTACAATAGGTAGGAAAATGTTTCAATCTATGTCAGGACCAGACGGTCCGATTATGCTAGTTCAAAGCTTGTTTACCACCAGCTGGGCTGTGTTCACCACTGGTTTGAAATAGTCTGAGGACCAGCCCTCAACATTCATAATGTCCTCAAGACAGGCACCCAGGTGAAACGCTTTGGTGGCCATTGCACCTCTCTCCCCCTTGGTGATTGTGCTTCAAACATTACCACATTGATACCTGCTTCTTGCATGACCCAACCAACCGACCTAGCAAGCATGGGGGAGAACACTGCCTTATGTGCCCTCTTTAAGGCAATCAATAGCTGCCTCTCACCCGGGTGGAGGGGACGGAACTTCTCAGCTATCTCCTCATATGGTTTCAAGCAATGCACTACACACAGTTTGGGAGTATCAGGAAATGTCTGGTAAGAAATAATGCGGGTATGAGATTTAGTGTGTCTGCTGACAGTGAAAGAAACCCCATGCAAGAATACTCTACCTCTAATATCCAAGGCACAGATATCCAACACCTTATGACAACATACCAGGCATAGCAATGTGGCCAAATTGGCTGAAATTTCTTTCCTGAAAAAGAGCCTATTAGGTCGGCATGAAAGAAAAAGATTAAGAACTTGTTTGACATCCCACAAGGAGGAGTATCAAGGTTCCGGTGGCAGCAAGAACTGAGCTCCTCATAACAACCTTCGCACAAAGGTGTGCTTGCCCTCCGTGCACCATCTATCTGCGTGTGGCCCACCGAAATGGCAGATCAGAAAGTGTTGATCGATCTATATGCCAAACCTTCTGCCAATAACTCTGATAAGAAATTAAAAATTGGACTACATCTACAGCCGCGTGATTCAGGCCCCATTGGATGCACTAACCCATCCATCTTGTCCACTCTTGAAGGTGCTGTCTGCCTGGCCCTTGGACAAGATGATGTCAGCCTGCCTCGAAAGTCCCAGGATTTGCCGACGTTGCCAGTGATCCACCATTCCAGCAGTCAGAGGGAGCCTTCCATCACCAGGCGCTGCAGCATCTGATTCTGATCGAGAAGAATGTTTTGAAACAAGGGGAGAAGGATTGGAGAATCCCAAGAAAGTTCCATCAGAACTGGGAACCAAACTTGCAGTCTCCAAAAAGGTGCCACCAGCAGTGCCACGCCTGTTGCTTCTGCGACCCTCCTTGTGATCATTGCAAATGGTGGAAAACCATATCTTGTCTCCTGGGACCAGTTCTGGATATAAGTGTCTGTTGCCAGAGCTAGGGGATCCAGCCTCCAGCTGAAGAACCAGTACAGTTGACGATCCAGTCTTGATGCAAATAGGTCCACCAAGAAGGCCCCCACCAGTTTGCAATCCTCCAGAAAACTTCCTGGTCCAGTTTCCATAGACTCGTGTCATGGAGATATCAGGAGTGCCAGTCTGCCACCTGATTCACTTGACCTGGGAGATAGTCGACCATGACCAAGACGTGATGGTCCAGGAAATACTGCCAGAAATCCTTCATCAAGTCTGATAGTATTTTCAGTCTGTTGCCCCCAAAATGGTTGGTGTAGCAGACCACCGATACATTGTCCATCTTGAGGACACAAGATTGGATTCTGTCCTTGGTCCAGCATCAAACTGCAAAGAAGCCTGCCAGGAGTTTCAGACAATTGATCTGTAACTTCTGTTCTCGCTGTGACCAACTTCCTCCTGTGGAGAAGTCTCCACATCGTGCACCCCAGCCGGATCTGCTGGCGTCAGACTCTATGACAAGATCCGGAGTGGAGCCAAAAATTGCTCTCCCATTCCAAGCCTCCATGTGAGGAAGCTACCAGTGGGATGTCTCCTTTGACTTGTCTGACATTGCAGAGCCCTGTAGATCAAAGGTCTTGCGAAAATCGCTTGGTTCGAGGAAGACAGCAGTCCCACCAGGCGGGCAACCTGCTGAAGAGAAGTGACCGGTTCGGAGAGAGCTTGCCAGAGCTTGCCGCAGCTTGTGTAGAATCTTCACCATCGTCTGAGAAGGGAGACTCAATGTGACCTTTGTACAGTCCATCACAAAACCTAGAAATGTGGCAGACTAATACAGAACAAGGAGAGACTTGCCTTCGTTGATCACAAATCCGCACGCTATCTAGGAGATTCACCGCTGATTGCAGTTGGAAGATTAGTGTTGTTGGGCACTGGTTCATGAAGAGCATGTTGTCCATATAGGTTATAATTCTCAATCCCTGCACACGCAGGTGTTTCACCACCGGTTTGAGGACTTTTGTGAAGCACCATGGTGCTGAAGATAGCCCAAATGGAAGGGTGGTGAATACGAAGGTTTGGCTCTGCCAGGAGAACTGAAGGAAGCATCTGTGGAGTGGGAAAATTGGGATTGTCAGGTAGGCGTCCTTTAGATCTAGGCGTACCATCCAGTCGGAGGGTTGGAGTACGTCTTTCAGTATATGGAGTTGGTAAACTAACCTCAGAGTTTTATCACGAGGTGCTGGCCTCTGTTGTGCTTTTCGACCAAGAAGATGTTGAGGAAGCAATTGGGGTGAAGGATTGTAGAGCAGATAGCCATCTTTTTGAGGAGGGCCTCGACCTCTGTGTCTGAGATCGATTTCCGTCCTGGAGAAAGTGAGAGGGAGTGAATAGGTTATCTCGGGCATCTTTAGAATTCTTTGTGGAACTCTTGGACTGTTTGGAGGACCCAAGCATCTGCCGTGAGAGACTCCCATGCTGTTGAACCCAGAGCCAAACCTGCCCCCTACTTTTAGTTGGGAAGAAGGATGAACACTCTCCACTGGAAGAGGTGTTGAAAAGGTGTCCTTTGGTTCCCCCTCTGCCCTGTAAACGTTGACCTCTGGTGGGGTAGAAGGTCGTGAAATGGATCTGGTCCTACCCGCGCCTTGAGCCTTGTCCACGGGGGAGAAATTGCAAAGAGAAACAGCCGGTGTAGCGGCCCCTGCCATGGGTGGCCTCTTGATTAACAAGAGGGTTGAAGATTCGCTTGATTGAAGCCTGGGCTTTGTCGAGAGAGGAAAACTTAGCAATGAACTACCCCAGCTCCTTGATGAAGGGATCCCCGAAAAGACCCCCTTACGTGACCGACCCTGCCTTCGATGTCGCCAGGTCTCCTAGTTTGGGATCGACTTTAATGGGTAAGGACCTGCGTCACTATGTGGAAAGGGCACAATTAGTGTTCCCGACAATGATGACGGTTCTCTGGGTCCAGCCTGACAGGGTATCTGGTGAGATGCTTTGGCTTCCTCTGCCATGTCCAGTAACTTTGTCAACGGGCCACCACGTCAAGAAGTTTGTCCTGGCATAAGCACCAGGAGTGATCTATTCCCTTTTTCGGGTCCCTGATGAACTGTGCCAAAAAGGTGGGCATTCAGCACACAAGTGTCTGCGTTCTTCTTTCACTAGAGGCTTACTTAGGCAGCTAGCGATGTATTTCGCCTCTTTGTCAGCTGGAGTCCATTCTGCCGAGCGTGAGTGGATGATTTTGTCTAGATCGAGCACATCTGCTGGTGCTTTGGGGGCATCATCCAAGGCGAGAGGACACCAAGTTCTCCATGGGCCTGCCTCCTCATCCGAATCCTCTTGTGAATAGTCTGCTCCTACTATGTGAGGAGAACTATATGATGGGAGCTCCAGGAGCTTATCAGTGGACCCAGCTGTTCCCAGAGAAGGTTGACGTTTTGCTCGGAAGGCCCTTTTGAGGTGTCCAAAGGCATCTTGATCTGCCCCTGGAAGTTTGCGTTTTGAGAGTGGTGGCTCTGGTTTAAGAGCGGCTTGAAACCTGGCATACTTCTCCAGGACTTGTCTATAGAGGTGTTCCTTAGAGGCAATTGCTTCTGGCACAGCTTTGTGGATAGAAGCGTCTGCAGCCTTGTAAATTTCGTCAGCCCAGGGAAGGAGAGAAAACACCTCCTCCTCCTCATAACTACTAGAGGATGACTGCATGGTTTCCCTTGCTGTTGAGAGAATGTGGCGACAGCAGCACTGCTGATTGTGAGACTGGGATTGCCAGTAAATTTTCTGTGAAGGCCGGAGTCCTTCAGTCTCAGGGGGAAAAGGCGCCAGTGAAACAGCGTATTCATCAGGGTTAGAGGCTGCAACAGTGTCCCTTAGTTGGCCTCACGGCACTGACCCAGACGACGTATACCAACGGAACCTGAAACTGCAATATTTTAGTGGAATACAGCCCCTGCCGAGCATGCTGCACCAGATTAAAAGAGAATTCCCCCAGGGCCGACGCAGTTCCAATGGTATACAGAGCCAGCAGAGCAAGTGGGGTGCTGATAAACCATCGGCATTCAAAAACAGATGGTAATAAAGACTCTGAGCTCAGACGTAAGTCTCCATGCTCAGGGATGGCAGAAATCTGTTCCCGCTGCGCATTATCAATTTCAATTGAAATTGACAGGCACCTGACACGGTAGCTGATAGAGTGTAAGAAGGCCCCTCCCTACACAAAGAAGAGTGCCACCAGGCGTCGGAGGCCCGCACGGTATTGTGGCCACCACAATCGTCCCTCAGAACACGCACACAGCTGCATAAGGAGCGCAGGGCGTTCCCGCGGCAACTCAAGGGGAATCTGCCAAATCTGTTAGGCAACATCTGTTAGGCAACAAACGTTCCGTGTCAAATGATCTAGCTAGTAAGTCGCAACGACAACCAAGGCATGCCAAGCAGAGAAGGGAGTGACACTTATCTGTGGCTGCGGGCAGCTAAGAAAAGAGGCAGCACAGACATCTACAAATGATTATGCCGGAACTGCCTGACATTGATTGGATACTGTTGTTATTGATATGCCCAAAGCCTTTTGGGAATGTTAGTTTTTTCCTTAAGCTGATGTTAAAATGGCTGCTATTGGAAATTTCGAGTAGTGAAGTAAAAGACTAAGCATAATCTGAGCCTCCGGTCCTGACATACAATTATACCCATTCCAGGTACGGCTCAATAATACAGCCAGTTCATAAGAAGGGCAGTGTTAAAAACCTTCACAACTGTATATTTATTGCCTAAATGGATAGTGTGTGTATTTTTTTTTATATATATATATATATATATATATATATATATATATATATATATTGTATTTATATAGTGCTTACTACGGGGGCGTTGAAATAGTGAGGCCAAACCTTTTGCAAATAGATTATTAATAAAATTACAAGATTAGGTCAGCACCAAGGGCCTCTTACTATTCTCACAAACCACTTTCATGAGTCACTACTCTATAGATTCCATCTTTTCTGTAGATTTGTTATCTCATAAATATACCGTGGACCAACAGTGAATGTATTTCATTGTTTTATCGATTTTGTCGCAAGGTTTGACATTGTAAATTGGGACAACCTGTGGAAAAAGCTATACAACTGAGATTAATACAACACTATTGCACTTAATTATCCGAATGCACATGGTTCGAATGCAAATGGGGCCTAACAATGAACAGAGCAGATTCCTGCTAGTATTGACTTAAAACAAAACATAACTTTGGGAAAAACAAAAACCCTTGGGAACTGTGCCTTGACATGTCTTTCAGGTTTTACTTTAGTTAGGATTCCCATGAGTTTTCCAGCATACCATTTGCTACTACGTCTGGAGCTGAAACCCTTGATTACCCATGTACATTTGTATTCAGCTTGCTGTGCTTTACAATGCAGCTTTTTATACTAATTTTCGCAAAAAATAATTAGGAGTAGAATAATGGCATTAATAAAAACTAGATTGTGTTTTTATAAAATTCTAAAATCACAGGTCACTTCACCATATTTTAAATAATATTCGGGGGACGGGCAGATTTTTATTACCCTCTCCCACTTTTTTTTTTTTTTACTCACTGGTGGGATTAACTAGCCTCACATTCAAAAAATGATAAAAATTATTGCTATAGGTCTTTTCTCTACGTCACATGACTAAGGCACTATGCACCATTTTAAAATTTGAAAGCCGATGAGTATATAGTTTGTGTTGAAGCTTGATATGTTCCATATTTAAGAAGGTAACCTGAAGCAAAACATAGAAGCTAGCACATATTACATATAATTTTATGCGTGAAATGGTTCAACATTTTCTGACAAAGCAACGTAATGTTAACAAGAGTAACTTTCTACCAGGTATATTGCCTATATTTATGCTTTTATTTCACAGAGATTTTTCTTTTTCTTTTACAGGCACACCTGACGACAAATCTGATAGCATTAAAACCGGTATGTGTTCCAACAGGGCTACTTTATTTGACTTGATCATTTCTTGCATCTGTTATGGCTATTTTAAATCGTAAATGAATTCGTTTTTTTCTGTAATTTAATGTTTACTGTACTACTGTTAGTCTGTGAAAGTTTTTTCCTATTCTCTAATGAACATGGTAGAATTAATGTTTGCTTTATAATTCCATTCCCTGCTGTATTTCGATTCGCTTAAATTATTCATGTATTCAGAATTGCCAAATTTAATTGGGGGAATAGCATCTAAACTGAACCATTTTCTGTTTTTCATTGTTATAGGATTTGTGTATTTTTTTTTTTCTTTCTTATTACCATTTGACGAATTAACCTTTTTATTTTAGTTCTTGGTTAATTTTACTTGTGCTAGTGGCATGAGACTAGGGAAGGCTTGCTGCAGAAACTGATAGTGGAATGCTCCACCAGGAGAGGAGGGTGTGAGGAAGATGATGTTAAAGCAATGCTGCCTGGCAGTAGGAATGCAGCAAAGCTGTGCAGGCACACACATTGTCCCTGGGAGATTAGGTCGACTCAAAATTGCTTCAGCAGCAGCTCAAACGTTTTTGGTCTGACACAAAAGCTGTGGATTCTATTCACGCTGGTGTTGCACTTCCGCAAGGTGTAGCAGGCAGAGAGTTGCAGCTGGTACCTCTCCATCTAATGAGCTCTGGGATGACCAAGCACTAAATGGGTGATCGGGTCGCTGCTTTCTCCTAATCCATCATTTCTCATGGCTAGGTCTAATGACAGATTCCTCGCCTTTTTAATTTCCCCAGACTAGATCCAGAAATTTTCGAAGCCAAGGTTCTGCATGCCAGTAGGTCACACTGTTGCCTCTATGGCTAACTTGCTCCTTCCCAAGAAGTGATGACCTGGAGCCAAACAAGTGCACAAGGTCTGCCCACTGATGTCCGTTTCTTTCTTTCTGTGCACTTTATGAATTCAGAACTCTGCTCCCAGCGTTTTGCCCGTGTATACCAACTCCAGAAAACTTATTTTCTAGACAATTTGCTAAGACAAAAGTCTCCTAAAAGACCCTAGCCTTCAAACAGTGCAGTAATGTAGAAGGCAAATGTCAATCATGGATCCACTCAATGTCTCCTTGTGGTGTCCACGGTTTAGGCACAACTCCAAACTTTGCGATAAATGCTCCTTGATGCACTTGAAGACCATCAAGGAGTGGGAGGCAAAGTTGTACATCACTAAGCACAACATTTGGGGGAGGGCATGCGCCAGCAAATGGACCTGACCCAATTTGCAGGGCTTCTGCTGCTCCTGTTCCAGGTCCACCTGTCTCACATACGATTGCCATCCTCTGCCAATTTGAAAGCAAAGTTGAGAGCCACTTTTTGATGTCGTCCAACGAGACATGTCACGATCACAGTTTCTTCCGCTCATAGGAGAAGTCTTGCCATCGGCACTCAAAGACCCACCCTCTCTGCTTCCATCGCCTTGCTTTGAGCCCCTCCTGTAGCTGGTCTTGGCTTGCCCTGAGTTTCCAAAGCCAGTGTCGACCCTGCAGCAGGTAGAGGCCTCCCAGAAGGCCATGATGCAGCTTTTACGAATGATGCCGGCTCCCTCTGGAGCACCTTCGGTCCCATGAATCTGATGACTGACGGCTTTGTGCTGCTGTCCTGTCCTCTGTAGGCTCTGGTCTATATCTTCCCTCCTGCTTGGATTCAGAGAGGACATTGACTCATGCCAGCCCTATAACTTATTATGAAATTACCAAGGCTCAACCCTGAACGATAGACAAACCCCAGTCTATTCCATGACACCAGTATTATTGTAGGCTGAAGGCCCTGTTTAGTGCAGATTATGGTGCCCTTCAGGGACTTTAAGGTGCTCTATTTGATGAGGATGATGATGAAGAGGAGGGCAATTTACTACCCCCACCCCCCAATTTTTCCAGATGCTGGCTTCTACTTTGACTTAATGCCTGGGTATCTCACCTGAGTCAGGACCAGACCCCCAAAGCAGCCTCCCATTGAGGAGCATCTTTCACTGTAGCAGTCCACAGAGCAGTTGAAGTTTCAGATCTCGAGTTGCCTACCATAGAGACTAAGGCAATTTTTCAAGCAGAAATCGTGCTACCTGGTCTTGCCACTTCAGAGCCCTCGCTGCCTTTTAACAAGGCTTTGACAGAAACATTAATGGTGGCCTGGTCTAAAACATGTTTTTCTCCCTCTATAAGTGAAGTGCATAAACTTACTTCAGACAAATGGTGTTTCAGCCTAAAAGCAGCAAGACGAATCCCAATGCATTCCCTACCGCACCACTGTTTAGTCGAACCCCAATAATACATTCAGAAAAAGAGTATTTTCCTCTTCTGTCTTGGCAATGAGGTAGCTGGACATCGTATGGCATCTGGGATTCTACTTGCATGCCATGAGGGATATGGCTGCTTGGATTTTATAGCCCATCACTGCTGAATTTATGAACGTCTTTGCTCAGACAATCCAAGATAGACAGCATGCAGCTAAGTATCAATCATTCAGTAGTTATATAGTGCTGCTAATCACTCAATGGGGTATCCAGGCGCTTTCAGATTCCTGAAGGCAAAATCAGAATTCTTCAAGTGAGGTGATGGTCCAGAGCTGTGTGGAGAGGCTGTTCCATGTCTTTGCTGCGATGTAGGATAAGGAGCGTCCTCAACTTCTGCTTCGGAAGATGCCGGGAGTTTGGGCAAGTGAAAGGGAGGCAGAGTGTCGTCTTCTCGACAGTTGATGGAAGTTCAGGCGGTGGTTAATGTAGGTGGATCCTTGGTTGTGTAGAAACTTGTGTTTGTGGGTCAGTGGCTTGAATTCACATCTCTTCCGTACGGAGAGCCTGTGAAGTTGCTTGACGGGGTTGTGATGTGAGTTTGTCGGGGAAGGTCGAGGATGAGTCTGGCTGTGGAGTTTTGTTTGGTTTGAAGTCTCTTTAGGAGGTGTGCAGCGATTTTTACGTTGGGAGTGTTGGCATTGTCCCGTCGGCTGGTGACTAGGTCCTGTGTCACAGTGCATCTCATGTGTAGCGGTAGCAACTTGAAGATCTTGCGTACCATGCGCAAGGTGAGGAAGCAGGTGGAGGTGATGGCATTTTTCTGTGATTTTATGGTGAACTTGTTATCGATTTGTTGAACTGCTGGTTCTGCTCCAGGTATGTCGTAAGTTGTTTATTGATGGTCTTCTCCCGTATCTTGGCTTGGAATTGGAGGAGGGAGATTGGATTGTAGTTTTTGAGTTCACTGGGGTCAGGGAGGGGTTTGTGAGTAGTTATATGGTAAATATGGTTTAAGGGATGGCCTATACACAGTGGAATTTGTAGGTCGCTCCATGGGCACCAGTGTTGTAATCAGGCATCATTCCTGAATGTGGGAGCTGTTGCAGATACAACCTCTAGTACAGGCCATTCAAAATTCTGAGTTCCACTAAAAAACATAGGGTCTTCTGTTTGCTGTAACCAGAATCAGCGGTGGCAGTTGTATTGTCATGTATTAGAGTCAAAACCTTGTTAAGCTTCCAAAGTTGATCAGTAGAGAGGTGCATGCTACACCATTTAAGGGAGGTGCCTTGTTTGAAGAGTGTTGACTAAGTGTTGCTTTTGAGGGAAGCGTTTTGGTGTTGTAGCCAGAAAGGTGCTATTATCTTCACAAAGGTTGTTGCTATTAGGCATGTAATGGAAGGTAGGAGAATAAGGATTACAATGTATGCCCTTTACATTAATTTATTATTGTTATTTTGAAATGGTGTGGGCTGAGTGTCACCTGTGTGAGAAATGTTTTGGTCTTCTATGTGATAACTAGTCAAATTAAACCATCGTGTTGCTGCAATCGTGTAGCTGTGCCTCTGTGTGGAATGAAGTGGAGTGAGGGATATTTAAGCATGTGGACTTTCCAGTCATCCTACCCAGGGGTATGGTTCTGTTTTGTGGTTAGATTTGAGTGGCAGAGGAGCAACTGTCAGTATTCACTTGATTCATACTGTCTTGGAAAGTGATTTGAAGTAGTCCACCCAAGAGACCCAAACTGCAACTAGAGTCTCCCTGGGAGTGACAGTACTCACAGGCATACTAAGGCTACATGGAACCTGGGCCCCGAAGTCACGATCGGGCATATATATCAACAGGCAAATCGAAATATATCGAGGAAGCTATGCCCTATTGCCCAACTCTCACAAATCACAAGCATTTTTTTTTATCAGCAATTCACAGCGCCAGGCAGATTTCAGTATTTGTCTGCTAAGTTAAATGCTCTGTCAATTGGAGAGTGGCAACCCAGTTAAATGTGCTGCTTACAGAATTGCAGAATATGTTCCATAGTGTCCAACTAGGAGTCATGATAAAATACCCCTCAGGCAAGCACAGGAGAAACACAGCCATTTATATATGCCCTTCAGAGTCAATGAGGCTGAATAGGGCAGCCCGTCTCTGGCTTACATTAAATGCAAGCTGCTTTCAGCGCGCAATCTGTCTCCCGGTTACTTGCCCAATGCATGCCAGCGGCTCTGACCTGTAGCAGTGTAGTCCCAGTATTGGCTTTGGCGCTCTCAAACTGGACCCTTCTCTCTGTTGTAGGCCCTAAACATTAAAATGAAGCTATAATATTCTCCATAAGACTCTCCCAGGTTAAAGTTTAAAAGTTTACTTAAACGAATATAAAGCAGAGATTTATAAGGTGCACAATCAGTTAGTTAGCAGTAAAGTTCAGTTAAAATCCAGCATAGATGCGCCTTCTAAAGTGGGGATAAAGGGGCCTCCCCAACAATAAAAAGGCAGATCCTCTTATAAGGACTTTGGACAAACAATTTAATACGTTCACTACACACAAACCTGGTTCCCAGGATGTACGCCAGTGGTGAAAGAGCAAGGGGAAAGATTTTACTACAGAATACATTTGAAGATTTTCTCATAATACTGTTATACTGGTTTCAGACATTCTGAGAGTCTATTCAGGTAACGAGTTGTTACACAGTATGTAAGGCAGCCAGGGGCAACTAGGTTGTCCTTGGTTAGGTAGATCACGTTAAGTGTAACTGGGAAAGCTTCAATCATTCGGTGTAAAAGCTCACAATTCTTTATTACCGCAAGGAAAACAACAGCAGCAGTGATCATGTGGTGTATTACGACAGCCCATTCAAAATAGAAGAAAGCATGAAAGTGGCTTATGTTTTCATAGGCTTGATTTTTAATACATTAAACACTACAGTTAAATAAAACACAGATTTCACACAGCCATATTAAATGATCTGAGGCCACCTCAAGGTATAAACTCAATAAGGGGAGCTGCTGCACCTAATCTATATATTACACCCAAATTAACGAGAAAAGCACATGATAGGCAGCCAGGGTGCATGTGTTATGGAGCCACCCAAGAATGGTTGGGAAGCTCACACAGCATGCACTGGATGCGGTCAGGTTCTCTGTAGAGCCTGTTTGTGAGCCGTCTCGATGGTATCCGACCTTCACTAGTAAGAGGCTTAGCGGAGAGCGCCTTAGATCAGGAAGAATTCGCAAAAATTTAGATCAACGTCTATCCCAGATAAATGGTGTTATACTTTTTATTGAGAAGTCTAGCCCATTTCCATCTGAAGCTCTCCTGGATAACATTTAGCATGTTAAAGGTAGTGCCATCATTACAGGGAGCACAAAAATCTAGTAAATGGAGGTGGCGCCCAAAAGTGTAATGCTAATAATGACTGATGTCGGCCTAGCACACCTGGCGGTAAAAATAAAGAAGTACTTAAGTCAGAGCCCCCAATCCACACTTTATTTTGTAAAGAAAAGAAACACAAAATGAAAACTTTTAGTGTTTCTAAAAATTAGATCTACAGTTATAATGAAAGAAGTCACTGCCATATTTGAGTCTTAAGAAGTAAGCTACAAGTACGTAGCGCATACTGACAACCTACCACTCGCAAGGCTGGTATTAGAAGATGGACAAAGAGACGGGTAGTGCAGGAGCCAGTCATCAAATGAAAAACACTACGACAGAGGCAGAATATGATAACGTATTTCTGCCTATCGACATATTTTTGAACCGACTAAGAAAAATACCCTCACAATTAATCATATATACTGAAATAGCTGGACTCAACGTATGAAAATAATTTCTACGAAGTATATACCTCTGATTTCTCTTATCAAACTAAAACCCGGTGCCAATTTTAAAAAGGCATGGTTTAGGGTTACACATTCTGATGTATACACTCTAAGAGTTTTCCTGCAGTATTCACACAGCAGGATTTGCTTAATTCCAGTACCATATGCTTTCACAAACAATAATGCTGGGAAATACTTGAAAACGATGACTGCCGTTAAAACTGGTGATGCTTCATGTAAGCCTGCGCACGAACAAATACGCGATGTGCTAGCTGTCCGGCCTCAGCTGCTCTTGCGAGACCCTCACTTTTGCCTGCTTATCAGTGGGATGGGGATAAGGCAGATAGCCCTGAGGACCATGGCGAGATCAGAGCGGAGACCCAAGAAACTAATGATGTGGTGTGTCTTAGCCATCAATCACTCTCTTAAAGTATTGCTAGAAAATTTAAGATAATCACAAGACACATTGCAGGATTAAAGCACCATACAGATGGTGCTGGAGTAATGGATTCTTTGATAAAGTACAGTATAATTACATTCCAGGGAACGCATATCTGAAAATGTCAAGATAGAGAATTTCAGTGCAATTCAACTAGTAAATAGAGGGCACCGTGGACCTGGATTGCAAATCGTAGAATTCCTAACACTGATCGATGAATCACGAATCACAAAACGCACCAGCTGTTAAGTTAAAAATCGATATAGTAGATTGACCTGCCCTTGAGCAAAAGAATAATAATTGTGGTTTCCCTCCAAGGAATAGAATGAATGTTACAGAGCTCAGGCACATGCCATGTGGTAGTTTATCAGGATGTATACCTGTACTAATGAAAGAGTAATCGAAAGAGCAGTCTTGCTGATTAGTTACACTTTCATTAGTTCTGAGTTTTTAGCTTTGCACCGAATGTATGGTTAATCCCAGAATGTAGAGTCACAGTTATGAGCAAACAACGTAGTAAGACCTCATTGCTACCCGATGATCGACATATGGAAAATATCAGTACATAATATATTGTGTTAGTCAAGTTTGATGGAAATTTAAAAACAAGAGGAAATATATAAAAAGTCTGAGATGACATCTTTAAAAGACTAAATTTGTGGAGACTTTATTACTATTGAGGTAAAAAAGAATATATGGATGAGCTCTCACTCATATGAATGTTGAAATAATCCTATATGCTTTGAAAATTGTTTGGTGAGCCTAGCTCTGAAGTTGGCAGAATGAAACATTTTTATAAAAATATAATAACCTATACGAAGCACAATATTGAAGCAAACTTTAGAAAATGATGATTAAAGCAATCCGTTGTGGTAGGATTTGCAGGGGGAGCTAGTATTGCTGAATCCTGATGATTATGGGATGCACATGTTAAAAATAATAAAACCTTTGTTGTTCAGGGACATAGATAATTTACCTAATAACGGTATGAAAGGCCCCTACAGAGTTTAATTGTGCAAGAGGTGTCTACAGCTATGAAATATCTCAAATTATCTATAACGAACTATGTTGAATATTGCAGCCTTTATGTAAATTATAGAATGGTGGTCTCCCTAGTTCCCAGGAAATGCGGTGAAATGGATGAGTTACCTACTGTGTCTGATGAATGGTTGTCATCCCCCTCTTCCCGAGAAGGGATTGTAGTAGATGTAAACAAAAAACATACTGTTTATCACTGCTGAGCTTTTTAGTTAATATGTGCAAAAAAATTGTTAAGCAGTATGGAGAACTGGGCAATGTACAAGGCCCACCTTAGGTATCCCCCGGTTATTGGCTAAAACTACATCACCACTCTAGACCAAAATGTTTGTGAGTGAAAACATCCACAAAACGTGCAGGAAGTCTGCGTTGTCACTGTGCAAAGCAGGCAAGTCCCATTACACTGGGTATATTTTGCTAATTTTTAATTGCGCAAATACGTCCCATGGACATAAATTGAGTTGATTTAAACTTGGCATTGCCAGATACCCCTTTGACCCATGACAAGCTTTAACCTTATCCCTTACCTTGTCAGTCACTGGCTTAGGCCAATCTCTTTCCCTTCTGTTCCTGGATGTATCTTTATTTT
This sequence comes from Pleurodeles waltl, assembly GCF_031143425.1. Classification (NCBI taxonomy): domain Eukaryota; kingdom Metazoa; phylum Chordata; class Amphibia; order Caudata; family Salamandridae; genus Pleurodeles; species Pleurodeles waltl. The sequence goes on along the minus strand of NC_090447.1, from coordinate 1,171,760,986 downwards.
TTGGTCTTGTTTTAAGGCTTACAATATAGCTTTGTCAGCTACCCACCTTGTACTAGCTTTGTCAGCTACCCACCTTGTACTAGCTTCACCATTATTGCCTTCATTCGCTGGGCTCCAGGACACTAGGGAATGTTTTCCATATCCTCCTAGCTGTGTGTGCTATTTGAGTGCAGTGTAAAAATTGACTAGCATGCACTCCCAACATTTCCTGTTCTTCTACCACTTGAGTACAAGTCTTCCATAATTTGACAGCTGCACCATGTCCATCTTACTACCAATCTGCCTTCGAAATGGTTGGCTACTCCACAGTGGTATGTCCACAGCATATTCTATTTACTTCATAACTACACTGATCATTCTGTCTTACACAAGCCTTAAAAAGCAGACCATATATATATATATATATATATATATATATATATATATATATACACACACACACACACAAGCCCCTGGATTTCTATCTGACCATGCGTTCCTTCTAATAATTGTTTCTTCCAAATACTACCATCTTCCAGTCACGTACTCGCATGTTTACAAATGGGGTGCCATATGTAGTACAGCTTCCTCTGGTAAATCTAGCAGACTGGGATCAGTAGGTAGTTTCAGGGTCTGCCATTCCACTCTGCACCAGTTACCGGCCAAAACAAGGACATATACAGCTGATGTAAATCCTTAAATGCTCTTTATGGCATAGCAGGCATTATATCCTGCAATATTTATCAACAAAGTGGCAAGGAAACTATTTTAGCTCTGGTCACCCTCCCCATCGACCACCAGCGACAAAGTGTTCAGGAATTCATGTAATGCTTCAGTTCTTCTGTTAGACCTGACAGCCTTAGGGTGGTCATCCCCCAACTTTTTGCCTGCCTCCTCCACTTTTTTTTATACTGTTTGTGCTGATTCTGCACACTTTACCACTGCAAACCAGTGCTAGAGTGCATGCTCTCTCTCTCCTAAAAATGGTAACATTAGTTCCCACTTAATTGGCATATTTAATTTACTTGTAAGTCCCTAGTAAAGTGCACTACATGTGCCTAGGGCCTGTAAATTAAATGCTACTAGTGTGCCTGCAGCACTGATTGGGCCACCCACATAAGTAGCCCCTTAAACATGTTTCAGGCCTGCCATTGCAAGGCCTGTGTGTGCAGTTTTAGTGCCAATTCGACTTGGCATTTAAAAGTACTTGCCAAGCCTTAAACTCCCCTTTTTCTAAATATGTCACCCCTCAGGTAGGCCCTAGGTAACCCCTAGGGCAGGGTGCTATGTAAGTAAAAGGCAGGACATGTACTTATTTATTTTACATGTCCTGGTAGTGAAAAACTCACAAATTACTCTCATAGACTAGCATTAGAACTGGCCTCATATACTTTTGAGTGGAAGATTCTGCTCTGGAAGGAGTAGCAATATCATATTTAGTGTAGCCAGAATGGTAATAGAAATTCCTGCTTACTGGTGAGGTTGGATTTTATATTACTGTTTTAGAAATGCCACTTTTAGAAAGTGGGAATTTCTCTGGACTTACTATCATCTGTGCCTTACAGCCTGTCTCCAGTCCATGTCTGGTCTGTGCTGGGTAATAACTCCCCTTGTGCATTCCACCCAGACAACCACAAACACCGGGCACACAGTCACATCTGCATTCATCTGCATTCTGAAAGAGTCTCCGTGGACAGGACGAGGGTGGAGAGGCTCTCACTTACATTTAAAAGGACAGGGGCCTGCCCTCACATAAAGAATTGATAACCCCTGACGGGGATTCTGGCAGACAGGACTAGACTGAAAGGGGAACTTGTGCACTTCAAAACTACTCTTTGAAGTTTTCCCGACTTCAAAGGCATTTTTGGGTATATATACTGGGTCTCTGACCCCACCAAATCCGACACTTCTGGATCTGCACCTGGACTCTGTCAGAAGAACTGCCTGGCTGCCCAAAAGGACTCATCTGAACTGCTTTGCTGAGAAAGACTGCTGCCCTGCTGCATGCTGGTCTCTGACTGTGTTGGAAGGACCTTCCTCAAAAGTGCTCTCCAAGGGCTTGGATTGAGCTTGCCTCCTGTTCTGAAGTCTCATGGACAGCAAAGACTTCATCTGCTGGCTTTTAGCTAGTTTTCAGCGAGTCCTGGAAATCGACAAATCACGTCTTGACCGCCTGGATCCATCAACCTTGCCAAGTCACTAGGACCTGACGCATCGCCACAGACGCCGCACCAGCTCCCCCTGCAACCGGACTGAACGGACTCCTCACCTCCCCCACCTCGCACTGCTAAACTGATGCCGCACCGGCCCCAGCAAAGCCTCTTCTCCCTGACTCTGTGCGACATCTTAGTTTTTTTGTTTTCAAAAGGTACTGTACCTGGGGGTCCGTGCAACTCCGTGACCGGCGCTTGGGGTGTCTCATTATCGGGAATGGCCGTGATAGCCCCAGTTGGAGCTATTGTGTTTCTAGCGCTTTAATAGGATTTAATTTTTAAAATTTCATAACTTTGCTTCTTTACATTGGATTTTCATAGTTTCAACAGTATTTTATTCAGCTAAATATTGTCTTTGTTTTCTAAACTTGGGTGGTATAATTTTGTGGTGTTTTCAATGTGATATTGTATACGTTTTTTCACAAATACGTTACACATTGCCTTCTAAGATAAGCCTGACTGCTCAGTGCCAAGCTGCCGGAGGGTGGGCTCAGGATAATTTGAATTGCGTTGTGACTTAGCCTGACTAGAATTGTGGTCCCTACTTGGGTAAGGGTGTATACCTCTGCCAACTAAAGACCCCATTTCTAACATCTTCTTCTAGCTTACCCTTGTTCGTAAGTAATGGGTTTCACTGGGTTTCTACATCATGTGCTGCCTGAATACCAAAGAATCTGAATCTTTGGGTTCCCCACTGAGTATCAACCATTTGGCAAGCAACAACATTCAAAGTTCTCAGTCAGCCAAGGGGAATTATCTACCTTTGCTGCAGTTGGTGTGCATCCCAGATACCATGCCACCTACCTGTATGTCACAACTGTTCCTCAGGCAACATCCCAATGGCTTCACTGAAATGGCAAAAATGAGGGCTAACAGGGAGACTTTTTCTTTGTTTCTCTTACAAGGGTTCATTTTTCTCTTATTTCTTGATCTACCCTGACTTTAGCAGTTGGTTCCAAGTAGAACAGCTTAATTCACTCCAAGTACCCTGGACCTAATCCCATATGTTCCACTCATATGATATGCTTAGGAGAAAACCCTAGACCATCTCAACACTGTGTTCAACCATTTGGCAAGGAATTACCCATAAGGGTTAACCCTGGCCCACACTGTGCATTTCTGAACCATGCTACAGCCTTTAACAAAGTTAATATGGGCATGCTATGCTTCACGTTGTTCAAGTAGGGCTATCCACCCACACCTGCTTTGCTCCTCCATGCGTCTTTAAGCTGATCCAGATCTCACATTAACTAGTATTGATTATATAGATAGGTAGACTAGGCACCTTTCTGTGCCAACAAAAAAAGGTGCCTTTGTGATAAGGGGTTTTTGATAGAGCAAAGTAAACTGGGGATGTGTTCTCATTCGCTTTAAAGTCTTGATCTCCGGTTGACTTAAATATCTCAGCAAGAAGCTTCTGTTTGGTGTGGGAGCACATCCCTGATTTTTACTACACCAGTTACAGACCATGCCTTTTGTATCCTCAAGCTGACCCTGGATTCACTGCTTGATCACTATGATAAGAATGGTCTTGCAGAGTCAGTGAGTACACAACCAAAGAAATGAATGTAAGGAACAATATGTGGGAAGATATGGAAGAAAACCAAGAGTAGTTTGACAGATACTATGAAAAATTGAGAAGAGCGGAATTATAACTCATAAATTAATATTGAAACCCCACATATTATTTTTTTGAAACCTTCATTTTCAGTTTTGTAAAACACAACAATATGGCAGTTGTTGGAGTGCATAATGTAAAGCAGAATAAGTTCACTTCAAGAGATCATGTCAGAAACCAGCCATCTCTCTGATACTTCAGCATCAGTCTGGAAGACAGCACATCTTCCCCTGCATACACACCACAAACATCCTCTTCAGTATGTGATGATCGTTTCTTTTCCTGTATTTGTACCAGCTTCCTCTGCATTTGTACCCTCTTCTCCATCATCACCAGAGCTAACACCACCTGTTGAGGACGTGTAGGCTTCAGGGGCTAAAAGTGTGTCACGCAGGTCTCTCCACACTGAGAGGTCCTCAAACGCCTTGTCATCCCGTCTACTGATCTTCTTGTGAATCTTTTCAGCCACTGCCCATCCCTGTATATTTCTATGCCATTGTTCTATCTCGGGTGTCCTCTGTACCATCCAGGTGATGGCTACTGTACACCTGGCCAACACTAGTAATACTAGTAAAAATGTATATGCCATTTTTCTACCCTTTGGTTGTTTAATATTGCCCAATAAACCGCACTGCCTGGTAGGTTTAATGTTCGTGTGTGGTCCTCCTGTTGTTACCGACCAGCTCAGTCCATTAATCCTGTATCCTTCAGCTCTGCCAAGCCCAATGCAAACAGTTGGCTATACGGTCACTGCATTGAGGACAACAGTCTGGGCAGATTGGGGGACATATGGTGCAGGTCTTTAGTGGTAAGGTAGGTTCTGTGGAGGCAGTTGTAGTGTACTAGCTTGAAGTGGGCATTACATGAAACTGAGGGGTGTTAGTTTATTGACCAGTCCCCTTCAGCTAGTGGAGCATCCAAGTCAATGTCCCATGCTTTACATGCCTGTGGTAGGGGCTCTGCTGCATCTGCGCTCATAGCGCTATATAACAGTGCGAACAAGTGACGGCCTGCGCCACAGGACAGTAGGCTCCCAAATGTTTGTGTGGGTCCCTGTGCGGCAGGGTAGGCAGACCAGGTTACCCTAGTTAGTTCTACCAGTCTTGCGTGTTGTAAGAAATGTCCAGGCCTGAGGGTAAATTCCAGACAGGCCTCTGCGAAGGAGATGAAAGTTTCTCCTGGGTATAAGTCTCCAAGATGAGCACACCCGCCCTCCCTCCATGCTTGGAAGGACATATTGTCCATCATCTGCCTGACTGGCTTCAGTGTCCAGACTGAGAGTTCATGGGTGGAAAGGTGCCTGTTTCAGCGTCATCTGAGCAAAAATGTTGCCAAAGTGTAGCTAGTTGTGGAACTATGTATGGTAAGTCTTTCAGGAGCACCGCACCCTCCATTAACAGTTTCAACAGCTGTTCTGCCACCACCCTCCCTGGCAATAGATGTTTTTCCAAGTTGTTACCTGGGTTCAACCATCAGGCCGCGTGTTGAAGATGTGTGGCATAGTTGTACAGTTCGAGCTGCCGGTCCTCTAATTCCCCCCCCCCCCCTCCTCATACAGTCTAGTCCAGGTCAACAGGGCCACCTTGCTACTCCAGCCCGCCCACAGGAGCGAAATGAGAATTGAGTCTAGCTGCAAAACCCTGCATGGTTGGTATGAATTAATATATCAGTCACTAGCCTGTAATTAAATCAGTTCAGTCTCAAATTTGGAGTGTTCCATTTTGCAAAGGCCCCTTTGCAACTTGGAGTCTCATAGAAACTGAGACAGAACAAAAGGAGAAATGTGGAAAAAAGTTCTACCTTCAGGGAAGACTTCTCTTTTGAATTTAATAAGAGTGGACGCAAGATTAAAATTAGCAAGCACAGTGGATTTTTGGCACCTTATCCGTGTGACCAGGGACATATTGCTTGCTGAATACCACAGGCGTCTGCGCTGTTTGCACTTTAGTTGGCAAGCCACATGAATTGATAAGTGCTACATATTGGTTCTAAAATTGTTGCAGTTGATTGTCATGTTGAATATTATAGATATATATACATGTTGAATATTATAGATATATTGATACTTATGTAGTTATTTTCTGATTTGCCTGTTAACATGAACTAATTAGTAATTGGAATGATAATGCAATAATGTTTAGAACCCAGTTTTCCGACGTATGCCAACTAGGCCACAGCAGGCATGGACTCCATTTTGTATCAGTTTGGCTGTTTCACAATATTCGTCATGCGTTATATTTTTCATTTACACTGCACTCATAAAATGTGCACCATTTCTTTTGTTGGCATGCTGTTCTCGAAGAGTTCCAGAGGAAGCCATTAGTTAATTTTCATGGCCCTTCCCGTTTGTTCACCGTATGCTATTTATCTAACAGGCTCTTCATTGTGTATATAACCGGATTTGCTCTGACACCACCAGTGACATTAGATCAGGGGTTCATAGTCACTTCAGATGTTTGTCCCATGATGGTGGTGTATCTGAGACACTTGATAATGATGTATTTTGATTTGCTGTTGTGATATATTTGCTGATCCTATGCGGACTCTGCAATTTCCATTGCTTTTTATGGTGAAAATGATTTTATATAAAAGTATTATAGATGGATAACAGTGACTTATGAGAATGTTCCTCACCAAGGGGTTCTGAGTGACATGAAATAGACAACAAGCGTGGCGTTTGAGATGTCAAGGATGCCACTCAGAAGCCTGAGGTGAAAAATATCCCCATAATTAACTTTTGACCAATCTATGATTTTGTTATATATGTCCAGTCGAACCCAGCCAATCTATCCCTTCTTTCAACACAGGGGCCGAGAGAAGTAATGGGGGAACCATACTTTACATGTCCTCTCCTCCCTGTTCCAGATTAAAAAACACATACCTGACCTCCTGTTGCCAACCAAAACCACCGTGTCTTCCCTTCCCTGCATTCCAGCGCTGCTCTGACAGGCTCTGAGAGCCCAGCTAGAGAAACCTGGAATTCCTTTATGATGGTGCAAAAGTGAGTTATGAGATATGTAACCCACTGTTGCTACATCACAACAGTATATTATCATATTTAGAATGTGACATTCATGCTAGTGGCTCTCAGCTGTTCTTGTAGACAGACCGTCCCCTACCCCACATTGGACGCTTTGTCTCAATCATGCAGATTATCACATGGAGTGCCTACGATGTTAATGAATTCTCCTTGGTCTTAGTTGGTCGATAAGAAAGAAATATGGAATGTCAAAGACATGACTATATGAGCTATTTATAAGGAAAAGTTACTTTTAAAATTCTGTGATCTGTGCCACTGCCATCCATAGCTTACATTGTTGAAAACGTTTGAGGACAGTTGTGAATATATGTAGATTCGTAATAGATAACTTATGTTTTGGGTATTTTTTTTGTACATGGACCAGGCTACCAAAGATGAAGGAACATGCATATTATCCGTAACTGGAATACATACAATTCCACTTATTCTGATGTGTTGCAAGACTTTGGGATTTTGTGTGATGCTTTCATTGCCAACATTGAAAGGAACTGTTATCATCATTTTAAACATATTCTTTGAAGGAGAACTTGAGAGTGTTAGGTTCTTAGCAGACCGTTTTAGGTAGTCTGTAAGGAGGCTCATTATACACCGTTTGTGCCCCCGGACTCCCATTCCTGTTTTATAAGGCTTCCATTTCTGATCCTGGAGATTTGCAAAAGATATGTATAATTTCCTTTTCATCGTTATCCGTCAGGGCTAAGGCTTCCATAAGAGTTTTATCAAAGTGCAAGGGAATCGAAAAATGGTACCTGTGGGGAAAATGATTTCTGTATTTACTACCTGGATAGCTAGCTAATGAGGATGAATCTTGTTAACCCAAATGTAAGTGACTGACAGTATTACTATTTTAATCTCATTTGAGCCCTGTTCCTTTGTGTGTTTTTCTGATGCCCAACGCCAGACTTCAAGGGAACGCTTTCTCACCAGTGGGGCATTGGATTCCCGTTGAATGCATTCTGATCATGGTGGAAATCACATTGTTTCCGTTGCTCCTTGGTCTCTATGGTTGAACAAAGGGACATCGACATATTTAAACTTGCTGGAAATTTGAGCAGACATTAGTTGGTGTCATTACAATTGGATGTCTCAGACAGTACTCAATGTTTTTTCCCACAATATAAAAGCACACGAATCTCATATTTAATCCCACCATGTTCTTGCTAAATTAACTGTCCTCAAACCCTTCTGTAATCTTACATCAGGATCCTGGGGTGCAGCTTCTGTGGGGCTGGGGTAGTGGAGGGGAGAGTGTTTGGGGCGCTACACCCCTCAATTAAATATATTTTCTAGTAAATATTTGTTTTGGGTAGGGATGCTTTCATTCAGGTATAGTGAGTTGTCTGATGGATTTCACCAGGACTTTTTCCATACACAGACAAAAACAGACACACATTATCTTCCTCTCTGTTTTGAAAGTATTCAAAAACATTGGCTACCTTACAAAATACTCTCTTACTTAGTACCCCCTTCCAATCCGCATGTCTCCCTTTCTACTGGCCCTTTAGCTCCTCTTGTCATATAATATATTTTAACATTGTATGTCAGTGTGATTTTTGTGAAATCTGAAGCCCTCGTTCCCACAGTCTTACTATGTTTTGCAAACAGCTTGACTGTCATGGACTTATGTATATGTCTGCTACATAACATCATTTTTTCTGGTTAGTGCCATGAGCGAATCACAGGTGCAATATGCCATATAAACACCTGTTTCCTACATTTAAATTATCTGATCTGAACTAAAAATTATCACGACTTTTCAGATCTTTAGTGAATACAGGTAGAGGTGATAAATGTCTACAACCTTCTTATAACTTAAAGTATATCAAATCAAGAAGCGTTATTATTCCCCATTCCTGCATGTGCTACGAAGTAGTGTTGGTGACATTTCTGCACCTTACAATTTAAATAAATAAACTATTATGAAATATTCCAAAACTAAACCAGAGAGATCCAAGTAGGAATCCAGTGCCTCTAACATGATATGAATTGCATTATCTGGCTACACATCAGTGGTCTATTTACACTTTTTAAAACTGTAGCTTAATTGTAGCCTTGTTGGATCATCAGATTTGTGAATGTGATCTATTTTGTGAAGCAGCTGATACTCAGTGACCAATGTTCGTTTGTGAAAAGAACACAATACGTACTGAGGGCCCTTAACCAATTGCTTTGACAATTCCTAGCTCTGTCTTTAATGTTATTACTCCAGTACTGACAGACAGCCAGTTTTTATTTGTAAGTGTCTGCATCACAGCAGTCAGGGTGGAATGAAGGATAGAGTACTAGTTCCTGAGAAACCCAAGCGTTGTTTTTGTGATCCTCAATGTTGTACTTGTAAGTAGCTACACATTGATGGAATGGTTGGTATCCTGGCAACGGTATTGCTGGGATACAGTAGAAAGGAACTGGGAACTAGGTGGGGGAAGAACACAGGTGGCAGTTGTAGGCGGAGATCTGCTAGGGGTTGGTCGCATGTATTGGCTTATGAATAAACTTAAGAATTCAACTTAAAGATGCAGTAGTTCTTTCAAAGTGGCGACGAGGATGGGATGTGCCAAATGCATCTACCAAGGGACCAACCCTACAAACTTATAAGGAGTGGATATGTTTGTGTAGTGTCAGTCAGCCAGTCAGTGCATAGGTAAAAGCCTTAAGTAACCTGAGGATGATCACCAATGTGGCAAGTACAACGTGCTGATTTTAGGTGTGCGGTGTGTGAAAAGGCAAAGTGTGGTAGCGGGACTCAATGCACGCAGCAATGTTAACGGATATTTAAGTGACACTGTCATTTGTTCAATACAGACAAGTGAATTGAAGGTGGACTAGCGAGTACATTAGTGAACTGGTGCCTTTCTACCGGCATCTTGCACTGAAGCAAACGCTTGGTTCGTAGCATTAATCAAATCGCTTACCTCGCGCTGAGTGAACTGCTCCATCAGTTTTAAGGCGTGCATTGGTTATGCGATCTTGTGTGGGATGATCCTGCACTCTTTGTGAAGTAACTGGGAAGCGAGCAGAACTTCCTATAGAAATTGACGTGGTTCACACATCATCTTGGAGCATGTTAAACAAGGGGATTTCCCCAATTAAAATAACACATTGGTACGGCCTCATTCCAAACAATGTGGTGACACACTTATGACGGTGGACGGGAGTATGGATTATTGATCTAAACGATGAGCAGGAGGAGAAGAGGTCCTATAAATACTGGATGACATGTACAGCATGCATCAATTTTCAAGCAGTAAGAATTGAACAGGAAACGAATAGCAAGAAGGTTGGAGAAGAGCACAAATTGACTACTGTGACTACTTCTTTGTTTTCAAATAAACTACTGTGACTACTTTCTTTATTTTAGTTTTTTTTGTTTAGTGTTTGTTCTTTTTGTCATTTGAGCAAGACTTCATAGCATTGGTCATTTGAATTAGTATAATTGGACCACCCCTTGTGTTTTTAGCTGCCCCAGGGCAACCGAGTATGTAGTGGGAGGATTGGTGGGAGGCTTTTGAAACTTATTTACAAGCCTTGGGAGGAGCCTTATTTGTTGCTAAGAGGAAATTGGCCTTATTAAAACATAATTTGGGGTGGAAGGCAGAAAAGCTTTGACAACATTACTGTGTGTGAGTATAAACAATGGAGAAGATAGGGGATCAGATGATAACAATGAAGAGGATGATGTGTATACTGGGGCAATAAAGGTATTGGAAGAACATTATGACAAAAAAGTTAGTGTGGTTGTGGAACGCCATAAATAGTTTTCAAGAGTGCAAGCCCCTAATGAATCTATTGACCAATAGGTAAGTGTGCTACGTACATTAGCAATTAAATGTAATTTCAGGGAGTTGCATGAAGAAATAATTAGAGATCAGTTAATAAATTGTACTAGAATTATGAAAATACAAGAAAAATTATTAGGATTAAAAGACCTATCTTTGGGAAAAGCCATTTTGGTTGCTAAACGTATAGAAGACACTTCATGTTATTTGAAAGAGTTAGAAAAGTATAGGTGACACTATGGTTCAAGCAGTGAATAAAACTGACAGTTACAAGAAAGTTGGGGTACCTCCACTAAAAGAAATGAAGAAGTTAAAAGAAAAGTATGTTACAGATGTGGAAGCATTAAACATATAGCGTCATCGCGTAATTGTCTTGCGATGAAAGCTAACTGTTTTAAATGTAACGGAATTGGAAATGTTTCAAAGGTATGCAATTTGAAAAAGATGTCTTACAAAAGTAGTGTGAATTTGGTGCAGGACAACACTGATGTAGAAACAGAGAGCTTATCAGAAGATGATCATATTCAAGTGTTAATGTTGTATGATGCAGCGGAAGAGCCGCAGGATAAGACTATGGAGGACGTTGATGGTAGTAATATATATATATATGTTAGAAAGTGATCAATATAGACCTCCAAAATGCATGGTATCTGTGAATAGGGTTCCAGTCCAAATGTGGGCAGATTCATGTTCGCCATAAACACCTATTGATCAGGAAACCTGGTGTAAGTTAGAAGAAAAGCAAGTTATCTACATCCAGAGTAGAATTGATTGGATTTGGGGGAAGCAAATTGCCTATTATAGGATGTTTTCATTCAATTATAACTTTCAAGCAAAAAGAAACTGCATGTTGGGTGTATGTACTTGAGAGGGGACAATGTTTATTGGGATGGAAGGAACAGAGAGCACTTAATAACATATTAAATCCTAACACTGATGAACAAGTATTAACAGTGATGCAAGAGGACACAGTAAAATGAAAGGAATAATTTCCAAAATGATTTGGAGATGAATTAGGATATTTAAGAAAGTTTCTACATAAAATCATCTTAAAAGAAGGTGAGGTTGAAAAAGCCCACAAAATAAGAAACTTAATTATGGTATTGAAAGATGAATTAAAGGTTGAATTAACAAAGTTGTTAGACATGAGGGTGATTGAACGCATAGAGTCCCCAGTGGTTAAGTCCTCTAGTTTTGGCCTTAAAATTGAATGACAACATTAGAATATGTGTTGATTTAAGAGATCTCAACAAACATATATCGTTAGATCGTTATCCTTTACCTAATATTAACGAGTTGTTAACTGAAATCAAGGGAGGAAGGATGTATTCAACACTTGATTTATCGAGTGCGTACCATCAAATCTGGTTACATCCTGATCCTAGACATCTGACCTCGTTTAAAACACAGGAAGGCGCAGTCAGATTCGTGCATATGCCATTTGGTCCTGCATCTGCTTCAGCAGTTTTCTGAAGGGTCATGCAAAATTTGTTGGGAGATATAAAGAATATACGATTCAAGATGACATTTTTGTATGGGGAAAAGATGAAAAGGAGCATGATGATTTCCTGAGAAACGTATGCAGAATTTTGGAAAAAGCGGGACTGACTGGAAATCAGTAAATGCAAATTTGTGTTCCAAAGTGTTGACGATCTTGGTCATACAGTATCTTATGAAGGAGGTAAACCCAAAGTTAAGCTGATGGAGACTATAGAAATGGTGTCATGTCCCATGAACAAAGATCAGTTAAAGTCTTTTTTAGGGTTGGCAGAATACTATGCTACATTTGTAAAAAAAAAAAAAAAAAAAAACACTTTGCTTTTTCGGTTTGGAAACATTTTACTATTTTTCTTTTTTTAGGTGGATAGAAACTCTGTACTTGGATCTTTGCCCCCCTTCCCAGTTGGACCATCCTTGCAATCTGACCCAGAGCCATTGAAACATTGTATCATTTTTGTAAGGATGCTAAATTCTATAATTGTTCTTTGGCACTCCTGGTACTTTGCTACAACATTCAATAACTATTTGCAAATATAGTAAATGGCCTGACTAGTCTTCAAATTCTCCCAACCAAAGGCCCAAGAGAAAAGACTAGCTTGAGCGCCTGTGGTTTATGTATTTATCTGTGTAAGTCACAATTAACTAGCACAAACCTAGCCAAATGGCGCTTAAGAGCTGGAAAAAGCTCTTGAAGTCTTATCTGTTTTGTGTCTCATATTTTAAAATGCGTTTGTAAGTGCTAGTAATATAAAAGTCAGGATCTTCTTTGAGATTATAGCACAGCCGAATGGACATTGTACTTGCGTGGTATTTAGTGTCTCAGACAGTATTCGAGTTTTAACCCCATCATTCCTCTTAAAGTAAGCTTTAACTAGCCAAATTCAACACCCAAGAGTCAAGTGCCTAAATGGATTAACTAGGTTATTTAATAGCAATGCACTATATTTATGGCCCTGAAAAAACAGTGGCAAATTACTGCACCCTGTATGATACTGCACAGTAACCACTGTCTGTCCTCGAGCCCAAGAAAATGCATCACACTCTGCACTACTCAAGCATTACGAAGAATGTGGCAAGTCTCCCTCATTGACTCATTATCAATCACCCAAAGACCTCCTACAATACAAAATAGCATGTACAGAAGTGGAAGGATGCATGCTCCAAATAAGTTAATAAAGTTCTGATTTTGTGCCCACTCTCCAAAAATAATGTTACCAGTAACACGGTTCAGATCTTCAAAAATAATGTTACGAGTAACACGGTTCAGATCAATAAGTGTTTTTCTGTAAGGCCTCACTTCAAGGAATATCTGAAACATTATCTGAGGCACATTTTCTTCGATCCATTTGAACCAGAGGTATTGGGCAGCGCTTGGGAGAACTATTTGTCTGTTCCCCTTGGACTTGGAGACTGGAAACCACTTTGCATCTTTTTTGGGATTTGACTCTTAAGGAGTAACGACATTGAACAGTGAGGGCTAACGTAAGAAACAGGTTGTGTAAATAGCGCGCATTGACTTGAACGTTTTTAGGACTAGTCATTTAGAAACTAAAGAAGATTCTGATTTCTTTAGGGTTTAGTAGCATAGTAACTGTGATAGAGTGTGCTCAGCGGAATCTTCACCTTACGTGGGGACTTCACCAGTATTTAGACACTCAAGCATGAATGTATATGTAGTTTCTAGCCTGAGGGAACACTGTAGAATTCATATTTCTGATGGATACAACTACCTGTGGATTCCTCACCTCATGAATACTCCCATGGCGCCAGCATTCTACGGAAATCTTCTTACTAGTCTCTGCACGTCGACGAGGACGTCACTGTCTCGCACGCGACGCCGTCTGACGTCATACAGGCAATAAGAGGTCCTCGACGACGTGCGGACGTCAGTTCCCTTTTTTCCGTGCATTCGAAACGGTTATCTTCGAGGGAGCAACTGTTACTCTTGCGGTTACAGTGTATATCTTGCTGCGTACTCTTTCTCTGTGGAAATAATGTCGCAGAGAAAGTCTGGATTTAAGCCTTGTCGTGAGTGTGGAGGCAAGATGTCGGTGACGGATCCTCATTCCGATTGCCTTTGGTGTTTGAGCTCCGACCACGACGTCTCGACTTGTGATTCGTGTCAGCACATGAATCCGAAGGCCATTAAAGAACGTGAGGCGAAGCTGTTTATGGCCAAGTCAAAGGAGAAGCATCACAAGAAAAAGTCTTCTCCAAGACATCGGCGTCATCGAGACTCCCGGCGCCGTAGAGAATCTCGGCGTCATTCAAGGGAGGCTCGTTCCAGGTCTCCGGATCGGCGCCGGAGGACATGGGAGGTCAGCCCCACGGTGACGCCGCATCCTTCGACGCCGTTGCTCTCTCCGGCGTCTCCAACTTCGCCTGGACAGGCGTCGGTGATTGAGGTATTGGAGCCTCAAGTGTTTTCTCCGGCGCAGACGCCGAGGCCGGCGTCGGGGTCGCCTCCGAGTCAGGCACCCCAGTATCCGGCTTTTCCCACCCCTGGAGCCGATAGTTCTGCATTCTTGAATGCGATGTATGCCATCTTCCAACAGATGGCTCCAGGGGGTGCTCCGGCTGGGCCTTTGGCCTTTTCTTTGGGTGATCCTGCGCCTCTTCGGCCGGCACCCTTTATGCCCTTTCTCCCGTTTGGGAACGTGGGCTCGGCGCCAGTGTCGGCGCCGGTGGCCGCTCCGATGGCTTCGGAGGGATTGGCCCCAGGGATTTCCATCCCGTCGACGTCGAGATTTCGGCCTGTGACTCCGGTGGGTCCATCCGTTTTATCTGCTCTTCAGTCGGCGCCGAAGTTACCTGTGGCGCCTGATGCGGCGTCGGTGGCTTCGGAAGATCGGCGCCGATCTCCGACTTCGGCGGAGGTGTTGTCGACTCCGCGGATTGAGCAACGACTGCATTCAAGGAGGCGTGCTCTCCGGGTACTAGAGGAGCAGGAGTACCAACGAGCCCTAGAGGAAGGAGAGCTAGAGGACTCGGGTGATGGGCTGCGTGGACTGGAGTCGGCCAGTGGGCTGGACACTTCCCCTGAGTGGGACCTTTCGTCCCCGGGGGAATATACCGAGGAAGCTGCTTCCTTTCATACAGTGGTACGGAAGGCAGCTAGTTTTTTGGACCTGCCTTTGCCGGTGGTGGAGGCGAAACAAAACCTTTTGACAGAGGTGTTGCATCCGGCCTCAGCCGCGGCGGAGCCTCTATTACCTTTTAATGACGCTCTGCTGGATCCGGTTTTAGAGGTGTGGAAGAAGCCGGCATCTTCCCCAGCAGTTCACAGAGCCGTGGCCAGGAGGTATCGGACGGCTCCAACTGATCCTGGTTTCCTATCTAGGCACCCTACGCCGGAGAGCTTGGTAGTGCAGGCCTCCTGTTCGTCCAAGTCAGCGCCTGGTTCTTTCCCGACGGTGCCTGGGGACAGAGACTCAAAAAAGCTAGAGGCGCAGTCGAAGAAGATTTTTTCGTCCTGCAGTCTGGCGTTAAAAGCCACTAATGCGACCTGTATCCTGGGGAGGTATATTCATGCTCTGATGGATGACATCTCCTCTTCGTTTACAGAGCTTCCCCAGGGTCTTTTGGATCTTGTCTCTGATGCCCAGGCTGCTGCGACCCAAATTATCCAGACGGGACTGGATACCACCGACTCGGTAGCCAGAGCAATGGGCACAACTGTGGTGGAAAGGAGACAGGCCTGGCTCCGTAACTCGGGCTTTTCGGCAGATGTGCAGTCCACATTGTTGGATCTCCCGTTTGATGGGAACAAACTGTTTGGGGCTAAGGCAGATTCGGCCTTGGAACGTTTTAAGGAGAGCAGGGCCACGGCTAAGTCTTTGGGACTCCAAGCTCCTTCTTCCACGGCCTCTTCCAGATTCTTCAGGAGGTTTCGTGGATTTGGGCGTGGCTCTTCCTCCTCTTCCTTTCGGGGAAGATATCAGCAACCTGCCTCTTCCCATCCCTATAGATCTTTTAGGGGGAGGGGTAGGGTCCGCACCAGGGGAGCCTCTCAGCAGCACTCTGCCTCTTCCTCATCCTCTGGCGGGGTGCAGCAGGGGAAGCAGCCTTAGGCTTCCACCATTTCCCACTCACTCCTCTCCTGTAGGGGGAAGATTACAGCATTTTCTCACCAAATGGGAGACTGTTACGTCGGACACTTGGGTTCTCAGTGTTGTGGGAAAAGGCTACACCCTTCCCTTTCGGGAGTTTCCGCCCCTCATCCCGCCCCGCCCTTCGTATTGTTCACAAGAACACCTCCTGTTGCTAGAACAGGAGGTAGAAGTCCTCCTTTTAAAGGGCGCGGTGGAGTTGGTCCCGGAGCAGGAAAGGGGTCAAGGAGTTTACTCAAGGTATTTCCTGATTCCCAAGAAGGATGGTCGTTTGAGACCAATTCTGGACCTGAGGATCTTGAATTGGTTCCTCAAGCAGGAAAAGTTCAAGATGCTGACCCTAGCACAGGTGCTTTTGGCATTGAACATGGAAGACTGGATGGTGTCTGTCGACTTGCAGGATGCTTACTTTCATATCCCGATACTCAAGTCACACAGGAAGTATCTCCGGTTTGTGGTGGGATCGCAACACTACCAGTTTGCGGTCCTTCCGTTTGGTCTTACTTCAGCACCTCGAGTCTTCACGAAGGTGATGTCGGTGGTTGCGGCAGAGCTCAGAAGGAAGGGGATAGCAGTATTCCCTTACTTGGACGATTGGTTGATCAAAGCCAAGTCCCCGGAGCTTGTGTTGCGTCCTCTGCAGTCAACAACCCAGTTGTTGTTCGACCTGGGCTTTTCGGTGAACGAGCCCAAATCTCACCTGGAGCCCTCTCAGCGCCTCCTGTTCATAGGGGCAGTACTGGATACGACATTGGGTCGGGCCTTTCCTCCGCCTCAGCGGATTCAAGATATTCAGGATTTGGTTCCAATGTTTCGAAATGGAGCGGTAGTTCCAGTCCTCAAGGTCCTTCGTCTGCTCGGTCTTTTTGCCTCCTGCATTCTGTTGGTCACGCATGCTCGCTGGCACATGAGGGCTCTTCAGTGGTGCCTCCGAAGGCAGTGGTCTCAACACAGAGGGGATCTAGAGGGTACTGTCAAGATCTCCAGAGATGCTGCTGTGGATTTGAAGTGGTGGATTGCAAGCAACAATCTTTCACAAGGAAAACCGTTCCAGCAGTCGCCACCAGTGGCCACAGTCATAACGGATGCTTCCACTCTAGGGTGGGGAGCTCATCTGGGGGATCTGGAGATCAAAGGTCTTTGGTCTCCAGAGGAACAGATTTTTCACATCAATCTGTTAGAGTTACGGGCTGTACGTCTGGCTCTCAAGGCCTTCCTCCCTTCCCTTCGTGGTCAGTCGGTACAGGTCCTAACGGACAATACTACCACGATGTGGTACATAAACAAGCAGGGAGGAGTGGGGTCGTACCTTCTCTGCAGAGAAGCTCTTCGACTATGGTCCTGGGCGAAGGACCATCGGATTTGCTTGATAGCAAACCATCTGGCCGGAGTCTTGAACGTGCGTGCGGACAGTCTCAGTCGCCACTTCTCGGCAGACCACGAGTGGCGTCTCCATCCAGATCAAGTCCGTTTAATCTTCCAGAAGTGGGGGTTTCCTCGGGTAGATCTGTTCGCCACTCGAGAGAACGCGCATTGTCCGTTGTTCTGCAGCCTTCAGTATCCGATGCAGGAAGCGTTGGGGGACGCGTTTCAAATGACCTGGTGCGGCCAGTTGATTTACGCGTTTCCTCCCATACCCTTGATTCCTCGAGTATTGAGGTAGATTCGCCAAGACCGGGCTCTAGTAATCTTAATAGCTCCGGATTGGCCAAGGAGGGTGTGGTACTCCGACCTTCTCCAACTCTCAACGTGCCCGCCGCTCCGTCTCCCTTTCAGGGCAGACCTCCTCTCGCAGTCGCAGGGGCAGGTTCTACACCCCAACCTCCAGAGTCTGCACCTACATGCCTGGAGATTGAACGGGGCAACCTGAGTTCCTTCTCTCTCCCGCCTGAGGTAGTGGATGTTATATTAGCGGCCAGGCGACACTCCACTAAATCTATCTACGCTAATAGGTGGTCTAAATTTGTTGCGTGGTGTGGAGAGAGGCAGATTGATCCTTTACATGCTCATCTATCGGACGTTTTGTCTTTTGCTCTATCTCTGGCGCAGAAAGGTTGTGCAGTGGCTACCATTAAAGGTTATTTATCGGCCTTGTCAGCCTTCATATGTCTTCCAGACCAACCATCTTTATTTAAATCCCCTATTGTTATCAGATTCTTGAAAGGTCTTCTAAATCAATATCCTCCAAAGCCATTCGTTATGCCGCAATGGGATTTGTCCTTAGTCCTGACTTTCCTTATGGGGTCCCCTTTTGAACCTATGCATTCTTGCCCCTTGAGGTATTTGGTTTTAAAAACAGTCTTCCTGATAGCTATAACATCAGCAAGGAGAGTGAGTGAGTTGCAGGCCTTATCAGTAAAACCCCCTTATACAACTTTTTATGGGGATAAGGTGGTGTTGAGGACCAAGGCTGCTTTCCTCCCGAAGGTTGTTTCACCCTTCCATTTGGCTCAGGCAATTACTTTGTCCACGTTCTATCCTACGCCTCATCCTTCCAAAGAGGAAGAAAGACTGCACCGTCTGGACCCAAAGAGAGCGTTGAGCTTCTTTATCGATAGAACAAAGGATTTCAGGCTGGAGGATCAGCTGTTTATTGGATACGTGGGCAAGAGGAGAGGAAAGGCAGTCCACAAGAGAACACTATCCAGGTGGGTTGTTCTTTGCATTAAAATATGTTACTCTTTGGCAAAGAAGGATCCTCCTGAGGGCATTAGAGCTCATTCCACCAGAGCTAAGTCGGCCACTTCGGCCTTAGCCAGAGGTGTTCCTGTGGTCGACATCTGCAAGGCCGCAACTTGGTCGTCCCTTCACACTTTTGCAAAACATTACTGTTTAGATTCTGAGGTTAGAAGGGACGGCCATTTTGCACGGTCAGTGCTGCAGGATTTCTTGGTTTGACCATTTAGGCACCCACCGCCGGGCGTGGTACTGCTTTGGGACTCTATTCATGAGGTGAGGAATCCACAGGTAGTTGTATCCATCAGAAGAACGAGTTACTTACCTTCGGTAACGACTTTTCTGGTGGATACATTAGCTACCTGTGGATTCCTCACGGTCCCACCCGCCTCCCCGTTGCCTTTATGGTCTTGCCAAGTAATCCTTGAGTGCGCTCCTCTTGATCTTTGAGGGTGCAATAGATGTATATATATAATATATTTATATATATATAGGTATATGTGTATATATCTTTATGTATATACTTGGTGTGTGTATATATTTTAAAAGAGAGAGTTTTATATATATATATATATATATATATATATGTACATAAAAAGATTTACAGTTATTCATACAATGTGGTGTATTTTTACAATATAATGGATGGTGCTTTGTTCTTTCATTGCATTGCCTGGTTGTTCTCATGCACGTAAAAAATGATTGGTACTGACGTCCGCACGTCGTCGAGGACCTCTTATTGCCTGTATGACGTCAGACGGCGTCGCGTGCGAGACAGTGACGTCCTCGTCGACGTGCAGAGACTAGTAAGAAGATTTCCGTCGAATGCTGGCGCCATGGGAGTATTCATGAGGTGAGGAATCCACAGGTAGCTAATGTATCCACCAGAAAAGTCGTTACCGAAGGTAAGTAACTCGTTCTTCTACAACAGTGATAATGCTGCATTTAGTGCAGACTGAGAACAGATATTTTCATTTCTGGGAGCCACATACAGTTAATTCTTGCTTGTATGTCCTGCACATGAGCAACAGTTTTAGACACTTCTAACTGCTTGCACTGGACCCATTACTGAGGTTTCAGGCATGTGTAAGCATGTGAGAATGTGAACAGGTGTGTTCAAGGTAACTTCCATGTAACGTCACGGCAGGTGAGGATTTGGTCTGAGTATGCTTGCATTACTTGGAAGACAATGCTTAAAAAACGGTCTTTTTTCCACACCACTTGGCAAAGGGAGTTTGTGTCAATGGTCATTGTAGAGACTGCAGGAGTGGAAAAGAATGTAAAAGTAATGCAGTAGTCTCAAAACATTAACCTGGCCTACATGGTCATGGGGGCTGTAAACCCAGCCTCCGGCTTCTCGAACCCTGCTGCCCAAAAAAAAAAAGTACAAATACACATGCAGGTTGCAGTGTTTTTAAGAAGTTTGACATGTACTTTTAACTTTTACGTGTGCTGGTAGTGAAAAACTCTTAAATTCTTTTTTCATTACTGCAAGACCTGCCTCTCTTATAGGATAGCATAGGGTTATTACATTTAATAAGTGATAACTTTCAATTGGGAGCAAGTAGGAAAGTCAAGTTTCGTCTCTCATGAATTGTAATTTAAAACCCTCTTTTAAAGTAAACTTGGATTTTGTTACAATTCAGAAAGTTGGGAATTTTTCTCCTAACCATTTAGTTCCTGCAGCCTTCGTCCTGGGTCAGATGACGAGGTGTAGTTCGGCAGTTGGCCTTTGTGGATTACTTCCAGACAGTGAGGCAAAGGGGGATAGGTGTCAAGATGGGTCATATCTATCAGGCTTGGTAGAAGGAGATGGCACCTAGCGCACTTGCGCATCACAAAGACTCTGCCCCAGCTCAGAGGGTTTCACACTAGTCTTCTGTGCCCACAGACATGCTAGGACAAGGGGGCAGGAAATTCCCGACACCTCTATAGAGAAGGACTCTTGAAGCTTCTCCCACTTCAAAGTGGGCCCCAGGTATAAATAGTGGGCCCTCAGACCCAACTAGTCAAATCACTTCTGGACCTGTTGACTGGCAGAAAGAAAGACAGCCCAGCTGAGATGTTTGCCCTGCTACTGAAACTCTGGTTTGCTGACCAAAGACTGCTGTTGCTGCCCCAGGATTCTTCTGCTGCTTTGAGGTCTTTTGCTGTCTCCAGCCTACCTCTGTAGACCCAAAATTTCAGAAAATCTCCAAGGGCCTGTCAACTGGTCCCCTGTTCAAAGCCACAGGGATTCAAAAGGATTCTTCATTGTTGACACAGCTCCTCACATCGCGCCACAACTCAAGACCGACACCAGCTCAGCGCACCACATCTCATCCATGGTACTGATGCACTACAGTACAAGGCCTTGCAAGCCCAGGTGGCTTCTTCGATGACACAGCTTGACACCTTCATTGGACCAGTACAATGCATCTTGTCGTTAGCGCAAACACAACGCAAGTCCTTGCGAGCTCCTATCAATGGCTCCTCGGTCTCACATCGCAAACACACGGCAATGGCTGCATCTACTTCAGCACTGCACGACGCATCTCCACGCTGGACCTCACATTACAGCTACTCATCGATGACTACTCAATTGCGGCCCACGCAGCTTGGCGCAAGGACTTTGCATCTTGACGCTCAGGCCACAAGGTACTTTGTCAGCAGACTGAACTCAGTCCTGTATCCAGCCCGCGCTCCATCGCAGACTGCCTGAACTTATGGCCTGGACCTGGTCCACTGCGACCAGATAACCACATTTGGAACTTTTCTCTTCTTAGCACTGATTTCTACCAGGCCTTTACAATTGCATATATCTGGTTGGATCTTTGTAATTTTGGTGTCAAATAATTTATTACATTTTGCTCTATTTTTCGAAACTGGTGTGGGATTTTCTTGTTGTGATTTCACTTTATTCTTGTTTTGCAGCACTGCATACATCCTTTACACATTGCTGCTAATTTAAGCCTGACTGCTTTCGTGCCAATCTACGAGAAGCTTAAAGACAGGTTAATTTGGGTTTGCTTGTTGTTTCACCGTGTCCGGTATTGTAGTTGAAGCTTGAGTAGGGTGTCACGCACCTCAATCGGTAACCCAATTTCTCTCTATTTAGCTATAGCTGCAGGGTTTGAAGACCCAGAGGCTGGGTTCACAGCCCCCAGAGCAGCCCTTATGACCATGTAGGCTAGGTCAGTGTTCCAGAAAAATATGGCAAGGGGTCATGGGACCCTTGCTGGACCACAGTGCCACTAATTTACATATACATAAATACATCTCCACAATGCTGCCCAACCGACTGGCACGCTTGTGTGCTGGTGCCTTTTTCCAGCAGGACCGGACCTGAATTAAAGTTAAACAGAGAAGAGTGGAACTCCCAGATATATTCTCCAATTCTAAATTTATTGATAGAATGCCATTTTGGTATTTTCAATGCCTATTTATTTTATTTTTTTAAATAAATCTCAGGTAATTAACTATTACTTAGTTTTCTCTTGTTTCATACTTACATACTCTTTTTCTGGGAGTTGTAGTGCATTCCTACTTGTTACTATCAATCATATGATGTAGCCGTGTTTGTTTGAACTTCTTGATCTCCTGCATCACCAACTTGTTGTCGATATTTAACTACTTTTACCCTCAGTGGGAGATTTGTACGTTTGCAGTTAACTTTTGCTGGTAACTGTGCCTTTTGAGAAATGAGTACATTCCTGTTGATCACTGCAGTTCTCATGGTGTTGCCATTATCATAACACCTTTGGTAATCATGTCAATCACCTTTTTAACGTTGTAGTTTGGCTGTGTCTGATTTTGGTTATGCCCTCAATGGCCGATTTTAGTAAGCCTCCTTTCCCATGTCTTTTTTTAAAAATATTTTACTTTAAATTTATTTTTGACGAACGATCTTGCATTCCTAGTGAACTATGTTGTGTTTTGCACTTTTTTCTATTAGATTATCCACTGATAGCTTGAAATATTCCCATAATCCTATAGTTCTCTAAGGGTTTTGTGCTAAAATATTTGAAGTTACCGATGTATGTGAAGTTCTTCATCATTGTTTAGTCTATATAACATCATGGTTCTTAATTTAATAGTGTACCTCGATTCTGTTTTTCTCAACTAATGATGACACATGAGTAAAAGCAGGTTGGGAACATTTAGAAAATATATGTTGTGCAATGATGCTTTGTACAGAAACATCCCTGGGGCACTGAATAAGCTTCCATGTGTTCCCAACCTGCTGTTATTCCACTAGCAAATAGCTCTTGCAGGACAAAGTCCCTTTTTGGGGATTTGCTGTCCATTGTGATGTATCAAATGTGGTCAAAATATGGACGCATTGATCCAGATGTAGATAATTTTGGCAGGTGGTGCATTGGAAATTGTGGTGTTGCCATTTGGCACTTTTGTCCATCGTTTTCCATAGTCATGCAACTCTGATGTCTAGTGAACTCTTTTCTAGAGACTTTGACCCTGTTATCCATAATAGTAGCTTTTATTAGAAGTAATACATGCTTAACTTTCCAGTGAATGCCTTTATGTGCTTGATGGGATATGAGCGGTGAACATTTTTGAGTGTGCCCAACATCTTGCAAACATCCAAAGTGAACGTGTTTTCCCGTCAGACTGTGAACCAGTACTTCTTGGGGTACTGGTAAGCCCAATCAAAGTTGAGCTTGAGCAAATAACAGTCTCCTGGTGCCTAACCAACATTAGCCAATGTCTACTTCTATTTCTGCTCACCTGCAAAGGAGTGGCCCACTTTTCTAATCCAGTGAGGTTGTTAATTTGATTAAACTTTCATAGGACTGAGATGTGGCTCATTAGTTGCAGAATGTCTGTCAAATGCAAAAGTATCCGTGTAGTGGAGTTTTTAGTTCAACTACAAGTCGAGTCCGGTGTGTGCAGGGAAGCACATTATTTTTAAGCAAAGTACGTTTTTGGAGAGCCGGCTACTCTGCTGAGAAAATGCTTCTACTTGGTAGTGGAGTTGGGATTTAAAAATTGAGTGCTGCTACTTGATATAAATGTATTGTCCAATCAGAAGCATCCTCTGTGTAAGTGTGCTTCCAAGAAGTTAGATGGAGCTCTGTTGTATGGAGGGGAGGGAATAGGGGGCGTGGGAGAACCTAATGGGGTAGGCATTTCTCTGACTGAAGCTCCAAAGCAGTAGTTTTTTTTCCCTTTTGTCAATTCGCCCATCGAAAACACACGTACACTCCAAGGACGGTTGATAACCAGCACAATACACGTCTCCGTCTCCAAGGTGTGCGATGCTGTGTGAATAGATATTTCATTTACTTCCTTCTTATTCCCATTGAGGCCTTGAATCGAGCGAGAATGACAGAAATTATGGACATATGCTTTGTTTTCCTCAAACGTCAAGGTTATTCCCCAAATGGAGTAATTAGCACGTATTGCCTTTGTTCACCATCTGTGTTTGTGTGAATGTAAGTGAAAGCATTTTTCAAGCGCTGGCTTTTTCTGTCGGCAAGTGTTTCTTGGCAACTGGAGAGAGTTTTTCGGTAAATATGGAGTGGGCAGATCGTTTTGAGATGTATGAAAATTAGGTAGCTGTGAGCAGCTTATTTTCTCGTTGGAATGCCACTTACCTTGTTTTAAGGCTTCAGAGTATCAGTGATATGGTAATAAGTGATTTTGCAGTACCATTACTTTGAATGCAGTACTGCTGTTCAGTTTAACAAGAAGGTGTGCTTAGAGTGTCAGGCTGCTTGTCAATGAATATCTCATAATTTACTATGGTGTTGGATTTTGCTGTTGTGTGAAATGTATTCCTGCCTCTGCGTATATTTTCCCGATCCTTTTGAGATTACAATTTACTTTTTAGAATTATAAATGACAAATTGTAAACTGTAAATTATCAAAATACTTTGTGTCATTAAGAAAGCAGCGTGTAATCTAATGCGTTCATGTCATTTTGGAGCATGAAGAGAACCGCTTGACAGTGAAATAGCAGCACGTTGGGTGTCAATGGTTATTAATAAGGTAATATGACTACTAGCAGCAGTAATTTGTAGCTTTCAGAAATAAATGAGGATTGAGTATATTTTTCACCCTCTTTTTCGGTCTGGCTTCTAGTAAATTAATTTATCTGCAAATGACGCACCAGTGTACGGTTGTTCAAAGAGCTGAAGTGGCTAAGCAGCAATGAACTGCAGTGGAGGCGCCCTTGCCGGCCTTGTGCAGTCTCCACTCGGACTTGCAGTTTCCTTGCCTTCAGTCTGGAATGGAATTACGCAGTAGAAATGATTGTGGCTTGGTTCTGATTGTGGAGTGTATTCCCAGGCCAGTAAACATAGACGCAGTAGTACTCCATTCTGCTTGATTCTTTTAAAAATCACTCATCAAGCTGATCCTGAAACCCGAATAGCTTAGCCCTAAACGTGAAAATAATCAACTAAATCCAATCAGAACCAAATGTAATTAGTACACTTAAGGGGGGAAATGCTAATTAGACTGAGTAAAGGTATTTCAAATTGTATTTATTCCTGTCCGCATTTGCCAAAGGCAGCGATAATAGAAATATTGGTACATAAGTAGATCTAGTAGCATTGCTGGCATTAAATAAATATCCCTGGCTGCAGTCTACAATCGATCTAGACAGGTTGTGATCATGTAAATACACTTTGGGAATCTTTGTTGTAGCTGTTTAATGCAAGCGCAAGGGCACTATTATTGGGCTCATTGTGGACACATTTAAATAGAAAAAGGCACAATGTAGGAACGCCCCTTTTCTCTACTTTTATTTAGCTTCCCAGTGGGGCTTTTGGTGAAATATTAGACAAAGTCTCTTTTTATACCAGACCCGGATAGTTCAGCGCCTCCCTGTGAAGGGATTTCCTACGTAATATATGGATATTTTGGGTCTATATGTAACTAGATAAGTCGGGCATAGTTACCACATAAGTCTAGCTTGGCAAGGCATTGGGGTTGTTGCCCAGTGAAGGGGAAAGAAAAATCTTTTACATATTTAGTTGTTGGGATGACATATTAAAAGGTGAAGAATTTTGTTGCATGTTCTATTGGCAGATGGCTTCGATTTTTGGTGTTTAGAAGGCATTACAGAGCTTTCCACAACTGATTAACAAAAAGGTTGTACAAACGCAAACAACCCCACCAGTGAATGCTTCAAAATTGATTGTTGGGAAGTAGTTTGAGGGCTTTGATTGCTACATACTACGAGGATTTTAAGGCTGAATTTCCTGCTATTGTGTCTCACACTTGAAGGTAAGAAGAGGTCATTTGAGTAACTTAGGTGGCAACTGATATTCCCACTTAGATCCATCTTTTGAAGCATTACTGCTGTGGAGATAGGGAATGCACAAGTACATTGGAAGAGTTGTATTTCTTTGAAAAATGATATAGTAGACATTAATATGGCAAAGGGGAGTCTGTTGCTTTCTGTGAGTTCAAATTCAGCTATAGATTGATGGTGTGTCAGTATGCTAGGTCATTAGATTGGGGTTATGTATGACAAGAGGCAAGTGGACATGTTTTCAGGCAGGGTTCAGGAAGGACCAGACTTGTTCAGGTTCATTAGTAGCAAGTGCTTTTCTGCTTTTACAATATACCAAATGACACCACTGAAACCAATGATTAGGAAATGAAACATACATTTTGGGTTAGCAAATTTGAGATTAAGCAAATAGATTGGGAGAGCACATATAAAAACTTCCACAAAAGTGAACTTTGGTGCAAGCTCCAGTGTGATCTTAAAATTTACTGGAAACCAACAAAAACTCTTTGCCTTAGCTTTGTTGGGCAGTTGGTAGGCATGCAATGTTACTTTTAAATATTTTAGCCAATGATTTATGTAAATCAGTCTGAAGCCTTTTAACCAACCTCTAGAGCAGTCAGTGGTTACTGGACTGCGTTTGGGGTGGGTACTGTTGTATAACAGTGGTGTCTCAGAGTTTCAGTCTGTATTGCACTCAGTTGAATGACTAGGTTATGCCCTGCATACATCTTACTCTAAAAGTGTACCTACGCCGTAGTGGTAGTAGATTTAAAGTTACAGTTTGACACAGTAATTACACTTCATAAACTTGTTGCCCAGGCAGGACTGCATTAACTCGTCTGACTAGACGGTGTTTAGAGGTGGGTAGAGTGTTGCATTTTGAAAAAAATCAGCAACACAAAAAATCCAAACAGCCTGCAGACCTTCAGGGGTTTTGTTTTGTGGCGTTTACACAGTAACGCACTATAATGAAAATACGATTTGGGTCTGTGTACAATTTATCCTATGTGCCAGAGATCTACTAGTGTTTGAGGAGCCCTTAGGCTTTCAATACTTCGATATGGGTATGCTTGTCAGTGACTAAGGCCCTCATTCTGACCCTGGCGGTCGGCGGAGAGACGGCGGTCGGACCGCGAACAGACCGGCGGTATTAAAAATGGCATTCTGACCGCGGCGGTCCCCGCCGCGACCGACCGCTACTTCTCCACTCCGACCGCCGCGGCGGTCATGACCGCGGGGCTGGAGTTTGCGCACTCCGGCCCGGCGGTCGTCCCAAGACCGCCAAGGGTATTATGACCCTGCCTACCGCCGCGGTTTCTTGCGGGCGGGAACCGCCGTGCGAACCATGGCGGTAAGCACTATCGGGGCCAGGGAATTCCTTCCCTGGCACTGATAGGGGTCTCCCCCACCCCCCACTACCCACCCGAGTCCTCCCCCCACACCCTCCACCCCCCTGCCACCCCCCAGAGGTGGTACGAACCCCCTCCCCACCCCCACCCCGACATGCACATACATGTACCCCGACATGCACACACCCCCAACATGCACATATACACACCCCCTACACACACATACACAACGGGGACACATACCCGCACACATACATGCCGACATGCGCACCTGCCGAACAGCACACATTACCCATAGACACAGCAGCACCCCCCGCCCGCATACACGCACTCACACACCCCCTCTACACACTCACACGCACACCCCCATGCACGCCCACATCACACAACACCCCCCCACCCCCTCCCCTCACGGACGATCAACTTACCTTGTGCGTTGGTCCTCCGGGAGGCGACGGGAGCCATAGGGACGTGACCGCCAACAGAAGACCGCCAACAGAAGACCGCCACACAGAAATGTGGGTCGTAATTCTGTGGGCGGTGTTCTGCTGGCGTGGCGGTGGAGGTTGACTAGTCTCCACTTTCCCGCCGACCGCCAGTGTGGCTGCTGGCGGTTTTCCGGCGGAACGCTCCCAGCGGTCAGAATGCGCACAGCGGCACACCGCCGCGGTCGGCGGTCTTCACCGCGGCGGTAACTCAGCGGTCTTGCGAAAAGACCGCCAAGGTCAGAATGAGGGCCTATATCTGCTAAACACACATTTTACAAATGTACTGTGATATGTATTGTAGTATCAAATGATCTATTTTCTATGTTCCTTATTTACCCATAGGTGTAATTTGAGGGAACATCAGTAGCTTTGAGCACAAATGGCTGAAACTAAAAATCCTCAGATAGCCTAAGAGCTTTCACCCGAACTGGCCTCTGATTCTTAAGCCACAAAGAGGTTCGGATCCACTTGTTGTTCGATAGAAGAGTTCTGACCTGGCACAATGTAAATGTTTCTCTGGGAATCAGTGTTGTATGCAACTGGAAACCATTTGGGGTATTACTGTTTGATCCATGAACATTTTTTCAGTGCTATAAACTATACATTTTCCTATAAACAATGTACGCGTTGTGTGAGTTCTTGGGATTAAGTGTGTGCATTGATTAAACTCGTTATCTTTTTAATTTAGCCTTTTTGCGCCCTTACCACCTATTAGTGATACCATTGTTAAATGTCATTTGATTATATATGGCCATTGCTTATTTACAATGATTACTTGTAGTTTGCGAGTGGGAAACCCAAAGTGACAAAATAATATCCAACCCCTCTGTCCTTTTGGTCATAATTGATCATGGTGAAAATGAAGTTTGCATTGATCATTTGTTTTTAAAACGTATCATAACTTCGGAAATAAACGTGTGGTGCATGATGCCTATTTCCGATTTGTTCAGTTAGATTAAATTACACTTGAGATCTTTCTCTGTGTATCTTCAGGCAACATTTGTGCGACCTTCGTGCTCTGTAAAAAAATTTTTTTACCGTGGCCCAAGCGTACTATTAATTTCTTAGACTTGGGTCTAGAACTGTTTATATACCCATCTAGTGTAAGATGCTATTTATTAACATTAAGTGTGGAGAGGTTCCATGTCTCACGGGAAGCAAAGCCTCGAGTTGGTCATGAAGCCCACCCCCTCCCTAATCAATGACAATAAATAGCATATTGCATTTTGTATACATGGTTTATGCCGAGGGATTTTTTTTCATGCGTGTTTTCATTTAAACATTAGTTAGTATTTAAACAAACTAGGTTGAAAAGCATTATATTTGTGCAGTGAGGTAAAATCGTATTGAGGACTTAATATAACTATTAGCAGAGATGTGTTCCTGTGTAAAGCCATTGTAAATGCAATAGTTGAAGCAGTAAACATTTTTTTCTTGTGTCAGTTTCCGTGTATTATGATAATATTAGTTTGCCCTTTACGTTGTAGTAATAAATGTATGAATTTGGAATTAAAATCACTGGCATGGTACACATTTCCCTTTGTAGAAAATGCTTACAACAGTATAATGTCTTAGTAGAATAAACAGAACTCCAAACATGCAGTGAAATAGCTGTTCTGGAAATCAGCAGCACTTGTGACTAACAATCTATTCCACACACATGCACTACTGCCCGGCAACGGACATGCCTACCGATTGGAAGCTACGTAAACTGTTAGATACAGCATTCTGGTGTTACCGCAACTAGTCACAGTTAACACACCTGTGTCACTTGAAATACATTCCCTCACACACTACAGACAACATGGCTCCCAACTAAATCAGTCTCTGCTCTACAACTGAAGCCTTATAATATTTTTTAAGTAATGTACAGACCATAAAAAGTACTACGGTTTGATACCGATGATCGATTAATTGCTGTATATATGCCAGTAAAAGTGTTTAATGCTGACTTCAAACAGCAGAAGGATGCATTTTATGCACTTTTCAGACAAGTGGCTAGAGCGTGCAGCACAACATTGTACAGTACCACTGAGGAACTATTTTACACACTTGAAATGCAAAATGGCAAAAATTAATATAGATCCAGTTCATGATGTGTAAGTGTAGGAAGTGCTGCAAAGATCTAAAGAAGAGATGTCTTCCAGTAATTCATTAGTGGCTGATTCCTTGGTCTGTAGAGATGTCAACCATCTTTGAGGACTCAACAAAACCATTCATCCAGCTCCGTTACAGCATCCGCAACTGAGAGATTCTAGGAGTACACAAGATGACTGTGAGACTCCAACTTTGTATAACTTAAGTTTACTTAATAGAGCATCTGTAGTCTGGTCTAGACCAGGAGGTAGTACTAAATATATCAATTGTCAGCTTGATAATAGCCTATCCATGCCGAAGCCTACATAGAGTTTGCAGCTCTGCTAATAATTTATAGTTATGTAAGTATAATTTGTAACAATGATGGAACAGACACATCTCAGGCGTTAGCTTAATATAAGGGGAAACATCAACCTAATTAAGTTAGGTAGAATGAGCCAACTACAGAGGGCAGAATTAAATAAGAGAATTACATTTAATTTAGGAAACCTGTAAAATACTGGCTCAAACAAAAAAAACAGGCAAATCTGTGAAACTCACACCTTAAACTCTGATTTACGTGAAGTCTGAGCTTCAGTAGACTCTTGGCAGACCCCTTAGGAGATTTGTTTTTTGGAATTGAAAGCTGTTAATCAGGATTTCTATCAAGGTACCATCTTTTCAGAGAGTTTTGGTCCTTATCAGTGCTTCCTAGTTCCCAGGACCCTCATGGAGATACGTATTAGAGGCACAGCCACCCCTAAGCCAATCCTCTTGACAAAATCCTACGTTGTTTAATTCTCTCCCACTAACTCGCACTCGGCCATCATTGAAATACATGTCCCATGTTATGTTATGTCAATCAATTAGCTCCCAACTAAGTAAACTCATTGAAGGGAGGAAGTCAAGAGGATTTGATTATGAATACGGGTGCATCAGCTTCCTGAGAACAAAGATGTAGGAGATCATAGCTAAGGAGCGACGGGTGATTTCTTGGGCATAGACGTGGCATAACTAGGAGCCAAGCCAAAAAGAGTAAAGATGTAATAAAGGTTTTTCTAGGACTCATGTAAAGTGGGGTTGTAGCAGGGGAGCAGACTCTTAAGGTTATATAGGGAATGGGCTAGTTAAATCTAATCTCCCCTTATATTGATATATTAGGGCATATTACTTCAAAAGTTGAAAGAATGTTAAAACTGATCGAGGTCAGTAGTGGTTTCAGCACAAAACCAAGTTAAATTGAAGTACTACTTCACCTAATCCCCCATCACTTATATACTTATCTAACTTTCTTAGTGTGGTTGTCTGATGGCATGCATGGGCGTTGGTTGTAATTTGGAATATCTTCTTATGTGCATAGGTGTCAAATTATGATCTTTGTGAATTGTGGGTAAGTGGGTGTTGAGGTGTTTGAGGATATGTAGTGTCTCTTATAGTATATATGCAGCTAATGGTATGTATGTGTGGACGTCTTATGAGGTTTGTGTGGATATGTGAGGGTAGGCATGTTGCATGCTTGATGGTTTGATTTCTTGTCTCTGCTTGTGGTTGTGTCTTAATCTCGCCTGATGTTCATGAGCAGATTAAAAGGTTGAAAAGAAGTCAGCGAGGAAAGACCTCTACCTTCTCCATCAATGGGGGCAGAATTCCATACTTTTTTGTCTATACCTGCCTTGCCCAATTGTGTAACCCATCTCCCCTCCGTCAAGGGGGAAGAAGTTGGGGGGGGGGGAGATTGGGGGTGGTGAGTGCATTTTCAGAATTTAATGCCCTGTGTTGCAGAGGAGGGTAGAGTTGATTTTATATATTGGTAGAGGAGCATTTTAGCAAGTACAGATTTGCCCTAATCTTTACCACTCCTTACGAATGTTAAGAGAGAGAGAAAAAACGTACCTCTGGGTGGAGGTGTATTTAAGGACCTGACACCACCTTGCACAATTACAGTGGGAGTGTGAGCATTGTACCCCATTAATCTCCTCTCCTGTCTCACCCAAAGGCAACAGGTGTAGTTTTGTAACTACCTCTGTGTTGCCCAAATGCGGGATTAGGTGTGTTGCTACCCCATCCCGACTCTGCATTTCTCAAAAACATTGAGGGGTTGGGACAATATTTCTCTTCAATCCCAGTTTCTTATCTAAGGGCACAGGAGGGTAATTTGGAACTAACCTACCTTGCCTAAAAGAACAGTAGGGTGTTGCTTCCCTCTCCTCGCCTTGCCCAATGGTAGAGAGGGTTTATTTATTCCACCTTTGCCCTAGCCAAACGTACGAGGATGAGCACGGTTTTGTAAGAACCGCTGCCTTGCTTCAAGGGTGGCAGTAGTGTGGACCCTACTCTGGCCCACGGTGCCAAAGGGTATGGAGGCTTTAATATCACAAAAAAAGAGGAGGGAATGGTTGCAAGCAGACCTGCTTTTCTTTAAACCGCCAAATGCTGTAGGCTGTGAGGAGCAGGTGAGCTCACATCTAGTAGCTGCCCGTTCCTTTGTAGACCTCTGACTGCTGCGAACCAGGGAGAAGGAAGGAGGATGAACAGTGCATTTTCAGCAATATTCAGTGGCATGTTTTATGACTCCCAGGCCTTGATAAAGCATAGTTTTTCTTTGTGTGGTTTAATAGAAAAGCAATTTCATAGAATAACATTACTGAAAACCCATCTCACCTAGACTGTTTATAGGAAATTTGCAAGATGAATGGCATTTATCATTTCATAGAGACCAATTCATAGAATGGCGTTTTGTACAATGAGTTAACTACATTTATGACTGACCAAGATTATGGAGATGAAGTAACGGCTGAGTAAATAAACTCTGTTGAATAGCGGATTTGGGCAAGTAGGGGAGGATGTGTGCAAGTAGAGGAGGATGTGTGCAAGTAGGACAGGATTGTGTGTGTGTTACAAGACCATCTTAACTGGTATAGCCCACTATGATGGGCTATAGTACATATTAGGTGTGCGTTATATAGTCCAGTTTCACCATCTCAGCGTTCTTGTGACAGTCACAAATCACTTGGTCTTTGGCTTCCTGGTTTATAAGGTCACCTGAACCTGTCAATGGCAATATTGGCCTGTGTTACATGGTTACCAGTTATATTCCCTCTATATATAATTACCGACTTTTAATGTGTACTCTTTCACATATTAATTTGGAGTTAATTTGTCCCAGAATTCCTCCAGGGATCCCTATATAATGTTTTGACATTCGCTTTTATAACATTCTGGAATTGCCTTGAAACTCTCAGCAGTCCATCCCTGTCATCTGACATCAAAGGTAATGACCTTGGGGTGTGGCGGTAGGGCGGTGGGTTCGAGAGAGGTGGTAAGAATCAGTATAGTGCCACATGGTGCATAGTGAGCAGGACCGTCAGATTTTTACCTTTTATTGTTACTTGAAGTGACATTCACCTTAAATATTGAATGGCTAATAGTAGTTATATACTTGTTCTGATTGTGGGTTAAGGTTGGCAGAGAAGTCACATCTCCCTTTCTGGCATTCGCTGAGATCCATATAATGAAGGCTGCAGCATGAACACCATAGGTACCTTCTATGCTGTTAGAGTATAAAACACTGGAGAAATTTATATTCATAGCATATGCTGGCTGCAGATACACATGCTATGCACACTCCTGCTATCTAGTGTTGGGCCTGGACTTTGGGAGTTTTTTCTCAAGGAAGACTTTTACTGTCAACGTGCGTGGTGTCTCCTCCTGAAAGTAATGTGCACGTTCAGCGACTCCAGTTAACTCCTAAGACTAAAGAAGGGCTGAAACGCTAGCCATCTTGGAACAGTAAAACGCACACGACAAATCAAAAACCTAAACTTTTTCAATACCTGACATTGTTCCTCAACTGTATTGATTTGAAACAATGAGGCTTCTGTTCAGGACACTACAGAGCGACATGCTAGGTCTCTAGCTGGGATGGCGCATGGTTTCCTATTATCATTGGTGAGTTTGCGACTGTTTGAATATGATTAACATTTAATTGTTAAATAATTATGGCACACTCGGGTAGCACATTGAGGTATTTCTTTTGATTTTGAAGGTTTTTATTAGTTCGATTTTTTATTTGTCTCCTTTGCTACTTAGGAGGAAGTTTGAACGGTTTACAATTATTAGTTCAACTACTTTGGGAAGCACAGATGAGGGATTACGTACAATAATTTTTTACTGAGCTCTTAACATCTACCATTATAAGCTATTGGTATTGATTTAAAGGTTATGAGGAGATGTACAGTGAGGAGCTACGCTGCACTTAGTATTCTTTAGACAGGTACTTACTGTTAAGGTTCAACAGATTTTGATATGCAGTTATAATCCAATACACTTTACAATGTTGATCACAACCTGTGTTAGGTTATTTAATTTGTTTCATCACCGCAGTTTATAGGTTACGAGCAATTACGTTTTATGGTACACAAGTCATGAGTGGTCATATTTTCCTGTATGTCACAAATTGCAATGTTGATTAAGACACATATTAGGCCTCCTGAGCATAGGTTTCAGTGATTGTTGTATTGAACACAAGTTACGAGTGATCATGCTATGTTGGTTGTGCATTTACTGCCAAGGGTGATAAATTCTTCTGTATTCAGTAACATGGACTTGTTGAATAGAACAAAGAAGTATTTAGTAGTATTTCATTACAACATTTTATTTTACTTTTGTGTTGTTTATTTTGTTCCAGTAACAAGAGATGATGGAATCCAATGTATGCACTTGAAAAAAAATTGAAGAGTAAAATACAGTTTCAGAACTGAACTTATTTGCAAATTAGACCATATGGAAATATAACGTTTGACTGATGAATTACTTAGATTGAATGGTTAAAGACTGAAACAAAGCATATATGACTCCCAGGACAGAATACCAGTGGTAGTGCACATAGGGGACGCGATTCCTAAGACTGAACAGCGCTGTTATTTTGTTATTTTCTAAGTGATTACACCCAAGATCAGATGTTGATACCAGTGTGCACACCCTTACCTGATTTACAAGTGTTTGCTTCTACTACCATTTGGTGTGCGTTGCCAAACATATTTTTGATGGCATTGTTTTTTTCCCGCAATCGGGCTCAGGTGGACTGCGTCGGAGCTCTGTGCAGCTTCAACACCATTGCAGCCTACGGACGCCTAACTGCTCGAACGAATCACAACTCAATGACAATAACAATCACATGGTTCCATTAAAAGGACAGAATTCTCCAGACTTTGACATCAGAAGCCTTTCAAAAACCCGTCGAGAATGTTTGTCTCCAGGTATTAGGGGGTAAAAAAGACAGGCTTTTTCGAAAGTGCCCTAAGAATGCATAAAAAACAGGACTGCGCCGCGTGCAACCTATTCAAAAATAAAAAGACCTTAAGAAGGAGGCAGGACCACAGACTGGCCCATACCATGGAAACTGAGTTCTCCCCAGAGAAAGCCCACCAGCTCCAAAACATCGAGGGCAAGGTAGATGCTGAAATTGCAACTGGAGATAGCTATATATTTTTGCAGCCATCACTACGGCGCCTCTGACAAGTCCAGTGAGGGAGAGGAGTCAAATGTGTTTGTTCAGGACACTATGCCCAAAGCTCCACCACCAGGGTCAGGGCCCAGAATGAAGATAATACCGCAGGCCGTTAGTACAATTGACCCACCCACACTAAAGACATTTAGTCCACCCACACTAAAGACATTACATAAACCTCCCCACAACACCAAGGTGTTCCACAGCCCTCGAAGTTCTGGCCGACACCAAGAGCAAGCCTCGGAGCTGAGACAGGATGAGAACATTCTCAATCTCAATCGGAATTAAGGCATAAGGAGAAGCATGGAGCTGACACCAGGCCGATATCAATGCCAAAACAACCATTGACCCTGTCACATACATCGACGCCAGCAAAACCTCAATGCCGCACTTCGGCAATAGATAAACATTCAGAGCTGCAGAAGCAACCGGTGTCGAGTAATACAAGGCCAAAACACTACCGGGAAGAGCATGACCACTCCTCAACGCCGAAGACCTCAACTCCTACGATGCTGAAAACAAAGGCTCCCTCATTGGCAACAAAAAAGGTGACTGAGATGCAGGCAAAAGTGCCACATACGCCCATGCTTCTAGAAGAAGAAGGCAATGTCTTTGAAGGCCTTCAAGCCTTGATGCAGAAACGCCATCAGGCACAGGAAGACCACAAACAAGAAAAAACTTACAAGTGACAAAGCCAAGAATTGGATATTCCACAGCCATTGTTAGAAAAGGTGACAATAGAGCACAGAATCACAAGCCTCATGCCACAAAGCTGCCCAGTGTCACCACACACTAGGTCTCTCTCGCCCTCTCACGGGGCAGAGGAATTAAACAGCCCCAGCCATAAGATTTACTACTCAGATTCACAGGGAGAAATCCCACAAAACCCAGAACCATTGGATGACTATGATGTGTTCACAGGGTCGGAAGGGGCCCACTAGGGTTTTGCGCTGGTGGCTTCAGCCCCGGCTCCAGGGGGCACCCATTGATCCCTTCCTGTATCCGAATTGACATCTGTTGTACCACTTCGACCTTCCCCAATGCCGGTTCTGATGTCAACGCTCCCAACACTGTCCATGACCCCTGGTGACGTCAACCCCATCCATGTTCATTGCCGACTCCGATACGGAGCTAGACCAGCTTTTGTGCCCTATGTCGGATCTTGACCCTTATTCTTATGGGCTGGGGTACGATGAGGAATGGGAGGGGTCACTGGGTCCTCTAGAATACCAATTACGGGACCCTATGGTCTGGCGTATGGACCTAGGTGAAGCCAGTGGTCTGGATATTTCCCCTGGCACTGGCATGCTTTATCCCCTACTGTGGCTATGGAGGAGGGTGCGTCCTATTATATGGTGGTGCAAAGAGCGGCCAAGGTCCTGGACCCGAGCTGCCTTTGGAGGCAGTCAGGACTAACCTCCTCACAGAGGTGCTTCAGGCAGGGGCAGGCCTTGAAAAATCTGCTCGCCCACTCGCTATGGTGAGTCGTATTTTATCAGGACCAACTCTCCCTTCTGGTGAGTTGAGAAAGAACAGGTGTTCTGTTCAGTCAGAAAGTGAAGGAGCAATAAAGACACCTTTAAATCTTGTTCTTGTCACATTTGCTCTATGTTCAGAGACAGAGGTCAAAAGTCGGTTTGTCTTACAATTCATTTTCCTTCTGACTGCAGCGTTCCAGCATTTTGTCAGGTTTTTCCTTACATACAATATTCAAATAGCTAAGGCAACTGTACGAACATTTTAAAATCAAAAAATATATCAGTAGTTGTGAAAGCCCATTGTTTATACTTCTGTGTGATGCATAAAACATGGTAGTAGGATGAAAACAAATCAGAGCACTTTATTTGGTGATATGCATAGAATAAATCTGTTTTCTGAAACCCAAGTTTCACAGATTAATACATTATATAGCTTTATCAGTAAAGCCACAAGTTAGTGGGAAGGGTTTTGGACATTGCTTGGAAATTTTCTGCCTGTAAATGACACTGTGCGAGCACATCATGCTTTAGTAGTATATTTATTAAAAGTGAGTGTTCAAACATAAACCTAGAAACACTTCTGCCCTGGGAGAAATACTATTAGTAAACTAAGAGGCAAGTAATGGCTCGTGTCCCCTATATGTAAGCTAGCTTCTTTTTATACATGGAGCAAATGTTTAGTCTATTTAAT
This sequence comes from Pleurodeles waltl, assembly GCF_031143425.1. Classification (NCBI taxonomy): domain Eukaryota; kingdom Metazoa; phylum Chordata; class Amphibia; order Caudata; family Salamandridae; genus Pleurodeles; species Pleurodeles waltl. Next base: position 1,171,723,244 of record NC_090447.1, on the reverse strand, counting down.
GAAATAAAGAAGATTTTTGTACAGCAGAAATGCTGAGCTCACATATTTGAAAGTACACCCATATGAAGAACAAGGCGACTCTGTAAACTAAAATATTTGCCTAGGATCACACAATTTGAGTCCAATTAACGGGTCAAGTACATTACAATTATGGTCCAGTAGATTATTCAAGTTTCTCGACTTGCAGGTCTAGTAACATTTTTATGATTTTTAAAGGCCTGTGGGGCTTCATCTTCTAAATCCTTATTGCCCTTTAATGAAGCCCTTACCAATGTCCTGCTGGGTACCTGGCCCAAACCCAGCAGAGAGGCTCCTGTGAACAGGACTATTGCCTGCGCCATCGACCTGCTCCATCTGACCCAGCATTCCTGAAGCAACACCCTTCCCCCGAGAGCTTGGTTATCCAAGCCTCTACGCTCCAGGGCAATGTTCATCCCTGAATAGGGAATCCAAACTTGGACCAACTTGGGAAGAAAATATTTTCTTTCTCTAGCCTGGCATTGAGGTCCTTGAACACCACATGCCCTTTGGGCCATTACTCTCACACACTGTGGGATACTGTTGCGCAAGTGCTGCCACAGGTCCCGGAGAAGGCCTGGGCTGTATTCTCTTAAGCTGTTGCTGATGGGAGAGACGCAGCCAAGTTCACATTCAGATGTGGACTGGACATGACCTATTCGCTGGGCAGAGCTGTTGTATTGACAGTGGCCCTGAGGCGCCACGCCTGGGTGAGGACGTATAGCTTTTCGGGGGATGTCCAAGCCAATCTTCTGGGCATAATCTTGTGTCAGACAGGTGGGTTTTGCAAATAGTCTGAAGGGGTTACTCCCTCCCCTTCAAGACTACCCCTTCTTCAATGCCACCATCCTAAGATCGGATGAGGTAGGATCACTTGCCACTTCTCCATGAGGAGGTTACGGCGCTCGTGGCCAAGGGAGCCATTAAAAGGTTTCCTGTGCCAGAAGTAGGTTGTGGTTGTTGTTCCCGCTACTTTCTGGTGCCCAAAAAGAAGGGCCTCCATCCTATCCTAGTCCTCTGGTCCCTCAATCTTTCTCATGTCCCTCAGGAAAAGTTTAAAATGCTCACTCAGTCTCAGGTTCTATCTGCCGTGGACTCAGGAGACTGGATGGTAGCATTGGACTTGCACGATGCTTACCTGTCCTGCCTGCCCAGTTGCTTGCGGTTTACGGTGGGCCACAAGCACTGTGCTCCCATTTGGCCTTGCCAACGCCCCTTGGGTGTGCACTAAGGTGATGGCTGTGGTTGCAGCTCATCTGCACAGATCAGGTGTTCCAGTCTTCCTCTTTCTTGACGACTGGCTGTTGAGGGGGGGCTCACCACAGGCTGTTGTCTAACACCTTTAGACTAAGGCGAACCTTCTGCATTCACCAGGGTTCACTATACATGTGCCCACGCCACACCTGACCCCCTCGCAGACGCTCACTTTCATCGGAGCTGTTCTGGACACAGTGCAGTTTTGGGCATATCCTCCTGACTGACGAGTCCAGGATATTCAGGCCATGATACCAATGTTTCAGCCTCTGTCCTGGATTCCAGTAAGAATGACTGAGGCTGCTGGGCCTCATGGTCTCCTGCATCCTGCTGGTGATACATGCCAGATGGCCTATGTGGGCTCTGCAGTGGGACCTGAAATTCCGGTGGGCCCAGCATAAGGGGAATCTCTCCAACATGGTCTGGATCTCGGAGGGGACTGCAAAAGCCCTGCAGTGGTGGTTTTCGAATCCACATTGGGTCCACAGCAGGTCCCTCTCCGTTCCCTGGGAGAGGCGGAGATCAGAGGCCTCTGGTCTCCGGCAGAGTATGTGCTCCATATAATTTTCTGGAGCTCCGGGCGATCAGGCTTGCGTTGAAAGCATTTCTTCCTTCTCTCAAAGGGAAAGTAGTACAGGTGTTCACAGACAATACTACCATCATGTGGTAATGCAACAAACAGGGTGGAGTAGGGTCCTGGACCCTTTGTCAGGAGGCACTACGCGCCTCTGGACGGGGCTGGAACATCAGGACATTACCCTGATGGTTCAACATCTGGCGGGTTCCCTCAACGCCAGAGCGGATGAACTCAGCCGTCGATGTACAGCTGATCACGAATGGCGTCGTCATCCGGAGGTGGCGCAAGGCCTCTTTCAGCAGTGGGGACAGCCTTGGTTAGATCTGTTCGCCTCCACAGAGAATGCGCAATATCAGCTGTTTTGCGCGTTGGCGTTTCCAAGGTGGCACTCGCTCAGAGATGCTTTTCGTCTCGAGTGGAACTCCGGGCTCCTTTACACCTATACCACTTCTGCCTAGAGTTCTCAAGAAGATCAGGAACGACAGGGCCCTAGTCATCTTGTTGGCTCCGGACAGGGCATGGAGAGTCTGGTATCCAGAGCTATTGAGCATGTCCATCGATCCGCCACTCAGACTGCCTCTTCAGGCGGATCTTCTGTCACAGCAACAGGGGACGGTTCTTCACCCAAACCTGTCCAACCTCCACCTTCATGTGTGGAGATTGAGCGGCAACAGTTGACGACTTTTGATCTTCCACGCGAAGTCTGCGATGTTATCTTGGCAGCCAGGCGTCCCTCAACCAAAACTGTATACGCCTGTCGGCGTAAATTTGTGGCATGGTGCACCAACAAATCTGTTGATCCCCTCTTTGCCCCTCTATCCGAGGTTCTTCTGTTCATTGTTTGTTTGGCCCAGCAGGGCTCTGCTTTGGGCACCTTTAAAGGGTATTTATCTGCTATTTCGGCATTGCTCAAGTTACCCGATCAGCCCTCACTTTTTAAATCTCCCATTGTGAGTAGATTTCTAAAAGGCCTCACCCATTTATTTCCTCCCACTCCATTTATCATGCCTCAGTGGGACCTCAATCTTGTCCTTACTTATTTAATGTGTACTCCCTTTGAGCCCATGTATAATTGTCCCATGCGGCTTCTCACATTCAAAACCGTCTTTCTTGTTGCTATCACCCCTGCTCGAAGGGTGAGTGAGCTTCAAGCCCTTTCATCTAAACCTCCATACTTGTCTTTGCACCCTGACAAAGTGGTGTTGCGCACTAAGGCTTTCTTCCTTTCTAAGGTGGTTACACCTTTTCATGTAGGCCAGTCTATCACCCTGCCTACTTTCTACGCACCCCCACATCGTTCTCATGAGGAGGAGAGACTTCACTGGCTGGACCCAAAAAGAGCGTTGGCGTTCTATCTTAATCGTACTAAAGATTTCAGCGTGGACGTTCAACTATTTGTTGGGAATGTGGGTGCAAAAAAAGGTAAGGCTGTGCAAAAGCGTACCATCTATTGATGGGTGCTTCTTTGCATCAGAATGGGCTACCCTTTGGCCAAGAAGCAACTCCCTGAGGGCTTGCGTGCTCATTCCACCAGAGCAACTGCTGCTTCCACTGCTTTAGTACGCACAGTTCCTGTCCTGGATATCTGCCAGGCAGCTACGTGGGCGTCCCTACACACGTTTGCTAAACACTACTGCCTGAACAGTCAGGTCCGTCGGGATGGCTACTTTGGTCGTTTGGTCCTGCAGGACTTCCTAGTATGATCTTGGTTCGCAGCCCACCACCGAGGATGGTATTGCTCGGGTATCTATTCTAAAGTAAGGAATCTGCAACTAGATATCTCTATCAAATGTACAAGTTACTTATCTTCGGTAATAAATTATCGGGTAGAGACATATTCTAGTTGCAGATTCCATACCGTCCACCCATCCTTCCCGCTTGCAAACTGATATCTAGGGACAGGGATTCCCCTTTCAGGTCCTTCGCTCTGGAGCACCAATCTCAGTGTTCTTAGCGGCTCTGCGCTTTGGCGTGGAAAGTCGTTAAAAGAAACTGATGTCTGATGTCACTGTGCGAAGGCGGCGTCTGTATACTACTCCCGATGTCATCACGGTGACTACGATGCCAACGACACCTGTGGAGTTGACCAACGCCACCTACTGTGCTCGCAAGGGTATTGCTCGAAGAAAAATCTCTGGATCCAGTCTGACGCCTGGGGGGAAATTCAAAGGTAAGGAATCTGCAGCTAGAATATGGGGGTCATTCTGACCCTGGCGGTAAAATCCGCCAGGGCCAACGACCGCGGGAGCACCGCCAACAGGCTGGCGATGCTCCCTTGGGCATTCTGACCGCGGCGGTACAGCCGCGGTCAGAAACGGAAAACCAGCGGTGTACCGCCGGTTCTCCGCTGCCCTGGGGAATCCTCCATGCGCCGCCATGGGGATTCCGACCCCCATACCGCCATCCTGTTCCTGGCGGTTTTGGCCGCCAGGCAGAGGATGGCGGTATGGGGTGTCGTGGGGCCCCTGGGGGCCCCTGCAGTGCCCATGCCAATGGCATGGGCACTGCAGGGGCCCCCGTAACAGGGCCCCACCAAGATTTTCAGTGTCTGCCATGCAGACACTGAAAATCGCGACGGGTGCTACTGCACCCGTCGCACCCCTTCCACTCCGCCGCCTCCATTCGGAGCCAGCATCCTCATGGAAGGGTGTTTCCCGCTGGGCTGGCGGGCGGCCTTCTGGCGGTCGCCCGCCAGCCCAGCGGGAAACCCAGAATACCCGCGGCGGTCTTTTGACCGCGCAGCGGTATTCAGGCGGTCCCAGCCAGGCCCGCGGCTTCCGCCGCCGGCCGGGGTCAGAATAACCCCCTATGTCTGTACCAGATATTTTGTTACCGAAGGTAAGTAACTTGTACTTTAGAAGCACAAAAGCTGAGGCAAGGAAGCAAGCAACATACTTATTCCTGTGTGACTGTGGGAACAGGCCGAGGAGAGAGGGTCACACTGTAGGGCATGGTCCATAAACTCTGCCAATGCCTGAATAATCTTGCAACCTTTGGGCAGCCCCAGACCTTATGGTAATAGTCTGTTACATCACAGGGGCACTGCAGGCAGTTTGAAGGGACTCCCAGAAAATGCGGTGTAGGCGTTGTGCGATCAGGTATGACTGGTGGATGTAATTAAATTGTGCGTATTTCGGGGAAGTTCTTGGACACGCTCTGTACCTGCATCAACGTCTGCTGCCATTGTTTATCTGTGAACTTTCACCTAAGTGGCCACGTCCATTTGTCTCGCAACTCCTGAAGGGTAGATGTTCGTGTGTCAAGCAAACCATCGTAAAGTAGCATAATTGCATGCCTACTAGAGCCATGTTCCAGCAGCGTCTGCAAAACCAGAGATGTGGTTAAGTACAATCCGGTCCCTAGGTTGCCCTATTAGCCTCCACCAGCGTGTTATAAGTCAAGAATTGGCCTTCAGGCAATTTGCATCTATCATGCAAATCTGAAAAGGGCATCAATAATTTATGATCATAGAGATCTCCGAGAGTGGTGACATCTGCTTCTGTCCACGCCCTCGAGCCATTAATCTCAGCAATGGTGCAGAGTACCAGGGAGCACCCATAAAGTTGCCACAGGGGTTTATGGGACTGGACCACGGCACGGGGACATGTTGCGATCCCGGCAGTGCTTGGCTACCTGGAACAGTCTGCTCAGCCGCCTGTTGGCACCTCCCTGTGTCGTCAGTTGGTCACCCAATTCACTTCATACGCACATCAGTTCGGGATTGGGGCCATCCCCTACCCAGCTCATGGGCCATTGCAATTGGGCAGAGGCGTAGTGTAATTCGTAATTGGGTCCACCCAAGCCCCACTTTCCATAGGAGCAAATAGTTTCCATAGTGCGACTAGTTTGCTACCGGCACCTCAGAATAGGGCAGTGAGGAGCCCGGTAATGCCGAAAAACGATATAGGAGCTGGGGCAGTATCAGCATCTTAGCTATAGACACTCTGCCCGTTGTGGACAGGGGCAGAGAGCTCCAAAATGTCTTCAAGTGACGTGCTGCAGCTAACGCTCTTCCGAGATTGCCATCTATCAGGTCACGTTCCTTGTGAAAGATGTTCACTTCAAGGTTACAGAAGGTGTTGAACTGTCACTATAGTCTAGAGTGGTGCGGGTCCCAATGTCGTTCCTCGGAGACACCCCATAGGGGAAATGGGCAGGACTTAGACTAATTCAGTCGCTGGTCCGAGGCCGCGTCAAAGCCGTCCACGGTCTCCATCCCTATTGGCAAGTCCTGAGCAAGCTCTCTAAGGAATATCGATGCAAGATCCACAGAAAGCAAGGCTGTTTTCGACTTGACGCTGCTACGCATGCCCCATTATGGGCCCTGCCGCCTAGAGAGGCCAGTCAGATGGTCCATGGCTAGGGCGAATAGGAGAAGGCAGAGTGGATGACTCTGTTGGGTGCCCCTGTGTACCGTGAAAGGTGGCGAGATGCCTCTACCTGTTTGCACTCCAGCAGTCATGTTCTTATATAACTGGTCTATCCAGTGCCTCAGAGCTCCCCGAAGATAGGACCAGCTCAGGTAATTGAAGGCCTTCTCTATGTCCAGTAAAAGTGCCACTACAGATGTGGGTATCAGGCCTTGCTCTGCCATAATGTGAAACAGCTGGGGAAGATTGAGGAATGTGTTTCTCCCCCAGTGTAAAGCCATTTTGGTCTGGTTGAACCAAAGTAGACCCGTAAGGAAGTAGGCAATTAACAATGATCTTATCCAAAATCGTACAGTCAGTATTAAGCAATGAGAGTGACTTGTAACAGTGCACCTCCAATGGGTCCTTACCAGGCTTAGGGAGCACTACTATGAGAGCCTTCTCATTGACGATGGAAGAGTGTCAGTTGTCTTAGCTGCATGGAACAAAGTCAATAGCTGTGGGGCGAGTGTGGCCCTTTAGGTCATAAAGAATGCCACAGGAGATCCATCTGTCCCTGGGGTTTTGTTGCGTGCCATTTGATCCATGGCCAGACGTACTTCCCTAATCGTCAAGGGGTGTCCAATATCTGGCAGTGGATAGGTTCCAGGTGGGGGACTGGTATGGCATCCAAGTATGCAGAGAGCTCAGGTTTGCCTAGCCCGACATCCTCCTGATAGAGGGCCTTAGAGTAATCAAAGAAGATCTCATTAATAGCCAACTGCGATGCAAGTAGATCGCCTGTTGGTGATCGGATGGAAATTAGCTTAGGTCATTCATTCTCTGAGCAAAGCAACCATGCCAGAACCCGCCCGCCTTGTCACCCTCCACATGTTGTTTAGCAGTGTAATCCGCGTATTCCATCTGACTCAGTATATCCATTACGGCCCTAGGATCAGTCTGGAGTCCACCAAGTTCCTCTCTGTAGTTGTTCCCCGTCCCCAAACAGGTCTCAATCTTGCGGATCATTGCCACTAGAGTCGTAAGCTTCCGGCATAACGACTATTGGATGCCATAGTCCGTTTTTATACAAAGGCCTCTCATGACCACCTCAAAAGTGTCCCACTTCACCCCCCTCCCCTGTTTGATGCTGAGCCTTCATTCAGCTATAAGTATTCTATTACTTGTGCGCCTGTGGTCTCCTGGAACTATGTGTCTTGCAGTGCATGGGCTGGCAATGCGGGGATAGGAGTCTGACTTCTACCCCAGTTCAAGGTGACTAGAAGGGGTCAGTGATCCACCTGAATAAAGGGGGTTAACCCGGGATTACCCAGGAGGAAGTCAGTTCTTGTGTGGAGTTGATGGAGTGGTGTGAGATAAAGTATTCTCGCTCAAAGGGGTATAAGGAGTGCCATATGTCCTGCAGGCTACTGTGGGTCAGCCAGTCCTCTAACGAATGGGTGACTCTGCACACTTGTGCACCCTCTAGGAGAGGGGTGAACCATTCTAGGTGTGGATATCATGCACGTAATCAAAGTCTCCCCCACCCCCATGCCCCACAAACTGGGGGCCTGAATATTGTGTAGCAGTGTGGGAGGGAGTTTAGGAATTGAGGCTGGCTGGAGTTTGGCCTATACAATGCCACCAGAGAGATAGGTGCACCATCAAGCTGGCCCTCAATTAACAGCTATTACCCTTCCGGGTGCACTCTTTGGGGCACAATCAGAAGGGAGACTGCAGGTGCCATCCATATTAATACCCCCCTGGCATATGCTGAATAAGCGGTGCCCTACTATCTGGCTCCACCAGCATCTCTGCAAGTGTTGCAGCTCCAGTGCTGTCATGTGTGTTTCCTGAAGATAGGCCACACATATATATTTGCGCCGAAGGTAAGAATACACCCGGAGGCGTCTCCTAGATGTCCAGAGGCCCCGCACATTCTAGGACATGAAATTATAGAAAGTTGGAGAGTCAGTAATTCTTGGCATCAATTACCAGATTGTGAGGAACTCTCCCATCACGTACCCCGAATCCTCACACACTTGCCCTACCCCCATGCAGCCCACCCACAGATGACCACAGACAGAAGAAAGGAACAAAATAATACATAACAAAAGCATGAGCTGCAACCCCAACTTCTCACCCCAGGTCGAGACAAGAACAAGTCCCTCACCAAAAACATTTCAAACAGCATAGTCAAACCAAGTCCACCATGGTAGTGAGGGTGTTGTGCTCGGATGGAGCAAGGTCATGTGCTACATGGCCCACCCACATTATACAGTTGATGGTGAACCCTCTCATTGGCGGGACACGACCAGTGGTGCCTCAGTTATTACAACAAAAAGGATATGGAGTTGTTGGTCAGATCACCAGCTCAGCAGTCATCACTGTCAGGGCTGGGCCCGCTCACATTTCAGGAGGAATGTCCACCTAGGCCTTTCCCCAGTCTCCTTCCAGGGAGAACATGCAGTGTGTAGAGGAGTCATTGGTGTGACTGTGGCAGGATTCCAGTTCGGCCACCTCCAGGCACAGGAGAGGACTGTTGCAACGTTGCCTGTGGGGGGTGCACCTTGTCCCACCAGTGATTGCCTCGTCTTGTGGTTACGGCAAGAGCTCCTTCGTCTCCAACCATTCTCAAGCTCCTGCGGGGGATGTAAAGAATCTGGTGGTGCTAGAGTCCAATACCCACAGTTTAGGAGGGAATATCAAGGAGTATTGTCATCTAATTTGACGAAATTGGCATTTAACAGGCATGAAGGAGCCACACTGAGACTGCAACTCTGCTGTATAGTCTGGATATATGTTCACTTGGCTGTTCTCCACTAGCCAAGAGCCCCTGGCATGGGCAACTTGCAGGATATGATCTTGATCCAGAAAATTAGAGTCTTGCCACTACTGGCCTCGATGGGGTGGGGCCGGGGATTTGGGGGGGGGGGGGGGGGGGGTGCTGCCAGGCACTATGTGTACTCGCTCCACTGAGAAGAATGTGGATCATCGTCCGTCAATGACAGTGTGAAGCAGGCAGTCCTCCAAGGAGAGATCCAATTTAGGACCATCTGCTCCCTCTGACAGCCCTATTAAACAAATGTTATTGTGTCTTGATCTGCCCTCTGCATCCTTCGCACGAGCGCGTAGCCATGTTGCCTATGCCTGGAGAGTCTGTAGCTGAAACTCCACATCAGATACGGAAGGGTGCAGCTGCGCCAGGTAAGTCTTGTAGAATTCCACTCAGTCTCTCAATTTAGCTTGATCCACCCACAGAAGGCTCATCTCGATTGTGAGGGCATCCAGCTTAGGATCCATTGTGGCCTTAACATCCCTGATGGACCCCCAAAAGCTCATCAGATCTGCTCATGGCTGCTGCTCCATCCGGCACCTCCTTTGAGGGTCCCACATTCCTCAAAATCAGTGTCGTCCCCCTATCGTTTTCAAGGCCCCTTGCTGCTTGACAATGTTCACCTCAGCATGGGGGGGCGGGGATCCACCAGGTGTGAAGTTAGGGTTGAGTGCTGGTTTGAAGGCAAAGACACAACCCACACATATGGTCCCTTGGATGCAAACAATGGCGTCCCGCCAGGAACTTACATCAAGTAGCGGCGGAGAGGGGGGTACTTTTTCGTTGAGAGTGCAACACAACACTAAGGACATGCTGAGTGAGAGCGGGGCACCAACCTATCCCCAGTGCTACAGAGGTCGCAGCTCCAAAGCTCTCCACGGTAAATGCATCCTCAAGGTCCACCATTAGTCAAAGGCAGAGCTGGGGGCCCCCTCTTCTCAATGAAGTGCACAGCTCTATAAGCACATGCGCCTCGGTGCCGCCTGTTGTATGGTCAGACCTGCCGCAAGGATCTGCGAGCCTACTCCAGCCCCTCAACCCCTGAGGTTGGCTACTTGAGGTTGTAACCATTTCTCAGCACAGACCTTTAACTCTTTTATCTCCCAGGTCTATCTTAACTACATTACATCCAGGCCATATGCTACATTGTTTACACTTTCTATTTGCCTCACGTTTCTTGAGAGACAACCATATCTTCAGATTTTAAGAGACAACAGAATGGTTAACTATTTCATCTGGTTGACAAAACTTGAAATCCATTCTCTGTGCCTTAAGTGAGGAAGACATTCGACAGGTTGCATTTATGTGGCACTTAAGCACAATAGGCACATTAGTCCTTTGGGCATCTGCCTACAGTCTTAGCTTTAACAGAAAAAAAAAAAATACAAGCCACAGGTTGGGATGGTTTTGCTTTCCCATTTAATTATTGCTGTTATGAACGTTTCTTTTGCCAATTCAGAACGTGAGTGGCAGCAAGGCAATTCCCCATTATGCTTCGCAGCATAGGTAAAGAATTACACTAGCAAAGCCATTTAAGCACGTCAGCAGATCTTTATAGAAAAGAAGATAAATACAAATAGCTCCCATAGACTTGAAAAAAACTGTGGTGCATATAGCAGAAACAGCCCGGTTTCCCTATTAGTATTTGTTTACAATAAACGTTCTGCATCAAATACGATCAGCTTAACATAAAGGAAAGGAGAAAAACGTGTTAGTGTGATAAGAGTGAAAGTGGAGTGAAGGGAGCCACATAGGCAAAACACACCTTTGAGGAAAATTCTAGGAGCAATAAAGTGCGTACATGTGAAATCGTGTCTAGTAACCATTGTTATAGCATTGTCCCCATTTTGAGGTGCGCATAGATAAATGAGGGGCAAATTGAGTACAGGGTGACTTGACTTTTTCAGGCAAAGGAGGCCACACGGGGGAAGGCTGAGAAAATATTGCAGGTAGACACTGAGCATTGGGATGCCTTGGCTAGAACGCAGTAGGCATGCCCCACATAGCCAGAGGACTTTTTTTTTTTTTTTTTTTTAATAGTCCCTCTTTTCTTTACTATGGAGGCACTTAATTTGGTGCCTCTCTTTTATGTCCCAGTTCGTCACGCTGTTTGCTTTCTTTGTACCACGATGATGTCTGGACTCTAATTTATATCCTCCTATTTTAGCTATTATACGTTGTCAGTAGGGCCGGTCTGGGGGACCAAAAACAGCTGTGACAATAATGCCTTAAACCAGTCCCCACTCCCTTCCACTTACCGTGCTCTCTACATTTCCATCCATTCTCTCACTTTTTCCCCCTCTTTCCACGTCCATCCTTCTTTCCTTCGCTCTCTCCTATTTGCTTGAAGGAGCTGAGGAACGTGGCAATGGCACTGTCAGCTTCCATTACCATTAAAAACTGACATCCAGTGGCTGCAGCCCACAGTGGAAATACCGGTTGGAATAAAAGGTCAGTCTGGCCCTGGTTGCCAGTATATTTTAATTTGGCCACTTTCCACCTGGCCTGTGTGACTCAGGTGGGGTCACTGATGTCACTTCCTCTCTTTCTGTTGCTTACTGAGGCCCCTTTAATGGAGGACTTGCCACTGGTGTGCAAAGTTGCACTAAAAACAAGCTTGCTGGTGGGCAGCGACCAGCGACAGAGCCCAAACAGCCAAATAATTCTATCTAAATATTTTTTCAACTAATTGCAAACTCAGCAGTAATAGCAAAAGATAACCTTAAAAAAGATGGTTTGCTACCAAGACAACACCAACGCACCATGATCTTAGACCCCTTCCTAGGCATACATTAGCTATAATCTCCCTCCTAAAACTGTTTTGCATTGGAAGGTAAGCTTATGTGATGTGAAATCAGCAATTAAAAATAGACATTATAAAAACGCTGTGATATTGCACAGGGATATCCAAATGGTGTTCCTTAGGGAAACCTGATTTTTTCCTGATCTCAACTCAATACTAGAAGGCTTAATACCCACAAATCACAAAATATTAAGAATCAACTGTCCTGACAAAAAGGTAGAGGAGTTGTGGTGATAAACCGGCCTTGTTAGATGTCATAGCTTTATCTAGCCCAAGATTTAGCAGGACGGAAACGTTCTTATTCACCTTGAATAAAACCATAGGTTGTCTTCTCTGGTCTTCTTCCTACTCCCATCTTTATTCTCAGACTTTTTTGATTGGATTAAGAGCAACTCTTCTATACCAAACTATGTTTAGATAAGATACTAGTCCTGTGAGATTTGTCTGAGCGAACCAACTTAATGTCTACCACACTAAGGCAGTTTTAATATGATGAAGGCATTTAACTTATTACAGTATGCCTCCAAGAGATGAACAGATCAATGATTAAAATGCCTTGAAAGTCAGCAAGCAAGGAAAACAAAAATGCACTGGAAGAAAATTCCATCTCAAGCTATTTCCTGTAAAATATTCCCATTAAGAACTTCTCCTTTAGACCCACCTATGAGTCTTTTCCTTATGAATTAGGTGAATCATTTCGAAGGCAACTTAATATAGTTCTAGACTACCTCAGGCCTCCTTGAAAGCCAAAACCATCACCAGAATCCATGTAGGCTGCATCTGGGTACCCCCATTATAAACGCAGAAAGAGTTCAAATTGCTTACTATTGAGGATTGTAAAAGACTAAGCGAAGTTTGACCATTAGGATCCCGCTGCCAGGCTATTTTTGAAAACTCATAAAGGAATCAGTATGTCCCTTCGTTTTAGATATTCTCAGTTCCTTCCTACTGAGTGAAAGTTACCAACCCTTTTGAACATGCAGTTGTGTGCCAATTATGAACAAGCCATCCTTAGACCCGAAGGATGCAGCTATCTTTAGGCCTGTCTTCCTTTAGCTTTTCCTAGCCAAACTGCTGTCGATGGTGGTTAATTCTCAACTTCAAATTGTCATTGTCAACCTCATCTAAACTTGTTCCAGCCTGGGTAGTAGTATAGAGCAAGTAGTAACCTCTGCCACAGATGACCTATGAAACTTCGAAAGTCGACGAAAGCAGCAAGAAAAGTTTTTTTTTTTTTAGACCTCTTAGCCAACTTTAAAACCATTGTCCTCCCCATCCACTTGCAAGAATTACAAAGTCCAAAGTATGTTTGTGGGATAAACTGCCCTCAAACGAATTTCCACATTGTCTCACCCAAGATATATCTGAAATCGGGAGTACCACAAAGGTTGATATTTCCCACCACCCCACACACAAAAGCACACACTTTTTAATCTATATTGCTACCTTTTTGCATGTATGCTACAAATAATTAATGTTAAAACTTATTTGTGCAGACAATACTTGGTTTGTCTTTAAAATCTGTCAACACTCTGTTCTTTGGAAAAGTTCTCAACTTGGTCTTTATCATGCAAGACTGAGAATACAAATATCCTTAAGTTAAATCCATCTAGGAGGGAATAACTTCCAGTCTGCAAGAAACTGTCCAATTGGAACAACTTTCTGTGACTTGTCCATAGGTAATAGCGCACCACCAGTTTCAACTGTTTGCAATCTGGGCATTACCCTGGGCACTCATTTAACATTTGAAGGCCAAATTGTCATTGTTTCAAAATGTTGCTTTTTCCAGCTAACCGCGTTGAGGAGAATCCGCCGTTTTTTGTGGTCTTCCCACCGAATTATTGTAGCTAATGCCTATATTCAATCAAAACTGGTTATTATTAACATTATCTACGTAGGTCTGTGCAAGAAATCAATAATGTACAATCAACACATTTAAAACTCCATTATAAGAATGTTAATCTTCCTAAAGAAGTCTGATCAGGTGTCATCATATAGGCAGACATTACGCTGTCTCGAAGTCTCTGATTTAATCCAGTTCGTGATAGCATGCTTACATCACAAACACTACCAAGGTTTCAGCTCTAATCTTGTTTCCCAGAAATTGCAAACACAGAATGCTAGATCTTTAAGATTGACCAATAAATTTCAGCTGATTGTTCACTAATAAAAATTGGACACATGGGACTGCTGGGCTTTCTCTTTTCTGCAACCAACATTCAGTAACTCCATCCTATTTAAATTAAGGGCAACCCCAATCTACTACAATTTAGGAAACAACTGAGAATTAGGCTGTATTCTCACTAATTACCTGAGAGAGCTGTGTTGCAAGGTTTCATGCGTTGCACCTCGTGGATCTGCACGAGGAGTAATGGTGCGCTTTACAATTGCCTTAAATAAATAAAATAAATATTTGGATTTAAATAAAGGAAAGGAAAAGCAATCCTGAACTAACCATACGTTCTTAGATAGTTCACCTGAAAGAAAAAGATGCATCCTTTCATCCTATTGCACATTACATTTTCTAAAGAATGTACGGTCAAAACAAGACAACACCATGTATTATATGGAATTTCATGGAATTCTGTGTGTTGTAATGGACTGCCGGGTCCCACGTAGTTGAATTATAACACTGTTTTGTAACTATTCCAACTTTATTTCCTACTTTACTGTGTTCAGTGCAGATAAAGCAGTATCAGAGACGCTGTACATTTTGTGTGCAAGAACCTTCATATTATTTGTACGACACAGGGGAAGCTACTCCGTAATGGCGGAGAAGCGTCGCCCCGCTGGCTGAGCCACCAGGTGAAAAATAAAACAATAGTTGTACTACTGTTTTATTTTTCATCTGCTGGCACAGCCAGCAGTACAGGGATTGGGTGGGGCAGGGCCCCGGGAGCTGTGAGGGAGGAGGAGGAGGAGGAGAGAGTGCACAGATGTGTGTTTAACAGCCGGGCTGGAGAAACTGCACAGACCCCAGGGTTGTGTCAGAGCGGCAGTCACTGCCACTCAGATCAATCCTGATGCTGCTTTCATGCTATGTTTAGCATGAAAGCAGTGCCAGGATTGCTGGGGAGCCTGTGCTGGTGACCCAGTGAATGCTGGAACACCACAAGAGGAGCGAGGCAGCTGCAGGCAACGAGAGACAGTTCGGTGCAACGTAAACTGTGTTTTTTTTTTTTTTTTTTTTTTTTAAATTTACCCTGTTGACCTATACCTCCCTCCCCCCCCCCCCAGCTTCCTTTCCCCTCCCTCCTTTGACTTTTGCGGCGGCCACCTCTTTCTCCTATGCCTGTTGTGTGTACACATGTTATATTGAAGGAGGTAAGAGGTGTAGTGGTCGACAGCTTGCATTTGTTTTCTTGGAGAAGTGGGTTGTAGAAGAAAATTGGTCACATTAAGAAAATTGTGTAAAAAGGTCTGTTGCCTGTGAGACGTAATAGTTAGAATGGAGTGTTTTATATCCATAGTTGGCAGAAATGTTCTTCTGCAGTTTGTAGCAGAAACAGGAATGCATTTGGTGTCAGGTTAGTTTGCTAATAGCCGAGTAACTTCCTTGAAAAGGTTTAACATGTATTTGATTGAATCAAGAAACTAGCAATACATTTAGGAACATAGTTTGCTCATGAAAAGGTCCCATTATTTACCAACTTAATTCATTGTCTCTAATCTTGCGTTCCTGGGGAAAAAATTTAAAATTATTCTTCTGTGGCACCTGGCATTTTCTTATCTAGAGATGTGGTTAAACACCCAAGCATTAGTCTGCTGAACAGTATCTGAAATGTGAATTCTTAGGAAAGCATGCAAAGTTAAAGGAGTATCAGAATCACGTTTTTGCCAGAATTCTGTACTGTCTGGTTTTTTTTTCAGATTTTATTTTATTAAACCATGTGATGAGTTAACAAGCGTACAACATTGGCATGGCATTTACATTATCCTTCATATAACAATAGGATCTAAAACGGTGTTCAGTACTAACAACAACAATTGAGTCAAGCGTGTGCCAATTCTGCCCCCTTGTGAAGGCTCTGCAAGTCTACCGGGGTTGTGATGTTGACCACTATCCGTGTGGTAGTATGTTACATACTTCTATTGAGATCAAATCTGGGTACGGGTAGGGTTGGTGGCTGAGGGTTGTATCCACAATAGATTGTTCCCATGCAAATGTCTTGGGGTAACTGCTATTAGATAGTTGTCGTGGAGGATGGGAGCACCCCACTGGTGGGTGTCGTACCATTGGGACAGCGGGTCCTGGGGGCTAGCGGGTTGCCTACGAGGGCTGGAGTTGGGCTTTTCCAACTATGACTTATAGCGGTTGTGCCGGTTGGTGTTGGTGGAAGTTGCAGTTTCTGAATATAGTGGATGCTTTGGATCAAATTGACAATGTGTCATCATGGGTGTGCCTCTGGAAGTGCATGAAGGTCACTGCCCAGTGGTTGGAGGTGGGTCGGCAGCGGAGGCCGCGCAGTTCTTCACTGCATAGCGCCTCTTCCTCCGCCGCCCTCCACATGAAATTGAACGTTCTTAAAATGTGAATTACGGCAAACTCTATTGTGATATGACTGTGCTAAATCCCACTCCTTGTCGCATAGTTCCCTGCTTAGTTCCACCTCCCAATAGTTCCGGAGTGAGATGAGTGGGGTTTCAGATAGCTGTTATTGCTTGATAGACCAAAGTTAGGAGGTGTCGGCCAGTGGACATTGTGTCTATGGCCTGTAGGACCATGTGTGGTGTTGGTTCTCTATGGGAAATGCGTAGTTGCCGATATGTGATGAATTGTCCCAGTGGTAGATTATCTATGGTTAACTGATCAAATGTGAGGAGTTGGCTGTAACCATAAATGTCCCTTGCAGTACAGAGGGTGCTGGCTGTCCAGGTTGTCAATCCGCGTGCTGTGTAATGTCCTAGGAAACTGGGGAGACCTACCAGTGGAATGTTAGGAGCATACCAGTGTCTACCTCTAGAGAGGCGATAAATTTCAAGTATGCAAGTTCGCACAATCCCCACCTGCAATGGCCAGGGGGAGGCAGGTTTTAGCCTAGGGAACAGGAGACTGTGTAAAGGTAATCATGTCTAAAGGGCCATTTGAACTTGTGGATTCTCCCATATAGCATCCTTCGTACAGATCCTTCTTGGAGTGGTAAAGTCAGATTCCGAGGTTACGTTTTGCCTTTGGGCTCCATTGGAGGTGTGTGTGGCCCAGTGTGATGATTTGGTATGTAGCCCCTGGGTGTAAAGGATAGACCGTAGATTTAGCCCAATTAATCTGGAGGCCGGAGACTGTTGCAAATTCCACTAGGGTGTTGCACAGCGGGGCGAGGGTTGCCTGGTTGTCTTTCAGGTAAACTAGCATGTCATCCGCGTGTAGGGAGAACGCATACACTCTGTCTGATAGTGGAATTCCCCAGTGTCGCCCCTCCTCCCAAAGTCAGATTGCCACTGTCTCCATCGCTAGGGCAAACAACAGGGTAAACAGTGGGCAACCCTGTTGTGTACCTCATCGAACAAGTCTGAGACTAAGGGACGCAGGCGTACCCAGGAAGAGGGGTTACTGTACAAAAGGCAGTTGTATGCCAGGAAGCACTGCCTGACTCCCATGTGGGCCAGCACCTGGAAGAGGTAGCCCCGTGAAAGTGAGTCGAATGCTTTCTCCACGTCCAGAACAAGTGCTGCGGCATAGGGGAAAGAGTTACACACCTGATCCTGAACGTGAAACAAGCGGCAGATGTGAGGGCCTCCTTTGCTTGGATACGTTGGGCAGTTATGTCTGCATGTGTTCTGTGGTGTCTATCAAGGGTGGCCAGGGATGATTTTGCTGGACTATTTTGCTGGCCAGTGTCCTGTGGACACCTGCTGTGCCTTTTATACAAGCTCCCGCGTTAGGACCTTGAATGCATCCCACTCTATGGCTCATCTCTCTGCGGAGTTGTGATTGTCTCCAAAGTATTGGTGTATATGGGTGTCTTGCATGTCCAGAAACGCTGGGTCATCTGTATCGTGCTGGAGGTGCCACAGGGACTGGCGGTCTCAGAGGCAACCAACTCATCTACTGTGTTCATGGCATAGTCTGCCACAATTCTACCCAGTAAGTCGGAGTGCCTTTCATTAGGGAGAAGAGAATGGGAGCCCAAAACGCGATTCAGTCGGATATATAGCTAGTGAATTGTAGAGTAAAAGGAATACAGTCTGTCTGAGGGGAATAACATGCACCATATATCTTGAGGAACCAGTGATTTACCCATGCACAAAGGTGTGTCGCTTGTTGGCATGAGAGCATGTAAGTTAAGGTGGGGGAAAACTATACAAAGTTGTGTTGGGAACACAATTATAAACTCCCTCAAGGAGCCAGTGGAGATGGGTCTTGTGGGCCCAGGAGTTCAGAAAGTTTCCCCCAAAGAAGGTGTTGATATGTTTTTTTGGGGGCGGGGGGCACTCCCAATAAATATTGGTTTACCATCTAATCTGCACTCCAGCAGTACATATTGGCCCTCTTTATCTAGAATTACCCCTGTTTCCCAAAAGGGCAGAACAAGTTTCACCCAGATCAAGGCTCCATGCGTGAATGCGGAATGGGTGGTAGCATGTATGATCCCTCGCCAGCAGCGATGTAGTCTGTGCAGTTCGACGGCGGACGTATGCATCTCTTGCAGGAGTATTATGTTAGCGTTCTGGCAGCACACGTATGAGAAGACTGTGTATCTTTTCCTCACTGCATGCATGCTCGTCAGGCAGGTTAAGTGTAAGGAATTGGATGTTCGAAAGTGGTTGCATGTAGGGTACTAACAAGTGGGGGAAAGGGAGGAACAAGATGAGGGGGTCCCATCTGTCCCATGACCCTCTGTTAATTCCATTAGTGTTGTCATTCAGTGCCTAGGTTTGTAGTGTTCAGCGCGGGATTCTTGGGGGGGGGAATCATGAACTGAAGGAGTGGAACCGTGCATGGAGTGTAAACAACCTAGGGAGCACTGCTCAGTCAGTGGAGTGCCCAAACGTTGGGTATCTTGTGTCATCTACCAACGTAGGGGATGGAGTGGCGCAGAAGGAAGTGTGGGTTAGCTTGCAGGCCTTGTATGCTGTTGCATGAATTTGTATAGCTGAGGCAACAGTACCAGGTGTGTCGAAGGAGGGGGACAGCCTGTAGGTGCCGTAGGACGCCAAGGAGGCATCTAGCGATCTATCAAGAATGAGGGGGCGGATCACGTTTTGCATTCTGCTTATTGTATGCTCTATAATGGTGGATCATCATTCTTTCCCCCCACCACTACAACTATATATTCACATCAGCTTAAAGAAGTGGAATGGATAGCTAGTAGGGGATGATAGTTGTTAAATTAAGCCATCAGCTGTTTATGGTGTAACTGCTGGAAGTGTTTGAGAGTCTTGAGGCGTGGTAGTCGCGTCCTCATCTGTTAAAAGGAGATGTGGTCCTGGGTCTCTATCTGTGGAGGCGGCTGCCGCACCTAGAGTGGCTGCTGGATCCAGAGCTGCCCTGTGTTCCTTAATAATTTGTACATCTTGTATAGTCTAAAAGCAACAGCACGGTTGCGTCTTCATATCTTAGCAGCGCTGCCACCCTAGCTGCCTGTAGGATGGCATCTGTTGCGGATGTGTAGAACATTGGCAAGCAAAGGGTGGTGAGGTGACCTCAGGGGGGTGGGTGGGCCAGAACCCTGTGGGTTCTTTCCAGATTGTAAAAGGGCATAAGATCGGAGCTCAGAATAAAATATTTATACCAGGTTTTGAGGAATGTCAGAGGGTCCTGTCCCTCTATCACCTCCCATAATCCAAGGATCCTGATGTTGCTTTTTTGGATGCACCCCTAAGCATCATTCTCCCACTCCTACAGTTTCTGAATTCTGTCTCTAAGGTCTCGTAGTAATACATGGTGTTCTGTCACCTGTGACTGCAATTTTGAGAGTGTTTTTTCCCCCTTCAGAGACCAATTTACGATGATCTTCGCGCAAGAGGCTGAGCTCCGTGGTTAAGGAACCCAACTGCGATTCCATGGATAGCCTGGATTGTGTAATGGGTGCTAGCACTTGATCGAGTTGAGCTGACATCAAACGTGTGTCTGGTTCATCCTTCGCTGGGATTGCTATGTCTATAGCTGATGATGGGCCTTATGTCACAACCGGGGGGCGGTGGGTGAGTGCGCAGTCTGCCCATGGCGATCTCAAGAATTACTCAGCGGGTTTTCCTGATTGTTCTCTGGGAAACTAGCAGCGGAAGTAGTGCGTTGGCCTCTCAAAATAAGTGGCAGCTCTGTCGCCGTAGTAGTGAGGTCGCCTAGGGGTTAGGTGTCCTCTGCCCCCCCCCCGTCCTCAGTGTGCCCGTCATGTTGCAGATGCGATTGTTTGGTGTCTGGGGCCTCCCTCTGTCTGTGCAGGCCTGGCAGGTTGGTGGAGGGAAGGGGTTTGATAGTTAGGAGTGCAGTCTGGTAGGCACCTGATTCATAGGATGTTAAGTTCAGTGTCTGGGGCTGCATGTGCTTCTTGGTGCTTCAGTCTCTGTCCCGTCCGCTCATCATAGGCTCCAGTGAGAAGAGCCCCCCCTCCTTGACCGGTGCCACACCTCCCAAAGCGAGAATGGGCTAATCTGAGTAGTGGCACTGCATATAATTCCCCTGGATGGCCCCTTGCGGGAGGGAGGGGGGCACAGTCTTGCAGCCCTATACCCCAGCAGCACCCCGTAAGGAGTGGTGCCTGGTGTCATCCATGCGCTGTCTTGACGTCAAAGGGGCCCTCATCCGGGCCTCATGCGGTGTGGTGATGCAGGGCAGGCAGGGCTACTCACACTTTGTAGGCAGGGTCACAGCCTGTGACATGGGAGCACGGGGGACCCACACTGGTGGTCTGGTGGGCAAAGCGCTGTCTTCTGATGCGGGCCCCCCAAGCACTTCTCACCTCTCTCATGGCATCAGGGATTGGTGGTTTCAGCGGTGGTATGGCCCCTTGTCTCTGAAGGTGCCTTCTGGCTCTGGCCCAGGCTGCCACGCCGATCACCCAAAGCCCGGGCCGTGACAGGCCTCAAGCAGCCAAAGGGGGAGAGGCTCCCTCCCGCCCCCAGCAAGCAATACTGAGTCCCTAAGAGGTGAGGCAAAAACGCCCCAACCGGGCGTCGCGGCTGTGAGCTGACAGGTTGTGTGGTTCCATCCAGTGCGGTGCCCCCGGGGCCACAGCTGCGATTCGGCTGCTAGCCCGCCCAGTGCTGGTGGCCTGCTCCGGGAACCCCCCAGTGCCAGAAGTGTTGACCTGCGTTGGCCCTCGGTAGGGAGTCTTTCTTTGACTCTTGGCACCCCTGCCCCCTGTCTCCTTCGCCGCTAGTAGCTCAGGTGGGGGCCCCCTCTCTCACACGGGCCACCAGAGTGTCTTGTGGCCCAGGCGAGCTGGCCCTGGCAGGCACCAGTGCTGGGGCAGCGGCGGCATCCCTCCTCGGGGCTAAATGTTTCCCGTCACCCTCTGGGGTTAGAAGGGCTACTGGTGCTGGTCATCAGTGCTGCCATCTGCGGATGTGTAAAGATCTTGTGCAGACCTGGAACAAAGCTCTAGATTTTCACGTCCACCATGGTACAGCCGTAGCCACGCCCCCATATGGTTTGAAAATATCAAAAGGTAAAAAAATATTAAATCTGACATCATATATATACTCCTCTCTAAAAGTAGGTGAATAAGCTACTCTGGTTTTCAACAAGAACATTTGACATTATTTACTGTTCCTTCAAATAATGAACACATTTACCATTCATGACTACTGCCATTATAATATTACACAGATGTTTGTCTGCAAGATGCATTGTGCATGTATAGTTTTGAGTAATTTTGTTATTGACTGAGGCTGAGGATTTCACAAGAAACATTTGCGAATTGATAGTTGTTTCCGCAGTGATAAAAACAAAACCGATTGTATAATTATCTGTACCTGAAGCCCAGTGTTTCGAAAGCTGCATGTTCTTTCACATCAGTCATTTGTTGTACAAGCTCCAATTCCCACAGACTGGTATATAGTCCTGGAGAGGCATAATGGGCTAGATTAATACAAAATCTGAGTCGCTGATAGTTGACTTATGTCCACTAGATGGTAGGTATTTTCTACCTATATCGTATTGTGGCATATGAGAAGAAAATGCACTGGGGCACACCGAAAAGTCAAAGAAGTCCACACTTCACTGTGCTTGCGAATCAGCGTGTAATGCATCATCAGAATATTATTCAACGTTGGCAAGTGATTCAAACCAAAATGACGGTAAGGCAAAGACAGCCAGACAGCCGACACGTGTTTCATCTAAAAGACTTTTTCAAGGCATAAACGAGAAAGCATGAATCAACATTACACAGGATGTGGCGAATATCCCATGCCCTGGATTTACCAAACGTCCAGTGTATCTCATGTATATAAAAAGCGTAAATATGCGCAGAATCACGTGCAATGCTACGACCTTGATAAGTCGTACGGTCGTGTCTCTTCTGAAATCCCAGGAAACGCGGGCACTGACTGAGTATTTTCTACCTATATCGTATTGTGGCACGACAGTCATTTTAGTAGGCAGTGGGTGCCTTCAGACACAGTAAAACGAAGTAATTGGTTGTAGTTCCAGATCATCCACATCGGAAGCTGAATTCCCTGGTGGGTACTGACCATGTAACATTTGTGCAACAGTAACCACATTCGTGGTCCACAAAATGAGGGTAAAATTTCAAATGTAATGCAAGTGTATATGCAGGCTGGAGAATTATTTTTGCCTAGACTTTTCATGATGTTGGCAAGTCTGATACAAACAGTTTTGTTACCATGGTACCCTGAAATGTAATGATATGCTGGAGAATTAAAGCAGACATAGAATGATGAACTTGTGGAGCTGAGGCTGTCACAACCGCACTGCTGAGTTCCTCGGTGGATTCTTCTGAATTTGGAGAAACTTTTCAGAAGGTACCATCCTTGTTCTTTGCCATTACTGTCAGACGAGTTATTGTCTCTTGAGGCGGTGCCTGTTCATTGAGGTGAATATCCTTTTGGGGACTGAAAGGCAGTGCATTGTCAGGGTTTGGCTTAAGAGAAGTGGTCACGTAGAGAGGCTTTAAAGAGTCAATCGATGCCTGGCAATTCTTTTTAGTGCCTGCTAACTGTGGCAAATTCACAGGTCTTGAGCTTTTACTCTGATCATGAAAACAGGACTGACATACAAAAGGCTAAATGGCTATTTCTCATAAATATGCTCATGAACGGTGTTACCTAGCTTTGGAGTCTAGCTTGCGCTGTTATAAGCTTTGTTAGTTTGTCGCAGAATGTCTTACAGCTCTGATATCTACTTGTGTAAGTCCATAAATAGATCAGGGAATGACTGTTCTTGACATACCAGCTTTCTCCGGAGGTCTGGCGAAGAGCATGTGGTAAGGGATCTTCTGTTGGATTACCTGTTTTAGCAGATTGTTAACCGCACGCTACATCATATGAGGCATCATATTAGGATGTGCCTAAACTAAGCACCTTTGAAGTCAGGGCTTTCACTACAGTTCCCTTTCAACAATTCTGTTGCTCTGAGGCCTGTTTGATGTGAACATTGTAGTTGTGCTCTGAAATCAGTTACAGCCTCACCTAAAGCTTTTGCAGGAACTTGTTGTTTGAATGAAAAGCTAAAAAAAAATTCACCCATCACTACTAAGAGACACAAATACTTTTCAACAACAAGAACATTGGCTGCTGTTGTAGAT
This sequence comes from Pleurodeles waltl, assembly GCF_031143425.1. NCBI lineage: Eukaryota > Metazoa > Chordata > Amphibia > Caudata > Salamandridae > Pleurodeles > Pleurodeles waltl. The sequence goes on along the minus strand of NC_090447.1, from coordinate 1,171,699,699 downwards.
ACACTCATACAATTTAGCATAAGCCCGAACAGCAACCAAAATATAGTGGTTGATGAAAGAGTAATGGCTCAACATGATCTAAATACACCACCTTAAAGGACTGTCAAGCTTTATTGTAAATAGTGGCCCAGCCGTACTATTTCAAGGTATTTCATTTACAAACCTGCCATGGTAAGACTTATGTCTTTCTTTATTTTGGCTTCAAAAGCCCCCAGTTTGTTTGTTGGAGCTAGGTCAGCATTGCGGTTGTTCCAATGTACACATTTTATCCTTTTGTGAGCTTTTCCTTGTCGTTTTCATGAATGCTGCACAATTCTGGGAATTCAAACTTTTGGTTTGTCCTAAGATTCCAGTCTATATTTACCGGGAAAACTTTTGTTGCGTTCTGGTTTGTTAATGTCCGTTTTGTTAATACAATCTCTGGATCAATTGCAATTTGTGATTTAGTCGTAAGTGCCGTTTTACAGGTTTTTTGGCAACTCTTGCAGCAAAAACTGTTTCAGCATTGCCCCTACAGTGATGCACAATTCTAAGCTCCACAGGAACAAAGGAAAAATAGTTTTGTAATTAATCCACCAGTTCCCGTAATGGTTTGTTAATACTGCACACGATCTGGGTTTCTGAGCGTGGGGTCCATACCAAACTGTACGCCTGATGCACTTCAGGTTGAGGCCCGGTTTACCCAATAAAGGTAGAAGTCTTTAAATGTCAAATGCTTTACTATTGCAGTAACTCCAAGTGTTCGTTTCGGAGAGACAAAAATGTTTTCCTTTACATGTGCTGTGGACCGTTTTTATAATGGCTCTCTGAACTGCTGTTGATATTTTTTTTTACAGTTGCAAAATTTTCTTTTGGACTGAATTGAAGGTGTGATCTATATGCAGTGGGTGGAGTTGAACCAACTTAATCACTAAATTAAAATAGTTATCTCTATTTTGCAACTATTTTGCAGCTAGCTCATCTGTTTACACTTCTCTCTAATCTGTAGTGCCCTTTCTTTCACTGTGCGTCTGAAAAGATGGGTGAAATTAGCAAAACCGGCTCTTCGCCCTGTGTAGATAGTGTGACAATATGCAATTCCAAAACTCAAGGGACTCATTGATGGCTAAAGCTTGCAAAACATCTTTAAGCCTACATTTTTCTAGGAAATCAAGCCCTGACCATTGTTGGATTATTCATAGCACATAAAAATGACTCTCTCAAATACAATTTAGATTTGTAAAATGTTTTTATAATCTGCACTAGAGAGATTGTCAAACACCCTATCCAGTTGTAGATGGTCTTCTAAACGAATACATTTGAAGGACTGGGAGATTTAAATTGGTCCAGTGCACATTCTCCCGAAAGTCAAATACAAATCAATTAGGTACACTGTTCCAAGGGGATCATCACACGTCAGCTAGGTACGTCTGCACATAGAAGCAAGTGCCCTCACACACCGGAGATCTTTTAATAATAACACACTACCTCCAGTCCTTCACTTCTCCGTGTAGGTTTCAGTGTACTACTACTACTGACTACGGCACTTAATAAAAGATCTCTGGCAAAGAGCGCCTTAAAAGGGGGCCGTCGGGCATTGCAGGCCCAACGATGGAGCATGACACCCATTGGGTGTGTTTAGGCACTTGGTTCTACTTACAGAAATGCCTAGCTGACCTGTGGTGTTCCCCTTCTAAATGATCTGTCTGATAAATATCATTAATAAAGGAACCTACATCTGGACCCCCATCTTGCATGAAATAATCCAGGGCTGTTTTTAAATGGTTGAGGCATTCTTGTGAACATAAATTGTGAACTGGCTATGGTAAAAAAGGTTAGATATTGAGATTCTGGCATCCATACTTTGGTCGAAGAAACCACACCTTTATCAAGGGTCCTTTTATATTTTTTGCAATGGCTTCAGTGCTGTATGCTTTTTTTTTTACAGCATGAGATCTTAAGATTTGAATGATTCGGTACTAATTTGTAGGTATTACCTCGCTTAACTACTGGAAACATTGGAGTGTTCAACGAAGAGTGACATGATACTATTACTCCCTGATAGTGAAGTTCTTTCAAAATATTTTTATATTCTCCTTAGACTCTGGCTTGAGTGGAAACTGTCCCTGAACTCAGTGCTCATCTCTTAAGGGAATAATGTGTGCTTTTTTCTTTATCCCAGTATGTTTGATTTTTAACTCTTGTCTAATACAGCACATGTAGAACTTTTGTTAGCTTTTAGTGGGCTTAGAGCCCACCAACTGCCTGTCGTTGGTAGGCTTAACTGTCATCAGCTTCCATAGACTTTCCTCCCTCTTCTTGCGATTGTCTCCTCCACCCCCAGAGCATGGATGTATTAATTGTGTCCTTCCACTACAAATTTTTCAGGTGCAATTTTTTTCTTTTTTCTTAAGCACTGCATGAGAATGTGTGTTTTCTAGCTGTCTCCCTCATGTACTTCTCCTTCCATTGGGGTGCCTCTTTGCCTAGAGTTGCCATTCTTGCTTCCTCCCCGCCCATCTTCCCTTGCTGCTCTTGCAAACCCCACCACACATGCTCACCAGCCCTCCATTGTCTGTTTGCTTCCCACGCATTTCTGCCCGCCCTCTGTTGTCCATTTTTCCACATCCCCTCCATTGTGAGGATGGTTCCCATCACCTCCCACCCATCCTGAGTTGACGGCTTGCCGCCCCATTTCCTCACACCCACCTTTTGTTGTCAGATTTCAGTCCAGTTTCCTCCTGTCAACCCTCCATTATAAGTTTGCTTCCTGATTACCACCCACCCTCAGTTGTCAGCCTGATTCCACATCCCCTTCCGTTCTCCAATGTCTGGTTGCTTACCCCAGTCCCTGTTCCCAACCCTCCGTTACATGTTTTCAGTTTGCTTCCCCAGTCTCTCCTGCCCATCCTCCATTGTCAGGTTGCCTCCCCAGCCCACCACCCATTGTCAGTTTGCTAACCCAACACCTTCCGCCCACCCTCCATTGTCCATTTGCATTGTCCACCCCCCTTTACAGCATGGCTAAAAATCATTGCCAAAGCCAATAGCTCTCATAAACGCCCTATTGGCTTTGCCAATGCTTGTTATAAAAAGAAGGGGCTTATTCTGGAGTCCGCCCATACTCAAGGTTATATATCAAGGTTATGTATTGCTGAGTGGCATAGGCACCACTGGAGGAATGCTTCAGTTTGAACACTCTCAAAACTGGATGTTTCTCAAAGAATTGCTGATGCCAGCCCACCTCGTTCAAAATTATATCATAAGGCTTTGATAAGTGAGACTAAAGTATTGTGAATATGGGTCTTTTTATATATGCGATTTACATGCCAATCTGGAGTTTCAATCTGAATATTTGTTGTGGTCAGGCTGTTTTTCACAAGCTTGTAGAGACTGTGGTGGAAATATGGTAATTTCTGCTGCTCTGTGGTTATCCAAGCGCTACCTGCTATAAGTGCTCTCTGTTTTTTTGAAGCATGCTTCTCTGTAGCCATCAGTACAGCAACCATTTTATCTTTACAAAGGTTTTTCTGATCTGACCTCTCTCTTCTATAGCACTAGCAAGTTCTGGTCTTCCTTTCTGGCTTGTCCATTGTCTGTAATCTCTGTTTAGAAACATACTCATTCCGGTAGGATTCGGCTTATTCACGCCTTCGATCTTCAGAATATCTGGGCGTTGGTTATGCACATGATCTTTTAGCTAATGAGAACAGTGCTACACCTTTCTAATTGTCTGAACATTATATGATCAGTTACATTAATAAATAATTGATAATCCCCATGCAACTTCCTATCCTTTTAGTACGAGATCTGACCTCTGTATTTTTTTTTTTTTTTCATTTAGATTTTTTTGTCTTATTCTACTTTTTTCTAGGGACACCCAGCCATCCAACTAAATTTTAGCTATGAGGTGAGATTTAGGTGGTAGCACTTCTAAGGTTGCCTTTCCAATGAAAGTATGAATGTGTGGTGTTATAACGGATAATTCTGGTTTTGTTCACACTGGGCCAACGGTGGCATGCCTGTGCCTAATAGAGGCGCTTTGTTTGTTATCTACAATGTTCTTGCAAGCTGTTTCATAATTCTCAATAAGCTGCATGGCACAATAGGTAGAAAAAGGTGCCCATGGTAACTCATGGAATTTATTTAGAAGCCCTAGGATGATTGCTGTGGATTGTGTTGTAGTGTAAATATTAGCGAATGTGCACACTCTGTTTGTGTAGTGTGATGGAAGTGGTAGCTTCTCTGTTAGAGGGCATATTGTCTTGATTTCTTCATAGCTTGGGGATGTACACTGTCTAAATGATGTGCTTTGTGTGTGCCCCAGAATGAAATTTCATCACTCAGTCAAACATTTTCCTAATCGTAGCAAATCTGATTTGTAGATTAATACCTTTGGGTATATGGGCTAATTCCCCATACCCATTGTTTGTCAGAAATACTACCTCAGCTGCCGGTATATACCTGTTAACGTCTCTAGCATAATCTGTGTTACTTTTAAAATCTGTTGTCCCATATCTGGGTGACGGATGTATCCCGCTAAGATAGTTCAGGAGGAGACCCATCCTAGTAAGTCATCTGACATATGATAATTGCATCGGAAACAACTGCATAAAATGTTATCTCGAAATATTAATATAGAGTGTACCATGCAGATAATTTAGCATGTATGTACCTAGTAAAATGTTCAATATTGGCAACTATCCTAGGGAATATTACCCATGTATAGAATTTTCCCCAAGCAACAATGCTAAAATGATCCCTCCACCTGGTGGAGCTATAAGGTGCATTGGAAATGGTTGCTGTACATGAACGAGCATATTTATAGTGGCTGTAGTTTAGAGATAAGTACTAATGGTTATTCAAGACTTCCTTTTTAACTGCTAAGCATAACGCAACTTTAAATAGGAAAGGTGCACGCTTTTTCCTCCAGTGGATGAATTAATGTAAAAGGTAGATGACTCAACCATTTTATAACTGTTTTAGAGGACTAAAATAAGGTCCATGCTATTTGGCCATCAGTGATGAGTCAAACAATTTTTTCCCTTATCAATCTACCCCTGCTCCACACTTCCCCGCAGATTTCCCTTAGCCGTTGCATCCGTTGAGGTAATCTGTAGATCTGCAGAACAGGAAAAAAGACCAGGATCACTAGCCCCCTCATTGACCAGGTAGTTGACCAGGGTGTGTTAGTGGGAAGACTACCTCAGACCTGCCAGAGACTCTGAGATGTCAAAGAGCAGTACAAATCAGTATATATATTTTATATTTTTTTTAAGATAACCTAGAGGTTAAGAGATGCAAGGCAACTATAGTGAGTATTTTGATAACATTAGCAGAGGCAGATACTAGCTTAGACCGTAACAGAGGCAAGGCTACTGTAGTGAATATTCAAAACACATTGGAGCAGGTGAATGTTAGAAAGCTGACCTAAAATGTTACTAAGAGATAGAAAACAAGAGCCAGAGCCAGAATTTAGATTTAGACTTTAGTAATCCTTCTAATCCCCTCATACCACTCCTTAGGTCAGCAACAGTGAGGTCTCAGTTTGTTAAGCTGATGTTCAGTTATAGGCAATGTGTAGTGTCTCCAGGAATCCAAACATTCCTCTTTGAGTGACTTAACCTCATGGCTTTTATACATTGCTTAACTCTAAAGACATGAGAATAGACTGTTACCTTCCTCAAAGTAAATCAGGCCGCAGTTTGAAAATATAACCTTGCATCAAGATATGACGAAAATGACTGTGTAGGCAACAAGACAGTATCGAGTGTTCACATATTTTTGCTGAATAAGAGAGACGAGTAATGGCAAACATTAATAGGGATAACTGCTGTTCACGTTGTGCATGCAATCAAGTAAAAAAAATCTTGAATTCACAGAAACCTTGCGGGGAGTATAAATGCATTGCTACATAACCATTTCATGTAATCCCACTGCGGAGTAAGGATCATCAGTCATAAATGATGATAATTTATATTCGTTAAAATGGATTACTAACGGTAATCAAGACCCTGTCGACCATAGATTCCTAATGGCATACAGAACCCCCACCCAATATGAAATGAAGTGTGTTGTGCCCCAGGAATGAAGTGCTGTAGTGTCCATCAGAGCATCATCAGGCTGCAGTAATGTCACAGAATCGGTTCCCCTTTAGACATTCTCCCAGCCCGCATAGAGATCTTACACAGGCTCAGGTCCCTCCTAGTAGAGCTATCCTGTGATAACACTGATGGCACATGTGCAGGCTTTCAGACTTGAGATATTGAAAGCTCCTCGCCACAAAATAAAATTTAATTCTCTATCTTGAATGTGCAAATGAAAACGTACACATATCTGATAGTGATTGTAGATAAAAGGAGCTCTTTCATCTGCAAAATATCCAAATAATGGCAAAATCAGACACCTTAACCACCGCATTTAGAAGGCTCCCAAGATCACTCAAGAGCCCCACATATGGCCCCTTACCAAAGATCATCCATTACGGGAGTGAAATAATGAGGGGTAAAGATTCAGAGCTTATTGACCGGCTAACAGCATCAGCGTACAGAACAATCTTCAGTCTCCCAAAATATTGATCCCAAACCCAAGTGCACCTTGGGTTTGGCCTTCCCAAACGAACTTGGCTGGCAAGACCCCTTCCCCAAGGTATGCCACCAGTTCAAAGCTACACAGCCTGGCACCAAGGACTACGTTATCTGGCAGGAAATTTGTACCCCACCCTATCCTCGATCTATAGAAATAGCTTTTGAAACTTCACTGTACAAATTACAAGCAATTGACCTCTGGGCGTCCCCTCTTTCGAACAACAAATTAAAAAAGACTAAGTAAACTTGAAGGCTTTTAATGTTGGGGGACAACATCACCCTAACTAAACGAGCCCACCCGTGACAAATTACAAATATTTATGTCACGCCCGAACCGCATGTCAATCTGAATTCTCATTACTCTCAGCATGTAAAAAGCTAATTTCTGTGCTACCATTTTGGGCTCCGTCTACCCCTTTGGATGAAACCGAACAGATAATACAGCATGCAGATTATGGGGCTCAGTGGAAGAAACAATAACTGATACGGTACGAATCCCTCCGGAACTTGTGAAAAAGTGCAGACACTTCTTAGGGAAATGATCAGCCGTCTTGTGATCCACACCAGTAGACATAGAGTTATTAAATGTTCGAACCTGCAAACACCATTTTGAAATTTGGACTGGTTAAGTTCCTGAGTTTCTTTGAAAAACGGATCGTGAGGTAGCATGCTGTTACCGAACCCTCACTATGTTCCTGTCCTGGGAACGTGGTTGTCATTGTAACTACCCAGTAGGAACATGGAGGGAACAGTTGAATCAAGTCCTTAACATTCTAGTGAATCTACCGTGAGCCTCACACACATGGACAACCAGATTATCCCTTTACCCCTATTGGACGGTATTTGATCTGTACATCCATTGAATTCTGCAACAATCGTGTTACTTTGAGTGTTGTGGACATCTTAATGGCTTCATAGAAACAAGCAAGCACCAGTCAGCCAAAATTTCCTTAATGCGTTTTAAATGAGTTTTTGTGAATTTTATGTGAGCTTTTATTGGAGTTTATTCGTACTTTATAATCCGTAAATGCCCCAAAATTAGCATTATGTAATGTAATTCACCTCTTATAAGAGGTCAGGGGTACTGCACCAACATAAGCTTACAAAAACAAAGGCACTATTAGAGCATTGTGGAGATGTTAACAGTCCTGTTTAAACTAGCTATAGCCAATTAGTTAAAGCCCCCCAAACCAAACACACTTTGAAATGAGCTTCGTGCAATGGACAAGTAGGTCGTGTCTCTTTTTCGGATCTTACTTGACAGATACATCACTGATTTTGCAATTAAAATGTTTTATTTTTGCTTTTATTCCAAGTTATTACGCATTTAATGGTTTTAACAAACTACACCTGTTAAAAAATCAATCAGTCAATGAAAACTCTGAATGTGCTTGGAGCATGAGTCATCTTGTAGTGTTTTTGTGCTTCACCATGGCACTGTGATGTAGTCCTAACCAGCTCCAAACATAACGATACTCGTGGGAAATGCCCATAGCTGCCATGTTTGCAGTTTGCTTATCTATAATAGTTCCATGGCTTCCATGTGCATATGACTAACATTCCATTGCCAAATGAGTGACACTTCGACTGATACATTAACACAAGTAAATCAAGCTATGGAGGCTATGCAAAGAAATAAATGTAAAGAAATTACTATTGGGGGGAGTTAAGGTCTAAAAATAACCCTTGGAACTGCTACAACACTCCTGAAATGAAAGGCCACTAACTTATTTCCCCTTTCTCCACTATGCTGTACTGTAAACAATTATGACACCATGATATTAAAAAATAACCAGGTCTGTCAGTGGCTGAGGATCTTGACTGTACCATCAAATCTTTACTGAGGGGTGTATCCGGTGTAAAGACATTGACAGCATCCAGAGGCCCTCACAGAGGTGGGTCAGCTGAAGAAAGTGAGGCACAGGGCCCATCTGTTGATGCAACTGCCTCGGGTGTTCATGGGGCATAGAGTAAATACAGCCACCTTCCTCTCATACTAAGGACAGTCACTGTGACCTGAGGGCTTATTGAATTCAACTGCATTCTCTTCATTTTGCTCTACAAGGTTTTGGCCAGTGTCCCCAGTAATGCACCGTGTTCGGTCCTATCTCACTCTTGAGGCCTCCACTCACAGGCAGTCAATGAGTGCCAATGCTTGCTGTCAATTCCCTGGTATTTCATGATACCCTTCTTACAGTATATGGCCTATGGCCACCTGCCCACCCAAGAGCTTCAGCCTAGTCATGTTCATATTAAGACTGAGTCTAAATGAATATGCTGCTAGCACCGAGGTTTGGTGACTGACGCAGTTCTGACAGATTTACAGAAAACTACAGTAATTAAGCTTACATTTGCATAGAGGTGAGAGAGCTACTGAAGTGTAGCCAAGCATAGCCTCTTGGACGCTCAGACCCAAAACAAGCAGAGATTTCTTTTGGCTTTTACCTACCACCCACACAGCAATCTCATGGACCAAAAATAAAAGACACGTTGAGGTAAAGTAGGAGAGAGAAAAAAATACCAGTTTAGTGACTGAATTGCAGAAAGTGAAACCAGAAAACCCAGGCTCAATCCCCGTTTCTTTACTTGAACAAATTGCATTATCTTAAGCAAATATTTTATTTCACTGAGCCTCCTTTTTAGGGTTGAGCGTGCAATGCGCTCTGTCCCTGTTGTTATCTCTCTATGGGCTTGTAACCACGCCCATCAGCTTGGTTGGTTTGTGGGCTTGCCTTTTAAAATTTGCTTGACTTGATTAGTGAAAGGCATGCACACGTCATGCCTTTTCCGGTGTTTAGCCCTCTTCAAGTGCACCGGCCAACTACTGAAAAGATACGAGACTCAATATTTTCCGTTTGGTTTCCGGACAACTTTTTCCATTTATTTCGTAGGCAGCGTGATCTCGCTGGGCAGTAGTCGAGCGCTTTGCGTGACAACGACCATGTTACATAGATAATTGCACTTTTGCCAGTTACATGGATAATTGCACTTTTGCCGATCTGTTTCACTGCGAGCGGACGTCTGTTTCCTTTTCTGTGTCTCCTTCACTCAAATGCGCGACCGTCGGCTCGCTTATGTGAAACTGTTTCACTTTTCATTTTCACTTTGTGATAAGAAAAGTCCGGTTAGTAGCTTATAACGCTAATAGCTCTAACTCGAGCAAACGCGAGACCCATTGCATTGCAAATGCTTGTTCTTTATTATCGCTCATGAGAACCCCTTGAAATATGTGAGTGCACTGTATCTAAAACTCGGGTGATTCCATAGAATATAATGTTGCTCTATAATAAGAATCTAGGCCACATGAAGGATGCACGTCACCAGTCGCCTCTGCAAGTATAAGAATTTTTTGACTGCTGTAAGAGCTCCATGAGGGATCCTACGATTGTAACTGACAGCCTTGTGTCAGATCACAGGCTCCTCATCTATACCAAGTCCAAAGGAGTCTGAAAAGTTTGACTTTCTGCAGCCAGTGACTTGTAGCAATAAAGTGAGGATGTGTCATGGCACCTTCTCCTTTTCTTGACATGGAAAGTTTTGCCTGAGTACCCAGCAGCTGCAGGCTGACAGCTCACAGTAGGAATTGTACAGCAGCACCGAGAGGGGCTTAGGCAGTTCCCCGGGCGCAGAGAGGAGCTGTAAGTGCGTGACTAATGCATTTCAGTGATGTGGGAGCCAGCACTGAAATACCTGCTTCTTAGTTATGATGCGTGGCACTTGACAGGACTGAATGCTTACTTGCCCAGATGGCTGTTTCCCAGCTAGCCAGTTTTACCCTTCGTGATTAGAAAGTGCCCAGCTAGAGGAAATGACACATCATCTCGGTGCTCTCTGTATTCTCTTCAGAAACATAACAACTGAGCAGACGGAGCACCTTTCTTATACTCTGCTGTCACTAACTATCTAAACTTGTAAGAATGAAGGTCACACTAGATTTCTTATTTTACCGAGTTTCTTACGCTTGTGAACCAAGCCCTGAAGAATGTCAGAGTGCATTATATTTGATCAAAAATATAACCGCCAAAACACTTTACATAGATACAAAAACGGCTGACACAGATTCAGAGATTAGTGAGCTGAAAGGCCCAACACTTACGGAGAGGAATAGTGTTGTTTTTTGGGCTAGGAGTAAGATTACAGTACATTTGTATGTTAAGTTTAATTAGGATAAGCAGTAGGGCTGAGGCTTAAAGGGGCTAGAGTAAGATTTGTGAAACTTAAGGTTAGTGGTTAAGTTAGGGTTAGGTTACGTTTGTGGTGAGGTTTTCTGTTAAGTATGGGTAAGGCTGGATTTTATGGTTCATTATGGGATTACAGTTGTGTTAAATTTATTGTCAATGGTGTGGTTAGCATAAATGATATGATTAGAGGTGATGTTGAATGTAGGTTAACAGTAAATGTTTGGTTACGTGCTTGGGCTTGTGTGTGGGTTGTTTTGGAGTTTGTCCACATACTCCTTGTGTTTACAAAATTAGCCTTGTTAACATCCGCAGTGGTTGCAACTTAGATGCATTCAGAAATGCACTGGGCATTAAGCCAGTCGCATTTTTACAGTGGGCTGAAGTCTTGGTATATAGTAAGACATTATGAGTTCATTTTTTGCAGATTCGAGAAGTGCGGTCTCCTCCCAGATACCTCTCGATAAATTAACTAGGCAGGAAGTTCACTCCCAGTGAAGCTATCAAGCACCATCAGGATTGACTGTGGAAATTCCTAATTTTAACTTGTGGGTTTTGGTCATCATAGTAGTTACAGGCCTGGAAATAAGATACAATGGATTTATTCCAAAGGGGACACATCATCAGCCTCAGTAAGTAACTTTCCAGCACCATTGTGCAACTTTCAGATCAGGGTGTGCTGCCTGGACCCAACCATGCCCCATATCCTTATTCTAGTGACAGCCTTCTGAAGCGACATTTAGCATATTTGCCAGGACTGATTTTGTTGCCCAGTCCGGTCCTGTAGGTATTAGCACATTGATGTAGTTGCATTCTTTGTCATCACATGCAACCAGTGGCAGAGGCTTCATGTAGACTTAGTCCTTTTCATCGCGAGAGCTGAGGCAAAAAGGACTAATTTTCACACGTCCTGACAAAAGTTAGCATGTCAGCAGTTCTAGCTGTATTTGTGGGAATATATTTCAAGAATTAACTCTGAGTAGTTTCTTGAAAAGTGGATACAATTCTAATATGAAAGTGCATGTAGTGTGGCTAGAGTTTTACAGCTAAAGGAGGAGAGCTGGCAAAATTATATTTTACTAGCTTTTAGCTTTCTCGAGGTATTCCTTGTTTGGATTTTGGTATGGTAGTTTTTCCTTTGCTCATGGATTTCATAGAATTTGGTATTATTAAAAATACAGCTGGGTGTCATGTACATACTGATGTAGCAAGACTCCTAGGTTTTTCAGAAGCTTGCCTGGAGGATTCACACACCAATTAAATAGTACAGTGCCAGAACCAAGCCTTGTGGCCCCCATATGGTACTGATCTGTGGGCTGAGAATGGGTCTTTGGTTAAAATTGTTGTTTGTTTGAGTGGTAGATGGTGATCTATTTTAGAATGAAACCAAAAAAAACGCTCTTGGCATGGAGGGTGCCAAGAAAGATGTTATGGTCTTTTATGACAGATGTAGCAAGTACATTGAGGTGAATGAAGAGCTAAGATTTATCTGTATTATAGACTCCTGGAGCATCAACAGTGATTTTGAGTGTGGCAATTTCAGTTAGATAATGTATTCGAAAATCAGATTGATGGCTAACTTTTCAGCTGTTTGATGTGATATTGTGGTTCTGCTTTGAGCATAAACATATTTAAAGGAAAGGAAGCCTAGTATTTGGAAATTAGCTGCTATTGACGTTGGTGTCATAATTGGCATTTTTCATTAAGGTTTACATGCCCCATTTCTTGGGTATTGAGTACTGTGCTTTGACATTGTGAGGCATATATAAAATGCATTCAGTGTGATGAGAAAGTTTGATTTGATTTCTCGTTTGTTGGGGAGTTATCAGATGGCTGAGACTTCATCCTGAAGTTGTTTTGGGGTAGTAGGTTAAACAAATTCCACCTCTGCTCAATATTATGGGAGGATAAAGCAGAGTGGAAGAGATGTTCTCATTCCTAATGTTCAGGACCATGGTGGTGAACTATTTTGATTATGATTTTCTGAAAGTGAACGGGGAGAGTTGGATTGACTGTTGATTACTTGACAGTGTTTCTGGCTGATTTTTTGGCATGTTATTTGACGACATTAAGGAAGACACATTTGTATTACTATGGTTGTGAAGTTTGTTTTCATTTTTACCGGAGGTATTTGAACTGTATTGCTATTGATACATTCCCCCATTTGTGTTCACTGCTTTTTAGGGATCTTCTTTTTAAGTTTAACTAAATGGTAAGCAATTTTGGAGATCTTTCAATTTACGTTTTCTTATGTGTTTTTAAATAGCTTTCTTTGTTGTGTTATTTAGAAATAAAACATATTGAGCAGAAAGGCTTAATTCAGAATCCAAGAGTTAGATACTGATCAATCTATAGTATTTATATGATATGGGATATACTCTGAAAAGGAAAAAGGAAATCACATACATGGAATGATCTTGGTCATGGTTGCACACTGTTCAGTATCTGTGGTATCATCAGAATATAATACCCACTGATGATGGCATTCTTTGGCTAAATGTGAAGGTATTTCAAAGATACATCTCTCCATGCCCCGTCCTCTTTCCTAGTGTGAGCCCTAGTCTCAAAAAAGTCTTCTCAGCCCTGTTGAATCCTTTGATGTCTAGTGTGTTCAGGAAAGCTAACTCAGGGTTTAACCTGATAAATCTCATACATATCATGCTATATGTTTGAAAAACCCCTTCCCAGATTGGCTGTAAACCATTGCATAGTCATGTGTGTGAGTGAAGTTATCTTGGCCCGGGACCCCTCTAGAACTTCCTTGTTAGGCTGAGCGCGCAAGTGCTTTGACCTGTTGTAAGTATTGTTTGCTTTTAACCACGCTCATCACTTGCATTCGTTCCTGGACCTGCCTTTCAAAAATCACTTGATGTCATTGGTAAATGCTTTACGTTTGTGTCATGCCTTGCAGACTGCCCCTGTTACATGAATAATTGCACAATCGCTGATATAGCGTGGGCGAGCTATTTCTTTCTTTTGTCACTCCCTTTCATGCTTCATGGCGGCCATGGCGCTCACAGTTTGAACAGGCGCATGAGTGTAGACTTGATCGGTGGTATTGGAGCGCTTGTCACGTTGTTAAGTTACCTAAGCAGAGTCATTTCTTGTGGCTTTCCCCTTAAAACTGGTAAATGCCTTACGTAAAACCAAAATCTTAAAGCAAAATCGGCTCTCCTGGCACAGCGGGAGAGTCAATAATACAATATTCACTGCACTCTGGAATCTCGCCCCGTAATGCTTTGCTTGGCATTACTTTTACTAAACATTTTTGCTCACAACTCAACCTGTGGTGGTCCTAGGACGATGGGACCACCACCAAAACGTTCAGCACAATGCACTCTAGGTCATCTCTGGGTCCCCACACTAAGTTAGTGGGGACTCCAAAAATAATAACCCCTTATACTATTCAGTGTCCTTTTAAGTGCTCTCATGGCTGGAACTTTTGTTTTACAGCAGGGAATAGCTTGTGTTATATGAGCCTTGTTTGTAATATCGCTGCTGTAGGCCTGCTACACCAGAAAATGTGTAATGCACTGTGTAATGCATATAGGGGCTAAATATATGGTTACACTGCATTATTTATTGCTTTTTACTTTTTGTGTGCTTATGCCCTCTAGGGGCTAATTATATAGTTACATGACCATGTTTCTTACAAATGCTATTTTCACTGCGGTGTTCTCTAGGGACTATTCTAAGCATTACAGTCATATCAACATTCTAAAATATTAATGGCACGGAAACTTGCCCCTTAATACTTTGCAGGGCAATCCTTTTACAAAACAATTGTGCTCATAACTCAGCCTGTGGTGGTGCTAGGTCAATGGGACCACCCTCAATACATTCACCACAATGTGCTTTTTTTGTCTGTCATCTATTGGTCCCCACACTACGTTAGGGGTGACTCCAAAATAATAACACCTACCACCATTCATTATCTTTTTAAGCGTTCTCATGGCTGGAACTTTGGTTTAACAGCTGGGAGAGGTTATTTAGTTAGGTGCCTTGTTTGTAATAATTGCAATAGGCCTGCTAGCCTTGAAAATGTGTAATGCACTATGCCCCCTAGGGCCTACATATATGGTTACTCTGCATTACTTTCTACCATTTAAAAAAAAAAAAAAAATTGCCATTTGGGTATGGTCTTTAAAGGCTGGCTGTATGGTTTACATGACCATATTTCTTCCAAATGCTATTTTTATTGTGATGTCCTCCAGGGGGCATTCTGAGCATTGCAGTAAACATACTATAATATTCGTGGCATGAAAACTCACCCATAATACTTTGCAGGGCATTACTTTTACAAAACATTTTTGCTCATAACTGTGGTGGTCTTTGGGCAATGGGACCACCTTCTAAATGTTCTTTCTGTCTACATCATCTCTGGGTTCCCACACTAGGTTAGTGGGGATAACCCCCTCCCACCATTCAGTGTCTTTTAAGTTTTCTTATTGCTAGGACTTTTGTTTTACAGCTGGGAGAAGTTTGTTTTAAAGGCCTTGTGTGTACTTGTATTGCAGTAGGCCTGCTAGCCCTAAAAACGCTCTCTAGGGGCTAAGTATGTAGTTACACTACATTACTTTCTCCTGTTTTTTTCATGGGGTTATGTCCTTTAGGAACTAACAATATGTTTACATGACCACGTTTCATACAAATAACATGTTTGTTATGTTGCCCTCTAGGGGGTGTTTTGAGCATTACAGTCTAATGCCAAAAGTATTTTCTGATAAAGTTTTATATGGTAATTGTATATGTTTTAATAATCTCTCCTTACTACAATTATGACCATGATTCAGGCCAACTTAACATCCTTATTGCACACTGTTAGAAATGTTTTTTTTGGATGGCAGTCAGGTTACCCCCTGTCCAAGCAAGGACCCTCACTCTAGTCAGGGTAAAGGAGAATCACCCTCAGTTAACCCCCACTCACCCCCTTGGTAGCTTGGCACAAGCAGGCAGGCTTAACGTCCGAGTCTAGGTGTTAAGTATTTGTACCAACACACAGAGTAACTCAGTGAAAACACTACAAAATGACACTACACAGGTTTAGAAAAATAGGTAATATTTATCTAAACAAAACAAGACCAAAACGACAAAAATCCACTATACACAAGTCAAGTTATGAATTAAAAAGCAAAAAGAGTCTTAAATCCTTAGAAAACAGTTCTAAAGCTGTTAGCGTGAAAAAGTACCTGGGTTGCGTCAAAATAACACCACACGGGCGAGTGTGCATCAGAAAAGGCCAGCGATGCATACATTTCGCACTCGCAAGCGAGACCGTGCGTCATTCCTCCTCCGGTCGGGTGAGCATGCATTGTTTTTCCTCTCTTCAGGAGAATGATCCGTCGATCCAGACAGGCACCTCGGGTCTGGGCAGGCTTTGCGTTGTTTTTCCGCACCCAGCAGGGTTTGCTTCGAAAATCCTGCTGCATGGTATCAGCAAAACAGCACTATGTGGGTTGCGACGTTATCAGCCTCCGTCAGCGGGTGTTGTGCATCGTTTCTCCAGCCGCGTGTCGATCTTCCTGCCGCAATGCAGGTGGAGCCTAGATTTCAGCTGGGCATCATTTCTCAGCCACGTCTCAGAAGGTGCACGGCGATCTGTGTGTAGATTTTCAGTCTTGGTCTGCCAGCTTCACCTTTCAAGGCCCCAGGAACTGGATAGTGCACCACTTGGCAGGGCAGGAGTCTCAGCAGAGAGTCCAGGTGCTGGCAGGGGACGTCTTTGATGGCCCTGAGACTTCAACAACAGGAGGCAAGCTCAGGGCAAGCCCTTGGACATTTCTTCACAAGCAGGAATGCACAACAAAATCCAGTCTTTGTCCCCTTGCACAGGCAGAAGCAGCAACTGCAGGATAGCTCCACAAAGCACTGTCACAGGCAGGGCAGCACTTCTCAGCTCTTCTCCAGCCAGAGGTTCCTCTTGATTTCCACAAGTGATCTAATTTTCCAGGGGTTTGGGTGCTCTTCTTACACCCATTTTGGCCTTTGATGTAGGCCTACTTCAAAGGAAAGTCTCTCCTGTTTGGTAGATCCTGCCTTGCCCAGGCCAGGCCCCAGACACACACCAGGGGGTTGGAGACTGCGTTGTGTGAGGGCAGGCACAGCCCTTTCAGGTATAAGTGAGCACTCCTCCCCTCCCTCCTAGCACAGATGGCTCATCAGGATATGCAGGCTACACCCCAGCTTTCTTTGTGTCACTTTCTAGAGAGAGGTGCAAACAGCCCAACTGTCAAACTGACCCAGACAGCGAATTCTCAAACAGGCAGTCACAGAATGGTTTAAGCAAGAAAGTGCCTACTTTCTAAAAGTGACATTTTCAAACACACAATCTCAAAACCAACTTTACTAAAAGATGTATTTTTAAATTGTGAGTTCAGAGACCCCAAACTCCACATGTCCATCTGCTCCCAAAGGGAATCTACACTTTAATCATATTTAAAGGTAGCCCCTCTGTTAACCTATGAGAGAGATAGGCCTTGCAACAGTGAAAAACGAATTTGGCAGTATTTCACTGTCAGGACATATAAAACACATTAATATATGTCCTACCTTAAACATACACTGCACTCTGCCCATGGGACTACCTAGGGCCTACCTTAGGGGTGTCTTACATGTAAGAAAAGGGAAGGTTTAGACCTTTCAAGTGGGCGCACTTGACTGGTCGAATTGGCAGTTAAACTCTGCACACACAGACACTGCAGTGGCAGATCTGAGCCATGTTTACAGGGCTACTAATGTGGGTAGCACAACCAGTGCTGCAGGCCCACTAGTAGCATTTGATTTGCAGGCCCTGGGCACCTCTAGTGCACTGTACTAGGGACTTACCAGTAAATCAGATATGCCAATCATGGAAATCCAATTACACATACATTTTACATAGGAGCACTCGCACTTTAGCACTGGATAGCAGTGGTAAAGTGCCCAGAATAACAAAAACAGCTAAAACAGAGTCCAGCACAGATCAAACAACCTGGGAAACCGAGGCAAAAGGTTAGGGGAGTCCACGCCAAGGATGCCAAGTCTAACACATTCTGTTTGAACACACTTGATATGTTTGGGTGACCCTTCTAGTTTATTTCTCTTCTGTGGCTGTCTTGTGACTTTTTAGAGGAATTCTGTTAGCCAGCCAGGAACTCTGATGGCAGGGTGGTGAAAGTGGTATTCTATTGGAATTGGCTTGGCAGATTTAAATTAGGATGCTAAATGGCAACATTTTCATTTTTTGTTGCACATATAGGAGAAAGGTAAATGGGAGTGCTTTAGTTATATGCAGGGCCACTGGAATTATATGTCCAAAAAAGTCAAAAGTATGAGGCAAAGTTGACCAATTTATGTGGCAAGACAAGTCCAGTTATGAATTTACAATGGCAATAACTCTAACTCAAGCAAATGCGAGACCTATTGCCTTCCAAATGCTTGTT
Source organism: Pleurodeles waltl (assembly GCF_031143425.1). Taxonomy (NCBI): domain Eukaryota; kingdom Metazoa; phylum Chordata; class Amphibia; order Caudata; family Salamandridae; genus Pleurodeles; species Pleurodeles waltl. Next base: position 1,171,681,534 of record NC_090447.1, on the reverse strand, counting down.
TTGTATTATGTTTGAGGTAGCAGACGTATTTAGGGTTGCAGTCATAGTCTGCCATTGGCTGTTCTGACCACCCTTGTATGCTAGACGTATATGCCTTTGCATAAACTGAGAGGAGGCTGACATCGTACAGTTGAACGATTAGACGGTCTTTTGCAAGCTGCTTAGACATTTCTAAAAAGTGCAAATATAACCAGACAAGCCAAAATCGTACTTTTGACCACCGGTCACCGTCCTCACCCGTTCGTCCTCCAGCCACCCACTGAAGTCAATACTTCTGTGCAGTAGACTGTGTCCTTGCGAACTCTTAACCGCATTAGTTCGTGGAAATCTTTGAAATCCTTGCTTTGGCGTACGCTCATAAAGAGTGAATTATTCTGCTATTGAAGTTAAAATGTAATTTCTGGTTCGTTGTTGTGAGCAGGACTAAGGCTTCTTTTCTATTAAGTGAGAAAAAAATGATTTCCGGCCCGATTCATCCTTGTTTATGCCTGCAGAGAAGGACGAGGCAGTGTGCGTCCCATCCCTGGAATATTGCTTTCCTCAATTATTTGCAGTCGCTGGCATGTGACAAATAGTGGAGACGTGTGGCAGGAAAATGTACTAAAACAACCATTAAAAAAAAAAGATATCCTTGCTGTCTTGCTTCAAAAGCAAGGAACCTGGCAGAATACTTAAATACCATGCTAGGGAGTGATAGATGCCTCTATTCACAGAGCAGACTAATCACCTTTTATTTGGGCATTTTTAAATCATCTGTATAATTCCTTTAATCGCTCGTAGAGCATTGCTCTGATCATCTGAAGACAAGGCAGTCCACATAAGGCTATCAATTTGGGATAGAAATCGGCAATTATTACTTAAAGCCGTCTTAGAGCCTGATGTTACAGGCTGATGGAAGGACATCTGATGACAGTTTTATTTGTTTCATCTCATTATCACATTTAAAATATTCTTCTGTGCTTGCACATATTAGCTAGCAAAAGTTCTAACAATAACAAAGCATACCACTAAAAAAACATGACTAGTATTGCAACTTTCCCGAAAACATAATATGATTGCATTACTCATTTCATTATAAGACAATAAAATATTTTTTTGTAAGAGCAATAATTCAAGTGGCAGCCACAGCAGCATCAGAATATTTAATTCCACATTAAATGGCTATACCTTCACTGTGTCTACCAACACTAAATCTCTTTAAAATTGGGTGGAGAAGCGTTTATCTCTCCTCCTGTGGCAGGAAGTGGCAACCAAGGAGAATATGGGTTATGCTGCAATTAGCTCCTATACCACAAATAGAATGATCTTGATTTAGCTTGATCTTTGCTTTTAAACCTATCCTCCATACTGGGTCAGTTCCCTTTCTGACCAGCAGAACTTTTGCTGTTAGTTGTAAAGCTTGCAAACTGCAGATAAGCTGCATAAAAAGAAATCATTATTGAAATTAAATCACATGGTAGAACGGTTGTTCCCTGTTAGTTTCCGTGCGTTCCGATAACTTGTGAACCTATGTTTCCAAATGAGTGCAGAAGGTTATTTATTTTTTTACGATATATACGCATTTTAAAGTTACTTGTTGGTGTTTATGACGTCCCCTTTGGAATTAATTTGATGTTTTATTACAAGTTGGAGTTGCTATGATGTGCAAAACCTCTAAGATATAATTAGGAATTTCCAGAGCCCATCCTGATGGTGACTGATAACTCGACTAGGAGTGCCTTTCCAGCCCAGTTAATTTATCCAAGAGTGCATGGAAGGAGACAGCTCTTATGTAGTCTGCACAACATATTATCTGATATATTCCTTTCTGTAGATGGTCACTGTTGTTTCTCATAAAAAGTACCAGAAAAGTGGCTTCCCTATGTGATGAACATTTATTAACCTTGAACACCTTTGTCAAACATGTTTATACTCTGGCTTTTTGAAGCCTCTGTCTTTATGTGGATGAAGTTTGGGGTAATTACTAAATGCATCACAAAAGCAGACTTGAGCAGAAAATATTTAATATTTGTTGAAAAAGTCTGGGGTGCATGAATCCGAGAACCAGATTTTATGCAGGATCACAGAATACTTTATTTCATTAAACACTTACACCTAGCCTTACTATGAGCTGCTCAAGTTGGACCATAGATGTTGGGGAAGCAAACATTCACTAATATAAAATCAGTATTCCTCATTTTTAGATTAATATGCAGGAGGGAACTTGGGTCGTCCGCTAATGCCACTGTCTGCTGATATATTGAATCGGTTATGATTGAGATTAGCTGAGCCATGGTTTTTACACTTATTGTGCTTATTCAAGAAATTAATTGAAGAAAACCATGTTGGATTCTGTGGACTTTAAATCACTGCATTAATCAAAGATATGTAGAGATTTCTTATGTGCTGTGGTGACTGTAGGAAGTTGGCTCTGTATGCACTATTTCAAAGTAAGGAATAGTATGCACAGAGTCCAAGGGTTCCCCTTAGAGGTAAGATAGTGGCATAAAGAGATAATACTAATGCTCTATTTTGTGGTAGTGTGGTCGAGCAGTAGGCTTATCAAAGGAGTAGTGTTAAGCATTTGTTGTACATACACACAGGCAATAAATGAGGAACACACACTCGGAGACAAATCCAGGCCAATAGGTTTTGTTATAGAAAAATATCTTTTCTTAGTTTATTTTAAGAACCACAGGTTCAAATTCTACATGTAATATCTCATTTGAAAGGTATTGCAGGTAAGTACTTTAGGAACTTTGAATAATTACAGTAGCATATAAACTTTTCACATAAAACACAAATAGCTGTTTTAAAAGTGGACACAGTGCAATTTTCACAGTTCCTGGGGGAGGTAAAGTATTGTTAGTTTTAGCAGGTAAGTAAACCACCTACAGGGTTGAGATTGGGGTCCAAGGTAGCCCACCGTGGGGGGTTCAGAGCAACCCCAAAGTCACCACACCAGCAGCTCAGGGCCGGTCAGGTGCAGAGTTCAAAGTGGTGCCCAAAACGCATAGGCTTCAATGGAGAGAAGGGGGTGCCCCGGTTCCAGTCTGCCAGCAGGTAAGTACCCACGTCTTCGGAGGGCAGACCAGGGGGGTTTTGTAGGGCACCGGGGGGGACACAAGTCCACACAAAAAGTACACCCTCAGCGGCGCGGTGGCGGCCGGGTGCAGTGTGTAAACAAGCGTCGGGTTCTCTGTAGGTTTCAATGGGAGACCAAGGGGTCTCTTCAGCGGTGCAGGCAGGCAAGGGGGGGGTTCCTCGGGGTAGCCACCACCTGGGCAAGGGAGAGGGCCTCCTGGGGGTTACTCCTGCACAGAAGTTCCGTTCCTTCAGGTGCTGGGGGCTGCGGGTGCAGGGTCTTTTCCAGCCGTCAGGACTTTAGGTTCAGGCAGTCGCGGTCAGGGGAGCCTCGGGATTCCCTCTGCAGGCGTCGCTGTGGAGGCTCAGGGGGGAACAACTTTGGTTACTCACGGTCTCGGAGTCGCCGGAGGGTCCTCCCTGAGGTGTTGGTTCTCCACCAGTCGAGTCGGGGTCACCGGGTGCAGTGTTGCAAGTCTCACGCTTCTTGCGGGGATTCGCAGGGGTCTTTAAATCTGCTCCTCTGTAACAAAGTTGCAGTTCTTTTGGAGCAGTGCCGCTGTCCTCAGGAGTTTCTTGTCTTTCTTGAAGCAGGGCAGTCCTCTGAGCATTCAGAGGTCGCTGGTCCTTTGGAAAGCGTCGCTGGAGCAGGTTTCTTTGGAAGGCAGGAGACAGGCCGGTAAGACTGGGGCCAAAGCAGTTGGTGTCGTCTGTTCTTCTTCTGCAGGGGGTTTTTCAGCTCAGCAGTCCTCTTCTTCTTGTAGTTTCAGGAATCTAAATTCTTAGGTTCAGGGAAGCCCTTAAATACTAAATTTAAGGGCGTGTTTAGGTCTGGGGGGTTAGTAGCCAATGGCTACTAGCCCTGAGGGTGGGTACACCCTCTTTGTGCCTCCTCCCAAGGGGAGGGGGTCACATTCCTATCCCTATTGGGGGAATTCTCCATCTGCAAGATGGAGGATTGCTAAAAGTCAGTCACCTCAGCTCAGGACACCTTAGGGGCTGTCCTGACTGGCCAGTGACTCCTCCTTGTTTTTCTCATTATCTCTCCTGGACTTGCCGCCAAAGGTGGGGGCTGTGTCCAGGGGGCGGGCATCTCCACTAGCTGGAGTGCCCTGGGGCATTGTAACACGAAGCTTGAGCCTTTGAAGCTCACTGCTAGGTGTTACAGTTCCTGCAGGGGGGAGGTGTGAAGCACCTCCACCCAGAGCAGGCTTTGTTTCTGTCCTCAGAGGGCACAAAGGCTCTCACCGCATGAGGTCAGAAACTCGTCTCTCAGCAGCAGGCTGGCACAGACCAGTCAGTCCTGCACTGAACAACTGGGTAAAATACAGGGGGCATCTCTAAGATGCTCTCTGTGTGCATTTTTTAATAAATCCAACACTGGCATCAGTGTGGGTTTATTATTCTGAGAAGTTTGATACTAAACTTCCCAGTATTCAGTGTAGCCATTATGGAGCTGTGGAGTTCGTTTTTGACAGACTCCCAGACCATATACTCTTATGGCTACCCTGCACTTACAATGTCCAAGGTTTTGCTTAGACACTGTAGGGGCATAGTGCTCATGCACTGGTGCCCTCACCTATGGTATAGTGCACCCTGCCTTAGGGCTGTAAGGCCTACTAGAGGGGTGACTTATCTATACTGCATAGGCAGTGTGAGGTTGGCATGGCACCCTGAGGGGAGTGCCGTGTCGACTTACTCGTTTTGTTCTCATCAGCCCACACAAGCTGGCAAGCAGTGTGTCTGTGCTGAGTGAGGGGTCCCCAGGGTGGCATAAGATATGCTGCAGCCCTTAGAGACCTTCCCTGGCATCAGGGCCCTTGGTACCAGGGGTACCAGTTACAAGGGACTTACCTGGATGCCAGGGTGTGCCAATTGTGGAGACAATGGTACATTTTAGGTGAAAGAACACTGGTGCTGGGGCCTGGTTAGCAGGGTCCCAGCACACTTCTCAGTCAAGTCAGCATCAGTATCAGGCAAAAAGTGGGGGCTAACTGCAACAGGGAGCCATTTCTTTACAGTGACCATACATTCAAGTGATTTGAATTCTGTGTTTTGGATCTTTAAACATGGCTCCTTCTCAACATATGTGCAGTATGCAGTATGGTACCCTGCATCCCCAGTTTGTCCTCAGAACTTAATGAATGTTTGTAGTACATCTTACCGTCAGTTTGTGTCAGGAGTGTTTGCATGTTGCTGAGGTCCATTTTGATGAAAAGGACCTCCATTGATTAAGCTGAGATGGTAATAATGGAAGCCCCTGGGTTGAAGTATTTTTCCTTGTTAAGATCATTGCTTGGATTTATTGTTGAGGTCTCCCCGATAGGGGTGCTGTTTTTTTGTTTTTTTTTAGTTTTGCAAAAACCCTTAGTGAGTCCACTTATTATTGTAATGTTGACGCCATGGGGTCAGTGGCCTGTATTCTCTATGATAATGGTGTTCTTGTTCTTCTAATTTACTGTGCTTTTCATGGCTGAAATGTAATGTTCATGTTGCCCTCACACACCAGTGGTAACTTTCTATACACACTGGTTACTCGATAATTAAGTGCTGCTTAAGTTTGCAAGAGTTACCCTGTGTGCCCATATTGAGGTTATGATGAGAATAAACGTGGTGCAGTTCGAGCTGCTTCTAGTGTTTTAGCTCATTCTTCACGTCTTTTTCAGCTGGTGTTAGCTTCTTTGATGTACAAGTCAAGACTTTTGAACATATGGATGTGGACGCTCCTTGATGTGGATTTACTTTTCATTTGTTTGGTCCTCTCTACTTTTTGAAGCCCTTTTGTCGAAAGTGCTGCTGTCAACAGAACAATAACTTAGTTGGTAAACTGCCTGTGGTGTCTGAATTATTTCTCTTGGTCTCAATTTATTTTGCAACAGCTATCGTCTCTGGTCATGTACTTAAACTGTATCTGTGTGGGTGATAATGTGAGCTTTAATGATTGTAGGTTTTTATTGCTTGTCTGTGCCACATGGATAGATGTTGATTTTATGTTTCTGGTGCAGTTACTTGCCTTGATTAATCTTAGTACTTTATTCATTTCTGGGAAGTGTCAGTTTTGTGTATGTTTTGCCTGCGTGCATACATTCATGCTATGTTAAGTAGTAGGCTAATTTTCATTATGCCTCTACTTATGTTGTGTTTAATATCGTTTATGAAAAGGTTCCTGGGTAATTTCTCCATACAGCAGCTATGAGTATTTTTTGGATCAAATGAATGGTGTCCAAATAGTGGATAATTAACTTTCTTACTCTTGCCTTTGTGTTGTTATTCCTCCCAAGCCTTCAATTAGTTCCTACAATTAAAAATAGTTAAATTATATATGAATGCCTAATGTCTTAGCACCATTGTGTATCAAGCAAGAATTTGAAAGTTGCACACCTCAAAAATGCCCATTCCCACCCAGGTGTGACTGTCAATCAAGTCTCTCTTGAATTTTCTTTCGGAAATCTGACCTTGCCCCTCTCTTCCAGTGTGGTTAATCCTTTTTTTAATTGTTTTTTTCTATCTCTGTTCTCTCCTGTTTTGGCTTACAGTGTCTGCTGTCATCCCCTTTTCTCAATCTTCCATTCATTTCTCACACTTTCTCAATTGTCACTTCCTCTATATCTATACATATAAAACCTAGTGGCAGTCACCACTAGGTAGTTATAGTTAGGACCTAGTTTCTATAGAAAAAGCTTTTTTTTACTACTCTTTTTTTCTTTGGTGCCGGTTGATGAATCTTCACAAAAGTTTTCAACATTTGCCGCTCGTGTGAGCTGTTGTTTGGAAAGATTTGGGGTGATCCGTCAAGCAGGGGCCGAGAAAAGGTGTAGGGGTGTGGGTGTCCCAAAATGCTTTTTCCCCATTCATTTAATTCATTCATCACCACCTCCCCGGTGAATGGCCCCCTCGTGGAGCCATAGATGGCCCTGGGGATCGCTACTGCCAGGGCTGGCTCCTGCTATGTACCGGGGTGCCGCACCCTGGACATAACTGTTTGCTTTTGCTTGATGGGAGCTGATAGTCTCCATCAAACATAATCAACAGAACAGATGAAAACGTTGCTCCTGCAAGCAGGGGGTTGCTATTTAAAGCAGTTTCATGCTTGTGGGAGCAATGCTGGCTCCCAAAGGATGTGGTGAGCCGGGTAGGACCGCAGGGGCCACGAGGCTCCCACTCCCATAGCAGTCATGCCACTCAGCTTTCTCTTTCTTCCATCCCATCATGGGATGGAAGAGAGAGAGAGATTGTCACTGCAATGGTCTCTCCATACAATGACTACAAAGAGTAAAACTAGCAAGATGCTTGGTATGAATGGTATAGTTACGTTTGGATGCATAGCGGAACAGAGTCACTTCTGGCTTAATGGTCATGGTCTTGTGCTGTCACTCAGGAGGCTGAAGGTTCAAATCATAATATCACTTGGCAGTGTGTTTGTTTATATAGTGGTGTTTTGACTGTTAAACCTTCCTAGTGATGGAACATTCACATTTCTTTCCAATCACATGTGGTTTGACTGTCATAGGTAATGTCCGGAAACATCACAGTAAGGAGTCACCTATGGCCTAAAGGTTACAGTCACAGACCTTCGCACTAAAAGTTGACTCCAGGTGTGTCTGTGGTAATGTTCCTTCTTTCATTTATTTTAAACTTCAGAAGTAAGGGTGATCTCACTCTTTTTAACTGACAAAAACATTTTTCTTTTCAATTTGTCCAGAAATATCTCATTCTAAGTATATCATCCAGCAAAGCCTAAATCGCTCTCTCTCTCTGTCTCCCTCTCTCTGTCTCTCAGGGTTGGGTACTTAAGGGGCGTTGGCTGCAGGGCCTGGCCGTGTTCAGTGCAAGGTTGTGTGGTTCTAAGTGGTTGGGTACAGGGTCTGGCCGTAGGTGGTTGGATTAATGTATAGTAATGAAAAGTTCGATGGCATATGTTGCTGCAGATACACATGTTTGGCACAGTCCGCTGCCTGGTGTTGGGCTCGGAGTATTACAAGTTGTTTTTCTTCGAAGAAGTCTTTTTTGGTCACGGGACCGAAGGACTCCTCCCTCTTTGGCTCCATTGCGCATGGGCGTCGACTCCATCTTAGATTGTTTTTTTCCGCTGTCGGGTTCGGACGTATTCCTTTTCGCTCCGTGTTTCGGTTCGGAAAGTTAGTCAGAATCTCGGAAGAAAGCGTCGGTATTGTTCCGTTCGGTATCGGGATAGTTAGGTACATCGACACCGATCATCGGAAGACTTTGGGGCAGTTTCGATCCCCCATCGGGGCCTGGTCGGCCCGACCGCGTGCGACATCGAAGCCGATGGAACGGACCCCGTTTCGTTTCTGCCCAAAATGTCACAGTAAGTATCCTTATACAGATCAGCACTTGGTCTGTAACTTGTGCTTGTCCTCCGAGCACAAGGAGGATACCTGTGAAGCCTGTCGAGCCTTCCGGTCCAGAAAAACACTCCGGGACCGAAGAGCCAGGCGTCACCAAATGGCGTCCACGTCGACAAAACAACGTTTCGACGACGAAGAGGAAACATTCTCGGTTCCGGAATCAGAATCCGGAGACTCCGACGTCGAACAACAGCAACAAACTGTGAGTAAGACGTCGAAAAGTAAATCCATCGACAAACCGAAAGCCCAGGGGACGCCACTGCCAACAGGCCATGGCTCGACCCATAAATCAGGCGACCCGTCGAAGGGGCCGAAAAAGGGCACGCCCATAGCGAAGACACCCGACTCCGGTCGAGGGACCGCCATGGAGCAACCTCGGAGCCGAGAAAGCGGCTCCGAGAGACAAAAACAAGATACCAGCACCGAAAAACATCGGCACCGAGAATCCATGCCAAAAGGAACAAAAATTCTGTCGGTGCCGAAACCGAAAAAAGATTCTCTCTCGGCGCCGAAAAATACCACACCTTCATCCTACTCAGAGGAACAAGGACTAAGTGGCCAAATGCACAAATTTGGACAAGAACTCCAAAGTGTAGAATCGGACTACACACAAAAGAGACTGTGCATCCAGCAAGATACAGGGAAGATATCAACCCTTCCCCCAATCATGAGGAAAAGAAGGATCGGACTTCCAAAGGATGACACACAACCACAAGCCAAAGTGGTTAAAAAAGTCACGCCTCCGCCCTCTCCTCCACAGGCATCGCCGGCACAAACACCGCCACAAATGCACTCACCAGCGCAAACTACCATAAGTCATGACGATCAGGATCAAGACGCCTGGGACCTGTATGACACCCCAGTGCCGGACAATGATCCCGAGTCATACCCCACAAAGCCGTCACCGCCAGAGGACAGTACCTCATACTCGCAACTGGTGGCTAGGGCTGCAGACTTCCACAATGTCCAACTGCATTCCGATCCTATAGAGGATGATTTCTTATTTAACACCCTCTCGGCTACACATAGCCAATATCAATGTCTCCCAATGCTACCAGGGATGTTACGGCACGCGAAACAAATTTTTGAGGAGCCCGTAAAATCAAGAGCCATCACCCCAAGGGTGGATAAGAAATACAAACCACCACCCACAGACCCAGTGTTTATTACTTCGCAGTTACCACCCGACTCTGTGGTAGTAGGGGCAGCTCGCAAAAGAGCAAATTCACATACATCTGGCGACGCCCCACCTCCGGACAAAGAAAGCCAAAAATTTGACGCGGCAGGGAAGAGTGGCGTCACAGGCAGCCAACCAGTGGCGCATCGCAAATTCACAAGCGCTGCTGGCCAGATATGACCGCGCACACTGGGACGAGATGCAACTTCTCGTAGACCATCTTCCCCAGGAATACCAAAAAAGGGCGCAGCAAATAGTGGAAGAGGGACAAACGATCTCAAACAATCAAATCCGCTCTTCACTAGACGTAGCCGATACTGCAGCAAGAACAGTCAACACTGCTGTCACCATAAGGAGACACGCTTGGCTACGCACTTCAGGCTTCAAACCTGAAATCCAGCAGGCTGTCCTTAATATGCCCTTCAACGAGAAACAACTGTTTGGCTCGGAAGTGGATACAGCCATTGAAAAACTTAAAAAGGACACAGACACGGCCAAAGCCATGGGCGCACTCTACTCCCCGCAGAGCAGAGGCTCTTTCAGAAAGACTCCATTTAGAGGGGGGTTTCGTGGCCAACCCACAGACACCACCAGCCAACAATCAAGAACCACACCATATCAGGGTTCCTTCCAAAGGGGTGGTTTCAGGGGATTTCGGGGGGGTCAATTCCCAAGGAGTAGGGGAAGATTCCAGACTCCAAAAACACCTCCACCTAAACAGTGACTTTCAAGTCACGCAACCCCTTCACTCAACACCAGTGGGGGGAAGACTAAGCCAATTCTACCAATCTTGGCAACAGATTACAACAGACAATTGGGTATTAGCAATAATCCAACATGGCTATTGCATAGAATTCCACAACTTCCCACCAAACATCCCCCCCAAAACACGCAAAATGTCACAACATCATTTAGAACTTTTAGGACTAGAAGTTCAAGCACTACTGCAAAAGGATGCAATAGAATTAGTACCAGTACAACAAAAAAACACAGGAGTTTACTCCCTGTACTTTCTAATCCCAAAAAGAGACGAAACATTGAGACCAATATTAGATCTCAGGACACTAAATACCTACATCATATCGGACCATTTTCACATGGTCACACTACAAGACATCATTCCACTGCTCAAACAGCAAGATTACATGACCACATTAGACCTAAAGGATGCGTACTTTCATATACCAATACACCCTTCTCACAGAAAGTACCTACGGTTCGTATTCAAAGGAATACATTACCAATTCAAGGTGTTGCCATTCGGAATAACAACTGCACCAAGAGTGTTCACAAAATGTCTAGCAGTAGTAGCAGCACACATCAGGAGACAACAGATACATGTGTTCCCTTACCTAGACGACTGGCTAATCAAAACCAACACAGTAAAAAAATGCGCAAACGACACCACCTTTGTCATACAAACCCTTCACAAACTGGGGTTTTCCATCAACTACACAAAATCACACCTAGAACCGTGTCAAACACAACAATATCTAGGAGCAACCATCAACACATCAAAAGGAATTGCCACTCCAAGTCCACAAAGAGTGCAGGCATTCCACAAGCTAATAAGTGCTATGTTTCCAAACCAAAAGATACAAGCAAAATTTGCGCTAAAACTTCTAGGCATGATGTCATCATGCATAGCCATTGTCCCAAACGCAAGACTACACATGCGACCCTTACAACAGTGTCTAGCATCACAATGGTCACAGGCACAGGGTCAACTTCAAAATCTGGTGTTGGTAGACCGCCAAACATACCTCTCGCTTCTATGGTGGAACAGCAAAAATTTAAACAAAGGGCGGACGTTTCAGGACCCAGTGCCTCAATACGTTATAACAACAGATGCTTCCATGACAGGGTGGGGAGCACACCTCAATCACCACAGCATTCAAGGACAATGGGATATACACGAAACAAAACTTCATATCAATTACCTAGAACTGTTGGCAGTATTTCTAGCGTTAAAAGCCTTCCAACCCATAATAACACACAAATACATTCTTGTCAAAACAGACAACATGACAACAATGTATTATCTAAACAAACAAGGAGGAACACACTCAACACAATTGTGCCTCCTAACACAAAAAATTTGGCAGTGGGCGATTCACAACAACATTCGCCTAATAGCACAATTTATTCCAGGAATACAAAACCAACTAGCAGACAACCTTTCGCGAGACCACCAACAAGTCCACGAATGGGAAATTCACCCCCAAGTTCTGAACAAGTACTTTCAAATTTGGGGAACACCCCAGATAGATTTGTTCGCAACAAGAGAAAACTCAAAATGCCAAAACTTCGCATCCAGGTACCCACACCGCGAATCACAAGGCAATGCTCTATGGATTAATTGGTCAGGGATATTTGCGTACGCTTTTCCCCCTCTCCCTCTCCTTCCATATCTAGTAAACAAGTTGAGTCAAAACCAACTCAAACTCATACTGATAGCACCCACATGGGCAAGACAACCTTGGTATACAACTCTACTAGACCTTTCACTAGTACCGCATGTCAAACTACCCAACAGGCCAGATCTGTTAACACAACACAAACAACAGATCAGACATCCAAACCCAGCATCATTGAATCTGGCAATTTGGCTCCTGAAATCCTAGAATTCGGACACTTGGACCTCACACAAGAATGCATGGAGGTCATAAAACAAGCTAGAAAACCTTCCACTAGACACTGCTATGCATCTAAGTGGAAAAGATTTGTTTACTACTGCCATGCCAATCAAATACAACCAGTACATGCCTCTACTAAAGACATAGTAGGATACTTACTACATTTGCAAAAAGCAAATCTCGCTTTTTCATCTATAAAAATACACCTCGCAGCTATATCTGCATACCTACAAACTACTCATTCATCGTCTCTATTTAGAATACCAGTTATTAAAGCATTCATGGAAGGGCTAAAAAGAATTATACCACCAAGAACACCACCAGTTCCTTCATGGAACCTTAACATCGTCTTAACAAGACTCATGGGTCCCCCTTTCGAACCCATGCATTCCTGTGAAATGCAATATCTAACCTGGAAGGTCGCATTTCTCATTGCAATCACATCCCTCAGAAGAGTAAGTGAAATACAGGCATTTACCATACAAGAACCATTTATTCAAATACACAACAATAAAATAGTTCTAAGAACAAATCCAAAATTTCTGCCAAAAGTAATCTCACCATTCCATTTAAATCAAACGGTAGAATTGCCAGTGTTCTTCCCACAACCAAATTCTGTGGCTGAAAGGGCACTACATACATTAGACATCAAAAGAGCACTAATGTATTACATTGACAGAACAAAGCTAATCAGGAAAACAAAACAACTGTTCATAGCTTTTCAAAAACCACACATAGGAAATCCAATCTCTAAACAAGGCATTGCTAGATGGATAGTCAGATGCATTCAAACATGCTATCTTAAAGCCAAAAGAGAATTGCCTATTACACCAAAGGCACACTCAACCAGAAAGAAAGGTGCTACAATGGCCTTTCTAGGAAACATTCCTATGAGCGAAATATGTAAGGCTGCAACCTGGTCTACGCCTCATACGTTTACTAAACACTACTGTGTAGACGTACTAAATGCACAACAAGCTACAGTGGGCCAAGCTGTACTAAGAACATTATTCCAAACTACTTCAACTCCTACAGGCTAAACCACCGCTTTTAGGGGAGGTAACTGCTTTATAGTCTATGCCAAACATGTGTATCTGCAGCAACATATGCCATTGAACTGAAAATGTCACTTACCCAGTGTACATCTGTTCGTGGCATTAGTCGCTGCAGATTCACATGTACCCTCCCACCTCCCCGGGAAGCCTGTAGCCGTTTAGAAGTAGATCATAAACCTTAAACATCTGAACATTTGTAAATAATTATTAGAAACTCTTATCATACATACATATTCACTCCATTGCATGGGCACTATTTATACCAAACAACTCCATCCTCACCCTCTGCGGGGAAAACAATCTAAGATGGAGTCGACGCCCATGCGCAATGGAGCCAAAGAGGGAGGAGTCCTTCGGTCCCGTGACCAAAAAAGACTTCTTCGAAGAAAAACAACTTGTAATACTCCGAGCCCAACACCAGGCAGCGGACTGTGCCAAACATGTGAATCTGCAGCGACTAATGCCACGAACAGATGTACACTGGGTAAGTGACATTTTCATTACTTTACGATAAAAAAAAAAGAACATAGAAATTCACTGGAAAAAAAACAAAGGTTACATGGATGTTATAGTTAGGCTCACATTTAAGCATACCAAACCATAGAAATTCACCTGTTATAGTTAGTTATCTCAGGTAACTGTAACTCGTGCCCTAAGGTAACCATAACTTGCACCCTCGCCATGCACTTCTAATTACCCCACAAATATGGCACTCATGACTTCTTTGATAACATCATTGATAATAACAGTATAATATTTGCAGTAAAATCTTTGACGAAAAAACTGCGCATGGCGGGGCGTGAGTTAGAGTTACCTTGGGGTGTGAGTTACAGTCACTTGAAGTAACTATAACAGGTGAATTTGTATGGTTTGGTATTCTTAAAATTTGAGCCTAACTATAACACCAATGTAACCTTTGGTTTAAGTGAATATATATATTTATTTATTCACATTTCTAATGTGGGAAAATTGCTTGTCCTTGCCTCTCCCTCTAATCTACTTTCCGGTGGGATCCTATCAGTTCTCTGTCCAGTTGTTCCGTTCACTTTTCCTTAAATCGGATTCGGGGGAATTATAAGAAACAAAAGAAAACATATATTACAGGTCTGTTGTGGACAAACTAGTATTAAAAGAATTCTAGTTTGATGTCAAAAGAAAGCCATTTAGAAATGTATTTAGGAATTTTGTAAAACGTTGAATGTGCCACAGAGCTACTAAGCTCTGAGAGGCAAAAGTATGGATTCCAGTAACAGCGTAAAGAGAAAAAGCAGAATGCAACTGAGTGTGAGGTAAAACACTACATCCAATATTACTGCAGAACTCCTCTTTGTGATGCATTTGATAGAGAAATGTTTATATCACAAGTTTGTAGAAGTGAAAATTGTTAGGTTCTGCTTTTAGAGTGAGGTTGAACAGGGGTTAGAGTTTGGGGCCCTGCCTGAAGTTTTTTGAAGGTTGATTAGAAAGGTGCAGATTTTTCGATTTAAAGGTTCCTATTGAAAAGGTAGTGTGGAACCAGGCTTTGAAGATAGCTGTGCCCTTTGTTTCAGTAGGCTTTGTAGATAGTAAAATATTGTAATTGGGAGTTGGAGGAAAGTCTTGAACACTTGTTTCACATGGTTGTGTTTCTATAGATTGAGGCAAAGTTTGGCAGTATGATTTTTGAAGGGAAAACATTGCTTACAGCGATGTCTTGACAAAGAATGCCTTTACAGCGAAGGCGTTACAACAAAACTGTCTTAACCACAAATGTTTCTACAACAATTTTTTTTACCACAAGTTTGCCTTTACCACAGATGCCTTTACATCGAATTTTGTTGTAACAGCATGAATGTTAAAGACCTACTCGTGAAAATTAATGTGCATGTGAATGTAAGTATTTTGGCAAGTGTTAAAGGTAAGTAATACGTGTTTTAAGTAATTGAAATGTATACATTATTATATATATATATGTAAGGGTGGAAATGGGTTTTTGGGTGGCAAGGGTAATTTTATGGTTCAGGCTAGGTATGGGTTTTCGGGTGGCAAGGGTATTTTTAGGGTGGGTATGGGTGGTAAGGGTATTGTTAAGGTTTAGGATAGGTGTGGGTTTTATGGTGTTTGTGTGGTAAGGGTACTTTAGGGCTTAGTATGGCTATGGGTTTTTGGCTGGCAAGGCTAATTTTAGGGTTTAGGGTAGGTAAGGGTTTTGGGTGGCAAGGACATTTTTAGGGTTTAGAGTGGGTATAGGTTTTTGGTTGGAAATATATTTTTAGGGTTTAGAGTGGGTACTGGTTTTTTGGTGGCAAAGGTATTTGTACCGTGGGTATGGTTTTATTGGGTGGTAAGTGTAATTATTGGGTTTAGGAATTAAGAGTTAATAAAGTGATAGATATGTATATATAATATATTTAAAAATTGAATATTTAGGGTTAAATTTACCTATTCAATTTCTAACACGCATATGCCTTTACCATGCATGATTTTACAACGGAATTGTAAGTATTTAGTAAGTAAATATAAATCCATCACATATATAAACAGCTTATACTTACCTGTAAAATACTTATATTTTCGTGGTAAAGACATACTTGTTGTTAAAAAAAAAAAAATTCATTGTAAAGCCTGTTGTTGTAAATACATTGTTGTGGTTCCAGCGTTGTTTTAAAAGCATTTGTGATAACTGCCCTAGTTGTTCCATCATACATTCTTTTTGAAGTGTTTCAATATACCTTGAGTTTTTTTAAGAGATACACCACATTATCTCTACTTGACTATTGGTTTGCATTGGCACAAGCATGGTGACTGTTGTTAAGACTGAGCCTCGCATGTTAAAATTGTTAGCGTCCAAGAGCCTCAAAAGGTCCTTTCAGTGCTGTTGAGATATACGGGAACTAGTCATAAGAGCTTCTTGGTTCCTTAGCTCTTGCTTCGCTCTTGATGGACCTTCCAAGATTCCTTTATTTAAATTCATACCCAATTAAAACATTTGGGGCCAGATGTACTAAGCTTTTTTCCTGTGCACAAAAGGCCTGATTGCAGGTCGGTAATATGAAGGTGCGTGTCAAAGACTTCTCCTCTTAATAGCGAGTCGCATGGGGATGTAGGAATGTTTTGCGACTGGGGATGCAGTCGCAAAACACTCTCAGTTACCACCAAATTTAAGTAGGTGCAACCCATTCTCAAACAGGAAGGGTCTCCAAGGGACCCCTTCCCTTTTGTGAATGGGGGTGTAAACATTTTTAAGAACCACTGCCTGCTCTTAAAAAATGAAAAAAAAACTTTTCTGTTTTTCTTTTTGTAATGCATTAGAAAAAAATGCTTTATTTAAAAAGCAGTCACAGACATGGTGTTCTGTTGACCCCAGCAGGCCACCATCCCTGTGTATTTAGCCATTCACAGTGGTACTCAAATTGTGACCTGCCTCATGAATTTTGATGAGGCAGGTCCATTTGCGACCCACTGCGAATTGCTAACAGTGTTAAACACACTTTTGTACATCACATTTTCCGATTTTCTAATAGCGAATCGCTACAATTCGCTATTAGGACATCACAAACCAGCAATTTCATACTCTGGCCCTTTGAGAAGTAGGCTTTTTGGTATGTGTTTGACACTTTCATAACTTGTCCTTTGGTTCTTACACCGAGCCTTAGCGTGCATAGATAAGTTACCACCAAATTTAAGTAGGTGCAACCCATTCTCAAACAGGAAGGGTCTCCAAGGGACCCCTTCCCTTTTGTGAATGGGGGTGTAAACATTTTTAAGAACCACTGCCTGCTCTTAAAAAATGAAAAAAAAACTTTTCTGTTTTTCTTTTTGTAATGCATTAGAAAAAAATGCTTTATTTAAAAAGCAGTCACAGACATGGTGTTCTGTTGACCCCAGCAGGCCACCATCCCTGTGTATTTAGCCATTCACAGTGGTACTCAAATTGTGACCTGCCTCATGAATTTTGATGAGGCAGGTCCATTTGCGACCCACTGCGAATTGCTAACAGTGTTAAACACACTTTTGTACATCACATTTTCCGATTTTCTAATAGCGAATCGCTACAATTCGCTATTAGGACATCACAAACCAGCAATTTCATACTCTGGCCCTTTGAGAAGTAGGCTTTTTGGTATGTGTTTGACACTTTCATAACTTGTCCTTTGGTTCTTACACCGAGCCTTAGCGTGCATAGATAAATTGAACTGGAGACATTCCAAGTTGTTGCGCTCTCATTTTGTGTAGAATGCTTGTATACCGCTTTGTAAGGATTTCAGGTGGGCCACCTTCGTAAACAGTTAACTTAAATTGTGGTGCAAACTTTTCTTTAGGAACCATGAATTTAGAGGGTAGCTTCAAGCAGTGTCAGAATTAAATTTTTCTACTGTAATTTGTAATGTCTGTCCAGTGGCATCTGATCTGTGGTATATAGTGATTAAACATATTTGAAAGAGCGGCTGTGATTAACAATTGATCCATCTATATCTGGGGTTCCTCCAGAGGGCTTGTGATTTCAGTATTTTATATGAAGACCAAGTCTGGATTTTGGCCTCCAGTGTATATCAATCCATTGGCTATTTGGTTGAATCCTAGGGTGTCTTGGTTTTCGATTAGGTCTGATGATAGTTTGTAATCAGATTCATCGATACAGATGTTGAAGACGCCTATTAGTAGATTTTTATGAATGGTAGTCTGTAATAAGGCTAGTAACTACACGTTAAAAAAATAGTACCTGTGAGTTTTTTTGAGGTGGATGTGTTGCAGCAATGTACCTGTGTTAAGGTGAATTAGAGCATGCTATAATATAAGGATAATCACTGGGGGAGGGCTAGCTATCTCAGTACGTTGCAGTGATTCTGGTTATGACGGATTCACATGCCTTCCACAAAGAGGGGGAATCCTAAAATATTGGAGGTATCTTGAGTAGAGTACGTGTGGCTGGTAAGGAGGTCTCTTATGACTAACATGTTCCTCTTGTTTGTTGAGGCCATTTGTTGTGTACAAACCTCCTGCATTTGACCATTTTTATGATGCATTCAAATCAAGATCTGTGTTCATGGAGTCATTCTTTAATTCTTCTTTTAGAGAAAAAGGATGAAAATGTTCACTCATGATTGAGGTTTAAGGGGTATTGGATGAAATTGGATCCATAATGCACGCTACATAAACAAACAATAAAAATCTGATGAAATAAGATTACAGGGTTACTACGGTATCATCTTGTTCAAGATATACAAACATTTTGGTGGGGCAAACTGCATGCTGAAGTGTGAGGCAGTGTGCGCCTAACTGTTTCCTGTTTAAAAAGGCGCCCTTGAGCCAGCAAGCTGACAAGCTTTGTTTAATGCACCTGTGTGCCAGTGAGTGGTACTGAGACCTCAGAGGACCTTTGCAGCATTTTCAGCAAACCCAGAAAACAAAACGCTGCTCTCTACTTATGAAGGGTTAAACCCAGAAAAACGTGTCTAGAGGTATACAGCACTAGCTGCACCCACTAATGTGAAAAACTACAGATACAAAAGAAGTGAGCGCAGATTTGTATTGCATTTACCATAATGCAGTGGGGCAAACTGCATGCTGGAGTGTGAGGCAGTGTGCTCCCAACTGTTTCCTGTTTAATAAGATAATAGTGACAAATGGGTTTGTATTAGGTTAATAAAGGTGTTATGTTGAGAGGAAAAGTCTCATCACAAATGAGAAGTGAAAACTATAGATTTGACTGAATCTGTTTGCTAGCGCCATAAATCAAATTGAAATTTCACTGACAGATCTATTATTAAAATGTTAAACCTATGTGAAATGTGTTCTGTCGGGTTTTTTCTCTTTTCTTTGGGGTGGCTTTTATGATTTGAAATGGTGCTTTGTTAAGGAAATACAGAGGTTAATTAATTTGTTTTGCCATCAGATTCACTCCAATGTTTTTGCAACAAAAGATTTAACTTCAACTTCTAAGAAAGCCAATTAAGGTCATACATTCAACTTGATACACTGCTGTGAAGGATGCTCATTCCTGATCAAACTGTTTAGAATTTCAAAGAAGATGGGTACATTGTTGCTTATCACGGTGAAAAACAGCATGCGTCCTTTTTCCCTCTCCTTGATAACCTTTGCTTCAAGGTTGAGGACCAGATGTGGTGATTTAATTGGGATTTTTATGCCAGTCCTGATGCATCCTTCCCCGTGGTCCTGTAGAGGAATCGATGGAAACTAGCACCGATGACCTTTTGTTGTAAACAGAGAACTTTATCTGTTGTCCTTGTAGTTTAAACTCTAAAGAGAGTCATTAGATCCTGAGAAAAGAAAACTGATACACAGCGGCATCAATCTGGGCTTTGTCAGCAAAAAGAGGTTTTACTAGTGGAAAAGCTATAAAGCAGAGAAATGCCCAAGGTGGTGTGAGACGTTTACTGCTCGGTGGTGCTTGATCCAGTGGTAAATAGGGTGGCTAAGTATAGTTTAGTACTCATGGGATTTGGAGATTTTCAACTACCAATTTGCCAACCCACCTACATCTGCACAGGACTGTCTTCTGTTGAAATATATATGTCTGCTTAAATGGTGCCCTAGCTGAAAAACATCCAACTGTCGGGTCAATTCAACCCACATATTCTTTAACCTTTGCTTTTAAAGGTCGCAGAATAGTGTGCTTCATAAGACTCAAGATTTCAGCCTTGGTACATCTCATGCTTTAGCTAAGAACATAAAATTGTAACAGAGCAAAGAAGACACCAATGTGCCTAATCAGGGCAGTGTATTTTATGGAGCTGTGGTTTTGTAGCTAACCATAACTATCAATTTCCAGTTTTTCTGTTTAAATCGGTTTCTTAAACTCAACATAGCAGTGATCTGCCTTAACACAGCTCATGATAAGCTTTAACACAACTCACCAGTTCCACCATTAAAAATTATTTATGACTGTGAAAGTGTCACTTGTGCCACCTGTTGTCCAAGATTAAAACATGGAGACATTACAACGTAATCCAAAACCCAATAAATCCCATTCTTCTTCCCACAAAAGGCACTACTACACCACAAAGCGCCAGAGCAGTACTTACTCTTCGACCAGTAGCAGCACCCCCACCCCCACCCCCACCCCCAGCGCCTTGAAACCCTAACAGGTACGTAGTGCGCTATACAAATTTTTGTGATTGATTGATTGAAGATGCCACCCAAACACAAAGGCCACACGTTTTGCAAAAATATTATCCTGCACCTCTGTCGGCTCCTAATTGAAAGATGTGGCTGCCTGATATTGTGAAAAAACATAACGCTTTCCATCTGCAATCACTGTTAGCTGTACTGGGAAACCCATTGATGCCTCAACTCCACAGCTCATCTGTAAACATTAACAGTTCCTTCTTTGTGACCAGGGTGTCATGGCATAAGATGGCTTTTACGTTACACCACATTTCCGCTCACTCCGCTGTTCCCAGGAATCTCTCTTGGGAGCCTGCAGACTTCAAGTTGAACAACACAGACCCACCAACACCAGTGTCTCTGCATATTTAGGCGTTTTTTACCCCCAATCCTCTCCGAGGTGTACTGTAATTCCCCCTAGACTTCAAGGAAGTCACATAAGGATTACTAAAGAAAGATGAACCTACCTGAGCCAGCCACTCCTTGCGTTAGGCTGCACCTCCCCCCAGTCTCCTGGGAAGCACTTTTCTCCCTCATCCTTCTCACTCTAACATTAAGGTGCCAGAGAATGGGGTAAATATACTTCCAGTCAACCGAGTTGACAATCATGTATACCAGTGCTATCAGCTGCTTTTTCACCGGTTACTGAACTTTTAACCATGATACTTCTTTCTTTCCTCACTCCACAGCCCCTTCCCCTGATTAATTAACCTCTCGCCTGATCCAAAACTCCTTTTATACGGACAGTGGTAGCTAAATGGCGGTGCATGGGTGCTAGATCTGTCCCTCTGAAGGCAGCCTCTAGTCAGCAAAATCAGTTAATAGAGCTTGCAGGAATCTGTAGCTCACTTCTGTTCTACAGGAAAGGAACCTTTCCTAACTTTGCTTATCCTTGCCAAGAACCCCTAGTGAGTTTTGGCCTCCTTCCTATCACACGAATATTATGTTGTCTTGGGTTAACCTCACTGATTCTGAGACTCTTACCCGGTCCTACTGATGCTTACAATTGCAGAGACATCAAACGTAACAGTTAACTGCAGCACTTTAAGACTGAAAGTCCTCCGAGCCCTGCCAACTTGGACCTATAACTTTGTCTGGCAATGTTCTAGGTGCTTGATGCTTGTAGTTACATTAATCATTTTAATATACTATTTAATTACCGTTTGATTAAAGGTCAAGTTACTATTTAAAGGAGTAGCTCTTGCTACACAGTAATACTCAATATGTGCTTATATGAGTGCCATTCTGTTTCGAGTTGGTAGACTCTCGCCACCTCCTAAACTGTTATGTTCCTATTTTATAGAGCTGACTACCATTATTATGGCATCTTAGGACTTTCTGTACCTCGGTGTCCTTTCCTGCCAATCTGGGAAAACCATAAAATAACTGTCTGTTTTATGTGTATGAATGTCTGAGTTTGAAAAACAAGTTGTTCAATGTGTAAGTTAGAAACGGTTTCTCTACTGCTTTATATTGGTTGTGGTGTAAAGGATATGTTATGAATTAAGTTAAATGTTGTATATATTATCCTACATTTAAAAAAAAAAAAAATTCACACAAAAGAACTCTTCCTTAATGTTAATCGCATTAGAGTCAAAAGAAGACAGACACTTTTGTGTTATCCGCAAGGGTAGGGGCGAAATCTGTGATGGTGTAAAACCCTATTGAAAGGTGTCTGGTCTGAGGTCAGAGAAGGTGTTCTTGGGATAACAAGAGTCGCAGGCATAAAGTTTAATTTTAGATACTGTTATTGTTATTCTTATTCCATTTTTAAAGCCAAGCCAAGGGATGTTTGAAGGGTCTCTCATTAAGACTTTAACAAGTTTTCTCTATTGCTCAAACAAAATTTTGAAGCTCAGCCTGTATCCTGGACTGAGCCAAATGCACTAACCTTTGAAAATCATTGACTTTGCTTATCAATCAACAACCATAGTGTTGTCTTTCACTGTTTTGGCAGCAAACGTGCTTTAGAAACAAAACTAACAATATACAGCAGGTTGTCAACCGTGTCTCTCAAGTAGTTCAGATTACTGATTTCCTTTCAATTTTTATCTTATTTGCCAAACTGGACAGAAAGGTCTTTAACTGATTTTTATTTTGGATTTTTGCTCAAGATTTCGAAATAATTTAGTTTAATTTGTTACAATCCTGGGACTTATTTTGTTTAGTTTGTGTCTAGGAATCATTCGAGGCAGTAGTTTTCCTGAGCCCACCAGATCTTTCAGTTGACAGCTGCAATGTTTCCTTGCAGCTTATAAATGACGTAAATTTCGTTCTTCTGAAGACTAAAAAGGTGGCTTTATATTTATAGAACTCTGAAAGCTGTTGGCATTTCAGAGAAAACATGGTGTCTCCTTTACAATTGAAGACTGAATCAAGGAATATGGCCCCTTTTAGTCACCTGTAATGCCTGAGGGGAATCAGATTTTTATTATCAACATAGCCTTTAAACCTATATGGTTGTGCTTTGGAGTATATGTCGATTGATCTGATGTACATTTCGAAAATTATGATCTTACCCTGATGGACATGCTTGTGTCCGTACCCTTCAGTCAATGTGTTGTAGGAAAACTCTATTAGTGGTCAGTCCATGTGTGGTGGGCACAAATAGGGCATAGCTGACAACCTTATGTCAAAAATGGTATCTCAGAAAACATCAAGACTGGCAAACTATAGGATACGTTAGGTGCCTATATCCCAAAGAAGAAACCGAATGAAGAAAATACTGGAACAATACTTTGGTAATGTTTTATGGTTGAATAGGAAGCAATTGCCAACAGTGACTTTCCATCTCCTTTTTCTCTTCATTCGGCGTCCTCCTTTCTTACATGATTTTGCTAAGGAAATGAATTTCTTTTTTTTCCTTTCTGTCACTTTATTTCTTCTGGGTTACTTATATTGACTTGCATAGCTTGTTCATAGTCTTGACTTCTTCTCAAATCGCTTGCTCTCATGTGACTTGAAAAGCCTTACTCAGTTTGTGTATGATGTAGTCTTATCATGCACATGATAAAGCAGCAAAACTATAGAATGTGTAGAAGGCAATATACTGTACATTTGGAGGATTAAATACAGGGGCGTTAGAATGTATGTAGCCCGACTCCCGGGACATATTGCTTAGTCTCAAGAACAAGTGTTCATTTTGTGCAGTGGACGTGTAGGCCACACCGCTGCATCACAAGCTCTTTGGCTGCCACTTTACAGAACCACAGTACAGATCTTTAAAAGAGGATTGTGTAACACTAACGGCAAGATTTGAATCCATATATGTACGTTGTTCAGTCTTCTATATGTGATTCATTTATACTAAATAGAGTCTTTAGTTTTAGGGTGAGTGCTGTATAGAAACGCACTGAGCTGTAATAAGCTCAGCTTACTTGACTGATAGTGATTCCAGTATAAAAATATGTACATATATTTTTTTAAATGTAACAATTTGATGCTCCAGAATGCTCAATGGTTATATGCAGAAGCATAAAAGCAATATCCTTAATTGTTTGCTTTCAAAATAAAATGTGCACCTAAAAAATGTGCAACTTTGGGGAAAAACAAAACATTTTGCTAAACTATTACTTCTCAGAAGCATCATGCAGGAAACGTGTTCAATGCATGCCAGTATTAAAAAAAAAAAAAAAAAAAGAATAATAATGGAGAATGGGTGTCAGTCAATAATGTGCAAAATGAAAATTAAGTTGAGGCCCCGTTCGTAAAGAAAGTCACAGAAGTGCACCTGTAGGCATTGGCCCTGGAACTGACACATATTTACAGAGTTCAGGAATTCACAAATTGTTTACAGAAGCAGGCCTGGACTGCAAACTCCTCGCAAACTTGCTTTACATCTGTATATGTGCTAATCCAAAAGTCTGTTAAGCAGTTGCAAATTAACTTTCCCTGCACTATGTTCTTCCTCACTGTGGTAAAATGTTTAACTCCTACGTTTTTTAGGGCTGAATATTTAACTTTTCCAGTGTGGGAAGAGATTGGAGAGGAGTTGATGTACGTTTGTAGGTATACACGGACTCCTATGGCATTCCGACCCCGGAACTACCTCTTTCTGTCCATTTGTACCCCTTTGCAGAAATTTGTCAAACTCAGACTTCCAAGATTCTAAACCCTGATATAGTGTGTGCTCTGGCAAAGTCAGAAGACATTATCGGATCTACAATATAAAGAGAATACTGCCATAGTTTTGTCACCTCACTGTATTGCATCAAAAGGGACTATTGGAATTTTTGACAGGATAAGTAGTATTCTGAAGTATCTTGTTCCTTGGGCAAGAAAATTATTTTATCAAATTCTGTGCTCCTGTAAATATATTGTGATATGATTTTAATTGAGAGAAGCTCTTAGAGACACGATGTTGTGTTCGGTATGACGTTCTGATGTTCCATGGACGTAAGTTAATGATTATGTTTGAAAGGCGAGGATTCAAGAGGAATTATTGAGAGAATGTTAGCAGTGGACGTTGAGATATTATTCATCCTTTTGACATATATAAATAAATATCATCTCAAATTTACAGTTTACTTGTGCCACCTCGACTTTGTAGTATGTAGCTATGTAGTATGCCTCTGAAACGCAGTGTATGAAAGCTCATCACCATGCTATTGAGCTGCTATATTTATACCTGTAGGTCTCTAAATAAGCTAATGAACGATTTCAACACCAAAAAGAACTGGGTACTGTGAAGGTAAGTTCATACATGGGAAATATTTGAAGCGTATTAGGTATACATGTGGGCTTGGTGAAGGGCTTCTCTTTTTTCCCCCTCTTGGTTACACATTCACATATTCACATTCTATCACTCTCTCCCACACACAAATTCAGACACAAACTCACTTTGTGCCACCCTATCTCTCTGACACTATTTTTTTTGCAAAATTACAAAAATCTCTTTATTGCATTTCCTAAATTTTACACAAAACAGAAAATAGTGATATATCTACCAACTCCCATGTACTGCTAGTTAGAGATCCGAAATCCATTGAATCTTAACTGTGTTTAGCCGCACTTTGGCCTCTGTAGAACCATTGAACAACTTGCATATATACCATTCTTCACTTTGAGGAAAATGCCATTGCCCTTCATTGAAAAGGGGACGCCAGCCTTGCTGCCCCTCTCCCAGCATCTCAATCAAAGTCCCTACATGTCCTCAAAAATCCAGGTGTGTCCGTTCCACATTGGTGGTCAGGTGTTTCATTGCTAACACTGTCAATAATCTGTGGAACCATAATGAAAATGGGAGTGTTCACTTTTTTTTCCCAGTACGAGGCAATGGTGGTTTTGCTTTCCCGAAACATAGCAGGACCAACTGCCATGCCTGTTTTCCCAAGCTGTTGTAACCTGCATAGAGCAGTCGTAGGTTATGCAAACAAGAGGGAATCCTGTAACCCTAACCTGACCTGGGTTAAACAACAATACTCAAAAACAGAACGGTCTTAAGGTAGGGATAAATTCAATCAATATTTTTAAAGACCAGTGCTCAATACTGTCCTTATGGATAAATTACTTTCCATTATTTATTACAACTGGTTATATACAAGACCAGCAGTGGCTCATCAGTGAATTATATACAAAACACAATTATTTACAAGACAAAAACATTACACACATACAAATAGAATAACAATTTATTTTACGTACATCATACAAATAGAATAACAATTTATTTTACGTACAACTGAGGCATCCTTATAGTTATACAAAGTCTTAACACTGACAAAAATGCCAGAAGAGGATTGTGCCCAACAACATTTCTTTGATGGTGCTTACCATTAAGAGATTGTGATTGTTTTTGAGTATTGTTGTTTAACCCAGGTCAGGTTAGGGTTACAGGGTTCCCTCTTGTTTGCATAGCTTTGAGAACACCTTGTGAGGTGTGAGGATTGTATAGATTAATAAGACACGTGCTTCCCTCCCGAGGAACGGGAGTGAAATGAAATAATAAATCGGTATTGCCAGGCTTTTGGCGGCCCATGGTGTGTATATATATATATATATATATATATATATATATATATATATATATATGCGTTGAATGGAGATAGTAGATTTATAATTTTTGGGTGTTACTGTGCAAGATTGAGCATATAGTCAGAATCCCACACAGTTTGCTACACAGAAGAACAGATATCAAATCTTTTAGAACTTCCTTCACTACTTAGTGGAGAATTGCCCCCCAGTGAGATGCCTAAACTAGATAAAGTAGAAAAGTTAAAGCTTCTTAAAAAGAAAAATATACGGACACAATTGCACACACAGGTGCTACTAGAACATCTAAAGAACAACACAATCCCACAAGGATTGCAGGTGAGAAATATTCCTGTTATCTTTACAGTTGACCCTAAATATCTTACTCAGTTTAGCGGTGTTGGTACTAAATGCTCAAGGAATTGGCTAGCCCTTTCAGTTGAGACAGCCTTAAGGATCAGCGAAAGCGAACGTACGGAAATTGCTGAACTAGAACAGTAAATCGCCTTAGATAACACTATTCAGAATGCTCAACAACTTTTAGATACTGTGAATAAAACAATAGCAGAATTTAAAGTAAATACCATAAATCAAAAAACAACTAAATTAGCAAGGGATATAAAAAACTTTAATATCACTACAACATATCCCTATTTGAGAGCAGATTTTTATAAAAACAACAACCCGAATACTCTTAATTTACAATTTCAAACAAGATCTCGTAGGAGATTCATAACTTTTTCTGATACGTCCTCCGACTCCGAGCTAGAAACACAAGGATCATTCCCTACGGCACAACCTTTTTTAGGCAGAGGCAGCCGGAGATGGACAAGAGTGGGTGAGACCCCCAGGGGCCAATTTCAAGATCAATGCTTTTTCCGTACCAGAAGGAGAGCATACAGGAGACAATAAAAAAAAAACAGAAGAACCTATTCCTATTTACAATTTGTCTTCATATCCTCTCTCGCAAATAGAAAAACACATGCTGAGTAAAGGACTATCTTTTGTTCCGATTAGAAATCAGGACCCGATTGACAGCAAAATAGAAGTCTTGAAATTTCTTCGGAAAGTTAGACTAAGAGCTTTCTTCAGCTCAATGTCCCTGCAGGAAGAGGCCAATGATAGTGGGCTAAGACCAAAATCCACCTTCTTACCTGAAAGGAACAATATGCCTTCAGAGATAAGTCTTTGAAGATATAGTATTGAAAGAATTGGACCAACTTAACTCTAAAAAGATCTACTTTAAGGATAATTGACCTAAAATTGAAAAAGAAGCCATATGCAATTTGGCAGAGAAAAAAGACATTATACTCAAACCGGCCGATAAAGGAGGTGGGATAGTCATTTGGGATTTAGAACAATATAACGAAGAAGTTATGAGACAACTTAGTAATTCTTTACATTACCGAGAGATTGAAGCCAACACTCCCAAACAGGTCAGATCCCAAATTGAGGCTATCACATATGAAGCAAGGGAACACAGGTGGATCAGTAAAAAAAGAGTTTGAGTTTCTTAATCAGAACGAAGGCAGGACTCCATGTTTTTACATCCTGTCTAAGATCCACAAGAATGTAGAGAAACCCCCAGGCAGACCAATTGTTTCTGACTGTGGCTCTATTTTAGAACCCCTTGCTCAATTTGATGACGTCTATTTAAAACCTTTTGTGACCAAGACTCTTTCCTATGTCCGTGACTCAATGGATATCATTAACAAGTTAGAAAAATTGCCTTTTGATGAGGAGAGACAATTATTGGTTACCTTTGACATAGAATCTTTATACACAAATATCCCTCAAGATGAGGCAATAGAGATCATCAGAAAAATATTGGGTACTGACACTGAGTCAAAAAAATCCCCCCACAGAATTCTTAGTCTCGTTAGCTACATTGTGGCTGAAACTTTTTTTTTTCAGATATAATGAAAAATTGCATCGGCAAGTGAAAGGAGTAGCAATGGGCTGCAGTTTCGCTCCGGAAATTGCTAACCTTGTTATGGATTTTTTTTTAACAAAAGTGGATCTACCCACAATCTAACCCTTTTAAAATACACATTACTAAATGGTATAGATATATTGATGACATTCTAATGATTTGGGAAGGTACAGTAGAAGAACTGAATCTGTTCCTTAATTGGCTGAACCAGCGGACAGTTGATTTCAAGTTTACCATGAACAAAGATAAAAGAAAAATTAACTTTCTTGACCTGTGGATTTTGACTAGGAATGGAGAGTTAGAAGTAAGCCTATACAAAAAGCCCACAGACCGGAACACATTGTTACATTTTTCTAGTGGTCATCCTAGAACACTCAAAGAGAACCTTCCATATGGGCAGTTTTTGAGAATTAGGAGAAATTGCACTGACAAAGAAAACTACTTCTGTAATGCGGGTGAACTTACAAAAAAACTAATCAGCAGAGGGTATCCTAAAAAACTGGTGAAATCAGCGGCCAAAAGAGCCTGGTTTACACCTAGAGAGACACTCCTCATTCCTAAAATGAGAACAAAAGAAACCCCTTTAACATGCGTTATTACATACAGTCGAAAGGCCAACAAAATACGTTCTGTTATAGAAAAGAACTGGAAAATCATTAAAGATCTAGACATAGATAAACCACTTTTTGCATTTAAGAAAGCACGTAGTCTAAAAGATCAGTGGGTCAAGGCAGCCCATTTACAAACAGAAGAGAAAAATCTGAGATCAATGATACAACTACCAGCGGTCCAGGGCCACTATAGGTGTTGTAATTGTATTGCATGCCATTATACACAAGATTCTAAGGAAATAAGAGTAAATGGTAAAATACATGTACAGAATGATTTTTCGAATTGCAACACAAAAAATGTCATTTACTGTATAATGTGCCCCTGTGACAAAATCTATATAGGGCAAACTTCTCAGCTAGTCAAAACCCGCATTTTGCAACATCGGTCAAGGATTAAATGCGCAATAAAGGGAGCCCCGTTGGTGGAACACTTTATGGAGTGCAAACATAAAGCCGAAGATATTCGATGGACAGTACTGGCTGTGGCTCAGCCTAAACCAAATGGATTATCAACAACAAATAAACTTCTGAAATTAGAAGCGAGAATGATAGAAAAATATCAAACAGCCAAGAACGGGCTGAATGATCTCGATGAAGTGTGGACATTGATTAGTTGATGATGAAACAGCATCCAAGCAGTTGCGACCCGGATGTTACAAATAGACATTGTAATAGGTGCAAATAGAGTATAACATGGATTTATTTAGTCTCTAGATGGCTGTGATACCAACGATGGCCTATATTTGGATTACTTGTGTTACTTTTGAAAAATTGGGTACAATGGTGACATGCTTAATGAAGGATACTTTGCTCCTGGTTAAGTCTAGACTTTAACATGTGGTGCTGTGCAAATACATTTATGTACACATAATTAGAGGCAACCTTAGAGCTATGAAGTAACATTTTATATCTAGCGCGTTTTGCGTAGTACTGACTCTAAATTTTGAATTTAGTACATTCAGTGGTGTTCAGGCTATACACTGTAAACCTAAACTGGTAGGATTTTCCTTCCATGATGGCCGCCCGTTTGTTCCATGCATAGCATGAAATATTTTAGTCGAGTCTATGGCATGGCTTTAGTTTACTTAGATGCCTGCGCTCTACACGAACCGTATGGCACATACCAGTTCAGTCGAGACGCGAGGAGTTACGAGTTAGCATCTCATTTAGGCGGAATTCGATCCGCCAAGACGGCTATAAAATTGTCTATCTGCTGGTGCTCGTAAGCGTTCAAGCTGACGCAAATATAACAAGTAAGTGGCACCCCGTCGATATTGGTGTAGTAATGGTTCACCGGCTACCCGGGTTAGATAGTAACTCTATTCTGCTCTTATTTTGGCAGCCTCTACTGCTCACAAACGAGGTTTAGCCGTGCCTCACCGATACAATTGGTATTGAGGGATTCCGGTACCCTTTATAGCAAAGTAAGGCCTCATTCCGATTGATTTTTTTTTCTAATTCTCACTGCAAAGATATGCGAGTGAGATGATTGTTTCTGTATTTGTTTTTACTCAGCATCAAAAAGAACGCGGTGGCTCCTGAGTAATATTGATACCAACGCAAACAGGTATTGCCCAGAACTTGCTTTTTTGATGTGCTCTGAAGGTGCATGCTTGATAACAACATGTAGTGCTTAGATCACTATATACTTTTAATATCTTTTACCTTTTCTTCTATAATCACTGTCATTGGCACGGTACCTTACACACTTTTGTAGCAACTATGTGTGATCCACAGGAAGTGACAGTTTTGTGCACAGGGATTTACGGTGTAAGTTCAATACTGATGCACAGAGTAAAGCGCTCTTGTTGCAGTTATAGTTTAAGTATTTTTTTAGCCAATTGTGTTGTTTTAATTCTTGTAGAGGCTTCGTTGCCCCCCGATAGCCCTGATGAGGCCCTGACTGAAGAGGCCGAAACGCGTTGACACACATATCGGCGAGATTGTGTTCTCTAATTCAAGTTATCTTTACAAGAAATCACTTAATATGCACTGCAAAATACCTTTAAAAAATAAATAGGTATTTGCTAGCTGCTGATATATGAACCATCAATCATTGCAACCGAGTGGATTACAATCACAATCTCTTAATGGTAACCACCATCAAAGAAATGTTGTTGGGCACAACCCTCTTCTGGCATTTTTGTCAGTGTTAAGACTTTGTATAACTATAAGGATGCCTCAGTTGTAAGTAAAATAAATTGTTATTCTATTTGTATGTGTGTAATGTTTTTGTCTTGTAAATAATTGTATTTTGTATATAATTCACTGATGAGCCACTGCTGGCCTTGTATATAACCAGTTGTAATAAATAATGGAAAGTAATTTATCCATAAGGACAGTATTGAGCACTGGTCTTTAAAAATATTGATTGAATTTATCCCTTCCTAAAGACCGTTCTGTTTTTGAGTATAGAGCAGCCGTAGGAGCATGAAGCCTGGGTTTTTAGGCAAACAATTCCCCACGATCACACTGTAACACCTCCGTCACTGCGTTTTTAAGAATTATTGATTTCAATCAATGTGTAGCCTAGGCTTGATTGGATTTTCTTCCTCCCATCTAACTAGTCTCTTAACATGACTGTGCGTTCAGTTAATGACTGCCACAAAGCACACGTTCGGAATTTAAACATTGAATATGCTTACTTAGCATCATCTTCGTGAACGGAAAAACACAAGAAGATTCTAACGGCAAATAGGACCCATTGTTAGCTGTACCTTTGCGACAGTGATTTTGAAAATCTCTCACTGCTACGAGCAAAAAGGGCTTTGTAGCACAGCAAAATACGCTCACTTGCAAACTGCCTAAAATGAATGTCATATTAACATCTATAATTGCTAATGTTATGCTATAACCAAATAAAGCTTCTGGTGATCATCATAAACCTTTCTTTGTGATGCCCCTAAGTGGCATTATTGTGCCATATTACCCAGTTGCCCATTGATGTATGCTATCTCTGCCTCATTTTCCTCTTTCTGTATCATCACCCCTTCTCTCTTTACCTCCTGTCACACACATAGACACCTCCACCAACCCCCCACTCATTAATTTCTGACTGATACTTCGAACCACAAATTCCTCACCTGGTTCAAGGTAGGCCAGGAGCATTTCCAGTCTACCATGCACCCCTTTGGCTTCCCCAGTGCCCATTTGGTGTTTACAGAAGTGATGATGTAGTCGCAGCACACCTTCAGACTTTGGAGATACCACTTCCCCCTAGCTCGGTTACTGACGGCTGAAGGCGAGCTAACCAAAGTCAGTCATAGACCACCTCCATATTCACACCTGACTCCTTCATAGAGACTCTATTTCACAGGACTTGTTTTCAATACAGTGCAGTTCAGGGCCTTTCCTTTGTCACAGCGGATCCAGGACATTCAGGCTATGATCACTGTGTTTGAGCCTCAGTCTAAGGTTTCACTGAGAGGATCTCTGAGGCTTCTTGGCTTGGCCTCTTGAATCCCGCTTGTTGATTGTGCCAGGTGCCATAGGCTGGCCTTGCAGTGGGATCTGAGTATGTCCTTGATACAGCTTCCACTTCGAGGTGATCTTCTGTCGCAGCAGTAGGGATCTGCACCCTGTCCAGTGCAGTCTACACCTCCAGACATAAAGATTGAGCAGGGGGAGTTGACTGCATTCGATCTACCTCCTGAGGTCGTGGATGTAATCGTTACCATATTGTGCCCCTCCACCAAGTCTGTTTACTTCGGGCATGAGACAGATTTGTGATCTGGCGTGAAGTCCGCATAACAGACCTGTTAAAAGCTGAACTATCAGATGTCTTATTGTTTGTTTTGTCTTTTGCCCAACACGTTATTGCAGTGGCCACTAATGAATGTTATTTATTTGCCCTTCTGCCTTTTTACTTTTTTCAGCCAGTCCTTTTTGTTTAAATCACCTGCACTGATGAGATTTATGCAAGGTTTGACATGTTTCCTCCCTAGCCCTTTTGTGATATCACAGTGGTATCTCAATTTGATCCTGACTTACCTCATGTACTCCCTTTGAACCAATAACACAGCTGCTTCTTGCGTCTTCTGACTCTAAAAACTATTCCTCTTTGTGAGTAATAAAACTTGTCACATGAGTGAGTTTCGGGCTCTCTCTGTACAACCACCCTACACTACGTTTTTTTCCATACTGGGATTGAGGATCAGTACAACTTTTTTTGCCAAAAGTTGTGACTCCTTTTCACATTGGGCAATCAATCACCCAGCATTCTTTACTCTGTCTTATCTCTAGAAAGAGGAGGAGAGACTCCATCAACTTGCCTTCAAAAGACCCACAGGCTTTTACATCAGTGGCACCAAATATTATTGGGTAGATGAGCAACTTTTACTGGTGTTCTCTGGGGGCAAGGAAGGTTATGGGGGATGCAGAAAAGGACTTTGTCACATTGGCTAGTCCTCTGCATTAAGATGGGCATTGGGCTGACCCAGAAGCAGCCTGATGGCTCATTCTTCCAGGGAAAAGGCTGCTAGAACGGCGTTCGCAGGTAGAGTGCCTGTTTTAGACATTTGTCAGGCTGCAACGTTGGAGCCTGTGCACATTTTCACAAGGCCTTCTGCTTCAGCATCCAGTTCCGATGAGTAGGACATGTCATCCATTTGGTCCTGCAGGACATTTTGGTCTGAAACATTCCACAGACCCTCCACCTTGGGAGATGCTGCTTCAGTCCCTATTCTAAACGTGTGGAATCTGCTTTTAGAAGTATCTATCAGAATAACAAGTTAATTACCTTCAATAATGCTCTCTCTGGTGGACAGTCTATCTAACTGCAGATTCCACACTGCCCTCCAATGTCCCTGTTGTCACTGTTCTGTGGATTGTTCTCTTTTCCCATTCAAAAAGGTCACAAGCTAGAGATATGCACACTAGTACCTCTGATTGTTTTTTTGACTCCGCGTTCAAGTGCATGGACAGAGGGTTGGAAGAAAAGAAACTGATGTCAGGCAAAGGGGTGGTACTTATATGTGGCTCTTTGCCGTCACCTACAGGATGGAATGAAGTCAAAGGGTAGCTGTAAAGCGCCACTTGTGGCATGCGGGAGCACTGCTGTGAAAGGTTACATATTCAGTTTGGATTGGGGCATTGTGAACAGTGAGGAATCCGCAGTTATAGAGAGTAGCCACCAGAAATAGCAATACTGAGGGTAAGAAACTTGTTCGTTCATGACTTTTATTTATCTAAGGTAGACTAAAGTGTCCCTTTTTAGGTATTGGAATACTATATTGACATAAGTACTGTAATGTGTAATAATGCCCACATTTCGTGTAAGAAACACCAGAATATCACAATAATGGGCCCATCCCAAACGTTTGTTCCAAACACTATATCTCCACTGAGGTCCACACCTTCCCAGTACTGGATGGCTAGATAGGATGAAGTAAGGAAATCGACAAGTCTGCAGCTTTCACAATTTGTGTTTACACTCTTTCTGTTCAGTAAGGGTCAGACTCATGTGAAATGCTGAATCCGAGGTATGGGCATATTCTTGGGCTCTGGCCACTACAACAAATATATATCCAATATCGAAGCTCCAGCCCCATTGGTTGCAACAAATGTCTTCTGGTAGTAAGACGCTACGTAAAAGAAGGAGCTGAGAGGGAATTGGAAGATGGGTGCCCTCAATCAATCAGGGATTTGTAAAGTGCACTACTCACCTGTGAGGGTCTTGAGGTGCTGGGGAGGGGGGGGAGAAGACAGGGGGGGGGAGGTGCTGCTACTGCTGGAACAGCCAGGTCTTGAGAAGTTTCCTGAAGGTAAGGAGGTCTTTGGTCTGACGCAGGTGGGTGGGAAGAGTGCTCCACATTTTGGCGGCGAGGTGCGAGAATGATCTACTGCCGGTTGTAGTTCTGCGGACATGTGGGACGGTTGCAAGGTCGGCGGAGTGGAGATGCCAGGTCGGGGTGTAGAAGGAGAGTCGTCTGTTGAGGTATTCTGGTCCGGTGTTGTGCAGTGCTTTGTGAGCATGGGTGAGGAGTTTGAAGGCGATTCTCTTGTTGTCTGGGAGCCAGTGCAGGTTTTTCAGGTGGTCTGTGATATGGCAGTGGCAGGGGATGTCCAGGATGAGGCGCGCAGAGGAGTTCTGGATGCATTGCAGCCTCTTCTGGAGTTTGGCCGTTGTTCCTGCGTAGAGGGCATTCCCGTAGTCCAGCTTGCTGCTTACGAGGGCTTTGGTGACTGTTCTTCTGGTTTCGGTGGGTATCCATTTGTAGATCTTTTGGAGCATGCAGAGGGTGTTGAAGCAGGGGAGGAGATAGCGTTGACTTGCTGCGTCATGGATAGTGAGGGTGACAGGCCACCAGGAGTCATCCCATGCAGAGGGGGTGGAGCCAAAGAGGAGGACTTCTGTCTTGTCGGAATT
The DNA here is from genome assembly GCF_031143425.1 of Pleurodeles waltl. Lineage (NCBI taxonomy): Eukaryota > Metazoa > Chordata > Amphibia > Caudata > Salamandridae > Pleurodeles > Pleurodeles waltl. The sequence goes on along the minus strand of NC_090447.1, from coordinate 1,171,646,246 downwards.
GAGTTTTAGGCAGCTGCTCTTCATCCATTCAGCAATGGACTTCATTCCTTTGTGGAGGTAGGTCTTGGAGGAGTCCTTGGTGAGGGAGAGGATCAGCTTGAAGTCGTTCGCATACAAGATGATGTTGAGGTTGTGGGATCGGGCGATGTTAGCGAGTGGGGCCATGTAGACGTTGAAGAGGGTCGGGCTGAGGGACGAACCCTAGGGTATGCCTCAGATGATATCAATGGCCTTTGGGCGGAATGGGGGAGAGGCGGACTCTCTGGGATCTGCCGGTGAGAAAGGAGGTGACCCAGTCCAGGGCTCTGTCATAGATTCCAGCATTGCTGAGGCATGAGCGTAGGGTTTGGTAGCAGACAGTGTTGAATGCGGCCGAGAGGTCCAGGAGGATGAGAGCTGCGGTTTCGCCACTGTCCAGTATGGTTCTGATGTCAGTGGCTGTGATGTGTGGTTTCGGTGCTGTGGTTGCTGTGGAATCCTGGTTGGGAAGGGTCCAGGGTGCGGTTCTCCTCTAGGAAGCGGGTTAGTTGTCTGTTGACGGCCTTCTTGATGACTTTTGCTGGGAAGGGGAGCAGGGAAATAGGCCGGACATTCTTGAGGTGCTTTGGGTCCGCTTTAGGTTTTTTGAGGAGGGTGTTGATCTCTGCATGTTTCCAGCTCTTCAGGAAGGTGGCGGACTCGAAGGAGCTGTTGATGATCTTCCGTAGTTGGGGTGCAATGACGGAGCTTGCTTTGTTGAGGATGTGGTGAGGGCAGGATTTCGATGTTGTTGACGGGGGTCCAGGCGAGCAGGAGGTTGGTCGCAGGTTAATCTGTGGTGTTGGTGGTTGCCGGGGGGGGGGCCTGGGTGCTGAAGCTGTTGTGGATGTCTGCAATATTGCAGTGGAAGTAGGAGGCTAGGGAGTCGCAGACTTCTTGGGATGGCGAGATATCGTTGGCGTTGGAGCTGGGGTTGGAGAGTTCCTTCACAACGTTGAAGAGCTCCTTGTGGCTGTGTGCTCCACTCTCATACAGTTGCAATCAAAGAAAAATATGATGCTTCAGTGCCCAGCATGTTGGACTGTTTTCATAACCCTTTGGACGTCATTTATACAGCAAGGCTCCTAGGTCAGCTGTCGTCTGGTTCATTGTAGATGCAATTGGTTATATGAATAAACAGTGGGGTTTACTGTAAAAAAAAAAAAAAAATACAGGAGTCACCTCATGTAATCAATCAAGATAGCAATAATGGCTATTTTGATTTTTGCTGTAGCAGTGTTTTTCGTTCCTGCATTTTCTGTTTCCAGGATTTGTCCCTTTGTATGCTGCTACGCTAGTCTGCTCTCCTGTGATTTTGAAAGCACAGTTGGAGACCAGACAGTTTGGCAGATGCTCCCAAAGTCTGCAGTATATGATGGTTTGGAGAGCTACAGAATGCTCACGCAAGTGGGAAGGGAGGTGGCACTGTGTTGAGACAGTTCTGCTGATCAAAACTTATCATTTGACATTTTTTTTTATTTTTTTATTTTTTTTTGTGCGAGGGCCATACAAATAGTGAAAGTCGAAGAAGAAATTAAATCTCAATTTTCTTTAAGTCCAATGAAGTTCTGCAGAGATCTGGTGTTAGGGAAAAATTTAGGCTGAGGGATGTATCTAGCCAGCTTCCATGCCTAGAAAATGTAACGGGCCACCTTCTTAAACAAGGGTTCATAGTCAGACCGAAGGCAGAGTGAGAATGCCTCGCTGCATCTCCTTATATTATGTGCTTAAAACTGTGGATGAAGTCTGCCTTCCTACTCCCAGTGTGTGTGTGAACACGATAACATGAAATGAGGCACACACTTTTGGCCTCCATGCTTAAACTTACATAGATCGGTGCTGCGCGATATGGTTCAGAGGTGGTTGTGAATTTGATGATCGGGTAAGTCTAAAATAGGTGGCACTCTCACCTGCACCTGCTGTGCTCTGATGTAATCTGACTGAAGCTTCTCAATAGTCTTTGCGCTTTGTGTGGACATTGCTCCAGGGTTGGCCAAAACGTCAGTGCATTTTGTTTTTTTATGGTTGTAGCAATGTGGTCCAGCCAGGACAGCTTTATTGAGCCTGGGTTTTCTATAATATCCAAGAAAGCTGCTTTATAGTTGGCCAGGCACTTGTTGTTCCACAGGCTGGCCCATCATTGAGTTGCCTTGATAAAAATGAAAGGTTCTATGCTGAGACGGTCCAACTCGGTCTTGACGCCAACCATTGGTGTACTGGGACCTAGACGTAGTAGATGTAGCAACAGTTGTAGAAATGTGTTCTCTACCACTCATATGTTTCTAGCAGGCCTGTGGCCCCATATTACAGCCCTGTTGGAACTGACCAACAGTGCTTTACATTCATAGGTGCTAAAAGCTGACTCAGTATCTTCTACTGACGTTATTGGCGAAGCAAAAAGTTGCACCAGTGCTCTGGATAATTGAAGCCTCGCTTTCTCACGACTGAGTACCTCAATACAGCCTCTTGTCAAACCATATTGCCAGATAACTGAAGTTTCTAGCTATTTCCATGTTCGCTCCATGAATTTTAAAGGTTGATTTTAGCTTTCTTAGAAGGTCTTGACATGAATTTGGTTTGTTGATGTTGAGAATCATTTTTTTTTTATTGGAACAGTATCTTCCGCCCAACCTTCCTCCTATTATATCCTTGTTGTGGATGACATCAGCATTGCCCACAATTCCTTGCGCCGCCTCCTCATTTCGGAGGTCACGCTGCGTGACCCGATGTAGGCACCATTATGGGAGTGTTTCTTTCAATACCTACTTGTTTCTTTAGGGGAAACTCGTTCCCTCAATGCACTGTGGACATTTTTTTTCTGGCATTGATTTGATCTTTACATCTCGTCCTTCGCGCATCTGCTTCTGGAAAGGCAAAATTTAAATACTCTCTGGCATTTATGTCTCTCCGGTAGGTAATCTGCAACTTTTGTGTGATTGCACACCAGTTTTGCTGCCTCACCTTCTGAGTCGGACAATGATCCTTTTGCGTATATACAGCATTATTCTTCACCATGTGTGCACAAACATTTTTATTAAGTCCTCCACAACCAATTCTACCAGCACAAGGTGAATCTATTTTGAAATGGCCATAATGGAAGGAGTATTATCTTAATTACATTTAACTATTGAGGAAGATGATGAAGAAGAATTTTCTGTTATTAGGAAGAGGATAATCTTACTGCACACCTTTGAACCGGAAAGACTTAAGGTTGTATTAGCAAATGGAGAACAAACTGGGGCAGTAGATGAGATAGTTGTTTTTGCACAAGCACTAGAGGATTAAGGCAACTAATTTTCGCCCTCCATCTGTATATCTGTGAAAAGATATAACTTCTCTCAAATGCATCAAGATAACCAAGATTGATTGATTGACTTTGTCGCTGAAAAAAAATGGCCATACCCTCTAAATTTGGAGTTTTGCATGAAGATCTCATACAGCATCAAATTGTCATGCATACTAATGTTTCGAATATCCAAGAAAAGTTATGGGCCAGTGATGAAACTACTTTAAAAGAAGACATAAATATAGTAGAAAAAAAGGCTGAGCCGTCTAAATGTTGTACAAAGACAGCCCTAAACAGCACAGATAAAAAGAACACAGTTTACAGAATCAGTTCTGCTGCTTCTTCGTCTAAGTATTTCAAGAAAATTTAATGAGATTCTGTGGGCGCTTCACAATCCAGGACACCCAAGCCAATTAGACAAGATTAGAAAACTTGAGGTGCTTGGAGGTTGTATTACATATGTTGAAGCAAAGACTGGCTTATGACAAGCGCTTTCTAGAATTGAAGCAACATCGCAGGAGCTGTGGTATAAATGGGAATTATGCAAGAATCTTGACAAAAAAAAAATCTGTGTCCGTCAAATATGTAGACGGTGATCTGTATTCTTCAGAGCATGATGTTGAGAATGCATCATGGGTTTTAAGCATTGAATATATCATCCTAGGTTTAAGTACCAGTATACAAAAAAACTGTGTGTTTAGTATGTTGAGGGGGAATTTCAACTGAAATTGTCAGACTCCCCGTGTACAATTATCAATTGTTCTGTATGGGTGGAGAAATTTCAGGGCATCTTAGGTAGTGTGTTACTACTCTCAAACATACATTCTGTAAGCGTCACAGGACAGCCTATTCCTATTCCTATGGCTGTTTTTTGCAAACTGAACTTTGACATCAACGAGAGGAGGGAGGAAGAGAAACTGTATGTAGCCAAGAGGAGTCCATCTGTGTGAGGCTGGATGGCCATGGGAATCTTGGAATTCCCCTAGAGCAGATTTTACTGGAAGATTCTGCCACTGATTTTTCACAATCAATATATGTACATGTTCATGGGGGTCTTTTCATGTATGGTGGGAAAGATACAGGGATTCCAACACAGAACTGTTTTTAAAGACAGTTTTGTACCTGTTAATCATAAAATGAGAAGTATTCCATTCAGCATCAGGGGTGAGGTTAAGCATGAATTGAGAAATTGACTGAATTGGTGTAAGGAAATGCCTCCTTGGCATGGTTACCCCCTGACTTTTTGCCTTTGCTGATGCTAAGTTTTGATTTGAAAGTGTGCTGAAGCCTATTAACCAGGCCCCAGCACCAGTGTTCTTTCCCTAACCTGTACTTTTGTTTCCACAATTGGCACACCCTGGCATCCAGGTAAGTCCCTTGTAACTGGTACCCCTGGTACCAAGGGCCCTGATGCCAGGGAAGGTCTCTAAGGGCTGCAGCATATCTTATGCCACCCTGAGGACCCCTCACTTAGCACAGACACACTGCTTGCCAGCTTGTGTGTGCTAGTGGGGATTAAAAGACTAAGTCGACATGGCACTCCCCTCAGGGTGCCATGCCAACCTCACACTGCCTATGTAGTATAGATAACTCACCCCTCTAGCAGGCCTTACAGCCCTAAGGCAGGGTGCACTATACCATAGGTGAGGGTATAAGTGCATGAGCACTATGACCCTACAGTGTCTAAGCAAAACCTTAGACATTGTAAGTGCAGGGTAGCCATAAGAGTATATGGTCTGGGAGTCTGTCATGCACGAACTCCACAGCACCATAATGGCTACACTGAAAACTGTGAAGTTTGGTATCAAACTTCTCAGCACAATAAATGCACACTGATGCCAGTGTACATTTTATTGTAACATACACCCCAGAGGGCACCTTAGAGGTGCCCCCTGAAACCTTAACTGCCTATCCGTGTAGGCTGACTAGTTTTAGCAGCCTGCCACACACCAGACATGTTGCTGGCCTCATGGGGAGAGTGCCTTTGTCACTCTGTGGCTAGTAACAAAGCCTGTACTGGGTGGAGATGCTTATCACCTTCCCCTGCAGGAACTGTAACACCTGGCGGTGAGCCTCAAAGGCTCACCCCCTTTGTTACAGCACCCCAGGGCACTCCAGCTAGTGCAGTTGCCCGCCCCCTCCAGCCACGGCCCCACTTTTGGCGGCAAGGCCGGAGGAGATAATGAGAAAAACAAGGAGTCACTGGCCAGTCAGGACAGCCCCTAAGGTGTCCTGAGCTGAGGTGACTCTGACTTTTAGAAATCCTCCATCTTGCAGATGGAGGATTCCCCCAATAGGATTAGGGATGTGCCCCCCTCCCCTCAGGGAGGAGGCACAAAGAGGGTGTACCCACCCTCAGGGCTAGTAGCCATTGGCTACTAACCCCCCAGACCTAAACACGCCCTTAAATTTAGTATTTAAGGGCTCCCCAGAACCTAGGAACTCAGATTCCTGCAACCTAAGAAGAAGAGGACTGCTAAGCTGAAAAACCCTGCAGAGAAGACGGAGACACCAACTGCTTTGGCCCCAGCTCTACCGGCCTGTCTCCCCACTTCTAAAGAAACTGCTCCAGCGACGCTTTCCCCAGGGACCAGCGACCTCTGAAGCCTCAGAGGACTGCCCTGAATCTAGAAGGACCAAGAACTCCTGATGACAGCGGCTCTGTTCACCAAAGACTGCAACTTTGCAACAAAGAAGCAACTTTGAAACAACTTGTGTTTCCCGCCGGAAGTGTGAGACTTGGCACTCTGCACCCGACGCCCCCGGCTCGACTTGTGGAGAACAAACACTTCAGGGAGGACTCCCCGGCGACTGAAAGACCGTGAGTAGCCAGAGTTGCCCCCCCTGACCCCCCACAGCGACACCTGCAGAGGGAATCCCGAGGCTCCCCCTGACCGCGACTGCCTGCTTCTAAGAACCCGACGCCTGGTAGGGACACTGCACCCGCAGCCCCCAGGACCTGAAGGATCCGACCTCCAGTGCAGGAGCGACCCCCAGGTGGCCCTCTCCCTTGCCCAGGTGGTGGATACCCTGAGGAGCCCCCCCCCCTTGCCTGCCTGCATCGCTGAAGAGACCCCGTGGTCTCCCATTGATTTCTATTACAAACCCGACGCTTGTTGGCACACTGCACCCGGCCGCCCCCGTGCCGCTGAGGGTGTACTTTCTGTGTGGACTTGTGTTGCCCCCGGTGCCCTACAAAACCCCCCTGGTCTGCCCTCCGAAGACGCGGGTACTTAACTGCTGGCAGACTGGAACCGGGGCACCCCTTTCTCCATTGAAGCCTATGCGTTTTGGGCACCACTTTGACCTCTGCACCTGACCGGCCCTGAGCTGCTGGTGTGGTCACTTTGGGGTTGCTCTGAACCCCCAATGGTGGGCTACCTTGGACCCAAAACTTGAACCCCATAGGTGGTTTACTTACCTGCAAAAACTAACAAACTCTTACTCCCCCCAGGAACTGTTGAAAATTGCACTGTCTACTTTTAAAATAGCTATATGTGATTTATGTGAAAACTGTATATGCTATTTTGCTAATTCAAAGTTCCTAAAGTACCTACCTGCAATACCTTTCATTTGAAGTATTACATGTAAACCTTGAACCTGTGGTTCTTAAAATAAACTAAGAAAATGTATTTTTCTATACAAAAACCTATTGGCCTGGAATTGTCTCTGAGTGTGTGTTCCTCATTTATTGCCTGTGTGTGTACAACAAATGCTTAACACTACTCCTTTGATAAGCCTACTGCTCGACCACACTACCACAAAATAGAGCATTAGAATTATCTCTTTTTGCCACTATCTTACCTCTAAGGGGAACCCTTGGACTCTGTGCATACTATTCCTTACTTTGAAATAGTGCATACAGAGCCAACTTCCTACATTGGTGGATCAGCGGTGGGGTACAAGACTTTGCATTTGCTGGACTACTCAGCCAATACCTGATCACACAACTAAATTCCAAAAATTGTCATTAGAAACTGATTTTAGAAATTTGACTTATTTTTCTAAATTTTTAAAAGTCCTGCTAGGGCCTTGTGTTAGTCCCTGTTAGCATTTCTTTAGAGTTTAAAAGTTTTGTAAAAGTTTGAATTAAGTTCTAGAGATAGTTTTAGATTCTTAAAAAGTATTCCAACTTTTAGAAACATAGGCCCTCATTCTGACCTTGGCGGGCGGCGGAGGCCGCCCGCCAAAGTCCCGCCGTCAGGTTACCGTTCCGCGGTTGAAAGACCGCGGCGGTAATTCTGACTTTCCCGCTGGGCTGGCGGGCGGTCGCCTTCAGACCGCCAGCCAGCCCAGCGGGAAAGAGGCTTCCACGATGAAGCCGGCTCGGAATCGAGCCGGCGGAGTGGAAGCTGTGCGACGGGTGCAGTTGCACCCGTCGCGTATTTCACTGTCTGCGCAGCAGACAGTGAAATACATGTAGGGGCCCTCTTACGGGGGCCCCTGCAATGCCCATGCCAGTGGCATGGGCACTGCAGGGGCCCCCAGGGGCCCCGCGACCCCCCCTACCGCCATCCGGATCTCGGCGGTCCGACCGCCGGGATCTGGATGGCGGTAGGGGGGGTCGGAATCCCCGCGGCGGTGCAGCAAGCTGCGCCGCCGCGGAGGATTCAATGGGGCCGCGGTACACTGGCGGGACCCCGCCAGTGGTGCCGGTCCGACCGCGGCTTTACCGCCGCGGTCGGAATCCCCATTGGAGCACCGCCGGCCTGTCGGCGGTGCTCCCGCGGTCCTCCGCCCTGGCGGTCAAAGACCGCCAGGGTCAGAATGACCACCATAATGTCTAATGCAGAAGAGAGTGTGATGGAACTCGACCTCACACCTTACCTCCATCTTAGAATGAGGGAGTTAAGGTCTCTCTGCAAATTAAAAAATATTAAAGCTGGTTTAAACCCTACCAAACTACAGCTCCAGGAGCTGTTGGCGGAGTTTGCCAAAGCCAACCCCTCTGAGGATGACCTCCTAGAGGAAGAAACTAGTGATGTGGAGGAATTCCCACCTCCAGTCCTAGTTAGGGCAATCAGGGATCCTCCAACCCTGATTCCAAATGTGATAGAGATGCTGCTTCCCTCACAGGAGGGTCCAGCACCTCTGGAGTCACTGAGGATAGCCTCAGTGAAGATGACCTCCTGCTAGCCAGGATGGCCAAAAGATTGGCTTTAGAGAGACAGCTCCTAGCCATAGAAAGGGAAAGACAAGAGATGGGTTTTGGTCCCATCCATGGTGGCAGCAACATAAATAGGGTCAGAGATTCTCCTTACATGTTGAAAATCCCTAAACGGATTGTAACTAAATATGAAGATGGAGATGACATCACCAAATGGTTCACAGCTTTTGAGAAGGCTTGTGCAACCAGAAAAGTAAACAGATCTCACTGGGGTGCTCTCCTTTGGGAAATGTTCACTGGAAAGTGTAGGGATAGACTCCTCACACTCTCTGGAAAAGATGCAGAATCCTATGACCTCATAAAGGCTACCCTGATTGAGGGCTTTGGATTCTCCACTGAGGAGTATAGAATTAGGTTCAGGGGGGCTCAAAAATCCTCGAGACAGACCTGGGTTGATTTTGTGGACTACTCAGTGAAAACACTGGATGGTTGGATTCAAGGCAGTGGTGTAAATGATTATGATGGGCTGTACAATTTATTTGTGAAAGAACACCTATTAAGTAATTGTTCAAATGATAAACTGCATCAGCATCTGGTAGACCAAGGACCAATTTCTCCCCAAGAATTGGGAAAGAAGGCGGACCATTGGGTCAAGACTAGGGTGACCATGACTTCCACAGGGGGTGACCAAAATAAAGGGGTCACAAAGCCTCCCCAGGGGAAGAGTGTTGACACATCCAAAGGGAAAAATAGTAAAGAGTCTTCTACAGGCCCCCAAAAACCTGCACAGGAGGGTGTGCCCAGAACCTCTTCACAATCCAATTTTGGGTACAAGGGTAAAAACTTTGATCCCAAAAAGGCCTGGTGTCGTAGCTGTAATCAGCCTGGACACCAAACTGGAGACAAGGCCTGTCCCAAGAAAGGTTCCACTACTAACTCTACTCCAGCTAACCCTGGAATGGCTAGTCTCCAAGTGGGATCAACAGTGTGCCCAGAGCTAATCAGGTGTCACACTGAAGCTACATTAGTCTCTGAGGGTGGGGTGGATTTAGCCACACTGGCTGCCTGGCCCCCTAACATGCAAAAATACAGGCAGCAACTCTTAATTAATGGGGCAAGTGTAGAAGGCCTGAGGGATACAGGTGCCAGTGTCACCATGGTGACAGACAAACTGGTTTCCCCTGGTCAATACCTGGCTGGACAAACTTATCCAGTCACCAACGCTGACAATCAGACTAAAGTACATCCCATGGCTATGGTAACTTTAGAGTGGGGAGGGGTCAATGGCCTGAAACAGGTGGTGGTCTCCTCAAATATCCCTGTAGACTGCTTGCTTGGAAACGACCTGGAGTCCTCAGCATGGGCTGAGGTAGAACTGAAAACCCATGCAGCCATGCTGGGTATCCCTGAACTGGTGTCTGTCAAGACAAGGGCACAGTGCAAGGCTCAGGTTGAAAAAGTGGTGTTGGAGCCTGGAAAAAGGGCCCAACCTACCAAGAGGAAAGGAAAGACAACTGGGGAACCAGTTGCAACACAACAAGAAAAAGAGAACCACTCTTCCCAGGGAGAAGTTCTGCCCTCTGAGGGAACTGAGCCTATGGAGTTAGGAACTTATCAGGTTGAGCTCCTAGGCCCAGGGGGACCCTCAAGGGAGCAGTTGTGTAAGGGGCAAGAAACCTGTCCCTCTCTTTAAGGCCTTAGGCAGCAAGCTGCTGAAGAGTTCAATGGAAAGAAAACAGGAACACATAGGGTCTATTGGGAAGATGGACTCCTTTACACTGAGGCAAGAGATCCCAAACCTGATGCCACTAGGAGAGTGGTAGTGCCTCACGAGTTTAGGGAGTTCATTCTGACCTTAGCCCATGATATTCCTCTTGCTGGGCATTTGGGACAGACCAAGACGTGGGAGAGACTAGTCAACCACTTCTATTGGCCCAACATGTCCCAGAAGGTCAAGGAGTTTTGTGTCTACTGTGCCACCTGTCAAGCCAGTGGTAAGACAGGTGGGCACCCAAAGGCCCCCCTCATTCCACTTCCAGTGGTGGGGGTCCCCTTTGAAAGAGTGGGTGTGGACATAGTGGGTCCACTTGAACCTCCCACAGCCTCAGTGAACCTATACATACTAGTAGTAGTGGATCATGCTACTAGATACCCTGAAGCAATTCCCCTTAGGTCGACTACTGCCCCTGCAGTAGCCAAAGCACTCATTGGTATTTTTACCAGAGTGGGTTTTCCTAAGGAGGTGGTGTCTGACAGAGGTACCAACTTTATGTCAGCATACCTGAAACACATGTGGAATGAGTGTGGGGTGACTTACAAATTCACCACACCATACCATCCACAAACCAATGGCCTTGTTGAGAGATTCAACAAGACATTGAAAGGCATGATCATGGGGCTCCCTGAAAAACTCAAAAGGAGATGGGATGTCCTCTTGCCATGTCTGCTTTTTGCTTACAGAGAGGTGCCTCAGAAGGGAGTAGGGTTTTCCCCCTTTGAACTTCTGTTTGGCCACCCTGTAAGGGGACCACTAGCTCTTGTGAAAGAAGGCTGGGAGAGACCTCTTCATGAGCCTAAACAGGATATAGTGGACTATGTACTTGGCCTACGTTCAAGGATGGCAGAGTACATGGAAAAGGCAAGCAAAAACCTTGGGGCCAGCCAACAGCTCCAGAAGTTTTGGTATGACCAAAAGGCTGCAATGGTTGAATTTCAGCCAGGGCAGAAAGTCTGGGTTTTGGAGCCTGTGGCTCCCAGGGCACTTCAGGACAGATGGAGTGGCCCTTACCCAGTACTAGAAAAGAAGAGTCAGGTCACCTACCTGGTGGACCTAGGCACTAGCAGGACCCCCAAGAGGGTGATCCATGTAACCGCCTTAAGCTCTTCCATGACAGGGCTGATGTGAATCTGTTGATGGTAACAGATGAGGACCAGGAAGCTGAGAGTGAACCTCTCCCTGATCTCCTCTCCACAGACCCTAAAGATGGCTCAGTTGATGGAGTGATCTATTCAGACACCCTCTCTGGCCAACAGCAATCTGACTGTAGGAAGGTCCTGCAACAGTTTGCTGAGCTCTTTTCCCTAACCCCTGGTCAGACACACCTGTGTACCCATGATGTGGACACAGGAGACAGCATGCCTGTCAAAATCAAAATATTCAGACAGTCTGACCAAGTTAAGGAAAGCATCAAAGTGGAAGTCCACAAGATGCTGGAATTAGGAGTCATTGAGCACTCTGACAGCCCCTGGGCTAGCCCAGTGGTCTTAGTCCCCAAACCTCACACCAAAGATGGAAAGAGAGAGATGAGGTTTTGTGTGGACTACAGAGGACTTAATTCTGTCACCAAGACAGATGCCCATCCCATTCCAAGGGCTGATGAACTGATTGACAAACTAGGTGCTGCCAAATACTTAAGTACCTTTGACTTGACAGCAGGGTACTGGCAAATCAAAATGGCACCAGGAGCAAAAGAAAAAACAGCATTCTCCACACCTGATGGGCATTATCAGTTTACTGTTATGCCCTTTGGCTTAAAGAATGCCCCTGCCACCTTCCAAAGGTTGGTGAATCAAATCCTTGCTGGCTTGGAGTCCTTTAGTGCAGCTTATCTTGACGATATTGCTGTCTTTAGCTCCAGCTGGCAGGATCACCTGGTCCACCTGAAGAAGGTTTTGAAGGCCCTGAAATCAGCAGGCCTCTCTATCAAGGCATCCAAATGCCAGATAGGGCAGGGAACTGTGGTTTACTTGGGTCACCTTGTAGGTGAAGGCCAAGTTCAGCCACTCCAGCCTAAGATCCAGACTATTCTGGACTGGGCCGCTCCAAAAACCCAGACTCAAGTCAGGGCATTCCTTGGCTTGACTGGCTATTACAGGAGGTTTGTGAAGGGATATGGATCCATCGTGACAGCCCTCACAGAACTTACCTCCAAGAAAATGCCCAAGAAAGTAAACTGGACTGTAGAATGCCAACAGGCCTTTGACACCCTGAAACAAGCAATGTGCACAGCACCAGTTCTCAAAGCTCCAGATTACTTCAAGCAGTTCATTGTGCCGACAGATGCCTCTGAACATGGGATAGGGGCAGTTTTGTCCCAAACAAATGATGATGGCCTTGACCAGCCTGTTGCTTTCATTAGCAGGAGGTTACTCCCCAGGGAGCAGCGTTGGAGTGCCATTGAGAGGGAGGCCTTTGCTGTGGTTGGGTCCCTGAAGAAGTTGAGACCATACCTCTTTGGTACTCACTTTGTAGTTCAGACTGACCACAGACCTCTCGGATGGCTGATGCAAATGAAAGGTGAAAATCCAAAACTGTTGAGATGGTCCATCTCCCTACAGGGAATGGACTTTATAGTGGAACACAGACCTGGGACTGCCCATGCCAATGCAGATGGCCTTTCCAGGTTCTTCCACTTAGAAAATGAAGACTCTCTTGGGAAAGGTTAGTCTCATCCTCTTTAGTTGGGGGGGAGGGGGGGTTGTGTAAGGAAATGCCTCCTTGTCATGGTTTCCCCCTGACTTTTTGCCTTTGCTGATGCTAAGTTTTGATTTGAAAGTGTGCTGAGGCCTGCTAACCAGGCCCCAGCACCAGTGTTCTTTCCCTAACCTGTACTTTTGTTTCCACAATTGGCACACCCTGGCATCCAGGTAAGTCCCTTGTAACTGGTACCCCTGGTACCAAGGGCCCTGATGCCAGGGAAGGTCTCTAAGGGCTGCAGCATATCTTATGCCACCCTGAGGACCCCTCACTTAGCACAGACACACTGCTTGCCAGCTTGTGTGTGCTAGTGGGGATTAAAAGACTAAGTCGACATGGCACTCCCCTCAGGGTGCCATGCCAACCTCACACTGCCTATGTAGTATAGATAAGTCACCCCTCTAGCAGGCCTTACAGCCCTAAGGCAGGGTGCACTATACCATAGGCGAGGGCATAAGTGCATGAGCACTATGCCCCTACAGTGTCTAAGCAAAACCTTAGACATTGTAAGTGCAGGGTAGCCATAAGAGTATATGGTCTGGGAGTCTGTCATGCACGAACTCCACAGCACCATAATGGCTACACTGAAAACTGTGAAGTTTGGTATCGAACTTCTCAGCACAATAAATGCACACTGATGCCAGTGTACATTTTATTGTAACATACACCCCAGAGGGCACCTTAGAGGTGCCCCCTGAAACCTTAACCGACTATCCGTGTAGGCTGACTAGTTTTAGCAGCCTGCCACACACCAGACATGTTGCTGGCCACATGGGGAGAGTGCCTTTGTCACTCTGTGGCTAGTAACAAAGCCTGTACTGGGTGAAGATGCTTATCACCTCCCCCTGCAGGAACTGTAACACCTGGCGGTGAGCCTCAAAGGCTCACCCCCTTTGTTACAGCACCCCAGGGCACTCCAGCTAGTGGAGTTGCCCGCCCCCTCCGGCCACGGCCCCACTTTTGGTGGCAAGGCCGGAGGAGATAATGAGAAAAACAAGGAGGAGTCACTGGCCAGTCAGGACAGCCCCTAAGGTGTCCTGAGCTGAGGTGACTCTGACTTTTAGAAATCCTCTATCTTGCAGATGGAGGATTCCCCCAATAGGATTAGGGATGTGCCCCACTCCCCTCAGGGAGGAGGCACAAAGAGGGTGTACCCACCCTCAGGGCTAGTAGCCATTGACTACTAACCCCCCAGACCTAAACACACCCTTAAATTTAGTATTTAAGGGCTCCCCAGAACCTAGGAACTCAGATTCCTGCAACCTAAGAAGAAGAGGACTGCTAAGATGAAAAACCCTGCAGAGAAGACGGAGACACCAACTGCTTTGGCCCCAGCTCTACCGGCCTGTCTCCCCACTTCTAAAGAAATTGCTCTAGCGACGCTTTCCCCAGGGACCAGCGACCTCTGAAGCCTCAGAGGACTGCCCTGCATCTACAAGGACCAAGAACTCCAGAGGACAGCGGCTCTGTTCACCAAAGACTGCAACTTTGCAACAAAGAAGCAACTTTGAAACAACTTGTGTTTCCCGCCGGAAGCGTGAGACTTGGCACTCTGCACCCGACGCCCCCGGCTCGACTTGTGGAGAACAAACACTTCAGGGAGGACTCCCCGGCGACTGCGAGACCGTGAGTAGCCAGAGTTGCCCCCCCCCGAGCCCCCACAGCGACGCCTGCAGAGGGAATCCCGAGGCTCCCCTTGACCGCGACTGCCTGCTTCTAAGAACCCGACGCCTGGTAGGGACACTGCACCCGCAGCCCCCAGGACCTGAAGGATCCGACCTCCAGTGCAGGAGCGACCCCCAGGTGGCCCTCTCCCTTGCCCATGTGGTGGCTACCCCAAGGAGCCCCCCCCTTGCCTGCCTGCATCGCTGAAGAGACCCCGTGGTCTCCCATTGATTTCTATTACAAACCCGACGCTTGTTGGCACACTGCACCCGGCCGCCCCCGTGCCGCTGAGGGTCTACTTTCTGTGTGGACTTGTCACCCCCGGTGCCCTACAAAACCCCCCTGGTCTGCCCTCCGAAGACGCGGGTACTTACCTGCTGGCAGACTGGAACCGGGGCACCCCCTTCTCCATTGAAGCCTATGCGTTTTGGGCACCACTTTGACCTCTGCACCTGACCCGCCCTGAGCTGCTGGTGTGGTAACTTTGGGGTTGCTCTGAACCCCCAACGGTGGGCTACCTTGGACCCAAAACTTGAACCCCATAGGTGGTTTACTTACCTGCAAAAACTAACAAACTCTTACTCCCCCCAGGAACTGTTGAGAATTGCACTGTCTACTTTTAAAATAGCTATATGTCATTCATGTGAAAACTGTATATGCTATTTTGCTAATTCAAAGTTTCTAAAGTACCTACCTGCAATACCTTTCATTTGAAGTATTACATGTAAATCTTGAACCTGTGGTTCTTAAAATAAACTAAGAAAATATATTTTTCTATACAAAAACCTATTGGCCTGGAATTGTCTCTGAGTGTGTGTTCCTCATTTATTGCCTGTGTGTGGACAGCAAATGCTTAACACTACTCCTTTGATAAGCCTACTGCTCGACCACACTACCACAAAATAGAGCATTAGAATTATCTCTTTTTGCCACTATCTTACCTCTAAGGGGAACCCTTGGACTCTGTGCATACTATTCCTTACTTTGAAATAGTGCATACAGAGCCAACTTCCTACAATTGGGTATAATCAAATGTATTGAGACCAGTGAATGGTTTACCCCCCTTGGTTTTAGGACGCAAGGCCAATAGTAAGGTCAAGCTGTTGATTGATTTCTGCAACTTAAACTTTAATATCTTGGTTGACAAGTTACCACTTCCTGAAATTAATGAAATGCTTATTATCATGACAAAGGGGGGCAGTTTGTTCACCACTTCAAACTAACAGCATTGTGTCATTCGATTCCCCTGCTTCCCAATAGTAGACATCTTACTTCATTTATCACACCTAATGGTTACTTTCAGCTTACCTTCATGCATGTGGTCTTGCATCCGTTGTTTTTCAGTGTTTAATGTATCAGTTGTTCAAAAACAAAGAGTTAATGTTGTTTTTGTAAAAAAAAAAAAAAAATAGTCTAATCATGGACAGGAATAGAGAAGAATCTGATTCCGGACCCAAGAAAGCCCTAAACATATTCAGTCCAAAGGTATCAATGTAGATTTCTAAAAATGTAAGTTAGCTGTTAGTTCAGTGCCTATCTAGGACATGAAATCAGTGAGGGTATCTTTCCTTTGAAGGAATCAGTGGATGCCATCCGGGAAGCTCCATCTTGACGCTCAAAGGATGATGTTGCATTGTTTTAGGGTTTGTAGGATTGTATATCAAATTTATTATGGATTATGCAACCAAGGCATTTGAAATTAGTCAGTTGTTGAAAAATGTAAAACATGTGTTTGGGAAGATATTAGCAGTCCTGATTCGACTATATAAAAAAAGTTATTTGCAGTTCCATTTGCCTTCAGGATTTGATCCATATGATGTAACCATTATGACCACTGATGCCACAGGAAGGTGTCTCAGGACTTTGTTTTCTTAAAAGAGCATTGATAATGTTGAACACACCATTGTGTTTGCTTCATGTTCCCTTACCCCAGCTCAAGAGAAACATTCCCCTTTTGAGAGGGAAATGTTAGCGTGTCTGTGGGGAATTAGTAGATTCAGACAGTATGTATAGGGTTCTCGTTTTGTGGTTGACTCTTGTCATAAACCACTTACCCAAGTGCTGACCAGGAACAAACTTTTTTGGCAGGATGACACATGTCTAATGAGAGGTCAGACTTGTCAGGTGTGTATGTGTGTGTCATTAGACAAAACCTTGATCATGTTTAGACCACCCATGTCTCCAATTGTGTGCCCTGAAGGTCCTTGGGAAGTCTTGGCCATTGACGTTATAGAACCCTTTTTGAACATGGATTGTACTGCATGCTATGTAGTCTTGCTGGATTTGTTTACGATTCGGCCTGAACTGTGCATTTTAAAAGGGCTTGATTCTGCAGCTTTATCTAAATATTTTGTTGAGGTATTTTCACACAAGAGCATTCCCAAATTTTTGGTAACTTACGATGGGGCTCAGTTTATGTGCAAGGTTTTTCTACAATTTTCTACTCTGGAATAACCTGTTCGATGGCATGTGTGGCTGTAGATGCACATTCTTTGCAGAAGTCCGCCATCTAGTGTTGGGCTCGGAGTGTTGCAAGTTGTTTTCCTTGTAAGAATATTTTTGAGTCACGAGATCAAATGACTTCTCCTCTCTGTGATAGTGCGCATGGGGTTCGAGTCCTTTGTTAGATTGTTTTCTCTCTGCCGTCGGGTTCTGACGTGTTTCCTCTCGCTCTGGTGAATTTTGGTTCGGTATCTTTCGAACTCTAAATTTCATCCTTCTATCAACGTTAGTATAGTTTTCGATCGCATATTCCACACTTTTATGTATCGGTCAGAATGTCATCGTTTGGGTCGATTTAACGCCCTTAGGGGTGACCGCTCCCTTTTTGGGCCTACTTCAAGAACTGTAGTCGGAGAATGATTGGCTAATGTAACGTACTCCGTTTAGATTCTGTCCTCGGTGTCACTCCAACTTTCTGTACACCAATCAACACATGGTGTGTAATTTGTGCCTGTCCCTGGAACACAAAGAGGAGACCTGCAACACCTGTAGGTCTTCTTGATCAAAAAAGACCCTGCGGGACCGAAGAGCATGTCGATTAGAAATGGCGTCAAAGACAACAGATGACACCCCCGACATAATCGGAAAAGAGCACTCACAGGAAAAAGTCTGACAGCAGGCAGCCCTTCCAATTCAAGACTCTGAGTTGGACCAAGATTCGGATCCCGAGAATCAATCCATTCCAGCGGCGCAATATGTGAGTACACCAGCACCATCGAACCAAGTAAAGACATTCAAAAAGACTTCTAAATTGATCTTCGATCCTCCACTGCCC
This sequence comes from Pleurodeles waltl, assembly GCF_031143425.1. Taxonomy (NCBI): domain Eukaryota; kingdom Metazoa; phylum Chordata; class Amphibia; order Caudata; family Salamandridae; genus Pleurodeles; species Pleurodeles waltl. The sequence continues at coordinate 1,171,628,416 of NC_090447.1, read as the reverse complement.
TCGGGCCATGGTATGATCTGAAAACTATATTTGGATGTCCCATCCTCTTTGGCACCAAAACTGATAAAGACCAAAATGCCTTTGGCACCGCCCAAACAGGCAACCACATCCTAATCTGTTTCGGCATTGAGTCGAACATTTGAAGTGACCATTTTGGCACCTAAGAAACAACTATTGCCATCTACTTTGAGCCAACACTTTTGGCTCAAAAACAGGATTTAGTACCGAAGAGTTCGGAGTCGAAAACTAGAGTGGGAAAGGATTCTACAGTTTCCTCTGAGGAGACTTCTTCTGTAGAGCCTATCTTGGAAGTGATGGACGCTAGACAGTGCAAAATTCACATACAGAAAGAAACAGGAAGAAGCATGGCTTCTCCTCCTGTCCCAATCAAAAGGAAATGTACATTCCAATAAACATTGAACACTGTGCCTCCCCCTAAAAAAGTCTCCATAGAAAAAGACAAGGCTCCAGAACAACCCCCACCTTCGCCACCTCATTCTCCTGTACTTCTCTACTCCACCACAATCACCCACATCCTTGATTCACCCACAATTTTCTCCACAAGCATCATCACCTTATAGAGATGATCTAAGTGATATTCCACAAGATGTGGATCCATGGGATATATACAATCCAGATCCCATTCTCCCTAATGACCCTGGCCTTTATCCAGCAAGGCCTTCTCCTCCTGAGGATACAACTTCATACAGACAAGGTATTGCAAAAGCAGCAGCTTATCATAATGTGCAAATGCATACAGACCCAGTCGAAGAGGACTTTCTCGAAGGGGACTTTCTCTTTGCCATACTAACCAATACACACAGAGTCTCAGTTTCTACCCATGCTAACAGGCATGCTCAGACATGCTGCTGACATGTTCAAAGAACCTGCTAGAGCAAGAATAATCACACCAAGGGTAAACAAGAAATATAAAGCTGTACCCTCAGAGCCAACTTTTATAAAAACACAACTACCACCAGAGATTATAGTGGTAAGTGCAGCATGAAAGAGGGCTAACAGTCAGTCCACATGAGATGCTCCTCCTCCAGATAAGGAGAGCAATAAACTGATGCAGCGGGCAAAGGTGTGGCTGCTCAAGCTGCAAATCATTGGAGAATTGCAAATTCTCAAGCTCTCCTGGCGAGATATGACAGGGCTCACTGGGATGAGCTACAGGAGTTATTAAAATATCTTCCACAGGAATATACAAAAAAAAGGACAGGAGAGAGATGCAGAAGGACAAGTCATCTCCAATAATTCAATCAGATGTGCTATTGATGCGGCTGACACAGCAGCACGAGGCGTGAACACTAGTATAAGAAGGCATGCCTGGTTAAGGTGTTCATGATTTAAACCAGAGATACAACAGGCAGTCTTGAACATGCCTTTCAGCATGGAGCATTTATTTGGCCAGAGGTAGCTACCACTATTGGAAAAAAAAAAATCAAGGACTCAAACAGCTAAACCTATGGGGCCCTTATTAACTAAACCCAATGGGGTAGTTTTCGTAGACCACAATTTAGGGGTGGTTTCAAAACAACAACCACCGAACCTTCCAACTCACAACAAAAGCAAGGAACACATTTTTACCACAGAGGTTCCTTTAGAGGATCTTATGGAGGCACAGATAACAGAGGGAGAAGTAAAACATATGCCTCTAGAGGATCTACTTCTAATACAAAACAGTGACTTTTTACAAATCCCCACAGCACATACATCTCCTGTGGGAGGAAGACTGGCAAACTTTTATCCCCAATGGTCCAATATCATGACCGACCAGTGGGTTCTATCAATTATCCAACATGGTTATTGTTTAGAACTCATTTCCACTCCACTAAATGTACCTGCTTGTTTTCACAAACTCTTGCAGGATCATCTCATTCTCTCAAAAGAAGTACAGTCCTTTCTTTTCAAAGGGGCTATAGAGCCAGTTCCCCTATCTCAACAGCGGTTAGGAGTATATTCACTATAATTCCTTATACCAAAGAAAGACTGTTCTTTAAGACCAATTCTAGATCTCAGGCCTCTCAACCTATACATACTTTCAGACCTATGGTTACTCTACAAGAGGTCATTCCTCTATTACAAGGGGATTACATGACAGCATTAGATCTCAAAGATGCTCATTTACACATTCCTATACATTCAGCACACCTCAAATATCTTCGATTTGTCTTTGCGGGAAAACATTATCAATTCAAAGTACTACCATTCGGGATAACCAAAGGTATTCACAAAATGCTTAGCTGTGGTAGCTGCATTTCTCAAAAGGCAACACTTCCACTTCTTCCCATACTTGGTCGATTGGCTCATAAAAGCCAATACCATTAAAAAATGCTCGCAATATCCCCAAGACACAGTAAATCTACACAAATTGGGAGTTACAATAAACTATCTCAGATCCTATCGTCAACATTCACAAATACAACCTTGTCTGGGAGCAATTCTTAATACTCATTCAGCATTAGCATATCCAAACCCAGTAAGAATTCAGGCTTTTCAAAATCTTCTAGTTCAATTACAGGAGAAGCATACTTATACAGTAAAACTAGTGATGCAACTATTGGAGATGATGGCCTCCTGCATTGCCATTGTTCCCCATGCAAAACTACACATGCGTCCACTACAGCGGTGCCTGTTTTATCAGTGGTCTCAGTCACTGGGTCATATTCAGGATCTAGTGTTGGACCACCAGACTCCCCGCTCTCTGCAATGGTGAAATCCCACCAACCTTTCAAACTGGTGGCCCTTTCAAGACCCCGTGCCTCAGATTACCCTCACAACAGATGAATTACAGATGGGTTGGGGAGCTCACCTCAACAACCTTACGATACAAGAGAAATGGGATCCCATTTAACAGACTTATCACATCAGCTATTTGGAGTTGCTAGCAATCTTCCTAGCGCTCAAAGCATTACAAATGTCTCACAGGGTGCTGTTGGTCCGTACAGACAACATGACAACTATGTATTACCTAGAGAAACTGGGGGGGGCACACTCATCTCAATTGTCCCTTCTAGCTCAGACAATTTGGAAGTGGGTGATTACAATCACATTCAATTACTGGCAGAATATCTCCCAGGAATGGACAATCAGTTTGCGCACCTATTAAGCAGGACGCAGCAACTAGTCCATGATTGGGAAATTCACCCACAAGTACTTCACCAATACTTTCGCCTCTGGGGAACACAAGAAATAGATCTTTGCACTGTAGAAAGCTCAAAATGCCAAAGGTATGCGTCCGGATACCCACACCCTCAGTCCAAAGGTAATGCTGTATAGATGAATTGGTCAGGGATATGTGCTTATGCTTTTCCACCCCCCCCACTCATTCCATTTCTGGTACGCAAATTGAAAGAAACATCACTCACCATGATCCTTGTAGCTCCCACATGGGCATGTCAATCTTGGTACACAACACTATTGGATTTGTCTGTGGTTCCCTATCACAAGATTCCCAACAGACCAGACCTTTTGACTCAAAAGAAAGGTCAAGTCGGACATCCAGACCCCAAAACACTCAATCTTGTGAAATGGCTCCTTAAGTCATAGAGTTTGGATATTTACAACTTTCTTCTGAATGTATGGACTAGGGCCGGCTTGCGAGCGGTGCAGTCGCATCGGATGCTGGCCTGGATTGGGCTCGCTGACAGGGGGCTCTGTGTTTAGCAATAACTTAGAAACTTGCGATTTAAAAGCACCTGTTGAAAGGTTCCTTGTGTCTCCAGCCTTCAGGAAGCAATTAAAATGTCAAGATGCCTCTTGTGATTAATGATTTAAGGGCGAGAGATGGGAGTTTTGTCTGGTGGCATCTTTGACTCACCATAAAGTAGCGTAGAGGGTTAATATGCCTGCTGCAAAGAACAGAACTATATTTTATGTGGATAGCTGAGCTTTCAGGCGTTTTTAAAACAAATGATTGTACCTAAAAGGGGGGCTATGGAGAGATGAGGGACACATTTGCTGGGTGGTAGTGAGTGAATCCGAGGAGGCGGCCATGGGGTGGGCCAAAATAAACTGTTGCAAAGGGCGCCACCTGCGCTAAAGCCGGCCCTGGTATGGACATTCTTAAAGAGGCACACAGACATACAAGTAGACAGTGTTATACTGCTAAATGGAAACGTTTTGCACATTACTGTCAACCTAAACACAATGATACACTCAAACCATAGGTACAAGACATTGTTATTTGCTACATTTACAAAGAACAAATTTAGCATACTCCTCTATTAGACTTCATTTAGCAGCCATAGCTGCTTACCTCCAAAACAGACAACATATTTCTTTGTTCAGAATTCTTGTTATTAAGGCATTTATGGAAGGGCTTACGAGTTATTCCACCCAGGGTTCCTCCAGCTACAGTATGGAACCTTAACATTGTACTTACTAGACTTATGGGTCCACCATTTGAAACCAAGCATTCCTTTTTTTGCAATTTATTTCATGGAAAGTGGCCTTTTTGGTAGCTATAACTTCACTAAGACGTGTCAGTAAAATGCAAGTGTTCACTTTAGAAGAACCTTTTTTTCCAAGTACATAAAAATAAAGTAGTTCCTAGGACAAACCCAAAATTTCTATCTAAAGTAGTTTCACCATTTCACATTAATTGTTACCTGTTTTTTTCTGACAACCAGACTCAGGTGCTGAAAGAGCTCTGCATTCACTAGCTGTTAAATGAGCTCTTATGTATTATATTGACAGAACAAAGAGTTTTAGAAAATCAAAACAGTTTTTTGTAGCTTTTTCAAAACCTCACAGAGGTAATCCATTTTCAAAGAATGGATTAGCTAGATTGATAGTCGAGTGTATTCAAACTTGTTAACTCAAAGGTAAAAGACAATTACCGGCAACTTCTAAAGCACACTCTACCAGGAAAAAGGTGCCTTTATGGCCTGTTTAGGAAACATTTCAATAGCAGATATTTGCAAAGCTGCTACTTGGTCTACACCACACAGATTTACTAAACAGTTTTGCGTAGATGTTTTAGCTCAGCAACAAGCAAATGTTGGTCAAGCAGTCCTCAGGGCATTTTTTCTAACTACTCCAACTCCTACAGGCTAGCTACCGCTTATCTGGAGGGGGACTGCTTAACAGTCTGTGTAAAGCATGTGTTTCAACAGCCACACATGCCATTGAATGGAAAATGTTAAAACCTCACCAAGGACTCGATGCCCATGCGCACTATCACCGAGAGAAGGAGTCACTTGATCTTGTGAGCCGAAAATATTCTTCAGAGAAAAACAACTTGTAACACTCCGAGCCCAGCATTAGATGATGGACTTATGCAAAGCATGTGAATCTATAGCACTACATGCCACAAACAGATGTCTACTGGGTAACTAATATTTTCCTTCTCAGAGATACATATCACTTTATCATCCAGCTAGCAATGGTGCTGTTGAACACTTTAACCGAGTTCTGATGGCCAGCGTTTATATGCTATTAAAAATAGTAAGAATTGGGAAGTAGAAATCAAGAAATTATTGTGGGTGTTCCCAAATTTGCACACGGTGAAACCTTATATTTCATTCAAGTTGTTGAGAGGCAGAGATCCTTGCACTAGAGGCAAGAAGAATCATATGTTGAAAACTAGATCTTTAGAGGAGGTAAAAGTCAACATTTGGTAGTTGCAGCTTCGTTACAAGGCATATTAAGATTTGAAGCATGGTTTGAGAGATGGCAACGTCAGCAGGGGTGAATGGGTCAGAGTAAAGGAACACAGTAAGAAGGTGGAAAGATAGCAGTATGTTCAAGGGTCCTTTTCAGTTGGTGGATTTGTTAGCCAGTTTGCCTTTACTAAGTAATGATGAAGTATCGCATCTCAGCAAGTTTGTGAGATGATAACACTCTTAGTGCTGATAATTCTGTTATTGGCGGTAAATATGAGTGATCTAGAGAAAGTAGCAGGAGTTGGCTGATGAACTATGGAGTTGTAGAGTCAAGGGTTTCCACGGATGTTCAGAAGGGAAGAAGTGTCAATCTTCAGTTACAAGGTTTTCCCACTATGTTGTATTCTCATGTCCCTGACTACTCAGTAAATGGAGACAATAGGGGAACAAGCATTGGCAAAACCAAAAGCTTTCATCTTTGTTTTTTCTTCTGCATACTATCTTAGTAACTGCATCATAATTATTAGAAAACGGTTATAATATTGTTTGTTTAAAATGTGTTAAACCATCAATATTTGTTTATGTTGTGATATATGTTGAATTAATATCCCAGGGAACCAAACTCACAATTTGTACCTTATTTTCTATGGCATTGTACTAGAGTGCAGTAGTGTGTAGTTAGTAAAGAGCCACAGCACCTGTTGCACCGTTCAAATCATGCCCCTTTAACTGTAAGGTAACCACAATTGTGACTGCCTGTTAGTAGTAAAATATAGCAATGTTTGGTGCATAGAGGAGCTATGAAAACTTTTGGCCCTGGTGCCACTGCACCTGTTGCACGATTCAAATCATGATCTAAATGCCTGAAAAATAACTGCACTTGTGACTGCCTGTTTAGTAATAGTCTTTAGCAATAATCTGTGTTTAGAGGGGTTCTGACACCTTGTGGCACCGGGGCCACTGCACCTACTGCACCATTCAAATCATGACCCTATTGCCCGGAAGGTAATTGCACTTGTGACTGTTTAGTGGTAAAATATAGCAATATTTGGTGTATAGAGGAGTTCCTAGAGCTTTTGGCCCCAGTGTCACTGCACCTGCTGCACCATTCAAATCAGGCCCCTTGTTGTCTGCAAGATAACTGTACTTGTGACTGTCTGTTAATAAGTCACTGAGAGGATAACAATTCGAAATAAAACATTGCCCAACTATACAAATGACTTTTCTTTCAAATGAGGGACTAGTGATTTTAGAAACAAACACACAAATAATTGTAATATTTGCAACCATTATGCATCAGAAATGTAATTATTAAATAATTAAAAATACAACATAATAAGCCCACTCACTGCTGGCTTTACATCTGCACTCCATGCTCCATTGCAAGATTGTCGACATTTTTACACACATTTCAATGCGAATTTACTTACGTTCAGTTCATGTTTTTGTGTACTAGCTCTACCAAATAACCATTCACCAAAAGCTTGTAAGGTGTACTTCGGGCACTCTCCAGTGACGGCAAAAGCAGAACAGAAAAGCAAAAAGTGACCCGCTAGCGAATAACCAGCAAGTAAATTCAAGCGTTGGAGCGACATTTGAACAAACGGGATGTAGGGGTGGGTTCGAAGTCCTTTTAAAGATTTTTATTAGTAACAAAAGACCTTGCAAGCACAGCACAAGCAAAACCTGAAAAGAGAAGGACGTGTTACTAAATCTTGAAGGCGAAGCAAATCCCTGACAAGTATAAGGACATTGTGGTAGGAAGTATGAACCAGATCTGTATTTAATTTGGGTTACATTGTATGAGGCTTTCACGTTTCCATCTCTTAAGTGCATTTTGTAATTTGCAAGTCATACAATTGAATGTGTTTCGGTATCCAGTGTCAACGTTGTTCAGAAAATATTGTATTTTTATGTTGAATTTATTGCGACTTTTATGTCAGCAATGTAAAATCCCCATTTACTCCACACGCGCACAAAAACAAACAAATGACTGAAACCTCCAAAAGTACAGCTGTCGCCCTTACAGCACAGGTCTAGCAGGACCCCGTGCTGGGACACCGTGGCAGCACCTTCCCCTGAGTTCGGTTGGACGGTTGCAGTGTCCCACTGTTGCTTGTAAGAATGCAGCCACAGGGAAAACCCAAAATTCCGCACAGCACCACTCGATGTAGCGTGTATGGTCTGACCATGTACACCCGCACGGTCAACAGTCCTTGGCCAACCCACAAACGCGCACACGTCTGCAGGGTTAAGTTCTATTGGGCACGTACTTGGGGGACACGAACGTACAATATGTCTGAAAAAACATATCGCCATAATATTTCAAATCCTTGGACCTGAAGTGCGCGCTTCACCCGCCTCCCCCACCCCTCGCACTTGAATGGCCTTCACTGCGCCCTGCGGTCCATTCTGTAGTACGCCACAACAAGCAGCTGAAATAACACCTTCTTCTCATAACATCACCGTTGGAGAATCTGCGCACGCCAATTAAGCACAAAACTGTGCAACTTTACGCAGGAAAGCACACGTGTTCCTTACAAGAGTCCTCAATGCTGATCTTATTCTCGAGAGGGCTGCCCCTCCGAGTCAGACTGGAGGTGCAGGGTCACGTGACACGTGTCCCGGGGGCGGCTGTGACTGGTATAATCCGAGATAGACTCCTATGTGGCAGCACAGTACAATATGTATAGAGCTCTCTCAGGAGCCCCACTGCGGAGTCTGTGGGCAGCATCACTGGCCAGCCTGTAAGTTACACAGTGATTCAGCGTTGTGTGGGCACCCAGGGTACACCACAAATAAATACATTTGCATTGAAGTGTGGCGATGTCACTCACTGTGCTTTAGCTGCTGCTGGTTTCCAAAAAGCTTTTAATTTTCAGACTGGTAACACAGAAATGCCTCACTGTTGGCATTCTAGCTGCACAACAATCTGACGTTTCTGCTCACCATCTGACATACAGAGGAGCCAGCATGGGTTTGCAGCCCTGATCAATGTGAAATGCTCCTCTAGAAGTGGAACATATTTGGGATGCTGGCAGGCTTCGACATACGTGAAGTTGTGAACTATTCCAGCCTCCCTGTATGCACGCCGCAGCCTCCTCAGAAGCCATTCATTCACTGCTGCTCGATGTAATCTTTATTTGTGTAATACATTGTGGATTGAGTGCTGGAATGAAAGCGAGCACTGTGCAGCCGGCTTCCCATGTGCGCCCCCCTAATTGGAAAGTGAAATGACTGCGCCACTATTCAGCTCTCCTCCCCAGCTCGCCGCAGGAACACATTTCTGTTCAGACCACTGCCAGACAGCCTTGGTGTTTAAGCCGCCTGTTCAGAAGCACACTGGCTGTCTTGCTGTACTTTGTCACAGTATTTTCAACGGACAGGTTGGAAACTAGTCAGTACCGATTGAAGTTAATGACTCAACAGGCCCTATCCGAAAAACCTTGGCTGTGCGATCCTGGACTTCAGGGCGCTGCGTGCTTCTTGGTTAATGATACTACACGGTTGTAAGTAATAGAACTCGAGGCGAAAGTTGTCTTGATTTCTGAGAAAATTCGTGGAGTTCCAACAAGTTACTGCCTCAGGGCTAATATTCTGGCTGATGAGTTAGTAGCCTGAGAGCCCTTCGAGCCTCCCAATGGCCTGTGCCTCTAACCAGAAGTACAAATCTTAAATCAGCATTGGCAAAGCCAATAAGTCTTCCTTTAATGTACCAACACACGCAAGCACAGGTACACCCAAATACTGCCTGTGTGCATTAGAACATTAAAGCCAGACAGATTAGCTTGCCCAAGGCTAGGTGCCCCAGGAGTGACAAGGATTCTCTACCCTAAGATAAATTATATTTTGCATTAGAGTCACTCCGTTGTTTCCACTAGCAGCAAGGACTTTAATAAGCACCTTGTTGCAGTTTGGCACCGTCTTGGGGCATCTGCAGTGGCACCTGCCTATAAGGCCTGACTACATAGCACCAGCCCCGGGTGACTCCATGCAGACGAAGTGTGGTGCAGGTGCAGCCATCCCTCAAGCAAAACTCCCAGTGCATTAGAATTGATGGGTGTTTGGCCACAGTAGCCTGTCCAAGATGTTCTCTCCTTCAACTCCACTAGAGGTGGGTGAGCAACTGAATGCTCGAGCCAGATGCCTGGCTCAGACTCAACTCGAGGTCCCCGTGGGCCTGCAGGCCCAAAACTAGCCTATCTTTAATGTAGCTTCGGCATTACAACCGGGGCAGCTGGTAGCCTTAGAAAGTGGTGGGGCAAGCGGAGTGCCCCACTGTAGGAGGCTGGCCTGGTTTGTAGTGGGTACCAATGGTACTTACACCTTATACCAGGTCCAGTTATCCCTTATTAGTAGAGTGTAGAAGTGTTCTAGCAGCTTAGGCTGATAGAGGTAGCTATAGCAGAGCAGCCAAGGCTGAACTAGGAGACATGCAAAGCTCCTGCAATACCACTATATCATATAAGTACAATACCATAAGAAAGACAATTCTCAGGGTTACTAATTATAAAGGTACTTTACTTTAGTGACAATGTGCCAAAAATATCTCAGTGGATATACTCCCTTGGGAGGTAAGTAACATACACAAAATATACACAAATAACCAAATCAGGTAAGTAAAACAGTCTGAAAGTAGTGCAAACACTGTAAAACACAATAGAATGCAATAGGCCTAGGGGCAACACAAACCATATACTAAGTAAGTGGAATGCGAACCACGAATGCACCCCTAGGCAAGTGTAGTGTGTAGAGTGTTGCTGGGAGTGTCAGAAAACACCAAGGGTATAGAGGAGACCCCACCCCAGGAAAGCAGGAGTAAAGTACTACTATTTCCCCCAAAACACACTAAAGTTGTGATAAAGGGTTTTGCAAGGACCACACAAGACTGCAAAGCACTGAAGACGGATTCCTGGACCTGAAGACCTGTAAAGGAAGGGGACCATGTCAGAGAGTCGCTAAAGTGTCCAGGAGGGCAGGAGCCCACTAAACCCCGGATGAAGGTGCAAAATGGCTGCCTCCAGTTGGAAGAAGTTGCTGGTTCTGCACCAACGGAGTAAGGTAGGAGGTTCTGCTTTGTGCAGATGTCCCACAACGTGCTGGCAGATGCAGGATGGTTTCCTTGACAAATTACTGCAAACAAGCCCTGCTGCACGCAAGAGTCGTGGTTGAAGAAAAAGGGTGCTGCCCGGCCCAGGAAGGACCAGGATGTCGCCACTCAGGAGGAGAGACAGAGGGGACCCTCAGCAACGTAGAGAGCCACTCAGAGGCCTCCAGAGTGTCCCCACACCTCTGAAAACAAGATAGCAGAGGTCTGAGACACACTAGAGGAGCTCTGGGCACCACCCCTGGGGTGGTGATGGACAGGGGAGTTGCCACTCCCCTTTCCTTTGCCCTGCTAGTGCGAGGGTGCCCTCAGACTTAGTAACTTTGCATCCATCCAGAATTGGATATATAGGTGACTTATAAGTTACTTAAGTGCAGTGTAAAATGGCTGTAAAATAGTGTGGACACTATTTTACTCAGGCTGCCGTGGCAGTCCTGTGAAGGTTTTGTCTGAGCTCCTTACAGGTGGCAAAAGTAATGCTGCAGCCCCTAAGGATCTCTTGGAACCTCAATGCCCTGGTTACCTAGGTACCATATACTAGGGACTTAAAAGGTGGTTCCAATGTGCCAATTCGAGTTGGTAAATGTAGTCACTAGCCTATAGTGATACATTTAAAGGCAGAGAGAGCATGAGCACTGAAGTTCCGATTAGCAGAGCCTCAGTGAAACAGTTAGGCACTACACAGGCCACAAACTATGAGCACTGGGGTCCTGGCTAGCAGGATCCCAGTGAGACGGGCAAAAACATACTGACATACATGTAAAATTAGGGGTAACATGCCAAGAAAGATGGTACTTTCCTATACCCACCTCTTCCTAAAAACCTAAATTAAACCCCTCCCTCCAAAAGTAAAAAACAACCCACTCCTTCCTCCAAAAGCCCCAAAAAAAACAACCCCTCCACTCTAAACCCCTAAAAAAAATGCAACTACCAAATTACATGCACAACCCATTCCTAATAAGTAAAATAAAATTGTATTTACCGACGAGCTTCACGTCCTCTTCGGTGTTCCTCTCTCATCTGATGCACTACTGATGATCTCCTAACCAATTCAGACGCTTCTCTCATGCTGTTAACCAGCAGGCTGGTGGCTGAAGTACTCCATAGGGAAAACAAAAAAGACAGTGAAATAATTTCATTGCCATTTTAGTTTTCATGTTTATAGTGCCTCGCAGGGGCAGGAGGCAATGCTTCCCCACCATAAAAAAGAAACCACCACCGATGCCACCCACACTCTCAGTGGTTTCCAACCTTTTGACTTCCGTGGACCCCAACTTTATCATTACTGGAACCCGGGGACCCCCACTGAATCATTATTGGAATCTGGGGACCCCCCCCCACTGAATCATTACTGAAAGCTGGGAACCTAATCTGTTAATATTATTTAATTTTTAATGCAGTCGCTGACCCCCTGAGGAGGCTTTGCGGACCCCCAGGGGTCCCCGGACCACATGTTGGGAATCACTGCTCTAACTTATATTGCCAAGAATTTTTAAAAAATAGCCTTTAATGTAAAACTGGAGAGAAAAATGGATACCATTCTAGTGGCACAATGTTTAATCTTAAATCCTAGGATGTTTCCTTACTTGACTAAATTGTGTGATCCTAGACAAATATTTTATTTCACCCTGCTTCCTTTTTAGGTCGAATGCGCAAGCACTTTGGCCTGTTTCTAAGTATTGTGGGCTTTTAACCACGCCCATCACTTTCACTTGTTCCAGGGCTTGTCTTTCAAAAATCCTTTATCATGATTGGTAAATGCTTTACGTTGTTACTGCCTTGCAGACTGCCCCTGTTACATGGATAATTGCACGACTGCGAGCAAACTTCTTTTTCTTTTTGTGTCTCTCCTTCGCGCTCAGGCTCATGGCGGCCATGGCGCTTTGAATCAGCTCGCTTATGTGAACTTTTTACTTTTCATTTTTAATTTAAGTGGCAAGTCCAATTAGGAATTTACAATGCTAATAACTCTAACTTGAGCAAACACAAGACCCATTGCATTGCAAATGCTTGTTTCATTATTACATTGAGAGCGCATTGAAATACGTGCGTTCATGGTGTGTGTTATACGAGCACCTCCATTATGTCTGATTTAAATAGGTTATGATGATTCTTCATGTAAGAATCTATGCCACATACAGGCATTGCTGTCTTGGCTGGGGATTATATGGTGTTTGTCGCAGTTTATGAACCAAACATTTTCAAGGCTCTGCTCGTGTATGGGCTCTTAGAGCTCAGGCAGACCCTTCTGTTGGCTCTCACTGTTAATTTGTTGATTTGGCCACCTCTAACCCCCATACGCGCACACATACCCTGGGGTCATACATTAGCATCCAACATAGTAGTGCAAGTTAAGTGTTCACTGCTGGCTAGCTGTTTGTAGTTTGTAAGCCTTCACCGTTTTCGCCTGTGATATATTGTGACAACTTGAACTGCTGCTTCTTGCACGTGTTGTCGGAGTGAGAAAAAATAAAATGATTGTCTTCTGTACAAAAACAGCCAGTAGCACGGGTTTAAGAAAAAGAATCCTCTAGGTGGATACATGCTGTGCATATCTAGTGTTGGGCTCGGAGTGTTACGAGTTGTTTTTCTTCGAAGAAGTCTTTTCGAGTCACGAGATCGAGGGACTCCTCCCATTTCGGCTCCATTGCGCATGGGCGTCGACTCCATCTTAGATTGTTTTCTTTCCGCCATCGGGTTCGGACGTGTTCCTCTTCGCTCCGTGTTTCGGTTCGGAAAGTTAGTTCTCGGTTAAATCTCGGAAAATTCGACAGTATTGTTTGCGTTCGGTATTGGGTTAGTTAACGCAGGTCGACACCGAAAATAAAGAAAAGCTCCGGTAGCCCTTCGGGGCTTCTATCCCCCGGCGGGGCCTGGTCGGCCCGAACGCGTGCGTCTTCAAGGCTCATGGAACAGACCCAATTCCGCTTCTGCCCCGAATGTCACAACAAGTATCCTTACACAGATCAACATCTGGTCTGTAATTTGTGTTTGTCCCCCGAGCACAAAGAGTATACTTGCAAGGCCTGTCGGGCATTTCGCTTGAAGAAAACGCTACGGGACGGGAGAGCATGAAGGCTTCAAATGGCATCGGCGCCGTCAGGACACCACGACGTCGAAGAAGAGGAGACTTTCTCTATTGCTGACTCAGACTCGGACGAGCCCGAAACGGAGAAGCCGCCGAAAACCATGAGTAAACCAGCCCCGGCCAAAACTCACGCCAAGATCATGAAGGCCCAGGGGACGCCACCGCCGGCAGGCCATGGCTTAACCCGTAAAATCGGTGACCAACCATCGGCACCGAAAAAAGGCACACACGGGTCGAAGTCATCCGACTCCGGTCGAGATCCCGGCACAGAGTATACTCGACACCGAGAACCTGGCTCCGACCAAACTCGACATCGAGATACCGGCTCTGAACTAAGTCTGCTCCGAGAGATCGGCACCCCGAAACCGAAAAAAGTGGCTTCGGAGCCGAAAAAGACTGTAGAAAAAGTTTTGGTACCGAAACACCCAGCTTCGGAGCCAAAAACAAGCTCCTACTCCGAAGAACAAGGCCTTTCAGCACAACTACAAGGCCATAAATTTGGACAAGAGCTAGAAGCGGGGGAGCCAGATTATACACAAAGAAGGCTCCATATTCAAAAGGAAACAGGGAAAATAAGAACTCTCCCTCCTATTAGGATGAAAAGGAAACTTGCTTTCCAAGACACAGAAAAACAACCAAAAGCAAAAGTGGCAAAAGAAGTAACTCCACCTCGCTCTTCGCCACAACCATCACCACTCACCGCAACTGTCACCAATTGCAACCCCCCCTATGATGCAATCTCCAACGCACACAGGGATGAGCCAGGATGACCCAGATGCATGGGATCTATATGATGCGCCAGTATCAGACAATAGTCCAGACTGCTACCCAGCAAGGCCATCACCACCTGAAGACAGTACTGCCTACACGCAAGTGGTGTCCAGAGCAGCGCCTTTTCACAATGTGGCACTGCACGCTGAACCCATTGAGGATTACTTTTTATTTAATACTTTGTCGTCGACACACACAGTCAGTACCAAAGTCTTCCAATGTTACCAGGGATGTTGAAACACGCGAAACAAGTATTTCAAGAGCCTGTCAAAGGCAGAGCCATCACACCTAGGGTGGAGAAAAAGTACAAGCCTCCCCCTACAGACCCTGTGTACATCACGCAACAACTGACACCTGACTCAGTAGTAGTAGGCGCAGCACGTAAAAGGGCTAATTCACACACCTCTGGAGATGCACCACCACCCGACAAAGAAAGTCGAAAGTTTGATGCAGCGGGGAAAAGAGTTGCAGCACAGGCGGCCAATCAATGGCGCATTGCCAATTCACAGGCTTTATTGTCAAGATATGACAGAGCTCATTGGGATGAAATGCAGCACTTTATAGAACATCTTCCCAAGGAGTTCCAAAAGCGTGCACAACAAGTGGTGGAGGAGGGCCAAAGTATCTCCAACAACCAGATACGATCGGCAATGGACGCAGCGGACACAGCCGCAAGAACTGTGAATACAGCGGTCACTATTCGGAGACATGCAGGCCAAGCACCTCCGGATTTAAGCCAGAGATCCAACAGGCTGTGCTTAATATGCCTTTTAATGGACAGCAATTGTTTGGGCCGGAGGTGGACACAGCTATAGAGAAGCTGAAGAAGGACACTGATACGGCCAAGGCCATGGGCGCGCTCTACTCCCCACAGAGCAGAGGCACATTTAGGAAGACACAATTTATAGGGGGGTTTCGGGCCCAAAGCACAGAACCCTCAACCTCACAAGCCAGACCCACATACCAGGGCCAGTATCAAAGAGGAGGCTTTCGGGGACAGTACAGAGGTGGACAGTTCCCTAAAACTAGAGGAAAATTCCAAAGCCCAAAGACCCCTCAAACTAAACAGTGACTTCAGTGTCACAAATCCCCAACACATAACACCAGTGGGGTGGAGACTCACAGATTATTACAAAAATTGGGAGGAAATAACAACAGACTCGTGGGTCCTAGCCATTATCAAACATGGTTATTGCATAGAATTCATACAATTACCACCAAACGTGCCTCCAAGGGCACACAACATGTCCAAACAACACTTGGATCAATTAAAACTAGAAGTCCAAGCGTAATTACAAAAAGAGGCAATAGAACTAGTACCCAAACATCAGAAAGGAACAGGTGTCTACTCCCTGTATTTTCTAATACCAAAAAAGGACAAAACTCTGAGGCCCATACTGGATCTCAGAACATTAAATATTTACATCAAATCAGATCACTTTCACATGGTGACACTTCAAGACGTAATTCCATTGCTCAAACAACAAAACTACATGTCAACATTAGACCTCAAGGATGCTTACTTCCATATACCTATACATCCTTCCCACAGAAAATACTTAAGGTTTGTAATCCAAGGAGTACATTACCAGTTCAAAGTGTTACCATTCGGGGTAACAACAGCACCAAGGGTATTTACAAAATGCCTTGCAGTAGTAGCTGCACATATCAGAAGACAGCACATACATGTATTCCCGTATCTAGACGATTGGTTAATCAAAACCAACACTCAAGAACAGTTTCTTCAACATACAAAATACGTCATAGAAACCCTTCACAAACTAGGTTTCTCACTAAACTACCAAAAATCACACTTACAGCCGTGTCAAATACAACAATACTTAGGAGCAACAATCAACACAAAAAAGGGATTGCCACTCCAAGTCCACAAAGGGTACAAGCATTCCAAAACGTAATACAAAGCATGCACCCAAACCAAAAGTATCAGGTAAAATTAGTGATGAAACTACTAGGCATGATGTCCTCATGCAAAGCCATTGTCCCAAGCGCAAGATTACACATGTGGCCCTTACAACAGTGCCTAGCAACACAATGGACACAAGCACAGGGTCAACTTCAAGATCTAGTGTTGATAGACCGCCAAACACACACCTCGCTTCAGTGGTGGAATCATGTAAATTTAAATCAAGGGCGGCCTTTCCAAGACCCAGTGCCTCAATACGTGATCACAACAGATGCTTCCATGGTAGGGTGGGGAGCACACCTCAACCAACACAGCATCCAGGGACAATGGGACACTCAGCAGAAACAACTTCATATAAATCAGCTAGAACTACTAGCAGTGTTTCTAGCGTTGAAAGCATTTCAACCGTTAATACCCCACAAACACATTCTTGTCAAAACAGACAACATGACAACAATGTATTACTTAAACAAACAGGGAGGCACACACTCATCACAACTGTGTCTCTTAGCACAGAAGATTTGGCATTGGGCGATTCACAATCACATTTGCCTAATAGCGCAATACATCCCAGGAATTCAAAACCAGTTGGCCGACAATCTCAGTCGAGATCACCAACAAATCCACGAATGGGAAATACATCCCCAGATACTACAAACCTACTTCCAAAACTGGGGAACACCGCAAATAGACCTATTCGCAACAAAAGAAAACGCAAAATGCCAAAACTTCGCATCCAGGTACCCACAGCCTCACTCCAAGGGCAATGCGTTATGGATGAGTTGGTCAGGGATATTTGCTTACGCTTTTCCCCCTCTCCCACTCCTTCCGTATCTAGTAAACAAATTGAGTCAAAACAAACTCAAACTAATACTAATAGCACAAACTTGGGCACGACAACCTTGGTACACAACACTACTAGACCTGTCAGTAGGGCCTCATATCAAACTACCAAACAGACCAGATCTGTTAACTCAACACAAACAGATAGATCAGACACCCGAATCCAGCATCGCTCAATCTAGCAATCTGGCTCCTGAAGTCTTAGAATTCGGACATCTAGACCTTACACAAGAATGTATGGAGGTCATCAAACAGGCTAGAAAACCTACTACAAGACATTGCAACGCAAATAAATGGAAACGATTTGTTTATTGCTGTCATAATAATCAAATTCAACCATTACACGCGTCCGCTAAAAACATTGTAAGCTACTTACTACACTTACAAAAATCTAAGTTAGCTTTTTCATCCATTAAAATACATCTCACAGCAATTTCTGCCTATCTGCAAATTACACATTCAACTTCACTATTCAGAATCCCAGTCATAAAAGCATTTATGGAGGGTCTAAAAAGGATCATTCCACCAAGAACACCACCAGTTCCTTCGTGGAACCTCAATATTGTATTAACGCGACTCATGGGTCCACCATTCGAACCCATGCACTCTTGTGAAATGCAATACTTAACATGGAAAGTAGCCTTCCTAATAGCTATCACATCTCTCAGAAGAGTAAGTGAAATACAAGCCTTTACCATACAGGGAGGGACCCTTTATACAAATACACAAGCATAAAGTGGTTCTACGCACAAATCCCAAATTTTTGCCAAAAGTTATATCACCGTTCCACTTAAACCAAACAGTGGAACTCCCAGTGTTTTTTCCAGAACCAGACTCTGTAGCTGAAAGAGCATTACATACATTAGACATAAAAAGAGCACTAATGTACTACATTGATAGAACCAAACCGTTTCGCAAAACAAAACAATTGTTTGTAGCTTTCCAAAAACCTCATGCAGGAAATCCAATATCCAAACAAGGCATTGCCAGATGGATAGTTAAATGTATTCAAACCTGTTATGTTAAAGCTAAGAGTGAACTGCCTATTACACCAAAGGCACACTCCACTAGAAAGAAAGGCGCCACAATGGCCTTTCTAGGAAATATACCAATGACAGAAATCTGTAAGGCAGCCACATGGTCTACGCCTCATACATTCACTAAACATTACTGTGTGGATGTGTTAACAACACAACAAGCGATAGTAGGACAAGCAGTACTAAGAACATTATTTCAAACAACTTCAACTCCTACAGGCTAAACCACCGCTTTTGGGGGAGATAACTGCTTACTAGTCTATCCACAGCATGTGTATCTGCAGCTACACATGCCATTGAACGGAAAATGTCACTTACCTAGTGTACATCTGTTCGTGGCATGAGACGCTGCAGATTCACATGCGCCCTCCCACCTCCCCGGGAGCCTGTAGCCGTTATAAGTTGATTAAAATTAAACCTGTACATTTGTAAATTTGTAAATATAACACTTTTAGTCACATTATGTACATACATACTTACTCCATTGCATGGGCACTATTACTATATACACAACTCCTACCTCACCCTCTGCGGGGAGAACAATCTAAGATGGAGTCGACGCCCATGCGCAATGGAGCTGAAATGGGAGGAGTCCCTCGATCTTGTGACTCGAAAAGACTTCTTCGAAGAAAAACAACTTGTAACACTCCGAGCCCAACACTAGATGGCGGGATATGCACAGCATGTGAATCTGCAGCGTCTCATGCCACAAACAGATGTACACTGGGTAAGTGACATTTTCCATATATATATATATATATATATATATATATATATATATATATATATATATATAAAGAATTGATAGCAAAACTGTCAAATCAGACAGAAACAAGCATCCCCAGGTCGTACACAAATAAAAATAATGTCTCAAGCTGTGAGAGTATTACTGTAAGCTGGTTTTCAGCTTTTTTCATGTTTGACGGTAATCATTGTATGTTTAAGGTAGCCTGAAAATATTGCATAGGATTCTAATTAACGCGTACCAAATATTGCAGTGCACAAGTCAGGGTACATGCGGGTGGACGGTGTCCCCCCACTGTTTTCCCAGGGTAGATGCTGTCCAGCCTGCCAAGAAGTTTGGCCCCATTGTGAATTTGTCCTGGTGTATTTTTCAGACACCGAAACACATTCAGCACAGCCTGCACGTTGTCTGCTTTCATGCAGGCAGGGAGGGGGCTTTACATATTCCATCTGGGCCCATAAAAAAGGCTGATGATTTAGTGGCCATCAGGCCTCCTTTTGTTGGAGTGTCCTTGGCTGGAACCTGTAGGGAGCCTCACACCTAGATGCAAATGCAGTGGAGAGGAAACCAAGGCATACAACTTGACAGCACTTTACACATACTTGAGTGCCCCGCCCCCCCTTTCGACTTTGTTCAGTCCCTGTTTATGAGAGAGATGCATGTAATGTAAGAATGTCAGGTCTGTCCCAGTATTTACACTTAATACCTACTTAAATACTGCTATTTTATTTCTGTATATAGCACTATTCATCAAAATGCAAGGTGTCAGAGTGCCTTACATCACACATACTCATTTCACTGACCATAAATCATACAAGTTTGTACATCAATGTTCAGGATATGTTACCTAAGGCAGTGAGGGTTACAAGGTGCAGGAGTCACATATCCTCCTTCATAGCTCAATGCACTTTATTAAAAGGATTACACTTTATGAACTGCAAGTAAGGAAAAGTATCTGTGTTAAAAGCAGTATCTCTTACCTATGTACATAAAATAAAAAATCTGTCATCTGCATGGTAGACGGTGTGCTTTGCAGGAGACACGTTAACCCTCAATGCTACTTTGATTCAAAACGGACAGTAGTCAAAACACAGATCTTTCCAGCAAATACATTAACCATCATAGTTATTTAACCATTATTATTATTCCCTCAAATGTACTTGGAACCCGAAGATCTTTGCAGCAGGCGCCCTCCACCCATAAGATATTTTAAAAGTCGCTTTTGCAACCAGTTCAGCAGAACATACTTACTGTCCTGTTTCTCCTTGTTGCCTATTTTTTGTGACAGAGTTTTTACAAAACAAGCCCCTTATTTATGGGCTTTGCGGCACTGAGCAACGCAGCAAGCCACCTTGCTGCACTGTACTGCGTCACAGGGAAAGGGCAGGAATGTGCCATAATTATCCAATGCAGCGCAAAATGTACTTTTGCCCTGCGCTGGCACCCTTTTGTCAGCCTAGCGCCAATGCAGGCACCCTTGCACCCTGGTGCAAGGGTGCCTTTGTTGAATGCAGGATTGTTTTCATGCAGGGAGGGACATCTTTCTGCACAAAAACAATCCTGAGAGGCTTTTTCCTCTTTCTATGTGTGCTGCAGCATGCAGCACTCATAGAAGGAGGTAAAAAGGAGGAAAATAAAGATATTTCTCCTTGTTACGCTTCTCCTGGGTAGGCATACGTTTTAGGCTCATTCCCAGGTTTACAAGTCCTTGTAAATATGGGGATGCATCAAAATCCATGGAAATTCCATGGGAAGATTCACTGAAATACCCATTTAACGCCTACCCAAGGCAGAGTAAGACAATGCAGCAATTTGCACTGAATTGCCTTACTCCATATTTTTGAAGCAATTCAAAGCCACATAATGTTGGCTTCAAAAATATGACCAAGTGGTGTGCGCAATGCATGTACCATGTTCCGTGGTGCAAACATGGTGCAACCCCCACATAAATATGCCCCAAAATGTATAACTTGAGGCACAGATTTGCAGATCTGTCTAAATCAGGCGTGTTTGTGTGTATACTCTTAATGCGCTCAAATGTACTTATGATAGGTCTGCTAAACATATGTGTGAAGTCTTAGTCTAATGTCACTTCTTATAATGTCACTTCCTGTAAAGTCATGGGTTGTGATGCCGCTTGCGATGTCACAGGCCATGATGTCAATTGCATACTGCCTACCTTGGTTAGTCCCCCCAACTTCTTTTTTTGAGGACTGTGCCCTGAAATATTGGTACTGTGAACACCACTGCGCTAATCACATCACACATTTGGTGGATTGTGAAATACTTATTTGCAACAAACATTGATTGCCAACATTTAAGTTTTCACATATTTTTCTCTTGAAATGTAATGCCTTGCCATAAACCCCATCTTGAAAAAGTTAGTGCAAACCTTTACACAAACATTTTCATCCAAGCCACAAGGGTTCTGGGTTCTAGAAAATGTGTGGAGCTCTAGGTAGATTAAAGCAAAAGCGGGAAAATAGTATGTAGTGGTTGGAGGCGGGTCTGGCAGGCCTGAACTGAGGCTTAACGATAGTTCTGAGTAACACACTTCTGTGTGCTAGAAACTAGTGTATCTGGGGATGTGGTATTATCTGGCCAGGCTCGAGTGGCGTTATCTTGTCTGCCTTTGAGAAGATGAGAGGGGTGTGATGATCATTCCGTCCTTCAGAGTGGCATGTGTCTGCTAAGGGGGTAGTGTGCAAGATCTGTGCATCTAAAAGGTTGCCTACTATCTACTCATCTTACTACCAGGATTACTGGGCCGATTGTTACTCGGCATTTTGGCTTAAGACTACAGCTCTCATGCCCAAGTAGCTACACCTGCATGTTTTCACCATTGTTATAGCATGTCTGCTAATGTTTTGGTCTTGTAACTACACGGCCTATCTAGTATGTTTGCTTCCACTTAATTCTAGCTTTTCTTGCAGAACAGAGCCAAAGATGAGTTTAGGATATTGTGATATTGTCATTCCATAGTCATGTGATGCCTGTTGCCTAGTGTTTAGAATAAACATTTAGTTGCAATGCCTGGTTATGTTAGATGTTTGGATGGCAGTGTCAATATGCCATGAGCGCGTTCGTTGTGAGTAGGATTGAGCTGCTTGAGGATTTAAACAGTTGCCTACGAATCTATCAGGCCTTTAAATAACGTTATAGAAAAATAAATGTTAAGCGAGCCATGCCCAGTGCAGCAGACTTGTAACAGATTCGCTAAAATAAATTCTGCTTCCAAGACTAACACCATCCATTACAGATTAGTATTTTACATACCAATAAAATGCCCACACTTAGCACACCAAAGTAAACGTGAAAATTATGCATGTAAAAGTGGACTTTGTTACAGTGGCCACCCCCCCAGGAGTCCAAAGAGCAGGCTATGCAAATAATGGCCTACACCAAGGGGTCGCCAACCTTTTCTATAAGTAGAGCTCCTTTTGTTCAGTGAAAAACATCCCGATATGTTAATATTATTAGCGTTATATTAGTGCCCATATCAGTTGCAGGGTAGGGCCATCAACAGTAAAGTAAACAAGTATTGGCAAAGCCAATAGGTCTCACCTGTACAAGAGCTATTGGCTTTGGTAATGTGTTTTTGCTGTGTTGTACACCAGTGTGGCTGCTGTTCAGCATATCTAGAAGTTAGTGGTGTGGAGTGTCCTAGAGTGGAGTGGGGGGAGTGAAGTGTCAGAGAGTGGATTTGTTAGAGTGGAGTAGGGGGAGTAGAGCATTGTGGAGCTTGGTAGAGGGAAGTAGAGTTCAGTGGCAGAGTGTCATAGAGTGTTGTGGAGTGGGAGTGGATTGAAATAGTGGGGTGGACTCAATTGGAGTATAGTCAGGTGGATTGTATTAGGGTAGAGTGCTCTGGATTAGGAGGAGTCGGGTGGATTGGACTGAGATGACTGGATGGGGTGGTTTAGAGTGGGGTGAATCAGAGTAGGGTGGATTAGGTGGTGGGCTGGATAGATTTGATTGGAGTGGGTGGACTGAACTGGGGTGGATTTGATTAGACTAAGCTAGAGTCCTGTGAATTGGAGTAGATTGGTCTGGAGTGGGGTGGATTGAATGGGAGTGGGGTAGATTGAAATGGGTGGGGTAGGGTTAATTGGATGGGAGTGGGGTGGATTGAAATGGTGGGGTAGATTTGATTAGGGTGGGGTGGAGCAGGTTGGGCTGGGGTGGACAGGAGTGGGGTAGATTGTATGGGAGTGGGTTGGCTTGGAGTGAGGTGGGTTGGATGGATTGGATTGGAGTGGGGTGGGCTGAAATGGATTGAGGTAAAGTCTGATGGATCGGACGAGATTGGATTAGAGTGGGGTGAATTGGAGTGGGTGGGATAGGTGGATTGGAGTGGGGTGTGATGAGGTGGACTGAGGTAGGTTGGAATTGGGGTGGGGTGAATTGGAATGGGGTGGATTGGAGTCAGTGGGATGGATTTGATGGGGTAGATTGGACTGGAGTGGTGTGGACTGGAGTACGATGGTGGTGGAATGAAGTGGGGTGGATTGGATTGGGGTGGGGTGGACAGGAGTTCATTGGATTGAACTGCAGTGTGGTGGAATGTATTGGACTGAGCTGGATTGGTGTGAGTAGGTTGAATTGAATTTGGGGTGGGGTGGGTGGATTGGACTAAAGTGGGGTGGGTTGGAGTAGGGAATTGGATTGGTGTAAGGTGGGCTACATTGGAGAGGACTCGATTGAAGAGGATTGGAGTGAGGTAGACTGGTCTGAGGTGGATTGGGGTGGACTGGAGTGGGCGGGGTGGATTGGATTGGAGTGGGGTGGATTGGAGTGGATTAGACTAAAGCGAAGTGGAGTGAGGAGGATTTGATTGGTGTGGGGGATTAGACTGGTGTGAGGGGGATTGGATTGGAGTGGGAGTTTGGATTGGAGTGAACTGGATTGGAGTGAGTTAACTGGAATGGTGTGGGGTGAATTAAGGTGGATTGGATTGGGTGGGTGGATTGGAATGGATTAGGGTGGGTTCGAATGGAATGGAGTGGGGCGGGGTGGAATGGACTGGAGGTGGTTGGATTACAGTGTGGTGGATTGGACTGGATTTGGGTTGTGTTGGGTTGTGGTGGAGTGGATTTGACTGGAATGGGGTGGACTGGATTGGATTGGAGTGGAATGGATTGTGGTGGATTTGGGTGAGGTGGATCTGAGTGGTGTAGATTGGATTGGGGTGGAGTGGAGTGGGGTTAATTGCGGTGGACTGGATTGGAGTGGGTGAATTGGGATGGAATGGGGTGGATTGGAATGGGATGAATTGGAGAGGGCAGATTGTAGTACTGCAGATTGTTTTGGATTGAACTGGAGCAGATTGGAGTGGGCAGTTTGTTTTGGTTTGGACTGCAGTGGGGCAGATTGGAGTGGGGCAGATTGCTTTGGATTGGAGTGGGACACATTGCTTTGGATTGGAATGGGGCTGGTTGCTTTGGATTGGAATGGGGCAGGTTAGAGTGGGGTAGATTGCTTTGAATTGGAGTGGAGCTAGCTGGACTGGGGCTGATTGGACTGGGGCCTACTGTTGTGGTTTGGAGTGGGGTCGATTGTTTTGGATTGGAGTGGGGATGCTTGTTTTGGATTGTTGTGGGACAAATTGGAGTGGGGCAGATTGTTTTGGATTGGAGTGGGGTGGGTTGAGGGGTTTGGAGCAGGGTGGGTTGAGAGGTTTAGAGCAGTGGGTTGAGAGGATTGGAGCAGGGTTGGTTGAGTGGTTTGGAGCAGGGTGGGTTGAGTGGTTTGGAGCAGGGTGGGTTGAGTGGTTTGTAGCAGGGTGGGTTGGATCGGGATGAGTGGTTGGGATTGGAATTGGAATTATCAGGATTTTAGCAGGGTGGATTGGTCTAGGGTGAACTGGGTGGGGTGGACTGAACTGAGTGGGTGGAATGGGCTGGATTGGAGTGGGGCAGATTGGGGTGTACTGCACGATTATGTGTTAAAGCATAATTTGGGAAATTACACATAAGAAAAAAACAATGTCACTTTGCAATATTTAGAACAAGATAATCGAGCAAATACAAAAGAAAACATAAGTGCAAAGTGAGAAAAAAAGACTAGGCAAACGAAAAGAAAAGAATTAACTATAGAAAATAATTAGTTACAATTATGTGTGTGCTGCCAGGCACGTTTTTGCATATGCCTTCTGTATGCAGGGAACTAGAAGTTAAGAAGATTACCTTAATCATGGGAACAGTGAAAGGGCACTGAGAAAGATGAATCAATCAATGCTTGGTCCCTGTTCCGCAGACAGAAATGGAAATAATAATATGTCTGCAGTGACCAATTACGAGGCTGTAAAAGAGTGCCACACAAGCCAACAAATGGTAACCAATGTGCTCCAAGCCCTTTTCTGTTTACAAAAGTGTCTTGCAAGCGAGATGCAGGCTCTACCCACTAAAAAGGCTTTGTCCGCTTGAAATGCCTATACATGGGTAGCACAGAACAGCCACAGGACTAGGGTAATAGGATTAGTAGTTAGTATCCTTAACACCAAATAATGTAAGATTCAAATAGCTTCAAATATATTTTGGAAATTCAGCTGTTTTTTTGCCCAAACATCAGCCTATGGGTTTGAAAATATACACATTTTCGTCTCAAACACTCTAAATTCTAGTATGCATATATTCATTTAGAGAACAAAATGCTTTTAGGTTAGTAGGGTGGACTGCACATAGGAGAGCTACTTACAGGTAGCTGGAGAGCTACCAATACCTCACGAGATACCCGAGAAGCCTGGCTTACACCCAATAAGAGTGAAATTCCAAATCGGCGCTCCTGATCTCCAAAACTAAGAACAAGGTCCATCCCTAATATATTTCCTACACCTGGTACACGTTTTAAACACGCATGCCAGGCAACAAACCTGGCACATTTGAGAAAACAATTGCAGATTCAGTATTTAATTCCAACTGCAGTAATGATTCCCACGTTGGTGAGGACCAGCTTTAAACACGAAGGGGGCAATTATTATTTTTTCTATTTTTAAAAACGAAAGTTATATTTTTCCTGTATCAATAAAAAAGGGCTGTTTAAACGGAGAAAGTATGACTCGTAGTGAATGTAATGAATAGACATTAGTTTCTTAGGCTATCTGCAAAATCCCTGCTAAGGGCGTGCAGCGGGTATGTGGCCGCAATGTTCCACCTTTGTGCTAAAGATACATTTTACTCCAGGTTAAACTCCTGGTGTAATTTAGTGCGATGTATGTGGCACAGCAAAACTAACTGCTTACCCTTAACAGTCAGTTCTTCAATATTCCATTAAGCTTTGCTGAACCCCCTTGGTCCCACTTTGGTAGTGATATTTCACCATACTTCCTGCAATTCATGACTTCCTTTGTCTCTCTAGACTTACGCACTTAAAAGCTTTTCGAAGCACTGCAAGGCAGTGTGTGTCGGCATTATATAATAAATCCAAATAAATAGACTTGCGTTTTGTGTTTTTAACCAGAATTGCTTGCTTACCAGAATAAATGCAAATTATAGTTCTACATACCACTTGGTGACATAGTTTAATAAGCATGCCATATATGAATATTACAATACTTTTCTGGAAGTAAAAAACAACTTAAATTATCAAAATTCGATGTATAAATCCAGTGGGTTATCTTTAAAATACATAAACTCGGCACGAGACCTGCAGTGTTAATTAAGGTCATTAGAGCGTTGAAACAATCGTCCATAGACTGGTGGTAGTCTCGCAATAAGCGTACAGTGCCACAAAGGAGCTTGGCTGCATGAGACTGGCGTGCAGGAATGTAGCAGGGATGCCCATTATGGTCGGGCTGGCAAGTGACAGTATGTAGGCAGAGCAGTCACTGCGCGGCAGGCATCGAGCCCCCCCAGCGTTAAGATTGGCATTACGTGATATGATCGAGTTCGGTGCATGCATCCCCTGCAGCGGGTGACTTTTTGGCTGTGTATGGAACTGGCGGCAACTTGCTGCTCCCATCACGGTCCAGAGCGCCTAGGGGAACCAGAGAGCAACATTGGCGGTCACCTTGCGACGATCGTGTGGGGCTAAGGTTTTTTTTTCTTGGGGGGGGGGGGGGGGGGGTGGAGGGGCGGGAGCCGTATTCCCATCAGTCCTGTTGGTAGTCACACCTATTGACAGACGCCTTCAGGTGTGAGGCTGCATGCCCTTAGCCCCCCGATCTGTCCCTTTGCTGGTGCAGAACCCAACCCGTAGCCTTTTCCTGCGACTACTTTCCTGCCTTTGCCCCTTTTGTATCCCGTCTCTTTTCTGCCCTGTCGCTGACCTCTGCTGGCAGCCCTTCTCCGTGATCGGCCTATTTTTTTTTCTTACGAGCAACAGGCCTAAAACCCCTTCAATCTCCGCCTCGTTAGCAGTGTCACCCTCGTTGGGATTTTCAGCACAGCAACAAGGGAAACGCCACCCTTTGACTTCAATCGGGTTACCTGCCCTGACCCCCTCCCCAAACATTTTGGATCTCCTTGCGTCAGTGACTACAGCAGCTATGATCTAAAGATTCTTGTAAACTCTTATTAAAGTTGAGGAGTGCCGTTCTCTTGCCCCAGCGCCTTAGCTGCCTTTAGCTACGATCACTGCGTCGTCTTAGAATAGTTCCCCGGCGACTAACCCCTCTCATGATAAGTCTGTCTCGGACCCCCTTCTCCTCTGGTCTTACTGCCTCCCTCACTATCCCCTCCATCCAAGCTGCCCTCCTTCCGTCCCCTGACCCGAGCCCACCACTTTACTGCTCCGAAGCTTCTGGCCCTTCCCTCCGCACTGCCCAGTCCCTCTACTTGATGAAGTGCAGCGCGTCGCTGTGCACGATGGAGCCCTTGGCGGGGTCGAGGTTGGTGAGCAGGCGGAAGCCCCCGCGCAGGGCCAGCATGATGGCCTCGAACTTGAGCGTCTCGAGCGTGCAGACGAAGGTGCTGTCCTCCTTCAGCACCAGGCGGGTGCCGTTTTCGGACTTGATAAAGTACTTGAACTGCAGCACGTTGGAGGACACCGAGAACTCCTCGGGGAAGCCGTCGAGCCGGCTCTTGGACACCAGCAAGATGCGCGCCTTGAGGCGAGTGATGAAGTCGGGCGCGCTGCAGAAGACGCGCAGCCCCTGCGCCCGGTCGTGCTGGTCCGTCACCTCCAGGAAGGTGCTCTCCCGCGCCGCCGCCTGCTCGCGCTCCCAGCGCGCCCGCACCTCCGCGGCCAGCGCCCGCAGCCCCAGGTGGTCGGCCTCCTGCGCCAGCAGCCCGTACTCGCGGAAGCCCTCGGGCAGCAGCAGCTCGCCGTTGCGCAGGTAGTTGAGGACGTGCCTGAAGAGCAGCCCGTCGCGGTCCAAGAAGAGGTGGCCGTCGGCGTCCACCGGGAGGGGCGTGCGGCCGCTCACCGCCCCCTCCAGGAGCGAGTCCGGGTAGCGCTGCACCGTCTGCCGCTGCGTTATGTAGAGGTAGCCGCCGACGTTCAGCGTGAGCAGCGAGGCTGGGGCGGCGGCAGGGGCCGCGGGACGCTCCCCGCCCGGCTCCGCGCCCTCCCCGTCCTTGTCCCTGCGGGCGGGTCGGCGCTCCATGCCCGGACCGGGAGCCGCAGCCGGTGCAGCCCGCGCGGCGCTCTGAGCCGGAGCAGTGAGCGAGCGGCGCCTCTCGCAGGAGCCTCAGCAGCGCCTCTCACAGGACGCGCTCCCCGACTCGCCCCCATTTCGGAGGCGGCGCCCTCCTTGTATCATCTTCACCCCCCAGACGAGCTGAGCGCCTCCCCGGGCGTCAGAAGGCGCTGCCCGTAGACTTCAGTGCCAAAGTTGATGGACTTGAGAGAGCTCCTTCCAGAGAAATGCCGAGAGCCTAAGATACTCGGTTTCATCAAACGACCTGTGCACGACTTCACCAAGACCTTTCTCACCCTGTCATCCTGGAACGCCACAGCACACTCTCATATGCCCCTCCCCACCCTACCTTCTACGGCTTCGGAAAATAGTAATATATTTCCGCACAGTTACATTCAGACACAACATTTTAATGCTAGTCCCCCCCCTGCAGCTTTCCTAGGCTGAGACCCGTGTCAAGCAGGATGAATCATCATAATAACAGATACCGAAGTTTTTTTTTAAACCAGTTGGAATGTAATCCTAATTGGACCTAGGAACAATGCCTACCACCCATCTCCTGGTGAGTTGCAGCTCTTAACAATATTTCCCCTCACTCAATCGACACCTTTACGTCTTTGCTTGCTCCTACGCTACTCCGTACAGCACAGGCCCTTGGATGGCTAAGTGCTGTATCTGCACTGCACCTGCTGGGACACCAAGTTGTACTTGATGCCTGTGAGACTGCAAAGGCCGGGGCCAGACTGGAAACCCAAAATATCACTGGCACGGGACACTGCATCTTTCACTGTTATATATTACCCATGTAAAGTCCCTGCATACATACAAAGCATTTTTTTTTTTTAGATTACCGCTGGCAACCCTGCCTGATGCACGGATGGCACCTCTGCTAGCAAGCCTGCATAGGGTGGTCATTAATATAATCTTGTCTGATGTGGTCACTATTAAAACTCTAATAGTGCTGGATAATTTGTATCCAACATAAGTAGCTCTTATTAATGTAAAAGGTTGGACACCCCTGTTTTACTCTAATTGTATATTAAGCCTCCATCTCACACAAGCAGATGGTGGCGCTTGGACCAGCTGGCTGGACTTATGTTGATTTCAGGATTGTTTGGCACTTGTGTTAGTTGCACGAGACCCTGGGTAGCAGTTTAGCTTACATACTCCACTAGTGTGAAATCACACTTATGACTTTTATCAGACTCTTACAACTTACCTTTGCTCTGTTGACAACCCACTGCCGTATAATTTCTGGCCCTTCTTCATAGGAACCCATTTAGAAATCCTAAAGAGGTATGCCAGACTGGTGCCTGTGTTGGTGAGAGCGAGCCTGTAGGTAGAGGATAGAAATGATTTAGGCACTTCAGAGAGTTATGGTGGTATCGCGCACCCTGGCCTAGTCATTGAGCACCTACCTTGATAACGAAGCACGAGTGCTCAAAGCCACCTTCCCTTGGGCAGTGACCACAGACCTGGAAAGTCCTAAGTACACTGCAATATGCTGTATACAAATCTTTAATTAACCATTCGGTCCGTATTTTGCAGTTTCCATGGTTCATTTTCTTCACAAGAAGAGACAGAGTCTGAAATGACTGTTCAGGAGTCGTCTGCACTCTCATGGTAAACATTAGAGTAAACGTCTGTACTCGCCATTTGCTCTGTCTGGGGTTTATTTGCGTTTAGTTCGGAAGTCAGATTCAGAATTTAAGCCTCGTGATGTGAAAATGTTTTTTTCCCATTCAGGGTCTGTTGATAGCAGCACAACTATCCTCTCACGGTGGATTTCTTATTAGTTCAGACCTGGAAAACTCTACTTTCGACATATTCACCAAGACTCACACTTGCAAATGGAGGGCAGTGGCCAGTAAGGGACTCTATTATCGTCGGCGCACTATTTCCAATATTTTTCCCTTTGGCCACTATATCCCGCGCGCTTCCGTCCGTGACATTCCTAACGAGGAGCGCACTCTCTCGCCGAGCGTCTCAGCGCCTGGTAAGGGAGGAAGGAAGCACTGTCTAAATGTAACCGCGGCGCAGTACAGCACGACGGGCGATACAGACTGTGGATACTAAAGCTCTTATTTATTCTTAATGGCCTTATGGAGGCACGGTAGGAGCCATAAAATATTAGGTGTCATGTGCATTAAATATTAAATAATTTCCTCCCAGTTCAAACTTGTGGAGAACGACGGCCACTTGGAGCTCTATGACGATGGCGGTATTTGTGCATTGGGCATCCCGCTCGACCACATCTCTTGTTTAGTTAATCCTAAATACGTCAATTTTTAATAATTACACACGGTACCGCTCTGGCCACCCCGAGCCGGCTGTAGTCCGAACACACGAGACATTTTTGTTCTACGATGCCTGCGGGGCTAAGAAGAGAGGACCTTAAAAGGGGGGGGGGGGGGGGCAAAGTTGCTGTTCTTCTGTTTTCCCATCAATCACGCTGGCACATTTTGTTAATATACAATATTTGTAAAATAACCAAAACATTTTAAGAGGTTCAAAACAAAGAGACGAGAGCGCGTATGTGTTTTCATTTGTGTGCATGCCAAATTCCTAGGTGAAATCCGATTTACGCCTCACCAAACCCAATTTGAAAGCACCTGTTTCCAGATATTTACTACATAATACATTTAGCCTCTCCCAAGGAGTGTTTAGCAGAGTGTTCCCTTAAATGGCTAAACACCTTTCAAAACTGCGATTGAAAGGGCACAGCCCTACAGAAAATGCAATTGTGAAATAATAAGCATTTCACTGAGATTATTAGCTAGCTGTCGGGAATGTGAGGTTTGAGGGAGGGAATATAGGATGAATACGCCTTATAAAAGAGACTTGTTAGAGCATCGAGTTATGACGCACATGTATAAATGTTGGCGCAGTGTGTGCACTTATCTTATTTCATAGAGATAGCAGTCACTTAAAATCGCAATACTAGATTTAACCAGCCAGATAATTAAATGTTGGAAGGTGCATTGGTTTATGGTTTGAGGCAAGGCATGCTTTTGTAGGTCATATGCAGCACGGCGTGAATGAGATTCTTTTCACAAACCTGGAAACGCTCACACTGATGCTGTTCATACCTTTAATAAAAACAAGTTGTTTTTTTTAGAGCAGTTGCAGTGTTCCAAGATGATGTACTGCTTCCTTTACACTACTGTGATTTTGAACACTGTCAGATTTGCACTTCGTTTTATACCGTTCCATGGTAATTAATGATCATATTTTATTTGCCCCGCTACATTTTTAATTGTGAATTTAAAACAAGAACGACTAGTGATCAGAGCTGCCATTGGTGAGAGTTTTCTCTGATTTTGCTCACCTTGTCCAGTTCTCTCCAAAACCCAGCTTTAGTCAAATATGTCTTAATCCTAGGTTTTGCATAGAGGTTTGGTTAAGCCTCTATACTAATGCACACTTGCACTGTTTCCTCTCTTCTCTGAGCTTGCTTGAACATTAAGCTGTTGAAAAAAAATTACATTTGTCACTTGGTAGCATCATTTCAAGATTGCCCTCAGCATACCAAGAATTATCAAAATTAAGCCAGGGCCAGTGTTATGGTAGGATAAGCATAAATATGCAGTGTATGCCCAACATGTACAAGGCATTAGCCTCGCAATGCTAGGGCCGACATTATGGCAGAATTCTGCAGGGGGAAATAGATTCCCACAATATGGCAATAATTACCACCACACAACAGAACCATCACTGTGCCATGAATGTCCACGTTATGCCAGAAATTACCACCATTGCACAACAGTGAACATTATGCCAGGGGCAGCTCCTTCGCTATGGCAAAGGAGCGTCGCCACACTGGCTGTACTAACCAATAAAACAATAGATTGTTCTATTTTTCTGCTTCTAGCACAGCCAGCAGTGCCATGAATGGCCACAGTACGCTGAGAATGACCACCTTTGTTCTTGTAATATGTAAGGTAAAATTGCTAAGAAGAGAGTATTATTCAGTAGCGAGTTCAAGCCATGAGTTATTAAGAGGATTTGATTAAAAGTATTATTCATAAGATCAAAGACAAAACAATCGAACAAAACCAACAAAAAAAAAAACTGGAAAAACATGCATACATAGAAACAAATGCGCAAGTCATATATTTGGATAATTTCAAAGTAATGAGATGAAGGGTACTCAGAAACACAGATAAACCGTACATACGTTAATTTTGTCACTCAAATCAAAAATATCTTTTCCAAAGTTCAGACTAATGCATGTGATGTCCACTATTGATAACATAAAACAGTTTTCATCCAACAGTTTAAGGATCCAGTCTGTAGCAAATGAGAGACGGAGAAGCGTCGATGTTTCGATTTCATAAGTCATAAGTGTGCAAGACCATCCTCAGGACCATAGATACTATTAGGGTTTTCGGTGACCCAATGAAATAAAATACTGATAAAAATAATTATAACAGAAAAAAAGACAACAATGATTAATAAAAGTTCACCTGTCTCATTTTTGGATGCCCGTGTATTCAAGTGAAACACGTGCTATACTGCAAACCAAATGGTAGCGTGCCACTCATAGCTACAAATCAAATCAGATCCTTTGTTTAGTTAATTAAAACACTAACAATATTGCTCATTGGATACAAATGTTAATGTCCGTGGAGTGCTCAATATAAATATGTTATGTGGTAAAATCATCTATACAAATTTACACCAATAATTATAGTAAAATTGTACAAATATTATAAAGTCTCTAAAATGTACAGCTTCTCATGAGTTCTTGAGTACTTGCCGTCCTAACAAAGGTAAACAATAATAGAAGTGAGCTAAAGTCAACGTGGCAACCGTGTCCGTGAGGCCGATGAGGCAGTCAGCTGAAAGTGAACAAGTGAAGACAACATAGCAGGTGACTGAATGACTGTCTGGAGTAGTTAAACAGCAGCTCTACCACACCTGTCACACTGTGACTTTCCCCTTGCAATGATTATTGATTGCTTGTTCAGGTAATGATAAATAATTCATCAGTTTAGTGTTCAATTGGGGATTAGCTGGGTCAAGACTTTTTGTTGCTTCCTTACATGTACGGATACCTCCGGCCTTAAAGCCTCTTTTTTTTAGCAGGCTAACACGAGCTGTATACAGATAAGGAAATATGCATATCTGGTGTAAAAAAAAAAATCCTCTTGCTTATAGCCGCAAAGTCTACATGAAGCATCACCACTATATTTCCAAGATGGCTGATCAGCAAGAGTCTGAAGACAGCCGAATTGGACGTGCATCAATTACCTTTTAATGTGCGCTGGGAAAGTAAGACTAAGATAAGATGCAGGTTTCAAACATATATAATATTTAAGCACGATCCATGTGTAAGATCACCCGCTAAAAAGTGTTCTTGTCAACCAAAAAGGAATGCTGTCCTGCTTTATTTATTATTTTCCTAAATGATGCAAATGGTACATGCATGTTCCATAGCACTGTTGTACTTGTTTCTTTTAACGCCTTGAAAAGGTACCTATTATATGCAGACTGGGGGTCACCTTCTAGAGCCAACAATGCTGCACTGCTCTGTTTAATTTGATCTTGTACCAACTTTTTATATCTGTTTACATTCTCCCCAGCTTCTCAGTAATGAGGTAGAATGCCAGGTGCACTTGCGCCAACGATGCATTTTGCGGGAGTTGAAACGCCCTCTTGTAAGCAATTGCCTGCAGTTTATTCAGTATGTCAGCGTCTTTTTCTTTGCAGAGCGATGCTTACATAGGCCTCTACTGGCAGAATTTTTGATGCCATTACTTAGCTCAACAGCTTGAAGGAGGGACCCTCCAGTTTCTTTGTTAACATACAGAATGCAATTACCGTAGCATTTCCTTTCTTTAACAGGTATTGCCTCTGTTCCCGGTGATTAAATCTATTGTCAATATATGTTCCCAGTACTAGTAACATATTGCCTTCTCCAGTTGGGCTCTGTCCAGCCATATTCTAAGCGAGGGGCCAGACAGGTGCCTGATTGACATTGTTTTCGTTTTTGCAGTGTTAATTTAAAATTTGTTGATTGAAACATAATTTCTCAATTCATTCAAAGACCTTTGTAGGCCCACTTTTGTTAAACTCATTAGGAGCACGTCCTCTACGTAGGATAGGTGAGTCGGTGGTAGAGAGCCCAAGCGCAGTGGATGTCATTTGACTTTATGAAGCTGTGGTGTTACGTCTGCCACAAACAGATTGAATAGGTGTGGAGCCAACACACACCCCTGTTTTAGACCCTCATTTGTGGAAATCCTTTGTGATATCCTTGAACAATCTTCCAGTTTAACACGAATCCAGGCCTCTGTGTAGAGTAGTTCTATTCCTTGTAGTACTCGTTCTGGGATATTCCACATTTGTAATTTCCTCTACAAGATGCCTCAGTCAACACGTTCAAATGCCGCTTTTAAGTCTACAAAACAGAGGTGTAGTTTTAGATGTTTTTGCTTGCATTTGTCCTCTATTAAGGAGATGGCTAGAATATTTGAGTTTGTGCCAAGCCCTTTTCGAAATCCTGTCCGATGCAGTTGAACAAGGTTACTTTTGTCTGACCACTCTATAAGATGTTGTAGGAGTAATGATGCATAGTATTTTGCTTTTATGTTCATTAGTGCAATTAGCCTATAGTTTAATGGGTTTGTACAGGCTCCACCTTTGTATATAGGGTTGTTGATGGAGCCACGCCAGCTTGATGGAACACATCTTGTTGAATCCACGTCTTTAAATTAGATTGATAGCGGGCATGTCCAATATTCCGGATCCCATTTAAAGATGGCCTGTGGGATACCATTAAGTCCTGGGGCTCCATCTCGTCTGCCTTTAATTATTATTGCTTTGACTCTATCTTGCGGATAAGATGCATGTATTTGCTGTTGCAGGCTTGATGATATTTCATTTTCTCTGGGACCTACCCCTTGTTCAGGACTATTACTGCCCCATCCTTATGTCGTGCCTGCAAGGTCCCCGCTGACAAGCATTGAGTCCGACGTGGGGCTACCCCTCAAACATCTTTGCCGAGTAGTCGACCCAAACTGTTGGCTGAACATTTTAGTTGTTTAGTGACTTCCCTGGCCTATTCAGGCCATTCACAATCTCCCAGAATGGTCTAGAATTGGGATGTTTCATGGTGAAGATGCTTCTTTCCTCGCATTCCTGTCATCCCATAGCTGTTTTTTGTAGTGCTTCCTCAGTTTCCATAGTTTGTCCCATAAGGCGGATTCGGTATCTGTGGATGTTAGCTCCCTGATGCCCTGTTTTAAGTCCCTTTTCAAGAGTTGACATTTCGCGAGAGACCTGTGGCTCCATTGCTTGCTATACTCTTTCTATCAGTGCTTGAATTGGCATGTAATATCAGTTGTGTGGAGAAATTTGTCCTAGCATTTATTGGATTGTTACCAATAGATGTAATCTCCACTAGTTCTTTTGCAGTGTTTTGCAGGCCCGGTAAGGAGGCATTTGACTATCTCAGGCATTTGAGGTTTGTGGATGTTAAAAACACAGCGTCTGCTAAAGCTACGTTATGTTTCGTAGGGCTTATCCAGAATGTTATCTATTGAGGGTTATTGTCACTAGCTTTAATACATTAAACTAAATAGTTTGCTAGGTGGGGGACTATTGTATAGTCCAGTATCTACTGCGTTTGTGGCCCACAATAAGTATATTTTGGAGGGGTATCATCAATCGTTCTTCTGTTAGTGACTCTCATACCTCGGTATCCCAGAGCTATTACTAGAATTTGTCCTTGGCAATCAGTTCGATTTGGTGGCAGATTGTACTGTGGCTTCACATTCCAGAGAATATTTTCTAATGTTAAGTTATCATCTTGATCTGGAGTGTAAATTAAATTAGCATTGAAGTCTCCTGTTAATATTTCATCCCAAGTGGGTTTGGCAAGTTTTAATTCAGTTACTGTTCAGATTATCGATTCTATGAGTGTTTGTTTTTTCTTCGAATTTGGGTGCACATAAGTATTTAGCATCAGTACCAGATTAGGGTTGTTTCTCTGCCAGTGACTGAACTTAATTACTTGCAGCCCTGGATCCTGAGATGCTAGTTGCTCCTCAGGGCTAAGGATACATAAACAGCTAAGCCGCCCTTTGGTCTTCCATAACGCTCTGTTCTTTCTGCCTTTACATGATAATGAACTTAGCCCTCCAGTGGTAATTCATCCATTGCCCATGTTTCCTAAAGTGCTGTGAATTCGCACCGCTTTCAGGTTCATTGTGGTATACCCTCTTGCAGCAGCAATTTGGCCCGGCAATATTCCACAAGAGGATGTGCAGGTCAGATTAGTCCCCCCCCTATGCACACCTCTACTCCAAAGGTTTAGTCATTCATTTTTCGGGGCATTTAGAGTAGCTGATAATCAACTCCACTGTTCCAGACATGTGTCACTAGGTGCACCCAGATTCGTCAGGGTCGGGCTTTGCTGATCCGTGCTTTGCCTTCTGCCTCAAGCACTCCTCAGGACTGAGTAAACTGAATCAATTTTCAGGCACCGTCCTGATGATTGTTGTGGTAGAAGTGGTCATGGATAGCATGGTTTTTCCTTTTTTAATTATGTTATGCCCCATGCTTCTTGGAGCTCAAAATGAAAAGTACAATCTCATCCAATCCCCATATTGTTAAGGTTTGTTCAGTCAACCTATTTTCTTTGGGGATAAACTCCACTAATAAGAGGTCTGAGGATTCTATGCATTGTAAGTCCTGTATTTTGGCAAAAAGTTGTAATTTGTTGCGTCACTAAAGGATGTTGTGCTGACCTTATGATTTGTAGTCTGGGATAAAACGAATTTGTGTAGGTATGTTAGCCTCCTCCACCTATATGGTGGTGTGCCACTCGTGTTAACAAAACAGTGCCAAATTTAACAAACAACTTTCAAAAACAAAGTAGGACATATCTTTAAAAAAAAAAAAGACATGAATTTATACATATTTGGAATGTGTACTGACATGTAGTAGTTTTAGGCCAATTTAAACCATGGATTTAAAGATAGGCTGAAATCATAAGTGAATGCAAATTGTAAATAAAATTAGCCAAAGATTATTTCGATTAGATAAGGAAAGCTCATGTTTTTGTAACTCACCAAAGCAAATGCATCAGTAACTGTCTTGTCATGTGAAGAGTCACTGGGGAACTTGATGATAATGAAACTAAAACATAAAACATAATAATGAATAATGAGGGAAACCTAGATAAATTGCTAAAAACAAACGAGAAAACTAAACTTACTCAAAGGGTCTTAACCTCTGTATAAAAATCAAGCATGAGTGCGAGTGCCATAAGGGACCGACTACCTAATGGAGAATAACTGTATTCTTATCTAAGAAACTTTAATTCAAGTGCCAAATAGAGGTGCACTAGCAGTAGACAGTCTACAATGTGGCCATATTAGGAGGGGTTTAGTGACAGCTGATAACACAAAGGTAAGGAATTCTACATTGGATTGGCTACAAAAAGCCTGTATATAAGCAATGATTTACGATTTAGCGGCATGCTAGCTTGCACAATTTTGATTGCAGGGTTGTGTTTTATTTAATTCTATTACCATTTAGGCTTATTTATCTGACTGCCACTCTCAACTTGGCCCCAGGGTTGACAATCTGGCTTCAGCTGGTTTTCGATTAAGTGCCACACTGGCTTGCAGAACTTCGGGGTTGTTCTTTTATTAATCCTTTCTTTAATTAATCCCATTCACATTGATTACATTCAGCCTTTTTTTGTAGTCAATCCAATGTAGCAATACTTTTGTGCCATTGCCTTTCATCAAAACCATTCCTAATATGGCCACTATTGTAGACTGTTTAGTGTTAGCGCGCCTCTGTTTTGTTGCCGTATACAAGTTTCTTAGATAAGAACGTGGTTATCTTCCATTACAACGCTTGCACTCATGCTTGATTTATATGCGGAGGTAAGACTCTTTGATTAAGTTTAGTTTTCTGCTTTGTTATTTAGCTAGATTTTCCTCATTATGCATTATTCATTTTTATGTTTTAGTTTCATTATTGTTAGTTCCCAAGTGAGTCAACATAAGAAATGCAAAAACAACTCCATTGTTTTTTTTAGCTACCATGTCACCTGAGGTTGGACCGAGCCATCTGCAAATAAGTTTTGACCCTACTCCTCATAGGAACAGTCAAGCTCGGACTGCCAAGTCAGGTCCTCCCTGAACCTGAACACAAGCAACCCAGGACCGGTGCCGTCCTAGATAGGGCTCCTCAGCTAGGTTTAGTGTGAAGAACCCTAATTAGGTCGAAACTGGTCCTAGATTGTTCGTGTTCTGGTTCAGGGGGGACCTGGCCTGGCAGTTAGGGCTGGATTCTTCCCATGTGGAGCAGGGTCAAGACTGATTTGCATTTGGAAGGGTCTAAACTGAGGTGGCATGGTGGGCAAAAAAAGATAGATTGGGATGTGGCCCGAGCGATTGCCAGTGGCTGAGATTAATTCAAGCATTCCACCCATCTTGTTCTATTTGTTATTAAATAACAAGGCCTCTACTGATGCATTCACTTTGTTGAGTTACAACCATATGAGCTTTCCTTATCTAGCCTAGATAATCTTTGGGTATTACAATTTACATTTACTGATACTTTTAACCTATCTTTAACTCCATAATTTAAATTGGCTTATAACTACTACATGTGAGTACAAATTCCACATTTATTTCAATTCATGTTTTTAAAAAAGTTATGACTTATTTTGCTTCTGCAAGTTCTTATTATGTTATAATTGGGCACTCTTGTTAACACGAGTGT
This sequence comes from Pleurodeles waltl, assembly GCF_031143425.1. Lineage (NCBI taxonomy): Eukaryota > Metazoa > Chordata > Amphibia > Caudata > Salamandridae > Pleurodeles > Pleurodeles waltl. The sequence continues at coordinate 1,171,588,969 of NC_090447.1, read as the reverse complement.
TACAATTCACTGTTTGGTTTGCAGTATATCACGTGTATATGTCACTTGAATACACGGGCACCCAGAAATTTAAAAAAGCATACTTTTATTAATCATTATTTTCTTTTTTCATTTGTAATTATTTTTCTTAGTATTTTATTTCATTGGCTCATTGAAAATCCCTATTAATATCTATGGTCCTGAGGATGGTCTTGCATACTTACGACTTACGAGATCGAAACGTCAATGGTGCTCAACCTCTCATTTGCTACAGACTTGATCCTTAAACTGTTGGATGCAAATGGAGGACTGTTCTCAGTTATCAGGAAAGTGGACATCACATGCATTAATAGATGAACTTTGAACAAGATCTTTTGGATTTAAGTGATACGATTAACGTATGCACGGTTTTGTCTGTGTTTCTGTGTGCCTTTCATCTCATTTCTTTGAATAGTACCCAAATATATGACGTGCATATGTTTTTGTGTATATGGGTTTTTCCTGTTTTTTTCTGTTTTGTCTTTAATTGGCTCTATGATTAACACTTTTGATTAAGTCCTCTTGATAATCTATGGTTTGAACTCTCTATTAAATAACCCCACTTTCTTAGCAATTTTACCTTTCATATTACAGATACCTTGGCTTTAAAGATGTATTGAGTTGCCCATCTTTTCTTAAATGCACTATTCTTGGGCAATATATTTTTTTTTACCAGGGATAGGCATTCCATTACTGCTGACATGTTAGCAAAAAATAACACCATTGTGGACCAGCCAGCGTTTTACTGGGGTGGGCATCATGCCATGGATGCCCACAATTTGCCAAGAGTTACCACCATTAAGCAAAGTCCTGTATAGTCACAGTTGAGCAGTGAGCATCATCATGGATTCTTATAAGTTTGCAAAAATTACCACTATTCTTCCTGGACCAGCTTCTTACCAAGGTGGGCAATGGGCATCATTTCAAGAATGCTCACAAGCTGCCAAAATTTACCACCATTATGGCAATGTCAGCATTTCACAGACATTGTTGAGAATTAATACCATTGTGCGAAGGCCAGCATTTCATGAGAGTGGGAGCCCCCCCCACACACACACACACATTCTCTCCCTCTCCCTCCCTCCCTCACTCTCCCTCCCTCCCCCTCTCTCCCTCTCTCATGGACACTAGAACACACAAGCATCCAACATCAATATTTGTGTGTGTTCTTTTAAACTTACTTTTCAAGTTCACGTCCCTACTCTTGCAGTTGGCATGGGCTGCTGCTGTCTCTGATCTCCCTCCCATGACCAGCTTCTACTCCAAATATGCTTCACAGGAATGGATGGGAGGGTCTCAGCACCAGTTGGTAGGGGCGGGCAGAAGATCTTAAGTGACACAATGAAAGTGTCATGTGGAAAAACACAAAGTAGCAGTGTTTGGAGCAGTTTGCAGCAAGTGAAATTGCTGGGAGAAGGAGCATTTCAAGAAGCAGTTCCTTGGATGGGGAAAATGTACCAAGATGCGATGCCTAAGTAGTAGGTAGGATTAAGCAGGAGCACCTTGAGGGGAATGCCTGATGAAGAGTTAGGGGTGAGGGACAAGCCAGAGAGACTTGTATGGCATGGGCAGAGAGCCAAACCATTAGTTGTGTTCAGGTGACCAGAAGAAGGGGGTCTGAGCTCCAGCAGAGCTTCCACCTCCAGTAGAGGGATTCTTGTTTTCCCCTTGCTAGAAAGGCCATTACAGGAACTTTTTTTTTAACCTTATGCTGTGCAGATGGAAGGTTTCTTCCACATGCTTAGTACCCAGTTAGTGCGTCTTCCCTTAATGACGTGTGAAAAGTAATTTTGGGGAAACTACTACAATAGATGTACCTCAAGGTGGCACTGGGCTGTGCCCTTGAGATGGAACTTAAAACATTAAGGGGCAGATTTGTCATAGTGCTGCATTGTCTTGCTTCAGACAAGGTAACTCAAGGGCAACGCAACACTAAAGTCAGATTTGCCAAGTGGCAAAAGGCTACCTTGTGTGTCCCTGTTGTGCTTTGTAAATCTGGAGCAAGGCGGTGCAAATTGCTGCCTTGCGTTTCATTGCCCTGGGAAGGCATTCCATGGATGGAACGTGGGTGTTCCCACACATCCATCCAGGGATTTTGATGCATTTCCAGATTTACCATGAGTGTGTCCACCTGGGAATGTCTCAAAATGCTACTCCTTCCGAGGGAAGGTGTAGCGAGGAGAAATATGTTTATTTCGCCACGTTTTTGCTTCTTTTTACATGTGCTGCATTCTTCAGCACCCATAAAAAGAGGAAAAAGCCTCAGAGGATTGTTTTAGGACAGCAAAGTGTCCCTTCCTGCACAAAACAATCCTGCCTACAAAACAGGAACCCTTGTATCACAGCGCAAGAGTGCTTGCGTTGGTGCAAAACAGCACATTGTGTGCCAGCGCAAGGAGAGGACAGGAATGCACCATGTCATGTTAAATATGGCACATTCCCGCCTTATCCCTTTAATGCAGCACAGCAAGGTGTGTTGCGTTGCGTGAAAGTTTAATAAATCTGGGCCTAACTCTTTGAAAATTTGGACCTGCTATGTGTAATTATATATTTTTTAGAAAGCAGTATCACCTGTTAACCTAAAACAGTTTGGGAAGAGTGGGGGTAATATTTTTCGAAAATATAAGTAATAACGTAATTTGCTGTTTGCCTTTGTCTAGCATTCTGGTCTATTTTTTTGTACGTGATGAAATTACACCGACTTTTCATTGTGTTCCCAAACATGATATTGGTTGATGGATTCTGGCGTGCTGTTGGATTGAGTCCCACTCTCTTGGCTCAGAGGTCTCAGACAGCGATTGCATCCTGTGACCTAGTCAGTCTCCTGTGCTGGCCTCGATGCTACTGAGGTACCTCCCTCACTGTGTACAGCGCAGTAGAGCCAATGACTCCTTAATGTTTCGCCACAGAATAGTGCTTAGCTCCTGTCGGTTGATTTCCCACGCGTGAGTTAAGTGGACCCAATTGCCTCTGTGCTTTCGAGTTTTCATTCAACACTTAGTGCAAAACCAGCAGTGAAAGAGGCCTACTAGCACATTCATGCTGTCAGCAGAGTGCACAAAATGAATGCCGTCATGCCGTCTTAAAGACGGCAGGGGTCTTGTCCCTGTGGACCATCGCCACTTCTAGAAACAAGCTCCAGTCTGGCTCCTCCGCCTCGACTCTAGATTAGCCTCGTTTCCACTCGCACAGAATGCTAGTGAGGGAGGAAAGGCGCATAGATGTCACGAATTACCGGCAAGAGTTTGTTTTCTAGCGCGTTATCACTGGTAATTGTAATCTTGCCGGAGATTAATTTGTATGGCATGGCTCTATCTGGTTTTAATTGGCGAGGGGTAGTTTCAGTATTTCTTGAGTGTTTGAATGATATTAAACTGTTGAGTGTTAATTAGAAATCTTTTTTTCCTTCCACTTACAGCACTCTGCTGTCATTCATTTACCGAAGAATGTAAAAACAAATATTGCAAGTTTCTAATGCATGTTAATTTGAATCGATCCATTTAACAGCTCGTTCTCCTAAAAGGTCATCGGATCTAAAAACACTTAAGGAGTTCTCAAATTGCGTGTTTATGAGAAATGTCTTTCTCAGTAAGTGCTGTTGGAGTTTCCTTGCTTACAGTGTTACAATGTGGTTTGAACAGCTGAGTGTCAATTGATTTTTTTGTTTAAATTAGAAAAGCCATGTTTGATATTTGGAGGTGTTTTATATTGTGTACGTCTGTAATCTTGTTAAAATAACATACTTGCTATTAGAATACGATTAAAATTAGTGTTTTTGGATCTAGCACTGCGTTTGCACTAAATCATTCGTGTGTGACTAACAGGAGAATTCTAGGCGGCTTTAGGAGTTATCGGTAGTCAACATCGGTGCTAGAACTGCTTGAAGCAATCTCAGCATTAGCTCAAATTATCACACCCGGATTGAACTCCGTTTTTTATTCCCTAACCCTTTTTAATGTCTGTTCTACAGGCAGCAACTCAGTTGTGGTGGCTCTGGATCCAAATGATCAATTTACAGGAAAGGGCTATGTCAAATAATGGCGTGGACCCCTGCAATTCTCTGCCGCAGAGGGGCTTAGTGATATGAATGAAAATTAACTGGTAGATACAATACTTCTAATGGAACCTCTAAGCTAAACTCTTTATGATGTATGGCCGAAATCCTGCGTTTGGCTTTCCCTTCTACTGGAGAACTTTAATTCTTCATTTTAGATTTTAATATTCTTGACATGAATGATCGGGCATTTTAAGTATAGGGGAATTGGCCGCCATTCTGTGCCATATTCAGCTTAACAGTCGAACTGTTCATTCTTGCTTTTTGTGATCACTTAGTGCTCTCGTCTGTATTAAGACGACAAGTTCCCTTCTGGAGATGCAAGCTCTATCAGGGCTCACCTTCTCTTGCATACAGTAGGTGCTTTTATTCAGTTGCATCCTTTTCAAGAAGAGATACGCCAACAATTGAAGCAGGTGTCAAGTCACTTATGACAAGAATATCAGTCTAGATGGGAAAAAAAACTATTTTGGTGGTCTAAACACGTCGCCCAGGTTGCTATCCCTAGAGTCACAAGTGGAATATATTATGTCGAAGGTTGTCTCTTTCTTAGGCTGAGGAGTGCATTTCGGGATCATAGTGGCAAAAGACACGTGGTTTCCCTATCTGCCATCTTTGAAAACTACATTTACACATAAATAGCCCCTGGTTACTCAAAATGAAATGTAACGCTGCTCTTTTCTGGGCATGAAAGTACCACGGATTCAGGATGTAGGAGGCTGGACTGGCTTGTAGTGAGTACCTAGGGGTACTTGCACCTTGCACCAGGCCCAGTTATCCCTTATTAGTGTATAGGGTGTCTAGCAGCATAGGCTGATAGATAATGGTAGCTTAGCAGAGCAGCTTAGGCTGAACTAGGAGACGAGTGAAGCTCCTACAGTACCACTAGTGTCATATGCACAATATCATAAGAAAACACAATACACAGATATACTAAAAAATAAAGGTACTTTATTTTTATGACAATATGCCAAAAGTATCTCAGTGAGTACCCTCAGTATGAGGATAGCAAATATACACAAGATATATGTACACAATACCAAAATATGCAGTAATAGTATTAGAAAACCGTGCAAACAATGTATAGTTACAATAGGATGCAATGGAGACACATAGGGATAGGGGCAACACAAACCATATACTCCAAAAGTGGAATGCGAACCACGAATGGACCCCAAACCTATGTGACCTTGTAGAGGGTCGCTGGGACTATTAGAAAATAGTAAGGGTTAGAAAAATAGCCCACCCCAAGACCCTGAAAAGTGAGTGCAAAGTGCACTAAAGTTCCCCAAAGGACATAGAAGTCGTGATAGGGGAATTCTGCAGGAAAGACACAAATCAGCAATGCAACAACAATGGATTTCCAGTCGAGGGTACCTGTGGAACAAGGGGACCAAGTCCAAAAGTCACAAGCAAGTCGGAGATGGGCAGATGCCCAGGAAATGCCAGCTGTGGGTGCAAAGAAGCTGCTACTGGACAGTAGAAGCTGAAGATTCTGCAGGAACGACAAGGGCTAGGAACTTCCCCTTTGGAGGACGGATTCCTCACGCCGTGGAGAGTCGTGCAGAAGTGTTTTCCTGAAGAAAGACCGCCAACAAGCCTTGCTAGCTGCAAATCGTGCGGTTAGGGTTTTTGGATGCTGCTGTGGCCCAGGAGGGACCAGGATGTCGCCAATTGCGTCTGGGGACAGAGGGGGCGTCGAGCAAGACAAGGAGCCCTCTCAGAAGCAGGCAGCACCCGCAGAAGTGCCGGAACAGGCACTACGAAGTGGAGTGAAACGGTGTGCACCCGAAGTCGCACAAAGGAGTCCCACGTCGCCAGAGGACAACTTAGGAGGTCGTGCAATGCAGGTTAGAGTGCCGTGGACCCAGGCTGGACTGTGCACAAAGGATTTCCGCCGGAAGTGCACGGAGGCCGGAGTAGCTGCAAAAGTCGCGGTTCCCAGCAATGCAGTCTGGCGTGGGGAGGCAAGGACTTACCTCCACCAAACTTGGACTGAAGAGTCACTGGACTGTGGAAGTCACTTGGACAGAGTTGCTGGATTCAAGGGACCTCGCTCGTCGTGCTGAGAGGAGACCCAGGGTACCGGTGATGCAGTTCTTTGGTGCCTGCGGTTGCAGGGGGACGATTCCGTCGACCCACGGGAGATTTCTTCGAAGCTTCTAGTGCAGAGAGGAGGCAGACTACCCCCACAGCATGCACCACCAGGAAAGCAGTTGAGAAGGCGGCTGGATCAGCGTTACAGAGTTGCAGTAGTCGTCTTTGCTACTTTGTTGCAGTTTTGCAGGCTTCCAGCGCGGTCAGCAGTCGATTCCTTGGCAGAAGGTGAAGAGAGAGATGCAGAGGAACTCGGATGAGCTCTTGCATTCGTTATCTAAGGAATCCCCAAAGACAGAGACCCTAAATAGCCAGAAAAGAGGGTTTGGCTACTTAGGAGAGAGGATAGGCTAGCAACACCTGAAGGAGCCTATCCGAAGGAGTCTCTGACGTCACCTGCTGGCACTGGCCACTTAGAGCAGTCCAGTGTGCCAGCAGCACCTCTGTTTCCAAGATGGCAGAGGTCTGGAGCACACTGGAGGAGCTCTGGGCACCTCCCAGGGGAGGTGCAGGTCAGGGGAGTGGTCACTCCCCTTCCCTTTGTCCAGTTTCGCGCCAGAGCAGGGCCGAGGGGTCCCTGAACCGGTGTAGACTGGCTTATGCAGAAATGGGCACCATGTGTGCCAATGAAAGCATTTCCAGAGGCTGGGGGAGGCTACTCCTCCCCTGCCTTCACACCGTTTTCCAAAGGGAGAGGGTGTAACACCCTCTCTCAGAGGAAGTCCTTTGTTCTGCCATCCTGGGCCAAGCCTGGCTGGACCCCAGAAGGGCAGAAACCTGTCTGAGGGGTTGGCAGCAGCTGCAGTGAAACCCTGGGAAAGGCAGTTTGGCAGTGCCAGGGTCTGTGCTAGAAACCCGTGGGATCATGGGATTCCACCAACAATGCCAGGATGGCATAGAGGGGGCAATTCCATGATCTTAGACATGTTACATGGCCATATTCGGAGTTACCATTGTGAAGCTACATATAGGTAGTGACCTATATGTAGTGCACGCATGTAATGGTGTCCCCGCACTCACAAAGTCCGTAGAATTGGCCCTGAACCATGTGGGGGCACCTTGGCTAGTGCCAGGGTGCCCACACGCTAAGTAACTTAGCACCCAACCTTTACCAGGTAAAGGTTAGACATATAGGTGACTTATAAGTTACTTAAGTGCAGTGTAAAATGGCTGTGAAATAACGTGGACGTTATTTCACTCAGGCTGCAGTGGCAGGCCTGTGTAAGAATTGTCAGAGCTCCCTATGGGTGGCAAAAGAAATGCTGCAGCCCATAGGGATCTCCTGGAACCCCAATACCCTGGGTACCTCAGTACCATATACTAGGGAATTATAAGGGTGTTCCAGTAAGCCAATATAAATTGGTAAAATTGGTCACTAGCCTGTTAGTGACAATTTGAAAGAAATGAGAGAGCATAACCACTGAGGTTCTGGTTAGCAGAGCCTCAGTGAGACAGTTAGGCATCACACAGGGAACACATACCTATAGGTCACAACCTTATGAGCACTGGGGTCCTGAGTAGCAGGGTCCCAGTGACACATAACAAACATACTGAAAACACAGGGTTTTCACTATGAGCACTGGGCCCTGGCTGGCAGGATCCCAGTGAGACAGTGAAAACACCCTGACATACACTCACAAACAGGCCTAAAGTGGGGGTAACAAGGCTAGAAAGAGGCTACTTTCTCACACAGGACAGTACCAGCATTTTCAATCTGCGAGCGCAGGAGCTGGAACAACTTCCCTATATCCATCAGGGTGGCCTCAGTGCTTCTCCACTACATCACAATGAATTAACCATCCACAGCTCAGCATCCTCTCCTATTACTTAGTGACTTTTGCTTGCCTTTGACTATGTACAGCACTCCACTGCCTTTTGGCTAGGCTTGTGCTATAGAAATACCATATGCCATATAAATACAGTACCACCACATCGTTCTACATATGCAGATGAGAGGCACAACATTAGTTTCCCCTTCCGAGGAATTCCAGGAAATATGGCCATGATTTCTCAAGCCCAACATTTACCTTGCAGAGAATCAAATTTGTGTTATGAGCAGTGCCACTGGAGATACCATGAGCATAGGATTCCTGTGGTTGTAGTTCGCAAAGTGTTCAGGAGAGTACAACAGACGTGTCTGCCTGCTTTCTGCACCTTCGGGGTACCTTTGAATTACTTAAGGGGTTGCAGCCACTTGTGTAGCATCTTCTGTGACACAGATATCATAGGTGTATATGTAGCACTGACACTATTCTAAAGGACGTTCCCTTTATTTGCCTCTGTGCTCGTGCTGTGTGATGGATGCAAGCACAGAGATAATGACACCATCAAGGGTCACCCTTTCTGTGTACCACAGAGAGGTGTTGCAAAGTCATTGTGCCACTGAGGTCGCTCCTCAGGCGCAGGGAAAAGGGGTCCCTTGGACTCCCCATTCACTTACTGCACCCACCTGAGGTGGGACCTCTATCCTCTTGAAAGTGCAGGCTGGGTGTTGCCTGTTTTGGAAAAGGCAGACCTGCTGCTTCAATCAGCTGGTCTCTTTCACTGAAAATGCTCGTTCATAGCTGCTCTACATTGTAGCACATAATCCGTAATAGGGTGCACTGTCCCTTTTTTGCACCTAGCGCACCTGTTTAAAGGCATACTGTGACTCAAAAAGGAACAGAGCAGTCATATTGTAATACGTCCTGTGAGCGGTTGTAGGGGAGTTGAAGTGAAAAGCTTCACTTCCCAAGAGGCCATGAAAATAAAATTAAAGGAGTTTTACAACAGTCAGGCTAGAACCAGGTTTTGGTCTGAAGAGATCATAGTGTATCAAACTTGAGGAATCCGGTGTGAGCGACCAAATACACGTTTTACCACCTCAGAATACACATTGTTTTACCACCTTGGATCTCCAGGCTTCTTTTGATACACCCCAGTGGTGGCTAGGTAGGTCTTGGAGGAATTCATCTGATCCTTAATCAGACAAATTTTGGAACATCATCCACCTAGTAACTGAGTGGATGTATTCTCCCTCGGAAGCCCAAAGACATAGTTCCAGTCATTTGCTTGTATATTTGTGGAGGAGTTCCTGACAGTCACTAGGACACCCATGTTCTCAGCCGATAAGCCAAGGTGGGCAAAGGCATTTATCTCCTTTCACAGAGAGGAAATTACTTCTCTAGAGAGTATTGGAAATTATCTTTATGAAGTAGGCATACTAGATCCAAGAGTCCAACCTTGTGAGACCAAGTTAGAAACATCAAGTTGACTGAACAGCTTGAGTTGTCTCTAATCTTCTGATGAACCTTCTGCATCAGAGAAGTCAAAAGAAAGGAATGGACCCCTTTCTAGTAAAGTATAATACCAATCCCCCAACAATCAGTGTTTTTGGCCCATCCAGCATGAAGATTGTTTGCATGTGGAGGTCACATGAGTGTCAAAGGAGTCACCCGTTGGGCACTCATAGGCTCCAAGATGATGATGAGAATTTCCCATCTGAATCTTGCCCGCATGAGGAATGGGGAAATGCATACTCAAGTCTCTGGTACTTTACTGTCAAGCCCTGCAGCATGGGAGACCAGCTGTTTACTCACTAATACATTTCCACTACCTGCCAGAAGAGTTGACTGTCTGGTTGCCGGAATATGAACAAGGCCATTAATGGCCAACAACCTTGAGTGCCTCAGAACCACAAACCATGGTTCTTTGAGCTCACCATGCCTTTGTTACTGACATACTGCCATACTTTAACTTCATGTGGTTCAGCTCCAGCCGATGGCTGTTCGTACTTGACTAAAGCTAAGCTGACATTCACCTGTTGTAGAGACATGCAGGTTTGCTATCTGGTCTACTCTACGCTGGTTGTAGCCATGAGGTGCCTGATACTCCCTTCTACTACCGTATGCATTCTGTATGATTTTTATCTAAAGTGAACCTGTGACAGCAGTGGAGTGCCATGCAATAGAGGAGTAAACAATATATGTGCAGTCTGTAATTAAAGATAACTCAGTACCAGGCAGGTGGAAATGTAGAGTCAGGAGAAGGTAGGTAGAGGAAGTTTGCTTGCAGAGTTGGTCAGAGTATGTTTGTGGTAAGGCACAGGGAAGTCTGATTCAAGTGAGAGGAGAAATAGGGATGGAGTGGAGAAGGTAACGACATGAGACTCAAAAGGGTGGCATTTTTCTTATACTGTCGGTAACTACTCGGTTACCCTGCAGTGAGGTGCTTGAAGTGAGGGATATTGCGGTCTCATCAGATGAAGTCTGAAACACAAACTGTAGTAGGAAAAATCCAAACTTCTGAATATCTTTCTGGACTTCCTGAATTCTGATTTGGCGGTACTGCTGCAAAATCTCTTGCAAAGTCCTCCAGATGTCTTGATATTGGTTATCAAATATGGGGGAGATGTTGCAGAGCATGCAACAGCTCTTGAAGGTGGCGAGAGTTGTAAGAGAGAGGTGAAGTTTTCTGACCGAGGTATGATGTTCTTTGAGGTGGGCTGCTGCATAAAACATGCTCCATGCTCTCCAGGGCTGTTCAGTGGATCTTAGGGTGTCACTTGATATGGGAAATCTCTCACTCTTCAAAGCAAGGCTTGTTGGTGCCTGGCAGATTTGTTTGTGTGTGTGATATATCTTTAGCTGAGGCTTTAATTGGATTTGCTGCTATCAGTGAGTTGTGTTGCAGAGCCATCAAGATTCATTTAATTGAGCCATTGCTGGATGTGAATTTAGTTATTGGAGATAGTGATGAGAACAAACTCCGCTTTGGCCAGGTCCAGTTTGAGGTAGTCTGTGGACATCCAGGTGTTTAATGTTTGAGAAGCAATTCTTCAGCTAGGCAATATATTTGTCCAGATGTGACCCTCAGATAACGTTGAGTGTCATCCCCTTACTGGTGAATGCAATGTCATTGTTGGTTAGTAAGGTTTCGAAGGACTTCAAATACAGGGTTGAAGTTAGCTGGCAAGAGCATAGAACCTAGGGGACACCACCTGTTATGTAGGAACCTATCTCAACCAGCGGGGCTCTACCTTTTAAAAAATGTGTAGAATCGCTCTAAAACAATTTCATTGACACACTTCTGGACCTGAATTACAATTCAGACACACTGTCCCCGTTTGTGCCACAGAATACCCTTAATCGGATGCGCTGCCTGGAGATCAGGACATTGCATCATACTACAAAAAATGTGCAGTGCATTAGTAACAGCTAGACTTTATATTTATGCTGACTCAGTAAAGCATTTAGTGAAAGGCACTAAAAGATTAGCCCTACCTGAGCACTAACAGTTGCAGTGCTGATTCTCCTTTCTCCTACAAAATGTTTTCCACAGTCGTCCTATTAATTAGGAATTACACTACGTATATTTGCCCGCCAGTCTGTTGCAGTCCTACTCACCTGTACTTGCATGATCATTTTTGCCCGACAGTCAACTTTCTGTAAGATATGTTCTCCCTCTCTATAATTTAGGGACCTAGAGGACCTTAATATTTAAAAAAAATGACACATTCTTTTCATCTGGACATATATGTTGCATGCTTTTTGCCAATACTCTGTTCTTGTTCAGATGATGATTGCCTACTTACTCTTGCATTGAAACACCATAGGCATTTGGACTAGTTTTGACTCCCTTACAATTGACTCATTGGCTTAATTGATTTTGCCTACACAGTACTATGTTTGTGAATGGGTTTATGCACATACTTGTTTGCATACAAGTGTACATTTATTGCAGAGGTCTCTCCTACCGCTCTGCGATTACAAGGGTGCTGCTATCTGTTTATCCATACTCAAAACATTTTGAATCTTTACTGCACAATCTTTTTTATGAATCACATCAAACTATAAACTGTCAGATGATTGATTAGTGTTTAAAAATTGTTATATGAAATTGCCACAATTTTATTTGAGAGTTACCATATTGAAACATTGTTTACTCTACTTATAGCCAGGCAGTGGAAGGATGGATTGTAGCCATAAATGAGGGTGTTGCGTAGGTTCTCATTATCCTAATGAGGCTACTGGATTCGGGCGGCAGAATCACCTGAAATGTGGGGTACTATGTACAATTCCTCACCATGTGACACCTGTCGGCCTAACACAGGTTTTCCAGCTAACGAACAGCACCTCATCTCTGCCCAAAAGTAGGGATGATTGTGACAAATGCGCGCATGACAAGAAAGACTCGTCAGGGGAATTGTGGTCGATCAGATCTCACCCCTTTCTCTCAGTTACATTTAGTCTCACGCAGGCAAAGACAACCAGCCAGAATATTGTCCAAAAAGGGTTTATTGAAGTAACTGCATCTTAGATAAAATGGCATGTAATGCAATAACTAGAATGATAAAACACGATAGAAGCAAAATTGTGATAAGGAGAGTGAAACACAAAAACAGTTCCACCATACTGTCACTATGAGTGATATACATCTTTCCTACCTAAGCTATGTTAGAGCACAGCGTTATAAGCCCTAATCCTCCCTTCAGATGTCCCCCATGGGAAAGCATCATCCCCCATACCTGAGCAAGGAAGCGTGTGGTCTAAAGAAACACCATCCCCATAAAGGCCAGTGATTTGGTAGTCTAATTAAGCAGCTGTAGCAAAGACGATCAGCAAGCAGCATGCAATCGTGGTCATCTGGCTGGAATCTCCCTCTAATTTGTATGGAACAGAGAAGTGTTTTTATAATAAAACAATGGATGCTCTAGGAAAAATGTCCCCATGTAAGGATGTGTATATTTCTGTGAATTTTGGCGACACAGCGTGCTGCTTTTGCCAGCAATCCTATCTGACTGCAGCCTTGAGGAAAGCACAAAGTGAAATGAATGCAGTACTAAGAACATGATGCTTTACTGGACGAAAGAACAATTAGATAGAGAAAGTAAAACAACACCACAAATGTGGCTAATGCTAGAAAAACAAAGCAATGCTGAGTAAAATGTAGCTGGCCAAAGTTCACAGCAGCAGGCCTAGTTTGCTAAAATAACATGTCTAAAAATGGCTAAAATAACTGTATAAGAAGAGAATAAAGTAATGAAATTATGGATATGTGTTTTTGAACATGAGCTCTCTCTTGCTCTAATCCTCCTCTTCTGGGTTAAGCAGAATCAGGTCTTGGTTTAATCTTGTGCTGTGGCTAAAGAAATTTGGAAAGTCCTGTATGTTTTTCAGTTTAATTTTTTTTTTTTTATTGGTTCTCATACTGTATGTATGCAGTGTGCGGACTCCTGTTCTTATTCCTATATGTAGCTTCACTTGTGTTACAGTGTACATCCGTGTCTGACAGATTTAGGTTTGCAAGAAACCTCATATCAATTCTACAAAAAGGTACAATACGAATTGCGGAGACTGAGTGGGCTTTTGGTCAGGCCCATTCAACCTTTTTTTTCACAATAGAAGTCATTTAGGGCCCGCTGCGACCTCTGATACTACCATTGTGGCCCCTGTGCTCTGCGGTGGGAAAATCAATGCAAAGAGAATGGGTAGCTTTGCCCTCCTTTTTTTCAGCTCATATTTAAATAGGCCAACAGTGGATAATTGTATAATATTAATTAGGCTAATAGTGAATAATTGTATATTATTCACTATCCGTGTATTAAAAACTGGAGCATCAGGTAAGGAAAAATTGTTTTTTAAACACATTTTGTGTGCATGCTTGTGGGTGTATGTTTGTGTGAGCGAGGCAGTGTTTATGAGTAAATATGTGTGAGTTGTAGTGGTAGTCAGAGCTAGGAGTGGCAATAAAAGAGATTGAATGTCAGTAAGTCAGTATGAGTGAGCCAGGGTGAGTGAGACCGATAGAGTAAGACTGAGTGCAAGTTGGTGTGAGTGACTAGGTGTGAGTTAATCCATGTAAGAATGTATGACAATGTGTGAGTGAGTGTAAGAATGAGTGCGAGTGAGAATGATTGGGTAAAAGTAAGTAGGTGAGAATGAGTGTGAGTTAGTGAATTTAAATCACCATGAAAGAATGTGGTGTTATGCTTGTGAGTCTACTTCTGGCCCTGACAAAATACTGGTATTGGCATACTGGAAGCAATTATTACCAAACAGGGACCTGGCATTCTAAAGATAATACTTTGGTGCAGGCATGCTGGAGGTAATTCTTGGTATGGGACACCAATGGTAGAATCCTGGCGCCAGCACATTGGAGGTGATTCTTGGGCCTAAAGGAAGACAGCTGTGGTATAGAGGAGGGGGACTAAAATGACAAAATGCTGACTGTATCAAAGTAGAGGTAAATTTTGACATAAGGGTCACCGATGATATATGGATAACATTAAAAGTAAAATTCCAGGACTGACATATGTAATTGTTAGCCCAAGGGCCACCCATGGCATATAGGGGGCACACATAGCAAAATGCTGACCCTGGCACAGTGGAGGTTATTAGTAACACATAGGGGTACCCATAGCCCATTTTGGGAAAAAAAAGGTGGTCATCTCCTTTGGATCTACAGATTTCATTATCTTGGCACGCCATTAAAGGACTAATTGCCTGATTTAGAGTTTGGTGGACAGGTTACTTTGTCAGAAATGTGCCAGCTATACATCCTCTTTATTACAAGTGCACTGTTGTAGTTGGACTCTAGCTCCAAGGCGAGACTGCTGGTTTAGGGACAACAGCACTTTTGTTTGTAGGTGAGTAGGCCAATCCTACAATGAGTTGCAACTGTCGGCCCAACCCTCCCAGCTCACAAGCAGTACTTCACCAAAAACCCAAACAGTAAAAGGAGGTTTCTGGCAGCCTTTGCGCATGGACTCTAGAGTGCAACATCTCAGGGGAGTAGTGATGGAACGGAGATTACCCTTTTCTCACGTTAGTAATACGTCTCAGTCACACACAGGCAGTAAAGGAGAAGCAGGAAGGTGTTCAATTGGTTTATTAAAAAGACTGCAATCTACTGTAAAATGCTTGAGCTGCAATGATTAGAATAATGAACAATGCAAGAAACAGAATTGTAAAGATGAGAGTAGTGAATACAAAGACCCCACACCATCTTGCAATAAACATGAAATGTAAAATATCCCTAAAACCCTAGAGAACCTAATCTCTTCCTAAAGAGAGCTAGGTGTGATAAACCTAATCTGCCTGTACCAGGTCCATGAGAAGCATCCCTCAACCCTTGTTACCTTGGAATGAGGTCTCTAGATCAGATTTCGTGGTGACATGAAGGCTGGATCTGCATCAAGATGGCATCAAAATGGCATGCAGCATAGATGGCGTTGATAGCATTTGGTAGCAATCCCTCTGATAAGCTTGTCTGTGTGAAATGTATTTATACAGATCTTGTAGGACCCCTGATGCAGGTATGTTCCCAAACAATAGATAAGAAGCCATTCTTTTGGGGGGGGGGGCAATTATTTAAACAATTCCCTCCAAAACTACATTATGTTCCTGTCATACGTAAGTGGGAAAGGGACATGATGGGAATACCTACGTATCTCACTTAACTTTGCCGTTGATAGTGATACCTTTACAGAGTGGCACTGATAACGTAAAATCAAAATATTTCACTAACTATAAACATAGCAGCCATTTTGGAAGAAATAATTAAATAAATAAGCTAAGACAGAGCGAGCTAAGTAGGTTAAAAGTCACTAGGTGACAGGGGCGCCGGGCTGCAAGCCAGAAAGCTAAGCTAAACTCCTCATTCCCATTAAAACTAACTAGGATCCACTACAGCATTATATCCATTGGCACTTGTAATATGGCAGACTGGATATCCGTCAAGTTTATGATGAAGTAATCCATCTGTCATACTTAAATCAGGTCCTTACATTTCTAACAAGTGCCCTTTCAGAGGCCATGGGTTTTTAGTAGGCTTATGTGGAAAACGTTTGCTTTAAAATACACTATTTGACCCACTTTTGGTTTCAATTTTTTTTTTTTTTTTTTTTTGTGGGGAGGACCACTCAGCTCCAAACCCATTCAAGAGCTTTGGTTCGTTTGCATTGCTCAGTACACTTAAGGGAAAGTAGTGTGTTACAACCTACCACTTTGAAATATGTCAGGACCCTAATATAGGTTAGTCCAAAAGATAAATTTCTGTTGTATTTTTATGTTAATAACACAGTTATAATGTAACTTCAATGCTGTCAATTATTGCAGTATCATCTGTGTTAAGGTCAAGTGACCTAACTTCCATTGAAATTCAGGGTCAAAGGTCATATGATTTCACTTGCTTAGATGTCAATATAAGTTCAAAATAAGGTCAAAGGGTGTGTGATATCACTTCTGCTACCCCTGACATTTTGGTGACTCGACGTCCATGCCATGACTTTAATGTGGTTTTTCAAGGTTTGGTATTGTGTCCATCAAGGCCATGGCATTTTGTGTATGGATTTTATCCAGTTTCTGTACTCATTAGGTTTCGGTGATGGGAAATTAAATAGTACTTTTTTAGATTGCAGATGTGACATGAGCCTTGTGTGATCTTTGGTGTACTTTGCTGAAACAACGTTTATTCTTCCGATGCATGTTTTTTTGTTTAGGAAGGCCATACCTTTATGCTTTACCAGTGCAAAAATAATAGTCTTGTTGCATGGTTTAAGACCTGTTTAAGAGCTAATGTTCCTCCCAGGGGACATCCACTGCCTTAGTGTTAGGAGCTTTCACCAACCTACCGTACACTCGACCGCACACAAAGCTAATTCCTGTAATTTATAGAAGTGCCTTGAGCCTTGTGCATCTACTGTACGTGCCAGCCACCCTCTTCGGAGTCATGCCTGTCTGTATTTCATTGCTTGCCAACCAACCTTTCAGGTCTTAGACTATGGATGTGACCGTGCCCTAAGTTGAGTTCACCTTCTTAGGAAGAATCACCACATGTCTATAAGAAGTTTATTTCCCCTGCTGAGTCCTATTGTTAATTCACCTAGTAGCTCAGCTGCATCTATTATTGATTGCCTCTCTTTCGGTGACATGCCTGGGCTTTCAGTTCCCCTTAAGCTGTTTCTGCTTTGGTACTGCAAGTGTCTCTCTGTGGTCATTCTGTGACTTCTTAATCTAAGCTGCATTTATTATCTCCATTGTATTCAGAGCCCATGGGCTGTAGGAGCTGATGTTAGTGCTCTCTGCCACGTTCCAGTCTTGCTGTTACCCGCCGCCTCTGGGGAAAAAAATCCTCCCTTCTGTATGCTGCTTCCTTTAATCTGTGCTCTGTTATATGGTGCTGGAACCCGATCAGGACACATCAATCCATTTTTGGATAGGTCTAGCCTACCAAAGATTTATTTTCAAAACATGATTGAAAAAATATGCAGAGTGAAAGCTTTAATTATTTTTTTCACCGTATGATTGGGGATTGTTCACATTTCCCAGTTAACAAAAATAGTTCCACATGCCTAATGCCAGGTAATAGCAACCCTACCTTTCCTTCTATCAAATATAGTTAGTTCTAGTAACTTTATTTGGTGTCAGCAGCTCAGTATTGGTTTGTTTCTCTTTTTTTGTAGGCCTCTCTCCCTCTCTGAATTTCTCTGTCTCTCTCAGCCTCACACTTTTCCCATTTATTCTGTCACAGCTTCTCACGGCGTCTCCTTCTCTTACTCTCTCACGCATTCAGAGATGCACCATCTAACTCTGCTGGTTTATATTACCTCCTTTGTCGGCCTCCGTGTCTCTCCCTTAATGTTTCCAGTTCTCAACCTGTCAAATTCTCGTTGTTATTCCTCTCAGTGCCTGCCATTCTCTCTCACTCTCTCCTCTTCCTTCGCAATCGTTCCTCTCCAGTGGCACCCCTCAGACCATGCCACATGCAGCTGCGGTAGGAGAAGTAAGTGCCTGTGTACCCTTTACCTAGCAGGCCCCTGCTGCAAACATCATGAGGTCGGTGTAGTATGCAGCTGATTTAGTAGGTGTTTAAACCACAGTAGAGATTGGGGCCAGTAAAGCATGCCACAGAAAATTGCCTTTTCGACTCATGTAACAAGGATCACTGAGCTAGGAAAGTAAGAACCAGTCAGCAAACACCCTTGCGGACTGCATTATAGTTTGCACAAACGCAACCCAAGGTACTTGCAGTTGATTTCTTTGAACTTCGGGGTGCCTTCAAATGATCATTCTTGTGCGGAGAGAAGCACTTCTTGGGTGTACCATGGTTGGCTCGGAGATAGGAAGAGGACAGTGGCAGATACCCTTTCTAGGTCGAGCGTAGAAGTGTGCAAGCATGGCTTTCCCATGTGTTATCTATCTGTGGGCTTTAACCATGCCCACCTTATGCCCATCACTTTTATTCGTTCCTGGACTTGCCTTTCAAACATCCCTTGACGTTGTTGGTAGATGCCTTACGTTTGTCTCGCCCTGCGCCTGTTTTGTTACCGCCTTGCAAACTGAACCTGTTACATGGCACATTGCACAATCACCCATATACATTAGTGCAGGTGAAGTATTGTTCTCTTTTGTCTCTCCCCTGCGCATCCAGTGACAATGGCAGTTTCAAGCGCGAGCTCCATCTCCCCTTCGCGTCGCGCTCCATGACGCTTTCCAGTTTTATGCACTGCAGACTCACACGGAAGAACTGCAGTTGATTGTTTCCAGCTTTATTTGTGTCTGTGAGCATTGTAGTGTCTGCGACGGCCGGCACTACTATTGAAATAATTACGGCAGACAAGCTAGGTAAGTTTCTTACGGACCGGGCCTGCGCGTGTCAGCAGCTGTAGCGCGCCTACACAATAACTTATCGTGCTCGACGCTGCTTCACTGCGACCACGCCCTTGCCCTCCAACCTTTATTACAGTGGTCACGTCACCAAGGGTAAACCAACTTACACAGCCTTTCAGGGGGAAAACCATAGAGGGCTGGGGAGCCCAACACCCCTCGATCACCACAAGAATACGTAGTGCCCAGCGTCCAGTTACATCACTGGCGCAACACTACATTTCTCTTAAAAATTGAAAAAGAATAATTACACAAATACAGATCAAACATGTTAAACATCCACAACATGGTCACGGAGTCTCACAGGTGGGGCAGGATTACTGCGCAAATTGTACCTAGTACTCTCGGCCCGCCCTGCACTTGCAGAGGGGCTCAAGTCAGTTGGAGACACCTCACCGGACATGGATACTGGCGGTACACCAACCCTGACATCTGGACAACACCCTTCATTGTCCTTGCCGTTGCCAACTGAAGATAGGTCATCACTGGATGCATGGACTTCCGAATCCACCTGAGGCCCTTCGGAACAGTTGAACCTCTTGATCAACGACACATTCCGGGTCACTACGTCCACACCTCGTCGAGCCACCACCAATGACCCACGTCGCCTAACAATCACCCACGGAGAGGGATGAAAGGCAAATGAAACTTGCTTCCTGGAGATGTGGCCCTGAGTAACACCTGATCCCCCACTCTCAGATCGGATGTCCGGGCTCTCCGGCGGCGGCTGGTGAGCCTATTGGTGGCAGTCTAGCATTCCTGGACTTGAACAGGATCAATAGGACTAGGAACCCATGACTGATGATGAGGTATGGAGTCCATCACGGGTCTCCCAAACACGACATGCCCTGGGGCTCTACCAGTCGTGGAATGGGGAGTCTGACGGTAGTTTCTTAGAAAAGAATATATTGCATATTCACTGGGCTGACCGCTGGCATGAGCGATGCGTAACACCTTTTTTAAAGTTCGCATGAAACGTTCAACTTCACCATTTGCCTGAGGCCACCTTGGGGTGATACTTCGGTGGCGGACACCAGATTTTTCAAAGTACTCGGATAGTTCCCTGCTCTGGAACGGTGGACCATTGTCAGTCTTGATCTCAGCTATGAGGCCATGAGTCGCCATTATTTTTTCAAGGCGTGGAATTACCACTTCCGCAGCGAGGGAGGAGATTACTTTGACTTCCAGATATTTGGAAAAATCGTCCACCAGAACCAAAGTGTGTCGGCCATCAAGAAGGCTCTCGAAATCCAGACTAGCAGACCTCCAAGGAGATGTTGGGCTGGGCTCAGTTTCTGTCGGAATGGGGCGGCTTGATTCTCCCGAGCTTGACACCATTCACAGGTTTTCACTACCCCTTCCACCTGTTCATCCATGAGTGGGAACCATACCTTGGATCTTAGCCAGCTTTTTGTTTTCACCATTCCTTGGTGTCCATTGTGAGCCAATTGTACCACTCTGGATGTGAGAGACGACAGGATCACCAATCGGCACCCTCTGAGGAGACACCCCTCAGCATCTACAGTCAATTAATCTCACACGTTATACAAACTCCCCAGGACCCTTTGGGATGAGGGAGTCAAAGTGGGAATCTGTTTCTTTATCAAAAACCACTGATTGTCTCGGACGGCTCTTAAAACCTTTAGGAGGCATTCATCATTGGCCTTGGCTTGAACGACTTCACTTACTGACAGAGGTCTTGACCGGTCAGAGATCAAACAGACGTATTCCTCTATTTCCTCTGCGTCATTGATCTCGTTTTCTGAGGCGGCTCAGGGGTGCCTGGACAGGTAGTCCGCAGGATTGTCTGACCCCAGACGATACTCAAGCTGGCACCTGTAGTCCTGCAACTGGAGCATCCATTTTTCAATCCTCGGCGGAGGCTTTGAGGCAGTACCGTTGAACAGAGGTATGAGAGGCTTATGGTCGGTAGTGACTAAGAATGGATGACCAAATACATATATGTGAAAGTGTTTACAGCCCCAATGCACCGCAATGGCCTCCTTCTCTGTTTGGGAGTACCTCTGCTCTCTCTCAGTCAAAGACCTGCTTGCGAACGCCACCGGGGACCAGTCTTCACTGCTCTGCTTTTGAAACAGCACCGCACCTAACCCCTTTGGGCCTGCATCCACTGCTACCTTGGTTTCCTTCTTTGGGTCAAAATACCTTAACGTGGTGTCACTCGAAAGAGCATTCTTGATTGCTTCAAATGCTTCTTGCTGACCCGAGCCCCAGGTCCAAGGTTCTGACGACTTAGTCAGGGTTCGAAGAGGTTGTGTTACCAACGCCAAGTCTTGGATAAACCGGCCACAATAGTTGACCATCCCTAAAAAACTTTGGACCTCGGTCACACAGGTAGGGGAAGAGGCCCCCTTGACGTCTCGTACCTTGGCGGGGTCGGGAGCTACACCAGCAGCGGAGAACACATAGCCGAAGAATTGTATGTGGTTATTTAAGAATTCTCATTTTCGGCGATGGAGCGTGAGACCTGATTCTTGAATCCGGCATAGTACATTGCGGAGCCGAGAGTAGTGCTCCGCAATCGTGGGGCATGAATAAAAATGTCGTCACTGACATTAATCGTGCCTGGCAGATCTCTCAACAGTTCCTGTATAGTATTTTGAAACACCTCCGCGGCACTCGATATCCTGAAACTCAGATGTTTATAACGCCTCAAACCAACATGGGTGGAGAATGTTGTTTTGTACCGCTACTCCTTGGACAGAACTAACTGGTGGTATCCTGAGCGTAAATCCAGTTTAGAGAACCAATGTGACCCACTGAGCTCGCTATTAGGTCATCTATTGTGGGTGTTAGGTGTCTCTCGCGCTTGATAGCGGTGTTGGGGAGGCGCATATCCACACATATGCAGACTTCTCCTGGTTGTTTTGGTTTGCGCACCACCACTATGGGCGACACCCATGGCGTTGGTCCCATCACTCTCAATTATGCCAGCCTTTTCAAGCTGTTCCAGTTCTTTTTCCACTTGGGGCCGGAGGTGGAATGCTATCCTTCTGTGCCTGAGTGCCACAGGTTGAACAGTCTTGTTGATGTGTAATCTCACCTCCTTGTTCTTTAAACACCCAATTCCCTCGAACACCTCGTGATACTGGGCGACGAGTTCTGCCACCGTCTCCTGGTGTATGCCAAACGCAAGTGTGACTACTCCCAGGTCTTCCGCCGTCTGGCAGCCTAAGAGCATTCTGTGTCCTTCTTCATCTACATATATTTTTGCGCCAACTGTGTTGGACTCATGCGCGACTGTGGTTTGGAACATATCTTTTAAAGCAAGCGGGGTGTTCTGTCCATATGCATACACTCTGATTTTGGTCTTAGTTAGTACAGGTAGCGGGCTCATTCTATGGTATTCGCTGGCAGCGAGAATGTTGATAGACGCTCCGGTGTCGATAACTGCTAGGATATCATGAGTGTCCACCCTTACTGGGCATCTGGGTAGTCTCTTCCATGGCTGGGCTGTGTTTCCAATGGTAAATAGCGAATGAATGACATGCTCTTCTGCCCCATCGTCATCCCTGTCACTCCCATGTTCCGATTTACCTGCCGTGATGTTGACTGCTGCGGTGCCAATTCGTGACTTGCCTGATCGACATACTCTCGCAAAATGATTTACCTTCCCGCAGCCTGCACATTTTCTTCCTTTTGCCAGGCATTCCGTCGGTCGGTGTGGTGGGCCACCGCAGTATCCACATTGTTTCTGCTGCTGTCTTTGCGGGTGCGGCTTTGTTTTGGTCGTGGGTGCAACCACCATGTTTAGAGATTCCTCCTTGATAGGTCTCTGCAACGCTGCCTCCATGTGAGACGCTCGTGCCTTTGACAATTCCTTGGTGCGTCCCATTATGAGGATGTCAGCTAGGGACCTCCCTGACTCCTCAAGGATTCATTCACATAGTTTTATTGACGCGCATCCCTGTATTACCTGCCCTCGTATCTCTTCCGCTTCATCGGCGAACCGACAGGTACTGGCCAGACCGCGCAGCTGCAAGTGGAACGAGTCAATAGATTCCTCAGGTTGCTGTCGTGCTTGCCTGAAGACGAAACATTCGTAATCAGTGTAAGCCATTGGTTCAAAATGTTTGTTCAATGCCGCTATCAGGGTGTGATGTGTTTTGGGGGCGTCTTCTGGAAGGTTCCTCGATATGTTGTGAATATCCTTTCCACCTAAATGGATAATCATCGCTCGTTTCTGAGCGTCCTCCACTTTAGTTGCCTCAAAAAATAACTTGACCCTTGCCACCCAGTCTCTCCACTTTGGAGCCTGTGCTGAAGTAGCTCCTTCCTCCACAAACGGTTCTATGGGCGGAATAACAGACATGATGGACGATGGTGGATTTGGTAGTCTGACTACAGGGGGTCTGTGGTAGTACCGGGACACGGTCTTTGTAGCAGTGGAATGTCCTTGGCAGGCTCACCTGGAAAGAGAACTCCAACCAGTTGGAGCAGCACTCCTTTGCTTGGGTCCTTCGTGACTGACACGGCACAGATCTGAAACACTGGTCTTGACTGGGGCCAGAAAATGCTCAGCCGAGCAGCACAAAGGCCTGCGCGTGTCAACAGCTGCAGCACGCTGACACGATAGCTTATCATGCTCGACGCTGCTTCACTGCCGCCACGCCCTTGCCCTCCGACCTTTATTACAGTGGTCACCTGACCAAGGGTAAACCAATTTACACAGCCTTACAGGGGGAAAACCATAGAGGTGCCTGGGAGCGACACACCCCTCGAGCACCACAAGAATACGTAGTGCCCAGCTTCCAGTTACATCACTGGCGCGACACTACAAGTATCACGGTGTTTGTATACGTGTAAATCTGTTCATCTCCGCGTGTATGTGTGATGAATTTATATATTTATTCCAGCCTGTTCTGATGTAGTCCAGCAATCCCAAGTCGGAAGTGGCATTGCAGGCCAGAAGTGTTGTTGTGGAAGCTGCTGCTTGAAGTAAAAATGGCATCAGCACTCTTTTGTGCTGTTGCGAGGACGGGGGCGATCCTTCGGGCATGCAGGTAAGTGAACATCAGGACTCTGCCCTATGGCATGCCGGGACACAATGGACCGTGGGTGGCAAGTCCCACAATGCACCAAAGAGTCCCTCTTCTGGTGGGTACAAACGGAAGTCAACAGACACCGCCAGTAGACAACTTTTAGGCCTTGTTCACAGTGCGTTATTGTAAACAACGGGAATGATTAAACCTCCACGGTGTCTGTTTACTAGCTAGCGTGTGCGCACACACACAAAACACACACCTTCAGCTCAGGGCAAGGATAAGGGCAGGGACGCGGACGACATCCACACAGTTGTTAATCGTAGTTTTCTCCAAAGAGATGCAAACTAGACGGCAGTGTTTGTCACCGGGTCTTATGTATTTTCTTTTTCTGTTTGTAGTCCTCGTTATGTTGTTACTAATGTAGCACTGCACGTACCAGGATACATCAGAGCTGGACTGGATGAGTTGCATCCAAATCACACCCACACCTGCCCCTGTATAGTGAGGTTTTGGGAGACGAACAGTATTAAAGTTCCTGTCGCTGGATTGTGTAGAGTGGTATGCTGACAATAAATACAAATCCCACAGTAAATTGCTGTTGTTGCTGTACTCAGTTCAGGGAAGTTTACTCACATTAACCCTTTACTAAATGACAGATGATTTAGTCTATCATATTTTTTTCAAGGGATTGCTTTACTACATTTCAGATTACAGCAAGTAATTGCCCATGTTACATTCCTTTGTATTACAATGCGGAAGCAATTTACTCTATCAAGATCACCACACAAGAAGTTTACCGTGTTTACTTTACCCCTGCATTTAATTTCAGATTGAGACTACTTTGATTACTCTAGCATGCCATATATGCCAAGAGATTATTATGGTTGCTTTGCAGCATCCGAGATTACAGAAGGACTGTCCAGTTTACATTGTTCTGCCTTACACTGCAAAAGGGGATTGCTCTGATTAGATCTCCTCAGTAGGTTAAAATAAAAGTTACAGTCTGGGCTGGTTGGGGGGCAGATGACAGGCAGGGGCAAGAGGCCTTCAGCTTTGTTGTCTGCTTCTGCTGAAGATAAATGGAAGTGCCCCAGTTATATATAGGGCCACTGGAATTATGTGGCAGAGAGGACCAAATTATGCGACAGGGTTGACCGATTTATGTGGCAAGAAAAGTCCAGTTATGCATTTACAACACCAATAGCTATAACTCAAGCAAACACAAGACCTATTGCATTGCAAATGTGTGTTGTTTATCCCTGCATCTTCCATTATCATGACCCTTCAAAAGATCGGGAACTCATATCTGAGCCACAGCAGTGAGAACAATGGGATTGTAATGTGGTCTGTGAAACCAGACACTGGAAACTTTCACCTTTGACACCACCATCCTTCCTCCATTGGGAACTACTTGCTGTTTCCCTTCTGTTGGACACCGGTGATGCCAGTACCTTCACAAGAAAGATGGCTGCTATCATCATATGTGCTGTCAGGATGGATTTAATGTTTATGCAATATAAGGGCAAGTGAAGGAAGATAATAATTTTCTGTTAGACGTTATTGATGTAATTTCTGTTATAACCTTCCTGGGATAGATCAGGTTAAAGAGTCTTGCCAATTTTATGTCTGCCATTTCTATTGGTCTCAAAGGCTGTATGGATTTGTTGTGATGGTTGTCTTATTTGCCTATCTCAATTTGTTTTCTGCTCCCTAGTGGGATTCTACCTTGGTTTTTAATAACTTATGTTCGTTCATGTTCAGACATCCCCTACTATCTCTTTACATGGATTGTGTTTTCAGTCGAAAACATCCTTTATCATAGCTGTCACATCAGCCAATAGTTTATGCAAGCACCAGACGTTTATCAACCAATGGCCTTACATGAACTTTCATATGCTACATCACATAGTTTGTTTTGTTCTTAAAATACGGTCAGTTTAGCTTTTAGGACAGCAAATACATTTCCCAGTTATTTAAATAAGGGTTCAAGCATCCACCATAGAAGAGTCCTTGCATAATTTGGATGTTTCGGGAGCTCTTGCGTTTTAAGAATTGAGCCCATTGAGTTTTCAGACGATCTTGTCTCTTATGGTGGATTTTTTGTTGCTAATAAAGCAGGTCAGGCATTATCAACTGGGTTTCATTTATCCATAACAGCTTTAAGGTGTATAGAATTCCAGTTTATCAAATACATTATCACGTTAAATCAATTATTGTTCAAGCCTTTTCAAAGTCATGTTCCTGTCTTTCAAATTTGCAGGGTTTCCATGTGGGTCTCTTATGCTTTTTGCATGAGTCACTTTCAGGCTAAATCTGAAAAAGGTTTTTTTTTTTTTGGCAGAATTCTCTTTGCTGAGTATTTGGGTGTTTAATCTGCACCTAGCCAGTTGGTACGAGATAAAGCAATACACAAGTATCAAAAAATTCTTGGTGACTCCAATGCTTTTTCATCCCAGTACTCTTTCATCCCAGTGCTCTTTCATCCACTCAGTCTCCTTCATTCTCTATCATCATCTCCATATAGTGTCCTTCAGGTGTGCATTTTAGGGAAAAGATGTTCTGAAAGTGTGAGATGATGCATCATTCTGTGGGAAAGGCTGACAAGCGGATAATACATATTAGATTTTTTTTAGGTTTAGCGTAAGGGTTTGACCTGGTGTATAGTTAAGTATACTTATTTAGGTTGAGCATAAGCGCTTGTCCTGGTGTATACTTAAGTGAGCATAAGCGTTTGACCAGGTGTATACTTAAGTATATTTAAAGCGATTTCATTTGTTGGTTGCAGTGTCCTTTAAAAGTTCTTGCTCGTTAGTGGTCAGTTCTGCCTTTTTCTCCCTCCTTTTTCTGTTTCAGAGCAGTGACCAACTACTGTATTATTCCACTTTAGTTTCTTTAATTGTTGCTTTGACAGACTTTTTTTGTTATTTATTTGGTGCTCCCTTGTCACTGGGTATTTTAGGCTGGTAGCTGCCTGCGTTTTATTGCAGCATTCCGTTCCTCCCATCTCCTACCGTGTTGCTGACATTTGTTTTGGCTTTATTCCAGTGCTGTCCTTGTTCACCTCTGGCTCCTAAAATAAGCTTATTTTACAAAAGAAACACCCGATCGTTTAGCTCACTGCTCACAAAAGCCACATATGCCCTTTCTGGTAGAATTTAGCTAAACCTAGAAGCAATGATGTGATACTTGATTAGCTTCGCATTACATCTGGGAGTCTCCCCCTCTAGGACGCCTCCCGGCCAGCACTCACGACATCGTACACACGCCATTGCTTATCTCCTTTATTGAGACCATAATTCTTCTCACGCTGCTTTGCTCCTTGAAATGCGAGGTAAGAATGCTTGCAAGATTTTCATTCTGTTAAAATAAAAAGGTAGGAAAAGATGAAATTATGAGACTGGGTAGACTAACTTATGTGGCAAGAAAAGTCCAGTTCTGAATTTACAATGCCAATAGCTCTAACTCAAGAAAATGTGAGACCTACTGCATTGCAAATGCTTATTTACAGTGAAAGTATTTTCATGAATACTGTGTATTTGAATAAATCCAGTTGCATGACTTATAAAACAGAATAGTAACAAATGGCTTGCATAAAGTGGAATGTTTCACTTTGTTTTTATATGATTGTAATTCTTCCGAGCTTTAATTTTTGTATGTTGTGTAACTTTTATAGGTTTTTTTAAACCACTAAAGGAAACTTGATGTTAAACACGGAAGCCCACAGTTAACTTGTTAGGATTTATTGCAAGATTGATGTGAGGAATATAAGTTTGCAACTTTGGTCACAAGTCTTGCATAGCTCTGATATTAGCTTTTTTGTTTTTTGACACATCTGTTTATTGTTTTTGGAATGCCGGAATAATCAAAACATACCCAAGAGTACCTTGATTACAGCAAAAGAGCAGCATTGCGCAAACACAGATTAGCGCAAACATAAAGCTTGCTGCACCCAACTTGGAGGCATGAAGGATTTTATTGCTAATATACTGAACTCAGAATTTAACCTATGAGGGCGTATGCAACATTTATAAAGGGAAGCTCAGCACACACTTATTTTGTTGCATGGCTACTTGCGTACCTCTTGCGTACCTCATACGATTATGCACATTTCTCTTGGGGTCCTGCTACACCCAGTGTGGAGGCATATGCGAGTTTATCAGTGTGAAACTCCATCTTCTCATCATAGCATGTAGTCCTTAGTGTTATAGCCAACCAAAGGAGGAGTTAAAGGCTGCATATCGTAGTTTGTGCAGTAAAAGGTATCAACACCTGCTGTTTTTGGACTTGAAAAAAAAGATACAGGATGTTTCCTTCAATAATTCACATATTGCATGGTGTGAGGTGTGAAACAGTGATCCATATACCATATTGTCATACTGTGCACTGCACATATTCAATGATGAACAAAGGGGTTGTCTGATACTGCTTTTGTTTTAAATGTTTCGAGTTGTAGAGCTTAGCTTTCATAACAGTGTTGTATGTACTCAGTCAGACATCCCTACCCGATGTCCGTAAAAATACATTTGCGGCGACCAGTCTTGGATGCAGTGTGCTTGTTTATTGCTCTCCACGGCCCACACCACAAATTTCCTAAGGGCCTGAAAAAAATTATTTTGATATAGGTTTTACAGTTCTGTAAATGTTCATTTGATTTACTGCTCCTTTAAAGGTATGTTATGAGGGGCTGCTTTCTGAGTGTTCATTGCTTCTTCTCAGCAGATGGCATTTTTGTTTTCATTTTCTTACTTGAACTATATTTATGACATAATATATGGAGTAGTGGAATATTGCATTCATAAAGAGATAACCAGTCTGGGCCTCTTTTATATATTTCTTTAGAATAACTATGGACAATTGAAATTCTCTCCCTGTGGATATTTCCATCTTCAGTGTTTTTAGGTCATTAAAGACCAGCCTTACATTTTTCAACACACTTTTCAGTAATCTGTTTTTAATATTAGTAGTTAGAGTCTGATCTCTGATGATTCATTATTTAGCCTGTGTTTTCACTCAGTATTCCATTTTGAGTTGTCTTTACAACTAATTGCAGTGCTCTCCCTCTGATTCCGTTTAGTCTTTAAGCACTACTGTGTACAGACATTTATGAAAATTACAGCAGACATACTTGGTTAACCATAAGTAACTATTCCCATTAAAATCATTCCATTACAGAACTCTTTCTACATATGTGTGTGTGTGGATGAGTGTGTACATAAATATGTATAGAACCAGAGGCAGCAATCTCGCCACTGTCGTTATGGTTAGGTTAGGTTTCTGTTTTGCTTATAAGGTTGGCACAGTTTGACAAACCTGTACGAAATGTTCCAAAAACATTTACTTGGACTTGGCATGGCAAGCTTCATGTAGCTCTATAAAGCAGAGCCAAAAACAAGAAGGAATGGAGGGGCAAAAAAATACATTTTCCATTTCAATTGCCATAGAAAGCTGTTGACAGAGCTACAGAAAACGTGGGGTGAAACGCTTACCAAGGAAGTGGCCTGGTTTGGTGTCAGTCTGTACAGTAGGTTTCGAGAAAATATTACAAAAATGTGTTGTGTTGGCTAGAAATGGCTAAATCTTTAGAGATATCTGCACATTTAGGGCCTGATTACAGGTTTGGGGGTCCCAATGCAGGACTGCCAAACTTGCTAGTATGACACCACAGCCATGGCTGTGGCATCACCCCACGCCCTACTGAAAGGTTTCTGCCAGTCTGACCTGGCTGACTGGGGGAAACCTTGAAATAGAGCGTTCCCGCCAGTCTCACTAGTGGGAACAGTACTTCCAGATAGCACTCAGCTCCCCTAAAGGAGCGGATTGCTGTCTCGTCACACAGAGGGTGCCGACCAGCACCATCGGAATGCACACTGCAAACCAGACAGTGCACATTCCAACAGTGATGCGCAGGGGGAGGCCCCTGCACTTGTTCTCCACCAGC
The DNA here is from genome assembly GCF_031143425.1 of Pleurodeles waltl. Taxonomy (NCBI): domain Eukaryota; kingdom Metazoa; phylum Chordata; class Amphibia; order Caudata; family Salamandridae; genus Pleurodeles; species Pleurodeles waltl. The sequence continues at coordinate 1,171,559,209 of NC_090447.1, read as the reverse complement.
CTATTCATAGTGGGGAAACCACAATGAAAAGGCTGGCGGAGAACAAGATTGTAATCAGCAGGGCCGTGCTGAGTTCAGAGTTGAACCAAGACCGCCGTCACCTTGTTGGGATGTTGGTCTTGTGGCCGCCAGACTTGTAATCAAGCCCTTAGTCTGTGAACTGTTCTCAAATCTAGGTTCAGAGTAGTTCACAGACCCAAATTTAGGAAAATAAAGAGATTTAATTTGATGAGTGAGCTTTTTCTTGTTGTCCATTTTCAATTTGTGTACCTAGTGCTGGGGTGCGTGGCATGGCCCCTATGTCCCTTAAAATAAATAATGTAGTGGCTACAGAATGGAACAGGCTGAGCACCCTTTACTGAGCCTAGGTGAGCAGAACCTCTCGTCCCCAAACCAAAATTTAAAAATTAAAAACAAACAAAAAATAAATAAAATAATTCTGTCGCTGGGCTTTAAACAAACCAAACTACTGAAATTCACCAATTGAAGTTATGTCAAGTAAGTATAACTCGTGCCCTTGTCATGCACTACTAATTACTTCATATTACATCATTCATAGCATGTTCTGCGACAACATTGATAACATTACGCCAACATCTGAAATTACACAATTGATAACAGGATTGTGCATGGCGAGAGTGCAAGTTATAGTTACTTTGAGGCACAAATTGTAGTAACTTGAGACAACTAGAACTAGTCTATTTCAGTGGTTTAGTTAATTTAAGACGGTATGATTTAACTGACATGTTCACCTAACTATAAGAACCCTTTAACCTTTGTTTTTTTCAGTGAGAGAGAGATTGTGTGTGTGTGTGTGTGTGTGTGTTCAGTTAACCATTAGAATTTGGTGAAATGTTTAGTAACAACTAAGTTGTAAACTAACAAATACACAGAAATGTACCAGTTATAGTTATCTCAAATAACTACAACCCATTCCCTAAGGTAACTGTAACTCGCACCACTGTCATGTAAAGTTTTTTCATCTATAATTTCACTGCAAATGTTGCAGTGATAGTACGAATGATGTAATTGAATATGTCATGAGTGCTGTGATATGTGTGGTAATTGGCAGCGTTCCCCCCCCTCTCTTATTTACATTTCAGTCCCGGGAATGGGTTCCCAGGGCCTAATAAGGCTCCTGGAGGCGTCCACGTGCCTCCTCCCACAATATAATATTACTGTCACCCCTGGGCCCTACCCACAACATGTTTTTTTTTTTTTTATTTTTTTTTTATTTTGCTGCAGATTTGCAGATCCTCCAACAGCAGGCCTACGACGTCAGGTTATCCCTACTCTGCCCCCCTTTTCCTTTTTTTAACCTTTTGTCTTAAGACTCAGGACTGCATCCTGAGTCCTAAGATGGCTGCCCCCACTTCCTGGTTGATGTAGTGGGAGCTAATCAGATCTCAGCTTGCGATTGGGTGGCTCTGTGGAGGCTCTGCATCCCTAGATATACAAGGTTTTTGAGCAGTAATTGCTCAAAACCTACTGAACAGAGTTACACCAAATCACAAAAAGCACTATTTCTGGACCAAGATCGAACGTTCTGCCAAATTTGGTGTAAATCGGTTAAGTGGTTTTGGCTGTAGCTGTGTCTAAAATTCCAATGGGGAAAATGCGTTTTGACCCCGCTCCCACCTTTTTCTCGGCTCCCACTTAACAGATCACCCAACACTTTCCATTGTCAAACGAGTCAACAACTAGCACCTTTTGGAAGGTTACATGTCCTACAGCGCCAAAGCTATTAACAACACTGTGTAATATGTGTACTTATATGTTCACTACACATATTGCCCTTTAGGGATTGCTTATATAACATGGTTATTTAAGTGCAGATAACATAAAACAATGCTTTTGTTTTAAAAAGAGAAAGGTTTATTGAAAACACTGTTCTGCTAGTAAGACAACTTAAATTGGTGCCAATTGCCATGGGAATGTTCAGCTTTCATGAATAGACTGTTGATTAAACAACCATTAGTGTTTGTGCCCAGAGCTAGTTGAACCTGCTGCAAGGATGACAGACCTTAGAATTGGCCCAAATTGTATTAAACAAATTCAGCTTTCACAATTAGACTGTTTGTTAAACAATGGATAGGGAATATTATTTTCAAAACAGCTGCTAGCACTGCAGGGATAGCAATGCACTTTGTTTTCATTTAGAGAATAAAGGTTTTTCTTGGCTTTTATACTAGACTGATGGACACTATTTGCCTGATGACTCGTGAGTTTTGGAATTTGAGCCCTCAAACCTGGGCTCATCGCTGCAGGATCAGCAACCTATTAATGGGGTTCTAAAACCAAGACATGGGGTTTGTGAACCCCACAATAGAAAATTCTGGGCCACCACCTATGTGCCAGAGGTCATGGGAATCTCTGTGTGGCCCCTTTAATTTTTTTTCTTTTTTTGCAGACCGCAAGACCGAGTCCTGCACTTGTAATTGTGGCTGCAAGAGAAAAGTTTCTCTTGTGGCAACCACTCAGAGCCTTCAAGTCAAGTCTGTTGACCTAACTTTGGGTTGGCACACCCGAAATGGACAGTTAGAATCAAGGTACCTAGTCTTAATGACCTTTCTTTAGTTTGAGAATAGGATCTTCAAACTGTCCTCGAACCTTGGTTCAAAGACCGTTTGAGGATTTAAAAAGGCAAGATATTTTTAATTTCTAATTCTTTGATGCGCACTCGAAACATTTTTCAAACACTGTAATGCAGTTTTTGCTGAAGCAAAGAGCAGAATTTCTTACATGAGCCCGATTTGGAAAATCCTACTTTTTTTCCATGGACAGATTTCCATAAAACTTGTCATTTTGACCTTCAACCAGTATCACATTTGGATGCACGCATTTCTTGCACGTTTGTTTGAAAGCACCAAAGTTATTAGCACCCTAAAATGCATTTTGAGTGGAAAATGTAGCTTAACTCATGGGACCTGACATGATAACCCAAAATTATAAGTTGCATAGAGCGGAACATGAAAATGATCCCTGTGTTACCCTCAACTTCAGACTTAATTTAAATGTAAAAGGTGGCAGTGAATCAGTGTGAGAATGGCCTGCTATTAAAGGTGGCAAAAACTAGGGACCTGAATAGCCTAGATGTATACAACTGAGATGGTGGAGTGATGGATGGTGTTGAACTCTGCTGACAGGTTGAAGAGAACCAGGACTGCAAAATCCTCCATCAATTTCAAGCCATTAAACGCCACCAATAAATGTAGTGTTCTGATGAGGCCTAAAATTAATCTGATCGTCCGTCAGCAAGGAGTTCAGCTCAGTAAATCACAAAGCTGTTGTCATTTGTGAAATTAATGAGCTTTCTAGATGCTGATATTAGATTTCTTAAACACGAAACTTTTCTTGGCAGTGCCTAGGGAAATCCTTTTCTGTAATGATGATGCAAATGCATATCCATGAGTAGAAGGAACCTGGTCAAAGACAGATGAGTTTGTCACTTGTAATGTACAGAGGTCATCACATCCACAAGGTAGTGGAAAACCTGCTCAGAAGTTTGACTAATGTTTACAAAATTTAACAGAATTCCTTCACCAGATGTGTAATTTGATCTCATTATTTTACCAAGACAATCTGACTCTACTGAGAAAAGCCTGCTTGTGGGATTCATTTTAACAAATAATTTATCTTTCCTCTAATCAGAAAAGTATAAAACAATAGAATAGACAGCATCTGTAAGAAGCCAGGTCAGAGCCAGAACAGCAATTTTATTTTATTTTATATTTTTTATATTCCAATGATATATTAGAAACTACACCTTTTGCCCTCATTTTTTCAGCATTAGGATCCGGGGTTCATGTTTCTGTGGCTCAACAGGCCTGCTATCTTATAAATAGAATCAATGATCCTGTCACAGGTTCTGTAACTTATGATAGGGACAGAATTCATCAGGTTTTCAAGGAACAGCAAATAAAGATGTTTTTCAAACAGATTCCATGGTGAGTTCACAGGAGGAAATATAGTGTTTGTCTAAAATCCTAATACCCTGTTCAAAGCAAGCATTAAAAGAACAGTTATGTACTCCTGGAGCTGACGTAGCCATAGCAGTTATTGATTTGACAGCTGCTAAGGCTTGTCTAGAAGATACACCTCTGGTCAGAGGGTATAAAACATTTCCACCCTATTAAACTTCCATATTGACAATATTACTTAACAGCATACCGGAGGTGAGATTATTCAACCTTTTCTCAGGAATGGACTTCTAAACAATTTTCTTAAAACAAATAAGTTATTTTTAGAGCCTGGATCCTATTGTCCAATAACATTATGACACAGATTGTAAGATATTTACCTACATTCTGGCCATCTGGCTGTTTAATTCTTCATCTACCTTAATCCATAAAGATAGGACTGGATGTCTCCTGGAACGTTATATAGCCTCCTATGCAACATATTTGTCAGAGACCTCTGATTTATGTGAAACATTAAAAGTTTCTACAAGTATTTTATTGGACGCCAAAGATCTTTCAACCTTGTGATCTATTACCTGTTAGTTTTCTATGTTATTTATTTCAGTCTCCAGTGTATCAATATGTAGGATGTTTTCATGATTCAGGGGTTCTCGCTTCATATGCCTTACTTATTGGTTACATTCCTACCTTGTTAATGCAGAAATATTGTTATCTTTTTGATTGAGATGTGCTAATCCTTGTTTTCTATTTGTATGATGTGAATAAGTATTATGAACTAGGTCACAATACTTGGGCATGCTCTTAGGAATCTGCGATTTGCCGGGTATATGACATGTACTATTGTCTGTGGCTTTGTATGCTGAATTTAATTTATCCTTACTTTTTATGTTCTTATTCTACTGATCTACTTAGTATGTGACTTTGTCGGGCCACCCCATTATTCAACCCATACATTATCTGGACTGCTAATATCTACATACACAGATATCACTGGATGCATCAGGTCACAGCCTGATGATTCAATGTTTTTATTTCATTCAGTTATCTGTTTGGACCACCAATTCTAACATATAGGCATATTATTGGTGGTGTTAGGTTTCAACCCTGTGTATCCATTTCTATCTTTTCTTCTTTGACATTATCCCATTCTCCCCAGGATGGCCGTTGCTGGGATAGGTTGTGCACATTTTCGAGTCCTTTTTCATTGTTGATGGCTTCAGCCGAGCGCATATATTTATTCTCATTTCCTGAGAGCGCATGCGGTTAGTATCTGCGGGCGCTACGGTTTGAGTGTGTGTGTGGTTTTTTTTTTCCCCTCACTAGGTGTTATCTCATTGGTAGCGTTTCCATGCCGCTCAGTTTGTATTCTCTTTTGTTTTCAGATTGCGTACTTTTGCCATGTATGCTTTTGCCCTTTTGGACAGTAGGCCCTCTATTCTAATTGACATCTGCTGATCATATGGCAGTTTGTTCTCTATGGAGACGGCATCCATAGGTATGCAGTTATTCTAAGAACCTATGTGCCATTTCTTAGTACCAGTTGCTATGGTAAAGAATTCATTTGTTGGTTATTCTGTTTCAGCAGTTTACATGGTCATATTATTAATTTGGTTTGAGGACCTTTTCTTCGGGCCTCATGTCTGGTTTGATAGAAATTCCCCTGGGGCCTGGGTGGTCTTCAGGGTGTTTTTTCCCTTATTTAGGTTGGAGTGATTGCTTCCTTTTTGGTAGGTGCCATATTCCGTGTGCGTTGTTCACAGTACTTAAGCATGTTTATTGAATAGCACCTTTCTGCACTAGTTTTGGAACTGGAGTAGCATGTTATGGTATTTATTTCTTATGAGGTTTGAGATTCTTAGGTTCTATACTCTCACCTTTGGACAGGTGGATACAACATGGAAAGATTTTTTTATGCAGGAGTTCTTATACACAATTGTTTTCACCATACATACACGGTTTTCACTTATTGGGCAATCATTATTTGATTTTCTCCTTTTTATTTCTTTCTCTTCTTTCCTTGTTCTTACCTTCCCTCCCAATCCCTTTTTTGTAGGTTTTCTTTTATTACCACTGTGCAATTACCCACAGGCATGCATTACTATGTCCTGATGATGATCCTATAATTTAAAGAGGATCGAAACATCCTTGACATAGACACTATGACGCTTTTGATTATGTACAATTGATTATGGGTGCTAAGGTGTCGTACTATGTACACTGGTGACTCTGTAATTTTGAAATTTTTGTCATACATTTATGCTTGAGTGACTTCTTGTGTGCCCCGTGCGGTGACTTACCCTACAAATTATTTTAATTGTATCAATAAATACATGGATTTAAATATTTGATTTAACAGAGTATCTTTGGTATCATTTTTCTCCCAGTGTATCATTTGCTATATATTCTACTTAGGGACCTGTGTTCCTTACAATACCTCCTGTTATGGCACATATCAAAACTTAGTTTTGCTGCAAACACCCTAGTTTTTTACAGGTAGATTTTGGCAGGTCAAACGTAACAAAAGGTACTAAGGGAATAATGACCAGTAAATACTATAACGTAAATTTTGGTGTGGAAAACATCCAAGTCCTCATGTAAGCCCCATTTGTCGGGCAAAACTCTCTATGGTTTACTCCGTGCACCCAGTGAATTCCAGACACTGAAGTAAGTGTTAGATTTGATCAGATGTGATAAATATTACTTGTTCCTCCGATCCAAGCTTACTCGGGACCTCCGATAGGATGTAAGAGCCCTATCTTTGCTAAGCCCAACAAGAGAAACTTGTCACATTCTGGATTTTTTGCATTTTTTTTGTAACAGTGTCAATCAAGATGTGAAAGCACCACCCCTTTCAATTTGAAGAGAAACACACAAACACCTGTAAAAAGGGGTATTGAGGGGAGAAAGTTCTCATGGAATGTTTTAGATCCAGGAACTTCGTTTAGTCCGGCTGTAGTTAGATTTATATTTTTTACTTGGCGGACACAACCTTCTTGTTCTCAGGGTGCTGTACAGTCAAAAAGCTGTGCAGCACTGTAAGAGGCTGGAAACAATTGAAAAGAATGGCAAATAACGAAGCTGCTGGGATGAAATGACAAATGATTGCTGAAAATGGTGACCATGTACAGCACCGTATCAGTACAGGAGTGCTGCATTTCCACAGTGGCTGGAGCTCGACAGACATTCATATCTACTTGGTAAAATCAGAACATTACCAACCTAATAAAGGCCATGTTACCTAGCAGTTTCACACATGGGCGTTACCCTCCACCCTGTCTTAAATAGTTTCTCTTTCGTAATTTGTCTTGGGGTCCATACTCAGTAGCTTCACATGACATTCACTCAATCACAAAGCTTTCTATTCCACTCGTGGCCATTAAGCATTAGTCTACTCTTTAGGTTGAGCATGGCAGTGCACAAGCGCTGCTTTTCTGATGCGTTGGTACGTATCTAGGCTTTTAACCACGCCCACCGCACACGCATCACTAATACTCGTTCATGGGCTTGCCCTTCAAAAATCCTTTATTTCCGTTGGTAAATGCTTTACGTTTGTCCCTCCTTGGGGCGGTTTAGTTACCGCCTTTGACATCGCCCCAGTTACGTGTCTAATTGCACTTTTGCCGATAGGTTTGACTGCAAGGGATCTTCTTTTTCCTTTTGTGTGCTCCTTCACGCTGATGGCGTGACCCTTTGAACCGGCTCGCCTATGGAAAAGTGTATTACTTTATATTTTCCATTTATGTGGCAAGAAAAGTCGGGTTAGGAGTTTACAATGCTAATAGTTCTAACTCGAGCAAATGCGAGACCCATAGCATTGCAAATGCTTGTCACAGTTACTCTCACTGTGGTCCAGGCCTTTGCTTTTAAACATGTTGCTTTCTTTGGCAGGGGTGTGGAGGGCTCGTCGCAGCATGGAGTGTCTGTCTGGTCTGTGTACAGCTGCTTGTCTTGCAGCACAAATACTACATTGCGTTCCGAAATGTACTTCTTCATGCTATTCAGCCACAATAAATGTCAAGATAGCCACAAAGTTTGCAATATCGCATGGAGTTTTTACTGTGTTGTTCCTGGTTGGTTGACACCTCTTGATACCACCGAGAAGATGGCAGTGCTCTCAAATGTTGAGTAGAGAGGGCATAAGACCTAAAGTATTGTGTGTGTTTGCTGCATAATGTGATCACCTTTTCCATTGACTCTTTTTTTTTTTTTTTAACTTCTTTTAAAATGTTTCATTTTAAGTATCACATTCCATAATGAATTTTGTTTACATTAGTCTTGCAAATGGCAAAATCCCAATCTAGTTGAAAATGAATAGAGCAAAAAGTATTTTCAATAAAGGAAGTTGTATTTAGCATCTAATGCCTTAAAACCTTCTGAATATTTACATAGTACAGTTGGGTTCATTGCATTTATTCAAATTGTTTTTTCCAAATGGCATGAATAGTGAAAGAAACATTTGTAAAGTTAATACATGTATCTGTGTTTTTTCCTTTAAAGATAAACTTGCAATGGAGGGGATCGTTGTACAGCGGGCTGAGTGCAGGGCAGCTGCTAGCGAAAGCTATATGAAGCTCAAGAGGTTGGTGTTTTCATTCTGTTTTTTCAGTGTGTGTGTCGGTGTGTGTGTTCATGACTATCTTTGTTTATATCTGTGTGATTGTAGTGTATGTATAAAAAAAAAATGTATATATATATATATATATATATGTGTGTGTGTGTGTCAGTGGGTTCTGGCTAAACTAGCCTTGATCATGACACCGGCCGCAATATTCTTTTATTTTTATACAAAACATGTGAAACATTAGAAAACAAAAAAGCATACTTCCTAGGGTTACGCAGTGGACGCTATCTTAGACTATACAAGAGTTCATTCATTCTGAACTTGTAAACACATTACAACTGCTACCAATCAACATAGCACCACTTTCATAAACATAGCAGTGATTTATTTTCACTTCATTACTCCAATTTTCATTGGCCGTATTTGAAAATATATAAATGTTCTCACTATCCTAGTGGGTTCTTCTTAATCAATTTGCCAAAAATCCATTAATCTAAGTATGTGCATAGAACTACATACTCTAAAATAATTGGTTATTCCACTTCAGTGCATGAATGTAAATGTGCCAAAATGCCAGGGGTAGCAGAGGGGGCATCATCATTTAACCTTTACTTTCACTCACACACGCTTGCTTACACATACACACACATTTACACATAAACACACATGTTCTCATATAAGCAAACTCACCTGCTAGGGCGCACATAATATATTAAAAATCATTTTTCACTTACCTCTGCTGCCAGGGGGGTCATATTTCAGAAGATTGTAATCGTTATTACACCAATTGTGCATAATAAAATAATATTCACTCAGTGTAATAATGAATTGACAAAAAACAAGGACAGTGGGGCTGCCTTTGTATGCCTGCCACTGTATGCCTGCCACTGACTGTGCCACCGCTGAGGCCAGGGGTTGCAAAGACAGTGCCAGGAATCTCATGGGGCAAGCCAAGGGTCGTGGTTGTGACCCCTGAATGACCTCTGTGCTTTAGTGGGCTCCCATTTGTGTCCAATGATTTCCTCACTCTATACACTTTAAATTGTGTCTCTTAGGTACCCATATTCTTCCAGTTGTTATTCTTAAAGCATATTAAAAACTCTGAAGCCATACTGCAACGTTTTTAACTCCTTTATCAAATTTGATGCAAGGACATGTCACCATATACACTGTAAAGGGAAGTGGCGAAACGCTGGCCAAGATGGCTGGGTAGAGCTATTCACCAGTGCCCAGGATATTCTTTTTCAGTGTCCCAGCCTGCTGCTCACCTCAGGGAATCATATATGAGGCATTGTAGGCTGCTGCTGTCCTGAATGGCTGCTGCTACCACTCTGTGTGGCTGGGACTAGCTCGGCCTATAGCTGCTATAACACCTTACCAGTCACTTGATGACGGTCACAACGCTGGAGACAAGGCTGTGCTACTCTTAGGGATGGCAAAGGGTTTCAGTCGCTTATCCCATCCCAGTGTCTGCCTGTGCCCCACAAAACTCCCAGAGGCCTTGGGGGCTGCTCTGGACCATGGATAGAAACATAGACTAAATCCTATCGGGCGTGGCAGGGCTAATAGCCAAGAGGAGGAGAAGCTGAAGAGCCCTTTCTGAGAACTATGCTGCCTGAGCCATTGCGAGGTTGACCTATTGCTCCATGTCGGATCTCCTTACAACAGCCCCCAAGCCTGACTTGCAGTCTTTGCACCACACGCTGACTACTTGGGAATGTGGTGGCCCCCTGAAGATGTGGGCTGAGGCGTAGCCCAACGATCCACCAGGTACTGAGGAAGTCTCCTCTACTGCGTGCAGGTACTGATGAGCTGGCACTGGGGACGGTGCTGCCTGATGCGTGCATTCTAGCCACTGAAGCCTGACTGCTCGCTATGATTCTCCAAGCAAAACCTCCCCTACCCTACTGTGAGATCATGGTAAGGTGGCCCACTACAATCCTGGAACTCAGAAACCTAACGGTGGAATTCTCCTGGTGGTGGGTCGCTCAGAAATATGAGGCATGCGTCTGGGTCCTGCAGGAGCTGGTAAAGGATTAGTGCTGCTCCATACCTGGTACGATCTTGCCACATAGGTGGCAAGTTCTAGTGAGTGAATCCAGGACTTAGTTTCGCCCTATGACAAACAACATCTACAGAACCTCACCCAGACATTAGTATGGGGACCTCAAACAGGGTAAGTCCCCTTTGAACAGAGGTAGCAGACCTTGGCAAGGGCCAAACAGGCCTCTCAAGTAATGCCAGACACTTGCGTGAGTGAAGATGGGGGGGCATTAAATTAATCGTCTTGGAGATTAAATCTAGTCTCAATGGAATTGACACCAAAATAGACCATCTCAGTGCTAGAAAGGACCTAATGAATGACGGGCTCAATAAACAAGGTGAACACATACAAATGGCTGAATCTAGGATGTTGACTTTAGAAGATGAGCACCCCATTGTTAAAGATACAGTACAACGGCTTGAGCAAGACCTTATGAAGGTAATGACAAAATAAAAAGACTTGGAAACTAGATCATGTGGAAATTATTTGCACATGGTGGGTCTCCTGGAAACTACTGCCAAGACTGATTTGCATATGGCTGGGTACAAACTTAAGTAGCTTGCCGAGCAAACGAATGATGGGTAGGGATGCTACCCTGAGCGATTGCCAGACAAATTACAAGCATTCCTCCAATCACCTTTTGTTTGTTTGAAGATAGAATATACTCAACGGTGCATGACACATACTCCCGCATAGATTTCTGGCTTTCCTCCCAGGGGTTTCTCCCATGAATCACAGAGATCCAGCATCTATCTTGTATACTCTCTGACCATTCTCCGGTGGTATGTGTGTTTGAGCTGCCTAGGGATGCCCCCGCTTCTTGAGCCTGACGCCTTCCCAACAGTCTGCTGGAAGATGCAGTCCTCATCAAAGTTTACAAGATATTACCTAATTTTTTTTAACTTAATGTTGGCTCTGTCCCCCATTTGCGACAATATGGGAAACTTTCAAGTCCTACATTAGAGGGTTCACAGCGAGCAAATATGTTGGAGTTCTGCACTCCATTAGGGCACGATTACTCAATCTAGAGACAGAGATGGCATGACTGGAAAACACTTATGCCTCGAGCAAGGATCCACATACACTTTTCCAATTAGCTGACATCACGCGGGAGCGTAGGGATCTACTGGATAGCGATACACAATTCTTGGCTAGGGACATCAACGCCAGTAGCAGGTTCGCTTTAAACCGGTTTGACAGTCCTACTTCTCATCAAGCCCAAACCTAGAGGGAGGAACATTTACTTTTAACATCAGGTGTGTCCCACCCTGAAATGTTTTCTGGGTTGGGCAGAGCTGGTACTGAATCGCCAAGTATTTATTTCATCACTGATACAGCTCAGAATTTCAGCACCTGGCCAGACTGCTCAGCTTCAGATACGGGCCTCCAGTGAAGCGCTAAAGATGCGCTATGGTTCCTACTGTTAAATCTACCATTTCTTCAACTGTTCCAATGCAGCAAGCACCTGCTGTCAACTAGTACCAGTTCCGTGTGTCTGGCACCCAACCCTCTGATGGTGGTGACACACTTTCCGCCAAATCGATAGACAAACTTGTGGCCAGATTTGTTGATGGTTTGGAGTCTCTCCTATTACCAGTTCTAGAACATCTAGGGGTTATAGAGCAGAAATTGCTGACACCCGACGCAAACACACATCCTCCCTGTCAGATGTATACTGATGTGCATTCACCTATAACCAGTAGGCCCTGGCAAGAGCTGTGTGATGTCAGGGCCTCTGTTTCCGTGATGGGGCTTTTCGTGTGTAGGTGGGTTAGTTCCCCATTCTTCACTAAACTCTGCCTCCTATCAGTTGCATTGTGCTCGAATGGCAGGGGCTGCTGTTAGAGGGAGGGTCAATCCAAGAGGCATTGCCACATCTCCATCTTGAGATCTTCTGGGACCTGCCAATGTAAAAAAAGGGGAGTTGTGACGAGCGAATAAGCAGTACAATGGTATATGACCCTTAAAATGTTGTACTTAATCTTCCACCAGCGCCCAGCCAGCACACAGCAGTTAAGGTGACTGTTCCTCCCCTTATATGGCCCAATCATGCCCACAGCTGAAAAATAAGGTACTATTTTGGCTCCACTCTCAAAGTAATTTTTCTCTTTAGGAGGCCCATAACATTCTGATGGTTCGCAGGGTGAAATGGATTTGTTCTTCCAATGAGGATTTAGAGAGTGACTGTGTGGTAATCCATTTTAGACACGAAAGTTTGACACAAGATCTTCTAGTCAAACATAACCTGATGAGCATTTTGCTGAGTTCTATCACATTATTGCCACAAGGGTTTTCCACAACTGGAATAATCACAGGTGCACAGCTCCTGATCTTAACCACAGTCCTCACCCTGCTAATCTCATACAAATTAGTTCTTGGAATGTGCCTGGTTTTACGAGCAAGTTATCTCCAGATCGGCATAGTTTAGTGACATCTGCACATATAACATGTATACAAGAAACCTGGAGCCTGAATGATGTCCACATTGAGGGTTTTTCTTAAGCAACACTTTCCAGCTCAGATGGAGCTAAATGCAGCTTAGTCGTATTACTAGGTACCCTGCTTCTAGTCAACATCATTAAGACATATACAGGTTCCCTGCATTATAAATGTGTTCTTATATCACACAGGAAAGACTATTAATTGTTAATTGCCAATTTTTATACAACTTTTTAACTTCCACACGTAGTGCAGTACTCACAAAATTAGAGGAAGATCTGACCACTTTCGTCCGTGCACTGATGAATTTGGGCTAGACCAGTTACACTTACTGCATAATTCATACTGCAACACTCAGAATAGCATATTATTCAGATACAGATTAAAATTCCTGGAAGATGAACAACACTACCTCTTGTCAACAATATTTGCTCATAAGTAGGAGAGCTAAAACCACCATTGATTATATTATATTATCTAAAACCTAACTCAGTCAGCAAACCATAACCGGTTGGTCCTCACCTTACGACTTCAAATTAGTAAGCATGTTCTCCACAATATCATAGGTGAAATTGGTGTATCCAGGATCAAATGGTCCACGTTTGAAATGGACTAGCGTTGAACCCTGCCAGTTCTTTAAAAGATTAATAGAAACCAACAAACAGGACTTCAAGTCCTGTTTATCCGAGATAATTATAGGGCTATCCATACAGCTTTTCGAAACCTCACAACCTCTGTTATTACTCCACTTTCACAAAGACCTAGGCCAGCCGGGCTGATGTGACCAATCCTGTCTCAAAGCATCATCAAAACAGCTACGATTAGCCCTTAATGCATCCCTCAGAGACTCTTTTGATTGAGGTTCTTAGAAAACTATATATGGAGGCACTATATGCTAGAAGAAAAGATGCCACAGGAGGAGGCCTGGGCACGCTGGAAGAAGCTGCTGTCACTAATAGTCTTGTTCTGGAAGACCATCAACTCTCCTTTTTTGAAAAATAACACAGCCACAGATTTAGACTTGCATGTACTGATGTAGGCATGGGTTGATCATTTTTCAAACATTGTTAGTCCTTCATCTACACCAGATCCTTTATATAAGAATTTAACCCAAATGGGCCCAACTCTCACTGAGTGCAAGCCAATAACGTTCAGTTTAGATAAAGTCATTAGTGCCATTGAGAAAAATGCCAGGGGGAAAGCAGCAGGACCAGATGGCATCCCAGTCAACCTGTTTTATCCTTTTGCCGGACTTACGGGCCTCAATTGTAACACAAGTTTTGAATGCAGCAGTAAATAGTTAGAATCCAACAACCTGGGTAGAATCACTGGTAATTTAGATTTTGCAGAGGGCTCTAAATGTGATTGCAAATGCTACCACACCATTTCCCTCCTGGACTTATCTGCCAAGATTCTTGGTAGCGCAGTCTTGGAAAGGCTAGAACAGTGGTTACCAACCTGTGGTCCAGGGACCCCTGGGGGTCCGCTAAGCCTCCTATGGGGTCCGCTACAGCTTAGAAAATTAAACAGCATTAACCGATTAGGTCCCCAGTTTACAGAAATGATTTAGTGGGGGATCGCCATACTCCAATAATGAGTCAGTGGGAGTAATCATAAAGTGGGGGTCCACAGAAGTCAAAAGGTTGGGAACCACTGGGCTAGAAGATTGGGCTGAGGCCAACAGTGTGCTTACATGTCCCAATATGAGTTCAAGAGGAGCCTGGGCGTGTGCAACAATGCATCAACCTAGACCTTCCAATAGGGATATATATGAGGACCAAGACTGACCATCTTTATCCAGTTTTTTTATCCAGTGCTTTTGATTTGGTAAATCATTCAGTTTTGTGGCAGACCTTGTCTTCCTGGGTGCACCGTCTGAAATTCTGTCTTTACAATCTCAGTTTTATAGGAACCTATCTGCAGCGGTGCACTATGGACCCAATGGGGGAGTGATCCTCATCATTCAGTATTCGGAGAGGAGTTAGGCAGGGGTGGGTGCTGGCTCCGTTTCTCTTCTTTCTTTATAGAAATAATGTGGACAGAGTGCAACAGGGCGTGGCTGCTGACTTTCCACCAGCAAAAGGAAGGGCATTGACGGACCTCCTGTACATCGACGAGGCTGGGCTAATGTGAAAGACCGTTAATGGCCTTCAATGTCTAATGGATAGCTTCACAGAATTTATGGAGGAGAGGGAACTTAAAATAAACCTAAAGAAAACGTAGCAATGATCTGTGGAGAGGGTGTGTGTAAGTCACAGTCACTAAATTAATGGCACACAGATCACAAGGGCCACATCATTCTATCTGGGCATTCTTTTTACTTCCAGTGGTTCCTGGACAAGGCATATTGAAAACCATTGGCTAAAGATGGTGCAGGGCTGCAAGGGAATTTTTAGGTTTGCCTCTAGATTGCGTTGTAAACCAGTCAGGGAAATGGTCACAATTTACGGAGCCAAATGTATTTCTGTGGCCTCTTATGATAGGCTTTAGGATTATGAAAAACACAACATTTTGCAAACCCAAGAGAACATTTTTCTTTGGTGACTACTTGCTGTTCCTTGGTATACACTGGTGGATACAGTATACACGAAACTTGGCACGCTACTCCTGGAAGACCTCTTAATGATGAAACCTGTACAGTTGTGGCACTGAATTTGGAGCAAAGAGGAGACTGGGTTTACAAATCCATTTTTAGGGTCGAGCCTGTGATAGCATGTGCTAGTGCATGTGTATCGCTAGTGAGATGCTGTTGTAGTTGAAAAAGGGCTTGGAGCCCGCCTGTAGCTTAACATTTGTTGCCTTGTCTGGCACTCTTCTTTACAGCCGAATAATTCATCACTGGAGGTCATACCATCAATTTAGTTCCCGTCTGTGGAGCAGAGACCTAGCACTAATTGATTAGTGCTCCTCCACTGCTCCAGACAGGATTGAGGCACTATTTTGTTCTTTTAACTTTTAGTGCCCTGCAAACTGAAAGTACGTGACTGGCAAAAACATGCCCAGCAGGAGGAAAAAACCTAAAAAGTTGTATTTTCTATAGTGTACTTTTTGTTATTTTATCAAGCCTTCTATCACTTTGCACATGTTTTGTTTTTGTTCGGGGCACTGTTCTCCATCATCTTGTTCTAAATATGGCAAAGCAACATTGTTTCTTCCTTATGTATAATTGTTGAAATTATACTTTAACACATAATCGTGCAGTGTCTCCCCATCCACCCCACTCCAATTCAATCCGCCCCATCCATTCCAAACCACACACCCCTAACACTCCAGTCCACGACACTCCAATCCTCCCGACCCATTCCACTCCAATCCCAAACAATCCACCCCACTGCAATCCAAACAATCTGCTCCACTCCAAAACAATCTGCTCCACTCCAGTGCAAAAAGAACTGCCCCACCCCAATCCAAAACAATCTGCACCACTCCAATCCAAAACAATCTGCCCACTCCACTCCAAAACAATCTGCCTCACTCCAATCCAAAACAATATGGCCCAATCTAAAACAATCTACCCCTCTCCAGTTCCCATACTCTAATCCAGTCGTCCCCACACTAATCCAGTCATCCCCACACTAATCCAGTCGTCCCCACCCTAATCCAGGCCACCCCATCCCAATTTGCCCCACTCCAGTCCAAAACAATCTGCCTACTCCATTCCAAAACATTCTGCCCCACTCCAATCTAAAGCAATCTGGCCCACTCCAGTCTGCCCCACCTCACTTCAAAACAATCTGCCCCACTCTAATCCAAAACAATCTGCCCCACTACAGTCCAGAACAATATGCCTCACTACAATCTCTCCCAATAAAAATCATCACAACAATCTGCCCCGATCCAATCTGCCCCATTCCAATCCAAAACAGTCTGCCCAATCCAATCCCATACCATCTGCCCCACTCCACCCTGCCCGCACCAATTAAAACAATATGCACCACTCCAATCCAACAGTCTACCCCACTCCAGTCCACCCAACTCCAATCCACAACACTACCACACTCAATCTAAAACATTCTGCCCCACTCCAATCCAAAACAGCCTGCCCCACCCTAATCTAAAACAATCTGCCCCACTCCAAACCAAAACAATCTGCCCCACTTCAATTCCCCCACTCCAATCCAGTCCACCCCACTCCAATCCAGTCCATCTCACCTGAATCTGCCCCACTCCAGTCTGCCCCACTCCAGTCCAAAACAATCTGCCCCACTCCAGTCCAAAACAATCTCCCCCACTCCATTCCAAACCAGTCTGCCCCACTCCATTCCAAACCAGTCTGCTTCACTCCATTCCAAACCAGTCTGCCTCACTCCATTCCAAACCAGTCCTATCACTTCAGTCCAATCCACCCACCCCAATCCAATCTAATCACCCAACTCCAATCCGCCTCATCCCATTTAAGTCCACCCCACTCTACTCCAATCCACCCCACTACCTCAGTCCACTGCAACCCAAACCACCCTTATCCACTGCACGCCACAACACTCTTTGCCAGTGAACTATTGAACTGTACTCTTTCACTCTTCCACTCTGACACTCCACACCACTAAATTTTAGCCATGCTGTAGAGCAGCCACACTGATGTACAACATGGCAAAAACACATTTCAAAAGCCAATAACGTTTGTATAGGCAAGACCTATTGGCTTTGCCAATGCCTGTATTGAATTGTTTAAGGTTAGACAAGGTACAGAGAATCCTGTGGCTCTTGGGCATTTCCAGAGAGCTGGCCCAGCTCAACGATCCCTTGTTAGATGGACCAGACAGTACAATGCACTTCAGTAAGAGGGAACTAGATTTGATATTACTCAATCACTAGACGTGCCAAAGGCATCCTCAGGCCCTCTGTAGATACATACCTATCTGTGGCACCAAACAAAGGTTTATAGAAGTACCTGTTAATTACATCAAACATTAAACATTGTTTTGTCCTGACATGATTAAGCCTGGGCACAGTCCAAATGCTGGTGGCCTTCCCGAAAATGAAGGTATGTCCAGAGGCGGCTGTAAAATGTGGTTGTGACGAAAGATCGTCCCAAACCACAATGCATTTCATTTTATTTTGTATCTCTTAAACTGATATTAGGGCATTATGTCTAAAACCGTTGTTTATAGCTAAAATATGAGGAAGGTTCTGGTAACTTACCTGTTTCTGTGTTTCTTCCAGGATTTAAATATGTGTTTCAGAGTTTCTTATTTAATTTGGAACGCTGTTCATATCAGGGAACATAGGAATCCTTTGTAACAAATTTCTCTGCCTTGAGACACTTGTGGATCTCTTGTTTATTTTTTTAAATTGTAATATCAGGCTAATCACCTTGTTTTACATCAACATTGTGGACCCTAATTAGAGGCTTTTGTTGCATAGAATATAGAGGTTTACCTGTTCTTTTTTTTTTTTTGTATTTTTTCTTCAACAAGAAATTTATGGGATGGGCTACTTCGCACAATATGTGCTCTTAGGCATGCCAAGCTCCACCTGAATTAACAAATACGCAATAGCACTTTCTCTGACTCTATGGATCTTTGTTACTTGCTTGTCTATTTGCTTATATGGTTTTGCACCTTATGCTGAGACGAAAGACTTAACTTCTTGTATATGACATTATTTGTATGCATTTCAATCATGATGACCTTTGAATTGTCTTCCTATGAACTGCTATATCTTGTTTTTTTGGTGATGATTCAGGTTATCCATTGGATTGCTGTTAAGATGAGGACTGTTTATATGTAACTTGGAATTGCTGCATGCTCTTTTTTTTTTTTTTTTTTTAACCAAATAAAGAATAATGTGTGATTTTGCAGAACATCAAAAGTAGTTTTCCAATACATCATTTTAAACCCCGGAAAGGGTATTGAGCTGCATCTGACTTGGGCAAATACCTATCAGCAGTTTTCGCTGATAGGTATTTGCCCAGCACCTTGCACGTTATGGTTGCGTCTCCAGAACCAGTCAGGCATACAGTAAGCCTAGACGTTTGCCCTGTGATGGCTTCTCTGTACAATCTATTCTGCCACCTTTGCTATGTTGTAAGTTCTATTTTAGTATTAGGAATCCAATATTTTTACCATTTTAAAGGGAACTATAGACAGTAGAAACAAGCTATGTTTTATTTACAGTCACTACCCTTTGTGATTGCTTGTCTAACAGCAGTTAATTCAGTGTGTAATTAAACACAGGAAATACGGCTTCCGGAGAAATTCACCTGTTTGATGCAGTTTATTTTTAAAATTGTACGTGTTTTAATCTGTTATCTTAGCCTAATGTTCTCATTCAATCTTGTGATACGTATTTGTGGATCAATTATTTTTTATTGTTATTGCACCTGTCTGTTATGGCCTTTCTGGCCAAATAAATTTATTTGACTGACTTAATATTCTTGGTCAAAACTGTCTCAACGAAGCAATACCAGTCCTGATTTTACATTCCTTTACTTGGTTTAGGTATTTGTACCTCATTCTTGAATTGTTGATGTTTGAGGTGTCATTTTGCATTAACCTGTTCCGTGCGTCAGACAGCTGGGAGCTGTGGGTCGGATGGCTGGTAGCCGTCCAGAGTCACAGTGCTCGTGTGCGTGGGACGAGCCCCAGCCACCCTCGCATATGAGTCAGGAAATCCCTTGGGGGGGGAAGGGGTTGGGTTACCAGAGGGATTCACTGCTGCTGAAAACAGCCTCAGGAGGTGGGGAACAGCTTCCCTACCGTCCAATGCTATTTTTGTTTTTCAGAGTTTTTTTGGTTTTTATGGAAATGACAAATAGGCGCAATGACATAATTTCTCTGAAATTGAAAGTGACCTAAACCGATTGGCTCATTTCACTTTCTCTGTATCGGTGCTCGTGGGGCTATCTCAGCCCCCCAAGCACCAGTCCAGACGGGATATGTATTGTTAGATAGGGGAGAATCCCCCCTTTCGAATGGTACCCCTTCCAATTGGATTCCTGCTTGAGGATCACCCACGGAGGACAATCCCCAAACAGGGATTCACTCCATTAGGCACCAGGGAGTAGGAGAGGCCCCTTGGGCAAGGGCTTTTGCTCCCCCTATATTTTTTGGGTATAATTCAGTCTTTCTGCCCCCTGGAGCAGAAAGCCCACTAGACACTAGGGAAGACTTTTTTATTATTATTATTATTTTTTTTATTTTTTTAAAAGAGGGGTGTGGTAATGTAAATGGGGATAAAGTCTTTCTGCCCCGATAAACAATTTCGATTTCTCTACAATATGTTTTGGGCCCTTCCCTGTCATGGGCACTAGGCCTATCCACACAAATGAGGTACCAGTTTTATTGAGAGACTTGGGGGAATGCTGGGTGGAAGGAGGTTTGTGGCTCCCCTCAGATTCCAGAACTTTCCATCACAGAAATGTGAGGCAAATGTGTTTTTTAGACACATTTTGAGGTTTGCAAGGGATTCTGGGTAACAGAACCTGGTGGGTGCCATGCAAGTCACTCCCATCCTGGATTCCGCTGGGTGTCTAGTTTTAAAAAATGTACGGGTTTGCTACGTTTCGCTAGGTGCTGGCTCAGCTGGAGACCAAAATCCACAAGCTAGGCACACTGCAAAAAAGAAAGTCCATTTTGGATGGAAAAATGTGATGGGTCCATGTTGTGTTTTGAGCTGTTTCTGGTGCCGGGAACTAGGCCTACTCACACAATTGAGGTACCATTTTTATTGGGAGGCTTGGGGGAACACAGAATAGTATTATTACCAATTGTCTTTCTCTGTATTTGCGCCTTCCAAATGTAAGACTGTGTGTAAGAAAGAAGTCATTTTGAGAAATACCTTCTAATTCACATGCTAGTTGGGTACCCCCAAATTCAGAGATGTGCAAAGAACCACTGATTCTAAACTCCATTTAGCAGTCAAGAAATTACTGGTGATGGAGTTTTTGTTTTCCTTTTTAGGCGCATGGAGCCACTGGACCTTGTTTGTTTTGAGAGGGTGGGGGAGTTTGTAAGATATTTGACACAGTCGCCGAAGAGCATTTTCTCTACCAGTTCCTGGTAGGTTCTGATGAAGCTTTCTAGGTCTTTTGGTGCATTAAGCCTCTGTGACATTGGGGCCAGCTTCTTCTTGATAGATTGGTGTTCTAACATCATAGAAGTTTGCCATTTTTTCTATGGTGATCATTTTATCACCGCAACCTGTTTTTATCTCTGACTTATAGTTCTACGCAGTAGCACGTTTTGTTAATTGTGTATTGTATGTCAAGCAAGAATGAACACCTGGGCAGCAAACTATTGTCTTAAATGTAGTCAGTCACGGATTGAATCCTGTGGGAGTTGAATATTGGTGTGAGTGTCGTGAGTACCAGGATAGTGTTCAAGGTCTGAACGAAATTATTTTCAAGGAGCAATGGTTCCAGTACTGTGCGCTTCTAAACTTCCCTTTCAAAACCATGTGAATGGATCAGGGCACCCTTTGCTCTTCAGGCTTCTTGGTAATCTGCACAGTTACACCCCATTCACTAAGTTTTGCATTAAAATCTATGCGTATACAGATGAGACAGTGTTAATGGTTTGCAATGTGAATTTTCATGTCCTTGTGTGAAATAATAATAATGAAATAGAGTAAAAGTTATTATGTCATCACTGCTGCAGTGGTTCTGGAAAGGACGTATCAATGTACTCGAAGAAACAACCAGGGAGATCACCAGGGTTGAATTCACTGCATGGTTAGTTCTTGTTGACTGACATGAACACCTGCCAAAGTCCTCCTGCTTTTGTTTTAGATAGCTTGTAAAGTGTGACCGGTGGACTCTTGAGGTTCCCAAGTTGATAGTAACCCGGTTTCCTGCAAGCCCATGATTGAGTGGTTATCAGGTTCCTCTTTTTCTGTAGATCCTGTGATCATCAATGAAATCAGGGACCCATTTCTATGCTTTTCCTGTCATCCATGAAGTTGCTTATGTTGCTAGTCCGGAGCTAGAATTTGGTTTGAGCTTCAAACATTTGGTGGCAGTTGCAGGTTTAATAGATGCAGAATTTCACTGGTTAATTGTTGTGAGTTACTGACTTGTGAAGATTCTGTTCATTACTCTGAGGAGGCTACATCTCAAAGCCACGGTTCTCTTGTGTGGCAAAGCTTTAACCTTTACTTGGCTCCTGGTTTACATTTTGTTTTTCCTGTGAGCAGGACACTCTGGTATTCATCCATGTCTGATGTTTGTTTGTTGCCACTGTTTTACGGCTGGTTTATTATGTACTTGGAGACCAAGACTCTTTTTACCTCTTTAGTACATTGTATCATCTCCATACTGCCTCTACAACTGTGTGGGTCTGATATTCTGCTTTGTAAATCTTGGGCCCGTAGATACTTGCTCCTGTAGATTGCTTCCTGCTGAATTGACAGATTTTCCTGCAATGAAGACAGCTTATGCTTTGCTCCCGATAAGGTTTCTAGTGAGCTGGTGAATGGCTAAGTAATTTTTACTTAGCTGATAAAAGTGCTTGGGTCCGTGCCCGCCAATACATAGTTTGTGTCTTTGCTCACTGTGTTTTCCCTTATTGGTCCTGCTTAGACAATCAAGAATCAGAAGTTTATTTCAAAAGGATTCCTTGTTCTCAGGCTTTGTATTTACTGGCACATTGATGAAATTTCTTGAGTCGTTAATATTTGTAAGGATTTTCCTTGTTTCGTCTCCATGGGTGAGGGAGTTCAATCCAGTATGCACTCGGGTTGTAATCGTTTAGGCTGTAGGATAACTTCATCTGACAGTGATGTCTAAGAGTAATCTACTTTTTCTATGTACATTGCATTTACTAGAGTTTTTATCCTGGCATCACCAAATATGAAATGTTTCTTTTCACTCCTAAATTACAACTCCGTTCTAGGTGTTACTGTGATCATCATTGATCTCTGGCTGAATTTAGTGAGTCCTTTGAGCCTGTGTGGGTGTCTGTTGTTATTGCTTTCCAGGTCTTTCCTACTTTTTGTCATCCTTGCTCATTTTCATTCAGTGTTTGCACTACTGTTTTTTCATATGCTTTCGAAAAAGTCTTCGTAGTGTCTTTCTGAGTGAATTTCCAATTTATTGTGTTGATTGGATTAGATTCTTGATTTTGAGATTTTCTGTGTGAAGATTTACATCTTCTTTCACATCATGTACCCCAGTTTTGATTTTTAGGAGTAGATTTTGAATATCACCGATTGCGGTAGGACTCCCTGGAGAAGTGAGCCTTTGATTTTCAGCATCAGTTAATTCTGGGGTCACACCATTTTTGACCAAAGTTACAGATGGGTTCTTTGATTGCCATTAAAAAATTAGGCCTTATTTTGTGAAATTCTCTATTCCTCTGCAATGACTTGTGACGGTATTGTATTTTGATCACTATGAGGCTGTCTGTTTGCATCAAGGAAAGAATGTGTATATTTGAGTAGGTCCTTAATGATGAGAGGATTGTGAGTAATGCCTAAAGTGGTCGCTCATTTAAGGGTTGCTTGATGTTCTAAGCCACCAATGTCCTCTGGAGGCACTGTCCTGAGCCCTGTGTGATTTCAGTTAAATTTCCCTTCTTATACTCTGTGGCTGGTTTCTAAGGTGTTAGAGAACTAGTAGGCATTGATTGTTGATTGGTTGATCCCTCAGACTCTGGCTCCTGATGGTTTGCATCTTGATTCTGCCATTCATCTTTGCTGAGTTTCCATGCCTGTTGCTCTTCACTAGAGGGATGAGCCCTAAGCAAAGGTATAGATTTTCATTTTTTTTGTGTTTTATTTCTGTGAATCCTTGAAATTCTAATTCAGCATCAAGCCGGCAGCAGGTCTCTCACACAATGGTTTCTTTTGGTCCATGGAACAAGAATGCTCTCCTGTTTGATTTGTCCTGTTTTAATCTGTTATGTTCAAACCATAATTGCCTGTTAGTTGATGATGTGGATGTTCTATGTTCCATGCCAACTGCTGGATCATTCTTTTGCATGGGGCTTTTGTCATGCACTACAAAGTCAAGTTTCTTGTCTACTGCTGGTCTGTATTGGAATATGCCTGTATTGTGGGCCAGTGGTTTTACCACAATCACCTTGTTTATTTCTCCTTTGTTTTTTTTCCTCCATTGTTCTCCAGCCTGTGTCTACAAGCTCTGTGATTCCTCTCATGTCTGTGTCATGGCTAGTTGCGCTGTATTATCCTGTGCTGTGGCATCCATCCTAGGCCCAGAGTGCGACTTCAGAATCTAAGCAAGGTGACCTGCAATAATGTAGCCCAAAACATTTGCAGCTTGCATTTGCCTCCTTATGCATCTGGGTGCCAAAGTCTAGTGCTATAGTTGTCTTGGTTTATGCATGGGTCTAGAGATAGGCTAGTTGCAAGTCTTTCTTCGTATTATTGTCATAATTGTTTTCTGGCTTCCAGTGCCTCATTTGCCATACTAAAGGTCCATTGTATTTCACTTTGCAATTGGCTTGTTGCCTCATTCATGGAACTTCCCTGGAGTACTGCAATTTACTAGTGTATTTCACCCGTATCCTTGGGCTCTCACATTAGTATCACCTGATGTTGACAGGTCAGAGGAGCAGACTGATATAAATGCTAATGTAGATGCTATAATAGATGCTGTAACCCTGCTCTTCTACTTCTCTATAATGTTTTGCCCTGGTGGCCAGAGGACCCCCTCCCCTGGGCATTAGAGGGTGAAGGCCGCGTGCCCCTGGGCATTGGAGGGTAAATGCTGTGGAAGCTGGAAGGAGCAGGACTTATCAGACGAGGAAGGGTACAATGTGACACATGCTAAACCTGCAGCTACTCCAGGCACCCCTACTGTCACCAGTGACCACATCTGTTGTGGTGCTACTGCAACTAGTCTGAGAGTTTACTGAGGGTTCACATTGTCGCTTTTAGTAGCATAGTACAATTCAGAAATCTGTGATGCATAGTCATTCTACAAGCCCTGACCCTAAAATAATTTTATTTTGAATAGTACAGTTTAATTAATATTTCTAAGCGCTTATCTGAACCCTATTTTATCCCTAACATTTATTACGTTAGCATACTTTTTAATATTCTTATCTTTTAGTGTATTTGTTATTTTGTAAACATTAAATAGTAAAATAATGTTTCTCCAGAAAGGGCTGTTAAACCTCCCCAGCCCCTACAATTTTAGTTATTTGTAAATTACAATATTACATTGCCTTTTTCATGAGCAGAACCCCCTGTGCACCATTAGGTGGTGTCGATCGACTCCACGTCCATCGTCCGCACTGGAAATGATGTTGCGGGTCCTAACTAGGCGCCACCCTGGTGCTATGATGTCAGTTCTATTCTTTCCACTCCAGCTAGGTGCTGATCCGAAGAGAGCTACCCCACACTCGAATTTGACTGGCTTTGATTTTGACTATTTGTCAAATATTTTTTGAGTTTACTTCTGGTGCATCGAGGATGTCTTTAGAAAGACAGGATTCAAGCACCTCGAGTCCTGTCATCGAACGATGTCCATGACTGATCCCCATATCATGTGTGTTTGGTGCTTGAAGCATGACTATGACCCAAAGTCGTGCTCCGGGTGTAGGGCCATGCATCCCAAGGCTTTAGGAAGCAGTTCCTGAAGCTGATGGCGGACTAGTGGTCAACTGGACGCAAGTTGAGATCCTGGTCGTGAGGAAGGTCCCAAGATCAGTTTCTGACTCCGAAGTCATCACCGTCCCAAGTCCCCCGGACAATCAGGTAAGTCAAGGCTCAAGAAAAAATCCAAGAAGTCAAAGAGCTCCTCGATTTCTCCTCCTCTGTCGGCCGACAAGACGAAGGAGCGATGGCACTCTAAGCCTCGTTCTAAAGAACCTGGTCCGACTTCATTCCTTCCCAAGTTTCCGGGAGCCAGAGCAACCCCAGACAAACCCCGAGAGTTCTATGAGGCCATGCACCTAATTTTTGTGCAGCCCGGCACCCTCTGGAGCGCCTTTGGGCTCCACAGAGTCAGATAGGACGCCATCGGGTTCTGCGTCCTTGGCTACAGCCTCGGCTCCAAGGGGTTCCCAGGGATCCAGTGGGGGATTTAAACTGGCACCAGTTGTACCACTTCGACCTTCCCTGACACCTGTCCCGATGTGGCACAATCCCCATTGTCATCGCTGCCTCTGACACGGAGCTGGATGGGCGTCCTCTGACTCTGGCGTTGGCAGGAACTTTGCCTTGATCGGATCCTGAGCTCTTTCGCTGTGGGCTAGACTTCTGTAATGAATGGAGGGGTCCTTGGACCCTTTAGAATACCAGCCCCAAAAAGAAATGGACTGGCGTGAAGACATGGGTGAAGCCAGCAAACCGGATAGTTCTCCGGATACTAGTATGCTTTCTCCCCCTACTGTGGCTACAGAGGAGGGAGCCTCCTACTCCATGGTGGTAAAGAAAGCAGCTGAGGTCCTGGACCTTCATCTGCCCTCGTTTGTCGCCAAGACTGTCTGGACAGAGGTGCTGCAACTGGGAGTTTCCACCTCAGAACCCCTTCTCCTGTTCAGTGAGGCCCTCACTGACGTCCTACTGGGTACCTGGTCCAAACCCAGCATAGGGGCTCCTGTGAACAAGGCGAATACCCACCGCCATTGCCCCAAAGTAGAGGATCCAAGTTTCTTGATGCAGTACCCCACCCCTCAGAGCTTGGTGGTCCAAGTCTCTACCTCCCAGGGCACATTCCCTTCTGCTCCCCCAGATAGGGAATCCAAAAGACTGGACTCACTTGGGAAGATGATGATTACTTCTGCCAACCTTGTATTGTGGGCTGTGAACACTGCATGCCTTTTGGGCCATTATTCCCACACGCTGTGAGACATGTCCCGGCCTGTACTCTCAGGCTGTTGCTGATGGTAGAGATGCAGCAAAATTCACAATTCGTTGTGGACTGGACACCAACTTGCTAGGCAGGGCAGTTTCATTAACAGTGGCACTCAGGCTTGATTGAGGACATCTGGCTTTTCAAGGTATGTCCAAGCTTCTTTGATGGACATTCCCTTTGATGGCACCCATCTGTTCTGAGACAAGGCAGACGTGGCGCTTGAACCCTTCAAGGATTTTCAGGCTATGGCCAGGTCCATGGGCCTCGCGGCGGCCCCATGTCCCCCCAAGACTGCCTCTCGTGGCTATGAAGTGATCTCCAACCGCGATCATCCCTGGCCTGCCACCTTGTCATACATGCTGCCCAGCCTCTGCGTGACCAAGGGCGAAGGACCTTGTGGGTCAGGTGGCCAGCAGTCTGGTCAGTTCACACCCCACTATGCCCCTTAACACTCCCCCCCCCCCCCGCATCCTCTAAATCTTCCTAGTGTGACTCACCCCACCTTGGGCAAGTTGGTGGCAGGATTCGCCATCACATGCTCCACTGGCAATCCATTAAATCTGATAGAGACTTCTAGTTGCAGATTCCTTATCTTAGAATTTTCCCCCAGGCGTCAGACTGGATCCGGCGATTTTTCTTGGAGAAATACCCTTGCGCGTCAGTAGGTGGCGTCGGGCGACTTGGCAGGCGTTGTAGGCGTGGTGGTCGCCGTGATGATGTCGGGAGTAGTACATAGACGCCGCCCTCGTGCAGTGACATCAGCTTTTTTCTTTCTGCGCCACGCGCTGATCCGGAGAGAGCTACCCTGGCAATTTTTTGGGCCGAATTCGACCATTTTGTCGAGGTTTTTTGTGCACGACTTTGGTGCGTCGAGATGTCCCCGAAGACCGGGTTCAAGCCTTGTGAGGACTGCCATCGGACGATGTCGGTGATGGATCCTCATCACGTTTGTCTGTGGTGCCTCGAACGCCACCACGACCCGAAGTCGTGCTCAGAGTGTCGGGCCTTGCTCCCGAAAGCTTTGAGGGAGCGGTCCCTAAAGCTAATGGCGGCCTGGCACTCAGCTCTGCATAGGTCTCGGTCTCGCTCGAGAGGAAGGTCTCGATCGGTCACAGAGTCATCACCACTCGTCTTCTTCGAAGTCCTCAGGTCAAGGTAAGAAGAAGAAGAAGTCGAAGAAGTCCCATTACTCTCAGACTTCACTCCGTCGCTCGGCCGACGTTACGTGGGACGAGCATCCACCCACTAGGCCTCCGTCCTCGGCGCCTGCGTCTGGGTCGACGCCGTGCTTCCCAGAGTTTCCAGGAGCTGGAGCGACCCCGATATGGCGTCTTCGGGCCCGAGGGGTTCGGCTGAGGGGCCTCTCGGGTTCTGCGCTGGCAGCTTCGGCCCCAGCGGTTGCCTCGTGATCCGTGCGCAGATCCGCACCGATGCCGGTCGCACCTTCGAGACCTTACACGGCGCCGGGTCAATTGTCGACGCTCCCGACGTTGGTAGTGCCCACTATCGATGTCAACCCAATTCTTATCCCCCACGACTCGGAGTCAGAGCCTCGTCAGCCGACGACGCCATCGGCTTCGGTGGGCCCTATTCGCCCGAGGGCGCCCTGTCGTGTCCTCTACCCAGCCACTGTGCCACGCACGCTGGACAGCCTATGTATGGCTGAGGACACAGAATCCCACGTGGCCGTGGGACAGGGAGCTAGAGGCCTGTCCAGTCCACCTCTGCTCCCGCTGCAGCCTCCAAACCCTCCTAGTCCGTCCCCTCACTCCCACCCAGTTGGTGGCAGAATCTGCCATCACCTGCCCCACTGGGAACATATCACCACGGACGGGTGAGTTTTGCAGATCATTCGGAAGGGCTACTCCCTCCCTTTCGAATCTGCACCACCACACATCCTTCCATCATCTTCCGGAGGATCATTTAGTGCTTCTCCACAAGGAAGTCGCGGCTCTCTTGGCCAAGGGAGCTATAGAAAGGGTCCCTGTGCCAGAAGTAGGTTGTGGTTGTTATTCCCGCTACTTTCTGATTCCAAGAAGGACAAGGGCTTACGTCCTATCCAAGACCTTCGGGGCCTGAACTACTTCCTGAAGAAGGAGAAATTCAAAATGCTCACCCTGGCTCAGGTTCTTTCTGCCTTGGACCCAGGAGACTAGATGGTAGCGTTGGACTTGCAGGACGCCTATTTCCACATCCTCGTCCTGCCTGCCCACAGACGTTACCTACGATTCGTGGTAGGTCATGAGCACTTTCAGTTTACCGTGCTCCCTTTCGGCCTTACCAGCTCCCCTCGAGTGTTCACGAAAGTGATGGCGGTGGTTGCAGCTCATCTGCGCAGGTTAGGGGTCTCAGTCTTCCCCTACCTTGACGACTGGCTGTTGAAGGCGCCTTTGCCCCAGGCAGTCGGCTCCCATCTTCAGACTATGGCGAACCTCCTGCACCAGCTGGGGTTCACTATAAACGTGCCAAAGTCACACCTGACTCCCTCTCAGAAGCACCCTTTCATTGGAGCTGTTCTGGACACAGTGCAATTTCGTGCTTATCCTCCCGACAAGCAAGTCCAAGACATTCAGGTTATGATTCCGATCTTTCAGCCTCGGTCTTGGGTTTCGGTGAGACTGATTCTGAGGCTGCTGTGCCTCATGGCTTCCTGCATCCTGCTAGTAACACATGCCAGATGGCATATGCAGGCTCTGCAGTGGGACCTGAAGTTCCAGTGGACGCAGCATCATGGAAATCTCTCCGGCATGGTCCAGATCGCGGAGGGGACTGCGAAAGACCTGCAGTGGTGGCTTTCAAATCCAAATTGGGTCAACGGCAGATCCCTCTCCCTTCCCCAGCCAGATCTCTCTATAGTGACAGATGTGTCACTTTTAGGTTGGGGTGGCCACATGGGGGAGGCGGAGATCAGAGGCCTCTGGTCTCTGGCGGAGTCGGGACTCCACATAAATATGCTGGAGCTCCTGGTGATCAGGCTTGCGTTAAAAGCATTCCTTCCCTCGCTCAAATTGAAAGTGGTGCAGGTGTTCACGGACAACACTACCGCCATGTGGTACTCTAACAAACAAGTCGGGGTAGGGTCCTGGACCCTTTGTCAGGAGGCACTACGCCTCTGGACATGGCTGGAACATCAGGGCATTACCCTGATGGTTCAACATCTGGCGGGCTCTCAACACCAGAGCAGACGAACTCAACCGCTGACGCACGGTCGATCACGAATGGTGTCTCCATCCGGAGGTGGAGCATGGTCTCTTTCTCAAGTGGGGAGAGCCTTGGTTAGATCTGTTTGCCTCCGCAGAGAACGCGCAATGTCAGCTGTTTTGCGCGTTGGAAATTTCAAGGCGCAACTCGCTCAGAGACTCTTTTCGTCTCGAGTGGAGCTCCGGCCTCTGCAGCTAGAATATGTCTCTACCAGATATTTTGTTACCGAAGGTAACTTGTACATCAGGCAGCTGGGTTTTGCAGATAGTCCAAAGGGGCTACTCCCTCCCCTTCGAGACTACCCCTCCATCCATGCCACTATCCTACAGTCAAATGATGGCAGATCCTTTGTCCCTTCTCCACGATGAAGTTGCAGCTCTCTTGGCCAAGGGAGCCATAGAGAGAGATCCTGTGCCAGAAGTAGGCATGTTTGCTATTTCTGCTACTTTCTGGTTCCCGAAAAGGACAAGGGTCTTCATCCTATCTTAGCCCTTTGGTCCCTCAATCTCTTCCTCAAGAAGGAGAAGTTCAAGATGCCCTCTTTGGCTCAGGTTCTCTCTGCCTTGGATATAGGAGACTAGATTTTAGCACTGGACATGCAGGATGCTTATTTCCATATCCCCGTCCTTCCTGCTCACAGACGTTACCTGCGGTTCACGGTAGGCACCAAGCACCTTAAGGTCACTGTGCTCCTCTTTGGCCTTACCAGTGCACTTTGTGTGCACTTCATCTGCAGAGATTGGGGGTTTCAGGCTTCCCCCTATCTCGATGACTGCCTGTTAAAGGCGGGCTCGCCCTAGGATGTCATCTCCCACCTCCAGACTACGAGAGACCTCCTGCATTTGCCAGGATTCACTATAAACGTACAGAAGTCATATATGACTCCCTCTCGGATGCAACCTTTCATCAGAGCTGTTCTGGACACAGTACAGTTTTGTGCCTATCCTCCTTAGCAGCAAATCCAAGATATTCAGGCTATGATACCGATGTTTCAGCCTCTCTCCTGGATTTAGGTGAGAATGACTCTGAGGCTACTGGGCCTCATGGCCTCTTGCATCCTGGTGGTGGTTCAGCTGAAGTTCCAATGGGTGCAGCATCAGGGGAATCTCTCTGACAAGGTCCAGATTTCAGAGTGAATTGCAAAAGATCTCTAGTTAACAAGCCATGATTGGGTCAGTTCCGGATCCTTCGCCCTTCCCCGACCAGATCTGACAATAGTAACAGATTAACAGATGTGTCATTCCAATTATGGGGCGGCCACCTGGGAGATCTAGAGGTCAGAGGCGTCTGGTCTCCTGATGAAATGGGCCTTCACATCAACCTGTTGGAGATCTGTGTGATCCGGCTGGCATGAAAAGTCTTTCTACCTTTTATCAAGGAATAGATGGTGTAGGTGTTCACAAACAACACCACTGCCATGTGGCACTACAACAAGCAGGGCCGGGGTCATGGACCCTTTGTCAAGAGGCTCTGTGCCTGTGGATGGGGCTGGAGCAGCAGAGCATATCTCATCTGCATGATTCAACATCTGGCGGGCTCTCTGAGCCCCAGAGCGAACCAACTCAACTGACAATGCCCAGTGGATCACAAATGACTTCTTCATCCGGAGGTGGCGCAAGGCCTCTTTCAGCAGTGGGGAGAGCCTTGGTTAGATCTGTTCACTTCCACATAGAACGCGCAATGTCAGAAGTTTAGTGCGTTGGAGTTTCCAAGATGGCAATCACTCGGAGACGCTTTTCATCTTGAGTGGAGTTCAGGCCTCCTGTACCACTTTCCGCCCATACTACTCCTACCCAGAGTTCTGAAGAAGATCAGGAATGACTGGGTCCAAGTAATTCTTGTGGCTCTGGACTGGATGGAGAGTCTGGTATTCCGAGCTGCTGAGCCTGTTCATCAATCCTCCTATCATCCTGCCCCTTTGGGAGGATCTTCTATCGCAGCAGTAGGGGAGGGTTCTGCACCCGAACCTGTCCACTGTCCGCCTTCGTGCATGGAGATTTGGCAGCATCAGTTGACAGCTTTTGACCTTCCTCCCGAAGTCTGTAACGTCATCTTGGCAGCTAGGCGTCCCTCCCCAAAAACTCTACGTGCCTGTCGTTTGAAGAAATTTGTGCCATGGTACACACATCTGTTGACCCCCCCCCTTTCTGCCCCTGTCTCTGAGGTCCTGTTGTCCAGCAGAGCTCTTCTCTGGGTACTCTTAAGGGATATTTGTCAGCTGTTTCTGCTTTTTCAAGGTTACCTGATCAACCTTTTTGTTTAAGTCTCCAATTGTAGGTAGGTTCCTCAAAGGCCTTACACATCTGTTTCTTCCATCCCATTCATCATGCCCCAGGGGGATCTGAATTTGGTTTTGACGTTTCAGATGTGCACTCCTTTTGAGTCGCTTTACAATTGAAGACTATCTTCCTTGTGCCGATCACTTCTGCCTGCAGGGTGAGTGAGCTGCAGGCATTGTCATCTAAGCCACCTTACCTTTCCATCTATCCACACAAAGTGGTGCTTCGTACTAGGACCTCGTTTTTTCCAAAAGTGGTCATGCCCTTTCTTGTAGGCCAATCCATCACCTTGCCTACTTTTCACGCACCCCCGCCTCCTTCTAAAAAAGAGGAAAGGCTCCACCGCCTAGACCCAAAAAGAGCGTTGGCATTCTACTTTGATCGTACAAAAGAGTTTCGGGTGGATGACCAATTCTTTGTTGGGTATGTGGGTGCGAAGAGTGGCCAGGCAGTGCAGAAGCAAATCATCTCCAAATGGGTCGCACTCTACTCCAAGATGTGCTACGACCTGGCCAAAAAGCAACACCCTGAGGGTTTGCACACACATTCTACCCGAGCTAAAGTTGCGACCACTGCGTTAGCACATGGACTTCCAGTCCTGGGCAACTGTTAGGCAGCAATGTAGGCATCTTTGCGCACGTTTACCAAACACTACTGCCTGGAAAGTCTGGTCTGTAGGGACAGGCACTTTGCCCGTTTGGTCCTGCAGGACTTTCTAGTCTGAACTTGGTTTGCAGACCCATCTCCGAGGATGGTATTGCTTGGGTATCTATTCAAAGGTAAGGAATCTGCAGCTTGAAGTCTCTGTTAGATGAACAAGTTACTTACCTTCAGTTACGCCTTATTTTGTAGAGACTATATTTAGCTGTAGATTCCATACTGACCCAGCCATCTTCCCAGCTCTGTGAACTGATTTTTAGGGGCAGGGACTCTCCTTCAGGGCCTTAAGTTTGAAGCAGCAGTAGTCACTGTTTTTCATGGCTCTGCGGTTCGGGTGAGGAAAGTTGTGTGAGAAAAAAAAAAAAAACTGACGTCAGCCCGCCGGGGTGGTGCCCATATAAGACCTATGACTGATTAACCAGCGCAGACCATGCCACCGATAGAGACCGAGCCGATCAACACCACCTAACACGTGCAGGAGTACTGCTCATGAAAATGTTCCAGATCCACTGTGACGCCGGGGAGAATTCAAAGATAAGGAATTTGCAGCTATAGTCTCTACCAGATAAGGTTTATTAACTTTAAATCTCGATTTTTTCCCATTTTCGTATAAATGTAATTGGAGAAATTAAAAAACTTGTGGGAAATCCCCCCCCCCTCCTTTTTTAATTAAATGTAATTAAATATTGAGCATGGCCTTTAATAAATTACTTAATCATATAACTTACCTTCAATTTATTTTTTATTTTTACATGACTCACTTTCCTTGGTCGATGGAATTGTGTGAAATGTTGTGGCTGGATTTGGTAATAAAGATGAAGTGGGGGCTGTACCTTTGTGTGATTAACTTTAGCTTTGTCGTAGGAAGTGCTATGGTTTTACTCATTCCTAACACCAGTGCACTAAAATATGTTCTTTGTCTTTCATTGTACCAGCATGGCCACTGCAGTAGAGGTTCCGTTTCAATTAATTTTAAATTAATGTTCTAATGCATATGTGAATCTGAAGCTTTGTCAGAATTGATTTTGTGCATTATGTTCGCGATTGATTTAAAGATCTACAGCAGCTTGACATTAACCAATGCATAGCTAATCATTAAGATGTGATTTATGGCAATTCATTTTCCTCTAAATTATTAAACATATGCTTTCCAAACTGGACGGGGGGTTGGTTGTGACCAAGTTTTGTTATTTAAAGCACTCCTAAAGCTTTCTATGTTGCCAGGGTTATAGCCATGAAGGAAAAACTACCACTTTTGGATGTTTTTGTAGTGGCAAAACAGAACGATGGCCCAACGAAAACCACAACAAACCAGGTGGATATATTCAAACTCTTCCAAACGTTTCAACATTTTCTTGGCACAGGCATTACAGAACCTATTGAAGTAGTGAAAATATCGTTGTAACCCTCTCGGTAAAGCGGTAATTGCTAGGAATCTGTGCGCCAAGGTAAAATAGTTGCAGGTTAAATTAAATTGTGACTATTTGAGCATAGATGGACACGAAATTATCAGATCCCAGGAGATGCATTGAACAAGTGGTAGTTGGGAGCCAAAAACTATTTATTGCTGATGTTCTTCAGCGTACCTGAGCTGTTTCTCACCTTCTCATTGACGCCTGCAAAAAAGACGTTAGCATGAATAACGTGTTAGTAAAGACTGACATACTGTTAACTAATTTTGCGCCTTAGGAACAGTTGCCTTCACAACAAGAAAGTAAAAAATCAAATGAAATGTAATAGTTCATCTTCATGGCAATACTTAGTCTCCTTTAAACTACACGTGCATTTAAGTATACTATATAAAATACAGCATGATTTATTTACAAAGGTAACAATGATCTTAAAAACTGTATACCTGAAACAAATATTATCTATAACAACTTTACAAAAGCTTTTATCTACATCAGGAATTCTTCTGCACCCTTGCTTTTAAAAACATGTTTAAATATTCTTAAGAATAAAGGTGGCGATCTAAACAAAGTGTACATAATATCTTACTCATTTTATACTTTACCTGAATGTTTTACAAGCCCTTAACTAAAATATATAGAGAAAACATTTTAATTTCAAGAAGACTTGTCCTAGGAGGGAGGGTATTCCACAGATACACTGACCTGCAGAAGTATTGGAGTATGCCTTTATTGTGGGCCATTGGTTTTGGGTTGATCTCTGCACTACAGTGTCCTTCAACTCATGCAGACTGTGCAAGCCCACACTGCAGAGACCTCAACTTAATCAAGGACAGGAGTGAGTAGCTCATCCTTTCCTGTGATTTTTGCTAATGTTGGTGGGATCACACTTATCCCCTTCGCTGCCAGGCCTTTTCCCCCTCCTGTGCCAAGCCTTTTTTTGGCTATTTGGAGCAGTTCGCGCTTAGGCCCTCATAACTTTTTGTTCACATAAGCTACCCACGCCAAATTTGCGTCCTTTTTTTCCAACATCCTAGGAATTCTAGAGGTACCCAGACTTTGTGGGTTCCCCTAAAGGAGACCAAGAAATTGGCCAAAATACAATGACATTTTTGTTTTTTTCAAAAAAATGGGAAAAACGGGCTGCAGAAGGCAGCTCGTGGTTTTTTCCCTGTAAATGGCATCAACAAAGGGTTTGCGGTGGCAAGATCACCATCTTCCAAGCTTTCAGGAATAGGCAGACTTGAATTGGAAAATCCAATTTTTCAATACAATTTTGACATTTTACTGGGACATACGCCATTTTTACTATTTTTGTGCTTTCAGCCTCCTCCCAGTTAGTGACCAAAATGGGTGAGAAACCAATGCTGGATCCCAGAAAACTAAACATTTCTGAAAAGTAGACAAAATTCAGAATTCAGACAGGGGTCATCTGTGTACACCCTACAAGCTGAACCCTAACAGCTGAAATAAAAAAATATTGAAATTGAGGTGAAAAAAAACAGCCATTTTTCTCCACGTTTTACTCTGTAACTTTTTCCTGCAATGTCAGATTTTTTAAAGCAATATACCGTTACGTCAGCTGGACTCTTCTGGTTGCGGGGATATATAGGGCTTGTAGGTTCATCAAGAACTCTAGGTACCCAGAGCCAATAAATGAGCTGCACCTTGCAATGGGTTTTTATTCTATACCGGGTATACAGCAATTCATTTGCTGAAATATAAAAAGTGAAAAATAGGTATCAAGAAAACCTTTGTATTTCCAAAATGGCCAAAAGATAAGGTGTTGAGAATCAGTGGTTATTTGCATATCTCTGAATTCCGGGGTGCCCATACTAGCATGTGAATTACAGGGCATTTCTCAAATAGATGTCTTTTTTACACACTGCCTTGCATTTGGAAGGAAAAAATGTAGAGAAAGACAAGGGGCAATAGCACTTGTTTTGCTATTCTGTGTTCCCCCAAGTCTCTCGATAAAAATGGTACCTCACTTGTGTGGGTAGGCCTTGCGCCCACAAAAGGAAATGGCTCAAAACACAACGTGGACACATCACATTTTTTCACAGAAAACAGAGGTGTTTTTTACAAAGTGCCTACCTTTGGATTTTGGCCTCTAGCTCAGCCGGCACCTGGGGAAACCTAGCAAACCAGCACATTTCTGAAAACTAGACACCTAATGGAATCCAAGATGGGGTGACTTGTGGGGCTCTGACCAGGTTCTGTTACCCAGAATCCTTTGCAAACCTCAAAATTTGACCAAAAAACACTTTTCCCTCTCATTTCGGTAACAGAAAGTTCTGGAATCTGAGAGGAGCCCCCCACCCTCTTATTTTTGAAAAAAAAAACTTCCCTGGCATCTGGTGGGCTTTCTGCCCCCCCTTGGGGGCAGATGGGCCTTCCAAAATAGGCCCATCTGCCCCCAATAGGGGGCAGATATGGCCAACAGTAATGTGCCCCCATGGGGAGCGACCCTTACCCAAGGGGCTGCCCCCCTAAAGAAAACACGCATACACACACACCAATCCCTGGTGCCTAAGTGGTTTCTGCCCCCA
Organism: Pleurodeles waltl; assembly: GCF_031143425.1. Lineage (NCBI taxonomy): Eukaryota > Metazoa > Chordata > Amphibia > Caudata > Salamandridae > Pleurodeles > Pleurodeles waltl. The sequence continues at coordinate 1,171,522,385 of NC_090447.1, read as the reverse complement.
TGGGGGCAGATTGGCCTAACAAAAATCGTCCGATCTGCCCCCAAGGGGGGCAGAAATGGTCTAAATACAATTTGCCCCCCAGGGGAGCGACCCTTGCCTGATGGGTCGCTCCCCTTCTCTAAATAAAACAAACAAACAAAAAAAAAAACACAAAGAAAATTTGCCCTGGCGCCTAGGGGGGGAGCAGAAATGACCTAAAATAAATTTGCCCCCCCTGGGGAGCGACCCTTGCCTACGAGGTCGCTCCCCTTGTGTGACATTGGCACAAAAAGAAAGATCCCTGGTGCCTAGTGGTTTCTGCCCCCCCTGGGGGCAGATTGACCTAAAATCGGCCGATCTGCCCCAGGGTCGCTCCCCTTGCGTGAAATTCACGAAGAAAAGAAAAAACTCCCTGGTGTCTAGTGGTTTCTGTCCCCCTTGTGGGCAGATTGGCCTCATAAAAATAGGCAAATCTGCCCCCAAGGGGTGCAGAAATGGCCTAAATATAATTTGCCCCGTAGGGGAGTGACCCTTGCCTAAGGGGTCGCTCCCCACCTCTAAAAAAGCAAAACAAAAATAAAAAAATGATCCCTGGTGCCTAGAGGTATCTGCCCCAGGGGGGACAGAAAAGGCCTTAAAAAAAAATGGCCCCCTTGGGAACGACCCTTGCCCAAGGGGTCGCTCCCTCATGCCAATTTCCTTTTGTTAAACAAATCCCTGGTGTCTAGTGGGCATTTCAAAAGCCGGATTGCTTTACAATCCGGCTTTTGAAATGCTCAGAGAGACTTCAAAGGGAAGAAAAATCATTTCCTTCCCTTTGAAGCCTCTCCGGCCTCCTCCACGTGATCGGAAGAGAAATGCTTTGCATTTCTCTTCCGATCGTGCTGGAAGCTGAGGTTCCAGCGTGATGGGAGGAGGCCTCTGTGATTGTCAGCGTATGATTGCGCGCTGACGTCACGGGGGTGGAAGGGTCGGGGGTGGAAGGGGAAGGGCTTCCCCTTCCATCCCTGCCTTGGGGAGGTGGGGGGAACCCCATAGAGGGAGCGCTAGCGCTCCCTCTGGGCTCTGTGCCCAGGATGTAATGTTTACGTCCTGGGCACAGGAGCACTGTGCCTCAGGACGTAACCATTACGTCCTGGGCACAGAAGGGGTTAGATTGGCAAAAGAAAAACTGCATGTACTAGAACGCAAAATTAAACAATAATTCATTTTAGAGCTACGATACTACATCGTAGCTCTAAAATGAATTTTAGACGTAGGGTAACAACCTACTTATGTGCCTTCCGAATTGGGTCTTTGGCGAATGATGCCACCTTAAAGAGTGGACTGGCTAGGCATCTTTGTGTATGATAGCTAAAGAATAATTCGGAGTCTGTATTGCACCTACTGATGGATGGTCTGTATTGCACCTACTGATGGATGTGATTAAATCATACAAACCGGAGAGGTCTTTAAGAAATAAGGGAGATGCTAATTAGTAGTGCCATCAATAATATTTAGTTCGCCTAACCTGAATGGCAATTTGTGTATTTCTAGTCGACAGCTGTTTATTATTATGCTTACCCACAATATTCTCTCTAGCCACCTCCACAGAAATATTTTTCTCTGCCTTGAAAACAAGTTTACATGTTATAATAAAGATCAGTGAGTATAAACATATCTAGCTATCGTGTCAATGAATTTCCAATTCTGTTAAGAACAAGAAGGTGAGGATTATGCTTTCTGTTACTTTACTGCAAAAACACAGCATCCAATAAAAAAAACCCATCTCACAATGAAAAAAATAATTTCCCATGAACACTTTTTATGACATCACAATACTATATACCAATCAGGCCCCAGAGAGCCCTATAAGATGTGTTGATCCCATATTCCTTCCCCTTTCTTTATGAGAGCCCAACATTGACAATTAGGAACTTTCCAGCACAAACTCCATCAGAATTGCAGACATTTCCATTCAAAGATCTTATATGGGACTCATGGAAGACGCTTGTATCACCATCTGTAATGAAGCTAGAATCAAGTGATCTTGAACTTTAACCAGAACTTCTTGACAGAGAACAGTGTACAACCCCACTTTCCTTCAGGTCCTTAAAACAGAGTACACCATGTGAGCAAAACCAGAACATACTGTGCAAGTAAATCTAAGAGTGGGCAATAATATATAAACCAACATAGAACATCTGAAACACTTTACAAATGACATATGGCAGAATATTATGTTTAGGTACATACAGAAAATACATGGGTGGGCTAATCATTGCCTCTGTGTCTTTAATAGAATTGAAAATTATTTGATGCAATAGCTAGAAAATGTTATATTCTGTGTCAGGACGAAAGGCTTGTTTAAAGCTGACCTCAACCACAAATGCAGCATCAACAATTGGTTTATGATAAAACTCTTTCAATGAAGAATCAGAAGACTATTCAGCCACTGCCACGAAATCCTCCAAATGAGATCCCAGGGGAACAATCTTAGAGGCCATAGCTCCACTAACTAAATGTGAACCAAATTGAGAAGGTTCAATTCCTGCCTCAGAAAGCAACCACCTAACCCACCTATACAAGGTGGCAGATTTTACAGGCTCAGGCTTCTGAAGGGCAATAAGAACTTCACCAGGAGACTGGCTCAATTCCTTGGTACAATCTTAATTCGTTTTTAAACATCACACAACACTACGTATTTGACTGTCTGGAAAAGAAGGGTAAGTTATACATCTAGAATGAGTTTTGCTATCATTACAAATTCGGAAAACCACTCACATAGGAGAGAATACTCTACCCATGAAATCCAGGGCTCTGAGATCAAAAACACACCTACAAGAAACCAGGCACAGCAACAAGCTGAGCGTTGCTGATAACTGCTTCCTGGACAAATCTTCATTAGCTAGCCAGGCCCTTAAAAACCTGAGAACAGCCATCACATAAAGTGGAATGCAGTGGCTTTGGAGGTTGAATCGAACGAATACCTCTTAACAGTTTACAGACCAAAGGACCCACTGAAATAACTGGTCGATAGTTGCTAACCGATCTGTAGGAGAGATTCTGATCTGCCAGTTGGAATAGGAAATTAATAATTAAAGACAGATCATGGACTAAGGGATCCACACAACAACGTCACACCAACAAACCCATCTCCTCCAAGCTGAAGAATATCGTCGGTGGGTGCCAGGGGCCCAACATTTTTTGAGGTAGAAGGAAGACCATTTTGGAAGACTTGTAATTTGCCACCATCCCCCCAAACCCTCCATGCTGCTAATACCAGCTGATTGGACAGTACCAGAGGGTGAGAAGATCCCTCAGGATCCAATAGGTCTTGGAAGCTGGGAGTCTGAATCATCTCCAGAAACAAAGGAAACCAAGGTTGAGTTCTCTATACAGGGCAGACAAGAATCAATTCTGCCATTTCCTGACGCATTTGCGAATTCCTTCTGATAATCATAATGAGAGGAAATGCTTTATAGCAGTTCCCCTACCAGGGCTGCAGAAAAGCAACCAATCTTGCTGCTAGGGTATCTAGTCTGTAGCCAAAGAATGTTGGAAGTTGGGCATTGAGGAATGATGGGAATGGATCTACTAAACAGGAGCCCCAGATCAGGTTGAGTTGGTGAAAGGTCTGTGGACATAGCTTCCAATCACTGGAATCCCTGAGGAATCAAGAGTTCGAGTTCACTGCCACATTCGATCTCCCCGGAAAGTATTCCGCAATGACTGAAATTTTGTTCTGGAGAAACATTCCAAAAACCTTTGGCAATCTCCACCAACATAAGACATCTGGTTCCCTCCCAGGTGGTTGATATACCGACCGCTGACACATTGTCCATCTGCAGAAGAATTCAGCATTGTAGCCTGCGAGGGGACGTGGTCTTGATCCCAGAAGATCCTGCTAGCAGTTCCAGGCAATTGATGTTAAGGTGAAGTTCATCCTGAGACTACTGCCCCGTGAATATTGGACCACATCTCAAATCCTAGCATGCAGTTCTATCATCTGGAACACAGTCAAAATGGCTCTGCCGTTCTATGCCTCCATATGGTCCAACCACCAAGATATTTCCAGTCTGTCCTCCTCGAATAGAAAAATAATCTCCAAGTAAGACAACCCTTTCTGAAGGTGGCAAATCTTCATTCATTGAGGGACACGATAAAGTATTGGTCCCGGGAAAATTGTCTGAATAGAGGAGGGTAATAAGCCCACAATCCTGGTTGGGGTTCTCAAATATACCATCAAAGATGACAGAGTTCAGCTCAGTTCCTTCTTAATGGAAGAAATATTTTGGGAAGGAAGACGAAGTAGAGCATGAGCAAAATCTATCTGAAACCCCAAGAAATCCATCTGTTGAGATGGAACCAGGCAGGACTTGGGAACATTGATTATGAACCCCAACTCCTGAAGTAACTGAATTGTCGTTTGCCGTTGCTGCAGCACCTCTTTGCGTTCCTGGGCCATAATTATAAGATCGTCCAGATAAACTATCAGTGAAACACCCTGAAGTCTTAATGATTTGTCCATTGGTCTCATCATTTTGGTGAAACACCAGAGGGCTGAAGAAAGACCAGAGGGGAGGGCCGCAAATTTGTACCATGTGTGATCCCATTGAAACTGAAGGAAACGTTGATGAGGGCAAAATATAGGAATTGTCAAGCATCCTTCAGATGGAATCTAACAAACAATCACTCTTTTGCGAAAGATCTCTTAGCAAATGAATGCCCTCCATCTTGAAGTGGTGGTACACTACCCAAGAGTTGAATTACTTTAGATTGAGGAACGGGTAAGAACCTCTGCCCTCCTTTTGCTCCACGAACATTGTGCCGAAACCCCCTGGTGAGTTGTCTGCATGATTTCTCATTTGTGCAACAACTGAAACCTCCATATCGATAAAAGCTTTCTCTTGTTAGGAAAAAGACAGGGGTAAAGGGTCTGTCTTTTTGGAATGGGGTGCAGTAGAATTCTATTTTGAACCCCAGAACCCAAGGGTCATTTCACAAGTGCTGCCAGTTGGATAGGAAGTGTCCTACTGTGGATCCTAGAATCACCCCTGAAAGAGCAATAATAGGTATGTGAATAGGAGGAATCTCCTGCTCCTGACAAGCCTCCGTGGTAGCTGGACATGTGGGAGCGTCTGCGTCTTTGTCTCTGCCTGATAGGATAGAACTTTCCTTGATTGGAGGCATTATTGCAACCTCCTCTCCTCTCAGTTGATATCCTTGGAATAAGGTCTGGACAAATACACATCCTTGCGCTCAACCCCTACAGTTCCTGGCCCTGGTAAAACGTGGAGTGTGAAACACCGTTTTAAGTGAAGTTCTGCCTTTATCCAAGGTGGAAAATGTGGCCACATACTTGCCCAGATAATTTAAACATCTATCACCAAAGAGCTGCTCATTAGCCAGTGGACCTGCCTCAGACGTTTAAAAAAAACACCCGTCAACCTTGTTAATAGTCTTTTACAATTTTATTTTTGTCTGGTCAAGCAGTATTATGACTTTTATTTTCTTGTATTCATTCAACAACAGACAATTCAATTTTTCCCATAAGAAATGTATAACATAATCATTTAAAAAATAAATAAATAAATAAATAAATAAATAAATAAAGCCTCATCCTGTGAAGCATCAGATTTAGAATAAGTGGAGAAAGCCTTATCTGGGTCTATTTCAGAAAGCACTTTTGCAGTAGAAATGCCAGGAGGGTCAAGGGCCCCATAACTGTGATCGATCAGAGTGTCATGATGCAATATCTCCTTATGTGGCCAAGAAGGTTCAGTAGTTTTTGGGAATAGATAGAGGAGGAGAGGTGCCGGATGCTCCTTGACACATTTCACTTAGCGCATAGCGCTGTAATGGGTGCCTGAACAGCCACAGCTAAAGCTTTATTAACAGACTCCCTTGACGGGAGTTATCAACAGTATCCACAGGTTGCTCCTCCAGCTGATATTCTGAGAGATCATCATACTCACAGAAACATTTAGTCATCGTGGATAACATTTGCCATTTTAAACATGGAAGAGTGAAGTGCCTTACAAGCACTCAAAACCACATAGGTGGAGGAGACTAGGGGGGAGCACATAGGTGGGGGAGACTGGGGGGGGGGCAACCTCAGGCAGGCTAGAAGCACAAGACAATAAAGAGAATTGTTGTTGAATAAAACATAACTGCCAAGTTTCCCAGGTCCATGCTTGATGTGCTGCTCAAGTCCAGGCTTTTTCCTTTGAATTCTGGGACTTAGTCATGTTTTATAATGGGGCAAACAAGACAACAAGTCCCAGAATTCTAATAAAAATCCTGGACTGGACTAGAGCAGCTCATTGCACATGGTCCTAGGAAACTTGGCAGGGCTGATAATAAATACCGATGTTAGTCTGGTGGGGAGCAGAGCTAATTTTGTAATTATAGCAGCCCCCGGAGGGCATAGGAGAGTGTTTGCAGAATAAGCATTGCATTCAAGGTTGAATGTGCTGGTTTCTGGCCCTTCAAGTTAAATAATGGAGGATTCGATTGCGCAGAGGAATATGTGCTTGTTTCTGGTGCGTGGTAAACATAATAGAATTCTATCACACAGAGGAGCGCGTGCTAATAGAGTTGTGCTTGCTCTAGGATCGCTGCCCCCACTCTTCATGGGGCCTGTGTGAAAACACAAAGTATATTATTGAAGTGTTCACCTTGGCTCGTGTGTAACAGGTTCAAGGATCATCTCTGAGTGGGATGTCCCTGGAAGCAGACACTGAACACAATTAAAGGTCTGCAATACAACGAAGAAACTCATTGGCAAAAGAGCTTTAACTTTTAGTGGGCCAAACCAGTGAAAGGAGGAATCCTATTGGTCAACAGTTCGATCTATGCAAAGGTTAGAGAAAAAGACAGAAAGGGGACTTTAAGTGAAAGAAGGCTCCTTACTGTTTGAAGCTTTGATATATTGGGGTGTTTGGCCGGACACTGGAGTTTTCGGGTGTCAAGTTGGGCACCAATTAAAAAAGTAGTATTTGAAAGTAATTTTTCTTCAGTTAGAATATAGTAGTGTAGAATTATGAAATGCATCTTGACATGCTTCGCTTACAGTAGCCCTTAAGGCTTTTGCTATACTCGTATTGTTTGGAGGTTATTTCTGTAAGTGGGTATTTTATTAAGGGGGTTTCCTGTAGCCCTTCAGGCCGTAGGCGTATTACGCTCTAAATGAGGCAAGTTGAGAACATTGAGAAAATAACTCCTCCTCCATTTTTATAATGTCACCAGGTAAACCAAATTTAAAATTGGTCAAGTGGAAAAAAGCCTTTTCACACTATGCAAGTGTTTGTGGTGGGACTCTGAGTGTGGAAAAGGAAAACCTGTTTCCTTCTTCATTGTTTCGGTCTGGAGGTGCAAGACGTGTTTGAACACCTCCCAGAGCTTAGTGAAGAGGAAGCAGAAGAACTGAACGAATTTGAATGTGTATCAAAAACTTGTCAAGCATTACTTTGGTTGGAGAGTACAACATGCACAGAAGTTGGTAGAGAAGTACACTACCCACTTAAGAAAATCGGGTCATCGTGCAAATTTGAGGGTAGTGTGAATGAGTGGATCAGGGAACAACTTACATGTGTATCATAGAGAGGATAAGGGATGAAATATGGCAGATAGGTGAGTCGAAATGAGATGAGGTAATACTCGTTGTGAAGAAAATAGAACATTCACTAACGTGTGGATATAATCAAGAAAGATAACCATAAAGGGAGTGGTCACACACACCAAAAGAACAGGTACACAGTGTTGTGAAAAACAAAAATACGAGCCCCTTGAAGAAAAGGTTCACAGGAAAATGTTTCAGGTGTGGAGTGGTTGATCACATGGACAATGACAAGAAGTGCCCTGCTTTGGGTGTAATGTGCAAGTCATGTGGAGTTATGGCCACTACGCAAAAGTGTGCAGGTCAACAAACAAGAATATAAGTGAAGTAGGCGGGCATTGAGAAGGATGACCTTGATGAATGAGTGTGATGAGCTGGAAGTAGGGGAAATCGCTCTGACGGTGAGGGAAAAAAGTTGTGTGTATCCCAGAGGCCATGGTACATGCAAATGGTCATGGAATGAAAATGTTGTTTGATTCAGGGGCAAAAATAACATTGATACCCAAGGGATGTTTTTTAAAGAAAAGCTGTCAGGAATGGTCAAGAATACAAGCCGTACATTAGGCCTTTTGCGTATGGTGCCCAACCCATTAAGTTGGTAGGTTATTTTGTGGGAGAACTTGAATATAAAGGAAGGATCATGGCGGGAAAAGTCTGTGTGTCCTGCAGAGGAAACAGTATAATAAGTTGGCACCAACAAGCAGCTTTAGAAGTAATGTTAGATCCCAATAGTACACCTCTAATTTTGCTAAAAGAAAGAAGAAATCAGAACTCACAGATTGGAAGTCAGAAGTGTTTAGTGCAGTGATGGTAGGACAAGATGATGAGAAGGGACAATCAAGAAGCAGTTGGCAAAAATAATTTCCGGAGGTATTTTGTGATTGGTTGGGATGTCTCACAGTATATGCATAAGATGGTTTTAGAGAAAGATGCTAAAACAGTTGCAAGTAAGGTGAGGGTAGTTCCTTTTACCATGAGGCAACCCGTGAAGGATGAGCTAGAAATATTGAGCAAATAATGGATAATTAAAGAAGTGGCGGTGCCAGAGTGGGTATCGGCAATGGTGTTAGCGAAAAAGGCGACTGGTGAGATTAGGTTTTGTGTGGACCTGAGCGGGTTGAACAGGAAGGTTATGGTGGACATATTTGCTTTGCCAAATATCACAGACATGCTTACACAACTTGATAAGGCAAAAATATTCTCCACCTTAGATTTTCGGGCAGGGTATCACCAGATTGAGCTGGCAGAACAATCCAAAGATGTAACGGCTTCCACCAAGCCCTTTGGTGTGTTTAGATTTACCAGGAAGCCCATTGGATTGATTTCAGCAGTCTCTGCTTTTCAAAGAGCAATGGAGAGTGTGTTGAAAGGTGTAAAATGTATCTAGACGATGTGTTGGTCTACGGTGGTACCCAGGAAGAACATGATCTACATTTAAGGAGATACTTGAAAGATTTAAGCAGAGAGGTCTCATGCTGAAAGAGAGTAAATTCAAATTTGGATGTAAAGAGATAGTTTATTTGGCACTTAAATTGATAGGAGACTACATTTTCCCTAAAAGGGAGTTGGTGGACACCATCAGAAAATAAGCCATTCTTGAGAACAAGGAGGACTTTTTCAAGTTTTTGGGGATGGCGGAGTACTTTCACAAGTTTATACCCCATTTTGCAGCAAGGGCTTATAACATGAAGTTACTGAAAAAATGGAGGTATGAGTGGACAACATGGTGTGATGAGGAATTTAGGATCTCAAGAAGGGACTGTCAAGGGGGCCATCCTTAGGGAGTTTTAACAAGCATTATAGGTCAGTACTGATCACAGGTGCCAGTGCTAAGGGGCTAGGAGTGGTCTTAAAACAGGATAAAAAAGAGTGAGCAACACACCATAATGTTTGTATCTAAGAGTTTGAGGGGATCTGAGAATTGTTATTCAGCAATCAAAAGGGAGGCCTTATGCATATTTTGGGCTACTAAAAGGTTAAAAATAATTTCTATGGAGGAACAGAGTCAGAATAGATCAAAAATCCCTCCAAGAGATTTTTGGAAAGAAAGGGCTGATTACAGTATCCAGCAGTGTCTGCAAATGGGTTATTTCTGTACAGGGCTTTTTTTAAGGTGGAATATATCCCTGGGGTTGAAAATAGGGTAGCTTACTGTCTATTGAGGTTGGTAGAGACAGAAGCAATGTCAGAAAATGTGGAAAATCAGCAAGAAAATATAGATGAACTTAGTCTGTGAAATCACGGACGATATGGTGAGTGAAGATGAATGGAAGGAGGACATTGCAAGGGATAAGGAGTTAACATATGTCAGCAAACTCATCAAGCAGGGTCGAGGAGAACGCAAGAGGTTGGACCTATCATAGCAGGGTTTCTGGATAGTGAGAAATGAGTTGCTGGTTCACAATGGTTTGGTGTGCAGAGGCTCAAAACGGATCCCTCCAGTGGTGCTGAGTTGTAAGGTAATATAATTAGCAAAACAAAGGAAAGGTTAAGGTTACACTTCTAGTGGCTAGGCTTAGCTACTCAGGTGAAGCAAGTAATCAGAGAGTGTTTGGACTTTAACAATAGTGATAAAGTGTGCAAGACTAGGACGCATCCCATGACAATACAGGAGCCACCAGAGAAGTTCTGGGAACTGCAAGCATTAGATATTTTGGGACCTGTAAGCAGTAAGGCTGGACAATTCTATGTTTTAGTATTGATTAACCTATACTCCAGGTGGCCTGAGAGGAGGATTACCCAGGGGGTAGAGACAAAACATACTGAAATTACTCAAGGACATTTTTGCCAGGGAAGACAAATGGGAGTCCATACAGACAATGGAGCACAGTTAGTCTCTTGCAAAATAGAGTTTATTGCATGTTGCGATATACAACACAAGAAATGCACACTCTATCATCCTACCTCTAACGGTGTGGTAGAGATGTTTAATAAGGTACTCAAAGAAGTCATACTAATAGCCAAACAAGAGGCAAGAAACTGGAGAGTGGTTATTCGAACAAGAATGGAAATGTATCACCTTACACCGCATGAAGTCACGAGAAGGGTTCATTTTGAGTTATTATTCAGAGGGAGGGATCCCATTTCATTGTTGTGTCCTGCTTGGATTAGTCATTTTAAAGAAGAGACAAAGAATGTAAAGGAAGATTGGAGGGCTAACAACAACGAAAGTCGATCCAGATGAAGGAAAGATATGATGGGAGAAATTCGGTAAGGCGAAAGGTAGTTGCAGTAGATGAGTGGGTCAAATTTAAACTACCCACAGGGTTAGTAAATCCTCGAAGTATGGGAATCTACAAAGAGTGATTATAGTTTTTAAGAATGAGGCTAAACTTGATAATCATATTTAGAATTTAATTAGGGTGGTGGGGGTACCAAGGAAAAAGAGAACGAACATCAAAGAGAAAAGGAGGATGTGGAAAACCCCCAAAAGAATTGACATTTCTGTATGTGAAAGAGAACCACGTTTCAGAAGCAGAAGACTGAGTCTGCCACAACATCTGAAAGATTGTTATGTAGGAAATTATATTTTGTTTTCCTTTTTGTAAATAAGACTGAGGCAAGGTGATATTTACTGTTGTAATTTAAGCAGGGGAATGCTATTATATTTTTCTGTTAAATCATATTTTTTCTATTAGTATTTGAACTGTTTGCAGAGTAATCTCTTCCCAACTTCTCTTTTCTCTTCCCCAACCCTTTCCCTATCTTACCTTTCAATTACATTGTACTATCGGTTCCTCACTACCCAGACGTCAAGGACTGCGAGGATCTCATACTCAATGGGAATGCGATAGATCTGTATTGTGAAAGGGTGAACATGTTTAGTATCTAGGATACCTTATAGAATATAAAGCGTGAGTTCCTAGAGTTCTAGGAAAGGTGGTTGGAAGAAAGAGAATGGGACTAGCAAGCAACGAGATAGCTTAACTGCTAGGCAGCTGTGGCGTTTGTTACTCTTAACCTGCCTAAATAAATAGATTATAATCTCATCCGTGTTTTGGAGTTACCTTTCCACACCGATGGTGGGAGTCTGGAGGGAGCAGCCTGCTGAACCCTAGAGTAAAGTTCTTTTGTAATAATGGCAGCCCGAGGATTGCATAGGGGAGCATTTGCAGAGTAAGGGTTGCACTCAATAAAAGTTTTTTCTAGAGTGCGTGTTAAACAGCACGGACCCCCGTAGTAGAAATAAGGGGGGCCGTGCATGTGAGTGGTCAGCGCTGCTGCATAACTGGCTCCCATTACAGTCGGTAGCACCCCAGAATCCCTGAAATGTAAAACTTAAACAATGGAAATCTTTAAATAATTAAAGTGCCATGCGGGTGCGGTGCAAGTGAATGCCAGAACTGGCCGCAGACCGAAAACCACCAGACACCAAACGCCTACAATGTCACATGCCGTCTGCCCACAAGCTGGTGATAAATAGCATACAAAGGCAGCATAATCATTTAAAGATGAAAACGAGCACTTAACTCATGGCTGTTGAGCATCAAAGAAAGAGGTAGGACTATGGGGTCAACACATTTTATAGGGCTCTCTGGGGCCTGTTATCATAAGAAGTGCTCATGGAAAATGAAGTTCTTTCTTTGTGAGATGGTTGTTTTTTTATTGGCTGCTGTGTTTTGCAGTACATTAAGAGATAGCATAATCTGAAGCCTCCGGACCTGACATGGGGTTGACCAGATTTTGCTAAAATAAGTGGGTGTCAAATTCCCTTTGTTATAGTCCTTCCTTTCTGATTAGTTCATCGAAATTATGTAAGGACCACGGTGAAGGCTCCATTTCCACCTGACGGTTCTTTTTAATAGTAACAAAAAGAGGACTGGAATAAAGGCTTAGGTACCCTTTGTACAGTTAGGCTTTTCGATTGTTTGGCTTTAATGTGCTTACACTACATGTTAGCACACTAAACCCAGAGTTGTTTGCTTTGCTAGTGCTTGTTTAATAATTTGCCTAAAATCGTAGCAACATGTTTCCGCCATTTATGGGAAATTTTTGTTGTATAGCTCCTTGTAAGCTTATCCAGGAATTCATTATCTTGTCCAGTTTCTCATTTTTATACCCACTTTATTTTTGTATTTGCAGAAATTCTCACCATAGCCTCTCTGCTCTTGAACTAATATAGGTTTTTAATTGTTTTATTTAATGCCACTATATTAACCTCATGTTCCTGTTAAGAACGGTTTCCTAGCATTAGGTAAGTGAGCATCTTGTTTTTATTCCCTTGGGTGGTGGTAGATTCAACCAAATACTAAAATGTGTGGACTACCACTATTGTTTATGCTCGCTGGACCAATTTTAACAATATTAAAGGTGCCCTTTCCTGAGGCAATTGTAATAGCGACTATGGCAAACTAGTGTTGCACATAAATCAATACTTCAGCAGATCTATGGTCCCCCAGAATCGATTGATTAGTGGAGAACTCCGAAAACTATGTAATCCAGCCAAGGAGAAGGGTGCAGCATGCATGTTTCCCATAGGGAGATGATGTCCATCTTCCAAAGATTTAAGAGTGCTTCTTTTTTATCACCTCACAATTTCAGGTCCCTTATGTTCCATGAGCATACTGTTATAGAATCCATACAGTTGGTGGATTTGAGATTAGAGTCCCTGAGACTGGGTACCTGGAAACCATGCCCAATCAGTTATTGTTGGCTGGCTTAACCTGCACCTTCTTTCGAACTCTGGCATAGGGACTTGATTATTATTTCACCTGTGGCTGCAAGGGGCTTATTGGGGGCACCTTGTGCATTGAGAAGGACAGGGGTGTGTTGCTGTTTTTATCCATGGAGCCAGTGCCCAGCAGGGGGCTCCTGCTAGCTGGGGGACCATCCTGCAAAAAAACTACTGGAATGTTCAATAACTTCCACTGAGCTAACTGAGGCATTCTAGGCCAGGGAGAGTAGAGCAGAACATTATGATGATCCCTGTTTTCTGGAGTCCCATTTTCCATGGGATACATAGTCGGGATAGAGGATAATTTTATTTTTATTCTTATAAGTTTTATTGTACTGCTCTCAGCAAACGTCTGTTCAGTGTCGTGGGTACACTGGGCTTGGCATCTAATGTAGGTATTTGTTTATTTTCTGAGCAACTCTGATGGTTGCCATCAATGATTCAGACACTCTCGTTGTAGTCATAACATCTAATTTGGGCTCATTTGCACCCAGTCTCTGACTCTGGAGTGACTACCTACTATTAACTCCGGGGGCTGGCTTGGATGACCCGTCCAAATCATTTTCGGTTAACTTTCAGAATGTCGTTTGTGTGCCCACTGCCTGCTTATTGTTGGCGGGGGTGGACAGGCTCGGGCCCGTCTTTGGATATGATCCTGTAAGTAGGCTTGTCTGAGTGAGTTTGCTGGCAATTTTTTGGGCCCCTCAGAGGCTAGGACCTTGTTTGGGCTATTATTATCTGGAGTAACCCTCAGATTGTGTTTCTCAATTTCGTTGGCACAAAGAGTGGAATAAGTTGTAATGAGGTACCGTCATTCATTTTTGGTATCTTGATGCCAATGTCCTGTTCTTGTTTAACTTCTTTAATAGCTTTTTGTTCTTAATAGTAGCATACTCTGGGTGGAGGATAGCTTGGTGACCTTAATTGCCAACTGAGCCACTTGTCTAGGTGCTATGTCCAATTCCCACACATTGGACAGTAAGTTACGTCTTACCCTTTTAAGATTAGGGCTCTTGTCAGTTTGTTTATTGACATTGTAGGTTTCTTTCGGGGTTGTGTTTTGTGAAATTTTGTGGAAGCCACTATGTGAGCGAGGGAATGACCATCTTTGGGGAGTTGATGGCAGCTGAGGGGCTGGAATCATAATTATGACTATCATCTTGTGCTGCAGTGTCAGAGTAATTGAGTGGACCCAGCTCCTTTAACCAGGCCTCGAAAATTCATAAAAATGTTACTAGACCTGCAGGTCGAGTAGCTTGAATAATCTACTCGACTTAACTGTAATGTACTTGACCCGGAAACGAGTCTCAAATTGTGTGATCCTAGGCAAATATTGTATTTTACAGTCACCTTTTTCTTCATTCTCACATATGAGTGCACCTTCAAATATGTGAATTCAGCATTTCTGCTGTGTAAAAATCCTCTTTTGTTTGATTAAATGCACTAAACGTTTGCTCCATGTATAATAAATCTAGCTCACATATAGGGTACACGTGATCCATGTATGACTTGCCTCTTAGTTTACTAATAGCTTTGTCATCAGGGTAGGAGGGTTTCTCAGTTTATCTTTAAAACTCACTTTTAATAAATATATTACTAAAGCATGATGTAGTAGCGCACTGTCATTTACAGACAGTAAATTTCCAGAAAATATCCAAAAACCTTCCTACTAATTTGCAGCTTTACTGATAAAACTATATAATGTATTAACAACAATCTGTGAAAATTGGGTTTCAGAAAACATTTGTCATTTGCACATCACCAAGTAAAGTGTTCTGACTTTTTTTTCATCCTATTAAAATATTTTTTTCATCACACAAATACGAAGAATGGTCTTTCACAGCTATTGAAATATATTTTGAAATGTTTGTAAAGTTGACTTAGTTATATGAACATTGTGTGTTAGGAAAAAGCTGATACCAAAAGCCTTTCACTTCACATAGGTCAGACAGTTCACCTTACAAAATCCTGGAACTCTGTAGTCACAAGGAAAAGTATTTGCATTGCAAGAAGACAAACCGACATTTGACCTCTGTCTCTGAACACAGAGCAAATGTGACAAGAATAAGATTTAAAGGCATCTTCATTGCTAATTCAGTTTCTGACTGAACAGAACATCTGTTCTTTGTCCACTGGCCAAAAGGGCCATGGTGAATCTAAAAATAGCTCCACCTCATAAAATAAAACTTGCTAATGCAAGTGGTGGAGTAGATGCTTTAACACTGTAACAAGAGGCACAGTGGGGCAATTTAGGCCCAGTGGAAGAACCTGGGTAGCAGGCGGGTCGAGCTGGGTGTTAGCTGCTGCATCTCTCAAGTCATCAATCATTGTTGACAGTATGTCTGGGAGCGATGACAGTTTTTCAGTTAGGGGGCTACGGTGACAGGTGACCCTCTCCACCTGAGCTGCTAAAAGTTGAGCTTCTGCTAGCAGTTGATTTAGCCAATCCAGTTTGCTATTGATGCCCATGATGAGGGTGGATAACATTTGCAAAACTGCAATTAGAATCTCTAGTTTGTCAACGTGCATTGAAGCAGCCTGAATGTCAAAACCCTTTCCATGGCCTGTCACCCTGGTGTCACATTGATCTCGCCCATCTCAGACTTTAAAGAAGGTAGAACAATATTATTAACATGTTGGTTTGGTATCATAACCATTCGAGCAAGGGCATTTGGAGCGGCAGGAGTGACCGTACTATCAATCGGGTAGGCGCACCTGGCTATTTGAGAAAGCCAGGGTATCTACTTTATGAGCTGCGGATGTACTTAAAGGCCTGTGCTCATTAGGCCATGGTCTCTTGTCAGACAAGCCACTCTTACCCTCAACAAGACCTCTCTTACCCTCGACCATCCCAGCCACATGTGATGCAGTTGTTGTCTCCGCCGACCTGGTTATAACCTTGTTGTCTCCGTAGCTGTCTTAGATGGAGTCGACCACCGGTAGTGGAATAGCCCAATGGCTGCCTGAGGATTTAACAGATATCTCCGAGGCATTTGCCCCATTTACCATGGGGAAGCACATAGGACTCCAGAAGGTTGCGCTGTTCACCTGAGACTGCCCTGCGTTGACTGATATTAGATGAGCCAGGAGGGCCAAGAAGAAACCTCACACATTGCTGGCCAGTTAGTTTCTATTATTAAATTAGGGCTTAGAGAGTGAGGAAACTGCTGGCACTCACTGCCTCGTCAGAAGATCAGATCAATGGCATCTAAATTAGCGAGGCAACCCGTCAAGCATGTCTGCCCAAAGCTAACAATAGATGTGATGGACCCTACTTGCTCATTGGGCCCTGAACCCAGATTTTTTTAACTCGCTGTCACTTTACGATCTCTTAGTCCTTCACTTACATTTACTAGTGGAGAGGGGGTGTTGGGATTGTAAAAAAAAGTATCTGCGAAAATCCTTTGTTGTTAAGGATCTTGGCCGGAGGAAATATTTGTAAGACTGCACAGGGGTAGCCCCACTTCCAGGTCCTGTTGCTCATGATACTGCTACTCCGTTCATGTTCACCTTGTTGTCCTGATTGTCCGCTACCAATTTTGGCACTTCTTTGTTCCTTCATCTGTTAGTGGGCTCAAATGTGAGCTACGCATTCTCATTTTCGTTCCCCAGTTATATTGTGACGACGTAATATCAATGTCTTTATAATATCTTTTTCTTCTTTATCACCTGTAAAGCCTTTATAACATCCGTGGTTGTTAGGTTTATAACTTTTAGCACTTTAACTACTCTACTTTTGAACCTTTCAGCTTTGTCACTAGAGACGCTTCTATTGACCTTACCTCCAATCAAATCCACCAGTCAAGACAACCTTTGACTTTCAACAACTTGCTAGGTTATGGCTGTCGAGTGGCAGATGACTTCAGTGACTCAAGTATGCGAAGAATCTGCTGGGGCTGCTGGTGTCGGACTAATGTCAGGCTCTGCTGCTACTTAAAGGAGTCCGGTGGGTTTAAGCCACAATCTTCATGGCAGCACCTGAGTTCACCCAGAGCAGAGTCGAAGTAGGGTGGAAATGCTGATGCGTTGGTGGGGGTGGTTTTTGGCGGGCGGAGGGAGCACAAGCCTCACTGGGGCCGCCTGCCCGAGTATGCCTGACAAGCCTTACAAGGGAATACACACTCGCCCTGAACCCCCACCTCACTCAGCAGAACGCAGTGAGCAGTGCGCTCAGTTTGCCACTGCAACAACTTCCCACCCATTGCACAAAACCACCCGGTCCGAACTCACAAGTGGCCTCTGCTGCTGCTACAGTCAGGTGCTGGATGAAGATGTATGAAGTGGTAGAGCAGACTTCTCCAGCAAATAGCTTGTGAGCTACTGGTAGCTCCCCAGCTACCTGTAGGTAGCTGTCCTGTGTACAGCCAAGCATAATAAATTAGAAGCGTTTGCTTGGTTGAATAAATTTATGTATACCAAAATTGATGTGTGTATTTCAGATGAAAATGTGTGTATTTTCATAACTCTTGGGGAGATGTATTTATTAATAACCTGGTGTCAGGGGCATTGCAGCTTAGGCAGTTATGCATTACCGATGTAGAGACATTCCACATTGATAAGGTACTGGCAACCGTGTCGCATGCACTGAGGTGAGCACTGCTGATATTGCATATTACCTCCCGTCCCTCCCTCGCCTTCCTTTTAAACCAATGAGGCCTCCTGCCTCCCCCTAGACCCTCCCTTCCCCTTTTAAACCCCCCCCACCCTTATCTCCTCCTGTTTCTTTTGTCTAGCCCACGCTAGATGTTTTCTTTTTCCCTTACCTGCACGGCGGGGCCTGGAGGTCTACGATGGAGGCACTCCTCGGGACGCGGTGCTCTGCGAGGAGTGCTGCAGCTGGTCGCGTCCTGTGACGAGCAGCCGGGCTGCTCGGGAAAACGCGGACTGAGGGCCGGCTGACGGGGTCAGCCGGCCCTCTGTGGCTGGGGTGTCGATTTCCGGGTTTCCGCGCTGCAGAGTGCCGGGGAGCTGCGGAACGGCGATTTTTGGAAGGTTCAGGTAGGACGGGCGTTCTGCCTGCTGTTTTATGATGGGGGCAGTTATGTTTGACCTTTTAAAGGATTGGTGGATTCCTAGGGACAATTTGGGTTTCCCAGTGTTTCAACCTTCAAACTCAGATTCTCACTTATTTCCACAACATCGGACACCTGCCAAGTTTGCCATGCCTTTTCAGGGCCCTGTGAAGGATATGGTATTTCGAGAATGGAAGGATGTGGATAAAGCTCAGGTTCCACGCTTCCTGCAGAAACTATATTTGCTTGAGGGCGAGGAGGTGTTACCTCCTTCGGTCCGCCTGGATTCAATTCTGGCTACCCTGATTGGCAAAACGGCAGTGAATCCGGAGGATTGTGTGCCGACGGATACCACAGACCGTAAAGTGGATTCAGGTCTTAAAAGGGCGTTTGCCGCTGAGAATCTGGCACTAGGGGCAGGTATATATTCGGCTTATGCGGCCCAGTCGTTGGTGCAAGACTTTGATAAGCTGGCGGTGGCTGTTCAGGAAGGGGCAGAATGTTCAGAGCTCCTGGCTGGTATGGAACAGCAGGCCAGATTGTTGGCGGATGTGTCATCGGATGTGGTCCGTACTTCGGCTCTGGCCTCGGGTGCTTTGATTGGGGCTCGTAGGTCCCTCTGGTTGCGTTCATGGAAAGCTGACCCAGGGGAAAAGGCGGCCTTGCTGTGACTGCCGTTTGAAGGTCGTAGCCTGTTTGGGGAGCAGTTGCCATCCATGCTTTCCAAGGCATTTAAAGAAAGGAAGCATGCCTTGCCTTATAAAGGGGTTTCTACTTCCAGGAAGGGGTGGAAGAAGCATTCCCTATCTTCTCCGGATAGGGATTCCAAATCCTTTTCATTTAGAAAACGTCGTTTTCAACCACGTTTTTCTCCTAAGAAGTCAGCTCCTACGAACCGGGGTGGGTTCAAGAAGGGGTCCTGACAATCACTGTGGGCCTGGCATAGGGCCGGTTGGGGGAAGGCTGAGTCACTTTCTTTCAGCTTGGGAGGAGAGTGTCAACGATCGTTGGGTACTAGACATTGTGGCCAATGGTTATGTCATCGATTTTGGGGTAGTACCTCCAGATTCAGGGGTACGTCCCTCCCCTCTACCTTCAGGGGGGTCACGGAGAAGAGCGTTATTGGACGGAGTTCGGGACTTGCTAGTCAAAGGGGCCATTTCCCGCGTTCCGCTGGAGGAACGAGGTCTTGGCACTTATTCGGTCTTGTTTCTTGTGCAGAAAGTTTCAGGGGGGTTTCGCCCAGTGCTCAATCTGAAGGATGTGAATGCTTGGATCAGGACGGTGCATTTCCGCATGCTGTCTATTCAGACTATATTTCCATTGGTCAGGCAAGGGGACTTTCTAGTGTCGCTGGATCTGCAGGATGCTTACCTGCACGTGCCTGTGGCGAGATCTTCTCAGAGGTTCCTGAGGTTTGCTGTGGATCAGGATCACTACCAGTTTTGCGTTCTTCCTTTCGGTCTAAAATCTTCTCCTCGAATTTTTACGAAGGTGCTGGCCCCCCTGATGGCTTTGCTACATTCAGAGGGGGTGTTTATTCATCCATATCTGGACGACATCTTGATTCATGCTCAGTCACGGGTCCTGTTGCGGAAACAGGTGGCCCGAGTTCTGGGGGTCCTGCAATACCACGGGTTTTTAATCAACTGGGAGAAATCAGATTTAGTTCCGTCCCAGGATCTGGTTTTTCTGGGGGCTCGATTTAAGACTCTTCCAGGCTTAGTGACGGTGTCAGAGAAGAGGTTGGGTGTACTCCAGTCCTTGGTAAAGAAGGTGGTATTAATGACCGCACCACGAGCTCTTCTATGGTTACGTCTGCAGGGTCATTTGGCGTCGGTGATATTTCTGGTTCCTTGGGCGCGTTTCCATCTCCTGTGCTTGATGACGTTGTTCTTGAGAATGTGGGCGCCGGGGTCCGGTTCTCTGAAGGACAGGGTTCAGGGGTCCTTGGTGATTCACAGGGAATTGCAATGGTGGTTGGATGCAGATCATCTTCGGGTAGGGGTTTCTTTGTCACCTCTGAGACCCGTGGTGGTGACTACGGATGCCAGCCTCTCCGGTTGGGGGGCGTCAATGGGATCTGCTCAGGTTCAGGGATTTTGGTCACCTCGGGAGGCGAGTCGGTCGTCGAATTTGCGCGAATTGAGAGCGGTCTTTCTGGCTCTGGTCCATTTCCAGGGGTCCCTGAGGGGGGAGGCGGTTCTTATTCGGACGGACAACTTGGTGGCCAAAGCTTATGTCAACCGTCAAGGAGGGACCAGGTCAAGGGCTCTGTTCAGTCTAGCCAGGGAGATTTTTGTGTGGGCTCAGGAGTGGGTTCCTTCTCTCAGGGCTACGTACATTCGGGGGGTGGTCAATGTTCGGGCGGATCTACTGAGCAGGGTGATTCCTTCCTCTCAACTTTTCTCCCTCCGGAAGTCTCTGTTTCTGCATCTGGTTCGGCTTTGGGGGCTTCCAGTGCTGGATGTGTTTGCGTCCGCAGAGAATGCGAAGTTGGATCGCTTCTGCTCCCGGTTTCGGTGTCCCCAGGCCTGGGAGGTGGACGGGATGTCATGTCCTTGGCCGAGGGGTCTTTTGTATGCATTCCCTCCGTTTCAACTTCTCAGGGCGTTTCTATTGAGGGTGAGGGATCTGGGATCCAGGGTTATCCTGATTGCGCCACTTTGGCCGCGGGCAAATTGGTTCCCGTTGTTAAGGCTGGTGGCAGACGGGAGGATGTGGCCTCTTCCTCTTTGTCCGTCTCCCCTGGAGTTTCCCTGCCTCCCAGTGGTGTCGTTGAGGAGGTTGCACTTGACGGCCTGGAAGTTGAACGACGAGGCTTGACGGGTCTGGGGGTACCGGTTGCTTTGAGTTCTACATTACTGGCTTCCAGGCGACATTCCACTTTACTTTCCTATGGTAGACAGTGGCGGGTTTTTTCTTCTTGGTGTTTGAGTCATGAGTTGGATCCTACCTGCGCGTCTATCTTTGAAGTGATGCAGTTCCTGCAGGACGGTGCACAATTGGGTTTGTCGGTAGCATCTCTGAGGGTACAGTGGGCGGCGATTCAGGCATTCAGAGGTCCATGGCGTAATCTTAAGGATGAAGGGCACCTGATGCCTAGATTTTTTCAAGGTCTGGTTAATTTATTTCCTCGCCCGGTTCGTGCTTTTCCTTCATGGGATCTTTCTTTGGTTTTGGATGTTTTGACGGAGGCCCCATTTGAACCATTGGGGGACTGTGATTTGTGCCATCTGTCCTTGAAGACGTTCTTTTTGGTAGCCATTACTTCGGCTCGTCGGTTGGGGGAATTGGGGGCCTTGGCCTGTTCATTTCCTTTTTGTAAGGTTTTTCCCGATAGGGTAGTTCTGGTACCAGTGCCTTCCTTTATTCCAAAGATCAATTCTTCGTTCCATTCCCGTCAGGAGGTTATTCTTCCTTCATTTTGTCCAGAGCCCTCCTCTAGGGAGGAGGTCTGTTTGCATTCGTTGGATGTACGCAGGGCTTTATTGGAGTACCTGCGGGTGGTGGCTCCTTTTCGTAAGGGGGATTCACTTTTTGTTAATTTCGGTCCGGCACGTAAAGGTGAGAAACCTTCCACGGCTTCCTTGAGTCGGTGGGTGAGATCTTTGATTTTGTTGGCCTATTCCTTGAAAGGGGTGGTTCCTCCTCAAGGGATTCAGGGTCGGTCTACCAGAGGTATGGCGGCTACGGTGGCCGGACTTCAGGGGACTTCCGTGGTGGAAATTTGCAGGGCCGCCACTTGGGCTTCACCTTTGACGTTTGTGCGTCATTATAGGCTTTCGGACTTGGGTAATTTGGAGTCGGTTTTAGGGCACCGAGTCTTATCCTCTATGAGATAATAGGGGTAGGGTGTTTTGGTGTCCTTGGTGCAGGATATGAATAAAAGTTCCTGCAACTCTGTGTTTTTCTTGCTATCTCTCATTGGTTTAAAAGGAAGGCGAGGGAGGGACGGGAGGTAATGCTTCCATTTTCTTACGATAATGGCATTACTCCTAGTCCTACTCCCTCGCCTTCCTTTTCCGTTCCCTCCCGCCCTCCCGGTACGGACTGTCCGAGTTGCTGCTTGGGCTTGGTTTTTGTACAGGAGGAGATAAGAGGGGGGGGGGGGGGGGGGAGGTTTGTTTAAAAGGGGAAGGGAGGGTCTAGGGGGAGGCAGGAGGCCTCATTGGTTTAAAAGGAAGGCGAGGGAGTAGGACTAGGAGTAATGCCATTATCGTAAGAAAATGGAAGCATTGTAGGCACTAAAGTTATCTTCTCTGATGTGTTCAGTATTAAGACTCTAAGCATAATTGTAGCTTGGGTTGACTTTCACTGAACTGAGTGGCTCTCACTGTGCAAAAAAAAATAGTAGCCTGGGGTGACTCACTGAGTATGAGTAGCTCTCACTATGCAAAAGGTTGGAGACCCCTGTAGAGCGACAAGGTAGAAATATGTTTCAATGTGTGACGGTAGGGCAAGACAACCATTAAAAAAAAAATCTGGTTGTTCCCAGTCTACGTCTTTCAACATACACACGTACAATGAAGCGTATAATGTAAACTGTTGTTTAAAGGGTGAATACTTGTCTTGATATTCTGAGTTTTTTCGACATGGGGGAAGGGAAGGGTCCCTCAGTATATTCTATGAAACAGATGAGCATGGGATTACTCTTTCAGTGGTTTGCAAAGGGTAAGATTCGATCTGTAAACTGTAAAACTTTGCACTTGTATAGCGCACTACTCACCCGTTAGGGTCTCAAGGCGCTGTACTCATACCGCTATGGAACCCCTCCTGGCTTTTCCCTGTGAGGTGCCCACTCCTGGGCACCCCCAGGGTGAAGCCAGGCATCCAAGCGCTGTTGGGGCCGTTGTGGAGATTAAGCAAGCTATTGCCCAGAGTTGCAGAGTGGGACCCATTAGTTAGATTAGGCACCGAGGCGAGAATTATCTGGTCCAAGGGAATTGAGCCCAAGACCTGCCGAAGCGGGACTTGAACCCTGGTCTTGAGCCAGATCTCTGCTTCAGGGTCTGCCGCTCTAACCATTGTGCCACACTTCTCCACTAATCTGTGAGTTTGCACTGTGGCCCTTCCCCCGTCCAGTCAGGCAGCTGTCCTTTTACACGATCAGACAGCTATTTACCTGGTATAGGGTTTGCACTTATAGCACGTTAGCCTGTGTTTAGTAGCTTCCCCAGGTGTGCTTAACTCCTCTTCCGATCCAGCAACTTCCAGTTCATGGTTGCCAAGTTGTATTATTTTGCACAGGATTTGTACTTACAGCACTTTAAAGTGTTTAAATACCTTTGTTATACGGGCTTCCCTCCTCTGTGCTCAGCACTGTATCACATTGCTTGCACTTTAAGTCTCAAAAGTTTTAGAGTGTGTCCCTTTTTGTAGTGTGTTCATTGTTTCCCGCATGGTCTGTCATTGGTTTTTATGTTCGTCCCTGTCCTGCCGCTGGACATTTGACTTTGAATGTTACCTAGGTGGGGGAAGGTGGGTGGGGTGTAGAGCCAAGCTGTTAAAATATTGGATACAGAGCAATCAGTGCAGTCCGACCTGCCTACATCGTCTAGTTTTAGGAGAAGCCCCACTATTAATACTTAGGTGTCTGTATTCACCCAATTTCATGCTCAATTTTAAGCATTGTGTTTGTCATGTCTTATTGCATTGTCCTGTATGTGTTTGCTCAGTTTTATGCATTAATGGATTTGTGATCTGTTGTAATTATTTTTAATAATTGTACAATCTACTAATACATTTGAATTTGAAACCTCAGCTTCACATGAAGCAAATTAATAGAACATTTGGTGTGAAAAACATTTTGTAACCTACGTACAAGCCTAACCCCCATGTACGTGGTATATCCGGAAGTGGAATGAAAGGGAGTATTTTTTCAGGATTTTCAGCTTCAAAAAACAGTAAATTAGATCTTATAGACTTGAGAAGAAAAGGAAAGTTCTTGATAAAAAACAACACATGGTTTTGATCACAGCAACAGCGTAGGTAGAGGGCCCCAAGTAATGATGGACTGAACTCTAGGGAGCAGTAACCACTGTCTTTTACAATTAACAGGTACTCTATTTTGTTGCCATTTTACTTCAGGAATTCCTAGGGATCCATTTCTGAATCACAAACAAGCAAGTCCTAATCTTATCAATAAAACGTGAACCACACATCTTGCCATTTAATGTAAAAGTCCTGAAATCAAACAATTGTCTGCTTCCCCAGAGGCTAAACCTATCAATTTTTCAAAATTTATGAAAGGATTGAATCCTGAGAAACCGTACATTTCACCATTTCAAATTAGCAAAATGGAGGGAGGAAAACAGTTGGAGTGGCCTTCTGCAAAGAATCGAAACCACTGAGACCTCTAGAGCTGTGGCAGTCAGGACGGTCATTTTATACAGATCTTTGTGTATACAACTGTACTAGATACATCACAGTGTGCATAACATACTTAACTGATAACTCTCACATTACATGTATCCTCATGTATTTTTCAATTGACTCCCCATACACTCCTACTAACCAAGGACATATTTAACATATCAGCAAAATGTAATTGGGAATGCGCTCGCCGATTTTTTTACGAGTGTTATGCTGGATTTGTTTGGTTACCAAATAAATTGATCCTTAGTTACAGATTCCGTCTCTAAACAGCTTTTTAAGGTTATTTCATTTCCGAGGTTGTCAAATTTGATATTTAAATTATTTTATAACTTTTTGCAAGAAGATGTGTTCTTTTATCCAGGCAGAACATATTAATTTAATAATTGACATGTGCTTCAAATTCCTATACATAGTAGTCATTGAACTGGAAAACACGAGTAATTGGTGCCCTGAAGTATTGTTACTTGAGTTTGGTGTGTTTTGCTAATCCTTTCTCACCATTCTTGCTTTGTGAAATGCATAAAGCCCCCGTGGGAATCGTTCACATGCTTATTACCTTTTTGCAAGTTTTTACTAAACAGTGATGCTATGAGCATACGACTATCACTACCGTGCTTAGTGTGTATGTATTGTTAACTAAAAGCTTAAACACCATAATCGTGATGAGGCCGCAGACAATCTTTGCCCCATATCACTGCCTCTGTATCTCAAGGTCACTGTGGGCTGGTTCATTGGAATCCATGGCTACTTACTTTCCATGGGTTACATTTCACTAGATCTGCTTCAGCAAAGGGAATCAGTCAGTTTAACAGGCAGACTGTGCTGAAAACATGGCGTGAGGGTGCACGAAGGTCAGAACTTCGAGGAGTATTCATCTCTTGGAATGCAGGGCCTTTCCTGTCATTAAATAGTTCTTCATTACTACAGCTGCTATACTATTGTATGCTTTGGCTGCCGTTCGCATCTGAATTGGCAGCTATAGGAAGTTAAGAAAAACAATGAGTGATAAATGGAATATTACATTTTTTTTCTTCCTTTTCTTTTTTTGTAAATGTACATTTTTTTTTATTTCCGGTCTGCTATACGATGCACAGTAGGTTGTCGTATACTGTGCACAAATTATAATTTTCCTTGCTGACATTTGGATCTTTTATATAATACTCTACATGCATGTGTGCTGCATAGTGAGCGATTACGATAGTCTTCTACAGTTGCAGTTCATTTTCTATCAAAACATCTTGTCTTCTCGCCACCCAGTAGCCCCTTTACTCGAGAGACAGGATGCAATAAAATAACTTGTCCAGCTAATCTGGGATGTTCTAGAAGACAAGGGTGTTGGCAATCAAATTGGAGGTTTAGACTAATGGGTGGCACAAAGTTAGTTTAGAAACTAATGTCGCGGCACTAGAGGATGTGTTAAAGGGATCAAGTGGACATTTATTAATGGGTTCCTGTGCTCCTAAAAATGATTTTCGGTTGGTTGAAGATTACAACTAGGCGCTCATGTCATGAGTGTCATTACTTTTTCAGCTGTATTTGGGAATACCTGGTATCATACGTTTAGTAATTTACTCTTCTTGAGGCCTCATCTAGAGTTGAATTCTGTGTTTCACACAAACTGCAGTTTCTCAGGGGTGCTCTTTGGAGAAACGTCAAGAGCCTTTTTACTTTCTTCTATCTCCTTCTGTGATTGTAGTTCTTCTGGCTGCAGTGCTTGAATCCCATCTTGGTCAGCTCTGCTTTAATCTGCTAGGGTGCTTATTTAGCGTTCAGTTCTCAGAAACCCCTTTGTGCCACTCTTTATTTTCTGCACTTTTTCAGTGAAGTTGCTTATTTGCCTCCTTCCAACCAACTCTGAGATCCCTTATTGCTAATACCTGCAACTTGATAAGTAGGCTACTGTAAGACACTATCTGTGAGTGAGGTTTTTTGTATTGGAGGTGGCCATATTAGATTCCTTTCATTCATTTGCCAGATTTGGTCACATATGGCTGGTTATTGACGTTGTGGTCCAGTATATTAGCCTTATTACCAATTGAGGTCATCACATATTTTCACTATGATTTGTTTTGACTTGGCATCTCCAAGTCACCAAAACGGATGCAGCTTAGACTGTTTGGAAGGTCTTGGCTCTCATTATATGCAGTGATTGCAAGCACTTCTAGATGATGTGAAGTCCCATCTAATTGAGTTGTCTCCTCCATTTCTGTGCTGGGCCCTCTGCCATTTTGATTCCTATCTGGCCTTTCATTGCTGAAGTGGCAGGATGTCTTTCTCTGATTTATATTCACAAGATGAGTTTTTCTATAGCTCTGTTTTCAAGGATATGATAAAACACACTTTGCCCTGGGTGGTCTCAGCTCTGCATCTCTACTTAGCATGAAAAATATAGCTTCACAGTCCATAAACCTTATCATGCCAAACCTTAATTGGCTGCATCCTATTCCTCGATTTCCTTTCTCAGTCTTGGTAAGCTTTCACTGAGAAAGTTTACACTGTGACAGCCTCTGGAATTTCAGCTTACCTCTTTGGCCTCATAAGGAGGTGGGTGCAGTTCCAGCATTGTGACCACCACTTTGCACTGCTGTCCTCCACTCTAGCAGCTGTAAAGGCGCAGGGAAATGCCACCTTTGTTTTTCTTTTCTCCGTGGTCTTTCTGCCTCGTAAAAATGTGTCTTTCTTGTGTTTATTCCTTTGTTTTATAGACTCAACTGCCCCACAGCAGTACTCAACTTCTGGAGTGGAAACCCCGGCACTTGTCTCTTTCTTGAGGCTTTTTAGGGATGTCCCCTGTAGCAGCCGTGAAACCATCCTTGATTGTCACTGATAGTAACCTTGGTTGCATTTTATTTCACTTTTATGCTAGTTTATGATATTGCAGATGCCCTCTCAAGTACAATAAAAACGGAGGAGTCCATCCTGAACTACAAGAACATGTCCTTTCTGCTTGGGACCACAAGCAACCCAAGATCTGCTGTAATCCTATTAATTTAGGACTCCAGTTTAGTGGTATATATATTCCAATGAAAGAATTTGCAGCACTCCACAAAGTCCAATTTCATAGTCTTTATTTTCAGTTTACACTGCTAAGAAATTGGACTTTGAGGAGTGCTGTGAATTTTTTCATTGGAATATATTATCACAAGTATGGTCTCCTCCATCACCGGCAGATGCTCAAACAACTGACTGATTTGTTATATATATATATATATATATATATATATATATCTACACACACACACACTCTCTCTCTTTCTCTTTCTTTCTCTCTCTCTCTCTTTCTTTCTCTCTTTCTTTCTCTCTTTCTCACTCTCTCTCTCTCCATTTTCCAGCCTGTTTGGATATCTGTCAACATATATTTTTACTGCGCCATGCAACAAGGAAACAACAACCTACATTTATATTTTTCAATAAATTAGTAATCACCATATTCCAAAATTATATTTCCTGGCTCTTTGATCATATGCATCCAGTCATGGCTGTAATACATCATATTCGTTCCATATTCTGATATTGTAAACATATACGTTTGCTATGTAGCCCAAATTTTAATCACATTTAAGTATCAAGATTTTTTTCTTTTATAAATCTCTTTCCAAAGACCACTTCACTTAACGTGAATCATGATATAAAATCCAACCTTCTTCATTCAAAAGTGTCATGCATTATAATGAGAAAGCTCCGATATACACATTGTTGCATTAGTTTCTTCAAAGGTTCAATATCCAGTTAAAGTACACCAAATTCCCAAAACCAGGTTGCACACTCCCTTAACAAAAGTATACTGTGTCCATTCAGAGAACAAATATGATGTATCTTATTCTTATGAGATAAAAGGGATTTTCATTCTCATTGTAATCATGTTACGTTTGTTTGAAGAATTAAGAGATCGATGCATCTCCTCAAGGTAGCAAAGAGCATAGTACATTTCTTCCCTGAAGTTAACTGCAAAGAGAGATCATACAGTTAGGGGGATCCCATGTTTTTAATGTACTGCTTGTGAAAGAGATAGGGTGCGTCATATTCCTGTATGTAAAGGATAACGCCCATCACCATTATACTTATATTGCACTTATCGATAAAATAAAGAGCATTGTGCTTTCCATAAAGGAATTAACTGCAAAGAGGGATCATACAGCTGGGGCGATTCCATGTTTTTAATCCACTACTTCAGAAAGTGATAAGGTGCATCATATTCCTATATGTGAAGGAGAACTTCCATCACCATTGTACTCATGTTGCACTATTCGATCAAATAAGTACAAGTGAAAATAGTTCATTTCTTTCCTAAAATTAACTGCATAGAGGGATCATACATCTAGGGAGAGGATCTCATACTCCTATTGCACTCTTTTGGAAGGGAATAAAGTGCATCATATTTTTATATATTTAGAGGAGAACTTTAATTGCCAAAGATCTCATCCTTCTATTGAACCACCCGAACAAGACACATGTGTTCATTTCATTTGTGTTTGCATTGCACTATTCTATCAGTAACCTAAAGTGCATAGTACTATCGCTCCTAATGTGTAAATAACACAGTAAAGTATAGGAAGATGATTTGCAAGGTATCAAAGGATTTCATAATCATATTACACTTTCCCAATGTGGAGGTAAAGTGTGTAATGCTTGTTAAAAGAAGAAATTCATTCAGGCACCATGTTCCTTCCCAACATATCAGCGATCATCTTATTACAACATCAATTCCATATATGTGCATTTACAGATGCACATATAGTTCCGCATCCATGTTGTGCCCCTAAGGTACCTCTGTGTCTAGGGTAAGAATCAATCTAGATTCTTGTCTTCTCAGTTCCTTCTCTCTATTCCCTCCATTGGGATGCAATTTTATATGTATGATCCCATTTACACTCAAGTACGAACATTAACGTATTCTGTATTAAATGTTATCTTATCCCATATGGGATTGTCAGTCTCTCAAAGGTTTTATAGCTTCTCTGATTTTACCCATACTGGCATGACTTGCAGTTGTTACACTTAGTAAAGCCTTTTCCTCTGTCTGGAACAGAAAAGCTCGGTGTTAAGATGTCACCCAATGATTTCATTTTTTGAAAGGTTATTCTGGGATTTGGGCCAATATATTTCCTTAAATGTTGATCATGTTCCAAAATACGCCAGTTCCTTTTCAAAACCTTTCTAATATATGTTTGTGATAAATCAAATTCCAGGAATAACCTGCATACCTTGTCTTTTTCCCTCCATCAAATTTCTGTTCCTAATTCTCCTTGGTTATGTCCATACAGTGGGGGGGTTGTTTTTCATGAGCTCTCTTCATAGCATTGTCAAGGGTACTCAAGGGGTAAACATGGTTAATAAATCTTGTTATCATTTTTGCTGCTTCGGATTAAACTCTTAGTCAGTGGAGCAAATTATTTGCGCTCCTAACATCTGCCCATATGGTACACTCCTTATTAACACCTTTTGATGACAACAATTGACATGTAGTACCAAGTTGGCTGATGTTGCTTTTCTGTGGACGGTTGTCTTTAAATTGTTACTATTCACATTTAATTCAATGTCTAGGAACTTGTTGTGTTGTTCAGTATGTGTTTCAGTGAACCGACTGTTCAGCTCATTAGTGTTTAATTTCATTATGAACACTTTTAATTCTTGTTCTTCACCTTCCCACAAGATAGATAACATTGATAAATCGAGTCTAGAGTACCACATTCTCCATATACTGCTCATTCTTCTTGGCCCAGGCTACCTTCTTCTTCCACCACCCCATGAATACATTTGCATAGGTGGGGGTGAAGGCGGACCCATGGCTGTCTCCTGCTAGTGTAGATAGATCTTACTATTGAAGATAAAGATGTCATGTGTAAAACAATAACGTAACAGTTCCAATATCATTTGAGTTTGCTCCATGTACTCAATCAATCTGTCTCTCTAAAATTAGCGACATGCAGTCAATCCATCCTCATGATTGTTCTGTCCATTATAGCTGGTACCCACCCATTTCGGATGGCTTTGATATTAGGGAGTTGTTCCTTTTCAAAGCAAATATATCCTGAAAATAAATTGTTAGGATTGAAGTTCTCTCCATTCCACCATTTCTTTTTTCCTTTTTAGCTCATTCACATCTTCTGCCACCAGCTCGTGTAAGAGCTCTATCTTGTTGCCTGCTGCTGACTGCAGACAGAATTTACTTTTTGGTATCATCCACTAGATATTGTCAAATCTGTAGTGATTCTCATTCTGTTTAAAATTTCAACTTGTGTTTTCCCCCTTCAAGTTAAGGCAATTTTTCCTAATTTGGATCATTTATATCTAGCAATTCAAGAACATTTGGGACCATGAAATGTGATGCTTTATTCCTTGCCTTGGTTCTTCAACTTGCCTACTTGGTTTTGTCTCATAATATATATGTAGTTTCAATAGTCTAGTGAGCCTATATATTTCAATTCGGGCCTTTGAGAAATCGGGTGCTAATCATGAATAGCAGGTCAATCTCATAGATAATGTCCTTTCTCGATTCACTGTCGGTTTGGTAGAGGATATGTTAATCACCACTTGTCTTTCTTGTGAATCCTTGTTTCCTTTCACCATTATTATTCCCCATTTTGCTCTTTCCTATCCTCTTCCATTTCACTGACCTTGTCCTACATTTTCTCTGTGGTGATTTGCCTATTTGTCTCCTTCGCCCTGTCGGGTTGACATGCATAGGAGGTGAAATTCCTTGTAAAAATACATCTTTTCTGTGGGGCTGTCCTCAGCACTGGATGCAGCCCCCTAAGTGAGAATGGTTTCACTTTTTACAGCCATTGTGGGTTTGTCCATCTTTTCTTTCATTCTTAATTTGTCAAATCTCTTTTAAAGGTATAGATTGTCCCGTATTGGTAATCCGGCTTGTCTCTAAGAAACTTCCTAGACTTTCTCTCCATGATTTCCTCATTGTATGTTTAACGTTATTTCCATTTTGATCTGCAATACCTTAACTTCTTTATTATCCTGTATTTTTTCTTTCTCCTTCAATAGAGACTCTACCTTTGCAGTGTGTTGCTCCATTTTTCATTTAGCATGCTTAATAAGCGTGTTAATTTCATAGAGCAGTCCTAAGTGTTTGTACACCACTCATTGATCAAATCCTCATCCAAATCTTCATACGTGGGTAGCAGCATAATGCGTAAGCCACTTAGGGCCTGATGCAGGAAACGATTAGCAAGTCGCAAACGGCAAAAATTGCCGTTTGCGACTCGCTAATCGCATTTCCCGATGCAGAAATGCATATTGCGAGTCGGGACTGACTCGCAATATGCATTTCAGAATCGCAAATAGGAAGGGGTGTTCCCTTCCTATTTGTGATTCGGAGTGGCATGCAATACCATTTGCGACCGCAAATGCGGTCGCAAATGGTATCGCAGTTACCATCCACTTCAAGTGGATGGTAACCCACTCGCAAATTGGAAGGGGTCCCCATGGGAGTCCTTCCCCTTTGCGAATGGACCCAAAACCATTTTTTCAGGGCAGGTAGTGGTCCAAGGGACCACTACCTGCCCTGAAAAAATACCGAAACTAAAGGTTTCGTTTTTTTTTTTTAAGTACAGCTCGTTTTCCTTTAAGGAAATGGGCTACACTTAAAAAAAAAAAAAAAAAAAAAAAAACTGCTTTATTGATAAAGCAGTCACGAACATGGAGGTCTGCTGACTACAGCAGGCCTCCATGTTTGCGAGTGCCTAGACTCGCTATGGGGCCGCAATTTGCGACCCACCTCATTAATATTAATGAGGTGGGTCATTGCGACCCCATAGCGACTCGCAGACGGTGTCTGAGACACCGTTCTGCATACCAATTTGCGAGTTGCAAATTGCGAGTCGCAGGGACTCGCAATTTGCAAGTCGCAAATTGGCATTTTCCTACATCTGGCCCTTAGTGTCCTACCACATTCCAGACACTTTGGGAGGGATGTCATCTCCCACCAATTGTTTTTCTTTCACCCTGCTTTTTCCATGCCTTAATTATTTGTTGGTGTTTTATTCATCTGCTCATGGCTCTTTCCTTCTTTGTTGGTATTCTCTGAATCGCGAAACGTGTGTTTAGAAGCTTAATACCATCTTTTTTAGTTTGTCCTCCATGTTTATTATGTATTTTATTTTCTCTATTTAAGTGTGAATCAAAGTTTATTCCACCTTCCAATTGTAAAATGTTCTTATATGCCTTTGTATTTGCACTTAAGCCACAAAATCAATAATTTTCTTTTTCCAAGAAATAGATCCTTTGTTCATGCATAGGTTCTGTTATTTTGACAATTTTATGCACATACTCCAAGTGCATCTATTTCACTATGTTTCCCCAAATCCATTCCTATATTTTAGTTTAAAATTTTATGGATTGACTTCCCCATGGTATTTGATGGACCACACCATTTCCCTTTTTGTCATGTATACATATATACACACACACATGCATACACAAATTACTTATTGGCGGTTGCCACTGGGTATTTATAGTTAGGATCTTAGGATCAGATTTAGATAGGAAATGCATTTTTTCGTGTTGCTAATAACTTTGTCCCCATTTGATGAATCTCCGCAAGATGTTACTAACAAGTGCTGTTTTTTTTTTGCTGATTTGTGCAGGAAAGTTTCATGGAGATCCGTCAAGCGCAGGTCAAGAAAAAGTGGGGTCTCAAAACAAGTGTTCCTCATTCATTTTTCCATAGAAACTTGAGATACAGCTATAGCCGAAAGCGCTGTATGGATTTACACCAAATTTGGCAGAAATGTAGAATTTGATCTAGAAAGAGTGGTTATTTTTTTTAGGTCTTGGCTCTAGGCACAGTGCACACACTGTCTCAAATAGAGACATGCTGTATCTACTGTTGTGGGCTTCAGGCCCACCCATAGGCTTGCCAATTGCTGGTTCCCACCTCACTCCGTTCTTCCTTCTTGCCATTGGTCCTTGTCATGCATGCGTTGTGCCTTTTCCTGACTGTAGCCGTCCCTGAGCACAGCGACCAAGTAACCGCTAAACATACACAGCGGCCATTTTACCACATTGTTTCAGGACTACTTTTTATTCCTGTAGCCCAGGCACGCAGCTTCATTTCTTTCGCCACTTCTTCCCATCATTCATTTTGTGGCTTGTTTCATTAGCAAAGTCATACTACCCATTACCCACCATCAGCACTTCCAACCCACACCTTTCCTCTCCTCCCTGTGGTAAGCTTGTAATAGGCTTCTATAACCACTATTGTAAATATGATAGAATGTTAGGGGTTGGAATGTTGGGGGTGATGGTTGGCTAAGGTCGATGAATGAGCGGTGGACACGGATGGGTGTGAAGCTGCCTCTTGTCTTTAAATACATCTTACCTGCAAAGCTTGGTCCAATCTCTTCATTGTTGGATTACCACATTTATTGTGGTGATGAGCGAAAGACTGGAGGAAGTGTTTGTCCAATTATCATCGCATTGCATGTTGTCTCCTTGCGGGACCAGTAAAGTGCGGAAACAGAGACCGCTGGGAATTGCACTACAGTGGAGTTGGAGTGGAACTTCGGCAAAAACAATCTTCTGGTTGAGGAACAATCCTTCATTTTTCATTTTTGGGTTGAGGAGCGTTTCTCTGTCACTTTTGCAGTTTGGAACTAGCAAGGCCCCTCTCCTTTAGAAACAAAGGAGTATGTTTCTAAACAAGCTCTACTTAATTTAGAAAACGCTCTGAGCGTTTCTTCATTGCGGCCATTTTAAAATTGAAGACAAATAAGCTAATCTGCTATGCAAACAAGCCCCATTGTTGATTAGTAGATCCATGGCAGCCATCTTAGATACATTTGACATTACATTTGGCAGACATCTTGGATTGGGCACGATTTTGAAAATCCATATTTTTATTTCCTGTAATTCATTGTGCACAGGATGTATCTACAGCGGTCAGTTTGAAGTGTGGCAAAATTTACAGGCTTCTATGCAATTCTCTGATTTTCCACAGTTTGGATTTGAGTTTATTATTTTGGAAACCATTTGTTCACTTAACTATTTACATAACAAGATGTGAAATATTGTGGCTCCTAATCCATTTTTGCAAGTTGCAGGTGAACCTCCTATGGAGTGGGAATTAGGGTTTCTTGTTTATGGATGATTTAGAGGACAAAGATTGCTCTCCTCAAAGAAAACTCGCTTTACTCAAGCATTGTTTAGGAGGAATGGGGCTGAAAGAATTTAATAACCTTCCTCCTTTAGAACACATAGGGTGAAATAGATGTTTTGGAGCAAGCAGTGGAGAAATTAAAAAAAGAAAAAGATTTGGGGAAAAAAATAAATACAGTGATGGAAAGATTCAAATGCTATTCTCGTTCTTAAAAAGAAGATAAATCTATTGTAGACTATGTTTCAGTATTAAGAGCTCTGGCTGTTTTTTGTGAATTTGAGATGATCACATATCATCAGGTGCTTTGGGATCAAATAATGATGAAGACGAAAAGTAAAAAAAAATCCAGGAAAGGTTATGGGCTGGTACAGAGACTCCGTTGAACACTATAATAAATATTGCAAAAGGTATTGAACAACCGGAAAAGTTATTGAGTGAGATCGGAGGCCAACATCAAAAGACTATCAATGTCAGTGCAGAAGTTAATGTAATAAAAAACAAAGTCAGTGTTAAACAGAAAAAAGATTTTAGAGGTACATATAGGAAGACAAATGGCATGTTATGTTACAGATGTGGTAGTTAGTACCATGTAGGCAATTTTAAAGGGTGTCCAGCTTTAGACCAATTCTGTTTAAAATGTAACAAAAAGGACATTTGGGAATGGTGTGCAGAGCTATTATGTCCAACAAAATTAACTGTGTTACACATGATGAGTTTGACTGAGAAACATTAAGTGGTGGTTCTGTACTTTGCGTTTCTGATAAACAAACCAAAGGGTATCCTAAATGTACTTTGAAAATGGACGAGAAAAGCATTTCTTTGTTGTAGATTCTTGCGGATGATATAGCATAATTGTGAAATTGATATTCAACGACTTATGGAATGGTCGGGCGTTATATCCTCCAGATGTACAACCTGGTGGTTATTCTGGGCACAAAATTGATTTGGAAGGATACTTTTGGTCTGACATTGAAATGAATGGTAGAAGAACTAAAGAAAAAGTCTATGTGGGCCAAAAGGGAAATTCCATTTTGGGATGGCCACATCCGCAAGAGTTGTGGATGAAGTTAGATTCAAGTGCTTTCCCAGCTGTGTCAGTTATCACATCAAAGGTAGACAACATTGGTTTTGTGAATGGCTTAAAATGTTCATTTCCAAATTTGTTTAAAGATGAGTTAGGGAAATTTGAAGAATTCAAACATAAGATTATTTTGAAAGAAGGTGCTGTTCCAATTAGACGTAAAGTCAGGGAGGTGCCTTTGGTATTAAGGACAAATTAAAGGAGTATTACCTGACTTATGTCTCAAAAAAGTGATTGAACTGATTGAATACTCTCCTTGGGTATCTCCTGTTGTGATTTCGGTTAAAAGCTCAGGTGAGTAACGCTTATGTGTGGATTTGCGCAATCTAAATAATGAGAACTTGATTGATAGAAATCATTTACCTAATTTGCATGAGATGGTTTCCACTCTTGCAGGTGCAGCGGTGTTTTCAACTATTGATTTAGCAAGTGCGTACCACCAGATTGAACTGGAGATGGAATCCAAGTATCTTACTGCTTTTATAAGACTCAATGGAATGTATCTGTTTCTGAAGATGCCTTTTGGTTTAGCGAGTGCCGCTTCGGTGTTCCAGTGTTTGATGAAGGTTACTTTAGAGAGAGGGTTACCGGTGCGGTGGCTTTTCAGGATGATATTCTAGTGTTTGGGAAAACGTATGAAGAACACTACAAAAATGTACATGTGTTGTTAAAAAGACTACAGGAGAAGGGTTTGACTGTAAGCATTCTGGGATGATCTTTAAAACACAGTCGACCATAATGGAGTTGCTGCACTACTTCTCTTGGACCTCTCGGCTGCCTTTTATATGGTTGACCATGACACCCTAATTCAAAGACACCACGAAGCCGGCATAGAAGGGACTGCCCTCGAGTGGATTACATCCTACCTTCAAAAAAGAACTAATATCTTCTATTCTTCTCCCCCACCCCTTTTGCGCCCAAACCCTACCTCACAAAAGCAGGGGTCCCCCAAGGATCAATCGTCTCACCTTTGCTTTTCAGCATCTACATGGTATCATTACCAGAACTGATCAATGATTCATTTCACATGCTCCAACTATGCAGATGACGCACAAATGCTACTTAATTTAGAATGCCCCAAAAACATTGAAAACTCAGAAATCTTCAGTTGCCTCAGAGCCGTTGATCAGTGGATGACCTGGAGCCATCTCAAACTAAATGCCTCCAAAACAGAAATATTCATATGTGGTGACTGGAAAAGTTATGACCCATTATGCGCCTGGCCTGATGATCTCTGACTACCTCCTCAATTATTCAAGGAAGTTAAAAACCTTGGAATCACCATGGACTCCAAGTTATCTATGAATGCCCAAGTGGACAAATTAGCATGAACATGCTTCATCACCTTGAACACTCTACGACGCATCTTCCCCCACCTCGGATTTCCACACAAGGTGCAAGCTACTATCTTGCTTGTACTATCCAAACTGGATTATGCCAACGGCCTCTAACATGGATCATCTCTATCTATTATGAAAAAACTACAACGTATTCAGAACCCCGCAGCCAGGCTACTATTACATGTAAAGCCACAAGCCCACATCTCCCCTGCCTTGAGTGCACTACACTGGTTACGTGTTGCCAGAAGATGCACTTTCAAGCTGCTTTGTATCACTCACAAAGCTATACATAGAACAGGACATAAATACCAAATACATTCAACAAAGAAACCTCTGCTCAAGATTGGCACCCCGCTTTAGAACACCACCATACAAGAAAAAGACTATAGGTGGTACATCCTTCTCCCTTCAAGCAGCCAAACTAAGGAATCCATTACCCCCAACTATAAGAGCCACAGATAACTATCTTGTCTTCAGAAAACTACTCAAGAGTTGGCTCTTTCCTTAATAACCACCATATTCAAACAGCTATGGACTGCATATGCCTATGTTGATAAATATTTTTTTCTGATAATGTGTATATTCTAGTTATATATAGTTCTTTAGAAAATATGTATTGCTATTATGTCATAACAATAAACTATACACACACTCTTTAAACCTGTTTAATGTATATTTACTCATGGTTTAAATATGTATATGTATGTTCATATATGTGTGTGTGTGTGTGTATATATATATATATATATATATATATATATATATATATATATATATATATATGTATATTTATATATATGTTGTTCTATGCTTAACATGTTCATAGGTCATTGCATAACTCCTAGATAAGTTGTTATACTCGATACTTATGAATCCCTGCTCTCATCTTATATCCCACTTATCTACCCATCACCATATGTCATGTCTCGATCAATCTATCCTCCATTCCCACTCTGACTCATCCCAAATCCATTCTACTACTTTCATCTCCTAAATAACTCTGCCTAAGCTCTTCCCTCTGCTTCCACGTCTAATTCACCCAAACCTCTCTTTACTACCATGATCTCCCAAACAACCCTACTATATTCTCCCTCATTTATCTCACCCTGCTACTATGATCCCCCTAACCCTTTCCACAGACTCTTCCCTCCTCCATCCCCCCTTTACTCACCCCAAGACTAAGGGCCTCATTACAACATTGGCGGGCGGCTATTGCCGCCCGCCAAGCTGTAACCGCCGTGCGGCCGCCAATGCGGCCGCACTCCCGCGGGACCCATTTGGACATCCCCGCTGGGCCGGCGGGGATGTGGGCCGCAACATGGGAGCCGGCTCCAAATGGTGTTTGCGGCCGTGCGACGGGTGCAGTTGCATCCGTCGCGCTTTTCACTGTCTGCACAGCAGACAGTGAAAAGCCGCATGGGGCCCTGTCAGTGGCCCCCCAGGGGCCCCACGACTCCCCGTACCGCCAGCCTTTTCCTGGCGGTTCAGACCGCCATAAAAAGGCTGGCGGTCGGGGACTCGTAATCCAGCGCTGCCCTGTCGGATTACAACCGCCAGGGCCATTGTGGCGGAAAACCGCCGGCCCCGGCGGTGCAACCGCGGCGCTACCGCCGCGGTCAAAATACGCCCGGAGGCACCGCCAGCCTGTTGGCTGTGCTCCCGTCGTTTTGGTCCTGGCATTGTAATACCGCCAGGGTCATAATGACCACCTAAATCTTATTACCATAAACTCCCAATTAACACTTCTGGTTTCTTCCCTCCTCCACCCCTCCATTACTCCAGTCAATCTAACTAATAAACTCACATATCCGCGGCTCAAATGAACTCCTAATAATACTAAAACTGTACTCATATTACCCTATACTAATCCAC
The DNA here is from genome assembly GCF_031143425.1 of Pleurodeles waltl. NCBI lineage: Eukaryota > Metazoa > Chordata > Amphibia > Caudata > Salamandridae > Pleurodeles > Pleurodeles waltl. The sequence continues at coordinate 1,171,483,338 of NC_090447.1, read as the reverse complement.
CACTAATTGCTTTTGGGTTCCGGAGTAGCATGCTACACGCCAAAAAGCGCTTTAGCGCCTCGTCAGGGGTAGTAAGCGCTATATAAGCACTATTACAATACAATAACTGTTGTTTCCAAAGAAAAGTTGTTGGATATTTAGGCCATGAAATTTCAAAGGAGGAAATCAAACCCAAACAATTCATGTAGGGTCAATAGTTAATGTTGCCATTCCTACTTCTCAGGAACAATTGTTGTCCTTCCTTAGGTTGACAGAATTTTAAGCAAAATTCGTGCAAGATTATGCTACGAAAGTTGATCCTCTCAGAGCTTTGCTCAATAAAAGTTTGAAATTTGTGTGAGATGAGCTACAGCAAAGATCATTTGATCTTTTAAAGAAGGAAATTGTTCATTCTCCTTGTTTTAAACCTTACATTGTTGTTAAAGAGTGTGTAGTGGCAGTGGATGCAAGCAATGTGGGTTTGGGTGCTTTTCTTATGCATATGCTTTGCGCACTCTTACGCTCTCTGAAAGAAATTATGCTGTAATCGAAAAGGAGTTATTAACATGTACATTGGCTGTTAAACATTTTAGTCAATTTTTGAGGGGAACAAAATTTACAGTCAAAACTGACCACAAACCTCTAATTAATATGTTATCAGCAGGTGGTGGAAGAACATTGACAGCGCGTCCTGCTTGTCTAGCTGCGAAATTGCAAGAATATCAATGCATTGTACCATATGTTCCTGGTAAAGAAAATATTCATGCGGAATGTATGTCACGCTTTCCGTTAATTGATGCTGAGGAAATGGAGGAAGTAAATTAATGTGATGTGGCATATACTATTGAGGATTTGAAAGATGAGTGTATGGCTGGTGAATCTTTGTGTGCAATTTCTGAAGATATGTGGACAGAATCTTTACTAAAAGATTAGGTGCAAATTGGTGAGTGAATATTTAGTCAAAGGTTGGCCAGAAAAAAGGACATTAGAGAGGGGATTTAGCTTCTTTCTACAAAGTCAATGATGAATTAATGTTCAATAAGGGCATTATTTTGAGAGATGATAAAGTTCATCATTTAATTGCATGATTACTTAAAATCTTCGCAAACAAAGAGAATTATACAGGAGACAAAACGTATGTTTTGAAAATACTCTCCAAGAGGCAATCATCCACACATGGGTTTCATTAAGTATAGTAAATTTTTAAAACGAATAAAAACCTAGACTGGTTGCCTTTCACAGACACTGAATCAAAAACCTAAGGGCCCTCTGTGGGCAGTCAGTTCAACTTGAACCAGCTTGATGAACTTCCCAAATTTGGCCAGGTCAGCAGGTTCTTTTAAAGCGAACACCAGAGATTTTGCCTCCGTGCAAGTTCTTAGATTATGACGAAGAAAGAGAGGTTTTAGGAGGGAGCGACATGCGCCTGTTAGGGCCAGACAGTAGCACAATAGGTGGATAAAGGTTTCAGATTTATATTCAGAGCCTGCAACCCCTGATGATGGTAAGGGAGCTCCATTTTGGCTTTAGCTCTTTTGTCCTCAGGCCAAGCAATCTCGCAAAAACAATTTGTGTCACACAGATTTTCCTAATGGGATGAGTAAAATATGGCTGTGGTGCCAAGAGCTGTGTGGTGTTTTTATAAGAAGCAGCTAGTGCTTCTTGCGTGGTAGTCTTGTTCGTTCTTTCAAGATCACATGCCCGGGAAGGCGTTTTTTTCTGTCTTTTGATCACAGATTTGATTGCCATTGCAATGGGCCAACCCGATCAGTTCTGCTTGATCAATATGGAGATTGTTTAGAGCTGCAGTTAAATATTGAGACCAGGAGTTTGTGTTTGTATCAAAAAATTTAGCGGAGGACTGACTTCAGAGTGTTGGGTGGGGCTATGACTATCCTGTGGTAGTATTTCAGTAAGGCCCCCATCAAGGCCCAATGCTGGCCCTCCAGGCCAAATTCCAGCCTTATTAGGTGACTCATTATATATTGTGGCAGCTTGAAAACTCTTTTGTTGTTTTTGACCTGGAGCTTTTCTATCAGTGCGGCCGATTGTCCAGGGAATGCTTCATGACCATAGTTCATTGCCAGGAGGATGTGGCTTTGAGAGTTTGAAGGATTCATTTTGCGGAGGGGCTTTCTATTGAGTTGTTTAGTTGGCATATTCTAGCTATTACTTAGTCAGCCATTGCCTTCAGATGTTGAAGGTGGGCTTTGAGCGTTCACTTGGCTGAGAGGCAAATTCCCAGATGGTTGTACACATCTGTGTTCCAGATGATAAGTGGCCCCAATTTCCAGCGAAAATGCTGATATTTCAGTGACCCTCCTAAAATTACTACTTTAGTTTTAGTAGCATTTGCCTTAATTTTGTTTGCCGTGTTGTAGCTGTGCAGTGCTGTTAGTGCCTTTTGTAGGCCGACTTTGGAGTGGTCCAGCAGGACGATGTCATCTCTGTATTGTAGCAAGGTGATTTTTTGATTACCAATTTTTGATGGTATAAGGTTAGCTTGTTTTAGTGCCTGTGGCATATCCTCGGTGTAGAGGTTGAATAGAAACGGTGCCAAAACGCAGCCTTGTTTTAGCCCATTGGTGGTAGGAATCTCCCTGGTACCTGTAGAGGGGGACAGCTTGACCCTCACCCAGGTAGATGAGTATACCACTGTTATTGCCCCTAGGAGGTTTTTTGAGATGCCCCAGTTTTTTAGCTTGTTCCATAGCAGATTCCTGTCAACGGCATCAAATGCCGCAGAGTAATCTACAAAGCATGTGAAAAGTGGGGGGAATTTTTTGGTCACAGCTTCATGAGCTAGAAAGGAAAGGGCTACTATGTTATTCGTGGTTGATGGAATTCACCCTATAGCCAGTTTAGTGGCACTACCTCTTTAGCCTCTGCCCAGGTTTGCAGTTCTTCCAGAATGACTGAGGTGAATCCTTTTGCTTCAATGTCCAGGAGTGTGATAAGGCAATAATAGTGAGGTTCTTGCCTATCTCCCTTTTTGTAGATAGGATGTAGTAAGGAGCCTCTCCAGTTCGGTGGTACTTCCTAGGAGACAAGGCAGGAGCAGTGCAGTGCAGAAAGGATTGGTGAACAAAGGTTCAGATCTTCCTTATAGATGTATGCAGGAATTCCCTTTGGACCGGGAGCCCCTGATTACCTCATTCTGGGCAGAATAATGGCAGTCTCCCGTGGAGAAGGAGCAAGTCCCATGGCTGTTTAATATTCGTTAATGCCCGGTTTGCCCTCTGGTAGTGCCTGGGAGAATTGGTCAGTTGAATATAGTTTTTTTTACATGTTCTGCCCAGGAAGCTTTGTTTATCGCGTTGTTTCGTTGGTAACTCTTGCTAATTTTGCTTTTGATGTATCTCCATAATTCGCCGTGATTGTGTTTTCTTGTCAGAGAGTAGATGGAGACAGACTCCTTTTCTGCATGTTGGCGTTTTGTGGACCCAATCAGCTGCTTGTGTTGTTTGGTGTTTTCCTTAGTTTTGATGCTAGTTCATTTTTTATTATGGGGTCGCTCGTTTTGCCGAGTGATCTTCTCAATCTGGTAAGATTCGACTTACTCTCTCCTATAGAATTGTGATGAGGGGTTTTTATGAAACACCGTTGGGGCATGCTGGAAGACCGTGCGTGTTGCAGGAGATCGTAGGTGACATCTGACCATTTGGTTTGGAGTGAGTCACTCGTTAGTGACAACAGAGTCGGACCATTGACGTGTGACCAAAGGTTATATGCTTGGGATGCAATCGATCCCCATTATATTTGTCTGATTATTTGCATTTCTTCTTCCCTCTGGGGCATGCCGATTGGTTTATACATTTCCGGGCGCCTTGGATGCATCTCGAAGGTTGCTATAAGGGGAAGATGGTCACTTGCCTTAAGTATTGGGATTTCAAAAGATGTTAGATAGTCAATAACTTCCTCAGTGGAGAAGATTTAGTCTATGGTGCTCTTATTCTGAAACGTTTTCGGGAACTGTTGTGCGAAGGCACTAATTTTTTTGTGAGTGCTGAATGGAGACCTGGCCATGTTTTTTAAAGAATTGTTGAAGTTGATGGCTGGCAGGACATTCCGGACGGACCAAGTCCACTCTTGTTCCCAGCGATCTAAGATTAAAATCTCCACAGATTATAATGCTAAAGCCAGTGTGATCACAGACTGCTTCATCCAGTGTGTCAACTGGTTGTGCCATGTTTTCTACCTTTGCTTGGCCAAATACTTCAAAGTAGAGGTTGATTAGGAGAAATTTTTACTTGTGAGTTTTTGATGTCAGGATTTCCAATCTTATTAATTGTAGCATTTGGTTATTGGTAGGTACTGTACTAAATAGAAAGTCTAAGTTGATGTTTAAGTAGATTGAGAGACCTCCAGAGAATCTCCCAAAAATGTTTTTTTGTAGCAGGCTGTTGAATTTCATGGAAACCTGGGACAGCCAATGAGCATGTTGACCAAGTTTCTTGTAGGCATAATATATCCCTGTTTATTATGTGTTGTTGGGCTGTGTTGTGATATAGGAGTCTCTTCAGTCCTGCAACATTCCAAGAAATGAATTTTAGGTGGCATTCACTGATCTCTGGTTGGCTATTGTTGTTAGGCATAATGTTGGGTTGTTCTGTTTGTAGTGTTGGCACTACAGTTTGGACTGCTTGTGTTCCCGTAATCAAAAGACACATGTCTGGTGCTGCTCGTCGGAGTATAATAAATACAGGATATAGAGAAGTTGGTGTACCACTCCTCTGCCTTATGATGGGCAATGCCTTTTAGAATGCTGTGGGTGCTGGCTTTTTGTTGCAAAGTTTGACTATATTTTTTGAGTGTGTAGAGGTATTTCTGTTGGGCTGTCGGTTCTATCTTGTGCCCCATTCCTCTAGATATTGTTTATTTGTCAGGACTGTATCGGCGAGAGCCGGAGATCTTAAGGTCATTATAGTAGCGTCACATTTGTTACTGTGCTCAGGCAGCACCTTAAATGCTATTCTCACAATGTCATCCAATTTTATATTTATCGCCTCTGTTAGGGCCTAAAGCAGCCTTAACAGATTTGCACGATTCAAGATGTCATGATTAACTTCAGAGCGATATTGGGTTATGACGACTAGCTTTACATGTGGGTGCACTACTTCCCTGTTCGATTGCACCCTGGGATTCTGCATTGGAGAATTCTTGATTTATTCCTAATTGAGGTGGCAAATTTGGGCTCGTCTGATAATTGATCTTGTCGTCCGTGCGTTTCCACGTTGTACTGGTTGAGGTCTGAGCTTGTCCTTGCAAAGCTGACCAGCTTTGAGTCCGGAATACTTTCCGTGGATGTCGAATTATCAGGAGACTCACTTGATACAGCACTTGTAGCGCCGTTTGAAATTTCTTGGGCTGGTGTCTTTGGGAGTCGATTATCAACTGGCTGGGAGGCTGGGTGGACAGAAGGATTGCTTGTTTGTGTGTCTGTGTTATTGTTATTGTGTACCCCCACAGGGGCCAGCGATAATAAGTGGTGGTTGACCGTTGTTTCGAGAGCTTCCAGGTTGCCCTGAGTTTTTTTCCCCATCTTTGTATATTTAAAGATGGGATATGTACTTCGGTCGTCAGGGGATGCCATTGTAGGACCCCTTTTTGCTGCTGCCAGTCGTGTCTCCCTTTTTAGTTTATTCTTAGCCTTTTTCAACCTTTTTTGGCTCTTTTTGAAAGTGTTTCTGGCCCGCTCCAGGTGTTGCTTTTTGCTGGATCTTTTGGATCCATATCACACCTACTCATTTCCACACTTCTTTGAGGCTCTTGTGTTATCATTGAATCGTTATGTGTGCGCGTACTGGCACTTGTGGTAATGGGCAAGCTTTCTGATTGGATCAACAATGAGACAGGTGGGACAGGCAGAATGTTCCATCGGTGGGGTATGCATTGATTGTCTAGTTAGTCACTCCATGAGTGTTGGGGGCGTGGCCAAGCTTGAGTGATGCAGGGCTGCTTTCCATTCTGTAATCATACTGGTCAAAACTTCCAGTAATGATGACAGTTTGTCCACTAGTGGTGTACAGACGCATATGCAGACACATGCAGGTGCTATAGTGTCGGAGTGTTGCCCCCTTTGTTCTATGGCTGTTAGCTTTGCTTCTATTTTGATGATAGAATTAACTAGTGCATGTATTAGATCTAGTTGCATTTCTAGTTTTTCTGATTGCCATGTGAGGGCACTAATTGCGGCTGTCAGGGTAGTATTGATTGAGGCCAGTACATTGTTGTGGTCTATGTTAGTTTGAATTGCCAGAGGGATTGCCTCATCTGGGCGTTGGTTAAGTGCAACTGACTTTCATTATCTGGCAGATGGCGCTGATGCTTGAGCTACTGCAAGTTCTTGCTCTAGCAGTCGTCTGTCTACTTCCTTCATCAGATAGCACTGCGGATGTGTAAGCCAGTGGTTCCGATGAGCCCCCATAAGAGCCATGACAGGCTCTTTCCGGTAGCGGGCTGCTTTTTTGCGGAGTCGGCACAGCAAGGAAGGCAACTGTGGCTGCAGTCCTAAACGCCTGATTGTTTGAAGCAAACACTGAGGCTGTTTTGTTCAGCAGGCTAGTCTGGGCAGCATCACCGGCATCGCCGCCATCATACTCAATCCAGTCTTCGTAGTTTGTGTGGTTTTCCACTCTGGCTGGTGTATTATCTCTAACAGTGTTTGATGATAATTCTGTAATTGTGCCGTCCTTCGGGTGGTTGGTATTTGATGATAATTCTATGATTGTATTGTCTTTTGGCTGGACTAATCTACTCGACCCCTGGTCCTGACATGTTGACAAGCAATGGTTGGCAAAATTCTTGATGCTCGGGGAGTTCCCTGTAAGACCTGTTGTTTGATCCAAGTTTGGTAGATTTGGTAGTCTTGTTTTCTGCACTTTTATGAAGAAGTCTAGAACCGACTGTTGGGCAGTTCCTTTTATTGACTTTCTGTATTTTGTTGCTACTTTTGTTTCAGGTGTATTGAGGCCTGGTGGATCAGGATTCGTAGCACTGTGCAGGGCTGTTGGTTGCCTCGCCGGTGCAGTTTTGAAATGCCCACTCCTGTGTGCTCTAGGGTTGTTGGGTGTCTTCTGGGCCTTCGGGGGGTAAGGGCATGCTGATGGTGTCTAAGGGTGCACCCCTCCATCTCTCACTCCGCCATCCCCCTTCTCGTCCTCCCTGATGCATGTTGGGTGGTGTCTTTGTTGGTCTGGGGGGCCACCGTCCCCTTGATATCTTACTTTAAAGTACTTTATCGTTTCTGTATTTTGTCGGCTGAACAACACTAGGCTGGAGAGTTTCCAGGTGAGTGACTATGCAACTGGTCTCATTGATTGGCTCGGAAGCTGGTTGGAGCTGGAGCTGAGGCTAGGGCCTCCGGTATAGCCCCTGATATTTTTGATGGTGCTCCAGGCCTTGTGAGCTGCGTTGAATCATGAGTGAGGTGCGGCAGAGTGGGTGTGGCAGGCGGCAAGACATCACGGTGATGGTACGGATGTGTGGAGAGAAGCGCCTTCCCACCCAGCAGTCTTGGACAATCCTGGATGCACTGTGTCTATGGCCCTCAGTCCTCCAGGGTCCAAAGAGGCTCATGGGCTTGACGGCTCAGGTGGACTCTGGCCCTCCGCGCCCCATGCTCCAGGCTCTAAGCCCTCGCAGCAATGCATCTCGCGTCACGTCTTGCTCTCGTATGTCCTCTGGAATATTACCACTTCCATTGATAAAGTTGTGCCTCCACATAGTTTGTGGAGAACATTTTTTACTCAAGCTCATGTGGGACATCCAGGGATGTCATCTACTAAAAGAATTTGAGATTTCTACTGGTGGCCAAAAATAGATGACACAATAGACCATTGGGTGAGAGAATGTATTCCTTGTGCGGGCAGTGATAAAGCTGCTAAAGCACATGTTGTGGAGAATGAATGCATTGAAGTGCCTGCAGGTCCCTGGAGAAAGCTAGGTATCGCTATAATAGATCCATTTGCGGTGTTATAAAAAAAATCATCCTTTGCTCTTGTTTTGATTGATTATTTCTCAAAATGGCCAGAAGTAAAAATGGTTGAGAGAGTGGATTCTAATGTGGTGATTGAATTCTTGGATTCATTTTTTTGTAGAGAAGGTTTACCTGAGAAGATTGTGTCGGACAATGGCCACAATTCATTAGTAGTGAATTTGAGTTGTTTCTTGCCAGATGTGGTATTATCCACCCAAAAAATCTCTAAGTATCATCCCCAGGCAAATGGTCAGGTAGAAAGGTTCAATAGAGTAGTGAAGGAATCTATCCAATTGGCTGTCAAGAGTGGTATGTCATTGAACAAAGCATTACAAGCGACCTTGTTAACATATAGGACATCTCCCAATTCTGTCACTGGGGTTTCACCTTTGAATTCTTACAAGGTAGGGAGCCAGGATGTAAACCTATTCCTTGGTGGTTAAGAGAGAAGTGACAAAAACAATGTTCTAGTGGATTTTTCTGCTTCTAGAAGGAAAGTGATGGAACACCAAAGGAAGGTGACAAGAGTGAGGAAAGACATTCCGAACTAGTTGAGGGTGGGGAATTATGTAAGAATTAAGATTCCAAATTTAGTTGGGTAAGGTTTTCCCAGGTGGTCTGAACCTAAAAAAGTGGTGGAAATTTTCAGCAAAGCTGCGCTTGTGGAAGATGGGAAAATTTGGAATTTGAGAAGATTACCGATGTATAAAGGAAACCTGAATATGGTTAGAAGAAATTTGTATAATGAGTTTGACACAAATGTTCATTTCAATGGGGACAGTGTTCCAAATAGTCTTCCCAATGTGGCCACCCTAACTCTGTCCTCAACTGTGCCCTAACCTGGAACCCTTTGGGAGACTTTCACCTGCATGTCGATTTACAAGGGACACAAAGTCTAAACTCACTGTCCATCCTGTCCATGGTGCCTGTGCTGGTAAATGGCCAATGACAAATACGCAGGATGCCTTCTGCCAGGCTTAAATGCCAACACAACTCATTTTCCAGTCACAAAACGTGCTCCGCCTCTTATCGGTCATGGTCAATTCCGGCCCGCAGGATCTCAATATGCCGGGGGCCCATCGAAAGCAATAGAGACTAAAAGTGCTCACTGGACGTGCCGCGGTGGAAAGTGTCAGAGCAATTTTTTAAACTCTGCAGTGTACATTTAAGGCCCGCATTGTGATGCTCATTTTATGGAGTCTCAAAACAACAAAGAAATTAAAATTAATTTATTCTTTTTTAAAGTCAACTTGGCTGCATTTTACTTTTTTTTTTTTCTTGCTGCATGTGTGACTCGCATTTCAACAGTGCAGATTACTGGCGAAAGCTAGTTTTGCTTTACCGAGCCCCAGATGAAAATACACAGGACCAGAAGTGGCAATAACCAGGAAAGTTAGAAAGTCCTCCCAGTTTGATCTCTAAATTAAATATCAAGTATTTGGTTTGGGCATTAGGAGGCAAAACTAGGCAGATGCTTTTCACTTCATAGAACCTTCAAGGGCACGAGCGAAGTATGCTGCTGTCTGGCAAATGTTGAATACAATGCAACACAAATGGCACTAAGGCCTGGACTTGGTCAGGAACATGTTCTTTTCAGACCCTTGCATCACTAGTTAGCTTGACAACTTTGTCAGGTGTAAACCCTCTCTACAGGCTGACGTGTGGGTGGGGGGGGTGGTCACAGTGGCAGCTCCTCTGCTATGGCAGAGGAGCATTCCCTAAAGCAGCAGCAGCAGCTGTAAAACATTTACAATAAAACCATATTAAACTATTGGCGTGGCCACGGGTGATGACAGGGACAGAGAGGGAGTGCACAGCACTCCTCAGTGTGCATTTATGTTTGGCCAGCCATCTTGGGCTGGCCAAACACACATACGCACTGAGCTGTCACCAACCCGGCACTGTGTTGCTGAGTTGGAGAAAGCAGGCAGAGGCTCCCACTCTGCCTCGGTGTGCCAAGCCGGGGTGCTCCGTTTAATCCTTATGCTGCTTTCATGCTGCCAGCAGCATGAAAGCAGTGTTGGGACTGGCCACAGGGCAGGCTGGGAGCCTATGCCTGCAGTGAGGACAGGGGCGGGCGAGGAAGGTCATTTTTTTTTAATTAGTATTTTTCTTTTTGTCGTTCCCCGTCCCATCCCCCCTGCCATGTGAAGCCTTGACCACCCCCCTGGCACCCCTCCCCCCCCCCCCCACGCAAGCTGCAACATATGCAGTAAACTGTCTCCTGAAGCCTCTTATTGGGAGCACTGCCACGTGTAAGTCCCTCCTCCTGTTTCTCTTTAACCACAGGCAATCTCGAGAGGCTCTCCCCACTCCTAAACCCTGAGAATCCTGTGGCAAGTCGTTGTAATGTAACGTAGTTCTACTAGCATGAACTGGCTAGAACAAAAGTTGTCTGTAAAAAAAAAAAAAAAAAAGCTTTAAAATGTTAGTTCCACGATATTGGTAAATACCACGACCTCATGGTATGTTTAAAGCCCCAATTTAATGCTTAGGCCTCACATCCTCGGTACCTTTCACCATTCCAAAGCCTTGTTTAAAATTAGACCTGTAGACGGGTCTCGGCGACCGCGTCTTCCCTACCTCGGAACCGCCGTCATTCCTCAAGTTCCCTGGATACGGCGTTGCGTTCCCCTGGCAACGAGAGGACGATACGTCACGTCAGCAGTATCAACTTCCTGAAAGCGGAAGTTGAAAAGACGACGGACTACGCTTCTGCGGGGGTGAACGCCACGGAGAAGACGCCGACCGGTGGAGCAACAGAGACAGCGATTCCGAATACGTGGGAGCAGTTCAGCGGAGCTTGCAACCAGATGCCGAGCGAGTCATTAGGAGAGACACAGAAGACGCGAGATTCCCGCCACGACCCCGGAGGGTCGTGGCTTTGGAAGGTACGGTCCCTCCTAGGGGCAAGGGGGTCACCGACAAACGCGGGCACTGGGGAAGGGAAACAGGGAGGCGGGAGAAAGGGAGGAGAGGGACACTAATACACAGAAAGGGGAGGGCGGGAGACCGAGGAATTAAACGGCACCAGAACCCAAACCCTTCACCGTAACCCCCCCCCCTCCTCACCAACCCACCCTGCTTGCTCCCTTCCCCCTTTAGATAAAAGTAGCAGACACCCGACCCCACGGAAGGACTTACCTGTTCTTTCTTTTTTTTCCATGCTCCCGGAAACCACCTGAGGGGTCCACGTCCAACACCATCACGACAGCTCTGAGAAAGGACAGAAGAAGAAAGAAGAAAATAATTAGAACAAGTGACAGGAAGAATTAATTGTAACCTAACCATAAAATTACCGAACAAAGTACTTTCCTCTGTGAGCACGAAACAGAGAATAAAAAACAAATACGATAAGACCTGTGTACCACTTCTCAGACTCAGTTTTTATATACGCTCGTATACCACAGCCTACCACAGTGGTGTCAGAAGTGGGATTTAGGTCCCTGGTAGGCTAACGGGCCGTATACAACATGAGCGAATCACCCTCCCTTGAGGACATGATTAAACAGCTAGCAGAAGGACAAAGACACTTACAGTTGGTGTGGGAAGCACACCAAAGAGAGGCTAAGGAGGACAGGGAGGCTTTACAATCTGCCTTAAAGAGCCAGGCTACGATTTTAGCCAACAACCAACTGGTACATGAAACTGCATTGCAAAAGTTAACCGATACAATAGCAGCCAGTAAAGTCCATCCCAACGTCCCTAGCTCGGTCTTACAAAAGTTCCAGGAAGGCGAGGACCCAGACTCCTTTTTTACGAACTTCGAGCGGGTAGCCTCCTCCGCTCAATGGCCAGAAGACCGGTGGGGTCAGTATGTGGCACCCCTACTTACTGGTTTCCTACAAACAGCATATCAAGCCGCCAATCCTGACGGCACCACTTCCTATAAAGATATTTAAAAAAAGTATTCTTGCCCGAGTAGGTCATGATACGGAATACTATCGGTTAAAATTCAGGAAAGTGAAGTGGGGTACGAATGAAGACCCTCGCTCCTTCTACTTCCGGGTGAAAGACTTGGCTCTGAAATGGTTGGGACCTGTAGGGACAACCAGGGACGATGTGATTAAGACTATTATTTTGGAACAGTATTTGGATTCCTTACCTCCTAACACCAAGAATTGGATCAGGCAACACCCAAAGGTGGACACTGAGGTCGCTATAGATTTGGCCTGTGCTTACCATCGGTCCACAGAAGTCAAACCGATACAACCAAGGCCATTCCTTAAGACACCTCCGCCAAAACCAGTTCCCAGATACCTTCCAGAAGAATCACGGTTCCCTAAACCAGTGGAACATCACCCTATGCAGTCCCCACAATGTTTCCACTGCGGTGATTGGGGTCATATTGCAAGGGTGTGTCCTAGGAAAACAGAAGGGCCGGAACCCATGGAGATTGGGGTCACTCGTCGTAGAGTCCTCTGTACTGGAAAGGGAAATGAGAAATTTAAATACATTGTCAAAATAAACGGACAGCCCGTCTCTGCGTTAATAGACTCGGGATGCAGGCAATCGGTAATCCGGAAAGACCTAATAAGTCTGAATAACCTAACCACGGATAAATGGGTTTCTATCTGTTGTATACATGGAGATAAAGGAAATTACCCCCTGGCACTGGTCAAACTTGAATGGGGTCCATTTCAAGATCTTATCCCAATAGGGGTTATGGATCGATTAATAGAAGAGTGTATTATAGGTACTGATTATGTCCGATTCCACGACCTCTTAGATCAGACCCGTGTCCAGACCCCAATCCCAGAGTGGTGGACGGAAGCACCTTTCTTCGATTGTAATATTGAATGCCCTCCCAACCGTAAGAGACTCAGTCGAACAGAGAAACGACGAGAGAAGGCACGATATCAGGAAGGCCGAGAGACAAAGGGAGACCATAAGATAGTGGCAGAAATTAGCAGCGCACCCATGTCCTTTCGAGCTAACCAGAGAGAAGACCCTACCCTCACACACGCATGGAACTCGGCCAAAACAGAGATCACCAATGAGGTGGGTCCTTATTTTTTAGTCAAAAAAATTCTCCTTTATAGGATAACCACGACAGTCACGGGAGAAACTAAGCAACAACTAGTAGTTCCTGAGCCATATCGAGCACAAGTACTATTTTTAGCCCATAACCAACCCGGGGGAGGCCATTATGGCCGAGAAAAAAACGAAAAATATCTTATGCAGAGATTTTATTGGCCTGGGGTTTATGCACAGATAAGAAGATATTGCTCACAATGTCCTAGATGCCAACTCACAGAACCGGGAATGCCCAGGCAAGCCCCTCTATACCCTTTACCCATTATTGATGTCCCTTTTAGCCGGGTGGGTATGGACCTAGTTGGACCACTACTCCCCTCCTCTAAAGGACACACCTATATCTTAGTGATTGTGGACTGCGCGACTAGATACCCCAAAGCCATTCCCTTGTCCAGTATGACAACAAAAACAGTAGCGCAAGCCATGATAATGTTTTTTTCCCGAACAGGTTTCCCTCAGGAGATACTGACAGATCAGGGTACACCTTTTATGTCCAAACTCATGAAACAGATATTAGGAATTACCCAATTAAAGACCTTGGTCTACCACCCCCAAACAGACGGGTTGGTAGAACGATATAATCGCACTATCAAGACATTGTTAAGGAAAACCATAGACGATTCCGGTCGCGACTGGGATCAAAAGCTACCCTTGGTCCTTTATGCCATACGAACACACGAACAGTCTTCTACGGGTCACAGTCCGTTTGAATTGGTATTCGGGAGACAACCCTGTTGTCTCCTGGACATGGCAGCCGAGACATGGGAAGAGGAACAGGAAGAAGGGAAACCCCTCCTTGACTATGTCCACCAGCTAAAAAGCCAATTACAAACTCTATGGGAAGACGTTCATAAACATTTAACGACGGCTCAAACACAGCAAAAGACCTACTATGATAAGGGAAGCAAACTACGCTCTTTTCTCCCAAATGAACAGGTTCTCATAATGCGGCCCACGTCCGACCATAAATTAATTGCTAAATGGCAAGGACCCTATAAGATCATTAGAGCAGTCACTCCTGTTACCTACCTCATAGAGTTAAAGGCCCATCCAAGAAAAACTCAGATTTACCATATCAATTTACTAAAACAATGGAGACCTACAGAGGAGGCAGAGAATCAACCAGTCACTGGTTGTTTTGTCGCACCATCCAAAGAACTGGATATAGAACTATACCCTTTAATAAAAACAAATCCAGAAGGGAATCCCGGTATCAATCTGGCTCTATCCGAAACTGAGAAACACCAGCTATACACACTTTTAAAACAACACCCCCACTTCTTCTCAGAAATACCGGGTAAAACTCCTCTAATCCACCACAATATCAAGACACCCGCAGGACACATTGTACGCCTTCTGCCTTATCGTATACCTGAGGCACAAAAGCCCATAATCGAAGACGAAATCAAAAAAATGTTGCCACTGGGTGTAATTGAACCCTCTAACAGCCCCTGGAATTCTCCTGTAGTACTTGTTCCAAAACCCGACGGTTCTATTAGATTTTGTATCGACTTTCGCAAACTTAATGATATCTCCCTATTCGATACGTACCCTATTCCCCGAGTTGATGACATCTTGGAAAAACTAGGGAAAGCCCGTTACTTATCTACCCTTGATTTGACCAAGGGGTATTGGCAAATTCCCCTTGCACTAGACGCCAAGGAAAAGACAGCATTCTCAACCCCATCCGGCCTCTACCAATTCACAGTTTTACCTTTCGGTCTCCACGGCGCTCCTGCGACATTCCAGCGCCTGATGGATCAAATATTAAAACCATTTCAGGACTTTAACGAGAGGACGATACGTCGCGTCAGCAGTATCAACTTCCTGAAAGCGGAAGTTGAAAAGACGACGGACTACGCTTCTGCGGGGGTGAACGCCACGGAGAAGATGCCGACCGGTGGAGCAACAGAGTCAGCGATTCCGAATACGCGGGAGCAGTTCAGCGGAGCTTGCAACCAGACGCCGAGCGAGTCATTAGGAGAGACACAGAAGACGCGAGATTCCCGCCACAACCCCGGAGGGTCGTGGCTTTGGAAGGTACCGTCCCTCCTAGGGGCAAGGGGGTCACCGACAAACGCGGGCACTGGGGAAGGGAAACAGGGAGGCGGGAGAAAGGGAGGAGAGGGACACTAAAACACAGAGAGGGGAGGGCGGGAGACCGAGGAATTAAACAGCACCAGAACCCAAACCCTTCACCGTAACCCCCCCCCTCACCAACCCACCCTGCTTGCTCCCTTCCCCCTTTAGATAAAAGTAGCAGACACCCGACCCCACGGAAGGACTTACCTGTTCTTTCTTTTTTTTCCATGCTCCCGGAAACCACCTGAGGGGTCCACGTCCAACACCATCACGACAGCTCTGAGAAAGGACAGAAGAAGAAAGAAGAAAATAATTAGAACAAGTGACAGGAAGAATTAATTGTAACCTAACCATAAAATTACCGAACAAAGTACTTTCCTCTGTGAGCACGAAACAGAGAATAAAAAAAAATACGATAAGACCCGTGTACCACTTCTCAGACTCAGTTTTTTTATACGCTCGTATACCACAGCCTACCACAAGACCTTTAGTGACGTCTGAGGCAACTCAAATAAATATACAAGTGCACAACAGCATTCTCTTGCATTCTGTGGGACGTGAAAAGATGGAAGTCTGGCGCATCATGGGGAGTTCTTACGTGTCTTTTGCAGAGCACTATATCTGAATTCACAGCTATATGGATGGCGCTGGCAGCTGTAGTGCCCACAACGAATGGAGATTTACAATGAGCGCTATTAAAACAATAATTGGAAACATATGAATATAAACACATGACCGCATGTGTCTGCATAGACGAGTCGCTGAGAAGGCTGCGCCGTGGGCAGAAGCCAACGTACGAATGAAAGTGGAACCACACATGTGAAAGTTACAGTTTTTTGGTCAGCGGTTTTAAGCGTGCGCCACCCCTTGCACCAAGAAGCCCTTGTACCACGTGATGGTGCCACCACCACCTGTCCGTCACTGGGAATAAATCACAGCAGAAGCACGCCTCATCCAGGGGCATAGCTTCCATTGATGCAGCAGGTGCAGTGCACCAGGGCCCTGAGACTTGACGGGTCAACTGAACTCTATTATTGCTGTATTTTTATAATGTAAACAGTATAGGGGCAATTTCCTTCCTTGCAATATGCCTGTGACACACTGACTAGCCACAGCCTTAAAACAGCTGTGCCTGACCTCGCCACCCCCTCCCTCCGACACAAACCAGCCCCTGCTGCTCAACAGGGACACTCAGCCACCGCTCGGGATCTGAGTGCAGTTGCCATGTTCGGTTAGAGTGGGGCTACAGTACACAGGCTGTAAACCAGTCCTCTGTCAATATTTACAACGATGCCATTCAGACACGACTGGCTGCCCTCGCCTGTCAAGGCATTATGCATGAATCCGATGCCCAGGCATGCGTGGCACAGAGGCACCTGGCCGTGTGGCATTTTTTCGCCGTTCTCGTGGGCCCATCCTTTGTATTACTTTTATTTGCATAAAGCTAGTTTTGCTTCGGCTTGTAGGGCATTCGACCCGTTCAGTGTAAAATTTTGTCTTGCTACTGGTACGTTGAGCCAGTGCAATTTATTTCAATTTCTAGATTGCATAATTTGCACCTGTGACGTTGGTCGTTTGGCTTGAGGGCGATGTCGCTGCACGTGTCTTTTTTAACTTGAATGGTGGTGCAACGCTCGGTGGAAAACTTCTCCGGCGCCAGTGCTCACAATGTAATCCGGAAATGTTGGTGGAAATTCACAGCTGTGCTATCTATACAATATCTCAGCTGTCATTCTTAAATATGTCAAGCATTTTTTTACACATACAGGTCATGAGTGCAACCGGACCCCAGGTGACATTCACTTTGGCACAGATCACAGTGAGTGTGGTGTGCGCTGTACTCTCTTGTCCTGAGGGCCAATAATTGCGTCAAGTGATTTAGGAGGGCAATCAAAGATTATCAATCCCCACTCAACACCCACAAAAAAAAACTCACATGGGAGACTGCAGCGTTAAACAAAAAGATGTCACACAAATCAATACACAAATGCACACACACTATAAGCACACAATGGCAAATGCGCGTACACACACATTTCACGCACACCCAACGCAAACACAATAAAGCATACACAATATGCATAAACACAACCAAACATGCAGATTTGTCAACGCGCATATGTGTTCTAACGTAAATTTACAAATAGATGAATATGAACACATGCAGACAGAGAACTATAAGCACACACTAACATATTAACAACGCGAAAAGCTCATAGATCGACCATTGCCCGAGACCTTTTGGCTTTGGAAATTTGCATATAATTTCCTTCTCTTCGCTGCGTTGGTCGCTGTCACAGCCCTGATTCCTGTCCCAAGTCAAGCCCCTCACCCACTCAGCAGGTCTCCATCTCTGTCCCTTCCTACCTCTGCTTACTAGCAGTGCAGTAATAAGTAATAACACACACATTTGAACGCAGGCACACATGACGTATCCGCAGCCTCACAAATATAAAATTAAAAAACATTCACATTGACAATACCAAAAGCTCAGAGCTCGGCCATTGCTGAGATCTATTGGCTTTAATCTAGAGTGTGTTTTTTTTATTTTGGTGTAAATCCGAATAGTAGTTTTGGAGAATTCATGTATAAAAAAATTGTAACTAACGCCACAGAGACTGTGCTATGCTGACAGATCTCAAACGGGGATCTGATTGGTTGCCACCACCTCACCCAGGAAGTGATGGCAGACATCTTAGGACTAGGTAGTCAGTTCTGAGTCCTAAAAAAAAAAAAAAAATCCACCTGGAGTCAAAACCATTACAAAAAAAAAAAAGTCTGCAAATTAGCTGAGGATGAGCAGCGAATTAAAAAAAAAACAAAAAAAAACCTTGGGTGTACCAGGGCCTGAAGAGACAATGCATTTTTTTAGGGATGGGGTGTGTCCCTCTTTCTCTGCACTGTTTTGGGCCACGAAGACCCTATCCCTAGGGCCCGAAGTATTTTTCTTATTTTTTTACTGAAGGAGGGCATGAGGCCCATCCCACTTTTATCCCTGCAGAACCCATCCCCGGGGGTCCAATTTAATTATTTTGGGAAAGGGGAATTGTGCCCCCTTTCCCAGGGTCTGAATTAATTTTATTTTTTTACACAGAAGAGGCACGCGGGGACCCCATCACCTGAGGCCCTGTCTTAATCAGGGCAAGGGGGCATGTGGCCTCCTTCCTGAGCCTTATTCAGCCCCTGGGACCTAATCTCTGGGGCCCAAACTATTTTATATGGGAAGGAGAACGTGGCCCCCTTCCCCAGGGTGTTTTTCATCCCCAAAGACCCCATCCCTGGGGGCCCAAAGTATATTTTAAGAAGTTGAGGGCTACATGGCCCCCTCCCAGAGCCTCAAATGGCTCTGGGGACCCCATCCGTGCGCACCGGTAAGCCCACCCCTGGGACACAGCAGTTTCTTCTGTGTGCGTGTGTGTGTGTGTGTGTGTGTGTGTGTGTGTGTATATATATATATATATATATATATATATATATATATGATTTTCAAATGGACGGTGCAATTCGGTCACACACCAAAGGGCTGCACAATATCCAGACGAGCTCGTGAAATGAGGAGTTGAAAATCACTCGTATGCAATATCATTGGCTCCAATTTATTGAAAGGGTTCAAATATTGGTTAAATTGACACCGCATAAAAAAGTATAAATAAATAAATGGCACTTATAAAGGTCTCTAAAGTGCCTGCAAAGAACAAACACACGCTGTCCCAACCAAATGTCGACGCGTTTCGGCAATAGCCTTCAACTGGACATTGGCAGACATTTTTACACCCAACTATTTAAACCCTATAGTCCTTCTTTGCTATTAATGACATAGCTGAAAAGGAAAGTGCAAACAGAGCGGCCATTTTGTAACATAGCATTTTTAAAATTCAAAATAGAAAATATTAGACCCTGTGCTTGAATGGGATATGAACTCTTAAATATAACATTATGTATGTCTTTTGTGTTATCATGTAGCATCATGTTTATGATATAATCACCTATAAATACATAAATAAATATATTTTCTCAATTAGTAATTAATAAATAGAAGGAGGAAGACCACCCATATATAGATATTTTTTCTCTGGTATGGAAATACTGTCAACCCTTAACTTTGCTATTCCAAATGCTTAATATATGAATAAATAGATAAATATATGTACTCTAATAAAATATTTTCAATTGACAAATACAATCAATATATATAAAGGCTATAAATAAATGGAATAATTCCAACCAATATATATCGAAGAATGACAATAAGAGATGTATAAAAAGGACAAATACAAAAATAATAGATCTAAATCGCCAAAAATCTGTACAATTTATACTGACATATAAATATCTCAATTCATCTTGGTGACAGTGTTAAATTCAATTATAGATAAATAATTAACCATTCTATAAAAGGGTAAAGAGTCCTCCAGATATCAATGTTACATCAACTGAAAAAATTATTCTATCCATGACACAGACAAAGATACTGTCAATATGAGAATGTAAAAGGAAAAACAGACACCCCATCAAATCCAACAACAGGGACATATATATGGAAACCACTAGAAAATCCCTCAAAAAGTGATAATAAAGTGCAAGACTGTTAAATTAAGTGTAAAAACCATAAAAGAAAATTAATGATGTGATATATATATTAACTGTGTCCAGGTCCGGACATATTGTTGACCATTATAGGATCCCAAGGGAATCTTCAATGCAATTTTGATTACTATTTAATGCAAAAGGAATTTCATGATTTTTGATCTAAAGATGTAAAAATGTAAAATTTCACAGATGTACATGGAGTTCTGCATCCAAATTATGACCCCAGGGGTTTTCTGTGCCTAAGAGTAGAATCATTTTCGATTCAATTTGTCTTAAATGGGCAGTTCTATTACCCCCCCCTCCCCCCGGGGATGGGCAACGATGGTTTTAATGCCATAAAATGTTAAGGAACTGCAATATATATATATATATGTGTGTGTGTATCTATAAAACCTACTGACGGTCGCAAGTAGGTAGGTATAGTTAGGATCTAGTTTCCATTGAAAAAGCTTTTTTTGACTTGCCTAAATCTTTGGCATCGTTTGACGAATATTCACGAAAATTTCCAAAAAGACTGTGCCAAAGAATCTTGTTGTGCATGGGAAGTTCATGAGTGATCCACCAAGCGGGGGCTGAGAAAAAGGGGTGGTCAAAAAAGTGCATTTCCCATGTTAATTCCCATTGGAGATTTGAACACCACTACATCCCGAACCACTGGACGGAATTGCATCAAATTTGGCAGAACGGTAGCTTTCAGTACGCAGATTACACTTTTTGTTATTTGGTGTGAATTCTATCAGTATTTTAAGAGAAATTGAAGGAAAACCAAACTTGTATACCTAGCCGTGCAAAGGCTTTGCAGAACCTCATGATCTTGTGCAGAGATCTGATTGGCTGCCAGCACTTCAACCAGGAAGTGTTGGCAGCCATTTTTGCACTCGGTTTCAGCCACGTCACCGAAAAAAAGATTTAAAAAAAGTCAAGGGGCCAGGATAGACCTCTTAGCTTTGGTGCTCCCTTCCCCCGGGCAAAAGAACCTCACTTTTTGTTAAAAAACAAAAACAACTTTGCCCCAAATTCGCAAAAACATCGCAAATTCGAGAATTTCTTCTTCTTTTTTTTTTTTTTTTTTTTTTTGAAAGCGCGGTCTCCAACACCAGTTTTAGTGAAACCCCTAGGTGGGCCAGGTCCTGGGGGCATATAAAAATAAAGGAGGGGGCACATGGGCCCCCCATCCTGTGCTGGCTACTGCTATGTCCTGTGGTGCCCACCCCAAGACATAGTTGTTTGCTCTGACTTAGCAGGAGCTTTGACATCTCCCGCCAAGTCAAATTAAACACAACTCCACACCCAGGAAGCGAGAGCTGTCAAACAACTCTCGCTTACTGGGAGCAGAGTGTTCATCTGTTTCCCTGCCTGCAGAGATGTGGGTAGGGTGACAAAAGGATTGCTCTCACAGACAGGGAGCTGCATGTTTAGCAGCTTCATGTCTGTGACAGCAATGTCGGCTCCCACAGAAGGTGGGGAGCCAGCTGGGACCACTGGGTCACTGATGGTGATTAGACGTTCCTGGGGGCACCCTGGTGACATCGCAGGCCCCTGGGTATCAGGTCTCTGGGGCCATGATCAGCCCAGAGAGGGGAAGCCATAAACATAAGATAGTTTGAGGCCGGGCCCCGGGTGATGGGCTTGCGACCCCCCCTCCTCCCACATTAAAAAAAAAAAAAGAAAGAAAATTTGAGGCCAGGTACCGGTGGATGGGGTCCCCGTGGCCAAAATAGGTCTGGGGGGCTGCGCGACCCTCTTCCCACATAACAAAATATGAATATACAATTTGAGGACGGCCCAGGGGGATGGGATCCCTGGGGACGAAACTTGCGCCCTCGCCATGCACTGCTAATTACCACAGATATTACAGCAATCATGAAAATTTCTATAACGTCATTAAAGATATAAATGCAACATTGGCAGCCAAAATTATTAAAAAGCATGAGCACGAGTTATCTTTAACTTAGGTAGAGCACGAGTTATAATTACTTGGAATAACTCTAACTATAACTGCTGAATTTCTATGTTTGTTTGCAAGTAAATATAATGGCCCTGTAATCTGTTTTTTAATTGAATATATATTGTGTGTGTATATGCAGTTATATATATATATATATATATATATATTCGATGGCATGTGTAGCTGCAGATGAACATGCTGTGCATTATCCTGCCATCTAGTGTTGGGCTCGGAGTGTTATAAGTTGTTTTTCTTCGAAGAAGTCTTTTCGAGTCACGAGACCGAGGGACTCCTCCCTTTCGGCTCCATTGCGCATGCGCGTCGACTCCATCTTAGATTGTTTTCTTTCCGCCATCGGGTTCGGACGTGTTCCTCCTCGCTCCGTATTTCGAATCGGGAAAGTTAGCTAATTATCGAAAATTCTACGGTATTGTTCGCGCTCGGTACTGGTCTAGTGTTAGTACATCGACACCAATAGTAGAAGTGCTCCGGTGGCCCTTCGGGGCTTCCACTCTTCAGCGGGGCCTGGTCGGCCCCACCGCGTCCATCGTCGAAACTCATGGACCGGACCCCCTTCCGCTTCTGCCCGAATTGCCACGCCAAGTATCCTTATACGGACCAACACTTGATCTGTAACCTGTGTCTATCACCGGAACACAGGGAGGATACCTGCGAGGCCTGCCGGGCATTTCGATCGAAAAAGACCCTACGCGATCAAGAGCCAGAAGACTGCAAATGGCGTAGACACCGACAGAACAGATCGACGTCGAGGAGGAGGAAAGAATCGGACTCGGACGACTCCGAAAGTGAGCTACTGCAGAAAACTGTGAGTAAAACTGCCCCGTCTAAGACTCACTCCAAAATCATAAAGGCCAAGGGGATGCCACCGCCAACAGGCCATGGCTTAACCCGAAAACACAGTGACCAACCATCGGCACCGAAAAAGGCCACACAACAGCCGAAGACATCCGACTCCGGTCGAGATACCGGCTCCGAACCATCTCGGCACCGAGAGTTCGAAACACCCAAAGTAAAGAAAGTTGTTTCGGAACCAAAAAAGACTGTCTCCAAACCTTTGGTACCGAAAAAGGCAGCCTCGGAGCCGAAAGTAAGCTCTTACACCGACGAGCACGGACTTTCCAGCCAAATGCAACAACATAGGTTTGAGCAGAAAATAAGTATGGGGGAACCAGACCATACTCAAAAAAGGCTGCACATCCAGAAAGAGACTGGAAAAATTCAAACTCTTCCTCCAATTAAAAGAAAGCTGGCATTTCAAGGGTCAGAAATGCAGCCAAATGCAAAGGTGGCAAAGGACAAAACACCACCACCAAGGTTTTCGCCACAGCCTTCTCCACTGCATTTACCACAGCTGTCCCCGGTAACAACACCCCCAATGCAGTCACCAACACACACGGGGATGACACAGGATGACCCGGATGCATGGGACTTATATGATGCACCGGTCTCTGACAATAGTCACGATTGTTACCTGGCAAGGCCGTCACCTACAGAGAACAGCACTGCATATATGCAGGTATTATCAAGGGCAGCTACTTTCCACAATGTAGCAATGCATGCGGAGCCAATAGAAGATGACTTCTTATTTAACACCCTGGCATCCACCCACAGTTCTTATCAAAGTTTGCCAATGCTCCCAGGCATGTTTAAGCACGCAAAACAGGTGTTCCAGGACCCAGTAAAAGGCAGAGCTATCACTCCTAGGGTGGAGAAAAAATACAAACCTCCCCCAACGGACCCTGTGTTTATAACACAGCAACTGACACCAGATTCGGTGGTTGTGGGAGCAGCAAGGAAAAGGGCAAACTCCCATTCATCAGGAGACACACCACCGCCTGACAAGGAAAGTCGAAAGTTCGATGCTGCGGGCAAACGAGTGGCAGCACAGGCAGCCAATCAATGGCGGATCGCCAACTCGCAGGCTCTACTGGCTCGCTACGACAGGGCACACTGGGACGAGATGCAACATATAATACAGCACTTGCCCAAGGAACACCAGAAACGTGTCCAACAGGTTGTTGAAGAAGGACAGCTATTTCCAACAACCAGATAAGGTCTGCACTGGACTCGGCAGACACAGCAGCACAGACAGAGAACACTGCGGTAACCATTCGCAGGCATGCATGGTTACGGAGCTCAGGTTTTAAACCGGAAATCCAGCAAGCTGTGTTAAATATGCCGTTTAACCCGGAACAATTGTTTGGCCGGAGTGGGACACGGCAATAGAGAAGCTAAAGAAGGACACAGACACGGCCAAAGCCATGGGCGCGCTCTACTCCCCACAAAGCAGAGCCACTTTTAGAAGACCACAGTTTAGAGGGGGGTTTCGTACCCAAACCCCAGAGCCTTCCACCTCACAAGCTAGACCCACCTATCAGGGGCAGTACCAAAGAGGAGGGTTTCGAGGCTCTTAAAGGGGTGGTCAATTCCCAAAAGCAAGGGGAAAATTCCAAAGCCCCAAAACAACTCCAGCCAAACAGTGACTTCAATGTCACAAACCCCCAACACTTAACACCAGTGGGGGGGAGACTTACTGCATTCTACAAAAACTGGACAAACATAATTACGGACGCATGGGTCCTAGCCATTATCCAACATGGTTATTGCATTGAATTCATACATTTCACACCAGATGTGCCCCCAAGAGCACACAATATGTCCAAACAACACTTAGACCTGTTGCAGCTAGAAGTCCAAGCATTGTTACAAAAACAAGCAAAAGAACTAGTACCCAACCATCAAAAAGGAACAGGTGTCTACTCACTATATTTCCTAATTCCAAAGACAGACAAAACGTTGAGGCCCATGTTAGACCTCAGAACGCTGAACCTCTACATCAAATCAGATCACTTCCACATGGTAACACTTCAAGACGTGATTCCCTTGCTCAAAAAACAGGACTACATGTCAACGTTAGATCTCAAGGATGCATATTTCCACATACCCATACATCCATCTCACAGGAAATACTTAAGGTTTGTAATCCAGGGCGTGCATTACCAATTCAAGGTGTTACCGTTCGGGATAACAACAGCCCCAAGGGTATTCACAAAATGCCTTGCAGTAGTAGCCGCTCATATAAGGAGACAGCACATGCATGTATTCCCATACTTAGTCGATTGGTTAATAACAACCAGCACTCAGCAACAGTGTCTTCTTCACACGCAATACGTTATAGAAACTCTACACAAACTAGGGTTTTCTAGAAATTACCAAAAATCACATCTGCAACCATCCCAGATACAACAATATTTGGGAGCAACACTCAACACACAAAAGGCGATTGCCACTCCAAGTCCGCAAAGGATACAGCGTTCCAAAATATAGCATTAAACATGCAGCCAAACCAACACTACCAAGTGAGGTTTGTAATGAAACTTCTAGGCATGATGTCTTCATGCATAGCCATTGTCCCAAATGCAAGATTACACATGCGGCCCTTACAACAGTGCCTAGCAAAACAATGGACACAGGCACAGGGTCAACTCCAAGATCTAGTGTTGGTAGACCGCCAGACACACTTCTCACTTCAACGGTGGAACCATATAAATTTAAACCAAGGGCGGCCTGTCCAAGACCCAGTGCCTCAATACGTGATCACAACAGATGCTTCCATGATGGGGTGGGGAGCACACCTCAACCAGCACAGTATACAGGGACAGTGGGACAATCAACAAAAACAACTGCACATAAATCATTTAGAACTGTTGCCAGTGTTTCTAGCATTGAAAGCATTTCAACCACTGATAGCCCACAAACACATTCTTGTCAAAACAGACAACATGACAACAATGTATTACCTCAACAAACAAGGAGGGACACACTCGTCACAACTGTGTCTCTTAGCACAAACAATTTGGCACTGGGCGATTCACAATCACATTCGCCTAATAGCACAATACATCCCAGGCATTCAAAACCAATTAGTCGACAATCTCAGTCGAGATCATCAACAAACACACGAATGGGAAATTCATCCCCAGATCCTACAAGATTACTTTCGACGCTGGGGAACACCAAAAATAGACCTATTCACAACAAAAGAAAATGCAAAATGCCAAAACTTTGCGTCCAGGTACCCACACCCTCTGTCCAAGGGCAATGCGTTATGGATCAGTTGGTCAGGCATATTTGCTTACGCTTTTCCCCCTCCCCCTCTCCCACTCATTCCTTATCTGGTAAACAAACTGAGTCAAAACAGACTCAAAATAATACTCATAGCACCAACCTGGGCTCACCAACGTGGTACACAACACTGCTGGACCTATCAGTAGTACCTCACGTCAAATTACCAAACAGGCCAGATCTGTTAACTCAACACAAACAACAAATCAGACACCCGAATCCAGCATCGCTCAATCTAGCAATCTGGCTCCTGAAGTCTTAGAATTTGGACACTTAGACCTTACCGAAGAATGTATGGAGGTCATTAAACAAGCTAGGAAACCTACTACAAGACATTGTTATGCAAACAAATGGAAAAGATTTGTTTACTACTGCCACAATAATCAAATTCAACCACTTCATGCTTCCACAAAGAACATTGTAAGTTACTTATTACACTTACAAAAGTCTAAACTAGCATTCTCTTCTATTAAAATACATCTCACAGCAATATCTGCCTATCTGCAGATTACACATTCTACATCGCTTTTTAGAATCCCAGTCATTAAAGCATTTAAGAGAATCATACCCCCGAGAACACCACCAGTACCTTCGTGGAACCTTAACATTGTATTAACACGACTCATGGGACCACCATTTGAACCCATGCACTCTTGTGAAATGCAATACTTAACTTGGAAGGTAGCCTTCCTAATAGCTATCACATCCTTTAGAAGAGTAACTGAGATACAAGCGTTCACTATACAAGAACCCTTTATACAAATACATAAACATAAAGTGGTTCTCCGTACAAACCCCAAATTCTTACCAAAAGTTATATCACCATTCCACCTAAACCGAACAGTGGAACTCCCAGTCTTCTTTCCACAACCAGACTCAGTAGCCGAAAGAGCCTTACATACATTAGACATAAAAAGAGCACTAATGTATTACATTGACAGAACAAAACAGTTTCGCAAAACAAAACAATTTTTTGTAGCGTTCCAAAAACCTCATGCAGGAAATCCTATATCCAAACAAGGCATTGCCAGATGGATAGTGAAATGTATTCAAACTTGCTATATTAAAGCAAAAAGAGATCTACCTATTACACCAAGAGCGCATTCCACTAGGAAAAAAGGCGCCACTATGGCTTTTCTAGGAAATATACCTATGACAGAAATTTGTAAGGCAGCCACATGGTCTACGCCTCATACATTCACAAAACATTACTGTGTAGATGTGTTAACAACACAACAAGCCACAGTAGGACAGGCTGTATTACGAACATTATTTCAGACAACTTCAACTCCTACAGGCTAAACCACCGCTTTTGGGGAGATTACTGCTTATTAGTATATGCACAGCATGTGTATCTGCAGCTACACATGCCATCGAACGGAAAATGTCACTTACCCAGTGTACATCTGTTCGTGGCATGAGACGCTGCAGATTCACATGCGCCCTCCCCGGGAGCCTGTAGCCGTTATAAGTTGAATGAAAATTGTAAATTTGTAAATAAATACTTTTTAAATACATATTATGTACATACATACTTACTCCATTGCATTGGCACATCTAGTATATTCACAACTCCTACCTCACCCTCTGCGGGGAAAACAATCTAAGATGGAGTCGACGCCCATGCGCAATGGAGCCGAAAGGGAGGAGTCCCTCGGTCTCGTGACTCGAAAAGACTTCTTCGAAGAAAAACAACTTGTAACACTCCGAGCCCAACACAAGATGGCAGGATAATGCACAGCATGTGAATCTGCAGCGTCTCATGCCACGAACAGATGTACACTGGGTAAGTGACATTTTCCATATATATGTGTGTGTGTGTATATATGTGTGTGTGTGTGTATACATATATATATAGTATATATATATATATATATATATATATATATATATAGTTTCTAGGATTTTGTGTGTTTTAAATGTGAGCCTAACTATAACGTCCCTGTAACCTTTGGTTTTTTAAATGAGTTTCTATGTTTTTTTTTTTTTTACTTAAATTTATTGTTTTTACTTTACGTTATTCCAACCACCACCGTGTATAGCCTGCGACCATACCTGGCAGGGGTTGGCAGAGGGCCAGGTCTGTGGCCAGGCACTGCAGCCAAACCCCTTTAACGACCCAATCCCCCATTGTGCATGTGCATAGCTGGGGTTGGCAGCCAACTATCTTTAATCACCCAACCACTTGCCTTGATTGGCCTCCGGCCATGCGCAGTGGGGGTTTGCCTCCTCCGGGAGCCAGCATTGCTCCTGCATGCAGGGAACTGTTTGAAATGGAGGAGAGCATCTGATAGCAATACTTTCATCTCTTTAGGAAATATATGCCTTCAGGAAGCGGGAGCATTTTTACAGCTCCCGTTTGCTGGAAGCGGAGTGCTTGCTTTTACTTGGCAGAAGTTGTCACACTTATATGAAGAAACTACACTTATCTGATGTAACTATAACTCATGCTGTTAAGTAACTTTCAGTCATGAGTTATAGTTTCTTAACAATAGTGTAACTTTAAGTATAACTACAGCTGATGAGTTCTGTGGTTTTGTGTGGGTAAAATGAGAACCTAACTATAATGTCCCTGTCACCTTTGTTTTTTTCAGTGAATGTGTGTACCAATAAATATTTATATACATTCACAGAAAAAAAAAGGTTTCAGGGATGCTATTGTGTTTTATATGTATGTATCCTATCATATTTTATTCAGCTTGGTTGTGGTCCTAGAAGGGGTAGGGGAATCACTAAGCATTTTTTGTTATTTTGTTGGGGGGGGGGGCTTCTCGGAGGGCAGCAGCACCCCCACCAACCAAAAACATTGAAATTCCCCTTGGCCAGTGACCCCAGGAGAGCTTACCATGGCTGGAGCTCAGTGCTCTTCGGCTGCTTAGCCCCCTTGTGGTTAGTTCTATGACTGCACTTCGTAACTGAAAAATATTAAAGGGGACTCAAGATTTGTTGATGATTTTGATTTAATAAAATATCAATAAATTTTTAATGGCAATCAATTTTACTAAAAGTTGATCACTGAGTTATTGATATATATTCCATTATGATTAATGGTCATTTTCTGGCAGAACCAATACATGTGCTTTATATATGTTGATATTCTGACTCCTTCATAAAGCCAGTAGGCCCATTTTTTAATTATATTTTTGTGTTCTGACCCTTTGACAACATCTGTAGCTCTGCCTTACTGGAATGACACTCTTATTTACCGACATGTGCGCTCATTGGAGTGTGGGTGCCAGGCCCTGTGGCTAACCTCACGCAAGGCACAGCAGAAGCCCTAAAGTAACTATAACTCATTTCATCACCATCCACTGCTAATTTCTTCCCATATAACAGCACTCATGACATGTTCTTTGACATCATCGATAACATGACTGCAACATCTGAAATTGCATCATTGATGACAACAATGTGAATGGCGAGGGCGCAAGTTATAGTTACTGTAGGACAGAAGTTAGTTACTTGAGATAACTATAAAAGATGATTTTCAGTGGTATTGTTTGTTTAAAATGGTATGTTTGTAACTGACATTTTCACCAAACTATAACATCACTTTAACTTTTTTTAAGTGACTTTCTGAGTTTTTTTTAATGCATTACAGAACAGTGAATTAGCAAAGAGACAGTGAGCCAGTCCCCTTCAGCCATTAAGTGTGAGCTACGGTATACTACTTTTCCACAAGGTGTACGCCCAGATACAATGTAGTTTTTTTTAATCAAAAACATTTGTGCCGTCAGTCACTTTTTTTTAGATTGATAAATGCCCACGAGCTTACCCAACAAAAACATTTTACAAAAACCACAAACCACAACAGAAATAAACAAGAATTGCCAATGTTAAGTCTGGTGGACAGCACCTGGCCTCTTGGATTTGACAATGCTTGTTGAATTTTGAAGTCCTGTCTTCATCCTATTTGGGTCTCCACACTCCAGACACAGGCAATATACTTCCACTGTCTAGAGAAAGTATTCTTGTTGTCTCTCTTATTATACTAAACCAAGAGTATCCAAAATTAATCTCACTAGTTCTTGTACTTACATTCATGCCACACACAGTCTTACTACCATACATGTTCTGTGCACTTGACATGAACCCCTTGAAACGTCACACAAGAGTGATCACTAGGTAGCACTCTTGCTGACACTGAGCAAAAGGTCTTGTCATACTAAGGATTCATAAAACACAGAATGCTACCACCATCGCTTAATGTGTGTATAACATCCTTTTAACTTTTTTAAATGACTTTCAAAGGTTTGTTAATGCAAAGTAAGATATCATTAACATACCTAACTGCAATTTTACTTTAACCTTAGTTTTTTAGTATACATACATACATACAATACCCTTTCAGGCTTAGAGTACTTCTAAAATGATGCAAAAGTTAAAGCAGGGAACCCTGGGAAGTACCCACGTTTAGGTGGAGAGCATCTCCTTTCTCTGGAGCACCCTAGGTCTCTATCAACACTCTCAATCTGCTCACCTCAAATGTCTGTTTTTCTAGCAAAGTTTATAAACATAGGATTACTGCAGTGTCATCCACGCTGAGCTAGAAAGTGACAAAACCTTTTGCCATTTATACAGCAAAAGCTTTAAATATAGGATTAGCTAGTGCCATCCATACTGAGGTGAAAAATGATAAAAGCCTTTAACATTCAGGCACAGCTTTGTAATTGGTATACCATGCAAACCAACCTGGCACCTAACCCCTTCTGTGCACAACCTTAGACTGCATTGCATGGGGTTAATCGCAGGCCAGGCCCTGCGCTTAACCCCCACAGCCTGACTATGTGATGTTACTATATAGAGAATGTTATTTTATGTACAGCTGACTTACTAACTTAGTTGAAAGGTCACAACACAAAAATAAAAAAGTGGGCCTAATGGCTTTATCAAGGGGTGACCATATCAACATATATAAAGCAGACCTATCATCTTTGTAAAAAAAAAAAATTACCAATAACTTTAAGCAAATATATATTTCATTAATTCATCCAATGTAATGTTTAATATGTGGTTATCTTAAAAGAAAATGTTAAGTAAAGTTTTTATTCAGGAAAAAATAATATCGCTCTGAGTCTCTCTTTTAACATTTTTCAGCCCAGAAATGCAGTCATAAAAGCAACCACAAGGGTTCCCTGCACTCCAGCTGAAGAGCAATGAGCTCCAGCTAGGAATGCCTTAGGAAACATGGTAAGCTCTCTTGGCGTCATGGGAGTAAGTCTCCTGAAGATCGAAGAGACTTTTTTTAAAATGTTGCTTGGGGGATCCTGCACACCCCCAGTTTGATGGTTCATTCGAACTTTCGAGGAAGGAGCTGAAGTGGAAGAACATATTTTTTTGTTTTGGAAAGTGTTGCGAAAATTCATCAAATGGTGCTAAAGTTATAACCAAACCAGAAAATGCTTAACTGCGGTCTGTTGGAGGACATAATGAACCCAAAATCCTTGCCCACAAAGGCAGTCTGTGAGATTTCATCTAACAAAATGCATGTTTTCAGGCTTAAAACAGAACAATAGCAATCCCTTAAAGGCCTAGGTTTAACCTATGTTTTTCGTTATAAATAAATGAGGCATTTTGCCTTTGTTATAACTTTTATAGAACAAGATCAAAACTATGGCTTCATTTTTCCCAGTAAAACAATATTTCATACAACCTTTATCCATTTTCTTGTCATCATAATCTACTCAGATGTATTGTATTGAGCATCAGCTTTCCCACAAGACAACCATCAGGTGCACAGTGCTAAAATTAAAAATATGTACACAATTACAATTGTCAAAACCATATCCAATCCCTCTTAGAGGGCCTGATAAGAATTATCACTGTGCACATCTTATATCTCCATGGTTTGTTTGAGTAAGTCACCAACACAAAAAACTTTGACTACTATTTTAATCTGTGAGATTCCATTTAGCAAAATACCTGCCTGCGGGCTTGGACCACAGCCTAATAACAATCCCCTATTAAAATCTTGTTGTCTGTAGCATATGCTTTTGGAATAATAAGTGAAGCCTACTGGATTTCTGATAACTTATCACAAGAAGCAGATCAAACCTATGAAATCTGGCATAACCTTTGCAAATGTACCATTAACGCCTACAGCCTATGCCATTGATTGGCTTGATAATATAACTAATGCAGGCTTACTAAACAGTGCATATGCTAGAAACCCTCAAGCATACAATTAAAAATGTACACATATAGGTCGAGTGTTGCAGTTGGCAAGACAATATACAGCCCCTCTCAAAAGGGCCTAATAAATTATACCAACAACAACCATCTACCCCCAAGGTTTGTCACAGGGAAAACCCCTAGTCTAATATGGTAATCTGTGAGATTTGTGTGACAAAATACTTGTCTACAGCCTTTAACACAGTGTGATAGCAATCCACCATTAAAGGCATAATGGATTGTCGCGTAGGCTCTCATTATTCTAATGAGACTACTGGATTTTGAGTGGCAGAATCGCCTTCGGTGTGGGAGACTGAGTCTGACCCACTACAGGTGACACCTGTTGCTCCAATCCGGCTTCTTCTCCGGCTAACCAGCAGTGTCTCATCTCCACCCAAGGGTGGGATGATTGGGCAGCTGAGCGCATGACAAAATTGATTTCTCAGGGAAACCGTGGTCATTCAGGTCTCATCCGTTTCTCTCAGTTACATTAGTCTCACATGCACAATGACAGACAGAGGCAGTAAATGTTTCAATAAGATTTTAGCGAAGCGACTGCATCTTAGATAGCAAACCATGAGCTGCAATAACCAGGACGATACAGCATGACAAGATTCAAATAGTGACAAGGAGAGTAATGCATAGAAATAACGATAGCATATTGTCACTAGTCAATAGACTAATTCCTACCTAGACTATAATAGAGCACAGCGTGTTAAGCTCTAATTCTGCCCTTCAGGTTCCCTTGGGAAGACATCATCCCCCATACCTGAGCAAAGGCCTGAAGTCTGCATTAGCCGCTGTAGCAAAAAACATTTAGCAATCAGCATACAGTCGTGGTTCACTGGCTGGAATCTCCCTCTAACGTGTAAGGGACAGGGAAGTGTTTATATAATGAAACAGCCTATGTTCTAAGAAAATGTCCCTACGTAAGGATGTGTGTTTTTCTATGAATGTCAGAGACAAAACTTGTACCATGTTCACTGGCAATCTATCTTACTGCAGCCTTGGAAGAAGCACAGAGTGAGCAAGAATGTATTGTTTGAGAACAGAATGCTGGCCTAGGCAAAAACAGTTAGCTAGAAAGAAATAAAACAAGACCATAAAAGTGGTTATTGTAACAATAATAAAATGAAGCCAAATAAAATATATCTAGATTAAAATGCACAGTGACAGGCCTAGTATGCTAAAATAACATGCATGGAGCTATAGCTAAAGCTTTTCAGAAAATTTGAGCTGCATCTTCTACTTTTGTCATAAAGTTTTCTATTGATGAGATCAGACCCATGCCTTCAGGTGTAAATTTTAGAAGTGAATCAATGAGGTCTGTCTGCTTTATCGTTGGCTTGTCACCATAACCAGTTCAGGCCTATAGTATTGAGTGTAGCCCTTCCAAGAGGGCAACCATCAGGCTTACAATCGCAAAATTAGATATGTAAACTACATTACAGTTGAAAAAAGCAAAATACTAGGTCACCTGAGAAGGCTTAGCAAGAATTCTCACAGTGCAAATCTACTATTACGGTGTTTTTTCAGAGGGGCGTACAATGGTAAACTGTGAGATTCCATGCACCAAAACAAATCTGTTCAGATTTTATTGGAGTAACAACAATTTACCCTTAAATGCGTATTGGCTTTAATATATCCGTTTCACAGTGAATTAGTCAGGTACACTAACTTTATCATAACATTTCATAATAGAAAGTTCTAGCTGCCACCATAACCAACAAAGCCTTGTATAGAGCTGAAGCTTTCACGCATGGTAGTCCGAGAAAAACAAACACCATCAATATCACAGAGTTGTTGTTTAAAGTTGTCATACTGGCATTTGTGCAACCTTAAAGGGCGAGCTCTTTCCATCGTTGAAAGTGTGTGAGCAAATGGTCAAACGCACTATCTTTGATATATAAAGAGCCTACCCATGCAACGTGATAAGCAAATTATCGCAGCTGGTTGGAAGGTAAGCACTCTTTCTGTGCAAGCACATAACCTTTGACAAATCAAAAGCTGTACTCAGATGAACTAAAATCAGGGCAAAGCTACAGTCCCTTTTTGCAGTATGCATAAAAGCTCTCTTTTTTGATCATATAAGGTCTGGTGACAGCTACTTTACCAAGTCAGACCTGAAGATGAAGCTGCAAACCTTTTCAGATGTTCAAAAGCAGTTTGTCAAACGTATTTTGCTTTTCTCTTTCACAATAAACGCCCAGGCCTACTGTTTATCCCAGACATACCCCTTCCTTGTTGGCACAGTGTTTCACACATCAGTCCTGGGAATACCAGCTGAGCCATTTTGTGGGTCCTTCTCCCCATCTGTTCGCCCATCCCTTGCAGCCTGTCACCTCATAGGATGCATATACTGCTGACGCCCATGTAGTACCCAATCCTTGTCTTAACGTTGCCAGAAAAAAGTATTTTATCAGTGTAGGCTCCAAACAATTGGCATTGACAATGCACATTTATTAAGTGTTTGACTCGGTGGTATACAGAAGTGTCTACAAAGCCACATAAAAGTAAAAGCTATAGTGCAGGAAACAATATCTTCTACAATTCACCATGTGAGATAACTTCTGAGCACTTTGATGCCATAACTGTAACTATATTTTGCTGTTACTGTTGTGATTTTGTTATATTTCACGCTCATTATTACTGTTTGTTTTCTCTTCTCGAAAATCAGAGAGCATTGGCTTTGACTATTAGATTATAAAATTGATGCACAGAGTACTTTGATTTCCTGGCTGTGCATTAACATCAGTCTGTTACTTTTTTGGCTTCTGTGTTATTGAAACTCTAAATTGTAAAGCATTAAATTACACGCTTAAGCGTTGAGGAAGAAAATACCACCCTGGTTCACAGAACTGAACATTTTCCTGCATAGATATTAATTATTTTGTTCCACGCTAGAAAGTTATTCAAATATTTTTTGTATACATGCTCTTAAAAAGGATCCGGAATGATAATCTGACATTATGATTGCTGCAATCATCACACATGCATTTAGTAGACAGAAGTATGGCCAGTGCTGTATTTGAGCCAGTGATTGCTATTGGAGCCCATTGGAACTAATTTTAGTGGATCAGCACTTATTATTCCTCATCAGACTTTGACCCACAGCGAAAAAAAAAAAAAAAAACACAAAAAGGGGAGAAGAGGACTAAAGGAAAGACGGAAAAAGTGAGAAAGAGAGTAAGGAGCGATGAAAAAGAGATCGGAAGGCTGAGGTAAAGAGGCAGGGAGTGTCTGGTGGCGGATTAAAGAGGCATTTGGTGGAATCAAGACTACGCAGTCTTGGTGTTCAGCACCACAACCTTCAGTAGTGTTGGCCGGGGACTTCTGAATAAACGTTGGCCCCAGAGACTTATTCCTTTAACCAATTAAGCACTGAGAATTGGGGTGTGTTCAATTATTTACAGTGCACTGGCTCTCGTTATCACTATCCAGTAGACGTTTTATGCGGTGTCCCTTGATGTTACAATAAAATATACTTTCTCTGAAAATGTTATCAAGCTAATATAATACCTAATTTAAGGCAGCCTTATTCCTACTGCATTATACCTTAATACATAATACTCTATTTGATGCCCTAAAATATAATGAGTTTAAAGTTTATCTTTAATCGGTGACCAGATTTATTATCTATGGCGCCTGTTTTAGAAA
Organism: Pleurodeles waltl; assembly: GCF_031143425.1. NCBI lineage: Eukaryota > Metazoa > Chordata > Amphibia > Caudata > Salamandridae > Pleurodeles > Pleurodeles waltl. The sequence continues at coordinate 1,171,447,750 of NC_090447.1, read as the reverse complement.
TGCTTAAGGGTGTCGGGGACACATTGCTTTAAGGGTGGGTGAGTTTTTTTCTGTCAGTTTCTAATCTGACTTTAAAAATTGGAACAAAATAATGGCAGTCTCTTCTATTAGAAGTGGAGTCCCTCTGTGCTCAGGATACCGGGCCACAAATTTGGTCATCTTCATTCAACTTGAAACTATCACCGACTTTAGAACAAATATATTTCTTCGTTATTCATAAAGCATATTGGACCATGACAAAGTAGTCATCTTCTTAACAGACTCATGCTAGAATTGCCATAAACTCTTTGAGGAATGTGTAGATCTGGTGTTTGCTTGCAAGTAACTACAGTTCTTAAGGCTTGAGAGCACTAAATACATTAACATAGCTTCCCGCTTCACCCCCAACTATGTTTACTTAGCAACCCTTGTAATGCATAATTTGCAACAAAACTAAATACTACAGAATTCAATCAGAATGTAATTACAGAGTTGTAATCTAGGTTTCTATTCTCTACAAAATGGTACTTCCCTGAAAGTATTCTTTCTCCCTACGAAATCTGGAGATCTATAGAGGTATCTAATCCTTTTATTCCCCAGAGTACCGTGGCCGTAGGCATCGATTTAGCACAGGTGCAGATTACTTCAAGTATCCCTACTGATCAATTGTACAACTCAGTTCAAAGTTGTTTTTTTAACCTTTTATATTGACTCGAGCAACTAAGTCTCAAGTCCATGCATCAAACTCTTCTGCACATTCTCGTTTCTTTTTTCTGGTTGCTGTTTTTTTTTTTTTTTTTTTTTTTTTTTTTACTTGTTGTTCAACTTTGCGATTCTATTGGTGCTGCGGGGGCAATTTGCTTACCTGATTTGTGCTTCATTTCCGCTGGGGCTTCTTTGTTGACATCCCATAAAGCTGAACAGCACTTAATGAAGTTGGTGTGGCACACCCAGCCCTGCCAAGTGTCACACATCAAGTGTTGGACTAACGCATTTCCGGTCATTTTCCCGCATTACCGCAATGCCTGAGATTGTCACAAATAAGAACCTTCTCCTGAAGTGCGGTAAAACCTCTTTTTCCAGTTTCTCAAGCTCCGAGTAGTGTTTATCAAAGACCACAAGTTGGTGCTGGAGTACATCGGGAGGTATAGGATTCTCAACATATTACGATATTTATGTGGTTCCCTCGTCTTCATCGCTTGATTTTACTTGCGAGAAAGTGGCACTCATATTTGTTGAAATATCACTCATAATTACACTGAAATTATGAAAATGTCTCATAGCAATATGAAACCTTGGCAGCTATGCCCACCTGTACAGTGGCACTCTTTTGACAGTGTCTGCCTCCCTGGCTGGGTGGTGAGACATGTTTAGTTTCAGAAGTTATGGCCCCCTGGCTGTTCACAGCATTCTACTTCGGTGGCAACGCAGCTCCTCTTCTCAACATCGATGTAGCAGTCCTAGTCTTTCAGGCTCACTTCTCCCAGTGGACTGCTGGGCAAAATGCAAAAGTCTTAGTGCGGTCATACAAGACCACTCAGGGAAACCGGGGAACCCCTCACACCACAGATCATTAGTTGCTTGCTATCTGTGATAGTGCGCTTTCTTTAAGTGCTCCTATGACCAGGTGCATGCTGGGTTTCTCCTGGGTGGTCCCTTCTCCTGAAGGACCAGGCATTATCTTTCCTTCTCTCAGTAAACAGGTTTCCATGCACATTAGACAGATTCTCTATGTTGACGTGCAGACTTAAGATGATATCCTGCCCCTCTTGGGGACTGGCTGTTTAATGCAGACACCAGCCCCAGTTACACATCAGCTCTTAAAGTACTTGGCAGTCCTGGACTTCTATACGTGAGAAGAACATGTAACTGAAGCAAAGTGGGGTGGTTTGTGTCCTGCTGTTTTACACATTTTCTAAATAGAAGGTTTGGATCCACTGTCTAAAACTAATTTGGGCTGTTCTCTGTAGGAAAGTACCATCTTGCCTGGCATGTTACCCCCATTTTCACTGTATGTATGTTTTAGCCCCTGTGTCACTGGGATCCTGCTAGGCAGTACCACAGTGCTCATAGTATGTGCCCTGTATGTGTTCCCTGTGTGGTGCCTAACTGTATCACTGAAGCCCTGCTAACCAGAACCTCCGTGTTTATGCTTTCTCTGCTTTCTAAATTTGTCACTGCAGGCTAGTGACAAAATTTACCAATTCTCATTGGCACACTGGTACACCCATATAATTCCCTTGTATATGGTACTTAGGTACCCAGGGTATTGGTGTTCCAGGAGATCCCTATGGGCTGCAGCATTTCTTTTGCCACCCATAGGGAGCTCAGACAATTCCTACACAGGCCTGCCACTGCAGCCTGAGTGAAATAACGTCCACGTTATTTCACAGCCATTTTTCACTGCACGTAAGTCACCTATATGTCTAACCTTCACCTGGTGAAGGTTGGGTGCCAAGTTACTTAGTGTGTGGGCACTCTGGCACTAGCCAAGGTGCCCCGCATCATTCAGGGCAACTTCCCTGGACTTTGTGAGTGCGGGGACACCATTACACGTGTGCACTATACATAGGTCACTACCTTTGTATAGCGTCACAATGGTAAATCCGAACATGGCCATGTAACATGTCTAAGATCATGGAATTGTCACCCCAATACCTTTGTGGTATTGGGGGGACAATTCCATGATCCCCGGGTCTCTAGCACAGAACCCAGGTACTGCCAAACTGCCTTTCCGGGGTTTCCACTACAGCTGCTGCTGCTGCCAACCCCTCAGGCAGGATTCTGCCCTCTTGGGGTCCAGGCAGCCCTGGCCCAGGAAGGCAGAACAAAGGATTTCCTCTGAGAGAGGGTGTTACACACTCTTCCTTTGGAAATAGGTGTGAAGGGCTGGGGAGGAGTAGCCTCCCCCGGCCTCTGGAAATGCTTTGATGGGCACAAATGGTGCCCATCTCTGCACAAGCCAGTCTACACCGGTTCAGGGATCCCCCAGCCCTTCTCTGACGCAAAACTGGACAAAGGAAAGAGGAGTGACCACTCCCCTGACCAGTACCTCCCAGGGGAGGTGCCCAGAGCTCCTGCAATGTGTCCCAGACCTCTGCCATCTTGGAAACAGAGGTGTTGGGGGCACACTGGACCTCTCTGAGTGGCCAGTGCCAGCAGGTGATGTCAGAGACCCCCGCTGATAGGCTCTTACCTTTCTTGGTAGCCAATCCTCCTTTCTTGGTAGCCAAACCTCCTTTCTTGGTAGCCAAACCTCCTTTTCTGGCTATTTAGGGTCTCTCCTCTGGGGAATTCTTCAGATAACGAATGCAAGAACTCACCCGAGTTCCTCTGCACTTCCATCTTCGACTTCTGCCAAGGATCGACCGCTGACTGCTCCAGGACACCTGCAAAACCGCAACAAAGTAGCAAGACGACTACCAGCAACATTGTAGCGCCTCATCCTGCCGGCTTTCTCAACTGTTTCCTGGTGGCGCATGCTCTGGGAGTCCCCTGCCTTCACCCTACACTGGAAGCCAAGAAGAAATCTCCCGTGGGTTGACGGAATCTTCCCCTGCTAATGCAGGCACCAAAAGACTGCATCACCGGTCCTCTGGGTCCCCTCTCATCCTGACAAGCATGGTCCCTGGAACACGGGAACTCTATCCAAGTGACTCCCACAGTCCAGTGATCCTTCAGTCCAAGTTTGGTGGAGGTAAGTCCTTGCCTCTCCACGCTGGACTGCAAACCTGTGTACTGCATGATTTGCAGCTGCTCCTGCGCACTCTTCCAGGATTTCCTTTATGCACAGCCTAGCCTGGGTCCCCAGCACGCCGTCCTGCAGTGCTCAACCCTCTGAGTTGGCCTCCGGCGTCGTGGGACCCTCCTTTGTGACTCTGAGCCAGCTCCAGTTCACAAATCTTCTACGTGCCTGTTCTGGTACTTCTGCGGGTGCTGCCTGCTTCTGTGGGGGCTCTCTGAGTTGCTGAGCGCCCCCTCTGTCTCCTCCCCCAAGGGGCGACATCCTGATCCTTCCTGGTCCCCAGCAGCACCCAAAAACCTCTACCGCGACCCTTGCAGCGAGCAAGGCTTGTTTGCGGTATTTCTGAGGGGGAACACTTCTGCAACCTTCAGCACACCGTGGGACATCTTCCATCCAAAGGAGAAGTTCCTAGCTCTCTTCATTGTTGCAGAATCCTAAGCTTCTTCCATCTGGAGGCAGCTTCCTTGCACCGTCATCTGGGGTTTCCTGGGCTCCTGCCCCCCCTGGACACTATCGCGACTCATGGACTTGGTCCCCTTGCCTTTCAGGTCCTCAGGTCCAGGAATCCGTCTTCAGTGCTCTGCTGGTGTTTGTGGTTTTTGCAGAATCCCCCTATCACGACTATTGTGTCCTTTTGGGGTAGTAGGTGTACTTTACTCCTACTTTTCAGGGTCTTGGGGTGGGGTATCTTGGACACCCTGACTGTTTTCTTACAGTCCCAGTGACCCTCCACAAGCTCCCATAGGTCTGGGGTCCATTTGTGATTCGCATTCCACTTTTGGAGTATATGGTTTGTGTTGCCCCTAGACCTATGTTCACCTATTGCATCCTATTGTAATTCTACACTGTTTGCATTACTTTTCTTACTCTTACTTACCTGTTTTGGGTTTGTGTACATATATCTTGTGTATATTACTTACCTTCTTACTGAGGGTACTCACTGAGATACTTGTGGCATATTGTCATAAAAATAAAGTACCTTTATTTTTAGTAACTATGAGTATTGTGTTTTGTTATGATATTGTGCATATGATATAAGTGGTATAGTAGGAGCTTTGCATGTCTCCTAGTTCAGCCTAAGCTGCTTTGCCATAGCTACCTTCTATCAGCCTAAGCTGCTAGAAACACCTCTCTTCTACTAATAAGGGATAACTGGACCTGGCACAGGGTTGTACGTACCACAGGATAGCCACTATAAGCCAGGCCAGCCTCCTACATTCTCCTTCAAATGTCATTTTCTGGCTGCTCCGCAGAAGCAACCTTTGTGCCAGGTAGCAATGTCACTGTTTCCAAGCAGGAATATTCAGTTCTCAGTGAACTGTGACATCGCTGCACCTGACTGTCGTAATCCTTCATGAAGCAGCAATCGAGTCATATTTATAACCAACTTAGTCTGTATGTCAAGCTTGCATGGCTTTCTAGATTGCTTTTAGTGCTCTTGTATGTTGGGTTTATATACACATTTAACTTCTTATATTGCTGATTTTAGCACTGCCGTTTACTTCTGTCTATCTATCTATCTATCCTCGCTGGCTAAGTAGCTACACATTCCTCTCTGTTTTTGCAAGCCTTCTGTTTGCCTGTAAAACAATGAATTAGCAAAGAGACAGTGAGCCAGCCATCTTCAGCCATTAGCCGAGTTCACTGTGAGCTACGGCCTAATACTCTTCCACAAGGTGTCCATCCGCATACAATGTAGTTCTCTTCAGTGCCACAGACTGTTATAATAAAGTGTGCTTTCTGCATACCAAAAACATTTTTGCCGTTAACTATTTTTTTTAGATTGATGGGTGCCCACCAGCTTACCCAACAAAAACCACAACAGAAAAAGCACAAGAAATGCCAAAGCTAAAAGTCTGGTGAACAACACCAGGCCTCTTGGCTTTGCCTGTCTTCGTCCTATTCAGGTCTCCGCACTCTAGACACAGGCAATACACTTCCACTGTCTGGAGAAACTATTCTTGTCCTCTATCTTATTATGCTAAACCAAGGGTATCCAAAATGAATCCCTCTAGTCCTTGTACTTACATTCATGCCACATACAGAGCCTAACTACCAAACATGTTCTGTACACTTGACATACACACAGTGAAACTTTACACTAGAGTGGAAACTAGATAGCACTCTTACTGACACCGAGCAAAAGGTCTTGTCTTACCAAGGATTCATAAAACACAAAATGCTACCACCATCGCTTAATATGATGTACACAGGGCACGTACTATATCAACTGCCCACTACGAGGGGACGATTTGTTCACCCCTGCAGGTTACAGTCTGTTTCTGGACCTCGCATCACACTTACTGCACACACGTGCACTTGACAGGCACCCAGAATGTGAGTGCAGCATTCTCAGTTTCACATAACTGTGGAACTTTACGCTGTTCGTAGGCTGCACTCTCACTGCCACTGAGAAAAAGATCTGATCACACTAAAGATTCACAACACTCAGTACACTGCCACCACCACTTTATCTGATGCACCTAGTGCAATAGGTCAATGCACCAAAAGGGCATAATCTGTGCTCCTCTCCAAGTAACAAACAGCGTTTAGACCACACATTACAACTGACAGGCCTCTGCGCACATGCTAGATGAGCATGGCACTAGGGCCAAACAAAAAGTCAGGAAACCAGTTTCAAATGCAGGTGGCCACTCATGGCAAAGGTACTTGCCAGCTTACTATAAAGGGACATTCCCATCCCTACAGGTAGCGAAATGACTCGGTTGTTTTCCTCCTTCCTTTTTTTGTTGTTTGTTTTTTATGCTAAACTCTTTTAAAAGCTCGCTCAAACTTTTTTAAATTAAACAAAAAAAAGAAATGCTAATGAATCGGCTTGGCACGGTCTATTAAAAATGTGTATTTTATAATGGGTGAACTGAAAGGTATCTGAAGTTTAAATGAGATATAGCAAAATACTAACATATAAATCTAATGATCCTTGTGACAAAATTGCTGTGAGGTGCCTGAACAAGCAAGGTGAAGACACTTAACCCACCTAAGTTACAAGCATTGTACATGACGCTATTATATGGTAAGCGCAACATTACCTTGCTCACTGTCTATCTGACAGAATTAACCATGGAGAAGGACAGACTTGAACTGCCTTTTCGTGCCACACGAGTGCAAACAAAGTACTATGTTGATAAACTATGTTTGAAAGGCGTGGAAATTCTTTCATGTGAACACAGCTTCAGATGCTCCCAGTTTGCTTAATGATTGGCCACAGTTTAAGGATTTTTACCGGACTTTTGATTGCTTTGTTGTTAGCCACACAGATTTAATTGTTCAGTTTCAAAAGGGTAACCTTTAACTGTCTTGCCTGCCTCATGTTTTCTGTAACAATAATAAACAATGCATAAATATATGCATAAATACAGGTGCCATCTCAATCCTCTTATCCATTGCTCTGTCAGGTGTGTCACATTTTGCTTTAGCCTACTGTAGTATACAAGATGGGGCGGTGCGTCAACCTAATTCAGCCATTAGCTGTCTTACACTGTGAGTGACAACATTTTGACTGATCACAAATGCACATTGGACAGAAGAGGAGTGCAATTTAGTGTCAATGTATGTGTGAGTGGGCTGCTGACCCAGTCCTTTTTTCTAATATTTTTGCCAGGCTTTACACTGTAGGGACTTGTACACTGGATACCCAGTTTTTCTTTGTGTTTAGAGAATTTTGCTGGGCTTATCAAATGTACAAAGGTGTTAGACCCAAGAGTGGCTCGTGGTGCTTAATAGGGGCGGGGCAACGTGCATGGGTGGGTGGTAATTAATTAAAAAAAAAAAAAAAACGTACCTGTATTGTTGTCGTCGCTCCCTCCTTCACCACTGCGCTGCTTCCTCTTCTGCAGACAGGCTCCCAGCCCGCCCTGCCCCCAATCCTCACGTTGCTCAGACCAACATTAGAATTGGCTGGCAGACTGGGAGCCTGTGCCTGAGATGACCCCCCCGACCCCCCCCTAGTGATTATCACAGCCTGTGGCCCGCCCCTTTTACCAAAAACCGATAATAAACATAGTTTGGTAAAAGGTTTGCTGCTGCTTGCGGAGAGGGTCTGGGGGGTGTATGGCGACGCGCCTAGTTAGACCTGTCATTCCAAGGATGATCTTCCCCCAAAGTTTTTGCCTGTTTGCCTCATATTTCTGCTGATTCTTTTTGCTGGCCTTAGGTCTCTGAGCACTTTATCACTGCTGACCAGTGCTAAAGTGCTTGTGCTACTCCTATAAACGTGGTAACATTGGTGTATACACAACTGGCATATTTATATAACTTGTAAGTCCCTTGTATAGAGGTATACCATATACCCAGGGCCTTTAAATTAAATGGTACTAGTAGGCCTGCAGCACTGTTTGTGCCACTTACTGAGATAACCCTTTAACTATGTCTCAGGACTGCCGTTGCAGGGCCTATGTGTGCAGTTTACTGCCACTTCATCATGGCATCTAAATCTACTTGCCAAGCCTTAACCTCCCCTTTTATTAGACATAGGTCCTTGCCAGGAAGAGCCATCAGAATGCAGATGGTTGCTTAGGCACACCTACCCTTCCTGTGTTTGTGGCTGTCTGGAGGGAATGCATAAAGTATAGCTGTCGTCCACCCTAGATGTGGATTGGAGACAGGCTGCAAAGCATACAGAGCAGTAAGAGTGGAGAAATGGCCACTTTCTAAGAGTGGAATTTCTAAAATTGTAATGTTAAATCCAACTTAACCATTTATCATTAGCATTCCAAAGAAATGAAAAATGATGCATCTATCCATTTCTAATCAGGAATTAGAACTTAAAAGTGTATTAAGAAATTCCCAATGCAAGCTATGAGAGGAATAGGCCCCCCAGTAGTGAAAAACAACTTTGGGAGTTTTTTACTACCAGGATATGTAAAGTTTAAATGTCCTACTTTTTATTTGCACAGCGCCCTGCCCTTAGGGCTACCTAGAGCCTACCTCAGGGATGTCTTAAGTGTAATAAAAGGGGAGGTTAAGGCCAAGTCTAAGTGGAAGTAATGCAGTGGCATGCCTGTGACATGTTTAAAATGCTACTTCAGCGGGTGGCACAATCAGTGCTGCAGGCCCATTAGGAGCATTTAATTTACAGACCCTGTGTATATGGTGCACCACTTTACGAGGGACTTAAAAGTAAATTTAATATGCCAGTTGTGTATACACCAATGTTACCATGCTTAGGGGAGTAACACAGGCACTTTAGCGCTGGTCACCAATGGTAAAGTACTCCGTGTCCTAAAGCCAATAAAAAGAATCAGCAAAAATATGAGGCAAGCATGCAAAAGGTTTGGGGGGAGACGTCCCAAAGAATGACAGGTCTAACATGTGTCCCCCCCCAGCTGAAAGTGGGGAGATCTACCCAACCTCTAAGGAGGCTGAAAAACCTGGATAGACCGTCAGCATTGATGTGGTCTACTTCTGGTCTGTGTCCCACCCTGAACTTCATACCCTGTAGGGGAATGTACCATCTCAACAATTTTAGATTCCTACCTCTCATTTGTGTGAGCCACCTTAGGGGGGCCTGTTGTCAGTCTTAATCAGGAAGTGAGGGCCAAAGAGGTGTGGCCTCAACTTGTTCAGTGCCCAGACCGCATTAAAAGTGTCTCCTTCTATAGCACTCCACTTTTTTCCCTGGGGAGTAAATTCCTAGTGTTGAAGGCTACAGGCTGGTCTAGGCCCTCTTCATTAAATTGTGAAAGTACTGCTCCTATGCCATGCTCTGAGGCATCTGTCTGAACAATAGATTCCTTCGAGAACTCAGGGGCCTTGAGCACAGGGGCTGGTTACATGGCCTGCTTAATGGAGTCAAATGCTTTTTGGCATGCCTCTGTCCCAATCACATTTGTGGGCTGTTTTTTAAAAGTTGCCTCTGTCAAGGGGAAAACAGTGGTGCCATATCCCTTGACAAACCTCCTGTAATACCCAGTTAAGCTTAAGAATGCTGAAGCAAAATCAGTGCATCGATCTCGGAACCAATGCTTTGCCTTCAGAGCTTAACACATCGGAACTGGGCTTCATTGCCACAGCAGTCAACGGAGATAGACACATCCCTCGACTGCATGCAGAAAACCAGCGTGTCGCACTTTGGAACCAATGCAGACTGCCCAGCGCTTGTCTAAGGAACTGACTCTTAGGCATCAGTGCTTGGGATAGATCGACACATCGCCAACCCTGCAAGGACCTGATTGACACCTCTCCCTGTTGCAGCCAGGAAAGGTACTTCACCAGGGCCTGCGTGGGTCCTGTAGCCAGCCTGTACTCCATTGAAGTTGGTCCAAACATTGACTTTGCCCAGGTCCAGTCTACCTAAAGAAACCTCTAAAGCACTATTTGCTTCTAAGCGTTAGAACTCCTTTATTCTTTAAATGATTCATAACTCAACTTCTACTTATCAGATTTTGTCATTTTGATCTTGATTTACATACAATTGTGTGTTTAAAACTATGTGGCGTCTTTTTGTGGTGTTTTCATTATGTTACTGTGTGTGTTTGTGTGTTGCACAAATACTTTACACATTGCCTCTTTAGTAGGCCTAACTGCTCTGTGCCAGGCTGCCAGAGGATGAGCATAGGTCATCTCTAAGTGTGTGCGAGCTTATCCTGACTAGAGTGGTGGTTCCTGCTTGTACAGGGTGCATACTCTGACTACCAGAAACCCCATTTCTAAAACTTTCTAAAACAAAAAAAAGGGTTCTTGGCACGGAAAAGTAAGAGAACCCCTATGAACTGGTTTGATTACAGTCTAATCTAAACAGAGGCCACAGCCTTGTTAATATATTTGATATTATGGAACATTTTGCTAGAAATCGCAAGGCCAGCTGTAGGAAGGCAATAGTAAATATAGTGGGTGAAGAGCAAGAGATGGTGAAGGATGTTAGCACTCTGGTTCATAGTGTCAGCTCAATGTTGCCAAATGTGCAGGAAATAGCAAGAAATTTCAGTGATTCTGCAGCGCAATCAAACTTGATGGAATTGTGCTAGACTTAATGATTGCTTTTTGGGCCCCATCACCACCATTTCACATGAAGATTTTGAGAAAATATGGAGTGGTTAAAAAAAGAAAAAAAATCTTTGCTAACCATATTTAACTTAAGTAGCCTACAGTAGATTAAAATATTATTTATTAGATCATTTTCAAGTGTGGATGGAATTCTTCCGAAAACATTTTGGGCAAAGTTTATGTAACCAATAAAGAACAATACATAGTGGGATGGTACTCTTAGACCCAACATCCTTGGTGTGGTATTCCTCCAAACATTTTGTCTTCACTCCCTAACTTTACTGAAATTGTTTTGCTGTCATTAGCACTCTGTGAACTTTACCCCTCCGAACCAGTGGTAAATTGTTTGTGCACTCTCCTTTAAAAGTGGTAAAATTAGCCTAGATTAGCCTATACTTATGTGGCACATTTAATTTACTTAAAAGTCCCTAGTAAACTGTACTAAAGGTACCCAGGGTCTGTAAAATAAATGCTGCTAGTAGGCAGCAGCCCTACTTGTGCCACTCACTAAAGCAACCTTTTAATCAGACCGACCACTGCAGCCTGTGGTGCAGTTTTAAACTGTCATTTCAGTCTGGCAAAATAAACCTTTAGTAAGGGCTCAACATTCCTTTCCTGTAGCCTAACCCTGAGTTGCCCTATTATATTTAATAAGTACTAACTTTAGATTGAGAGCAGCTAGAAATATGTCTTTACACTCAAATGAATTGTACATTTAAATACTTTTAATGGTAAGGTCAGATTTTAGGTTACTGTTTCTAGAAATGCCCTTTAAAGTTTTCTTGTCTAATCTTCAAATACCTTTCTGCCAGTGTTCTAGGTCTCATGACTGAATGGCTCTGCTATTGGGGTTTATGTATTGCTTCCAGACAGTGAGATCAAGGAAACCCAGGTGTGATGGGACCTTCATGACAGGATGGCTGGGGAGGAGCTGTCCCCTACCCTGATCACATTTTGAAGGGCCCTGCCGAAAGCACATCTAAAGGAACCTGGCACCACGTCTGCCCTGCCTTTTGTTACCCTAGACAGTTTGGAACCAGGGAAAGGGAAAGAACTGTGCACTGAGATCAAGGGTTTCTTATAAGCAATTCTTACAGGAAATTCCTCACACAAAGGCTGGCACCAGGCATAAAACCACTCATCGGAACGCTCCTGGGCCTGTTGAACTTTTAGAAGAAGGGCTGTCCTGCTGCCAGAAGAACTGACTTGCTGCTGAAGGACTGCTTTGCTATCTGAAGACGGAAGATTGGACCTACTTGCTTTGATCTCAGGCTATCCAGTGCGACTCCAAGGGTCAGTTAGCTGACCTTGTCTGTGAGCCTCGGGGAAACAACAAGCTTCCAAAGGCCTTCCTGCAATTGCCCAGCTGACCTCGACCAGCCTGAGCCTTGCTGCTGGCCTCTCCTGATCCCGAAGAGGTGGCACCCAGGTTCAGGTCCCTTAGTTTGCATCACTGAGAGCTTCTCCTTAAGAAAAATATGAAAATCTTGAAGTTTAAGCTTCATGTGACAGAGAACAGTCCTATTTGTGTTAAGACTCTGCCATCCCCGATAGCTGCATTGCGAAGTTCCACCGAGACTTGCTTCTTGCACTGACAGCAACCGTCTGCAAAGCCAATAACACAAGACTTGCACTTCACACCGACATCAACCATCCTCGATGATCCACCACTGCGAACCTGTAGCAAGAACTGGAACTTCATGCTAAATTGATGACTGTCCGTGATGCAAAACCAGCTCTTCGCACCAAATCCTCCTCTTGGAATAGAACATTCAGAAGATGTTGACAGTGCACAGGCTATGAGTGAGTGAAATGGCACACAGCTGAGGGTGTTGCTCATGAGAGTTTGATAAGGAAAGATAGAAAAGTGTTTTGTGATGAAACATGGATGTTTAAAGATTTTGAATTGATTATTATATTGGTAGGGTGTTCATCCCGTTAAGAAGAAGTTGAGAAAAGTGCCATTGACAATAATGGAAGACTTTTCCAAAATGATAGATAAAATGCGTAATGAAGAAATTATTGCTCAGACATAGTTTGTGTGGTGGTGGTGGTTTCATACAGTGATCAAAAGAAAGAAACAAAAAAAATAATAACTTGCATGTGTGCTTTGACCTTAGGAGTATAATCAAAGCTACATGAGTGGGCTGCTACCCATTGCCAATATTGATGACGGGCTCCCAGTAGTGAATGGGGAGAATTTATTCAAGCTGGATGTTAGTTCATCATATCAACAAGTTTATTTCTTACTCAGGAATCACACCATTTAACTGCATATGTAATACTTTGTATGCATCAATTAAAAGGTATGTATTTGATCTTGCATTTATGGTGTCTGTTATTGTTTTTAAGAAAGAGGAGGTATTTTGGTTTTTCAAGATAATGTTTTTAGTTTCGGGAAGACAAATGAATAACATTTTGGAGGACTGGAAATGTTGAAAGTACTGAAAGGGAAAGAGGTTCCACTCAGGTGTGACAAATGCACGCTCTTTATGAGCATTGTGGCGAATTTGGGATATGTGATTACAGAACATTGAATGAGCCCTAGGTTAAGGGTTGATTAAAGCATTGGCTGATTCAACTACCCCTAACTGCATGGAACAAGTCATGGTTATTTAGGTCTCCAAATGCTTTACTTTAAAATCCTAAACAATTTTATGTCTTTGGAAAAAGCTATTCCAAGACTACTTAACATAATGGTGCAGTTTATTTGGGGTGATGAATGAGGGTAAGCTTTAACTGCTATAAAAATAACTAGCTGAAGCCCAGATATTCATTCATATATCTCAGGCTTACCAGTAGTGATAATGATGGATGCCAGTAGGCATAGATTAGACATGGTTCTTACTCAAAAGAAGGAATAGTGAGAATGTGGTTAATTTTGCCAGGAGAACTTTAAAATCAACCGGGAAAGTATATTCCACCATTCAGGAAGAGATATTGGTGTTTACATCTGCTGTGAACAAATTTGCAGTGTGTGTGGGGGGGAACACTGTTAATTCTTTGCTCTGACCCCAATGTTTTATTTACTGTACATTCCTGATGAAACCAAATGTACATTCCAAGAGCACAATGTTGAGCTGGATTACATTACTGGTTCACAGAATAAAAAAACATTGTATTGAATCGGAGGAGGGTATGGAACTGGAATAACAATGGAAGTGTTTAGCAGCCAGTGTTTTGGTGGCTGGCAAAAGTTGTATTTCAGAAGAGGAGTCGAGAAAATGGAATGGGGTTGGATTCTATTATGCTGAAAGTCTTGGATTATATTCAGGTTGGGTATCTAAGAGAGAAATATCTCCAAGGTGAGAATCAGATGTAGTTTTTTTGTGGCAGCAAAACCATACTCCCAAATTTACCTCATTTGGTTCTGCTACAGTTTAATGTATCAGACCCAGTGTTAAACCTCTATTTCGTCAGTCTACGTGTCCATGCATTAAGACATCTCACAAACATCAAATCAGCAGAGTAAAAACAGTTCAGTAAGTAATTGGGTCCACCCAATAATTTAGTTCTAGATCAATGAAAAGGTGTAAAGGGTTTTATTACAAGTATTCAACATAAGAGGTACAGAGTCAATGCCATGAAGTCTTCCAGATGCAAAGTTACAGAGAATATGCCAAAACAGAAAATATTCTAAGGTCCAATGTGCAGCAAAATCATTACTAAATCAGGCAGCATATCTAGCTCACCACCAAAATCAAGGGGTTCATATGACCAGTTTTTGCATAGGAAATTAGAAATTCTACAAGATAATCATGAAATCAGAACGCAAGAAAAATATGTAATTGCCTCAAGACATAAACACATGCCAATTCTTAAATATATATAACTATTCCACACTTCTGTGCTAATGTCATCCAGCGATGTTTGAACGAATATGAAAGATTTAACTGCAAGACTTAACTGCAAGACTTTCTTTTAGTGAACAAACGAAAGTGAACAAACGACTGAGATAGTTGCAATCTTACATCTGCGCCATAGATAGTTTATCATGAGCAAAATAATACAGCACTGAAAATTAACTAATGTGACCTTAGTTTAACGGCGTGCCTTTGAGTCTGCTGGGAGAGGAGGTGCATGGATGTCCAGCAGGAGTGAGTGACCGAGATGGCATAAATTTTGACTAAAAATGGTGCTTTCGGGGAAATATGGCATAACCAAAACACATTAATAAACACACTTCTACACCCCATAGGAATTTAGTTTCAATTGCATTGCAATTATGTTAATTAATTCTGTATATTTAAAAACAAGTGTGAAAAAGCATATTAATCGTCTTTATTAATGCATACAGTTTAACCCTGAAAAAACTATTCCACACAACATTCTTCTGAAGTAGTCTTTTGAGTGCAGGTTATTGATGCAGGGTGAAATTTGATACCTCCATTTGATGTAAGAAGTACATTATTGGGTTTGACATTTCAAGTTCCCATGCAGGAGAAAGTGCAAGAAGAGATTGAAAAAATCATTTAGTGGTCTTCTCTAAATGTGGAAGTGGAGTATAGAGCAGGGAATTGCCCAGTACGCTGGTTGAAGGTAAAGCATTTGTATGCCATTAGTCTCCCATGCCTTCTTCTAAACGCCAGATATTCTGTGATTGAAATTGGGAATTGATTTCTTGATATGCTTACCAGTGACTCAAAAGTAGGTTTTAATTGTCACAGACTTCTTTTGAAAATGGATGGAATTCATGTTTGTGGGGCATTCAGACACTGTTTCTCTGATTCACGTTTTTGAAAAAGTCTTTGCTCAGGATGGTTTTTCAAAAACATGGATATTGGACAATGGTGTTAATTTAACTTCTGGTGAAATGGCAAAAGGTATTGAACACAGAAACACAGAAGGCGTGGTCATTAGCAACCTCTTGGAACTGCTTTGGTAGGGATAGTTAGCCATCTATTGTGTATAAGTGTAGGAATTGCTCTACAGAATATAATGGATGTGCAGAAATGTGTGAATGAAATGTTGAATGTGTTTAGATGCATCCGACATTTGTCAACCATAGTTTCACATTTAAGGTGCTTAGAAGCTGTGTGGTGATGGATTGATGCAGAGTTGGATGCAGAATTAAGGAGAGGTCATGAATTAATGGCAAAAGTGCAAAGTGAGAAGGATGAGAAAAGGTGTGGAGAAAGTGCAAGATACAAGCAGAAGAAGGCATGATGATTCAGGAATGGGAGTACAATATGGGAGACAGGGTTAAAATAAACAGGGAAAAATAACCACCATAAAGGAGATTTGGAAATCAATCAGAAAGAAGTGGTAACAGGTCTTTTCAGATCTGCAGTTGCTCTGTGACCAGGGAAGTGGTGTAATAAAGGGATAGAAGTGAGAGTAAAGATTCCTGCAGAAAAGAAGAGGAGCGAGTGTTTTGAAAGAAATGCCTTGTGCATTAATTTCTTATTGTGAGTCGTATTGTGCTGCTGAAGCGTTAGAAGGTTAAATAGATTGCTCACTCCACTTATTTACATGTAATGTGTGCATTAATTTGACATTCCCTATAGGAGAAGTTTTCTTCTGTCAAGAAACGGGAAACTTAGCTTTGACTGCTGTATGTTTTTGATGCTTTATTCTATGCATTAGTTTGTACGAAGCTTCTTTAATTTACTGATTGTGTATAGTGTGTGATTGTTGTATGGGTAGTGCATTCTTCTCTTGGTGCAGGGGGGTTTCATATGATCTTCTAAAATGTTCTGATGTGCTATTGTGTGTATAATTTAGACAGCCTATTATCATCTGTTTCAGAGTCTGTCTCCTGGTAGAAAGCAAGCAGTTTATCTTGTCTATACATTATTTTGTATTACATTTATGTCTTTTATGTTAACATGTCAAATGTCATACTCCTATGGTGCATCTAATGATGTTAAGGGTCTCGTTTTCAGTTTGTGTGTTGAGAATTACAGTGGACTTTTTACGTTGTTTCCCAGTGTTTTCAAAATATCTACAAGTCAGTGGGTATCACCATTTACTTTGTTTTGTAGCATCAGAAACCATGAGGAAAGTGTTTTTCCTTGTTTAGAGGCATAATGTAATTTTTCCACTTTGCCTTTTGCAAGTTGGTTATTGGTCAAGTAAGTGACTGAGAATTTACTGGGGAAAGGCAAGGTAGTAAAGTGAAAGGAAGTGAAATGTACAAGTGAAAAAATGTTATTATGAAAATGATAGGCTACTGACCTGGGAAACAGTTTTTTCGGTGTTACCTGCATCATCCATGGCTTTAGGATTTTTAAAGGAAATTGTACTGTAACTTCCATTGGTGTGACTGTAGGACTAAAACCTGTACCCCAGTATTTTATAACACCCTAGAACCCCACCAAATTTGCCTCATACGGTAGACCCAACAGAAATAGTTGGGTGAAAAGACCCCCTCTCCGACATCAGTTTAGCAGAGTATCAAAATAAGTAACTGGGACCACTCAATAATTGAGTTCTAGATCAGAAGAAAAGTTAAAGGCTTTTATTGCTAAAGGCTTAAAATGAAGCAGTACACTATAAATGCCATAAAGGCTCAAATGCAGAATTATTACAGAGTAGTCAGAAATCACCCCCAATGAGCAATAAAATCAGGAAAGAGTAGGTCAGCATCCCTAGTAGATCAAGAAAGCTTTCTCAAGATCTGTAAAAATGTGTCTCACCCCCCAAAAACAAGAGGTTCTTATACACAATTCTTGCCTAAGAAATTAGCTAACACAGCAAAGTCATCATAGCATGATCATAAGTAACAACGCTTTTGCAAATCAGAAGATTTAATGTCATTACCTTAACATATAAAAACTATCCCATTCTAAAAAAGCATAGAGCATCTTCCATGCTACTACCATCCGGAGATGTTCGAACATAATATGAAAAATTCTAGCAATACCAGTTCACACAAATGAATGACTCATTTACCCAGTGGAACTACAGCAGAAAAACATTGATATTGCAACGTTACAGGCACCCTAGAAAATTAATCGAATGCCTTGTATTGTTAACAGAATTAACAATTACATCAGCTATCTCTTGTGCAGAACTTGTGAGGAGAAACGATGCACAGGGAATCATGATGGGAGGGGTTGAATACTCTAATGATTGACAGAAACAGCGTCCATTTTATCCAAAAAGGAGTTTTCACATAAATGTGGCATAACTAAATTATGGTAATTAACACATTTCTATACCAATTATTAAACAAGTATCAACTGTAATCATATTAACAAATCGTTTACGTATTGGATCCAACTTAAAAACTATTAATACTCATTTGTTGCACAACAATATACATTTAAAAAACTCTTCCACAGTTCCCCCAATTACATTATTTTATAATGACTAAAACCTGTTAATAACTTTATTATTCAATAAACTCATTCAGGCAATACATATTTCTGCATCTTTCTGGAGTTCTCCTTTGCCATCTTTAATTGGGTGTAGACTATCACTGGGTACACTTTTTGTACCATCAGAAATCACTAGGATATTGTTTTCCATTGTTTAAAGACATGTTCTATGTTTTTTCACTCTGCCTTTTGCAAGTGCATTATCGGTCATAGTAAGTGACTTCGAAACTATTGGAAAGAAGCAGGATGAAAAAGTGAAAGGAAGTGAAATGTACAAACATAAAATGGTATCATGGAAATTATAGACTACTGCCCTGGGAAGCTGTGTTTTCTGAAATGCCTAGGTCAGCCATGGCTTTTTAGGAATTTCAAAGGAAATTGCGCTGTAACAGGCCTCCAAAAATGTACTCAAGGACATTTTTTAGCATGCAGAGCTATTTTTAGGTTCTCCTCGCCCCTTTTGGTGGGTACTGTTCAGTCAGAAATTAAAGTAGCAATAAAGACCCCTTTAACTCTTAGTTGTCACATTTGCTTTGTGTTTAGAGACAGAAGTCAAAAGTCAGTTTGTCTTGCAAATAATTTCCCTTCTCATTCCAGAGTTCCAGTTGTAAGGTGAACTTCTCTGGCTTGGCTTGTTGTAAAAAGAGTTATTTAAATGTTGTTTGTTAGGAAAAACCTGACACCATACAGTCTTTAATTTCACAGTAAGTCAACTGTACAAGCATTTCAAAATATATTTCAGTAGTTATGAAAGCCCATTTTTTGTACTTGTGTGATGAAACAAATAATTTAAAAGGATGAAAACAAATCAGAACTCTTTACTTAGAGATGTGCAAAAGATACATATATTTTCTGTAACCTAATTTTCACAGATTAATGTTAATGCTCTATTTTTTCATAAATCTTTTTTTATTACAGTTTTTAAATCTTAAACGGCTTCGCACCAAACATTTTAGACATAACAAGTGACAGTCAGGGATACATCCCTGGCAACCGCTAGTCCTACCAACCCACACACGAACGTACAGTACATGTGTGTCCCCAGTAACATCTAATACAGTGTACATAGATGGGAGTGTAGCACGGCCGCAATAGCAGGGACCCTTACAGCTCCAATCATCAAAGCACGTGTTAGTGTAGAGTGGCAGTTGAGTCTTGGTAGTTCCATGATGGATAACCATTCATAGCAGAGCAGTTGCAGCATAAAGAGAAAAATATTTATTTTCTTTTGTATAACTTGGAATAACAGGTGGTAACAACAATAGTTTCAACAATTATGACCAGAGCCCATGCCTATAGCCTTACACATATTTCGTTCCCCTGCTTCCCTTTCTACCCATCCCATTCAGACACTCCAGCACCCCAGCGACAGAGCCAAGACAGGACTGAACCCTCCAGAGCCCTGCAGTTCTTTACAAGGGGGACACAAGCTGCCCATCTAGCACTGCACAACTGTGTAAAACATCATGCTAGGCCCACGGCTCGCCTTCAGTCTCATCCAGCAGCATCCTAAGTTCTGTCAGCATGTCTTCCCAGCTAGAGAACACTGGGTATTTATGCAGACCCATGTTATCCTCCCTACGCAGCGCCGCCCCCTCCGCCTGCGTCCACACTGAGATGGAGTGCATCCATGCTACGACTGATTGGGGGGGGGGGGGTTCGGAGACCTTCCATCTTTTGATAATGAGGCGCCCAGCTGCCAAAAGGCCTAAGTCCTATAATTTAGAGGTTCCCTTGTGCTTCTTAGTTCGCCCGAATAGACCCCATATGCATGCTTAACAGTTTGGTAGTGACGGGTGCGCCGTGCAGACGGAAAGGTGGGACGTCACTCCCTGCCAGGGGGCATGACCACAGCATATGCAGGAAATCTGCTGCAACCAGCGCGCATTTGGGATAAGTCACATCAGTGCGATGAAAATACTTGTTAATCTTTTCAAGGGTGAGATAAGCCCTGTGCAGTATATAAAATCGAATCTGGCAGAATCACGCATTATGCAGGATGCAGGTGGGACTTTCTTGGGCCATCGCCCACTCCTTGTCCGTAAAGGGACGGCCAAGATCACCTTCCCACTTTGCACGTAATCCAACATGCGCAGATGCTGTGTGTGCTTGCAACATGCTCGCTAGCCAATGCACCAAATGCCTACCTTGGCCCATGACTTGCAGGTATTGTACTGTCAAATGAGTTGGCAGTTCTATTGCTATGTCCCCCCCCAAAGGTGTTAGGGATGCCCACAAAGACTTGTAAAGAGGGAACTGTCCCAGTGGTAAATCAGTCTCTGCTGCCAATATGTCAAAGGGGTCAGAGTGCTGTCCTGTTACAAATCACTCAGTGTGTGTGTGTAGTCCTACTGCATGCCAGGTCTCCAACTCTGCTGCAGGTGTAAACGTGGTGCTCCTGGGAATACCCAGTAAAGCCAGGGCTGGCGCATAGGGAGTCAGCGCTCACGTGAGGTAAATACTCCTGCGATAGCTTCGGTGCGCCATGCTTAGGAGAAGGGGCTCCGGAGCTCTAGCCCGCATGTTTGGGTGGAATAGGTTAGACACGCTGGCTAAGGTCCATTGTGGCAGCGCTGTAACTGTGTCCAATAATTGCAGGCCAGAGATCCATATAGCTACCCATTGTAATTGGGAGGCCAGGTAATAGTGTTCCAGATTAGGCCCCGCCAAGCCGCCCTATCGCGCATAAAGTTTCACTAGTTCAACTCTGCATCGGCCTGTATTCCAAATGAATTCCCTGTTCCTGTGTTTGAATTCCCTAAATAACTTGGCCGGAACATAAACAGGCAGGTTTAGAAGTAATACAAAAGTACTTCCATCTTCAGAAGGGCCACTCAACCCATCACCGATACAGGCAATATCTGCCAGAAGGATATTTGAGTGCAAATGGAGGTGACCGTGTGTTTAAGATTTCCATCATGCAGGTCAGTCAATGAATGATATATTTGGACTCCAAGATATCTAAATATTCTAGGTAGCCAAAAGACCGGAGCACCAGGGCTGTGTCCTGCGACTCCTGGTTAAAGGGAAACAAGCATGATTTATCCTAGTTGACAAGCAGGTCAGATAGGGAGGTGAAGCGTCGTAATACTTCAGCAGTGACATCAGAGATAGTTCTAAAATAGAGGCGAAGGTTGTCTGCGTTTAAAGACACAACATGGAGTCCGTCTCCTAGCGGGATGCCACAGCTCGCCCCCCCCGACGGCAGAGCACTGCTGCCACTGGTTCGATTGCTAATGAGAGTAGGGGAGAGAGGGAACAGCCCTGACGGGTTCCCCTACCTATTGGGATTGGTCCAGATATGGCAGAGCCAGCTTTGACTCTGATCAAAGGCTACGCATATAACAGCTATACTAGTCACAAAAAGTGGGGGCCATAGCGGCGCAGGACATGAAATAAAAAGTGCCAATCCAGCTAATCAAAGGCCTTTTCAAGGTCGAGTACCAGGCATCCAGCGGTAGGCCAGGCCTCCGTGGAGTATTTCTTGACATGGAAGAAACGCTGGAGGTTCAACGATGTGCTGTGCGCTGGTACAAACCATTCTAGTCTGGGTTAACTAGTTTGGGGACCAGAGGTGCTAAGCGGACCACCACTGTTTTAGCCAGAATTGTATAATCTGTGTTGAGCATAGCCAGCGATCTATAGGAGTTCAGCGCTGTTGGGCCTCTGCCAGGTTTTGGAAGGGAAATCAACAGTGCCTCACTTGAAAAGCAGATAACGTGGCCACAGACAGTGCCTCCTCATACACACATAGTAGACGAGGGACAATTGCAGGGGCATAAGCCTTATAATATTCAGCTGGGAGGCCATCAGGACTCAGGGTCTTTCAGGTGGTAAGAGCACGTATACTCTCCTGCAACTCAGTCAGTGTTAGTGGCTCCTCCAGTTCCTCCCGATGCTCACCTATAAGGCAGGACAGGGGGAGTGAGGAGAGAAATGCATCAAAATCCACAGGGTATGCCGACAGCGTTGATTGGTACAAGAGTGTATAGTGGTGCATGAGCTTTCCCATTGGGTGTGCAGCAAGGGGCACTCTGCAGAGTGCAGCGCCAGTATTGTGTAGGTGGAGTGTTCCTGACTGGTCTGCCGTAGCATGCTTACGAGCCGAATGTGCAGCATAGCTCAGGCAAACTACCAAACTTCACAGTTCTGCCCAACTAGGAATAAGGAAGAAAGTACCTATAAGGGGGTTTGTCAAGAGGAGTGCAACTGTGGAGGTCCCATTTGAGCAGGCAAAACAGGGGAATGTAACATTGCCTTGTTTACAGCATCACCCATCAGAAATATACACCATTGTAAGCAGCAGAGAAAGGAGGAAAGGGGTGGAAAGATAACAGAAAGCGGGGAGGCCAGGCAGGGGAGGGCAGGGTCAAGGACAAAGACCAGGAAAGCATTTTCCAGAGACCTGGAGCATTACAGGTGATTAACTGTAATGCAGATTTATAAACCTGTAGACCATAACAGTGGTTAGTAGATTTAGCGTTAGTAAATAAGCAGTGTTGAGGAGAATTGCCATCTCAAACAATTTCATCTGCTGTCTGCAGAGTCACGTCCGGAGGGGCCACAGCCTCCGAACGATCACCACTCAGGAAGTCATCCTCACTGCTTGCCTCTCCAGAACCCTCCTCCGGGTCTGAGGTCAGCGCTGGCTCTCCAATAGCTGAAACGGTTTGTAGAGCACAGCATCGATCCTGTATGACCTGTTTCAGGTTAAGAGCAAGAGCCGATCGCCAAGAAGAGGCTCTGTGGTGTCCCCGGTTCCGCCAACAGCCAACCTGTGTGTACACTGTGTCCCACATCGAGTGTCGGGCGTCGCTGTCCGTCAGACCTGGCCCATCGACTCTAGCCATTCCCATGCAGCCTGTAGCAAAGAATCTCGATTGTCCCTTTGCCACTACACTGAGCTTCGTGGGAAAAAGAAGAGAATACTTCCAATTAACATTCTGCAGCTGACACTTCACAGATAAGAAAGAACTCATTTGTTTCTGTATAGCCATGGTATGATCGGGGAACGGCATGACCTTGACATTGTCAACTTGGGAGTGGCCTTGCTTCACGCAATATGGAGTTTCTGTCTGCATCACAAAAGAGGGCATGGGCCCGTCCCTGGTGGCGGGGATCGAGTCGACACCCAACGAGCCCGCTCCACAGTGAAGAATGGTGTGAGCGCCCCGGCAGGGATCAGCTTCCTTATCCACCTTTCCACGTATGGCACAGGTTTGCCTCCCTCAACCCCCTCCGGTAGGCCCACCACTTGAATGTTATTTCTCCTGGAGCATCCTTCAGAGTATTCCACTCTGCGCTCTAGGGCAGTTACCCGCATAAGTAAAGACTGCACAGAGGTTTCCACTCGTTGAATCTAAGGGACAAGTTTCTGTAAGGTGTGTTCCATGATGTGAGTCTTATCAGCCAGTTGGCGGTGGTCCTCATGAATCAAAATGAGATCAGCCGCAACAGTGTTGATCTTATGCTCCAGAGTTGCACCAAGACATTCCACTGCCACAAATACTACATCCAGTTTACGGTCCGTCGATGTCAGAGAGTCAGACTTCAGGGCCAACGAGCCACTGCCCATCCTGGAGCAAAATCACCCCATAGTACAGGCATCTGGGGACAGGCCACCCCGAGCAACGCATCCAAGCAGGGTGCTGTTTATTGTTGTCAGCTGCGACCGGTTGCTCAGCTCTCCATTGCTGCCCAGTCGCATTTACTTAATCGCCAAGGTCTGTGGGATGGTGTGACCCAGACACCACTCCACCACCCCCCAAATAGGTGTAGCTAATCAATAGTTACCACTTCAGCTACTCCATATATGTCACAATAGCAATAATTAACATGGTCTCCATCACTGCCTGGGACAGTATCATGCCAAAGGGTGAGCAGGCACAGGGCCAGCAGTCCGCCTCCATATCCCGTCACCCCTGACACCACAATGCCCCCAGAGTTCCTCATCAGGGTGGAAACAGCCCGCACCAGGCTGATCCAGCGCTCACCCCCTCCAACATCTCTTCAAAGGGGGTGCAGGCAGGGCATCCTCCAGTCACTTGTCGCCTCGCTCACCCACTCACCAGCAGCGGGACTCCCCATTATCTCACGCCAAAGGGGAATGGGGCCCAGGATAAGCAGGTCCCTCTCCTGCTATCCTCAGCGGCCAAGTCATGTTCGGGGTGGGGGAGCGTTCACCAACAATGCTCTAGGACCATGCAGCCTCCAATCTGTTGCTCAGTTCCAGGTGTGGGCCCTCCACCCCTCTATTAAAGAGATCACTCTGACCCTCTCCTCTTCCAAGCCTCAAGAGGCAGATACCGCGCCACTCACAAGGGGGTCCTGCTGAGCCCGACAGGAGCAGGTCGACGAGGGAGATCCCAAGGCTGCAACTATCCCGGCGCGCACCCGCCGCGAGTCCTCATGCTGCCTCCTTCACACCAGCGGCCCCGCGAGTGCACCCGAGTCAGTGGCCGCATCCACAGAGACTGCGGCCGCTGCCTGCTATGTGAGAGCGTCACCTCTGACCCCCTTCTCTGCCACTTCATTGATCACCTTCCCTTGCAGCTTCTTCCTCTCGCGTGCGCCCACAGGCCTCAGCAGCATCAGTGTTCTTGGTGCCACAGGTCGCAGTTTCCTCCCTCTGCCACTGGGATTGCACCAGAGGCAGCGGCCACACCTGCGGAGACCGCCGCCACGGGGAGCATTGCCTCCGACCCCCTTCTCTACCACACCTACACTCACCTGCCCCGGCGGCCTCCTCCTCTCTTGTGCACCAGCAGGCCTTGTTTCTCAGCAGCACCTGCGTTCCCAGCAGTTCCCGGGTGTACCGCTGGCAATTCACCGTCCTGCAGCACTCAATGCAATGCCTGCAGACGGATAAGGGAAGGGTAAACTGGCCCTTGTGGCGGAGCTTCTTCAAAGCCTGCCCACCATCTTGGCTCCTCCTTATTGTTAACACTCTGTATGGTTTTATTAGTAAAGCTGCAAGTTAGTGGGAAGGTTTTTGGAAATTTCTTGGAAATGTACTGTCCATAAATTACAGTATGCTACCACATCATGCTTTAGTAATATACTTATTAAATGTGAGTGTTTAAACAAACTGAGAAACACTCCTGCCTTGATAGCAATACTATTAGTAAACTAAGAGATCATTTGTCCCCTATATGTGGACTAGATTCTTATTATACATGAAGCAAACAATTTGTCTATTTAATCAAACAAAAGAGTTTATTCTGTGCTGCAAAAAAGCTGAGCTCGCGTATTTGAAGGTGCACTCGTATGTGAGAATGAAGAAAAAGACAACTCTGTAAACTAAGGACCCAGGATATGGGTCAATTACATTACAGTTAGGTCGAACTGCAGGGCTAGTAACTTTTTAAAATATTTTTTTGAGGCCCGTGTAACCTCATTGGTCTGTGCATCCATAAGCAGGTGAGTGGCTCTGAAAGTGACGCAGTAGCTAGAAAGGGTCTTGTGTGCCGCCAGACTGTCTTTTTGCATTGTGTAGTTTGATGCACATAGTAAGGAAGGTCCAAACCTGGGCATCAGTGGACACAGCATGACAGTGCAAGCACTACTTTCCTTTCTTATGATGGCCCTGGCCAAAACAGCACCTAGTGGTGAGGTAATTGCCAGGCTCTGGAACAATTCTCAGTGGCAGCTGTAATACATTTGCTGTATAGTTTACACTTACTTATTCTTCATTTTGTGAATATTATGAAAGGTGTTTCAATGATCTGAAAGTAAAACAAGGTCATGCCTTTACATTTGTTTTACTGAGGGTTCATGAGAAAATGAACACAATCTATCTCCAAGGTGAAAGTGAGCTGCAGACGTTTTTTTCTTCTTGTCCATCAGTCTCCCACTATTCAGCCCAGTTGCAAGCACCACAAAATCAACAACTTGCCTTCGGGTTGACGATAAGAGGAGACACATTACCAGGCTCCTTTCTTGAAAGACATCTTCTCCTAACATCTGGTGTTTTTGGAGTAGAGGGAAGGTGGTGTGGTAGCAAGAGGCTTCACCTTTGCAGAATTACCCAGGCACGTGTATATTTAGAATATCCAGTCAATAAAGATTACTTTTACTGAAACTTGTTTATGTAGTGGACAAACTGTTCATGTTCATGGCATTACCCCTGCAGTGCAGAGGACAGGAATGGTTCATCCACCACACTAATCAAGAAAATATGGATGTGACAGAACTGCTCCAATGGCAGTCCAGGTTTTGTTTTTCTTTGTTGGTACGCTGTGTGGCAATTGAAACTAAAAGCATTCAATGCCATTATGTGCCAACTGATTTCAATCTTCCGCTTTTAGCATCTTAGGTAGTCCTTTAGTAGTTTTTTGTGTGTGGTTTTAAAACCTGTTGGGGACTCTCTCTCTTGTAGTGAAGCACTGAGAGTAGTTAAGTATGACTATGTTACAAGAATTAGAGAACACAACTCTTTAAGTGTACAAGGGCATATATTGACGGGGAAGCAATAGTTTTTGCTGATGGTGACTAGTTCTTGCAGTTGTTGGGGTGTGATGAATTAAAGAAGCATAGTGTTAGTTGTGGATATTCAGTTGACTATATCACTGGAGGATTTTCTTTTGCAATGATCTTTTATAGGTTGGTCCCCATGTTGGTGCTTTGGTTATTTGATTGTGCAGTTTGGCAGTTTTTAGTTCGAGCATAGGCAGCGCGCATGCATTGTCTGCGACATGTTGTAATCTACTTCTGTGGGCTTTCACCACGCCCATCTCTCACACCCATCACTTTCATTCATTCATTGGCCTGTCTTTCAAAATTCCCTTGATTTCATAGGTGAATGCTTTACGTCTGTCCCGCCTTGAGACTGTTCTGTTACCACCTTGGGGGCTGACCCTGTTACATGGATTATTGTACGATCAGCCTTATTCTTTAGTGTGGCACACTCATTTTTTCTTTTGCCTCTCCGTACTCTGTAGTCATGTGTTGTTTCTTCCTCTTCCTTGTTTTTGGGCATGCCACTGTTTCTTTGTGGCATCTGCGTCCAAAGGCTGCAAGCTGTAAGGAGGTTCTTTTTTATTTTTTTATTTGTTTAATTATTTATTTTTAAGTTTCATATAGAGCGAACTCGATCGGAGGAGCGCTTTACATGAGTACCACTTACGTACAAGTTTAGCAGTTGAAAAATATACAAACTGGTGCGTTTAAAGCAGAAAAAAGCACAGAAATCCTCAATGCGGCTCTCCTGGCACAGTGGGAGAGCTGATACTACAATATTCTCTCCACTCGGCGAAACTTCCCCCATACTGCTTTACAGTGCCTTTCTTTTTCGAAACATTTTGTCCCATAACTAAGCATGTGGTGGTCCTACAACAATGGGAACACCATCAAACCGTTCAGCACAAGGGGGGGATGGGGGGAACAGGGAGGTGGGCGAAATAGTAACCTGTCCGACCTTTCAGTGTCTTTTTAAGCTCTCACGGCTGGAACTTTTGTTTTGCAGCTGGGAGTAATTTGTGTTTTTAAGGGCCTTGTTTGTAATATTATTGCAGTAGGCCTACTAGGCATGAAATTGTGTGAGAGACTGTGCCCTCTAGGGGCTAAATATATGGTTAACACTTCATTACTTTCTGCTATTCTCTTTTCATGTGGTTATGCCCTCTAGGGGCTGACTATGGTCACATGACTGTGCTTCTTGCAAATCCATTTTTTATTGTGGCTGTTCTGAGCATTACAGTCAATATACTGCATTATTCGCTGCACTCGGAAAGGCGCACTATAATGCTTTGTGGGGCATTCCTTTTACAAAGCATTTTTGCCAATTATTCATCGTGTGGTGGTCCTAGACAATGGGACCACCATAAAAACATTCTGCACAATGCATTCTTTCGGTCTGTTATCTCTGGGACCCCACTCTAGGTTAGGGAGACCCCAAAATAATAACCCCTACCACCATTCAGAGTGTTTTTTAAACTCTCTCATGCCTGCAACTTTTGTTTTACAGCTGGGAGTAGTTTGTGTTTTAAGGACCTTGTTTGTAATATTATTCGAATAGGCCTGAATATGTGTAATGCGCCATACCGTGTAGGGGCTAAATATATGGTTACATTTCATTACTCTCTGCTATTCTCTTTTCAAGTGGTTATGCTCTCTGGGGGCTAACCGTATGCTTATATGACCATATTTCTTACTGATGCTGTTCTTATTGTGGTGCCCTCTAGGGGCTGTTCTGAGCATTACAGCCAAGATACTATAATATAGTGGCTGCACTTGAAAACTCACCCAATAATGCTTTGCAGGGCATTCTTTTTACAAAACGTTTTGGCCTATAACACACTCAGTGGTGGTCCTAGGACAATGGAAGCCCAACGAAATGTTCAGCACGACACGCTCTTTCAGTCTTGGCAATGTCTGGGTCATCACACTAGGTTGGAGGAGGGGGGATCCCAAAATAATAACCTCTCCTACCATTCAGTGTCTTTTTAAGTTATATCATGGCTGTAACTTTTGTTTTACAGCTGGGAGTAGTATGTGTTTCAAGGGCTTTGTTTGTAATATTATTTTAGTAAGTCTGCTAGGCCTAGAAAATGTGTAATGCACTACACCCTCTAGATGCTAAATATATGGTTACACAGCATTATGTCCTGCCGTTCTCTTCATGTGGTTATGCTCTCTAGGGACTCACCATATTGTTACATGACCATGTTTCTTACGAATGCTATTTTTACTGTGGAGTCCTCTAGGGGCTGTTCTGAGCATTATAACCAAGATACTACAATATTCGCTGCACTCAAAAACTCACCCCATAATGCCTTGCAGCGCATTCCTTTAAGAAACCATTTTGGCCCATAACTCACTGTGTGGTGGTCCTAGGACAATGGGACCACCATCAAAACTGTCAGCACGACATGGTCTTTCTGTCTAGGTCATCTCCAGGTCCTCACACTAGGTTGGGGAAACCCCAGGATTATAATATAAAAAGATATATTAAATAATGGCAATATTTTTATTTTTTGCGGCAGATAGAGAAATAAGGTAAATGGAAGTGCTTTAGTTATATGCAGGCCACTAGAATTATGTGGCAGAGAGGACCAAATTATGCGGCAGGGTTGATCAATTTATGTGTCAAGAAAAGTCCAGTTATGCATTTACAAAGCCAATAGCTTTAATGCAAGCAAATGCGAAACCTATTGAATTTCAAATGTTTGTTATTTTATGAAGTGATATACAAGATGTCTGCAAATGATTTGTGTGTCTTGTGTGCGCGCTGAGTTTCTCATTTTTAGATTGGTTTAAAAAAAACGTTTTCTTTGTTAGTATTGTGACATTCGACCTTCTGTTTGAGTAGTGGACCTTTGTAGCTTTGTGTATTGCAACACTATATTATCTTGTGTGTCTAATGCCAAGTAAGCAGTTTGGGAACAGTTTGCTTTACTTAATGGATTTATACAATTGGAACATTTTATGAAACTGGTCTTTGATGTAACATCGCTGGACCCTTCTCTTGGTTATATCGATATTGATGGCATGGTGTTCACACAATGATAGAGTAAAAAATGCTTCTAGTTTGAGCACACCAGCAGAACTGAAAATGACCTATAGTGTGTGCCGTAATGAATGGGTTAGAATCCTTGAACAGTGGTTTGAAGTATAGGGCTTCAAGGCTCTTTGTTAAGTAATGGATTGACTCCTTGTTAGATAGCTAACAGATGTTGAAATCTCGTAGAATGATAAAAAAGAATGTTGGGGAGTTTCGGGGAAGCAGCTTTCTGGCTGCACCATAACTTGGAGGCCACCTACCTATATGTTCAACAATTTCACAAGCGCAGTAGATCACAAGCAGAAGAAGAAAGGCATGTTATGAGACTCCTCATTCAACTTCCACATTGCCACTGCCTCCTTTATTCACAGACTTGAATGATTCTCTCGTTTGTGGACCTACAACCATGCATTATTGGATCTATCTTACATCGATTTGACAGATTTTAACACTGTTGGCAATCACATCTTGTTGTGTACTCTTTT
The DNA here is from genome assembly GCF_031143425.1 of Pleurodeles waltl. NCBI lineage: Eukaryota > Metazoa > Chordata > Amphibia > Caudata > Salamandridae > Pleurodeles > Pleurodeles waltl. The sequence goes on along the minus strand of NC_090447.1, from coordinate 1,171,417,714 downwards.
CCTCCTTTTGATTGCTATGCCCAATCTGTGTCCCTCTCTCAGCTTGAGGTGCCACCGGTCTGAAAACATTCCCATTATGTTCTACCATCTTACCCTGAATTTCGGTGCCAATTTGATGCTTCTTTTTTTATCTTGAGAGAACGTCTGGCATCAATCCATCCTCTCCAAACATTTACATTTTGTTCAGGAGTGAAATCCTAGATTTCAGGACTCTCCACCAATTATTGAGCCACTTTGTATCCTATGCCTTTCTTTTGAGCCTTTGTAGTTTGAATTTTCTGGGCCTATGAGCTATCCTGATTGAACGTCTTTGATGTTCACCATCAGCACAGGAGTCAAAAGTCACCTAGGGCATGAACTGTCTGCTACAATGGCACAAATTAAAAGGAAAGCAAAAATTGTGGTGGTGTTGAAGTGTCTTCTTCGAGATGTCAAACTTATTTTATAACTTTAAGTTTCCCAGCAGGTTTTAGCCTTCCATTAGTATTTTCTGCTAAATCACCCTTTGACTGGTATTATCAGAGCAAGAACTGTGAGCCTAGCTAACTACATTGTAACGGTCCACCATCATCAGCACATTATCCATATGCATCTTGTGTGTGTTTTTCAAGATCTGATTGACATTTTATCTGTAAAAGCTACTTAGCCAAAAATAGCTTCATTAATATTGTGAGGGTGAGAGAGGATTATAGTAGTCATTGTGTTGAAGAGCACTTAATTGTCCCTGTGATTTGGAAATTTGCAAATTATGATGAAGGTGAGAGGTGACAATGGAAATGTATGCTTCCCGTTGTGCTTGGAAAATTTCAGTCTATTTTGGTGTGTGCTTTGTTAGGTGGTGCTTAACTTATATAACAGTGCAGAATGTCCTGTTGGACTATTTGGCTGAAATCATATCAAATCAGGTCTCTGATGGACAGGTATTCAGTAATTTGAATGTTGGAGACCATACTGTCAAGTGTGCATGCATTTAAAATAATTTCACTTGTTTTTGTAGGTTAAGCTCTTTTTCCCACACTTTGATTCTGTGTAATGGTTCTAGGTATGGGAACTATACATCTACTCCTATAGTAGCGAGTGCCCTGTTTCAAGTCAACCAATCTATGTTTATTTCAGGGATACGCCCCGTACAACACATAAATAAGTTAAAAAAATTCACAAATATAAATATTTTAAAACAGTAATTATGACAGGATGCTTTTTAAAAAGCCATTGGTGCTATCGTCCGTCGAAGCCAAACAGCCTACACAAATTTATTGAGACTAAAATACTGTAGCAGCACTCCAGAAGACATGGCATAGTGTCTGATTACTATAGTCAGTCAAAGTGGTCATCACTTTCTCCTAGCATGCTTATAAAGTGAACAGCAAAACAAAATATGAAAAGCATATGCCAGTGCATTGATACAAGTCAATTATAAGTCACTACGCCCTTCCCACTTACATGTAAAGCTGTTACTTAGGTGTTCCATGTCTCAACATAGTGTTTTGGCCTGTTTGAGAGAGAGAGAACATCCATGAAGCTTTCAAAGCAAGGAGTTGGCGTATGAGCAAAAACTTATGCTTTAGACTACTGCTTCTCACAGAGCGATAAGAATGGTGAACTACATGGCTCCAGAAAGCAACAACTACAGTCCCCCCTCAAACCTCTTGAAATCGGCAAAGGGTTGTGCCAGACTGTTTAAACCCAGGGTTCTCATCCAGGCTTTTACGTGGGCAAGCCATGACAACTTACGGTCTTTATCTAAAAATCAAACTTTCTTCAAGACCTTTCCTAGAGGTAAGCTTCTACGTGGGTCATATTCAAATCCAGAAGAGGAGGAGTCTAAGAGAAGCCAAATCCACAATCCTGTTTGGCGCAAAATCAAAATACCATGTCATGGATTGAGTACCCTGTGGCAAATTCAGCCAAGATCTTATAAAATCAGCCTCCCATTGAGACAGACCAATAGTGTTGATTGTTCCCCATATTTCTTCACTAAACATTGCAGCTGTATCCCTCCAGCAGCCAATGATAAAAGACCAAGAGGTTGTTGCTCTGTGCATTATCCTCACCGCCTATGTACTATGAGGAAGCAGTGCTTTACTTTCCTGTGCTTGTACTTTCCACAAAAGTGAATTATCAGTCCTGATCCCCAGGTAGTAAACATATCTGCCCTTTCCTACAAATGTTCACCCATCATCACACCCCTCCCTTAAAAAATGTGCGTGCCCCTAAAGTCATATATTTGGTCTTGGATACATTAATATACAAACCTTTCAGAGCACAGCAATCAGCAAATTTATTAAGTAAATTCTGAAAGCCTATGGGAGTATGTGATATAAGAAAGGTGTCATCCCCGAATAAAAGTGCAGATACAGAAATACCATCCAGTATAGGAGCGTCGTGAACGCAGTTGTTTAAGAGGTCTGTGGCCTCATTTATATAAAGAGAGAAAAAGGTTGGGGCAATGACGCACCTGTCTTAAACCGCATTCCACAGGGATCTTGCTAATCAACTGTCGGGCAAATATTTTCTGTAAATGATATATAAGACTAATTGGTCTATACTTGACTGGTTAACTCTTTTCACCTTTCTTAAATATAAGAATTATTTCTGCCCCTGACGAAGCTCAGGTATATTAACTCCATAAAATATCATATTAGCCACTAGATTTATTTATGGGCCCCCACATCCCATGCTTTCAGCTCTGGTCTGTAAAGGTCCCCAGAATGTTATCCAAACCTGGAGCCTTCCCTGTTTTTACAGTTTCTGTTGGTATTTTAAGTATCAGACAGTGGAAAAAATAATATTGAATCCTAGAGTCAGAACTAGACGATGGTAAGCTATGTCAATATGGACTACGGTGATTTCACTACAATCATTAGACTAGAGGTTTGCAAAGTAGTTTTCCTAGACTTGAGGCTGTATACTATGTTCTGTGGAAATACTGCTCTTCCGGCTTCCATGTGCAAGAATGTGTTAAAAGGATGTGTTGTCATTCTTTTTAGCAGCTTCAAAAAGGTCTGTGCAGTCTTCTTCTTCCCAGTTCCTCTTATTGACATCTAAGACATGTCTATGCTTAGCTCATGCTTCTTTAATAGCAGAAGGCTTACATGATTTTACTCCAATAACCATAACTGTGGTTTATCCTTATTACAGTCACCGGTATACCATGGGGCTAACCTCTATGGTGATTGATGGGAGGTTTTTTGGTCATCTTCGTTCATATTTTTCTCAGAATGCCAAATAAGGACTTATGGATCTCTCTGATGCCAATGGCACCATTGGGAAAAATAATATAGGAAAGAAAAAAGATTTGAGAGGATTGATAGTTTTGCTTGAGAATTGCTGGTTTACTTTTTAGTTTATTCCACTTTCTAGAACTTTACTGGTAGATCACAGATCACAACTTCGGTCAAAGTAAGTTGGAGAGCGTTGTGATTGCTATTCTCTTTCTTTAGGATCCTAAAATCAACTAAATATTGCCAAAGCTGTATGCCTAGAATAAAGTTGTGTAATCTGCTTTTGTAGGAATCTCCAGTAAATGTATATGACCTCTCCTTATCAGAAAATGAAGAACCGGTTTCTAGTATTTCAGTGACCTTGTAAGGAGGGATGGGTATAGAAAGCACTTGTATTGGTTTGCATAGTGGCAGGGATAGTTTCCCATGTTTTTTTTTTTATTTTTCTATGAAGTGGGTCAATTACTTATTTGGGAAAGGACTACTTGAGTACGTTTATTTCCTTTTTGGGTTTAGTGATGTATGTATGAGTGTATATTGATTTGTTGAGGGTATCATGTTGTAGGAATGGTGTTTGAATCACGGTGTTCATTTGCAGTTACAAATATTTTAAGGTTCGCTTAATATGATCAGCTGTTACACAATGGTAGGTGAAAGTGTTTAGTGTACTGCTTTGTGTCCTGACTTGCGTCATGGATTTGTAATGACCTTAGTGGTGTTTAATGTATGGTGTAAAATATGTAGAGCTGCTTGAATAGGAGTGTGAGTTCATGTGATTGTTATGCTGACCAGGGTGCAGTTTGTTTTCTGCTAGTGATGTTGGTAAGCAGCTGTAGTATAGAAAGGGCTGGTTGAGGTGGACATAGCTTTGAGGTTACCTGTGAGAAAACGTGTATGGGAGGTTTTGAGGTGGGGGTTGGTTGGGTAAAGTAAACCCCTTTGCATTTTTTGCCCATGATGTGGGAAGCAGTAGATAGGCTTTGGCACACTCTTTTGTACATGGTCTGGTATGAGTTTCCTGTGCGCAGTGCTGGTTTTCCAAGAAGTTTGTGTTCTACTTGCCTCTCGCTAAACTTTGTCACAATATTATCTGGTAGGAGTAGTCTGTATTTGGTACTTTGCTTGTAGGTGTTTGGTGTGTCAATAGTGTGGTGGGGGTGTGAAGCAAATTCCACAAAATATGCGATTAAGGATGTAGGGTATTCGTAGTGTTAGTTTGTGTGTGCTTTGCAGTGCATTTTTGGTGTGTATTGTGATTAATGTTGTAGAGAGACATGGGTTGAAAAGCATTTGATTGGCGATGGTTGGACACAATTTAACAGGGCTGTGAGAAAGGTCATACTCACATAATGATATTATGCAAGTGGCCTTCTTTGAGGTGGTTTACTTGGTATTAGTGGATGTTTTATATCCATTTTGGTAGGATCTGCTTGTGAGATATGTAATATTGGCAATAATTGGGCATGGGGTGTAAAGATTAGTTGTTACGGAGTAGTTTTCTCTATTTTCTAATGGGTCCATTGAGATGTGTTAGTGTCCGTGGGTTTAGACAGCTGCTGGGATCATGTTTTTACCTCTTCTCTGCTTGCGTACATTGTGAATGGTTCATTATGTACTAACAGTATGCCAGTATTTGGCTTTGGGAAATTTGTGCAGGGGTTTGCTGTGGTGGATTGTTTTATTGCTTTTTGGTGGGCATATGTAGGCCTGTTGATGTAAGACTCTTTGGATTGTGAAGGAGGCCCTGGTTAGTTAGATAATTTTGTTTAGATTATGAGTGGAAAGAGCGGGGATAAGTTTATTTTATATAGGCATATTTGAATAGTAAAGATTTTGCATAAGCTTTGTTGCACTTTGTGCTTAAAGTTTAAGATTACTTGATTTAGTTGAACAATAATTGCCTTGTCAACAAGAAAGCACAGGAAAAGGAGAGGGAGAAATGTTGGCACATATGTTTTATTACCCATGCTTTTGTTTAGGTCTTTTGTTTAACGTCTAGAGATTTTGATTCTTATCAGGGGTTTCCTATCCAGTACGTCTTAGGCATTATGCCAGACAGTCTAGCAGATATTGAAAGTGTGTGAAGTTTTTGTTTAATAAGCCCTGGGTTTAATTCTTCTTTGTACTGAAGGAAGATGGAATATGGCTTATTTTGTGCTTCTCTGCTAGACGTGAACCTCTTCATTGGATCTTCCCAAATTCAGTGAAATGATCTACGAACGCAGCGAGTGACCCACATCCGCCTGCGCATCATAACCAAAGTCAACAACTGTAAGGCTGGTAGTGACACTGGTAGTCACATAAGAAATTATGCAACTGCACTATGCAGAGTTGAATTCATAAATTGTTCACTCAAAAGATTCACATAACAGCTCCATGGCCCCCCTGCCTGCCGCAGGCAGCCCTGCACGCATTCTTGAGCCTGATTGCAACAGCTCTGTCTGCATTCTTGAGCCTGGTTGCGACAGCTCCGCGTGCATTCCTGAGCCTTATTTCAACAGCTCTGCCCGTATTCCTGAGCCTGATTACGTCTGTGACTCCTCTGCCATTTCCTCCTTCGCGCCACGCTGCTCCTGCCTCCCACCCTGGCCCCTCCCGCCTCCCCCAACATGTAATGGAGGCCATAGCACAGCCACGCCAAAGGGAAGTCCAACTGCGCCTGTCTGCTCCTGGACCATAACCAGCGCCAGGACCCATGGCCCTCCAACCGCTACACCACCAAGGAGCTCCAGGCCTTGATAGTTGGACACCCCATCAACAACTGCTTCACGGCCTTCCCACGCTCAACCAAAAGACCCTTCACCTGCCTATACTGCAATTTATCCTGCAATGCAGGCCCACCTGCTCACACTAACAACCGCACTACACCCACACAGAAGACTACAAACAACCAAGCACCACTCCAGTGCATTCTGCTAAATACCCGCGCCTTATACAAGCATGCCACGGAAATCTGAGACACCATCACTACCCACGACCCGGACTTCACCTTCATCAACGAACCGTGACTAACACTAGCATGCAGACCCCCAGAGGCACGCCCAGCCTTCTGCAACGCCATTCTTATTGCCCCCCCTCGCCTTTGACTCCCTCCACTACATCCTACTCGGCAATCTCAATTTCCACCTTAATGTCAGGGAGACCAGATCCTCGGGGTCTGCGCACGTTCCCAACATATCCACCACTAGACAGCTCCAAAACTTTGATAGAAAAATAACAGAGCCTGAGAGAGTCCAAGCGGGGGAAAAGGGGATTAGGATGGGAACAGCTGGGAAGGAGACCTGCAGGAAGCAAAAGGTTAAACCACACAATATCAAGATTTTATCACATTGCTTTTCACTAGACTATGATTCTAAGCATTGTCCATACTGTAACCATGGATAACGTAAGAAAGGACTATAACTAGGCCTCAAGACGTCTGGGTACATGGGAAGGAATCAAGAACGGTTAATCCAACTTTTCATATGAACTTTTCATGAAATGTCACATATTGTCTAGGAATATAAAAACCTTCTAGAATTATGTTTCCAGAACAAACATTGTCTTTCTACATGAGGACAAAAAGTAATCTGAACATTCCCTGGAAAACAATAGGAATTGTACTAAGGTCTTAATATGCACATATAATGTAAATCCTTGAATTTTAACACCTTGGCAGAAAATTCAAAAGCCCTGGATAGTTGTGTGCACTTCAGGAAACACTACACATCAAAGTTTTAATTGCCATGAAATGATCGCGCACACTGTAATCGATCTGAACATCTAGGTTTAAATGCTGGAAATGATTCGCACACACTGTCGATTCCAACAAGTATATGCAAATGCCATGAAATGATCGCGCACACTGTAAGCGATCTGAACATCAAGATTTGAATGCAGGAATGAATCGCGCGTCTTGCCGATTCCAACAAGAATATGCAAATGCCATGAAATGATCGCACACTCTGTAAACGATCTGAACGTCAAGGTTTGAATGTGGGAATGAATCGCACGTCTTGCTGATTGCAACAAGAATATGCAATTGCCATGAAATGATCACGCACTCTGTAAGTGATCTGAACATCAAGGTTTGAATGCGGGAATGAATCGCGCGTCTTGCCGATTCGAATGCCACCATGCAAATGCCAGGAAATGGTAGCGCACAATGATTATCAAGGTTAAATGCTAGGAATGAATCACACGTCTTGCCGATTCGAATGCCACCATGGAAATGCCAAGAAATGGTAGCGCACAATGAGTATCAAGAATTAAATGCAAGGAATGAATCGCGTGTCTTGCCAATTCAGAAGTCAATATGCAAATGTCAAGAAATGGTTGCGCACACTGTTGCCGACCCGAATCTCAAAAGTCAAATGCCAAGAATGAATCACGCGACTTGCCAATTCGAATATCAACATGTAAATGCCAGAACCCACAAGCACATTCACACGCACAAGGAAAAATCTTTCAACATGAAAACTAGGCCCAGAAACTCAAATGCCTTTGAAAACGGGGTTGGGGGCCCAGCCCGACCTCTGTCTTACCGCCCTGTTCAAGGATCACTAATACAATGAAGGTCAAGGCCTGGAAAGGTCAAAGTAGGCCTCCGGAACAGGAGCTCAGGAAGTTACTGCTGCTCTGCACTGGGACCTCTGAAAAGTGAGCACGTGGAGCTGGGCTGGCTCCCTTTATATAGAGTCTGGCCCAGCCCACAAACCACACCCAGTCATGCTGCAGGGAAAGCTTCTAGAAAGGTACCACACCCTAACACACTCAGTAAGTCTGCAGCAATACATTGCAAATGAACAGTTATTGCAAACATCATTAATAGTGTTTTTCAAGGTTAAAGTCTGCAATGCAAAAGGTTAACATACTGCATATAAATACAATGCATGATTTAGGTCCTTGCATAAAGGTTGGGTTTTTGCATTTTAGTCGCCCATAGAGCGCGCACTGCCCTGATGTTGACACTTAATGACCCCAGCGACACCAACTCCATTTCCCTCATAGAGAATCTCAGCAACATCAGCCTCACCCAACTCGTCACATAACCCGCGCACAAACACAGGCACACACTAGACGCCATCTTCACTTCTAGCAAAAGAATCAATTTCACCCATGTGACTGAACTCACCTGGACCGACCACGACAATGTCCACTTTACCATCTTCAGTTCCCAGCACACCACCTCCAAACACCACCGCACCCCCCATTGAAGCTGGGGCAAGGTAACTGAGATCCTATGGGCACAGGCCGTAGGCACAGCACAAACCGAGCCCATGGCAGACCTCAACCAGACCGTCCAAACCTTCACTACATGGATCACTAAATCCCCCAACAAACACGACAACCCCTCCAAACAAGTGAGATGGTACACTCTGGAGCTCAGAAACTCCAAACGTGACTGCCACTGACTCGAGAAACAATGGCGCGTGACCAGGGACCCCTCCAACAGAACCGCCTACACGACAGCCCTCAACAACTGCCACCACCACAACAAGGCAGCAAAAAGAACACCAGTCACTGCCCGCATTGACACTGCAGCCAACCACATGAGAGAACTTGTCTGAATCATCAAGGAATGTTTCTAACCCGATAGCCACAGAGACCACTATCCACCTATACAAGGAACGTTGCTACACCCTCATAAGCTACTTCCACAGCAAAATCACCACCATATACAACAATTTCAACCCCCACCATTCCACCTTCTAGCCTAGACAACATCTCTGAAGCAGCAAACACCAGCCACACGATAATCTCCTGGTCCCCAATTACAACACAGACCACAGCAGCCATGATGTCATCTATCTGCTCTGGGGGAACCCACTGACCCCTGCCCCCACTGGCTTTTCAACCTCGGCGCCAACACTATTAGCATGGAACTAACCTGCATTTTTTTCAACACCTCCATCTTCACAGCAACCTTCCCGGATGAATGAAAGTACACAGAGGGCAGACCCCTCTTAAAGAAACCTCTGACCCCAGCGACCTGAAAAACTATAGATTGATCTCCCTGCTCCCCTTCCCAGCCAAAGTGCTTGAGAAAGCCATCAACCAACAGCTCACGGACTACCTCAGAGGAAACCACCTTCTCGACATCTCACATTCAGGATTCCGGGCCAACCACAGCAGCTTCTGTTTTTTTTTTTTTTTTTTTTTTTTATAGAAGTGCACTGGGACACTGATAACCAGGTCCCTGTGTGTGTACTCTGGACCCCTGAAACATGTCAAAATTGGTTGTACGCCTGATTGGCATATTGAGCGTACCTGTAAGTCCCTAGTATATGGTACAGAGTGTACCCAGATCTTGTAACCTAAATGTCACTAGTGGTTTGTAGAACCTATTGTGCCATCCACTACAGTGAAAACATGGCATCATGCCTAACATTGTAGCCTAAACCCTTTAACAGACCTAAATATTATTTGGTCAAATATTAATAAATCACTCTGACTTAGACTTTAGAGCCTGTAAGGCAGGGTGCATGGCATTTCAAAGTAGGACATGTAGAAAGTATTAAAACACCATCTCAGGGACTAGCACATATGAGCTGTGTTCAGTAGCAAGGCTTGCTGTTCCATAGAGAAACACTGAGATACACTGTTAAATGTAATAATGCTGTCTTCTACTAGGAAGCAGGTAGGAAATGCAACTTTGAACCAAATTTACTGGTGAAGTTAATTTTTGTAATACTATTAAAGGAAATCTCTTCTTTTCCCTGCCTGAAGATGCTGGAAGCAACTTTTCATCACCCTCCCTCCCCCCCTCATGCTGCTGTCCTCTGATCAGTGAAGCCTTGAATGAGGTGTGAAATCTGCTCCCAGATCAGATACAAAGAGTTGACTAAGGGAAGGTGTTGTTCTTTCTCTGCCAGGATGATTATCTGGGCTATACCCAGGAATCTGATTAACTTCAAACAGGCTTACGGTCATAAACAAATGTTATCTGACACCTGGGCTGGTCCATCTCTTTTCCCCCCAGTCAGGCAGGCTCCAATCCTAGTGTGAACTGCTTTGAACTGACTACAGAGGAAGCGTTGTCCCGTCCACACCCCTGGAGTGGGCATACAAGCTCTGCACAAGAAAAGGGTTCCACTGTCTTCAATTCAGGCAGCGAGTGGCAATGTGGGATTGTTTGTGGTAGGGAACACAGGAACTACTGTAAAAGGGTGTATGATTACCCCTAGGGACTTTTACACTATTGATTGAAGGCAGAGTCATCCCTAACCACAGGTTTGTGCTAGGCATTATTGCGACGCCCCTGGTTGTCCTCTTCAGAGCACTATGGACCTGTGGAAGAACAGAAAAAGGACTGCAACTGCTGTGTGAGACCTCTGAGAAGACCTGAAGGGCTGGGCCTGTTCCCATTTGTACACAGGACGAAGAGGTGGACTGCATGGGTCAGTTGGATGACCTGTTAAGCCGTAGGGACACAACAAGCTGCAGGAAGCCTTTTCCTGGAAGAGCCCAGCTGACTAATTTCAGCTGGACCTGCCCTAATCCCTGCTAGTGGCTTCTGCTTCAGTATGTCTTGACCCCCTTGTGCTGTTCCTGAGGTCCTGGGACCCTTGACTGTATCAAAGTGTACTCCTCTTAACATCCTGAAAAACCTGGGACTTAAAACATGATTTGCACCAGAGGACCAGGACAAGCCTGCCAAGTTGACCCAACCACGTTGCTTTGCTGCTAGGATGATGATTCAGGTTTCTCCCACTCAGAGCTTTTCCATAGCAGCAAATCTGTTTCAGCTGGACCACGTAGAGAAGATAGCTGCTTCGGGCAGACCTCTTCGGCTACAGCCTGCAGCTTTGTCTCACTGGAGGAACATGACATCCCAAAAAGTGATTAAGTCCGAGCACAGGAAACTTGAATGAGCAATGGTGCCAAACGTATCCAGCCAGCAAGAGGGCTTCCCTGGGTGCAAAATGTGAATTTTACCACTCCGGGCTTTCCTCGCCCAAACTTGCGGCTTCACCAGGACGTTGTCCATCATCTATCCAATGTTGTGAAGCGCTTCTCGGATATATCCTGCTGAAGCACTTGAACTTCCAGAAATAAGAATAAGTCCCAAGGTAGAGCCTCAACCTGTGTCAAATCTTGTTGGTGTATCTGACCAACACTTTATCGTGGTTAGCCTAAAATCACACCTGACTCCTGGGTTATCACATCTAGGTGACCCACATTAGCACTTAACACTTTTTGGCGCTATTTATAATTAATAATATTCATTTCTGATTCCCCTCGTTGGGTTTTTGATGTGTTGTCATTTCGTTCATTAAATTATTTTTTCAAATTGTAGTGGGATTTTTATTGTGTTGTGTTTTCAACTTTTAGCTGTTTTGCTTTACACATTTTCTTAAGTTAAGCCTGTCTGCTCTCTTTCATAGCTACCATGGCTTGAGCCCAGGTTTAAATTAATGAAACCTCTACTGGGTCTAACAAGTTAGTGACATCATTATGTGTGGTGGACTTCTATCCACCTCAACTAGTAATGCACTGTGTCATGCAGCGCATGGTCAAGTACTGGGCTCATACTGGTTGTACTGTTCTTCATATTGTTCCTGGGATCTCGAAGTCCTCTCCCTTAAGGTTCACTCTTGTGGTATTGGTCCAGCCTCCATAGAGCAAATTCCCTTCCACCACAAGCTCAGTGGACATGTGACTCAGTGGAATAAAAGGGAGCAACATGGAACAAGGCTGATGAATAACAGTGGGTGTTTTACCACAGGGGCTAGTGCCAATATTAAAAGCATCGTGGTCATAGAGGAGCAAACTGAGCAACTATGCAGAACCGCTAAAGAGGATCCTGTCGGTGAGGTAAACGTGGGAATAGTAGAAAGTCTAAAATTCAGGGAGTCATGGGAGTAGTAAGCTGTGACCCTGGGTTCATCCCTGTGAGTAATAAATCTGTATGTGTCATACTGCTGCTTGAAGGCTTCTAAAGCACCATTCGTTCCCCATAGGGATTAGAAGAAAGCATGGAAGGTGTGTGACATAATGAGTCCATTTTGCAAGTAGGGCCGCCAGGAAAACTGTTGGTGAGGTCAAGAAACAAAAGTTAAGGAGCAGGTTGAAGTGAGTGGTAGAACAAACGGAAACGGAGAGGAAAGGCGAGGCAAACTGCAGTACACCTGTTGGCACTAATGGAAGTACCGGCTCTGCCGCCACTGGAAAAGCCCTGCTTACAGAAAGAGCAGTGCACCATGTACATCATTTAGGGGTCGCCAGGAGTCGCAGCTGCGACCCATGGCTAGCCCCTTCTGACACCTGCCACTGCCTTTGCAATCCCTGACCTGAGAGGTGGCAAAATCTGTGCCAAAAACACAAGGCAGCTCGTCCTCATGGACATCGGTTAGGGCTTCAATTTCCGTGTTTTCTCACCGTATTTTAATACACTATTAGAACATTGGAATGTTGGTAGCTCCATTGAAAACAATGAAGTGCTGCGGGCTTTTACTGGCCGGTAAAAGCCCGCAGCGCCAACATTCCAATGTTCGCTTTGTTCACAGCAACAGCTGTGAACAAAGCCTCACAGACCGAGGGGGATTTTAATCCCCTCGGGCTAAATGTACATTTTTTTTTTTTTAATAGAACATTCTGGCCTGAGTGGCCCTCGCCTTCGGCTCGGGCTTTTAACGCGGGAGCGGGCCTTTAAAAGCCGGTAGAGCCCGCTACGGCGGGTTCTAAGGCTATAATAATGAACAATAGATTATTCACTATTAGCGTAATGAAGAATGAAGTACAGCTATCTGTAATACGACCCTCCCTGGCAGCTAAAGTAAGTAAAACATGCTTTTAAATTGGTGTTGTGTGCGTGCTTGCATGTGAGAGTCTGTTTCTGCGCGAGTGGTTGTGTGAATGTGTATGTGTAAGCATGAGTGTGTGCGTGAAAGTAAAGTTAATATGGTGTGTGATGTCACTTCCACTACCCTTGGCGCTTTGGGGAATTTACGTTCTTGCAGTGCAGAAGAGGGTGATTGAAGGAGAGGTGAATGCAGCATGACGTGAGTGCTGCAAGAGGTAAAAAAAATCTGACGGATGGAGTTTGCTGGTGGCAGTTGTGCCGGCAGCCATGTTGTCAGAAATGAGTGTGAGCGGTGACAGCATGGGGCAGTGGGTTTGATATGTATTGGTTGGAACAAAGAATATAAGATCTTTTTATTTTAGTGTGTTCTTGTTTCCTACCACACCCAATGCCCACTCACTGCGAATTAATAAATATGTATTTATTGTTATGATTAGTGCTTTGGCTTAGTGTTGCATCCGAACACTAAGCCAAAGTGGCATAGAAGTGAAAAGACAGCTTCAGTCAGTTCGAGTCCGCTTGGGTGCCAGGATGAGTCCCTTATCTGTAATTTTCATTGTTCTAACCTGACAGCTCCTCCCGGCGCTTTAGAAGGAAGAGTTACTTTGAAGAGAGGCCGGAAGGGTTATGGGCTATTATGCGCAGTGTTAGTGTTTCATAATTGCTCTAAATGGATTGCTCACCTCTATTTGACTTCCGAGCGAACCATCCATTCACAGAGAACCGTATCAGTAAGCTGGGCGTATTAGCCTGCATGCGTCACCAATTTGTCTGTTGTTAGATCAAAGGTTGCTGTGCCCCTCGCTGGGATAAACATACTATGTGGTTTTTTACAGAAAACAATGCAGTGAACTACCAATAAAATAACGTAATGAACTGACATGCCAGTGATAGGAATGCAGGAATCTTTGAACTGTGATTTGAAACTGAATGAGGATTTTTGTTTGCTGTCAGTGCATGGTTCACTGCTAAACCCAGTCAAATGCTGTAGTCTCATTTGACACATTTCTACATCTCTTCAGACTAGACCTAAAACTGTGTCCTTGTGCTTGCATTGCATGTATTTCAGTATGTTCATCAGCCTATTTTAAGCAAACCTCCACTTCCATAAGAATTTAAAATAAGTGGTGGTATTTTAAAAAACAGAGGCCTAGACAAAAATGACCACACACCTTTGGCACATGTAAACAAATATATATGTATGATATTAGAAAATTCTAATAATTGTAAGTGATCATTAAAACTCAACCCTTAAGAGGTTGCAACATTTATATTCAATTACTTTTCGGCATTCTCATTGTAATTCAGTTGAGTCATTGTTTCCAAATCTTAGTCCATTGCCAAAATCTGTGGTCAAACCGATCAAATCTCCATCCATTTTGGGGCTTACAAGTTTTCAGAAGTAAATACGGTTTCATAAAATATACAAATGTATCCCAAAAAAACTAGCGGAACCCAATTCAGTTAAAAAATGTTGAATGTTAGGTTTTAGTTATATAAATATGGCATAGATTTTCACCTCCAATCATATTTAGTGCACATTTGTTCCTTTGGTGAATCAAACATTTAGAAAACATTAGTTAACTTCTGTCTCCTTAGTCTTGAGTGTTATAAAGTCTAGCAATATATGGTGGTTCCCCAAAGCTCCCTAATCAACCCAGGATTTATAAAGCTATTCGTGCTCAGTCATCATAATGTGATAGTCTGTCTGTTCTTTCAATTGTGGTCCATGTCCTTATCCCCTCATTACCTAAGACATACTGCCAATATCAAGTCTTTGAATAAGCATAAATACAAACAGTTGATTGTAACATAGAGCTTTAAAGGCTGATTACAGAGTTTGCAAAATACCTTTTTTTTTTTTTTGCATACAAATGGACACTCGCATTCAATTTAGTTGCTAATAAAAGCAAATCATTTCAAATATCCTCTGTTCTGGAGTTTTGAGGCACCACTTGTCAATGTAACAAGCAAATTTGATTTCTTACCTAAGCCAGTTGGTAGATCTACGGGGCTACATAATGTAGGTTAAATCAGTAAAACACATTGGGTGTTTGGGGTTTTTTGCGATCCAGTCCACATATTTTTGAACTATCTTGTCAGCATCCTTTGAAAATGTCTGTTAGACGCAAAGTGTTGCTGTCTTTTTTCACATGTGTATTATAAATTATCCAGTATTCAATTACTGGTATGACACAGCAGCTGTTTTAGTTGATGCTCCAACGCCTGGTGCTTTCATCATTGTTCTAATCAATTGAAAATGAGGAGAACTAATTTTTTAATCGGTTGCTTTAGTTTTCTTTATTCCATCGGGCAGTAAACAAAATATGTATACTAATTTCAGTTAAGAGTGGTTGCTTTTGTTCATTTGATACAGCATCTCGGAGACAACAAAAATACTACACAGATGTTATATGAAACAATACAGATTTTTTTTTACAGTGCCTTGTCACATAACACTAGATATGGAGAGGCAATACAATTTGGGATAACAGAGGGGTCCACGGAGTTAACATGTACTTTCTAAGTACTAGTGTGTTTGGTTGTTGCTGATGGTAAATGGGGCAGAAGTAATGGTTCTTTGTTCAGTTGGAGGAGGCGTTTTTTGAAGGCTTTTCAAGGGATAAAGGCACGCTCCAAATCTTGGTAAGGCACTAGAAGGAAAGAACCTGAATTTCAAAGTAGCAACTGAGGTGATTGTGGGTGGTGATTATTTTTTGAGCGGATTGAATGATATAGGGTGAAAATGGCGGGACTGTGCAAAGTTGGAGGTATAGGAACTAGGGCGTGGGCAGATTTGAACACTTGCGAGGGACGTGTGCTAACCATGAGTTGGGCCTCTTGGGTGCCGGAAGTGTGCAATGGAAGGCAAGGATAGTGGCGTTTTCATAAGTGTTAGACAGAATCCTTGGTTAGATCCATGAAGGCCGTCTTGCAAACGTCACATTTCATGATGAATCTTTCATTAATCAAAGCCCTATACAGAATGTGCAGTTTTGAAGCTTTCTGTGAGACTGTCTTGTCTGAACAGGAAAAACATGCTGAACACACGTGTGGCCACTAGATCACTCCCCACGCATACAGCGACACCCAGCTGTCCCCGTGTCCCCCCTCCCCGCCCTCGCTGCTTCCTGCTGGTCATCCCTGGTGTCTAGTGGTAAGCGCCTAACTTTTGTAGGACTGTAATTGCTGTGTTTACCTTGTCTTTTGCCTCGTTCTTGTTGCGCCTGTTTTTTTTTCTTTTTTGCCGCTCTGTGTGACCCCTTGCCCCCCCCACCGCCTCGGCTCCCCCAAGCCGTCTCCTTTTCCCGCCGCTGCGTCCCTGCGGCCCCACCCCCCTCAAGCCCCCATTCGTTCACGCCTCCCAGCTGCTCCTCCCCTTCTTAATGGTGGTTGCTGCGCGCTACGGAGAGTGACCTTTGAGGCCACTTGATCACTACCCACGCGTACAGCGACACCCAGCTGTCCCCGTGTCCCCCCTCCCCGCCCTCGCTGCTTCCTGCTGGTCATCCCTGGTGTCTAGTGGCAAGCGCCTAACTTTTGTAGGACTGTAATTGCTGTGTTTACCTTGTCTTTTGCCTCGTTCTTGTTGCGCCTGTTTTTTTCTCTTTTCTGCTGCTCTGTGTGACCCCGTGCCCCCGCGCCTCGGCTACCCCGAGCCGTCTCCTTTTCCCGCCGCTGCATCCCTGCGTCCCCGCCCCCCTCAAGCCCCCATTCGTTCACGCCTCCCAGCTGCTCCTCCCTCCCTCCTCCCCTTCTTAATGGAAGTCGCTGCGCGACCGCACTGCTGGCGCGCCAGAGGCAAGCCCGTCTGCGCCCGTCTGTTCCTGGACCGCGCCCAGCGCCACCCCCCCCTGGTCCACAGAACCCCCGCAACTCCAGACGCCGTTACACTGCCAGCGACCTCAACGCCCTCAAACCCTGGCCGCACCGCAGCATGCTTCCAGTCCTCACCGAGGAACACCCACGGACCCTTCTCCTGCCACACCTGCAGATTCACCTGCAACAGAACCACCAAACCTCCAAAGACCAGAACCAACCACCTCCACTGCATACTCCTTAACACCCGCTCCGCATGCAAGCACGCCATCGAGCTCTGGGACTTGCTAGACACCACCGCCCCCCCGGACGTAGCCTTCCTTACCGAAACCTGGTGGAACGACTCCTGGGTGCCCGACATCACCATAGCCATCCCGGAGGACTACAAGATCACCTGCAGGGTTCGCACCAACGGAATCGGAGGAGGAATAGCCATCGCCCACAAGTCCACCCTCAAGGTCTACACCCACACGGACAACAACCTCAAGACCGCCGAACATCTGCACTTTCGAATACACTCCAACCCCAACACCACCCTCAGAGGAACGCTCGTCTACAGACCCCCTGGACCACGGGCACCTTTCAGCGACTCCATCTCTGACCTCGCCAGCACCCACGCACTCGCCTCTACGGACTACATCCTCCTCAGGGACCTTAACTTCCACCTCGAGAACAACAATGACACCAACTCCACCACCCTAATCGACAACCTCGCCAACCTCGGCCTCGGACAACTCGTCACTGCACCCACCCACGCAGCCGGCCATACGCTTGACCCCATCTTCTCCACAAGCGCCCATGTCACCTTCAACCACACCACCGAACTCCACTGGACCGACCACCACTGCACCCATTTCACCTTCCAGAAACAGGTCAAGCACCACCGCACCCTACAACCACCCCTCCGCCACTGGAGCAAAGTCACCAAAGACCAGCTGACCAGCGCCCTTGCCCAGAACCCGCCTACCGACCCCACCGATCCAGACGCCGCCGCCCACAACCTCAGACAGTAGATCAACGACTGCGCCAACTCCCTCGCACCACTCAAGAAGACCACCAACAACCAAGCCACCAAGAAAGCCACCTGGTTCACCGAAGAACTCCAGACCTCCAAGCGCAACTGCCAGAAACTTGAGAATAAATGGCTCACCGAACACACACCTGACAGCCTCAGGGCCCACAAGGACGCCACCCGCAGACGCCACCAACTCATCAGACTAGCCAAGAGATCCTCCTTCAAAAACCTCCTAGATAACAATGCACACAACAGCAAAGAGCTCTTCAGCATCGTGAAAGAACTCTCCAACCCCAGCGCCAACGTCAACGACATTCCACCCTCTCAAGAACTCTGCGACTCACTGGCCACCTTCTTCCACCGAAAGATCACCGACATCCACGACAGCTTCAACACCACAGCCGCCCCCACCACACCAGACACCACCCCCGCAAACACCACCCGCACCAACCGCCTGACCTCCTGGGCCAACGTCAGCGACACCGAGACACACAAGTTCATGAACTCCATCCACTCAGGATCACCGTCAGACCCATGCCCTCACCACGTGTACAACAAAGCCGACGCAGCCATCGCTCCCCAACTACGGAAGGTCATCAACATCTCCTTCGAAATAGCAACATTCCCGGAAAGCTGGAAACACCCCGAAATCAATGCCCTCCTTAAGAAGCCCAAGGCAGACCCCCAGGACCTCAAGAATTTCCGAACCATCTCCTTACTCCCGTTCCCGGCGAAGGTCATCGAGAAAATAGTCAACACACAACTGACCCGCCACCTCGAAGACAACGACATCCTGGACCCCTCCCAGTCTGGTTTAAGACGAAACCACAGCAGCGAGATCGCCCTCCTCGCCGCCACAGACGACATCAGACGCCAAATGGGCGACGGCGAAACGTCAGCCCTCGTCCTCCTGGACCTGTCAGCCGCCTTCGACACGGTATGCCATTGCACTCTAAGAACACGCCTCCTCGAAGCCGGAATACAAGAGAAAGCCCTCGAATGGACCACATCCTTCCTCTCCGGCAGAACCCAGAGAGTCCGCCTCCCTCCCTTCCATTCCAAAGCCGCCAACATCATCTGTGGCGTACCCCAGGGCTCATCCCTCAGCCCAACATTATTCAACATCTACATGGCCCCCCTCGCACAAGTGGCCCGCCAACACGACCTCAACATCATCTTCTACGCCGACGACACCCAGCTCATCCTCTCCCTCACCAAGGACCCGCACACCGCCAAAACCAACCTCCATGAGGGAATGAAGGCCGTCGCCGAATGGATGAGAAGCAGCCGTCTGAAACTGAACTCGGACAAGATGGAGGTCCTCATCCTCGGACCCAACCCCTCCGCCTGGGACGACTCTTGGTGGCCAACATCTCTAGGAACCCCACCGACCACGCACGCAATCTGGGCTTCGTCCTCGACTCCTCCCTCTCCATGTCAAAACAGGTCAACGCAGTCTCCTCCTCCTGCTACAACACCCTCCGCATGCTCCGCAGGATCTACAAGTGGATCCCGACAGAAACAAGAAAAACAGTGACACAGGCCCTCGTCAGCAGCAGGCTAGACTACGGCAACGCACTCTACACAGGCATCCCGGCCAAACGCCTCCAACGCATCCAAAACGCCTCCGCCCGACTGATCCTCAACGTGCTCCGCCACAGCCACATCACACCCCACTTGAGAGACCTTCACCGGCTCCCTGTAGACAAGAGGATCACATTCAAGGTCCTCACCCATGCACACAAAGCACTCCACAACACCGGACCTGCTTACCTGAACAACAGACTCAGCTTCTACACCCCCACCCGACAGCTCCGCTCCACAGGCCTCGCTCTCGCCACCCGCATCCATCGAAAGACATCCGGCGCAGATCCTTCTCCTACCTCGCCGTCAAGACCTGGAACACTCCCCCTACCAACCTACGACAGACCCAAGACCTACTCACCTTCAGAAGACTCCTCAAGACCTGGCTCTTCGACCAGTAGCAGCAACCCCCCCCCTCCACCTTGAAACCCTAGCGGGTATGTAGTGCGCTTTATAAATGTGCTGATTGATTGATTGTGTTAAAAATCAGTCTACTGTTCTAAATTACGCTATGCTTAATGTAATGTCCATTGCATTTTACAAATATGAACGATCACGTTAAAATGATTAAGGCATTAAACATGGATGCACATGGAAGCTTTACAAATTTTAGGAAAATGCAGATTTCATGACCCAGTACAGTTTGAAAAAATATGCAGTTCAGAATACTAAAAAGGAATACTTCTTTTTGAAATAACATGTATTTAAAAAAATTCTTCGTACGTGATCAAATGCTTTTAGAAATGTTGGAACGGGTTTTCATCTTTCTAATGCAGCTTATTGCAGTAGTGGGATCTGAGTGCAAAGTAATCAGTAGCATCAGAAGTGGTGCTAATTAATTCCCCAGAGTTTTCCCTTTTAACAAATTCTGTGAGGTTGATTGACATGCAGTGTAAGATGCTGGCAATCAAAGCTTCATATTGTGCCTCACTTTAAACATATTTGTACGTAGGGAAAATAAGCTGGTAACTGGAGCCTGGATTTTGAATCTGTCGTTTTCATACTATATACAGATTCTGTAAATTGACTTGTTGGTAATACATTGTTACAGTGTTTGGAAGGGATGTTAAAAGTGGCGCCCTCGTCCTAAAGAAATAAAATCTATTCCTTATATTTATCGGTTCATTATATTTAAAGGTTTGGCGATCTTACGCTATCTAAAGTATTTATCTTACCTATAGTGATGCCAATTTCGTGATCTACCTTCAGTTCCCGAAAAGTAGAAATGACATCACGGGAGTAAAAAAAGTACAGTTTCTAAATGCAAAGGAAATTGTTGTATTTTATTATGGGTGGGAAAAAAACTGCCCTTTCTTTTTGAGCCTTTGCTACTGTAATGGGTGTGTATGTATATGTGTGTGTATATGTATATATATATATATATATATATATATATATATATATATATATATATTATACACACATATATATATGTGCATGTGTGTGCGCTCTACTTCCTGTCCTCCACACCAGCTGACTGACTTTTAATGAAGCTTCTATCCATGATGTAGGACCAAAAACATTGTACCAAACACAAAGTCAACACTTATTTCTGCTCGTAATCGAAGCCGAAATGTGTGTGTAATCATCCCACAGACTTCCTAGCAGCTTTTGCCACAATAAGCTAGAGTGCACTGGTGGAAGGATGTGCATTGTGTAATGGAATCTGAGTGTCTACCCAACCCTGGTTTGCATCCTTTCACAAATACTGCACCATTGCAATCAAACTGAATCTACACCCCTTAGCTATGGACACAGTCGTTGAATCATTTAAAATCTGGGGGAAGTGACACCATCCTCCCATTGACCTGTGCAGACATTACAGGAAGAGACATCACTTTTATACCCTCGGTGGTATTATTTGGTAGCTGTTTCGTGCTGCAGGTGCAACATATATATGCACACTAGTATAAAAGGAAAAAAAACGAAAACCACTTAGTGTGACTACAAGACTGTGACAGCTGTTGGCAGGCCAGCTCACAGTACCAAAAGAACAGCTAGCGTCTACTAGCAATGGAAGCCCTGTATAGGCTATTGACAGTCCAGAATAAAAAAACAGAACCTGCAGGTCATGTATAATTGGCTTGCTGGCGTGAGGGTTGTCTTGGGAAGAGTGTTTCTACGCAACACCTTAACTGAATACACAAGTGGGAAAAGTTCTATCTTTCAATTGTATTCTGTCCCTGTCACATGCAGCCTAGAGCAGCTTTAGTATTTAAAAATGTTTAATTTTCTATAATACGCGTAACACTACCCATTCAGGGTTTCCCCAACTCTGACGCTGTAACGAGCTACACAATGACGCCGTCCTAAAAAAAAAAAAAGCAAGTTTTAAGAATTTCCCTTAAGAGAGCTACACTGGAGCTAAGACAAAGCTGAAGGCAAAAAGAGTTCTAGAGTTTGTAGGTCAAATAGCTAAACATCTGCCCTCCTAGTCCAGCTCTCCTAAACCTGGGTTGAATGGCTAAGTCAGGCTTAGGTGACTGGGGAGCCCTAGATGGCACATACGGCTAAACAAAGCCTCTGCGGAACCTGAGACCAATGTTGGAAAATGTCCTGAGGTAATATATAATGCCTTAAATTTAATCAGCTTCTCCAGGGGAAGCCAGTGAGTGAGGGCAAATGATGGGACACTCAGTAATATCTAGGTATATTGAGTAGCAGCTGTGCAGCAGTTTTATGTACAGTCTGCAGTCATCTGAGGGAGGACTGTGAGGCCCCCAGATAAATTACATTGCTATAGTCTAGGTGAGCAAGGATGTTTGCCTGGACTATGGTCTTTTGTAGATCTGGTTAGGTCCACAAGATCCTTTTCAGGCTGTGCAGTAAGTCAAAGCAAAATCCAGATAGTTTTTTAATCTAGAGGTCCAGCTGTAGTTCTCTACCATGCTAGAGCCCTAGTTCTTGTAGTGCAGGTTTAGATGAGGGGAAGGGACTAAGCTATTTTGGCAGCCGCACCGCAGACCAGAGTGCCAGCTGATTCCCCACAACTAACACCTCCGTTTTTTCCTCCATTAAGCTGCAGACAATTAACTCCCCATGTAGTTTGAAACAGCTAGGAGGCAGGATCTAGGACACACCACTGTGCATCCATGCTCAGGGGAAAGCGAGAATACTAATTGTGTCATCACGTAAATGTTTTTAAGAGAAAACTTCAATATTGTTTTTATTTAAACAGAAAAATGTCTCAGTTCCTCTGTTCCTGATAATGCTGTTGCAACCTGAGCCCCGGGGTCTCAAGAGCAGTGCCATGGTTGTAAAGAATAAGCAGGTGTCACAACTATGAGCCATGGTGGCCCTTAGAGGACCTCCCTGGCTGCAGAATTCCACAAGGAGGAGCCCTCTCGCCAATACTGCTAACTCTTAAAAGGTTTCACGAGGCAGCATGCGTTGGAAAGGTCCTTCAAACTATAATAGAATGTGCACAACCGGAGTGAATTGTTGGACAGTGACATGTTTTTAATTTCAAAGCCATTACAACTCCAGTGATCCTTAAAAAATAGAATTAAACATAAGTCAGGGAGCTGTGGCTGAGCAGGCAAAGATGGCGGCTGCCTTGGGCACTGCAGACCCATTTGGCATGGAAGCCCGAAGTAATTGCTTAAGTCTACAGCCTAACTGCAAGATTGGAACAGCACAGATCCTGGATTGCCAACTCCAGGGAAGTCCACAAGGAGCAGAGGAGGAGCAGTAAAACTGTTGGAGGGCAAGCCGTCCGACCATCTCTTTCTCATTTTCCCCCAAATCCCTACTGATGACCCCCAACCCCCCGGATCAATGAGAGGTTTCCCATGAGGGTGACTGAGCATCACATGACAGATGGGCCTGTACCAGGAATAAATGCACATCTGATGCTGATCTACAAAAAAAAAAAAACAGCTGGGTGGGCCGGGGTAACAGTCATGGAGGGATAGGTTGCCAGAGAAGCATTGGAGGAATCTGCTCAAGTAGGGGAGGTGGCAGCATTCACCCACCTACCCTACATCAGTCTGACCTCACTGAAACTACTGCACAGACTGCTATTTGGCAGTGGGCTATCCTGGCTGTCAGGCCTCTCGTGCCCTCTGGGTCATGTTCAAGGCAACATATTGGATGAGGTGGGTTAGATTACTACTTCCTACAGTGGGACTCCAGGCTGGGCCGGACTGCCCACCATCCACTGATATCCACAGACCACTTCGGGTTGAGGGAGAGCGCTGTTATTGCATATAGAGTGTGGGTCTTTCCATTCCCCCACCGACTGTGGTGAATATAGGCATATGCTACTGCCTTCTTGGAAAAACAAACTGAGGGAAAAGTTCAATGGTGAACCAAAGTCGCTCTGCAAGGAGTACAGTCACAGTCTTTTGGGAGGCATAGAGTGGGGGGGATTGGTCCCCCTGGGAGTAGACACTCATAAGAGGGAGTGCTGCATGATTGGGCTCTCCCAGGGGGTAACTCTTGCCCCACATATACGCAGCCAGGTGGAGTGGGCCACATTCAGCTCTGGATTTCACTCATCTTAGATTTTTAAGTTAATGGGTCCAGCCCCACCTATGTAACCTCCTTGCAGTGAAATGGTGGTGTGCAGAGCAGTCGCGGCTCGCGCGAAGCAGAAGGGTTCGGTTCGGTGCGGCACAGCACGCGGAGGAGGGGGGATGGGATTTAGGACATAAAATAAAAAATAAATAAATAAATAACAAAAACACCTTACCGCCACGTGCCGATCCGCTCCTCAGTCTCCTCACTGCAGGCACAGGCTCCCAGCCTGCCCTGCGCCTATCCTGACGCTGCTCACAGCAGCGTCAGGATTGGCTGGGAGCACCCAGTCAGTGTGCTTCCAGACAGACTGGAAGCCTGTGCAGGCTCTCTCCGGCCCAGCAACTGTGCTGCTGGGCTGGAGAGAGCCCTGTGTGCATAGGTGTTTGGCCGGCCTAAAACACATGCGCTCAGCGGGGTAGTGCTGTGCACTCCTTCTCATTGCTCGTCACCCCCGTGGCCCCACCCCTTTCCTCAAAAAAACGATAATAAACAAAGTTTATTATCATTTTTTTGGGAAAAGGTTTGCTGCTGCTGCTGCTGGTGGGGAAGGGCGACGCTCCTCCGCCCTTATGGAGGAGCCGCCCCTGGTGCAGATCCAAGATGAGCTCTAACATGAAAGTCCTCCTCCAATAGAGCAGCACTCTGCCAAAACTTCACATGGAAAGACCCTGGAAATTCCACTTGCAGAGACTGAGGCGATGGACTTGGTAGAAGCCGACAGAGGATCTCAGGGACTTAATACTGCAAGTCTTTCAAGACATCAAAACTGAACTCCAGAATGTGAAATCGGACCTCCGTGGAGATTTGAAAGAAATGAGGAGAGAGGTTACCTGGATCGGAGACTGAACCAATGCCGTTGAACACAACATGTGTGAACAGGTAAATGAACGTAAACACTTGCCATCCCACATGTTGGCCTTTAAAGTATAACACACCGTATATTATGCAATTTAAATGAGCTCCTGGACTTAGCCATGGAGCCTTGAAAATTGGGGGTGGGGGAAAGGGTCTTGAATGTATTGATAAGAGCTTCTGCTATTTGTTCTCGACAGAGGAAATGTCACTGGTGCGAAGGTTAGAGCTTGAAGATATAGAGTTAATAGGTGTTTGACGCTATAGTCTCCCATTGCTCACGACTTCTCACACTTTTCAGCATCCCATAATCCAGATGCATGATTCAATATTTCCTCCTTGAAAGTGCTTAGTTGGGGATCTCGTTTTAACTGACCAGGGCCCCCCCTCACCCTTTCTAACCACGACCCCATCTTAGGGATGATGTTTTGGTGGTTCCCAGTGACTGGGTCCCAAGAAACGTATGGCAGCTAAACAATTCAAATCCCTAGTTCATGATCCTGTAATAGTTGGGAAGATCCACATCCAAATTATGGAATACATAAATCTGAATAATACAAGGGAGACTGCTTTATGAGTAAAATGAGATTACCTTAAAGCCGTAACTAGGGGGTCTTTTATTTAGGAGGCTCCCTACCTAAAAGAATTGGGAGAGGCCCTTGTCAAGGCAGAAGCTGCACATCCCTTTCTAAAGTGAACTGGAGGAACTAAATAAGGGCAGACAAATTTGATGAAGAAAACTATGTACGCAAAAAAAGTTGTGGCTAATTTCTAGGAAGAGGTCAATAAATCTGGTAGACTTTTAGCAAGGAAGTTATGAACCCTAAAAAAAGTTAACATTTTTACCCCAAGGTCTGGAATAATAAGGCGCCTTCCAGGAGCTCTTCTCTGGCCTCTCTTCAAGAGAGTATTCCATTTCAGCTGTATGGAAAACTTCTCTGGACTCTGTCAATCTCCTGGGTATTTCCTTTGGAGATAGAGAGGAAATAAAATCCCGATTGAAGTGGAAGAGAGCCTTACCATAGAGAGCCTTACCATAATCAACAACTTAGCATCTGTGGGCAGATGACCTGTTGATTGTGTTTTAAGAGTTACTCGCTCCCCAGTTATACCAGCAGGGGAGGTTTCCCTCTCAAACCTGTACACCAAAATGTCTCCAGTTTCAAAATCCAATAAAAGCCTCTCTAATGGCGGGCTGTGGACCAATCTTTCACGATAATGTTGCACCAAGATCTTAGCAAGATCTTGGGGAGTAGGCTAGACAGGCTTCTCTCTTCACTGATCCACCTGCATCAATCTGGTATGATGTCCTGAAAAAGCACAGAGACAATACCAATAAAGCAGGGACAAAGACAATAGGTTGCATCTAAAAGACCTATTGCATTTGAGTTTTAACTATGCTGTAATTCCGGCGGAAGGGGCTGGGGAAAGCAAGCTGACTATGGAGGGTGGAAGGGGTTGGGGAAGTAAGCTGATAATGGAAGGTGGGGGAGGGGCCGGGGAAGAAACCTGACAACGGAGGGCAGGCAGGATGAGCTTAGAGCTCAAATGCCAATGGAGGGGCTGGGCTGAGAGAGTAATTGACAATAGAGAGGGTGGGCAAGAGGGGCTAGGGTAGCAATCTGACAATGGAGGGCAGGGTAAGGGCTGGGGCAGCAAATTGACAACAGAGGGTGGTTGGGAGGGGCTGGGGTAGCAATCTGACAGCAGACGGTCCACAGGTTAGAAATCTGAGAAACAGAGGGCAAGAGGGGATAGGGAAGCAAGCTGACAACAGCAGTCAGGTGCGGCTTGGGCACCAAACAAACAATAGAGGACAGACCGGAGGGGATGGGGAAGAATATGGGCAACGGAGGGTAGATGGTAGGGTCTGGGGAGGCAAAAGGGCAACAAAGAATGGATAGAAGAGTTGGGAAAGCAAACAGAAAACAGGCTAGTGGGACTAGAGAAGAAAGCAGACTAGCGGCTGGTGGGGAAGCAAGAACAGCAAGGGAATGTGGGCGGGCAGGACGCAAGCAAAGCAACAGAGAATGTGAGAATGAAAAAAGGGGGGCGGAATTACACCTCGGAGACTGCTGGAAAACATTCTCGTAGACTCCTTAAACAAAAAGAAAATAGTATTTTCTAAAGAAATGAGCAGTAGAAGGACTTAAATAATGCGTTCATGCTCCAGGACAGGGACAACGCAAGAAGAGGATGGAAACCTTTTGGAAGCTGCTAAATAAGAAGAAAGCAAATGATGAGCAATGGGCAAGCACCAAGCCAAGTGTAAGCTACCAATGCATCACAATAATGACCTAAAAAGCACTCCACCTCACTTATATTGCTAGGAACAGGAGAAAAATGCTGTTTTTCTCTCCCTGGATGCTGAAAAGAATTTGATATGGTGGAGTGGGAGATGACAGCAGATATGCTAGAGGCTGTGGAAAGAAAAAGTCTCTCACATGGTGACAGAGGTGCATACCTGCCCTCACTGCCCCAGTTGCAACGGTGTTGGGATTCCTAATGTTAATTTTTAATCATAGGCGAACATGGATCATGCCTGTGCGCCTTGGCCCTCCTAGATCTGTCTGGTGTACTGTAACCTTGACCGGGAGGGACACCTAAAGTGCTACTCTTATATGTGTAAAGGGCTACTGCCCTTACCAAAGAGTTAAGTAGTATGATCACGGAGGTGGCAGCATATCGTGTTTTAGTAATGATGATCAGTATTGGGAACAGCTTTTTTCTCTTTTACCTATATTACTAGTGTATGGCCTACTGCCCCCCTCAAGTAAAGTTGTGTGCTTAGCTCACCTTTGGCCTACATGGTGGTAGCATGTAGCAGTGAGCATGCGTGTACTGAGGTGTGTATGTGTGCCTGTTAGTGACATAATGCAGGGAGTCCTGTGGTTTCGTATTGAAGCCTGAGTTTTTAAGGAAGGCATGTGGAGTTGGAGGAGCCCCCCAGACAGATTTGTGCATTGTTGCGTGGGACAGGCACTGGAGAAAAGGACAGCAAGCCTCTCCCATGTACTTCAAAAGGGTTATTTGATTCGTCAAAAATCACTGGTCAGGGGTCCTGGGCACCTATCAGGAAATAGGGCTGATAAGGGACTCATGACCTTTGTAACCTTTTGTTAGGCAAACATCAGTGAGGCTGACATTCAGGTGTGATTTGCAAGTAACTCCCATGGCCTTTGTTGTTGAGCTATTTGGGTTAGAGTCGCTCCTGCTGTGGTAAACTGCTTCCTGGGCAAAGGACAGGAGAGAAGTGTGCATTTCAAGGGAGGCAACCCCTGCAGCACAAACTTCAAAGCATGAGATACTAAATCACTTTTTGTGTCTGCAAATGGATTATAGAAAGTGGAGCTGGAAGCTCCCAAACTGTCAACTGTTAAGCAGCCTGCCTGGGCTACTTCAGCGTAGAGAAGTTTAGCTACTGTTGTGCCTGTGTGACCAGGAGCAGGGCTTAAGGCCTGCCAGTGTCCCCGCTGGGTGACGGGACATCTCCCAGAGAATTCATGCACCAGCTGCCCTGAAGCCAGGAGTACGTGGTGTGTCAGGAAAGAGGGCTGTCACTGGATATATTATGTAACCACCAGGATGCAATGGGTTCTGACTCGACCCATTCACCCAGAGCCCCGACTGAAGCACTCGAAGATGAGTCACTGGACCAGAGGAACTTACTGCATCATCTAAAGGAGCGGCACGGGCAACCAACTGCCTGGTCTGCCACGGCAATAATTCCACTCAACCCTAGTAGGTGCTCCAGTCCACGTGCAATAGAGCGCTGAAAGTTCCTTTGTCTTCCATATCGCAACACTAGCAGACATGAATAAGACTATTCTCTGAGTTGCAGAACCCAGGGAGAGCTTGCTCTGCCTCATAGCAGATTTATCAGGTTTGGCAATGCGGACTACCCTTGATTGAAAGCTGTGGGATTTAATTCTACTCTTTCTTAAACTTGCTTTTGAGTGTGGATTGTTAGACACATGTCTTGAGAGAGGTTTAAGATGGTTTCCTTTCTTTCCTTTTACGCTACTGGGTTGACTGGATGACAGGTAACATGATTAAAAAAACCAATATAATTATTAAAAAAGAGACATAAGTTAGAAGGAAAGATTTATATTCACTTTTTTCCTCAGCATGGACAAAAAATGTACATTTAGCCCTGCCAATAGAATGAAACTGCGAGGCTATGCCATGCATAATTTAGTTAATCAAAATAATGACATTCATTGATTACACAGACTGGAAAAGGTCACATCACACAAATTATTCATAAATTTCAAAGTCCGAACCATCCTATCCCACAAGCATTTGTTATCACATCAAGCTAATAGAGCCATTTCTGCACAGAACCACACATTCCCATAATCCTTCTCAGTTCAAGTTACCCCTTCCTTACTATTGTATTGTGAGCATCCCTCCCTACACGATCATGTATATAAAATTGGATCAGTTAAAAATATGAACAAATAGTTCAAATCCAAATGATGTACCTGACTCCCCTGTCTTAAAAAAATAAAGGAGCCCAACCAGTTTCACACTCAACAAAGCATCAGATTATTTCCTTGCCACCATCATAACGAGTAGTGGAGAAGGCTGTCAGGCTACAGAATCCATGGTCCTCACCAGCCCCCAAAAGCAAATCTGAATTAGTTGCAGATTTGGATGATGATGCATCTGCACCACTGGCATGTGCTGGTGTTTTCAATTTATTCATTGCTGTCGCCAGCACTGTTGCTTGTTCTAAGTCTGGTTGCTTCCTGGTTGGTGGACCCCTGCCTCTGGACCTTGCATTTGGTGCAGGGGGTTTATTCTACCAACAGAGTAGCAACATGGTCTAACCCCACCTCTGCAGCCCCTGATTTTGCCTAGCCCCAAGCCACTTAGGCCTCAGTGAAAAATAGCAATTTGCCACCAGAAGTTATCTTCAGTTTGTACTTCAGCTTCGTAGATAGAATCATCCTCTTCACTTCCACAAATGAATGTCTCTCTTGTTGTACTCTCATTATATAGTCTGAAAATATCAACACCTCACACTTATTATTTCAAAATGGCCCTTTAAGTCTAACATATCACAGAATCCCTTCCTTGTCTCTCTAATTATGAGGTTTGGGGGAATGGGGCTGGTGGTTGTGACAGGGAAATGTTATATGTATTTGTAAAGCTCAATACCACCACTGAGCCTAGCCCGGCCTGTAGTTGGTTAGTAGAAAAGCCATGTTAGGAGCGATGTATGAGAATGCCCGTTCTCCTGATCTCGTTCTGTTTGTGTGGGATGTGTGTGAGTAGGTGTCCTGCAGAGCAGAGATGTCTGGGCGGTTAGTTGAAAGAGATTTGACTGTCTAGGTAGGTGGGGTCTAAGTTGTTTAGTACCTTGTGTGTGAGAGAGAAGTTTGAAATTGGTGCATTTGTGTTTAAGGAGCCACTGGAGCTCCCTGATGTGTGGTGTGGTGTCAGTTTTATGTAGGAGGTTGAGGATGAGCCTGGCTAGCGATTTCTGAATGGCTTGTAGTCCTCTAGTGAGTTGCTTGTTGATCCTGGTGTAGTCCAGCCTGCTGGTGACTAGTATGTGAGGGACAGTTTTTCTTGTGTTGCTTTGGAGCCATTGGAAGCTCTTCCTCAGTATCCTTAAGGTCTGGAACAGGCTGCAGTGACGGTATTGACTTGTATGGTCATGTCCTGTTTGCAGCTGCTGATTATTCTGAGGTTCCAGGCATGGGCGCTGGGTTTGGGCATGGATCTGAGTTCAGCTGTTCACCAGTTAGAGCACTGTGGTGAGGTGTACTTGTTGAAGATCACTACTTCTGTTTTGTCGTTGTTGAGCTTGAGACATTCTACTTTCATCCAGTTAGTGACTTTGGTCAGCAAGTGGTGAACTTCTTGTTTAGAGGTCTTGTCCGAGAGAGAGAGAAAGTATGAGTTGCGTGTCATTGGCCTAGGAGACTATCTTGATGTGTGTGTGTGCATTGGCTAGGACGATCATGTATGCGTTAACGAGAGTGGGGCTGAGCAATGACCTTTAAGGCAGGCTTCTGAGGATTAGGGTGCCAGGCTGACCGCTTGTGATATATTTGTTAATCAGGAGCATATCCAGCAGAGGACATCCTTTAATGTCAATCTCATACAGGTGCCTGATGAGGATTCGGTGTGTGAGAGCACCAAATGCTTCAGAGGAGGTCCAAGAAAATGAAGGCTGACGCATCATGAGGATGTTGTCTGTTGTGGTGATGAGTACTCTTTTTGTACTGTTCTTGGCCTGAATCTGAACTAAGTAGCATTGAGGAGCTGGTGGTTGCCAAGGTGGTTGGTGAGGCGCCAGTTGATTAGTTTCACTAAGACCTTTGCCAGATATATCAGAAGGGAGATGGGTCTGTAGCAGGGACAGCTGGTGGATTTTAAGTGTTGTGGCGGAAATCTTCGACTCTAATCTGTGAATGCAGCAAGCAAACTTTAAAATGGAAAAAAGTGGTAAGGAGAACTGGGGGGGGGCGGGGAGGAGATATGTGAACGGGTTCTTCGCGAGAAAAGTTTGAACATTTTTTGATGTTAATGGTGGTTTTTACAGCATACATTTACTACAATTGTTTTTATGAAAAATGGTCACAATAAGGCATTTTGCAGCTCTAAGAAACATAAGAAACAGACCAAGAAATGTTGCCGGCATAAAACTGGTCTGTTTGCAGAATGCTGTAGAACCCCAAGCACAACCACTGCCCACAAAAATAGGCATCCCAAGTGTTTCCTACCTGTAATACACCACTTTACCTTATTGTTTGACCAAGCCGTAAACAGAAGGTGACAGCATACATGGTAAATACAGAACAATGAGATCCTGAGAGACAGATTCATCAATAGTATGTTACATGTGTGCTTCTGGTCCAACAAATGAAAATAATATTTTAGTTTGTGAAATATAACATTTATGTAGCATAAATATACATACAAAGAAGAACCATGTAACACAAGTCGAGGTACAAAGCATTGCAATTCTGACCAACATTCTGGGGAAAAAACACAGATATAATAAAGGGGACTGATGTTTACAAAGTGTCTCAAATGTTACAATACAAACAATTCATGTTTAACAAAATGCGTTTAAGTTTAAAAGAGGAGCAAATAGTGCACATCTATTTAACATACAATAGAAAAGATGTAAACATTAATGCAGCATTAGCAATAAACATAAAAAACACCCTTGGAATAACATGATAATTAAAATCAGTTAAATAAACACAAATATGTTAAAGTGACATATCTTGGTTTCTAATGTGCTTGCAAAACTTTCAATTCAAAACAGTATTATTAAACAAGGAGCCTGTATTTAAAAATGTTAATTTATAGACAGCATCAGCAAATCAAAAACAAACATCTCAGACACATACACCTACAACAATCCAAATTAAGGAGACACATGAAGTGTTAAAATATTTCTGATGAATTAAAAGAATATAGCAGTAACGGGATGCGATTTCTAAAGCTTTAGATCTGGAACGATTTAAAGTGTTTAATTCTGATTTAGCTTTAAAAAACAAAAACAGGGCTATGGGATGTCGATCATGTTCCCTTCTTGTACAGAAATGTAGCATTTCTGTTATTAAGAATGACAAACTTCTCTATAGTGCATTTGTTAACATCTGGTAAGTTCCTTTGCTGTAGACAACATGGCAAATGCATTTAGGAGGTTCTCAACCATGGTGCTCCTTAAGAACTTTCTTGTGCTCTTCAGAGTTAAAAAAACACTGCTCAGACTCTGCTGTTGTCATGGGTGTTGTGCCCATAATCCTCAATAGACTCAGTCTCTGAAAATGGTTCTTGTAGATTATTTTCAACAAGTAAACCAAATAAGGGAATGGCACCACCAGCTCTCTGTAATTCTGGCCTCCCATATATGATTGATAGTTCAGCATTCAGATTTTCCTTATTCAGCATGGGTTATTCCTTTATAGTTTCCTTCAATATTTCATCTGGAACCAATCTGTCAGGTCTTTTAAAGTGTTCATTGTGGAGCAAGGTAGCGCTTATAAGATGCTTGGTAAAGGCAAAGCACTCTTTCGTGTGGACAATGACAGTATCACAGACTTCCTTGGTCACCTTGACTAAAACCTTTATTTCAGTTCTGTGGCTTGAAAACCTAGATTCCACTGGCAGTCTAGAATCTATATTATCAATGGATGCCCTGATATGGGTGATCTGGATGACAAAATCTGCTGTGGTTCTTTGAACATATAACACATATATTGCCCAGTTGTGTACTTGGTTGTACAATATATCCACATGGGGCAGTATGTCATCAAATTTAAAAAAAAGAAACTTCCTGTCTTCCAGTATTGTGGTAAATTCGTTGGCCTCAAGTACAGCAACAGATTCAAAATGACTGCTACTTTTGATGGTCCTAAAGTATTGTATCAAGGCTTCTCTTTATTCATAGATCATATTGACAGTTTGAATGTGGGAATTCCAGCGAGTTAGGGCACCGTTTGGGAGTCTTTTAGCTGCAATATCTGGGAGAACTTCAGCTTTTTTTGGCAACCTTGAAATAAATGCTGGAAACCCCCCAAAGTAGCAAATAAATGACTTGAGATCCTTGATACTGCTTGCTCCATAACCAACTTTAATGGATGTGCATAGCATTGCACATAATGCCCATTGGGGTATATATCTCTAATGTTTTCTGTACTCCTCCAGAGGCTCCACGCATCACTCTAGAACCATCATAGCTTTGAGAAGTAAGTTTAATTTTTTCACTGGGCTCTGGGAGCGCTTGGTTAAGTTCCTGAAGCAAAGCTGTAGCAACTGAATCTCCAGATGAACCTTTAAGATTATTAAAACAATGAAAACTAGTACAGACTGGGTCTGTATTCCAGCATAGTTTCCAGTAGCTCATTCTTGATGGTTTTGGAAGCGCCTTTAAAAACTGTTACTGATTTCATGAGTGTCTGTTGCACTGTCCAAGATGGCAACACAATCCACAAGGCCTCTAAAGATTCCCTTATGTGAAGAGCCTTCCGGCTCATCATGGTCCCATAATGCCAATTCATAGGCTCCACAAAAAAACACACAATCAATTAATTTAGACAAAATATATCTGTTTTTATCAACTTCTAGGTTATGTTCTTTTATTTCAACACGATAGCGGTCTTCAAACTGTGCAGCAATATTCACTCTTCCAAACATGGCAAGCTTTATTATGCTATCTAGATGTTATTTACATACCTCATGCTACTGTATTAGTTATGACAGGTGTTTTAAATCCTTAACTCCTGTTTCTGTCCATGCTTCTTCACCACCATTGAGCAAGCAACAGGAATAGAACAGTGATATGTACTTGCAGTAAGCCACGATTTCACTGTACACCAACTAGAACCGAAATTTCTAGAGTAATCTCCGCCCCTGTCTTTTGCAGGCTGTTCAAATTTGATGTCAAGTTAATCAGGTCCTAAATCTTTTTTCTGTATCTTCTCTTCTTCTTTCAATCTAAAAAACAGCGTGAGGAGTAGCTAGTCAAATAAATTAATTTTTTTATAAAATTCAGCTAGGGATTGGGTAGCACAGCACTTCGAATCTTGTAGCACGGCTATATTTGCAGCCAATTACTGGGTCATCAATAACCCTTGTTGATAAGTAAAAATGAGATGTATCTTTTGACACTAGATGATAACAAACTGTAGTCACCATTGCAAAATTAGGAAACCTAACCTCAAGGTAGCACAGTGTGTCAAAATATGCTGACGGCTTATTTCTGAAGGCTTCCAAATATGTTAGTCAGTACTTCACTGAAAGAGTATGTAAGCACTGCAAGTTACAACAGTTAGGCCCATACCTATATCATATGCATGTTAATGGAGTGTATGGTAGATAGAAAGGCAATTAAGGGACGCAAGCAGAGGATATCAAGTTGGGAGCATTCACTGTAATAGCACTCTGACAGCACCTGCCACTCCATATGTAATGATGACATTTTAGACCAGGTTTTTGATCATTGCTTACTTGTCTTACACAAATGTGTGTGTTTTAACAAGCCTCTATGCATACTGCCTCTGCCATAAAAAATAACCTTTTTTTAAAGGAACCAACTCCTACTTCACACCACCGTAAGGCTCACAACCTCACATCTGTTGGATAAAATAAAAGCCAGTCAGGAGTTAGACCTTATTAGTGGAGAGTTCAACTGATAAACCATATCTTCAAACAGTGCCATATATAGCCCTGGAAGATTAGGATTCCTCGGGTAAACAGGGAATGCATGGCATTAAGAGAAAACAACATACCTTAAGGCTCAAGGCATTATATTCCCATACAATTCAACAGGTAGTGGGCAGCTGTTGATACCACTCCACCTCAATCCAGAGAGTGGCTAGACTTCCTTACTTACATACTGCATCCCAGACCTCCAACAAGAAAATAATGTAGAACAAAACACCTATTTGTTTAATTCCTAGATATGGTTGAACAAGTTTTCCATGTTCTACAGTCAGTCAGGCAGCTCAAGACTGGAAGTAGATAGCTGGCAAGAAATATGAAGATGCATAACACCTCAAGTCTTGACAGTTAATTAACTAGTATAGTTAGTGTAAATCAGGGGTCTCCAACTTCGTTCATGATAAGAGCTACTTAAGTTCAATAAAAATCATCCAGAACTACTAACAACATTATCAGAGTTATAATAGAGACCACATCAGACAAAATTGCATTAGTGGTCAGTGGTCCAAGATTACCAGAAGTGATGACCTTGGTGCCTCAGCAGTTATGTAAAAAAACATACTTTATCAGTTTGGAATGCCTCATTATGGGTGACACATAACAGCCATAGCTGCAATGCCCATGGCTCCAAAGCAATACAATTAGTGATACATTTCACCAGTGCAGCACAATTTATCATTCGAAAATCAGGTTTAAATATATTTTGGAAATTCAACCATTTTTTCTCTTAACATCAGTTTATACATTCTTGAAATAGAAACATTTAGCAAATTACGCATAGCGCAAAAGCTTCTCATTTAAAAGACTGGTCTACACCGAGGGGAACTACTTACTGGTAGCTGGAGAGCAACCAATAGCTCACAAGCGAGACATTGGAGAGAAGCCTGGTGTAAATATTGTACAAAGTTGGGTGTTTAGCAGCTCCACATTCAAGAGATGACAACCTGTACAATTATCAGTTAGGAGTCCCCCATTATGGGTGACACATAACAGCCATAGCTGCCATGCCCATGGCTCCAAAGCAATACAATAAGTGATACATTTCACCAGTGCATCACAATTTATCATTCGATTTACAACTTTAAATATATTTTGGGAATTCAACCATTTTTCTCTAAATATCATTTTATACATTCTGGAAATAAATACATCTTGCAAATTACACATAGCGCAAAATCTTCTTATTTAAAAGACTCAGCTGCACAGAGGGGAAATACTTACTAGTAGCTGGAGAGCAACCAATAGCTCACAAGCACTCACTGGAGAAGTCTGGTGTAAATATTGTGCAGAGTTGGATGTTTAGCAACTCCACATTCAAGAGCTGACAACCTGTCCACGAACGAGTCTATGTGAGTGAAAATTCTAAATGTGGGTTTGCTCAGTGCCCTATCATGACCCTCCAGACTATTAGCTCCATACTTGACTAGAGCACCAGCTTCTAGGGGACATTGTAATGTGCCTGGCATCTCCAACTCAGTTGTTATATAAAGCATAACTGGATTTTAGCAAGCAAACATTTATATCAGAATCTGGACGAGGGTTGCCAGGCTTGAATGAAAATGGATCACTTCATTGGGGCAGGGGGATGCAAAGACAACATCACAGGTTTGCTACCACCCCCACCGCCCCAGAATGCTAAGGACATCATGTGAAACACAAGAGGCCTTTTTGCAAACGTGAACAAGAAAATGAGAATCTGGAGCTGGAATGCCAGGCTTGACTGAAAATGTCCTGATTGAAAGCGGAGGATGCAATGAAACCATTGTAGGTTTATTAACAACCGGAACCCTAATGACAGCATGTGACATTCATCAGGACATTGGCAGATATAACAAGGAGATCATAATCTGTGATGGCAAGCGTGGTTTAAGGTGGCTCACTTCAAGGAGGCAAACCATCAAATGGGTTTACCAGGTCCTGAACCAGTAGCCAGAATTGAAATAGTACACACCTGGTCTTTAATGTGCTCTCCTATACACTTTCAAAGGTGCCAAACGCAGCATGCTGACAAAACCTATTTAGGCAATGTGCAGAATTAATTCTCTCAACTCAGGGTTAGGCCAAGAATTTAGATAAAAATAGTTTTATCTTATCAGAGAAAGTCACATGCCCAGTTTCACATAGTGAGTAAAAATAAAATAATAAGCTAGTGCAGTATGTTAAGTACCAAAAACAGAGATCTGCAGTCTACAGTTTACTGGCGTGAATGCCAGAATGGGACATCCTCACATGTTGCTACCAGAAGTCCCATTTGATTTAAGGGATAACATATGTCATTGCACTTGGAGATAGTATACTTTATAGAGACCTTCATCCCAGACCACTCTGCTTGCCTCAAAAACATACACACACCGTATGTATAGGTAAAAAAGCACACAGTCCAAGTTCGGAGTTGAATAGGGGCAGAAATTGGTGAGGCTGGATGCAGTCAAAGTTCCAAGCACATGGACTCCAATATAGGTTCAGGCAAGGACCACTCCATGACTGATTTTCATGCTAACCACTGACAAGGTAAAAGGCATTCACTGAAAATGAATGTGATCTGCATGTTACATGTTGGGCTTTGGAGCATGCACATTAACCTGCTGTTTTACTTTATGATGGCTAGAACTGTGCCTTAGACGAAACGAAAGCCCAGCCCTTTACTGCGGGGCTAATCCTCCCAGCAAAATTGGAAACTGTATAGTTTCCTTAGAAAATCTTCACCCACTAGGGTTACCAATTGGTGGCATGCTTCTTCATTGGGATCCTTCCTGTTTCACTGGGGAACGGGGCATGCTGCAACCGACGAATTACGTGGAAGCGTTTTATATATAATCCACTGCGATGGTGTGGAATAGGAGTGGGGGATCATAAAAAGAACAAAAATACCTTCCTCCGAGGTAAACTAATGTTTTAATATCTGCCCTAGTGACGGTATGGTTAAAACAGGGTGAATGGAAGGGGGGTGTTCAATGAACCTGCCTTCCCATTATGTGAGTTCTACATGTTTCTAGCCTACCTCTCAGCTTTTCATCAGGACCAAGAGTGACTCCCTGGTGGCACTCCTTACGAGAATGTATTACTGCATAAACATACTACACTTAGTTACTGGGGAGCTTAGGTACATTGCCTGTAATATATAAAAAGAGAGTTAGCCTGCCATCATATGGCAATATTTTTATGCTTGCACATTAATGCTGTGCCTTCAAAACCAATACAACAACCCAAGCGTGAGATTCACACATGATTAATATCTTGAATATAATTTGGGGTGATAACCCCTTATTGCTCTGAGCCCCAGGGCAGCTGCACCAATGGTAGCTATGCCCCTGCCTTTGAGGTTATTTCTGAGATGGGGCGTGTCCCACAATTTGACCATGCTCACTAGTAAATTCTACCAGGAGCTGGGCAGAGAACATATTCAAGAACACCCCCGTGGCCTCCCTGTTAATGTGTCATTCACTGAGGTACCAATTTTGATTTTCACTAACTATAAATTGAACATTATTGTATCACAATCTGTGGATTATTCATAATTTTACCTGAAATTTACGCAAAGGTGTAATTCTAAATGTTTTGACATTTTTTGTTTTTTCCTGAGCTTCTGACTTTCTTTTAGGTCGGTTGTGCATTTCCAACTTAAAATAATTCTTACATCAGCAATTTGGTTAAAAAAGTATCAAAACGATGTGCGTTTTAGCTACTGTGTACAATGGTATTAAAATTTGTTTTTTTTATATTTTAATTGAATAAAGCATTTGAAAAGGTATTTTTATTGATATTATTTTAAAATGTGCATCAGCTACTCTTCTTATCTTGATTTGACATACACCTAATTAGCCAAGATTTTGATTATCTATGTGCATCAGACACTGCTGATAGAGGAAGGTCAGTGTGCATATGGCCCATATCTCTTCCCCCCCCCCCGGCCCCCCAAAAAAAACAAGTTTGGCACCATTTGCATCACCTCCCTAAGCCTTGCACTGTCTGGCAAAGTGACAATAAACATGAATTAAGGCAGAGGTGCATCCACAGGGCACTGCAGGGAGCCTAATGGTCCTTTTCTGCACAGGCAGACAACTGGCGCCGGAGAATGCCTTAGTGTCCTGCAGTGACACACAGTAAGACAGTCACGAACTATAAGTAAAGGTGACACTTGAAAAACAATGACCTGAAGTTTGCCCAAAGCGGCGAATAATTTTGAAGCACTTAAAAAAAAAAAAATGGAATTAGGAAACAAAGGGTAAACGTCAGATCATTGTTCCCAATGCATCCCCATTATAGCAGTGGCGTAGCAAGCAAATCATGGGCCATAGTGCAAAGAAAAGGGGCCATGCATCCAGAATTTTAAAAGAAAAGCCAGCCAGAAATTTTAGTGCAGTGGGCCCCATTAACTCTGGGCTCTGGTGTCACAGTACCTGCCGCGCCCAGCACACTGCAGCCTCCCACGTTTAAGTTGTTCTTTCGCATACTAGTCTCCCCTCTTAAGACCTTATTTCTTCCCTCTTTCACTCCACTAATGTGTATTGCACCATCTATTTTTCTGAACTTTCTTTCTATCCTTACATTTGTTTCTCAGTGTAGCACCCTTCCTCATCTACTTACAGGGAGCTCATGCATTAGGCTGCTTTTGAAGTGCTGGCCGATTTTCCTTTCCAGTAAATGACAAAACTGTAATGGGGGTGCAATGGCTTCTTTTCTAGTGAAAAGAGCAGGGATCACGAACGGTATGTCGGTACCTGTTCTCTGCCTGCAGGAGGCTTTGTACTGAGCACCCTGTTCTCTATCGGCTGCAAATGCACATACTCGCAACATGGCTTATGCATGTTAATCTCCTGGAAGGCTGCAGGCACTACATTAAAAATATGCAGCGTATCTTTTGCATTTGGGCACTTGGCACCTTACATGCACCTCTCTGCCACGGTGCCACTATACCGGCTGCACAGTTGATAACTCTGTGCCTGTGATTTATAAAAACGTTTTTCACATCAAGACTGACGCCCTGGATGTCAAGTCCATTCAAAGCAGTGTTGATTGCAGTCTGTCTGAGGACTGAGCAGAGTGATACTGCTCTGCAAAGAATGGTTCTACTCACCGACTTTATCCTCCTGGCAGCAGCTGGTGATGAGAGAGCTGACGTGGACGGGGAGTAATTCTGTCGGATGGCTTCAACCTCCAAGTATATGTGCTTGCTTGTGGTGGTTCAGTGGATACAACTCTGTCTCTTGTAACAGGAAGAAGAGACTAAGAATTAGTATTGGCCTTAGCCCACGGAGGCAGCAATTTGCAAGAAACTGACACAGCAGACAAGTTGCTGTTATGGCCTGGTTAATTTTGTTTTTTTCTCCACATCGACCTAGAATCTATAAGGCTGTCAGTGGTACACAAGCCACTGAAACAGACACACCAAATATGTGGTGTAATGGCTGCCTATGCCTGCTGCCCTCTAAACTTTGTTGTTGGCAGGTCACGAATAAAGAACGACAGGATTCAGTTTGGCAAGTAATATGAGCATTTATGAATAACGACCGGGAGGACAGCACAGCTCTAAGTCTGAAACTGCCCTCAAAATCATCAACTCAAGCAGCCCTTTTTATATACTTTTGCTACCTTGAATGCATCTGATCACTTGTCATGCATTTTGATTTAAGTGCTCACGTGGTACATTGTGTCACTGCTTTCGTCAGCATAAAGCCGCATTTCTCATGAGAAAGCGTCTAATTACACATTTGCAGAAAAGCGAAGGTTACATATCTATCACGTGCACATTTATTGAAAAACAGCAATACCTTTATCTCACGTTCTAAAGGCTGTCTGTAGCTCCTCCTTTCCTAACTCCAGGCTTGGAGCCCTCCCCGACTGTCTGACCTCCGTCACACAGCTGCTGACCTTCTAGCATCAAAGCTTTTACATTCCTGTCCAGAAACTCCCTTTCCTCATTAACGTGGATTTGAAATGCGTGCCTTTCCTGTAACTATATTATTGCAAGCTTCTAGGCCTTTCTACGTGTAGCTGCTTTGTGGATAACTATGCCTTTGTCTCTCTTCTCTGTCTCCTGCACTGGCCTTTTACTTGGATGCCATGAGCACTCGGGGCCTGTATTTCTCTCTGAGCATATATGATTCTGCACGTTTTCCTCCCAACTCTTGCTTTAGCAAAAATGGGCCTTCTCTCTCCATGTTTTCAGTAACATTCCCCCCCTTTAGTTGAACTTTCAACTACTATTCCACCCTCTCTACTACATTCATTCATTTGGATATATATGTGATCCTCATCCTCCTTTACGTCCCTGGCTGCCCTAATAGTGAACATCCCACCTATCTTCTGGCTAACCTTCTTGCAGCATCCTACCACTAACTGAAAGGTACAGAACATCAATAACATCACCACAAGTATCAGGAATAACCCCTTAATCAGTCCTGATAACCAGGATGGTATCCATGCAAACCATCCTGAAAACCATTCATTGGGGGCACCCCCTTCGTCTGCCATCTTCTTCCGCGAGTTATGTAGAGTGTGCATCGTTGGCATGTAAAACAGGCAGTTCCGATCTTGGCACAGACCCCACCCTCCATGGCCGTCATCAAGACTAGCACATACCTATGTTGCATAAGCATCACTCTCACAGCCCGCATCTCTTCCTTGACTGCATTGAATCCATCTTCGGTTGCATTAATTGTCTTCATCAGTTCCCATCGTGTTATCTGCAGCCAGCGGGCCGTGGCCTTTGTTTGAAAGATGCTCCCAAAGAACATTTGGGCATCATTAAACAACCTGTGCTCTTGTGGAATGTCTTCCCAGGTTGTAGTACCCATATACTCTGCATACCTCTTTTTCCGATGACGCAATAAATTTGTTGGACGGCTCATGGGGTGATCATATAACTTTGAGATGTCCACCCCTGGAATCATCAGGGAGGGGGTGTGCACAGTTACTAAGGAACAGAGACCTTTCCATCCGGAAGGAAGTCGTGAATATAGCCATTCTCCGCATTGCCAATAATAGTCCATCAGACTGGAGGTGCCCCATTGCATATCAGCATTGTACTCTGTGGTGATGCAATTGATGTTCCTTACCACAGGGACTGTTCCATTCCCTCTGAAACATAAAAAGAAAACAATTGGTGTTCTGCCTGCTTGGAGAGTTGTTGGTGTTTCCACCCATGTTAATCTAGATATATTTTCATCCCATATAGCCTGACACTTCTTCTGGGTGCT
This sequence comes from Pleurodeles waltl, assembly GCF_031143425.1. NCBI lineage: Eukaryota > Metazoa > Chordata > Amphibia > Caudata > Salamandridae > Pleurodeles > Pleurodeles waltl. The sequence continues at coordinate 1,171,375,525 of NC_090447.1, read as the reverse complement.
ATTATCAGTCTGATTTCCCTTCCAGAGAGAGAGAGCTCCACATCCAAATATTGCACCGTGGTACCACTGACCATGAACATACACTGATCCATTTACTCGAAAATATGGTCTTTCCTGACAATCTTGGGGCATGGGTGAAGCTGAATAATTCTTGCAGAAAAGTGTAGATCTTGATATTCCCAGGAATCCCTGTTCTATTATTTTATTCTTCCAATTCCTACTTTTATATTTCAGTATTCCCGTCTCAGCCATCCTCCCTAATTTCACCACTAATTCCTTGCGATCTGTCAAGATATTTGTTATATCGGCTAATTCCTCCTCATATTGTGTGGTGTTTACTAGAAATGCTCCCAGTCTTATCTGCAAGGGCTGCATTCGTGCTCTCATCCTGCAAAGGTACAAGTGCAATAAACATCGAGTAATATTTGGAAATACTTCTTTTGATGAATGTAGCCTATCTGTGTCACTAGCATGTGGAATCAAAGAACAACGGAAACATGATTCATTAGTAATCTGCATGCCTATCTCTGTCATGTGCTGATACCATACATTGTCGAATAAGCTAGTATGAATATTGTGAGATATATTTTCATATTTATATACTTCTCTCTGTAAGCTCTTAGTATACTGACACATTGCCATGCGTGGACTAAGATACCATTGAAAGGTAATTGCTAACATAACAAAGCATGAACAGAAAAACAAAATCGAAATACATAACTGTCCACTAGTAGTGTCGAGTAGAAGTTCTGCTGGCCTCTTTAGGAAGGACGCTGTCCTTCGTCTTTGTCTTTGTCTTGCTGTAAATGTTCCTGTGAAGATGGTGATGTATGACATGAAGCCGGGGACAATCGAACGTCTGATAGGTGTATCCATGGCTTCCTGCCCTCCACCTTCACCGCTGTGGGGGTGCTCTGGGTCACTAAGTAAGGGCCCTCGAACTTGCTGTCTTTCCATCGTCGCACAAAATTGCGGATGTACACTTGCTGGCCCACGGATATTGGACTGGTCTGCTGGGCTGCGTTGGTGCACTTCTCTTGTCGTGCCACCTGTTTAGAGAAGAACTTGACAGACTTCAATAACTGAGATAGATAGCTACTCATTTCCTGTCCTAGGACCTCAGCTGTCTTTTGAGCATCTGTTCGGTGTCGAGCTATTGTTAAGGGAGTTGGCATAGGCCGTCCTGTTCGTAATCATTTCAGATAACTGCGTAATGAACCAGTCTGTCTGTAATGTGGCAAGAAGGTATTCTTTGGCAGTGTGTGCAGGGAGGTGTAGTTGTTCAAGGGCAATATACAGCAGGGCTTGAGGCATCACTGGCTTGCCTGTACTTTCTTGCCTATAGATAAAATCTGTTGGTGACTGTATACACCCTCGCTGCTCCCACAGCTCCCTTTCATGAGGTAGTGCTTGTTCTTGCAATTCGCGTAAATGCAATCGTGCCCCATAGATGTCTTTTGAGTCAGTACTGCTGTCAATGACAAAAGAGGTAGAAAGGTTTTTGTAATCCGGTGTAGCTAACACTGGAGCATTTGTAATTGCTTCTTTTAGCTCCAGGAAGGCTGTTTCCCTGTCATCGGTCCAGTCTACTTTATTTGCGTGTGCGTGGGACTCTTTTAAGGCAGTGAGAAGTGGTGCAGTTAGGGTGGCATAATCAAATATCCACTGTCTCACATAATTGCAGAGTCCTGAAAACTTCTGCATCTGTTTAGTGGTTGTGGGCTTAGACATATTCCTAATACTCTGTACTCTGTCTGGTGTCATCCTCCTCCCTGTCCTTTCTTTATGTCACTTACTGGTTATCCCCCTGGTGTCTGCACCTGTACTGGCATAGTGACGGACATTGGTGGTACAGTCACGAGTGCCCCTTCTGTGCTTGGCTTCTTAAGCTTCTGTTGCACCAACTTCGCTGCGGCCATTTCTGCTTGCTTTGTCCTCTCCTTGTCTTTTTCTTGTATGTTGAACGAATGTAAGTTAATGTGTGTTCAACTATATCGTGGTCAAATGTCCCATCTTTTGGCCATGGTTGAGCGTGGCCCTCAGTGCCTTTATGCCACTGTTTGCAATATTTTTGTATTGTTCCCTTGTCTGAAGGGAAAGTTTTCATCAAATGGTCCAAAGGGGTATCCATGATCCCCATAGGACGAATGTTTTCCTATGCATACCTCTAGCAGCGTAACTGATGCGCTCTTTTTTCCCTGTCTGTTATCTTGTGAGTATTTTAATTATGCCACTGTCACTAACTCACAACAGTATTGTGTAAAGTCAGTCCTACTCAGTATTACCAGACTTCACATATATTGTTGTAAGACCGTATCTGTGGACATCAGCCATGCTTATCGCTAGTCTGTGTAACACTTCTTCTATGGTGATGTCTGGGGCAGGTGAATTGATGGGTGGTCTAAGTGGATTAGTAGCTGAAGCAATGCGTGTTATCACGTTGTCATGTATGTAGATGAGTATTTGTGGTGCTCGGGGGTGCGTTGAGCCATTCATTATTTAAAGTAGTGAAGGCACGAATATCTGTGAGGAATGCATCAAGAAGAGCCTCTAATACAAGGGGTGATTGAGTTATTATTTCAAACCTCGGGGTGTTGCATGGGGGTTGACCGTGAGCCCACTTAAATACTAATTTTAGCTCAAATGTATCTGTTTCTTGCCACAGAGAATTATTAGCCTCACTCATAGGGATTTATTATCAAGTTTTACTTGCTTTGGTGTTATTTATTCGGGCCTCCTGCGTTTTATTTTCACTAATTACCGCCCCTTCACAGAACTCTTTAAGGGTGTCTATTGGGATGTCACAAATATGGCAGAGATCTCGCACCCTCTCTTCTTCACTTATATCTGACTGCGTGACAACTGGAGGGGACACCTGCCACTTCTCTATAACCTGACCTTTATAATTGTAAAACACAGTATTATTTTTATCCTCCTTTTTTACTCATAAAATGCATTCACTAGTCCCTATTGCGCTTTGCAGGTCTGCAACCAGGGGTCTGACTGTACTCGGACTCTCACTAATATTTCAGCCCTGGTCGCTTCCCCTCAAAGACGCCTTCCAGAGGTTAGTAAATCTGGGAATCTGGTGAACCGGGCGTGTGACTCAAAATGTGCACACTTGTTACTCGGTCCACTTCACTATTTCCTACTCTAACCCCTCTGTTCTAACCGGAATATCTGTTAGGCATTCCCAAATGAATGTCTCTTCCAGGGGCTGTCCCCTAGGTAATGCACTACTTTCGTCCAGGGCTGCCCCCTGGGTAATACACTGTTGTCATCCAGGGGCTGCCCCCCTGGGTAATACTCTGTTGTCTTCCAGGGGCTACCCCCCTGGGTAATACACTACTGTCATCCAGGGGCTGCCCCCCTGGGTAATACTCTGATGTCTTCCAGGGGCTACCCCCCGGGTAATGCTCTAATGTCTTCCAGGGGCTACCCCCCTGGGTAATACTCTGATGTCTTCCAGGGGCTACCCCCCCTGGGTAATACTCTACTGTCATCCAGGGGCTACCCCCCTGGGTAATACACTACTGTCATCCAGGGGCTACCCCCCTGGGTAATACTCTAAAGTCTTCCAGGGGCTACCCCCCCTGGGTAATACTCTGATGTCTTCCAGGGGCTACCCCGTGGGTAATATTCTAAAGTCTTCCAGGGGCTACCCCCCTGGGTAATACTCTGTCTTCCAGGGCCTACCCCCCTGGGTAATACTCTAAAGTCTTCCAGGGGCTACCCCCCCTGGGTAATACTCTGATGTCTTCCAGGGGCTACCCCCCTGGGTAATACTCTAATGTCTTCCAGGGGCTACCCCCCTGGGTAATACTCTATAATGTCTTCCAGGGGCTACCCCCCTGGGTAATACACAGCTCTCATCCAGGGGCTGCCCCCTGGGTAATGCACAACTGTCGTCCAGGGGCTGCCCCCTGGGTAATGCAGTGCTATCTATTACACCAGCTAGTCTTCTGGTCTGACCAGGGAATCACAGTGTAGTAATAACATACCATCAAAACATTGCTTTAACCCCCTAGCTAGTCTTCCGGTCTAACCGGGAAATCACAATTTATTTTTTAGCACACAGCATAATATTGCATTAAAACATTTAAACCCCACATAAATCATGCATGCATTTTGTCATATTATAGTTGCCAAAAAGAATCATGCAATTAAAAATAATAAGGTACAAGCCTGACCTCTCTTTACCCCTTTAGCACTGCAACATCTGGAATCCCCGACTGCCTTGTTGAATAGGCAGGTGTAATCTCACCTGTTTATGTTGCGCGCAGTGTTCTATTCAAGCAGTACAGACAGATTTTCCTTCAGCTGCGTCCGGAGAAGAGAAGGAGGGCTCCTGGCTTGGCTGCGCCAAATGTTGTTAGCAGGTCACGAATAAAGAACGACAGGATTCAGTTTGGCAAGTAATATGAGCATTTATGAATAACGGCCAGGAGGACAGCACAGCTCTAAGTCTGAAACTGCCCTCAAAATCATCAACTCAAGCCACCCTTTTTATATACTTTTGCTACCTTGAATGCATCTTATCACTTGTCATGCGTTTTGATTTAAGCGCTCACATGGTACATTGTGTCACTGCTTTCGTCAGCATAAAGCCGCATTTCTCATGAGAAAGCGTCTAATTACACATTTGCAGAAAAGCGAAGGTTACATATCTATCACGTGCACATTTATTGAAAAACAGCAATACCTTTATCTCACGTTCTAAAGGCTGTCTGTAGCTCCTCCTTTCCTAACTCCAGGCTTGGAGCCCTCCCCGACTGTCTGACCTCCCTCACACAGCTGCTGACCTTCTAGCGTCAAAGCTTTTAACATTCCTGTCCAGAAACTCCCTTTCCTCATTAACGTGGATTTGAAATGCGTGCCTTTCCTGTAACTATATTATTGCAAGCTTCTAGGCCTTTCTACGTGTAGCTGCTTTGTGGATAACTATGCCTTTGTCTCTCTTCTCTGTCTCCTGCACTGGCCTTTTACTTGGATGCCATGAGCACTCGGGCCTGTATTTCTCTCTGAGCATATATGATTCTGCACGTTTTCATCCCAACTCTTGCTTTAGCAAAAATGGGCCTTCTCTTTCCATGTTTTCAGTAACAACTTCAAAGAAAAATCTGTGCTCTCAGTTTCACCACTGCAGCCTCTCCCCCATTGTAACTGGGCCCTTTAACATGGACTTGACTGGAAATCCATGCATAGTTTTCTCCTTAAACTAGAAGGAAGTTGCAGGACTCCTCCCTACTCTCTCCAGCCCTCCTATCATAAGGCAGGTGCTGAGTGCCAGTGAGGGAGCAGAGGTGAATTCCACACCCATTCCTAACTTATCCCCATTGATCTGCCCCGCCCCAACCCTTTTGCTTAATGGGGATCATACAATCCCGCCTGGGGCCATTGAAATTACTGCTCCAAGTGAACATCTGTACCTAGCAGTACAAGGCACTGCACCCACCAGTCTCACACCTGCCCTGGTTTATCCCTCCAGGGCGAGGATGGCCTCGCCCAGCCACACACATGCAGGAGGACAGGCCATAATCCCACCCCTCGGACCACCCCCCTAAACAAATAAAAAAAGATTGACAACTTCATCACAGAGCAGCAACCATCATTTATTTTCAAGCTGGTTGATGTTTGTTTCTTCTCATCTGTTAATTTTTCCTCCAGGAAGGGTGGAAAGGCAACTCCCATGAGTCTCTTTAATACTAGCCACCCATGGTCTGTAGTTCCGGTGGTGATAGGTCTGTGGTGGTGCACATTGAGTATGCTGAAAATGACAAGGGTGTAGTCTGTCGAGGTCATAGTTGCTGGCTTGTTGACAGTGATGTTGCTAATTGAGAACAAAATCAGGGACAATAAGTGTCTGGCGGTGTGGGTGGGTTTGGTAACCTGCTGGGTGAGGCCAAGGTTTAAGAGATTTCTAGGAGGGCCATAGAGTTTGGGTCTGTGCTGCCTTCTAGGTGAAAGTGCAGGTCTTCTAGGTGAAAGTGCAGGTCTTCAAGGAGGATGAAGGTGCTGTTGTTGATGATAAGGGGTACTACAAAGTCTGTAACGTTGCTTGTAAAATTGGTGGAGAGTCTTGGTGGTCTGTATATGAGGGTTCCTCCCAGGGAGGAGTTTGCTGTGATGCGTATCTTTAATCTGAGATGTTTCATGTAGCTGGGGGGTCAGGGAGGTCTTGTAGATGCTGCAGCTCATGGGATGTTTGAATATGATAGCGACTTTACCTCTAGGTTTGTGCTGATGGTCTTGCCTGGTGATCTTGTAGCTGGCAGGAATGGCTGTAGTGATGTCTGCTGCAGAGGTTGGGTTTAGCCACGTTTCTGTGAGGAATAGCAGCTCCAGAGCCTAGGTGTGTAGTAGGGTCCATATCTCAATGCCTTGTTTGGTGAGCGAGTGGGTGTTGAGGAGAATGCTTGTGAGTGTAGCATGTTGTGTGGGGTGGTATTTGGTCTGAGCATGTGAGTGGGTGGCTACTTAGTGTGAACAAGTGGGGTGCTGGATTCTGTTGCTGTAGGAGTGTGGGGAGTGGGAGAGTGCATGAGAACTTGTAGGATGCACATGTGAACGCTCCTTCATTGTGTGTAGTGTGGTGTGGAAATCATTGCACAGTGGGCCCTTTCAATAGAGGAGAATTTACACAGGGCTTTTGGGGACAGTCTGTTAAGCAACCAGTCCTACAGATACAATTTCAAACTTAGCTCTTTTATTTATTTGTGTGTCCTTCCAGCAATTCTGATTTTGTTCTTTATGGATAACCCTTCTGCATCCTCTGTGCACTGTTCAAAGCTTTAATGCATGCTAAACACTTATTTACGGACTTCTGCTTTTTTGGAATTCGGAGCAGCCTATTTCAACAGTATCCATTCTTTCCAGCAACTTTTGTTGGTAAGTCTTGAGAAGGCCAATGTCTGTGGGGACCACTTCAGTCTTAGCCTCTGCAAGTAGAGTATTCAGTAGTGCTGCTTTCCATACCACCTCCTTAGTTCCAGGTGGTCTTTACCTCCTTGGTTTATTGCCACAAGCTTCAAATCCTTTGTGACTACCCGTGGGTGCACCTCAGTTTCCTCATGTCATGAGTGCTCCTTCAGCATCTGCCTTGCTGCAGTTAGAGGGCCGTTTTCTTACCTTTGAACCACACAGGAAACTAGATATTAATGTACACGTGACGTAGTGTGCAATGTGCACCTCACTGTTTGTACATTGCAAGTAAATCTGAAACATCGAGACACCAATACATGAAGAAAGCACCTCCGTGATGAGGTTCAAACATCATCTGTTTCATCTGCTTTCTTTTACTCAGGGCAGAGGACCTGGGTAATGCATTCAATATGTATCTCCCCAGCACATTCATCATTAATAGGCAACCCACACTGCAGAGGTCTCTTACCATGTGCTACTCTTGGACAACACTACTCGCACCTCATTCCCTCAACTCAGTGTCTAGTAGTTACTCTTCTCTTCCTTGTTCCGACAGGGACACTGAATACTGCTCCACACAAGCCTGCTGCTTTGCTGTCTGTACCAGTTGTGCTAGGCTCACCATTTCAGACACCTCCCTGTCTCTGTCTTGGGAGATGGGAGTGTGTTTTAAAAACCCATTCAGCAGCACCTCCCAGATCTCTCCCAAAAATGCACTCTCCATGTTGTGAACCGCAGATTTTCTCTCTTCCAGGATCGCTGTCTGCTAGTAAGCCTCACTATTCTCAGTATGACCTTCGTTCTCCGCCAGGCACTGCTTTCTGCTCATCTCTTCGTCTCTCTGAATGCTTTAGGGCCTCTGCCACCATAAGTATGCAAGTAATTCACCAGACCTCAGTACACCACACCATGAGAAGTTGAAGGTAGGCCCCTGCTCTAGTGTTTCCCTGTAATGGAGTGGAAGCTCTAGATTCAGTCTCTGTCATTGTTCTGTTCCAGCTGTAAGTAGTGCAGAATGCTTTAGGTCATTTAATAACACACTGATTGATTTGCTGCTTGTTTTGGGTCAGTGAAAACTCTGGACTCTAATCGAGTACTCCGGGGATGTGCTAATGTGTCCAAAAGTACAAATCAACCATCCTGGCAGCCAAAACCCCAGACGTGACAGAATGTTTGATTCATAAATCTGGTAGATTGTATAATGTTTTGTTATGGAAGACCATATATCATTTTTTAATTAAGTGTATGCTCTTTTTAAGTCAGTATACAGTGGTAAAATGGAAGTCTCACAATGAGATATAAATAATTTTGTTCAAATATCCTCTGTGAGAATCATCGAAATAGTTTAGTACAATGTGTACATTTATTGAAAACCAATGAGAGGAGAGCAGATTTTCCTGAAGTGCGGATTTAGGAGTGACCAGGACCTATGAACTATTTTAAGAGCGTTTCATTGTGTATATGTAAAAAAATATTTTTGTTGATTTATTTATATTGACGTTTTAATCCAAGGTATGAGAACAAACAACTGTACCAGACAGAACTGAAGTTGTGGTTGACATTTAGAGAATAGGTATGTGGCAGCCTGAAGCAATGCCGAACCTTTTACAAGCAATCTACGTTCATTGTTCTGGTGATGCAAACACGTTTTTGGACGTCATTAATAGTGTCAGAGAGAGCAGATGAAAGAACAAGCTCCAATAAATAATACATCACAAAAAATATCTAAAAATTGATTTGTTATATCCTTATGGCCAAAGATAGTTTCATTTATGACCTATCCTTAAGCGTTAGTCTTTGAAAGATTTGACTCTGCCAGTTTCACCTGAAGTTAAATCATCTTTATAGTGTTAGTATGGGTCACCTTGTTGCAGAGTAAACGTTTTCTGGTGGATGATGCTTTAAATACTTGAACTTGATTTGGCTTCACATTGAGAAAATGAGAATCAGGTTAGTAAAGTGAATTCTTTCCTTGAAAGGAGAAATTATCCCTATAACTCTTTGAACTGATGGCTAGGTTGATTAAAAAAATTCAGCTGATTGGAAAAAAACTTTGTGTGCGTTTTTAAAAAGTAATCATTTGAATTGATTTAAGTTGGTTAATGTCTTTTCCCCTAATTTTAAAGTGTACCTTTGAACAATATATGCAGTCTTTGCAATATATTCACTAAGTATGTTGAGATAACTTATCAGTATACCACATAAGAGAAAACTCACTAGTATCAGTGGGATTGTTTCCATTCACACATTACCTTCGGGTGCTTTCCTTCTTACAAAAAGGACTCTGACTCACTGGACCATAGGATCTTCAAATGAGAGTTCCTGTGTTAAGTAGACACCAATTTCTTTTAAATGATTTTCTTAACTTGATTAGATGCAGTATTGTGGGTTGTGACACGTCAATTTATTATTATTGGTATCTCTATGAGTAGTTTACAGCAGGGCTTCCCTATTCTGGTTTCTTGCTCTTTTTTTTGTTTGTGTATGACATGCCCTGAGTATCCTTGTTCCCTTAGTACCTGAGGCAGCAAATGTGCCTGATTTTTAGAGTCTGTGACTGTACTACAATTCTGTCAGGGGAGATAGAACTGCATATGAGGCAAATTCTTCCTTAGTGGTCTATGGTAGAAACTATCAAATTTCAAAAGGTTATTTTTTGCTTTTTGATTGTGATAGATATCCAAACGGAGACCACCTTATTCAGCGAAAACCCACACATCCAGTATAGTTAGTTCAGCATTGCTAACAGTGTGGGTAAATTTTGTTTAGCCATGATAAGAACGACTCAATAGAGTTCTTGTCACCCTCACAAATTAACAGAATATCATCTATAAATCTCTTCCAAATGTCTATTCTGGATCTAAAAGGATTTATATCAGTCAGGATGAATTTCTGTTGAAAATGATACACATACAATCCTGTTATGCTGAGCGCAGATGTGCTTTTCATGGAAGTCCCATCGGCTTGTCTGTGTAGAATTTTCTCAAATTTGAAATAATTCCTGATCAGTGCTAATCTAGCACACTCCAATATGAAGTGTTGTGGGTTGTGTATTCCCAGCTAGTAGAAAATACTATCTCCTCTAATACTCTGTGTGTCATCTTGAGGCGGTTTAGTTTAGAGACTTTCGATATCAAGACTGACCAAAAGATGTTTTGATTGGTCAAACTCCATATCCTTCGAAAAGACCAATAAATCTTTTGGTACCCTTAAGGTAGGTGGATGTGTCCGGAATTAGTGGCGTGAAATAAAAATCCCAAAATGTGGACAGAGAGCTGAACCTATCCCAGGGAGAGGGGGGACTTTTTTGGGAATTTTAGGGAGGGTATGAAGGTACGGTATTACTTTATCCGCTTTTCCTAAGGAACGAAGCCTCATGACTTGAGATCCACCCTCTTTCTTTAGCTTCTTCTGTCATCACTCTGATCTCTCCCACTAGACCCTGAGTGGGTTCTAAGTTTATGACTTTGTAGTTTTTCCATCTCCCAATAACCGCTTATGCTCTCTTCTTTAGTTGGAGGTTATTTGGATGACTATTCCCCTGCCCTTGTTCACTGCTTTGATTGTAATTTCAGGATTTGATTTTGGTTCATCTAAGGCGTGTTTCCCCTGATGGGACATATTGTGAATTGTTTTGATCTGTTTTATGTCAGTGGCCTCTACCTCTTTGAACAGTGCCTGCTAAAGTGCTAGGATCTCAATGGCTGTGGCTGTGGGTGTGGGAGGGGGGGCAGAACGTTGACTTTTTCTTAAGTCCTGTATTACCTTTCTCCTCTCCACAGTATCAGTGGTATTTGAAAAAAACGCCGTTAGTTAGTTTTTTTTCAGAAAAAATTGGATAATTTGCAATGTAACTGAAATTTGTCAAAATGAGTAGTTAGCACAAAACCTAAGTCCTTATTACAAGTTAAATCTGTGTAGGTGTTAAATCTCTATTGTGAAGCTTTACCAGCGATTGTGTTTGAGCTCATTCCCATTGGGTGCAATCTCTGTATATTGTCTTCCCACTGTATTTCTGTGTCTTGTTTTCTTTCTTCGATTTTGGATCCGCGACTCCTCCTTAAAACAGGGAATTTGTTCCTACCTGGAAACATCTGTGGAAATTCTTCAGTGTAGGGGAACCATCATCCAAAGTTTGAGGGGGCAGTGGAACAGGCTGTGGGAGTTATAGGAAAGATGGTGCCAAGGGCGAGTCTATAATCTTCCCCTGTACCTGCCTCTGCTCCTCCCTCTGTGTTCCTTTCCACTACTCCATCCTTCAGAATCAGATGATCCCTCATCTGAGGTTTGAGTATTTGATTTGTCCCCGCTCTGTGTGACAGATAGTACATAATCTTGAGACGGGCATAAAGTTTCTCAAATAAGAATCTCTTAACGTCCTTTGGGAATGTTTGTATTTTTCATTTGGGTTAAGAAATCCTTGTATCCTGTCAAATCTTTATTGATTTCTTATAATCACTTCTAGTACTTGTGATCATCATTAAAGTCTTATGTTGGTCTTCACTTATCTGAATTTTAACAGTTAGGGTGTTAGACAATCTCTTGGCTGTTTTAATAATCATAATGGGCCAATCCGGGATACACTACCATGCTGTCATTGCCTTATCTTTTCTTGAGGGTGGATCCTCCAAACAATATATAGTGTTGGTTGCTAACAGACCTCTTAGTGTTGAATTGGCGCTCCAATTTTAGGTCATGATTATCCCATGTAGTATTATTTTAATCTGATTAAATTTAAACTCAGTCTGTGAATCCCGGTCCTCACTAATGTTTCTCAAAGTATAGCACAGACTATAAACCATTAAGGGTGGACTTGATAAGATGGAGTGTACATTCTCATCAATATAGGAAAAGCCTACATTTTCTGTCATTTTGTTGGAGAATTTATCTAGACTCAACAAGTGCAACAGTGTATGTGTACCTAATAATGTTAGTGTTTTGGTCCTTAATGAGGATCCATATCAAGGGCTGTTGTAACTCTAACAGTGAGCTGACTTGGGTCCCTTATCAAAAGTATGTTTATTCCGGAAACAAGTGTGTCCCACAGCTCTACACTGCTTAAGTGTACTAAATCAAGGAAAGGAGATTAAATGGTTTCTAAAGTGGGTTTCCTCCACTTCCACCTCAACTACCTTGTTGAACCACAAGGGAGATTAAAAACAAACTTGCCACATGATACCATAATAAATACTTCTTTGGGGTATTCTTGGAGACAATTTTAATTCACTAACCTACCCAAAGCTCCCTATCACAAAAATAGCTGCCTCTGATTCAAGGTTGAGTCTTCCCAGCCACAGCCAGTATCTGGGTGAGGACGCAATGATGAATAATGCCACTGGAGTTTCCAGTGAGTGAGAGTCCTTTTTATAAAAGGGAAACCCCCTAGGGTAACGTGTGAATGAGAGACAACCACACCAATCCTAGGGAGTTCCCTCTTATGTGGTGTATTAATATAGATTAGTAACTGGAGGGAACTCACTTTAGAAACCTTCCAAATCCCCTTTCCTTGATTTGGGACACGTTATCAGTCATTTTATCACTTTCGATGTATAACCAACCAGTGGAGCAGGGAATGTGGAATAATTGCTATTATTTTTCACTTGCATGTGAGGTTTTCTATAAAAAAAATATTAAAAAAAATGTAAGGAAAAGTTAAATACCAAGTATAGCTTTCTTAACTCTATTACAGATCGATATGTAGGCAAACATCTTCACAAGTTAGAAAGCCAATTTTTAGATACATTGAGGAATTTGTTCTCCATGAGACCACTTTTTGACATTATCCACACAATGGCGCTTTCATTGGTTGTGGACATTCACGCCAAAACGTTGTTGAATTGGGAGGGTTTTAGTTACACATGACTTAGAGAATTAATACATAACATTACATTTTCTGAGTGCAATAGCGCTGTTCTAAGGTGTGTGAAAAAGTATACTTTGATGAATAATTTTGTATCTCTTGTCAAGGTATGAGGTCGAATAAGTACAGGCAGTTCTGCAAGTAAAAACATATATTGAAATATTTAACTTTCTCTATAGCTTAGTTATAAGTATTTCTAGAGAAGCAATCTATAGTTGCAGTACGGTGTAGTTTGGAAGGGTACCAAACCTTCTGCAGCTCCTGAAATGCTGGTGCACCCCTGGGTCAATTCCATTTCCGCCTATATATTTCCATCTTCCACAGAGCTTTGTTAGCTTTATACCATTAGGTGAAGATTTCCTCTTACTCTGATTTTCATACCATTGATATATATTAAAGATGTGGTTTTGAATAATCGGTATAGATTTTTCCTTCTTCCATGGGTGCATTTCAGGGAAATAGTCCTCAATCTAATCTGGGGGATTGCATTGGTTTGTACAAGAGAGGCCTTTAAGTTAATGAGTAAGGCCCTGCGCTGCAGTAACTAGAAGAACCCAAGTTCTTCCAGATAGCACTTCTTATTGAACAGTTTTCTGGTGCATGTGAAAAAGAGTTGAAGCCGGGAGGCACCTGAGTTACACATAACCATGCTCTCCAGCTATCTAAAGCAGATTGAATAGATAGTTTTTCCATCTCTGCCTTGCATTCCTGATCTCAGGAGTAGATTACCCTTACAGTGGCTGTTTCCATCAATTCTTCAGTATGAAAGACGCGGTTTATTAAAACATTTTATTGATATTCATCTCATAATAAAACACACCAGTACAGCACCTGATTATTTTGCAAGTGACACATTGACAAATTAATCAGAGCATATATTGTTATTCTGAACACTAGGTCATAGCCTTTTTCCACTATCTTGTGGAACTATCACATTAGTTGCACAATGCAGTCATATCCATCCCAGTTTGGCAGGAATGGCAAAGCTTACATATATTATGAACCCCCTCGAAATGTTCCGAGTGAGCATTTTACCTAAATAGTCAGTACTACACATCCCTTCCATTTTTTGCTGTATTTTTATTTGCTCATACCAATCACAGAGACTCAAGTTTGGTCTTAATTTTATTTTGCTTTTTTAACTACTATTAAACCGAATAAGCAAAGCCTGCGAGAAGGCACCAGAGACAAGCCTGCCGTGTCTTAGGGAGTATGTTTTTTCATCTGCCCAAATGGTATTCATCATCCTGCAAGACCACCACGGGTAGGATGCAACGTGCATCCTTTCAGATCTGGGGCACTTCTCTTCTATTTCTCGATTTTATACATTATTTGAGGTGCCATGTAAGCCCCTTGTACACATTTGTAATTTATAAGCTCAAACCTGACATCGGTAGCGAAAATCCTATGTTCGACACACACCCTTTGCCACAGTATGTATTACATATCTGCCCTGTAATATACTCATTGTGTCAGCTGTTGTCAGGATGCATACATGCCAGGGACCCCAGATGATGTGGCCCAAGTTTTTCACTGTGTGCAAACATAAACGGATAACACATTTATTTTGATCAAGCAAAGGAAGGCTATTGACAACAGAGGTATGATAGGGACCACACCTTTGATGGAAATGCAGGAATCTACATATCATAGTTTGAGTGCTACATAATACCCCTTGAAATCTGGGATAGACCTAACGCTCTTCCAACAGGAGTACAATCGTGTTATCCAGGCTGCCACACAGGCAGGAAATCTAGTTGTTTGAATATTGTATTGATAGTCTCCATGGACGTGCACTGCAGCACATATAGTAATCTGTGAATCATGAGCATTTTTTCAAATGTGGTTTGGCCCATCACGGACATTAAGGAGCTCAACCAGAACAGGACTGATTTTTCCAGCTTTTTGAATTAAGCGTGATGCTGATCCACAGATTCAAAATCTTGTTGAAAGAGATGGAAGCTATGTTACTTCTTTGCCCCTCCGACTCTCTGTGATTCCTCATTAGATCCATAGAGTATCAAATTATATTGCACACCCCAGCTTCTTTGGCATCAGGCTTTCTCAGACTTCAACAGGCACTGATCATGCCATTGCTAGTGATCCCAGCAACATCATTTCCAGTACTCGCTGTGCCATTTTTTTAGACACTAGCTTCAAACTGATCGCATTCCAGAAACTCCCACAGGCCCTTGCAACCCTTTGTCAATATACATCCTTCTAAGAAGATTTGCTTGGATAAATATGATATCAGGCCTCAATGAATTAACTTGGCAGAAACATATTTCTCGTTCCTGGTGGGGTCTTTGAAACACTGTTCCTGTAAGCACTGCCCTGTGCTTGGAGAATGAGGAATTGTATACAATGGTAGCTTCGTTGGCTCCCCCATCTGAATCCTTGCTCCTGGTAGTGGCCCAGCATTGACACTTAATAGGCACAAAGGTTGTTGCGGAACCCACATTATTAGCCGACAAATTCTATGACTGCACACCCAGTTGGTCGGCCACTAGATTTGACACCATCTTTGCATATATTATCCTAAAGCAATGTATTTTGTGGTGATGACGATCTCTATGCATTGTATGGTTTTGTTCTCTTGCGTGGAAAAGTACACCAAAAGTGTTAATATACAAAAAGACGTTAGACCAATAGATTGATCCTTCGTTGTGACAGATTAACACAAATGCAATTGCGATCAGCTCTGGACTCTGTCCTTGGCCTGATTTTGAATGGTATGCATCCCTCTTACTTACATACTGCCAAAAAAGTATAAAACAATGCCAAAAATTAAGCCAGTTATGGGCAAAAGGCAGCAGATCAAACACTGCTGATGACCAGGGACCTTGCAGTTGCATGGACACTGGTCTACGCATGCACAAGCAGGGATGGCTGAAGTCCTCAACAGCAGGGGTTAGTTAGTTACTTGCCCTCTGATGTAAAACATCAACTTGATTTTGTAAACAGATTGAGGCACTGCATCAGAAAAGGACTGGTGCTGCCACAGGCAAATCACTCATCATCATGATAGTAATGTTTATTTTGGAAAACAAGCTCCATAAAAGATAACAATACATGCACAATCAGCACAAAATAGTCATTAAAAACCACAAATGCCTTAGAAAAAAACAAAGCAAACCAAATAAAACATCCATCAAACAAGTTATGAAACATCAATCTAAAACACAATTAAATACCCATAGGTATTATTTTTACTTATAGCACCCCTTAAAACTCCACAATGTGCAAACATATGCGTTCATTGGATAACAGCAACAGAAAGGTGATAGCAGGCCTCACGTGCAAAACATTCATACCTTTAAGAAGGAATATACTAAACTTACAGCACAAATCTGAATAAAACACACAGAACATGACAAGATGGAGGGCATCTTTATAAAAAAAAAAAAAAAGTACCAGATCTGCAAGGTTCGAGGCCTTTAACCAGGGACCACCCTTGAGGAACAGCCAACAAATTATGTACAAGGCCAAACCTGAATCTTATAAAAAGATGATAATGATAATTGTTACCAGAATTAAATAGGACTGCCAGTGTAAAAAAAAAGTACTACAAGTTGAGTTGAGGTCCTACGTGGAAGCATTAGGGGTATAAAGATTCTGTACAAAATAATTGTTACAATTCCAAATAATTAAAGTGACCCCTAACAAATACATGGAGCCAATGTCACAAAGATTTGCCTTGCAACCCAAATTATGTGAGACAATGGTGGCGAGTCCACTCTTGGCCCTACCAGGATTTCTCAGAGTAGCAGGTTTAAGAATAGAACTAAAGCCATTAACACACAGGGAATTAGGAAGATTCCAAGTTTCTGGGCAGCAAACAATACTAAAGCTTTGAATCAACTTTACCCAAAAGGAATCATTCGGTTTGCAACTTATCCTAGCTTTGTTCCAAATTAGAAGCACAAGCTTGTCCTGAACAAGAAGGTAATTTGGGCAAGAACCATTAGAAAACATTGCATGTCAATCATTATCTGTGCAGCTCAGAACTTGGAACCTGTTTGACGTTGACCCAAAGGACTCCTGTAAGCGTGAGGAAGACACTTTACCTATAGAATATCTAGTTGCAGTGGGCAGAAAAAGGCAATGGGTAGGCCTGTATCCTTGACACACCCATAAAGGCCTGGGCAAACAGTAAAACCAGCTTACCAGCTAGCTCCAGGAAGTCAACATTAATAACCACACAATCTCCAATCACATTCTACTCACCCTGGCTATCCCACCCAACTCTTCTAACCATGATTCTGTGCCTGAATAAAAAAGATTCACCACTGTTGTGGCCACAACACCAGTGTGCCTCTTTATTTTTAACCTGGTCAACATTTTCGAAAGCTTCTTCTCTTAGCTGTGCTATGTTTGTATCAACCATAACATATGTAGAAGCATTGGGGAAAAGATCTAAAACATTATGGGTGCAGGTACCATTCACTGAAAATGGTCTGTTCTACTGCCATCCTCAAAAGAAACAGTAAGACTAGTGGGGATGGAGAATAGAAAAAGAAGGCATACCAGGCTGTGAGTTGCTAAATGACACCTATGTGGCACAACGTTCTAAGCTACATTCAGTCTAGCTAGCAGTTGCTGGACATTCTGACAGCACCGGCAAGGCTGCAACTTTCAAGCCACCCATCTGCCTTTGTTCGTCAGTCTCGCCAAACTTGGGAATAGGGAATAGAGAGGGCAGCAATAATGGACAATGGTAGAAGGAGGAACGCTTGCTGAGTGAGAAGCTAGACTGATATGATTAGTTTATCAGCAGAGAGCCTGGCTAAAAATGTATTATGTGAAGTTTTAAGACTGTCATCCATCTTGCTGTTGTCCATCTTGCAGTACAAGTGGGGCAGCAACCGGTCATAAATTAGCTTCATTCCTCCAGGATCAATACCACTATGAGGACAAACCCAAAGCCATCCATATCAGTCCCCACACCCCAGAATGTTCTCCATCCGACCCCAACACCGGTTTGCCTACCCTGAGGACAAGAGTTACTGGATTTCTCTTTTTCCGCTTACAAGCCAGAGGATCCAGTTCCAAGATAGGTTACGCAAGGAAGCAGTGAGCATCCACAGAGAGAATCAGTCAAGCTGGCGCCTTGGTCTAAAGGATGGAATCATTGATCTCCGAGTTTGCCGGAGTTCTTTTAATACTAGATAATTTATCAGAGCTCCTCATTGCTTCCACAAATATAGATATGTCCACTCCAAGTTCTTCATTCACTGTGAGGATCTCATCAGAAAGAGCCACAACCGCTGACATCAGATAAGACAAGATTGAGGACGTCTGGCAAGTGCACCTGTCTAGATGACTTTTAAGATATGACACAGTTTGTCGCTTACCCATGATGTCATACATGCTAAACGAAAGACAGAAGCCCCAGCTCAGCCTTTTTCAGACGCAGACTGGCCTGCTCTAGGCAGAGTCTTAGCCCAGGCATTGCCTAGGTGCATAAATGCCTTAGGCTCTATGCAACGTTTCCAAGTGGGCCTCTGGCCCTCCAAGGAAAGAGAGATGCTGGGAGATTGAGTTCACTTCCCAGTAGTTCCACTAGTTTAGTAGGGCGTCCCTAAATCACTCACTTCTATTCGGTCTGATCCAGACAGGCCCCAGCCCTCGTACAATCCATGAAGGTTTTCATGTCTTTTAACCCCTGACCTCTGACTTTACCATACAGTGCATGAGTTGACTCTTCTTTAAGAGAGAAAAAAGCAGTCTCTGTCTACTGATGCCGCTTGTCCTCGTTCCTTTATTTTACTCTTCCTGTGGAATCTTTTGGCAGATTAGGAGTAGCTGAGGCCTGGAATGTAGAAGTCAGATAAATGTATTTGCTTTGTAATTCTTATTAGTACTAGCTGATGTGGTGTTTGTACACCAAACATCTCAACTAGCACTCTGGCATTGGCCATAATCTAATTGATTGGCTGCATTTCAGTAGAGGACGCTTGTAAGGATATGTAGCTGTGAGGATGTTTACATTTGAGCCACATATTAGTTGTGCTACACTCCCAGTACTAGTTAAACAAAGCTATAAAGTGAACAATTTTTAGAAGCAGTTTCTCATCTCTCCACTAGGTGCGAGGGTGACCCCAGACTGGGTACTCGAGCGGGAAGTTTATCATGTCACCATCAATGCCAGCCGTGTCATTTGATGAAAACGTAATGTAAAATGTTTAGTTGGGGATATTAGAGAGCAGTAAAACAACAGGCAGTATACTATGCAAACCATATCACAAAGCAAAAAGGCAAGAGCAATATTAAACATTTCGCATAAAACATCTTTTGCATAACACTACCGGCTGAATAATAATAATAAAAATAATTTAAAAAAAATAAAAACGACACTTCCAGATCCCTTAGCAAGCAATTGAGAGCAATCTCCATCTCCTCATATACTCTACTTTTCCTTATTTTACTAGGTTACCGCTTAAATAAACTTAAGAAACGATCCAACTGGCTAATAAACTTAAAGCTCACAATGTACTGATAGAGCTATACTTCGTCAAGAAATGTGTACAAATACCTACATGAACAGCACCGACTTCATCAACACATCTCTTAACAATGGAAGATTCCCTGGCTAACTGCAGTGAGCAATTGTTACACTTCTCCTGAAGAAAAAGATGGCTGAGCACAAACTCTTAGCCAACTGCAGGTCAAATTGAAATCTTCCCCCGACTTTGTTAAAAGTCTTAGTGAACTAAGCCAGAGGGCAACTGTTGGTGTATGTGAAACAACTCAAATTACTCCACGACTGCCAGTACGGTTTCAGGCCCCTTGCAGGAGCAATCACTACAGTAGCAAACATCCAAGAGGACTGCCCCATTGCCTTGATAAAGAATAATAGACAGATTTGTTTCTTCCAGACATAAGTGCACCTTTTCTTTAATACGAACATCTGAAGGTAAAATAAATATAATGTTATTAGTATTGTAATAATGACCACATCGGACAAGATTACATTAGTGGCCTCCTAGCATGCTAGTATATGAAAAATGATCACATCAGTGCATCTGGCAGACTTGCTACCAGTAATCTGAAAAAGGCTTTCTCAATTTGGAATGCCTCTACATGGGTACTACACAACAGCCATAGCTACAGTGCACCAAGATAATAAATCTCCCCAATTCCAATTAATGTATTGCTCAAATATCCCCTTTAAATATAATGTGTATTTGTAAAGTTGTTTCTTAATCAACTGAATTGGTTTTATAAGAATTTCAACTCGAAATTCTACCATTTTAAACAGACATCCATTTATTTATGAGTTCTAAAAAACACACACATTTCCCTCTCAAATACACTCTTCTCAATGTTGCTATACATATTTTAATTCAACATTACAGAAATTTCCAATTTAGTGGGCTGGGTTGCACACAGGAGAGCTACTTGCAAGTAGCTGGAGAGCTACATGTAGCTCACAAGCTATTTGTTGGAGAAGCCTATAATAGACAGTGGTATCCCAAAAATACCGAAAGAGTATGTATTATCGTTATTCAGGTTCTTGCAATAGATCGAGCCATTCTGCAACCATCCAAATTACTGATTCACGTCCTTGGAATAGGCCACGCCATTTTCCAACCATCAAAACCACTGAATAGGAGTAGTGTTTAATAAATACCATCAAAGAGGGGTCCCTGGCACCATGCCACATGCGTCAGCACAAATGCCACTCCTCCGTCATGCCTGTGAGGCTTTAACCAAGCTTATTGAGTAATGCCACTTAATATTTCATGTGTACTCAGAAAATACCTAACTAAACCTCTGTCTTGTTAAAAAACTGGGAGTCAGACCAACAGCACAAACTGCGTGAACCATATGTATTGTGAGGGAAAACCTCAAACCTGTTTGCGTGGTACCAGAATGGAGGTTCTGGTGCTTGGACACACAGAGGATGACACAGTTCCATTTTCAATTACATTTATCTTAGCTTACAACTGCAACTTCAGTACACAAGGTCAGACGCAGAAATTAAAAGCATCAACTTCCAGATCGCTGTGCTCTGCAAGGTCCAAGTCTTGAACTAAACAAACCAGTGAGTGCATTAGAGTGAAGGTCGTAAACATTTGATATCCCATAGTCCAAGCCATAGAGAGCAGCCCACCATACACACAAGTGAGGACTTGAGACCTCACAACCACAAATAACAACACAGCAACTGAGTAGCAGTGAGTCAGGGTAACTGCTTGCAGTCATCAATGTACTATTCAGCATACTATATACTTAGTATAGGTTACCACTTCTACCACACTCAAATGTTTTTGTTGTGTGCCCCCTTAACTGTTCAAAAAGCGGAAGGCCAAGCATCAAAGCATTCCTTTGTATGCCACTGTGATTCCGGTCATCGCCCACCCAAGATGGCGACTTGATTTTTGGACGTGAAGGCGATGTGTTTGGTGCTACCGAAAGCACTCCAATCATATATAAAATGCTACGCGTCTGTGAGCTAAAATAGAAATGGACATACTAAGGAATCAAACTAAAATCACTAAATGCCTGAAACATCTGTCACGGAAAGGGGGAGTAAATTAGCTATTGTCACAGCACTTTATATGTGTGGTATTCTTCCTTTGTAGTGCCTTTCATAGCCTGGCACGTGTTATGTTCTATTCCATAGTTTATGTAAGGAATGATACTTCTGCAGCATGTTTTTGCATATTCCCATGAAGCTATTAAGCTGGAGAGATTGATTGGGAGTACATTGTAAAAATATGTTGGCAAGTTGTTAGAAAATGGCAGATGGCAATACTTTCAGCAGTTCCAAATGACACGAAAGTGTCCTGTGTCATTAAAAAAGATTTTACTCTCATTAAATATTTCCAATTAAGCTCAGTTCAAGAATACATGAAGATTGGAATCTTATTCATTATAATAATTCATTGCAAATTTGAGCATGTTTCATTCAAATCTTTTTTACAACTTAATAACATTAACCATAAAAATGCCAATGCAGTCACTTAAATAACCGTAAATGTGAAGTGAATTAATTGCAATTTAAAACATGATTTGAACTAAGACATGGAGGTCAATATCGTGCAGTTTCTAATTTACTGTCTTCAATAAAATGGTTACATTTGAAGAATAATTTGAAACACGCAAATTGTCTTCATGCTATGTTAAAAAAGTCTTTTCACTAAGAAACAACGTTGCTAGATATATACTTTTTCTCTTTTAAGACCAACAACGAACCAAAATAAAAAAAGACTTTACGACATTCAAGTGAAGGGATGTTATGTTTACAATTCAACACATAAAAACTTTTTATTTTCCCGAATTAAAATACGATGTTGAACTTTTTCCCCCATGGATTTCTCTTGACCTCCGTGTCAAACGGTATGTAGCAGTACATTTCACATTACACAAAATAAATGAGGTTGTAGTTGAACTCACATGTGCTGCGTATCCTAAAATATGTTATACACAGTTGTAAAGCTGAAGCACTACTGTCATCATCTAGATCAGAGGACTTTGGGCTTTTTTGCTCTGAGCTCCCCAAAACAAAATGTTTTGTAGTGGGGCCCCTTCCAAAACTTCATGGCAAAGCTTAGAGGAGTGGAAGAGGCAGTGCTGGGCGCAGAGGGTGGGTTTTTGAGATCATTTCAGCTTTTTCTGTAGCTCACAAGTTACACAAAATGTGAGACCTACAAAAGAGCAAATTGATGAAAAAACACAATCGACAAAAAGCACCACTCCCCATAATTGGGGTGTTGAGAGCAATTCTTGGCCCCAGTGCATCTGTACCTTCTGCACTACTGGTAGCAAAACCCCTAAATAGCAGGCTATCTTATCCACCTCTTTCACCCCTTCCCCGCCATGCCTTACTGTAACTCCAACCTTGAAGCAGGCTGTCTATCCCATTCTGGAAACAAAGAGTTCCCAAATGTTGAGCTTCTTTTTTTGCAGCAAGGGTGTCATCTGCCCTAATGCTAGCAAGGTAAATAAGGTCATAATTATGATGCCCTGCATCCCTCCGACACATGGTCTAAGTGCTGCTGCACCTGCTTCACTAATGATAGCTTCTGCCTTGTGAAGCAGCCTTTCTTCCCTGACCTTTGTAAAAGAAAATGGGCCCCCATCTTGCTCTGTCCACCACTCTGCTATCTTCTAGCACCCACACTAAATTGCCTCTTCTGATTCATTGTTTTCCTTCTTTGGGAAATTGCTCCGAGGCCCAAAGCCACACTGCACAGAAAGTGGGCACTGGGCCCTAATTCAAGGATGGAAAAATTGTAAAACAGCTATAGCTGCGTTCTAGTTGGCCCATCATACAACTGGGCCTGATCGGACTGCACCTGCAGCACCAGGGACACCTGCAGCTCGGCTAACCAAGCTGCCTTCTCTACCCTCTCCATTAAGTACATAGCCATCTGAAAACATGTTACCTTCTCAAAATAATTTAGAAATATCAGTCAGTTGATTATTTCTTATTCTCCCTCCATTGCAACATTGCCAAACCCCATTGTTTGCATATATCTTACCAGTATTCACAATCATCATCCTAATACACAGATCACCCTTGATACATTTCTGAGACTTGTCAAATTTACCATATTCTCCACCTCTGATATTATGGCTTTAAAACTCTTTGGTGGTATGCCCTGTCACTTATACTCAGTAGTATCTTAATATCCACCACCTCCTACAATCTACTCAAACTCTTTCACTCTATTTCAACAATTAAAGATTCCATTTATTGATATCCATTTGTGTTAAATCACCCTTCACAATGCTGACCTTAGTCCTAAATATCCATAGTTATTCTTTCAACATATTCACAAAGTCCATTACATTACATAATAGCAGTAGTATGTTTCTGCTGTCCGTTGTCATATTTTGCTTCTCACAACCTTGCACTTAGAATTGCCAATGTATAAATGAGTGATAAAACCTCCCTCAATAAGCATTTCATGTCGGACCCGCCTAAGAAGAGTCCAAAGAAATCCTACCACCAGTTCAGTTGATACTTGCCTCATCAACTTTACATCAAACCACGTGCTGAACAATCTATCACTATAATTATAAATGACTTTCCTTACCATCAAAAGTTACTTAAGTATTCATTCCTCTTTCTGCCATGAACTTAGATGAACCTAAATGAGATTTGAAGTCAGAGCCCATGATATATGATGTTTATCAGTCTGCCTGCACACCGCTGTTGATTTTTCACTTGCTTTATCTTTTCATTCATATGTGCTTCCCAACGTACTCCCTTTGGTTTTCCCCAGTTAACTGTGTCCTAAGGGTGCCTCATGAAATACTGAGTCACATAACTATAGGTGCTTTGTATTAACATCGGTTTCCTTGCACTGACTCACCTTTAGCCTTTTACCCTTCTAAAAATTATCCCTCACCTGGTTAACACGCCAGCTTCCTAACATGCATCTTCAATTGCCACATTCACCCCATGAACCCATGGAATCTAACCCCAACCCCCTATTTAGTCGCAGCTTTCTCTTCTCCTTTAACAGGGCCCTATCTGTCACAACATTGTTCTTGTTAGAAACATACTCTCCCATAAATTAATACTAGTATACATTAATCAGTTATCCCCCAATTAAGCATAACCTTTTCCTCATCAGCAAATTAATTAATGGATTATATTTAATGTAATTAGGAAAGGCATATTCCATATAACGATAATAAAATGATTTGCAGCTCATTGTCTTGCCAACACCTCCCTTTTTAAATATTTTCCAAGTTCAATGCCCGTTGTGGGAAACCCACTGCCACTTCGCCTCTTCCTATAACTGTGTGAGAAGAGCCCCTCATCTTTCATACTCTCATTTATCTTAATCTTGGTTTGACTTCTTGCATCAGATGTGTAATTACTGTAAAACGTAACTGCAAACACAGACTTCATAGGGTGAAACATGGTCAGCAGGAGAAGTGTGAAATAGACTTCTATTTCACACTTCTCCTGCTGACCACGTTTCACCCTATGTTAAATTGACCTTGGTACTTTGGAAACTCAACTGTTGCAACATGGTCTGTGTCAGAGCTGACAAAAAAGCGATTGCAAAACTACAGAATCAAGCAGCCAGGCTCTGCAACATAAAGATATCAACTCACTTCTTTCTGGCCCAAGGATACTACTTGGCCCCCAATAACACAGAAAATAAAGTTTAAATTTCTCTATACCATTTTCAAAGGCCACATGGGTCTTGAGGAAAAGGGGCCGAAGGAGGTAAACATGGTCATGGATCTTGTCTTTGTTTCCCTCTGTAGACTCTGCCACAACACTCCCTAGTTGGAGAAAAGGGATACTTGCATATTACTTGCTGGGCTTCAGTGGTGATACTCTGCTTTGCATCACAAGCCAGCACTGTACAAAATTTTAATTAAATCATATCTTTCATCCCAGAAAATATTCTTCACACACTTTTCTTCGTTCATCAGTTTTCCCTTTCTGTAGTAGTTGCTTTATAACCTACATTATGAGAAAAGTGATCAATGAATCTGGAGTAATATTGCACAAGCCCCAGATACTGTCTTGATATTTGTATTATGGAAATTTTTAGGGGCGAGCGCAAAGCGCTCCGTCCCCTGTTGTAATCTCTTTGCCTTTTAAAATCTGCTTGCTTTCATTAGTGAAAGGCATGCATATGTCATGCCTTTTCTGATGTTTAGCCCTCCTCGAGCGCACCGACCAACTACTGAAAACATACGAGGCTCGATGTTTTCCGTCTGGTTTCTGGACTACTTTTGCTCCTTATTTCGTAGCGCGATCTCGCTGGGCATGACATCCATCCTGTTACATAGGTAATTGCCTTTTTGCCGGTTACATGGATAATTTCACTTTTGCCGATAGGTTTCACTGCGAGCTAACTTTTATTTCCCTTTGTGTGTCTGCTTTGCGCTGATGGCGGCCGTCGGCTCGCTTATGTGAAACTTTTACTTTTCAGTTTATATGGCAAGAAAAGTCCAGTTAGTTATGGGATACTGTTTTACTTTAATTTTTCAATTTATGTGGCAAGAAAAGTCCAGTTAGGAGTTTACATTGCTAATAGCTCTAAATCAAGCAAACGCGAGACCCATTACATTGCAAATGCTTGTTTAATATTGAATCTACTTTCTGGTCTTGTAGCTGCCTTTGTGATTGTGATATTCCAAATATGTGACAGTTCATAATGTTATTTTGCATACCTCCAAATTGATTTTAATATCCTTTCCAAACCACCTTCCTGCTAACCCTTAGCTCTATATAATGCAAATTCGCTTTTTCGACATTTGGCGATGTTCTCACTTGAGCCTCAATAACGTTTTTCCACAAAAGATCCCTAGACCAGATGTGTGTATTACTCTTTTTAAGGTCAAGCCAACTAGATAGCCCATGAACTTTCTGTTACAAGGCATATTGTGTCTTTCCAAGAACATAGAGAAGCTCTGAGCCCACCCATTACATTCTACTGTCTTGCTCTCCTTGGCATTCTAATTTGCCTGCTTTGTATTTGTATCACAGCTTGACAATCTTGTGTGAGTCTTTCCTATGGAGCATTACTATTGTACAATCTCTTTGATTGGGTGGCATCTCTTCATCCACAGTTTGCTTTTAAAGCACTACTTTTTTCTTTTTTGTAAAGAACTCCATTACAGTGTGTGTATTAAAGTTGTTTCCCTCGTATAAATCTTTCACCATGCACTCAATGTTAATCTCTGTGGCCCAATTATTTCTCCTCATCCTTTTCCTTTTTGCTTATGTACGTCTCCCAATGGCTTTTCCCACCCGCGCATCCCATGTTGTTTTTTTCCCTCCCCATGTTGCCTTTGTTCCTGCCCTCCTCCTGGTATTGCTTTCTCATTACTTCATCCTGCCTCCCCTGTGTTTTCAAGTTCCCTTCTGTGTTGTTTTGGATTTTCAACCCAACTCGGATCGGTTAGTAACAAGAAATAAAAGGGCCCTCATCTTGTAGATGCATGCATGTATGGTGCATGCTCCTAAAATGACACAGGCAGCCACATTAGAGGCTTTTTTTTTTTTTTACTTTAGCTACACTGCACAGCATTGCGGCTTCTGTGCAATGTGGAGAAAAAACATTAGCAAAGCCAATTGGTCACAAGTGCAAGGCCTATTGGCTTTAGCAATGTTTTCTCAACTTCTGGGAATTCTGGTACCATAGGGTTGTGAATTCCCGTGGAGGGAGGTAACCCAGAAAATAGCTAACGTGCAAAAATGTTTTTTTGTTTTTCTAAGAAAAATGGGAGGGGGGGGAAGTACTGTGCAAGAAAATGTGTGTTCTTTAAAAAGAGCAGTATTTGTAAATATTTCTTGCTATTGTAGTTTCTGCGTACTTTGCAGCTTGCGAAGGAAAGAGGTATGAATTCCCTGGTTGAACTCACAGAAAGCCATAGATTTCTGAACAGTCAACGACATTTGGAATTCAGTGAAGGATCATTTGTGTAAACCACTAATGTTTTTCCTAAATAAATTAATTGACGAAATAACAAAATAAAAGTAAGGAAGGAAAACTTGAAATGTGTGACATTGTTTTCCTCTGTAACGTTTTGCAATGAAGGATGGCCTACAACATACACCATTCCGTCTATCAGAATGTCCTGGTTGCAGAGATATGTAGTGTTTGTCAGTTTTACAAAACACATGAAACCTAAGGCCATCAACTGAGTTAGAATTTAAGATTTTTCATTGTGTTTTGACAGTGCATCAACAGTCAAAACAAATAATCCTACTAGCCTATTTTAAATTACTTGACGAAAGAATTGAGGAGTTCCGATCAGAACACCGAAACTCAGCTGGAAGAAGTTAACCTGCGGCAGAGCTAGAGGTTTGCGTGCAACGGAAGCACTTGACAGGCAGTGAAAACTGATCAGGGCAGCTGACCGACATGGAATACCGATTTGGGGAGGTCACATACGGAAAAAAGAGGACCGCCATTAAAGATCAAACATATACTTAAAGTTTTTAATGAATTATCTGGACTACCCTCATGATGGATAATATCACGAGGAGTTCTGTGGAACGTTTCAATTCTGATATTTTTATGAGACAATGCACCTCATTGCAGCGACTCACTGCGCATTAGTATACATTCCTGTGTTTGTCCGGCCGTTTTAAAAACAGTATGTAAATCAACAGTGGTCCTGAAGAAGGTAGTAACGATGGTGTGAATCCACCGAAAAGTACGTCGATGACAGTTGTCTAACCCAGTTTGGTGACAACACCACAGAAGGAGGAGAAAATGTTGAGCCCCATCTGTGTTGTGGGGTGTACAATACTTCTGAAATGAGTGTAAGTTGTGTGTTATGTGGTATGAATGGTGTGATAGAGTTAGGAGTGAACTGGAAGGGACAAATGGAGTTGTGATTTTTGGGATGTATCAGTGATAATGTACAGATAACAATTTGGATAAAGGTGGCGTTATTTGGTGTTCGGGCAATGTTTGTCAATTTTGATATTTCTGTACGAAATTGTGGTATTCATGACATTAAATTGTATGAAAATTGTAAAAAAATGAAATGAAAAAAATAATTAGGTTTAATGTGAAAGTATATAAATTGTAAGTTGGGTCTTTCCACCGAGGATTAATTTTCATTACGTAATTTAAAACAGGCTAGTGGGAGTTCCCGAGCCTGTGCAGTAAAGTAGGCTTTCTGTAGGGGGGCCTCTTGTTTATGTAAATTGACAGTGCATCAAAACGTAAGGTATGCATTTTTTGCAATGTGTCCAACATTTTTGAATTTATCACAAGTAGGTGTTTGTATAACTCTGAGCTTGGGCTTATTTATAATATCTTGGGATTTTTAGCCTGTTAACTCTTGGCAGACCACCTTGAGTATGTGGGTTTTCTTCCTAAATCCATAAAAAATATCATTTTTGGAAGATG
This sequence comes from Pleurodeles waltl, assembly GCF_031143425.1. Classification (NCBI taxonomy): domain Eukaryota; kingdom Metazoa; phylum Chordata; class Amphibia; order Caudata; family Salamandridae; genus Pleurodeles; species Pleurodeles waltl. The sequence goes on along the minus strand of NC_090447.1, from coordinate 1,171,346,893 downwards.
TGCTTTCCTAATGTTCCCTGTCTCTTGATTTATACTTGGAGCTTTTTGCACTTCCTTACAGAGTAGGCTTTAAGTTAGTCTGTCTGTAGAGTTCCGCTGGCTTTTAAACTAAACATACTTTGCTATGGTCTGTTTATCTACCTAATACTGAGTCTATTTCGTTCTCTATATGGAAGCAGACTCCTTCAGACCTCTTGCTGGAATATACTTTGATTCTGGCTGCTATACACCTTATGTTAATTCTCTTACCTTATTTGATTTTGACTAATTTTGAATGCAGATTCTCCATGATTTAACTAACACATTTTGCCTTCAAAAATGTACTTAATTTTGAAAAATCCCTTATGACCATCAGCATGGCGGTTCACTGGATATGACATCACAGGTCTTATATAGGTGCCAACCCAGTGCACTGACATCAGTTCTTTTCTTTCTGCGCCAGCCTATGCGCAGCTCAGAAGAAGAGCTAGCCCCACTTTTTCTTTACTTTTGTCAAAGCTTTTTTGACATTCTGATGCATCGAGATGTTGTCACGGAAGACCGAACTCAGGCTTTGCTACTCTTGTCACCAGATTAGGTCTGTGACAGATCAGCACCTCATGTGTCTTTGGGGTTTGGAGCACAACCACAACCCAAAGTCGTGCTCTCAGTGCCAGGCCATGAACTTGAAAGCTTTGAGGGAGCAGTCCCTAAAGCTACTTGCATCCCGGCGTAAGGCTCAAAGTCGTTCCTGGTCTCGGTCCAGAGGAGGGTCCAGGGACAGCTTGTGGAGCCCACACTGTTTGTCGTCCCACTCTTTAAGTCCTTGGGACATTCAGGTAAGCACAAGAAGAAGTTGAAGAAGAGCCAGCTTTCTTCCACTTCAGCCCGTTGGTCAGATGACGTGACATGGGAAAAAGAGCATTGTCACTGAAGGCCTCCATCCTCTGAGCCTACTTCTGGGTCGGCTTCACACCTCCCCGAGTTTTCAGGAGCCAGAGCCACTCCTATCCAATTGCGTGAGTTATACGACGCCATGCACCTCATCTTTGGGCAGTCCGACCCTGCCACAGTGCCTTTGGGTCCCGCAAGCTCGGTAGGAGCCCCCTTGGGTCCCACACCAGTGGCTTTGTCCTTTACTCTGGAGGGCACCTAGGGATATGTTTCCAGATCCGAACCGGTGTCAGTCATACCACCGCAACCTTCCCCGCTGACGGTTCAGTCATCGATGCTCCTGACACCACCCAGGCCCATGGTCAGTGTCAATCCTATACTCACTCCAGACTCCAACACGGAGCTAGACCGGCATTGCTCAACGCCGATTCTGACTTCGACAGGGATCTTTCTCCCTAGATCGGATCCTGGCCCTTATTCTTATGGGTACAAGTACGGTGAGAGTATGGAGTGGTCGCTAGACCATTCAGAATACCAGCTTGATGACCCCATGGACTGGGATCAGAACCTGGCAGAGGCCAGTGGTCTGGACACTTCTCCTGATGCTGGCATGCTTTCTCCCCTATCATGGCTACGAAGGAGGGAGCTTCTTATTCAGTGGTGTTTAGGAGAGCAGTCGCGGTCTTGGGGCTAGAGTTGCCTTCGGTGGCCCCCTGGACTAACCTCCTGACGGAGGTGCTTCAGCCTAGGGCTTCCTGTTCAGAACCCCATTTGGCCTTTAATGCAGCCCTCACTGAGGTCCTGCTGGGTACTGGGTCCAGACCCAGCACAGGGGCTCCTGTTAATAGGACAATTGCCCACACCTTAGACAAGATCCTAATGATCCAGTGTCCTGGCGCAATACCCCACCCCTGAGAGCTCAGTTATCCAGGCCTCTACATCCCCAGGCACATTCCCTTCTGCCCCCCAGATAGGGAATCCAAAAGACTGGATCACTAGTCTGGCATTGTGGTCTGTGAACACTGCATGCCTTTTGGGCCGCTATTCCCATGCTTTATGGACAAGGTTGCGCAGGTGCCTCCGCTGGTTCCGGAGTAGGCCTGGGCCATTCTCCCTCAAGCTGGTGCTGACTGGAGGGATGCAGCAAAGTTCACAATACGATGTCGACTGGATATGACCGACTCACCAGGTAGATTGGTTGCATCAACAGTGGCCTTAAGGCACCACGCCTGGCTGTGGACATCTGGCTTTTCGGGGGATGTCCAAGCCACGCTTATGGACATGCCCATCAATGGCATCGGTCTATTCGGAGACAAAGCAGACGCAGCGCTCGAGTTCTTTAAGGAGTCCAGGGCAACGGCCTGGACCTTGGGCCTCGCAGCTGCCCCTCGTCCCCCTCAGTCTGCTTTTTGCCCCTTTCATGGCTTCGAAAGGGGTGCCCAAACAGGTCCCTTTCCCTCCAGACACAATGCCGTGCATGATGCCCAGCTTCTGCGTGGCCGGGGATGTGGGATCCAACGTCCTTGTGGATCCAGGGGCTAGCATCTGCTCATTCCACCATCCCTCCATCTGCAGCCTCCAACCCTTCCTAGCCTGGCACTTCTGCAGCCGGAAGGGACTACTCTCTCCCCTTTGAGACTACCCCTCCATCCATGCCCCCATTCTATGATTAAATGACAGAGGAAGACCTGGCACTTCTCTGTGGGAAAGGTATGGCTCTCTTGGCCAAGAGAGTCCCTGTGCCAGAGGTAAGTTGTGGTTGTAATTACTGCTACTTTCTGGTGATCAAAAAGGACGAGGGCCTCCTGTTCTTCTAGATTGTAGACCTCTAGTCCCTCAAACTCTTCCTAAAAAAAAAGAAAACTTCAAAATGCTCACTCTGGCTTAGGTCCTATCTGCCCTGGACCCAGGAGACGGGATGTTAGTGTTGGACTTGCAGGACACATATTTCCATATTCCCATCCTGCCTGCCCACAGATGTTAATTGCGTTTAATGGTAGGCTACAAGCATTTTAAGTTTATCCTGCTCCCCTTTTGCCATACCAGCGCCCCTTAGGTGTTCACCAAAGTGGTGGTGGTGTTTGCAGCCCATCTGCGTAGGTCAGGGGTTTCCGTGTTCCCCTACCTCGACAACTGGCTCTTGAAGGCGTTCACTGGGGTTCACTATAAACGTCCGGAAGTCACACCTCACTCCCTCTCAGAAGCTCCCTTTCATCTGCGCTGTTCTGGAAAGAGTGCAGTTTCGGGCCTATCCTCCCAAGCGGCTAATCTAGGATATTCAGGTTATGATACCAATGTTCCAGCCTCTATCATGGATTTCGGTGAGAATGACTCCGACTGCTGGGCCTCATGGCCTCCTGGTGGTGACACATGCCAGATGGCATAAGCGGGCATTGCATTGGGACCTAAAGTTTCTGTAGGTGTGGCATCAGGGGAATCTCTCTGACATGGTCTGGATCTCGGAGGGAACTGCACAAGATCTGCAGTGGTGTCTTTTGAACCACGATTGAGTTAGAGGTAGATCCCACTCCCTTCCCCAACCAGATCTGACAGTAGTGACAGGTGCATCATTCCTGGGATGGGGCGGCCACGTGGGAGAGGCAGAAATCAGAAGCATCTGGTCTCCAGCGGATTCTGGGCTCCATATCAATCATTTAGAGCTCAGTGTGATCAGGCTATTATTGAAAGCATTCCATCCCTCTCTCAAAGGGAAAGTTGTGCAGGTGTTCACCGACAACACCACCGCCCTTTGGTACTGCAACAAGCAGGGCGGGTGTGGATATGAAACTTTTGTCAGGAGGCTCTGCGTCTCTTCACATGGCTGGAACATCAGGGCATATCCCTGCTGGTTCAATATCTGGCGGGCTCTCTGAATGCCAGAGTGGACAAACTCAGCGGTCAGTGCCTGGTTGATCACGAATGGCATCTCCATCCTGAGGTGGTGCAAGGTCTCTTTCAGCAGTGGGGAGAGCCTTGTTTAGATCTCTTCACCTCTGCAGAGAACACGCAATGTCAGCTGTTTTGTGTGTGGGAGTTTCCAAGGCGGCACTCACTCAGCAATGCTTTTCCTCTCGAGTGGAACTCAGGCCTCCTTGACACCATTATGCCAGTACCACTTTTGCCCAGAATTCTCAAAAGGATTAAGAATGACTGGTCCCTAGTCATTCTTGTGGCTCCGGACTGGGCATAAAGAGTCTGGTTTCCCAAGCTCTTGAGCATGGACATAGATCCTCCGATCAGACTGCCCCTTCGGGAGGATCCTTGATCATAGCAGCAGGGGACAGTTCTCCGCCCGATCCTGTCCACTCTCCTCCTCCTTGCGTAGAGATTGAGGGGAGGCAGTTGACAGGTTTTGACTTTCCTCCCGAAGTCTGTAACGTTATCTTGACAGCCAGGCGTCTCTCCACCAAAACGGTATACACCTGTCGTTGGAACAAATTTGTGGCATGGGGCACAGACAAGTCTGTTGACCCGCTCTCTGCTCTGCTATAAGAGGTCCTCTTGTTTGTTGTTTTGTTAATCCCTAAAGGGTTACTTATCTACCACCTCTGCTTTCCTGAGATTACCTGACCAACACTCCTTGTTTAACTCTTCTGTTGCCGGCAGATTCCTGAAGGGTATTACCCATATCTTTCCATCTTAACCATTCATAATGCCCCATTGGGATTTGAACCTGGTTCTTATTTTCTGATGTGTGCTCCTTTCGAACCACTTCATAACTATACACTTAGTTTTCTTACTCTGAAAACAGCCTTCCTTGTAGCCATCACTTCTGCCCCCAGGGTCAGTGAGTTTAGGCTCGTTCATCAAAGCCACCCTTTATTTCCATCCATCCTGAAAGATGGTGTTTCTACCAGGGCTCCCTTTTTACCAAGGAAGAGGAGAGACTCCACCACCTGGACCCAAAAAGAATGTTGCTGTTCTGTCTTGATCGTACTAAAAGGTTCTGGGTGGATAATCAACTCCTTGTGGGTTATGTGAGTGCGAAGAAAGGTCAGACAGTGCAGAAGAGAGTGTTTTGCTTTCACCAGTGACCGAGCTGACAAAAATCTCTGGAATGCACTTTGTAGTTTAAAGAAGACATTTATAATTACTTCATCATAAGCTTCCTGAGAAAGGAGATTAGTAGGTTGGAGGCACGCATTTAAAAATAGTCACAGCAATGAAAGGAAAATATATCAAAGTGATTCTCAACTGCATTGTACACAGCAAATATATGTAATTATATTATAGCATAATTGCAAAGCAAAGAATAAAGTCAAAATTAATCACTGTATGGCCCGTCACTGCTCTTCATCTTTCTCATGCCAGCAAGTTTATGACCCCTGTTCAACTGCAAGAAATCCTGACTGAAGTCTCAGAAAATTCCTCTCGCTGCTGCCCAGGGACACCTTTTATAGGTTAAATAATCATGGGAAAAAGCCTTCTGAAAGGCCCTTCCCTCTCAGATGTGAATTATTAAAAAACGCTGGCTTCTGGTAACCCTTGACAGGAATGTGTTGAAAGCTGGACATCGTTTCGAGACACGCCCCTCAAGGTCAGAATGTTTTCTGCACTAAAGAAAAACACAAAATATGCGCTTCCTTATCATGCTATCGTTTTTGGTAAGAGAAAATACGAAAAACACAAGCTCAGTTTACCATGTGGAAAAACACAGCTCATCTGCAATGTCTCAACTGCAATGTCTAACGCCACGATAAAGCCAATAGGCAGCTAAACTGAATACAAAATGTAATCTGCAACTGGTGAACATTGAACAACTAATATGCACAATGGTGAAACACAAAAGTCAGTGTCAAGCATACTTATTTTCACTACAGAGGGGCATCTCCAGATGGGTTGCGCTCTGCATTACAATGTGCTACGCATTGGCTAAGGAGCAACCCATAGAGGGTTTGCATGCTCATTCCACCAGAGCAACAGCTGCAACCAATGTGTTAGCAGGCAGAATTCCAGTCTGAGACATCTGCCAGGCAGCAACGTGGGAGTCATTGCACATGTTCACCAAACACTACTGCCTGGACAGTCAGGTCCGAAGGGACGGGTACTTGGTTCACAGACCCACCTCCAGGGATGGTATTGCTTGGGCATCTTTCCTAAGGGTAAGGAATCTGCAGCTAGAAGTCTCTATCAGAGGAACATGTTACTTACCTTAGGTAACAAATGATCTGGTAGAGAAATATTCTAGTTGCAGATTCCTTACCGACCCACCCATCCTCCCAGCACTGCAAACTGATTTCTAAGGCTTTCTCTTTCTGGGCCCTAGTTCTGACACACCAGGGTCAGTCTTCTTAATAGCTCTGCACTGCTGGTGTGGAATGTTGTGAAAAGAAGCTGATGTCAGCATGCAGGGGTATATATATATATGTCTTGCAATGTCATCTCTGGCAAACATGATGCCGACAACGGACACAGTCGACCGACACCACCTTAACGGTACGCAGGGGTACAGCTTGAGAAAAAATCTCTGGATCCAGACTGTTGCCTGGGGGAAATTTTAATGTAAGGAATCTGCGACTAGAATATGTCTCTTTCAGATAAGTTATTATAGAAGGTAAGTAACCTGTTCTTCGAGCACGTTAGTTTAGTACAAGAAATCGCTTTGCATACAACATGAGAAAGAAATAACACCAGGTGACTATAATGAGTAGAAAAAGTTCTGCAAAAACAGAAAATTAACCGAACAGCCACTTCAACCACACCACTATCTCAATGGGTGATAGAGACTGACAAACATTAATGCAGAATACTTTCAAAATAAGTTATTTGAAGAGGATAAAGTATTCATTGTCCTAAAGGCAGCATAATTCGACTAAGGCGGAAGCAAACTGAGTTAGAAAACTGGATGGACCACAGTCACTCCAATACGAAGGAAAGGATAGTGGAAAGTGCTACCTTTAGGTTTAATCTTCATTTTCATAAAGTGAGGATACCCCCGAAGTTAAAAGAAAATAATTACTAAACACATAACAAGAATGTAAATAAGAAGACCCTGTTACGATTCACATCATAATGTAAACTTACAAATTAAAATATACATCTGAAATCTTGTGGTTAGTAAACTTGCACCATTGGACCAAGTATTTTGCTTGAAGAACGCTAAACAAAGTCATTACATTCACATGTGACCTGGACCAGTACAAACTTCCGCTCTGTGAACATGCAAACCATTCATTCCTCCTTTCCTCAGAGTATCTATCACCAAGACCCCCCACCCCCCACTACAACTTGAATCATGGGGTCAGGCAAATGAATGAGAAACTGAGGAAACCGCAACTATGCCACCATTAATTTGTCACCTTGAGACACAATGACAGCCAAGGATGTTGTCTTTTTTCAAATGATGGAGTCTATGGTAGAAAATCACCAATTCCACTTTAAACAAGCATTTGCAATGCAACTAGCCTCGCATTTGCTCGAGTTAGAGCTATTAGCATTGTAAACTCGTAACTGGACATTTCATGCCTCACAAATTGAAAGAAAAAAACGAGCGCGATCGCGCTATGTAAAACCCAGCGCGATCGCGCTGCGTGGAAAATAAAAAAATAAAGTAGTCCGGAAACTATGCTGAAAACATGGAGCCTCGTATGTTTTCAGTAGTTGGCCGGTGCACTTGAGGAGGGCTAAACACCGGGAAAGGCATGATGTATGCACGCCTTTCACTAATCAAAGCAAGCGAATTTTAAAAGGCAAGGCCACGAACCAATGAAAGTGACAGGTTTGACATGGGTGTGATTAAAAACTCAATGAGAGATTTCAACAGGGACGGAGCGATTGTGCGCTCGACCCTAAAAAGCGTTGGCCAAGCCTGTAGGTCTCAGCAGTGCGAGATCTATTGGCTTTGTCAACGTTGTTTTATCTGTGTTGTACGTGCTTTTTTTATGAGGCTTCCTTCAGCCTAGCTCGATTGACAGCCTGGCTGTCTGCAGCAACTGTAACCAGTGCTTGCAGATGCAAGGTCAGTGTAAGCTCCAAAAGCAGATAACAGCATCACATGGTCTGAGGTTGCGATATTAACAGAAGGGCATGGAACGTTATAGAAGAACACCTTCTGTTTTGCCAAAACAGTGTTGTCATAGCCAGTCAGGCCAGGGCACCTAGTGTGGCTTTCTCTAATGTGGGTTGTGAAATATGGCTGGGTGACCGGTGGCTGTGGTCCCGGGATGTGAGTATGAAGTGGAAGACATGAGTGCCCAGTTATGCTCCCCAACACTGGGCCTTCCTGATCCCCCCTCTATCTACTCTACCCCCCTCCTTACATGGGGACTGCCTGGTGGGTGGTGGCCTCCTCCCCCCCTTCTCCCCTGACCGACAAATGGAGCATTCATGGTAGCGCACGAGTTCCCCAGGGACATCATGCCACGGTAACACTGTTTACATGTATATGTAAGTGGAAAATTAAGTACATGTAAAAATCATTTATTAACATCCCCATACCTACAAAAAAAAAATTAATTCAGCCTTGTGTAATATTACTGTTGCTCCTGTAAAAGCGCGCGGGTCATGTCCCATCTATATAAAACTGCAAATATAAACACAGAGTAGATGGAATCGGCACAGGTTTGATGTGGGCAGGAGGGAAAGAACTGGAGACGCTCACAAAGGAGGCAGCAAGAGACCGGGGAAAGGAAACAACACAAAGGCGTGTTAAAAAATAAATACAAACTTTACATCTGCAACTACATTAAACAAGAAATATTAATAGCACCTGGTTTTGAGATGAGGACATTCTTTTCGTTTTTCGTGGTACTACCCCAGCGTGTGTTGATTTGTGTGACGTGAAGTTGATGCTTGTTCAGCTGCTCAGAAATGTTTCTGCGTCTGTTTTTGTTCTGGCTGCCTGCGCCATTGGCGTAAACGAAAGGGACAGGGGCATGGAGAGGCAGTGGAAGAGAGAGCGCGGCAAAGTAGGAAAGAGGGAGGCACAGATGGGCACAGTGAAAAGGACAGACACTGCATGCACACAAAGTGAAGGAGAAGCGGGCAAGCACCACCGGTACATTAATGTAAAAACTAACATTGTACAACAGCGTGGCAGCTGTGCAAAATGGCTGAAAGTAAAGAAAACAAGCATTGACAAAGCCAATAGTTCTCTCCTATACAAGAGATATTGACTATGGCAATGTGTTTTGCCATGTTGTAAACTAATGTGGCTGCTGTCCAGCATGGCTAAAATTTAGTAGCGTGGAGTGGGGAAGTAAAGTGTTGTAGAGTGGATTTGTTTGAGTGTCGTATGGGGAGTAGAGTGTTGGCGAGTTGAGTATAAGGGAGTATAGTTCAGTGGCAGAGAGTGTTGTGGGGTGGAATAGGATGGAGTGGATTGAGATAGGTAGGTGGATGTGAGTAGAATGGGTTGGATATGAGTAGAGTAGGGTGGATTGGTGTGGAGTGGATTGAAATGGGGTAAAGTAGATTGGATTGGGGTGGATTAGACTGGATTGGTTAGGTGGTTTGGATTGATAGGGGTGGGGTGGGTTTGATTGGGTGAATTAGATTGGATTAGAGTGGGTGGATTGGACTTGAGTGGGGTGTGCTGGATGGATGGGATTGGAGTAGGGTGGGCTGAACTGTGATGGGGTGAGGTGGATTTCATTGGGATAGAGTGGAGTGGGGTGGATTGAAATGGGGTGGGTGGACTGGATTGGGGTGTGGTGGGCTGTAGTGTGATGGGTTGAGTTGCAGTGAGATGGGGCGGATTAGATTAGATTGAATTGGGGTGGATTGGAGTGGGGTGGATTGCATTGAGTTGGGGTAGATTGGATTGGCGTGGGGTAGATTGGATTGGCATGGATTGAATTGGTATGGAGTGGATTGGATTAGTGTGAATGGGATAGGAGTGGGATCGATTGGAATGGGTAGCCTGGATGGATTGGACTGGAGTGCAATGGAATTAACTGGGGTGGGGAGGATTGGAGTAGAGAGGGGTTTTTGAGGTGGAGTGGATTGAAATGAGGTGGATTGCGGTGGGGTTGACTGGGGGTGTGGATTGGGTGGGGTGGGGTGGATTGAAATGGAGGGGGGCTAGAATGGGGTGGATCGGATTGGGGTGGGGTGAATTGGAGTGAGGTGGATTGAGTAGAGTGGGGTGGGATGGATTGGATTGGAGTGTGGTGGATTGGATTGGAGTGTGGTGGATTGGATTGGAGTGTGGTGGATTGGTTTGGAGTGTGGTGGATTGGTTTGGAGTGTGGTGGATTGGATTGGAGTGTGGTGGATTGGTTTGGAGTGTGGTGGATTGGTTTGGAGTGTGGTGGATTGGTTTGGAGTGTGGTGGATTGGTTTGGAGTGTGGTGGATTGGTTTGGAGTGTGGTGGATTGGTTTGGAGTGTGGTGGATTGGTTTGGAGTGTGGTGGATTGGTTTGGAGTGTGGTGGATTGGTTTGGAGTGTGGTGGATTGGTTTGGAGTGTGGTGGATTGGTTTGGAGTGTGGTGGATTGGATTGGAGTGTGGTGGATTGGATTGGAGTGTGGTGGATTGGATTGGAGTGTGGTGGATTGGATTGGAGTGTGGTGGATTGGATTGGAGTGTGGTGGATTGGAATGGAGTGTGGTGGATTGGGATGGAGTGTGGTGGATTGGGATGGAGTGTGGTGGATTGGGATGGAGTGTGGTGGATTGGGATGGAGTGTGGTGGATTGGGATGGAGTGTGGTGGATTGGGATGGAGTGTGGTGGATTGGAGTGGAGTGTGGTGGATTGGAGTGGAGTGTGGTGTGGTGGATTGGAGTGGAGTGTGGTGTGGTGGATTGGAGTGGAGTGGAGTGTGGTGGATTGGAGTGGAGTGGAGTGTGGTGGATTGGAGTGGAGTGTGGTGGATTGGAGTGGAGTGGAGTGTGGTGGATTGGATTGGAGTGGAGTGTGGTGGATTGGATTGGAGTGGAGTGTGGTGGATTGGATTGGAGTGGAGTGTGGTGGATTGGATTGGAGTGGAGTGTGGTGGATTGGATTGGAGTGGAGTGTGGTGGATTGGAGTGGAGTGTGGTGGATTGGAGTGGAGTGTGGTGGATTGGAGTGGAGTGTGGTGGATTGGAGTGGAGTGTGGTGGATTGGAGTGGAGTGTGGTGGATTGGAGTGGAGTGTGGTGGATTGGAGTGGAGTGTGGTGGATTGGAGTGGAGTGTGGTGGATTGGAGTGGAGTGTGGTGGATTGGAGTGGAGTGTGGTGGATTGGAGTGGAGTGTGGTGGATTGGACTGGAGTGTGGTGGAGTGTGGTGGATTGGAATGGAGTGGAGTGGAGTGTGGTGGATTGGATTGGAATGGAGTGGAGTGTGGTGGATTGGAATGGAATGGAATGGAGTGGACTCGACTCGACTTGAGTGGATTGGACTCGACTTGAGTGGATTGGACTCGACTTGAGTGGATTGGACTCGACTCGACTTGACTCGACTTGAGTGGATTGGACTCGACTCGACTTGACTCGACTTGAGTGGATTGGACTCGACTCGACTTGACTCGACTTGAGTGGATTGGACTCGACTCGACTTGACTCGACTCGAGTGGATTGGACTCGACTCGACTCGACTCGACTTGACTCGAGTGGATTGGACTCGACTCGACTCGAGTGGATTGGACTCGACTCGAGTGGATTGGACTCGACTCGACTCGAGTGGATTGGACTCGAGTGGATTGGACTCGACTCGAGTGGACTCGACTCGACTCGAGTGGATTGGACTCGACTCGACTCGAGTGGATTGGACTCGACTCGAGTGGATTGGACTCGACTTGACTCGACTCGAGTGGATTGGACTCGACTCGACTTGACTCGACTCGAGTGGATTGGACTCGACTTGACTCGACTCGAGTGGATTGGACTCGACTTGACTCGACTCGAGTGGATTGGACTCGACTCGAGTGGATTGGACTCGACTCGACTCGAGTGGATTGGACTCGACTCGACTCGAGTGGATTGGACTCGACTCGACTCGAGTGGATTGGACTCGACTCGACTTGACTCGACTCGAGTGGATTGGACTCGACTCGACTTGACTCGAGTGGATTGGACTTGACTCGACTCGACTCGACTTGACTCGACTCGAGTGGATTGGACTCGACTCGAGTGGATTGGACTCGACTCGAGTGGATTGGACTCGACTCGACTCGAGTGGATTGGACTCGAGTGGATTGGACTCGACTCGAGTGGATTGGACTCGACTCGACTCAAGTGGATTGGACTCGACTCGAGTGGATTGGACTCGACTTGACTCGACTCGAGTGGATTGGACTCGACTCGACTTGACTCGACTCGAGTGGATTGGACTCGACTCGACTTGACTCGACTCGAGTGGATTGGACTCGACTCGACTCGAGTGGATTGGACTCGACTCGAGTGGATTGGACTCGACTCGACTCGAGTGGATTGGACTCGACTCGACTCGAGTGGATTGGACTCGACTCGAGTGGATTGGACTCGAGTGGATTGGACTCGACTCGACTCGACTCGACTCGAGTGGATTGGACTCGACTCGACTTGACTCGACTCGAGTGGATTGGACTCGACTCGACTCGAGTGGATTGGACTCGACTCGAGTGGATTGGACTCGACTCGAGTGGATTGGACTCGACTCGACTCGAGTGGATTGGACTCGACTCGACTCGAGTGGATTGGACTCGACTCGAGTGGATTGGACTCGAGTGGATTGGACTCGACTCGACTCGAGTGGATTGGACTCGACTCGAGTGGATTGGACTCGACTCGACTCGACTTGACTCGACTCGACTCGAGTGGATTGGACTCGACTCGACTTGACTCGACTCGACTGGATTGGACTCGAGTGGATTGGACTCGACTCGACTCGAGTGGATTGGACTCGACTCGAGTGGATTGGACTCGACTCGAGTGGATTGGACTCGACTCGAGTGGATTGGACTCGACTCGAGTGGATTGGACTCGACTCGACTCGAGTGGATTGGACTCGACTCGAGTGGATTGGACTCGACTCGAGTGGATTGGACTCGACTCGAGTGGATTGGACTCGACTCGAGTGGATTGGACTCGACTCGAGTGGATTGGACTGGAGTGGATTGGACTCGAGTTGAGTGGAGTGGAATGAATTGGAGTTGGGTGGAGTGGAGTGGAGTGGAGTGGAATGAATTGGAGTTGAGTGGAGTGGAGTGGAATGAATTGGAGTTGAGTGGAGTGGAGTGGAGTGGAATGAATTGGAGTTGAGTGGAGTGGAGTGGAATGAATTGGAGTGGAGTGGAGTGGAGTGGAGTGGAATGAATTGGAGTGGAGTGGAATGAATTGGAGTGGAGTGGAATGGAGTGGAGTGGAATGAATTGGTGTGGAGTGGAATGAATTGGTGTGGAGTGGAATGAATTGGAGTGGAGTGGAGTGGAATGAATTGGAGTGAAGTGGAATGAATTGGAGTGGAGTGGAGTGGAGTGGAATGAATTGGAGTGGAGTGGAATGAATTGGAGTGGAGTTGAGTGGAGTGGAATGAATTGGAGTGGAGTGGACTGAATTGGAGTTGAGTGGAGTTGAGTGGAGTGGAGTGGAATGAATTGGAGTGGAGTGGAGTGGAATGAATTGGAGTTGAGTGGAGTGGAGTGGAATGAATTGGAGTTGAGTGGAGTGGAGTGGAATGAATTGGAGTGGAGTGGAGTGGAGTGGAATGAATTGGAGTTGAGTGGAGTGGAGTGGAATGAATTGGAGTGGAGTGGAGTGGAATGAATTGGAGTTGAGTGGAGTGGAGTGGAATGAATTGGAGTTGAGTGGAGTGGAGTGGAATGGAGTGGAGTGGAATGAATTGGAGTGGAGTGGAATGAATTGGAGTTGAGTGGAGTGGAGTGGAATGAATTGGAGTGGAGTGGAGTGGAATGAATTGGAGTGGAGTGGAATGAATTGGAGTGGAGTGGAATGAATTGGAGTGGAATGAATTGGAGTTGAGTGGAGTGGAGTGGAATGAATTGGAGTTGAGTGGAGTGGAGTGGAATGAATTGGAGTTGAGTGGAGTGGAGTGGAATGAATTGGAGTTGAGTGGAGTGGAGTGGAATGAATTGGAGTTGAGTGGAGTGGAGTGGAATGAATTGGAGTTGAGTGGAGTGGAGTGGAATGAATTGGAGTTGAGTGGAGTGGAGTGGAATGAATTGGAGTTGAGTGAAGTGGAGTGGAATGAATTGGAGTGGAGTGGAGTGGAATGAATTGGAGTGGAGTGGAGTGGAATGAATTGGAGTGGAGTGGAGTGGAATGAATTGGAGTGGAGTGGAGTGGAATGAATTGGAGTGGAGTGGAGTGGAATGAATTGGAGTGGAGTGGAGTGGAATGAATTGGAGTTGAGTGGAGTGGAGTGGAATGAATTGGAGTTGAGTGGAGTGGAGTGGAATGAATTGGAGTTGAGTGGAGTGGAATGAATTGGAGTTGAGTGGAGTGGAATGAATTGGAGTTGAGTGGAGTGGAATGAATTGGAGTGGGTTCGATTTGAGTGGATTGGGGTGGAGTGGGTTCGATTTGAGTGGATTGGGGTGAAGTGGATTAGATCGGAGCGGGGTAGATTAGCTTGTGGTAGATTAGATTGGGATGGATTAGATTGGGATGGATTAGATTGGGATGGATTAGATTGGTGAGGGGTGGACTGGATTGTAGTGGGGTGGATTGGTGTGGATTAGAGTGGGGTGAATTGGGATGGAGCTGGACGGATTGGATTCTGGTGAATTGGAGTAGGCAGACTGTTTTGGATTAGAGTGGGTTTTTGGGATTGGAGTGGGGCAGCATGCACTGAGGCAGGCTGGTGTGGGGAAGATTGTTTTGGATTAAAGTGGGGCAGATTGGAGTGGGGCAGACTGAAGTAGATTGGAGTGGGGCAGAATAGAGTGGGGGCAGTTTGGAGTGGGTCATATTGTTTTGGATTGTAGTGTGGCAGACAAGAGTGGGGCAGATTGTATTAGGGTGGATTGGAGTGGGATAAACTCGGATGGAGTGGGGTGGATTGGATTCGGGTAAAGTGGATTGGATTAGTATGGGGCAAATTGGAGTGGAACGGATTGTTTTAAATTGGAGTGAGGCAGATTATTTTACATTGAACTGGGGCAGATTGGAGTAAAGTGGATTGGCGTGGGGCTTGTTTTTTTAATTGGAGTAGGGCAGATTGTTTTGGATTGGAGTGGGCCAAATTGGAGTGGGGAAGATTGTTTTGGATTGAGTGCAGCAGATAGGAGTGGGGCAGGTTGTTTTGGATTGGGGTGGGGCATATTGTTTTGAATTGGAGTGGAGTATATTGTTTTGGACTGCAGTGGGGCGAACTGAAGTGGAGCTAATTAGGTTGAGGTGGGTTGGGAGGATTGAAGTGGGTTGGAGTGGCTTGGATTGGTGTGGTGGGATCAATTGAGGTGGGAAGAATTGGAGTGGGATGGATTGGGGTGTACTGAACAATTAAGTGTTAAAGCATCATTTCAGAAATTACACATAATAAAGAAACAATCTTGATTTGTAATATTTAGAACAAGATAATCGTCATGTTTTGAGAACAGCGCCCACAAGCAAAAACAAAAGAAAACATGAGTGCAAAGTAAGAAAATTTGACTTGGCAAAATAAAAGCAAGTTAGCTATAAAAAATCAATTTTGTTTGTCCGTCTGGGTACGATTTTGACAGTCACTCACCTTCTGTTTGCTGGGCCCTAGAAGTTAAAAAGATCAAAATAGTTCCTCACTCACGTCAGGAGAAGTGGATGGGGCACTGATAAGGTTGAATTGATCAGTGCTTGGTCCCAGCTACACAATGAGGAATGGTAGTAATGCCAGGCCTTCAGTGACAAATTACGAGGCTGTAAAGCAGAGCGCCACGCAAGCCAACAAATGGTAAGCAGCAGGCAGGCCATTCACATGCACACTGATGTTAGCGCTGAAAGGTTGAAACTCATTCAAAAACAAGGACCCACATCGTAGGTATGTGCAAGCACCGGTGGAGGCGAACAGGAAGTGGGCATTGGTTCCCATTCGCAAGATATGAAATTGTTGCTGCCCCACAAACTATTGTGGATGCCAGATAAATACAAAAGCCCAAACATTGAAAGGGCATGATTTCCACTTTATTTGGGGCAAGGTGAAGGAATTTCTCAGGACTGAAAACAAGAGTTTCAGGAAACATAGATTAAATTACCTGAGGCCAGTTACTTTTACATGCATCATCCAAATGTTTGTGTCCCAGGATTGCATGAAACCTGGAGCAAGCCTGATATTGCCTAAAACCAGCAAAATCCCATGACAGTAGGAAAGGCACGAGGCAAGCAGCCACAAGGGTGCGGGAGGGAGCAAGCGACAGTGGGAGAAGGGTAATTGGAGGACGGGAAGGTGCTGGATCATAAGCATTAACACAATAGATAACAAGAAACCCAAGAGACAAAGAAGACAAGCAAGACAATGGGCAGCAGGAGGAGGAATTAAAAATCTCCCCTCAATTTGATGTCAGCGAAAGAAAGGTAAACAGATGTCCTTGGAGAAGAGCGTCTGACATTTGACCTTGTTCTTTGAATGCACAGCAAATGTGACGACATAAGAGCAGGGAGTAAGTGAAACTACAGGAGCTCCTGTGAAGTGCTCAAAAAGAAGGAAAAAAATGGTTCCTAAAACTTATTAAAATGGGAGCAGTGGATGGATAGTAGTAATTGGTTCATTCTCTCAGCGAGGGCTAAAGACAGGAAGAGATATGATGCATGCATGGCCAAATTGGGGAAACAATATGAGAGTTACAATGAAGCCAGCAAATGGGAAGCCTGTGGGTGGGCCGAAGCCCACTGATTGAATACAACATATCTCTTCAAGACAGCGCATCCGCTGTCTAGCCGAGACCTAAAAAAAAAAAAAAACAAGACCTTGAAACTAATACTGCTTCTGGCAACTGTTACTAGCACCATCTGGAATAACAGGGCAGTCAAAATGCGTGAGAAAGATATTTGTTGCTTGAATGTTAATTTAACCTGTAAATACAAAAGGTATTTGGCAAAACAGGAACGGTCCATTTAACTAAACATTACAGCTGGGAGAACAGTTACAGATCCAGGGTTTGAGAACATGTTCTAAGCGGTGTTTTGTACATTTGTTTGGGTAAAGTAAAACAATTACAGCATTCCTTTTGAGGTGAAGAATGTGGAAAGTTGTCATGGAGTCCTAAATAAGGTCCTAATAACAAATGTAGGCAGGCCTTGACCTTACATGGACACAATGTGTGACAGTGGGAAACGTGTCCAAATGTCAGGCCTGAGGGGCGCGTGATCACTGTGTGTTACTGTGCGTGCTGTGTTCTGGTTGGTTGTGTTCTCTTAACTTCATGTGGCATCTGACTTTATGGTGTTTGGGAAGGCATGCACCCCAGTGGCCAGGAGTGTTTTATTGTGGCCAATCTCCTGAGATCATTGTGGTGCCGCTGTGTCTATCTGTGATCTGAGTTTCTTGTTCACACGTTTGTCTGCCAGCTGGGGGTGCTGCCTCACATGTGACCTATCAGTCAGTAATCTAAGGCCTTGATCTCGGTGCTTGCCTGATCATATATCTTGGAGTCGGAGTTGATGGAGAGTTCATGACGGGTAAACTTGCTAATAGAGATGTGATTTTGTTGGTACATGTGTTGTACATGTGTACTTCTTGGCAGTTGCATTTCATGGGTGTAGACTGTGAGAAACAGTCAAAAGCAGGGGCTTCCTCTGCACAGACCCGACCATTCAGGCCCATTCAAAAAGCTAATGCCACGGGCCAATACAAATATCAGTGTGTGACCAACAGCTGCCTGTTCCTCCTTTCTCTTTAAAAATCTGCTAAATAGAACCTAGATAATGAAATATAAGAAGCCTGTAAGAGCATAAATGGTTATTATGACTTTTTAAGTCCAATGTCTTGCATCACACACACTATTTTACCAAAGCCATTTGAACTATGACAATGTGTCCTCATCTAAATAACATCTACAAAAGATGAAAAAGAAATGCATCTCTAATTAACCCAGAATCTTATAAATAAGACTGAGTTGTTATAGGACATTGCATAACAATGTGTTTCGTGGTACATGGTAGTATTCCATGTTTTTCCTTCCTGACTTTATTTTGTTTGAGTAAATCTAATAAAAAGAAATTAAAAAAGAACACATCTCCTTCCCTGTCACAAAAAATGTAGTTCACGGTAGACCACAGTTTGTACCAATGAGGAGCACCATAACAGCAGTCCGAAAGTAAAAAAAAAAAAAAAAAAAATCCCCAAACAATAACAACAACAAAAAAACATCGTATTGCAAAAAGAAAGAAAACAAACCTTAGTCTTAAATTTTCCCAATCACCAGCTATAGGCGCAAATTGACAGAGTAAAGAATAAAAAACATATCAAACAAGTTCACCACACCACAGAATCCTATTAGGAAGGAAAACTGACCCCAACACTGCCTTCTCCCCTACCCCCCCTGCCCCCCCCATATAGATCCACACTCTCCTTCTGAAAGGATCCAAAAATCTTAATTCAAAAGAACTTTTAAGGCCTCCCCATGCAAGAGGGTGTGAGGTCTGTGACGTGGGCCTCTCTCGTCCTCTTTATTTTAATTTTCTTTTACCAAAAACAATATTCTGTATATAACAAGTAAGTTTTTTTTTTTTTTTTAACCTCTTGTAGCATTGTGGGAAAGAATAACATGTGTGTGTAATCCAAATCAATAGTACTCTTTTTATTTACTTTGAATGGAAATCTTACTAAACCCACAGGGGTGTGAAAGTGACCTTGATTTCAAACATAGATTGACTCTGGGAGTGGTTGTGTTAGACCACTGAGCCACTAGACCTAGCGGTGTCCATATCAAAATCACTAGTCTAGTTGCCATTTAAACTTCCTGGGAGCTAGATCAAGAGCAAAACGGGTAGACCTGGCCCCAGTAATCCAAAATGCAATAATTGAAATCTTGACAACAGGTGAGGAGTGAAGCTATGTGGCCAGGCAGACCCACAGCCAACAAAAGCATACATTCAGATTTTTAGATTCATGGTGTCTAGCATAGTAGAAATGGTAGAAATAGTAGGGAGGAGAAATGTACCGTATTAATAACTCCAAAGCACTCGGGAAAATGGCCTGTGACCATCTGTCTAGAAACATTTATAATTGTTAGGAAAAAAAACTTGGTGCCTAGTGGCCATCTTGACCTCCCAATGATGGATTGCAGGCAAATAAAACCAATCTACCCCCAAAGGTAGCCAAATAATAGCTTTAAAGTCATGTTGGCAGTTTTTTTATTTTTTATGTATTTATGTATTTATTGTATATTAGAGAAACACAACCTACAACAATACAGAAACAAAGCAGCCCGCAGAACTGAGTACACAAGTACATCAAATTCGAGCCCCGAACAGTCCTGGGCCCCACCTGTGAAGAGAAAATGCAATGATTCACTGGTCCGAGTGCCGAGCGAGACTCTCCGCACACCACTAGGGGCCCCAGTCGCAGCTAGATTAACATGACCATGACAACCTGATCTCAGGGCAGTTCACATCTAGTCCGTTGGGCTAGCAACTAAATAGAAACAAGTAAATAGGAGGAATAAAGGGAAAAGAAGCAGGTAGGAAGAAAACATAGGAGCACACACAATAACAATGCCACACTTCCACTCCCAGAGAGAAAGCGAGGGCGCACAATGCTCCTAGACGTATAGGCGATCTTGCATGTTGGAAGGTTGAGAGTAAGGCCACACGACGAAACTCCCTTCCACCAAAAAAAGCAAAAACGTAAAACATATATGTCCATGTTGTCTTGTGGCCACTTCCTTGGGGCCAGATCAGGGTCAATACCGACAGTCAGGTTCTAGGGGAGTAGAAATGTTGTTGCTGTTTATAATACATCAGGTAAGATAAAATGTACTGAATAGTTATTAAACACCATTTCAACATAAAAAAAATAAAAGTGCAACCTAAAATAACCTCATAACAGCTTAACAAGCTGCTGTCTAGCTATATTTGTATGTTTTAACTGCAATGATATGAAGCACCTGAATGGCTTTGTACAATTAATGTCAGACTTTAAACATTGCTTATTACTACAGTAGTTCTGCAATGATAAACTGTGTACCATGATTTTCTATGAGTGGCTGTCTACACTGCCTCTAGTTTCACCCAGCATATTTGAGGGATAATGTGCTTACATTTATTTTTCAGTACTCGTTTCAGTGATAATTGCCCTTTTTTTTGGTATTAAGTCTAAGAGCTGCTGTACGTGCTGGGCTACAGTGCTACTTCAAAAAGAAGTATTCTTTGTCAAATACTGTGAAGTGCAAGTAATCCAGTTGAACGTTGTGTGATAATTGTATGTTAGGCTTATATATTTTTTTTAGATGTTTTAACCCCTTAGCTGCTGGGCCTTCTCTCCCTTCGTCCTACAGCGCTGAGCCCTTTTTTTGATATTTGGGGGTAGTTTGCGCTTGGAACTCTAACTTTTTTCCGCATAAGATATCCATGCCAGATTTATGTCCTTTTATTCCAACATCCCGGGCATTCTAAAAGTACCCAGGATTTGAGGATTTCCTTGGAGGGGGATGGAGAAAATAGGCAAAATATAGCAAAATGTTGGGGTTTTGTGTAACAATCGGAAAAGGTGCTCTTTTTAATGACACCAATGAATGGTTTGCTGTGCTAAAGTCACCATCTTCTCAGCTTTCAGGAACATGCAGAGCTGATAAAAATTTTTACAAAAAACTTTATTACCACAGTTTTGGCATTTTTCAAAGAGGTAACTGTCTTTCTATTTTTTGTGCTCTCAACCTATTTCAGCCTGTGGTGGAAACCAGTGTGAAACCAATGGTTGAGCCAGAAAAGCTATAGATTTCTGAAAAGTAGACACCGTTCTAAATTCAGCAAGATGTCATATGTGTAGATCCCTCAAGTTTTTCCCCCCAAAAATATAGAAATACTGAAACTGAGTAGGAAAAAACTGCAAATTGTGACAACGTTTCAGCTGTAACTTTTTATCACAATGGCTGATTTACAAATGCAATATACCATTATGTCCTCTAGAGCCTTCTGTTTGCGGGAATATATAGGGTTTGTAGATTTTCTAAGGAACCTAGAACCAACAACTGAGCTGCACTGTTTATATGTACCTAGTATAGGCCAATTCATATGGTGAAATATGTAGAGTGAAGAATAGGTATCAAGGAAACCTGTTCATTTTTTAAATGAGCACAAGATCTGGAGTTTAGGAGCAGTGGTTATTTGTACATTTCTGAATTCACCAAAGTGATGTAAAGTTCCAGGATCAGCAGGAATCAACCAAATTCCTACCACCCAGCATTACCCCACTTGGGCTGATAAAACCAGTGCCCTGCTTGTGTGGCTGCTCCTATTGCCCTTAACAGGAACGGATCAAGCAAGGTCTATGGGAGCCCTAACATGGGAACTCCTATTGACCTGAGTTTGATCCAGAGTGACAGGGTGGTAGGAATTCTGTGGATTCTTGCTGATCTCTGAAGATCCTATCATTGATATGTAAGGAAAATGCATGATGTCAGGAAAAGTTTGAGGTTTGTATGGCATTGTGGGTAAGAAAACCTTGCAGGATTCACTCAAGGCGTGCTACCCTAGAATCCCTTGTTTATCTATTTTTTTAAAAAGTCTGTGGTTTGTAGGTTCCTATTAGTGGTTGCTGAGCATGGCCCCAAGTACTGCAGTTAGCCCTATTACTGATATCTACACATAGCACTTTAGCGCCTTGTTTGTCAAGGTCTCATGGCCCACCCACACAAGTGAGGTACCATTTTTATCAAGAGACTTTGGGGAAAGCTGTGTGGTAGGAAATTTGGATCTCCCTGCAGATTGCAGAAGTTTTCCTCACAGAAATGTGAGATAATATGTATTGTAATCAGCATTTGAGTTTTTCAGGGCATTGTGGGTAAAAAAAAAAAATGATGTGGGATGCATGCGAAGCACACAACATGGGACTACCCCATATGTCTAGTTTTCAGAACTGTCTGGGTCTGGAAGATTTTTCCAGATGGCAGCCTTCCGAAACCCAAAAAGTGTAGCTGTTCACCGCTGCAAGTGGAGGTATATTCCGAGTTAGCCACACTCTCCTAGCCCATATGTAAAACAAAACCCAAAAGAATCAAATGCCTTCTCGCTTGCCATTGGGATGGAATGCTTTAGTCTGCAGGGGCAGGGGGCAAAAAGGCTGTTGCCTTCTTTAGTTTCAGTGGGTGCATAACCATGTCAATAATGGGCAGCCCCCAGGTAAATTCAGCTTGTTTCAGTTGAGGTTGCGGCCAGCGGGCACCCATTTCATACGTATTCCATTTGACAGTGACACAAAGTTGGACACCCAGCCTCTCCAGTCAGGGCTTGTAAAGCAGAGCATCACTGCTTACATTTTCCAAAAGGAAAAACACACTTCTCCAAGAACATGAAACAAGCCCTCCATCCATTCTTAATTCGCAAGTGTTTACTGGCGAAGAGTATAAGCCCCAACTCAAGAGGCTGGGTGTCCATCGGCAGGCCTCTGTGGAGTAATGGGAGGCCTGCCAGGATGTATTTGTTGAAAGATAATGAGATGGCCAGGGTTTGTTTTGTACAATTTCCTAAAATGACTGAGGGTATACTCTTGGGGCAAGGGTAGAGGCAGGAAGTTTTGTGTCTCTGCAGCAGCGGGAGGGTCTGTTGCCTTATCAGGCTCTTTTAACTCTTGGTGCCTCAAGGAAATGTTGTGAGGCAGATTCCTAGCAGGCTTTTTCCAGTTGAACTTAGAGGCCATAAATTCAGGAAGACCTTGGTACATAGCTCTGTGGACTATCACCACAGACCTAAACATCGCCCATCTAGGAAGCCAGTGGAGTTTTGTTTAAGACTAAAATAATGTCATGGCATTTTGGAACCTTGATGATTAATTGGGCAAGAGTATCCTGAATCAGATGAAGGCAATTCAGTTCTCGTTCAGAGGCTGATAGTCAAATAGTATGTCCTAGTGCAGTCAATACTGGACAAGGGCATTAACAATAGGGGCATGCAATTCTTTGTCAATGTAGAGAGGAATATGCTGCAAACCCTTCATTTGGAAAAAGCAAGTACTTGCAACTTTTGAGATCTGTGACTCAAGAGATAGACTGTCCTTGGTGCATATATATCAAGGTGGTGGATATATGAGAGGGGATAGAACATCAATCCATATTTTCTGGCCAGTGGTAACTACGATGTTAGCCTATCTGCTGGTGAACACGAAGCTTTGGTTGATGGTATCAAAGAGTGCAGAAAGAGCCACCAAGATTAGGATCTCCACTTCACCCTTATGTACCAGTCTAAGAAGATTATTAAACAGTATCTATCACTAGTTCAGTGCAATGGCTGACTGAGCTAATTAGTTGTACAGTTCCTCTAAACTTTAACACGAACATCTGTTTTCATACAAAGGCATATGAAAACGTATGCATCTGCAGCTCTACCCCATTTACTATGATTATCTCATGTACTGTCCTCTTGCATTCGCTTTTTTTAAAGAAAAATGTTGCTTGCTATTGTCACTGTTGGGTAAGATAGCCCCAACATACTCTTGAAAACTGGATTTGCTCACCCTAAAAAACATGTCACTTACTACCACTTTGTCAACACGTCTCTTTGTTAGCTTGACACTCCTTTGAATTCCCCGGTATACCGCACACAATATGTTCACATCTCTTTCTCTACCCCTCACATCATCTTGATATATATATATTTTTTATGAAACGTTTTCCCCTTATTAACCGTTCCATTGTACTTCTCTGTACAC
Source organism: Pleurodeles waltl (assembly GCF_031143425.1). NCBI lineage: Eukaryota > Metazoa > Chordata > Amphibia > Caudata > Salamandridae > Pleurodeles > Pleurodeles waltl. Next base: position 1,171,323,315 of record NC_090447.1, on the reverse strand, counting down.
GTTTCTGTTTTTGATCGTTTGTATATCAGTTTTAGCATGTGTATGCTTAAGAAATTTGCTATATATTTCTATATTTTACACTGTTGAAGTTATTTTAGTAAAACGAGATTCTTTTCAGTCTATAGCTCCACTTGTTTTGTTATTGTGGATATGCATATCAATAACTCATCTTTTAATTGCTAAGCCTACAGGGCTGTGTTTTGGGAAGAGGCCATTAAGGCTACAAAGTCCTTGTCTTGTGACCGCAATGTAATTGGTGTTGTCCCACCCGGTATCTTAAGCTCTGCTGGTCTGCAATCTGTATCTGCTGGTCTGCAATCTGTATTTATAGTCAGTGCCATTGAATAGAACTGTGCTTTAAGCATTCTGCTGCCTATTGCAGTCACCATTCCATCCCTTCTCAAGTAAATTTGCACGCCTGCAACCACTCGGTCTTTACCCTTATCCCACAGTCCTTCTGTTCATGCCTTTTCCTATCCGTCTTTCTCCAAAGCATTCGATACTCTTTTGTCCATTGCAATTTCTCTGTAAAGTCGCAAATGGGTGTGCTTGTTCCATGTTCAAATGTGGTCCCTTCACCTTGTCATCAGTCTTGCATAATTCAAGAAAGTCTATAATTTGATTGTTATAGAGCTTGATTGAACAAACGGCCGAGTGTCATAAACATCTAATTTCTCAGGCACCTCACAGATATGATAATTGATACATTCCAGGCATGCACTTGCTGTTGGATTACAGCACTCTGATAATCCAGTGCTCCCCCTGTACGTAACTACCGAAGCCCTTCTGTGTTGTCACTTTCGCATGCTTATAGTGTCTTGAAGCCTTCTGAAGAGACCAAAATGCAGCATGTTAGTTTTGTTTATGCCTGAAAAACTATCCGTGAGAAGGGTAAAAAAAGCAGACCTTGCCTTGAGAACGGCAAACCTTGTGCATATGTGTTGCAGGTGTTTCATTCTAGTGCTGATTTCTAGTAAATATCCGGTCAATTCATTATTAACGGAAAGCAAGGACTCGTTGGTTATGAAAATTCACAAACGGCTGAGGCGCAAAAATGAGAACTGCCCCATATATTTTTGAGCTAATAGGTATTGCAAATGGTAACGGAGGAGATGGTCCCAGTAAACACATTGTTGTACTTGCTTTAACCAGGTAGCATCTCCGCTCTTCTACCTTTTAGCAAAAACTGTACTAGCTAAAGAGCCAGTGAATATCAGAATGTCAGTTGTGACCCAGTAGGGATGTGGGCTTTACCATGTTGTAACTCTCATCCTTTGAAAAAACAAAGTAGTACATAATTGTTATTTTTTTCTCCTAAAAGCAGTTTCAGCAACCGAGGTACGTTAACATCAAACCCAGGTAGCTTCCCGTATATGCCAGCCACTTAATAAACTCCTTGACGGCAGAGTGCTGCCATCCTGATTTTGCCAGTCATTACAGTTAAGCTTCTCAAATGATATGAAGCAATAATGAAGGCTATTTAGCATAAATGAGACGTGAAGCAGAAGAGCCGAAGTAAAATATATTTGCATAAATGAGAGTGATAGCATAAAACAGACTTCATTCAGGAAATACATGCCTCTTTGAAGGAAACACAGACACAAGGTCCCCATCAATGAATTATTAATTTCTAAAACCTTTTATTTAAAGCGCGTTAAATATGACGTTGACACAGTGTGGCATGCTGAATAAACGAAAAGCCTTTTGTATTCTTTCATTAAAACCTTTTTTCGTTCGTAAAATTTGCTATTCTCTGAGACCCAAAGGACCTGCAGAAACAAATTCAAGACGGGCTTGACAGCCATGGTTGAAAGGTTAGTAGACCGAGGAGAGCAATATATAGCAAAGTAGAAGAAAAATACACCTTTTCAGCAGTAAAGCTAATCCACAGTCCTGCATTTTCTGAGGTTTAATAGAAACGTTTTGTTCTAACGTTATTGCTATAATTTTTCAGATTTTTTTTCTACCTGTATATTCACAAATGTCAGGGTGATTCATGCTTTATTTTAGCCAAGAAAATCAAGTAAAATGGAATCTAGCTTAGTCACTAACTGCAACCCAACCAAGACCGAATTCCTATTATTTGCCAGGAGCAGCCAACAAACATGGCTTTATGACATGAATCCTTGACTTTTTCACACGCCAACTTTCACGAAATGCCAAGTCACTTGGATTCACCATGGACACCAACGTCACAGTCAAGAAACATGATATCAAAATAAACAAAGACCGCCTGTTAACAACTCTTCGAAAGAAAGCCAAACCATTTCTTTCAGAAAGCAACTTCAAAACTGCTGTTGAAGCCCTCATGTGTTTAGTACCCCTGCATGCCGAGACTGACGCTCAAGATGCCTTTTTTTGGACTTTTTGTTGATGTCTTCTTGAGGTTTTTCCTCCTGGTGTGGCAGGTATGTTATCTTGAAAGCCCTGCGATGCTTGTCAGTGATTAGTGTCTGTGATGGACCTGCATCTTGTATGGCTCTGGTGCCTCAAGCACAACCACAACCCGAAGGCCTGTGCCGATTGCCACGCCATGAACTAAAAGGCCTTGAGAGAGTGATTCCCCAACCTCCTGTCTGTAGACTAGAGCGAGCCCCATCCAACTGAAGGAGTTCTATGAGGCCATGTGTCTCATATTTGAACCCCTGCTTTGCTCCGGCATGCCTTTTGGGCTCGAGCGTTCAGAAGGAGTTCCTTTGGCTTAAACCTTGGTGGCAGTCGGGCCCCAAGGCTCCAATCTTGGATCCAGATTGATGCTGATCGTGCCATGTCAATCTTCACCTGCGCCAGTCCCGATGTCTGCAGCGTTCCAGTCCTCATCCCTGAGTCAGACACAGAGCCGGAAGGGTTTCAACCAATGCTGCCTATGGCGATGACTGGAACCATGTTTTCCAGGCCAGAGCCTGAGCCTTATTCTTATGGGCTAGGACTCGGGGAGAATTGGGAGGAGTCTTTGGACCCTGAGGAATACCAGCCTTACCATTCCAACATGGATTGTTATGAGGATCTGGGTGCGCCAGTGGTCTGGACACTTCTCCAGTTACTGGCATGTTTTCTCCTCCTACTGTGGTTACGGAGGATGAGTGAGGTCCTTGACTTTCAGTGGCAGTTTAAGATTAATGTCCTGACAGAGGTGGTACAACCGGTAGTGTCCCCCTCAGAACCACCACTCCTGCTCAACAAGGCCCTCACAAATATCCTACTTGGGGCTTGGTTCAAGCCCAGCACACGGGCTCCTGTGAATAGGACGATTGCTCGCCGTCAGCGACCCCTCCAGGGTACCCAAACTTCCTCAACCAACTCCCTCCCTCAGAGAGCTTGGTAGTCCAAGCCTCTACGTTCCAAGTAAATCCTGGTCCATTTCCTACAATACACCCTGATAGGGAAGCCAAGGGGCTGGATGCCTTAGGGAATAGGATTTCTTCCACCAGCCTGGCACTGTGGTCGGTGAACACTGTTTGCCTTTTGGGCTGCTGTTCCCATACTCTGGGGTATATGGTTGCACAGGTGCTGACATCAGTCCCTGAGGAGGCCTGGGCTGTCCTCTCCAATGCTGTTCTTGATGGGAGAGACACAGCAGAGGTCACTGTGAAATGTGGGCTGGACACAACTGACTCACTGGGCAGAACAGCTTCGCTGACAGTGGCCTTACCGTGCCATGCCTGGTTGAGGCACACTTGCTTTCCTGGGGATGTCCAATCATCACTTATGAACTTGCCTTCTGATTGCTTCCATCTCTCTGTGGATTCAGTGCTGGAGCACATTAAGGACAGCAGGGCTACTGCCGGGTCGTTGGGCCTTTGCATGGCCACTCATTAACCCACATTCTGACTTTCGTGCCACGCATGCTCCCCAGCCCCTGCATGGCTAAGGACCCACAGAATTCATGGGACAGCAGCCAGTGGTCAGGACAGACCTACCATCCCCCCAGCAGCCTCTAAACCCTCCTAATTTGTCTTATTACCATTATAGGCACCCAGTTGGCTGCAGGATTTGCCATCACCTGCCCGCTGGCGGTCCATAACATCAGGCTGGTGGGATTTGCAAACCATTTGAAGGGGCAACTCCCTCCCATTCATGTCTACCCCTCTCCCCATGCCACCAACTTACGACACACTGATGGAGGATCACTATCCCTTCTCCGCCAGGAAGCCGTAACTCTAGGCCAAGGGAGCCATAGAGAGGGTGTTGACGCCAGAAACGGGTCGTGATTACTATTCCCGCTCCTTCATGGTGCAGAAAAAGGGCGTAGACCTTCATCCTATCCTAGACCCTCAATTTCCTCTTCAAGAAGGAAAGGTTTAAAGTGCTCACACTGGCTCAAGTCCTGTCTCCCTTGGACGCAAGAGACTGGATGATAGAGTTGAACTTGCAGGATGCTTACTTTCATATTCCTGACCTGCCTGTATTACCTGCAGTTCACGGTAGGCCACAAGTGCTTTCAGTTCACTATCCTCCCCCTTGACTTTACCAACGCCTTTCGGGTGTTCACCAAGGAGTTGGCCGTGGTTGCAGCTCATCTGCGAAGATCCGGGCTGTCAGTCTTCCCCTGTCTCAACAACTCGCTGTTGAAGCCAGGCTCACCTTATAGCGGATCTATTACACTCGCTGGAGTTCACTATCAACATTCCAACGTGACACCTCACTCCCTCTCAGATGCTCCTTTTAATTGGAGCTGTTCTGGACATGGTGCAGTTTCTGGCTTCTCCTCCTGAATGGCGAGTCCAGGATATTCAGGATATGATACCAATGTTACAGATTCTACCCTGGATTTCGATGAGACTGACTCACACAACACCCCATATGGTACTGCAACAAACAGGGTGAGTTGGGGTCATGGACCCTTTGTCAAGAGGCCCTGCCCCTCTGTACACGGCTACAGTTGAGAGCATTTTACTGGTGGTTCTACACCTAGTGGGCTTTCTGAATGCCAGGGCAGACAAACTCGGACGAAGATGCCTCCCGGATCACAAATGGCTCTTCACCTCGAGGTGTTGCAAGGTCTCTTTTTGCAGTGGGAGAGCCCTGGTTGGATCTGTTCGCCAGCTCTGCTTACGTGCAATGTCAGCAGTTTTTCACACTGGAGTTGCCAAGGCGGCTCTCGCTCGGAGACTGGTACTGTTTTGAGTGGCATTTCTGCTCATACCACTCCTGCCCAGAGTTCTCAAAAAGGTCAAGAACGAGAGGGCGCAAGTCAACTTTGTGTCCTTGGAATGGGCACCGATAGTTTGGTTTCCTGAGCTGTTGAGCCTGACCATCAGTCCTTCAATCAGACGGACCCTTGGGGGAGGATCTTTTGTCGCAGCAGCAGGGGAGAGTCCTCCACCTGAACGCCTTCGTGCATGGAGAATAAGCGGTGGCAGTTGACAGCTTTTGACCTTCCTCCCAAAGTCTGTGATGTTATCTTGACAGCCAGGCATCCCTCCACCAAGACGATATATGTCTGCGGTTTGCAAAAAGAATTATGGCATGGTGTTCAGAAAAAGAAATAAATCCCATTTCTGTCCCCCCCCCCCTTTTCTCAAGTTCTTCTTTTTCTTTTTTCTCTTACCCAGCAGAGCTCTGCTCTGGGCACTCTGAAAGGCTTTCTCTCTGCTAGCTCTGATCTTTGTGGTTGCCTGATCAGCCATCCCTCTTCAAATCCCCTGTTGTAAAATGTTTCCTCCTTCACCCTTTGTTATGTCTCAGTGGGACGTGACCCCCTGTGTTGACATTTCTAATGTTCGCTCCCTTTGATCCACTTCATAATCACCCTCCCAGGCTACTTACCATCAAGACAGCGTTCCTTGTGATGATAACGTGCCCAGAGGGTCAGCGAGCTTCAGGCTTTATCATCCAAACCTCCTCACCTGACTATATATCCTGATAAACTGGTACTGAGCCTCCTTTCTCACAAAAGTCAATACTTCATTTAATGTAGACCAATCCTTCACCCTGCTTACTTTTTACACCGCACCGTATCTTTCCAAGGAAGAGGAGCAACTCCACTGTCTGACCCAAAAAGAGCATTGTCATTCTATCTTGACCGCATATGAAAGTTAGGGATGGACGACCACCTCTTCATGGGGGGGTATGTCAGAGCAAAGAAAGGACAGGTCGTGCAGAAGCAGACCATCTCCAGATGGATCATGCTCTGTAGCAAAATCTGCTTCGCATTGGCCTAGAAACAATAGCTTGAGGGACTGCAAACTCATTCCACCAGAGTTAAAGCTGCAACCACTGCATTAGCATGCAGAGTTTCAGTCCTTGACATCTGCCAGGCAGCAATGTGGGCCTCTTTGCACATGTTCACGAAGTGGTACCACTGGACATTCGGGTCCGCCCGGATAGGCACTTCACTCGTTCAGTCCTGCAGGGCTTCCTCATCTGAAATTGGTCCACCTTTGGGGAAGGTATTGCTTGTATATATATCCTAAGGTAAGGAACCTACAGCTCAAAGTCTCTATCAGATGAACAAGTTACCTTTGGTAACGCTTTATCTGGTAGAGACTATATTTAGCTGCATATTCCTTACTGACCCACCTATGCTCCCCACTCTGTGAACGGATTTTTAGGGACAGGGCTAAAACCCTTTCATGGCCCTAGTTTTCCACACCAGTGGTCAGTGTTTGTGGTGCTTCGCGCTCCTAGTGTGGAAAGTTGTGAAAAGAAACTGAAGTCATCCCGCCTAGATGGCGCCTACAGAGGCACTGCGAACGTCACTTCTGGCATGGACATTGCTGACGACAGCACGCAGAGCTAAACAATGCCACCTACTGGTGCGCAGTGGTATTGCTCACGAAAAAAAAAATCTGGATTTCTGGATCCAGTCTGACACCTGGGGATAATACTGAGGTAAGGAATCTAGATACAGTCTCTACCAGAAGGTGTTACTGAAGATAAGTAACTTGTTTGTCTCATCCAGGGCCTGAAGAAATCTAATCACATCACCTCCATTCTGGTGGAACTCCATTGACTCTTGCAGACCTGCACAATTTTCCAAACCAGCTGCATCATTTACAATGCCACCTGCACTCTGGACACCTTCATACTAAATGTGTAAAAACAAGACAGCAGGCCTTTCCATCTCTGCATCCATCACGACTGCCCCAAACACTACATCACAATACAGTAACCGTCCGCAACCCAGCAGCCTCTCCTTTTACTCATTGACCTTATAGTGATCTTTGACCATGTACAGCTCTGCAATGCCTTGTTTTGATTCGTGTGAAACAGTCTTTTAGCAATGTGCTGTGAAATAGATATAACATGTTCTGAATAGTGGAGCACAATGATTCATTTAAGTGCATGGTGGCTTTAGGTCTAAAAGTAGTTCTTTGTTTTTAATTTCACCAATACATATTAAACGTGTGTTGCAGGCGAGTGGGCAACTGATTTCAGTGTTCCTGCTTAGAAAGGCAACTAGCAGGGTAAAAGAAAAGATAAAGAGCTCCGTGTATGTTGTGAAGTGTGTCAGGTCCTTCATCTTCACTTCCAGGCTGGCTTCAAAGTAGGCAGTACCAGCCTGCTTCAGGCTCACTCATGCAAGCCAAGATCTGGTTTTAATTGTTAAAGCCGATCAATCACTGGATGCTTTTATGTGACTTCTAATTACAGATTGTTAAACATCTATTAAAGGCCATCCAAATGTCAGCCCAGACTTTATATATTTTGTGTTTGTCAGTATAAGTAGCATAATGGCTGCAGATATAAACCCTGAAAACAAATCTCAGCTTAGCTTATTGCAAAAAATGTTGGAAGTTTGAAAAAACTGGTGTAGCTAAGGAATATCTATCTGCTCCTGGCTTCAGTCCACTCCCAAGGAACTGTTTCCAGTTGTTTGGTGCACCCAGAAACCATATGGTGTCTACTTTGTGGGCCTGGTTGTGTACTTGGCTCTGACTCTGGGGCATTAACTCCCTCTTCTGTAGTGGCTTACTCATTTGAAACAGTTCTAGCTTTTTAAAAGTATTATGCACTGAAGCCTGGGCTTTGAAAAATGTGAAACCCTGTTGTTGACATCTATTTTGGGAAGCTCATTGGTAGCACTCGAAACAGAACATAAAAAAATATATGTTGCCAAAAGATTGCTTCACCAAAGAATTCTCATGCAGACCCATTCAGGATAAACGGTAGTCTGAGTCTGTAGTTAGTAACATTTTGATTTCTGTGGGCCACCACTTAATACTGGAGTCTGGGGACCCCCACTTAATCTTTACTGGAGTCTGGGGACCCTCACTTAAACATTACTGGAATCTGGGGACCCCGCCGAATCATTATTAAACTCCGAGGACGCCCACAGAGTCATTACTGGAGGCCAGGGACCACACCCTAAACAATTTCAACCGCAAAACAATACACAAAAATACAGACAGAAGCATTCATCTTATCAATACACATGATGAAATAATGTATATAATTTACATACACATATAAAAAATAAAACGTTTAATTTTAATGGGAAGGTTGGAGCTTTTCTAAATTCAATTGAAGCCGCCCGTTGCCCCTACTATATTCGGTTAGATGCACTTAAGCTGCTCCCTTGAATCAATCGAGGATATCAACTTTTATTTTTAGCTTCGAATGTCAAATTCCTTACATTTACAGAACGTTTTAACATTTTCATTTGACATTTTGCTTATTTTCATAAATGTTGTTAATATGTTAATATTTCATTTTCAGAGCAGTCGCGGACCCCACGTATTTCCCAACCCACAGGTTTAGAATCGCTGGTCTGAATCATTGAGCCTTTGTTACCAGCCAGTTTGTAAATAACATTTGGAAGAATTTCATCTTGTCAGTCCAGTTATATTGTGAGCTTACATTATATACTATGGTATCCTGACACCACCAGGTCGCAGAGAAAGCAGCAGCCAATAAAGAAGAAAGTAAGGGAACAAAAAGAAAAATGGAAGAGGAAGGAGGCTTGTGAATAAAACGAGCTTACTGTAAAAGCTAGTCTCCCAGCAGATGGAAGCGATAGGGCTTAGTGGGTCTGACTGGCAGGGAAAAGTGGCAAGGAATGGTGCATGAGAGTGACCACCAGAGAAAAGGTTGCCTGACTGAAAGTTCAAAATCTTTTGACATACTGTGTAATTCAGAGATCCCTAGGAATCGAGGAGAAGACACCAACCTCATAATGTCTGCTGTTATTTCTCTCTTTCTCCTTCTCCATATTTTGTCGGTTTACATGCAGGCCTGTGGTTAAACGGAGAATGATTGGGGAGTAAGGAAATCTGCACTGAACTCTGGTATTAACATTGTCAATGAAAAAGGTGGGGGTTGGGGTGGTGCTGGTACTTTTTGCATCGCTTATCATCAATCTCTGTTTACATATCTTACACCTTACCACCAGTCTTTCTTATTTGATTTCGCCCTCTTTATACGTTTCACGTCTTTTCCTTTTTAATTCTGGTTTATGGAAAAAGGTGATTACTAGGATTATGATGAGGTCAAACAGTTCATTGAATTGCCTAAATACTTTCATGTACAGTTATCTGCAAATAAAAGCTTTATTAAATCGAATTTAATGGATGGTTTAAACTACGGTAATGTGGAACCTACTACATACGTGCGTGACCTAAATCGGCTGGCTCGTCTTTTTTAACTTGATTTGTTGGAGACTTTTTTCATATTTAAAAATATATACTTGTGGGTGTAACCAGATTTTGTCTTTTAGAGAGCCTCTTTCTCTGAAATGATCTTGAATGATTATTTTCTTTATTTCAGAATGCACATAGAAATAACCTCCAAACCAGTAAGATTGTCAAAGCAACTGGACAAAGCCGTAACAACAAACTATAAACCTGTGGCAGACCACCAATACAATGTAAGTTAGCCATACGTTTTGTCAGTAAAATGTAAATTCCTGATTAGCACAGTGTTCTCATCTGAAGTCTGCGTATTTGTGGACTGCTGTCTGTAGCTACAGGTTAAACATTACCTTGCAGAATATGTAGAAAATAATTTCATTTGAAAGGATTGACATTTAATATATGCATTGTAACCTTGTCAATAGTATAGGTTTTTCTTTGCTCCTTTCATATTAATGTCTCAGTTCTTCCAAACATCATTCTGACTAGCCTCTAATTTGATTTGCAAAGCTTACTACTTCTGTACAAATTATGGCACAGAGTAAATCATTATAATATTACCACTAAACTTACAGGTCACTATGTGAATGTGCAGTTGGGCATGCCTTTGGTGTGCTAGAGGCAATCCTGTCTGTGCTTGAAGCTTGCCCAGTGCCAAGAACCCTGGCCTGACTCATTCTCACAGATACACCTCCTCGGACCTTCGTGCCTTAGACCCTGGACGCAACTGCTGCCTCACATCACCACCGATCCACAACATGACTCATCACCTGCCTCCACTGTCAGTACTCCTTCACCCCGGGACTGACCACCTCTGCGTTCACCAACACCTCGCTGACCGATTCCTCCCCAGAACAATCTGGATGCCTCTAGCTCAACGCTAGATTGCTTTGCAGACACTCAACCGAAGTCTGGGACTGCATTGCCACCCTTGCCCCCGAAGTAACCTACATCACTGACACCTGGTTCATCCCCACTTCGACCCCGGACATTGCCACGGCAACACCCACCACCTACAAAATGAAACACCATGACCGCTCCAACAGAGACGGAGGCTACATTGCCATCATACACAAGGAATCTATCAACTGCACCACCTCCGATGAAACCATGCCAATCCGGGAACACATGAATTTCCAGCTCCATGCTGATGACAACAAACCATCAAAGGCTTGCTTACAGACATCCAGGACCAAGAACTGGCCTCAGCAATGCCATCACTGAATTCATCACCCCTCTCGCTCTTGAATCTGAGCACTACGTCTTCCTGGGACACCTCAACTTCCACGTAGGCGACACCACTGACAACCAGCTCCATCAACCTCCTGTAAGAACGGCCTCAAGCATTTGGTCAGTGACCCCACGCACAAAGCAGGATACACCCTGGACCCCATATTCCCATGCAGCAACAGAATCAGGTACAGTCACACCTTGAAACTCACCTGGTCAGACCACTTCATCGTACACTGAACCCTCACCGACTACCCCTTCCCCCCCCTCCAGCTCCGTCATCCCCCTCCCCCAAACAGACACTGCCCCCATTTGCCACCACGCCCCTTTCCATAGCCAGACCAAAGTCACTCAGTAACTATGGACCGATGCCTCTACACGCATGCAGCTCAACGTCACTACCAACTTGGATCAAGCAGTACGGAACTTAAACAGCTGGATCACCAACACCACTGACCTAGTTGCCCAACCAAACCAGCCAAAACCCACAGACTCTCCAAACAAGCCAGCTGCTACACCCTGGAAATCAGCACATCAAAACGCAGATTCAAACAAATGGAAAGAAGGTGGCGCACCAGCAAAAACCACACTGACCAAACTTCCTTCAAAGCGGCCTTCAACGACTCCCATCACCAGATCAAAGCTGCAAAAAAAGAGGCACTGACTCACTGGATCAAGACCAGTGCCACCCAAACCAAGGAACTCTTGACCATCGTCAGAGTTTGACTTCCCATCAGCCACTGAAAACTCCTTCCCTTCCTCATAGGAACACTGTGATGCCCTTGCCGACCGCTTCCACAACAAAATACAAAACATCTACAGAAACTTTGATCCCCAACCCTGCAGCCTCCTCAGCATCCCATCACCCACCTCCGCTGACCACCCGCTAACCGCATGGGAACAACTCAGCACACCAAACAAGACATCACTCATAAACTCCATTCACTCCAGAGCACCCACTGACCCTTGCCCCCACAGGGTTTTTAACCTCGGAAGAAACAAGATCAGCCGCCAGCTCACCCCCATCCTCAACACCTCCATAACCATGGCCACGTTTTCTTAAGCCTGGAAACGTGCGGAGATCAGACCCCTCCTCAAGAAATCCTCTGCAGACCCTAGCAAGCTCCAGAACTACCGCCCTTTCTCTTTGCTCCCGTTTCCCACCAAGGTCCTGGAGAAGGCCACCAACCTCCAACTCCCCAAGCCCCATGAGAGAAACAATGTACTGGATCTGTCCCAGTCAGGCTTCAGAGCCAACCAGAGCAGTGGGACAGCTCTGATCGCCGCCACAGACGACATCTTCACCCTTCTCGTTAGAGGAGAAACTGCTGCCTTGATCCTGCTCGACCTCTATGCAGCCTTGAACACCATTTTCAACCACACACTTATCAGTCGACAATGCCAGATCGGTATTATAGACGATGTGCTCAAATGGATGGCATCCTTTCTCACAGGGGTCACCCAGAGAGTCCGCCTCCCCCCTTAACCTCTCAAGCCATACACACCTTCTGCTGCATTCTCAAGGATTATCCCTCAGCCCAGCACTCTTCAACATCTACACGACATCAATCACATACATTGTCAGATCACACAACATCAACATCATCTCCTAAGCCGACGACACTCAGCTCGTCTTCTCGCTATCAGCAGATCCCACTAGGACTAAAACCAGCTTCCACAACTGTATGAAGAACGTATCTGCGTGGATGAGGGACAACCGTCTAAAGTGCAACACGGACAAAACAGAAGTTTTGATTTTCGGGAGAAATGTGGCCCTCTGGAACGACCTCTGGTGGCTATCAGAACTCGGACCCATCCCAAAGCTAAAAGATCATGCCCTAAACCTCGGCATCATCCTCAACAGTGAACTTTCCTTGAAACGCCTGGTCAACGATATCTCCACAGCCTGCTTCCACACACTTCATATGTGCAGCAAAGTCTTTAAGTGGCTACCCATCTGCACAAGGAAGACAGTGACACGGGCCTTCATCACCAGTCGACTGGATTACGGCAGTTTACTCCATGCAGACACCACCACCGAACTCATGCAAAGACTCCAGACTATCCAGAGCACAGACGCCAGACTTATTCTCAACCTGCCCAAGAGAACCCACATCACCCAGCACCTGAAGGATCTCCACTGGCTCCTGATCCGGAAGAGAGAGCATTTCAAATTCCGGACCCACACCTACAAAGACCTCCAAGACCAAGGACCCGCCTATCTGAGCCACCGCCTGCACTTTCACCAGCTCCTCAGGGACCTCCGCTCGGCACACCGCAAAGATACAGTGCATGCGCCACTGCCATTCCTTAGGATGCTCCTCCACATCGCCTCCAAACCCTGGGACACCCTCCACCTCTGCACCTACCCCTCCACACCACACCCTCAATGAAACGTTTCAGGAAGGGACTTAAGACCTGGCTTTTTGACTAACACTGACAGCAAGCACCTGGATACCCCCTCGGATGACAAGCCATGCTATAAAGTACTGACTGATTGACAAAACTGATTTATTTGCAGAAAGCTGGACATGAACTGAGGTTTTTGAAGATTCTCACCTTAGCCTTATTTTGAATTATTAATTGAGAGGTAAATAAGGCACTGGTTCTATAGCTAAGCTGTGGGGATGCATTGGATGGGCAGGACAAGAGGAGCATCAGATGTTTTTGGTTAGAGGCAGTGTATTAATTAAACGTTAATGGCCCATAATGCAAGTACCTGATCCTCTGTTTAGGTCCCAACAGTAATAGAAAACATTATCCAAAGATTCAAGAAAGTGCACTCTGAGAGTCTCTCACTGACCCATGTTGTCAAAAGATTCCTCCCTGTGAGAGGATGCAGTCACTGATCTTTCAATTTTTAGCAGCTGTGCAGTGCACCTTTCTCCCTCAGCTGGCCTTACTTTGCGTGGCTTGGGAAAAAGATGCGAAATTCCAAATCCACTATCAAAACACAACAATACCTTCCTATGTTTTTTTATAACTGTAACATGCCTTTTGATTGCTTCACATAACTGTTGATTTGATGCTTGTATAACTGTATGAGGGGGCAGCAAATTGTAAGTAACTTGATTACATTTGTGACCAATAGCAGCAAATGTTCCTCTCCAACCAGCTGCTCCATGCAGTCTTCTGTCTTTTCAAAGCTTTATGACACATATTCTATATATGACACATGGAGACATCAAAAACTAACATGCAGCATAAAAGCTAGCCTTCCTCCAACTGTTAGTCACTGTTATTAAAGCCCTCCACATGGCGTCATTTAAATAGTGGAAGTTAAGGACTCCCTGAGGTGACTTTGCTGTATGAGCCTGGAAATGTCTTGTGACCAGAAAATCCTGCTCCTCAGGTTAAGTGATTAAATGCATTAAAACTAACCACTGCCTCGTCTGTGGTCCACATTATTAGTTTTTGGATAGATTAATTTGGTTTCTACTATTCTGAGGTTATCACTAGGGCAGCAACATATTCCACTCTATAATTGGACTCTATAGATCTACTACTGTGTTGTATGTGGTCCTGTAGAACTGAAGCCCATAGACCCACCATTGTGGGTTCTATCATGTATTGACACATCTTCACTTGGGTAGACCTCATAGATCTACTAGTGCAGCTTCTGTGATTACTTCTCAGGTAATAACAGCCTTGCATCGGGGTAGACCCATAAAACTACTACTGTGGGTTGTGCAGTTCTGAGAATATATCTAGGGTATCAGCATCTTCACTTCTGGGTCAGCCCTATAGATCCTGTGCTGTGTTTTTTTCGTATGACCTGTTAATTTACAACATTTGTGTCCTAAGGTGTATGCTGTAAATCTAATACTGCGGTTCTTACTGGTAATTTTGTGGTTTGCCCTTCTGTAATTTTTAAGTGAATGTTATGTTATATTTCTCCTAGTTGTTTAAAATTGACTAGTTGTTCAAGAGTCCTTCCAGTGGCTGTGGGTTGCCTATTTAGCACTCGGATGGCAGGTCTGCTCCTCCTGAGTAGGCCACAAGAAATTCTGTCATTGTCCATCCAAAGTGCCACCCATTTGTTTCTTAAGCATGCTTCTTATCGATTATCCATCAGTTGCTTCTGGAAGAACACTGTATGAAACACTAGTGGCTTCACAGTCCTTTGAGGAGGAGACCATCCATCACTCCTTGGTAAACTATATACATAAATCCCTGCTGGGTGGTGTGGGCTTGCCATTGGTTGCTCCAGAGTAAATATTATTACAATATTTCATAATTAATAGCTGCCTCAAGAAGGTTGAGATTTTCTTATTTAGAGGTTCAACTTTCAGTTGCACAAACTTGGGGTCATGACTGTTCTACCAGTGTGTAATGACTGACTTTACTGGATTGACTATAGAATACACCTTTAGCTGAATCACCCCGTGAACCTTAGAATTGACAAAAATAAATATGTGCACAAATAACCAATATCTTCAAGAGACTCTGGTAGCTGATCTTACACTCTGCTAAGCAATTGCCTGAACATGTGCTTGTGTGAACTCTGTGCTGTCAACAAATTGATTAGAAACTTCTAGCTACACAGGTGGCTACGATAACTAGCTTTCACTGCTGGAGAAATGTCACTTAAAAAGCAACATCTTCACACTAATAAAATACCATCAAAGAGCAATCAGCAGCAAGGACCTGAAGTATTTCATCATCCTGTAGCTAGACTGCCATTGTTCCAGATTAATCTGTGTTTATTACAAAGCCAGAGATTCAATCAACACATCAAATATCACACAAGTTATTTTCAGTGGCAATGATTTCATTAGCCAAGGCAAAAGTAACCATCATTCATTCTACCATTTGGAACTCCCGTCATTGCCAACTTTGTCCACATGAGCTCCTGTCTTCATGTGCCACAACGGCATCACTTACTCTGCGCTTACATCTCTACCAACGTCTACTTGCTACTATTACTCCCTCATCCATGCAAGCTTCCTACCTTTAGTTAACTTGCCTGACTCCACACAGCCTCCTTCTGTGTATTTTTCCTTCATTCTCCTTCCCCCTCATCCATTCATTAATTTCACTGGGGCACTCTGCCATATGTCACCAGCCACAGTCCAAACATTGCATACTCTTCCAGACCACAAACCTTAATAGTACTCTCCAGTGTTCTGCTACTCCCTTGCACTCTGCCCTACCTATCACCATCCCATACACTGAAGCCTTCCAACCTCCTATCTTCTCTCCTCATCAACTCAATCACCCTATATAAACCTAATGCATTTCTGCTATTTGTTGGTCCTTGGTGGCACCCCATCAATAAAGATGAACACCAAGCTCAGTTGTGCTCTGAATCCTGACCTTATGCTATATTGTCCTTCACACTTTTTCAGCAGTTCTCAAGTCAAATCTCTACATTTCCAATCACCTATCAACATTAACCTCCCTTACTCAAGTACTAAAATAATTCCTTAAAATACACCTTTCTCCAAAGACAGTCAGGAATTTCTCTAAGCCAGCCAAACACTGTTGAATTGATATTCACCCTTCTTGGAGAACTTGCTCTCACTATTATTCCAGCTCAGTATGATAGGTGATCACATCACACAGAACATCTGCAGCATTATAAATGAGACAAGAACAATAATGACATTAACAACTAAAGAGGCATCTAAGTTGCTAAGCTGCTGGACCACCCCAATAACAAAGGCCCTCACCTGACGTTCACCAGTCTCCATACCATCCTTGATGACTCAGTCCCGCACAACAAAGGTGTGAAAAGAAATCCATGATTAGACCTTAGCTGCCACTCCACCAAAGATATTGCTGGAGGATTAGCTAAATTATTCAATAACAGAATCTGGACCTCTTGAGTACCAGAGAATCACAGTCCTACATAATTGTCGTTTATCCCTCATCACCACCTTGCCAATAAGAGCTATCATTTCCTTTATTTAACCAATTAAGGAATACACCTTCTTTCAACTGAGTGTCCCATATCCTAATTAATGCCAGATCACTAGGAAACATCATTATACATATCGAAGATGTCCTAGCTGGCCCCAGCTCCAACCACATATTCATCAGCAAAACATGGCTAGGAGATGATGCTGCACTCACATTGCAGGAGACTTGTTGACCTGTTCCTGGTTCAATACAGAAATCACCTGCTCAAAATGAGTGATGCATGGCTAGTGGTTGGTCACAAAAGTCCATTGTAGAAGAATATACAGTCATGGTATGTGAATTATACTTGGTCACAGCTCACCCCCTTAGCCTTCTTCCTCATATGTTGAGCACCTTCCACCTTAGATCAGTTATTACAGCTGACCACTCAAACATCTGTATCTTAGGCGATCCAAACAACTTGTTTGATATACCGGCACTACATCAAAGCCCCTTGCTACCCTTGAATCACTCGACTTCCGTTAGTGGATTAGGAGGCCACGCTTGTGGCAGGCCGTACTCTTGATTTTATTTTAGCACCAAAAGTTATTTCTTCACTCTCTGGCACAACTGTACAACCTGTCATCCACTTTAACCTTGATTTCTCCTGTGTAATGCCTTCACAAACAGGAAATAGTTTTAGGATGTCTGCTAGACCTGTGAAAAGCCTTGACATAAACTACTTGAGGAGAAAACTTACTGCTAAGATTTATTGAGCTCTGCAATGATCGTAGAGCGTTTCAGCATGTGGTGGACAAAGGCCTTTGAAGTGATAGTCTCTACCAGCATAAATGCGTAACTCTAACCAGGAGTTATGCACCACCTTAATAGCTCACCTCATTAAAAAATTGACAGCTCTGAAATGCATATTTACCTAAGGCCAGATAGTACAAACCCTCCATGACAAATCTTGCTGAAACATGCTTCCTCCAAGGTACAATATGTCAAAAGCTTCCTCACCTGCCTAAACTGAAAGAAACTAACAGGCTGGTCAAAGTTATAAACATAGCAGGACCTACCACAAACACTTGCCTTGAAAATATATATAAATGCATTCATCAATAATACTCTGCAAAGACATTTGCCAATGCAGCAGTTTGTTTTTATCAATAGGAGAGTTTCCAAAAGTGGTTTCCATTGGAGGACACCAGCACTTATTTTTGGGGATGTCACTTTTTTTCTGCATCAGGCATTTACTGCGAGCAAAAGACACATATGTGAAAGACGGAAGAAGAGAAGCATGAGAAAGCGCCACAAAGAGAGAAAGCAGAAAGCTGCAAGAGTGAGCTGGGGGATTTGCCTGTAAATGGATTAAAGAGGCCCAAAATGGCTGTGGGATTACGCTGCCTCAATATTTTGTGCTTGTATATTTAATTGCAGCAGCCGCAAGTTTCGAAGGAGAGCTTTGGGCACCAGCATGTTTTTATTTACAAGTTGAGCACTGGCCCCATCCAGTTCCTCTCCATTCTTTATACCTTCTTGTTAGAAATGGGGTTTTTGGTTGACAGTCAGGTTACCCCCTGTCCAAGCAAAAGCCCTCACTCTAGTCAGGGTAAGTCACACACAATCCCAGATTATCCTGTGCCCACCCTCTGGTAGCTTGGCACGAGCAGTCAGGCTTAACTTAGAAGGCAATGTGTAAAGTATTTGTGCAATAAATCATACAATATCACCATATAGCACCACAAAAATACACCACACAGTGTTTAGAAAAATATATATATAATATTTATCAGGATAATTGTAGGTCAAAAAGAATAAAGTTGCAATGGGAAATTTGTAGAGATATCACTGAAAAGTGATATAAAGTGTCTTAAGTCTTTAGAATATAAACAAAGTCTCTTTCAAGCACAAGTACCTGGTTTGGAGTGAAAAAAACTCCTCAGAGGGCCACAAAGGAAGAGGTGCGTGGAAAAAGGATGTGTGTGTCGATTTCTCCCCAGCACACACGGACTTGCGTCGTTATTTTCCACGCGGGGAAGTCGTGCGTCGTTTTCCGGCACGCGGACAGTCTCTTTCTGTGGATCGCGGGGATTACCAGATGTCCCGGGTCTGTGCGGGGATTTTCCTGCTTGTTATCCGGCTGCGCGTCGGTCTGCGGGGCTGCGCGTCAAAAATACGATCTCACGGCAGGCGTCGCGTCGATTTCTCCTCTAGAGGTCGGGCAGCGTTGTCCTTGCGAAGCCGTGCGTCGGATTTTCGGTCGTCCCAAGAGCGTCGCGTTGATCAGCGTCGGTGTGCGGCGTTTTTCTCGCCGCGGAACAAGCTGTGCGTCGAACTTTTCGGCGCACGGAGCGTCCAAGTGAAAAAGAGAAGTCTTTTTGGTCCTGAGACTTCAGGGAACAGGAGGCAAGCTCTATCCAAGCCCTTGGAGAGCACTTTCACAGCCAGACAAGAGTTCAGCAAGGCAGCAGGGCAACAGCAAGGCAGCAGTCCTTTGTAGAAAGCAGACAGGTGAGTCCTTTGAGCAGCCAGGCAGTTCTTCTTGGCAGGATGTAGTTTCTGGTTCAGGTTTCTTCTCCAGCAAGTGTCTGATGAGGTAGGGCAGAGGCCCTGTTTTATACCCAAATGTGCCTTTGAAGTGGGGGAGACTTCAAAGAGTGGCTAAGAAGTGCACCAGGTCCCCTTTCAGTTCAATCCTGTCTGCCAGGGTCCCAGTAGAGGGTGTGGCAGTCCTTTGTGTGAGAGCAGGCCCTCCACCCTCCCAGCCCAGGAAGACCCATTCAAAATGCAGATGTATGCAAGTGAGGCTGAGTACCCTGTGTTTGGGGTGTGTCTGAGTGAATGCACAAGGAGCTGTCAACCTAGCCCAGCCAGACGTGGATTGTAAGGCACAGAAAGATTTAAGTGCAAAGAAATGCTCACTTTCTAAAAGTGGCAATTCTAGAATAGTAATATTAAATCCGACTTCACCAGTCAGCAGGATTTTGTATTACCATTCTGGCCATACTAAATATGACCTTCCTGCTCCTTTCAGATCAGCAGCTGCCACTTCAACAGTGTATGAGGGCAGCCCCAATGTTAGCCTATGAAGGGAGCAGGCCTCACAGTAGTGTAAAAACGAATTTAGGAGTTTTACACTACCAGGACATATAGCTACATAGGTACATGGCCTGCCTTTTACCTACACAGCACCCTGCTCTAGGGGTTACCTAGGGCATACATTAGGGGTGACTTATATGTAGAAAAAGGGGAGTTCTAGGCTTGGCAAGTACTTTTAAATGCCAAGTCGGGGTGGCAGTGAAACTGCACACACAGGTCTTGCAATGGCAAGCCTGAGACAAGGTTAAGGGGGCTACTTGAGTGGGTGGCACAACCAGTGCTGCAGATCCACTAGTAGCATTTAATCTACAGGCCCTAGGCACCTGTAGTGCACATTACTAGGGTCTTATAAGTAGATTAAATAGTTCAATCAGGTATGATCCAAAGTTACCATGTTTAAAGGGAGAGAGCATATGCACTTTAGCACTGGTTAGCAGTGGTAAAGTGCGCAGAGTCTAAAAACCAGCAAAAACAGTATCCAAAAAGTGGAGGGAGGCAGGCAGAAAGTTAGGGGTGACTACCCTAAGGCTGTCAGGTCTAACATGTGTCCCCCCCAGCTGAAAGTGGGGAGAGCTACCCGACCTCCTGGGAGCTCTCATCGCTAAGGCGGAAGTACCTGGAGAGACCATCAGTATTGGCGTGGTCAACCCCTGGGCGATGTTCCACCGTAAAGTCCATCCCCTGTAGGGAAATGGACCACCTCAAGCGTTTTGGATTCTCACCCCTCATCTGCATGAGCCATCTGAGGGGCCTGTGGTCTGTCTGAACCCGGAAGTGAGTCCCAAACAGGTAGGGTCTTAGCTTCTTCAGTGCCCAGACCACAGCAAAAGCTTCTCTCTCAATAGCACTCCACCTCTGTTCCCGTGGTAATAGCCTTCTGCTAATAAAGACTACCGGTTGGTCTAGGCCCTCCTCATTTAGCTGTGCTAGAACTGCCCCTATGCCATGCTCTGAAGCGTCCGTCTGCACGATAAATTCCTGGGAGTAGTCAGGGGCCTTGAGCACGGGGGCCGTGCACATGGCTTCCTTCAGGGCGTCAAAGGCTTTCTGACAAGCCTCTGTCCAATTCACCAACCTAGGTTGTTTCTTGGACGTGAGTTCTGTCAAGGGCGACACAATGGTACCATAGCCCTTGACAAACCTGCGGTAATATCCTGTGAGGCCTAAAAAGGCTCTCACCTCAGTCTGCGTTCGAGGTGGTTGCCAGGCCTTGATAGTTTCAATCTTGGCCTGGAGTGGCTGCACCTTGCCACCACCCACTAGGTGTCCCAAGTACACCACGGAACCCTGCCCAATCTGGCACTTACTAGCCTTGATGGTCAGGCCTGCCTGCTGCAGGGCCTGAAGCACCTCCTTGAGGTGAAGCAGGTGTTACTCCCAGCTGGAACTGTAGACAGCTATGTCATCCAGGTAGGCTGCACAATAGGCATCCTTGCCAGCTAGGACCCCGTTAACCAACCGTTGGAAGGTAGCGGGGGCATTTTTCAATCCAAACGGCATCACCCGGAACTGGTAATGGCCATCAGGGGTTGAAAATGCGGATCTTTCCTTAGCCCCCTCAGTCAGGGCGATCTGCCAGTACCCTGAAGTAAGATCAAACGTACTCAGGAACTTGGCAGCGCCCAGCCTGTCAATGAGCTCATCAGCTCGGGGGATGGGGTGAGCATCAGTCCGTGTGACTGAGTTGAGACCCCGGTAGTCCACACAGAACCGGAGTTCTGGCTTCGCACCTGGGGCAGTAGCCTTAGGGACCAACACCACTGGGCTGGCCCAGGGACTACTGGATTTCTCGATAACCCCTAGAGTCAACATCTTGGAGACCTCCTCCTTGATGCTGGCCTTCACCTTATCCGACAACCTGTAAATTTTGTTCTTCACAGGGAGACTGTCACCGGTGTCAATATCATGAACACAGAGGTGGGTCAGTCCAGGAGTAAGGGAGAACAGGGGGGAGAACTGCTCCAACAGCTCATAGCAGTCTCCTTTCTGGTTTAGAGTCAGGGAGTCAGACAGAATGACCCCGCTTACTGACCCATCACCTTCTTGGGCAGAGAGGAGGTCGGGGAGAGGTTCACTCTCCTCTTCCATTCCTTCATCTGTGACCAGAAGCATGTTGATCTCCGACCTCTCAAAATGAGCTTTTAGTCGGTTCACATGGAGCACCCTTAGGGGATTCCTAGGGGTTTGGAGGTCCACTAGGTAAGTGGCCTCCCCTTTCCGCTCCTTTATTTCAAATGGGCCAGACCAGCGGTCCTGGAGAGCTCTGGGCTCTACTGGCTCCATTACCCACACTTTGTCTCCAGGTTGAAACTCTACCAGGGTGGCCTTCTGGTCATACCAGTGTTTCATTACCTCTTGACTGGCCTCAAGGTTACTTTGGGCCTCTTTCCAGAAGCGGGTCATCTGGTTGCGGAGGGCCAACATGTAGCTGACCACGTCCTGAGGGGGTGTCTTTGGAGCTTTCTCCAATCCCTCCTTGACAATGCTTAAGGGTCCCCTGACAGGGTACCCATAGAGAAGCTCAAAGGGACTGAACCCTACCCCCCTCTGGGGGACCTCTCTGTAAGCAAAGAGAAGGCATGGTAAGAGGACGTCCCACTTAAGCCTCATGGCCTCAGGGAGGCCACCAATCATGCCTTTCAGGGTCTTGTTGAATCTCTCCACAAGACCATTAGACTGGGGGTGATAGGGTGTGGTGAACTTGTAGGTTACACCACACGCATCCCACAGAGACTTCATGTTTTCAGACATGAAGTTAGTGCCTCTGTCAGACACTATCTCCTTGGGGAATCCCACACGGGTAAATATCCCCATCAGAGTTCTGGTCACCACCGGTGCAGTTACGGTCCTCAGAGGGATTGCCTCTGGGTAACGGGTGGCATGGTCCACCAAAACCAGGATGAACCTGTTGCCTAAGGCAGTTTTGGGGTCCAAGGGACCAACAATGTCGATGCCCACCCTTTCAAAGGGGGTGCCAACGACAGGAAGTGGAATCAGGGTTTTTTTTAACCCTTTTTCCTGCTTTACCACTGGCCTGGCAGGTAGGACAAGATCTGCAGAACTTATCTGAGTGTGTCCTCATTTTGGGCCAATAAAAGTGGGTGACGAGCCTGTTAAAGGTCTTGCCTTGCCCCAAATGTCCTGCCAGGGGAATGTCGTGAGCCAGACCAGTAGGAAGGTTCGGTAACATTGGGGGACCACCAGCGTACGTGCTGCCCCAAAGGCCGGAACCTTAAGCTCACTGTAGAGGAGATCATTCTCCCAATATAGGTGGTGATCAAGCGTCACCTGCTGCCTGGTTTGAGGCTTGTTTCCTCAAACCTTCCAGAGTGGGACATTCTTTCTGCGCCTTGCAGAATTCCTCACTGGTGGGTCCACCCTCAACTTGCCAGCCAGCAAGCTCAGGTAAGTCACCTAGGGTGGCAATGTCTTCCCCAGTTGGCTCGGGAGCCTCCTCCTCAGGAGCCCCGTCAGCCACTGCGGAAACCTCTGGGGCCGGTTTCCCGCGCCCCTTGTCCCTCCTCTTGGCACCTCTCTGGGCCATCGTTCCAGGCTCCAGATGCCCTTGACTTCCCTCTCGGTCAGCCATGGACCGTGTGGTCATGCAGACCCACTCAGGCAACCCTAACATCTCCAGGTGAGACTTGAGCTCCACTTCTTTCCAAGCAGTATGCTCAAGATCATTGCCTAACAGACAATCTACAGGCATGGCAGGACTCACAGCTACTTTCAGAGTACCAGAGACCCCCCCCCCCCACTCAAAGGGAACCAGAGCCACCGGTAGGTGACTCTCGCCATTGTCAGCGACTATGACCTGGTGGAATGTATTAGGGACTATCTGCTCTGTTGACACCAGCTGACTCTTGATAGTAGTCATACTGGCTCCTGTGTCACGCAGAGCCTCCACCTTCTGCCCATCAGTGGTGACCCACTGCCGGTACTTGGAAGTATTTTAGGGCATGCGGGCCTTGGGCACCATTTCTCCTTCTCCCAGGGACCCTAGGGAAATCTCTACCTGTTCCCCAAAGCTATCTGGGTCCATCTCCCCCCCAAGAGCACTACACTAGTCAACCCAGGTGCCTGTCCGGTAGTGGACGGTGCCCTCTTGGGGCACTGGGGATCGCCTTTATAGTGACCATACTGGTAACACTCCATGCATTTGGGGTTAGATTTCCCTGACTTGTCATATGTCCCTGTCTTTTTCCCAAATCTGGAAAAGGAAGGGTTGCCACCCCCTCCCTGGGAATTCTTTTGGGGGCCTTTGGAGAGCTCCTTATCTGCAAGTTTATCTCCCCCCTCTTTCTTCTGTTGGGAACCCTGACCACCTTTGTGGGAGTCCCCCCCAGGTACCTTCTTGGACACTCTGGTGCTAACCCAGAGGTCCGCCTCCTCAGCAAGCTTCCTGGGATCAGTCAGCTTACTATCCACTAAGTGCTGGCGCAACTCTGTATAAGTAGTATTAAGCATATGCTCTCTCAGAACCAAGTCATATAAACCTTTATAATCAGCTACTTTGTTGCCCCGCACCCATCCATTCAGTGCCTTACTGGAGAAATCAAAGAAATCTACCCATGTTTGTGTGGTTTGTTTGGTGCTGTCCCTGAACCTCTGACGGTATCCCTCAGGGGTCAGCCCAAACTTGGCAAGGAAAGTGGCTTTCTGAAGTGGGTATGTGTTTTGATCAGGTGGATCCAATGTGAGGAGTGTATCCCTCCCCAATGGCGGTACATAACCCCACATAGCTACCCCCCCATTGCCCTTCAGGAACCTCATGAGCCCTTAGTGCAACTTCATAAGCAGCTAACCATTTATCTATGTCATCTCCCACCACAAAACTGGGCACCACATTTTTGGGTATACGAACCTTCTTTTCTCCAGCAGGTCCTGTCAGTATGCTGCCACCATTATTGCTGGATTCAGACTGTCTCGCCTTGATCTCCAGCTCCTTGAGACTCAGTTCATGAGCCAACAATAGTTTCTTTTCAGCCAAAGCTCTCTCAGCCTCCACCTGTTTGGTTGCTCTTTCAGCTTCAGCTTGTTTGGCTTCTCTTTCAGCTTCAATTTGTTTCGCTGCTCTTTCAGCCTCAGCTTGCTTGGCTTCTCTTTCTGCCCTTCTCTCCTCCTGTTGAGCCTCAATTTTCAGTTTTGCCATTTGCAATTGGAACTCCCTTTCTTCTCTCCTTTCCTCTGCGGTCAGGCTTTGCACAGAGACACTGCTCCCTGGTCTGGAAGGGGGCACAATTGCAGTGGTAACACCATCCACAGATAGTGAAAATCCCTCTGAGGGGCCATTTTCTGGCTCCTCTTCCTCATCATCCTGTAAATGGGCTTCTGCCCAGGCCCTCAGCGCCACTTGAAAGTCCTCCTTTCTGGAGGCCCCTTGGGTGGGTACCCTCAATGCCCTGCAGAATCCTTTTAGTTGTTTGACCGTATATGTATCCAACTGGACTAGGTCAAAGTCCCCTGTCTGAGACCCAGTCAGAGACATGTTGAGTGAGGATTTAGTTTTTGAAAATTGTCAGGAAAAAACGAATTTGCAAAAAGAGATAAAAACCAAGTTGACCTTCAACTGTGGGTAGGTAGTGAAATACTTAGCTACTGTATGTCACTGCACAAATACAAGTCCTATCCTCACCTCTGATCACCAATGTTAGAAATTGGGTTTTTGGTTGGCAGTCAGGTTACCCCCTGTCCAAGCAAAAGCCCTCACTCTAGTCAGGGTAAGTCACACACAATCCCAGATTATCCTGTGCCCACCCTCTGGTAGCTTGGCACGAGCAGTCAGGCTTAACTTAGAAGGCAATGTGTAAAGTATTTGTGCAATAAATCATACAATATCACCATATAGCACCACAAAAATACACCACACAGTGTTTAGAAAAATATATATATAATATTTATCAGGATAATTGTAGGTCAAAAAGAATAAAGTTGCAATGGGAAATTTGTAGAGATATCACTGAAAAGTGATATAAAGTGTCTTAAGTCTTTAGAATATAAACAAAGTCTCTTCCAAGCACAAGTACCTGGTTTGGAGTGGAAAAATCTCCTCAGAGGGCCACAAAGGAAGAGGTGTGTGGAAAAAGGATGTGTGCGTCGATTTCTCCCCAGCACACACGGACTTGCGTCGTTATTTTCCACGCGGGGAAGTCGTGCGTCGTTTTCCGGCGCGCGGACAGTCTCTTTCTGTGGATCGCGGGGATTACCAGATGTCCCGGGTCTGTGCGTGGATTTTCCTGCTTGTTCTCCGGCTGCGCGTCGGTCTGCGGGGCTGCGCGTCGAAAATACGATCTCACGGCAGGCGTCGCGTCGATTTCTCCTCTAGACGTCGGTCGGCGGGGCTGCGCGTCGAAATTACGATCTCACGGCAGGCGTCGCGTCGATTTCTCCTCTAGAGGTCGGGCGGCGTTGTCCTTGCGAAGCCGTGCGTCGGATTTTCGGTCGTCCCAAGAGCGTCGCGTCAATCAGCGTCGGTGTGCGGCGTTTTTCTCGCCCCGGAACAAGCTGTGCGTCGAACTTTTCGGCGCACGGAGCGTCCAAGTGAAAAAGAGAAGTCTTTTTGGTCCTGAGACTTCAGGGAACAGGAGGCAAGCTCTATCCAAGCCCTTGGAGAGCACTTTCACAGCCAGACAAGAGTTCAGCAAGGCAGCAGGGCAACAGCAAGGCAGCAGTCCTTTGTAGAAAGCAGACAGGTGAGTCCTTTGAGCAGCCAGGCAGTTCTTCTTGGCAGGATGTAGTTTCTGGTTCAGGTTTCTTCTCCAGCAAGTGTCTGATGAGGTAGGGCAGAGGCCCTGTTTTATACCCAAATGTGCCTTTGAAGTGGGGGAGACTTCAAAGAGTGGCTAAGAAGTGCACCAGGTCCCCTTTCAGTTCAGTCCTGTCTGCCAGGGTCCCAGTAGGGGTGTGGCAGTCCTTTGTGTGAGAGCAGGCCCTCCACCCTCCCAGCCCAGGAAGACCCATTCAAAATGCAGATGTATGCAAGTGAGGCTGAGTACCCTGTATTTGGGGTGTGTCTGAGTGACTGCACAAGGAGCTGTCAACCAAGCCCAGCCAGACGTGGATTGTAAGGCACAGAAAGATTTAAGTGCAAAGAAATGCTCACTTTCTAAAAGTGGCAATTCTAGAATAGTAATATTAAATCCGACTTCACCAGTCAGCAGGATTTTGTATTACCATTCTGGCCATACTAAATATGACCTTCCTGCTCCTTTCAGATCAGCAGCTGCCACTTCAACAGTGTATGAGGGCAGCCCCAATGTTAGCCTATGAAGGGAGCAGGCCTCACAGTAGTGTAAAAACGAATTTAGGAGTTTTACACTACCAGGACATATAGCTACATAGGTACATGGCCTGCCTTTTACCTACACAGCACCCTGCTCTAGGGGTTGCCTAGGGCATACATTAGGGGTGACTTATATGTAGAAAAAGGGGAGTTCTAGGCTTGGCAAGTACTTTTAAATGCCAAGTAGGGGTGGCAGTGAAACTGCACACACAGGTCTTGCAATGGCAGGCCTGAGACAAGGTTAAGGGGGCTACTTGAGTGGGTGGCACA
This sequence comes from Pleurodeles waltl, assembly GCF_031143425.1. Taxonomy (NCBI): domain Eukaryota; kingdom Metazoa; phylum Chordata; class Amphibia; order Caudata; family Salamandridae; genus Pleurodeles; species Pleurodeles waltl. The sequence continues at coordinate 1,171,296,018 of NC_090447.1, read as the reverse complement.
ACCAGTGCTGCAGATCCACTAGTAGCATTTAATCTACAGGCCCTAGGCACCTGTAGTGCACATTACTAGGGTCTTATAAGTAGATTAAATAGTTCAATCAGGTATGATCCAAAGTTACCATGTTTAAAGGGAGACAGCATATGCACTTTAGCACTGGTTAGCAGTGGTAAAGTGCGCAGAGTCTAAAAACCAGCAAAAACAGTATCCAAAAAGTGGAGGGAGGCAGGCAAAAAGTTAGGGGTGACTACCCTAAGGCTGTCAGGTCTAACACTTCTCCTCCAGTAATGTTCTATGGAGTTGGGAGAAAGAACTCCTGCACAACTTCTCGTATCACCACTGCAGAACACTAGCAACGCCTCTGTTGCAGAAGCATAGATAATAAGACAGATAATTATTGCTATTTATATTGTCTTTCAAGTCTGATACCTGCAAGGGTGGATGGTCTTGAAGTTCTAATCATTGCACTTAGTCGGGTAGCTTTCATAGAGCGGAAAATTTCAGATCTCCATTTGGTTAGGTTGGCTAATGTCGACTTGTAGCTATTAAACAAATATGGAAATCACGCATACAGACACTGTTAGTTTCACCACTCAGGATATTAGTTTCCTAAGGCACTAAGCCCGATACACAAGACTCGCGTTATTGCTGTCATGTTCACAAACAATCACGCCCAGCCTGTATGTAACAGTCCAGGCTTTTGTCAGGAAATCAGTGCCGCACTCGGCAGCCTGCCATCTCAGAGTTTTTGGATATCAAGAACTAGTCTTCAAATGAAAGTCCAGTCTTTTGTTTCGGGCATTTTTGCATAATCTGAACATGAAGTCTATGTATCCACGCACCAGTGGCCTTGACTCAAGCTCTTGTACCAGAAGCCCAGGAAAAGGAAAGCCACCCTACCCTTGATATGAAGAGACTTTTTGATCCCTTAACAGCTGAGGTCCTTCGGCCATGCCAGACAGACACAAGGCAAATAACCAAGTACCTACCAAGACCACCTATTCTTTGCCAAGACCACCTACTCTTTAGGAGTTGTGAATACTTTTCAGTCTTTTAAGGCTGGAGATTACCTTTTCTCCAATATCTTTATCACAAAGCAGTTAATTGGAGAAGAAATGTTGCAGAGGGGAGAAAAATTCTGCTTCACCAGCCTCAACAGAGGCTAACACGTTCCAGTGATGTAGGGGCCAGTCTTTCTCCTCAATGCTATCTTAGAAGGCTTTCTCTTGACAGCCAGCAGGTCACCACTAACTGCTATGCCACACCCCCCACTGAAAAGGACTGCAAGCAAACCATTTTTTTTTGCCCTGTTGGATCTCATCGGAGAGACAAAGCTAAATGGTACAGGTACTTGGAACCCACACCTTGTAACCTAGATTTTTGTTTTTCTATAGCTTCCAATGCCGTTCAGGCTACCTCGGCCCGTGTCTTCTGGGTTGCAGGTTTGAGCTTGTCATTGAGCCACCTCATTTATTGCATCCTGTGTCTCCTTTTGTTTTGTTGCTCAGAAATAAAGGTTCCCTGTAGTACCCCGCACTTCTACCCCACCCCTAATCTATGGGCTCTGCAATGTTTCCCATATTGTTTAACCTATACATACAGCCTTTATGAAGGCTAATTTGCTCCTTTGCCTTTAACACTTTGGCCCTCATTACAACCCTGGCGGTCGGTGTTAAAGCGGCGGTAATACCGCCAACAGGCCGGCGGTAAAAAAATTGCAATTTGGACCATGGCGGTTACTGCCATCCAAATCTGCCACTTTAACACACCGACTGCCAGGGTGGTAACAGCCGCTGGGCTGGAGATTTCGGACTCCAGCCCGGCAGCCGCCACAATCCCACCCTCGGGATTAAGACCCGGCCTACCGCCATGGTTTTTGTGCCAAATATACCGCCACGAAAACCATGGCGGTAGGCACTATCAGTGCTAGGGAATTCTTTCCCTGGCACTGATAGGGTTCTCCCCCGCCACCCTTCCCTTCCCCTCCTCAGAGTTATCCCTACCCTCTGCTCCCTCTCCTGCCCCCCGCACATATACACACCCACACGCGCCACCATATACACACATGCATACTCACCACCACCCGTGCATGCATGCATACATACCCACACACTGCAACACACACCAACATACCTTGTCACACACATGCATTCACAACACACAACACTCACAATCACTTATTCACGCATGCATCCTACGTGACTCACACACGCATGCACGCATACCAATACATACACACAACACCCCCCACATACACACAACACCTCCCACCCCCCTCTCCGGTCGGAGAACCTGACTTACCTGCTTGCAGGGGGTCCTCTGGCTGGAGACGGTCCACGGTGCTGCTGTCAGCAGCAGCGTCCGCAAGCAAAAAACCGTAAGGCCGTATCATTGGTCATGTTACGGTAGGCGGTGTTTTGCTGACGTGGCAGTGCTGCTGTCAGCAGCGCTGCCTTACCGCCGTCTGCCGCCATGACCGTCGGCGGTGTTCCACCAGAATTCTGGCGGAATTCCGTCACGATTATGATACCGGTAGACGGCTGGTAGCCACGGTGGTGGTATGTTGGCGGCTGTGGCGGTAGGCGGACAATACCGCCAATGTTAAAATGAGGGCCTTTGTCTCCTTCTAACATCACCCAGCTCCTGCTCATAGTCTTCCAACTGAATCAGGCATCTTAAAGATTTTCTGCTGGTTATCAAGAGATGGACCAGAGATCGTGCTAATTGATGGTGGCACTTCATGGACCTTTGACAGCTCCAACTTGGCCCTCTTCCTACATCAATTGTGAAGGATAATAACTATACATGTGTTAACTGTAACCTTCTCTAGCTCAAATTCGAAACATCTGATGTTCTGGCTATTTCCAGCTCAAAATGCTGAGGGATATTCTTCCACCTATATCAGTAGTTGGGGCTTTCTTGTTATCCCACTTAAACTACTGCAAATCTTTATACCTTGGTTATCTGGATTGCTGCGTTCCTAAGCTTGAACAACTCTAGGACATGGCGGTAAGGCTTATATGTGCACTGCAGAAGTGTAATGAAGTGTTGCAGGCCCTGCGCTCCCTCCACTGGCGTCTAGTCAAGCAGACAGTTAATTGTAAAGCATCTGTCTTTGCATTCCAGCCTTTCAAAGAACTGACCGGACTTTGTGTTATAAACGTTGTTTCCACACGTCACGATCAGAACCCTGTTTGTCACAACAAGAGATATTGAAGCAGGCGTAGAGCTTTCTGGGTATTGAATCCCCTGCTTTGGAATATCTTGCCTTTAGAACCTACGTCTTTAATTTCTGTCAGTTCAAGTGTGTCCTTAAAACACGCTCCTTTGTTGTTGTTTTTCATTATTTTCTGGTTCCTCGCATCAGGGTGCATTTCAGTGAAATTGTGCTCTATAAAAATGTAACCCTGAGGTATATGGGCTTCTATTATTAGTGCTAATCAAGGCTGCCTACATACCAGAAAAAAGGTCACAGGTGCTATTCCCACTATTTCTGTGTAAGGAAGAATGCAGGAGGGCTCTTGCAAATGCAAGCTGTCTTTTGTCCCTTTCTGTATTTATTTTACCATAAACTTTCACTACAAAGAAAACAACCACCTTCATTTTTAGAAGGCAAGTGGGACACGTTTGTATTCTGTTGATGCTATTGGTGACTTTTCCTCGAAAAAATCCACGAAGATTAGACTCACATAGTCTGCAGTGCTGGTCAAAGTGTGGCAAATGGGAGATTAGATAACCTCAGTAGACATGCAGGATTCTATGTAGTTTGCCTCTGCAGCTTTGAATGGCCGATGCACCACATACTCAACCTGTGCCTCTTATGCAACAGTTTATCCTTCCTAGTTAACGGTGTACTTGTGCTTGAGCATTATGCTTGTGTGAATGTGGGTTAGCTGCTACGAGTGCATTGTGAGGGGGTCTGCCTGTGAAAATGCAGGATTAACATTGTCTTCTTTGAGTGCCGGGTAAGTGGTCTACAGCTTGAAAGTTGTGCTTGCGTGAATGCAGGCTGAGGCATGTGCCTGAGCGATTGCAGCACGAGGGATATGCCTATGTCTGAGGCTAGCAGTATGAATTTGAGTTCCTTGCGTGGTGTGTCTTTGTGTGCATGCACTTTACAAGGTCCAAAGCTATTGATTTTGTTAACGCTTTTAACGGATATTGCTTTGACCTGCAGAAATACAGTGATACAATGGTGTGTGTGTGAGAATGGAAGTGAGTTTTGATAAGGCAGATGCAAACTCTGTCGCAGGATGTTGAGGAGTGTCAGGGCAGCTGGACATTATTTTAATTTACCTCTTATATGCCTTCTTTTACATTTTTTAATTTTCAATATTTTATTCCATTCTATCTTCCATTTAAAATGATCTGCTTTCCTTTATTGCTCACTCGACCCGTTTTGTTGCACCCTTCTTTCTCTTCCTGTTTTTTCTTCATTCATTCCTTACGTTTATTTTTCAGTTATGTAAGCAGCCTACACTACTATGCAAGCTAGAGGTAAAAATGTTAACATAACCACATAGAAGAAAATGAAAACCTAATCTAAAATGGGCACAGTATCAAACATGCCTCATGTGGACAGTTTTTTATATTTAGTTTGCTGTCCTAGTTGTCCGTCTTATATTCACTCTCCCATTTCTCTTGCTCTTAGGCAGTGTTTTCCCCTTCTGATACTTCTGTGTCACTACTTGAACCTCCCACCAGTCACATTGGCTCCCTGTTTGTCAGTCATAGTATCAGCCAAAGAAAGGGTGTTGGGGGGCAAAGGGGGTATTGCTCATCACAGTTGCCAGTCACTGCTGCCTAAGGCTCTAGCTGATGAGTCTGTGCAGGAGAGCCTCTCCCGGAAGGTCAGTTAGGGGACACCAGTGTCCCTTCACTTAGAGCCTGATCTCATTTTACACACTTTTATAAACTTTAGAAATGAGAATGACCACTGCTTCATTAAATTCCATACAACTAAACCAGTGCATTTTAGTAGATGGTTTGAGTTAGACTACCATTTTGTTATTGATGAGCCCTCACAACTTGAAAGAATTAACAACTGATGCTCCCCACTGGCTCTGGAGCTTGATGCTTAATGTCTGTAGTATAAAAAAAAAAGGTTTCACTAGCACTTGTCTATGATGGTGTTTTATATAGTGCTAGTGCAGCCACATGGATGTAAACCTCTTAGAGGCTTAACAGATTGTGGGCTTCTACATACTCCGTTCTGTAGGCTTTTTGACTTCAATTTGTAGTAACTTCCCGAAGACCATGTCAGTGTGCTATAGGCAGTAGAAGGGCTTTGTAATGGATGGAGCTCTGCGAGTGAAAGGATCTTCCTCAAGTTGTTTGTTTCTTGGCAGGATCAGTATGAGGAAATATTAAAAGGTTGCATGGCAGGCTGGATGATCAGGTTGTATGACTGAGACAGTTTGTACAAATATATTTTTTGCTGAACAAGGCAATATGGACTGGAAAAGTGATTTTTATTTTGTCCCACTATTTAATTAACAGTGAGTGAACTGACGATGTAGATGAGATATGATCACTTCTTCTGAAGCTAAAATTGAGTCATGCTGCAAAGGTTTGGGCTTGGTTAAACTTGATCATTATCTTTTGTGGAAGGCCACCATCGACAGTGTAGAAGTAGTTGCTGACAAGAGTGCCAGTGTGAAAAAAAGATTAATTTGGAGGAAAGACACATCTTTGTTCACAATCATTACCCATTGGATGAAAGACAACTGTAAATCAAAGTTGACCCCAGTATTCCTGAGTATGTACCAGAGAACCAGAAAAGCACAATTATTTTAGGAAATCAGTAGGAGCATCCTGAGGTCTCCCAAACCCGTAAGCAAGATCCCAGTTTTAACTCTGTTCACGTAGTGCTAGTTACACCTCATCCACTTTTCCACATGGTAAAAGCAATCCCGGGTCAAAAGGCAATTTCCTCAATCTTTAGGAATCCCGCTTTTGCATAAGGAACAATGGTTCCAATGGGTCCAATTTAAACACATTTACGCATAAGGGATTACACTTGTTCTTCCCCATAGTGAACAATTAAACAGTCTAACAAGTTATACACCTCCTCTGCCTGTGTAGGTTTCAGCATAATATAAAAAATGTTATAAATCTAAAACCTTCAGCAATGAATAATCAGTTCATTTATCAGACCATAAACAGCAAAATCTGATCACGCTTAATTTACTTTCATATCACTTGATACATCTAAACAATAGTGCAGTTCTTAGTGTTTGGCTGATTACACAATAATGTTTCAAAGCCCAACTGCAAGCGGCATGTATGTGTGCAATCAAAAGTAATGATACAGAGAGAAATTAATATATACATGAAGTCCTATGAGGTACATTCAGTGGTACATTAACAATGGTGTTCTAACTAATTCTTCTTGTAATTGTTGAAGATCAAAATCTTTAGGTAATCATCACGACAAGTGAGTGCGGTCAATTGTGCTTGACTTGTCACTGGACAAGGCCAGAAGGGCCCAACATAAATGTTGTCTGTAGGAAGTCTTATGCTATGGTATGTAAATGGACATTTGCATAGCTGACAACTAATCTTCAGAGCAAACTAGGAAAAGTTCACAAAGGGGGATATGCAATTGATATATCAAGCAACTCTAGTGTTTAGTATCAGTGTAAAGCAGAGCAATTCTTTGTCAAAGGTGGCATGCAAGAAGACCATTATAATCTGTGTCATGTGTCCTAGGTACCTGGAAATTAATTCTAATAGCACTAGATTCAAAGGTTTTCTTAGAGAAAACGTCAATTTTTCAGGCCGGAATGTTTGGAGGGTAAGGGAAAGCAAAGTGGACTGTAAAGAACATGCAGCATTGAGGATTATTGTCCTATGTTTCATGCAGATTAGCTGGTCTTGAGGAAGCAGTTTTGCATATGTGCTCCCTCTTTAGAAAGGTTCCCAGAACAACTTGCTCTTTGCTTTTGTGTTAATGCTGAGCATGAAGTGGTTTCTGTCTGGCCTGACCTTTGTGATGTTCCTGGTGGCAAGTGGTGCATCCTATGCCATCATACACCGTTTGTGGAAGTTCTCGTCTGCACTTTTTAACAGCTTCACCCTGACTCAAAATCTGGCAGGTAAGTAGCGATAACACTAGACTGATGTAACTGTAGTTCTAAGTCATGAAGTGAGGTCAGGCGAAATAATCTTTGATTAGGGACCATCTATTCCATATTAATGTGACAGTGATCAATATTATTCGTTGATACTGTTATGTATTTGGAAAAATTGAAGCTTTTAATTGAGTACAGTATTCAAACTTAGCAATTTTATCTATCAACCGAGTACTAGGACCAGCTTTGAAGAGTTTAGAGATTATTTTGATCTCATTCTCTCCTAAACATTTCCTGCTAATACCCTGTCGGTGGGCCAGCTCAGCAGGGGTTTAACATGTAGAAGGAACTGACCTGAATGGGCAATTACATCCTAAACCGAATTCGTTGTAAGTTAAGGAAAAGGGCCAGTAATAAGAATCCAGAAAAACTTTCCTTAGTGTAGTGTGTCCCTGCCAAAAGTGCCTGTCCCTGTGAGTATTGTCTATGACGATGTGATAACTCAAAATCTGAGTTAACCACTCAGCCAACATGCATATGGTTTTTGCCAGAGGGGAACAAGGTCCTACGTTGATGGTGAGAAGCCAAACCTAGAAAGGACCCCCTCACCCCAGTTGAACCATATTTAATATAGAAGAGAGAACAGAAGTCTGTGAAAAAGAATGACTGTGAGGCAACAGAGAAGCAAAGTGGAGCATCAAGCACTCAAAGAAAACAAGAGTTTTCCTGTGCTTGATACCCGATTGGCCCAGGAGATCAGAATATCGCTCACTCAGCCATAACTCGGGAGCGGTAGGGCTGTGTGGTGATGCATTTCCAAATAAAGTGACAAGCCTGGTCTGGCATGGCTAGGGGGTACAGTATTTCTTGCTGTCATCATTGCAAAAGACTTCATAGACCATTTTCTCAATGCAGCATAGCTATGTGAGGGTGTACCTAAGTGAATCCATCTTGCTTTTTACACCATCGCAAAAGCCTTCATTTTCAGTGTACAGGTGCCTGTCAATATTGTATGTTATGTGGGTTCTTTTGCACTCAGCTAGTTAAGATCCATCCACTTATCCTGCACTTTATTTGCTCCAGCGGCTGGAAGGGGATGGGGAGATTAACAAGTGATTGTGTCCATGCTTTTGATTTCATTTTACTCTGTGTAAGCTTGGATCTCAGACACGACCAAATACCAGTGGTAAGTGGTAGTGGTTTCTTTTATTTTTCCTTTTTATTCGCTATACGTAGTCTCCGTTTTCCAACATTGTATAGTAACATCTGTTGAAACAAAATAAATGGAGAAAGGAAAATGAGATCTTCGGCCTGTCTGTTGGGTGCACGTCTAGATTTGGGTCTGGTCTTCTGTTATGATACTATAAGTATGTTATTATCGTGTAGGATTACAAAGTATGTTGATTCACTTTATACAGAAAGAGCTGCTGTTCATGACAAACTAGTGTAAATAGGTTTTAGAGAGAAACATAACTAAAGCCACTTGGTTCTTTAAAGCGTGACTCACAAACCTATACTTCCCATTAAATGCCTGTTTGGCTGAAGCCAATAGCAAGGTGGTAGGCACAGCCCAGTGCAGCAGGTTACAAGTTACAATGCTAATAAAGCATTCTGCAGTATGAGGGCTAAATGCCCTATTAACAAGGACATTTATGGTGATTCAGGGAGTGCGTGACACCATCATGTTACTAACTGTTCCATCATTTTTCTTGCTGTTCCAGTTGGAATTATAATATGTGCAAAATAGGCAGTAGTGGTGTGTATATCACACCTCCAATTTAGCAATCAGTGTCAGTAGGTGAAGTATATCAAATTATTATATGTGGCTCCGAGTGTGCATGGGAGGTTACATCTCGCACTCTTTCTCAATCTGGAGGGATACTAGGAAGGGTTGCTCACCCATAATCTTAGCACTGGCCATCGTGCGTGGCCAAAGTGGTATTGAATAGATACATGCAGCCAGGATGATTGGTGCCTCCATATGCACTACAGCTCCCTCTTTGGACCTACCAGCCACAAGATTGCTCTTGGAAGGTCACAATCCCACTTCATCGTAGGAGGAGGGACTGCTCCAGTTAGGCGACCTTTTCGAAGATGGGTCTATACAATCATTTCAGAAACCTCAGGATGCCTGTGGCCTGGGAGCCGGTTTGTTCCTGACTTACCACGCTCTGAATAGTTAGGGGCATGTGGTCAATGGGAGACACTGAGCCTACACATCATCAAGGGTTGCACTGCTTCCTTAGAAATGGGGTGGGTCGGAAGGCTATATCTTTTCTTTATGTGGCTCTCCTGGCACCAGGTGTGAACCGAACACTTAGGGGGAAATCTAGATGGGAGGCAGATCTGGGCATTACCTTTACAGTCACACAATGTACAATGATGCTAGGTCACATCAAACAGGTGTCCCAGAATGCACGCCTTAAATGTACACAATTTAATTATCTCCATCAGACCTACCTAACCCGACACTGATTCCATGTGATGTTCTTGGGGACTCCTCCTACCTGTCCCAGATGCGGACATGCCATCGTCACATTTTTGCATATGGTTTGGAAATTCCCACCACTGACATGTACCTAGACCCAAGTACTGGAACACCCCTTTGCAGTGATTGACATACAATTATCCCCTGATCCGTTACTTTGCTTACTGGAAATCACTAAACGTTTAAAAAGCTCTAAACACTATTTAAGTAGAGTAAACTTAACGTTAACATTTAAAAGGGTGACAGCCATGCAAGGCAACTCAGGCACCTAAGGTTTTAGTGTGGCTTTGTGTGACACATACATGGGTGGTGGCAGAAGTTGGATGCTTTGTCGTCTGTTCCATTAGGTGAGGAGTGGGTGCTGTCATGCTCTGGAACACATATGTCCAAAAGCTTTTCAACAAGTTACAGCCTCCTCCTCCTTAATGTGTCTTCATTTTGGCCCTTCCATGGCTGCTGACTACGCAGACTAAACCTGTGGGTGCTATCCCTCCCAATCCTAGATACTTTCAATATTACAGGCCCTATTGAGACGCTCCCCACATATTCCATAAGGTAAACCCCCTCGCTCTCTTCATGTTTCCTCAAGATCATTGTTGTTGTTTATATTGCTTCCTGTATTACTCTCTCTACATCAATAGGGAGGTCTCTCCCACCCAGAAGCGAGCGTCACACTTGTTACTGTTGATATTGTTGTTCTCTCTTGGTTTTGCCAATGTATGAAAAGTTTGGATACATCGGCTTGTAGGTGAAACCCTGTCTCGTATAGACCATTAAGTACCTCAGCTCCTTGAATGGTTGCCGCCGGGAATTCCAATATGACCCACAAACAGAGCCTGACATGTCAAGCAGGCAGCATGCTAGACCACAAAGGGGACGCATATCTGCTGAGCGATGTTGCCGAGGACGAGGGGAGAGCAACGGAGTTGAAAGGACCATCGCAGTACACCTGAAAACAAAATTGGAGCAGGAAAAAATTGGAGAGGCGAAGATGCCAGAGAAGGATGAAAAAGGCACGCTGTTAACAAGAGCTGCACGGAGCGAGGTGCAACTCCAGTCGGGAGAACAAGGGGACATGGACAATGCAGACGAAGTGCAAACGCCCTGGGGGAAGGAGAATGCTGTGGAACCTAAGGTTACATCAGGAGAGGAACCCTGAGGTCCTGACAGCCATGGCTCGGTCCCAGGGCTGCAGCCAAAGACAAGTATTCTATTACCCTTTGTTTGCATGCCTTTAGGGTTGGTAGCAGTTTGCAGGACTCCACAGTAAAATGGTGCTTCACCTCACTATTCCTTACCTGTATTCGTTGGTTGTTGGTGGGGGGTGTGCACTTTTTAAAACACTACCGTACTAAGGCGAACACTATATGAGTCACGATGGTGGATCATTTTCAGTTACATAGAGTAGAAACCTGCACAACAGCAGCGCAAGTCTTTCGATGTTGTCAAACAGAAGCTCAGACTTATGTCTTTGCAATATATGCTGCTCTTCCTGGCATGTCTATAGGTCATCCATGGATCCCGCTTCCACTTCTTTGACACTCCAGAGGCAGCTTGGGAATGAGTGACGGAAAAACAAGCACTTCAGCGATACGATCCCCCAGACGGTGCTACCCAAGGGGTTCCATACCCTCTGAACTCAACTGTCACCCATTTTCAGGCCTGAAATCATCCCAAATGCAAACATTGGGGGTGATGCAGATGCTTTGCTGATTCCACAGAGGCAGACCCAGATGGAGGTTGAGAGACCCCTCTCTTCCCTGAAACCTGCAGAAGCACTGGAGCCCACTGACGAAGTTGCCTCTGATGAGGGAGATCTTCTTACAGCTCCTATGTGATCTCTCCACACCCCTGCCATTGATATGTACTATCCCTGGACGCCTTTCCTATTTTTTGACTTATACATATAGATCCTACATAGGGGAAGGTCTACCTAAAATACTTCAATGTGTCTATTGTTTCTGTTGTTGAGGGGCATAGGGTTGACGGATGCTTCAAGAGTGGAAGTGCGGAGTGGGAGGATGCTATTGTTGGGAAATATTGAATGAGGTTTTGCTTTCTATTTTTTGTTTTCCTTTGTTCTGATTGTTCCCGCATATGCCTTGTGTCACTCGCTGCACTGTCTGTCGTGGACTCGCTTGCTTCCCCGGGCCATTCCTACCATGGAGCTTAGTCTTGTCTCATGGAACATAAATGGCCTATTAGACCGTATTAAGTGAACTGCAGTCCTCAAGCTTCTTCGCTGCCATCAACCAGGTGTTTTCCTTCTGCAAGAGACGCATCTCTTAAGTACTCTATGCACATTCCCATGCAGCTTTACTAGAGGGTCCAGAGGGGCAGCGATTCTTCTTCACAAAAACTTTCCTTTAGTGGTTACTCAGATCTTCCACAACTTCCTGGGTCGATACGTGGGGTGACTGGGACTCTGGAAGGAAAATCATGTAATATGCTCAGTATGTACATATTTCCCCATTTGCATGGGCAGACTCCATGAGACCTGACCTGAGTGATCGTCACTTTACCATACAGGGTGTCACTCCTTGGGGAGGGGGTCTTTAACGCTGTCTCAAATCCAGGCCTGAATGTTTGTCTGTTTCTCGCAAGACCGTCAAACCCGTTCCAAGACTCTTGACGCCTGGGCAGAGTCCCTGGGGCTCTGTGATGTTTGGAGGGTGTAAAGTCTGCAGGTGAGAGCTTATACTCTTATCTTGGCGTCTATGAAAACTATGTGTCACATTGACTGCATATTTCTCCTGGCCGTGGACATATCTTCTGCATCAAGAGCCAGCTTGCTCCCCTGCTGCATCCCGACCACTCCCCCTTACTGCTTCTTCTCAGGGCTCCATTGCGTCATAAAAAATCCATGTGGCATCTGAAAGCCTGGTTCCTCATAGAATGAAGGGCTTGTGGATAACCTGTCGGAGGAATCGCGTTCTGTTTTGAGTCCAGTGAGGGAATGGTTCCGAAGGCTGATACACTGATTGGCAAGTAAACCCACAATACGGGGAATAGCTAAGGTGTATCTCAGGTGCATAGATAGAGACAGACACCAGCAGATTACAGAACCAGAAATCCACATACTCGGGACAGAGACCGAGGTAGCAACAAATGCGAATTAATCACTTACTCAACAATTAGAGATAGGTAAGACGTCCCTACATGACCTGGCTTTCCATGATGTTAGCATGCCTCTACCCAAAGTATTTAAGAGTATGGGGATCAAAGTAGTGTGCTTCTTTATAGGCTAGCCAATGGAAATGTCAACTCCCAACTTTTTCCCACCCTTGAAGAAGCGAAGGGTCCTCGGTCGCAACATGGGAAGATATTGCAACAGTGTTCGTAGATTATTATGAGCATCTATATGCCTGTCAGCCACGGCCTCCCCTGAACTTGCCAAACCACTGCTCTCTGACATGCCACTTTTCCATCTGACACAACTCCAACAAAAGACCCTAGATGCACCAATCACAGAAGATGAAACCTAGGTGGCGACTCTCGATTTGAAAATCTATAAGACCCCGGCCCAGACTGCTTCCCTCTCGAATACTACTCTAAACTCTGAGATAGTGTAACCCCACTTCAGGTGCAGAGTCACTTCACTCCAGAGCACAACCTTGCAACCATCGTCGTCATCCCTAAATCGGACCAGCCATCAACAGACCGTGCTTCCTATTGAACCATCTCCTTATTTAACACAGATATTAAAATATACACCAAGATTTTGCTGACCTGGCTGCAGCCAGCCCTCCACTCCATGATCCACTCCAATCGGTGTGGGTTTATGCCAGACTGCAGCACTAGACACTGTAGTCATCGGCTACATGTAGCTCTGGCCAATGTTGGAGAGGTCACAGTGGTGGCAGCTTTGTTGCTTGCCTACTCTGAAAAAGCCTTCAACACCATCGACTGGATCTCCTTGGCTTACTGCTGCTACTCCAGATGTGCTTTGGACCTCGCTTCCGTCCCATGGTGGCACTTCTGTATTCACAGCCAAAGGGCAAGGTACTTGTCAATGGCTAACTCTCTCGCAAATTCCAAATTCGGCAAGGACCTGGCTGGGGTGCCCCCTTTCTTTACTTCTTTGCTTGCACCATCAAACCCTTGGCCTGAATAATCTGCTGTGATGCCCAGATGCGGGGATGGAGATGAAGTGGAGCGGAGTATGGGAGGACAGGATTCACTATATGGAGATGATGTCCTCCTGTTTCTTGCCGACCCTGTGGTTTCTGGCCCTGTATGCTCCAACTTTTCAAAGAAGTTCCAGACTTTGTACAAACAAGGGGAAGTCACTCCTCATTTCTTTAGGGGAACCACACTTCACTTGACTGGCAGTCCGGTATAGCTGTTTGCCGCATAAGCTTCAGATACTTAGAAGTCCACATTTCCAAAATACTGGAGCTCACTCGCATTCTTAACCTTACTCCCCTTATTAAGGGGACTGTAAATAGCCTAGCTGCGTGGCAGGATCTCCCTCTTCACAACTTGGGCAGAGTTGCATTGATCAAAATGATGATACTCTCACGGTTCCTCCATATTCTTCAGAACTTCCTGCTCCAAACCCCCAATACATGGTTTAGCGAGTGGGTAGCACTCTTTCTGGCCTTTTCTGGAGGGGACGCCTCCCCTGCATCACTCAGGCCAAGTGTCGCCACTCGGTATATAAGGGTAGCCTTGGTGAGGTGGACATCCGTTTGCACTACAGGGAGTCTCATTTACTGGTTATAAAGTAATGATTGGCTGACCGGTGGGTGGATCAACCCGGCATACCAACTTGAATTGTCCTACCTTGGTCTCGATGGGATGATGCATTACTTATATGGCCATCCAGTCCCCCTTACTCTCCCAGAGGTCACCAGCATGATATTCCTGGTGTGGAGGGCAGCAACATGATTTACTGGCTTGGATAGGTGCCTATCTCAGCAAACCCCCCTTTGGAAGGGACACTTGGTGGACCATGTGGCCCGATTGGAGAGTTTTCGCCATTGGGATGGTATCAGCATTACAGTATTAGGAGATATGTGGCATGGATCTTCCATTCCATTACTCCTTTGCTGACCTCCAAACTCAGATTACCCTTTCCCACACTCAGTTCCACAGAAACCCACAACAGCACCATGCCCTATGTCGCAACAGCACCCGCTCACTGGATGTGCCGCATTTCAGCTCCTTTGAGGCGCTACTGTTGCTTGGAGGGCTGTGTCAAGAGGGTATCTGCCAGCTATATCGGACCCTTGTTTGTAACACCCCGGAGACATTAGATCCGCTCAAGCGAAGATGGAAGGGATGGGTGGACGAGCTGGAAAAACTTGAATGGCACGAGACCTGTATGGCACCTATGGAGCTTGTGACTGCAAGGCTCTGACTAATCCATCTATACTACATGCATCAAATCTGCATGAAGCCCCAAAGACTCTAGCATGCATGTATTCTCTCTGAGCCCATATGTACTCAGTGTCACTCTCCCGCAGCAAACTTATTCCACATGGTCTGGCAGTGTCCTGTGATCAAGCAGTACTGGTCCTGCATAGGTGACATCCTCTCTGCAATTTTAAATAGACCAGTCATGCTTACCCCAAAGATGGCCCTACAGGTCTTCTAGATGAGTTTGGTGGGACAGAACGCTTTGTGAGGTTAGCAGCCCCAATAGCCAAAAGAGACATTGCACTCTCCTGGAAATTGCCACAACCACCTAGCTTGAAACTGTAGTGGTCTGGAATGGACTGGTGTGCCAAGCACGAAAAAACTGTCTATATTGCCCTGGATGTCCTTGGAAATTCCATACAATTTGGAGCAAGTGATGGGAATATTAAGGCTGTCTTCCACACTGGAGATTGAACCTTAAAATGTTGTTTTACATGTGTTATTTGCTGCACATGGGATCGGGTGGGGAGATGAGGGCTAGGTCAGGATGCAGTGTTTCTGCTTATTGTATTAGCTAGATGCTTATGGAAACCATTAAAATATTGTTTATTAAAAAAAAAAGTCTGTCAAGACACCTAACCTCCTAATTTAGGCTTTCTATGTGCAGGCATGCTTCAGGATGAATTGTGAATTTGACCTCAAAAGTTGATTTGTACTGAATACTATGCAGTGATATTCGTTCAGTCCTGTCGTGTGCTGCTTGACGGTCAGTACATGGTAGTGTAGTTCCCCAAACTCTGGAACCCTGGCTTCAGTGCAGAATCAGACTTCGTAAAATTAACTGTGCACAGTGTCGCCCCTAGAGGGCGAATCACACAGGCAGCAACTGAGTTATCCTGCTCAAGTCTGACTGCCCTTGGTCTTTCTTCCATTGTTTTCCTTATAACCAAGGGACTAGATTACCATACAATGAAATACAACACTTAAACCTCAAATTAGTTAGCAGTTTAAGGGCATTGTCTTCATTATAGTTTCTTGTTCATAACTGATATGCAGCGAAATTTAATTAAGAAGTAGAATGAGAGTGGCCATAGGATGGTTGGGTGTCAGAGCCCCCTTCCTCGCGCTGTGGTGAAGGGGTGTGGACGAGTGGGCTATCGCCGAAGAGGTACATATGAAACTCACCCGTAGGGACCACGAGTTGCAGGAGGACCTAGAGACCGGAGCCACCGGAGAGAATTTGCACACAAAATGGGAGAGGAAGGGGATACGCAAACCCAGGACACGGAACTCGTACCGAACGGGAACCCACAATTGTTACCAAGTGGGGGTAATGGGGGGGGGGCAACAGGAGGAGACACTCAGGGCCATGGTGAATGAACCCAGGGGATGTGGGGAGCGAACGAAGGAAGCAAGTAAACCAGCTAACGAGCGACGCTGGTATACACCTCTGAAGACTACATAATACTGCATTGAAGACATAAGGGGGCACTGAGGAAAAGGACAAAAGGAGCTAGACAAGTGACTGTATTCCTTGAACTGTATTAATATTGTGGATGCCGAGAATGCCAAGCAAAATGACCGTACCGTTTAAGGTGGATACTGTTGTTTTGGTTGCTGTTTTCTTTTTCTTAATATGTGATGGCGTCTTATGTATACATGTGTGCCACTGATGTGCTTTATACTATGCCCCATTGTTGGGCACACTGTTGATTGAAAAATAATAAAATGTTGTGTTTTTTTTAAATAGAAAGTAGAATGTATTATAAACGATGTACACCTAAAAGTAGGTAACCGTAAATTGATTTATATATGCCGTACGAAATAATTTATTTCTGATTTACAGATTGAGAGTGAAAGGAGAAAGAAAGAAGAGGGAAAACGTGCTCGGGCAGAGAAGCAGCAAGTTCTGAATATGTTGTTTTCAGCATTTGAAAAGCACCAATATTACACCATTAAGGATCTGGTGGACATCACAAAACAGCCTGTGGTACGTACGATCCCATTGCAGTGTGTATAGATTCCTTGTAATCTTACTTGCTTTGTTTGGAACCACTTCCAGTTACCACGTCTTTCCACAGGTAGTGGTACTATTTTGTTCGAATCCTGCACCATGTAATAAAATTAAGTGTTTCAGATGTCAGCAGCCACAGTGCCTTTCAATAAAGAATCACTAATAGAAAATGACTTACAAACAGGTTTATTTGTGATCGTCCAAACCAGTGTACTTGCATATTCGTAAGTCTGACTTCAGGAAGATTATTAATGTGATGGGTAATTATGAGTTTGCGCACCAACATCGACGACCAATATTTTATTTTTGGGGCAGTGGGACGAGCCCTTTTGTAGCAAAGTGACAGTTGCCTTTCACCTTAATTGTTGCATGAGCAGCCAAGGCACTGAATAACGAAAGGGCGCCTAGTGCAGCTCTGCTACCAAATTTGATGGGGCAATTTAGTTGGCGGATTGCTGGGATTTTCTTTTTCGAAATACACACCCTTCTGAATAAAAGGAGCTGATATTGTTATCAAGGCGTTTACCTGCCGAGAGTGCTGGAGAACACGAGTTGTAGATAGATAATAACAATACCTAGTTAGAGAAGCACTTAGCATACTATTAATAAATCATAACTCTCCACACTTTAGTGAAAACATTCAAAGAGCTCTCAAGTTGCCAAAGCTTGAGTAGTTCAGATGGACCAGTTTTTAATCTGCGGTGTAATTCTGATTTTAAAATGTAATAAATAGGATTACAAATCCCACAGTGCCATGAAAAAAACCGCTGGATGAGTTATTCATGCCTACAACAAGGAATCGTGAGACCTCTGCACTGCAGTAAATGTTCTCCTAACAAGGACGTATTTAGTAATTGATTATGTGATGCTAAAGACCCAAAGAAAAAAGTATTGCCCCTCTTTTTTTTTAAATAACTGGTGTTAGCTGCCAGCCTTAGTTCCTGTTTTTTTTTCCTGATGGATTTTGCAGAACTTCGTCACAGAAACTGCCAGGCCCTCATCAGGTAAAAGTAATAACAGTTTGAGGGAAAAATGTTTTTGATCTAAAAAAAAAAACCCCAAAAAACCACACTCATTACCATAGTAGACCCTGTTGCTGAAGGCAGCTACTTTTTGTGTGAGTGGCATCCTTATGGAAGGGTATCATGCTGTAACTCACAGTGAAGTCAGCCAATGAAGTGGGCTGACCCATTAACCAACGATGCATGCTAGAGTCGGTGGAAGAAAAACATGAATGACACAACTGACTAATAAGTTACCTTTGGTTGAAATCCCGTAACTATGTTCTACACATTATTTTAGTAGAATCCAAAGGTCTTGACTAACACCAGTCCAAAAAATCTAATTGTCAGATGTTGGATGCCAGTCTCATGCCTTTGTAAAAAAAAAATGTTTGCATTGTTTTTGTAAATGTTTATAATAGATAGATAGGTTAGAGTTATATTGATAGATAAGGTTGCCAAGCTAGAGATAGATGGATATGTAGCCTGGCAGAGCGATCAACAGGTAGACAGACAGCTAAGACTGGTTCATAGACAGATTTGCAAAGATAGAGTTTCAAAGGTAGCTGGGTAGAGTTGTTAAGATAGAGTTAGATGGATGAGGTGGATAAGATAGCGATAAATGGATAGGATTGTTAATAGATAGAAGAAAAGGCATCACTTCATTTTAATAATCTAATTGTAAAATGTCTATATAAGCATGGCACACGAGCACTGAAGCAAACTAGAAAGCCATATTAGCAGGGCATACGGAGTAAATTGGTTTACAAATATATTTGTAGTCCTCAAAATGCATACCAGCATGGCAAACAGTAGTGCAGTTATAAGTGCACTTCCTTGCGTTCATACTAAATAGAGGCTAACATAATGAAGAACAGTCTCAAATATAAACACTCTGATATGCAGAGAAATAGCAGTAGTCAGATAAAAAAAGTTCACTCCAAAAAAGAATTCACAAGTGCATTAGCAGGAGACAGGATCTGATAAAGCTCTAATGTGCCCTGTGCTTACATCAAAGCAGCATTCAAAGTTGGTAGAAAGCGTCCTGCTATCACACCAGGCTTTAAACACTAAGGCAACACTAAATTAATAATACATTAAAACCAAAAATACTGGCAATGAAGGATTGTGAGTGGCTGTGCTCCTTGTAAAATAGAAAAATGAAGTCACTCAAAGTAAATTTAGCCAGTGGTGAAGTGGGCTGACCCATTATCATATTGTGTAGTGGGTGGAAGCAAAATATGAATGATGCAACAGTAGACCAATTGATGAAGAGAGCCAACTGAAAGGGGCTTTTAGTAAGTACATTATTATACATATAATTCTTGTAAAATCAAAAGGCCTTGGCTGTCGCAAACCTAAGAAGGATGGACAGAAGAGCTAAAGAGGATAGAGTGAGAAGAGGAGCAGGAGAGTCAGAATTATGTTTTATAAAGGAGGGGAAGATAAAATAATGTAGGTATTGTGAATGACAAAGGGCAATGGACAGTGAAAGAATGGGAGAGTCAGGAATTGATGGAGTAAAGCAGGGGTGTCAAAGAATCTGTTAAGAGTTCAAAAGAGAGGCAAATGAAAGGAGAAAAAGCAGGCAAACTAGATAGGGAATTTGATAATGTAAAGAGAACAAAGAGGGAGGATAATACAATCCAATCCAAAATATGTTGAAATAAATAAAAACACTGTTAGGATGGCCCATGGATCAGAGTCCTGGGATTGTATGATCATTCTCTTGTGGCATGGGTGTGAAAGCCAGAGTATCCCAGCAGGCCAATGATAGTATCAGATGTTGACCGAAAATTGGTGAATTTGGCTCCCATGATTTAGTCTCCTACAGTCTTTGTGTGGGTTCCCTGGCCTCAACATCAGAAATCAATGTTAGGCCTGTCAACCTTAGGGTGGTCTTCCCACAAACATTTTGCGGGCTTGCCTCCAGTTTTGCTGAATTCGTTCTTTGGTGGCCTTAGGACTCTGCACTTTATTACTGCTAAGCACTACTAAAGTGCTTGTGCACTTTCTCTTAAAACGTGGTTTGATTGGTATATACCTACTTGGCCTACTTAATTTACTTATAAGTCCCTAGTAAAGTGCATGTGCCCAGGGCCTGTATATTGAATGCTACTAGTGGACCAGCAGCACTCTGTGTGCCACCCACTTAAGTAGCACTTTAAAACATGCCCAGGCCTCCCATTGTAACCTGAATGCAGTGTTACACTACCATGTCGACTTGGCATTTAAAACTCCATTGCCAAGCCTTAAGCTCCCATTTTTATTACATATAAGTCACCCTAAGGTTGACCTTAGGTAGCCCATAAGTGCTGTGTAAATGCATGTCTTGGTAGTGAAAAACTGTCAAGTTTGTTTTTCACTACTGAAGCTTACCCCTCTCATAGGATAACAATGGGGAATTCGTTTTACCGTTAATAAGCTGTAATTCCTGACTGGGAAGGGGTATATCTATTGTGTTGTGTAACTATGGAATTGTAATGATAAATCCTCTAAATTGGTAAAGTCAGATTAATGGTTAAAATTTTGAAAATGCCACTTTTAGAAAGTTGGCATGTTCCTGTTCTTTAGCCCTTTGTGCCTGCAGGCTGTGCCCAATACACATCTGGGGTAGGTAACAGTTGGTCTTTGTGCATGCCCTCTAGACAGCCACATGCAAAGGACATAGGTTTGACTGATGAGATATCAACATCCTGATGTGCCATCCTGGGTTTGATGGGAGGGAGGAGCTGGGCATAGCCTTGCACTTACACCTGATTAGTCAGAGTCATGCTCCACACAAAGGACTGCTTAATCCCCTGTAGTGAGTCTGGAGCCAGGACAGGAATGGAGGACCTCTGTGCACTCCATGGCCCTTCTTTGAAGTCTCCCCCACTTCAAAGGCACCACTGGGTATAAGAACTGGACCTTGAACCTACCAACTCAGTACACTTCTGGACCTGTGGATACTGTGCCTTCCAGGAAGGACTGCTGTGCTGCTACAAGGTTTGCCATTCTGCTGGACTGCTGCTCCAGAAGAAATGTTTTCTTGCTGTGCTGACCTGCTGTCTGACTGTCCTGGGTGAGAACGACTGAACCCACATCACTTGAACCCAAAACAGAGTGAACGCAAGGGCCTGCTGGCTTGCCTCCTGTTTTCTGAATTCTGAGGGCCACAAAAGACTTCAAACTTAACTCCTACAGACAGCACCTGGACTCTGCCACTGTGAGTCATGTCAGGTGGTGCCAATCCAGTCCTGGACCCATGGAAGTGGATAAAAATGCTGCTCCATTATAGAATCAACACCATTGCGCCTCTTGGGCTCTCCATTGACGCAACGCATTGCAGCTGCAGGGAGGATCGAGGACAATGGCGCAGTGCATCGCTTCCATTTCTGATGCACCTTCAACATTGTTCGAACTGGAGCTGACGCATCACCTACATCCTAATGATCGATGACAACGCATCGCCTTCTCTGCTCCTGGCATCTCTGTGGATGCAAACAAGGTACTTTTTCAGCAGGCCATGGCTGGTCCCTGTATTGGACCCATACTCCATGGCAGTCAGCCTGACTACCGAGATTTGTCCCTGTCCAGTGCAACCAGGTTGCCCCGGTTGGAGCTTTATGCTTTTAAGCCCTACATTTTAGTTTATTTGATAAAAAATCATATGTCAAGTTCTACTTAATTGGATTTTTGTCATTTTGGTTTTATTTTGTTCACTAAATTAAGTTGTATTTTTCTAACAAGATGTGCTATCTTTTTGTGTGCTGTTTTACTGTTTGAAGTGTTGCACAAATACTTCCCACATTTACACTTAATTTAAGCCTGACTGCTCTGCGCCAAGCATCCATGGGGTGAGCACAGGTTCATTTAGGTTGTGTTGGTGACTTACCTTGACTTGGATTGTGGTTCCTGCTTGGACAGGGTACATACCTCTGCCAACCAGAGACCCAATTTCTAGCAATCAAGCTTTCTTCTGTATTCTCCCACCCATCTTGCCTGCCAAAATATTATAGTTGTAGAATTTGTAAATTCACCATTTCCTTTGTAGCCTTTGCTCTCCTTCGGCCACAAGACAAAGCCCTTAATTCTGTTTTTGTAATTCTATGGATCCTGAGATAATAGCTATTTTATCTACAGTCTTTAGAGTGGTTATTTTTCATTAGCTTGTGAGTCTACGTTTTCTTAAAATATATTTTCATTTTAATTGCTACTTGTTAGTCTCTGTGGTATAACTTGCTCAATATTTTTCTGCGGCCAAGTACCCACATTTAGTTTTTCATAAAAGTCCAATAAGCTAAATCTCTCTCACGATTATAATTCGCAATCACCACAGGAAAGCAGGAGCATTATTACTTTTGGCAGGAGATTGGCTAAAGCCTTATTTTTACAGCACCGTTTATGCCGTAGGCTTGTTTCCCTGTTAACTGTGGTATGATTTTTTTTTATTTATTTTGTTTCACTACATTTCTTGAGACATATTCGAAATTCACTTGCAATATTTTTTTACGTTTCTTTATTGGAGTGCATTCACAGTGGATGTACTACAGTAAAAGGACTTCATTATTATTTTATCTCATTACTGGTCTGGACACTCTTTACCTACATTTCATTTTGTAACCTATTCCTTTGCATGATTTTTTAGCTTTAAAGTTGTTGTTTCTACTAGTATTCCTTCATCTTTGACTTTACACTTACTGAACCTTCCTTGATCTCGGACTTACTACTTTCCTACTCAAGATGTATCTTGATTATCTCAAGTTTCTGCGAAAAACTTCAAACATAAGCTCATGATTGCTCAGACCAGTATAATTCTGCAAGTGGTCCTATTAAACGTGACCTCTAATTGACCTTCCTGAATTGAATATCACTCGCAACTCTCAAATGCCCTTCTTGATTCTCCTGTGTTGTTCTTTATAGAAAATCATTTGTTCTCCATCTTCATAATAGTCCAGGTCATGATCCAAGCCATTGATAATGCTAGGCGATGCAGGTCTGGTTATAAATACCATGGGTTCCTGGAGTGGTCAGGGTGCTGCAAGTGCAGACGCCAAAACTCTTCAGAGTGATTGGGTGTGCCCCAATCAAGGACTGCCTTTTCAGTCCTTAACTCTTGGGAACAACTGCACTTTGGCAGACCACAATCTCACTATAGAACGAGTAGTCTAAGAATATTGCCTTGCTCCTGTGGCATCGATGTGTAGCGGACCAAGTTCATGTCTCTTATGGTACTTGAAACTCTTTTTCTCATGCTAAAATAAATATTTTTGCATGGAAAACCTTTTACGTTGACAACATTTTTTCCAATACAGAAAATTGTGCACTGTGGTTAGGGCAAATGTTATTCTTTCATTCGGTATCTTCCGAGTCCAAGATGGTACTTGATTGTATTGCTGATGTCACTTCCTGTTGATTCCATGTATAGGAAAACCAGAATCCTGGAAGGGTGGAGTGAAACACATTTTGAATTGTTACTTTCTTTGTGCACATCACTCCCCTGTTCTCTGTTTATGTCCATTATTTTCCCCATGATTTCTTCACACCTTCATCCTGGATAACAACCTAGTTTTCAGGACCTGCTCTACCCTACTCAGCACGTGGTATCCTTAATCAGTCCAGCTTATTACCATACTGGAACACTCAGATCTTCTAAGAAGGTTTTTAAAGGTTTTTTTCTTCCTTTGTCTGCCCTTTTTTGGGTAAGACCTCTTGGTTTACACAAAAGTTGAGGTGTGTGGGAGCACACTGGCTTCCAGAGACTTAACCTTACTTCTTGCAGTATAAGCAAAAGCAGAATGAATGCCCTCAGCAACCACTCTTGACAGTTGAGAAACTAGGATAGTTTATCCAATATTTACATACTTGTCTCTAAATAATGCCCTCCACTAGAATCCTCCCTCACTTCTTTCTCCATTGTCCACAGAACTCTTCCCTGCCTGTTTCTGCTTCTCTAAACTTTCCACACTCCTTTCCTACACTGTGCAGCATCCGCTCTACACCTCAGGAAGGCACACCATGTGTGCACTTTACCTAGCTAAGGGACTGTCTCACAGAACTTGAAGATAGCCTTTATTCAGCATTATGAACTTTAGTTTCAGCAGCATACCTTATGTATAGCAACTAAGGGTTCTGGCTTGAGGTTTTACATATTTGTCAACTCAGCTGTTGCAATTCATAGAGTAATTAAAATGTTAGATTTAGGTCTTTGTTCCTTTTTGTGGCCATCTGTAGCTGCTTGTCCAGTTTGTCAAAAGTTCTTATGTTCAAGTCATTTGGCCATTTACAAACCTTTGGTGTGTCTTTTAAACCTTGGCACATTATTTCTACTGATTGTATAGTAGGACTGCACAGAGCTAAAGGATACAGGATGATAATGTTGACACTTTCTCTAAGATTGTCTTTCTGTTATTCTCCATACCTACTTCTACAGTTCTGACCCTAACATCTAGTACTGAGATCACCATACCTCTCATTCTGGACCTCTCAACCCCACCTCTTCCTCTGCTGGCTTCATCTTTTTGCCTACATACCAGGACATTCCAACACTGCCTCAGAGTACTATCCAGCAAACACTGATGTCTACCGCTGTCTCACTCTGGCCAGTGCCTCTAAGGTGTTCCCTTCAGATCCAAATTCCTCACTCTTCATAGAAAGGAATACTCAATTTCCTATCTTGAGCCCTAAATAAGGCACAATAGGGACATAAAAGACTCCCTTGTTTGCTTGGCCACTATTTTTGAGACTTAAACATAGCTAAACCTAGTCTTCGATGCAGTTCTGTGTAGAGACCTCCACCGCGTTCCCTCTTTGAGGACTTACATCATGGTATAGCCATCACACTTTAAAAAGTACAAAATGCTTCAATAGAGTACTCTTGTCTGTCTCAAAACATCTGCATCACCTCGTTCAAGCTTGGTACTTTCCTCAGTGAAGTATGATCACTATCCACTGCATCTCTAGCTCTCATCCTTCCAAACAGACATGTCCACTAAGCACATGATGGAATTCAGATCTTACAGTGACGGAACCACAGCCTAGTTGAACTGTGTCACCTATGTCCAGGAAAAAACATGAAACACTGTAGGTTGGACCATATGAAGTGCTAACCATTCTTAAAGTTGAGGGCATAAGGAAAAGAGCAACATCATATATCTGAAAGGTTGTTCACCTAGACAACCTGAGAGACATGAAAAACTTTGCAACTTCATATAGTATCATTGCACATTTCCTCCCTTAAATGCCTCCTGTCTTTTAGTCAAAATAAAATAAAATAAAAATCCACTTGCTCCTATTAAGACTCATGCCATCCTTGCCTGTTAATTACGTACATTTGGGAATCAATTGGCCACACTCTTCACATAATCCTTTTAATCAACTTGAGTAATAAAAGTTTCCTAGATGACTTCAACCTTCACTAGGGAGGTAAAAAGAAAATGACTTGTTCATATTTGCAGTTGTCTCAGTCAATTATGTTCAACCCTCGTGCACACTAAACACTTCACTCTGACTTCCTCATATAAAAAAAACGTAGGGGGGGTCCATGCAGACCCCTCCCCCTCAGGGAACATCACCTCATTAAAAAATATGTGGGAGGGCCACAGGGACACTCCCCCAACCCTTTCCTTCCCACCAACAGGGACCACCACCTCCCCAGGGCTAATTAAAAACATATTTATAGAGGGGGGGGACCCCGGGCATCACCACATTTTATGTGGGCCAGCCATATATTAATTGGTGCCCAGGGTACCTATTACAACTTATGCGGACTGCAGGGGGAGTCTGAAGGCCCCCACAGTCCCACCAGCTCCCGTCTCCTGCAGGAACCAGCATTGCTTCTGTAATGCAGGGAGCTACTTTGCTTAAAATAGCAAACCCCTGCGTGTTGGAGTAATGTTTTCATCTCTTTCCCTGCCCGCATAACAGTGGGCAGGGAAAGAGATGAGAACTCAGCTTTCAGCAAGCGGGAGCAGTTTGACTGCTCCGCTTGCTGAAAGCGGGGAGTTTGCTTTTGCAAGCAAAAGCAAACAGTTTCCTCCCGAGGGAGCCAGCCCTGGGGGTGGTGGTCCCCAGGCCATGTATGGCTCTGGGAAGGGGCCCGCACTGCCCCCCTGCTTCTTTCGATTTGGCACCAGAGAGGTGTTGTTCCCCGAGAGTCAGCAACAGACCCCTTCCTCTTTACACATTGTAGCCCTGGGGAGGTGGTGGTCCCTGGGGCTGGAGGGTATCATGCACGGCTCCTATGTATATTATAATACTGTAGCCACGGGTAAGGTGGTGGTCCCCAGGGTTTTGATACGCCCTAGGAGGGGGGCCTGCACCCCCTCCTATGTTTTGGGAATGCCTCTGGAACCTGGCACACCTGCAGGCAAAATGAAAACTAAGCGTGGGAGACCGCAGTTGCTTTTTTCTTTTTTTCTTTTTTTTTTTTTTTTAAATCCATGGCGAATATTTGTGAATTTCTCCATGAATTGTAAAAAAAAAAAAAAAAAAAAAAAAAAAATGCTTTTTATCCCTGGTGGGATTCAGGAGGCCCCTGGACCAAGACTAGGGGGTTAGGGTAACTACCCTGCCCCCTTTTTCTTTTTTTCTTTTTTTCTTTCATTCTTTCATTTTCTTTGGGGGACTCGGCTGAGTCCCAAAACGGCTGCCAGCACTTCCCTAACAGCCAATAAAATCTATACACAAGACCAGGCGTATTCACAGTTGTTGTAACCCTATATGTAAGAATTTGGATTTCCTTTCATTTCTCTTAAACTACTGACCTGATTTACACCAAATAAGAAACCGGGTGATCTGCGGACCAAAAGCTACCTTTCTGCCAAATTTGGTGTAATTCTGTCCAGCGGTTCGGCTGCTAAGAAATCTATGGGAATTAAAATGTGAAACACATTTTTGCTGTGACACCAATACCATCCTTAGAGGCTGTTACAAAAGCTTACGTTCCAAACGCAAAAGCATTGCATTCACATTGGATTCAATGGGCCACCTCTCTGACTGCCAATGATGTTGACTGTTTTTGAGCCAAAACTTCAGACCCAGGAATTCCTTCAATTTGAACTTTAATACTCAATACATGAAACTATTTTGCCTCTTAATCGATACCAAACAACAATACCCCACCGTTTGTGCGGCTGAGTGGTTTCTTAAGAGATGGTAAATTCCACCCTCAAAACCCATACATGCAGACCTTAGGGGACTGCACAGCACAACTGGCAGAGCGTAAGGAACTAATCCTGGCTCTGGAACATACAGATCCTGAACTACTAACACTGACTGTGTGTGATTTGCACTGTTGTATCCAGTCCTTTAATGAATATCTGCATTACTGGCACCAAAATGGGTTCAGAGATTCAAGAGGAAACACCATCAAACACAGATTCCTGTGGGTGAAAGTAGAAGACCTGAAGGAAATGCTACCCAATACCCATGTAGTGCATGCTCTGGGCCATCAGCATTTAGGAGTATATGTTGTAGGGAACACTTTGGCTGATGAAGCAGCCAAGTCAGCAGTAGCTACGGCTTCTGTTGTTGCAATTACTTGTTCTCGTATGAGGTTGGAAGCTGGAACACTGGCTGCTGTGAAAGCTTCGGCTGATGACAAACCCCAGGCAAAGGCGTATCCTGCCAAATATTCTTAACACCTGAGCGCCCAAAAGTTTGCATTTGTAAGTATACCATGGGTGTGTGATCCCCAACCAAGAACAAAGATTAGAGCTCATAAAAGCAGCGCATAAGGGGGTTGCTTTTGCCCATGCAGGTGTGGTGGCTACTATTTCCTTACTCCAGAAATCGTACTGGTGACCAGGTTTATAAAAACAGACCAAACAGTATGTCCTTTGTAGTGACATCTGTCAACAAATAAGAGTCCACTGTCAAGCATCCACAGCAGACACCCCTCCTAATTTCAAACAAATCACTACAATGTATGTACTTGGACCATTGTGGTCCCTTAACTCTTGACTACTTTTTAGACGCTGTTGATTCTTGTTCAAGATTTCTATGGGTATGGCCACAACGATCAGCTGATGCTCAAGCTGTTATTAATGATTTGCAAGTCTTTATCGGGAAAATGCCATTGTATCATTCCATTCAGACCCGGGCCCTGCCTTTGTCTCCAGGGTATTCACAGACGCAATGTCGACAATGGGTGTCCTACTCCACTTCTCATCTCCCTACCATCTAGAGGGAAAAATGGCAATGGAGCAGAAAACAGTCCTTAAAAGCAACAGTACACAGTATGGGTCGTAGTTGGCTTAACCTCCTGTATGGAGTCCAGAGAGCACTTAATCATCTGCCCAGAAGGTCTTTAGGAGAGCATTCCCCTATATGAGGTACTGTTTAGCATACCTGTGTATGTTCTGGATCTTGATGGCTCCATTGCAGTGGCGGCAGACACACCTTTTGATGTAAATGAATGTGTCACTGTCTTGCAGGAATTAGTTCCTTGATGAAAACTCATCTGTATGTGTTGCCACCTTAGGAATGAGAGATTAACCAACACCACCTTCCACTGGATTCCAAAAGTTGGGGCTTTAGTGCGAGAAAAGATTGCTGTAAAACAGGAATTTGGCCCTTCACATCAAGCACAAATTCAAGTCCAGGGAATACACTGTACCTGAGCTGTCATCATACCACCATTGTCTGGTTCCAAAGAAAAGTACTTTGTTTGAGTTGACAACGTCAAGTTACACCATGTGGCCAGTCCTACACAGTAGACCACGTTGTCTCCTGGGTAGTTCCCGAACCCCTCTTAATGCCAATCAGGATGTGCCTCTACAAATTATAAGCAACAGTGATGAGACTTACCTGAGCCTGGTGAGGGTCGAAAATGAACTTTCATTAGTACCAGTCACTGCATCTACAACAAGAAATGTCCAACGTTCTGACTTGCCTTATTCAAATTCTACACAAACGGATGGCATTGTATTCTATGAACCACCAAGGGATACATCTGCAAGTTTTTCTCCTCCTACACCGGCTCCAGTGCTTGCACAAACTGCTTCTGGGTATTTTGCAGACATCAACGACACTTCTTCAAATTCTTCAGCATCTTATATCAAAAGCACGTAAGCTATTCAATTGGCTTAAAACGATATAATTTGCCCCTAGAGTTACCTGTGGAGCTGTTAACTCTTGCCTTCATCCTTCGATTGGGTTTGCCATTGTTTTCTTTTTACAGATACATGGTCATTATTTTCCTGAACGCTCTGCTCTTGAACCTTGGATGTGGTTTTGAGGCCTTACTTATCCTCACATAAGATCCGAGGAGACTTGTCCCTAGTGAACATTTCAGCTATTCCAATTCCTGATGGGATTGTTTGGGATAAAGTGCCATTTGATCTATTCGGACCCACAAAAATGTATTCAAAGTTTCTGTATATGATATAACACCAGAGGTTGTTTCTGATGACTGGAATATAAAACCAGTTGAATCTGATAGGGACTTCTAGTAGCAGATTCCTTACCTTAGAATTTCCCCCAGGCGTCAGTCTGGATCCAGAGATTTTTCTCGAGCAGTAAATACCCCTGTGTGCCATCAGGTGGCATTGGTCGAATCTGTGTCCCTTGTTGGCATCGTGCTCGCCCGATAGGACATCAGGGGTCGTTTATAGGTGCTGCCCGGGTGCGCTGATGTCAGTTGTTTTCTTTACCTCCAGTCAACACGCAGATCAGAAGTAGAGCTACCCAACAGTCACTTTTTGACTTATCTTTTCGACATTTTGTTGAAGAATTTTGACTTTCTGGTGCATCGAGTATGTTGCCATGGAAGACCGAATTCAAGCCCTGTGACTCCTGTTGTTGAATGATGTCCGTGACAGATCCGCACCTCGTGTGACTCTGGAGTTTAGAGGCAACCACGACCCAAAGTCATGCTCCGTGTGCCAGGCCATGAGCCCTAAGGCTTTGAGTGAGTGGTTCCTAAAGCTTTTTGCGGGCCAGTGCTTGGCTCCATGTCACTCCCGGTCTTGGTCGAGAGGAAGGTCCCAAGACCGCTCGTAGGGGCCACACTCGTCATCCCATTCAAAATCTTCAGGACGCTCGCGTAGGCATAAGAAGTCGTCGAAGAAGAGTAAACGTTCTTTGACTTCCCCCTGTTGGTTAGACAACACAACGTGAGAAAAGGAGCATCATCGCTGTAGCCCTCCATCGTCCAAACCTACTTCGGGGTCAGCTGTGTGCCTCCCTGAGCTTCCGGGAGCCGGATCCACCCCTGCCCAACTCGAGGAGTTCTATGAGGCCATGCCTCATATTCGGGCAGTCTGGCCCGGCAGGAGCGCCTTCGGGCCCTGCTGGGTTGGCAGTGGCCCCTTTGGGTTCTGCGTTAGTGGCTTCAACCTCATCTCATGAGGGCACCCAGGGATCTGTTTTTGGATCCGCACCGGCATTGGTCATGCTACTGCGACCTTCGGTGACTCCGGTGCAGACGTTGACGCTCCCGAGGTCCCCCTGGCCCGAGGTCAGCGTCGATCCCATACTGCTTGCCTACTCAGACACTGAGCCGGACTGGTGTCGGTCAGTGCCAGTTCAGACTTCGACAGGGACCATGCTCCCCAGGTTGGATCCTGACTCTTATTCCTAGGGATAAGGGTAAGAGTATGGAGGGGCCCTGGACCCTTTAGAATACCAGCATGATGACCCCATGGACTGGGCTCAGCACTTGGGTTAAGCCAGTGGTCTAGATACTTCCTTTGATGCTGGCAAGCTTTCTCCCCCCTACTGTGGTTATGGAGGAGGGAGCCCCATACTCCATGTGAGAAGAGCGGCCAAGGTCCTGAGCCTCGAGCTGCCTTCTATGGTCGTCAGGACCAACCTCCTGGCTGAGGTGCTTTAGCCTGGGGTTTCTTCTTTTGAACCCCTCTTGCTCTTCAATGAGGCCCTCACTGATGTCTTGCTGGGGACTTGGTCCAAATCCAGCACAGAAGCTTCTATAAACAGGACAATCTCCCATCGCCATAGGCCTGCGCCTAATGACCCAAAGTTCCTGATCTAATACCCAACTCCTGAGAGCTTGGTTATTCAAGCCTCTGCCTTCTCTGGTGCATTCCCTTCCGCACCCCTGTATAGGGAATCCAAAAGACTGGATAAATTTTTTAAGAAACTATTGTCTTCCACCAGTCTGGCATTGCGGTCCATGAATACCGCATCCCTTTTGTGCCGTTACTCCCATACTTTATGGGACATGGTTGCTCAGGTGCTACCACAGGTTACCGAGGAGGCCTGGGCATTATCTCCCAAACTGTTGCTGATGGGAGAGATGCAGCCAAGTTCACAATCAGATGGGGGCTGGATATGACCGACTCACTATGCTGATCGGTTGCATCAATGGTAGTCTTGTGGCGCCACACTTGGTTGAGAACGTCTGGCTTCTCGGGGATATCGAAGCAGCACTTATGGATATGCCCTTCAATGGCACCCGTCTCTTTGGAGACAAAGCAGACTCAGAGCTTGAGCACTTTGACTCCCTGGCTACGGCTTGGTCCCTGGGCCTCACTGTTGCCCCTTGCCCCCTCAGTCTGCTTTTTGCTCCTTTCGTGACTACAGAAGCGGCGCCCAACCACATCCTTTTCCCTCCAGCCACTGTGCAATGTATGCTTCCCAGCCTCTGCGTGACAGGGGATGTGGGATCTAACGCCCTCATTTATCAGGGAGCCAGCGGTCGACCCAGTCCACCATCCCTCCTGCTGCAGCCCCCAACCCTTCTAGTCTGACGCTTCCCCATCAGGGACCAGTTGGAGGCAGGATTTGCCATCACCTGCTCTGCTGGGAATCCATCACGTCTGATAGATGGTTTTTGCAAATAGTCCGAAGAGGCTACTCCCGCCCCTTCGAAACTACCCCTCCATCCATGCGATCATCCTACGATTGGATGACAGAGTATCACCTGGCACTTCTCCCCGAGGTGGTTATGGCTCTCCATGGCCGAGGGAGACACAGAGTGGATCCCTGTGCCAGAAGTAGGTTGTGGTCATTATTCCTGCTTCTTTCTGGTGCCTGAAAAGGACAAGGCCATCTGCCCTATCCTAGACCTCCGGTCCCTCAATCTGTCCTCAGAAAGGAAGTTCAGAATGCTCACTCTGGCCCTCTTTGACCTGGACCCAGGAGACTGGTTGGTAGTGTTGGACTTGCAGGACTCATCTTCCCATCTGGCCTGCCCACAGATGTTAGGTGCAGTTCGTGGTTGGTCACGAGCATTTTCAATTTACTGTGCTCCCCTTTGGCGTTACCAGCTCTTCTTATGTGTTCACCAAAGTGATGGCGGTGGTCGCAGCTCATCAGCAAAGGTCAGTGGTTTGATTCTACCCCCTACCTCGACGACTGGCTTTTAAAGACAGGCTCGCTCCGGACTGTCGTCTCCCACCTCCAGACTATGGAGTAATTCCTATATTCACTGGAGTTGACTATAAATGTGCCAAAGTCACACATGACTCGTTTTGATCGGAGCTGTTCTGGACACAGTGTAGTCTCGGGCCTACCCTTCTGAGCAACGAGTCCAGGATATTCATGCAATGATGCTGATGTTTCAGCCTATATCCTGGATTTCAGTGAGAATGACTGAGGCTGCTGGACTGCATGGCCTCCTGCGTCCCTGCTGGGGACACATGCCAGATGGCATATGTCCAATCTCATGGGGATGTGAAGTTCCAGTGGGTGCAGCATCGGGGTAATATTTCCGACATGGTTCATATCTCTGAGGGGACTGCGCAAGATCTGCAGTGGTGGTTTTTGATCCTCGATTGGGTTCAAAAATCCCTCTCCCTTCCCCAATCAGATCTGACAGTAGTGACAGATGCGTCACTCCTGGGATTGAGCGGCCACATAAGGGAGGCGGAGATGAGTCACCTGGTATCTGCAGAGTCTGCACTCCATATCATTCTTTTTGAGCTCAGGGTGAACAGGCCAGCATTCAAAGCATTCCTTCCCTCTCTCAAAGAGAAAGTGGTGCAGACAACACCACCACCATGTGGTACTGCAACAAGCAAGGCGGAGTTCAGTCGTAGACCCTTTGTCAGGAGATTCTGGACCTATGGGTATAGCAGGAACATCGGGGCATATCCCTGGTGGTTCAACGTCTGGCAGGTTCTCTGAATGCCAGGGCGGACAAACTAAGCCATCAATGCCTGGTTGATCATGAATGGCGTCTTCATCCAGAGGTGGTGCAAGGTATCTTTCAGCAGTGGGGAGAACCTTGGTTAGATCTGTTTCCCACCACAGAGAACGTGCAATGTCAGTTGTTTTGCACGCTAGAGTTTCCAAGGCGGCACTCGGCCGATGACGCTTTTTGTCTCGAGTGGAACTCAGGCCTCCTGTATGCCAAAACCACTTCTGCCCAGAGTTCTCAAGAAGATCCCAGGTCATTCTTGTGGCTTCGGACTGGGCACAAAGAGTCTGGTATCCCGAGTTCTTGTGCATGGCTGTCAATCTTCCACTCAGACTACCTCTTCGGGAGGATCTTCTGTTGCAGCAGCAGGGGACGGTTCTCCACCCAAACTTGTTCAGTCTCTGCCTTCTTGCATGGAGATTGAGTGGGGCAGTTGATAGCTTTTGACCTTCCACCCAAAGTCTTTGCTCTGGGCACCCTCAAGGGTTATTTGTCTGCCACCTCAGCTTTCCTCAGATTGCCTGACCAACTGTGCACTTAGGCTTCTTACTCTGAAGACAGCCTTCCTTGTAGCCATCACTTCTATCTGCAGGCTCTTTCCTCTAAGCCACCTTTCCTCTTCATCCATCCTGACAAGGCGATGCTTCGTATCAGGGCTTCCTTTCTATCTAAAGTAGTCAAGACCTTTCATGTAGGCCAATCCATCACTTTGCCTACTTTTTATGTGCCCCCCACATCCTTCTAAGGAAGAGGAGAGACTCCACTGCCTGGACCTGAAAAGAGCATTGATGTTCTATTTTGATCATGCCAAAGAGTTCTGGGTGGATGATCAATTTGGTGTGGGTTATGTGGGTGCGAAGAAAGGTTGGGCAGTGCAGAAGAGAATCATCTCTAGATGGTATTTTTTTCTATGTGTTCAAATGTGCTCTGCATTGGCCAAAAAGCAACTCCTGGAGGTTTTGTGTGCTCACTGTACCCGAGCACCAGCTTCAACCCCTGCGTTAGCATACGGAGTTGCAGTCCTTGACATCTGCCAGACAGCCACATAGGCGTCCTTGCACACGTTTACCAAAAACTACTGCCTGCACACTCTGGTCCAAAGGGGCCAGTACTTTTCCCGTTCTGTCCTGCAGGGCTTCCTAGTATGATCTTGGTTCACAGACCCTCTTTCGGGGATGGAATTGCTTGGGTATCTATTCTAAGGTAAGTAATCTGCAGCTAGAAGTCTCTATCAGATGAACAAGCTTTGGTAACAAATTATCTGGTAGAGACATATTCTAGTTGCAGATTCCTTACTGACCCACCCATCCTCCCTCATCTGTGAACTGATTTCTAGGGACAGAGACTTCACTTTCAGAGCCCTAGTTCTGATCACCAGGATCTGTGTTCTTCATGGGCCCGCACTTGTGGAATGGAACATTGTGGCAAGAAACTAAAGTCAGCGCTCCGGGTGGTGCTTAAATATGACCAACAACATCATACCTGGTGAGCATGATGCCAACAACAGATGACTGACACCACTGGAAGGCGTGTAGGGGTACTGCTCGAGAAAAATCTCCAGAGTCAGACTAATTCCTGAGGAAAATTCTAAGGTAAGGAAATCTGCAACTAGAATATGTCTCTACCAGATAATTTGTTACCAAAGGTAAGTAACTTGTTCTTTTCTTCTTTCTGAGCTTGAATACTATGTTTGTTTGAAAGTGAAGATGTTTATCAAACAAGCAAATTATGGGGAAATGTTCTGTTACTATCATCACATGAATCATTTTATACATAAAGCCAACACCCCGAGAACTGTTTATAATTATACACAGTGGGAATATTGCCCAACTCCGCCAATGGGAAGTTCTAAAACATATGTTTTGCATATTTTACTGGGCATGATGTAAAAAAAAATGACCCTTGTTACATCTCACAACAACACTCTGACATCACCACATATAACGTGGGAAACATATGTCAACGATGGTTGACATTTTCCACATTAACAGCCATTAAAGATAATTTTAGTCTCCTGTCAGAAAACACAGACTTATCCCACCTCTTACCCCCTTGCGGAATCACCAGCAGACCCATTCTCCAAGAGTAGGTCCTGGAGTTAATAATCCTCCTATGAATACTGGTGCAGGTATCAATTCCAGTTTACAGTTCCTGGGGTCACAGAAGCCAAGGGGGCCTCCCACTTCCTTGAGAGATCTTTACAGTGGGGAGGCACGGATTTTGAGTAAGGGTGGTAGAAACGATACAAACAAATCTCGTCCTCAAATCCCACCAGAATGTACACTGTATATCATTGGGTTGGAAGATGTCCTTAAAGTTGAGTTCTCTTTGCTGGAATCACATGCCTTCCTGAGAAATAAAGTATCACATTGGCTGTGAAAACATTCAGGTTGGCCTGGCGATCTCTCAAAAGAGATTATCACCACGAGGAGGGTTGGCCCACTGCCTAAGAGCTCACAAGGTGAGTGTGTGATATTTGATTTTTAGAAGATTTAGGGCCTAATTACAAGTCTGGCAGTCTTGGGACCGCCAGACCCGTGGTGGCGGTCGGCCTGCTGCTGTTGTACCCACATTATGGTCAGTCCGCCAGTGGACCGCAATCTCTGCCAGGATCGATGAATCTGATGGGCTGACAGCAAGTGCAGGTTGCAATCTGCCTGGGTCTGCACGCTGCACCATCTTGCTGATTACAACCTGGTTTTCTGCCAGCCACGGCAGCATTGCCCCGGCTTGTAATGCTGCTGCCACTTTCCCGCTAGGCTGACAGGCAGAAACCTTGGTTTCTGCCCGTCAGCCCAGCGGGAGGGTCATAATATGTTCAGCATGGAGGACGCCACTACAGCGGCAGCCACCCTGTCATGGGGTTTGGCTGCCAGGTGTTCCTGTCCCCCAAAATCGTAATCAGGGCCTTAGGCTAAATCGGGCCCTTTTATACACTCTCAGCCATACTTCTACCTACCTGGAAGGCATTAGAGCTCTTTCACTGGGCTTTCTTTATCCACCCCAGGCTCCAAAGGCTGCACGTTAAGGCGTACTGACAGTCGAGTTTAGTAAGGAGTAGATAGGCACCTCATTACCCTTACTAAAATCCTACTTTGCCTCTTTCTAGTAGGTTTGACATTGCTCCCTCCTGGAGCAACTGGACTGACTACCTATTGAAATGTCTTATTGTTTAACCACCACGGTAATCACAAATAATCCTCTTGTGCAGGTTTTTTTTGGGGGGGGTCTAATTTCATGGAATGTGGCGGCTTACGCACAAAACAGGAGGCCCTAGAGTGGCTGAAAATAGAGGAACACTACCAAATAATTTGCTGCCAGGAGATATGGTTATTAGATCTACCGTATAGAAATGGGTTTATTACCTATCATGTTCCAGCTATCCCCTCTAATTCAGTAGCCTCATTTTGTGGAAAATGTGCCGAATTTAACCAACCGCTTACACATTTTAAACATACACCCTATGGTGATTCATTAAATAGGGTCACTTCTGCAAATAATTTGACATCTGCCATAGATATTGATCATGTGCTTATCTTTAAGGAATGATTTGCACTAATGACATGCAAAGTTGTGGCCTCATGTATAAGTGATCACAATCCCCTCATGTTAGTGCCTAAGTTAGCCCCAACTGGGGACATGCGGAAAACTGTCCAACATGAGATAAAATATAGCAGTAACAAAGAATTGAGTATTAATTGGGAGAAGATAAAGAAGCTTTCCATAGAGATCTTTAGTTGCACAATTACCTATAGATTGACAAAGTCCTACAGTAGAAGTAATAACTGCATATACCAGGTTGAATAATTATATGGCTGATAGATTAGCCAGAGGTGCCCAAAAAAATAGGGGAAACCCAATGTGATTTAATAGCACTTGCTATAAAGCCCATAAGCTCCTAAAGCTTGCCTTAAACACCCGCTGGATCATTCAAAAGTAGCCCAGGCAAGGAAAATCTATAAAGAGGCAACCCTAAGAAGAAAGGTAGAAATCAAGGTATAGGCCTGGGAGGATTTAAGAACAGCAATTGAACTGAAGAATTTTAGAACCTTCTGGCAGGTTGTAAATTCTTTGAATCCCCTAGGCGAGGCCTTGCCAAAGGTTGAATGTGTCACCCCCAGTAAAGATTGGGTGGCTCATTTCTCCAACGTTTTTGTTCCAAAAGAGCAGTTCTCCAATATAGGCATTGGAAACGAAGTTATTTGTGATTTGAGCTCCAACCTGGCATTATGTATCTCAACCACAGTATCTGAGGTACTTTAGCTATTGAGAACTGTCCCCCAGGGAAAGCTCCAGTACCTCATAGAGACCCCTTGAATATTTTTTAATCTTTTCCACAGCTTTGGGCACCTTTACTAACTAATGTTAAAAGAAGCACAATAAAGGGCCCTTTGGTTAAAACCTCGCAGGAGGCTACTGTTATTTCCTATATTTAAAAAAGGAGAAAAGAGCCAACCTTACTGCTATCGCCCAAGTTCCCGTCTAGACAGTGCAGTGAAGATCTTAAGTAGGGTAATCATGACCAAACTGTAAAGTTGGGCAATAGAGTCACAGGACCTCTCAGACTTACAGTTTGGGTTCTGACCAGGTTTTGGGACAGTTTGAACAGTCTTTAAATCTCTGTTATTGTCAAAAATACACCAAGGCCAAAAAAAGATGTGTCTATCTCACCTTTATAGACCTCACTTGCGGTTTCGATACTGTAGACCGTCCAGAGTTATGTTGAATAGTGTTAAAGTTAGGGATTGATAGTGCAATCATCTCCCTGCTCAGTAGGCTTCATGCACCCACTACAGCCAGAGTCCGATATATCAGGAGTGGAGATCTTTCTGGTGAAGTTCCATCAATAACCAGGCTCAGGCAAGGCTGTGTATTAGTACCCTTTTTGTTTTTAATCTGGGAAAGACATTTCTAAGGTGAACTCATACGAAATTCCCATTCTGCTCTACGCAGATGATGCTGTTCTTATTGCTCGAACAGCTAATTGCCCTTCAGCTCTTGTTAGGTGCTTTTTTTAGACTAGGAAATATTTACTTGGTGGTGAGGAAACTATGAAAAACCTCATTTTACATATCTGGGGATTCCTGTTGATGTACATTTTAATTGGAAGTTTTTACTTAATGTCAGAGTTATGCAATTTCAGCAGGCAATTGATGCAGTTTTTAGATTCTCCAAGCGACTGGGTCACAAGCCATTAAGAGAAATTCTCTGCGTTTTTAAAAGCAAACGCGCTTCTGTTGCTACATTTGATGCGGGAGTGTGGGGGCACACAAATTGTAAAGTCCTGCAAATTATGGAATTTTTTTTTAAGAAGGTTGTTGGCAGTCCAATAATCTACTTCAGCGACTATATGACACAAAGAGGTTGGGCTTGTTAATATAAAAGTTTGTCAGACTCCAGACACTATTATTATGGCATTGAGTATGGAAAAATCCTGAAGCACAATTATGTATGCTGATGAACTGTATGAATTTGGATAATCATTTAGACATTCCATGGTTCAATTATATTAAAATGAGGTTTGAACGGCTCGTTACCCCAGCATTCTTCCACAATCCTGATAGCTTAGCTACTATTCCTTTAAGCCAAACCAAAGAGCTTTTCAAACAACACCCCTGAAGGGTGTGGTTAGAGATTAGACATGATGGGATGGAAAACATCCCCATAAATTACCTGCATATCTGGAACTTTGTCTACAAATAATCACTAATGAGAGACCCATGTTTTTGTTGACAATGTTTAATCTCAAAACCATCTATTTTCTGTTGGCCTATCCTGTAAAAGGTACATGGTTTTCATCTCTTCACCCCCTTGTCATTGCGAAGCACCCAGCAGAACAAAGCACCATGCACTTCTTGCTATTTTGCACATTTTATATTGAACAAAGAAGGCAGTTCCTACGTTCAGTATTACAAGCATTAGAAACCAGATCCTATATAGCTGCTTTTGCTCATTTGCACCAGTTGGGTAATGAATCTGCTATTTATGCTGTTTTATATCTTAAGTGATCTGAAGTTACGATCTAAATACTGAGTGCTATCCCTAAAATGAGGATGTTTTCTCTTTAAAATGTTTTTTTATTTTTATTATGTACCATATTTTATTTGTTTTAAATTGTTGCGACTTTTATGGCTCAGTAGTACCGGATAAAGTATTTTGATGATGATGATGCCCGCAGCTGCTGTGTTGGCGAGGTAATTTGTGAGAGGTGGGGATCAGAGGACTCTGGTCTCTGGAAGAAACCTGACTCCTCATCAAACTGTCGGAGATCCCGATGATTCGCGTCTCACTAAAAGCCTTCCTTCCGTCCATCGAGGGGGAAAGGGAGCAGGTTTTTACAGACAGCGTCACAGTCATGTGGTACTTCAACAAGCAAGACTGAGTGGGGTGGTGGATCCTGTGCCGAGAGGTCCTGCACCTCTGAAACTAGCGGAGTAGGCAGGGCATCTTCTTGGTTGTAGACCACCTGGTAGGATCTTTGAATGACAAGGCAGACAAGCTCAGCCAGAGTTTCTTAGTGGACTACAAATGGCAGCTACATTCAGAAGAGATCTAGGGCGTCTTTCACCATTGTGGAGAACCCTGGTTCAATCTTTTAACCACCGCTGTGAACGCCCAGTATACAAACCTATTTGCATGTTGGAATTTCTAAGGCAGTTCTCGCTTGCAGATGCGTCTCTTCTTGATTGGAGCTTGGGACATCCTATATGCCTTCCTGCCTCTACCTCTCCTGCTCAAAGTTCTGGAGAAGATCAGGAATAACTGGGCCCAGGTCTTCCTAAAAGCACCAGATAGGGCCAGGAGATTATGGTACCGAGAGCTTCTGGCCATCTACATTATTCTTCCAATCTAGCTTCTGGACTATTTTCTGTCACAACTGGACGAACCTTTACAACTTACACCTCCATGCTTAGAGATTGAGTGGCAATGGCTGAATGCTTTTGACCTCCCTCGAGGTAGTAAATGTCATTCTGACTGCCAACGTCCTTTCATCAAAACCATATTTGTTCGATGCTGAGAGAAGTTTATTATTTGGTGGTGTTCTCAGAATATCCAACTCTTACAAGCCCAGTTGTCTGATGTTTTTTACTTGTCTTCAGTCCAACGAAGTCTAGATGAGGCAACAGTTAAAGGTTATTTGTCTACCTTGTCAGCTGTTCTATGTTTGCCCGTTCAGCCACCTTTGTTTTAAAAAACTGTTGTGATGTGCCTTTTTAAAAAGGCTGATCCATATGTTCCCTCCCAAAAACTTTGTGATGCCCCAGCGTGACCTCAATATTATCACATTCTTCTTTTATTTTATTTTTTTGACTGCTACATTCTTTATTCAAAAAATAAATACTTCACGTTCTTGCCAGTGTATTTCAAATTACAATAGCAACAAGAATGTTATTTTGGCGGCAGTGGAGAAAGATTTGTCAAAATCGCACAAAATGTTAGAACAGAGATTAAAAAGTTGATTTCAACAACAGGCTTTTCTATTCTAGGCGGCACAGCTTAGAATCAACTAGTGAAAATTCTGAAAGGCACGTGAGTGGCCCCATAGCTGGTATGGCACATTTTTTTCGATCATATATTTTACAGTGTAATATTCACGAGAAAAAGACCAAAAACATCAAATGAGGTGATAATCACAGGGGCCCGCTCCCATGATTTCAAAGGGATTAGGAAAAGAAGGGCTTGTTTTGGCTTTTTTCTGTAGCAGGGGTGAACAGATAAAATATAGTTAAGAATCGCATCACTGTATGACGCTTGGACGCGTCGCTACGTACACAAACACAACGATCAAAGCGACGACGATGGCCAGCGTTGGAAGTACTACTGTCATAATCTGTTGTTGCGCCTCTTGCATGGCCTGTTTATTTTCCTTTTTGTCCTTGGATGATTCTTTTTTGGGTTTTCCGTTTAGTTGTCTCATTTTCTTGGCACAGTCTTGGAGGAGCAGGAATGATCTGTCTGAAAATTCAAAACTACAAGATGTCACCAAAGGCGAAGCTACTCCTTGGACTGAGTGGCAAATTCTTTTTTGACCGGCTGTTCTGCAGCTGCCCGCAGCCCGGCGCTGTCCTCTGCTCACAGGCGGCAGCTAGCGCTCGGACAGCCCACCTTCTGCTCCATTTCTATCACATTGTTGATGTGCACCCCATTCGTGCTTATGCACAGTTGTCCTCTAAGGTTGCTCATATTTTAACAGAGTTAACGTTGCAAATGGAAGTGTTGATGGCACTCCTAGGATATGTGAAAATGGTACCAAAGCTGAATAGGAAGTTTGTTGATATAGAGCAATCGATGAGTAAGAGGCAGATAGCCATGCCGTGAGCTAGGCGGGCAGCCCCTAAAGTGGCAGCATGCTTAAGAGACTTAGCTCTGTGTAACACGAACTTTGAACTTTATAAGACATTGTTGCCACAGATGTCTCGTCACAAAGAAATATTGGGCCATTACAGGCGCAGAAGGACGTACCCAAGAGTTCAAAATTCCTATCAAATGTGTAATATGACATGGAGGAAGAGTATAAAAGTGTTGGAGGGTTGAATGGCTCGGAACATGTTACAGATTTGTTACAGTAACTAGATACAACATGCCAAGTGGATGCACTTTTTTTTAATCTCATTTGTACAATGAGTACAGTTGGAGATGGCTACAATGCTTTATTGCATAAATGATAACATTTGAAAAAAAAAAGGTTGCTGATATTTAGAATCATGTTTCTCATTACAATTACGTCAGGCCATTGCATGAACTACAAGTAATTTCTGTCCAGCACCCATACGCCATCTTCTTTCCAGACAAACTGGTGCTAAGGACCAAGGCAGCGTTCCTCCCAAATGTTGTATCATCTTTCCACATTGAGCAATCGCCACCTTGTCGACATTCTTCAATCTTCTGCAGCCACCCAGGAAGGAATAGAAGCTCCATCGCCCAGAACTAAACAAATCTGTGCATTTTTCCACTGATTGCACTAAATATCACTGGATGGAAGATGAGCTATTTGTGGATCGAAGAAAGAAAGGAAGAAAAGTACTGAAATGAACAATCTCCAGATGGATTGTGCTTTATATTAGGACAGGAATCTCCAACCTTTCTGTAATACCTACTAATGTTAACTAAAAATAATCCCGATCTACTAACACAAACTATCAGTGTTGTAATGGTAACAATTTCAAACAAGATTCTATTAGTGGCAATTGTATACTGGATTACTAGCAGTGACCATGTCGGTGCATCAAGCAAGGCCACAAATAGCAATGTCAGCAAAAGCTTTATCATTTTTAATTTTTAATCTCTCTACATGCCATAGCAATAATAAATGCAGTGCACCC
The DNA here is from genome assembly GCF_031143425.1 of Pleurodeles waltl. Taxonomy (NCBI): domain Eukaryota; kingdom Metazoa; phylum Chordata; class Amphibia; order Caudata; family Salamandridae; genus Pleurodeles; species Pleurodeles waltl. The sequence continues at coordinate 1,171,253,676 of NC_090447.1, read as the reverse complement.
TAGCGCCTAGGAAAAAACAATAAGACTCCACAGTGCAGTATGAATTACCATTTAACTATCAGCCTTAATTTTATTTTTCTCTATCCAAGAGTTCTCAGTTTTGAACATATGCACATTTTACTTAAAAATACATTATTTTCAATTTTGAAGCATACCTAAATCACCAAACAAAAGCTTTTCATTTACCATGGTGGGTTGTTCAAAGGAGAGCTACCCACAGGTAGCTGGAGAACTACGAGTAGCGCCTGAGCTCTTTGTTGCAGAACCCTCTATTACAAGATCTGCTATAGGGTGGCTAAGAAACAACACCTGGAAGGCCTGCCACCTCATTCCACCAGTGCCAAAGCTGCTGCCACCACGCTGGAGTGTGGAGTGCCTGTTTTGGACATCTGCCAGGCTGTGAAATGGGCATCAGTTCACACGTTAATGTAGCACTACTGTCTGCATTGCCAAGTCTAGTGGGAAGGGGACTTTTCCCCATTCATTGCTGCAGGATTATTTGGTCTAAGCCATTCTACTGACCCACCACGTAAAGATGTAGTTCTTTGGCATCTATCCACAAGGTTAGGAATCTGCAGTTCTAAGTTCCCATCAGAAAAAATAAGTTACCTTTGGTAATGCCTTTTCAGGTGGATACTCTGTATAACTGCAGATTTGTCACCGACCCTCTTTCCTTCCCTTTGTGTGGAATGGACTCCTTTGGTCCCCATCAAAAAGATTGCAGTTACAGATCTGCGCAGTGGCACAATGTTACTACTAGAGCTCTGCGTTCAACGGCATGGACAAATATCACAAAGAAACTAATGGAGATGCAGAGGTGGCAATTATATCGTGGCTCGAACATCATTTCCAGGGTGCGATGCAGAGCAGCATGACTACCTACTGGCGCAAAAGGTAATTGCTGAGAGGGTATTCACATGCTGAATAGTCTGCGGGAAGAACGAGTATCTACCAGTAAGTGCATTATTGAAGGCAAGTAATTTGTTCTTTAAAATATGTGAGTTGCTGTCTTCCATGTGCTAGCTTTCACTAATAACCCTATGCTACCTCTGTTCAAGTATTAACAGCAGTTGTTTGTATTCTGTCACAATCCAAAGTGTCTGCTTCATCTTTCTCCAAATAGTCCTCCTATCGTTGTCAGTATATTTATTGTGCAATAATTCTGTACACAAGTCTTTCAGAAGATCCAGTCTTCAACATGTATTCCTTTCACATCATTTTAAATGCCTAATCTGTTTTTTTCCAACCATTAAATCTGCTTGTGTTAATTAGGTATCCAACCTCTTTTTTTATTTATTTTTATTTTATAACATTTTTGGTCATCTTTGATATCCCTTAATTATTTTTTAACATGGCTGGTTATCTTGGATATCACTTAACAACTTAGTAGCAGTGCATCTGTCGCCGATGTTGGGATCGAGCTATCAGTATTTCAGCTATGGCTTTTCAGGCACAAGCAGTGTTTTTGTGCTATTTCCTCGTATCTCAAAGAATATGCCTATTTCTCTGGATACCCGGGTATTATCTTTTCTGCCAAACCCACCTAGTTTAGTGGTAATTGATTCTAGTTCTACAGGTGTATGATTTCAATACACAAACTCCAATCTGACTTCTCCAAGAGCATAATTGTAACTCCTCTTCTCATTGAGTATAAATCATTAATTTATAGTTTTTTAAATATGTACAAGGCAATATTGATACTTATCCCTAATTGGGTCTGTTTAAGTGTTAAGCACTGTAAAGTATGTTAAGCCGTACAATGTTGCCCAGTGTCTTAAACTAGATTAGTTGGACACTCTGGAGCACTATGGGCAATTCATTTATATTTGAAGCCACACCCCTTGACTTTCAGCATAAGGGAAAGTACAGGTCATTTGTGATCGCAGTAATGCTAGAAAATGCTATTTATATCATTTACTTGTTAAGAAGTTTTGATGGATGCTGTATGTCAGCTTTCAGTCCCTCTTGAGAAATCTGGTAAAAGGCAGTATCTGTACTTTTGAGAGGCGGGAGAAGGAACCCTTTGTTATCTTTTGGGACTAGTTATATATGGTTGCCTCCCCTGGTTCAGGAGCAGCTTCTACTAACCCACATTGATCCTGGACAAACAACAGCCTCATTGATAGCCCTGTGGCAGGGGGATACACCCTCTGTTAGCACCCAAGTCTGTCACTAACATACAGTGCTCGTCCCAAACCCTGATCCCCTTCTTAGGCCTCCACTTTATACCCACAGGATCATATGATGAACAGTTCGACCTTCTGCCTCTCATCTGTTCTCCCGCTGCGGTCATCGTCAGGCTTCTAGTGTGCCATTCTCCTTGTAGGGTCTGGACTGATTGGGTTGACCATGTTGCAAGGTTGTTGAACACCTGTGCTCTATCTTTTAGTGGTCCAACCACATGCTGTCTGGCATGTCTGTAACTGCTCCCTCCCCACGTAGTACATACATCTCAACTTGGCCTCTTTTGAATGTTGTTTCCTACATTTGAATTATCCTCCCCACCTCCTAAACATTATAAAAGTATGTGGTCCTGGGATTCCTCATAAAATATTAAGGTTCTGAGATGCCCCATAAATGAAACAATTTGAGAAAACAGGAATCCTATTAGCAAATCATTGGTGATTGGAGAAAATTAATTATTTTCCAGACCATTTTCTCCTCCAGCATGGCTTTAATGATACTGACTGCAGTGGTTCCAGTAGTGCCTGCAAAAAAAAAAGGTCACAGCTGGTCTTGTTGAATTCTTCCATCTAAGCCCATTGATATCTTCTGTTGGGTCTCATTAAGACTACTCGGTTACCTGTCATTTTCAGTACGTAAAAGGAATCACTAGGAGGCCTGCTGTCAGAGAAGAGCATTACAGATTTCCAGTACAAAGCTGATTCATAACTCCATCCTCATCTAGTGACAACATTGATTGCCTTGCTAGCTTTGACGTTAAAAATGTTAGACGTACCTCAGATTGAATCCCCATTAACACATTTGCTCATCACCAGTGTCAGCAAAGAGCAGGTGCAAGATTTTCACTGCAAGAGTAATCTTGACCGATTCACTGCCAGTTAGTGCTTCTACATCAACAGCAACTTCAACTTCAAGACCTACACACAAGACAAAGACACTTTGCCATCAGATGTATCTCTTCTTGCCCTGACAGATTTCCAAACCACTATCTAGACGTTAGCCTTCTATCTTCTCAACACAGGAAATGCATTTCTCATTGGACTCTCAAAGATTTCTGACTCACTTGAAGAGCATTCTCTATATGGTGATTCTCCACCTCTAAGGTATCCATAAATTCAACAGGGTCAAACCAACCTTCACATTACATCCCTTTCACATTACATTCAAGGTCAAGTTCACTGTCTATAAAGCAGTCAGTTTTGGAGTCCAAGACCTCCTGTGAACCACACATGATATGCAGCAACAGCATCACAAGTCTGGCGTTCAGGAAATGTAGGAAAAAGAGCAAAAGATGACAGTTAGTTATTCTTAAGCTATACATTAACGATGTTGAATGGTATTCCAGATAAGCCAGACCCATTTATCTTCACTTACAGAATAAATCGTAAATTCACCTATTTAAGTAACATGTACTCAAAATGTAATCATGCGGTTACCGAACCCCAACTAAAACGCCCCCACGCCTCCATCCTCTTCTCTGCCACAATCATCGCCCTGTCCATACCATAATATATCTAGATGCAGGTGTCATATGTAGCAAAAGGGCTGTACAGTGATAATATAATTATATTCATCATTGTGAATGATAGGACTGCTTGATTATAGGATATTATCAAAATAGGATGGCACATCATAGATACACAATGGTATTTCCCAGGTCTATATAGGTGAGGAAGATATGAACTGCAGGAAACAGACTGGCACCTTCTTTGTAGAGTGATATATTGTAATTGTATTTACATAGCGCTTACTACCCCTGACAAGGTGTAGAAGCGTTGTAGTGCGAGGAGCACGCTACTCTGGAACGTAAGGTTGAATAGCAGTAGGTTAGTGTAGGGGAAAATTAAATTGGTATTGAGTGGCAGAGGTGTGCCTTCTATTTAGATGAATAGGATAAAAGAGGTAAGAGTTTGGGAAGAGTCAGGATAGTGGAGTTAGGGGATAGTTTGAAAGCAGTATATGCGTCGTAGTAGTTTGGGGAGAGTTGTAAAAGTTTTTTTTTGCCTCAGTGTGTGAAAACGTATACAAATGTATAGATACTTACCCACCCATGAAAAGCATACATACTTAGAGATGTTAACACATTACACATCTGCAAAATAATCTAGAGGTATAAAATTGTACTATGTGAAGACCCATATGTACATGCATGTATACGTTTTTACAAACTTAGGCAGTCCAGTTTTTGCTGTTGATAAAGTTTATAAATATTTGTTTTATATATTTTTTTGCCCGCCAGTATTTCGGTAGTAAAGCACCTATAGATACAATTGCTACAAACATATCTATACTTTCTGACCAATGTGTTATCTTAGAAAAATAAACCCAAAATCATACACTCATTACCAAATGTTGTTATGGATTGATCTACTTATATATGGATATAAGGTTACAGTTAATATAAACCCCATAAACACTTTTTATATTTTTTATGGGTTTGTTTTTTTTGTTCCTCCAGTAAATTTGAATATACATGTGTGTATGTATGTGTGTGTGTGTGTGTGTATATATATATATATATATATATATATATATATATATATATATATATATGTAGGTAGGTAGGTAGGTATAGTTAGGACCTAGTTTCCTTAGGAAAAGCATTTTTTGCTTTACCAGTAACTTTGGTGCCGTTTGACAAATCTTCATAAACTTTCCAAACTAATACCACAGTCAGTTCATCTGGTGTGTTGAACTTTTCAGGTTGATCCGCCAAGCGGGGGCTGTGAAAAAGGAGGGGTCCCAATGCAATTAAAAAAACAAATCCCTCCATTCATTTTACTATAGGGACTTTAGACAGGATCACAGCCCGAACCACTGAATGGAACTGCGACAAATTTGGCAGGAAGCTATATCTTGATTCTCAGGTTATGCTTTTTGTTTCTTGGTGTAAATCCATTCAGTAGTTTTGGAGTTATTGAATAAATAAGAAATGTAGGTACCTGGGTGGAAGCCTAAGCATGGATCTCATGGTGAGCTCTGACTGGCTATTAGCTCTTCAAATATGAAGTGCTGGCAGCAATCTTGGGACCAATTTATATGATAGCACCTCGTTAAAATTGCATCGTAGTGAATGGCAGGTTTTGGGGGTCACAAAAAGGAGAACATATAAAGGGTGATAACAGATTTTAGTTGCAATATATATCATTTGTTGATTGTACCATACTAACTGTATGAATTGTGGTGTGTTATAGGGTGTTTTTACCCTGTGAAAAAAACCTGTTTGTATTTCATGAATCATGTTTGAGAGAAATCAGTTTTCTCATGATTTTCCCTTAGAGGTTATGGAAGATAATCCAAAAGCTAAAATGAGAACATATTTTCTGTAAATTCACACTATCTTTGTGAGAATGAAGTCTGACATTTTGAGTAAAACATTTACTTACAGCAGAAGCAGCCAGTTAGTTGATTCCATTGTGTTCTTCTGCAGTCTCCCAGAGTGTTCTAACGAACAACAAAAGTGCTAACAGTCTTACTTATGACAAACGTGTGGCACACCTGAAGCCATTTTGATTGAATCAAACTGTTAAAACTTGAAACAGTTACTTTTGAAAGGAACAAAATGAAGGTGTTCATATTATCATAGAAATTATGGTTAGTGCGGTAGAAAGAGAAATTAGGGCATGTTTTGAGTGAGTTCTCAAATATCTTCCTCTTGTATTTCATTAAAACATTCTGATATGCAGACTGAAACATGCACGTTCAAAACCAGCAGCAGACTGCCAGTTAACGTCCTGGTGATCAGAAGCTTTACTAGAGTCTTCTAATGAGCAACTAGAGTGCTAACCTTATGTTAACCTATGCCAAAAGTGTTGCACATCTGAACGCCATCTTGATGGAATCAAAGTATAAAACTGAAAGCATTTTCTACTGAGGATACGGCAATAAATAACAAATAAGTCTCCCAAGATGGCCACCAGAGAAAAAAGAGCCCGAATGTAGCACCGATATCACCTAAATGTAGCCCAATAACAAAAGTGTGCAAAACGCTTAATTCTTTAGTCTTTTTGCAGTTTTATAGAGCACAGGCTTGACCTGACGGTATTTGAATTCTTTACATGAGCATTAGTTACATTACACAAGGACAGATTAATTTTGGTTTTAGGCATGAGAAGATTAAGTGATTTGCCCAGAATCACAAGATGTTGGGCTAACGCCAAAACTCAAACCTGGCTGCCCAGTTGCAAAGCCTGCAGGTCTGGCCGTAACAGCACATCCTCTGCCCTAAGTGTAACATATAATCAAGTGATCACCTGGGTAAAAAACATAAAGATAGAAATAATTTTAAAAGTGTTTTGTCACTATTTGAGAACTTAGAAAATATGTCCTCATTTTAGTTTTTTTAGAGTACTAACCATAATTTCTAAGGGAATAAGACCCTCTCATTTCTATAGTTTCTAAAGAAAAGGATTTAGGTATTACAGTTTTGATTACATCAAGATGATGTCAGGCGTGCAACACTTTTGTAACAGATTCAGAATGTTAGCAATCTAGTTGTTCATTATAATACTGTGGAAGGCAGAGGTCAAGGGCACAGACTCTTATAATTGAGGGCAGGGAGGAGGGTGCATAGGCAACAAGTCGAACACCTGGCCAGGGGGCAGGGGCAGTGGCAGCACAACAGACCACGGAGGGCAAGGAGTAAGGGGGCCAGGGGCAACGAACCACCCATCCAGGACAGGCATGGGCAGCTCTGACAATATACCAAACCATTGAGGGCAGAAGGAAGTTAGAAGCTTTGGTAGTACAAACATACATGCCAACAGACCTGATTCAGGCAGGAGCCTCCCGATGTTTTCAAGCCCAAAAGGGCTTTAGTTTAATCTGTCTCCCGGGAAAAATCAGTACCCCAGTTTTGTTTTTTTCAAAATCTCCCTCTTACCAAGTTCAAAAGTTTGGCAAGTATGGTACATTGGATCATGGAGGGCAGGAGGAATGGGGTAGAGATATGAACTTGGATAACAGAGGGCAGGAGGGAGATGGGCAGGGACACTAAACTGACTAAAAGCATCAGGGGGTGCAGCAGCACTATACACCACAAAGGGAAAGCAAGATGGCAGTGCAGCACAACGCACCATGGAAAGCAATATGGCGGGGCACATCGACAAAAGAGAGCAAAGGGGAAAGATGCAAGGACAGCAAGCTGACCGGACAGACAGGGGGGACAGTTGCATCATAACAGACCATGAAAGGTAGGAGGGATGGTGCAGGTAGGGGCATGACCACAGACCAGACAAGGCAGGAGGGAAGGGGTAGGGGCCTGCACATGGAAAACAGAGGGCAGGGGACAAGGAGGCAGGAGCAGCAAGCTGACCATGAAGGGTAGGCGGGATGGGCACTGGAAGCACAACACACCATGGAGGGAAACAGTGAGACTATAATGGCATACACAGAAACAACTGAGTGGAGGTGGGAGGGCGCCAGGGGCAGCAAGCTGACCACAAAGGTCATGTGGGAGGGGCTGTGGCAGCACAGAATACCATGCATGGCAAGCAGGAGGGTTAGTGGCAGCACAACAGCATGGTGGGCAAGAAGGATGTGGCAGGGGAATGCACAAAGCACCATGGAGGTCAGAAGGGAGAGGTATAAACTGGACAGAGACAACACATTTTATTGAGTTTTACAATAAAGAGCAGCTAAGGCAGTAAAAAAAAGACAATAATAAAGCTCCAAGCACATCATCCTGGTCCCACCCACACCCCAGCCTATCCCTGGCTGCAAATCAGATTCTGCGACACAGCAGAGTCTACTGACGAAGACAACCCAAAATATTCTCACCATTTACCCCACATTTTGAGAAAAATCGCAAGACATTCATGTATAATGTAGATTGGTTCTTCTTGTTGTGTGCACCAATCCATCCCTGCACTCCATTACTTTAATTTTGGATGGGAGGATTGACTCCAAGCGTGGGCTATGTCTCTCTTAACCACCTGGAATCCTGGTCCAATCAAATCTCTATTACCTCTAGACCCACCCAATTTGTCTAGTACACCCAGCAGTGACACCTTCGAAGTTAGTTGTTTGAGAGTCACCAGGACAGTCAAGAGGGTGGCCTCAACCAGGGAGCAATATCCGGCAATCTGGGGACACAGCCAAACCATGTGAAAGGAGTCGCCCGCTGGGGACTGGCAGCCGGTGCATCTACAGTCTGCCAGGATCTTCATGTGGCCTCATTTCTGGGGAGTCATATAAGTTTGATGTAGGTAGTGTAGCTGAACCAGTCAGTCGGGAAGAAATCACCAGCTCTCTGGGAGCCATACAGGCCTCCTATTCATATTCCTACAACTTTCCCAGCCATCCCTCCTACCTCTGACGTAGGGCCTCCAGGGTCCTAGGTGAATTATTCGCCAAAGCTCAGAATAGTTGGGAAAGACCACCCTTACCCATTCTTCCCATCAGTAGGTGGGCCTCCAGGGGTTAAAGTCTGGAGGTTCTTGTAGATTAACATACGTTTTAACGGCATGGTGTACCTGTAAATATTGGTGAAACAAAGTGGAGGAAAGAGAGAACTGGTCCTGGAGGTCGGCAACAGAATACATGGTGGAGTCACACGAAACACCATTCAGTGTGGAGATTCTGATTAAGTCCCATTGATTGAACCCCTGGAGTCTCGTCAGCTGAGCCAGCTGACATTCGCTCCACAGGGGGGTTTGTCACAGCAGGTGACCATTCCAGTCTATAAAAAAGAGAGCCCCTCTCCATATCAGAAACACATTACCTCTGGGATAGTAATGGGGAGGAGTCGACGACCATATAAGTAATGAATAACTTCATCAAGTCCTATGTTGCAGAGCTGCAGTTGGTACGGTGGTTCGTCCTATCCACCTGTCATCCATTCATTTATAGCCAACAGCTGGGATGCCCAATGGCATAGGCAAATGTCTACTGCCCTGATGTCACCCTCGTACACCGAGCGGCACCATGTACTCTGTGCTATACAGGGAGGACATTCGTGCCAAATAAAGGAGCGATGCCACCTCTGTAAACCAAGTGTTCGGGATAAAAGGTGGGAAGTTCTGTAATGTAAATAGAAAATGGGGTAGAATCATCATCTTTATTAATGCCACTTTGCCAAGCAGGTTTATCAGGAGATATCGCCATGCTGCAAGTCTGCCCCTGGTGCTGCTCGGGAGTGGAGCTAGGTTGAGAGCCCTTGTGAGGACTGGCACTGTAAGTATGTGCACTTCCAGGTATTTAAAACTGAGTTGACAGATAGGGATGCCCTCCCTCCAAGCGGTCGGCAGTCGCCCCTCAGAGATATCAGGAGTGATTTTGCTCTATTGAGGCACAACCCTTAGGCCTCTTTGAAGAGATTAAGTATCTTTAGAGTGCGGGGCCTGAGCTTGTTGGGTTAGCAAGATATAGGAGGACATGGTTTGCGTACAGTGCAGTTCTGTCTTTAGAGGCCTCCTCCCAATGCTAGACGCTGAGCTGTGCGTCACATCTAATCAAGCATGCCAGGGGCTCAATGGCTAGGGCAAAAAGTAACGAGGAAAGGGGGCATCCCTGCTGGGGAATGCATTGGATAGCACCCCATTAATTCTAACCTGAGCCATCGGGTGGGAATTTGAAAAGGAGATCGTTGCACAGAAGCAGGCCCTGAAGCCCATTATGTGCATGACCAACGCACGGTAACTCCAGTCAACTGTGTTGAAAGCTTTTTCAAAATCAACAAGCAGCAGAACCACGTCCCTGGGCAGAGTGCAGGCATCTTATACAGTGACAGGTGCTGTGGTTTGACATGAAGCTGCATTGGTCAGGGTGTGTTAGGGAGGTGAGGACAGTTGGAGCCAGGATTGGCTTATATCTTAACATCATCATTTATCAGGGAAATGGGGTGGTAGGACCCGTAGTCTGAGGGTTGATTGGTTTTAGGAATGACAACAATGATCTCCAGGTCTAGATTTCAGGGGAAAGAGCCATTGTCTATGGCCTCGCACAAGTATGTCCCGAAACGTGGAATAGTATTCGAGGGGAAAGCCGTCCGGGTCTGGAGTCTTCCTGGGTTTCAAGCCACTAATGGCTGCATGAATTTGATCTCAGTAACCTTTTCCTCCAAGGCCCTCCACTGGGTCTGAGTCAGTAAAAGGAGCGGTATGTGGTCAAGGAGCAGTTGAGAGGACTCAAAGGGGGGTCGCGGACTTTGTGCATAGAGCTGTTGATAATAGGCAGCAAGTGTTGCCACAATGATAGGAGCTGCAGAGACCACAGTTCCCGTTGCATCCCTTACTGCGGGGATACGTTGTGAGGCGGTTCCTCAGGTCACCAATCAATACAGGAGTGAGCCAGTTTTGTCACCGTGTTTGTAAATGCATTGGTGGTTAATGAACCACGATTGGGTCAGAGGCAGACCTCGCTCCTTTCTCCAACCATATTTGACAGTATTGACAGATGAGTCACTCCTGGGATGGGGCGACCAACTGGCAGAGTAGGAGGTCAGAGGCATCAGGTTTCCGGCGGAGTCCGGACTCCACATTAATCTGTTGGAGCTCTGTGGCGTGGGGTGGTGGACCCCTCGCCAGGTGGCTTTGCATATCTGGACGTGGCCAAATAGCAGGACATATCCCTGGTGGTTCACCATCTGATAGGCTGTCTGAATGCCATAGCAGATAAACTGAGCCGAAAATATGCCAGATGGAGATGACATCTCCAGGTGGCGCAAGCTCTCTTTCAGCAGTGGAGAGAGCCTTGGTTAGATCTGTTCGCCTCCTCAGAGGACGCGCAATGTCAGCAGTTTTGTGCGTTGGAGTTTCCAAGGCACAAATCACTTGGAGACACTTTACCACTTCTGCTAAGAGTTCTCAAGATCAAGAACAACTGGGTCCAAGTAATCCTTGTGGCCTCAAACTGGATATGAAGTGTGGGGTATTGTGGGCTGTTGAGCATGCCAATCAATCCTTGGATCAGACTGCCCCTTTGTCAGGAGCTTCTGCAGCAGCAGGGGACAGTTCTGCACGCAAACCTATCAACTCTCTGCCTTCTTGCATGGAGATTGAGCAGCGACAGTTGACAGCTTTTGAGCTTCCACCAGAAGTCTGCAACGTAAGCTTGGCAGCAACCCGTCCCTCCACCAAAATGGTATACAGTTGTCAATGGAAGAAATTTGTGTCATGATGCACAGACAAGTCTGTTGACCCCAGTTCTGCCCATCTGTATGAGGTCATGTTGTTTATCCTTTCCTTGGCCCAGCAGAGCTCTGCTATAGGGACTCTTAAAGGTTATTTGTCAACTATTTCTGCGTTTTTGAGATTGCCTGATCAACCATCCTTTTTTTTAAATATATATTTTTATTGACATTTTAAGTTAATCAAAACACACTACGCCCAGACGAGCAAGGCAGCAATAATTACAATAACAAAATACATTAGAATTGATACCAGATCTGCTAATAGTCGTTAACCCCATCTGTTTGAGCAAAGAAGGGATTCCAGTATACTTTCTTTAGTGGACATGAATAAGACTGTGTGTCCACGCTTAAGTGTTATGTTCAATTAGCGAGTGGGCTAGAGTGTCCTGCAGGTCATGGTAATACTTACATGCACCCCACACCGTATTAAATTTTTGTGGGCATCTGCGGGCCCGTTAAGTGACCCTTTCGGCCATCAGATACTGATCCATCCCCGCCTCCGCTCTGCAGACTTGGGGGACCCCCAGTAATTGGCTATGTCTTTCTTCGCCACAACTAGACCTAGATTGCTAAAAAGGAATTTGGCACGTCAACCCCAACCTCACAAAAGCATGGGTCCCCCCAAGGATCAATCATCTCACCTATGCTTTTCAACATCTACATGATGTAATTGATCAATGATTTTCAACTCGCTTGCTACAACTATGCAGATTGCACACAAATACTACTTAAATTGGAATGCCCCAAAGACATTGAAAACTCACAAATATTCAATTGCCTCAGAGCCACTGATCAGTGGATGACTTGGAGCCATCTCAAACTGAATGCTTCCAAAACAGAAAACTTTTCATGTGGCGATGGGAAAAATTATGACCCTCTGTGTGCCTGGCCTGACGATCTCAAACCAACTCCTGAAATATCCAAGGAAGTTAAAAACCTTGGAATTACCATGAAACCCAATTTAACAATGAATGCCCAAGTGGACAAATTAGCACAATCAAGCTTCATCTCCATGAAGACTCTGCAACGCATCTTCCCCCCTCACCTCAGATTTCCACACAAGGTGCAGGCTACTATGTCTTGTACTATCCAAACTGGATTATGCCAGTGGCCTCTACCATGGATCTTCTCTATCTACTGTGAAAAAAAACTACAATGTATTCAAAACTCAGCTGCCAGGTACTATTACATGTAAAGCCACAAGCCCATATCTCCCCTGCCTTGGGAGCACTACAGTGGTTACCTGTTGCCATAAGATCCACCTTCAAGCTGCTTTGTATCACCCACAAAGCTATACATGGAATAGGACTGCTTTTCATCAGAAACAAAATACATTCAACAAAGAAACCTCCACTTAAGATTGGCACCCTGCCTTAAAACACCACCATACAAGAAAAAGACAATGGGTTGTACATCCATCTTTGTTCAAGCAGCCAAACTATGGAATTCATTACATCCAATTATAAGATCCACTGTAACTATCTTGTCTTCAGGAGACTACTCAAGAGTTGGCTCTTTTCTTCATAACCACCATATTCAAACACCAATGGACTGCATATGCCTTTGCTGGTAAATATTTATAATCTGATGATGTGTATATTCTAGCTATGTGTAGTTATTTAAGAAATATGTATAGTCACTATTGCATAATAATAAATTATACACATACTCTTTAAGGCTCCTGGACCCATACCAACGACGAAGTCACCATCAAAACCATGAGCACCATCTACTCCAGATCTCCATCAGACCCCTGCCCCCACCATGTCTTCAACACAGTGAGCCCCATCCTCGCCCCCAACTCCATATGATCATCAATAGCTCCTTCGAGACCGCCACCTTCCCAAAGAGCTGGAAGCATGCCGAAGTTAGCGCCTTACTGAAGAAACCCAAAGCGACCCCGAAGACCTCAAGAATTACCGACCCATCTTCTTCCTCCCCTTCCCGGCGAAGATCGTTGAGAAGATACTCAACGGCCAACTGACCTGCTTCCTGGAAGACAACAACATGCTGGACATCTCCAAATCAGGATTCCGTAGGAACCATAGCACCGAGACCGCCCTCCGCGCCGCAACCGACGACATCAGGACCATGCTCGACAAAGGCAAAACCGCGGCCCTCATCCTCCTGGACCTCTCGGCTGTTTTTGACACCATCTGCTACCACACCCTCTGCACTCGCCTCTATGACGCCGGGATCTACCACAAAGCTCTGGACTGGATCACTTCCTTCCTCTCCGGCAGAACTTAGTCCGCCTCCCTCCCTTCCTGTCGGGGGCCACCAAAACCATCTGCGGCGTTCCCCAAAGATCTTCTCTCAGCACAACTCTTTTTTTAACATCTACATGGCCCCGCTGGCCAACATCGTCCGATCCCACAACCTCAACATCGGAGAAGATGCGGTTAAACTTAACTCGGACAAGACAGAGATCCTCATCCTTGGCTCCAACCGCTCCGCATGGGACGACTTCTGGTGGCCAGCCACCCTAGGAACTGCACCAACACCCGCCACCCACGCACGCAACCTAGGCTTCATCCTAGACTCATCACTCACCATGACCCAGCAAGTCAACGCCGTCTCTTCTTCCTGCTTCAACACCCCCTCTGCATGCTTCGCAAGATCTTCAGATGGATCCCCAACGAAACAAGAAGAACGGTCAACCACGCCCTCGTCAGCAGCAGACTGGACTACGGCAAAGCACTCTACGCAGGAATCACAGTCAAGCTCCAGAAGAAACTACAACTTATACAGAACGCCTCTGCACTCCTCATTCTTAACATCCCTCGCCGCAACCACATCTCAGTCCACCTCAGAGACCTTCACTGGCTTCCTGTCACCAAGAGGATCACCTTCAAACTCCTCATCCACGCTCAGAAAGCTCTTCACAACACAGGCCCAGCCTACCTCAACGAGCGACTCACCTTCTACGCTCTCACCCGCCAACTCCGCTCCGCCAACCTTGCCCACGCATCCTTCTCCCACCTCGCCACCAAGACCTGGAACACCCTCCCCGCCCACCTACGACAGACCCAGGACCTCCTGACCTTCAGGAAATGCCTCAAGACCTGGCTATTCGAGCAGTAGCATTCCTTCCCTCCCCCCCTCTCAGCGCCTTGAGACCCTAGCGAGTGAGTAGCACGCTTTACAAATGTTTGATTGATTGATTGTTTAACAAATGTATATTTACGCACAGTTAAATATATATATTTATAAGTGTATATTATTCTATGCTTAACATGTTTATAGGTCATTGCATAGCTCCTAGATAAGTTGTTATATTAGATACTCATGAATCCCTGCTTTCTTTTTTTATATCACAATGATCATATGTCATCTTAACTATTTAACAGCAAGCATTTCACTATTGAAAAATTTAGGAAAGATAAGTGAATGTTAGAAAAGTACACTTATTAACATCAAATATTACAAATCTTGAGAGTCTGTGTTTATACAGAACTACTTTACCTTCTCATATTATTATACCCATTATTATAGTCCTTGCACATGTATTCCCTTACTATGTATTTACATATCTATTACTCTAGTCCTACTGGACTAGAGAAAAAATAAAATTAAATCTATAAATACAATTCAAAATATAAATAAATAAATAAAATAAATACAAAATAACATAAATTGTATTCTCTTGTAAGCTTTTCTCTGTCTCCCCAGCACCCTACATCTCTATAAATCTATCCTCCATCCCCACTCTGACTCATCCCAAACCCTTTCTACTACTTTAATCTCCAAAATAACCCTGCCTTGGCTCTTCCCTTCTCTACCGCATCGAGCTCACCCCAAACCTCAGTTTACTACTATGATCTCCCAAACAACCCTACAAAATTCTCCCTCATTTCTCACCTTTGACTCATCCAAAACCCCTCCCGTTACTGTGATCTCGCTAACCCTTTTCCACAGACTCTTCCCTCCTTCACCTCTCCTTTACTCATCCCAACTCTCATCCTATTATTATAAACTCCCAATTAACACTCTTCCCTCCTTGATCCCTCCATTATTCTAGTCAATCCAACTAAAAGCTCACATATCCTCTGCTCAAATTAACTCATACTAATTCTGTACTCCTATTTCCCTATACTAATCCACCACTAATTTCTCTTGGGTTCCGGAACAGCGTGCTACTCTCCGAAGAGCGCTTCAACACCTTGTCAGGGTTAGTACATTTAGTTAATAATACAATTTACTGGTTGCCCGCCAGCAGCAGCATGTCTCACAAGTAACTAGTTGTCGCAATGCAGTTCTGTCTAGGTCAAGCTGGTGGGCAAACGTTTCAGTAGCGGCTCCAGTCTTTGCGGACTCCCCGGCAGGTATACACGCCTCTAAGTCCATGACATACCACTGTCTATCCTCCTCTCTACGTTTAATGTAGCCTTTCGGCGGCCCCTGAATTGTCAGTTTGCTAGCTGCCCAAAGGGTACCAAAGACTAAGGACTGACCCTGTTTCAGCTTCAAAGTAGAAGGTGAGCCCCTCCGATAGATGTTCCACCAGACCCTCATCCACCAGCAACTATGCATTCAGACGCCACATAGGGCGGGCATGACAGTGTGAGGCGCCCAAATAAAGAATTGGTGGAGAATGGTCCGATATACCCTGAGGGAGCATCAGAGTGCCTGAAGTGGCGGGCATGTCTACAGCTGAAAAGATATAATCATTCTGGGACATCGACTTGGTGGAGGCCAGTGTGTGAGAGTATGCCCTAACCTGTGGGTTCCAGACCCCCCCAGACTACTTAGACCAAGAGAGAACAGCCAATTAGTCAAAAAGTGGGCTTGAGTACAGCGGTCATGAGAAACAGGGTCAGACACGTCTAGAAGCAGGTTGAGCATAGCATTGAATCTCCCCTAAGTATCAGGGTACCAAAGGGCAGGGTAGGCAACCAAATGAGTCAGGTCATGTAGAGTCTGTGTCTTTAGGTGGGGAGGAACAAACTCACTAAGGAGAATGTAGGATTTCCCTTCCAGTTCATGAAACACTTCCACGTATCTACCTAAAGTGTCATATAGTCTGGGTAACCACCAGAGAGAAGACATAGGGGGTTATTACAACTTTGGAGGAGGTGTTAATCCGTCCCAAAAGTGATGGATATACCACCAGCCGTATTACAAGTCCATTATATCCTATGGAACTCGTAATACGGCTGGTGGTATATCCGTCACATTTGGGACGGATCAACACCTCCTGCAAAGTTGTAATAACCCCCATAGTTTTTAAAAAGTAGCCCAGAGGATGTGGTGGTCCCTGGGGCATGGTGGGTCCGCACGGCTTCCCCATATACTTTTTTTTATATAGACCCAAAGAGGTGGTGGTCCCTTGGGGCTGCTGCCAATCCCCGTTGTGCACAGCCAAAGGCTGTGTGTGGTGCGCGGTTGGGTGATTATAGCAGCATTAGCGGCAGGGCTTGGCCACAGACGTGGTGATCCCCTGGGCCTGTGGCCAATCCTCGCAGCGCACATCCAAAGCCCGTGCATGGCACAGGGTTGGGTGGTTATAGGGGGTTTGGCTACAGGGCCTGGAACAGGCCAGGCCCTGCAGCCACCTCCCACTGTGCACAGCCAAAGGCCATGTGTGGCCGTGGTTGGATTAATGTATAGTAATTTAAATCACTTTACATTAAAAAAAAAATAGAAATTCCCTGAAAAAACTAAGGTTACAGGGACATTATAGTTAGGAAATAGATTTTTTTTTTATAAACATAGAAAATTCACTTAAAAAAAACAAAGGCTACAGGGACATTCAGACATGTTGTTAAGCTCACATTTTAAAGTGCAAAACCATAGAAATTGACCTGTTATAGTTTGTTATTCCAAGTAACTATAGCTTGTGTCCTAAGATAACTAAAAGTTGCTCTCTCACCATGAACTGCTAATTACCCCAGATATTACAGCACTCATGACATCGTTTATAACATGATTAATAATATCACTGTAACATATGGTGTAAAAATATTCATTAAAAAACTGTGCATGGCAGGGGCGCAAGTTATAGTTACCTTAGGGCACGAGTAATACTTGAAATAACTCTTAACAGGTGAATTTCTATGGTTTTGTATGTTCAAAATATGAGCCCAACTATAACGTCCATTTAACCTTTGTTTTTTTTAATTTTTTAATATATATACATATATATATATATATATATATATATATATATATATATATATATATATATATATATATATATACACATATAGAAAAGTAATTATTTATGTATTAGTATTTGTTCATAATTTATAATTTATTTGTTTAGGATTTGATTAAGTATTAAGTGTAGTGAATAGTTTAACATTTAACATTTACACATACTTTCTGTATAATCATGTTGATATTTTGTGATATTTGTCATCCTAATAGAACAGCATACTCCGTCCATCTAGTGTTGGACTTGGATGTTTGAAAATGGTTTTTCTTCAAAGAAGTCTCTCGACTCACTAGATGTGGTGTGTCCTCCTCCTTTCAGAGTACATTGCACATGGGCACTGACTTCCTGTTAGATTGTTTTCCGCACAGTGGGTAAGAGGATGCATGTAGTGTGATTGCCTTGTATGATGCAGCAGCGCAATATAGAGCAAATATTGGGATTATGAGATAGATGATCTGCAAGAGAGAAATGCATCATGGAAGTAGAGGGAGTGCAAGTGAATCTACAGCTGTACGTGCTACAAACAGATGCTTACAGGGTAAGTACATTTTAACACATTTAATACACTGGATCATATGTATTTGAGATAAAATAATGTACAAAAAAGGTACTATTTTATAGATAATATAATGCTACGTTAGGTTAGTCTAGCATTTATCTTGATACTCTTTTCCAAGTGAGTCATCTCTTCGATTGTTGTCTTTTGGAAAAGTCCATCCCTAATAGCCCATATGAGTTAAAGTCCAAGAATACATAAATGATTAAACTCTATATTCAAAAAGTGCAAATTTAGAGGTGGAATTCATTAGTCAGTCTTAAGGGATCTATAAAGAATGAGTGATTGAAAAACGTGTTAAGAGCATCCCAAAAGGGCAACCGGGTACAGAGAGAAAGGCATAACAAGCATTAGTTCCATATTCCTTGTGGTAGATTTACAAAAAGTTCTCGCTACTGTTCAGCCCATCTGGTTCATAACTTTCAGTTTAACTTCTCAGGTAACTTTTTTTTGGTTCACTTAATACCCTGTTGATACCACAGTGTTGTACCTTGGTGCAGTCCCTGTCATGACTGTAAAGGAAATGTCTGGCTAATGGATGTTTGTTGTCATTATTTGTAATGGCCTTCAAATGTTCCAAAATTATTTTCCTACCTTACAGGAACTAGAGTATTCCTATGTTATGTGCCTTTTATTGTAAGGACATGTTATGGAATATATAGCATAATCTGACTTGCAACTGATGTATTTTGTAACTGTTAACTTCTAATTTTGGTGCAGGCAGTCATAGAAAGGGTATTGAGACATTCAAGAGAAAGTAACTGTAAAGATGTACTAAGAGAATTAGAATCTAGGTTTAGCATCGTACAACAAAGCTTAAACAAGTGACATTGTTAATCAGTTCACATCATTTTAATAAGAACCAAATTTCAGCCAGTCGCAAAACAGCTCCTGAAACCATGGGACTCCATCTGGTGGGTGGTAGTGCTAAAACCAATCCCCACCCCCCTTTTACCCACACCAAGAATCATCATTAACAGCAAACACTACATAACTGCCAAAGTCAACACTGTCACCTCCTCATGCTTCCGTACACTGAAGATGTTAAGAAAGATTTCTGAATGGTTCCCAGTCTGCACTCGGAAAACTGTCAAGTTCACCCCTGTCACAAGCACCCTGGACCATGGTAACACTCCCTATACCAGAAATAACAAAAATCTAACAATAAGGCTGCAGAACATTCAAAATGCAGCTGCTACAATCACTCTGTCTCCCATTCTTTACTCTCATTACACCACAGCTGAAGGAGCTCGACTGGCTCCCCATTCATAAAAGAGCACAATTCAAACTCCTCACCCACACTGTCATGGCACTACACAACACTGGCCCAGCATACCTCAGCAATCACACCTGCTTTCACAAACCTTTCAGACACTTCTGCTCATCCAAACTTCTACTTGCACACATCCCACACATATGGAAAACCAAATCTGTCAGTCGAGACTTGTCCTACATCACTCCTAAGGAGTGAAATGACCTGTCACGACAAATAAGATCGTTCTCCTCACTTCTTGAATTCCGCAAGAAGCTGAAGACCTGGCTTTTCGAGTAGTCCCACAAGGCCCTAGATTTGACCAGACTCACACCTGCCCAGTGCCAGAGTACCATCTTGGGGGATTGGACACGCTACAGATCTGTATAGCATACCTTAGATTTCTCAGCACAAATGTAATGGTAATATAGAAGAGGTATTAAATGTGGTAAGCTCCAATCACAGAGGAAGGAGGGTTGCATGTGAGGACAGGTAAGTAACCATTTTTTTCTCCAGTATTGAAACCTTTATAGATTTGGATTCTTGGATAGGAATAACAAGCAGTTTTCAACTTGACAGAGTTCTCTGTAAGCAGAGGTGGGAAGCAGACATTGAAGATAGAAGAGTTATACTGAGATCATCACCTATTTGAAAAAGACAGCAAAGGACTGCTTCACCCACTTCTGTGTAATTTTTCACTCTGGCATCCAGGCAGTAATGCAGAGTTAATGTATGCATGTTACTCATTGGAGTGGCTCTACAGATGCCTGGCAAGAATTCTCCAGGAAACAGAGCAGTAGAACTAGGTACCCCTCTCGTGGAGTGTACTCTGACTTTTCCATCCAGATGACATCCAACCTTCTGGTGATATAATACTATGACCTCATAAGCCAGTTGTGCATTAATATGTCTCAACAGTGTATACCCTTTTCTTTGAGGGCCATAGGCTCTTACATGTTAAGTTATTCTGAATGTTTTAGTTTGGTCCGTATAAAATTGATGACATTGAGATTATGAAGTACTCTTTCCACTGTATTGGTAGGATTTGGGGAAAAAAGACTATTGTTTCAATTAAGTTAAAATCTGATGGGACTTTTGAGATAAAACGTACGTTGGTTCTCAATAGCACCCTGTATGTATATGTCCTTTATGGTAAAAGCTTGGATTTCACTAATTCTCCTTGCAGAAGTTGAGCCAGTAGTAAAGCCAGGTGCTTGATAACCAATTGATGAATAGGTTTGAAGGGGTCCTTCGTTAACTCACATAATGATATTTGACTGCCAAAAAACAGGTGTTTTTTTTTTTTAACTAGGAGATACGTTCTAAAAAGACCTTTAAGGAAGTCCTTTACCAGTCTACTAGAGTAACTAGACCATAGCACCAATTATATTGATAATCTTTTAATGGGGGACATCGCTTTGACTGAATTATGCAAAAGCCCTGAATTTGCCTGGTTTAAAAACTATATTTTAAGAATTGTTCAGGTGGAAACTAGAAGAAATGTGTATTATTCTTAGAGCAACATAGTCAGAAACGAGTCCATTTACCTTTATAGGTTATGTTAGTAATTTCGGTTCGGTATTTTGCAAGGATCTTTCTGCAATCATCTGAAATATTTAAGACATGGAACTCATTATATTCAGGAGCCAGGCTGAGAGAGACTGTTGTTGGGTGAACAATCTGACTTTTGTTCTTTGTTAAAACTGTAGACACTGGCCTGAACGTAATGTGCTTCTGTTCTGAGCAGATAAGTAGCTCTGTGTACCTATTGTCTTGGCCACGCTGAGGCCTCAACGGTTATAACACATAGTTCTCTTTTAATTTTGTTCAGAATCTGGAAACTAATGGGGGGGGGGACGAATATTCCTGTCATCCTGATACCTGTGTGCCTGCCTTCCGTGTTATTTTACATCCCTCTGTGTTTTAGTCAGGCAGCACGGATGTCAGAGGCCTTATAATTGCGCTTCGGGATTGTCGCTGGAAAACATGGCGTGTTCAGTAACTGCCTTTGTGCGAGAGACGTTGTGACCCAGCCCATCACTGCCCATCTCCCCCAGTGACTGTTGTTGTTCCCTCCCCCTCAGCCACTTGTCAAGAGATTGACCACTGGCTACTCGACCAGGGTATTGCTGAGCAGCAGGGTCCAAGCACGTGTGTCCCAAACAAAGCTCTGCATTCTACAAACACTGTGCATGTCGAGAACAGAGTTGATGTTGCACTTGACTATAAAACTAAAAATTCAAACTGTACAATAATGAGCAACTGATCTACACTGGTATGAGGGTGTGGAAAGTTACTCGTCTTTCGTTGGATGGACAAATATTGGCAACTCTATCGCAGACGTGACCTTTCTCTTGAGTAGCGTTGGGAATGTCACGTTCTCGTATATTTTATTCCCTTTCCGGGATCATGTTAAAATGGAAGGTAATGGTTCTATGTTTTTCTAAACTACAAGAGAGGAGTATTCTCCTTTGTGCGCATAGGTGAATGCAGTCTTTAGAGTTTGCAGGAGTTTCCCAAAAGTATATGAAATTTACAGCACAGTATGTATGTAATAGTCCTGCTCCCTGTAAGTAACCGCACCCTCTGGGAGTCCTCCATTTTGCACATTGCTATTGCATGTAACTAAAAAATTACATTTTTCTGATGAGACTTTAACAATGGTAGATCCCACTTAAGAATAATCAACTTCTTTGTTTACAAATATGCGATGGCTGTTGATCATGATTAGATAAACACTTATTGTGGCAGAGTGCTTAATTTGATTCTAATAAAAATGTTTAACTCCCACAAAAATTCAAATCCATCTTTAGCTGACATTAACTATTTTTACGTGAAACTAGAATATACAATATCGTATTATATCAACTGTTGGGCACACATATCCGTCTCAAGAGCAAATTGATTCTGAGGAAGGCTTGGGGATTACTGCTCTGTGTTCTCCAAAGTCCAGGGGCTCACACTCGAGCCGTGGAAATTGCAGCTTTTTGCAGCATATTTGATGTGTATTCTGGTCATAGCTTGCACCTGTTCCTGCTTCGC
Source organism: Pleurodeles waltl (assembly GCF_031143425.1). Taxonomy (NCBI): domain Eukaryota; kingdom Metazoa; phylum Chordata; class Amphibia; order Caudata; family Salamandridae; genus Pleurodeles; species Pleurodeles waltl. The sequence goes on along the minus strand of NC_090447.1, from coordinate 1,171,231,355 downwards.
TCTTATTATATTTGGACATTGACGGCACCAGGGATTTCTGAACAGTAATTCCCGAAGCTCTGTAGTGTGGACAGGATATTTTGCAGCAGCTGCTCCATACGGTACAACTCATATTCCGTTTTTGGTTCTGTCTGGTGGGATTTTATGACAGCTTCCAGCAAAGTGTGCGAATTTAAAAACTACCAATATGGAATTGTTGCATGTTTCTATTTCAAACGATGGACTTTATGTGCATTTGTTCTAACCGTCTATGTGTGTTGTTGTTTCTGTAGTTGTGGCTGTTGTGTTTATAAGACTTGGAAGCACTGGCATTATCAGTGTAATTGGTGTTGTTTTCCCTTTAGGGAAACGTCATGTCTAACCTCTACCATTATTAAACCTACTTGATATGACCGCATTTTTGTGCAGTACATTTACCCATTCAACAACGTCCAATCATAAACTTGGCTACTTTCCTAAAATGTGTAAGGACACTCATGATGCCACTGTAAGATGCACTAGATACATAAGATGCATTTATGTACTAATCAAAATAGATATAATTTACATATTGATTGGTGTTCGTGAAAATCTGATCTGCATATGGCCCATAAGTACTGTATTGGGCTTCCTTGCTACAAATTGGTAGCAAACTTTCATTCTTAGTCGCGATTGTGCTAGGATTTGGGGATAGATTTATGGTTCTAGTTCAAAATATCAGGTCTTTTATATCGACCCTGCACATACATCAATGACGTTGACTACCAACATATGGTCAAGGTAGGTATATAAGGGGAAATACTGATTTCGTATTCTTAATTCAGCGTCTTCTCTGTAGCTTGTAAAGGATCTTCTCTGCAGGTTCTGAAGTGAGCAACTTATGCATTATGGTCTTTACGAATGTATGTTCCTATCCATTATTCCAGGGTTAAGCATAGTCTGAACACAATCAGTTATGTTTTGAGAGTGTTGTATAATACTCAACCAGGACGGTTTGCTTGATAATTGTACATTCACTTTAGTGGTTGGTGCTGTGGTTAGTTCCCACTCCTTCAACCTAATGATATTATCGGTTAGCTTAATTCTACTTAACTACACAGTTTTGACCTGTTTTGTCAGCATAGCCTGTTTGTCTACTCTGATAAATGCCATTAGACACAGGATATTATTAAGCTTACTGGTTGGTTTAGCAGCTGTTTTTGTTCGTTTTGGAGTGTTTAGGTGTGTGTTTACGTTTTGGTCAGTTGTTGCTGACCTTAAATTAAAATATCTCATTTTTAATGTGAAACGTTGTGCTTTTACAGTATTTTTCAGTTTTTCCTACACATGCAGTTACATGGTCTTCCTCATATATAAGTATGAATGAATTGTGTTCTAATACAATTATACACAATTGTTATTTTATTTAAATTTAACATTTTTACTGCAGGTATATGGCCACCACATCTAGACAACACCATGTTCCCTCATTTCTATGTGGTATATGCTTGAAATTAAAGAAAAAGTAACCTTTGCACAAATTTGCTAAGGCCAGACCTACTGGCTTTTCCAGTGCTTGTTTAATTTTCCCATGGGAAAGAAAAGCCTTTTCCCAATCAATCGTCTCTTAGCATTACACTGTTGTGTCCAAAGATAGCATATTTATGGTCTGTTGCAGTGCTTAATTTGTAAATATCAAGGTGCCGGTGCTCAAAGCTCTCCTCTTAAACACGAGGCTGCTGCAATTAAATGTAGGAACACGGAATATTGAGGTCGCGTAATCCTGAAACCATCTCGGGCCACTTCATTCCATTTAAAGCTGCCCCTTGTGCTCACTTTTGCAGCTTTCTGCTTTCTCCGATTGTGACGCTTTTTAGTCTTTCTCTTCCTCTGTCTTTCCCATATGTGTCTTTTACTCGCAGCAAATGCTTGGGAACGAAGAATAAACGCCGGCCCTCAACAATAAGTGCCGGTGCTCAGCACCGGAAACAACAAGCACAAATTAAGCACTGTTCTGTTGGTTTGCACCCCCAAGATTTAACTGGACACTGATTATTTCTTATTACCTTATAGCTCCTCAAACTGTGATGGGTGCACACAATAAAGAACAGGTTGCAGTAGACATATAAGTCTACATGATTGTTATCATAAGGGTTGTGGGTATTGGTATCACCATTTCGTGATCTTATTCTTTTTCTGCTTACAGATAGCTGGCAATAGCCGTGTATGTCACCCTTTATGTCTATCCCGTGAGACGAATGTTGGATCTCTTACATTCTGCCCTTATTTAATTTTAAAATTTAACTATCATCCCCAGTTTTGTATCAGTTAGCCCATCAATGCAATTGTATTAAGCTGGACATTAATGCAAATGTTTCCCCAGTCATTGGTCATTTATGCTTTCAGTGGAAATTTAGTTTACTTTGCTGTGCTTTAGCAACGTTCCCTCTCACTTTACGGTTGCTAACATTCTACACAGTTTTATCTATGCAGAAATGTTAATCATTTTCCCCTTTGCCTCTTTAAAATACTTCTACCAGAGCCTTCTAAATCCACCATGGTTCGACACTTCCCCACACTAGATTCAGATCCCTAGGTCATGCATATATTCATCAGCTTGTCTAGCTTGGTATGTGGGTCTTACTTTTTTTTGTTTTCCAGAACCCAGTAATAGAACAGCCAGGAAGGTTATTTCTAAACATCAAATTTTGGAACCAATAGTTCTTTTGCACCTTAGTTTCCGTGTCACTCAGGCACACACGCTCACTTGCATCAGTTAGTGACGCGCTCTCTCTCGTTTTCAAGGATTAATCACTCAGGTTTTTAAAGACTGAATACATGTATTGTAAACTAAAGCTCTGAACTGGAGAATTTCACTTTTGCATGACTTACCTATTTTTATGTTTGGAAAAATGACCTTGAGTTGTCAAAAATGAAGGTCTGGTTGCTTTTAGAGGGTTGACCTACCAGCCCTACTTATGTGCTGCCTGCTTTGCAGCAATGCTGAATAGATTCTAATAAAGTCAATAGAAACAATTCAACAAAGCTGGTTGCTAGGTAATCTTATCTTCAAGCACTCACATTGTGCTCCTGTCTTTTGTCAACTGTTCTGATAAAGGGACAAATGAAAATTAATTATTTTATTTAATTTGATTATTTAAAAATAATCTCCTCAAATGAGTACTATGTTGGTAGCTGCTGTTGTACGAATTCCACAAACATAACAACATTATTATAATAATAATTTGCATACAATGAAGGGGATATTGTGGCCTCAGGAGAAAATCCCGCATAACACGGAGAATTTCATCAGAAAAGATCATGTAAATGATTATGAATCTGATTTGAAAGCAGACTTCACTTTTCCTGAAACCTTTTTCATCCCTTCCTTATATACAGAGTCGTTTGGTTTAGCTAAATTTATTGCAGTGTTTCCCCATTAGATTGTAATCCACATCTGTTGGTACTGGTTAAAAAAATTCCAGGGGGAGGCACAGGGTGTTGGTGCTGGGTAAACAAGGGAAAAGCATGAAATCCTAATACAGAGCAAGGACATCAGAGTTAGAGGAACGCTAGAGACTATGTATTTGTGTGTTTTTGCTGCTATCAGTTTCTGTGACCTTCCTCTTTTAAACACATAGCCCAGTGGTTCCCAACCTTTTGACTTCTGTGGACCCTCACTTAATCATTACTGGGATCCGAGGACCCCCACTGGATCATAATTGGAATCCGGGGACCCCCACTGTGCCATTACTGAAAACTGGGGACCTACTCTGTTAATACTTTTAAATTTTATAAGTAGTCGCAGACCGCCTGAGAAGGCTTCGTGGACCCCAACGGTCCCCGGGCCACAGGTTAGGAACCACTGACATAGCCCTTTTAGAGCTTGTTACTCCTGTGCTTACAGATGGGACCTATCTTTGATTTGATGTTCAGATGTAACGATGTGTAAGCTTCCCCTCTCCTTTAAAAGTAAGGCAGAATTTAAAGACTGCATTTCTTATATTTGTGCATGCATGCTTTTGTTAGCTTGATCCTTGCAGCATCAAACCAGGCTGTCAGATTGAAGCTTCCTGAGATCCCTGTGATGCAGTGCAATGTGATGGGCGAGTGTCCCTGGAATAAAGTGCAGTTTCCTGGGTTAGTTTTCCTTTCAATGTCATGACTTGGTCCCACCGGATTTAAGGAAACAGTACAGTGGTTTAGTATCGATGTTATGTGATACACTGTAGTCAGAGGGGCGCCTTTAGTTTATAATGTAATGTGAAACCTTGGGTTCATGGGATATGCTTCACTTTGGTGGTGCAGTTTCCTTCCCAGTGCAGTGGGCTATCATCTCTATGATGTAGATTGGTGCACTAATGCCCATAATGACGTAATGCATTTTGGTGGACTTGCTCAACAGAACTCTATATAGTTTGGTGGTTTATCTTCTGTCTATAGTTTGGCAGTGTGGCATGATTGTTTCCTTAGTCACACCCCCTGAACCCTTACTTCCATTCAGTGAAGCTTTATGTATGTCCTACTTGGGGCCTGGTCTAACTCTTGCACAGGGGCTCCTGTGATTAGGATGATTGCCCCCGCAGTTGTCCCCACTCCTATGGATCCCAGTTTCCTTACCCAGCACCCTACCCCGGAGAGCTTGGTGGTCCAAGCCGCCTCATTCTGCATTCACCCTAGGCACGTTCCCTACCACCCCACCAGATAGAGAATCGAAGAGTCTGGACACCTTTGGAAAGAGAATGTTCTCTTTCACCAGCCTGGCACTTTATTTGGTGAGCTTCGTGCCTATTCTGCCATTATTCCCATACACTATGGGATTTGGTTGCGCAAGTGCTGCATATATTCCTGGTGAAGGCTCAGACCATGCTCTCTCAGGCTGTTGCCGATGAGAGATGCAGCAAAGTTCTTCTACAGATGTGGACTTGGCCCAACTGGTTCGCTGGGTAGAGTGATATCATTGCCGGTGGCCTTGTGGCGCCACATCTGGCTGAGACCATTTGATTTTTCAGGGGATGCCCAGTCCCCCCTCATGGATATGCCCATTGATGGCTATCTCCTCTTTGGAGAGGAAGCATGTCTTGAGCATTTGAAGGGGAATCCAACCATGCCCATACCCCCCAGCCACTAAGACCAGCAGGATTCCCAGCCTTTTTGTTGCAGAGGGCTCAGATCCTAGAGAACACGTGAGACAGGCGGCCAGTTGTCAGGTCAGTCCACCCCACTCTGCCCTCTCCACCCCCTTTCTGGCAGCCACTGCTGCCAAACCTCTTTAGTCCACCCTCAGACCATCATGGGCACCCAATGGGAGGTAAAATATGCCATCACCTCCCCCATTGGCATTCAGTAACATCAGACAATTGGGTACTTCAGATAGTACAAAGGGGCTACTCCCTCCCATTTGTGACTCCTCCCCCTCACCTCCTAGGCCACCTACTTAAGTTCAGCTGACATAGGGCCGTCTCTCCTTCCTCCATAAAGAAGTGCAGGCTCTCTTAGTCAAGGGAGCCATAGAGAGGGTGCCTGCTTCAGAAAAGGTCATAGTTGTTATTCCCACTACTTTTTGGTGCCAATGGAGGATGGAGGACTTCACCCTATCCTCGATCTGCACCTTCTCAACCTCTTCTTGAAGAAGGAGAAATTCAAAGTACTCATGCTCTCTATACTGTTGCCCTAGATCTGTGAGACTGGATGGTAGTGTGGGACTTGTAGAATGCATATTTCCACATCCCCGTTCTACTGGCCCACGGATGCTATCTGTGGTTCAAGGATGGACCACAAGCACTTTCAGTTTGCTGTACTGCCTTTCGGTCTTAGCAGCACCCCTCGGGTGTTCACCAAGCTGATGGCAGCGGTCACAACTCTTATACAGAGACCATGTATTTCAGCCTTCCCCTACTTTAGCAGTTCGTTGTTGAAGACGGGCTCGCTCCAGACAGTTGTCACCCCCCTTCAGTCTATAGAAAACCTCCTGCACTCACTGGAGTTCACTATCAGCAAGCCAAAGTCACACCTCCCAGATGCTCCCTTTCATCAGATCTGTTCTGGACACGGTGCGGTTTCTAACCTATCTTTCCGAGCTGGAGTCCAGGATATTTAGGTTATGATACCAATTTTTTAGTCTTTATCCTTTATTTCGGAGAAACTGACTCTGAGGCTGTCAAGCCTCCTGCATCCTGCTGGTGACACATGCCAGATGGCATATGTGGGCTCTGCCTTGGGATCTGAAGGCCGAGTTGGTGCACTACCAGAGGAATCTCTCTAACATGGTCCAGGTCTCAGATGGAGCTGCAAAAGGTCTACAGTGGTGGCTAATGACCCGCAATTGGGTCAGTGGAAGACCCCTCTTCCTTCCCCAATCAATTATAATAGTGGTGACAGATGCACCCACTCCTGGGCTAGGCTGGCCTTCTGCGAGAGGTGGAGTCCAAGTTTCACATAAACGTGTTGGAGCTTTGGGCGATTCGCTTGATGATAAAATGCTTCCATCATCCAAGAGAAGACTGGTGCAGGTGTTCACAGACAACACAACCACCATCTGCTGCAACAAAAAGGGTGTTGTAGACCCTGTGTCAAGAGGCCCTGTGCCTCTGGACTTAGCTGGAACGTCAGGGCATTTCCCTGGATCTCTGAACACCAGAGCAGGTGAACAAAGCTGGAGATCCTTAGCGGATCAAGAACGGTGTCTCCATCCGGAGATGATGCAAGGCCTCTGTCAGCAGTGGGGATAGCATTGGTTAGGTTTGTTCATCACCACTGAGAACGCGCAGTTTCAGCAGTTCTGTGCTCTGTAGTTTCCTAGATGACTTCCTCTGAGACGCCTTTCATCCCGAGTGGAGTTCCAGCCTCCAGTACCCCTTTCTGCCAATACCACTCCTGCCCAGAGTTCTCAAGAAGATCAGGAACGACTGGGCCCAGGTCATTTTTGTGGCTCCAGATTGGAAACAGAGATTCTGGTATCCGAAGCTGCTGGTCCACCAGTCAGGTTACCTCTTTGGGAGGAATTTTATCACATACACAGGGCAGGGTTCTGCACCCAAATCCACACATCCTTCACAAATATGTATGGAGATTGAGCAGAGACAGTTGATAGCTTTCGGCCTTCCTCCTGAAATCTTTGATGTTATTGTGGCAGCCAGGCGTCCCTCCATCATGTCGGTGTACGCCTTCCATTGGAAGAAATTTGTGTCATGGTGTGCTTCCCACAACATGAATCCCTCATGTGCACCTCTCTCATGAGCTATCTTGTTTGGGTTATCTGTGGCCCAGCAGGACTCTGCTTTGGACACATTAAAGGGTTACCTGTTTGCCATCTCAGCATTCTTCTGGTTGATGGATCACCCTTCCTCAAGTCACCTGTTGTGGGTAGATTACTTAAAGGCCTGCAGCATATATTCCCACCTACACCCTTCATCATGCCTCACTGGAAACTCAACCTCGTCCTCACCTTTCTCAAGTGTGCACCATTTTAGCCTCTGCACAATTGCCCTTTTAGACTATTGACCATCAAAACTGCCTTTTTAGTGGCCCTAACATCGGTCAGAAGGTTTGGCAAACTACAAGTGATCTTTGTCCCCCCTCCTTATACCACTTTTTACCCAGACAAGCTGGTTCTCTGCGTGCCCCCTTGCTTCTGAAAATTGTTATTTTATTCCATGTAGTCTAGAGCATCAACCTACCTACTTTATTTGCTCCACCTCATCCCTCCTAAGAAGAGCCGAGGCTCAACCTACTGAATCCAAAAAGGCGGCTGTTGTTCTACCTTCATAACAATTCTGGGTGGACGATCAACTCCTTGTAGGCTATGTGGAAGCAAAGAAAGGGAAAGCTGTACAGAAGAGAATCATCACACAATGGATTGTCCTGTGCATTAAGATCTGCTACGCATTAGCCAAGAAACAGCCCCTTGTGGGCTTGTGGGCTCACTCTACCAGAACCAAGGCTGTGACTACTGCATTATTGCACAACGTAACTCTCCTAGACATCTGTCAGGCACGATGGGGGCATCACTGCACACATTCACAAAACTTTACTGACTGGACAGTCAGGTCTGTTTGGTCCTGCAGGACATTTTGGTTTAATATAGTTGGCAGACCCACCTATAGGGAGCTAATGCTTGGGTATCTATTCAAAGGTAAGATATCTGCAGCTAGAAGTCCCTATCAGTTGAACAAGATACTTACCTTCAGGAACGCCTTATCTGATAGGGACCATGTCTAGCCGCAGATTCCTTATCTGACCCTCCCATCCAGCCAACTCTGCAAACTGGTTCAGTCATAAGGGACACCCTTTTCTGTGCCTCAGTGTTTTCCACACCAGTGGTCATTTCTCATCATAGCTCCACGCTCCCGGTGTGGAAAGTTGTGAAAGTAACTGACGTCGGCCCGCCTAGTTGGCACCTATGTAGCTACCGGGCAAATTACTTTCAGTGCGGACGCCGTCGCTGATGCAGAGCAAATGACACCACGTACCGGTGCGCATGGGCATTCTTTGAAAATCTTCCAGAACTAGTCTGACCCCTGGGGGATATTCAAAGGTAAGGACTCTGCGGCTAGATAGTCTATATCAGATAAGGCGTTACCTAAGATAAGTAAATTGTTTGTCTAAATTTGTTTTGCCAGGACAAATCTACTGGAGGTATTACATAGTAGAAGTTCACTAGTAGAGCACCTGTCTATGCCGACCTTTAAGGGCACCCAAAATTGCTTCCACTTTCACTTATAGTTGAAGGGCTCCTGACCCCTAATCCCTAACCCAGGCAATCTTGACAATGACATTAGGTAGCATTTAATATCTGAGTTCTGGAACAGAGGCCTTTTTATCAGTACTTTTGAAATTTGTTAGGCCCTCCATACCAACGAGGCCTTTCTGCCCACTCGCTTGTGAGTGTGGCATGATTCATTTGTATTGTAGGTGTCAGTTAACAATGGACAGGCTTTGCTTAGAATACCACAAGACTTTCCCTGGAATAACATTTGGTCCATGCCTTATTGCCCATTTGAAATTATGCTTGGCTGGGATATGAGTTCAGATGTAGCTTAAACTTAATTTGTCCCTCTCATATCACCAGCGAAACTTGTCCTAAAGGCTAGTCTGCTTGCGCTTTGTATGGAATTTAAAGATAAGCTGTGTGGCAGCAACACAGTGGGATATTTTCTAGTAAAAATATATTGGTGCTGTGGAGGGTCTCTAACAACTAGGACCAAATCTAGGCCTTATGAGGAAGACAAGACTTTACTGTTTGGCATTGAAAGGAGCAGGCCCCTAATGTGTAGGGCAAAGATCAAGGTCGGGCAGACTGAAGCCTACATAGAAGCTATATCAAAGAAGTGGGGCACCCAGGAGCCATGACATCTTGAAATTTAGGTTGGCCAAATCTTTCCCACGGACCTCTATGTATCAAGTGGGTTGGCGACTGTGAGGGTGCATTCCAGCACTGCGAGTCCCCCCTTCTGAACAGTGCCATCCCTAACATTGTGGGAGCATATATACCCTTATTTCCACCATGCTTCCTCCTTTACTCAGGTTGATTACAGTAATTCCTGAACCATCTGAACACCTGTATGGGCTGTGTGGTTCGGGAAGATTTGCTGTGTGAAGTTGCTGGTGACCAATTACTCTAAATCGTCGTTTGAACTGGTGAAATGAATAGCTCCATTATGGGCAAGTCCCAAGGGTAAAACTTGTATATGAAATTGTAACTGTTCCTTTTATGGGCTTGCTTGACAGCGCAGGGGCCCCCTGGCAGTTATGTGAGTATTACTAGACAGGGGTTTTGGCTTCTCACATTTTGAGATCCATGAGTACTTTTTTATATTGGCCAGACTTTCTGTTCTTCACAAAAAAAGTGCTTTCCTTCCACACAGCTGTGATGGCTGAACAGCTCAGCATTTACCAGACAGTTATGTGAGCATCAATAGAAAAGGGCTTTGGCTCTGCCCATATGTTGAGAGCCAGGAGTACTTGTTTTGATTGGGCAGAAGTTGTATGCTTCCACAAAAAAGTACTTGCCCTCCACCCAACTGTGATCAGCTTGTTTATTTATCCAGCTACATGATCTTGAACTTTCATTGTAATTCTTGACATTGTAATACGATTAAAGTGTTTTAGATAACTAGATAATTTATGTTGTTTTTCTCTGGCAGCAGCACAGATGGGAGGTGGACAATCATGAACGTACATGAAATTTTAGGTCTGGCTTGCCAGTTCAACTCTTAGGTGATCTTTTAACACACACCAGTTGTTTGCTTCCACACACATGCATATTCATCCCTGTGCTATTTACTTGTAATGCGTTGCATTACCATATAACATTCTTTTAACCCCAGACCTATTGGCATTGCCAATGCCTGTTTAAATAAGGGTTGTTGAAGTATGATACCATTTGGACTAGTCTTTCCCTGTTGAGGCACGAGTAGTCCCTCTTCCTGATTACATAGACTAGTTGGGATAGTAATGTGTTTGCCCCTGAACTGTGTCTTTATCTCCAGAAACCGACCACCAGACCCCAAATGGCCATGTTGAATCATAAAGCAAGCCCTTAAGTAGCATTCCTTTGGTATCGTAAGCCACTTGTTTATGCTAGAATAGGATCCCTGTTGCTTATAGGTCGGGAGTTTTGATTCACATACAGATTTTAACAGTCAGATCTACAAGTTGGTCTGGTACTTAGAACTGATGAGAAACTAGAGTGCATGTATAATTGCCAGCATGTTAGAATGCAGTATTCTCTCTTGCTCATTTGCCCATGGACCAGGACATGTAAACACTGAAGCAATATAGTTTGCCCCCAAATGTTTCTAAAGATAGCACAGCATGCCTGAACCTTACCTCATAGGTTCACAATGGCTTCAGAGGCACATGTTGTTTTGAAATACAGTGCCTTAACATATGAGCACTGTGTTTGTATTGGGATCTTGTCTTGCTCCAGAAGGTGCTAGACAAAAGTTTCTGTGCATTTGTTTATTTTAAACTGCCTTGCTTGCTTATTTATTTTGCAGGAAATATCTCTTACACAATCTTTGTGGTGAGTTGGCGCATCAAACGTGCAAGATCAATTTTAAAAGTATTTTGACTAGTGCATGCTAAACACATTCATCTGATAGGGACTTCTAGCTGAAGATTCCTTACCTTAAAATTTCCCCTAGGCATCAGACTGGATCCGGAGATTTTTCTTTGAGCAAAACACTTGCGCGTCCGTATGTGGCGTCCGTCGACTCCGCAGGTGTCGTTGGCGTCTTAGTTGCCATGATGACGTCTGGAGTAGTACATGATGCTGCCTCAGCGCAGTGACGTCAGTTCTTTTCTTTCTGTGCCATGCTGTGATCCAGAAAGAGCTACCCTAGTCTCTTTTTGACGGACTGTTTTGTCGAGTTTTCAAGTGAGTTTTTGGTGTGTCGAGGATGTCCCGAAAGACCGGGTTCAAGCCTTGCGAGGACTGTCACTGCATGATGTCAGTGACGGATCCGCATCGAGTTTGTCTTTGGTGTCTGGAGCGCGACCACAGCCCGAAGTCGTGCTCCGAGTGCCGGGCCATGCATCCGAAGGCCTTGAAGGTGCAGTCCCTCAAGCTCATGGCAGCCCGGTGCTCGACTCCGCGTAGGTCCCAGTCTCGCTCGTGAGGAAGGTATCAAGACTGTTTGTGGAGCCATCACCATTCGTCTTCCTCAAAATCTTCAGGTGCAGGTAAGAAGAAGAAGAAGAAGTCGTTGAAGTGGTCTCATCGCACTTCGACTTCGCTCGGTTGACACGACGCGGGAGGAGCGTCGACGCTCAAGGCCTCAGTCCTCTGAGCCTGCGCCTGGGTCCGCTCCGCGCGTGCCCGAGTGTCTGGGAGGCGGAGCGTCCCCCACCCAGCTTAAGGAATTCTATGTGGCCATGTGCCCCATCTTTGAGGGGACCGACTGATACGGCACCTTCGTGCCCAAGGGGCTCGATTGAGGGGCCTTTGGGTTCCGTGCCGGCGGCTTTGGCTCCGGCCACCGAGGTCCCCTCTGGATCCTCTCACGGATCCGCACTGGCGCCGGTTGCACCACTGAGACCTTCCCCGGCGCCGGGTTGATTGTCGACGCTCCCGACGTCGGTAGTGGCCACTATCGACGTCAACCCGATCCTTATCCTTGCTGCGGCCTCTGTCTTCGATGGGGCCTACTCACCCCAGGTCGGATTTGGAACCTTTTTCCTATGGATACGAATTCGGGGAAGGATTGGAGGGGTTGCTGAACCCTTAAGAATACCAGCATGACCCATCTTTGGACTGGGCAGAGGAATTGGGCGCAGCCAGTCAACTGGACACGTCTCCAGGCACTGGCATGCTGTCTACTCCTACCGTAGCTAAGGCGGAGGGAGTGACTTATGATATGGTGGTCAGTAGAGCAGCAGGAGTTCTTGGCCTTGAGCTACCTACTGTAGAGGTCAGGTCCAACCTCCTGACGGAGATGCTTCAGCCAGGGGCTTCCACATCTTGAGCCCCTTTTACCTTTCAGTGAAGCCACCACCCCTTTTGGGTACTTGGTCCAAACCCAACACAGGGGCTCCTGTGAATAGGACTATTGCACGCCACCATCAGCCAGTTCCAAACAACCCTAAATTCCTGTCCCAACACCTGAGAGTCTTGTTATCCAGGCTTCCTCTTCCTCAGACGCATTCTCTTCCGCACCCCAGGATAGGGAATCAAAAAGGCTGGAACAGTTTGGGAAGAAGTTGTTTCCTTCCTCCAGTCTCGCGCTGCAGTCCGTGAACACTGCATGCCTTTTGTGTCGCTATACCTGCTCTCTGTGGGATACGGTTGCGCAAGTCCTGCTGAAGATACCGGAGGAGGCCCGTGCTATCGGCTCCCAAGCTGTCAACGATGGGAGAGATGCGGCGAAGTTCACTATTCGATTGGGCTGGACACGACCGACTCTCTGGGTAAATCGGTTGCGTCGAAGTGGCCTTGAGGCACCACGCCTGGTTGGGGACATCTGGTTTATCAGGGGATGTCCAACAGACCCTTATGGACATGCCCCTTTGATTGCATCCGTCACTTCGGAGACAATGTGGACTCAGTGCTTGAGAGGTTCAAGGACTCCGGGGCTATGGCTCGGTCCCTCTGCCTTTCGACTGCCCCTCGTCCCCAGCTCTGTGGGATACGGTTGCGCAAGTCCTGCTGAAGATACCGGAGGAGGCCCGTGCTATCGGCTCCCAAGCTGTCAACGATGGGAGAGATGCGGCGAAGTTCACTATTCGATTGGGCTGGACACGACCGACTCTCTGGGTAAATCGGTTGCGTCGAAGTGGCCTTGAGGCACCACGCCTGGTTGGGAACATCTGGTTTATCAGGGGATGTCCAACAGACCCTTATGGACATGCCCCTTTGATTGCATCCGTCACTTCGGAGACAATGTGGACTCAGTGCTTGAGAGGTTCAAGGACTCCGGGGCTATGGCTCGGTCCCTCTGCCTTTCGACTGCCCCTCGTCCCCAACAGTCCGCCTTTTTCCCCTTTCGTGGCCATGTAAGGGGCTCCCTGTTCCATCTCTTTCCCAGCCACCGTACCACCCAGGCTGTTCAGCCCCTGCGTGGCCGGGTATGCAGCATCCCAGGGGCTCGTGGGACAGGGAACCAGAGGTCTAACCAGTCCACCCCTCTGCCCCTGCTGCATCCTCCAACCCTTCCTAGTCCGTTCCCCCATCCCAGACCAGTTGGTGGCAGAATTTGCCACAACCTGCCCCACTTGGAAAACATCACTACGGACAGGTGGGTTTTGCAGATCATCCAAAAGGGCTACTCCCTCTCCTTCGAGACTGCCCCTCCAGCATTGCCTCCATCCCACAGCCACTTACCGGGGGATCATCTGACACTACTCCACAAGGAAGTAGCCGCTCTCCTGGCCAAGGGAGCCATAGAGAGGGTCTCTGTGCCAGAAGTAGGATGTGGTGTTATTCCCGCTACTTTCTGGTGCCCACAAAGGACAAGGTCTTACGTCCTATCCTAGACCTTCGGGCCCTCAATCTCTTCCTCAAAAAGGAGAAGTTCAAAATGCTCATGCAGGCTCAGGTCCTGTGTGCCTTGGGCCCAGGAGACTGGATGGTAGCATTGGACTTGCAGGATGCTTATTTCCATATCCCCCTGTAGCACTTTCAATTTACCATGCTTCCCTTTGGCCTTACCAGCGCCCCTCGGGTGTTCACAAAAGTGATGGCGGTGGTTGCAGCTCATCTGTGCAAGTTGGGAGTTTCAGTCTTCCCCTACCTCGACAACTGGCTGTTGAAGGCAGACACGCCCCAGAAAGTCATCTTCCACCTTCAGACTACGGCAAACTTCCTTCACACGCTGGGGTTCACTATAAACGTGCCGAAGTCACACCTGACTCCCTCTCAGATGCTCCCTTTCATCGTAGCTGTTCTGGACATAGTGCAGGTACGGGCCTATCCTTCTGAAAAGCTAGTCCAGGATATTCAGGCTATGATTCCGATATTTCAGCCTCATCCTGGGTTTTGGTGAGAATGACTCTGAGGCTACTGGGCCTCATTGACTCCTGCATCCTGCTAGTGACAGGATGCAGGATATGCGGGCTCTGCAGTGGGCACATCATCAGAGGAATCTCTCCGACATGGTCCAGATCTTGGAGTGGGCTGTGAAAGACCTGCAGAGGTGGCTTTTGAATCAGGATTGGGTCAACAGCAGATCCCTCTCCCTTCCCCAACCAGATCTGACAGTAGTGACAGATGCGTCACTCCTGGGAAGGGGCGGCCACATGGGAGAGGCGGAGATCAGAGGTCTCTGGTCTCCAGCAGAGTCTGGAATCCTCAAAAGTCTTTTGGAGCTCTGGGCGATCAGGCTTGCATTGAAAGCATTCCTTCCTTTTCTCAAAGGGAAAGTGGTGCAGGTGTTAACAGACAACACTACCGCCATGTGGTGCTGCAACAAACAGGGCGTAGTGGGATCCTGGACCCTTTGTCAGGAGGCTCTGCGCCTCTGGACATGGCTGGCACATCAGGGTGGTTCAACATCTGGCAGGCTCTCTGAACGTCAGAGCAGACAAACTCAGCCGTCTCTGCATAGCCGATCACGAATGGCGTCTCCATCCGGAGGTGGCGCAAGGTCTCTTTCAGCAGTGGGGAGAGCCTTGGTTAGATCTGTTCGCCACCGAAGACAACACGCAATGTCAGCTGTTTTGAGCATTGGAATTTCCAAGGAGGCCCTCGCCGGCGACACATTTAGTCTTGAGTGGGACTCAGGCCTCCTTTATGCCTTTCCTGCCTATACCAATTCTGTCCAGAGTTCTGAAGATGATGAAGAACGAACGGGCCCAAGTAATCCTGGTGGCTCTGGTCTCGGCCCGGAGAGTATGATATCCAAAGCTACTGAGCATGGCCACCGATCCTCCAATCAGACTGCCCCTTCGGGAGGATCCTCTGTCGCACCAGCAGGGGACAGTTCTCCACCCGAACCTGTCCAATCTTCGCCTTCATGCGTGAAGATTAAACGGCGGTAGTTGACAGCTTTTGACCTTCCACCCGAAGTCTGTGATGTTATCTTGGCAGCCAGGCGTTCCTCCACCAAAACGGTATACGCCTTTCATTGGCATAAATTTGTGGCATGGTGTACCAACAAGTCTGTTGATCCCCTCTCAGCTTCTCTCTCTGAGGTTCATTTGTTTATTCTTTCTTTAGCCCAGCAGGGCTCTGCTTTGGGCATCCTTAAAGGTTACTTATTGGCTATCTTAGATTGCCTGCTCAACCTTCCCTTTTTAAGTCTTCTACTGTTGGTAGAGTCCTTAAGGGTCTCACCCATTTTTTTCCTCCCACTCCATTTATCATGCCTCAGTGGGACCTCAATCTTGTCCTTACTTACTTGATGTGTGCTCCTTTTGAGCCGTTACACAATTGTCCGTTACAGCTCATTACTTTCAAAACTGTTTTTCTTTTTGCCATCACCTCTGCTCGCAGAGTGAGTGAGCTTCAGGCTCTTTCTTCAAAGCCCCCATTTTTGTCTGTGCATCCTGACAAAGTGGTGTTACGCACTAGGGCTACATTCCTTCCGAAAGTAGTTACATCTTTTCATGTTGGCCAGACCATCACTTTGCCTAATTTTTGTGCACCTCCACATCCTTCTCATGAAGAGGAGAGACTCCACCACCTGGATCCAAAAAGAGCGTTGGCTTTCTACCTCAATCATACTAAAGATATCTGGGTGGATGATGAACTGTTTGTTGAATATGTGGGTGCAAAGAAAGAGAAGGTGGTGCAAAAGCGTACCATCTCATGATGGTTACTTCTTTGCATCAAAATCTGCTATGCTTTGGCAAAGATGCAACCCCCCTAAGGGCTTGTGCACTCACTCCACTAGAGCAACTGCTGTTACCACAGCATTAGCACGCGGAGTTCCTGTCCTGGATATCTGCCAAGCAGCAACGTGGGCATCCCTACACACGTTTACACAGCATTGGACAGTCAGGTCAGCAGGGACGGCTACTTTGGTCGTTCAGTCCTGCAGAACTTTCTATTATGATCTTGGCTTGCAGCCCTCTACTGAGGATGGCATTGCTTGGGTATCTATTGTAAGGTAAGGAATCTTCAACTGGAAGTCTCTATCAGATGAACAAGTTACTTACCTTTGGTAACAATTTATCTGGTAGAGACATATTCTAGTTGCAGATTCCATACTGTTAGCGCCCCTGATCCTTAATAAGTAAACTTTTATAAGGGGACCCGTATAGGTCGATGAACCTTTTGATTCGCATGGAGTACCCTGGCTATGGTGTAACCAATGTTTCTCAATAATCAGTACACAAGAATTCAATAACATTAATCTAGTCATTAATCAATGGTTAATAAACGCCACACCAAGACCCTTTGGTCATAAAAATCACAACTCAAGATATGTTTTAGCAATTTTATTTCCCTATTAGTTACAATACTAAGTCATGAGATTAATTCAAAACTTTATTCGCATCAGATCAAGAGGAATTCATTAATAACCACCAATAACATAATCTAATCAAGACTGGAGACAAAATACATTCTAAAACATTAGCATAAGTCAACATATGAATCAAAGGTGAATACGTCAACATGAGTAGCAGAGTTCAGCAAATCAGTCCGTCATTCATTTGTCACTGTATATGTCCACGTTTTTAGGATAGGAACCTGATCTAACCCAGATTAAAATTAGCATGTGGGACTTCATACGAAAACACTTTAGAACATGAATTTGGAAAACATCTAGCTAAGAGAAAACTATTAGACAGCGCAGTTGGTACCTAGAAAGAAAAGGCACAAAAGTAATTCAGTCACACTGTCATAGCTACCTATACTCAGTATGGATCAGTAACAAAGTCAGTCTTCGTCTTCAGGTCATCAATCGATCAGCATCGCTTCAGGCTCTCAAGAGCATGAGCCCCATGACAGAATCTCGAATCTTCTTCGATCTTGCAGTCTCCCCCCTAACATCTGCATCTAACATTTATCTCCATCTGAAGTTTTCTCCCTTTGTCACGTCATTATATCAAAGTCACCCAGGCTATCCCCCAATTCCTAATTGGTCAATGAATGACACGTTTTTTCCATTAAACAATAATCTTTGCTTTTCAAATCTATGAATTTTAACATTACACAGTTCCCATTTAGTTGATTGGTTCGCTTTACGATGTCTTCATTATCCGGCTCGTCAGGTATCGAAAATGTTGCATCATCTTTACCACTGAGTGTCTCTATTGTTCGAGTCCTGGGAAAGTACTCTGAATGCTTTACACAGTTTTCGCTACAATTTTGATTCCATCATCTCCTGTCCGTCGGTTCATGCAAAGGATCCTAGCTAAGCAGATTTGATTGAACAATGAGCAGTTCACGGTTAGTTCAGCTCGTCGGTGGCTTACATTGAACGTTAACATTCAGCTTCTACATGAGGCCTGGCAAAACTAGGCCACAACTTGGGCTCAGTTAAGCTCTACAATATAATGCTAAACATAAGTTAGATCTCTCAATATGACATACTACTACATTATTTTAATACATTTCCAATAATTCACATATATTATTTGCTCTTTTAATATCATTTGTGAGTCTTGGTGGTCACTCTCCGAGGGCACATTTTCAAACGTCCATATTATTTTTCTACGTTAATTATTTTCTACATTTTTTCATTATTCAGAATACATAAACATTCATTACTAATTAATATATTTGTGTTAACAATCCCTCCTCTGATGACTAAATATGTCGTCAAACTACTTTACCATCAACAGTTTTCACAGCTCTGTTTCATCAGTATTTTGTCTTTTTCTCAAATCTTTCCTTTAGATTCTTTCACTGTTTCGTTCTTCCCTCCTCTTATTATTTTTAGACCTTTTCAATTTAATCTTTTGACACAATTTACATGGACCCCATAATCCCAATATGAAAGCGATCAGAATTAATATTCCTTGTATGATTTTTAATAATACCCTATTCCAAATATTACTAAGCCAATTTTCCACTGAAACAAATCCTTTTCCAACTTTTTACCAAACACCTGGTTCCTTTAATTCTTTCAAATCCTCACTTGAGTTAGTCAGGTTAGTAAGTAAGTCTCTTATCTCCTTACTGTTATTCGGTATATATGAGCAACAATGCCTAGACTTAATTATTTTACAGACTCCGCCATCCTCCTCTAGAAGGATGTCTAAAGCAAGACAATTTTGAAGAGTCATAGTTCTATCCGCAGCCAATTCAGTATCTATCAGGAGTATTGCCCCTGTAAAATTTGTCAACATGTTATCCATAATAGTAGACAACTTTATTATCTTGATCGAGTTCAGGATGACTCCCAGTTAAGGAATCACAGCACCAAATATATCTCCCACAACTGTAGAAGAGGATTCCCTCCTCTGTCGTTTATGATGTAATTCAGTCAACTTCAGAAACTTTTTCAAGTCATCTATTTTGATAAATCTTTGGGAAAACTATCCCCAAATAACATGTCCCATACCATCCTCTTGGAAGACGGTAGTAAGCATTAAGTCCACAAATATAATAAATTCCTGGAACCACAGGGTCCTCACCATTCAACATAAAAGTCCACTTACTCTGAACATCAGTATGACCTATGAAACTCTTCTCTAAAGGTGTAAGCAAGCATGTGAGATTATTTCTGTGTGTATATGCGGTTCCAAACGTTAGTGCAGGCTCAATGAATCCTCTAACTAATAATATATCATGATCCTTAGCTACTCTACTCAGATACCTAATAATAGGAACAAACGAAAACACTACATCATATTTAGAGTAAAAATACTGTATGTACTCTTGATCATAGAATCTTGTTAGTAGCAGGCTACAGCTTATTCCATAAGTTAATGGAAGACTGTGATACATAACTCCTTGTTCTACAGACAAAGGAATTTGCATACACACAAAACAATCCCTTGCATCCATTGTCTCAACATACTCACTCAATAAGCGATAGGAGACATTAGAAGAAAGTTCTCCTTGAGCGTTAGTATAGTCATGCAAATATTTCTCATCTAACTAAAAACTCTCTAAAGCCGTTAGTGTAGTAGTCTCAGAAGCAAAAGTACGATTTGCTCCTTTCACATCAAGAACAGACATTCCTACAATCAAAACTATAAACAAAATTCCACACATAATCGGCAATCCAACGCTCATATATTTACAGCGCCTAGTATTCCTAACTTGACTATTTAACTTAGCCATGATCTGTAAAGAATCAGAAAGCAGAAGTCATTCTTATAAAGTGCAGCAAAAATAGGAAAGTTCTTCTCTCGCAGTTCATTCTCGCTTCCAGGAACCCCTTTCCTTTGTCAAAATCGATTAGCAGCTTGTCACATCCAGTTTTTAATGTCAGATCAGGTTTCAATCTCTCTTCCCGTTTATTTTCGACAGTCTCTTTTCTTAAGATATTCTCAGATTGTTTCACAATTTAGCTCCTTGCTCACCTTCAGGTTACATCAATATACTGTCTCGGAACCTCTCTATCAAAACAAAAAGATATAAACGTGTGTTGCCATTCATTAGTAGTTGCATATGCCCATTCAGGACCTGCGTATCGTCGACTTGTTATTCTCTTTCTTTTCAACTTTCGATCACCACGTAGTTCTCCTTCACTCAATTCTTTTTTTCTTGTAGTATCTACTTTTTCCTCTATTGTTTCATTTATGACCACTTCCTTTCTTTTCTCTACTTGCAATTCAGGCCAATTATCGCCTTTCCTTTTCTTGATCCTTCTGTCTATATTCTTTTCAGGATTGGACTCTTCTCCTCTTTCTCTGTGGTGTTTTCTCGTGATGAACCTGCAACAGGCTCAGGAGGAGTCGGATCACTTTGACTTTGACCCGTCTCAACTCTTTCCCCTTCTTGGTCTGGCACTTGCTCTGCCTGCTTCTCAGCACCGTCTGCTTCTGGGAGAACCCCTACTGAGCTAGGCTTTCCTGCTGTATCTGTTGAGATTGATTCCTCTACACCCTCTTGTAATTCTTCACTTTCATCTCTTACAGGGGTAATTGTACCATCTTCCACAAGCTCTTGTTCAATTTCAGGCTCTCTCAGTTCTTTTTCTGGTTCAGGTGCGGCAACCTTTTTCACATTTGTGGGTGCTCTCAACAACGCTTCTTCATGATCCAGGGGACACACCACTTTCTTCGTATGACTTGCATGAATCCAGTTCAGTAGTCCTGTACCCTTCACAGCTGTCGTAGTTGTTAGAATCACCTGGTAAGGCTCTCTGCAACGTGGCTCCAAACACTTCTTGCGAACATGTTTTTTGGACAACGACCCAGTCACCGGCTCTCAGGTTGTGCCCTGGATCGTGAATTGGCCTCCTCCTGCTGAGATAAAGAGCGAACCACATCAGCCAGACCCTTGCAGTAGTCCAACACCATATCATCTGTAATATTTAAAAGTGCATTGGCTGGAACTGCTGGTAATCTCATTGCTCTACCCATAAGGATCTCGTGGGGCGACAGTCCTGTCTTCTTGTCAGGTGGATTTCTCATTGACATCAATACCAAAGGCAATGCATCTGGCCATTTCAGATTCGTAGCTACACACATCTTAGCAATTCTTGATTTCAAAGTACCATTCATCTGTTCCACTAGTCCTGATGCTTCAGGACGATAGCTACAATGCAACTTCTGCTCAATGTTTAGTGCTGCACACAAAAGTTTAATCACCTCGTTATTGAAGTGAGTTCCCCTATCTGATCCTAAAGAGATCAGAAACTCGAAACGTGGTATCAACTCTCTAAGCAACAACTTCGCTACTGTGAGGCTATTATTTCTTTTTGTGGGGTATGCTTCAATCCAGTGACTAAAAATGCACACAATCACCAACACATAATTCAAACCTCCACACGCAGGCATCTCCATGAAATCCAGTTGCAGTCTGCTGAATGGACCTCCTGATCTTCCAATGTGGCTCAAATTCACCACAGTCCCTTTCCCCGCATTTAATTGTTGACAGATAATACAACATAGCATACTGCTTCTGCTGCCTGCCTAAACTTGGGATTGAACCAGTCAATTTTGAACAATCGAACAATCGAACCATGGCATCCCTCCCAATGTGTGCCTGACCATGGTAATACCTGGCCATCTGTGGCAGCAAACTATTTTGCAAAACCATTTGACCCTCTTCTGAATCCCACAGCTCGTCCTGTCTCAATGCATTTCATTTTCAACAAGGATTTCTTTTCCTCCCTGTCAACATTACTCTGCAATGTTTTCAACTCTTCCATGGTCTCAATCACCCTTAATGCAAACCCTGTGCATGTAGTTTCTTCCTCCGACATCAATTCCCACTTTTCCTTGAACGATATACAGTTCAATGCGCAAAACCGTATGACTTGATCCGCATATCCATTTCCCAGTGACTTCCCATAATCCTGTGACTTTAAATGTGCACTGCATTTCACCACGGCAACATCCTCAGGCAGCTGTATTGCATACAGCAACTCTTTTATTCTTTCCCCATTTCTTACTGGTGAACCAGTAGAGGTCAGGAAACCTTTTTGCAACCACAATTGACCAAAATCATGAACAATTCCAAATCCATATTGGCTATCTGTGTAGATAGTAACTCTCAATCTGGCAGATACATGGCACACTTTAGTAAGAGCTACTAATTCTGCTACTTGTGCGGAATATACACCTCGAAGCCAAGAAGCTTCTAGAGTACCTGTAATTGTGCACACAGCATATCCTGCTTTCAGTGTTACTGTACCATCTCTGAGACATGAACCATCAACAAAGACAATTTGGTCATTTTCTTCCAATCGTGTATCTCTGATATCAGTTCTTGTTTTTGTGCACAACTCTGTTACCTCAAGACAATCATGCTCAATGTCTTCTTCCCTTTCAATTTCAACAGTATCACTTGGAAGTAATGTTGCCGGGTTCAGCACTGTACATCTTTTCAATGTTACATTTGGAGCACCTAGAATGCTCGTCTCATACCTTGTCAGTCTGGCACTCGTCAAATATTGTGTTTTCGTCCTTGTCAGTAAAATCTCAACAGAGTGAGGTACCATTACCGTCAGAGGGTATCCCTACTACCTCACACTGTGAAAGGCTTTGACCAACTGCGGCAACTGCATGCAAACAACCCGGTAAGGCTGCTGCAACTGGGTCCAAGGTAGCTGAAAAATAGGCTACTGGGCGATAAGCACCTCCATGGACCTGTGTCAAGACAGACAAAGAACAAGCATTACGTTCATGACAAAACAATGTGAATGGCTCTGTGTAATCAGGCATTCCCAACGCTGGAGCCTTGCACAAACTCTCTCAACTCAGTAAATGCTTTCATCTGGTCCTGGTCTAATGTAATGGGATCTGTAACATCCTTGTGTGTCAACAGCTTCAATGGTTTGCCAATTTCAGCAAAATTTTGAATCCACTGATGACAATAAGCTACCATTCCCAGGAACATTTCTGTGAAGTCGGGGGGCTTCTCTGCAATATCATTGTAATCCTTTCTCTGGAAATCCTCCTTGACCCTTTCTCAATTTGGTGTCCCAAATATTTCACTGACTTTTGACAATACTGCAATTTTAAAGGTGACACCTTATGTCCAAATTTTTCCAAATGATTCTACAGGGCAATCGAGTCATACTTACACTCCCCCGTCGTTTTGGATGCAATCAGTATTTCATCAATGTACTGCACCAGAGTCGATTGGTACTGTAGTTCCAATGACTCAGAATTATTTTTCAAAATCTGATTGAACAAAGACGGAGACTCTGTGTACCCTTGAGGAAGCCTGCACCAGCTGTAGACTCTGTCTAGGAATTTAAAACTAAAGAGAAACTGACTATCCTCATGAAGAGACACAGAAAAGAAACCTTGTGACAAATCGACCACAATGAACCATTCTGAATCGCATGGAATCTGAAACATTATTACTACTGGGTTTGGCACTACAGGACAACACTTAACCACCATGTCATTCACTTTTCGCAAGTCCTGTACAATTCGCACTTTCCCACAAGGTTTCTTCAGCCCTATTATCAGTGAATTACATGGACTACTCAGCACTTCTTTCAAAACCCCTTGTTTCAGGAAATCTCCAATTATTTGTGCTACTTTCATCAGAACATCTTGTGCCATGTTATACTGTGGAAGCTGTGGAAACGCTGCATTCAGCTTTAAAGTGACCTTAATTGGCTCCACTCCCTTAATCAGACCCACTTCTTTACCTGTTAGGTTCCACATATTTTCCTGCACTGTCCCCTGCAAGTCTGCATGCAATTCTTTCAAAGTAAACATCGGAAAAAACTCGGTCAACGGGTATTCCTCATTAGTGATTTCATTCTCAATTTCAGGAGTTTGTTCATCCTCATTGTCACTATTCGCCTGGATCTCTATTCCAGCAGTTGAACAATTAATCGAACATCTGGTCTTGCACAATAAGTCCCTTCCCAGTAGGGATACAGGACTTGAATCACCGACTACAAACCTATGCAGTCCCTGGAAGTTGCCAATTTCAATCTGTACTGGATCTGTGATTGGATTTATCAAATGCTTATTCGCTACCCCTACAACCTGAACAGTTCTGCCTGAAAGAGGTAAGTTCAAAACTTCTGAACTCCTCACCATAGAGCGTGTAGCTCATGTGTCCACCAGAAATTAAATCCTATGACCCATTACCTTACCTCACAAAAGGTCCTCTTTGATCTGCCTCTAAGGAGGCTGCAAGCATACATTGATCCTCATCCGAACTATCACACATCCATTCACCACTTATTTCATTCTCACTATGTAATGGAAATTGGTGCACTGTGTCACTACTTCTATCTTGTCTCTGACCTGTGACCTGCTGAGTAAGCATCATCTGTTGCTGTTCCATCGGGCCTGAGGTATCTGCATTTGCTGTCTAGGTACCATAGGAACCTGCTGCTGCATTGGTTGCAACTGTGTCATTTGCGCACAAGGCATACTGCATAGGTTGAAAATTCTGCACTTGATTCATGTTGTTCTGAAAATTCCGATTAAGTCCTCTCATTCTTGGGACTTTCACATTTTGAAATGTATTGACATCACCACTTTGCTGAACAACACCATCCTGTACCATCATCGGACACTCCCGCTTCCTGTGTCCCACATTCCCGCGAAGATGACTTGTTAACATTTTCTTCATCCCTTGCACATCGTTCTGAACCACTACTGTACTCAAATCCGCTCTGCGATTCATATTGACTCCACGTCCTCTACCTCTAGCCTGAGGTTAGAACATAACCGTTTCCTGCTGCTGCGGTATCTGCTGCACATAAGCTCCCTGCACTTATGTTTGGGCTGCTGTAATCTGCATCACCATCGCTTTCTCCTTCAACTTTTTCTGCTTCAATTCAATCTCGTCACTACAGTATTTCGCATACCTGAACACCTCATCAATCGGTTTCGCTTGCCAACAAATCAAATGACTTTTAATCATCTGACCTATTTCAGGTCTCAATCCTTCCACAAATCTGAACACAAAGTGCATCATGTCTTTCGGCTTGATTGCTTCCTTACCACTGTACTCCTTGAATGCTTTCAACCATCTCTCATAGTATGTATGTATCAACTCTTTTACTTCCTGTACTGTCCTGTGAATTCTCTGCCAATCAATATTGATAGGCGGAAATCTCGTCTTTAGGAACTCAATCACCTTATAATAATGTTTCATTACTTCGGGTGATGGTGCACATGTAACTCTATCCCTTTCTGGTTCATGTGTTGGCCAATCTACTGCCCTCTTGCATTCAACCCACAAATCAGCTGGGACCACTACCTCCAACATAGTATTCAAATCTTCGCTCAGACATTTCGAAAGATTAACAAATCTGTCTGTCTGCTAATACCACTCAACCGGTTTCTCCCCCAGCTTCGGATAATCATTTGTGAAAGACAAAATATCACTCCTGTGCCAAGGAACATGAACAAACTGCTCTCCTGGAATTTCCCTCATTGGTAAAATTTTCACTGGATTCTTTTCTTTTTGTACACTTTTGGACCCTTCTTGTGAATCTCATTTCCGTTTATCCTCCTTCTTTGCCCACCTGCCTTCCCACTTCTCTAATGTTCCCCAAATCTGAGCACTCTTCAGTAGTTCTTAGAGATGCGCTTTCATTCCGGCTAACCTCATGTGTTCAAAATCATTTGCTTCAAAATCTAACCTGTAGCACCTTTTCAAATGCTTCGTTTTCGCAATTTCTATATCATGTTTCTCTGCCAAATCTGCCAACCTCTGATATATCTTGCCCACTTCTCTCGTAATTCTTGGACATAAGTATCTCAGCTCTTCTTCAGTATAGGACTCTAACCTATTCACTCCCATTGACCCCTCAATTAATTCAGTTATTTCTGTAGCCAGCCTCACGCAATCAATCTGCTCTTCACCCTTGGATGCATTCCGAGGAGTATTCAGACTATCTAACCACTCATTTAACTGCTGTGCGGTCAATCCCTGTAATGAAACATTACTTGCATTTTGCAATGGCACTGTTGTACTACTGCACCTGGAGTTTGTGGTGTCAAAAGCTTCAAGCTCTGATTTACACTCAGGCCATTTGCGGCATCTGGAAGTGCAACAAGTGGACTAAGATCCATTATTGGCCTAGATCCATCAAAGGTCTGTCCCATAGACGAAACTACCTGCACATGTTCTCTCACCCCCCTCCTCAGGAGGCTCTGTGACATTTCGCCCTGTTCTCCTGTAATTGGCTTTTTTGGGGCAAATAATGGTACTACTGGACCAATAGTAATTGGTAGCGATATTGCATCTGGTGCCGCTCTGACACCCTCATTCTGTGGAAGGGCTACTCCCATGCTCTGATTCATCACTGGTGTCACATCTGACTGTGTCCCTGTCATTGGGGTAAATTTTGGCAAACCCTGTGGCTGTGCCTGAGGTATCAACATTGGAGTC
Organism: Pleurodeles waltl; assembly: GCF_031143425.1. NCBI lineage: Eukaryota > Metazoa > Chordata > Amphibia > Caudata > Salamandridae > Pleurodeles > Pleurodeles waltl. The sequence goes on along the minus strand of NC_090447.1, from coordinate 1,171,205,017 downwards.
GGTTCAGTCTGAACTAACAATGGCCTCGGAACTGCTTGCTCCATAGGAACCACTAAGTTTGAAGTTGTCTGAAGAATTGGTATCTCTGGATAAATTCTCTGTACCGGTGGTGGATGCATCTGCACTTGGATTACCAAAGTAGTCACTGCATTGGGAGTACTCTGCATTACCCCTTATACCTGTCCAATGTCAGTTTGCGCTGGTCCCGCTGTCCCCGATACTTGAGCTGGGGCAGTTGGAGCAGAGTCTACCTTCCTTATTCTCCTCTGAAACTTTATCTCTTGTTGCTGTCTCGCTATCAGCTCCCAAACCGCCAATGCCTCAAACTGTGCTGGTCTCGGAAGAGGCCTTGTGTCATAGAACGCCATCCGCAACGGTACCAAAACTCTCAAGTTAAACGATCCATGCTCAGGAAACGCTAAAACTCCCTCTTTCTCTGTCATTTTGCACCATTGCTTTAACCAAAGACATGGCGCGACACCTCGCTCCTCCCATCACAATATATGCCAGGGAAACCTCCGGTGGGGTTGGCTCCCCCACTGTCGCCTTATCACCCTTAATGGCACTCTTAAACGCTTTGAAAAACGTCATCTTTCTGTGATTTTTTTTTTTTATTATTCGAATCAAATCAGGAAAAGACTTCTACTCCCAAGATTCCTTTCACCAGTTTTCTCAACCAATTGCCTTTCACGGACAGCTGCCAATCGGCTCGGGACTCTGCTTACTAACCAACCTATCCCAGTGCAGCTCAAATGGCGTCACACTCGCACACACACTGTGGCTGACAAAGTCTTGCGGCTCGTCTTCCTAAACTTGAACTCACACAAAACTAATGCAAATTATTGCGAGAACTAACCAACAACCAAAACAAACCTGCTGGTTTACTACAGGAAGGTACACAATCGCTTCAGAGACCTTACAGATTTTCAATGATGGCCCTTTTGCTCATGCAGCTATTCCTCTTTCTCAGTCTCCTACATTCGCAAGCAAAATTTGACCCGCAAATTTCACTCTCAGCTGATCAATGGGTCTGTCCTGGTACACCTCGGACTCACCAAATCTCAGTTGAAATGTTCTCGTACCCAATTAACTTACACACCGACTTGTTGACCACGCCCGATCAATCTAAGCCAGACAGCTTACAACATATAACCAAGTGTCTCCTACACTTGTCAATATACTCCGGAGTCTTAGACCACGCAGAGTCCGTACATCACCAACAACCACGTGGACAATTTTTTAACACAAAGCGCCACACACGTGAAGTTTGGTGACTTCTCTACTCTCATACTGCGGAGTACGCACACTCCTACTAAACTCTCAACTGGAGTACACAGACTCGCTATTTTCCCTCACATATGTCCCAATTCACCTGCGATTTGCATAAGCTTCTACAAGCGCAACCTACCACTTTCACACTATCACTAAAACGCCGAGAACATACACAACTCTACTAACAGGATCCAGGGTCTGGGAAAGTCATTTCTGGGCTTAAGGGGACATCATTCTTGCAAATATTGCCATTACGAAAAACAAAATCCAAATCACAATAATAAATGATGATCAACTAACCTTAACTCAAACTACCACCATAACCATTGGTTACCACATAACTAGTTCTCCAAGGAAACTAACCATCAAGCTGCTACCAAAAACAGTTAGCACGCCTGGTCCTCAATAAGTAAACTTATAAGGGGATGCATATAGGTCGATGAACCTTTTGATTCACATTGAGTATCCTAGCTACGGTGTAACCAATGTTTCTCAATAATCAATACACAAGAATTCAATAACATTAATCTAGTCATTAATCAGTGGTTAATAAACACCACACCACAACCCTTTGGTCATAAAAACCACAACTCAAGATACGTTTTAGCAATTTTATTTCCCTATTAGTTACAATACTAAGTCATGAGATTAATTCAGAACTTTAATTGCATCAGATCAAGATTAATTCATTAATAACCACCAGTAATAATTTTCAATTATTTAACACATCCCTTTTATCAGAAATTGTGCCATCCTCATGAAAACAGGCCAGACTTATTCCGCTGTTAAAAAAACAAATAAAAATAAAAAAATCAGCGGATGGGCCTTACTTGGCAAATTTTAGACCAATTTCCCTGTTTGAGCTGTTTCTAAAATGCTTTTATCAGAAATTGTGCCATCCTCATGAAAACAGGCCAGACTTATTCCGCTGTAAAAAAAAAAAAAAAATCAGCGGATGGGCCTTATTTGGCAAATTTTAGACCAATTTTCCTCTTTGAGCTGCTTCTAAAATGCTGGAAAAACTGACCAATTTCCAACTATCCGCATACTTGGAGCACTTCTGTTTAGTGCACCCATCACAATCTGGATTCCTGCTTTAAAATAGTATGGAGACAGCACTTACGGAGGTGATATTACTAAACATCCCACAGTGGTCGTCAATTTCTCCTTACTTGAAGGAGCTTCACTGGCTGCCGATTAAGGAGATAATCCTCTTTAAAAATCTTGTCCAGACACACAGAGCTTTTCTTGGCCCTTTAAGCCTCTCAAACAGACTTGACCACTATGGTCCTGCTAGGGCTCTCCGATCAACTGATGGAGGTTTGCTTTGTGATCCTAATATTAAGTGGAAGAAATGAGGGGGGCTCTTCCTTCTGTTTCACTGCAGCACATGCCTGGATTTGCCTCTCTTTGCAGATCCTGAAGATCCAAAATGAGCGTCTTTTCAGAAAGTTCCTTAAAACTTTGTTTTTCAGGATAGCCCATTGAGTATGCTTTTGGTTTGGTTTTTGCGTGGGGTGCTTTTGGAGCACCGGAACATTCTTTGGAGTTGTTGTGCGATTTAGAAATTTGTTGATTGATTGGTCTTGCTAGATATAGCTTTAGTTGTCGTACCAGCCCCATATTATTATGAAAATGTATATATTTTATAGATAGATACATTCATAGATAGATATCCATCCCACTGGCAGCCACCACTGGGTAGTTAGTTAACTCTTTTGATTTGCTAATATATTTTGAAGTCGATAGACTGCACTTATTAAAAAAAAAAAAAAAAAAGTTCATCCACTTTTCGTTCCTGGAAAGGTGATCCATCAAGGGAGGTATCTCAAAACGCAAAATCCCCATGCATTTTCCATATGCTTTTTTAGAACATGATAGCACAAACAAAAGCTAAATGGAATTATACCAAATTTGGCCAAAAGCTAGCGCTTGGTCCAGAAAGCGTACTTTTTGCAATTTGGTGTGAAACCATCCATTCTGTAGTTTTTGAGAAATTAGGGTTAAAAATATTTGGATATCTGGATAGTTGGATTTGAGGGACTCTCGAGAAAGTTCCACAAGCCCAAGCTAAAAATGACAGGACTTAGTTCTCTGTTCCGAGATGGTTTTTAAAAAAATATGAGAGGTCAGGATAGGGAAACCCTGCTGCGGAGGGGGGGGGGGTTGGGGGGGGTGCGCGCCCGCTGGGGGGAACCACAGAGATTTCACCTGGGGCCACTATTAAAAAAAAAAAAAAGTTTTTTTGTTTTTTTTTCTGCCGCGATCTTGCCGGACTCCTGCAAGATCCCGAAAAATTATGCTTCCAACCCTGGGGCTGAGTTCTTAAAAAAAAAAAAAAAAAAAAAAAGCGGAAAGGGCCACTCGCCTCCCATCCCCATGCTGGTATTCACCGCAGGGTCCCCACCCCCGGGGCTCAATACTTCACTGTGTCCCTGGAAGCCTACTCCCCGGACACTGGTTCCCTTTCCCAGAGAGGGCAAACATACCCTGTCCGCACTCTCCCGGACAGGAAACTAAACTTTGTTCTTGCCCAGCAGTAGCAGTTACAAAATGCTGCTCTTGCCTGGGCAGGAGCAAAGACAAAGTGCAGGCTCCCGCCAGAACACAGTATGGTGGTGGCTGGGGAGTTGGCAGGAGCCTCTGGGATGCCCCCACGGCAGCCAATATCACCAGTAGTGTAGGTGCCGCGGGTGGGCACCGGGGCACCTATCTAAAAAAAAAAGAAGTGTTGACTTCTGCAAGGGGAGTTGGCTGTGGCCATGGGGTACATGGAGCTCCCCTCACGACCCCCAACAGACCCACCCACAAAAAAGAATGGCCTGCTCCTGCATGGGGAGCTGGTTTGGGCTGCAGAGGCCTCAGACTCTCCTCTTGTCACTAATGACCCTAAAGTCTCAGTACTCCGGCTGTGCACCAGGGCATCCACTTAATAGAAAATATTACAGTTCCTGCTGGTACACACCATGGGTGCTGGCAGGGCCCAGGGCCCCCTGGAACTCCACCCACGGCCCTCAAATGAAATTAACCATGTGGGTGTCCTGGGTGGGCTCTGGGACACCCACAAAAAATATACATATATTTTTTAAAGTGAATAATAAATGAGCTGCATGAGCTACTCATTTATTATTCACTGCTCTTTGAAGTAGTGCTTAATAATGCCCTGTGATGGCTATTTACATTTTTCTGTTTTTAGCTTGGAAGGAAGTGCAGGAGCCCCTGGTAACATTAAAAACCAAGTAAGACTCCTGGGTCATTAAATCCATGACACCAGGAGAACCTGGCATATTTTTAATCACTCCTAGCTGGAACTATATGCTCTTCACCTGAAGTGCAAGGCTCTTCTGGGGTTGTTTTTATGATTGCATTTTGAGGGCTGAAAAATATTAAAATGTAGACTCAGAGATATGTTGGTTTTATTTTAAAATGTCTCTGTCTTTCCTTAAATATTTTACGTCCTGCATTATTAAAAACAATGTTAAAAGGAAGGCTCATAGACATGTCTCTTATTAAAACTTTGTTAAACATTTTTATAATAATCACTATTATGTGTTGCATTGTGTCAACTACTGAAATACACAGATTAAAATATTGATGTCTTTTGGAGAAACATGATAGATCAGCTTTATATTGATATTGATATGCTCACACCTTGAGTAAGTCATTAGGTTCACTTTTTTTATTTTGTTGTTAACTCTTTGACAAAGTCAGCAATCCTGCTTGATTGCGGCCATCCTAACGGAGTGGAGAGTTGGCATTACGTATGTTAGTAAAATGTTGCTTTATGTTAACAAAAAAAATAAAAAAATAAAAACTAGACATTATTTCACTGAAAAAACAACGGTTAAAGTGGCATTATAAGAATTGTAATTATATCTTACTTAACATTATAAAAAAAACACCTTAAAACTTCACTGACAAGACCGAAGGTTAAAGTAACATTATAGTTAGGTCAAGGTTTCAGTGACAATGTAACGTTTTAAACAAAAAAAAAACACTGAAATTCATCATTTACATTTAGTAACTGTAACTTGTGTCCTAAATTAAGTAACTTGCGTCCTTGCCATTGACTGCTAGTTACCCCACATATTACATTATTCGTGACATGTTCTTGGACACCTTTGATGACATCACTGCAGCATCTGAAATTACTTCATAAAAGACAACACTGAATGATGGAGAGGATAAAAGCTATAGTTACATCAGGGCATAGTATACATACACATATATACAGAGAAGCTTTGGTTTAGCTCACTTCATCAATTGGTCTGTTGTGTTATCATCTACCTTTTGGCATCTACCCACCATAGCATCCAGCTTGTGACAACGGATAAGCCTACTTCAGCCAATTGTTCTATCACATGAACATCCCAGTAGCGGCGCGCTGAAGGGGCGGGAGCTAGAGCAGCGTCAGGATTTTCTGGCGCTCCCAGGCAGACTGGATGCCTGTGCATGCTCTCTCCAGCCCCGCAACACAGTGCAAGGCTGTAGAGAGCACTGGGTGCATATGGGTTTGGCAAGCACAAGACGGCCGGCCAAACATACATGCGCACTGTGGAGGAGTGCTGAGCCACAGCTGGAACATTCACCCATTAAAAACGTGCAATGTAGTTCCAGGGCTATCTTAACATTCCGTACTTGTGCCACAATTTGAGGATGGGACGTGCTGATTTTATCCAAAAATTAAAATCTTGAAGTTGCTAAGACATATTGTATGTCTTATGTTGACAGTTGATTGGCCTGATATAATTTTAGTTTCCATTTAGAAGTTCAATCTTTATAAGAGATAATTTCTTCCCGCGAGGGTTAGGCCTGCTCTGCTATGTAATGCATTTCTGGCTGTTGTTTGTCCTGTACTGTGTCTCGGTATGTATTACTCGCATTGTGTTCTTAGTTAAATAAAAATGATAGTTTGAGTTCGGATTTTTTAGGGAGAGTTATGATACCTTATTATGTGTGCCACTGTCACTTTGTTTCAAATTAAGATGATACACATTCTGTTGTAATGTGAGCTAACATTTTAATCTTAAAATATCCAGTATATCAGGAAAATATAAGCTTGGGGCAGAGGGAGTAGGGTTTGTAGTAAGATTGGACTTGTGGATATGATCTACCCAAATATAACTGATTTTGCCAAGTGACAGTAATGGGAAGAAATCTGCACTGTCGACGAGCAAACTGAGAGAAAGGGTCCGAAAATAAACAGGGAAAAAGAATCGTTTAGGTGAGTGATTTGATAGCGGAGATGCACTTAGTAAATGAAAGCCGTATGATTTTGGGTAAAAACGGTACATTTTTTTCAATACATACAGATATTGATTTCGGGGTGCCTGTGTTTTACGTGAGCATAAACTCTACAATGCGAGTAGAAGCACCGCCTTGCATTTGTTAAGCCTGCGAGCAGCTGGTTTCCACACGTCCCCATACACAATATCTAGCTGTTTTTGTCGACACATCGCCCCCCTTTGAAAGATCGCTTTATAACGAACTCCTTATTTCTGCAATTACATTTCATCTCGCTAACAAGGCCCAGGGATGCGTTTTGACTGCTGAGGGTTTTTTCCTTTCAACAACCAGATGAAAGTAGGGTTACATTTTAACTACCAGATCCCACACGCTAATCAGTCGTGCTGTTTTGCTACCATTATCGGGTTTTCAGATATATTTGTTGCAAAGGAAGCTTGGGCATTCTCCATCCTCCTTCGCTTGTCCCCCCGAGTCACATTTGATCAGTTGCTGTCACCGATGCGAGTGGGGCCAGTCTGGCTTGAATTAATCAACTGTTGTACTTTGCTCTTTTAATCTTACATCTAAATCTGTTCGCTCATGGTGGTCGCTCTAATGCAACTTAGTTGTGCATGTATTTTTTACTCTGGGAACATGATATTCGTAAAATGAAAATAAAATACGGGGCTGGAAAGTGGAATGAATGTTTGTCTCCTCGATTTTTTTCCTCTGTATCCATTGTTCCTGTGTTGTGTTTCTTACATGAAGAAAGGTTACTTACGGTTTCTCACAACATTTTAAGCCCCCTTTCTTATGTACCTGCTCGTATACCTAGCATGGTCACATATAGTTACTTTTAGTGAGGATGCCCTGGTTGTAGGTACAGAGCTCAAAAGACCCAACATTCTTTGTTAAAGGTCTTAAAGCAAAAGTACTTTAGTGCTTGCCCACTGACTCCTTTTCCATCCACCAGCAAGCACCTTCGCAATGCAGAAATATAAGCTATTTCTTTTGGGAGTTTCTACATGGCACTGGTGTTGCTTGTAGTACTGCTGGTCGTTTATTTTCAATTTGCTATCAAATACTTGAGACGTTTTGGCTGTCGCACATGTATCTGTGCAAACCAGTATTTCTTTTCAGATGATATCATCTTTCCTGGATTGCTCTTGGGGTAAGTTGTTTCATATTAAGCCACATTTTCCCGCACGTGTGGCACAGAAAATAGAAGCTGTTGACCATATGTGGAAGTAAAGGCTGTCCACAATATTGCTGCCTGCCCTGTCTCCAATTCGCACAGGAAGTGAAGCTTAGTTGCTTGAAGTGCTGCACTTTATCTGAAATAGTCATGTTTGAAATATGCATCAAGAAGTTCCAGGCTAACTCAACTATCACAGAACAGTGGAGTCAACTCCTCTGGAATAACTTCTAGCTGTAATTAGGGATTCCATGTGACATGACCAACTCCTTTTGTACCTGTGGGGTTTGGTTGTACCCCTGAAGTCTAGCTCCTGCTTGGCTTCCAGGATGGAGAGCACATAAATGTGAGTAGTGAGCTGAGGAGGAAAGGCCAACAAACCCATCTATCACATTACAGCTTTTACAACATATCTGCCCTATTTTTTTTTATCACATAGTGTCTATTGAAAAATTCACCAGTTCTTTAGGTGGTTAGTAGGCGACCAGGCATGAGACTCGCAGTGTGACACCATTTTATCATATGAAGGTAAGTTGCCCTGACTACCAATATCCCACTTTTAGATTTCGTATCATAAACTTCCCTAGCCATTATTTGTTTGTGTACCTCTTGTTCGTTCACAGGATTCTTAAATTGCATGCCACAGATGATCTCATGCTCGACAGCCAAAGACTTTATGGAATAAACAAAAATCCTTTTCTTACATAGAGTGCTGGTTGTTTTCCCACATCCTCTGGCATGGAGGCCTCATAGAAATGGTTCATCATCCAAGCGGAAAAATATGATTTTTTAAGTAATATGACTTGTATGACTAAGCCTTCGTGCCAGGAAGAGCTGCAGGCAAAGTAGGGCATACATTGAGAGAGCCTGCAATTTTTGCTAATATAAAAAGTTGAAGTAAAATATCGTCACCAGCACTTGTTGAGTTACCCGAGCTCTAGCTCTATTCCCTGTATCCCTGCAGCCTGAGAATCATTTGTCCCTCCTTAGGCATACATAAGGCCAAGCGTATGACCTCTGATTTCAAGATCAACTTGTTGAACTTCCTGTTCAGCCCCTCTTGGAGCAAAGATCAGCTGACATCCTGCCTCCCTAAGTTGCATCAAATACATTTCTTCTGGCAGAGTGGGCTCACAGCCTTTATTTAAGTTTAGTGTGTCCTCTTTGCAATTCTGCCCTCCCCTCTCCTCGAGATATTGGGAAGAATGCACCTACCCCTATCGATTGTTTTGCCTCGGCTTTCTCTCATGACTAGGTTTTACTTGGTCTGCACAATCAATCTTTGTAACATTCATTGCTTTTTCTTTATTGGACAAACACTCCAAAGCCCAAGATAAAGTGGGAGACATGCACTATATCTACTGCACAATTTAAGGTAGGCGGATATTGTGGCATAATAACCTACCACAATCACTTCCCCAAAACACAGCAAATGGCATTATTAAATGTTAGCCGTATTGCCAACAGACTGCTAGATAGTGTGCATTTACATTTAGTTATCTCCACTACTTAGTGTATCCTTCATGTCTGCATTGACTAACAAGCATTTGCAATGCAATGGGTCTTGCATTTGCTTGAGTGAGAGCTATTAGCATGGTAAATTCTAAACAGGACTTTTCTTGCCACATAAATTGAAATGAAAAGTAAAACAGTTAACATAAGCGAGCCGATTCAAAGTGGCATGAGCGCGAAGGAGAGACACACAAGGAAACAAAAAGTTCACTCACAGTCAAACGTATCGGCAATCATGCAATTATCCATGTAAAATGGGCAGTCTGCAAGACTGTAACAAAACCGCCCAAGGAGGGACAAACATTTACCAATGATAGCAAGTGATTTTGAAAGGCAAGCCCACGAACGAGTGAATATGATGGCATGCGGTGGGTGTAGTTAAAAGCCCACAATACTTACAAGTCAGAGTGCTTGCGCGCTTGACCTAAAAATGAGGTCTCATTTGAAGTCTTTTCTGACCCATCATATAGTGCCTAGGTAATCCTCATTGCTAATTTTCCATGTTTTTCCACATAATCCTTCTAAATTTGGGTAAATCCGTTTCTAAATGCTCCCATCTACGACACACACTGGAAAAGAGGCATGGCTGCAAATTAGTTTGCCCAAAATCACAAAATTAGTTCTATGGGAAAGCCAAGTAAAATTTTGGTCTAATTTTTTCACTGATGACAGCGAAAAATAACCACTGTGACACAGTCACCCCTAAAATTAAGGTTCTAATATTGATGAGAGTAGTATAAAGAATGTATTAAATATTCATCCTTCAGCTGATGTAGTGCTTTAATCCAATACATCCAAAACTGATGAACCGGTATTCAGTGAGACTTCAATGGTGGTGTCAGAAAAAGAGTGGAAATTCTTTTGCAAGCACATGCCTTTCTTCCCTAAACACCATATTCCAAAACCTAATGAACTATTTTATGCAGCTCCGTGCGACACCCTAGGTGTAACTGGTGTACTCTGATATGGATACTATGCTCCGGTGCCATAGGACTCCAGCTACACCCGACTGAAGAGGGCCTACTAGGCAAAAATAGGCCTTGGGTTTCTTGTGTTTCCATTCAGATGGAGCCTGTTGTGACAGTTCGGCTGGACTATTCCTGTTGGATGAGAATCCAGAATGATTTTCTTATGGCTGGCTCCTGTCTGAGGTGGCATATTGGGCAAAAGAATGATCGAAAGGAATGCAGCCCGGCGTAATTGCAGTGTCTGAGATTAATTCATGCATTCCATCCATCACCTATTTTTTGTAACTTTATAGACCCATATAGCAAGATAGAAACGTGCTTTAATTTACAAAAACGTTTATTATTAAGTCTAGACTAAATGATTCTCTCAAATGAGAAAGTGCTGTTGTGCTTTTTGATATTTTCATACACCTGCAGAAAAAAATAAATTACCTCTTATTTTTGCAAGAGATGCAATAAAACATGCACAATAATTTATTTTCAAATTAAATGTAGGCAGCTGTCAGACTGGAGTTTAGGATATGTTTGTTTCATTATCATTAATGGTCACAAATCTGCACTGTCGACCAGCAAACAGAAGCATGTTGAGGGGATATATGCTACTTTGGAATGCACTTTGTAACAATGACAAGTACAGTGTTCCTTGCTGTTTAATTTTAACTGGAAGGAATAAAATGCACCAAAGACGTGACACTTTTATATAGCTATGCAGTCAATGTTATTTTAAAACATTTTTGGAAATCTATAGGCGAAGTACAGTGCCTAATTAGTTTCCACAGCTAGTCTGCGTTCTCTAAACAGCTAAAATGCATGAATAGGAAACCACACTTATATTTGCTTTTGTTTGAATACCACTAGATTTTCCAGGTATAACTTGAGAAGTTTTTCAGAAACTTTAAAGTAAAATTGTTTTTTTTAAACTTAGGTACATCCTAGTAAAAGTTCAGCATTTTCTCATTTAATAGCTTTTATTCTACTGATAATATGAATGCATATGTCCTTGCGGTGCCCTACGCATGTCTCAACATGTCCTTTAGTCTCATGGCTTTTTGTTCAGTGGGATACATCTTGTCAGCAGTAAGACCATCCTTTTTATGTAAACCCACTTACCCACTCACTACTAATGTAGTCGTTACATCTTCATCTTTTATAATGGGTTCTGCTTGGACCTACTCTCCAAGTTGTGTTGACAGCAGGTGCAGACTATTTAGAATGTAAGCCACATGAGGATCCATTGCTATTCAGACTCGATGTTCTCACCTGAAGAGCCAGGCATCCTCCACGTGGAGGGAGCTGACACCGGTCTTCTGAGACCTCAAAATATTTCAGGCTTTAATGAAAGGGAAAGCAGTTCTGAATTGCTCTGTTAACATGGTTACAGTTGCACACATCACTCATCACGGATACACCATATCTTCAGCCGTAATTCTCCCTGGTTTCAATTGCAGAGCTGTACAGAAAATCTGATGTTGCTGAGGGCTGTTCCTGTTTATTTTCTGGACAGTATACAGTCCTGCAAATCTTCCCTAATTCTCAGGACATGACGGTTTGCAGTACCAAGATATTGCTCCATATTTTGGCATCTGACAGATTCATTGTAGATGCCATGTCTTCTCCTTGGCACCAGGGAATCCAGTATGCCTTTTCTCTAATTCCCCTTTTTACTGCAGTTGTTAGCAAGAATTTGGTAGGAGTCAGTGGTGCTCACTCTGTTAGTCCATTTCTGTTCAAGATGCACTTGGGTTTCTGTATAGCAGACGCGATTGGCCCTCCTTTCTTGGAGATGTCCTCTTCTTTCGTATTTCCTCCAGCCCTAGGGATCATTGGCCCCTCTGAGCCTGGTGCTTTTCATTTTGAGGGTGCGAGTGTGGGGCTCCAGCTGAAGGGACTTTTTCCATTCCCTTAGCACAAGCAATTCAGCTCTCTCACTGTCTGTTTGCTCGTAAATAATTTCCCTATCCTCAGGCGATGTTTCACAAATGCTGTTCTGCCAGGTAGCTTCCTTCTCTATCCTATTGTTCCTTATCTATTTTATGTCTGCATGATGAATTTTCTTTTCTCTAGCAAGCTTATTTGTGTTTCTTGCTCTGAACTGCGCCCTCAGGGCAGCAGTGGGTGTAGTGAACTCTGGAAGGTCACATTATAGCCTTAGAACCCACCGTAGCAGGCTCTACCGGCTATTTAAGGCCCACTCCCGCGTTAAAAGCCTGAGCCGAAGGCGGGTTCTAAGGCTATTAGAACATTCTGCCATTAGAGGGCAGAATGTTTTCCTAAATAAAACAAAGATTAAAATCCCCTCAGGCTCCACGAGGCTTTGTTCACAGCTGCTGCCGTGAACAAAGAAGATTGGAATGTTGACGCTGCGGGCTTTTACCGGCCAGTAAAAGCCCGGAGCACTTCAATGGAGCTGCCAACATTCCAATGTTGTAATTACTATTCTAACTCCAGACTTAGAATATCTAGGGAAAGAGCACCTTTCCTCCAAATATTCCAGGAGGCTTATTTACTATCCTAACTCCAGTCCTGGAATATTTCGGAGACAGTTATAAATTCCCCAAGTATTTTTAGACAGTGTTGAAACGTAGTAATATTGAATTGCAGGAAGTGCTGCCCTGAGGGTGCGGCTCAGGGCAGAAAACTAGGAATGCCATCTACTAGTAAGAGAGTGTTCTGGTGATCACCTGGTGGCTCATTTGTTGAAAGGGTTTTCTCTTTCTCATTCACACTGTCACTTGTCTTTTCTTTGGGTTTTTCTCTAGTTCTTTGAGCTGCCAAGATCATCCCTTTGAGCCCGTTTTTACAGTGTGTCCGAAAACTGCACACTATCAAACTGCCATTTTTGGTAGCCATCATTTCAGCCTGTATTGGCTGATCTTATGTAGGGAGCCTCGTTTGTCCATTTTTCTTGACAGCCTAATTATTTCCCCAATCCCTTTTTCTGCTTAAAATTCCTTTTATTTCCATCACAGGAGATGTTTCTCCCTTCTGTCTTCCATAACGGATGTACATGGGTTAGAACAGTTGAAACATTTCTGGATAGCTAATATCTGTTTTGTGATCACGGAGATATCTGCCATGTATAAAGTGCTGGGGCGCCTTTCATTAGTAGATGTATCAGGTTCACTGTTGCTTTAGCTTATTCCCTGGAAGATATTTTCTTTCTATTTGGCATACATGGTCGTTCAACCAGAAGTATTGCAGTCTCATGGGAAATTGATAAGAGTTCTAATTTCTGAGATTTCCTTTGCTGCCGCTTCGGTGTAACATCATATTGGCATTTCTCAATACTGCCTATAAAATCTGGGGAGATGGTCTATATTGTACTTTTTTTGGGGGGGGGCTTGCTATAATCAATTTTTTCATGAGTTGTGTACTGTTTGATTAGTCCTCTTACATTGAACATACTGGGGGTTGCAGTATCTTTGCCATTATGTATATGTCTCTGTATATAGTGAGATTATAAGCTTGATTGTGTGTTGTCTTTATTTTAGTACACCTCCCATTGTTATGACTTGTACATGGAGGTAATTCCAGGATTATTTAACAGTTTTATATATCAGTAATATGTATTATTCATACTGCTAATCTACCTCATCTCAGTCATTCACCTGATCTACCATCCCAGGAATGACCAGCCATCAACTGGCTTTGTAAGTTCAGGATGATGCTTGGAATGCTAGCCTCTTTATGACACCAATTAGGCTGGCGGGCTACGATTCTCAGCATTTGACCCTGGAATTCCTCCCTTGGAGAGCGGATTCACTTCCTGTTGTTAAGACTGAGGCTAGGAAGACTGGGACTAGTAGTACTGAAAAGTACAAGCAAGTAACCCAGGCCACATGTCAAATGAATTGTCTTTAAGCAGCAAAGACCTCCACTAGTTGATCAGGTAGCACTGCCACTTTAACAGGTAATTATTTTTCTTCCTGGGTATTCAGAATTTAGCATGGGTGAAATTTAAATTATGCTGATGTAATTCTCTTAACTTTAGTCATTTTGTTAACGCTTGTTACACGAAATTCCTGAAATTATGCAATTTTGCATCGCTCCACATCCTTTGCAGTGAAAATTTACCACAAACGCATGGGAGCAACAGAACTCTAGCTGCTGTAGTTTGTGGTGTTTTTGTTTAAATGTGGCCATGTGCCAAAAATTGGCATGAGGACGCAAATTGTGCTAAAGTGAGGCACAACATGACAGATTTGCATTTCACACTAATATGTACAATTTTATGTAATTTTGCTGTAATGTCACTTAATTATGCAAATTTTACACACCCTTATTCAAAATCAAAGTTAAGGCCTTCCGGCCCTACAGGGCTGTGCAGGGTGGGACACTATTAGTATCTTGACTCTGGGAGATGTTCTGAATAATGGGATACTAAAATCCTTTCAGGAGCTATAGGAAGAGTATGCCCTCCACACTCACGGTTCTTTCATTACTTTCAACCCTGCCATGCACTGGTGCCAATGCTGTGGGCGGCTTCGGAAATTCTGGAGTATTCAGCACTGGAGGCTAAGCTCCTCCTGACAAACATGAAAGAACATAAATTATCTCAGACATGCAAAATGCTGTTATAGAATATGCCATACCCAAATGGAGGCGGTACACAGGGCCTGGGAGAGTGATTTAGGAGAGCTTGGGGATGACAATTGGAAAGAGGTGTTGGAGGCACCCAGGGATGCAGTTATAGCAGCACAATTCCGACATATTGAGTTAAAATTGCTCCACCGCACATGTTATACTAGGGATTGGCTCCATCGTATGGGTCTTTTCCTGGTCAGTGAGTAATTGCGATGTGCGAGTGCTCCTGGAGGCTTGGTACACACATTTTGGCCCTCTCTATCTTTTGAGGGGGATTCCTGGGGAGGCTAGGGGGAGTACGGGTCTGGATGTCCAGAGGGACCCTAATTTAGTTCTCCTACACATCACAAATGAGCTTGGTGGCACACAATACTAAAGGGCGCTCTTGTGGTTCAGTCTTATAGTTGTTAAAAGGGATATTGCGAGGGCCTGCAAGGAGGAGGCCACCCCCTTGGTTGAAGGTTGTTGAGCTAAGGGCATGAATTTTTGTTTGGGGCTGGAACAACCCATATATAAGGCACAGGGATCCCCAATGAAACACTACAAAATATGGAAAGGATGGGAAGAGGTACAGGGAATACATTTGGAGCCAGGCCCAGATGAGCCATGGGAAACAAACTAGGGGAGATGCCTGGGATCCCTGGGAGACAACAAAGAGACTAGAAATCTTGGGGGTGGGGGCAGATGTGAACTGTGCTCTGGACTTGATGACTCTCCAGTTTTTGCCTGTGAAAAATACGAGTTTGAGACATAGAATTGTACTGCAGATACGTCTGCTGCTATATGTCATGATGGTAAGGTATGCTGTTAATACATTACACGTGGGGAACATTTAATAAAGAGTTTATTTAAAAAAAATCCAACTTAAGCAGCCATGGCCAGCCTCTACTTTCGAGAAGTTGGGTACATAGCCGGGTCCCAAAATTCTCTCTCTCCATCATGATCATTAATCTTTTATCCAACTTCATTCTTTCTGGCCTCTCTCTTCAACCAATATATATTATCTTTTTTTCAGCAGTATTTTAATTTAAGCTTAACCACAGTCCATGAACCTATTCTTTCCCCCTCTGTTTACGAAATGATTATCTACTGGAGCAAGCTTCAATTAAGGACATACGTCCACTTCCTCGAGTTATTGCGCTGTATTTCATATTTTGCCCATTAATGCGGTCCTTGCCCCTGGCCTCAGACAAAAGTACCAATCTTTAACTACTCTAATTCCTAATTTAATTGAAGTGCGGGAAGTCTGAGACGTGATTTCAAGAGAATGTAACTGCTGAATAGAGTGTGACAGGAACCAGCCACGCACGGTTCCCTTCCAATTTACTGGAACGGATTTCACCTTGAAGTATTGTTATGCCAGTTAAACACTGTTGTAATGAAATGTACGTTCTAGTGTGTTTACTTTTGTGTCAGGCGTGCGCCAGTAATGGAATTATGTATGTGTTTCAAACTTCCACATGTTACTTACTATCTTTATATTGTATTTTTTTGAATATGCTTGCTCGTGGCTCGTGCTCAAAGACCTGCGCACTCTGAATGCAACTTAAAGACAGTTGCACAGGACGAAGACGCTACGCTGTGGGCTCCTTTCTTCACTGGAAATAAATAATCTTCTAATTAACAGCTCTTTGTCTCTGGACCCTTCATTCCGTATCTTTTCACCTGTTTTGATAATCAGTCTTTAATGCAAAGCTGGTGAACTGTTCGCTTTGCTTATTCATAGACCAGACATCTGAATGTTTTCCCCATATTTACTATGTACTTAATGGACTGACTTAGTCTTGATTTGCAACTTCACATGGAAAACGTCTTTACCAGAGGCCTGTGTTTAATCCCAGAACATTTGATTGTTAACGTACATCGGTCTGCATGTGACTTCATTGTTACACTTATGAAAATAGATTGTATCTGATTATAAGCTAATCACTTTAAACAATGAACGGATGATCTTAATTTTCGGTCTGAGATGTCTTGGCCAATCCATAAATGACAATTACTGAAATTATACCTTTGCTCTAGCACAAAATGAAGGAACATTGTGCTGCACACTCGACAAATAGAGAAATGACTGAAAGAGTTAATCGAAAAATAGAATCAGAGTTAACAAAATATGGGGATATTAATTCAATTACATTCAGAAATTATAGAAGTTAACCAGAATGGCATTTTAGTTATATGTGTTTAGAGAATGGGGTGTGTGTTCAGTGACACACTAGGATGGCCCGATATTCACAATGCAATGGCTGTTTTTACACTATTGTAAAATAGTGAAATTACCCTGAATCATACATAACTAAATACTTTCAGATTCGTGTACAATCCTACACAATTGACAATTGTTTTGTCCATAGTTTGTTTTCTGCTGAACATTCATCAGGAGAACAAAGAATTATACAAAGATGTTTCAAACTGATATTTTAAATTGATAGATTGTAAAGTAACAAAAATCTGGTTATGGAAAATAGATGATTTTAAGCAATCTGCCTGATTACAATTGTTTTTGTTTACTGATAATTTAAGTATGTAGCCTCTTTCACCTTGACCACTCTCTCTCAACATCCCCGACTCACCTCGTACGCATGCATCAATCCTTCATTTTTCAAATGAGGAAGAAGGAGAAAAAACAGAATGCAGAAGAGCTTTGCAAGTGTGAATCCTATACTTCGAAATTAACTTGCTATATAGGCATGATGTTAAGTCTTGCTTTTTAAGATTTTCCCAATCTGCTATTAGTAAAGACCGTATGTAAGAAGAGTACTGGGATTTCTGCAGTGGGTACCTTTTTAGAGATCTGGTTGCCTTCTTTACAGATCTGTCTTTTCAGAAACCCATTAGTATCACATACAAATATAAAGTTTCATAAATGACACAAACTGGAATGAAATGATGCATTATTACAGGTAGGAAAACAAGGATTTGGTACCTCCTCTTTCATTGATGTTATTTATGTGACAGGTTAGAACACAAAAGAGTTGATGGGTAAGGCAGTGTTTTGTGAGCAATGGATCTTTTATGAGCGGTGTGATGAAATCATTTTTATTTGTTTTCCAGAATTATCTGAAAGATATTTTGAGAGAAATCTGCACCTATAATGCTAAAGGGACTCACAAAAGTACCTGGGAGCTGATGCCAGAGTATAGGCATTATCAAGCTGGAGAAAAGAGTGACTAGCAGGAACCATGCTGGGGAGATCAGCAGAGACTACAAGATGTAACTGCACTGAACAAAGTCTGCACGTGTTCCAGTCATGAAAGACCAATCAGGATCACCTTACTACAGTGTGTCTAAAAGACCTCCACGTTTCTACCCGATTTTATTTTTTAAATGCATTTCGTGACGTGTATTTTTGACAGGAAACTTTTTATTTATCAGCTTACTTACTGTTCGATCTTTGATTACCCTTAAGTGGAAAGGCTAGCTGTTCACTTTAAATTGTAGGAACTGTTTTCTAGTAATACTTAATTGGTTCCCTCTGCTTTCTACAAATTTTGAAAAAAAATGGTTGAAAAAGCTGAGATCTGACTTGCAATGCTGGCATCGTCATCTAGCAGCCTTTCCTGGATGCCATGGACTGGACATGTCTGACATAGCATCCGAAGTGATGAAATGGAGGATGAGTTAGGTTCATCCTGACTTCACAACCACACTCATGTCATGGAAGGAAACCTTCTAGCTAAAGCCTTTATCACCCTCATGTTTGCCCTCTATTATTAAATCTCAGCGTGGCTGAACAGTCATAAGTTGGTTTTGCAGTGACGTCTCCTTCCCCTAAAGTCGTCTGCCCAAGCTGTGTGGATTCTTGATGTTTGGAGAAGCGTATGTGTTTTCTGTCCTGAAACAAATGATTATTTTTCATTTCTGCGTTTATTGAACATGCCCCGGATATATCATAAGTGTGGATTTACTTCGCAGGCTATGGTCCATGTGCTGTTACCGTTATTAGCTAGTACTGTCAAGGGAACCACAATTTTGTGAGTCTTAACATTATGTTTGAATTTTTCATGTTTTTATTCTTTTATTCTACTGCCGGACATGCCTCTTATTTTCATCCAGCATTCTTCTCAAACCTATTCCTCATTTATGCGAACACATTTGACAGATAATGTTTAACTATGGATGAAAACATTGAAATAAAAGTAGTTTGATAAAAAAAAATACATGGCTCTGTATTTATAGTTAGGGCTGTGTTGATGCGAAAAGTCAGTTTGATTTATTGGAAAGGCACAATCTGTTTAATTATGTATTTTACCTCCTTGCACATTTATCATTGCGTTAGTCGTGTCTGTGTGGGTACGAAATTCCTTGTATTTTTTATGACTCTAAATAATGTCTTAATGAAAAAATAATTCTGAGGAGGAATACGGGACAGTTGTGTGAAAAGGATAAAATGATTGGTTGGATTCAGACAATGTACCATAGACCCGTGCTTTTCTCTTATAATTCGTACTGTGATATAATTTGGTAAGACAATACCCTCTAAGGCTGGAGCCCCTTTTTGTATATTCAACCTAATTCCTTTTTCACACATGCTCTATATTTCGGAATTGCTTCTGAGCAATGTCAGACTATTACATAGTTGATTTATCAGTTAATGAGCTACGCCAAATAACCACACATTTTATAACAAGCATTTGCAATGCAATAGGGTCTCGCATTTCTCAGAGTTATAGCTATTAGCAGTTGTAAACTCCCAATCGGAATTTTCCTGTCACATTGAGTGGAAAAAAACAGCGTGATCGTGCTGCTATAGTTCACTCGTGGTGAAACCTATTGGCAAAAGTGCAATTATCTACATAACCGGCAAAAGTGCAATTAACTATGTAACAGGGTCGACGCTTGACTTATGCCAAGCGAGATCGCACTGCGGACAAAAGATAAAAAGTAGTCCACAAACCTGATGGGAAACAGCAAGCCTTGCAAGTTTTCAATACTTGGTCGCTGCGCTCGAAGAGGGCTAACCACCCGAAAATGCATGACGTATGCGTGCCTTCCACTAATGAAAGCAAGCAGATTTTAACAGGCAAGCCCACAAACCAATGAAAGACACTGACGTGACATGGACGGGGCACCGAACCCTTTTCTAACTCCTAAAGCATCTCACAAGCGAAACACATGCGCAAGCACATGCAACGCAGGATCGACCCTAAAAATGCTACATACCAAACTATAAAACATTTTCTACCCATAGTCTCCATATTTGTGATAGATTCTTAACTGCCAGTCTCTCTCCTTATGAATTTCCCCAGGAGCTTGACTGGATCCAGAAAATGTCTCTGCTGTATCGCCTTCACAATCAGTACGTGGCATCATCAGTCTTGGTCGCAAGTTCATGCACCTCCAAATGTTACACCTTGAAGCCCTTTATAGGTGCCAACCCTGCATGCTGACATCAGTTCCTCTTTTTCATGTCCTACTACATGAACCAGGAGTTAAGCTCCTACAGTTTTCAACATTTTTGCTGAAGTTTCCAGCAAAAAGTGTATGTGCAGGGATGTCTTCCCTTAAAACGACAGGTTTTAAACCATGTCACACCTGCTGGAAGCCCCCTAGGTAATTTGGCACCAAGCATAGTTAGTCATCATGAGACAAGTAAAGGCCATGAGGGAAACAAGTGCTCCCTAATGTGCCTGAAGGCCATCAGGGGGTTGGATACCAAACTCTACGTCACTGAGCTCAAGAAATGTGGTCTGCTCCACTCCAAGATGTTGGACCATTCACAGACCCACTTCTGTTCTCAGTCCTTATTCAAGTCAAAGAGAGGCCCAAAAGTCCAAA
Organism: Pleurodeles waltl; assembly: GCF_031143425.1. Lineage (NCBI taxonomy): Eukaryota > Metazoa > Chordata > Amphibia > Caudata > Salamandridae > Pleurodeles > Pleurodeles waltl. The sequence goes on along the minus strand of NC_090447.1, from coordinate 1,171,184,482 downwards.
TGTGGTTCTTCGCCCCTCAATACTCCAGCTCGAGGGAGAGACACTCTAAAGGCCTGAATCAAACTTCAATTTGGATCTTATTCAAGTCCTGGTACTGCTTCACTGTTAGTTCCGTAGGCCATCCTCTGCTCTCCAGTAGTTATAGCCATCAAGGAGGCCATGCTTCAACAGTTTAGGATTATTCTAGACCCCTCTAGTATGGCTCTGGTGTGCCTCCTTTGAGCCTCTTTGTTTTGTCAGGGCCTTCATTTGGACATCAGATAGTGCAGACTGACCCTGTTACACTCCAGCATTTAGCGCCAAGCTGACCTTCGACCCTATTGCCAAAGGTCCCACGAGTTGTAACATCGGCTCCCACTAAAATATCTGTTCCAATTCTTAACTGGCTTCAGCCAGGGCTTCCTCTATGATGTGCTACACAAGGTGCAACCCCAATGTAAAGCTGACTATCCCCCTGTTCCCTTACCTTGGAGGCAGTATTAAAGTCGGATGGAGATACTCTTTGGTTTAAACAGTGGCGCTATCCAAAGCCTGGAAAGTGTTACCCACGATGAAGATAACAAAGAGGTGGAACATTTGCTACCCCTCCATGCATTGATGGTGGCCTATATTTAGAAAAATAAAATGCTAATAGGTTAGACATGTCACATAAAATAGTTTAAATTGGCATTAGGATCCCCCCACAGAGGAAAGTGTTTTTTTTGCAGTGAAAATTCGTAGAGCCATGAGGTGCTGGATTAAATTTGGCTTTAGTTTCTACTTTAGACAATCTGTTAACTAAGATTTATGAATGAACGAGTCCCTCAATATCTCCAAACATTTTTTCCCTGCCACCAAGAGGGTCAATTGTGTATCTACAGATGGTGGCACGAGGGGACACAGCATGTCACAGTACCCTTTCCTAGAGAGTTTTGTTGTGCAGTTCTGTACAAGCAAATGTAAAATCTAATGCTGTCCTCACTGGTCCACCAGACAGGCAAAAGTGTAGACACTGGGGGTAAAATAGCCAGCTTGGCACATTTCTCATTAAATGTGGTTTGTGTTGTGGGCGGTTACACTCACTCCCTGTGGGACATAGCCAGTGAGTTTTTGCATACCCAGACCAACTATACCGGGTGGCCACGATGCAGCAAAATATGTTGTGAAATCCAGCCTGGACTGTGAGTATCAATGTGCTCATCAGTATGCATGCATCCCTTTGTGCCATTGTGTTTCCTGTGGATGTCCAGGTTTCAATTATGGACATGTCCTTTAATTGTGACTATTTGGTAAGAAAGTAGAAGCAGCACTCATTGGCCTGTTTTCTCCTGCCAGCCAATTCCATCAGCTCTACTAAACATACCATAGATAATCAAATGATGTTGCCTCACGCCAAAGGTTCTCCTTGCAGACCACTAAGCACCTCATTTGCCATTTTGTGGCACCAAAGGCAGAGGCGGAGTTAGCTACCAGCAGCTGCAGCAATCCACTGCTTCCTCTTCACCAGGCATGCAGCCAAAGCCAAACCTCTTAGGTTTCTATCCTGCAACTCACTGATTTTAGTAAGGCACAGGACTCTGAAGTACCTCTCCATCTGCCATTCCATTACTTTGGTCAAGAGGGTCCTTCAGATAATTCACTTTGGTTACAACCTTACCCTTTTAGATGCTCGTCCACATGTTCCACCAGTCTTTGTCCAACGATTTGTGACCCATGCTGGTATTATCTCTAAGTGCAGATTTTGCTAGCCAATCATGCAAAAAAGTTTTTGCCCAAGTGTTGTCTAACTTCGGCCCTTCTGATGTTGATAAGAGATGTCAGTGGTTGTAACTCATTTTTGCAGGTCGAGAATATATATCTTTTCATTACTCGAAGACTGGCTGTTGAAGCTGTTCCAGACTCAGTTAGTCTCTGACCAGCTTCAGATGAGGGTCTGGCTGCTGTTCTCCCCGAGGTTCTCTGTCACCGAGCCAAAATCCCATTCTCAGCCTGTGCAGAGAATTCTGGTTATAGGGGCCATTCTGGACACTGTGTCAAAGGACTATTCACCCTTGCACTGAGTTCTGAATATTCAGGAGCTGATCATGATATTTCCGATGTGTACCTGTTCTGGGCTTGGTAGTTCTTCTGCGCTCCTTGCTTTGTGCATCCTGATGGCATATGCCAATTGCCAATGTGGGACTGTGCAACCTTCACCTATAATTGCCCAAATATCGAGGTTGCCTTTCGCACATCATCCACAATTCGAACAAGGCGACTTAGGATCTTCAGTCGTGGATGTTGCATGCTAACCTGCTCAGCTGCTGGCTATTGTCCTTTTCTGCACCTAGAGCTCACAGTAATGACAGATGCAACATTCTTATGTTCTGCAGTTTACCTGGATGTTGTAGCAATCTGAGACCTGTGGTCCCCAATGTAGCAGCTGTAACATACCAATCTTCTACAGCTGTGGGCCATTTTGTTACCAATGACAGCCTTCTTGCCTTCCATCAGGGATATGGTTGCCCAGATTCTGATGAGCAACATAACTGTCATGTGGTACTGCAACAAAGAAGGCGGTGTTGGGGGGGAAGTCTCTTTCTTTTTGGCTGGAGTCTGAGGCTCTAGCATTGGCTGGTTGTTTGCAGGATTTCCCTGACAGAGACGTACAATTTGGTTGATCAACTTTATGTTGGATTTTGCAGTGCAAAGAAAGTAAATGTGGTTCAGAAGCAAAACGTTTCCCAATATATATATTGTCCTCTGCATTGGTTAAAAAAGACCCTTCTAAGAGCATTCAGCCTCTTTCTACCACAGGGAAGGCCTCAACTACTGCTTTCGCTTGGGGTAGTCTACATAGCTATGTAGCCATGTGGGCATCTATCCATACTTTCACAGTGTACTACTGCATTGATTCTAAGTCGGCATAGAGGCAAACTTTGCACCCTTGGTTCTTCAGGACTTCTTGATGGAAAGCCCACTACTTGCAAAACTCAGTAGAAAGGGCATTGCTTTTGTATCAATTAATACGGTGGGATGGTTAGAAGTATTCATCAGAAAAATAAGTGACTTATGTTCGGTAACACTGTTTCTGGTGTTTACTCTGTTTAGTTGCAGATTCCTCGTTCTATGTTCTGTTTACTGGACCTTTAGGACTTCATAACTTCCCAAGTTAGATTTCACACACTGTTGTTTTGCCAATCTGCTGTTATGCTGTGCTACGTTTCATGCATTTGTATGGCTCACAACCAATGTTCCCTCTAATTTGTTTCCACTGTGTGTGGCAGTGTAAGGTCTCTGTGCGCTGCAGCCAAGGATACGTGCACCAAGAAATTGACCATTCACGTGAGCGCAGCGCATAACTACCAAGATCTTTGGCATTTGCCTATCTATAGCTTTATATTACCACTAAAGCAAAAAAGGGATATTTGTATAAACATTGCTCCATGTAATAAGGCATTAAGGCAGTTTTGTGACCTGGTGACACACCCCAAGGACATGACCTATTGAATGCCACCTACACCCCAGTTAGAGGAAACAGAAATCAAGAGGTTGAACCATTATGAAACTTTAATGAATACTCTCAGTGTGCTACAGAGGGCCATGCACATCAAATAAGGCATGTTGTACAATTATTTACAATTTGATGAACACCCTACTGATAAATGCCATGAGGATCCTGCCAAGAGACAGGCTGAAAAATGTTCTTACCCAACCCACATATGGGCTGTAGGAGGAGCTGCATCAGAGTTTAGACAAGTCAGGTGCCAACATTAGATGTATGACATGTCTTTTCTCTCGCCGGTCCTTGCCATTCTTCCAGTGCTGATAAACTCGGTCTAGGTCATTATTCCCATTTGAAAGGTAGGACTTTGTCCTCATCAGCATATCTAGGTGACTCTCCTCGAGTCTGTTTCTTAATTTGGACTTGATTGCATTCATGAGGCTGAATCCTCGTTCACAGTCTGCAGTTGAAGCCTGGAACGTTGCACAGACATCAACAAGCTGAGATACAACACTATACTGTGCAGCATTCCGCAGAGTGAAATTCACCATGTCTTGAAAGGTCCTAAACAATCCGCGTTGTATATGTTCTGCCACCACATATTTATAATCTCTGTATTGCTGAACATCATCATCAGGGGTGTCACCATCACCTAGGACCAAGACCTTCTTGTACTTTTCAACAAGTCTTTGTACATTCAGTCCCCAAATCAAACTGTGATTGTGTTGTTACTACATGGAAATCAAAGCTTGTCCATTCCTTCAATTCATCTTCTGGGAACATTCTTTCCACGTGCTCATTAAGAAGTTTTATGAAAGATAACATCAGCTCACTATCATACTCTCGGTCCTCTCTGTACAAAGCCATCAGATCTCTTACTGTGTTGCTCCAAAAGACAGTGTCGCCCAAGTACTGCTCCTTTATTTGACCAATTTTTGCTCTTGCATATTGTACAGCTTCAACATTGATCAAAGAGCTTTTCTGAAACAACCTGCACAAAGATGCAAGTTCACCCAGAATGTCATTCAGTGCTGCAAAGGAAATATGGTAGTTGGAGTCAGATAGGTTTTTGTAGCAATATTTAGCAATTGGGTCATTCTCCTCAACTCTTTCATGATCAAAGTATTTCATAGTAACCTCAGAATTACGCAAGAGTGCACCAACAGCAAAATGCCTTGAAAGCCACCGCACTTCATTGAGTGGCTGAAAGGAGACTGCGTCACATTCAGTGACCAAAGCAATTTCTTTCAGCTTGGACTTCCTTACAGGTGAGTGGGAGAACATAATGTAGACAATCCTCCGTAATGTTTCCATTTCCCTGATCATCAGCACTTTTTTACAGGCATCATCCACTCTCAAATCTTCTCTGTGCGCAACACAGTGCTGTTCAACTAGATGGGGAATGGATTGTTTGAGGCGGGTAGCAACACCATTGTTCTTTCCCAGCATCCCTGATGCACCATCTGATGTAAACATGAACATTTTCATAAGATCCAGCTTATTGGCTGTGTAGAAGTCTTTTACAGCTATAGTTATAGCCTCCGCATTGCATGTACTCAAGAGTTACCAGTCCCCTAAACACTGTTTTGTGCTCTGTTGATGTCACAGATCTGAATTTGAAGTAGAGGATGAGCAGTTTTGTAACTGAAATATCTGTGCTCTCATCAATTATCAATGTGTGATACTGAGTACCGCGCAGTTCTGTCATGAAGTCAGAGCGTATCACACTGTTGATTGCCTCCAAAAAATCAAAGACATTGTTCTTGCTCCTCCAGCTGTCTGGTATCTTCACATACAATGCGACGTGGTCATGGATGTCTTAAACAGATAACATTGAAGTGTTCATTTTGACTGCTAGCAACACATGGTTGATGATAATCTTTATCTCCTCAGGCAGAGATCTTTGCCGTTCAACCACTTCTAGTCTGTTTGCTCTGTCACTGGTTGTTTCTGTCAGCTTGGTGCGCACTCCAAAACCCAGCCTGGCAGCTGCACTTTTATTTCTTAGAGTCACCAAAGCAAATTCATGAACTTTGCTACATAGATGGCGTTTCAAGTAGTCCAGCTTCCAGCCATCACTCCATTTCTTCCCAGTAGAAAAGTCCCCTGTGATCTTTGCTTCTGCACATACTTTGCAAATCAGGCCTACTTCTGGATTGTATAGAAATAGCTCTCCCAGTTGTACGTGAACTTTGCTTCGTGACTTCTGTGTCTCAGTCTCCACAATTTCTTTCAGCCATTCTTCTTTGAACACAAAACAGCATTTCTTCCTTTGTGGTGAAGCACTGCTCTCTGCAGAAGTCACAGCTTTGCAAATGGTGGCAATTAGTCTGAGCCTAATGTGCGCTAAGCCTGCTAAAAACAAAAGAGGAAATTTTTTAAAGTGAGGAACATTATTTAAAGTTGGTTGTTATGCTATTGAATGCAGTCTACCAGACAAGTCTGAGCTATCTCTTGTAAAATGTAGCAAGTAATTACCTGGGCCTTTCTGTTTGTTCTTACACCTGGCTGTAGATGTAACACTGTCTGTGATGTCTGCAATAGAAGAAAAAAATGGTTACAGCACATGCTTATGTTCCAATGTTTCAGATGTACTACGAGGAAAAATTACTAAATAATCACCTGGTCTTTCTGCTTGTAGTCACTTCTGCCTTTTCTAATCTATGATTAGCACTGTCTAAGAAGCCTTCAAAAGAACAAAAAAAGGGGTTAAAGAATGTTGTAATATTATAATGTACTGGGTGCATCACAAGTGAAATCTACCAAATCATTACCTTGTCTTTCTGCTTCTACTCACATGTGCCTTTTGTAATCTATGAGTAGTGCTGTCGGAGATGCCTGCAAGAGAAGAAAAGGTGATTAAAGTAGATTGTCATATTCCACTGTACTAGGTGCACCACAATGGAAATCTGCAAAATTATTACCTTGTCTTTCTCCTTCTACTCATGTGTGCCTGTTCAAATTTATGTGTAGCAGGGTCTAAGATTCCTGTAAAAGAGGAAAAATTGATTAAAGCACCTGATCGTTTCAATGCCTCATATTCACCAGAAGGAAAAGCTAGCAAATAACCTGCTCTTTCCGCTGCTACTCCGGTCTGCCCGTCCTCCTCTATGACCAGGTCTGTCTGAGATAACTGCAACAAAAGAAAATATGGTTAACAGTTGGTTACAGCATGTTGCCATATTATAATGTGCCGGGTGACCCAGATGGGGGACCTACCAAATAATTACATGGTCCTTATGCTTCTACGCATCTCGGCCCATTCAAATCTATAACTTGCTCGGTCCGACAAACCTGTAATAGAAGCAAAGGTGTGGATCATAAATGTGATTTATCTAGAGACCCTTAATCCCACCTGTAACGTTTATAGAATTACCTGGTCTTCCTTGGGACTCACACCTGCCCGTTAAAATTCAAATGTTGACTGTCTCTAATGGGAAAGAAGATATTTAGCATAGGTTATAGGAGTTAAAAAAACATTATGCATGACCGTTCCAGAGCTATTGAATAGTTACCTGGGGTTTCAGTTTAGACGGACTCTGATCTGATATTATCATCCGTTTAGAAACCTACATCATGCTTTAGACCTTCGATGATGCAACCTTTACATGCCTCAAGTTATCTGCTTGCCCACTCGCTATGACTAATCGGATTTTATAAGGGTGGGCTAACACACCTCCTGGGCGCTTTCATCATATAGACGTTCAGCAGAGTTGGGCTTAGAAGAAACCTGAGAGGCACCACATCATAGTTCTTGGAAAGAAGAGCATTTTGGGGGGAAGTTACACTGCTTTGTCTCTTTTAGACAAAAAAAGGCTTGAAACCAATCAAGTGCTAGACCACCTACTCCGCAGTCCTTCCATCTGCGGGAGACCATACTGAAGTACACTGTCAGGTCCAGGAAAACTAACACTATGACATCCCCTGTATCTAAAGTGATATAAACATCATCTAATGGCACCAGAAGATACTTTATCTCACGACAGTAAAATGTGTCGGGAAAGAGTCCAGGAGACAATGTTGCTAAAGAAAGAAAGTGTATTAACCACTGCTTCAAGAATATTAGCAGGAACTTATTATATAACACTGTGGGCCTGTAGTTAGAAAGAATAGCTGGGGCATTAGATTTCTTAATAAATGGAATCATGTGTGCATGTTTCCAGTCAAGATGAGCATGACAGAAAAACATTGAGGGCAGAATTATGAAAAGCGGCCCTGCACTTAGTGCAGTGCCACTTTACTTGACCCCCCCCGCGCCACCATGTGTGCACCGTATTTAAAGTACGGTGCACCATGGCGGTAGTTAAGGAACTAGCATCATACATTTTTATGCTAGTTCGGCGCTTTGCAGGATTAGCGTAAAAAATGTTGCCTCTAATCCTGCAAAGCACACAGAGGTCCATTGAAACCAATAAGATACTCCTTTTAATGCCTTCTCTGAGCAGGCATTAAAAGTCCTGGACAAAATGATGCAAAGAAAGCTGTTAGATTTCTTTGTGTCATTTTTACGGCCCCCCTAACCGGGGAATGCTCCACATAGAATTTGGCAGTGTGTAAGCAAAAATTTACATGCTATGTAGTCATCTTAATATTCAATCCATTGAAATTCTTAAGCACCCAAACATTCTCAAGTTGATCATTTTTAGGTTGAGCGCACAAGTGCTTTGACCTGTTGTAAGTATTGTGGGATTTTAACCATGCCCACCTCATGCCCATCACTTTCACTTGTTCGTGGTTTTGCCTTTCAAAATTCCTTTAATGCTTTATGCTTGTCCCTCCTTGGGGAGGTTTTGGTACCGTCTTGCAGACTGACCCTGCTACATGGATAATTGCACAATTATCGATATGTTTGACTGTGAGCTAACTTCTTTTTCCTTTTGTCTCTCTCCTTCACACTCATGCCCATGGCAGCCATGGTGCTTTGTATCGGCTTGCTTTTGTCAACTAATGTTTGACTTTTCATTTTCAATTTATGTGGCAAGAAAAGTCCAGTTATGAATTTACAACACCAATATCTTTAACTGGAATAAATCCGAGACCAATTGCATTGCAAATGCTTGTTAAACATTTGTATTAAGAACAAGATGTGGCTACCAAATACAGAGCTGTTGATGATAACATCTGTTGACATACTTCAAAAATGTTGCTACTGTTTCAAATTGCAGATCAAACATTTGCAACTCTTAAACTAACCTTTGACTTAATCATTACTATGTTTCAATGTATTTTTTTCAATAGTTAAGGAATTTGCATCACAGATATTTTGCTTGGAAGGGTGGTTCAGATAATTCCAATTTTGACTTCCACAGCATATTTTGCTGAACAGCAAAAAGAAGGCCAGGTTTAAATAGAGACTAACATTTTGTAGCCTTGAATTACACTGCCGCCCAGTGGCCGCAATGGGGGAAAAGGATTAAATATTCTCTGTTGGTGGTAGAGAAGTAGGTGGTAAATAGGTTTGGGCCAAATTCCCGCACGGTACATGAAATGGAAGGGGCCTTTTCTGTTTTGCACACGCAGAACTAGAGCTGGACTGCTGCTCTCTAGGAAGGAAAGAAAAGCCAAAAGCTTGGTTAATATTATAAGCACTGTGAAGGGCCGGACAAGGTATTCAACCACATGCTTATTTGTTTAGGTTAAATAAATTGCTCGGACCCCTTACTGCACACTTCAAAACAAGTTCCTCAGCAGACAAGTTTGTGTGCTGCGCTTGCCTGCACTGTCCTCCTTACCGCTTTACAGGTTTGGGTCACAGACCAGCTGACCTGCTAAGAAAGTTACTTTTAAAAGCACCACCTGGGCAGGCCTGAGCAATACTCTAATGTAATTAACCAGGGAAATTACATCGTCCAGCTCCTAAAAGTACTGTTTTTCTTTCTGTGCTTTCCTCACTGCGCAGAACGATGAACTCTCGTCCTGCAGCGCCTTTCGCTTAAATTCCTACTTTTGTTTACAGTCCGCATCAGGCTGATTTAATACAGCAGCAACCGCGGAATTGTACCCATTTTCAAATCCACATACCATGAGTTGAAAAAAGACTTCTATTGCTTAAGTTATTTTGCTATCTTTCCCCTCATTTGACCATTCATTAATATAGAGCTATTAATCCCTTGCAAGCCTTCCGCTTCCACCATTCCCCACAAGTTGTCAGATCTGAATCCCAGCGAAGAAAAACTGGCGACCGAGTCCGGGGCCTCAACCAAAGCTTAATTTGTGACTGTGATTGAAGATGGCTGGAATGGATAACTCACTTTTGGGGACCAGGATTTATCGTTTGTCACGCAGAATAAGAGAGAAAGGCAGAAAGAAAGAAGGAAGAAGATAGGAGAACAGTGACAAACAGATAGAAGAAGAGAAAGTGTATGTAGGCTGTTGTTGGGACAAAGAGGCGTGAGATGAATAGACATTAAGCAATCTTGGCATTTGGGATCCCTGGCATTCTGAAGCGTCAGCAGCAGGCTCCTTCAAAAACACTTTGGTCTTCAAACCATATTTTAAACTAATTAAGCACGGCTGCATGCTGCCCCACCTTTTTTTCCTCGCCCCTCTGAGGTCAGCAGCAGGGCAGCTTTGCTGCTGACGAGCAGCTTCAGACTTGCAAAGTGATATATACCATTTACTTCAATTCAGTGTAATTTCCTACCATTACCTCCCTATGTTTTCCTTGTCTGATTTTTTTCTTCTCAGGGCAGTATATTTAACTGCTGGAGAAATGGAAACTAACCCGGCAACGTGTAATACCATACTCCTGCCTCGATTAATACGCAGGAAAGCGTGAACCATAAAGCAACCTCTCCTTCCTCTTTTATCCGAGAAAAACAGCAGGTACAGTAAAAAGAAGTAATATATACATGATCACAAAAGGCCCTATAAGGTTAGTCTTATACTGGACATTTAAACCTTTAGTTTAGGACGGTAGTTGTTCAAGTGGTGTCTGGGGAGGCTGTGTGAACAAGGTGTGGGTCTCAAGACACCTGCAGTGTCAGAGAGAGGTCATGGGCATGTGAGGAGTTTCTACGAACTTCCGACAAACTGGCCGCGCCTCTTGAGATCCAGAATATCATCTAAGATCACAGTGAAGAAGTTAAACCTCTGCCCACTGTTGCCACAGAAAGAAACGTCGAGTAGTAAGTAGGTACTATTGGAGAAAGCAGTGGTGACTGGTGAAATTCAAAGATGCTGGCGTGTAAGATTAGACTGGCATGTATTGCATACAAACAAGCATTGTGATTGCACAAAACCCAGGAAGGTGGCTAGGTGAATTAAGCATTTTTTTGCAGAAAGTTGGCGTATATGGTGACTCAGTGAGTATCCTCAAATTGTGAAACACTTGCCATTTAGAAATAGTAAAAGAATACCGTGATGAAGAACATGCCCACAAGTCATTGTAGGCACTGCAGAAACAACAGACAATTTGTGACCTAACACAGTTGATGAACAATGACTACCAGGAACGCTGATTCTGAATGTGTTAACTGTCTATGACTTTCTAATTGGGGCATGCTCAAAAACAGTTCTCGGGCATCCCATTTGCTTTAAAATACTTTAAGTCAATGTATGCAAGAGTTACATATTGGTCTTACCTGGGCTCCATTTAGAACAGAAAAAGTTCTCGAAGGTGCTTCTGCCGAGATTTTGCTCCTCGCTGCTGGGCTGACAGTTACATTACTTGAAGGTAGGTGGGAGGTTCTCCTCTGGTCGCTGCACTGCCATTTCTCCTCTGCCGCGAAGAGAGTGACTGTGTTTTCATGCTGTTTCTTTTTTTAAAACGTAGCGCTGACATACAGTTTCACTCTCGAGTGAAGCAGCGACGTGTGATGCAGGCAGCGATGCAACTAACAACATGCGCGCTTGGCAGAGAGGCCTGCACGGTCGGGGAAGGGAGAGTGTGCGCGTGCCCTCGCGTGCACTTTATAGGGAACATTGCTCACAACTCATCCTGGTGCTGAAGCAGGAGTAGTATGGGCAGAGCCAGGATTGGGGCTAGGTGGAGTACCAGGTCTACAGTTATTTGTGGAATTCAAGAATTGAGGAGGATGGTTTGTTGTGTAGGGCAGGTCATAGGAGCAAGGTAGGAGAAGGCACAACTGCCGGATATTGTTCTGAGAGGGGTGCGTACAAGTGGGAGACATATTGAGGTATATGGAATCAATGCTGTATAAAGCTTTTTGTGTGTGCACGAGGAGTTTGAAAAGTGCTCATTTGTGGATAAGAGACTCTGCGTCTGAGGGCACAGGAATGCTGATGATTAAAATGATGACAGTGAGAAGGTGTGGTGCCTGTAACACAACAACTCTGTGTTGTTACATATGGGGGAGAACGGAGTTGCAATGGAGACCAATGATGCCATATACCTCATGCAGGTGCCATTACAGGGAAGGTTTCAGGATCCAGTCTACTGCCTGGGGACATTATCAAGAAGAGGAATTTGCAAATAGATGGAGTTTACGGTGGAAAGAGCGTTACCTATGTAAAATAAATGATTCATCATGTCGTTGGATAATCAATCCGAATTTCCATTTATTTAAGGCTTGAAAAATAGATTTGAAACTCTGTCTGCTTGTTGGTGTTGTATATTCCTTTCCTCGCTAGTCCTAAAAGGATTTAGCCTTGCGTTTTCTCTTTAGCAACTGTTTGGTAATCTATCTTTTTTTAAGTATAGGTTTTTATTGGCATTTAATCAACAACATGGTACAGTACAGGAAGTCGACAAGATGAACAGTAAATGGATCATGCAGTAGTGTAAGCAAGCAATTTTGACTGTTTGGTAATCTTGTGGTTCTGTCTGGTTTACTGCATAGACCAGTGGTTCCCAACCTGTGGTCCGGGGACCCCTGGGGGTCTGCGAAGCCTTATCAGGGGGTCCGCGGCTGCTCAGAAAATACACTAAAATTAACAGATTAGGTCCCCAGCTTTCAGTAATGGCTTAGTAGGGGGTCCCCGGATTCCAATAATGATTCAGTGGGGGTCCCCGGGTTCCAGTAATGATAAAGTGGGGGTCCACAGATGTGAAAAGGTTGGGAACCACTGGCATAGACGATACACTTTCTAAACATTTGAAGTCAGAATTTTCCACAGAGGAACATACAGTAATTCTGTACTACTTACTTCCCTGCTATCAAACAAAACATTTTACCACTAGACTGTAATGCTACAGATAAAACATTATCCAGCTCCAGCCTACCAATAGCATTTGACGGGTTCTGAGAATTTCCTTTTGTTTAGCTTGATATTGCCCATTAAAACAGAATTTAGTTCCATTCCTGGTTCTCTTGTACTGTGATTCTTGCTAGTGAGCATTGGAAGCCCAGCTCTTGCCTATCCGAGGTCTCACAGGTTGTCTCGGCAGGGCTTGGAAGTGTAATGTGGGGTTTGTGAATGCATAGCCTCTATCTTTTTGCTAAAACGGAAGGCCAGTAGACCCTGAGACTCCTTCCTTCTTCCTGGTCTCCAAGACCATTGGTGTTACAAAATATTTCGAGGAGGGCATATGTAATTTTGGTAATAAATAGAAAAAGTGTTCATGCTTTCCCAACAGATATCCAGTTATATTTGTCACCTCATTTGCAAGAAATTGCCTCTGTGATTGCTTCTGCATCTCAACCAACATGTTCCTTAATCTACAGGATTAGCCTTTTCTACAGCTGATGGTCTGGATTGCCTCAGTTATAGTCTACATTCCTATGAAATTCTAGGTTCTCATAGACAAAGCAATAGAAGTAAGAAATCTGTCTTGGAATTCAGCCATAGTTTCTTAGTTTAGGGGCCAGTATGAGTTTTTTTTTTGTAGAGTGATAAATGTTATTTTCATAACAACAATTCATTCCTCTGAAGAAATGGAACTCCCACACTTCTGCTAGGGTCTGGTCCTGCAGAAGCTGCACCAGATCAGCATTTCACACTGTTCACGCTGCGGTCTGGCTGGCATCTCTGGTGAACGTGTCCAGTGGAGAATCCATAATCCGGCAGCTGCTGGATGAGGTGAGTCAACTAGGACCAATTACAGAGGCAGACCAAATCAGGAGGGCGAGTATGCAAGGATCTGACCAGAAACGCCACTGAGTTACCAAAAACTTGGAAGTGTTCCTGTTCACAAGGTGGGACATTCCAGTCTCCCACGAGGCCTATGTGCCATTACCGCTGAAGTATTCAAGAGTTAGTGTTGCATTTACAGGATGTCGAAAAACCTGAATGTAATTTGTGACCATAAAACTGGGACAGGAGTGGTTATACGAGTGGGTAGGTGGAATGCTAGTGTATACATTTAATAGAGCTCAAATCCGAGTGTTTTCTCAACGTGTAATAGCCTCACCCTACCGCCCTCTTATTAAGAGAGGTGCTATGCCCACAGGTGCCACAGCCTGCTTACCTTTCATGTACTGCCCTCAGAAAATTCCACCGCACACCAAAACAACCGTAGAACTAACTAAGTCGGCCAGGAAACACCACTAGCACCGAACATGGATCAAGCAAGACATGCACAAAGACTTATGCCACCATTCCTTCCTCGCACCAGATGATTGACATTGAAATTAGCCTATCTCATCTGAAGCCCTTTGGAAACTCCCTTCTGTAGAAGTTCCGGGAAAATAATGCATAGTATTCAGATTACTTAATTTCCATTACTCTTATCCTGAGCTGGAACTGCATTTTGGTTCTCGAGCAACATCTGTTACTCCATTCAATGTTTGAGCCTAGTTTCTCTTTCCTGGTGTATTTTAGAAACTCCATCCACCACTATATTATCTCCATCTGTTCTGCCCCATTACATCTCCTTAGAGCCCTAATTTATTTAACAAAGCTAGGTTTATCTCTTTTGCTGAGCTTTGTGTGATGTTTCAGCCAGCGTTTGCTGTCGATCCTTTGCCACTTAGTTCCCAGTAAACTTAGTATGACCAATACATAGGTGGAAAAGTAAATAATCTGATTATAGAAACCTAAACATCCAAACCAGTATGCTACATTAATCCTGTGTTCAAAACCATAAAAACATCCTTTTCTACACCTCTCTATTTGCGTACTTGCACAGTCACTCAATTCCTATTTCAAAATATCCAATTCCTCACTGCAGCAGAGAGGCAATCAATCAGCGAGTGGGAATTTTAGACCAGCTATTTGACTTTTATTGTGATGTATGAACTTTGAGTGGTCAGAACTAAAATCTATTTCCATTCACTTACTGTTGTATTCCCAACTATGCAGTGCTGCAAGTGTCCTCTACCTATTGTCACCTTAACCTATTCTGTTTGTCAGACTTTGTAGACAGCAAGAAGATTTATCGATCCTGGCCGATAGGGTTGTTTAGTTATTAAAGGTGCTCATTTTACGAATCACATCCAATCTTTTTCTGTACTGGACGTAAATACCTGGTGAAATGTGTGACTGTTTCATGTAAACCATTTTGTGAGAATTTTTAATTTGAAGGCCCTGTCACTGTTTGTTGAAATGGTGCCCCTTCACTGCCAGGGCACTCTCTGCCTACATTTGACTGTCCTGAAAGGTTGATTGGTCACTAAGCTGCCATTCGGAGGTGCCAAATATTACTATCCAGTATTGTATTCTGACTGTTGTGGTACACGGTACCCAAAGACTTGTCTTAGGGTGTCAACCTGTAACTGGATCATTGGGATGATTCGAACAAGATAATGAAATCGTTTTAATGCCAAGCTGCTACTCTTCGTCTGCACCCCAAAATCTGCCTTCCGTATTTCCTTCATTTGATCAAAAAAGGTCAGGAGCATTAGCAACAATTGCCTTATATATTTGCGAGACACAATTGTTTTCAAGTTTGCCTACTGTAAGTTCACCTCTAAGGGACTGAACTACCGCTGTGTCATTGTACACCTGAGTGCATGCAAGAGCTGCTGATATTTAGAAATCTCTGGACTTTCGAAGATCCGACGGAACCCAGTTCAGCAAATGTTTTAATTTGGCTAGTCATGCACACCTCTCCCAATTTTGAGATGCAAATTAGGTCCCACTTTTTAAAGTTTTCTAATGCTGTCAGCTGGCACAAGGATGTCTTTCCTTTCAGGTGTTTTTAGCATGAAAACCTTCCCTGCCCATCCATCTATCCCTCCCACCCTCCCAGAAGTACCACAAAAGTAGCAGAAGGATAGCCACAGGTACCTGCCAGACATAGAACAGGCGCAAGAGGTTTCATTCATTGAGCTTCCTGCACATCATACAGGTAGCCAGGCCATCGTATCTTTGATCAGACCGCCACTCATCATTATGAGGTGGAAAAGTTAGATGATGGACATTAGCAGTTCTAGCCCTCCAGTCCTAAAAGTAAATAAAAGCAATGAACCAGAACAATCCTAGGTTCATTCCACAGCCAAAGGGACATGGATGCCAGCCCAGTTTCCTGAAAGAAGTGTTTATGCACGTGGTAGTTGTGCAAAACATAATCTATCTTGTGTTTGACTATTACTTCAACATAACATGGATCGAAATTGGAAACGGACTCCAGCCATGTAGGTCGTTTCACAAAACATATAGTAACAGCAACATATTATGTGAGAAGCCCACTTCCATATTCCAGGCCACATGTATACCTAGGTATTTAAAACTCCCTTTTCCCACCTGATGTCTAGCCTGTCAATTTGTTGCTGACATGCTTCACGGTACCAGGAGGATTACAGACTTCTCTAGCTAGCTTTCAAGCACGAGACAATTTTGCTGACCAACCTACCTGGGTTAATCAAGGCAGGGAGGATATCAGTATATAGTACTACTCCCTTGGTGGTCGTATTCCATCCAAATTGGTGCACCAGATTATTCCTGTACATCCACTCAACCAGGAGCTCAAGACAGGAATATACATAGGGCTGAGCATTAACACCCATGCTGGGATCATCTCTCAGTATGGAAGGGTTGGGTGAGAACCCTTTTAATCCTGGCCCTCTCAACCCTACGTTCGATCATTTTAAACTAGGTAATACATTGAGGGAAAATATTTATCTTTTAGAAGGCCTTGAATGGATATTCACAATTAGGTAGGTGTTTTAAATGCCTTCTCAATATCAACCTGATTAGTGCATGTGGACTAGTCAGCTTGTAGTCTTGATCCAACACACACGGGATGGAAGGAATGCTTGCAATAAGTCGCACCACTGGCAGTCACTTGGGGTAACAATCCAACCCACAGTCTTTTTGCCCACCGTACCACGTCAGTTTATATCCAGCCACATGCAAATCAATCTAGACCCTGCTTTAATAGGGATCGTCCTACCTGAATTGCCAGGCCCTCCCTGAACAGAAACACAAGCAACTCAAGACCAATTTCACCCAGATTGGGGCTAGTCACTCAGATGTAGCTTGGTTCCAGTGGCACAGTGAGCACCGTACCTACTTGTGGCATACTGTGGCCACTTAGGGCATTGCATCAAAGACATGATAGGTGATGGTAAGAATGCTTGCAAACAACAGCCTAACCACTAGCAATCACTCATTGAAACATTCCAAATGATTGTTCTTTTGCCGCCTCAGTTTGGACTTAGCCACTTGCAAGTCAGTCTTGACCCAGCTCCAATAGGAAAAGTCTGACACAAACTGCCAGGCTAGTTCTCACTGAACCACAACACAAGCAACACAAGACCAGTTTTGCCCTGTTTGAGGCTTGTTAGTTGTGTGTAGCATAGTTCCAGTGGCACAGTAGAGCATGGGACCCACGTCTGGGCATACCCTTGCAACTTAGGGCGTTATGAGAAAGGCATAAAAGCTGATGGAGGAATTCTTCCAATAAGTCTAACGATGTGCAATAGCTCTCGCAACAGTTGCTATTTCCTTATTTCTTTGTTAACGCGAATATTTTAATTTGAAATTATTAATGAATGACTATGTATTCTGAATAATGAAACTAGTAGAAAAAGATTAACGTAGAAAAATAACGTGCACGTTTGAAATTGTGACCTTGGAGAGCAACCACCAGAATACACAAATTATATTAAAAGAATAATTAACGTATATGAAATATTGAAAATGTATTAGATTAATGTGTCATATTGAGAGACATAACCTATGTTTTGTATTAATTGTAGGCCTTAACTTAGTGAGAGTCTTGGCCTAGTTTGCCAGGCCTCATGCAGAAGCTGTATTCCTTAGCGTTAATGGAAAGTGCTGACAAGCTGAACTAACCGTGAACTGCTCATTGTTTAATACAAATTTGCTTAGTTGAAACCTGTATGTGAACCGACGGACAGGAGATGATGGAACTAGAAATGTAACGATTAATGTGTAAAGCACACTGGGTGTACTTTCCC
Organism: Pleurodeles waltl; assembly: GCF_031143425.1. Classification (NCBI taxonomy): domain Eukaryota; kingdom Metazoa; phylum Chordata; class Amphibia; order Caudata; family Salamandridae; genus Pleurodeles; species Pleurodeles waltl. The sequence goes on along the minus strand of NC_090447.1, from coordinate 1,171,166,755 downwards.
AGGACTCGAACAATGAAGACACTGACTGGAAAAGAAGATGCAACATTTTCGATACCTGACAAGCTGGATGATGAGGACATCGTAAAGCGAACCAATCAACAACATGAGAACTATGAAATATTAGAATTCATAGATTTGAGTTACAAAATTTATTGGTTAGGGAAAAATCATATGATTAAGTGACCAATTGGGATTTAGGGGATAGTCTGGGTGACTTTGATATCACAACGTGACCGAGGGCAAGATGGCAGATGATGATATTAGGGGAGAGACTGCGAAATTATACTGTAGAAGAGATTTGAGATTCTGTCCTTGGGCTCATACTCTCTGATTGAGAGCCTGATGTGATGCTGATCGACTGATGACCTGAAGACGAAGACTGACTTTGTTGTTGATCCATACAGAGGATAGGTAGCTATGACAATATGACTGAACTATCTTTTTGTTCATTTTCTTTCTAGGTACCAACTTACCTGTCTAAAAAGTTTTTCTTAGCTAGGATGTTTTCTAAATTCTTGTTCTAAATTGTTTTGCATGAAGCCAAACATGCTGATGCTAATTTGGATTAGATAAGGGTTTCCCTTCTATGACGATTGATAGGTGACAGAGTCAAATGGTTGACGGACTGATTTGCTGAACTTAATGTCACATGTTGACTTATTGTCTTTGATTCATTTGTTGACATAAGCCATGCTTTATAATGTACTCTGATGCAAGTTCTGATTAGGTTATATTTTTGGTGCCTTCTAATGAATTAATACGGAATTGTTGGATTTGAATAAAGCTTGAACTAATTTCATGACTTAGTATTGTAACTAATAGGGAATAAAATTACTAAACATATACTGAGTTGTGGTTATTCATAACTGAAAGGTCATGGTGTGGTGATTATTATTGCTGATTGATGACTAGTCTAATGATTATTGAATATTTTGTATTGATTATTGAGAAACATTGGTCACACCATAGCTAGGATACTCCCATGCGCATTAAAAGGTTCATTAACCTATGTGCGTCCCCTTGTAAGTTTACTTATTAAGGCCCAGGTGCGCCAACAATGTTTGGTAGCAGCTTGATGGTTAGTTTCCTTGGAGACCTAGTTATGTGGTGACTGATTGTTATGGTGTTAGTTTGAGTTAGGTTAGTTGTTAATTATTATTGAGATTTAGATTTTTGTTTTCAAAATGGCAATTGTAGCAAGGATGATATCCCCTTAAGCCCAGAAATTACTTTCCCAGATCCTTGATCCTGCTAGTAGAGTTGGGTGTGTTCTCTGCGTTCTAGCGATAGTGTGAGAGTGATAGGTTGCGCTTGCACAGCTTATGCAAATCACAGGTGAATTGTGATGTATGTGAGGGAAATTAGGGAGTCTGCGTACTCCAGATGAGGTTTTAGTTGGAGTATGCGTACTCCACAGTATGAGAGTAGGGAAGTCGTCGAACTTCATATGTGTGTGCCACTTTGTGCTAAAAAATTGTCCACGTGGTTGTTGATGTACGGACCTTGTGCGGTCTAAGACTCCGGAGTATATTGACAAGTGTAGGAGACACTTGGTTATATGTTGGAATCTGTTTAGTTTAGTACGTTGATCGGGCGTGGTCAACAAGTCAGTGTGTGAGTTAAGTGGGTGAGAGAATATTTAGACTATGTGCACCAGGACAGACCCATTGATCATTTGAGAGTGAAACTTGCGGGTCGAATTTTGCTTGCAAATGTGGGAGACTGAGAAAGAGGAATAGCTGCATGAGCAAAAGGGCCAGCAGTGAAAATCCATAAGGTCTCTGAAGCGATTGTTACCTTCCTGTAGTAAACCAGCAGATTTGTTTTGGTTTGGTTTTTGGTCGCAATAATTTTGCGTTAGTTGTGAGGTTCAGAGTGTTAGGAGGATGAGCCACAAGACTTTGTCAGCCGCAGTACGTGTGAGTGTGACGTCAGTAGAGCCGCACTGGGATAGGTTAGTTAGTGAGAAGGGTCGCGCACGGGTTGGCAACCGTCCGTGAGAGGCAATTGGTTGAGGACGTGGGTGAAAGGAATCTTGGGAGTAAGTCATTTCCTGATTTGATTTGAATCCACAAAAAGAAGAAAAGATTAAGTTTTTCAAAGCATCTAAGAGTGTCATGAAAGGAGATACATATATTAAGGTGACAGTGGGGGAGCCTACCCCACCGGAAAATTCTCCGGCTTATATTGTGATGGAGGAATGAGGTATTGTGCTATGTCTTTGGTTAAAGCAGTGTTGCAAATTAACAGAGAAACTGGGAACTTTAACGTTTTCTGAGCATGGAACGTTGAGTTTGAGAATTTTAGATCAATTACGGATGGCATTGTATGAGACAAGGCCCCTTCCGAGACCGGCACAGTTTGAGGCATTAGCATTTTGGGAGCTGATAGCGAGACAGCAGTGTAGGAAGGTAGCCTCTTTCTAGCCCTGTTACCCCACTTCTTTTGGCCTGTTTGTGAGTATATGTCAGGGTGTTTTTACTGTCTCACTAGGATCCTGCTAGCCAGGGCCCAGTGCTCATAGTGAAAACCCTATGTATAGGTGTGAAGGGCTGGGAAGGAGCAGCCTCACCCAGCCTCTGGAAATGCTTTGATGGGCACAGATGGTGCCCTCTCTGCATAAGCCAGTCTACACTGGTTCAGGGATCCCCCCAGCCCTGCTCTGGCACAAAACCGGACAAAGGAAAGGGGAGTGACCACTCCCCTGACCAGCACCTCCCAGGGGAGGTGCCCAGAGCTCCTCCAGTGTGTCCCAGACCTCTGCCATCTTGGATGCAGAGGTGTGAGGGCACAATGGACAGCTCTGAGTGGCCAGTGCCAGCAGGTGACGTCAGAGACCCCTCCTGATAGGTGCTTACCTGGTTAGGTGGCCAATCCTCCTCTGAGGGCTATTTAGGGTCTCTCCTGTCGGTTTCTCGTCAAATAACGAATGCAAGAGCTCACTAGAGTTTCTCTGCACTTCCCTCTTCGACTTCTGCCAAGGATCGACCGCTGACTGCTCCATGACGCCTGCATAACCACAACAGAGTATCAAGAAGACTACCAGCAACATTGTAGCGCCTTATCCTGCCGGCTTTCCCAACTGTTTCCTGGTGGTGCATGCTCTGAGGGCTGTCTGCCTTCACCCTGCACAGGAAGCCAAGAAAAAATCTCCCGTGGGTCGGAAGAATCTTCCCCTGCCAATCCAGGCACCAAACTTCTGCATCACCGCTCCTCTGGGTCCCCTCTCATCCTAACGAGCGTGGTCCCTGGAACACAGGAGCTGGGTCTAAGTGTCTCCGATAGTCCAGTGGCCCTTCTGTCCAAATTTGGTGGAGTTAAGTCTGCAGAACTGCAGGTGCTCGGCTTCTGTGCACTTTTGTAAGACTTCCTTCGTGCACAGCCTGGCCCAGGTCCCCAGCACTCCGTCCTGCATTGCCTATCTTGCTGAGTTGGACGCCGACGTCGTGGGACCCTCCTTTGTGACTCTGAGTTGACTGCTGTCCTCAGATCTTCTAAGTGCCTGTTCAGATGCTTCTGCGGGTACTGCCTGCTTCTGCGTGGGCTCTCCGTGTTGCTGAGCGCCCCCTCTGTCTCCTCTATCCAAGGGGCGAGCTCCTGGTCCTTCTTGGGCGCTTGCAGCACCCAAAATCCTCAACTGCAACTCTTGCAGCTAGCAAGGCTTGTTTGCGGTCTTTCTGCGTGTGCATCCTCCAGCACACCGTGGGACATCTTCTGACCAAAGGAGAAGTTCCTGGCACCTTCCATTGTTGCAGAATCTTTGGCTTCTTCCACCCAGAGGCAGCCCTTTTGCACCTTCATCCGGGGTTTAGTGGGCTTCTGCCCCCCCTGGACACTTGCGTGACTCTTGGACTTGGTCCCCTTCCTTTACAGGTCTTCAGGTCCAGGAATCCGTCTTCAGTGTTTTGCAGTTAGTTGTTGTCCTTGCAGAATCCCTTATCTCGACTTTACTGTCTTTCTGGGGTAGTAGGGTAACTTTACTCCTACTTTTCAGGGTCTTGGGGTGGGGTATCTTGGACACCCTTAGTGTTTTCTTACACTCCCAGCGACCCTCTACCCACTACACTAGGCCTGGGGTCCATTCGTGGTTCGCATTCCACTTTTGGACTATATGGTTTGTGTTGCCCCTAGGCCTATTTCTCCCTATTGCATTCTATTGTTATTCTACATTGTTTGCACTACTTTTCTAACTGTTACTTACCTGATTTTGGTTTGTGTGCATATAATTTGTGTACATTACTTACCTCCTAAGGGAGTATATCCTCTGAGATACTTTTGGCATATTGTCACTAAAATAAAGTATCTTTATTTCTGATGGATACAACTACCTGTGGATTCCTCACCTAATGAATTCTCCCCATGCGTAGCATTCGACGGAAACTTCTCTAGCTCTGCACGTCGGCGAGGACGTCATAATTGCCCGACTCCACACGGCTCCGCCTGACGTCATCTTAGCAATAAGAGGCCCTCGCCGGCGTGCTGACGTCAGTTCCCTTTTTTCCGTGCCTTCGATAATGGTTACTTTTCTGGAAACCTGTATCGTTCGCTCTTCGGAAGGGATACTTTGTGTTTTTCTCAATGCCGGCTCCGAAAAAATCGGGTTTTAAGCCCTGCAGAGAGTGTGGAGGTCAGATGTCGGTGCCTGATCCTCACAACGACTGCCTTTGGTGCCTCAGTTCGGATCATGACGTCCAGGAATGCGGGTCATGTCAGAAGATGAATCTGAAGGGGTTGAAGGAGCGTGAGGCTAAACTATTTTGAGCCAAGTCGAAGAAGGAGAGGAAGAGGCAGGGAAGTTGACTCATAAGAAGCGGCGTCACCTTGACTCTTGGCATCAGTCCAGGAGTCGGTCGGAGTCGAGGTCTCGGTTGACTTGATGCCGTAAGTCTTGGGAAGTGAGTCCGACGGTGTTCCCACAGCCTGTGACTCCGCAGACGTCCCCGGCGCCGTCAGTCTTCGAGGTTGTGGAGCCTCAAATTCATCAGGCTTCTCCGGCACATCCAGGCGCACAAGAGTCCAGCCCGGCGCCGGCTCCTAGGGCTATCCTTCGTTCCCGGCTCAGGGGACGGATCCGACGGCATTTCTTAATGCCATGTTTGCCATATTCCAAAATATGGCTCCGGGAGGTGGTGCGCCAGCTGGCCCCACCGGTCCCCTTGCATTCAATCTCGGCGTTCTGGCTCCATACAGGCGACGCCGTTTATGCCGTTCTGTCCGGCTGGAGACTTTAACCAGGCGCCTCTGCCGGCGGCACAGCCGTCGACGTCGAGGGAGAGACCTTTGACGCTGTTGTCGGAGGAGATGGAGCCTCAAAGCCATATGGCGTCGTCGGATCCTGCGCTTTGTCCATGGCGCCGGTGGATCCATCTGAGGCGTCGGGAGGATCCGGAGATCCTGTCATGATGCCTTCTCGGCGCCATTCACCGACGTCGCTACACTCTGTCGACGCCGGGGCTGGAGGCCAAGTTGATATCCAGGTGGAAGGCTCTCAGGTTGCTGGAGGAAAGGGAATACCGGCAACAATTCCTTGAAGAGGAGGAAATTGCTGATCCCCAGAGTAAATTCCCAGGACTGGATACAGCGAGTGGGATTGATATTTCCCCAGAATGGGATCTGGCCTCCCCAGGGGATTATACAGAGGAGGCAGCCACCTTCCACTCAGTGATTAGGAAGGCTGCAACTTTTTTGGAACTTCCCTTACCTGCAGCTCAGGTTAAAACCAACCTGTTGACGGAAGTTTTGCACCCTGTCACAGCCATGGCGGATCCTCTTTTGCCGTTTAATGAGGCTCTTATGGAACCAATAGAGGAGGTGTGGAAGAAGCCTGTCACCTCTTCAGCTGTCAATAGGTCAGTGGCCAGGCGTTATAGATCTTGCAGCGGGGGACCCGGAGTTTTTGTCGAAACACCCTTCGCCAGAGAGTCTGGTCGTGCTGGCATCCTGTTCTTCGAGGTATGCCCCTGGTTCTTTTCCAGGAGTTCCATCTGGCAGGGAATCCAAGCGCATGGAACAATCAGCCAAGAAAGTGTTTTCGTCGTGTAGCATGGGGCTAAAATCTGCCAATGCTACCTGTATTCTTGGCAGGTACATACATGCCATAATGAACACGGCAAAGACTGTTCTTCCAGACTTGCCCCAGGACTTGCATGGCCTACTCTTGAGCGCTCAAGCGGTGGCTACGCAAGTCATTCAGTCAGGGCTGGATACCACAGACTCTGTAGCAAGAGCCATGGGGACTTCTGTTGCCACCAGGCATCATGCGTGGTTGCGCACTTCTGGATTTTCTTCGGACGTTCAGGCCACATTGTTGGATTTGCCTTTTGATGGGGCAAAACTATTTGGATCTAAAGCGGACTCTGCGCTGGAGCGCTTTAAGGAATGTGGGGCCACTGCTAGGTCATTGGGTCTGCAGGCTGCTTCCACCCCGTTTCGATCATTCAGGCGGCTGCAAGTTTTTGGAAGAGGAGCTTCCTTTCGTGGGAAAGCACAGCAGCCGGGGCAGCAGTCTTCGAGCCACCCTTATCGATCGTTTAAGGAGCGGGGTAGGGTCCGCACTAGAGGGGCCAACCAGCAGCAGCACCCTTCCTCTTTCTCTTCCTCCGGAGGGTTGCCACAAGGAAAGCAGCCCTAGTCCTCTTGCCATTGTCTCCCATGTCTCTCTGGTAGGGGGGAGGCTTTCTCTTTTTCTTCCCATGTGGGAGTCCATAACATCAGATTCATGGGTCATCAGTGTAGTGAGAAAAGGCTATGCTCTTCCCTTTCAGGAGATTCCCCCTCCCTTCCCTCCCTGTCCTTCCTTTTGTTCAGAAGATCATCTCCTGATGCTCGAGCAGGAGGTTCTCTCCCTATTGTTGAAGGGCGCAGTGGAGTTGGTTCCGGAGCAGGAGAAGGGTCGGGGTGCTATTCGAGGTACTTTGTGATTCCCAAAAAGAATGGTCGCCTGAGACCTATCTTGGACCTGAGGATTTTGAATTTGTTCCTCAAACAGGAGAAATTCAAAATGCTGACTCTAGCACAGGTGCTTTTGGCATTGAACAAGGAGGATTGGATGGTGTTGGTCGACTTGCAGGATGCTTATTTTCACATTCCCATTCTCAAGTCACACAGAAAGTATCTCCAGTTTGTGGTAGGATCTCAGCACTATCAGTTTGCGGTCCTTCCTTTTGGTCTTACTTCTGCACCTCGGGTCTTCACGAAGGTGATGGCGGTTGTTGCAGCAGACCTCAGGAGGAAAGGGATAGCAGTATTCCCTTACCTAGACGATTGGTGGATCAAAGCTGAGTCTCTGGGGCTTGTGTTGCATCATCTGCAGCTGACAACCCAGTTGTTGTTCAGCCTGGGTTTTTCAATAAATGTGCCCCAATCTCACCTAGAGCCCTCTCAACGCCTTCTGTTCATAGGGGCAGTATTGGACACAACATTGAATCGGGCCTTTCCTCCGCACAGCGGATCCAGGTCATTCAGGTGTTGATTCCCATGTTTCAAGAAGGAGCAGTGGTTCCAGTCCTCAAGGTCCGTCGTCTGCTCGGTCTGTTCGATTCTTGCATTCTGTTGGTCACTCATACACGCTGGCACATGAGGGCTCTTCAGTGGTGCCTCCGCAGGCACTGGTTTCAGCACAGAGGAGTTCGGGGAGTCGATAAGGATCTCCAGAGACACTGCAGTGGATCTCCGATGGTGGGCTGCGGACGGCAAACTTTCTCAAGGAAAGCCGTTTTCGCTGCCTACTGCGGTGACCACGGTGATAACGGATGCTTCCACTTTGGAGTGGGGAGCTCATCTGGGGGATCTGGAGATCAAGGGTCGTTGGTCTCCAGTAGAGCAGATGTTTCATATCAATCTGCTGGAACTGCGGGCGATTCGTTTGGCCCTCAAGGCCCTCCTCCCTTCCCTTCGCGGTCAGTCGGGTCAGATTCTAACAAACAACACGAGCACAATGTGGTATATCAACAAGCAGGGAGGTGTAGGGTCGTAACTTCTTTGCAGAGAGGCTCTGCGACTCTCGTCCTGGGCTCGGGACCATCGGCTTTGCGTAACAGCAAACCATCTGGCCGGGGTTCAAAACGTGAGGGCGGACAGTCTCAGTCGTTTCTTCTCAGACGACCACGAGTGGCGTCTCCATCCGGATCTGGTTCTTTACATCTTTCGGATGTGGGGTTTTCCCTGAATAGACCTGTTTGCCACTAGGGAGAACGCGCACTGTTCGTTCTACAGCCTTCAGTATCCGATGCAAGGAGCGTTGGGGGGCGTGTTTCAGATGTCCTGGTGCAGCCAGTTGCTTTACGCGTTTCCCCATTCCCTTGATTCCTCGGGTTTTGAGGAAGATTCGCCAAGACCGGGCCCAAGTCATTCTATTAGCTCCGGATTGGCCACAAAGGGTGTGGTATGCAGACCTTCTCCAGCTCTTGCTGTGCCCTCCGCTCCGTCTCCCTCTCAGGGCAGACCTCCTCTCGCAGTCACAGGTGCAGGTTCTACTCCCCCACCTCCAGAACCTTCATGGCTGGAGATTGAACGGGGCAACCTGAGTGCTTTTTCTCTCCCACCAGAGGTGGTGGATGTTCTTTTATCGGCCAGGCGACACTCCACCAAATCGGTCTATGCTAGTAGGTGGGCTAAATTCGTCCATTGGTGTAGAGAGCAGCAAATTAATCCCTTAAGTGCCCATCTTTCAGATATATTGTTATTTGCTTTGTCGTTGGCAGAGCGTGGTTGTGCTGTGGCCACTGTTAAAGGCTATCTTTCAGCCCTTTCGGCCTTCTTATGTCTTCCTGATCAGCCCTCTCTGTTCAAATCTCCTTTGGTTTTAAGATTTTTGAAGGGGCTTACTAATAGGTTTCCTCCCGCTCCTTTTGTCATGCCACAGTGGGACTTGAATCTGGTGTTAACTTTTTTGATGGGCTCTCCCTTTGAGCCTCTTCATTCTTGTACCCTTGAGGTATTTGTTTTTAAATACTGTGTTTCTGACGGCCATCATGTTCACCCGCCATTTACAACTTTTTATAAAGACAAGGTGGTTTTGAGGACCAGGGCGGCTTTCCTCCCCAAGGTAGTGTCTGTTTCACTTGGGGCAATCCATCACTCTCTCGACGTTCTACCCTCCTCCGCATCCATCTAAGGAGGAGGAAAGACTCCATCGTCTGGACCCCGGGAGGGCTCTCAGCTTTTATATTGACAGGACGAGAGAGTTCCGCTTGGATGACCAACTCTTTATTGGATACGTGGGGAAGAGGAAGGGGAAGGCCGTCCACAAGCGAATGCTCTCCAGGTGGGTCGTTCTTTGTATTAAAATGTGCTACTCATTGGCGAAGAAGGATCCTCCTGAGGGGATCAGAGCCCATTCCACCAGGGCTAAGTCAACCTCATCGGCCCTGGCCAGAGGTGTTCCGGTGGCGGACATCTGTAAGGCCGCGACTTGGTCTTCCCTCCACACCTTTGTTAAGCATTAATGTCTGGATTCGGAGGTGCGGAGGGATGGCCATTTTGCTCGGTCTGTGCTGCAGGAGTTCCTGGTGTGACTGGACAGACACCCTCCGCCGAGGTGGCACTGCTTTGGGACTCTATTCATTAGGTGAGGAATCCACAGGTAGTTGTATCCATCAGAAGAGCAAGATACTTACCTTCGGTAACACTTTTTCTGGTGGATACAATAGCTACCTGTGGATTCCTCACGGTCCCTCCCGCCTCCCCGGTGTCTGTCTGGTCATACCTGGATCTCCTTGGGTGTGCATTTGTATATTTTGTTTATGTATATTTGTGTATATATATATATATATATATATATATATATAGTTGTATTTCTGTTTATTTGCAAGTTCTAAATTTTGTTCATAATGGAGTAGAACTTTAAGAAGGTGTATTAGTATTCTTTCTATTATTGGCGATTACTTTTTACATAAAAAATTGGATATAGTTATGAAGGTTTGGGATTATCAATATTTATCCATTCGTTTCAAAGGCACGTCAAAAATGGCGTAAACTGACATCAGCACGCCGGCGAGGGCCTCCTATTGCCACTATGACGTCAGGCAGAGCCGCGTGGAGTCGGGCAATTGTGACGTCCTCGCCGAAGTGCAGAGCTAGAGGAGTTTCCGTCTAATGCTACGCATGGGGACAATTCTTTAGGTGAGGAATCCACAGGTAGCTAGTGTATCCACCAGAAAAAGCGTTACCGAAGATAAGTAACTTGCTCTTTTAGTAACTCTGAGTATTTTGTTTTCTTGTGATATAGTGCTATATGATATAAGTGATATAGTAGGAGCTTTGCATGTCTCCTAGTTCAGCCTAAGCTGTTCTACTATAGCTACCACTATCACCCTAAGCTGCTAGAACACCTCTATTCTACTAATAAAGGATAACTGGACCTGGCACACGGTGTAAGTACCACAAGGTACCCACTATAAGCCAGGCCAGCCTCCTCCATTGGTGGTGCAGCAATGGGATAAGTACTTGTAACTGCTTTACCACTTTGTCATTGGTACTGTTCATGAGAAAAACATATACCAAATATTTCAATATATTCACATTGAACCAAAAAAGTTTACTGTTCTGCTCTAAAACTTTCTACAAAGTTTCTGAAAAGTTCTGAAAACTTTTAAATGTTTTCAAAAAGTTTGAAAACGTTTTTCCTCTGTGCTTTCAAAAGTTCTAAAGCTTTTTTTCTCTCTGTCTTAAACCTTTTCTATCATGTCTTCAGTAGAGCTCACTCCCAAAATTGTTCAAGCAACCTATGAACGTTTAAACTTTAAAAGTTTGAGGGGTCTCTGCATAGAAAGAGGTTTAACCATTGGTAAGAATCCTACAAAAGACTTTTGCTTTAACCGTCTCCTAGAAAGTGACCAGAACCAGTCTGGCCCATCTCAGGAACAGGAGGTAGGAGGGGAAGGTACCCAGTCAGACTCAGAGGAGTTCCCTGAAGAGATTGGGGAGGGTTCTTACAAAGACCTGCCATCTAGCAGGCCACCTAGTGACACTGGTAGTGGGAGAGGGTCACACATTAGTAGGGCATCTTTCACTCCTAAAGGCCAGGTTACTAGGGTCCAGCCAGTTAGCGACAGGTCTCTCTCTGCCAATTCCCACATCTCCTCTTTATCTAAACATTCCCAAGCCTCCCACCATGAGGATAACTTAATGGAAAGGGAACTCAGAAAGCTGAGGTTGGAAGAGGCCAGACTGAAGCTTAAACAGCAGCAGCTGGCCTTAGACAGGGAATCTCTGGATGTAGAGAGGGAAAGACAGAGATTGGGGTTAGTTCCCCATGGTGGCAGCAGCAGTATTTCTGATAGCAATCTTGTTAGAGAGCAAGATTCCAGAAATCTGCATAAGATAGTCCCCCCTTACAAGGAGGGGGATGACATTAACAGGTGGTTTGCTGCACTTGAGAGGGCCTGTATGGTACAGTTGGTCCCTCAAAGGCAGTGGGCTGCTATCTTGTGGTTATCTTTCACTGGTAAGGGTAGGGATAGGCTCCTTACTGTCCGAGAAAGTGATGCTAATAATTACAAAGTTTGAAGGATGCACTCTTGGATGGATTTGGCTTAACAACTGAACAATACAGGATTAAGTTCAGAGACACCAGAAAAGAGTCCTCAACACTGGACAGACTTTGTAGACTGTTCAGTGAAGGCCTTGGAGGGTTGGGTGCATGGCAGTAAGGTGACTGACTATGAAAGCCTGTATAACCTGATCCTGAGAGAGCATATTCTTAACAATTGTGTCTGATTTGTTGTACCAGTACTTGGTAGACTCAGATCTGACCTCTCCCCAAGAATTGGGAAAGAAGGCAGGCAAATGGGTCAGAACAAGAGTGAACTGAAAAGTTCATACAGGAGGTGACAAGGATGGCAAGAAGAAGGATGGTGAGAAATCTCAAGATAAGCATGGGGATAAGAGTAAAACTAAAGATCCTTCTTCAAATCCTAAACACTCTTCAGGGGGTGGGGATAAATCAACTTCTTCCTCTTCTTCACAACCCAGACACATTAAAAAGCCTTGGTTCCATGTGTGTAAAAATAAATGCCACAGGCCAGGGGATAAGTCCTGCCCAGGTAAACCTCCTGAGCCTACCACCACTAATACATCAAACTCTGGTGCCCCTAGCAGTAGTGGTAATAGTGGTGGGACTGTTGGCAACAGTCAAAATAAGGGTGTAGTTTGCTTCACTTATGGGTCCATCATAGAGACTGGGGTAGTCAGTCCCAAGACAGTTTCTATCACACCTGGTGGCATTGGCCTTGCCACACTGGATGCTTTTCCCTTACAATGGATAAGTACAGGCAGTTTCAATAAATGGTGTTGAGGCTCATGCCTACAGGGACAAAGGTGCCAGTATCACTTTGGTGACTGAAAACCTAGTGTCTCCTGCACAACACATCATTGGACAACAGTACAAGATTATTTATGTCCATAACTCCACTAAGTTCCTTCCCTTAGCTATAATTTAGTTTAGTTGGGGTGGAGTTACTGGCCCTAAGCAGGTGGTAGTATCACCTAGATTACCTGTAGACTGTCTCTTAGGTGAGGACCTAGAGGCCTCAGGTTGGACTGAGGTAGAGTTTAATACCCATGCAGCCATGCAAGGTATCCCTGAGGAATTGCTTCCTCTCATTTCAGCTGAAATGAAAAAGCAAAGGAGAGAAAAAGGCCTGAAAACTCAGGATCCTTCTCCAACAACAGGTAAAAAGGGCATCAAAGTATTCCCTACCCACCCTACCATTCAGGATACCATTGCTGTGGTGGGAGAAACCTCTCCTGGGGTGGCACCTGTACCAAGGGAACCATCAACTAGCACAGCTGAACTCCCTGAGGTAGACGTACCTCTCTGTGGGATAACTAATATTGGTGGGAAAAAGTGCACCATTTTAGTTAACATGGAGCATCCCTCCAACCCTCCCAGAGAAACCTTAGTGCAGCAACCCTGCATTGCCTCACAACACTTAGGACAGCAGCCCTGCCCTAGTGGGGAGCTCATAGGACAGCATCCCTGCCCTGCTTCAACTCAGGAGAAACAGCATCCCTGTTCTCTCTTACAGTCATATGGACAAAGTTTTTGCCCCGCTATGGCTTTACTGAGACAGCATCCCTGTCTGGCATTCTCATCACTTGATATAGGTCCAGTGGACAATTCCCACTGCTCTAAACTTAAACATACTAATAAGAACTTTGAGAATATAACTTCACATTGTTGGCTAGCTAAAAAAACTTCTAACAGGGTGGTTTACATCCCCACAGGGAAGTAACCATATAGTTGATGATAAAGGGAGTAACCAATCTATTGAAGAGCTAATCTCCAATTATCCCCACTTAGACAATAAAGACTCAACTGGCCAAGGTTAGCCTTATTGTCCTTCATTTGGGGGGGGGGGGGGGAGCTTGTGTAGGAAGGTAGCCTCTTTCTAGCCTTTTTACCCCCCACTGTTTGTGAGTATATGTCAGGGTGTTTTTACTGTCTCACTGGGATCCTGCTAGCCAGGGCCCAGTGCTCATAGTGAAAACCCTATGTTGTCAGTATGTTTGATATGTGTCACTGGGATCCTGCTAGCCAGGACCCCAGTGCTCATACGTTTGTGGCCTGTATGTGTTCCCTGTGTGGTGCCTAACTGTATCACTGAGGCTCTGCTAACCAGAACCTCAGTGTTTATGCTCTCTCTGCTTTTAAAATTGTCACTGCAGGCTAGTGACTAATTTTACCAATTCTCATTGACACACTGGAACACCCTTATAATTCCCTTGTATATGGTACCTAGGTACCCAGAGTATTGGGGTTCCAGGAGATCCCTATGGGCTGCAGCATTTCTTTTGGCACCCATAGGGAGCGCAGACAATTCTTACACATGACTGCCACTGCAGCCTGAGTGAAATAACGTCCACGTTATTTCACAGCCATTTTACACTGCACATAAGTAACTTATAAGTTACCTATATGTCTAACCCTCACTTGGTGAAGGTTAGGTGCAAAGTTACTTAGTGTGTGGGCACCCTGACACTTGCCAAGGTGCCCCCACATTGTTCAGGGCAAATTCCCCGGACTTTGTGAGTGCGGGGACACTATTACACGTGTGCAAAACATATAGGTCAATACCTATATGTAGCGTCACCATGGTAGCTCCGAACATAGCCATGTAACATGTCTAGGATCATGGAATTGTCACCCCATACCATTCTGGTATTGGGGGGGGCAATTCCATGCAGCCCCGGGTCTCCAGCACAGAGCCCGGGTACTGCCAAACTAACTTTCCGGGGTCTCCACTGCAGCTACTGCTGCTGCCAACCCCTCAGGACAGGTTTCTGCCCCCCCCAGGGCCTGGGCAGCCTGGTCCAGGAAGGCAGAATAAAGGATTTCCTCTGAGAGAGGGTGTTACACCCTCTCCCTTTGGAAATAGGTGTGAAGGGCTGAGGAGGAGTAGCCTCCCCAGCCTCTGGAAATGCTTTGATGGGCACAGATGGTGCCCTCTCTGCATAAGCAGTCTACACCGGTTCAGGGATCCCCCCCAGCCCTGCTCTGGCACGAAACTGGACAAAGGAAAGGGGAGTCACCACTCCCCTGACCAGCACCTGCCAGGGAAGGTGCCCAGAGATCCTCCAGTGTCCCCCAGACCTCTGCCATCTTGGATGCAGAGGAGTGAGGGCACAAAGGACAGCTCTGAGTGGCCAATGCCAGCAGGTGACGTCAGAGACCCCTCCTGATAGGTGCTTATCTGGTTAGGTGGCCAATCCTCCACGGAGGGCTAATTAGGGTCTCGCCTGAGGGTTTCTCGTCAGATAACGAATGCAAGAGCTCACCAGAGTTCCACTGCACTTCCCTCTTCGACTTCTGCCAAGGATTGACCGCTGACTGCTCCAGGACGCCTGCATAACCGCAACAGAGTATCAAGAAGACTACCAGCAACATTGTAGCACCTCATCCTGACGGATTTCTCGACTGTTTCCTGGTGGTGCATGCTCTGAGGGCTGTCTGCCTTCACCCTGCACTGGAAGCCAAGAAGAAATCTCCTGTGGGTCGACGGAATCTTCCCCCTGCCAACGCAGGCACCACACTTATGCATCACCGGTCCTCTGGGTCCCCTCTCATCCTGACGAGCATGGTCCCTGGAACACAGGAGCTGGGTCCAAGTGTCTCCGACAGTCCAGTGGCCCTTCTGTTCAAATTTGGTGGAGGTGAGTCCTTGTCTCCCCACGCCAGACAGTAATCATGTGAACTGCAGCTGCTCGGGCTTCTGTGCACTTTTGCAAGACTTCCTTCGTGCACAGCCTAGACCAGGTCCCCAGCACTCCATCCTGCATTGCCCAACTCGCTGAGTTGGACCCGACGTCGTGGAACCCTCCTTTGTGACTGAGTCGACCGCTGTCCTCAGATTTTCTAAGTGCCTGTTCAGGTGCTTCTGAAGGTGCTGCCTGTTTCTGCATAGGCTCTTCATGTCGCTGAGCGCCCCCTCTGTCTCCTCCTCCAAGGGGCAACCTCCTGGTCCTTCCTGGGCCCTGGCAGTACCCAAAATCCTCAACTGGGACTCTTGCAGCTAGCAAGGCTTGTTTGCTGTTTTTCTGCGTGGAAACAACTCTGCATCCTCCAGCGCGCCGCCGGACATCTTTTAAACAAAGGAGAAGTTCCTGGAACCTTCCGTTGTTTCAGAATCTTCGGCTTCTTCCACCCAGAGGCAGCCCTTTTGCACTTTCATCCCAGGTTTAGTGGGCTCCTGCCCCCCCGGACAAGTGCGTGACTCTTGGACTTGGTCCCCCTCCTTTACAGGTCCTCAGGTCCAGGAATCCGTCTTCAGTGTTTTGCAGTCAGTTGTTGTCCTTGCAGAATCCCCTATCTCGACTTTACTGTCTTTCTGGGGTAGTAGGGTAACTTTACTCCTACTTTTCAGGGTCTTGGGGTGGGGTATCTTGGACACCCTTAGTGTTTTCTTACACTCCCAGCAACCCTCTACCCACTACACTAGGCCTGGGGTCCATTTGTGGTTCCCATTCCACTTTGGGAGTATATGGTTTGTATTGCCCCTAGGCCTATTTCTCCCTATTAAATTCTATTGTGATTCTACATTGTTTGCACTACTTTTCTAACTGTTACTTACCTGATTTTGGTATGTGTGCATATAATTTGTGTATATTACTTACCTCCTAAGGGAGTATATCCTCTGAGATACTTTTGGCATATTGTCACTAAAACAAGGTACCTTTATTTTTTGTGTTTTCTTGTGATATAGTGCTATATGATATAAATTGTATAGTAGGAGCTTTGCATGTCTCCTAGTTCAGCCTAAGCTGCTCTGCTATAGCTACCTCTATCAGCCTAAGCTGCTAGAACACCTCTATTCTAATAATAAGGGATAACTGGACCTGGCACAAGGTGTAAGTACCACAAGGTACCCACTATAAGCCAGACCAGCCTCCTACAAGCAGCAAGAAATAAAGTTTCAGAGGAGAATAAGGAAAGTGGTGAAGGCTCTAGCAGAAGCAAGATGGGGTTGGGAACAGAAAAAGTGAAGAAGGAAGGAAGGGAAAGAGGAGACTAGCAAGAGTGATAAGAGTTCTTCTGGGAAGAAAAAGGCGAAGAAGGCTCCCATAATAGAGGAGGACTCTGATGTGGAGGATCTTAAGATGCTGAGGGACCGACCTCCACCATATGCGGTGCATGAGGGGAGTCCGAGTACTAGTTCTACGCCAACTGCCCCAGCACAGGCATCAGGTCCAGTACAGATTGATAATGGACAGGTACAAGGGGTAGTGCAGAGTACTCCTAATGCGTTGACAGCTTCGGTAGTGCAGACAGAGATGCATCTGCCACTGATAAAGAGAATTTATCCTGAAGTGCCGATTCTTGAGACAACTTCGAATCTAGTGGTGCCTACGGAGCAAGTAGTTCCGAGACCATTGCTGGTCCAGACTGAGCCGCCTCCGATATTGATGCCCCAGGCACAGCCACAGGGTATGCCGAGGTTTACACCAATGACAGGGACACAGTTAGATTTGACTCCAGTAATGAATCAGAGTATGAGAGTAACTCTCCCACAGAATGGGGGTGCTAGAGCAGACCCAGATGCAATATCGCTGCTGATTACTGTTGGTCCAGCGGTACCATTGTTTGTGCAGAAGAAGCCAATCACAGGAGAACAAGGTGAAATGTCACACAGTCTTGTGAGGAGGGGGTGAGAGAACATGTGCCGGCAGTTTCGTCTATGGGTCAGACCTTTGATGGATCGAGGTCACTAATGGATCTCAGTCCACTTGTTGCACTTCCCGATGCTGTAAATGCCCCAAGTGTAGGCAGGAGCTTGAAGCATTTGACACTGCAACCTCCAGGTGCAGTGGTACAACAGGTGCCATCACCAAATGCAAGTAACATTACGTTACAGGGATTGACAGCACAGCAGCTGAATGAGTGGTTAGATGGTTTGAAAACCCCACACAAGGTGTCCAAGAGTGAAGAGCAGATTGATCGTGTTAGGCTGGCTACAGAAATAACTGAACTAGTCGTGGGATCAATGGGAGTAAATAGGTTAGAATCCTATACGGAAGAAGAGTTAAAATACTTATGTCTGAGGATCACGAGGGAGGTGGGCAAGATACATCAGAGGTTTGCAGACTTAGCAGAAAAACATGATATAGAAATTGGAAAAACAAAGCATCTGAAAAGAAGCTACAGGTTAGATTTTGAGGCCAAGGATTTCGAACACATAAGGTCAGCTGGAATGAAAGCGCATCTTAAAGAAATATTGCAGAGTGCACAGATTTAGGGAGCATTAGAAAAGGGGGAAGGCAGATGGGCAAAGAAGAAGGATAAACTGAAACGAGATTCACAAGAAGGGTCCGAAAGTGTACAAAAAGATAAGGATCCGGTGAAAATTTTACCAATGAGGGAAATCCCAGGAGGGCAGTTTGTTCATGTTCCTTGGCACAGGAGTGATATTCTGTCATTCACAAATGGTTATTCAAAGCTGAGGGCGAAACCAGTCGAATGGTATCAGCAGACAGATACATTTGTGAAGCTTTGGAAATGTCTGTGGGAAGACCTGAATACTCTGTTGGAGATAGTGGTTGTGGCTGATTTATGGGTTGAGTGCAAGAGAGCAGTAGATTGGCCGACAAGTGAACCAGAAAGGGATAGAACTACAGGTGCACCATCACCTGAGGTAATGAAGCATTATTATAAGGTGGTTGAGTTCCTGAAGACGAGAATTCAGCCTAAAAGTATTGATTGGCAGAGAATTGACAGGACAGTGCAGGAGGTAAAGGAGTCAAAACATGCATACTATGAGAGATTGTTGAAGACGTTCAAGGAGTACAGTGGTAAAGAAGCAATTGAGCCAAAAGACATGTTGCATTTTGTGTACAGGTTCGTGGAAGGACTGAGACCTGAAATAGGTCAGATGATTAATAGTCATTTGATTTGTTGGTAAGTGAAGCCGATGAATGAGGTGTTGCAGTATGCAAAATACTGTAGTGATGAAATCAAGTTAAAGCAGAAGAAGCTGAGGGAGAAGGCGATGGTGATGCAGGTTAAGGAAGCTCCAACAGGGAGGTTTTATGCAGCAAATACCACAGCAGCAGGGAACTCTTATGTTCCAGCCTCACATGAGAGGTAGGGGTCGTGGAGTAAATAGGAATCGCGCACCAGATTTCAATACTGTTGTGGTTAAGAATGATGTGGAAGGGATGAAGAAGATGGTGCCGTGTCACATTTGTGGAGCTGTGGGACATTGGAAGCTGGACTGTCTGACGATGGTGCAAGAAGGTGTTGTTCAGCAAAGTGGTGATGTCAATACATTTCAAAATGTGAAAGTCCCAAGAATGAGAGGTCTTAATCCTAATTTTCAGAATAACATGAATTCGATGCAAAATGTTCAACCTATGCAGCAGGTGCAAGTGCCTTGTGCACAAATGGCACAGTTGCAACCAGTACAGCAGCTGGTGCCTAGACAGCAAATGCTGATACCTCAAACCCCGATGGAACAGCAACAGATGATGCTTACTCAACAGGTCACTGACACAGTGCACCAATTCCTGTTACACAGTGAAAATGAAATAAATGGTGAATGGATGAGTGATAGTTCGGATGAGGAGCCTTGTATGCTTGCAGCCTCCCTAGAGGTAGATCAGAGAGGACCTTTTGTGAGAGGGAAGGTGATGGGTCAGGTCTCACTTTTGGTGGACACTGGAGCTACACGCTCTACAGTGAGGAGTGCAGAGGTTCCTTATTTACCTCTTTCAGGAAGAACAGTTCAGGTTATGGGGGTAGTGAATAAGCATTTGACAAATCCAATCACAGATCCAGTGCAAGTTGAAATTGGCAACTTTCAGGGACTGCATAAGTTTGTAGTCTTTGATTCGAGTCCAGTATCCCTACTGGGAAGGGACTTAGGCCCTCATTACGACCTCGCCCGCCAAGATTGGAGATCCCCGCTGGGCGGGCGGGCGGAAACCTAGTTTCCGCCCGCTGGCCCAGCGGGGATCTCAGCCACAACACAGGAGCCGGCTCCAAATGGAGCTATGCAGACAGTGAAAAGCTGCACGGGGCCCTGTCAGGGGGCCCCAGCACTGTCCATGCCAGTGGCATGGGCAGTGCAGGGGCCCCGCGACTCCCCGTACCGCCAGCCTTTTCCTGGCGGTTCCTGGCAGCGCTGCCCTGGCGGATTACTACCGCCGGGGCCATTGTGGCGGGAAACCACCGGCCCCGGCGGTGCGACTGCGGCGCTTCCGCCGCGGTCGTAATGACCTGGGAAGCACCGCCAGCCTGTTAGCGGTGCTTCCGTCATTACAGCCCTGGAGGTCTTGTACCGCCAGGGTTGTAATGACCCCCTTAATGTGTAAGACCAAATGTTCAATTACTTGTTCGACTGTGGGACTAGAGATTTAGACAAATAGCCAATGATGAAGAAGAACTAACTCCAGAAAATGAGAGTGAAACTACCAAAGAAGAGTACCCATTGATTGAGTTTTTCCCCATGTTCACAGTGAAAGAGCTATATGCAGATTTGCAGGGAACAGTACAGGAAAACGTGTGGGATCTGACAGGTAAAGAAGTGGGTCTGATCAAGGGAGTGGAGCCGATTAAGGTTACTCTGAAGCCAAATGTGGTGTTTCCGCAGCTTCCCAATACAATATGGCACAAGATGTTCTGATGAAAGTGGTGCAGATAATTGGAGATTTTTTGAAGCAGGGAGTTTTGAAAGAAGTACTGAGCAGCCCATGTAATTCACCGATAATGGGTTTGAAGAAACCTTGTGGGAAGGTGCGAATTGTACAGGATTTGAGAAAAGTGAATGATATGGTGGTCAAGTGTTGTCCTGTGGTGCCAAACCCAGCAGTAATAAGTTCTAAATTCCATGTGATGCAGAATGGTTCACAGTGGTTGATTTGTCACAAGCTTTCTTTTCTGTGCCTTTTCATGAGGATAGTCAGTTTCAAATTCCTAGACATAGGGGGTTATTACAACATTGGCGGTATAAGGCGCTTACCACCGTGCAGAAGACCGCCACAGCTATTATGACACATCACGGAATCCGCCGAAATTCAGACACCCACACAATACAGCCACACCAAAGGTCAGCGATAAACATGCAGAAACAATTCCTCCACCTCCACGCCAACAGAAACATGCCCATGCCATTACGACCCACGAATCCACGCGGCGGTCTTTCAACCGCGGTATTCCACTGGCGGTACACACCGCCGTGCTCAAAATACACACACATCTACAAAACACCGCCACTTTGGACAATTACATATACACACACCTGATACACATACACACACCACTCCCACACACCAAAAACAATATAAAACACACACCCACATCACCCACAAACCCCTACAACCAAAAATTCAGAGAGAAGGCGAGAGGGAGAGCACAGAATCGAGAACCCCATCACACAGAGGCACACAACACCATCACCCACACAACATCCATGCGCAAAACACCACATACCACTACACTCACCACACTCATCAACACATACACCACCCCACACATCACACACACCACTCCATGTCACGCCAAAGACACCCCCGCTTCTCCGAGGAGGAGCTCAGGGTCATGGTGGAGGAAATCCTACGGGTAGAGCCACAGCTATTGGGCTCACAGGTACAGCACACATCCATAGCCAGGAAGATGGAGCTATGGCAAAGAATAGTGGACAGGGTCAACGCAGTGGGACAGCACCCAAGAAATAGGGAGGACATCAGGAAAAGGTTGAACGACCTACGGGGAAAGGTGCGTTCCACGGTATCCATTCACCACATTGCGGTACAGCGGACCGACGGCAGACCCCCACCTCCTCCCCCTCAACTAACAACATGGGAGGAGCAAGTCTTGTCCATATTGCATCCTGAGGGCCTCGGAGGAGTCGTTGGAGGAACAGACACTGGTAAGTCAAATCTTCACTATCATATCCCCCACCCTACCTGCATGCTATCACACATACCCAGAACACCCCCCAACCATCAGCACACAAGCCTCCACACAGGAATGCCTGCACTGGGGGTTCACGCACACCCACCCATTGCACACCATGAAACACACACATGCAATAATCATGTACTTCTACCCCCGCAGGAACCCGAAGGAACGTCACCACACCAGAGGGTCCAGACAACACCACTCCACCCCCAGAAGAGGCCCACAGTGACGAGAGCAGCTCTGCCCTACTGGATCTTGATGACCAGCCCGGACCATCGTGGGATTCAGGACAGTCGGTTCCCCTTGCCCAGCCACAGCCCAACACTGAACTTCCACCCTCTGGTAACACCAGCACAGCACCCACCCAGCGGGCCCAAACCTCCCTACCCAGGACAGGTCAATCAGCGGTGTGTCCACCACTACAGGGCACCCAGGCTAACCCAACACCCCAACAACAACAGGGACCTGGGGGCAGTGGTAGTGGGCACACGGTCCAGGGGACGGAGGCACACGAACATAGGGGAACTGGGAGGGCTGCTGTGCGACAGAGGGAGGACAGGCCAAGGGAACCAACTCTCCACAAGGCCCTCTCCTCCATCATGGGAGCATACCACCACTCCCAGGAGACAATGGCGACGGTCCTGGACAAGTTGCAGGAGACCCTGCGTCTGCAGGAGGAGCAGTATTTGGGGTTCAGGGAGGAACTCAGGACCATCGGCTCCACCCTGGGCACCATCGTAGGGGTGCTGACGGACATTCAAAAGACCTTGAGGGACACCGTGGCACTCCAAGGGGCCCCTGACACTTGGCAGGACGACGAACTGCCCACCACCTCCGCCGGCGCTAGTGGACAGGACGCCCCGCCACAGGACCACCACACCAGCACCCCATCCCCTGCAGACGGACAACCACCACGAAAGCGGGCCCTGAGATCCAGGAACAGGACAGAGCAAGATGGCAAGACCCCCGTCAGGAAATAAGACCACCCTGATTGTCCCCCCACTGTCCCACTTTGTTACCCTGTCCAAATCGGAACTACCCCAGCTCCACTTCCAATGCCCAGATGGGCAGTGCACCTGTGAGACTAATAGATTGGACTCTGCCATGGACATTCCTCCACCATCACCCATCCCCATTTTACAACCCCCCTCATTTTTTTGCACTTAAATAAACACCCTTGAAACACTAAATAAAATGGAGTCAGTCTATGTTTGTAATTTTGTATTATCAATTACAGTGTCATAATGGGTTACCCATTGGAAGGCAAACATACCAATGTCACACATCACAAGCCCTTCAAGGATGCAAGCAGTTGACACGTAGGTTACCACATTTGTGAAACTGAAATGGAAGGGGACCACTCAGTTAACAAATAGTGAGTGAAATTTCGGTACAGGATAGAGGTAGACGTGTGAAAGTGAATATAATGTTAAACCTGAAAATGTACTCACCTGTGTATCACTGGAAATATTGCTGTATGACTGACTCCCTGTTGTCGTTTTCTTCTTCCTCAGCTTCATCCTCATCACTTTCCACAGGCTCCACAGCTGCTACAACACCGTCATCTGAATCATCCTCCTGTAGAAAAGGCACCTGGCGTCGCAATGCCAAATTATGGAGCATGGAGCAGGCGATGATGATGTCACACACCTTCTTCGGTGAGTAGAATAGGGACCCACCTGTCATATGTAGGCACCTGAACCTGGCCTTCAGGAGGCCGAAGGTGCGTTCGATAACCCTCCTAGTCCGCCCATGGGCCTCATTGTAGCGTTCCTCTGCCCTGGTCCTTGGATTCCTCACTGGGGTCAGTAGCCAGGAAAGGTTGGGGTAATCAGAGTCCCCCAATAGCCATACACGGTGCCTCTGGAGTTCACCCATCATATCAGGGATGCTGCTATTGCGCAGGATGTAGGCAGACCATCTGGACATTCATCGAATGATAACTCTTCCTGTTCCTGTACACCTGTTCACTCCTGCGGGGGGGACCAGAGCTACATGGGTCCCATCAATGGCACCTATGACGTTGGGGATATGTCCAAGGGCATAGAAGTCACCTTTCACTGTAGGCAAATACTCCACCTCAGGGAAAATGATGTATCTCCTTATGTGTTTCAGCAGGGCAGACAACACTCTGGACAACACGTTGGAAAACATAGGCTGGGACATCCCTGATGCCATGGCCACTGTTGTCTGAATAGACCCACTTGCAAGGAAATGGAGCACTGACAGCACCTGTACGTCAGGGGGGATTCCAGTCGGATGGCGGATTGGTGACATCAGGTCTGGCTCCAACTGGGTACATAGTTGCTGGATTGTGGCACGGTCAAACCTGTAGGTGACGATTAAATGTCTTTCTTCCAATGTCAACAGGTCCACCAGCGGGCGGTACACTGGAGGATTCCGCCATCTTCTCATATGTCAGAGCTGACGGTGCCTAAGAAGGACAACTGCGAAGAAACAGTCACTATTCCTCCAGGTATGTACCCACAGTTACACACAAGACTACACCAGACAATAAACCCTTCCTGTATGTGTGTTGAGTATAGACCTCGGTATGTGTGACGCAGTTGAAAATAAATCCATGTGGGCCCCTGAAATGGCGGCTGTCTGACCTCTAAACTGGGACAATGGGATTGTGGGGTAACAGCGCTGGTGTTGCACACCGTCGCGGTAGGCGGTCGTAGACCGCGGCGCAATGCTGCATTGGTTAACAGTGGACCCTATGGGTCCCAGGAGCCAATGAACAGGTGCGCCGGCGGTGATGATGCGCACCGCCGCGGACGTCACCGCCATTTTCTATCTGTTCACTCACTAGATACCTGACCTTCGACAGGAGAGGACCTACACTGCTAGTGCTGCTGTGACTTCGGTCTGGAAGCGACGATGGCTGCTGCATCTGGGGAAAGGGCCCCTGCCTTCACTGCACATGAGTTGGAGAAACTTGTGGATGGGGTCCTACCCCAGTACACGCTACTCTACGGTCCTCCAGACCAACAGGTTAGTACACAGGGAGCACGTTGTATGGGCTAGGCCTGGGTGGAGAGGGCTGGGTGGAAGCGGGAAGGGGGCAGAGTACATTGAACAGTAATGCATGGGAATGAATGGGCCACTTGGCCAGAGTAGCGAGGGGGCCACTCACATTGACGGTGCAGTTGGTAATGACTGTTCCTCTTCCCTTGTGCATGTCATGTAGGTCAGCGCCCTCCAGAAGAGGGACATTTGGCGTGCCATCGCCAAGGAGGTCCGGACCCTGGGGGCCCACCAGAGACTGGGCACCCACTGCCGGAAGAGATGGGAGGACATTCGCCGCTGCAGCAAGAAGACGGCGGAGGCAAAGCTGGGGATGGCCTCCCAACGTGGGAGGGGTGCCAGTCGCACCATGACCCTCCTGATGTTCCGGATCCTGGCGGTGGCCTACCTGGCGTTGGATGGGCGCTTAAGGACATCACAGCAGACACAAGGGGGTGAGTACAACCTCATTCTGCGGACTTTGCGTGCAGTGGAGGGGTCTGGGTGGGGGAGGTGGTCTGTGGGTATCCCTAGGCCAGGCCGAGTTAGGTAGGCAAGGCTCCTCCGTAATGTAGGCCATGTGGCACTCTACCCCACCTCAGAAGAGTGACAAGTTGAGGTATAGTTGCCCCTGTGGCATCCATGTGCGCAGATTTCCACCATTGCCATGTAGGCCATATACCAGAAATTGCATGTGCAGAGGCCAGGAGCACGGCGTTATGCATGGGGCTGCTGCGTCTGTCTTGTCCGCCAACGGTAGCGGTATGCCATGCACTAAAACCCTCTTTCTTCTGTCTCCCCCCCCCTTTTCCTGCTCTCCCTGTCCTTTTGTACATCAGCATCATCAGGCGGAGGTACAGTGGCACCGGAGCACGAGGGAGCTGCATCCCACATGGCCATGGAGGGACACACCACAGACTCTGAATGCACCAGTGGGACGGAGGGCGAGGGGAGCTTCACGTTGGCCACCGGATCACCAACCAGCGACACGGACTCGTCCACCGATAGGAGCTCCCCTGTGGTGGCGGCACCATCTGTGCGCCCCACTACTACAGGGTCAGCCGCCACCTCCCCTACCAGCACCGCCCTCCCAGCAGCCCCTCAGCGTTCGCCCCGTGCCCACTCACCCAGGAGGATGGGCATCACCTTTGCCCCAGGCACCTCAGGCCCTGTCCCTGTCACCCCTGCTGCCCTCAGTGAGGAGGCCATTGACCTCCTCAGGTACCTCACTGTTGTGGCAGTCTACCATTGTGAATGCCATCCAGGGTGTAGAACGAGAGTTTCAACACTGTAATGCATTCCTGGAGGGCATTCATTCTGGTCAGGCTGCCCTTCAGCGAACCCTGCAATCTCTGGCCTCAGCACTGATGGCAGCCATTGTCCCTGTGTCCAGCCTCCCCCCTCCAACTTCCTCCACCCAGACCCAATCCTCTGCACCCCAGCCCATCCCAAGCACACCTACAGACCAGCATGCACACAAGTCAACACACACAAGTAGCTCAAGCAAACATAGGCACCACACACACACCACAGGCACTCACGCAAGCCTCACCCACATACAGACACAGCAACATCCACTGTCTCCACTGTGTCCCCCTCCTCCCTCCCAGTCTCGTCTACACACACACCTGCATGCACCACATCTACAGGCACTAGGACTCGCACCAGGACACCCAGCACCACAAGCCGCTCACCTGCACTCACCACCTCCACTTCCATTTACACGTCCCCTGTGTCCTCTCCCAGTGTGTCTGTGACGCCCCCTCCCAAAGTACACAAACGCCGGCAATCACTCACCCAACATCCATCCACCTCACGACATCCTCCAGTACCTGCACCTGCACCCAAAACACCTAAAGTGACACCTCCTACAACCACCTCCTCTTCCTCCACTCCCAGACCCCCTACAGCTACCCATCCTAGTATCCGTCAGAAACTGTCCCTATGTCAAATTGACCTTTTTGCCCCCCGCCTCCAATTCATCAGTCCCGTCGTAGCGCCTCAGCCAAAAAGCCTCCAGTACCAGTGGTGCGTGTTCCAGGTTTTTGGAGTGCACCGTCCACCAGGGTAGGCAGTAGGACCCGGAGCCAAGGCACTGGCAGCCCACCCCCAGTAAATGCTCTGAAATTGGGGAGTGGACGACGGGACCGTGTCAAGACTCCTGGTGGGACAACAAGTGAAATGGGATCCAAGGCGATTGGTGAGTCAGCTGTAACTCCAAAGAAGGTGGAGAAGGTCCAGAGGAAGTCTCCCCAGCCTGTTGTGAGTGTCACGGCGGAGAAGTGCGCCATCATTTTCGGCGGTCCAGACACAACCGCCAGCACCATCGTCACTGGTCCAGAGACCACCGCCAGAGTCACAGCCCAGGAGGGCACAAGTTTCGTCACTGGTCCAGAAACCACCGCCAGAGTCCCAGCCCAGGAGGGCACAAGTATCGTCACTGGTCCAGAGGCCAGCGCCAGAGTCACAGCCCAGGAGGGCCCAAGTATCGTTACTGGTCAGGAGACCACCGCCGGAGTCACAGCCCAGGGGGGCCCAAGTATCGTTAATGGTCAGGAGACCACCGCTGGAGTCAAAGCCCAGGAGGGCCCAAGTATCGTTACTGGTCAGGAGACCACTGCCGGAGTCACAGCCCAGGGGGGCCCAAGTATCGTTACTGGTCAGGAGACCACCGCCGGAGTCACAGCCCAGGAGGGGACAGGATGCCACAGCCCCGCTGGCCAATGATGTAACGTCATGCCACACACCAATGTCCAGTATGGAGATCGTCATGCCACACACCAATGTCCAGTATGGAGATTGTCATGCCACACACCAATGTCCAGTATGGAGATCGTCATGCCACACACCAATGTCAGTATCAGAACCTCCATGTCAAAGCACCGCTGAACAGGGCAGAGACCGCCATGTCAAAGCACCGCTGAACAGGGCAGAGACCGCCATGTCAAAGCACCGCTGAACAGGGCAGAGACCGCCATGTCAAAGCACCGCTGAACAGGGCAGAGACCGCCATGGCAAAGCACCGCTGAACAGGGCAGAGACCGCCATGGCAAAGCACCGCTGAACAGGGCAAAGACCGCCATGGCAAAGCACTGCTGAACAGGGAAAAGACCGCCATGGCAAAGCACCGCTGAACAGTCCTGAACAGTCCTGAACCGCCAAGGCAAAGCACCGCTGAACAGGGCAAAGACCGCCATGGCAAAGCACCGCTGAACAGGGCATGCACCGTGTAGGAATGAATGTACCGCCACATCAGGCATCCTTATCCCATGTGCAGCTGGGACAGTGACAGGACAGGAACTTTCACGGGGAGACTCATCCAGTCTGGGCACCAGTCCCCCTCCAGAACCAGTGGAGACCTGTATCTACTTGACGTGGCTTTAAACTCCCCAGGATGGCACAGTGGGCAAGCCACCCACTGTAGAGACTTGTGAGACTGTGGCTTTGCACTCACCCGGATGGCACAGTGGACAAGCCACCCACTGTAGAGACTTGAGAGACTGTGGCTTTCCACTCCCCAGGATGGCACAGTGGGCAACCCACCCACTGTAGAGACTTGAGAGACTGTGGCTTTGCACTCCCCAGGATACATCAATGGGCATGGAGCCCCGTCGTGGATCTGGCTTTGCAGTCATCTGGCTGAGGTGCCCCACCTTCCCTTCCCCCTGAGGTGCCTGTAGTGTTTCTATCTGATGCCCCGGCAGTGTTCTCTCCGATTTTGGCCAGGTATCTATTGTGGGCCTCGCCCATGCATTTTTGGACTGTTAGTGCACGGACATTGTTGTGTACATATCTGCACTACTTCTTGTATTGTATATATAATTATGTGTGATTTAGAGATATATATCTGTATATTTTTGTATGACATGTATATTGGCACATTACAATGTTTGACCGAAATTCGCTTTGTCTTTGCATTCTTCCGGGGGGATTGTGGGTTGTTAATGTGATATTTTTGACTGCATTGGTGTGTATGTTGTAATATGCGAGGGTGGGGGTGTTTGGTGGGTGTCCCCCTGACTTTTGCCTCCCCCCTCCCCGTGTCGTAGATGCAGTACTCACCGGTATCTTCTGCGCCTACGCCGCTGTTGGTCGTAAACGAGCAGAAAGACAAGGGCAGGTAGTATTTGGAGTTCCGGGTCCATGGATTCGTCGTTCCTCGTGGGATGTGTTCAGGGGAGCGTTTTCCCATAGCAAAAGCTGTTTCCGCCGTGTTTTTATCCTCGGTGAATCCGCCCCGGAAAAGGTGGCGGATTGGCGGCTTGTAATGGTGTGGGCGGTACATTGTCTTCCGCCTGTCTGTTGGCGGTGACCTCCACGCTGCTTGTCTGTACCGCCGTGGCGGATGGTGTGTTAAAGTGGCTGTCTTTGTTGGCGGTTTCCGCCAGGGTCATAATTCCCTTTTTTTGTCCGCCGGCCTGTTTGCGGTATTACCGCACCTTTTCCACCGTCTGCCAGGGTTGTAATGACCCCCATAGTCTACAGCTGGTGCAGGCTTCCTCAAGGGTACACGGAGTCACCATCCTTGTTTAATCAGATCTTGAAAAAGAACTTGGAGTCATTGGAATTGCCATACCAATCAACTCTGGTGCAATACATTGATGATTTGCTGAGTGCATCCAAAACAAGGGACGAGTGTAAATATGACTCGATTGCTCTACTGAACCACTTAGGAAAATTTGGTCATAAAGTGTCACCATTGAAATTCCAGTACTATCAGAAGACAGTGAAATATCCGGGTCACCAAATTGAGAAAGGGTCAAGGAAAATTTCCAAAGAAAGAATTACAATGATATTGCAGAGAAGTCCCCCGACTTCACAGAGAGATGTCAGGATGTTTTTGGGAACGTTAGGTTATTGTTGACAGTGGATTCCAAATTCTGCTGAGATTTCAAAACCATTGCAGCAGCTGACACATAAGGATGTTACTGATCCCATAACATTAGACCAGGACCAGATGAAGGCGTTTACTGAGTTAAAAGAGAGTTTGTGCAGAGCTCCAGCGTTGGGAAGGCCTGTTTACACAAAGCCATTCACATTGTTTTGTCATGAACGTGATGCTTGTTCTTTGTCTTGACACAGGTCCAGGGAGGTGCTTATCACCCAGTAGCCTATTTTTCAGCTACCTTGGACTGAGTTGCAGCAGCCTTACCAGGTTGTTTGTGAGCAGTTGCTGCAGTTGGTCAAAGTCGGTCACAGTGTGAGGGAGCAGTGATGGGATATCCCCTGACGGTAATGGTACCTCACTCAGTTGGGATTTTACTGACGAAAACACAGTATTTGACGGGTGCCCAACTGACAAGGTATGAGTAACATGTGTAACACTGAAAAGATGTACAGTGCTGAACCCGGCAACATTACTTCCAAGTGAAACTGTTGAAATTGAAAAGGAGGAAGACATTGAGCATGATTGTCTTGAGGTAACAAGAGCTGTGCACAAAACCAAGACCTGATATCAGAGATACACGATTGGAAGATGACCAAATTGTCTTTGTAGATGGTTCATATCTCAGAGATGGTACAGGATCACTGAGAGCAGCATATGCTGTGTGCACAATTACAGGTACTTTAGAAGTTTCCTGGCCTTGAGGAGTATATTCTGCACAAGTAGCAGAATTGGTAGCTCTTACTAGAGCGTGCCATGTGTCTGCTAGATTGAGAGTCACTATCTATACAGATAGCCAATATGAATTTGGAATTGTTCATGATTTTGGTCAGTTGTGGTCTCCGAGAGGTTTCCTGACCTCTAGTGGTTCACCAGTAAGAAATGTCGAAAGAATTAAAGAGTTGCTGTATACAATACAATTGCCTGAGCAAATTGCCATGGTGAAATGCAGTGCACATCTAAAGTCACAGGACTACGTGTCACTGTGAAATGGATATGCGGATCAAGTCACAATGTTTTGCGCATTGAACTGTATATCGTTCAAAGACAAATGGGAGTTGATTAATTGGTTAAAGGTGAGTTCCCACTTATTTGTATTAATTTATAGATATCTGATTGCCATAGGAAGTACCTAAATGTATAGTATATATATTTAATACATACTATGCTGAAATTAAAACATCTTTACAAACCACAAGCTTGACTAATGTCTCAGAAATTTTTCTCACAACATTAAGGAACATCGTATGCTTACAGAATAATGTACATTTAGGTACTTCCTATGGAAGTCAGATGCCAAAAAATGTATACAAATAAGTGGGAACTCACCTTTCACCAATTAGTTTACTTCATATATGGGGGACTAGGGTCCAATCCTCTGGTTAGAGCTCCCACAATCACTCAATCTCATCAGTGAACAGGCATTTTACACATACAAATAGTTTGCTGTCACAAATGGCGAGATACTATCATGGTCAGGCACGCATTGGGAGGGATGCCATGGTTCGTTTGTTCAAGATTGATTTGTTGAACCCCAAGTTTAGGCAGGCAGCTGAAGTAGTATGCCATCGCTCCGTTATTTGTCAGCAATTAAATGTGGGGAAAGGAACAGTGGTGGATTTAAGCCACATTGGAAGAGCAGGAGGTCCGTTCAGCAGAATGCAATTGGATTTCACTGAGATGCCTGCGTGTGGAGGTTTGAAATACGTGTTGGTAATTGTGTGCATTTTTAGTCACTGGATTGAAGCCTACCCCACAAGAAGGAACAATAGTCTCACAGTAGCGAAGCTGTTG
Source organism: Pleurodeles waltl (assembly GCF_031143425.1). NCBI lineage: Eukaryota > Metazoa > Chordata > Amphibia > Caudata > Salamandridae > Pleurodeles > Pleurodeles waltl. The sequence continues at coordinate 1,171,135,673 of NC_090447.1, read as the reverse complement.
CTTAGAGAGTTGATACCACGTTTCGGTTTTCCGATCTCTTTAGAATCAGATAGGGGAACGCACTTCAATAATGAGGTGATTAAACATTTGTGTGCAGCACTAAACATTGAGCAGAAGTTGCATTGTAGTCACCGCCCTAAAGCATCGGGACTAGTGGAACAGATGAATGGTACTTTGAAATCAAGAATTGCTAAAATGTGAGCAGCTACGAATCTGAAAAGGCCAGATGCATTGCCTTTGGTGTTGATGTCAATGAGAAATACACCTGACAGGAAGACAGGATTGTCGCCCCCTCGAGATCCATATGGGTAGAGCAATGAGATTGCCAGCAGTTCTGCCAAATGCACTTGTGAATATTACAGATGATATGGTGTTGGACTACTGCAAGGGTCTGGCTGATGTGGTGCGCTCTTTTTCTCAGCAGGTGGAGGCCACCACACTGCCACCAATGCACGATCCAGGGCACAACCTGACAGCTGGCGACTGGGTCGTTGTTCGAAAACATGTTCGCAAGACGTGTTTGGAGTCACTTTGGAGAGGGCCTTACCAGGTGAGTTTGACAACTACGTGAAGTGTGCACAAATCCCGAACTGGATTTACGCAAGTCACACAAAGAAAGTGGCATGTCCACTGGATCATGAAGAAGCGTTGTTGAGAGCACCAACAACTGTGAAGCAGGTTGCAGCACCTGAACCAGAAAAGGAGCAAAGAGAGCCTGAAATTGAGCAAGATCGGAAGATGGATCCATCACCCCTGTAAGAGACAAAGGTGAAGAATTACAGGAGGGTGCTGGAGAATCAATCTCAACGGATACAGCAGGAGAGCCTAGCACAGCAGGGGTTCTCCCAGAAGCAGACGGTGCTGAAAAACAGGGCAACTGCCAGACCAAGAAGGGGAGGGAGTTGAGCTAGATCAGAGTCTAAGAGGTCTGACTCCTCCTGAGCCTGTTGCAGGTCCTTCAAGAGAAAACACCATAGAGAAAGAGACAAGTCCAATTCTGAAGAGAATATTGTCAGAAGGATCGGAAAAAGGAGATAATTGGCCTTAATCGCAAGTAGAGAAAAGGAAGGAAGTAGTCGTAAATGAAACAATAGAGGAAAAAGTAGATACTACGAGAGAAGAAGAATTGAGTGAAGGAGAGTTGAGTGGTGATCGAAAGTTGAAGAGGAAAGGAATAGCAAGTTGAAGATACGCAGGTCCTGAATGGGCATATGCAACTACAAATGAATGGCAACATGAGTTCGTCTTTTTGTTTTGATAGGGAAGTTCCGAATCAATATTTTGATGTGACCTGAAGGTGATAAAGGAGCTGAATTGTTGAAACAATCTGAAAATATCTTGAGAAAAGAGACTGTTGAAAATAAATTGGCAGAGACATTAATAACCTGATCTGACATTGAAAACCGGATGTGACAAGCTGCTAATCGATTTTGAAGAAGGGAGAAAGGGGTTCCTGGATGTGAAACTAAACTGCTGAAAAATAATTGTCTATTTTGATTTTTGCCTCACTTTTCTAAGTTACTTCTGCTTTCTGATTCTTTACAGATCATGGCAGAGTTAAATAATCAGGTTAAGTGCTGTAAATATATAAGCATTGGATTGGCAATTATGTGTGAGATTTTGTTTATAGTAGTGATTGTGGGTGTGTCTGTTCTTGATGTGAAAGGAGCCAACCATGCTTCTGCTTTTGAGACTACTACATTAACGGCTTTGGAGAAGTTTAAGTTAGATGAGAAATATTTGCATGACTACACTAATGCTCAAGGAGAACTTTCTTCTAACGTCTTCTATCGCTTATTGAGTGAGTATGTTGCGACGATGAATGCAAGGGATTGTCTTGTGTGTACCCTAATTCCTTCGTCAATTGAGGAAGGAGTTACGTACCATAGTCTTCCACTAACATACGGAATAAGTTGTAGTCTGCTACTAACAAGATGCTATGATCAAGGGTATATTGAATATTTTTACTCCAACCATGATGTAGTGTTTTTGTTTGTTCCTATTATTAGGTATTTTAATAGATTAGCTAAGGATCACAACATAGTATTGGTTAGAGGATTCTTTGAACCCACACTAACGTTCGGGACTGCTTACGCTCACAAGAATAACTTAACATGCTTACACCTTTAGAGAAGAGCTTCTTAGGGCATACTGATCATAGAAGAAAGGCATTAAAGGAGAAGTTAGAAAAAGGCTCAGAGAAAAGGACTTACAAGAATGATTATGCTTGCAATTAAGACGCAAGGGAAATTAGCATTAGATGCATTACACGTAGGGAAGCTTTGTATATATAGGCCAAAATTACGCACTGGCAGTTTATTTGTGGGTACGAGTGAATATAGGCATGTGTTTTTGTTTCAGAGTAAATGGACTTTTATGTTGAATGGTCAGGACCCTGCAATTCCGGGGATTTATTATATTTGTGGACTTAATGCATATTACCGTCTTCCTAGAGGATGGTATGGGACATGTTATTTGGGGATAGTTTTCCCAAAGATTTCTCAGATAGATGACTTGAAAAAGTATCCGAAATTGACTGAATTACATCATAAAAGACAGAGGAGGGAATCCTCTTCAGCAGTAATGGGAGATATATTTGGTGCAGTGATTCCTTCAATGGGAGTCATCCTGAACTCGATTAAGATACGAAAGTTGTCTATATTGTGGATAACACGCTGACAAATTTTACAGGGGCAATACTCCTGATAGATACTGAATTGGCTGCAAATAGAGCTATGATTTTTCAAAATCGCCTTGCTTTAGACATCGTTCTAGCAAAGGGCAGCAGAGTCTGTAAAATTATTAACGCTAGGCATTGCTGCTCGTATATTCCTAACAACAGTAAATAGATAAGAGACTTACTTGCTAACCTGACTAACTCAAGTAGTGATTTGAAGGAATTGAAAGAACCAGGTGTTTGGGAAAAGGTTGGAAAAGGATTTTCTTCAGTAGGAAATTGGCTTAGTAATATTTGGAATGGGGTATTATTAAAAATTATACAGGGATATTGATCGTAATTGCTTGCATATTAGGATGATGGGGATCATGTAAATTGTGTCAAAAGATTAAATTGAAAAGGTCTAAAAATAATCAGAGGAGGGAATAATGAAACAGGGAAAGAACCTGTAGGGGAGATCTGAAAAGAAGACAAAATGCTGAAGAGATTGAATTATGAAACTGTTGATGGGTAAAAGTAGTGTGATGACATATTTAGTCATCAGAGGAGGGATTGTTAAAGCAAATGTTTTAATTTGAAATTATTAATGCATGTTTATGTATTCTGAATAATGAAATTGGCAGGAAAAGATTAACGTAGAAAAATAATGTGCACGTTTGAAATTGTGACCTCGCTTCGGCTCTGGCCACCGAGGTCCCCTCGTGGATCCGCACCAGCGCCAGTCACACCCTTGAGACCTTCCCTAGTGCAGGGTTGATTGTCGACGCTCCTGACGTCGGTAGTGCCCACTATCGATGTCGACCCGATCCTTATTCCCGACGTCTCGGAGTCGGAGCTGCGTTGCCTGCTGCCGCCTTTGTCTTCAATGGGGCCTATTCGTCCCCGGTCATATTCGGACCCTTTTTCCTATGGATACAAATTCGGGGAGGGATTGGAAGGGTCCTGGACCTTTATGAATACCAGGATTGACCCATCTTTGGACTTGGCTCAGGAATTGGGCGACGCCAGTGGTATGGATACTTCTGACCCTGGCATGCTGTCTCCTCCTACCGTGGCTACAGCAGAGGGAGCAACTTATGGTATGGTGGTCAATAGAGCAGCTGAGGTCCTTGGCCTTGAGCTTTCTACTGTAGAGGTCAGGTCCTATCTCCTAACGGAGGTGCTTCAGCCTGGGGCTTCCACATCAGAACCCTTTTTGCCATTCAATGAGGCCCTCACCAATGTCCTTTTGGGTACTTGGTCCAAACCCAACACAGGGGCTCCTGTGAATAGGACTATCGCACACTGCCATCGGCCCACTCTGAACAACCCTAAATTCCTGTCCCAACACCCCACGCCTGAGAGTTTTATCACCCAGGCTTCCTCTTCTTCAGGCGCATTCCCTTCCGCACCCCCGGATAGGGAATCAAGAAGGCTGGAACAGTTTGTTAATAAGTTGTTTTCTTTCTCCAGTGTCGCTCTGCAGTCTGTTAGCACTGCATGCCTTTTGGGCCAATATACCCACTCTTTGTGGCATACGGTTGCGCAAGTCCTGCCACAGATACTGGAGGAGGCCTGTGCTATCGTCTCCCAAGCTGTGAACGATGGGAGAGATGCGACAAAGTTCACAATCCATTGTGGGCTGGACATGACAGACTCTCTGGGCAGATTGGTTGCTACGACGGTGGCCTTGAGACACCACGCCTGGTTGCGTAATTCTGGGGATGTCCAACAGTCCCTCGTGGACATGCCCTTTGATGGCTCCCGTCTCTTTGGAGACAAAGCGGACTCGGACTTAGAGAGATTTAAGGATTCCCAGGCTACGGCTCAGTCCCTTGGTCTTTCCTCTGCCCCTCACTCCCCGCAGTCCGCTTTTCACCCCTTTCATGGCCACAGAAGGGGCACCCTGTCGCGTCCTCCACCGTGCCACCCATGCTGTCCAGCCTCTGCGTGGCCGGAGACGTGGAATCCCACGTGGGCGTGAGACAGGGAACCAGAGGTCTGCCTGTCCACCTGTGCCCCCGCTGCAGCCTCCAAACCCTCCTAGACCGTCCCCTCACTCCCATCCAGTTGGCGGCAGGATTCGTCATCACCTGCCCCACTGTGAATCCAGCACTATGGACGGGTGGATTTTGCAGATCGTTCAAAAGGGCTACTCCCTCCCTTTCAAATCTGCTCCACCAGCAATGCCTCCATCCTTCAGTCACCATCCAGAGGATCATTTGGCAATTCTCCACCAGGAAGTCACAGCTCTCTTGGCCAAGAAAGCTACACAAAAAGATTCCTGTGCCTGAAGTAGGTCGTGGTTGTTATTCCCGCTACTTTCTGGTGCCGAAAAAGGACAAGGGCTTACGTCCTATCCTAGACCTTCGGGACCTGAACTACTTCCTCAAGAAGGAGAAATTCTAAATGCTCACCCTGGCTCAGGTTCTGTCTGCCTTGGACCTAGGAGACTGGATGGTAGCGTTGGACTTACAAGACGCTTATTTCCACATCCCCATCCTGCCTGCCCACAGACGTTACCTACGATTTGTGGTAGGTCCCATGCACTTTCAGTTTACCGTGCTCCCATTCGCCCTTACCAGCGCCCCTCAGGTGTTTACAAAAGTGATGGCGGTGGTTGCAGCTCATCTGCGCAAGTTAGGGGTGTCAGTCTTCCCCTACCTCGACGACTGGCTGTTGAAGGCGGACTCGCCACAGAAAGTCATCTCCCACCTTCGGACTACGGCGAACCTCCTGCACATGCTGAAGGTCACTATAAACGTCCCGAAGTCACACATGACTCCCTCTCATACGCTCCCCTTCATCGGGACTGTTCTGGACACAGTGCAGTTTCAGGCTTATCCTCCTGAAAAGTGAGTTCAAGACATTCAGGCTATGATTCCGATCTTTCGGCCTCGGTCTTGGGTTTCGGTGAGACTGGCTCTGAGGCTGCTGGGCCTCTTGGCCTCCTGCATCCTGCTAGTAACACATGCCAGATGGCATATGCAGGCTCTGTAGTGGGACTCGAAGTTCAATTTGGGTGCAGCATCAGGGGAATCTCTCCGACAGGGTCCAGATCTCCGAGGGGACTGCGAAAGACCTGCAGTGGTGGCTTTCGAATCCGCATTGGGTCCACGGCAGATCCCTCTCCCTTCCCCAGCCGGATTTATCTATAGTGACAGATGCCTCACTTCTCAGTTGGGGTGGCCACATGGGAGAGGAGGAGATCAGAGGCCTCTGGGCTCCATGTAAATCTTCTGGAGCTTCGGGCGAACAGGCTAGCGTTTAAAGCATTATTTCCCTCTCTCAAAGGGAAAGTAGTGCAGGTGTTCACGGACAATACTACCACCATGTAGTACTACAACAAACAGGGCGGAGTAGGGTCCTTGACCCTTTGTCAGGAGGCACTACGCCTCTGGACATGGCTGGAACATCAGGGCATTACCCTGGTGGTTCAACATCTGGTGGGTTCTCTCAACGCCAGAGTGGACTAACTCAGCCGTCGATGCGCAGCGGATCACGAACGGCATCTCCATGCAGAGGTGGTGCAAGGTCTCTTTCTGCAGTGGGGAGAGCCTTGGTTAGATCTGTTCCCCTCCACAGAGAACGCGCAATGTCAGCTGTTTTCCGTGTTGGAGTTTCCAAGGCTCGCTCAAAAACGCTTTTTGTCTCGAGTGGAACTCCAGCCTCCTTTACACCTTTCCGCCTATACTACTTCTGCCCAGAGTCCTCAAGAAGATCAGGAACGACCGGGCCCAAGTTAACTTGGTGGCTCCGGATTGGGCACGGAGAGTCTGGTATCCAGAGCTATTGAGCATGTCCATCGATCCTCCACTCAAACTGCTCTTCGGGCGGATCTTCTGCCACAGCAACAGGGGACGGTCAATCAACCGAACCTGTCCAACCTCCGCCTTCATGCATGGAGATTGAGCGGTGCCAGTTGATGACTTATGATCTTCCGCCCGAAGTCTGCAATGTTATCTTGGCAGCCAGGCATCCCTCAACCAAAACTGCATACACCTGTCGTTGGAATAAATTTGTGGCATGGTGCACCAATAAATCTGTTGATCCCCTTCCTGCCCCTCTATCCGGGGTTCTTCTGTTCATTATTTCTTTGGCCCAGCAGGGCTCTGCTTTGGGCACCCTTAAATGGTATTTATCTGCCATTTCAGCCTTCCTTAGGTTACCTGATCAGCCCTCACTTTTTAAATCTCCTATTGTGAGTGGATTCCTGAAAGGCCTCACCCATTTATTTCCTCCCACTCCATTTATCATGCCTTAGTGGGACCTCAATCTTGCCCTTACTTATTTAATGTGTACTCCCTTTAAGCTGATGCACAAAAGTCCCTTACGGCTCCTTACCTTCAAAACTGACTTTCTTGTTGCCATCACTTCTGCTCGCAGGGTGAGTGAGCTTCAAGCCCTTTCGTCTAAACCTCCATACTTAACTGTGCACCCTGACAAAGTGGTGTTGCATACTAAGGCTTCCTTCCTTCCAAAGGTGGCTACGCCTTTTCATGTGGGACAGTCCATCACCCTGCCTACTTTCTACGCACCCCCACATCTTTCTCCTGAGGAGGAGAGACCCCATCGTCTAGACCCAAAAAGAGCATTGGTGTTCTATCTTAACCTTACTAAAGATTTCCGGGTGAATGATCAACTCTTTGTCGGGTCTGTGGGTGCGAAAAAAGGGAAGGTGGTGCAAAAACGTACCATCTCTTGATGGGTGCTTCTTTGCATCAAAATGTGCTACGCTTTGACCAAGAAGCAACCCCCTGAGGGCATGGTGCTCATTCCACCAGAGCAACTGTTGCTTACACTGCGTTAGCATGTTGAGTTCCTTCCTGGATATCTGTCAGGAAGCTATATGGGTGTCCCTGCACACGTTTGCTCAACACTACTGCCTGGACAGTCAGGTCCATCGGGATGGCTACTTTGGTCGTTCGGTCCTGCAGGACGTCCTAGTATGATCTTGGTTCGCAGCCCAACTCCGAGGATGGCATTACTTGGGTATCTATTCTAAGGTATGGAATCTGCAACTAGAAGTCTCAATCAGATGTACGAGTTACATACCTTCGGTAACTAAATATCTGGTAGAGACATAGGCCCTCATTATGAACACAGGGGTGAAGACCGCTCTGCCGGCGATGGCGGTAACTACCGCCAACAGTCAGGAGGTCTGGGCCGCCATATTATGAACCTCCTGCAAAACAGGCAGCCTGAAAACCACTCACCGTCAGCAGAGGAGTGCAGACAACGACAGCAGAGGCCGCCCACAGGCCGATGGAAAGGCCCTACCCCCCCATCAAATAATGAAGCACTAGACCGCCGTCAGTTCCTGGGCGGGATCCACCGCCACGCAAAGCCAGGTGGAAACAAACCAAATATAAGGAAACACTCACCGGAGGCTCACACAACATGCCGAAGCAGACATGGAGAGAAAGTTGCAAATCATGCCAGTCCTGCTCCTTGCCATATACCTACACGACTGAGACCGCTGCCGAAGACGGCGGCGGTAAGTACCGCAACCTACTAAACAAGGGAAGAAAGGGCACAGTTACATACCCACCCACTCCGCAACGCACCCACAACCTCTAACAACATCACAAGCCACACACCCCAGAGAAAGAGGTACTTACCCGACACAAGGCCAGGACAACCTGCCCAAAAGTACACACATGTGCACAACACCCCCCCACAAAGAAACGTTGAACCACGGATCCAGAGTGTGCCAAAACCAACATTGGCCACACAAACTTTTTTATTAAGCTCCAGGAGCAACAGAAGGCCAATGCCCAGTTCATAGTTCAAAGTCCGATGGGCCCAAAAGGCCCCAACTTGACTCCCATAAGTGCAAATGATACTCCACCTTAAAGGGGCAACAATGGGGCATCCAGGCACCTCAGGTAACAGGTTCAGGGGGTGTTGGGGATGGGGGCTTGGCTTCACATTTGGGAGGTGGCGGGGGCTCGGGTCTGGTCTTTGAAGCTGGTGGAGCGGCCTTGGACTGGGGTGCTGCAGATGTACCTGGGCCAGCATGGAGTCTCCTGCTCACAAGGGAGGTAGCACAGGAATGGGAAGGGCGGACAGGGCGGGCTGTGACGTGGGAGGAGTGGACAAGGCAAGGAGGTGGGCACGTTCAGGGACAAGACGGGGTGGGCCAGTGGGTTTGAATAGGTCAACACGGGATAGGAAATGTTTTTTAGGGGCAATCGGGGTGGTCCTGGAGGAAGGCATGGGAGTAGAGGTAGAGGGAGTGGTTGTGACAGGTGTAGGTGTGCGTGACGTGTGGGCAGGTGACTGTATAGTATGCTGAGGTGTGGTGGATGTCTGTCTGGTCGTTGTTTTGGAACGTTTGAGTGTCTTGGGAGGAGGGGGGTTGGACACAGTGGGACAAGACAGGCTGACAGTGCAAATGTATGTTGTCTGTGTGTCTGCAAGTTTGGTCAATGTGCTGCATGTGTCAACCAAAGTCGTGGTGGTGAGTGCAGGTGTGGTGTCTGGGGTGCATGAATGGATGTCTGATTTTGTGGTGACTGCCAGACTGGGGTCAGCAACAGTGAATGAGGGTGCAGTGCCTGTGGGTGTGCATGTAGAGGCGACAGACAGGGAGGCAGAAGAGGTGGGCACACTGGGGGAAGTGGATGTTGGTGTGTGTGCCTTTGTATGTAGGTATGCCTGTGGTGAGAAGTGTGGTGCTTGTGTTTTTCAGTGTGCTTCTTGTGTGTTGAGGTGTGTGCATGGCCGTCAGAATGTGTGCTTGGGACGGGTGAAGGGAGGGTGGGGTGCTGGAAGGGGTAGAGGTGGTTGGAGGGGGGACGGAATGACCAGGGACACTGGCTGTCGTCAAAGAGGAGGCCAGAGCCTGAAAAGATCTCTGTAGGCCAGACACGGCACCGTAAATGACATCCAGGTAGGCAATAGTCTGCTGCACCTCTGATGCTAGCCCCTGGATGGCATTGACGATGGTTGCCCTACAGAGATGGTCCTCAGGGGGTCAATAGCCTCCTCTGTGAGGGCAGCAGGGCTGACTGGGGCAGGGGATGAGGTGCCTGAAGCGAAGGAGACACCCACCCTTCTAGGTGAGCGGGCACGGGCAACTCAGTGGGGAGCAAATGGGAGGGCGGTGATGGTATGGGGGGTGGCGGAAGATGACACAAAATGGGTGGGCCCACTAGGGTCCGCCACCGCCAGGGAGCTCCCATCGGAGGAGGTATCAGAGTCACTACCTCCACTGGTAGTTGCCTCCCCCGTGGTACTCTTTCGCCCTCCAACTCACTGGTCCCCTTGGCAACACTCGACTCTGCCTCCGTGGAACCGTGGGCCGCTGCATCCCCACTCGCCAGTGCCACAGCTCCCTCGCCAGATGATGCTAATGTACACAGACAACACAAGAGAATAGGGATGGGGAGACAAAACAGGAGAGACACTTATAAATAGCTGAATGGAGGTACATAATTGGTTCACACATACAGCCTCCCTGCAAATATTCCACCATGCAGGACCTAACACTATACACATGGCTATACAAATGGCTATGCCCCTGACTAGTGGCCACAACCCTGCTCTAGAGCCATTTCCTACAGCACAGAGGGACCTGAAGTACTGCAGACCTGTCCCTTACAACCTTACTTCCCATGGGGGCCATTATGTAAAATGACATCAGAGTCCCTGCCAATAGGCACACTCACACACCCATCAAGGAGGCATACAATGGTTTCTGTACTCACCCCCTTGTGTCTGCTGTGCAGCCTTCAAGCACCCATCCAGGTCCGGATATGCCACAGCCTGAATGCAGCGCATTAGGGGGCTCAGGGCCCGGCAGGCACCCCTTCCTTGTTGGGAGGACTTCCCCAGCTGGGCATCGTAGGTCTTCCTCACCCAGCACCACAGGTCCTCCCACCGCTTCCTGCAGTGGGTGCTCTGCCGGTTGTAGAGCTCCAGGGTCTGTACCTCCCTGGCGATGGCATGCCAGAGTCCCCTCTTCTGATGGGCGCTGACCTATATGGGACACACAGAAAAAGTAACACCGAGGTCAGACAATGCCCATTAGATACAGCTGGCTATACGTGCCCAATGGGACAGACACTCACAACAGCAGAACAGGACCTCACACATGCAGCATGTCATGAATCCCACAACTGTACAGTGTTAAACGTGCCCAATTGACCTACTCACCTGTACCTCTGGTCGACCATAGAGCTTGACGTACAGATGTAGTACCCCGTCCAAGAGCCTGTCCAGCTCCTCGGTGAAGACCGGGGCCCTTTCCCCTGCCACTCATGCCATTTCCAGGACCAGAGTCAGGATACAGCAGCACACTCAGTGGAGTACCTGCATGCACGTAATCCGGGAGTCAAGTGAAGTTGGGGCGACGAGATGGCGTACGCTCCGCGGCGGTGTGCACCGTCACCGCTGGCGGCAATCATAATACGCTATATTCCCCATTGACAACCATGTTAACAAATGAATGGTTGCATGGCAGTGAACACTGCCTTACGCTATTACCCCAACCACTAGCGGTATGAGGTCACTTCCACTACAACATTTCTGGATTACGGGGGGCAGACATTTTGGCCATTACTACGCAGTTATTAATTTCTCATTTTCCCCATGCAGGCCCAATTGTCCCCAACCCCCAAAGGCATGAACCAATATACATTTACTCACCACAACAGTCCTGATGTATCATTGAGGACATGTCACTCCAGTTTAACATCCTACTATGCATATGTATCATCGACTTGTATGCCAGCAGTGCTGCATATTTAACATGTTGGTCACATGTATATGTGTTCCTCACATGTGTTCTCCACTCCTCCTAGGTACAGACCCATGTGGCGAGGGAGAGCCCCATCGGTGTGCAGACCACTTGTTGATTTGGGGACCACAGTGGAGCGTCACATCATTATCAATTACAGACTCAACCGTGCTACTATTCATGAACTTTGTGTATTACTGGATCCAGCACTGAGACCGGCTAATCGGAATCAGCATGCCATCCCTACTGAAGTACAAGTGCTCTCTGCACTCCATTTCCTGGCCACGGGCTAATTTTAAGTGACAGTGGGCACGGGTGCAGGTTTTTCACAGCCAAGGTTTTGCATTATACTGTCCAGATTCCTGAATGCATTTGTACGACACCTGCAGTCCTATGTGAGGTTTCCCCAAAGTGCTGACCTCCCTGCCATCAAGTCAGACTTCTATGCCTTTTCCAACATTCCCTATGTGATAGGTGCCATCGATGGAACCCACATAGCTCTCATCCCCTCAAGAGTAAGTGAACAGGTACAAAAACAGGAAGAGCTTTCACTCCATGAGCATTCAATTGGTGTGTACTGCAGACCAGTACATCTCACATGTGAATGCCATGTTCCCTGGATCAGTCCCTAATTCCTTTGTGCTGAGGAACAGCAGTGCGCCACACTGCTGTTCGAACAACTACAAGGTGACAGAGGATGGATCATAGGCAAGTGTGCCTGACACTTTTTGGCACATAGCAGACAGCCATGCTGTCTGCAACTGAGGATTGTCAGTGACAGTCCTATTTGGCCCCATTTTGCAGGTGATTCTGGCTACCCCAACATCCGTTGGCTCCTGACACCAGTGAGGAATCCTAGTACAGATGCAGAGAGGAATTACAATGAGGCCCATGGACATACTAGGAGGGTGATAGAGCGCACAATAGGTCTCCTGAAGGCTAGATTCCATTGCCTCCATATCTCTGAGGGATCCCTGGCCTATGAGCCTGAAAAGGTGTGTAGAATAGTGGTGGCCTGCTGCATGCTGCACAACGTGGCTGTGAGGAAATCTATTCCCCCTCTTGGAGGAGGAGGGGGCTGTATATCCAGACCAGCTTTCTCAGAGAGGGGATGAGAGTGATGGTGATGATGAGAAGGGGGAAGATGTACACTCCAGGAACCAATTCATCCAACTGTACTTCCAGTAACTAAGTGGTACTATTTGATGCTGTTGCTGTCTGTGCAGCATACTCTCGGTATGCCTTATCCTCACTGGGGGTGTTGGGTCTATAGACATTGTCACGTCACTGTGACCAGGTTTGCATGTGACATTATGGACAACTTGTTTGACATTTCTGTTGGCACAACCACATGTTATGCGTGGGGTGCCATTCATGCAATTAAGAAATGAACATTTGATTCAACATAATGACAGGGGACATTTACATTGGTGAACAGGTGTTTTATTTGGTGTCAGGGATGCCATGATGCTCTTTACAGTGATGGGAGTGGGCTACTGGTGGCTGTCCATATTGGCTACATGGTCTCAGCGATTGTTGGCAGTGGTAATGTCCATCTGTTATTTACAGTTTTTGGGGTTGTTATTGCATGGTGTGGATGGTGGTTCAGTGGCACACTTGGAGGACAGTTCTTGTCAGAGTCACTTCTTAGAGGTGGGCCTTTGTCTTGGCAGGTGTTCCAGTGCCATATCTGGGCCGGAGGGACCGTTTGGTGCCTGGTGTTGGCCTGTATGGGTTGAGGTGCAGGTCTTCAGTGTGTCCTCAGATGGTGGCACAAGTCCAGTTGCTGCTGCTGATGTGGTAGGTTGGGCTGTATTTTGGCCTGCAGTAGGGGTTTCCTGGTCTGTGGGGGTCTCAGGCTGGGTTGGGACAAGGCGCAGCAGCCCACCTCCTATGGTGACCATGGTGATAATGTGCATTTTCCACTGCTCCATGGTCTCTTAGTGTTGGGCTCTCTGCAGCCTTTGACTCTGCTCCAGGATGGCCAAAAGCTGGGCCAATCTGTCCTGGGTATGGTGGTATGCTCCCAGGACCTCAGAGATCACGTCATGGGCTGCAGCATCCATCCTGTGGTCTCCCCCCCTGGGCCACTCATGCCCTCCCACTGGGCTGAGCCCCTTGTGCATGTGCCCCCTGCCCAGGTCTGGCCGTACCACTTGGGCCATTGTCTTCCTGCCTGTTGGTAGGGGGTGACTGTGGCCTCTGTCCTTGTGTTCCACCTGTCTGTGGCCTGGATACATAGGTGTGGGTCCGGTTGCGCTGCCAAAATGTTGGTGGGTGTGACGTAGGGGTGTCAGTGGTGTCCTGGGTGGGGCTGCTGGATGGTGACAGTCCAGGACTGTGTGAGGGGCCAGGGTATTCCTCACTGTCCACGGTTCCCTCGCATGTGTCCTGGGTGGTGCCTCTGTCTCCATGTGGGTCACTGTCACTCCTTGTCCTGTCGGTCAGGGTGGCACGGGTGGTGGTGCCTGTTGGGGGAATGGACATGTCTATTACAATTGCATAATTGGATGGGGTGCACAGGGTTGGGCTGTTGTGTGCAGGTTTTCCACTTTTGGGCCATGCAGGTTGCCTTTGTGAGGTTGCAATTGCATTTTGCTTAGGATGTGGAGTTGCACTGTAGGTGGTGTAGTGCCTTTGTGATTACTTGCAGGGGTAGGTGGCTGTGCACAGGGGGAGGTATGTGGGCATGTTGGTGGAATTGTGGGCATGAAGGGTGACTGGATGTTGTGAATGTGGCCTGGGTGGGGTAGTGGTCCTGGTGGATGTTGGAGGGGTGGGGTGGTGCATGCATTACAGGTGTGATGGATATGGGGTAATTGTAGACGACTTACCCTAGTCCATCCTCCAGTGAGGCCCTCAGGGTGCAGAATAGCCAGTACATTTTCCTCCCAGTCATTGTAGTCGGGTGGTGTTGGTGGAGGTCCTCCCACAGTCTTCTGGACTGCAATGTTGTGCCGGGATGCCATGGACCTCACCTTCCCACGCAGGTCATTCCATCTCTTGTGGATGTCGTCCCTCGTGCGTGGATGGTGTCCCACTGCATTGACCTTGTTGACAATGGTCTGCCATAACTCCATCTTACTGGCGATGGGTGTGTACTGGACCTGTGCCCCAAAAAATTGTGGCTCGACCTTCAGTATCTCGTCCACCAGGGGCCTTATCTCCCTTTCTGTGAAGTGTGGGTGCTTGGGGGGTGCCATGGTGTGTGTTGTGTGGATCTTGGTGAAGGTGCTGCTGTGTGGTTGGGTGTGTGATTCGTCTGTTGTGGCGTTCAGTGTCTGCTTGTGGAGTTCTCAATCTCAGTTGTCCTATTGGTGATGCAAAGAACTGTGGGGTGTATCTGTGAGTGTTTTATAGTGTTGTGGATGTGTGTCAGGTGTGAGGGTTTCAAACTTGCCAACGTGTGCAATTCTTACTGTTGGTTTCCATTGCTGGTCGTGGCGGTCTGTAGCACCAATAGTTGTTTGACTTCCATTGACCGCCACAATGATTTGTGCATCATTATTTGGAGGGCAGGGAGTTTGTGTGCTCGGCGGTGGCAGGATGTTCTGCATTTTCGCTGACAAGGTCCTGGCGGTGACAGGTGGCTGGGAAATGTTTGGCAGGTTCTGATTTTTGCATCTTTATATAGCGGGTTTCTGTTCACCGCCAATGGCGGGTTTCTGTTCATCGTCGCAACAACGGGGAACGGTGTTTACCGCCATGTTCATAATGACCCCCATATTCTAGTTGCAGATTCCTTACCACCCACCCATCCTCCCCGCTTGTGAACTGATTTCTAGGGATAGGAATTCCCCTTTCAGGTCCTTAGCTCTGGCGCACCAATCTCAGTGTTCTTAGTGGCTCTGCGCTTTGGTGTGAAAAGTTGTTAAAAGAAACTGACGTCACTGTGTGAAGGCGGCATCTATATACTACTCCCGACGTCATGACGGCGACTACGATGCCCGTGGAGTCGACCGACGCTACCTACCGACGCGCAAGGGTATTGCTCAAAGAAAAATCTCCGGATTCAGTCTGACGCCGGGGGGAAATTCTAAGGTAAGGAATCTGGAACTAGAATATGTCTCTACCAGATATTTCGTTACCAAAGGTAAGTAACTTGTACGTCAAGGTCAAAACGGTGTTGGGGAGAATATTGAGTGCATGTGTAATTTTGAGGAGAGACAAGTGCAAGTTCTGTGTGAAGGAAGTTAATTTTTTAGGGTACCATATTTCGGGAAGTGGCATTAAACCAAAGAATGAATTAGTTCAAACTTTCATGAATACGAAGGACCCTTGTTCCAAGGTGGAATCAACACCTTTTCTTGGAATGGCAGATTCTACAGTAAATTTGTTAAATCTTTTGCAGATAAAACATATCACCTCAGAGATTTGTTGAGAAAGAAGCTGGAGTTTGTTTGGAGTGAGGCTTGTAAGGAAGAATTTATACAGGTGAAAAAGGATCTTGTTAGAGCCCCCAACTTACAAGCATTTATTCCAGGTGAGGACAGTTGCATAATCACCAATGCTAGTAGTAAAGGTTTAGGAGCACTCGTTGTTCAGAAGAGAGGTGCTGCTGAACAGCTAATTGCATGTGCATCGAGATGGTTGAGGGGCACAGAGAGTTGAATTACTCTGTTATTGAAAAGGAGTCACTTGCCATCTTTTGGGCCTTAAATAAATTCAGGAATTTAATATGGGGAACAACTTTCAAGGCCAGGTCTGATCATAAACCTTTAAAGAAGATTTTTGAAAAGAAGGGTTTAGAATCCATATCTTCCAAGATTAGGCAGTATGTTATTGCTCTCCAGGAGTTTGACTTTACGGTGGAATATATTCATGGTGCTAAAACGTTTACAACAGACTGTTCATCACGTTTTATTGATTTGGTGGGTACACAGCATCCTTACAGGAAGAAGAATGGAAAGCTGAGATAGAGAAGGACACTGATTTACTTATTTATTTTATTTTATTTATTTTTGTCAGAAAAAAATAAAAAATTAGGAAAACCATGGTCAATTCTTACAGAATGGTGGTAGACGATGGTGTTTTAACAAGAGGTAGAAGATAAATTTCACCACAGACTTTGAGAAGTAAAATAATTTGTTTAGCACATGAAGGTCACATGGGTATCACTAAAACAAAAGAGCGGTTAGGCCAGCATTTCTGATGGCCAGGTTTAGATTTAATGGTTGAACGTGCTGTAAGAGAATGCATACAATGTAATATGAGTGATGAGGTGCACAAAACTAGACATGTGCCTATGGTTTGTGGGGACTTACCCATGTGTCCATGGGAGGAGGTAGCAATTGACATTGTTGAGCATCTTCATGGTGAGCAACACACACCTTATCTTATTGTGCTGTTGGATTTGTATTCACAGTGGGTGGAGGTAAGTTGTGAGTGGCACATCATCTCTTCATATAGAGTAATTAAGCTTTTGGAAAAAAGTTTTCAAAATAGAGAATTATTCACGTTACATATTGTTTGACAATGGCCCACAATTTTGTTTGCAAGAAATAGGGGAACATCTAATTGAGTGTGGTATCTGTCACAAGAAGAGTTCTCATTACCACTTAGAGACTAATAGGGCTATTCAGAGACTTAACAAAAGTTTGAAGGAGAGTATACAGTTGGCAAGGGTGAACAGCTTGGACTGGAAAAAAGAGTTTGAGGAGAGGGTAACAGCTTATAGGTTATCACCCCATACCACCACGGGTAAAACACCATTTGAGTTGTTCGAAGATAGAGATGCCAACACCAAGCTTTGTCCAGAGTGGATGTTTCTTGACAAAGGCTTAAAACATAATGGCATTGGTGAATGAAGAGAGAGAGAGAGAGCTTAAACATCAACAGAATAGGAAGAAATATTTTGATGCACATATGTGTGTTAGAAAAGTAACATTTCAGATTTGTAATTGGATGAATATCAGAGCATGAGTAGGCTGTTAGGAATAGTCCAAATTCACAAAGGAAAGACAAATTGTGAAGTTGTTTAAGAATGCCATAATGACCGATGATGGACTATTTGGAATCCTAATCAAGTGGTGTGCACCGACATCAGCCAGACATGAACAAAACTACAGGTTGGTCTGCAAATACAAGACCTAATGAGTTCATGAATTTAGAACAAGAAGGAGAAATTAATAAAAATTTTGAGGATACGCAAACTACCTCTTTATCTAAAAGACTATTTAAGACGTTGAGCATATGTATTTGTAATATACTGTAACGTATGTATGTTTCTTTCTAGGTGAACTTTGCAACTTTGTTAATTTTGTAGCATTAGATATTTTATGATAGCCTTTTTCTTTGCTCTGATTGGTGGTTTAGTTATTTGCTCCTGGAAGCGGGATATGGGTCTGTGTGGGGGACAGTTTCTTTTATATGAAGGGATGAAGTGTGAGGTAGCTAGGTTCTGTATTGGAACCTTACTGTGGAAAAGGATGTTGTGGTTAGAAATGGGGTTCAATTACCAGAGGGAACTAAATGGATATTGTGAAATAAACTACCCGCTTGATTTCATGAACTTTACTTGGTGTTTGCCTATTTCTTACGACTTGAGAAAACTTCCACAGGAAACTGAGAAGAGAAAAATGCTGGTGGAATTGCAGCTTTCTTGTTATAGTACTGGGTAGTAATCACCCAGTGGTAATTGGACAGCCATTGATCTACCAAAGGCATGTTTTCTGCATTCACTGTGAATGTCTGGATTTCTACTATTGCTTATCCCTAAATGCTTCTTGAAAACTGTATCTCAGTCATGTTAGTTTTAAGGAATCTCGTTTGCCTGTGACGGAGACCCCTAAACCAAGTTGTTGTTGGGGTTTAGACAGAAAACCTAAATGTTTTTAGCCCCTTTAGCATGGTAGGTGGATTTTATAGATTGTAACATTTCGTTAAACAATGACTCTGTATGCCAGCTACTCACAGACACTAAACTGTGTTGCTGATATTCCGGATGGTGGCCTGCAAACAAAATAGTTACCTCTCAAAACACAGAAAGAAAGAGCAAATAATGACTGTAGCGGCAATGCACTGAAAAGCTTGAACTTGGTGAAAGAGATAATGTCAAGATTCTTTCTAACATATTTACAAAAATACGCCAAACATTGTTGCCTTCATCAGCTCTGTGAAAATTGACTCTCTGACTCTGTTCGGGTAATTTACATTGCATTGTTGCTGTTTAGTCCAATGCACACATTAATGCAATGTTGAGTACATCCAAGGGGGTAAGGGTTTTCATGCCGAGCAATTCGAATTTTAATTTTTATTGTTGCCCATCACCTATGCTCATCTTGAGATTTTTCTTAACCACATTTGGTTGTTTTAAACACTGAAACTTTACCAAATGCAGCCAGGTATAAAAGTCACATTGCATCTTAAATTCAACATTAAGTCAAATAAAAATAACTGTTTATCAGATGAAAAGCACATTAGCTAAAAAATCAGTCTTTGTTGGAAATCATTCCTCCCATTAATACTACATGTCCGAACCTTAATCAATGTATGCCTTTTGCTTCTTTTTTTAAATGCAAAACAAACATGCCTAATAGCTTTTACTGTACGTATTGAGCGTGCGTGCTTTAACCTTGTTAATAATTGTCTTACGGGTGTGAATTTCATCCCATACTGGCTGTGTTCTTAAAAACAAGGATGTAATGAAAACAAACAATAATAATTGCGGTTGGTTTTTCTTTGGTCTAGTGGTTTGGTTAAGTGCAGTGTACCGTTTTTTTCCGTGACAGCCACTGTAAACGGAAAATCACTCACCGTGGGAATCAAAGGGCGCATGTTTCAGTGTTGTAGTATCTTAGTTATGTCTAATCAAGTTTTGTCACGTTGTTGTGTTATGACTGTTTTAGATTTGGTAATCTGGTGTTTCAGTGACATAGTGGTGTATTTGCTATGTTGCAGTTATAGCGCAGAGGTGTTTTAGTTGTATGTTTGAGGCATTGTAGTTGCAATACTGTTGTAGAGCTGTGGTGTGTGTGTAGCTGGTGTGGAAGTGTAAGTGTGGTGGTGTAGTGTTAATGTTATAGTATAGCCAGGTTGTAACACAGCTTTATGGGACTCGCTCCTGGCATGTTGCTCTAGCATTGCTCTCTTTTTTAGTTTTGAATTCCTAGCGTAGCTTCACTGGTTCTAGATAGCGGTACAACACTTTAGGCTTTCCCTGTTCATATGTGGGCTAGTATTTCTCCCCTTTAATGGTGCAACATATTTCACTCCTGCAGGTCTCCCTAAAGTGCAGTAGGTGGCCAAAGGGGAAGGTGGTAAGGATTCAAGAAAGGCGCTACCAAAGAAGGAAAAAGCACATCCTTCCAGCTGGAGCAAAATCAGGAAGAGTTCAGCAAGTGTTGAAATAGACATAGGGAAGTAATCATAGAGCGATAACAAAGACAAAAGTGTGATACTAAAACGTTTTTTTATTTTATTTGCTATTTAAATTTCAATGTGGTGTACTGTGACACAAGCAAATGGAAAATGAGCAGAGAATAACAGGCTGGTGATCTTTATTTGCTGTCATCATGGAGCTATCTTCACATTTTTATCACCTTTCCTTCCATCCCTCTATTGCTTTAAATTCTAACCTGATATTGGAAGGCCTGTGAATTTACTTATTTGTACGCAAGTATTCCAATAAATGGTAGTCCCTCCCATTCTGCGCTCTTACCCATGTGGCTCTCATGCAGCCCCTACTGGCCACATTCTCATGATCCAGACACAAATACAAAGTATATGAATTTTCTAACTGAGGTCTGAGATTGCGGATTCTCCGGTATCTGAGCAGTGTTATGTGTTCCTGGAGTATTAACCTGTTGATTTCCTCTTTGCCCTGTTGTTTTAATGTCTAGGCCTTTAGGTCTTGTGTCACCAGAGAGAAAACCTCATCTTTGTCTTGATGTGGGAGTTGAGTTGGAGTTAGAAGTTTGTCCGGGTTGGACGCAAGTCTGTTGTCCAATGCAGACTCAGTTTACATCATGACTGATGGTTGTTGTATTTGTGACGCAGACAATATATTGTATATGGGGGAGCTAAAAATCCTAAAATTATAAAATACTCAGCATCTCCTAGATTCCCAAGAGGGGATCTTAGGTATGGGCAGTAGGTGCAAGGTACGATTTTTGAAAGAGGAGCCATCACAGTGTGAGAAAAATACGACTTGGCAGACAAACTACTTCTACTATGTGGCAGGCAGAAAATTAGGCACTGCTGATAGGTCCTAAAAACCTAACCCCAACCTCATTTAATTTTAAAAAGTAAAGTATTGGTTTATCTGAGCAAGGAATCAATTACCCCAAAGACAGAAAATACCTGCATTTAGTAATATTAATCATTTTAAGCATGATCACACCTGCTAATGTAGTCTTCTACCCTATAAACCATTGTGTAAAATATCTCTTTCCATGTTGGCCTCAGTCCTCAAATAAGTCCATCTCTGCCTCCCACAATCCATCTTGCTCTTTCCTCAGCCAAATGGGAGGGAGGGTTATGCAAGGTGGGCTGCGAGACATTATGAAGCGGGTGGGCACTTCCTAGAGGCTCTTCTTGGCCTGTGCTAGAATCTCTTGAACAGTCTGCCTTTATTTCCAACTCTATGCAAAGGCCCATCACTCTCACTGTAATCCTTCACTATGAAAATACACATTTTCTTCTCTCCTAATCCCTCCTTCTCTCTTCAATTCTTTTGTTTCCCTATGCTTTCTACCTTTTGGGAAGATGCCCATTGTAGGCTACAAGTAAAGTACTATTAAACAGCCTGGTGAGATACCAATGTCATGAGAAAGTCCCACTCTGTTCACAAGGGTCCTTCTTATTTTCCTCAGTCTTGTGTCCTACTTTCCTCCTCCCATTTTTCTCTATTCAGGCCCACCTCCGTCAGTGCTTTGAGACAGCTTTATACTGGTACAAAGAGATATAAAAATAAACAACATATTATATAAAGTGCTTCTGTACAGTTGTACTATTGTTTTCTTTACTTTAAAGCACACTGGGGACCCCTTCTGACCAACTCCATCAATGCAGCCTGTAAGTCAGGCCTACCTAGATCATGG
Source organism: Pleurodeles waltl (assembly GCF_031143425.1). NCBI lineage: Eukaryota > Metazoa > Chordata > Amphibia > Caudata > Salamandridae > Pleurodeles > Pleurodeles waltl. The sequence continues at coordinate 1,171,114,234 of NC_090447.1, read as the reverse complement.
GGATCTGCTATAATTGTTTCTGTATTTCAAAAGGGCAATATCAGGGCTCCTAGATGCTACTGCCCTATATCTACAATAGGCTCTACTGTTAAGATCATCGTACTAAGGTCGTGCTAGGGAGGCTCCAACACTGCACTACAGAGTACAATGTTATACCAGATGTTCAGTATGCATTTAGAGAGGGACTTGGAACAATTGAGCAGTGTCTGAACTTCCACTTAATTATCTCCAAATATACGAAGGCCAAGCGTGATCCATTTCATATTGCCTTAATGGACCTCTCAAGTGCATTTGTAAGTGTGTATCAATCTACATTTTGGGTGGTTCTGAAGAACATGGGTGTGTAATCGGACCTAGTGGATTTCCTGCAAGCCCTACATTATGACTTCTCCAATTCAGTGCATTATGGAACCTCAGAGGATTGTACCAGCACAATTGGGTTAGATTGAGGAGTCCGGCAAAGGTGTGTTCATGCCCCAGTCCTGTTTCTATTATATATTATATTTTAACGGGCTGGAGGATGCCTTCACTATTAACAGGGTGGTTTGCCCAAGCTCCATGCAGGTCTGTGCCTGCCCTTCTGTATGTTGACAGTACTATCATTAGATCCAGAACCCTAAAGGGTCTAAAAAAGCTTTTGGTATCATCTGCATATGGGAGATCTAAATCTTGAGACTAGATATCCGAAAACCTTTATTATGGCCTGCGTTCCACGATGTCAGAAGCCCTGTTCTTTCACCATTAAGGGTAAAGTAATTGAAAAGATATTTTCTTTTCCCTATTTAGGGGTCACTTTTCATGTTAACTGCACTTGGGGCCCTTGTTTACTTGCCAGGAAGCAACGTTTTTGTAGTGCCTTGGGCACTCTTTTTTTAGTGACAAATCTAGGTAAAAAAACACAATAATGCCCCTTATGGGAATATATAGACAAAAGTGCCTGCCAGTGCTAAATTATGGTGAGGTTTATAGGACCATTGAGATGTTAGCACCTTACAGGTCACGGAAAATACCGCCTGTTGCTGGATTCTGGGGCTTACCTCAAGCAGCTCTAGCTTTGCTATCCATGAAGCACTTGCCCTAGAATATGTCAAGAACGACATTAAAATGGCATCACTTCTTTTGTGGATTGTTGTTTGGAGTAATTAATCTACGTACTCTAGTGTGGAGATTATAAGGCACTGTCTTTCTTGTAACCTTAGCCCTACTATTCCTTGGTTCAAGTACACTAGTACCACTGTGTCTGATTTAGGTGGACCTGACCTGTTCACTGCACCACAGAGTGTAACTACTGGGGACAGCGCATGGATCACCACTAACTTTATGAAGGTTAGATAGTGGAAAGAGAGTGTGTTGAACTTTGTAAACCATCTGTTAAAATCTCTATAAATATACAAACTACTTTAGGCCTTGAGCCTTATCTTAGAATATGTTTACAGTACTTGGGTATGGGTTTTATTAACTAGGTCTAGACGGGGCGGGCTATTAGAAACCAACTGTTTTTCACCCTTGGATAATTTAGCTCGGGTTCAATATTTCTCTGACCTTGTGATGAAGCGTCCCCGCAGACCATGCAACATTTTATGTTTTAAAAAAAATTAAAAATGCCTGTCTTTTTTCCAGGAGATTCTTATTTAGATTTTAAAGAAGTAACTATTTGCTAAGTGCCGAACTTCTAAACTTTATGTAATAATGCTTCCTGGTGACAATGTGTCTGTGATTGAATATTGGCCTATTTTTTTAAATTCACTATTCGTTTTCTTTTTTAGGTCGAGTGTGCAAGGGCTCTGGCATGTTGTAATATATCTGTGTTTTTTTTTATTAACCAGGCCCACCACATGCCCATCACCATCACTCATTCATGGGCTTGTCTTTAAAAAATACTTTGTTATTATTCATAAATGCTTTACGTTTGTCCCTCCTTGGGGCAGTTTTGTTACTGCCTTGCCCATCGACCCTGTTACATGGATAATTGCACGTTTGCCGATACGTTTGACTGTAAGCAAACTTCTTTTTCCTTTTGTGTCTCCCCTTCACACTCATGGCGGCTGTGGCGCTTTAAATCAGCTTGCTTATGTCAACTGTTTTACTTTTGTTTTTCAATTTATGAGGCAAGAAAAGTCCAGTTAGGAATTTACAACGCTAATAGTTCTAACGAGCAAACGCAAGACCTATTGCATTGCAAATGCTTGTTTTAGTCTGCTTTGCAGCAATGGACCTTGATTCTTAGATCAATCTTTATTTCTTGAGCTAATCTGTATTAATTGAGACATGACTGTTTATATGTATTTTTGTATCCATTTTGCTCTTGTTTGCTCGTTTTTACGACAGAATAAAGACCATATATTGAATTGAAATATTACTTTAAAGAACTATTACGTTTGTCTTGAGCTCTCTCTGGGTCTCTCATTCTCTTTGTATGTCTCTCTTTCTATCACTCTTTTCCTTTTCATTCTCTTTCTGTCGCAGTGTTTTACTATATGTCTCTCTCTCCCTTTGTCACTCCCCATCATCCTTCATCTAACTGGGCCTTCCTTCCCATTTTCCACTGTCACACATCAATAATTCCATAGGTGAATGGTGTGTTTATGAAGTTCATTTTTTGGCATTATAATAATAATATGTTTTAGAACCCTATAGTACACATTTCTCAAAGCTGCATCTGCCAGCGTTTACATAAGCATGTAGTCTATCAGTATTTCAGGAAACAGATGCTTTGTGGCAGCTAAACATGTAGCACTTGACACACATTATTGTGTCAATCAGACTCACACTGGTAAATTATTGCAAAATCGAAAAATACAGTTGAGGCACCATCCCTTAGATAGGATTTAACAAACTAGCAGCTAAATCTGCAGTTAATTTTGGAGTCTTAATGTGTTAGTTCAGTTTTAAAGTGGGATATCCCCACAGTATTTACAAAAGCATAATCTTAATCGTGATACAAGTATTTGACAAGTAGCACAGTGAATTAACATTAGTGGTTGTTTTGAGACTCTCTGAACAAAAATCTCCCAAGAAGTCCCAATCAAAGGTACAGATGTCAACACCCATCGAGGACAGTGATTAATGATTCAGGCAAGCAATATGAATACCTTCATGTTTTACCAGAAACAATCTTTTAATAATTTGTCTGTTACAAAGGCCACCTTCAGGGTCTCTCTAGAGAATTAGTTGGTCAATGAATTAGTCCTGAAGATGGTTGTAGATCCAGGAGCTGCATCCGACTAAAGCATATTCACTTAAATATTAAATTAAAGGCCCATGGCAATGTGTAAAGGCAGTAGGAGTTTGCCACAAATCTCGTCGGTGGGCTGACCCACTGAGGAACTTCACAGTGAAACCCTGTGCCTAGTGGGATGCCCATCCTAGATCTACAAGCAGCTTATATCCAGTCAGCATGAAATGTTATATTATCGGTATTTGTACAGTGCCTTCTACCATAAGTATGGTACTAAGGTGCCTCTTTAATAGTGAAGCCCTTTTTATGGTTTCCAAGAGATTGAAGCTACTGAATGTGAATCTTTTCTCATCTGCTCCTCACCTACCCCTGCTTTTTCTTCCCTACTGTTATAGAAGCCTCCACCAAACAATTCCACATGCACATGTGCCGTCCTTTTGTGTGACTAAATCACACAAGAGCTTCTGAGAAACTTGAGTATAGCATGTCTAACCAAAACTCAATCAATCAAGAATCCTCCTGTCAAACTAAAAACTCACCATCTTCTAAGTTGTCTCTAAAATGACAAACTATGGGCATAAATGTTTCCCCACCAGGGCTCAGTAACTGGACATTAAATATTCCTGTCATCTGGAGAGACCACCACCTCATGTCTTTTAAATGTAACAAGGCCACTAATACCACTTTTACAACATCAAAAGTACAACAATACCTTCTGCGGACACTGGAACAAATTCAGCTTCATCACAATTAAATCTCCCCTAACTTGCATCCTTGGCATCACAACTGCATAAAAAAAGAGAAGGCTATCCAAAGGCTCCAACAGAAGCAACTCATGACCTCCTCATTCCCAAACCACAGACCAAAGACACTGTGGCTCAAAACAAATGTAAAGATATAGGCGAAGGAGAAAATAATTTTGGAAATCAGTTGAAGAAGTCAAATGACTGCAATGAAAAACTTCACTTCCGGAGCCACATAAGGTACTACAAATTTGTTGTAAAAAAAAGGAAAATTACCACAGCTCACAGTGGAGCTCCAAAGCATACTGTCCATAGAAGGACTTCTACATTATCCTCTACGAAGTCCACAACCCAGCCATCTCAGATACGAAGATCAGACTACCCCAAGAACTTTGTGATGCGCTTGCAGACCATATTATCATGATGACTGAAATCCTGGCTCAGACATAAATCACCCAGTATTCTCCATCTTCAGTCCACAAATCAAAAAACAATTGGTGGATGACAGATAGTGGCATCCCTTAAGAAAGACTCCCCACTCAATATTAGAAACTGCACAATACTAGCCACCTATATAGATTCCCAGAAGATATATGTGCACTTTAAGGGAACATCAAACTTTCTTCCAGCTCTCCTCTCTATCTAAGCCTCAACCATTACCAATAACTGCTAAACTTAGACAGCTTTCCGTCAATACCGCCCACACCAAGCCAATGAAAAAATGGAGGAACCTTGATCTAGTTAATTTAGACAGCTACTGATCAGTCTCCAGTAGAACACTCCCCTGCAAAATGGACACTGAAATCTCTAACTTCCTGAAAGAAAACTACCTCTCTTATTGTCATAGTGGCTATTGTCAAGGCAGTGGATCACAGTACACCCATATATCAGAAAATCACAGCTGATAGGAATTCACTTGCCACATGCCACCTCTGGGCCTGTCTGGCACCTTTGAATTAGTCTGCCTCTTCGCACTACAATAGGGGCTAGGAGATCTTGAAATGCAAGTAATCATATTAGACTGAGCAAAGCATAATCTTACAACATCCATACTCACAAAATTTATCCCACACTAACTTATTAATGGCACAAGCTTCAATTATCTTGGCATTCCTCTTGAATGCTGAACTTAGTTTATTACTAGACCTCATCAAGTTCTTCAGTCTAAACTATTACAGCTAGACAGACGATGCCCATCATTATTGAGCAGTAGATGGAATGGAACTCCCCCCTCTATCTCAACTTCATTGACTAAGAGAAGGCATTTGACAGCGTGAACAGAGAAACTCTTTGAAAACTCCTCTGCCACAACTGTGTGCCAGATAAACTCATAAGAATCATCAGGAACGCTTATGAGAGAATGACCTGCAAGATAGTCCATGAAGGACTACTCACAGAAGCCTTCAAAGTGAGGACCAGAGTCCATCAGTGATGTTTCCACTCACCTTTTCTCTTCCTGCTGGCCATCGACTGGATAATGAAGACATTCACTCCAAGGAGAAAAGATGGGATCCAATGGACACCTTTGGTGCAGCTCAACGACCTGGACTTTTCAGATGACCTGGCCCTACTCTCCCATACCCATCTTCAGATGCAAGAGAAGACCGACGGAGTGGCAGCCACATCAGCACAAATTGGCATGAACATCACCACAGGGGAAAACCCAAATCCTGAAGGTTAACATGGCAAGCACAACCGCAGTCACTCTTTCAGGCAATTCCCTAGAAGAGATTGAGGCCTTCACCTACCTTGACATTGTCATAGACAAGCAGGGAGGTACTGACGCTGACCTCAAGGCAAGAATCTACAAAGCAACAGCTGCCTTTATTCAGCTAAAGAAATCTGGAGGTCCAAGGACGTAACGCTGCACACAAAGGTAAGGCTTTTTAACACCAACTTTAAATCAGTCCTTCTGTATGGAACTGAAACTTGGAGGACAACAGTGACCACCACCAACAAAGTCCAGACCTTCATCAACACCTGTCTGAGAAAAATCCTCAAAATCCTCTGACCTTCAGCAACCATGACCTATGGCAGCAGACTTTTCAGCTCCGTGCTCATGAAGAAATCATGAAAAGTTGCTGGGGCTGGATGTCACACCCTCCACAAGCCCCCATCAAACACTAACAGGTAAGCCCTCACCTGGAAAAGGAAAAGAGGAAAGCCTGGAAACACCTGGCATCAAGGCTTTGAGGCTGACTGCAAGTAAATGGGTTACACCTGGAGTCAGATTGAAAGAAAAGCTTCGGACATAGATGGCTGGAGAGTCCTGGTTGACGACCTACACCCCAGGAGGAGCAGTAGACATAAGTAAGCAAGTACATTTTCTGTAGTGTTATCCATTTTATCAATCCCTTCATCTTGAAAGTGTAAACCGTCCTTTCAGGAATTCTAATCCATGTCCACCGAGCTTTAGGTCTCTGTAAAAGTAGAGCTGGGTGAGAGGCTGAAGGCTCAAGCCAGGATGAAGCCAGATGCCTGACTCTGGCTCATCTTGAGGTCTTCTTGGACCCTCAAGCCAAAATCAATCAATCAATCAATCAATCAATCCGTGCTTGTAAAGTGCAACTACTCACCCGTTAGGGTCTCAAGGCGCTTAAGGGGGGGGAAGGAGCAGCGTATACTGGTGAGGTGGTTGTTAGAAAAGCCATGTCTTCAGTTCCTTCGTGAAGCTGAGGAGGGAGGTGGTTTGTCTGATGTGGAGAGGAAGGGCGTTCTAGGCGGTGGCTGCGAGGTAGGAAAAGGAGCATCCTCCTGTTCTGGTTTTCCTGATGCGGGGTACTTCTGCGAGAGAGAGCTTGGCTGAGCGTAGGGCCCTGTGGGGTGCGTGGAGGTTGAGTCGCTGGTTCAGGTATGCTAGTCGGTTTTGTGGAGGGCTTTCTGTGCGTGGGTGAGGATCTTGGAGGTTAGTCTTTTTTCTATGGGAAGCCAGTGCAGTGTACGCAAGTGTTGCGAGTTGTGGAAGTGTCGAGGTAGGTCGAGGATCAGCCTGGCGGCGGCTTTTTGGATGTTTTGTAGCTTGCGGGTGAGTTTCTTGTAGATTACGGCATAGAGTGAGTTGCCGTAGTCCAGTCTGCTAGTGATCAGGGAGTGTATGAGGTTCTATGTTTGAGGAGGCTCCACTTGAAGGACTTGCGTAGGAGGCGGATGGTGCGGTAGCAGGTGGAGGTGACTGAGTTGATTTGCTGGTTCATGCTGAGCTTGGAGTCCAGGATGATTCCGAGGTTGCGGGCTTGGCTGGTGGGGGTGGGCGGGTTTCCGAGGGTGGGTGGCCACTAGGAGCCGTTCCAGGCGTTGGGTTGAGAGCCAATGATGAGTACTTCTGTCTTGTTTGCGTTGAGTTGAAGGCAGCTGTTTCTCATTCAGTTGGCGACTGCTTCCATGCCTTCATGGAAGTTGTGTCTGGCTTTGTCGGGTTCCTTGGAGAGGGAGAGGATAAGTTTGGTGTCGTCGGCGTAGCAGATGATGTTGATTCCATAGCTTCTGACAAAGGTGGCTAGCCGGGCCATGTATACGTTAAACAACGTGGGGCTGAGGGAGGATCAGTGAGGCACTCCGCAGATGGTGGGTGTGGGGTCTGCGAGGAAGGGGGCGAGTCTTACTTGTTGAGTTCTGCCAGAGAGGAAGGATTGGATCCCGTCGAGGGCCTTGTCTCTGATGCCGGCTTCGTGGAGTCTTCTTATCAGGGTGTGATGGGAGACTGTGTCGAAGGCCGCCGAGAGGTCTAGTAGGATGAGTGCCGCCATCTCTCCATTGTCCAGCAGCGAGCGGATGTCATCTGTTGCGGCCAGGACGGTTGTTTCGTGCTATGGTTTTTCCTGAATCCAGATTGGGAGATGTCGAGGATGTTGTGGTCTTCTATAAATGTGGCAAGTTGGCTGTTGACTTCTTTTTCAATGACTTTCGCAGGAAAGGGAGTAGGGAGATGGGCCTGACGTTTTTGAGGTCGGTGGGGTCTACCGAGGGTTTCTTGAGGAGGGGGTTGATTTTGGCATGTTTCTAGTCAGTGAGGCAGAGCTTGGGGGCGATGGTCTCTGCGGCTCCGTTGAAAATATGTTGGGGGCATGGGTCCGTGGGGGACCTGGAGTGTATGGATCTCATTGTTCTCAGCGTATCTTTGGTGGTAAGGGGGGTCCAGGTTGTGATTGTTGGTTTGGTGGTGTCAGGTTTTGGTAGAGGGTGTTCAGTGCGTAGGTTGTCCTTGCTGAAACTGTCATAGATGGTCTTGATTTTGTGGTGGAAGTAGGTGTTGAGTCTTTCACAGACGTCCTGTGAGGGTGGGATGTCCATTATTTCACTGTTGGGTTGGGTGAACTCCTTCATGATGCTTAAGAATTGCTTGCTGTTGTGTGTGTGTGAGGAGTTTCTGTCTTGTATAGCTTTCTTTCTGGTGTTTCTGATGAGTTGGTGGTGGCGGCTCTGAAGTTGCTATGGACTTCTGTGGATTTAGTGCTTCTCCAGATTCTTTTGAGGCAGCGCCAAGTGCGTCTAGATTCTCGGAGATCAGGGGTGAACCAGCTGGCTTTCTTTGCATGGGGTCTGTTGTTCTTTTTGAGGGGGGCTACGGTGCTGGCGCAGTTGGCGATCCATTTGTGGAAGGTATGTGCTGCAATGTTTGGGTCGTCGTTGTGTGAAAATGGTGGGGGCGGCTAAGGCGAGGGCGGCGGTGAGCTGATCGTCGGTTACTCTTGTCCAGTTTCTATGTGATGGTTGGTGTTGGGGTCTGATGATGGTGGGTGTGGTAAAGGTGAAATGGATGCATCGGTGGTCAGTCCATGGGAGTTCTGTGGTGTGACTGGAGGTAGCGGAGGCTCCTGTGGTGAAGATGGGATGGAGGGTGTGCCCTGCTGAGTGTGTTGGCTCCGTCATGATCTGTCGGAGTCCTATGTTGTGGAGGTTGTCTAGGAGGGACGTGGTGTTGGGGTCTTGTAGATTTTCGAGGTGGAAGTTGAGGTCTACCAGTAGGGCGCAGTTGGTGGCTGTGATAGCTTGTGCGGAGATGCAGTCCGTGATGGAGTTGGGGAAGGGTGTACATGGTCCAGGAGAGCGGTAGATGAGGGTTCCCCTGATAGAGGATGTCAGGCTGGTGTGTAGCTTGAAGTGGAGGTGTTCATCAGGTTTGTGGATTCTTCGGAGTGTGTGTTCAGGCGGAGGTTGGACCTGTGGACGATGGCAATATCCCCCCCTCAGGGCTGCTGGGCGGTCTTTCCGGGTGATCTTGTATCCTTGGGCGATGCCCAGGTCTGAGGTGGTGTTAGTCCAGGTCTCGATTAGCAACGCGACATCCGGGGTGGTGTTGTTAAGGAGGTCCCAGATTTTGGTAGCTTGTTTATGGAGGGAGCTGACGTTGAGGAGAATGCACTTCAGAGTTTTCTGGGTCGGAGGGTTGTTGCAGGTGGGTTGTGCTCGGTCCTAGGTCTTGGTGGTAGTGTAAGTTTGGCGGCAGCAGAGGCAGCTGAAAGGGACATGGGTGTTAGCTGGTGATGCTTGCTTGCAGTTGTTGTTGTGTCCTGGGTTGAGTGCGATGAGTGCTGCTGATTTGTAGAGGTGGCGGGTAGCAGGACCAGGAGTCCTGGCACTGTGCAACCGTGCAGCAGTCGCCATTAAGTAGAGGGGGGAGGAGTGGACAGCTGAGAGGCGAGAGCGGGAAACGTGCAAAAAAAGGGGGGCGGGCTGCGGGGGCAGCAGTGGCGGGAGGTGGGAAAGAGAGAGAGGAGGAGGGAGGGGCCACAGGGGCAGCAGCAGCGGGGAGAGAGAGGGGGGAGAGAGCAAGAGAAATGTGAGAAATAGCGGAGTGAGGGAAAAAAACAAGGAAAAGAGAGAGAATGCGCAGAAAGCGAAATGAAAATGATTAGGCGGTGTGGGAAAAGTGAAAGAAGGCACCTGAAACGCACAGCTCCCTTTAAACGTACTTGTGTTGTGAGCCAAGATGAATGTTGTACTCTGGCTGTCTGGCAGGCCAGGCTGGCAGCCAACCAACAACCCCATCCCAGACAGCCTAGGTCACGTCAGGTGATGGGGCGCGGAGTGGTTAAATCCCGTTCAGCCCAATGGGTGGTGCACGTCCGGTCACAGTCTGATCAAACTTGAAAACACCATAAACCTATCAGTGGCCCAGCAGCTGTGACCGACGACCCACCTCTTCATCTTGGACCCGTTACTGAGAAGCCTTGCAGACAAGAAGTCAGAAATAAGAAATTGTTTATTTCGATATATTTTCATAGTAAGTATGAGCAAATGAAGACGACGCACAAACAAGACACTAACCTCAACGCTGGCACTCGCCCAAGGGCACCGGAAGTTAACTGCTTCTGAGAAAGGTGCAGGCCTGAGGGGTTTTGTTTCATTAGTGTGCTTCTTGAAGTGGGGACATGAACAGTGATCGGTCTTGAATATGCTCAAGTATGAATCAGAAGTACAGTTCTTTTTCATTTCATGGATTATGCCCTTTCAAGCTTGAGTACACTACGTCGGTCATTACGAACGTGGTGATGTGGCCCGCCATGCCGGCGATGGAGGGTAAAACCGCCAGCCGGCATGGCGGGCCACACCGCCACATAAAGAACCCTATGAGGGATGCCATCGTCAGCCCTCACTTACCGCCAGGCTGCCTCCGTCAGGCAGCCTGGCGGCGGTCGGAAACATTATCCGACAGGGCAGCGGTGCTGCCCCTTGGATAATGATTCCTCAGCCACCAGCCATACCCTGGCGGGTCCCTTCATAGCGCAAGTTACTGCCTGATTTTCGGGCAGTGATCTGTGCGACGGGTGCAGCTGCACCCGCCGCACAGAGGCATTGGGGGCGGCTCCGTCAATGTGCCGGCCAAGCCTTCCTGTGGGCCGGCGGGCGGAAACAATGTTTCCACCTGCCAGCCCACAGGAATGTTCTTTATGCGGGGATTGGGTGATGCTGGCGGTCAGTGTTTTGACCGTCAACATGAACACAGCGGTTTTTACCACCGTGTTCATTATGAGGGCCTATGTTCTATCATAGGTGTATGTGTGAAGGGGTTTTGTCTCATGAAGAGGGAACCTGTGTTCTGATGACCCAAGTTTCTATGTGGCCCAGCTTTACTGAAATGTACTTGTGTGGATTGTTCTGGGGCTGCATGTACTTGCTGCTCCAAGTTCCCTGAAATAATATTCTGACATGTTTATATTGTCTCAAGCAGTTTTTCATATTATGACACATAGACGTTTATTTATGTTTCACTATATTGTGATTGCTGTTCTTCTTCTTCATGAACTCGCCATTTATGAGGTATTAAACTGAATTCCATACTGCATCTCTCTGTCAACCCACTCAGGTCATACAAGGACATAGTGAAGGCATGGCAATTTAAATAATTACTGCAACTATTTTAATCAGTGTGGGGCCATTTGATGTGACGCCTACGAGTGTAGGGTATTCACATATTTTAAGCCATTGCCTCCTCAGACAAGTACTGCAGATGACAGCATCACAACTTAAACAAGCATTGGCAAAGCCAAGAGTTTTGCCTGTGCAAGAACTATTGGCTTTGGCAATATGTTTTAGCCATGTTGTACACCAGCGTGGCTGCTGATCAGTATGGCTAAATGTTAGTGGGGTAAAGGAGCGGCAAGTGGAGTCTTGTAGAGCAGAGTGTTTTAGAGTGCAGTGGTGGAAAGTAAACTGGCACAGACTAGAGTAGCACAGAGTGGAGTGAGGCATAGTAGAGTGGTGGTGAGAGCAGTGGTGCAGAGTACAGTGGTGTAGAGCAGAATAGAGTTGCATATAGGGCAGTGATATAGAGTGCAATGGTAAGGATGGCATAGCGTGCAGTGGCTGAGAGTGCAGTGGTGCAGAGTAGAGTGGTGCTGAGTTCAGTGGCAGAGTCTGCGGTTTTGTAGAGTAGAGTGTTGTAGAGTGCAGTGTAAAGAGTGCAGTGAGGCAGAGTAGAGTGATGCAGAATAGAGTGGTGCAGAGAACAGTGGTGCACAGTAGCATACAGGGGGCAGAGTGGAATAGACTGGCTTAGCACGCAGTGGCTTAGAGTGTTGCAGAGTATACTGGCATAGAGTGCACTAGTGCAGAGTAGTTGGATTAGAGTGCATTCGTTTTCAGTCAAGTGGTATCTATTGTATTGCCGTAGAGCGCAGTGGTTTAGAGTAGAGTGGTGCAGAGTAGATTAGAGTGCAGTGGCAGAGAGTGTATTGAATGCTTTGGCTCAGAATGGTGCAGAGTAGAGTGGCATAGGGTACAGTGGTGCAGATTAGAATAGAGTGGTGTAGAGTGCAGTGACATAGAGTACAATGACACATAGTGCAGTGATGTAAAGTGTTGCTGAGTAGAGAATAGTTGCATAGAGTGCAGGGGTGCAGAGTGCAGTGGCTTTTGAGGAAGGTGGTGTAGAGTGGAGTGATGCAGAGCAGAGAGCACTGATGCAGAGCAGAGAGCATTTGTGCAGAGTAGAGTGGGGTGGAACCAAGTTCAATGGTGCCAAATGTAGTGGCACTGAGTGCAGTGGCATAGAGTAGATTATTGCAGAGTGGAATGGAGTGGTGCATGGTAGAGTACATTGTGTAGAGTGGCATAGAGTGAAGTGGCATAAAGTACAGTGATACAGAGTAGATTGGTCTTGACATCATTGGTTTGAGTAAAGAAGTGTAGAGTGCATTGGCATAGAGTGCAGTGATGTAGAGTGGTACAGAGTAGAGTGCAGTGGTGTAGAAAAGATTGTGTGAGAGTAGATTGAAGTGGCATAGAGTGGAGTATTGCAGAGTAGCAGGCAGAGGTGTAGAGTAGACATATAGAGTGCAGTAGAGTGTGGTGGTGCAAAACATATTAGAGGGGCATGGAGTGATGCAGAGTGTAGTGGCAGAGAGTGCATTTGGCGTAGGATGTAGTATAGTTGAGTGGTGCAAAGTAGAGTGCAGTGGCATAGAGTGCATTGGCATAGGGTGCAGTGGCATAGAGTGGAGTCATGCAGAGTAAAGTAGTGCAGAGAGCCGTGGGGTAGAGTACAGTGGTGCAGATTAGATTGGCATAGAATGCAGTGACATGGAGCACTGGGTGTAGTGCTGTATAGCATGCAGTGGCTCAGAGTGATGCGGTGTTGAGTGGAGTGGAGTTGAGTTCAGTGGTGGCAAATGTAGTCTTTTAGAGCAGAGTGACATAAAGTACACTGGTGTAGAGTAGCACAGAGTAGAGGGGTGCAGAGAGCAATAACACAGAGTACAGTTCTGTAGAGCAGAATACAGTTACATAGAGTGAAGTGATAGAGTGCAATGGGGTAGAGTGGCTTAGAGTAGAGTGGCGTTGAGTTCAGGGGCAGAGAGTGTGATTTTGCAGAGTAGAATGTTATAGAGTGCAGTGGCGCAGAGAAGAGTGGTGCACAATAGAGTGGTGCAGTCTAGCGTACAGTGGTGCAGAGTGGAATAGACTGGCTTAGAGTGCAGTAGTGTAGAGTGTTGCAGAGTATAGTGGTATAGAGTGCAGTGGTACAGGGTAGTTGGAATAGAGTGCATTATTTTTGAGTGAAGTGGTATTTAGTTAATTGGCACAGAGTTCAGTGGTTTACAGTAGAGTGGCATAGAGTAGAGTGGTGTAGAGTGCAGTGGTGTAAGGGTCAGTGGCAAAGATTGTATTGGAGTGCAGTGGCTCTGAATGGTGCAGATTGGCATAGATTACAGTGTGCAGAGTAGAAGAGAGTGGCGTAGAGTGCAGTGACATAGGGCCTCATTACGAAGTTGGCAGTGCCAATTCCGTCATGTTGGAGGTGACGGACGTACAGCTAACAGGCTGGCTGAGAAGATCACCAAATGATGAACTTGGCAGGAGTCTACAAGGCAGACAGACAATCTATCGCCGGCACCACCCCTGCGGACATGCCGCCACGGACTACGGTAGCCACCTGTAGGCTGGCAGAGGCTATGTTACCGCCAGCGAGATTACGAAGTTGCACACCGCCAATGTTTCCACCGCAGTCACGCCACCACCTAAACAAAGATGGAAAACAACATATTTAAAGGAAACACACACCTTCGGGAAGTTGCACTAGTTCGGAGTCGACATGGAACCGGAACTACACCTCTTCCCTCTGCTTGTTCAGGGACTCCAGAATCAGCGGTGGTGTTGCACACAATGACACGAACCGTAAGTACACACACCTGTAATGTTTTGAAATGCATAAGTACATAGGCACACAACACATGCCAGTTGAAAACGGGGGGGGGCAAGGCCGAGACATACGTAACCACATAGCGACCCACATTTTTACACACAACTACAAACACACATGCCCAAACACATCACACACATACAACGACCATCACACACACACCAACCACAAGAAACACGCTTCTGGCACCACCACACACAACATATGACACCAACAAACTACACACCAACACCACTAACTGCATACACAGCAACCCATAGACATGGACTGACATGACACACCACCCATCGACAAATCACCCAAGCAACACAATGGATCACCACCAACAGGGAACTCACACACACATAAACACACAATGCATACTACAAACCCCCCCAACACACTCCACTGCTTCTCTGGCATGACTCCTACCACACATTATCCAGGCACACAATAAAACACACTCTGCATCAAACACATGGCAACACAACTACTACACATTACCATTACAACCACATTTCCCCATCAAACATAGGAACATCACACCACACACTCCCATTACCAGGGAAAACAATGCACCGCACAAAAACACATTTAACATCAAACCAAAACATGTAGGCCAAATACCACACATACTTATACAGACATACATATCAAGTTTGCAGACAGGAACACATTCCCCAACATTTAGGGGACCAAGGCTGACAGGACCAGGGGAAGAGCTGGCTAAAGTGGAGGAGACACCCAACCTCCCTGGGCAGATCGGCCATGCATTGGACCGTAGCCACCGGCGAAGTGAGAACAGACCCACATGTACACAACAGTGAAACCGGTGGCTTCCACCTGAAGGCATTCCATATGTATGGAAGTGTCCCACTGCAGATAACACCACTCCACACTTACAGTGCCTGGCTGATGTGGAAGTGCATATTGCAAACTGTGAGTGAAATGTGATCCTCCAGGCATCACAATGTTGCATGCCACACATATACAGTGTGGCACAAATCTGAGTTGTGCGATGCGAGTCACATGGGTTGAAATTTATGGCACTTATGAAACAACTGTCTACATACTGTGTGATACACATTCAAGTAGGCAGCTATGTAAGGGCATGTGATATTGACATTCACGAGATGTGGGAACACCCCTGTTATTGAATTGTTACAATGGCATGGAGGAGGCCTGCCTGTGCGGTAGTCAAAGGGAAACTGTCAGCCATACAATGTCCCTTTGACCACAGCTGCTACCAGTTGACCTTGAATGGGAGCTAAATGCGATTCAATACTGTGAGTTGTTGAGTGATGTTGGCTTGAATACTTTTCAAAGGCTCCCAGATGTCCACCTGTTGGTGGAATGCCCAAATAGCTCCAACACAACAGACTGCATTTGCTGATGATTGGCCTCAAAATGGTACTGCAAATGTGCACTTTCAAAAGGGTAACAGACTCAAGGCCCAACTGCTGCTAAAATATGTGGCTCGTACATCTGTTCCTGTGAGCAAAGCGCCCATGCCTCCAAGGTCAGCAGGCAAAATCATGTCCCTTTCAAGTCCAAACAGTTATGCACAACTCCCTGATTTCAGTGTGGAACTATTTAAGTTGCACAGTGTTACTCGAAGAACGCATTTACATGAGGCCATTGGAACCCGTTACGTACACAACCACAACTCAGTACCTGGCCCAACATCGAGAGCCATTGACACCATTTCCCGAAACTCTGACTGGGGATAGCACATCACTTTCTATTGTGTGGCTGGGATATAGCTCTGGAAAGCGAGCAAGACACAATGGTTGCACGTACAAGACAAGCGGGACAGAATGTACTTCCACCAGTACCACTCTGTAGGCAAAGGATGATGCTGTACTTTGAAGCACAACGGCTGGAAGACCTGGATTGCAACTGGTCATTGAAATTCAGACCAGTAATAGAATGTGTCCAGCCTGTTTTCATCTGCAAGTGGTGTCAGCTGGAGTGTGCCCTCAATCTGTGTCTTACCATGTGACATACGCTCACACGGGATGCTGACCTCTTGCTGTTCTCGATGAGAGCCCATTTTCAAAAATGCTTGATAAAGGGGCCTCTAGTACGTGAAGCGCAGTATGAGCTGCCATATGTTGATCCGGCAGCCATTAGACACCTTATGGACACTTCACAAATTGCTGGCACCTCAGCTGGAGCACATGTGGTGGAACATGAGTGCTCCCTTGGGATACTTGGAGACGATTTGGTAACTTTACCAGCATTCAACGTTGGACAGGTGTTGCTGTCCATTGTGTCTGGCATTGTGGGCGATTTTACAAATGACAATGACTTCTAAGGCAAGTAATACCTTGGATGATTGTGCGTGATGGACCACACCATCCCCCAAGTTCGCCAAACAAACCCACAATGAGTTTGGACTTGTGAATATTGGCATTCAGTCAACTCATGGCTTAGGTTCAGGGATGTGTTTTGTATAATAAATATATGTGGTCATATCTTCAGCCTCTGTCATACTTTGTAACTGTGAGAGATGTGTGACTGTGAGACACAGATGAGTCATGAGACACAAAACACCACCTAAGCACACATCAACGCCACAACTGCGATCACACTACATCAATGACACCAGAAACACAGGCCACCAACACACACAATCCCTTCCTGCAACACTCATGAAACCACCGGAGTACAGTGTAACTGCATACACCCTCTTAAATAGCCTACCCAATCCAAACATTCCACGTCAGGCAGGAAGACCTCCATACTATGGAAATGAAAGAATTATACTGACAGCTGTCTCTAACACGCAACATGTTGCACGTGTGTCATCAGAATGTATGAAATGTCTACCACATCCAACCCATGGCCTGTCCGTTTTGACTGTCCTACATGCACATAGTGCACAAATGTGTGTCCCATACTTGGCTACTGACTGCCTAATGACCACTAGAGGTTGGGGCTTCAATGGGGCAGGCAGGCACTTGACGATCAATTCTCAGCCTTGGTGTGGGTTGGAGAAATCTAGGAGGGATGGGTGGGATACTATGAGGGGTGGTTTGGGAGGTGGAGGATCCAGATAAGTGACGTGTCACAGATAGAGCAGGGGTATCTCAGGGTGGGAGTGGATGAAGGAATTGGTCTGTAGCAGCATACAACATTCTCTGTAGCACTCTTTCCACACAGTTATGGTGCAATG
Source organism: Pleurodeles waltl (assembly GCF_031143425.1). NCBI lineage: Eukaryota > Metazoa > Chordata > Amphibia > Caudata > Salamandridae > Pleurodeles > Pleurodeles waltl. The sequence continues at coordinate 1,171,097,015 of NC_090447.1, read as the reverse complement.
AGGAGGGCAAGACAGCCACCAGTTTATCGACCTCTAGTTGACCTGGAGACAATGGAACGCCAGTGTACCCAGACTTCTCGTCCGAATCGTCGCACAATCAAGGATCTCTGCGAAGAGTTGCAACCTGATTTGTTGTCTGGTAATTGGAATCGCTACCTCACAGCTTCCATCATGCAAGTGCTGTCAGTACTACGTGTCCTGGCTACTGACTCCTTTCAGAACACAGTGGCTCTAGCTGCAGGGATGTCTCAGCCCATCTTTAGTCGGGTTTTGAAGGCTGTACTGTGTGCATTGTTGAAACACCTGGACAGCTACATCAGATTTCCACTACGATCAGATTTGGCCTATGTGAAGGCAGAATTGTGTGCTATGGGACACATCCCACATGTGATAGGAGCCATAGATGGCACCCATGTAGCTTTGATGCCCACCAGGATCAATTAACAGGTCTTTTGGGACAGGAAAAACTACCACTCAATCATTGTTCAGGTGGTGTGTTTGGCAGACCAATATATCTCCCAAGCAACAGCCACATTTCCGAGGTCTGTCCATGATTCATTCGTCATGCAGAACAGCACTGTGCCACAGTTGATGACACAACTCTACACAGAGAGGGCCTGGCTGGTTGGTAAGTAACATTAGTGTTGTGTGTAATCAATGTTGGACTCCCGTCACAACTATGTAGTCGGACCCAACTACCTGTTTGTGTGGCACATTTTGCTCAAGGGTGACTCTGGCTATCCAAACTGTCCTTGGCTGTTGACACCAGTGAGGAACCCAACCACACCTTAGGAAGTCTGCTACAATGAGGCCCGCAGGAGTACAAGGTGTGTGATTGTGAGGGCTTTTGGTCTACTGAAGGCAAGATTTAGATCTATAGGTTTGTCGGGGGACACTCATACACTGCCAACAAGGTCTGTCCAATCATAGTTGCCTGCTGCATGCTACACAACCTGGCCTTGAGACGTCAGATACCATTGATACAAGATGAGGGGAAAGCAGCTGGCCATGTAGCCACAATTGCTGACATGCCTATTGATGAGGAATCAGAGAAAGGGAGAGGAGGTAACACTAGGGCAGATCTCATCGTACAATACTTTAACTGACTACTGGGCATGTGAAGGACTACCATAGTTATGCTCACTGTTTTGGCTAACTGTCATTAAATAAAACATACACGTGTTGTGTACACATTTCTCGACCATGATTAAGCAGCAAAACGAGTTAACATGCATGATGAAGGAGACATACACAGGATGTGTGTTTCAGTGTAGTTTATTTTGCACGTGTATGATATGTGAAAACAAGACATAAAGGGGACTAAAACAAAAGTAATGGTTGGAGCAATCGTGGATGAAATCTTCCAGGTAGCAGCTACACCAATTGGTTACACAAGTCCAGTGTCCTTGTAGCATAGGAAAATGGAGTCGAGAATTGGAACAGTCATCAGGCTGTTTCTGTGGCACACAAGGGAAACAAATCAGGAGAGGATCACTTCCTGGCAGTGGATTTGTTCTTGACATCAGCTGCAGGAGGATGTCTGTATGGACGACCATTATAACGGGGGGTTACAGCTACAGAGGCAGGGGTGTTTGAGGCTTGACCTTCCCCAGATAGGGCCACCATCCCCCTAGCAGCCACAGATGTAGAAGGGGCAGATGGGAGGGTGCTAGTGGAATGGGCTAGCATTTGGTCACAGAACCTACCTAGGATGTCTTTCATTGCTGTCAGCACCCCTGCTATGGAAGTCATGGTGATGTTATGTAGCTGTAGGTACCCCATGACTTCTTGGTGGTTGTCCCTCTGCAGCTTGATGAGATCCCCCACAATTGTGATCACGTGGGCCATCATGTCTTGGGAATTCTTGTGGGCTCCCTAGAACTGGGAGATAGTGGGCTGGTCAGTTGCTGTCCTTGGTTGGCCCCTCCTCTGGCCCACAACATCCCTCCCAGACATCCCACTCCCAAGTGCCTGTGCCCCTGGCACTGTACGCCCACTCCCAGTGGGTGCAGCTCCTTCATTGTCTGAGGTGGTGAAGTGTGACTCTGGTTGCTGCACTGTGGGACACACAATGAATTGAGATGTACTCAGGACACAGGTTAGTGGACCGATGGTTGATTGAGAAGTTAACGCCTGCAGGCTGGGAGGTGCAGATGTGGGCAGGGTAAGGCTGGAGGTGGTGGACTGACCAGACACTCCAGATGGGCCAGGTTCATCATCCATGTCCAGACATACAATGGTGTTGTCCTCAGTGGGGCCTTCATCCAGGGGGGAGTTTCATAGTCTGGTGTCCTGTTGATGTTGTCTAGGGCAAGGTCACCTATGGAGGGAGTGAGACACAGAGATTAGTTTTTGATGTGTGTACATATGGAGTGTACGGAGATGCAGACAGTGGTGTACCAGTGATTCAAAGCACTGACACTGACAGCTGCTTCACACCATGCCTATGTTGCACACACTATCCTATGACTTATACTCTGCCGCATGTGAAGGGTTCTACAACTAAGTTCATGGTGACATTACAACTGATGGCATTAGTGGCCGTCTAATTGTAGACATGGCTCTCACCTCTGTTACCTAGTGCACTGTCTGGCAAGTTGAATGGTACAATTTGCAACAGAACAATACAAGATGTCATCCTCATTGTCACACAGTATGGGATATCAATATGGACTTTGCCCTCTCTCTGCCAGTTTCACATGTGTATCAATTCAGCGAACAGACTTACCAATCCTGGGGTTACAATTTTTGACAAGGACTCATTGCACTGTTGTCATGAAACTGGGGCCCTCGGCTATTGCTGCGTTATGCTTGGGATGTTTGTGAGAGTGGGCGTTCACATTGCTGTCATTGCCATTTCCTGTTCCACACAGGTAACCAGTAGATGGTGTTCACATTGCGTTAGTTATCCATGCCTGACAAGAGAATTTGTGTTATATCTATTTTTCCTGTGAGGTTGTGATGTGATTAGGCAGTGGGACAGGTGCCATTCCCAAGTGCGATGAGTGCAGTGGAGTGCACAAGATGGTTATTAGGTGATTTGGAGGGGAAGAGTGAAGGGTTAATTGGAGTGGGTTTGGGTGGTGTAGGAGCATGCAGGACAATATAGTGATATGCATGTCGTGGGTACTTACCCGACTCCACTCCCCCAGGTATTCTTGTCAGGCCCTCAGGATGCAGGATGTTCAAGACCTTCTCCTCCCAAGCTGTGCAAGAAGGGGGAGGAGGTAGTGTTCCACCACTAGTCTTGTGGACCACCAGCTGGTACCAGGCGGCCATGGAATGGACCTTTCCCCTGAGGTCATTCCACCTCTTCCTGATGTCATCCCTTGTGCGTGGGTAACTGCCAATAGAAGTCACCCTGTTGACATTTCTTTGCCACAGCTCCATCTTCCTGGCTATCGAGGTCTGCTGGACCTGTGCTCCAAACAGGTGTGGCTCAACCTGTACCACTTCATCCACCATGACCCTTAACTGTTCCTCAGTGAAGCAGGGTGTTTTTGACGTGACATGGTGGTTTGGGGGGGTGTAAGTGTATAAGGGTGAAGTGCTAGGCATGTGGTGGGGTGTAGGTGCTGGACTGTGAATGGGTTGCAGAAGACAGAAGGTCATGTGTGCAGGTGGTGTGGGATGAGAGTGTGAATAGCGATATGTAGAACTGATGGTGGTTGTTGGGGTGCTCGCTGTGGCCGCATGGCATTTGGTTAGCAATGGATTGTGGGTTGTGTGGGGGGGTGTCATATAGTGGACTGAGTAGGTGTGTCAGGTGTGTGGATGTGTGTCAGATGCGGGCTGTTCAAACCTCCAATGCGGTGTGGTGAAGTGAGTGTTGGACGCCACCGATTGCACGCCAATGATTTTCCGCCATGGAAGAACAGCTGTTGTGATTTGTGGATCGTAATCTGGTGGGAGGATTTTTGGTGGGCTGGTGGTGGGACCGCTTTTCAGTCGTCCATTGTCATGTCGCTTTCAGAAAATGGGTGTTTAGTGACGATGTGCACTGTGTAGTTTGTAACATGGTGGACTTACTTCCGCCATCTTAACAGTAAGTTGTCGGGCACTGATCTGATGCAGCCGTCTGCCATTTATTCCGTCAAGTTTATAATGACCCCCATACAGTACAATGGCATACAGTGCAGTGGTGTAAAGTGTTGCTGAATAGAGTATAGTGGCATAGAGTGTAGGGGTGCAGAATGCAGTGGCTTAGAGTGCATTGGTTTTGAGTAAAGTGGTGTAGAGTGGAGTGATGCAGAGTAGGGTGGAGTGGTGCTGAGTGGGGTGGCACCAAGTGCAATGCCGCGGAGCGCAGTGGCACTGAGTGCAGTGGCATAGAGTAGATTGTTTCAGAGTAGTGGAGTAGCATAGAGTAGAGTGGCGCCAGGTGGTGTGATGTAGAGTGCCGTGGCAAACAGTGCAGTGGTTTATAGAGTAGTGTGAGGTAGATTTCATTAGCGTAGCGTGGTGTGAAGTAGAGCAGCATAGAGTGAAGGGGCATAATGTACATTGGTGCAGCGTAAAGTGCAGTGACAGTGTGGAGTCGAGCAGAGTGGTGTAATGTGGAGTAGTGCAGAGTAAAATGGAGTGGTGTAGAATGGAATATGCATGGTGTGGGTAGCACACTGCCATTACAGACAACACATCTTTAATTGAAATGGCCATTACATTTGCACAGACATACAGTTTTACTGATAAAAGTATACGGTGCACAAACGATAATGTGTGGAAATGTCATCACTGAGTGTACTGATTTGTTGTTTTTTTGTTTAATAATCCTTTATTGAAGAAAATAAATAACATACAGTAGTACATATAATAAATAGTTAGGTACAGCATTACAATTTCATGAACAATAGGAATATTGAAATTGAACTAGAAATATATATCAGTATAATTACTGCCTAAACATTATGTAAAATACATGATACTGGAATAACGTACTATAAAATCAGTAGCAGAAACAAGAAAAAGTAAGAGAAGAAGTGAAAGAAAATAAAAGGAAGAAAAGAGAATAACAATTGAACAATGCAAATCTGAAAATTGCAAATTAGTACTGTAGCAACCTTACATTCTCTAAGAATATCATGGAGGTTTGACATTTGTATTAGTAGTTGAGGGGATGACCTTTTGTTTTGAAAGAAAGGATGTGAGAGGCAGCCATAATTAATCTCTTTTAATCATCAGGTGAGCAGTCCATTCTATGGTTATAGCAGATAAAAGCAGATTAAGTCCCACCAGCCAACAAATTCAATTTTTGTGAAAGCTTTCCAGTTTGATGTTATAATTTGTAGTGTGTTGTCAATATGCAAGTCAACAATGATTTGAGACTGCCATATGGAAGAGTAGTTACACAGAAAAATATGCAGGTTATTAAAAGGTATTTTGGTAGACAAAATGTTGTGAATTTTATCCCATATCTGTAACCAAAATGTTTTAACTATAGGACATTCAAAAACTTGTATATTATTACTGTCTTTTAGAGAACATGACCAACATTTAGTATCTGTAGACATTTTGAACCGATGAAGAGCAACAGGGGTAAAATAAAGTCTATCATAAAAATAAAATAATGATGGGTTGTGCTGGCTGATCAGGATGTTGTGTGGAGTGTTGACCATATTTTTTCCATGTATGCAAAGGTAAAACTTGATTACAATCATGTTCCCATGTTAATTCTATTTTAGATTTTGGTCTATCAGCTGGAGAATTGTTGAGTATTCTATGTATAAAAGATGCCTTTACTTGTGAGGAAAAATTATAAGAGTGTGACAGACTTGTGTGATAAAAAGCAGAGATGAGGATTGGTAGAAAAGTTGATGGATAATGGTTTAAGATGTGGATATTGAACAGCATTGTATGTACATATACCAAATGTTTGTTGAATATCCTGAAATTCGAGAGGGACACTATCTGAGACTATATGACCCATGGTTATAATTCCTTTGTGTATCCATTCTTTCCAGGAGAGTACTCAGTTATTTAATTTTATACCTTTATTGTACCATGTAGGAGTTTGAGATTTTCCTGTGGGAAGTTACAACAGGTGAGTAAAGGTGTGGCAAAAGAAATAGAGTGAGTAAATATGGGTGACAGGAAGGACATATGGAATTGAGAAATATTAATTGTGTCTTTAAATGAAAAAGGTGTGATTTGCGAGTATTCCAATTGCCTCCAGATGGTAGTGTGGTCTTGGGAAGTGAAATAGAGGGAGGTTCATATTTGTTTTAGAGCAAAAGCAGAATGGTATTGCTTAAGATTTGGAGAAGTGATCCCTTCCTTATCTCTGGACTGTTGTAGTTTGAATAAGGATAGACAGGATTTCCATTTGTTCCAGATAAATGTGTTTAAAAACGTATTGACAGATTTGAAGAAAGAAAGAGGGAGTGTAACTGGAAGCATAGGCAAATGAAAGTTAATTATCATCATCATTTTGATTGTGGCCAGTCTTCCCCACCAAGATAAATATAAGGGGTATCATCTATTGGACATACTTAAGATTTTAGATTTAACCTCATTGAGAATAATTTGGATTGTATCTTTGGTGGATTTAGGTTATAAAATGCCTATATGTTTAATCATTTTAGGATTCCAAGTAAAACCAGTGCCTTTAAACACCTCAAGATAAAATTTGCATTTAGTGGCATGACCTCTGGTTTATTTATGTTAAGTTTCTAGCCTGATACATCAGAATATTATTTTAACAACTGAAAGAATTTGGGGATAGTGTTTTGGAGATTTGAAATAAAATTCAAAATATCAGCCTGACATGTGAATTTAATCTAAATCTTTATGTTTGAAACTGGAAAAATTAGATGATCTATGTATTTTTTCTAAACAAAGGGTTCTAGGCATATATAAAATAGGTGATAACAGACATGCTTGTCGAGTGCATCTATGTAGGAGGAAGCACTTTGACTGTTTGCTGTTAACAAAAATAGAAGTTGGAGGTAAAAAGTATAATGGGCAGATATATTTAAGAATATGCTGCCTAAAACCATGTCATTTCACTGCACCAAACATGAAGCCCCACCAACCTAATCAAAGGCTTTTTCTGCATCCAAAGTTATAGAAGCTATAGGAGCAGTAGAATTAAAGGCTGGGTGAGTTACGTTAAGAAAGGTTCTAGAACAGGTCAGATACATACCGTCCCTTTACAAAACCTGATTGATCAGAGTACATAAAGGAGACAGGTCTATAATTTCCACACATAATGGGTAAATATTTGCCCTTTTTAGGGAATAAGCATAACATAGCTTAAAAAAACGTACCTTGCATTCAGTCTTGGCTTAAAAAGTATTGAATAAGTAGTAGTAGTTTACAAATTAGAATAGGTGCAAATTTGGAGTAGATCTCAACTGAAAACATATCTGGGCTGGTAGCTTTGTAATTTGTAAGATTGGTTATTGCATTTTTGATTTCCACCTCAGATATTGCAGTGTCCAAAAGAGCTATATCCACCTTATGATGGCCTGATTTAGGAATAGATTGAAAGTGTTTAAGTCTTCTGCATTGAGGTATTTTCTTGGTTGTATAATGTGGTATAATAATCAGTAAAGCATTCCAGTATTTTTGATGGTTAGTATGTCTAATCCAATGTCTCTTAGATATTTGCTTTTTGTTTTTTAAAATAATTTGTAAGTAATCTGTAAGATTTATTCCTGCCCCCATAAAATGTGGAACTGATTTTGAGCAGAATACCGCATGCGCTTTCCCAAGATTGCTTATTGTATTTTAATTTAGCCTCAATTAATCTAGAAAAGGTATTTGTTTTATTGGGAGAAATGTATTCATTTTCGAGAACTTTAATTTGTGTGAGCAATTGTGAGGATTCTTTAAGATGTTTTTTTTTTGGTTGCGACATTATCTGCAATAACACCCCTAACTGTTGTTTTGAAAGCATCCCATATAAAATTCATCTAAATGTGTGAAGGTAGATTGTAAAGAATTCCTCAGAAAAAACAGTAAATTGCTCAATGAATAACTTGTCTTGTAAAAAGGCATTATAGAACCCACAACAGTTAGAGAAGGGGGTGTTGGTTTGGAAATCTAAATCAGCAATAGCCAGGGAATGATAAAATATAAGAATAAATTATATCTCTGCATTCAAAATGGACTGAAGGATATTCTGTGTTTGAAATATGTAATCTGTTCTGGAGTGTAAATGATGATCTGGAGAGTAAAAGGAAAATTCTAAAATATCTGGGTGTGAGATTCTCCATCCACCTACCAATCCGCTGGAGGCAAATGATTTCTAAAAAGCTTTCTGCATTTTAATAGGGGTATATCTGGTCTGAGAATAATGATGATCAAAAGGATCCATTAGTTGGTTACAATCACCCTACTATGAGATTATCAGATGTACATGAAGAGAATAGAGAGGAGAAGTTAACCCAGAACTGAGGCTGAACTCTTGTAGGACCATAAAAATTGCGTATTGGAAAATTGTGTGCCATTATTCTTAATGGGTCATTAGAATCCATTACCGGCATCATCTTTAACCTTCTTCATGACCTGGATTTCTGAACGAAGATTATTACACCATTTTTGTTATTAACAGCAGGGGAACAAAAAACATGCCCAATCCAATGTTTGCATAAGCAAGCAATATGTTGCTCTTTAAAATGTGTGAGAAAGCACTCTCTGTTTTTAAACCAGATTACATGGGCCTTTGACATTCCAGGAAATACTGCATAGACTGGTCATTTGAAAAACAAAATTCAGACATCAACAACATTTTGGAACCTATGGAATGGACAACATAATATTTAGAGTATTTGATAGAATGAGGACTGGTGAAGCCATAACTATAAGCAGTTGTGTGTCGATAGCAATATTGCATTGTAAGATAAAAAAATGAGAGAATAAAGAAAGTGAAGGAAGAAAAGAGATTATAAGAAGGCAATGTGAGTGAGGAGATAAAAAACTTCCCAATAATAGAAGAAAAAAGAGTTGACAAAAGGCCAAACGGCTTTAGCCATAAGCCTTAATGAAAGAGAAAAGATACTTTGAGAGAAAGAATGGAGGGATAAAATTAGAGTCTAACCAGAAGCGATCCCCGAGAAGAATCAATTACTTTTACACCTAAGGAAGGGAAAACTAGAGCAAGAATATATATGTCAAAGCTAGCAACTAACATTTGGACTTACCAACAAGGAAATTAACATTGTACTGAAATCATACCGTAAACATGAAAACATGGACACAGTTGGAGGAAACATCTGCTCATTTTAATGGTTAAATGAAATTTGATACCTGTAAAAAAAACAAGAGATAAATTAAGGGACCCATATAAATCAAATCATGTTTTGCTGAGTCCCGTAGCTTTCCTTTTGTGGGTATATATAAATTATTTTAATTCTGATGGATTGTCAAAAGTAGTTGTCCTGTCTCTGAATTTAACTTTAAAGACACTAGGATGGATAAGGCCATATCACGCATTCATAGATTTCACGGCTGGTTGTAGATCCAGAAACTCTTTCCTTCTATTGTGCATCACCCTGGCTACATCTTGACTGAAGAAAATCTTGTGACAAGACCAAAGCATTTGTTTTCGTTGTTTAACAGCTGTTAGAACAGTCATAAGATCTAAATTTTGTAAAAAGAGGGCAATAATCCCTCTTGGCTTGGAAGAAGTAGAAGGTTCTGACGTACCAATATGATAAGCTTGTTGGATATTAAAGACAGTGGTATCATACAGGCCAAAGGTTTTGGGAGTGTGGATTTCTAAAAACTTGATCATTCTTTGTTCTTCAGAACCTTCTGTTATGTCATAAATATGAAGGTTATTCCGCCTATTGCGATTTTCTAAATCTTCTGTCTGTTTTTTAAGCAAGTTGACTTCCTTAGTCAAGCAATCCCCTTCGGCCATAACACCTTGGGTGTCACTGACACGTTGTTTCTACCTCTTGAGTATTGAATCTAGGCAAGACCACTTCTCCTCAATTCCCTGTAGTGCTGCATTTGTCTCCACCACAAAAGGTTTAATTAACTTAGGTTCATCCATAAAATCTTTCAATGTTAGAGATAATGGAGATTTGGAGGGAGAAGATGGGTCCTTCTTAACTCTCTTATTAGCATTTCCTTCAGATTCTTTACGGCTATTAGCAGTGGCAGTGGGCGAGGATGTGGTTATGGTTTTTAAAGAATGTTAAACCTCCATTTTGATGATACTACTAGTTGTTGATACAATATAGTGGTTTCATCGTGGATTGTGCCGTTATACAAAAACAAAGGTAGCAGGATTGCCAGATATAATGTCACATGTCTATCACATTGGCTATCCCAAAATTTGAAAACAAACAAAATCGCTATGCTTATGTGGGATCAAATGTGAAGAGATATATAGAGACAAAAGTCTATATAAATTGAAGCAAGGAAAGTTTTCTAGAAATACTGATGAGATTTGCAACAGAAAAGTAATTTAAGGGTCTCCATTTTTATTAAAACGTTATGAAATGCACCATTAATAAGCCCAGAGCCATGAGCTGAGGAGAAAGAATGAAAGGAGAAGGCCAGAAGAGTTCTAAAATGGAGGCTCTGATCCTGTGGAGATGGTAGTGGCAGGCTTATGCTATCAAAACTCTGTTACAAAACAAGATTTATGCAAAAAAGAAATCACTGCTCCCCAAGTGTTCGCATGCCCTTGCCACTCAGTTCAAAACTGCCAGCTCAAGAATAGCCGTTCCTCCGAGATAAAGCTTTCTTGGCATCTCAGAGAGGTCACTAGCTATTGGCCCTCTTGTAGTGCTCCTGCACACCTGTATCTCGTATTGAATTGTTTTGATCGTATTCAAATATTTATTTCCACCACACTTCAATATTACCCACAAATTTGCTTTATTTGTGATTTTCTAATTCTGATATCTTCTGAAATATCTGCACTGTTTGTTTGCAGACATTTACATTTTGTTGTAAATCAAATAAAATTGTAAAGTGTTCCAACTACACACTCCCAATAGCCAGCATGATTGTTGCATAAATCCTCTCACTTTGAAGTCAGAGGCATGCACCAAGCTGCCCTGGAAAACAGAGACATTTGACCTCTGTCTTTTAATGCACAGCAAATGTGACAAGTTAAGAACAGAATTTAAAGGCCTGTTTACAGAAATCCAGAACTAGTAGAAAAATACAGTAAATATGACATGGGCAAGGGAAGGGATGAACTCAAGCTGGAAATCCTAAACAAATAGAGCCAGCAAACAGAAAGCAAGCAAATGTGAGTTACAAACCACAAAGCCATTGGTAAGCAGTGGGTGTAACACAGTGCCAGGGAAGCTTTCCCAATGTCCCCAAGACGTCGTTAGCAAACCAGACAGCTGAGCAGTCTGGTAGGCTTTGATCTAAAAAGGGCCCCCAAGCCATACAGGGCATTAAAATCTGTTAAAGACAAACCACGTCTCGTACACTCAGCACAACACAAACATGCTGAATGGTTGGCTATTAGCATGCTCACAATAGATGTTGCCATCCTGAAATGCCAAACATGAACATCCAACAGAAAAACATTACAATCATGCACATAAAGATTCACACACATCCTTATAAGAACAGTACAAATGTTAAAGGTATGTTAACATATCATCTTACATATTCAGTGTTGAATCTTAACTAAATAACCACATAGTGCCTGCAAAGCTTGGATTGTGATTGGATTATTTGCTTTTCTCAATAATAGCCCAAAATACAACAGACACAGAGCAGCCATAATATGCCACATAGTTGACTATCAGAATGATTTGAACAGCACCTACTACCACAAAGAGCACACAAATACCCAACAGTTAGCACCGGACACACTTTATCACAACCAACCAAGTTATGCTTTCTCCACTTTGCCACTCTCCGTAGAACATTTGACCTCCCATTTCTCTCAATGGGAACACACAGCTTATCAAAAGCATGTAGGTGAAAGATATAAGGGAAGAGGGAGTATGGGGTGCACAAGATCACTGAGGTATATGGGGCAAAGAGGAACACCGGAGGGGAACAAGAACATCTCCATAGTACATGAAAAAAGGATGGTCAGAAAAAGAATGTAGAGCTTACAGGGGAATTTTGGTGGAACTACCTTGTATCACAAAAGTTTTAAATGTAAAAAAGAAATTTAGAAAAACAACTACATGGAGGCATTTCACATCAGCTAATTTACCTTGAAGATCACAGTTCACCTCCCTTGAAACCACCCTTTAACCAAAAAGGATCTGGCTAAGGGTGACACAACATATGGCAGGTACTTTGGTGGAGTGACACAGCCTTGTTACGTGGTGAATTCACCATGGGACAATTAGCAACATTGCACATGGGACAGTGGCTTTCCTGTGAAGAAATTTCCTAGACCCACGTTCCTCCATTATATACATTGTTCTAAAACCCCTCCCTTACAGTTTCTCCCTTATTTCTACTCTCATTCTATTTCCTTCCATTTTCACTTTCAATCCCTCTATGATATTGGCCTGCTGTGTTCTTTTTATTCACTGTTCTTCCTCTGTGCACCATATTGAGAATTATTTGAATCATCATCATTTTCTTTTTTTCAACTGTATACATTTATTGATTGCATGTTGGTTCTATGAGTGGAGTTAACCCAACCGCTCCTGTTCTGTTGAACAGCACGTTGACACCTACTTGGTTGAGTTGGCTTTATAAAAGTCATAATTAAATTGTTTTGTATTGTTTTGATAGTATGATAGATGTAGTATTGCATTTTTAATTTTGTGGTGCTGCACAGGTGTGATATAGATGTGTTCTTTTTTGAGTTATCATTTTGATGCTTTAGTTAAAGAGTGTAGGTGATTTAAGGCTAGTGCTCTTTGGTAGTTGTGTAGTTGAGCTGTAGTTGTCTGTATCTGAGCCCCAGAAAGAACAATGTCAACACACTTGATGTATCCTTTACCAAACCATCAGTTTGAATAGAGCCTCCTTCCCGTGTACATGAAGCAGGAGCTGTTCCCAATTTTGGATATCCTTTTTCATTCTGGCCACCGGGGGGAGACATTAAGGCCCGCATCAAGCCAGGTTCTCAGGAGATGTATGTACCCAAGTATTAAAAGCTCAGTTGTTTTATTGGGATGAATGTGTGCCGGGATGTAACCTATAGAGTTGGAGCTGCACTAGCGGGGATCTGCTCCAGTTTACTTGAAGGCCCAAGGCTCGCTCATAGAGGTCTAGGATTTGCAAGCAGTGAGGACCTGAGAGGTGTGGACTGGCCTGGAAAAGAAGAACATTGTCAATGGAAAGTGCTACCCTCTTCCTCTATGGATAGCAAATGAGTTAGAATCCACACCATGTTTTGCTGTCTGGTAGAGAGTATGGAGTAGAGAAGATTGACATAACTCCAGAAAAGTGGGCCAAAGCCCATATGTTCAAGAGCCCTGTTCAGGAAGGACCAGTCAACAGAATACAATACTTTCTCAAAATCTATTAATGGGAGGGTGTCACATTCAGTATTCTTACTTAATATTTGTAACAAGATACATCCCTCTCTTATCTCTTACCTTACGCCTCAAACCTTTTCCCTGCATTGCAGGTAATGTCTTGGAACATTGGTGTTGAACATTCCAAGGTAACTGTTGTAACACCATCCAGGATGACAACCTCATAGTTCTGAGACGTGAAACGAAAATATCCGGTCTCCAGACTCTGTGTCTTCCCATTTGTGACACATAGCACTTGGCAACTGACAATGAGATGCTGTAGTGTCGTCACAGTACCTGAGGTTGGGTTGTGACAATCATTTGTTCCACAGAGCCCTGTTGTGAGACCAGCTGCAGCGTTGCATGCCCTTGCTGGTTTGTTGTACCTGCTTTCACGTATGATGTGTTTGTTTGAGGTACCGCCTGCTGCCTTTGGTTTTCCTGTGTCAGGAATGCTGTATTGGCTACCAGCCTATTGGGATCACCTGCAAGACATACATCGTTTAGTGATTAACACATGGTGCCTCAAATCGATGCCATTGTATTCTATGGAAATGATGCTCTCCACAGAGCATTTATGATACGCTAAGAAGAGTTCAACGTTTTCTCTCACAAAGCCTGGGTCATTGCAAAATATAATTTTTGGAGCATTTGAGTTCAGTCACATACAGCACTGTTTTTGGTTCAACATTTTAACAATTAGCATGTTGACATTAGGGAAATCTTTCCTCCTTCTTCAGCCAACAAGTGCTACTAATGGACAATGCAATCATATGGTGAGACTGTCATTACTTCATACATAAAATTTGATCCACCCTACACATTTCTACAAAATAAAGGGGCTCTTCCTTTAGAAGGGAAGAAATGGAAAGAAAACGTTCTAAATTTCTTAACAGGCATAGAAGCTGAAAGAATGCCAATAGGAAGAAATCAAGCATGTTGTTACATTATTAGGATCTGAAAGACAACATATTTTTAGGTCTCTTCCTAAAGTAAAAGCCCCAGAGTGTACTGATAATGTGCCACAATTGAAAAGGCACTATTGAGATTGGAATTATGCTTTCAACCTATTATCAGCATACCATTTGAGAAGTACAATTTATATTATTGACATTAGAGAGAGAATGAGAGTATAGATGATTTTCTTACAACACGTTGCAATCTGTCCAATACTTGTTGCTTTGGAAATATCAATTATAAAAAGATAGGAGACCAGGTTATGGTCAATGACATCAAAACATGTATTAAGGAGCATTTATGGATCATGAGGAACCCCTCCTCAGAAGAGGTGATCAAATCTGCTAAAGCAGTCGAACAGTCAATGACCTGGGCGAAATAGATATACAAGAAAAAGTCAAAAAAGGAGTGTATTATACAAGCTCTCGCAACAGCAAGGTAATTCCCACCTAGACACTCAAGGCAATTCAATATTCAATGTCATTAGTTATGTGTGCAATAGGAACACTCATGTTGTGAATTTCAAAGGATGTCCTGTGGGTGACAAAGAATGCATGGTTTGCAAATTTCTAGGGTACTTTGCCAGAATTATCAGTGAAAAGAATAAAAGAGTAAATAATATTATAGCACATATCAAAGAGGAGGAGTTTCCAGAAGCGGAAAAAAAGTGGAGGAGTTGGAGATGCACAAAAGTATGGTGTTTCGTTGTTTAAGAGTTTAAGGACAGTATTGAATTAATTTCCCCCTTCTCCTATATGCACACTTTATGTGGGGGCTAAAGAACTCAAAACGATGGTGAATTCAGGTTCATCTTTTTTTTATTCATTCCCAGCCAAACATTTGAAACATTATTGTCTACAAGAAGTATCACACTTTATGAGCCTAATGTGAAAACTGTGATTTTTGATGGCAACAGAATTGCATTTCAAGGCTACTTTGTATTAGCAGCCAAATTCCAAGGAAGGAAAGTGAAACTAAAATTCTACATTGTAAAAAATGTAGTATTAACCTTGGGATGGAGAGCGCAGAGGCTACTGTCATTAAATGCTAATCCTTGTGACGATGACTGCTCAAGATAAATTGGAAGCAAATGTTATCAGCTCTTTTCCAAAGGTCTTCAAGGCATCTGAAGTAGGGAAACGGAAACACCGTGTCTACCTAATCAATCTCAAATAAATTGCTGTGCCAGTTAGACAGAACTCTGAAATGTTCCTTTTAGCATTCAACAAGATTTGCAATCCTTTCTGGAAGATTTACGAAGGAATCACATAGTAGAGGAGACAGAGCCTTCCAAATGGATGTCTCCTGTGGTCTTAACAAAGACGAGTAGTAGAAATTTGAGGTTGCATGTGGACCTCAGAGCCCTCAATGCCAACACAATAGTAGAGAGTCACTTCGGAAGATTGTTGACTTCTTGCTGGTGATGCTAAATGGAGGCACAATATTTTCCACACTCAGTCTACGTCGTTCCTATCATCAGGTGGAACTGGTGGAAGCATCACCACTAATAGCCTTTGTGACACCATTTGGTGTTTATCAATATAAATGCATATGGTTCTGTCTTGTCACAGCAAAATCAGCTTTTTAAAGTGTAATGTTTCATGTTTTTAAAGACATACAAAGCAAATTAAGACGTTTGGAAAGACAATGTCTTAGTGTTCTCCAAAGAGATTGAGCAACATACCCAAGTGTTGCATAGGGTATGTTCCCGACAGTCAAAAAATGGATTGCTCCTTATAGCTGATAAGTGCAAACTCTTCCAATCAAAGGTGGACTACCTGGGGCACACTGTGTCAGTTGAAAGTGTCACTCCAAAGGAATCTCTAATAGAAGCTATCTGTTTGACTCCTTCTCCAGACAATCAATAAAAACTAATTTGCTATGTGAGTATTATTGTAAGTTTGTTAAAACGTTGCCTCTGAAATGAAGTCTTTGCATAAATTGCTAAGGAAAGACGCAAAATATGCATGGGATAAAAGAACAACAGGAAGCATTTGAAGAAATAAAGCACCAGATAATCAATGCCTCTAATTTGCTACCTTTTTCCAGTGGAAAACCTTGTACTTTTACTGTTGATGCCATGCATTTGAACATGGAGTTGTCCTGAATCTAAGTTCCAACAAAGAAAAATGGACAGTTGCTTTTGCATCCAGAACCTGGAGTGATGGGGAACAACATTATTGAGAGTGATATTGTAGCCCATGTGCGGTTTTTAGACCATTTCTGTTATTTTATATGGGACACTTGTCTTACCCTTCAGACTGAAGACAAGCTATTGATTTCTATTCTATCACCACATGGTAGTTCAGCAGCCACTGCTCGCATAGCATGACTGTGTCCTGATTGCAGGAAAATAGTTTTAACATTATGTATAAAGCAGTGTATGATAACCAACCTGCCAACTGTTTGTCCACATTACCTTACCAGCCTCAATTTAATATTAGTATAGAAAAAATGAGGTAGAAGTGCTTGCTTTTGTACAAATATGTGTGTGCCTTGAAGTGGATTGAGGTGGATGAGGAGAGATGGCTGCCTAAAAGACAATAAACTTGACTTTGGTAAAGTAGTACATTTGGGATGGATTTGCCGGTAGCCAAAGTACTTAAAGATTCCTTCTACCAAGTGCCATTTGAGTTGCAATATGGTTTTCGCAATGACAAATGAATTCACCTAAGGGCATGCAGGAGATTCTGACTGAGCAGGGACACCTTGGCCACATGAGCAGAACTACAACACACTTATATGTACACTGTCCCATAGCCACCCTTTGCATGGCAAAATGTTGGCCTTGACATTTCAAGACCCTATAAAAGATTACCAATTAACATGAGGTACGCTGTAGTATTGGTTGATTACCCCTCAAAGTGGCCAGAAGTAATGTTCAGTGTAGAGTTCACCACTAGTGCAGTGTTGAAATTTCTCATGGAAGTGTTTAGCCATGAAGGTTTTCCAGAGTATATTGTTACTGACAATAGCGTAAAATTCACTTCAGGAGAAATTTCTTAAGGCCCATAAAATAAAGGACATAAAGAGTGCACTATACGATCCCCAGTACAATGGTCAAGTTGAAAGATTTAATAAGTATTTTAAAGAGAGTGTGCATCTGGCCAAAGTGAGTGGTCTTTCCCCTGTAATTATCAGAGACCGTTTGTGGTCCTACAGAAGCACTTCTCATTCTCGTACAGATACGTCATCATGGCTGTTATTGAGCAGAAGAGAGCATTAAATGAGTTTCCAAATGTAAAAATGTTTCTGTAACCATAAAATCCAGAACACATAATGGCAACATTGATACCCGTCATGACATTTTGTTTGTTAAAGCTACTTGTACCCATGAACAAAACTATCCTCTGTCAGGCGCATCACCCTTCACAGGGCAATTCAACTAATTAGCATGAACTGATTCCCAGGCCCAGACCGATGAGAAAGTCTTGTCTGGAAATTTCAACTCTGTAGCTGAACGAGTGAAATTCTGTTCCAGATCCTTTACACTATCTTTGAAATTAATGTAAGTTTATTAACATTGTTTTAGGAAGCAAGATGTGTTACACTGAGTATCCTGATGCAATGTTTATAGCAAGCTACCTCTCTTCTCTCTTCCCTTATGCCCCTCCTTCCCCCTATTGTTGGTAACGTCTTGGTACGTTGGTGTTGAACGTTGTAAGGCAACTGTTGTAATGGTATTCAGGGTGCCAACGTCATAGTGAAGAGACTTGAAATTAAAAAAACCCTGTCTCCAGACTTCGCGACTTCCCATTTGTTGCTCTTAACAGAAGGCACAAGGATCTCAAATGTGCTGGATCACCCTGGTGTATTTTTAAATTTGAATTAATCCGTTTCCTTTTAAAAGAAAAGGGGTGAATAATCACTTACATCTATTAATACATTATGGGGCTGATTCTAATTCTGGCGGGCGGCGGAGGCCGCCCGCCAGAATTCCGCCCCCATAATACCGCTCCGCGGTCAGAAGACCGCGGAGGGTATTATGAGTTTTTACCTGGGCTGGCGGGCGGTCTCCAAAAGACCGCCCGCCAGCCCAGGGAAAAACTCCCTTCCCACGAGGATGCCGGCTCGTAATCGAGCCGGCGGAGTGGGAAGGTGCGACGGGTGCAGTAGCACCCGTCGCGTATTTCAGTGTCTGCAAGGCAGACACTGAAATACCTTGCGGGGCCCTCTTACGGGGGCCCCTGCCGTGCCCATGCCATTGGCATGGGCACGGCAGGGGCCCCCAGGGGCCCCGCGACCCCCCCTACCGCCATCCTGTTCATGGCGGCTTTCCCGCCATGAACAGGATGGCGGTAGGGGGGGTCAGAATCCTCATGGCTGCGGAGCGCGCTCCGCAGCCATGGAGGATTCAAACGAGCAGCGGAAAGTCGGCGGGAGACCGCTGACTTTCCGCTTCTGACCGCGGCTGAACCGCCGCGGTCAGAATGCTCGTTGGAGCACCGCCAGCCTGTTGGCGGTGCTCCCGTGGTCGGTGGCCCTGGCGGCCACCGGCCGCCAGGGTCAGAATGACCCCCTATGTCTCAATGGAAATCATCATAATATATCAATTTTATTATACAGAGCTTCATGCCTTTGTTTAACAAAAACGTTTACATTTTTAAAAATTCAAAAATTCGAAATGACATTACATGTCTAAATTTTCATTTTTTGAGTAACAGTAAAACCTATCAATATCAGTTTTACATAGTCATTCACAGCTGATTTGCGGACAATTCACATGATGAGCATATGTCGGTGTTTTGTTATAAGGTATAGTAAATTAATAGATGTAAAGATAACATTGATTCTTGCTCTTCCCCTTTCGCTTTTAAATGAAAACTGATTACTGCAAATTTAGGAATACATTAGTGGGAGTACCGTTTTGGTGGATATGTAACCGTGAAAACAGCCACTTAGTAAATACTAGCATACCCGTCAGAATGAACCATCCCTACTGTTCCATTTGCTCCCAGAGCATGGATATTAAGTAATTTCAGAAGCCTATGACACTGCCATGCTTTGTACAAAAAAATGATTCCCAGTTAGCAACTAGAATAGTCCACGAGCGCTACACCAAGAGAAGGAATGGCTAGCAAGGGTAGAGAGCGGCGTGTTTTGTTTGTTTCCAAATAAAGGAAAGCTTTTCTGTGGGTTAGGCTGCTTGAAAAACAAGTTAAACATACAAAACCCTCCTACACACCGACTTAAAAGCAAGAGTTTGCAATCATATTCATAATGGAAGCCTTGCAGGGACACCCACTGCTTTAATGGAGCCGGAGATTACCAGCGAGCTCTCGTCTGGGCATTCAACATATTGATTGTTATAGTTAGAATGCTTTTGCAGCTTGAGAAAGTAAGTCCCGGACCGCTCTCGCAAGATGGCATGTTTATCTTTGTGTAAAAGCATCCTTTTTAAAGATTAATTTGTGATATTGGTTGGAATTATGATCCATTAGCACTTGCAATCTTGCAACCTTTAGTGAAAGAGAAACTACATTGCATCAAATGTCTTTTCTATAAACCAGTTTCACACCCGCTGCCTGTCACTGGCGTGCTCGTTTTCAGCACATATAAAAGATTTTCTTTAAATAATTGTAAACGATCCTGAATCTTTCTCCTTGTGCCTGCCATATTCTTTGCTAAGCGCTCAGTTACTTTACAGCTCATTGCAGCATATAAGTACGTTATATGCATCCCTATATGAATAACAGCCTTCATTACGAGGGCTGTGTTTTTCCAGATAATTGCCTAAATCGGGATAACAATTTGTGCACCAAATTTACACCAATGCGTTACACCGATGCGTTTTTCCCTAACAAATTTCATCAGTTAAAATATGCTGAAGTTTGTGTGGGGAACACCGAGTTTTGTTTCTGTGAATGTTGTGAACCCCGTGTGGTAAAACCCCATCCAGATATTATCTTCTACTGTGACATGTAAAACCTGAAGTGGAGTGTCAGTGTCACACGGGGGAAATGGTATTTCCTGTTATATTGGTAATTCGCCAGGACAAAACTAATGGTGGCTATTCCTGAGGGAATGTATGCAGATGCACCGAGTATACTATGATATTTCTCTCTTGCTCTCTTTGGGTCTGCATTTGTGATATAGGTCGTGCTGTTTAGGTCTCGTTTACACAGCACATGCTGTGCTGTAAGAAGTATTGGTTACCATTCAGTGGGCTTTCAACCTGCCCACAGCATACCATCAGTTGTTTTCGTTGTCACTCTCATTTGCAGTCTGTTGATTGTTTAGCTCCCTTAGATAGTTCCCTTCTTTAAGGGTCGAGCCTGCAAGTGTATGCTTCTCACTTGCGAGCCACTATTTTATACAAATAGAGCTCGGAGCACTTGCAAGACACTATTGTATACAAAAAGGGACTGTAGCCTGCCCATTATTTACAATTTGTTGGCTTCACGTCACTCTTCTTTTCAGCTTCCTTAGTTGGCCAGTGCAGGCCAAATGTCTCTTCCAGTCACTTGAGTGGAGCAGGGACAACCCACAGATTGATTCAAGTTAATCCGAGCCTGTCCGTTGCTTCCCACATGATTGAGATACTATTTCTTCCTCTACAGCTCCCCCGTCTGCTGCTCCCTCCATAACACTTGCACTTTTTTCTTGTTTTTCTAGTACATCATTCCTGTCCCCCCAGCACTCCTATGCTGCAGTGCTTCACCCTTCCACCCTCCCTATTATTTGCCCCCCATTCCTCCCCCCGCTGTCCGTCTTTGCCTACAACCACTCAAACAAGCATTGCAAACGCAATAGGTCACGCTTGTGCAAGTTCCATTGGCTTTGTAAATTTTTTTAGCCATGTTGGACAGCAGCATGGCTGAAAGTAAAAATTGAAAGGGCTATGACGTGGCCAGCACTGGTTGTGTTCAAGAGCTGTTTTTTGTGCTATTGTTTCTTCACTTTCAGCCATATTGAACAGCAGATGCACTGTGCAACATGGCAACAAAACATTGACAAAACCCAAAGACCTCACATAGGCGAGTTTGGCTTTGCCAATGCTTGTTTGTGTTAGCTCCTCCCTAGAGCATGAACAAAGCACATGCGTTCTTTCTCGTCTTTGTTCTTCATGGTCTTTTTGCAATCCTCTATTTTTTTTATAAACATTTCTGTACTATTCCTGGACACACAATTTGCTTTCCTACTTTTAACACAGGGATACAGCTTCGTATTTATGTTGCATTCACTCTATCTGCCGTCTCTATCGGAACTTAAAACAACCGTACCACTCTATACTACTCCACTCTACACCACTCCACTGTATTGTACGCCACTCCTCTTCACTCTACTTCACTCTACTCTACGCTATTCCACTGTAAGTCACTCCTCTCTATTTCTCCCCATGTCCTCTAAGCCACACCACTTTTCCTACCCTATTCCACACCACTCTATACAATGCCACTTTAAGGCACTCTAATCGATGCAACTGTACTCAATGCCACTCTACGCCAAGCTACTCTGCCCCACAAAACACAATGCCACTCAATACCATTCTCTGCCACTCTATACCACTCTATGCCACTCTACGCCACTCTGTGCCACTCTGTCCTTGACTCTACCCCACTCTATGCAACTATACTCCACTCCACACCACTCTACTCAATGCCACTCTACTCCACTCCACTCCACTCCACTGTATAATAACCTACTCTACACCACTTTACACCACTGCAGTCTATGCCACTCTACACGACCACATTCTAGTAAGCGCTATATAAATACAATTACAACCTACGACCAGTCTACGCACTCTACTCTTTGCCACTCTATTCTAGCCCACTCTACTCTATGCCACTTTACGCCACTCTACTCAACACTACTCTGTCACTCCACTCTATGCCACTCTACTCTATGCCACTCTACACACTCTACACCATTCCACTCTGTCACCCCACTCTGCACCACTCAAGTCTATGCCTCCGCTCTGTGACCCTCTACTCTCTGCCACTTTACTGTATGCCACTCCACCCTTTGACACTCCAGTCTATGCTGCTGTACTCTGTGCTGCTCTACTCTATACCACCTTACCCTGTTCCACTCTACAGTACACTACTCTACTGTACCCCACTCCTCTATACTCTACTACCCTACGCCACTCCACTCCACACCACTTCACCTCACTCTACCCTTCTCCACTCTCCTTTACACCACTTTACTCAATGCCACGCTCCTAACATTTAGCCATGCTAAACAGCAGCAATGCTACAGTACAACGTGGCTAAAAGACATTGGCAAAGCCAATAGCTAACACATTGGCAATGCCTAGTGCTTTGCCAATGCTTGTTTTAATGCAGGAGTTATAAACAAAGGTATTTAAGCAGATCCAGAGTTCAGTCTAATGCCTAGAGTATATGAGAATGTGTCCAGTTTTTTTCTTGGAAAGTGATTGTAACATGGAATTCATGGAAGCAGAACATAGCGATTTATCAAGTTACTTATACTGTACTAGGATAGTAATAATTAATTTGCCACCTATCCTGCAGAAACATATGTGAAGGCTTAAGTTAAGAACATTTCTAAAAGTGGCATTTTCAAAATAGTAATTTAAAACCCAACCGGACCATTAGATTGGATTTTAAAGTACTATTAATTAGCGTCCTTGAATCATCAATTAATCAATCAGTAGATTTTTAGAGTGCTTCTTGTCACCCGTCAGGGTATCCAGATTCTGGCAGGGTCCACTTTCCAAACTCTGGAAAAAATGGGGAGGTCTGTAGATGAAAGGATAGCTTGTTCCATATTCTGTGTCGTTGGCATATCATGTTATGTTGAGTCCATGGGTTTTGGCAATGCTGGCCAGAAGTGTGGGGCTGAACGAAGATCCCTGGGATACTCCACAGATGATTTTCTTGGGTTCGGAGGTGAAGGGAGGAAGTCAGACTTTTTGCATTCTTCCAGTGAGGAAAGAGGCGATTTATTCGAGGGAAGCGCCTTGGATGCCTATGTTGTGCAGCCTTGTGATGAGTGTGTGGAGGGAGACCATATTGAAGGCAGCCAAGAGGTCTAGGAGTATCAGAGCTGCAGTCTCTCCTCAGTTGAGAAGGGCTCTGATGTTGTCGGTAGCTGCAGTAAGGGCTGTTTTGGTGCTATGGTTGATGCAGAATCTGGAGTGGTAGGTGTTGAGTAGGAAGTTCCAGATGTGTAGAGTTGTTGGGTGATGGCTTTTTCTAATATTTTGACTGGGAACAGAGCAGGGAGATCACTAAGTAGTTGTTGAGTTTGCTGTGGTCTTCTGATGGTTTCAATAGTAGGACGTTGACTTGAGTGTGTTCCAGTCCTCAGGAAAGGTGGCTCTGGCAGTTGACATGTTGAACAAGGTTGTGAGTATTTGGCTAATTCTGCCTTTGCCTAGGTTGTGGTGAGGGCATGGGTCGGCTAGGGCCCCCGAGTGGACCAAGTTCATGATATAGGCGGTTTCCTGTGGCGCAAGTTCACTCAATTCAGTTAGTAGGATGTGTGTGGTGGTAGTAGGGTGGTTGTGTTGCTTGAAGAAGTTGGTGGCCTTAGGCTGGGTTTTGATGTTTCTGTAGATGTTGGCGATCTTGATGTGGAGGATGTTTGCAAGGTTGTAGCAGAGTTTATGTGAGGGGATAATGTTGTTTGTTTTAGCTGAGGGGTTGAACAATCCTTTGACGATGTTGAAGAGTTCTTTGCTATTATTAGAGCTTGATTTGATCCGTGAAGGGAAGGCCTTTTTCTTTGATTCTCTCAACTGTCTATGGTAGAGGTTGGGGGCTGTCTTGAAGGCAGTCTTATATGTTGCGTCCTTGGTGGTGTGCCATTTCCTTTCTAGTTGTTTACAATGTCGTTTAGCGGTTCTTAGGTCTTCAGTGTACCAGCTAGGCTGCTTTGTGTACCTTCTGTGGGTGTTGTTGCCGATAGGAGTGATGCTGTCGGTGCTGCTAGTGATCAAATAGTTGAAGTTTCTGATGTTCTGGTCTACATTGTTGGAGGAGACGGTGTGGGTGGTGTGGAGGGTGTTGATCCATGTGTCCTTTAAGACTGTGCTCCAGCTGCTGTAGGGGGCTTTGGGCAGAGGTCCATGAGCTGGTGATTTGAAGTGGATGTTGGAGTGGTCAGTCTAGGTGTGTTCCGTGGTGTGGCTGTACCTGATGCAGTCACTGGACGTCAAGCTGGGGTCCAACATGTGATCTGCAGTGTGCATGGGGCCATGGACGAGTTGTGCGATTCCAATGTTATTCATGCTGTCGAGGAGGTTGGTAGTATTGATATCATTGTGGTCATCAAGATGGAAGTTGAAGTAGTTGAGGAAAATGTAGTTGTTTGAGGGTATGGCGATGGGGGCGATTTAGTTGCAATAAAGTTGTAAAAGGCTGGATGTGGACCTGTAGGACGATAGGCGAGGGTGCCCCTGATGGTGGTTTTTCAATTGGAAGTTGAGGTGTTCAATGGCTGCAGTGATGTCATTTGTGGTAGTGCATTGGATGGATTGCTTGTGTATGATGGTGATCCCTCTGTCAGGCTTGTTGATGCTGTAGCGATATCTTGTATCATTAGGGTATTGTGGTGGCAATGTCTGGTGCAAAAGTGGAGTTGAGCCAGGTCTCAGTGAGGAAGAGCATGTGTTCTGCTTTCCTGCTCTTATCTCATGACCGAGCTTACAGAACCTCTCTGGAATGCACTTCTGAGTTTAAAGAAGACATTTATTGTTATTATTACTTCACCGCGAGGTTCCTGAGAGACGAAATTAGTAGATTGGCAGCACACGTTCAAAAGTAGTCGCAGCAATGAAAGCATAACATATCAAAGTACTTCTCAGTTGCAATGCACACAGCAAATACATGTGATTATATTATAGCATAACTTCAAAGCAAAGCATAAAAGTCAAAATTGCATCACCGTAGGGCAAGGCTGTAGGGCCTATACTCCGCTTCATCTTTCTGGGGTCTGCAAGTTGATGACTCCGGTTCAACTGCGAGAAAGAGATTTTCTACCCAAACGGTAGACAGGCAACAGACGTCTCCGTCCATGTCTGAAGTCAAGATAGTTTCAATCTAACTCTGCTGTAGTCCAGAGCCATCCTTAAAAGCAAACTCAGTGTGAGAACCGAAGAAACTTGGAGAGTGGCCAATTCTCCGAGCCTCACTCGTTCTCAGACTGGATTGAGAGGTAAACACAAAATCTACGTGCTCTTATCAGCTAGGGACTGGTGTGAAAAACACAGCTTGGTCTACCATGTGGAAAAACACAGCTCATCTGCAATGTCTCAACTGCAATGTCTAACTCCACGTTAAAGCCAATAGGCAGCTAACCTAAATACAAGTGTAATATCTAATGCCATGTCAAAGCCAATAGGCAGCTAAACTGAATAAAGAATGTAATGTCTAATGCCATGTCAAAGCCAATAGGCAGCTAAACTGAATACAGAATGTAATGGCTAATGGCATGTTAAAGCCAATAGGCAGCTGACCTGAATACAGAATGTAATGGCTAACTCCATGTTAAAGCCAATAGGCAGCTAAACTGAACACAACATATAATGTTCCACTGGTGAACATTGAGCAACTAATATGCGCAGTGGTGAAACACAAAGTCATTGGTCAAACACAATTAATAGCATCACAGCATGTCAGGTGTGAGGTTGGTGGTGAGGTCCCAAATCTTGGTGGTGTGTTTTCAGTGAGTGTGTCGAGAAGAGAGAATGCGAGTTGATGTTTTTGTTCAGCTAGTGTCTGTGGTGTGTTCCGTGTGGGGCTATTCGGTGGGCTGGTGTGGGTGCTCTGGCAGGTGAAGTGGCAGTGGGTGCAGGTGAATTGTCCTACCGTGGATTGTGGGTCAACATGGAGGCAGTGTTTTTTGTGGCGTCCGTTTGGGGTCAAGGGTGTAGAGCTCTGCGATGGTGTATCTTTGGGGTGCAGGAGGGCCAGGGGTCATAGCTGTAGACACAGTCCGGGTGCGGATGGGTTACAGACGGGCTTGCCTTTGTTATGTCTCCGGC
The DNA here is from genome assembly GCF_031143425.1 of Pleurodeles waltl. Taxonomy (NCBI): domain Eukaryota; kingdom Metazoa; phylum Chordata; class Amphibia; order Caudata; family Salamandridae; genus Pleurodeles; species Pleurodeles waltl. Next base: position 1,171,070,693 of record NC_090447.1, on the reverse strand, counting down.
ATGCATGCGGCACTCCAGCTGTGTGTAGTTGTGTTTCAGCCTGCATTAAGTAGGTCTTGGGGTGGGCTTCTGTTAGCAGGAAGAACGGTGAGTGGGAAAACCTGGGTGGAAAAACCCAGGCAACAGCAGTGCAACTGGATCAGGCTGGAACAAGCAGGCACTGGAGGCCATAGGCAAGTGGCAGGCTAGGTGTCTAGGTGCCTAATCATAGTTCTAGCTATTCCCAAACTGACGTTGTGTTATAAGGTGTTATAATGTACCCTAGTGCTTTTCGATGGGCGAGCTAGCATCTATTTTTTTTATATGCTAATCTCTTATGCTAGGTATGAGGGCATATGGTCACTACTCTCCCAATCTAATACTTTCAAATTCTTAATTAAACTTGTTGCTCCTCAGCAATCAATAAATAATAATTAATCTACTAGATGGCAAGATGACTCTTAAACAAAGGTTTGCCTGTCGGTTTATTAGCTAGGAAGGGGCCAATCAACGTTTTTATGCTAAGTGAGTTAAAGCTACATTGAATCCACAAGCCTCTTTCTGTGTAGTTGCTTTTTCAAAAACGTGCATGCGTAGACAAAGCTTCCATCAAAACTCACACTAGTTGAGTCACCAAAGATAATATGCTGCTTCAAGCATTTTGATCTTCTAATCTCCCCCAATTAAAACCAGAGTCTCAGGATATTTCTCGTGCGGCAATTCCACACAAGTCTTAAGGTGTTTTAAAAAACAATTAATTTCTACATTGGAATTATAGAAAACGTTAAAGCATTACGATGTAAATACAGAGGTCTAACATTCAGTTCACTGACAACTGACATAATATTTTGATTAATGTTTGCTAAAAGATGATAGCTACATTTAATGGTGCACCTTAAGAGTGCCACTAGGTATCCAATTCCTCTCTCTCTATACCTTGGGATAGCAGGAGTGGCAAAACTCCCAAATCCACATACCAGATCTTTTGTTTCATAATTATATGACTTTCTTTAATCCAAATTTATTACATCTTTTTTCGTTTTTCAATTCGAGTAATTCTTATGCGTTGGATGTGGTACAATTACGTTTACAAGTGATTTTAGATCAAAAGGTATAGTCTTAACATCCAAATTTGGAGAATAGAAGAAGGTGTCCCTTATGATTCATAAACATATGATGATGTTAACTGTATAGAATGACAGAGGCATCCCAATTATCGTAAGGATATTAACTAGTAGATTCCGAGGGGTGTCATATTGTATATATAAATACGATGGCTGAGGAAGATCCATGAACACCTACTAGTGGTGTGATAGTAGATGCGGTAGTGTTTCATATAGAGATGAGTGCATTAAGGTGTTTTAGCATAGCACATTCTAACACCCGGTTATCAGATCAGATCACAAGATTAAAGATGGAGGACTGTAGAAGAAGGGAAGAGATTAGTACCTAGTGTTTTCGACACTCACGATCTGCCCGTGTTGCAGGGTAATCCTTCTGTAGGTACCCTGCCATTAGATCAAATTGAGCAGTTCTGAAGTGGATGGTGCTGCTGGGGTCCCTCTCCATCATCTTGTTCCACTTATGACATGGCATCCTCATGGGCTGAATTAAAGGGGGGCGGGGGTGGCTGAGATCTTTTCCACTGCTATCTGGATGGTTACTAATACGTTTCTTCACCATCAAAAATTAATGGTGGGTGGTTCTTGCTCTGTGTCCTTTGGTGTAGGATTGTCAAAGCAGTTCAATATTGTCTTCTTTTTGTGTTTTGCCTGAACAACTGCAAAGCGTTGTAGTATTCTCTCGTGCCATGCATTTTTTATGGTGTGTTGTAACTGTGTGGTACGTCTTCATGTGTTCGAACTGTGACAAGGAAGGCAGGGTAGGTGGCAATGTCCTGATTACTAAATAGTAATCTTCATTATTCCAAGTCATGCTTGGCTCGTTACAGTCCCTCAGCTTTGCCTTTTTGCATCCCTTTCTTGATATCTACAGGCTATTCTCGACTTTGGGAGGGGTTTTATAGCCAGAGAGGGGAGGACAGGTATAAAGCAAAAATATTAGCACCTGGGACAAATTAATTACCAGTCTCCTAGGTGAGGACTCGCCTTATGTATTAGGACTGTGTCAAGGTATAGTTATAGTAATGTGCATCATGAACTTTAAAAAAGTTATGGCTTTTTCTAAGGGGCAGGGTGAGGGGGTTGGGTATTTCTTTTTAGGGTGGAGGCGGGTTCCTTTTTTTTTTAGGGGCGGGAGTGGAGGGGTTGGGTATTTTTTTATTTTATTTAGGGCTTAGCGTGGGGCAGGGTAGTTTATTTTTAAAGGGGTGTTGGAAGCTTTAAGGAAGGGCAGAAGGAGAGAGGAGGAGGAAGGATTGGGAGATGGTGCTGTGAGGTAAGTGGGGTTGGGGCAGGGTTGTTTTTTTTAGGGTTCAGGGCAGGGGGGGTCAGGGTACTTTAGTTTTTAGGGGTAGGGGTAGGGGTTGGGATAGTTTTTTTTTTTTTTTTTAGAGTGGGTGGGGGGTCGGGATAGTTGAGCAATTAGGGGTGGGGAGGTTTTGGGCCTCTGGAGGGTGTGGAGAGGTTGTATGCCAAAACCATGCTTGCAGTTTCACATGCTGTGTCCACATATGTCTTTACTAGGCATGCTTTTACAACGAGATTCGTTGTAAAGGCATGCATGGAAACGGCACGGTTGTGGTTCGGATCACATTGTTAAGGCATGCGTTGTTCCGGCATACAACCGGTCAACGTTCACATTTGGCAACAAGTGGTTCTTCATCTCTAACTTGCATATATCTGCTTCGACACTGTGTTGATGAAACCACATTGCACAATGTGATATTTTTGTAGGCGTTTTGGGCAACTTAATAAATAAATAAAATAGGGGTCCCAAAAACATCATTTCCAACATTGTGTTCTCCCACTCGTGACACTGAAAATTGTCTTCATCCTCCATATTGCTCTCTGTTGATGCAGCCAGGGGCATAGTGCAGGCCTCTGTAGCCCCTGCAGTGCAGGTGGACCCCCAGCCCACTAGGGGGCCCAGTCCTTCAATATGGGCCCCATTCGGCTCAAGACCAATGAATATCTATGAGATAAGGGAGCCCTGTCATCATATTCTGCAAGGGGCCCCATCATATTGCCTTATGCCACTACAGCTGCACGCTATTCATCACTACATCAAAGCGCCCACTCCCGAGGTGCATAGACTGTCACATGCTGGCTTTTGCCCTGTTGAGTCTGTCTTCTAGACGACCACTTATTGACCCATCGTGAACTCTTACATGGACATAGTCTAAGCAATGCTTTTTTGACTTGCTGAATAAACCCGGGATAACGAAGCTGGACTCTTTGATGTGGCTTCCATTACCTTCCACACATCTGAGGAGGAATTTCCTTTTGCTAAGAAGCAAAGCAGTGAAACGAGAGACGTTAATGGGATGACTACTAATGATCCTCATTGCATGTTTTAAAACTGTTACTCTTGGAGAATATTACCTGCTTGGTTCTGAACGTGATCAGTTCACCATACTGTACAGTGCCCTATCAGTATTTCTATAACTTACTGTGAATTGTTTTTCTGTGATTCCGAAACATGTTTTTTGTAAAACTCCTCATCGTTGTGTATTTGTCATACATCCTCCTGGTCAAAAAACTGTGGCAGGCAGCTACTCATAAAAGCTATGTCCTAGGAAACAACAGCCATTTTATTTGAACACTGGTTTCAAATAATAAGAAAAAAGGAGCTTCCTTCATACCTCACAACTGACACAAATCCTATATAATTCGAACTTTCCGCCAGGCCTGGACATCCAGCTTTCCGTAGATGGCATCAGGTAAAACAACAGCTTTTAGAAGAACATTTCAAAACTGAGCTTACTCTTTAGAGATGAACTGAGGAGAAAGCTAGATGGAGCACCTCAAGATGAATACAGGTTTAACTACAAATGCATTGTATACTTGGAATGAGACGTGGAGGTAGTGAATCCACATGGAAAGGGGTTAGCCACATGGACGTCAATTCACCAAAATGCCTGGGGTAACGCAAGTGACACCACATGAGATTTAATTCTAACTTTCAATCACACACACACATGCATACACACAATCTTTTACATAAGCGCACTCTCACCTGCAAGCATGCATAAACTACATGTAAATGTGTTTTTTACTTACCTCAGCTACCAAGGAGGGCCATATTCCAGCTAACAGTGCTCCATTTTTTATTACACTAATAGTGAATAATATATTATTATATTCACTAGTAATGTCATAAAAAACTATTTGAAAACAAGGAAGTGGAGCCCCAACCATTGTTCATAAGGATGAGCTGCCATTGTGTTGCTGGCACTGATTTTGCCACCTCTGAGGCCAGGGGTCGCAAAGACAGTGCCAGGGGTCGCAAGGTGCAAGCTGTGGGTCGCAGTGGCGACCCCTGGTGACCCCTAAATGATATCCATGGTTAGCCATTTATAAAAGAGCTACCAGGTCTTCCATTTATACATAGCATAACGAAAATGCTTATGTGCTTTTGACCCTGTGGGACCTTTCCTTTACAAAGTTGGAAGCAATGTTTGGGGGGGGGGGTGATGGGTGTAAAAGGTTTGCGGCAAGAGAGCAACACTACTGCTCATGTGGTGTTCTTGTGTCCATTTCCACACATACTGATGGGAAATCTTGTCCCACATCAGGTCACTAACGGGGATATCATTGCCACTAGCAGCTTTGATATTGTCACTTAGTGACTTGAGAGAGAAATCTACATATACCTTCTATACTCATTTGCGACATTAATCACTTGTCCCTTACTTTTTGCTAGTTTGGCTTTGGCTGAAAAGTGGAAATCACTCATTATTCCTCTCTCAGAACCTGGCTCCCATTTGTAACCTATATGAAAAGATAGCAGATGCTAAATCCTGAAAACAAAATACAAAACCAGGGCTTAATATGTGCCTACTAGACAGAAGGGAAAGTAGTGGAGAGAGGCACAAAGATCCATAAAACAAACTCAATCTGGAACCAAAAAAGAAAACATACATGGCCTTTTTAAAAATGTGATATAGCATCAAAAGTTTGCCAATTTTGCTACAATTTAAATGAAAACAGTGTAAACGTATTTTCATTATATAGCCTCTCCTTTCAAAACTTTGCCTTGAAGTTAAGAGGAAATCTCAGGAACTTGGGCATCAGATGCTGGTTTGCCTCTGTTTACGTCCTGCTGCACTGAGCCACTACAGCACAGCAGGGGAAGCTCTGAAACTACCTTAAAACAATTCCCATGTGTCCTTGTGGTGATAGGAGAGGGATTGAGGGAGTGTCTCTTATAACGGTGGAGGTTCCGCGGATTCCTTTTTATTCCCCTTACCCCTCCCCCCTTGTCCCCTGTGCCCCCTCCACTTCAAAATCTGGGAGTAGGGGCATATCCCCTGAGTCCCCCACACTTCCTGGCTGTAGGATTTCATGGGCAATGGGAGATGCCTCTGCGGTGGGATGTGAGCCAGCGCACATCAGCTGAAAGTGCATGTGGCTGCCAAACGATGGCATACAAGGCGCCCTACTTCTGATAGAAGCCATAGAGCACAGCCTCTACTGGATCTTCTGAAACAATAGAATCAGGAAGGTGAGGCAGACTGGGTATAGCTATCATTACTCCTTTGTTTGTCTTCCTCTCACAATTCTCACAGACAGGGTATAGCTATCAATAGAGCAGTAAGTGCAGTGGCACTGGAGGCAAAGTGTATTGCAGCCCAGGACGCCCATATTTTAGCTATAGTTAACTATCCAACCAGTGGAGTGAGGACCCACTTTCCTTGTCTGACCTGGCCCACTGGAATCCATGCTATGCCTCTGGATGTGAACCATGAAGTAAGATCAGTGATTCATTTGAGCCGGTTGTTGCATGTGGTGCCACCAACACATATTTTGGGGCACTAGCCCTAATGTTTCCTCGTCATGCTTTGATGCAGAACAAAAGAGAGAAAACACAAAAGAGGGGAAAGGAGGATGAAGAGAAAGATGGAACAGTGACAAAGGGAGGATGCGGAGATGACAAGGTACGTGCAGGAGTGAGAAAGAGGGGCAGGGGGTGTCTGGTGGTGGGTTACAGATGCAGGAAGGGTGCTCAAGCACACCCAGCCTTGGTACTCAGCACCACGACCTTCTGCAGCGCTGGCAGCGGAGTCTGGGTGAAACACTGAGCCCTGTAACTTAATATTGTACAAATTAAGCGGATAATTTATCAGATCTGAGCGAAGAAGAGCATGAAAGCCTCAATGAACACACAGAATGTATTAAGAAATTGATCAAAATGCTTTAGGGAGGAACCATTTCAGCATGTGCATCTTAAAGTAAGCGATGATGCTTTAAGAAAACTTACGTCCACATAGAAGTTTGGAGCCAGTACGGATAAAAGAATATCATTACATGCTCTGATATAGTAATAAAAAATTAGGAAAGAGCTATGACTTAAACATGACCCACCATTAACTGAAATTATCCTTAGTTAAGCTGTTGGAAAACTCAGTAAGTTTAGAGGAGATTAGGAACAAAATGTAATGGCACAACACACGTGCAGGCTATGGGGGTAATATGTAAGGAGAGTGGGGGATAATAAAGAGTTTGTAAAGGTCAAGGGATATCAGTGTGGGAATATAGGCCACGTGGAATTGTAAGGACTGTCTTGCTTTTTAAATTAGGTGCAAAAGCTGTGGAGAAAAGTTGCATTTTTACAAATGTTACACAAGTATCAAAAGCAATAGGAAAATGTGTTACGTGAGGGAAGCCTGTGAATAAGTCATTATATAACTATCAAGTATTAAGGGGAATAACGGTTAGTGATCATCCCGCAGATTTTGTGGAGCTAAATGATGTCAGGGTCAAAATGATAATGGCCTTGGGTTCTATACTGACTGTTGTCCAATGAGCATTTTATGGAGATATTTTTTATAAAGCCCGATATAAGGCCATATAGATTTGGGGACCACTTTATCAACTGACTGGATATTTTGACTCAGACACAGAAAGTAGGGGAAGGTGGACACAAGTGTATGTTTCCAATAAGAACAAGGGTATGTTCTATGGAGTAGGTTTTATGAATCGATATGTTCATCGTACCTTGTTAAAGAAAGCGGCAGTTCTTGTTGGAAAGACTGGGGTATTCCAGTTAATATTACAAATACTGTTGTTTTGTTGCAATATTTTTTAGATAATCTGCATGATAGACATAACATTCATAGGCCCATATTTATACTTTTTTAGTGCCGCATTTGCTTCATTTTGTGACGCAAAAGTGGAGCACACTTACAAAATACAATTGTATTTTGTAAGTTTGCGCCGCTTTTGCGTCAAAAAGCGGTGCAAATGCGGCGCTAAAAAAGTATAAATATGGGCCATAGTTTCATAGTGCCCAGATGCGGGTTGGGGGACGGTGTTGTCCTCATGAATAGATGAGATGTGGCCCCAAAGACAAGATTCAATAGAAGCATTTGAAAAATAATGCCAGTAAGAAAGAATCAGTCAAAAAGTGAGTTCATGAACAGCAATTTAGAGACCTAGGAAGGTTTATTAAAATATTAAAATGCAATTCAGAAAAATGAAAAGTGCAAATGCAGCAGCAGTTTCTCTAAATAAGCCAAAGGAAATAGAAATAAATTCCCATTCCCAAGAAGGTTCACAGAGGTTAAGTCAAAATACTGCATTAAGCAAAACCTCAAAACAGGCTAAGTAGGGATGATGTCTGTGGGTATACTGAATGTGGTGTGTGGGTCGGTGGGCGTGGCAGGGGTGTCTGTTGAAGTGGTGGCTCATGTGGTGTCTGTGGGTGAATGTTGAGTGCCTGCGTGCCAGTGTCTTGCGGTGTTTGTGTCAATGTGTGCTGCTTGTGTGTGTTGAGGTGGGTGCGTACGGATGTGTCTGTGTGCTTGGGATAGGTAGGGCAATAGGGAATTTGGATTGGGAAGAGGGAGATGGAGGGGGGAGTAATGTAGGGGGTACCTGACTGACATCAATGAGGAGGCCAGAGCCTCAAAATATCTCTGTAGGCCAGACATGTTACTATGAATGCCATCCAGGAAAGCATTGGCTGCTGGCAGTTGATTTGCCAACCCATGTATGGCATTCAAAATGGCACTCTGGCCAACAGAGATACTCCTCAGGTGGTAAATAGCCTCCTCACTCTGGGCAGCAGGGGTAACAGGGGCTGAAGTTGACATGCATGGGGCAAAGGATACAGCCACCCTCATGGCACGGGCAACTGGGTGGGGAGCAACGGGGACGTGGCAATACAACTGGGGGTGGTGGACAAGGATGGTACAGGAGCAGGTCCTGATGGGTCCACCACCACTAGGGAGTGGCCACTGGAGTTAGAATCCGATGATGAGGAGGTTGATCTTGTGTCCTCTGTGGCACTCCCCTCATCCTCCGGGCCACTGGATCCCTCGGTGTCAGTGGTGTCATTACTGGAGATACTGTGGCCAGATGCTTTCCCACTTGGTTGTGCCCTGTCCCCTTTGCTTGACTGAGATGATGATGCAAATACAAAGAGGAAAAGGGTCATCATATGTTCCTGATCACACATGAACAACAGCTGTGATTAGCAAACATGACCATGACGTCAAGTAGGCCCCAGCAACAAACTACGTCAAAGTGGCTCCTACATGTACCATACAATATGCATGCAATGCCTCCTGAACTGTCAGCAGTTGCCCACAGGAAAATCGGGATCCCAGACAACTCCAACTGCATGGGTGAAGTTGTGTAATCACAGTAACAATGAACAAGTAGGAGACTGCATCAGCCTCAATGCTTTATCTCAGTTACTTGTTGACATACAATAGTAGGCCAATGCCAAGTTCATTCCTACAGATCTCACAGAAGATCATGTAGATATCTATTTATCACATACACAATAACAGAAATGATGCTCCAAAATACTGCCATGTTGCTGACAGCAATACAATAGCCTGAAGAAGGTGACATGGAAATACTCGTGTCACACTGGAAACATATCAACAATGCACACCTCTCCATGTGTAATTTGAACACATTGTGTCATGGAGGTAGTACTAATGTTGCTCAGATACACATTTGGGATGGAAATGTACACTGTGGACAAAATGTGCAATTGTTAGGGAGATATTTCTCTAAAATACACAACACAATGAATCAGCAAGCCCCAAGTAAATTACCACTACTGTATGGCACCCCCTACAATGACATTCTCTGGTTGCATCAGTAGAAGCCATTAGTCACTTGCATGATGGAGAGGCCCAGAGATTTGCAAGTACTTGTAGAACACCCTCAACATGTTGCACAATGGAAAGCTACAACACTGTCTCCATTTTGGTCCTACAAACCCAGATGTCCGTGGATGAATGGTTGTACCCAACCACATGTGATTCCAACCTAACTGCAAGTCACTCCATGATGCATGTCAACTGTCAGGTAACAAACCTTCCCCATTTCACATGTGCAGTGCACTTTTCCACATGATGCCACATCAATCGCATAGAAATGCACATTGTGGGTAAAGACTCTAGTCCTACCAATCATGTCCCTCATTGCTACTGCAGTTGTACATGCCAAATGACATGCAATGAAAGGTGAGGGTATGTATGAGTAAACAATCAATGGTGACACACTCCTGCCTGTGGCACCACATGAAATGTAGCCTCATTCCATAAGTCCAATTCCAAACACAGGTTGGCATGCACATATATGTGAGGGAATACAGAAATCATTCCATGAACAAAGGAAGACAATGCATGAAACAGCAGTGCACACGTTTTGTTAAAAGAGAAAGGAACACATGCTAACATATTGGCACAAGGAATGTTGGCAATAGTGATGGCACATAAATCATGTCAGTGGACATTCCCCACTTACTAAGGGAAGGTTTTGATCTGTAGTTGCACCCAAAGAACAATGTATGCTCTGTCACATGTATGATGGCCCCTTCACATGACAGACAGTAGTGAGGCACCAGCACTTGTCACACACTGAAAACAAGTGGTCTCTGGGGGGCAGATGCCAGTTTACTAATTTGACCAGACACATGGCTGATGACAGTGATCCATCACCTCTTTTTCTTTGGCCTGTAACACTGAGGAGTAGTTGTCTGTTGCATAGAATTTACATCTTCTACAACAACAAACATTACTTGAGTGATCAATGTCCACAGCCATGTGTTGTCCCTGGAGAGCAATGTTTTTGTGGATTGTACCCAGTTGTGTCCTAAGTCCCTGAGCTAATAGACAAGGCACATCAGTATGCACCACATTACATATCTACAGAAACAGTTACTCATCTAGTGTGTCACACATGGCCCACCCCCAATCATCAGGGGGAGATGCCAGAACCTAACACATCAACTTGGCTATGAGACAGGCAGGTATATGCCTTGTACTCACCCCCTTGTGGCTGCTGTTCTCCCCTCAAATGCCCATTAAGGTCCGGGTATGACACCACCAGAATGAGGGCCATTAGGGTGGTCATCGTCCGATGTGCGCCCTGCCCGGGTTGGGAGGGCAGCCCCAGCTGGAACTCAGCGATCTTCCTGGCCTAGCATCTCAGGTCCTTCCACCTCTTGCGACAGTAGGTGCTCTGCCAGCTACGGACCCCCAGGGTCCGCACCTTCTGAGCAATAACTCTCCAAATAACCCATGTTCGAAACACCAAGCACAAAATGGGCGATTTGTCAACATATCACAAGTGTAAAGCACACATGCTGATATGTACAGGGACATGACTACACATTTTTGGATTCATCTGCAGACTAACCAACTACCCAGCTCATGGTCTACAGTGACTAAGAAAGTCTACTGACATCAGGTAGCCTATGCCCCAGCAACATGTACTGTGATGTGAGCCACAATGGAACACTACACACCAATGTGGCTTTTGAAGGGTAAACTCCTTAGGCCTGACTGGACCAACACATTTACCCTCTGCCAGATTGACTCACTGCATACAGTCCCTACAGGCAACTACCATAGTACAGACTTCACCCTTACATTTGAGTGACAATCAAAGGGCTGTCATGGTGGGTACGAAAAGTGCCTTCCCTGTGCATGTGTGGACATGTGGCCTACCAAATGCAGGCTAATCCCACTTCAGGGTGGGTTTCTGTGGTATGTACCTTTGGACATATGTTTCTAACCTATAGAGATGGCATCCAACATACAAATATATGTATTGTACAGTTTCTGCTATGTAACCATGCTACTGAGTCACATGTCATGGTCTTCCAAGAATCTACACACTTTCTGCACTGTGGGTCTGTCATTTGTGCAATAAGTATGTACAGGACAATTATGACTTCTGTGAAGGTGACAAAAGAGATGTGGGGGAGTAAGGGACTTGGCTTGAGTCAAAATCACACATTGACAATGATGCAAATTGCACATATGGACTAGTTCTGGGATTTACCTCAGTACCCATTCCTAATCTAGTCAATGGACTGAGACATTCAGGGCACGTTTTGCTACTAGAGCCACATATTGGCCACATGACAGGATCTGCAGGTCTACAGGGAATGGGCACAGTGCCACAGTTGCATAGCCACAGTGACTCTCCCACAGACTGGACTAGGTCTCATACTGGGAGATACATTTGACAGGCCCTGGACTCTGCAGGCTGAGCATACAGAACCTACATGACATTCACATTTCCATCACTTCCATGCATTATAGTACATCATGTGGTCATCAGCAATGTGGCTTGTGTGGTAACCTGAAGGGCCTTCCAGACAACAGTTTGGCAAGGCCAGATGTGGGTTGAAAGATCTGTGGCACAATACACATTGCTTACAAGATCCTCAAATGACTCAGACAAGATGCACACACAGCTCATGTTATCAGGCGCATACATGTTGTCTAAGATTTACAACCATCATAAACAAAGAAATGTCATTGGATGGCAGTAAAGTCTCCTTGTCCAGTTATGTGCATCCAACACAAGGAGGATCTAGGTCCCCAGAAACATCACACAACACTAGGTGAATGAGCACAACACATAGTACCGATCACCAATACCTGCACCATGCACATCCATTGTTACCACACAGACTGCAACAACAGGCACACAAGACGTCTAACTGGCACATGGACAGACTGTTGCCTGTGAGGAAAGAAAGGAAGGTGTTTGACAGGGCCAGTTGTGCCAATGAGGTACTTACCAGCTCCTCTGGTGAGCCACTGCGCTGTCCATACAGGGGAAGTACCTTGCTCACAAGTCTCTTCATCTCCTCTGGAGAGAAGGCAGGGCTTCTTTCACGTGCTGGACATGACATGATTGCTCTCAGAGGCAGCACACAACAACTGAGGTGGTGGAGGTGTTGCTGGCAGCAATGTCAGGAATCAAGTAACTGATTTTGCACAACGGGTGTACACATAAGCCACGTAGGCGTCATCACTGCCGACGGACACAGCCATTGGGCCGGGACTGCCACAAGCAACATTAGCCTATGGCTGTGTCTTCCACAGTTGCAACCGCCTACCACATTGACGACTTCTGCCGTCAAATGCAGGTCAAATGCCCTGTCACAACAACAATATAAGTTTAATATCATCACAAACTTCCTCAATCTGTCTTGTTGTGTAGGTCCCACTACACAACTGCCAGTGTAGTGTGTTGAGGGCACAGATGGCATATGACGGCTGTGCAATTGTGTTCCAGATAGTTGGGTGTCTCCTGAATCCATGTTGTGGATTCATGTGTTGACAACCATGGTGGTCACATTTGACCCTTGTGTATTTGCTAGTTGTGATGTGTACTGGGTGTCATGTCTATCCAGTCAGAAATGCTGCCACATGATATTGTTGCCATACATTATGTATGTTGCTGTGGACACAATGACTAATGTTCCAAATCATGTCTTTTCACACACAGGTACCCTGGGAGAGGGAGATTGCGACAACCTTCTGCCTACCATCCATTACCAGACCTTCAGGCCATGGAAGAATGCCACGTCATCCAGCTGTACCGTCTGTATAGGCAAACAATAGTGGATTTATGCCATCAGTTGGCGCCAGATCTGATGCCCGCTAACAGTAATCCATACTGCATACCACCCATTGTACAAGTCATGTCAGTATGGCACTCCCTTGCCACTGGGTCCTTCCAAAATACAGTGACCTCTCTGTTGGTATGTCCCGGTCTATGTTCAGTCTGGTGTTGAAAGATCTCCTATCAGCAATGTTGAAACACATTGACAGCTATATCAGGTTTCCCCATCATGAGGATTTAGTCAATGTGAAGGCTGACTTCTATGGCTTTGCCCACCTCCCACATGTGGTGGGGACCATTGATGGCACACGTTAGCCTGGTGCTACCACAGGCAAGTGAACAAGTCTATTGCAACAGAAAAAACTTTCAATCCTTCAATGTGCAAGTTGTCTGTTTGGCAGATATCTACATCTCAAATGTATGTGCCCGTATTCCAGGACCAGCCCATGATTTCTTTATAATGCGGAACAGCACCATACCCCAGCTGATGTCACAACTGCAACCAGAGAGGGCCTGGCTGGTTGGTAAGTCATGTCTGTCTTGAGCAATGTCAGGTGCTACAATCATGAAGAGAGTGACTCATTGTTGCACTTATGTTCCATTCTTTAAGAGGAGACTCAGCATATCCAAACCATCCTTGGTTATTGAATCCAACTACCCCAGGGGAAGTCTGCTTCAATGAGGCCCATGAAAGAACACAGTGGGGCGTGGGGTGGGTTTTTGGACTCCTGAAGGCCAGATTCTGCTTTCTGGACAGAACTGGTGAAGCCCTCCTCTACTCTCCTCTACTCACCCGGAAAAGTGTGTAAAATCACTGTGGCATGCTCCACAACATCACCCTGCGGAGGAATATCCCGTATATGCCAGATGAGGGGGACCCTGCAGTGCCACTGGGTGACATTCCTGAAATCCCAACTGAATATGACCGTGGTGAAGAGGAAGGAGCTGACTTGCGAGAAGATCTCATCCACAGCTACTTCTCATGAATGTAAGTATGTCATGTGATGTTATGACTGTGACTGTACAATGAACTGTAGTTGTGAGAATGTGTGGAGTTTAGTGTTTTTGAAACAGCTAGGGAGCTGATACTCTGCAAAAAGTAGCCAAAGGCTGATTGGATAAGATAGCTTTAGACAGATCCCAACCTTGATGATGTTGCTTTATTTGTATCAGATTCCTTGCAATGTACTTTGTTTTCCAGATGCTTGCTGTGTGATTTGTGTCACATGTATGGTTTCAAGCCTATACTCCTTGTTTTGCTCTTTGTACAGGTACCTTCACCATGACAGCTTCATGTGGACATTTCAGAGTTGTGACATTGGCAGGTATGTGATGCTGTTCTAACATACGAAGTGGATATGGATTGGGCCAGGTTATGTAGGTCACATAGTTTGGGTGTATGAGACCTGTGCCAAGACAGCTTGCACAGTGTTTGGATTGAAGGTCAGAAGTACGCATTGGACTTGTTTTGTATCCTGTGGTTGGCCTGATGCATCAAGTGTGTCATCTTATGGTAATAAAATATGGAGTCCTAGCTTACAACCAAGTCATTTTCTTTTCACATTGGCCAAACACTCTTTTTCTATGGCCTGTATATACCTGTAATGTTTCACAATTGTAGGCCACCGTGCCTGTGACACAACACTGATATATATTTGTGTCATACCACCTGATGCATGAGCATTGGGTTATGATGGTCCTGTAATCAGGGACTATTGTACTGCCATCTGCCTGAATATTGGATAATGTGATGTTGAATTACTTTGGTGAGGTATGTGATAAGGCTAAAGGTGATGACATTACCACTTCAAAGTTTGCCTATTCTACAGGACAATGTCTGACAAATCCCTTCCTTCTATGGTCTGGAGGTTTGTCCCTGTAAATACGTTCATTTACTCAGTATGAGTCAATCATTTATGATTTCCAATAGTTCCGACATATTGACAGCCTATGTCCTGAACACTGTAATACATTTTTTAGTTTGACTAGACACTTGTATGCATGTGTTTGTGTGGGATGGTTATACTCCTGAGCTGGAAACTGTGCACATGCAACATATCCCATCTTGAACAAGTACCTTGGATCTTCATCGTATGGTTCACATTGTCTGAGATATCTACATGAAGAAATATGAAAGGAAAATCAGCTGACAATGAACCAGTGATGGGTGATTTTATTGTGTAGCTACGACTTACAGAAAATATACGTGGCATGAATCACCAAAAATAATATGTGAAGGTTTCAGTCATGATGAATCAAATCATTGGAGTAGATGCCACACCATTGGAAATCTAAAGTCCAGAGTACTCCTTCCATTGGAAATGCAAGGTGGTTCAAAATCAGTCCACAAGAGAATGTGTAACACACAAAGGAGACCCGTAAGGAAGAGGGTTGTTTCAGGAAGTCGTGGGTGTCTTGCCATCCACACCTCCTGGATTCTTGGATGTCCCCACTTGCGGGGGATCAGCTGCTACAGAGGCAGTGAGGCCTGTGGCTGGTTGTTCCTCTGGCAGGACTGCCCTCGCTGTGGCTGCGGCCGATGTTGATGAGCCTGCTGTTGATGAGCCAAAGGAAAGGGTAGACTGGTTTTGAAAAGCCCTGCTCAGGGTAGTGTGTATGTCCCTCAGGGCCCCTGTTAGGGAAGCAATGTTGGAAATGTGGGCTTCCATTTGACAAGTGGTATCCTCCCAGGTGAGGACACATCATTTGGGAGTTCACAAGCAGGGGTATTTGGACAAGTGACTGATGTGCTAGTGGTTGGAGTTATTGAAACAGGGCCTGCTGAGAGTTGCAGTCAGTACACTCCCTATACTACACACAGACTAAACAAATAGTATCTTCCCAGGTAAGTGCACTTCCTTTTGGAGTTCACAAACAGGGGTATTTGGACACGTGGCCACTGTGCTGGTGTTTGGGGTTACTGAAACAGGGCCTTCTGGGTGTTGCAGTCAGGTCATTCTCTCTATTCCCCAACACTTGGCAGTGATATCCCCCCAGATGAGTACACATCAATTGTTAGTTCACAAACAAGGGTATTTGGGCAAGTGACCACTGTGCTGGTGTTTGCAGTTGCTGAAATAGGGCCTGCTGGGAGTTGCAGTCAGGTCACTCTCTCTACTACACACACTATACAAGTGGTACCCTCTGAGGTGAATACACTTCATTTGGGAGTTCACAAACCGGGGTATTTAGACGAGTGACCACTGTGCTGGTGTTTGGATTTACTGAAACAGGGCCTGCTGGGAGTTGCAGTCGGGGCACTCTCTCTACTCCTCCACACTTGACAAGTGGTATCCCCCCAGATGAGTGCACTTCCATTTTTGAGTTCACAAACAAGGGTATTTGGACAAGTGACCACTGTGCTGGTGTTTGGAGTTACTGAAACAGGGCCTGCTGGAAGCTGCAGTCATGTCACTCTCTCTACTTCCCAACACCTGACAGTGGTATCTCCCAGGTGAGTACACTTCATTTGAGAGTTCACACACAGGGGTGTTTGGACAAGTGACCACTGTGCTGGTGTTTGACGTTACTGAAACAGAGTGTAGGAAGTTGGCTCTGTATGCACTATTTCAAAGTAAGGAATAGTATGCACAGAGTCCAAGGGTTCCCCTTAGAGGTAAGATAGTGGCAAAAAGAGATAATTCTAATGCTCTATTTTGTGGTAGTGTGGTCGAGCAGTAGGTTTATCAGAGGAGTAGTGTTAAGCATTTGTTGTACATACACAAGCAATAAATGAGGAACAACCACTCAAAGACAATTCCAAGCCAATAGGTTTTTTTGTATAGAAAACTATCTTTTCTTAGTTTATTTTAAGAACCACAGGTTCAAGATTTACATGTAATACTTCAAATGAAAGGTATTGCAGGTAGGTACTTTAGGAACTTTGAATTAGCAAAATAGCATATAGAGTTTTCACATAAATCACATATAGCTATTTTAAAACTAGACAGTGCAATTTTCAACAGTTCCTAGGGGGAGTAAGAGTTTGTTAGTTTTTGCAGGTAAGTAAACCACCTACGGGGTTCAAGTTTGGGTCCAAGGTAGCCCACCGTTGGGGGTTCAGAGCAACCCCAAAGTTACCACACCAGCAGCTCAGGGCCGGTCAGGTGCAGAGGTCAAAGTGGTGCCCAAAACGCATAGGCTTCAATGGAGGAGGGGGTGCCCCGGTTCCAGTCTGCCAGCAGGTAAGTACCTGCGTCTTCGGAGGGCAGACCAGGGGGGTTTTGGAGGGCACCGAGGGGGACACAAGTCCACACAGAAAGTACACCCTCAGCGGCACGGGGGCAGCCGGGTGCAGTGTGCAAACAAGTGTCGGGTTTTCAATAGGTTTCAATGGGAGACCAAGGGGTCTCTTCAGCGATGCAGGCAGGCAAGGGGGGGGGGCTCCTCGGGGTAGCCACCACCTGGGCAAGGGAGAGGGCCTCCTGAGGGTCACTCCTGCACTGGAGTTTGGATCCTTCAGGTCCTGGGGGCTGCGGGTGCAGTGTCCCTACCAGGCGTCGGGTTCTGAGAAGCAGGCAGTCGCGGTCAGGGGGAGCCTCGGGATTCCCTCTGCAGGCGTCGCTGTGGGGGCTCAGGGGGGGCAACTCTGGCTACTCACGGTCTCGCAGTCGCCGGGGAGTCCTCCCTGAAGTGATTGTTCTCCACAAGTCGAGCCGGGGGCGTCGGGTGCAGAGTGTCAAGTCTCACGCTTCCGGCGGGAAACGCAAGTTGTTTTAAAGTTGCTCCTTTGTTACAAAGTTGCAGTCTTGGGTGAACAGAGCCGCTGTCCTCGGGAGTTCTTGGTCCTTCTAGATGCAGGGCAGTCCTCTGAGGCTTCAGAGGTCGCTGGTCCCTGGGGAGAGCGTCGCTGGAGCAGTGTCTTTAGAAGTGGGGAGACAGGCCGGTAGAGCTGGGGCCAAAGCAGTTGGTGTCTCCATCTTCTCTGCAGGGTTTTTCAGCTTAGCAGTCCTCTTCTTCTTAGGTTGCAGAAATCTGAGTTCCTAGGTTCTGGGGAGCCCTTAAATACAAAATTTAAGGGCGTGTTTAGGTCTGGGGGTTAATAGCCAATGGCTACTAGCCCTGATGGTGGGTACACCCTCTTTGTGCCTCCTCCCAAGGGGAGGGGGTCACATTCCTATCCCTACTGGGGGAATCCTCCATCTGCAAGATGGAGGATTTCTAAAAGTCAGAGTCACCTCAGCTCAGGACACCTTAGGGGCTGTCCTGACTGGCCTGACTCCTTGTTTTTCTCATTATCTCCTCCGGCCTTGCCGCCAAAAGTGGGGCCGTGGCCGGAGGGGGCGGGCAACTCCACTAACTGGAGTGCCCTGGGGTGCTGTAACAATGGGGGAGAGCCTTTGAGGCTCACCGCCAGGTGTTACAGTTCCTGCAGGGGGAGGTGATAAGCATCTCCACCCAGTACAGGCTTTGTTACTAGCCACAGAGTGACAAAGGCACTCTCCCCATGTGGCCAGCAACATGTCCGGAGTGTGGCAGGCTGCTAAAACCAGTCAGCCTACATGGGTAGTCGGTTTAAGGTTTCAGGGGGCACCTCTAAGGTGCCCTCTGGGGTGTATGTTACAATAAAATGTACACTGACATCAGTGTGCATTTATTGTGCATTTATTATTTTCAGTGTAGCCATTATGGTGCTGTGGAGTTCGTGCATGACAGACTCCCACACCATATACTCTTATGGCTACCCTGCACTTACAATGTCTAAGGTTTTGCTTAGACACTGTAGGGGCACAGTGCTCATGCACTGGTGCCCTCATCTATGGGATAGTGCACCCTGCCTTAGGGCTGTAAGGCCTGCTAGAGGGGTGACTTATCTATACTGCATAGGCAGTGTGAGGCTGGCATGGCACCCTGAGGGGAGTGCCATGTCGACTTACTCGTTTTGTCCTCACCAGCACACACAAGCTGGCAAGCAGTGTGTCTGTGCTGAGTGAGGGGTCCCTAGGGTGGCATAAGATATGCTGCAGCCCTTAGAGACCTTCCCTGGCATCAGGGCCCTTGGTACCAGGGGTACCAGTTACAAGGGACTTACCTGCATGCCAGGGTGTGCCAATTGTGGAAACAAAAGTACAGGTTAGGGAAAGAACACTGGTGCTGGGGCCTGGTTAGCAGGCCTCAGCACACTTTCTAATCAAAACTTAGCATCAGCAAAGGCAAAAAGTCAGGGGGTAACCATGCCAAGGAGGCATTTCCTTACACAGAGTCTGCTGGAAGTTGTAGTCCGGTACCTCTCTCTACTACACACACTATACAAATGGTATCCTCCCAGGTGAGAACACTTTATTTGGGAGTTCACAAACAGTGGTATTTGGACAGGTGACCACTGTGCTGGTGGTTGGAGTTACTGAAACAGAGCCTGCTGGGAGTTGCAGTCAGGTCCCTCTCTCTACTACACACACACTATACATTTGGTATCCTCCCAGGTGAGTACACTTCATTTGGGAGTTCACAAACAGGGGTATTTGGACAGGTGACCATTGTGGTGGTGCTTGGAGTTACTGAAACAGGGCCTTCTGGGAGTTGCAGTCAGGTCACTCTCTCTACTACACACACTATACAAATGGTATTCTCCCAGGTGAACACACTTTATTTGGGAGTTCACAAACAGGGGTATTTGGACAAATGACCACTGTGCGGGTGGTTGGAGTTACTGAAACAGGCCCTGCTGAAAGTTGCAGTCAGGTCACTCCCTCTATTCCTCAACACTTGACAAATGTTTGATATTGCATATCTGTATGCAGTCTGCATTTAGGTTTGGGCCTAAGTTTACATTTTCCTACATACCATGAATCTTGGAATGTGTTTTTGTTATTGAGATTTCCAGGCACCATTTGGACATATGGCATGTGATGGGCCTTGGCAGCTGTGATGTTGGATCCAATTATACAGATTGACAGTGTTAAATCTCACATACTCTAGGTATTGAATGTTGGTGAGGTACATGAAGAAGACCGTAGCAAAAGATGAGCTTTGGGCATGCATGACATTGAATTTTTGTGACAGGATTTGTGTTGTTACTTACCAGACTCTTCTCCTCTAGGTACTCCTGTCAAGCCCTCAGGATGCCCAAAACCTCCTCCCAAGGAAAGAGTTGTAATGGGGCACTAGGCGGGCCACCGGAAGTCTTCTTGGCCTCCAAATGGTTCCTGGAGACCAGGGAACGAACCTTGCCCCTGAGCTCATTCCATCTCTTCCTAATTTCCTCCTTCGTGTGCAGGGTGGTGCCTTCAGCATTGACTCTATTGACCATCCTGTCCCACATTTCCATTTCCTACTGAGAAGAGTGTGCTGGACTTGGGCTCCAAACAATTGTTGCTCTACTCTAAGGATTTCATCCACCGTGACTCTAAATTCATCCTCTGAAAATCGTGGGTTTTTGACTCGTGACATGACTGGGAATTAAAGGGGGTGACAGTGACTAACTAAACAAGACAAGTGGATATTGGGAAAAAATAGACGATGTGTGTGAAGGGTGTGAAATGGGATGGGGAAAAAGGGCTGCTTTATGACAAAAAATAATGGATGACAAGATGTTTGGTCTGTGTTGCTGTGCTGCAGTGGAAAAGAAAAGGATTGTGGTCTGTGAAGGGGTGTATTTTATAGTGTCCTTTGCAGGTGTGTCCACTTGGCCAATGTGTGTCAGCTGTGTTGTTTTTCAATTCTTCCAATGTGCACTTGTCTGTTACTTTGCTGACTGCGAACCATGGTGGTCGACCACCATTGGGTGACTGCCGCGAGGGGACCGCCACAACAAGTGTGTGTTTGTAATATGCTCAGTGGCTGGCTGTGGTGCTGACGATTTGCCTTTTTTGCTTGGCGGACAGCAATCCTGCCTGTAAAACTCGTAATACAATGGTCTGGGGACCACCGGCTTGGTGATCTTTATAGGACTGCCAACATGGTGGTCTGGCGCTCCAACTGCCAAACTCGTAATCAGGCCCTTTGTCTTTTGTAAGATGAATTTGCATTTAGGGAAGCATCTTGCATTATTTGCTTACTTAATACCAATGTCATTGATATAGTGTACTTTTTTCAGATGCCCCTTTCAAGAAAACTCTAAGAATGAAAGACTGTTGAGATTTGGCTTCTGCAGTTAGCCAAGTTCTCCCATTATCAGTTATAGTGATCCCTTGTTATGCTGATAGGGGTACCTGACCTTTGCCCCCCCATTTCTGCACTTGGAGGTGAATCTAAAAGTGCCAAAATCACTGCCACCTTCATTTTTCTTTAGTATCACACAACACTGTTGTGACTGTGGAATTTAAAGCATCCATCGCTAGTGGGCTTTATGATGCAAGCTACAAATTGATAAGACTTGGGGCGTTTGGCGGATGGGAAAGCCTGACAGGGTGGCCCCTGCTGTAGTGGCAACCACCCTGCTGGACCTATTAGGGGCCTGATTTATACTTTTTTAGCACTGCATTTGTGTCATTTTTTGATGCAAAAGCAGTGCAAACTTTCAAAATATAATTACATTTTGTAAGTTTGTGCCTCTTTTGCATCAAAAAATGACACAAATG
This sequence comes from Pleurodeles waltl, assembly GCF_031143425.1. NCBI lineage: Eukaryota > Metazoa > Chordata > Amphibia > Caudata > Salamandridae > Pleurodeles > Pleurodeles waltl. The sequence continues at coordinate 1,171,049,188 of NC_090447.1, read as the reverse complement.
CGGTGCTAAAAAAGTATAAGTATAAATCAGGCCCTAGGTGTTTCTCATTAGGCTGATAGGCGGAAACTAATGTTTCTGTCCATCAGCCTAGCAGGAAACAGGCAGCAGCATTGCCTCCGGCTTGTAATTGAGCTTGCAGCAATGCTGTCACCTGTAGGGTTCTCCAGCACCCTCCCAATGTTCACTGTCTGGACAGCAAACAGTGAACATTGTGAGGGTGCTGGGCAGAGGGACCCCCTGCAATGCTCATTTCAAGTGTACAGGCAGTGCAGGAGCCCCTCTGTGGCCCCCCTGCACCTGTTCTCTGCCAGCCTTTTAAAAAAGTGCAGACCTACATGTCTCCATCCTGAAACAGGGTGTGGAGCCAAATTTACTAGTCCAAAGTTACCTCAGTCAAAAAGGAGCATTAGTAAGTACAGCACCATGTATGGCCAACCACTAATATTTCAACAACTTGCCCTAAATAATAATAGAGGACAGACTTAAAATAGAATCCCAAAGGAAATAATATTAAAATAAAATAATTCATTTTTACTTTTTAAATAAATATATAAATTAAATTGAATGTTAAAAATGTATGCATAGTTTTTTTAAAATAAATAGCATTTAATATTAAAATATGCTAATAACCCTTTTAAATTTAAAAATAAATATAACTAGATTTTTTTTATTTTAATACATTGATTTTAATGAATTCTATACACAAATTTTGTAATTTTAATAAGTAATACGTAAATATACAATTTTACTTTATGTGGGAAGTTTCTCCGGTAGCTGAGATCTCCCTATGGTAAAGTTATGGGAAATGTAAAAAAGTTTATAAACTTAAATAAAAATAGTTACAATGTTTTATGTTAAATAGTAATGTAAATTAATGTTATATATTTATTTAAATGCATCACACAATCTTACATTAAATATTTAATTAACTAAATATTTGAATTGAAGAAAAATATGTTCCTGAAGTTTAAGCTAAAAAATAAATTCTCACCTAAAGTAAAAGAATTCTATTTGTTGTGCATTACTAATGATTAAAAGAGGTGTATAAAATTAATTAAAGGTAACTTAATTATATTTCTTAACATTAAAGGACAGTCATTATATATTTTTGATAATTTTATTTATTTTATTTTAAGTCCCTATCTTCTTTGATATGGGAGGGTGTTTCAGTGATGGGCATATGTGATAACAGACTTACTCCACCTTTGAGCTGGAGTACATTTAGTATGATTATGGGTCGTTTTTGCTGTAGTAACTTTAGAAATGCAATTTATGAATGGCAGTGTTCTTACTCTTTAGTAGGTGGGTATCTGTCCCTCCCTTAATTCCACCTTAGCCCTCGTTTATCCCCCTACTTATTCCACCAGAAACCCTACATATTTTGTAGTACATATGCCCCATTTTTCAACCACTCCTCCAATCCCTCCTACATTTACTATTAAAGGCCTCATTACGAGGCTGGCGGTCTTGAGACCGGCAGGCTCGGGGTGGAGGTCAGACCGCTACACTCTAGGCGGTCCGACCACCACATTATGACCCTGGTGCTCGGACTGCCGTCTCTGCCAGGAACATGGTTCCCGATGGCATAACAGCGGTAAGACTCATGGTCGGCCACGGCGGTGTTGAGTTCAGCACCCCGTACTCAACATGAGTCCCCTTTTCACCAGCCTTTTCATGGAGATTTAACGGCCATGAAAAGGCTGGGGGAAAGGAAGTATTGGAGGTCACAGGGGGGCCCCTGAATTGCCCACGACCATGTCGTAGGCAGTGCAGGGCCCCCCTGCTTAGCACCCTCAGAATGTGCACTGTCTGCTAAGCAGACAGTGCACATTCAGAGAGTGCTGTTGTGCTACGGTATTGGCTTCCGAGACCAATACCGCATCACTGTACCTGCCGCGCTGACCAGTGGGAATGTCTATATACAATGTTCCCACCAGTCAGCCCACTGGGGGTGGAGCCGCTGGGTTAACGGTGGTCTCATCTCTGCGAGTTTGTCGGTCAGCTTGTCCAACTGCCAAACTTGTAATGAGGGCCTAAGTAGTAAACTTACAAGTGTGAGGATCCCCATGTAGAAAGGGTAAGAGAGGTAATGATTTACAGTTGCAGGACTATGAATAGCATTTTCAGAATTAATGAGGTGCTACTAAACATACTCCAAAATACAGTTTGTGAATACGGGCATATTATGTTATGTGTTATGCCATGTTCCAAATGCCTATTAAAAACAATGATTAGTACAAGCTGTGGATAATGGTTTTGAGTGATCAAACGTATATTGTTTTTTCTTTTGTAAAGGAACCTTTTTATGTTTTGTGTTAATTGTATGTGCTATCTTGAAATATGGTTCGGGGAAGCAATATGTAAGGCACTTTGTCGTATATTAAGTTACTCCATCACTCATCCCCGTGTGTGTGTGTGTATGTATATATATATATATATGTATATATATATATATATATATATATATATATATATATATATATATAATATGTGTGTGTTTATTTATTTAGTGTTAACATCTGTAATGAATATAACCACTTATGCCTCCTTCGAACCATAACACCTATGTATACTTAATGTATTCGTACACAGAACTGAAGCTTTCTCTGTAGGTATGTGCACAATCCACTATAATGTAAATAAATCAAAAACACTGGGAACAGAAAAATGCTGCCCGAGGATCCTTTCCTCCTGCTAGTATTTAGCCTCCCGGGGATACATCTATACATGAATTAAATGCTGATCGCTATAGAGCAGGCGGACAGCTGTTGTGCTGAGAAAGGCGGAATCAGCATCTCTCTCAGCACTCCTAAACAAAGACAACGATAAACTCAGAACGACCTTGATGATTGCTCTGCAGAGGAACCTTTCCGATGTTATAGCAGCGCGCTTCCTTTCTGTCTTCAGAGAAAAAGAAACATTTATTTATTAACACTCTTTTTGTAATTCCCTTTTTTTCTCTCGGGGTCCTTCTCTCCCTCACTTGCTTTCTGTCTCTCAGTCTCTTCGTTCCTCTTTCTCTCTCCATTGCCACCAACTGTTCTTTTACCATTAACTCTGCCCTCTCCTTCTCTGTCTCTTGCTTCCTTCACCCCTCTCTCTCTTTCACTTTCTCGAAAGTAAAATTTATAGTTCTTGGGCCTCAGGAACGGAAAATGCATTTGGTAAAAGTGGTTTCCATTTGCAGACTGACTTTTACGGAATTAATTTGTATTTTGCGAACTGAATTATTATATAGGTTGGTTCACAAAATACAGAAGCGTAATGGGACACAGTTCCGAACTACCTCCTAAATATAAACGAGTTAGGTCGCAAATTGCGGCCCACTAAGATTGAACAGGATCACATGCATGCTGGCCTGCATCTCTGTTAATGTTTTTCAATAAAGGATTTTTTTTTCCATGTAGCCCATTTTCCTAGATGGAAAATGGGATGCGTTTAAAAAGAAAAATCAAAAGTTATACAAACATGTTTTACAAGTAAGAAGTAGTCTTGCTGGCCACTGCCTACTCCAAAAAATGTTTCTGTCAAACATTCACAAAGGGGATGGTGTTCCTTGGTGACCCCTTCCCATTTGCCAATGGGCTACCATTTCCTTTAAGGTGGTGATAAAACATTAATGTTTTGTGACCAGAGTTTGGTTGAAAAACAATACATAGCATTAAAAAATTGTGCATTTTAAAAAGGGCTTTATCGTTCACAAACCCTCATGAGGCCCTTTGTGTGTTTCACAGCAGTTCTGTATTTTCAAAGAAATGTGAGAGTCAAGAGAACATGAAAAATGCATGGCATCTTTCCTTAATTATTTGTGGTATTAAGTGGGGAGTGTAAGTCCATTCCCTTTTCACTCTTTAGCTCCCTATCTTTCCTTCTTATCTCACCTTCTTCTTCTTTCAATTTCTTCCTCTTTGTCTCTCCTCTCTGACTCTCCTGTTCTTTTTTTCCATTCCTTTTATCTCCCTCCACCCTTTTCATCTCTTTGTTTTTCTCCATGGGGATTTGACGACTGAGAGGGATACCAACAGCCTGTGTGGATTTCATAGTTCTGCATTGGAAGAAGTGTAGGAAAGTGAAGCGAACACAACAAAATATAGATTGAACCTTTTAGTATATCCGTGTTTTGACTGGGTGATTAGAGAGAGGATATGTGTTTATACTATTCACCGCAATGCATGCCAAATTGATATTAGTGATTTTATTGCTTTCATGCTGCCAATTAATGAAGTTGCATTTCTAATTTAAAAGAGGGGTTGGAGCAGGTTAAACACTATCTTTCACATGAGGTCTAAAACCCAATTAAAAAAATAGCTGTTGATGTTACAATATTTATTTTTACAAATGTTGTCAATCTTAGAAACCATCTGCATCTTTAAGAGTCCTTTAGGTCTTTGAGTCAATGTCTCAGTACTGAGATTCCACCACCAACTGCACAAAATAACAATGATTTGTACAAGCTTTCTACGTGTGCCAGTACTGGCATTTAGCATGGCATGATTCATGTCTGGACAGAGGAGCATTGTAAGAGCTAGGTAGATGCCTCACTACTATACCAGGGTGCATGGCAAATCAGGGAAAGGTGCCCTTGGGCGATCTCTGGGTCTCTCACATCTGTAGTGTTTCTACATGATCCTTTACTCTGAGCCCCCACTTTGGTGATCACCGGCCTCTTTTCCCTTTTAAATCATGAAAAAAATAATCCGGGTTAAACTCAGTGCCACACTTTCATGCCTTTCCATTAGCATCGCTTTTTTGTCCTCCAGCTTTATAGGTAAGTATGCGTTGCCTCTAAGCTAGCAGTACTTCAGGAACAAAACAGTCATTAGCAAAGCCAGTAGGTCTGCCAACCTTTTGTCAATTCTTGCTTTGTCATGGTTTTTGCAAAACTTTATTGTTTGGGAAGCTGCTGGGTGTTTGTCTAGCAGAAAAAAGCATTGACGGAAGGCAAAAATCTTTTTTGGTCTCAAAAAAGCACACATTACAATAATACTCCCTGGCACTGAAGAGAACTACTTTGTGTTTGGTTGAGCTCATTGTGAAAAGGAAAGTGAGTCAGTGTTTGAAGTGGGCTGACGCATTGGCCATTGATGCATGCTTGAATGAGATGGAGAAAAATGTGAATGACACAACCACAGATAGCTGGATGAGGTGCGGGTGAAAATCCCTAAGGGACTATGCCATACACATACTTTTAGTAAAATCAAAAGGTCTTGGCTAACTAAGACCTAAAAAAGCCAATCAGTCTGCATTGGCAACTAGCTTCTTGACTTTCAGAAAGAAGGAAAGTAAGAAAGAAAGCAAGAACGAAGGTAAGAAAGAGAAAGAAAGAAGGCTAGAAGGAAAGAAAGCAAAAAAGAATGAAATTAAGAAAGCAGAAAAGAAATAAAGGATTAAAAAGACAGAGAGATAGAAATAAAGAAAGAAAATGAAAAGAAGGAAAAATGAAAAAGAAAGAAAATGAAAACAAAGAAAAATAAAAAGAAGGAAGGAAAATTGTTTGAAGTGCTGCAAATTAAACATGATAAAGGCTGATTTTCTTTCTCAGCAAACTTTACTAAGGAACCATTGATGAAACTGAATCTAGCATAACTGGTTCTGAAGAATGATCTGCTTGTAAGTTCACATGTATAATATTGAAGCTTTTGGTTTGTGTTCTGCATGCATAGTGAAAAGAGAATAACTTAATACAGAAGTTTCAAATAGAGGAAATCTGTTATGTTGTGAACTACCGGCAGTCAGATAAAGAACTCTTCAAAAGGAATTTGCAACACCTTTGGCAGGAGACAGGAAAGACACTGACACAGAAGGGAAATTAAATTAATTCTGCAGGGATGTGCTCATTGTGAAAGATCAAAATGCAGTCACTCAGAGTGGAGGGAGCCAGTCGCTGAAGTAGACTAACCCATTGCCAAGCGCTGTATGCTGTAGTAGGAGAAAGCAAAATGTGAATGACCAATGGATAAAGACGGGTGGGTAAAGAAAGCCACTTTAAGTACATGTATCATACATATAATTTTAATAAACTAAAAAGGTCTTGGATAACCCAGACCTAAAAAGGCACGTTCTACCGCATGAGTTTCGGGGGCTGTTAAGACAGCGTGAAGTGCTCACGTCCCGAGTGAAACATGCTTTGCTGTTGATTTTTTGATATCGCGCACAGTCTATTGTTGACAGGTAGAGTATAACTTTTTGCTGCGGAAAAACTCTCTTTGTGGGCTCTAGTGTGTAGCCGTGACGTTTCTTAACATTTTCCAAAGATTTTGGAAGTCACAGTTGTCAATGGAAATGAGTTTAGTACCTCTCACTTGGGAGGAAAAGTTGTCCCACGAGACTGAACATCACATACCACTTTTGCGGAAAATAAATCTCTGAATTCTGTCAGTTCTGTCAAAGTATTGGGATCTACTGCCACCTCGTGTATAAATACCAGAGTACACCCTACAATCTAGTATGCTTGCTTAAATATGAATGTGGGAAAACAGACTTTTTTCTGGAATGTACCCCTTGTGTTGCTCTTTGATGATGTGATAAGATCTATAATGAACGGGGAATAAGATAAACCATCAATTAGAGTAAAAAAAGGAACATGATTTCCCTACTGCAAGGCTATTGTTGACTAGCAAGTAAATAAACCGAAGAGCAGCAAAGTTGTTAGTGTAATATTCGAATGAGCTGATTTAGGAGAGGAGTAAAACTGAATCATACTAATTTATTTATAATAAATTAAAAAGATACAAACGTGTCTAGACCATTGTGTTAAAAGATATGGACCTTGCATCATATTGATGCTGTGCAGATTAGGACACTTGTGGTTCTAGGTGGACTCTGAACAGGTACCATGTAATAACAGGGGAGGTGTCATGGTGTAGTTCTGGGAAATATGATGTGATGGTGTGTGTGAATGGATGTTGGGGAATAAAGACATGTTCAATTGCAGCTCCTGTGTGTAGCATATTCTATTTGCATACTCCAGGGCTGGGGAAAACGCTACAAACTGGTGACAAGTAAGGGATTTCGAGCCTGTGGTGGAAACAAGACTTCTCCCACTAAGAGTTTGCAACGGTACGGCAAACTGGTCATGGGTGCCACCTATGCCCAGAATCGATGCAAAGCATTCTACAACTGGCACACGTTGAGTCAAAGCACTGCTTCAGGCCATACATGGCCGCAGAAGCAATTGAAGCCCTTGCAGAGGAGCCTATTCAAAATGCCCGCCAATAGCACTGGTGAGGTTCTCGACAAAGATACTGTGTTGCTCCCCAAACATAGAGCAACTGTTCAGATGAAAGAAGAAAAGAACCATAACACCAAAAGGTATGAGAAACAAAGTGCATACTCAAATTCAGGGGTGTTGAAGCATACTGCACACAGGCCTCCGCAGCCAGCTGGAGCTTGCAGAGGTTTTCGGAGTCACCCTGCACAGGGAAAACAGCTGAGTGACACATGCTAAAGCAATGGAGGCAGAAGGGAGCGCAAAATACAATGCGGCTGTATTCTTGAACCCACCGCCGCCATTTGACACATCCAAGAAACAGAACATTGCCAGGTGGATTGCATGAATTGAAACATTCAATGACTTCATGGTTGCATTAGAAAAGGAAGATAATAAGAAAATCATCAAATATTTGAAAAATCTTGCAGGTAATGGAGTGAAAGAAGGGCTAAAGAAAGTTTCACAGACTGATGCAACATCATACTGGAAGGTGAAAGAAGCTCTGGAAGTCAAGTTCAATCCAATGATGAATGTTGAATATGAAAGGTGCATCTTCAACCAAGCACAATAGACTGGTGAAACAATGGATGAGTTTGTTGAAAAACTTGACACACTTCTTAAACATTGCAAGTTCTGTGACTTTACTGATGAAGAACCCATGCGCCTCAGATTCATCAATGGCTGCCTTTCAGATTCTTTTAGGAGGCGCATGTTGAGCGAGACACTCAGTCTAGAGCAATGCTGATGGATGCGAGAGCAGAGGAACAAGCAGAACAAGCTGCTGACATGGAAGCAGGGACAGTGCACAGTGAATCAGCATTCACAATGAAAACCAAGCATAAGCACAAAACAGATGCATGTAAGTTGACGTCGTTGAAGAAGACAAAAGTATGCTACAAACGTGGATAGTTGTTTCCCCATAAAGGCAAATGTACAGACCTAGGACAAATCTGCAAGGGTTGTGGGAAAGAGAGCCACTTCATAACTGCATGTCGAGCTAAGAAAGAATCAAGAATGTCATGGTGGAAAGAAAAAATGGACACAAGAGTGTGCCAAAAGCACTCTCGCCATGCATACAAAACCAAAAAGACAACATCAGCTATGAAAAGTGGAAACTAGGCAAAATCAATCGTCAACAAGTTTGTCGTACAAAGGTTCTTCAAAATCGCTATTGAGTACCAGCAAAGATGATGGGTGTGTACTGATGATGTCCATCAAAGATGGCATGCACAAGTGGGGCTATCTGCCTGTGAAGAAGTTCAAAAGTAACACATCAGACAAAGCGCCAGACTTCTTTTGGACACTGTCCCAGGATCACATTGAAGGTAAATGATCACCCCATATCCTTCAGCATCAACAGTGGGGCATCGATAAATATCATGCCAGTGGAAAAATTCTACAGTCTCTCACCTGTGTAATGCCTTACTCCTTCAGACACAAAGGTATACACCCAGTCAGCTTCTAAACAGCTACAAAGCTAAGGGTCATTCGCAGCGGTAATGCAACTCAAAATAACATCAGTACGAGCCACCATTCATGTTCTACAAGGAACCCCATCTAGAACAAGTTTGCTCAGTTTTGCCGCAGTCGTTAACATGGGTTTAATATCTCTCAGCTAGAGCCTCCATACTCAGCCTGAGATTATGAGCCAATTCCAATTGTTGTTTCATGGTTTGGAAAAACTCAAGAAAATGAAAGTAAAACTTCACATCAACGAAGACATTCATTCGGTTGCCTAGCTGCACCACAGAGTTGCTTTTGATCTGCAAGAAGCTGTAGAGAAAGAGCTGGCAACACTTTTGAAAATTATATCATTGAATGTTCCACAGGGCTCACCCCAAGGGCTAAGACCACAGCAGCTGTGCCAAAAAGGACAGCAATGGATCAGTGCACATTTGTGCAGATATGCACCAGCTAAACAGAGCGATTGAGAGGGAGAGACATTGTAGTCCCCATATAGCGGACATGATCAAGCAACTGAATGGAGCTACAGTCTTTTCCCGTCTTGACCTAAACAAAGGGTGCCACCAACTTGAGTTAGAAGAAAACTGCTGATATAATACCACTTTTTTCACTCATGTTGGTTTGTTCAGATACAAGGGACTGAGGGGCTTATTTACAAGTGCTGTACACCGCCAATGTGTCACTTTTTGCGGCGCACCAGTGGCGCATATTGCAGGCCCATATCTACTAGGTCACACAAAGCCACTTTGCGTGGCATTTCAAGACCTTGTAGATGTGGTGTAAGGCAACACAGTGCATGTCGCTGCACTGCCTTACACTGCATCAGGTAGGCATTCCCTAGGCATGGCAGTGGGTTTCTTCAAGCAACACCCATGGATTTTGGCGCATCCCAGATTGCTTCAAAATCGAGCGCTACCTAGGGGAGGCCCAACAAGGAGAAATACCTTATTTCTCCTTGTTCTTTCCTCTTTCTGTGTGTCCTACATTCTGCAGTACACAGAGAAAGAGGATAAAGCCTACATGGTTTTTTTTTGTGCAGGAAGGTGCTCCTTCCTGCACAGAAACAATCCTGCCTGCGATGAAGGCATACTTGCACCATGGTGCAAGGAAGCCTGCGTCGACACTAGGCAGCCCATTGTGTGCCAGCGCAGGGGGAGAGGACAGAAATGCCCCGTATCTTGTATATGCAGCACATTTGTGCCCTTTCCCTGTGGCGCAGGGCAATGCAGCAAGGTCTCTTATAAATAAGCCCCTGAGTTTTCGAGTATCTTCGCTGATGAGATATTTCAGGATGCTGTCTGCAGAATAATCCAACTGGTTACACATACTTGCAATTACAGTGATGAGATACTGGTCTTTGGGAGATCCCAGAAAGAACACGGCAAAGCTCTCACTCAAGTGTACCAGTTACTGGCAGATGCAGGTCTCACTTTGGTTTAGTGAAATTCACATTTCCCTGCATTTAAAACATGACAAAGCCCCCACTCAAGTGTATCAGTTACTTGTTAATGCAGGTCTCACTTTGCTTTTGTGAAATTTACATTCCGCTGCATTCAAACTTAAGTTGTTTGGGCACATTCGCTAGCTCTTGCAACTATGTTGCAGCCTCAGGTCCAGCTCCCGAGCCTGTACCTCCGTTGCCTGATACGGGTGGACCTCAATCATCTCAGATCACTTGAGCCGGCCAAACAGGGCGAGCTTCTTTCAGACTGATAGGGGAGATGTGATTTGTAATGATGCCTGACACCTTTTTACAAAGAGGGAGATGTAGCACATTGATGCTATGTGCAGTAGGACCCTTGTGGTTCTGGGCAGACTCTGAACAGGAACCACGTGATATGCAGGGAGGTGTCAGGGTGTGGTTCTGGGAAATATTACACAATGGTGGAATGGTGTGTGTGAATGGATGTTGGAGAATAAAGACATATTACAACCGCAGCTCCTGTTTGTGCGTCATCTATTTGCATGCTCCAGGGCTCCTGAAGACGCTACAGACTTTACCCTAAAAAACAGAGGCCCATATTTATACTTTTTGACGCAAAACTGCGCTAACGCAGTTTTGCGTCAAAAAAATTAGCGCCGGCTAACGCCATTCTGAAGCACCATGCGGGCGCCGTATTTATTGAATGACGTTAGCCGGCGTTAGCCGCCGGCGCCGTCTGTTGTGCGTTAAAAAAAACGACATACACCAGGCAGCGCCGGCGTAGGGGAAAATGGAGCTTGGGCGTCAAGAAATGGGGCAAGTCAGGTTGAGGCAATTTTTGCGCCTCAACCCGATTTGCGCCATTTTTTTTTCACTCCCAACCCCCATAGAAATGACTCCTGTCTTAGCAAAGACAGGAGTCATGCCCCCTTGCCCAATGGCCATGCCCAGGGGACTTCTGTCCCCTGGGCATGGTCATTGGGCATAGTGGCATGTAGGGGGGCACAAATCAGGCCCCCCTATGCCACAAAAAAAAAAAAAAAAAACTTACCTGAACTTAACTTTATGTCCCTGGGATGGGTCCCTCCAGCCTTGGGTGTCCTCCTGGGGTGGGCAAGGGTGACAGGGGGGGTCCCTGGGGGCATGGGAGGGCACCTCTGGGCTCCTTCAGAGCTCACAGGTCCCTTAACGCCTGCCTTTTGCAGGCGCTAAAAAACGGCGCAAAAGCGGCCGTACGTAATTTTTTTTGACCCGCCCACTCCCGGGCGTGATTTTTGCCCGGGAGTATAAATCCGACGCACATGCCTCGGAGTCGATTTTTTAGACGGGAACGCCTACCTTGCATCTCATTAACGCAAAGCAGGTGTCCACGCTAAAAAATGACGCTAACTCCATGGACATTGGCGCAAGACGCGTCTAACGCCAAAGTATAAATATGGAGTTAGTTTTGCGTCGAAATTGCGCCAAAAAAAACGACGCAATTCCGGCGCAAACGGAGTATAAATATGCCCCAGAATTTTTGAGGAATGCCTTTACAACATTGCGCTTGAGGCAACACACTTGTTAACGTATCCCCTTCCAATAGAATTACATTCACCATCCCCTACTAATCAGCCATATTTATTTACCATTTTTTTGCAGTTTTGATAACCCCTGTTCAGGGAGGGAGGAGGTTCAGAGGGGCAGTTAGTGAAAACTCCTTGAAGAGTTGTGAAGGTTCTTATAAAGTGTGATTATCCACCAGGGCACAAGTCCTAAAACAACAAGTGGGGGGGGCTAACAAAGTTATGCAAGATATGCAAGTGACATTATGGGGGGTGACATCAGAGCGCATGACATCACAGTGCATGACATTACATGTGACAGGGGATGTAACATCACAGGAAGTGACATCACAACCCATGACCTCAAAGGAAGTAACATCACAAGAAGTAACAGATCTTAAGAACTCACACATACATTTATCAGGCCTGTCATGAATACATTTGAGCACATTCTGAGATTTAACAAATTAGATTTTGTGCCTGGGTTGTGCCAAAAAAGTGACACAACCCTGAGGCAAAATCTGAACCTCAACCTTTATCTGTTCTGCTTAATTGGTTTCAAAGTCTCAATTTTAAAATACCTTATGGGGTTAAGGCATCTGCTACAGAGATCTTTATGTAACCAATATTTCTCAGGGAATAATAATAATGATCCGATAACTCTGGAGGTTAATGCATTTGCTGGAGAGATCTGTGTTATGTCTGGTCTCAGTTTTGGATCGAAGTAGCATAGAGGGTGAATGTGTATCCTGCAAAGCACATAATATAACATGCAGATGTCAGATTTTTATTTTAGATATATTTATGTGTGACTGCCTTTAGCATAGAGATCCTTTTTCGTTACTTGCAGTTCATAAATTGTGATCCATCTAATATAGGGGAGTAAATTATGAAGGACTTGTGACACCTTGTAACCCTCACTGTGTTATGTAACACATCCTGTACACTACTTTACATATTTATATGATTTATTGTCAATGTGCATTGTGTACATGTGATGTAAAGTGCTCTGACACCCTGCATTTGGATGAGTAGCGCTATGAAAGAAATAAAGCAAAATAACAGTATTTAAAATGTGTGTAAATACTGGGACAGGCCAACACATCTGATGTTCTTACAGTGCATGCATATCTCTTAGATACAGGGACTGAACATAGTCAAAACCATGCCTCTATTAAGTACTTGTGAAGTAATAACAAGTTGCATACCTTTGTTCCCCCATTCATTGCATTTACATCTAGGTGTGAAACTCCAGATAGCTCCCAGCCGGGATACCTACACAAAAGGAGGCCTGATGGCCCCTTAAATACGTCCTTTGTTTTGGGCCCAGCCTGAATTTAAAATAACAAAACTCCCTCCCTGCCTGCATGTGGCTGCCTGGAACGAAGGCAGACAATTTGCAGGTGCTGCCAAATTTGTTCCCTTCTCTGAAAATTGCACAGGGACGATTTCAGCATATTTCAGTGGAGCCCAATGCCTTGGCATGTTCCACCCTGTGAAAATAGTGGGTGAATGGCATCTACTTGTGTGTACCCCCTACTTGTGCCCTGTTATCCACACAAGAATAATCAAGCTACTGACTTTTCAAACAGACTGTTATGCCACTAGGTCTATGTCCCTCTGAGCACTTTCACAGCATTTCGCAGTGTCTCAGATCAGCCAATGAGAACCACATCACCTGACCCACTGTGGGTAAAGGGTGAACTAAAATGCTAAAAGCCAAATCATCATTGTAGGAAAGTGGAGTATTATGCAGTGTTGCTAATTAAGCTTTACTATGTAATAGTATCACAATACCTCAATGATGGTCCTTGGATTCACAATAATAAACCTGTAGTCAGTCCTGGTAGTGTGGCAAAGAGCAGTCAGGCTTCACTAGAGGCAAATGTGTTAAGCTTTTCAGACTACCAACGTGGACGATAAGTAATTGACACGATTCAAAAGAAATCAGACTCCAATTTATAAAAATAATGCTAATTTGTATAATAATTTACCAAACCAAAGTAAATCTGATACATATAACAAAAGTTATGAATTTTCCAGTGAAAAATAATTCAATACAGTTCAAGCTGTCAACCTTTTACCATTGTGGTCAATGGGGAAAATCACTAGTGACATTCGGCCACTTGTAGCTAAGGAGATGCTGGTCCCAGGACCAAGCTGCGACAGCCAGACCAATTTCACCTGGCTCATGTGACCTGGGTGCAGAGGTGTCCTGGCTGTCCTTGGCAGCTGGATGTGGCAGCCGTGCATCCTGAAAAAGAGTACTTTTGACACTCGGTCACTTGCAGGTTGGTTTCATGGGAGCCTACTTAGGGTTAAACTTGTGTGGGCAACTGGACTAGGATTCACCAGGCAGAACAATTCCACCTAGTTCGGGTGTCTCGGGTGCAGAAGTGTGCTTGGCTATCCTTGGTGCTGAAAGGGAGCTGTAGTTGCTGGCTTTACCACTGTGACGGTGCAGGTGAGGAAGCAGATGCAAAAACTCGTCAGTAGAGCCACTGGTGACATCGGATGCAGGTGTTGGGGTGTGCTCTCGGGTTGCAGCACCAAGTAAAGGTGGTGATGACTGGACTGGCCACCAACAAGATTTGGCAGTGTTAAGATGGAGGAGAAGCTATCTCCCCTTCTCGAGTTCCTGGGGAAAATGGTAGCTGGCTGTAACTTGGAGCAGGTCTGGACTACACTTCCCAAAATGCACTGGATGACCTGCTTTTGGACGATCCCTTGGATGTCCCCATGGCCAGCTCTTCTTTGGTTCTGGTATGTGCTTTTTACCTGTGGCAGGAAGGGGCTAGTGCCACTAGTCCAAGGGAGTCTGGTCTTTCCTTTGGCTCATAAACAGTTCCCTCTTGCTGGGGGATCAAACTTTGGTCCAGTACGAGTCGCAGTTGAGCAGTTCCAGAAAGGTTGCCACAGGTTCAAAGGATCACCCTTTGGTTTGTGTAGGCTTCTGTTCTCATTAACGCGGGTCTCCTTCTGTCCTGTCTTTGCAATTTGTTGCAGATCTGAGGTTCTGATGCCAGGGGTGCCCCTTAAATTCTAGATTTAGGGGTATTAGGTTTGTGGGTGCAAATAGCCAATGGGCTACTAGCCTCAGCAGCTAACCCACCCCTGAAGTGACCACATCCGGTGGGTTGTGCGCACCTTTTCTACCCAGGACACTCTATTTTGCCACTTTTCAAGATGGCAGAAGTCTTCCTCGGCTGCATAGGTAAGGTAGCCCACCCTAGAGGTGTGGCTAATCTTCTAGGGGTGTACGCCTCCTGACTAGCTGATCTGCCCACCTGCCTGGGTGCAAATGTGCCTGGTGACAGGAGGATGGCTTTGTCCTCCACTCAGGGACAGCCTGCTTGCATATCAGAGGCGGTGTAACCTTTGAAGCTAACCTCCTTGATGTGCCACTTCACTAGCCTTCTTGGGAGCAAGGGAGGTGTGACCTTCCTTGCTTGCCTTTATTCTGACTCCTGGCAGTGTTCACTCTGTCCAGGGGGTCAGAATCTTGTCTTGACAACAGCAGCTGCAAGCTGGGAGTCAGAGGACAGGAAAACTGGGGCAACTGGGTGGGCAACCTATAAGGTCCCCACCTGGGTGCATGTTACATCACCCTTGACACAAGATTCATGTCAGGGATGAGAAGGCACATTGTTGCTACCAAACATGACCTATTTCTGCAGTACCCTATTTCTGCAGTACCCTATTTCTGCAGTACCCTAATGGAGCTGGTGACCTTGGGTTTGCCTGGGTGCCTGCCTATGTTATCCTATGTATGGACCACCTTTCACTTATTTTAGCCTTTAATGAAAAAGGCCACTATAGGAACATATAAGCTTTCACTTACATGTACACATCTTTAAACTAATGAACCATGCCTTCTGGGCTCAGGAGGCTTTCCTTAGGGTTGAATGACATATAATAAAGATAGTGCTTTGACTGTGCCACAGATTGAGTCAAGTTCAAACAGTTTACACTGCTCCTGCAGTCTGCAATGGCAGGTTTGCTATCAGTACTTTACTTGTGTCACTCAGGGAGACACAAACAGTGCTTCAGGCCCTGGTGACCCCGTTAACACCCATGCCCTGGTGACCACTGCTACCATATAGTACGGACTTTAAATGGGGAGGTGGGTTCAAGTATTTGCCAATTGGGGATACCAATTCACATATACCAATTTTGGGATAGAGCACCACCTATGAGGCCTGGTTAGCAGGCTTCAGTGAACTTTCAGAGTCATAACTAGCAGCACCTAGAGCAAAAATGTGTGGGGCGACTATCCAAAAGGGCACTTTCCTACAATCATCCCTTCTGAAACAATGGTCCAAAGACTACAGTCACATCTGTGACGGTATGAGCTCTGTGTACAGGTTTGTCTGCTATCATTCTCTGCCCTTCACTTTGGCTCCGTGAAGACCTGTAACTCATGGGCACTCCAAGGTCTTTGTTTTGTTAATACAGGAAATTGTCTTAACTGAAGTGATGAGATGTTACTGAAATTGGGAAAGCCAGAGACGTCACCATGATCAGAGTACCCTGTATGCCTTTTATTTTCGAAAGATATATGTCAGCTTGATTTAACATAAATTTTGTTGTACTGCTTGATTGCACTCTAGCCCATACCAGCCCTGTGACATTGTGCTTCCTTTTCCAGTTGAGAAACCCTTGAAATGCACGGGCTCAGGATCTGCACTAAGCAAAACATCTCTTATACATGGCTTCATAGACTATAATGTTGCTCTATATATAGTAACAATGTGCCTCATATAAGGGGCACAAGACCTGACATGCAGAGGGGAGACATGGCTTGTGAATGTTTCGAGATTCACTTCTAAAGAATGCTACTTGATGTAGCAATATAATCCACAGTCCTAAAGGGAATCACTTCCGCGTTTTGTAAAACACTTCTGGATTACAACTAGGGTGGCTGGAAGTGCCCCATTGTCATCTTAGTGAGGACAAGCAGGGAGAATAGTGTTACCTTATTACACAAAGAGGGAAAACCATAAGGGCAAGGACGGATGAAACTGGAGATGTATATATTAAGTGGAGGAGCCAGATTAATTTATGTGTCAACATGTATTTTCTGAACAGGCACAACCCTGTATATAGTTGGAACTGATTATGCCTCGTTGCATCACACACTGTCAATACAGTGTAAATATATTTGCATGTTTTATGTTACCCAGGCTAATGAATAGAAGTCATTATTCGACCTGTGCATAGAAAATGTATATAAATTCCAGGGTGTTGAAAACCCAGTAAAGGCATTAAGATATATACATGTGTGAGTCCTGCATACACTTTGAATAGCAGACCAGAACATTCTTTAGCACACTCATATACATGTGAATGCCAACTCACACAAGCTGCCAGAGAGGGCGGGTGCAGATATGTGAAACGAGATCTACACGGTGGAGGTTTGCCACTAGCAGTGTAGCTGTGCTGAGTCCTAGGAAGTGATTAGTCAGTCACTGCTGATTCCCAGAGTATGCGTAAGATCCATAGAATATAGACAAAGGCTAAGTTACCCAAAGAAGTGTGTGAATTGGGGCCCAGATAATGAATCCCTGTGTTTTCTAGAGGAGTGACTTGTTAGATAATTTTAATGTTTTTCAATGTGAACAGAGTGCCATATATTTAACTGAAAGTCACAAGTTAGGTGGATGATATGTACGTGTAGTACCATATATCACCTGCTTTGCCGTGATTGCCAACAACTCTATTAAGAGTGCAAAGATGCTCGGCAGCCAATGAGAGTGATTTTGTCAGGCAGAGTGGAAAGAACCAGTTGCTGTTGCCAACCTAACCTCTTAACGTCTGTAAAAAGAATAGTACGTGAATGTACATCACCAGCACCTGAGTCCTGCATGAGAACCCAGAGTGCAGGAGGAGTTACAAAGAAAAACAAGCATTTGTAATGCAATAGGTCTTGCATATTTCAAACAATTTAATTGTCATCTTTTGACAACAGCGCCCACAAGCAGAAACAAAAAAAACATGAGTAGAAACTGAGAAAAGACGACTTACCAAAATAAAATAAAGTTAGCTTTAAAAAATAAAACTTAGCAATTTTGTTTGTCGAGCTGGGCACAAGCCTTCTATTTGCAGGGCACTGGAAGTTACAACAAAAGAGTACCTCGATCACGTCTGGAGCAGGCGGCAGGCACTAATTAAGTTTAAATCAATTAGTGCTTTATCCCTGCTCCACAAAGAGGAACGGAAATGATACCAGACATGCCTTGTCGAATTACGAGTCTGTAAAGAAGAGTGCCACTCAAGCCAACAAATGGTGAGCGACAGACGGGCTCCTAGACCTTTACTGAGCACATCAGTGTCTCGCATGTGAGACGCATGCGCTAGCGCATGCACTCGCAGACTCAACCGTAAAAAAGGAATTGCCGTCTAGAATATCTCCAATTTCTGCCACTCTTCTGTCGGATATTGCTAGTGAATACACAGACAAAATACATTATGGTATCTGTGTGTGAAGTACTAGCTTATAGGCACAGTATCCACAGAGTACTGACACAATCCTAATGTGGACAGATCTACAAGGTTTATAGGGGATCAAATGAGGTTCTCAGACCCGAGACCTGAACTGGCTAGCAAAAGGGGAAACCATCCACCTATTCTTTACCACGCTCCAGTAAAAGGGTGCTGAAAACCACTCTGTTGTAAGAAGAGTACCATGGTGAAAGAAAATTGAGTGACTGCCCTTGCCGAAACGCTGAAGTGGAAAGCGAACAGTGACTAGTTATACCCCAACATCAAGGAACCCAAAAAGGAGGATCAACCTGATGTGGAGAATTGCAATTAGAATTTTTGCTTCAACCCCTCCTCCTACATATACTTTTTCACATAAGGTGCCAAGGAGCAGACACAGGCTGATAAAAGTGAGAATATGTCTATATTTATTCTTTGCCCATCTCCTACCCCCTCCTGTGGTATCTGTCTCAGCCTCACTGAACCCAAATTGTTTACCTTCACACTTTGCATTGTTTTGCGTCAACCATTGTTAACCTTGTGCTTTACTTGCTGTGCTGTGGGTCTTGCGCCAAGTGCTGCATGCTTGTTGGTCTTGTGTTGCTGTCTGTGATCCCTGAGAGTGCAGGCTCATGTTGGAGATCAGGAGAGGGCGACTGAAGGGCGGTGGGACCAGAGGTACTGGTGGTCTCCTCTATGCTGCGGTCTTTCTAATAAGGAGAATTCATACCTACTAAATCGCGCACTTCTTTAATATTTCTGCAACAATTACTAGTACATCTAAGCAGGAGCTTTTGATGAAGACCTCCCAAAGTTGAGGGCAGACCTAAACCTAGCCACTGGTTTCAAGGTATGCCTTCTGGCTGAAGCACTGCTTTGCGCCACTAAGAATTGTTCATGCACCATCAATTTGTTTTGTTTGCCGGCACATCTTGACAGTACCACGTGGTTACATGTCCTGCAGTCTTTCTCTTTTTCTAGAGGGCTACTTTTCTTTTAACTGCTCCTCGAATTCCTTAATGTGCTTCACGTCTCCCACCTCTACGCAAATATAAAGCGAGAAACAAGGTTCAAATGATTTAATAATGATTTGGCGGCAATTGACAAATCTTTTGATACTGAAAGCAAAAATGTATTGTTGTTATAATATTAAGTACTGAAGCGCAAACTGTTTTCGAACAACTGCTAACATGTTTACCACCACCTGGTACTCAGCTGGACAGTGCAGTGAATTTGCAAAAGCAGTTTTGCCTCAAGTTATACTTCACTGATGCTTCCCCTAATGTTATGGAGTGACACTCGTTTTAGACCCGATTTCAGCTTACTAGTGATCCTTTTCAATCTTACGTGGCAGCTCTGCAAATCGTAGCATCAAAGTATCAACTTGATGGCACAACTGGTCTTTAAAATGTAAAACTCAGTTGTAGTTCATTGTTACGATTAGAAGATTCAGGAACAAATATTGAGGCAAAGAAAGCATCTCAAGGTGACCATTAGTATTGTCAAGAGTATCAAAAGGTGGTGGAATGGGACACGACACAGCAGACACAATGGCTGACTTGGAGATTCAGTGCATGGCACTTGAAAACTCCTGAATGTGCCAAGTTTGTGGCGCTCCAAGCTTTCTTTAAAAACAATGAACGTTTAGTGGAGTCTAAAATGACACTGTGGGCGGCATGTAAACCTTCCATGAGAGGCGTACTCAAGAGATATGTGAGACGACAGGAGCGGCGGCAGAGTGAAAAGTGCACCACCCTCTAAAGCAAGATACTTGATCTAGAGCGACAAGTCTGGCACTCAAATACACAGGAGGCACAACGTCAGTTGACATTGGAGAGAGACGAACTATGACAAGTGTCCCTTGAAGAGGCAAAACAATGTTGGCAGGCCTCAACCAGTAGAATTTACAGGGCTGGAGACAAGTCTGGTAAATTACTGAATTATTTGGTGGCGTGTACTGCCTCCACCTGAGTAGTGCTCGTCATCCGTGATCCGAAGGGGGTCTTCAGAAAGAAATGCCAGCAATGTCTCAGATGTTCGCGACCTTTTACCAAGACCTCTATGATCGCCACCCAACAGCGCCGTTATCTGAGGGAGAGTCTATGATCTGGGACAGCCCTCTCCCCGTATCCTAACCTCCCTAGCCCTGGACCTAGACCAGCCATTGACGAGGGAAGAAGTAGATGCAGCCATCTCTGACTTTAGATCAGAGAAAACCGCGGGACATGATGGATATCCTATAGAGTACTATAAAATGTTTCAGTCTATCCTGGCATCCCCTCTCCTGAAGAACTAAGAGGAGGAGCAGCAAAAAGGGTAATTTCCACCCAAACTGGACAGTGCCACAATCGGGGTCATCCCGAAAGAGGGGCTGCCCTGCGACCAATGCATCTCATATCAGCCGATCTCTCTCATTAACGCCTATGTTAAGATTTATGCTAAAACGTTAGTAACATGTCTGGCCCATACACTATTCCATCTTATCCAACCAGATCAATGTGGATTCATGCCAGGCAGAAGCACCCGGCACTGTATCCATCGGGTTCAGATGGCCCTCTCCCGAGCCTTGAAACTTAATGGCAAACTGGCCCTCCTCCAAATAGATTTCTATAAAACATTTGACACTGTTTCATGGGAGTTCAGAGAAGTGGTCCTAAGGCGTATGGGACTGGGAACACAGTTCGTAAAATGATTAAGCTCTTTTACCATAGCCCGACAGCCCGAGTCCGACTGAATGGAGTTTTATCCCCACCCCCGTTTACCGAACCGGAGCGGAACGAGCCAGGGATGCCCTCTCTCCCTGCTGTTGTTCGCTCTATCCATAGAGCCTTTGATGTGGGGCTGGAGATGGGGGACGTGCTGGAAGACAGAACATCTCTATACGTGGATGACGTCCTGGTATTTTTAGGAGATCCTCCAATCTCAGGTCCTAGATACCTGGAACTAATGGACCTGTATGGAGAGGCCTCTGGTCTTCGCATCAATGCAAACGAGCCTACCCTGGTGGAGGTGACGGGAGACGCTGAAGGTTGTTGCTGGTGGCCAAACTTCCTGATACGGAGAAATGCCTTTAAATACCCAGGGATCACCTTATCACACTTCCCTGAGCTGGCATGGCAGCTTAACTTCAGCGGTCTGACCTCGGCCCTTGATCGAGATCTTCAAAGTTGGAAGGGCATACCCATCAATTCCATGGGACGCACAGCGCTCTTTAAAATGATGTGGCTTCCCCGTTACCTTTATGTCTTGGCGAACTTCCCCTACCCATACCACGTGAGTGGTTTCGTTCCCTGACATCCAAAATCACAACCTTTATATGGAATGGAGGGTGGCACAGAGTAGCCTTTAACCCCTTCGCTGCCAGGCCTTTTCCCCCTCCTGTGCCAGGCCTTTTTTTGCCTATTTGGAATAGTTCTCGCTTAGGCCCTCATAACTTTTTGTCCACATAAGCTACCCACGCCAAATTTGCGTCCTTTTTTTCCAACATCCTAGGAATTCTAGAGGTACCCAGACTTTGTGGGTTCCCCTGAAGGAGACCACGAAATTAGCCAAAATACAGTGAAATATATATATATATTTTTTTTAATTGGAAAAAAGGGCTGCAGAAGAAGGATTGTGGTTTTTCCCTGAAAATTGCATCAACAAAGGGTTTGCGGTGCTACAATCACCAGCTTCCCAGCTTTCAGGAACAGGCAGACTTGAATCAGAAAACCCAATTTTTGAACACAATTTTGGCATTTTACTGGGACATACCCCATTTTTACGATTTTGTGTGCTTTCAGCCTCCTTCCAGTCAGTGACAGAAATGGGTGTGAAACCAATGCTGGATCCCAGAAACCTAAACATTTCTGAAAAGTAGACAACATTTTGAATTCAGCAACAGGTAATTTGTGTAGCTCTTACAAGGGTTTCCTACAGAAAATAACAATTGAAATAAAAAAAATATTGAAATTGAGGTGAAAAAAATAAGCCATTTTTCTCTACGTTTTACTCTGTAACTTTTTCCTGTGAGGTCAGATGTTTGAAAGCAATATACTGTTACGTCTGCTGGACTCTTCTGGTTGCAGGGATATATAGGGCTTGTAGGTTCATCAAGAATCCTAGGTACCCAGAGCCAATAAATGAGCT
The DNA here is from genome assembly GCF_031143425.1 of Pleurodeles waltl. Classification (NCBI taxonomy): domain Eukaryota; kingdom Metazoa; phylum Chordata; class Amphibia; order Caudata; family Salamandridae; genus Pleurodeles; species Pleurodeles waltl. Next base: position 1,171,026,939 of record NC_090447.1, on the reverse strand, counting down.
GCAGCTTGCAGTGGGTTTTCATTCTATACCAGGTATACAGCAATTAATTTGCTGAAATATAAAGAGTCAAAAATAGGTATCAAGAAAACCTTTGTATTTCCAAAATGGGCACAAGACAAGGTGTTGAGGAGCAGTGGTTATTTGCACATCTCTGAATTCTGGGGTGCCCATACTAGCATGTGCATTACAGGGCATTTCTCAAATAGACGTCTTCTTTACACACTGTCTTATATTTGGAAGGAAAAAATGTAGAGAAAGACAAGGGGTAATAACACTTGTTTTGCTATTCTATGTTCCCCCAAGTCTCCTGATAAAAATGGTACCTCACTTGTGTGGGTAGGCCTAGTGCCCGCAACAAGAAATGTCCCAAAACACAAAGTGGACACATCACATTTTCTCAAAGAAAACAGAGGTGTTTTTTGCAAAGTGCCTACCTGTGGATTTTGGCTTCTAGCTCAGCCCCCACCTAGGGAAACCTACCAAACCTGTGCATTTTTGTAAAACTAGAGACCTAGGGGAATCCAAGATGGGGTGACTTGTGGGTCTCTGACCAGGTTCAGTTACCCAGAATCCTTTGCAAACCTCAAATTTTGGCTAACAAAACACATTTTCCTCACATTTCGATGACAAAAAGTTCTGGAATCAGAGAGGAGCCACAAATTTCCTTCCACCCAGCGTTCCCCCAAGTCTCCTGATAAAAATGGTACCTCAGTTTTGTGAGTAGGCCTAGTGCCAGCGACAGGAAATGCCCAAAAACACAACGTGGACACATCCCATTTTTTGACAGAAAACAGAGGTGTTTTTTGCAAAGTGCCTACCTGTGGATTGTGGCCTCTATCTCAGCTGCTACCTAGGGAAACCTACCACACCTGTGCATTTTTGAAAACTAGAGACCTAGGGGAATCCAAGATGGGGTGACTTGTCGGGCTCTCACCAGGTTCTGTTACCCAGAATCCTTTGCAAACCTGAAAATGTGGCTAAAAAAATACTTTTTCCTCACATTTCGGTGACAGAAAGTTCTGGAATCTGAGAGGAGCCACACATTTCCTTCCAACCAGCATTCCCCCAAGTCTCCCGATAAAAATGGTACCTAACTTGTGTTGGTAGGCCAAGTGTTTGTGACAGGGAAGAGCCAACAACACATCAAAATTGAGGGGGAACCAAAGTGGGTCCAAAAGGGCAGTTTGAAAAAAAACATTTTTAGGCTGACAAGTGCAGCAGAAATTTTATCGGTATACAGTAGATGAGACAATGCTGGGTGGTAGGAATTTTGTGGACTACTGCAGATCCCGGAAGGTTCCATCACAAAAATGTGGGAAAAATGTGTGCTTTCCAGCAAAGTTGCAGGTTTGCAGGGCATTGTGGGTAAGGAAATGGTGCGGGGTGCATGTGAAGCACACCACCCTGGAATCAACTAGATGTTTAGTTTTCAGATGTGTCTAGGTCTTATGGATTTTCTACATGGCAGCGTCCCAAAGTAAAAAAAAGTGCAGCCCTCACCATTCCAAGTGGGACGATTTTGAGAGTTACCAAGCTCTCATGGCCCAAATGTAAAACAAAAACCCAAAATAATCAAATGTTGCTTGCCATGGGATAAGATGTTTTAGTGTGCGGGGGAGAGCTGAAAGACTGTTAGCCCCTTCAGTTCGGGTGGGGGCATAACCAGGCCCATACTGGTTGGTAGCCACCACCCCACTATTTTCTTTTATTTTTATTATTCCCTGGCATCTATTAGATTTTCTGTCCCCCCGGGGTGTGGATCGGGGGTAATTGCCCAATCTGCCCACTGGTGGGCAGAACAACTTTGGCCCCATTTATTTGGGGTGGGGGTATGGCCATACCCCCAACCTCTTATTTTGACAAAAAAATCTTCCCTGGTCTCTGGTGGGCTTTCTGCCCCCCTTGGGGGCAGATGGTCCTTCCAAAATAGGCCAGTCTGCCACCAAGGGGGCAGTTATGGCCAACAGTAATGTGCCCCCATGGGGAAAGACCCTTGCCCAAGGGGCTGCCCCCTCCAAACAAAACACACACATACACACACACCAATCCATGGTGTCTAGAGTTTCTGCCCCAAAGGGGGCAGATTGGCCTTACAAAAATAGGCTGATCTGCCCCCAAGGGGGGCAGAAATGGCCCAAATACAATTTGCCCCCAGGGGAGCGACCCTTTTCTAAGGGGTCACTCCCCATACATTAAAACATAAAGTAAATAAAAAATATATATATATCCCTGGTGTCTAAAGGTTTCTGCCCCCCGGGGGCAAATCCGCCTAATTATACTAGGCCGATCTGCCTCCGGGGGGGCAGAAAAGGCCTAAAAATATTATAGGCCCCTATAAGGCCCTTGCCAAAGGGGCCGCTCCCCTTACGCGTTAGTATAAAAAAAAAATCCCTGGTGTCTTGTGGTTTCTGCCCCCGGGGGGCCAGAAATGGCCGAATAATAATTCCCCCCCCCCCCCGGAGCGATCCTTGCCCAAGGGGTCGCTCCCCAAACATACAAAAAAAAAGAACATTTTCCCTGGTGTCTAACAGCCAAAAAAACAAATTGCCCCCCTGGAGAGCGGCCCTTGCCCAAGGGGCCGCTCTCCTTATTAAGTAAATAAAAAAATTCCCTGGTGTCTAGTGGCATTTCTGCTGCCCGATCGCATTGCGATCGGGCAGCAGAAATGCTCAGAGAAGCCTGAAAGTAGAGGAGAGGCCTTTCCTCTCCTTTCAGGCTTCTCTGACCCCCTCCACGTGATTGAAGGAGAAATGCTTTGCATTTCTCCTCCGATCGGGAGGGAAGGCCTCTGATGAGGTCAGCGCGCGAAAGCGCGTTGATGTCATCAGATGCCACAAGGGGGTCACGGGGGGGCAGGGGTGGAAGGGGAAGCGATTCCCCTTCCATCCCTGCCTTGGGGAGGGGTGTGCCTGGCCATTGGGGGGAGCGCTAACGCTTTCCCGGGGGCCCCTAGCAGGACGAGGTGATCTCGTCCAAGGCACCGGGGAACCGGCACCTTGGACGAGATCAGCTCGTTCTGGGCACACAGAGGGTTAACTCGGCGCAGTAGTTGACATTTGAAGGGGGGGTTAGGAATCCCAGACTTGTACACCTACTACCTCGCCGCACAACTAGTGCCCATCAATGAATGGTTTATGGTAGGCTGGCATGACCCCGTCTACTGACTTGAGAGCTACTCAGTGGGCTTCAATGGGCTTCTGGGCTTACTGTAGCAGGGGGCCCAGAGGGATGCCTTCATGTACTCAAGTAGCAATACACTGCTGGAGGGCGGCTTTGCGCCTGATACAGTGGGACCGTTGTTTAACGCGGATGACTCCCTTATGGCAGGGCACATGGCTGCAGCAACTCACAACACTGAAGGGCTTCCATTAGTGGGACTAGATAGGGATTACATACCTGGGAGACATCTACAAAGAAGACAATCTGATGTCCTTCCAAGACTTAAAAGACCAATATGCTTTAGCCAATACATTATTTTTCTACCTTCTACAGATGTGACATGCCCTCAGGGAAGACATCCACCCAGACACTCAGCTCTCAGAAAACAACCCATTGGAGGCAAAGTGTCTTATCCAGGTGATTGATTGACCTGATCTGATCGCTATAAGTCAATAAGGATGTTCAATGAAGGACCATTCACCAATAATGTTCACAACTCAGCTTTAATAGAATTTTCAGTAAATATATGCATTTGGCACATCAACAAAGTAGAATGAAAAATAGCAATAAAGAGCATCTATTTATATGTGAGCAAAGAGTTCACCAATAGGAACACTGCATTGTTTGACTGTCTACGAAATGCATATTTCAGCTACTGCATCATATTCACATTAAGACGTTCAAGGAAAAAGCAAATATAAATGAGCAGAATACATCAGAATATAACTATAGCGCAAGTATGTTGATCAATCAGAATAAAGCAGAGAAACAAAGGCCTTTAATCCTTGGGTGGAACTTAACTTTATCCGCAATGCTGGGAAGCCCTCTCCCGCCTGCTCGAACCTCTCTCCCCGTCAAGCATCACGGTCTAAGAACAGCACAGCCGGGGAGGCAGCGATGTGGACGATGGAAGCTTGCACAACTCCATCTGCGAGCTTTAATCCCCTCACCCGCACTTCAGTGCTTAAATAACCTGAAGCTTGGATTCTATCCCTTTCTTGCATCTTCTAGCTATGTTATCAGCACATGTCCCTTGGCTGCTCTGTTGTTCACTAGCCATTATTTTTCCACCCTTTTCCTGTACTCCCTCTCTCAGGGTTAAACCGACCTTCGCGTCCCTCTCCCACACTTCCTGCTTCTTACACATGCAACTGCAGATAATTTTATATATGGAATGTTGGAAAACATGCTTGAAAGCAACTTTTCCACATTGTTTCAGGTTTCTGCAGGCAACACGCTCATCTACACTGCTCAGACTAACCCTTTGCGTCACAATGTCTTAGGCACCTTTCCCTACACTGATCACTGCACCCCTTAGATGAGCGTGATGCAGGCGAAACAAAAACAATATATTTTGGCATTTCGCTAGCCAGGTTGCTACGAATACCCGTCAAACTTATTCTAAGCACTTGCATTTTAGTATAAAGCTGTTTAGTACGTACATATAGTCTACATAATATAGTCATCAATATGACACAAACAATCAGTAACCAAATGAAAGGATGCAACATTACATTTAGCGTTTTTGTAGCTCCTGGTGCCCAGCCCACGAAAATATCATACCAGTGGTGCTCAGTTACTTGCTGGATGCGTGAAGCAGTGTGCATAAGCTGTTTAGCGTCTTAGGTCATCTGTATGGCTTTATCCTTGGTGTATTTAGCTGCCATATCAAATTTAGCAAATGTGACTTGTGCGTAGTGCCTAATTGCCTCTAGTCTGGGTAGCTTAACAACAAGCAGGATGTTCCATTCTAACTGTGCTCACATTTGCGTTTGTAATGTGGTTATGGTGAACTTAGTCGGTCGGTATAGGATGTGAGTACTTATGTCAATAATGCTGGTAATATTACACATACACATTACTTGCTCTCCGGTGGTTTGTACAAATCCGTTAATGAATAAGGGATGATTAGTAACATAACATATACTCTCCGTCCCTATCTGATATAAGTCTGTGCCATTAATAGGATAAGGTAACCATTCGCATTCTCCTGGTAATGGGTGAAGGCACGGATCTAGCACCCGTCCAGTGTGGGTACATACCCACTGTCAGGAATAAGGCCATGCGTGGTCCAGGTCCTGCCCGAAACTCCGCGGCGCACCTCTGTGGCGCTTTATGCGCAACACTTGTCATCCTCTCTTGTTCCAAAGGTGGCCATCAGCGTCGTCTGCCCTGTGTCAAAGCTCATAGAGTTGCAGGTTCAAGACATTGGTAGATAAGATGCACTTATCAGTTCTATTCCATGAAGGGACCACAATTCCCATGTTTTTAGAGGCAGCAGCCATCTTGGGGTGTGGCAGGCCTATAAAGCCCAGCCACACCCAAGCACGTTGCTCACTATTTTGAAGACTTCGATGCAGTCAGACCTCGTGGGGGGTTCTCTGAAGAAGAGCAGAGTTCCTCCATGGCAGAGTGACATCCAATCGAAGTATCCTTGTTTCCATGGTGAATAAAAAAACGAGTAGGTCGTACTCGTAGCGGTAAGACCTTGATGAATCCAATTTTGGAGGAAGTCATTACTTCCAGAAGTAAAGCGCCCCTTAGCATAATGAGAAAAGCGTTTTCAGTTTCCAGAGTACAGTGGCCTTGGCGCGACGATCAAAGGCGTTTCAGAGCACAGGTGTAAAGCGCTCTTTGCACGACAATTCAAGTGTTTCAGTCCACCGATGTAAAACGCTCTTGGCACGGCAATTCAAGTGCTTTAGTCCACAGATGTAAAGCGCTCTTGGCACGGCAAATCAAGTGCTTCAGTCCACAGGTGTAAAGCGTTCTTGGCACGGCAATTCAATCGCTTCAGTCCACAGATGTAAAGCGCTCTTGGCACGGCAATTCAAGCGCATCAGTCCACAGATGTAAAGCGCTCTTGGCACGGCAATTCAAGTGCTTCAGTCCACAGATGAAAACCGCTCTTGGCACGGCAATTAAAGCGCTTCAATCCACAGGAATAAAAGGCTCTTGGCACAACAATCAAAGTGATTCAGGCCACATGAATAAAGCGCCCCCTTAGCATAACGAGCGTAGCACTTCAGGCAAGACAAGTAAAAGCGCTTCCTGGTATTATAAGTAAAGCGCTTCAAGTTCAATGAGTAAAAACTTTTTGGCCTTTATAGTTGTGAATGTGAAAGTATTTTTGGAGATAAGCAAATCATAGATTTCATTGTTTTTTGGAAAGCATAATATGTGAAAAGCATATTTCATTCTTTGAGATTTTCTAGATCATGATCAAAGGTTTATGTTATGAATGCATAGATGTTACAGGATTGATATTCTGAGTATGATCATAGTCCAAAGCTCTTGCCATCTCTTGGTTCTGAGGTCGTAGTTTATTCTTGATCCATGTTTCAAAGAAGGGGCTTTGCCCTCATTTCAAAAAGGCATCTCCATCTGCTATCGGAGATGCATTTAGTCAAGAGTCTATTGATGAATTATATTTCTATGAATAAGTAAGTGCATATTTGTTCTAACCTTTTCTTTTCAGATCTCTTTCCCTGCTGTTCCCTACCATAATTCCCTTCACACGACTGGCTTCATCATAACTCTGTGCTATTATAGCTTTCTGAGTTGGTGAAGCTGGAAGGTGGGCTTTTTGTTCAGCAAAGTGCAGATCCAGAGGAAAGGACATTGTGACACCCACCCCTTAGACCAATCCACACATCTGGTGGGATCTATAGTGTGGTTTGTCTGATCAATCCACTTTTTGTCAGTATGAGGTATCCACCATTCTTTACCTATCACTTCGGGGAGCAATATAAAGGGGCACCATATTTCAGGAGGAAGATCACTTCTTGCTATATCAAAATGAGCATAACACATTTCTCCTTCACAATGAAACTGTATGGGCTTTACCCATATCTCCTCAGGCAAATGCAATTGTTGTCCCCAATACTCGCCTTGAGCTGTCCCCATTCTGCTTTAAAATCTGCATATTGTTGAGTAACAATACTTTGCCATAATATACATTGGATACCCTTGGACACTGCTTGTGTTTTTTGAAAGCTTTTTCCAAATTGCTCATAACTGAAATGATGCCATTGCCAACCACGGTACAACCCTTGTAGGATTTTCCATACCTCCTGTGAGTGTGTGGGCCCCCTTTGAGAAATTACTTTTATGGCCTCTCCTGTACTATATCCTGTAGATGATAACTTATTCCTAATGGCTTCAATATCAAAAGAATTCAAGGCCCCTACCCCTATTCCGGTGGCCCTGGCTATAAAGGATGCTAGATCTCTTCTAATGCGTAGCTTTGGAAAGGGCCATAACTGTAGTGTCCATGGTGTGCATAATGGATCATACTTTGAGTCATTTCCTTTACCAATATTTATCTGTAACACAATATGGTTAGTTATGCTTGCAAGCAAAGCTTGCTTTCATCCTATCCTATATTGGACTATGGAAACGTTGCATAAGTTGCTAACCATGCGTCTTTCAGATACATAAAACATGAAGGCTGGTGGTTTGGAATATCGCGCTCCTTTGGTTCCATTGTTCATTGTAACAACCACCATATGTCTTGGTAAAATACTTTGTTTGTCAGAACAATTATAGGGTTTACATGGATATGCCTGTGCTGGTGTAAACGGTACAATGGTATCACAATATTTGCATATCATGTTCAGGGTATAATTCAAATCTTGTACTATTGCTGGTGTTCCGTGCAATTCGTTTAGTCCATTAGCATGTCGGATTTGCTGTCCGGTTACCTTCCAGGTCACAGCTTTGGCAGCCATCCACTTACCTCCAGGTACTTTTACGTTGCAAAGTGAAATCTTCCCCTGGTCATCAGTTACGTTAGCGGCTTGAGGTGCACAAGTGACATGAAGGTCCGTAACGACATTCTTTGCTATATTCGGTCGAACCCAAACACATCTTCTGGTTGCAATTATGACCGCAAACAGGAACCACATCACTGACTCAGATGTCATCATTCACGATCACGGGGTAAGTCTCACTGCAGGTACAAACACAGGTACATTAGAGCTCTTCAAAAGTACAACATACGTGCTCCCCACCCCTTGACTCCATATCTCTCCTGCTTCTGGCTTTTTCCCCGGATGATGCACCCATACTTTTCTTCCTGTGCTTCCAAATCCTCCTTCACCTCTCTGGGTGTTATCGGGGGGGGGCAGATCTCTCTTCTATATGGGGAGTGTACGCTTGTTCACAAATCAATTGTGCAAGTCTGTCATGTGCATGATATGATACAGCAGCATTTCCTTGGTTCAACAATACTACTTTGACTTTGCCTCTATAATCTGGGACTATAACTCCTCCGAGTACCAACACTCCCTTGATGGCTAGGCTAGATCGAGGGGCAATCCTACAATATGTTCTGGGTGGTACTCTCACTCCTATTCCTAGGGGTATGGTTTTCACCTGTCCTACAGGTACTTCTCCCTCTGCTGGAGCAAACAGATCCAGTCCTATACTGCCAGGAGTAGCCTGCAAAGGTAATCAAGCTCGAGGGTTCGTTTTCCAAACAATCATTGTATGTGTAGTTTCTCTATCAAGCCCTGTCATCCGAATGAAAGGAGTCTGCTGCCCAACTGGTCGGTTGTTCAATTCGAATAAGGCTTTGTCTAAATAACTACTCCACCCTTTTACGGTCTGATGTGCTGATAACTTTTTTAGCTGTTCTTTCAACGATCCGTTATATCTCTCAATCATGCCTGCACCTTGTGGATAATAGCTAAGGTGTAATATCCACAGAATTCCTTGTTCCTGGGCCCAGTCCTGCACTGCTTTCCCTGAAAAGTGTGTGCCCCTATCTGTTTGGATCTCATCAGGTACCCCATAATGTTTTATCAGGTAGTTTAGCCCTGGCAAAGTGGACTTCTGGTCTGCAGACTTACAAGGCATACCCAACATAAGACCAGAGTAGGTGTCCACCATGGTCAATACGTAGCTTTTTCCTCCTTATTTTGGTAGTGGCCCGATATAGTCCAATTGCCACACCGTGGCAGCTGCAGTTCTTCTTCTGATATGTCCGCTAGGCTTCTTTTGCAGGGGCATTTGTCTAAGTTGATTGCATGTGGGGCACTCCTTTACTGCTTGTTGCACTTGTTCTTTAGTAACTGGAATTTTTTGTTGCTGTACCCATGCATAAGTGCCATTTTCTCCCAGATGTCCAGATGTTGCATGGGTCCAGTTTGCTAAAGCAGCTTCAGTTTCCTCATTGATGACCACTGTTTGTGTTTTGGCCATCTGATCAGCGGTATTGTTGAATAGAGATGCAAGCGAGGTGTCCGATGGGCAGTGGGCATCCACATGTCCCATATAGGTTTGACATCTTTGCCCTTTCTCCCATATCTCTTCCCATAGCTGCTCGCCTCCCCAGATGGGGGTGCCTTTAATTTTCCATCCATCTTTGCGCCAAGTCAGGCCCAGCTTACTAGTCCTTGGTAAGTGGCCCAGCTGTCAGTGTACACAAATGTTTTCTCTCCGATGGGGGCCTGTTCGATTACTGCTGCTACCCCCTGCAGTTCTGCAAGCTGGCTTGATCCATTATCTACTCCTCTCAGCAACAGCGTTTCAGTAGCAGGCTGGAATGCAACTGTTTGCCATTGTCTTTTTTCTTGATGGTACCGGGCAGTGCTGTAGGAAAGTACCATCTTTCCTGGCATGTTACCCCCATTTTTCACTGTATATATGTTGTTTTAGTTGTATGTGTCACTGGGACCCTGGTAACCCAGGGCCCCAGTGCTCATAAGTGTGCCTGAATGTGTTACCTGTGTAGTGACTAACTGTCTCACTGAGGCTCTGCTAATCAGAACCTCAGTGGTTATGCTCTCTCATTTCTTTCCAAATTGTCACTGACAGGCTAGTGACCGTTTTTACCAATTTACATTGGCTTACTGGAACACCCTTATAATTCCCTAGTATATGGTACTGAGGTACCCAGGGTATTGGGGTTCCAGGAGATTCCTATGGGCTGCAGCATTTCTTTTGCCACCCATAGGGAGCTCTGACAATTCTTACACAGGCCTGCCACTGCAGCCTGAGTGAAATAACGTCCACGTTATTTCACAGCCATTTTTCACTGCACTTAAGTAACTTATAAGTCACCTATATGTCTAACCTTTACCTGGTAAAGGTTAGGTGCAAAGTTACTTAGTGTGAGGGCACCCTGGCACTAGCCAAGGTGCCCCCACATTGTTCAGAGCCAATTCACTGAACTTTGTGAGTGCGGGGACACCATTACACGCGGGCACTACATATAGGTCACTACCTATATGTAGCTTCACCATGGTAACTCCGAATATGGCCATGTAACATGTCTATGATCATGGAATTGCCCCCTCTATGCCATCCTGGCATTGTTGGTACAATTCCATGATCCCAGTGGTCTGTAGCACAGACCCTGGTACTGCCAGACTGCCCTTCCTGGGGTTTCACTGCAGCTGCTGCTGCTGCCAACCCCTCAGACAGGCAGCTGCCCTCCTGGGGTCCAGCCAGGCCTGGCCCAGGATGGCAGAACAAAGAACTTCCTCTGAGAGAGGGTGTGACACCCTCTCCCTTTGGAAAATGGTGTGAAGGCAGGGGAGGAGTAGCCTCCCCCAGCCTCTGGAAATGCTTTGTTGGGCACAGATGTGCCCAATTCTGCATAAGCCAGTCTACACCGGTTCAGGGACCCCTTAGCCCCTGCTCTGGCGCGAAACTGGACAAAGGAAAGGGGAGTGACCACTCCCCTGACCTGCACCTCCCCTGGGAGGTGTCCAGAGCTCCTCCAGTGTGCTCCAGACCTCTGCCATCTTGGAAACAGAGGTGCTGCTGGCACACTGGACTGCTCTGAGTGGCCAGTGCCACCAGGTGACGTCAGAGACTCCTGCTGATAGGCTCCTTCAGGTGTTAGTAGCCTTTCCTCTCTCCTAGGTAGCCAAACCCTCTTTTCTGGCTATTTAGGGTCTCTGTCTCTGGGGAAACTTTAGATAACGAATGCATGAGCTCAGCCGAGTTCCTCTGCATCTCCCTCTTCCCCTTCTGATAAGGAATCGACCGCTGACCGCGCTGGAAGCCTGCAAACCTGCAACATAGTAGCAAAGACGACTACTGCAACTCTGTAACGCTGATCCTGCCGCCTTCTCGACTGTTTTCCTGCTTGTGCATGCTGTGGGGGTAGCCTGCCTCCTCTCTGCACCAGAAGCTCCGAAGAAATCTCCCGTGGGTCGACGGAATCTTCCCCCTGCAACCGCAGGCACCAAAAAGCTGCATTACCGGTCCCTTGGGTCTCCTCTCAGCACGACGAGCGAGGTCCCTCGAATCCAGCAACTCTGTCCAAGTGACCCCCTCAGTCCAGTGACTCTTCAGCCCAAGTTTGGTGGAGGTAAGTCCTTGCCTCACCTCGCTGGGCTGCATTGCTGGGAACCGCGACTTTGCAGCTGCTCCGGCCCCTGTGCACTTCCGGCGGAAATCCTTCGTGCACAGCCAAGCCTGGGTCCACAGCACTCTAACCTGCATTGCACGACTTTCTAAGTTGGTCTCCGGCGTCGTGGGACTCCTTTGTGCAACTTCGGCAAGCACCGTTTCACGCATCCTCGTAGTGCCTGTTTCTGGCACTTCTCTGGGTGCTACCTGCTTCAGTGAGGGCTCTTTGTCTTGCTCGACGTCCCCTCTCTCTTCAGGTCCAATTTGCGACCTCCTGGTCCCTCCTGGGCCCCGGCAGCGTCCAAAAACGCCAAAACGCACGATTTGCGTGTAGCAAGGCTTGTTGGCGTCCTTCTGGCAGGAAAACACTTCTGCACGACTCTCCAAGGCGAGAGGGATCCGTCCACTAAAGAGGAAGTCTCTAGCCCTTTTCGTTCCTGCAGAAACCTCAGCTTCTTCTGTCCAGTCGAAGCTTCTTTGCACCCGCAGCTGGCATTTCCTGGGCATCTGCCCATCTCCGACTTGCTTGTGACTTTTGGACTTGGTCCCCTTGTTCCACAGGTACCCTAGATTGGAAATCCACAGTTGTTGCATTGCTGGTTTGTGTCTTTCCTGCATTATTCCTCTAACACGACTCTTTTGTCCTTAGGGGAACTTTAGTGCACTTTGCACTCACTTTTCAGGGTCTTGGGGAGGGTTATTTTTCTAACTCTCACTATTTTCTAATAGTTCCAGCGACCCTCTACAAGGTCACATAGGTTTGGGGTCCATTCGTGGTTCGCATTCCACTTCTGGAGTATATGGTTTGTGTTGCCCCTATCCCTATGTTTCCCCATTGCATCCTATTGTAACTATACATTGTTTGCACTGTTTTCTAAGACTATACTGCATATTTTTGCTATTGTGTATATATATCTTGTGTATATTTCCTATCCTCTCACTGAGGGTACACTCTAAGATACTTTGGCATATTGTCATAAAAATAAAGTACCTTTATTTTTAGTATAACTGTGTATTGTGTTTTCTTATGATATTGTGCATATGACACTAAGTGGTACTGTAGTAGCTTCACACGTCTCCTAGTTCAGCCTAAGCTGCTCTGCTAAGCTACCATTATCTATCAGCCTAAGCTGCTAGACACCCTATACACTAATAAGGGATAACTGGGCCTGGTGCAAGGTGCAAGTACCCCTTGGTACTCACTACAAGCCAGTCCAGCCTCCTACATTGGTTGTGCAGTGGTGGGATAAGTGCTTGAGACTGCTTACCACTCTTGTCATTGTACTTTTCATAAGAGAAAAATATACAAAACAAGGTCAGTGTATATATACATAGCCAAAAAGTTTTGCATTTCCTCTTTTCACTCTTTTCTAAGTGCTGAAAAGTACTTCTAAACTTTCAAAAAGTTCTTAAAAGTTTAAAAAGTTTTTCTGTCTTTCCAAAAAGTTCTGAAAACTTTTTTCTCTTTCTCTATCACTTTAACTCTCCCTAAAAATGTCTGGCACAGGAAAAAATGTTGAACTGTCCAAACTTGCATATGATCACCTTAGCTGGAAAAGAGCAAGGAGTCTCTGCATAGAGAGAGGTTTGAGTGTAGGGAAGAATCCTTCCTTAGAACTGTTAATTAATATGCTTAGAGTACAGGATAAGGCCATAAGTGCCCAATCTGTAGAAAGAGTAGCTAATGGTTCTCAATCTGATCCAGGGACTCCCCCAGGAAAAGGTTCAGGAAATAAACTTCTCAGCCTGCCCATTACTAGACAGTCTAGCATAGTTGGTACAGAGGTTGAATCACACCATACTAATGGTGTGCTCTCACATTATGCTGGTAGCCAAGCTGTTAGGGTGCCCTCTGTAAGGGACAGGTCTCCTTCTGTTCATTCCCATCACACCTCTGTATCTAGAAATGTCCCTCCCACCCACCCTGATGACAGATTGTTAGAAAGGGAGCTCAATAGATTGAGAGTGGAACAAACCAGACTGAAGCTCAAGAAGCAACAGCTGGATTTGGATAGACAGTCTTTAGAAATAGAGAGGGAAAGACAGAAGTTGGGTTTAGATACCCATGGTGGCAGCAGCAGTATTCCCCATAGTCATCCTGCAAAAGAGCATGATTCCAGGAATCTGCACAAGATAGTTCCCCCTTATAAGGAGGGGGATAACATTAACAAGTGGTTTGCTGCACTTGAGAGGGCCTGTGCTGTACAGGATGTCCCTCAAAAGCAGTGGGCTGCTATCCTATGGCTATCATTTAGTGGAAAAGGTAGGGATAGGCTCCTTACAGTGAAAGAAAATGATGCCAATAATTTCCAAGTTCTTAAGAATGCACTCCTGGATGGTTATGGCTTAACCACTGAACAGTACAGGATAAAGTTCAGAGAGACCAAAAAGGAGTCTTCACAAGACTGGGTTGATTTCATTGACCAGGCAGTGAAGGCCTTGGAGGGGTGGTTACATGGCAGTAAAGTTACTGATTATGACAGCCTGTATAACTTAATCCTGAGAGAGCATATTCTTAATAATTGTGTGTCTGATTTGTTGCACCAGTACTTGGTGGACTCTGATCTGACCTCTCCCCAAGAATTGGGAAAGAAGGCAGACAAATGGGTCAGAACAAGAGTGAACAGAAAAGTTCATACAGGGGGTGACAAAGATGGCAACAAAAAGAAGGATGGTAAGTCTTCTGACAAGGGTGGGGACAAATCTAAAAACGAGGCTTCATCAGGCCCACAAAAACACTCTGGTGGGGGTGGTGGGCCCAAATCCTCCTTTAATCAGAACAAGGAAAAGAAACCATGGTGCTATTTATGTAAAATAAAAGGCCATTGGACAACAGATCCCAGTTGTCCAAAGAAAGGCACCACAGCTCCTACCACTACAACCCCTACTGCTACACCTAGTGTCCCTACTAATAGCAGTGGTGGTGGGAGCAAACCTACTAATAGCCAATCCAAGGGAGTAGCTGGGCTCACTTTTGGTAATTTAGTTGGGGTTGGTCTAATTAGGGAGACCACAGAGGCTACTTTAGTCTCTGAAGGGGCTATTGATTTAGCCACTTTGGTTGCTTGCCCCCATAACTTGGAGAAGTACAAGCAACTAACCCTAATAAATGGTGTTGAGGTCCAGGCCTACAGGGACACAGGTGCCAGTGTCACAATGGTGATTGAGAAACTGGTGCACCCTGAACAACACATACTTGGACACCAGTACCAAGTAACCGATGCTCACAACATAACACAAAGCCACCCCATGGCTGTTGTAAATCTCAACTGGGGGGGGTAACTGGTCCAAAGAAAGTTGTGGTAGCTTCAGATTTACCTGTAGACTGTCTATTAGGGAATGATTTGGAGGCATCAGCTTGGTCAGATGTGGAGTTGGAGGCCCATGCAGCAATGCTGGGCATCCCAGGGCATATTTTTGCTTTGACAAGGGCTCAGGCCAAAAAGCAAAAAGGACAGGGAAGCTTGGATCCTGGAACAATGGACCAAGTGCTCCCTAAAGCTAGGGCTAGTAGAAGCAAACCACTTCCTACTATCCCTCCCTCTACAGTGGATTCAACTTCAGAGGAAGAAGAATTCCCTCCCTGTGCAGAACCTACACCAGAGGAGCTGGAAGCAGACACTGCTGAGCTTTTGGGTGAAGGGGGGCCTGCCAGAGAGGAGCTGAGTGTGGCACAGCAAACCTGTCCCACATTAGAGGGTCTCAGACAGCAAGCTGTCAAACAGGCTAATGGGGATGTCAGTGACTCTCACAGAGTTTACTGGGAGGACAACCTCTTGTACACTGAGCATAGGGATCCTAAACCTGGAGCTGCCAGGAGATTAGTGATTCCTCAGGAGTACAGAAAGTTCCTCCTAACACTGGCACATGACATTCCCTTAGCTGGGCACCTGGGTCAAATGAAAACTTGGGACAGATTGGTACCATTGTTTCATTGGCCTAGGATGTCTGAGGACACAAAGGAATTTTGTAAGTCCTGTGAAACCTGTCAAACCAGTGGCAAGACAGGTGGCACTCCAAAGGCACCCCTTATCCCACTGCCTGTGGTTGGGGTTCCCTTTGAAAGGGTAGGGGTTGACATAGTTGGCCCCCTTGACCCTCCTACTGCTTCAGGCAATAGGTTTATCTTAGTGGTAGTGGACCATGCCACAAGATATCCTGAAGCTATTCCTTTAAGGACCACTACAGCACCTGCAGTGGCAAAGGCCCTCCTGGGAATATTTTCCAGGGTGGGCTTCCCAAAGGAAGTAGTATCAGACAGGGGAAGCAATTTCATGTCTGCATACTTAAAGGCCATGTGGAAGGAGTGTGGTGTAACTTACAAGTTCACAACACCCTATCATCCACAAACAAATGGACTGGTGGAGAGATTTAATAAAACTCTCAAAGGCATGATTATGGGACTCCCTGAAAAACTCCGCAGGAGATGGGATATCCTTCTACCATGCCTCCTTTTTGCCTACAGGGAGGTACCCCAGAAAGGAGTGGGCTTCAGCCCCTTTGAACTTCTTTTTGGACACCCTGTTAGGGGTCCACTCACACTTGTAAAGGAGGGTTGGGAACAACCTTTAAAAGCTCCTAAGCAGGATATTGTGGACTATGTACTTGGCCTCAGATCAAGGATGGCTGAGTACATGAAAAAGGCCAGTAAAAACCTTCAGGCCAGCCAAGAGCTCCAGAAGCAATGGCATGATCAGAAGGCTGTTTTGGTTCAGTACCAACCAGGGCAGAAAGTGTGGGTCTTGGAGCCTGTGGCCCCAAGAGCACTCCAAGATAAATGGAGTGGACCCCACACAATTGTTGAAAAGAAGGGTGAAGTCACCTACTTGGTTGACTTAGGCACTGCCAGGAGTCCCCTTAGGGTGCTCCATGGCAACCGCCTGAAACCCTACTATGACAGGGCTGATCTCACCCTGCTCATGGCAACAGATGAGGGACAGGAAGAAGACAGTGATCCTCTACCTGATCTCTTCTCTTCCACAGATCAAGATGCTCTTGTGGAAGGTGTAGTTTTGGCTGATTGTCTTACTGCTGAGCAGAAAGACAATTGCAGAAATCTCCTAGGACAATTTTCAGAACTCTTCTCTACTGTGCCAGGCACCACTTCTTGGTGTGAGCACACTATAGATACTGGAGACAGTTTACCTGTCAAAAGTAAGATCTATAGGCAGCCTGACATGTCAGGGACTGCATAAAGCAAGAAGTTCAGAAAATGTTGGAACTAGGAGTGGTTGAGCACTCTGACAGTCCATGGGCTTCTCCAGTGGTACTGGTACCAAAACCCAATTCTAAAGATGGAAAGAAGGAAATGAGGTTTTGTGTAGACTATAGAGGTCTCAACTTGGTAACCAAAACTGATGCTCACCCTATACCCAGGGCAGATGAGCTTATAGATACACTGGCATCTGCCAAGTATCTAAGCACTTTTGATTTGACTGCAGGGTATTGGCAGATCAAATTGTCAGAAGATGCTAAACCTAAGACTGCATTTTCTACCATTGGAGGACATCACCAGTTTACTGTAATGCCTTTTGGTTTGAAAAATGCACCTGCCACTTTTCAGAGGTTGGTGAACACAGTCCTGAAAGGGCTGGAAGCTTTCAGTGCAGCATATTTGGACGATATAGCTGTCTTTAGCTCCAGCTGGGATGATCACCTGGTCCACCTATGGAAAGTTTTGGAGGCCCTGCAAAAGGCAGGCCTCACTATCAAGGCTTCAAAGTGCCAGATAGGGCAGGGTAAGGTGGTTTATCTGGGACACCTTGTTGGTGGGGAACAGATTGCACCACTTCAGGGGAAAATCCAAACTATTATTGATTGGGTTCCCCCTACCACTCAGACTCAGGTGAGAGCCTTCCTAGGCCTCACTGGGTATTACAGGAGGTTCATTAAGAACTATGGCTCCATTGCAGCCCCTCTTAATGACCTCACATACAAGAAAATGCCTAAAAAGGTATTGTGGACAGCAAGCTGTCAGAAAGCTTTTGAGGAGCTGAAGCAGGCCATGTGCTCTGCACCTGGTTACTCTAAAAAATTCTATGTCCAAACTGATGCATCTGAATTAGGAGTAGGGGCAGTCCTATCACAACTTAATTCTGAGGGCCAGGATCAACCTGTTGCTTTTATTAGTAGGAGGTTGACCCCTAGAGAAAAGCGTTGGTCTGCCATTGAGAGGGAGGCCTTTGCTGTGGTCTGGGCTCTGAAGAAGTTGAGGCCATACCTGTTTGGCACTCACTTCATTGTTCAGACAGACCACAAACCTCTACTTTGGCTAAAACAAATGAAAGGTGAAAATCCAAAATTGTTGAGGTGGTCCATATCCCTACAGGGAATGGACTATACAGTGGAAAATAGACCTGGGAGTAGCCACTCCAATGCAGATGGACTCTCCAGATATTTCCACTTAGACAATGAAGACTCATCAGGTAATGGCTAGTCTTATTGTCCTTCGTTTGGGGGGGGGTTGTGTAGGAAAGTACCATCTTGCCTGGCATGTTACCCCCATTTTTCACTGTATATATGTTGTTTTAGTTGTATGTGTCACTGGGACCCTGGTAACCCAGGGCCCCAGTGCTCATAAGTGTGCCTGAATGTGTTACCTTTGTAGTGACTAACTGTCTCACTGAGGCTCTGCTAATCAGAACCTCAGTGGTTATGCTCTCTCATTTCTTTCCAAATTGTCACTGACAGGCTAGTGACCGTTTTTACCAATTTACATTGGCTTACTGGAACACCCTTATAATTCCCTAGTATATGGTACTGAGGTACCCAGGGTATTGGGGTTCCAGGAGATCCCTATGGGCTGCAGCATTTCTTTTGCCACCCATAGGGAGCTCTGACAATTCTTACACAGGCCTGCCACTGCAGCCTGAGTGAAATAACGTCCACGTTATTTCACAGCCATTTTTCACTGCACTTAAGTAACTTATAAGTCACCTATATGTCTAACCTTTACCTGGTAAAGGTTAGGTGCAAAGTTACTTAGTGTGAGGGCACCCTGGCACTAGCCAAGGTGCCCCCACATTGTTCAGAGCCAATTCACTGAACTTTGTGAGTGCGGGGACACCATTACACGCGTGCACTACATATAGGTCACTACCTATATGTAGCTTCACCATGGTAACTCCGAATATGGCCATGTAACATGTCTATGATCATGGAATTGCCCCCTCTATGCCATCCTGGCATTGTTGGTACAATTCCATGATCCCAGTGGTCTGTAGCACAGACCCTGGTACTGCCAGACTGACCTTCCTGGGGTTTCACTGCAGCTGCTGCTGCTGCCAACCCCTCAGACAGGCAGCTGCCCTCCTGGGGTCCAGCCAGGCCTGGCCCAGGATGGCAGAACAAAGAACTTCCTCTGAGAGAGGGTGTGACACCCTCTCCCTTTGGAAAATGGTGTGAAGGCAGGGGAGGAGTAGCCTCCCCCAGCCTCTGGAAATGCTTTGTTGGGCACAGATGTGCCCAATTCTGCATAAGCCAGTCTACACCGGTTCAGGGACCCCTTAGCCCCTGCTCTGGCGCGAAACTGGACAAAGGAAAGGGGAGTGACCACTCCCCTGACCTGCACCTCCCCTGGGAGGTGTCCAGAGCTCCTCCAGTGTGCTCCAGACCTCTGCCATCTTGGAAACAGAGGTGCTGCTGGCACACTGGACTGCTCTGAGTGGCCAGTGCCACCAGGTGACGTCAGAGACTCCTGCTGATAGGCTCCTTCAGGTGTTAGTAGCCTTTCCTCTCTCCTAGGTAGCCAAACCCTCTTTTCTGGCTATTTAGGGTCTCTGTCTCTGGGGAAACTTTAGATAACGAATGCATGAGCTCAGCCGAGTTCCTCTGCATCTCCCTCTTCCCCTTCTGATAAGGAATCGACCGCTGACCGCGCTGGAAGCCTGCAAACCTGCAACATAGTAGCAAAGACGACTACTGCAACTCTGTAACGCTGATCCTGCCGCCTTCTCGACTGTTTTCCTGCTTGTGCATGCTGTGGGGGTAGCCTGCCTCCTCTCTGCACCAGAAGCTCCGAAGAAATCTCCCGTGGGTCGACGGAATCTTCCCCCTGCAACCGCAGGCACCAAAAAGCTGCATTACCGGTCCCTTGGGTCTCCTCTCAGCACGACGAGCGAGGTCCCTCGAATCCAGCAACTCTGTCCAAGTGACCCCCTCAGTCCAGTGACTCTTCAGCCCAAGTTTGGTGGAGGTAAGTCCTTGCCTCACCTCGCTGGGCTGCATTGCTGGGAACCGCGACTTTGCAGCTGCTCCGGCCCCTGTGCACTTCCGGCGGAAATCCTTCGTGCACAGCCAAGCCTGGGTCCACGGCACTCCAACCTGCATTGCACGACTTTCTAAGTTGGTCTCCGGCGACGTGGGACTCCTTTGTGCAACTTCGGCGAGCACCGTTTCACGCATCCTCGTAGTGCCTGTTTCTGGCACTTCTCCGGGTGCTACCTGCTTCAGTGAGGGCTCTTTGTCTTGCTCGACGTCCCCTCTCTCTTCAGGTCCAATTTGCGACCTCCTGGTCCCTCCTGGGCCCCGGCAGCGTCCAAAAACACCAAACGCACGATTTGCGTGTAGCAAGGCTTGTTGGCGTCCTTCCGGCAGGAAAACACTTCTGCACGACTTTCCAAGGCGAGAGGGATCCGTCCACCAAAGGGGAAGTCTCTAGCCCTTTTCGTTCCTGCAGAAACCTCAGCTTCTTCTGTCCAGTCGAAGCTTCTTTGCACCCGCAGCTGGCATTTCCTGGGCATCTTCCCATCTCCGACTTGCTTGTGACTTTTGGACTTGGTCCCCTTGTTCCACAGGTACCCTAGATTGGAAATCCACAGTTGTTGCATTGCTGGTTTGTGTCTTTCCTGCATTATTCCTCTAACACGACTCTTTTGTCCTTAGGGGAACTTTAGTGCACTTTGCACTCACTTTTCAGGGTCTTGGGGAGGGTTATTTTTCTAACTCTCACTATTTTCTAATAGTCCCAGCGACCCTCTACAAGGTCACATAGGTTTGGGGTCCATTCGTGGTTCGCATTCCACTTCTGGAGTATATGGTTTGTGTTGCCCCTATCCCTATGTTTCCCCATTGCATCCTATTGTAACTATACATTGTTTGCACTGTTTTCTAAGACTATACTGCATATTTTTGCTATTGTGTATATATATCTTGTGTATATTTCCTATCCTCTCACTGAGGGTACACTCTAAGATACTTTGGCATATTGTCATAAAAATAAAGTACCTTTATTTTTAGTATAACTGTGTATTGTGTTTTCTTATGATATTGTGCATATGACACTAAGTGGTACTGTAGTAGCTTCACACGTCTCCTAGTTCAGCCTAAGCTGCTCTGCTAAGCTACCATTATCTATCAGCCTAAGCTGCTAGACACCCTATACACTAATAAGGGATAACTGGGCCTGGTGCAAGGTGCAAGTACCCCTTGGTACTCACTACAAGCCAGTCCAGCCTCCTACAAGTGCCATCTGTGAACCATGCATTTTGTTGTTCCTTTTCAGTAAGTTTCTCAAAAGGTGGGGCTGTTTTAAACGGTGAAGGTTCCATTTCAGTAAGTTCTGGCGAGGAGGCCATTGCCTGCAAGTCCACTGCCCCTAGCATATCTTCTTGTCACTTTGACACTCCTGCTGGCCCCGGCTTTGCCCTCTGCTGCAGGTACCATTTCCACTTTATGATGGTAGACTCCTGTGCCTTGCCTACTTTAACGCCAGCCCCTCCTTCTCTTATCCAGCCTAGTAAAGGGACCCGTGTTCTTAAGGTAACCGGTCGGTCACCAGTTATGCGTTCCGTTTCCACTAATGCCCATTATGCCGCTACTAGTTCTGTCTCTAACACCATCCATGAGCAATTACACCCCGTTAATCTCTTTGACAAAAATCCTTGTGGCACCCTCTTTTTCCCTTGCCTCTGCCATAGACTCCACACCACTACATCATCCTGTACTATAATTTCCAGCTCAAACGGGTCTCCGTCTGTGATAGGACCTAACGCAAAATAGTTCTGTAATGCATCTTTTGCCCCCTTAAAGGCCTCTTGCTGTTCAAGTCTCCATTGGAAAGCGTGCTTTTTTCGTGTGACTTGATATAATGGTCTCAGTATTAATCCTAAGTGAGGGATATGTTGTCTCCAGAATCTCATCAAACCAATAAATCATTGTGCTTCTGCCTTTGTTGTAGGAACCTTTAGCTGCTGTACCGTATCAATCACTTTCTGTGGTATTCTTTTTACTGGCCCTGACCAAATAGCACCCAGGAATTTTACCTCTTGTGCAGGGCCTTGGACCTTTTTCGGGTTAATAGCCCATCCACTCTGCTGTAAGTACTCAATTAACCTCTCCAGTGTGTCTGAGACCTGTTCTTTGGTTTCCGCAGTGATCATGATCAATGTAACGTGCAATTCGGGTGTACCCTGCCGAGAAGTTGGCTAAATCTCTGGCTATTAGTCCATGACACAAGGTGGGGCTATATACGTATCTCTGAGGTAACTTTCAATGTGAACTGTCTGTTCTGCCAGCTTTTTGCAAATTGGTCTTGACTTACCTCATCAATGTCAACCGAGAAAAAGGCATTTGCTAAATCAGTTACAGCATGCCATTCCCCCACATCTTTGCTCAACTGTTCAACTAGCGTGGTGATGTCTAGGACTGTGGCTGCCAAGGGCAGAGCCACTTTATACAGTTGTCGATAATCAACAGTCATTCGATATGCATCATCTGGTTTCTTTACGGGCCAAATAGGGGAGTTAAATGGGCTCACGGCCGGCCGAAGCACACCTGCATCTATTAGCCCTTGAATGGTTTCTGAAATCTCTTTCTGACTTCCAGGTATGCGGTACTGTTTGATGCACATGGGCTCCTTTGGAGGAGGCACATGTAATGGGCACCACTTTCATGCCCAATCAGAACTGTCATAGATTTCTTTATATGTACGCTCCTCACACCAAAAGTGAATGTTCCCCATTGCGTGTCAATAGTTTTGCCTAGTAACAAATCCATACCAATAATGTATTCTGGTACTTCAGCTATTAATACTTCTGCCGTGTACGGGGTTCCTTTACCAATTGACAATTTGAGTTTAATGGGTTTAGCCTCTGTCTCAGCACCCCCATAACCATTAATGATCACACTTTTTCCTGGCAGCCTCTTAGGGTTCCCATTTATCAGAGTTACTTCCGCACCTGTATCGAGCAGTGCCATAACATGTTGTATTCCTTTTTGCCAATAAATAATAAGAAGTACATATGGCCGCCTGTCCCCGGGGCTTACCTCTTGCACTGCTCTGACTCCTGGGGTTTGGCCTGACCTTCATAATAAGGGGTCTGTGACTTCCCAGCCATCGCTGGACAAGTCGGGATATAGAGTTGAGACAGGCACCTTCCTATTTTTCCCTGACTCTGCTTTTTCCTTCTCAGCCTCTTCCTTTGGTGGTGCTGAGGGCTGCTTTTCATTGAATGCCTTCTTTTCTTTCTGTCTATGCTGCAATGCTTTCCATTTATTAAGCAGATAAGGGGTAGGCTTCCTGTCTATCTCCTCTTTCTTCACCCCAGCATTCAATAAATCTATCCACATCTGTCGTCTGGTCACTTTTATTGTAGACTCTCCTCCCTTATATTTATTGTCTTACCCCAAAGCTCTTGCTGATTTTTGCCTGTCAAGCCCTTCCAATTGTGCCATTAATAATACCACATCCCCCACTGGTCTTCCCTAAGCGGCGGGTCCTAGAAGAGCCAACAGGGCACCTTTCATATGTGGAGGGGCATTCCTAATCAGTCGTGCTTTGATCCCTGCTGTCACAGGTTCGACGTCACGCCCTGCAAATTGTTGTGAATACACTG
This sequence comes from Pleurodeles waltl, assembly GCF_031143425.1. Lineage (NCBI taxonomy): Eukaryota > Metazoa > Chordata > Amphibia > Caudata > Salamandridae > Pleurodeles > Pleurodeles waltl. Next base: position 1,171,003,582 of record NC_090447.1, on the reverse strand, counting down.
CGTTCTGCAGCCCCATTTCTCGTAGTTGTTCATTTGCCTCTGAAATTGTGTGCCAAGGGCCCCAACTCTCTTCCACATCTATAGCAGTTGGATACAATTGCTTCACTCCTTCCATCAACCAACCCATCAGAGAGAAAGCTTGTTGCCCCTGTGCACCTCGTAACCGTTGCCCTAACATGGCATGTGTAGTTACTGATCCCATTTTCAAAAGTTCAGTTGGTGATAAAAATGTACCATCTGCTCCAGTGTCCCACAATCTCAGTAACCATTTAAACAAAGGCTCCGCAGGCATTTGTCTAAACATGCGGGTTATTTCCAACAGCTCACTTTGTGTATAATCTCTTACTAAACGAGAATTCTGTATTTGCCCACCATTTACTCCCTTTGATTTGTTTTGCACAAGTGGACGAGCCTCCACTACACTTTCCTTTTCACCTTCAACTTCACCTAGTTCTGCTACACGTACTTCCACCTCATCCTCCCAATTCCAATCATCATCGTTATACGAGACTGTCCCATCCCAAGTATAAGGATCCTAGTTTTCTTTGCGTACCAATGCCCTCACTTGCACAGCCGAGGGTATTTTAGGCTTCTGCCTACTCTTCTGTTTTGCTACCTGTACTGCTAATGCAGTGCACCTTGCCTCCATTTGATCACCCCGAGTCAATGCACTTTCTATAGTCTCTTTCATGAGTAACTGCCTTTCCTGCAAGGCTGCAACCTCATTCCGCAGCTTCCTTATTCCTGCATTCTGGGTTAACTCTTTCCTGTACACCGTACGAAGCACAGACCGGAAAAGCCATCCCACCGGCCCTGCTGCTTTCAGCTCCAGCTTCGCCCCTCTTAGTTTCACACTCTCAACCGCATCTTCCACTAAGAGAGGAGTCAGTTTCTCATCAAGTACTTCCCATAAAACCGGCGCTGCACACCGATTCAGGAGTCCTGCTACACCAGAGAATGGGTCAGTTGCTAACCACCTGGGAATGGACCTGGCTTCTGCCCCATGCTGCCTTGCGCTCTCTGCCCCAATCTTCGTATGTCCCCAAAGAGGCATTATTGACTTCTACCCCACTTCTGGTACCAAAATGTCTTATCCAGGTGATTGATTGACACCTGATCTGATCAATATAAGTCAATAAGGATGCTCAATGTGGGACCATTCACCAATAATGTTCACAACTCAGCTTTAATAGAATTTTCAGTAAAATATGTGCGTTTGGCACATCAACAAAGTAGAATGAAAAATAGCAATAAAGAGCATCTATTTATATGTGAGCAAAGAGTTCACCAATAGGAACACTGCATTGGTTGACTGTCTACGAAATGCATATTTCAGCTACATGAATCATATTCACATTAAGACGTTCAAGGAAAAAGCAAATGTAAATGAACAGAATACATCAGAATATAACTATAGCGCAAGTATGTTGATCAATCAAAATAAAGCAGAGAAACAAAGGCCTTTCATCCCTGGGTGTAACTTAACTTTATCAACAATGCTGGGAAGCCCTCTCCCGCCTGCTCCAACCTCTCTCCCCCTCGAGCATCACGGTCTAAGAACAGCACAGCCAGGGAGGCAGCGATGTGGGCGATGGCAGCTTGCACAACTCCATCTGTGAGCTTCAATCCCCTCACCTGCGCTTCAGTGCTTAAATAACCTGAAGCTTGGATTCTATCCCTTTCTCGCATCTTCTAGCTATGTTATCAGCACATGTCTCTTGGCTGCTCTGTTGTTTACTAGCCATTATTTTTCCGCCCTTTTCCTGGACTCCCTTTCTCAGGGTTAGAACGACCTTCGCGTCTCTCTCCCACACTTCCTGCTTCTTACACATGCAGCTGCGGATAATTTTATCTATGGAATGTTGGAAAACAAGCTTGAAAGCGACATCGTGGACTTTTCCACGTTGTTTCAGGTTTCTGCAGGCATCACGCTCATATACACTGCTCAGACTAGTTACCCTTTGCGTCACAATGTCTTCCGCACCTTTCCCTACACTGATCACAAAGATACTAATGGGGAAAAAAACAGTATCACAAATCTACTGACCCTTGCTCACTCACGCCCCTGATGGCTTTGACCTTTTGAGACACAAAATGAGCAAACTGAGTTGAAGACTTAGACAACGTTGACTGGAGCAAAGCAACGCTGGCCCCATGGAAACTGACTACATCCGCACAACTATGCATGATACAATTCAGCTATTTTCATGCAACCTACCTTTCCCCTGCATGTATGTAACAAATGCTCCCGGAGGCCCACCCAGCCTGTGCTAGGTGTAGCCTTCCCACAGGTGATTTTTTTCATATGATCTGGGACTTTCCGCAGCTAAGACCCTTCTGGGTGTCGGTTGGAGAAGAGATTTCGGAGGTCTTGGGGTGTCCAATTGACTTGAACACAAAAATAGCGCTCTTGGGACTAGTAGTGGAGCTGGGAGGCCCACATGTAAAGAACAGCTTTATAGGAGTGGCCTGCCTAATAGCTAAGAGAGACATAGCCTGCCTGTGGATACAGCCCACAATCGCATCGATGGCAGTGTGGCAGGTAGGTGTTGACTGGTGTGCACAACAAGAAAAGCCGATTTATGCATCTCGGGGGTATCCAAAGAAACATGATAACATGCTGGGGAAATGGCGGAACTACTATGGGTTATCAATGTAAGAAAAATAAAATGTGTGGAAATGGACAGATGTGATGCTATATTTCTGAATATTCAATGCTTGTTATTAATGATGTATGACAAGTGCACACTGTTCAAAAGTAATAACATTGGTTATTGTTAGACTTTTCATCCTTGGCGTGGTCTCCCTTAACTTTTTGCCTCTGTTCCCCAGGTTGTTGATGTGTGCTGGACTCTGATTTTGCTGTTTTTGTTACTCTGGGTACTTTACCACTGCTAACCATTGCTAAAGTGCAAGTGCTCCTTTACAAAATGTGTATGTAATTGGCTTATCCGTGATTGGCATATTTGATTTACTAATAAGTCCATAGTAAAGTGCTACTAGTGGGCTTGCAGCACTGGTTGTGCCACCCACATAAGTAGCTCTGTAATCATGTCTCAGACCTGCTATTGCAGTGTCTGTGTGTGCAGTTTTAACTGTAAATTCGACTTGACAAGTGTACCCACTTGCCAGGCCTAAACCTTCCCTTTTCTTACATGTCAGACACCCCTAAGGTAGGCCCTAGGTAGCCCCAAGGGCAGGGTGCAGTGTATGGTTAAAGTAGGACATATAGGGGGTTATTACAACTTTGGAGGAGGTGTTAATACGTCCCAAAAGTGACGGTAAAGTGACGGATATACCACCAGCTGTATTACGAGTCCATTATATCCTATGGAACTCGTAATACGGCTGGTGGTATATCCGTCACATTTGGGACGGATTAACATCTCCTCCAAAGTTGTAATAACCCCCATAGTAATGTGTTTTATATGTTCTGACAGTGAAATATTGTTAAATTTGTTTTTCACTGTTGCAAGGCCTGTCCCTCTAATAGGTTAACATGGGGGCTACCTTTAAATCTGATTAAAGTGTAGATTCCCTTTAGGAGTGGATGGACATGTGGAGTTTGAGTATCTGAGCTCACAATTTAAAAATACGTCTTTTAGTAAAGTTGATTTTAAGATTGTGTGTTTGAAAATGCACTTTTAGAAAGTGAGCATTTTCTTGCTTATACCATTTCTGTGACTCTGCCTGTTTGTGGATTCCCTGTCTGGGTCAATTTGACAGTTGGGCTGGTTGCACCTCACACTAGACAGTGACACAAAGGGAGCTGGGATGTAGCCAGCATATCCTGATGAGCCATCTGTGCTAGGAGGGAGGGAAGGAGTGGTCACTTACACCTGAAAGGGCTGTGCCTGTCCTCACACAATGCAGTCTCCAACCCCCTGGTGAGTGTCTGGGGCCTGGCCTGGGCAAGGCAGGATTTCACATTCAAAAGAGACTTTACTTTGAAGTAGGCCTACTTCAAAGGAGAAATTGGGTTTAAGAAGGGCACCCAAAACCTCAGACTTTAGATCACTTCTGGACATCAAGAGGAACCTCTGCCTGGAGAAGAGCTGAAGAGCTGAGGAGAAGTGCTGCACTGTCTGTGACTGTGCTATGCGGAGCTATCCTGCAGATGCTGCTTCCGCCTGTCCAAGGGGACAAACAATGGACTTTGTGGTATATTCCTGCTTGAGAAGGACTCTCCAAGGGCTTGAACTGAGCTTGCCCCCTGTTCCGAAGACTCAGGGCCACCAAAGACTCCCCTTACCAGCACCTGGACTCTCCGCTGAGACTCCTGCCCTGACAAGGGGTGCCCTACCCAGTCCCTGGGCCCTTGAAAGGAAAAGCTGGTGAAAATTCACGGAAATCGATTTTGGACGACTCCGGACCGACGCCGCTGCAGAATCGGGTGACGCCTCCTGCAACCGACTAGGTGATCTTCGCTGGAACGCGACGACGTTCGCAGGCCTGACATCGCTGCAGTCCCACCGAAGTCCACGACTCCGTGGAAGTCACCGCATCACGCTGTGACAGACGCCGCTCGAAATGCGCAGATTCAGATGTGGTCCCCGACTTCGCGCATCAGATTGTTTCCATTTCTTCACCAAGGTACTGTACCTGGGGGTCTACGCGACTCCGTGGCCGGCGCCACTGATGTTGGATTGTTGGGAACGACTCCGTCACGATGCCGTGTTAACACCTCATCAAAGCATTTTGGGGGTCATTATGACCCTGGCGGACAGCGGAGAAGCGGCGGTAAGACCGCCAACAGGCTGGCGGTCTTTTTTTTGGGAATTATGACCATGGCGGTTACCGCCATGGTCATCCGCTGCTTCTCCGTTTGGCCAGCCAGGGCGGAGACGACTGCTGGGCTGGAGACCTGGGTCTCCAGCCCGGCGGTCGTCACTATACCACCGGCGGTATTTGGACCCGGCTGACCGCCATGGATTTCATGCGGTTTGGAACCGCCATGAAATCCTTGGCGGTAAGCACTATGAGTGCCAGGGAATTCCTTCGCTGGCACTGATAGGGGTCTCCTCCACCCCCCACACCCCTGACTTCCTCCCCTACACCCCCACCACCCCTGACACCCCCCAAAGGTGGCAGGACCCCCCTCCCCGACCCTCAACATCAGACACCACTCATTCACACACGACACGCACACAGGCACCACCAACACACATACACGCACACACACCGACATACATGCCAACATCCACACACACAGTCAGACACGCACACCCACATTCAAACATACACGCACACATCCATACATAGATTAATAAAGTCTGTAAACAAATTAGCTGATACTAGACAATCATCTGGAATGATGTGTTCTGTATGGAGCAAACATATATGGGAAGAAAGAATCGACGAAAAGGAAAAAGGTGTCAGCAACTTGTTCAGTAGGAAAAAGTGTTTTAGGTCCAGATCCCATTCATTAAACCTCATGAACTGTCCTGTGACAGGAAAAGAATGTTTTAAATGCAGAGCGTCAGGATATTTCTTAAATTTTTATAATAACTCAAATTTTGCTACAACAAGAACATTGATATTGTGCAAGAGTCTGAGATGGGTATTCAGAAGAAGCCTTTTGGTATTGACAAAGAACCTTGTGTTGCTCTATGTTAATTTATGATAATAATTTAATAAATACGTTTTGATTGACTCAGGTTGACGTTTTACCAATATTTCAGAAAGGCAATTGGCAGAACCAGACTTTGAAAGATTCTGATGTTAGACCCTTCTTTTAAGGTAGAAATACCATTGACATGTCAGGGTTTTTGTCCTCAACGCTTCAAGGAAATAAATATCTGTGGCAAAGTTTATGAAGGCAAAGGTCATCATTTGTTCGGTTGCAGACATAAAGAGAATTTTATGCAGAACTTTAAGGCCAAGCTTGACCGTCCCTAATTCCTGTCTCTTCACCTAAAAAAAAAGAAGTTCTATAGGTGATATAGAAATATTAAAATGTGTTTATGGAAAAATTAAGATGTGTGAAGGGGTTCGCACATCAGTGCAAACTAAAAGATAATGGAATCCTTATTTGCTAGCCTTATGAATGTCCCTTTAAGTATAGGAAAAAACTGTCAAGTACGTTGAGTGATATGTGCAAAGAAGTGATTATACAAACTGTAAAATCTTCAAGTGTGTCTCCTCCATTGTTTCAATTAGAAAATATGTGACTTCTCAAGGTTCACAAGATATTTTTTGGCATGGGTAAAGCCAAATACTTTTCCAAATTCGATTTGCATACTGTGTATCTTCAGATTCCGTTAACTGTTGATGGTTGCCAGGTGACACTGTTCCTCACTTTACATGGTGTGTTTTGTTATTTATGTTTGCTGTTTGGGTTAGTATCTGCTGCCTTCATGTTCTGAGGTTAATGGGTAATCTGTTGGTTGCTGGCTTCCAGAACAACAATATCATTTTGAATTCCTGGGCAAAAAGTTTAACCCTTGGGGCCATATGTAATAAAGCATTTTCCCATAGACACAGAATGGGTAAAATCCTTTGGTACATCTGGCCCTTGGTCATTGCATTTCTGATGGGGATTTATTCAAGGCCATTAGAGAAGCATTTGTACCTTCAGGTCTCTGTGAGTACCCTATCTGATTTGTTAATGGGGTTTCTATGCTGTACTGATCCTTGAAGCCTCTAATGAAGCAAGTGTCAAACAAGCTATGATGTGTGAAATCTAAAATTATTCAACCTTCTTTATTGACATGCTTTGTTTAGAGTGGTGAATGCACAATAACAAGAGGCACAATTAACCTTGATCTTGGAGCTGCCTAGCTACCTAGAAGGTCAATGATAAGAATAGGCACTATTGCTTTTACCTCCAGGATGTTGTAAATTTCGGAACAGAGGTATTCTAGAATTGAGAGAGATGATTTAGGTTGTATGAGGGATGTTGAACATTTTAAGACATTTCTGTGTGATAGACATTTTGTTACAAAAACTGATGATAAACCACTAATCTTCTTCCTGTCAGGTATGGTACTGGTAATGCAACCTCAAAGGTGCTAAGAACGTTCTCTAAATTGTACAATTTACATTTTAGTGTTTAACACAGAGGGGGCTATTGACAAGCTGCACTTCACAATACTTGTAGTACTACTACAGAAGTTCCACTCACTTACTACAAAATGGTATTTACAAACCTACATACAGAGACTTCTGTCTCCCCAAAGTTCTCTGACCAAGATGCAGAGATCTTCTCAGTTAGGTGTTCGTTTTAGTACTAAATGTGGGAGATACCTGGGAGAGTAGATGGAAACCTACTGAATGGAAAGGTATTATGGAGGTGTAAGGGGGTGGGGTTTAGGGAGGGAAATTGTTGGAAATGGCATTTTCTGTAGGGTCATCTCCAGACATTTTGCCTACCTCCTTTTTTTCTGACCCTGTTTTGTTGTCTTTAGGTCTCTGTGTACTTTATCACTGCTGACCAGTGCAAATGCGCGTGTGCTCTGTGTCTAAAACATGGTAACATTGGCTTATCAATGACTGGCATATTTGATTTACTGGTAAGTCCCTAGTAAAGTGCACTATGGGTGCCCAGGGCCTGTAAGGCTAATGCTATTAGTGGCCCTGCAGCACTGGTTGCACTAGCCTTTCAAACATGCCTCAGGCCTCAGTCTAAACTGCCATTTCGACCCAGCAAGTGTACTTAGTTGCCAGGCCTAAACTCTCCTTTTTATTACATGTAAGGTACCCATAAGGTAGGCCCTTGTTAGTCTTAAGGATAGGGTGCAGTGTATTTAAGAAGTTGGACATGTACTTTCAAGTTTAACATGTCCAGGTAGCGAAAAACTCATTTTTCACTAATGCAAGGACTATTTCTCCCACAGGCAAGCACAGGAGAGCTTTAAAATATCTTTTAAGTGTAATTTCCAATTTGGAAAAGATTGAAAAATGGAGTTTGGTGTCTCTGGACTCACAATTTAAAAAACACATCTTTTGGTAAAGGTGGTTTTTAAATTGCAGGTCTACAAGTGACACTTTTAGAAAGTAGGCATTTGTTTTTTTTACTCATCCTGTACCTTAGCCTTCCTCCAACTAACGTCTGATCTGTGTATGTTTAGGTGAGTGACAGTTACCTTTGTGCGTTCCTTCAAGACAGCTATAAATATAGGGCACTCAAATGCCCCTGCATTACATCTCACACTTCAAAGGGTAGTGGCTTGACCCCACACAAGCGACTGATAATACCCACAGACCTCCTGGGAGACAGGACTGGGCTGAAGGTGAACTGGGGCACTTCAAAACCACACTTTGAAGCCTACTCCACTTCAAAGGCACATTTAGGTATAAGTACTGGGCCTCTGACACCATATAGTTGGACCACTTGTGGACTAAGGACATTCTACCACGAAGAAGGACCCTGGCATTGTCAGGAGAGATTGCTACTTTTTAGTTTGCTCTGCTGTGTTGGCCTGCTGCCTGCTACTTCTCGTCTGGGATTGAGAGGACTGGATCTTACTCTCGACATCCTGCAATTTAAAGTTTCTCCAAAGGCCTGACTGAGTTTGCCTCCTGTTTCTGAAGTCGCAGGGATATTAAAACTTCTTCTGCATCTTTCTACCACCACCTAGGCCTCACTGTTGTGTGTCCTGCTCTGCCAAGTGGTGCCAAACTCCCCACTGCACCCCATGATATTCTCCATTAAAATTATTACTTGGTACTAAGGGACAGATGTGCTAATATCTGGTCGCATAATACTGGCCACACACTGCAAACTACAACGTTTAGTTTTACAAACAGTGAAGATTTTTAAGAACCGAACTATGAACTAATAGGTTGTTTTTTAAAAATCTGAATAATAGTGGGTTGGATTCTGACCTTGTGGACCACTGCATTGTCTTAAACAGTCTTTTTTTCATTCACATAGGGGCATAGGTCCCTAGGGGTCCCTTCCCTTCTGTAAATGGTTAACCATCTTCTTTGAGGTGTGGATAAAATATCAATGTTGTGCAGCGAATTTCAATGGCAAAACATTTATACATTAGATATCAATTTGGTGTTTGGAAAGGACACCCACAACATGCCCCTTCCAGATACCAAATCAGTAGCCATTCAGAATCCCATTTTTGATGTTCGAAACACTTTTCCAATTTCTAAAATGGGATTAGTAAATAAGAAAAAGCATTTCAACAGGCATAAATTCCAAATCAGAAGTTTTGCAACAGTTAAAATGCTTAGGCCCGTATTTATACTTTTTGACGCTAAACTGCGCTAACACAGTTTAGCGGCAAAAAATTTTGCGCCGGCTAACGTCATTCTGAAGCGCCATGCGGGCGCCGTATTTATTGAATGGCGTTAGCCGGCGCAAGCAGACCGGCGCTGCCTGGTGTGCGTGGAAAAAAACCACATACACCAGGCAGCGCCGGCGTTGGGAAAAGTGGCGCTAGGGCGTCTTAAAAATGGTGCAAGTCAGGTTGACGCAAAAAATCGCCTCCACCCGATTTGCGCCATTTTTAACGACGCCCAGACGCCATTTACATGACTCCTGTCTTAGTAAAGACAGGAGTCATGCCCCCTTGCCCAATGGCCATGCCCAGGGGACTTATGTCCCCTGGGCATGGTCATTGGGCATAGTGGCATGTAGGGGGGCACAAATAAGGCCCCCCTATGCCACCCAAAAAAAAAAAAAAATGTATACTTACCTGAACTTACCTGAATGTCCCTGGGATGGGTCCCTCCATCCTTGGGTGTCCTCCTGGGGTGGGCAAGGGGGGTCCCTGGGGGCAGGGGAGGGCACCTGTGGGCTCATTTTGAGCCCACAGGCCCCTTAACGCCTACCCTGACCCAGGCGTTAAAAAGTGGCGCAAATGCGGGGTTTTTTGACCCGACCACTCCCGGGCGTGATTTTTGCCCGGGAGTATAAATACGACGCATTTGCGTCGCCGTCATTTTTTTAGACGGGAACGCCTTCCTTGCATCTCATTAACGCAAGGAAGGCGTTCACGCAAAAAAATGACGCTATTTGCCCATACTTTGGCGCTAGACGCGTCTAACGCCAAAGTATAAATATGGCGTTAGTTTTGCGGTGAATTTGCGTCGAAAAAAACGACGCTAATTCGGCGCAAACGGAGTATAAATATGCCCCTTAGTACTTCTGGTCCCAAAAACCTCTTGATTGTCATCTTAAAGGTCACTTGAGATTAATACATGTGCACAGGAATGCTAGGGAAAATATTTTTCAAAATCAGCAAAGGACCAAAAGATGGGTTAATGTCAGGGAATATGTCACAGGTTCCAGCATTTTTTAAGACTAACATTAAGAATACTTCTGTTGTAAACGTTTTGGTTTACTCTCGATATGGTTCACGTATCTAGACCTTCGGTCAGATTAGACAGTGGGGGTTGGTGGAATCTTCACAAACTTGCAGTTGTGGGTCGCAGGAGGGAGACGGGGCGGCACGTGGTGGGGGATTTGGATAGTGACCAAAAAAACATAATATTAATTTAAAAAACTTACCTTTTTCGCCACACCACCACCATGCTGCTCCTCAGCTGCAGGCACCGACTCGGGCTCCCAGCCTGCCCTGCGTACATTCCTACCACTGCTTTCATACTGCCAGCAGGGTATGACGCTCCTTTGCCATAGCGGAGGAGCCGCCCCTCCAAACTTGTAATAATCAATGAAAGTCAAGTGAACAATAGAGTAATTATATGGAGTTTGACCAGGCAAGATGCCAAATGCAAACAAGTCCTAGCAACTCTGGCTCCCCTGTATAAATCTGACAATATCCTCAGGTCACCACGGCGCAAAAGAAACTGAAGTGGCCCAGAGATATTTGCAGTGGCTGGGAACGCTGGTGGGGATGCCCTAGTTTGTGAGTTGCTTTCAACCGGATCAAGGTCTTGTGGCTACCTGCTGCCTGGCATGGTGGATTTCTGCTGTAACTGAGGATGTGCCACAGGTGATGGAGAATCCTGCCCCGTCGTGGGGGGGGGGGTGCTTCCTGACACATAGTCTGGATGCTGGCACTGTTTCAGTGTGGCACCGTGACAGCATTAGCTGAGGCCCTTCATACAAGACACCCTTCAGGAGCCAACATGAAGGAGAGGTGAATTGGACTGGCCTCTGGGGAGAGAGAGAGGCAGTTTCTTCTTCTGGGAGGGGGGGGGATGTAGTGAAGTGGGTGCCATTAGACCTCATAAAGCAAACATGCCTCTATAAATAGACAAATGGAGTGGAAATAGGTGACCACTTTGGATATTCTGGGTGTGTCTGAATGAGACGGGATGGGCTTAGCAGCACACTGTAGTGCCTATCATGATGCCGGCACCACCTGGTTACATCCCTGAGCCACCTGATGGAATATTTGTGAAAGCAAATTGAGCTTTCAGACGAGGTGCGATGCGACTGAGAGTTAAGGGGTGCTCCTCCTGCTTGAATCTTCGGGGTTATCTGACAAGCACTGGTGACTCAAGTGTGTAGGCTCCTGAAGCACCTGAGTTGGCAAATTGAGGGGGAATGCAGCCCTTGTAGTGCCACCTGCCACAGAACAACTTAGCATAAGAATGATGCCCAGACTCTGGGCTTCCCTTGCCAACATGGGGAAAACTCGGAACTATGAGGGGTACAAAACAAACCCACACGGACAAGTACACAATGGTGGCAGCATTGGTCCCGGCATCCCAGTCTGAACCCCTGTCAACAGGTTGAACTCTTCATGGGCAGATACCTTGGAATCCCAGATACTACCTGTTATTGCCTCTTCCAGACTAATGTTGGAGTATAAGATAAGACACTATCTCCACTGAAGTCAACTTACTCCAAGCAGACCTCTGCAAACTCAATGAAAAGGCTCAGTAGACTGAGAGGGTGGTAACTGAGCTTTAGTCTAAAGTGACCAACCTGAAGACCACCTTGAAATCACTCTGTAGATGACACACACTCAGGAACTCAAAGTAAAGGGTAGGCTGTGAAGAAATAATTGAGATTCTTAGGGTTTCCAGAGAGGGCGGAATCATCGCTACCAGAGAGATTTCTGGAGGAGTGCATCATCTTCATGAAAAGAGTGTAGATGGCCCTGGTACTCCATGGTGCCCCTGTCTCCTCAACCCCAGCCGCCCTCCCTCCTCTGGGCTCCTCAGAGAGTGGGATTTGTCAGCTGCTGTTTTAATTAGAGAGACAGTGATTTAACTCTACTTCATGTATGCTTGAAAGGCAATGGCAAACACAAGGACTGGATCTTTAGAATTTCCCTGGCATACAACCAAAAGGCCAGAAACTGATAAGATTCTTTGAGGCAGTGAAGCAAAATCTGAGAGGAATATACTTGAATTATATGCTGCTGTATCTTGCTAAAATGAAAGTGATCTGGAGAAGAAGGCTTCTTCACCTCTTCGAAGAGATGTGGGACTGGCTCAAAATGATTGGTGAAGGAGGACAGACACTACGAAGGGCGATGGTTGGATAGTCGTGCATGAGAAGTCCCCAAGCTGCAGTGGATGCAGGACATGATATAGCATCTATTGGCCCAACAGACAGAGTGATGGACCCTGACACATGGCAGATGGACGTACTAGAAAGGAGGATTTTCCAGTGGCAAACCCCAGTTGGGCTTAGATAGCGAAAATCAGAGGTTGTGTGAGACATGACCAGACATCATTTTGCAATGGCAACGAGGAATCCCAGGTCACTCAAGACTGTTATCAATATCCTTTTTGTTCACAGGGCCACTCACGGTGTACTGGCAGATATAGGGAGAAGAGCGGGGCAACAACAACAACTGTTTATCAGTTTCTATCCAAGCACCCACCTGCTTGTACAGACATGCTGTGGGGATCGGTCGTAAGCAGGCCTGGTCTTTGGTTCTGGGACCACTGAAGGCAGGCCAAAGACTGAGATCTATTGATTTTTGGCATAAACAAGTTTACTACATTGAAAATATTCATAGACAAGTATATTTTTAGACTTGTTTGGTTTCAGTTGGCTTTCAGTGTTGGGGACCTAGTACTTTTCGAATTGTGAGTTACATGTCCAAATTTGATAGGAATGGGGAAAACAGCACCATCTAAGTTGTTATAGTGTTTCCGTGGGGAGCTGGAGGAGTTCTGCTATACATCTACACAGATCACTCTACATGTGCTTTGTCTCCAACCAGAAGCTTACTGAGTGTCTGAAGATGTACATATACTATGTATTGTGGGATGGACCACAGGGCTCTGTGTCCGAGCCTCCAAAAGAGCATTATGAGACTTGAGGGACACAATCAGGGAAGAGACCACAGCAAGTCACAAGCAATTACTGAGAATACTGATGTGGAAGGTGAGGAGTCTCGGAGAGCATATCAAGCAATATGGAGTCCTTTCTTTTCTGCAATGGCATAGCCTTAGGTTGCATCCCTTCAATTTAACAATTCATCCTGTGGGGTTTTATTTTTATTCTCTACCTCCATTATTTTCTATGAGAGAATGTTGCAGTACCTGTGGTTGGACATGTGTGGCGCTGAGCTTACTATTATTTTTTGTAGTAACTTACAGTCGAATTTGTGAATAAGCAAAACGAAGTAAACTTGTTCAAAAGTGTAAATTAATTGAAGTGTAAGATATCTTTGTGAATCAGGCTCACAGTCACCATGTATAAGGATGACACCGTGATAGCTATAAGGTGACCCAATGACTCACTGTTTCAGGACTTGGGGTAGTGTCGGGTTGTCACAATGAGGGAGATTGTGGCTTGCCTTTAATGACAAATCAGACGATCCTCTGTGGTATGTGTGGAGCACTGTGTAGTCTGCTTTTAAATTTGCTGTTCCCTGCTTGTAGCCTTTCTCTGACAGTCAGGCAGAGCCGGATGAGACATCCAGAAGACACTGACCCTTGTTCCACTTCTGGGGAAGTCAAGAAGTTGAGACCTCAGAGGATTGGATGAGAGAACAACAAAATATAGAGAACGGCCTCTTTAAAGTTTAGAAGGAGACTGGCGTTGAGAGAGACGTGGAAGGAGGTATAAAAGAAGTCAAAGGGCCACAAAGGGAATGCATTAAGAGTACCAAGCAAGATATCTATGAGGATGCAGAGACACCACGACAGGAGCTGGTGAAAGACTCTGAGCGAAAACACACGGAAGAAGAGACTGGGATGCCAGGAGGCCACTGTCATTGCGAGCCGCCCCACCATATTCCTGGAGGAGTGTGGCTCATTCAGGTATGTGATTAGGCAGGGAAGGGAACCTGTAATGGTGCAAGATCACGTCTTGAATCCGAAGACTCAGTTTTGGGATAACAAGTCTGAGGCATAATTTATCAACATTCTAATTGAAACAACACCTCAGTTAACATCCCATATACTTTTGTTTGTGTATGGATACTTTTGTCTATATGTATGCTTCTCTAGTGAGTGGTAATTGGAGTATGAGCATAAATTCCCCTACACCAACTAAATAGGTTTTTTCTTACACATAGTGACGGAAGCACTAGAAACTTGAGCTCTGGGTGAATATCCCTCACCTGGGCACTAATCCTACATTTGACAAGATTTTAACCATACACTTACCTGACGTCTTTTTCTTCCTTTGAGGGGCTCACTCCAGAACGGTGGTTCCAACGTCCAACGAGGCTGAAAGAAAAATAAAAAAATAATTATCAAGTGCCCTGAATTTGTATCCCATTATACCAAATTGAGAAATAAAAAGAACATAATCCAAAAAGACAAACCGATTCCTGTGGTGAAAACTGCATACCTGGACACATATCTATGGAAAAATCAAGATAAAACTGTGCTCTCTTCCTTGGGTGGATTAGCAAACCTGGAAATCATGGCCCGCTCTGATTTAGGACTATGGTGGTCCTATGGAGGTACAACCCTGGCGGACGGTGTTAAAGCAGCGGTAAGACAGCCAACAGGCCGGCGGTAAAAAAATTGCAATTACGACCGTGGCGGAAACCGCCAACAAAGACAGCCACTTTAACACTCCGACCGCCACGTCGGTACAAACAGCTTGGTGGTCACCGCCAACAGACAGGCGGGAGACACTGTACCGCCCACACTATTATGACAGTCCAATCCGCCACCTTTTCTGGGGCGGATTCACCGTGGATAAAAACACAGCGGAAACAGGAATTCCGAAGGGAAAACGCTCACCTCTACACACCCCAGGAGGAACGAGGACACCATGGAACCGGAACTCCAAATTCTACCTGCAATAGTCTTCCTGCTCCTCTATCAGGAGCATGAACCCCGGCGGCGAAGACCACGGTGAGTACTGCACCTACGAAACAGGGGTGGGGGGAGGCAAAAAACAGGGACACAATCACACGCAACACCCCCACCCCCACCCTCACCCACTACAACACACTAATACATGTTGATACATTACAGTTACACCCACCAAACCCCCGGAAGAATGCAAAGACAAAAGGAAATGAGTGTAACCATTGTAATCTATTAAAATCCAGTACTCAAAAATATATATACACTATAAACAAATATATACACCAATAATACAAGTCCAGGTATTGCACCATTTATAGTCCGTGGACCAATGGGCCCAAAATGCATGGGCGAGGCCTACACTTGATACCCGATCAAAACAGAGAGATCACTGCAGGGGCATCAGATAGAAATACAACAGGCACCTCAGGGGGAAGGGAAAGGGGGGCACCTCAGCCGGATGAGTGCACGACGCCAGATCCACGAGGGGGCTCAGTGCCCACTGTTCAATCCTGGGGAGTGCAAAGCCACAGTCTGTCAAGTCTCTACAGTGGGTGGGTTGCCCACTGTTTAATCCTGGGAAGTGCAAAGCCACAGTCTCTCAAGCCTCTACAGTGGGTGGTTTGCCCACTGCCATATCCTGGGGAGTGCAAAGCCACAGTCTCTCAAGTGGATAACAGTCTCCACTGGTTCTGGAGGGGGACTGGTGCCCAGAGTGCTTCATCCTGTGAAGGACAGAGGTAGTGGATGGATCTCTCCACTGGTTCTGGAGGGGGACTGGTGCCCAGAGTGCTTCATCCTGTGAAGGACAGAGGTAGTGGATGGATCTCTCCACTGGCTCTGGAGGGAAACTGGTGCCAAGAGTGCATCACTTACCCCGTGACGGACCCAGTTGCGTCAGTGCCCCTGCCGCTCATGGGTTAGCGGTGCTTGAGTTGGCGGTGCCCTGTTCAGCGGTGCTTGATTTGGCAGCGCCCTGTTCAGCGGTGCTTGAGTTGGCGGTGCCAGGCCCAGCGGTGCTTGAGTTGGCGGTGCCCTGTTCAGCGGTGCTTGAGTTGGCGGTGCCCTGTTCAGCGGTGCTTGTGCTGGCGGTCCTTCATGGCCCAGCGGGGTTTGTGCTGGCGGTCCTTCATGGCCCAGCGGTGCTTGTGCTGGCGGTCCTTTATGGCCCAGCGAGGCTTGTGATGGCGGTCCTTCATGGCCCAGCGGGGCTTGTGCTGGTGGTCCTTCATGGCCCAGCGGGGCTTGTGCTGGCGGTCCTTCATGGCCCAGCGGGGCTTGTGCTGGCAGTGGCCTTCTGGGCAGCTGGGCTGGGGCTGGCGGTGGGCTCCTTGGCAGCTGGGATGGGGCTGGCGGGGCCCTCCTGGCCAGCTGGGCTGGGGCTGGCGGGGCCCTCCTGGGCAGCTGGGCTGGGGCTGGCGGGCCCTCCTGGGCAGCTGGGATGGGGCTGGCGGGGCCCTCCTCGGCAGCTGGGCTGGGGCTGGCGGTGGCCTCCTGGGCAGCGGGGATGATGGCGGTCTTCTCTGCCCTGCAGCTCTTACCAGACTTGCCGGGTTTCTTGTGGCCCTTCCCCACCTTGGGAGGTGTAACAGCTGACTCCACACTCCCACCGGGACACCTGGGAGCGGCTTTGGTGGCTGGAGTCTTCCCCCTCTCCCGCCGGGCATTGGCCAACTTCTGATGCTTCACAGGGGGGGGACTGGCTGTGCTGTGGCTCCGTGCCACACTGGCTGTCCTGGTGGCCGGTGCACTCCACATACCTGTGACAACAGGCACCACTGGTCCCGTAGATATTGTGGCTGAGGTGCTACTTCGGGACCTATGAGATGGACGGGGTGGGGGAGGTGTGGGAAAAAGGTCAAGGCTGGACAGGAAAATTCTTTTGGACACACTGGGACAGGTAGCTGGAGGGGGTTTGGGAGTGGAGGAAGAGGTGGTGGTAGTAGTAGTTGTACTTTTGGTGACTTTGGGTGCAGGTGCATGCACTGGAGGCTGTCGTGAGGGGGATGGCTGTTGGGTGGGTGTGTGCCTGCGTTTGTGTATCTTCGGAGGGGACGTCACAGACACACTGGGAGAGGACACAGGGGAAGTGTGAATGGTAGTGGGGGTGGTGACTGCACATGAGCGGGGTGTGCTGGTGGGTGTGCTGGTGAGGGACGTAGTGGCTGTAGAGGTAGTGCATGCAGGTGTGAGTGTAGACGAGACTGGGAGGGCGGAGGGAGACGACGAGGAGGGGGACACAGTGGAGGCAGTGGATGTTGGTGTGTCTGCATGTGTGTGTTGCTTGCGTGAGTGCCTGTGGGATGTGTGGTGCTTATGTTTGCCTGAGATTCTCTTGTGTGGTGAGGTGTGTGCAGGCTGGTCTGATGGTGTGCTTGGGATAGGCAGAGGTACAGGGGATTTTGAAAAGCTCGGTGAAGGGCCGCCTGACCAGAATGAATGCCCTCCAGGAATGCATTAGTTTGTTGCAACTGCCTTTCTACTGGATGGCCTGGATGGCATTCAAAATGGTAGACTGCCCAACACTGAGTGACCTGAAGAGGTCAATGGCATCCTCACTGAGGGCAGCAGGGGTGACTGGGGCAGGGCCTGAGGTGCCTGGGGCGAAGGTGATGCCCACCCTCCTGGGTGAGCGGGGACGGGGCGAAGGCTGAGGGGCTGCTGGGAAGGCGGTGCTGGTAGGGGGGTGGCGGCTGTACCTGTAGATGCGGGGGGCACAGATGTTGCCGCCACCACAAGGGAGCTCCCATCAGAGGACGAGTCCGTGTCGCTGGTGTCAGCTCCTGTCCCCGCCGTGGAGCTCCCCTCGCCCTCCGTTCCACTGGTGAATTCCGAGTCCGTAGTCTTGCCCTCCAGGGCCATGTGGGATGCAGCTCCCTCGTGCTCCCGTGCCACTGCTCCTCCGCCTGATGATGCTAATGCACACAAGAACAGGAAGACCACAAAAAGGGGGGGGGAGACAGAAGAAAGACATGTTGATTGCATGGATTACCGCTACC
Source organism: Pleurodeles waltl (assembly GCF_031143425.1). NCBI lineage: Eukaryota > Metazoa > Chordata > Amphibia > Caudata > Salamandridae > Pleurodeles > Pleurodeles waltl. Next base: position 1,170,985,430 of record NC_090447.1, on the reverse strand, counting down.
GTTGGCGGACAAGACAGACACAGAGGCCCCCTGCACTACGCCGTGCTCTTGGGCTCCACAGTGCAATTCCTGGGAAATGGCCTACAAGGCTATGGACGACATCTGCACACATAGATGACACAGGGGCATGAATAGCTGTACTTGGCACTCTACAGAGGTGGGGTGGGGGCCACAGGGCCATGCCGTACGGAGGGGCCTAGCCTACGGAACTCGCCCTGGCCTAGGGAAACCCACAGCTCTCCTTCCCCACCCAGACAACTCCACTGCGCGCAAAGTCAGCTGAATGAGAGTGTACTCACCCCCTTGTGTCTGCTGTGATGCCCTCAAGCGCCCATCCAACTCCGGGTAGGCCACCGCCAGGATACTGAACATCAGGGGGGTCATGGTTCGATGGGCACCCCTCCCACGTTGGGAGGCCATCCCCAGCTGAGCCTCCGCCGTCTTCTTGCTCCAGCGGCGAATGTCCTCCCATCATTTCCGGCAGTGGGTGCTCCGTCTGTGGTAGACCCCCAGGGTCTGGATGTCCTAGGCGATGGCACGCCAAATATCTTTCTTCTGGTGGGCGCTGACCTACATGAAATGTACAGGGGAAGAAGAGAAGTCATTAACAACTGCACCGTCCCCCATCCCTACCCTTGCCATGTTGCACATGCACTCACCGTCTTACATGCACGCAGCGCTCTCCCCCCTTCCTTCTTACATCCAGCCCTCTCCACACAGGCATAGCCCATACAACATGCTCCCTGTGTACTTACCTGTTTGTCTGGAGGACCGTAGAGTAGCGTGTATTGGGGGAGAACCCCATCAACGAGCTTCTCCAACTCCTTCGATGTGAAGGCAGGGGCCCTTTCCCCAGACGCACAAGCCATTGTCTCTTCCAGACTGAGGTCACAGCAGCACTTGCAGTGTAGGTCCTCTCCTGTGGAAGATCAGGTATCGAGTGATTGAAGGGATAGAAAATGGCGGTCACGTCCACGGCAGTCACGTCCGCGGCAGTGCGTACCATCAACACCGGCGTACATCGTCAATGGCTCCTGGGACCCAAAGAGTCCAATGTTAACCAATGCAGCATTGCTCCACGGTCTCCGACCGTCTACCGCGACGGTGTACAACGCTAGCGCAGTTAGCTCACATCCCATGGTCCCACTTTAGAGGTCAGACAGCCGCCATTTCAGGGGCCCACATGGCCTCATTTTCCACTGCGTCACACATACCTAGGCCTAGTCTCAACACACATACAGGCCACCTTTTGTGTATGATTGGTGTTCTGTGGAAACTGTGGAAACGTACCTCTGAGTTGTTTGACTCTGTGGTCACTGTTGTCCTTCATAGGCACCGTCCGCTGGGAAATGTGAGGAGATGGCGGCATCCTCCGGTGTACCAACCGTTGGTGGACCTGTCGACAATGGAGGAGGGACATTTGATAATCACCTACAGCTTTGACCGTGCCACAATCCAGGAACTGTGTACCCAGTTGGAGCCAGACCTGATGTCAGCAATCCGCCATCCCACAGGAATCCCCCCTCAAGTGCAGGTGCTGTCAGTGCTCCATTTCCTTGCAAGTGGCTCTTTTCAAACAACTGTGGCCATGGCATCAGGGATGTCCCAGCCTATGTTTTCCAACATATTGTCCAGAGTGTTGTCTGCCCTTCTGAAACACATGCGGAGCTACATCGTTTTCCCTCAGGTGGAGGATTTGCCTACAGTGAAAGGTGATTTCTATGCCCTGGGACATATCCCCAACATCATAGGTGCCATTGATGGGACCCATGTGGCTTTGGTCCCCGCACACAGGAGTGAACAGGTGTACAGAAACCAGAAGAGTTATCATTCTATGAATGTACAGATGGTATGTTTGGCAGACCAGTACATCTCCCATGTGAATGCCATGTTCCCTGGCTCAGTGCATGACGCCTACATCCTGCGGAATAGCAGCATCCCTTATGTGATGGGTCAACTCCAGAGGCACCGTGTGTGGCTATTAGGTGAGCCCCTGGAAGCAAGACAGTGGGAATGGTTGTCTGGGGTTATCCCTATAGGTTAGTGTGTGTCTAACAGTTGTCCCTCACCATTTGCAGGTGACTCTGGGTACCCCAACCTGTCATGGCTACTGACCCCAGTGAGGAATCCCAGGACCAGGGCATAGGAACACTACAATGAGGCCCATGGGCGAACTAGGAGGGTGATCGAGCGGACCTTCGGCCTTCTGGAGGCCAGGTTCAGGTGCCTCCACATGACAGGTGGATCCCTATTCTACTCACCAAAGAAGGTGTGCCAGATCATCGTGGCCTGCTGTATGCTTCACAACTTGGCTTTGCGACGACAGGTGCCTTTTCTGCAGGAGGATGGTCCAGATGGCGGTGTTGTGGCAGCTGTGGAACCTGTGGACAGTGATGAGGATGAAGCAGAGGATGAAGACATGCAGAACAGGGACTCAGTGATCCAGCAATATTTCCAGTGAAACACAGGTGAGAATACAATCCTGCCTACTACATGTACTTGTACTCTATCCTGTCTGTCGTTTCCACCCAGTGTATGGTCACTGAGTTGTCACTTTCCCTTACGGTTTCACAGATGTGGGTCCCACTGTGTGTCATCTGCTTAAATTCCTCATGGACTAGAGCTGTGTGACATAGGTATGTTGACATTACTATTTCAAAACCATTTTGTCACTGTAATTGCAAATACACTATTTCGAAATCACAGACAGACTCCAGATCATTTTGTGCTTTAGGTGTGTTTATTTAAATGCAAAATATTGGAGGCAGTAGTGAAATGGTGAGGGGTGATGGCGGAGGAGTGTCCATGGCAGAGTCCAGTCTATTAGTCTCACAGGTGCATTGCCCATATGGGCATAGGAAGTGGAGCTGGGGCAGTTTATTTATGGACAGGGTGACAAAGTGGGACAGTAGGATGACAATCAGGGTGGTCTCATTTCTTGGCGGGGATCTTGGCATCGTTCTCTGTCTTGTTCCTGGATCTCAGGGACCGTTTGCGGGGTGGTTCTCTGTCTGCAGGGGGTGGGGTGCTGGTGTGGTGGTCCTGTGGCGGGGCGTCCTGTCCACTAGCGCCGGCGGAGGTGGTGGGCAGTTCATCGTCCATGCTAGTGTCAGGGGCCCCTTGTAGTGCCACAGTGTCCCTCCTGGTGTTGAGTACCTCCTTCAGCACCCCTACAATGGTGCCCAGGGTGGAGCTGATGGTTCTGAGTTCCTCCCTGAAGCCCAAATACTGTTCCTCCTGCATGCGCTGGGTCTCCTGAAACTTGGCCAGTACCATTGCCATTGTCTCCTGGGAGTGGTGGTATGCTCCCATGATGGAAGAGAGGGCCTCGTGGAGAGTGGGTTCCCTTGGCCTGTCCGCCCCGGTCGCACGGCAGCCCTCCCAGTTCCCCTGTGTTCCTGGGCCTCCGTCCCCTGGACCGTGTGCCCACTGCCACTGCCCCCAGGTCCCTGTTGTTGTTGGGGTGGTGGGTTATCCTGGGTTCCCTGTAGTGGTGGACACACAGCTGATTGACGGGTCCTGGGGATGGAGGTATGGGCCCGCTGGGTGGGTGCTGTGCTGGTGTTTCCAGAGGGGGGGAGGTCTGTGGCGGCCTGTGCCTGTGTGAGGGGAACCGACTGTCCAGAGGTCCCCGATGGTCCGGGCTGGTCATCTAGATCCAGTTGGACAGAGGTGCTGTCATCACTGTGGGCCTCTTCTGTGGGTGGAGTGGACATGTCTGGACCCTCCTGTCTGGTGACGTTGGGTAGGTGTCCTGCGCAGGGGTGGAAAGGCATGATGATTTGCATTTGTGTGTGCCATGGTGTGCAATGGGTGGGTGACCGTGTACCCCAGTGCTGCCATTCCTGTGTGGGAGCTTGTGTGATGATGGTTTAGGGGGGTGTATGGCTATGTGCAGTGTGCATGCTTTGGGGATGGGTGTCCATGCCTTGTTGTTGCATGCAGGGCTTGGTGTTGGGATGGGTGGTTTGTGATATTGGTACATTTGTGAGGAGTTGGTGTTATGGGGGTGAGGGCGAGGGTGGGGGTATGTGATAGCATGTAGGTAGGGTGGGGGATGTAATAGGAAAGATTTGACTTACCAGAGTCCATTCCTCCATCTACTCCTGCGAGGCTCTCAGGATGCAGAATCGCCAAGACCTGCTCCTCCCATGTTGTTAGTTGTGGGGGAGGAGGTGGGGGTCCGCCGCCAGTCCGCTGAACCGCCAGGTGGTGTCTTGACACCACGGAACGCACCTTCCCCCGTAGGTCGTTCCACCTTTTCCTGATGTCCTCCCGATTTCTTGGGTGTTGTCCCACTGCGTTGACCCTGTCCACTATTCTTCGCCATAGCTCTATCTTCCTTGCAATTGAGGTGTGCTGCACCTGTGATCCGAATAGCTGTGGCTCTACCCGGACGATTTCCTCCACCATGACCCTGAGCTTCTCCTCCGAGAATCTGGGGTGTCTTTGCCGTGCCATGAGGTGGTGTAGGTGATGCATTGGGTAGAGTGTGTGGTGATAAGTGAGGTGATATGTAGTGGTGTGTTGTGTGAGGTGCGTGGAAGTTGTGTGGGTGATGGTGTTATGTGCCTGTGGATGCTGTTGTACTTGCTGGTGGTGTCTCTCTCTGGCCTTCTTTCTGTAATTTTTGTCATGGGGGTTTGTGGGTGATGTGGGTGTGTGTTTTATATTGTAAAGGGTGTGTGGGAGTGGTGTGTGTATGTGTCTCTGGTGTGTGTATTTTGAATTGTCCAATGTGGGAATGTTTTGTAGAAGTGTGTGTATTTTGAGCGCGGCGGTGTGTACCACCAATGGAATACCGCAGTTGAAAGACCACTGCGTGGATTCGTGTGTCGTGATAGTGTGGGCGTATTTCTGTTGGCGTGACGGTGGAGGTTTTGTTATCGCCAGTTTGGATGTCACAACTCCTGTGGGTGTAACATCTTCAGCCTGGCAACACACCTCAAGGCCCTCCCCCTTGTGAAGAGGGGGAGTGGCAATCATTGCCTCTGACCTGTGCGCTTAAATGCTAAGCCCTGAAGTGGCCAAAGCCAAGTGTCAATCACTGGCAACTCCTTACAGAATGGAATGGGGTCAGTAACTCTCACTGACACCATCCAACCCTGTGACAAGTAGGGACTGCTGCCTCCCCAGATTAAGACAACAGTTCAGGGTCATCCGAGGCAGAGCTGCATAGGTGGGTGTGATTTTTTTTAATGTTTGGTGCATACGTGCATGAATATATGGGTGTGAGTGTTGTGAATGGATATGTGCATGTGCGCACATGTGTGAATACTTGGGCGTGAGACAGTGCTTATGTGTGTGTTTGTGTCTCGTCTGCACCCCTCCCTGATATAAGTACCAGCCGCCACTGCAAAATGGCTGACAACCTCAGTAGGAGCATGGGCCACACACTAGTGTCATCACCAACACAATGACTCCTTAACATAATTCCGAGTGATAAAAAATGGAAACTGAAAATCAGATTTATAAGTTTGGTACCGGTTTTGAAAACGAGTAGGATCGGCATACAGTGGTTATGTTTGCAGGTACTGACAGTAGCGGAATGGGAAAGAGGCCTTAACGAATGGGCCCTGACAGAGAAGGTCCGTGTGACGGCAACTAGATGAGACCCGACGGTGGTGGAGGACTTGGTTTACTGGGCAGAGATGCTGGATTGGTTCACCTACCCACATTAGGATTATCCATCTTCCCAGTGGTTTCTTGCTCACAAGATGAGGCTGAAATCTTACAAATGTAAGAGTGGAAACAGAGTTAGAATTGTAAATCCATTTACAGAGCAGGGTAAGATGGACATGAGAACAAATGGGGAACTGGATGTAGCCATAGAGCTCAGGAACCCTCCTGGAGTGTGTGGGCTCAGATGCTACTAAGGGAAGATGAAATACTGTGTGGTGTTTCTCTTTGTCACCAAAGTAAATCCTTAACAGCTATGCAATGCGGGGGGCAGCATAGGGGGGAACTATGCCAGTTTTGGTTGTGTACACTTTAAATACATGTTCTCATAAATTAAAAATAAGGACTGTAAAAAAAATCTCAATGGAGTTTGCAGATCTATTAACTGAGTTGAAGGATATTGGATATTGATGTTGGACATTTCATTCTATGGTAGAAATAATGATGATACTGGCACTAACTCTAATTCCAGATCTGTGGAATTTAAAGACTCTTTTGTTTCAGCTGATGCACAAATTCCAAATGTTGTAAGACATAGGAAGGCATCTCAACTTAAACACCTGGAAGGCTATGCCTAACTACACATTTGCATGTTACATTTACTGTCTGAAAGTGATTTGCACTTGTATATAAGAGAGATGTGTTATAGTTGTTCTTTGCACTTGTGATTGCCTGCATTACCCCTTTCTGATGGACTACATTTCAGCCTCTCAGCACCCAGTGCATGCCCAACACTATCTGTTGTTCTGTGTCACTTAGAGTTTATCTTGAATTTTTACATACTGTGCTGTGTGTTTTGTGCCCATTGCCGCATGCATACCAGTCTCAGCTGTTCTCTGTGTTCCCTGAGCATTCAGGCTTGTGTTGTGGTTTTATGAGAGGTCTTGAGGGTAGCTGGGAGGCGGGTTGCTGGTGGTGTGCTCTGTGGTGAAGGCTAATTAGAGAAAATTCACACCTGCTAAGTGATAAGCCTCTTTAAAAGATTTCCTTGTTAGAGTTACCCTACCTCCCTGGCGGAATTGAGACAGTGCATGCACTTGAAGGCGCAGGCATGACCGATATGAGTAGGCACAAAGGGAGACACAGGCATAGCAACTGAGAACACAGTAAACATCAGCACACCAAGTATGAGTACAGGAGACATTGTCTCCTAGTTTACCACCTCCTGTTAGAGTATTGTTGCCACCTAACCTTTCTATTACTTGTGACATCCGCAGATTGAAGAGCTAAGAGAAAAGTACTAGGGGAAATGGCTAATAGAATATAACCATCTTTAGTACAAGTGAAGACAACAGTGAGGCCTTCTAGCTGTTTTACCATTAATCATGACCTACTTTGGGCCAGGAGTACACTCTGCTCCACCAGCCTGCCTCTGTGCCCCTGACCCCGCCGTTTGCTGCAATAGAAGTTCGAGGCTCTCCACCACCCGCAGGCACCTGCCTGCGCCTCATCCCTGGTGCCTAGCGGTAGGCGTGTCTGGTATCCCCTGCAGCCCCGCCCACCTCACGCCCCCATTGGACACTCCCTCCCGCCTCCCAGCTGCTCCTCCCTCCCACCTCCTCTTCTTAATGGCAGCTGCTGTGCGGCCGAACCGGAGGCGCGCCAGAGGCAAGCCCGTCTGCGCCCGTCCGCACCTGGACCGCGCCCAGCGCCTGTCCCCCTGGTCCATGCTCCTCCGGCCCCCCCAAGCGCCACTACTCCTCCACAGAACTCCTTGCTCAAAACCCAGGCCAGCACCCTGCCTGCACCCAGGCCAACCCCAAACACACACACGGACCTTTCACATGCCACCCATGCCATTTCTCCTGCACTCACACGAGCACCAGCAACACCAACACCAACAAGCACCACAACAACACCAAACCCCACAATCACCTCAACTGCATCCTCCTTAACACCCGCTCCGTCCACAAGCATGCTATCGAGCTTTGGGACCTGCTCACCACAAACTCTCCTGACATTGCCTTCCTCACTGAAACATGGATGATCTACTCATCAGAACCCGACATCGCCAGAGCCATCCCAGAAGGTTACAAAATCACCTATAGAGACTGCACCAACAAACCAGGAGGAGGTATCGGCATATTACACAAAAACTCGATAAAAATGTCCACCAACACCAACGACACCCTAGACAACGCAGAACACCTACACTTTCAAGTACACATCAACGCCAACACCACCCTTAGAGCAACCTTCATCTACAGACCACCAGGACCCCGCCCCCCATTCTGTGACACCACTGCTGATACTATTAGTTCCCACTCCCTCACCTCCACAGACTACATACTCCTGGGTGACCTTAACTTTCACCTGGAAAGCACCCACGACTGCAACCCCACAGCCCTGCTGGACAACCTTGCAAACCTTGGCCTCAAGCAACTGGTCACCTCACCCACCCACTCAGCGGGACACACGCTAGACGCCATCTTCACCTCCAGCAGCCACATCACCTTCACTCACACCACCAAACTCCACTGGACTGACCACCACTGCGTCCACTTCTCCTTCATGAAACCCACCACCCACCACCAACACACTACACCCCACCGCAAGTGGAACAAGATCTTCAATGAACACCTGATCTCCAACCTCGCACAAGCTCCACCTCCCATCACCAACTACCCCAACACCGCCGCCCTCAACCTCACGCGATGGCTAGAAACTTGTGCAGACTCCCTCGCCCCTTTGAAAACAAACAACAACACCCGCACCATCAAGACCGCCCCCTGGTTCACCACGGAACTTCAGTTTTCCAAACAAGAACGCCGAAAAATTGAGAAAGCCTGGTGCCAAAAACCCTCAATGAGCAACTTCTCCACCCTCAAAACAGCCATGCACAAACACCACCAACTCATTCGGACCACCAAACGGTCCTTCTACAAAGAACGCATAGACAACAACACGCACAACAGCAAGGAACTTTTTGGCATCATCAAAGGACTCACCAAACCCAAATCCTGCACCATCGATCCTCCACACTCCCAAGACCTCTGCAACTCCCTCTCCAACTACTTCCACCACAAAATCGCAGACATACACAACAGCTTCACATCATCAGCACCCGCCATCACAACTACCGATACAACCAACACCACAACACCCTGCCGCACCAACCTACTGAACACCCGGACCCCCACCAACAACAAAGAAATCGGCAAAACCATGAGCTCCATCCACTCAGGCTCCCCAACAGACCCTTGCCCCCACCACATCTTCAAGAAGGCCAGCCAAATCATCGCTTACCAGCTCCAGGCCGTCATCAACAGTTCCTTTGACACCGCAACCTTTCCAGGTATTTGGAAGCACGCCGAAGTTAACGCTCTTCTCAAAAAACCTAAAACAGACCCTGAAGACCTCACAAACTACCGACCCATTTCTCTTCTCCCCTTTCCCGCAAAGGTCGTGGAGAAGATAGTAAACGTACGACTGTCTCGCTTCCTAGAAGACAACAACATACTTGACGTCTCCCTGTCTGGATTCCTCAAGAACCACAGCACTGAGACTGCCCTCTTCGCCTGCACAGACAACATCAGGACCAGATTACACAAGGGCGAGACCGTTGCCCTCATCCTCCTAGACCTCTCTGCAGCTTTTGACACTGTATGCCACCAAACCCTCCGCACACGCCTTTTCGACGCCGGAATTCGCCACAAAGCCCTGGACTGGCTCACCTCTTTCCTCTCCAAAAGAACCTAAAGAGTTTGCCTCACTCCTTTCCGGTCTACAGCCACCAAGATCATCTGTGGGGTCCTCCAAGGATCCTCCCTCCGCCCCACCCTCTTCAACATCTACATGGCTCCTCTCGCCAACATCCTCCGCCCCACGGCATCACCATCATTTCATATGCTGACGACACCCAGCTCATCATCTCCCTCACTAGGAACCCAGCCACCGCCAAGAATAACCTGCACGCCGGACTCCTCGACATCGCCTACTGGATGACAGCAAGCCTCCTCAAATTGAACTCAGACAAAACAGAGATCATCATCTTCGGCCCCAACAAGGCAGCATGGAACGACTCTTGGTGGCCCACCACCCTCGGACCACCCTCAACACCCATGCAACCTTGGCATCATACTGGACTCGTCTATCTCCATGACCCAGCAAATCAACGCTATATCATCCTCCTGCTTCAACACCCTTCGCATGCTACGCAAAACTTTCAAATGGATTCCTTTAGAAACAAGAAGAACAGACACCCACGCCCTCATAAGCAGCAGACTGGACTACGGCAACGCCCTCTACGCAGGGACCACAGCCAAGCTGCAAAGATAAACTCCAGCGAATCCAGAACGTAGCCGCACGTCTCATCCTCAGCCTCCCTCGCCATGGACACATATCCACCCACCTCAGATCCCAACACTGGATAATTTTCAAAACCCTTGTCTATGCTCACAAAGCCCTCCACGACACTGGACCGGCCTACCTCAACGAACGAGTCAACTTCCACATACCAACTCGACAGCTCTGCTCCGCCGACCTCGCCCTCGCTACAGTCCCCTGCATCCAACGCACCACCTCCGGCGGCAGATCCTTCTCCCACCTCGCCGCCAAGACCTGGAACTCCCTCCCCACCAACCTATGCAAGACCCAGGACCTCCTAACCTTCAGAAAGCACCTAAAAACATGGCTTTTTGAGCAGTAACCGGGCATTCACCCCCCCCCCACGCCTTGAGACAGTACCAGTGAGTAGCGCGCTTAAGAAATGTATTTGATATTGATATTTGAAGGCAGTAGAACGCCAATCATAGGTTGTAGTCAGTTTTCAGCCAACATGTATTTCTTCAAATGGGATTAAACCTTTAACTTCATTAGGGCTGAAATAAAACACATAGACCTCTGACGTAAAGCATTTGACAACAACATCTGTTGTACCACCAGAATCTCACCTAACTTGGGATGAAAACATTCAAGCATCTACATTTTGAGTCATTGTGGTGCAAAAAAATCAATCATACCTACTCATCGTATTGGTAATATTCATGCATCCAAAATAAAAAAAACGAAGATCATACAGCTTCACTAGAATAATTGTGAAAGTGAAAGCCAATAATCAAACAGATTCCTTTGCTGATACATATACAAGACAGCAAAAGGATAAGTCCATTCCCACACAAGCAAGTGGAGCCCAAACTCCTATTAAACCCTGAAAGGGCTGATGCTCAACCGTATACAGAATTATATATATATATTTCATTAACTGCTACTTCATTAAATGCTTATGTCAATCACTAGGCCGAATTTCACTGAGATTCCAAAGGCCTCCCATCACATACCGTATTACTCGGGACATCAATAACAACCTGTGGAATTAGTTATCAACCGATTCAATGTATCACCAATTAGTCTTAAGACATTCCAATACCAAAAGCCAGTACCATTCCATACCAATCGACATCTGCGGAGCCACAACTCACCCAAGTGTTAAGTCGTATCCAATCTCTCCAGTCCCTCCGTGTACCGGAACCAATTGTCGCCTCGTATTCTATTCCAAAATGTTATATAAGAACCTATGGTAAAATTAAACCCAGCCAAAATAAGATATACTAAAAGAATGTATGTTTCCAAATGTACCTCATAGCCAAAACTTGTTGCATGTTGAAGCGAGTGCTCTCTTGTCTGGCGTCCCACACCAGCGCTATTAGGACGCCTCATATCTTTTAGAGCAGAATGTAAAAAAGTAAAGAGGGACCATGCCTCAGCCTTTATAACAGTGTGAACTTAATCGTGGTTCCCATGTTGGCATGGTGACACTCCGTATCTTTTCTAATGTGTTTCACACAGAATAAAAAAAAAGGCACACACCTTAAAATCCAAATCAAAGTGCATTGACATCCAGAGTCTCGGTTCTCTATTCAACAACCCGTGGCCTATCTAAACATTCCAAATCATGTAGTACTTACGAAAAAATATTTTTCTGTGGCCAGACATATAGAACATAGTCCGTATAGTCACATGATCTACAAAATAAATAAGGAGTCCCGTCTCATGACTAAATCCAAAAATTCTTAACTAGTCCAAGGCTATCCAAAACTGTAGAAGCAATAAAAAAAAACATTATGTTACAAACAGTGCTACTCATGCAAAATTACAATTTTCAAAGACTTCTGACCATCTTATGAAGTGAACCCATGCCTGTGTGGGAATCAGATTTGCACATAAATGGATATACAGAATCACTGTCATTGGAGGTATTGTCTTACATGTACCTCTACGGCCCTTAACAGTGTGATTTACATGTAGCTAAATTCCAGATAAACCAGTTCAATTAATTGAATTAGTTGGGTCCTCTGGCGACCATAGAGGATACAAATATAACCATCAATAATATGTTTGATACCAACAACAAACATAGAATATTGAATTATGTGTCCCATTTTCTAAGTAGCAACATATTTAGGGGCTAGTAGTCCTTGGAAAATTGGAGGTTGAGACCGTGACCCACCCATTCCTAAAATTAATCCTAATCTCCGGGAAAGTATTCCAATTCATAATCAGTGTTCAAACCATTTTCTAATGCCTTCAAACGCATTATCCACATGGCTTCCTTTCGCATAAGGTTCAATTCTCTGTTGCCCCCTCAAGGGTCTCTCGGTATCTGTTCAATGCCATAGAATCGAAAGTCTTTGTTAGATCCTTGTGCGCTACACTAACTGATGTGCACTGACACTGGACATTTGTCATTCCCTTGTTTGAGTGCTCTTATGTGTTTGCTAATACTAATCCTGAGGGCACGAATTGTACTGCCAACATAAATTCATTTACACTTGCATTCAATGATATATATCACATAATTCATGTTACAGTTAATATTGGACTGAATACGGAAGGTCTGATTACCATTCTTTCCAAAATACTTTCTTTCATGAAATGTCCATTTACAGACACCACGTTGACCACACTGGTAAAAGCTTGCATATTCTTCGATAACCAGTGGTCCTGTGCTGCATGTGTAGGATAGCTCGGGTTCAAAATGTTCCTCAATGATATACCCTTGCAATAAGTCACATCTGGTCTATCCGTGATACAGTCTTTTAAAGTGTTTTCCGCCTCCAAAATATGGCAATGTTTTTGCATGCTACACACCAAGGCATTAGAAACACCTGTGTAGCTGGTAATCAGGCGTACTTTATCCACTTCCTTTCCCCTCTTCTGGGTATATTTTAACGTGTCACCCCTTGGTATTTTAAGAGCTTTATTTTATGCCAATCTAACATTTTGTGTTCGATAACCTCTTGGAATAAAACTTGTACCAATATCCATGACCCACTTATGAAAATCCACTTCCTTACTACAATTGCGTCTGGCACGCATTATCTCCACAAATGGTATGGATCTGATCTCATGTTTGGGTTGTGCATTTAATGCGTTCAAAATGGCATTGCAAGACGTTACTTTACGATATAGCCTGCTTTGTATAGCATTACCTTCGATGAATAGTTCTACATCCAAGAAAACTATACTCGTTTGACTGTATTGATAGGTAAATCTGATATTTGCATCATTCATATTGAGGTATTCACAAAATTCTGTTAACTCACTTGGGGTGCCTGCACAAATCATGAAGCAATCATCAATGTATAGACCCCAATATAAGACAGAAGTGTTTCACCTGGCGCCTCCTGGGCCCCAGAGCCACTCCACCTCTAGCCACCGCATAAAGAGGTTTGCGTAGGGAGAGAACGTGGAGCCCATAGCCACCACTTGTTTCTCTTTATACCACTCTTTTTTAAACAGAAAAAGTTATTTTAAATCAAATCCACCATAGATAGTAGCATTTCCGTATGTTCCCATAAACTGGCTGATCTCGTGTTGAGAACATGTTGCAATGCATGTATACGCAAGTTATGTCTTATGCTGGTATATAATGAAACAACATCTAATGTTACCATGCTCATGCTAGAATCCCATTGGACATCACTCAACAGGCTCAATATATGTTTAGTATCCTTGATGAATGGTGGAAGATTCAATACAAAAGGTTGTATGAATATATCAACAAACTCTGATATTCTTTCTGCAGGTCCCCCTATGCCAGAAACTATAGGCCTACCAGGAGGAAAGGGGAGATCTTTATGAATCTTAGGTAAGATGTACAAACAAGTTTACCGGGGACGGTGCACCCGTATATACATGTACTCATCTTCATCCAGTAGACATTTGTCATACCACATCGTCAGATATTTATTCACTTTACTGGTAAGATCAAAGATGGGATTAGGCGTCAATTGCTCATAACAGGTAACATCTTCTAGTTGTGTGTATAGCTTGTGTTCATAGTTTCTACAATTCATAACTATAATATTCCCACCTTTGTCCGCTTGTCTTATCAGACTACTATCTTTTTGCAGTGTTTTCAATGCATCCTGTTCCTTACGGCTAATACACTAAGGGATCCAGACACACTTAACACCCTTTTCTGATCCACATCATCTAAGTCTTTACGCACCAATTTATAGAATACCTTTATACCATTATCATTGGCCAGACTTGTAGTCCATTTAGATTTGTTCATAAAACCACTAGTCAGTTTGGATATTCAGATCCCCCAAAATCTTAGATACTGTTGCAGGGTCATCTTCATTGTCTTGAATAGAGAATGCACTGTACTCTCCGTGTTGCTGTGATAGGATAGACCTTTTATTAGTTGGAGGATTCATTTTGAAGAATTTTTTTAGGTTTAAGACGTCTAACATATTTGTACAAGTCTATCTTAGACTTGCAGATGTCACCGATGTACATAGGGCAGAAACCTAAACCTCAAGGGTGAAATCCTATCTGGAGTGTGTACCTCATCTGATAAGTTGACTACAGTAACTCCTTGGCCCGAGACCAGCCCTACCTCTTCTTGTCCCAGGATCTTGTTTCCATACCGATTCTCCCTCTGGGAGCTGCCTCCTCTCTGGGTTTTCTTGTGGGGTCTCCCCTCCTGTTCTGTCCTTGGTTGCCTCGTTTGATCCTCTGCACTTCCCATAAAAAGTGTTGTCATGAGCCAATCTATTTTGTCTACATGTTCCTTCACCCCCGCCCGTTCCACTGTCACTGGTCGGTGGTGCACAAAAGGGAAGTAGAATCTGAACTTACAGATCTTGCCACTTTTGTCTCCCTATTATCTGTCTGTATCAAATAATCATATTTCCTGGAGAAAATAAATACGCTTCCACACCGATAATCAGCTTCATCTCTTTTCAACTTCCTTGCATTTCTTTGTTTAATCTCATCTTGAGGTGGATGGCTGTTGGGGGTCTGAGTGGGAGCGTTTGTGTGTCTGTGGAGGGGGGCAGACAGGGTGGGGGAGGACAAACAGGACATGTGGATGGATGTTGTGGTGGTGTCTGCAAGTGAGGTGGGTGTGCTGCAGGAGGTGGTGATGGTAGTGGTGGTGACTGCGCATGTGGTGTGTCTGCTGTTATGGTGACTGTGGGCAAGGTTGTACAGGTGGCAGGATCTGGGACTGTTGATGCAGTGCATGCAGGTGTGAGTGCTGATGTGACTGTGAGGAGGGAGGAAGAAGGGGAGACAGTGGAGGCAGTGGCTGTTGTGTGTGCATCTGTGTGTTGGCTGTGTGTGTGCTTGTGGAGTGAAGTGTGGTTCCTGTTTGTCTGTGCGAGTCCTGTCTGTTGTTTTGGGTGCATGCTTCCCAGAGTGTGTTCGTAGCATGGGTTGGGGGAGAGGAGACTGGGACTGGGAAGAGGTAGTTGGAGGGGGAACAGAAGTAACAGGGACACTGGCTGCCATCAGAGAGGAGGCCAGAGCCCGAAACGATCTCTGTAGGGTCACCAAGCCACTATGAATGCCCTCCAGGAAGGCATTGCATTGCTGCATCTGGGATGCCAGTTCCTGGATGGCATTCACTATGGTTGACTGCCCTATAGAGATGGATCTCAGGAGGTCAATAGCCTCCTCACTACTGCAGCAGGGCTGACTGGGGCAGGGCCTGAGGTGCCTGGGGCGAAGGAGACAGCTACCCACCTGGGTGACTGGGCACGGGATACTGTGTGGGGGCTACTGGGAGGGCGGTGCTGGTACGGCAGGTGATGGAAGATCCTGTAGCTGGGGTGGTCCCAGAGGGGTCTGCCACCACCAGGGAGCTTCTATCGGAGGAGGGATCAGAGGCTGTTGCATCAGCTCTAGTCTCCCCTGTGGTGCTCCCCTCGCCATCCATCCCACTAGTCCCCTTGTCGCTGTTGGACTCTGCCTCCTGGGTCCCGTGGGCCGCAGCTTCCTCACTCGCCAGTTCCCCTGCACATTTGCCAGATGATGCTAATGCACACATGGACAGGATGACAAAAGGAGAGGGGGGAGGAAAAAAGGGAGCACAGGGCCAATCACAGCACCAAGAGCACAGATGGCATACATATCACAGTCACTCCCTGGGACTAAGATTGGGCAGTATGGACCACAGTGACAAACCATTGCGTAGGTACTATAGCAGGTAGGAACACAAACACTACCATCTGCACACCTACGGGGACCAACTAAGCCCTGTCAGCCATGGTAAGCTACCTACCTAGCAATACCTAAAATGCATACCACGCAACATAGCTAAGCAGGACAAGGCAGGAATGTCTAAACCAGCATATTGGGCATCCACTAACTAGCACAGTGCACCCAAACCCCATGGCAGGCAAGGAATAATGTATACCACACACATACACACTTGTGGCTGCTGTGCTGCCCTCAAGTGCCCATCCAATTCAGGATTGGCCACTGCCAGTATGCAGGCCAATAGAGGGGTCAGGCTCCGACAGGCACCCTTCCCTCATTGGGAGGCTGTCCCCAGCTGGGCCTCCAGGGTCTTCCGGGCCCAGCGTCTCAGATTCTCCCACTGCTTCCTACAGTGGGTGCTCTGCTGGGTATGGACTCCCAGGGTCAGCATGTCCTTGGTGATGGCACGCCACAATCCCTTCTTCTGATGGGCGCTGACCTGCAGAGGAAACACAGACAGAAGGACACCATGAACCAGACAATCTAGCCTGTCACACAAATGGCTTACATACTGCATTTGTCCCACATCAAGCACACACATGACCCGTACCTCTGCACTCACATTGCCTGCAGACATACCCACCCCCAAATGACACACTGCTAGCACACACATACATTTCCATGCAGCCATGTTGCATGCAACGTACCCATGAAGTACTAACCTGTGGGTCTGGAGGCCCATACAACTGCCCATACAGGAGTAGGACCCAATCCACGAGCCTCTCCAAGTCCTCTGACGTGAAGGCTGGGGCCCTTTCTCCTGTTGCACGGGCCATGGCAGGTTCCAGACACAGGTCGCAGCAGCACACGCAGTGGAGATGCTGTTGAGTGGAAAGTCAGGGATCAAGTGAAGTGGTAGAAAGAAAATGGCAGTCACGACCGCGGCTGTGAACACCGTCACCGCCGGCATTGATTATCATTGGTTCCCGTACTCCATAGAGCAAAATGTTATCCAATGAGGAATTGCACGGTGGTGCAGGCCACCTTCCACCATGTCTCCTAACGCCGGAGGAGTGAGGTCTCTTCCACCTGTCCCTGCACACAGGACAGGCGATTGCCCTTTCCTAATGCTAGTACTCATGTATTGAGTTGATATGTGCGACTTAGGTGTCAACTGTACACACCTAGACAATTCTAGTGTCCTACATAAATACATGCTCTGTGTACTCTGATGTTGTGTGTCCATAGGTCCTGTTGTCACACCCATTTTACTTTTGGCTCACTTAGGTACCAACCACTTCGGAGGAATAGGAGAGGGAGGCAAGCACCTGTGTACAGACCCCTTGTGGCCTTGGCTACACTGGAGGACAGGCACATCATACTCACCTATTGTCTGGACAGGGCCACAATAACAGAGCTGTGTGCACAATTGGAGCCTGATCTACTACCTGCTATCTGTTGCACCACAGTAATCCCCCCTCTTGTGCAGGTGAACTCAGTGCTCCATTTCCTGGCTACTGGTTCTTTCCAGGTGGCGGTGGGCTTGGCTGCAGGAATGTCACAGCCAATGTTCTCGATTGTGATTGCAAGGGTTTTGGCTGCCTTGCTCTAACACGTGCAGCTACATCGCATTTCCCCAGGTTGATGATTTTCCTACTGTGAATGCTAGATTCTATGCAATGGGATGCACACCACATGTGATCGGGGCTATTGAAGGGACCCACATTGCCTTAGTCCCTCCCAGGGCAAATGAACAGTTGTACAGGAATAGGAAGACTTTCCACTCCCTCAATGTCCAGACGGTATGCCTTGCTGACCAGTACATCTACCACATCACTGCCAAGTATCCTGGATCTGTGCATGATGCCTTTGTCTTGAGGAATAGCATCGTCCCACAGGCGATGGCATGATTACAGGGGCACAGAGTGTGGCTCATAGGTGAGCTTGAGTCCCCACCCAATGTATGTCAGTGTATGCCTACTGGAGTCATACCCTATGCCATTGTGCATGGCTACTGTGTGTCCCTCACTTCTTCCAGGTGACTCCGGATACCTAAACCTTTTCTGGTGGTTGACCCCTGTCAGGCATCCGAGAACAGGGGCTGAGAATCGGTACAATGATGCTCATGGGCGTACCAGGAGGACTGTTGAACGCACCTTCGGTCTCCTGAAAGTCAGGTTCAAGTGCCTTCATTTGACAGGTGGATCCCTATGTTACACCCCTGAGAAGGCATGCCAGATTGTGGTGATCTGCTGTGTGTTGCACAATTTGGCCCTCAGATGCCATGTGCCCTATCTGCAGGAGGATGGGGGTGATCAGGACACACCTGTGGCAGCAGTGGACACTGAGGACAGTTAGGAGCTGAGGAAGAGGAGGAGGGTGTGGAGAGCAGGACACATCATCTAGTAGTACTTCCAATGACACTCAGGTATGACTGTTGATCTATACCTGTCTCCATTTAAGTGATGCGCTGTGGCTGTAGTATTATGCCACTCACAACCTTTGCATACCAATTGACTGTCAACTATGGATTCCCTTATTGCAGATGTAGGTGTGGTTACAACAGTGTACTGATGTGATGACTACAAACTGCTGAGACACATTTGTTGGATGGATTGACACATTTCTGGACATTTTCAAAGGTTCATGCAGGTAAATACAGTTCAGTACATTTCTTACTGATATAGCACTATTACTCAAGTTGTGTTCAAGGGTGTTTATTTGACTTTACAAAAAAAAAATGGAAAGTGCAATGGAGTGGGGTGATGGCTGGGAAAAGCCCAGTGTAGTGGCCCAGTCTGTTTGTAGCACAGGTCCAGTGTCCAAGGGGCCATAGGAAGAGGAGCAATAACAGTCCAAACTGAACAAGGTGACTCAGTGGAACACAAGGGGGACATTTTGGAGAGGCTCATTTCCTGGTGGTGGTCTTGGTCTTGGCAAGTGTCTCTGGTGTCTGTCTGGGTCATAGGGAAAGTTTGCGGGGTGGTTCACCTTCTGCAGATGGAGGGGTGCTGGTGGCCTGTGGGTCCTGTGGCAGGGCCTCCTGTCCACTAGCTGCAACAGATGTGGAGGGCTGGTCAGTAAACTGGCTAGTGGTAGGGGCTGTTGTGCTGTGTACTCCTGCATGATGTTTGCCATGTCACTCAGCACCCCTGCAATGGAGGCCATGGTGGTGTTCAAGGCCTGCAATTGTTCCCTGACCTCCTGGTGGTGTTCCTCCTGCAGCCACTGGTTCTCCTGCATGATGTTTAACACCTGACCCATTCTGTCCTGGCATTGTTGGTATGCCCCCAGGACATTTGTGAGTGCCTCCTGGGCAGTTGATTCCCTGGGCCTGTTCTCCACCTGGCACACAGCTGTCCTCTGACTGGCCCTGCCCCCCTGTGTGTGTGTCCCATGAACAGTGTGCCCACTCCCACTTACACCAGGACCCTCATCGTCTTGCCTGTGTGGTGTGGACTTGGATCCCTGTATAGGTGGGCACACTACTGAATTACGTGTCCTGGGGACAGAGGTTTGGGGATGTTGACTGGCTGCTGTGGTGTTTGAGTCTGAGGAGGGGCCCTGTGGTGGACTGGCTGTGGGATGTGGTAGCCGACTGACCAGTGGTCCCAGATGGGCCAGGGAGTTCATCCAGATCGAGAGCATCAGAGCTGCTTTCATCACTGAGGGTATCTTCTGGTGGGGCACTGGGTTGCTATTGCACCTCCTCGCCGCTGAGATTGGCTTGTGCACCTCTGGGGATGTAAGTGATTTGTTAGGTTAATTGTCTGTCACATATTCCGCATTTGTAGCTTTCCCAATGTTATTGGTGTTGTCCTCCCACCTTTGGCAGTGCATGGTGAGGTATTGTGGGATTGGTAGTTCTCCATGCTGTCCATGCATTGGTGGTGGGTGTGCATGCATAGCTGGGAAGGATGTGCTTGCAGTGGGCATGCCATGCAGGGGTGGACATTTAGATGTGGTAATTAGGGTAGTTCACTGTGTGGGATGGAGTGGGGTGAAGGGAGTCAGGGTGAGGGTGTGTGTTGGCATGCAAATATGGGGTGGTAGTAGGTTGTTAAAGGTGACTCACCAGTGTCCAGTCCTCCAGCTACTCCAGTGAGTCCCTCAGGATGCAGTATTGCCAAGACTTGCTCCTCCCATGCTGTCAGCTAAGGGAGGTGGGGGTCCACCGTCAGTCCTCCTAAACGACCAATTTCTTCCAACTGGGCTACCCTCCCATCACAGTTCCTACAGTGGGCTGGAAATGATGACCACCCCCCATGACACACACACGCCATCCCAGTGGCCTATCACTACTATAACGAAAACTTTCACACCTCATCTCGCCCGCAACATGCATCACCTCACTCCCCCTCACCATGAATGCCCAACCACACTACTCACGCCTTCACACCTCATCCTCACACAGACCTGACCTGCTGTACTCTCTGTGTGTTCACTCCTATCTATTCATGCCCCAGCTTGCAAACCTGTCCCTAGTTTCTGTTACCACTTCAGTGTGCCTCCGTTTCCTCAGCAACTTCAACGATCACGCCTGTGTCCACACCACAAATTTATAGCACATATATTAACAAGTTCAATCTTTAATTAATAACACTTGCAATGTGTAATAATGTGTTTGAATACCCTACTGAGTACTGCTAAGTGTAACTGTTGATGCTTCTGTAAAACCCAATAGAAACATTTTAAAATGCAGTACCTAGGAAAGGGATTGGGGGAAAAGTCACTGTCTCCCTCCAGTTGTTACTGACCAAACTCTTAAAAATAACTAGACAGTGCTCCACAGTTAAAAATGATTCTCACACGTTTAAGGCAGAGCTCCAGATCACTTTTAAATGTTAAAATTCGAATTTGCCAATTTTAATGAATAATTGAGGCTTGTGATGCCCACAGAAGTTAGGGACCGACTGACTGGCAAAGTCACTTGGCAGAGGAAATATTCCTGAGGAAAATTGATTGCACTACAAAACATAATTTTAAACAAAGTAACTAGGAATCACCACCAACTTATTAGACCAACTGAAAGATGTATTTGACCTATATTCTGCTGTTCAAAATGCAACAGAGACAGGTACAGTGACTGTGGGGAAAGCTTTTCTTCAAGGGTTGCTTCCTTGGATACAGAAGCAGTTGCATACAGTTTGTGTGGGCTGGCAAAATATAGGTTCATTGGAGATGGTCACTGTAGGAAAGTAGCACCTTTCTTGCATTGTTATCCCCACGTTTTGACTGGGGTCAGAGTGTTTAGACTGTAGTACACTGGGATCCTGCTAACCAGGACCCCAGTGTCAGTGCTTTCTCCTCTAAATTTAGTTGTATGGTAACTTTTACACCCCACAAATGGCATACTGGTGCACCCATGTAAGTCCCTAGTATATGGTACTTAGGTACCTAGGGCATTGGTACACCAGGGGTCCCTCATGGACTGCAGCATGTCTTGTGCCACCCATGGACGCCCATGCAAACTGTGACTACGCGCCTGCCATTGCAGCTTATGTGAAATGGTGCATGCGCCTTTCACTCCAGATATAAGCTTTACCTTATATCATGGTCACGGCACTCTGACCCTGTAAGTCACACCTAAGGTAGGACCTTTAGCCCAAGGGCAGGGTGCATGGTTCTAAGTGTGAGGGCACCCCTACATGAGGAGAGGTGCCCCTACAAACCACAGACTCCATTCCCTGGGCTTTGTAAGGGTGGGGAAGCCATCTTAAGATATGTAGTGGACACTGGTCAACACAAGTGATCTAACTACATAATGGCTTCCCCACCATAGGCATGTTTGGTATCAAACATGTTGGAATCATGCAACTACACCAATTGCAGTGCTAGTTGCATGATACCAAGTTCTCTGGGGGTTCCTTAGGGGATCCCCCTTGTATAGCATTGCAAGGTCTGCATATCAGGCCGTGCTGCTGCCGACCCCAGACACTGTTCTGCCCTCCTGCTGCTGAGTCTAACTCAGGCAGGGGAAGGCAGAACAAAGGATTTCGGGTGGGACAGGGGTGTGACCACTTCTATAAAATTAGGTGTCTCTGGGCTGGGGTGGGGGTGTCTCTGAGCACCACTAGAGTGCTTTGAAGGGCACATTTGGTGCCCTCCTTACATAAACCAGTTTGCATCAGTGCAGGATTCCTCGGGTCCCGTTTTGGCACAAAACTACAGAAAGAAAAGGGGAGTGACCACCCCCCTTCCAGCTCCTCCCCTATGGAGGTACACAGAGCTCTGCCAGGTGGCCACTTGATTCTGCCATCTTGGAAATAAGATGAGCAGAGGCCCCTGGGAACATCTGACTCATTAGTCAAGTTGGATGACGTCCGTGACACCATTTGATAGGTGGGAAACTGCAGTAAGTGTCCGACTCCCTTCCTGGGTTACTTAAGGGTGCCCCTGAGGGTGGGACAATAGATTTGTCTGCAAGACTGCAGGAACCATCTGCAAGTCTCCTCTGCAAGACTCTTCCGAAACCTGGACACCGGAACCACTGCTGTTCTTTACTGGGACAAGAAGCAAGACTGTAACCAATAGGAGGGCTCCCACTGCAACTTTGTTTCCAAGTTCTGCAACCCTGTGGCCGTGCATCCTTCAGAGTCACTGGGACTCTGCCTGAATTTAGGAAAGCAAGAAGGAATCTCCCTTGGAATGAAGGAGTCCTCCCCTGCATCTGCAGGCACTTTAACAACGATGACTGGCTTGTGGATCCTGCCGTCTCACGGACTCTCCAGTGCTCAGCAATACAGGTGGTGGTTCCGTGGCTTTCAAGAGGTCTGACCTGTCTTCCTTGTATCTTGGAGGTTTATGGTCCCTCACTGGAGCTGCTTGGCTAGAACCCCTGTGCACTGAGTCTGCTTGTCGTTGCCGAAGCTTCTTGGCTCTTCAGCCCAAAAGACCTCCTAGATCAAAGAAGTCCCAGCCTCCAGCACTCTCCACTTCAAAGAACAGTGTCCTCTCAGCAACTCCTGAGATGTGGGCATCCCTCTGTGTGCTGCTGAGGCCTCCCTGTGAGTCCCTGTGCCTGCTGCCAGAGGGTCCTTCTAGGGTGCTCCAACGATTACTTCTGGCACTCTTGCTGGCCATCACCTACCTGCCCAGGTTGGGTCACCTGCACCTTGGTGGTCCCCAAATATCCTGCAAACTATATGCAACGCTTCTCTGCATTTGCCAATGATTGTTGGTGGACCCGCTGACCACTGATCCCTCTGCAATTTGACAGCCAGCATGGGACAGCTTGTGGACGACTCTTGGGATCCTCCTGCATCACCTGGACTCCACAGCTGCACTTCTTCATCCACCATCTTTCAAGAAGCATCACAGAGAAAGGTGTGCATTGCCCTCCTCGACCATCTGGGCACCTCTGGGCTGTCTGGACTCTGTCCTCTTCTTCCAGAGTCCATGCCTGGGTTCCACTGACCTGGTCAAAGGGTCATAACAGCAGCTGGACAACTGAGGTTCCCATTCACTTCAGCGGAAGGTTCCAACACAACTTCAAATCTATGAACCTGGCTCCCTGGCATAGGTACTCCACTGCTCTGGGTATCCACGGGTGGGCGCACTATAGAACCTCCCTTGCCCCAGTGGGTTTCCATGGGGTCCTCTTGGAAGAGTCCTAAAATGTGTCCAACAGCGACTTCCCCATGTTAGCCTATAGACACTGTCCTGAGATTTCTACTCCACACCCGGGCGCCTAGGGAATCCTACCTCCTTACCTTTGGGGTTCTAGTACTTCCCCAGTCCTAAGTGTCCTTGGGTGGTAGTATGGGTTGGGGAGTGATTTTCGCATTCCATTTGTTTTTAGTATATGGTTTGGCCTCCCCATAGGGAACCATGGTATTTTATGCCTTTACTTACCTTTTGCTAAGTATAGTTTTGTATGACCATACCTCTAGTTACAAGATATACCAAAGCTAGTTCTAGAGTGTGTGTTATAATAAATATTACATATGTTTCTAACACTGGTGTGGTTCTTTCCTGTGTGTACTTCAGTGACTAGCCTGTGTGGTATTTGCAACCACTTTACACCCTTCTCGCTAAAGCCTTAGCTGCTCTCCACAGCTACGCCTATGAAAGCTCTTGTTATCTAGAGCCACCTACACTATCATTAAGGGTTGCCTCGACTCAGTACAGGGTGCCTCACCTATAGGTGTACACCATATACTGAGCCAGCTTCCTACAGTCACCATAGCCAGTCACTGTTTGTGGACACAGGGGTCACCATGGCCAATCACTGTTTGTCGCTCCAGATTCAATTATTTTAACAAGCAGCCAGAGTGTGAAGGAGGCTGCCAGGAAGAGGAGCATAAGAAGAGGGGGGGTTGGCTCCCCAGAGAAAACCACCTATTTCAGCTGTGTTTCACTTTTGGTGAGTTGGGTCACTGGAGGAGGGATTATTGAAACTGCTCCGGATGTCACATGGACAAAATTAACAAACCTCCTCATTATGATACCTGCACTACTAGGAAAGCCTAAAATACGTTGACTGCTCCTTGCCCCTAATCCCAGCAGATCAGAATGGGATCCAAATGTGTGATTATTGAAAGGTACACCCCATACAATTAGTGATTAGTGGAAGGTACACCCCATACCTTATCAATGGTGGCACCAGCCAATCAGCTTTGAAAATTTCCAATTTCTCTTTACTTCCTCTCTTAGGTAAAATAATCAATGCAGTTGACATTCAGCCCCCTTTCCAATATCTGATTAAAATACCTTTCTGTTCTGCCCCTTTTACTTTTTAACCTTCGAGGTCGCAATACAATCTCCTATGTAAATTGACCTGTACAGTGTATTGTACTTATAAAGGTGTTCACTGAGACAATCATATGGAGAGAAAGCAACAGCTGAACCAAATAGGAACACCTAAGGTTTTTTTGTTACACCAGTTCCCAATCTATTAGTGGCATGGTTCATTATCTGGTCTCGTCCTGGTCTCTAAAAACCAGAATGGGCTCGACAATTTTCCATGGAACACTTAACAGATAATTTTCCTACTTGGGTCTCCTAAGAGCTAAATACACCTTGAGACACGCAGGTATCGCTTTTAATAATGGGTGTTCAGGGCATGGATAAAACAATATGTGAGTGGGGTGTTTGTTGGAGTATGATGGCCCTACACCTTCTTCTTAGTCAACATGTTTCAGTCCTTGTTTTTAGGCCCTTGGGGTCCAGGGATTCCACCAGGACTACAAATAATGTCCTGGATCTCTATTAATGTTGTTGAAATACGTATATCCTCCTAATTATTACAGTTGGGACAAACAACATAGAACATATGTCATGCCTACAAAGAGTGTACTCACCCTATATTGCGACCTCTTGTCTGTGTTCCTGAGAAGAAATATACATACACCGATTGCGAGTTCATAACGTTGTTGTTCCTGTTTTACCTGGACGAATATACTATGGCATATAAAACACTGCACCCTGCAGGCAGTGAATGAATGTCTTGCGATATCCTAGTCAGGGATCTACGTGCTTCCCCATGTAGTTAACACAGAAAGACAAGACCAGTGGGAAACTGCGGAAAAGCACTGCAAACTAGCACAGCAAAACGTGATCAAGTATTAACAATTTTGTTTGATTTTGGGTTTTGTATTTGTGTTGGTAGTGTTATTCCCTGCCTCCATCGATTTCTGTGTGATGCACTTCTAGTGCTTGTGAGTGGCCATGTGTGGTGTGTGACTTACTTCAAGGCTAGGAGCATGTAGATTTAAACCTGTTTGGCCTGTAGTACCACTTGAATAGATGCAGCTATATTTTTTGTGAATTGCAACTAACTTAATCATTTGTAGTGTGTTTCTGTACTTGAATGGTCCTCTCTGTGGCAATCATTGATTTTATCTTTCTTCCACCTACTTTGTATGAAAATGGCCCCAATTTTAGAGGCATTTCCCCTTGCCAGTCCCACACTCACACCTAAAATGAAGGTTTACACACATAGTACTATGCACTTTCGGTGGAGACAATAAGACAGTTTAAGGCATAGATGTATGCCCATAACTCGTTGAATTTCATTTATGAGGACCTCAAGTAGTACTTATGGAGTACTAGTATACATACTCATAAATGCCTCTGTAGATTATGTTACTTAGGCACGCAGTTCAATTCTCAAATTATGCACCACAATGTGTTTTATAATGCCAATTGTGCACTGTCACACTTGCATTTACGTTATTTCTGCTAACGGGCTTTATGGAAAATACATTGAATTAGGGCACCTTAAAGTGTTTGGAAAAAATAATTTCTATAATCAAAATATAGGCTTAAACAATTTGGAGAAGTGTTTTATCTCCCAAGCATACCCCTGTATAACCTGGGTGACCAGCTCGTATCATGTTGATGTGAGCTCAGTGTTTGTTTGTGAATGTGGGACCCAGAGCTTTATCTGCTCGCTACATGACCAGACAGTTCAGAATATTACTGCGTGGCGTTGGTTTTTGGGTTCGGATGTCGAGCCTTGTGTGCAGTGAAAACATGAACGCCCTTGTCTCTGCTCTTACAAATGCAATAGGAGTACCCTAGCCTTAAGGCTGACACTTTGTTCCCTCAGCTGTTATGTGTCACTTTTCAGTCAGGTGCTGGTGGGTTCGTACAATGGGCATGGAAACCTAGCAAAGGAAGCAGAAGCAGCAAGAGAGCAGGACAGAGAAAGCGGCTGTAATGATACCCCTCAATGATGATAGAGAAAGGCAAGAGACAAGGTATCAACAATGAACATTAATAGAGGCACAAGGAAAAGCAGTAAAACAGACTGAAAATAATGAAGGAGCAGAGACACCAACCACTATTTGACAATATTTCTATTTTCATCTGAACCACTCTACATGCAATTTGAGAAGGGGTGTGAAGCTAGATACACTTTGTAAAGCAGAGTGTAGGGAAAATAACACGTGTAACAACACTGATCAACAGGAGCTGTGGTAGGAAAAAGCTCATACAGAAGTAATCTGTACTAAGTTAAATATCCCTGGGTCCAGGGAGAATTTGAGGATCACAGTAGGTGAGGCTCCAACTGGTCAATGAGAGTTGCAGCAATGACTGAGCCAAAGTGATGATCACAGCAGATGCAGCCCTGACTGGGCCAAAAGCACTTGCAACTGTGATTGGGCGAAAAGCACTTGCAGACTGATTGGGCCAAAGTGATGATTGTGGTAGATATCGACCCATTCTGGCCAATAGTGGAGCAACGGTAAGCGGTTTCTGTGTGGAATAATTTTTGAGAGACTAGAGTAGAACCTCTGTGGTGCAGATCACTCCTAGCTTGCTGTAAGGTAGTCAGCTCTCCCTGGACGTGCCTCAGACACTAAGGATTCACAGAGTTGCGCTCCTCTTGGAGTCTCTTCTGCTGCAGGCCCAGGCAGACTCCCTCCCTCTTTCAGCAGGGCAGGCAGGCTTTTGGACACTTTAGGAACATTGTCAGCTCCTCCAGCAGAAGTGCAGACTTCAGGTAATGTCCCTTCATCTCTGGCAGACTGGCTGTCAGACAGACACCATCCTGGGTATAGTAGTCCTTTGAGAACTCTGCAGAGTACTGACTTCCCTGGTAATGAAAGCCTGGAAATGTAACAAAATTAGATACTTTGGGTTCCACTTTTGTACATCTTTTCCAGAAGGGAGATGTGGATCCACTATCTCAAACTGTACAACTAGCTTGGGGTGTTTTTTCTTTAACACACTCTCTTCAGATAGAGCGTTTGCATAGAGTGTTCCTTCCTACAGCAGGTAGCGCAGAGGTTTTTTTGCCAATCTGGACCACCCACACCACAGGCATAAAGAGGTGTTAGGTATCTGCACCACACTGTCATCAGCTGAACTCAAAACGTAATGAGGGATAGACAAAAGGGCAGCCCTCACCTAGAAACGTCTTCACGTCAAACAGAACTGCAGTCCAACTGCAGTCCAACTGCAGTTCCACCTCTCCCCCTACCACCACCCAAATGGCAGTGCTCAGGAACGCTAATCAGCAGCCCCTTACTAACAAAAGGACTCATGGAAGTTCTAAAGGTAGCCCTGTTTCCATCCTCCTCATTTCACTGTCTTGACGATCTCCCTCCATTCACAGGAATGCTGGTAATACACTTCTACGCTCTAGAACAACCCTCACCCTCCATTTTGAGCTATACTGTGGATCCCATTGGCCTTGGTACACACTCAGCCCTACTGTGAGATATGTGCTAAATGACCAATACATGTGCATGGATTCGGCATACACCTGGATGCCAGTGCAAGGTTCTGCGTATACACATAATAGCAGATCTTTACGTGAGCAAGTCTGGTAGGCCTTGCCATATCACATAGGTAAAAAGGCCTGGTCACAGTATTAATCTTTAAAAAGTTAGGTGCTGCCACCACTGCTTTATGTGTTATACCCCAAAACAGGGACAGTTGCCCCATGTCCAGAATGCGGCCACTGTCAAAGGACAGGTTAAGATCCTCACCTAGTGAAGGACAGGCATAGACATTTGCACACATGCTTAGATTAGCTGAATGTAAGGGCCAAAATAAAAAGGTAACAAATATGCACGTATTCTGGTGATCAGGGTATGGGCACACACCCCTATACCGTTCAGGGGACATTTCTGTACTAAAACTAGACAAAGGGCCTGATTGCGACCTTGGCAGATGGGATACTCCGTCACAAATGTGACAGATATCCCATACGCCGTATTACAAGTTCCATCATATCCTATGGAACTTGTAAAACGGCGGGCTGGATATCCGTCACATTTGTGATGGAGTATCCCTTCCGCCAAGGTTGCAATCAGGCCCAAAGTGTTTAACACAGTCCCTGTTAGGAATACTACAGAACAACAGTGTAAAGAATATTTTGAGGAAGATAAGTAGAAGACCAAAACAGTTTAACCTTTTCGGTGCGGGCGTCGGCCACTGGCCGACGCCCACACACCCTCCCTGGTGCGGGTCACGACCAGTGGCCGACACCAGGAAGGGTATTAATAAATCCTCGGGTGCGTCGGACCCGAGGATTTTTTTTTTTTAAACTTCCCCCGGGAGACACGGAAGCTTCCGTGTCTCCCCCCGCCCCCCACCCACCCATTTGTGACGTCAGCGCGCCGCGAGGCGCACTGACGTCTCAAAGGTGTTTTCCCCATCAAAGCAGGAAGCAGCCTTGCGGCCGCTTCCTGCTTTGATGGGGAAAACGGCCTTTCCCACGTTCGGGAAGGCCTCGTAAGAAAGGGGAGACACTCCCCTTTCTTACGAGGCCTTCCTGAAAGTGTTTCCTGGCCCCCGGTCGCAGCTGTGCTGCGATCAGGGGCCAGGAAACACTTTCAGGTTTCCTGGCCCCCCGATCGCAGCACAGCTGCGATCGGGGGGCCAGGAAACACTTTGAAAAGGCCTCGTAAGAAAGGGGAGACTTTCCCCTTTCTTACGAGGCCTTCTGAAACTGTTTCCTGGCCCCCGATGGCAGCACAGCTGCCATCGGGGGCCAGGAAACACCACTAGACGCCAGGGATTTCACTTTGGGGGGGTGGCCCCACCGGAAAACGGGCCGCCCCCCCGGCATAATTTGTATTAAAAAAAAAAAGGTAGGTGCCCCCTTGGGGCTGGGAGGTTCACTGTTCGAAAAGCCAGGTTTTGAGGCCCTTCCTGAAAAGAAGTAGGTTTTGGGTCTCGCGAAGGTGGGTTGTGAGGGCGTTCCAGGTTTTGGGTGCAAGGTAGGAGAAGGATCTGCCCCCGGTGGTTGTGTGTTTGATGCGGGGGACAGAGGCAAGAGAGAGGTCAGCTGAGCGGACGTTTCGTGTGGGGGTGTGGAAGGTGACTCTCGTTGAAGTAGGCAGGGCCTGTGTTGTGGAGTGATTTGTGTGCGAGGATGAGGATCTTGAAGGTGATCCTTTTGTCAATGGGGAGCCAGTGGAGGGATTTGAGGTGTGGAGAGATGTGTTCGTGTCGGTGGATGTCGAGGATGAGTCGTGCTGCTGAGTTCTGGATGCGTGTAGTTTGCGCTTGAGTTTTAGAGTGGTGCCGGCGTAGAGGGCGTTTCTGTAATCAAGCCTGCTGCTGATGAGTGCGTGAGTGACAGTTTTTCTGGTCTCTGTGGGGATCCATTTGAATGTTTTTCAGTATACGGAGTGTGTTGAAGCATGAGGAGGTAAGAGCGTTGATTTATTGGGTCATCGAGAGGGAGGAGTCTAGGATGATGCTGAGGTTGCGTGCGTGGTTGGTGGGGGTGGGTGCAGGGCCTAGCGTGGTGGGCCACCATGAGGGGTCCCAGGTGTTTTTGTGTGGGCCAAAGAGGATTATTTCGGTTTTGCTTGAGTTGAGTTTCAGGTGGTTGGCTGTCATATATATATCACTTTTGTCAATATGTGTGTGGTTTCCCTGGGGGGAAAAGGGTCCGACTTGTCTAGTGGCAGTTTTAGTGCCATAAAGAAGCGCAGAAGGTTTATATGCCTACTGCAAAGAGCACATCTGTATTTTATGTAAATAGCTGAGTACATTAGTAAAGTCTATGGAGAGATGAAGGGCACTTTTGCTGGGTGGTAATGAGGGAATCCAAGGAGGAGGGAGTGGGAGCACCAATAATGATTGTTGGACTGGGCGCAGGAGGTGCTAAAGACTGTGACGAATGGTATGTGACAAGGTGTTTTTTGAGTGTCTTGAAAGTACGTGCTGATTGAGGGAAGAAGCGCAGGTAAGGTGGCCTCTACTGTTGCACGTATCTCACACACACCATCGATTTTGTGACTGTCTACGTAGGCTAGTGTTTTAGAGCAACAGTTTAGCCAATAGCAGAGATGGCATCTTGATGGATGACTGCTGCCTGCACTCGGGTTATAGAGGACCGCTCTGACATAGGATCAGAGACTGAGACATCAGATACTGAGACAGCATCTGAGGGATAGGACAATGGCGCAGACTCTGGGAGTGATTTTTCAGTCAGAGGAGTCCCATTCGATAACTCCTCTTCCAGTACATTATGAGGGAGGTGATGAGGACAGTCCTGCTGTCCCTTCGCAAGCTGTTCGTGCAACTGGGTAATAGTGGGTTAGGCCAACCCAGAGAGCAGGTGAATGCGGCGGCAAGCAGAGAGGGAGTGCTCTCTTGGGAGCTCCCCAATTTAGTTCAGCCCCAAATTCCACCACCCAAATCATATTGTGGAGACATCAAAATTGTCTATGGCAAAACAAACTGGTTTTGTAAGGCAGGCACCTGTGTTTTTGGTCCTGGATTCGGCGTCCATATAGAGAAACACACTAAACCCAAACATTTCTGGAAACTAGACATTCGGGGGAGTCCACAGAGGTGTGACTTTTGTGGATTCCCCAAAGTTTTCTTACCCAGAATACCCTGCAAAGCTGAAATGTTGAAAAAAAACTCAATTTTTCTCGCATTTCTGTCACACAAACTACAGGAATTTGCTGGGATCCACAACATTCCTACCACCCAGTGACTCCTCACCTGTCCTGATAAAAACACTACCCCACTTGAGTGCCTACACCTAGTGCCTGTGTCAGGAATGGATCACCCCAGGGTCAACAGCTGCCTCACGTGAGGACCAACATTGACCGTTGTGTGATCTATTCCTGTCGCAGGCACCAGGCCTAACCACACAAGTGAGGTATCATATTTATCGGGAGACTTGGGGGAACGCTGGGTGGAAGGAAATTTGTGGCTCCTCTCAGATTCCAGAACTTTCTGTCACCGAAATGTGAGGAAAACGTGTTATTTTAGCCACATTTTGAGGTTTGCAAAGGATTCTGGGTAACAGAACCTGGTCCGAGCCCCACAAGTCACCTCATCTTGGATTCCCCTGGGTTTCTAGTTTTCAAAAATGTGCTGGTTTGCTAGGTTTCCCCAGGTGCCGGCTGAGCTTGAGGCCAAAATCCACAGGTAGGCACTGTTTTCTATGAAAAAATGTGATGTGTCCACGTTGTGTTTTGGGGCATTTCCTGTCGCGGGCGCTAGGCCTACCCACACAAGTGAGGTATCATTTTTATCGGGAGACTTGGGGGAACGCTGGGTGGAAGGAAATTTGTGGCTCCTCTCAGATTCCAGAACTTTCTGTCACCGAAATGTGAGGAAAACTTGTTTTTTTAGCCACTTTTTGAGGTTTGCAAAGGATTCTGGGTAACAGAACCTGGTCTGAGCCCCGCAAGTCACCCCTCCTTGGATTCCCCTAGGTCTCTAGTTTTCAGAAATGCACAGGTTTGGTAGGTTTCCCTAGGTGTCGGCTGAGCTAGAGGCCAAAATCTACAGGTAGGCACTTCGCAAAAAACACCTCTGTTTTCTTCCAAAAATTTGGATGTGTCCACGTTGCGCTTTGGGGCGTTTCCTGTCGCGGGCGCTAGGCCTACCCACACAAGTGAGGTATCATTTTTATCGGGAGACTTGGGGGAACATAGAATAGCAAAACAAGTGTTATTGCCCCTTATCTTTCTCTACATTTTTTCCCTTCCAAATATAAGAGAGTGTGTAAAAAAGACGTCTATTTGAGAAATGCCCTGCAATTCACATGCTAGTATGGGCACCTCGAAATTCAGCGATGTGCAAATAACCACTGCTCCTCAAAACCTTATCTTGATCCCATTTTCGAAATGCAAAGGTTTTCTTGATACCTCTTTTTCACTCTTCATATTTCAGCAAATGAATTGCTGTATACCCAGTATAGAATGAAAACCAACTGCAGGGTGCAGATCATTTATTGGCTCTGGGTACCTAGGGTTCTTGATGAACCTACAAGCCCTTTATATTCCCACAACCAGAAGAGTCCAGCAGACAAAACGGTATATTGCTTTCAGAAATCTGACATCGCAGGAAAAAGTTACAGAGTAAAACATAAAGAAAAATGGCTGTTGTTTTCAGCTCAATTTCAATTTTGTTTTATTTCAGCTGTTATTTTCTGTAGGAAAACCTTCTAGGAGCTACACAAATGACCCCTTGCTGAATTCAGAATTTTGTCTAGTTTTCAGAAATGTTTAGCATTCCGGGATCCAGCATTGGTTTCACACCCATTCCTGTCACTAACTGGAAGGAGACTGAAAGCACCAAATATAGTAAAAATGGGGTATGTCCCAGTAAAATGCCAAATTTGTGTTGAAAAATGTGGTTTTCTGATTCAAGTCTGCCCGTTCCTGAAAGATGGGAAGATAGTGATTTCAGCACCAGAAACCCTTTGTTGATGGCATTTTCAGGGGAAAAACCACAAGCCTTCTTCGGCAGCCCTTTTTTCACATTTTTTTGGAAAAAACAAAATGTTCACTGTATTTTGGCTATTTTCTTGGTCTCCTCCAGGGGAAACCACAAACTCTGGGTACCATTAGAATCCCTAGGATGTTGGAAAAAAAGGACGCAAATTTGGCGTGGTTAGCTTATGTGGACAAAAAGTTATGAAGCCCTAAGCGCGAACTACCCCAAATAGCCAAAAAGGGGCTCAGCACTGGGGGGGAAAAGGCCCAGCAGCTAAGGGGTTAAGGAGAATGTTTGTACCTAAGAACGCACCAGTGCATTATTCTTAAAATAAATCAACCTAGGGAACGCTTAACCTCGTAATAATGTAAGGGAATACTGGTGCCAGGGCTTTACGTAGAATGAATGACTCAAAGGGGCTTAATTTCTCAGAAAATAACAAGCATGTATCTGGAATTGTAGAATCACCACTCAAGCTTAAGAAGGGACACAAAGGAGACAAAAGTGGGAATATACAGCCTGACATGTTGATACCTTAGTGCTGCACACAGAAATGAAACGACTAATGTGACGTGGAGGAATAAACTAATATTAAACTGGCATGAAAATTAAGGTTGTGAGTGTTTGAATAATAAGAGAGTTATTTAAATGTCATTGTTTGGTATGGGCGATCCGATGGAATCTGAAGTGATTACATTAACGTGAAGATCCATTCTTGCTCTGGCTTACAAGACTGACTTGATGATTAAATACAATTAACATATAGAACTCTGTGCATAGGTACCCCGAAGTGCTCAGGCCCAGGCCATCGTTACTAATAGGCAAAGCTTTTCGACATGAGAACTAATCCTAAATACAGCATGAGAAAAAAAATGTTCCACAGTACTCAACTTTCAGACCCATTATAAATCAATCTCCCTCAGGCAGAAAAGCTGGAAACAGTGGGCACTGCAGCAGCAAATGGGCAGCTTTAAAGTAAGAGGGAGCGTGCCACAGATAGCGCACACTGCTATGCTCAAAGTTACACAAATAAGCGAGACCCTGGTCACAGATTGTAGGAAGTTGGCTCTGTATATAGTATTTTAAAGTAAGAAACAGTGTGCACATAGTCCGAGGGTTCCCCTTAGAGGTAAGGTAGTGGCAAAATGTGATAATTCTAATGCTCTATTTTGTGGTGGTGTGGTCGAGCAGTAGGCTTATCAGATGGTAGTGTTAAGCATTTGTTGTAAACACACAAGCAATAAATGAGGAACACACACTCAAAGACTTACTCCAGGCCAATAGGTTTTTATGTAGAAAAAATTATTTTATTTTAAAAACCACAGGTTCAAGATTTGCAGTAAACGCTTTAAATGCAAGGTACTTCACTTAGATACTTTAGGAACTTTGATTAAAAGCAATATCATATACAGTCTTTATAAAAATGGCAATAAGTTATTTTCAAAGTGGACACTGCAAAAATCAACAGTTCCTGGGGGAGGTAAGTAAAGGTTAGATTAGGAGGTAAGTAAAACACTTACAAGTCTCAATCCTGGGGCTTAGGCAGCCCACCGTTGGGGGTTCAGGGCAACCCCAAAGTTACCACACCAGCAGCTAAGGGCCGGTCAGGTGCAGAGGACAAAGAGGTGCCCAAAACACAGAGGCGCCTATGGAGAACAGGGGTGCTCCGGTTCCAGTTTGCCAGCAGGTAAGTACCCGTGTCCTCGGGGGGCAGACCAGGGGGGCTTTGTAGAGCAATGGGGGGGACACAAGTAGGCACACAAAACACACGCTCAGCTGCACCGGGGCGGCCGGGTGCAGTGTGCAAAGCAGGCGTCGGGTTTTGTTTAGGTTTCAATGGAGGGACCTGGGGGTCACTCTAATGGTGCAGGTAGGCACGGGGCTTCTTGGGACAGCCACCACCTGGGCTTGGCAGAGGGTCGCCTGGGGGTCACTCCTGCGCTGAGGTTCGGTTCCTTCAGGTCCTGGGGGCTGCGGGTGCAGTGCTGGTTCCAGACGTCGGGTCCCTTGTTACAGGCAGTCGCGGTCAGGGGGAGCCTCTGGATTCTCTCTGCAGGCGTCTCTGTGGGGGTTCAGGGGGTTGTCTCTGGCTACTCACCGGGGACTCCTCTCTGTGGTGTTGGTTCTCTGGATCTCGAGCCGGGGGCGTCGGGTCCAGAGTGTGAAGTCTCACGCTTCCGGTGGGAAACGTGCAGTCTTTGGAAGTTGCTTCTTTGTTGCAAAGAAGTAGCTGGGTTTGAGCAGGGCCGCTGCTCACTGGAGTTTCTTGGTCCTTTAGTCCAGGGCAGTCCTCTCAGGCTTCAGAGGTAGCTGGTCCCTGTCGGATGCGTCGCTGGTTGCAGGTTTTCGAAGTTGGAGACAGGCCGGTAGGACTGGGGCCAAAGCAGTTGTCGTCTTCCGTCTTCTCTGCAGGCTTGTAGGTCAGCAGTCCTTCTTGTTTCTTCAGGTTGCAGGAATCTGATTTCCTAGGTTCTGGGGTGCCCCTAAATACTAAATTTAGGGGGGTGTTTAGGTCTAGGGGCAGTAGCCCATGGCTACTGTCCTGGAGGGTGGCTACACCCTCTTTGTGCCTCCTCTCTGAGGGGCGGGGGGCACATCCCTAATCCTATTGGGGGAATCGTCCAATCTCAAGATGGAGGATTTCTAAAGGCAGGGGTCACCTCAGCTCAGGACACCTTAGGGGCTGTCCTGACTGGTGAGTAACTCATGCTTGTTTTTCTCATTATCTCCTCTGGACTTGCCGCCAAAATTGGAGGCTGTGTCCAGGGGGGCCGGCATCTCCACTAGCTGAAGTGCCCTAGGGCATTGTAACACTAAGCCTGAGCCTTTGAGGCTCACTGCTAGGTGTTACAGTTCCTGCAGGGGGGAGGTGTGAAGCACCTCCACCCAGAGCAGGCTTTGTTTCTGGCCTCAGAGGACACAAAGGCCCTCACCCCATGGTCAGAAACTCTTCTCTCAGCAGCAGACTGGCACAGACCAGTCAGTCCAGCACTGAAGGATTGGGTAAAATACAGGGGGCATCTCTAAGATGCCCTCTGTGTGCATTTTGTAATAAATCAAGCACTGGCATCAGTGTGGGTTTATTATTCTGAGAAGTTTGATACCAAACTTCCCAGTATTCGGTGTAGCCATTATGGAGCTGTGGAGTTCGTTTTTGACAAACTCCCAGGCCATATACTTAATATGGCCACACTGTACTTACAATGTCTAAGAATGGACTTAGCCACTGTAGGGGCATATTGCTCATGCAGCTATGCCCACACCTGTGGTATAGTGCACCCTGCCTTAGGGCTGTAAGGCCTGCTAGAGGGGTAACTTACCTATGCTACAGGCAGTATTTTGTGTGCATGGCACCCTGAGGGGGATGCCATGTCGATTTTGCCTTTTTCTCCCCACCAACACACACAATCTGCAATGGCAGTGTGCATGTGTTAGGTGAGGGGGCCCTAAGGGTGGCACAACACATGCTGCAGCCCTTAGGGACCTTCCCTGGTCACAGGGCCCTTGGTACCACTGGTACCTTTTACAAGGGACTTATCTGTGTGCCAGGGTGTGGAAACAAAGGTACATTTTTTGTGAAAGAACACTGGTGCTGGGGCCCGGTGAGCAGGGTCCCAGCATACTTCTCAGTCAAGTCAGCATCAATATCAGGCAAAAAGTGGGGGGTAACTGCAACAGGGAGCCATTTTCCTACACAAGATCCTCCCCCTAGCTTACCCAAAGAGGTTACCCAGAGCTGGAGTAACCCCACCATGACCAACAGGGTCAGGGGGCCTAACTTGCTATTTGGCATGGGGTCAGACCACCATGCCAAGGATAGTGCAGCCATAAAGGCTAACACCCAGCAGAGGCCGCTGACAGCTGTCAGTGCCCAGCACCACACCTTTAGCTCTTCACCTACAAGGGAAGGGGCTAAGTTACAGGCTTCTTTGGGTTCAGGGTGCTTGTCTGCTGCGTTAGAGTGGGGGGTTAATACATCTTGTAGTGAACACCCTTCTTCCACTCTTTCTTCTGTTAACTGAGGAGCCACCCACTCAGGTTTAACAGTTGCCTGACTAGCCAGGACTTCTTGTGTGTCAGGTTGGACTTTACCAGTGCCACTTTTGGAGTTCCCCCCTACTGAAGCAGAATCTCCCTGGCTTGCTGGAACCTTGGCTAAAGGTTGTCCACTCTTCCTGCACTGTTTTATTTTCTTTTTCTTCTGGGGCCTACTTGCAGTTACTGCAGGGGTAGCACATCCAGAATCCTTGGGAGAGGACTGGCACTGGACCAGTTCCTCTCTTGGGCTCTGACTAGCCTATGGGTAGTCATTTCCAAGGAGACAATCAAGGGGGAGGTCTGTACTGACTACCACCCTTCTCCAGCTAAAAGTCCCACCCACCTCTATGGGCACAAAGGCCACATGCCTATCAGTGACTCTGTCTGAGCCAACTCTTACTCTGGCAGTCTCACTGGGGGTGTACTGGTTTGAGAACACCAGCCTGTCATGCACAATAGTGTGACTAGCACAAGTGTCCCTCAGGGCAGTGGCTGGGATTCCATTCACAAGTAGGTGGTGGAAGTGTCTACTTCCCTCTGGAATCTCCAACTCACCTGTTGGGCCCTTTTTCCAGTTGAAGGCTTTGAAGCCCTCCTCATCTGAGGAGTAATCCCCAATGGCTACACTGGTCACCCCTGGGTTTTTGCTAGGGGGCTTGTTTTTGGGACAAGAAGTGCCCTTGGTGTGGTGCCCTGTCTGTCTACAGTTTTGGCACCATGCCTTAGTGGCATCCCAGTTCTTACCATGGTAAACACCTTTGTTTTGGGTTGTGTCTTGGGGCCCACCCACCTGGTCTGGTTTTTGGGGGCCTACAGAGGACTCTTTTTCTTTGTTTCTAGTGTCACCCACTTTCTCCTGGGGAGGCTTTGTAACCCCTTTCTTTTGGTCACCCCCAGTGGAAGTTTTGGTTTTGGTTACCCTAGTCTTGACCCAGTGGTCTGCCTTCTTTCCCAATTCTTGGGGAGAAATTGGACCTAGGTGTACCAGATACTGATGCAACTTTTCATTGAAGCAGTTACTTAAAATGTGTTCTTTCATAAACAAATTATAAAGCCCAACATAGTCATGCACTTTATTTCCAGTTACCCAACCATCCAGTGTTTTCACTGTGTTGTCTACAAAATCAACCCAGGTCTGGCTCGAGGTTTTCTGAGCCCCCTGAACCTAATCCTGTACTCCTCAGTGGAGAATCCAAAGCCCTCAATCAGGGTAGCCTTCAGGAGGTCATAGGATTCTGCATCTTTACCAGAGAGTGTGAGGAGTCTATCCCTACACTTTCCAGTGAACATTTCCCAAAGTAGAGCTCCCCAGTGAGATCTGTTTACTTTTCTGGTTGCACAAGCCCTCTCAAAAGCTGTGAACCACTTGGTGGTGTCATCACCATCTTCATATTTTGTTACAATCCCTTTGGGGATTTTAGCATGTCAGTATTTTCTCTGACCCTATTTATGTTGCTGCCACCATTGATGGGATCTAAGCCCATCTCTTGTCTTTCCCTTTCTATGGCTAGAAGCTGCTTCTCCAAACCCAATCTTTTGGCCATCCTGGTTAACAGGAGGTCATCTTCATTGAGGCTGCCCTCAATGCTTCCAGAGGTACTGGTCTCCCCTGTGGAAGAACCAGTCTCTCTGACTATGAGTTGAGGAGTCAGGGTTTGAGGGAGCCTGTTCTCCCTATTTAGGACAGGAGGGGGAAGATCATCCTCTTGGTCACTAATTTCCCCATCGGAAGGATTATCCTCAGAGGGGTGGTCCATTTTGAACTCTGCCAAAAGCTCCTGGAGCTTTACTTTGGTAGGGTTGGACGCAGTTTTTATCTTTTTTAGCTTACACAGAGACCTTAACTCTGACATCCCTAGATGCAGGTAAGGGGTGAGGTTGAGTTCCACCACCATCTCATCTGTGCTAGACATTATGGGGGTCATTCTGACCCTGGCGGCCGGTGGCCGCCAGGGCCACCGACCACGGGAGCACCGCCAACAGGCTGGCGGTGCTCCCACGAGCATTCTGACCGCGGCGGTTCAGCCGCGGTCAGAAGCGGAAAGCCGGCGGTCCCCCGCCGACTTTCCGCTGCTCG
Organism: Pleurodeles waltl; assembly: GCF_031143425.1. Lineage (NCBI taxonomy): Eukaryota > Metazoa > Chordata > Amphibia > Caudata > Salamandridae > Pleurodeles > Pleurodeles waltl. The sequence goes on along the minus strand of NC_090447.1, from coordinate 1,170,946,057 downwards.
GGGGAATCCTCCATGGCGGCGGAGCGCGCTCCGCCACCATGGGGATTCTGACACCCCCTACCGCCATCCTGTTCCTGGCGGGAGATGGCGGTAGGGGGTGCCGCGGGGCCCCTGGGGGCCCCTGCAGTGCCCATGCCAATGGCATGGGCACTGCAGGGGCCCCCGTAAGAGGGCCCCGCAAGGTATTTCAGTGTCTGCTTTGCAGACACTGAAATACGCGACGGGTGCAACAGCACCCGTCGCACCTTCCCACTACGCCGGCTCCATTCGGAGCCGGCGTCCTCGTGGGAAGGTAGATTTGCCCTGGGCTGGCGGGCGGCCTTTTGGCGGCCGCCCGCCAGCCCAGGGCAAATCTCAAAATACCCTCAGCGGTCTTGTGACCGCAGAGCGGTATTTTGACAGGGGAACATTGGCGGGCGGCCTCCGCCGCCCGTCAATGTCAGAATCACCCCCTATTTCTCTAAAAGTTGGGATAACTTTTTAAGAATCTAAAAACTACTTCTAGAACTTGAATTCAAACTTTTACAGAATTTTAAACTCTAAAAGAAATGCTAACAGGGACTTACACAAGGCCCTAGCAGGACTTTTAAAAATTTTGAAAAATAGTTCAAATTGCAAAAATCAGTTTCTAATGACAATTTTGGGAATTTAGTTGTGTGATTAGGTATTGACTGAGTAGTCCAGCAAATGCAAAGTCTTAGATCCCACCGCTGATCCACCAATGTAGGAAGCTGGCTCTGTATATACTATTTCAAAGTGAGAAATAGTGTGCACAGAGTCCAAGGGTTCCCCTTAGAGGTAAGATAGTGGCAAAATTAGATATTTCTAATGCTCTATTTTGTGGTAGTGTGGTCGAGCAGTAGGCTTATCAGAGGGTAGTGTTAAGCATTTGTTGTACACACACAGGCAATAAATGAGGAACACACACTCAAAGACTTAGTCCAGGCCAATAGGTTTTTATATAGAAAAATATATTTTCTTGGTTTATTTTAAGAACCACAGGTTCAAGATTTGCAGTAAACACTTTAAATGCAAGGTACTTCACTTATATACTTTAGGAACTTTGAATAAAAGCAATATCATATACAGTCTTTGTAAAAATGGCAATAACCTATTTTCAAATTGGACACAGTGCAAAAATCAACCGTTCCTGGGGGAGGCAAGTAAAGGTTAGATTAGGAGGTAAGTAAAACACTTACAAGTCTCAGTCCTGGGGCATAGGCAGCCCACCGTTGGGGGTTCAAAGCAACCCCAAAGTTACCACACCAGCAGCTCAGGGCCGGTCAGGTGCAGAGGTCAAAGAGGTGCCCAAAACACAGAGGCACCTATGGAGAACAGGAGTGCTCCGGTTCCAGTTTGGCAGCAGGTAAGTACCCGCGTCTTCGGGGGGCAGACCAGGGGGGTTTTCCAGAGAACTGGGGGGACACAAGTAGGCACACAAAACACACCCTCAGTGGCACCGGGGCGGCCGGGTGCAGTGTGCAAAGCAGGCGTCGGGTTTTGTATAGGTTTCAATGGAAGGACCCAGGGGGTAACTCTAGCGGTGCAGGCAGGCACGGGGGGGGCTTCTCGGGACAGCCACCACCTGGGCTAGGCAGAGGGTCTCACCTGGGGGTCACTCCTGCGCTGACATTCGGTTCCTTCAGGTCCTGGGGGCTGCGGGTGCAGTGCTGGTTCCAGGCGTCAGGTCCCTTGTTATAGGCAGTCGCAGTCAGGGGGAGCCTCTGGATTCTCCCTGCAGGCGTCACTGTGGGGGCTCAGTGGGGTCGTCTCTGGCTACTCACAGGCTCGCAGTCGCTGGGGAGTCCTCCCTGTGGTGTTGGTTCTCTGGATCTTGAGTGGTGGACGTCAGGTGCAGAGTGTGAAGTCTCACGCTTCTGGCGGGAAACGTGCAGTCTTTGGAAGTTGCTTCTTTGTTGCAAAGAAGTAGCTAGTTTTGAGCAGGGCCGCTGCTCACAGGAGTTTCTTGGTCCTTTAGTCCAGGGCAGTCCTGTCGAATGCATCGCTGGTTGCAGGTTTTCGAAGTTGGAGACAGGCCGGTAGGGCTGGGGCCAAAGCAGTTGTCGTCTTCCGTCTTCTCTGCAGGCTTGTAGGTCAGCAGTCCTTCTTGTTTCTTCAGGTTGCAGGAATCTGAATTCCTACTAAATACTAAATTTAGGGGTGTGTTTAGGTCTAAGGGGCAGTAGCCAATGGCTAATGTCCTGGAGGGTGGCTACACCCTCTTTGTGCCTCCTCCCTGAGGGGAGGGGGGCACATCCCTAATCCTATTGGGGGAATCCTCCAATCTCAAAATGGAGGATTTCTAAAGGCAGGGGTCACCTCAGCTCAGGACACCTTAGGGGCTGTCCTGACTGGTGGGTGACTCCTCCTGATTTTTCTCATTATCTCCTCTGGACTTGCCGCCACAATTGGGGCCTGTGTCCAGGGGGCAGGCATCTCCACTAGCTGGAATGCCCTGGGGCATTGAAACACAAAGCCTGAGCCTTTGAGGCTCAGTGCTAGGTGTTACAGTTCCTGCGGGGGGAGGTGTGAAGCACCTCCACCCAGAGAAGGCTTTGTTTCTGGCCTCAGAGGGCACAAAGGCCCTCACCCCAAGGGGTCAGAAACCCATCTCTCAGCAGCAGGCTGGCACAGACCAGTCAGACCTGCACTGAAGGATTGGGTAAAATACAGGGGGCATCTCGAAGATGCCCCCTGTGTGCATTTTGTAATAAATCCAACCCTGGCATCAGTGTGGGTGTATTATTCTGAGAAGTTTGATACCAAACTTCCCAGTATTTGGTGTAGCCATTATGGAGCTATGACGTTCGTTTTTGACAAACTCCCAGACCATATACTTAATATGGCCACACTGTACTTACAATGTCTAAGAATGGACTTAGACACTATAGGGGCATTTTGCTCATGCAGCTATGCCCTCACCTGTTTTATAGTGCACTCTGCCTTATGGCTGTAAGGCTTGCTGGAGGGGTGACTTACCTATGCCACAGGCAGTATTTTGTGTGCATGGCACCCTGAGGGGGATGCCATGTTGACTCTGCCTTTTTCTCCCCACCAACACACACAATCTGCAATGGCAGTGTGCATGTGTTAGGTGAGGGGTGGCACAACACATGCTGCATCCCTTGGTGTGTTATAAGGAAACAAATAATAGAGGTGCACTAGTTCTAGGTTCCAAAGCTGAATGAAAATGGTGCCTGGGTGGGAGTCTATTTGATGGGGCAATTTAACTGGACAAGGGCCTGGGTAGTGTAGTCTTTTTGAGGCGATGCAGCTCGGGTTGCAATGGGTGGTAAGGGATAAACCAAAAACACAGTTCTGATTACATTTAGTTAGTAATACAGAACATTTTTGGAACACAAGCACTTGTAATGGGATTGCTATTTAGATTGTGAGCACGCTCATATCAAAGTGGAACAGGGATAAATCACTTCAGAATATCTAAAGTTGCAATGTTTTTGTTACAAGAACACATATCATTTACTCACAATGAAAGCTTTTACAAAAACAATGGATTTCCTCAATTACTGTACTTTATCAAATATGTGAGGATTTGACATTTAGATCAGTATTCAGATTCAAAAGGAGTCTAACTAGGATATGGAATTGATTATTACTTGTGCTGCTAAAATATGAGCGTCAATGTATATATTGGGGCATAGCCTAAAAGGTAATTTGAATATTCAACATTCAAAGGGCAGATTGTGGGATCACAGAGGGAACACCCTCATTAGGTCTACACCTGGAGACAACTGTCTGCTGAGGGCTTATGTCATGATACAACTCAGAAACATACACACAGATACGGAAAGTGACTTTCAGTCAGCCCCCTTGCAGAAACTGCCTCTAGGATTGAAATGGAGTTAGACACTGTCAGAGTTGTCCATCAGTGCTGGCATCAGCCCAAGGAATTTCTTAGATGTGAAGTTCTTTAAACATTATTCCATGAGGAGGCGTGGCTTGCATGCTGGGGATATGGCAGCGGGTTGACAAGAGTCTGCGTCGTGTCGGATGCCTTTACATTGGGCGCTCCACTTTACTTGGTTTGCCTCTCATCAGAAGTGGAGGAAATTCTTCTGATGCTGTGGCGGTGAGCACCATCACATTTGTGATGCTCCTCGTTGTCCCATCTGGCTGCAGCATTTGAAGACACACGCTGCGTCTTTTCTTCACAGAAATGTGGCCATCTGTAATACCAGATGCTTCACTATACTGTACCTCAGCAAACAAAGATACGGTCTCAACATCTATTCCCCCTCATAATGACTTGTTTCAATGCCATGGCCCTCAGAGGCCCTATTTTCTCTTACCTTATTTATTGAGTACCTAGGTTTTTTTTATTTCCTGAAACCCCATTGAATAAATGGCGTTACCTTCATTATTTATTTACAATCTTTGGCATACATTACTGACATTTCAATATTTCTTCTCAAATCAAACTCCTTTTCCTTCTATCTCTCCATTTATATGGGTAAAATGCAGAAGCCTAAATTGAATTATAAGCCATATCCAAAACTCTTCAATGGATGCCCACTCTTCCAGTTACATCATGCCTTTATCCACACCTACGCCTACTCCTATAATAAAACCACAACCATCTGGATCTTCAAAAAGACTTGAACATGACCCACGTCTCCTGATAAAAACACTTCATCCATCTCTATGAAGATTTTCCTGGAAGAAATATGGGCTGTCTGTCCTTTTGTAGAAGAAACAAATCGCAGAATAAATGCTCTGGACGCCAAATGGTCCACTATGGACTCAGATATTGCTGAAGCTGAACTGCACATTAGTGACCTTCAGGATGAAGCCTCGAAGATGTCTTCTATACAGAAAGGGATTCAATCTCTTCAAAACATGCAGAAGATTTGGAGAACAGAAACTGGTGCAACAATCCTTGTATTTATGATCTCCCAGGGGATGTTGAAGGTAAGGGCCCAGTTTCCTTCTTTACTATTTTCTTGCCCCACCTTTTGGATCTTACCAATCTATGGTTCTTAACATTCAAAGAGCGCATGGGCTTGGTCGGAGGTCTTCTATATCAGCTTCTACACTTAAACCCAGAGCAATTATTATCTTGTTTCTTGAGTACACAGATCTCCTCAAGTTATTACAAGCAGCGAAATCCAAAAAAACAACTGCTTTGGTCTTGCTCCAAACTTTTCCTCATGCAGGATGTCGCCAAATCAACAGAGGATAAGTGGAAGGAATTTGTCTCTCCAAACCCGGCATTATGATCTTTGGGTGTATGCTTTGGTTTACTTCACCCCTGTACTTTCTAAGTCACCTACAAGGACAAATCATACTCCTTTGTCAACACTTCAGATTTGAGGACATTAGTACAAGAAAATGATATGGCTTCCATGGAGATTTCTGGTCTAACTACTTGTTGAAATGCTGTATTTTTGTTTATGTTTGACTTGATTTCTTCCTTCTTATACCCATCTTCTTCATGTTTCAGGTGTGTCTTGCCTTGTTTCAGCCTGTCATCATTTTACTGATAATATTTTCGGCCTCCTATACCATGTGATGCCCTGACTTTGTCATTCTTGTGATATAACACCATTCCCTTGATATTCCAATACTCACAGGTACATCTCTCAGTCCCCACTTTTGTGACATAGACTGTCTACTGTCTCTACATCTTTACTTTCTCTTCCTTTGTCTTCCTTTCTGTCCATTACTGCATCTTCCCTTTTCTCCCCTATACTTCCTTCCATGTCCCTTTGTTTTTCCTTTCTTTCTTACTACACGTACCTGTTATTTACGACTTATTGTTGATCATTCTATTGCTTTTTATTGTATCATGTTCAAATTCAGAATTATAATTTTGGAATGTTAGAGGCTTAAATCATCCTATTAAAAGACAAAGAATTATTTCTCTTATGGCAAAATATAAACCTGATTTAGTGCTTCTCCAGGAAACTCATCTTACAGACTCAGGAGTTGAAAAAATTCTGGATTGGTAAGGTTCTCATTTCTCCCACACAAAATAAAAAGAATGGTGTTGGTATTCTTTGTAATAAATAGCTTGATATTTCACAGGAAATGGATTCTCACTGTAGATGGATAGCTACTAAACTAATCTTAACAATATATCCATAGCTGTTTTTGATGTATATGTTCCAACTCAAAATGACTTTGTGTTCTGGAATGATATGAGGAACATGTCTTCAATTTAATGATGAATATTTTTTTTTTTTGGGTGGAGATTGCAATAGTGTTTGTGACCATTTTCTTGAAAAACAATCCACAGTAAAATTTATCCCACATGATATGCACAAACAATTTTGTTCCTTAATATCCCACAGAGCTTTGGGTAATTCCTGGAGGTTAACGTGTGAATATACCTTATTTTCGCCCGCTCATGACTATTTTATCAGATTAGACCACATATTTGTTAATATATCTCTATCTCAGAGTATTATTAAAACAGAGATTTAACCCATATTAATCTCAAATCATGCCACAGCTATAGCTGATTTTGACTTACTCCCTCCACAATCATCATCCAATATATAGAAATCTAACAACTCCTTACTCTCCAATTCTAATCTCCTCTTCTTTTGTGGCATTTGCTGCTGATTGTTTCTCCAGACGTCATAACACTCCTATACACCCCCAACTCTTATGGAAATCTTTTAAAGCTATATTGTGGGGCTTTATTATTGACTGTGATTCCAGAATGAAGAGGACCATGTTCACTCAACATACCACTTTGATGACCAATATTAAGAAGCTGGAACACAAATACTACTCTTCACAGTCTAATGATGTTTTCAAAGATTGAAAGAGTTTGTAAAATTTTCAAAGCACTTTATACCCCAGAATTTAATCCTTACAAGGCTGAAGTTGATTCTTTTGTTGTCTCCATTAACAAACAACCTAACTCGAATTTGGACTGCTCCAGTCTGGATCAGAATATTTCTCTTATGGAAATAACTACTGCTCACACTCATTAAAAAAAGGTAACGCCACTGGTCTGATGGTTTTTCTGTTGAACTTTACACTCACATCTCTTCTATTTTATTAAGACAATTGTTCACTTTGTTCTCATCCTTCTCTTCTCCTCACTCTCCCAAAGGAACATCTTTAGAAGTGACAATTTGCTTTATCCTAAACCTGGCAAAGATACTACATTATGTAAAATTATAGAACAATCTCCTCAGTCAATGTTGACTATATGCATAGCTTCTTGTTTTACGTACTGAATCTTTTTTATCCCACTTAATTGGTCTTGGACAAGTTGGCTTCATAAAGGGCCGTATTGGCTTGGATAAAACTAGGCTATTCTTTAATATCTTACGTTAAGCAAAAAACTCTGGATTATTCTCTTTCAACCATTACAATTTACACTGAAAAATCCTTTTGATAGACTTGATTGGTCCTTCATGGCTCAAAAGTATCTACTTAATTTCTACCCTTTATGATTTTAGAAGGCATCTGTGGTACCTACTGGTATGGAATCACGCTACTTTACTCTTCACAGAGATGTACAGCAGGGTTTGCCTTATCTCCATTATTATTTATTCTTGCAATGGAATCATTTCTCTCCAAGATCAGACAAAATCCATTAATCTCTGGCTCTCAATGTGACGCGTGTCATTTAATGCTTGAAGCCTACGCTGATCACATTCTTCTTTTTATTTCCAACCATGAGATCTCATTACTAGCCCTATCTCAGGATATTCTTACTTTCTCACAAGTTTCTGGTTATAAAATCAATATTGACAAAACTGAAGTTCTCCCTTTAGGCAAGTACTGTACTAAAGAATTATTTTGCTCCTTCGGTTTCACCTGCGACCCCCACCAAAATCAAATATCTAGGCATATGTTTCTCTAACTCAATTGACTGTTCTATCTCCGTCAATCTTAAAGCCCTTTTACTGTGAACTGAAACCATACTTTCTTCCTGGTCCCCCCTATTTCTCTCATGGTGGCACAGACAATCAAAATGATGATATCTCCCATAATTCTTTATACTTTGTCTATAATACCTGTTCTTATTCCTCATCTCTACTTCTGGAAGATTGATTCTCCTTTGTCACAATTTTTATGGAACAAGAAGAATCCTTGCATCTCCTTGACCCCTCCTAAATTCCTTCAAGGTAATCAGGGAATCAATTTTCCTGATTTTAAACACTGTTATAAGGCTTTTTGTCTACAACAGGCTGCCTTTTGGTTGTTAAATGCCCAGTCCTCCTCTTCACCACTCTGATTAACAGTAGAAAAATCCATCATTCCTCCTTTCTCTTTTCAAAATATCTTTTTCGCTCTTCTACTCCTGCTCATCTTTCTTCCCCAGTCTTCAAGCACTTTACTCAAATATTACACTCACCTGCATTCATTTTCTCCAAAAGTCCATATGGTATAATAATCCTATTAAACTTCATAATCAACCTCTTTTTGGGGGGCATGGAGGTACATGGGCATTGTCTAGATTGCAGAGTTGTTCCTTGATAACAATCCCAATTTCCTTACCTCAGTTTTAACATGGTTAACGGTCCTTCATTCTTTCAATTCAAATTCTCTCTCCTAATAAATGTTATATTAGGTATGTTGCATTAGATGTCTTTATTATCCTACCTGAAGATACTTCTACTACCATTACAGGTCACCCATTACTCCACCTTTTATCTATGAAACCCACACCCTCACTTATTTATAGATCTCTGATGGCTGTTTCCCTTTCTAGACCTGAAATTCATACAGAACTTCTCTGGGTGGCTGATTTAGGATGATTGTGGCCTACCTCTTTTTGGAATATATTAGGATTAAACGTATCAAAATCTAGGACTGCTACTCTTAAACAGACATTCATTTTTATTTATAATAGACTTCACTTTACCCTACTTTCCATTTCCAAATTCTCCACAAACTCAGAAGCTCATTGTTGGTCATATGCTCTAGGTTGCATAGTGATCCTAAACTTATGTGGTGCCCCAATACAATTTTACATGATTCCAGGAGACAAATCAATCGTATTTTCGGTATCTCAATTAAGTTTAATTTTACCTTGATGTTTTTGGGCTCTCTGGATGAACTATGGCACCTCAGTTGTTTTAACAAAAATTGCTTGATTGTTTACTTGCCATTGCCTTTCAACAAATAACTGCTAATTGGAAATATGCATCTAATATTTCCACTTAAGCCTGGTGGTATGCCATATGCTATCGTCATTGGTTGGACGGAGCATACACAATCGCCACTCTTTGGTTACGTAACAGAGATTTCACATGACAATCCTTCACATCATATTCAAACACAGTGCATTTTTTGCCATTAATCCATCTTCGAGTTCTGCTACCTTTAAAGCTCCTTGAATTCTTTGTTATTTTTGTAATAGTTTATCGTTGCTCTTAATTATTTGCTTGTGTTTTATGAATTTACTTATGCTGCTTTTCTAATGCATCTTTGACTGATCATTTCATAATGTAATATGTCAAATAAACATTGTTAATCTCACCCATCCTTTTCCCCTCTCCTTTTCTTTAATTATAAATTCTACGAAATGGCCCCTTAAGCCAAGTGCTTAATTTGTAAAAAAAAACATAAGTGCAAGGATCCTCGGCAGGAAGCTACTGCTGCTTGCAAAACCCATTGCCCCTGTCAGTGTTGCCACTGACACCACCAACACAACTAAAAACCATCACACTATTACCAGTGTGACAATTCAAACTATTCTAGGCTCCCCAAGTTACAGGAATGGCTTGGACAGCAGGTACTGGTCACTTTTAACGTATATTGAAATAGTAAATAACTGTTGACATGCTGATTCCTAAATTAGATTACCAGCGCTATCATGTGGTAGACTGTCATAGGTACCAGTGTTCACAATTAAGTTCCAGTGCCCAGCACCAGAAATCATGTGCTTCAATTAAGCACTGCTTAGGCCACCGGCCACTTATGGAGCGAGCAGGCATGCTTCAATGAGAGAGACAGAATCCCCATCACAATGAGTAACAGGAACCCATCTGCATTCTTCTCTTGGCATGGTCGGAAACCAGAACAGGTAGCAGCAGGTGCTTCCCAATTGTAGGCACAGTTCAATGTAAGTGGCGTGTGAACATACAAGGGCCATGCAGTAACACTAGGACCATGCAGTATGCATGCAGTGAAAGTTGTGTTGCCCTCTTTCTATGCATGATTTCATAGAATTCACAGTGCACAATTGCTGTTTATTTAGTGTATATGTATTCACAGTGTGCAAATTGGGCAGAAATGTATATATCTTATGTGTGTTTTAACACTGTGGGTTCTATGTTCAACTTACAAAAGTGCAGCATTTTTTTCGTTCGGGCAATCTAGCTATTAAATTAACACCTGACTAACCCTAATCATGAAGCCTACTATTTGTCATCTTAACTCCAATGGCTAATGTGATGAATGGCTTCAAGACAAGAAGCTATGCATACACAGCTTATCAGGACGTCAGATCCTGTTGCACTTTGAGGTGGTCCTTGGGATGATGCGTTTGCCTGAGGGATGCCTGCAAGCTGGGAGTGAGGCTTGGCAGTGTTGTCAGTGCTTGAAAAAGCATCTGGAACTGGGTCTGGATTAACCATTCAGCAAAACAAGCACATGCTTAGGGCATCAAGGGAAAGGGGGGGGCAACACAGAAATTTTCCGTTGCCCGATTTACCATTGACCAGTGGTTCCCAACCTTTTGATTTCTGTGGACCCCCACTTTATCATTACTGGAACCCGGTGACCACCACTGAATTTTTCTTGAAACCTGGGGACATTACTGGAAGCCAGGGACCCAGGCCAAGCACTGTTGATGATTTGAACCTCAAAACACAGACCACAAATACTGAAACAAGCATTCAAACACATACACAAATGATAACACATTTTATTTAATTTGCGAACAAATATAAATGAAAAAAAAAATTTATAGGAAAGTTGGAGCTTTTCCAATTTAAATTGAAGCCACATGTCTTCCATACTGTATTCTGTTTGAAACACCTGCACTGCCCCCACGAATCATTCTGAGGATACTAATTTAATTTTTAGCCTCTAATTTCAAATTCCTTGACATTTACAGTACGTTTTTCCATTGTTAATTTAACCACTTTATTTCTACACACAGACCCCTTGAGGAGACTTCATGGACCCCAAGGGGTCCCTGGACTACAGGTTGGGAACCACTGCCATGGACCATATGGTGAAAAACTGCAAAAGGTCATCTGAGACAGGTTCCACAAAAAGGGGATCCCAGAATAAATGAAAAATTACATATATGCATATACAATAAAAAAATAATAACACAATAGTAATAATAGAGGTTAATGATATACATTAATGTTGGGAATACAACAAAATTAAAATCTGGTAACTGCCACACAGTGTGAAGTTAAAAACGTGCAGATCTGTATGGAGCATTAGCTGACAACTGTGCACTTCACGAGAAGAATTTGAAAGATATGAAGCAGCTACAAAGGAAATGCTACCAGATGTTGATTACAAGACAGCTCAAACTCGCAAATATATAAAAAAGAAGCAACCCAATAATGTAGATGCTGCACCAGAAGTATATATGAATTCCAGAGATACATTTCGTATCACCACCTTTTACACAACTGTTGACAAACTTGAAACTGAGATGAGAAGAGGAGAGATATACAAAGAAATAGCAGAGAGGTTTTTTTTTTCTAAGTGATGTACTACTTCTTCATCTGCTGAAACTGAAAGATATTCTCAGTGTTGTCAAAAGCTGATTAATGCTTACTCACAGGACTTGAACCCTAATTTCTCAGCTGAGCTTAAGCAGTTTCACTCAAATGTGCGTCATACATTCAGTGCAACAAAAAACATAAAACAAGATTCAGTCATGCTGAACTTTATAAATTAATTAGCCGGCGAAGGTTTGGTTGACAAAGGCGGATGACACCGAAACGCGTTCCGCTTCGTTTTTCTTTTGTGTATTAAATCCTTGGTTCAGAGACTTTGTGGTGTGCCGTTTCTTTGCTGTGAGGTTTCACGAAGACTGTGTGTGTGTATATATATATATATATATATATATATATATATATATATATATGTGTGTGTGTGGGCACCAAAATCTTTTAAATGCTTAGAGCCTCTAAGGATCTTAATCCAACCCTCTCTGGAACATCGTGAATTGCGCGCCCCAGAGATCTCCCTGTGGCTCTCTCCACAGTTAAAACTACTAATGATGAGTCAGCATAATCATTGGGCATGAACTGAAGCGGGGAAATTGATGGTGGGGGACGTATGCTCTAATGGCACCCTAAACTCCTGTGACATAGCTGGGCACAGGCCATCTTTTTACATATAACGCTTTTTGGAAAGAGATCAAGATATCATTGGGGGACGGTGAGACAGAGCCACTCATGTGATGTTCTTCGCACTATACTTACTCATGGGTAGTGTTTTTGTTTGTTACTGATTTGTAAATGTTAATTGGTTAATTTCTTATTTCTTATTAATAATTTAAAACTTACCGGAGGACAGCAGGGATGTAAGTCTTGATTCAAATAAAGAGAACAGGTATCTTCCACTGTTTAAAAAAAAAATATTAATAAAAATCTCTAATAATAATAATAAAATGAATAATCGATTATTATATTGCATTAATAATTTAAAAACCGAATACAAAATAATCCTTAATAATAATTCCACTGTTTTAATATCCACATTGTTCATTCTTCCTAGTTCCTCCATTAATTCATTGATAAATAGATAATTAATGAATAAAATAACAAATGAACAAAAAAGGAAATGAGCCTGAGATAACCCTTTTGTAGGATAGTACACACACATCAATTGTATCCAAAGTAAAATCATACACAAATGCCAAGGAACAACAATATAGGCACTGAGGGCCTGATTACGACATTGGCGGAGGGGATTACTCCGTCCCTAAAGGGACGGATATCCCGTCCAACGTTTTACAAGTTCCATAGAGTATAATGGAATTTGTAATATGGTGGGTGGGATATCCGTTGCGTTTGGGATGGAGTAATCCCCCCGCCAAGGTTGTAATGAGGCCCTGGATGCTTGTTAATATTTGGTTTACAGGAAGAATCAATTTACTGGTTCCAACATCCGAAGCGTTCCATCATTAGACAATTGTTTTATGCCCTGGAGTACATTGTGCTACTGTCGCCTTTTGACTTAAGTAAGAACACAGAACTCTAGGGCAGCGCCACTTTTTTTTCTGAGTCACTGTCATAGCTATCAATGGTGCAGCTGGAGCACTGCTCTAAGGCAGGTAGCAGCTCAATTTATGTACACAGGATCTTTGAACATGTACAGATCCAAGAAATGTAAACTGTAACAATTACATCTGCAGAATTGATATGTATGTTGCATAAATATATAGAATTATAGATGGGTGACAGTGAATTATGGAGATGTTTTGCACCTAAGGGTTCTGAGTCATATTGAACAGACAATGAAACATTGTCTATGATGTTACTCAGTACTCCAAGGTGAAAAATATCCCTATAATTCACTTTTTGCCCGTCTATAATTTTATGATATGTATGGCCTTTAAAGTCATCTGCCCCTGCTTTCCACCAGTATGAAGGAGCACAGAAATAATGGAGAGCCATAGATAACATGGCCTCTCTTCCGTGTCCAGAATGTAAAAAAAAATACCAACCCTCCTGCCACCCTCCCCCACAACTCTGTGCCCTCTCCTCCAGAAGCTATGCTCCCTGGTTTCCAGTGCAGCTTTGACAACTCTTAGAGTGCCAAGCCAGAGCAGCCTGGAATTCCTTTAAAACGTAGCAGCAACGGGTAACAGCTTAACCTGATAGCAGTGAGTTACCAGAGCCATACATAGCAATTATTTTAGGTTCACTCTGTATTACTTCTACTTTATCATACAGTTGATAGGTCATCGAATAATGTGTAGTGGCACTCTTCTTACTCTTTTTCACAGCTACCTATTTAAACTTTTGCTCGTGGGGTGGTTTTGCTTTTATCCAGCTGACAATCCAAAGAGAGCCTATCCTTTCACAGCTTTGTTGTATTTTGCTGAATTGTGCATTCATTTCAATACCTCACAAAAATGTGACTGACTGGTAAGCTGGCACAGAGTTACTGTGATTCAAATTCCATTCAGGGGTTGGCAGTTGCATTGTGGTGCGGTTCCTATTATGAAACAGGACTGCGCATTTGGGATGGCAGAACTTCAAAATGTGGGGGACTGAGTCATTCCACACTAATAGAAACTGTTGGCCCGGTTCCTGGCTAGCTTGCAGCACCTCACCTGATGAACCCCTAACCTCACAGGGAGAAGGTGATTTGAAACATGACACTCTGGCTCCCCAGGGAAACCGTGGAAACTGATCTCACCCTTTTGTCATATTACTCTTGCATACCAAGGTGAAAACACAAAAAAGATATGTGATGAGTTTTCAATGCATTTATTGAAACTAACGTGATCTTAAACAGAGAGTATGAGCTGCAATAATTAGGCAGAAGAAACAGGGCAAAATACACAGCATTATGAACAGGGTGAAAACAGCGACCAATTCTAGAGATTCCTACTTGGCCCTAATACCCTAAAGATCCAAGGGATTATCCTTAGCTTCATACATGAAATTGGTGTCAGAAGTCTGCCTGTGTCATGAATGGCAATCCTCATCAGAAGGCTGGTGGATCAGCACCAGTAGAGCTGCATTGTTGAGCACAGCAATCCCCAGATGGTCGCGGCTGGAATGCTCCTTGACCCTTCTGGTCAGTGCATTGCTTATATAATAAAACTGCACTGTGTTAGAAGACGCAGCTCTGAAGTGATGCTTTGTCATAGTATTAGAAGCTATTGCTGAAACTGGGAACACAGCACCCAGAATATCTGTATGTAAACTTGGACAGAGAGTTCCTGATTTTGTGCCCTGAAAGTCAGCTAGAAACAAATGCCATGCACCTGCCTTCTCAGAATAATATCGTGTAAGCTTGCACATAAAAAATAATACTGCTAAAACCTGATGTAGCTAAAATGTACAACGTGTAAAATGTGCAAATGTGAAAAGCTTTAAAAAACAGGGGGAACCAACTCGGTCCAGGACAGACATCACCACAGCTTTCATTCTGCAATGGTGAACAAGCAGTGCTTTTACCCCTTTGTTTGTCTCAGAAAAAGTATTATATATGTGTTCTACAACTGATACAGAAGCACCCTCCCTGCTTGGACAGTGATGCAACAATGCAAGTTTACTCTCCACAATCTACACTTTGTAGACTGCACTACTGCCTGTGCAAATGTGCACTGACATATCCAGATTTCATAGATTGCACTAGTGTCAGTATAATTTTGCACAGACATTTCCAAATTATAAAGATTACATTAGTGCTAGTGCAGTTTTGAACAAAGATGTTTAAATTACAGAAATTACACTCATTTCAGAGCTAATATTTCAGGATTACATAGATACCATTTGCACAAAGGAAATTTACATGCACCTACATTTGGAAAACATTTGTTCCACCCCACTAAAAAAAAAATATGTTTTCATAGTTGCTTATCTGTGCAAATGTAGTTTATGCTCTTGTTGGGCTTTACAAATGAAGTTGAAGAGTAACCTGTCCCCTCATGTAATGCCATATGAAAAAACAATAATTGGCAAAGCAAATACATTTTGCCTTTGGTCCTATCAGCTTTGCAAATTGATTTGATAGTACTGTGCAGTGTCTAAAAAAAAAATGTAAAAAAAAAAATGCATGATAGCGGGAGCGCGCGCAAGCTGCCACCCAAGATGGCCGCCTGATCTCAGAGCTTCGCGCATCGTCGGACACATTTTTACCGCCAGAGCTGTTTCTTTCCTTTTTTCTAATGGCGCTTTGCTCACAATAGCTGTGGGATGTTTTGGTGAGCATTTTTTATGCTGTTATTGTCGCCTAGCTTCTTTCCTGACTTTGAAATCATGCTGTTACATTTTTCCTCATGAAAGCGGCCATTTTGAATAATTTTTGCTCACCAATACAAGGTACTTATTTGTTTTTTCTTTGAATATTTGATAGCTTTGCTTGCAGTTTTTGATCAAGCCATGTAATTTATTTTTGCTGCCTCATCAACATATATTTGGAGTTTCTGTCACTTGTTTCCTTATTGAAGGCTTTTATTTTTATATGGGCAAACTAAAGAAAATAAAATCTCTGTCGCATCAGTTCTCCTCAACTGACAAACTTTCGCAGTGTGTACAATTGGATACTTCTGCTGCAGCACCTTCTTCTTCCACGTCAAAGATGTCTTCCTCATCTTCTTCTTCACCTAAAGTTTTTCAGAATATTTCTACAACTACTCATAAGAGGGTCAAACAGGGCCCACCTTCACCAGTAAAATCTCCCTCACTGATCTCTCTTGAACTTGTGCTTGACGAAATACATGCATTGCGTCCTTTTATTGAAGAAACTAATTCTCGGATACAAAATCTTGATACTAAGTGGTCTCAAATGGAAGTGAGAGTCTCTGTTTTGGAGCAAAGGGTCAGTGACGTGCAGGATGAAACACATAAAATTACTAGTTTGGAGAAGGAAGTGGCAACTTTGAAGACACTTGCGGGTGATTTGAAATACAGAAACAGACGCAATAATCTTCGCCTTTATGGATTACAGGAGGGTCTTGAATGGAGTGACCCAATTTCATTTTTTGCTTCATTCTTTCCACAGTTAGTGGGCCTACCATCTTCTACAGTATTGAACATCCAAAGGGCACACCGCATTGGTCATCGTCCTCCGCATTCCTCCACATCTAAACCGAGAGGCGTGATTATTTTCTTTCTTGAATTTACAGATCTACTGAGAGTTCTTAATGCTGCGAAAGCCAAAAAACAAATCTCTTGGCAGGGAAGTAATATCTTCATCTCACAGGATATGTCCAAAGCTACAGCAAACAGAAATAAATAATTTTTGGATCTTCGTCCACAGCTTCGTGATTTGGGAGCTCGTTTTGGATTATTCCATCCGTGTTTGTTCAAAGTGACATATCAAAATATCAAAATAAGCCCACTTCATATACCTCCCCTGCAGCTCTTCCCTATTTTCTAAGACTACACTCTACAAACCCTATGGAAACAGCTGGTCCTTCTACACGTTGACTATATACATTTCTTAATCTATTATGCCTTTTTTAATTACTATTACAATACAGTTGATGGTCCTTCATATGCAGTCTATACATTATATTATATTGATGTGACTATAGGTCCTCTTTGTTAATGTATTGTTTTCTTTCCACAGGTTCCTGGTGTTCTATAATCATTATTTTTGCTTGTAACATTTGTCCGTTGATGCATTCCGCTTCCTTGCTGTGATGTCTTCAGTCTGTGCTGTCACCACCCCTCTCCTATTGTTCATTCATCTCAGGTATGTTTTTGCAGTTGTCTTTATTTGACATGTACTGTCTCTTCTTTTTTTCTTGAATAGTTTCCATCTTTTTTCTTGCTATTTCCCCTTTACTCTTCTCTCTCTTTGTTTTTCTTCTTTTCCTTTCCCCTATATGTATTTTCAGTTATTTATGGCACAAGACCTTTCGTGTGTATATATATATATGGAAAATGTCACTTACCCAGTGTACATCTGTTCGTGGCATTAGTCGCTGCAGATTCACATGCTGTGCACATCCCGCCATCTGGTGTTGGGCTCAGAGTGTTACAAGTTGTTTTTCTTCGAAGAAGTCTTTTCGAGTCACGAGACCGAGGGACTCCTCCCATTTCGACTCCATTGCGCATGGGCGTCGACTCCATCTTAGATTGTTTTCCCCGCAGAGGGTGAGGTAGGAGTTGTGTATGCTAGTAATAGTGCCCATGCAATGGAGTGAATACGTATGTACATAATGAAGTTTAAAGTAATATATTTACAAATTTACAAATGTTCAAAATCAACTTCTAAACGGCTACAGGCTCCCGGGGAGGCGGGTGGGCGCATGTGAATCTGCAGCGACTAATGCCACGAACAGATGTACACTGGGTAAGTGGCATTTTCCGTTCAATGTGTAGCTGCAGATACACATGCTGTGCATAGACCAGTAAGCAGTTATCTCCCAAAAGCGGTGGTTCAGCCTGTAGGAGTTGAAGTTGTTTGAAATAATGTTCGTAGTACAGCTTGACCTACTGTGGCCTGTTGTGCAGTTAACACATCTACACAGTAGTGTTTGGTAAATGTATGAGGCGTAGACCAGGTTGCTGCCTTACATATTTCGTTCATTGGAATATTTCCTAGAAAGGCCATGGTAGCACCTTTTTTTCTGGTTGAGTGTGCCTTCGGTGTAATAGGCAGCTCTCTCTTTGCTTTAAGATAGCAGGTTTGAATACACTTAACTATCCATCTAGCAATGCCTTGTTTTGAAATTGTATTTCCTGTATGAGGTTTTTGAAAGGCAATAAATAGTTGTTTTGTTTTTCGAATTAGTTTTGTTCTGTCCATGTAGTACATTAGCGCTCTTTTGATGTCTAATGTATGTAGTGCTCTTTCAGCTACAGAATCTGGCTGTGGGAAGAACACTGGTAATTCTACCATTTGATTCAAGTGGAACGGTGAGATAACTTTTGGTAAAAAATTTGGATTTGTCCGTAGAACTACTTTATTCTTGTGTATTTGAATAAATGGTTCTTGTATAGTAAATGCTTGAATTTCACTCACTCTTCTTAGAGATGTGATGGCAATTAAAAATGCAACTTTCCACGTTAAGTATTGCATTTCACAAGAGTGCATGGGCTCAAAAGGTGGACCCATGAGTCTTGTTATGACAATGTTGAGGTTCCATGAAGGAACTGGTGGTGTTATTGGTGGTATAATTCTCTTTAGGCCTTCCATAAACGCTTTTATGACTGGTATCCTAAATAATGAAGTTGAGTGCGTAATTTGCAGGTAAGCTGAAATTGCGGTAAGATGTATCTTTATGGAAGAGAAAGCTAGCTTTGACTTTTGCAAATGTAGTAAATATCCTACTATATCTTTTGCAGATGCGTGTAAGGGCTGAATTTGATTATTATGGCAGTAATAAACAAATCTTTTCCACTTATTTGCATAGCAGTGTCTAGTGGTAGGTTTCCTAGCTTGTCTTATGACCTCCATACATTCTTATGTGAGGTCTAAGTGTCCGAATTCTAGGATTTCAGGAGCCAAATTGCTAGATTCAGCGATGCTGGATTTGGATGTCTGATCTGTTGTCTGTGTTGTGTTAACAGATCTGGTCTGTTTGGTAGTTTGACATGAGGTACTACCGAAAGGTCTAGCAGTGTTGTGTACCAAGGTTGTCTTGCCCATGTTGGTGCTATTAGTATGAGTTTGAGTTTGTTTTGACTCAACTTGTTTAATAGATATGGAAGGAGTGGGAGAGGGGGAAAGCGTAAGCAAATATCCCTGACCAGTTCATCCATAACGCATTGCCCTGAGACTGATCCTGTGGGTACCTGGATGCGAAGTTTTGGCATTTTGAGTTTTCCTTTGTTGCAAATAGATCTATTTGTGGTGTTCCCCAAATTTGGAAGTAAGTGTTTAGTATTTGGGGGTGAATCTCCCATTCGTGGATCTGTTGGTGATCTCGAGAGAGATTGTCTGCTAACTGATTCTGAATTCCTGGAATAAATTGTGCTATTAGGCGAATGTGGTTGTGAATCGCCCAATGCCATATTTTCTGTGTCAGGAGACACAACTGTGTTGAGTGTGTCCCTCCCTGTTTGTTTAAGTAATACATTGTTGTCATGTTGTCTGTTTTGACAAGAATGTATTTGTGGGTTATTATGGGTTGAAATGCTTTCAGCGCTAGAAATACCGCTAACAGTTCTAAGTGATTTATGTGAAACTGTCTTTGCTGTATGTCCCATTGTCCTTGGATGCTGTGTTGATTGAGGTGTGCTCCCCACCCTGTCATGGAAGCATCTGTCGTTATCACGTATTGTGGCACTGGGTCTTGGAAAGGCCGCCCTTGGTTTAAATTTATACTGTTCCACCATAGAAGCGAGATGTATGTTTGGCGGTCTATCAACACCAGATCTAGAAGCTGACCCTGTGCTTGTGACCATTGTGATGCTAGGCACTGTTGTAAGGGCCGCATGTGCAACCTTGCGTTTGGGACAATGGCTATGCATGAAGACATTATGCCTAGTAGTTTCATTACCAATTTGACTTGTATCCTTTGTCTTGGATACATGGCCTGTATTACCTTGTGAAATGTTTGAACCCTTTGTGGACTTGGAGTGGCAATCCCTTTTGCTGTGTTGATTGTCGCTCCTAAGTATTGCTGTGTTTGACACAGCAAAAGGTGTGACTTTGCTTAGTTGATCGAGAAACCTAGTTTGTGGAGGATTTCTATGACATATTTTGTGTGCTGTGAACACCGTCTTAGCGTGTTGGTTTTGATTAACCAATCGTCTAGGTACGGGAACACATGTATTTGCTGCCTTCTGATATGTGCAGCTACTACTGCCAGGCATTTTGTAAAAACTCTTGGCGCAGTTGTTATTCCGAATGGCAACACTTTGAATTGGTAATGTACCCCTTGGAATACAAACCTTAGGTACTTTCTGTGTGAAGGATGTATTGGTATATGGAAATATGCATCCTTTAGGTCTAGTGTTGTCATGTAGTCTTGTTGTTTGAGCAGTGGGATTATGTCTTGTAATGTTGTAACCATGTGAAAGTGGTCTGATTTGATGTAGGTATTTAATGCTCTGAGATCTAGTATTGGTCTCAGACTCTTGTCCTTTTTGGGTATTAGAAAGTACAGTGAGTAAACTCCTGTGTTTATTTGTTGTTTTGGTACTAATTCTATTGCTTCTTTTTGTAGCAATGCTTGAACTTCTAGTCCTAGAAGATCTATATGTTGTTTTGACATACTGTGTGTTTTCGGTGGGACGTTTGGAGGGAATTTGAGAAATTCTATGCAATAACCATGCTGGATAATTGCTAAGACCCAAGTGTCTGTTGTTATTTCCTCCCAATGTTTGTAAAACTTGGTTAGTCTCCCCCCCACAGGTGTTATGTGTTGGGGATTTGTGACCTTGAAGTCACTGCTTGTTTGGAGGAGTTTTGGGACTTTGGAACTTTCCTCTATTTCTTTGAAATTGTCCCTCTCTATATTGTCCCCGAAAACCTCCCCACTGATACTGGCTCTGGTAAGTGGGCTTTGTTTGTGAGGTTGTGGCTTCTGTGGTTTGCCCTCTAAACCCCCCTCGAAATTGTGTCTTTCGAAATGTGCCTCTGCTCTGCGGGGAGTAGAGTGCTTCCATGGCTTTGGCCGTGTCAGTGTCTTTTTTAAGTTTTTCGATCGCAGTGTCCACCTCCGGCCCAAACAACTGCTGTCCATTGAATGGCATATTCAGCACAGCTTGCTGTATCTCTGGTTTAAATCCTGATGTACGCAGCCATGCATGTCTCCTTATTGTTACTGCTGTGTTGACAGTTCTAGCAGCTGTGTCTGCAGCATCCATTGCTGACCGTATCGGATTATTGGAGATACTCTGTCCTTCCTCTACTACTTGCTGCGCTCTTTTTTGGAACTCCTTTGGTAAATGTTCAATAAAGTGCTGCATCTCATCCCAATGGGCTCTATCATATCTGGCTAGCAAAGCTTGCGAATTTGCAATACGCCACTGGTTTGCTGCCTGTGCTGCCACCCTTTTGCCTGCAGCATAGAATTTTCTACTTTCTTTCTCTGGAGATGGTGCATCTCCTGAAGTATGAGAGTTGGCTCTTTTACACGCTGCTCCTACTACAACAGAGTCTGGTGTTAGTTGTTGTGTAATGTACACTGGGTCTGTTGGTGGCGGTTTATATTTTTTATCTACTCTTGGAGTAATAGCTCTCCCTTTGACAGGCTCTTGAAACACTTGTTTGGAGTGTTTTAGCATTCGGGTAGCATCGGAAGACTTTGATATTGACTGTGTGGACGACAGTGTGTTAAGAAGAAAGTCGTCTTCAATGGGTTCAGAATGAAGGTTGACATTGTGGAATGCTGCTGCTGTCGATACCACCTGAGCGTAGCCTGTACTATCTCTGGTGGCGATGGTCTAGCTGGATAGCATTCAGGACTATTGTCTGACACTGGTGCGTCATAAAGGTCCCATGCGTCAGGGTCATCTTGACTCATTCCCGTATGAGTTGGGGATTGCATCATTGGTGGTGTGGCTACCGGTGATGGTTGCGGAGAGTGATGTGGGGATGGTGGTGGTGTTACTTGTTTAGCCACTTTTGCGTGTGGCTGTTTGTCCTTGTCTTGGAAGGCAAGTTTACGTTTCATCTTGATTGGAGGAAGAGTGCTGATCTTCCCCGTATCTTTTTGAATAAAGAGCCGTCTTTGTGTGTGATCTGGCTCTATTGTCTCTAATTCTTGTCCAAATCTGTGTGTCTTCATCTGTGAGGACAGTCCTTGTTCCTCTGAATAGGAACTTTTTTTCGGTTCCGAGGCCGGATGTTTCGGTACCGAAACCTTTTCGGCTGCTTTTTTAGGTTCCGACAAAACCTTTTTTACTATCGGCGTAGTGCCCTCTCGGTGCCGACCCATTTCAGTGCCACTGTCTCGATGCCGAATCTTCTCGGAGCCACTATCTCGGGCCCGAGATTGCTGTGTGCCGGTATCTCGACCGGAGTCGGATGACTTCGACACCAGCTCGCCCTTTTTCGGTGCTGATGAACGGTCACCTATTTTTCGGGTTAAGCCAGGGCCTGTTGGCGGTGGCGTCACCTGGGCTTTAGCGGTTTTCTCGTGAGTACTCTGTTTCGACATCTTACTCACGGTTTTCGGCGTTTCTTCGGGTTCGATCTCCTCCGAGTCCGAATCCTGAGTGGAGAATGTTTCTTCCTCCTCCTCGAAACGCCCTTGTCCTGTCGGCGCCGACGACATTTGTAGTCTTCTTGCTCTTCGGTCCCTGAGTGTCTTCCTGGACCGGAACGCTCGACAGGCCTCACAAGTATCCTCCTTGTGTTCTGGTGACAAACACAAGTTACAGACCAGATGTTGATCTGTATATGGATACTTGTTATGGCATTTTGTACAAAAGCGGAATGGGGTCCGTTCCATCAGCCTTGAAGAGACACGTGGCCGGGCCGACCAGGCCCCGACGGGGATCGCAAAAAAATCCCAAAGGGCCTCCGGAGCTCTTCTGAATTCGGTGTCGATCTGTTGTAACTAACCCGATACCGAACGCAAACAATACCGACGATTTTTCCGAGATTCTAACTAACTTTCCGACCCGAAACACGGAGCGAAAAGGAACACGGCTGAACCCGATGGCGGAAAAAAAACAATCTAAGATGGAGTCGACGCCCATACGCAATGGAGTCGAAATGGGAGGAGTCCCTCGGTCTCGTGACTCGAAAAGACTTCTTCGAAGAAAAACAACTTGTAACACTCCGAGCCCAACACCAGATGGCGGGATGTGCACAGCATGTGTATCTGCAGCTACACATGCCATCGAACATATATATATATATATATATATATATATATATATATATATATATATATATATACTTATGTGACATAAAAATTCAGTTATTTCTTGGAATGTCAAAAGATTTATTAACCCAATAAAAAGGCAGAGAATTTTATTCCATTTAGCCAAATATAATCCAGACTTGGTTCTTTTACAAGAGACCCATTTGACAGATTCTGAAGCTCTGAAACTTGAAAGAGGTTAGGTGGGCAATGTTTTTACTGCTCCTTCATCTACAAAGAAAAATTGTGTAATTGTGCTCTGCCATAAAAAATTATCAGTTAATGTTATTTTGCAAGACTCGGATTCCGATAGTAGATGGCTCTTTGTTAAAATAAGTATTAATGGGATTATAATGACTATTGGTAATATTTATGGTTGTCAGGGAGACCAGATCCTCTGGGCCTGTGTATGCTCCCAACATGTCCACCACTAGACAGCTCCAAAACTCTGATAGAAATATCACAGAGCCTGAGAGAGTCCAAGCGGGGGAAAAGGGGATTAGGATGGGAACAGCCGGGAAGGAGACCTGTAGGAAGCAAAAGGTTAAACAACACAATATCAAGATATTATCACATTGATTTTTACAAAACTATGATTCTAAGCATTGTCATACTGTGACCATGGATAACTTAAGAAAGGACTATAACTAGACCTCAAAATGTCAGGGTATCTGGGAAGGAATCAAGAATGATTAATACAATGTTTCATATGAACTTTTCATGAAATGTCACATACTGTCTAGGAATATAAGAACCCTCTAGAATTATGTTTCAGAATAAACATTGTGTCTTTACATGAGGACAAAAGGTAATCTGAACATTCCCTGGAAAACAATAGGAATTGTACTAAGGACCTAACATGCACATAGAATGTAACATCTTGAATTTTACAACTTTGCAGAAAATTCAAAAGGCCCTGGATAATCGTGTGCACTTCAGGAAACACTACACATCAAAGTTTTAATTGCCATGAAATGATCGCGCACATTGTAAGCAATCTGAACACCATATATTTATGTGCGGGAAATGAATTGCGCACACTGCCGATTCCAACAAGTATATGCAAATGCCATGAAATGCCTCTGAATATCAAGAGTTAAAAGTAAGGAATGAATCGTGCGTCTTGCCGATTCGAATGCCACCATGCAAATGCCAAGAAATGGTCGCGCACAATGAATATCAAGAGTTTAATGCCAGGAATGAATTGCGCGTCTTGCCGATTCGAAAGCCAATATGCAAATCTCAAGAAACGGTCGCGCACACTGTGGCCGACCGGAAACTCAAAAGTCAAATTCCGAGAATGAATCTCCCGCCCAACATGTAAATGCCAGAAAACCTCGAGCACATTCACACACACACAAGGAAAATCTTTCAAAATGAAAGCTAGGCCCAAAAACTTGAATGCCTTTGAAAATGGGATCGGGGCCCAGCCCGCCCTCCGTCTTACCACCCTGTTCAAGGATCACCAACACAATGAAGGTCAAGGCCTGGAAAGTCAAAATAGGCCTCCGGAACAAGAGCTCAGGAAGTTGCTGCTGCTCTGCACCGGGATCTCTGAATAGTGAGCACGTGGAGCTGGGCTGGCTCCCTTATATAGAGTCTGGCCCAGCCCACAACCACACCCACTCATGTTGCAGAGAAAGCTTCTGGAAGGTCCTAGAAAGGGACCACACGCTAACACACTCAGTAAGTCTGCAGCAATACCCTGCAAAAGAACAGTTATTGCAAACATCGTTAATGGTGTTTTTCAAGGTTAAAGTCTGCAATGCAAAAGGTTAACATACTGCATATAAACACAATGCATGAATTATGCTCTTGCACAAAAGGTGGGTTTTTGAATTTTAGTCGCCCGTAGAGCGCGCACTGCCCTGATGTTGACAATGGTCCTAATCACACAGATTATCTTTTCTGGCCTAATGTTACTAAACAATGTTTGCATTATAATGATGATTTTTTTCTTCTTGGGGGGGATTACAATCAAATTATTGATCCTTTTATAGATAGGCAATCTGTAATTAAATGTTCTCCTCATAAAATGTATAAACAATTTAAGGCATTTCTCTCACAATGTCATTTAATTGATTCATGGAGAACCTGTAATATTGATAGTAGGGGTTTGTCCTTTTATTCTCCACCACAGGGCTCCTTATCTGGACTTGACCATATTTTTGTTTCAGAATCACTATCCCAAAATCTTATTAATTCATCCATTGAACCCATGGTAATATCTGATCATGCTCCAGTCATCACAGATTTTGATTCTCCCGGCACATCCCAAATCCAATAGGTGGCGATTTAATAATTCTTTGTTGCTTGATTCTAAATGTTTCACTTCCTTTGTTGCCTTTGCAGAGGAATTTTTCCGATTTAGTGTTTCCCCACAATTGTTATGGGATTCGTTTAAGGCTGTGGCTCGTGGTCATATAATACATTTTGGGCCTGATTCCTACTTTGGCGGGCGGCGGTCGCCGCCCGCCAAGCGGGAACCGCCACAAGACCGTACCGTGGTCAAAAGACCGCGGCGGTCATTCTGACTTTCCCGCTGGGCTGGCGGCCGACCGCCAAAAGGCCCCCCGCCCGCCCAGCGGGAAAAAACCAGCAACGAGGAAGCCGGCTCCGAATGGAGCCGGCGGAGTTGCTGGTGTGCGACGGGTGCAGTAGCACCCGTCGCGATTTTCAGTGTCTGCTAGGCAGACACTGAAAATCAATGTGGGGCCCCCAGGGGCCCCACGACACCCGTTCCCGCCAGCCTGGTTCTGGCGGTGAAAATATTCACCTCATCCATTGAAAAGTCCATTAAAGTAAATATTTTGGATGCTTTAGAGAAGGTTGATAGATCCCTTTTGTCATGGAATCCCTTATTTTTATCTTGGTGGGGTTGCCTTGTCTCTATCAAAAAGATGATTTCTCCTAACATTTTATATATCCTATCCATGATTCCTATTCCTCTGCCTGTTACTCTTTTTAACCCCTTCGCTGCCGGGCCTTTTCCCCCTCCTGTGCCAGGCCTTTTTTTGCCTATTTGGAATAGTTCTCGCTTAGGCCCTCATAACTTTTTGTCCACATAAGCTACCCACGCCAAATTTGCGTCCTTTTTTTCCAACGTCCTAGGGATTCTAGAGGTACCCAGACTTTGTGGGTTCCCCTGAAGGAGGCCAAGAAATTAGCCAAAATACAGTGAAAATTTCGTTTTTTTTTAAAAAATGGAAAAAGGGGCTGCAGAAGAAGGCTTGTGGTTGTTTCCCTGAAAATGGCATCAACAAAGGGTTTGCGGTGCTAAAATCACAGCTTCCCAGCTTTCAGGAACAGGCAGACTTGAATCAGAAAACCACATTTTTCAACACAATTTTGGCATTTTACTGGGACATACCCCATTTTTAAGATTTTTTGTGCTTTCAGCATCCTTCCAGTCAGTGACAGAAATGAGCGTGAAACCAATGCTGGATCTCAGAAACCTAAACATTTTTGAAAAGTAGACAAAATTCAGAATTCAGCAAGGGGTAATTTGTGTAGATCCTACAAGGGTTTCCTACAGAAAATAACTGAAAAAAAAATATTGAAATTGAGGTGAAAAAAAACAGCAATTTTTCTCTACATTTTACTCTGTAACTTTTTCCTGCAATGTCAGATTTTTTAAAGCAATATACTGTTACGTCTGCGGTACTCATCTGGTTGCGGGGATATATAGGGCTTGTAGGTTCATCAAGAACCCTAGGTACCCAGAGCCAATAAATGAGCTGCACCCTGCAGTGGGTTTTCATTCTATACCGGGTATACAGCAATTCATTTGCTGAAATATAAAGAGTGAAAAATAGCTATCAAGAAAACATTTGTATTTCCAAAATGGGCACAGATAAGGTGTTCAGGAGCAGTGGTTATTTGCACATCTCTGAATTCCGGGAAGCCCATACTAGCATGTGAATTACAGGACATTTCTCAAATAGACGTCTTTTTTACACACTCTCATATTTGGAAGGAAAAAATGTAGAGAAAGACAAGGGGCAATAACACTTGGTTTGCTATTCTATGTTCCCCCAAGTCTCCCGATAAAAATTACACCTCACTTGTGTGGGTAGGCCTAGCGCCCGCGACAGGAAATGGCCCAAAACACAACATGGACACATCGCATTTTTTCACAGAAAACAGAGGTGTTTTTTACAAAGTGCCTACCTGTGGATTTTGGCCTCTAGCTCAGCCGGCACCTGTGGAAACCTCGCAAACCAGCGCATTTATGAAAACTAGACACCTAGGGGAATCCAAGATGGGATGACTTGTGGGGCTCCGACCAGGTTCTATTACCCAGAATCCTTTGCAAACCTCAAAATGTGGCTAAAAAAACACTTTTTCCTCACATTTCGGTGACAGAGAGTTCTGGAATCTGAGAGGAGCCACAAATTTCCTTCCACCCAGTGTTCCCCCAAGTCTCCCGATAAAATTGGTACCTCACTTGTGTGGGTAGGCCTAGTGCCCATGACAGGAAATGCCCCAAAACACAAAGTGGACACATCACATTTTCTCAAAGAAAACAGAGGTGTTTTTGGCAAAGTGCATACCTGTGGATTTTGTCCTCTAGCTCAGCTGCCACCTAGGGAAACCTACCAAACCTGTGCATTTTTGAAAACTACAGACCTAGGGGAATCCAAGATGGGGTGAATTGTGGGGCTCTGACCAGGTTCTGTTACCCAGAATCCTTTGCAAACCTCAAAATGTGGCTAAAAAAACACTTTTTCCTCACATTTCGGTGACAGAAAGTTCTGGAATCTGAGAGGAGCCACAAATTTCTTTCCACCCAGCGTTCCCCCAAGTCTCCCGATAAAAATGGTATCTCACTTGTGTAGGTGGGCCAAGTGTTTGTGACAGGGAAGAGCCAAAAACAAGTTGAAATTGAGGGGGAACCAAAGTGGGTCCAAAAGGGCAGTTTGAAAAAAAACATTTTTAGGCTGACAAGTGCAGCAGAAATTTTATTGGTATAGATGAGACAATGGTGGGTGGTAGGAATTTTGTAGATTACTGCAGATTCCGGAAGGTTCCATCACAAAAATGTGTACTTTCCAGCAAAGTTGCAGATTTGCAGGGCATTGTGGATAAGGAAATGGTGCGGGTGCATGTGAAGCACACCACCCTGTAATCAACTAGATGTTTCGTTTTCAGATGTGTCTAGGTCTTGTGGATTTTTCTACATGGCAACGTCCCAAAGTAAAAAAAAAGTGCAGCCCTCACCATTCCAAGTGGGACGATTCTGAGAGTTACCAAGCTCTCATGGCCCAAAAGTAAAACAAAAAACAAAAATAATCGAATGTCCTCTTGCTTGCCATGGGATAAGATGTTTTAGTGTGCGGGGGAGAGCTGAAAGACTATTAGCCCCTTCAGTTCGGGTGGGGGCATAACCAGGCCCATACTGGTTGGTAGCCACCACCCCACTATTTTCTTTTATTTTTTTTATTCCCTGGCATCCAGTAGACTTTCTGTCCCCCCCAGGTGTGGATCGGGGGTAATTGCCCAATCTGAACAACTTTGGCCCCATTTATTTGGGGTGCGGGTATGGCCATACCCCCAAACTCTTATTTTGAAAAATAAATCTTCCCTGGTCCCTGGTGGGCTTTCTGCCCCGTTGGGGGCAGATGGGCCTTCCAAAATAGGCCAGTCTGCCCCCAAGGGGGGCAGTTATGGCCAATAGTAATGTGCCCCCATGGGGAGAGACCCTTGCCCAAGGGGTTGTCCCTTCCAAACAAAACACACACATACACACACACCAATCCATGGTGTCTAGAGGTTTCTGCCCCAAAGGAGGCAGATTAGCCTTACAAAAATAGGCTGATCTGCGCAGAAATGGCCTAAATACAATTCCCCCCCCCCCAGGGGAGCGACCCTTGTCTAAGGGGTCGCTCCCCATACATAAAACCATAAAGTAAATTAAAAATATATATATATATCCCTGTGTCTAGAGGTTTCTGCCCCCCCGTGGGCAAATCCGCCTAATTATACAAGGACGATCTGCCTCCAGGGGGGGGCAGAAAAGGCCTAAAAGTATTTTGCCCCCCCCCCCCGGGGAGTGGCCCTTGCCAAAGTGCCAGCTCCCCTTATGCGTTAGTATAAAAGAAATAAAAATTCCATGGTGTCTTGTGGTTTCTGCCCCCGGGGGGCCAGAAATGGCCTTATAATAATTTGCCCCCCCCAGGAGCAACCCTTGCCTAAGGGGTCGCTCCCCAAACATAAAAAAAAAAAAAAGTAAACAAAAAAAAAAAAGATTTCTGGTGTCTAGTGGTTTTCTGCCCACCCCAGGGGCAGATCGGCCTAATAAAATTAGGCCAATCTGCCCCCGGGGGGTGCAGAAATAACCTAGAAATATTTTGCCCCCGAGGAGCGGCCCTTGCCCAAGGGGCCGCTCCCCTTACTTGAAATAGCTCACACAAAAAAATATTCCCTGGTGTCTAGTGGTTTCTGCCCCCGGGGGCAGATCACAAGGCCGATCTGCCCCCAGGGGGTGCAGAAATGGCCTAATAATGATTCTCCCCCCCCCCCAGAGCGACCCTTGCCCAAGGGGTCGCTCCCTAAACATAATGGTTTTTTTTAAAACACAATAATTTTTTTTATCCCTGGTGTCTAATGGATCTCTGCATCCTCGGGGCAGATCTGCCTAATAATTTTAGGCCGGTCTGCCCCCGGGGGGCAGAAATGGCCTAGAAATAATTTCCCCCCCCCCCCGAGGAGCAGCCCTTGCCCAAGGGGCTGCTCCCCTTACTTCAAATAGCCCACAAAAATATATATTCCCTGGTGTCTAGTGGTTTCTGCCCCCCCCTTGGGCAGATCGCAATGCCGATGGGGCAGAAATGGCCTAATAATAATTTGCCCCCCCGAGCGACCCTTGCCCAAGGGGTCGCTCCCCAAACCTACAAAAAAAAAAATTAACATTTTCCCTGGTGTCGAGTGGATTTATGCCCCCCCGGGGGCAGATCGGCCAAAAAACAAATTGCCCCCATGGAGAGCGCCTCTTGCCCAAGGGGCCGCTCTCCTTATTTAGTAAATAAAAAAAACCCTGGTCTCTAGTGGTTTCTGCCCCCCTTGGGGGCAGATTGGCCTAATAAAAATAGGCTGATCTGCCCCCAAGGGGGGCAGAAATGGCCTAGAAAAATGTTTGCCCCCAGGGGAGCGAACCTTGCCTAAGGGGTCGCTCCCGACAAATAAAAAAAAAAAAAAAAAATCCCTGGTGTCTAGGGGGGTTTCTGCCCGCTGGGGGGGAGAGGGGGGTAGAAACAGCCCAAAAATAAATTGCCCCCCTGGAGAGCGGCCCTTGCCCAAGGGGCCGCTCTCCTTATTGTAATAAACAAAACAAAAAAATTCCCTGGTGTCTAGTGGCATTTCTGCTGTCCGATTGCATCACGATCGGGCAACAGAAATGCTCAGAGAAGCCTGAAAGGAGAGGAAAGGCCTTTCCTCTCCTTCCAGGCTTCTCTAGCCCCCTCCACGTGATCGGAGGAGAAATGCTTTGCATTTCTCCTCCGATCCGGCGCTGGAAGCTGAGCTTCCAGCGCCGGTGGAAGGCCTCTGCGCGCTGACGTCATCAGACGCCACGGGGGGTCACGGGGTGGTGGGGGTGGAAGGGGAAGCGATCTTCCATCCCCGCCTGGGGGAGGGGTGTGCCTGGCCATCGGGGGAGCGCTAGCGCTCCCCCGGGGGCCCATAGCAGGACGAGGTGGTCTCGTTCCCCGGTGCCAAGGACGAGACCACCTCGTCCAGGGCACACAAGGGGTTAAACAACTGGACTCTGGATTGTCTAAATTCCTATGGAACAATAAGAAATCTAGAATTTCCCTTAGTCACCTTCATTCTAAACAGCAGGGGGAGAGCCAATTTTCCTGATTTCAGACTATATCACAAATCCTTTTGTTTGCGTCAAGCTTTTAGATGGATCTCCCTGTCAGGCTTTATGTTTACTCCCTTATGGTTGCATATTGAGGGGGTTATTCCAACTTTGGAGGAGGTGTTAATCCGTCCCAAAAGTGACGGTAAAGTGACGGATATACCACCAGCCGTATTACGAGTTCCATAGGATATAATGGACTCGTAATACGGCTGGTGGTAAATCCGTCACTTTTCCGTCACTTTTGGGACGGATTAACACCTCCTCCAAAGTTGGAATAACCCCCTGAATGTTCTTTTCTTCTATCTTTTCCTCTTCGTGAGGTGGTATCCTTTTCTTGTAATATTTCGCTTACCTCCTACATGCGTCCTAAACATACTTGTGCTCTTCTGCGTTCTCACTATTTACCTCCATCCGTCACTTATTCCTCTTTTGTGAATTTCCCTATTTGGCATAATCGTCTCATCACTATTAATAAAAAACCTTTATTTTGGAAATCCTGGAGACAAATAAATATAGCGTGGGTCAAAGATTTATTTTCCAATGATACTCCACTTTCTTTTTAACAATTCCAACTTCTATTTCATTGTCCCAATTCATTTATGACTAAATAGCTTCTTCTTATTAATATTATTTTTTCCTTGCCTTTTCCTCCTTCTTCTTCGGAATTACCCTTTTCTTTGTCCTCCTTTCTTACCTCATATCCTAAGGCATCAAATATTTATAAACTTTTTCATTCTCCTGTTTTGACACGTCCTAAATCTAAAATTGAATCTCAATGGGAATTGAATGTGGGATGTACCTGGACTGTTTCCTTCTGGAATAAGATATGGCATCGATCTTATAAAATATATAGATCAGCTTCTACCACACAGTCACTTTTCTTTCTTTACCACAGACTTTATTTTATCCCTTCTACTATAGTAAGATTTTCTGTATCCTCCACTTCAAACTGCTGGTCTTGCGATAGCCCAAAGGGAGACCTTATCCATTTCCTTTTTGAATGTCCTCCCACTTTCTCTTTTTGGAGAAAAGTTTGGCGTCAGCTTACCTCTATTTTTCATTTGCCATCCCAATTATCTCCCTCAGTGCTTTTTCTAGGTAGCCTCCCTGCTGACATTGTTTCAGATGATGATAATTTAAAACTGTTGGATCTCATGTTAGCCCTAGCCTTTCAGAAAATTGATCTTAATTGGAAAAATTCATCCAATATTTCCTATAAGGCTTGGTGGTATAATGTTTGCCCCTACCATAGACTAGATATTGCTTTTACCTCTTTATACTGGCCCTCCATAAATAGAGATTTGTATTGGTTACATTTGACTGATTATCTTAATGCTGTTGCTTGTACTATTGTACATTATCTGAGAATTTTAAGTCACCATGAATTCTTTATTTTCTCTGTTCTTGATTGAATTTAAATTTTGCTTAACAATATGCTTTATTGAATATCACTTTTTTAGCTTTTTAATACCCGATGTATCTTTCTTATTTTAATTGGTCTTGTTCCGTTTTTATTCTTTTCCCCATTTTATACTTTAAAATGTTAAACAGCTTTTACAATTCCTTTCAAAATTATATCATTATCATTGTGACAGATATCTTGTATTGTTATTATGAGACCCATATGTATTTTGATTTGAATAAAGCTGATTTACCTTAAAAAATGCATGATAGCAATCGCATCATTCCATTGATGTACGCATTTATTAGAACGGATGCATGTCAGGTCAAATGTATGGTTGGCTTTTGCTTTAATCTTTTATTTACTGTCCCAAGATGGTGGATCAGTATATAAAAAACAAATTTTTCAGGAGAAAAGGGCCAATTTAAAAAAAAAAAAAACAGAAGGTGGTGGGGAAATTAGGGTGGATGGGGTAATGGAGAAATAGGGTTGGGGTTAGGGTAAAAGCAGCACACACAGAGCTAGAGGGAGAAGCATAATAGGGAGATAACACTACAGAACCACACATATGAGAGAGAGCAACACCGATTGTTGGGTGGAGAGAGTGGCACATGGACAAGTGAGCGAGCAGTGTGGGGAAGAGAAACACAGATGAGAGAAAGCAACATGGAGTGGGGAGAGAAGCAGTGATAGGAGACAGATAGAAAATGCAATTTTGGAGTGCTTAAGCATAACAAGATGAGAGAGAGAGCAGGTGGGGATATAGGTGCTGGAAGTAAGGGTGTGTGTTTGCTGCAGCACCCCCAAAATAACCATACTGGAGTTTGAAATATGCCTTTACATTTTTTTATCTTGTCACATTTGCTGTTCTTCAAAGACAGAGGTCAAATGTCAGGATATGTCTTCTGACGAATTGATGCTTATTCTTTTAATTGTTTACTTTCTCAGACTGCAAAGCTTGAGGATTTTGTAAAGAGAAGAGTGAAAATATTGCCGCGGTACAGGAAGTGTGAAAGAAATGGCTGAAGGATGTCATTGTGTTCCTAACATACAACAAAAATTTAATAAATTATGCAATTATTTCAGACTATATCAGCACTTAGGAAAGGACAAATCAAGCACATTTTTTGTAATTCTGAAGTGTGATAGGAACAAAGATTTTAATAGGATCACAACAAATCAAAACACTTTACTTGACGATTTGCAAATGATAAATATTCTTCGAAAATAAATTGCCAAATAGTATCATTTGTGTGCCATATCATTTTATCAGTACACCTGTACAGCTGTGCAAAATTAGTGCCCATTTTAATGGAAATTGTGCTGTCTTTAATGAAAGTGCACTATCACACCATGAATTAGTTAGATATTTGTGACAGTGTGCTCCAAAATGCTACATACTACACCCTTATTACTCTCTTGCTAAATATGTTCTTAGTGTGATGCTTGGATTTTTCACAATCCCTATAACTTCAGTGATGTAACTGAGGGAGAATTCCCACTGTGAAAATTGATCCAGCACCACTAGCTGGGCGAGAGAGAAAAGCAGACAGACAAGAGTGAACATACTGTTGGGTAGCCATTTTAGCTATAGTTCTAGTCATGTTATTTTAGCAAACTAGGCCTGCCACTGTGCACTTTAACCTACACATGTTTTATTCTATCTTCGTTATATTATTTTAACAATAGCCACATTTGTGTTCTTGTTTTATTTTCTCTACCTAACTGTTCTTCACCTAGGTCAGCACAGCGTTCTTAAACAAGACATTTCTTTCATTCTGTGCTTTTCTCAAGGCTGCAGTAAGATAGGTTGCCGGCAAAAGTGGTACGCTTTGTCTCCAATGTTTACAGAAACATTACACTCTCACGTCGGGATCTTTTCTTGGAACATCAGCTGTTTTATTATAAAAACACCACTTTGACCCATGTACATTAGAGTGAGATTCCAGCCAAATGATCACGACTGCATGCTGATTGCTCCACTACAGCTGCTTATGTAGACTACAGGCCTCTTGCTCAGGTATGAGGGATGATGCCTTCCCGGGGAGAATTAAAGCTTAACATGCTGTGCTCCAACATAGCCTAGGTAGGAACAATCCTTAACAATCTTAGTGACACAATGGTAGCGTTATTTTTGTGTTTTACTCTCTTTGTCACATTTTTAATCCGATTGTGCTTCATCGTCCTAGTTATTGCAATACATGCTTTATTATCTAAGATGCAGTTGCTTCAATAAAACCTTATTGAACCATACTCTGCCTCTGATTGTCCTTGCATATGTGAGACTAATATAACTGGGAGAAATGGATGAGATCTTAATGACCACGATTCCCCTGAGGAGTCATTTATGTCATGTGCCCAGTTGCCCAATCATCCCTGCTCGTGGGTGGAGATGAGGCATTGCTAGTTAGCCGGAGCAAAACCCGGGTAAGGCTGACAGGTGTCACATGGTGCGGGATAATACTCAGTCCCCTGCAGTCCAGGTGATTCTGCCTCCCAAATCCAGTAGTTTCATTAGGATAATGAGCACCTAAACGACATGGCGCCCAATGTTTGGTCAGGCATTAATTTTTGGGTTCTCTTGAGTATCTCTGTATCACTACATGCGAAGACACCTCAGTACTATTTATGGAGACTTCCGTGGTATTGAGGATTTTCCTCCTCAGCTTAGTAGGGAGTACCCAACTAACGCTGTAGGTTGTTCAAGCTTGAACTCTAAAAGGATAATCCCCATTTGGTGTGCTTTGCTCTGAACAACATCTACCATTCATCATGGCGAACCCGCAACAGGTAGAAATTGCAGTCAATATGCAACCACCCCTTACTGCACATTTACTGGCACATGGCCTAACAACCCAGGGGGGTCCAGTTACATTTGTTGTTGAGGCTCATCCAGCCTATAGAATAGAAATTTTCTATTCTTGGGTCACATTACCAGGAGCTGATGGGAACACAAATACATTTCATCACTATACATCTGCAAACATACCTGCACAACATAGAACATACGCAGATCTAGAAATACCTCTATCTCATCAAGAACATAATAATTGGATTGATGGTGCCATACCACATAAAATCCTCCACATTATGTTACGTCCTCTAAGTAATGATGGTCCTACCTGGCCTTTATTGGCCGCATATACACCGCACCCTCATGCAGGAACCTTGACAGTAGCTGAAGTCTGCCACTTATGTGCTGAGCTTACAGAAATATATAGACAGTTAGTACAGTTTGTAATGCAAACATTAAATACAAAACCAGCATATGCTGCCCTGGCTCAACCACATGCAGTAATGCCAGGCATTAATCCTGCGACTGTACATTCGATCATGGGTAAAGTACCCGCCAAACGGGAAGAGATTCCGATTTGGTTAGCTCAAAAAATAAATGCACTCAACGCAGTATTTCCCCACACAGGGCCTCAGGATAAGCATAGAATATTAACTATGTGCTTGCCATTTGGGATGGTTCCCACAAGAGATAACTGCAATACTTGGGGCACGGTATTTGCCACATTCTATACTATTGCACAACGTACACCGACACTTGCCAATTTACCGGAAGTGTTAAAACAAACTTAAGATGAATACAGGCCTGCCCTGGCCCTTGACTTGCGGATGCAACTTATGTGCAATTTTGCCACTGTATCTTCCATCATATTAAGTAACCTTATAGGGGAAGCAGTTGCACTAGCAGTGCGCATGCAGCTCCAGGACGTTCCTCCACGGGATCAAGAACGTGACCTGCCAAAGATTATCGCGGGGACCTACTTTAGTATTGGTAGAGATAGTCTGGGGGCCAGACCCACAAAACCACAGTTTCATGGTAAATCTAATAAAGATTCTACCAAGCAAGCACCTGAGGGTTTTAAAAAACGCTGGGATAAAAAACAACAAACACTTCAAAAAGAAAGGGGAGAATCTCTACATACAGAGACCCCACAGTCTAGATATAATCTCAGAAATAGAGATAATATTAAAACGCCTGACAGATATCAATATACTGATACACGCCAATCTCATTCCTTACAGTACTCACCAGAAAAACGCAGTGAGAGAGGTAGGTGGTTAGAGCGAAGAACTGAGCACGTGAAACCGAGACAGGAATCAAAACACTCTACAGATGTTTCTGCCAAAAAAGAAGAGAAACTTCCCCAACACAAAACTCAATCTAAAAAGAAAAAAGTAGCAGCAGTTGTAATTCGTCATGCCACTCAAGAAGAAGGCTCTATTGAAGAACAAGAAGTGGGCACTAGCTCTGCTAGACAGCGCAGCAGAAGTCATAAGAGCACCTGGAAGTGAAAACAACTGATGACTTCTTACAAGTTGAAACTTCACACATGCGTGTCTCCACGCCTGATAGGGTGAACAAAGTAATGTTACAGCTAGAAGGAGACATTGAACACATAATTGACGCAATCTTTTGGGATCGCGTCGTAAACATTTATGATATTCTACTGGCCGAAAGGGATTGGCCACCTGAATTTGTCCATATCTGCCCATATGGGGAAGAGGTTATCAAACCTTCTTTCTTGCCTCTTGTTCCCGATGAGCTCACTGAGTCCTACACCATTGATTGGGCATTGTCACAGGTACCCGCGTTATATTGCAACCACATAGGGAGGGATAAAGATTCCCCCTATCATGTAATTCTGATAAAAAATCAACCCCAACCTCAACCCCAATACCCAATAAAACATGATGCTAAAGCACCCGTGAGGGAAATCCTCACCCAACTGGAATACCAGGGCGTAATCGAACCCTGAGTCTCTCCAATGAATAATCCTTTATTCCCTGTAGCTAAACCGGACCATTCATACAGAATAGTCTAAGACTACAGACACTTAAACAGTCATACACGCACATATGCTATACAAAATTCTCACAGCACAGCACTTATAAAAGCCATAGTGCGCAAAAAAATACAAAAGAAAACTAGATATTTCTAGTGGTTGCTTCTGCCAAAATATAGCGCCTGAGAGTAGAGACCTAACAAGTTTCAGCGCAATAGGCTCTCAGAAAAAATTCTGTTGTTTACCACTGGGGTATAAGAACAGCCCAGGACTGTTCTCTGCTTGTGTAACTTCAACATTACACGACATTGACTCTGAAGCATTATCCTATGTAGATGATATCTACCTTACGGACGACAAATTACTGCAACATCTAAGACGGGTAGCCCGCATTGTTGTGGGATTTTCCGAATTCAGTTATAAATTAAATTTTCAAAAACAAAAATAGCCTTCCTTAGCGTCCTGTTTCTGGGATACGAACTATCAAGTGAATGAAAGAGCCTAACGCCACAATTCTTAGAAAAATGCGCACAGTTAAAACCTCCCAATACCATTAGAAACTCCAATCCCTATTGGGTTTTCTAAATTTTGGCAGAACTTACATTACAGATTACCCATCCCGAATATAACCTTCATATGACTTAATACGTCCTGACTTTTCCAGTAAATTCTGAACAGTCGAACACATGTATTCTCAGAGCATTGCAAAAAGACATGCTTGCAGCACAACACCTACATATTAGGGACAATAAAAAACATCTGGTTATAAGACTAATTGCTGGTACCATTGGTTTCACCTGTGTAACATTCAATGAGGGTGAGACAGTCCTGATTGCCTACAAATCACATTTGTACTCTACAGCAGAACAATGTTTTGCTCCCACTGAGAAAATTCTCACTGCTGTTCCGATGGCTGTCATTAAAGAAAGACCACTAGCCCAGGGGTAACGCATCATTGTTGTATCTACAGTACCGGCCCTTGAAGCTGTTACCAAAGCCAGCATTCCCCAACCTTTGGAATCCAGCCTAAAGCATTACATCCACATTAGATCCAATGGGCAACATCTCCAACAGCCACTGATGTTGACTATATTTGTGACCTAAAGTTACAAACTCAAGAATTTTTGCAATATGAACTAGAATACCCAGTTCCGGCAAATACATTGCCTATTGATCAATATCAAAGAGTCATGTACACCGATGGCTCAGCACAACAACCTGCTATAGGCACAAAGCATTAATACTCTACTGCTTGTGCAGTCATAGGTGGCTATATGAAGGGTAGTAAATTCTATTCACAACATACTTTCACGCAAACCCTAGGGAATTGCACTGCACAACTAGCAGAGCTAAAGGCTCTGGTGATGGCACCGGAACATACGGATCCTGCACAGCTAACACTGATTGTCTGTGATTCGTACTATTGTGTCCAGTCCTTCAATGAATATCTGCATTACTGGCGCCAGAATGGGTTCAGAGATTCCAAAGGTAACACCATCAAACACAGACTTCTGCGGGGGAAAGTAACGGATCTGAAACAAACGCTACCTAATGTCCATGTTGTACATACACTTGGACACTTCCGCACTGGAATACACGTTCCTGGAAATACATTGACTGACGAAGCAGCCAAATCAGCAGCATCTACGGCTTCTGTTGCTGCAGCTACTAGTTCTAGAATGAAACCGGACGAAGACATATGGGCTGCCGTGAAAGCCACGGCTGAAGGCACGCCTTTACCAAAAGTATTTCCTGCTAAATATTCCTACAGAATGGGAGGCTTCTTAGACACAGAAGTAAAAATACCAGGCCTGGGAGTTTGAGTAATTCCCAATAAAGACCTAAGACCAGAGTTGATTAAAGCAGCACATGAGGGAGTTACCTCTGCCCATGCTGGTGTGGTGGCGACAATATCAGTATTGCAAGCTCGTTATTGGTGGCCAAGTCTATACAAACAGACCTAGCAGTATGTTCTTTGTTGTGATATCTGCCAACAAATTAAGGGGTCCACCTTCAAACGCCCATCACAGACACCCCTCCTAATTTCTAACAAACCACTACAATGTGTGTTCTTGGACCACTGTGGTCCTTTGACACCTAACAGTGCATACAAATATATCTTAGACGCTGTTGACTCCTGCTCCAGATTTCTATGGATGTAGCCACAACGCTCGGCTGACGCTCGGACTGTTATTAAAGATTTGTAAGTCTTTATAGGCACATATGCAGTTGCAGCTTTCCACTCGGACCAGGGCCCTGCTTTTGCTTCAAGGGCACTCAGAGACGCCATGGCGTCATTAGGGGTCCAACTTCATTACTCGTCTCCATTTCATCCCGAGGTAAATAGTGTCATGGAGAGACGAAACCGAGATTTAAAGCAGTCCTTAACAGTCAGAGTACTAGGTGCTGGTCGTAGTTGGCTTAATCACCTGCATGGAGTCCAGAGAGCACTTAATAATCTGCCCAGAAGGACCCTGCGGGGGTCGTACTTCATACAAGTGCCTTTTTGGAACTCAAATATATGTTCCAAATCTTGATGGTCCTGGCGTGGAGGTGCAGAAACACCTTTTGACATAAATGAACGTGTCACTGTCTTGCAGGAAGTACAACAGTTCCATGACGAAAACCCTTCTGCCACTGCTGCCTCTGCAAGAATTAAGAATGTACCAATAACACCTACAGGCTGGATTCCAAAGGTTGGGGATCTAGTACATGAAAAGGTTGCTGTGAAAAAGGAGTTTGGTCCTTATTATCATGCACCGGTTCCAGTCCTGGGAATACACGGTACCAGAACTGTTATTCTACCACCGCTGCCAGGTTCTAAAGAAAACCACTTTGTCTCCATCGACAACGTCAAGTTACACCATGTGGCTGATCCTGCACAGCAGACCAAGAGGAACAACCAGTAGTACCCTAATCCCTCTCACTACTGGTCAAGATGTCCCTCTACAAGTTTTGAGAAGCAACGCTGACACCTCTCCAAGCTTGGGTAGGTTGGAAAATGATCTTACATTAGTTCCACTACCATCTATCACAACAAGCAACACGGAAATTGCTGGTAGATTTGACATGACTTCTACACAAACAGATGGCGTCATTTACAGTGAACCACGCAGGAGACCCCTACCAGGTCTCCTCCTTCAAATATGGCTCCAGTTTTTGCACAAACTGCTTCTGGATACTTTGCTGAAATCAATGACACCTTTTCAGACTCATTTGCCACTTCTACGCCTGAACTTCCCAAAAAACACATAAGCTGATAAACTGGTTTAAAACAAATTACCTTATTTTCCCATGGAACTTTCTGTGGCTTTCCTTAACTATATTAACTTTACTCCTTTGGATTGGCTTTGTTATTACTTTATTTCTATTAATACATGGTCACTACCTTCCTGAAAGATCAACAGTTGAACTGGTGAATGAGGTCTTAAAATCCAATTTTTCTTCTCACAAGGTCTGCAGAGACTTGTCTTTCATGAACATTTCCGCTATACCAATTCCTGATGGGATTGTTTGGGATACAGTCACATTTCCTAGATACGGCCCGACGGAGGTCATTCAAATACCGTATGTATTTAAACTTTCTATGAATTATGTAATAATACCCAGAGTTGTTTCTGATGACTGGGATGTGAAAACAGTTGATTCTAGGATGAATGATTTGCAGTATTTTACTGTATTTGAAACTGAGGATGTTTATCAATCCAAAGAGAATTGTGGTGACATGTTTTGCTATAATTATTATGGACACCATTTCATTCACAGAGCAAGAACCCCAAGACAATTTTTAATTACACACAATGGGAACATT
The DNA here is from genome assembly GCF_031143425.1 of Pleurodeles waltl. Taxonomy (NCBI): domain Eukaryota; kingdom Metazoa; phylum Chordata; class Amphibia; order Caudata; family Salamandridae; genus Pleurodeles; species Pleurodeles waltl. The sequence goes on along the minus strand of NC_090447.1, from coordinate 1,170,904,771 downwards.
GTCTGACTCCACCACAAGGGAGTTCTAAAACATATTCTGAAAAATGTGCATATTTTTCTGGGCACTATGTTGAAAATGCTGAGTCATATTATTTCAAATTGACATTTATGGAAAATGTACATTTATTATTGACAGATACAAAATTCATCTATTTGGATTCCTTTGTTTCTTGGTTGACTATAGAAGGCTATGAATATTGGTTGAAGTCGATTGACTTAAAAAGTGTGTAGGGAACAAAACATTGGCAAATAAGGGGAAAGGAAGCTTTATTCAGGGCATGCCTGATACCTGTTCAAATTATATTTTTGAAGGAAACTGTATAACAGACAAGTTGTCTAGGCTTAGAAAAAAATTAAGGATTTTAATGCCCCCAGTATTCCTGCCCCTGCAATATTTTACAAATGGCAAAAGTATATAAATGCAAATGAAGATCAGCTCGATGAATGGGTCCAAAATAGCACATGTAATGCTTCACTTTCACGTCCTGGTGGGTGGTAATTGTGGCAAATAGATACCAATGAGTGTCATAAATGTTTTATAAACTCCACAGGGGGTTTTAGAACAAGTAGGCCTGATCCTTGCTATGTGTCATCTGAACATGCGGGTATAGTAACAACATACAGTGTAGGGAAACTCTGCCAGCAATGGTTGAATAGTTCCTCAATAGATGCTGTTAGACAATACCTCAGTCTCCTGTCTAAAACACTGATTTACAGGATTTCCTGTTAGGCCCCAGAAAACAACGCAGAAAGCGCTTCTTATATGCAGTCTATAATAAAATTTGGAAGCTTTCTCAACAAGAAGCTGCTGCCCGGTTAAGGCAAATAGATCAGGAAAACTTACAGAAGGCATTAGCTGTTGTAGATAATGGGATTAATACCCTGTCCAACCAGATATACACCTTAAACAACATTGTTTCTTCTGCAATAGACATTATACAAAGGGACATGTCCTCTTTACACCATGGACAGAATCAACTAAGGTCCATTATGGAGTTAGGTTGGACACTACAAACACTGAAGGCAGGTCACATCCCCTGGCAACACATTAGCGCAAGGGACATATTTTCCACATTTAATTTAACACGCCAACAACAACTAATGGCTAAAAAAGAAGCAACTTATGTCATGTTAAATACTGAGAAATTAGAAAAGTTGCTTTTTACTGTGGCTGAAATACCATCTGCTGAGTGGCTAATACACAGGGTCATTAATCTGTATCTTTCATCACTTCAATTCACATCCTACTTAAAACACATTCCAGTCAGCAGATATGAAAGACTAGGAGATAGTTACATCCACGAGGTGTGGGAGCTAACTTTCTCGTACAAACGTATCAGTGGCATGAAAGAGGTCTTTCTTAGCGGTAGTGAATTCTAGACTTCTGTCAGCCATTCAATGGTTTGTATACAGCTGTCCATGCACTGGGCGTGTAACGCTTCTGCAGCGAACTTGGCTTGTTATCTGAAGGGAGTCCCAGTCCACTTGATTACTCCTGTGTTCAAGGTATTCTCAAATGGCAGCTATGTTCTCCTCAATAGTGAAAGCTGTTGTGGGATCGAGCTGGAATAGTTTGTCATTTTGGTCTCTAAGATTGTTACATGCTGCGGGAACGTACGTTTTCCTCATATACGACAGAAGGAAGAGGCTGAGATTTGGCCCCATATCACTACTTCAAATGTTAATTTTGGCAAGTTGAGCAGACTCGACTTTATTGTTTCAAAAACATGTGGGGCTTACATCTGCACGCAAGACCTATGCCCCTCAGGTTGCGTGGTCATCCGCAGAGATACAGTCCCTTTTAAGTACTAACTTTCCGATGCACTTTGGTGAACTCGTGGGACGGATATTTAATGCATCCAGTGCTACTGGAATCGCTAATTTCTTTAAGGCTGTTGGTTCTGGTTTTGTTCACACCTTCTCCTCTATATTTGGCTTAATACTTTCAGCCATCCACTCAATATTCTCCAGTATTTTCGGGGGATTTGCAATAACTTTGGCTATAATAAGTGGAATCTTGCTATTGCTACTTTTCATGCGCAATGGCTGTCCCATTGCAACAAGAAGGACTAAAAGCGCTTCCACCAACGCAACTGTGTCGTGAACGCATGATGCAGTACTTTGGAGCATCACCCCTGGAGCGATTGGAGTGTGACTGGTCTCTGTCATTCAGAACAGTTTTGCATTGTGTGCAGTCCCTGTTTCAGTGCCTTGGGTGCTCTTTTGAATGTGCACTGAAATTTTGTCTTTCTACGCAGCGTTTGCTTTCATTGGACACTGATCTGTTGATGTTCTCGCTGAGGGCTCATTACCAGACATGCGCGTTGAGGGTGCGTTTGCTACAGGAAGCTGTTTATGAGTTACCCTTTGTGGATCATGCAGCTCTGAACTCACTGTTGGGCACACCACGGCATGCTGCTGCCTTGACTGGAGCAGTCTCCAAGAAGGTTAAGTTGGATGTAAAAGTTGTAGTTATGTGTTTGTGCACTGATCTTACCTGCTGGTGTCCATTGTCTGTAGCTTGCTGGGCAGACCAGGGAATGGAATTCGATTTTATGACACTGGATCCTTGGCATAGCACAGTGACACCTCAAGGCTACTTACTAAATTTGGCGCCAGCTGGAAAAAGTGATAAGTACAAAATGAGAAAGCACAGTAAAAAGTAAACATTGTAATTAAATAAATAGGACTGCAGGGATGAGGGTAACATAGGAGTGAGTGGGGAGAAGAAGAAACTGGGAATTGGTAGGGGAGGGAAAAAGTAGCACAGGAGGCAGAGCATAACAGGGGGCCGGAGAAGAAGCAAAAAGAGAGAGAGAGCAACACACAGAGCATGGAAGAGGAAGAGAAAAACACGGGCGAAAGAGAACTATACTGAGTACTGGGGGGAGGAAGAGAACCCCATGAGGGAGACATCATGAAAACATGCAATCTCAGGGAGTGCTTAAATAAAAAGAAGAAAGTAGTTCCCTGAAATTGAGCAGTGGAAGGACACAAGTAAACGTCTATGCTCCACCAGAGGGCCTAACATAGGAGGGACAAGGGAAGCCATTGAATAAGAAGCCAGCAAACTAGAGTGTCAATTAAACCAACCACTGGTAAGCAACGGATGGGCTTTAAGCACACTATAAGAGCTTGGTTACCTGGCAATAGGTCTTTTTTCAATCAGACTGGAGTGGTGTGCTTGAACACTTAAGGAAAAGCCTGATTACATTCCTTGAATGAAACAGAATAAAATCATCAGAAGAAAAATCTTTTTTCGAATCCCTAGATGGCTTGCCAGGAAATATCCAGATAACTTAATATTTGAGCTTCATATATTACCATTTTATTTTTCCTCAATCCGTCCCGATCCGAGTGTCAGGACTGGGCGGGGTCTGCTGAGTGGCCGCAGCAGCAGGGAGGTGTGGTGGCTGTCTGTGCACTAGTTTAAAGTGTGCATATCTCTTTGGTCAGCCATCTTGCGACCCAGACATGCGCATTTTAAGCCTCTCTAGCCCAGTCGCCTTGGATAGCTGGGTTAGAAAAAAGCAGAGGCCTCCAGTGCTCTTCAGAGAGCTGAAAAAGGCCGCTTCCTCCAATCCTGATGTTTTTTTCATGCTGGTTACCAGCGTGAAAGCAGGACTAGTATTGGCTATGGGTATTTGCTTAATCCTGGGAGCCTGGAGGAGACACAGCAGAACACGGACCGGAGTGAGGATGTCCTGCAGCAAGCAAGGTAAGTGGCTATTTTTTTATTTACTATCAACACTCAACTTGCCAGCTGCCACTGTAGTGGAGGGATATTTGCCTCATTGCCCTTAATAAAATCAGGACTTTCCTTTACTACTGCTACTACCACTACTACCAAGTAGGCATGAGCCAATGGTTTGAAGGATAAGGTTCTGAATAATGAACAGGTCTAAGAATGTCCTCTAACCTAGTTTCAGCCCAAAAGGCACTCAAGGACAGGTTTCCTATAATGGAATGTGCCCCAAAGGTTTGTGCTTCTTTCTCAGCCAAATGCATAGCCTTTCTGGCTTCAGTAGGCTAAGATAAGAAGCATGCTTTCTTTTAAAGAACTGAAAAAGGAGAACTACTCTTAACTACTCTTAAATCAGTAGTTTAGAATTCATATTATTTAAGACCACTCTAAATACAATGTTGAATGAAAATTAATTTAAGGATATTAACCCCTTGGGTGCCCTGGACGTAAGGGTTACGTCCTGGGCAGCACCGCTCAGGTGCCCTGGATGTAACCATTACGTCCAAGTAGGGGCACTCCCCCTGGGGACCTCGCACCCCCCCTCCCTTGGGCAGGGATGGAAGGGGAATCTCTTCCTCTTACACACCTTCCCCCTGACCCCCCCGTGGCATCTGATGACATCAGCGCGCATGCCCCTCCACACTGGAAGCTCAGCTTCCAGCGCCGATTGGAGGAGAAATGCTTTTGCATTTCTCCTCCGATCATGTGGAGGGGTTAAGAAGAAATGCCACTAGACGCCAAATAATTTTTTGTTTTTTTTGTTTTATTGAATAAGAGGAGCAGCCCCTTGGGCAAGGGCCGCTCTCCAGGGGGGCAATTCGTTTTTAGGACATTTCTGCCTCCCCCTGGGGGCAGATCGGCCTATTATAATTAGCCCAATCTGTCCCCAAGGGGGGACAGAAACTACTAGACACCAAGGATTTTTTTATGTCAGTTTCCCTGTGAGAGAGCAACCCCTTTTGTTTATTTTATTTTTTATATATGGTGAGCGGGCCTTTAGGCGAGGGTCACTCCCATGGGGGGACAAATTGTCTTTAGGCCATTTCTGCCCTCCTTGGGGGTAGATCAGCCTATTTTTATTAGGACGATCTTCCCCCACAGGGCAGAAACCACTAGGCCCTGGAGATTTATTTTTTTGTACCAATTTCACGCAAGGGGAGAGACCTCTTGGGCAAGGGTCGTTCCCCTAGGGGAAAATATATTTTAGGTCATTTCTGCCTTCTTGGGAGCTGATCAGCCTATTTCTATTAGGCCAATCTGCCCCCGGGGGGGGGGGGCAGAAACCACTTAGGCACCAGGGATTGGTGTGTGTGTGTGTTTTGTTTGGGGGAGCAGCCCTTTTGGGCAAGGGTCACTCCCCATGGGGGCACATTACTGTTGGCCATATCTGCCCCCCCTGGGGGCAGATTGGCCTATTTCTGGAAGGTCCCAAGGGGGGCAGAAAGCCCACCTGAGACCAGGGAAGTTTTTTTTTTTCAAAATAAGAAGGTGGTGGTATGGCCAGACCCCCACCCCAAATAAATGGGTCCAAAGTTGTTCTGCCCACCAGTGGGCAGATGGGGCAATTGCCCCTGACCCACACCCTGCGGGGGCAGAAAGCCTACTAGATGCCAGGGAATTTAAAAGAAAATAGTGGGGTGGTGGCTACCATCCAGTATGGGCCTGGTTATGCCCCCACCCCAACTGAAAGGGGTGATAGTCTTTCAGCTCTCCCCCGCACACTAAAACATCTTATCCCACGGCAAGCAAGAGGACATTTGATTATTTTGGGTTTTGGTTCTACATATGGGCCTTGAGAGCTTGGCTAACTCTCAAAATCATCCCACTTGAAATGGTGAGGGTTGCACTTTTTGGACTTTGGGACGTTGCCATGTAGAAAAATCCACAAGATCTAGACTCATCTGAAAACTAAACATCTGGGTGAGTCCAGGGTGGTGTGCTTCACATGTACCCCGCACCATTTTCTTACCCACAATGCCCTGCAAACCTCCAACTTTGCTGGAAATCACACATTTTTCCCACATTTTTGTGATGGAACCTGCCGGAATCTGCAGGAATCCACAAAATTCCTACCACCCAACATTGTCTCATCTATACCGATTTTTTCAAACTGCCCTTTTGGACCCACTTTGGTTCCCCCTCAATTTCGACATGTTTTTGGCTATTCTCTGTCACAGGCACTAGGCCCACCTATTCAAGTGAGGTATCATTTTTACTGGGAGACTGAGGGGAACGTTGGGAAGTTTGTCCCGGTGCGGTGATCCCACACAGAAATGTGGGAAAAATTTGAATTTTTTAGCTAAATTTGAGGCTTGCTGAGGACTCTGGGTAAGAAAACATTGGGGGATCCATGTAAGTCACACCTCCCTAGACACCCTTAGGTGTCTATTTTTCAGATGGCTGCTGAGCTCCAGGACCAAAAATGCAGGTGCCTCCTGTGTAAAAACAGGTAGTTTTGTATTTGATCATTTTGATGTGTCCAGATGGTGGTTTGTGGCATTTCCTTTTGCAGGCACTAGGCTCACCCACACAAGTGAGGTACCATTTTTGTCAAGAGACTTTGGGGAATGCTGAGTGGAAGGAAATTTGTGTCTACTCTCACATTCCAGAACTTTCTGTCACTGAAATGTGAGGAAAAGGTGTTTTTTAGCCAAATTTTGTCGTTTGCAAAGGAGTCTGGGTAACAGAACCTGGTGAGAGCTCCACAAGTCACCCCATCCTGGATTCCCCTAGGTGTCTAGTTTTAAAAAATGCACAGGTTTGGTAGGTTTCCCTAAGCGCCGGCTGAGCTACAGGCCAAAATCCACAGCTTGGCCCTTTGCACAAAACAGTTCTGTTTTCTTTGGGAAAATGTGATGTGTCCATGTTGTGTTTTGGTGCATTTCATGTTGTGAGCACTAGGCCTACCCACACAAGTGAGGTACCATTTTTATTGGGAGACTTGGGGGAACACTGGGTGGAAGGAAAATTGTGGCTTCTCTCAGAGTCCAGAACTGTCTGTCACCAAAATTTGAGGAAAAAGTATTTTTTTTGCCAAATGTTGAGGTTTGCAAAGGATTCTTGGTAACATAACCTGGTGAGAGCCCCACAAGTATCCCCATCTTGGATTCCACTAGGTGTCTAGTTTTCAAAAATGCACAGGTTTGGTAAGTTTCCTTAGGTGCCGGCGGAGCTAGAGGCCAAAAGTTCCAAAAAACAGCTCTGTTTTCCTTGGGAAAATGTGATGTGTCCATGTTGTGTTTTGTGGCATTTCCTGATGCGGGCGCTAGGCCTACCCACACAAGTGAGGTACCATTTTTATCGGTAGACATGGAGGAACGCTGGGTGGAAGGAAATCTGTGGCTCCTCTCAGATTCCAGAATTTTCTGTCACTGAAATGTGAGGAAAAAGTGTTTTTTGTGCCAAATTTTGAGGTTTGCAAAGGATTCTGGGTAACAGAACCTGGTCAGAGCCCCACAAGTCACCCCATCTTGGAATCCCCTAGGTGTCTAGTTTTCAAAACTGCGCAGGTTTGCTAGGTTTCCCTAGGTGCAGGCTGAGCTAGAGGCCAAAATCCACAGCTAGGCACTTTGCAAAAAACAGCTCTGTTTTCTTTGTGAAAATGTGATGTGTCCTGTTTGTGTTTCCTGTCGTGAGCATTAAGCCGACCCACGCAAGTGAGGTACCATTTTTATCGGGAGACTTGGGGGAACACAGAATAGTAAAACAAGTGGTATTGCCCCTTGTCTTTCTCTACATTTTTTCCTTCCAAATGTAAGTGTGTAAAAAAGACGTCTATTTGAGAAATGCTCTGTAATTCCCATGCTAGTATGGTCACCTCGGAATTCAGAGATGTGCAAATAACCACTGCTCCTGAACACCTTATCTGTGCCCATTTTGGAAATACAAAGGTTTTCTTGATAGCTGTTTTTCACTCTTTATATTTCAGCAAATGAATTGCTGTATACCCGGTATAGAATGAAAACCCATTGCAAGGTGCAGCTCATTTATTGGCTCTGGGTACCTAGGGTTCTTGATGAACCTACAAGCCCTATATATCACCACAACCAGAAGAATCCAGCAGACGTAACAGTATATTGCTTTAAAAAATCTGACATCGCAGGAAAAAGTTACAGAGTAAAACGTGGAGAAAAAAGGCTGTTTTTTTCACCTCAATTTCAATATTCTTTTATTTCAGAAGTTATTTTCTGTAGGAAACAATTGTAGGATCTACACAGATGACCCCTTGCTGAATTCAGAATTTTGTCTACTTTTCAGAAATGTTTAGCTTTCTGGGATCCAGCATTGGTTTCTCACCCATTTCTGTCACGAACTGGAAGGAGGCTGAAAGCACAAAAAATAGTCAAAATGTGATATGTCCCAGTCAAATGTCAAAATTGTGTTGAAAAATTGGGTTTTCTAATTCAAGTCTGCCAGTTCCTGAAAGCTAGGAAGATGGTGATTTTACCACTGCAAACCATTTGTTGATGCCATTTTGAGGGGAAAAACCACAAGCCTTCTTCTGCAGCCCTTTTATCCAATATATTTTTTTAAAAAGCGAACTTTTTGCTGTATTTTGGCTAATTTCTTGAGCTGCTTCAAGGGAACCCACAAAGTCTGGGTACCTCTAGAATCCATAGGATGTTGGAAAAAAAGGATGCAAATTTGGCATGGGTAGCTTATGTGGAGAAAAAGTTATGAGGGCCTAAGCGCCAACTGCCCCAAATAGCCAAAAAAGGCTCGGCACAGGAGGGGAAAAGGCCTGGCAGTGAAGGGCTTAACATATCTCTGATGTTTGCAATCCACAGTATTTTAAAGCACATGTGCAAGCACATTTTCATCCTCTGCAGGACTAGAACGTTTCACTGAGGTGGACAAACCTTTTGACCCAGTAAAGAGTGTGGTGAACCATAAATCAAAATTTACATCAATATGACAATCAACTATTTAGACACCATGACCCAATGTGGCCACGGGAGGAAAACTCTAGTCTGAATACAATTTCAAAGCTTTTTTTATAACCATAATGCCAAAGTAACATAAACTGTACGTAAGATGAAGTTGTAAAAATAAATTAACACCTTAGGCTGACCAAATCTACGAAACAAGTTTAATCTACTCAATATTACCACCATTAGATATTCCAAAAGAATAATGCATGCCTCTTGTGAGAGAGGAACTTGTTTCAATACAGTATTTAAAGACATTAATTAATTCAAAAGCATCTATCTCTGGTTAAGTTAGTCTAACTAGAAAAATAAAAAAGGCAGGTGTCAACATCCTAACTCCACTCAAGAAAGCAGGACAGGGGAAAATAACATTTGCATTACAATATACCTCTCCTGGGTACCTCATTCGATTCAAATTCATCTGCAAAACATTGAAGCATGTGCAAAGTCCGTTAGAGAGGAAAGTGCAGAACACGGGCTGCCCATGGAAAGAAAAAAAAGGTCCAGAGGGCAAGTTAACAGAGTAAAAGTCAAGAGGGGACTGCCTCAAAGAAAGAAAAAAAAAGTAAAGAGAGGAACTAACTGGAACTTAGAATGTCCATCCCTATTCTAAGATACGCGAAACAGTTTGATTGGTCAATTCGATGAGTCCATATTACACAAAGGGACAATATCCAATGAGAATTAAAACACAAGTTGAATTTGCAACAATGATGAAGATTCCCGGGTCTGTGTGAAGTCATCTCTCCTTCTGTGTGACAACTGCAATAATTAGCAACTCTGTACATTACTTGATATAACATTTCTCATGAGAATGAACGGTTAAACAACGGTGCCCATCTTGGTTCCAAATCTCCAACTCTCGATGTACCATATTCAAGGTGAATGGGGAAAACTTACACAGAATACAATAGGACTCTTTACTAGTCATGTGAAACAAACTGTTGGAAAAATTAATGTTGGAAAGAAATAGATTTTCATTTTACTGCTCCTTCAAATATGAAGACTTCAGGCCTAGTTATTCTAACACAATGCATTAATATTGTCATTGATAAAACACACATAATATGCAAACTTATGAATTCATCATTAGTAATACCTCATCAGTATATGTAAAAGCAGTTCAGGAACAATTGCAGACTTTCTAAAATAATACATCAAATATGACAAAGACGTGCATTTATTTTTTGCACACATTTAAATTAGATAAATAAATCATGAATCAATTTAATTTGTCCTATTAATAATTCATTCTAATAATTAAAATATAGTTCAACATTGTTTATTCATATTAATACATTGTCAGTTGTGGTAGGCACAACATCCACCACATTAGGCACAATGTCCACAACAAATGTAAAAGTGTACACTTTTAAAATACATGTTAGTGCAGCTGTCTATGTTTAGGCTTTTAAATGGGGAATATAAAAGTCGCCTAATGCCGACTCCTGTGCTGTTAAGCATTACTAACATTTTCGCTCCAACATATGATCCAGTAATTGTAAACCTAAGTAACACAAGTTCTGAATGTGTACTAAGCGATTTCCTTTAATATAAAATGGACATGTCTTTTATTTCTTCTTGCCATAGCTCTTAGTAAATGTTTTCTTTATAGTATCTTCAGGTCTTGTTATTCCATAAATTCCATGAAAGGGTTTATAAGATTCTGAAAACCGAGAGGGATCTGAGATAATAGGGCATCATCATCATCAATGTACAGTTTCTCATGTACCCCATTTACATAAAGAGAGAAGAGGAAGGGGGCAAGTATGCATTCCTAGGTGACTCCTCTTGTTATCTTTATTGGATTCATTAGTTCACCTGTTGGGCCAAAACGTACTTAGCAGTCAGTTTTTCATACATATGTACTAGGAAGGAAATTATATCATTAGGAGCACCTACTTTGTCCATAGTGAGTTACAGTTTATTGTGGTTCACAAGATCAAAAGCAATACTCAAGTCCATAAGGTGTGTAAGCTACCTTCCTTTGCTCCTGATATTTTCCCGCTATGAGATTTAGATTAGGACATTCCTCTAGCGTTCCTAACCGTCCCATAAACCCATACTGTAACGGGGTTAGGATTGAGTTGTCTTCTGCCCACTGTTCTAGCCTGTCTTATTAACTCTTCCTACTAATATGACAGAAGAATCGAACAGTGAAATTGGATGGCAACATTTTGGATCATTTTTCAGCCCCTTTTTAAAAATATGTACAATAATTGATGCTGCCCAGGTGGAAGATGTGTTGCTAGTGCCAGCAGCATTTAGTACCATAGTTAGCAGGGGCAACCATAGTGATGCTAAATGTTTACAAGTGTCTGTGGGGTTGGGGGAAAGCACCATCCTGCCCCAGCGGTTTTCCCTTTGTGCAACTGTCTAACGCTCTGATAACCTACTCTAGGCTAAAATAAGTGGGATGTGTGGTGGGGAGGGTCGCAGGGATAGAGAACTGTGTTGTTTTCCTACTACTATGTTGTAAACTGTCTTGGGTGCCGGTGTTGAGAATTAATTGGCAGCGCCAAACGTCAGCTCAAATCAATCCCTGTACCCATATTGGCTTGGTGGTCAGTTATTCCTCATGGTAGTTTTAAATCTGGTGATGTGACCTGTCATTTGTAATAGCATAAAAAAATCTCCTCCGGCAGAACTAGGTTTTCAGCATCAGTGTTAGAGGACAGCTCTTGTTCTGTTTCCAAGGTTGTTACAGTCAACTATTCTCAGCAGTCATCGAACAAACTCACTCCATGGATGTCAATTAGGGTAGCAATGGGGAGCAGCTGGTCTTCGGCACCTCTAGTAGATTTAAAAACTGAAAAACTGTAGGTAAGGGACTTGCATCCCATAACTCATGTTGGTCAACTGTGTGCCACCATGGTGTGCTGTGCCATCACTTGTTGACCAGGCTCCGCAGGAGACAAGATTTTGTCTGTACAAAGGCAAGATCGTTTCTTACCACCATACACTATGTTTGAGAGGGTGGAAACTTTGAAGAGGTGAAGAGATTGATGGGCATAATATCCCATTTTTTACACTGAAGAGGTACCTGAGATCAGCATACGTGTGATGTCTATGTATGAGCCAGGTAGTCCCCATTTTGGATGTGTGTTTTAACCAGGCGTCCTCTTGTTTTTAGGTCTGGATTGCGACAGCACAGATGTCAGAAAGACCTATTGTAGGAAGTTGTCTCTGTATATACTATCTCAAAGTAAGAGATAGTGTGCACAGAGTCCAAGGGTTCCCCTTAGAGGTAAGATAGAGGCAAAATTAAATAATTCTAATGCTCTATTTTGTGGTAGTGTGGTCGAGCACTAGGCTTATCAGAGGGTAGTGTTAAGCACTTGTTGTACACACACAGGCAATAAATGAGGAACACACACTCAAAGTCTAAACTCCAGGCCAATAGTTTTTATATAGAAAAAATATATTTTCTTAATTTATTTTATAACCACAAGATTCAAGATTTGAAGTAAATACATAAAATGCAAGGTACTCCACACAGATAAGTTAGGAACTTTGAATTAGAGCAGTAACATACACAGTTTTAGTTAAAATGGCAATAAGCTATTTTAAAAGTGGACACGGTGCAAAAATAAACAGTTGCTGGGGGAGGTAAGAAATGGTTAGTTTTTCTGGTAAGTAAGGCACTTACAAGTTCAAATTCCTGGGCACAGGCAGCCCACCATTGGGGGTTCAAGGCAACCCCAAAGTTACTGCACCACCAACACAGGGCTGGTCAGGTGCAGAGGTCAAAGGAGGGCCCAAAACACATAGGCGCCTATGAAGAACAGGTAACAGTCTGCCAACAGGTAAGTACCTGCGTCTTCGGGGGGTTTTGTAGAGCACGGGGGGGGGCAAGTAGGCACCCAAAACAGCCCCTCAGTGGCACAGGGGGCGGCCGGGTGCAGTGTGCAAAGCAGGCGTCTGGTTTTGTATAGGAATCAATGGAGGGACCCGGGGGTCACTCTAGCGGTGCAGGCAGGGCACAGGGGTGGCTTCGCGGGCCAGCTACCTATTGGGCTAGGCAGAGGGTCGCCTGATGGTCACTCCTGCACTGAAGTTTGGTTCCTTCTGGTCCTGGGGGCTGCGGGTGCAGTGCTGGGTCCAGGCGTTGGGTTCCTCGTTACAGGCAGTCGCAGTCAGAGGGAGCCTCTGGATTCTCTGCACGTGTCGCTGTGGGGGTCCAGCGGGGTAGTCTCGGGCTCCTCACGAGGTCACAGTCGCCTGGGAGTCCTCCCTGAGGTGTTTGTTCTCTGGAGCTCAAGCCGGGGGCGTCGGGTGCAGAGGGTGAAGTCTCACGCTTCCGGCAGGAAGAGTGAGTTCTTTGAAAGTTGCTTCTTTGTCGCAAAGATGTTGCTGTAGGTGAACAGTGCCGCTGTTCTCGGGAGTTTCTTGGTCCTTCTGGTTTCAGGGCAGTCCTATGAGGCTTCAGAGGTCGCTGGTCCCTGTCTGATGCGTCGCTGTGCAGTTTTCTTTGAGTCAGGAGACAGGCTGGTAGGGCTGGGGCCAAAGCAGTTATCATCTTTGCAGGACTTTCAGCTCAGCAGTCCTTCTTCTTTCAGGTTGCAGGAATCTGACTTCCTGGGTTCAGGGTCGCCCCCAAATACTAAATTTAGGGGTGTTTTTAGGTTTGGGGGGCAGTAGCCAATGGCTACTGTCCTTGTGGGTGGCTACACCCTCCTTATGCCTCCTCCCTTGGGAGAGGGGGGCACATCCCTATTCATATTCTTATTGGGGGAATCCTCCAAAATCAAGATGGAGGATTTCTAAAGGCAGGGGACACCTCAGCTCAGGACACCTTAGGGGCTGTCCTGACTGGTGGGTGGCAACTCCTTGTTTTTCTCATTATCTCTCCTGGACTTGCTGCCAAAAGTGGGGGCTGTGTCCAGGGGGCGGGCATCTCCACTAGCTGGAGTGCCCTGGGGCATTGCAACACAAAGCCTGAGCCTTTGAGGCTCACTGCTAGGTGTTACCGTTCCTGCAGGGGGAGGTGTGAAGCACCTCCACCCAGAGCAGGCTTTGTTTCTGGCCTCAGAGGGCACAGAGGCCCTCACCCCATTGGGTCAGAAACTCATCTCTCAGCAGCAGGCTGGCACAGACCAGTCAGTCCTGCACTAAAGAATTGGGTAAAATACAGAGGACATCTCGAAGATGCCCTCTGTGTGCATTCTTTTTTATAAATCCAACACGGTCATCAGTGTGGGTTTATTATTCTGAGAAGTTTGATACCAAACTTCCCAGTATTCAGTGTAGCCATTATGGAGCTGTGGAGTTCGTTTTTGACAAACTCCCAGACCATATACTTAATATGGCCACACTGTACTTACAATGTCTAAGAATAGACTTAGACACTGTAGGGGCATATTGCTCATGCATCTATACCCTCACCTGTGGTATAGTGCACCTTGCCTTAGGGCTTTAAGGCCTGCTGGAGAGGTGACTTATTTATGCCACAGGCAGTATTTTGGGTGCATGGCATCCTGAGGGGAATGCCATTTCGACGTTGCCTTTTTTCCCCCACCAACACACACAATCTGCAATTGCAGTGTGCCTGTGTTAGGTGAGGGGTCCCTTAGGGTGGCACAACACATGCTGCAGCCCTTAGGGACCTTCCTTGGTCACAGGGCCCTTGGTACCACTTGTACCTTTTACAAGGGACTTACCTGTGTGCCAGGGATGTGCCAATTGTGGAACAATGGTACATTTTCAAGTGAAAGACCCTGGTGCTGGAGCCTGGTTAGCAGGGTCCCAGCACTCTTCTCAGTCAAGTCAGCATCAATACCAGGCAAAAAAGTGGGGGGTAACTGCAACAGGGAGCCATTTTCCTACACCTCTGACTTACAATATACATAGAGTGGGCTACGAGTCTAATTTGTTTTTAACCATTTACGTTTTTCGAACAACTTCTCACTCTTTGGTGTGAGAATTTGTCAATCAAGTCTCGGCTAGGCACAGTTGTAGTAGAGCATTCATCTTTCATCTAATGCTACTGACTCTGGGTGTATCCCTCTGCATCTATAAGAGGATATTTAACATCAACTGGATTGTTTTTTCTTTTATCTTAACTTCGTTCTCCTTTATCTTTTTACTCCTTCGGGAGCAATTATTAATCCCCCCGTGATTCGTGTCCTTATGACGACCTCAAGTAATACTGGTTCAAAACACAATTGACACCAAACAGCTTGGCTTTATGATTTATAACATGATATAATGATTGTCCATCGTCATCTTTTGTTCTACAATCTCGAAATCATTGCCTGTGTACTGTTATTGTTCACTTTCTTCAAAGGTTTCACATGCGCCTTTCACAGGCACTTGGTCACATGCACTGTGTGCTCACTCTCTATTTGTTGCACATGATTCAAACAATTGTTGATTCTGCCTATTTTTCTTTCCGATTTTGTAAATATAACTCCAGTAACTTGACTGGTGTTTCCCTTGATTTCTTTTAATTAATTATTGCTAATTTGTTTTTGACTGATACCTGTTGAGACGTGTATGTATCACACTCTGTCCAATTTTGAACTGGGTTTACGGGTTCTCCTATGGTTTATAATACCATCTGCCTTGATAGGCATGAGATTTCACATTGGCAAGCCAAAAGAGGACAGGACCAATCCCTACAGTGGTCCACAAACACTAGCAACCCATCTACGCTGGTTGCCTGCAGCAACACCAGCAAACCTCTTTCAGCTTCCCCACCAATGCAAATGTACCGTCAGGTAAGATGCTGCCTTTGACACTGTTCAGACACTTGGATCAAAGATTCTCACAAGGACATATTAAGAATTGCTGATGACAAAACTGAAGCAAAATGGTGGAAATTATGCTTGCTCTACCAGATGACACCTGGGTGGCTCATAGAACATGTAGAGCTGCCATCAAGCCACGTCAGGCCTCACCCATGACTAACTCAAGGTATGCCCTAAATGATGCATCGCTCAAGCATAACTCTGCCTTTACACAGAAGCTAGTGCTGGCCCCAGATACCAATTTTCACTCACCAGTATTGGATCAAAGAAAATATCAGCCCAACAACTGTGAATGTTCCTACCAGCAGCAAGCAGACAAGCCACCAGCACATGCCGTATTTGCTGACATTTGGTAATTTTCCACCTACAACAAACCCAGCATTCATCCAGAATTTAATAAACTGACAGGCCCCTTTGTGAAGCCCTGAATATCTCTATCGCCTGGAAACTGAATAAGAAGCATGAAGGGCCAAAGTTACTCTCTTAGCCACACCAAAATGAAGAATTAAGGCCAAGCTAATCCTCCTCGGCTAAAAGTAGACATCAGTCCACATTCATGTGGCAGTACTGTGGGTCACTCTTGCATATGTAACTACTAGCGGCTAACCTTTGTTAATTTTAACCACATTCAACCATTGAAAGCCTTCACTAGGGTGTAACCACTGAAATTTCCTGATTCAGACAGTGCTAATGGTCACTAAACATTTAAATTATGTTGGGTATGTTGTTATTTCTACCTCTACCTCTAAGGCCTCAGGTTTTAGGTGATCACAGACCACAAACTGTTTGTTATTTTGTTCCAAGAGTCATCGTCCAAACCTCTACCTAGAACCAGAAAAAATTGATTCTGTCAGTGCAGGAAAAGTCCTCTCAGGTCAAATACAAATCTGCCACCACTTATTCAACTGACAACCTTCCAAGGCGTCAGTTGGAGGCAATTTTCTTAATTTATTTTATAACCACAAGATTCAAGATTTGAAGTAAATACATAAAATGCAAGGTACTCCACACAGGTAAGTTAGGAACTTTGAATTAGAGCAGTAACATACACAGTTTTAGGTAAAATGGCAATAAGCTATTTTAAAAGTGGACACAGTGCAAAAATAAACACTTCCTGGGGGAGGTAAGAAATGGATAGTTTTTCTGGTAAGTAAGGCACTTACAAGTTCAAATTCCTGGGCACAGGCAGCCCACCATTGGGGGTTCAAGGCAACCCCAAAGTTACTGCACCACCAACAAAGGGCCGGTCAGGTGCAGAGGTCAAATGAGGGCCCAAAACACATAGGCGTCTATGAAGAACAGGTTCCAGTCTGCCAACAGGTAAGTACCTGCGTCTTCGGGGGGTTTTGTAGAGCACTGGGGGGGAGGGGGCGGGGGGCACAAGTAGGCACCCAAAACAGTCCCTCAGTGGCACAGGGGTGGCCAGGTGCAGTGTGCAAAACAGGCGTCTGGTTTTGTATAGGAATCAATGGAGGGACCCGGGGGTCACTCTAGCGGTGCAGGCAGGGCACAGGGGTGGCTTTGCGGGCCAGCTACCTATTGGGCTAGGCAGAGGGTCGCCTGATGGTCACTCCTGCACTGAAGTTTGGTTCCTTCTGGTCCTGGGGGCTGCGGGTGCAGTGCTGGGTCCAGGCGTCGGGTTCCTTGTTACAGGCAGTCGCAGTCAGAGGGAGCCTTTGGATTCTCTCCACGTGTCGCTGTGGGGGTCCAGCGGGGTCGTCTCGGGCTCCTCACGAGGTCGCAGTCGCCTGGGAGTCCTCCCTGAGGTGTTTCTTCTCTCTCTGGAGCTCGCCCCGGGGGTGTCGGGTGCAGAGGTGTGAAGTCTCACGCTTCCGGCAGGAAGAGTGAGTTCTTTAAAAGTTGCTTCTTTGTCGCAAAGATGTTGCTGTAGGTGAACAGTGCCGCTGTTCTCTGGAGTTTCTTGGTCCTTCGGGTTTCAGGGCAGTCCTCTCAGGCTTCAGAGGTCGCTGGTCCCTGTCTAATGCGTCGTTGTTCAGTCTTCTTTGAGTCAGGAGACAGGCTGGTAGGGTTGGGGCCAAAGCAGTTGTCATCTTTACAGGACTTTCAGGTCAGCAGTCCTTCTTGTTTCAGGTTGCAGGAATCTGATTTCCTGGGTTCAGGGTCGCCCCCAAATACTCACTTTAGGGGTGTTTTTAGGTCTGGGGGGCAGTAGCCAATGGCTACTGTCCTTGTGGGTGGCTACACCCTCCTTGTGCCTCCTTCCTGTGGAGAGGGGGGCACATCCCTAATCCTATTGGGGGAATCCTCCAATCTCAAAATGGAGGATTTCTAAAGGCAGGGGTCACCTCAGGACACCTATGGGGCTGTCCTGACTGGTGGGTGGCAACTCCTTGTTTTCTAATTATCTCTCCTGGACTTGCTGCCAAAAGTGGGGGCTGTGTCTAGGGGGCGGGCATCTCCACTAGCTGGAGTGCCCTGGGGCATTGCAACACAAAGCGTGAGTCTTTGAGGCTCACTGCTAGGTGTTACAGTTCCTGCAGGGGGGAGGTGTGAAGCACCTCCACCCAGAGCAGGCTTTGTTTCTGGCCTCAGAGGGCACAGAGGCCCTCACCCCATGGGGTCAGAAACTCATCTCTCAGCAGCAGGCTGGCACAGACCAGTCAGTCCTGCACTACAGAATTGGGTAAAATACAGAGGGCATCTCGAAGATGCCCTCTGTGTGCATTCTTTTTTATAAATCCAACACGGTCATCAGTGTGGGTTTATTATTCTGAGAAGTTTGATACCAAACTGCCCAGTATTCAGTGTAGCCATTTTGGAGCTGTGGAGTTCGTTTTTGACAAACTCCCAGACCATATACTTAATATGGCCACACTGTACTTACAATGTCTAAGAATAGACTTAGACACTGTGGGGGCATATTGCTCATGCATCTATGCCCTCACCTGTGGTATAGTGCACCTTGCCTTAGGGCTTTAAGGCCTGCTAGAGAGGTGACTTATTTATGCCACAGGCAGTATTTTGGGTGCATGGCATCCTGAGGGGGGTGCCATGTCGACTTTGCCTTTTTTCCCCCACCAACACACACAATCTGCAATGGCAGTGTGCCTGTGTTAGGTGAGGGGTCCCTTAGGGTGGCACAACACATGCTGCAGCCCTTAGGGACCTTCCTTGGTCACAGGGCCCTTGGTACCACTTGTACCTTTTACAAGGGACTTACCTGTGTGCAAGGGATGTGCCAATTGTGGAACAATGGTACATTTTTAAGTGAAAGACCCTGGTGCTGGGGTCTGGTTAGCAGGGTCCCAGCACTCTTCTTAGTCAAGTCAGCATCAATACCAGGCAAAAAGTGGGGGGTAACTGCAACAGGGAGCCATCTTCCTACATCTATGACTTACAATATACATAGAGTGGGCTACGAGTCTACATTTATTTAACCATTTACGTTTTTCAAACAACTTCTCACTCTTTGGTGTGAGAATTTGTCAATCAAGACTTGGCTAGGCACAGTTGTAGTAGAGCATTCATCTTTCATCTAATGCTACTGACTCTTTGGGTGTATCCCTCTGCATCTATAAGAGGATATTTAACATCAACTGGATTGTTTTTTTTTTTTTTCTTAACTTCGTTCTCCTTTATCTTTTTACTCCTTCGACAGCAATTATTAATCCCTCTGTGATTCTTGTCCTTATGACGACCTCAAGTAATACTGGTTCAAAACACAATTGACACCAAACAGCTTGGCTTTATGATTTATAACATGATATAATGATTGTCCATCGTCATCTTTTGTTCTACAATCTCAAAATCATTGCCTGTGTACTGTTATTGTTCACTTTCTTCACAGGTTTCACATGCGCCTTTCACAGGCACTTGGTCACATGCACTGTGTGCTCACTCTCTATTTGTTGCACATGATTCAAACAATTGTTGATTCTTCCTATTTTTCTTTCCGATTTTGTAAATACAACTCCAGTAACTTGACTGGTGTTTCCCTTGATTTCTTTTAATTAATTATTGCTAATTTGTTTTTGACTGATACCTGTTGAGACGTGTATGTATCACACTCTGTCCAAGTTTCAACTGGGTTTACGGGTTCTCCTATGGTTTATAATAGCATCTGCCTTGATAGGCATGAGATTTCACATTGGCAAGCCAAAAGAGGACAGGACCAATCCCTACAGTGGTCCACAAACACTAGCAACCCATCTACGCTGGTTGCCTGCAGCAACGCCAGCAAACCTCTTTCAGCTTCCCCACCAATGCAAATGTCCAGTCAGGTAAGATGCTGCCTTTGACATTGTTCAGACACTTGGATCAAAGATTCTCACAAGGACATGTTAAGAATTGTAGATGACAAAACTGAAGCAAAATGGTGGAAATTATGCTTGCTCTACCAGATGACACCTGGGTGGCTCATAGAACATGTAGAGCTGCCATCAAGCCACGTCAGGCCTCACCCATGACTAACTCAAGGTATGCCCTAAATGATGCATCGCTCAAGCATAACTCTGCCTTTACACAGAAGCTAGTGTTGGCCCCAGATACCAATTTTCACTCACCAGTATTGGATCAAAGAAAATATCAGCCCAACAACTGTGAATGTTCCTACCAGCAGCAAGCAGACAACCCACCAGCACATGCCGAATTTGCTGACATTTGGTAATTTTCCACCTACAACAAACCCAGCATTCATCCAGAATTTAATAAACTGACAGGCCCCTTTGTGAAGCCCTGAATATCTCTATCGCCTGGAAACTGAAGAAGAAGCATGAAGGGCCAAACTTACTCTCTTAGCCACACCGAAATGAAGAATTAAGGCCAAGCTAATCCTCCTCGGCTAAAAGTAGACATCAGTCCACATTCATGTGGCAGTACTGTGGGTCACTATTGCATATGTAACTACTAGCGGCTAACCTTTGTTAATTTTAACCACATTCAACCATTGAAAGCCTTCACTAGGGTGTAACCACTGACATTTCCTGATTCAGACAGTGCTAATGGTCACTAAACATTTAAAATATGTTGGGTATGTTGTTATTTCTACCTCTACCTCTAAGGCCTCAGGTTTTAGGTGATCACAGACCACAAACTGTTTGTTATTTTGTTCCAAGAGTCATCGTCCAAACCTCTACCTAGAACCAGAAAAAATTGATTCTGTCAGTGCAGGAAAAGTCCTCTCAGGTCAAATACAAATCTGCCACCACTTATTCAACTGACAACCTTCCAAGGCGTCAGTTGGAGGCAATTTTCGTAATTTATTTTATAACCACAAGATTCAAGATTTGAAGTAAATACATAAAATGCAAGGTACTCCACACAGGTAAGTTAGGAACTTTGAATTAGAGCAGTAACATACACAGTTTTAGGTAAAATGGCAATAAGCTATTTTAAAAGTGGACACGGAGGAAAAATAAACAGTTCCAGGGGGAGGTAAGAAATGGATAGTTTTTCTGGTAAGTAAGGCACTTACAAGTTCAAATTCCTGGGCACAGGCAGCCCAACATTGGGGGTTCAAGGCAACCCCAAAGTTACTGCACCACCAACACAGGGCCGGTCAGGTGCAGAGGTCAAAGGAGGGCCCAAAACACATAGGTGCCTATGAAGAACAGGTTCCAGTCTGCCAACAGTTAAGTACCTGCGTCTTCAGGGGGTTTTGTAGAGCACTGGGGGGGGGGGGGGGGGGCACAAGTAGGCACCCAAAACAGTCCCTCAGTGGCACAGGGGCGGCCGGGTGCAGTGTGCAAAGCAGGCGTCTGGTTTTGTATAGGAATCAATGGAGGGACCCGGGGGTCACTCTAGCGGTGCAGGCAGGGCACAGGGGTGGCTTCGCGGGCCAGCTACCTATTGGGCTAGGCAGAGGGTCGCCTGATGGTCACTCCTGCACTGAAGTTTGGTTCCTTCTGGTCCTGGGGGCTGCGGGTGCAGTGCTCGGTCCAGGCGTCGGGTTCCTTGTTACAGGCAGTCGCAGTCAGAGGGAGCCTTTGGATTCTCTGCACGTGTCGCTGTGGGGGTCAAGCAGGGTCATCTCGGGCTCCTCACGAGGTCGCAGTCGCCTGGGAGTCCTCCCTGAGGTGTTTGTTCTCTCTCTGGAGCTCGACCCGGGGGCGTCGGGTGCAGAGGGTGAAGTCTCACGCTTCCGGCAAGAAGAGTGAGTTCTTTAAAAGTTGCTTCTTTGTCGCAAAGATGTTGCTGTAGGTGAACAGTGCCGCTGTTCTCGGGAGTTTCTTGGTCCTTCGGGTTCAGGGCAGTCCTCTCAGGCTTCAGAGGTCGCTGGTCCCTGTCTAATGCGTCGTTGTTCAGTTTTCTTTGAGTCAGGAGACAGGTTGGTAGGGCTGGGGACAAAGCAGTTGTCATCTGTGCAGGACTTTCAGGTCAGCAGTCCTTCTTGTTTCAGGTTGCAGGAATCTGATTTCCTGGGTTCAGGGTCGCCCCCAAATACTCAAATTAGGTGTTTTTAGGTCTGGGGGGCAGTAGGCAATGGCTACTGTCCTTGTGGGTGGCTACACCCTCCTTGTGCCTCCTTCCTGTGGAGAGGGGGGCACATCTCTATTCCTATTGGGGGAATCCTCCAAAATCAAGATGGAGGATTTCTAAAGGCAGGGGTCACCTCAGGACACCTATGGGGCTGTCCTGACTGGTGGGTGGCAACTCCTTGTTTTTCTAATTATCTCTCCTGGACTTGCTGCCAAAAGTGGGGGCTGTGTCCAGGGGGCGGGCATCTCCACTAGCTGGAGTGCACTGGGGCATTGCAACACAAAGCCTGAGCCTTTGAGGCTCACTGCTAGGTGTTACAGTTCCTGCAGGGGGAGGTGTGAAGCACCTCCACCCAGAGCAGGCTTTGTTTCTGGCCTCAGAGGGCACAGAGGCCCTCACCCCATGGGGTCAGAAACTCATCTCTCAGCAGCAGGCTGGCACAGACCAGTCAGTCCTGCACTAAAGAATTGGGTAAAATACAGAGGGCATCTCGAAGATGCCATCTGTGTGCATTCTTTTTTATAAATCCAACACGGTCATCAGTGTGGGTTTATTATTCTGAGAAGTTTGATACCAAACTGCCCAGTATTCAGTGTAGCCATTATGGAGCTGTGGAGTTCGTTTTTGACAAACTCCCAGACCATATACTTAATATGGCCACACTGTACTTACAATGTCTAAGAATAGACTTAGACACTGTAGGGGCATATGGCTCATGCATCTATGCCCTCACCTGTGGTATAGTGCGCACCTTGCCATAGGGCTTTAAGGCCTGCTAGAGAGGTGACTTATTTATGCCACAGGCAGTATTTTGGGTGCATGGCATCCTGAGGGGGGTGCCATGTCGACTTTGCCTTTTTTCCCCCACCAACACACACAATCTGCAATGGCAGTGTGCCTGTGTTAGGTGAGGGGTCCCTTAGGGTGGCACAACACATGCTGCAGCCCTTAGGGACCTTCCTTGGTCACAGGGCCCTTGGTACCACTTGTACCTTTTACAAGGGACTTACCTGTGTGCAAGGGATGTGCCAATTGTGGAACAATGGTACATTTTTAAGTGAAAGACCCTGGTGCTGGGGTCTGGTTAGCAAGGTCCCAGCACTCTTCTCAGTCAAGTCAGCATCAATACCAGGCAAAAAGTGGGGGGTAACTGCAACAGGGAGCCATCTTCCTACATCTATGACTTACAATATACATAGAGTGGGCTACGAGTCTACATTTATTTAACCATTTACGTTTTTCAAACAACTTCTCACTCTTTGGTGTGAGAATTTGTCAATCAAGTCTTGGCTAGGCACAGTTGTAGTAGAGCATTCATCTTTCATCTAATGCTACTGACTCTTTGGGTGTATCCCTCTGCATCTATAAGAGGATATTTAACATCAAGTGGATTGTTTTTTTTTTTTTCTTAACTTCGTTCTCCTTTATCTTTTTACTCCTTCGACAGCAATTATTAATCCCTCTGTGATTTTTGTCCTTATGACGATCTCAAGTAATACTGGTTCAAAACACAATTGACACCAAACAGCTTGGCTTTATGATTTATAACATGATATAATGATTGTCCATCGTCATCTTTTGTTCTACAATCTTGAAATCATTGCCTGTGTACTGTTATTGTTCACTTTCTTCACAGGTTTCACATGCGCCTTTCACAGGCACTTGGTCACATGCACTGTGTGCTCACTCTCTATTTGTTGCACATGATTCAAACAATTGTTGATTCTGCCTATTTTTCTTTCCGATTTTGTAAATACAACTCCAGTAACTTGACTGGTGTTTCCCTTGATTTCTTTTAATTAATTATTGCTAATTTGTTTTTGACTGATACCTGTTGAGACGTGTATGTATCACACTCTGTCCAAGTTTCAACTGGGTTTACGGGTTCTCCTATGGTTTATAATAGCATCTGCCTTGATAGGCATGAGATTTCACATTGGCAAGCCAAAAGAGGACAGGACCAATCCCTACAGTGGTCCACAAACACTAGCAACCCATCTACGCTGGTTGCCTGCAGCAACACCAGCAAACCTCTTTCAGCTTCCCCACCAATGCAAATGTCCAGTCAGGTAAGATGCTGCCTTTGACATTGTTCAGACACTTGGATCAAAGATTCTCACAAGGACATGTTAAGAATTGTAGATGACAAAACTGAAGCAAAATGGTGGAAATTATGCTTGCTCTACCAGATGACACCTGGGTGGCTCATAGAACATGTAGAGCTGCCATCAAGCCACGTCAGGCCTCACCCATGACTAACTCAAGGTATGCCCTAAATGATGCATCGCTCAAGCATAACTCTGCCTTTACACAGAAGCTAGTGTTGGCCCCAGATACCAATTTTCACTCACCAGTATTGGATCAAAGAAAATATCAGCCCAACAACTGTGAATGTTCCTACCAGCAGCAAGCAGACAACCCACCAGCACATGCCGAATTTGCTGACATTTGGTAATTTTCCACCTACAACAAACCCAGCATTCATCCAGAATTTAATAAACTGACAGGCCCCTTTGTGAAGCCCTGAATATCTCTATCGCCTGGAAACTGAAGAAGAAGCATGAAGGGCCAAACTTACTCTCTTAGCCACACCGAAATGAAGAATTAAGGCCAAGCTAATCCTCCTCGGCTAAAAGTAGACATCAGTCCACATTCATGTGGCAGTACTGTGGGTCACTATTGCATATGTAACTACTAGCGGCTAACCTTTGTTAATTTTAACCACATTCAACCATTGAAAGCCTTCACTAGGGTGTAACCACTGACATTTCCTGATTCAGACAGTGCTAATGGTCACTAAACATTTAAAATATGTTGGGTATGTTGTTATTTCTACCTCTACCTCTAAGGCCTCAGGTTTTAGGTGATCACAGACCACAAACTGTTTGTTATTTTGTTCCAAGAGTCATCGTCCAAACCTCTACCTAGAACCAGAAAAAATTGATTCTGTCAGTGCAGGAAAAGTCCTCTCAGGTCAAATACAAATCTGCCACCACTTATTCAACTGACAACCTTCCAAGGCGTCAGTTGGAGGCAATTTTCGTAATTTATTTTATAACCACAAGATTCAAGATTTGAAGTAAATACATAAAATGCAAGGTACTCCACACAGGTAAGTTAGGAACTTTGAATTAGAGCAGTAACATACACAGTTTTAGGTAAAATGGCAATAAGCTATTTTAAAAGTGGACACGGAGGAAAAATAAACAGTTCCTGGGGGAGGTAAGAAATGGATAGTTTTTCTGGTAAGTAAGGCACTTACAAGTTCAAATTCCTGGGCACAGGCAGCCCACCATTGGGGGTTCAAGGCAACCCCAAAGTTACTGCACCACCAACACAGGGCCGGTCAGGTGCAGAGGTCAAAGGAGGGCCCAAAACACATAGGTGCCTATGAAGAACAGGTTCCAGTCTGCCAACAGTTAAGTACCTGCGTCTTCAGGGGGTTTTGTAGAGCACTGGGGGGGGGGGGGGGGGGGGGCACAAGTAGGCACCCAAAACAGTCCCTCAGTGGCACAGGGGCGGCCGGGTGCAGTGTGCAAAGCAGGCGTCTGGTTTTGTATAGGAATCAATGGAGGGACCCGGGGGTCACTCTAGCGGTGCAGGCAGGGCACAGGGGTGGCTTCGCGGGCCAGCTACCTATTGGGCTAGGCAGAGGGTCGCCTGATGGTCACTCCTGCACTGAAGTTTGGTTCCTTCTGGTCCTGGGGGCTGCGGGTGCAGTGCTCGGTCCAGGCGTCGGGTTCCTTGTTACAGGCAGTCGCAGTCAGAGGGAGCCTTTGGATTCTCTGCACGTGTCGCTGTGGGGGTCAAGCAGGGTCGTCTCGGGCTCCTCACGAGGTCGCAGTCGCCTGGGAGTCCTCCCTGAGGTGTTTGTTCTCTCTCTGGAGCTCGACCCGGGGGCGTCGGGTGCAGAGGGTGAAGTCTCACGCTTCCGGCAAGAAGAGTGAGTTCTTTAAAAGTTGCTTCTTTGTCGCAAAGATGTTGCTGTAGGTGAACAGTGCCGCTGTTCTCGGGAGTTTCTTGGTCCTTCGGGTTCAGGGCAGTCCTCTCAGGCTTCAGAGGTCGCTGGTCCCTGTCTAATGCGTCGTTGTTCAGTTTTCTTTGAGTCAGGAGACAGGTTGGTAGGGCTGGGGACAAAGCAGTTGTCATCTGTGCAGGACTTTCAGGTCAGCAGTCCTTCTTGTTTCAGGTTGCAGGAATCTGATTTCCTGGGTTCAGGGTCGCCCCCAAATACTCAAATTAGGTGTTTTTAGGTCTGGGGGGCAGTAGCCAATGGCTACTGTCCTTGTGGGTGGCTACACCCTCCTTGTGCCTCCTTCCTGTGGAGAGGGGGGCACATCTCTATTCCTATTGGGGGAATCCTCCAAAATCAAGATGGAGGATTTCTAAAGGCAGGGGTCACCTCAGGACACCTATGGGGCTGTCCTGACTGGTGGGTGGCAACTCCTTGTTTTTCTAATTATCTCTCCTGGACTTGCTGCCAAAAGTGGGGGTTGTGTCCAGGGGGCGGGCATCTCCACTAGCTGGAGTGCACTGGGGCATTGCAACACAAAGCCTGAGCCTTTGAGGCTCACTGCTAGGTGTTACAGTTCCTGCAGGGGGAGGTGTGAAGCACCTCCACCCAGAGCAGGCTTTGTTTCTGGCCTCAGAGGGCACAGAGGCCCTCACCCCATGGGGTCAGAAACTCATCTCTCAGCAGCAGGCTGGCACAGACCAGTCAGTCCTGCACTAAAGAATTGGGTAAAATACAGAGGGCATCTCGAAGATGCCATCTGTGTGCATTCTTTTTTATAAATCCAACACGGTCATCAGTGTGGGTTTATTATTCTGAGAAGTTTGATACCAAACTGCCCAGTATTCAGTGTAGCCATTATGGAGCTGTGGAGTTCGTTTTTGACAAACTCCCAGACCATATACTTAATATGGCCACACTGTACTTACAATGTCTAAGAATAGACTTAGACACTGTAGGGGCATATGGCTCATGCATCTATGCCCTCACCTGTGGTATAGTGCGCACCTTGCCATAGGGCTTTAAGGCCTGCTAGAGAGGTGACTTATTTATGCCACAGGCAGTATTTTGGGTGCATGGCATCCTGAGGGGGGTGCCATGTCGACTTTGCCTTTTTTCCCCCACCAACACACACAATCTGCAATGGCAGTGTGCCTGTGTTAGGTGAGGGGTCCCTTAGGGTGGCACAACACATGCTGCAGCCCTTAGGGACCTTCCTTGGTCACAGGGCCCTTGGTACCACTTGTACCTTTTACAAGGGACTTACCTGTGTGCAAGGGATGTGCCAATTGTGGAACAATGGTACATTTTTAAGTGAAAGACCCTGGTGCTGGGGTCTGGTTAGCAAGGTCCCAGCACTCTTCTCAGTCAAGTCAGCATCAATACCAGGCAAAAAGTGGGGGGTAACTGCAACAGGGAGCCATCTTCCTACATCTATGACTTACAATATACATAGAGTGGGCTACGAGTCTACATTTATTTAACCATTTACGTTTTTCAAACAACTTCTCACTCTTTGGTGTGAGAATTTGTCAATCAAGTCTTGGCTAGGCACAGTTGTAGTAGAGCATTCATCTTTCATCTAATGCTACTGACTCTTTGGGTGTATCCCTCTGCATCTATAAGAGGATATTTAACATCAACTGGATTGTTTTTTTTTTTTCTTAACTTCGTTCTCCTTTATCTTTTTACTCCTTCGACAGCAATTATTAATCCCTCTGTGATTCTTGTCCTTATGACGATCTCAAGTAATACTGGTTCAAAACACAATTGACACCAAACAGCTTGGCTTTATGATTTATAACATGATATAATGATTGTCCATCGTCATCTTTTGTTCTACAATCTTGAAATCATTGCCTGTGTACTGTTATTGTTCACTTTCTTCACAGGTTTCACATGCGCCTTTCACAGGCACTTGGTCACATGCACTGTGTGCTCACTCTCTATTTGTTGCACATGATTCAAACAATTGTTGATTCTGCCTATTTTTCTTTCCGATTTTGTAAATACAACTCCAGTAACTTGACTGGTGTTTCCCTTGATTTCTTTTAATTAATTATTGCTAATTTGTTTTTGACTGATACCTTTTGAGACGTGTATGTATCACACTCTGTCCAAGTTTCAACTGGGTTTACGGGTTCTCCTATGGTTTATAATAGCATCTGCCTTGATAGGCATGAGATTTCACATTGGCAAGCCAAAAGAGGACAGGACCAATCCCTACAGTGGTCCACAAACACTAGCAACCCATCTACGCTGGTTGCCTGCAGCAACACCAGCAAACCTCTTTCAGCTTCCCCACCAATGCAAATGTACCGTCAGGTAAGATGCTGCCTTTGACACTGTTCAGACACTTGGATCAAAGATTCTCACAAGGACATGTTAAGAATTGTAGATGACAAAACTGAAGCAAAATGGTGGAAATTATGCTTGCTCTACCAGATGACACCTGGGTGGCTCATAGAACATGTAGAGCTGCCATCAAGCCACGTCAGGCCTCACCCATGACTAACTCAAGGTATGCCCTAAATGATGCATCGCTCAAGCATAACTCTGCCTTTACACAGAAGCTAGTGCTGGCCCCAGATACCAATTTTCACTCACCAGTATTGGATCAAAGAAAATATCAGCCCAACACCTGTGAATGTTCCTACCAGCAGCAAGCAGACAAGCCACCAGCACATGCCGTATTTGCTGACATTTGGTAATTTTCCACCTACAACAAACCCAGCATTCATCCAGAATTTAATAAACTGACAGGCCCCTTTGTGAAGCCCTGAATATCTTTATCGCCTGGAAACTGAATAAGAAGCATGAAGGGCCAAAGTTACTCACTTAGCCACACCAAAATGAAGAATTAAGGCCAAGCTAATCCTCCTCGGCTAAAAGTAGACATCAGTCCACATTCATGTGGCAGTACTGTGGGTCACTCTTGCATATGTAATTACTAGCGGCTAACCTTTGTTAATTTTAACCACATTCAACCATTGAAAGCCTTCATTAGGGTGTAACCACTGAAATTTCCTGATTCAGACAGTGCTAATGGTCACTAAACATTTAAAATATGTTGGGTATGTTGTTATTTCTACCTCTACCTCTAAGGCCTCAGGTTTTAGGTGATCACAGACCACAAACTGTTTGTTATTTTGTTCCAAGAGTCATCGTCCAAACCTCTACCTAGAACCAGAAAAAATTGATTCTGTCAGTGCAGGAAAAGTCCTCTCAGGTCAAATACAAATCTGCCACCACTTATTCAACTGACAACCTTCCAAGGCGTCAGTTGGAGGCAATTTTCTTAATTTATTTTATAACCACAAGATTCAAGATTTGAAGTAAATACATAAAATGCAAGGTACTCCACACAGGTAAGTTAGGAACTTTGAATTAGAGCAGTAACATACACAGTTTTAGGTAAAATGGCAATAAGCTATTTTAAAAGTGGACACGGTGCAAAAATAAACACTTCCTGGGGGAGGTAATAAATGGATAGTTTCTCTGGTAAGTAAGGCACTTACAAGTTCAAATTCCTGGGCACAGGCAGCCCACCATTGGGGGTTCAAGGCAACCCCACAGTTACTGCACCACCAACACAGGGCCGGTCAGGTGCAGAGGTCAAATGAGGGCCCAAAACACATAGGCGCCTATGAAGAACAGGTTCCAGTCTGCCAACAGGTAAGTACCTGCGTCTTCAGGGGGTTTTGTAGAGCACTGGGGGGGGGGGGGGGGGGGGGGGGTGGCGGGGGGCACAAGTAGGCACTCAAAACAGTCCCTCAGTGGCACAGGGGCGGCCGGGTGTAGTGTGCAAAGCAGGCGTCTGGTTTTGTATAGGAATCAATGGAGGGACCCGGGGGTCACTCTAGCGGTGCAGGCAGGGCACAGGGGTGGCTTCGCGGGCCAGCTACCTATTGGGCTAGGCAGAGGGTCGCCTGATGGTCACTCCTGCACTGAAGTTTGGTTCCTTCTGGTCCTGGGGTCTGCGGGTGCAGTGCTCGGTCCAGGCGTTGGGTTCCTTGTTACAGGCAGTCGCAGTCAGAGGGAGCCTTTGGATTCTCTGCACGTGTCGCTGTGGGGGTCCAGCGGGGTCGTCTCGGGCTCCTCACGAGGTCGCAGTCGCCTGGGAGTCCTCCCTGAGGTGTTTGTTCTCTCTCTGGAGCTCGACCCGGGGCGTCGGGTGCAGAGGGTGAAGTCTCACGCTTCCGGCAGGAAGAGTGAGTTCTTTAAAAGTTGCTTCTTTGTCGCAAAGATGTTGCTGTAGGTGAACAGTGCCGCTGTTCTCGGGAGTTTCTTGGTCCTTCGGGTTCAGGGCAGTCCTCTCAGGCTTCAGAGGTCGCTGATCCCTGTCTAATGCGTCGTTGTTCAGTCTTCTTTGAGTCAGGAGACAGGTTGGTAGGGCTGGGGACAAAGCAGTTGTCATCTGTGCAGGACGTTCAGGTCAGCAGTCCTTCTTGTTTAAGGTTGCAGGAATCTGATTTCCTGGGTTCAGGGTCGCCCCCAAATACTCAATTTAGGGGGGTTTTTAGGTCTGGGGGGAAGTAGCCAATGGCTACTGTCCTTGTGGGTGGCTAAACCCTCCTTGTGCCTCCTTCCTGTGGAGAGGGGGGCACATCCCTATTCCTATTGGGGGAATCCTCCAAAATCAAGATGGAGGATTTCTAAAGGCAGGGGTCACCTCAGGACACCTATGGGGCTGTCCTGACTGGTGGGTGGCAACTCCTTGTTTTCTAATTATCTCTCCTGGACTTGCTGCCAAAAGTGGGGGCTGTGTCTAGGGGGCGGGCATCTCCACTAGCTGGAGTGCCCTGGGGCATTGCAACACAAAGCATGAGTCTTTGAGGCTCACTGCTAGGTGTTACAGTTCCTGCAGGGGGGAGGTGTGAAGCACCTCCACCCAGAGCAGGCTTTGTTTCTGGCCTCAGAGGGCACAGAGGCCTTCACCCCATGGGGTCAGAAACTCATCTCTCAGCAGCAGGCTGGCACAGACCAGTCAGTCCTGCACTACAGAATTGGGTAAAATACAGAGGGCATCTCGAAGATGCCCTCTGTGTGCATTCTTTTTTATAAATCCAACACGGTCATCAGTGTGGGTTTATTATTCTGAGAAGTTTGATACCAAACTGCCCAGTATTCAGTGTAGCCATTTTGGAGCTGTGGAGTTCGTTTTTGACAAACTCCCAGACCATATACTTAATATGGCCACACTGTACTTACAATGTCTAAGAATAGACTTAGACACTGTGGGGGCATATTGCTCATGCATCTATGCCCTCACCTGTGGTATAGTGCACCTTGCCTTAGGGCTTTAAGGCCTGCTAGAGAGGTGACTTATTTATGCCACAGGCAGTATTTTGGGTGCATGGCATCCTGAGGGGGGTGCCATGTCGACTTTGCCTTTTTTCCCCCACCAACACACACAATCTGCAATGGCAGTGTGCCTGTGTTAGGTGAGGGGTCCCTTAGGGTGGCACAACACATGCTGCAGCCCTTAGGGACCTTCCTTGGTCACAGGGCCCTTGGTACCACTTGTACCTTTTACAAGGGACTTACCTGTGTGCAAGGGATGTGCCAATTGTGGAACAATGGTACATTTTTAAGTGAAAGACCCTGGTGCTGGGGTCTGGTTAGCAGGGTCCCAGCACTCTTCTTAGTCAAGTCAGCATCAATACCAGGCAAAAAGTGGGGGGTAACTGCAACAGGGAGCCATCTTCCTACATCTATGACTTACAATATACATAGAGTGGGCTACGAGTCTACATTTATTTAACCATTTACGTTTTTCAAACAACTTCTCACTCTTTGGTGTGAGAATTTGTCAATCAAGACTTGGCTAGGCACAGTTGTAGTAGAGCATTCATCTTTCATCTAATGCTACTGACTCTTTGGGTGTATCCCTCTGCATCTATAAGAGGATATTTAACATCAACTGGATTGTTTTTTTTTTTTTTCTTAACTTCGTTCTCCTTTATCTTTTTACTCCTTCGACAGCAATTATTAATCCCTCTGTGATTCTTGTCCTTATGACGACCTCAAGTAATACTGGTTCAAAACACAATTGACACCAAACAGCTTGGCTTTATGATTTATAACATGATATAATGATTGTCCATCGTCATCTTTTGTTCTACAATCTCAAAATCATTGCCTGTGTACTGTTATTGTTCACTTTCTTCACAGGTTTCACATGCGCCTTTCACAGGCACTTGGTCACATGCACTGTGTGCTCACTCTCTATTTGTTGCACATGATTCAAACAATTGTTGATTCTTCCTATTTTTCTTTCCGATTTTGTAAATACAACTCCAGTAACTTGACTGGTGTTTCCCTTGATTTCTTTTAATTAATTATTGCTAATTTGTTTTTGACTGATACCTGTTGAGACGTGTATGTATCACACTCTGTCCAAGTTTCAACTGGGTTTACGGGTTCTCCTATGGTTTATAATAGCATCTGCCTTGATAGGCATGAGATTTCACATTGGCAAGCCAAAAGAGGACAGGACCAATCCCTACAGTGGTCCACAAACACTAGCAACCCATCTACGCTGGTTGCCTGCAGCAACGCCAGCAAACCTCTTTCAGCTTCCCCACCAATGCAAATGTCCAGTCAGGTAAGATGCTGCCTTTGACATTGTTCAGACACTTGGATCAAAGATTCTCACAAGGACATGTTAAGAATTGTAGATGACAAAACTGAAGCAAAATGGTGGAAATTATGCTTGCTCTACCAGATGACACCTGGGTGGCTCATAGAACATGTAGAGCTGCCATCAAGCCACGTCAGGCCTCACCCATGACTAACTCAAGGTATGCCCTAAATGATGCATCGCTCAAGCATAACTCTGCCTTTACACAGAAGCTAGTGTTGGCCCCAGATACCAATTTTCACTCACCAGTATTGGATCAAAGAAAATATCAGCCCAACAACTGTGAATGTTCCTACCAGCAGCAAGCAGACAACCCACCAGCACATGCCGAATTTGCTGACATTTGGTAATTTTCCACCTACAACAAACCCAGCATTCATCCAGAATTTAATAAACTGACAGGCCCCTTTGTGAAGCCCTGAATATCTCTATCGCCTGGAAACTGAAGAAGAAGCATGAAGGGCCAAACTTACTCTCTTAGCCACACCGAAATGAAGAATTAAGGCCAAGCTAATCCTCCTCGGCTAAAAGTAGACATCAGTCCACATTCATGTGGCAGTACTGTGGGTCACTATTGCATATGTAACTACTAGCGGCTAACCTTTGTTAATTTTAACCACATTCAACCATTGAAAGCCTTCACTAGGGTGTAACCACTGACATTTCCTGATTCAGACAGTGCTAATGGTCACTAAACATTTAAAATATGTTGGGTATGTTGTTATTTCTACCTCTACCTCTAAGGCCTCAGGT
Organism: Pleurodeles waltl; assembly: GCF_031143425.1. Lineage (NCBI taxonomy): Eukaryota > Metazoa > Chordata > Amphibia > Caudata > Salamandridae > Pleurodeles > Pleurodeles waltl. The sequence goes on along the minus strand of NC_090447.1, from coordinate 1,170,871,504 downwards.
TTTAGGTGATCACAGACCACAAACTGTTTGTTATTTTGTTCCAAGAGTCATCGTCCAAACCTCTACCTAGAACCAGAAAAAATTGATTCTGTCAGTGCAGGAAAAGTCCTCTCAGGTCAAATACAAATCTGCCACCACTTATTCAACTGACAACCTTCCAAGGCGTCAGTTGGAGGCAATTTTCGTAATTTATTTTATAACCACAAGATTCAAGATTTGAAGTAAATACATAAAATGCAAGGTACTCCACACAGGTAAGTTAGGAACTTTGAATTAGAGCAGTAACATACACAGTTTTAGGTAAAATGGCAATAAGCTATTTTAAAAGTGGACACGGAGGAAAAATAAACAGTTCCAGGGGGAGGTAAGAAATGGATAGTTTTTCTGGTAAGTAAGGCACTTACAAGTTCAAATTCCTGGGCACAGGCAGCCCAACATTGGGGGTTCAAGGCAACCCCAAAGTTACTGCACCACCAACACAGGGCCGGTCAGGTGCAGAGGTCAAAGGAGGGCCCAAAACACATAGGTGCCTATGAAGAACAGGTTCCAGTCTGCCAACAGTTAAGTACCTGCGTCTTCAGGGGGTTTTGTAGAGCACTGGGGGGGGGGGGGGGGGGCACAAGTAGGCACCCAAAACAGTCCCTCAGTGGCACAGGGGCGGCCGGGTGCAGTGTGCAAAGCAGGCGTCTGGTTTTGTATAGGAATCAATGGAGGGACCCGGGGGTCACTCTAGCGGTGCAGGCAGGGCACAGGGGTGGCTTCGCGGGCCAGCTACCTATTGGGCTAGGCAGAGGGTCGCCTGATGGTCACTCCTGCACTGAAGTTTGGTTCCTTCTGGTCCTGGGGGCTGCGGGTGCAGTGCTCGGTCCAGGCGTCGGGTTCCTTGTTACAGGCAGTCGCAGTCAGAGGGAGCCTTTGGATTCTCTGCACGTGTCGCTGTGGGGGTCAAGCAGGGTCATCTCGGGCTCCTCACGAGGTCGCAGTCGCCTGGGAGTCCTCCCTGAGGTGTTTGTTCTCTCTCTGGAGCTCGACCCGGGGGCGTCGGGTGCAGAGGGTGAAGTCTCACGCTTCCGGCAAGAAGAGTGAGTTCTTTAAAAGTTGCTTCTTTGTCGCAAAGATGTTGCTGTAGGTGAACAGTGCCGCTGTTCTCGGGAGTTTCTTGGTCCTTCGGGTTCAGGGCAGTCCTCTCAGGCTTCAGAGGTCGCTGGTCCCTGTCTAATGCGTCGTTGTTCAGTTTTCTTTGAGTCAGGAGACAGGTTGGTAGGGCTGGGGACAAAGCAGTTGTCATCTGTGCAGGACTTTCAGGTCAGCAGTCCTTCTTGTTTCAGGTTGCAGGAATCTGATTTCCTGGGTTCAGGGTCGCCCCCAAATACTCAAATTAGGTGTTTTTAGGTCTGGGGGGCAGTAGGCAATGGCTACTGTCCTTGTGGGTGGCTACACCCTCCTTGTGCCTCCTTCCTGTGGAGAGGGGGGCACATCTCTATTCCTATTGGGGGAATCCTCCAAAATCAAGATGGAGGATTTCTAAAGGCAGGGGTCACCTCAGGACACCTATGGGGCTGTCCTGACTGGTGGGTGGCAACTCCTTGTTTTTCTAATTATCTCTCCTGGACTTGCTGCCAAAAGTGGGGGCTGTGTCCAGGGGGCGGGCATCTCCACTAGCTGGAGTGCACTGGGGCATTGCAACACAAAGCCTGAGCCTTTGAGGCTCACTGCTAGGTGTTACAGTTCCTGCAGGGGGAGGTGTGAAGCACCTCCACCCAGAGCAGGCTTTGTTTCTGGCCTCAGAGGGCACAGAGGCCCTCACCCCATGGGGTCAGAAACTCATCTCTCAGCAGCAGGCTGGCACAGACCAGTCAGTCCTGCACTAAAGAATTGGGTAAAATACAGAGGGCATCTCGAAGATGCCATCTGTGTGCATTCTTTTTTATAAATCCAACACGGTCATCAGTGTGGGTTTATTATTCTGAGAAGTTTGATACCAAACTGCCCAGTATTCAGTGTAGCCATTATGGAGCTGTGGAGTTCGTTTTTGACAAACTCCCAGACCATATACTTAATATGGCCACACTGTACTTACAATGTCTAAGAATAGACTTAGACACTGTAGGGGCATATGGCTCATGCATCTATGCCCTCACCTGTGGTATAGTGCGCACCTTGCCATAGGGCTTTAAGGCCTGCTAGAGAGGTGACTTATTTATGCCACAGGCAGTATTTTGGGTGCATGGCATCCTGAGGGGGGTGCCATGTCGACTTTGCCTTTTTTCCCCCACCAACACACACAATCTGCAATGGCAGTGTGCCTGTGTTAGGTGAGGGGTCCCTTAGGGTGGCACAACACATGCTGCAGCCCTTAGGGACCTTCCTTGGTCACAGGGCCCTTGGTACCACTTGTACCTTTTACAAGGGACTTACCTGTGTGCAAGGGATGTGCCAATTGTGGAACAATGGTACATTTTTAAGTGAAAGACCCTGGTGCTGGGGTCTGGTTAGCAAGGTCCCAGCACTCTTCTCAGTCAAGTCAGCATCAATACCAGGCAAAAAGTGGGGGGTAACTGCAACAGGGAGCCATCTTCCTACATCTATGACTTACAATATACATAGAGTGGGCTACGAGTCTACATTTATTTAACCATTTACGTTTTTCAAACAACTTCTCACTCTTTGGTGTGAGAATTTGTCAATCAAGTCTTGGCTAGGCACAGTTGTAGTAGAGCATTCATCTTTCATCTAATGCTACTGACTCTTTGGGTGTATCCCTCTGCATCTATAAGAGGATATTTAACATCAAGTGGATTGTTTTTTTTTTTTTCTTAACTTCGTTCTCCTTTATCTTTTTACTCCTTCGACAGCAATTATTAATCCCTCTGTGATTTTTGTCCTTATGACGATCTCAAGTAATACTGGTTCAAAACACAATTGACACCAAACAGCTTGGCTTTATGATTTATAACATGATATAATGATTGTCCATCGTCATCTTTTGTTCTACAATCTTGAAATCATTGCCTGTGTACTGTTATTGTTCACTTTCTTCACAGGTTTCACATGCGCCTTTCACAGGCACTTGGTCACATGCACTGTGTGCTCACTCTCTATTTGTTGCACATGATTCAAACAATTGTTGATTCTGCCTATTTTTCTTTCCGATTTTGTAAATACAACTCCAGTAACTTGACTGGTGTTTCCCTTGATTTCTTTTAATTAATTATTGCTAATTTGTTTTTGACTGATACCTGTTGAGACGTGTATGTATCACACTCTGTCCAAGTTTCAACTGGGTTTACGGGTTCTCCTATGGTTTATAATAGCATCTGCCTTGATAGGCATGAGATTTCACATTGGCAAGCCAAAAGAGGACAGGACCAATCCCTACAGTGGTCCACAAACACTAGCAACCCATCTACGCTGGTTGCCTGCAGCAACACCAGCAAACCTCTTTCAGCTTCCCCACCAATGCAAATGTCCAGTCAGGTAAGATGCTGCCTTTGACATTGTTCAGACACTTGGATCAAAGATTCTCACAAGGACATGTTAAGAATTGTAGATGACAAAACTGAAGCAAAATGGTGGAAATTATGCTTGCTCTACCAGATGACACCTGGGTGGCTCATAGAACATGTAGAGCTGCCATCAAGCCACGTCAGGCCTCACCCATGACTAACTCAAGGTATGCCCTAAATGATGCATCGCTCAAGCATAACTCTGCCTTTACACAGAAGCTAGTGTTGGCCCCAGATACCAATTTTCACTCACCAGTATTGGATCAAAGAAAATATCAGCCCAACAACTGTGAATGTTCCTACCAGCAGCAAGCAGACAACCCACCAGCACATGCCGAATTTGCTGACATTTGGTAATTTTCCACCTACAACAAACCCAGCATTCATCCAGAATTTAATAAACTGACAGGCCCCTTTGTGAAGCCCTGAATATCTCTATCGCCTGGAAACTGAAGAAGAAGCATGAAGGGCCAAACTTACTCTCTTAGCCACACCGAAATGAAGAATTAAGGCCAAGCTAATCCTCCTCGGCTAAAAGTAGACATCAGTCCACATTCATGTGGCAGTACTGTGGGTCACTATTGCATATGTAACTACTAGCGGCTAACCTTTGTTAATTTTAACCACATTCAACCATTGAAAGCCTTCACTAGGGTGTAACCACTGACATTTCCTGATTCAGACAGTGCTAATGGTCACTAAACATTTAAAATATGTTGGGTATGTTGTTATTTCTACCTCTACCTCTAAGGCCTCAGGTTTTAGGTGATCACAGACCACAAACTGTTTGTTATTTTGTTCCAAGAGTCATCGTCCAAACCTCTACCTAGAACCAGAAAAAATTGATTCTGTCAGTGCAGGAAAAGTCCTCTCAGGTCAAATACAAATCTGCCACCACTTATTCAACTGACAACCTTCCAAGGCGTCAGTTGGAGGCAATTTTCGTAATTTATTTTATAACCACAAGATTCAAGATTTGAAGTAAATACATAAAATGCAAGGTACTCCACACAGGTAAGTTAGGAACTTTGAATTAGAGCAGTAACATACACAGTTTTAGGTAAAATGGCAATAAGCTATTTTAAAAGTGGACACGGAGGAAAAATAAACAGTTCCTGGGGGAGGTAAGAAATGGATAGTTTTTCTGGTAAGTAAGGCACTTACAAGTTCAAATTCCTGGGCACAGGCAGCCCACCATTGGGGGTTCAAGGCAACCCCAAAGTTACTGCACCACCAACACAGGGCCGGTCAGGTGCAGAGGTCAAAGGAGGGCCCAAAACACATAGGTGCCTATGAAGAACAGGTTCCAGTCTGCCAACAGTTAAGTACCTGCGTCTTCAGGGGGTTTTGTAGAGCACTGGGGGGGGGGGGGGGGGGGGGCACAAGTAGGCACCCAAAACAGTCCCTCAGTGGCACAGGGGCGGCCGGGTGCAGTGTGCAAAGCAGGCGTCTGGTTTTGTATAGGAATCAATGGAGGGACCCGGGGGTCACTCTAGCGGTGCAGGCAGGGCACAGGGGTGGCTTCGCGGGCCAGCTACCTATTGGGCTAGGCAGAGGGTCGCCTGATGGTCACTCCTGCACTGAAGTTTGGTTCCTTCTGGTCCTGGGGGCTGCGGGTGCAGTGCTCGGTCCAGGCGTCGGGTTCCTTGTTACAGGCAGTCGCAGTCAGAGGGAGCCTTTGGATTCTCTGCACGTGTCGCTGTGGGGGTCAAGCAGGGTCGTCTCGGGCTCCTCACGAGGTCGCAGTCGCCTGGGAGTCCTCCCTGAGGTGTTTGTTCTCTCTCTGGAGCTCGACCCGGGGGCGTCGGGTGCAGAGGGTGAAGTCTCACGCTTCCGGCAAGAAGAGTGAGTTCTTTAAAAGTTGCTTCTTTGTCGCAAAGATGTTGCTGTAGGTGAACAGTGCCGCTGTTCTCGGGAGTTTCTTGGTCCTTCGGGTTCAGGGCAGTCCTCTCAGGCTTCAGAGGTCGCTGGTCCCTGTCTAATGCGTCGTTGTTCAGTTTTCTTTGAGTCAGGAGACAGGTTGGTAGGGCTGGGGACAAAGCAGTTGTCATCTGTGCAGGACTTTCAGGTCAGCAGTCCTTCTTGTTTCAGGTTGCAGGAATCTGATTTCCTGGGTTCAGGGTCGCCCCCAAATACTCAAATTAGGTGTTTTTAGGTCTGGGGGGCAGTAGCCAATGGCTACTGTCCTTGTGGGTGGCTACACCCTCCTTGTGCCTCCTTCCTGTGGAGAGGGGGGCACATCTCTATTCCTATTGGGGGAATCCTCCAAAATCAAGATGGAGGATTTCTAAAGGCAGGGGTCACCTCAGGACACCTATGGGGCTGTCCTGACTGGTGGGTGGCAACTCCTTGTTTTTCTAATTATCTCTCCTGGACTTGCTGCCAAAAGTGGGGGTTGTGTCCAGGGGGCGGGCATCTCCACTAGCTGGAGTGCACTGGGGCATTGCAACACAAAGCCTGAGCCTTTGAGGCTCACTGCTAGGTGTTACAGTTCCTGCAGGGGGAGGTGTGAAGCACCTCCACCCAGAGCAGGCTTTGTTTCTGGCCTCAGAGGGCACAGAGGCCCTCACCCCATGGGGTCAGAAACTCATCTCTCAGCAGCAGGCTGGCACAGACCAGTCAGTCCTGCACTAAAGAATTGGGTAAAATACAGAGGGCATCTCGAAGATGCCATCTGTGTGCATTCTTTTTTATAAATCCAACACGGTCATCAGTGTGGGTTTATTATTCTGAGAAGTTTGATACCAAACTGCCCAGTATTCAGTGTAGCCATTATGGAGCTGTGGAGTTCGTTTTTGACAAACTCCCAGACCATATACTTAATATGGCCACACTGTACTTACAATGTCTAAGAATAGACTTAGACACTGTAGGGGCATATGGCTCATGCATCTATGCCCTCACCTGTGGTATAGTGCGCACCTTGCCATAGGGCTTTAAGGCCTGCTAGAGAGGTGACTTATTTATGCCACAGGCAGTATTTTGGGTGCATGGCATCCTGAGGGGGGTGCCATGTCGACTTTGCCTTTTTTCCCCCACCAACACACACAATCTGCAATGGCAGTGTGCCTGTGTTAGGTGAGGGGTCCCTTAGGGTGGCACAACACATGCTGCAGCCCTTAGGGACCTTCCTTGGTCACAGGGCCCTTGGTACCACTTGTACCTTTTACAAGGGACTTACCTGTGTGCAAGGGATGTGCCAATTGTGGAACAATGGTACATTTTTAAGTGAAAGACCCTGGTGCTGGGGTCTGGTTAGCAAGGTCCCAGCACTCTTCTCAGTCAAGTCAGCATCAATACCAGGCAAAAAGTGGGGGGTAACTGCAACAGGGAGCCATCTTCCTACATCTATGACTTACAATATACATAGAGTGGGCTACGAGTCTACATTTATTTAACCATTTACGTTTTTCAAACAACTTCTCACTCTTTGGTGTGAGAATTTGTCAATCAAGTCTTGGCTAGGCACAGTTGTAGTAGAGCATTCATCTTTCATCTAATGCTACTGACTCTTTGGGTGTATCCCTCTGCATCTATAAGAGGATATTTAACATCAACTGGATTGTTTTTTTTTTTTCTTAACTTCGTTCTCCTTTATCTTTTTACTCCTTCGACAGCAATTATTAATCCCTCTGTGATTCTTGTCCTTATGACGATCTCAAGTAATACTGGTTCAAAACACAATTGACACCAAACAGCTTGGCTTTATGATTTATAACATGATATAATGATTGTCCATCGTCATCTTTTGTTCTACAATCTTGAAATCATTGCCTGTGTACTGTTATTGTTCACTTTCTTCACAGGTTTCACATGCGCCTTTCACAGGCACTTGGTCACATGCACTGTGTGCTCACTCTCTATTTGTTGCACATGATTCAAACAATTGTTGATTCTGCCTATTTTTCTTTCCGATTTTGTAAATACAACTCCAGTAACTTGACTGGTGTTTCCCTTGATTTCTTTTAATTAATTATTGCTAATTTGTTTTTGACTGATACCTTTTGAGACGTGTATGTATCACACTCTGTCCAAGTTTCAACTGGGTTTACGGGTTCTCCTATGGTTTATAATAGCATCTGCCTTGATAGGCATGAGATTTCACATTGGCAAGCCAAAAGAGGACAGGACCAATCCCTACAGTGGTCCACAAACACTAGCAACCCATCTACGCTGGTTGCCTGCAGCAACACCAGCAAACCTCTTTCAGCTTCCCCACCAATGCAAATGTACCGTCAGGTAAGATGCTGCCTTTGACACTGTTCAGACACTTGGATCAAAGATTCTCACAAGGACATGTTAAGAATTGTAGATGACAAAACTGAAGCAAAATGGTGGAAATTATGCTTGCTCTACCAGATGACACCTGGGTGGCTCATAGAACATGTAGAGCTGCCATCAAGCCACGTCAGGCCTCACCCATGACTAACTCAAGGTATGCCCTAAATGATGCATCGCTCAAGCATAACTCTGCCTTTACACAGAAGCTAGTGCTGGCCCCAGATACCAATTTTCACTCACCAGTATTGGATCAAAGAAAATATCAGCCCAACACCTGTGAATGTTCCTACCAGCAGCAAGCAGACAAGCCACCAGCACATGCCGTATTTGCTGACATTTGGTAATTTTCCACCTACAACAAACCCAGCATTCATCCAGAATTTAATAAACTGACAGGCCCCTTTGTGAAGCCCTGAATATCTTTATCGCCTGGAAACTGAATAAGAAGCATGAAGGGCCAAAGTTACTCACTTAGCCACACCAAAATGAAGAATTAAGGCCAAGCTAATCCTCCTCGGCTAAAAGTAGACATCAGTCCACATTCATGTGGCAGTACTGTGGGTCACTCTTGCATATGTAATTACTAGCGGCTAACCTTTGTTAATTTTAACCACATTCAACCATTGAAAGCCTTCATTAGGGTGTAACCACTGAAATTTCCTGATTCAGACAGTGCTAATGGTCACTAAACATTTAAAATATGTTGGGTATGTTGTTATTTCTACCTCTACCTCTAAGGCCTCAGGTTTTAGGTGATCACAGACCACAAACTGTTTGTTATTTTGTTCCAAGAGTCATCGTCCAAACCTCTACCTAGAACCAGAAAAAATTGATTCTGTCAGTGCAGGAAAAGTCCTCTCAGGTCAAATACAAATCTGCCACCACTTATTCAACTGACAACCTTCCAAGGCGTCAGTTGGAGGCAATTTTCTTAATTTATTTTATAACCACAAGATTCAAGATTTGAAGTAAATACATAAAATGCAAGGTACTCCACACAGGTAAGTTAGGAACTTTGAATTAGAGCAGTAACATACACAGTTTTAGGTAAAATGGCAATAAGCTATTTTAAAAGTGGACACGGTGCAAAAATAAACACTTCCTGGGGGAGGTAATAAATGGATAGTTTCTCTGGTAAGTAAGGCACTTACAAGTTCAAATTCCTGGGCACAGGCAGCCCACCATTGGGGGTTCAAGGCAACCCCACAGTTACTGCACCACCAACACAGGGCCGGTCAGGTGCAGAGGTCAAATGAGGGCCCAAAACACATAGGCGCCTATGAAGAACAGGTTCCAGTCTGCCAACAGGTAAGTACCTGCGTCTTCAGGGGGTTTTGTAGAGCACTGGGGGGGGGGGGGGGGGGGGGGGTGGCGGGGGGCACAAGTAGGCACTCAAAACAGTCCCTCAGTGGCACAGGGGCGGCCGGGTGTAGTGTGCAAAGCAGGCGTCTGGTTTTGTATAGGAATCAATGGAGGGACCCGGGGGTCACTCTAGCGGTGCAGGCAGGGCACAGGGGTGGCTTCGCGGGCCAGCTACCTATTGGGCTAGGCAGAGGGTCGCCTGATGGTCACTCCTGCACTGAAGTTTGGTTCCTTCTGGTCCTGGGGTCTGCGGGTGCAGTGCTCGGTCCAGGCGTTGGGTTCCTTGTTACAGGCAGTCGCAGTCAGAGGGAGCCTTTGGATTCTCTGCACGTGTCGCTGTGGGGGTCCAGCGGGGTCGTCTCGGGCTCCTCACGAGGTCGCAGTCGCCTGGGAGTCCTCCCTGAGGTGTTTGTTCTCTCTCTGGAGCTCGACCCGGGGCGTCGGGTGCAGAGGGTGAAGTCTCACGCTTCCGGCAGGAAGAGTGAGTTCTTTAAAAGTTGCTTCTTTGTCGCAAAGATGTTGCTGTAGGTGAACAGTGCCGCTGTTCTCGGGAGTTTCTTGGTCCTTCGGGTTCAGGGCAGTCCTCTCAGGCTTCAGAGGTCGCTGATCCCTGTCTAATGCGTCGTTGTTCAGTCTTCTTTGAGTCAGGAGACAGGTTGGTAGGGCTGGGGACAAAGCAGTTGTCATCTGTGCAGGACGTTCAGGTCAGCAGTCCTTCTTGTTTAAGGTTGCAGGAATCTGATTTCCTGGGTTCAGGGTCGCCCCCAAATACTCAATTTAGGGGGGTTTTTAGGTCTGGGGGGAAGTAGCCAATGGCTACTGTCCTTGTGGGTGGCTAAACCCTCCTTGTGCCTCCTTCCTGTGGAGAGGGGGGCACATCCCTATTCCTATTGGGGGAATCCTCCAAAATCAAGATGGAGGATTTCTAAAGGCAGGGGTCACCTCAGGACACCTATGGGGCTGTCCTGACTGGTGGGTGGCAACTCCTTGTTTTCTAATTATCTCTCCTGGACTTGCTGCCAAAAGTGGGGGCTGTGTCTAGGGGGCGGGCATCTCCACTAGCTGGAGTGCCCTGGGGCATTGCAACACAAAGCATGAGTCTTTGAGGCTCACTGCTAGGTGTTACAGTTCCTGCAGGGGGGAGGTGTGAAGCACCTCCACCCAGAGCAGGCTTTGTTTCTGGCCTCAGAGGGCACAGAGGCCTTCACCCCATGGGGTCAGAAACTCATCTCTCAGCAGCAGGCTGGCACAGACCAGTCAGTCCTGCACTAAAGAATTGGGTAAAATACAGAGGGCATCTCGAAGATGCCCTCTGTGTGCATTCTTTTTTATAAATCCAACACGGTCATCAGTGTGGGTTTATTATTCTGAGAAGTTTGATACCAAACTGCCCATTATTCAGTGTAGCCATTTTGGAGCTGTGGAGTTCGTTTTTGACAAACTCCCAGACCATATACTTAATATGGCCACACTGTACTTACAATGTCTAAGAATAGACTTAGACACTGTGGGGGCATATTGCTCATGCATCTATGCCCTCACCTGTGGTATAGTGCACCTTGCCTTAGGGCTTTAAGGCCTGCTAGAGAGGTGACTTATTTATGCCACAGGCAGTATTTTGGGTGCATGGCATCCTGAGGGGGGTGCCATGTCGACTTTGCCTTTTTTCCCCCACCAACACACACAATCTACAATGGCAGTGTGCCTGTGTTAGGTGAGGGATCCCTTAGGGTGGCACAACACATGCTGCAGCCCTTAGGGACCTTCCTTGGTCACAGGGCCCTTGGTACCACTTGTACCTTTTACAAGGGACTTACCTGTGTGCAAGGGATGTGCCAATTGTGGAACAATGGTACATTTTTAAGTGAAAGACCCTGGTGCTGGGGTCTGGTTAGCAGGGTCCCAGCACTCTTCTCAGTCAAGTCAGCATCAATACCAGGCAAAAAGTGGGGGGTAACTGCAACAGGGAGCCATCTTCCTACATCTATGACTTACAATATACATAGAGTGGGCTACGAGTCTACATTTATTTAACCATTTACGTTTTTCAAACAACTTCTCACTCTTTGGTGTGAGAATTTGTCAATCAAGTCTTGGCTAGGCACAGTTGTAGTAGAGCATTCATCTTTCATCTAATGCTACTGACTCTTTGGGTGTATCCCTCTGCATCTATAAGAGGACATTTAACATCAACTGGATTGTTTTTTTTTTTTTTCTTAACTTCGTTCTCCTTTATCTTTTTACTCCTTCGACAGCAATTATTAATCCCTCTGTGATTCTTGTCCTTATGACGACCTCAAGTAATACTGGTTCAAAACACAATTGACACCAAACAGCTTGGCTTTATGATTTATAACATGATATAATGATTGTCCATCGTCATCTTTTGTTCTACAATCTCGAAATCATTGCCTGTGTACTGTTATTGTTCACTTTCTTCACAGGTTTCACATGCGCCTTTCACAGGCACTTGGTCACATGCACTGTGTGCTCACTCTCTATTTGTTGCACATGATTCAAACAATTGTTGATTCTGCCTATTTTTCTTTCCGATTTTGTAAATACAACTCCAGTAACTTGACTGGTGTTTCCCTTGATTTCTTTTAATTAATTATTGCTAATTTGTTTTTGACTGATACTTTTTGAGACGTGTATGTATCACACTCTGTCCAAGTTTCAACTGGGTTTACGGGTTCTCCTATGGTTTATAATAGCATCTGCCTTGATAGGCATGAGATTTCACATTGGCAAGCCAAAAGAGGACAGGACCAATCCCTACAGTGGTCCACAAACACTAGCAACCCATCTACGCTGGTTGCCTGCAGCAACACCAGCAAACCTCTTTCAGCTTCCCCACCAATGCAAATGTACCGTCAGGTAAGATGCTGCCTTTGACACTGTTCAGACACTTGGATCAAAGATTCTCACAAGGACATGTTAAGAATTGTAGATGACAAAACTGAAGCAAAATGGTGGAAATTATGCTTGCTCTACTAGATGACACCTGGGTGGCTCATAGAACATGTAGAGCTGCCATCAAGCCACGACAGACATCACCCATGACTAACTCAAGGTATGCCCTAAATGATGCATCGCTCAAGCATAACTCTGCCTTTACACAGAAGCTAGTGCTGGCCCCAGATACCAATTTTCACTCACCAGTATTGATCAAAGAAAATATCAGCCCAACAACTGTGAATGTTCCTACCAGCAGCAAGCAGACAAGCCACCAGCACATGCCGTATTTGCTGACATTTGGTAATTTTCCACCTACAACAAACCCAGCATTCATCCAGAATTTAATAAACTGACAGGCCCCTTTGTGAAGCCCTGAATATCTCTATCGCCTGGAAACTGAATAAGAAGCATGAAGGGCCAAAGTTACTCACTTAGCCACACCAAAATGAAGAATTAAGGCCAAGCTAATCCTCCTCGGCTAAAAGTAGACATCAGTCCACATTCATGTGGCAGTACTGTGGGAAACTCTTGCATATGTAACTACTAGCGGCTAACCTTTGTTAATTTTAACCACATTCAACCATTGAAAGCCTTCACTAGGGTGTAACCACTGAAATTTCCTGATTCAGACAGTGCTAATGGTCACTAAACATTTAAAATATGTTGGGTATGTTGTTATTTCTACCTCTACCTCTAAGGCCTCAGGTTTTAGGTGATCACAGACCACAAACTGTTTGTTATTTTGTTCCAAGAGTCATCGTCCAAACCTCTACCTAGAACCAGAAAAAATTGATTCTGTCAGTGCAGGAAAAGTCCTCTCAGGTCAAATACAAATCTGCCACCACTTATTCAACTGACAACCTTCCAAGGCGTCAGTTGGAGGCAATTTTCTTAATTTATTTTATAACCACAAGATTCAAGATTTGAAGTAAATACATAAAATGCAAGGTACTCCACACAGGAAAGTTAGGAACTTTGAATTAGAGCAGTAACATATACAGTTTTAGGTAAAATGGAAATAAGCTATTTTAAAAGTGGACACGGTGCAAAAATAAAGACTTCCTGGGGGAGGTAAGAAATGGATAGTTTTTCTGGTAAGTAAGGCACTTACAAGTTCAAATTCCTGGGCACAGGCAGCCCACCATTGGGGGTTCAAGGCAACCCCAAAGTTACTGCACCACCAACACAAGGCCGGTCAGGTGCAGAGGTCAAATGAGGGCCCAAAACACATAGGCGCCTATGAAGAACAGGTTCCAGTCTGCCAACAGGTAAGTACCTGCGTCTTCGGGGGGTTTTGTAGAGCGCTTGGGGGGGGGGGGGCAGGGGGGCACAAGTAGGCACCCAAAACAGTCCCTCAGTGGCACAGGGGTGGCCGGGTGCAGTGTGCAAAGCAGGCGTCTGGTTTTGTATAGGAATCAATGGAGGGACCCGGGGGTCACTCTAGCGGTGCAGGCAGGGCACAGGGGTGGCTTTGCGGGCCAGCTACCTATTGGGCTAGGCAGAGGGTCGCCTGATGGTCACTCCTGCACTGAAGTTTGGTTCCTTCTGGTCCTGGGGGCTGCGGGTGCAGTGCTGGGTCCAAGCGTCGGGTTCCTTGTTACAGGCAGTCGCAGTCAGAGGGAGCCTTTGGATTCTCTGCACGTGTCGCTGTGGGGGTCCAGCGGGGTCGTCTCGGGCTCCTCACGAGGTCGCAGTCGCCTGGGAGTCTTCCCTGAGGTGTTTGTTCTCTCTCTGGAGCTCGACCCGGGGGCGTCGGGTGCAGAGGGTGAAGTCTCACGCTTCCGGCAGGAAGAGTGAGTTCTTTAAAAGTTGCTTCTTTGTCGCAAAGATGTTGCTGTAGGTGAACAGTGCCGCTGTTCTCGGGAGTTTCTTGGTCCTTCGGGTTTCAGGGCAGTCCTCTCAGGCTTCAGAGGTCGCTGGTCCCTGTCTGATGCGTCGTTGTTCAGTTTTCTTTGAGTCAGGAGACAGGCTGGTAGGGCTGGGGCCAAAGCAGTTGTCATCTTTGCAGGACTTACAGGTCAGCAGTCCTTCTTGTTTCAGGTTGCAGGAATCTGATTTCTTGGGTTCAGGGTCGCCCCCAAATACTCAATTTAGGGGTGTTCTTAGGTCTGGGGGGCAGTAGCCAATGGCTACTGTCCTTGTGGGTGGCTACACCCTCCTTGTGCCTCCTTCCTGAGGAGAGGGGGGCACATCCCTATTCCTATTGGGGGAATCCCCCAAAATCAAGATGGAGGATTTCTAAAGGCAGGGGTCACCTTAGGGTCTGTCCTGACTGGTGGGTGGCAACTCCTTTTTTTCTTATTATCTCTCTTGGACTTGCTGCCAAAAGTGGGGGCTGTGTCCAGGGGGCGGGCATCTCCACTAGCTGGAGTGCCATGGGGCATTGCAACACAAAGCCTGAGCCTTTGAGGCTCACTGCTAGGTATTACAGTTCCTGCAGGGGGGAGGTGTGAAGCACCTCCACCCAGAGCAGGCTTTGTTTCTGGCCTCAGAGGGCACAGAGGCCCTCACCCCATGGGGTCAGAAACTCATCTCTCAGCAGCAGGCTGGCACAGACCAGTCAGTCCTGCACTAAAGAATTGGGTAAAATACAGAGGGCATCTCGAAGATGCCATCTGTGTGCATTCTTTTTTATAAATCCAACACGGTCATCAGTGTGGGTTTATTATTCTGAGAAGTTTGATACCAAACTGCCCAGTATTCAGTGTAGCCATTATGGAGCTGTAGAGTTCGTTTTTGACAAACTCCCAGACCATATACTTAATATGGCCACACTGTACTTACAATGTCTAAGAATAGACTTAGACACTGTAGGGGCATATGGCTCATGCATCTATGCCCTCACCTGTGGTATAGTGCACCTTGCCTTAGGGCTTTAAGGCCTGCTAGAGAGGTGACTTATTTATGCCACAGGCAGTATTTTGGGTGCATGGCATCCTGAGGGGGGTGCCATGTCGACTTTGCCTTTTTTCCCCCACCAACACACACAATCTGCAATGGCAGTGTGCCTGTGTTAGGTGAGGGGTCCCTTAGGGTGGCACAACACATGCTGCAGCCCTTAGGGACCTTCCTTGGTCACAGGGCCCTTGGTACCACTTGTACCTTTTACAAGGGACTTACCTGTGTGCAAGGGATGTGCCAATTGTGGAACAATGGTACATTTTTAAGTGAAAGACCCTGGTGCTGGGGTCTGGTTAGCAGGGTCCCAGCACTCTTCTCAGTCAATTCAGCATCAATACCAGGCAAAAAGTGGGGGGTAACTGCAACAGGGAGCCATCTTCCTACATCTATGACTTACAATATACATAGAGTGGGCTACGAGTCTACATTTATTTAACCATTTACGTTTTTCAAACAACTTCTCACTCTTTGGTGTGAGAATTTGTCAATCAAGTCTTGGCTAGGCACAGTTGTAGTAGAGCATTCATCTTTCATCTAATGCTACTGACTCTTTGGGTGTATCCCTCTGCATCTATAAGAGGATATTTAACATCAACTGGATTGTTTTTTTTTTTTTCTTAACTTCGTTCTCCTTTATCTTTTTACTCCTTCGACAGCAATTATTAATCCCTCTGTGATTCTTGTCCTTATGACGACCTCAAGTAATACTGGTTCAAAACACAATTGACACCAAACAGCTTGGCTTTATGATTTATAACATGATATAATGATTGTCCATCGTCATCTTTTGTTCTACAATCTCGAAATCATTGCCTGTGTACTGTTATTGTTCACTTTCTTCACAGGTTTCACATGCGCCTTTCACAGGCACTTGGTCACATGCACTGTGTGCTCACTCTCTATTTGTTGCACATGATTCAAACAATTGTTGATTCTGCCTATTTTTCTTTCCGATTTTGTAAATACAACTCCAGTAACTTGACTGGTGTTTCCCTTGATTTCTTTTAATTAATTATTGCTAATTTGTTTTTGACTGATACTTTTTGAGACGTGTATGTATCACACTCTGTCCAAGTTTCAACTGGGTTTACGGGTTCTCCTATGGTTTATAATAGCATCTGCCTTGATAGGCATGAGATTTCACATTGGCAAGCCAAAAGAGGACAGGACCAATCCCTACAGTGGTCCACAAACACTAGCAACCCATCTACGCTGGTTGCCTGCAGCAACACCAGCAAACCTCTTTCAGCTTCCCCACCAATGCAAATGTACCGTCAGGTAAGATGCTGCCTTTGACACTGTTCAGACACTTGGATCAAAGATTCTCACAAGGACATGTTAAGAATTGTAGATGACAAAACTGAAGCAAAATGGTGGAAATTATGCTTGCTCTACTAGATGACACCTGGGTGGCTCATAGAACATGTAGAGCTGCCATCAAGCCACGACAGACATCACCCATGACTAACTCAAGGTATGCCCTAAATGATGCATCGCTCAAGCATAACTCTGCCTTTACACAGAAGCTAGTGCTGGCCCCAGATACCAATTTTCACTCACCAGTATTGATCAAAGAAAATATCAGCCCAACAACTGTGAATGTTCCTACCAGCAGCAAGCAGACAAGCCACCAGCACATGCCGTATTTGCTGACATTTGGTAATTTTCCACCTACAACAAACCCAGCATTCATCCAGAATTTAATAAACTGACAGGCCCCTTTGTGAAGCCCTGAATATCTCTATCGCCTGGAAACTGAATAAGAAGCATGAAGGGCCAAAGTTACTCACTTAGCCACACCAAAATGAAGAATTAAGGCCAAGCTAATCCTCCTCGGCTAAAAGTAGACATCAGTCCACATTCATGTGGCAGTACTGTGGGTAACTCTTGCATATGTAACTACTAGCGGCTAACCTTTGTTAATTTTAACCACATTCAACCATTGAAAGCCTTCACTAGGGTGTAACCACTGAAATTTCCTGATTCAGACAGTGCTAATGGTCACTAAACATTTAAAATATGTTGGGTATGTTGTTATTTCTACCTCTACCTCTAAGGCCTCAGGTTTTAGGTGATCACAGACCACAAACTGTTTGTTATTTTGTTCCAAGAGTCATCGTCCAAACCTCTACCTAGAACCAGAAAAAATTGATTCTGTCACTGCAGGAAAAGTCCTCTCACGTCAAATACAAATCTGCCACCACTTATTCAACTGACAACCTTCCAAGGCGTCAGTTGGAGGCAATTTTCTTAATTTATTTTATAACCACAAGATTCAAGATTTGAAGTAAATACATAAAATCCAAGGTACTCCACACAGGAAAGTTAGGAACTTTGAATTAGAGCAGTAACATATACAGTTTTAGGTAAAATGGAAATAAGCTATTTTAAAAGTGGACACGGTGCAAAAATAAAGACTTCCTGGGGGAGGTAAGAAATGGATAGTTTTTCTGGTAAGTAAGGCACTTACAAGTTCAAATTCCTGGGCACAGGCAGCCCACCATTGGGGGTTCAAGGCAACCCCAAAGTTACTGCACCACCAACACAGGGCCGGTCAGGTGCAGAGGTCAAATGAGGGCCCAAAACACATAGGCGCCTATGAAGAACAGGTTCCAGTCTGCCAACAGGTAAGTACCTGCGTCTTCGGGGGGTTTTGTAGAGCGCTTGGGGGGGGGGGGGGGGCAGGGGGGCACAAGTAGGCACCCAAAACAGTCCCTCAGTGGCACAGGGGTGGCCGGGTGCAGTGTGCAAAGCAGGCGTCTGGTTTTGTATAGGAATCAATGGAGGGACCCGGGGGTCACTCTAGCGGTGCAGGCAGGGCACAGGGGTGGCTTTGCGGGCCAGCTACCTATTGGGCTAGGCAGAGGGTCGCCTGATGGTCACTCCTGCACTGAAGTTTGGTTCCTTCTGGTCCTGGGGGCTGCGGGTGCAGTGCTGGGTCCAAGCGTCGGGTTCCTTGTTACAGGCAGTCGCAGTCAGAGGGAGCCTTTGGATTCTCTGCACGTGTCGCTGTGGGGGTCCAGCGGGGTCGTCTCGGGCTCCTCACGAGGTCGCAGTCGCCTGGGAGTCTTCCCTGAGGTGTTTGTTCTCTCTCTGGAGCTCGACCCGGGGGCGTCGGGTGCAGAGGGTGAAGTCTCACGCTTCCGGCAGGAAGAGTGAGTTCTTTAAAAGTTGCTTCTTTGTCGCAAAGATGTTGCTGTAGGTGAACAGTGCCGCTGTTCTCGGGAGTTTCTTGGTCCTTCGGGTTTCAGGGCAGTCCTCTCAGGCTTCAGAGGTCGCTGGTCCCTGTCTGATGCGTCGTTGTTCAGTTTTCTTTGAGTCAGGAGACAGGCTGGTAGGGCTGGGGCCAAAGCAGTTGTCATCTTTGCAGGACTTACAGGTCAGCAGTCCTTCTTGTTTCAGGTTGCAGGAATCTGATTTCTTGGGTTCAGGGTCGCCCCCAAATACTCAATTTAGGGGTGTTCTTAGGTCTGGGGGGCAGTAGCCAATGGCTACTGTCCTTGTGGGTGGCTACACCCTCCTTGTGCCTCCTTCCTGAGGAGAGGGGGGCACATCCCTATTCCTATTGGGGGAATCCGCCAAAATCAAGATGGAGGATTTCTAAAGGCAGGGGTCACCTTAGGGTCTGTCCTGACTGGTGGGTGGCAACTCCTTTTTTTCTTATTATCTCTCTTGGACTTGCTGCCAAAAGTGGGGGCTGTGTCCAGGGGGCGGGCATCTCCACTAGCTGGAGTGCCATGGGGCATTGCAACACAAAGCCTGAGCCTTTGAGGCTCACTGCTAGGTATTACAGTTCCTGCAGGGGGGAGGTGTGAAGCACCTCCACCCAGAGCAGGCTTTGTTTCTGGCCTCAGAGGGCACAGAGGCCCTCACCCCATGGGGTCAGAAACTCATCTCTCAGCAGCAGGCTGGCACAGACCAGTCAGTCCTGCACTAAAGAATTGGGTAAAATACAGAGGGCATCTCGAAGATGCCCTCTGTGTGCATTATTTTTTATAAATCCAACACGGTCATCAGTGTGGGTTTATTATTCTGAGAAGTTTGATACCAAACTGCCCAGTATTCAGTGTAGCCATTATGGAGCTGTAGAGTTCGTTTTTGACAAACTCCCAGACCATATACTTAATATGGCCACACTGTACTTACAATGTCTAAGAATAGACTTAGACACTGTAGGGGCATATGGCTCATGCATCTATGCCCTCACCTGTGGTATAGTGCACCTTGCCTTAGGGCTTTAAGGCCTGCTAGAGAGGTGACTTATTTATGCCACAGGCAGTATTTTGGGTGCATGGCATCCTGAGGGGGGTGCCATGTCGACTTTTCCTTTTTTCCCCCACCAACACACACAATCTGCAATGGCAGTGTGCCTGTGTTAGGTGAGGGGTCCCTTAGGGTGGCACAACACATGCTGCAGCCCTTAGGGACCTTCCTTGGTCACAGGGCCCTTGGTACCACTTGTACCTTTTACAAGGGACTTACCTGTGTGCCAGGGATGTGCCAGTTGTGGAACAATGGTACATTTTTAAGTGAAAGACCCTGGTGCTGGGGTCTGGTTAGCAGGGTCCCAGCACTCTTCTCAGTCAAGTCAGTATCAATCCCAGGCAAAAAGTGGGGGGTAACTGCAACAGGGAGCCATCTTCCTACACCTATGACTTACAACATACATAGAGTGGGCTACGAGTCTACATTTATTTAACCATTTACGTTTTTCGAACAACTTCCCACTCTTTGGTGTGAGAATTTGTCAATCAAGTCTTGGCTAGGCACAGTTGTAGTAGAGCATTCATCTTTCATCTAATGCTACTGACTCTTTGGGTGTATCCCTCTGCATCTATAAGAGGATATTTAACATCAACTGGATTTTTTTTTTTTTTTCTTAACTTCGTTCTCCTTTATCTTTTTACTCCTTCGACAGCAATTAATAATCCCTCTGTGATTCGTGTCCTTATGACCACCTCAAGTAATACTGGTTCAAAACACAATTGACACCAAACAGCTTGGCTTTATGATTTATAACATGATATAATGATTGTCCATCGTCATCTTTTGTTCTACAATCTCGAAATCATTGCCTGTGTTCTGTTATTGTTCACTTTCTTCACAGGTTTCACATGCGCCTTTCACAGGCACTTGGTCACATGCACTGTGTGCGCACTCTCTATTTGTTGCACATGATTCAAACAATTGTTGATTCTGCCTATTTTTCTTTCCGATTTTGTAAATATGACTCCAGTAACTTGACTGGTGTTTCCCTTTATGTCTTTTAATTAATTATTGCTAATTTGTTTTTGACTGATACCTGTTGAGACGTGTATGTATCACACTCTGTCCAAGTTTCAACTGGGTTTACGGGTTCTCCTATGGTTTATAATAGCATCTGCCTTGATAGGCATGAGATTTCACATTGGCAAGGAAAAAGAGGACAGGACCAATCCCTACAGTGGTCCACAAACACTAGCAACCAATCTACACTGGTTGCCTGCAGCAACACCAGCAAACCTCTTTCAGCTTCCCCACCAATGCCAATGTACCGCAAGGTAAGATGCTGCCTTTGACACTGTTCAGACACTTGGATCAAAGATTCTCACAAGGACATGTTAAGAATTGTAGATGACTAACTGAAGCAAAATGGTGGAAATTATGCTTGCTCTACCAGATGACACCTGGGTGGCTCATAGAACATGTAGAGCTGCCATCAAGCCACGTCAGGCCTCACCCATGACTAACTCAAGGTATGCCCTAAATGATGCATCGCTCAGGCATAACTGTGCTTTTACACAGAAGCTAGTGCGGGCCCCAGATACCAATTTTCATTCACCAGTATTGGATCAAAGAAAATATCAGCCCAACAACTGTGAATGTTCCTACCAGCAGCAAGCAGACAAGCCACCAGCACATGCCGTATTTGCTGACATTTGGTAATTTTCCACCTACAACAAACCCAGCATTCATCCAGAATTTAATAAACTGACAGGCCCCTTTGTGAAGCCATGAATATCTCTATCGCCTGGAAACTGAATAAGAAGCATGAGGGGCCAAAGATACTCTCTTAGCCACACCAAAATGAAGTATTAAGGCCAAGCTAACCCTCCTCGGCTAAAAGTAGACATCAGTCCACATTCATGTGGCAGTACTGTGGGTCACTCTTGCATATGTAACTACTAGCGGCTAACCTTTGTTAATTTTAACCACATTCAACCACTGAAAGCCTTCACTAGGGTGTAACCACTGACATTTCCTGATTCAGACAGTGCTAATGGTCACTAAACATTTAAAATATGTTGGGTATGTTGTTATTTCTATCTCTATCTCTAAGGCCTCAGGTTTTAGGTGATCACTGACCACAAACTGTTATTTTGTTCCAAGAGTCATCGTCCAAACCTCTACCTAGAACCAGAAAACATTGATTCTGTCACTGCAGGAAAAGTCCTCTCAGGTCAAATACAAATCTGCCACCACTTATTCAACTGACAACCTTCCAAGGCGTCACTTGGAGGCAATTTTCTTAATTTATTTTATAACCACAAGATTCAAGATTTGAAGTAAATACATAAAATGCACGGTACTCCACACAGGTAAGTTAGGAACTTTGAATTAGAGCAGTAACATACACAGTTTTAGTTAAAATGGCAATAAGCTATTTTAAAAGTGGACACGGTGAAAAAATAAACAGTTCCTGGGGGAGGTAAGAAATGGATAGTTTTTCTGGTAAGTAAGGCACTTACAAGTTCAAATTCCTGGGCACAGGCAGCCCACCATTGGGGGTTCAAGGCAACCCCACAGTTACTGCACCACCAACACAGGGCCGGTCAGGTGCGGAGGTCAAAGGAGGGCCCAAAACACATAGGCACCTATGAAGAACAGGTTCCAGTCTGCCAACAGGTAAGTACCTGCGTCTTCTGGGGGTTTTGTAGAGCACTGCGGGGGGGTGGCGGGGGGCACAAGTAGGCACCCAAAACAGTCCCTCAGTGGCACAGGGGTGGCCGGGTGCAGTGTGCAAAGCAGGCGTCTGGTTTTGTATAGGAATCAATGGAGGGACCCGGGGGTCACTCTAGCGGTGCAGGCAGGGCACAGGGGTGGCTTCGCGGGCCAGCTACCTATTGGGCTAGGCAGAGGGTCGCCTGATGGTCACTCCTGCACTGAAGTTTGGTTCCTTCTGGTCCTGGGGGCTGCGGGTGCAGTGCTGGGTCCAGGCGTCGGGTTCCTTGTTACAGGCAGTCGCAGTCAGAGGGAGCCTTTGGATTCTCTGCACGTGTCGCTGTGGGGGTCCAGCGGGGTCGTCTCGGGCTCCTCACGAGGACGCAGTCGCCTGGGAGTCCTCCCTGAGGTGTTTGTTCTCTCTCTGGAGCTCGACCCGGGGGCGCCGGGTGAAGTCTCACGCTTCCGGCAGGAAGAGTGAGTTCTTTAAAAGTTGCTTCTTTGTCGCAAAGATGTTGCTGTAGGAGAACAGTACCACTGTTCTCTGGAGTTTCTTGGTCCTTCGGGTTCAGGGCAGTCCTCTCAGGCTTCAGAGGTTGCTGGTCCCTGTCTAATGCGTCGTTGTTCAGTTTTCTTTGAGTCAGGAGACAGGTTGGTAGGGCTGGGGACAAAGCAGTTGTCATCTGTGCAGGACTTTCAGGTCAGCAGTCCTTCCTGTTTCAGGTTGCAGGAATCTGATTTCCTGGGTTCAGGGTCGCCCCCAAATACTCAATTTAGGGGTGTTTTTAGGTCTGGGGGGCAGTAGCCAATGGCTACTGTCCTTGTGGGTGGCTACACCCTCCTTGTGCCTCCTTCCTGTGGAGAGGGGGGCACATCCCTATTCCTATTGGGGGAATGCTCCAAAATCAAGATGGAGGATTTCTAAAGGCAGGGGGCACCTCAGGACACCTTAGGGGCTGTCCTGACTGGTGGGTGGCAACTCCTTGTTTTTCTAATTCTCTCTCCTGGACTTGCTGCCAAAAGTGGGGGCTGTGTCCAGGGGGCGGGCATCTCCACTCGCTGGAGTGCCCTGAGGCATTGCAACACAAAGCCTGAGCCTTTCAGGCTCACTGCTAGGTATTACAGTTCCTGCAGGGGGGAGGTGTGAAGCACCTCCACCCAGAGCAGGCTTTGTTTCTGGCCTCAGAGGGCACAGAGGCCCTCACCCCATGGGGTCAGAAACTCATCTCTCAGCAGCAGGCTGGCACAGACCAGTCAGTCCTGCACTAAAGAATTGGGTAAAATACAGAGGGCATCTCGAAGATGCCATCTGTGTGCATTCTTTTTTATAAATCCAACACGGTCATCAGTGTGGGTTTATTATTCTGAGAAGTTTGATACCAAACTGCCCAGTATTCAGTGTAGCCATTATGGAGCTGTGGAGTTCGTTTTTGACAAACTCCCAGACCATATACTTAATATGGCCACACTGTACTTACAATGTCTAAGAATAGACTTAGACACTGTAGGGGCATATGGCTCATGCATCTATGCCCTCACCTGTGGTATAGTGCACCTTGCCTTAGGGCTTTAAGGCCTGCTAGAGAGGTGACTTATTTATGCCACAGGCAGTATTTTGGGTGAATGGCATCCTGAGGGGGGTGCCATGTCGACTTTGCCTTTTTTCCCCCACCAACACACACAATCTGCAATGGCAGTGTGCCTTTGTTAGGTGAGGGGTCCCTTAGGGTGGCACAACACATGCTGCAGCCCTTAGGGACCTTCCTTGGTCACAGGGCCCTTGGTACCACTTGTACCTTTTACAAGGGACTTACCTGTGTGCCAGGAATGTTCCAATTGTGGAACAATGGTACATTTTTAAGTGAAAGACCCTGGTCCTGGGGTCAGGTTAGCAGGGTCCCAGCACTCTTCTCAGTCAAGTCAGCATCAATACCAGGCAAAACGTGGGGGGTAACTGCAACAGGGAGCCATCTTCCTACACCTATGACTTACAATATACATAGAGTGGGCTACGAGTCTACATTTATTTTACCATTTACGTTTTTCGAACAACTTCTCACTCTTTGGTGTGAGAATTTGTCAATCAAGTCTTGGCTAGGTACAGTTGTAGTAGAGCATTCATCTTTCATCTAATGCTACTGACTCTTTGGGTGTATCCCTCTGCATCTATAAGAGGATATTTAACATCAACTGGATTTTTTTTTTTTTTTCTTAACTTCGTTCTCCTTTATCTTTTTACTCCTTCGACAGCAATTATTATCCCCTCTGTGATTCGTGTCCTTATGACGACCTCAAGTAATACTGGTTCAAAACACAATTGACACCAAACAGTTTGGCTTTATGATTTATAACATGATATAATGATTGTCCATCGTCATCTTTTGTTCTACAATCTCGAAATCATTGCCTCTGTACTGTTATTGTTCACTTTCTTCACAGGTTTCACATGCGCCTTTCACAGGCACTTGGTCACATGCACTGTGTGCTCACTCTCTATTTGTTGCACATGATTCAAACAACTGTTGATTCTGCCTATTTTTCTTTCCGATTTTGTAAATATAACTCCAGTAACTTGACTGGTGTTTCCCTTGATTTCTTTTAATTAATTATTGCTTATTTGTTTTTGACTGATACCTGTTGAGACGTGTATGTATCACACTCTGTCCAAGTTTCAACTGGGTTTACGGGTTCTCCTATGGTTTATAATAGAATCTGCCTTGATAGGCATGAGATTTCACATTGGCAAGGCAAAAGAGGACAGGACCAATCCCTACAGTGGTCCACAACCACTAGCAACCCATCTACACTGGTTGCCTGCAGCAACACCAGCAAACCTCTTTCAGCTTCCCCACCAATGCGAATGTACCGCCAGGTAAGATGCTGCCTTTGACACTGTTCAGACACTTGGATCAAAGATTCTCACAAGGACATGTTAAGAATTGTAGATGACTAAACTGAAGCAAAATGGTGGAAATGATGCTTGCTCTATCAGGTGACTCCAGGGTGGCTCATAGAACATGTAGCGCTGCCATCAAGCCACGTCAAGCCTCACACCCATGACTAACTCAAGGTATGCCCTAAATGATGCATCGCTCAAGCATAACTGTGCCTTTACACTGAAGCTAGTGCTGGCCCCAGATACCAATTTTCACTCACCAGTATTGGATCAAAGAAAATATCAGCCCAACAACGGTGAAGGTTCCTACCAGCAGCAAGCAGACAAGCCACCAGCACATGCCGTATTTGCTGACATTTGGTAATTTTCCACCTACAACAAACCCAGCATTCATCCAGAATTTAATAAACTGACAGGCCTCTTTGTGAAGCCGTGAATATCTCTATCGCCTGGAAACTGAATAAGAAGCATGAAGGGCCAAAGTTACTCTCTTAGCCACACCAAAATGAAGAATTAAGGCCAAGCTAATCCTCCTCGGCTAAAAGTAGACATCAGTCCACATTCATGTGGCAGTACTGTGGGTCAGTCTTGCATATGTAACTACTAGCAGCTAACCTTTGTTAATTTTACCCACATTCAACCACTGAAAGCCTTCACTAGGGTGTAACCACTTAAATTTCCTGATTCAGACAGTGCTAATGGTCACTAAACATTTAAAATATGTTGGGTATGTTGTTATTTCTACCTCTATCTCTAAGGCCTCAGGTTTTAGGTGAACACTGACCACAAACTGTTATTTTGTTCCAAGAGTCATCGTCCAAACCTCTACCTAGAACCAGAAAAAATTGATTCTGTCACTGCAGGAAAAGTCCTCTCAGGTCAAATACAAATCTGCCACCACTCATTCAACTGACAACCTTCCAAGGCGTCAGTTGGAGGAAATTTTCTTAATTTATTTTATAACCACAAGATTCAAGATTTGAAGTAAATACATAAAATGCAAGGTACTCCACACAGGTAAGTTATGAACTTTGAATTAGAGCAGTAACATACACAGTTTTAGTTAAAATGGCAATAACCTATTTTATAAGTGGACACGGTGCAAAAATAAACAGTTCCTGGGGGAGGTAAGAAATGGATGTTTTTCTGGTAAGTAAGGCACTTACAAGTTCAAATTCCTGGGCACAGGCAGCCCACCATTGGGGGTTCAAGGCAACCCCAAAGTTACTGCACCACCAACACAGGGCCGGTCAGGTGCAGAGGTCAAAGGAGGGCCCAAAACACATAGGCGCCTATGAAGAACAGGTTCCAGTCTGCCAACAGGTAAGTACCTGCTTCTTCGGGGGGTTTTGTAGAGCACGGGGGGGTGGGGTGGCGGGGGGCACAAGTAGGCACCCAAAACAGTCCCTCAGTGGCACAGGGGCGGCCGGGTGCAGTGTGCAAAGCAGGCGTCTGGTTTTGTATAGGAATCAATGGAGGGACCCGGGGGTCAATCTAGCGGTGTAGGCAGGGCACAGCGGTGGCTTCGCGGGCCAGCTACCTATTGGGCTAGGCAGAGGGCCGCTTGATGGTCACTCCTGCACTGAAGTTTGGTTCCTTCTGGTCCTGGGGGCTGCGGGTGCAGTGCTCGGTCCAGGCGTCAGGTTCCTTGTTACAGGCAGTCGCAGTCAGAGGGAGCCTTTGGATTCTCTGCACGTGTCGCTGTGGGGGTCCAGCGGGTCGTCTCGGGCTCCTCAGGAGGTCGCCTGGGAATCCTCCCTGAGGTGTTTGTTCTCTCTCTGGAGCTCGACCCGGGGGCGCCGGGTGAAGTCTCACGCTTCCGGCAGGAAGAGTGAGTTCTTTAAAAGTTGCTTCTTTGTCGCAAAGATGTTGCTGTAGGAGAACAGTACCACTGTTCTCTGGAGTTTCTTGGTCCTTCGGGTTCAGGGCAGTCCTCTCAGGCTTCAGAGGTTGCTGGTCCCTGTCTAATGCGTCGTTGTTCAGTTTTCTTTGAGTCAGGAGGCAGGTTGGTAGGGCTGGGGACAAAGCAGTTGTCATCTGTGCAGGACTTTCAGGTCAGCAGTCCTTCCTGTTTCAGGTTGCAGGAATCTGATTTCCTGGGTTCAGGGTCGCCCCCAAATACTCAATTTAGGGGTGTTTTTAGGTCTGGGGGGCAGTAGCCAATGGCTACTGTCCTTGTGGGTGGCTACACCCTCCTTGTGCCTCCTTCCTGTGGAGAGGGGGGCACATCCCTATTCCTATTGGGGGAATGCTCCAAAATCAAGATGGAGGATTTCTAAAGGCAGGGGGCACCTCAGGACACCTTAGGGGCTGTCCTGACTGGTGGGTGGCAACTCCTTGTTTTTCTAATTCTCTCTCCTGGACTTGCTGCCAAAAGTGGGGGCTGTGTCCAGGGGGCGGGCATCTCCACTCGCTGGAGTGCCCTGAGGCATTGCAACACAAAGCCTGAGCCTTTCAGGCTCACTGCTAGGTATTACAGTTCCTGCAGGGGGGAGGTGTGAAGCACCTCCACCCAGAGCAGGCTTTGTTTCTGGCCTCAGAGGGCACAGAGGCCCTCACCCCATGGGGTCAGAAACTCATCTCTCAGCAGCAGGCTGGCACAGACCAGTCAGTCCTGCACTAAAGAATTGGGTAAAATACAGAGGGCATCTCGAAGATGCCATCTGTGTGCATTCTTTTTTATAAATCCAACACGGTCATCAGTGTGGGTTTATTATTCTGAGAAGTTTGATACCAAACTGCCCAGTATTCAGTGTAGCCATTATGGAGCTGTGGAGTTCGTTTTTGACAAACTCCCAGACCATATACTTAATATGGCCACACTGTACTTACAATGTCTAAGAATAGACTTAGACACTGTAGGGGCATATGGCTCATGCATCTATGCCCTCACCTGTGGTATAGTGCACCTTGCCTTAGGGCTTTAAGGCCTGCTAGAGAGGTGACTTATTTATGCCACAGGCAGTATTTTGGGTGAATGGCATCCTGAGGGGGGTGCCATGTCGACTTTGCCTTTTTTCCCCCACCAACACACACAATCTGCAATGGCAGTGTGCCTGTGTTAGGTGAGGGGTCCCTTAGGGTGGCACAACACATGCTGCAGCCCTTAGGGACCTTCCTTGGTCACAGGGCCCTTGGTACCACTTGTACCTTTTACAAGGGACTTACCTGTGTGCCAGGAATGTTCCAATTGTGGAACAATGGTACATTTTTAAGTGAAAGACCCTGGTCCTGGGGTCAGGTTAGCAGGGTCCCAGCACTCTTCTCAGTCAAGTCAGCATCAATACCAGGCAAAACGTGGGGGGTAACTGCAACAGGGAGCCATCTTCCTACACCTATGACTTACAATATACATAGAGTGGGCTACGAGTCTACATTTATTTTACCATTTACGTTTTTCGAACAACTTCTCACTCTTTGGTGTGAGAATTTGTCAATCAAGTCTTGGCTAGGTACAGTTGTAGTAGAGCATTCATCTTTCATCTAATGCTACTGACTCTTTGGGTGTATCCCTCTGCATCTATAAGAGGATATTTAACATCAACTGGATTTTTTTTTTTTTTTCTTAACTTCGTTCTCCTTTATCTTTTTACTCCTTCGACAGCAATTATTATCCCCTCTGTGATTCGTGTCCTTATGACGACCTCAAGTAATACTGGTTCAAAACACAATTGACACCAAACAGTTTGGCTTTATGATTTATAACATGATATAATGATTGTCCATCGTCATCTTTTGTTCTACAATCTCGAAATCATTGCCTCTGTACTGTTATTGTTCACTTTCTTCACAGGTTTCACATGCGCCTTTCACAGGCACTTGGTCACATGCACTGTGTGCTCACTCTCTATTTGTTGCACATGATTCAAACAACTGTTGATTCTGCCTATTTTTCTTTCCGATTTTGTAAATATAACTCCAGTAACTTGACTGGTGTTTCCCTTGATTTCTTTTAATTAATTATTGCTTATTTGTTTTTGACTGATACCTGTTGAGACGTGTATGTATCACACTCTGTCCAAGTTTCAACTGGGTTTACGGGTTCTCCTATGGTTTATAATAGAATCTGCCTTGATAGGCATGAGATTTCACATTGGCAAGGCAAAAGAGGACAGGACCAATCCCTACAGTGGTCCACAACCACTAGCAACCCATCTACACTGGTTGCCTGCAGCAACACCAGCAAACCTCTTTCAGCTTCCCCACCAATGCGAATGTACCGCCAGGTAAGATGCTGCCTTTGACACTGTTCAGACACTTGGATCAAAGATTCTCACAAGGACATGTTAAGAATTGTAGATGACTAAACTGAAGCAAAATGGTGGAAATGATGCTTGCTCTATCAGGTGACTCCAGGGTGGCTCATAGAACATGTAGCGCTGCCATCAAGCCACGTCAGGCCTCACACCCATGACTAACTCAAGGTATGCCCTAAATGATGCATCGCTCAAGCATAACTGTGCCTTTACACTGAAGCTAGTGCTGGCCCCAGATACCAATTTTCACTCACCAGTATTGGATCAAAGAAAATATCAGCCCAACAACGGTGAAGGTTCCTACCAGCAGCAAGCAGACAAGCCACCAGCACATGCCGTATTTGCTGACATTTGGTAATTTTCCACCTACAACAAACCCAGCATTCATCCAGAATTTAATAAACTGACAGGCCTCTTTGTGAAGCCGTGAGTATCTCTATCGCCTGGAAACTGAATAAGAAGCATGAAGGGCCAAAGTTACTCTCTTAGCCACACCAAAATGAAGAATTAAGGCCAAGCTAATCCTCCTCGGCTAAAAGTAGACATCAGTCCACATTCATGTGGCAGTACTGTGGGTCAGTCTTGCATATGTAACTACTAGCAGCTAACCTTTGTTAATTTTACCCACATTCAACCACTGAAAGCCTTCACTAGGGTGTAACCACTGAAATTTCCTGATTCAGACAGTGCTAATGGTCACTAAACATTTAAAATATGTTGGGTATGTTGTTATTTCTACCTCTATCTCTAAGGCCTCAGGTTTTAGGTGAACACTGACCACAAACTGTTATTTTGTTCCAAGAGTCATCGTCCAAACCTCTACCTAGAACCAGAAAAAATTGATTCTGTCACTGCAGGAAAAGTCCTCTCAGGTCAAATACAAATCTGCCACCACTCATTCAACTGACAACCTTCCAAGGCGTCAGTTGGAGGAAATTTTCTTAATTTATTTTATAACCACAAGATTCAAGATTTGAAGTAAATACATAAAATGCAAGGTACTCCACACAGGTAAGTTATGAACTTTGAATTAGAGCAGTAACATACACAGTTTTAGTTAAAATGGCAATAACCTATTTTATAAGTGGACACGGTGCAAAAATAAACAGTTCCTGGGGGAGGTAAGAAATGGATGTTTTTCTGGTAAGTAAGGCACTTACAAGTTCAAATTCCTGGGCACAGGCAGCCCACCATTGGGGGTTCAAGGCAACCCCAAAGTTACTGCACCACCAACACAGGGCCGGTCAGGTGCAGAGGTCAAAGGAGGGCCCAAAACACATAGGCGCCTATGAAGAACAGGTTCCAGTCTGCCAACAGGTAAGTACCTGCTTCTTCGGGGGGTTTTGTAGAGCACGGGGGGGTGGGGTGGCGGGGGGCACAAGTAGGCACCCAAAACAGTCCCTCAGTGGCACAGGGGCGGCCGGGTGCAGTGTGCAAAGCAGGCGTCTGGTTTTGTATAGGAATCAATGGAGGGACCCGGGGGTCAATCTAGCGGTGTAGGCAGGGCACAGCGGTGGCTTCGCGGGCCAGCTACCTATTGGGCTAGGCAGAGGGCCGCTTGATGGTCACTCCTGCACTGAAGTTTGGTTCCTTCTGGTCCTGGGGGCTGCGGGTACAGTGCTCGGTCCAGGCGTCAGGTTCCTTGTTACAGGCAGTCGCAGTCAGAGGGAGCCTTTGGATTCTCTGCACGTGTCGCTGTGGGGGTCCAGCGGGTCGTCTCGGGCTCCTCAGGAGGTCGCCTGGGAATCCTCCCTGAGGTGTTTGTTCTCTCTCTGGAGCTCGACCCGGGGGCGCCGGGTGAAGTCTCACGCTTCCGGCAGGAAGAGTGAGTTCTTTAAAAGTTGCTTCTTTGTCGCAAAGATGTTGCTGTAGGAGAACAGTACCACTGTTCTCTGGAGTTTCTTGGTCCTTCGGGTTCAGGGCAGTCCTCTCAGGCTTCAGAGGTTGCTGGTCCCTGTCTAATGCGTCGTTGTTCAGTTTTCTTTGAGTCAGGAGGCAGGTTGGTAGGGCTGGGGACAAAGCAGTTGTCATCTGTGCAGGACTTTCAGGTCAGCAGTCCTTCCTGTTTCAGGTTGCAGGAATCTGATTTCCTGGGTTCAGGGTCGCCCCCAAATACTCAATTTAGGGGTGTTTTTAGGTCTGGGGGGCAGTAGCCAATGGCTACTGTCCTTGTGGGTGGCTACACCCTCCTTGTGCCTCCTTCCTGTGGAGAGGGGGGCACATCCCTATTCCTATTGGGGGAATGCTCCAAAATCAAGATGGAGGATTTCTAAAGGCAGGGGGCACCTCAGGACACCTTAGGGGCTGTCCTGACTGGTGGGTGGCAACTCCTTGTTTTTCTAATTCTCTCTCCTGGACTTGCTGCCAAAAGTGGGGGCTGTGTCCAGGGGGCGGGCATCTCCACTCGCTGGAGTGCCCTGAGGCATTGCAACACAAAGCCTGAGCCTTTCAGGCTCACTGCTAGGTATTACAGTTCCTGCAGGGGGGAGGTGTGAAGCACCTCCACCCAGAGCAGGCTTTGTTTCTGGCCTCAGAGGGCACAGAGGCCCTCACCCCATGGGGTCAGAAACTCATCTCTCAGCAGCAGGCTGGCACAGACCAGTCAGTCCTGCACTAAAGAATTGGGTAAAATACAGAGGGCATCTCGAAGATGCCATCTGTGTGCATTCTTTTTTATAAATCCAACACGGTCATCAGTGTGGGTTTATTATTCTGAGAAGTTTGATACCAAACTGCCCAGTATTCAGTGTAGCCATTATGGAGCTGTGGAGTTCGTTTTTGACAAACTCCCAGACCATATACTTAATATGGCCACACTGTACTTACAATGTCTAAGAATAGACTTAGACACTGTAGGGGCATATGGCTCATGCATCTATGCCCTCACCTGTGGTATAGTGCACCTTGCCTTAGGGCTTTAAGGCCTGCTAGAGAGGTGACTTATTTATGCCACAGGCAGTATTTTGGGTGAATGGCATCCTGAGGGGGGTGCCAGGTCGACTTTGCCTTTTTTCCCCCACCAACACACACAATCTGCAATGGCAGTGTGCCTGTGTTAGGTGAGGGGTCCCTTAGGGTGGCACAACACATGCTGCAGCCCTTAGGGACCTTCCTTGGTCACAGGGCCCTTGGTACCACTTGTACCTTTTACAAGGGACTTACCTGTGTGCCAGGAATGTTCCAATTGTGGAACAATGGTACATTTTTAAGTGAAAGACCCTGGTCCTGGGGTCAGGTTAGCAGGGTCCCAGCACTCTTCTCAGTCAAGTCAGCATCAATACCAGGCAAAACGTGGGGGGTAACTGCAACAGGGAGCCATCTTCCTACACCTATGACTTACAATATACATAGAGTGGGCTACGAGTCTACATTTATTTTACCATTTACGTTTTTCGAACAACTTCTCACTCTTTGGTGTGAGAATTTGTCAATCAAGTCTTGGCTAGGTACAGTTGTAGTAGAGCATTCATCTTTCATCTAATGCTACTGACTCTTTGGGTGTATCCCTCTGCATCTATAAGAGGATATTTAACATCAACTGGATTTTTTTTTTTTTTCTTAACTTCGTTCTCCTTTATCTTTTTACTCCTTCGACAGCAATTATTATCCCCTCTGTGATTCGTGTCCTTATGACGACCTCAAGTAATACTGGTTCAAAACACAATTGACACCAAACAGTTTGGCTTTATGATTTATAACATGGTATAATGATTGTCCATCGTCATCTTTTGTTCTACAATCTCGAAATCATTGCCTCTGTACTGTTATTGTTCACTTTCTTCACAGGTTTCACATGCGCCTTTCACAGGCACTTGGTCACATGCACTGTGTGCTCACTCTCTATTTGTTGCACATGATTCAAACAACTGTTGATTCTGCCTATTTTTCTTTCCGATTTTGTAAATATAACTCCAGTAACTTGACTGGTGTTTCCCTTGATTTCTTTTAATTAATTATTGCTTATTTGTTTTTGACTGATACCTGTTGAGACGTGTATGTATCACACTCTGTCCAAGTTTCAACTGGGTTTACGGGTTCTCCTATGGTTTATAATAGAATCTGCCTTGATAGGCATGAGATTTCACATTGGCAAGGCAAAAGAGGACAGGACCAATCCCTACAGTGGTCCACAACCACTAGCAACCCATCTACACTGGTTGCCTGCAGCAACACCAGCAAACCTCTTTCAGCTTCCCCACCAATGCGAATGTACCGCCAGGTAAGATGCTGCCTTTGACACTGTTCAGACACTTGGATCAAAGATTCTCACAAGGACATGTTAAGAATTGTAGATGACTAAACTGAACCAAAATGGTGGAAATGATGCTTGCTCTATCAGATGACTCCAGGGTGGCTCATAGAACATGTAGCGCTGCCATCAAGCCACGTCAGGCCTCACACCCATGACTAACTCAAGGTATGCCGTAAATGATGCATCGCTCAAGCATAACTGTGCCTTTACACTGAAGCTAGTGCTGGCCCCAGATACCAATTTTCACTCACCAGTATTGGATCAAAGAAAATATCAGCCCAACAACGGTGAAGGTTCCTACCAGCAGCAAGCAGACAAGCCACCAGCACATGCCGTATTTGCTGACATTTGGTAATTTTCCACCTACAACAAACCCAGCATTCATCCAGAATTTAATAAACTGACAGGCCTCTTTGTGAAGCCGTGAATATCTCTATCGCCTGGAAACTGAATAAGAAGCATGAAGGGCCAAAGTTACTCTCTTAGCCACACCAAAATGAAGAATTAAGGCAAAGCTAATCCTCCTCGGCTAAAAGTAGACATCAGTCCACATTCATGTGGCAGTACTGTGGGTCAGTCTTGCATATGTAACTACTAGCAGCTAACCTTTGTTAATTTTACCCACATTCAACCACTGAAAGCCTTCACTAGGGTGTAACCACTGAAATTTCCTGATTCAGACAGTGCTAATGGTCACTAAACATTTAAAATATGTTGGGTATGTTGTTATTTCTACCTCTATCTCTAAGGCATCAGGTTTTAGGTGAACACTGACCACAAACTGTTATTTTGTTCCAAGAGTCATCGTCCAAACCTCTACCTAGAACCAGAAAAAATTGATTCTGTCACTGCAGGAAAAGTCCTCTCAGGTCAAATACAAATCTGCCACCACTCATTCAACTGACAACCTTCCAAGGCGTCAGTTGGAGGAAATTTTCTTAATTTATTTTATAACCACAAGATTCAAGATTTGAAGTAAATACATAAAATGCAAGGTACTCCACACAGGTAAGTTATGAACTTTGAATTAGAGCAGTAACATACACAGTTTTAGTTAAAATGGCAATAACCTATTTTATAAGTGGACACGGTGCAAAAATAAACAGTTCCTGGGGGAGGTAAGAAATGGATAGTTTTTCTGGTAAGTAAGGCACTTACAAGTTCAAATTCCTGGGCACAGGCAGCCCACCATTGGGGGTTCAAGGCAACCCCAAAGTTACTGCACCACCAACACAGGGCCGGTCAGGTGCAGAGGTCAAAGGAGGGCCCAAAACACATAGGCGCCTATGAAGAACAGGTTCCAGTCTGCCAACAGGTAAGTACCTGCTTCTTTGGGGGGTTTTGTAGAGCACGGGGGGGTGGGGTGGCGGGGGGCACAAGTAGGCACCCAAAACAGTCCCTCAGTGGCACAGGGGCGGCCGGGTGCAGTGTGCAAAGCAGGCGTCTGGTTTTGTATAGGAATCAATGGAGGGACCCGGGGGTCAATCTAGTGGTGTAGGCAGGGCACAGCGGTGGCTTCGCGGGCCAGCTACCTATTGGGCTAGGCAGAGGGCCGCTTGATGGTCACTCCTGCACTGAAGTTTGGTTCCTTCTGGTCCTGGGGGCTGCGGGTGCAGTGCTCGGTCCAGGCGTCAGGTTCCTTGTTACAGGCAGTCGCAGTCAGAGGGAGCCTTTGGATTCTCTGCACGTGTCGCTGTGGGGGTCCAGCGGGTCGTCTCGGGCTCCTCAGGAGGTCGCAGTCGCCTGGGAATCCTCCCTGAGGTGTTTGTTCTCTCTCTGGAGCTCGACCCGGGGACGCCGGGTGAAGTCTCACGCTTCCGGCAGGAAGAGTGAGTTCTTTAAAAGTTGCTTCTTTGTCGCAAAGATGTTGCTGTAGGAGAACAGTACCACTGTTCTCTGGAGTTTCTTGGTCCTTCGGGTTCAGGGCAGTCCTCTCAGGCTTCAGAGGTTGCTGGTCCCTGTCTAATGCGTCGTTGTTCAGTTTTCTTTGAGTCAGGAGACAGGTTGGTAGGGCTGGGGACAAAGCAGTTGTCATCTGTGCAGGACTTTCAGGTCAGCAGTCCTTCCTGTTTCAGGTTGCAGGAATCTGATTTCCTGGGTTCAGGGTCGCCCCCAAATACTCAATTTAGGGGTGTTTTTAGGTCTGGGGGGCAGTAGCCAATGGCTACTGTCCTTGTGGGTGGCTACACCCTCCTTGTGCCTCCTTCCTGTGGAGAGGGGGGCACATCCCTATTCCTATTGGGGGAATGCTCCAAAATCAAGATGGAGGATTTCTAAAGGCAGGGGGCACCTCAGGACACCTTAGGGGCTGTCCTGACTGGTGGGTGGCAACTCCTTGTTTTTCTAATTCTCTCTCCTGGACTTGCTGCCAAAAGTGGGGGCTGTGTCCAGGGGGCAGGCATCTCCACTCGCTGGAGTGCCCTGAGGCATTGCAACACAAAGCCTGAGCCTTTCAGGCTCACTGCTAGGTATTACAGTTCCTGCAGGGGGGAGGTGTGAAGCACCTCCACCCAGAGCAGGCTTTGTTTCTGGCCTCAGAGGGCACAGAGGCCCTCACCCCATGGGGTCAGAAACTCATCTCTCAGCAGCAGGCTGGCACAGACCAGTCAGTCCTGCACTAAAGAATTGGGTAAAATACAGAGGGCATCTCGAAGATGCCATCTGTGTGTATTCTTTTTTATAAATCCAACACGGTCATCAGTGTGGGTTTATTATTCTGAGAAGTTTGATACCAAACTGCCCAGTATTCAGTGTAGCCATTATGGAGCTGTGGAGTTCGTTTTTGACAAACTCCCAGACCATATACTTAATATGGCCACACTGTACTTACAATGTCTAAGAATAGACTTAGACACTGTAGGGGCATATGGCTCATGCATCTATGCCCTCACCTGTGGTATAGTGCACCTTGCCTTAGGGCTTTAAGGCCTGCTAGAGAGGTGACTTATTTATGCCACAGGCAGTATTTTGGGTGAATGGCATCCTGAGGGGGGTGCCATGTCGACTTTGCCTTTTTTCCCCCACCAACACACACAATCTGCAATGGCAGTGTGCCTTTGTTAGGTGAGGGGTCCCTTAGGGTGGCACAACACATGCTGCAGCCCTTAGGGACCTTCCTTGGTCACAGGGCCCTTGGTACCACTTGTACCTTTTACAAGGGACTTACCTGTGTGCCAGGAATGTTCCAATTGTGGAACAATGGTACATTTTTAAGTGAAAGACCCTGGTCCTGGGGTCAGGTTAGCAGGGTCCCAGCACTCTTCTCAGTCAAGTCAGCATCAATACCAGGCAAAACGTGGGGGGTAACTGCAACAGGGAGCCATCTTCCTACACCTATGACTTACAATATACATAGAGTGGGCTACGAGTCTACATTTATTTTACCATTTACGTTTTTCGAACAACTTCTCACTCTTTGGTGTGAGAATTTGTCAATCAAGTCTTGGCTAGGTACAGTTGTAGTAGAGCATTCATCTTTCATCTAATGCTACTGACTCTTTGGGTGTATCCCTCTGCATCTATAAGAGGATATTTAACATCAACTGGATTGTTTTTTTTTTTTTCTTAACTTCGTTCTCCTTTATCTTTTTACTCCTTCGACAGCAATTATTATCCCCTCTGTGATTCGTGTCCTTATGACGACCTCAAGTAATACTGGTTCAAAACACAATTGACACCAAACAGTTTGGCTTTATGATTTATAACATGATATAATGATTGTCCATCGTCATCTTTTGTTCTACAATCTCGAAATCATTGCCTCTGTACTGTTATTGTTCACTTTCTTCACAGGTTTCACATGCGCCTTTCACAGGCACTTGGTCACATGCACTGTGTGCTCACTCTCTATTTGTTGCACATGATTCAAACAACTGTTGATTCTGCCTATTTTTCTTTCCGATTTTGTAAATATAACTCCAGTAACTTGACTGGTGTTTCCCTTGATTTCTTTTAATTAATTATTGCTTATTTGTTTTTGACTGATACCTGTTGAGACGTGTATGTATCACACTCTGTCCAAGTTTCAACTGGGTTTACGGGTTCTCCTATGGTTTATAATAGAATCTGCCTTGATAGGCATGAGATTTCACATTGGCAAGGCAAAAGAGGACAGGACCAATCCCTACAGTGGTCCACAACCACTAGCAACCCATCTACACTGGTTGCCTGCAGCAACACCAGCAAACCTCTTTCAGCTTCCCCACCAATGCGAATGTACCGCCAGGTAAGATGCTGCCTTTGACACTGTTCAGACACTTGGATCAAAGATTCTCACAAGGACATGTTAAGAATTGTAGATGACTAAACTGAAGCAAAATGGTGGAAATGATGCTTGCTCTATCAGGTGACTCCAGGGTGGCTCATAGAACATGTAGCGCTGCCATCAAGCCACGTCAGGCCTCACACCCATGAGTAACTCAAGGTATGCCCTAAATGATGCATCGCTCAAGCATAACTGTGCCTTTACATTGAAGCTAGTGCTGGCCCCAGATACCAATTTTCACTCACCAGTATTGGATCAAAGAAAATATCAGCCCAACAACGGTGAAGGTTCCTACCAGCAGCAAGCAGACAAGCCACCAGCACATGCCGTATTTGCTGACATTTGGTAATTTTCCACCTACAACAAACCCAGCATTCATCCAGAATTTAATAAACTGACAGGCCTCTTTGTGAAGCCGTGAATATCTCTATCGCCTGGAAACTGAATAAGAAGCATGAAGGGCCAAAGTTACTCTCTTAGCCACACCAAAATGAAGAATTAAGGCCAAGCTAATCCTCCTCGGCTAAAAGTAGACATCAGTCCACATTCATGTGGCAGTACTGTGGGTCAGTCTTGCATATGTAACTACTAGCAGCTAACCTTTGTTAATTTTACTCACATTCAACCACTGAAAGCCTTCACTAGGGTGTAACCACTGAAATTTCCTGATTCAGACAGTGCTAATGGTCACTAAACATTTAAAATATGTTGGGTATGTTGTTATTTCTACCTCTATCTCTAAGGACTCAGGTTTTAGGTGAACACTGACCACAAACTGTTATTTTGTTCCAAGAGTCATCGTCCAAACCTCTACCTAGAACCAGAAAAAATTGATTCTGTCACTGCAGGAAAAGTCCTCTCAGGTCAAATACAAATCTGCCACCACTCATTCAACTGACAACCTTCCAAGGCGTCAGTTGGAGGAAATTTTCTTAATTTATTTTATAACCACAAGATTCAAGATTTGAAGTAAATACATAAAATGCAAGGTACTCCACACAGGTAAGTTAGGAACTTTGAATTAGAGCAGTAACATACACAGTTTTAGTTAAAATGGCAATAAGCTATTTTAAAAGTGGACACGGTGCAAAAATAAACAGTTCCTGGGGGAGGTAAGAAATGGATAGTTTTTCTGGTAAGTAAGGCACTTACATGTTCAAATTCCCGGGCACAGGCAGCCCACCATTGGGGATTCAAGGCAACCCCAAAGTTACTGCACCACCAACACGGGGCCGGTCAGGTGCAGAGGTCAAAGAAGGGCCCAAAACACATAGGCGCCTATGAAGAACAGGTTCCAGTCTGCCAACAGGTAAGTACTTGTGTCTTCGTGGGGTTTTGTAGAGCACTGGGGGGGGGGGGGGGCACAATTAGGCACCCAAAACAATCCCTCAGTGGCACAGGGGCGGCCGGGTGCAGTGTGCAAAGCAGGCGTCTGGTTTTGTATAGGAATCAATGGAGGGACCCGGGGGTCACTCTAGTGGTGCAGGCAGGGCACAGGGGTGGCTTCGCGGGCCAGCTACCTATTGGGCTAGGCAGAGGGTCGCCTGATGGTCACTCCTGCACTGAAGATTGGTTCCTTCTGGTCCTGGGGGCTGCGGGTGCAGTGCTGGGTCCAGGCATCGGGTTCCTTGTTACAGGCAGTCGCAGTCAGAGGGAGCCTTTGGATTCTCTGCATGTGTCGCTGTGGGGGTCCAGCGGGGTCGTCTCGGGCTCCTCGCGAGGTCGCAGTCGCCTGGGAGTCCTCCCTGAGGTGTTTGTTCTCTCTCTGGAGCTCGACCCGGGGGCGTCGGGTGCAGAGGGTGAAGTCTCACGCTTCTGGCAGGAAGAGTGAGTTCTTTAAAAGTTGCTTCTTTGTCGCAAAGATGTTGCTGTAGGTGAACAGTGCAGCTGTTCTCAGGAGTTTCTTCGTCCTTCAGGTTTCAGGGCAGTCCTCTGAGGCTTCAGAGGTCGCTGGTCCCTGTCTGATGCGTCGTTGTTCAGTTTTCTTTGAGTCAGGAGACAGGCTGGTAGGGC
This sequence comes from Pleurodeles waltl, assembly GCF_031143425.1. Classification (NCBI taxonomy): domain Eukaryota; kingdom Metazoa; phylum Chordata; class Amphibia; order Caudata; family Salamandridae; genus Pleurodeles; species Pleurodeles waltl. The sequence continues at coordinate 1,170,831,894 of NC_090447.1, read as the reverse complement.
TGGGGCCAAAGCAGTTGTCATCTGTGCAGGACTTTCAGGTCAGCAGTCCTTCTTGTTTCAGGTTGTAGAAATCTGATTTCCTGGGTTCAGGGTCGCCCCCAAATACTCAATTTAGGGGTGTTCTTAGGACTGGGGGGCAGTAGCCAATGGCTACTGTCCTTGTCGGTGGGTACACCCTCCTTGTGCCTCCTTCCTGAGAAGAGGGGGGCACATCCCTATTCCTATTGGGGGAATCCCCCAAAATCAAGATGGAGGATTTCTAAAGGCAGGGGTCACCTTAGGGTCTGTCCTGACTGGTGGGTGGCAACTCCTTTTTTTCTTATTATCTCTCTTGGACTTGCTGCCAAAAGTGGGGGCTGTGTCCAGGGGGCGGGCATCTCCACTAGCTGGAGTGCCATGGGGCATTGCAACACAAAGCCTGAGCCTTTGAGGCTCACTGCTAGGTATTACAGTTCCTGCAGGGGGGAGGTGTGAAGCACCTCCACCCAGAGCAGGCTTTGTTTCTGGCCTCAGAGGGCACAGAGGCCCTCAACCCATGGGGTCAGAAACTCATCTCTCAGCAGCAGGCTGGCACAGACCAGTCAGTCCTGCACTAAAGAATTGGGTAAAATACAGAGGGCATCTCGAAGATGCCATCTGTGTGCATTCTTTTTTATAAATCCAACACGGTCATCAGTGTGGGTTTATTATTCTGAGAAGTTTGATACCAAACTGCCCAGTATTCAGTGTAGCCATTATGGAGCTGTAGAGTTCGTTTTTGACAAACTCCCAGACCATATACTTAATATGGCCACACTGTACTTACAATGTCTAAGAATAGACTTAGACACTGTAGGGGCATATGGCTCATGCATCTATGCCCTCACCTGTGGTATAGTGCACCTTGCCTTAGGGCTTTAAGGCCTGCTAGAGAGGTGACTTATTTATGCCACAGGCAGTATTTTGGGTGCATGGCATCCTGAGGGGGGTGCCATGTCGACTTTGCCTTTTTTCCCCCACCAACACACACAATCTGCAATGGCAGTGTGCCTGTGTTAGGTGAGGGGTCCCTTAGGGTGGCACAACACATGCTGCAGCCCTTAGGGACCTTCCTTGGTCACAGGGCCCTTGGTACCACTTGTAACTTTTACAAGGGACTTACCTGTGTGCCAGGGATGTGCCAATTGTGGAACAATGGTACATTTTTAAGTGAAAGACCCTGGTGCTGGGGTCTGGTTAGCAGGGTCCCAGCACTCTTCTCAGTCAAGTCAGTATCAATCCCAGGCAAAAAGTGGGGGGTAACTGCAACAGGGAGCCATCTTCCTACACCTATGACTTACAACATACATAGAGTGGGCTACGAGTCTACATTTATTTAACCATTTACGTTTTTCGAACAACTTCCCACTCTTTGGTGTGAGAATTTGTCAATCAAGTCTTGGCTAGGCACAGTTGTAGTAGAGCATTCATCTTTCATCTAATGCTACTGACTCTTTGGGTGTATCCCTCTGCATCTATAAGAGGATATTTAACATCAACTGGATTTTTTTTTTCTTAACTTCGTTCTCCTTTATCTTTTTACTCCTTCGACAGCAATTAATAATCCCTCTGTGATTCGTGTCCTTATGACCACCTCAAGTAATACTGGTTCAAAACACAATTGACACCAAACAGCTTGGCTTTATGATTTATAACATGATATAATGATTGTACATCGTCATCTTTTGTTCTACAATCTCGAAATCATTGCCTGTGTTCTGTTATTGTTCACTTTCTTCACAGGTTTCACATGCGCCTTTCACAGGCACTTGGTCACATGCACTGTGTGCGCACTCTCTATTTGTTGCACATGATTCAAACAATTGTTGAATCTGCCTATTTTTCTTTCCGATTTTGTAAATATGACTCCAGTAACTTGACTGGTGTTTCCCTTTATGTCTTTTAATTAATTATTGCTAATTTGTTTTTGACTGATACCTGTTGAGACGTGTATGTATCACACTCTGTCCAAGTTTCAACTGGGTTTACGGGTTCTCCTATGGTTTATAATAGCATCTGCCTTGATAGGCATGAGATTTCACATTGGCAAGGCAAAAGAGGACAGGACCAATCCCTACAGTGGTCCACAAACACTAGCAACCAATCTACACTGGTTGCCTGCAGCAACACCAGCAAACCTCTTTCAGCTTCCCCACCAATGCCAATGTACCGCAAGGTAAGATGCTGCCTTTGACACTGTTCAGACACTTGGATCAAAGATTCTCACAAGGACATGTTAAGAATTGTAGATGACTAACTGAAGCAAAATGGTGGAAATTATGCTTGCTCTACCAGATGACACCTGGGTGGCTCATAGAACATGTAGAGCTGCCATCAAGCCACGTCAGGCCTCACCCATGACTAACTCAAGGTATGCCCTAAATGATGCATCGCTCAGGCATAACTGTGCTTTTACACAGAAGCTAGTGCGGGCCCCAGATACCAATTTTCATTCACCAGTATTGGATCAAAGAAAATATCAGCCCAACAACTGTGAATGTTCCTACCAGCAGCAAGCAGACAAGCCACCAGCACATGCCGTATTTGCTGACATTTGGTAATTTTCCACCTACAACAAACCCAGCATTCATCCAGAATTTAATAAACTGACAGGCCTCTTTGTGAAGCCCTTAATATCTCTATCGCCTGGAAACTGAATAAGAAGCATGAGGGGCCAAAGATACTCTCTTAGCCACACCAAAATGAAGAATTAAGGCCAAGCTAACCCTCCTCGGCTAAAAGTAGACATCAGTCCACATTCATGTGGCAGTACTGTGGGTCACTCTTGCATATGTAACTACTAGCGGCTAACCTTTGTTAATTTTAACCACATTCAACCACTGAAAGCCTTCACTAGGGTGTAACCACTGACATTTCCTGATTCAGACAGTGCTAATGGTCACTAAACATTTAAAATATGTTGGGTATGTTGTTATTTCTACCTCTATCTCTAAGGCCTCAGGTTTTAGGTGATCACTGACCACAAACTGTTATTTTGTTCCAAGAGTCATCGTCCAAACCTCTACCTAGAACCAGAAAACATTGATTCTGTCACTGCAGGAAAAGTCCTCTCAGGTCAAATACAAATCTGCCACCACTTATTCAACTGACAACCTTCCAAGGCGTCACTTGGAGGCAATTTTCTTAATTTATTTTATAACCACAAGATTCAAGATTTGAAGTAAATACATAAAATGCACGGTACTCCACACAGGTAAGTTAGGAACTTTGAATTAGAGCAGTAACATACACAGTTTTAGTTAAAATGGCAATAAGCTATTTTAAAAGTGGACACGGTGCAAAAATAAACAGTTCCTGGGGGAGGTAAGAAATGGATAGTTTTTCTGGTAAGTAAGGCACTTACAAGTTCAAATTCCTGGGCACAGGCAGCCCACCATTGGGGGTTCAAGGCAACCCCACAGTTACTGCACCACCAACACAGGGCCGGTCAGGTGCGGAGGTCAAAGGAGGGCCCAAAACACATAGGCACCTATGAAGAACAGGTTCCAGTCTGCCAACAGGTAAGTACCTGCGTCTTCTGGGGGTTTTGTAGAGCACTGCGGGGGGGTGGCGGGGGGCACAAGTAGGCACCCAAAACAGTCCCTCAGTGGCACAGGGGTGGCCGGGTGCAGTGTGCAAAGCAGGCGTCTGGTTTTGTATAGGAATCAATGGAGGGACCCGGGGGTCACTCTAGCGGTGCAGGCAGGGCACAGGGGTGGCTTCGTGGGCCAGCTACCTATTGGGCTAGGCAGAGGGTCGCCTGATGGTCACTCCTGCACTGAAGTTTGGTTCCTTCTGGTCCTGGGGGCTGCGGGTGCAGTGCTGGGTCCAGGCGTCGGGTTCCTTGTTACAGGCAGTCGCAGTCAGAGGGAGCCTCTGGATTCTCTGCACGTGTCGCTGTGGGGGTCCAGCGGGGTCGTCTCGGGCTCCTCACGAGGACGCAGTCGCCTGGGAGTCCTCCCTGAGGTGTTTGTTCTCTCTCTGGAGCTCGACCCGGGGGCGTCGGGTGCAGAGGGTAAAGTCTCATGCTTCCGGCAGGAAGAGTGAGTTCTTTAAAAGTTGCTTCTTTGTCGCAAAGATGTTGCTGTAGGTGAACAGTGCCGCTGTTCTCGGGAGTTTCTTGGTCCTTCGGGTTTCAGGGCAGTCCTCTCAGGCTTCAGAGGTCGCTGGTCCCTGTCTGATGCGTCGTTGTTCAGTTTTCTTTGAGTCAGGAGACAGGCTGGTAGGGCTGGGGCCAAAACAGTTGTCATCTTAGTAGGACTTTCAGGTCAGCAGTCCTTCTTGTTTCAGGTTGCAGGAATCTGATTTCCTGGGTTCAGGGTCGCCCCCAAATACTCAATTTAGGGGTGTTTTTAGGTCTGGGGGGCAGTAGCCAATGGCTACTGTCCTTGTGGGTGGCTACACCCTCCTTGTGCCTCCTTCCTGTGGAGAGGGGGGCACATCCCTATTCCTATTGGGGGAATCCTCCAAAATCAAGATGGAGGATTTCTAAAGGCAGGGGTCACCTCAGCTCAGGACACCTTAGGGGCTGTCCTGACTGGTGGGTGGCAACTCCTTGATTTTCTCATTATCTCTCCTGGACTTGCTGCCAAAAGTGGGGGCTGTGTCCAGGGGGCGGGCATCTCCACTAGCTGGAGTGCCCTGGGGCATAGCAACACAAAGCCTGAGCCTTTAAGGCTCACTGCTAGGTGTTACAGTTCCTGCAGGGGGGAGGTGTGAAGCACCTCCACCCAGAGCAGGCTTTGTTTCTGGCCTCAGAGGGCACAGAGGCCCTCACCCCATGGGGTCAGAAACTCATCTCTCAGCAGCAGGCTGGCACAGACCAGTCAGTCCTGCACTAAAGAATTGGGTAAAATACAGAGGGCATCTCAAAGATGCCCTCTGTGTGCATTCTTTTTTATAAATCCAACACGGTCATCAGTGTGGGTTTATTATTCTGAGAAGTTTGATACCAAACTGCCCAGTATTCAGTGTAGCCATTATGGAGCTGTGGACTTCGTTTTTGACAAACTCCCAGACCATATACTTAATATGGCCACACTGTACTTACAATGTCTAAGAATAGACTTAGACACTGTAGGGGCATATGGCTCATGCATCTATGCCCTTACCTGTGGTATAGTGCACCTTGCCTTAGGGCTTTAAGGCCTGCTAGAGAGGTGACTTATTTATGCCACAGGCAGTATTTTGGGTGAATGGCATCCTGAGGGGGGTGCCATGTCGACTTTGCCTTTTTTCCCCCACCAACACACACAATCTGCAATGGCAGTGTGCCTGTGTTAGGTGAGGGGTCCCTTAGGGTGGCACAACACATGCTGCAGCCCTTAGGGACCTTCCTTGGTCACAGGGCCCTTGGTACCACTTGTACCTTTTACAAGGGACTTACCTGTGTGCCAGGGATGTTCCAATTGTGGAACAATGGTACATTTTTAAGTGAAAGACCCTGGTCCTGGGGTCAGGTTAGCAGGGTCCCAGCACTCTTCTCAGTCAAGTCAGCATCAATACCAGGCAAAACGTGGGGGGTAACTGCAACAGGGAGCCATCTTCCTACACCTATGACTTACAACATACATAGAGTGGGCTACGAGTCTACATTTATTTAACCATTTACGTTTTTCGAACAACTTCTCACTCTTTGGTGTGAGAATTTGTCAATCAAGTCTTGGCTAGGTACAGTTGTAGTAGAGCATTCATCCTTCATCTAATGCTACTGACTCTTTGGGTGTATCCCTCTGCATCTATAAGAGGATATTTAACATCAACTGGATTGTTTTTTTCTTTTTTTCTTAACTTCGTTCTCCTTTATCTTTTTACTCCTTCGACAGCAATTATTAATCCCTCTGTGATTCGTGTCCTTATGACCACCTCAAGTAATACTGGTTCAAAACACAATTGACACCAAACAGCTTGGCTTTATGATTTATAACATGATATAATGATTGTCCATCGTCATCTTTTGTTCTACAATCTCGAAATCATTGCCTGTGTACTGTTATTGTTCACTTTCTTCACAGGTTTCACATGCGCCTTTCACAGGCACTTGGTCACATGCACTGTGTGCGCACTCTCTATTTGTTGCAAATGATTCAAACAATTGTTGATTCTGCCTATTTTTTTTCCCGATTTTGTAAATATAACTCCACTAACTTGACTGGTGTTTCCCTTGATTTCTTTTAATTAATTATTGCTAATTTGTTTTTGACTGATACCTGTTGAGACGTGTATGTATCACACTCTGTCCAAGTTTCAACTGGGTTTACGGGTTCTCCTATGGTTTATAATAGCATCTGCCTTGATAGGCATGAGATTTCACATTGGCAAGGAAAAAGAGGACAGGACCAATCCCTACAGTGGTCCACAAACACTAGCAACCAATCTACACTGGTTGCCTGCAGCAACACCAGCAAACCTCTTTCAGCTTCCCCACCAATGCAAATGTACTGCCAGGTAAGATGCTGCCTTTGACACTGTTCAGACACTTGGATCAAAGATTCTCACAAGGACATGTTAAGAATTGTAGATGACAAAACTGAAGCAAAATGGTGGAAATTATGCTTGCTCTACCAGATGACACCTGGGTGGCTCATAGAACATGTAGAGCTGCCATCAAGCCACGTCAGGCCTCACCCATGACGAACTCAAGGTATGCCCTAAATGATGCATCGCTCAAGCATAACTCTGCCTTTACACAGAAGCTAGTGCTGGCCCCAGATACCAATTTTCACTCACCAGTATTGGATCAAAGAAAATATCAGCCCAACAACTGTGAATGTTCCTACCAGCAGCAAGCAGACAAGCCACCAGCACATGCCGAATTTGCTGACATTTGGTAATTTTCCACCTACAACAAACCCAGCATTCATCCGAATTTAATAAACTGACAGGCCCCTTTGTGAAGCCCTGAATATCTCTATCGCCTGGAAACTGAATAGGAAGCATGAAGGGCCAAAGTTACTCTCTTAGCCACACCAAAATGAAGAATTAAGGCCAAGCTAATCCTCCTCGGCTAAAAGTAGACATCAGTCCACATTCATGTGGCAGTACTGTGGGTCACTCTTGCATATGTAACTACTAGCGGCTAACCTTTGTTAATTTTAACCACATTCAACCACTGAAAGCCTTCACTAGGGTGTAACCACTGAAAATTCCTGATTCAGACAGTGCTAATGGTCACTAAACATTTAAAATATGTTGGGTATGTTGTTATTTCTACATCTATCTCTAAAGCCTCAGGTTTTAGGTGAACACTGACCACAAACTGTTATTTTGTTCCAAGAGTCATCATCCAAACCTCTACCTAGAACCATAAAAAATAGATTCTGTCGCTGCAGGAAAAGTCTTCTCAGGTCAAAAACAAATCTGCCACCACTCATTCAACTGACAACCTTCCAAGGCGTCAGTTGGAGGCAATTTTCTTAATTTATTTTAAAACCACAAGATTCAAGATTTGAAGTAAATACATAAAATGCAAGGTACTCCACACAGGTAAGTTATGAACTTTGAATTAGAGCAGTAACATACACAGTTTTAGTTAAAATGGCAATAACCTATTTTATAAGTGGACACGGTGCAAAAATAAACAGTTCCTGGGGGAGGTAAGAAATGGATAGTTTTTCTGGTAAGTAAGGCACTTACAAGTTCAAATTCCTGGGCACAGGCAGCCCACCATTGGGGGTTCAAGGCAACCCCAAAGTTACTGCACCACCAACACAGGGCCGGTCAGGTGCAGAGGTCAAAGGAGGGCCCAAAACACATAGGCGCCTATGAAGAACAGGTTCCAGTCTGCCAACAGGTAAGTACCTGCTTCTTCGGGGGGTTTTGTAGAGCACGGGGGGTCGGGGTGGCGGGGGGCACAAGTAGGCACCCAAAACAGTCCCTCAGTGGCACAGGGGCGGCCGGGTGCAGTGTGCAAAGCAGGCGTCTGGTTTTGTATAGGAATCAATGGAGGGACCCGGGGGTCAATCTAGCGGTGTAGGCAGGGCACAGCGGTGGCTTCGCGGGCCAGCTACCTATTGGGATAGGCAGAGGGCCGCTTGATGGTCACTCCTGCACTGAAGTTTGGTTCCTTCTGGTCCTGGGGGCTGCGGGTGCAGTGCTCGGTCCAGGCGTCAGGTTCCTTGTTACAGGCAGTCGCAGTCAGAGGGAGCCTTTGGATTCTCTGCACGTGTCGCTGTGGGGGTCCAGCGGGTCATCTCGGGCTCCTCAGGAGGTCGCAGTCGCCTGGGAATCCTCCCTGAGGTGTTTGTTCTCTCTCTGGAGCTCGACCCGGGGGCGCCGGGTGAAGTCTCACGCTTCCGGCAGGAAGAGTGAGTTCTTTAAAAGTTGCTTCTTTGTCGCAAAGATGTTGCTGTAGGAGAACAGTACCACTGTTCTCTGGAGTTTCTTGGTCCTTCGGGTTCAGGGCAGTCCTCTCAGGCTTCAGAGGTTGCTGGTCCCTGTCTAATGCGTCGTTGTTCAGTTTTCTTTGAGTCAGGAGACAGGTTGGTAGGGCTGGGGACAAAGCAGTTGTCATCTGTGCAGGACTTTCAGGTCAGCAGTCCTTCCTGTTTCAGGTTGCAGGAATCTGATTTCCTGGGTTCAGGGTCGCCCCCAAATACTCAATTTAGGGGTGTTTTTAGGTCTGGGGGGCAGTAGCCAATGGCTACTGTCCTTGTGGGTGGCTACACCCTCCTTGTGCCTCCTTCCTGTGGAGAGGGGGGCACATCCCTATTCCTATTGGGGGAATGCTCCAAAATCAAGATGGAGGATTTCTAAAGGCAGGGGGCACCTCAGGACACCTTAGGGGCTGTCCAGACTGGTGGGTGGCAACTCCTTGTTTTTCTAATTCTCTCTCCTGGACTTGCTGCCAAAAGTGGGGGCTGTGTCCAGGGGGCGGGCATCTCCACTCGCTGGAGTGCCCTGAGGCATTGCAACACAAAGCCTGAGCCTTTCAGGCTCACTGCTAGGTGTTACAGTTCTTGCAGGGGGGAGGTGTGAAGCACCTCCACCCAGAGCAGGCTTTGTTTCTGGCCTCAGAGGGCACAGAGGCCCTCACCCCATGGGGTCAGAAACCTATCTCTCAGCAGCAGGCTGGCACAGACCAGTCAGTCCTGCACTAAAGAATTGGGTAAAATACAGAGGGCATCTCGAAGATGCCCTCTGTGTGCATTCTTTTTTATAAATCCAACACGGTCATCAGTGTGGGTTTATTATTCTGAGACGTTTGATACCAAACTGCCCAGAATTCAGTGTAGCCATTATGGAGCTGTGGAGTTCGTTTTTGACAAACTCCCAGACCATATACTTAATATGGCTACACTGTACTTACAATGTCTAAGAATAGACTTAGACACTGTAGGGGCATATGGCTCATTCATCTATGCCTTCACCTGTGGTATAGTGCACCTTGCCTTAGGGCTTCAAGGCCTGCTAGAGAGGTGACTTATTTATGCCACAGGCAGTATTTTGGGTGAATGGCATCCTGAGGGGGGTGCCATGTCGACTTTGCCTTTTTTCCCCCACCAACACACACAATCTGCAATGGCAGTGTGCCTGTGTTAGGTGAGGGGTCCCTTAGGGTGGCACAACACATGCTGCAGCCCTTAGGGACCTTCCTTGGTCACAGGGCCCTTGGTACCACTTGTACCTTTTACAAGGGACTTACCTGTGTGCCAGGGATGTTCCAATTGTGGAACAATGGTACATTTTTAAGTGAAAGACCCTGGTCCTGGGGTCAGGTTAGCAGGGTCCCAGCACTCTTCTCAGTCAAGTCAGCATCAATACCAGGCAAAACGTGGGGGGTAACTGCAACAGGGAGCCATCTTCCTACACCTATGACTTACAACATACATAGAGTGGGCTACGAGTCTACATTTATTTAACCATTTACGTTTTTCGAACAACTTCTCACTCTTTGGTGTGAGAATTTGTCAATCAAGTCTTGGCTAGGTACAGTTGTAGTAGAGCATTCATCCTTCATCTAATGCTACTGACTCTTTGGGTGTATCCCTCTGCATCTATAAGAGGATATTTAACATCAACTGGATTGTTTTTTTCTTTTTTTCTTAACTTCGTTCTCCTTTATCTTTTTACTCCTTCGACAGCAATTATTAATCCCTCTGTGATTCGTGTCCTTATGACCACCTCAAGTAATACTGGTTCAAAACACAATTGACACCAAACAGCTTGGCTTTATGATTTATAACATGATATAATGATTGTCCATCGTCATCTTTTGTTCTACAATCTCGAAATCATTGCCTGTGTACTGTTATTGTTCACTTTCTTCACAGGTTTCACATGCGCCTTTCACAGGCACTTGGTCACATGCACTGTGTGCGCACTCTCTATTTGTTGCACATGATTCAAACAATTGTTGATTCTGCCTATTTTTTTTCCCGATTTTGTAAATATAACTCCACTAACTTGACTGGTGTTTCCCTTGATTTCTTTTAATTAATTATTGCTAATTTGTTTTTGACTGATACCTGTTGAGACGTGTATGTATCACACTCTGTCCAAGTTTCAACTGGGTTTACGGGTTCTCCTATGGTTTATAATAGCATCTGCCTTGATAGGCATGAGATTTCACATTGGCAAGGAAAAAGAGGACAGGACCAATCCCTACAGTGGTCCACAAACACTAGCAACCAATCTACACTGGTTGCCTGCAGCAACACCAGCAAACCTCTTTCAGCTTCCCCACCAATGCAAATGTACTGCCAGGTAAGATGCTGCCTTTGACACTGTTCAGACACTTGGATCAAAGATTCTCACAAGGACATGTTAAGAATTGTAGATGACAAAACTGAAGCAAAATGGTGGAAATTATGCTTGCTCTACCAGATGACACCTGGGTGGCTCATAGAACATGTAGAGCTGCCATCAAGCCACGTCAGGCCTCACCCATGACGAACTCAAGGTATGCCCTAAATGATGCATCGCTCAAGCATAACTCTGCCTTTACACAGAAGCTAGTGCTGGCCCCAGATACCAATTTTCACTCACCAGTATTGGATCAAAGAAAATATCAGCCCAACAACTGTGAATGTTCCTACCAGCAGCAAGCAGACAAGCCACCAGCACATGCCGAATTTGCTGACATTTGGTAATTTTCCACCTACAACAAACCCAGCATTCATCCGAATTTAATAAACTGACAGGCCCCTTTGTGAAGCCCTGAATATCTCTATCGCCTGGAAACTGAATAGGAAGCATGAAGGGCCAAAGTTACTCTCTTAGCCACACCAAAATGAAGAATTAAGGCCAAGCTAATCCTCCTCGGCTAAAAGTAGACATCAGTCCACATTCATGTGGCAGTACTGTGGGTCACTCTTGCATATGTAACTACTAGCGGCTAACCTTTGTTAATTTTAACCACATTCAACCACTGAAAGCCTTCACTAGGGTGTAACCACTGAAAATTCCTGATTCAGACAGTGCTAATGGTCACTAAACATTTAAAATATGTTGGGTATGTTGTTATTTCTACATCTATCTCTAAAGCCTCAGGTTTTAGGTGAACACTGACCACAAACTGTTATTTTGTTCCAAGAGTCATCATCCAAACCTCTACCTAGAACCATAAAAAATAGATTCTGTCGCTGCAGGAAAAGTCTTCTCAGGTCAAAAACAAATCTGCCACCACTCATTCAACTGACAACCTTCCAAGGCGTCAGTTGGAGGCAATTTTCTTAATTTATTTTAAAACCACAAGATTCAAGATTTGAAGTAAATACATAAAATGCAAGGTACTCCACACAGGTAAGTTATGAACTTTGAATTAGAGCAGTAACATACACAGTTTTAGTTAAAATGGCAATAACCTATTTTATAAGTGGACACGGTGCAAAAATAAACAGTTCCTGGGGGAGGTAAGAAATGGATAGTTTTTCTGGTAAGTAAGGCACTTACAAGTTCAAATTCCTGGGCACAGGCAGCCCACCATTGGGGGTTCAAGGCAACCCCAAAGTTACTGCACCACCAACACAGGGCCGGTCAGGTGCAGAGGTCAAAGGAGGGCCCAAAACACATAGGCGCCTATGAAGAACAGGTTCCAGTCTGCCAACAGGTAAGTACCTGCTTCTTCGGGGGGTTTTGTAGAGCACGGGGGGTCGGGGTGGCGGGGGGCACAAGTAGGCACCCAAAACAGTCCCTCAGTGGCACAGGGGCGGCCGGGTGCAGTGTGCAAAGCAGGCGTCTGGTTTTGTATAGGAATCAATGGAGGGACCCGGGGGTCAATCTAGCGGTGTAGGCAGGGCACAGCGGTGGCTTCGCGGGCCAGCTACCTATTGGGATAGGCAGAGGGCCGCTTGATGGTCACTCCTGCACTGAAGTTTGGTTCCTTCTGGTCCTGGGGGCTGCGGGTGCAGTGCTCGGTCCAGGCGTCAGGTTCCTTGTTACAGGCAGTCGCAGTCAGAGGGAGCCTTTGGATTCTCTGCACGTGTCGCTGTGGGGGTCCAGCGGGTCATCTCGGGCTCCTCAGGAGGTCGCAGTCGCCTGGGAATCCTCCCTGAGGTGTTTGTTCTCTCTCTGGAGCTCGACCCGGGGGCGCCGGGTGAAGTCTCACGCTTCCGGCAGGAAGAGTGAGTTCTTTAAAAGTTGCTTCTTTGTCGCAAAGATGTTGCTGTAGGAGAACAGTACCACTGTTCTCTGGAGTTTCTTGGTCCTTCGGGTTCAGGGCAGTCCTCTCAGGCTTCAGAGGTTGCTGGTCCCTGTCTAATGCGTCGTTGTTCAGTTTTCTTTGAGTCAGGAGACAGGTTGGTAGGGCTGGGGACAAAGCAGTTGTCATCTGTGCAGGACTTTCAGGTCAGCAGTCCTTCCTGTTTCAGGTTGCAGGAATCTGATTTCCTGGGTTCAGGGTCGCCCCCAAATACTCAATTTAGGGGTGTTTTTAGGTCTGGGGGGCAGTAGCCAATGGCTACTGTCCTTGTGGGTGGCTACACCCTCCTTGTGCCTCCTTCCTGTGGAGAGGGGGGCACATCCCTATTCCTATTGGGGGAATGCTCCAAAATCAAGATGGAGGATTTCTAAAGGCAGGGGGCACCTCAGGACACCTTAGGGGCTGTCCAGACTGGTGGGTGGCAACTCCTTGTTTTTCTAATTCTCTCTCCTGGACTTGCTGCCAAAAGTGGGGGCTGTGTCCAGGGGGCGGGCATCTCCACTCGCTGGAGTGCCCTGAGGCATTGCAACACAAAGCCTGAGCCTTTCAGGCTCACTGCTAGGTGTTACAGTTCTTGCAGGGGGGAGGTGTGAAGCACCTCCACCCAGAGCAGGCTTTGTTTCTGGCCTCAGAGGGCACAGAGGCCCTCACCCCATGGGGTCAGAAACCTATCTCTCAGCAGCAGGCTGGCACAGACCAGTCAGTCCTGCACTAAAGAATTGGGTAAAATACAGAGGGCATCTCGAAGATGCCCTCTGTGTGCATTCTTTTTTATAAATCCAACACGGTCATCAGTGTGGGTTTATTATTCTGAGACGTTTGATACCAAACTGCCCAGAATTCAGTGTAGCCATTATGGAGCTGTGGAGTTCGTTTTTGACAAACTCCCAGACCATATACTTAATATGGCTACACTGTACTTACAATGTCTAAGAATAGACTTAGACACTGTAGGGGCATATGGCTCATTCATCTATGCCTTCACCTGTGGTATAGTGCACCTTGCCTTAGGGCTTCAAGGCCTGCTAGAGAGGTGACTTATTTATGCCACAGGCAGTATTTTGGGTGAATGGCATCCTGAGGGGGGTGCCATGTCGACTTTGCCTTTTTTCCCCCACCAACACACACAATCTGCAATGGCAGTGTGCCTGTGTTAGGTGAGGGGTCCCTTAGGGTGGCACAACACATGCTGCAGCCCTTAGGGACCTTCCTTGGTCACAGGGCCCTTGGTACCACTTGTACCTTTTACAAGGGACTTACCTGTGTGCCAGGGATGTGCCAATTGTGGAACAATGGTACATTTTTAAGTGAAAGACCCTGGTGCTGGGGTCTGGTTAGCAGGGTCCCAGCACTCTTCTCAGTCAAGTCAGCATCAATACCAGACAAAAAGTGGGGGGTAACTGCAACAGGGAGCCATCTTCCTACACCTATGACTTACAATATACATAGAGTGGGCTACGAGTCTACATTTATTTAACCATTTACGTTTTTCGAACAACTTTTCACTCTTTGGTGTGAGAATTTGTCAATCAAGTCTTGGCTAGGCACAGTTGTAGTAGAGCATTCATCTTTCATCTAATGCTACTGACTCTTTGGGTGTATCCCTCTGCAACTATAAGAGGATATTTAACATCAACTGGATTGTTTTTTTTTTCTTCTTAACTTCGTTCTCCTTTATCTTTTTACTCCTTCGACAGCAATTATTAATCCCTCTGTGATTCGTGTCCTTATGACCACCTCAAGTAATACTGGTTCAAAACACAATTGACACCAAACAGTTTGGCTTTATGATTTATAACATGATATAATGATTGTCCATCGTCATCTTTTGTTCTACAATCTCGAAATCATCGCCTGTGTACTATTGTTCACTTTCTTCACAGGTTTCACATGCGCCTTTCACAGGCACTTGGTCACGTGCTCACTCTCTATTTGTTGCACATGATTCAAAGAATTGTTGAGTCTGCCTATTTTTCTTTCCGATTTTGTAAATATAACTACCAGTAACATGACTGGTGTTTCCCTTGATTTCTTTTAATTAATTATTGTCAATTTGTTTTTGACTAATACCTGTTGAGACGTGTATGTATCACACTCTGTCCAAGTTTCAACTGGGTTTACGGGTTCTCCTATGGTTTATAATAGCATCTGCCTTGATAGGCATGAGATTTCACATTGGCAAGGCAAAAGAGGACAGGACCAATCCCTACAGTGGTCCACAAACACTAGCAACCAAACTACACTGGTTGCCTGCAGCAACACCAGCAAACCTCTTTCAGCTTCCCCACCAATGCAAATGTACCGCCAGGTAAGATGCTGCCTTTGACACTGTTCACACACTTGGATCAAAGATTCTCACAAGGACATGTTAAGAATTGTAGATGACTAACTGAAGCAAAATGGTGGAAATTATGCTTGCTCTACCAGATGACACCTGGGTGGCTCATAGAACATGTAGAGCTGCCATCAAGCCACGTCAGGCCTCACCCATGACTAACTCAAGGTATGCCCTAAATGATGCATCGCTCAAGCATAACTGTGCCTTTACACAGAAGCTAGTGCTGGCCCCAGATACAAATTTTCACTCACCAGTATTGGATCAAAGAAAATATCAGCCCAACAACTGTGAATGTTCCTACCAGCAGCAAGCAGAAAAGCCACCAGCACATGCTGTATTTGCTGACATTTGGTAATTTTCCACCTAAAACAATCCCAGCATTCATTCAGAATTTAATAAACTGACAGGCCCCTTTGTGAAGCCCTGAATATCTCTATCGCCTGGAAACTGAATAAGAAGCATGAAGGGCCAAAGTTACTCTTAGCCACATCAAAATGAAGAATTAAGGCCAAGCTAATCCTGCTCGGCTAAAAGTAGACATCAGTCCACATTCATGTGGCAGTACTGTGGGTCACTCTTGCATATGTAACTACTAGCGGCTAACCTTTGTTAATTTTAACCACATTCAACCACTGAAAGCCTTCACTAGGGTGTAACCACTGAAATTTCCTGATTCAGACAGTGCTAATGGTCACTAAACAGTTAAAATGTTGGGTATGTTGTTATTTCTACCTCTATCTCTAAGGCCTCAGGTTTTAGGTGATCACTGACCACAAACTGTTTGTTATTTTGTTCCAAGAGTCATCGTCCAAACCTCTACCTAGAACCAGAAAAAAATATTGTCACTGCAGGAAAAGTCTTCTGAGGTCAAATACAAATCTGCCACCACTTATTCAATTGACAACCTTCCAAGGAGCTCCTGCTTGGCAACAGACCAAAAAGCACAGTAATCCCCAGAGATAGAAGAAAATATGTAACTACTAACAAAAGGTGTAAGCCCTGACCATATCACTCTGAAAAACATCAAAAATGCCACCATCAAGAATCACTTCCTGCAGCTTCCTCTAACTCATGCAAATGTACTTTTTTGCTATGTTATGCCTGCCTACTCTATGCCATAGCTACCAGGACTTCAGCTCAAGTTAAAATTACTGATACCTATGCCTAGACCCGACAGCTAACCTCCAAACAAATTACCAAAAAGGTTAATTTGACAGGGCGTTGTCAAAAGGCTTTTGACATTCTGAAGAATGTCATGTGCTTTGCTCCAGTCCTACAAGCATGACTACTCCAGGCAACTCAGTCTAAACAAATGCTTCTGAAATGGGTATAGGAGCGGTCCTCTCAGAAAAATGATGGACTTGACCAGCCAGCTGCTTTTATAAAGCAAGAAACTACTCCCTAGGGTGTGGTGTGGGGCCTGAAGATGAGACCATACCCTTTTGGATCTCACTTCATAGTTCAGACTGAGCACATGCCTCTCAGATGGCTACAACAGATGGAAGGTGAGAGCCCCAAACTGCTTCTGTGACCCATTTCCCTACAGGGAATGGACTTAAGTGGAACACAGACCTGGGACTGCCAGTGCCACTGCAGATGGCCTCTCCAGCTTCTTGCACTTGGATGAAAACTAACTAAGGAAAGGGTAATCTCATCCTCTTATGTTTGGGCCTTGGGGTGTGTGAGAAAAGGCCTCTTGTTGACATGGTTAGCCCCCACTTTCTCTGATGTAGCCTAGAAATTGTAGTGCCAAGGGCCCCTGCTAACCAGGTGCCCTGAGCCAAAGCGCTTTCCCCAAAATGAGTGGTCCACATGGGGATGGAAATGCATTTAGTTTAAAAGGGTGGAGGAAAGTACCATCTTGCCTGGCATGTTACCCCCATTTTTCACTGTATATATGTTGTTTTAGTTGTATGTGTCACTGGGACCCTGTTCACCAGGGCCCCAGTGCTCATAAGTGTGCCTGAATGTGTTACCTGTGTAGTGACTAACTGAGGCTCTGCTAATCAGAACCTCAGTGGTTATGCCCTCATTTCTTTCTAAATTTTCACTAACAGGCTAGTGACCAATTTTACCAATTTACATTGGCTTACTGGAACACCCTTATAATTCCCTAGTATATGGTACTGAGGTACCCAGGGTATTGGGGTTCCAGGAGATCCATATAGGCTGCAGCATTTCTTTTGCCACCCATAGGGAGCTCCGACAATTCTTACACAGGCCTGCCACTGCAGCCTGAGTGAAATAACGTCCACGTTATTTCACAGCCATTTTACACTGCACTTAAGTAACTTATAAGTCACCTATATGTCTAACCTTTACCTGGTAAAGGTTAGGTGCAAAGTTACTTAGTGGGAGGGCACCCTGGCACTAGCCAAGGTGCCCCCACATTGTTCAGGGCCAATTCCCCGGACTTTGTGAGTGTGGGGACACCATTACACGCGTGCACTACATATAGGTCACTACCTATATGTAGCTTCACAATGGTAAGTCCGAATATGGCCATGTAACATGTCTATGATCATGGAATTGCCCCCTCTATGCCATCCTGGCATAGTTTGCACAATCCCATGATCCCAGTGGTCTGTAGCACAGACCCTGGTACTGCCAAACTGCCTTTCCTGGGGTTTCACTGAAGCTGCTGCTGCCAACCCCTCAGACAGGTTTCTGCCCTCCTGGGGTCAAGCCAGGCTTGTCCCAGGATGGCAGAACAAAGGACTTCCTCTGAGAGAGGGTGTTACACCCTCTCCCTTTGGAAAATGGTGTGAAGGCAGGGGAGGAGTAGCCTCCCCCAGCCTCTGGAAATGCTTTCTTGGGACCAGATGTGCCCAATTCTGCATAAGCCAGTCTACACCGGTTCAGGGGACCCCTTAGCCCTGCTCTGGCGCGAAACTGGACATAGGAAAGGGGAGTGACCACTCCCCTGACCTGCACCTCCCCTGGGAGATGTCCAGAGCTCCTCCAGTGTGCTCCAGACCTCTGCCATCTTGGAAACAGAGGTGCTGCTGGCACACTGGACTGCTCTGAGTGGCCAGTGCCACCAGGTGACGTCAGAGACTCCTTCTGATAGGCTCCTTCAGGTGTTGCTAGCCTATCCTCTCTCCTAAGTAGCCAAACCCTCTTTTCTGGCTATTTAGGGTCTCTGTCTCTGGGGAAACTTTAGATAACGAATGCAAGAGCTCATCAGAGCTCTGCATCTCTCTCTTCACCTTCTGCCAAGGAATCGACTGCTGACCGCGCTGGAAGCCTGCAAAACTGCAACAAAGTAGCTAAGACGACTACTGCAACTCTGCAACGCTGATCCTGCCGCCTTCTCGACTGTTTTCCTGGTGGTGCATGCTGTGGGGGTAGTCTGCCTCCTCTCTGCACTAGAAGCTCCGAATCTTCCCCCTGCAACCGCAGGCACCAAAAAGCTGCATTACCGGTCCCTTGGGTCTCCTCTCAGCACGACGAGCGAGGTCCCTCAAATCCAGCAACTCTGTCCAAGTGACTCCCACAGTCCAGTGACTCTTCAGTCCAAGTTTGGTGGAGGTAAGTCCTTGCCTCACCTCGCTAGACTGCATTGCTGGGAACCGCGACTTTTGCAGCTACTCCGGCCCCTGTGCACTTCCGGCAGAAATCCTTTGTGCACAGCCAAGCCTGGGTCCACGGCACTCTAACCTACATTGCACAACTTTCTAAGTTGGTCTCCGGCGACTCCTTTGTGTAACTTCGGGTGAGCACCGTTTCACGCATCCTCGTAGTGCCCGTTTCTGGCACTTCTCCGGGTGCTACCTGCTGTTGAGAGGGCTCCTTGTCTTGCTCGACGTCCCCTCTACCTCCTGGGCCACAGCAGCGTCCAAAAACACTAACCGCACGATTTGCAGCTAGCAAGGCTTGTTGGCGTTCTTTCGACAGGAAAACACTTCTGCACGACTCTCCACGGCAAAAGGGATCCGTCCACCGAAGAGGAAGTCTCTAGCCCTTTTCGTTCCTGCAGAAACCTCAGCTTCTTCTGTCCAGTAGAAGCTTCTTTGCATCCACAGCTGGCATTTCCTGGGCATATGCCCATCTCCGACTTACTTGTGACTTTTGGACTTGGTCCCCTTGTTCCACAGGTACCCTAGATTGGAAATCCATTGTTGGTTTGTGTCTTTCCTGCATTATTCCTCTATCACGACTTCTTTGTCCTTGGGGGAACTTTAGTGCACTTTGCACTCACTTTTCAGGGTCTTGGGGAGGGTTATTTCTCTAACTCTCACTATTTTCTAATAGTCCCAGCGACCCTCTACAAGGTCACATAGGTTTGGGGTCCATTCGTGGTTCGCATTCCACTTTTGGAGTATATGGTTTGTGTTGCCCCTTTCCCTATGTGTCCCCATTGCATCCTATTGTAACTATACATTGTTTGCACTGTTTTCTAAGACTATACTGCATATTTTTGCTATTGTGTACATATATCTTGTGCATATTTCCTATCCTCTCACTGAGGGTACACTGAGATACGTTGGCATATTGTCATAAAAATAAAGTACTTTTATTTTTAGTATAACTGTGTATTGTGTTTTCTTATGATATTGTGCAAGTGACACTTGTGGTACTGTAGTAGCTTCACACGTCTCCTAGTTCAGACTAAGCTGCTCTGCTAAGCTACCATTATCTATCAGCCTAAGCTGCTAGACACCCTATACACTAATAAGGGATAACTGGGCCTGGTGCAAGTACCCCTTGGTACTCACTACAAGCCAGTCCCGCCTCCTACAAAGGGGCATTAGGTAACTGGCCCATCATTGTGCTTAAACAGTGCACTTGGTAGTCCATTTGGGCCTGCTGACCTCCCCTTCAGTCGCTAATATATTCTTAGACAGGTAGGGACACCTCTTGGTCTAACTCTGGGACAGTTTTCTGGATCACCTGCATCATTGCTGTGAGTTACAATGCACTCTTTTGCATCTTGTGTCCCTCCAGCTGATTTTGAAGGTTATGTTGCCAGACCTCAGTTATTTTAGCTCTTCTCACTTGTTGGTGTAGAATACATTTCCCAGTTGTGGGCCTACTCTTTACCTGCATTATGGTGATGTACCCATCCCAAGACATGCCTGTTTATCACACCCCAGGTATGCTTTGTTATTTGGTAACTTACTGGTCAGGAGGAGCTTATTCCATATTTCTTCTTTATGCCTTTTGTTTGCTTGCCAATGCTCTTTATGATAGGCTTACCTCAGAGTAAGGATTTATCAAAACCTTTTTGTCTCTACTGCTCTTCTCTGGTTTAAGTTCCCTGGTGTACCAATTGTTTTTCTATGCCCCAATTTGCTTTATACTTTTCCTTTTTTGTGTAGGCAACTGGGTAGGTTGAGAGCTTTTAAAAGTAGTGTTGCCTTCTTGGCATTCCATGGGTGAATATACATTTAGGAGTAGTGCTTTTAGCACCACCCCCGGGTCTCATCCTCAGCCATGGTAGTAGAGACCAGCTCGTCCTGCACCTGGCCCACGGGGAGTGCTAGCACTCACCCTGTGGGCCTCCCACCCACACTCCATCCAGGGATGGAAGTGGAAATCGCTTCCCCTTCCATCCCAGTGAAGTCTGCTGACATCAGCTCACAAAGCATTTCTCTTCCGACCAGGAGGCAGAAGCATGAAATTAAAGGAAAAGCATCCAGGGATTTTCCATAAGTCAGTTTCATGCAAGGCAATGCTTAGGCAAGGGTCACTCCCCTGGAGGGCAAATTTATTTTAGGTTATTTCTTGGGGGCAGATCTGCCTATTTCTATTAAGCCTATCTACCCCCAAGGAGGGCAATAACCACTTATGCACCTGGGGGGGACGGGGGGGGGGGGGGGGGGGGGGAGAGAGAAGAAGCAGAGGTGTTTGATAACATTGGTGGCTCTATGTAGTGTTTTGAGGCACTGCCTATCTAGGCCTACCCACACCAGGAACCATTTTATCAGGAGATGTGGGGGAATGCTGGGTAGAAGGAAGTGTGTGGCTCCCCTCAGATTCTAGAACTTTGTCACCGAAATGTGAGGGGAAAGTGTAGTTTAGCCAAACCGAGGTTTGCAAAGGATTCCGGGTAACAAACTGGTGAGACGCCACCAGTCACCCCATCCTAGGTTCCACTAGGGGTATAGTTTTCAAAAATGCACTGGTTTGGTAGGTTTTCCTAGGTGCCGACTGAGCTACAGACCAAAATCCACAGCTAGGCACATATTGTGTGAAGTGTGGGGAAAGGCCCTTTCTCAGATGCCCATACCTAGAATATTCTGGTACAGAGTCACAAACCTTGGTATTCTTATGGTCCCTCAGAAGACTAGGTGAGAAAATAAACACTAATATGTACTCCCGAAGGAATAATTTAGAGGAAGATTGCACAATATTCAAATCAGATGAAACCAACCAGTTCAAATATTCATATAGAGTAATGTATACACCGATCTAAAAAGGCATATTCTATATCAAAATATAAACATCTGGATTTTTGTTAATAAAGCTGTAACTATATGCACATATAGGGAAATAGCACCCACTCACTCAGAGGCCATTTATAGAGAAGTGTGGCATAGTTGTCAATGTTTCGGTCTTGAAAAATCGATGTTAGACCATCCTCAAAACAATGTGCCAGAATACCAAAATGGCACCTCTTATAGGCCAGAATTGTGTCTAGCAAGTCCACAGGTATGCTCACTCATGCAAAGTGACAGGCATCAGCTAACTCTTCCCACCTTGACAAGATAATAGTACCAGGGTAGACTCGACATTTTTGGGGGGAGGGGGAAGGGGTCTGGTTCGAGAGTTCAGGAGTTTTAGGGGAGCTGTAATTGCATCAAATGGACCTTGGAAATATCCAATTACAGACCTTAATACCGAGGCCATTGGGCACCAGCTGCTAAAGTAGGTTCCAAGGTGTTACGCATTCAATTAACAGTGGCCAACTCAAGGCACAA
The DNA here is from genome assembly GCF_031143425.1 of Pleurodeles waltl. NCBI lineage: Eukaryota > Metazoa > Chordata > Amphibia > Caudata > Salamandridae > Pleurodeles > Pleurodeles waltl. The sequence goes on along the minus strand of NC_090447.1, from coordinate 1,170,809,975 downwards.
TCTAGCCACATTATCAACTGCGTGTCATCTGTCATTCAAAAGGTAGAAATTAAAATGGTCACAAATATAAAAATGAACTTACTGATTAGCTTTAAAATAAGTATTTTTGAAACAAATGTTCGTCAGGACAAAACAGGTGCAAAGTAGCGCAAACGCACCCAACCACCACTATACATTGTGACAACCAGTAACACCCCGTTTACGTGCAATAATGGAGTAAAGTAACATTAGGAATTGTTGGGTATAGAACCCGAGATCCACCGGCGCCAAACTTCGAGATGCTTGTTAGCACACCCTCTCCATTTATAGATTTAGCAGCTCTACTCCAGTAGTCCATGCCATGAGATCAGGCAGACAAGGGGCAAATCAGAGGATCAAGAGACGCGCAATTATATTGTGGCTATTGTTCTAATACGCAGCAATGCCCAACCGTTCCATCCAGATCCCTCCAACGTCAATAGCTCGCGGACGCAAATCTCATTCTCCACAATCAGGGCTGTAGTATTCACGGTGGAAACAAGCCGTCTGCAAGGCATAGCTAGCACGAGATACTTTTTGTGCTATCTATCAAGTTTCCCAATTCAACCTCTTTTTCAAACATCGGTCATTAAGTAACCAATGAAGGTATGGCACACCTTTGCATCTCAGAGGTTTAAATGCCCCTTGAGTCCCCTCAAACCCCCCCCCCCCCCCCCCCCATGGGCCTGAACGTAGCTACATGGTCACACAATGCCACCCTAACGAAAACCATGTAGGTTAACGTCCTTCCTGATCCAAATCACCAGCTGCTCCATCACCAAGCCAAAAAGGAAAACTGAAAGGAGGAAACCCTACCGAGTGCCTTCTGGGATGGGGAAAATACAAGTTTATCCCAGCAACCTACACCATTGCACACAAATTAGGGTTCTTAAGTGAGTGAAAAGGCATCACTGTTGCGCCCAACAGGGCAGAGTTTCTGGAGTCCCAGATCAGCTTGGTGACCTCAACAAGCTCAGATATCAAAAATAGTCCAACCGGGACCCCAACATAATTTGATAACGATCAAAATCAATTTCAGAATACTATAAAATTCAACAGCAGGAGGTAGGGGAAAAAATGGATTGGGAAAAGGAAGCCTGCTACAAGCAGAGAGCAAGAGACCTCATAGGATGTGCAGTACTACAGGATGGGCAGTTCTTGGGATAGCAGATCGGACAACAATGAAAATTTAGTACCAACAAAAGTTATAAGCTGTAATTTAGAGCTTCAGCAACGCAAATGTTGCAAGTTTAATGCACTACTCGCAAAAATGGGTCATAAAATGGTGCTGGCTACTAAAACACGTATTCTCGTCTCGGCAACAGGCCAGGCACTTCGTAACACTTAAGTACTCCAAAGCCTGAAGGTGTAGGAAGTTAACATAGAACCAGATACGATGAAGACAAGCTCCTGCACGGTAAAATTGAAGATGCTTTATTTGGGATTCGAAACAGTTTGTCAAGTCATTCTTTACGTTCCTCTAGATGAATGCAATCTTGCAAATGAAGATTAACACCAAGTCAACACGACTAGTGTAAATAGCTGGAAACGTTCAGTGATCCATTTGCGCAAGGCTTATGAACCTTAGAAAAAGGACTGAGGCATTAACCGGAAGAGTTGCAACGCATTTTATTTTACCAACCTAACGACTTGGTTAAAACAAGGCCTCCACGCGAGAGTCGGGGTGAAAAGACGAACAAAGCTGAAGGCGATACCAGTCCAGTTACACACAACTCAGTCCTTGTGTGGATGAAAAAGCAGCAGCCAGTTGTGATAAATCCAATGCGCTTAAAGTAGGTATTACTGGAATAAAAAAATACATTTATTTAGTCTCATTACCTTACCAACTCAATTATGTACATTTATCGAACCAAACATTCCATAGGAATAAGAACAAAAGTGTTAGAAACTTTGTGCTAACATCTCGATTGGTAAACTGTTCAGGGGTACGAACAAGGGTACAGCTAAGGGTCAAAACTGCCATAGCACAAGCAAGCACAGTGATGCCTGATCTCGGAACAGTACTTGACGACGGGCTGCCCTGGTTTGCAGCAAAGAGAATCCCATGCAGGGGTATAACATGGGGATAAAGATTGCCATGCAGTGAAAGTGTGGTATAACACAGGCGGATCAAACACGAGCGAACTCAGTGGCAGCTGTTTTAGTAACTAATAATTCATTCGAGCTAGACAATTAAGTGGCAAGCCCATAATAATGGGAAACGCCACAGCATCACAATACCAGTGGCTCTGCTATCAGAGTGAGCCAAAGAAAGCAGCTGGATACTTACGCATTTCTCAATCTCTAAGCCGTCCTTAAAGAAAATCATATATGGCGTCACTCCATCTTCACGGTAATCCAGCAATCCAACCATGCCCTCTGGGTTCATTTTCTCTCCAGTGTAGAACTAAAAATCAAAGTAGAAAGGGTTAACGGAAGGCGTAAAGCTTCTGCTAGACTTTGTTACAGTAAATGGCTAGGCAAAGTCACTCAGATGTAAAGCAATTTCATGTGAAGGTATACAGTTCAAAGGTGTCCTAAGAGGATCATCACAGCAACTTTGACATATCAGCCAAACCAGACAATACGCAGAACGTTCATGGTAACATGTTCCTTGTATACACTTAACTTTAAGACATGCAGATGTGTTGAGACAGCGCAATCGACCAAAGACAGCCGTTTTGTCTACAAATCTGTAAAACAAGATAGGGTACTTAATGTTCATCAAATAACCTACTTGATAATTTTTGAAGTTAGCGAGTATAGCTTTAACTTTCTCAGCAGCCCCAGTCATGAATGGTTTCACCCTGTCAGGTTTGGTCTCTTCAAGTTTGGCCTTTATTCTGCAGAAGAAAAAAAAAAGATCAAAGTCTAAAACATTGTTACCTTAGCAGATGTCTGCCCACCCCTGCATAATGTCAGTCAAACCAGAGCAATGGTATTTGACGTTTGTATTCTTTTATTCAATCTGAACTGCCACAAATAGCAAACAGAAAGCGCAAAGAAATTGATTTAGCATCTTAGTGCAAACCACAAAGCAATGGTACGTAGCTCAGGGTCTATCAATAGATGCACTCAAAAGTAAACAAATTATCACGGCACAACAAACAAGGATACACAAGTTTTGTAAATGACCGACCACAAACTATACATGCACGCCCCGCTGAAAATGTAGTTCTAAATAGCTTACGCTTTCATGTAGTCTTTGATATACTGTTTGTAGGATTCCTTGGTAAAGCCGGTCTCCTGAAGATGATGGTTCAATACTATATCGACACCGCTGACTGTTGTTGGGTCCGACCCCTCAACCTCTGTGCACTCTGCCGATTGGTTCCCACCAATAAGTGCATCGTCAATACCACCTTCTGTTCGGGTTACAACCTGCAATTATCAAAAAAAACACGTCACTTCATAGCGGGCAAACAGTAACGACAGAGCTAAAACAAAAGTTAGAAAGAACAAATTAATGGAATAAAGTAGTAGAACTGAGCAGTCAGTTGTTGCATACCTTCCCCTCCACCTCAATGCAGATACCGTTACAAGTTTCCTTTATTTTGTAGATGTCGGAAAACAACTCATCCTCTGAAATAAAAAAAACACAGGCGGTGAGGCGGAGACAACGCGTAGGCCCACTTCAGGCCTGGCAGCAGCATTGTCACATGATCAGGACAGGGACCAACTCCCATCCCCCTAGTAGGGGGGCACCGAACACTTAACTCCTCTAACCGAAATGTAGACGCTGCCAACCAAATACCTTCCCGTGACGTTTTATGTGAGCAGAGTACAGGGCCTTCACATCGTGGAAAAGCAAACACCAGCGTAGGCCTCGGTTAAAAGGCGTAAACACTAAGGTGCGGCCAAGAGACGCGTCACGACTAACGTAACTACAAAGGTATTAAAAGATCAATAGTGTAAAAAGAGGTGTATATAGAACAGCTACCACTACGAGGGACATGGGTTAAATATTTCCAGCTCTTTATAAAGCCCACCTTCCTTCGCCTCTTACAGTTAGAAACCCCTCCGCCCCGCAGCATAATGGCGGCGCAGTCTGCTCTAGCGATAGACTGCATCCGGCCGAGGTATAACGCGCAAAGAAAACAACTACCAAATAATAGAACCCGCCACCCCCAGAGTATGACGCGGTCAGTACCGGTGAGGAGGTCCTTGTAGATGATCATGGTTGCGGGAGAGTAGGGGCGTCTCGGGGTACGGACGGGGAAAGCGCGCACACAGAGACCAGCGCGACAGACGGCGGACAGGGAAAGGAGCGAAAAACCGCCTCCCTTCGACTCATATACGGCGCACGGCCTGAGACGTCACAGACGTTGCGTAGGCAATGACGCAGCACGCTGTGAAATAAGGAGAACGCAGAGGGAGGAACTCTCTCGTTTCTTGGTCGGGGGATACCGGAAAAGCAATAGATCATTGTATTAAAAGGTACATTACCTGAACGTACACTCCTAATGTGTCACTTACACGAAAGAGGCGGTTCCTCTGTGAACACCTCTAAAACCTTAATACAATTTACAATGTTAATGTAAAAGTTGTTTAGTTTCTTGTCAGTGCAACGAAGCGTTGATCTAACCGTGACTTCGACATCTGCTGATTCTGGATAGCTTCTTTATTCCAAGATCACCTGGTCGCGGAGCTACCCTGTGTGTTCTCCCACGTATCTTTTTCCAGCCGATCACTGTACTCCTAGACCAGCTCCTACTTATGCCTCCCGAGTTCGGAAATCGAAGAGCTGACACGTGGAGCTCAATACAACGCATTTCCTTTGGCATGAAAAAGAGAATGATAATACATACTTCCAATATGAGGAAAAATATAGCAAGTGATAACAATTGCTAGGCAAAGAAAGGAGCAGGAAAATAAAACAACCAAACAATCAATAGCAACATGAATTATGGCAATGATAAGAAAGCAGGTGTAGAAGATGGACTTCGTACCTCAAAACTTAACCCCTTCGCCGCCAGGTCTTTTCTCCTTGTTATAGTACACGTCTCTGGCCTTGCGTCGCGCACTATAATTCAATACAAATACCCCGTTGATTATAATCACACTGGGATCACGGGGAAAACCCCCAAACTCATGCGCTCTGCTTTATTTTATTGGCCGGCTTCCTCCGGAATCCCTGTCTCACCTTCTGGGTCAGTGTTCTGTGATCGGTCTCCCGACAACTAGAGCGTCACAGAACACTACATCCCTCCCCAACTGGATCAAAAGTTATTATGCAAACAAAGTCCTTCAGTTTTTGGCTGGGTGGCGGATTGGGTCTTAAACTGTACCTCCCTGTCTGGGATCTGGCCTCACTGCACTGTCGCTGGGGCGGCACTCACTGGTTGTCTCAATGCCAATGGCAGTTTACTCTCACAATCTTGTTCAGGGCTTTCAGTGGTCGACCAGTCAGGGAATTGATCCTCCGCATCCTGATCTTCAGAATGTTCCACAAACGTTGCTTTCTTAAACCACGAGATGTTTCGTGTCAACCGATCACTCCCTTTCTCTGATGTCACCATGGTCCCGGAGACCCTATTGACTGTCCACACTCCGGGTTCATAGGGTGTGCGGAATTTCCATCCAGGTTTCCGATCTTTGATGATCACCTGGTCGCTGATGCAAATGTCTTTTACCCTGGCCCACCTTCTTCTGCTCACCTTATCATTGACTTCTTTCCTCTTGGCTTGTGTCTGTTTCGGGTGATAGGGGGTGGGTTTCCACCCGGGGGCAGTGGGGATGGTGTCTCGCCTCCGTCCGGCAAGCATCAGCTACCACGGAGTCTGGCCAGTTGTACAGCGAGGGGTTCCTCTGTATTCTCGTAAAAATCGGTGAAGGCTGAGTTCCGGATCAATGGTTTCTAATACGGCGATTCTAAGGGCCTTGTTAAGCGTGAGCTCCTGTGTCTATGAGGGCCTTGACGGCGGACCCTGCTACTTCAATCATGCAAGTGGGTTGAGGCAGCTGGTGCCTCTGTAAGTCAATGGTAAATGATATTAGAAACACTTCTTCCTCTTCGTCTTCTCTGGGGGAGGAGTCCTGTAAGGTATGACGCGACAATGGGTAGTTTGTCCCCATCTAGGGTCATCTAGTGATAATTGTTTTATCGCTGTGGTGGGTGGGCACCTCCCTCTTGCTCCTCTTCCTCTTACTCCTCCTTTGCAGACGGGTGCAAAGTGATTCAGTTTTCCGCAGTTCGAACATGTCCTCCCTTGCGCCGGACAGTCTCTTGGGTTGTGTTCTTCTCTCCCACAGTACTCACACCTCCCCCCTGACTTGGTGGGGGCATATGACCTAGATTTCTTCCTCAGTTGTGACAACTGGATCGCGTCGGCATGTTCTGTTTTGACCACCGGGGTCCTCTCTGGTGTGTGTGACATCGCCATGTCCATTGCAGCCGCTCTAGCAGCCGATAGATCATGGGACCGTGCCATGATTAATATTTCGTCCAGAGTGATGTTTGGTTGTCTCAGTATTAGTCCTCTTAGTGTCTTATTTCTGCATCCCTGTATGATTTGTGCCCGTACCTCTTTCTGTTGATCATCGTTGGTGCACGTACTTGCCAGTTCCCAGAGGCAAGCATAAAACCGGTCGATGGACTCTCCTTCTCTCTGTCTTGCCTGCCGTAGTTTGAATCTTTCAAAATCTGGTTCAGCTGCGAATCGAAATGTGCATTCAAAGCCCTCACCGCCGCGTCGTAGTCGTCATGGGCACCTGTGTTTGGTAGGTGTCTGAAAAGTTTGTATATTTCATCACCCACAAAATGTAGGAGCAACGACCTCTTGACTGCCCCATCCTTCTCATGGGTGGCCACAAAGTAGTTCTCTAGGTGCCCGAATGGCGGGAGCGCACCTGTCGTGTGCTGTGGCTGTTGTTGGGTGGCTGGCGTTGGTTCATCTGCCATATTGACTGCGTTATCCTTGCTAGTTGTCTCAGACTCACCTCTCTCAGTCTGCTATGTCGCTGTGTACCCCTTCTTCGCTCACGTTGTGATCTGTCACAAGCTGTTTGTGTTTCCTGTTGGCGCACAACAGTGTGCAGTAGTCCGATGTTTGCTGTACTTCTCCCTCCTGGGTGTGGTGACGTTGTGTCACACTGTTGTGGAACTTGACATGCTCTTCTGTATCTTCCTGGCAGTCATACATGCGCAGCACATGGTCCCCCAACCTGGGTGTCCTGCACCCTATCTAGATACTTGTCCGGGCAGCTGGCTCACAGTCTCACCATAGGTGGCCCAAACAGCGACAGCAGGTGCCCTCGTGTGTGGTCTGGCCTTTCCCCGGTCTATACTCCTCAGCGCGTGTTGGCAGCGTGTGGTAGAGACCACCCTGGTCGCCAGTGTTATAAGGCACGTCCCTGGCCTCGCGCGCTATAATTCAATACAAATACATCGTTGTTAAAATCACACTTGAGTCGCGGGGAAAAACCCCAAACTCCCGCGCTCTGCTTTATTTCATTAGCGGCTTCCCCCTGCATCCCTGTCTCACCTTCCGGGTCAGTGTTCCGTGATCGGTCTCCCAACAACTAGACCAACACGGAACACTACACCCCTCAGGTGCCAGGCCTTCATAACTTGTTCTCCGCATAAGCTACCCACGCCAAATTTGCATCCTTTTTTTCCAACATCCTAAGGATTGTAGAGGTACCCAGAGTTTGTGGGTTCCCCTGGAGGAGACCAAGAAATTATCCAAAATACAGCAAGAAATTCGTTTTAAAAGAAACAAAATGGGGAAAAAAGGGCTGCAGAAGAAGGCTTCTGTTTTTTTCCCTGAAAAGGGCACCAACAAAGGGTTTGCGGTGCTAAAATCACAATCTTCCCAGCTTTCAGGAACAGGCAGACTTGAATCAGAAAAAAAACAAATTTTAACACAATTTTGGCATTTTACAGGGACATACCCCATTTTTATGGGCAAGCGCAAAGCACTCCATCCCATTCTGTAATCTCTTTCGGCTTTAAACCGCACCCATGTCATGTCAGTCACTTTCATTGGCTCGTGAGCTTGTCTTTTAAAATCCGCTTGCTTTAATTTGTGAAAGGCATGCATGCGTCATGCCTTCTCTGGTGTCTAGCCCACCTACACAGCACCGGTAAACTACTAAAAAAAACATACGAGGCTCAGTGTTTTCAGCATGGTGTCCGGACTACTTTATCTGTTTATTTTCCACGCAGTATGATTGCCCTGGATTTTATATAGTGTGATTGTGCTGCATTTTATTCTTTACAATTCTAATAGTTCAAACTCGAGCTATTGCAAGACCCGTTGTTACTTGTTTGTTACTATTTGTTGTGCTTTTAGCCTCCTTCCAGTTAGTGACAGAAAAGGGTGTGAAACCAAAGCTGGATCCTGGACAGCTAAACATTTCTAAAAAGTAGACCAAATTCTGAAAACATCAAGGGGTCATTTGTGTAGATCCTACAAGATTTTTCTACAGAAAATAACAGCCAAAATAAAAAAATATTGAAATTGAGATGAAAAAAAGTGCAATTTTTCTCCACGTTTTACTCTGTAACTTTTTCCTTCAATGTCAGGTTTTTGAAAGCAATATACTGTTACGTCTGCTGGACTCTTCTAGTTGCAGGGATATATAGGGCTTGTAGGTTCATCAAGAACTCTAGGTACTCAGAGCCAATAAATTAGCTGCACTTTGCAATGGGTTTTCATTGTATACCGGGCATACAGCAATTCATTTGGTGAAATATAAAGAGTGAAAAATAGGTATCAAGGAAACCTTTGTATTTCCAAAGTGGGCACAAGATAAGGTGATGAGAAGCAGTGATTATTTGCACATCTCTGAATTCCGGGGTCCCCTTTCTAGCATGTGACTTACAGGGCATTTCTCAAATAGATGTCTTTTTTACACACTGTCTTACATTTGAAAGGAAGAAATGTAGAGAAAGGCAAGGGTCAATAACACCTGTTCTGCTATTCTGTGTTCCCCCAAGTCTCCAGATAAAAATGGTACCTCACTTGCGCGGGTAGGCCTAATGCCCAAGACAGGAAACGCAACATGGACACATCACATTTTTACATTGAAATCTGACGTGTTATTTGGAAAGTGCCTAGCTGTGAATTTTGGCCTCTAGCTCAGCCGGCACCTAAAGAAGCCTACCAAAGCTGTGCATTTTTCAAAACTAAAAAGTTAACTAAACTAAAAGGTGAAAGGGTTTTATTTCAAAATCCCATAATCCGGCGGCACATAATAAATGTTGAGTGTGCTGGAGAGGGACCTCAGTTAAATATCGGTTTACGAAGTAAGACTTACCAGCTCATCAGGGAGAAGTCCCTGCGACTCAGGCCAATGGACATCTTAATGCATTTTTAAATCATGAAAATTAATGCAGTTAACACATAGAAATAATGTGTAGGCCTCAAACACAAAAACATATTTTAAAGCAAGTGAGAGTACTAGGCTGTCACAGTTACACATACTAAGTTTAAATAGCTGCAAAATGCACTTTTTTTTAATAAAAGTTGACCTTGATTAGGAATGTAAAATGTTAAACTTTCAATGAAGCCAACATGCTGAAAATATGATGACAATGTTAGATGAGTTAATTTCAACTTTCCCATAGGCATATTTTGTAAAGATTACGATAGTGTATTAAAATGTTTCTTCATGAACAATGGTTTAGTCAATTGAAATACACAAGAAACTTATGATTTAATGAAGTGATTTAAAGACCTATCCAAGAACTGTAGTTTTTTTTCAGACTAATTTTGGGGTAACTCTTGAGTTTCCACAAAATATTTCACATAATTTTTCATTCACATGTTGATATCTGTAGACCCATGTTCTTTGACTGCTTAGATGACAGAAGCTTTCCTTTTCCCATGAAGATATAATTTGCTGATTGGCTGATGACGAGACAGAAGATGAAACTTGTTACGAGAGTCTAGAGATGAGATGTTATAATAGTGCGTGCTCCTAGACATTCACATTAATTCACAGTCACTCATTTCCTCATACTTTTTGTCCAGAGACTCTGTGTCTTCTTGCACCTTTCACTCTCTCTGTCTGAATCTATGCTGCTCTGAGACTCTACTGAGTTTCCTGAACTTCTCTTTATGGGAAGTTCCACTTTGATTTGAGAATTGATGCTAAAAGCTGTGTGCGTTCACCTCTCCATTTTGGAGTTCTTTAAGGGTTCTAGCTGACACCGTTCCTTGCCCATTCCCAATTCCATTCTGAGTTTTAGATTAGGGAATTTTCCTTTATGGATCATGCTTTATGCATCTGCTGTGATAATATTCAAATATATGGATTATTAAATTAATTGATTGCTGATGTCTATTCAATAAAGATGTAACCTACTAAAAAGTTCTAATAAAGCTTTTGAACTCACACCAAACTCTCATCGTTGACTGAAAACAATAACTGAAATTTTGATGACCAATTGATTGATTTACAGCTCCTGGTTAATCTCATCTGTGACCAAGGTCCATAAGCCCAGTGGTGCGAGATACTTCCCTGATGAGACGGTAAATCTGACTTTGTAACCCAATATTTAACTAATATTCCACGCTCCAGCTGACCTTTGAAGTAAGATGGGATTAACCAGGAGCTGTACATCACTTAAATAATCTTCACAATTTCAAGTAATATTTTTTGTCAATAATGAGAGTTTGATGTGAGTTCAAAAGCTTTATTTATCAGCTTTTTTAATAGCGCGTCTTTCTTTAAATCAGCATATGGTCATCAGTCTCAATCATAAATCAATGTAAAAAAAAGCAAACAGTATTTCAGAATACGTGCATTAAGCAGATTCTATACAGGAAACAAATCTCTAATCTAAGACTTAGGATGGTATTGGGGAGAACGCGAAAAAGGTGTCAGTCAGAACCCATAAAGAGCTCCAAATAGTGAGGCTAAAACCTCAGAGTCAAATATCAGTTATCAATCAAAGCGGAACTTCCCTTAAAGAGAGATTTGAGAAACTCAGTAAAGTCTTAAAGCAGCTTAGATTCAGGCATGGAAAGTAAATGAGGTGTTCATTCTGAGTCTGGCGGTCTTTGGACCGCCAGACTCGGGATGGCCATCAGACCGCCGTAGTAGTGGCGGTCCGATCCGCCACATTCCGACCGCGGCCAAAACGCTGCGGTAATACAGCCGACATCCCCATGCCGGAGACGGCCTCCAGCCTGGCGGTCCCGGTGGTTGTAATCCACCAGGGCAGTGCTGTTTTCAGCCGGATTATGAGTTCCATTCCGCCAGCCTTTCCATGGTGGTTCACACCGCCGTAGAAAAGCTGTCGGAATGGGGGTGGCAGGGGCTCCCATGCACAGCCCCATCGCGCATTGAAATGCGCAATGGGTGCTGCTACACTGCCACATTGGCGCCGGCTCGATTCCGAGCCTGCGTCAATGTTAAGGCCCTTTTCACCGCAGGGCCGGCGGGTGGAAACACTGTTCCCGGTGGTGAAGTCGGAATATGGGTGGCGGTGTTCTGGCGGCACAAGCGGTCAGGTGACGGGTTGAGTTTGGCAGGCGGGCTCTGCCACCCGCCAAACTCAGAATGAGCACCTGAGTCTGGAAAGTGTCTGACCTACTCTAGGAACACGCACTAATATAACATAGCAGTCTGAGCTTTTTGCAATATGTTTCATCTTTTTTTCGCAGTCAGCTTTCTATATCCTCCTGGGAACAGGAACATTTCGTTGTCTTCTCACCAGAGGAACATTAGTCCGTAGACAGCAGTGTTTAAGTGAATCATTTTTATCAACTGCTTTATATAAACCCCAAGGAAGGTTTCCCATCATTTACTTTCCTTAAGAAAACTGCAGTTTCATGTTTAAGCTTTTACATCATTTCACTAAAACACAAGCTACTTATTTATTCTCTATACTAAGTCTTTGTATGATTAGAAACATTTTGCAGAGTTAACTAAAACGTTTTAATACATTATTGTGTTCCATGAAAAATATGCCTGTGGGAAGATCAAAACTAACTTCTTTTACATTAAGTCATTGCTTTCACGGCATGTCAGCTTGTTATAATTTAAACAGATCACATTCTTAGCCTAGGTCCGCTTTGCAGAAAATGCTACTTCAGCTAAAAGCATTATCTTTCATCCAAGGCCTACATGTTTTTTCTGTACATTGCATTAATAATCAATACTTTTAAAACGTGTCATCAACCTCCCCCTCTGATGGTTTCTAACCATCACAGATTCTTCACTGTTGAATCTTTAGAGGTTACTCTCTATGCCAGTTGAGTCTTATCTCTTTCTTTTCAAACTCAGATGCTTTCAGCTTTTTATATTGCCAACTAATGTGATCATTTAATTATAATTTCCTCTTTATTTGCCTGTTTCTCTCTTTGTTCTTTCTCTTCACAAGATAACATTTGATAGCTTTGTAAAATCCTAATGAGGGCAGGAAACAAACACCACAATTAGTATGGGTGCTAGTATTGCTTTGAGAATTCCTCCTCCAGCTTCTGTAAACCAGTTGCCAATCGCAGAAACTCCTTTGCCAAAACTTTCTAAATCACTAGTGTTTTCTAATGATTTTAATTCAGGTTTCAAATTAGTAATGCTTTTTGTGTATTCTAAAATGTTATAGATACTTGCCATATTTCTTCCAGCTCTGTGCTCGGCAAGTATCCATCCCAGACCAAGTAACATGGCCTCATACTTTCTCCTGCGGCTGCCAGAAGATACCCGTATCAACATGAAACCTCCTTCTTCCTTGCTCTGGGATCCTGAAGATCTAAGCCAAGCATTTATCTGGTAGAAATGGAACCTGGAAAGTGCCCCATTAGTCAGCTACAAATCCCTTTCTCCCTTCCACCATCTCCCCAGTACAAGATTCTGGATTTCCTCAGGGGATTTGCCAAGCTGTCCAGCAAGTACTCCTGGGTCCCTGGTGAATCCCACACCGTTGCCAACTTGCTCTAATACGGAATACCCAGGAGTGATATAGCCCCATACCACATTTTAGCTGCAGCCTTTAAGCACTTCAAGCACACTTTTAAAAATAATTTAGGATCCCCAAACTTGTAAAAGAAGCCATCTTTAGATAGATTATTCAACATAGTGCTATACATAAGGCCCACTGATGATCTATCAGGATGAAGAAGGCGCATCCTATTATTCTTCAGTTAATACACCCAGCAGTCCAGTAGAAAATTCAGAAGTCCTAATCTGCCATTCCATGTCTTCCTCCTCAACCTCTTCCAAGAGAGCCTGTCCCCCTTACTGGCTCATATAACGGATGTAACTCTCCCCGTTTCTTCTTGAGAGATTTATTATCAAAACCTAACAGGATATTATTTAATAAATATGAGAACTTGGGTAAGAGTGACACTTTAACCAGGTTTACTCGACCATGCAGAGTAAGAGGCAGATGCTGCTATCTTTTTAGAGTCTCATCTACTTCCTTATAAACTCTCTCCATATTTGCGGGTGGAACCCTCTTCAGTTCATGCAGTATCATTAGCCCCAACTATCTTAATTCTTTCTAGGTTTGAATATCCCTATAATCCTGGTTCCACACCATTATCCTGGTTTTAGTTTCATTAATTTTATAGCCAGATAGCCTCCCAAAGGACTTCACCTCTGCCATCAAGCATGGTATGGCAGGCTCAGCATTTGAAGTAAAAACAAGATCAAGTTGTACGCATAAAGAGCTATCTTTTTGGAGAAGGTACCACCCACAAATGGCCTTATTTCCCTATTTAACCTTAGCTTTATGCAAAAGGTTTAATATACAAATCAAAAAGAATGGAAGACAAGGGACAGCCAGCCTAGTCGCCCTACCGATCTTAACTGGTGAGGTAAGACTACCATTAACTAACACCTAGGCGCATGATGTACTGTAAATCGTATGGAGCACATTCTGAATTTCATCCCCTATTCCAAAGTTCTTCAATATGCCCACTAGAAATTTTCCAATTGACACGGTTAAGGCTTGGGCTGCATCAAGGGTTACAATTGATAGCAGAATTCCTAGAGTGGTAGCAAGATCAATTGAACCTATCAGGGTATGTGTCAGCTCTCTCATTTGCCTCCTGATCCTCATTAATTAGATCCCCCCACGACCTCACATATGCGAGTTGCCAGGATACTCCTAAAAACGTTATATTCATAATTCAACAGTGATAACGGTCGATATGACTGACACTGTAGGGTTCTTACTCAGTTTTAAAATCAATCAGATAACGGTCTCATTCCAAGAGACTGGCAAGGGAGAGCCATCCAATAAAACAGCATTAAACAATTCTGTCCAGTCTGGAATCACTACCTCAGGCAACAAAATGTAAATTTTGTTTGGGATCCCGGCCGGGCCTGCTGCTTTCCCTCTTTTAAGCTTTTTGACAGTCGTCAGAATGTGGTTCCCAGTTATTTCACCACTCAAAAATTGCTGCTGCTCTTGAGTAAGTTTAGGCAGTTGTTTATCTCGCAAGCAACTTTCCAACTCGTCCTCATCCACCTCAAGAGTTTCTGATGTTAGGTCGGGGAACATGGCGGCCAGCTAGTGTAGCGGTGCTGGAGCTCTGCCCAAGGGGACACAGAGCAGTGCAGCAGTGCACCGTTCCCTATTCTTCCCCTGCCAGGACCAGTTTCTGGGCTGTGTAATTGAGTCTTCCACCAACATGCCAATGTACTAGTGGCAAAGTGAGTTGTACTGGCTCAGCAACACCAGGGCGGCTCAACGGGTCCTTCTCTGATACAGAAGCAGAGCTGGCGCAGGGAGCATCAGCAGAGGCAGCACAAGCTGTAGTGATCAGGCTACTGGTCGAGAGGTCCAGCTTGGTGTTTCAGTCTCCAGCAGGGCTGGTGGTGGAACGCTGAGGATCAGAGGAGGAGGGAAATGGATGGCTATTGACCCAGAGACAAAGCATATGGAAAAGAAGCAGTGGACTGAGGGTCTGGGGGCCCATCAAGAGCACTTAAAGGCATTTGTGACTGGAGTCTAACAGATAAGGCTGATAAGGTGACCCAGGGGGATGAGCTAGTGGCCAAACAATATAGGTTAAGGTCTAAGACCTTATTGCAAAACGAACCAGACACTTGGGCTGTGGGTGGGAAAGGGTGGGGTAGCCAACAGGTAAAGCAGTCAGCAGGGGCTAGCCCACGACATCCCAGGAAACCTTTGAGTAAAGTGCCATTGAGACCTGACCCTGTGGCTAGTAAAGGAACCAACGATACAGGTACAAGGCACTCTAGAGTGACACCTTTGCTGAGGTCCTAATATAAGGAGAATGCCATGAGCAGTACAAGGAGCTCGGGGGAGGGTGGGTAGGCCCTTAGGACAAGGGCATGGAGGATAAGTCTCAAGGGGAGATAATGGTGGAGACAGATGTAAAAACTCCGGTTATTCACCCAGACGTACCTATTGCAAATAAGTTTACATGTTTGGCTGGAGTTGTGGTGAATCCATTTTAGTTCTTAACCACTTCGCTGCCAGGCCTTTTCCCCCTCCTGTGCCAGGCCTTTTTTTGCCTATTTGGGGCAGTTCGCGCTTAGGCCCGCATAACTTTTTGTCCACATAAGCTAACCAAGCCAAATTTGCGTCCTTTTTTTCCAACATCCTAGGGATTCTGGAGGTACCCAGACTTTGTGGGTTCCCCTGAAAGAGGCCAAGAAATTGGCCAAAATACAGGGAAAATTTTGTTTTTTTCAAAAAAATTGGAAAAAGTGGCTGCAGAAGAAGGCTTGTGGTTTTTCCCCTGAAAATGGCATCAACAAAGGGTTTGCGGTGCTAAACTCAGCAGCTTCACAGCTTTCAGGAACAGGCCGACTTGAATCCGAAAACCCAATTTTTCAACACAATTTTGGCATTTTACTGGGGCATACCCCATTTGTGCAATTTTTTGTGCTTTCAGCCTCCTTCCAGTCAGTGACAGGAATGGTCATGAAACCAATGCTGGATCCCAGAAACCTAAACATTTCTGAAAAGTAGACAAAATTCTGAATTCAGCAAGGGGTCATTTATGTAGATCCTACAAGGGTTTCCTACAGAAAATAACAGCTGAAAAAGAAAAATATTGAAATTGAGGTGAAAAAAACATCAATTTTTCTCTACTTTTTACTCTGTAACTTTTCCCTGCAATGTCAGATTATCGAAAGCAATATACCGTTACGTCTGCTGGACTCCTCTGGTTGCGGGGATATATAGGGTTTGTAGGTTCATCAAGAACCCGAGGAACCCAGAGCCAATAAATGAGCTGCACCCTGCAGTGCGTTTTCATTCTATACCGGGTATACAGTAATTCATTTGCTGAAATATAAGGAGTAAAAAATAGCTATCAAGAATACCTTTGCATTTCCAAAAAGGGCACAAGATAAGGTGTTGAGGAGCAGTGGTTATTTGCACATCTCTGAATTCCGGGGTGACCATAAAAGCACGTGAATTACATGGAATTTCTCAAATAGATGTCTTTTTTACACACACCCCTATATTTGGAAGGAATAAATGTAGAGAAAGACAAGGGGCAATAACACTTGTTTTGCTATTCTATGTTCCCCCAAGTCTCCCGATAAAAATGATACCTCACTTGTTTGGGTAGGCCTAGCGCCCGCGACAGGATATGCCCCAAAACACAACGTGGACACATCACAGAAAACAGAGCTGTTTTTAGCAAAGTGACTACCTGTAGATTTTGGCCTCTAGCTCAGCCGCCACCTAGGGAAACCTACCAAACCTGTGCATTTCTGAAAACTAGAGACCTAGGGGAATCCAAGGAGGGGTGACTTGTGTGGCTCGGACCAGGTTCTGTTACCCAGAATCCTTTGCAAACCTCAAAATTTGGCTAAAAAAACACATGTTCCTCACATTTCTGTGGCAGAAAGTTCTGGAATCTGAGAGGAGCCACAAATTTCCTTCCACCCAGCGTTCCCCCACGTCTCCCGATAAAAATGATACCTCACTTGTGTGGGTAGGCCTAGCGCCCGCGACAGGATATGCCCCAAAACACAACGTGGACATATCACAGAAAACAGAGCTGTTTTTAGCAAAGTGACTACCTGTAGATTTTGGCCTCTAGCTCAGCCGCCACCTAGGGAAACCTACCAAACCTGTGCATTTCTGAAAACTAGAGACCTAGGGGGATCCAAGGAGGGGTGACTTGCGGGGCTCGGACCAGGTTCTGTTACCCAGAATCCTTTGCAAACCTCAAAATTTGGCTAAAAAAACACATGTTCCTCACATTTCTGTGGCAGAAAGTTCTGGAATCTGAGAGGAGCCACAAATTTCCTTCCACCCAGCGTTCCCCCACGTCTCCCGATAAAAATGATACCTCACTTGTGTGGGTAGGCCTAGCGCCCGCGACAGGATATGCCCCAAAACACAACGTGGACATATCACAGAAAACAGAGCTGTTTTTAGCAAAGTGACTACCTGTAGATTTTGGCCTCTAGCTCAGCCGCCACCTAGGGAAACCTACCAAACCTATGCATTTCTGAAAACTAGAGACCTAGGGGAATCCAAGGAGGGGTGACTTGTGTGGCTCGGACCAGGTTCTGTTACCCAGAATCCTTTGCAAACCTCAAAATTTGGCTAAAAAAACACATGTTCCTCACATTTCTGTGGCAGAAAGTTCTGGAATCTGAGAGGAGCCACAAATTTCCTTCCACCCAGCGTTCCCCCACGTCTCCCGATAAAAATGATACCTCACTTGTGTGGGTAGGCCTAGCGCCTGCGACAGGATATGCCCCAAAACACAACGTGGACATATCACAGAAAACAGAGCTGTTTTTAGCAAAGTGACTACCTGTAGATTTTGGCCTCTAGCTCAGCCGCCACCTAGGGAAACCTACCAAACCTGTGCATTTCTGAAAACTAGAGACCTAGGGGAATCCAAGGAGGGGTGACTTGCGGGGCTCGGACCAGGTTCTGTTACCCAGAATCCTTTGCAAACCTCAAAATTTGGCTAAAAAAACACATGTCCCTCACATTTCTGTGGCAGAAAGTTCTGGAATCTGAGAGGAGCTACAAATTTCCTTCCACGCAGCGTTCCCCCAAGTCTCCCGATAAAAATGATACCTCACTTGCGTGGGTAGGCCTAGCGCCGGCGACAGGAAACACCCCAAAGCGCAACGTGGACACATCCTAAATTTTGGAAAAAAACAGAGGTGTTTTTTGCGAAGTGCCTACCTGTAGATTTTGGCCTCTAGCTCAGCCGGCACCTAGGGAAACCTACCAAACCTGTGCATTTCTGAAAACTAGAGACCTAGGGGAATCCAAGGAGGGGTGACTTGCAGGGCTCGGACCAGGTTCTGTTACCCAGAATCCTTTGCAAACCTCAAAATGTGGCTAAAAAAACACATGTCCCTCACATTTCTGTGGCAGAAAGTTCTGGAATCTGAGAGGAGCTACAAATTTCCTTCCACCCAGCGTTCCCCCAAGTCTCCCGATAAAAATGATACCTCACTTGCGTGGGTAGGCCTAGCGCCGGCGACAGGAAACACCCCAAAGCGCAACGTGGACACATCCTAAATTTTGGAAAAAAACAGAGGTGTTTTTTGCGAAGTGCCTACCTGTAGATTTTGGCCTCTAGCTCAGCCGGCACCTAGGGAAACCTACCAAACCTGTGCATTTCTGAAAACTAGGGACCTAGGGGAATCCAAGGAGGGGTGACTTGCGGGGCTCGGACCAGGTTCTGTTACCCAGAATCCTTTGCAAACCTCAAAATTTGGCTAAAAATACACATGTTACTCA
Source organism: Pleurodeles waltl (assembly GCF_031143425.1). NCBI lineage: Eukaryota > Metazoa > Chordata > Amphibia > Caudata > Salamandridae > Pleurodeles > Pleurodeles waltl. The sequence continues at coordinate 1,170,791,299 of NC_090447.1, read as the reverse complement.
CATTTCTGTGGCAGAAAGTTCTGGAATCTGAGAGGAGCTACAAATTTCCTTCCACCCAGCGTTCCCCCAAGTCTCCCGATAAAAATGATACCTCACTTGCGTGGGTAGGCCTAGCGCCGGCGACAGGAAACACCCCAAAGCGCAACGTGGACACATCCTAAATTTTGGAAAAAAACAGAGGTGTTTTTTGCGAAGTGCCTACCTGTAGATTGTGGCCTCTAGCTCAGCCGGCACCTAGGGAAACCTACCAAACCTGTGCATTTCTGAAAACTAGAGACCTAGGGGAATCCAAGGAGGGGTGACTTGCGGGGCTCGGACCAGGTTCTGTTACCCAGAATCCTTTGCAAACCTCAAAATTTGGCTAAAAATACACATGTTACTCACATTTCTGTGGCAGAAAGTTCTGGAATCTGAGAGGAGCCACAAATTTCCTTCTACCCAGCGTTCCCCCAAGTCTCCCGATAAAAATGATACATCACTTGTGTGGGTAGGACTAGCGCCCACGAAAGGAAAGGGCCCAAAACACAACGTGGACACATCACATTTTTTTATAAAAAAGCAGTGCCTACCTGTGGATTTTGGCCTGTAGCTCAGCCGACACCTGAGGAAACCTAGCAAACCAGTGCATTTTTGAAAACTAGAAACCCAGGGGAATCCAAGATGGGGTGACTTGCGGGGCTCTGACCAGGTTATGTTACCCAGAATCCTTTGCAAACATCAAAATTTGGCCCAAAAAACACTTTTTCCTCTCATTTCGGTGACAGAAAGTTCTGGAATCTGAGAGGAGCCACAAATTTCCTTCCACCCAGCGTTCCCCTAAGTCTCTCGATAAAAATGGTACATCACTTCTGTAGGTAGGCCTAGCGCCCACAAAAGGAAATGGCCCAAAACACAACGTGGACACAACATATTTTTTCACAGAAAACAGAGGTGTTTTTTGCAAGGTGCCTACCTGTGGTGTTTGGCCTGTAGCTCAGCCGGCCCCAGGGGGGGGGGGCAGAAATAATAATAGGCCGATCTGTCCCCCGGTGGGGCAGAAATGGCCTAAAATAAATTTGCCCCCCCAACCCCCACCCCCCGCCCCCCGGGAGCGACCCTTGCCTACAGGGTCGCTCCCCCTGCGTGACATTGGCGCCAAAAAACAAATCCCCGGTGCCTAGTGGTTTCTGCCCCCTTGGGGGCAGATTGACCTAAAATCGGCCAATCTGCCCCCAGGGGGGCAGAAATGGTCTAAATACAATTTGCCCCCCAGGGGAGCGACCCTTGCCTGATGGGTCGCTCCCCATCTCTAAAAAAAAGAAAGAACAAAAAAAAAAAACACAAAAAAAAAATTTGCCCTGGCGCCTAGAGGTTTCTTCCCCCCCTGGGGGCAGATCGGCCTAATAATAGGCCGATCTGCCCCCAGGGGGGGCAGAAATGGCCTAAAATAAATTGCCCTCCCCCCCAGGGAGCGACCCTTGCCTAAGGGGTCGCTCCCTTTGCGTGAAATTCACGCAAAGAAAAAACTCCCTGGTGTCTAGTGGTTTCTACCCCCCTTGGGGGCAGATTGGCCTCATCAAAATAGGCCAATCTGCCCCCAAGGGAGGCAGAAATGGCCAAAATATAATTTTCCCCCAAGGGGAGCGACCCTTGCCTAAGGGGTCGCTCCCCACCAAAAAAAAAAAAAATGAAACAAAAAAAAAAAATGGTCCCTGGTGCCTAGAGGTTTCTGCCCCCCCTGGGGGCAGATCGGCCTAATAGTAGGCCGATCTGCCCCCAGGGGGGGGCAGAAAAGGCCTTCCCAAAAATATGCCCCCCCTGGGAGCGACCCTTGCCCAAGGGGTCGCTCCCTTTTGTCAATAACAATAATAAAAAATAAAAAAAACCTGGTGTCTAGTGGTTTCTACCCCCCTTGGGGGCAGATTGGCCTCATCAAAATAGGCCAATCTGCCCCCAAGGGGGGCAGAAATGGCCAAAATATAATTTCCCCCCAAGGGGAGCGACCCTTGCCTAAGGGGTCGCTCTCCACCTCAATAAAAAAAAATGAAACAAAAAAAAAAAAAAAAAAAAATGGTCCCTGGTGCCTAGAGGTTTCTGCCCCCCCTGGGGGCAGAAAAGGCCTTTTCAAAAAAATGCCCCCCCTGGGAGCGACCCTTGCCCAAGGGGTCGCTCCCTTTGGTCAATTTCAATGAAAAAAAAAAAAATCCCTGGTGTCTAGTGGGGTTTCAAAAGCCGGATTGCAAGCAATCCGGCTTTTGAAACCCTCGGAGGGACTTCAAAGGGAAGGAAATACTTTTCCTTCCCTTTGAAGCCCCTCCGGGCCTCCCAAGTGATTGAAAAAGAAATGCTTTTGCATTTCTTTTTCAATCGCGCTGGAAGCAGAGCTTCCAGCGCGACTAGGGAGGCCCCTGTGACAAATCAGCGCGCGCTCGCGCGCTGACGTCACAGGGGGGGGTGGGGGGGGGGTCGGGGGTGGAAGGGGAAGGGATTCCCCGGTCAGCCCTGACCTAGGGGGGTGGGGGGGCGGCCCTCGGGAGGAGCGCTAGCGCTTCTCCCGAGGGAAGCATTCAGGACGTAATGGTTACGTCCATGGCGCCACACGGGCGCTGCCATGGACGTAACCATTACGTCCGTGGCGGGGAAGGGGTTAATGGGACTCAGGAGTTTAGCTTAGCCTTACGGTCTGCAGGCCTGTGCCCTGTCACCTAGTGACTTTTAACCTACTTAGCTTGCTTTGTTTTATTTTATTTATTTTATTATTTCTTCTAAGATGGCTGCAATGTTTTTAGTTGATAAATATGTTTTGATTTGCATTATCATTGCCACTTTGAGAAGGCATCATTATCAGTGTCATGATAAGTAATGTACGTAGGCATTGTTATCATGTCTCTTTCTCACTTACATGTGATAGGAACATAATGTACACTTGTTGGGGATTGTTTGTATAATTGCCACCACAAGTCTGCCCCCTTATCAATTGTATAGAAACATATCTGTGTAAGGATCCTACGTGATCTGTATAAATACATCTCACACGGACAAGGTCATTAGAGAGGTTCCTTCTAGATGCCATCTACACTGCACGTCACCTTGCTGCAGAACTCAGCTTTTGTGTCACCACAGAGTCTGACCTAGAGACTTCATTCCAAGGTAACAAGGGTTGGGCGGCGCTTCTCATTAAGATGGTACAGGCAGATTAGGATTATCACAACTAGTTTTCATTAGGTTACAGATTAGGTTCTCTTTGCTAGGAATTTTACATTTCATGTTTATTGTAAGATGGTGGGGTTTTTATATTCACAACGCTCATCTTCGCAATTATGCTTCTTTTACTGTTCATTATTCTAATCATTACAGCTCATGCATTTTATCGTAGGTTGCAGTCTTTTCAATAAATATATTGAAAACTGTCTTGCATCTCCTTCATTGCCTGTGTGTGACTGAGACTTGTTGCTAACGTGAGAAAAGGATAACTTCTGTTCCACCACGACTTCCCTGAGAGGTCTTATCTAGAACTCCTTCTTAAGGCTGCCAGAAGTCACCTTTGCTTTCTGCTTGAGAGCTGGGAGGGTGTGGCCGAAAGTTGCGACTTGTTGTAGGAGTGGCTTAGTCACATACAAACAAAAGTGCTGTTTCCCCTAAACCAGCAGTCTCGCCTAGGAGCAAGAGTCCAACTACGACAGAGTGAGCCTGGTGCAAGTTAGTGGGAATGGAGGGGTGACAGAAAATCAAAATAGGCTAGAGAAGGGTGTTCTTTCACCTATGCCACTTTTATTGTTGGATCAGATGGTTACCAGTGGTTGGAGCAAATCTACAGGTTGGAGAGCAGTGCATGAGATGTTTACTCAGCTGTCGCAAGAAATTAAAGAGCACTTCTCAACCTCTGAAGTGAACCAAAAAGAGATACAGGCAACATGTTTAAGTTTGGAGGAGAAAATGTTGAGTTTGGCCCAGCGCACTGATGTGTTAGAGAGTAGGCACAGGAATTAAGCTTAGCAGTAAGTGGGAAACGCAAGTGGAAGCTAAAATAAGGCACATAGAAAAGGAGATGTCAGAGAAACTAGAAAGAATAGAAAATAGCTTAACAATGAATAACATCAGAATTTTGGATGTTAAGGAAGGAGCAGAGGGGGCTGATGTTAAATTATTTGTGATAGATCTGCTGACCAAGGTTTTACCTCAGGCAACCTCCTCTGTGAGTTAGGGGCAGAAATTGAAAGAGTTAATCAGGACCCCTTTAAACTGAATCCAAGGCACAAGAGACATAGGAAGATATTCATCAACTTTCAGTCATATTAGGTCAAAGAGAAAATTCTGTGCATAGCATTAAAAGGAAAAGTCTCTGCAGGTCCAAGAGATTTCATTCAAAATAAGGTCAGATATCTCTTGGGCTATGGAAGGCAGGCAGTGGGAGCTGAGTAAATATATGGCGGATCTTAGAAAAATGGCGGCGGTGGTTCAGTTGAGGTTACCAGCAATTTTGAAAGTCATGTGGGCTAATGAAATGATTAACTTCCTGTTCCCAGAAGATGTGGACAGCTCTTCATAGCCCAGAATGCAACAGGAGGCAAGCAAGGGGTGCAAATCTAGAATTCTATTTAGGAGAAGAACTAAGCCCCTCATTACGAGTTTGGCAGGCCTACCCCGGGACCGCCAAACTTTTGGGGAGGACGCCACGGCCCTGGCAGTGGAGTCCCCTCGAGCGTATTACAATGTTCCTGCCGGGCTAACCTTAAGAGAGCTGAGTGCTATATCGTAGTGCAGAGGGGGGCAACCAGCACCCTGCAAAACAGACAGTGTGCCTTCTGACGGTGCTGGGCATGGGGGCCCCTGCACTCGTCCTCCGCCAGCCTTTTCATGGTTGGGAAATCACCATGAAAAGGCTAGCAGAGAACAAGGTTGTAATCAGCCAGGCGGCGCTGAGTTCAGTGACACCCTGGCTGGCTACAACCAAGACGGCCGTCAGCCCGTCGGGAACAATGTTCCCGGCTGGGACGACAGCTTGCTGGTGGGTCCACCCGACAGGGTCATAATTGGGCAGTTGGACCGCCCGGAGTGCAGAAGTCAGACTGTCAATGCGAGTGTTGTGGTCCTCAGACTGCCACACTCATACTGAAGCCCTTAATGTCTCAGAGTAGTTCCCATAGGTGTGAGCTTGAATTAGCATAGAATGCCAGGAGGAAAGAGTGGGGGGCTCCCGGGGAGCAGGAGGCAGCACACGAGGTGGGGAGCAAGAGTATAAAAACAAAAAAATGTTTCCATTTTGTCTAGGCAGGGTTATAATTATTGGGGAAGATTTGCTTAAAATGGGTTCTCGGAATTATGCCGGCGAAAGGATGACCATGAGGGAGGGCGCTGGATAGTAGCTGAGATTAAGGCCTGGCAGAACTTGTATACGCTAGCTAGTTATTATGGCCTGAATACAGATGACATTTCTTCGTTGTCTACCCTTTTTACTAGTCTTTTGGAATTTAGAACTCCTATCATCCTAGGCGGGGATTTTAATATGTTACTGGATAATAATTTAGGCAGATCCTTGTAATGTTTGGGGCAGGGTAAAGGGGTACTGTAGGAATTACTCATTTTATAGGAAGAAGAATGGACACTATTCAAGGATTGACTATTTCTTTGCTGATAGTGGTGCGGTAGCGAGAATCCTAGACATAGAGTATTTCCCTATTCATATATTAGATCACTCAGCACTATTGTTAAAACTTAAATCGCCAGCAAGAATGCAACTAAGAAGATGGACTGTTAATAGGAGACTATTCTTTCAGCCAGGAATTATACAGGAGATAGGCAAAGGTGCTGGCGATTTTTTTAAGTGGAATTTGACAACTGCCCCATTCGCATAGTGTGGGATACTCTTAAGATCTGGCTGAGGGGGACATTGAAGAGCCCCTCAATTGCTTGGAGGATGAGAGAAAGGATGCAGTTAGCACAGTTGGAAGAGACAGTCACCTTAGAAACAGCTGAAAAAATTGCATGTCAAGGGGGAGAGTAGTAAAAGCCTGGCAGGAAAATTGGAGGATTTACAATCGAAAGTTACGCTGAGGCTAGAAGAAAAAGTATTACAGCAGTCGAAAGCCAGTAGGCTTAGGTAATACATGCAGGGTGAGAGCTGTGGAAAGTTGTTGGCATGTAAGACCAGGATGGATAAGTAACGTAATTACATAAGAAAGGTCAGAGATGAAGAAGAGGATATGGTGGTGGAGGATTCTGAGGGGATAGAAGGTGTCGGAAGCACTGCTGTGCTGCATCAAGTACAACTACTCTTCTGAACTGCTGACGTGGAAGGACTGCTTTTCTGCTGTGCTGTCCTGCTGGACTCTGGCTTTGCACCTCAAGTGATCTCTAAGAGGGCTTGTTTACTTGCCTCCTGTTGCTTGAGTCTCAGGGATATCAAAGCCCCTACCCCTGCTCATATGCCTAGTTGTTTGGAAGTTGACCCAGATACTTGCACCAGAAAAATCAACGCATCTCCATTCTGATTGGAGCAGAAGTGGCAGATCGACCCTGTTGTAGGAGTAGAACCGGCACACCACTCTTGGAAGCAACGCATTGCCTTGAGAGCCTGACACTAGGAACCACGCATCACTGTTGCAGCAGCATGGAGAGGTCAATGTATCCTCTCGACTGTACTGAGAAACCTAGCTCATCGCACTTCAGAACCAACGCATCTCGGCTCTTCGTGTTTGGAAGTGACGCATTGCCACCACTGCGTGAAGAAAATCGATGCATCACCTCAAATGTAGGCCTGACACCGATGCATCGCTCGTCTGTACCCTGCATCTCACTTGTTGGGACCAGGATCAAGGTACTCTTTTCACCTAGCCTGTGTGGCTCTTGTCCTTGGCCTGCACTCCATCACTGTTGGCTTGGACTATTGACTTTGCCCCAGTCTAGCATGACCAGATTACACCCAATGGTACTTACTGCTTCTAAGTGCTAGAACTCTTTTTATTCTTTAAAAATGTATATCCAGACTTCTATGCATTGGATTTTTGGTGTTTCGGTCTTGATTTATTTATAAAAAGATTGACTATTTTTCTAACCTAGTGTGGAGTCTTTTTGGGGTGTTCCCATTTTGTTTCTGTGTGTTGTGTTGCACAAATACTTTACACATTGTCTCTTTAGATAAGCCTGCCTGCTCTGTGCCAAGCTACCAGAGGATGAACACAAGTTACCTTTTAGTGTATCTGACTTACCCTGACTAGGATTGTGGTTCCTGCTTGTACGGGGTGCATACTCTGACAACCAAAAACCCAATTTGTAACATTGGTGGTCTTGAAAAATATACATTGGGCTTCACTGTGATACGGGCTGGCTCTAATGTCTTAGTCTAATGTCTTTACCTGTAAAGTCCCATACATCTGGGTTCAAAGTCTCTCTCAAATCAGTGGTCAAATCCTATGCTGTTCTTATTGGATAAAGTACAAGAGCTTCTTGTTGAACCAATTTAAACTCCACATCCCCATCATGTGTTTGGAATGCTATACCATTTAGTGTGCAGTAGACTGTCCAATTTAACTTGCACAACAAATCTCTTCCTAGCAGATTTCCGAAGCAGGTTTACAGGACTCAAGGACTCCAGTCACCCAAAGCAAACCTGGGCTTTTCTTTAAATTAACCTATTTTTACAGGAACCTGTTCTGAAACTGTAACAGTAATCTGTTTATTACTGACTCCTACAACTTGGATCTTCTTTCGTGAAAGGGGTAGGTCTGGGACTTCCACTTTTCTAAAAGTAGAACGGGTAGCTCCGGTGTCAATAAGAAATGAGACTTGGTAGCTGTAGGAAGCTGGCTCTGTATATACTATATCAAAGTAAGATAGATGTGCACAGAGTCTAGGGGTTCCCTAGAGGCTTAGTAGAAGCTAAAGTAGATAATTCTAATGCTCTCTTTTGTGGTAGGGTGGTTAAGCAGTTAGGCTTATCAGTGGGTAGTGCAAAACATTTGTTGTACACACACACACAAACAATAGAAGAAGCACACACTCAATGACCTAACTCCAGACCAATTGTTTCTTATATAGCGAAAATATATTTTCTTCATTTATTTTTAGAACCACAAGATTCAAGTTGCAGTTAAGTACTTCAATAGATTTGTTTTTCACACATGTATCAACAGTACTTTGTTTGAAATCGGTAAGTAATACAGTTTTGAAATATTGGCAATAATCTGTTTTAAAAATGTATACTGTGCAATTTTCAGAAACAGTTCCTGGGGGAAAGAAATGTTAGATCTTTTTGCAGGTAATTACAACACTTACAGTTTTAGTCTCTGGGTTTTAGGAAGTCCACTGGTTGGGGTTCATGTTAACCTCAAACACCCACCACCAGCAACACGGGCCGGCCAGGTGCAGAGGTGCAAGATTAGACATTTCAAAGTGGGCTCCTATGGAGACAGGGGGTACTCGGAATCAGGCCTGCCTGCAGGTAGGTACCTGCGACTCGGAGGGCAGACCAGGGGTATTTGAAGGAGCACTGGAGGGGACACAAGTAGGCACCAAACAAACACCCTCAGCGCACAGGGGTGCTCGGGTGCAGGGTGCAAACAGGGCGTCAGGTTTCCAATGCTGGTCTATGAGGAGACCCCAGGGGTCACTCAGAGGCAGCAGGCGAGGTCCGGCGGTGTGTCTCATGCACACCACCAGTTGGACAGGGAGGAGGGCCGCCTGCTGAATGTAGGTGCACCAGTTGTCGGTTTCTCCAAGGCCTGGGGGCTGCGTGTGCAGTGTGTCTTTAGGTGTCGGATATCTTCGTCCAGAGCTTTGCGGTCAGGGGATTCCCTTTGCAGGTGTCGTCGTGGAGAGGTCAATCCAGGGTGGGCACTTGCTCGCAACCGCCTGGGGACCCTCTCCTGCTGGGTGGACCACCTGGACACGGGCTGTGGGCGTCGGGTGCACAGGGGTCAGGACTCACACATCCGGAGTGAGGTGGGAGTCCTTGGTTGTAGGTTTTCTTAGACAGAGCTGCTGTCCTCTGAAGATCTTGGTCCTTTTGGGTGCAGGGCAGTCCTCTGGAGTTGGACAGAGGTTGCTGGTCCCGCTAGATGCATCACTGGTCTTTTGCAGTTTCTTTGAAGTAGGAGACAGGCCGGTAGGGCTAGGGCCAAAACAGTTGTCATCTTCCTCCTTCTCTGTTGGGGGTTTCAGCTAAGCAGTCCTTCTTCTTCTTGTAGGTCGCCAGGTTTCTGGTGAGTTGGGTTCAGTGTAGCCCTTAAATACAAGATTTAGAGGCGTTACAGGGGTCAGAGGGCAGCAGCCAATGGCTACACCCTCCTTGTGTCCACTCCCTTTGGGGAGGGGGGCATATTCCTATCCCTATTGGTCCCTGTCCTCCAAACCAAGATGGAGGATTCTGCAGGGAGGGGTCACTTCAGCTCTGGACACCTTAGGGGTGGTCCCAGCTGAAGTGGTCACTCCTCCTTGTTTTGCTTAGGTTTCCCACCGAACTGGCCGCAAAAAGTGGGGCTTTGTCTGGGGGGCTGGCATCCCCACTAGCTGGAGTGCCCTGTGGCACCGTAAGACAAGACTTGAGCCTTTGAGGCTCACCGCTAGGTGTTACAGTTCCTACAGGGGGGAGGTGTGAAACACCTCCACCCAGAGCAGGCTTTGTTTCTGGCCTCAGAGAGCAGAAAGGCCCTCACCCCATGGGGTCAGAAACTCATCTGCTAGTTGCAGGCTGACACAGACGATCCAGTCCTACACTAGAGGATTGGGTAAACTATAGGGGGTACCTCTAAAATGCCCTCTGTGTGCATTTTTAAATAAATCCCACACTGGCATCAGTGGGGGTTATTGTGCTGAGAAGTTTGATACCAAACTTCCCAGTATTCAGTGAAGCCATTATGGAGCGGTGGAGTTCGAAATGTCAAACTCCCAGATCATATACTTAATATGGCCACACTGCGCTTACAATGTCTAAGAATGGACTTAGACACTGTAGGGGCAAATTGCTCATTCAGCTATGCCCTCACCTGTGGTATAGTGCACCCTGCCTTAGGGCTGTAAGGCCTGCTAGATGGGTGACTTACCTATTCCATAGGCAGTGTTTTGTGGGCATGGCACCCTGAAGGTGATGCCATGTCAACTTTGCCTTTTTCTCCCCACCAACACACACAGTCTGCAATAGCAGTGTGCATGTGTGTGGTTAGGGGTCCCTTAGGGTGGCACAACACATGCTGCAGTCCTTAGGGACCCTCCCTGGTCACAGGGCCCTTGGTACCACTGGTACCTTTTATAAGGGACTTATCTGTGTGCCAGAGGTGTGCCAATTGTAGAAAAAATGGTACATTTTTAGGGGAAGAACACTGGTGCTGGGGCCTGGTTAGCAGGATCCCAGCACACTCTCAGTCAAGTCGGCATCAATATCAGGCTAAAAGTGTGGGGGGTGGGAGGAAACTGCATCAAGTGCCAGTTTCCTACAGCAGCCATTTGCCTCACCTTTTACAAATGGTCTACTGTGGTCTACCTCTAAGACTGCACTAAATATGCAATGTTCCTCCCCATTCAGGCACCGTCACTCTGCTTGTCGGAGCCAAAGCTCTCACCACAGAGATCTGTTGAAATGGGTTCTGGTTCTGGGTTTGTAATGGGTTTTTATTTACTCTGGGCTTTTGATTTGTGTTCAATTTTGGGATTACCCACATATTGTGAGGCCATCAGGGCTTGTGGGTCCTTCATCACTGGAACCTCTGTCTGCATTGGCTCTTGTAATTGCTGAACGGGTACATTCTGCATCTGATTTCTCCTTGCATTTGGTTATTTCTACTCATTCCATCTGGATTCAGTCTATACGCCCTCTTCCAATGCCTGATCTTGTTACAGAAATGAAAAGGAGTTATTTTCGTCAACGTTGCAACATCTACACCAGAAGTCAAATTAATTCCAACTCCTCAGTCTCTACCCTGAGAACCAGCCATACCTCCTTGAACATCTTCTATTCCATCTGGAAAACCAATTCCCTGCATTTCACCAACACTTCTTGCAAATGACTGATTCTGAAAACGTTTCTGTGCCCATTTTGTCTGGGCTAACATATACTTTTCCTTAAGCTTCCTTTGCTTCATCTCCTGGCGGAACAACTCTGCCCTTCAAGAAAGTAATCACCTCATATTTATCCATAACAATAGGAGATGGTGCATTAGTGTGGACATTTCTCTGTGGCTCTGAACTTGGCCAATGTACAGCAAGTTTGCATTCTGCCCACAAATCATTTGGAACAGCAATATCAAGGAACGTATTCAAATCAGTCCACAGCACTTTGAAAGTTTTAACACACTTTCAGCTTGGATGTACCATTGCATAGGTTTCTCTCTCAATTTTGAAAAATTGTTTGTAAATGCTGCAAAATCTCCTCTATTCAATGGCACTCTCCAGCTGGTCTCTCTCTCAATGGATAATCTGAAGCTTCTCCGTCATCTGGGGGACCTTAAGGTGGCTTTCCTTTTACTCCAGCTGCCTCTGATTGTTTCTATTTCTTTTCATGTTTCTTTGTCTATTTGCTCTATAATTTCTCAAAATCACTTCATTTTCAAATACATTTCACTAATTCAGTAATGTGTAATCGCATTCCTGATGAACGCTTTGTCTGAACTGCTTCAATATTTAATTGTCCCCTGAAACCGTTCTGCAAATGGGCACTTTTTGAAAGATCAACTCAACATTTTCTGCCCAAATCAATCAATTTATCCTGTGTAGTTGTTGCACGCCTAGTAATTTTTTTGCTCAAATAGATTAATTCTTTTTCTTGGTATTGATTCATATGATTAAGATCTAAACATCTTCTAATTATTTCTTCTAATTCTGTTTTTAATCTCATAACTTCGGTGCTGTTCATGCAACAATCTGTGAATTCTGCAACGTTGGAATACATCCGGTTGCAGGTGGTGCTCCTCCAACAGCTCCTTGAATACCATATTTGGAACAATATTAATCGGAGCAGTTGCTTTGCGAATCTGTACTGGCTGTGCTGTTATTACTCTAGGGTCAGGTGCTGGTGAAGCCATAATATAACCAGTAACACTCTAACACGGCAGTCTGAATTTGGGCAGGTGCATTATTAGGTATAACAGATTGTACAGGATAGGTCATAACTGGCTGTGCTCCTCTGAAATGGTTTCTCAATCTGAATCACATTCAGGTCAACAGGGGCTGAGCAACTGACACATTACATGTCAGAGTACTCTCAGTATTTGTCCATAAGGTGGTGAATGCGCAGCTAATAATTCTTCCAGTATATAATCTCCTGAATCACTAGCAGAGTCTGAATTCTTTTAATCTTTTTTTATCTTTTTGTCCCTTAACTTTTGACCTTTACAGTTTCTCATGTTTCTCAGCTTTCTCATTAGTAATCACAGGATATAATCTAGTTTCCTCTACCTCACCTTTCCTCCATCTTTGTTGTTGCTCACCCCATATTGCATCTGCATAATTTCTCACAATTCTCTTTTTCATTTCCGAAATGACTCTCTTTCTCTAGAGTGCGCCATTTTCTCCCAAGCACTTAGGGCCAGATGTACAAAGCTTTTTTTCTTGTCGCAAACGCCCCAATTCACAGAATATGACTGTTTGGGACAAGAAAAAAAGCATTTCCCAATGTACAAACCCAATTTTGTGATTCAGTAATCTTGTTACCGAATCGCAAAAAGGGTTTGCGAGTCGCAATTAGGAAAGGGCGTTCCAGGGCGTCCCTTGCTAATTGTGAGTCACAGTGGTATGTATGATGGTTTTGTGACCGTGAATGCGGTCGCAAAATAATCGCAGTGAACACCAATTTCAAATTGGTGTTAGCCCATTCGCAAGTAGGAAGGGGTCCCTAGGGGACCCCTTCCTCTATGAGAATGGAAGAGAAATCTTTTTTTCAGAGCAGGTAGTGGTCCCATGGACCACTGCCTAATCTGAAAAAATGAAAAGTAGACTTTTCTTTTTTTTTGTTTAAAATGCATCCCATTTTCCTTTTAAGAAAACGGGGTGCATTTTGAAAGAAACTGCTTTATTTAAAAAGCAGTCACAGACATGGGGGTCTGCTGTCCCCAGCAGGTCACCACCCCTATGAGTGCAGCCATTCCCAATGGGGTCACAAATTGTGACCTACCTTATGAATATTGATGAGGTGGATCATTTGCGACCCCACTGGGAATCGCTAACAGTGTACTTAACACTGTTGTACATTTTGTTTTGTGACTAGCAATTTGCGATTCCCAAACGGATCGCAATTTACTATTCGCAGAACAAAAGGTCGTACATCTGGCCCCCAGTGCTTCAAATTGTGTAAGTCTAGGAGGTGGCTTCATGTCACAAAGCTTGTCTCTTAGGCCCTCATTATGAACATGGCAGTCCGTTCCACTCCACCGGCGGTGGCGGTAGAATCCGCCAACAGAGGAGCGGCCCGGACCGCCAAATAATGAACCAAACAAAACACACGCATCCCGCGCACCACCCACTGCCAGGAAAGGAGTCCTGCTGATGACGGAAGAGTCCGCCCACAGGCCATCGGACAGGCCCAACCCGTCCATCCAATTATGAACCACCATTCCGCCGCCAGTTCCGGGGCGGGACCCACCGTCACACAAAGCCAGGCGGAAAAGAAACAAAAAGAAGGAAACACTCACCAGAGGTCAACAAAACGTGCAGCGGCAGCCATGGACAGAGAGCTGCAGATCATGCCATTCTTGCTCCTTGCCATATATCTACATGACCGAGACCGCCGAAGAAGACGACGACGGTAAGTATCACAACCTACGACACAAGGGAGGAAAGGGCAAAGTTACATATACCCACCCACCCCACAACGCCCCCCAACCCTTGCCAGCAGCACAAGTCAGACACCCCACACCAAGAGGGACGTACCCGACCGAAGGCCACTGCAGCTTGGCCATAGTACCTACAATAGCCCCATACCCATAAATAATTTAAACAAACACCAGGGTGGAACTGCGTGCAGCCCAAACACAGGCCACACAGAAACTTTATTATGTAGCTCAATGAGCGAAATGGTACCAACAGGGCCAATGGCCAGTCCTTCAAAAGTCATTTGTCCTTGGCCACAACTGGCCACACCTGACTCCCACAAGTGCTGGGTACTCCACTGAACGGGGCATAATATGGGGATCCAGGCACCTCACGGAAGGGGGGTGGGGATTTACGACAGGGGTGGGACTTTGACTTGCGTGAGGATGTTGGAGGGTGGGTGGGCTTCTCCTTTGAGGGGAGTGGGGGCTGTTTGGCTCGAGTGGAGCTGGATGGCTTAGGCTCCGAGCGGGCCTTCTTCTTCACCGGAGAAGGGGCACGGGAATGGGAAGGCTGGACCGGGGTAGGCTGCGATGTGGAAGGAGCAGAAAGGGCAAGGAGGTGGGCACATTTCAGGACAAGACGGGGTGGGCCAGTGGGTTCAAACAGGTCTGCACGGGAGAGGAAACTTTTTTGGGAGCAATTGGGGTGGGCGTGGATGAGGGCGTGGGAGTGGAGGCAGAGGGAGTTGATGTATGGGGTGTAGGTGTGCGTGTAGTGTGTGCAGGTGGCTGCTCAGTATGCTGTGGTGTGGTGGATGTCTGATGGGTGGGTGTCTTGGTGCGTTTGAGTGTTTTGGGAGGTGTGGTTGGCACAGTGGGAGAAGACAGACAGCTAGTGTGGATGTATGTTGGATGGGTGTCTGCAAGTCGGGTGAGTGTGCTGCATGTGTCAACTACAGTGGAGGTGGTGAGTGCAGGTGTGGTGTATGGGGTGCATGTATGGCTGTCTGCTATTGTGGTGAGTGCAGGAGGAGGAGCAGTAACAGTGAGTGAAGGTGCAGTGCATGAGGGTGTGGATGTAGAGGGGACAGACAGGGAGGTGGAGGAGGCAGGAACACTGGGGGAAGTGGACGTTGTGTGTGCAGGTGTCTGTTGGCTGTGTGAATGCTTGTGGTGGGAGGTGTGGTGATTGTGTTTGGAAGTGTGCTTCTTGTGTGTTGATGTGCCTGTAAGCGGGTCTGATTGTGTGCTTTGGACGGGTGAAGGGAGTGGGGTGCTGGAAGGGGTAGAGGAGGTTGGAGGGGGGACGGAATGGCCAGGGAAACTGGCTGCCGTCCAAGAGGAAGCTAGAGCCTGAAAAGATCTCTTTAGGGCAGACACAGCACCGTGAATGCCATCCAGATAGGCATTGGACTGCTGCACCGCAGAAGCCAGACCCTGGATGGCATTGACGATGGTTGTCTGCCCTACAGAGATGGTTCTCAGGAGGTCAATAGCCTCCTCTGTGAGGGCAGCAGGGCTGACTGGGGCAGGGGAGGAGGTGCCTGGGGCGAAGGATACGCCCACCTTCCTGGGTGGGCGGGCACGGGCAACTCGGTGGGGAGCAGAAGGGAGGGTGCTGATGGTATGGGGGGTGGCGGAAGATCTCACGGTGGTGGACTAGTGTCCGCCACTGCCGGAGGACCCCCATCGGAGGAGGTCTCAGAGTCACTACCTCCTGTGGTAGTAGCCTCCCCTGTGGAAGTCCCCTCGCCCTCCCACCCGCTGGTCCGCTGGGCGTCCGTTGTCTCTGCCTCTGAGGATCTGTGGGCCGCTGCCTTCCCACTTGCCGGTGCCTCAGCTCCCTCGCCTGATGTTGATGCTGTACCAGACAAACAAAAGACAAACACAAGAGAACAGGGATGGGAGACAAAATAGGAGAGACACTTGTAAGTAGCTGAATGCTGATACACAATGGCCAGACATACATCTACCCAGCAGACACACCCAACAGGCAGCACTGTGCACTAGGCCCATGGCAATGGCCCTGACTACTGAGCAGTATACTGACCTACACCCATATCCTGAAATTGTATTGGAGCTGAGGTAGGTGAAACCTGACAGGGACACCCCTACACCCTTTGGGGAGCAGACAGTAGCTGGACACCAGTCAAAATCCCTGATCTAAGCACCATGAGCCCTATTGCACACACACTCATCCTTCCAGGCTGAAGTATGGGCTGTGAGTACTCACCCCCTTGTGACTGCTTGCAGCCTTCAAGCGCCCATCCAGGTCTGGGTACGCTACCGCCAGGATCCTTCGCATGAGGGGGGTCAGTGCCCGACAGGCACCCCTTCCACGTTGGGAGGACTTCCCCAGCTGGGCCTCAGTGATCTTCCGTGCCCAGTGCTGCAGGTCCTCCCACCTCTTTCAACAGTGGGTGCTCTGCCGGTTGTAGACACCCAGGGTCCGTACCTCCTTGGCGATGGCATGCCAATGTGCCCTCTTCTGGTGGGCGCTGACCTAGTAGGGTGACACAGAAATGGGACACAGAGGTCACGCACCTGCACAATGGCAACAGCTGGCAGATTGTCAGACATAGGACAGACAGTACTCCCAGACATGCAGGACAGTGGCACGCAGCATTCCATGCACCAAGCCCCATCCTGGCTAGCAGGAGCATACCTCTGTGCAATCCACTCCATCCATCACTCACACAGTGCCCCCTAAACCCGGACTCACCTGTACCTCTGGCCGTCCGTAGAGTCTTCCGTACAAGGGCAGGACCCCTTCCACCAGTTTCTCCAGTTCTTCCTGGGTGAAGGGCGGGGCCCTTTCTCCTGCACCACGTGGAACATCCATAGCCAGAGGCAGGCGACAGCAGTTCACAGAGTGGAGTACCTGTCCGCACAAGATCAGGGAGTCAAGTGATCAAACGATGATGAACGTGTGTACGTTCCGCGGCGGTATGCACCGTTACCGCCGGCGGCGATCATGATACGCCAGAATTCCCCATTGGCATCCATGATAGCCAATGAGGGTGCGAACAGCGGTCAACACCGCCGTACGCTGTGACGTCAACCGCTAGCGGTATTAGGTCACTTCTACAACAAAGGGGCAGAACTACAGTGGGCAGACCTTTTGCCATCTTCTACGCAACTTGAAATTCATATTACTCACAATGCTGGGCCTACTAGCCATAAGAAGCACCTAGGTCTCTATCCATTGAGTATATAATCACACATGATTTACTCTGTTCCCTCCTAGTGATGTACATTTACATCTGTCAGGTTGCAGTTATTGTACAGACACTACTATGAAGAATGCAGTGCATGTATGTAGCAAATATGCCAGTGTATGTGTGCACATCACTCCTTTTTCTTACCCCTCATAGGTACCGACCCTTCTGGCATGGAAGGGCACCATCACTGTACAGACCACTTGTGGATATGGGGACCATGGTGGAGCGTCAGATCATAATCACCTACAGACTCACACGTGCAGCTATTCAGGACCTATGTGCATTACTGGATCCTGCACTGACTCCCAGAAATCGTAATCATCATGCCATTCCAACTGAGGTGCAGGTGCTCTCCGCACTCCATTTCCTGGCCACAGGCTCTTTTCAAGTGACAGTGGGCATGGGTGCTGGTTTCTCACAGCCAATGTTCAGCCAAGTACTGACAAGATTTCTGAATGCATTTGTACAACATCTGCAATCCTATGTGCAATTCCCCCAAAGTGCTGGCCTCCCTGCCATCAAGTCTGACTTCTTTGCCTTTGCAAACATTCCCCATGTCATAGGTGCCGTCGATGGCACCCACATAGCTAACATCCCCCCAAGAGTAAGTGAACAGGTGTACAGAAACAGGAAGAACTTTCACTCCATGAACATCCAATTGGTATGTACTGCAGACCAGTACATATCCCATGTGAATGCCATGTTTCCGGGTTCTGTCCATAATTCATTTGTTTTGAGGAACAGTAGTGTGCCACAGAGGATGGAACAACTACAAGAGGACAGAGGGTGGATCATAGGTAAGTTTGCCTGTCACTAACTGACACATTGCTGAGAAGCAGCCTGTCTGACTAAGGGGCATAACAATGACAACTCTGTATTGCACCATTTCTCTAGGTGATTCTGGCTATCCAAACTTGCGTTGGCTTCTGACACCAGCGAGGAATCCCAGTATGGATGCAGAGAGGAAATACAATGAGGTCCATGGATGTACTAGGAGGGTGATATAGCATACTATAGGTCCCCTGAAGGCTAGATTCCGGTGCCTACATATCTCTGGGGGTTCTCGGGCCTATGGGCCTGATAAGGTGTGTAGAATAGTGGTGGCCTGCTGCATGCTGCACAACGTGGCAGTGAGACATTTAATCCCCTTTTTGGAGGTGGAGGGTGCTATAGGTCCTGATCAGTTACCGCAGAGAGATGAGGAGAGTAATGGTGAGGATGAGGAAGGGGAAGATGTCAATTCCAGGAACCAACTGATACAGCTCTACTTCCAATAACTGTGTGGGACCTAAGCCTGTAAATGTGGTTAGTGACTGATACTGTAAGTGTGCCATGTCATCTAGGGGGAATTGGTCAGGATAGGCGAGACATGGACCTCTTCAGCATGGTACTGTCAGACAATATATGCATTCCCTCCTTGCCTAATTTGAAACACACATTACCACCACCATGCACAAATTGACAATAAAGTTGTTCCCTGCCAGTTGCATCCATACTCCACTTTGTTTAACATTAAAGACAGGGGACAGTGTTACAGGTGAGATATGTGGTTTATTGGTGGAATGCAGTGAAATGTGCTATGTACAGTGATGGAAGTCGTAGTGGTTGGGTGTCCTCAAAACCAACTTGGTGGCAGGCCTGTTTGATGTCATAGGGGGGTCCTATTTGTAGTTTAGTACTTTATTTAGCCCTCAGCTAAGTGTAGTTGGTGAAGGGTGGGATGGTTGCTTGGCAGTAGTAGCAGTGTCAGTTGTTGGAGTGGGGCTTGTTCTTAGCTGGGTTTCCATTGCCATATCTTGGCCTGAGACTATGTTTGGACGCCTGCTGTGGAGCTTCTTGGGGTGGCATGGTTGGGCCTTGTGATTCCTGGGAGGGTATTTCCTGTGCTGTTTCAGCTGCTTGGGTCATCTGTTGCTGGTTGTCCAGGGCTGTTGTGGGGGCCTCTTGTCCGGTGTGGGTGTCTGATTGTTTGTTGACCAACTGCAGCAGTGCTTAAGCAGTGGTGGCCATTATGGCATTGTGTTCTTTCCACTGCTCCATGGCCTGTTGGTGTTGTTCCAGCTACATCCTCAGACTTTGCTCCAGGGTGGATACAATCTGTACCAACCTGTCTTAGGTATGTTGGTAGGTCCCCAATACCTCTGCAATAACATCCTGGGCTGCTGCATCTGTCCGGTGCCCTACCCCATGACCCACTGGGGCACTTTACCTTGCCCTGGCCCCCTGTGTCCCCTGCGCAGGTCTTGATGTGCCACTTGTACTAGGGCCCTCGTCTTCCTGCATGTTGGGGGTGGGCGACTGTGGCCTCTGTAGCTGTGTTCCACCTGTTTGTGCCCTGGGTCCACTGGTGTGGGTACGCCTCCCCTGGCCTGCTGGTTTTGACTGGGTGTTAGGGGTGACAGTGTATTCCTGGGTAGGGCTGCTGCATGGTGAGCATCCAGGGCTGTGTGAGGTGCCTGCCTGCTCATCAGTGTCCAGGGATCCTTCACCAGTGTCTTGTGATGTGCCTTTGTCTCCCTGGAGTGCTGTGGCACTCCTTGTCTCCTCCATTAGGGTTGCATGGGTGGTGGTGCCTGTTGGTGGACATAGAAATGTATGTTACATATGCATGAGGGTTTGAGGTGTACTGAACTGTGCACTTTTGTGCTGGTGTGCCTTTCAGTGGCCTTCCAGGGTGCCTTTGTGAGGTGGTCATTGCATTTAGTGGCAGTGGTGGGGTTACATTGTGGTGGGGGTTATTATTCCATGGTGGGTACGTGCAGGGGTGGGTGGCTGTGCACGGTGAGAGTGATGTGGGCCTGGTAGCGAGTTGTGGGTGATGCGGGGTGGTGGATGTGGTGGGTAAAGGCTGGGTGGGGTGTGGGTCTAGGTGGGTGTGGGTGGGGTGGGGTGGTGCATGCATTACAGGTATGGTGTATATGGGGTAATTGTAGATGACTTACCCAAGTCCATTCCTCCAGTGAGTCCTGTGAGTCCCTCTGGGTGCAGGATGGCGAGTACCTTCTCCTCCCAGTCTGTGTAGTCGGGTGGGGTTGGTGGGGATCCTCCCCCAGTCTTCTGCACTGCAATGTGGTGCCTGGACGCCATGGCCTGGACCTTCCCCCGCAGGTCGTTCCATCTCTTGTAGATGTCGTCCCTGGTGCGTGGACGGTGTCCCACAGCATTCACCCTGTTCACAAGGGTCTTCCACAGCTCCATTTTCCGTGCGATTGGTGTGTGCTGCACCTTGGACCCGAATATTTGTGGCTCCACTTTTAGGATCTCGTCCACCATGGTCCTTAGCTCCCTTTCGGTGAAGCGAGGATTTTTTTGGGGGGACATGGTGAGGGAGGTGGATGGCGTCGGGACTGGGGACGGGGTTTGGGTGCTCCTGTGTGGGTCGCTATGTGTGTCCTGTCTGCTGGCGTTCTCTGTCTGGCCCTGGTGCTCTCTGTTTTCTGGTCCTGGTTTCGTTGCAAGGGATTGTGGGGTGTGTCTTGGGGTGTTTTATGGTGTTCTGGATGTGTGTCAGGTGTGTGGGTGCTAGGCCTAGCCAATGTGTGCACTGGATGCTGTTGGGCCCACTTGCCGCCCGTGGCAGTCGCAGCCGCCAATGATTGTCCAGCCTCCATTGTCCGCCAAGGTGATTTGTGCATCATTATTTGGAGGGCAGGATGTGGGTGTGCTTGGCGGTGGCGGGGTGGGGTGGGCCGGGATTCCCGCCGACAGGGTCCTGGCGGGGAGTGGTGGTCTGGGAATTTTTAGCAGGGTGGGTTGTTCGATCATTATATGGCGGGTTTCCATTCGCCACCGCCGGCGGGATTCTGTTCACCGCTGCCATGGCAGTCGGCATTCTTTCCTGCCATGTTAATAATGACCGCCTTAGTCTGTCAATAATTTTCAGTTCAAATTGACCCCATCTTGGAAAGCTCAATGGATCCTCCTTATCAGTAATCTTGCACCATTGACAAAGCCATACACATGTATGCAATCCTACCTCTACCATCATATGACAAGCAGATGAGAAAAATGTATCTTTTCCATAACTTAATGTTATCAAAGAATGGGTTGTCATCTGTCAGAACCATTTCTTTTTCGAAATGGTCCATGTAAAGGCAGGCCAAACTAGGTGCAAATGTGCTCCCCATTGAGGTACCTTGTATCTGTAGGTAAAAGTTTTTGTTGAATTCAAAGAAGTTTCTGGTTAGTGCCAGATAGGCGAGGTCCAAGACAAATTCTTGAGGAGTGATGGAATCCCAAGTACTATCATTCAGCAGATTGCTGATGACTTCTAAAGTTGCTTCCTGTGGGATGTTAGTGTAAAGGGATTCAATGTCCAGTGTGACCAGTTGTTCCTGATCTTTATCAAACTCTAAGTTGTTTAATACTATCAGAACATCTTTGGTGTCTTTAAGGTAAGTGGGGATCCTTTTCATGTATGGTTGGAGGAACCAATCGCAGAACTGAGATAGGGGTTCCAGGATGGATCCGATCCCTGATACTATCGGTCTCTCTGGTGATGGATGCTTGTTCTTATGAATCTTTGGCAAAATATAGAAGTAAGGAGTTTTGGGATCTGCTTGGTTAAGAAAAGCTGCCTCATGTTTGATTATCCAGCCATTTTCTATGCCCTTCCTGTTTAGAAAGGTAATCTCTTCTTTTATTTCTGATGTAGGGTCCTTGGACAGTTTCTTGTAGTGATAGTTGTTTCCTAGTAAGCATAGGCACTTCTTCTCATACATAACCTTTGGCATTATGACTATGGCACCTCCCTTGTCGGCTGGTTTCACAACGTTTGAGGGGTCATTACTCAGGTCATTTAGAGCTGCTAATTCCAGCGTACTGATGTTGTGAAAAACCTCATTCTGGTCTGTTCGCAGATTGTCTATTTTTCGGCTAACTGATTTCTCAAAAGCCAGTACTTGGGTTAGCATTTGTTGACATGGGGGGGTGAACTTGGATTTGGGACGTAAACCTGTGTTCCTGTCCTGCCTGATGGTGGGTTCGGGATGGTTTAGGAAGAAGGTTTTTAATCTTATCTTTCGGAAAAAGTCCGCCATCTCAATTCTCAACTTGAAAATGTCCAGTTTAGGTGTGGGGACGAAACCCAGGTCCTTCTCTAGTGCTTTTAGCTCATTATCTTTCAATGTCTTAGGGCTCTGGTTAATGATGGTAGTAGATCCATTGCTTACGTCTTGCTTGTGCTGGGGGTCTCGTTGTCTGGTAGTACCTCTCCTAAATTCCAGCTCACTCCCTTTTTCCTTCCCCTCCCTCGTCCAGGGCCTTTCCCCAAAAAAGGAGCATTAGGGTAAGCCCAGGTGACCGGTGGTGCAGGATACACTGGGGGTTGAAAATGGTTGGGTGGCCCGTAAGGGGAGGGCCAAACCCAGGGTGGCATATTCTGTGGAGGGGCCTGGGGGCCTGAATAAGGGGTGAACCAATTGTTCTTTGGGTTACCCCTTCGAACACGTCTCAGGCGTGAGGGCTGTGTGTGATCCTTCTCAGAGTCGGAGCTCGAGTAGCCCCCGGAGGATGTGTCGGATGGCAAGGGAGACTTTGCAACGTAGTCATCCTTGGAATATGGGTGTACCTTCTCTAGTGAGAACCTCTCTAGGTCTTTCTGTAATTTTGCAATTTTGCGTTGTGTGAGGTAGCCTTTATATTAATTGATTGTTTTGTTGGTCTCATCTAGTTTCTTTTTAAAGGCAGTGGTTGTCAGACCGGTCTTCAGATTGTTTTCTGCTGTCTTGAGCTGTACCATCAAGGTCTCTGATAGCCCGGAGGCTGTTCTTATAATTAGGATCAGCCAATCTCGTGTGCACTTCCAGGCTATCAGTGACCAATCCTTTCTAAATTCCCTGTCTTCAAGGAAAATACGTGGTTCAGTGGTTACAAGTAGTCCATTTGGAGCTGCGTTGTTGCGCAGATACTGCGTTAGAAGGCCCCATGTAGTATTGCTTGTTTATGTGTTCTTTTGAGTTCTATGAGTGTATTCCAGTCGCCCAATTGGGCTATTGTCCTTGTCAATGAAGAGTCACCTAGTAGTGATGGAGCTGAGAGGATTGCCTGGAGCTCCTCCTCGCTGTAAGCTAGTCCTTCTGCCATATCCAAAGTAAATGTCGCTAGTGCTTCCCTTAATGGTGACCACTAAGTGGTAGCTATACATATAAGACTCTCTTAAGCAAATCTAGAGTGTCGCAGGGTGCTCCTTACTAGAGTTGCTCTCCACTTAAACTTGGGAACTACCCAGAGTTCTCTATTCTTTTTTGCGTAATTTATGCGGCACTCTAACCCTGAAAGGGATTTGTTTTGACTTATACTGGGTGCTCCCTTGTGTCTGGTCAAAGCTAAACCTCTCTGATGAGCTCTAATGAGAGCGAAACACATGTCAGGGGTTGCTTTTACTAATTCCAGGTTGGCTTGGACGGTATTTTACCAGTCCAAAGCTGTAATACTGTGCCTGGAGTGGTAAATGGCTTTTGTCATTTTGCAGCTCGGCAAGGTTGACACTGTGTCAAACCTATGCTTAAAGACTTTGCTGTACAAATGGCAAAATACTTTGTCACTATTTAGCTCAGCATGGATAGCACTGTGCTGATCCAATGCTTAAAAACTTTGCTAGATAAACAGACATTTGAGGTGAGAAAATCTAGAGTGTCGCTGGTGTCGAAGGGTGCTCCTTACTAGAGCTGCTCTCCACCTAAACTTGGGAACTACCCAGAGTTCTCTATTCTTTTTTGCGTAATTTATGCAGCACTCTAACCCTGAAAGGGATTTGTTTTGACTTATACTGGGTGCTCCCTTGTGTCTGGTCAAAGCTAAACCTCTCTGATGAGCTCTAATGAGAGCAAAACACGTGTCAGGGGTTGCTTTTACTAATTCCAGGTTGGCTTGGATGGTATTTTACCGGTCCAAAGCTGTAATACTGTGCCTGGAGTGGTAAATGGCTTTTGTCATTTTACAGCTCGGCAAGGTTGACACTGTGTCAAACCTATGCTTAAAGACTTTGCTGTACGAATAGCAAAATACTTTGGGGGTCATTCTGACCTCGGCGGTAAAAGGCGCTTACTGCTGGTCAGAAGACCGCCATAACACCGCTGCGGCCGCGGTAAACCGCCACGGTCATTCTGACCCGCAACTGGCAAACCGCCAAAAACCCGACATCCACAAAAGTCCGCCACACCAAAGGTCAGCGAAAAAATGGCGATGACCAAACCTCCACCGTCACGGCAACAGAAATACGCCCATGCCATTACGACCCACGAATCCACGCGGCGGTCTTTCAAACGCGGTATTCCATTGGCGGTACACACCGCCGCAGTCAAAATACACACACCCTTACAAAACACAACCACATTGGACAATTTGAAATACACACACCTGATACACATACACACACCACTCCCACACACTCAATACAATATAAAACACACACCCACATTACCCACAAACCCTTACTTCCACAATTGCGAATCAAGGACAGAGAGAGACAGCACTGCTTAGAGTAGACCATCACACAGAGGCTAATCACAACATCACCCACACAATTACAACGCACAAAACACCATACACCACCACACACATCACACTCCACAACACATACAACATCCCTCACCTCATCCACACCACCCCATGGCACCCCAAAGACACCCCAGGTTCTCTGACGCAGAACTCAGGGTCATGGTGGAGGAAATAGTACGTGTAGAGCCCCAGCTCTTCGGGGCACAGGTGCAGCATACAACAATTGCTAGGAAGATGGAGCTATGGCAAAGGATAGTCGACAGGGTCAACGTGGTGGGACAGCATCCACGCAATCGGGAGGACGTCAGGAAGAGATGGAACGACCTACGGGGGAAGGTGCGTTCCATGGTATCAAGGCACAACATTGCGGTGCAGAAGACTGGCGGCGGACCCCCACCTACTCCCCCAGAATTCACAGCATGGGAGGAGGAAGTCTTGCACATCCTGCATCCTGAGGGCCTTGCAGGAGTAGGTGGAGGAATGGACTCTGGTAAGTCAAATCTTAACTACTACTTCCCACCCCCACCCCATCTGCATGCCAGCACATACCCCCACCCTCACCCCCACCCCCATCACACCAACTCCTTCCAAATGTACCACCATCACAACCCACCCATCCCAACACCTAGACCTGCATGCGACCACAAAGCATGGACACCCATCACCAAAGCATGCCCACTGCACATAACCATCTCCCCCACAAGCCACCCTCACAAAAGCCCCCACACGGGAATGCCTGCACTTGGGTACACGGACACCCATCCATCCCACGAAATGCCACACACAGAACCAATAACCATACCCTTATACCCCTGCAGGACCCGAACGCCACCACACTGCCGCAGAGGGTCCAGAGATGTCCATCCCACCCCCAGAAGAGGCCCCCAGCGATGACAGCAGCTCTGTCGACCTGGACCCAGATGACCAGCCCGGCCCATCGGGGACCTCTGGACAGTCGGTTCCCCACAGACAGCCACAGGCTACACCAGACCTAACCCCCTCTGGGAACACCAGCACAGCTCCCACCCAGCGGGCCCATGCCTCTGTCTCCAGGACACGTCAATCAGCGGTGTGTCCGCCACTGCAGGGCACCCAGGTTGACCCACAACCCCAACAACAACAGGGAACTGGGGGCAGTGGTAGTGGGCACACCGTCCAGGAGACAGAGGACCAGGGAAACAGGGGAACTGGGAGGGCTGCTGTGCGACAGGGGGGGGACAGGCCCAGGGAACCGACTCTCCAAGAGGCCCTCACCACCATCATGGGAGCATACCACCACTCCCAGGAGACGATGGCGACGGTACTGGCCAGGTTCCAGGAGATCCAGGCACAGCAGGAGGAACGGTACATGGGGTTCAGAGAGGAACTGAGGAACATCGGTTCCGCAATGGGGACCATCGTCCTGGCCCTTAATCAGATAGTCACCACATTGCGGGACCATGTGGCACCCCAAAGGGCCCCTGTCACTAGCCCAGGCCAGGAACAGCCTACCACCTCCGCCGGCGCTAGTGGACAGGAGGCCCCCACACAATGTCAGGCCACCAGAACCCCACCTACTGCTGAAGAACAACCACCCCGCAAGCGGAACCTGAGATCACACAAGAAGACAGAGTAGGATTGCAAGACCCCCGCCAGCATAAGATACCCCCTGATGTCATCCCACTGTCCCACATTGTCACCCTGTCCAACCTTGAACTGCCCCTGCTCCATCCTTCCACAGGCATATGGACAATGCACCTGTGAAACTGAGAACTGGACTCTGCCATGGACATTTCTCCACCCCCACCCATCACCGTTTTACTATCATGTACCTATATGTAGCACTTATAATAAATCACTTATTGCACTTACAATTACAGGAGTCTGCTTTTATTTTACTATTATGTATCACACATAACGGTGCAATTATGTTCTGTTACATTGTAATGACAACATACCAATGACAACAAGCTGTAGTCCATGGGCAAACAAAGCAGAAGTCACGCAGTTGGTCAAACAGCTCTGAAAAGTGAAGGGAAAGTCACAATTCAGTTAAAAGGAAATGGTGGGAAACACAGAAAGTAGAAACGCAGGAGGCCTGAAGTAAATGTAAAATGGCGTGGGTGAATCTTACCTGTGTGCTACTGAAAATACTGTTGTATAACTGTATCCCTGTTGTCCGTGTCATCCCTGTCGTCTTCCTCCTCTTCACTCTCCACAGGCTCCACAGCTGCTACAACACCACCATCTGGACCATCCTCCTGCAGGAAAGGCACCTGGCGTCGCAATGCAAGATTGTGAAGCATACAGCAGGCCACGATGATATGGCACACCTTCTTTGGTGAGTACATTAGGGATCCACCTGCCATATGCAGGCACCTAAACCTGGCCTTCAGGACCCCGAAGGTCCTTTCTATTATCCTCCTAGTTCGCCCATGGGCCTCATTGTACCGTTCCTCTGCCCTTGTCCTGGGATTCCTCACTGGGGTCAATAGCCAGGAGAGGTTGGGGTAACCAGAGTCACCTAATAACCACACACGGTGTCTCTGTAGCTGTTCCATCACATAGGGGATGCTGCTATTTCGCATAACATACGCGTCATGCACTGACCCAGGGAACTTGGCATTCACATGGGAGATGTACTGGTCTGCCAAACAGACCACCTGGACATTCATAGAATGATAACTCTTTCTATTTCTGTACACCTGCTCACTGCCTTTGGGGGGTACCAAAGCCACATGGGTCCCATCAATGGCACCAATGATGTTGGGGATATGTCCAAGGGCATAGAAATCACCCTTCACTGTAGCCAAATCATCCTCCTCAGGGAAAACAATGTATCTCCGCATGTATTTCATCAGGGCAGACAACACTGTGGACAAAACCTTAGAAAACATAGGCTGAGACATCCCTGATGACATGGCCACTGTTGTCTGAAAAGACCCACTTGCCAAAAAATGGAGTACTGAGAGAACCTGCACCAGAGGGGGAATCCCTGTGGGTTGGCGGATGGGGGACATCAGGTCTGGCTCCAGCTGGGCACACAGTTCATGAATAGTGGCTCTGTCAAGCCTGTAACGAAGTATAATATGTCGTTCTTCCATTGTCGACAGGTCCACCAGCGGTCGGTACACGGGAGGATTCATCCTTCTCCTCGCAAGTCCCAGCGGACGGTGCCTAGGAAGGACAACATGGAGTACAGAGTGAAGCAAGCCACAGGTTCGTTCACACAGCTTGCACAGTAAATGAATCGCAATGCAGTGAAAGGCGTGTCTGAGTGGCAATGCACGGCCTAGGCCTGTGTGACGCAGTAGAAATTAAGCCATGTGGGCCTTTGAAATGGCGGTTGCCTGACCTGTGAAGTGTGACAATGGGATGTGAGGTCAATGCGCTGGCGTGGCACACCGTGGCGGTCGAAGACCGCGGTGCGAAGCCGCATTGGTTAACATTGAACCCTATGGGTCTCAGGAGCCAATGACGATGTGCGCCGGCGGTCGCAGTACGCACCACGGCGGTACGCACCGCCGCGGGCGTGACCGCCATTTTCTAGCTGCTTAATCACTCGAGACCTGATCATCCACAGGAGAGGACCTATACTGCAAGTGCTGCTGTGACCTTGGTCTGGGAGATACTATGGCTGCTGCGACTGGGGAAAGGGGCCCTGCCTTCACTTCAGAAGAGTTGGAGAAACTTGTTGATGGGGTCCTCCCCCAGTATGCGCTACTCTACGGTCCTCCAGACCAACAGGTGAGTACACTGGGTGCACGTTGAATGGGCTATGCCTGTGTTGAGTGGGGTGTATGTAAGATGGTGGGGAGGGGAGCGAATGAGGAGTGCAACGCACGACAGATGAGAGCATGTGCCACATGGCAAGGTTGGGGAGGGGGGGCCACTCACATCTACCATGCAGAAAAGTGATGATATTTCCTTTCCCACCCTGTACATGTCACATAGGTCAGCGCCCATCAGAAGATTGAGATTTGGCGTGCCATCGCCAAGGACGTCCGGGCCCTGGGGGTCCACAACAGACGGTGCACCCACTGCCGAAAGAGGTGGGAGGACATCCGCCGCGGGACCAGGAAGACCGCCGAGTCTCTGCTGGGGATGGCCTCCCAACGTAGGAGGGGTGCCAGCCGCCAATTGACCCCCCTGATGTCCCGGATCCTGGCGGTGGCCTACCCCGATTTGGATGGGCGCGTGGGGACATCACAGCAGACACAAGGGGGTGAGTATCAGCACATTCTGCTATCTTTGCGCGCAGTGGAGGTGTCTGGGTTGGGGAGGAGGGCTGTGGGTGACTTTAGGCCGGGGCGCTTTCTGTAGGCTAGTCCCCTCCTTTAGGCATGGCCCTGTGCCCCCGCCCCCCACCTCTGTAGGGTGCCAAGTCGAGCTATCCATGGTCCTGCATCACCCATGTGTGCATTTGTTGTCCATAGTCCTGTAGGCCTAGTCACAAGTACTGAGTAGTGTACCCCGATTGCGCGGCGTAGTGCAGGGGGCTTCTGTGTCTGTCCTCTCCGCCAATGGTGTTGCCAATGCATGCACTCAACCTGTCTTTATTTCTCCCCCCACCCATTTTCTTTATCTTCCTGTGCATGTGTGCATTAGCATCATCAGGCGGAGGAGAATTGGCATCAGAGCACGAGGGAGATGCAACTCACATGGCCCCGGAGGGCCATGCTACAGACACCGAGTTCACCAGTGAGACGGAGGGCGAGGGGAGCTCCACAACGGGGACCCGTGGAGACGTCAGCGACACCGACACGTCCTGGGAAGGGAGCTCCCTTGCGGTGGCGGTAACATCCGTGCCCACCGCCACAACAGGTACAGCCGCCACCCAGTGCACCAGCCCCGCCCTCCCAGCAGCCCCTCAGCCTTCGCTCCGTGCCCACTCGCCCAGGAAGGCGGGCATCTCCTTCGCCCCAGGCACCTCAGGCCCTGCCCCAGTTACCCCTGCTGCCCTCAGTGAGGAGGTCATTGACCTCCTCAGGACACTCATTGTTGGGCAGTCTACCCTCTTGAATGCCATCCAGGGTGTAGAAAGGGAGGTGCATCGGAGCAATGCATACCTGAAGGGCATTCATTCGAGTCAGGCTGCCCATCAACGATCGTTCAATGCTCTGGCCTCAGCACTGACGGCAGCCATTGTCCCTGTTTCCAGCCTCCTTCTTCTAACTGCCTCCACCCAGTCCCAGTCTCCTGTTCCTCTGCCTATCCCATCCACACCATCAGACCAGCCTGCACACACCTCAACACCCAAGGGCAGCTCATCCAGACATAAGCACCACAGATCCCACAAGCATTCACACAAACAACATCCAGATGCAGACATGCCAACAGTCACTACCACCTCTGTGTCCCCCTCCTCCTCGTCTCCCTCCTCCCTCCCTGTGACGTCTCCACTCACACCTGCATGCACACCACCATCAGCCAGTACTTCCATCACCAGCACACCCTCCAGTACAGTCCGCACACGTGCAGTCACCACCCCCACTGCCATTTACACTTCCCCTGTGTCCTCTCCCACTGTGTCTGTCACCCCCTCTTCCAAAACACACAAACGCAGGCAGCCACCCACCCAACAGCCATCCACCTCACGACAGCCTACGTCACAAGCACCTGCACCCAAAGACAGCACACTTGACTCTCCTACAACCACATCCTTTTCCTCCACTCCCATACCCACTGCACCTACCCTTCCCATTGCTCCTAAAAAACTTTTCCTCTCCAAAGTTAACCTCTTTGCATCACCTGACCCACCCCCTCCATCTGGTAAGAGTCCTAAGAGCGCCTCAGCCACCACCAGCCCTGCATCGAGGGCGACCATTGTGCACGGGTTTTGGAGTCCACCTTTTCCGAGTGCAGATACATCGGCCAGCAGCAAGGGGACAGCCAGCCCACCCCCTGGGAAGAGAACCCGAAAAACAAAGGGCCGGCGCGAGAAGGCTGAGACGGCTGCCACCAAGGAGCGTAGTCGTGGCCCGTCACCTGCCACAACATCAAGGGGAGGCAAGGGCCAGAGAGCTTCATCGAAGGAGGGCAAGGGCAGGAGGGCGGAGAAGTCAGCCAGCAGGCGCGCGGACCATGAGGGCCCCACCAGCCCCATACCGGGTGTGACGGAGGATACCCACGGGCCCAGGACTCCATCACAGGAGGGGCCAGCAACCGCACGGTCGGAGGGCGACTAAGCGGGGAGTCCTGGCCAGGTCTGGCTCCCTTGAAAGACAGGACAAGCACCACTGAAGAGGGCCCCGCCAAGACAGGCACCGCTGAAGAGGGCTCCGCCGTGAAGAGCACCGCTGAACAGGGCCCCGCCAAGACAGGCACCGCTGAACAGGGCCCGCCACGACAGGCACCGCTGAGGAGGGCCCCGCCAAGACAGGCACCGCTGAACAGGGCCCCGCCAAGACAGGCACCGCTGAAGAGGGCCCCGCCAAGACAGGCACCGCTGAAGAGGGCCCTGCCGTGAAGAGCACCGCTGAAGAGGGCCCCGCCGTGAAGAGCACCGCTGAAGAGGGCCCCGCCGTGAAGAGCACCGCTGAACAGGACCCCGCCAAGACAGGCACCGCTGAAGAGGGCCCCGCCAAGACAGGCACCGCTGAAGAGGGCCCCGCCGTGAAGAGCACCGCTGAAGAGGGCCCGCCGTGAACAGCACCGCTGAAGTGGGCCCCGCCGTGAAGAGCACCGCTGAACAGGGCCCCGCCAAGACAGGCACCGCTGAAGAGGGCCCCGCCAAGACAGGCACCGCTGAAGAGGGCCCTGCCGTGAAGAGCACCGCTGAAGAGGGCCCCGCCGTCTCAAGCACCCCTCCGCTGGGCCCTTCATCTCAAGCACCGCTCCGCTGGGCCCTTCCTGTCAAGCACCGCCCCGCCGGGCCTGCCGTCTCAAGCACCGCTCCGCTGAGCCCTTCATCTCAAGCATAGCTCCGCTGGGCCCTTCATCTCAAGCACCGCTCTGCTGGGCCCTTCATCTCAAGCACCGCTCCGCTGGGCCCCGCCGTCTCAAGCACCGCTCCGCTGGGCCCTTCCTGTCAAGCACCGCTCCGCTGGGCCCTTCATCTCAAGCACCGCTCCGCTGGGCCCTTCATCTCAAGCACCGCTCCGCTGGGCCCTTCATCTCAAGCACCGCTCCGCTGGGCCCTTCATCTCAAGCACCGCTCCGCTGGGCCCTTCCTGTCAAGCACCGCTCCGCAGGGCCCTTCCTGTCAAGCACCGCTCCGCTGGGCCATTCATCTCAAGCTCCGCTCCCCTGGGCCCCGCCGTCTCAAGCACCGCTCCGCTGGGCCCCGCCGTCTCAAGCACCGCTGGCCCATTGACAGTGCCGGTTCTGTGTCGAGCTGGTGTTCACGCTGCACTCTGAGCACCCTGCCTCCTCCAATACCAGTGGAGTCGGTTATCCATCTGATGGACTGTGGCTTTGAACTCCCCAGGATGGCACAGTGGGCAACCTACCCACTGTAGAGACTTGAGAGACTGTGGCTTTGCACTCCCCAGGATGTAACAGTGGGCAACCCATCCACTGTAGAGACTTGAGAGACTGTGGCTTTGCACTCCCCAGGATGGCACAGTGGGCAACCCAACCACTGTAGAGACTTGAGAGACTGTGGCTTTGCACTCCCCAGGATGTAACAGTGGGCAATCCACCCACTGTAGAGACTTGAGAGACTGTGGCTTTGCACTCCCCAGGATGGCACAGTGGGCAATCCACCCACTGTAGAGACTTGTGAGACTGTGGCTTTGCACTCCCCAGGATGGTACAGTGGGCATGGAGGCCCCTCGTGGATCTGGCGTCGTGGACTCAACTGGCTGAGGTGCCCCCCCTTCCCTTCCCCCTGAGGTGCCTGTAGTTTTATCATCTGATGCCCCAGCAGTGTTCTCTCCAACGGTATCTGGTCTCCTGTGTGGGCTTTGCCCATGTGTTTGTGGACATTGGCCCACGGACTGTGGAACTTTAACAAAATGAGCTGGACTTCATTTTTTTATTTTTTATATTTCTAATAGATGATTTTCCATGACTTCAATGAACCTCTGAGTTGTTGCTCTGCATTGGTTTGTAGATAGTTGGGGTGGGTGGGGTGGGGGGGTGGGTGTGTCGCGTATGTGTGTGCCCGTAAGCTTTCCTCCTCCCCCCTCCCCTGTGTCGTAGGTGCAGTACTCACCGTTGTCGTCTGCGCCGGCGTTCGTACTCGTGGTAGATGAGCAGGTAGACAATAGCTGGTAGGATGTTTAATTCGGGTTCCATGCTGTCCAGGTTCCTCGTGGAGTGTGTATAGGTGAGCGTTTTCCCGTTCGTAGTCTGTTTCCGCCGTGTTTTTATCGGCGGGGCTCCCGCCCCGGAAAAGGTGGCGGATTGGTGAGTTGTGATAGGGTGGGCGGTACATTGTCTGCCGCCTGCCTGTTGGCGGTGACCGCCGCGCTGTTTGTCTGTCCCGCTGTGGCGGTCGGAGTGTTAAAGTGGCAGGCTGTGTTGGCGGTTCCCGCCAGGGTCAGAATTCCTTTTTTATAACCGCCTGCCTGTTGGCGGGTTGGCCGCCGCTTTATCACCGACCGCCAGGGTTGGAATCACCCCCTTTGTCACTATTTATCTCGGCATGAATAGCACTGTGCTGATCCAATGCTTAAAAACTTTGCTAGATAAACAGACATTTGAGGTGAGCAAATCTAGAGTGTCGCTGGTGTCGCAGGGTGCTCCTTACTAGAGCTGCTCTCCACCTAAACTTGGGAACTACCCAGAGTTCTCTATTCTTTTTTGCATAATTTATGTGGCACTCTAACCCTGAAAGGGATTTGTTTTGACTTATACTGGGTGCTCCCTTGTGTCTGGTCAAAGCTAAACCTCTCTGATGAGCTCTCATGAGAGTGAAACACATATCAGGGGTTGCTTTTACTAATTCCAGGTTGGCTTGGACGGTATTTTGCCAGTCCATAGCTGTAAAACTGTGCCTGGAGTGGTAAATGGCTTTTGTCATTTTACAGCTCGGCAAGGTTGACACTGTGTCAAACCTATGCTTAAAGACTTTGCTGTACAAATGGCAAAAGACTTTGTCACTATCTAGCTTGGCATGGATAGCACTGTGCTGATCCAATGCGTAAACACTTTGCTAGATAAACAGACATTTGAGGTGAGCAAATCTAGAGTGTTGCTAGTGTCGCAGGGTGCTCCTTACTAGAGCTGCTCTCCACCTAAACTTGGGATCTACCCAGAGTTCTCTATTCTTTTTTGCGTAATTTATGTGGCACTCTCACCCTGAAAGGGATTTGTTTTGACTTATACCGGGTGCTCCCTTGTGCCTGGTCAAAGCTAAACCTCTCTGATGAGCTCTAATAAGAACGAAACACATGTCAGGAGTTGCTTTTACTAATTCCAGTTTGGCTTGGACGGTATTTTACCAGTCCAAAGCTGTAATACTGTGCCTGGAGTGGTAAATGGCTTTTGTCATTTTACAGCTCGGCAAGGTTGACACTGTGTCAAACCTATGCTTAAAGACTTTGCTGTACAAATGGCAAAAGACTTTGTCACTATCTAGCTTGGCATGGATAGCACTGTGCTGATCCAATGCTTAAAAACTTTGCTAGATAAACAGACATTTGAGGTGAGCAAATCTAGAGTGTCGCTGGTGTCGCAGGGTGCTCCTTACTAGAGCTGCTCTCCATCTAAACTTGGGAACTACCCAGAGTTCTCTATTCTTTTTTGCGTAATTTATGCAGCACTCTAACCCTGAAAGGGAAAGGGATTTGTTTTTATATATATATATATGTATATATATATACTTCTGCTGTGTGTGGTGTGGGTTGCCCGCAGGGCCTCCAACCCTGCACCACAGCACTCATGAAATGCTTCTTTGTTTGGTGGAGATGTGATCATATTCCTGTACATCAAAAACACATCCACAAAAAACTCTGCTTCCAGCAAGCGGAGCATTTTGACAGCTCCTGCTTGATGAAAGGGGAGTGGTTTTGCTTGGCACAAGCTCTCACAGCCTCTGGCAAGCAAAAGCAAAGCGCCATTTTCTGAGGATGGGCACCTCAGGAGACAGCAGGAGCCGGCCCTAAGGGGTGATGGTCACCAGGGCCATAAATGGCTTCTTTGTTTAGAACGGGCTGGCTCCAGAAAGGTAGTGGTCACATGGGTCGGGGGGCCTCTTTAATAATCAATATAGTCCCGGGAAGGTGGTGGTCCCCGGGGTCCAGGGGGATCCATGCCCCCCCATTCATTTTTAGTATGTAGACCTGGGGAGGTGGTGAGAGCAAGGAGAAAGCAGTGAGAAGGAGAGCAAGTCAAGGAGAAGGCATACAAAAAACGGGGGAAGGAAGGAGAAAACCGTGAGATGAGAGAAAGGCAAGCAACAGGCAACACCAAACAGGGTTGAGAGCAAGAAGAAAGCAGTGAGAAGGGGGTAAAGGCAAGCAGCAGGCATGCACAAAAAAGGGCTGAGAGCACAGAGAAAGCAGCGAGATGGAGGGAAAGGGAAGCGGCAAGCACACACAAAATGGGGATGAGAGCACAGAGAAAGCAGTGAGAAGGAAGAAAATGCACGCAGCAGGCATGCACAAAACAGGGCTAAGAGCAAGGAGAAAGCAGTGAGGAGAGAAAGAAAGGCAGCAGGCGTACAAAAAAACAGAGGTGGGGAGCAAGGAGAAAGCAGTGAGAATGAGAGAAAGGCAAGCAACAGGCAGCACCAAATGGGGCTGAGAGCAAGAAGAAAGCAGTAATGAGGGAAAGTCAACAAGCAGGCACACACAGAACGGGGCTGAGAGCAAGAAGCGAGCAGTGAGAATGAGAGAAAGGCAAGCAACAGGCAGCAGAAAATGGGGCTGAGAGTAAGAAGAAAGCAGTGAGAAGGAGGGAAAGTCAAGGAGCAAGCACGCACAAAACAGAGTTGAGAGAGAGGAGAAAGCAGCGAGAATGAGAGAAAGTCAAGCAACAGGCAGCACAAAACGGGGCTGAGAGCTAGAAGACTGCAGTGAGAAGAAGGGAAAGGCAAGCAGCAGGCATGGACAAAATGGGGCTGCTAGCTAGGAGAAAGCAGTGAGAAGGAGGAAAAGGCATGCAGCAGGCAAGCACAAAACAGGGCTGAGAGCAAGGAAAAAGCAGTGAGAAGGAGGGAAAGAGACGCAGCAGTCATGGACAACACGGGGCTTAGAGCAAGGAGAAAGCAGTGAGAAGGAGGGAAAAGCATGCAGCAGGCATGCACAAAACAGTGTTGAGAGAAAGGAGAAAGCAGTGAGAAGAAGCAAAAGACAAGCACCAGGCATGCACAAAAACAGGGGTTTGGGTAAGCAAGGAGAAAGCAGTGAAAACAGATATAAACATTTGCCCCTGAGACCTGGCCCACCTACACGCTAAACTGTAAACAAGCACAGGAGACCGCACTTGTTTTTTCTTTAAATTCATGGCAAAATTTGCGAATATTCATGATTTGAGCTGTGAATTTAAACAAAAAATGCTTTTTTGCCCTGGCAGGGTCCCAGCAGGACCCCCCTGCACCAAGGCTAGGGCCTAGGGTAAGCATACCCTGCCCCTTTATTTTTAGTTGCATTTCAGCGAAGTCCCAAAATGGCTGCCAACACTTCGAACTGTTGGCAGCCAATCAGAGCTCTGCACGAGATCAGGAGCATTTGCAAAGTCGTTGCAACCCTAGATAGACAAATATGGATTTCCTTAAATTTCTCTAAAACTACTGAACAGATTTGCACCAAAGAACAAAAAGCGTGATTTCTGGACCCAAATTTGGTCTAATTTAGTCCTTCTGTTCAGGCTGCAGTTGTGTCTAAAGACTCTGGGAATTTCTATGGAAACTAGGTCCTAACTATAACTACCTACTGGTGACTACAAACTCAAAGATCTTAAGAAGTGTAAAACTCTGCATTTACCATTGCGCTCTATACAGCATGTGGCATATTAAAACATTATCTGGACATATTTTAGAGAGAAAAGGAAAGTTAATTCACAAAATTACACCACTTATTCATAACCCCCATCGTAGATGTCATTTAGGGATCGCAGCTTTGACTCCTGGCTTGCCGTTTGCTACCCCTGGCACTGGCTTTGCGACCCCAGGCCTCTGAGGTGGCAACTTCAGGTGGCAGGAACACAGTGGCAGCTCATCCTTATTGATGTTCGTTTGGGCTCCACTTTTTTTGTTTTCTATCAATTTTTTATTACACTAATAGTAAATAATGTTGTATTATTCACTATTAGTGTAATACAAATGGAGTACAGTTAGCTGGAATATGCCATGGCAGTTGAGGTAAGTAAAAAAGGCTTTAAAATATATGTTGTGTGTGTGCTTGCAGCTTCATGGTGCCATGATTAAAAATAACACGTTGGGCAAATCAGGAGTCGAGTCATCAATAAAATATTTATAACACACACTTTCAAGAAATCATAGGGCAACTTTTATGCTGTTGCTGTCCTGAGATGTGAACAACATTATGAAACATTGCAAACAATAACCCATACACAAGTGAATGTTGCCAGGCTCCAGCAACAGAACTACAGTAGAAGACCCTTGTAAACTTGTTAAATGGGAACATAAGGAAGTTCATCAACCCCTTGTGTGCCATGGACGTAATTATTGCGACCATGGCTGCGCCTGTGTGGCGCCATGGACGTAACCATTATGTCCATTGCACCGCCCTCGGGAGAATCGCGAGCGCTCCCCCCGAGGGCCACCCCCCACCTCCCCAAGCCAGGGCTGGAAGGGGAATCCCTTCCCCTTCCAGCCCCGCCCCCATGACGTCAGCACGCAATAGTGTGCTGACATCATGAAACTGAGGAAAGACGCGTGGAAGCCATTTGGCTTCCAGCGCGTCTAAAGGAAGGAGGTAGGTTTTACCTCCAGGGGGTGGGGGAATGCCTGTAAAAGAGGCATTGAGGGAAAGGAAAGGGTTTTCCTTTCCCTTGATGTCTCTTTGTGCATTCCTGCTGCCCGATCGCAATGCAATCGAGCACCAGGAATGCCCACTAGATATCAGGGATTTAGTGTGTGTGTGTTTACTGCTATGGAGAGCGACCCCTTGGGCAAGGGTCTCTCTCCTTTGGGGGGCAATACATTTTTTTTGCCATTTCTGCCCCCCTTGGGGGCAGATTGGCCTTATCTTTAGGCCGATCTGCACCCAAAGGGGGCAAAAAGCTACTAGACACCAGGGATTGATTTTTATGTTTGTTTTTTGTGTTGGGCGCGGCCCCTTGGGCAAGGGTCTCCCCCATGGGCCCAAATGCACTATTGGGCAGTTCTGCCCCCCTTGGGGGCAGATAGGCCTATTTTCTTTTTTAGGCCTTTCTGCCCCCATGGGGGGGGGCAGAATCCCCAGAGCACCAGGGATCATGTGTGTGTGTGTGTGTGTGTGCTTTGTGTGGGGGGGTCGCCCCCAAGTGGCAAAAATTACTATTGGGCTGTTCTGGCCCCCTTGGGGGCAGAATCCACTTAGCACCAGGGATCATGTGTGTGTGTGTGTGTGTGTGTGTGCTTTTGTGGGGGGTGGCCGTTGGGCACGGGTCGCCCCCCAAAGGGGGCAATGTAATTTAGGCCATTTCTGCCCCCCTTGGGGGCAGATTGGCCTAGTTTTTGTAGGCCATTCTGTCCCCGGGGGGGGGGGCAGAAACCATGAAGACGGCAGAGATTTTTTTTTCTTTTGTTTTCTTTTTTTGTGTGTGTTGGGGGCGCCCCCTTGGGCTAGGGTCGTCCCAAGGGGCAAAAAGTACTATTGGGCCATTCTCAGCCAATTTTCTTTAGGCCTTTCTTCCCAAACAATTTAGCGCCAGGGTTCATGTGTGTGTGTGCTTTGTGTGGGGGGGTGGCCCCTTGGGCAAGGGTCGCCCCCCCAAAGGAGGCAATGTAATGTAGGCCATTTCTGCCCCCCTTGGGGGCAGATAGGCCTAGTTTTTGTAGGCCCTTCTGCTCCCAGGGGGGCAGAAACCATGAAGACGACAGGGATTTTTTTTTCTTTTGTTTTCTTTTTTGTTTGTTGGGTGGTGCCCCTTTGGGCCCCTTGGGCAAGGGTCGCCCCCCCAAAGGGGGCAATGTAATGTACAACATTTCGGCACCCCTTGGAGGCAGATAGGCCTAGTTTTTGTAGGCCCTTCTGCTCCCAGGGGGGGCAGAAACCACGAAGACAGCAGGGATAATATTTTCTTTTGTTTTCTTTTTTGTTTGTTGGGTGGTGCCCCCTTGGGCAAGGGTCACCCCCAAGTGGCAACGATTACTATTGGGCTGTTCTGGCCCCCTTGGGAGCAGATCAGCCTATTTCTTTGAGGCCTTTCTGCCCCAAGGGGGTCAGAATCCACTAGCGCCAGGGATCATGTGTGTGTGTGTGTGTGTGTGCTTTGTGTGGGGGGTGGCCCCTTGGGCACGGGTCACCCCCCAAAGGGGGCAATGTAATGTAGGCCATTTCTGCCCCCATTGGGGGCAGATTGGCCTAGTATTTGTAGGCCCTTCTGCCCACGGGGGGGCTGAAACCATGAAGACGCCAGGGATTTATTTTCTTTTGTTTTTATTTTGTGTTGGGGGTGCGCCCCTTGGGGAAGGGACGCCCCCAAGGGGCAAAAAGCACTATTGGGCAGTTCTGCCTCCCTTGGGGCCAGATCGGCCTATTTATTTATTTTTTCTTTTCAGGCCCATCTGCTCTCAAGGGGGGCAGAATACACTTTGCGCCAGGGATCATGTGTGTGTGTGGGGGGGTGCCCCCTTGGGCAAGGGTCGCCCTCTAAAGGCGGCAATATATTCTATGCCATTTCTGCCCCCCTTTGGGGCAGATTGGCCGATATTTTTTTAGGCTCATCTGCCCCCAAGCAAAGAACACTAGACACAAGGGAACATTTAAAAATGGCTGGTGGCAGGGTGTTTGTCAACTGGCGAAGTATTTGCATTTATGATAATAACAGTTTATTTTTTCTTTTTGTTCTAGTTCAAAGCTTTTGCTTCCTTTGGCTTGTTGCAGTCTTGGCAGTGGTTGTCCTGCGGTATGTGTAGTTGCATGTTTTAGGTAAGTAAATAAATTTACTCCAAAGGAGTATTGTTGCCATGCATGAATGACATGTTTGTAGTTGGTGTACCGAATGCAGGATTGTGTGTGTGAAATTTTCTTTAGATTTATGCACAATGATTATTGTGTTGTCTTATGTCTAAATTGCTTTTTTTCTCTTTTTAGTGGGATATCATTGGTGATTGCTGTGGCTGTGCAGGGTAGTTGCTGGTGAGTCAAGATTTTTCAGGCAAGTGAGCGGTATAGTTTTTGAGTTTATAACCCTTAGTGATAAAGCTACACTTTGTTTGTTACTTATCTTAGACAGTGCTGGTTGTTGGTGGTGCATTTGTCCAGTTAATTTATGTAGGAAGGATCATGGCTAGCCGCAGGATGACCGCTCAGCAGGTTGTTGGTGTGCTTTTTGAGTCATCTTCTGACCATGATTATGAGACTGACTCTGCATCTGAGGCAGATGAGGAAGTGCAAGATTCTGGAAGTGAATTTTCTGTCAGAGAGGAATCATCTGATGATGGCACTCTCAGTGCTGATGAAGGGCCTGTTTTAGAGGGGGACACTGATGTGCCGATGGTGCAGGAGCCAGCGGCTGAAAGGCTTCCCATTGGAAGACCTGACACGTGGGTTGCACCAAACATGGAGCAGCCACAGTTGCCTGCATTTACTGGTTTCCCAGGTTGTCGAGTTAATACGGAAAACTGTTTGCCCGTCAACTTTTTTGAGTTGTTTATGCACAATATATTTTTGGAAGAGATTGTTGAGCAGACTAATTTGTATGCAGAGCAGTTTTTGAGGGACAACGCTGCAAGAATTAGGCCACACTCTAGAGCTAGCCGGTGAATTCCCACAAATCTCGAAGAGTTAAAAAAGTTCTTGGGTTTAACTTTTTTGATGGGGCTGATAAGGAAGTCACTGTCTTCATATTGGTCTACTAGTCCCTTGATGGCAACTGCTATATTTCCTGCCATCATGAGTCTTAACCGGTATGAGCATCTTCTTCGGATGTTGCATTTTGTAGATAATGCTTTAGCCTTGCCACGAGATAACCCTGATTCTGACCGTCTTTTTAAGATTAGACCTGTCCTTGATCATTTGGTAGATCGTTTTTCAGAGATCTATGTTCCAGGCAAAGAAATATCTGTAGATGAGTCTTTGGTCCTGTTCAAGGGTCGTTTGGTGTTTAGGCAGTACATTCCTAGCAAGAGGGCACGGTATGGAATTAAGATGTATATGCTGTCTGAAAGTAGTACAGGATATGTTTATAATTTCCGGGTCTACACTGGTAGGGATTCCAATATTGACCCCCCTGGTTGTCCACCCACTTTTGGAGTTAGAGAGAAAATTGTGTGGGAACTTGGTAGACGACTATTTAACAAAGGTCACCATTTATATGTAGATAACTTCTACATTGGAGTTCAGTTGTTCAAGGAGTTGTTCAGAGTGGACACTGTTGCTTGTGGCACAATCTGCTCTAATCGGAAAGGCTATCCAAGAGAGCTTGTCTGTAAAAAACTTGAGAAGGGACAGTGCAGTGCCTTGCGGAATGATTAGCTGCTAGCTCTGAAATTTGTAGACAAGAGGGATGTGTACATGCTAAGTACCATCCATGATGAGAGTACTTCACCTGTAGCTGTTTGGGGTCAGGTTGCCAAAGTGCGCAAACCTGTGTGCATTTTAGACTATAATAAGCACATGGGTGGTGTTGATAGAGTAGATCAGAGGTTGGAACCTTACACT
Organism: Pleurodeles waltl; assembly: GCF_031143425.1. Taxonomy (NCBI): domain Eukaryota; kingdom Metazoa; phylum Chordata; class Amphibia; order Caudata; family Salamandridae; genus Pleurodeles; species Pleurodeles waltl. Next base: position 1,170,750,160 of record NC_090447.1, on the reverse strand, counting down.
GCTGCTCGTAAGTCTTATGTTTGGTATAAGAAATTAGCGGGTCACTTGTTCCACTTGGCAACTTTGAATGCTTTTGTTGTGTTCAAGGATAGTTCCCCAGAGTCAAGGATGACATTTGTGAAATTTCACTAGTCTATCATAGCGAGCCTTGATGTACTGGAACTGGCAAGGGTTCCTAGAGAAGCAGTGGTGGAGGATGTGGCTAGATTGAAAGATCGTCACTTTGCTGAGCACATTCCTCCTAAAGCCAAAATAAACTTTCCTGCTAGGAAATGTAGAGTCTGTGCTCGAAGAGGTATCAGGAAGGAGACTAGGATGTACTGCCCTGATTGTTCTTCAAAGCCTGGGCTGTGTGTGGATGGCTGTTTCAGGAGCTACCACACACAGACAAATTATTGGGAAATTCCGTGAGCGTAAACTGCTGTTTTATATTTTTATATGTTCAGTTTCACGATTGGCATTACAGTCATGTATTCAGTTAGAGCTTTTGTGTTTGTAGTTTTGTACTTTATAATTAGTGGTTTCTTTGTTGTTTAAAAAAAGAAAAGTGATGGTGGTGTGCGTGGGGTGGCGCTTGGCTGGCGGTGTGCGTGGGGTGGTGTTTGGCTGGCGGTGTGCGTGGAGTTGCGCTTGGTTGGCGGTGTCCGTGGGGTGGCGCTTGGCTGGCAGTGTAAGTGGGGTGGTGCCTGGCTGGCGGTGTGAGTGGGGTAGCACTTGGCTGGCGGTGTGCGTGCGGTGTCGTTTGGCTGGCGGTGTGCGTGGGGTGCCGTTTGCTGGCAGTGTGAGTGGGGTGGCGCTTGGCTGGCAGTGTGAGTGGGGTGGTGCTTGGCTGGCGGTGTGCGTTGGCGGTGCCAGCCAAATGCCAGTCCACACACTCATCAGTTGGTGTGATTGCTGTATCAGGCATGTGGGCGTATGAAAGTGATGGGCCCTTGAGTGGCGCTGTCAGTCGATGCGAGTGTTGCAATGTGCTGGGCCCGTGGCTGGCAGTGTGAATGGTCTTGTGCATGTCATCTATGTGCATGTCACCGTGAATGGACTGTAAAGCGGTTGGTGCCTAGTCATGGCTTTACGGCTCACGAGCTGTGAGTCATTGGTTCAGTTTTTTGGCCTTTCATTTATTAACAGTGCATTTCATTTTTGTGAAATCTCTTGTTAATAAAATTTGATCCACTGAACCATCACTCACTCTCGTGCCAAATCCAACTAGTATGTGTGGTAAAAATGACAAAACCTGCTCCGCTGTAATCAGGCATCGCAGCACACCTGTGACACCCTAGGTGTCTCGGGTGGGACCCCGATGATGAAGCATGGCACCAACTTGGTTGGTGGGCGGGTGTCTTTTTAACATAACCAAAGTGCATTTCTTTTCACAATTTTAGTGTTTGGAACAACACATAAGTAGGTGGACACATGAAATGTATCTATTGCAAAACTAGCTGTGTTTGGGGGGGGCACCTATGTTATTGGTCCCGGGTGCAGCCTTCATCTAGGGAAACCTACCAAACCCAGACATGTTATAAAAATAGACACCCCAAGGAGTCCAAGGAGGTGTGGCTTGCCTGGATCCCCCAACACTTTCTTACCTAGACTCCTCTGCAAACCTCAACATTTGCTTAAAAATACATTTTTTCCTCACTTTTCTTTGTAGGATCACCGCTGCTGCACAAATTTCCTACCACCCAGAGTTCCCCTCAGTCTCCTAAGTAAAATTATACCTCACTTGTGTGGGTCCCCAAAGCAGAGTCAGCCTAAAAGATGTATAAAAGAAAAATATGTGCATATCAAGTCGCTGTGCTATAACCTCAATCTCTACAGGTTTTTGGTATTTTTCTGTTGCAGGCACCTGGGCCACCCACACAAGTGAGGTACCATTTTTATCGGGAGACTTGGGGGAACGCTGGGTGGAATAAAATTTGTGGCTCATCTCAGATTCCAGAACTTTCTATCACCGAAATGAGAGGAAAAAGTGTTTTGTTGGCCAAATTTTGAGGTTCGCAAAGGATTCTGGGTAACAGAACCTGGTCAGAGCCCCACAAGTCACCCCATCTTGGATTCCCCTAGGTATCTCGTTTGCAAAAGTGCACAGGTTTGCTCGGATTCCCCAGGGGCCGCCTGAGGTAGAGGCCAAAATCCACAGCTAGGCACTTTGTAAAAAACAGCTGTTTTCTTTGTGAAAATATGATGAGTCCACGTTGTGTTTTTGGGCCTTTCCTTTTGCGGGCGCTAGGCCTATCCACACAAGTGAGGTAACATATTTATCAGGAGACTTGGGGGAACGCTGGGTGGAAGTAAATTTGTGGCTCCTCTCAGATTCCAGAACCTTCTGTCACCGAAATGAGAGGAAAAAGTGTTTTTTGTGGCCAGATTTTGAGGTTCGCAAAGGATTCTGGGTAACAGAACCTGGTCAGAGCCACACAAGTCACCCCATCTTGGATTCCCCTAGGTATCTAGTTTTAAAAAATGTGCAGGTTTGCTAGGTTTCCCCAGGTGCCGGCTGAGCTAGAGGCCAAAATCCACAGCTAGGCACTTTGTAAAAAACAGCTCTGTTTTCTTTGTGAAAATGTGATGTGTCCACGTTGTGATTTGGGGCATATCCTTTCGCGGGCCCTAGGCCTACCCACACAAGTGAGGTACCATTTTTTTCCGGAGACTTGGGGGAACGCTGGGTGGGAGGAAATTTGTGGCTCCTCTCAGATTCCAGAACTTTCTGTCACCGAAATGAGAGGAAAAAGTGTTTTTTTGGCCACATTTTGAGGTTTGCAAAGGATTCTGGGTAACAGAACCTGGTCACAGCCCTACGAGTCACCCCATCTTGGATTTCCCTAGGTATCTAGTTTGCAAAAGTGCACAGGTTTGCTAGGTCTCCCCAGGTGCCGGCTGAGCTAGAGGCCAAAATCCACAGCTAGGCACTTTGTAAAAAACAGCTCTGTTTTCTTTGTGAAAATATGATGAGTCCACGTTGTGTTTTGGGGCATTTCCTTTCGCAGGCGCTAGGCCTACCCACACACGTGAGGTACCATTTTTATCGGTAGACTTGGGGGAACGCTGGGTGGAAGGAAATTTGTGGCTCCTCTCAGATTCCAGAACTTTCTGTCACCGAAATGAGAGGACAACGTATTTTATTGGCCAAATTTTGACGTTTGCAAAGGATTCTGGGCAACAGAACCTGGTCAGAGCCCCACAAGTCATCCCATCTTGGATTCCCCTAGGTGTCTAGTTTTCAGAAATGCGCAGGTCTGCTAGGTTTCCCCAGGTGCCAGCTGAGCTAGAGGCCAAAATCCACATCTAGGCACTTTGTAAAAAACAGCTGTTTTGTTTGTGAAAATGTGATGTGTCTGCAATGTGTTTTGGGGCATCTCCTTTCGCGGGCGCTAGGCCTAACCACACAAGTGAGGTACCATTTGTATTGGGAGACTTCGGGGAGCGCTGGGTGGAAGGAAATTTGTGGCTCCTCTCAGATTCCAGAACTTTCTGTCACCGAAATGAGATGAAAAAGTGTTTTGTTGGCCAAATTTTGAGGTTCGCTAAGGATTCTGGGTAACAGAACCTGGTCCGAGCCCCACAAGTCACCCCATCTTGTATTCCCCTAGGTGTTTAGTTTTCAAGAATGTGCAGGTTTGCTAGTTTTCCCCAGGTGCCGCCTGAGCTATTGGCCAAAATTGACACCAAGGCACTTTGCAAAAAACAACTCTGTTTTCTTTGTGAAAATGTGATGTGTCCACGTTGTGTTTTGGGCCATTTCCTTTCGCGGGCGCTAGGCCTACCCACACAAGTGAGATACCATTTTTATCGGGAGACTTGGGGGAACGCTGGGTGGAATGAAATTCGTGGCTCCTCTAAGATTCCAGAACTTTCTGTCACTGCAAAGAGATTAAAAAGTGTTTTTTTGGCCACATTTTGAGGTTTGCAAAGGATTCTGGGTAACAGAACCTGGTCAGAGCCCCACAAGTCACCCCATCTTGGATTCCCCTAGGTATCTAGTTTGCAAAAGTGCACAGGTTTGCTAGGTTTCCCCAGGGGCTGGCTGAGCTAGAGGCCAAAATCCACAGCTAGGCACTTTGTAAAAAACAGCTCTGTTTTCTTTGTGAAAATATGATGAGTCCACGTTGTGTTTTGGGGCATTTCCTTTCGCGGGCGCTAGGCCTACCCACACACGTGAGGTACCATTTTTATCGGTAGACTTGGGGGAACGCTGAGTGGAAGGAAAGTTGTGGCTCCTCTCAGATTCCAGAACTTTTTGTCACCGAAATGAGAGGGCAAAGTATTTTATTGGCCAAATTTTGACGTTTGCAAAGGATTCTGGGCAACAGAACCTGGTCAGAGCCCCACAAGTCATCCCATCTTGGATTCCCCTTGGTGTCTAGTTTTCACAAATGCGCAGGTCTGCTAGCTTTCCCTAGGTGCCAGCTGAGCTAGATGCCAAAATCCACAGCTAGGCACTTTGTAAAAAACAGCTCTGTTTTCTTTGTGAAAATGTGATGTGTCCACGTTGTGATTTGGGGCATTTCCTTTCGCGGGCGCTAGGCCTACCCACACAAGTGAGGTACTATTTTTATCGGGAGACTTGGGGGAACGCTGGGTGGGAGGAAATTTGTGGCTCCTCTCAGATTCCAGAACTTTCTGTCACCGAAATGAGAGGAAAAAGTGTTTTTTTGGCCAAATTTTGAGGTTTGCAAAGGATTCTGGGTAACAGAACCTGGTCAGAGCCCCACAAGTCACCCCATCTTGGATTCCCCTAGGTATCTAGTTTGCAAAAATGCACAGGTTTGCTAGGTTTCCCCAGGGGCTGGCTGAGCTAGAGGCCAAAATCCACTGCTAGGCACTTTGTAAAAAACAGCTCTGTTTTCTTTGTGAAAATATGATGAGTCCACGTTGTGTTTTGGGGCATTTCCTTTTGCGGGCGCTAGGCCTACCCTCACAAGTGAGGTACCATTTGTATCGGGAGACTTGGGGGAACGCTGAGTGGAAGGAAAGTTGTGGCTCCTCTCAGATTCCAGAACTTTCTGTCACCGAAATGAGAGGGCAAAGTATTTTATTGGCCAAATGTTGAGGTTTGCAAAGGATTCTGGGCAACAGAACCTGGTCAGAGCCCCACAAGTCATCCCATCTTGGATTCCCCTTGGTGTCTAGTTTTCACAAATGCGCAGGTCTGCTAGGTTTCCCTAGTGCCAGCTGAGCTAGATGCCAAAATCCACAGCTAGGCACTTTGTAAAAAACAGCTCTGTTTTCTTTGTGAAAATGTGATGTGTCCACGTTGTGATTTGGGGCATTTCCTTTCGCGGGCGCTAGGCCAACCCACACAAATGAGGTACTATTTTTATCGGGAGACTTGGGGGAACGCTGGGTGGGAGGAAATTTGTGGCTCCTCTCAGATTCCAGAACTTTCTGTCACCGAAATGAGAGGAAAAAGTGTTTTTTTGGCCACATTTTGAGGTTTGCAAAGGATTCTGGGTAACAGAACCTGGTCAGAGCCCTACGAGTCACCCCATCTTGGATTCCCCTAGGTATCTAGTTTGCAAAAGTGCACAGGTTTGCTAGGTCTCCCCAGGTGCCGGCTGAGCTAGAGGCCAAAATCCACAGCTAGGCACTTTGTAAAAAACAGCTCTGTTTTCTTTGTGAAAATATGATGAGTCCACGTTGTGTTTTCGGGCATTTCCTTTTGCGGGCGCTAGGCCTACCCACACAAGTGAGGTACCATTTGTATCGGGAGACTTGGGGGAACGCTGGGTGGAAGGAAATTTGTGGCTCCTGTCAGATTCTATAACTTTCTGTCACCGAAATGAGAGGGCAAAGTATTTTATTGGCCACATTTTGAGGTTTGCAAAGGATTCTGGGTAACAGAACCTGGTCAGAGCCCCACAAGTCACCCCATCTTGTATTCCCCTAGGTGTTTAGTTTTCAAGAATGTGCAGGTTTGCTAGTTTTCCCCAGGTGCCGCCTGAGCTATTGGCCAAAATCGACACCTAGGCACTTTGAAAAAAACAACTCTGTTTTCTTTGTGAAAATGTGATGTGTCCACGTTGTGTTTTGGGGCATTTCCTTTCGCGGGCGCTAGGCCTACCCACACAAGTGAGATACCATTTTTATCGGGAGACTTGGGGGAACGCTGGGTGGAATGAAATTCGTGGCTCCTCTAAGATTCCAGAACTTTCTGTCACTGCAAAGATATTAAAAAGTGTTTTTTTGGCCACATTTTGAGGTTTGCAAACGATTCTGGGTAACAGAACCTGGTCAGCGCCCCACAAGTCACCCCATCTTGGATTCCCCTAGGTATCTAGTTTGCAAAAGTGCACAGGTTTGCTAGGTTTCCCTAGGGGCTGGCTGAGCTAGAGGCCAAAATCCACAGCTAGGCACTTTGTAAAAAACAGCTCTGTTTTCTTTGTGAAAATATGATGAGTCCACGTTGTGTTTTGGGGCATTTCCTTTTGCGGGCGCTAGGCCTACCCACACAAGTGAGGTACCATTTGTATCTGGAGACTTGGGGGAACGCTGAGTGGAAGGAAAGTTGTGGCTCCTCTCAGATTCCAGAACTTTCTGTCACCGAAATGAGAGGGCAAAGTATTTTATTGGCCACATTTTGAGGTTTGCAAAGGATTCTGGGCAACAGAACCTGGTCAGAGCCCCACAAGTCATCCCATCTTGGATTCCCCTTGGTGTCTAGTTTTCACAAATGCGCAGGTCTGCTAGCTTTCCCTAGGTGCCAGCTGAGCTAGATGCCAAAATCCACAGCTAGGCACTTTGTAAAAAACAGCTCTGTTTTCTTTGTGAAAATGTGATGTGTCCACGTTGTGATTTGGGGCATTTCCTTTCGCGGGCGCTAGGCCTACCCACACAAGTGAGGTACTGTTTTTATCGGGAGACTTGGGGGAACGCTGGGTGGGAGGAAATTTGTGGCTCCTCTCAGATTCCAGAACTTTCTGTCTGAAATGAGAGGAAAAAGTGTTTTTTTGGCCAAATTTTGAGGTTTGCAAAGGATTCTGGGTAACAGAACCTGGTCAGAGCCCCACAAGTCACCCCATCTTGGATTCCCCTAGGTATCTAGTTTGCAAAAGTGCACAGGTTTGCTAGGTTTCCCCAGGGGCTGGCTGAGCTAGAGGCCAAAATCCACAGCTAGGCACTTTGTAAAAAACAGCTCTGTTTTCTTTGTGAAAATATGATGAGTCCACGTTGTGTTTTGGGGCATTTCCTTTTGCGGGCGCTAGGCCTACCCTCACAAGTGAGGTACCATTTGTATCGGGAGACTTGGGGGAACGCTGAGTGGAAGGAAAGTTGTGGCTCCTCTCAGATTCCAGAACTTTCTGTCACCGAAATGAGAGGGCAAAGTATTTTATTGGCCAAATGTTGAGGTTTGCAAAGGATTCTGGGCAACAGAACCTGGTCAGAGCCCCACATGTCATCCCATCTTGGATTCCCCTTGGTGTCTAGTTTTCACAAATGCGCAGGTCTGCTAGGTTTCCCTAGTGCCAGCTGAGCTAGATGCCAAAATCCACAGCTAGGCACTTTGTAAAAAACAGCTCTGTTTTCTTTGTGAAAATGTGATGTGTCCACGTTGTGATTTGGGGCATTTCCTTTCGCGGGCGCTAGGCCAACCCACACAAGTGAGGTACTATTTTTATCGGGAGACTTGGGGGAACGCTGGGTGGGAGGAAATTTGTGGCTCCTCTCAGATTCCAGAACTTTCTGTCACCGAAATGAGAGGAAAAAGTGTTTTTTTGGCCACATTTTGAGGTTTGCAAAGGATTCTGGGTAACAGAACCTGGTCAGAGCCCTACGAGTCACCCCATCTTGGATTCCCCTAGGTATCTAGTTTGCAAAAGTGCACAGGTTTGCTAGGTCTCCCCAGGTGCCGGCTGAGCTAGAGGCCAAAATCCACAGCTAGGCACTTTGTAAAAAACAGCTCTGTTTTCTTTGTGAAAATATGATGAGTCCACGTTGTGTTTTCGGGCATTTCCTTTTGCGGGCGCTAGGCCTACCCACACAAGTGAGGTACCATTTGTATCGGGAGACTTGGGGGAACGCTGGGTGGAAGGAAATTTGTGGCTCCTGTCAGATTCTATAACTTTCTGTCACCGAAATGAGAGGGTAAAGTATTTTATTGGCCACATTTTGAGGTTTTCAAAGGATTCTGGGCAACAGAACCTGGTCAGAGCCCCACAAGTCATCCCATCTTGGATTCCCCTTGGTGTCTAGTTTTCACAAATGCGCAGGTCTGCTAGGTTTCCCTAGTGCCAGCTGAGCTAGATGCCAAAATCCACAGCTAGGCACTTTGTAAAAAACAGCTCTGTTTTCTTTGTGAAAATGTGATGTGTCCACGTTGTGATTTGGGGCATTTCCTTTCGCGGGCGCTAGGCCAACCCACACAAGTGAGGTACTATTTTTATCGGGAGACTTGCGGGAACGCTGGGTGGGAGGAAATTTGTGGCTCCTCTCAGATTCCAGAACTTTCTGTCACCGAAATGAGAGGAAAAAGTGTTTTTTTGGCCACATTTTGAGGTTTGCAAAGGATTCTGGGTAACAGAACCTGGTCAGAGCCCTACGAGTCACCCCATCTTGGATTCCCCTAGGTATCTAGTTTGCAAAAGTGCACAGGTTTGCTAGGTCTCCCCAGGTGCCGGCTGAGCTAGAGGCCAAAATCCACAGCTAGGCACTTTGTAAAAAACAGCTCTGTTTTCTTTGTGAAAATATGATGAGTCCACGTTGTGTTTTGGGGCATTTCCTTTCGCGGGCGCTAGGCCTACCCACACACGTGAGGTACCATTTTTATCGGTAGACTTGGGGGAACGCTGGGTGGAAGGAAATTTGTGGCTCCTCTCAGATTCCAGAACTTTCTGTCACCGAAATGAGAGGACAACGTATTTTATTGGCCAAATTTTGACGTTTGCAAAGGATTCTGGGCAACAGAACCTGGTCAGAGCCCCACAAGTCATCCCATCTTGGATTCCCCTAGGTGTCTAGTTTTCAGAAATGCGCAGGTCTGCTAGGTTTCCCCAGGTGCCAGCTGAGCTAGAGGCCAAAATCCACATCTAGGCACTTTGTAAAAAACAGCTGTTTTGTTTGTGAAAATGTGATGTGTCTGCAATGTGTTTTGGGGCATCTCCTTTCGCGGGCGCTAGGCCTAACCACACAAGTGAGGTACCATTTGTATTGGGAGACTTCGGGGAGCGCTGGGTGGAAGGAAATTTGTGGCTCCTCTCAGATTCCAGAACTTTCTGTCACCGAAATGAGATGAAAAAGTGTTTTGTTGGCCAAATTTTGAGGTTCGCTAAGGATTCTGGGTAACAGAACCTGGTCCGAGCCCCACAAGTCACCCCATCTTGTATTCCCCTAGGTGTTTAGTTTTCAAGAATGTGCAGGTTTGCTAGTTTTCCCCAGGTGCCGCCTGAGCTATTGGCCAAAATTGACACCAAGGCACTTTGCAAAAAACAACTCTGTTTTCTTTGTGAAAATGTGATGTGTCCACGTTGTGTTTTGGGCCATTTCCTTTCGCGGGCGCTAGGCCTACCCACACAAGTGAGATACCATTTTTATCGGGAGACTTGGGGGAACGCTGGGTGGAATGAAATTCGTGGCTCCTCTAAGATTCCAGAACTTTCTGTCACTGCAAAGAGATTAAAAAGTGTTTTTTTGGCCACATTTTGAGGTTTGCAAAGGATTCTGGGTAACAGAACCTGGTCAGAGCCCCACAAGTCACCCCATCTTGGATTCCCCTAGGTATCTAGTTTGCAAAAGTGCACAGGTTTGCTAGGTTTCCCCAGGGGCTGGCTGAGGTAGAGGCCAAAATCCACAGCTAGGCACTTTGTAAAAAACAGCTCTGTTTTCTTTGTGAAAATATGATGAGTCCACGTTGTGTTTTGGGGCATTTCCTTTCGCGGGCGCTAGGCCTACCCACACACGTGAGGTACCATTTTTATCGGTAGACTTGGGGGAACGCTGAGTGGAAGGAAAGTTGTGGCTCCTCTCAGATTCCAGAACTTTTTGTCACCGAAATGAGAGGGCAAAGTATTTTATTGGCCAAATTTTGACGTTTGCAAAGGATTCTGGGCAACAGAACCTGGTCAGAGCCCCACAAGTCATCCCATCTTGGATTCCCCTAGGTGTCTAGTTTTCACAAATGCGCAGGTCTGCTAGCTTTCCCTAGGTGCCAGCTGAGCTAGATGCCAAAATCCACAGCTAGGCACTTTGTAAAAAACAGCTCTGTTTTCTTTGTGAAAATGTGATGTGTCCACGTTGTGATTTGGGGCATTTCCTTTCGCGGGCGCTAGGCCTACCCACACAAGTGAGGTACTATTTTTATCGGGAGACTTGGGGGAACGCTGGGTGGGAGGAAATTTGTGGCTCCTCTCAGATTCCAGAACTTTCTGTCACCGAAATGAGAGGAAAAAGTGTTTTTTTGGCCAAATTTTGAGGTTTGCAAAGGATTCTGGGTGACAGAACCTGGTCAGAGCCCCACAAGTCACCCCATCTTGGATTCCCCTTGGTGTCTAGTTTTCACAAATGCGCAGGTCTGCTAGGTTTCCCTAGTGCCAGCTGAGCTAGATGCCAAAATCCACAGCTAGGCACTTTGTAAAAAACAGCTCTGTTTTCTTTGTGAAAATATGATGAGTCCACGTTGTGTTTTGGGGCATTTCCTTTTGCGGGCGCTAGGCCTACCCACACAAGTGAGGTACCATTTGTATCTGGAGACTTGGGGGAACGCTGAGTGGAAGGAAAGTTGTGGCTCCTCTCAGATTCCAGAACTTTCTGTCACCGAAATGAGAGGGCAAAGTATTTTATTGGCCACATTTTGAGGTTTGCAAAGGATTCTGGGCAACAGAACCTGGTCAGAGCCCCACAAGTCATCCCATCTTGGATTCCCCTTGGTGTCTAGTTTTCACAAATGCGCAGGTCTGCTAGCTTTCCCTAGGTGCCAGCTGAGCTAGATGCCAAAATCCACAGCTAGGCACTTTGTAAAAAACAGCTCTGTTTTCTTTGTGAAAATGTGATGTGTCCACGTTGTGATTTGGGGCATTTCCTTTCGCGGGCGCTAGGCCTACCCACACAAGTGAGGTACTGTTTTTATCGGGAGACTTGGGGGAACGCTGGGTGGGAGGAAATTTGTGGCTCCTCTCAGATTCCAGAACTTTCTGTCTGAAATGAGAGGAAAAAGTGTTTTTTTGGCCAAATTTTGAGGTTTGCAAAGGATTCTGGGTAACAGAACCTGGTCAGAGCCCCACAAGTCACCCCATCTTGGATTCCCCTAGGTATCTAGTTTGCAAAAGTGCACAGGTTTGCTAGGTTTCCCCAGGGGCTGGCTGAGCTAGAGGCCAAAATCCACAGCTAGGCACTTTGTAAAAAACAGCTCTGTTTTCTTTGTGAAAATATGATGAGTCCACGTTGTGTTTTGGGGCATTTCCTTTTGCGGGCGCTAGGCCTACCCTCACAAGTGAGGTACCATTTGTATCGGGAGACTTGGGGGAACGCTGAGTGGAAGGAAAGTTGTGGCTCCTCTCAGATTCCAGAACTTTCTGTCACCGAAATGAGAGGGCAAAGTATTTTATTGGCCAAATGTTGAGGTTTGCAAAGGATTCTGGGCAACAGAACCTGGTCAGAGCCCCACATGTCATCCCATCTTGGATTCCCCTTGGTGTCTAGTTTTCACAAATGCGCAGGTCTGCTAGGTTTCCCTAGTGCCAGCTGAGCTAGATGCCAAAATCCACAGCTAGGCACTTTGTAAAAAACAGCTCTGTTTTCTTTGTGAAAATGTGATGTGTCCACGTTGTGATTTGGGGCATTTCCTTTCGCGGGCGCTAGGCCAACCCACACAAGTGAGGTACTATTTTTATCGGGAGACTTGGGGGAACGCTGGGTGGGAGGAAATTTGTGGCTCCTCTCAGATTCCAGAACTTTCTGTCACCGAAATGAGAGGAAAAAGTGTTTTTTTGGCCACATTTTGAGGTTTGCAAAGGATTCTGGGTAACAGAACCTGGTCAGAGCCCTACGAGTCACCCCATCTTGGATTCCCCTAGGTATCTAGTTTGCAAAAGTGCACAGGTTTGCTAGGTCTCCCCAGGTGCCGGCTGAGCTAGAGGCCAAAATCCACAGCTAGGCACTTTGTAAAAAACAGCTCTGTTTTCTTTGTGAAAATATGATGAGTCCACGTTGTGTTTTCGGGCATTTCCTTTTGCGGGCGCTAGGCCTACCCACACAAGTGAGGTACCATTTGTATCGGGAGACTTGGGGGAACGCTGGGTGGAAGGAAATTTGTGGCTCCTGTCAGATTCTATAACTTTCTGTCACCGAAATGAGAGGGTAAAGTATTTTATTGGCCACATTTTGAGGTTTTCAAAGGATTCTGGGCAACAGAACCTGGTCAGAGCCCCACAAGTCATCCCATCTTGGATTCCCCTTGGTGTCTAGTTTTCACAAATGCGCAGGTCTGCTAGGTTTCCCTAGTGCCAGCTGAGCTAGATGCCAAAATCCACAGCTAGGCACTTTGTAAAAAACAGCTCTGTTTTCTTTGTGAAAATGTGATGTGTCCACGTTGTGATTTGGGGCATTTCCTTTCGCGGGCGCTAGGCCAACCCACACAAGTGAGGTACTATTTTTATCGGGAGACTTGCGGGAACGCTGGGTGGGAGGAAATTTGTGGCTCCTCTCAGATTCCAGAACTTTCTGTCACCGAAATGAGAGGAAAAAGTGTTTTTTTGGCCACATTTTGAGGTTTGCAAAGGATTCTGGGTAACAGAACCTGGTCAGAGCCCTACGAGTCACCCCATCTTGGATTCCCCTAGGTATCTAGTTTGCAAAAGTGCACAGGTTTGCTAGGTCTCCCCAGGTGCCGGCTGAGCTAGAGGCCAAAATCCACAGCTAGGCACTTTGTAAAAAACAGCTCTGTTTTCTTTGTGAAAATATGATGAGTCCACGTTGTGTTTTGGGGCATTTCCTTTCGCGGGCGCTAGGCCTACCCACACACGTGAGGTACCATTTTTATCGGTAGACTTGGGGGAACGCTGGGTGGAAGGAAATTTGTGGCTCCTCTCAGATTCCAGAACTTTCTGTCACCGAAATGAGAGGACAACGTATTTTATTGGCCAAATTTTGACGTTTGCAAAGGATTCTGGGCAACAGAACCTGGTCAGAGCCCCACAAGTCATCCCATCTTGGATTCCCCTAGGTGTCTAGTTTTCAGAAATGCGCAGGTCTGCTAGGTTTCCCCAGGTGCCAGCTGAGCTAGAGGCCAAAATCCACATCTAGGCACTTTGTAAAAAACAGCTGTTTTGTTTGTGAAAATGTGATGTGTCTGCAATGTGTTTTGGGGCATCTCCTTTCGCGGGCGCTAGGCCTAACCACACAAGTGAGGTACCATTTGTATTGGGAGACTTCGGGGAGCGCTGGGTGGAAGGAAATTTGTGGCTCCTCTCAGATTCCAGAACTTTCTGTCACCGAAATGAGATGAAAAAGTGTTTTGTTGGCCAAATTTTGAGGTTCGCTAAGGATTCTGGGTAACAGAACCTGGTCCGAGCCCCACAAGTCACCCCATCTTGTATTCCCCTAGGTGTTTAGTTTTCAAGAATGTGCAGGTTTGCTAGTTTTCCCCAGGTGCCGCCTGAGCTATTGGCCAAAATTGACACCAAGGCACTTTGCAAAAAACAACTCTGTTTTCTTTGTGAAAATGTGATGTGTCCACGTTGTGTTTTGGGCCATTTCCTTTCGCGGGCGCTAGGCCTACCCACACAAGTGAGATACCATTTTTATCGGGAGACTTGGGGGAACGCTGGGTGGAATGAAATTCGTGGCTCCTCTAAGATTCCAGAACTTTCTGTCACTGCAAAGAGATTAAAAAGTGTTTTTTTGGCCACATTTTGAGGTTTGCAAAGGATTCTGGGTAACAGAACCTGGTCAGAGCCCCACAAGTCACCCCATCTTGGATTCCCCTAGGTATCTAGTTTGCAAAAGTGCACAGGTTTGCTAGGTTTCCCCAGGGGCTGGCTGAGGTAGAGGCCAAAATCCACAGCTAGGCACTTTGTAAAAAACAGCTCTGTTTTCTTTGTGAAAATATGATGAGTCCACGTTGTGTTTTGGGGCATTTCCTTTCGCGGGCGCTAGGCCTACCCACACACGTGAGGTACCATTTTTATCGGTAGACTTGGGGGAACGCTGAGTGGAAGGAAAGTTGTGGCTCCTCTCAGATTCCAGAACTTTTTGTCACCGAAATGAGAGGGCAAAGTATTTTATTGGCCAAATTTTGACGTTTGCAAAGGATTCTGGGCAACAGAACCTGGTCAGAGCCCCACAAGTCATCCCATCTTGGATTCCCCTAGGTGTCTAGTTTTCACAAATGCGCAGGTCTGCTAGCTTTCCCTAGGTGCCAGCTGAGCTAGATGCCAAAATCCACAGCTAGGCACTTTGTAAAAAACAGCTCTGTTTTCTTTGTGAAAATGTGATGTGTCCACGTTGTGATTTGGGGCATTTCCTTTCGCGGGCGCTAGGCCTACCCACACAAGTGAGGTACTATTTTTATCGGGAGACTTGGGGGAACGCTGGGTGGGAGGAAATTTGTGGCTCCTCTCAGATTCCAGAACTTTCTGTCACCGAAATGAGAGGAAAAAGTGTTTTTTTGGCCAAATTTTGAGGTTTGCAAAGGATTCTGGGTGACAGAACCTGGTCAGAGCCCCACAAGTCACCCCATCTTGGATTCCCCTTGGTGTCTAGTTTTCACAAATGCGCAGGTCTGCTAGGTTTCCCTAGTGCCAGCTGAGCTAGATGCCAAAATCCACAGCTAGGCACTTTGTAAAAAACAGCTCTGTTTTCTTTGTGAAAATATGATGAGTCCACGTTGTGTTTTGGGGCATTTCCTTTTGCGGGCGCTAGGCCTACCCACACAAGTGAGGTACCATTTGTATCTGGAGACTTGGGGGAACGCTGAGTGGAAGGAAAGTTGTGGCTCCTCTCAGATTCCAGAACTTTCTGTCACCGAAATGAGAGGGCAAAGTATTTTATTGGCCACATTTTGAGGTTTGCAAAGGATTCTGGGCAACAGAACCTGGTCAGAGCCCCACAAGTCATCCCATCTTGGATTCCCCTTGGTGTCTAGTTTTCACAAATGCGCAGGTCTGCTAGCTTTCCCTAGGTGCCAGCTGAGCTAGATGCCAAAATCCACAGCTAGGCACTTTGTAAAAAACAGCTCTGTTTTCTTTGTGAAAATGTGATGTGTCCACGTTGTGATTTGGGGCATTTCCTTTCGCGGGCGCTAGGCCAACCCACACAAGTGAGGTACTGTTTTTATCGGGAGACTTGGGGGAACGCTGGGTGGGAGGAAATTTGTGGCTCCTCTCAGATTCCAGAACTTTCTGTCTGAAATGAGAGGAAAAAGTGTTTTTTTGGCCAAATTTTGAGGTTTGCAAAGGATTCTGGGTAACAGAACCTGGTCAGAGCCCCACAAGTCACCCCATCTTGGATTCCCCTAGGTATCTAGTTTGCAAAAGTGCACAGGTTTGCTAGGTTTCCCCAGGGGCTGGCTGAGCTAGAGGCCAAAATCCACAGCTAGGCACTTTGTAAAAAACAGCTCTGTTTTCTTTGTGAAAATATGATGAGTCCACGTTGTGTTTTGGGGCATTTCCTTTTGCGGGCGCTAGGCCTACCCTCACAAGTGAGGTACCATTTGTATCGGGAGACTTGGGGGAACGCTGAGTGGAAGGAAAGTTGTGGCTCCTCTCAGATTCCAGAACTTTCTGTCACCGAAATGAGAGGGCAAAGTATTTTATTGGCCAAATGTTGAGGTTTGCAAAGGATTCTGGGCAACAGAACCTGGTCAGAGCCCCACAAGTCATCCCATCTTGGATTCCCCTTGGTGTCTAGTTTTCACAAATGCACAGGTCTGCTAGGTTTCCCTAGTGCCAGCTGAGCTAGATGCCAAAATCCACAGCTAGGCACTTTGTAAAAAACAGCTCTGTTTTCTTTGTGAAAATGTGATGTGTCCACGTTGTGATTTGGGGCATTTCCTTTCGCGGGCGCTAGGCCAACCCACACAAGTGAGGTACTATTTTTATCGGGAGACTTGAGGGAACGCTGGGTGGGAGGAAATTTGTGGCTCCTCTCAGATTCCAGAACTTTCTGTCACCGAAATGAGAGGAAAAAGTGTTTTTTTGGCCACATTTTGAGGTTTGCAAAGGATTCTGGGTAACAGAACCTGGTCAGAGCCCTACGAGTCACCCCATCTTGGATTCCCCTAGGTATCTAGTTTGCAAAAGTGCACAGGTTTGCTAGGTCTCCCCAGGTGCCGGCTGAGCTAGAGGCCAAAATCCACAGCTAGGCACTTTGTAAAAAACAGCTCTGTTTTCTTTGTGAAAATATGATGAGTCCACGTTGTGTTTTCGGGCATTTCCTTTTGCGGGCGCTAGGCCTACCCACACAAGTGAGGTACCATTTGTATCGGGAGACTTGGGGGAACGCTGGGTGGAAGGAAATTTGTGGCTCCTGTCAGATTCTATAACTTTCTGTCACCGAAATGAGAGGGTAAAGTATTTTATTGGCCACATTTTGAGGTTTTCAAAGGATTCTGGGCAACAGAACCTGGTCAGAGCCCCACAAGTCATCCCATCTTGGATTCCCCTTGGTGTCTAGTTTTCACAAATGCGCAGGTCTGCTAGGTTTCCCTAGTGCCAGCTGAGCTAGATGCCAAAATCCACAGCTAGGCACTTTGTAAAAAACAGCTCTGTTTTCTTTGTGAAAATGTGATGTGTCCACGTTGTGATTTGGGGCATTTCCTTTCGCGGGCGCTAGGCCAACCCACACAAGTGAGGTACTATTTTTATCGGGAGACTTGGGGGAACGCTGGGTGGGAGGAAATTTGTGGCTCCTCTCAGATTCCAGAACTTTCTGTCACCGAAATGAGAGGAAAAAGTGTTTTTTTGGCCACATTTTGAGGTTTGCAAAGGATTCTGGGTAACAGAACCTGGTCAGAGCCCTACGAGTCACCCCATCTTGGATTCCCCTAGGTATCTAGTTTGCAAAAGTGCACAGGTTTGCTAGGTCTCCCCAGGTGCCGGCTGAGCTAGAGGCCAAAATCCACAGCTAGGCACTTTGTAAAAAACAGCTCTGTTTTCTTTGTGAAAATATGATGAGTCCACGTTGTGTTTTGGGGCATTTCCTTTTGCGGGCGCTAGGCCTACCCACACAAGTGAGGTACCATTTGTATCGGGAGACTTGGGGGAACGCTGGGTGGAAGGAAATTTGTGGCTCCTGTCAGATTCTATAACTTTCTGTCACCGAAATGAGAGGGCAAAGTATTTTATTGGCCAAATTTTGAGGTTTGCAAAGGATTCTGGGCAACAGAACCTGGTCAGAGCCCCACAAGTCATCCCATCTTGGATTCCCCTTGGTATCTAGTTTTCACAAATGCGCAGGTCTGCTAGGTTTCCCTAGGTGCCAGCTGAGCTAGATGCCAAAATCCACAGCTAGGCACTTTGTAAAAAACAGCTCTGTTTTCTTTGTGAAAATGTGATGTGCACACGTTGTGATTTGGGGCATTTCCTTTTGCGGGCGCTAGGCCTACCCACACAAGTGAGGTACCATTTGTATCGGGAGACTTGGGGGAACGCTGGGTGGAAGGAAATTTGTGGCTCCTCTCAGATTCCAGAACTTTCTGTCACCGAAATGAGTGGACAAAATATTTTATTGGCCAAATTTTGACGTTTGCAAAGGATTCTGGGCAACAGAACCTGGTCAGAGCCCCACAAGTCATCCCATCTTGGATTCCCCTAGGTATCCAGTTTGCAAAAGTGCACAGGTTTCCTAGGTCTCCCCAGGTGCCGGCTGAGCTAGAGGCCAAAATCCACAGCTAGGCACTTTGTAAAAAACAGCTCTGTTTTCTTTGTGAAAATATGATGAGTCCACGTTGTGTTTTGGGGCATTTCCTTTCGCGGACGCTAGGCCTACCCACACAAGTGAGGTACCATTTTTATCGGTAGACTTGGGGGAACGCTGGGTGGAAGGAAATTTGTGGCTCCTCTCAGATTCCAGAACTTTCTGTCACCGAAATGAGAGGACAAAGTATTTTATTGGCCAAATTTTGACGTTTGCAAAGGATTCTGGGCAACAGAACCTGGTCAGAGCCCCACAAGTCATCCCATCTTGGATTCCCCTAGGTGTCTAGTTTTCAGAAATGCGCAGGTCTGCTAGGTTTCCCCAGGTGCCAGCTGAGCTAGAGGCCAAAATCCACAGCTAGGCACTTTGTAAAAAACAGCTGTTTTCTTTGTGAAAATGTGATGTGTCTGCAATGTGTTTTGGGGCATCTCCTTTCGCGGGCGCTAGGCCTAACCACACAAGTGAGGTACCATTTGTATTGGGAGACTTGGGGGAGCGCTGGGTGGAAGGAAATTTGTGGCTCCTCTCAGATTCCAGAACTTTCTGTCACCGAAATGAGAGGAAAAAGTATTTTTTGGCCAAACTTTGAGGTCTGCAAAGGATTCTGGGTAACAGAACCTGGTCAGGGCCCCACAAGTCACTCCATCCTCGATTCCCCTAGTTGTCTAGTTTTAAAAAAACTGCAGGTTTGATAGGTTTCCCCAGGTGCCGGCTGAGCTAGAGGCCAAAATCCACAGCTAGACACTTTGTAAAAAACAGCTCTGTTTTCTTTTTGAAAATGTGATGTGTCCTCGTTGTGTTTTGGGGCATTTCCTTTCGCGGGGGCTTGTCCCACCCACACAAGTGAGGTACAATTTTTATCGGGAGACTTGGGGGAACGCTAGGTGGGAGGAAATTTGTGGCTCCTCTCAGATTCCAGAACTTTCTGTCACCGAAATGAGAGGAAAAAGTGTTTTTTTGGCCACATTTTGAGGTTTGCAAAGTATTCTGGGTAACAGAACCTCATCAGAGCCCCAGAAGTCACCATATCTTGGATTCCCCTAGGTGTCTAGTTTTAAAAAATGTGCAGGTTTGCTAGGTTTCCCCAGGGGCCGGCTGAGCTAGAGGCCAAAATCCACAGCTAGGTACTTTGTAAAAAATAGCTCTGTCTTCTTTGTAAAAATGTGATGTGTCCACGTTGGGTTTTGTGGCATTTCCTTTCGCGGACGCTAGGCCTACCCACACAAGTGAGGTGACATTTTTATCGGGAGACTTGGGGGAACGCTGGGTGGAAGTACATTTGTGGCTCCTCTAAGATTCCAGAACCTTCTGTCACCGAAATGAGAGGAAAAAGTGTTTTTTTGGCCAAGTTTTGATGTTTGCAAAGGATTCTGGGTAACAGAAGCTGGTCAAAGCCCCACAAGTCACTCCATCCTCGATTCCCCTAGTTGTCTAGTTTTCAAAAAAGTGCAGGTTTGATAGGTTTCCCCAGATGCCGGCTGAGCTTGAGGCAAAAATCCACAGCTAGGCACTTCGTAAAAAACAGCTCTGTTTTCTTTGTGAAAATATGATGAGTCCACGTTGTGTTTTGGGGCATTTCCTTTCGCGGGCGCTAGGCCTACCCACACAAGTGAGGTACCATTTTTATCGGTAGACTTGGGGGAACGCTGGGTGGAATGAAAATTGTGGCTCCTCTCAGATTCCAGAACTTTCTGTCACCGCAAAGAGAGTAAAAAGTATTTTTGTGTCCAAACTTTGAGGTCTGCAAAGGATTCTGGGTAACAGAACCTGGTCAGAGCCTCACAAGTCACCCCATCTTGGATTCCCCTAGGTATCTAGTTTGCAAAAGTGCACAGGTTTGCTAGGTTTCCCCAGGGGCTGGCTGAGCTAGAGGCCAAAATCCACAGCTAGGCACTTTGTAAAAAACAGCTCTGTTTTCTTTGTGAAATATGATGAGTCCACGTTGTGTTTTCGGGCATTTCCTTTTGCGGGCGCTAGGCCTACCCACACAAGTGAGGTACCATTTGTATCGGGAGAGTTGGGGGAACGCTGGGTGGAAGGAAATTTGTGGCTCCTCTCAGATTCCAGAACTTTCTGTCACCGAAATGAGAGGACAAAGTATTTTATTGGCCAAATTTTGAGGTTTGCAAAGGATTCTGGGACACAGAACCTGGTCAGAGCCCCACAAGTCATCCCATCTTGGATTCCCCTAGGTGTCTAGTTTTCAGAAATGCGCAGATCTGCTAGGTTTCCCCAGGTGCCAGCTGAGCTAGAGGCCAAAATCCACAGCTAGGCACTTTGTAAAAAACAGCTGTTTTCTTTGTGAAAATGTGATGTGTCTGCAATGTGTTTTGGGGCATCTCCTTTCGCGGGCGCTAGGCCTAACCACATAAGTGAGGTACCATTTGTATTGGGAGACTTGGGGGAGCGCTGGGTGGAAGGAAATTTGTGGCTCCTCTCAGATTCCAGAACTTTCTGTCACCGAAATGAGAGGAAAAAGTATTATTTTGGCCAAACTTTGAGGTCTGCAAAGGATTCTGGGTAACAGAACCTGGTCAGTTCCCCACAAGTCACCCCATGCTGGATTCCCCTAGATGTCTAGGTATAAAAAATATGCAGGTTTGCTAGGTTTCCCCAGGGGCCGGCTGAGCTAGAGGCCAAAATCCACAGCTAGGCACTTTGTACAAAACAGCTCTGTCTTCTTTGTAAAAATGTGATGTGTCCACGTTGGGTTTTGGGGCATTTCCTTTCGCGGACGCTAGGCATACCCACACTAGTGAGGTAACATTTTTATCTGGAGACTTGGGGGAACGCTGGGTGGAAGAACATTTGTGGCTTCTCTCAGATTCCAGAACTTCCTGTCACCGAAATGAGAGGAAAAAGTGTTTTGTTGGCCAAATTTTGAGGTTTGCTAAGGATTCTGGGTAACAGAACCTGGTCAGAGCCCCACAAGTCACCCCATCTTGGATTCCCCTAGGTGTTTAGTTTTCAAGAATGTGCAGGTTTGCTAGTTTTCCCCAGGAGCCGGCTGAGCTATTGGCCAAAATCCACAGCTAGGCCCTTTGCAAAAATCAGCTCTCTTTTTTGTTTGTGAAAATGTGATGTGTCCAGGTTGTGTTTTGGGGCATTTCCTTTCGCGGGGGCTTGGCCCACCCACACAAGTGAGGTACCATTTTTATCGGGAGACTTGGGGGAACGCTGGGTGGGAGAACATTTGTGGCTCCTCTCAGATTCCAGAACTTTCTGTCACCGAAATGAGAGTAAAAAGTGTTTTTTTGCCCAAATTTTGAGGTTTGCAAAGGATTCTGGGTAACAGAACCTGGTCAGAGCCCCACAAGTCACTATATCTTGGATTCCCCTAGGTGTCTAGTTTTCAGAAATGCGCAAGTTTGCTAGGTTTCCCCAGGGGCTGGCTGAGCTATAGGCCAAAATCCACAGCTAGGCACTTTGTAAAAAACAGCTCTGTTTTCTTTGTGAAAATATGATGAGTCCACGTTGTGTTTTCGGCATTTCCTTTTACGGGCGCTAGGACTTCCCACACAAGTGAGGTACCATTTGTATCGGGAGACTTGGGGGAACGCTGGGTGGAAGGAAAGTTGTGGCTCCTCTCAGATTCCAGAACTTTCTGTCACCGAAATGAGAGGGCAAAGTATTTTATTGGCCAAATTTTGAGGTTTGCAAAGGATTCTGGGCAACAGAACCTGGTCAGAGCCCCACAAGTCATCCCATCTTGAATTCCCCTTGGTGTCTAGTTTTCACAAATGCGCAGGTCTGCTAGGTTTCCCTAGGTGCCAGGTGAGCTAGAGGCCAAAATCCACAGCTAGGCACTTTGTAAAAAACAGCTGTTTTCTTTGTGAAAGTGTGATGTGTCTGCAATGTGTTTTGGGGCATCTCCTTTCGTGGGCGCTAGGCCTAACCACATAAATGAGGTACCATTTGTATTGGGAGACTTGGGGGAGCGCTGGGTGGAAGGAAATTTGTGGCTCCTCTCAAATTCCAGAACTTTCTGTCACCGAAATGAGAGGGCAAAGTATTTTATTGGCCAAATTATGAGGTTTGTAAAGGATTCTGGGCAACAGAACCTAGTCATAGCCCCACAAGTCATCCCATCTTGGATTCCCCTTGGTGTCTAGTTTTCACAATTGCGCAGGTCTACTGGGTTTCCCTAGGTGCCAGCTGAGCTAGATGCCAAAATCCACAGCTAGGCACTTTGTAAAAAACAGCTGTTTTCTTTGTGAAAATGTGATGTGTCTGCAATGTGTTTTGGGGCATCTCCTTTCGCGGGCGCTAGGCCTAACCACGTAAGTGAGGTACCATTTGTATTGGGAGACTTGGGGGAGCGCTGGGTGGAAGGAAATTTGTGGCTCCTCTCAGATTCCAGAACTTTCTGTCACCGAAATGAGAGGAAAAAGTATTATTTTGGCCAAACTTTGAGGTCTGCAAAGGATTCTGGGTAACAGAACCTGGTCAGTTCCCCACAAGTCACCCCATGCTGGATTCCCCTAGGTGTCTAGGTTTCAAATATATGCAGGTTTGCTAGGTTTCCCCAGGGGCCGGCTGAGCTAGAGGCCAAAATCCACAGCTAGGCACTTTGTACAAAACAGCTCTGTCTTCTTTGTGAAATATGATGAGTCCACGTTGTGTTTTCGGGCATTTCCTTTTGCGGGCGCTAGGCCTACCCACACAAGTGAGGTACCATTTGTATCGGGAGAGTTGGGGGAACGCTGGGTGGAAGGAAATTTGTGGCTCCTCTCAGATTCCAGAACTTTCTGTCACCGAAATGAGAGGACAAAGTATTTTATTGGCCAAATTTTGAGGTTTGCAAAGGATTCTGGGACACAGAACCTGGTCAGAGCCCCACAAGTCATCCCATCTTGGATTCCCCTAGGTGTCTAGTTTTCAGAAATGCGCAGATCTGCTAGGTTTCCCCAGGTGCCAGCTGAGCTAGAGGCCAAAATCCACAGCTAGGCACTTTGTAAAAAACAGCTGTTTTCTTTGTGAAAATGTGATGTGTCTGCAATGTGTTTTGGGGCATCTCCTTTCGCGGGCGCTAGTCCTAACCACATAAGTGAGGTACCATTTGTATTGGGAGACTTGGGGGAGCGCTGGGTGAAAGGAAATTTGTGGCTCCTCTCAGATTCCAGAACTTTCTGTCACCGAAATGAGAGGAAAAAGTATTATTTTGGCCAAACTTTGAGGTCTGCAAAGGATTCTGGGTAACAGAACCTGGTCAGTTCCCCACAAGTCACCCCATGCTGGATTCCCCTAGGTGTCTAGGTTTAAAAAATATGCAGGTTTGCTAGGTTTCCCCAGGGGCCGGCTGAGCTAGAGGCAAAAAATCCACAGCTAGGCACTTTGTACAAAACAGCTCTGTCTTCTTTGTAAAAATGTGATGTGTCCACGTTGGGTTTTGGGGCATTTCCTTTCGCGGACGCTAGGCATACCCACACTAGTGAGGTAACATTTTTATCTGGAGACTTGGGGGAACGCTGGGTGGAAGAAAATTTGTGGCTCCTCTCAGATTCCAGAACTTCCTGTCACCGAAATGAGAGGAAAAAGTGTTTTGTTGGCCAAATTTTGAGGTTTGCTAAGGATTCTGGGTAACAGAACCTGGTCAGAGCCCCACAAGTCACCCCATCTTGGATTCCCCTAGGTGTTTAGTTTTCAAGAATGTGCAGGTTTGCTAGTTTTCCCCAGGAGCCGGCTGAGCTATTGGCCAAAATCCACAGCTAGGCCCTTTGTAAAAAACAGCTCTGTTTTCTTTGTGAAAATGTGATGTGTCCAGGTTGTGTTTTGGGGCATTTCCTTTCGCGGGGGCTTGGCCCACCCACACAAGTGAGGTACCATTTTTATCGGGAGACTTGGGGGAACGCTGGGTGGGAGGAAATTTGTGGCTCCTCTCAGATTCCAGAACTTTCTGTCACCGAAATGAGAGTAAAAAGTGTTTTTTTGCCCAAATTATGAGGTTTGCAAAGGATTCTGGGTAACAGAACCTGGTCAGAGCCCCACAAGTCACTTTATCTTGGATTCCCCTAGGTGTCTAGTTTTCAGAAATGCGCAGGTTTGCTAGGTTTCCCCAGGGGCTGGCTGAGCTAGAGGCCAAAATCCACAGCTAGGCACTTTGTAAAAAACAGCTCTGTTTTCTTTGTGAAAATATGATGAGTCCACGTTGTGTTTTCGGCATTTCCTTTTACGGGCGCTAGGCCTTCCCACACAAGTGAGGTACCATTTGTATCGGGAGACTTGGGGGAACGCTGGGTGGAAGGAAAGTTGTGGCTTCTCTCAGATTCCAGAACTTTCTGTCACCGAAATGAGAGGGCAAAGTATTTTATTGGCCAAATTTTGAGGTTTGCAAAGGATTCTGGGCAACAGAACCTGGTTAGAGCCCCACAAGTCATCCCATCTTGAATTCCCCTTGGTGTCTAGTTTTCACAAATGCGCAGGTCTGCTAGGTTTCCCTAGGTGCCAGGTGAGCTAGAGGCCAAAATCCACAGCTAGGCACTTTGTAAAAAACAGCTGTTTTCTTTGTGAAAGTGTGGTGTGTCTGCAATGTGTTTTGGGGCATCTCCTTTCGCGGGCACTAGGCCTAACCACATAAATGAGGTACCATTTGTATTGGGAGACTTGGGGGAGCGCTGGGTGGAAGGAAATTTGTGGCTCCTCTCAAATTCCAGAACTTTCTGTCACCGAAATGAGAGGGCAAAGTATTTTATTGGCCAAATTTTGAGGTTTGTAAAGGATTCTGGGCAACAGAACCTGGTCATAGCCCCACAAGTCATCCCATCTTGGATTCCCCTTGGTGTCTAGTTTTCACAAATGCGCAGGTCTACTGGGTTTCCCTAGGTGCCAGCTGAGCTAGATGCCAAAATCCACAGCTAGGCACTTTGTAAAAAACAGCTGTTTTCTTTGTGAAAATGTGATGTGTCTGCAATGTGTTTTGGGGCATCTCCTTTCGCGGGCGCTAGGCCTAACCACGTAAGTGAGGTACCATTTGTATTGGGAGACTTGGGGGAGCGCTGGGTGGAAGGAAATTTGTGGCTCCTCTCAGATTCCAGAACTTTCTGTCACCGAAATGAGAGGAAAAAGTATTATTTTGGCCAAACTTTGAGGTCTGCAAAGGATTCTGGGTAACAGAACCTGGTCAGTTCCCCACAAGTCACCCCATGCTGGATTCCCCTAGGTGTCTAGGTTTCAAATATATGCAGGTTTGCTAGGTTTCCCCAGGGGCCGGCTGAGCTAGAGGCCAAAATCCACAGCTAGGCACTTTGTACAAAACAGCTCTCTCTTCTTTGTAAAAATGTGATGTGTCCACGTTGGGTTTTGGGGCATTTCCTTTCGTGGACGCTAGGCATACCCACACTAGTGAGGTAACATTTTTATCTGGAGACTTGGGGGAACGCTGGGTGGAAGAAAATTTGTGGCTCCTCTCAGATTCCAGAACTTCCTGTCACCGAAATGAGAGGAAAAAGTGTTTTGTTCGCCAAATTTTGAGGTTTGCTAAGGATTCTGGGTAACAGAACCTGGTCAGAGCCCCACAAGTCACCCCATCTTGGATTCCCCTAGGTGTTTTGTTTTCAAGAATGTGCAGGTTTGCTAGTTTTCCCCAGGAGCCGGCTGAGCTATTGGCCAAAATCCACAGCTAGGCCCTTTGCAAAAAACAGCTCTGTTTTCTTTGTGAAAATGTGATGTGTCCAGGTTGTGTTTTGGGGCATTTCCTTTTGCGGGGGCTTGGCCCACCCACACAAGTGAGGTACCATTTTTATTGGGAGACTTGGGGGAACGCTGGGTGGGAGGAAATTTGTGGCTCCTCTCAGATTCCAGAACTTTCTGTCACCGAAATGAGAGTAAAAAGTGTTTTTTTGCCCAAATTTTGAGGTTTGCAAAGGATTCTGGGTAACAGAACCTGGTCAGAGCCCCACAAGTCACTTTATCTTGGATTCCCCTAGGTGTCTAGTTTTCAGAAATGCGCAGGTTTGCTAGGTTTCCCCAGGGGCTGGCTGAGCTAGAGGCCAAAATCCACAGCTAGGCACTTTGTAAAAAACAGCTCTGTTTTCTTTGTGAAAATATGATGAGTCCACGTTGTGTTTTCGGCATTTCCTTTTACGGGCGCTAGGCCTTCCCACACAAGTGAGGTACCATTTGTATCGGGAGACTTGGGGGAACGCTGGGTGGAAGGAAATTTGTGGCTCCTCTCAGCTTCCAGAACTTTCTCTCACCGAAATGAGAGGGCAAAGTATTTTATTGGCCAAATTTTGAGGTTTGCAAAGGATTCTGGGCAACAGAACCTGATCAGAGCCCCACAAGTCATCCCATCTTGAATTCCCCTTGGTGTCTAGTTTTCACAAATGCGCAGGTCTGCTAGGTTTCCCTAGGTGCCAGGTGAGCTAGAGGCCAAAATCCACAGCTAGGCACTTTGTAAAAAACAGCTGTTTTCTTTGTGAAAGTGTGAGGTGTCTGCAATGTGTTTTGGGGCATCTCCTTTCGCGGGCACAAGGCCTAACCACATAAGTGAGGTACCATTTGTATTGGGAGACTTGGGGGAGAGCTGGGTGGAAGGAAATTTGTGGCTCCTCTCAAATTCCAGAACTTTCTGTCACCGAAATGAGAGGGCAAAGTATTTTATTGGCCAAATTTTGAGGTTTGCTAAGGATTCTGGGCAACAGAACCTGGTCATAGCCCCACAAGTCATCCCATCTTGGATTCCCCTTGGTGTCTAGTTTTCACAAATGCGCAGGTCTACTGGGTTTCCCTAGGTGCCAGCTGAGCTAGATGCCAAAATCCACAGCTAGGCACTTTGTAAAAAACAGCTCTGTTTTCTTTGTGAAAATGTGATGTGTCCACGTTGTGTTTTGTGGCATTTCATTTCGCGGGCGCTAGGCCTTCCCACACAAGTGAGATACCATTTTTATTGGAGACTTGAGGGAACGCTGGGTGGAATGAAGTTCTTGGCTCCTCTAAGATTCCAGAACTTTCTGTCACCGCAAAGAGAGTAAAAAGTGTTTTTTTTGGCCACATTTTGAGGTTTGCAAAGGATTCTGGGTAACCGAACCTGGTCAGAGCCCCACAAGTCACCCCATCTTGGATTCCCCTAGGTATCTAGTTTGCAGAAGTGCACAGGTTTGCTAGGTTTCCCCAGGGGCTGGCTGAGCTAGAGGCCAAAATCCACAGCTAGGCACTTTGTAAAAAACAGCTCTGTTTTCTTTGTGAAAATATGATGAGTCCACGTTGTGTTTTCGGCATTTCCTTTTACGGGCGCTAGGCCTTCCCACACAAGTGAGGTACCATTTGTATCGGGAGACTTGGGGGAACGCTGGGTGGAAGGAAAGTTGTGGCTCCTCTCAGATTCCAGAACTTTCTGTCACCGAAATGAGAGGGCAAAGTATTTTATTGGCCAAATGTTGAGGTTTGCAAAGGATTCTGGGCAACAGAACCTGGTTAGAGCCCCACAAGTCATCCCATCTTGAATTCCCCTTGGTGTCTAGTTTTCACAAATGCGCAGGTCTGCTAGGTTTCCCTAGGTGCCAGGTGAGCTAGAGGCCAAAATCCACAGCTAGGCACTTTGTAAAAAACAGCTGTTTTCTTTGTGAAAGTGTGGTGTGTCTGCAATGTGTTTTGGGGCATCTCCTTTCGCGGGCACTAGGCCTAACCACATAAATGAGGTACCATTTGTATTGGGAGACTTGGGGGAGCGCTGGGTGGAAGGAAATTTGTGGCTTCTCTCAAATTCCAGAACTTTCTGTCACCGAAATGAGAGGGCAAAGTATTTTATTGGCCAAATTTTGAGGTTTGTAAAGGATTCTGGGCAACAGAACCTGGTCATAGCCCCACAAGTCATCCCATCTTGGATTCCCCTTGGTGTCTAGTTTTCACAAATGCGCAGGTCTACTGGGTTTCCCTAGGTGCCAGCTGAGCTAGATGCCAAAATCCACAGCTAGGCACTTTGTAAAAAACAGCTGTTTTCTTTGTGAAAATGTGATGTGTCTGCAATGTGTTTTGGGGCATCTCCTTTCGCGGGCGCTAGGCCTAACCACGTAAGTGAGGTACCATTTGTATTGGGAGACTTGGGGGAGCGCTGGGTGGAAGGAAATTTGTGGCTCCTCTCAGATTCCAGAACTTTCTGTCACCGAAATGAGAGGAAAAAGTATTATTTTGGCCAAACTTTGAGGTCTGCAAAGGATTCTGGGTAACAGAACCTGGTCAGTTCCCCACAAGTCACCCCATGCTGGATTCCCCTAGGTGTCTAGGTTTCAAATATATGCAGGTTTGCTAGGTTTCCCCAGGGGCCGGCTGAGCTAGAGGCCAAAATCCACAGCTAGGCACTTTGTACAAAACAGCTCTCTCTTCTTTGTAAAAATGTGATGTGTCCACGTTGGGTTTTGGGGCATTTCCTTTCGTGGACGCTAGGCATACCCACACTAGTGAGGTAACATTTTTATCTGGAGACTTGGGGGAACGCTGGGTGGAAGAAAATTTGTGGCTCCTCTCAGATTCCAGAACTTCCTGTCACCGAAATGAGAGGAAAAAGTGTTTTGTTCGCCAGATTTTGAGGTTTGCTAAGGATTCTGGGCAACAGAACCTGGTCAGAGCCCCACAAGTCACCCCATCTTGGATTCCCCTAGGTGTTTAGTTTTCAAGAATGTGCAGGTTTGCTAGTTTTCCCCAGGAGCCGGCTGAGCTATTGGCCAAAATCCACAGCTAGGCCCTTTGCAAAAAACAGCTCTGTTTTCTTTGTGAAAATGTGATGTGTCCAGGTTGTGTTTTGGGGCATTTCCTTTTGCGGGGGCTTGGCCCACCCACACAAGTGAGGTACCATTTTTATTGGGAGACTTGGGGGAACGCTGGGTGGGAGGAAATTTGTGGCTCCTCTCAGATTCCAGAACTTTCTGTCACCGAAATGAGAGTAAAAAGTGTTTTTTTGCCCAAATTTTGAGGTTTGCAAAGGATTCTGGGTAACAGAACCTGGTCAGAGCCCCACAAGTCACTATATCTTGGATTCCCCTAGGTGTCTAGTTTTCAGAAATGCGCAGGTTTGCTAGGTTTCCCCAGGGGCTGGCTGAGCTAGAGGCCAAAATCCACAGCGAGGCACTTTGTAAAAAACAGCTCTGTTTTCTTTGTGAAAATATGATGAGTCCACGTTGTGTTTTCGGCATTTCCTTTTACGGGCGCTAGGCCTTCCCACACAAGTGAGGTACCATTTGTATCGGGAGACTTGGGGGAACGCTGGGTGGAAGGAAATTTGTGGCTCCTCTCAGCTTCCAGAACTTTCTCTCACCGAAATGAGAGGGCAAAGTATTTTATTGGCCAAATGTTGAGGTTTGCAAAGGATTCTGGGCAACAGAACCTGATCAGAGCCCCACAAGTCATCCCATCTTGAATTCCCCTTGGTGTCTAGTTTTCACAAATGCGCAGGTCTGCTAGGTTTCCCTAGGTGCCAGGTGAGCTAGAGGCCAAAATCCACAGCTAGGCACTTTGTAAAAAACAGCTGTTTTCTTTGTGAAAGTGTGAGGTGTCTGCAATGTGTTTTGGGACATCTCCTTTCGCGGGCACAAGGCCTAACCACATAAGTGAGGTACCATTTGTATTGGGAGACTTGGGGGAGCGCTGGGTGGAAGGAAATTTGTGGCTCCTCTCAAATTCCAGAACTTTCTGTCACCGAAATGAGAGGGCAAAGTATTTTATTGGCCAAATTTTGAGGTTTGCTAAGGATTCTGGGCAACAGAACCTGGTCATAGCCCCACAAGTCATCCCATCTTGGATTCCCCTTGGTGTCTATTTTTCACAAATGCGCAGGTCTACTGGGTTTCCCTAGGTGCCAGCTGAGCTAGATGCCAAAATCCACAGCTAGGCACTTTGTAAAAAACAGCTCTGTTTTCTTTGTGAAAATGTGATGTGTCCACGTTGTGTTTTGTGGCCTTTCATTTCGCGGGCGCTAGGCCTTCCCACACAAGTGAGATACCATTTTTATTGGAGACTTGAGGGAACGCTGGGTGGAATGAAGTTCTTGGCTCCTCTAAGATTCCAGAACTTTCTGTCACCGCAAAGAGAGTAAAAAGTGTTTTTTTTGGCCACATTTTGAGGTTTGCAAAGGATTCTGGGTAACCGAACCTGGTCAGAGCCCCACAAGTCACCCCATCTTGGATTCCCCTAGGTATCTAGTTTGCAGAAGTGCACAGGTTTGCTAGGTTTCCCCAGGGGCTGGCTGAGCTAGAGGCCAAAATCCACAGCTAGGCACTTTGTAAAAAACAGCTGTTTTCTTTGTGAAAATGTGATGTGTCTACAATGTGTTTTGGGGCATCTCCTTTCGCGGGCGCTAGGCCTAACCACACAAGTGAGGTACCATTTGTATCGGGAGACTTGGGGGAGCGCTGGTTGGAAGGAAATTTGTGGCTCCTCTCAGATTCCAGAACTATCTGTCACCGAAATGAGAGGGCAAAGTATTTTATTGGCCAAAGTTTGAGGTTTGCAAAGGATTCTGGGCAACAGAACCTGGTCAGAGCCCCACAAGTCATCCCATCTTGGATTCCCCTTGGTGTCTAGTTTTCACAAATGCGCAGGTCTGCTAGGTTTCCCTAGGTGCCAGCTGAGCTAGATGCCAAGATCCACAGCTAGGCACTTTGTAAAAAACAGCTCTGTTTTCTTTGTGAAAATGTGATGTGTCCACGTTGTGATTTGGGGCATTTTGTTTCGCGGGCGCTAGGCCTACCCACACAAGTGGGGTACTATTTTTATCGGGAGACTTGGGGGAACGCTTGGTGGGATGAAATTTGTGGCTCCTCTCAGATTCCAGAACTTTCTGTCACCGAAATAAGAGGAAAAAGTGTTTTTTTGGCCACATTTTGAGGTTTGCAAAGGATTCTGGGTAACAGAAACTGGTCAGAGCCCTACGAGTCACCCCATCTTGGATTCCCCTAGGTATCTAGTTTGCAAAAGTGCACAGGTTTGCTAGGTCTCCCCAGGTGCCGGCTGAGCTAGAGGCCAAAATCCACAGCTAGGCACTTTGTAAAAAACAGCTCTGTTTTCTTTGGGAAAATATGATGAGTCCATGTTGTGTTTTGGGGCATTTCCTTTCGCGGGTGCTAGGCCTACCCACACAAGTGAGGTACCATTTTTATCGGTAGACTTGGGGGAACGCTGGGTGGAAGGAAATTTGTGGCTCCTCTCAGATTCCAGAACTTTCTGTCACCGAAATGAGAGGACAAAGTATTTTATTGGCCAAATTTTGAGGTTTGCAAAGGATTCTGGGCAACAGAACCTGGTCAGAGCCCCACAAGTCATCCCATCTTGGATTCCCCTAGGTGTCTAGTTTTCAGAAATGCGCAGGTCTGCTAGGTTTCCCTAGGTGCCAGCTGAGCTAGAGGCCAAAATCCACAGTTAGGCACTTTGTAAAAAACAGCTGTTTTCTTTGTGAAAATGTGAAGTGTCTGCAATGTGTTTTGGGGCATTTCCTTTCGCGGCAGCTAGGCCTAACCACACAAGTGAGGTACCATTTGTATTGGGAGACTTGGGGGAGCACTAGGTGGAAGGAAATTTGTGGCTCCTCTCAGATTCCAGAACTTTCTGTCACCGAAAAGAGAGGAAAAAGTATTTTTTTGGCCAAACTTTGAGGTCTGCAAAGGATTCTGGGTAACAGAACCTGGTCAGGGCCCCACAAGTCACCCCATCCTGGATTCTCCTAGGTGTCTAGGTTTCAAAAATGTGCAGGTTTGCTAGGTTTCCCCAGGGGCCGGCTGAGCTAGAGGCCAAAATCCACAGCTAGGCACTTTGTACAAAACAGCTCTGTCTTCTTTGTAAAAATGTGATGTGTCCACGTTGGGTTTTGGGGCATTTCTTTTCGCAGACGCTAGGCCTACCCACACTAGTGAGGTAACATTTTTACCTGGAGACTTGGGGGAACGCTGGGTTGAAGAAAATTTGTGGCTCCTCTCAGATTCCAGAACTTCCTGTCACCGAAATGAGAGGAAAAAGTGTTTTGTTCGCCAGATTTTGAGGTTCGCTAAGGATTCTGGGTAACAGAACCTGGTCAGAGCCCCACAAGTCACCCCATCTTGGATTCCCCTAGGTGTTTAGTTTTGAAGAATGTGCAGGTGTGCTAGTTTTCCCCAGGTGCCGGCTGAGCTATTGGCCAAAATCCACAGCTAGGCCCTTTGCAAAAAACAGCTCTGTTTTCTTTGTGAAAATGTGATGTGTTCAGGTTGTGTTTTGGGGCATTTCCTTTTGCGGGGGCTTGGCCCACCCACACAAGTGAGGTACCATTTTTATTGGGAGACTTGGGGGAACGCTGGGTGGGAGGAAATTTGTGGCTCCTCTCAGATTCCAGAACTTTCTGTCACCGAAATGAGAGTAAAAAGTGTTTTTTTGCCCAAATTTTGAGGTTTGCAAAGGATTCTGGGTAACAGAACCTGGTCAGAGACCCACAAGTCACTATATCTTGGATTCCCCTAGGTGTCTAGTTTTCAGAAATGCGCAGGTTTGCTAGGTTTCCCCAGGGTCTGGCTGAGCTAGAGGCCAAAATCCACAGCTAGGCACTTTGTAAAAAACAGCTCTGTTTTCTTTGTGAAAATATGATGAGTCCACGTTGTGTTTTCGGCATTTCCTTTTACGGGTGCTAGGCCTTCCCACACAAGTGAGGTACCATTTGTATCGGGAGACTTGGGGGAACGCTGGGTGGAAGGAAATTTGTGGCTCCTCTCAGCTTCCAGAACTTTCTCTCACCGAAATGAGAGGAAAAAGTATTATTTTGGCCAAACTTTGAGGTCTGCAAAGGATTCTGGGTAACAGAACCTGGTCAGGGCCCCACAAGTCACCCCATCTTGAATTCCCCTTGGTGTCTAGTTTTCACAAATGCGCAGGTCTGCTAGGTTTCCCTAGGTGCCAGGTGAGCTAGAGGCCAAAATCCACAGCTAGGCACTTTGTAAAAAACAGCTGTTTTCTTTGTGAAAGTGTGAGGTGTCTGCAATGTGTTTTGGGGCATCTCCTTTCGCGGGCACAAGGCCTAACCACATAAGTGAGGTACCATTTGTATTGGGAGACTTGGGGGAGCGCTGGGTGGAAGGAAATTTGTGGCTCCTCTCAAATTCCAGAACTTTCTGTCACCGAAATGAGAGGGCAAAGTATTTGATTGGCCAAATTTTGAGGTTTGCTAAGGATTCTGGGCAACAGAACCTGGTCATAGCCCCACAAGTCATCCCATCTTGGATTCCCCTTGGTGTCTATTTTTCACAAATGCTCAGGTCTACTGGGTTTCCCTAGGTGCCAGCTGAGCTAGATGCCAAAATCCACAGCTAGGCACTTTGTAAAAAACAGCTCTGTTTTCTTTGTGAAAATGTGATGTGTCCACGTTGTGTTTTGTGGCCTTTCATTTCGCGGGCGCTAGGCCTTCCCACACAAGTGAGATACCATTTTTATTGGAGACTTGAGGGAACGCTGGGTGGAATGAAGTTCTTGGCTCCTCTAAGATTCCAGAACTTTCTGTCACCGCAAAGAGAGTAAAAAGTGTTTTTTTTGGCCACATTTTGAGGTTTGCAAAGGATTCTGGGTAACCGAACCTGGTCAGAGCCCCACAAGTCACCCCATCTTGGATTCCCCTAGGTATCTAGTTTGCAGAAGTGCACAGGTTTGCTAGGTTTCCCCAGGGGCTGGCTGAGCTAGAGGCCAAAATCCACAGCTAGGCACTTTGTAAAAAACAGCTGTTTTCTTTGTGAAAATGTGATGTGTCTACAATGTGTTTTGGGGCATCTCCTTTCGCGGGCGCTAGGCCTAACCACACAAGTGAGGTACCATTTGTATCGGGAGACTTGGGGGAGCGCTGGTTGGAAGGAAATTTGTGGCTCCTCTCAGATTCCAGAACTATCTGTCACCGAAATGAGAGGGCAAAGTATTTTATTGGCCAAAGTTTGAGGTTTGCAAAGGATTCTGGGCAACAGAACCTGGTCAGAGCCCCACAAGTCATCCCATCTTGGATTCCCCTTGGTGTCTAGTTTTCACAAATGCGCAGGTCTGCTAGGTTTCCCTAGGTGCCAGCTGAGCTAGATGCCAAGATCCACAGCTAGGCACTTTGTAAAAAACAGCTCTGTTTTCTTTGTGAAAATGTGATGTGTCCACGTTGTGATTTGGGGCATTTTGTTTCGCGGGCGCTAGGCCTACCCACACAAGTGGGGTACTATTTTTATCGGGAGACTTGGGAGAACGCTTGGTGGGATGAAATTTGTGGCTCCTCTCAGATTCCAGAACTTTCTGTCACCGAAATAAGAGGAAAAAGTGTTTTTTTGGCCACATTTTGAGGTTTGCAAAGGATTCTGGGTAACAGAAACTGGTCAGAGCCCTACGAGTCACCCCATCTTGGATTCCCCTAGGTATCTAGTTTGCAAAAGTGCACAGGTTTGCTAGGTCTCCCCAGGTGCCGGCTGAGCTAGAGGCCAAAATCCACAGCTAGGCACTTTGTAAAAAACAGCTCTGTTTTCTTTGGGAAAATATGATGAGTCCATGTTGTGTTTTGGGGCATTTCCTTTCGCGGGTGCTAGGCCTACCCACACAAGTGAGGTACCATTTTTATCGGTAGACTTGGGGGAACGCTGGGTGGAAGGAAATTTGTGGCTCCTCTCAGATTCCAGAACTTTCTGTCACCGAAATGAGAGGACAAAGTATTTTATTGGCCAAATTTTGAGGTTTGCAAAGGATTCTGGGCAACAGAACCTGGTCAGAGCCCCACAAGTCATCCCATCTTGGATTCCCCTAGGTGTCTAGTTTTCAGAAATGCGCAGGTCTGCTAGGTTTCCCTAGGTGCCAGCTGAGCTAGAGGCCAAAATCCACAGTTAGGCACTTTGTAAAAAACAGCTGTTTTCTTTGTGAAAATGTGATGTGTCTGCAATGTGTTTTGGGGCATTTCCTTTCGCGGCAGCTAGGCCTAACCACACAAGTGAGGTACCATTTGTATTGGGAGACTTGGGGGAGCGCTAGGTGGAAGGAAATTTGTGGCTCCTCTCAGATTCCAGAACTTTCTGTCACCGAAAAGAGAGGAAAAAGTATTTTTTTGGCCAAACTTTGAGGTCTGCAAAGGATTCTGGGTAACAGAACCTGGTCAGGGCCCCACAAGTCACCCCATCCTGGATTCTCCTAGGTGTCTAGGTTTCAAAAATGTGCAGGTTTGCTAGGTTTCCCCAGGGGCCGGCTGAGCTAGAGGCCAAAATCCACAGCTAGGCACTTTGTACAAAACAGCTCTGTCTTCTTTGTAAAAATGTGATGTGTCCACGTTGGGTTTTGGGGCATTTCTTTTCGCAGACACTAGGCCTACCCACACTAGTGAGGTAACATTTTTACCTGGAGACTTGGGGGAACGCTGGGTTGAAGAAAATTTGTGGATCCTCTCAGATTCCAGAACTTCCTGTCACCGAAATGAGAGGAAAAAGTGTTTTTTTGGCCAAATTTTGAGGTTCGCTAAGGATTCTGGGTAACAGAACCTGGTCAGAGCCCCACAAGTCACCCCATCTTGGATTCCCCTAGGTGTTTAGTTTTGAAGAATGTGCAGGTGTGCTAGTTTTCCCCAGGTGCCGGCTGAGCTATTGGCCAAAATCAACAGCTAGGCACTTTGCAAAAAACAGCTCTGTTTTCTTTGTGAAAATGTGATGTGTCCACGTTGTGTTTTGGGGCATTTCATTTCGCGGGCGCTTGGCCTACCCACACAAGTGAGGTACCATTTGTATCGGGAGACTTGGGGGAACGCCGGGTGGAATGAAATTTGTGGCTCCTCTCAGATTCCAGAACCTTCTGTCACCGAAATGAGAGGAAATAGTGTTTTTTTGGCCAATTTTTGAGGTTTGCAAAGGATTCTGGGTAACAGAAACTGGTCAGAGCCCCACAAGTCACTCCATCCTCGATTCCCCTAGTTGTCTAGTTTTCAGAAATGCGCAGATCTGCTAGGTTTCCCCAGGTGCCAGCTGAGCTAGAGGCCAAAATCCTCAGCTAGGCACTTTGAAAAAAACAGCTGTTTTCTTTGTGAAAATGTGATGTGTCTGCAATGTGTTTTGGGGCATCTCCTTTCGCGGGCGCTAGACCTAACCACATAAGTGAGGTACCATTTGTATTGGGAGACTTGGGGAGCGCTGGGTGGAAGGAAATTTGTGGCTCCTCTCAGATTCCAGAACTTTCTGTCACCGAAATGAGAGGAAAAAGTATTATTTTGGCCAAACTTTGAGGTCTGCAAAGGATTCTGGGTAACAGAACCTGGTCAGGGCCCCACAAGTCACCCCATCCTGGATTCCCCTAGGTGTCTAGGTTTCAAAAATATGCAGGTTTGCTAGGTTTCCCCAATGGGCCGGCTGAGCTAGAGGCCAAAATCCACAGCTAGGCACTTTGTACAAAACAGCTCTGTCTTCTTTGTAAAAATGTGATGTGTCCACGTTGGGTTTTGGGGCATTTCCTTTCGCGGACGCTAGGCCTACCCTCACTAGTGAGGTAACATTTTTATCTGGAGACTTGGGGGAACGCTGGGTGGAAGAAAATTTGTGGCTCTTCTCAGATTCCAGAACTTCCTGTCACCGAAATGAGAGGAAAAAGTGTTTTGTTGGCCAAATTTTGAGGTTCGCTAAGGATTCTGGGTAACAGAACCTGGTCAGAGCCCCACAAGTCACCCCATCTTGGATTCCCCTAGGTGTTTAGTTTTCAAGAATGTGCAGGTTTGCTAGTTTTCCCCAGGTGCCGCCTGAGCTATTGGCCAAAATCGACATCTAGGCACTTTGCAAAAAACAGCTCTGTTTTCTTTGTGAAAATGTGATGTGTCCACGTTGTGTTTTGGGGCATTTCCTTTCGCGGGCGCTAGGCCTACCCACACAAGTGAGATATCATTTTTATCGGGAGACTTGGGGGAACGCTAGGTGGAATGAAATTCGTGGCTCCTCTAAGATTCCAGAACTTTCTGTCACTGCAAAGAGATTAAAAAGTGGTTTTTTGGCCACATTTTGAGGTTTGCAAAGGATTCTGGGTAACAGAACCTGGTCAGAGCCCCACAAGTCACCCCACCTTGGATTCCCCTAGGTATCTAGTTTGCAAAAGTGCACAGGTTTGCTAGGTTTCCCCAGGGGCTGGCTGAGCTAGAGGCCAAAATCCACAGCTAGGCACTTTGTAAAAAACAGCTCTGTTTTCTTTGTGAAAATATGATGAGTTCACGTTGTGTTTTCGGCATTTCCTTTTACGGGCGCTAGGCCTACCCACACAAGTGAGGTACCATTTGTATCGGGAGACTTGGGGGAACGCTGGGTGGAAAGAAATTTGTGGCTCCTCTCAGATTCCAGAACTTTCTGTCACCGAAATGAGAGGGAAAAGTATTTTATTGGCCAAAGTTTGAGGTTTGCAAAGGATTCTGGGCAACAGAACCTGGTCAGAGCCCCACAAGTCATCCCATCTTGGATTCCCCTTGGTGTCTAGTTTTCACAAATGCGCAGGTCTGCTAGGTTTCCCTAGGTGCCAGCTGAGCTAGATGCCAAGATCCACAGCTAGGCACTTTGTAAAAAACAGCTCTGTTTTCTTTGTGAAAATGTGATGTGTCCACGTTGTGATTTGGGGCATTTTGTTTCGCGGGCGCTAGGCCTACCCACACAAGTGGGGTACTATTTGTATCGGGAGACTTGGGGGAACGCTTGGTGGGATGAAATTTGTGGCTCCTCTCAGATTCCAGAACTTTCTGTCACCGAAATGAGAGGAAAAAGTGTTTTTTTGGCCACATTTTGAGGTTTGCAAAGGATTCTGGGTAACAGAAACTGGTCAGAGCCCTACGAGTCACCCCATCTTGGATTCCCCTAGGTATCTAGTTTGCAAAAGTGCACAGGTTTGCTAGGTCTCCCCAGGTGCTGGCTGAGCTAGAGGCCAAAATCCACAGCTAGGCACTTTGTAAAAAACAGCTCTGTTTTCTTTGGGAAAATATGATGAGTCTATGTTGTGTTTTGGGGCATTTCCTTTCGCGGTTGCTAGGCCTACCCACACAAGTGAGGTACCATTTTTATCGGTAGACTTGGGGGAACGCTGGGTGGAAGGAAATTTGTGGCTCCTCTCAGATTCCAGAACTTTCTGTCACCGAAATGAGAGGACAAAGTATTTTATTGGCCAAATTTTGACGTTTGCAAAGGATTCTGGGCAACAGAACCTGGTCAGAGCCCCACAAGTCATCCCATCTTGGATTCCCCTAGGTGTCTAGTTTTCAGAAATGTGCAGGTCTGCTAGGTTTCCCCAGGGGCCGGCTGAGCTAGAGGCCAAAATCCACAGCTAGGCACTTTGTACAAAACAGCTCTGTCTTCTTTGTAAAAATGTGATGTGTCCACGTTGGGTTTTGGGGCATTTCTTTTCGCGGACGCTAGGCCTACCCACACTAGTGAGGTAACATTTTTATCTGGAGACTTGGGGGAACGCTGGGTTGAAGAAAATTTGTGGCTCCTCTCTGATTCCAGAACTTCCTGTCACCGAAATGAGAGGAAAAAGTGTTTTTTTGGCCAAATTTTGAGGTTCGCTAAGGATTCTGGGTAACAGAACCTGGTCAGAGCCCCACAAGTCACCCCATCTTGGATTCCCCTAGGTGTTTAGTTTTGAAGAATGTGCAGGTGTGCTAGTTTTCCCCAGGTGCCGGCTGAGCTATTGGCCAAAATCAACAGCTAGGCACTTTGCAAAAAACAGCTCTGTTTTCTTTGTGAAAATGTGATGTGTCCACGTTGTGTTTTGGGGCATTTCATTTTGCGGGCGCTTGGCCTACCAACACAAGTGAGATTCCATTTTCATTGGAGACTTGAGGGAACGCTGGGTGGAATGAAATTCGTGGCTCCTCTAAGATTCCAGAACTTTCTGTCACCGCAAAGAGAGTAAAAAGTGTTTTTTTTGTCCACATTTTGAGGTCTGCAAAGGATTCTGGGTAACATAACCTGGTCAGAGCCCCACAAGTCACCCCATCTTGGATTCCCCTAGGTATCTAGTTTGCAAAAGTGCACAGGTTTGCTAGGTTTCCCCAGGGGCTGGCTGAGCTAGAGGCCAAAATCCACATCTAGGCACTTTGTAAAAAACAGCTCTGTTTTCTTTGTGAAAATATGATGAGTCCACGTTGTGTTTTCGGGCATTTCCTTTGGCGGGCGCTAGGCCTACCCACACAAGTGAGGTACCATTTGTATCGGGAGAGTTGGGGGAACGCTGGGTGGAAAGAAATTTATGGCTCCTCTCAGATTCCAGAACTTTCTGTCACCGAAATGAGAGGACAAAGTATTTTATTGGCCAAATTTTGAGGTTTGCAAAGGATTCTGGGCAACAGAACCTGGTCAGAGACCCACAAGTCATCCCATCTTGGATTCCCCTTGGTGTCTAGTTTTCACAAATGCGCAGGTCTGCTAGGTTTCCCTAGGTGCCAGCTGAGCTAGATGCCAAAATCCACAGCTAGGCACTTTGTAAAAAACAGCTCTGTTTTCTTTGTGAAAATGTGATGTGCCCACGTTGTGATTTGGGGCATTTCCTTTCATGGGCGCTAGGCCTACCCACACAAGTGAGGTACTATTTTTATCGGGAGACTTGGGGGAACGGTGGGTGGGAGGAAATTTGTGGCTCCTCTCAGATTCCAGAACTTTCTGTCACCGAAATGAGAGGAAAAAGTGTTTTTTTGGCCACATTTTGAGGTTTGCAAAGGATTCTGGGTAACAGAACCTGGTCAGAGCCCTATAAGTCACCCCATCTTGGATTCCCCTAGGTATCTAGTTTGCAAAAGTGCACAGGTTTGCTAGGTCTCCCCAGGTGCCGGCTGAGCTAGAGGCCAAAATCCACAGCTAGGCACTTTGTAAAAAACAGCTCTGTTTTCTTTGTAAAAATGTGATGTGTCCACGTTGGGTTTTGGGGCATTTCCTTTCGCGGACGCTAGGCCTACCCTCACAAGTGAGGTACCATTTTTATCTGGAGACTTGGCGGAACGCTGGGTGGAAGGAAATTTGTGGCTCCTCTCAGATTCCAGAACTTCCTGTCACCGAAATGAGAGGAAAAATTGTTTTGTTGGCCAAATTTTGAGGTTCGCTAAGGATTCCGGGTAACAGAACCTGGTCAGAGCCCCACAAGTCACCCCATCTTGGATTCCCCTAGGTGTTTAGTTTTCAAGAATGTGCAGGTTTGCTAGTTTTCCCCAGGTGCCGCCTGAGCTATTGGCCAAAATCGACAGCTAGGCACTTTGCAAAAAACACCTCTGTTTTCTTTGTGAAAATGTGATGTGTCCACATTGTGTTTTGGGGCATATCCTTTCGCGGGCGCTAGGCCTACCCACACAAGTGAGATACCATTTTTATCGGGAGAGTTGGGGAAACGCTGGGTGGAATTAAATTCGTGGCTCCACTAAGATTCCAGAACTTTCTGTTTGGCCACATTTTGAGGTTTGCAAAGGATTCTGGGTAACAGAACCTGGTCAGAGCATCACAAGTCATCCCATCGTGGATTCCCCTTAGTGTCTAGTTTTCAAAAATGCGCAGGTTTGGTAGGTTTCCCTAGGTGCCGGCTGAGCTAGAGGCCAAAATCTACAGCTATGCAGTTTCCAAAAAACATGTCAGATTTCAATGTAAAAATGTGATGTGTCCATTTTATGTTTCCTGTCGCTAGCAGTAGGCCTAACCACGCAAGTGAGGTACCATTTTTATCGGGGGACTTGGGGTAACACAGAATAGCAAAACAAGTGTTATTGCCCCTTGTCGTTCTCTAAATTTTTTCGTTCCAAATGTAAGACAGTGTGTAAAAAATATGTCTATTTGAGAATGCCCCGTAATTCACATGGTAGTATGGGCACCCCGGAATTCAGAGATGTGCAAATAACCACTGCTTCTCAACACCTTATCTTGTGCCTATTTTGGAAATCTAAAGGTTTTCTTGATACCTATTTTTCACTTTTTATATTTCAGCAAATTCATTGATGTATACCTGGTATAGAATGAAAACCTATTGCAAGGTGCAGCTCATTTATTGGCTCTGGGTACCTAGGGTTCTTGATGAACCTACAAGCCCTATGTATCCCTGCAACCAGAAGAGTGCAGCAGATGTAACGGTATATTGCTTTAAAAAATCTGAGATCGCAGGACAAATTTACAGAGTAAAACGTGGAGAAAAATGGCTGTTTTTTTCACCTTAATTTCAATATTCTTTTACTTTATTTTCTGTAGGAAACACTTGTAGGGTCTACACGAATTAACCCTTGCTGAATTCAGAATTTTGTCTACTTTTCAGAAATGTTTGGCTCTCTGGGACCCAGGATTGGTTTCTCACCCATTTCTGTCACTAGCTGGAAGGAGGCTAAAAGCACAAAAAACAGTAAAAATGGGGTATGTCCCAGTAAAATGTAAATATTGTGTTGAAAAATTGGGTTTTCTGATTCAAGTCTGCCTGTTCCTGAAAGCTGGGGAGCTGGTGAGGTTAGCAGTGCAAACCCTCTGTTGATGCCATTTTCAGGGAAAAAGCCACAAGCCTTCGTTGTAGGAGGCTGGCCTGGCTTATAGCGGGTACCTAGTGGTACTTACACCTTGTGCCAGGTCCAGTTATCACTTATTAGTAGATTAGTAGTGTTCTAGGAGCTTAGGCTGATAGAGGTAGCTATAGCAGAGCAGCTTAGGCTGAACTGGGAGACATGCAAAGCTCCTACTGTACTACCTATATCATATAGCACTATATCACAAAAAAACACAATACTCAGAGTTACTAAAAATAAAGGTACTTTATTTTAGTGACAATATGCCAAAAGTATCTCAGAGGATATACTCCCTTAGGAAGTAAGTAAAATACACAAAATATACACACAAACCAAAACCAGGTAAGTAAAACACTTAGAAAAGTAGTGCAAACACAATAGAATGTAATAGGAGAAAATAGGCCTAGGGGCAACACACACCATATACTCCAAAAGTGGAATGCGAACCACGAATGGACCCCAGACCTAGTGTAGTGTGTAGAGGGTCGCTGGGAGTGTAAGAAAACACTAAGGGTGTCCAAGATACCCCACCCCAAGAACCTGAAAAGTAGGAGTAAAGTTACCCTACTACCCCAGAAAGACAGTAAAGTCGAGATAGGGGATTCTGCAAAGACAACAAATGACTGCAAAGCACTAAAGACGGCTTCCTGGATCTGAGGACCTGCAAAGGAAGGGGACCAAGTCCAAGAGTCACACAAGTGTCCAGGGGGTGCAGGAGCCCACTAAACCCCGGATGAAGGTGCAAATGGGCTGCCTCCGGGTGGAAGAAGCTGAAGATTCTGCAACAACGGAAGGTGCCAGGAACTTCTCCTTTGGTCAGAAGATGTCCCTCAGCGTGCTGGAGGATGCAGAGTTGTTTCCACGCAAAAAGACGGCAAACAAGCCTTGCTAGCTGCAAGCGTCACCCTTGAAGATTTTGGGTGCTGCCAGGGCCCTGAAAGGACCAGGAGGTCGCCCCTTGGAGCAGGAGACAGAGGGGGCGCTCAACAACAGAGAGAGCCCACGCAGAAGCAGGCAGCACCCGCAGAAGGACCTGAACAGGCATTCAAAAAATCTGAGCATGGTGGTCGTCTCAGCACAACAAAACAGGGTCCCACGAAGTCGGAGGTGAACTCAGCGAGTTGGGCAATGCAGGACGGAGTGCTGGGGACCTGGGCTGTGCTGTGCACAAAGGAAGTCTTGCAAAAGTGCACAGAAGCCCTAGCAGCTACAGATCACGCAGTACACAGGGTTACTGTCTGGTGTGGGGAGGCAAGGACTTACCTCCACCAAATTTGGACAGAAGGACCACTGGACTGTCGGGGTCACTTGGATCCAGCTCCTGTGTTCCAGGGACCACGCTTGTCAAGATGAGAGGGGACCCAGAGGACAGGTGATGCAGAAATTTGGTGCCTGCGTTGGCAGGGGGAAGATTCCGTCGACCCACAGGAGATTTCTTCTTGGCTTCCAGTGCAGGGTGAAGGCAGACAGCCCTCAGAGCATGCACCACCAGGAAACAGTCGGGAAAGCTGGCAGGATGAGGCGCTACAATGTTGCTGGTAGTCTTCTTGCTACTTTGTTGCAGTTTTGCAGGAGTCCTGGAGCAGTCAGCGGTCGATCCTTGGCAGAAGTCGAAGAGAGAAGTGCAGAGGAACTCGGGTGAGCTCTTGCATTCATTATCTGAAGAGAAACCCACAGGAGAGACCCTAAATAGCCCTCAGAGGAGGATTGGCTACCTAACCAGGTAATAGCCTATCAAGAGGGGTCTCTGACATCACCTGCTGGCACTGGCCACTCAGAGGTCTCCATTGTGCCCTCACACCTCCGCATTCAAGATGGCAGAGGTCTGGGACACACTGGAGGAGCTCTGGGCACCACCCCTGGGGTGGTGATGGACAGTCGAGCACGCACTCCCCTTTCCTTTGTCCAGTTTCATGCCAGAGCAGGGGTTGGGGGATCCCTGAACCGGTGTAGACTGGTTTATGCAAGGAGGGTACCATCTGTGCCCTTCAAAGCATTTCCAGAGGCCAGGAGAGGCTACTCCTCTCAGGCCCTTAACACCTATTTCCAAAGGGAGAAGGTGTAACACCCTGTCTCAGAGGAAATCTCTTTTTTCTGCCTTCCTGGGACTGGGCAGAAACCTGTCTGAGGGTTGGCAGCAGCGGTAGCTGCAGAGAAAACCCCAGAGAGCTAGTTTGGCAGTACCCGGGTTCCATGCTGGAGCCCCGTGGATGCATGGGATTGTCCCCCCAATACCAGAATGGTATTGGGGTGACAATTCCATGATCCTAGACATGTTACATGGTCATGTTCTAAGTTACCATTGTGAAGCTACACATAGGTTTTGACCTATATGTAGTTCACACGTGTAATGGTGTCCCCGCACTCACAAAGTCTGGGGAATTAGCCCTGAACAATGTGGGGGCACCTTGGCTAGTGCCACGGTGCCCTCACACTAAGTAACTTTGCACCTAACCTTCACTAAGTGAGGGTTAGACATATAGGTGACTTATAAGTTACTTAAGTGCAGTGTAAAATGGCTGTGAAATAA
Organism: Pleurodeles waltl; assembly: GCF_031143425.1. Classification (NCBI taxonomy): domain Eukaryota; kingdom Metazoa; phylum Chordata; class Amphibia; order Caudata; family Salamandridae; genus Pleurodeles; species Pleurodeles waltl. Next base: position 1,170,706,349 of record NC_090447.1, on the reverse strand, counting down.
CGTGGACGTTATTTCACTCAGGCTGCAGTGGCAGTCCTGTGTAAGAATTGTCTGAGCTCCCTATAGGTGGCAAAAAAATGCTGCAGCCCATAGGGATCTCCTGGAATCCCAATACCCTGGGTACCTAGGTACCATATACTAGGGAATTATAAGGGTGTTCCAGTGTGCCAATCAGAATTGGTAAAATTAGTCACTAGCCTGCAGTGGCAATTTTAAAAGCAGAGAGAGCATAAACACTGAGGTTCTGGTTAGCAGAGCCTCAGTGATACAGTTAGGCACAACACAGGGAATACATACAGGGCACACTTTATGAGCACTGGGGTCCTGGCTAGCAGGATCCCAGTGACGTAGGCAAAAACAAACATACATACAAGTAAAAATGGGGGTAACATGCCAGGCAAGATGGTACTTTCCTACACAACCCCCGCCAAACGAGGGACTATAAGGCTAACCTTGCCCAGATGAGTCTTCATTGTCTAAGTGGAAATATCTGGAGAGTCCATCTGCATTGGAGTGGGTACTCCCAGGTCTATGTTCCACTGTATAGTCCATTCCCTGTAGGGATATGGACCACCTCAACAATTTAGGGTTTTCACCTTTCATTTGTTTTAGCCAAAGTAGAGGTTTGCGGTCTGTCTGAACAATAAAGTGAGTACCAAACAGGTATGGTCTCAACTTTTTCAGTGCCCAGACCACAGCAAAGGCCTCCCTCTCTATGGCAGACCAACGCTTTTCTCTAGGGGTCAACCTCCTGCAGATGAAAGCAACAGGTTGATCCTGGCCCTCAATATTAAGCAGTGATAGCACTGCCCAAACCCACAATTCGGAAGCATCAGTCTGGACTATGAACTTTTTGGAGTAGCAAGGGCTTTTTAGGACAGGTGCAGAGCACATGGCCTGTTTGAGCTCATCAAAAGCTTTTTGACAGCTAGCTGTACACAATACCTTTTTAGGCAACTTTTTACTAGTAAGGTCATTAAGAGGAGCTGCAATGGAGCCATAATTCTTAATAAACCTCCTATAATACCCTGTGAGGCCTAGAAAGGCTCTCACCTGGGTTTGAGTTGTAGGGGGAGCCCATTCCATAATGGTCTGGATCTTCCCCTGCAGTGGTGCAATCTGTTCCCCACCTACCAGGTGGCCCAGACAAACCACTTTCCCCTGCCCTATCTGGCACTTGATAGTGGGGCCTGCCTTTTGCAAGGCCTCCAAAACGTTCCACAGGTGGACCAGGTGATCATCCCAGGTGGAGCTAAAGACAGCTATATCATCCAGATATGCTGCACTAAAAGCTTCCAACCCTTGCAGGACTTTGTTCACCAACCTTTGAAAAGTGGCAGGCGCATTCTTCAGACCAAAGGGCATCACAGTGAATTGATAGTGCCCTCCAATGTTTGAAAATGCAGTCTTGGGTTTAGCATCTTCTGATAATTTAATCTGCCAATACCCTGCAGTTAAATCAAAAGTGCTTAGATACTTGGCCAGTGTATCTATCAGCTCATCTGCCCTGGGTATAGGGTGAGCATCTGTCTTGGTTACTTGGCTAGCCCATGAGCTTTCTGAAGGCTCAATCACTCCTAAGTCTAACATTTTCTGAACTTCTTGTTTAATGCAGTCCCTGACATGGTCAGGCTGCCTATACATCTTTTATTATGTTTTTTATGGTTTTATTAAAGAATATAGGGTGATACAGAGTATATAGAAATATACCTTCAAAGCATTTATTTACAACAAGTAATATCACAATAGATATATACACATATGCAATCTAACAAATATTCTGAATAATAGGTTGAAGGGTTGTAAATAAACATTTAAGGGAAGGATTGTAAGAGAAAATGGAGGACGAAGAAAGAGGTTGATCATGGGATGGGAGGAGGATAAAAATATCATGTAACCTAAGAGAGGGGGAGAAGGAGAGTGGAGGAAAAATAGATAAATTAATAAAGGGACAGGGGGTCTTGTAGCCAGAATGTCAAGGCTGATGTATGAGTAGCCTGATTATTCCCTGTCTGATGTGAGTTGTCGCCTAGGGGTGGACAGTATGGCATATGTGCCTAGATGGTTATGATATGAGGTAAAGGTTCAAGTACGTGAGGAAGGATAGCACCAGGAAGGGAGCGATCAAGGGGGTGTCCGTGGGGGTATATAGATTGGAATGGTTTTATTTGGGGAATGGGTCCTTCTTATATGAGTTAGATATTGAGACACTGGTCGGGTAAGGGGAGAAGTCGGAATATATGGTTACTCGGCCCGGGGTCTAGGACGTTTATCAAGGCGAGAGACCGAGAGGGTGGAGAAAAAAGAAGGGAGTGGAAGGGGGGAAGATAAAAGTGGGAAGGGGTAGGGGAGGGAGGGGGGGAGGAGAGTGAAGAGTTCTATGATGACGATTGACTGACTCTCGCCGACCGTCCACCAGCTGCCTCATGATCGTGTCAGGAAGGGACTCCAGACTTCAGCGAATAGCGCCGCTTGATCCTGCACGTTGTAAATTACTCCTTCGTGGGTGGCAGTTTGGAACATGGCTGTCATCCATTCTGTTGGTGTGGGGGCAATACTGGATCTCCAGTGCCGGAGTATGCATATTTTGGCTGTGGCAATTATGAAGTAACCGTTTATGGGCTCGTGATAGGGAGGGGTACGGGCGCATATCGTGTAACAGAATGAGTGATGGCGGGGTCGGGTTTGATATCTGTATAGAGTCTGTCAGGGCGTTGTGTACCGCTTCCCATAAGGGTTGTATCATCGGGCAATGACATAGGATGTGAAGTAAGTCACAATGGGGGTCTGCACATCGCTAGCATTTCGCATGCGGCATCAAATCTGCCCTGAAAAGTTTTATGGGGGTCCAGTACCATTCTTGGAGAACTTTAAATAGACAAAATTTCAGGCGGGCTTCGCGGACTCCCCTGTCAAGGGCTTCTATTATGTCCGACCATTCTTCTTCCGTATAGGCGATCTCAAGTCGGTCCTGCCATTTTAGGCGCAGTCGTTCAAGAAGAGGCTGCGAATAAAGATGGTTTGTTAGCTCTGCATATAGACCAGCCATAACACCTCTGTGTCGACCCCACTTCTGGAGATAGGTGACAATGGGCAAAGCTTTAAGCATCCACAGGGGTTCCCAGGGCTCTGCGCATGCAGTGCTTAAGCTGCATGTATCGCCACTCTTGGTTATTGTGTAGGCCGAACTCTTCCTGAACGGAGGCAAAGGTTCGAAAGCTATCTCCGTCTATGATTTGAGATATGTTATGGATACCAGCCTCGTTCCATTGGGGCCATCTGAGGAGGTTTCCTCCTATTTTTATGCTTTTATTCCCTGCTATAGGGGCCTGGGCATGCAGGAAAGGGTGTGTACCAAGTAATCGGTGGGCTCTGCGCCATGCTGAGTTTGTGGCCATAAGGATGGGGTTAGGTAAGTGGGAGTGATCAGTGTATATCCCTCCCATCTCCGTATGCTGACCTCTTAGAAGTTTCTCTATGGTGACCCATTGCAGAGGGTCCGGTGTATCTGGGAGTGTGTACGCTAGCTGTGACAATTGTAAGGCTAATGAGTATTGTTCTACCGAGGGTAGGCCTAAACCTTCATAGGGTCGTCGTGCCAATATCGTTGCAGGTTTCAGCCTTGGCCGTAGGGAGCCCCAGACATAGGTCATTATTGATGTGTCGATCTGGCGGAGCGAGGAGAGAGGTACCTGTAGGGGGAGCATGCCTAATACATATGTAAAGCACGGGAGGGTAACCATTCTGACCGCCTGCGTCCTGCCCCACATGGACGGGCCCAGTAGTGACCACTTGGCGAAGTCCTGTTTCATTCGGGATATAAGAGGATCTAGGTTGTCCCTGACTATGTGTTCCAGGCCTCGATTGATAATCGTTCCTAAGTATTTAAGGCGAGTCGGGGTCCATTTAAATGGGAGGCCATGTATTGCAGCTCTTGTTGTTACGCGGGATAGTGGTAGCGCTTCGCTCTTGTTCCAGTTCACCCGATATCCGGATAAGGGTGCAAAGCCCTCTATGGTAGAGAGTAGTAATGGCAGGGAGTTTTCAAGGTCGGACAAAGTTAGCAAAATGTCATCTGCGTAGAGATAGATTTTGGATGAGCCCCCTGTTAAAGGGATACTTTTTATCTGTTGGGAGTTCCGTATGGTAGCTGCCAGAGGTTCCATGGCCAGTAGAAATAGGAGCGGTGACAGGGGGCAACCCTGGCGAGTGCCTCTTCCAATGGGGAATGGGTCTGATAGAAAGCCCCCGCAATTAACCTGTGCCGTGGGATGGTCATACAATAGGCGGACTTTGGAAATAAATTGCTCTCCGAGGCCGAAGTGTTTCATGGTAGTAAACAGGTAGGACCATTCGATACGGTCAAATGCTTTCTCCGCGTCTAGAGATAGAGCTAGGGCTTCCTCTGGTAGTTGTAGGGATTCCAGGAAGGTATGGCAGAGGGTACGCATATGATTTCTGGAGGTGCGACCTGGTACAAACCCCACCTGGGTATTATGAACCAAGGACGGTATCACCTTACGTAAGCGTGCTGCTAGGACGCTGGCTAGGAGTTTAACATCTCCGTTCAGAAGGGAGATGGGACGATAACTGCCACAGAGTAGAGGGTCCCTCACTGGCTTAGGTAAAACGTCAATCGTGGCCCTGTTGGACAGAGCACCCAAGGAGCCTTCCTGACATGCTTCCGCAAGTGCCTCTTGCACTGCTGTGATTGCCTCTTCCCCGGCCCATCTATAAAATTCTGCAGGGAATCCGTCCTCTCCCAGAGATTTATGGTAGGGGAGGTTTGCGATAACTTGCATTATTTCTTCCCTGCTTATATCGCCTTCTAGGAGGGCTCGACCTGCCTCCGACAGACAAGGTAGGTTGGCCGCGTTAAGGAATGCCTCTGTCTGTATATGATCGGTTGTTATTTCAGGGGTATAGAGATGTCGGTAGTACGTGGCAAATTCGTTCACAGTTTCTTGTGGGCGGGTCAGTACCGCTCCTGAGAAGGACGTTATGGCCGGGATGGCAGAGGCAGCCTCTCTCTGTTGGAGCTGTGCCGCTAGGAGACGTCATGCCTTCTCGCCTTGTTCATAGTGGCGACCGCGTAATTTTTTCAGTGCGTATTCCGCCTGAGATGTATAGAGTTCATTGTGTGCCATTTGGGCCTGTTCTAAGGAGCGACGCAACCTGGGAGACGGTTGGGCAGTGTATTGTTTAGTGAGGTTCTGGATTGTGGTTTGCAAGGTATTTTGGCAGGCTACTCTGTCTCTGTTAGCTAATGCTGCGTCTTGCATCATGTTCCCTCTCAGAGTCGCTTTTGCCGCTGCCCATAGGACCCTTTTTGAAGTCACAGTGCCCGTATTTTCGGCCATATATGTAGATATATGGGTCTTAAGTTGCTCCTTCCCTTGGGGGGAGCGGTATCTATCTACAGCGAAGCGCCATGGTTTTCGGCTGGGGGGAGTTAGACCTACTTGGATCAGGAGTAGTATCGGGGAGTGGTCTGAGAGACCGCTATCTAAGATACAGTTGTCTAGCATTTGGGGGATTATAGTGAGTGATACAAAGAAATAGTCCAGGCGTGATTGGGTACCATGGACAGATGATAGAAAAGTATATTCCTTATCTTTCGGATGTTGTATTCTCCAGCAGTCAACTAGGCCTGCATCCGTGGTTAGGTCCGTCAGTAGTGCTCTGTCATGATTATTGCCTATATCAATGGGGCCTGTCCTGTCCAGTAGGGTGTCTTGGGCGAGGTTCCAGTCTCCCCCGATTATATAGCGGGTAGTTCCGATTTCGGTCAGGAGGCGATTTAGTTGTAGGATGAAGGGGCGCTTTGAGCCGGTTGGTGCATAAACGGAACCCACGCATAGAAAGGTATTTCCTAGTTTTAATTTAGTGAATATATATCTTCCCTCCGCGTCATTCCATGTTTTAATGATTGTAATCAGGAGGGACCTACGCGTTAGTATCGCGACTCCGGATTTGCGAGGCGTGCTATTCCCAGTCCCTTGGTCTGTTGGGCAGCAGCTAAAAGCAACCTTTCCTACCCAGTCCCGTTTAAGTTTACTGGATTCCAGGATGTCGAGGTGAGTTTCTTGAATCAGGGCAATGTCCGCTCTTTTGGATTGAAGGTAGGACAGTATCTTTTTCCGTTTAACATAGCTCGTCATGCCGTGTACATTCCAGGAGAGGATTCCTAGTGGACGTGTCGCATGTGGGGCATTCCCTCACATTCTGGGTGGTAGTGTAGAGCCTCACCGATATTCAAGGTATGGTACTGGTGGGGGGAGGGCTACTTCAGCTGTTAGGGTGGGAGTTGTGCTTGTTATAGTGTGATGGCTTGGGGGTGGGGGGAAGCAGCTGGCAGGGGCCAGGTGTTCTCTCTAGAAAAGGAGGGGGTAGGGAGGTGGGAGCAGAAGAAAAGGAGAAAAAAGGAGAAAAAAGAAAAAAAGATAGAGATAGATAGATAGATAGATAGATAGATAGATAGATAGATAGATAGATAGGGGAGCCGAGAGAGAGTGCAAAGAAGAGGAAGGGGGATGTGAAAATCGAGATATGGGATAAGATAAATAAAATAACAAGAGAAAATGCTGAGAGAGGAGATAGGAAAGAGAGGGGTTGGGAAGCTAGGGGTCCAGCCTCTGTGGTTAGATCTGTAAACGGCGGATCCGATTCCTCTCGGAACTCCTGTGCCGTCGGGGTGGTCTCTGTCAGGGAGGCAAGTGGGGGGCAAAAGGCAGCCGGTATCAATTTATGGCAATAACAGAGATTGCGCGGGTCCCGGAGGGGGGGATGGGGTCGCAAGTATATTGTAAAGGGAGAAAACCTTGGAGGAGGGGGTTAGTGACCATGATAATGATGATGACAATGATCAAGGTTTATCATCCTGGATGAGGATAAGATTAGATAGAGAGGTGATTACATTTGGGCAGTGGACAGGACCTTGGTCCACAGGGTATCGTTGATTTGGTTTGATTTGATTTGATTTGGCTTGATTTGGATTGGTTTGGTTTGATGTACTGGAGGGGTAGCGTTGTGTTAATGTGACAGTGACAGGGAGGGGAGGGAGGTTCGTGGTTGTGTATGGGGACGGGTCTGCTCGGCGACGAATGATGACAAGTGTGATGTTTGCGCGACTCATGTGTTTACAGTTTTGGGATAGAGGTTCGTCACCGTGCCTGGGTAGTACTGTCGTATAGAATTATAGATTGTGGGTGTGATTTGATAAGAGAAGAGAAGATAGGGGTTGATGCAGGGGGTTGAGGGTATATTATGGGAGTGTAGGGGAAGGACGGGGGAGATGGAAAGAGGGTAGGGAGGGGAGGTTGGGGTGGGGGGAATAGGACAATATAGTTCTGGTTCAGGCGAAGGTACAAAGAGGTACAGGCATAAAACATCCTGAATACTTCTATTCATCTATAGTGTCACTTTATCACATAACACAACATTACTGTAACCTGTTAGTTCTGATAACATAATGTATCATAATGCCTTATCATACCGTTATAATATTGACTGTTAAGCTGGATGCCAGGCGACTTATTGTAGAGTAAATAATGAGAACTGCTGAATCCTGGTCTATGTGTAGGCGGTGTGTGCCTCACTTCGCTGTATATACCTTGTATTGTATTATTACATCATAATACTATAAAGTGGAGTATATTCAGATATTGATAGTTTGCTAGCTTAACATGTGATATAATCATGATTGCCCTGTCCTGTATGGGGATTGCGGATGTCGGCAGTAATTAGTCTGGAAACGAGTACGTATGCTCAGTAGAGGCTATTAACAATTTATGTTATGATACCGTGGTTTGCAGCATTGCATTGCATTATAAAAGGCACTGATGTGCATTGGGTTGTGTGTCACAGAGTTTAGGTTAGTTTAATTTTATTTGATCTGATCTTAGCCCCTGGGATACCTATGGGGGTTAGTTAGCTCTGGTGGCGGTGTTGACCCTATGTATTACATGTTAGGTCAGGTTTAGCTTATGCTGTATTGTTTGCTGCTATGGGGTATTCTGTAGTGCTGTGAGGCGGTGTCAGTTTATTTAATAGGTGTTTGATAACGTCAGTGTAAAGCTATAAAGCCAAGTCTTGGCTCTTATGTAGCCTGTGGGAGTCGGGGAAATCTAGTCCAGGCGCTGATATGTGTACCCTATCTTGCACTAGAAACAATTTACCTGATGTTGTCACATTATAAGGTCTTATATTACTTTGTGGAGAACATGGGCATATTAACCGCCTATTTTTAACAATGACACCAACGACCATAAACAGTTATGAGAAAGATACAAATATAAGATCCGAATAGGGACTCATCCGTCCTTGGGGTTGTTGGCGGCTGCGTTTCAAGGTTCTAGCAATTGTCTCACATATGCACTGTATCGAATCGCCATCTCAAGGAGATACAGTAGTTGGTTTTAAAGGGGAGCGGGATTTGTCTCTTTCCGACAGCTGAGTGTGGACTGCCACGGCGTGTAAGACCTGGCCCCTGTCATCATGTGATCTGGCTAGTCTCTCCATGTCCCTGCCCCTTTGACAGGTGTCAGTGTCATGTAGGGCCGTACTTGCTTTCTCCATTCCTGGGGGGAAAGTTCTGTTACCTTCATCATCCCCTGAAATATCATGCGGGCGGTTTGTGCTGGTAGAATCCATAGGTTGAAATTGGAAAGAGTCAAGGAAGAGTCTCAGGGGGTCATTCTGACCTCGGCGGTCATGGACCGCCGGGGCCAGGGTTGGCGGGAGCACCGCCAACAAGCTGGCGGTGCCCCGCAGGGCATTCTGACCGCGGCGGTTCAGCTGCGGTCAGAAAGGGAAAACCGGCGGTCTCCCGCCGGTTTTCCGCTGCCCTGTAGAATCCTCCATGGCGGCGCAGCTCGCTGCGCCGCCATGGGGATTCTGACACCGCCAGGAACAGGATGGCGGTATGGGGTGTCGTGGGGCCCCCGTAAGAGGGCCCCACTTTGTATTTCAGTGTCTGCTTTGCAGACACTGAAATACGCGACGGGTGCCACTGCACCCGTCGCACCTTCCCACTCCGCCGGCTCAATTCTGAGCCGGCTTCCTAGTGGGAAGGCTGTTTTGCACTGGGCTGGCGGGCGGCCTTTTGGCGGTCGCCCGCCAGCCCAGTGCAAAACCCAAAATACCCTCAGCGGTCTTGCGACCGCGGAGCGGTATTTTGGAGGGGGGAACTCTGGCGGGCAGCCTCCGCCGCCCGCCAGGGTGAGAATCACCCCCTCAGTTCTTCGGGGTTGTAAAAATCCTTGGATACTACGTTTTTGGTGACCCACATTCTTGCAGGGTCAAAAAGGCCATATTTCATCTCCCGTTGACGAAGCCGGGGTCGTAGAGCTAGAAAGGCCTTTCTGCATTCATTGGTCTCTTTGGAATAGTCGGCGGTTATTCGGATGTCATGCTGATCTACCCAGAAGGGTCCATGGCTGCGCGCCGTTTGGAGTATTTGATGGGTTTGGTTATGCCGTAGTAGGCATGCAATGATTGGTCGAGGCCTTGAGGATTTGTCAGAGCGTTTCGGACCTACTCTGTGTGCCCGTTGGAATTCCAGCGGTGGGTCGAAATCCAGTGAGGTCAATTTAGAGAGGGTAGAGCTCAGAAAGGCCTGTATATCTGTGCCTTCTTCGTTTTCCGGAATGCCAAGTAGGCGGATGTTGTCTGTTCGACTTCTGTCCTCCATATCAGTTAGTTTACTCCTAAGGTAGAGGAGGTCTTGGTCTCAGTCCTGGGACACGGTGGCCTGTGCTTCCAGTGATCCCATGCGTTGTCCGTCGTGGTTGATGGCATGTATTCCTGGGCACCCCTTCCGTAGTCGCTGGTGTCCCCCTGGCACCTGTGGGTTGCGGTGAGGGCGTTAGCCCCTGCTCCTACGCCTGGGTGACCTGGGTGGGTGGAAGGAGGTAGATGGTAGTAAGGCCTGCCTCGTTGTACTAGCTTGAGTCGTCTGCCCCTTGTGTAGTTTCCTTTTTTGTGTGTCTTTTCGTCTCTTCTTTCCTTTATTATTGTTCAGTTTTATCGTTATTTATTTTTTGTTTCTCTCCATTTATCCTCTTATCTTTTTTTCTCTTTTTATTTCTTTTTTATTATTTTATTGTCTTGCCCCTTCCTTCCACGTCTCCCTCCTACATGTCCTGTGTAGAGAGGGGTGTGGGGTGTCTGCCTCTCTCCGGATGCTGGCAGTTTACTTTTCCTCCCTCATCTCTCTTTCTCCCTCCTGTCCCTCTTTCCCTCCAGCTCTTTCAGTTCTCCCCCCTCCTCTTTCTCCTCCTGTCCTTTTTTCTCCTCTTTTTGCTCTTTGTTTTTTCCTTTCTTCTTTCTTTTGTCTTTCTTCTTTATTTGTTACAAGGGGAGGAGGGGGGGATGAGTGCAATGTCCCGATGAAGGGTGGTCGGCAGGGTGGCACGGTGCCTCCCGTTAGCGCTGGGAAGCAGGGAGCCGTACCTGAGCAGCCAGTGATTTCCTCGGCGGTGAGGCCGCTCCACTTTGGACTCCGAAGGCGCAGCTCCACCTCTCCGATAAAGCCCTCGTCCTCACGTCGCTTGCTGGAGAGCCCCCGGTGTTCCAGCAGGTCCCCCCGCCGGGGGCCTGGTCTTCGAAGTTTCAAAAGGGCCTCCGATGAGCCAGCCGCGACGTCCGAGTAGCGCGACTTCTCCACCCGGGCAGGCCTTTTCCCTCGAGGGCGAGCAGCGAGTCGCGGGTCCACAGGCTTGTGTCAGTGGACTCTCCTGGCGCAGATCCGGACCGCGGCAGCGGCAGAAGGGGTCAGCGCCAGATAGGGCAGTCGTTCCAGTGGTTTCTGCGCCCCCGTCGCCTCCCCGGGATCACCGCGGCCCGTAGCTCACTCTCTAGGCGGCCATCTTACTTCGTGGCCCGGCCACGCCCCTGCCTATAAATCTTACGTTTGACAGGCAAACTGTCTCCAGTATTGATTGTATGCTCACACCAAGTAGTGGTACCTGGTATCAGTGTGAAGAGTTCAGAAAACTGACTTAAAAGATTTACATAGTTGTCTTTCTGTTCAGCAGTAAGACAATCTGCAAGTACTTCTCCCTCCACTAAGCCATCAGCTTCAGTGGTGGAGAAGAGATCAGGGAATGGGTCACTCTCTTCCTCCTGTCCCTCATCAGTTACCATGAGCAGGTTGAGATCAGCCCTGTCATAGTAGGGTTTTAGGCGGTTGACATGGAGCACCGTAAGGGGACTCCTGGCACTGCCCAGGACTACCAAGTAGGTAACCTCACCCTTTTTCTCAACAATTAGATGGGGTCCACTCCATTTGTCCTGGAGTGCTCTTGGGGCCACAGCCTCCAATACCCACACCTTCTGTCCTGGGTGGTACTGGGTCAGGACAGGCTTCTGGCTATGCCATTGCTTTTGCAGCTCCTGGCTGTCCTGAAGGTTTTTACTGGCATTTTTCATGTACTCAGCCATTCTTGATCGTAGGCCAAGTACATAGTCCACAATGTCCTGTTTAGGAGCTTTTAAAGGTTGTTCCCAACCCTCCTTAACAAGTGCAAGGGGACCTCTCACAGGGTGTCCAAAGAGGAGTTCAAAGGTGCTAAAGCCCAATCCTTTTTGGGGTACCTCCCTGTAAGCAAAAAGGAGGCAAGGTAACAGGACATCCCATCTCCTTCTGAGTTTTTCAGGGAGTCCCATTATCATACCTTTGAGAGTTTTATTAAACCTCTCAACCAGACCATTTGTTTGTGGATGATAAGGAGTAGTGAACTTGTATGTTACACCACACTCCTACCACATTGCCTTGAGGTATGCAGACATGAAGTTACTACCTCTGTCTGACACCACTTCCTTAGGGAAGCCCACTCTGGAAACGATTCCCAGGAGGGCTTTTGCCACTGCAGGAGCTGTAGTGGTCCTTAAGGGAATTGCTTCAGGGTACCTAGTGGCATGGGCCACTACCACCAGGATAAACCTATTGCCTGAAGCTGTTGGAGGGTAAAGCGGGCCAACTATGTCAACCCCTATCCTTTCAAAGGGCACCCCAACCACAGGAAGTGGAATTAAGGGGGCCACTAGCTTGGCAGGTCACACAAGAGCAACAAAACTCTTTGGTGTCCTCTGACATATGAGGCCAGTGAAACAGGGGAACAAGCCTGTCCCAAGTTTTACTTTGGCCCAAATGCCCAGACAAAGGAATGTCATGTGCCAAGGTAAGAAGGAACTCCCTGTATTGCAAAGGGATGACCAATCTCCTGGCAGCTCCAGGTTTAGGGTCCCTTGATTCAGTATACAAGAGGTTGTCTTCCCAATACACCTTATGGCTATCACTGACATCCCCATTCTGCTGTTTGACAGCTTGCTGTCTTAAACCCTCTAGTGTGGGACAGGTCTGCTGTGCCACACTCAGCTCTTCCCTAGCAGGCCCCCCTGCACCCAAAAGCTCAGCAGTGTCTGCTGCCAGCTCATCTGGTGTAGGTTCTGCACAGGGAGAGGATTCCTCTTCCTCAGAAGGATTTACCCTTCCTACCTCTAGCTTTTGGAAGCACTTGGTCCATTGTTCCAGGGTCCAAGTTTCCCTTTCCTTTTTGCTTTCTGGCCTGATCCCTTGTTAAAGCAAAAATATGCCCAGGAATGCCCAGCATTTCTGCATGCGCCTCCAACTCCACTTCAGCCCAAGCTGATGTCTCCAAATCATTGCCTAGTAAGCAATCTACAGGTAATTCAGTGGCGACCACAACTTTCTTTGGACCAGTAACCCCCCCCTCCAGTTGAGATTCACAACAGCCATGGGGTGGCTAAGTGTGTTATTGTGAGCATCAGTCACTTGGTACTGCTGACCAAGTAGGTGTTGATCAGTGTGAACCAGTTTCTCTATAACCATAGTTACACTGGCTCCTGTGTCCCTGTAGGCCTCAACCTCAACACCATTGATTAGGGGTAGTTGCTTATACTTACCCATATTAAGGGGACAAGCAACCAAGGTGGCAAAGTCAATGCCACCATCAGTGACTAAAATAGCCTCTGTGCTCTCCCTAACAAGACCAACCCCAACTACACTGCCAATATTGAGCCCAGCTACACCCTTGGATTGGCTATTTGTAGTAGACTTCCCACCGCCACTGCTATTACTAGGGGCACTAGAGGTTGCAGTTGGGGTTGTGGTAGTGGGAGCCTTGGTGTTTTTCTTTAGACAAGTGGCATCACTTGCCCAATGGCCTTTTACTTTACATAAATAATACCATGGCTTTTTCTGATTGTGAGAAGAGGATTTGGACCCACCACCCTCAGAGGAGTTTTGTGGGACTGATGAAGACTCCGAATGTTTTTCATCTTTGTCCCCACCCTTGTCAGAAGACTTACCATCCTTCTTCTTGCCATCCTTTTCACCCCCTGTATGAACTTTTCTGTTCACTCTTGTTCTGACCCATTTGTCTGCCTTCTTTCCCAATTCTTGGGGAGAGGTCAGATCTGAGTCTACCAAGTATTGGAGCAACAAATCAGACACACAATTGTTCAAAATATGCTCTCTCAGGATTTGATTATACAGGCTTTCATAGTGGCACTTTTGGTTAATGTAAACTGTATTTGTCATAGCGCGTATTCATCATATTAGTTTCGGTCAAAACAGGTCTCTTTTCAGCATTCATAAAAAAAATTCATTTATTTTTTGTTATCATTTTTCCTGTTTATGTGCTCTTAGTTTCTCTGATTCTTCTGATATTTCTATTATATTTTACTGTAATTTCTCTTAAGAAATATACTAGCTGTATTATATAATACTTTATTCAGGTCTTTTGTATATTTGTATTGGATGAAAAACTTACCCGGATAGGTATTGTCAAAAGTGTTTTTCCTTTTATCCTTGGTTAGCCCTCTTTTCTTTCAATTTTTTTTAACACTACATAAACACTTAGGGGGTCATTACAACATTGGCGGTAAAAGCCACTTACCGCTGTGCAGAAGACCGCCAACACACCGCCGCGGCCGCGGAATTCCGCCACAGCTATTATGACCCACATCTCGAAATCTGACAAAATCCAGACACCCACACAAGTCCGCCACCCAAAGGTCAGTGATAAACTGGCGAAAACAAAACCTCCACCGTCACGCCAACAGAAATACGCCCATGCTATCACAACCCACGAATCCACGTGGCGGTCTTTCAACCGCGGTATTCCATTGGCGGTACACACCGCCGCGCTCAAAATACACACACACATACAAAACACTGCCACATTGGACAATTCGAAATACACACACCTGATACACATACACACACCACTCCCACACAACCAATACAATATAAAACACACACCCACATCACCCACAAACCCCTACTACCAAAAATTTCCGAAAGAAGGCCAGAGAGAGACACCACCATCCACAAACTAGCAGCCACAGGCACTCAACACCATCACCCACACAACTTCCACGCACAGAACACCACACACCACTACATATCACCACACTTATCACCACACACACCCCACACATCACCCACACCACCCCATGGCACGGCAAAGACACCCCAGGTTCTCGGAGGAGGAGCTCAGGGTCATGGTGGAGGAAATCGTCCGGGTAGAGCCTCAGCTATTTGGGGCACAGGTGCAGCACACCTCCATAGCTAGGAAGATGGAGCTATGGCGAAGAATAGTCGACAGGGTCAACGCAGTGGGACAGCACCCAAGAAATAGGGACGACATCAGGAAGAGGTGGAACGACCTACAGGGGAAGGTGCGTTCCGTGGTCTCCAGACACCACCTGGCTGTACAGCGGACTGGCTGTGGACCCCCACCTCCTCCCCCACAACTAACAACATGGGAGGAGCAGGTCTTGGCGATTCTGCATCCTGAGGGCCTCGCAGGAGTCGGTGGAGAAATGGACTCTGGTAAGTCAAACCTTTAACTATCATATCCCCCACCCTACCTGCATGCTATCACAGACCCCCACCCTCGCCCCCTCCCCTATCACTCCAACTCCTCACAAATGTACTAATAACACAAACCACACATCCCAACACCAAGCCCTGCATGACACAACAAAGCATGGACACCCATCACTAAAGCATGCCCACTGCACATACCCATAACACCCCCCTCAACCATCATCACACAAGCCCCCACACAGGAATGCTAGCACTGGGGTACACGGTCACCCACCCATTGCACACCATGACACACACAGATGCAATAATCATGCTTTTACACCCCTGCAGGACCACTACCCAACGGCACCAGACAGGAGGGTCCAGACATCTCCACCCCACCCACAGAAGAGGCCCACAGTGATGACAGCAGCTATGTTCAACTGGATCCAGATGACCAGCCCGGACCATCGTGGGCCTCGGGACAGTCGGTTCCCCTCACACAGGCACAGCCCACCACAGACCTTCCACCCTGTGGTAACACCAGCACAGCACCCACCCAGCGGGCCCATACCTCCGTCCCCAGGACACGTCAATCAGCTGTGTGTCCACCACTACAGGGAACCCAGGATAACCCACCACCCCAACAACAACAGGGACCTGGGGGCAGTGGGCACACGGTCCAGGGGACGGAGGCACAGGAACACAGGGGAACTGGGAGGGCTGCCATGTGACAGGGGGCAGACAGGCCAAGGGAACCCACTCTCCACGAGGCCCTCTCCTCCATCATGGGAGCATACCACCACTCCCAGGAGACGATGGCAACGGTCCTGGCCAAGTTTCAGGAGACCCAGCGCATGCAGGAGGAACAGTATTTGGGCTTCAGGGAGGAACTCAGAACCATCAGCTCCGCCCTGGGCACCATCGTAGGGGTGCTGAAGGAAATACTTAACAACAGGAGGGACACTGTGGCACTACAAGGGGCCCCTGACACTAGCATGGACGATGAACTGCCCACCACCTCCGCCGGCGCTAGTGGACAGGAGGCACCGCCACAGGACCACCACACCAGCACCCCCCCTGCAGACGGAGAACCACCCGCAAGCGATCCCTGAGATCCAGGAACAAGACAGAGCACGATGCCAAGAAACCCGCTAAGAAATGAGACCACCCTGATTGTCATACCACTGTCCCACTTTGTAACCCTGTTCATATTGGAACTGCCCCAGCTCCACTTCCTATGCCCATATGGGCATTGCACCTGTGAGACTAATAGACTGGACTCTGCCATGGACATTCCTCCACCATCACCTCTCACCATTTTACAACCCCCTCCAATATTGAGCACTTCAATAAACACCCTTGAAGCACAAAACAATCTGGAGTCAGTCTGTGATTTCGAAAATGTGTATTAGCAATGACAGTGACAAAATGCTTTTTCAAATGTAATGTCAACATACCTATGTCACACATCTCAAGTCCATGAGGAATCTAAGCAGATGACACACGTTGGAAACCACACCTGTGAAACCGTAAGGGAAATGTACAACTCAGTGACCATATACTGGTTGAAATCGACAGACAGGATAGAGGTAGAAGTGTTAAAGTACTTGTAATAGGCAGGAATGTTTTCTCACCTGTGTGTCACTGGAAATATTGCTGGATAACTGAGTCCCTGTTGTCAATGTCTTCTTCCTCTGCTTCCTCCTCATCACTGTCCACATGCTCCACAGCTGCCACAACACCGCCATCTGGACCATCCTCCTGCAGAAAAGGCACCTGTCGTCGCAAAGCCAAGTTGTGAAGCATACAGCAGGCCACGATGATCTGGCACACCTTCTTTGGTGAGTAGAATAGGGAACCACCTGTCATATGGAGGCACCTGAACCTGGCCTTCAGGAGGCCGAAGGTGCGTTCGATCACCCTCCTAGTCCGCCCATGGGCCTCATTGTAGCGTTCCTTTGCCCTGGTCCTGGGATTCCTCACTGGGGTCAGTAGCCATGACAGGTTGGGGTAACCAGAGTCCCCTAATAGCCACACCTGGTGCCTCTGGAGTTGACCCATCACATAAGGGATGCTGCTATTCCGCAGGATGTAGGCGTCATGCACAGAGACAGGGAACATAGCATTTACCTGGAAGATGTACTGGTCTGCCAAACATACCATCTGTACATTCATGGAATGATAACTCTTCGAGTTCCTGTACACCTGTTCACGCTTGTGGAGGGGGGACCAGAGCTACATGGGTCCCATCAATGGCACCTATGATGTTGGGGATATGTCCAAGGGCATAGAAGTCACCTTTCACTGTAGGCAAGTCCTCCACCTGAGGGAAAACGATATAGCTCCGCATGTGTTTCAGAAGGGCAGACAACACTCTGGAAAACATAGGCTGGGACATCCCTGATGCCATGGCCACTGTTGTTTGAAATGACAAACTTGCCAGGAAATGGAGCACTGATAGCACCTGCACTTGAGGGGGGATTCCTGTGGGATGGCGGATTGCTGACATCAGGTCAGGCTCCAACTGGGTACACAGTTCCTGGATTGTGGCACGGTCAAACCTGTAGGTGATGATCAAACTTCTTTCCTCCATTGTCGACAGGTCCACCAGCGGTCGGTACACCGGAGGATTCCGCCATCTCCTCACATGTCCCAGCGGACGGTGCCTATGAAGGACAACAGCGACCACAGAGTCAAACAACTCAGAGGTATGTACCCACAGTCTACACAGAACACCATTCATACACAAAATGTGGCCTGTATTTGTGTTGTGAGACAAGGCCTAGGTATGTGTGACGCAGTTGGTAATTAGGCCATGTGGGCCCCTGAAATGGCGGCTGCCTGACCTCTAAACTGGGACAATGGGATGTGAGGTAACTGCGCTGGCATTGTACACCGTCGCGGTAGGCGGTCGAAGACCGCTGCACAATGCTGCATTGGTTAACATTGGACCCTATGGGTCCCAGGAGCCAATGACGATGTACTCCGGCGGTGATGGTACGCACCGCCGCGGACGTGATCGCCATTTTCTATCTGTTCAATCACTCGATACCTGATCTTCGACAGGAGAGGACCTACACTGCAAGTGCTGCGTTGACCTCGGTCTGGAAGAAACAATGGCTCGTGCATCTGGGGAAAGGGCCCCTGCCTTCACTGCAGAGGAGTTGGAGAAGCTCGTTGACGGGGTCCTCCCCCAGTACACGCTACTCTACGGTCCTCCAGACCAACAGGTAAGTACACAGGGAACATGTTGTATGGGCTATGCCTGTGTGGAGAGGGCTGGTTGTAAGAAGGAAGGGGGCACAGTTCTGCGTGCATGAAGGACTGTGAATGCATGTGCCACATGGCAGGGGTAGGGATGGGGGCCACTCACTTAGACGGTGCAGTTGGTAATGACTTCTCTTCTTCCCCTGTACATGTCATGTAGGTCAGCGCCCACCAGAAGAAGGATATTTGGCGTGCCATCGCCAAGGAGGTCTGGACCCTGGGGGTCCACCACAGACGGAGCACCCACTGCCGGAAAAGATGGGAGGACATTCGCCGCTGGAGCAAGAAGACGGTGGAGGCTCAGCTGGGGATGGCCTCCCAACGTGGGAGGGGTGCCCGTCGAACCATGACCCCCTGATGTTCCGGATCCTGGCGGTGGCCTACCCTGAGTTGGATGGGCGCTTGAGGGCATCACAGCAGACACAAGGGGGTGAGTACACTATCATTCAGCGAACTTTGCGCGCAGTGAAGGTGTCTGGGTGGGGGAGGAGGGCTGTGGGTTTCCCTAGGCCAGGGCGAGTTCCGTAGGCTAGGCCCCTCCGTAAT
Organism: Pleurodeles waltl; assembly: GCF_031143425.1. Classification (NCBI taxonomy): domain Eukaryota; kingdom Metazoa; phylum Chordata; class Amphibia; order Caudata; family Salamandridae; genus Pleurodeles; species Pleurodeles waltl. Next base: position 1,170,687,697 of record NC_090447.1, on the reverse strand, counting down.
GCAGGCCACGTGGCACCCCACCCCACCTCTGTAGAGTGCCAAGTACAGGTATACATGCCCCTGTGTCATCTATGTGTGCAGATGTCGTCCATAGCCATGTAGGCCATTTCCCAGGAATTGCATCTGTAGAGCCTAACAGCGCAACGTAGTGCAGGGGGCTGCTGTGTCTGTATTGTCCGCCAACGGTAGCGGTAAGCCATGCACTCAACCTGTCTTTCTTCTATTGTCCCCCCCTTTTTGTGGTCTCCCTGTTCTTGTGTGCATTAGCATCATCAGGCGGAGGTACAGTGGCACCGGAGCACGAGGAAGCTGCATCCCACATGGCCATGGAGGGCCACACCACGGACTCAGAATACACCAGTGGGACGGAGGGCGAGGGGAGCACCACGGCGGTCACAGGATCTGCAACCAGCGACACGGACTAATCCTCCGATGGGAGCTCCCTTCTGATGGCGGCAACATCTGTGCCGCCCACTTCTACAGGTGCAGCCGCCACCCCCCCTACCAGCACCGCCCTCCCAGCAGCCCCTCAGCCTTCGCCCCGTGCCCGCTCACCCAGGAGGGTGGGCATCACCTTCGCCCCAGGCACCTCAGCCCCTGCCCCTGTCACCTCTGCTGCCCTCAGTGAGGAGGCCATTGACCTCCTCAGGTCCCTCACTGTTGGGCAGTCTACCATTTTGAATGCCATCCAGGGTGTAGAAAGGGAGTTGCAAAACACAAATGCATTCCTGGAGGGCATTCATTCTGGTCAGGCTGCCCTTCATCGAACCCTGCAAACTATGGCCTCAGCACTGATGGCAGCCATTGTCCCTGTGTCTAGCCTCCCCCCTCCAACTTCCTCCACCCAGACCCAATCCCTTGTACCCCAGCCTATCCCAAGCACACCATCAGACCAGCCTGCACACACCTCACCACACAAGGGAAGCTCAGGCAAACATAAGCACCACACATCCCACAGGCACTCACGCAAGCATCACACACATACAGACACACCAACATCCACTGCCTCCACTGTGTCCCCCTCCTCCTCGTCTCCCTCCTCTCTCCCAGTCTCGTCTACACTCACACCTGCATGCACTACCACTACAGCCACTACGTCCCGCACCAGCACACCCACCACCACATCCCGCTCACGTGCAGTCACCACCCCCACTACCATTTCCACGTCCCCTGTGTCCTCTCCCAGTGTGTCTGTGACGCCCCCTCCGAAGATACACAAACGCAGGCACACACCCACCCAACAGCCCTCCACCCCACGACAGCCTCCAGCCCATGCACCTGCACCCAAATCCACAAAAGTTACACCTCCTACAACCACCACCTCTTCCTCCACTCCCAAACCCCCTCCAGCTACCCGTCCCAGTGTCTCCCAAAAACATTTCCTGTCCACCCTTAACCTATTTCCCCCCACCCCCGCCGTCCAACTCATAGGTCCCGTACTAGCACCTCAGCCAAAAAATCTCCGGGACCAGTGGTGCCTGTTGTTACAGGTATGTGGAGTGCACCGGCCACCAGGCCAGCCAGTGTGGCACGGAGCCAAAGCACAGCCAGTCCCCCCCCTGTGAAGCACCAGAAGTTGGACAGTGCCCAGCGGGAGAGGGGGAAGACTCCAGCCAGCAATGCTGCTCACAGGGGTCCCGGGGGGAGTGTCGACTCAGCTGTGACCCCTTCCAAGGTGGGGAAGGGGCAGAAGAAATCTCCAAAGTCTGGGAGGAGCAGCACGGCGGGAAGACCGCCATCATCCCCGCTGCCCAGGAGGCCACCGCCAGCCACATCCTCACTGGCCATTAGGCCACCACCAGCCCCAGAGTCACTGCCCAGGAGGACACCGCCAGCCCCATGGTCTCTGGCCAGGAGGCCACCGCCAGCCCCAGAGTCACTGGCGAGGAGGCCACCGTCAGCCCCATCGTCACTGCCCAGGAGGCCACCACCGCCAGAGTCACTGCCCAGGAGGCCACCGCCAGCCACAGCCCAGCTGGCCAGGAGGGCCCCGCAAGCCACAGCCCAGCTGACCTATGAAGGACCGCCAGCCACAGCCCTGCTGGGCAATGAAGGACCGCCTTGGCAAGGACCGCTGAACAGGGCAAATACCGCCATGGAAAGTACCGCTGAACAGGTCTGACACTGGCAACTCAAGCACCGCTGAACAGGCCAAGGACCGCTGAACAGGGCAAAGACCGCCATGGAATGCACCGCTGAACAGGTCTGACACTGGCAACTCAAGCACTGCTGAACAGGCCAAGGACCGCTGAACAGGGCAAAGACCGCCATGGAATGCACCGCTAGTCCATTTGTGGCAGGGGCAGTGACGCAACTGGGTCTGTCACGGGGTGTGTCCTGCACTCTGGGCACCAGTCCCCCTCCAGAACCAGTGGAGAACAGCATCCACTCCGTCTGTCCTTGGCAGGATGAAGCACTCTGGGCACCAGTCCCCCTCCAGAACCAGTGGAGAACAGCATCCACTCCGTCTGTCCTTGGCAGGATGAAGCACTCTGGGCACCAGTCCCCCTCCAGAACCAGTGGAGAACAGCATCCACTTGAAAGACTGTGGCTTTGCACTCCCCAGGATTGATCAGTGGGCAACCCACCCACTGTAGAGACTTAAGAGACTGTGGCTTTGCACTCCCCAGGATGGAACAGTGGGCAACCCACCCACTGTAGATACTTGAGAGACTGTGGCTTTGCACTCCCCAGGATTGAACAGTGGGCAACCCACCCACTGGAGAGACTTGAGAGACTGTGGCTTTGCACTCCCCAGGATACATCAATGGGCATGGAGCCCGCTCGTGGATCTGGCGTGGTGCATTCATCCGGCTGAGGTGCACCCCCTTCCCTTCCCCCTGAGGTGCCTGTTGTATTTCGATCTGATGCCCCTGCAGTGTTCTCTCCGTTTTGATCGGGTATCTTGTGTGGGCCTCGCCCATGCATTTTGGGCCCAGTGGTCCACGGACTATGAATGGTGCAATACCTGCACTACTAATCGTGGTGTATATTTTGTTTATTGTGTATATATATATATGTATATATTTGCTTACTGTATTTTGATATGTTACAATGGTTCCACTCATTTCCTTTTGTCTTTGCATTCTTCCGGGGGGTTTGGGGGGTGTTACTGCCGGCGTTGATGATCCTCGTAAAGGAGCAGGAAGACTAGCGCTGGCAAAATATGGAGTTCCGGCTCCATGGTGCCCTCTTTCCTCGTGGAGTGTGTAGAGGTGAGCGTTTTCCCTTTGAAATGGCTGTTTCTGCCGTGTTTTTATCCGCGGTGAATCCGCCACGGAAAAGGTGGTGGAGTGGTAGGTTGTGATACTGTGGGCGGTACATTGTCTTCCGCCTGTCTGTTGGCGGTGACCGCCGCGCTGTTTGTTTCTACTGCCATGGCGGTCGGAGTGTTAAAGTGGCTGTCTTTGTTGGCGGTTTCCGCCACGGTCATAATTCCAATTTTTTTACCGCCGGCCTGTTGGCGGTCTTACCGCCGCTTTAACATCGTCCGCCAGGGTTGTAATGACCACCTTAGTCTGATTCCATAATACTATATTACCTCTCTTATCACTTATGTTTTACTTCTTGCTATTTTTTTCTACTTTTAATTTTCATTAATTCTTATTTATTAACTCTCACTTCTCATTTTTATTATTATTTTTATCTTATATCTATTTTGTCCTTTTTTTCATTTTCCTTTTCCTATTATGTCTTTTTCATTTATCTCTCTCACTTTCACCCTTCTTTAATACTGGTCTCCTCCATTCCAAGATGGCAGCGTTTTTTGCCAGGGGCTAAGATGGCGCCACCCATCTGAGCCCAAGGTAGTCCTTTTTCTCTTTTCTCACCTCGGAAACTTCATCGAGGTAGGACACTTGGTTTTTCCATCTTCCGTCTTGTACTTAAATGCGATGGCGGTGTTTTCGCGTCCGTCCCGTTATTTACCACAGGAAACAGACGCGATTCCCCGTGTCTTGGTTTTCTCATTAAGGTGAGCCTGGTTTTGCACCACCTCATTACATCAATGAATGTACTTCTAAATTAGCTGCCGATCTTTGCAGTAATTCTCCCACATTACGGGGCTTTTTGCCATTAGATTAATATGATGCCACATGTTCGAATTCTTTTTCTTTAAGTAACATACTGTTTCTCTAAGTCACATACTGTCTCCTTCTATTGTCAGCTTATATTGCTTTCTCTTATTCTTATTTTTAACCCATCAAGGGTGACTGCTAGCTAATCTTTAAATTGTAGATTACATTACTCTTGTTTACTATTGTTTTTTTCTGTATTTATATTTACAGCAATGTTGTTTGTATGTATTTCTTGCAGATTATGAATTTATTCAATTATGTACACAACAACTGTCTTATATTGCTGAACTCTGTCTAAAGGGTATGTCAGATCATAGCTACACTCTCCTGTCTGATACTACTAGTTTTATTACTATTTTTATTACTATTTTTATCTTGCACATTCCTAGTCACTTTCCTGTTTTCACTTTTAATCACAGGCACCATTAATGGAGTTCACGGTTTGACTATTCACCCTAGATAAAACTATATTGCTCCTTATTTTAAGGGTTACGCTTGTCACATCCTTCTCAGAAATTCACTTCGCCTATCTACTTACTCACATATTCACTTCAATTTTTTGCATTACTGTTTTAGTGGTTAAAAAGTAACTCATACCTTGGATTCACCTTTGTTCTTTACAATCTTTCACCTTGCTTCAGTATTGTTTCTATGTATTATCACTTCTTGGGACCAATTGAACCTGGATAACTAAATCCTTTGCACTAATTCCGGATTTTTCACGTTTCGGTGTTGCTTTATTCTAATAATTCTTCTTTATAATACTGAATTACCTTCAGTTGGATCTTATTTCCCTTTCTTTCAGCCTTGAGAAAGCCCCGGCTTACGCGCCTGGTGGGGCGAAACACGTGTTGGCTGACTCTCATGGTTTCTCTCTGGATTCATTTCTGATGTATCTTGTTTTGGATATCATTTGTTTTCTCTACATAAAATAAACCAATTAATTTGGATCAATAACAACTCTTTTTGTAATCTTGTCCACCTGGACTTACTGCATTTATGGTATTTGGACTTTAAATACAGACTTTATTCAGTGGGACTTTACCACTTTCCTTTGTCAATTTACCCCTTTTTTGGAGGTCTTGGGTCCATGTCCCCCGGCAAAGTTCCCACACGAACTTAATGAACCAGGCAATTCATACAGGAAGTTAGTGCCTTTGGACCCTCTCCATCTCCTGGAGTTTGTTTTGTATGTATCCTGGGGTGTGCAAAGCCACGGTCTCTCAGGTGGATGCCTTTCTCCACTGGTTCTGGAGGGGGCTTTGTGCCCAGAGTGCTTCATCCTGCCAAGGACTGAGGTAGTGGATGCCTTTCTCCACTGGTTCTGGGGGGGCTTTGTGCCCAGAGTGCTTCATCCTGCCAAGGACTGAGGTAGTGGATGCCTTTCTCCACTGGTTCTGGAGGGGGCTTTGTGCCCAGAGTGCTTCATCCTGCCAAGGACTGAGGTAGTGGATGTGACACTCCACTGACGGTGGGGCAACATCGAAGCTGCCCAGGCCCCTGGAACTGACCACCAGCCTCGTACGAATTTTCACTGGGGATGGCAGCCATGTCTGCGGTGGTGCCACTGGCTCAGGATGTCACGTGGCCACTGGCGGTGCTTGCGGCGGGGTCAGTAGCGGCGGTACTTGCGGCGGTCATTGGGGCGGCGGTCATTGGGCCGGCGGTGCTGGTGGCGGCCTCACTGACTGAGGTGCAGGTGGCTGGCTCACTGACTGCCGTGCTGGTGGCTGGCTCACTGACTGCCGTGCTGGCGGCGGTGTCAGTAGCGGCGGTGCTGGTGGCGGGCTCACAGACTGCGGTGCTGGTGGCGGTGTGAATAGCGGCGGTGCTGGTGGCGGGCCGGTCTTGTCCGCCGTGCAGGTTGGCAGCGACATTGACTTGCCTTTATTTTTCAGGCCTTTCCCCACCTTGGATGGTGTCTTGCTACTCCCAACTATTGTCTTGGCTGAGCCCTTGGTGGCAGGTGTTTTGGCCTTCTCCCTCCGGGATGTGGGCAACTTCTTCTGTTTAGAGGTGGGGTAATGTCCTTGGACTCGCTCCTTGGGACACTGGCAGCCCTGTTGCTTGGTGCACTCTAGAATCCGGATATTGCTGGCACCACTGTGCCCGGTGATGTGGTGGCTGAGGTGCTGGGTTGGGACCTGGAAAGGCGGGCCCTAGGAGACGGACGGGGGAGGTGTAGGGAAGAGGTCAACATTTGAGAGGAAAAGCTTTTTTGAACACTGGGATGGGTAGATGGAGGGGGGTTGGGAGTGGTGGAAGAGGTAGTGGTTGTAGGAGGTGCTTGTATGCTGATTTTGGGTGAAGGTGCATGGGCTGGAGGCTGTCGTGAGGTGGATGGCTGTTGGGTGGGTGTGTGACTGCATTTGTGTAGTTTGGGAGGAGGGCTCACAGACACACTGGGAGAGGACACAGGATGTGTGAATGGTAGTGGGGGTGGTGAGTGCACGTGCTGGTGATGGAGGTAGTGGCTGGAGATGTAGTGCATGCAGGTGTGAGTGGAGATGTGACAGGGAGGGAAGAGGGAGGGAAGAGGGAGACGTGGAGGAGGGGGACACAGTGGAGGCAGTGGATGTTGGTATGTGTGCATGGTATGATGCTTGTGTGAGTGCTTGTGGGCTGTGTGGTGCTTATGTTTGCCAGAGCCACCCTTGTGTGTTGAGGTGTGTGCATGCTGGTCTGATGGTGTGCTTGGGACAGGCTGAGGTACTGGGGATTGGGTCTGGGTGGAGGAAGTTGGAGGGGGTAGGCTGGACACAGGGACAATGGCTGCCATCAGTGCAGAGGCCAGAACCTGAAATGCTTGCTGTTGGGCTGCCTGGCCAGAATGAACGCCCTCCAGGTATGCATTTGTCTGTTGCAACTGCCTCTCTACACCCTGGATGGCATTCAAAATGGTAGCCTGCCCAACAGTGAGGGATCTCAGGAGGTCAATAGCCTCCTCACTGAGGGCAGCAGGGCTGACTGGGGCAGGGCCTGAGGTGCCTGGGGCGAAGGAGATGCCCACCCTTCCGGGGGAGCGGCCACGGGACACACGCTGAGGGGCTGCTGGGAAGGCGGTGCTGGTAGGGGGGGTGGCGGCTGTACCTGTAGATGCGGTGGGCACAGAGGGACAGAGGGCAAAGTTCCCACACGAACTTAATGAACCAGGCAATTCATACTGGAAGTTAGTGCCTTTGGACCCTCTCCATCTCCTGGAGTTTGTTTTGTATGTATCCTGGGGTGTGCAAAGCCACGGTCTCTCAGGTGGATGCCTTTCTCCACTGGTTCTGGAGGGGGCTTTGTGCCCAGAGTGCTTCATCCTGCCAAGGACTGAGGTAGTGGATGCCTTTCTCCACTGGTTCTGGGGGGGCTTTGTGCCCAGAGTGCTTCATCCTGCCAAGGACTGAGGTAGTGGATGCCTTTCTCCACTGGTTCTGGAGGGGGCTTTGTGCCCAGAGTGCTTCATCCTGCCAAGGACTGAGGTAGTGGATGTGACACTCCACTGACGGTGGGGCAACATCGAAGCTGCCCAGGCCCCTGGAACTGACCACCAGCCTCGTACGAATTTTCACTGGGGATGGCAGCCATGTCTGCGGTGGTGCCACTGGCTCAGGATGTCACATGGCCACTGGCGGTGCTTGCGGCGGGGTCAGTAGCGGCGGTACTTGCGGCGGTCATTGGGGCGGCGGTCATTGGGCCGGCGGTGCTGGTGGCGGCCTCACTGACTGCGGTGCAGGTGGCTGGCTCACTGACTGCCGTGCTGGTGGCTGGCTCACTGACTGCCGTGCTGGCGGCGGTGTCAGTAGCGGCGGTGCTGGTGGCGGGCTCACAGACTGCGGTGCTGGTGGCGGTGTGAGTAGCGGCGGTGCTGGTGGCGGGCCGGTCTTGTCCGCCATGCAGGTTGGCAGCGACATTGACTTGCCTTTATTTTTCAGGCCTTTCCCCACCTTGGATGGTGTCTTGCTACTCCCAACTATTGTCTTGGCTGAGCCCTTGGTGGCAGGTGTTTTGGCCTTCTCCCTCCGGGATGTGGGCAACTTCTTCTGTTTAGAGGTGGGGTAATGTCCTTGGACTCGCTCCTTGGGACACTGGCAGCCCTGTTGCTTGGTGCACTCTAGAATCCGGATATTGCTGGCACCACTGTGCCCGGTGATGTGGTGGCTGAGGTGCTGGGTTGGGACCTGGAAAGGCGGGCCCTAGGAGACGGACGGGGGAGGTGTAGGGAAGAGGTCAACATTTGAGAGGAAAAGCTTTTTTGAACACTGGGATGGGTAGATGGAGGGGGGTTGGGAGTGGTGGAAGAGGTAGTGGTTGTAGGAGGTGCTTGTATGCTGATTTTGGGTGAAGGTGCATGGGCTGGAGGCTGTCGTGAGGTGGATGGCTGTTGGGTGGGTGTGTGACTGCATTTGTGTAGTTTGGGAGGAGGGCTCACAGACACACTGGGAGAGGACACAGGATGTGTGAATGGTAGTGGGGGTGGTGAGTGCACGTGCTGGTGATGGAGGTAGTGGCTGAAGATGTAGTGCATGCAGGTGTGAGTGGAGATGTGACAGGGAGGGAAGAGGGAGGGAAGAGGGAGACGTGGAGGAGGGGGACACAGTGGAGGCAGTGGATGTTGGTATGTGTGCATGGTATGATGCTTGTGTGAGTGCTTGTGGGCTGTGTGGTGCTTATGTTTGCCAGAGCCACCCTTGTGTGTTGAGGTGTGTGCATGCTGGTCTGATGGTGTGCTTGGGACAGGCTGAGGTACTGGGGATTGGGTCTGGGTGGAGGAAGTTGGAGGGGGTAGGCTGGACACAGGGACAATGGCTGCCATCAGTGCAGAGGCCAGAATCTGAAATGCTTGCTGTTGGGCTGCCTGGCCAGAATGAACGCCCTCCAGGTATGCATTTGTCTGTTGCAACTGCCTCTCTACACCCTGGATGGCATTCAAAATGGTAGCCTGCCCAACAGTGAGGGATCTCAGGAGGTCAATAGCCTCCTCACTGAGGGCAGCAGGGCTGACTGGGGCAGGGCCTGAGGTGCCTGGGGCGAAGGAGATGCCCACCCTCCCGGGGGAGCGGCCACGGGACACACGCTGAGGGGCTGCTGGGAAGGCGGTGCTGGTAGGGGGGGTGGCGGCTGTACCTGTAGATGCGGTGGGCACAGAGGGACAGAGGGCAAAGTTCCCACACGAACTTAATGAACCAGGCAATTCATACAGGAAGTTAGTGCCTTTGGACCCTCTCCATCTCCTGGAGTTTGTTTTGTATGTATCCTGGGGTGTGCAAAGCCACGGTCTCTCAGGTGGATGCCTTTCTCCACTGGTTCTGGAGGGGGCTTTGTGCCCAGAGTGCTTCATCCTGCCAAGGACTGAGGTAGTGGATGCCTTTCTCCACTGGTTCTGGGGGGGCTTTGTGCCCAGAGTGCTTCATCCTGCCAAGGACTGAGGTAGTGGATGCCTTTCTCCACTGGTTCTGGAGGGGGCTTTGTGCCCAGAGTGCTTCATCCTGCCAAGGACTGAGGTAGTGGATGTGACACTCCACTGACGGTGGGGCAACATCGAAGCTGCCCAGGCCCCTGGAACTGACCACCAGCCTCGTACGAATTTTCACTGGGGATGGCAGCCATGTCTGCGGTGGTGCCACTGGCTCAGGATGTCACGTGGCCACTGGCGGTGCTTGCGGCGGGGTCAGTAGCGGCGGTACTTGCGGCGGTCATTGGGGCGGCGGTCATTGGGCCGGCGGTGCTGGTGGCGGCCTCACTGACTGAGGTGCAGGTGGCTGGCTCACTGACTGCCGTGCTGGTGGCTGGCTCACTGACTGCCGTGCTGGCGGCGGTGTCAGTAGCGGCGGTGCTGGTGGCGGGCTCACAGACTGCGGTGCTGGTGGCGGTGTGAGTAGCGGCGGTGCTGGTGGCGGGCCGGTCTTGTCCGCCGTGCAGGTTGGCAGCGACATTGACTTGCCTTTATTTTTCAGGCCTTTCCCCACCTTGGATGGTGTCTTGCTACTCCCAACTATTGTCTTGGCTGAGCCCTTGGTGGCAGGTGTTTTGGCCTTCTCCCTCCGGGATGTGGGCAACTTCTTCTGTTTAGAGGTGGGGTAATGTCCTTGGACTCGCTCCTTGGGACACTGGCAGCCCTGTTGCTTGGTGCACTCTAGAATCCGGATATTGCTGGCACCACTGTGCCCGGTGATGTGGTGGCTGAGGTGCTGGGTTGGGACCTGGAAAGGCGGGCCCTAGGAGACGGACGGGGGAGGTGTAGGGAAGAGGTCAACATTTGAGAGGAAAAGCTTTTTTGAACACTGGGATGGGTAGATGGAGGGGGGTTGGGAGTGGTGGAAGAGGTAGTGGTTGTAGGAGGTGCTTGTATGCTGATTTTGGGTGAAGGTGCATGGGCTGGAGGCTGTCGTGAGGTGGATGGCTGTTGGGTGGGTGTGTGACTGCATTTGTGTAGTTTGGGAGGAGGGCTCACAGACACACTGGGAGAGGACACAGGATGTGTGAATGGTAGTGGGGGTGGTGAGTGCACATGCTGGTGATGGAGGTAGTGGCTGAAGATGTAGTGCATGCAGGTGTGAGTGGAGATGTGACAGGGAGGGAAGAGGGAGGGAAGAGGGAGACGTGGAGGAGGGGGACACAGTGGAGGCAGTGGATGTTGGTATGTGTGCATGGTATGATGCTTGTGTGAGTGCTTGTGGGCTGTGTGGTGCTTATGTTTGCCAGAGCCACCCTTGTGTGTTGAGGTGTGTGCATGCTGGTCTGATGGTGTGCTTGGGACAGGCTGAGGTACTGGGGATTGGGTCTGGGTGGAGGAAGTTGGAGGGGGTAGGCTGGACACAGGGACAATGGCTGCCATCAGTGCAGAGGCCAGAACCTGAAATGCTTGCTGTTGGGCTGCCTGGCCAGAATGAACGCCCTCCAGGTATGCATTTGTCTGTTGCAACTGCCTCTCTACACCCTGGATGGCATTCAAAATGGTAGCCTGCCCAACAGTGAGGGATCTCAGGAGGTCAATAGCCTCCTCACTGAGGGCAGCAGGGCTGACTGGGGCAGGGCCTGAGGTGCCTGGGGCGAAGGAGATGCCCACCCTTCCGGGGGAGCGGCCACGGGACACACGCTGAGGGGCTGCTGGGAAGGCGGTGCTGGTAGGGGGGGTGGCGGCTGTACCTGTAGATGCGGTGGGCACAGAGGGACAGAGGGCAAAGTTCCCATACGAACTTAATGAACCAGGCAATTCATACAGGAAGTTAGTGCCTTTGGACCCTCTCCATCTCCTGGAGTTTGTTTTGTATGTATCCTGGGGTGTGCAAAGCCACGGTCTCTCAGGTGGATGCCTTTCTCCACTGGTTCTGGAGGGGGCTTTGTGCCCAGAGTGCTTCATCCTGCCAAGGACTGAGGTAGTGGATGCCTTTCTCCACTGGTTCTGGGGGGGCTTTGTGCCCAGAGTGCTTCATCCTGCCAAGGACTGAGGTAGTGGATGCCTTTCTCCACTGGTTCTGGAGGGGGCTTTGTGCCCAGAGTGCTTCATCCTGCCAAGGACTGAGGTAGTGGATGTGACACTCCACTGACGGTGGGGCAACATCGAAGCTGCCCAGGCCCCTGGAACTGACCACCAGCCTCGCACGAATTTTCACTGGGGATGGCAGCCATGTCTGCGGTGGTGCCACTGGCTCAGGATGTCACGTGGCCACTGGCGGTGCTTGCGGCGGGGTCAGTAGCGGCGGTACTTGCGGCGGTCATTGGGGCGGCGGTCATTGGGCCGGCGGTGCTGGTGGCGGCCTCACTGACTGCGGTGCAGGTGGCTGGCTCACTGACTGCCGTGCTGGTGGCTGGCTCACTGACTGCCGTGCTGGCGGCGGTGTCAGTAGCGGCGGTGCTGGTGGCGGGCTCACAGACTGCGGTGCTGGTGGCGGTGTGAGTAGCGGCGGTGCTGGTGGCGGGCCGGTCTTGTCCGCCGTGCAGGTTGGCAGCGACATTGACTTGCCTTTATTTTTCAGGCCTTTCCCCACCTTGGATGGTGTCTTGCTACTCCCAACTATTGTCTTGGCTGAGCCCTTGGTGGCAGGTGTTTTGGCCTTCTCCCTCCGGGATGTGGGCAACTTCTTCTGTTTAGAGGTGGGGTAATGTCCTTGGACTCGCTCCTTGGGACACTGGCAGCCCTGTTGCTTGGTGCACTCTAGAATCCGGATATTGCTGGCACCACTGTGCCCGGTGATGTGGTGGCTGAGGTGCTGGGTTGGGACCTGGAAAGGCGGGCCCTAGGAGACGGACGGGGGAGGTGTAGGGAAGAGGTCAACATTTGAGAGGAAAAGCTTTTTTGAACACTGGGATGGGTAGATGAAGGGGGGTTGGGAGTGGTGGAAGAGGTAGTGGTTGTAGGAGGTGCTTGTATGCTGATTTTGGGTGAAGGTGCATGGGCTGGAGGCTGTCGTGAGGTGGATGGCTGTTGGGTGGGTGTGTGACTGCATTTGTGTAGTTTGGGAGGAGGGCTCACAGACACACTGGGAGAGGACACAGGATGTGTGAATGGTAGTGGGGGTGGTGAGTGCACGTGCTGGTGATGGAGGTAGTGGCTGAAGATGTAGTGCATGCAGGTGTGAGTGGAGATGTGACAGGGAGGGAAGAGGGAGGGAAGAGGGAGACGTGGAGGAGGGGGACACAGTGGAGGCAGTGGATGTTGGTATGTGTGCATGGTATGATGCTTGTGTGAGTGCTTGTGGGCTGTGTGGTGCTTATGTTTGCCAGAGCCACCCTTGTGTGTTGAGGTGTGTGCATGCTGGTCTGATGGTGTGCTTGGGACAGGCTGAGGTACTGGGGATTGGGTCTGGGTGGAGGAAGTTGGAGGGGGTAGGCTGGACACAGGGACAATGGCTGCCATCAGTGCAGAGGCCAGAATCTGAAATGCTTGCTGTTGGGCTGCCTGGCCAGAATGAACGCCCTCCAGGTATGCATTTGTCTGTTGCAACTGCCTCTCTACACCCTGGATGGCATTCAAAATGGTAGCCTGCCCAACAGTGAGGGATCTCAGGAGGTCAATAGCCTCCTCACTGAGGGCAGCAGGGCTGACTGGGGCAGGGCCTGAGGTGCCTGGGGCGAAGGAGATGCCCACCCTCCCGGGGGAGCGGCCACGGGACACTCGCTGAGGGGCTGCTGGGAAGGCGGTGCTGGTAGGGGGGGTGGCGGCTGTACCTGTAGATGCGGTGGGCACAGAGGGCAAAGTTCCCACACGAACTTAATGAACCAGGCAATTCATACAGGAAGTTAGTGCCTTTGGACCCTCTCCATCTCCTGGAGTTTGTTTTGTATGTATCCTGGGGTGTGCAAAGCCACGGTCTCTCAGGTGGATGCCTTTCTCCACTGGTTCTGGAGGGGGCTTTGTGCCCAGAGTGCTTCATCCTGCCAAGGACTGAGGTAGTGGATGCCTTTCTCCACTGGTTCTGGGGGGGCTTTGTGCCCAGAGTGCTTCATCCTGCCAAGGACTGAGGTAGTGGATGCCTTTCTCCACTGGTTCTGGAGGGGGCTTTGTGCCCAGAGTGCTTCATCCTGCCAAGGACTGAGGTAGTGGATGTGACACTCCACTGACGGTGGGGCAACATCGAAGCTGCCCAGGCCCCTGGAACTGACCAGCCTCGTACGAATTTTCACTGGGGATGGCAGCCATGTCTGCGGTGGTGCCACTGGCTCAGGATGTCACGTGGCCACTGGCGGTGCTTGCGGCGGGGTCAGTAGCGGCGGTACTTGCGGCGGTCATTGGGGCGGCGGTCATTGGGCCGGCGGTGCTGGTGGCGGCCTCACTGACTGAGGTGCAGGTGGCTGGCTCACTGACTGCCGTGCTGGTGGCTGGCTCACTGACTGCCGTGCTGGCGGCGGTGTCAGTAGCGGCGGTGCTGGTGGCGGGCTCACAGACTGCGGTGCTGGTGGCGGTGTGAGTAGCGGCGGTGCTGGTGGCGGGCCGGTCTTGTCCGCCGTGCAGGTTGGCAGCGACATTGACTTGCCTTTATTTTTCAGGCCTTTCCCCACCTTGGATGGTGTCTTGCTACTCCCAACTATTGTCTTGGCTGAGCCCTTGGTGGCAGGTGTTTTGGCCTTCTCCCTCCGGGATGTGGGCAACTTCTTCTGTTTAGAGGTGGGGTAATGTCCTTGGACTCCTTCCTTGGGACACTGGCAGCCCTGTTGCTTGGTGCACTCTAGAATCCGGATATTGCTGGCACCACTGTGCCCGGTGATGTGGTGGCTGAGGTGCTGGGTTGGGACCTGGAAAGGCGGGCCCTAGGAGACGGACGGGGGAGGTGTAGGGAAGAGGTCAACATTTGAGAGGAAAAGCTTTTTTGAACACTGGGATGGGTAGATGGAGGGGGGTTGGGAGTGGTGGAAGAGGTAGTGGTTGTAGGAGGTGCTTGTATGCTGATTTTGGGTGAAGGTGCATGGGCTGGAGGCTGTCGTGAGGTGGATGGCTGTTGGGTGGGTGTGTGACTGCATTTGTGTAGTTTGGGAGGAGGGCTCACAGACACACTGGGAGAGGACACAGGATGTGTGAATGGTAGTGGGGGTGGTGAGTGCACGTGCTGGTGATGGAGGTAGTGGCTGAAGATGTAGTGCATGCAGGTGTGAGTGGAGATGTGACAGGGAGGGAAGAGGGAGGGAAGAGGGAGACGTGGAGGAGGGGGACACAGTGGAGGCAGTGGATGTTGGTATGTGTGCATGGTATGATGCTTGTGTGAGTGCTTGTGGGCTGTGTGGTGCTTATGTTTGCCAGAGCCACCCTTGTGTGTTGAGGTGTGTGCATGCTGGTCTGATGGTGTGCTTGGGACAGGCTGAGGTACTGGGGATTGGGTCTGGGTGGAGGAAGTTGGAGGGGGTAGGCTGGACACAGGGACAATGGCTGCCATCAGTGCAGAGGCCAGAACCTGAAATGCTTGCTGTTGGGCTGCCTGGCCAGAATGAACGCCCTCCAGGTATGCATTTGTCTGTTGCAACTGCCTCTCTACACCCTGGATGGCATTCAAAATGGTAGCCTGCCCAACAGTGAGGGATCTCAGGAGGTCAATAGCCTCCTCACTGAGGGCAGCAGGGCTGACTGGGGCAGGGCCTGAGGTGCCTGGGGCGAAGGAGATGCCCACCCTTCCGGGGGAGCGGCCACGGGACACACGCTGAGGGGCTGCTGGGAAGGCGGTGCTGGTAGGGGGGGTGGCGGCTGTACCTGTAGATGCGGTGGGCACAGAGGGACAGAGGGCAAAGTTCCCACACGAACTTAATGAACCAGGCAATTCATACAGGAAGTTAGTGCCTTTGGACCCTCTCCATCTCCTGGAGTTTGTTTTGTATGTATCCTGGGGTGTGCAAAGCCACGGTCTCTCAGGTGGATGCCTTTCTCCACTGGTTCTGGAGGGGGCTTTGTGCCCAGAGTGCTTCATACTGCCAAGGACTGAGGTAGTGGATGCCTTTCTCCACTGGTTCTGGGGGGGCTTTGTGCCCAGAGTGCTTCATCCTGCCAAGGACTGAGGTAGTGGATGCCTTTCTCCACTGGTTCTGGAGGGGGCTTTGTGCCCAGAGTGCTTCATCCTGCCAAGGACTGAGGTAGTGGATGTGACACTCCACTGACGGTGGGGCAACATCGAAGCTGCCCAGGCCCCTGGAACTGACCACCAGCCTCGTACGAATTTTCACTGGGGATGGCAGCCATGTCTGCGGTGGTGCCACTGGCTCAGGATGTCACGTGGCCACTGGCGGTGCTTGCGGCGGGGTCAGTAGCGGCGGTACTTGCGGCGGTCATTGGGGCGGCGGTCATTGGGCCGGCGGTGCTGGTGGCGGCCTCACTGACTGCGGTGCAGGTGGCTGGCTCACTGACTGCCGTGCTGGTGGCTGGCTCACTGACTGCCGTGCTGGCGGCGGTGTCAGTAGCGGCGGTGCTGGTGGCGGGCTCACAGACTGCGGTGCTGGTGGCGGTGTGAGTAGCGGCGGTGCTGGTGGCGGGCCGGTCTTGTCCGCCGTGCAGGTTGGCAGCGACATTGACTTGCCTTTATTTTTCAGGCCTTTCCCCACCTTGGATGGTGTCTTGCTACTCCCAACTATTGTCTTGGCTGAGCCCTTGGTGGCAGGTGTTTTGGCCTTCTCCCTCCGGGATGTGGGCAACTTCTTCTGTTTAGAGGTGGGGTAATGTCCTTGGACTCGCTCCTTGGGACACTGGCAGCCCTGTTGCTTGGTGCACTCTAGAATCCGGATATTGCTGGCACCACTGTGCCCGGTGATGTGGTGGCTGAGGTGCTGGGTTGGGACCTGGAAAGGCGGGCCCTAGGAGACGGACGGGGGAGGTGTAGGGAAGAGGTCAACATTTGAGAGGAAAAGCTTTTTTGAACACTGGGATGGGTAGATGGAGGGGGGTTGGGAGTGGTGGAAGAGGTAGTGGTTGTAGGAGGTGCTTGTATGCTGATTTTGGGTGAAGGTGCATGGGCTGGAGGCTGTCGTGAGGTGGATGGCTGTTGGGTGGGTGTGTGACTGCATTTGTGTAGTTTGGGAGGAGGGCTCACAGACACACTGGGAGAGGACACAGGATGTGTGAATGGTAGTGGGGGTGGTGAGTGCACGTGCTGGTGATGGAGGTAGTGGCTGAAGATGTAGTGCATGCAGGTGTGAGTGGAGATGTGACAGGGAGGGAAGAGGGAGGGAAGAGGGAGACGTGGAGGAGGGGGACACAGTGGAGGCAGTGGATGTTGGTATGTGTGCATGGTATGATGCTTGTGTGAGTGCTTGTGGGCTGTGTGGTGCTTATGTTTGCCAGAGCCACCCTTGTGTGTTGAGGTGTGTGCATGCTGGTCTGATGGTGTGCTTGGGACAGGCTGAGGTACTGGGGATTGGGTCTGGGTGGAGGAAGTTGGAGGGGGAGGCTGGACACAGGGACAATGGCTGCCATCAGTGCAGAGGCCAGAACCTGAAATGCTTGCTGTTGGGCTGCCTGGCCAGAATGAACGCCCTCCAGGTATGCATTTGTCTGTTGCAACTGCCTCTCTACACCCTGGATGGCATTCAAAATGGTAGCCTGCCCAACAGTGAGGGATCTCAGGAGGTCAATAGCCTCCTCACTGAGGGCAGCAGGGCTGACTGGGGCAGGGCCTGAGGTGCCTGGGGCGAAGGAGATGCCCACCCTCCCGGGGGAGCAGCCACGGGACACACGCTGAGGGGCTGCTGGGAAGGCAGTGCTGGTAGGGGGGGTGGCGGCTGTACCTGTAGATGCGGTGGGCACAGAGGGGCCCGCCACCGCAAGGGAGCTCCCATCAGAGGAAGAGTCGGTGTCGCTGGTCTCAGCTCCTGTCCTCGCCGTGGAGCTCCCCTTGCCCTCCGTCCCACTGGTGACTTCAGACTCTGTTGTCTCGCCCTCCAGGGCCATGTGGGATGCAGCTCCCTCCTGCTCTGGTGGCACAGCTCCTCCGCCTGATGATGCTAATGAACAAAAGAACAGGGAGACCACAAAAAGGGGGGGGGAAGAAAGAAGAAAGTCATGTTCAGTGCATACAATACCGCTAACTGTTGGCGGACACTACAGACACAGCAGCCCTCTGCACTACGCAATGCACTTAGAGTTCCCTAATTAGTCACAGGGACATGGGGTACATGGCCTATGCCCGATTGCTGCACACATGGAAGTCACAGGAGCCTGACTAGGTGTAGATGGCTCTTACCACTGGTGGGGATGGGGTGCCACTTAGCCTGCCTCACAAAGGGTCCTTGCCTACAAAGCTCGCCCTAGCCTAGGGGAACCCACTGCCCAGCTCCCCCACCCAGACACCTCCAATGCACACAGAGTCAGATGGATGTGACGGTACTCACCCCCTTGTGGCTGCTGTGATGCCCTCAAGTGCCCATCCAACTCCGGACATGCCACCGCCAGGATCCGGAACATCAGGGGGGTCATGGTGCGATGGGCACCCCTCCCACGTTGGGAGGCCATCCCCAGCTGGGCCTCCGCCGTCTTCTTGCTCCAGCGGCGAATATCCTCCCATCTTTTACGGCAGTGGGTGCTCCATCTGTGGTGGACCCCCAGGGTCCGGACGTCATTGGCAATGGCACGCCAAATATCATTCTTCTGGTGGGCGCTGACCTGAAGGAACTGTCCGGACCGTCACAGTCATTGTCTCACGTTCCCACCCTTGCCCTGACGCACATACACTCGCCGTCCGATCATGCAGGCCTCATCTCCCCCCCGTATCTTCCATCCACACCACTCCAAACAGGCATTGCCCATACAGCATGCTCAAAGTGTATTCACCTGTTTGTCTGGAGGACCGTAGAGTAGCGTGTACTGGGGGAGGACCCCATCCACTAGTTTATCCAACTCCTCCGATGTGAAGGCAGGGGCCCTTTCCCCAGACACATGAGCCATCGTCGCCTCCAGACTGAGGACACAGCAGCACTTGCAGTGTAGGTCCTCTCCTGTTGAAGGTCAGGTATCAAGTGAGTGAACAGACAGAAAATGGCGGTCAAGTCCGCATCGGGGCGTACCGTCACTACTGGCGTACATCATTATTGGCTCCTGGGACCCATAGGGCCCAATGTTAAAAAATGCTGAATTGTGCCGCGGTCTTCGACCACCCACCGCGACGGTGTAGAACGCCAGCGCAGTTACCTCATATCCCTTTGTCCAACCTTACAGGTCATGCAGCTGCCATTTAAGGAGGCCACATGGGATGGATGTTAACTGGGTCACACATATCTAGCCCGGGAATATAGACAGATACCAGCACATTGCGGATTAATAACGTTTCTGAAAATAAAACATTGTGATACCTCAGTGTTGGATGACTCTCTACTCGCTGTTCTCCTCCATAGGGCACGTCCGCTGGGGCAGGTGATGAGATGGCGGCATCCTCGGTTGTACAGACCCCTGGTGGACCTGTCGACAATAGAAGAGAGACACATTCAGGTCACATACAGACTTGATTGTGCAAAAATCCAGGAACTGTGTGCCCAGTTGGAGCCGGACCTGATGTCAGCTATCCGCCATCCCACAGGAATCCCCCCTCTAGTGCAGGTCCTGTCTGTACTCCATTTCCTGGCCAGTGGGTCTTTTCAAACAATGGCCATGGCATCAGGGATGTCCCAGCCAAGGTTCTCAAATGTGTTGTCCAGAGTGTTATCTGCCCTGCTGAAACACATGCGCTGCTACATCGTTTTCCCTCAGGTGGAGGATTTGACCACAGTGAAAGGTGACTTCTATGCCCTGGGACATATACCAAACATCATTGGTGCCATTGATGGCCCTTTCCCCAGACACATGAGCCATCGTCGCTTCCAGACTGAGGACACAGCAGCACTTGCAGTGTAGGTCCTCTCCTGTCTAAGATCAGGTATCAAGTGAGTGAACAAACAGAAAATGGTGGTCACGTCTGCGGCGGTGCGTACCGTCACCGCCGGCGTACATCGTCATTGGCTCCTGGAACCCATAGGGCCCAATGTTAACCAATGCAGGATTGCGCCGCGGTCTTTGACCGCCTACCGCGATGGTGTAGAAAACCAGCGCAGTTACCTCATATCCCCTTGTCCCACATTACAGGTCAGGCAGCCGCCATTTCAGGGGGCCACATGGTATTAATTTTTAATGCGTCACACTTATATAGGCCTTGCATATACACAGAGACAGGCACATAGCGTATTGACAAATGTGTGCAATATAATTGTTTTTTTACTACCTCAGTGTTGGCTGACTCTGTGCTCGCTGCTCTCATCCATAGGGCACGTCCGCTGGGGCAGGTGAGGAGATGGCGGGATCCTCCGGTGTACAGACCTCTGGTGGACCTGTCGACAATAGAAGAGAGACATGTAATAGTCACCTACAGACTTGATCGTGCCACAATCCAGGAACTGTGTACCCAGTTGGAGCCAGACCTGATGTCAGCTATCCGCCATCCCACGGGAATCCCCCCTCTAGTGCAGGTCCTGTCAGTACTCCATTTCCTGGCAAGTGGGTCTTTTCAAACAACAGTGGCCATAGCATCATGGATGTCCCAGCCTATGTTCTCCAACGTGCTGTCCAGAGTGTTGTCTGCCCTGCTGAAACACATGCGCAGCTACATCGTCTTCCCTCAGGTGGAGGATTTGCCTACAGTGAAAGGTGACTTCTATGCCCTGGGACATATCCCCAACATCATAGGTGCCATTGATGGGACACATGTGGCCTTGCCCCCCCCCGCAGGAGTGAACAGGTGTACAGAAACCGGAAGAGCTAACATTCAATCAATGTGCAGATGGTGTGTTTGGCCGACCAGTACATCTCCCATGTGAACGCCAAGTTTCCTGGCTCAGTGCATGACGCTTACATTCTGAGGAATAGCAGCATCCCTTATGTGATGAGGCAAGTCCAGAGGCACCGTGTGTGGCTAATAGGTGAGGACAAGGACCCTATACCCTGTGAATAGTTGTCTGGGTCTGGGCTTGTCCCTAAGGGTTACTGTGTGTCTAACAGATTTCCCTCAACATTTGCAGGTGACTCTGGTTACCCCAACCTGTCATGGCTACTGACCCCAGTGAGAAATCCCAGGACAAGGGCAGAGGAACGCTACAATGAGGCACATGGGCGAACTAGGAGAGTGATAGAAAGGACCTTCGGCCTCCTGAACCTACTCACCAAAGAAGGTGTGCCAGATCATTGTGGCCTGCTGTATGCTGCACAACTTGGCTTTGCGACGACAGGTGCCTTTTCTGCAGGAGGATGGTCCAGAAGGAGGTCTTGTGGCACCTGTGGAGCCTGTGGACAGTGAAGAAGAGGAGGCAGAAGAAGAGGACATAGACAACAGAAACAACGTGATCCAGCAATACTTCCAGTGAAACACAGGTAAGAAGACATCACTGCCTCCTACATCTGATAAAATTGTTATACCTATCATCTGTCTGTCACTTTCACCCAGTGTATGGACCCTGAATTGTCACTTTGCCTTTCCATTTCACAGATGTGGCTCCCACTGTGTGACCTCTGCTATGTTACCTCATGGACTAGAGCTGTGTGACATAGGTATGTTGACAATAGAATGGACATTGCTATTTTCCTCAGTTATTGCAAATACACATTTGTGAAAGCACAGACTGACTCCAGATTGTTTTGTGATTCAAGGGTGTTTATTCAAGTGGAGGGGGTTGTAAAATGGTCAAGGGTGATGGTGGAGGAATGTCCATGGCAGAGTCCAGTTATTTGTCTCACAGGTGCATTGTCCAAAGGGGCATAGGAAGTGGAGCTAGGGCAGTTTAAGAATGGACAGGGTGACAAAGTGGGACAGAAGGATGACATTCAGGGTGGTCTCATTTCTTGGCGGGGGTCTTGGCATTGTTCTCTGTCTTTGTCCTGGATCTCAGGGACCGTTTGCGGGGTGGTTCTCCATCTGCATGGGGTGGGGTGCTGGTGTCGTGGTCCTGTGACGGTGCCTCCTGTCCACTAGCGCCGGCAGAGGTGGTGGGCAGTTCATCGTCTAGGCTAGTGTCAGGGGCCCCTTGTTGTGTCAGTGACCCTCCTGGTGTTCACAAGGTCCTTCAGCACCCCTACAATGGTGCCCAGGGTGGTGTTGATGGACTTGAGTTCCTCCCTGAACCCCAACTACTGTTCCTCCTGCAGCCGCTGAGTCTCCTGAAACTTGGCAAGTACCGTTGCCATCGTCTCCTCTGAATTATGGTATGCTCCCATGATGTTGCAGAGGGCCTCGTGGAGAGTGGGTTCCCTGGGCCTGTCGTCCCCCTGTTGCACAGCAGACCTCCCAGTTCCCCGGTTTTCCTGAGCCTCTTTCCTCTGAACCGTGTGCCCACTGCCACTAGGTCCCTGCTGTTCTTGGGGTGGTGGGTTTGCCTGGATTACCTGTAGTGTTGGACACTCTGCTGCTTTACGTGTCCTGGGGACAGAGGTATGGGCCCGCTGGGTGGGTGCTGTGCTGGTGTTTCCTTAGGGGGGAGGCTCTGTGGTGGCCTGTGACTGTGTCAGGGAACCGACTGTCCTGAGGTCCCAGATGGGCCGGGCTGGTCATCTAGATCCAGTTGGACAGAGCTGCTGTCATCACTATGGGTCTCTTCTGTGGGGGGGGGGGTGAACATGTCTGGAACCTCCTCTCCGGTGACGTTGGGTAGGGGTCCTGCAGGGGTGTAAAGGCATGATTATTGCATCTGTGTGTGCCATGGTGTGCAATGGGTGGGTGACCCTGTACCCTAGTGCTTACATTCTTGTGTAGGACCTTGTGTGATAATTGTTTTGGGGTCTGTGTGGGTATCTGTAGTGGACATGCTTTGGTGATGGGTGTACATGTTTTGTTGTTGCATGCAGGGCTTGGTGTTGGGATGTGTGGTTTGTGATAATGGGACATATGTGAGGAGTTGGAGTGATGGGGGTGAGGGCGAGGGTGGGGGTATGTGATAGCTTACAGGTAGGGTGGGGGATATGGTAGTTAAAGATTTGATTTACCAGAGTCCATTCCTCCTGCTACTCCTGCAAGGCCCTCAGGATGCAGTATAGCCAAGACCTGCTCCTCCCATGTTGTTAGTTCTGGAGGAGGAGACGGGGGTCCGCCGCCAGTCCTCTGAACTGCATTTGGTGTCTTGAGACCACGGAACGCACCTTCCCCCGTAGGTCATTCCACCTCTTCCTGATGTCATCCCGTGTTCTTGGATGCTGTCCCACTGCGTTGAACCTGTCCACGATTCTGCGCCATAGCTCCATCTTCCTAGCTATGGAGGTGTGCTGCACCTGTGATCCGAATAGCTGTGGCTCTACCCGGATGATTTCCTCCACCATGACCCTGAGCTCCAGAAAACCTGGGGTGTCTTTGCGGTGCCATGGGGTGGGGTGGGTGATGTGTGAGGTGGTGTGTGTTGTGATGTGTGGGGGGATTTGTTTGTGTGTGTTGTGTGAGGTGCGTTGATGTTGTGTGAGTGATGGTGTTGAGCGCCTGTGGATGCTAGTTTGTTGATGGTGTTGTGTCTCTCTCAGGCCTGCTGTCGCAATTCTGGTCGTAAGGGTTTATGGGTAATGGGAGTGTGTGTTTTATATTGTATTGGGTGTGTGGGAGTGGTGTGTGTATGTGTATCAGGTGTGTGTATTTTGAATTGTCCAATGTGGTTGTGTTTTGTAAATGTGTGTGTATTTTGAGCGCGGCGGTGTGTACCGCCAGTGGTTTACCGCAGTTGAAAGACCGCCTTGTGGATTCGTGGGTCGTGATAGTGTGGGCGTATTCCTGGTGGAGGTTTTGTTATCGCCAGTTTATCACTGACCTTCCGTGTGGCGGACTTGTGTAGGTGTCTGGATTTTGGCAGATTCCGAGCTGTGGGTCGTAATAGTTGTAGCGGAAATTCCGCGACCGCGGCGGTGTGTTGGCGGTGTGTTGGCAGTCTTCTGCACGGCGGTAAGCGGAATTTACCACCAATGTTGTAATGAGGGCCAATATGCCAAAGTATCTCAGAGGATATACTCCCTTAGGTGGTAAGTAAAATACACAAAATATACACACAAACCAAAACCAGGTAAGTAAAACACTTAGAAAAGCAGTGCAAACACTGTAGAACACAATAAAATGCAATAGGAGAAAATAGGCCTAGGGGCAACATAAACCTTATACTCCAAAAGTGGAACGCGAACCACAAATGGTCCCCAGGCCAAGTGTAGTGTGTAAAGGGTCACTGGGAGTGTAAGAAAACACTAAGGGTGTCCAAGATACCCCACCCCAAGACCCTGAAAAGTAGGAGTAAAATTACCCTACTCCCCCAGAAAGACAGTAAGGTCGAGATAGGGGATTCTGCAAAGACAACAACTGACTGCAAAGCACTGAAGACAGATTCCTTGATCTGAGGACCTGCAAAGGAAGGGGACCAAGTCCAAGAGTCACGTAAGTGTCCAGGGGGGGCAGGAGGCCACTAAACCCCGGATGAAGGTGCAAACGGGCTGCCTCCGGGTGGAAGAAGGCGACGATTCTGCAACAATGGAAGGTGCCAGGAACAGGTTGCAGAGTTGTTTCCGCGCAGAAAGACCGCAAACAAGCCTTGCTAGCTGGAAGAGTCACAGTTGAAGATTTTGGGTGCTGCCAGGGCCCAGAAAGGACCAGGAGGTCGCCCCTTGGAGGAGGAGACAGAGGGGGCGCTCAGCAATAGAGAGAGCCCACGCAGAAGCAGGCAGCACCCGCAGAAGTACCTGAACAGGCGTTCGGAAAATCTGAGCACGGCGGTCGTCTCTAGACAACAAAAGAGGGTCCCACGAAGTCAGAGGTCAACTCAGTGAGTTGGGCAATGCAGGATGGAGTTCTGGGGACCTGGGCTATGCTGTGCACGAAGGAAGTCTTGCAAAAGTGCACAGAAGCCCTAGCAGCTGCAGATCATGCATTACACAGGATTACTGTCTGGCGTGGGGAGGCAAGGACTTACCTCCACCATATTTGGACAGAAGGACCACTGGACTGTCGGGGCCACTTGGATCCAACTCCTGTGTCCCAGGGACCATGCTCGTCAAGATGAGAGGGGACCCAGAGGACAGGTGATGCATAAATTTGGTGCCTGCGTTGGGAGGGGGAAGATTCCGTTGACCCACGGGAGATTTCTTCTTGGCCTCCAGTACAGGGTGAAGGAAGACAGCCCTCAGAGCATGCACCACCAGGAAACAGTTGAGAAAGCTGGCAGGATGAGGCGCTACAATGTTGCTGGTAGTCTTCTTGCTACTTTGTTGCGGTTTTGCAGGTGTCCTGGAGCAGTCAGCGGTCGATTCTTGGCAGAAGTCAAAGAGAGAAGTGCAGAGGAACTCTGGTGAGCTCTTGCATTCGTTATCTGAAGAGAAACCCACAGGATAGACCCTAAATAGCCCTCAGAGGAGGATTGGCTACCTAACCAGGTAAGAGCCTATCAGGAGGGGTCTCTGACATCACCTGCTGGCACTGACCACTCAGAGGTCTCCATTGTGCCCTCACACTTCCGCATTCAAGATGGCAGAGGTTAGGGACACACTGGAGGAGCTCTGGGCACCACCCTTGGGGTGGTGATGGACAGGGGAGTGGTCAGTCCCCTTTCCTTTGTCCAGTTTCACGCCAGAGCAGGGGCTGGGGAATCCCTGAACTGGTTTATGCAAGGAGGGCACCATCTGTTCCCTTCAAATCATTTCCAGAGGCCAGGAGAGGCTACTCTTCTCAGGCCCTTAACACCTATTTCCAAAGGGAGAGGGTGTAACACCCTCTCTCAGGGGAAATCCTTTGTTCTGCCTTCCTGGGACTGGGCTGCCCAGGCCCCAGGGGAGCAGAAACCTGTCTGAGGGTTGACAGCAGCGGTAGCTGCAGAGAAAACCCCAGAGAGCTAGTTTGGCAGTACCCGGGTTCCATGCTGGAGCCCCGGGGATGCATGGGATTGTCCCCTCAATACCAGAATGTTATTGGGGTGACAATTCCATGATCCTAGACATGTTACATGGCCAGGTTCGGAGTTACCATTGTGAAGCTACACATAGGTATTGACCTATATGTAGTTCCCGTGTGTAATGGTGTCCCCGCACTCACAAAGTCCGGGGAATTTGCCCTGAACAATGTTGGGGCACCTTGGCTAGTGCCAGGGTGCCCGCACACTAAGTAACTTTGCACCTAACCTTCACTAAGTGAGTGCTGGACATTTAGGTGACTTATAAGTTACTTAAGTGCAGTGTAAAATGGTTGTGAAATAACGTGGACGTTATTTCACTCAGGCTGCAGTGGCAGTCCTGTGTAAGAATTGTCTGAGTTCCCTATGGGTGGCAAAAGAAATGCTGCAGCCCATAGGAATCTCCTGGAGCCCTAATACCCTGGGTACCTAGGTACCATATACTAGGGAATTATAAGGGTGTTCCAGTGTGCCAATCAGAATTGGTAAAATTAGTCACTAGCCAGCAGTGACAATTTTAAAAGCAGAGAGAGCATAAGCACTGAGGTTCTGGATAGCAGAGCCTCAGTGATACAGTTAGGCACCACACAGGGAACACATATAGGGCACACTTTATGAGTACTGTGGTGATGGCTAGCAGGATCCCAGTGACGTAGGCAAAAACAAACATACATACAAGTAAAAATGGGGGTAACATGCCAGGCAAGATGGCACTTTCCTACATTCTTTTGCAGCCCTTTTTTCCAACTTTTTTGAAAAAAAAACAAAATCTTCACTGTATTTTGGCTAATTGCTTGGTCTCCTTCAGAGGAACCCACAAAGTCTGGGTACCTCTAGAATCCCTAGGATGGTGGAAAAAAAGGACGCACATGTGGTGTGGGTAACTTAGGTGGACAAAAAGGTATGAGGTCCTAAGCGTGAACTGCCCCAAATAGGCAAAAAAAGGCTTTGCACCAGAGGGGGAAAAAGCCTGCCAGCGAAGGGGTTAATAACCACAATTCAGCAATGCATATTCAGTGTGTTTCAACTGCAATTTTAATTTAACTTCTACCTATCATATCCATCATAAAAGCATTAATACTCAACATTATCAACTAAAATGGTGAACCTAAAATTTTTTTTCCCAAATCCCCCTCTGAATATTTTATAATCACTAAAAATACATTAATAAAGTGTTATAAAGAAATCATTTATTAGATATTGGCATTGGTTTCAGTTGGTTTCTGGACTTCTTCTCTGCCCTCTTCATCTAGTTGTAGACATGCTCTTTAATACTTTCCATCTCCATTTCAACAGATCTTTTCCTCATCTTCAACCTTTAATTTCTTTTGCTTGTGTGTTTACATCTTCCAGACACACTCAGAAACGTTTAGCAAAAGAAACATAATAATTATACAAGCCATTATAATTATTACAGAGGTTAGGATTAGTTTGAGAGTACTCCTTCACAAATTATCCAACCATTCTCCAACCTTACTAAAACCCTTTCCTAGCTCACTAAACCAGCTCACTAAACCAGGAACCTAGAGTTTCACATAGATTCAACAGATTCAATGAAATGCAAGAGATTAGTAATATGAACAGTATATGAATTAATAACCCTACTATTTTCCAGGACATAGATACAACAGCTCTTTGCCTCAATTACCTTGTAGATTCCCCCTTCCTTCACCATGATAATCTCAAATATTCTGAATAACCATAACTCCAACTACAATAATTTCTTCAATTACCTGCTTCGGTGCTCCAGCTGTATCTACTGCCAATTTATCCACTATAGTAGAACAACGTTTTTTTTCACATCATTCATTGCAACACTAGGCCTGGGTGGAACTTGTCACATTTTACTGGCCACATGGTTTATATATTTAATGGCTTCCATAATGGATTTACGCCTGTTCAAATTTTTCTCTTTTGACTTCAGAACTACAGTGACTGACTAAGCCAACGTGTAGGCACATGATGATGATCAGTGATACCCCATTATTATATAGCAGAATCTCTACCTACCCAGCCTAATCTCTCTAACTTACCCTGCAGTGTAATAAATTAAGTTTCCCTTCCTTATGTTAAGCAAATGTGTTTGTTAGAAATAATTTCTGTTCGAGGACGAGACCAGGGAGTAAAGTGGGATTAAGGTGGTCATTATGAACACGGCGGGAAACACCGCTGACCGACGTGGCAGCGGTGAACAGAATCCCGCCGTTGGCAGTGAATGGAAACTCGCCATATAATGAACGAAAATTCCAACCCCGACAAGAATCACCAGACCACCACTCCCCACCATAACCCTGTTGGCGGGAGTCCCACACCTCCCCACCCCGCCACCGACAAGCACACCCACATCCCGCCCTCCAAATAATGATGCACAAATCACCTTGGTGGACAGTGGAGGCTGGATGACCATTGCCGGCTGCGACCGCCACGGGCAGCAAGTGGACTCAACAGCAAGAAGTGCACATATTGGATAGGCGTATGACCCACACACTTGACACACATCCAGAACCCCATGAAACACCCCCAGACACACCCCACAATCCTTTGCAATGAAACCAGGTCAAGAAGACGGAGAGCACCAGCGGCAGACAGCGAACGCCAGCATACAGGAGACGCACACCGACCCACAGCAGAGCACCCTCACCTCGTTCCCAGCCCGACACCATTCACCACACTCACCATGTCACCCCCCTAAACACCCACGCTTTACCGAAAGGGAGTTAAGGACCATGGTGGATGAGATCTTGAAGGTGGAGCCACAAATATTCGGGCCGAGGTGCAGCACACACCCATTGCAAGGAAAATGGAGCTGTGGCAGACCATTGTGAACAGGGTCAATGCAGTGGGACACCATCCACACACCAGAGAGGACATCTGGAAGAGATGGAATGACCTGCGGGGGAAGGTCAGGGACATGACATCAAGGCACCACATCGCAGTGCAGAAGACTGGGGGAGGACCGCCATCAACATCACCTGAATACACAGACTGGGAGGAAAAGGTACTGGCCATCCTGCACCCTGAGGGACTCACTGGACTCACTGGAGGAATGGACTCAGGTAAGTCATCAACATATACCTATATACACCATACCTGTAATGCATGCACCACCCCACCACACCCACACCCACACCCACCAGCACCAACACCCCACCCAGGCAATAGCCACTACATCCACCCCCGCATGACCACAAACCCACTAAGAGGCCCACATCCCTCCCCCCTGTGCACAGTCACCTACCCCTGCACGTACCCACAATGGAACGACACCCCCCACCACAATGCAACCCCACACTGGCGCAAAATGCAATGTCAACCTCACAAAGGCACCCTGGAAGGCCACTGAAAGTAACACCAGCACGAAATAGCCCAGTCCTGTTCACCTCAAACGTTCATGCAGCTGTAATAGACATGTCTATGTCCCCCAACAGGCACCACCACCCATGCAACCCTAACGGACGGGACAAGGAGTGCCAGTGCCCCCCAGGGAGACAGAGGCACCTCACAGGACACTGGTGAAGGATCTCTGGACACTGATGAGCAGGCAGGCCCCTCACACAGTCCTGGACTCTCACCATGCAGCAGCCCCACCCAGGAAACCACTGTCACCCCTACCAGCAGCCTAGGGCAGGCGTCCCCACACCAGTGTACCCAGGCCACAGACTGTTAGAACACAGATACAGAGGCCACAGTCTTCTACTCCCAACATGCAGGAAGGCGAGGGCCCCAATACAAGTGGTACTGCCAGACCTGTGCAGGGGACACAGGCACAGGGGGCTAGGGCAAGTGCAAGGGTTGCAGTTGGCCATGGGGGAGGCCACAGGATGGATGCAGCAGCCCAGGACGTGATATCTGAGGTATTGGGGGCCTACCAGCATACCCATGACAGGTTGGCACAAATTGTGTCCACCCTGGAGCACAGTCAGAGGATGCAGCAGGAACACCACCAACAGGCCATGGAGCAGTGGAAATAGCACAATGCCTCAATGGCCACCATAGCAGGAGCACTGCTGCAGCTGGTCAAAAACCTGTCTGACACCCACACAGGACAAGAGGCCCCCACAACAGCACTGGACAACCAGCATCAGAGTACCCCATTATCAGACACATCCCAGGAACTACCCTCACAGGAAACCCAAGGGCCTACCATGTCATCCCCTGAAGATCAACAGCAGGCGCCCAAACGGACCGTCAGGCCAAGATATGGCACTGGAATCCCTGCTAAGAATAAGGCCCCCTTCAAAAAGTAACTCAGCAACAATATGCACAGCAAAACCATCCCACCCAATCACCAACCACACCTTGCTAAGTGGCAATATGAACTACTGTAAGACAAGAAGGACCCATCAATACTACCAACAAGCCTGCCAACATGTTGGTCTTGAGGACACCCCCCCACCTTATGACTTGCCATCACTGTAAATAGCACTATTCACTCACTTCAACCAATAAAACACATATCAGTCCTGTAACACTGTCCCCTGTGTACTAGGGAGTGAAGCTAATACAATATCCTCTTTAACAAGACAAACTCTTTCCATCACAGGATGATTATCATTCAAAATAACACGCACCCCTTCAGGAGAGCATCGTTGTGTAGCCCTGAAATACTTGAGCATATCAAGACCCACAATATTGTCTGGTGTATTTGGAGAAAGCAAAAACGGACATGGAGCAGTAAATTTATCAACATGGAATGCAAGTGGTTGTGACAATGGGCTAGGGGAAGGTGTTCCATCGAAACCTATCGATGTAATGGTTGAGCCAGACAGGGGAGCCCTTGGAATCAATTGTTTAGACAAGGCGCTACGAGTAGCTCCTGTATCAACCAGAAACTGATCAGTAGAACCCAAAACATGTGCTGTAGCATAGGGATGCTTTAGGGGCATGTGTGCGCTACATGTCAATTTTAAAAATGCATTTAAAATGCATTTTTAAAATTTGCACATGGTTACCACCAAACTTTTGTTGGTGGTAATTGCATTTCCTAAATGCCCAATTCGCATTTAGGAAATGCTTGATACATGTGCTTAAGAAATCGCAAATAAGGATTCCTTATTTGCGATTTCCTATTTAGAGAATCGCAATTTGCGATTCTCTAAATGGGATCGCAATTTTAAGGAATCGCTATTTTAGCGATTCCTTAAAATTGCACTGCGAATGCCTTTCATACATTCTGAAAGGCATTTTTGCATTCTCAAACAGCCGAATTTTGCAATTCGCTCTGTTTGCGAATGCAAAATCGCTTGATACATCTGGCCCTAAGTTTATTAAACCTCATGAGGTGGTACTACAGTTCAAACAGCACCCTTTGGTAATGTTTGAAGTAGCACACTGAACTGAGAGAGCATGGTCCTTTTATACCCACACAGGGGCTAAAAGGAGGTGGTACAATTATAGAAGCAAGACTTCTATACATATAAAGTCATATGGAAATGCACAGTCGACAGGTAGGAGGGGCTAACAGTTTTCAAGGACTAACAGCTGCAGATCTTACTGGGCATGTGCGAAAGTGGGAGATGCTAAATAGAACTTGTCACTAGACAGATTTTCAAGAGTAGTTAACAGGAAGGTAGGACAGAGCACATGGCAGCATGTGGCAGAGAAAATGGCTGCCATGAATACAAAATGGACTCCGCGAAATGTTCACAATAGTTGCTAAATACAAGATGTCTCCTGCTAATGCTTAATCTGATCGCTGCTAAACTACAACAACTTGACTCACTGATCTCATGCGGACAGGTACTCCACTGTGTGTACTGCTGTGGCCTGCCTCTGGCCATGGATGAGCCTCGTGTTGCAGGGGAAAGGGCCCCGGCCTTCACCCAGGAGGAACTGGAGAAGCTAGTGGACGGTTCCTGCCCCTGTACGCAAAACTGTACGGACGGCCAGAGGTACAGGTGAGTCTGGGTTTGGGGGCACTGTGTGTGTGTAATGGATGGTGTTGACTGGACATATGTGTGCACCTCTGAGCCTGCATGGGCCATGGGGCATGGCATGCTGTGTGCGTATGTCCTGTATGTCTGACAGTACTGTCCGTCCCATTTTGGACGATTAGCCAGCTGTTCCTATCGTGCAAGTGCCTGACCTCTGTGTTCCATATCTGCGTCGCCCTTTTAGGTCAGCGCCCACCAGAAAAGGGCACATTGGCATGCCATCGCCAAGGAGGTGCTGACATTGGGGGTCTACAACCGGCGGAGCACCCACTATAGAAAGAGGTGGGAGGACCTGCGGCGCTGAGCGTGTAAGATCAGTGAAGCCCAGCTGGGGAAGTCCACCCAACGTGGAAGGGGTGCCCGTCGGGCACTGACCCCCCGTCATGCGACGGATCCTGGCGGTGGCATACCCAGACCTGGATGGGTGCTTGAAGGCTACACAGCAGTCACAAGGGGGTGAGTACTCATTTCACATACTTCAGTCTGGAAGGATGTCTGGGTGTGCATTAGGGTTCATGCTGCTTAGAGGCAGGGACTTTGACTGGCTTCCATCTACTTTATTGTCCCCAAAGGGTGTAGGGGTGTCTTTGTCAGGTCTCCCATATGTCACCTCCTTAGGTATTCCAGGGGATGGGTGTAGAGCAGTACTCTGGTCAGTAGTCAAGGGCATGGCCATGGGCATAGTGTACGGTGCTGCGTGTTGGTGTGTCTTCTGGGTGGGTGTATGTCTGGCCATTATGTACCTCCATTCAGCTATTTACAAGTGTCTCTCCTGTTTTGTCTCCCCATCCCTGTTGTCTTGTGTTGTTTTGGTACAGCATCAACATCTGGCGAGGGAGCTGAGGCACTGGCAAGTGGGGAGGCAGCGGCCCACGGATCCTCGGAGGCAGAGACAACCGATGCCCAAGGGACCAGTGGGTGGGAGGGCGAGGGGAGTTCCTTGGGGAGGCAACTACCGCAGGAGTTAGTGACTCCGAGACCTCCTCCGATGGGGGCTCCCCGGCAGTGGCGGACCCTAGTGGGCACACCACTACCGTGACATCTTCCACCACCCCCCCATTCCATCACTTCTGCTCCCCACCCAGTTGCCCGTGCTCGCCCACCAAGAAAGGTGGGCGTCTCCTTCGCCCCACCTCCTCCCCTGCCCCTGTCAGCCCTGCAGCCCTCACAGAGGAGGCTACTGACCAAGGCTATTGACCTCCTGAGAGCCATCTCTGTAGGGCAGACAACCATTGTCAATGCCATCCAGGGGCTAGCATCAGAGGTGCAGCAGAGAAATGCCTATCTGGATGGCATTCACGGTGCCGTGTCTGCCCTACAAAGATCTTTTCAGGCTCTGGCCTCCTCTCAGACGGCAGACAGTTTCCCTGGCCATTCCGTCCCCACTCCAACCTCCTCTACCACTTCCAGCACCCCACTCCCTTCACCCGTCCAAGGCATACATTCAGATACGCAGTCAAGCACATCAACACACAAGAAACACACTTCTAAACACAAGCACCACACCTCCCACCACAAGCATTCACACAGGCAACATACACATGCACACACAACATCCACTTCCCCCAGTGTGCTCACCTCTTCTGCCTCCCTGTCTGTCCCCTCTACATCCACACCCTCATGCACTGCACCTTCAATCACTGTTGCTGCTCCTCTTCCTGCACTCACCACAACAGCAGACATCCATACATCCATACATGCACCCCATACACCACACCTGCACTCATCACAACTACTGTAGTTGACACATGCAGCACACTCACCAGACTTGCAGACACCCACACAACATACATCCACACTAGCTGTCTGTGTTCTTCCACTGTGTCCACCCCCTCCAAAAACACACAAACACACCAAGACACCCACCCATCAGACGACGTCACCACACCACACCACAGCATACTGTCTAGTCACCTGCACTCACTACACGCACCCTTACACCACATACATCTACACCCTCTGCATCCACTCCCACGCCCTCATCCAGGACCACCCCAATTGCTCCAAAGAAACTTTTCCTCTCCCGTGCTGACCTCTTCCAACCCACTGACCCACCCCGTCTTGTCCCCAAATGTGCTCACCTCCTTGCCCTTTCCACTCCTTCCACATCACAGCCCACCCCTGTCCGCCCTTCACATTCTCGTGCCCCTTCCCCAGATAAAAAAAAGGCCCGGACTGAGCCGAGTCCATCTAGCTCCACCCAATCTAAACAGGCCCCACCCCCTTCAAAGAACAAACCCACCCCCCTCCACCTTCCAACCGAAAGTCCAAGGCCAACCCCCGTTGCAAATCCCCACCCCGCCACTCCCTGACCCCGTTCCGTGAGGTGCCTGGAGGCCCATATGTTGCCCATTACGTGGAGTACCATGCACTTGTAGGAGTCAGGTTGGGACCGTTGTGGCCCATGACAATTGTAGCCATACGGACTGGCCATTGGCTCTGTTTTGACTGTTTGGCTCTGTGAGCTTCACATTAAAGTTTCTGTGTCACCTGTGTTTCGGCGGCACACTGTTGAACCCTGGTCTTTTGTTTCATTGTTAATGGGTGTGGGGCATTTGTATGTAGTTTGGTCAAGTTGGATTAGCCTTGTGTCGGGGAAGTACCTCTTGCTGTGGGGTGTATGACGTGTGCTGCTGTGAAGGGTTGGGGAGGCGTAGCAGGGTGGGTGGGTATGTGACTGTGCCCTTTCTTCCCTTGTTCAGTAGGTTTCGGTACTTACCGTCGTCGTCTTTGTCGGCGGTCTCGGTCGTGGAGGTATATGGCAAGGAGCAGAGCTGGTATGATCTGCAGCTCTCTATCCATGTCTGCTTCGGCGTTTTCTGTGGGCCTCCGGTGAGTGTTTAATAGAATTTGGTTCATT
The DNA here is from genome assembly GCF_031143425.1 of Pleurodeles waltl. Taxonomy (NCBI): domain Eukaryota; kingdom Metazoa; phylum Chordata; class Amphibia; order Caudata; family Salamandridae; genus Pleurodeles; species Pleurodeles waltl. The sequence goes on along the minus strand of NC_090447.1, from coordinate 1,170,653,510 downwards.
TCCGCCTGGCTTTGCGCGGCAGTGGTTCCAGCCCTGGAACTGGCGGTGGACTGGTGGTTCATTATTTGATGGGCGGGTTGGGCCTTTCCGCCGGCCTGTGGGCGGACTCTGCCGTCGTCGTCGGCACTCCTCTGCTGGCGGTGGGTGGTTTGCGGGATGCCTGTCTTTCGTTTGGTTCATTATTTGGCGGTCCGGCCCGCTCCTCTGTTGGCGGTTTCTACTACCACCGGCGGTGGCGCAGAACGGACCGCCATGTTCATAATGAGAGCCTAAGTGCCTGATTTTGTGTTTTGCGGATGGGGTACTCTGTGATAAGCATGTCTATTAAAATCTATACATCCCTTTCCTTTCCTGTACTACAGTGCACTATTTTTCCCGCCATCTACTTACAGCAAACAGGATTTCTATTACCTGCATGTTATACATGACGAGTGTGATGTATTATTCATGTGCTTCTTTGGAGTCAGGGTAGAATTGAAAGGCATTTGGAGAAGAGCAGAGCCATTGGAATGAAAGTAGGCTACAGAGAATAGCACAGTAGTTCCCAATGTCCTAGCTAGCATGCCTCCATTAATTTAGCACAACAAAAATACTTGTACTCCATAGTAGATGATGCCTCACTCATTAATGAGAGTTCATTTTTATTTATTTTTCAACAAAGTGTCTCTTTATTTTTTAAGAAATCCTTCACAAGAAAAACTCTGTTTTTTTAAATCTGGTGTTATGTTACCTTAGTTTCTTTCAGGAAGTCAGTGCTTTTATGTGCAGCATTGTGTGGGTAAAATCATGTCCCTGTGACTCTCCTAATCACATCAAAAAATCCAATGGCCCTAGTGGACCAGCAATGTGCTGCTACTGTGCAACTGTACAATTTTGAACAAGTGTTTACACAGAACATTCTTTACAATGTGTCTTTTTTTTTTCTTTCTTGATATAGCTACAACTGCCGGTTCACCACCACAACCGAAATGGCAGGAGGTAGCAGCAAGGCTGTGGCAGCAGAGGATGGAGGCCACCTAGGTGGACTACCAACAACTGAAGGAGTAGCAGGGTGAAGCATATACCCTTTCCCCGGGCCCCAGTTCCTCCAGCGAGCTAGCCCCCTGCACCTCCACCCTGTGGGCCACATCATTGCCAGCACCACTGCCAGCTGCCCACGCCCATACCACCATTGCTGCCCCCCTCAGATCACCTGTTCCAAGCCACGTGTTGCGTGAGCTGGCACGCTTGGGCCGCCGGATGGCATGCCTCGAATTGTGGACCCTCTGGAAAATGCCCTCTTTTGAGACCTTTTTTTTTTTTTTTTTTGTGGGAGGGACTTTTGTTGTGGGTGGAGAGGGTGGGAATTGTGAAGGGACCAGGACTTTTTGTAGGGTATTTTTGTTGGACTCTTTTTGGACATTGGTTGGGGACGGGATAATTTGTTTGGGGAGGGGGTGGGCTTGATGTGGGAGGAGAGGGTGGGTTTTCCTGTTGGAAATTGGAACTAGTTGAGTAAAGGGAAAAATATTCTTATACTTTGTGCCTAGAGTAGGTTTTTGTGTTTTACTTTGCGCTGCTGCCTTTTCATGCAGAATGTTTTATCTCATTATCAGAGAATATACCAGTTAGTTATAGTTAGCTAAACCCTTGTCCTAGTACCCTCTGCAACTATTCTGATGATTGGGGGGGGGGTTGCTGCCGTTGCTAATATTACCTACAACAGCCTAGATGAACAAGAATTTACTTATCTGCAGTAGTAGTTAGTTACCTATGAACAAGTTCACTTCACTCCATTATTCTCTTACCTAAATAAATGAAGCAATGAATGCTACTTCTCCCTCTTCTTTACTGTAGGGTTTACCAAGGTGCCTTCTAAATGGTGGTGGTAGTGCCCTAACAGAGAAAGCATGATAACCGAGGTCCCACTCCCACCAAGGTGAGCCCAACTGTAGCATTAATCCAAAGGATTATCCATCACAGGCAACTAAATTGAAAGAAAAACACAGAGTTAATGGGTTATATATTTCTATCATATCTTTAGAAAGACTGAGACTAGACTACTACCACCATGACACAACAAAGAATACTAGATGTTATAACAAAAACTAGCAATAGTAACGTATTCTGAGCAATGGGGAGCATGGAATTTAATTAAAACTAAAGTTACGAAATCCCCAAGTCAGGAAAAGTGTACTCAAAGTCTGGAGTGGACAAGGTTAAGAGTTTATGCAACACATAGGCCTGTATGATCATGTTGACGATGACAAATTATATTCTTATACATCTAAAACATGGATCCCTTTTATGAGTGGGTGGGTAAGTGGGGCTGGTGTGGGCTATTGTTCAGGTAATAGAAGATCTCACAGTGAGTAGGGGTCAAATTTAACCACCAATCCACCCCACCAACTGCATGATACATTTATGGTGTAACTTAAGACACATCTCAATAAATCACACAGCCTGGGGAAAGAGGGTGAGGGAATGGATGAATGGATGGGGACGGAGAGTTGGGGAAAGATATGACAAAAACAAACATTTTAAATGCATTGCAAACAGTGCTTCAGTCCCAGAGACCCAAGTTGTTATTAGATATCTAAATGTTTTGTCATCTAGGTTTGAAAAATATGAAATTATGGAGGAGTGATGTGAACTCACCCAGTTCAAAAAATTATGATTATTAAAAGAAAAATTATACTGTATTGCCAAATTGGGCGGTGCATCTGCATTCTCCTCGGAATGTTTGTCACTCGGATGCCTGGCTAAACCAGTCCGGTCAGTAAGCTGGAATGTTGAGCTTTTGCCTTTTATGCAGGAGAGGAGAAGATCTGTGGATTGTAAAGCAGAGATGTACTGTAGAGTCAAGGAGAAGAACGAAGATAATCTTCATAAGGAGTGTACCAGGAGGACTCAGGCAGAGCAAGAACATAAGAGGAGTTTCACATTTGAGCCAGCAGTGCAGCAGACACTCATCAGCACTTCTCAAATCAACCACCTCTCTCCAGTCCACAGACTAGAGTAATAGGCTCAGAGTCATCATCATCATGGTTTCCCTTTGAAGTTGATAAATTCCTTCTTCTGGCTGTTGAGTTAGTCCTGCCCTGAGTCCTTCCATTCTCCTCCTGACTCCTAGTAACTCCGTCCCACTACTGACCCAAGTGAGATAGACCTGTAGTGCACTGCTGTTGAAAAACAAGTTGAGAGTATCTTGTGTAGATTTGTATTTGTTAACTAAAGTGACTGGTCTGAAGAACCAGAAGGAGTGGTACCTGCAGGTCATTTTCATTTAGTTTGAAAGGGCCAACTACTTTCAGGAAAAGTGATCACCCATTAGGCCCCAAACATTGCAAATCATCAAAATAATGTTTACAAATTAGTTTAACACTCTCCCTCACTTTCTGCCACCACATAAATTATCAATCATGACTCATAATCACTCAATAATATATCATCATTCATTGGTGCAATAGTTACCTCTTCCTATGCAAGCATGGTAAACAATTGTAGCTTCTCTTTGATGCAAGCAACACATTGGAATTTGACAATCTTGTAAATCAATGATCTTCTGGGACAGCCCTGCTAGGTGATGAAAAACAGGATAGGCATGGGAGGAAGGCAGGCATGTCTTCAATGTCCTGAAGTGTCCTGTCTTCACTGCATACTGGTCCAGTCTGGCCATACATGGACCTAAAAATAGTAGGGCAGCATAAGTCAGACAAGAATAATGTTCCACTATCAATATCCTTTTATTCTATTTTTTTGTTTGGCCAGGAAAGAAGGTCAACAATGAATAATTAAAACGTACTATGGTGGCCTACTCAGTCAGGAAAGTAGAGTTCGCCCTCAAACTTAGGTGGTTCGCCCACAAGTTGGTCAGCTAACACACTTTAGTCAGACCAATCATCCTCCTCCTATGGTATTTCAGGAAAGGTGTAATTGAGTGATATGAAGTGCTGTTTCATTTTGATCATGGTCAATCTCTAAATGTTTTGAGGTTAAAGACTGCTCGTTCTCACTGTGACAACTGCACCAGCGACACTGAACACACATTCAGCAGACTGGCTAATAGACAAGGAAGGGTATGCCCAGACGTGGGTCCCTTGCTCACTGTGCCACTGGATTCAAGCTAGCCTGGCTGATGAAGGGTGAAACCCTGAAACCGGTCCCAGGATGCTTGTTTCCGGTCCAGTGAGGACCTGGCTTGGCAGTTCAGGCTGGACTGTTCCCATGAGGAACAGGGTCAAGACTGATTTGCATATGGCTGGGTCCAAACTGAGGTGGCATGGTGAGCAAAAGAACGATGGATTAAACCCAGATCTGTGACTGGGGGTGAGTGTTTGCATTGTTCAGCACTCCGTCCATCATCCTTTTGTGTTGCTAAAGTTGCCCTAAGTGGGAATGGTATGCCCAGACATGGGTCCCTTGCTCACTGTGCCACTGGATTCAAGCTAGCCTGGCTGATGTAGGGTGAAACCCTGAAACCGGTTCCAGGATGCTTGTTTCCGGTCCAGTGAGGACCTGGCTTGGCAGTTCGGGCTGGACTGTTCCCATGAGGAACAGGGTCAAGACTGATTTGCATATGGCTGGGTCCAAACTGGGGTGGCATGGTGAGCAAAAGAACGATGGATTAAACCCAGATCTGTGACTGGGGGTGAGTGTTTGCATTGTTCAGCACTCCGTCCATCATCCTTTTGTGGTGCTAAGGTTGCCCTAAGTGGGAAGGGAATGCCCAGACATGGGTCCCTTGCTCACTGTGCCACTTGATTCAAGCTAGCCTGGCTGATAAAGGGTGAAACCCTGAAACCGGTCCCAGGATGCTTGTTTCCGGTCCAGTGAGTACCTCGCTTGGCAGTTCGGGCTGGCCTGTTCCCATAAGGAACAGGGTCAAGACTGATTTGCATATGGCTGGGTCCAAACTGGGGTGGCATAGTGAGCAAAAGAACAATGGATTAAACCCAGATCTGTGACTGGGGGTGAGTGTTTGCATTGTTCAGCACTCCGTCCATCATCCTTTTGTGTTGCTAAAGTTGCCCTAAGTGGGAAGGGTATGCCCGGACGTGGGTCCCTTGCTCATCGTGCCACTGGATTCAAGCTAGCCTGGCTGATGAAGGGTGAACCCCTGAAACCGGTCCCAGGATGCTTGTTTCCGGTCCAGTGAGGACCTGGCTTGGCAGTTCGGGCTGGACTGTTCCCATGAGGAACAGGGTCAAGACTGATTTGCATATGGCTGGGTCCAAACTGGGGTGGCATGGTGTGCAAAAGAACGATGGATTAAACCCAGATCTGTGACTGGGGGTGAGTGTTTGCATTGTTCAGCACTCCGTCCATCATCCTTTTGTGTTGCTATGGCTAACAGACAAGCCAGATACTTTATTACCAGCTTGATGAGCAATGGCCATTGTTGCATCTTCGCAAACTAATATACAAATGGATTTTGATCCACATAGACCTCTACTCTTTTGGGTCATCCGGATACTCCTGGAAAATCCTCTCAGTGGTCATTGGTGCTGCCACTTTCTTGAATCATTTTGCCTTCACTTCTGTACTGGACATAAGACCTGCCACTTGAAACCAAGCCAGTGCAGGGGCTGGGGTCAATTCTTCTGTTCCTTTTGTTGTGTGTGTTCTTGTTGGGTGCTGTGAGACAAGACTGCCCTTTCTGGAAGTTGAAGGCGACACTCCAGAACCTCTGCCCAGGAATGGGACTCTAATTTCCAGCTATTCTTCTTGCAGGTCTCTGGCTTGCTCAACAATCCACGTCTTGTATTTTGAAACATCTCCTTCACACAAAGGAATGAAAATAGCCAGAAACTTGGATCATGTAGTATGGCACAGATGTCTCTTTGCATCCTTGTATTAACAGCCAAGTGAAGGATTAGGCTCTCAACCAACACATGCACGTCTGTGTTTTTGTTCACACCTATGAACCTTTCAGACACCTTTTTTAACTGGTCCTGTAGCAGATGCAACAATGGGATAGCTTGGCCCATCGTACTGTCGTCCTTGCTGATTTTCTGCCTGAAAACCTCAAAAGGAAGTAGCATCTGTGTGAGACATTTGATTAGGCCCCTTTTGTGTGCATCCACTGTCATGCATTTGCCAATTGCATCGCTTCCTCTTTGAATGGCAGTCATTGATCTGTCTATACTGCTCAAACAGACTTTACAACATGTAATATGTCAAATTCCAACATGTGGGCACCTCCTGTACGAAGGCTTTAACTTGTACTCTATAAGCGTATGGAATGATCCTCAACTGCTTCTGGGCTTTTGAAAAATGACTGAAATTAGTGCAGATTCTTCTGCATCTGACCCGCATATTGCTGACTATGGGCCTGACTTAGAACGGTTACTCCGTTGCAACTATGAAGGCTATCCCTTCCGCTGAAATATAAATACCATTGTTTTCTATGGTATTCAGATTTCACCATTGTGACCGAGATCTAAATCAGGCCCTATATCTTCTTTTTTTTAGAAAGTCCTGCACAACCAGTACCCTGAAATAGCCACCAACTGCCAATGTCCGTGGCAACAAATCCAATTCTGAGACCTCTGGGTCGCAGCCATTCACACACCTTGCTGTTAAAGTCGTCCAAGATGTTTGTAGCTCTATGGGATTTCTCCATGGCAAACATGGCTACTGGTGCATGCCGCCAAACGACCTTAAAGGTATCTTCAGTGCTGAGACCTGTAGGTAGCTGTTGCCTAACCCCTGCAAAAGAGATCCAGTGTGCAGTGATACACATGTAATAAATTGCTTGACAACTGGTCCACATGTTTGTTGTCAGGTAGATCGTGTGAACAGCACTTTGCTGCAAAGCTTGTCCAACCAATTGCAACACATTGTGATGGAGCACTGGAACAGCAACTCTGGCAAAATAGGTTAGACTGGGAACCTTCCATTTCAGGCAGATGGCTGCCACAAATTCTAAAAACCCCACTCCTTCCACAATAGAAAAGAGAGGCGGTCCAGCTCTAACATTTTAGCCAGCTTCCCTTTGTAAAAACATTCTGTTGGGTGGTTGGGGTCGTAGGGCCCCTCATGCCTAAACATGCCTGTAATAGTAGCCTGCATTTTTTTATTTTCTGGGGCCATTGTCGCAGGAGACGTCTGAGGACTAGGAGGTGGCAGACTCAATGTGCGTCTTGGGGCAGTCACTGTATGCTGTTCCATTTTGAGGTTTCTGAGGTGGGTAATACTGGTGCAGTGCTCGGGACAGGGCTGCTTTGGGTAAATACATCACCCTCTTCCTCCCCATCACCTCCCACCGTGATCGGAGGCGATTCCCTGCTCTCCTGACCTTCACCACCACCACCTGCAGCAATTTTTTGAAGGTGCTCCTCCCACCAGATTGCATGATGTATTTTCATATGGGTTGTTTTGCCTCCAGTACCATAGTGTGAACCAGGCTTACCTCGACAAACACTTGTGTGGCAAATGGAACATATTGAGAGAAATAGAAAATGTGTATCATGCACTCCTGATTACTGAACAATTTTAATAGTTTTGGCAATTTTACAAAATATTGCATGCTACAAAGGGACGTGAACTGCCAAATACACGTACTTAATATGAGAATTGAATTCTGATCCACCAGTGTGGCTAGGACGCAATGTGCACAGCAGAAATAGAATGTTCACAATTTTGCCAAGGTTACGAATGAAACCGCCATATAGTCCCAAATCACGATGTCTTCATATCAACAATACTATCAAACATGTGCTGAGATATATACAAATGCTATTTCATGAACAGTAAAAAGTACTATTTGCTTGAATGTCCAATAGTGCTTATTGTAGAAATTTCTTCAGGTGAGCAGAATTCCTAATATGCGATGATACCCAATGCATTTCGGGTCAAAATGTCTCTTCCTCACGGGTAATGCTGAACAATAAATAAACATAGGATTAAAAGGAATGAGAGAAGAAAAAGAAGGGGAGAAAAAAGAGAAAAAGAAAAAAAGGAAACAGGGGAAAAGGAGGAATGTTAATCATATTATCATCTACCTAAACAAGAGCCCTCTTCTGACCCACTCTTTACCAGAAGACTGCATGCCAAATCGGCATCATGCTTATGCTGAATGTCAGGGTAACAGCCGGTTACGTGACAAAATCGTCAATGCCTGTCCTTCAAGTGAGACACCACACACAACCACATTACTAAAAAGATACTATTAGTGCTCAAAAAACTGTGCCACATGTGACAAAAACCCAAAGAACGTGCTTGGAAAACATGCCTACTATGCTACAATGAATACGGACGTGCACAAGGTAGCTTACTTGCTCACTGTAAACATGTGATCCAACAGTGCGAGAACAATCATCCAAAGGTTTTTGAAGCTGGTCTAGCACATCGCTAAACAATGAAAAAATGCGGAAGATTAAATTATAATTGAGTTAACTCTTCTGTTCCAATACATATACATGTGGGTGTATGCTAAATACCTGCTAGACGCGCAATCTCGGCAGAACAAAATCTGCCCTTACAACCGCAAAACCCACAAAGGAAAAGGACAAAAATCGCAGGATGAATCTGATAAGTCACAACAAGGTTTAGTCATGAACATCTCGTCCGTTAAATTGTCAACTAAGCAATAAGCAGTGTTAAACACGTCATTTGTTCCTACTTATGATACCAATCTGCGTGAAACTGAAGTGTCCTTTTTAAATTTATGAGGAAATTACATTTACAACATGTTTTGATAATGTTACAACACAATCTGCCACTCAATCAGATTCAATGTACCAAGAGTTCAAACCCAAGTCCACATTTGTTACTCCAACCTCACATGCGATCCTGGATACTTTTGAAACATTAGTTAAGCAAAACCTTAGGCATATCAATGTCCAATTTAATAAATTTGGCAACTTAACTTCTAGTGAGCTTGGGATTTTGAAAGCACTATCTACCAAGCCGGAACTCAAATTTCAAACAGCAGATAAAGGTGGCACATTGGTTGTAATGAATACCAGCTATTATAAGACCAAAGTTATAGAACGTGTTTCTGATTATACGACATACATGCAACTGGATCAAGATCCGACATTGGCATTCGTTAAAACCTTGGCTATTATTTTGGAGAAAGCTTTATATCTGGATTGGAGTAGTGAAACAACTGAAAAATATTTGACCACTGTTTTTCCATGCAGACCACGTTGTCTAAGATACACAAACATCCTACAGAACCACCGTTTAGACCAATTGTTTCGGGTTGTGGATCATGACATGAACAACTTGGAAAGGATTTTTTTGCAACCTTTTGTTCAACAGTGGCAGACGTATATTCAAGACACCACAGATTTTCTCAGAAAATTGCAGAGAATGTCCTTTGAGGATAATGCCTCTTTGTGGCTTTGCACGATTGACGTTACTGCTCTATACACTTCCATTCCACACCAAGAAGGCTGTGAAGTGGTTGAATGGGCTTTGTTGCAATTACAGGAGGTTCAAGCTAATAACTTTTTTCTTTTGGAGATACTTAATTTTTGTTTATATCACATTTACTTCATGTGTGATGCACAATTTTATGCACAGAGGACAGGACTTCCATGGGGTTTTCAGGTGCTCCATTACATGCAAACATCTTCATGGCTAAATGTGAGGAGGAATACACTCTTACTGATGCAACCTGGTGTGATAATTTGGTGATGTATGCCCGGTATATAGACAATATTTTTCACATATGGCACAATACCAGAGACAGTCTTCAGAATGTGATTGTCCAGTTGAACGTAAGGAATCCGAAGATTCAATTCATACATAACATCAGCAATAGTAGTATCTCATTTTTGGGTGTTTGGATAGAACTAGGTGAGTCCAGTCTCAGTAACAGCGTTTACAGAAAACCTAGAGATCGCAACAATGTCTTGTTATTCCACAGTTTTCATCCACCCTTCCTCATAAACCATTTGCCTTCTCAATTTTTAAGACTCAAAAGGATAACATCTGAAACAGTCACATGCACCACAATCCTAGAGGAATACAAATAATCTTTTTTAGCGCAGGGTTATCCTAGAGATTTTCTTCATAACATGGTGACCAAAGTCATTATGGAAGAATGCCAAGCCGTATTGCATAAAAAGTTACCTTCAAAAACGGACAGAAACATCTTTGTGTCTTAATTTTCTACTAAATTGCCAATGATCAAAATAATTGTATGCAAAAGATGGGCGATACTACAAACAGAACTTGACTTTAAAGGTATTTTCATGGAAAAGCCGCTATTTCCATAATCTAGATCCAAAAATGTGAAAGAAATGTTGTCATCTTCTACGACCACTCCTACCACCACATGGTCTGGGACCAGAAAGTGCCATAATTGCATTCATTGCAATAACATAATCGCAGGGAATACCATCAACCATCCTATCACAGGCAAGGCTGTGAAATTAAAACATTCTGCAACTTATCTTTTTTGATATATTAAATCAAGTTCCCTTGTGGATTGGCATACACTGGAAAAACAGAAAGAAAGAATAAAATTCATATCACAGAACACAAAAGTATGACATGGAATAAAAACATTTCTTCAAATCTGGCAGCCCAATTGTTGGAATTCAAGCATAGTATTGCTCAGTTTTGTTTTCACGTTTTAGAGGTGGTGAAAACTAGCCCTGAAGTGGATTCTGCAAAATTGTTGTTACAATGTGAATCATTTTGGATTAAATGCTTTGAGACATCGACCCCCGTAAGGTCCTAATGATAAACTAGAACTGTCATGTTTTCTCTGACTCACTCAGTAGTGATAGAGCCACTCTCCCTGTTCTCCATTTGTTGACAACTATTGACTACACCCATACCATTTTTGCTCACTACTGATTACACAGGTATAGAAGAGTGATCACTATTTTTTACCCACAATGTTTTTTGGTTTACTTTTGGGACTGACCTAATTTTTCATGAAACATGGCAGCATTAGAATTGTATTTAATATCATTTTTAAATGTAACCATTTATTTAGAGGTTTGTTCCAACTGTACATTTGACTTATACATATGTCTTGTATTCTTATGTATTATCTGTAATTCTCACATTCGACAGAGCTTTAATTCTGCACACAAGTGGGCGCATGGGGTATGTGCTTTTCACAGTTCATGTTCTAGTAGTTAGTCCTGGTATTGGGCATCCTTCGGTTGTGTTTACTTTTTGTACACAAGTAGGCGCATGGAATATTTGTTTTTCACAGTTCATGTTCTAGTTGTTAGTTCTGGTATTGGGCGTCCATCGGCTGTGTTTACTTTTACTTCAGCCAATCAGTTTTTTGGTGGTTGCACATCAGAAAATGTAAAGTTTGTGGGCACAGTTTGCAATTGCGGCCTACTGTTGTTTGTGAGAACTGGATTGCATGGACATATGAGCCCGTGCTCGAGGTAAGCTTACAAATGTTTACATTATAGTTGTCTTTGAGACAGTTCAGTTTGACTCACTGCATTATGTGGTTTATTTTGTGCTTTTTGGCAGCAAATACTTTTTAACTTTTAACGTTGGTCAATACGGCAACTCAGCTCGCATTCAGATTGCACGTCTAGCAGGTATTTGACATACATCCATATGTATATACATTGGGACAGAAGAGTTAATTCGGTTATAATACTTCGCGTTTTTTTATTGTTTAGCTATTCGTTAGACTAGCTTGTAAAACGCTTGGATGGTTGTTTCTTCCATTTTTGGATCACATATTTAAAGTGAGCAAGTAAGCTACCTTGTGCATGTGGGTATTCATTGGAGCATATTGCCCATGTTCTCCAAACACGTTTTGGGGTTTTTGTCACATGTGGCACAGTTTTTTGAGCACTAATTAGTCTCTTTTTAGCAATGTGGTTGCGCGTGGTGTCTTACTTGAAGGGCACACATTGTGGTTTATGGCATTGATGATTTTGACACATAACCGGCTGTCACCGAGGCATTCAGCATAAGCATGATGCTGATTTGGCATGCAGTCTTCTGGTTACGAGTGGGTCAGAAAAGGGCTCTTATTTGGGTTAATAATACCATGATTAACATTCCTCCTTGTCCCCTGTTTCCTTTTTTTCCTCTTTTTTTCTCTCTTTCCTTTGCTTCTCTCCTTCCTTTTTCTTATGTTTATTTATTGTTCAGCATTACCGTGGAAGAAGGAACATTTTGTCCTGAAATGCCTCAGGTATCATTGCACATTACGAATTCTACTCACCTGGAAAAAACTTTTACAATAACCATTATTGGACATTCAAGCAAATTGCACTTTTTACTGTTCATTAAACAACATTTGTATATATCTCAGCATATGTGTGTATATTTGAAAGAACTGTGTTGATATGAATACATGATGATTTGGGACAATATGGGGATGTTTCATTTATAATCTTGGTAAAATTGTGAACATTCTATTTCTGCTATGCACATTGGGTCCTAGTCACATTGGTGGCTCAGAATTCTATTCTTAAATGGAGCATTTTGCAATTATGCTCCAGCTTGCTAATCGTAAAAAAGTCCCAAACTGGGGAGGAGAACTTTCATAGTGTGCCAGTGCCTTTGCCTGAAAAAGAACTGGAGGTAGGTGGGTGTGTCATTGGCTGCCTCTCTGCAGTGGACACTTCTATTGAGGTAGGGATTGATGCAGGTTTCAGCGAGAGCCTTGCAAATATGGAAGCTGGCGATGGCAGTGGTACCAGTGCCACTTCTCTTGGAGCAGGTTGAATAGGAGGGATGATATTGGTGTCCTCTGGGCCAGCTTCCATTATACTGACTAACTTGTCATCCTTGTAATCCTCTTCCATAATTGTAAGGCTTTCAGGAACTTTTCTTTTCCCTTGCCTCTTCTGGCGTATCTCGGACTCTGCCAGGGTCCAATCCATGTCCAGATCATCAGAAGGGGTGCCCTTCCTTTTTCTTACTGGAGATCTGGGAGCCAATGATTTTAAAAGAGGAGGTTCTTGCTTGGCAGGAAGCTCAACCTCTTGTTCTGCTCCCACTTCAGGATGATATACTATTACTGGCTGCAGCTGCTGTCCACTTTCCTCAGTTTCCTGCAACGGTTGGTATTATTTTGCGAAAGGGACAAATCTAATTCAACCTCAGCGGCGCCACGATTGCTGTGGCGGCCGTGCTGACAAACATGGGCTTGGGTTTAGGTTGAGGTGGTGCCGTTGATGAGGATAGTGCTGCTCCCAGCTTCCTTACCAGATGCCGGTATGGCAGGCACAAAATTCCGGAAAAAGGTTGTGGTGGAAAGCTGCGTCTTCTCACTGGCCACCTTTCTTTGGGACCATCTTGAAGCTGTCCGTTAGCAGGGACACTGAGCTGTGCAAGTGGAAGATATTGAAGGACTCTCATCACATGTTGTGTGGTCACGTGTCTTTCTATAGGTTTTCTGTCTGGCAGTATTGTAGGTGATGTCTCTTCTCTTGTGCACCTAAAAGCAAGCAAGCAAGAATTTTTTTTTTTGAAACGAGGCATTGCTGCAGTTTGAAAAAGGACAGGCAGAAACAATATAATTTAGCGAGATTGCTTACTTAAGTTTCCTAAATAATTAACAACAATATATCCAACCATTTTAAAGTCAAACCACACCACCTTAATATAAAATGTAATTTCCAATCAGGATAACATCATACACATGTTACTCTTTCTTTATGTCCATCTGTTCTAAGTGAGATGCCTTTGGCAGTCAGGGAGGTGCATGGGAAAATGTAATAATCCTTAAAAAATGAAGGCTTGTGTGTGCCTATGGCAGGCTTGGGAGTACAGGGGGGGAAATTAAATAATCCTTAAAAAATGAATTATGCTGGTGTGTGCTATGCACCTAATATGGGAGGCAGGGGGTCCAGAGCAAAACAGAATAATACTTAAAAACATTTTTTGCAGCTGTGCGCCTATGGCAGTCAGGGGCAGTGGATGGATGGAAGCAAAATACAAAAACATTTTTAAAAAGAAATTCAAAATAATAAGAAAATGTAAATTAAAAATTCTAAAAAAATAATATAGCATCTTTAAATAAAGAAATGTAAATAAGAAAATAAAATGAAAAATAATATATATTTTTTAATTAATTGCTGATGTACTGCGGGAGTATCAGAAACCCATTGGGAGGCAAGGAGTTGCAAATGAAAAATGCAAAATAATGCATGTAATATAAAAGCACTGTTCATAATATTTAGATTCTTAATATACACATACTACAATGATCCTCAAGCATATTATTAAACTGATATCAGGGAAGGACCCTTTCCTATAAGTCTCCCAAGAAAATGGCCTTGAAAACTGGAATTAAGGGTGGCTGCACTAAGTGGCTGCTGGCCACATGTCAACCAACAACAGCAAGCAAGGAGGCATGGAGAACAAGGAATACATGCAAGCCTATGGCAAAGCATACTGGCTGGTTATACAAATGGCTGCTGGCCACATGGTCAAACAACAACAGCAAGCAAGAAAGAGGCATGGAAAACAAAGAACACATGCAAGCCTATGGCAAAGCACACTGGCTGGCTACAGAAATGGCTGCTAACACATGGTCAAACAACAACAGCAAGCAAGAAGGGGGCATGGAGAACAAAGAACACATGAAAGCCTATGGCAAAGCACACTGCCTGACTTCACAAAATGGCAGCCGGCCACATGGTCAAAAAACAGCAACAAGCAAGGGGGAACGGCGAACGGCGAACAAAACACATGCAAGCCTATGGCAAAAGCACACTGACTGGTTGTATAAAATGGCCACAAACCACATGGTCAACAGACAACAACAGCAAGCAAAGAGGCATGGCCACAACAAGGAACGCATACAGGCATATGGCAAAAGCACGCTGGCTACGAAAAATGCCCACCAGCCACATGGTAAAAAAAAAACAACAACAGCAAGCAAGGAGGAATGGCGAACAAAGAACACATGCAAGCCTACGGCAAAAGCACACTGGCTGGACAAAATGGCCACTAGCCATATGGTAAAAAAACAACAGCAAGCAAGGAGGCACGGCCACAACAAAGGACATATGCAGGTATATGGCAAAAGCATGCTGGCTGGCTACAAAAAATAGCCACCAGGAACATGGTCAACAAACAACAACTGCAATAAGGAGGCATAGCCACAACAAAGAACGCATGCAGGCCTATGGCAAAAGCACGCTGGCTGGCTCAAGAAAATGGACACCAGCCACATGGGCAACCAACAAGCAAGGAGGCATGGAAAAAAAAGAACACATTGAAACCTATGGAAACGGACTATACAAAATGGCCCCTGGCCACATAGCATGGAGAACAAAGACAAATGGTAGTCTATAGCAAAAACACTGACACACACACTGGCCAGATAAAAGCAGCATGGTAACACTTAAGAACACAGCACCACTAATTCAGCAGTGCCAAACACGAAAAGTAACTGAGCAATAACAACTTTACAACAGCACACAACCTCCCATGGTATCATATATTACCAGAAAAAAAAATGTGAAATACAAACAATAACCCACACTTTTAATTTGCCATCCTTGCCCTAAATGATGGTTTCTTTTAAATTAAAACCACATATACCATAGAAACAGTTCTTTCATGCACAATGACTAGTTCTGGCCTACAGGCTGGATGTCCCTTAGGCAGACTAGGCCACATAGTCAAATAAATGAATATTGCAAATGTAACAGACAAGGAGAAAATGTACTGAACTGTGCAACATTTTTCCTTTCCAAATGATGAAAAATGAAATGCAAAAACATAACTAGACCCCTACTGAAACTCCAGGCCAACCACCACAATGAATTTTAAAAGTCAAATAAAAGAACAAAGAAATACTGGTGCATGTCCTATTAAACAACACTCCTATACCATAATTATTTAACTTACTTCTGATATTACAAAAACAAAGTCCTTAATTCCAGCAGACAAAGAGAGTGATCCTTCCACCTCCAACTCCAAAAGAAAAGTGACCAGGAGATGGACAAGGCACTGGGAGGAGCGTGCTAGACAGGAACAGGGAGTTAGAATCTCTGGCGCACTTCCTTCCTGTTGATAAATACGTTTAAAAAAAATACTCCTTGCACTAAAAAACAACTTGAACGGTCCGTTGGAGTAGAATATCCACTCAAAGACGTCTTTTCATGTAGATTTAGCTGCTTCTCAAGTAGATTTAGCTGCTTGCTCGCAGTCACCAACTGCATGAAAAAGGCGCCATAAAAAGGCACAGTTGTGGCAAGAAGCACAGTAGCAAGCACCCTAAAAGTATCATGGCCCTCGCCAGTGCGTACCACAACAAGTCTTGCGTGCGCCAAAAATAAATAAGTTCCACCACACGCTGGATTGCTGAATTTATCTGGAATGCCACATTATACATGTAGCACGGAGTTCCTGAATTCTGCCAACTCCACAAGTGGAGTGTTTTTTTCCACCCACCCCATGCAACACCTATAAAAGGAGTCATAACACCTAATATAACTAAGGGTACTTTCCAAAAAGTTTTTTTGAGTCTTCTGAAGTCCAATGCTTCATCAATTTTACTCACATGACAGATTTGAGGAAACACTATATCAAGCTAGCAAGAACCAATTCAATTTACTGGCACATTTAAATAAACATTCTTCCCAAATGCATAATAAATTCCTCTCACAATTGGTTCTCCACCCTTCAAAAAATTTCCACTCATCTTATAAGTTCTTTCACACTCACTCTCTCGCATATTTTCAACATTATCATTCTTCAAAGGCCTTCTTCTTACCATACACGTCACCTGTTATTCTTGCTCCTTCCACAGTTTAGGATGCATATTTGACAATCTAAATTCTTCCTATCCCTTTACCTGTCCCTCTACAGCTTTCTTATTGGAAGATTCTCTAAATACACATTAACATCAGTCAAATAAGGGAAAAGACAACCACTATTATTAAATATAGCACCATACTTGTTGCAGAACATAGAGTAAGATAATAGACGGTTAACTATAGGTTACACCCTCACCAACAGAAGAAGGAAGTAAAGTGCAAACATAACAACCACCAACTCACAAAATCTTCACAAATTCTCTTATCATTTTCATATATATGTTATCATGAAAACCATTATTAACCCCATTGGTGCGTGTTTCAGCCAATGGCCGACACATGCACATCCTCCCTGGTGCGGGGCATGATCAGTGGCCGATGCCAGGGAGGGGTTTTAAAAATCATCTGGTGCAATGCACTGGAGGATTTATTTTTCCCCCCGAGAGACGCAGAAGAACTTCTGCGTCTCCCCTGCCCCCTCCCGCCCGTCTGTGACATCAGCGTGCTGCGAGGCGCACTGACGCCACAGTTTCCCCACTGGAAAAGCAGAGCGGACGAGGTGAGTGTCCTCTCCCTTCTCCGGTGGGGCAAAAGGCCAAAACGGCCTCCCCAGATGCCATGGAGGCATCGATGGAAAGGGGGAGAGTCTCCCCTTTCCATCAAAGCCTTCCTGGCACCCTTTCCTGGCCATGGTTCGCAGCGCAGCTGCGATCGATTGCCAGGAAATGGTCCTAGGCACCAGGGATCTTCTTTGGAGAGGTCGTCCTCGTGTAAGTTGGTCGGCTCCCTCGTCCCCCGGTGGCATTATTTAAATAAAAAAAAGATTGGTTTTGCCATAGTGGGCGATCGCGACATCCCAGGGAATGAAATTTGATTTTTTTTTTAAAATCAATATGGCGGGGTCGGCCCTCCTGACACGAGCCAACCCCCTGGGGTGGGTAATATATAATTAAAAAAAGAATGCCTCCCAGGGGAAATAAAAAAAAAAAAAACATAAAAAAATGTTGAGGTTGACCCTCCTGACACAGGCTGACCCCCTATGGGGGCATACTTTTTTATTAATACATGAGTGGTTTGCCTTGGGGTCACGATCAGCTCCAGGGAAAGCACACATGTATGCTAGTTCTTTAGAGGGACAGTTTAGCCAGTAGCAGAGATGGCGTCTTGTTGGATGACTGCTGCTGAAGCCGTAACTCGGGTTATGGCGGACAGCTCTGAGGCTGGATCAGAGACTGAGACAGCATTTGAGGGATAGACAACGGGGCAGAATCTGGGAGTGATTTTTGAGTCAGCAAAGTCCCATCTGATGACACCTCTTCCAGTGATTCTGAGGGAGACAATGAGGACAGTTGTGGTGTCCCTTCGCAAGCACAGTTTGTGCAGCAAGACAACAACGGTTTAGCCCAACCCGGAAAGTAGCTGGGTGTGGCGACAAGCTCAGAGAGAGTACTCTCTTGGCAGCCTCCCAATTTAGTTCAGCCCCAAATTCTCCCTTTTACTGGTGACGCTGGATGTAAAGTCGATACGGACAACTTTTTGCCAGTCGACTATGTCCATCTTTTTTTGGATGTTGACTTCCTTCAGCAAATTGTGCAGCAAACGAATTTGCGTGGAGAACAATTTCTGAGGGAGCATGAAGGCTCTTTAGAGCCCTGTTCTAGGGCACGACAGTGGACTCCCTCTTCGCTGGTGGAGTTGAAGATATTTTTGGGCCTTAGACTCAAAGTGGAAATAGTGCAGAAACCCACCTTGCAGTCCTACTGGACAACTTGCACGGTTTGGGTACCCCCATCTTCGCACCGTACATGAGCAGAGATCGTTTTTTGCTATTGCAGCACATGCTGCACTTCAATAACAATTCTGCTGCATTGCCCAGGGACCATCCAGACCATGACAGGTTGTTCAAAATTTGGCCTGTCGTGGAACATTTGTCTGCCAGGTTTCCAGAGATCTATTCCCCTCCCGAAATAATGTTGCAGTCGGTGAGTCCTTGATCCTGTACAAAGGGCAGCTGCTGTTCAGACAGTACATTGCAAGCAAAAGAGCTCGCTATGGCATCAAGCTGTACATGCTATGTGAGAACTCTTCTGGCTATGTGTTCAGATTGAGAGTGTATAAAGAGAAGGACTCCATCCTAAACCTCGTAGGTTGCCCTCCCACGTTAGAGGTCACAGGTAAGAATGTATGAGAACTTGTCCAGCCACTCCTTAAAAAAGGTTATAACCTTCATGTGGACAATTTCTATACAAGAGTTGAGCTGTCCAGTGAGCTCTACAAAGCTGGCAGTACAGTTTGTTGTAACGCAAAGGATATCTGCAGGAGCTTGTTTGCAAGAAGCTCCAGAAATCCCAGAGTACTGTGTTGCGTTCCAACAAACTGCTCGTAGTCAAGTTCTCAGATAGGCGGGATGTATACGTGCTTACTACAATTTATGATGAAAGCACTTCCCTATCATGGTTTGGGGTCAGATGGCCGAAGTCCACAAGCCCACCTGTATACCTGATAACAATAAGTACATGGGTGGAGTGGACAAGAATGACCAAGTTCTTCAACCATACAATGTGTGTCGTAAAACTTGAACTTGGTACGAGAAAATGTTTACCAACCTGATCCAGACGGCTACATACAATGTTGTTTATCGTCAGACACCACAGGAAGACTCATGACTTTCCTTGACTTCCAGATGTCTGCAATTGAAAGCTTCACTGCTGTTACAGAAGCAGCAGCTTCCACTTCATATGTTCTGAAGGATGTGGCAAGGCTGCAGGAGCAACACTTTGCTGATCGCACTCCTAAAACCCCCAAAAAGGATGGTCCATATTGTCGTTGTAAAGTGTGCTCAAAGCATGAAAAGCGGCAGGGGTTGGTATTACTGTCACCAGTGCCCATCTCAGCAAGGCCACTGTGTCCCTACTTGCTTTACATTGTATCATACTAAAGCAAAGTTCTGGGAAATTGACTGAGGTGCAGCTGCCATTGGGAAGACCTTTCAGTAGCTGTACATGGATACCAAATGGGCATGGGCCACTGTTTTATTAGGCAAGCTGCCACAGAATTTTCCTTCATCTACTTCAGGAAATCATGGACTTCCTTATGGCCTGCTCAACACCTATATCCACCATCAGAACATGGTAGGTGTTCTGTTCGATTAACATGCATTATAGTCCCCACACTGCAAATACTAGTGGACAGAACATATGTCACTTTGTCACAGAGTACCGTGTGTGGCAAAATATTAAAGGCATGACTGAATTTTGAAGTGCTTGTTATGGAACCTATGTATGCTACACAAGGACCAGCATGATTGCCAATGAGAACAAGAGTAAGTGTAATAAGTCCAACAAATGTTCTGTTGGACATATTCAGCAATATTTCTACTTGTTTGAAAGTGTGCAAACTCAATTTATAGCTTCACTTTCAAAGGAAAAGTAGAACTGTTGGTGAATGAGTCCCACAGGATATTTGTTTGACTTTTTACTTTGGAGACCTTAGGATGTATTCACCATCATGTCTGTCTTAGTTTCAACTATAGATATGCTCGCTCAGTTTGAGGAATAAGCCTCCCAAGGCATACTTGGACACCCCAACTTGCATCCACAAACTGGAAGGAGTTGGATTTAGCACAGTAAATGTGCTGATGGCGCATGAAAGACATGTTTTCTTGAGCTTCAAGTAGCTAATTGCGGAAGACATTAGTATAGGTTCACTTGGCAATTATATAGGATTAGTCAGGACTCTGATGAGGACAGAGACATGGACGGGTAAGAAAAGCTTATGGTAGGTATGCTTTTATAGGGATATTGCACAGGTAGAATGCAGATAGTAAAGGTAGTACAGATGCACATCATCTACACCTATGGATTCAAACACATTGGTGCCACCATGGAACTTAAGGACAATGACACGTATGGTCAGTTTTTGACCTGCTTGCCATGTTCATTCTCCATCAGTAGATGTTCAATTTGCTCTATGAAAAGTGCATTACAGTAAGGCACTGCACATAATGGTGGCTGGGACATATGATACGTTTTCATGGACTACCCTATGTGCCAAACACTACCCTTCTTCATAGTTTATGATGTTCTCTTTAGGGAACTTCGCAAATATTCCCCAGCATGGCTGCCTTAGTTTCAAATGTAGATATGCTTCCACAGTTCGAGGAATAGGCCTGACAAGGCATACTCGGACACCCACAACTTGCGTCCACAAACTGGAAGGGGTTGGATTTACAACAGTGAGTGCACTAAAGGTGCATGAAAAACATGTCTTTCTGAGCCTCAGGAGGCTGTCATGGAAGTCATTAGTAATGGTTCCTTTCACATGCCTTCGGTAATGTTCAGGAAGAAGGAGGCAGTTACTTGACAGGTGGTAAAATGTAATGAAACCTATTCTGTCCTGTGGCGTATGAATGTGATGGGCCCTTGTTTTGCAGCGGTAAGTTGATGTGAGTGCAGTGATTGCTTGGATTGGGCCCATGGACAGCGGTATGAAAGTGTTGCTTGTTGTGAGTGAATGGTGTGTGTGAATGGACCATGAAAGCGGCTGGTGCCTTAAAGTGGCTTTATGGCTCACCTTCAGAAGGTTTGGTTTCAATATTCAGATACGTTGATAAGTATTCATGCTTTGAAACCATAATTTCTGGAGGTGCTAAAACCAACCAGTGTGAGTGGTAGATTAACTTTAATTTACTAGTCCCAGGGGAGTCCAAGGGTGCAGGACTTGCGTGGCTCTCCCCAGTTTTCCTTCATCCAGAATCCCCTTGAAATCACAAACTTTGCTTAAAAAACACATTTCCCTTGCATTTCAGCGAGGAGAAGTCCTGGAATCTGCAGGCAGCTACACATTTTCTACCACCAAGCATTTCACTAAGTTTCCAGAGAAATACGTTGCCTCACTTGTGTGGGGGGGCAAGTGACTGCGACAGGGAAGTCCCCAAAGCGGATTGTGGAGACATCAAAATTATCAGGAGACTTGGGGGAATGCTGGGTGGAGGGAAGTTTGTGGTTCACTCAGATTCCAGAACTTTGCAGCACCGAAATGTGAGGAAAAAGTGTTCTTTTTAGCCAAATGTTGATGTTTACAAATGATTCTGGGTAACAGAACCCAGTGAGAGCCCCACAGTTCACCCCATCCTAGATTCCCCTAGATGTCTAATTTTCAAAAATGTACAGGCTTAGTAGGCTTCCCTAGGTGCCAGCTGAGCTAGAGGCCAAAATCCACAGCTAGGCACTTAGCAAAAAATACATCTGTTTTGAGTGGAAAAATGTGATGTGTCCACGTTTTGTTTTGGGGCATTTCTTGTCGCGGGCACTAGGCTATTTTTATCAGGAGACTTGGGGGAATGCTGGGTGGAAGGAGGTGTGTGGCTTCCCTCAGATTCTAGCACCGAAATGTGAGGAAAAAGTGTTTTTTAGACATATTTTCAGGTTTGCAAAGATTCGTGGAGACAGAACCCATCGACAGCCTCACATGTCACCCCATCCTGGATTTCCCTTGGCGTCTAATTTTTAAAAATTTATAGGTTTGCTAGGTTTCCCTAGGTGCCGGCTGAGCTAGAGGCCAAAATCCACAGCTGGGCACTTCGCAAAGAACACATCCGTTTTCATTGGCAAAATGTGATGTAACCACATTGTGTTTTGGGGCATTTCCTGTTGCGGGCACTAGGCCTACTCAGACAAGTGAGGTACCATTTTTATTGGGAGCCTTGGGGGAATGCTGGGTGGATGGTAGTTTGTGGCTCCCCTCAGATCCCAGAGATTTTCAGCACCGAAATGTGAGGGAAAAAGTGTTTTTTTAGCCACATTTTGAGATTTGCAAAGGATTCTCGGTGATAGAACCAGTGAGAGCCCCACAAGTAAACCCATCTTGGATTCCCCTAGACGTCTATTTTTTTTTAAATGTACAAGTTTGATAGGTTTCCCTGGGCACCAGCTGAGCTAGAGGCCAAAATCCAAAGCTAGGCACTTTGCAAAAAACACATCCATTTTCATTGGAAAAATGTAATGTCTCCACGTTGTGTTTTGGGGCATTTCCTGTTGTGGGCACTAGGCCTACCCACACAAGTGAGGTACCATTTCTATCAGGAGACTTGAAGAAATGCTGGGTGGAAAGAAGTTTGTTGCTTCCCTCAGATTCCAAAACTTTGCAGCACCAAATTGTGAGATAAAAGTGTTTTTTAGCCATTTTTTTAGGTTTGCGAAAGATTCTAGATGACAGCACCTAGTGACAGCCCCACAAGTCACTCCATCCTTGATTCCCCATGATATCTAATTTTCATAAATTTACAGGCTTGGTAGGTTCCCCTATGTGCCGTCTGAGCTAGAGGCCAAAATACACAGGTAGGAACTTTGCAAAAAACACGTCCGTTTTCATTGGACAAATGTGATGTGTCCACGTTGTGTTTTGGGGCATTTCCTATTGTGGACAATAATGACCCCGTGCTGAATTCAGAATTTTGTCTACTTTTTGGAAATGTTTAGCTGTTGGGGATTCCACCATTGGTTTCACACCCATTTCTGTCACTAACTGGAAGGAGTCTGAAAGCACCAAAAATAGTGAAAATGGGGTATGTCCCAAGAAAATGCCAAAACTGTTTTGAAAAATGTGATTTCCTGCATAAAGTCTGCCTGTTCCTGAAAGCTGGGAAGATGGTGATTTTAGCACTGCAAACCCTTTATTGATGCCCTGTGCAGGGGAAAAACAGATGTTTTCTTCTGCAACACTTTTTCCACATTTTTCCGGAAAAATAAAATTGCTGTATTTTGGCTCACATCTTGGTCTCCCCCGGAGAACCCACAAACTCTGGGTACCTTTATAATCACCGGAATGATGGAAAAAAAGGACAAAAAATTGAAGTGGATAGCTTATGTGGACAAAAAGTTATGGGGGCCTAAGCACGAACTACCCCAAATAGCCAAAAAAGGTCTCAGCACTGGAGGAGAAAAGGCCCAACAGCTAAGGGGTTAAGACTTTCTCTATGCTCTAAAATATTGTGATCAAATTAATTTTGAACAGCTGTTAATTCAACACTCATAGAAGTATATACCATATAGGAAGCATACCAACAGCCCAACTAAAACTAATAGTATTGGTAATAGTATTATTATCCCTACAATTTTACAGCATTTGTTCTAGTGCGTCTTCTAATTGGGACGGAAAATCTATCCTGGAACTCAAAAACTCAAAAGGGAACAAATAGTTTATTTAAAACAATAATACATTTCTTCTTTCTCCTTAACTTTATTAAAACAGTAATCAAAACAAAATCTAAAATAATCTTCTTACCTTTGTTATTTCTCAAAGTTCATTTCATTTTGAACGTCAACTTTCTTAGAATCTCATCTCACATAGTGTTTGTCTTACATTTCAACGTTGTTGAACAGTCTCTTTATACTTTCAAGGTGGCTCTTCTGTCTCTACCTCACTCTCAGATTCAGTCTCAAACTTGTACTGGCAATGATTCTCTGCTACATTTTAATCCCCTTATTCTGCTGCATTTTTTGCAGATACTGCAGCAAGATATACCCACTCGGTTGAAGGATCATGTCTATTTGGTAAACACCTCATTGCTCACTTTTACTAGTTTCTCAGGTTTTTCTTCTGATTCACAGTACTTTTTTTGCAAGTTTTCTTCCTTAGAATATCTTCTTCAGCTTTTCTTTGTTTAGCAATGTCTTTGTCAGAGTCTCTTTACTCTCCAATGAACTTTGACTTGAACTTGAATTTTGTTCAGATCAACTCTGTTTGCTTTGTTCATCGTGAACTTCTTTCTTCCTCAGGAGATCTTTGTAACTCAGATTTTCAACTGCAATTTCTGACTTTTGTACTTTAACAGCTCTTTACCCTGATCCCCGCTTTGAAACTGAACTTCAGAATTTTCAGGTTCTTCAGCAGAACTTTGCTCTAAAGCTGAAATATCAATACTTCATTTCTTTCAGTTTCTTCGTCAGTATCAACATTTTCATCCACCATTCTCTGGATCCACGCTGCAGACTTGAGCTTGACTTTGAGCTTGACTTTGTACTTGACTTTGTACTTGACTTTGTATTTGACTCTGTGGCCTTTTATGTAGTTGATCATTTGATTCATCCACTACTTTAGATGCTTCCACTCTCTTTGTGTGAGCAGTGTGGATCCACTGTGGCACTCTAGCACACTTGACCCCAGTGTTTGTCATCAAACTTTCTTGAAAGGGTCCATGCAACCTCTCCTCAAGGCAACTTTTCCTACTGTCTTTTTGGACCACTATCCAATCTCCTTGTTCAGGTTGTGGCAGGAAATGCCTTTTGTTTCTTCTGTTGCCTCATTCACCCGGTGGGAGACAGATTTCACCATATCAGCCTTTGCAATAATCTTGCACAATGTTGTCAGTTATTGAAACTAGCGTACCTGAAGGAACATATGCAAGTCTCGTTACTCTCCTCATAATGGTATCCTGGGGCAATAAACCAGTCTTTCTGTCGGGAGTACTCAACATGCTCATCAAAACAAGAGAAAGGGCATCTGACCAATTCATACCAGTTGAAGCACACACTTTTGCCAGTTTATTCTTGAGAGTTCCATTTGCACTTTCTGCAACTCCAAAAGATTATGAACGAATACTAGTGTGAAACCGCTGGTTGATTTGAAAAGCATCGCAGGTGATTTGCAAAACCTACTTTTTAAAATGAGTACCATGATCTGTGTCAGTAGAAGTTAGAAGACCAAATCAGAGAATTAACTCCCTCAATAACAATTTGACAACTGCAAGGCTATCTGATCTTCGGGTCCTGTATTCCCCAACCCATTTAGAAAACAGTCTTGTAAATGGGCCCTCTGATATGCCAATACGGTTCATCAACACTCCTGTACATCTGTCTCATCCTGTAACACACAGTATTTTGCTGTCTGGCCTGCGCATTTGTTTCTAAGTGTGACTAAATCCTTTCCAGCCTTTTGGGTAACACCCTTGACCACAGCAATTTCCTATGGCTTCTGTATCATTTTCAAACAATCCAATATGTAAGCTCCTGAAGATGTCATAAAGGTGGTCCTTACAAGTTTGGCAGTCCCAGGACTGCCATGTTGGCGGACGCAGAAGCAGCGCCAAATTATGACCATGACGGTGTTCCTAACAGAACACAGCCAAACACCTGCCAGTACCGACAGTGCAGTCAGACTGCCTCGGACAGCGGTAGGTACCTTCAGACCAGTGGGGACCGTGTTTCCGCCGGACACATTATGAGGCTGCACACCGCCAAGGTTTCTGTCGCAGTTGCACCGCCACCAAAACCCTGGCGGAAATGAACTCAATAAAAGGAGACACTCACCTTCAGGAACACAGACAGGTTCAGAGCAGCCATGGAACCAGAACTCGAAGTCCTCCCACTGCTCCTTTTGCACTAAGACTCCAGAACCAGTGATGATGAAGACAACAATCGTAAGTACACCCACCTAGCAAACACTGGAGGCAAAGCCATTAGAACACATGCACACACAACCCAGCCACGACGGCCAGCGACACTTACACACCCATACCAACACAAAGTTACATACACACATGCACACACAACCCACACCATGGCCAACACACATGTGCCAACCACACACCACCCCGCACATACACATCACCGCTACTGGCTTACACACACAAGCACAACACCACCAAGTCACACAACTACATCACAACCACAACTACACAAATGCATTGGCAAGCCATTGCACTGCGCACCTACACAACAACACATACTGACAACAACACGGAACAACAACTCACAACCAATCAACACCATCACATACCCATACAATGTACCAAATGTCACACCACGCACACAAAACACACAACGCATATGACATAGCCATTGCCACACACACGGACACACACACATCACCCACGCAATGGCACAAAACACATTGCAGCATGAACAATATACAATATAGCTACACACATGCACGTAACTATACAATCATATCCCAAACACAATACACACCCATCACAGCAGGACTGATGGCAGGGCCTCATACACACATGCAGGCCATGCACAGCAGCACCCACAACCAACACACACACACAAACTAAGGACCATAGACACAAATCCGACATGAAGAAAGAAAGGTAGGACAAGTAGTGTTCGTTGGATGCCAACATCTTGTTGGCCCAAATGTATTAAATTGTGAAAACAATTAAATAAATAATAATTATGTACAATAAAAGGCCATAGGCCATTCCAATGTCAGAGGTGCCAAAGCCACATTAGGCACCTCACTGTGCCCCAACTTGATTCCTGGGTACAAAATCACCTCCACTGGGTAGGGGCGTCAAGGGGCAGGCAGGCACTTCAGTGGTGAGGGAGGGAAGTTGGAGGGGGGTTTGGGCTTGATAGGGGGTGCGTGGGTTTGGGGGGGTTGGCAGGAGGAGGGACATGGGCACTACTGGGTGTAGCAGGGGAGGACTTGAAGGTGACAGGGCTGGACTTGGGGAGGGACACAGAGTGCTTCAGGGCCTAATGAGGTAGGAGAGGGGTAGGGAACAGGGAAAACTCAACGTTTCTTTGGCACACAGGGGTGGTCATGGCAAAAGGGTTTGGGATTAGAAGGAGAGGAAATGGTGGTAGGATGTG
The DNA here is from genome assembly GCF_031143425.1 of Pleurodeles waltl. Taxonomy (NCBI): domain Eukaryota; kingdom Metazoa; phylum Chordata; class Amphibia; order Caudata; family Salamandridae; genus Pleurodeles; species Pleurodeles waltl. The sequence continues at coordinate 1,170,626,209 of NC_090447.1, read as the reverse complement.
TCTTTGAGGGTGTCTTGGGTGCAGGTGCGTGCGTGGAATGCTTGTCTGTGCTGGGTGTCTGTTGGGTGCGTGAGTGCGGGTGTTTAGGTGTCTTGGGAGGAGGGGCGGAGGAGGTGCTGGGAGATGCCATGCTGAATGAGTGACTGTCTGTTGTGGTGGTGTCTGCAGGTATGTACATGTGCTGCATGTGGGGGTGTCGGTGGTAGCAGTCAGTGTGGATGTGGTGACTGGGATTGATGTCTGAGGGTCCAATATTGTGGTGACTGTGGGTAAGATGGGACTGGTGGCTGGATCTGCAAATGATGATGTGCTGGCTGCAGGAGTGTCAGTTGTAGTGTCTGTGAAGGAGGAGGTGGTGGGGGAGTCTGTGCAGGGAGTGGATGTTGTTGTGTCTGCAGGTGGGTGGTGCTTGTGTGCATGTCGGTGGTGAGTCTTGTGGTGCCTGTGTTTGTCAGTGCCAACCGTGTCTGTTGAGGTGGATGCATGCCTGTGATAAATTGTGCTCTGGATGGGTGAGGGGAGAGGGGTTTGGGATCTGAAAGAGGTAGGTTGAGGGGGGACGGTAGACAAAGGGACACTGGCTGCTGTCAGTGAGAAGGCCAAAGCCTGAAAGGATCTCTGGAGGCCAGCCAGGGCACCATGAATGGCCTTCCAGGAACATATTACTCTGTTGGACTTGAGCTTCCAGTCCCTGGATGGCATTCACAATGGCAAACTGACCCACGAGGAGGTCAACAGCCTCCTCAGTGAGGGCAGCAGGGCTGAATGGGGCAGGGCAGAGGTGCCTGCGGTGAAGGAGACGCCCACCCTTCTGGGTGAGCGGGCATGGGCAACTGGGTGGGGAGCTACAGTGAGGGGCGGTGCTAGTAAGGGGGGTGGTGGACAATGATGGTGCAGGGGTGGTCCCAGATGGGTCTGCCACCACCAGAATGTCCAAAGGATTCCAAAGATGAGCTTGTAGATCCGGTCTCCCCAGTGTCACTCCCCTGACCCTCCGATAGACACATATGAACATTTGCATCTCTTACGTTACATATCATGGCTAAGCAATTGCATATGGCGATACACATAACCAACATCATGTCATTATATGTCACTACTACCCACACCTGTATGCTAACACTCACACCTACAACAATATCTAAGTATGACTGTATGACTGTACCACAAGAGTTATCCCCTTGATGCCAACCAAAGGCATTTTAGTTGGCACATCATGCCCTGGATGCTGTGACTATAGTATGGCTGAATACAGATCTCACCTCTCCATTCACCTTTCACCCACTGGTTGGAGAGCTGACAGAATACAACACTTCAGGCCTCTACAGTTACAACACCTGATTACTCCATGTCCACTGTAACATGTCAATTACACTGTATAAAACTCCACTAACAGACCACAGAGCATCTAGCTGTCATATTACCTGCCTGCCCACTCAGTACAGTGAATGCAGAATGGAGTTCTACTTAGATCCTGCCAATACAAGTCACATACCCTAGCAGTTCACATCTGAGTTGTACCATGTGAATCTGTGGCACACCCATTTGTCCAGTCAGACCCTTTGGCATAGTCTGAGCAGCTGACCCCCAAAACATACATCAGTGCTCAGCATACTGCTCACTGCATCAGCCATGGTCCATTGTAATACATACCACACATCCACTGAGTGGAGTGTGACAACATATGTACCCCTGGAGCACACATGCCACATCATGGACCAATTCCAATGCCACCACACATACAGGAACAGTAGTTGGACAGCTCACCATGACAACTCCAGCCAAACACAAACACCATTCGACAAATGGCAAACCCTGTCACTGAGCCCAGACAACACACATCTTAGAGGGGAATAATGTGCTTTCATGTGGCACACATGGACAAATACCACAGCTTGTACTACAGCTGCATATCGTACTATCACATAAACTAGCTTGAGGAGCTTGGATTGGAAATGATCATCACATGAACACGCAATGTGTCATGCCATACCAATTGAACTCCATTTCTGACACTACCTATTGCCCAAGCCAAGCTGTAATAGTCATAGGACATCAGATGTGCACCCAATTTAACATTGACATGATGGAGGCAGTTACTCTGCATTGCAGCATAGGAATTGCTAGGGCTTTATCATACATGACATTAACCCACAATGGTGAAAAATCAGGGACATCCCAGGGCACTTACCACATTTAGGGCCAGATGTAGGAAACTGTTTGCGACTCGCAAACGGCAAAATTTGCCGTTTGCGAGTCGCCAAACGCAGTTTCCTATGCAGAAATGCATTTTGCGAGTCGGAACCGACTCGCAAAATGCATTTCCGACTCGCAAATAGGAAGGGGTGTTCCCTTCCTATTTGCGAGTCGCAGTGGGATGCAATACCACTCGCAAATGACATCGCAGTTACCATCCACTTCAAGTGGATGGTAACCCACTCGCAAATTGGAAGGGGTCCCCATGGGACCCCTTCCAGTTTGTGACTGGACCCAAAAATATTTTTTCAGGGCAGGGAGTATCCCTGCCCTGAAAAAATACCGAAACAAAAGGTTTCGTTTTTTTTTAAGTGCAGCTCGTTTTCCTGTAAGGAAAACGGGCTACACTTAAAAAAAAGAAAAATGCTTTATTTAAAAGCAGGTCACGAACATGGAGGTCTGCTGACGTCAGCAGGCCTCCATGTTAGCGAGTGCCTATACTCGCTATGGGGCCGCAATTTGCGACCCACCTCATGAATATTCATGAGGTGGGTCATTGCGACCCCATAGCGAGTCGCAGTCGGTGTCTGAGACACCGTACTGCATAGCAATTTGCGACTTGCAAATTGCGAGTCGCAGGGACTCGCAATTTGCAAGTCGCAAATTGCCGATTTGCTACATCTGGCCCCTGGTACCATCCCATTGTTGAAAGGCCAAATCCCCACAGTAGTAGCTCCAAAGACTGCATTATCTGTGCAATCTGCCTTTCTGCCTTCATAAAAAATAATTTATCAGTATCCCATGGTTGTTTCTCTACACATACCCTACACTCTGTAGATTACCTATATATACATAGTGAGCTACTAGGGCCATACTCCTGTCCCATTTAGGCCCTTTATGTGGTGGAACTGCAATGCAAGCCCCACAATCAGTCTATGCCAGCTACAATACAAGATGTAAATTGTCTCAGTAATTATAGGAGAGTAACACAGTAGCACATACAGGATGGCTACATAGATGGTAATGGACTTACACCTCAGATGCACTAATGCAGATGGACAGAGCTGGTCATACACAATAATTAGGGTGATCCAAACACTCACAACCATTGTATTGCCAGGATGGAGTCACACATGTGGTCATGTCATGTCGTTGGTGGATCTACACATTACAGACATGGAAAGGAATGGAAATGGGAAATGTACATCCACTGACAGCATAGTATGGTCACACATCTACAAAAGATAGAGTGACTGATACCCATTTCCCATTGTCAATGTGCATGTAGCATTGACCACAATCACATTTTCCCAGTAGGAAGCCACCCAATCCCATTTAAGGCCTTCAAGTCTGAGGATACTGTCAGTACTCACCCCCTTGTGGCTGATGTGCTGCCCTCAAACGCTCATCCACCTCAGGGTAGGCCACAGCCAAAGTGCAGCCATTAGGGGGTCAGGGTCCGACGGGCACTCCTCCCTTGTTGGGAGGACATCCCCAGCTAGGCCTCTGCAGTCTTCTGGGCCCAGTGTCTCAGGTCCTCCCACTGCTTTCTGCAGTGGGTGCTCCACCGGCTATGAACCCCCAGGGAGCGTACTTGCTTGACGATGGAACTCCAAATCCTCTTTTGATGGGCACTCACCTGGATGGGTGACACAGACAGAAGGAGAAAGTAATGAAGACTGGCACCACATCGACAGCAGTAGACTACACACATCAGACATACCAGCTGCCTACACAAATCCATCGTAACGGTTCACATGCCCTCTGCATGCATGTACTCCCTGGCCGGAATGCCTACACCATTAACCCTGACACACACCCCTATCACACAGGACAATGGCACTGGGCTCACCTGCTCCTCTGGTGCCCCATACAGCTGTCCATACAAGAGTAGGACCCCTATCACCTGCAGGACGTTGCATGAAGGATCCCAGAGATAGTATGCAGCAGCTCACGCCATGGAGTTCTTGCTTGCAGGAGTATCAGGAGTTGAGTGAGCTAGGCGGCAGAAAACGGTGGCCACGGCCAGCGTGTGCATGACCGTCACCACCGGCGGTGATCGCCATTGGCCCCAATCCTCCATAGTCAGCAATGTTACCCAATAAAAAGTTGCATGGCGGTTGCGACCGTGTGCTGCCATGACAACATACGCCAGTGGACTTAGGTCACTTCCACCTGTCCTGTGCAGCAGGATAGGCAGCTGCCATTTTATGCACATATCATGCCTTGATGCAGCAAAATAAGTCCACCATACACCTTTGTCGGCAGTATGCACAGAAGGCCTTAATTGTGCCATCATGGGTTTGCACATACATGTTACATGTTACACTGGTTACCCGTTGCCAGAAGATGCACTTTCAAGCTGCTTTGTATCACCCACAAAGCTATACATGGAACAGGACCGCTTTTTATCAGAAAGAAAATTACCAAATACATCAAACAAAGAACCCTCCGCTCAAGATTGGCACCCCGCCTTAGAACACCACCATACAAGAAAAAGACTATAGTTGGTACATCCTTCTCCATCCAAGCAGCCAAACTATGGAATTCATTTCCCCCAACTATAAGAGCCACAGATAACTTTCTTGTCTTCAGAAAACTACTCAAGAGTTGTCTCTTTCCTTCATAACCACCATTTTCAAACAACTATGAACTGCATATGCCTATGTTGATAAATATTTTTTTCAGATTATATGTATATTTCTATTTATTTATAGTTTTTTTAGAATATATGTATTGCTACTATGTCATAACAATAAAATACACACACACTCTTTAAACCTGTTTGACTAAGTATTTTTTACCCATGTTTCTAATTATGTATTATATGTGCATATGTGTATGTATTCATGTGTATGTGTATGTGTGTATATATATATATATATGTATGTATGTATGTGTATATGTTGTTTCTGTGCTTGGCATGTTCGTGGATCATTGCATGGCTCCTGGGTGGGTTGTTATACTAGATATCTATGAATTCCTGCTCTGATCTTATCACACTTATCTACTCATCATCATACGTCATGTCTCTATCAAACTATCCTCCATTCTCACTCTGACTCATCCCAAATCCCTTCTCCTACTTTCATCTCCTAAATAACTCTGCCTAAGCTCTTCCCTCCGCTCCCACATCTAACTCACCAAACCCCACTCTGCTACTGTGACCTCCCACACAACCCTACTAAATTCTCCTGCATTTATCTCACCCTGCTACATTGCTCTCCCTAACCCTTCCACATACTCTTCCCCCATCCACCCCCCCTTTACTCATCCCAAGCCTTTGGGTTGAGTAAATGAAGGGTATAGTCCCAATTAACACTTCTGGATTTCTTTCCTCCTCCACCCCTCCATTACTCCAGTCAATCTACCTAACAAACTCTCATATCCGCGGCTCAAATTAACTCATAATAATACTAAAACTGTACTCATTGTTTAACGATACTAATCCATCACTAATTCTTGTTGGGTTCCAGAGTAGCATGCTATTCATCGAAAAGCGCTTTGACGCCTCGTCAGGGGTAATAAGCACTATATAAATATGATTACAATACAATACAATACATGCCTGACACAGTGACCTTTTGTGGCTGTCTGTCTGATGACCAGCATGTCCAGTTTCTAGTCGGCTGATTGCCCTGTAACCGTACTGGTATATGGCATGACTACAGACATGCTCAGTGCAGGACAGGTCAGTGTACCACATATGGAACATGACACATTTGATGTATGTCAGAAACTGTAGATCAGGGGCAGCAACGTGTATCAAGGATGGAGTCCATGCCACTTTAGCATGCCAAATATAGTATGTGTCTGCAGTGTGCAGCATGTCTACAGTGTTAGGTGTGTGCTAATTTGTTATGTACTGCTAACATGTCTTGTGTCCATATCACATTGTACATTCTGTCCTCACTATCCTAAATACTCTGTCATGAGAAGATTGAGACATGCACCAGTGTACCGTCTAATAGTGGACCTTGCAACCCTGGAGGAGAGGCATATAATTCAGACCTATCGTCTGAATCGTCAGATCATCATGGATCTATCTACCCAGTTGGAGCCAGATTTACTCCTTGCCATTCATAACCTCTATGCTATCCCTCCCACAGTTCAAGTCCTGTCAGTGCTACAGTTTCTTGCCACAGGATCCTTTCAGACTACAGTGGGCTTGGCAGCAGGGATGTCCCAGCCCGTGTTCAGTCTTGTGTTGAAGGATTTATTGTGTGCTTTCATCAAACACCTCCACAGCTACATCAGGTTCCCCAACAAGGGGATTTGGCCTATGTGAAGACAGACTTCTATGATGTGGGACACATACCTCATGTGATGGGGCCATAGATGGCACCCATATTGCCTTGCCAGGTGGCAGCCAAGTTTCCTAGATCAGTGCATGACTCAGACATTTTGAGGAACAGCAATGTCTCCCACATGATGGCGCAACTACAGAGAGAGAGGGCTTGGCTCATTGGTATGGATGCATTTGGATGTGTGTCTCTGTTATGGCACCTGTCATCACATTCTTTCCTTTGTCTGTACCTGTATTGTAACAGGTCCTACCTCTGTGCACACAGGCGACTCTGGCTATCCTAACCTTTGCTGGCTATTAACACCTGTGAGGTACCCTGCCACTGGAAGGGAACTCTGTTTCAGTGAGGTCCACAGCAGGATGAGGCGTGTAATAGAAAGGACATTTGGTCTCCTGAAGGCCAGATTCAGGTGCCTGCAGGTCTCTGGAGGTGCCCTCCTCTACAGTCCCCAAAATGTATGCCAGATAATAGTTGCCTGCTGCATGCTCCACAATCTGGCCATGAGACGTCAGATACCCTTACTAGGTGATGAGGTGGAGACAGCTGGACCAGTGGTTGGTGATGCAGAAGTGGAAAGTGATGAGGAGGAAGATGAGGAAGGTGCAACTGACTCCAGGGTAGAACTCATCAATCAGTACTTCCAGTAACATACAGGTATGCTGTGTGTGTATTTGCATGTGTACTATTTCAAAATAGTTTGCTGTCAATGGTCCTCCTGATTTGGTTAATCAGTGGTGGTGCAATGTGTACCTAAACCTATGTGGGTGTTGTGGGGGGTGTCTGAATGCATGTAAGGTGCTGTCTTTAAATGTATCATCTCTACCATGTGTACTCTCTGCAGGTTGCAACACTCACATCTCCTATGGAGAGGCCTGTATTGTGGTATATGTCCTGCATTCTCCTGTTCTCGTGTCACATCTGTTGTGGCCTGTTTAGATGGCCAACTACATTGGACAGGACAACTATGAACTGCATGTGCTTTATGTGGTGCCATGCCTACAATCCTGATGGTAGTCTTTGTCATGATCTTTTTGCAGGTTGTATATTTGGATGTACTCTGGTGTGTGGCTGTATTAGTGACTCCCTTACACATATCCTTGGACATACCTGTTGTATTGTGTCTTCTACAGAGGATGCCTCCCTCTGCAGTCCATTACACTACTTGTTGGATTGGGGGGGCCACACCCACATCACATTTTGCACACTAAACATTTGAATGTGTACAAAGACACAAAAGCAGTAGCTGTAATCTATGGTGTTTATTGTGAATACAGTGGCAAACAGGTGATGAGTGGGGTCATGGTAGATGGAATCCTCAGAGTAGGTGGCACAGCTGTAGGTAGCACAGGTCCAGTGTCCATGGGCCATTGGAAAATGGAGTAATGTCATTGAACAGTCAACAGGGTGTCTCAGTGGCACACAAGGGAGAATAATCAGAAGAGGGTCACTTTTTGGCAGTGGGTTTGGTCTTGGCATCTGCTCCAGCCGGATCTCTGGATGGACGTCCATGTTTGCAGGGGGCTCCTCAGCTACGGAGAGAGGGGTGCCTGAGGCCTGTGGTTCCCCTGACAGGGCCTCCATTCCACTAGCAGCCGCAGATATAGAAGGCTCAGGTGTGATGTGGCTAGTGGAAGGGGCCTGCTGGTGGGTGGAGGAAGCACTCATGATGGTGGTGAGGTCCCTGAGCTTCCCTGCAATGGAGGCCATGGTGTCACTTGTTGTTTTTGCATTGTGGGCCTGCCACTGCTGCACGACCTCCTGGTGGTATTCCCTCTGCAGCCTCTGGTTTTCCCCCAACATGTTAATGATCTGGCCCATCCTGTCCTGGGATAGTTGATATGCTCCCAGGACTTGGGAGATGGCTTCCTGGTCAGAGGCCTCTGATGGATGCCCCGTCTTCTCGCCCACAGGTTCCCTCCCACGCCCCTACTCCCATATGCCTGTGCCCCTGGCACTGTGTTCACTATCCCAGTTTCACCAGGACCTTCATTCTCTTGGGTGTGAGAGGTGGACTCAGGCCCCTGTACTGTGGGGCATTAATTGATTGAACAGTCCTTGGGGCACAGGTTTGGGGACGACGGGTTGGCTGAGATGTTGTTGCCACCGGGTTGGGGGGGTTGATGTGGGCAGGGTGAGGCAGGGAGTGGTAGACTGACCAGGGGTCCCAGATGGGCTAGGTAGGTCATCAGTGTCCAGATATCCAGTGGTGTTGCCCTTACCGTGGCCTTCATCAAGAGGCTTGCTGGCAGTCTCTGGTAACCTCTCCATGGTGGCTGTGGCAGGGGTACCTGTGGATGGAGAGAGAGAAAGTTAAATGTTGGAGGGTTGTTTGGTTGTCTGTTAGTTTGATGCATACACTGGCTTGACTTGATTTCCAGCAATGGCATTGACATATGCAGCACAGCTAACACTGTTTGTGGATAGTGATATGTGTACCATGCTCCTTGGAGCTGTTGTAAATCAGGCGTGGTCACTTTAGCTGGGTGGGTGTTTTCTGTTCCTGTGTCATGGTTCGCATGACAGGGTTGCCCTGTTAGCTGGTGGGCATTCTTCCTTGGTATATGTGAGTGGGAATGGCTGGACATAGCTGTTGGTGTCTAAATGGGAAGGGGGGCCGTCTGTGCCTGTTGTGCATGGAGTATACTTTCTTACTTTCAAGGCCAGGATTAGTCCATTTCAGGGAAGTAGGCCTGGATTAATGCCCCTCAGGATTGGTGACAATGCTGTGTCTGCGTTTGGGCTAGTTTGGCATTGTGTAGTGCCATTGCATTGCTGTCATTGCCATGTAGTGTTCCTCAGTTGAAACATCCAGTTGTTGTAGCTATTGCAATAGTCATACATGCAAGAGGTGTGGTGGGACGTGTACATTGCAGGTTTTAATGTGGATGGGCTAGTGCAGTGTGGGAGTCATAGTGATTATACTTGGCAGTGCAATCCGCACACTTGGCAGGGAGTGTGTGGGCATTGGGGGAGGGTGGTGGTGTGGCATGCAGGAGAGGTTCATTAGGTGACTGGGTGGGGTGGGAGGTATCGTGGGAGATGGGCTGACTTGGGGAGTGTTTGGTTTGTGAGGAAGTATGCTGGACAGGACGAATTAGTGGCAGGGGAATGTTAGTTACTCATCAGAGACAAGTCCTCCAGGTAGTCCAGTCAGGCCCTCAGGATGCAGGATGTCCAAAACCTTCTCCTCTCACAATGTGAACTCTGGGGGAAGAGGTGGGGGCCCACCGCCAGTCTTCAGTACCACCAGCTGGTGCCTGGATCCCATGGAACTCACCTTCCCCAGTAGGTTGTTCCACCTCTCCCTGATGTCCTCCCTTGTGCGTGGATGGGTGCCCACTGAGTTGACCCTGTCAGCTATTCTCTGCCATAACTCAATTTTCCAAGCTATGGAGGTTTGTTGTACCTGTGCTCCTAAGAGTTGTGGCTCTACCCTGATGATTTCATCGACCATGACCCTCAGCTCATCGTCACTGAAGCATGTGTGCTTTTGACGTGACATGGTAGTTGTGTTGTGGGTGGGTGTTGTGTGTGTAGGGGGCTTGGTGGGGTGGAGGTGTTTGTGAGTGCTGGTAGGTTGTGGTGTTTGTGTGTAGTTGTGATGTGTGGATAGTGTTGGTGGTGCAGTTGTGTGGTGTGTGGTGAGTGTGAAGTATATATGTGCCTCTAGTGTGTTGGTGCTAGCTTAGTGATTGTGGCTGCTCTCGTCTCCCGATCAGTGGTTTTAGTCACAAAGGCTTGTGGGTTGTGTGAGGGTGTGTTATATAGTGCTGTGAGTTGATGTGTCTGCTGTGTGGAAGTGTGTCAGGTGTGGGTCTTCGAACTGTCCATGTCCTGGTCTGCACGTCTCTTTCCATCGTAGGCTGAAGAACTTGGAGGAACGCCCGGTTGCTTACTGGTTCTGGACTGGCCAAGATAGGGGCGACCCTTTCTAGTAACCACGGTACTGTGGAATGGAAAAGACGCCAAGGCAGACCATACCCTCCAGAAGAAGTCACAGAGTAAAACCCCAAAAATGGGGAAAAAACCCTCTACCACAGGATTTCCTGAAAAAGTGAAAAAAACAATGAAAAAAAGGGAAAAAATAGAATATAATTCTGCAGGAAGAAGCAGGAGCACAGAGAAAAAATGGAAACAGGAGCGAGGATCACCACCAAGAAGGAAGTGTTTGCAAGGCAAGAAAGAAAGGAATTGCAGTGCTTGTATACCATGAAACAGGAAGTGCCACAACAGGAAGAAAGTACAACACCATCTTGGATTGGGAAAAACCACATAGAAATAAATGAGAAAAAAGGCCAAGTAGAAAAGGAAGAGGAAAAAAGACATGCTTGGAGGAAGAACACCAAGGAAGAAGACAATATAGAAGACCAAGAAAAAAGAAGAAACAAAGACAGAAGAAAAATAAAAATAAAAAGGAGGAAAGAAGAGGTAAGACTCACAGAGGTACGTAAAAGAAAAATCAGGGAGGCTGTCAGGGGCTGCAGCGCGACCCAGAGCACGAAATGTGCCTCCTGTGCTGCACCGCAGCAAAACAAGCACAAAAAATGGGCTGCGGCGGTTCCGGCGTCCTGAAATACGGACAGCCTGCCTGACCATGGTCCGAAAGAGGGATGCTCTGGTAGTCCGCGGCGTCACAGTCCAATGTAGTGTTTTGTTCTGACAGCAGCAGTTCAGCCGCCAATGGTTTTCCAGCATGGAAGAACTGCTGTGGTGATTTGTGGATCATAATATGGTGGGTGGTAAGTTGTCGGTATGGTGGTGCTGGTGGTGGAACCACATCTTTCCCGCACACCAGTGTCCTCGCGGTATCAGATTTGTGGCTGTTTTTAGGCAGTCTTCATTGTGGACTCTTAATAACGGGGGGCGGAATACTGCCAACACGGGCGGTCTTTTGGTGCCTGCACTGCGGCAGTCTTGCCAAAAGACTGCCAAAGTCGTAATGAGGGCCAAAGTGTCTTTGTGACCACAGCTGACTGAATTCGTGCACAACCCTAAAACTATATTGGCTGTCATGTAAATCATCCCACTCAAATTCCTTGACAGGCAGCAAGCTCTTGTCAATGCAACCAATTCTGCCACTTGCACTGAAGTTACATTTGGCAGAGAAGATGCTTCCAAAATCTCAGAAATTAAACACACTGAATAAGCAGATCTCAATGCTCCATACTGATCCCTTAAACGAGACCCATCAACAAATAATGTCAGATCAGCCATTTCAAAGGGTATCTCCTTAAATTCTGGTCTTGGTTTTGTGAATAACTTTGTAATCTCTATACAGTCCTGCTCAGCTTCATCATCATTCTCCATATTTCCCCTGTCTTCACATTTCCTGTCAGAAAAAGGAATCAGTGTCACTGGATTTAACAAATCACACCTCTTAATAGAGACGTTCTCAACTGCAAGTATGACCTGCTCATAATGAGTCAGCCTACTGTTAGTTATATGCTAAGTCCTTGTTCTGATCAAAAGAATCTCAACCGAGTGTGGGTCATATATGGCTAAAGTATGACCCATCACAGTTCCTTCACTTTGTTGAATGACAGGGCAAACAGCTGCAACTGATTTCAAACAACCTGGAATACTTACAGCTACTGGCTCCATCATAGCTGATAAGTAATCCGCTGGGCACATGAGACCACCATATTTCTGTGTGAGAAATTAAATCGCTTATCCACTTATCTCATGACAAAAGACAAAGAAGGTTAGACTGTAGTCAGACGTCCCAAGTGCTGATGCATAACACAAACTCTTTCAATTTTTCAAATACATCAGAATATTCTTTATCAGTTGGTTCCGGTTCTTGTATGTCAGTACATGTCAAGCTCACTAAATGTTTGGAATCAACTGCCTACAATAACCAGCAATTAAAATCCCAGAAACATTTGAACCTCCGGTGGGTGGTTGGTAGGCTCATTTTCAGAATTGCAGAAACACTTTTTTTTTAGGCTTTTCTCACCCCTTTTTCAATTTCTTTCCAAAATAGATTTCTTCCATTTTACAATACCACAATTTTGTTGCGGAAACTTTATGTCCATTTTCAGCTAATTGATTTAGCAAAGCAATTGCATCAAGTTTTCAGTCCTTTTTTGTGTCTTAGATGCGACCAGTAATTCTTCAATAGATTGCACTAAGACTGAATTGCAAGGCAACCTCAAACTCTCTGGATCTTTCTTCAGGATTTGGCTAAAAATCAAACAACTTTCCGTATACCCTTATGGGATTCTGCACCAAATAAGGACTTTCTTAAAAAAATTAATGCAAATAAGAACTGGCTGTCCTCGTGCAGAGGAATCGAGAAGAAGGCTTGGCACAAGTTCATGACTGTACCCCATTCTGCATCTGAAGGAATTTAGAACAAAACCACTGCTGTAATCAGTGCCACTGGACAACATGGAACAACAGTTTTATTAATTTTTGAAGCTCTTGCACTATTGTGCATTTGTCATTCAGCTTTTTAATTCTGATCATGGGAGGGTTACAAGGCCTACCAAGTACCTCCTGGAGGATTCCCTGCCCAATCATTCTTTCAGTCCCTGGTTTCATTCCTTTTTTTGCTTCTTTAGTGAGCCTGTAGTATCTAGTTCTAGGGAAAACTGCATCTGGTTTTACTTTTATATTAACTGGGTCTGCTCTTTTAAACAGTCCAATTTCTTTCCCAGAAAAATCCCAAACTTCATCCTTGACAGTATGTCTTAAATTCAGAGTTGGGTCTTCTTTTGTTAAAGCTGCACACAACTGAACTCTCAAATCTTGTGAGTTTATTGTTAACACTAAATCCTTCAGACAGCTCATCCTCTTGCTGTCCGAAGATCCCTCAACAACCAGAGCCAACTTCCAAAGATGCATGACAAATTTTTCTGATTGTATGAAGGGCAACTGTCTCAAACTTAACACAGATAAGATGGAAGTCCTCATCTTTGGGAACAACACCTCACCCTGGGACAATGTAGGGTAGCCCACGGCACTCGGCCCACCCCCTACCCTGACTGACCACACATGCAATCTCTGAATCATCCTCAACAGCAAGTTATCTATGAAAGGAACGAATTCCTGCCTATATGGTGCCGGGAAACTTCCAAGGGAGAAGGACCAGCTGGCACACCAGAGGGAGTCATTGATCTGTTGAAAGTTCTCTAGATAGCATTTAAGAAGTTTGTTGGGTCTGTCCCAGGAGCTGGAAAAGTAGGGTACTCCAGCTCCTGTTGAGGTGGTCGAGCAGTTCCTGACGTCGGCGTGACCGCTTCCGTCTCTCGATCCGTCAGAGTTACCAGTGAAAACTGCACCACCGGAGTCGTAGGTGATAAAAAGAAAAAAGGAAACACACTGCCTCACACTCAAGCAAAAAGTTAGCCCCAATGCATCATGATAAATGCAGTCACTTCGTTTTGTGCTGAAAAAGTAATCAAAAGTCTTTCACCTAAGTAGGTTCAGCAAGTGCTGTGTATCTCTGGACACGTGTTTCTAGGTTTAGCCCGTCATCAGCAGAGAGCAGCCAAGTCTGTGGGGTTGCTTGAAATGCCGCCAAAAGTCTTCTCAGGTTTATGTACCACTCACTGGCGCACAGGTGCCTCTCCAGAGCTCGTCAGCTCGTTAGCTCAAGGGAGCAGTCATTGGACAAAAAGAAAAAAGGGAGCACACTGCCTCACACTCAAGCAAAAAGTTAGCCCCAATGCATCATGGTAAATGCAGTCACTTCGTTTTGTGCTGAAAAAGTAATCAAAAGTCTTTCACCTAAGTAGGTGCAGCAAGTGCTGTGTATCTCTGGACACGTGTTTCTAGGTTTAGCCCGTCATCAGCAGAGAGCAGCCAAGTCTATGGGGTTGCTTGAAATGCCGCCAAAAGTCTTCTCAGGTTTATGTACCACTCACTGGCGCACAGGTGCCTCTCCAGAGCTCGTCAGCTCGTTAGCTCAAGGGAGCAGTCATTGGACAAAAAGAAAAAAGGGAGCACACTGCCGTCGTAGGTGATGCTGGGATCTCCACTAAAGATGGCCCTTGGAACCTTCGGGTGATTACGGAGGAGGAGGAGGAGGAGATATAGGCAGTGGACTCATTTCCCAACGTGTTCAGCGCTGGGACTTTGGAACAGGAGATTGAGGCCATGGACTCACTCATCGAGAAGACCGACACCGTCAACCATGATGTAATCTCTTCTTGTGCGACCTCAAAGACCGATGAGATGGCGACTCTGCCCGAGGCCAGGATCTATGACGGCCACGGTTGTCCTTCTCCTTGGCCAAGATTAACTTTGCTTCTCTCTTCTTCAGAGCCTTAGGATTCATGCTCTGACAGGAAGCACAGTCCCTGACGTCATGATCAGAGCTAAAGCACCAGAGACATTCTTCATGCGGATCTGTAACCGACATCTGGCCTCCATATTTCCAATGAGATTTGAAACCTGGCGTTTTGAGGTGGAGACATTGTCTCCTATCTAGACAACAAAACCTTGATTCTCTGGAAACAGTGTAACCAACACGGAGAGGTAGGAAAAAACATTACGCGTGGAAGGCGCAGAAAAAGGGAAACTGATGTCAGCAGGCCAGCGAGGACTTCTTATGGCTCTGATGACATCAGACGGAGTCGCGTGCAGAGCCGTGTTATTGTGACATCCATGTCGACATGGAGAACTAGAGAGAAAAAATTTCAGGTGAATGTTGGCACCTGGGGGTTTTCAAAAGTTGAGGAATCCAGAGGTAAATGTATCCATCAGAAACAACTGAACTCTTGAATCTTGTGAGTTTATTATAAACACTGAATCCTTTGGACAGCTCATCCTCTCGCTGTCTGAAGTCCCCTCAACAATCAGAGTCAACTTCGACAGATGCATATAAAACATTGCTGATTGCATGCAGGGGAACTATCTCAAACTTAACGTGGATAAGATGGGTGTCCTCATCTTCGGGAACAACACCTCACCTTGGAACAATGTAGGGTAGCCCATGGCACACCGCCCACCCCCTACCCGCAGCCTCTGATCATCCTTGACAGAATGCTATCTATGAAAGAACAGGTCACCGCAGTCTCATCTGTCTGCTTCCACACCCTTTGCATGCTCAGCAAAATCTTCAGGTGGTTCCCAGTCAACACCAGAAAAAATATCATGGAGGGCCTCGTCACCAGCCGGCTGGAATATGGAAACAAACTTTATGTAGGAATCACTGCACACCTCCTGAAGAGACTTCAGACAATACAAAACTCAGCGGCACAAATCATCCTCGACCTCCCCAGAAGGACCACATCACACCCCTCCTCAAGAAACTGCAGTGGCTCCCGATCCAGAAGAGATGCCAGTTCAAGTTGCTGGCCCGTGCTTACAAATCCCTGCACAATAAAGGACCAGCATACATCATCCACCACCTGACCTTTCACCAACTGACCAGGCACCTTCGATTTGCCTCCGTCTTCCTCACTGACACCTCCGGATCCGCTGAACCAACAGCAGAGAACGCTCCTTCTCGCACCTGTGGCCAACGCATGGAACAAACTTCCTCTCACCTCAGGACTACCCCTGCTTGAGTCACACAAAATGAACTGACATTTGTTCTCCACCTGACCAATTTTTATTGGGACATCTGCTGACAACCTGGTTAACAATTTGTTTATTACTAATTCTTACAACTTTAACTTCTCTTCCAGAAAGGGGCAGGTTTATAACTTCCACATAACAAGACTTACCCAGGTAGTCCCCATCAATTAAAAATGAAACAGGATAGCTGTTGACTTCTCCATCAACATGGGCCATTTAAGACTGCTGCAAGTACACAATCCTCCTCTACCCTTAGGCACCATCATTGTGATCTGCTCACTGCCATCTCATCCTTCAGAATCAATGGATTCTGCTTCTACCCTGCACTATACGGCATTTTGTTTATCATGTTTTGCTGCATCACTGGAGCTGAAGGTATCAACATTCAAAATGATTTCAGACCATCTGCTCAGAATTTTGCATATTTGGGACCATCACATCTTTCTGGATTTGTGGAACACCTTCCCCCAAACCCTATTTGGATTCTGATGACACTCCCTCTTCCCATCCCTGATCAGCCTCCAGAATTGACAAGCAGTATTCTTCTTTATCATTTCAACATTTACATTCATGTCACCATTGCTCATCATTCCTCTTCCACCAACCTGCACCTGTGTCACTTAATTTCCCATCTGCACACCTTGCATTTGATTCATTCCAGGCTGAACAAAATTCATATTTAAACCAAATGTGTTCTGCACCCCTTTTCAAATTGCCTTGTGTGAGCAATCATCAACTTTTCTTTAAGCTTTTTCTGCTTTGCATACAAAACTCACGACTGTATTTCACCAGCTTCAAGATCTCATCTATTCTCTTTGTCTGCCAACACAATTCACTCTGCTGAATGTGACAGCATTGACATCTGACAGGCAAACCACTCCTGATGCTTGCATTAGGTAGTGAGATGTATCAACAGAACAGTGCACCAGCGTATTACCATGCCACAGCCACTGGTGGGAAGGCCAAGGATGGCAAGGGAATTTTATGGCTTTGGCCACTTTCCTTGTGTGCTAGGTGTCATTGACTGCACCCATGTGGCACTTCAGCCACCACACCACATAACAGTCATTTTTCGCAAAACACATTGCTGGTATTCCATCAATGTAAAGGCCGACTATGATGCCAGGGGCTGCGTCACTCATGTTTATGCTGCTTTTCCTTGAAGCACACACAGCAGTTTCATTTTCTGAACGTCGGTTCTTGCACATCGTTTGGTTGATGGGGATTTGGTGACTTGGCTTACTGGTAAATAACATAATCTCACATTTAGGCTACATTTGTATCTGGGGTTGGAATATCAAACATAATCATTAATCATTTCAACACAATACCCACACATTATACTGGCACAAACTGCATGTAAAGAGGCATGATGTGGTACAGTTACAAAAGATATCTCTTTTAAAAAATCAACTTTCTTTTTTGGAGGTGATGTCGGGTATGCTCTCTCTCCCCCCATCTCTTCAAACCATACATTTACCCATCCGCAGTATCTCAGCAGCAGGGGTGCTGGAACACTTTTCAGAGTGGGGTGGTGTCATCAATGTCACATCAATTAAGGGGTTGTGAAAAATTAAAGCATTAGGGAACACACGCAGCAAATGAGACATGCCGTTTTAGCAGAAAAATGGTGGGTAAGTGCCAAGTGGTCAAATAACAAAAGCATCGTGTTGTAGGGTACTAAAATGTACAGAGAGAACATTGTACAAGGCCTCTAAATTAGCATCAGGTATGGCATTTTACTATTAAACACATCTACAGAGCACACACACGATCGTGTGGAAATTGGACTTCTCCACATATTTATCATGTGTGCATCACACAAGAAAAGTGCCTTGATTTTGATTGTATTCAAATCTTTCTTTCCACCAAACGTCAGAATTACAAAAAAGTGCCTCCTTATTACTTTTTTGTGCTGATACATTCAGAAATATTTGTACATTTAGTTTACAGTTATTTACATTTTGTTGTGTTAGAAAACATTTGAACCTTGCTGTACTGCTGGAAGATTGCCATTTGGTTCACATTCTAAAATTCCCTTTCTTTCAAATTAGTGAAAGAAAAAGTAAACGCCAGTCTGTATAGTAGATAAACAGAAATTTGTCAGGAGACATTGTCCAGCACTTGACCCCTGTCTTTGAACTCTCAGCAAATGCCACAAGATAAACACAAATTTTAAAAGCATCTTTTGGCTAATCCTGCTTCTGAGTTCCTGCAAGGTTATTATGAGGGGGCTGCAGCATCCATCACACTCTTATTTCCAGCACCTCTGCTCCTCAAGGTATAATAGGGCACACATATTACACAAGCCATTCCTGAACACACTTCTGGGGTCATCAAGTCACGATTCATATGTTTGACAGTAAAGGAGTGGGGTGCTGTTGTACGCCCCAGAAGTTATGTGCAAGATTGTCATAGCCTGTTGTGAGTTGTACAACATTGCCATATGACAGGGCTTACATATATATGTTCACTCTGACTTACGGCCACATCCAGGGACCCAGGGTGGAGCCCAACACAGAGATCAGGATATACAGGCACAGGATCAGCTAGTCCAGTGGCTCTTAATTGTTTGACTAATGTGGACCACCATTTAATCATTACTGGAGTTCAGGGACCCCAAGTCAATCATTATTGGGATCTGTAATAAACCCCCATTGAGTCATCACTGCAAGCCGCGTAACCTGGCCTAAGCATTTTCTATGATTTGAAATACAAAATAATACACACAAAATACAGAAACAAGCATTCACCACATAAATACACACATGACTAAATATTCAATGTAATTCACAAATATAAAAAGAGCAACATTTGAATTTTAATGGGAAGGTTGGAGCTGTTGTAAATTCATTTGAGGCCACTCATTAGCCATACTCTGTTCTGTTTGATGCACTTACACTGCTCCCACAAATCAATATGAAGATACTAGCTTAATTTTTAGCCTTGAATTTTAAATTTGTTCACATTTACAGAATGATTTAAAATGTACAGTTTTAAATTTTGCTTCTTTATTTATACTCTATTAATCTGTTAACATTATTTAATTTACTAAGCACTCGCGGACCACTGAATAGTGTTTGCAGACCCGCAGGGGTCCCCAGATCACAGGTTAAGAACCACTGGGCTAGTCAACTCATTTTCTCTTGAGCAGCCTGTTTGGTTACTGCAGTTCTGTGGTTGGACAGTCTCTTGTCAATGATGACTGGTGGTGTCTAATACACTGTCTATACATACCATACTGAGACAACTCTCTTTACTTCAAATAATGTTTCCTACTAAGTGCTGTCTAGTGAAAAAAAGGTTGTCTGTATATGTTCCTGTACATTATAACACTAATCTGGACCAACATTTAACCATAATATTTCACGTACTACACTCATGATTTAGAGCAAACATTATAAAATTATAAATAACCACATATATATTAGGTCCAGAAACCATACCTGCTTACATTTATTTACTGTTTTGCTGTTCACATTTGTAGGTCTTGTACTACGTGCACAGGTCTACCTACCGCATACAGAGCCTCTGCCCTGTGTGCAGAGGTTCTGCTGGGCAGAAATTGTGCACTCAGTGTCAAGATCTTAACCTACCATAAATACAGGAAGAGGAATTTGATCATTTTGCTTTCATTTTTAACCATCCGCTCGCCCAAGCAGCAAAGGTGTCCTCTTTTTCAGAGTAGGGGAAGCACAGGTGTCAGAGGAGGCTCTTGCAGTACATAAAACTCTCTCTAACGCAGACAGGCAGAGTGCACGCCATTCAGGATGGTGATTACTTATGTCAGTTGTTGACTTACACCTTGGTTTCCAAGGTGTCTATTAAGCTCAGCAAGCCTGGTTATTGATATCATAAGCACACCAGCTCACACTTACCTTTTTAATGACATAACCAAGCTTTTCAATGTATAGAATTACTGATATCAAATAACATGTCTGATATCAATATACAAACATTATGGTGCTCATTCTGAGTTTGGTGGTCACCGGACTGCTGCGGTGGAGGAGGCGGTCACACCAGCGTGGGCCCAGCGGAGAAGACCGCCATATGATGACCATGGCGGTGATCCCACCGCAACACAGCCAAGGTTCTGCCAGTACCACCGGTGCGGTCCGACCGCCGCTGACGGCGACAGCCGTCTCCAGGCCGGCAGGGACCAATTCACCGCCCTCCATATTATGAGTCATCAGACCGCCAGGATTTTCGGGGCGGTATGACTGCCACGAAAAGCCTGGTGGACACTGGCAGCATAAAAGGAGATACTCACCTCCAGGTACACAGAAGCGTCCGCAGCCTCCAAGGAATCGGAACTAGAAGTCTTCCTACTGCTGTGTCTCACCATACACCTCCAGGACCAGCGACGATGAAGAAGATGACAACCTTAAGTACCTCCACCTAACACAGACTGGAGGGAAGGGCAGTATTACACACCCACACACAACCGGCACGGACAGCGACAATCACACACACATACACAAACAAATGACCGTATCAACACACACATCTACATACACACACACTAACTACACAGACAAATACCATTCACACAGCACACCGCACAAGCACACCACTGTCAAACACATCCATACACAACATCCCACAATCACACAACAACACAAACACACAAACGCATTGTCAGAAAGGAACATCGAACAACTCCACCTGACAACACATACTGGCAGCAATATGTAGCAACAACACACAATCAAATAAATAGCACAGACATCCAAACAAGGATTCAGGTGACACAACAAGTACAACCAACATACAAAGGACATCACAGATGCATCACTATACACACAGACTCACACACCACTACCAAACAATGCCACACACAACCATAACAACACATCACAACAAGCATGTTGTACAAGTCATCAACCCAGCGCATGCTGCAACACAGATACATCCCATACACATGCAACACAAACATCAAAGAATACAGATATAACACAACCATGTTGAAGGGAATCCAGGACAATTTTTCAAGCTTGACATCCACATCTATGTGGGCAGATGTATTGAATAATTAAAATTAAGTACAAGTGAGGACTACTGGCCAGTCCAGCAAATATCTTATGTGCCCTAGGCACATTGGGCACAGGCACATGCCCCAACTTCACTCCTGACTGCAAATTGGCCTCCACATGGCAGGGGCATGAATGGGGCAGGCAGGCACCTCAGGGGTGGGAGCAGGGGTGGGGGCAGTGGTGGGGGCTTGGAAGGGGGGGTCATTGGGTTTAGATTTGAGAGGGGGGTTTAGGCTTAGATTTTGATTGTGGGGCAGGGGGTTTGGATCTTGGGGTAGAAGTAGGCACCTTAGGCTTTGAAGGGGGTGGTTTCTTTGCAGGGGGAAGGGCATGGGCACTAATAGGGGCAATGGGAGGACTAGGAGGTGGAAGGACTGGGTTGAGGCAGGGAGACATGACACTTAGGCGCATCAGGAGATGGGACATGAGCAGGGAACAGGTCAAGACTGACAAGGAAAACCTTTTTAGGTACACAGGGGCGGTCATGGGTAAAAGGTTTAGGAGTGGAGATAGAGGGAGTGGTTGCAGGAGGTGTTGGTGTGAAGGATGTGGATGCATGTGTGTGCAATGTGTGCTTGTGTCTGGTGAGTGTATGTTGGGTAGGTGAGTGAGGGCATTTATGTTTTTTGGGAGGAGAGGGAGAAGTGATGGAGGGAGATGGTATGCACGATGTGTGAGTGTATGTTGGGGTGGTGGATGCAAGTAAGGTGGGTGTGCTCCATCTGGTCGTGAAAGTTGTTGTGGTAAGTGTGGATGTGGTGTGTGGGGTGGATGTCTGCAGGTCTGCGCTTGTGGTGTCTCTGGGTATTACAGGACTGGTGGCAGGATCAGGGAGTGATGATGTAGTGATAGCAGGTGTGAGTGGTGGCATGACTGTGATGAAGGAGGTGGTGGAGAGACAATGTAGGGAGTGGCTGTTGTTGTGTCTGCAGGTGTGTGTTGACTGTGTACATGCTTTTGGTTTGTCCTGTGGTGCCTGTATTTGTCTTTGCACACCTTGTCTGTTGTAGTGGGTGAATGCTGGTCTGTATGTGTACTCTGGATGGATGACGGGAGAGGGGTTTGGATTGGGCACAGGTAGCTGGAGGAGGACGTAGACGAAGGGACACTGGCTTCCATCAAAGAAGAGGCCAGAGCATGAAATGATCTCTGCAGGCCAGCCAAGGCACTGTGAATGCCTTCCAAGTAGGCATTACTTTGTTGCATCTGGGATGCCAGTCCCTAAATGGCATTCACAGTGGTTGACTGCCCCACAGAGATCGACCTCAGGAGGTCAATAGCCTCCACACTGAGGGCAGCAGGGCTGACTGGGGCAGGAGCAGAGGTACCTGCGGTGAAGGAGACACTCACCCTCCTGGGTGAGCAGGCATGGGCAAGTGGGTGGGGAGCTACAGGGAGGGCGGTGTTGGTAAAGGGGGTGGTGGACAAGTATGGTCCTGGGATCGACCCAGATCGGTCTGCCACCACCAGCGAGTAGCCATTGGAGGAGGAATCCGATAATGTACCTGTACCGGTCTCCCCCGTGGTGCTCCCCTCGCCCTCCGTCCCACTGGTCCCTTCGGTGTTGGTGGACTCTGCCTCCTGGGTCCTGTGGGCTGCAGCTCCCCACTCGCTGGTGCCCCTTCTCCTTCGCCTGATGATACTGATGCACACAACGATAGAAGAGGACAGGGAAAGAGGGTGGGAGAGAAAGAAAGGGAGGAAAGGGTCAATAATTACCCATCTAGTTCACAATACCAACAAGTTATCTCCTCCTCTGGCGTGGCAAGGAATGGCTATGATACATTGTCCCCAAATATTGGTCATGAAGACACAACCTAATATCCAAGCTGTTACCTCTTAGTTCCAACAAAATGACTAGTTTGGACATGCTGCAGTCTGTCATCAGTCGTTCAACAATGGCAAAAACTACCAACTACTCACATATACTTGCCAATCTGACACTTTTGAATTTTTTTTAAATTTCCTGGCTAAGTAAATTGCACACAAGACAATAGGACAGGTCAGTAAAAGACTCATGGTGTACAGAAGTCCGTGGACAATGCAATGATTTCACAGTAGAAGTTCCATACTCACAGGACTCAAAACCCAATATCTTCCCTAACTAGATGACAGTGGCTATCTACAGCAGACTCAGGGATTGGGAATTAAGGTTTGGTAATCACTCAACATAGGAGTGTGTCTAAACATAACTGGACAAGGAGGTATAGCACCAACAAATTTCTGCTTGCATGGCATTTAAAAACTAACTTGCACCACTTCTAAACAGTGGAAGTAATAACCAGGACTATAATCTCATCTAATTAGTACCTGAGTAATCTAACTGACACAATAGGAGCTCATACAACTGATATTAAACAGTCTATACTCACCCCATTGTGGCTGCTGTGCTGCCCTCAAGGGCCCGTCTATCTCCGGGTAGGCCACTGCGAATATGTGGGCCATTAGGGGGCTCACGGTCCGACGGGCACCCCTGTCTCTTTGGGAGGACGTCCCACCTGGGCCTCCGTGGTCTTTCTGGGCCCAGCGTCTGAGGTCCTCCCACCACTTTCTGCAGTGGGTGCTATGCCGTCTATGGACCCCAAGGGTCTGCCCTTGCTTGCGATGGCTTTCATAACCTGTTTCTGATGGGCGCTGACCTGCATGGGAGACACAGACATAAAGAAATATTCATGTAGATATACAGTACACCTACAGCAGTGGCCTACACACAGCATGTGCAGTCCACAATACGCCATTATCATTCATACAACACAATCCCAGCAATCAATTATGCCATGTCAATATTCACACACGTTTGCCATCAAACACCACCCTAGCTGATAAGTATTCCACATTGTACTGACCTGTTTATCTGGAGCCCCATACAACTGTCCATACAGGGGTAGGACCCCTTCTACCAGTTTCTCAAGTTCCTCCAGGGTGAAGGCTGGGGCCCTATCTCCTGCAGGACGTGCCAATGTGGCTTCCAGATACAAAACACAGCAGCTCACGCAGTGGAGGGCTTGCTTGCTCGAGTGTCAGGAGTAAAGTCATCTGGGCTATAGAAAATGGCGGTCACGGCCGCCGCGGTCATGACTGTCACCGCCGGCGGTGATCATCATTGGCCCCGTTTCCCATAGACATCAATGTTAACCAATGAGGAGTTGCACGGTGGTTCCGACCGCCTCCCGCCATGATGACTAACGCCAGCAGAATGAGGTCACTTCCATCTGTCCTCTGCATGCAGGACAGGCGGCTGCCATTTTACATATTTTTTAAGATATCTATGTCATCCTAGTGCGTCATAGTTTGATGTTGATCACTAGTTGCTTGATTTACGATGTCAACTTATGTGAACTCACTAGTGAAGTGAGTGTCACCTGTCAATATGTCTGATGTATTGTCTTTTCATTGTGTGGACGTTTGTTCACTGTATCTGACTTAGGGACGAGTTTACTGTGTCTGACTTCCATCTCTATACAGACCTCTTGTGACAAGTATAGTAATGGGATTTACAGCCAGGATGTTGAAGTTGTGTAGTTTGTGATAAACTGTTTCCCTGTGTCAGGTTTCAAAAAACCTTACATGACTTGTCCTGTTTTCACTTCTATGGTGTACTTTAGTGACAACAGTGTAACAGATGTCCTGAAATTTGTTCTGCCTATGTCTAGATACCACCCAATGGGGAGATTGAGAAATGCATTGGTCTACCGGCCCCTAGTCGACCTTTATATCATGGAAGACAGACACATTATACAGACCTATTGTCTGAACCATTAGACCATCAGGGAACTGTGTACCCAGTTGGAGCTGGATCTCCTGCCAGCCATACGTAATCCCTGTGCCATCCCACCAA
Organism: Pleurodeles waltl; assembly: GCF_031143425.1. Lineage (NCBI taxonomy): Eukaryota > Metazoa > Chordata > Amphibia > Caudata > Salamandridae > Pleurodeles > Pleurodeles waltl. The sequence continues at coordinate 1,170,601,310 of NC_090447.1, read as the reverse complement.
GAGTACAAGGTGTTGTCTGTCTGTGGGACTGGCTGCAGGAATGTCACAGCTGATGTTCAGTTTAGTGTTACAGGGTGTACTGGATGCCTTGCTCAAGCACTTGAACAGCTGCATCAGGTCCCCCCAACATGCTGATCTGTACACTGTGAAGTCTGCCTTTTATGACATTGCACATGTTCCACATGTAATAGGGGCCATTGATGGCACCCACATCGATTTGGTTCCTCCCAGGGCCAGTGAGCAAGCCTACAAGAACAGGAAGAATCACTTTTCGATCATTGTGCAGGTGGTGTGTCTTGCCGACCATTACATATCCCATGTGACAGCAAAGTTTGCGGAATCTGTACATGATTCTTACATCTTGAAGAACAGCAGTGATGTAGTGACTACAGAGAGAGAGGGCCTGGCTCATTGGTGAGTGTACCACTGTCTATGTCTAACGTCTATGCTACTTCACTTCATAGTCAGCTCCATGCCTCTCATGGTTCTCTAATGATTTGTACCTTTGTGCACACAGGTGACTCCAACTACCCCAACCTGCCCTGTCTCCTGACACCAGTGAGGTACCCTCCAACAGAATGGTAGGACAGTTACAATGAGGCTCACAGCCAAATAAGGCTTGTAATCGAGAGGACATTTGAGCTTCTGAAGGCACAATTCAGATGCCTAAATGTGTCCGGTAGTGCCCTACAGTACAGACCCCAGAAAGTCTGCCAAATCATTGTAGCATGTTGCATGCTACACAATCTTGCCCTGAGAAGACACATTCCACTGTTAGATGAGGAGGATGTGGCTGCTGGACCAGTGGCTCAGGCTGATGACTTTGGAACTGATGAGGAAGCAAGTGAGGAGGATGCAGCTAACTCTAGGACTGAGTTCATTCAGCAATTTGTCAATGAATGGCAGGTATGTGTGGTCTAAAGTTAATGGAACCCCCTGTCTGCCTAGTGATATTGTCCTTCCTTGTGTTTGGCATCAGGGGATATGAGTGCAATACATCTGTGTTATGCATTTTGATGGGATGCTGATTTACCATCAGGGAAGGTGTAACTGCTATACTCCCAAAGCCATGTGGTACTTGCTGTTGGCATGGCATGACTTCAGCATAGGGTTCCCTCTGTTGCATGGTTTCAAGACTGCAACTTGGATGTGAATGGTCTGGCCAAATCCTGTCACATAACAGTCCAGCTACCCATCCGCACTGTTCCCAAAGCTGATGTCTGGTACCTACCTGTTTTAGACATTGCAAGATAGGTTTTCTGTTGGTGATGTTAGCTATGAGGAATAGTTACTTTACTCTGCATGTGTGTGACCTACAGATCTACTTTGTAGATATGTGGTGACCTCCCCACTACAACATGATTTCTGTGGATTGCATTATGTTCTGTATGTGTATTGGATGGGCAACATGGGAGACATCATTGAAGGTTTACCCCACCTTGTTCTATATTCAGGTCAAATGTGTGGTTACACTCTGCTTTTGTACATGACTGTTGGCACCCTTGGCATAGGATTGCAGGACGGGAAGGATGTCATGACACACCTGCTGACATTTCTGCCACATCTGTCAGACTTACTGACACCTATATGTGCATTTCTATGTATATCTTTCACATTAAATAGTACTGGTGGCAGTGATGACACATAAGCCATTACTGTGCTGAAATGTGTTTATTGTGATTCAAAGTGCATTTGCTGAGGAGTGGGGTCATGGGGTTTGAAAGCATCAGAGAAGGTAGCCTAGCGGTTGGTTTCACAGGTCCAGTCTCCAAGGACCAAGGGGAAATGGAATGTTGGCAGTTGACAGTCAACTAGGCATCTCAGTGGAACATAAGGTAGATTGTTCAGGAGAGGGATCACCTCCAGGCGGTGTTTTTGGTCTTGGCCTCAGATCCTCCAGGATGCCTGAATGGGTGATCATATTTGCATGGGGGATCGTCAGCTGCAGAGGCAGGGGTGCTACTAACCTGTGGGTCTTCTGGCTGGGCCTCCCTTGCAGTAGCTGTGGCAGATGTAGATGGCACAGGTGTTGATTGGCTACTGGTAGGGGCCTGCTGGTGGGTGGAGGATGCACGCAGGATGCTGGTGAGTCCAGTGAGCACACTACAAATGGAGGCCATGGTGGCATTGTGTGCCTGACACTTCTGCATGGCCTCCCGGTGGTATTCCCTCTGCAAGGTTGTCAGTATTTGACCCATCCTGTCCTGGGAATGCTGGTATGCTCCGAGGTCTCCTGGCCAGTCATATCCCATTGGTGCTCCACCCCTTGACCCACAGTTGCCTTCCCACTGCCCCTTGCCCTCTGTGCCTGTGACCCTGGCAAAGTGGACCTTCATCGTCTTGGATGTTAGGGTTCGCATCAGGTCCCTGTACTGTGGGACACACTGTAAATTGATCTGTCCTTGGGACACAAGTTTGGGAAGGAGGGGTTTCCTATGCTGTAGAAGCCACAGAGGTGGGGGACTCAGATGTGGGCAGGGTGAGGCTGGTGGCGGTGGACTGAACAGTCATCACGGATGGGCCAGGTGAGGTATCCCGTTCTGGACTTCTGAGGTTGTAGTCCTCAATTGGGCCTATTCCAGGGGCTGACTGACTTTCTACGGCATCCTCTGCTGGGTGGCAGTAGTAGCGATACCTGTGGATGGAAAGGAAGTGTTACATTGTTGAAATGTACTTGTTGTTCACATGGTTGTTTGCAGTCATAGCCTTAACATGTTTTCCAGTGATGGTAATGACAGCAGCTTGAACACTGGCAATGTTTAAGGGCTGATGGATGGTGTTGTTGTATGCTTGTAGTATAGAAATTTGTGGTCATCAATTCTGTCATTGCCATATACTAGTGAGCAATACAAGTATCCTATAGGTAAAGGGGGTGACATAGTTATAGCTGCAGGTGTCCTAATGTGTAGTGGAATTTGAAGTTATACAAGAGAGGGAAGTGTTGGTAGTTGTAGTACTTGCTACAGTGGGAGATATCCTTGCACTTGGTGGGCCTGTGTGGGATTAGTGGTAGTGGGGAGGTGTGGCATGCAAGGGAGGGTATTGGATTCAGGGTAGATTGGTGCACGTATGGATGCAGTGAGGGGGTGTAAGGGTGGTGGGGGTACATGCTGTGCAGGAGTATATGGTGCCCGGGGAGTGTTGGTGACTTACCAGAGTCCAGTCCCCCTGGTATTCCAGTCAGGCCCTCTGGGGGAGGAGGTGGGGGTCCACTGCCAGTTTTGTTGATGGCTAACTGGTGTCTTGCCGCCATGGACTGGACCTTCCCCCGTAGGTTGTTCTATCTCTTCCTGATGCCCTCCCTTGTGCGTGGATGGTTTCCCACTGAGTTCACCCTATCGACGATCCTCTGCCATAACTCCATTTTCCTGGCTATGGATGTGTCGCATAGGCTCTCATTATTCCAATGAGACTACTGGATTTTGGGCGGCAGAATCACTTGCTCTGTGGGGGACTGAGTCTAAACTCACTACAAGTGATACCTGTCAGCCTTATCCAGGTTTTGCTCTGGCTAACTAGCAGTGCCTCATCTCTACCCAGGAGTAGGGATGATTGGGCAGCCGAGTGCATGACACAATTGACTCCTCAGGGAAATTGTGGTCACTCAGATCGCATCCGTTTCTTTCAGTTACATTGGTCTCACATATACAAGGACAATCAGAAGCAGTATATGTTTCAATAAAATTTTAATGAAGCAACTGCATCTTAGATAATAAAGCATGCACTGCAATAACTAGGACGATGAAGCATGACAGGATTAAAATTGTGACAAGGAGGGTAAAGCATAAAACTAACACTACCATATTGTCACTAGAATCTTTCAGGTTCCCCTGGGAAGACATCATTCCTCATACCTGAGCAAGAGGCCTGTAGTCTACGTAAGCAGCTGTAGCAAAGCACTCAGCAATCAGCATACAGTCGTGGGCATCTGGCTGTCATCTCCCTCCAACGTGTATGGGACAGAGATGTGTTTTTATAATAAAACAGCTGATGTTCCAAGAAAGAATCCCTACGTAAGAGTGTGTATGTTTCTATGAACACTAGAGACAAAGCGTTACTGCGTTTGCCAGCAACCTATCTTACTCCAGTCTTGAGAAAAGCACAGAGTGAAAAAAAATGTCTTGTTTAAGAACACAGTGCTGATCTAGGCAAAGAACAGCTAGATAGAGAGAAATAAAACAAGACTGCAAAATGTGGCTATTGTGAAAATAATGAAACAAAGCTGTCTAGGTAAGAGTGCACAGCGGCAGGCCTAGTGTGCTTAAAATAATGTGTATGGAGCTATAACTAAAATGGCTACACAACAGATGTTTGCTGTACCTGTGCTCCGAACAGTTGTAGCTCCACTCTAATGATTTTGTCTACCATAGCGCTCAACTCCTCGTCTGTGAATCATGGGTTTTTCTGTCATGACATGGTGGATGTGTTGTGGGTGGTGGGGTGTGTAATGTGCAGGGTTGTGGTGTGCTGTTTGGCCCGGTGGGGTTGTATGGTTCAGTGTGCTTGTGGTATGTGATGATTGTGTGCAGTGGTGACATGGTTGTTGTGTTCAGCAGTGCAATCGTATAGTGTGTGCTGCGTGTTAGGTGTGGTGGTGCCTATGGTATCCAGGTGCAGTGTCTTCTATTTGTGCGTTCTTTCCTTTCTCTGTGAAAAATTCAGGATGCAAGGGGCTGTGGGTACATGTGGTGGGGTGTTTTATAGTGCAGTGATCAGGTGTGTGTGGTGTGTGTATGTGTGTCAGGTATTGGGTATTCGTACTGTCCAGTGTGGTGCTGTGTTCTGGTTGAGTTGAGTTTTTGACCGCAGCGGTTCAGACCGCCAATGGATTAGTACCATGCCACGACCGATGTGCTAATTTGTGGTTCATAATTTGGAGGGCGGTATGTTGTTAGCGTGGCGGTGTGGGTGGGGGACTGCCTCTCTCCCACTGTCATTCAGGCTGGCAGTGTCGGATTTGTGGCTGTTTTTAATACGGCGTTGTGATACCATCAACACTGGTGGCCTTTTGGTCTTCTGTAAAGACCGCCAAACTCGTATTGAGGGCCCATATTTACGTCTGCCCACATAAACCATCTTTGTCACGCTTGATATGCCTGACAGTATGGTAAACTGGTATTCCAAATTCTAAGTGAGCATCTCACATCCATATCTTTGCTTCCATCAAAATGAATTAGAACATCTACCAAAATATAGGGATGAACCATCCACAGTGAAAGGTATGCCTTCCTTGACTGACTTAAACCCAAAGAATTTAAATCTTTTTTTTTAAAACACAAATTAATTATTGTTAAGAATGATTGTTGGTACAGTTAATGCAAAAACTAAAATTATGCCCACTTCTAATTGATTTTTAACAAATATTTATATGTTACACTAAGTTAAAAGTATCCTTTTTTTTTAATACTTTGCTAAACAGATGAGAACATTATCAATATTTTAAAAATTCTCAGGTATGTGAAAATTGTTTTATATCTTGCACACATTCATGTTTTATCATAAATGTTTGTTATTGTATTTTTTACTGTCCAGCAACCATGTACAGGCTGATCGGGCCATAATTCAAGCCTTAGCTCAACAATTTAGATCTTCACGTTTGCTAGACGTTAGAAATCAAACTGCCATCTCAACTATTGTAAAGATAATGGCAGTGTAACATTTCTGTGCAACTGGCTCCTTCCAGCCAGTTAGCGTCTCCAATCGGATGTTTCAGCTGACTTTTTCTGCTGTCCTCAAATTTCCTACAGATATTGCTACAGATATTGCTACAGACAGACTTCTATGGTTTAGAGGGCATACATGTTATTGGTGCTGTAGATAGAACTCACATTGCATTGCTGCCTCATCATGACTGGGAGCAAGGGTACCACAACCAGGAGCATATCCTCTTCATCAACGTGCAGGTGGTTTATGTACCCGATTTCTACATCACCAGTGTGTGCATAAAATGTCCTTGCTCAACCCATGATTGCTAGTGCTATGCAACGGCTGCATACCAAAACAAACGGCAGACGTTGCAGAAATGAGGATCTGGCTTGTTGGGAAGTGACAACATGAGTTTTGTAGGGATACTATTTGCTCATTGTTGCATCCAGATATACTTAAAATTATGTTTGCATTTTGATGTATAGTTTTTGGGAACTCAGCGTAATCTAATCACTTGGCCTTTCACACCACTGCAAAACCCAACAATGCCAGTGGAATTCTGCTTCAATAAGGCCCATGTGAGTTCACATTGGTGTGTGTAGTGGGATTTTGGGCTTCTGAACTTCTGATTCCGGTGCCCATACAAGTCTGGAGGGTCTTTCTTCTACTTTGCAGGGAAGGTCTGTAAAATAGTTTGTATGCTGCACAACATGCCCTACACAGAAACACACCTTTTATCTCTGATGATGATTACCAATGGGAACTCCAGGGTGATGTTTTTGAGTTGTGACAGCAAGATTACTTTGATGAAGATGAAGGCACGGACCCCATTTGACCTCATTTGTGAACTCATTGAAAACATATTTGCCTGATGGTAAGTGCATTGAAGTTCAATAACAATATACAGCTACAAAATGTACATATCCTCTTTTCAGTGCTTAGATAAAACAAAAGTGTTGAATGTTTTTACATATTTAGAAAAGATGCCTTTTGAAAATAATGATGTCCCTTTTGTTCTTGACAGGAGGGTGTGGATACTTGTGTCTGCTTACAGAAAAATGCATAAGAGATGTAAACAGAATATGAAAATAAGAATTTACGTGAGCAAATTAGCCAGAACAAATTATTGCAAGATAAAGCTGAAATCTACCAAGCTATTACAGGAGTATCTGACTTTTCACATTCCAGTAATGAGGAGGTTAAAAAAGGTGGGAGCCAGTGTGAGCTGCATGAGCATAGCGTAGTTCATGCGCAGAGTATCGCACAATTTTTGTCGGGAGTTGAAATGCATTCTTTAAAAGATTACTCTGAGAAAAAGGTTTACGATGTTACCCGTATATTCAGACCACTTTTGCAGAGTACAATGTGTATAATTAATTCAGACAAGACACCGGTACTGTCGCAAAATGTGCAGTTTCTGGGAATTCAGTGGAATCCAGAACATAGAGAGATGTTGTTACAGGTAAAACTAAAGTTTTGGAGTTTGATACTATTTGCACTAAACAAGAGACACAGAGTTCCATGAATTTGTTTGATTTTTGGAAACAGTATGACCCTCGTCTGAGTACAATTTTAACCCTTTGGTACAAAGTAACTAGGAGAAAACATGAGTTTGAATGGAGTGAAGAGCAGCTGGGTAGTTTTGATTTGGCAAATGAAATAACTCAACAGACTTTAGACTTGTGTACAGTGCAAGAGGGAAACATTGAGTTACATGTAACTGTTCAGGGACAATATGCAAACTGGAGTTTGTGGCAGAAACAGGGGAGGACGAGGGTGCCCCTAGGAATTCAGACTAGAAAACTATCTGACTTTGTGGAGCGCTATACTCCTTTTGAAAAAACAGCTTTTGACTTCTTATTGGGCTCTAGGGAATACTGAGCAAATAACACTAGGTCATACTGTAATTCTGAGACCTGTAATATCAATCATGCAGTGGGTGATGAGTTCACCTAAATCTCACATGCAGATCTGGTACATACAAAACAGGGCTTGAGTAGGACTGTCAGGCACTATAGCCCTACATGGACAGGTGTCACAAGCCCCTGTACAGGATGAGGAGGGAGTGCAGGAGATACCACCGGTAAAAGAATCACCAGTGAAATGGAGTGCACCATTTGAATTCTTGTCCCCTGAGGATAGATAGCATGTTTGGTTCACTAATGGTTCATTCAAATACGTGGGTACTAAAAGGCATTGGAAGGCAGTGTCATACAATTCAGTTACTGAATATCGTTGTCTACCACAGGAAAAGGACAGAGTAGCCAATATGCAGAGTTGTACACTGTGTGTGAGGTCCTAAGGCAAAAGCTGCCTCAGACATGTAAATTTTACATTGATTCTTGGTCCAATGCCAATGGAATAACCATTTGGCTTCCACATGACATGTGCATAACTGGTTCATTCATTCAAAGGAGATGTGGAGCAAAGAATTGTGGCAGGAAATTTGGGAATTTTTAGAACAGAGTAAAGTCATAGATGCTCATTGTCCCATTGACTCATTAGAATGCTGGTTCAATCCCCTTGCAAACGTCAATGACAAAAGTTCAGAGGCAGAAGTGTCAACCCAGAATTCTGACTTGGAGGGGGTGGCTAAGTGGGCGCACCAGAAATGTGGACACCTGGGAGAAAAAGCCACTTACAGGAGGGCAGAGATTAGAGGGATGCAAATTTCCATGGATTTCATAAAAACTGTGATTTTGCTATGTCCTATTTGTCTGCACACACAACAGAGATCTGTCCCACAAACAGTCAAAGATCAATTGGGGAGAGGAAAGTTACCAGGACAGGTAGAAATCAAAGCTATTCTGTTAAATAGTGGAGAAGCTGATTTATTTATACAGAATGGAGACAGAATTGTCCAGCTTATCATAAGTGCAGTATATGAAGGATTGATAAGGAAGGGGACTGCCCCAGCTCTTCTGACAGTGCAAGGAAAGGGAAGTTCAGCAGATAAAAACCTCTGTGCTAAGGTGTGGGTTGAATCCCCAAATGGACCTCCAGAACCTACAGAAATTATAGCAAAGAGCCCCAATAACGTCTAATAACGATTATAAAACAAGAAACGGAGAGCACATTTCAGATGACAAATGTTATTTGCAAGAAAAGTCATACTTGTTTCTTTTACAGATCCTACTACGACTTGCCACTGACCATGAGTGTGCTGTGTGGTCTCCCTTCAGGCGTTTGCATGTGGGGTCGGGGGAGGGACCGCACCCCCAACTTGAACCTGATTAACATTTGTGCTCCTGCTGCTTTTAAAGTACAAAACCTTTGGATCCCTTTTGCACATATTGTGCTTCACAGATCAAAGTTCTGCATGGGATCAATAGAGAGTACCATGGATGTTCTGTCAACTTGTTTGATTACATTCTTCCACTTGAACTAACCCATGGCTTGTTATCATCTGATGACTGCTGCCAGTCTCATTAAGCAAAATTGCCAGTTGGCTGGCTGTTTTCGTGTGGAAACCTGACTTTCACTTACATTCCAGCAAACCTTTCAGATGGACCGTGTAGCTTTTCATGATTAGAACTCATGATGTTTCCATCTAATTCTACACCAACTTGCTATCCTAGAGACACTATTCAATCAGTTATTATCCCAATCAGAATATATAAGCTTCAGGCTTTTCATTGTAGGTGTGTCTGATTTAAAGGTTAATAAGATCAATACGTTAATCCACTTCCATTGCTTTCTAGTGATTGCTTTTATCATTTCATTATGTTGCTGTATACAATGCAAACCTGATTTGCTTCTGATGTTTTCTTTTTTTAAATAAGAAAAAAGTACACAAAGTCATTGATCAAAGAGTGGAAATGTAATGAAAATAGATGTTTTTGACCACTGACGTTGTGTTGCACTACTTTCCATATTAGTTGTTCAGTGTTCACTAATTGCAGATTACATTTTGTATTCAGTTTAGCTGCCTATTGGCTTTATCGTGGCGTTAGACGTTGCAGTTGAGAGAATGCAGTTGAGCTGTGTTTTTCCACATGCTAAACTGAGCTTGTTTTTCGTATTTCTTTCTCACCTAACAGTTAGTCGGTCACCATGATAAGAAAGTACAGTGCAGGGAATGGTGCGGCCTTGGGAGGAGAGCCTTGAGATCTGGCCAGTTTTCAACTTTTTCTTCCAACTCTGACCTACAGTAGCCAGCATGTTTGAATATTTCTCTTTCCTGGGAGGATTTTTTTCCAGAAAGCCCTTTCAGTTCTTTAAAGGTATAAAAAAAGGTGGCCCTGCTCAGTAGCGACGGAATTTCCAAGACCTCGGTCAGAATTAGACGTCAAATGCCTGACACCCACTTGTCCCGTGAGGGGGGATATCTCTTTCTCGCAGTTGAACGGGGTCATTTTCTTGCTGTCATGAGAAAGATGAAGAGCTTGGCAGGCCCTATGGTGATGAATTTTTACTTTATTCTTTGCTTTGCAATTATGCTATAATATAATCACATATATTTGCTATGTACATTGCAGTTGAGAATCATTTTTGATATATTTTCCTTTCATTGTTGTGACTATTTTTAAACGTGTGCTTTCGACCTAGTAATCTCCTTCATTTTTTAGGAACCTCGTGGTGAAATAATAATGTCTTCCTTGAACTGAGAAGTGCATTTCAGAGATTTTTGTCAGCTCGGTCATTAGTGAAAGCAAAACATTTTGGCGTAGTCGTCAGTCGAAAAAAAAAAAAAGAGGTTGGAAGTGCACGTTATAAAAGTGTAAATATGTTTTTGTTCAGAGAATTAAAGGAAGCGACGCAAAGCATGTTTGACACCTGAAGACATAATTACAACTATTGTCAGGGTGAACCTTCAAAGCTACTAAATTAACCAGAGCTCAACTCCTTGTAGGTATGGCGCCAAGCAGACAGGCTTAACTTAAGGCAATGTGTAAAGTATTTATGCAGTACCAAAAGAGTAATAAAGTCAATATTACAAACAAGAAAAGGCCAAACCATTTTTAAAAAATAGAGTAAATTTTAATGACCACAATGAGACCAAAATAAAAGAAAACAATAAGTGAATATAGGTATATTAACTTTTGAAGTTTAAGATAAATATAGCAGCTAAAAGAGTAAAGCACCAATTAAAGGGAGACCTACGTGCAATTTGAGACCAACCACAACAGAGCCCTGATTGGAAACACCAAGTTGATGCTCCTGCTGAAGCTCTTGAACTTTTGAGGTTTTTGTTGCAAATTGTTCAAAGTCCCAATGCAGAAAGTGTTTTTTTTCTTTTTTTTTGAGTTGCAGGGACCTATGAGCAGGACAAATCTGAAAATCAATCCAATGTCATGGAACTGCCAGTCAGATACTTTATGCAGCAGGTCCCTCTGAAGCTTTGGAGCGCTTGAGTATTTTTATTCAAAAACTTTTCAAGTCACAAAATAAAAAAGGTACTTTGTCCTTTTTTTTAAACAAAATGCTTACATTTCCACACTCTGCATTGGGACTTTTTGACTTCCAGAGTTCAATTTGGACCAATCTACGATGGTGTATCTGACCAGAGGTCTATTGCAGTCAGCCTCTATTCGTGCCTGGGTCCTGGTCTACCAATTCCAAAGACTAAAATTGGCGCTTTGGGCTGCATGGAGCTATTTTAACTTAAATCTTTAAAAACTCCATATCTCTGGTTTCTTTTGGACTTCCGTCATTTAGGTGTAATTTTTTTTAGTTTACCAATTTTAAACATTTGAGTGAGGTTTTTACTGTTCTGCATCTTTGACTTTTTCACTGTTTTATTTCTTGCTTTACACTTTACCTTTAAGACTCTCAGCTCTGTGCTTTAGCTACTGTAGGTTGAGCTCATGATTATATGGATGAAACCTTTGACTACACTTAACAGGTTAGTGTCTTCGTTCCTTGTGGCAGACTACAATCCACCACTATTAAAAGTTCACTTTCACATAGTGAATAATTACATGTATTTAGTAGTGACAAACATCATGTTTGAAATAGGTTGCCATTAGTGGCGAGTTAGAGAATATTATGCCAGAGTAGAAATAGGATGTGTTGGTTAGGTTTAGAGGAGTATTAGACATACCAGTCTCCACTCCACCTGTAGTTCTTCCAATGCCTTCAGTGTATAGAATGGACAACACCTTCTCCTCCCAGGGCATGAATTTAAGGATTTGAGGGGCTAGGGAAAACCACCACCATTTGCCAGGGCATCTCAGTGTCCCCTGGAAGTGAGGGGATGTACCATACCCTGCAGATTGTTCCAGGCCTTGCCGATATCCTACTGTTAGCACCTTGTGTTGGAGGCAACATGTACCTTATCCACTACTCTGTCCTACATTTACCTTCTCTGTCTCATGGTTACTGTCTTGACCAGGGTTCCAAACAACTGTGGCTCAACCTTCACTGTCTAATCCATCATAACTGATAAATCTTTTTCTGAAAATCTAGAAGGGTTTCTACCAGACATTTTGGTTAAACACAAAAGAAAAAGGACTCAAGTGGATCTGGTACTGCTGATGTGATATAATAGTGGTAAATGGTTTGTGTGGTTAGAACAGTACATTTTGCAGTGTGAGGTGGAAGTTTGATTGATAAGTTAATATACAGCAGCTGTATGTGTGTTGGCTGATCCGTTTGTGAATATGACAGGTGCATTCACAGTCTGATAATAAGTCCAATATTGATGCACTCAGTTGTGAGGTTCCCCTCATCCAACTCCGATGGCAGACAGCTCTAAATATGGTGGACAGGTGTATGACATCCCAACATTGACAGAGTCCGATGATGGACTTGGAAACTGATGACAGAGTATTGGGTATTGGCTGACAGACCCCACTCTGTCATGACAAATGGGGGTCCTTCATCACCATCTTTAAATATGGTGGATGGTCAGCCTGACGGGTTTCTCCATGATTCAGGAACTGCATCCTATAATCCAAACTCTAAATCAGGCCCATAGACTCCTTTGAATTGCATGGTTACTTGCATGCATAACTACTTAGTCCCAGAAAAGTTCATCTTGCAAAGCACCAAATTTGGAGTCAAGAGGTCATATATATATTTTTCTGCAGTCTCTCAGTTAGACTCTTATGCCCTTTTTCTCCTGATATTTTTCTAAAACACTTTATCTGCATATCTCATACCTCATCCCTTTCCTCTTCGGCACCCTCTTCCTCTCTCTCCTGCATATACATCATTGCATCTCCTTCCTCTCGCCTCCACCAAACACAACTTATCTGCTCACCTGTAAGCACTGTCTTTTCCTTATCTCTCACCCTGGCAATACTTTGAAAGCTGTATACCTTCTTCACAAATGTTCACATAGAATCACAATTACAACTGGCACACACAATGATTGTTCTCTGTGGACTCTGCAGAGATGCAGAGGATTCAATGAGCATGTATTCTGACCCCCTTTATGACCCACTGATGTGACCTGAGGAATTCACTCTGCCTTCAGCTTGAATTCTACAGCTCTCACCACAGCCCAATATAAACACCCATCTATAACCTGAACTCACACAGATATATAGAGGCGAATCTTTTGACAGTATGCACCATACATGAGTAGTATGTTTCATGCAAAAAAATCTACAGAAATACAACATCCTGAAAAACTCAAATAATCTTAGGTTTTCAAGAGTAAGTAAAATGTGAAGTGCAAACAGTAACAAGGTTGCTGTTCCTGGGCTGAGATGCCAATGTCTGTTTTGACTGGCTGCAGCTGTCACCCAGTGGTGGGGCATTTCATAGAAGAAGCAAGGCAGTTACAGCAGTGGCATAGCCATTGTGTCATTGGCCACAATGCAGGGAAGTAAATGGGCCACCTGGCCATTCCATCTGCTAAACTAGTGGAAGCCATTTGAAATATAGACCAGTCGATGTGATCAGCTCAACACAACACGGAGGTAAACAAATTGTCTTTATGCATTTTTGTTGTAATTGAAGTAATCCTGTAAGCATTGATGGTGCTGATTGCTCAGTTTAATTTGCAGCAACAATTGTGTTTTAATTTTTTTTACCACTTCTGCCGTTCCTTATTTTAGTGCAATGGAAATACTGCTGCTGATAAATTATTATACATGCATCTATAACCTGAACTCACACAGATATATAGAGGCGAATCTTTTGACAGTATGCACCATACATGAGTAGTATGTTTCATGCAAAAAAATCTACAGAAATACAACATCCTGAAAAACTCAAATAATCTTAGGTTTTCAAGAGTAAGTAAAATGTGAAGTGCAAACAGTAACAAGGTTGCTGTTCCTGGGCTGAGATGCCAATGTCTGTTTTGGCTGGCTGCAGCTGTCACCCAGTGGTGGGGCATTTCATAGAAGAAGCAAGGCAGTTACAGCAGTGGCATAGCCATTGTGTCATTGGCCACAATGCAGGGAAGTAAATGGGCCACCTGGCCATTCCATCTGCTAAACTAGTGGAAGCCATTTGAAATATAGACCAGTCGATGTGATCAGCTCAACACAACACAGAGGTAAACAAATTGTCTTTATGCATTTTTGTTGTAATTGAAGTAATCCTGTAAGCATTGATGGTGCTGATTGCTCAGTTTAATTTGCAGCAACAATTGTGTTTTAATTTTTTTTACCACTTCTGCCGTTCCTTATTTTAGTGCAATGGAAATACTGCTGCTGATAAATTATTATACATGCAAACAGACCTTATTTAGGCGGGAGACTCCAGGTTTTTAAAGGAAAAGAAATGTTCTTAGATTAGCTGCCTTCCGCCTGAAAATGCCCATGGTTTAATATATGTCAGTGTGGAAAATACACTCCCCCTATTATGTTTTCAAAATCTCCCACTTTCCCCTTGTAAAATATTGGCATGTATGGTAGATCGCTGCTATATTTTATGGTAAAAGGGGAGTGACTGCAATGTTTCCATAGTTTAGTACCACTTTTATTTTAATTGCGGAGTGAGGCCCACCAGTGTACAATAATTAAGGTAAGTAACAGTAGCAAGTCTGATTGCTGTATCATATGTTGTGCTTCATTAACTACTTGACTGTGACAAGTTGAACTAGAAATACAAGGTACATAATTTTGGCAAAAAAGTCTGAGAGATGTGGCATTTAAAATGTAACAATCAGTTGATGTGCATGAGAACTTAGTGATGTGTGATATTTGTGATTTACTAGATTCTAGAGATAGAATGAAAAGATACACGTAACAGTAAGTTTGCCAAATATGTTTTTACTGTCACCACAACCAGTATTTGCCATGAATTCTGACCCTTTAACACAAACCATCAATATTAATTTATACATATTGTTTGCCAAACAGGCCCAGACATATACTCAGGATTACAGTCACAGATCAATTTGTATCCAAATGAAAGGTTTTGAATGTGAATTAACTGGCTGCAAGGACCATATCTTCCCATAGCTAATAATTTTTTTATCACTCTAGGCCACAGTAAGAAGCTTGTGCAAGGATGTATGCTTTAAGTTCAAGGCAGCCAATTTTCTCATTGCAAAATACCTGTTATGAAATACCTTTTATGAAACCTATAGTATCAGGAGGTGCCCATGCTTCTAGGAGAAAAAAACAGTCTGAAAACAAAAAACATAGAAAGCATATCGCAGGACAAGAAGTAATTAAAATTCTAATTTAAAGAAAGACATTGATAACTGTCTTATCCAGGTGGCTGGTTGACACCTGTTCGGTATAAGTCAATAAGGACGCTCAATGAAGGACCACACGTAAATTATGAATACAATTTAGCTTTACTAGAATTTCAGGGAAATGTATGAATTTAGCACTTCAACTATGGCAGAATAAAAATAGCAATAAAGAGCATCTATATATATATATATATGAGTACACTACAAAGAGAAAGAGCATCTATGTATACATATGAGCAAAGAGTTCATTGACAGATATAAGCTTGGAATAACTGTATACCAAAATGTGTTACACTACGATGTTCAGGAAGTAAAATATAACGAGTTGAACACTTCAGATAAGCTTTGATTTACTGCACACCAAAATGCATATTTCAATTACTGCAGCAGGATCACACTACGATGTTCAGAAAGCAAAATATGAACAAGCGGAATTCTTCAGACTAGCTTTGCTTAACTGCATACCAAAGTGGATGTCTCAATTACTGTAGCAGGCTCACACTATGATGTTTAAAAAGCAAAATATAAACAAGCTGGATACTTCAGATTATAAACACAGTGCATGCATAATAATCTACCATAATAATAGAGCAGAGAAACAAAGGCCTTTCATCCCTGGGTGGAACTTAACTTAGTCCACGAAATGCTGGGAAGCCCTCTACTGCCCGCTTGGACCTCTCTCCCCCTCGAGCGTCACTGTCTCTGAACAGCACAACAGGGAGGCAGCTCTGGGTCTGAAGATGACAGTTTTCACAACTCCATCTGCGAGCTTCAATTCCCTCACCCGCCTTTCAGTGTTTAAATAACCTGAAGCTTGGATTCTATCCCCTTCCAGTATTTTCTAGCTCTGTTATCGGCACATGTCTCTTGGCTGCCTTGCCATTCCCTGGCCATTGTTTTCATTCCATCTTTTACTGTGGTCTCGTTCTCAAGGTTGAGACTGAATCTCCTTCACAACCTGTTTCTCACACATGCAGCTGTGAATAAGTTTATCTACGGAATGTCAAAAAGAAAACAAGCTTGAAAGCGATCATCGTGAATTTTTTCCACATTGCTCTGGCTTCAGCAGGCATCACGCTCATCTACACGTTTCAAGCTAATTAACCCTTCGCGTCACAATGTCTTCCGTATCTTTCCCTATACTGGTCACTTCACCCCTTAGATGAGCGCGATGCATGCGAAACAAGAATTATTTATTTTGACACTTCGCTAGCTAGGTTGCTATGAATACTTGTTAGCATTATTCTAAGCGCCTGCATCTTAGTATAAAGCTGGTTTGTGCGTACATATAGCCTACATAGTATAATCATAAGCGTGACACAGACAATCAATAACCAAATTAGCGGATGTAACACTATATTTAGCGTCTTCGTAGCTCCTGGTGCCCAACCTAAGAAGATGTCATACCATTGGTGCTCAGTTACTTGCTGGATGCGTGAAGCAGTGTGCATAAGCTGTTTGGCGTCTATGGTCATCTGTATGGCGGTATCCTTGGTATATTTAGCCGCCATGTCAAATTTAGCAAATGTGATTTGTGCGTAGCGCCTGATTGCCTCTAGTCTAGGTAGCTTCACAACAAGCGGGATGTTCCATTCTAACTGTGCTTGAATTTGCGTCTGTAATGTGGTTGTGGTGAACTTAGTCAGTCGGTATAGGATGTGAGTACTTATGTCAATAATGCTGGTAATATTGCACATACACATTACCTGCTCTCCGGTGGTTTGTACAAATCCGTTCATAAGTAAGGGATGATTAGTAACGTAACATATACTCTCTGTCCCTATTTGATATAAGTCTGTGCCATTAATAGGATAAGGTAACCATTCACATTCTCCTGGTATTGGGTGAAGGCATGGATCTAGCACCCATCCAGTGTGGGTACATACCCACCCCTTAGACCAATCTGCACATCTAGTGGGATCTACGGTGTGATTTGTTTGATCAATCCATTTTTTGTCAGTGTGAGGTATCCACCATTCTTCACCTATTACTACAGGGAGCAATATAAAGGGGCACCATATTTCAGGAGGAAGATCACTTCTAGCTATATCAAAATGAGCATAACACATCTCTCCCTCACAATAAAATTGTATGGGCTTTACCCATATTTCTTCAGGCAAATGCAATTGTTGTCTCCAATATTCACCCTGAAGCTGTCCCCATTCTGCTTTGAAGTCTACATACTGTTGATTAACAATGCTTTGCCATGGTATGCACTGAATGCCTTTGGACACTGTTTGTGTGCTTTGAAAGCTTTTTCCAAATTGTTCATAAGTGAAATTATGCCATTGCCAATCACGATACAACCCACGCAGAACCTTCCATACTTCTTGTGAGTGTGTGGGCCCCCATTGTGAAATTACTTTTATGTTATGTTATGTTATGCTATGTTATGTTATGTTACTGAGTCTTATATAGCGCAAAACTACCCGGAGGCTTCGTAGCGCTGATCAGACTAAAAGATTAAACAAACTGGAGGAATATTACCGCCTCAGTAGAAGCAATAATACTGCATTGCTGTTAAAATAGCCATGTTTTTATGGCCTTCCGAAATTCTGTCTCCTGTCTCATCATATGAATGTTAGATGGTAGAGAGTTCCAGAGTTTGGCGCCCTGTTACTTCAAGGTTCCTCCTCCCCAAGAGGCTCTATTTACTTTAGGGAGCACTACCAGGGCTTTGGAGGACGATCTCAAGACCCTCGTAGGTGTATAAAATGAGACTAATGTTTTTAACTGGTGAGGATCCCCTTTATATAGAACTCTGTGAAAAATACACAACGCCTTAAACTTAATTATTTTCACCACTGGGAGCCAATGCAAAGCAATCAAAGCTTTCTTAGCCGATGTGGACCTAGGCAGACTAAACAGTAGTCGGGCTGACGCATTTTGGACTACTTGTAATTTATTGACCACATACCCTGGAGAACCCAGGAGGAGACTATTTCCATAATCTAACCTGGATAAAATCAGGGCCTGTACTGCAAGTCTTTTGGCCAAGGGCGGAAGCAAGCCAATGACCTTACGAAGTAACTTCAGTATTCCAAAACAGGTGGCTGAGGTTCTCCTGGCCTGATAGTCTAGAGTAAGTTTGGTATCCAACCAAACTCCCAATGCTTTAATCTGGTCTTTCGGTGGAGGTAGGTATTCTAAATGTATTGCTGGCAAAATATTCTTTGCCGGATTGGCCAATTTTCCCAAAAACATTATTTCTGTCTTTTCTTCATTAAGTTGAAGCCTGCTATCTGTCTACCAGGAAGCTACCGCTTGTAGGCAGGCAGGTAGAACTGAGTTATCAACATCCTTATTGGAGGAGAAAGAGACCACCAGCTGCGTGTCATCCGCATAAGATACAAGGGATAACCCGAAAGGTTCCACAACATCTGCCAGGGGAGTCATATAGATATTAAAAAGAGTGGGACTCAAAGATGAGCCCTGTGGCACTCCACATTGAAGTCTGAACTGATCTGAAAAAAAAGAGCGATCTAAGACCTGAAAGGATCTATTTTGCAGAAAAGAGCTCAACCATTTAGGCGCCAGGCCTTTGATACCACTTTTTTCGATTCTTTGAATAAGTAGTCCATGATTGACTGTGTCAAATGCAGCACTTAAATCCAACATTATTACAGTTGTCACCTGTCCCAAATCCATCCGTTTTCTAGCTTCTTCCGTGACCGCTAACATAGCTGATTCAGTACTGTGAGCCGGTCTAAAGCTCATTTGTGTTGTATGCAAAATCTTATGTTCTTCTAAAAAACCAGATATTTGGGTGTTAACATGCTTGTCGATTAATTTTGCCATAAAAGGAAGAAGAGAAATTGGCCTATAGTGTTTGAATTCGGCTCCATCTAAATTGGGTTTCTTTAGCAGGGGCTTTACCACTGCATGCTTCCAGGATTCCGGTACCCTACCGGTTTGTAAGGAGCTGTTTAATAGCTCCGTTATCGCCGGTATTATGGCTACTCTTCCCTGCATAACCATATGAGGAGGTGCGGGATCAAATGGGGATCCAGATTTTAATTTACTAAGAAGCCCAGAGGCGCCTTCTTCCGAGATGGGGAGAAAGCTCTGTAACACAATGTCACCCTCCTTCTTCTCAATGGGTTGCACGGAGCTTATCCCATCCTCACCTGGGAAATTTTTATAAATATCCTTGATCTTCTGTAAGAAGAAGGAGGCAAAATTATTACTATGTTCCAATGAAGCTTCCGTTGCTTCAGGGCAGATAGGAATATACAGCAACTCCTTCAGCACACCACAAATTTATTTTGGAGAGCCTGCAGCCCTTTCAATTTTATCTCCATAAAACGTTGCTTGAGCTAATCTAATCTCCTTCTGATACAGCCTGATTGAGCATCTATATTCTTCTCTCTCTACCTGTTTTAATGATTTCCTCCATTTTCTTTCGATCCTCCTACAATTTCTCTTTAATGTCATTAGAAGAGGCGAGAACCATGGAGCCTTGCCTCCATTCTTTTGCCCAGAGGGAGCTTTATAGGGCAGCACCATATCAAGACTGTTAGAAATCCAATTGTTAAAAAGGGTGGGGTCCATCTGAAGGTCCCTCATAAAATCTTTTTTACTTCTAGTTAGTATATTAACCCATTCTACTACCTTAAAACTGTGCCATTTCCTGACCTTCCTGTTTAAAGGCTGATGAGAGCCATGAAGATTGGACATCTTGATTTTTAATGTGATTAAAAAGTGATCAGACCATGCTACAGGAGCGGGGAGTAGAGCACACAGCAAAGAAAGGTTACTAAATACCAACTCTAACATATGCCCTCTCTCCTGTGTAGGACCACAGACTAATTGATGCAATCCTAATGCTTCCAAATCATTCATTAGACGCTTAGTTGCAGTTGCTGTCAATTCTAGATTATCCACTTGGATATTAAAAACTCCTAACACCGTAAAGTTGGGTTTTTTGCAGATAAGTTCCGCAATCCGCTCTGGTAACATGTTCAGGAATTCTTCATAGGGTCCTGGTGGACGATATAGTAGGACTCCTGTGAAATATAAATGTTGGGTTAAAGGTTAAAGAGAAACTCATCCCTTCGCATCCTAAAAGGTCCAGAGGACAGCAACTAAAAAGAAGACCTTGTTTAAAAATAACAGCTATGCCCCCTCCTTTACCTTTATCTCTGTCAATTCTTGCTATAACATACCCTTTGGGTAGTGCAAGTGCTAACTCCGGCCCGAGCCCTCATGGAGCCAGGTTTCGGTAAGGAAGAGGGTGGCCGGTGACTCCTCACTCAAAAGGAGATTTATATCTAACTTATGTGCCGGCAGAGAGCGGCAGTTTAGCAACTGAATAGTCAAACTTTGTTTGGGATGCCCTAAATACGAGCCTTTTGGCTCTTGCAGAGTCCATTCACAAGCGGGACATGTCCACGCCCCCCGCTAAATTGGGACATAGACAGCAGCCCTCTCCTGGACTCTTCATAAGATCCCTAAGTTCCCCCGATGAATATGTATGTATAGCGGAACTCACCATCTTCCACAGGGATAAGGGGAGTGGCCACTAGCCCCGTCCTGTCGCGAACGGGCGCAGACGGGCTTGCCTTTGGCACGCCTTTGGCGCGCAGATGGCGCGTCCGCTGCGCGGACGACGGGACCGGTTTTGTCTCTCCTGGATTGCGGTCAACTAGACCGTCAACCCCAAGATGGCAGACCTCCAGTGGGCCACTAATGCGAGGGAAAGATGTCTGCTCCCTCCCTTAAAACCGGACAGCTTAAAAAAACTTAAGAATTAAAAGTGTATTAAAAAATAGATTAAACGTTTAAAAGTTTGAAGTTAAATACCGGCTGACCCAAAAAAACACCACGGGTCCAGACAAAAAATACAAAATACACATTACTCGGGAGAGTTCCTCCTCCTCCTTCCAATTCAGTTTCGAATTCTAATCTTCCCCACCTCTAAACCTTTTCCCCAAACATTAACATCCCCCTTCCCTTCCGAACCACACCAAGCAGAAAGTTAAAAAAATTTGTCCAACTTGCTTTGATTGATAATCCGATCAGCCTCCCCTGTACTATATCCTGTAGAAGATAGCTTATTCCTAATGGCTTCAATATCAAAAGCGTTCAGGGCCCCTACCCCAATTCCGGTGGCCCCGGCTATCAAGGATCCTAGATCTCTTCTGATGCGTAACTTCGGCAAGGGCCATAACTGTAGTGTCCATGGTGTGCATAATGGATCATACTTAGAAACATTCCCCTTGGCAATAGTTATCTGTAACACAATATGGTTAATTATGCTTGCATGCAAAGCTTGCTTACATCCGATTCTATATCGAACTATGAAACCGTTCCCTAAATTGCTAACCATGCGTCTTTCGGCTACATAAAACATAAAGACGGGCGGTTTGGAGTATCGAACTCCTTTGGTTCCATTGGTCATTGTAACAACCACCATATGTCCTGGTAAAATGTTTTGTTTGTTAGAACAATCATAAGGTCTACACGGATATGCCTGTACTGGTGTAAAAGGTACAATGGTATCACAATATTTACATATCATGTTTAGCGTATAACTCCAAGCCTGTACTATTGCAGGCGTCTCCTGCACCTCGTTCAGTCCGTTGGCATGTCGGATTTGCTGTCCAGTTACCTTCCAGGTTACAGCTTTGGCAGCCATCCACTTGCCTCCAGGTACCTCCATGTTGCAAAGTGAAACATTTCCCTGGTCATCAGTTACGTTAGCGGCTTGAGGTGCACAAGTGACATGAAGGTCTGTAACGGCATTCTCTGCTATCATCAACGCAGATGTCATAGTTTATGACCGTGGGGTAAGTCTCACTTCAGTTACAAATACAGATACATTAGAGTTCTTTAAAAGTACAATATACGTACTACCCTTGACTCAATAGCTCTCCTGTCTCTGGCTTTTTCCCTGGATGGTTCACCCATACTTTATACTTTTCTTCCTGTGTTTCCAAATCCTCCCTCACCTCTCTGGGTGTTATGGGGGGGGGGGCAGATCTTTCTTCAATGTGGGGGGTGTACGCTGGTTCACAAATCACTTGTGCAAGTCTGTCATGTGCTTGATAGGATACAGCAGCATCTCCGTGGTTCAGTAATACTACTTTAACCTCTCCTCTAAAATCTGGGTCTATGACTCCCCCTAGCACCGACACTCACTTGATGGCTAGGCTGGATCGAGGGGCAATTCTACCATATGTTCCAGGTGGTACTCTTACTCCTATTCCTAAGGGAACAGTTTTCACCTGCCCTATGGGTATTTCTCCATCCTCTGGAGCAAACAGGTCCAGTCCTATACTGCCAGAAGTATCCTGTAAAGGTAATCGAGCTCGAGGGTCTGTTTTCCAGACAATCATTGTGTGGGTGATTTCTTTATCATGCCCTGTCATCCGAATGAAAGGAGTCTGCTGCCCAACTGGTCTATCGTTCAATTCGAACAAGGCTTTGTCTAAATTACTACTCCATCCTTTTAGAGTCTGATGTGCTGATAACATTTTTAGCTGTTCTTTCAACAATCTGTTATATCTCTCAATCATGCCTGCAGCTTGTGGATAATAACTAGGGTATAAAATCCACCAAGTTCCCTGTTCCTGCGTCCAGCCCGGCACTGTTTTCCCTGAAGAGTGTGTGCCCCTATCTGTTTGCGTCTCAACAGGTGCCCCATAATGTTTGATCAGGTAGTTTAGCCCTCGCAAAGTGGACTTTTGGTCTGCAGACTTACAGGGCATACCCAACATAAGGCCAGAGTAGGTGTCCACCATGGTCAATACGTAGCTTTTTCCTCCTCCCTTTGGTAGCGGCCCGATATAGTCCAATTGCCACACTGTAGCAGCTACGGTTCCTCTTCTGATATGGTCGCTAGGCCTCTTTTGCAGGGGCATTTGTCTTATCTGGTTGCATGTGGGGTACTTTTTTACTGCTTGTTGCACCTGTTCTTTAGTAACTGGAATCTGTCGTTGCTGTGCCCATGCATAAGTGCCATTCTCTCCTAGATGTCCAGATGTTGCATGGGCCCAGTTTGCTAGAGCAACTCCAGCCTCCTCATTGATGACCACTGTTCGTGTTTTGGCCATCTGATCTGCGGTGTTGTCGAATAGAGATGCAAGTGAGGTGTCCGATGGGCAATGGGCATCCACATGTCCCACATAGATTTGACATTTTTGCCCTTTCTCCCACATCTCTTCCCATAGCTGCTCGCCTCCCCAAATGGGGGTGCCTTTGATTTTCCATCCATCCTTGCGCCAAGTCGGAGCCCAGCTTGCTAGTCCTTGGTAAGTGGCCCAACTGTCAGTGTACACAAATGTTTTCTCTCTGATGGGGGCTTGTTTGATCACCGCTGCTACCCCCTGCAGTTCTGCAAGCTGGCTTGATTCATTAGCTCCTTCTCGCAGCAACATCGTTTCTGTAGCAGGCTGGAATGCGACTGTTTGCCATTGTTTTTTTCCTTGATAGTACCGGGTGGTTCTATCTGTGAACCATGCATTTTGCCGTTCATCTTCGGTGAGTTGTTCAAAAGGCGGGGCTGTCTTAAATGGTGAGGATTCCATTTCAGAGGGCTCTGGTGCAGGGGCCATTGCCTGCAAGTCCACTGCCCCTAGCTTATCTTCTTGTAACTTCGACACTCCTGCTGGTCCCGGTTTTGCCCTCTGCTGCAGATACCATTTCCACTTCACGATGGCAAACTCCTGCGCTCTGCCTACTTTATTGCCAACCCCTCCTTCTCTTTTCCAACCTAGTATGGGGACCCATGTTTTTAAAGTGACCGGCCGATCATCAGTTATGTGTTCTATTTCCACTAAGGCCCAATCTTGTGGCACCCTCTTTTTTCCCTGCCTCTGCCATAGGCTCCACATCACTACATCATCTACATCATCCTGTACTATCATTTCCAGCTCAAACGGGTCTCCTTCTGTGATGGGACCTAACGTAAAAGGATTCTGTATTGCATCTTTTGCTCCAGTGTCCCACGATCTCACCAACCATTTAAACAAAGCCTCTGCAGGCATCTGCTTAAACATACGGGTTCCCTCCAACAACTCTCTCTGCGTATAATCTCTTACCAAACGAGGATTCTGTATTTGCCCACCATTAACTCCATTTTCTCCTTCGATTTCACCTACACGTCCTTCTCCACTTTCAACTCCACCTAGTTTTGTTACACGTACTTCCACCTCATCCTCCCAAGTATGTGGATCCCAATTTTCTTTGCGTACCAGTGCCCTCACTTGCACAGTGGGGGGTATTTTAGGCTTCTGCCTACTCTTCTGTTTGCGTACCAGTGCCCTCACTTGCACAGCTAAGGGCATTTTAGTCTTCTGCCTACTCTTCTGTTTGCGTACCAGTGCCCTCACTTGCACAGTTGAGGGCATTTTAGGCTTCTGCCTACTCTTCTGTTTTGCTACTCGTACTGCTTATGCGAGTCACTGCACTTTCTATGGTCTCTTTCATAAGTAACTGCCTTTCCTGCAAGGCTACAACCTCATCCCGCAGTTTTCTTATCTCTGCATCTTGTGTTAATGTTTTCCTGTATACCGTACGGAGCGCAGACAGGAAAAGCCATCCCACTTGCCCTGCTGCTTTCAGCTCCAGCTTCGCCCCTCTTAGCTTCACCCTCTCAACCGCATCTTCCACTAAGAGAGGAGTCACTTTCTCATCTAATGCCTACCATAACACTGGCGCTGCCCACCAGTTCAGGAGTCCTGCCACACCAGAGAACGGGTCAGTTGCTAACCACCCGGGAATGGATCTGGCTTCTGCCCCATGCTGCCTTCCGCTCTCTGCCTCACTTTTCTTACTACCCAAAAGAGGCATTATTGACTTATACCCCACTTCTGGTACCAAATGTGCATTTGTCTTATCCAGGTGACCGGTTGACACCTGTTTGGTATAAGTCAATAAGGACGCTCAATGAAGGACCACACGCCAATTATAAATACAATTTAGCTTTACTAGAATTGCAGGTAAATGTAGGCATTTAGCACATTAACAATAGTAGAATAAGAATAGCAAAGAAAAGCATCTATTTATATATAAGTAGACTACAAAGAGCATCTATGCATATATATATATATAAGCAAAGAGTTCATTGACAGATATAAGTTTTGATTAACTGTATACCAAAATGCATCACACTACGATATTCAGGAAGCAGAATATAAATGAGTTGAATACTTCAGATAAGCTTTGATTTACTGCACACCAAAATGCATGTTTCATTTACTGCATCAGGCTCTCACTACGATGTTCAGGAGGCAAAATATAAACGAACTGAATACTTCAGATAAGCTTTGATTTACTGCACACCAAAATGCATGTTTCAGTTATTATAGCAGGTTCACACTACGAGGTTTAGAAAGCAAAATATAAACGAGCTGAATACTTCAGGTTATAAACACAGTGCAAGCATAAATAATCATTCATAATAATAGAGCAGGGAAACAAAAAGCCTTTCATACCTGGGTGAAACTTAACTTAGTCCACAAAATGCTGGGAAGCCCTCTACCGCCCGCTTGGACCTCTCTCCCCCTCGAGCGTCACGGTCTTGGAACAGCAAAACAGGGAGGCAGCTCTGGGTCTGAAGATGACAGTTTCATAACTCCATCTGCGAGCTTCAATCCCTCACCCACACTTCAGTGCTTAAATAACTTGTAGCTTGGATTCTATCTCATTCTGGCATTTTCTAGCTATGTTATCAGTACTTGGCTGCTCTGCCCTTCTCCAGCCTTTGTTTTGATTCCATCTTCTCCCTGTACTCTTGTTCTCAAGGTTGAGACGGAGTCTTCTACACAAACAAGCTTGAAAATAATATCATGAACTTTTCCATGTTGCTTGGGGGGGGGGGTTCAACAGGCATCACACCCATCTACACTGCTCAAGCTAATTAATCCTTCATGGCACAATGTCTTCCGCACCTTTCCCCATACTGATCAGCATTACATTGTTAGACTGGAGATTTAAAGGCCAGTTTAGCAGGGAACACAGCTGTAGCTGTGTGTTCGATGGTATTGTACTGGCAGATGCCCATAGTATTGTCATTGCCATAGACTGTACACTTATGGAACATTCAGTTGGGTTGAATTGTTTGTTAGTTCAGCATGCAAGGCTATTTTAATTGTACTACACTGTTCAGGTTTTCTTAATGGTGGAACGGTGCCTGGTAGGAGTTGTAGTGCTATCAGTCCTTTACTATCCATGCCATACACAGACACTGTGGCCCCAGGTGAGTTTTGTTGACATGTGGTATGGCAGAAAGAGGTATTTGGACAGTTGGACACAGGAGTGGTAAGTGTGTTGGCTGTTAATATATCAAAAGGTGATCAGTGATCATTCAAGACAAAAGTTAGGGTGACATCATAGGTGTTGTGACTTACCTGACTCAACTCCCCCAGGTATTCCTGTCAAGCCCTCAGGATGCAGGATATCCAAGACCTTCTCCTCCCATTATGTGAAAGTAGGTGGAGAAGGTGGGGGCCCACTGCCAATCTAAAGGACCGCCAGCTGGTGCCTGGCAGCCATGGAACACACCTTCCCCCAAGAGGTCATTTCACCTCTTCCTGACTTCCTCCCTTGTGCATGGATAGTTGCCTACAGAATTCACCCTTTCAACTACTCTTTGCCACATCTCCATTTTCCTGGCAATAGATGTTTGCTGGACTTGTGTTCCAAATAGGTGTGGCTCTACTTTGATAATTTTGTCCACCATGACCGCCAGTCCATTATCTGTGAAACGAGGATGTTTTTGTTGGGACATGGTAGTGATGGACGAGACAGTAAATAGGGAAATTGAATTGGTGATGAAGTGTGAGTACTGTGATGTGAATGGGTGACTGGTGGTGTCTAATGTTGTGTTGGAAGAGTTGCGTGTGTGTTTTGTGGGCTATGTGAAGTGTGTAGGGGTGCCTAATCTGTGGATTCTAATATCTGAGCGCTGCCTTTTATTTTTTAGCTGCGTATGGTTTTCTGGTTGCAAAGGATTGTGGGGAGTCAAGTGGTGTGTTTTATAGTGCAGTGTGTAGGTGTGTCAGATATGTGGATGTGTGTCAGGTATTGGCTTTTCAAATTATCCAGTGTGCTGTGGTATATTACTGTGGTGACCGCCAGCTGCTGCGATTGGCACCGCCATTGGTCTTCCGCCATGGAAGAAACACTATTGTGATTTGTAGGTCATAATAGGTTCGGTGATTTTTGGGCGGGCTGGTGGTGCTGGTGGTGGGACCGCCTCTTTTCCACCCTCCAACGTCGTGGTGGTGTTGGAATTTCGGCTTGATTTCAGCAGTCCTGGCTGTGTAACTCATATTACGTCAGTCTGTATGACTGCCAACTTGACGGTGTTTTGGTGGCTGCCCTCATGGCAGTCTTACTGTTAGACCGCCAAAGTCGAAATGAGGCCCTACATGTTGATCTTTTGTTATTTTTTTTACATAAAACTTTGAGGGCGTCTTGCGTCTTGCAGGGATGTGATCTGTGCGTTTTGCAATGTAGCAATTCTGCTCTTGTGAAATTTAATTCTAACAAACGGTAATAGGTGAGTGTGAACATATTGCGCATACTTTTAAAACTCTCACTTTGAATTTTAGTTGCATGTTTACTTTAACATATGGTGATTTTTGGTAATTTACACTATTTACAGGCTCTTCACTGTCTAGAGTTTGGTAACTTCTAAAGCGTTCCATAAGATTTTTTATCAGGAAGAAACCAGCAACATTGTAATGGAGTTTCATTTGGCTTGCTTTTCACTTTGATGTGCAAAGTATATGCTCTAGTTACAATATTTGTTGCAACTACGCTTTCCGTTTGCGATCACTATGTCTATAGATACGCTAATTTTTCAATTTAGATATAAAAGCACTGCAAGACGAATTTGTTGCTCAACAGTACTCAGTCACTCTACTGGTGCTTTCTATATAAATGATGCCCCTTTTCATACGGGTGCCATTATATTACAGCGCCTTGCAATTCTACAAAGCATTACAAAAAAAGGTTGACTAAGGTGCTGGAGTTCCTCAGCACTGCTGCAGCTTTAGGTCTTATATTACGTTATTTTTTCATTCCCCCCTCCCGCATCCTAGGACTGGGCCACTAGCTAAATCTTTTGGTCAATCCCATTGTGCCACCTGAGAAAGCAGGGAAGCAAAGAGAGCATATAGCATAACAGCCAAATATAGCGACTTTAACGCAGAAAATATGGTTTAAGGCTTGGTTTTGGATCACAAAGAGTTAGTTATTGTTTATGAAATACGAAAAGTGCTCCAAAACCTTTAGGTCTAATTTGCGCTAAATACAACTTTAGTGTTTAATTTCAATTAGACACTTGTTTAGGGTTTTTAGGCACAATTGCATATGTACGCTGTTAGGTAGCAGCTATAAACACGTATTTCAATTAGATGGGCAACGCCCTGCCTCAGTTGCAAATTAAGCCGCACCCATCGGCATGCTAAACATAAAATGTTCACTTTTTATTATGTAAACTAAATTGGGTTTTAACAAAAACTGTATTTTAGGCCTGGAACCACAGTGGGGGCTAAGAAACTTTACTTTCTATTGTTATAAGTCTATGAATACGCTTTATTAGCATCTTTGGTTTTTCATATTCAAAGGGAGAAACGCAATTCATTTGAGGTAAAGTTTCATAATTTTATCTCAATAGCTAACTTATCCACCCACCATACACACTTGAAGTAAACCTCTAACAAATTGCAGCACTCAGCCATCCATCTCTCTCTTTTAAAATATTAAATTGTCATAATTTACACAGGTGATAGTGTATAATAATTAATCACAGTGTTTTGTGTTCTCTGATTTCTTTTTATAAGTTCTTTGTTATGAATAAGGTTAACCTTGTGTCTGCCAGACAGATTATGAAGTAGCACACCAACAATGTTTCCACCGCGGTTACACCACCACAGAAACCCTGGCGGAAACCAGCAGTATAAATGGAGACACTCACCTTCAGGAAGCCACACCCATCTGGAGCCGCCCTGGAACTTAAGCTACACGTCTTCCTACTGCTCCTGCTTGCCCAGGATCTCGGGAACCATCAACAACGACAACGGCAGCAACTGTGAATACACACACTTACCTGTTAGTATAGCAAAATGGCAAGGTCGCAATGCTTACACAACGGTGGCAAGGGTGACACATGTTCTCCTACACTGGCATGCATATTTACACACAGTCACATACACACGCATAGACCCAGGACACACACGATGGCCAACACACACTACCAAAACACATACAGAGCCCCAGACACACAGCACAAACACTGTCAAACATAACAACACACAACACCACCTAACTATACAACAGCCACAACACCTCAAACACACTGCCAAAATGCCACAACTCACACCCCCACCTGACAATACACATATACAACACAAAGTTACAACACCATAGTACCAAGACATGTAGGCCCTCATTACAACCCAGGCAGTAAATCCCACTTACCGCCATGCAGAAGACCACCAACATACCACTGCGGATGCAAAATTCCGCTACAGGTATTACGAACCACAGCCCGGAATCGGCCACAATACAGACACCTACACAAGTCCACCACACCAAAGGTCAGTGATAAACTGGCGATAACAAAACTGACACCGTCACGCCAACAGAAATATGCCCACACTATCATGACCTGCGAATCAACGCAGCGGTCTTTCAACCGCATAATCCATTGGGGGTACACACCGCCGCGCTCAAAATACACACACATATACAAAACACAACCACATTGGACAATTCAAAATACACACACCTGATACACATACACACACCACACCCACACACCCAATCCAATATAAAGCACACACCCACATCACCCACAAACCCTTACTACCAGAATCTTGAAACCACGCCAGAGAGATACACTACCAAAAACAACACCAGCATCCACAGACACACAACACCATCACTTACACAACATCCACACACCTCAAACAACACACACCAACACACCCCCTCACTTATCACAACAGACACCACCTCACACATCACCCACACCACATCATGGCACCTCAACGACACCCCAGGTTCTCTGAGAAGGAGCTCAGGGTCATGGTGGAGGAAATCGTATGGGTAGATTCACAGCTATTCGGATCACATGTGCAGCAGGCGTCCATTGCAATAAAGATGGCGCTATGGCGCAGAATCGTAGACAGGGTCAACGCAGTGGGACAGCATCCAAGAACTAGGGATGACATCAGAAAGAGGTGGAACGACCTACGGGGGGGGGGAGGTGCGTTCCGTGGTCTCCAGACACAAGATTGCTGTACAGAGGACTGGCGGTGGACCCCCACCTCTTCCCCCACAACTAACAACATGGGAGGCTCAAGTCTTGGCTATACTGCATCCTGAGGGCCTTGCAGGAGTAGCAGGAGAACTGAACTCTGGTAAGGCAAACCTTTACTACTATATACCCCCCACCCTGCCTGCATGCCATCACATACTCCCACCCTTACCCTCACACCCATCACCCCAACAACCCACAGATACCCCACCAACACAACCCACACATCCCAAAACCAAGCCCTGCATGTGACACCAATGCATGGACACCCATCACCCAAGCATGTCCACTAAAGAGACTCACTCATGCCCCAAAATCACCAATCACACAAGGACCAAGCCAATAATGCAAGCACTGGAGTACAGGGTCAACCACTCATTGCACACAATGGCACACACACATACAATAATTATGCATTTACACCTCAACAGGACCCCTACCCAACGTCACCAGACAGGACGTGCCAGACATATCCAGTCCCCCCATAGAAGAGGCCCACAGTGATGACAGCAGCTCTGCACAACTGGGTCAAGATGACCAGCCCGGCCCATCTGGGACCTCTGGACAGTCGGTTCCCCTGACACTGTCACAAGCCACCACAGAGCCTCCCCCGTCAGGAAACACCAGCACAGCACTCACCCAGCGGGCCCATCCCCTCTGTCCCCAGGACACGTCAATCAGCAGTGTGTCCACCACTACAGGGAACCCTCCTAGTTCGCCCATGTTCCTCATTGTAGCGTTCCTATGCCCTTGTCCTGGGATTCCTCACTGGGGTCAGTAGTCATGACAGGTTGGGGTAACCAGAGTCACCTGCAAATGTCGAGGGACAACTGTTAGACAGACACTAACCCTTAGGGACAACCCCATACCCAGACACCTATGTCAACTGTATTGGGACCTTGACCTCACCTATTAGCCACACACGGTGCCTCTGGAGTTGGCCCATCACATAAGGGATGCTGCTATTCCTCAAAATGGAAGCATCATGCACAGAGCCAGGATACTTGGCATTGACATGGGAGATGTACTGGTCTGCCAAAAACACAATCTGCACATTCATCGAATGGTAGCTCTTCCGGTTTCTGTACACCTGTTCATCAAATGCCACATGTGTCCCATCAATGGCACCAATGATGTTTGGTATATGTCCCAGGGCATAGAAGTCACCTTTCACTGTGGTCAAATCCTCCACCTGAGGGAAAACGATGTAGCTGCGCATGTGTTTCAGCAGGGCAGATAACACTCTGGACAACACATTTGAGAAAATTGGCTGGGACATCCCTGATGCCATGGCCATTGTTTGAAAAGACCCACTGGCCAGGAAATGGAGTACAGACAGGACCTGCACTAGAGGGGGGATTCCTGTGGGATGGCGGATAGCTGACATCAGGTCCGGCTCCAACTGGGCACACAGTTCCTGGATTTTTGCACAATCAAGTCTGTATGTGACCTGAATGTGTCTCTCTTCTATTGTCGACAGGTCCACCAGGGGTCTGTACAACCGAGGATGCCGCCATCTCATCACCTGCCCCAGCGGACGTGCCCTATGGAGGAGAACAGCGAGTAGAGAGTCATCCAACACTGAGGTATCACAATGTTTTATTTTCAGAAACGTTATTAATCCGCAATGTGCTGGTATCTGTCTATATTCCCGGGCTAGATATGTGTGACCCAGTTAACATCCATCCCATGTGGCCTCCTTAAATGGCAGCTGCATGACCTGTAAGGTTGGACAAAGGGATATGAGGTAACTGCGCTGGCGTTCTACACCGTCGCGGTGGGTGGTCGAAGACCGCGGCACAATTCAGCATTTTTTAACATTGGGCCGTATGGGTCCCAGGAGCCAATAATGATGTACGCCAGTAGTGACGGTACGCCCCGATGCGGACTTGACCGCCATTTTCTGTCTGTTCACTCACTTGATACCTGACCTTCAACAGGAGAGGACCTACACTGCAAGTGCTGCTGGGACCTCAGTCTGGAAGCGACGATGGCTCATGTGTCTGGGGAAAGGGCCCCTGTCTACACTTCGGAGGAGTTGGAGAAACTAGTGGATTGGGTCCTCCCCCAGTACACGCAACTGTACGGTCTTCCAGACAAACAGGTGAGTAGACTGTGAGCATGCTGCATGGGCAATGCCTGTTTTGAGTGGTATGGATGGAAGATACATGGGGGAAGCTGAGGCCTGCATGTGCAGATGGGGAGTGTATGTGCGTTAGGGCAAGGGTGGGAACTGCGGGTCAATGAGTATGACGGTCCGGACAGGTAAGTAATTTCCTTTTCCCCCTGTACCATTCCTCTAGGTCAGCGCCCACCAGAAGAAGGGTATTTGGCGTGCCATCACCAAGGATGTCCGGACCCTGGGGGTCTACCACAGACAGAGCACCCACTGCCGTAAAAGATGGGAGGACCTGCACCGCTGGAGCAAGAAGACGGCGGAGACCCAGCTGGGGATGGCCTCCCAACGTGGGAGGGGTGCCCGTCGCACCATGACCCACCTGATGTTTCGGATCCTGGCGGTGGCGTATCCGGAGTTGGATGGGCACTTGAGGGCATCACAGCAGCCACAAGGGGGTGAGTACACTCTCATTCAGCTGACTCAGCGCGCATTAGAGGTGTCTGGGTGGGTGAGGTGGGCAGTGGGTTCTCCTAGGCCAGTGCGAAGTTTGTAGGCAAGGTCCCTTGTGAGGCAGGCTATGTGGCACCCCAACCCCACCAGTGGTAAGAGCCATTTAAACATCTAGTCAGGCTTCCGTGACTTCCAGGTGTGCAGCAATTGGTCTTAGGCCTCATATCCCATAGTCAGCTGAAATGTCTAAGAACTGTTAGTGCATGGCATAGTGCAGAGGGCTGCTCCATGTGTGTTGTGTCTGTCAACAGTAGTGGTGTTGCCTGCACGGAACATGTCTTTCTTCTGTCTCCCCCCCCCCTTTTTGTGGTCTCCCTGTTCTTGTGTGCAATAGCATCATCAGGTGGAGGAGCATTGGCACCGGAGCAGGAGGGAGCTGCAACCCACATGGCCCTGGAGGGCGAAACAACAGTCTGAAGCCACCAGTGGGACGGAGGGTGAGGGGAGCTCCACGGTGGGGACAGGAGCAGACAGCAGTGACAGCGACTCCTCCTCTGATGGGAGCTCCCTTGTGGTGGCGGCACCTCTGTCCCCACCACATCAACAGGTACAGCCGCCACCCCCCCAGCAGCACCGCCCTCTCAGCAGCCCCTCAGCGTGTGTCCCGTGCCCGCTCACCCAGGAGGGTGGGCATCTCCTTCGCCCCAGGCACCTCAGGCCCTGCCCCAGTCAGCCCTGCTGCCCTCAGTGAGGAGGCTACTGACCTCCTGAGATCCCTCTCTGTTGAGCAATCTACCATTGTGAATGTCATCCAGGGTGTTGAGAGGCATTTGCAACAAACAAATGTATACCTGGAGGGCATTCATTCTGGGCAGGCAGCCCAACAGAGAGCATTTCAGGCTCTGGCCTCAGCACTGATGGCAGCCATTGCCCCTGTGTCCAGCCTCCCCCCTCCAACTTCCTCCACCCAGACACAATCCCCTGTACCTCAGCCTATCCCAAGCACACCATCAGACCAGCATGCACACTCATCAACACACAAGAGTGGCACAGGCAAACATAAGCACCACACATCCCACAGGCACTCACACAAGCACCATATCCATGCAGACACAGCAACATCCACAGCCTCCACTGTGTCCCCCTCCTCCACGTCCTCCTCCTCCCTCTCAGTCTCATCTCCTCTCACACCTGCATGCACTACGTCCTCAGCCACTGCCTCCATCACCGGCACTCCCATCACCACACACTGCTCCCGTGCACTCACCACCCCCAATACCATGCACACATCCCCAGTGTCCTCTCCCAGTGTGTCTGTGGGCCCTCCTCCCAAAGTACACAAACGCAGGCACACACCCACCCAACAGCCATCCACCTCACAACAGCCTCCGGCCCATGCACCTTCACCCAAATTCAGCAGACGTACACCTCCTACAACCACTACCTCTACCTCCACTCCCAAACCCCCTCCATCTTCCCGTCCCAGTGTATCTAAGAAACTCTTCCTGGCTAACATTGACCTCTTCCCTACACCTCCCCCCCCGTCCTTCCCCTAGGGCCAGGCTTTCCGGGTCCCAGCCCAGCACCTTAGCCACCAAATCCCTAGACACCGTGGTGCCAGCAACTGCGGGGTCATGGAGTGCGCCACCCATCAGGGCTGCCAGTGTGCCACGTAGCGAGGGCAAGGACTTTCCTCCACCTGCCAAGGTGAAAAAGGTGCCCACATCCCAGAGGGAGAAGCCGAAAGTACCAGCCACAAAGGGCTCAGCAAAAACCAAAGGGGATAGTGGCAAGACAACTGCAGCACCATCAAAGCTGGGGAAGGTCCAAAAGCTGAAGAGCAGGTCTGGAGAGGGCATGGTGGTACCGACTGAGGGACCAGTGTCACACTTTCTGTCCACGACCACGCCAACCTGTACTGCGGCGAACACCGCTAGCTGCCCGCCACCACAACCGCTACCACAACCGCCACCTGCACCGTCACCTGCACTGCCCCTGGCACATCTACAGCCTCAGCGACAGTCCCCAGCATCTTCTCCAGTGGGCAGCTGTCCGAGGCTGCAGGAAACGTCCTGCTGTGTCCCTCTGCAGGTGCTGACCCATGCACCGCCGCCAGCACCCCCGCGACAGACACCGCCGCAAGCACCACCTCGACAGACACCACCGCAAGCACCGCCACCGGCCCCGCGGCGTCCTCGGACACAGGCACCACCGCTGACATGGCTACCATCCCCAGTGGTCAGTCATCTGAGGCTGGAGGAGAGTTCCTGGACCCTTGGCAGCTTCCATGAGGCATTTCTTTCATCACTGTTTACACCTGCAGGTAGAAGGCCCGGCTGCAGCAGTGTGGGGTATGTCGCTGCCTCCTTGGCGTGTCATGCTACCTGAACCTCGCAAATCTCGTGGCACGCACACCCAGGTGAGGGAATTGTACCGGCCACACTGCACGTGGAGAACTCTGGGCATGAGGTC
Source organism: Pleurodeles waltl (assembly GCF_031143425.1). Lineage (NCBI taxonomy): Eukaryota > Metazoa > Chordata > Amphibia > Caudata > Salamandridae > Pleurodeles > Pleurodeles waltl. The sequence goes on along the minus strand of NC_090447.1, from coordinate 1,170,565,751 downwards.
CCCTCCAGAATCAGTGGAGAATGACATCCACTACCTCTGTCCTTGGCAGGATGAGCACTCTGGGCACCATGCCCCCTCCAGAACCAGTGGGGAGATACATTCACTACCTCTGTCCTTGGCAGGATGAAGCACTCTGGGCACCAGGCCCCCTCCAGAACCAGTGGAGAATGACATCCACTACCTCTTTCCTTGGCAGGATGGAGCACTCTGGGCACCAGGCCCCCTCAGAACCAGTGGAGAATGACATCCACTTGAGAGACTGTGGCTTTGTACTCCCCAGGATAAAGCAGTGGGCAAACCACCCATTGGAAAGACTTGTGAGACTGTGGCTTTGCACTCCCCAGGATGCAACAGTGGGCAACCCACCCACTGGAGAGACTTGAGAGACTGTGGCTTTGCACTCCCCAGGATAAAGCAGTGGGTAAACCACCCACTGGAAAGGCTTGTGAGACTGTGGCTTTGCACTCCCCAGGATGCAGCAGTGGGCAAACCACCCACTTGAGAGACTTGAGAGACTGTGGCTTTGCACTCCCCAGGATAAAGCAGTGGGCAAACCACCCACTGGAGAGACTTGAGAGACTGTGGCTTTGCACTCCCCAGAATAAAGCAGTGGGCAACCCACCCACTGGAGAGACTTGAGAGACTGTGGCTTTGCACTCCCCAGGATATATCATGCATTTTGGGCCCAGTGGTCCACAGACAATGATTAGTACACTATCCAGACTTGGTGTACATATTTGTATATACTGAATTTTGATTTTTGAATACTGGATTTTTCTTGATTACAATGGTTACAATCATTTCCTTTTGTCCTTGTGTTCTTCCAGGGGCTGCGGGGGGGGTGTATATTTAATGTTGCTGCATGTATTTGTGTGTCTGTTGTTGTGTGTTTTGGTGAGGGTGGGGGTGTTGCGTGTGTGTGTCACTCTGTTTCCTCCCCCCCGTGTTGTAGGCGCAGTACTCACTGAGGTCGTTGCCACCGACGTTCGTACTCCTCATAGGAGGTAAACCAAAATGGGTAACACATGAAGTTCGGGCTCCATGGCATCCTGGTTCCTCGTTGGGTGTCGAGAGGTGAGTGTTTTCCCTTCTGTGTACTGTTTCCGCCGTGCTTTTGATAGCGTTGATTCCGCCCCGGAAAAGGTGGCGGTAGGCCTCTTGTAAGAGGGTGGGCGGTACTTTGTCTCCTGCCTGTCTATGTTGGCGGTTTCCGCCACGGTTGTAATCCCATTTTTTTTCCGCCATCCTGTTTGTGGTATTACCGCTGCTTTAACAACGATCGCCAGGGTTGTAATGAGGGCCATAATCACACAGCCATACTACGAGGCATATGTCACACCACGCAAACACACCACACAACCGTTCAGACATGCCAATCAACACACACATGCACACACATAGTACAGCCACACAAGGGGACACCACAACCCAAACTACAACAGCCAACACAATCATTCCACACAAAGCAACCTAATAGTATGTTCCACACACATACATGCCCAACACACCACACCCAGCCATCACTGCATGAGAAATGTAAAGCACACAGCCACACGGGCAGCTCAGACACAACACGTAGCAGAACCACCACACACACATGACACACTCACACACAATATGAAGCAGACAAGACCAAATCAGCCATGATGAACGAAAGGCAGAACAAAGATGATAACATTGGAACCAGCAACTGGCTGGTCCAGATGTATGTAAATAAATAGTGCTAAACATTTTTAACCGCTTCTGTGCCGCGGACGTAATGGTTTACGTCCTGCGGCACAGTGTTCCTGTGCCGAGGACGTAATCATTACGTCCTCAGCCCGGAGCCCAGAGGGAAGCCCTTCCACCCCCACCCCCCGCCCCCCCAAGGCAGGGATGGAAGGAGAAGACCTTCCACCCCCACCCCTCCGTAATGACATCAGCGTGCGATCGCGTGCTGACATCATTACACAGTGCCGGTCGCACTGGAAGCCATTTGCTTCCAGTGCGCGATCGAAGAAACAGTTGAGTTTCTCCTCCGGCGGATGGGGGGTTGTAAACAAAGAGGCACCGGGGGAAAGGAAAGGGTTTTCCTTTTCCCCGGTGTCTCTTTGAGCATTGCCCAGCAGGAATGCCCACTAGACGCCAGGGATTTTTATGTGTGTTTATTGTGGCAATGTTTTTGTGTTGGGGAACTGCCCCTTGGGCAAGGGTCGCTCCCATTTGTGGTGCATGTTTGTGTGGCCAGAGCGGACTATTATTTTTAGGCTGATCTGCCCCCAAAACCACTAGAACACCAGGGATTTTTTTATATCTTCATTTTTGTGGGGGGGCGTCCCCTTGGGCAAGGGGCGTCCCCCAAGGGGCATTGAACTGTTGGGGCAGATGGGCCTAATTTTTTTTAGGCCCAAGCCACTTAGACACCAGGGATAGTGTGTGTGTGTTAGTGGAGGGGGGGGCGGTCCCTTGGGCAAGGGTCACCCCCCTTTGGGGTCACGTGTACCAAGGCCATTTCTGCCCCCCTTGGGGACAGATCGGCCTATTATTTTTAGACTGATCTGCCCCCAAGGGGGGCAGAAACCACTAGAACGCCAGGGATTTGTTTTTATATGTTTATTTATGTGGGGGCATCCCCTTGGGCAAGGGGTGCCCCCCCCCCAAGGGGGGCATTGAACTGTTAGCCATTTCTGGCCTCAGGGGGGGCAGATGGGCCTATTTATTTTAGGCCCATCTGCCTCCAAGGGGGGCAAAAGCCACTGAGACACCAGGGATAGTGTGTGTTAGAGGATGGGGGTGGCCCCTTGGGCAAGGGTCACCCCCTTTTGGGGGCACGTGTGCCAAGGCCATTTCTGCGCCCCTTGGGTCAGATAGGCCTTTTTTTTTTTAGGCCCATTGTCCCCAAGGGGGCAGAAGCCACTTAGGCACCAGGGATAGTGTGTGTGTTTTTTTGTTTTTGTTTCGGGGGTGGCCCCTTGGGCAAAGGTCGCTCCCCGTGGGGGACACACTACTAAAGGTATTTTCTGCCCTCCATGGGGCAGATAGGGCTATTTTTTAGTAGGCCTAGCTGCCCCTATGGCAGAATCCACTTAGGCACCAATTTCTAAATGCTTGATGGTGGGATGTTTGTCAACTAACGAAGTATTTCCATTTGTGATCATTTTTTTTCCTCCTTTTTGTTCTAGTTCAAAGCTTTTGCTTTCTTTGATGTGGCTCCTTGCGGTTTTGGCAGTGGTTGACCTGCGGTTTGCATAGTTGCATGTTTTAGGTAAGTAAAAACAATTTACTCCAAAGGAGTATTCTTGCCATGCATGAATGACATGTTTGTAGGTGGTGTACTAAATGCAGGTTTGTGTGAAATTGTCCTTAGATTTGTGCACAATGATATTTGTGTTGTCTTATTTCTAATTTGCTTTTCTTTCTTTCTTTTTAGTGGGATATCATTGGTGATTGCTGTGCCTGTGCAGAGTAGTTGCTGGTGATTCAAGCTTTTTCAGGCAAGTGAGCGGTATAGTTTTGAGTTTATAACTCTTACTAATAAAGCTACGCTTTATTACTTATCTTACACAGTGCTGGTTGTTGGTGGTGCATTTGTCCAGTGTATTTTCATAGGAAAGATCATGGCTAGCCGCAGGATGACCGCTCAGCAGGTGGTTGGTATGCTGTTTGAGTCATTGTCTGATCATGATTATGAGACAGACTCTGCATCTGAGGCAGAGGAGGAAGTGAAAGATTCTGGCAGTGAAGTTTCTGTCAGAGAGGAATCTTCTGATGAGGAAGCCACACTCAGTGCAGATGAAGAGCCTGTTTTAGAGGAGGACACTGATGTGCCATTAGTTGAGCAACCTGGGGCTGAAAGGTTTCCCGTTAGAAGACCTGAACTCTGGGTTGCCCCAAACATGGAGCAGCCAGAGTTGCCTGCCTTAACTGGTCTCCCGGGCTGTAGAGTCAATACAGATAACTTTTTGCCTGTCAATTTCTTTGAGTTATTTGTGGATGATGTGTTTTTGGAAGACTAATTTGTATGCGGAGCAGTATTATTTGAGGGGCAATGCTGCTAGACTTAGGCCACACTCTAGAGCTACCCAGTGGATTCCCACAAATTTGAAGGAGATTAAATGGTTTTTGGGTTTTACTCTTTTGATGGGGTTGATAAGGAAGCCGTCACTGGCTTCTTATTGGTCCACTAGTCCCTTGATGGCAACAGCTATATTTCCTGCAACCATGAGTCGTAATCGGTATTTGCTTCTTCTTAGGATGCTGCATTTTATTGGCAAGCATTAGCCTTGCCACGAGATCACCCTGATTCTGACCGTCTTTTTAAGATTAGGTCTGTCGTTGGCCTGTCCTTGATCATTTTGTAGATCGGTTTTCATAGATCTATGTTCCAGGCAAAGAAATAGCTGTGGCCAAGTCTTTGGTCCTCTTCAAGGGTCATTTGGTTTTTAGGCAGTACATTCCTAGCAAAAGGGCATGATATGGAATTAAGTTGTATATGCTGTCTGAAAGTAGTACAGGATATGTGTATAATGTTTGTGTCTACACTTGTAGGGATTCCAGTATTGACCCCCCTGGTTGTCCTCCCACTTTTAGAGTTGCAGAGAAAATTGTGTGGGAACTTGGTAGACAACTGTTCAACAAAGGTCACCATTTGTATGTAGATAACTTCTACACTGGAGTGCAGTTGTTCAAGGAATTGTTTAGAGTGGACACTGTTGCTTGTGGCACAATTCGTTGTAACCGGAAAGGCTATCGAAGGGAGCTTGTCTGTAAAAATACTTGAGAGGGGACAGTGCAGTGGCTTGCGGAATGATGAGCTGCTAGCTTTGAAATTTTCAGACAGGAGGGATGTCTACATTCTAGTACCATCCATGATGTGAGTACTTCCCCCATGACTGTTTGGGGCCAGGTTGCTGAAGTGCACAAACCTGTGTGCATTTTAGATTATAATAAACACATGGGAGGTGTAGATAGAGTTGATCAAAGGTTGGAACCTTATACTGCTATTCGTAAGTCTTACGTTTGGTAGAAGAAGTTAGCAATTCACCTCTTCCACTTAGCAACTTTTAATGCTTTTATTGTGTTTAAGGATAGGTCTCCAGAGTCAAAGATGACATTTGTGAAATTTCAGGAGTCAGTGATAGAGAGCCTTATTGTGGTGGAACAGGCCAGAGTTCCTAGAGACGTAGTGGTGGAGGATGTGGCTAGATTGAAAGATCGCCAATTTGCTGAGCACATTCCTCCCACACCCAAAAAAGACTTTCCAGCTAAGAAATGTAGAGTGTGTTTTCGAAGAGGTATCCGGAGGGAGACTCTAATGTACTGCCCAGATTGTCCTTCAAAGCCTGGGCTGTGTTTGGGTGGTTGTTTTAAGAATTATCACACCCAGAAGAATTACTGGGAACAATCATGAGTGTATACTGCCTGTTTTGTATTTTCATGTGTTCAGTTTCATGGTTGGCATTTCTGTCATGTACTTAGTTAGAGCTTTTGTGTTTGTAGTTTTGTAATTATTTCTAATTAGTGGTTTCTTTGTGTAAAAAAAGTGATGCCATTGTGTGTGGAGTGGCACTTGGCCGAGGGTGTACATAGTCTATATATTAACTTGCTGTTGGCTACTGCAACCCACTGCCTGCCAAACACCAGTCCACACACTCCCATCAGCTGGTGTGATTGCTGCATCAGGCATGTGGGTGTATGTAAGTGATGGACCCTTGAGTGGCGCTGTCTGTCGATGTGCGTGTTGTAATGTGGCTTTACAGCTCACGAGCTGTGAGTCATTGGTTCCGTTTTTTGGCCTTTCAGTTATTAACAGTGCATTTCATTTTTGTGAAATCTCTTGTTAATAAAATTTGATCCAGTGAACCATCACTCACCCTCGTGCCAAATCCAACCAGTATGAGTGGTAAAAATGACAAAACCTGCTCCGCTGTAATCAGGCGTCGCAGAACACCTGTGACACGCTAGGTGCCTCGGGTGGGACCCCGATGATGAAGCATGCCACCAACTTGAGGGGCCTTTTTAACATAACCTAAGTGCATTTCTTTTCACAATTCGACTTCTCAACAAACCTCAAAATTTGCATAAAAAAAACATATTTTCCTCACTTTTCTTTGTAGGATCACCGCTGCGGCACATATTTCCTACCACCCAGCGTTCCCCTCAGTCCCCCAAGTAAAATGATACCTCACTTGCATGGGACCCCAAAGCAGAGTCAACCTAAAAGATGTATAAAAGAAAAATATGTGCTTATCAACTCGCTGTGCTATCCCCTCAATCTCTACATGTTTTTGGCCTTTTTCTGTTGCAGGCACCTGACCCACCCCCACAAGTGAGCTGCCATTTTTATCAGGAGACTTGGGGGGACGCTGGGTAGAAGGAAATTTGTATCTCCTCTCAGATTCCAGAACTTTTTGTCACTGAAATGAGAGGAAAAAGTGTTTTTTTGGCCAAATTTTGAGGTTTGCAAAGGATTCTGGGTAACAGAACCTGGTTAGAGCCCCACAAGTCACCCCATCCTGAATTCCCCCAGGTGTCTAGTTTTCAAAACTGCACAGGTTTGCTAGGTTTCCCTAGGTGCCGGCTGAGCTAGAGGCCAAACTCCACATCTAGGCACATGCAAAAAACAGCTCTGTTTTCTTTGTGAAAATGTGATGTGTCCACTTTGTGTTTTGCGGCTTTTCCTCTCGCGGGCGCTAGGCCTACCCCCACAAGTCAGGTACCATTTATATCGGGAGACTTGGGGGAATGCTGGGTGGAAGGAAATTTGTGGCTCCTCTTAGATTCCAGAACTTTCTGTCACCGAAATGAGAGGAAAAAGTGTTTTTTAGGTCAAATTTTGACGTTTGCAAAGGATTCTGGGTAACAGAACCTGGTCAGAGCCCCACAAGTCACCCCATCTTGGGTTCCCCTAGGTGTCTAGTTTTAAAAAATGTGCTGGTTAGCTAGGTTTCCCCAGGTGCCGGCTGAGCTAGAGGGCAAAATCCACAGGTAGGCAGTTAGTAAAAAACACCTCTTTTTTCTGTGGAAAAATGTGATGTGTCCACGTTGTGTTTTGGAGCTTTTCCTTTCGCGGGCGCTAGGCCTACCCCCACAAGTGAGGTACCATTTTTATCGGGAGACTTGGGGCAACGCTGGGTGGAGGGAAATGTATGACTCCTCTCAGATTCCAGAACTTTCTGTCACTGAAATGAGAGGAAAAAGTGTTTTTGGGCCAAATTATGAGGTTTGCAAAGGATTCCGGGTAACAGAACCTGGTCAGAGCCCCACAAGTCACCCCATCTTGGGTTCCCCTAGGTGTCTAGTTTTAAAAAATGTGCTGGTTAGCTAGGTTTCCCCAGGTGCCGGCTGAGCTAGAGGGCAAAATCCACAGGTAGGCAGTTAGTAAAAAACACCTCTTTTTTCTGTGGAAAAATGTGATGTGTCCACGTTGTGTTTTGGAGCTTTTCCTTTCGCGGGCGCTAGGCCTACCCCCACAAGTGAGGTACCATTTTTATCGGGAGACTTGGGGCAACGCTGGGTGGAGGGAAATGTATGACTCCTCTCAGATTCCAGAACTTTCTGTCACTGAAATGAGAGGAAAAAGTGTTTTTGGGCCAAATTATGAGGTTTGCAAAGGATTCTGGGTAACAGAACCTGGTCAGAGCCCCACAAGTCACCCCATCTTGGGTTCCCCTAGGTGTCTAGTTTTAAAAAATGTGCTGGTTAGCTAGGTTTCCCCAGGTGCCGGCTGAGCTAGAGGGCAAAATCCACAGGTAGGCAGTTAGTAAAAAACACCTCTTTTTTCTGTGGAAAAATGTGATGTGTCCACGTTGTGTTTTGGAGCTTTTCCTTTCGCGGGCGCTAGGCCTACCCCCACAAGTGAGGTACCATTTTTATCAGGAAACTTGGAGGAACGCTGGGTGGAAGGAAATTTGTGGCTCCTCTCAGATTCCAGAACTTTCTGTCACCGAAATGAGAGGAAAAAGTGTTTTTTAGGCCTAATGTTTAGGTTTGCAAAGGATTCTGGGTAACAGAACCTGGTCAGAGCCCCACAAATCACCCCATCTTGGATTCCCCCAGGTGTCTAGATGTAAAAAAATTGCAGGTTTGCCAGGTTTCCCCAGGTGCCGGCTGAGCTAGAGGCCAAACTCCACAGCTAGGCACTTTGGAAAAAACAGCTCTGTTTTCTTTGTGAAAATGTGATGTGTCCATGTTGTGTTTTGGGGCTTTTTCTGTCGCGGGCGCTAGGCCTAATCCCACAAGTGAGTTACCATTTTTATCGGGAGATTTGGGGGAACGCTGGGTGGAAGGAAATTTGTGGCTCCTCTTAGATTCCAGAACTTTCTGTCACCGAAATGAGAGATAAAGTGTTTTTTAGGCCAAATTTTGAGGTTTGCAAAGGATTCTGGGTAACAGAACCTGGTCAGAGCCACACAAGTCACCCCATCTTGGATTCCACTAGGTGTCTAGTTTTCAAAAATGCGCTGGTTTGATAGGTTTCTCCAGGTGCCGGCTGAGCTAGAGGCCAAAATCCACAGGTAGGTAGTTTGTAAAAAACACCTCTGTTTTCTGTGGAAAAATGTGATGTGTCCACATTGTGTTTTGGGGCATTTCCTTTCGCAGGCGCTAGGCTTAATCCCGCAAATGAGGTACCATTTGTATTGGGAGACTTGGGGGAACGCTGGGTGGAAGGAAATTTGTGGCTCCTCTCAGATTCCAGAACTTTCTGTCACCGGAATGAGAGGAAAAAGTGTTTTTTTGGCCATATTTTGAGGTTTGCAAAGTATGCTGGGTAACAGAACCTGGTCAGAGCCCCACAAGTCACCCCATCTTGGATTCCCCTAGGTGTCTAGTTTTCAAAACTGCACAGGTTTGCTAGGTTTCCCTAGGTGCCGGCTGAGCTATAGGCCAAACTCCACAGCTAGGCACTTGCAAAAAACAGCTCTGTTTTCTTTGTGAAAATGTGATGTGTCCATGTTGTATTTTGGGGCTTTTCCTGTCGCGGGCGCTAGGCCTACCCCCCACAAGTCAGGTACCATTTATATCGGGAGACTTGGGGCAACGCTGGGTGGAAGAAAATTTGTGGCTCCTCTCAGATTCCAGAACTTTCTGTCACCGAAATGAGAGGAAAAAGTGTTTTTTGGCCAAATTTTGAGGTTTGCAAAGTATTCCGGGTAACAGAACCTGGTCAGAGCCCCACAAGTCACCCCATCTTGGATTCCCCTAGGTGTCTAGTTTTCAAAACTGGGCAGGTTTGCTAGGTTTCCCCAGGTGCTGGCTGAGCTAGAGGCCCAAATCCACAGCTAGGCACTTTTGAAAAAACAGCTCTGTTTTCTTTGTGAAAATGTGATGTGTCCACGTTGTGTTTTGGGGCATTTCCTGTCGCGGGTGCTATGCCTATCCACGTAAGTGAAGTACCATTTTTATCGGGAGATGTGGGGGAACACAGAATAGCAAAACAAGTGGTATTGCCCCTTGTCTTTCTCTACATTTTGTCCTTCCAAATGTAAGACAGTGTGTAAGAAAGACGTCTATTTGAGAAATGCCCTGTAATTCACATGCTGGTATGGGCACCCTGGAATTCAGAGATGTGCAAATAACTACTGCTTCTCAACACCTTATCTTGTGGCCATTTTGGAAATACAAAGGTTTTCTTGATACCTATTTTTCACTTTTTATATTTCAGCAAATGAATTGCTGTATACCCAGTATAGAATAAAAACCCATTGCAAGGTGCAGCTCATTTATTGGCACTGGGTACCTAGGGTTCTTGATGAACCTTCAAGCCCTATATATCCCCGCAACCAGAAGAGTCCAGCTGACGTAACGGTATATTGCTTTAAAAAATCTGACCTTGCAGGAAAAGGTTACAGAGTAAAACGTGGAGAAAAATGGCTGTTTTTTTCACCTCAATTTCAATATTTTTTTATTTCAGCTGTTACTTTTTGTAGGAAACACTTCTAGGATCTACACAAATGACCCCTTGCTGAATTCAGAATTTTGTCTACTTTTCAGAAATGTTTAGCTGTCTGGGATCCAGCATTGGTTTCTCACCCATTTTGGTCACTAACTGGAAGGAGGCTGAAAGCGCAAACAACAGTAAAAATGGGGTATGTCCCAGTAAACTGTCAACATTGTATTGAAAAATTGGGTTTTCTAATTCAAGTCTGCCTGTTCCTGAAAGCTAGGAAGATGGTGATCTTGCCACCCCAAACCCTTTGTTGATGCCATTTTCAGGGAAAAAACCACCAGCCGCCTTCTGGAGCCCTTTTTCCCCAATTTTTTTGAAAAAAACAAAATTTTCACTGTATTTTGGCTAATTTCTTGGTCTCCTTCAGGGGAACCCACAAAGTCTGGGTACCTCTAGAATTCCTAGGATTTGGGAAAAAAGGATGCAAATGTGGCGTGGGTAGCTTATGTGAACAAAAAGTTATGAGGGCCTAAGCGCGAACTGCCCCAAATAGCCAAAAAAAGGCTTGGCACAGGAGGGGAAAAGGCCTGGCAGCGAAGGGGTTAAGATACCATAATATACAAGTGTAAAAGAACTTAGTCCAGTCCCATAGTCCAAAGAGCAACATGCCCAGCTGGCATGTCATACTGCCCCAACTTGACTCCTGACTGCTAAATACCTCAATGAGTAGGGGCATGTAGGGGGCAGGCAGGCACCTCAGGGATTAGGGGTTGTGGGTGGTGGTGGGGGTTTGGGCCTAGGTTTGGGAGGGGGTCCTTGGGCTTGGGAGGTGGGGGCTTCAGACGTGGCTTAGGGGAGGGCTAGGAACACTTAGGAAGTGTAGCCTTCTTGGTTGGGGATGGGCATTGGTACTTGAGGAGGGCAGGGGAGTACTTGGTGGGCTGGACTTGGGGAGGTAAACAGATCTTTTGGGGGTCACACTGGATGGGGAGGGGTAGGGAAAAGGTTCAACTCAGAGGAAAAACGTATTAGTAACATGGGGACGGTCATGGCAAAAGGGTTTGGGAGTGGAGGGAGAGGGAGTGCTTGTAGGAGGTGTTTTAGTGGATGTTGTGGGTGCAGGTGTCTGCGAGGAATGTTTGTGTGTACTGGGTGTCTGTTGGGTGGGTGAGTGTGTGCGTTTATTTGTCTTGGGAGGAGGGGGTTGGAGGAGCTGGGAGATGACGTGCTGGATGAGTGACTATCTGCTAGGGTGGTGACTGCAGGCATGATGGATCTTCTGCATGTGGGCGTGTAGGTGGTTGTGGTGGCTGCAGATGTGGTGACTGAGGTGGATGTCTGCGGGTCTGCTATTGTGCTGGCTGTGGGTAGGATTGAAGGTGTGGCTGGATCTTTGAAAGTTGGTGTGGTGTCTGCTGGTGTGTCAGGTGTAGTGTCTGTGAAGGTGGGGGTGTGGGGGAGTCATTGCAGGTAGTGGCTGTTGATGTGTCTGCAGGTGGGTGTTGTTTGTGTGCATGCCAGTGGTGGGTCTTTTGGTGCTTGTGTTTGACTGTGGTATCCTTGGCTATTGAGGTGGATACATACTTGTCTGTCTGTGTGCTCTGGCTGGTATGGGGAAGAGGGGTGTGGGATTGGGTAGAGGAAGATGGAAGGAGGAGAGAAGACAAAGGGTGACTGGCTGCCGCCAGTATGGAGGCCAGAGCCTGAAAGGGTCTCTGTAGGCCAACCAGTACACCATGCATGCCCTCTAGGAACACATTGCTCTATTGTACTTGAGCTGCAGGCCCCTGGATGGCATTCACAATGGTTGACTGACCCACAGAGATTGACATCAGGAGGTCACTAGCCTCCTCACTGAAGGCAGCAGGGCTGACAGGGGCAGGGGCAGAGGTGTCTGTGGCGAAGGAGACACCCACCCTCCTGGGTGAGTGGGCACGGACAACTGGGAGAGGAGCTACATGGAGGGTGGTGGTTGTAAGGGGAGGGTGGACAAAAATGGTGCTGTGGTGCTCCCAAAAAGGGTACACCATGACAGGAACAGGAGCAGAGGTGGCTGCGGCGAAGGAGACGCTCACCCTCCTGGGTGAGCGGGCAAGGACAACTGAGTGAGGAGCTACAGGGAGGGTGGTGGTAATAAGGGAGTAGTGGACAAAGATGGTGCTGAGGTGGTCCCAGATGGGTCCACCACTGCCAGGGAGTGTCCACTGGAGGAGGATTCCGATGATGATGATGTTCCGGTCTCCCCCATGGCACTCGCCTCGCCCTCTGGGCCACTGGGTCCCTTGCTGTTGCTGGTCGCAGCACTCCGGGTCCCGTGGCCAGCAGCATCACTTGCTGATGCACACAAATGGAGAGAGGGAGGGAGAGCAGAGAGGGAGAGAAAGAGTCATCATATTACTTACAAATAAACATGGAAGCATGCAGTACTGTATGTGAACAGGTCCAGGCTAGGCTTTCTCAGTTGGCTTTACACATGTCCTATCCCGTGTCACATCATATTGATACTATCCATCACTTCAGGTGATCCTTCTCCCACACATTCAAATTTGAGTAATCAAGCAAGACTGGATTAATCCATCTGAACACCTGAAAAGCCATGCCTACATGCTACTCCTGCCGTTGGTGAAGTAGATATATTATGCATATTTCACATCCTATCTCTTCATACTCCCATCACCGATATGAAGAGCAGGTGAGTGATCACAACACATCATGCATGTCCTGAAACTACACCTGACCAATCCACATGAAATGCTAATGTCCCTTCAAAGTGTAGACTACCCAAATCGCATCCCACACAGCACATGCCATACATTTCACACTGCTGCTGACCCCAATTCAGAAATGGCAACTGGGGTACCTGAACTGATCAAGCCACAACAGGTGGCACTCCCGTACAGGTGACAACTGATGTATAGAAAACATGTCTGTGGAACAGCCATGGCATTGCAGAGGAAGATCCCCACACACCAAACACAGATACAACACATAGGGGGTTATTCTAACTTTGGAGGAGTGTTAATCCGTCCCAAAAGTGACGGTAAACTGACGGATATACCACCAGCCGTATTACGAGTTCCATAGGATATAATGGACTCGTATTACGGCTGGTGGTAAATCCGTCACTTTTCCGTCACTTTTGGGACGGATTAACACCTCCTCCAAAGTTAGAATAACCCCCATAACGTCATTATTGCATGTCCAGCTACAATGGCCTACATATCACCCATTACACATTCATAGTCAATCACAGAGTGTAGTGTCAAAACAACTACACAATAAGCAGCCACTATAGACATTACAGGCCACCTACCATTCCACCTGACATGCAGCTCAAAGTTCCAGGACTTGGCAACATGAGTACACCTACATCACTCACACCATACCTGACATGTGATTACATGTTCCTAACTCCAGACTACACAAATATCACACGGAAATGACATGTACACATGATTTACACGTGGCCCAACACGACTGCCAGTGCATTAAAGACATTTCCAATTACAACACATACCTGTTTACTATATAGTGGTACAGCCAGACCATTACTTCATGATCACATGAGTGATGCAATACATATTCCTCACCTGACTGGACACATCAGCTTGGCCCAGGGTAACTAGATTGTCCTACTCCACATGGTGTGCCCCTAATTAAACAATGAAACATGATGTAGGCAGCACATTACTAAGGTTTCAAAGGAATTGTTGCCCATTTCCTCACATACTATTGACATCACATATTGTAAAAAGCTGGCTCTGGCAAACCACTAGAATTGACTATTACCCACCCATTGGGAGTGAGATGAAATGCCCACATGTCAATCACATGGAAAAGCAGTTGTATCACGAAAACCCAAAGCATATACCTTAAGTACAATGTTTCTTCGTTGCATACCCCATTGTTATTGAGATATAAATGGTCAATGGAGTTACAACGCCAAACACAGATATGTACAGGCTTAGACAGACCATATTTGTTTTGTACATGATATGGCAGCCTCACATGGAGTCCAAATCTTAAGCAGTAAAAAAGTAATGTTGTGAAGCTGTACCAAATAAGTGACTCAACCTGTTGCTACAACAGGTGATTAATGCAAATGGGAGTGATCAGACAGCTTAGAGCCACTGACAAACATATGCGGAGGGATGGTGTGGGATAGGTTAAAAGGGTATACTGAAACACCAGCTCACATGCATAGGAATGGCAGGATGTGCAACACATGTGCCATTGACATCAAGCATTTCCACATGCAGTCAGAATGATGTCATGATACATGATTTCAAAACTCATACACAGCAAAACATTATGGCTGCTCCACATCCCATACAAGGGCAAGGTGATACCAGCTGATTACCACTAGTCTAGAAATAATCCTCACCTACAACATCGTCACTGAAGGTACAGTGAGACAGTAAACAGCATTCAACTAGAGCCAAGTATCAGGCAACAGTCAGTACTTACCCCGTTGTGGCTACTGTGCTACCCTCAAACACCCATCGACCTCAGGGTAGGCCACTGGCAAAATGCGGGCCATTAGGGGGGTCAGGTTCTGACGGGCACCCCTCCCTCATTAGGAGCACACCCCCAGCTGGGCCTTTGTGGTCTTTTGGGCCCAGTGTCTCAGGTCCTCCCACCGCTTGCGACAGTTGGTGCTCCCCTGGCTGTGGACCCTCAGGGTCCGCACTTGCCTGGCGATGGCATGCCAGATCCCTTTCTTCTGATGGGAGTTCACCTGCATGGATGACACAGACAAAAGGAGAAAGTAATGTACACATGCACCATACCAACATTAGTTGACGCTACACAACTGTACCAGCAAGTGAGTACACATACCCATCCGACATGGCCACATGTCTGTACTCTATGCCACATGCATTTAACTACACCAAATAGAGCTCACATGGCCAATTCACCGTCACACACAAAACACTTCACACATGGCTGGGCCATTGGACTCTCCTGTTCCTCCGGTGCCCCATATAGCTCTCCATACAGGGGTAGGATCTCCTCCACCAGCTTTTCCAGCTCTTCCTCTGTGTAGACAGGGGTCCTATTATCTGCAGGACGTGGCATGATGGCTCCCAGAGGGAGTACACAGAAGCTCATGTAGTGGAGGTCTTGCTAGCAACAGTGCCAGGAGTCTAGTGAGCAAAACTGCATGAAAATGGCGATCACGACTTCCATGTACAGGATCTTCATCACCAGAGATCATTGCCATTGGCCCAACTCCGCCATAGGCTGCAATGTTAACCTATTACATGGTGATTGCAACCACCTACCTCCATGACGACTTCCATTGGCGGACTGAGGTCACTTCCAACTGTCCAGAACAGTAGGTCAGGCACCTTGGGCACATGCACTCGATGCAGGTTCTTAAATAAGTGTGTCATACACCTGATCAACCTTAATCCAATATGACCCAATGTAGTTTGTTCATGATAATGCTACACAATGGGAGAAACATATAAAAAGGACCTGTTGAGCCTGTATATATGTGGATAGGTCAGTGTAACTACTCTGAGGTACATAGGCATCTGATAGTGATAGGTGAATTTAGTGACATATGTGTCATCAGTGCAGTATTTCACAGTAACCCACACTTGTTCACATACATATGTGTCACATCTCTTTTCTGACTGACATTCCAGCCAATGTGCTGTAATGACGGTGTCTGATGTCCATTTCTATTGTCTGTGATATTTATGTCAATACTGCTCCGCAGTCACTGCACATGTGGAGGTGTCTGAAAGTATTCAGTGTGCTGCTGTCGTGTGCCAACTGCATGACTTTATTGTACATTTACTACTCTCATTTTAGATATCCTGCCATGAGGGGAATGAGACAGCAAAGAGTGTATCATCCACTGGTAGACCTGGCAACCATTTAGGAAAGACATGGCATCTAGACCTACCATCTGAATTGCCAGATCATCATGGATCTATATAGATAGTTGGAGCCAGATCTGATGCCAGGCAATCCCAATCCCTATTCCATACCACCCATCGTTCAAGTACTGTCAGTGCTACACTTCTTGGCCACTGACAAATTCCAGCATATTGTCGCCTTAAGAGCAGGGTTGTCTCAGCCCATGTTCAGTCAGGTTTTGAGGGATGCGCTGTGTGCTTTCTTCCAACACCTGGACAGCTAAATCATATTTCCCCAAAGAACAGATATGGCCAATGTGAAGGGTGACTTTTATTAGAGAGGACTGATTCTCCATGTGGTAGGGGCCATTGATGGTGCCCATGTATTCCTGGTCCCTCCTACTATCAATGAACACGTGTATAGGAGCAGGAAAAACGACCACTCAATCAACGTTCAGGTGGTGTGCCTGGCAGACCAGTATATCTCCAAAGTGACTGCAAATTTTCCTGGATCAGTGCATGACTTCTACATCATGCGGAACAGCAATGTCCCAACCATGATGGCATGACTACACACAGAGAGGGCCTGGCTGGTTGCTGAGTATGCATTGTTATGTTTCTAAATGTTATGTGACCTGTCTTCACAATCTGCACAATCACAGTACCTCAATTGGTTTTGTTCTACCATTCTGTTCACAGCTGACTCTGGCTATCCAAACCTTCCTTGGCTGTTGACACCTGTGAGGTACCCAGCCACGCCAGGGGAACTCCGTTTCAATATGGCCCTTAGGAGGACAAAGGTGTGTAATAGAGTGTACTTCCGGCCTCCTGAAGGCAAGATTTAGGTGCCTGGACCTATCTGGAGGTGCCTTCCTCCACTCGCACCACAAGGTTTGCCAAATTATCGTTGCCTGCTGCGTGCTCCACAATCTAGCCCTGAGGCGTCGGATACCATTACTAGCTGATGAGGGTGAGGCAGAGGGACCTGTGCCTGTAAATGGTGATATGGAAAGTGATGAAGAGCCAGAGGACGAAGGAGCTGCTGACTGTAGGACTGAGCTCATCTACCAGTACTTCCAGTGACAGACAGGTATGTGAGGTGGAACCTTTCATGTCTTATCAATGCACAGTCAGAAGTAGCTAGCTGGGAAATGTGATGGTGTAATGATGTCTAGTGCTTGTGTGTGAGTTGTTGCAACAGACAGTAGGTATGTTGGTTCTGCCCTAACATGTGTTGTGGCAACTGATTCAAACAATCACTTCTATCACGGACTGACCAGTTTAGAGCTGATCTTCATGTATTCTCCTGTTGCCAGCTCTTCTCACTCACAGGATGTGGATATCATCTGTGGGTCTTCTACCTAGGCTTTCGGGTATACATACTCAGGTTTTGGAGTATAGTTCTGAGAGGTGTGCAGGACAGATAGTTTGTTCATGTGATATTAGGAAGGTCCTGAAGCTTGTGCTGTATAGGTCATATCTAGATGATTATGGTTTGGAATCTTACTATAATAGGCACACAGTCGATTAGCTGTACATATGCTTACTGTTAACTCATTCTTACATCCTGATGGTACTCTATGTCTTGCTCTATTTGCAGATGCCTCAACGGTCTCTACCCTGGTGTTACTGTGGATATCTATATCATCCTGTGACATCTGTCCATTGACATTTCTGTTGTCATGTGTGTCCTGCTGAGTGGGCCTCCCTCTGATGGGCCATTTTATTGCCAATTAGAATCAGGGGGCCATTGCCAGACCACATTTGTGTAGAAGGACATATGTTGTTGTACTATTAAACACACATGTACAGTAGCTGTGTCTATAATTTATTGTGCATATCAGTATTGTGAGAAGCCAAATCAAAGTGTACAACATAATAATCAGGTGATAAGTGGAGTCATGGAAGATAGATTGATCAGAGTAGCTGGTACAATATTTGGCCACACAGGTCCTGAGTTATTGTCCCATGGGAAAATAGAGTTAGAATTCAGAACAGGCAACAGGGTGTCTCAGAGGTGCACAAGGGGGACAAACCAGGAGAGGTTCACTTCCTGGCAGTGGGTGTGGTCTTGGCAGCTGCTGCAGCCTGATGTCTGGATGTTCGTCCACGTTTACGGGGGTTCTACTGCTACAGAGGGAGCCTTTGGACTCCCCTGCCAAGGCCTCCATTCCACTAGCTGTCACTGATGTTGAGGGGGCAGATGCAACGTTGCTCTTGGAAGGGTCCTGATGGTGGATAGCTATGTCATGCAGGGTGGTGTTAATGTCCCTCAGAACCCCTGCTATGGAGGCCATGGTGGCATTGTGTGACTGCCGCATGGCCTCCTGGTGGTGTTCCATCTGCAGCCTTTGATTTTCCCCCAACATGGATATGATCTGACCCATCCTGTCCTGGGAAGAATGGTATGCTCCCAGGACTTGTGAGATGGTACCCTGGTCAGTGGAGTCCCTTGACTGCCTCATCCTCTGTCCCAAAGCATCCCTTCCACGCCCCTTCCCTCCAGGTGCCTGTGCCCCTGGTACGGTGTGACCACTCCCAGTGTTAGCAGAGCCATCATTGTCTGGGGTGTCAAGGTCAGACTCAGGACCCTGTACTGTGGGGCATACAATTGTTTAAACAGTCCTTGGGATACCTGTTTGGGGGTGCTTGCTAGGCTGTGATGCCTGTGCAACTGTGGTGGAGGGACTGATGTGGGCAAGGTTAGGCTGGGAGTCGTCGACTGACCAGATTTCCCGGATGGGCCAGGTAAGTCGTCACTGTCCAGACATCCAGGCATGTTGTCCTCACTGGGGCCTTCATCCTGTGGAGTACTGGCAGTGACTGGTATCCTCTCCAAGATGGCAATGGCAGGGTTACATGTGGATGGATTGAGACACAGAGTACAGTTAAGAAAGTGTTTGGCACCCTAATTTTGTGATACAGACAATGGCATAGCATGATTCCCAGCAATTAAAATGACAGTAGTTGCACGGCATAGCTTGGTGGTACATGGGAATCTGTGACAAGAGTGCCATACTCCATGTTGTGTGCTGTCATCTATGTTTGGTACATATGGCACTGCAGATGGGTTTCTGTAACTATCTGATACTTGACATGACAAACAGGCTCTGGTACCTGGTGTGTAGTCAGGCTTGGTAGTCGTGTCACATAATGGCTGAACATTGGCCCATGATGTTCCATAGGGAACAGGGTATGTGAGTACATACTAATGTCTCTGGATCTTTTTTGTGTGCATGGAGTCTGGCATCTTACTTTCCAACCCATGGTCACTCCATTACAGCCTTGGGGATATGGATCAGTGTCCAATTTGAATGGTTACAGGGCTGTTGCTGTGTTTTGCCTTACTTGGTGTGCCATTGCATTGCATTGTTGTCATTGCTATGAACTGGTCTTCTGTCGTACATTCTAGATGGTGTAGATTGTATAATAGTCTTACTTGCATGAAATGTGACCTGATGTGCACATTGCAGTTTTTACCATGGATGGTTTGGTGCATTGTGGGAGTCGTAGTGATAGGATTAGGATGTGGTATCCCTGCCCTTGCCAAGGGCTGTGTGGGCAATAGGACTATGTGGGGTGGTGCAGGACAGGGGCATTGGGTGATGGGCAGGTAGGTGCAGTGGGAAAATCAGTGAATTGTGGGGTATTTAGATGGTGAGGAAGCATGCAGGACACGACAATCATGGTGCCATTGATGTTGTGGGTACTTATTAGGCTCCAGTCCCCAAGGTAATCCAGTCAGACCCTCAGAATGCAGTATATCCAAGACCTTCTCCTTCCAAGATGTGAAGTGTGGGGGATGAGGTGGGGGCCCACTGTTCAGTCTTCTGCACTGCTATTTGGTGTCTTGATGCCATGGAACACACCTTCCTTGATAGGTCGTTTCCCCTCTTCCTGATGTTCTCCCTTGTGCGTGGATGGTTGCCCACAGAGTTGACCCTGTCGACTATTCTTTACCATAACTAAATTTTCCTGGCAATTGACTGTTAGCTGGACCTGTGCTCCAAACAGTTATGGTTCTACCCTGGCAATTTCATCCATCATGATGTTCAACTCATCATCTGTAAATCTTGGGTGCTTTTGTGAGGACATGTTTGTGATTGTGTTTACGGTGTGGGGGTGTAGTGTATGAAAGGGTGCGGTGTTGGGTGAATGATGGGGTTTGGGTGATGCGTTGTGAGGGATGAACTGTTGTAGCAGAATGTGTGTGGTAGTTATGTGTGTGTTGTGTTTGTTTCTTAGATGTGTGATGCGTGTGGTGTGTGTGTTCCTATGGTGTCAGGGTGCTCTCTTTGTGTATGTGCCTGCTCTCGGTGTATCTGTATGGTGTTTTAGTTGCATAGGATTGTGGGTTATGGGTGGTGCTATCTGGTGGTGTGTGGAGGTGTGTCCGATGTGTGGATATGTGTCAGGTGTGTGGTATTCAAACTGCACAATGTAGTGTTGTGTTCTGTCAGTGGTGGTTTCTGACCGTGGCGGCTCACACCACCAATGGTTTTCCGTCATGGCTGTGCTGATTTGTGGATCGTAATCTGGTAGGCTGATTTGTGTCGGGCTGGTGGTGTTGGTCGTGGGACCGCCTCTATTCCGCCTGTCATCCTGGCGGTTTCAGAATTTTGGCTGTTTTTTGGTGGTTTTCACAGTGTGGGTTGTAATACGGCGGTCAGTTGACCACCAACATGGCAGTCTGTTGGCAGCCACCACCGCAGCAGTCTTGCCTAAAGACCGCCAAGATCAGAATGAGCCCCTTTTTAATATGTACGCTAAATTGGTTTTTTTTTTTAATGGATTTCATGCCTGGGAGCACAGTGGGAGCTAAGAAACTTTAGTTTCTATTGTTATGAGTCCATATGTACGCTATATAAAGCGCTTTGGGTTTTTGGTTTCAAACAGAGAAATGCAATTCATTTGAAGTAAGGATTTCAAAGCCCATACACACCTTGTTACCAATATAAAACACCACATATTTCAGCTTTGCTAATATGTATTTCTTTATCAGCACTCTTCGGCAAGCTACACCTACCTCTACCTTTACATCAACTACCTCTACCTACACCTACATCTAACTCTACCTATACCAACCTTTACCTAACTCTACCTCCCTCTACCTAAACTATACCTATCTCTACCAAAACCTAACTCTACGTACACCTACCTTTACCTACACTACCTCTACTTACACCTATCTCTACCTCCACTAAACCTACTTCTACCTACACCTATTTCAACCTCTACTTACACCCATCTCTACCTGTTCATACATTTACCTCTACCTACACATACCTCTACCTACATCTACCACTACCTCTCCCTACATCTACCACTACCTCTACCTACATCTACCTTTACCTACACCTACCTCAACTTACATCTAACTCTACCTCTCCCTACACCTACGTCTTAGTACAACTACCTACTTCTATTTACCTCTACCTACTTCTACCTACACCTACCTACACCTACTTCTACCTCTACCTTTTTCTTCCTATACCTACCTCTACTTTTACCTCCACCTACCTCTTCCTACATCAACCTCTACCTCTACCTGCACCTGCCTTTACCTACCTCAACCACTACCTACCTCTACTTATACCTACCTCTACCTACACCTTCCCTACCTCTACCTACCTCTACCTCTAATTACACCTACCTCTACATACACCTACCTCTATATACACCTACACCTACCTCTACCTACACCGATATCTGCGTTCACCTTCCTATACCTCTACCTACCTCTATTGCTACCTACCTTAACCACTAGCTACCTCTACCTACACCTTCTCTACCTCTACCTACCTCTACCTCTAATTACACTTACCTCTTACTACACCTACCTCTATCTACACCTACCTCTACCTACACCTATCTCTACCTCTGCCTTTACTTACCTCTACCACTACCTACCTCTATCTTATCTACCTCTACCTACCTCCACCTCAACCTACCTTACTTCTACCTACACCTATCTCTACTTACACCTACCTCTACTTATTCCTACCCAAACCTCTGACTTCCTCTACCTCTACCTACCTCTACTTGCAAACTCCTCTATCTACACCTACACCTACCTCTAACTATCCTTTACCTGCCAATACTTACACCTACTTCTACCCACACCTACCTTTACTTCTACCTGCACCTATCTCTAACTACACCTACCTCTACCTACTCCTACATTTACCTCTACCTACCTCTATCTCTACCTATATCTACTGCTACCTACCTCCACTAACACATACCTTTACCTACACCTATCTCTAGCTACACTTACCTTTACCTTCACCTTTCATCCTACTACAAAGCATATAAATATTAAGTAAACTAAAAGCTGCCCTCACTATAACAAGTTGGTTAAACATGTAAAAATCTGGCAGACTTAATGGTCTTTATGCTTTTACTTAGATAACTATTTGCAGAAAGTGACTATATTCCCATTTAATTTTAATGTGCCTTACTATAACTCCCAGCATACATTCTTCTTTACACGGCAGGGGAGATAGGAATACTTGTAGCTTACAGCTATATAAAAGAGCACAACATAAAAGGAAGCCATAATTTTACATTACACATAAACACAATTTAAGATTACAAATACTATAACAATTTAGCAAACAAAACAAAAAACATGTTATTGGTGCCTTTGTGCAAATTGTAAGGCAGCATCTCTCTCTATTGTTAGCCACACTATTACAATATTTACATTCATTGTCACGTTTATACCCAATTAAAATGTATCGGCTTTGATCTTTAACTTTATCACATTTATCAGTGCCGTTTGTGCGCATTAAAAAGCTGCATGTTTGTCTTCTAATTGTTTGTTTTTAAATATGCTTTAGAGGTGTCTGAAAAGCAGTGTTTCTTTTTATTCCTAGCAATTTAAGTGCAAACATGGCATATATAGGCATACTATTTCAATAATGTATTTTGCTACATTGCTCGGTTTGCAGTTTACAAATATAAAAGAGAACGAAAAGACAAATTGCTTTTCACATGCCTCTAAACCACATTTCATTAGTACATTACAAAAGGCCATTTAGCAGTCACAAATCGTCAAATTCACCATTTGTCGCATGCTAAATAGTTTTGTACATGTGGCCCTTAATAATTATCTTCTTACAAATATAACAAAGTGAGATATTTATCAATTAAAAATGTTATACATATTATTAACCTCTTCTGAGGGACAGGAGTGTTGTGCAATACCACCCAGCCTTTATGTGGCTGTGTATGAATTCTGATGCGTTGGTGTGGCAAGGGATAGGTTCCTTTTTAAAGGGAGCTATAACTTGTCGGAAAAGTGTTAATTTTTTATTTTTGCTAGTGTTTATATAAATATTTATTCTTTTATGGATTCATCAAATGAGTACTGTAATTTTGAATGTAATTGTCTTTTTAACTGTTTTTATGTGTTGTTTATTTCTATGTTTCTATGGTTGAAAATTTTCTAACCGAATAAATTGACTTGATGATGATGATGACATATATAACTATGCACTTGCAAAACACTGTTGCTAAAATACAGCAAGGGCTTGGGCCCCATACTGTTGCTTTGGACTAATATTATGGTTGCTTATTGCTCGTTGGTGCTGTTCTCAAAAGATAATTAATATCTTCTTCTATTTTTCGCAAAGCAAAAATGTATATATTATGTCTAATTTTCAAAATTATAATGTGCAGAATACCCAAACTCAACACACCTCAATACAATCCACCAAACAACAAAAAGTCCAAAACACCCCTCCCCATTACAATCCAAACCACCATATTCAAATCCAACCTATTCCACTACAACCCACCCTATTTCAATACAACACACCTCACTCCAGTCCAATTCAAATGAACACATTCCAATACATTCCTCTCCAATCCAATCCAATATAATGCACCCACTCATACCTATTCCAACACATTCCAATCTACCTCACTTCAATCTGTTACACCTCAACCCAACACACCCACCCCACTTCATCCCACTACAATCAAATACATTTTAAACACCATGAACCAGTTCACTCCAGTCTACCTTAATACACCCCACTCAAATCCAATTCACCCTACTGCAAACCACTTTAATAGATCCCATACCACTCAAATCAACACTCAACAGCAATCCAATTCACCTTAGCACACTCCAATCCAATCCACCCCAATCAGATCCAAAGCACTACAATATAATCAACCCCATTTCAAACCACTCTACTCAAAACAAATCTATTCAAATCCAAACCACTCCACTCCAATCCACCACAATCCAATATAACAATTACAATCCACACCACCCCAATCCACACCACCTCAATCCAATACACCACAGTGCAAAACAAAACAATCCAAACCAATCAAATACAATCCACCCAACTAAAAACAATTTATCACACTCATTCCAATCCACCTTACTACACTCCAATCCACTTCATTCCAATCCACCTCATTTAATCTATCACATTCAATCTAATACACCCCGTACTTTCCAAAGAAATGCAATTCACCTTGCTTAATTCAATTCACCCCACTCCAATCCAATACATCCCACGTCAATACAATACACCACACATCAATAAAATCCACAACACTTCAATGCTATACACCCCACCTTACTCCACTCTAACCCAATACATTCCACCCCAGTACAATTCACCCCATTCCACCACACCCCACTACAATACACCCCACTGCAATCCACTCTAAAAAATCCCCCACATTCCAATCCACCCCCCCAATTCTATTCAATGCAATACACCCCACACCAGTACAATCCACCCTAATCCAGTCAACACCAATATATACTACACCACCCAGTCCAGTACAACCCTTGCGACCCACTCCAATACACCCTACTCCAATCCACCCCATTCCAGTCCACCCCACTAAATATAATTCCTCCCATTTTAGCCCACTTCACCTCAATACAATTGTCCACACTCCAATTCAGCTCATTCCAATGTACCCCATCCACCCTAATTCAATACACCCAAACCACTACAATCCACCCCACTCCACGCTAATACACCCCACTTCACTTCACTCCACCCCCCCCAACTCAATATACCGAATTTCATTCTACACCATTCCAATTTAATCCAATCAACATTACGCCAATCCGCACAACTGGAATTTGCCTCACTACAATCTACCCACTTCAATACACTCCAATCTACCCAACACCAGTCTGCCCAACTCCAATCTGCTTCACTCCAATCTGCCCTACTATAATCCAAAACAATATTCCACACTCCAATCCAAAACAATATGCACCAAAATAATCCACTCCACTCCAATACAAAACAATATACCACCCTTCAATCTGCTCCACTCTCATCCAAAAAAATCTCAACCACTACATTACAAAACAATAACCTGTATGCCAAACCAAAACAATTTGCACCAATACAATCCAAAACAACCTAACCTACTTCAATTTACCTCCCTCCAATCCAAAACAATCTGCTCAAAAACAACCTGCCCCAATCCAAAACAAAACAATACAAACCACTCCAATCTTTCCCAATCCAAACTAAAAACAATTCTGCCCGACCCCAATCCAAAACAATACCCCCAGCTCAAAACTAAAACAATCTGCTCCACAACAATCCAAAACAATCTGCCCTACTACAAACTGGCTCACTCCAATGCAAAACAATCTGTACCACTCAATTTAAAACAATATAACCCACTACAATCCAAAACAATCTGCCCCACTACAATCCAAAACAGTCTGCCTTACTTTAATCCAAAACAACAACAAAAACAATCTGCACACTCCAATTTACAACATTAAACACCAAAATATAAACTACACTGCAAATAAAACAAAAATGCCCTAAACACATACAAAGATTGTACCTCAATCAAATCTATAAGAACATGCATAACTCCATATCACTCCACTCCAATCAGCCAGAATACAATCAACCTTAATCCATCACAAATCACACCCTCCAAACTAATACATCATAAACCAATACAATCAACCACAATCCAATCTATCACACTACAATACAAAACACTATACCCTACTATAATCTGTGTTAATACAAATTGCCCCAATAGTAATCTAACACTACTCCCCACACCAATACAACCCAGCCCAATCCCATTTACCCCACTCCAATACACCTCACACAAATGCAATACACCCCACTTCAGTTACCACAGTTCACTCCACTTCAATCCAATCTACCCCACTCCAATCCAATCCACTTTATTACAACCCACCCCACTCCAATAAAATTCAACACATTCAAATCCAAACCATCATACTCCAATCGATCCCACCTTACTCCAATTCAAATCATTCCAAGCTAACCTACCACACTCCAATTCAATACAATCCAAACCATTCCAATCCTCCACACTCCAATCCAATGCAAATCACTACATCCACTCAAATATATTCAATCCCATTCCAGTCCTTCACACTACAATTAGATCCACCACTACCCAATACACCCATTCCCCTCCATCACACTCCCAATTTCATCCATTTTAATCAATCCAGTCCAATACGATACAGTCAACTTTAATCTACCCCAACAATTTGCTCCCCTCCGATTCAAAACAATTTGTCACACTACAATATATTATACTCCAGTCCAAAACAATCTCCCCTATCCAACAAAAAGCAATCTGTCATAATACAATATTTCCCACTCCAATCCAAAACAATATACACCACTATAATCCAAAATAATCAAACCCACTACAATACAGGACAATCTATCCCACTTCAATCTACCCCACTCCAATACAAAACACTCTACCTCACTCCAATCCAAAACAATCTTCTACACTCTAATAAAAAAACAATCTACACCACTCCAATCCACAACAATCAACCCCATTCAAAATGACACACTACAATACACTACAATCTGCCCCACTTCAATGTATACAACTCCTATCTGCTCAACTGAAATCTATCCCACTCCAATACAAAACAATATACACCACTCCAATCCAAACCTATATATTCAAAAACACTCTACACCACTTTAATACAAAACAGTACGTCTCACTCCAATCTACCTCACTCCAATACAAAAAAGTCAGCCACACCCCAATACAAAAAAACACCAACTCTAATGCAAAGCAATCTCCACCAATACAATCCAAAACAATCCAACCTACTCCAATATATCCCACTTCAATTCAAAACAATCTGTTTCACTCAATTTAAAACAATCAGCCCTTTCCAACACAAAACAATCTACCTCACTCCAAACCAAAACTTTCTGCCCCACTTCAATAAGAACAACCTGGCCCAGTCCAGTCCAAAACAATCTCCACACTCCAATACAAAAATAATTTGCTCCACTCCAATCTAATCCATCCCCCACCAATCCAATGCTTCCCAGTTCCATCAACCTCAATCCAATCCACCTCACCCAAAACAAATCCACTTTACTCCAATGTACCGCAATCCACCTTACTCCAATTCAATTCACACTCCAGTCCAACCACCCCAATCCAATCCAACCCACCCCACTACAATCCACCACGCTCCAATCCAATACACCCCATTAAAAATCCAAATCACCACATGCGAACCAACAAATCCCACTAACATCAACCCTATTGTAATACAACACACCACACTCTAATCCAATTCAATTCAAACCATTTCAGTACACCCCACTCCAATACAATCTAAACCAATACACCCACTCATATCCATTCCATCGCATTCCAAATGATCCCACTTCAATCTTATACACCGCAACACAATACACCTACTCCACTCCAATAGAATACATATTAAATACTATAAACCAATTCACTCCAGTCCACCTTAATACACCTCACTCCAATCCAATTCACCCCACTACAAACCACTTAAATTCATCCCATCCTATTCCAATCTACAACACTCCCCACAGTCCAATTCACCCCACCCCACACCCCTTCAATCCAATCCATCCCACTCCAATCCAACCCACTACAATACAATAAACTCTATTTATGTCCAGTCCACTTAAATCAAATCCACTCAAATCCAAACCAGTGCACTCCACTCTAATCCACCACAATCCAATCTACCCCAATACAGTCCACATCACCCCAATACAGTCAACCCTACCACAATCCACCCTACCCCAATCCAACACACCACACTCCAAAGCAATACAATCAAAACCAACAACATACAATCCACACAACTAAAAACAATCTACCACACTCAATCCAATCCACCTCACTCCACTCCAATTCACTTCACTCCAATCCACCATATTTAAAGCACCTCACTCAATCTAATTTACTCCAATCAATCCAATGCACTCCACTAAATAAATCAATTCACTCCATTCAATTCAAGTCACCCACTCCAATACAATCCACCCCACTACACCTCAAAACAATATACTACATATCAATAAAAGCCACAGTACCTCTATGCAGTACACCCCACTCCACTCTAATTCACTTCACTCCAATCCACCTTATTTACACTACCTCAGTCAATCTAATTCACTCCAATCAATCCAATTCACCCCACTAAATCTAATTCATCCCACTTTATCCAATTGACCCCATTCAGTCAAATTCATCCCATTCCCATCCAGTCCACCCATTACACCTCAAAACAATACACTACACATCAATAAAATCCACACAACCTCAATTCAACATACCCACCTTACTCCACTCTACCCAAATACAATCCACCACACTCCGATCCACACAACTCTACCCCACCCTAAATTCACTACACTCAATACATCCAACTGCATCTCACTCCAAAAAATCCACCACTCTCAAATCCAATCCACCCCAATTCTCCACAATTCAATACACCTCACACCAATACAATCCACCCTAATCCAATCAACACCAATGCAATCCACATCACTCAATCCAATCCAGCCCAATCCCTTCCACCCTATCCCAACAGACCCTACTCCAATCCAATCAATCCCAGTCTAATCCACCCTAGTGTTAGACTTTTCATCCTTGGCCTGGTCTCCCTTAACTTTTTGCCTCTGTTTCCCAGGTTGTTGACTCTGTTTTTGCTGTTTTTTTTACTCTGGGCACTTTACAACTGCTAACCAATGCTAAAGTGCAAGAGCTCCTCTACAAACTTGATGTAATTAGTTTATCCATGATTGGCATATTTGATTTATTAGTAAGTCCCTAGTACAGCACTCTAGAGGTACCCAGGGCCTGTAAACCAAATGCTACTAGTGAGCCTGCAGCACTGGTTGTGCCACCCACGTAAGTAGCTCTGTAATCATGTCTCAGACCTGCCACTGCAGTGTCTGTGTGTGCAGTTTTTAACTGTAAATTCAACTTGGCAAGTGTACCCACTTGCAAGGCCTAAACCTTCCCTTTTCTTACATGTAAGGCACCCCTAATATAGGCCCTAGGTAGCCCCAAGGGCAGGGTGCAGTGTATGATTAAGGTAGGACATATAGTAATGTGTTTTATATGTCCTGACAGTGAAATATCGCTAAATTTGTTTTTCACTGTTGCAAGGCCTGTCCCTCTCATAGGTTAACATGGGGGCTATCTCTAAATCTGATTAAAGTGTCGATACCCTTTGGGAGCGGATGGACATGTGGAGTTTGGGGTCTCTGAGCTCACAATTTAAAAATACATCTTTTAGTAAAGTTGATTTTAAGATTGTGT
Source organism: Pleurodeles waltl (assembly GCF_031143425.1). Classification (NCBI taxonomy): domain Eukaryota; kingdom Metazoa; phylum Chordata; class Amphibia; order Caudata; family Salamandridae; genus Pleurodeles; species Pleurodeles waltl. The sequence goes on along the minus strand of NC_090447.1, from coordinate 1,170,536,384 downwards.
GTTTGAAAATGCCACTTTTAGAAAGTGAGCATTTTTTTGCTTATACCATTTCTGTGACTATGCCTGTTTGTGGATTCCCTGCCTTGGTCAGTTTGACAGTTGGGCTTGTTGCACCTCACACTAGACAGTGACACAAAGGGAGCTGGGGGGTAGTCTGCATTTTCTGATGAGCCATCTGTGCTAGGAGGGAGGGGAGGAGTGGTCACTCACACCTGAAAGGGCTGTGCCTGCCCTCACACAATGCAGTCTCCAACCCCCTGGTGAGTATCTGGGGCCTGGCCTGGGCAAGGCAGGATTTCACATTCAAAAGAGACTTTACTTTGAAGTAGGCCTACTTCAAAGGAGAAAATGGGTATAAGAAGGGCACCCAAAACCACAGACTTGAGAACACTTCTGGAAACCAAGAGGAACCTCTGCCTGGAGAATAGCTGAAGTAAGAGGGCAAAGACTGTACTTTGTGTGCCTTCCATCTTGTGAAGATCTCCAAGGGCTTGATTTAGAGCTTGCCTCCAGAACACCGTGCGAGGAAAAGATCGACGCAACTCCATATCTGTGACTGAAGAAACGACGCGCCACTGGCTTCGTGGCTGAAAATCGACGCTCGCCTGCAACGCAACCAAAGAATCGATGCCTGGAGCTGGAGAAATTACACGCAGCATCGCTGACGGAGGCTGGGAGATCGCAACCAGTGGGTTTTTGGATCAACGTGCGGCTGGATATCTGACACAAGTACAGCTGGGCGTGTAAAAACAACGCAAGGCCTGCCCGGACCCAAGAGTGCTGACCGGGTCAACGCATCGCTCTCCTGCAGAGAGAAGAAACGACGCACACCGACCCGACTAAAGGAGGAATGACGCAAGGTCTCGCTCGTGAGTGAAATCAACGCATTGCAAGCCCTTTTTAAAGCACACTCGCCCGTGCTGGGTTATTTTTGATGCACCCAAGGTACATTTTCACGCTAACAGTGTTAGTGTGTGTTTAAAACTACTTGAAGACTATTTTTGCTTTTTAATTGATAACTTGTGTATTGTGGATTTGTGTCATTTTGGTCTTGTTGTTTTTAGATAAATATTTTCTATTCATTCAAATCTATCCCACCTCACTCCAATCTACTTCAATCCAACCTATGAAAAATCAACCCACTACAATCCAATCCAAACGAATCCAAATTCAAATCCCATTCCAATCCACCCCACCTCAATGCATTCACCCCACTCCTATCCATCGTACCTCACTCCAGTCCAACACACCCCAACCATCCCAATCCACTCCATCCCACTCCATTCCAATCTATCCCACTCCGTCCCACCCCACTACAAACCACAATCCAATCCACGCCATACAAAACACCCCACCACAACCCACTTTAAAAAAACAACCCTACTACAATCTACCACACCTCAAATCTCCTCATTCCAATTCACTCCACCCCAATACAATCCACCCCAATTCAATCAACACCAATTCAGTCCACCTCACTCGGTATCATCCCCCCTTCAATCACACTCTAATACATCCCATCCCGCACCACTCCAATCAACCCCATTCCAATCCACCCAACTAATTACAATTTACACCACTCCAATCTACTCCACCTTAATGCAATTGCCCCCACACCAATCCATCCCAACTCACCCCAATCCAATATACCCCACACACCCAAATACAATCCATCCCATTCCAATCAATCCACCCCCTACAATCCAATCCACCCATTCCAATACACCACACTCCTATCCAGTACACACAATTTCAATCCACCCTACTCCAATACAATACAATCAACCTCACTTCAATCCACCCCACTCTGCTCCAATCCACTCTGCTCCAATACATTCCACTCAGTCCACTCCTCAGTCTACCCACTCAATCCACCTCACTCAATTCCAGCCCATTCTTCTCCAATACACCCCATTCCACCACAATCTAATCCACCCCACCACAGTTCAGTACATCCCACCCCAATTTAACCAACCCACTCCAATCCATCCAAACCACCTATTCCATTCTACTCCAATCCACTACACTCCAGTCCAATCCACTTCACCCCAAAACACTCCAAAACAATCCTCCACACTCTAATCCAATATAATCCAATCCACCCCCCTCCACCCACTCCAGTTTACCCCACTCCAACCCAATTCACTCCACCCCAACCTAATCCAGTTCACCCCACTGTGCTCCTATACCTGCAAAACAATACACTCACACACATCAATCCAATCAACTTCACACCACTCCAGTCCACATCACCTTATTACAATACACCCCACTCCAAACCAACCCATTCCTTCTATGCAGCCCACTCTATCACAATGCAATCCACCCCATTCTATTCCAATTCAATCCATCACAATACCTCAATTCATTCCAACCTACTCCACCTCACTCCATTTCAATAAACCACACTCCAATCGACCCCACTACACTCGACACAAAATACCACAATACACTTTAATACAATATACTTCACTACATCAATACACTACAACCTATTCCACACCACATCGCTAGAAACAACTTTATATACAGCATGAATTTAATAATTTTCTTTTTATTCTCTTACAGGAATTAAACAACTCCAAAATCTGAAAAAGTAAGTACCAGATGTATTATAAATTAAAACAAAAGGGTATCTAACTTACATACAATTAGCATACAAACACATAATATATCAAAAACAATAAATCAAAAACAATCCACAGTGCAACATATACTATGAAACATTTTAACTATCTTTAACAACCACCGCAATAATATACAACATACATAAAACAATTACAAACACCAATAGCTCTTCAGAATAAATACACACTTCCAGAAAAACACAAACTGTATTTAAATTACAAAACATTTAATATGATTTCATTATAAAAGCAAATTACCATCAGGGCAATTAAATATTTTGAAAATACTTCAAGGGGTAAACAATGCCTACCAAATAGTACTTTTGCATTTTCACATAAGTACTATAAACCTGCGGAAACTTGGGATCACAATGTTTTACATTATACTATGGATTTGGGTGATAACATATATTAGAATGCATTCCATTACTAATCAAATGCATATGCAGCCAGATGAATTACCTAATTATATTCAGCACAATAACACAATATATTCACTTAAACTAAGAACACCTTTTTGTGGTCGCATACTATATCATATTGATCCTTGATATCCTGACTTTAAAAGTGCATTAGGTTTAGAGTAAATTTGCATTTGGGCATGATTCTCTGCATGAAGGCATATACTATTTCAATTTTCACAAATGTACATACTTACTTCATTTTTTATTCACATAGCCGAGATAACAAAGGGATGCTTCATCCAAATGGAACCTGTATTACTATCTAGATGACGAGCTTTGAAGGAATAATACAACGTATTTATCAATTTGCAAACAATATTAAAGTTCCAAATGAACATACTGCTGCTTTTGAACTACCTCCAATAACTATAAATACAGTTAATATAAAAACACTTCAAGCTGCACACCTAAAATAGAAAAGGAAAACTGAAAAAAACAGTACAAAAGGATTTGCTGCACATACATATAGATACAAGTAAAAATACAGTCATACTTATTACATATAATATAGTACAGAAACGTTACTTGCACATCAGACACATACAAATATAGATACAGTTAATAATACCATAATTTCAAATAAACATACAGAAAATGCAATACATAACAATATTGGCTTTAATATAATGACATACTTAATCACAAACAAATTGTTGTGGTTTGGACTAGATCACTTGGCTGGAATACGGTGACAATCAAGGATTTGAAAGTGGTCAGTTACGATCGATTCGCTGCCTGAGGAGATTGGATAAACATGCTTTGAATTTAATAAAGGTTTATGAATAACCTTTGAAGTAAAACGCATATTCTTAACACTGACGACGAGGCCAACCTCCTAGATGAATTGGAACCCACGCCACTCACATTAAGCATCTTTTGAAGTGATATTGTGGACACCGAGGTGAAAGGAGAGACACCACGAGAGAGTGGAACTGCTCTGTTTGTTTTTGCTGACCCGAGGTGTGGGCAGAGTTTTGGCAAGTTTTGCGACTGGTTGAAGGCAGTGAACCGAGCCGAGGTGTGAGTTGAACCTTGGCGTGTGTGCAACTAGTTAAAGGAACTATGGCTCTCATTCTGACATTGGTGGTAAATCCCACTTACCGCCATGCTGACTGCCACAAACATACTGCCGTCGCAGCGGATATCCGCTAACCATACAATGACACAAACACACCAATCCGTCACTATTTAGCCACACACACAAATCCACCAGCCCAAAAGTCAGTGATAAACTGGCGGTACCAAAACCCACACCGTTACGGCAACAGAACTACGCCCACAACATTATGACCCATGAGTCACCAAAGCGGTCATTTAATGGCAGTAAACCATTGGCGGTACATACCGCCACGCTCAAAATATACACACTCAAACAAAACAACATCAGTTTCGACAATTCAAACTACACACACCTGACACCCATACACACACCCACACACACACACCCCACTATAAAACACACACCCACATTACCCATAACCCTTTACGACTACCAATAATTGCCAGCAGAGAGAGACAGCAAGAGCACTCACTCAACCAGAGCCACATACCACCATCACCTACACACCACCCACGCACCTTACGTCACACACCCCAACACATCACCCTACACATCCTCACCCACACCACTCACACTACACTCATGGCACCACAACAACACCCCAGATTCTCTGAGGAGGAGCTAAGGGTCATGGTGGAGGAAATCATCGGGGTAGAGCCACAGCTATTTGGATCACAGGTGCAGCAGATAGCCATTGCTAGGAAGATGGAGCTATGGCGGAGAATCGTGGACAGGGTCAACGCCGTGGGATAGCACCCCAGAACAAGGGATGACATCAGGAAGAGGTGTAACGGCCTACTGGGGAAGGTACGTTCTATTGCAGCAAGACACAAGTTCACAGTACAGAGGACTGGCGGTGGACGCCCACCTCTTCCCCCACAACTAACAACATGGGAGGAGCAAGTCTTGGCAATCATGCATTCTGAGGGCCTGGCAGGAGTAGCAGGAGGACTGGACTCTGGTAAGTCAACTCACTGTTCCTATCACACACCGCTAACTGCATGGCATCACATACCCCCACCCTCACTCCCATCACTCCACCACCTCCCAAACACCCCACCATCAAAACCCACTCATCCCAATGCCAAGCACTGCATGCAATACCAATGTATGGACCCACTCACAGACCTGCATGGACACCTATCACTACAGCATGCACACTAGAGACAATCAGCTACCCCACCAAATAACAACTCACACAAGGCAAAGCTGCCAGGGAAATGATAACCATAGAGGGCAACCCACCCATGCACAATATGTCACACACAGAAACAATAATACTGCATTTACATCCCCACCGGTACCCCAATGTCACCGGAGAAGAGGTGCCAGCAACTTCCAGTCCCCCCACAGAAGAGGCCCACAGTGATGACAGCAGCTCTGGTCACCTCGATCTGGATGACCAACCTGGCGGACAATCACTTACCCAGGTACAGCCTCACACCACCATAGAGCCACCCCCCTCAGGAAACACCACCACTGCACCGACCCAGCAGGCCCATACCTCAGTCCCCAGGACATGTCAATCAGCAGTGTGTCCACCACTACAGGGACCCCAGGGCACACCACAAACCCAGGACGATCAGGGACCTGGGGTCAGTGGCAGTGGCCACACGGTTCAGGGGATAGAGGCACAGGATAACAGGGAAGCTGGGAGGAGTGCTGTGCACCAGGGGGAGGACAGGCCCAGGAAACTGACTCTCCAGGAGGCACTCACTGCGATCCTGGGAGCATACCAACATTCCCAGGATACGCTGGGCCAGATCCTGGACAAGATGCAGTAGAACATGCAGCTGCAGGAGGGACAGTACCTGGGGATTGGGGAGGACTTGAAGTCTATTAACACCACCCTGGTCTCCATTGCAGGGGTGCTGGTAGACATGGCCAACAGTATGAGGGAGGCATTGGCACACCAGCGGGCCCCTGACACTAGCCAGAATACTGAACAGCCCTCCACCTCCATTGCCGCTATTGGACAGGAGGCCCTGCCACAGGACCAACAGGCCACCATCACCCCTCCCCCTGCAGAAGGAGAACCACCTCGCAAATATTCCCTGCAATCCAGGCAGAAGCCAGATACTATTGCCAAGACCCCCGCCAGGAAATAAGACTCTCCTGAATGTAACCCTTGTGCCCCACTCAGTCACCCTGTCCACCTTAAACTGCCATTGCTCCCCTTCCTATGCCCCCTTGGACAATGCACCTGTGCTACAAATAGACTGGACTCTAACCTGGACCTTCCTCCATCATCATACCTGTCCATAGCACTTCCCTTTTTTCTTCATAGCACTGCAATAAACACACTTTGAAAAAATTCAAGTATGAGTAGTCAAATGATTTAAGTGTGTATTCGTTTAACAAGCTTTAAACATTGCAATTCAGCTGTACAGTAATGTATACATAGGGAAGACTTGTAGTTGGCTGCAGTGAGCACACCAGGAGCAATAGTGGGGCACTAACATCTACAAAAAGAGATGCCAATGGGTACAGTGAGTGGCCATTGAAGTAGGAATTCACAGCCTGCCAGTGACAAAGACACATATCAAACTGTCAATGAAATGTGAAATAACACTGTCTTACCTGTGTGTCATTGGAAGTATTGACGAATGACTGCACTTCAGTTTTCCTCATCCTCATTCTTTGCATCCTCATCTTCACTGTCCACAGGGTCCACTGCTGCCACACAGCCATCTCCAGCCTCCTCCTCCTGCAGAAAAGGCACACGGCTTCTCAAGGCAAGGTTGTACAACATGCCACGATGATCTGGCAGACCTTCTTGGGTGAGTAGCACAGGGATCCACCTGTTAGATGGAGGCACCGAAACCTGGCCTTCAGAAGGCCAAATGTACGTTCAATAATCCTTCTTGTTCACCCATGTGCCTCATTGTAATGTTCCTCTGCCCTTGTCCTGGGATTCTTCACAGGGGTTAGTAGCCATGATAGGTTGGGGTAACCAGAGTCACCTGCAGATATCGAGGGACAACTGTTAGCCACGCACTATGCCATATGGCCCACACCATACCCACAAACCAATATCCACTGGGTGGGAACCAGGGCTCGCCTATTAGCCACACCCTGTGCCTCTGGAGTTGGGCCATCACATCTGGGATGCTGCTATTCCTCAGGATAAAAGCATCATGCACCAAGCCTGGATACTTAGCATTGACATGGGAGATGTACTTGTCCACCAAATACACCATCTGCACATTCATCGAGTGATAACTTTTTTGATTTCTGAAGACCTGTTCATTTTGGCGGGGGGGAACAAATGCAATATGTGTCCCATCAATCGCACCAACGATGTTGAGGATATGTCCCATTGCATAGAAGTCAGCCTTCACTGTGGCCAAATCCTCCACCTGGGGGAAAACGATGTAGCTGCACATGTGTTTAATCAGGGCGGACAACACTCTAGTGAGCACTATTGAAAACATTGGCTGTGACATTCCTGCTGCCAAGCCCACTGTCACTTGGAAAGAACCTGTTGCCAAAAAATGGAGCACAGATAGCACTTGCACAAGAGGGGGCATCCTAGTTGGGTGACGGATCGCACATATCAGGTCAGGCTCCAATTGGGCACACAGCTCTGTGATTGTGGCCCTGTCAAGTCTATAGGTGAGGATAATCTGTCTGTCCTCCATTGTTGCTAAGTCCACCAGGAATCTGTACACAGGGGGATGGCTCCATCTCCTTTTCATCTGCAGCAGTTGCAATCTATGGGGTAAAAGAGTGAGCAGCTGGTCATTATCTGTACATTGTAACCACTACAGTTCAATGCAAATTTGTGAGTATTACAATATTTTGGGGGAATATGTTAAGAATGTGAAATTGTGAACTGTGACGCGGTTAGGATCTATGGCTTGCCCCCTCCGAAATGGCGTCTACCTGTCAGTATGGAGGGACAGGTGGAAATGAGGTAATTCTGCTGACGTTGTGCACCACTGCGGGAGGCGGTCGGGAACCCCAGTGCAACTCCTCATTGGTTATCATTGGGCCCTATGGGGTACAGTGGCCAATGGTGATGTACGCCGGCGGTGACGGTACACACCGCTGCGGACATGACCGCAATTTCCATCTGTTCACTCACTTGCTACCTGACCTTCAACAGGAGAGGACCTACACTGCATGTGCTGCTGTGACCCGTGTCTGGAACCTACCATGATGCGCGTGCCTGGGGAAAGGGTCACTGTCTTTACCTCAGCGGAGTTGGAGCTATTAGTGGATGGGGTCTTACCCCAGTACCGACTGCTGTATGGGCCTCCAGACCAACAGGTGAGTACACTGTGAGTATGATGCATGGAGCATGAATGCATGGAGTGCTGTGTGTGAAGTCCTCATGTGGGGGGGTTGGTGGATGGGCATCATATATGCTGGGCCATGTCTGTGCAAATGGGAATGGGAAGGGGCATGGTGGGCCATGAGTGTAACAGGCAGGATGGTCTGACTAATACCTTTCTCTGTGTGTATTTCTCTGCAGGTCAGCGCCTGCCATCGCCAAGGATGTGCGGACCCTGGGGGTCTACAGCAGGCGGAGCACCCACTGTTGGAAACGGTGGGAGGACCTGAGATCCTGGGCACGGAAGTCGGTGGGCGCCCAGCTCAGGATGGCCTCCCAACGGGGAAGGGGTGCCCGTCGAACTCTGACCCTCCTGATGGCCTGTATACTGGCAGTGGCCTATCCAGAGGTGGATGGGTGCTTGGAGGCATCACAGCAGCAACAAGGGGGTCAGTACAGTACCCTTCATTACTACTTACGCCTGGTGGGGTGGTATCCGGGTGGGGGATGTTGGCCTGTGGGTTCCCCTAGGCCAGGCCAGACACTGCAGAGTAGGTCCATGTTGGGCAGGGTTCTGATGTGAAATTCCTCCAACCTAGCTAGAAGGCAGTCACTACTGATCAGGGCTGTGTGGGTCTCAAGTATGCTACAGTTGGCGGTGTGTGTCCCCCCTTTTTGTTTTGTTATCCTGTCATTATGTGCATTAGCATCATATGGCAGAGGAGCAGAGGCACCGGTGAATGAGGGAGCTGCATCCCACAGGACCCAGGAGGCCGAGTACACTGACGGTGAGGGCACCAGTGGGACAGAGGGCGAGGGGAGAACCATGGCAGAGACTGGAGGGGACAGTTCGGACACTGATACCTCCTCCAAGAGAAGCTCCCTGGTGGTGGCGGACACCTCTGTGCCCACCCCAGCTACACATACAGCTGCCACCCCCTGTACCAGCACCACCCTTATAGCAGCCCCTCAGCGAGTTTCCCGTGCCCGCCCACCCAGGTGGGTGGGCATCTCCTTTGCCCCAGGCACCTAAGGCCCTGCCCCAGTTAGCCCTGCTGCCCTGAGTGAGAAGGCTATTGTACTCCTGCGATCCATCTCTGTTGTGCAGTCAACCATTGTGAATGCCATCCAGGGGCTGGCAGCCCAAATGCAACAGTCCAGTGCATTTCTGCAGGGCATTCACATTGGCTTGGCGGCCCAACAGAGATCAATCCAGGCTCTGGCCTCCTATCTGATGGCAGCCATTCTCCGTGTTTCCATCCTCCCCCCTCCAACTTCCTCTACCCAATCCCATTCCCCTCAACCCCAACCTATCTCAAGCACACAGGCAGATGGGCATGCACACAGGGCAACACACAAGAGTGGGCATGACAAACACAAGCACCACACTTAATCGAACACAGGCACTTGCACAAACACCATCCAGATGCAGACATACCAACATCCACTGCCTCCACTGTGTCCCCCTCCTTCACGTCCTCCACCTCCCTCCCAGTAGCATCTCCACTCACACCTGCATGCACTACATCCTCATCCACTACCCCCATCACCAGCACACCTATCAGAACACACACCTCACTGGCAGTCACCACCCCCAGATCCATGCACACGTCCCCTGTGTCCTCTGCCACTGCGTTTGTGCCCCCTCCTCCCAAAGTACACAAACGCAAGCACTCAGACACCCAACAGCCATCCACTTCACAACAGCATGAGCCCATGCACCTGCACCCAAACACAGCAGACTGACACCTCCTACAACCACTCCCTCTTCCTCCACTCCCATTCCTTCTCCCTCTTCCTGCCCCAATGTCCCTAAGAAGCATTTCCTCTCCACCATTGACCTCTTACCTACCCCTTTCACCACGTCCTTCACGTCAGGCCAGGGTGGTCAAAACCCAGGCGAGCACCTCAGCCACCCAGTCCACGGACACAGTAATGTCCCCAGCAACTCCAGGTGGGAAAGGATCCCGGCTGCTGGCAGGAAGTGCAAGGGGCCTGCACAAGCAGGCAGTAAGGACAAGGGTCCTGGTCCTGGGACGCAGTCAGGGACCCCACCACCAACCATGGTGATGCAGGCGGCCGAGGCTGCAGGGGATGGACTGGAGCCTCCCCCCACAACCACCAGCACCAGCAGCACCAGCAGCACCAGAGGCAACCGTCCGGGGCTGCAGGGGATGGGCTGGAACTTCCCCCCACCAATACCAGCAGCTCTGACAGCACCAGCGGGCAGCCATCTAAGGCTGCAGGGGATGGGCTGGAGCCTCCCCCAATGACCACCAGCAGCAGGAGCACCAGTGGGCAGCCATCCGAGGCTGCCGGAGATGGGCTGGAGCTTCCCCCTCCACCAGCAGCAGCAGCAGCACCAGTGGGCAGCCGTCCGAGGCTGCAGGGGATGGGCTGGAGCTTCCCCCCACCACGATCAGCAGCAGCAGCACCACTGCCAACACTGAACAGCCGTCACCGCCGGCGGACATTCTGTAGACCTGCATCCATGGGCTGTTGTGCGGCATGTCCCCTGCAAATCCAGTGGGTGTGACACCCAGCCGAGAGACTGTGACCTTGCACCTCTGCATCACAGGGCACGATGCCCCTTCCAGAACCAGTGGAGATGACATCCGCTCAACCCATCCTCCTCAGGATGAAGCACACTGGGCATGATGCCCTCTCCAGAGCCAGTGGAGATGACATCCACTCAGCCCATCCTCCCCAGGATGAAGGTCACTGGGCACGATACCCCCTCCAGACCATGTGGGCAAGTCCCCCACTTGAAAGACTGTGGCTTTGCACTCCCCAGGACCAAGCACAGAGCAGGTTGCCCCCTCCAGAGCATGTGAGAAAGTCACCTACTTGAGAGACTGTGGCCTTGCACTCCCCAGGACCAAGCACAGGGCATGTTGCCCCATCCAGGACCAGTGGCAATGTACCATCTTCAGGCTGAGGTGCCCCCGTTCCCCGTCCCCCTGAGGTGCCTGCCTATTTTTGACCTAATGCCCCTGCAGTGTTCTATCCGTGTTGTTGCAGGAGTGAATTGGGGCCTTGGACTTTATAATGTGGCCCTGTGGCCCACGAACATTGAGCACTGGGCAGTGTCCCTACATTTGTAAATATGTATATACTTTTTTATTTTGATGCACGTATTGCTACTATTTTATCTTTTTAATCTATTGTAGTTGTCCTTGCATTATTCCTCAGGGATACGGGGTAAATATGTTATGTTACTGCATCTGCTTGTGTGTATGGTGTTGGGTGTGTGTGTGTGTTGCATGTGTGTGTCACTCTCTTTTTCCTCCCCAGCTCACCTGTGTACTAGGTGGTCTTCGCCGTCGTTGGTGTTCGTAGTGGAGCAGCACGTAGAAGATAATGGGGAAGACATGCAGCTCGGGATCCATGGTGGCGTGGTTTTTCCCTGAGTCTCCACAGGTGAGTCCTTTCCCTTCTGAGCTCTGTTTCCACCAGGTTTTTGATGTCGTTGGTACTGCCCCGGAAATGGTGGTGGATTGGATTGTCTTAATACAGTGGGTGGAACATTATCTCCCGCCTGGCTGTAGACGGTTACTGCTGTGGTGCCTGTTGAATCCGCCCTGGCAGGCGGTGTGTTAAAGTGGCTGTCTGTCTGAGCTGTTTCCGCCATGGTCATAATTTGGCGGTATTTACCGCCAGCCTGTTGGCGGTATTACTGCGACTTTATCACCAACCGCCAGGGTTGTAATGACTCCCAATGTCGGGAGAGAGGTGTGCACTCATTGCTGTCTGCGAGCAAAATGATGACATCGTTAGCACAAGTGATTGATGTTGTCAGCATATGACGTTCCATCTACTGTGATTGGATAAAGCTGGGGAACATGAGTAATGGCAAACAGGCAGTTTTGTTGCAACAGCGTTTCTTCTTACGTACAAGGGGAAACTTGATTGTAAATGCCTACATCCATTTTTGATTAATCTTTCTCACGTGGGTCACTCGGCAACAAGCGGTGATCCGCACACCATTATTATTTAATTATTTATTGACACGTGGATCACTCGTCAAGCAAGTGTTGATCTGCACACCTTTTTTATACATACATATACAAGTTATTTGCTGGTCTTTATTTCAGTGATCAGCACACTGCAGTCCCTTTGAGCAACTGAGAAATAGGTTGTTAGCCCATAGTACTTCTACTGTTACTAACAATTCAAATATTCAGACATTATGGCAGGTGCTAATATGTCTGAGCATCCTCATTTCCTTTCAGAGAAGGGCAATCCCATTTTGCCGTGGAAAAGATGGAAGCAGATATTTGATTGATACTTAGTTGCAATTGGGGGAGAACAATTTTCGGCAGTTCTTAAACAAGCTGATTATTACATAATTTAGGAATAGAAGTGAGAAATGCGTATAAGAGCTTAGAGGAAATCATCATTAGTCATGGGGATGGTGAACCAGATAATGTTTTTGACATGTCTTTAATGATGTCGGAGAACCATTTTGGTGCACAGATTAATCTGGTACTGGAAAGGCACACATTTTTCATGAAAGTGCAGGGGAAACAGGAGAAAATTGGCACGTATGTTGCAGCCTTCAAAACATTAGCTTGTATGTGCGAATTTGAACAACTGACTCATTCGCTTGTCAGAGACCATATTGTCAGGTGCACGAACAATGTAAAAGTACAAGAAAAGTTATTAGCAAAAAATCCCACTTTGAAAGAGACAAAAGCAGACAAACGCCAGCATTTGGAAGACAGAGTCAGAGATTTAGAGAGGACGCATAGGAATACTGGCTCGATGTCGACGCACCGAGAGCTTACGGTGATCCACAAACAACTAAAGTCCCTAAATACAGACTGGGTGGAGTATGCTCTCCTGCGCACAAAGCAAAAGTGCTATGCGGGTGAAATAAGGCAGGGCGCCTATTGGCATTTCACCTCCGCAACCAAACAGCACAGCGGAGGGTAAATGATATTAGATTGCAGGACAGAGCAGTGTCAGGTGAGGAGGATCAGATTCTTAGGGAGCTTGAGTGATTTCATACCTCCCTCTACGCAGCAGAGGTGTTGGACCCTACTGGATGGATCTGATTAGATGGAAAGGATATGGCCTTTCCTGGCTGGGCCGTGTGTCAGCAGTCAAAATTATGCTATTGCCCAAAGCACTCTTTATTATGCATTCCAGATCTGGCAGGATTCTCTGTAAGAGAGTTGGATATTTTTTCAATGCTGATGGTGTCATGGACTTCCTGCAGTTCCAAGAGGATTATGGCATACCAGCGGCAGCGTACTGGCATTATCTGGCCTTGCGCCACTGGGTGACTTCACCCGCGATCCGCCCACACACATGCAGACCCCTTACCCCCTTCGAGAGCTGGTTGCTTACTCCCACAACTGATAAAAAGCTTACTTCGGATCTTTATGTTTTTTTGGTGATGCCTCCCCTCTTGGTGAAGACTTCGGTGAGACACAGGTGGGAGAGGGAGTGTGGCCACTCCTTCTCCGATAAAGAATGGTGGGATGTCCCTCACCGGGTGAGGGTTTCAGCCTGTAATATCAATAACAAGGAACTTTTCCTAAAAATAGCTCATTATTGGTGAAATAGACCTCAGCGGATTGCCGGATGGAGGTCGGGTAGCACTGATGGAGGTCGGGTAGCACAAAATGTGGCCAGCTGGGTACATTAACACTTATTCTGTGGCACTGCCCTAAAATTGCCTCCAACTGGGACTCCGTTCTACATGCTATAGATGACATCTATGAAACTACCATTCAGAGGTTCCCAAGCTACGTTCTGTTAGGGCTTCCAAACCCCCTGCCTTATCTTCTCAAATCCCCAAAGGGGAGGGCTATCACGTTGCTGATAGGGGCCGCTAAACATTTGCTACTGTCTCAGTGCCACTCAAGTGACATCCCCACGCACATGGACTGGCTTCATAAATTATGGGATATTCTGGGCATGGAAAAGATCACGGCGAGGGCTGCAGGGGCACTGCCGCTGTTTGCTAAGACTTGGGGCTCCTGCATCGACTACCTCTCTGACAAGTTTAGAGAGCTGACCTGCCCACATTATCTATGAATACTGCACTTGACCAATCCAGACACCACCTAGACAAAACGGTACTCACCCTTATAGAGTTTCACAGCTAGTCCCTATTGGCCCCTGTTAAAGGACCTTTTGGTAGGACCCAGAATAGACATAGACATCTTATGTTGTTTTACATTGCTTTTTCCTTGTTTATTTCCTTCGCTATCTATTATTGTTGACCACCAATTGACCAATTGATGATGGTATGTGAAGTTATTGTACTTGGCTTATGCTCTAAGCTCAATAACAAGATCTTAATCCTAAAAGATTAATTTAGCATTAGTGATGGGAAAGTAATAAGGGGGAAACGGGTGGTACCTCATGATGTTTTGAGACAGAAGTTAATTAACTTGGCTCATGAAGGACATTTAGGGAGAAATATGACCAAGGCTCATTTGAGTGAATGGTACTGGTGGCCAGGAATGGATCAAGAGGTTGAAGTGGCAGTAAAGGATTGTTGGCATTGTGCGAATAATGAAAAAACAAAGCAAACTCACACAGTTCCTCTGTCATCTGTTGAGGTTCCAGTGGAGCCATGGACTAAGCTAGGTCTAGATATAGCAGGGCCATTTGATCTTCTAGCCGATGATGAATGATATGTTATGCTGCTGGTAGACTATATGTCAAAGAGTGTGGTCATTTAGTGTGTGGCTACGGTAAACACTAAAATAGTAATCAATTTTTTAAAAGAAGAATTTTATAGGGAGGGTGTTCCAAAAACTCTTACAACTGATAATGGTGTACAGTTTGATCCCAGGAAATGAAAAATGTTCTTAAAGAATTGTCAATAACTCATTTCAAGACAGCCCTCTATTCACCTCAAGCCAGTAATTAAGCAGAGACTATGAATAAGATAATAAAAATTTTTGCACAGCGTGTGCTCTTGAATAAGACATTCCTAAAAGAAATGTTGAAAGAAACCTGGTGGGCACACCGTGCCACTCCTAATAGTGTAACATCTATATCTCCATTTGTTTCACTTGGAAAATGGAAACAACATTGCAAACTCAATCCTGTGTGGCTAGAAATAAATGGGGACCAAAATGTGGACTTTCCAAAGGATGAGCTTGTTCTGCGTAGGATGGAACATCAAAATAAATATAAAACTCACTATGATGCTAAGAATTGTGCACATGAATCAAAGTTTCAGGTCGGTGACAGAGTTTTAGTGAAAAGACCTATATAATAAGAAAGGGGCATTCAAAATTCATGGGTCCTTTTGCGATAACTTCTCTTAAAAAGAATGACACAATTTTAGACTCAGGGAGTATCTGGAGTATATCTAGATTAACAAAACTAAATGGGGTTGGTTCCGAAACTATGTTAAAAGAGAGTCATGGGCTGGAGGATTTGAATGATGATAAAATGTTTTTGTTAAGAAGAGATAGATATAAACTGCTTAGCACAAGGACTATGTAATGGGGAAAGTTACAAACTACAGACTTAATTAAGTCATGATATAGAAGAATTTTATTAAATAAGGGAACCTTCTATTGGTATACATAAATTGAATGTATGTATATGTACATAATATGTTTTATTTTATTTTTGTACGCATATGATTTCCGTGATGTAATTTGCTCCATTAGAAGCTTATTATTTTAATAATATTGATTTTCAACTGTTGTTTTCTGATATTAAATTATAAGGGAGGGAGATGTGTTGTGGCTTGCACTAGATCACTTGGCTGGAATGTGGTGACAATCACTTTGAGGTCACAGCATTCCAGGGAGTGTCAAGCTTCTGTGGGAGATTTGAATGTCGTCAGTTATGATCGGTTCACTGCCTGAGGAGGTTGGATAAACATGCTACAAATCTAATAAAGGTTTGTGAAGAACCTTTGAAGTGAAAAGCGCATTCTTAACACAAATACAGAGACAATTCCATTTACTAATTCAGAAACTAACACAATTGTACATTCACTAAAAAAGTACATATGCACAATAACAGCATATATGACACAACAAACAACGAGTCAAATGTACAAACTAATAGAGAAAAAACAAAAAACATAATTAGCAACTTCCACAAAGAAATATTTTATGGTCCAGAATACATTTGTACTATTTATAATCAATTGTGGCATAAACAATCATTTAAAAAAGTTCACAACATTAGCATAAATGCTCCATTCATACAATGTAATATAACACCAAACCCAACGGACTATGAGGCTCATTACGAGTGTGGTGGTCTATATATATAGCACATTCAAAGTACCTGTGTCAAAATTTTTTACTTAGCAGCCACTCAGGGCCTAATTACGAGGCTGGTGGTCCAAGGACAGCAAGCCTCGCGGTGAAAGGCGGACCACTGCAACTGTGGAGGTCCGACCGCCACATTACAACCCTGGTGGGCTAACCCAACAAGAGATGGCTGTTCCTGCCAGGAACATTGTTCCCTATGGGGTGACAGCAGTCAGAGTGGAACACAGTGCTGCCTAGTTGATTACAACCCCACTTTACACCAGCTTTTGCATGGCGGGGGCTCCACCATTAAGAGGCTGGTGGAAAGTCAGTGCCGGGGGCCGTAGGGGAGGCCCCTACATTGCCCATGCCCATGGCGGGAACATTGTAATACACTCGGTGGTATGCTACCGGTATGACGTGACATCCTCCCACGACTTTGCCAAACCACTTTTAAGATGGCCAAAGCGGTAAGGTCATAAAAACAGGACTACTCTTCAAAGTAAACTAGTGCAACTTAAAGTACTAATAATTGATGACATTTCAGTGGTTGGGACAACTATGTTAAATTTTATACATAACAGATTGCAAGAAACAAAAGCATCAAATCATCCATTTGGAGGCATCTCCATTTTAGCTATTGGAGACTTTTATCAATGAAAAACAGTTTTAACACTTACATATTTGAAAATTCAAAACATTCATATGGACAACTAAGTACTAACGTATAGGTAAGACACTATAACCTATATGAACTTACAAAGATCATGAGACAACTAAATTATAATACGCAAACATTTCCTGTGTGCCAAACATCAGCACGACCAATACATAGAACACAAGGTGAAACTATGGAGCCGCTTTATATACACTTTAACAATAGCAGAATACACCACTTGCATTATGTAGCTTTAAGCTGAGCAAAATCAATTCCAAAGCAGCTTCTTGGGGAGCCTACAAAACACAACTCTTAAGCCATTAACAATTTAGTTCCACGAAAAGGGTAGTGTTTAAGTTGCTTGGCACTTACGTACTCTTATATGAATAACAAGGGCAATTGCTCAACATCAAAATGATCTCTGCACCAAAATTAAAATGTTTAATATATATATATATATATATATATATATATATATATATACAAGTTGGCCCCCTCTCACAGCCTGCTGTCCAGCTGGTGCCTGTGTCAGGGACGGACTGATTCCCAGTTTGTAAATTCACAACAATTGACGATTAAGTCAAAACGCGGCACTCCAAGGATTCCAGTCATCTAATGTTTAATGAATTCCATAGACCAAAACATCCATCACCCGACGCGTTTCGACCAGTCAGGTCTTGTTCACGGTTAGTGAGCATACCCTTCAGTTCCCCTTTTATATCATTACACCTCCAATGCCATTATGTTGCATTATGGGATATATAGTTACATCAAGTAAAAAACAAAAAACGTACTTCAAACCCAAACCTAAATTAGTCCATTAAGTAAGTGTATTGAAATAAAATAGTCTCCTCTCCAATTATTTAAAATATTTTTTTTCTAGTGCATATATATATATATATATATATATATATATATGCATTAGAAAAAAAAGTAAGTGTATTGAAATAAAATAGTCTCCTCTCCAATTATTAAAAAAAAAAAAATTCTAGTGCATATATATATATATATATACATATATATATATATATGCACTAGAAAAAAAATATTTTAAATAATTGGAGAGGAGACTATTTTATTTCAATACACTTACTTAATGGAGCACATATACAATTGAATGCTTACAATACCATGTCTATCCTCTTGGGGTAAAATGGTTTAGTAGCCTGCCAAGGAAAATAATGATACATGGTCTTCAAAAAACATAACAGCAAAACAGCTTAACACAAATTCACTTCACTTGATGGGAGGTTTGCTTTAAAGGGGAAAAACAGAGGGCATGTAACATTTTCCATCACAATAATTACTTAAATATTTGATACATATGTTTAAAATAGCTAAAACAATAATTCTCTACTACATAATTACACTACACTACAAAATATACAAAATATATAATCACATTCCACACAAAACAATTCAACACCAAATAATTACACAACACATAATCACACTATAATCTACATTTCACGCAACATATTTACATTACTCATATCCCCTCTAAATTCCAAAACACATAATCACACTATACACCACAAATATCCACTTCACAACATACCACTTAATTACAAACAATATAATACTACTGCATACTATGCCACATTATACCACTACAATTGATGCCACATAATTCCACACAGCAACACACAATACAACCCAACACAATTTTGCACCACACAACACAACATGTTTCCATTACATAATACCAATAAATAACACGTTACTACACTACACATATTAACACTATAATAAATACAACATAAATACACCACAAATAAATGTACCTAAAACTCCCGATTCCATCATCTTTATCCACTGTCAGACCCATCCCAAACCCACTCAACTAATATAATCTCCCAAATAACCCTTCCTAACCTCTTCCCTCCGCTACCCCTCCTGCCTCAATCTAAACCTCAGTTTACAACTATAATCTCCCACAAAACCCCACTAAATACTCCCTCATTGATCTCTCCTTGACTAATCCAAAACCACATTTTACTACTTTAATCTCCAGATTAACAGTTCTGAATAATTCCCTCCTCTATCTCTCCAGTACTCTATTCACTCCAAGAAACAGACTCACATGTCCTCCTCTCAAATTAACCAATACCTCCCTATACTAATACTAATACTAATACTAATACTAATACTAATACTAATACTAATACTAATACTAATACTATACTCATGTTTCCCCTATGCTAATCCATCACTAATCCTTTTGATGTTCAGAGTAGCACGCTACTCTCCAAAAAGCACTTTTGACGCCTTAACAGGGGTAGTAAGCTCTATTCATGCCCAGTTTCTTTCACGTGCCTTTTCCAATTGTCCATCCCTCAAACACACGCTATTCCTCTCTTCTTAAAGTGTCTTCTACAAACACAAAAACTCCCTCTTTAGCCATCTATAACCTGTTCTCCCCTTCTTTATCTCTTTCTTACACACTATTTCTAATCCTCTATCTCAATTTTAATAACCACTAACTGCACAAACTATCTATCCCTGTCATTCTTCTTTTCTGTCTATTCACTGCAGCTCTCAACACTATCTATTCACCATGCCATATCATACTACACAAATACACTACGCAAAACACAATTCCACAACACACAAATAAACAACTTACAATTTTAAAAAATCAGATAATTCCACTACACACCACATACATTCACTAGACCAGTGGTTCCCAACCTTTTTACCGCTGTGGACCTCCCATTTATCAGTACTGGAACCCAGGGACCCCCAATAAATCATCATTGGAATCCAGGGACCCCCCCAATGAGTAATCACTGAAAGCTATGGACCTAATCTGTTAATGTTATTAAATTTTCTAAGCAGTCGCAGACCCCCTGAAGAGACTTTGGGGACCCCCAGGGGTCCCCGGACCACAGGTTAGGAACCACTGCACTAGACTATAAAACAAAACACGTAAGTAAAAAACATTATCCTTTACAATACCAGTAGCTCTAACTCACACAAATGTGAGACCTATTGCATTGCAAATGCTTGTACTCAATGTTGTGGCCAACCAATCAGAATGCAAGCTTCCACAGAAGTCAAGGGAGATAGGCAGCCAGCAGGAAGACAAGCCTCCTTGGCCAATGAGATCTCTCTAATATTTGAAGTTGAGTGCTCGCGGGATACCCACGTACCCAACCATCAAGATATTTATGAATTTTGAACCACAGTTTCTCAAACTCTACTGAATGGATTTACCCCATATCGCAAAAAGCCTGCTTTTGGGGGTAAAGATCTCTCCTTTTGCCATATTTGCATTCTGTTCAGCTGTTAAAAAATCCCAATTGAAACTGAATGGGGAAATTGTGTTTTAGCCACCAGTAATAGGGTAGGATAAACCATGGAACCACGGGCTATAGGTTTAAATCATTTTATTAGAATCTTTTTGGGTAATTGTGAATATTCTCAAAGTATTACAATTAAAGGGATCCCTCCAATGCTAGGGATTTTCCAGCTCAGCCTTTGGTCTCTGCCTGAGGTTCTACCCTTCTCTTCTGTGGCCCAGTTAAGAGGAGCGGAGACCCTCTGGAAAAAGAACACACAATACAATTAATAGGCTGTTCCTTGCTTATTATGTGCGCTTGTGCTACCACCATCCACCTCATGAGTGTTTTGTCTTCCTTCTCTCAATGCTCCCCCCACTATGCTTTAGTTATTTCCTTCTAGGGTACTTTTCTTCTCCCTCTTTTATACCACCACCTCTGTAAGTGTAAAAACCAGAAAATCATCACTTGCCTGTGGCCACAACCTGTCTCCAGAGTTATGGCTGTGGTGCCCAGTACATCCTCCTGCTTCTCCTGACTGCCGGGCTTGCAAGTAGTTGGTTGTGGCTCTTGGAACCTGCTGACGCTGCCATCATGATCACCCATGCCATTTCCTGCAGGTATCTCTGCTAAGTTTCTCCCTACACCAACTCTGATCCTGTACGTATTGTGCTGGTGCCTCCTCCCTCCTTCACTTCTTTGGTTCTCAATTCTGCTTTTATTGGGAGGCCCTTCTGTCTCGACTTTCTCACTTTTCTCCTTGCAGCAGTGCGGCTCCGCCCCCTTATCAGACCTCATCACCACTAGAAAGACGCAGCTCTATCAGACCTGGGTTCCGCTAGCGGCCATGTCGGAATCCCCTCCTGGCTCCTGTGATTCCTCAGATTCCCCTCTTTTTTCTGGGCCCCAGTTGAGGGATCACCCTGAAACTTTCCAGAAAAGAGCTGGGATGGATGAACTTTATTTAGGAAAGTTTTGTGAAGATTCGTCAAATGACGTCAAAGTTATTAGCAAAATAAAAATACATTTCCTATGGTAACAAGGTCTTAACTATAACTACACAGAGGTGAGAAATATATATATACTTGGGGAGCGGGATAGGGGCAGGGAGCTTAAAGGAACAGATGAGATTGAAGAGAGAGAGTGCGCAGCAGAGGCGGAAAAGAAGGAGAGGGCAAGGAAACACATGCACTCCAATGAAGTCCTAAAGACAAAATAAAAAATACACCCTAGTATACAGTGGAAGGATACAGCTCCTCCAACCAGAAAACTGTGAGACTGAAATGCTTCCGGATGGGACAAACATAGGAACATAGAGGAATGCTCTTGAATCAGGAGCAGACAATGGTGATTGATAGCAGAGCTATTCAGTCATGGGCAAGGGGCTGATAAAAATCCCACTCTAGGTGAATGCAATGCAGTGGAATTAATAGGTCTTGCCAGTATACTGTTAACACTATGTGTAGTCGAGATAAAAAATCACAAAGGCTTCATCCATCTCACAGAGATGGAGACACCCACATTCCCTGAAGCAGTTCAACTTCTTCACCAGAGGAAGAAAAAATCTTGAAATTGAAATGTATTTGTTTATGCAGAGTTAATAGGGGAGAAGGTGAGTTGGCCTTGGGCATCCAAGCTATGGTTCCTTATAAAATGCCGCTTGGTGGATGCTGCCTTCAGTGTATTTCGTTTCTTGGCCACTCAGTACACCTATTTGCTGGCATCAAACCCATAGCCACGGATGCGGGGGGAGGGTGGGCGAGGTTGGCATTTGAGGGCCGGGTCAACCCGTACTCATCTTTGCCCCCTCCTTCCCAAAAGCAGCTGGCACAGTATTTAATGAAGCTAAGTTTAAACTGTGTTTTGCTAAACAAATTGCATTCACAATCGAATCAAAGTAAAGTGCTTTTAAGGGTAACTATGGGACAATCACTCTGGGATGCCTCAGGGCCACTGGAATTATACAGCTGGGGAGGCACAAATTAGTTTCAAGGTGAACTAAATTATGCAGCAAAAAACACATAATATGCAGCTTAATGTGGCCCGTTTTGAGATTATTTTTTTTGCACTGTCTGGGCAAAAGTTTCACCTCATTAGTACCAGTTCCACATCCAAATACATCTGTAACTAACTGAAAGGTGACCAGTCAGCCTTTGCGAAGGTCCGGCCCTTGCACAGCAGCACATGTTGCTGCATTTTTAGTAACTTTTGATCTGTTTAAGCTGCAAACAATTTTTATGTTTGTCAAATTTTGCAGATTATGCAGCAGTTGATGGATTGTGTGGTAAATGCAGCAACTTCATAATTATGCAGAAAATGCTGCAGCCCCAGAATTGAATAATTACAGAGGCCCTGGGTACAGGAAGTGAGAAAAAAAAGACTGTTGGATGTCAACTTGTTTCTGATACACACAAAATGTTAACTCTTGTAAATGAACTGTACAGATATTTCAACCTATCTCAGCAGTTATGAAAGCACAAATGAAGCACATTTTGTTTTGTAATTCCGAATTGTAACAGCTAAAATAAACAAATATTGAAATTGAGGTAAAAAAAACAGCCATTTCTCTCCACGTTTTGCTCTGTACCTTTTTCCTGCCATGTCAGATTTTCAAAAGCAATATACCATTACATCTGCTGGACTCTTCTGGTTGTGGGGATATATAGGGTTTGTAGGTTCATCAAGAACCCTAGGTACCCAGAGCCAATAATGTAGCTGCTCCTTGCAATGGG
The DNA here is from genome assembly GCF_031143425.1 of Pleurodeles waltl. Taxonomy (NCBI): domain Eukaryota; kingdom Metazoa; phylum Chordata; class Amphibia; order Caudata; family Salamandridae; genus Pleurodeles; species Pleurodeles waltl. The sequence continues at coordinate 1,170,513,046 of NC_090447.1, read as the reverse complement.
TTTTCATTGTATACCGGGTATTCAGCAATTCATTTGGTGAAATATAAAGAGTGAACAATAGGTATCAAGGAAACCTTTGTATTTCCAAAAGGGGCATAAGATAAGGTGTTGAGAAGCAGTGGTTATTTGCACATCTCTGAATTACGGGGTCCCCATACTAGCATGTGAATTACAGGGCATTTCTCAAATAGATGTCTTTTTTACATGCTGTCTGACAGTTGGAAGAAAAACATGTAGAGAAAGACAAGGGGCAATAACACTTGTTCTTCTATTCTGTGTTCCCCAAGTCTTCTGATGAAAATGGTACCTCACCTGCGTGGGTAGGCCTTATCACTGCGACAGGAAACGCAACATGGACACATCACATTTTTACATTGAAATCTGACGTGTTTTTTGGAAAGTGCCTAGCTGTGGATTTTGACCTCTAGCTCAGCCAGCACCTACAGAAATCTACCAAGCCTGTGCATTTTTTAAAACTAGACACCTAGGGGAATCCAGGATGGGGGGACTTGTGCGGCTCTCACCAGATTCCGTTACCCAGAATTCTTTGCGAACCTCAAAATTTGGCAAAAAATACACTTTTTCCTCGCATTTTGCTGCTCCAAAGTTCTGGAATCGGAGGGCAGCCACAAACTTCCTTCTACTGAGCGTTACCGCAGTTCTCCCGATAAAAATGGTAGCTCACTTGTGTGGGTAGGCCTAGTGCCCGCAACAGGAAATGCCCCAACACACTATGTGGACACATCAAAATTATCAAATACAAAACTCCCTGTTTTGGCGGGGAGGGGACCTGCGTTATTGGTCCTGGGCTCATTAGCCATCTAGGGAAACCTACCAAACCCAAAAATTTCGGAAAACTGGACACCCAAGAGATTCCAAAGAGGTGTGACTTGCGTGGATCCCTCAGTGTTTTCTTACCAAGAATTCTCAGCAAAACTCAAATTTAGCTATCAAATCACATTTTCCCACATTTCTGTGTGGGATCACCGCACCCGCACAAGTTTCCTCCCATCCAACGTTCTCCTCAGTCTCCCTGCAAAAATGATACCTCACTTGTGTAGGTGGGCCAAGTGCCTGGGACAGGGAAGAGACAAAAACATGTTGAAAAAGAGGGGGAACCAAAGTGTGTCCAAAAGGGCAGTTTGAGAAAAAACATTTGTAGGCTGACAAGTGGGGCAGAATTTTTATCAGTGTAGATGCAACAATGTTGGGTGGTAGGAATTTTGTGGATTACAGCAAAGTTGGAGGTTTGCAGGGCATTGTGGGTAAGAAAATTGTGTGGGGTGCATGTGAAGCACACCATCCTGGACTCAACCAGATGTTTAGTTTTCAGATGTATCTAGGTCTCGTAGATTTTTCTACATGGCAGCTTCCCTAAAAGTGCAGCCCTCACCATTCCAAGTGGGACGATTTTGAGAGTTTGAGAAGCTCTCATGGCCCAAATGTAAAACCAAAACCCGAAATAATCAAAGACCTTTTGCTTTCCTTGGGATAATATTTTTTAGTGTGCGGAGGGAGAGCTGAAAGACTGTTACCCTCTTCAGTTGCGGTGGGAGCAAAACCATGCTCATACTGGTTGGTAACCACCACCCCACAATTTTTTTTTTTGGTTCCCTGACATCTAGTAGGCTTTCTGCCTCCCCCGGGGAGTGGATAGGGCTAATTACCCCATTTGCCCACCAGTGGGCAGAACAACTTTGTCCCCATTTATTTGGGGGAGGTATGGCCCCACTCTCTTTAAAAAACAAACAAAATCTTCCCTGGTTTCTGGTGGGCTTTCTGCCCCCCTAGGTGGCAGATGGGTCTTAAAAAATAGGCTGATCTGCCCCCAAAGAGGGCCGAAATGGCCCACAGTAATGTGCCCCCATGGGGAGCGACCTTTGCCCAAACAAAACACACACATACCAATCCCTGGTGCCTAAGTGGTTTCTGCCCCGCCTGGGAGCAAATGGGCCTAATAGAAGTAGACCAATCTGCCCCCAAGGGGAGCAGAAATGGCCTAAAATAAAATTGCCCTCCAGGGGAGCGACTCTTGCCTAAGGGGTTGTTCCCCATCTGTAAATAAAAATAAAAAATAAGAAAATCCCTGGTGCATAGTGGTTTCTTCCCCCTTTGGGGGCAGATCGGCCTAATAACAATAGGCCGATCTCTCCCCAAGGGGGTCAGAAATAGTCTATAATAAAATTGCTGCCCAGAGGAGCAACCCTTGCCTAAGGGGTCGAGTCCCACCTGTAAACAAATGTTAAAAATAAAAATACCTAGTGCCTCGTGGTTTCTGCCCCCCACTGGAGGCAGATCAGCCTAATAAAAATAGGCCAATCTGCCTCCAAGGGGGGCAGAAATGGCCTACAATAAATTAGCCCCCGGGGAGAGAACCTTGCCTAAGGGGTCGCTCCCCATGCTTGAAATTGACGTCCAAATAAAAAATCCCTGGTGTCTAGTGGTTTCTGCCCCCCTTGGGGGCAGATTGCCCTAGGAAAACTAGGCCGATCTGCCCCCAAGGGCAGAAATGGCCTAAAAACAATTTGCCCCTAGGGGAGCGACCCTTGCCTAAGGGGTCGCTTCCCACATCTAAAAAATGTTTTTACAAACTATCCCTGGTGTATAGTGGCTTCTGCCCCCATCAGCGTTATTTAAATAGGCCGAACTGCCCCCAGGGGGGGGCAGAAAAGGCCTAATAATTAAATGCCCCCTAGGGGAGTGATCTTTGCCCAAGGGGTCACTACTCTTCATTGTAAACATTAAAAAAATTAACTCCCTGGTGTCTAGTGGGTATTTCTGCAGCCCGATCGCTTTACGATCGGGCTGCAGAAATGCTTACAGAGACATGAAAGGAAAAGAATCAGCCTGCCCCCACCTCCCGGTCAGAAGAGATATGCTTTGCATTTCTCTTCTGAGCTTCCAGTGCGATGGGAAGTGACCTCTGATGAGGTCAGCAAGCGATTGCGTGCTGATGTCATCAGACATCACTGGGGGGGAAGGGGAAGCGATTCCCCTTCCATCCATGACCGAGGTGGGAGGCCCACGGGGATTGCGCTAGCGCTACCCCGGTAGGCCGGGTGCAGGACGAGCTGGTCTCATCCCTGGCACACGGAAACTGTGGCAGAAGGTGAAACTAGCTCATCCAGGTCACCCAGGGGGTTAATACAGTATGTACCTTAAAATATCCACATATTACTTCACTTAGAATCATACATTCTGCACTCTGAATACTGGAACCAGAATATCATTGGCACAGAATATCAAATCCAGAATATCTACAAGTAAGTATGGATTGTCTATAACTTATTTCACATATATGTACCAATGGAATATATATAGCTCTTCAAGGCATGTAGATGCCTAGTTCCGAATAGTAAATCTATACTTCCCTGTATGCATTAACATTTGGATATTCTGTCCTTGCTAATCTTCTACCACAAAGTTCTTGGGATCAATATTTAGTAGTACAAACAATATTTGGGAAAGAATGCACCTATAGAGCACAGCTTTAACGTGTGGTCATAGATGAGGGACATGCCTCCCTAAAAATATACTTCTAGCTGCGGGCCTACTGGCAGTTAATCTAAGGTCGATGGTTTGGAGGTACTGGATTACAACGCTTCTGCATGAGCAGATCCCTGCTGCAATAAAGCTGGATTTTAGTCAATAACAACTATCAGTTAGCTGGCATAGGCAGGTACTTATAATATGCTGGATTGACTGTTGGTGATAATTACACAACATGCATTGCCCCGTTTTGTCCCAGTCAGGGACATATTAAGGATTTTGGGGGCCCTAGTCAAATGTATTTTGGGGGCATTTGTTTGGCCCAGCTTTGACTGTATAATCCAGTTTCAGCTCTTTCATGTCCTCTTTGGCCAGGTCACTGCATATAATCTCTGTGACGTCCTCCCATCCCTCATAGGCGAGGTCCTCCTTCGATCTACAAGGAACTATTTTTATGGATGTTGCATGAAACATAAATACATTTCTCTGCAAATGTTCTGTAATAGACTCTCACACATCACCTACATGAAAAATACATTACAGGTAAACTGTATTGAAAGCAATGTTTATTTATTATTCAAGATCATCCGGCCAAGACTCTCTGCAGAACAGAGCTGGCTCTATCAGGGGCCCCCCATTTTTCCAGATCACTGAACCAGTACCAGATAAGCTGCCTTTTCACTGGCCTTGACAGATCTGCTGCCAAGTGTAGTTGGGGATACAGCGTCTTGTACCTGTAGGCATGGGACTGCTTTGGAAGTTTATTCATATTCTCTGTGATGAATGCCCTGCATAATCTTGTTTATCGCAGCTTTGAAGGTGGAGAAAAGGGCTGACATTGCCCAAAGTTCTGTAAATTGCAAGGTTATGATCACCTGGTTAACATATTCCCTGGCAGGAGATGATTTATTATTTCCAGCCATTGGAGATGGTTTAGGAAATCAAGTACGAAGTTATGGAGTTTGTAGCAGAACTTTACATATTATCCCTGGTGTGATATATGTTGTCTAGAGAGCCTAAATTTTCAGCCTTATCTGGTCTTGAGAGGCATTGCGCGGTAATCTGAAAACCTTTCCATATGTACTGGAGTCCAGGTTATCAAGGAGGAGTCTCTAACCCCCCCTTCCCCTAGCGCCTTGTGACCCTCACGGGTGAGTAGCGCGCTTTATAAATGTTTTTGATTTGATTTGATTTGATTTGGCATAGCTTCAGATCTGTCAGGATAAATTTTGCCTTTGTCACTTCCATGATCAACGTCAGTGAGGGCCCAGACAGATGAGTTGCCAATTTTATGAAAGCATACTGATGAGCTCCTGACCTATACCTAATGTATTCTTTTTTGGCGACGAAAGGTGCCACAACTATCTTTCAGAACACCCAGGTACTTGTGTTAGTTTTCTTTTGAGATTTTGTTTCCATTTAGGAACCAATCACGCTTTTTGTTTTTTTGTAGGTTCACTTCTAATTGGTTCCTAGAGCTATAAGGTGTAAGATTATTTAGTGAAAGTTGGAGGCCTATTCTTGTCTGACTTCATAGGAGGCCATCATCAGCATAGACAATGCTTCTTAGACGTTCTCCACCGATTTTAGGGGGATGAGCTGTGATCTCATTTAGGGAGGCTACCAGGTCTGCCAGGAAGAGATTAAAAAAGAGTGGGGGCCGCACACACCTGTGTTCAAGCCAGAGGTGGTGTATATTTTCTTAGAGACCGGGGTCCCATCCCCCACCCTTATGCAATCCTATGTATTTGTGTGCAGCTCAGTACTTGCTCTGAGGAGTGGTTGAGGAATCTCAAGGGCCGCTAGTTTTGCCCACAGGAGAGATCTTAGTACAGAGTCGAAAGTGGCCTTAAATTCTATGATAGAGATGGGTGCAGATAAGTTTGATTTTGTCGAGAAGGAGTGAGAATGCCATTAAATGAGTTCTGGTGCCCATTAATTTCCAAATCGAGTTTGGTTTTTGGGAGAAATTCGGTTATCCGATGCCCACGCCTCTATATCTTTTAAGAGAAGCCCGCCATAATATTTGGTTTCTAGGAGGGAAGTTTGTCAGTAATTTTCTGGGTTTGAGGGATCCCCACCCTTAAAGATGGGATGTATGATAGCTCCATGCCACAAATACGGAATCTAGACTTTAGTTATGGTGTGCTTAGAAAGTGAAGTTAAAGTTTTCACCCAAAGAGCCATGTTTGCTTTAAAAAGCGCCTGCAGGAGGCCATCATGACTGAGTGTTCCGTCTGGCCTACTTTCGACTATGTGCTCAGTTTGAGCTTCAGTGCAGAGGTAAGAAATTGCATTTAGTTGTAGATTTATTAATTACTCTTTTAACAAATTACTAAAAATTGGACAAATGCATTACAGATTTCCTTTCAAGCACGGTGGTATGGTGTTTGCTTTAATCATAGATTGGATAGAGCTTTTACTGTTCCGACATCTCTAGCTATCAAGCAAAATGCACTTTGGTCTCCAATAGCTATTTTCTGAGACTCTTCAGTTTTAAAGATGACCCTACATCAACCCTTGCCTGAAGCAGTATCGAAAACCCCCTTGAGTATATCATTATCTTAGTAGAACCTCTATACCAATAGTAATATGTTTTACTTACTTATCTATTTAATAACATGTACTCCACAATTTCTAAAATGTTACCACTGTTTAAGATTGTACTAACTTTGATTGCATGAGAAGCATTCTGTTTTTGCTCCTTACCTTCTTTTCCCTTCCCCTGATCCTAAAGTTACAAATATTTTACTGTACTATTTTATTATTCATTGTATTCATTATATTGTCCTTTTATCATATTGTGAACTTATTATTTTCTTTTTTTTTCTTTTCCTATTCAATAAACTTCACTTTTAAAACCAAAAGAAATTAAATTGCAGTTAGGTCCAAGCGTGTCAATACCACCTCCTTAGGGGATGCACCTTTGCCGGACTGTTTTTTGCACATGTAAGCAACCCAGGCGTATTTGGGGATGTCAGCGTTATTTGCTGCAGAGCGACCCTTTTCCAGCTTGTTGACTATGCCACAGACTTTTTTTCTTTCATTGCCTTTACTGGCATGAAGCAGTCTGACCCAAAAAGAGTTTGTGTGGTTATTCTTTTACAGCCAAACTTCTCTTTTGTATCTTTTCCGCAGGTGCCTGACCTTTTTGAAGAGGCTCTGGATCGAACTGTTGCTATTTAGGCGACGCAGTTCTTTGTTATTGGCTCTTAATAGTCTCTTTAGTGCTGAGTGAAGGCGACACTATCGTGTCTTTATGTTTTTCAAACTGATGCGCTTTATTCACCTCTGGTTTTTGATGAATGTGTAAAATTGTTACTAAGTTTTCCCACAAGGCGACAAGAGTTCTCGGATATAGCTGGCTCGATAGTGTCTGCCAAGTTGCCCTTCCAGTACAGTCTGTTTCAGATTCATTGTACAAGGAGATGCGCCCAGGAGCTGTGCTTTCTTGTGAGTTGGTATTCCGAGATTAATTTCAATGTGTTGTGCGAAGTGGCCCCTTTCTGACCGCAGGTCGATAAGGAATGTTTCCATGCAGGAAAATATTGGCTCACTGACAACGCATAATCAATTATTGATGTAGATGTCACAGTACTGTGTGGACAACTGGGAGGTTGGTCTTCTTTGAAATGACAATTAAGCACTCTCAAACCAAGAGAAGTGCACTGGTTGGTAAATGTTTCGTCCGGGTGATCCTGGTTGGTTCTGACAGATTTAACTTGATGTGGTTTGTTCCAGTGATGGTCATAAGAGATTATCTCATTGTTCAAGGACGTGTGAAACAAATTAAAGTTGAAATTGTCTGTTCCAAGGAGTAAAGTATGGGGGTGTTACATCATAGTGGCCTTAATAATGGATTGTAATTTACTGAGATGTCAGCGTTTTTGCTTCCAATGCGGGTTTATGTAGACATTAAGGATTAAAAATGTAAAGTCTGTCCCTTGTGGCAGATTTTCAGGCTGTATCAGCAATAGCCATGGCTCTTCCGATTTTAATCATTTAGGGTCGATTGCAATCCGCAGACGTTGCATGAACATATTGTAAGCGCAGGGACCCACCCATGCCTTCTGCTTCAGTTTCACCGAGCAGCTGACAAGACTGATGGAAGTAACTATCGGAATGAGCCACTAGGCTCCGCAGTGCTTTGATCTTGAGGAAAGAAAAAATAGTTGTCGTGCTATGGCATGCAGAAGGAGAGGTCCCTTGACACATATGGGGTAAAGGAGGCCGCCATTCATTTCAGCAAAAGGAATCATGGGCAACAGAATGAAATGAAGAAGTGATATCTGTAAAGTTTAATAATGTAGGAAACGATGCCATGTAAGAATGTCATTAAACTTCAAAAAATGGAAAGATTATTAGGTTATTCAATATATGGATATGCACTCTCATGTACTTTTCAATATACATGATTTATGTACAGGAAATGTTACAAAATGCCATGGGTGTGGTAAAACGGTCACTTATGCGTATTGTACAAGTCATTTGCTATAATTTCTTCTACATAGGACACGATTTTATGGTTGTACGCTCGGATATTATACATAGAAATATCACATATCATAATCATCATGTCCTAAATACTGTTCACAAAAATATTGTCCCTTCAGGTGTAGATTTTCAATTATTAACTCCAATGGAGCAATATTTTTATAAACAATGTTTAAGACATTGTCTTTATGTTAGACTATATTCTGATAACAATATTCTGGTACAACTCCGGCTGGATTCAATGCGTCAGTCTTAAGATGCGCAGTCAGCGATCCGAAATCTTCTTCCTCAGTGGCAATACGTAGGCGTTGAGGGAGGATGTGGTTCCGATCAGCGCAACTGCTTCAAAGCCTCGATTTTTTTAAAAGAACAGCTGCAAAGCCCACTTCCAAGGATCCAGGACGGGATTGGCACCTCTTGGCAGGCAGAGTCCAGCAGCTGAATCAGGATTGAAAGAAGTCTTTGATGGCCCTGAGACCTCAGAACAGGAGGCAAGCCAGCAAGCTCTTGGAGTCACTTAGGTTCTTGGAGGATGTAGTCCAGTCCTTCTCACTCCCAGGCAAGAGGCATCAAGCAAGCCAGCACAGCAAAGCAGTTCAGCAGAGTGGCAGTCCCTCCTGGCAGCACAGTAGTTCTTCTTCCTGGCAGAATGTCCTCAGGTCCAGAAGTGTACTGATTTGGTGGAGTCTGGGGTGCAGTACTTATACCCAGTTGAGCCTTTGAAGTGGGGGAGACTTCAAAGAGAGGACTTTGAAGTGCATCAGGTCTCTGCTCTTCCTTCCCTGGCTCCAGACACTCTACAAGTGTTATGCAACTCTTTGAGTGGGCACAGGCACAGCCTTATTCAGGTGCAAGAGTCATCTCCTCCCTCCCACCTAGCCCAGGAAGACCCTTCAGCCTGTGATGGGCCATCAGGATATAAGTGGTACACCTCAGCTACCCTTGTTTGTGACTGTCTAGAGGAATGCACAAAGCCCAGCTATCACCAACCTAGACATGTATTTAGATACAGGCTGAGGCACAAAATGGTTAACGTAAGAAAATGCCAACTTTCTAAAAGTGGAATTTTTCAGACTTACAATTTAAAATCTGACTTCACCATAAGTTGTGGTTTTAAATTGTGATTCCAGAGACATCAAACTCCAAATGTCTATATTTTCCTAATTGTAAATTACACCTAAAAGCTATATCAAAGTAATCCCAATGTTAACCCGGGGGAGAGTTAGGCCTTGCAGCAGTGGAAAAGGAATTCAATAGTTTTTCACTACCATGTTAAACTTAAAATTACATGTCCAACTTTGTAAATATACTGCACACTGTCCTTGGGGCTAGCTAGGGCCTACCTTAGAGGTAACTTGCATGTAATAAAAGGAAGCTTTGGGCATGGCAAGTGGGTGAACTTGCCAGATCAAAATGGCAGTTTAAAGCGTCATACACAGGCTCTAAAGTGGAAGGCCTGAGGCATGTTTGAAGTGCTACTGCAGTGGATGGCACAGTCAGTGCTGCAGGCCCACTAGTAGCATTTAATGTACAGGCCCTGGGCACATATAGTGCACTCTACTAGGGAATTACAAGCAAATTAAATATGCCAATTGTGGATAAGGCAATATCACCATGTTTAGAGTATAGAGCACCTGCACTTTAGCACTGGCTTGCAGTGGTAAAGTGCACAGAATCCTAGAGCCAGAGAAGATGAGGTCAGCAAAACAGGAGGTCAGAAGGTAAAGACTCAGCAGAAAACATGCCAAGGATGCCAGATCTAACACTGAGGAAGTACAACCCCAGCAGCGCTTGACTCTCAATCGAAGCAATGATGAACTGTCACAGGCCTTTCAAGGAAGTAGCATGGGGGTACTCAAAGTCAGAGTTCAACAGTGTCAAAGCAGTGATGTAGCTGATTGTCCAATTCAATGCTTTACTTTTGAAAAATACTTAGTGCACACTTAAAGCACAGTACTACAAATGAACCTATAGCAAATGCAATAAAAGGACATTGGTGCCTTCGGTACTTCGCCTTGGATTCTGTCCTCCTCATCCCTTTTCTTGGGTGCCTGTAGTGAGTCTTGGCAGACTACTGTATGGTTTAGTGTGTCACTTAGGCTTGTATTAAGACTCTGGTGCAGGTTACCCAGTACATTTGCACTCAGTTTAGTAGAGTCCCTATGGTTTAGTTTCACCTGAACGCATGTCTCAGTGTTCTGTTTCAGTGGTTTGTGAGGACCTGTAGCACGCATCTATTTTGTCTCCTGCGTATGTAAGGAAAGGCTATAGGCTTGGCCTGGAATCTGGGGGACATATGGTATAATAGAACAGAGAGGACCCCCAACCGTTATCCTTGCAGTTGAACACAGGCATTAGACTTTTGTGGCGGCTCACAACAGGAGTAGGATTCTCTTCTGGTTCTTGTGGTGAGGTTCAGCAGATGGGGAACCATAGGATCAGTGATCAAAGAGGCATAAGGGCTGTCATAGACACAGTCTTTAAATGCTGTGGTGGAGTCCACCCCAGGTATAGTGCTTCATTCTAGCAGCACAGTCAGTCTTAGTTACAGTTTGTGGTGGTGGTTGCACAGTATGATTATGCACAACTCTAATGACATTGACAATGTCCATTTAAGCACAACTCTGGTCACAGCACCGAGCTACATCTCAGGTGCAGTTCTTGGGAAGAGCAGCAATGAAAGCATTCTGCAATTCCTGTTCTGAACTGCAGTCTTGGAGGGACTATATGCCATGGTCCTATGCCCCCAGCAACCCCAGACTGGTTTTGGCCTTGGTAGGCCTTGTAAGTAGTCATAGCTTGAATCCTGTGGCACAGTAAGCAGGGGACCCATGTCTAGGCATACCCATTGCCACTTAGGGCACTACATCACTAACACAAAAGGTGATGGGAGGAACTCTTACAAATAGTCTGACCACTGACAATCACTCAGGGTAGCATTCCAACCCATTTGTTTTCACCCACTGTGGCACTCTAGACAATGGCCCTACTTATGCAAATCAGTACAGACCATGCTCCTCATTGGAACAATCTAGTTAACCCAGTGGCTGGGAATGGTTACAGTTATTGCAAACATTACTCCTATTCCTTTTGTTTGTTTGATGTAACTCACTAATTGGCCAATGGTATGCCCAAATGTGGGTCCCATGCATTGGTATCAAGCTGTAACGGTCTGAAGAACCTCAATCAGGGCAAAACAAGTCTTGGGTTGCTTGTGTTCCAGTTCAGGGAGGAACTAGCCTGGCAGTTCAGGCTGGATTATTCCTATTGGACTCAGGTCAAGATTAATTGCACATGGCTGGATTCAAGCTGAGATGGCATGGTGGGCAAATGAATGGTGGGTTGAAATGCTACCCCAAGCATGTGCGTTTACCAGTGGTTAGCCTTGTTGCAAGCATTCCTCCTATCACCTTTTGTGTTTTTTCACATGGAGGCATTTCATAATGTATACTGATTAACCTTTTCAAGACATTATTGTAAGTTCTATTGCTTGACATCAGAGTCGGTTCAATTGTTCTGACCTTACAGATGGTATGCTCTTTGAACTAGCAAGGAGTCAGTAATCTGACCACTAGCCCTTGTGTCTGGGCCTATGAGATCTGTCTACCCTGAAGAATAGCCCTGTTATGTAACAACTGAGGGTATGAAATGTGTGAAACCTTTAATTTTCTCAACCTGCTTCCTCCAAGATTTCCACTCATGATGTAGGATTGGACAATTAAAGTAGGTGGAAGTGAATACAAATGCAATATTTTAAAAATAGGCATGCCAAGTTTTACACCTAAATTATCTGAAGTGCATGTGGCTTTTTTGCCATTTTGGAAGCAAAGTGGACTTTTCTTGGTGGGTGTGAACCACAACCATACTCAGGACGGGTGAGATCTGCCACACACAGCATTGAGCTTTTCTTGAGGGATATTCCTAAGTGTCTCTTCAGAACTGCATGCAAAATCAATGACATTAGCCAATTTATTTGAACATTCTGTGGCAGCATGCACAATTTTAAAGCAACTTATCAACGGTTTATCTGCAAACAAATGAGGAATCATTGTAACCTATAAAATTTCCAAGAAAGAAATAGAATTCCTGGACCTGACCTTATAGTTTGAAAATAGCAAACTACAAACAAAAATCCACAGAAAACCAAGCGTGGCCAACTCAAACCTCCATGCCACATGCTGACATCCCCATAACACCATCACCAATATCCCTAAAGATGAATACAGATGCTGCTGCTGTAAACACATGGATTACTAACTGAAATCAATAGAAATCACCCAACGACTCAGTCAAAGTGGATACAAACTTACAAACCTTGAAAAAACACAGCATGAAATTGCATCAGTGAACCGTGATCAACTTCTCCAAGACACCAAAAACATCAAGAGCAAACCAGCCATTCGCTTCATCACAACATACAGTAATGATCACCAAAACATCTGCAAAGCACCTAATAAATATTGGTTATTATTCACCAGCAACCCAACTATTCAAGAGGACATTAAGGGGGTCATTCTGACCTCGGCGGTAAAAGGTGCTTACCACTGGTCAGAAGACCGCCATAACACCGCCGCGGCCGCGGTAAACCGTCACGGTCATTCTGACCCGCTACTTGAAAACCTCCAAAAACCCGACATCCACAAAAGTCCGCCACACCAAAGGTCAGCGAAAAAATGGCGATGACCAAACCTCCACCGTCACGCCAACAGAAATACGCCCATGCCATTCCGACCCACGAATCCACGCGGCGGTCTTTCAACCGCAGTATTCCATTGGCGGTACACACCGCCGCGGTCAAAATACACACACCTTTACAAAACATCCCCACATTGGACAATTTGAAACACACACACCGAAGACACATATACACACCACTCCCACACACCCAATACAAAATAAAACACACACCCACATCACCCACAAACCCCTACGACCACAATTGCGAATCAAGGACAGAGAGAGACAGCACTGCTTAGAGTAGACCATCACACAGAGGCAAATCACAACATCACCCACACAATATCCACGCACAAAACACCATACACCACCACACACATTGCACTCCACAACACATACACCACCCCTCACCTCATCCACACCACCCCATGGCACCCCAAAGACACCCCAGGTTCTCTGACGCAGAACTCAGGGTCATGGTGGAGGAAATAGTCCGTGTAGAGCCCCAGCTATTCGGGGCACAGGTGCAGCACACCACAATAGCTAGGAAGATGGAGCTATGGCAAAGGATAGTGGACAGGGTCAACGCGGTGGGACAGCATCCACGCAATCGGGATGACATCAGGAAGCGATGGAACGACCTACGGGGGAAGGTGCGTTTCATGGTATCAAGGCACAACATAGCGGTGCAGAAGACTGGCGGCGGAACCCCACCTACTCCCCCAGAATTTACAGCATGGGAGGAGGAAGTCTTGCACATCCTGCATCCTGAGGGCCTCGCAGGAGTATCTGGAGGAATGGACTCTGGTAAGTCAAATCTTAACTACTACTTCCCACCCCCACCCCACCTGCATGCCAGCACATACCCCCACCCTCACCCCCACCCCCATCACACCAACTCCTTGCAAAAGGCTCACCATCACAACCCACCCATCCCAACACCAAGCCCTGCATGCGACCACAAAGCATGGACACCCATCCCCAAAGCATGCCCACTGCACACACACATCACCCCCACAAGCCACCCTCACAAAAGCCCCCACAAGTGAATGCCTACACTTGGGTACACGGACACCCACCCATCACACGAAATGCCACACACAGAAGCTATAACCATACCTTAATACCCCTGCAGGACCCGAACGCCACCACACCGCCACGGAGGGTCCAGAGATGTCCATCCCACCCCCAGATGAGGCCCCCAGCGATGACAGCAGCTCTGTCTCCCTGGACCCAGATGACCAGCCCGGCCATCGGGGACCTCTGGACAGTCAGTTCCCCACAGACAGCCACAGGCTACAGCAGACCTAACCCCCTCTGGGAACACCAGCACAGCTCCCACCCAGCGGGCCCATGCCTCTGTCTCCAGGACACGTCAATCAGCGGTGTGTCCGCCACTACAGGGCACCCAGGTTGACCCACCACCCCAACAACCACAGGGACCTGGGGGCAGTGGTCGTGGGCACACCGTCCAGGGGACAGAGGCCCAGGGAAACAGGGGAACTGGGAGGGCTGCTGTGCGACAGGGGGGGGGACAGGCCCAGGGAACCCACTCTCCAAGAGGCCCTCTCCTCCATCATGGGAGCATACCACCACTCCCAGGAGACGATGGCGACTGTACTGGACAGGTTCCAGGAGATCCAGGCACAGCAGGAGGAATGGTACATGGGGTTCAGAGAGGAACTGAGGAACATGGGTTCCGCAATGGGGACCATCGTCCTGGCCCTTAACCAGATAGTCATCACATTGCGGGACCATGTGGCACCACAAAGGGCCCCTGTCACTAGCCAGGACCAGGAACAGGCTACCACATCCGCCGGCGCTAGTGGACAGGAGGCCCCCACACAACGACAGGCCACCAGAACCCCACCTCCTGCTGAAGAACAACCACCCCGCAAGCGGAACCTGAGATCTCACAAGAAGACAGAGTAGGATGCCAAGACCCCCGCCAGCATATGATACCCCCTGATGTCATCCCACTGTCCCACATTGTCACCCTGTCCAACCTTAAACTGCCCCTGCTCCATCCTTCCACAGGCATATGGACAATGCACCTGTGAAACTGAGAACTGGACTCTGCCATGGACATTACTCCACCCCCACCCATCACCGTCTTACAATCATGTACCTATATGTAGCACTTGAAATAAATCACTCATTGCGCTTAAAATAACAGGAGTCTGATTGTATTTTTCACAAATGTATTACACATAACGGTGCAATTATGTTCAGTTACATTGTGATGACAACATACCAATGTCAATAAGCTTTAGTCCATGGGCAAACAAAGCAGTAGTCACGCAGTCGGTCATACAGCTCTGAAAAGGGAAGGGAAAGTCACAATTAACTTAAAAGGAACTGGGGGAAACACAGACAGTAGAGACGCAGGAGGCCTTAAGTAAATGTGAAATGGTGTGGTTGGTCCTTACCTGTGTGCTACTGAAAATATTGTTGTATCACTGTATCCCTGTTGTCTGTGTCGTCCCCGTCTTCCTCCTCTTCACTCTCCACAGGCTCCACAGCTGCTACAACACCACTATCTGGACCATCCTCCTGCACAAAAGGCACCTGGCGTCGCACAGCAAGATTGTGAAGCATACAGCAGGCCACGATGATATGGCACACCTTCTTTGGTGAGTACATTAGGGATCCACCAGTCATATGTAGGCACCTAAACCTGGCTTTCAGGAGGCCGAAGGTCCTTTCTAAGATCCTCCTAGTTTGCCCATGGGCCTCATTGTACCGTTCCTCTGCCCTGGTCCAGGGATTCCTCACTGGGGTCAATAGCCATGACAGGTTGGGGTAACCAGAGTCACCCAATAACCACACACGGTGTCTCTGTAGCTGTTCCATCATATAAGGGATGCTGCTATTTCTCATAACATACGCGTCATGCACTGACCCAGGGAACTTGGCATTTACATGGGAGATGTACTGGTCAGCCAAACAGACCACCTGGACATTCATCGAATGATAACTTTTTCTGTTTCTGTACACCTGCTCACTTCCACTGGGGGGAACCAAAGCCACATGGGTCCCATCAATGGCACCAATGATGTTGGGGATATGTCCAAGGGCATAGAAATCACCCTTCACTGTAGCCAAATCATCCTCCTCAGGGAAAACAATGTAGCTCCGCATGTATTTCATCAGGGTAGACAACACTCTGGACAAAACCTTAGAAAACATAGGCTGAGACATCCCTGATGACATGGCCACTGTTGTCTGAAAAGACCCACTTGCCAAAAAATGGAGTACTGACAGAACCTGCACCAGAGGGGGAATCCCTGTGGGTTGGCGGATGCGGGACATCAGGTCTGGCTCCAGCTGGGCACACAGTTCATGTATAGTGGCTCTGTCAAGTCTGTATCTAAGTATAATATGTCGTTCTTCCATTGTCGACAGGTCCACCAACGGTCGGTACACGGGAGGATTTATCCTTCTCCTCGCAAGTCCCAGCGGACGGTGCCTAGGAAGGACAACATGGAGCTGAAAGTCAAGCAAACCACAGGTTCGTTCACACAGCTTGCACAGTAAAAGAATCGCAATGCATTGAAAGGCTTGTATGAGTGGCAATGCACGGCCTAGGCCTGTGTGACGCAGTTGAAATTATGCCATGTGGGCCCTGGAAATGGCGGCTGCCTGACCTGTGAAGTGTGACAGTGGGATGTGAGGTCAATGCGCTGGCGTGGCACACCGTGGCGGTAGGTGGTCGAAGACCGCGGTGCGAAGCAGCATTGGTTAACATTGAACCCTATGGGTTTCATGAGCCAATGACGATGTGCGCCGGCGGTCGCGGTACGCACTGCCGCGGTATGCACCGCCGCAGGCGTGACCGCCATTTTCTATCTGATTAATCACTCGAGACCTGATCATCCACAGGAGAGGATCTATACTGCAAGTGCTGCTGTGACCTCGGTCTGGGAGATACTATGGCTGCTGCGACTTGGGAAAGGGCCCCTGCCTTCACATCTGAGGAATTGGAGAAACTTGTTGATGGGGTCCTCCCCCAGTATGCGCTACTCTACAGTCCTCCAGACCAACAGGTTAGTACACAGGGTGCACGCTGAATGGGCTATGCCTGTGCTGAGTGGGGTGGATGTCAGATGGTGGGGAGGGGAGCGAATGAGGAGTGCAACGCACGACAGATGGGAACATGTGCCACATGGCAAGGTTGGGGAGGGGGGCCACTCACATCGACCATGCAGAAAAGTGATGATATTTCCTTTCCCACCCTGTACATGTCAAATAGGTCAGCGCCCATCAGAAGATTGACATTTGGCGTGCCATCGCCAAGGACGTCCGGGCCCTGGGGGTCCACTACAGACGGGGCACCCACTGCTGAAAGAGGTGGGAGGACATCCGGCGCGGGACCAGAAAGACCGCCGAGTCTCTGCTGGGGATGGCCTCCCAACGTAGGAGGGGTGCCAGCCGCCAATTGACCCCCCTGATGTCCCGGATCCTGGCGGTGGCCTACCCCGATTTGGATGGGCGCGTGAGGACATCACAGCAGACACAAGGGGGTGAGTATCAGCACATTCTGCTATCTTTGCGCAGTGGAGGTGTCTGGGTTGGGGAGGAGGGCTGTGGGTAACTCAAGGCCAGGGCGCTTTCTGTAGGCTAGTCCCCTCCGTTAGGCATGGCCCTGTGCCCCCGCCCCCCACCTCTGTAGGGTGCCAAGTACAGCTATCCATGGTCCTGCATCACCCATGTGTGCATTTGTCGTCCATAGACCTGTAGGCCTAGTCACAAGAACTGAGTAGTGTACCCCGATTGCGCAGCGTAGTGCAGGGGGCTTCTGTGTCTGTCCTCTCCGACAACGGTGTTGCCAATGCATGCACTCAACCTGTCTTCATTTCTCCCCCCCACCCATTTTCTTTTTCCTCCTGGGCATGTGTGCATTAGCATCATCAGGCGGAGGAGAAGTGGCATCGGCGCACGAGGGAGCTGCATCTCACATGGCCCCGAAGGGCCATGCAACCGACTCCGAGTTCACCAGTGAGACGGAGGGCGAGGGGAGCTCCACAACGGGGACCCGTGGAGACGTCAGCGACACCGACACGTCCTCGGAAGGGAGCTCCCTTGCGGTGGCGGCAACATACGTGCCCACCGCCACAACAGGTACAGCCGCCACCCAGCGCACCAGCCCCGCCCTCCCAGCAGCCCCTCAGCCTTCGCTCCGTGCCCGCTCACCCAGGAAGGTGGGCATCTCCTTCGCCCCAGGCACCTCAGGCCCTGCCCCAGTTACCCCTGCTGCCCTCAGTGAGGAGGTCATTGACCTCCTCCAGACCATCATTGTTGGGCAGTCTACCCTTTTGAATGCCATCCAGGGTGTAGAAAGGGAGGTGCATCGGAGCAATGCATACCTGGAGGGCATTCATTCGGGTCAGGCTGCCCATCAGCGATCGTTCAGCGCTCTGGCCTCAGCACTGACGGCAGCCATTGTCCCTGTCTCCAGCCTCCCTCTTCTAACTCCCTCCACCCAGTCCCAGTCTCCTGTTCCTCAGCCTATCCCATCCACACCATCAGACCAGCTTGCACACACCTCAACACCCAAGGGCAGCTCATCCAGACATAAGCACCACAGATCCCACAAGCATTCACACAAGCAACATCCAGATGCAGACATGCCAACAGTCACTACCACCTCTGTGTCCCCCTCCTCCTCGTCTCCCTCCTCCCTCCCTGTGACGTCTCCACTCACACCTGCATGCACACCACCATCAGCCAGTACTTCCATCACCAGCACACCCTCCATTACAGTCAGCACACGTGCAGTCACCACCCCCGCTGCCATTTACACGTCCCCTGTGTCCTCTCCCACTGTGTCTGTCACCCCCTCTTCCAAACCACACAAATGCAGGCAGCCACCCACCCAACAGCCATCCACCTCACGACAGCCTCCGTCACAAGCACCTGCACCCAAAGACAGCACACTTGACTCTCCTACAACCACATCCTCTTCCTCCACTCCCATACCCACTGCACCTACCCTTCCCATTGTTCCTAAAAAACTTTTCCTCTCCAAAATTAACCTCTTTGCAACACCTGACCCACCCCCTCCATCTGGTAAGAGTCCAAAGAGCACCTCAGCCACCACCAGCCCTGCATCTAGTATCACCATAGTGCAGGGCTATTGGAGTCCACCAGCTCCTAGGGAAAGAACATCGCCCAGCAGCAAGGGGACAGCCAGCCCACCCCCTGGGAGGAGGACAAGAAAAATTAAGGGCCGGCGCGAAAAGCCTGAGACGGCTGCCACCAAGGAGAGTGGCCTTGCCCCGTCACCTGCCACATCATCTAAGGGAGGCAAGGGCCAGAGAGCTGCAGCGAAGGAGGGCAAGGGCAGCAGGGCGGAGAAGACATGCAGCAGGCGAGCGCAACAGGAGGGCCCCACCAGCCCCATACCGGGTGTGACGGACGACACCCACGGGCCCAAGACTCCATCACAGGAGGGCCCCGCTACCGCAAGGTCGGAGGGCGACTAAGCGGGGAGTCTTGGCCAGGTCTGGCTCCCTTGAAAGACAGGACAAGCACCGCTGAACAGGGCCCCGCCGTGAAGGGCACCGCTGAACAGGGCCCGCCGTGAAGGGCACCGCTGAACAGGGCCCCGCCGTGAAGAGCACCGCTGAACAGGGCCCCGCCATGAAGGGCACCGCTGAACAGGGCCCCGCCGTGAAGAGCACCGCTGAACAGGGCCCCGCCAAGACAGGCACCGCTGAACAGGGCCCCGCCGTGAAGAGCACCGCTGAACAGGGCCCCGCCAAGACAGGCACCGCTGAATAGGGCCCCGCCAAGACAGGCACCGCTGGACAGGGCCCTGCCTTGAAGAGCACCGCTGAACAGGGCCCCGCCAAGACAGGCACCGCTGAACAGGGCCCCGCCAAGACAGGCACCGCTGAACAGGGCCCCGCCGTGAAGAGCACCGCTGAACAGGGCCCCGCCAAGACAGGCACCGCTGAACAGGGCCCCGCCAAGACAGGCACCGCTGAACAGGGCCCCGCCGTGAAGAGCACCGCTGAACAGGGCCCCGCCGTGAAGTGCACCGCTGAACAGGGCCCCGCCAAGACAGGCACCGCTGAACAGGGCCCCGCCGTGAAGAGCACCGCTGAACAGGGCCCCGCCAAGACAGGCACCGCTGAACAGGGCCCCGCCAAGACAGGCACCGCTGAACAGGGCCCCGCCGTGAAGAGCACCGCTGAACAGGGCCCCGCCAAGACAGGCACCGCTGAACAGGGCCCCACCAAGACAGGCACCGCTGAACAGGGCCCCGCCGTGAAGAGCACCGCTGAACAGGGCCCCGCCAAGACAGGCACCGCTGAACAGGGCCCCGCCAAGACAGGCACCACTGAACAGGGCCCCGCCAAGACAGGCACCGCTGAACAGGGCCCCGCCGTGAAGAGCACCGCTGAACAGGGCCCCGCCAAGACAGGCACCGCTGAACAGGGCCCCGCCGAGAAGAGCACCGCTGAACAGGGCCCCGCCAAGACAGGCACCGCTGAACAGGGCCCCGCCAAGACAGGCACAGCTGAACAGGGCCCCGCCGTGAAGAGCACCGCTGAACAGGGCCCCGCCAAGACAGGCACCGCTGAACAGGGCCCCGCCGTGAAGAGCACCGCTGAACAGGGCCCCGCCAAGACAGGCACCGCTGAACAGGGCCCGCCAAGACAGGCACCGCTGAACAGGGCCCCGCCGTGAAGAGCACCGCTGAACAGGGCCCCGCCAAGACAGGCACCGCTGAACAGGGCCCCGCCGAGAAGAGCACCGCTGAACAGGGCCCCGCCAAGACAGGCACCGCTGAACAGGGCCCCGCCAAGACAGGCACCGCTGAACAGGGCCCCGCCGTGAAGAGCACCGCTGAACAGGGCCCCGCCAAGACAGGCACCGCTGAACAGGGCCCCGCCGTGAAGGGCACCGCTGGGCCCTTCCTGTCAAGCACCGCTCCGCTGGGCCCTTCATCTCAAGCACCGCTCCGCTGGGCCCTTCTTCTCAAGCACCGCTCCACTGGGCCCCGCCGTCTCAAGCACCGCTCCGCTGGGCCCTTCATCTCAAGCACCGCTCCGCTGGGCCCTTCATCTCAGGCACCGCTCCGCTGGGCCCTTCATCTCAAGCACCGCTCCGCTGGGCCCCGCCGTCTCAAGCACCGCTCCGCTGGGCCCTTCATCTCAAGCACCGCTCCGCTGGGCCCTTCATCTCAAGCACCGCTCCGCTGGGCCCCGCCGTCTCAAGCACCGCTCCGCTGGGCCCTTCATCTCAAGCACCGCTCCGCTGGGCCCTTCATCTCAGGCACCGCTCCGCTGGGCACCGCCGTCTCAAGCACCGCTGGTCCATTGACAGTGCCGGTTCTGTGTCGAGCAGGTGTTCACGAAGCACTCTGGGCACCATGCCTCCTCCAATACCAGTGGAGTCGGTTATCCATCTGATGGACTGTGGCTTTGCACTCCCCAGGATTGAACAGTGAGCAACCCTCCCACTGTAGAGACTTGTGAGACTGTGGCTTTGCACTCCCCAAGATGGCACAGTGGGCAACCCTCCCACTGTAGAGACTTGTGAGACTGTGGCTTTGCACTCCCCAGGATAATGCAGTGGGCAAACCA
Organism: Pleurodeles waltl; assembly: GCF_031143425.1. Classification (NCBI taxonomy): domain Eukaryota; kingdom Metazoa; phylum Chordata; class Amphibia; order Caudata; family Salamandridae; genus Pleurodeles; species Pleurodeles waltl. The sequence goes on along the minus strand of NC_090447.1, from coordinate 1,170,491,792 downwards.
CCCACTGTAGAGACTTGTGAGACTGTGGCTTTGCACTCCCCAGGATGGTACAGTGGGCATGGAGGCCCCTCGTGGATCTGGCGTTGTGGACTCATGTGGCTGAGGTGCCCCCCTTTCCCTTCCCCCTGAGGTGCCTGTTGTTTTATCATCTGATGCCCCTGCAGTGTTCTCTCCAATGGTATCCGGTCTCCTGTGTGGGCTTTGCCCATGTGTTTGTACACATTGGCCCACGGACTATGGATATTTAACGAACTGTGCAGGACTTATTGACTATGTGTATACTTTGCACTATGTTCATTATTTCTTTTGTATATTTCATATAGCATATTTACCATGACTTCAATGAACCTATTTTATACATAAATTTAAAACTTCATTTTAATTATGTCTTTGCATTCTTCCAGGGGGTGTGGGGGGTGTCACTCTGACTTGTTGCTCTGCATTGGTGTGTAGGTTTTGGGGAGGTGGGGTGGGGGGGTGGGTGTATCGCGTATGTCTGTGCACGTAACCTTTCCTCCTCCCCCCTCCCCTGTGTCGTAGGTGCAGTACTCACCGTTGTCGTCTACGCCGGCGTTCGTACTCGTGGTAGATGAGCAGGTAGACAATAGCTGGTAGGATGTTTAATTCGGGTTCCATGCTGTCCAGATTCCTCGTGGAGTGTGTGGAGGTGAGCGTTTTCCCGTTCGTAGTCTGTTTACGCTGTGTTTTTATCGGCGGGGCTCCCGCCCCGGAAAAGGTGGCGGATTGGTGAGTTGTGATAGGGTGGGCGGTACATTGTCTGCCGCCTGCCTGTTGGCGGTGACCGCCGCGCTGTTTGTCTGTCCCGCCGTGGCGGTCGGAGTGTTAAAGTGGCGGTCTGTGTTGGCGGTTCCCGCCAGGGTCAGAATTGCATTTTTTGGACCGCCTGCCTGTTGGCGGGTTGGCCGCCGCTTTATCACCGACCGCCAGGGTTGGAATCACCCCCTAAATCCTTCCCACAACTCAGCTTCAAAAGGGCACTCAATTTGATGGAAAAAGTATGCCCTTCTCTCTTTCAAAAGAGAAAAGAAATGGCAAGATTCTTGAGCCAACCAAAGGGTTTTACACATGTAGAAACTGCTCCGTATGCAAACTGGGAACATCTAAAACCCAAGAATTGACAACAAAGGGTCTACGACACAGAATCAATGACTTAATTAACTGTGAAGCAACCCATGTAATCTACAATATAATCTGCCCATGCAACAAAAAACTACACCTGAAGTACCACTGAAACAGAGAGTACGAGAACACTTTCTCAATATACACAAGACAGACCAGAAACTACCCATGGTGGAGCACTTTGACACACAACTTCCTCACCAACGAACATTCACCTTCTGCGAACTGGAGAAACTGAAACAACATCCCTGCGGGGGCAATCTGGAACTAAAACTAAGGAAAAGCAAAAGCACATTGATCATTACATATGATACATTAAACCAAGGACTAAACAAGGATGCCGAACTACACAAATTGGTTGTTATGAAGAACAAGAAGAATATCGAATACCAATTATGTACAGAAATAATAACTTTTGACGAACCTCTGACAACCCTGAAATGGGCATGTGTATTGTATCATGCATAATGTATATTGTGTATCTTACTGTATGTCTCTCATACATATCAACAGACCCTGTTTACTGTCATTTTAATTTCTGATTCTACATTATAATTTCTTAAAAGTGTTCTTTCTCATTACTTTCCACACTATAATTCACAGTACAGTGAGTACACTTATGTTCACTCACTTTTGACAAATGTCTCTGACGAAAGATAGCATAAGAATATTGGTCTAGGCAACCTCCCAACTTGAAACCAGCTCGCTGCACTAAGTGGCAAATCTTACTCAACTCTGACCTTGCTACCTTTAAGGAGTCTAACTACACTATAAAATGGCGATTCCGCCAGCACTGACCTCAGTGCCGACCGCACATAACTCAAGAGAAGGATGGCCTAGTGAATATACATCCATTCACTCGCTTGTATTAATTGTTTATTAATAAAGGTAACAATAGCAATTTTGACAACTTCTCAACATGAAACCAGTTTGTCTTTCCATCGCTGCTCATGAGTAGACAAATTTTGTTAACCTATCACTAGGTCCACTACCTGTAGGAAGCAAAATACAGTATAACCACATGAGTACTGACAACAGTGCCAGGCCGCACACAACACTGAAGAGGGACCAATGCTTTTAGATTCCCTTTAGAAATGGCGCCCATGCAGGACGCCGGTTGCATATCAAAGGATGCACTTCACGAAAGGATCAACCAATGAAGGGTAAGAATGTGCCTAATGCCTAATGCCTGGACTCATACTGACACCAGCAAATAGCCTATAATTTTATTATTAACGTATCGTGTTTTGCAAACTGGAGGTTAGTCCGCTCCAGAATGCTGTGTCAGATGCAGTTTCTCTCCATGCGCTAGACGCACTGCTTTGCAATGTCTTTAATGCTGCATGGCTGTTACCACAGATATTTCACCTTATTGCCAGTAGATGTCCAATCACAATCTTAACCATATCTCTTCAGTGGACCATGCATAGGAGGATGTTAGGTGAACATGATGACCCTCGTGCCGTACATGCCACCTATCAAGGCAATTAGATATTCTTTGTGTCCCATCAGTTCCCTAATCCTTCTCTGCGCCACATGCACCGCTAGTAATCATACATCTTATGCCCTTCAATAGATCAGTGCTGCATACTCTTGATGGCTTTGAGCCACCACGCTGCTTTACATATTGCCATGTTTTAAAAGTTAGCAGGAGGCAACCTACTATTAATGTATCAATAGCATATATAGTCTAGCATTGTTACACTCAATGGGCATCACCTTAAATGCAATCTGGATGCTGAGTTAAAAGTGTGTACTAGTACCAATGACCACCAAACTGCTAATGTATTCACAATGTCTCACAGTTAAATAAGTTGAATTGCCTTAATTTATTCTCACACCTATAACCTGTACAAATGTATAGTCTGTCTAATTAATGTGTTATAATGACTTACACCAAGTGCACCTCACAATGTTATGTAAATATGGCCAGCACAACAGCAACCTTGCTTACTTTAGACATTGGATATATTATTATGTGTTTGATATTGTTGTGCACAAAATGATTAGAGAATTGTCTCCATGAAGAGAATTTTCTCAGGATTGCACGGGCCTTTATGACTTCCATTATCTGAATTCTAAAGAACAAGTATTTGCAGGAACTGAACTTTTTTTGATGAGGTACCGCTAGTTATAATGCTATACATATATTTTTTGGGCACAGTAAAATGTTCTTAGGGACCACACCAATCTCTACTATAAAGACTTCTCTTTAGTAACTTGACATGCACAGTGTCCCGCATGAACTCTCCTCATGAACATACACTACTTTCTCCTTTAAGAGCTACATTAATAACTGACTCTTCAAAATAGCGTTATGTTTCTCTTATCATTATTGACAACACCATATGGTTCATAAAAGATTTGCACGCCAGTACCTACATTTTTTTTTAAAAACTAACTCTCGCCCTCTCATATAACCACTAGCACTTCAGGTGATCACAATTTTATGCACCACTACCAAATGAACAGACCATTGTACACACATGCTTAGACACACACATGTGGATAATGCAAATTACTTACTAATGGGGGCGGACCTCACATATGTTAAGAATAGGCGTACTGGGATTTTGAATGACTTCAGGTTTGGAGGTGGACACACCCGCCTGAAATACAAATAATAACATCCCGGTTTTCTTCAGTCTTGCAGCTTTGAAAAAGCCCCATATAATACAGCCACACAGGGTTTGAAACACATACTGGTAGTCCACAAAATACCAAGTTTAAAGCACATATCAGAATGGGATCTTTTCTGTAAAGCTATATGATGGAAACATAAGTAATGAAACGGAGTACCACTAAGAAAAAAAACCCAAAAAACAAAAAACAGAACAAGACAACAACTCTTTCTCTCTGTAACTCAACAGGTAGATGCTCTCAATCTCTTTCTCTCAATGTGCCTACATAGAGGTTAAGAAGGTCCAAACCTCAAGGAGTGGACTACCCCCCCCACACACACACACACACCCACACACAACAAATGGGAATTTCTTAACACGAAGGCAGTGCTGGACCGTGACCCACCTTGAAACAACTTGGCCTCAGTTGGCAGTGCTTAATTTTATGCTATCTCTTATTCAATTCCCCTTCAGAAGTACCTCCAAGTATCTTCAAAAACAGGTGTTAAAATGTACTGATAAGGCCTCCGCAAATAACTGCACCTCCTACAGGGAAACACAAACAATGTCCAGGGAAGACAGTCAGGGATTAATTGCAGAACCGTCTCTGGGAAGTGAAAGGCATTGTCTGAGTCAGGAAGTGTGTCTGTGTTTGAGAAACAGACTATGCTTTTTTTTGGTCATATGAACAGAAGTACAGTAAAACATGGAGCTGTTACTTGTCCGCCACCCTACCTCAAAGGACCACTGCCATTTGTCACAACCTTTACACCTGAATTCAAGCCCCCACCAAAATGCCTCACATGGAAGACAGAGTTTGGTGCTTTTTTCTTTTCATTTCTTATACTTTTTACATTTTTAAGTAATTCTTCTGTGTTTAAACTATATTCTGAGGACCATGTGTACCTTTTCTTTTCTCCAGCAAGAATTATGTTTCTGTAAGGTGCTTCAACAAAATTAGTTTCTGTACCTGTTTTAAGTACACCTATCTGTTAGAAAGTACCTATCCTATTCTATTAAAATTGTAAGATTATTTTTAAAATGAAAATTTATATTGCATGCATTTTACCGCCATATTTTGCGGTGGAATGTTTTCTTTTACTTTAACTTTTTTAGTGCATATGCTTGCTATACGATTGCAATAACAAAAATAAATGTAACCATTGTAATATTTTGCCAAGGTCAGATCACTTGGCTTTGATAAAACATGTTTTTACTGCTGTGTGAGCAGAACAACTGTTGAATGTATTGTCCCTTTGGACAGCGACGAGGTAGTCCCACCTTCAAGGCTTTAGCTACACCCACCCATCACAAGTTTCACCACCTGTCAATAAAAGAAGCCGGGTGCGTGTGCCCAGAGCCAGTTGTACCGACAACCACCATGTGTTCACTGTCTTTCATTTCTTTATTATGTAGGCATGGTGCCTGGGACTTTCCATTGACGATGAGGAAGTCTGGACCCAGCCTTTCACAGCATTCTGACCATGATGTTGATCACCTCACTCTGTAAAGGATGAGGGTAGTGGTCTCTATTCTGCCCCGGGGAGGAGAGGCTGCTGCCAAAAGCATTGCTGCCCTGGTGGTCAGGAAGGCCTAGTGTGGGGAATGGGGCAGGAAGCAGGTGGGGCCCCGAAACACCACATAGTGAATGGCTCTGCTGTATTGTTGGCAAAGTGGTGCTACATCTAGAAAGATGTGCTAAACGGGGTGGCAGGCAGTGTCAGTTGGCGAGCTTTGAAAATGGCGGGGCGGGCGAACTGGCACTGGAAGAAACCAGCAATGCCTTTAGGCTCAATGCCTAACCTCCCAATCGTAGCTCGGTATAAACAGTGTTTATACCGGACCCCAACTGAGATCTCTGGATCTGTGGCTGAAATCAATATGAGTTTCAAACATTCTTGAACTGAACTTCGCACTTATATAAGTAGATATAGCTCTCACAGGGGGCTCTCCAACCCTTCTTGAACTGAACATCACACTTATAAATAGATATAGCTCCTAAACTGTGACCAGCACAGCCCAGATGGACAGTAACCCAGAGGCCTCGAGGTACTGTGCAGAACAGAAATGCAGTAAATCGCTCCTGTGTTGTAGTGTTGCCAGCATGGCACCAGAGGGTGCCAGAATACAGGAATTTCTCAAAACGGCCTCAGAGCTATATCATCCTGACAGGTCGAGCTCCGGCCCACTGATTAGGTCAGATTCAGCTTAATGATTTCGGGGGCCGGGGCAAGAAATACTTTAAGGCTCCTGTTTGGAACAACTTTACATTTTATTACCTATTTTTTGCTAACTCAGCCATATCTTGCATAACAATATTGAATTATACTTTAAAGATTAAGATACAAAAATACTCAGGAATGAACTGGAGAGAAAGTTCACTTTCACGGGTCTTAAGCGATAAACAAAAGCCCCCACAGCCCTGTGGTGCGGAGGGCCCCCGAGCTCCAGTGAGCACCCTCAGCACAGTATAGGGGCCTGAGAGCTCTTGAGTGAGTCCGGAGCCCCTACATATACTTTGCAGGGGCCCCTTCCAGGAGCGTAGGAGACAATACATTTCTGGGGGCACAGCCTTGGGAACATTTCTATTGATCTGATACAAATCGCTGTTGCTTACGAACTGCAGGCTCCTATAAATGTACGCAATCCTATAGTTTGGACTTGAAATAGGGAGACAGGATAGCATGTTGCCACAGTTTGGAAATATATTTTATTGTTATGTACATTCATAAAGTGATTAGACCAAATGTGAAAAAAAACGTTGATTTACATTGCATCTTCTGACACCAAGCAAGTAACGATAGGAGGGAAAAAAGGAAGAACAAACCCTTTGTGTCCCACACTTATCATGCCCGTCCCCTCATGCAAACTGAAACCACACTGGAGATATCAAAAGTGATCAGGTACAACAATTGTAAACTGTGCTCTGAAACAGTAGTTCTAATAACACTTCTTCTCTTCTGTGTGGTCTTGGGCAGCTCAGCTCCACATCAGTCAAAATTGGGAACATTTACACTAAAGAAGCTCTTGATGCTACAAGCTATATAATACATGGGATTCTGTAATCCCTGTATGAACAGCAGAAAGGAATTTCTTTATAATTGGCTAAGTGTGATGCACCAAGTCACTGATTATAATGAAGAGGTCAGAACCCAGTTATTATAATGTTATTACAGTTGAGTTCTGATGTCACAATGCCTTCTGCCAGAGCCAGTAGCTAAGGTGAAAGGCAGGTCAGGCCACGGACCATAATTAATGCAGCTGTTTAAAGCAACACATGGAATGTTGGTTTTCTTTCTTGTGCTGTATTTAAGTAACTTACAATGACAGAAGCTATGCACTAATGTTTTTGGTGATTTGTGGAACGTTGATGGTGTGACCATGTATTATATGGAATAAAGTACACTACATGATGTTCATGATAAGGATATTGCAAGTCACCTCGGAGTTCCATACCTTATAAACAGGCATTGGCAATGCCAATAGGTCTCATCTATGGAAAAGCTTTTGGCTTTGCCAATGTGTTTTAGCCATGTGTACACTAGTGTGGCTACTGTTCAGCATAGCTAAAAGCTAATGGCGTAAAGGAGAATGGTGTGCCATGGAATGTCATTGATTGATGTGGTGTAGCGTGTCACAGAGTGAGTAGGGTGTTGTAGAGCAGAGTGGAGTAGAGTGTCACAGTGTTGTAGAGTGGAGAGGCATAAAGAAGAGCGGAGTGGCATTGTGAAAAGCAACATGGAGTGGCATAGAGAGTGTTGAGTGTTGTTGCGCATAGGACATTGTCATAAAGTGGGGTGGCATAAAGGGGGTTATTCTAACTTTGGAGGAGTGTTAATCCGTCCCAAAAGTGACGGTAAAGTGACGGATATACCACCAGCCGTATTACGAGTTCCATAGGATATAATGGACTCGTAATACGGCTGGTGGTAAATCCGTCACTTTTCCGTCACTTTTGGGACGGATTAACACCTCCTCCAAAGTTAGAATAACCCCCAAAGTGTTGTAAAGTGGAGTGGCGTAGAGTAGACTATTGGAGATTGAAGTGGCATATGGCGGAGTGCCACAGAGTGGAGAAGTGGCTCATAACATAGAGTGGAGTAAAGTGGCATGAAGTAGCTTAGAGAGAGTTGCATAGAAAGTCACAGAGTAGAGTAAAGTCTTGTACAGTGCACAGAGTGGAGTAGAGGTTAATTGAGTAGAGTGTCAGAGTGTAGTATCAATGAGTGTAATGTCGCAGAGTGAAGTACAGTGGTCTAGAGTGAAGTGGCATAGAGTATAGTGGTACAGAGTAGTTGGCATAGTGTTCATTGGTTTTGAGTAAAGTGGTGTAGAGTGCATTGGTGAAGAGTGCACCTGTTTAGAGTAGAATGGAGTAGGTTGGAGTGGTGAAGAGTAGAGGGGCACAGAGTAGAGCCGCACTGCATGGATTTCAGTGGCACAGAGTGCAGTGGTGCAGAGTGCTGTGTCATATGTGGTGCATGGTAGAGTGAAGGGGTGCAGGTGCAAAGTAGAGTAGAGTGGTGTAGAGCACAGTGAGGAAGAATGCACTAATGCAGAGTAGAGTGTAGTAGCATAGAGGTCACTGGTGCAGAGTGCAGTAAAGGGGCATAGAGTTGAGCAGTGCAGTGGTGCAGAGTAGAGTGGCAAAGAGTTCAGAGGCAAAGAGTGAAGTGTTGCAAGGTAAAGTGTCGTAAAGGGCAGTGGTGTAGAGTGGAGTGGCACAGAATGCCTTAGTGCAGAGTGCAGTTGCATAGAGTGGTGCAGAGCAGAATAGAGTGGCATTGTGTGCAGTGTTGCATAGTAGAGGGTCGTAGAGTGCAGTGGTGTCGAGTGATGTAGAAAGCAGTGGCATAGAAGGCAATGGTGCAGAGTAGGACAAAGTGGCACAGATTGCAGCGGCGTAGAGTGCTGTAGATTATAGTGGTGAAGAGTAGAGACCTGCAGAGGAGAGTATACGCTCACAGTATCACGACACACGAATCAACGCGGCGGTCTTTCAACCGCGGTATTCCATTGGCGGTACACACCGCCAAGCTCAAAATACACACACATTTACAAAACACAACCACATTGGAAAATTCGAAATACACATACCTGATACACATACACACACAACACCCACACACTCAGTCCAGTATAAAACACACACCCACATCACCCACAAACCCTTACTACCACATTTTTGAAAGAAGGCCAGAGAGAGACACTATCTAAAACAATAGTAGCACCCACAGACACACAACACCATCACTTACACAACATCCACGCACCTCAAACAACACACAACACATCCCCTCACACATCACAACCAACACCACCTCAAACATCACCCACACCACATCATGGCACCTCAACGACACCCCAGGTTTTCTGAGGAGGAGCTCAGGGTCATGGTGGAGGAAATCGTCCAGGTAGAGCCACAGCTATTCGGATCACAGGTGCAGCAGACATCCATTGCTAGGAAGATGGAGCTATGGCGGAGATTCGTCAACAGGCTCAACGCAGTGGGACAGCATCCAAGAACACAGGATGACATCAGGAAGAGGTGGAACGACCTACGGGGGAAGGTGCGTTCCGTGGTATCCAGACATCAGATTGCTGTACAGAGGACTGGCGGTGGACTCCTCCCCCACAACTAACAACATGGGAAGGAGCAAGTCTTGGCAAATATGCATCCTGAGGGCCTCGCAGGAGTAGCAGGAGGACTGGACTCTGGTAAGACATATCTTTACTACTTTATCCCCCACACCCCATCTGCATGCCATCACATACCCCCACCCTTAGCCTCACACCCATCACCCCAACAACCCACAGATACCCCACTAACACAACCTACACATCCCAAAACCAAGCCCTGCATGTAACACCAATGCATGGACACCCATCACCAAAGCATGTCCACTACAGAGACTCACTCATTCCCCAGAATCAGCATTCACAGAAGGACCAAGCCAATAATGCAAGCACAGGAGTACAGGGTCACTCAACCATTGCACAAGATGGCACACACACATACATTAACTATGCACTTACACCCCAACAGGACCCATACCCAACGTCACCGGACAGGAGGTGCCAGCAATATCCAGTCCCCCCACAGAAGAGACCCACAGTGATGACAGCAGCTCTGCTTGCCTGGATCATGATGACCAGCCCGGCCCATCAGAGACCTCGGGACAGTCGGTTCCCTTGACACAGTCACAAACCACCACAAAGCCTCCCCCCTCAGGAAACACCAGCACAGCTTCCACACAGCGGGCCCATCCCTCTGTCCCCAGGACACGTCAATCAGCAGTGTGTCCACCACTACAGGGAACCCAGGCAAACCCACTAACACAGGACGATCAGGGACCTGGGGGCAGTGGCAGTGGGCACATGGTTCAGGGCACAGAGGCACAGGATAACAGGGAAGCTGGGAGGACTGCTGTGTGACAGGGGGAGGACAGGCCCAGGAAACCCACTCTCCACGAGGCACTCTCTAACATCATGGGAGCTTTCCACCATTCCCAGCAGACCATGGGCACAGTACTGGCCAAGTTTCAGGAGACCCAGCGGCTGCAGGAGGAACACTACCTGGGGATCACGGAGGACTTGAAGTCCATTAACACCACCCTGGTCACCATTGCTGGGGTGCTGGCAGACCTTCTCAACACCATGAGGGACACAGTGGCACAACAATGGGCCCGACACTAGCCTGGATGATGAACAGCCCTCCACCTCCGCCGGTGCTAGTGGACAGGAGGCACTGCCGCAGGAACAACAGGACCCCAGCACCCCACCCCCTGCAGATGGAGAACCACCCCGCAAACGGTCCCTGAGATCCAGGAACAAGACAGAGAACATTGCCAAGACCCCCACCAGGAAATAAGACCCCCCTGAATGTCACCCTTCTGTCCCACCATGTCACCCTGTCCGTCCTTAAACTGCCATTGCTCCACTTCCTATGCCCCTTTGGACAATACACCTGTGAAACAACTGGACTCTGCCATGGACATACCTCCACCATCACCACAGCCCATTTTACAACCCCCTCTACACTTATTTGCACACAAATAAACACACTTCAATCACAAAACAATCTGGAGTCAGTCTGTGCTTTCACAAATGTGTAATTGCAATATCAATGAACATAGCAATGTCAATTTACTTGTTCACATACCAATGTAACACAGCTGTAGGCCAGGAGTAAACATAGCAGAGAGCACAAAGTGGGACCCAGATCTGTGAAATGGAAAGTGAAAGTGACAAGTCAATGTCCATACACTGAGTGAAAATGACAGACTTATGCTAGCTCCAACAAAAGTATGAGATGTGAGAAGCAGTTACATCTTCTTACCTGTGTCTCACTGGAAGTATTGCATAATGATGTTTTTCGGTTGTCAATATCCTCTTCTTCGGCCTCCTCTTCTTCACTGTCCACAGGCTCAACAGCTGCCGCAAGACCACCATCTGGCCCATCCTCCTGCAGTAAAGGCACCTGGCGTCGCAAAGCCAGGTTGTGCAGCATACAGCAGGCCACAATTATCTGGCACACCTTCTTTGGTGAGTAGTATAGGGAACCACCTGTCAGATGGAGGCACCGGAATCTGGCCTTCAGGAGGCTGAAGGTACATTCGATTATCCTCCTAGTTCGCCCATGTGCCTCATTGTAGCGTTCCTCTGCCCTTGTCCTGGGATTCCTCACTGCGGTCAGTAGCCATGACAGGTTGGGGTCACCAGAGTCACCTGCAAATATCGAGGGACAACTGTTAGACACACACTAACCCTTAGGGACAACCCCAGACCCAGACACCTATGTCAACTGTATTGGGAACTTGGGCTCACCTATTAGCTACACACAGTGCCTCTGGAGTTGCCCCATCACATAAGGGATGCTGCTATTCCTCAAAATGTAAGCGTCATGCACTGAGCCAGGATAATTGGCATTGACATGGGAGATGTACTGGTCAGCCAAACACACCATCTGCACATTCATCAAATGGTAGCTCTTCCGGTTTCTGTACACCTGTTCATTCCTGCGGGGGGGAGGGGAAAATGCCACATGTGTACCATCAATGGCACCGATGATGCTGGGGATATGTCCCAGGGCATAGAAGTCACCTTTTACTGTGAGCAAATCCTCCACCTGAGGGAAAACGATGTAGCCACGCATGTGTTTCAGCAGGGCAGATAACAGTCTGGACAACACGTTAGAGAACATTGGCTGGGACATCCCTGATGCCATAGCCACTGTTGTTTGAAAAGACCCACTGGCCAGGAAATGGAGTACAGGCAAGACCTGCACTAGAGGGGGTATCCCTTTGGGATGATGGATAGCTGACATCAGGTCTGGCTCCTATGGGGCACACAGTTCCAGGATTGTTGCACAATCAAGTCTGTATGTGATAATTATGTGTCTCTCTTCCATTGTCGGCAGGTCCACCAGGGGTCTGTACACCGGAGGTGCCGCCATCTCATCACCTGCCCCAGCAGACGTGCCCTATGAAGGAGAACAGCGAGCAGAGAGTCATCCAACACTGAGGTATCACAATGTGTTATTTGCAGAAACGTTAGTAATCCCCTATGTGCCAGTATCTGTCTGTATTCCCAGCCTAGATAGGTTTGACGCAGTTTATTTCCATGCCATGTGACCCTCTGAAACGGCAGCTGCCTGACCTGTAAGGTGGGACAAAGGGATTAGAGGTAACTGCGCTGGCGTTGTACACCGTCGCGGTGGGCGGTCGAAGACTGCGGCACAACTCTGCATTGGTTAACATTGGGCCCTATGGGTTTCAGGAGCCAATGACGATGTACGCCGGTGGTGACGTGACTGCCATTTTCTGTCTGTTCACTCACTTGGTACCTGACCTTCAACAGGAGAGGAACTACACTGCAAGTGCTGCTGTGACCTGTGTCTGGAAGTGACGATAGCTACAGTGTCTGGGGAAAGGGCCCCTTCCTTCACTTCGGAGGAGTTGGAGAAACTAGTGGATGGGGTCCTCCCCCAGTACACGCAACTGTAGGGTCCTCCAGACAAACAGGTGAGTACACTGTCATCATGCTGCATGGGCAATGCCTGCTTTGAGTGGTGTGGATGGAAGAAAAATGGGGGGGGGCTGAGGCCTGCATGTTCGGATGGTGAGTGTATGTGGGTCAGAACATGGGTGGGAACTGTTGGGCAATGAGTGTGACGGTCCGGATGGGTCCTTTCCCCTGTACCATTCCTCTAGGTCAGCGCCCACTGTAGGAGGCTGGCCTGGCTTGTAGTGAGTACCAAGGGGTACTTGCACCTTGCACCAGGTCCAGTTGTCCCTTATTAGTGTAGAGGGGTGTCTAGCAGCTTAGGCTGATAGAAAAGGTAGCTTAGCAGAGCTGTTTAGGCTGAACTAGGAGACGAGTGAAGCTCCTACAGTACCACTAGTGTCATATGCACAATATCATAAGAAAACACAATACACAGATATACTAAAAATAAAGGTACTTTATTTTTATGACAATATGCCAAAGTATCTCAGTGAGTACCCTCAGTATGAGGATAGCAAATATACACAAGATATATGTACACAATACCAAAATATGCAGTAATAGCAATAGAAAACAGTGCAAACAATGTATAGTCACAATAGAATGCAATGGGGGCACATAGGGATAGGGGCAACACAAACCATATACTCTAGAAGTGGAATGCGAACCACGAATGGACCCCAAACCTATGGGACCTTGTAGAGGGTTGCTGGGACTGTAAGAAAAGAGTGAGGGTTAGAAAAATAGCCCACCCCAAGACCCTGAAAAGTGGGTGCAAAGTGCACCTAAGTTCCCCAGAGAGCACAGAAGTCGTGATAGGGGAATTCTGCAAGAAAGACCAATACCAGCAATGCAACAACGATGGATTTCAAGACGAGGGTACCTGTGGAACAAGGGGAATAAGTCCAAAAGTCACGATCAAGTCGGGAGTGGGCAGATGCCCAGGAAATGCCAGCTGTGGGTGCAAAGAAGCTGCCAGTGGATGGTAGAAGCTGTGGATTCTGCAAGAACGACAAGGGCTAGAAACTTCCCCTTTGGAGGATGGATGTCCCACGTCGTGAAGAGTCGTGCAGAGGTGTTTTCTCTGCAGAAAGACCGCAAACAAGCCTTGCTAGCTGCAAGGGTCGCGGTTAGGGTTTTTGGATGCTGCTGTGGCCCAGGAGGGACCAGGATGTCGCCAATTGTGTGAGGAGACAGAGGGGGCGTCCAGCAAGACAAGGAGCCCACTCAAAAGCAGGCAGCACCCGCAGAAGTGCCAGAACAGGCACTACAAAGTGGAGTGAACCGGAGCTCACCCAAAGTCACAAAGGAAGGTCCCACGACGCCGAAGGACAACTCAGGAGGTCGTGCACTGCAGGTTAGAGTACTGGGGACCCAGGCTTGGCTGTGCACAAAGGAAATCCTGGAAGAGTGCACAGGAGCCGGAGCAGCTGCAAAACACCCGGTTCCCAGCAATGCAGTCTAGCGTGGGAAGGCAAGGACTTACCTCCACCAAACTTGGACTGAAGAGTCACTGGACTGTGGGAGTCACTTGGGCAGAGTTGCTGAGTTCAAGGGAACTCGCTCGCCATGCTGAGAGGAGACCCAGAGGACCAGTGATGCAGTTCTTTGGTGCCTGTGGTTGCAGGGGGAAGATTCCGTCGACCCACAGGAGATTTCTTCGGAGCTTCTAGTGCAGAGAGGAGGCAGACTACCCCCACAGCATGCACCACCAGGAAAACAGTCGAGAAGGCGGCAGGATCCGCGTTACAAGGTCGCAGTAGTCGTCTTTGCTACTTTGTTGCAGTTTTGCAGGCTTCCAGCGCGGTCAGCAGTCGATTCCTTGGCAGAAGGTGAAGAGAGAGATGCAGGGGAACTCTGATGAGCTCTTGCATTCGTTATCTAAGGAATTCCCCAAAGCAGAGACCTTAAATAGCCAGAAAAGGAGGTTTGGCTACCTAGGAGAGAGGATAGGCCAGCAACACCTGAAGGAGCCTATCAGAAGGAGTCTCTGATGTCACCTGCTGGCCCTGGCCACTCAGAGCAGTCCAGTGTGCCAGCAGCACCTCTGTTTCCAAGATGGCGGAGGTCTGGAGCACACTGGAGGAGCTCTGGGCACCTCCCAGGGGAGGTGCAGGTCAGGGGAGTGGTCACTCCCCTTTCCTTTGTCCAGTTTCGCGCCAGAGCAGGGCTGAGGGATCCCTGAACCGGTGTAGACTTGCTTATGCAGAGATGGGCACCATCTGTGCCCATCAAAGCATTTCCAGAGGCTGGGGGAGGCTACTCCTCCCCAGCCCTGACACCTTATTCCAAAGGGAGAGGGTGTAACACCCTCTCTCTGAGTAAGTCCTTTGTTCTGCCTCCCTGGGCCAAGCCTGGCTGGACCCCAGGAGGGCAGAAACCTGTCTGAGGGGTTGGCAGCAGCAGCTGCAGTGAAACCCCGGGAAAGGCAGTTTGGCAGTACCCGGGTCTGTGCTAGAGACCCGGGGGATCATGGGATTGTCACACCAATGCCAGGATGGTATTGGGGGGGCAATTCCATGATCATAGACATGTTACATGGCCATATTCGGAGTTACCATTGTGAAGCTATACATAGGTAGTGACCTATGTATAGTGCACGCGTGTAATGGTGTCCCCGCACTCACAAAGTCCGGGGAATTGGCCCTGAACAATGTGGGGGCACCGTGGCTAGTGCCAGGGTGCCCACACACTAAGTAACTTAGCACCCAACCTTTACCAGGTAAAGGTTAGACATATAGGTGACTTATAAGTTACTTAAGTGCAGTGTAAAATGGCTGTGAAATAACGTGGACGTTATTTCACTCAGGCTGCAGTGGCAGGCCTGTGTAAGAATTGTCAGAGCTCCCTATGGGTGGCACAAGAAATGCTGCAGCCCATAGGGATCTCCTGGAACCCCAATACCCTGGGTACCTCAGTACCATATACTAGGGAATTATAAGGGTGTTCCAGTATGCCAATGTAAATTGGTGAAATTGGTCACTAGCCTGTTAGTGACAATTTGGAAAGAAATGAGAGAGCATAACCACTGAGGTTCTGGATAGCAGAGCCTCAGTGAGACAGTTAGTCATAACACAGGTAACACATACAGGGCACACTTATGAGCACTGGGGCCCTGGCTGGCAGGGTCCCAGTGACACATACAACTAAAGCAACATATATACAGTGAAATATGGGGGTAACATGCCAGGCAAGATGGTACTTTCCTACACAACCCCCCCCCCCCCAAACGAAGGACAATAAGACTAGCCATGACCTGATGAGTCTTCTTTGTCTAAGTGGAAATATCTGGAGAGTCCATCCCAGGTCTATGTTCCACTGTATAGTACATCCCCTGTAGAGATATGGACCACCTCAATAATTTAGGGTTTTCACCTTTCATTTGTTTTAGCCAAAGTAGAGGTTTGTGGTCTGTCTGAACAATGAAGTGAGTGCCAAACAGGTATGGCCTCAACTTCTTCAGTGCCCAGACCACAGCAAAGGCCTCCCTCTCTATGGCAGACCAACGCTTTCCTCTAGGGGTCAACCTCCTGCTGATAAAAGCAACAGGTTGATCCTGGCCCTCAGAATTAAGTTGTAATAAGACTGCCCCTACCCCTAATTCAGATGCATCAGTTTGGAAAATTAATTTTTTGGAGTAACAGGGGCTTTTCAGGACAGGTGCAGAGCACATGGCCTGCTTCAGTTCCACAAAAGCTTTCTGACAGCTAGCTGTCCACAATACCTTTTTAGACATTTTCTTAGATGTGAGGTCATTAAGAGGGGCTGCAATGGAGCCATAGTTCTTTATGAACCTCCTGTAATACCCAGTGAGGCCTAAGAAGGCTCTCACCTGGGTCTGAGTTGTAGGGGGAACCCAATCTATAATAGTTTGGATTTTCCCCTGAAGTGGTGCAATCTGTTCTCCACCTACCAGGTGTCCCAGATAAACCACTTTCCCCTGCCCTATCTGGCACTTTGAAGCCTTGATAGTGAGGCCTGCCTTTTGCAGGGCCTCCAAAACTTTCCATAGGTGGACCAGGTGTAGGAAAGTACCATCTTGCCTGGCATGTTACCCCCATTTTTCACTGTATATATGTTGTTTTAGTGGTATGTGTCACTGGGACCCTGGTAACCCAGGGCCCCAGTGCTCATAAGTGTGCCTGAATGTGTTACCTGTGTAGTGACTAACTGTCTCACTGAGGCTCTGCTAATCAGAACCTCAGTGGTTATGCTCTCTCATTTCTTTCCAAATTGTCACTGACAGGCTAGTGACCAATTTTACCAATTTACATTGGCTTACTGGAACACCCTTATAATTCCCTAGTATATGGTACTGAGGTACCCAGGGTATTGGGGTCCCAGGAGATCCCTATGGGCTGCAGCATTTCTTTTGCCACGCATAGGGAGCTCTGACAATTCTTACACAGGCCTGCCACTGCAGCCTGAGTGAAATAACGTCCACGTTATTTCACAGCCATTTTACACTGCACTTAAGTAACTTATAAGTCACCTATATGTCTAACCTTTACCTGGTAAAGGTTAGGTGCAAAGTTACTTAGTGTGAGGGCACCCTGGCACTAGCCAAGGTGCCCCCACATTGTTCAGAGCCAATTCACTGAACTTTGTGAGTGCGGGGACACCATTACACGCGTGCACTACATATAGGTCACTACCTATATGTAGCTTCACCATGGTAACTCCGAATATGGCCATGTAACATGTCTATGATCATGGAATTGCCCCCTCTATGCCATCCTGGCATTGTTGGTACAATTCCATGATCCCAGTGGTCTGTAGCACAGACCCTGGTACTGTCAGACTGCCCTTCCTGGGGTTTCTCTGCAGCTGCTGCTGCTGCCAACCCCTCAGACAGGCAGCTGCCCTCCTGGGGTCCAGCCAGGCCTGGCCCAGGATGGCAGAACAAAGAACTTCCTCTGAGAGAGGGTGTGACACCCTCTCCCTTTGGAAAATGGTGTGAAGGCAGGGGAGGAGTAGCCTCCCCCAGCCTCTGGAAATGCTTTGTTGGGCACAGATGTGCCCAATTCTGCATAAGCCAGTCTACACCGGTTCAGGGACCCCTTAGCCCCTGCTCTGGCGCGAAACTGGACAAAGGAAAGGGGAGTGACCACTCCCCTGACCTGCACCTCCCCTGGGAGGTGTCCAGAGCTCCTCCAGTGTGCTCCAGACCTCTGCCATCTTGGAAACAGAGGTGCTGCTGGCACACTGGACTGCTCTGAGTGGCCAGTGCCACCAGGTGACGTCAGAGACTCCTTGTGATAGGCTCCTTCAGGTGTTAGTAGCCTTTCCTCTCTCCTAGGTAGCCAAACCCTCTTTTCTGGCTATTTAGGGTCTCTGTCTCTGGGGAAACTTTAGATAACGAATGCATGAGCTCAGCCGAGTTCCTCTGCATCTCCCTCTTCACCTTCTGATAAGGAATCGACCGCTGACCGCGCTGGAAGCCTGCAAACCTGCAACATAGTAGCAAAGACGACTACTGCAACTCTGTAACGCTGATCCTGCCGCCTTCTCGACTGTTTTCCTGCTTGTGCATGCTGTGGGGGTAGTCTGCCTCCTCTCTGCACCAGAAGCTCAGAAGAAATCTCCCGTGGGTCGACGGAATCTTCCCCCTGCAACCGCAGGCACCAAAAAGCTGCATTACCGGTCCCTTGGGTCTCCTCTCAGCACGACGAGCGAGGTCCCTCGAATCCAGCGACACTGTCCAAGTGACCCCCACAGTCCAGTGACTCTTCAGCCCAAGTTTGGTGGAGGTAAGTCCTTGCCTCACCTCGCTGGGCTGCATTGCTGGGAACCGCGACTTTGCAGCTACTCCGGCTTCTGTGCACTTCCGGCAGAAATCCTTCGTGCACAGCCAAGCCTGGGTCCACGGCACTCTAACCTGCATTGCACGACTTTCTAAGTTGGTCTCCGGCGACGTGGGACTCCTTTGTGCAACTTCGGCAAGCACCGTTTCACGCATCCTCGTAGTGCCTGTTTCTGGCACTTCTCCGGGTGCTACCTGCTTCAGTGAGGGCTCTTTGTCTTGCTCGATGTCCCCTCTCTCCGCAGTTCCAATGTGCGACCTCCTGGTCCCTCCTGAGCCCCAGCAGCGTCCAAAAATGCCAAACATACGATTTGCGTGTAGCAAGGCTTGTTGGCGTCCTTCCGGCGGGAAAACACTTCTGCACGACTCTCCAAGGCGAGAGGGATCCGTCCACCAAAGGGGAAGTCTCTAGCCCTTTTTGTTCCTGCAGAAACCTCAGCTTCTTCTGTCCAGTCGAAGCTTCTTTGCACCCGCAGCTGGCATTTCCTGGGCATCTGCCCATCTCCGACTTGCTTGTGACTTTTGGACTTGGTCCCCTTGTTCCACAGGTACCCTAGATTGGAAATCCACAGTTGTTGCATTGCTGGTTTGTGTCTTTCCTGCATTATTCCTCTAACACGACTACTTTGTCCTTAGGGGAACTTTAGTGCACTTTGCACTCACTTTTCAGGGTCTTGGGGAGGGTTATTTTGCTAACTCTCACTATTTTCTAATAGTCCCAGCGACCCTCTACAAGGTCACATAGGTTTGGGGTCCATTCGTGGTTCGCATTCCACTTCTGGAGTATATGGTTTGTGTTGCCCCTATCCCTATGTTTCCCCATTGCATCCTATTGTAACTATACATTGTTTGCACTGTTTTCTAAGACTATACTGCATATTTTTGCTATTGTGTATATATATCTTGTGTATATTTCCTAGCCTCTCACTGAGGGTACACTCTAAGATACTTTGGCATATTGTCATAAAAATAAAGTACCTTTATTTTTAGTATAACTGTGTATTGTGTTTTCTTATGATATTGTGCATATGACACTAGGTGGTACTGTAGTAGCTTCACACGTCTCCTAGTTCAGCCTAAGCTGCTCTGCTAAGCTACCATTATCTATCAGCCTAAGCTGCTAGACACCCTATACACTAATAAGGGATAACTGGGCCTGGTGCAAGGTGCAAGTACCCCTTGGTACTCACTACAAGCCAGTCCAGCCTCCTACATTGGTTGTGCAGTGGTGGGATAAGTGCTTGAGACTACTTACCACTCTTGTCATTGTACTTTTCATAAGAGAAAAATATACAAAACAAGGTCAGTGTATATACACATAGCCAAAAAGTTTTGCATTTCCTCTTTTCACTCTTTTCTAAGTGCTGAAAAGTACTCCTAAACTTTCAAAAAGTTCTTAAAAGTTTAAAAAGTTTTTTTTCCTGTCTTTCCAAAAAGTTCTGAAAACTTTTTTCTCTTTTTCTATCACTTTAACTCTCTCTAAAAATGTCTGGCACAGGAAAAAATGTTGAACTGTCCAAACTTGCATATGATCACCTTAGCTGGAAAGGAGCAAGGAGTCTCTGCATAGAGAGAGGTTTGAGTGTAGGGAAGAATCCTTCCTTAGAACTGTTAATTAATATGCTTAGAGTACAGGATAAGGCCATAAGTGCCCAATCTGTAGAAAAAGTAGCTAATGGTTCTCAATCTGATCCAGGGACTCCCCCAGGAAAAGGTTCAGGAAAGAAACTTCTCAGCCTGCCCATTACTAGACAGTCTAGCATAGTTGGTACAGAGGTTGAATCACAACATACTAATGGTGTGCTCTCACACTATACTGGTAGCCAAGCTGTTAGGATGCCCTCTGTAAGGGACAGGTCTCCTTCTGTTCATTCCCATCATACCTCTGTATCTAGAAATGTCCCTCCCACCCACCCTGATGACAGATTGTTAGAAAGGGAGCTCAATAGATTGAGAGTGGAACAAACCAGACTGAAGCTCAAGAAGCAACAGCTGGATTTGGATAGACAGTCTTTAGAAGTAGAGAGGGAAAGACAGAAGTTGGGTTTAGAAACCCATGGTGGCAGCAGCAGTATTCCCCATAGTCATCCTGCAAAAGAGCATGATTCCAGGAATCTGCACAAGATAGTTCCCCCTTATAAGGAGGGGGATGACATTAACAAGTGGTTTGCTGCACTTGAGAGGGCCTGTGCTGTACAGGATGTCCCTCAAAAGCAGTGGGCTGCTATCCTATGGCTATCATTTAGTGGAAAAGGTAGGGATAGGCTCCTTACAGTGAAAGAAAATGATGCCAATAATTTCCAAGTTCTTAAGAATGCACTCCTGGATGGTTATGGCTTAACCACTGAACAGTACAGGATAAAGTTCAGAGAGACCAAAAAGGAGTCTTCACAAGACTGGGTTGATTTCATTGACCAGGCAGTGAAGGCCTTGGAGGGGTGGTTACATGGCAGTAAAGTTACTGATTATGACAGCCTGTATAACTTAATCCTGAGAGAGCATATTCTTAATAATTGTGTGTCTGATTTGTTGCACCAGTACTTGGTGGACTCTGATCTGACCTC
This sequence comes from Pleurodeles waltl, assembly GCF_031143425.1. NCBI lineage: Eukaryota > Metazoa > Chordata > Amphibia > Caudata > Salamandridae > Pleurodeles > Pleurodeles waltl. Next base: position 1,170,470,658 of record NC_090447.1, on the reverse strand, counting down.
TCCCCAAGAATTGGGAAAGAAGGCAGACAAATGGGTCAGAACAAGAGTGAACAGAAAAGTTCATACAGGGGGTGACAAAGATGGCAACAAAAAGAAGGATGGTAAGTCTTCTGACAAGGGTGGGGACAAATCTAAAAATGAGTCTTCATCAGGCCCACAAAAACACTCTGGTGGGGGTGGTGGGTCCAAATCCTCCTTTAATCAGAACAAGGAAAAGAAACCATGGTGCTATTTATGTAAAATAAAAGGCCATTGGACAACAGATCCCAGTTGTCCAAAGAAAGGCACCACAGCTCCTACCATTACAACCCCTACTGCTACACCTAGTGTCCCTACTAATAGCAGTGGTGGTGGGAGCAAACCTACTAATAGCCAATCCAAGGGAGTAGCTGGGCTCACTTTTGGTAATTTAGTTGGGGTTGTTCTGATTAGGGAGACCACAGAGGCTACTTTAGTCTCTGAAGGGGCTATTGACTTAGCCACTTTGGTTGCTTGCCCCCATAACTTGGAGAAGTACAAGCAACTAACCCTAATAAATGGTGTTGAGGTCCAGGCCTACAGGGACACAGGTGCCAGTGTCACAATGGTGATTGAGAAACTGGTGCACCCTGAACAACACATACTTGGACACCAGTACCAAGTAACCGATGCTCACAACATAACACAAAGCCACCCCATGGCTGTTGTAAATCTCAACTGGGGGGGGGGTAACTGGTCCAAAGAAAGTTGTGGTAGCTTCAGATTTACCTGTAGACTGTCTATTAGGGAATGATTTGGAGACATCAGCTTGGTCAGATGTGGAGTTGGAGGCCCATGCAGCAATGCTGGGCATCCCAGGGCATATTTTTGCTTTGACAAGGGCTCAGGCCAAAAAGCAAAAAGGACAGGGAAGCTTGGATCCTGGAACAATGGACCAAGTGCTCCCTAAAGCTAGGGCTAGTAGAAGCAAACCACTTCCTACTATCCCTCCCTCTACAGTGGATTCTACTTCTGAGGAAGAAGAATTCCCTCCCTGTGCAGAACCTACACCAGAGGAGCTGGAAGCAGACACTGCTGAGCTTTTGGGTGAAGGGGGGCCTGCCAGGGAGGAGCTGAGTGTGGCACAGCAAACCTGTCCCACATTAGAGGGTCTCAGACAGCAAGCTGTCAAACAGGCTAATGGGGATGTCATTGACTCTCACAGAGTTTACTGGGAGGACAACCTCTTGTACACTGAGCATAGGGATCCTAAACCTGGAGCTGCCAGGAGATTAGTGATTCCTCAGGAGTACAGAAAGTTCCTCCTAACACTGGCACATGACATTCCCTTAGCTGGGCACCTGGGTCAAATGAAAACTTGGGACAGGCTTGTTCCCCTGTTTCATTGGCCTAGGATGTCTGAGGACACAAAAGAATTTTGCAAGTCCTGTGAAACCTGTCAAGCCAGTGGCAAGACAGGTGGCACCCCAAAGGCACCCCTTATCCCACTGCCTGTGGTTGGGGTTCCCTTTGAAAGGGTAGGGGTTGACATAGTTGGCCCCCTTGACCCTCCTACTGCTTCAGGCAATAGGTTTATCTTAGTGGTAGTGGACCATGCCACAAGATATCCTGAAGCTATTCCTTTAAGGACCACTACAGCTCCTGCAGTGGCAAAGGCCCTCCTGGGAATATTTTCCAGGGTGGGCTTCCCAAAGGAAGTAGTATCAGACAGAGGAAGCAATTTCATGTCTGCATACTTAAAGGCCATGTGGAAGGAGTGTGGTGTAACTTACAAGTTCACAACACCCTATCATCCACAAACAAATGGACTGGTGGAGAGATTTAATAAAACTCTCAAAGGCATGATTATGGGACTCCCTGAAAAACTCCGCAGGAGATGGGATATCCTTCTACCATGCCTCCTTTTTGCCTACAGGGAGGTACCCCAGAAAGGAGTGGGCTTCAGCCCCTTTGAACTTCTTTTTGGACACCCTGTTAGGGGTCCACTCACACTTGTAAAGGAGGGTTGGGAACAACCTTTAAAAGCTCCTAAACAGGATATTGTGGATTATGTACTTGGCCTCAGATCAAGGATGGCTGAGTACATGAAAAAGGCCAGTAAAAACCTTCAGGCGAGCCAAGAGCTCCAGAAGCAATGGCATGATCAGAAGGCTGTTTTGGTTCAGTACCAACCAGGGCAGAAAGTGTGGGTCTTGGAGCCTGTGGCCCCAAGAGCACTCCAAGATAAATGGAGTGGACCCCACACAATTGTTGAAAAGAAGGGTGAAGTCACCTACTTGGTTGACTTAGGCACTGCCAGGAGTCCCCTTAGGGTGCTCCATGTCAACCGCCTGAAACCCTACTATGACAGGGCTGATCTCACCCTGCTCATGGCAACAGATGAGGGACAGGAAGAAGACAGTGATCCTCTACCTGATCTCTTCTCTTCCACAGAACAAGATGCTCTTGTGGAAGGTGTAGTTTTGGCTGATTGTCTTACTGCTGAGCAGAAAGATAATTGCATAAATCTCCTAGGACAATTTTCAGAACTCTTCTCCATTGTGCCAGGCACCACTTCTTGGTGTGAGCACACTATAGATACTGGAGACAGTTTACCTGTCAAAAGTAAGATCTATAGGCAGCCTGACCATGTCAGGGACTGCATAAAGCAAGAAGTTCAGAAAATGTTGGAACTAGGAGTGGTTGAGCACTCTGACAGTCCATGGGCTTCTCCTGTGGTACTGGTACCAAAACCCAATTCTAAAGATGGAAAGAAGGAAATGAGGTTTTGTGTAGACTATAGAGGTCTCAACTTGGTAACCAAAAGTGATGCTCACCCTATACCCAGGGCAGATGAGCTCATAGATACACTGGCATCTGCCAAGTATCTAAGCACTTTTGATTTGACTGCAGGGTATTGGCAGATCAAATTGTCAGAAGATGCTAAACCTAAAACTGCATTTTCTACCATTGGAGGACATTACCAGTTTACTGTAATGCCTTTTGGTTTGAAAAATGCACCTGCCAATTTTCAGAGGTTGGTGAACACAGTCCTGCAAGGGCTGGAAGCTTTCAGTGCAGCATATTTGGATGATATAGCTGTCTTTAGCTCCAGCTGGGATGATCACCTGGTCCACCTATGGAAAGTTTTGGAGGCTCTGCAAAAGGCAGGCCTCACTATCAAGGATTCAAAGTGCCAGATAGGGCAGGGTAAGGTGGTTTATCTGGGACACCTTGTTGGTGGGGAACAGATTGCACCACTTCAGGGGAAAATCCAAACAATTATTGATTGGGTTCCCCCTACCACTCAGACTCAGGTGAGAGCCTTCCTAGGCCTCACTGGGTATTACAGGAGGTTCATTAAGAACTATGGCTCCATTGCAGCCCCTCTTAATGACCTCACATCCAAGAAGATGCCTAAAAAGGTATTATGGACAGCAAACTGTCAGAAAGCTTTTGAGGAGCTGAAGCAGGCCATGTGCTCTGCACCTGTCCTGAAAAGCCCTTGTTACTCTAAAAAATTCTATGTCCAAACTGATGCATCTGAATTAGGAGTAGGGGCAGTCCTATCACAACTTAATTCTGAGGGCCAGGATCAACCTGTTGCTTTTATTAGTAGGAGGTTGACCCCTAGAGAAAAGCGTTGGTCTGCCATTGAGAGGGAGGCCTTTGCTGTGGTCTGGGCTCTGAAGAAGTTGAGGCCATACCTGTTTGGCACTCACTTCATTGTTCAGACAGACCACAAACCTCTACTTTGGCTAAAACAAATGAAAGGTGAAAATCCTAAATTGTTGAGGTGGTCCATATCCCTACAGGGAATGGACTATACAGTGGAACATAGACCTGGGAGTAGCCACTCCAATGCAGATGGACTCTCCAGATATTTCCACTTAGACAATGAAGACTCATCAGGTCATGGCTAGTCTTATTGTCCTTCATTTGGGGGGGGGGTTGTGTAGGAAAGTACCATCTTGCCTGGCATGTTACCCCCATTTTTCACTGTATATATGTTGTTTTAGTGGTATGTGTCACTGGGACCCTGGTAACCCAGGGCCCCAGTGCTCATAAGTGTGCCTGAATGTGTTACCTGTGTAGTGACTAACTGTCTCACTGAGGCTCTGCTAATCAGAACCTCAGTGGTTATGCTCTCTCATTTCTTTCCAAATTGTCACTGACAGGCTAGTGACCAATTTTACAAAATTACATTGGCTTACTGGAACACCCTTATAATTCCCTAGTATATGGTACTGAGGTACCCAGGGTATTGGGGTCCCAGGAGATCCCTATGGGCTGCAGCATTTCTTTTGCTACCCATAGGGAGCTCTGACAATTCTTACACAGGCCTGCCACTGCAGCCTGAGTGAAATAACGTCCACGTTATTTCACAGCCATTTTACACTGCACTTAAGTAACTTATAAGTCACCTATATGTCTAACCTTTACCTGGTAAAGGTTAGGTGCAAAGTTACTTAGTGTGAGGGCACCCTGGCACTAGCCAAGGTGCCCCCACATTGTTCAGAGCCAATTCACTGAACTTTGTGAGTGCGGGGACACCATTACACGCGTGCACTACATATAGGTCACTACCTATATGTAGCTTCACCATGGTAACTCCGAATATGGCCATGTAACATGTCTATGATCATGGAATTGCCCCCTCTATGCCATCCTGGCATTGTTGGTACAATTCCATGATCCCAGTGGTCTGTAGCACAGACCCTGGTACTGTCAGACTGCCCTTCCTGGGGTTTCTCTGCAGCTGCTGCTGCTGCCAACCCCTCAGACAGGCAGCTGCCCTCCTGGGGCCCAGCCAGGCCTGGCCCAGGATGGCAGAACAAAGAACTTCCTCTGAGAGAGGGTGTGACACCCTCTCCCTTTGGAAAATGGTGTGAAGGCAGGGGAGGAGTAGCCTCCCCCAGCCTCTGGAAATGCTTTGTTGGGCACAGATGTGCCCAATTCTGCATAAGCCAGTCTACACCGGTTCAGGGACCCCTTAGCCCCTGCTCTGGCGCGAAACTGGACAAAGGAAAGGGGAGTGACCACTCCCCTGACCTGCACCTCCCCTGGGAGGTGTCCAGAGCTCCTCCAGTGTGCTCCAGACCTCTGCCATCTTGGAAACAGAGGTGCTGCTGGCACACTCTACTGCTCTGAGTGGCCAGTGCCACCAGGTGACGTCAGAGACTCCTTGTGATAGGCTCCTTCAGGTGTTAGTAGCCTTTCCTCTCTCCTAGGTAGCCAAACCCTCTTTTCTGGCTATTTAGGGTCTCTGTCTCTGGGGAAACTTTAGATAACGAATGCATGAGCTCAGCCGAGTTCCTCTGCATCTCCCTCTTCACCTTCTGATAAGGAATCGACCGCTGACCGCGCTGGAAGCCTGCAAACCTGCAACATAGTAGCAAAGACGACTACTGCAACTCTGTAACGCTGATCCTGCCGCCTTCTCGACTGTTTTCCTGCTTGTGCATGCTGTGGGGGTAGTCTGCCTCCTCTCTGCACCAGAAGCTCCGAAGAAATCTCCTGTGGGTCGACGGAATCTTCCCCCTGCAACCGCAGGCACCAAAAAGCTGCATTACCGGTCCCTTGGGTCTCCTCTCAGCACGACGAGCGAGGTCCCTCGAATCCAGCGACGCTGTCCAAGTGACCCCCACAGTCCAGTGACTCTTCAGCCCAAGTTTGGTGGAGGTAAGTCCTTGCCTCACCTCGCTGGGCTGCATTGCTGGGAACCGCGACTTTGCAGCTACTCCGGCTCCTGTGCACTTCCGGCGGAAATCCTTCATGCACAGCCAAGCCTGGGTCCACGGCACTCTAACCTGCATTGCACGACTTTCTAAGTTGGTCTCCGGCGACGTGGGACTCCTTTGTGCAACTTCGGCGAGCACCGTTTCACGCATCCTCGTAGTGCCTGTTTCTGGCACTTCTCCGGGTGCTACCTGCTTCAGTGAGGGCTCTTTGTCTTGCTCGACGTCCCCTCTCTCTGCAGGTCCAATTTGCGACCTCCTGGTCCCTCCTGGGCCCCAGCAGCGTCCAAAAACGCCAAACGCACGATTTGCGTGTAGCAAGGCTTGTTGGCGTCCTTCTGGCGGGAAAACACTTCTGCACGACTCTCCAAGGTGAGAGGGATCCGTCCACCAAAGGGGAAGTCTCTAGCCCTTTTTGTTCCTGCAGAAACCTCAGCTTCTTCTGTCCAGTCGAAGCTTCTTTGCACCCGCAGCTGGCATTTCCTGGGCATCTGCCCATCTCCGACTTGCTTGTGACTTTTGGACTTGGTCCCCTTGTTCCACAGGTACCCTAGATTGGAAATCCACAGTTGTTGCATTGCTGGTTTGTGTCTTTCCTGCATTATTCCTCTAACACGACTACTTTGTCCTTAGGGGAACTTTAGTGCACTTTGCACTCACCTTTCAGGGTCTTGGGGAGGGTTATTTTGCTAACTCTCACTATTTTCTAATAGTCCCAGCGACCCTCTACAAGGTCACATAGGTTTGGGGTCCATTCGTGGTTCGCATTCCACTTCTGGAGTATATGGTTTGTGTTGCCCCTATCCCTATGTTTCCCCATTGCATCCTATTGTAACTATACATTGTTTGCACTGTTTTCTAAGACTATACTGCATATTTTTGCTATTGTGTATATATATCTTGTGTATATTTCCTATCCTCTCACTGAGGGTACACTCTAAGATACTTTGGCATATTGTCATAAAAATAAAGTACCTTTATTTTTAGTATAACTGTGTATTGTGTTTTCTTATGATATTGTGCATATGACACTAGGTGGTACTGTAGTAGCTTCACACGTCTCCTAGTTCAGCCTAAGCTGCTCTGCTAAGCTACCATTATCTATCAGCCTAAGCTGCTAGACACCCTATACACTAATAAGGGATAACTGGGCCTGGTGCAAGGTGCAAGTACCCCTTGGTACTCACTACAAGCCAGTCCAGCCTCCTACACCAGGTGATCATCCCAGCTGGAGCTAAAGACAGCTATATCATCTAGATATGCTGCACTAAAAGCTTCCAGCCCTTGCAGGACTGTGTTCACCAACCTTTGAAAAGTGGCAGGTGCATTTTTCAATCCAAAAGGCATTACTGTGAATTGGTAATGGCCTCCAATGGTTGAAAATGCAGTTTTTGCTTTTGCATCCTCTGATAATTTGATCTGCCAATACCCTGCAGTCAAATCAAAGGTGCTTAGATACTTGACAGATGCCAGTGTATCTATTAGCTCATCTGCCCTGGGTTTAGGGTGAGCATCAGTTTTGGTTACTTGGTTGAGACCTCTATAGTCTACATAAAACCGCATTTCCTTCTTTCCATCTTTGGAATGAGGTTTTGGTACAAGTACCACAGGAGAGGCCCATGGACTTTCAGAGTGCTCAACCACTCCTAGTTCAAGCATTTTCTGTACCTCTTGTTTTATGCAGTCTCTGACATGGTCAGGCTGCCTATAGATCTTACTTTTCACAGGCAAGCTGTCTCCAGTATCTATAGTGTGCTCACACCAAGAAGTGGTGCCTGGCACAGTAGAAAAGAGTTCAGAAAACTGACCCAGGAGATTTATGCAGTGGTCTTTCTGCTCAACAGTAAGACAATCTGCCAAAACTACACCTTCCACTAGAGCATCTTGTTCTGTGGAAGAGAAGAGATCAGGGAGAGGGTCACTCTCTTCTTCCTGTCCTTCATCTGTTGCCATGAGCAGGGTGAGATCAGCCCTGTCATAGTAGGGTTTCAGGCGATTGACATGGAGTACCCTAAGGGGACTTCTGGCAGTGCCTAAGTCAAATAAGTAGGTGACTTCTCCCTTTTTCTCAACAATAATGTGGGGACCACTCCATTTGTCTTGGAGTGCTCTTGGGGCCACAGGCTCCAAGACCCACACTTTCTGCCCTGGTTGGTACTGAACCAAAACAGCCTTCTGGTCATGCCATTGCTTTTGGAGCTCTTGGCTGGCCTGAAGGTTTTTACTGGCCTTTTTCATGTACTCAGCCATTCTAGATCTTAGGCCAAATACATAGTCCACTATGTCTTGCTTAGGAGCTTTTAAAGGTTGTTCCCAACCCTCCTTCACAAGTGTTAGAGGACCTCTCACAGGGTGTCCAAATAGGAGTTCAAAGGGGCTGAAGCCCACTCCTTTTTGGGGTACCTCCCTGTAAGCAAAAAGGAGGCAAGGTAACAGGATATCCCATCTCCTGCGGAGTTTTTCAGGGAGTTCCATTATCATTCCTTTGAGAGTTTTATTAAACCTCTCAACCAGTCCATTTGTTTGTGGATGATAGGGTGTGGTGAACTTGTATGTAACACCACATTCCTTCCACATGGCCTTTAAGTAAGCAGACATGAAATTGCTTCCCCTGTCTGATACCACCTCTTTTGGGAAGCCCACCCTGGAAAATATTCCCAGGAGGGCCTTTGCCACTGCAGGAGCTGTAGTGGTCCTTAGAGGAATTGCTTCAGGATATCTGGCGGCATGGTCCACTACCACCAAAATAAACCTATTGCCTGAAGCAGTAGGAGGGTCAAGGGGGCCAATTATGTCAACCCCTACCCTTTCAAAGGGAACCCCAACCACAGGCAGTGGAATAAGGGGTGCCTTTGGAGTGCCACCTGTCTTGCCACTGGCTTGACAGGTTTCACAGGACTTACAAAATTCCTTTGTGTCCTCTGACATTCTAGGCCAATGAAACAAGGGGACAAGCCTGTCCCAAGTTTTCATTTGCCCTAAATGTCCAGCTAAGGGAATGTCGTGGGCTAGAGTTAGGAGGAACTTTCTGTATTCCTGAGGAATCACCAGTCTCCTGGCAGTTCCAGGTTTTGGATCCCTTGCTTCAGTATACAAAAGGCTGTCCTCCCAGTAAACTCTGTGAGAGTCACTGACATCCCCATTTGCTTGTTTGACAGCTTGCTGCCTTAGACCCTCTAGTGTGGGACAGGTATGCTGTGCCACACTCAGCTCCTCCCTGGCAGGCCCCCCTTCACCCAAAAGCTCAGCAGTGTCTGCTTCCAGCTCCTCTGGTGTAGGTTCTGCACAGGGTGGACATTCTTCTTCCTCAGAAGTTGAATCCACTGTAGAGGGAGGGATAGTAGGTAGTGTTTTACCTTTGCTAACCCTAGCTTCAGGGAGCACTTGGTCCATTCTTCCAGGATCCAAGTCACCCTGTCCTTTTTGCTTTTTGGCCTGGGCCCTGGTTAAAGCAAAAATATGCCCTGGAATGCCCAGCATTGCTGCATGAGCCTCCAACTCCACATCTGACCAAGCTGATGTCTCTAAATCGTTCCCTAGTAGACAGTCTACAGGTAAATCTGAGGCAACCACAACTTTCTTTGGACCAGTAACCCCCCCCAGTTGAGATTTACAACAGCCATGGGGTGGCTAAGTGTGTTGTTATGAGCATTGGTTACTTGGTACTGGTGACCAAGTAGGTGTTATTCAGGGTGGACCAGTTTCTCTATTACCATTGTAACACTGGCACCTGTGTCCCTGTAGGCCTGAACCTCAACACCATTTATTAGGGGAAGTTGCCTGTACTTATCCATATTAAGGGGACAAGCAACCAAGGTGGCTAAATCAATAGCCCCCTCAGAGACTAACACAGCCTCTGTGGTCTCCCTAACAAGACCAACCCCAACTAAGTTACCAAAAGTGAGCCCAGCTACTCCCTTGGATTGGCTATTAGTAGGTTTGCTCCCACCACCACTGCTATTACTAGGGGCACTAGGTGTAGCAGTAGGGGTTGTAGTGGTAGGAGGCTTGGTGCTTTCTTTGGACAACTGGGATCTGTTGTCCAATGGCCTTTTATTTTACATAAATAGCACCATGGTTTCTTTTCCTTGTTCTGATTAAAGGAGGATTTGGACCCACCACCCCCACCAGAGTGTTTTTGTGGGCCTGATGAAGACTCATTTTTAGATTTGTCCCCACCCTTGTCAGAAGACTTACCATCCTTCTTCTTGCCATCCTTGTCACCCCCTGTATGAACTTTTCTGTTCACCCTTGTTCTGACCCATTTGTCTGCCTTCTTTCCCAATTCTTGGGGAGAGGTCAGATCAGAGTCTACCAGGTACTGGTGCAACAAATCAGACACACAATAATTAAGTATATGCTCTCTCAGGATTAAGTTATACAGGCTTTCATAGTCAGAAACTTTACTGCCATGTAACCACCCCTCCAAGGCCTTCACTGAATGGACAACAAAGTCTACCCAGTCTTGTGAAGACTCCTTTTTGGTTTCTCTGAACTTCATCCTGTACTGTTCAGTGGTTAAGCCATAACCATCTAGGAGTGCATTCTTAAGAACTGTAAAATTATTGGCATCACTTTCTTTAACAGTAAGGAGCCTATCCCTACCCTTTCCACTGAAAGATAGCCATAGGATAGCAGCCCACTGCCGTTGAGGGACCTCCTGTACAACACAGGCCCTCTCAAGTGCAGCAAACCACTTGTTAATGTCATCCCCCTCCTTATAAGGGGGAACTATCTTGTGCAGATTCCTAGAATCATGCTCTTTTACAGGATGACTATTGGGAATACTGCTGCTGCCACCATGGGGTCCAAACCCCAACCTCTGTCTTTCTTTTTCTAAATCAAATGCTTCCCTGTCTAGATCCAGCTGTTGCTTTTTAAGCTTCAGCCTGGACTCTTCCACTCTCAATCTATTGAGTTCCCTTTCTAACATTCTGTCTTCAGGGAGGGTGGGTTGGGCATGCCTTGACACAGAAGAATGGTGTGAATGAACAGAGGGAGACCTGTCCCTAACAGATGGCACTCTAACATTCTGGCCTATAGAAGTCACACTCCTACTATGATGAGAGGTAACACTCTTACTGTGATGAGAAGTCACATTAGTACCAGCCATGCTAGGTGGCCTGCTAAGGGGCAGGTTTGGAAAGTTTCCTTCTAACTCTCTTACTAGGGGTGCCCCAGAATCAGAGTGGGAACCATCAGCTAATTTCTCACCAGAAGTGCCAACAAAGGTCTTATCTTGTTCAACGAGCATGTTAACTAATAGTTCTCTAGAGGGATTCTTCCCTACCCCTAAACCTCTTTCTACACAGAGACTCCTTGCTGCCTTCCAGCTAAGGTGGTCATAAGCAGTCTTGGACAGATCCAGAGTTTGACCTGTACCAGACATAATAGAGAAGGTTTAAGGGACAGAAAAAGAAAGAAAAAGTTTCAGAACTTTTTAAAGAACAGAAAAAAACTTTAAAAAACTTTTTAAGAACTTTTTGTAAGTTTTAGAGGGACTTATCAGCACTTAGCAAAGAAGTGAGAGGAGAAAAGCAAAACTTTTTGGTTAGGTGTACATACACTGAACTTGTTTTGTATATTTTTCTCTTATGAAAAGTACAATATGACAAAGTGGTAAGTAGTTGCAAGTACTTATCCCACCGCTGCACAACCAATGTAGGAGGCTGGCCTGGCTTGTAGTGAGTACCAAGGGGTACTTACACCTTGGACCAGGTCCAGTTGTCCCTTATTAGTGAAGAGGGGTGTCTAGCAGCTTAGGCTGATAGAAAAGGTAGCTTAGCAGAGCTGTTTAGGCTGAACTAGGAGACGAGTGAAGCTCCTACAGTACCACTAGTGTCATATGCACAATATCATAAGAAAACACAATACACAGATATACTAAAAATAAAGGTACTTTATTTTTATGACAATATGCCAAAGTATCTCAGTGAGTACCCTCAGTATGAGGATAGCAAATATACACAAGATATATGTACACAATACCAAAATATGCAGTAATAGCAATAGAAAACAGTGCAAACAATGTATAGTCACAATAGAATGCAATGGGGGCACATAGGGATAGGGGAAACACAAACCATATACTCTAGAAGTGGAATGCGAACCACGAATGGACCCCAAACCTATGTGACCTTGTAGAGGGTTGCTGGGACTGTAAGAAAACAGTGAGGGTTAGAAAAATAGCCCACCCCAAGACCCTGAAAAGTGGGTGCAAAGTGCACCTAAGTTCCCCAGAGAGCACAGAAGTCGTGATAGGGGAATTCTGCAAGAAAGACCAACACCAGCAATGCAACAACGATGGATTTCCAGACAAGGGTACCTGTGGAACAAGGGGACCAAGTCCAAAAGTCACGATCAAGTCGGGAGTGGGCAGATGCCCAGGAAATGCCAACTGTGGGTGCAAAGAAGCTGCCACTGGATGGTAGAAGCTGTAGATTCTGCAAGAACGACAAGGGCTAAAAACTTCCCCTTTGGAAGATGGATGTCCCACGTCGTGAAGAGTCGTGCAGAGGTGTTTTCGTGCAGAAAGACCACAAGCAAGCCTTGCTAGCTGCAAGGGTCGCGGTTAGGGTTTTTGGATGCTGCTGTGGCCCAGGAGGGACCAGGATGCACCAATTGCGTGAGGAGACAGAGGAGGCGCCCAGCAAGACAAGGAGCCCACTCAAAAGCAGGCAGCACCCGCAGAAGTGCCAGAACAGGCACTACAAAGTGGAGTGAACCGGAGCTCACCCGAAGTCACAAAGGAAGGTCCCACGACGCCGGAGGACAACTCAGGAGGTCGTGCACTGCAGGTTAGAGTGCCGGGGACCCAGGCTTGGCTGTGCACAAAGGAAATCCTGGAAGAGTGCACAGGAGCCGGAGCAGCTGCAAAACACACGCTTCCCAGCAATGCAGTCTAGCGTGGGGAGGCAAGGACTTACCTCCACCAAACTTGGACTGAAGAGTCACTGGACTGTGGGAGTCACTTGGACAGAGTTGCTGAGTTCAAGGGAACTCGCTCGTCGTGCTGAGAGGACACCCAGAGGACCGGTGATGCAGTTCTTTGGTGCCTGCGGTTGCAGGGGGAAGATTCCGTCGACCCACGGGAGATTTCTTCGGAGCTTCTAGTGCAGAGAGGAGGCAGACTACCCCCACAGCATGCACCACCAGGAAAACAGTCGAGAAGGCGGCAGGATCTGCGTTACAAGGTCGCAGTAGTCATCTTTGCTACTTTGTTGCAGTTTTGCAGGCTTCCAGCGCGGTCAGCAGTCAATTCCTTGGCAAAAGGTGAAGAGAGAGATGCAGGGGAACTCTGATGAGCTCTTGCATTCGTTATCTAAGGAATTCCCCAAAGCAGAGACCCTAAATAGCCAGAAAAGGAGGTTTGGCTACCTAGGAGAGAGGATAGGCTAGCAACACCTGAAGGAGCCTATCAGAAGGAGTCTCTGACGTCACCTGCTGGCCCTGGCCACTCAGAGCAGTCCAGTGTGCCAGCAGCACCTCTGTTTCCAAGATGGCAGAGGTCTGGAGCACACTGGAGGAGCTCTGGGCACCTCCCAGGGGAGGTGCAGGTCAGGGGAGTGGTCACTCCCCTTTCCTTTGTCCAGTTTCGCGCCAGAGCAGGGCTGAGGGATCCCTGAACCGGTGTAGACTGGCTTATGCAGAGATGGGCACCATCTGTGCCCATCAAAGCATTTCCAGAGGCTGGGGGAGGCTACTCCTCCCCAGCCCTGACACCTTATTCCAAAGGGAGAGGGTGTAACACCCTCTCTCTGAGGAAGTCCTTTGTTCTGCCTTCCTGGGCCAAGCCTGGCTGGACCCCAGGAGGGCAGAAACCTGTCTGAGGGGTTGGCAGCAGCAGCAGCTGCAGTGAAACCCCGGGAAAGGCAGTTTGGCAGTACCCGGGTCTGTGCTAGAGACCCGTGGGATCATGGGATTGTCACACCAATGCCAGGATGGTATTGGGGGGGCAATTCCATGATCATAGACATGTTACATGGCCATATTCGGAGTTACCATTGTGAAGCTATACATAGGTAGTGACCTATGTATAGTGCACGCGTGTAATGGTGTCCCCGCACTCACAAAGTCTGGGGAATTGGCCCTGTACAATGTGGGGGCACCTTGGCTAGTGCCAGGGTGCCCACACACTAAGTAACTTAGCACCCAACCTTTACCAGGTAAAGGTTAGACATATAGGTGACTTATAAGTTACTTAAGTGCAGTGTAAAATGGCTGTGAAATAACGTGGACGTTATTTCACTCAGGCTGCAGTGGCAGGCCTGTGTAAGAATTGTCAGAGCTCCCTATGGGTGGCACAAGAAATGCTGCAGCCCATAGGGATCTCCTGGAACCCCAATACCCTGGGTACCTCAGTACCATATACTAGGGAATTATAAGGGTGTTCCAGTATGCCAATGTAAATTGGTGAAATTGATCACTAGCCTGTTAGTGACAATTTGGAAAGAAATGAGAGAGCATAACCACTGAGGTTCTGGATAGCAGAGCCTCAGTGAGACAGTTAGTCATAACACAGGTAACACATACAGGGCACACTTATGAGCACTGGGGCCCTGGCTGGCAGGGTCCCAGTGACACATACAACTAAAACAACATATATACAGTGAAATATGGGGGTAACATGCCAGGCAAGATGGTACTTTCCTACACCCACCAGAAGAAGGGTATTTGGCGTGCCATCGCCAAGGACGTCCGGACCCTTGGGGTCTACCACAGACGGAGCACCCACTGCCGTAAAAGATGGGAAGATCTGCGCCGCTGGAGCAAGAAGACACTGGAGACCCAGCTGGGGATGGCCTTCCAACGTGGAAGGGGTGCCCGTCGCACCATGATCCCCCCTGATGTCCCGGATCCTGGCGGTGGCGTATCCGGAGTTGGATGGGCGCTTGAGGGCATCACAGCAGCCACAAGGGGGTGAGTACACTCTCCTTCAGCTGACTCTGCACGCATAACGAGGTGTCTGATTGGGGGAGGTGGGCAGTGGGTTCCCCTAGGCCAGGGCGAACTTGGTAGGCAAGGTCCCTTGTGAGGCAGGCTATGTGGCACCCCAACCCCACTAGTGGTAAGAGCCATCTACACCTAGTCAGGCTCCTGTGACTTCCAGGTGTGCAGCAATTGGGCTTAGGCCTTGTACCCCATGGGCATGTGAAATTTCTAGGAACTGTTAGTGCATGGCGTAGTGCAGAGGGCTGCTCCCTGTGTGTTGTGTCTGGCAACGGTAGTGGTGTTGCATGCACTGAACATGTTTTTCTTCTGTCTTTTCCCCCCCCTTTTGTGGTCTCCCTGTTCTTGTGTGCAATAGCATCATCAGGTGGAGGAGCAGTGGCACCGGAGCAGGAGGGAGCTGCAACCCACTTGGCCCTGTAGGGTGAAGCAACGGAGTCTGAAGCCACCAGTGGGATGGAGGGCGAGGGGAGCTCCACGGCGGGGACAGGAGCATACACCAGTGACAGCGACTCCTCCTCTGATGGGAGCTCCCTTGCGGTGGGGGGCACCTCTGTGCCCACCGCATCAACAGGTACAGCCACCACCCCCCTACCAACACCACCCTCCCAGCAGCCCCTCAGCGTGTGTCCCGTGCCCACTCACCCAGGAGGGTGGGCATCTCCTTTGCCCCAGGCACCTCAGGCCCTGCCCCAGTCAGCCCTGCTTCCCTCAGTGAGGAGGCTATTGACCTCCTAAGATACCTCACTGTTGGGCAATCTACCATTTTGAATGCCATCCAGGGTGTTGAGAGGCATTTGCAACAAACAAATGCATACCTGGAGAGCATTCATTCTGGGCAGGCGGCCCAACAGAAAGCATTTCAGGCTCTGGCCTCAGCACTGATGGCAGCCATTGTTCCTGTGTCCAGCCTCACCCCTCCAACTTCGTCCACCCAGACCCAATCCCCTGAACCTCAGCCTATCCCAAGCACACCATCAGACCAGCATGCAAACACATCAACACACAAGAGTGGTTCAGGCAAACATAAGCACAACACATCCCACAGGCACTCACACAAGTACCATCCCCATGCAGATACACCAACATGCACTGTCTCCACTGAGTCCCCCCTCCACGTCCTCCTCCTCCCTCCCAGTCTCGTCTCCACTCACACTTGCATGCACTACACCCTCAGCCACTACCTCCATCACCAGCACGGCCATCACCATACAACGCTCACGTGCAATCACCACCCCCACTACCATTCACACAACCCCAGTGTCCTCTCCCAGTGTGTCTGTGAGCCCTCCTCCCAAGGTACACAAACGCAGCATACACCCACCCAACAGCCATCCACCTCACAACAGCCTCCGGCCCATGCACCTTCACCCAAATTCAGCAGACATACACCTCCTACAACCACTACCTCTTCCTCCACTCCCATACTCCCTCCATCTTCCCGTCCCAGTTTTCCTTGCAAACTTTGAGCTCTTCCCTTCACCTCCCCCCGTCCTTCACCTAGGGCCAGGCTTTCCAGGTCCCAGCCCAGCACTTCAGCCACCAAATCCCCAGGAACAGTGGTGCCACGAACTGCTGTGTCATCGAGTGCGCCACCCATCAGGGCTGCCAGTGTGCCATGTAGTGAGGGCAAGGACATTCCGGCACCTGCCAAGGTGAAAAAGGTGCCCACATCCCAGAGGGAGAAGCCGAAACAACCAGCCACCAAGGCCTCAGCTAAAATAAAAGGGGATAGTGGCAAGACAACTGCGGCCCCATCAAAGATGGGGAAGGGCCAAAAGCAGAAGAGCAGGTCAGGAGAGGGCATGGTGGCACCGACTGAGAAACCAGTGTCACACCTTCTGTCCACGACCAAACCAACCTGTACGGTGGCGAACACCGCTAGCTGCCCCGCCACCACAACCGCCACCTGCACCTCCCCCTGCACCGCCCACGGGCACGTCTGCAGCCTCAGTGACAGTCCCCAGCCTCATCCCCAGTGGGCATCCGTCCGAGGCTGCAGGAGACGGCCTGCTGTGTCCCCCAGCAGGTGCTGACCCATGCACCGCCGCAAGTACCGCCACCACAGACACCGCCGCTAGCACCGCTGCCACAGACACCGCCACCAGCCCCGTGAAGTGCTCGGACAGTGGCGCCACCTCTGACATGCCTACCATCCCCAGTGGTCAGTCGTCCGAGGCTGGAGGAGAGTTCCTGGACTCTGGGCAGCTTCCATGAAGCATGACTTCCATCACTGTTTGCACCTGCAGGTGGAAGGCGAAGCCGCAGCAGTGTGGGGTATATCTCTGCCTCCATGGCGTATCATGCTACCTGTACCTCAGCAATCTCGTGGCACACACACACAGGTGAGGCAATTGTACCGGCCACACTGCATGTCGAGCACTCTGGGCACAAAGCCCCCTCCAGAACCAGTGGAGATTCACATCCACTACCTCAGTCCTTGGAAGGATGAAGCACTCTGTGCACCAAGCCCTCTCCAGAACCAGTGGGGATTCACATCCACTACCTCAGTCCTTGGCAGGATGAAGCACTCTGGGCACAAAGTCCCCTCCAGAACCAGTGGAGAGCTACATTCTCTACCTCAGTCCTTGGCAGGATGAAGCACTCTGGGCACCAAGCCCCCTCCAGAACCAGTGGGGAGATACATCCACTACCTCAGTCCTTGGCAGGATGAAGAACTCTGGGCACAAAGCCCCCTCCAGAACCAGTGGAGACTGTTATCCACTTGAGAGACTGTGGCTTTGCACTCCCCAGGATAAAGCAATGGGCAACCCACCCACTGGAAAGACTTGAGAGACTGTGGATTTGCACTCCCCAGGATAAAGAAGTGGGCAAACCACCCACTGGAAAGACTTGAGAGACTGTGGCTTTGCACTCCCCAGGATAAAGCTGTGGGCAACCCACCCACTGGAAAGAATTGAGAGACTGTGGCTTTGCACCCCCCAGGATAAAGCAGTGGGCAACCCACCCACTGGAAAGACTTGAGAGACTGTGGCTTTGCACTCCCCAGGATAAAGCAGTTGGCAAACCACCCACTGGAAAGACTTGAGAGACTGTGGCTTTGCACTCCCCAGGATAAAGCAGTGGGCAAACCACCCACTGGAAAGACTTGAGAGACTGTGGCTTTGCACTCCCCAGGATAAAGCAATGGGCATAGAGCTCCCTCGTGCAGCAGTGGCGTTGTGATTTCATCTGGCTGAGGTGTCCCCCCTCCCCCTGAGGTGCCTGTATATTTTTGATCTGATGCTCCAGCGGTGTTCTCTTCGTTTCGAGTCAGGTATCATGTGTGGGCTTCGCCCATGCATTTTGGGCCCAGTGGTCCACGGACAATGATTGGTACACTATCCGGACTTGTGTAGTTGGTGTACATATTTGTATATACTGAATTTTTTATTTTTACTATCTGATTTTTCATGATTACACTGGTTACAATCATTTCCTTTTGTCCTTGCGTTCTTCCAGGGGGTGGGAGGGGGGAGTGTATATGTAATGTTGCTGCATGTATTTGTGTGTATGTTGTTGTGGATGAGGGTGGGGGTATTGCGTGTTGCGGGTGTGTGTCACTGTGTTGTAGGTGCAGTAGTCACTGTGGTCGTTGCCGCCGCCGTTCGTACTCCTGGTAGATGAGAAGATACACCAGAATGGGCAGTACGTGTACTCGGTTCCATGGCATCCTGGTTCCTCTTTGGGTGTCGAGAGGTGAGTGTTTTCCCTTCTGTGTACTGTTTCTGCCGTGCTTTTGATCGCGTTGGTACCGCCCCGGAAAAGGTGGCGGATAGGCGTCTTGAAATACAGTGGTTGGTACATTGTCTTCCGCCTGTCTGTTGGCAGTTACCACCGCTCTGTTTCTTCCGCCGTGGCGGTCGGAGTGTTAAAGTGTCTGTCTATGTTGGCGGTTTCCGCCATGGTCGTAATTCCATTTTTTTTCCGCCGGCCTGTTTGCGGTATTACCGCTGCTTTAACACCGACCGCCAGGGTTGTAATGGGGGCCATAGTGTATAAATGTTAATGTGTGGAAATGTCATTATCTAGTGTATTGATTTGTTTTGATCATATTAAATTTGTTTCCACCACACATATTCTTAAATATCCACACATTACATTTACAGACATTTAAATTTTGTTGTGTGGTAGAAAAAAATAGTATTCTCCAGCCTTCCTCTAGCACACCCCCTGTGGCCAGGATGATTATCATATAAATCCTCTCACTTTGAAGCAAGAGAAAGACGAATAAACACCAAGCTCCATGGGAAGACAGAGCCCTTCTTTTGATCTTGGTCTTTGAACACACAGCAATTGTGACAAGATAAGAACAAGATTTAAAGGGCTGTTTACAGAAATCGAACACTGTTCGAGGGATACAGTAAACAAGGAATGCTCTAAGGGGGGGACAAACTAAATCTGGACAGCCTAAAACAAATACAGCTAGCAAATAGAAATGAAGCACATGTGAGTTACAAACCTCAAAGCCAATGGTAAACTATTAGAGGACTGCATTACCAGAGAAGCTTTCCAAATGTCACCTAAATGTCTTTAGCCAACCAGACAGCTGCGCGGGAGGGCTCCTTTTCATGGCTTTTTTCTTCTCTCTTGTGTTCTCAGCTCAGAGAGCTCCCTCCCAGTTTGGAAGAGCTCCTTCCATTGACTCTCCAGTTTCTTCGCTCAGAGTCTGCTTTTTGGCACTTGGTCGTGCTTCTCCTTCATCATCGTCTGACATTCTGAAATCTCTGAAAGGACAGCTGTTCCTAGTGATGGAGTGGAGCCCTGCCGCTGCTGTGATCATTGACCCGTTGATGTTTGTTATCTTCAGAGGCCGGCTCGAGAAGGGGCTGTCTGATTTTTGTGCTTGTCGTTGGTGCACAAGTACTAGATATCCATGCTTCAGTCCAGATGCTGTGGCATGACGCAGTGCATTTGCTTGTTGTTTCATTTTCCTCTTGTCCTCTTGGTCATGTACAACATTGTCACTATGCTCTGATGGGACCTTGGCTTCCAGTTGAAGCAGACGGGTTCTGCTTATTCTCCCCAGCACCAGTTCTGTTGGGCATCTCCCCGTAGAATTGTGTGGAGTGTTGCGGTAGTCCTGAAGTGTTTGGCACAGTGCTTGTCCCACAGAAATCTGCACCAGCTTTGCTCATTGGGAAGCCATGTTTATGTTGCCCATGAATCTTTCCACCATGCCATTTGCTTGTGGCCATAGACATGTTATTTTCCTATGGGATGCCCAGAGATATGCCAAGAACTTGCGAAATTCCTCACCTAAGAACGGGGGTCCAGTGTCTGTTTTGAGTGTCAGAGGTGTGCCCCAAGCTGCAAAGATGTCATCCAGAATCGGTAGCGTAGCAGTGGCTAACGTTGATGTCACCAGGCGCACTATTGGGAAGCGAGAGTATTCATCAATGACGACCAGCAGGTAGCCACCAGGGTCCATAGAAATCTGCGGCCAGTGTTGTCCATACAGCCTCAGGGAGGTCAGACATGAGTACTTGCTGTGGCTTGGGTTGTCTTCCTGTTACCTGATAGAGATGGCAGTTCATAATGCTGTCCTCTACCAGACGGTTGAGTCCCGGGAACCATACTTTCTTTCTCAGCATTTTTTTTGTTGCCACCATGCCTCTATGAGACTCATGTGCAAGGCTGACTGTCTGCTGTGGCAGTGTTTTCGGTATGATTATTCAAGTGCCTTGGAGCAATATCCATTGTTATGTTCCCGACAATTCCTCCTGCACCTGTTTGAATGTGAGTATTTCCTCTTTTTGACCCCTTCACCTACTAGGTTGATGTTGGTCACATGTCTCCACCTCTGTTGCTGTATGAGTGTTTTGACCACTTGTAGCGTGGCATCAGTTGTCTCGTGTGCCAGTTCCTCCATCATGATTGGGGCAGGTGTGTTTTGTCGCAGCACCAAATTGAGGTATTCCTCGGCCGTGGATGACATCTTGGTTGCCTGGGGCAGGGGATGTCATGACATGTAGTTGGCAGGGTTATGCTCCTTCCCGGGTTTGTGCACTATTTTTAAGTCTTAGTCCATCAAGCGTGTCCCCAACCTTTCAATATGCAATGGAATTTTTGCATTGGGATTGCCGTATATGGTGACCAGTGCCTGGTAGTCTGTCACAATAGTAAATGACTTCCCATAGATGAACATGTGGTAGAGCTCGCATGCCCATACTACTGCTAGGCTTTCTTTCTCTGGGTGATAGTATGCCCTTTTTATGTCAAAAAAGGCTCCTGCTTGCATACACAACAATGTGCCTTGGTGAGTCTCTTTCGGGCTCATGTTGTGCAAGGATGGCTCCTAACCCCACCGGGCTGGCATCTACGTTGGGCTCTGTGCACAGGGATGAGTCAAAGTAGGCTAGGTGATCCACAGCTGTGACGGCATGTCGGATGTCCGTGAACGCCTTGTCTCAATCTGAGGTCCAGAGGAATGGCTGTCCTTGTTGAATCAATTTACGAAGTGGGGTGCTCACAGTGACAAAGTCTTTGATGTAGCAAGTACAGTAACCCTCCAACCTCAGAAATGACCTCCCCTCTGTGACGTCCACTGGAGGTCGTGTTTTGCAGAGTGTTTCTACCTTTTTGAGGTCAGGCTGCATCCTTTTCCAGGACAAGATGTGGCCAAAGAAAATGATTTCTTCTTCCCCAGCTCACATTTGCCCTCGTACAGTGTCAGCCCAGCCGTTTCTAACTGCGCACATACCTCCTACAGTGCTATGTTGTGCTTATTGTTTGTGTAACCAAATACTGTATTTTACACAGTTTTTCACAGGCCTAATCACTTGCCTCATCATCTCCTGAAATATTTTTGCTGCCGATGACACCCCAAAGCTTAGTCGCTTGTAACGAAATAGCCCTAGGTGGGTGAAGAATGTGGTGATGTAACGTGACTGTGGGTCCAGTTCCAGTTGCTGGTAGCTTTTGAATAAGTCCAGCTTCAAGAACACACAGGCCCCAGTAGGCAGCTGATCATGTTATTTAAATGAGGGCCTGGGTGCAGTTTTCTTTTGCTGTGTTTGGTAGATGTATGTAGACACAGATTTATACTTTTTGCGTGTTTTTGTTCAGCACGGCACAGTGGGGGACACCTAGGGAGTTGGTCCTTCTGCGGGCTCGATGGTGTCCTGTGCTAGCAAGCTCTTTAGTTCCTCCTCTACCTGTGGCTGGAGGTGCACAGGAACTCTGCTGTGATTTGCAGCCACTGGTTTGACTGCTTCGTTGATGTGAAAGGAGATTTGTGTGTCTTTCAGCATTCCAAGTCCTTTGAGGATGTTAGGGTGTTCTCTCAGGATATTGTGATGCTCAGCTATATGATATGTCATGGCCAGGAGGCCCATCACTTGTGCAGTGATGTTGCTGAGTAAACACCGCGCTGGAACATCTCCCCTTAGGACATGCACCTCTTCTTGCACTGAAGTGTCATTGTAAGTGAGTGTCTCAGTGAATTTCCACATGTTCACTACAGGTCTTCGTGCACCCCACATGAAGACTTCAACAGTGGAAGGTGACAGCAGCGGCTTGTGTTGAATTTTTTCATACTCAGATACGCACATGATGTTCCACGTGGCTCCTCTGTTGAGTACAAATCACGTGTGATTTCCAACCTGAAGCCCTACCATCGCTGTTTTATTTATTTGTTGTTTATCAACTAGCTGGACATGTTCCGACATGTGTTCTTGTGCTGGTGCATCTGTCATGCAATGTAGGCATTCATGAGCTTCAGGTGCATTAGTGGCATCTGAATAGTGGATGAGCTGCAAGTGCGTGCTTCCACGTGTCATGCGTTGTTCATGGTTGGGCGGGTCACCCTCTCCCTGCCTTGATGTCTCTGCCCATGCAGACACCTGCAAAGTGAATATTGCGGTTGCATTTCTGACATTTGTGTCCCATGGCTGGGCAGGCACCGACGTGCGAGTATTCCAGGCCACAGAGACAACACATCAGTTTGTGTTTCTCCTTAGGCGGGAGCGATGGCTTGTCATGTCTGCTGCTGCTTCTGGCCATGCGGTAAGCTTGTTCCATTGTCCGCACTTTCCCATTTTCAATTTGGATACCATGAAATGTGGCTCAGACTTCTGACCACGCCACGGTCAGTATTTTGTCCAGCTTGTATGTTTCCTTCAGTATTTTCATACAGAACCCAGGTGAGTGACTCCTTCAATAATACGCAACCCTATTGCTGCCTTATTGTCGAACTTGTCTAATTAACAGTAGGCGAGTAGTTTACACAGCTGGGTCGCAAAATCATAGAGTGATTCCACTGCTTGTTGGCATGCTCTGTTGAACATGTAATGTTCAAAATCAACTTTTTGCTGGGGATCTAAGCTGTCTGTGAGGCACTTTACCAGGCCTTTGAATGTAGTAATTGAATCAGGCAGAAAATTTCATGAGCAGGTCTTCAACATCATCACCAACCAGGTTTAGGAATAGGCCCTTTGCCTGTTCATCCATGTGATTTTTGCAGGTAGTGCGCAGGTACTGCTTGAAATGCCTGATCCCTTTCTCCCAGCGAGCACCTTTCATTTGAGAGTCAGAGAGGTCAAACAGCAAAGGGCACCTGAAAATCACACTTGCACTTGTGCCCTCATTGCACTCTTCAGTCACAGTTGCATCAGCTGGTTGCAGGCACGGGGTTTGCTACTGTAGTTGTGATTACCGTGTACGGTAATGTCTGATTGTTGTCACAATTGAAGTTAGTATTGTTAGCTTTCTATTTCGGCTGTATTTTTTTAATGTGTCTTTTCTTTAGCATTGCGTATTTTCTTTAGTATGGTTTCTTTAGTCTTGTGTACACAGTTGCTGCCTTTGCCTTGCCACGAGGGAGCCTGGCATTCCTAGTGTTCATTCAGTGTGGGTGCCTGACTTAAAAATGGCAGCTGGGGCTTCCATGCAGCTCATTGTCTCCTATGCCTGACTTTAAAATGGCCGCCAAGAGTGCCAGCCTCTAGCGAGATCTCACTTGAGCCATAGATCAACATGGGATATTTAAACGGCAATGCAGCCCCAGCGGTGCTTACTGCTTGCTTGTGAGCCTATTGTTGCACGTGCACGTGTGACCAGGAGACTCTTGACGTCATCGAGCTGGTGTAGCACATCCATGTAGGCACCATCTCTGGTACAGGGGCACATCGTGTGTACGGCTATGTGTGCTTTGGTCCAGCTCATCTCACCTTCGTCGCCAGATGTCGTGTCCCCGTGCCCCACTCCCCAAAGGATGACCAAGGAGGCTGGTGGAGGTATGTAAATATTTATTTATTCTTGGGCAGGATCGCCATGCAAGCTGGCTCTTCCTTCCCCTGTTGCGTTCCTGGCTAGAGTGTGTTTTCACTCCCCTTGAGCAGAAGTGGTGTCCGGTGTCAGTGTGTGGTCCTAGTGCCCACTCCCACTTGCTGCTGTCGTTCCAACAACTGGGTTGAGAGGTGCTTCAATACAAATGAAATACATGTGAGAGAGGGGCTATTGAGAGATAAGAGGCACTGTTAGGGGGTGCTAATGAGGGATTAATTGAAGGGCCCCAACAATCATTATTGTATCCATGTGCACTGAAAGGTCACGTTTACTATACTTTAAAAGCTAATACAATTGAATATATAATGGAAAAATGTGTTGTGGAATGCACAGTTTTTACTACGACTTACCAAATTTTTGGGGAGGAACCCCCACCCCTCTTGTAGTGGTGAGTCTCGCTTGCTTGCTATGCACTATGCAGTTGCTAGTCGGACAACATTTTCCAGGGCTGCTTTGGGTTGTCAGTCTGGCCCTGAAACGATGCAGTGATCATCCAAGCCTGTAGTGCAGACATGACCACAGACAGAATGAGGCCTAGACAAAAGGCCCGGATATAAAGAAGGAGGGGAGCACACTGCACCCGAGACCCTGCTGACCGTCTGCATTCAGCTGTAGGGGCATGGACGACTTCTTCCTGAATGTCATGAGTTAATTTACACTGTCTTTTTGAAAAAGGTCATGTGAGATTTCCAGTGATGTCTCATTATTCTAGATAGAAATTTCAAAACCTAAGTAATCCTACTTTTCTCACAGTGGAAAATGAAACAAAAGTCTGCAAAGGAAGGGAGTGTTTGTTTTTTCTGGCATTGTTTCGCTAGAGCTTTTCTAAAACAAAAAAATAGGCATTTTTAAATATGTCTACCAGAGGTCTCGCCCTGAGCACTTTGACACAATGCTGGAGCAACAGTGGAAGAAATATTGACTTTTTGAAGGAGACAGATCGTGGCCAACGTCGGTGGTTCTTCAACGTTTGACTTCTAGGGACTGTTCTGTTTCGAAGGCAGGCACTGGCTAGAAC
This sequence comes from Pleurodeles waltl, assembly GCF_031143425.1. Lineage (NCBI taxonomy): Eukaryota > Metazoa > Chordata > Amphibia > Caudata > Salamandridae > Pleurodeles > Pleurodeles waltl. Next base: position 1,170,445,707 of record NC_090447.1, on the reverse strand, counting down.
AATATGGTGAAGGGCACTTAGGCAATAACCACCCAGACACAGGGATAGCAGTGAGCCATTGGGTAACAGCCTTGGGCCCTTTTTAGGGTTGAGTTCGCAATCGTTCTGGCCCCTTTTGTAATCTCTCTGTGGGCTTTTAACCACACCCATCAGTTTGGATGGTTTGTGGGCTTGCCTTTTAAAATTGGCTTGATTTCATTAATGAAAGGCATGCATACGTCATGCCTTTTCCGGTGTTTAGCCCTCCTCCGGAGAACCGGTAAACTACTGAAAACATATGAGGCTCTGTGTTTTCTGCATAGCTTCTGGACTACTTTTTATTTTTGTTTCCTACACAGCGCAATCTCTCTGGGCAGTAGTTGAGTGCTTTGCATGACATCAACCCTGTTACATGGATAATTGCACTTTTGCCAATACGTTTGACTTTGAGTGAACTTTTGTTTCCTTTTGTTTGTTCCTTCACGCTCATGGCAGCCGCCGGCTTGCTTATGTGAAACTGTTTTACCTTTAATTTTCAGGTTATGTGGCAAGAAAAGTCCAATTAGGAGTTTACAATGCTAATAGCTCTAACTTGAGCAAATGAGAGACCCATTGCATTGAAAATGCTTGTTTTAATTTGCCCTGGAACGTCACAGCCTCTACCACCGAGGTCACATGATGCAGGGTTTAATATGAAAACATCCCTCTGTAAAACATTAGTAGTTCCCATCTCTCAACACAACATGGACCACCACAGAATCATAACTGGAATCCAGGGACCCTTAGCATAAGCAATTTCTGTGATTTGAATCTCAAAACAATACACAAAAATATAAAAGCAAGCATGCACAAAACAAAAGCTCAAATATTAAAATATTTAATATAAAATCAAATATAGAACAAGCTTTAAAATGTAAAACATTACAACTTTATTTGTATATACTTTATTACTTTTAATTTATTGATTTCAATTATATTTAATTTTGTAAAAGAGTTGATGACCCCGGAGTAGAAACCTCCAGGGGCTTCTCGGACCACAAGTTAAGAACCACTGGCCTAGGTAATAGTTGTGTTTTGCATACATGCTAACATTATGTTGGAGGAAAGAGGGAGTAAGAAGTGAAACAAAATAAGGGGAATTTTCCCTGTTGACTAAATTAAATTAAAGTCAATTTTAGGCAGGAGACAGCTAAAATAAAGCCATTTTTAATTTAAAACTCAGGAGTCTCCAGTCTCAATCAAGTCTGTTGGTATGCATGGTTTTTGGTTTTATACAGTGTGAAAAAGGAATACATGTCACTTACAGTGGTGTACTGAATAACGCATTACCTACCCATGTCCTTTCCCCAAAACAATATGCATAAAATCATGTTTGGCTCACTAAGTACATTATATACAAACACTTTAGCTCTTACAATTACACAAGAGATTGAGGACTCGAGAAGACTACAAACAAACCAAAACTTACTGAAATACATATGGGCCTTTTCCAAGGCTACACCCTATGATCAAAGACAACTAAAAATTGCCCTGGAGAAGGAGGGACGTATGTGTGTGACAAGGAAGAATATTACTCAGAGGTTTATCAGAAAGTTACTGGGGATTATCACTTTATCAATTTTCCTCGTTACTGTTCCCATCTTCTGCCAGGTGTCCACACTAGATTGTGCATAATATTCTTTGTTTCTCTTCAGGTCTATTGCTGCAGTGAAAAAAAACCACCCACTTCCTTCTCCATAACATGCTGAAACCAACACAAAATGGTGAAAGCAGTATGCAAAGACCACTAATGAAATATATTACATGGAATAATGAGGACAGGATGTATGATAATGATTCATACATCACATTGAGCCCAATATAATGTTGCACGTTGGTAAAGTCCAGCATCAGCTTTTGTGTCAAGGACCATCAGTTCATGACCTTTGGATGTAGGCATCTAGGATCTACATTGACCTGAGTGACACTGAACCAATTGCACTTGGTCTTTTGCCGTGCAGAGTAGCCTCTGGGCACAGTGCACCAGTCCTCATGACCATAGTGCTCACTACGCAGGTCTTCGTCAAGGCATAGTTGCACTTTGAATTTTTTCTTGCTTTCACATTTTTGTGGGGTGGCAAAATCTAATATATCAAATCTTTCAAAAGATTTGCAGCCCTGTCTGTCAGTTTTTGGAGCAATTTTGGATCTGCGAATCTGACAGATTTTATCTAACTTTTAGGGGCAGTGTCTGCTCATCTGGGGCTGTCCATCACTTCACCAGCAACTCCCGCCCACCCTCTGTTGTTGGGTGCTTTCCCTATCATCTCCCACCCACCCTCCGTTGTTCATGTGCTTGTCTATTTGCTTGCCCAGACCCCCCCGACCACACTTCATTGTCTGTCTGCTTCTCTCAGCCCCTCCTGCCCACCTTACATTGTCTGTGTGCTTTCCACAGTCCCTCGCACCCATTCTCAATTGTCCATGTGTTTGTCTCACTTTTCAGTATCTGCATGCTTGCCCCAGCCCTCCCTGTCCATCCTAAATTGTCAGTGTGCTTGCTCCAACCATTCCTGCCCACCCTCCAGTGTCTGTGTGCTCCCACAATGTCTTTCACACATCCTCTTTGCCGACGTGTCTTTTTTCCCCATTCTCCTTCCGTCCATGTTACCTTGTTCCCCAACATACTCCACCTTTTGTGCAAGCGTTGAGGAACAAGGCAACACAGAGTGATGGTGGGAGAGTTGGATGTGGGTGGGAAAGAGGACTGGCGAGAGGAGATAGCAGAGTAAACAGCTAAAAATTATAAATAATTATAAGGGCTATGGCATGGCCAGTGCTGGTGTGCTTATTTAAAAAATGCATTAGCTCTGGCCGTGTCAGGGCACTTTTTAAAATTAGTTTTAGCCATGCTGTGCATAGATGAAGCCTATTGGCTTTGACAATGCTTGTCTTTCCGTTTGTGTGTCGTGTTCTGATTTTAACTAAGCATTCTTTCTTTGGTGTGCACCCAATCTGGACCTCTCATAATATTAAAAGGGGCCTGATCTCATCAGGCTCCGCAGACCTTTCCAGAGGTTACTTAATGTATCAACTGAATGTGTTTGTAAATACTCTTTAATAAAAACAAGTTTTAATCAAGACTACAAACACCTGATTTTACTGACAAATAAGACATGTCAAGTATTATACTTCATTAGCATACATAGTTCTAGTAAGCATTTCTCTAGCATGTAACTTGTATTAAGCCATCCATTAAAATAAAAAAAAATCATTATCAAGGGTCTTTTGCTCTCTTTTCACAGAGCATATGACCCAATTTGTCTGGATCGTCCGATCCCGCCATCCAGTGGGCCTAATGGAAGAATTTCTGTGAGCCTACTTCCATTGTGAACAATAGTTTGGAACCTATACTGCACTTCAGTGTTGTTAGACCCGACGTCCTGGGGTGGTAGTCCCCTGCCTTCACCCCTCCTGTTTTAATGGATTTGTTTTTATTGGCTTTAGGACTCTGTACACTTTACCACTGCTAGCCAGTGCTAAAGTGCATTGGCTTTCTCCCTAAAATATGGTAAAATTGGCTTACAACTGATTAGCACATTAAATTTACTTGTAAGTCCATAGTAAAGTGGTACCACCTGTACCCAGGTCCTGTAAATTAAATAGTGGGCCTGCAGCACTCATTGCGCCACCTACTAAAATAATCTTCTAAAACATGCCTCAGGCCTGGCACTGCAGCCTGTAGCACAGGTTTATTTTTTGTTTAATAAAATATTTATTGATTATTTTCACAGAAACAAAGATTATCAAACGCAATTACTTCTGCAGCCCCAGTGACCCTGCAACCAAGCACAGGGTTATGAGTAAGAGATATACAGTAGTGCAATAGCCCCATTCCAGTCAGGTAGCATACAAACAGATCTGTAAGGCACAGAATACATCGTACAATTGAGCAGGGAGAAGGAAAATTGAAACATTTAGTCCATAGCAGACCAGAGGTGGTAGATCTGTCCCCACCCAGAGGTACCCCAGGAGCATTCAATCAAAGAGTCCATCACAGTTCCTCCAGGGCGCCCAAATGCACTCATGTTTATGGGGAATCCCATGCACCTTGTACACCAGTTTCTCCATTCCCACACAGCCCATGCCCTATACCCACTCATGCTATGAAGGTGCTGTTTCATCTCTCCCGTGCCTAACCAGGTTCCCAATTAGCTACCAGGAACGCCTTGGCCAAGAGCGTGCATGTGGCATGGGTCTCTCCCATCCAATAATTTTGGAAGCCAGTTCCAACCCGGCAGCCAACAACCCGCCTAGTTCTGCCGTTGACCCCCCAGCCAGTATCCCCTTACCACCGGACACTCCCACAGCACATGATATAGAACGCCCAGGGAATAATAACAGCGGAGACCCTCCTGCTCCTGTGCGAGTGTCGGTGACCTGAAAAATATCAGTGTTTTTTGTATGGGTGGTGTCTGAGCAATAGGCCGGAAAGTTCAGATGAGGGCGCACACATTCAGGCGTGCATGCTGATGTTACCCGGCATTTGGATCTTATTCAGTGAGATCGTTGTTTCAAGCACAAGTAATCTGAGATATATTGTTACACAAGAGGTAAACAAAGCCTGCCTGAGCCATTTTTGATGTGATCGTTCGACTTGGTCCGTGTTAGTAATACTTGTATTTTGGCAACATTTGTTACAAACGTGCATGCTGACACTATGCAGCATTTGAATTCTTCTCCTTTGGGATTTCTGAATTTGCTACAAGCGAGATGGAGATACATTGTTGTACGAGCCGTAAGCAATGCGTCTTGTCCACCCGGGTCCTTTTTATGTGAATTTTGCCGCTCAGTCTTTTGTTTAAAATTTGTATTCTGGCCACATTTTTTACAGTTTTTGACCCGTGGGGATCTCCCAAATTGGGGTACACAGATAGAGATGTCCTTATTGGTGAATATTCTGTTACCTGTTTTACGTCCCCTTTTTGCATATACTTGTATGGGGAGTCACTAAGAATTTATATATATGAAATTGCTAGCCCAAGATAGGTTACTTTGAGGCTGGAGACTAGGGGACACACAAATTCGTTCTACAGAAGAGCGAGTCTTTTGCTGAAGTATTCATTAGTTTGACTTCCAGTATTGGCATATTGATTGGGCATTTTTGGAATTTTCGGAATTATGAAAAGATAAGCATTTCATACGGAGAAGCACGTTGCCTGTGTTGCCTAGAGGATAGTCTCAGTCGGTCTTGTGTAGAAAACAACATGCACCACATTTCTCCAATTTGATTTCTTATTTTTCTTCTTTATAGGTTGCCCCTTTTTTGACTATGCCTTTTCGATGCCTTTTCCACAGCCTGTACTGGATTGAATATCCTTAAAGGGTGAAGCTGATTGAGTCAAGCAGCTACCCCAACTCGATGGAAAATAATTTGATGATTTATTTTTTGATACAGGCAGTCTATATGTGGTTGCCTGTGAGTACTACTGATTGACGTTTAACATGTTTATTGTTTGATATTTGTTTAACCTTCTGTCACTTTTACACAAGCACTTTCTCTGAGCACTTTTTCACGCATAAAGGAGCAACCATCGTGTTTGAAGTCCTGCATACATCCTACTGATCTTGAATACAATTTGAATTGTTTTGCATAAATTTGCTTCTTTTGTTGTATTTCTTCTTATTCTTCTTTGCTCTCTGATTGTCGAATAGACTATTGAATAGGAATAAGGTATGCTAACTGAATTTGTATACTTTAGGTAATTGTGTTTTTTTGTTTGTGGGACCATTTGTTGTTTGTAATACAATATACCCAGGACCTTCGACTTATTGGGTTACCCTACTGTTCTGTAATGGCCCTCTGCCCATACTGCACACTCTCTGCCCACTTTGCATTGCTTCTTCATACCCTGCGCTACCTCTTCCACCGTGCACTGCTTCTTTCCGCATGCATTACCTTTTATCTCCTGGTTCTACACTCCCCCACCCTTGGCACTCACTTTCACCTTTCCCACCCATATCATTCACTTTGTCTGCTCCCTTCACCCTTTCTTGCCGTGCCTGGTAGTATCTGTCCCCACCCATGGCACTCTCTCTCTATGCCCCCAGCACCCCTTTGCACATGACTGGTACGTACTTACATGATACCAGCCTTTTCCTCAACCCAGGCACTACTTCTCCACATCCATCACCATCTCTTCTAGTCCTGCACTGCCCCTCACTGTCATCCCCAAAACTGCCACGTCACTACACACACATTTCCCACATCTGCTACTTTATTCATTGAATGCTGGTTTCTTGTAGAAGTGCTTCAGCCAGGAGTAGACCTTTCATTTTGTCATATCCTCCTATTTTCAGTTTTTTGTAGCTCACTTCCTGAGACATGTAGTCAGTTTCACTGTTACAGAAACTGTCCATCAAATCCCAAAGTGTGAAGTGGGGTAAAACAAAACTAGCTAAGCATGTCAAAGTGTCATAGGTATGTGTGAAACATAACCAATAAGCACACAGTAAACATGGAAATGTCACGCTAAATCTAACTCAAAACTTGGTAGGCCTCCAGAAAGCATAGCTTTGAGCAGTAAAATATTTTATCATGATTTCTTGGACGCTGTTGCAGAATTTATTTGAACTGTGGCATGCATTGTTTTGGAATTTTCTATTTTTGTAGCGGAAGCTTGCCTTGTTGTTTCATAAATGCTGAACAGTAATAATTATACATTATGGGGGTCATTCCAACCCTGGTGGTCGGTGATAAAGCGGCGGCCAACCCGCCAACAGGCAGGCGGTCCAAAAAATGGAATTCTGCCCCTGGCGGGAACCGCCAACACAACCCGCTACATTAACACTCCGACCGCCACGGCGGGACCGACAAACAGCGCGGCGGTCACCGCCAACAGGCAGGCGGCAGACAATGTACCGCCCACCCTATCACAACTCACCAATCCGCCACCTTTTCCGGGGCGGGAGCCCCGCCGATAAAAACACGGCGGAAACAGACTACGAACGGGAAAACGCTCACCTATACACACTCCACGAGGAAGGAGGACAGCATGGAGCCCGAATTACACATCCTACCGGCCATTGTCTACCTGCTCATCTACCAGGAGTACGAACGTCGGCGCAGACGACAACGGTGAGTACTGCACCTACGACACAGGGGAGGGGGGAGGAGGAAAGCTTACGGGCACACACATACGCGATACACCAACCCCGCCAACCCACCCCCCCAATACCTACACACCAATGCAGAGCAACAAGTCAGAGTGACACCCCCCAAACCCCCCAGAAGAATGCAAAGACATAATTCAAATGAAGTGTAAAATTTATGTATAAAATAGGTTAATTTAAGTCATGGTAAATATGCCATATGAAATATACAAAACAAATAATGAACATAGTGCAAAGTATAAACATAGTCAATAAGTCCTGCACAGTCCGTTCAATATCCATAGTCCGTGGGCCAATGTGTACAAACACATGGGCAAAGCCCACACAGGAGACCGGAAACCATTGGAGAGAACACTGCTGGGGCATCAGATGAGAAAACAACAGGCACCTCAGGGGGAAGGGAAAGGAGGGCACCTCAGCCACATGAGTCCACGACGCCAGATCCACGAGGGGCCTCCATGCCCACTGTACCATCCTGGGGAGTGCAAAGCCACAGTCCATCAGATGGATAACCGACTCCACTGGTATTGGAGGAGGCATGGTGCCCAGAGTGCTTCGTGAACACCTGCTCGACACAGAACCGGCACTGTCAATGGAGCAGCGGTGCTTGAGACGGCGGTGCCCAGCGGAGCGGTGCTTGAGATGAAGGGCCCAGCGGAGCGGTGCTTGACAGGAAGGGCCCAGCGGAGCGTTGCTTGAGATGAAGGGCCCAGCTGAGCGGTGCTTGACAGGAAGGGCCCATCGGAGCGGTGCTTGACAGGAAGGGCCCAGCGGAGCGGTGCTTGAGATGAAGGGCCCAGCGGAGCGGTGCTTGAGATGAAGGGCCCAGCGGAGCGGTGCTTGACAGGAAGGGCCCAGCGGAGCGGTGCTTGACAGGAAGGGCCCAGGGGAGCGGTGCTTGAGATGAAGGGCCCAGCGGAGCGGTGCTTGACAGGAAGGGCCCAGCGGAGCGGTGCTTGAGATGAAGGGTCCAGAGGAGCGGTGCTTGACAGGAAGGGCCCAGCGGAGCGGTGCTTGAGATGAAGGGCCCAGCGGAGCGGTGCTTGACAGGAAGGGCCCAGCGGAGCGGTGCTTGAGATGAAGGGCCCAGCGGAGCGGTGCTTGACAGGAAGGGCCCAGCGGAGCGGTGCTTGAGATGAAGGGCCCAGCGGAGCGGTGCTTGACAGGAATGGCCCAGCGGAGCGGTACTTGAGATGAAGGGCCCAGCGGAGCGGTGCTTGAGATGAAGGGCCCAGCGGAGCGGTGCTTGAGACGGCAGGGCCCTGTTCAGCGGTGCCTGTCTTGGCGGGGCCCTGTTCAGCGGTGCTCCTCACGGCGGGGCCCTGTTCAGCGGTGCCTGTCTTGGCGGGGCCCTGTTCAGCGGTGCCTGTCTTGGCGGGGCCCTGTTCAGCGGTGCCTATCTTGGCGGGCCCTGTTCAGCGGTGCTCCTCACGGCGTGGCCCTCTTCAGCGGTGCCTGTCTTGGCGGGGCCCTGTTCAGCGGTGCTCCTCACGGCGTGGCCCTCTTCAGCGGTGCCTGTCTTGGCGGGGCCCTGTTCAGCGATGCTCCTCACGGCGGGGCCCTCTTCAGCGGTGCCTGTCTTGGCGGGGCCCCCTTCAGCGGTGCTTGTCCTGTCTTTCAAGGAAGCCAGACCTGGCCAAGACTCCCCGCTTAGTCGCCCTCCGACCTTGCGGTAGCGGGGCCCTCCTGTGATGGAGTCTTGTGCCCGTGGGTGTCGTCCGTCACACCTGGTATGGGGCTGATGGGGCCCTCCTGGTGCGCTCGGTTGCTGCATGTCTTCTCCGCCCTGCCGCCCTTGCCCTCCTTCGCTGCAGCTCTCGGGCCCTTGCCTCCCTTAGATGATGTGGCAGGTGACGTGGCAAGGCCACTCTCCGTGGTGGTAGCCGTCTCAGGCTTTTCGCGCCGGCCCTTAAGTTTTCTTGTCCTCTTCCCAGGGGGTGGGCTGGCTGTCCCCTTGCTGCTGGCCGATGTTCCTTCCCTAGGAGCTGGTGGACTCCAGTAGCCCGGCACTATGGTGATACTAGATGCAGGGCTGGTGGTGGCTGAGGTGCTCTTTGGACTCTTACCAGATGGAGGGGGTGGGTCAGGTGATGCAAAGAGGTAAATTTTGGAGAGGAAAAGTTTTTTCGGAGCAATGGGAAGGGTAGGTGCAGTGGGTATGGGAGTGGAGGAAGAGGATGTGGTTGTAGGAGAGTCAAGTGTGCTGTCTTTGGGTGCAGGTGCTTGGGCTGGAGGCTGTCGTGAGGTGGATGGCTGTTGGGTGGGTGGCTGCCTGCGTTTGTGTGCTTTGGAAGAGGGGGTGACAGACACAGTGGGAGAGGACACAGGGGACGTGTAAATGGCAGTGGGGGTGGTGACTGCACGTGTGCTGACTGTAATGGAGGGTGTGCTGGTGATGGAAGTACTGGCTGATGGTGGTGTGCATGCAGGTATGAGTGGAGACGTCACAGGGAGGGAGGAGGGAGACGAGGAGGAGGAGGACACAGAGGTGGTAGTGACTGTTGGCATGTCTGCATCTGGATGTTGTTTGTGTGAATGCTTGTGGGATCTGTGGTCCTTATGTCTGGATGAGCTGCCCTTGGGTGTTGAGGTGTGTGCAGGCTGGTCTGATGGTGTGGATGGGATAGGCTGAGGAACAGGAGACTGGGACTGGGTGGAGGGAGTTAGAAGAGGGAGGCTGGAGACAGGGACATTGGCTGCCATCAGTGCTGAGGCCAGAGCGTTGAACGATCGCTGATGGGCAGCCTGACCCGAATGAATGCCCTCCAGGTATGCATTGCTCAGATGCACCTCCCTTTCCACCCCCTGGATGGCATTCAAAAGGGTAGACTGCCCAACAATGAGCGTCCGGAGGAGGTCAATGACCTCCTCACTGAGGGCAGCAGGGGTAACTGGGGCAGGGCCTGAGGTGCCTGGGGCGAAGGAGATGCCCGCCTTGGTGTGCGAGCGGGCACGGGTTGAACGCTGAGGGGCTGCTTGGAGGGCAGAGCTGGTGCGCTGGGTGGCGGCTGTACCTGTAGTTGCGGTGGGCACGGATGTTGCCGCAACCGCAAGGGAGCTCCCTTCTGAGGACGTGTCGGTGTCGCTGACATCTCCACGGGTCCCCGTTGTGGAGCTCCCCTCGCCCTCCGTCTCACTGCTGAACTCGGAGTCCGTTGCATGGCCCTCCGGGGCCATGTGAGATGCAGCTCCCTCGTGCACCGATGCCACTTCTCCTCCGCCTGATGATGCTAATGCACACATGCACAGGAAGAAAAAGAAAATGGGTGGGGGGGAAAAATGAAGACAGGTTGAGTGCATGCATTGGCAACACCGTTGGCGGAGAGGACAGACACAGAAGCCCCCTGAACTACGCTGCGCAATCGGGGTACACTACTCAGTTCTTGTGACTAGGCCTACAGGTCTATGGACGACAAATGCACACATGGGTGAGGCCGGACCATGGATAGCTGTACTTGGCACCCTACAGAGGTGGGGGGCAGGGGCACAGGGCCATGGCTAACGGAGGGGACTAGCCTACAGAAAGCGCCCTGGCCTTGAGTTACCCACAGCCCTCCTCCCCCACCCAGACACCTCAACTGCGCACAAAGATAGCAGAATGTGCTGATACTCACCCCCTTGTGTCTGCTGTGATGTCCTCACGGGCCCATCCAAATCGGGGTAGGCCACCGCCAGGATCCGGGACATCAGGGGGGTCAATTGGCGGCTGGCACCCCTCCTACGTTGGGAGGCCATCCCCAGCAGAGACTCGGCTGTCTTTCTGGTCCCGCGGCGGATGTCCTCCCACCTCTTTCGACAGTGGGTGCCCCGTCTGTGGTGGACCCCCAGGGCCCGGACGTCCTTGGCGATGGCACGCCAAATGTCGACCTTCTGATGGGCGCTGACCTATTTGACATGTACAGGGTGGGAAAGGAAATATCATCACTTTTCAGCATGGTAGATGTGAGTGGCCCCCCCTCCCCAACCTTGCCATGTGGCACATGTTCCCATCTGTCGTGCGTTGCACTCCTCATTCGCTCCCCTCCCCACCATCTTACATACACCCCACTCAACACAGGCATAGCCCATTCAGCGTGCACCCTGTGTACTAACCTGTTGGTCTGGAGGACCGTAGAGTAGCGCATACTGGGGGAGGACCCCATCAACAAGTTTCTCCAATTCTTCGGAAGTGAAGGCAGGGGCCCTTTCCCCAGTCGCAGCAGCCATTGTATCTCCCAGACCGAGGTCACTGCAGCACTTGTAGTATTGGTCCTCTCCTGTGGATGATCAGGTCTCGAGTGATTAATCAGATAGAAAATGGCGGTCACGCCCGCGGCGGTGCGTACCGCGGCGGTGCGTACCGCGACCGCCGGCGCACATCGTCATTGGCTCCTGAGACCCATAGGGTTCAATGTTAACCAATGCTGCTTTGTGCCGCGGTCTTCGACTGCCTACCGCCACGGAGTGCCACGCCAGCGCAGTGACCTCACATCCCACTGTCACACTTCACAGGTCAGGCAGCCACCATTTCAAGGGCCCACATGGCATGATTTCTACTGCGTCACACAGGCCTAGGCCTTGCATTGCCACTCATACAAGCCGTTCCATGCATAGCGATTCGTGTATTGTGCAAGCTGTGTGAACGAACCTGTGGGTTGCTTGACTCTGTGCTCCATGTTGTCCTTCCTAGGCACCGTCCGCTGGGACTTGCGAGGAGAAGGATGAATCCTCCCGTGTACCGACCGCTGGTGGACCTGTCGACAATGGAAGAACGACATATCATACTTACATACCGGCTTGACAGAGCAACTATACATGAACTATGTGCCCAGCTGGAGCCAGACCTGATGTCCCCCATCCGCCAACCCACAGGGATTCCCCCTCTGGTGCAGGTTCTGTCAGTACTCCATTTTTTGGCAAGTGGGTCGTTTCAGACAACAGTGGCCATATCATCTGGGATGTCTCAGCCTATGTTTTCAAAGGTTTTGTCCAGAGTGTTGTCTGCCCTGATGAAATACATGCGGAGATACTTTATTTTCCCTGAGGTGGGCGAATTGGCTACAGTGAAGGGTGATTTCTATGCCCTTGGACATATCCCCAACATCATTGGTGCCATTGATGGGACCCATGTAGCTTTGGTTCCTCCCAAAGACAGTGAGCAGGTGTACCGAAACAGAAAAAGTTATCATTCGATGAATGTCCAGGTGGTCTGTTTGGCTGACCAGTACATCTCCCATGTAAATGCCAAGTTCCCTGGGTCAGTGCATGACGCGTATGTCATGCGAAATAGCAGCATCCCTTATGTGATGGAACAGCTACAGAGACACCGTGTGTGGCTAATTGGTGACTCTGGTTACCCCAACCTGTCGTGGCTACTGACCCCAGTGAGGAATCCCAGGACAAGGGCAGGGGAACGCTACAATGAGGCCCATGGGCGAACTAGGAGGATCATAGAAAGGACCTTCGGGGTCCTGAAGGCCATATGACAGGGGGATCCCTCATGTACTCACCAAAGAAGGTGTGCCAGATCATCGTGGCCTGCTGTATGCTTCACAATCTTGCATTGCGACGCCAGGTGCCTTTTCTGCAGGAGGATTGTCCAGATGGTGGTGTTGTTGCAGCTGTGGAGCCTGTGGAGAGTGAAGAGGAGGAAGACGACGGGGACGACACGGACAACAGGGATACAGTCATACAACAAGACTTTCAGTAGCACACAGGTAAGAAACAGCCACCCCAATTTACATTTACTTGAGGCCTCATGCGTCTCCACTGTCTGTGTTTCCCCCCCAGTTCCTGTTAACTGATTTGTGACTTTCCCTTCCCTTTTCAGAGCTGTATGACCCACTGCCTGACTTCAGCTTTGTTTGCCCATGGACTAAAGCTTATTGAAATTGGTATGTTGTCATCACAAAGTAACTGGACATTATTGAACCGTTATGTGTAATACATTTGTTAAGAATACAAGCAGACTCCTGTTTATTTAAGTGGAATAAGTGATTTATTTAAAGTGTTAGATATAGGTAAATGATTGGGAATCAGGGATGGGTGGGGGTGGAGTAATGTCCATGGCAGAGTCCAGTTCTGAGTCGCACAGGTGCATTGTCCATATGCCTGGGGAGGGATGGAGCAGGGGCAGTTCAAGGTTGGACAGGGTGACAATGTGGTACAGTGGGATGACATCAGGGGGTATCTTAGGCTGGCGGGGGTCTTGCAATCCTACTCTGTCTTCTTGTGAGATCTCAGGTTCCGCTTGCGGGGTGGTTCTTCTTCTGCAGGAGGAGGGGTTCTGGTGGCCTGTCGTTGTGTGGGGGCCTCCTGTCCACTGGCGCCGACGGAGGTGGTAGGCTGTTCCTGGCCTGGGCTAGTGACAGGGGCCCTTTGGGGTGCCACATGGTCCCGCAATGTGGTGACGATCTGGGTAAGGGCCAGGACGATGGTCCCCATTGCGGAACCGATGTTCCTCAGTTCCTCCCTGAACCCCATGTACCATTCCTCCTGCAGTTCCTGGATCTCCTGGAACCGGGCCAGTACCGTCGCCATCGTCTCCTGGGAGCGGTGGTATGCTCCCATGATGGTGGAGAGGGCCTCTTGGAGAGTCGGTTCCTCAGGCCTGTCCCCCCCCTGTCGCACAGCAGCCCTCCCAGTTCCCCTGTGTCCCTGGGCCTCTGTCCCCTGGCCGCGGTGCCCACTACCACTGCCCCCAGGTCCCTGTTGTTGTTGGGGTGGTGGGTCAACCTGGGTGCCCTGTAGTGGTGGACACACCGCTGATTGACGTGCCCTGGAGACAGAGGCATGGGCCCGCTGGGTGGGAGCTGTGCTGGTGTTCCCAGAGGGGGTTGGGTCTGGTGTAGCCTGTGGCTGTCTGTGGGGAACCGACTGTCCAGAGGTCCCCGATGGGCCGGGCTGGTCATCTGGCTCCAGGGAGACAGAGCTGCTGTTATCGCTGTGGGCCTCTTCTGGGGGTGGGATGGACATCTCTGGACGCTCCGTGGTGGTGTGGTGGCGTTCGGGTCCTGCAGGGGTATAAAGGTATGGTTATTGCTTCTGTGTGTGGGATTTTGTGTGATGGGTGGGTGTCCGTGTACCCATGTGCAGGCATTACCTTGTGGGGGCTTTTGTGAGAGTGGCTTGTGGGGGTGATGTGTGTGTGCAGTGGGCATGCTTTGGTGATGGGTGTCCATGCTTTGGGGTTGCATGCAGGGCTTGGTGTTGGGATGGGTGGGTTGTGATGGTGAGGCTTTTGCTAGGGGTTGGTGTGATGGGGGAGGGGGTGAGGGTAGGGGTATGATTTGGCATTCAGGTGGGGTGGGGGTGGGAAGCAGTAGTGAAGATTTGCCTTACCGGAGTCCATTCCTCCGCCTACTCCAGCGAGGCCCTCAGGATGCAGGATGTGCAAGACTTCCTCCTCCCACGCGGTAAATTCTGGGGGAGTAGGTGGGGGTCCGCCGCCAGTCTTCTGCACCGCTATGTTGTGCCTTGATACCATGGAACGCACCTTCCCCCGTAGGTCGTTCCATCTCTTCCTGATGTCCTCCCGATTGCGTGGATGCTGTCCCACCGCGTTGACCCTGTCCACTATCCTTTGCCATGGCTCCATCTTCCTGGCAATTGTGGTGTGCTGCACCTGTGCCCCGAAGAGCTGGGGCTCTACACGGACTATTTCCTCCACCATGACCCTGAGTTCTGCGTCACTGAACCTGGGGTGTCTTTGGGGTGCCATGGGGTGGTGTGGTTGAGGTGTGGGGTGGCGTTTGTGGTGATGAGTGTGGTGCGTATGGTGGTGTGTGGTGTTTGGTGCGTGGATTCTGTGTGGGTGATGGTGTTGTGTGCCTCTGTGTCGTGGGATTCTCTATTCTGTGCTCTGTCCCTAGCCTTCGTCAATGATTTCGGGTGGTAGGGGCTTGTGGGTGATGTGTGTGTGTGTTTTATATTGTGTTGGGTGTGTGGGAGTGGTGTTAGTATGTGTATCAGGTGTGTGTATTTCGAAGTGACCAATGTTGCTGAGTTTTCTATGTGTGTGTGTATTTTGACCACGGCGGTGTGTACCGCCAATGGAATACCGCGTTTGAAAGACCGCCGCGTGGATTTGTGGGTCGGAATGGTATGGGCGTATTTCTGTTGGCATGACGGTGGAGGTTTGGTCAGCGCCATTTTTTCACTGACCTTTGGTGTGGCGGATTATTGAGGATGTCGGGTTTTCGGCGGTTTGGCAGTTGCGGGTCAGAATGACCGTGGCGGTTTACCGCGGCCGCGGCGGTGTTATGGCGGTCTTCTGACCGGCGGTAAGCGCCTTTTACCGCCGAGGTCAGAATGACCCCCTATGTATCATCCCAAGCCCTGTGGCCAGTCATGTCTAAAGTAAGCCTAGGATAATTTTTTATCACTATAACTCACGGCCTAAGGTAATTATAACTCGCGCCCTTGCCATGCAATGCTAATTACTCCAAATATTGAAAAACAATGGTTACAGGGTCTTTATAGTTAGGTTCTGAATTTACATGCACAAAACAATAGAAATTCAGCTGTTCTAGTTATTTTGGGTAACTACCACTCATGTCCTAAGGTAACTATAACTCACTCCCCCGCCATGCACAGTTTTCTCATCGATGCTGTAGAAGATGTCATGAACGATGTAATATGTGAAGTAATTAGCTGTCCAATCTAACTATAACGTCCCTGTAACCTTTGTTTTTTCAGTGAATTTCTATTTTTTATAACGTTGCGGGGGATGGCCCTATGTCCAACCCCCTGCTGCATCCAGTCCCACCCTGCACACGCCCTTTGGGTGAGTGTGGTTGGGGGTGGCTGCAAGGCCTGGCCTGCGGCCATGCCCTGTGCCCAACCTCCACGTGCTGCCAACCCCACACAGGGTTGGTAGAGTGAGTGTGCGTAAAAACATTTTCCATTGGGCTCTAGATTCGCGGATCAGTGGATCTGGGGCTCTTTAAATCAGGTTAAAACATTTTTTTTGCCATAGAGGGTCCCTCATGGACCCCTTCATCTGACCTATGGGGTCAGGATACCTTTATCCTGACCCCTTATCTCAGTTTTCACTTTTATTTTTCTCCCTTGCACCGAGATAATAAACAAAATGGTGGCTGCAGCTTTTTTTCTCAGGTTGAGGCCAGCCAGTCAGGGCCTTTTTTTAGAGTGTGAATTTGCAAATCTGTTGTGCTGGGTGTGTGAGGGGTCCGCATCCCTAGATATCCAAATTTATTTTTCCTTCATTATCGCTAAAACTACTGAATGGGTTTACTCTGAATCTGTGCACCAAGATCTACCTTCCTGCCAAATGTGGTGTAATTTCTTTCAGCTGTTCATTCTGTAGTCGTGTGTAAACAGTGTAAGGGAAAATGCATGGGGAAAACATGTTTTGTGACCCCCCACCCTTTTTTCTCAGCCCCACTTGATAAATCACCCCAAAACTTTCCAGAAAGCAGCTGAAGTGAGAGAAGTACTAGTTGGAAAATGTCATAAAGATTCGTCAAACGGCGGCAAAGTTATTGGCAAAACAAAAATGCTAGTTTCCCCAGAAGAAGAAGCGTTTTTTGACATGCCCATAACTTTAGCGCTGTTTGTCGGACCTCCACGACATTTTCCAGAAAAGTGTCCTGCAGTGTCATATTGTGCATGGTAAGATTCGGGGGATTGGTCAAGTGGAGACTGAGTAAAAGGGAGATCAAAAATGTTCATTATCCATGTTAATTCCCATAGGGATTTTGAACATGACTACAGCCCGAACCACTGGACAGAATTACACCAAATTTGGCAGAAAGCTAGCTCTCGGTCCAGGTAGTGTGCTTTTCTTGAGTGACCCCTTGGACCCACTAGGGCAAAAAAGTATTTTTTAAATTAAAATTTCTGGCAAAATTCATGGAGGAATCTGCAAATTTGCCAATTTTTTTTTTTTTTAAAGCAAGTTTGACCCCCTGTTCATGCTCCTGCAAGCAGGAAACAGAGGATTGTTCCCACCTGGAAGAAGCAGAAAATAGCTGCTCCCGCTAGGCAGCAGCAAGCCAGTATATCCAGCACCTACCACACAGCGATGGGCCCACCAAGGTGACCACGCAGTTTTGAAGAGTTGTGGCCCAGGGGATAGGATCCCTAAGGCCCGATAATAGCTCAAGGGGACTGCTCCCTATTCCCCATAAAAAATCAGACTAAAAAAAGGCTCAGCGAGGGGGTCCGCATTACCCTGTCCTCTGAATGAAACATTGCACCAATCCACTAGACCCTGGCCCAGCCCCGGAGTGGGGCTTACTTTTAAATAGGGCATTGATGCAGATTGGCAGTAACAACAGAAACAAGCTCTGGCAAAGCCAATAGGTCTCGCCTATACAAGCGTTATTGGCTTTGGCAGTGATTTTGCCATGTTGTACACAAGTGCGACTGCAGTTCAGAATGGCTAAGGGTTAGTGGTGTGGAGTATTGTAGAGTGGAGTGGCGGAGTAGCATGGATTTGTTGGAGTAAAGTGTCAGAGAGGAATCGGGGGAGTAGAGTGCCGTAGAGTTAAGTACAGTGAAGTACAGTCAAGTGGTAAAGAGTGCCATGGAGTGCAGTGTCGTGGAGTCGAGTGGAGTGGAATAGGGTGGAGTAGGTTGGAGTGGTTTGAGATAGTGGCTTGGATTGGATTGGAGTAGATGGTGGTGGATTGAGAGGAGTTGGGTGGTTTAGGCTGCATGAACTGGATGGAGTGGATTGGATTGGAGTGGGGTGGATTAGATTGGCGTGGAGTGAAGTGGATTAGATTGGACTGGAGAGGTGGGTGGATTGGATTGGAGCAGGTGGGACTGGATTAATTGGTGTGTGGTGGATTCGACTGCAGTGAGGTGGATTGGACTACGGTGGGGTGGATTGTATGGGAGTGGGTTGGATTGGAGTGGGGAGGGCTTGATTAGAGTGGGATGGACTGAACTGGGATGGATTGGATTGGGGTAGAGTTGGGTGGATTGGAGTAGACTGGATTAGAGTGGGGTGGATCAGAGTGGAGTGAGGTGGGGTGGGGTAGATTGGAGTGGGGTGGGCTGGATAGATTGGATTGGATTGGAGTGGGATGGACTGAACTGGGGTGGATTGGATTGGGGTAGAGTCAGGTGGATTGGAGTAGACTGGATTAAAGCGGGGTGGATTGGAATGGGGTAGATTGGAGTGGAGTGGATTGGGGTGGGGTGGATTGGAGTGAGGTGGGGTAGGCTGGAGTGGGGTGGATTGGATTGGGGTGGATTGTAGTTGGGTGGGGTGGACTGAAGTGGGGTGTATTGGAGTGGGGAGGGGTGGATTGGGGTGGGGTGGGGTGGACTGGACTGGAGTGAGGTAGATTGTATGGGAGTGGGTTGGACTGGATTGGAGTGGTATGGGCTGGATAGATTGGATTGGATTGGAGTGGACTGAACTGGGGTGGGTTGGATTGGATTGGGTTAAAGTTGGGTGGATCAGAGAAGGTTGGATTAGCATGGAGTGGTGTGGATCGGAGTAGATTGGAATACAGTGGGTTTGGGTGGATTTGAGTGGAGTTGGGTGGACTAGATGGGGTGGATTGTAGTGGAGTGGACTTGGTGGTTTGGTGTGGGGTGGATTGGTGTGGAGTAGATTGGAGTGGGGGAGATTGGAGTGGGGTAGATTGGATTGAGGTGGAGGAATTGGATTGTGTAGGGGTGAATTAAACTAAGTGGGGTGGATTGGACTGGAGTGGGTATTGTGGACGGGAGTAAGATGGGGTGGACTGTAGTGGGGTAGAATGGAATGGGGTGAACTGGAGTGGGATATGGTGGACAGGAGTGGATTGGACTGGAGTGGGTGGATTGGACTGGAGTGGGGTGGATTGGAATGGGGTGGGGTGGGGTGGGGTGGATTGGAGTGGAGTGGGGTTGATTGGAGTGGATGAAGTGTGTTAGTGTGGGTTAGATTGGATTGAGGTGGATTGATGTGGGGTAAGGAGGATTGAAGTTGGTAGGTTGGATTGGAGTGGGGTTGTTTTCTTGGAGTGGGGTGGACTTTTTAGAGTGGAGTGGAATGGATTGCAATGGAGTGGGGTGTATTGGAGTAGGGTGGATTTGATTGGGCTAAAATTGGATTGGGGTGGATTGGATTGTAGTCAGTCCTTTGAAAAATCATAAATAGTTTACTAGACCTGCAGGTCTGGTAACATGAATACTCTACTCGACCTAACTGTAATGTATTGGACCTGTTAACTGGTCTCAAATTGTGTGATCCCAAATATTTTGTTATATGGAGCCACATTTTTCTTCATTATCACATATAAGGGTGCCTTCAAATATGCAAGTTCACCATTTCTGCAGTAAAAAAACTTTTTTTTAGTTTACTAGACTACACGTTTGCTCTATGTCTTATAAGGTTGAGCCCGCATATGGGGTACACATGACCCCAGGCTTGCCTCTTAGTTCACTGATAGCATTGTCATCAGGTCAGGGGCAGGAATATTTCCTCACTTTAAAAAATATACTACTAACGTGTGATGTGGTAGTGCACTGTAATTTACAGACATCACATTTTCCATTTAAATGGCCACAAACATTCCTGCTAACATGCAGTTTTACTGATAAAACTATATAGTGCATAAACAATATTTGGAAATTGCGAGGCAGTAAAAATATTTAACATTTGCACACCACCAAGTAAAGTGTTCTGATTTTTTCCCCTCTATAAAAATCTTTTTTTCACCACACAGAATTACAAATATCTGCAATCATAAGTACTGAAATATATTTTGAAATGTTTTTACAGTTCATGTACAGTTCACTTATTATCTGCTTCAGTGCTGTGTTAAAAAGCCTGAAATCTTACAGCCCATCATTTGACACGCTCTGCACAACATGATTGTCTTCCATTTCACTTTACAAAATCCTCTAATTTCACAGTCAGAGAAGGAACAGTAACTGTAGGAAGACAATCTGACGTTTGACCTCTGTCTGAATGCCGAGCAAATGTGACAAGATAAAAACAAGATTTAAAGACATTTGATTGCTCCTTCATTATTTGAGTGAACAGAACATCTGGTATCTGTCAACCCAGGGTGAGTGTGCCCTAATAATAGCTTGTCCTGATTAAATATGACTTGCCATAGAGAGTGGGCAAGTTGATTTTTCGAGGCCTGTGTAGTGGCCTGAATTTGAGTGGACTGGATTTGAGTATGGCGGATTGTGGTGGACTGGACTAGAGTGAAGTGGGATGGATTGGAGTGGGTGAACTGGATTGGTGTAGGTGGATTGGATTGGAGTGGGGTTGATTGGATTAGAGTGGGTGAATTGTATTGGTGTGGGATGGATTGGATAGGATTGGGGTAGATTGGATTGGAGTTTGGTGGATTGGATTGTAGTAGGGTGGGTAAGGTGATTCACAGTGGGGTGGATTGTATTGGAGTGAGGTGGGGTGGGGTGGATTAAGGTGGACTGGATTGGGCTGGAGTAGGGTGGATGAAGGTAGTTTGGATTGGCATAGGATGGATTGGAATGGGGTGGGTGGATTGGATTGGAGTGTGGTGGATTGGGTTGGAGTGGGGTGAATTGGGTTGTGGTGGACTGGACTAGATTGGAGTGTATTGAGTTGGAGTGGGCTGGGTTGGATTAGACTGAAGGGGGCTCCATTGGATTGGAAGAGTTGGGCTAGATTGGATTGGAGTAGCGGGGATTGGATTGGAGTGGGGTTGATTGGATTGGGGTGGGGTGGATTCGACTAAAGTAGGTTGGGTTGGACTAGAGTGGGGTGGATTGGATTATGGGTGGAGTGAAGTGGAATGGGGTGAGGTGGATTGGATTTGTGGGGTTTAGATTGGATTGGTGTGGGGTGGAATGGAGTAGGGTTGAAGTCGGTAAATTGGGGTGGAGTGGGGTGGATTGGATTGGGGTGAATCTGAGTGGAGCAGACTGTTTTGGATTGGAGTGCGGTGGATTGCAGAGAGGCATATTGCAGGGGGTAGATTGGAGTAAGGAACATTGCTTGGATTGGAATGTGGCAGATTGGAGT
This sequence comes from Pleurodeles waltl, assembly GCF_031143425.1. Lineage (NCBI taxonomy): Eukaryota > Metazoa > Chordata > Amphibia > Caudata > Salamandridae > Pleurodeles > Pleurodeles waltl. The sequence continues at coordinate 1,170,424,613 of NC_090447.1, read as the reverse complement.
GGGGCAGAGCGCTTTGGATTGGAATGGGAAGGATTGGAGTGGGATGGATTGTTTTGGATTGGAGTGGGGCAGATTGTTTTGGATTGGAGTGGGGCAGATTGTTTTGAATTGAAGTGGGGCAGATTGGAGTGGAGTAGATTGTTTTGGATTGGAGTAGGGCAGATTGGAGTGTTGCAGATTGTTTTGGATTGGAGGGGGCAGATTGTTTTGGATTGGAGTGCTCAGATGGGAGTGGGGCAAATTGTGGGGGGGCAGGTTGGAGTGGGGCAGATTGTTCTTGACTTGAGTGGGGAAGATTGTTTTGGATTGAAGTGAGGCAGATTGATTTGGATTACAGTGGGGCGGAATGGGGTGGGGCAGATTGTTGTGGGTTGGAGTGGGGTGGAATGGGGGATTGGAGTGTGGTGGATTGGATTGGGGTGTGTGGTTTGGTTTTGAATGGTTTGGATTTGAGTGGGGTGGATTGGATTGAGTGGGATTGATTGGATTGGGGTCTACTGCATGATTAAGTGTTATTGCATAATTTGGGAAATTACACATTAAAAAAACAATGGAATACTCCACAATTGTAAGGGATATCCCGTCCGCCGTATTACGATCCCTATAGGATATAATGGGAAAGTAATACGGTGGACGGGATATCAGTCACATTTGTGACAGAGTATTCCCCTCCGCCAAGTTCTAAATCAGGCCCTCTGTCACTTTGCAATATCTATAACAAGATAATCATCATCTTTTGAAAACAGCGCCTACAAGCAAATACAAAAGAAAACACGAGTACAAAGTGAGAAAAGAAGAGTTGGCAAACTAAAAGAAAAGTTAACTATAGAAAATAAAACTTTACAATTGTGTTTGCCCTGCTGGGCACATTTTTGCCATTAATTTTTATAGCCGTAATGCTTTGCATATATTGTTTTGTGATTTTGTTTCTATGCCCAGTTGGGCTACAATTAATTTATTCAGAAGGTTGTGGTATATGTTGTTATGTATTGTGCCTTAGTAATCCAATGGAATTCGGGTTCAGGTGTGAGCCGATTATTTTGAGATTTTCCAGATAATCTATGAATTCACAAGCACTAATTACCATTTTTCAGATTCTTACATTGCCCACAGGTTTAACTATAAAATCAGATTGGATGTAGTAGGTTTACTTTGTTTTCTTTCCATACAAGAAGAGTTACATACATTGTATGATGTATAATTATGTTTTATAACCAACATGTTTAATTTTGTGTAAGTAAGAAAAGGTGCAAGATGTTTGTTTTGGTCACTGTTACAGCCGACATGTTTATTTCGAACAAAATGCATTATTGTTTCAAGCACTTGCTTTTATGTTTCCTATTTCCATTGCCCAAGTAGGTAACGTCTGTACTTAAACACTGCAATTGATATGGCGCTTCCTCTAATGTGAACAAGGCCTCCAGAAGCCAAAACGCATCATTGGTGGCATTACAGAAATAAACACAGCATTCATGAGAAGTGTTGGTGTCTGGCTGTTTATTAAAGGTGACCGGAGTTCTCTGATCATATCTATATTTATATATATATATCTATATATATATATCTATATATATATATATATATATATATATATATATATATATATGTATTCACATAAAAAACAAAGGTTACAGGGATGCTGTAGTTAGGTCCTCAATTTTACACACACAAAAGTTATCTCAAGTAACTACACCTCGTGCTCTAAGGTAACTATAACTCACACCTCTGACATGCATAGTTATCTTATTATTAATTTTACTGCTAATTATTAATGATGTCATGTTATGAGTGCTGTAACATCTGGGGTATTTAGCACTGCATGGCGAGGGCACGAATAATAGTTACCTTACGGCACAAGTTTTAGTGACTTGAGATAAACGTAACTATAACTGCTGAATTTCTATGGTTTTGTGCGTGTAAATTCAGAACCTAACTATAATGTCACTGTAACTTTTGTTTTTTTTAAGGGAATCTTTATGTTTTTTAAATACTATTTCCTAACTATAACATCCTTGTAACCTGTTTTTTCAGTGAATTTCTATGTTTTTTTAACATTAAATAATTTAAATTACTTTACATTAATCCAGCCTCTGACGCAGGTGGATTACCCCCCTACATACACCCAACCTTGCGCAAAGCACAGCCTTTGGCTGTGCTTGGCTGGGTTGGTCGCAGGGCCTGGCCTGCGGCCAACCACCTATAAATACCCAACCATGCACAGCCTTCAGCTGCACGTGGCAGGGAGTGGTCCAAGGGCATGGTCTGCAGCCCGGCCCTGCTGCCTACCCTCTATACTGCCCAACTCACCTTTAAGTGGGTGTATGAGTCTCTAAGTGGGCCTGTGAGTGTTTGAGTCAGGCTGAGTGGGTCTGTAAGTGACTGCATAAGCCTCTGAGTGCATCTGTGAGTGTGTAGGAGAGTATGAGTGCATCTGTGAGTGAATGAATTAGTGTCTGAGTGAGTGTGATTTTTTTTTTTCACCGATATTCAGGAATACTCGCAACGTTACCTGGGGCCATGCTGAGCATTGTGATGCATTCACGGATATCACACATGAAAAAAAAAAACATTTTTTCGACATGTTGAACACATGAAGTTTTACACAAACATCTCTATATGCCACCCATGGGGTCAGGGTACCTCTACCCTGATCCCTACTACTAATTGTGATATTTATTTTCAGCCCCAGGGACTGTGTCCCATAACTTAAAATGGTGGCCCCAACTTTTGACTCAGGTTGCGGCCACCCAATCGCAGCATTACTTTTGGCACGCACATTTGTGATTCGCTGCAAATTTGTTGGAAATTATTTGCACAACTAGATATACAAATATAATATCTCTAAATCTACTGAGACGGATTTACACCAAACAACGAAAAAAGCATGCTTTCTGGACCAAGAGCTACCTTCCTAACAAATTTGGTGCAATTCCATTCAGTGGTTCACACTTTTTTTTACCCCCCTTTTTCTTGGCCTCTGCTTGATGGATCACCTTAAAACTTTCCATGTACAACAAGACCCTAGAGGACACATTTTTCAGAAAATGTTATGAAGATTCGACAATCTGCACCATAGATATAGCCAAGTCTAAAAAGCTTTTCCTATGGAATAAAATTTGTAGACCTCACATTAATACTGTTTAAATATCTGATAGCCATGTCCTGGAAGGCACCCCAATCACCTGTGATTGATAGCTGGCTGCAAGTGACCTCATGCTGGGCCGCGGCAGAGGCTAGAGCTCTGGTACATGAGCATAGGCTCCGGGGAGGGGGTCCACACTATGGGACACGTTCCTGCTGAATCTATCGGATAAACTGAACTCCCACACCACAGGTGTAACCTCTCTGGGTGTATTCACGAACGATGAGCATGAAATTTGATAAAATGTTAACTGTTATATATTTAGATTAATAGAATGTGAAATGCAATGTAACGCTGCTAATGTTTTCTGAAATAGACATGAAAAAATACATTTCGGTTCGAATAATTTTAAATGATACGATCGTGTGATAGATATAAATTGTAAACAAAGATGGCATCCAACAGGCCGAAAAAGGCAGAAATGACGAAACACGTTCCTGTTGTCTTTTCTAAATAAACTATATTGAAGATACGCCTTGGAGTGCTGAGCCTCTATTTTATTGAAAGAGGAAAGTGGAAATTCATGAACGCAGTGGCGCGCGTTAGGTGTTAAGCACCACCGGCGCTTAGGTGCGAAGCGACCATGCCAAATCCGTACATATATATGTACATATATATATATATATATATATATATATATATATATATATATATATATATATATATATATATAGAGAGAGAGAGAGAGAGAGAGAGAGAGAGGGGCTCTAGGATTCTTGTTCTAGGAGGTCCATAAACAAGGATAGGTGGGCCAAGAAGATGAACTGGAAGTGGACAAAAACAACAAAGTATTGCAGAGATCTGATATTTTACTTACTGACATCTGTTGACTTTTGACATTTTAACACAATGGCTACCAGCCAAACATATTTCGCTATCACTGCTGCGTTTTGGGCTTTGTGGAAGGGGAGGGATGCAGCATGCAGATAGTCTACAGCATGTTCCTGGTCATGTACAGCAGCATAAACAGACCTGCTGCCACACATGTCCCTTTGCAGCTTTTCATGTTTTTAAAGAAATTGGCAGCTTTGCACTTTGAAAAGCATTGATATTTAAAAATGCGGCGCAGTAAGCCCTATGACTACTTTACACACCCTTATCTAGTACCATAATGCAGACTTTGCCATTAATTATCATCTCTGTCTATGCACACGCTCTCTAAAAAACACAGCTAAAAACTGTGGTATGTTTTTGAAAAATGTGCAAAACCGATGAAACTCACCAGTTACAGTAGCCATTGCACACAATACAGGTCATAACTTATGTTGCTCTTCATGCTCAAAGCTCATTCTCTACTGAGCCTGGATTGTTCCCCCATCTTTTTTTAAGCCCTCTAAGTTTTTTCTCACATATTGCTTTTTTGGCCATTCTTGCCTCTAGTAGCCTTAAACTGTCAAAAAAATCTGTGAACTTCGCACTTGTATAGCGCACTACTCACCCGTTAGGGTCTCAAGGCACTGTACGCATACCGCTGTGGAACCCCTCCTGGCTTTTTCCTGTGAGGCACCCACTCCTGGACAGCCCCAGGGTGAAGCCAGGCATCCAAGCGCTGTGGGGGCCATTGTGGAGATTAAGCAAGCTATTGCCCAGAGTTACAGAGTGGAACCCATTAATTAGATTAGGCACCGAGGTGAGAATTATCTGGTCCAAGGGAATTGAGCCCAAGAACCGCCGAGGTGGGAATGGAACGCTGGTCCCGGGCCAGATCTCTGCATCAGGGTCTGCCGCTCTAACCATTGTGCCACAGTTCTCCACCTTGCTGCTAGGGCTGACACTTGAAGCATTTGCAACTCCCCCCTAACAAAATAATTAACAATGTGCTTGAGCTGCTAGCATTGTTGCCCGGGTTATTGTAGCATGTATTTGGTTTGTGTTAGAAATGGGGTCTTTGGTTGACAGTCAGGTTACCCCCTGTTCAAGCAAGGACCCTCACTCTAGTTAGGATAAAAGAGAATAACCCTCAGCTACCCCTGCTTACCCCCTTGGTAGCTTGGCAGAGCAGTAGGCTTAACCTCAGAGTGCTGGGCGTAAAGTATTTGTACCAACACACACAGTAACTTAATGAAGACACTACAAAATGACACAACACCAGTTTAGAAAAAATAGGAAATATTTATCTAGACAAAACAAGACCAAAACGACAAAAATCCAACATACACAAGTCAAGTTATGATTTTTTAAAGGTTTAAAAATAAAAAGAGTCTTTAGGTAGTTGTAACAACACACTAGCGCTGCTAGCGTGAAAATGTACCTGGTTTGCGGCAAAAATAACCCCGCACGGGCGGTGTGCGTCGAAAATAACCCTGCACGGGTATGTGCGTCGAAAACAGCTCGGCACGGCGAGGCGCGTCGAAAAAGCCAGCCACGCGACGGTCCGAAAGTCCCGCGGCGCTGGTTGCGATCTCTCAGCCTTCGTCAGCGATGCTGCGCGTCGTTTCTCCTGCTCCGGGCGTCGATTCTCCGGTCGCGTTTCCTGCGGCGTCGTTTCTCAGCTGCGGAGCCGGCGTCGCGTCGTTTTCTCAGCCGCGATCGGATTCGCGTCGATCTTTTCTCCGCACGGTGCTCGGTGCGTGTATTTTTGTCCTTAGGCTGCCAGCCTCTCCTTTCAGGGTCCCAGGAACTGGAAGGGCACCACAGAGCAGAGTAGGGGTCTCTCCAGAGACTCCAGGTGCTGGCAGGAAGAAGTCTTTGCTATCCCTGAGACTTCAATAACAGGAGGCAAGCTCTACATCAAGCCCTTGGAGATTTCTTCTTCAAGATGGAAGGCACACAAAGTCCAGTCTTTGCCCTCTTACTCTGGCAGAAGCAGCACTGCAGGAAAGCTCCACAAAGCACAGTCACAGGCAGGGCAGCACTTGTTCCTCAGCGATCAGCTCTTCTCCAGGCAGAGGTTCCCCTTGATTCCAGAAGTGTTTCTAAAGTTTGTAAGTTTGGATGCCCTTCTTATACCCATTTTAGTCTTTGAAGTCACCTTCCTTCAAAGGGGACTCACACCTTCTTGTGAAATCCTGCCTTGCCCAGGCAAGGCCTCAGACACACACCAGGGGGCTGGAGACAGCATTGTCAGAGGCAGGCACAGTCCTTTCAGATGAGAGTGACCACTCCACCCCTCCCTCCTAGCAGAGATGGCTAATCAGGAAATGCAGATCACACCCCAGCTCCCTTTGTGTCACTGTCTGGTGTGAGGTGAAAAACAACCCAACTGTCAACTGACCCAGACAGGGAATCCACAAACAAGGCAGAGTCTCAGAATGGTTTAAGCAAGAAAATGCTCACTTTCTAAAAGTGGCATTTCCAAACTCACAATCTCAAAATCAACTTTACTAAAAGATGCATTTTTAAATTGTGAGTTCAGGGATCCCAAACTCCACCTGTCCATCTCTTCTCTAGGGGAATCTACACTTTAATCATATTTAAAGGTAGCCCCCATATTATCCTATGAGAGAGACAGACCTTGCAACAGTGAAAACGAAATTGGCAGTATTTCACTGTCAGGACATATAAACCACAATACTATATGTCCTACCTTATCCATACACTGCACCCTGCCCTTGGGGCTACCTAGGGCATATCTTAGGGGTGCCTTACATGTAAGGAAAGGGAAGGTTTAGGCCTGGCAAGTGGGTACACTTGCCAAGTCGAATTTACAGTGTAAGAATACACATGCAGACACTGCAGTGGCAGGTCTGAGACATGATTACAGAGCTACTTATGTGGGTGGCACAACCAGTGCTGCAGGCCCACTAGTAGCATTTGATTTACAGGCCCTGGCACCTCTAGTGCACATTACTAGGGACTTACTAGTAATTCAAATATGCCAATCATGGATGAACCACTTACATACAATTTAAACAGGAGCACTTGCACTTTAGCACTGGTTAGCAGTGGTAAAGTGCCCAGAGTAACAAAAACAGCAAAATCAGAGTCCAGCACACATCAACAACCTGGGGAACAGAGGCAAAAAGTTAAGGGAGACCACGCCAAGGATGAAAAGTCTAACACGTGTCCCCCCCAGCTAAAAGTGGGGAGCAACTACCCAACCTCATGGGAGTTCTCATCACTAAGGCGGAAGAACCTGGACAGACCATCAGCATTGGCGTGTTCTGTACCGGGTCGATGTTCCACCGTAAAGTCCATCCCCTGTAGGGAAATGGACCACCTCAACAGTTTTGGGTTCTCACCCCTCATCTGCATTAACCATCTGAGGGGTCTGTGGTCGGTCTGAACTCGGAAGTGAGTCCCAAACAAGTAGGGTCTTAGCTTCTTCAGTGCCCAGACCACAGCAAACGCTTCACGTTCTATGGCACTCCACCTACGTTCCCTGGGTAGTAACCTCCTGCTAATGAAGGCTACAGGTTGATCTAGGCCCTCTTCATTCAGCTGTGAGAGTACTGCTCCAATACCATGCTCTGAGGCGTCTGTCTGTACAACAAACTCCGTGGAGTAGTCAGGTGCCTTCAGCACCGGTGCTGTGCACATGGCAGCCTTCAGGGCATCAAAAGCGTTCTGGCAAGCCTCTGTCCAGATCACTTTCTTGGGTTGCTTCTTAGAAGTCAACTCAGTTAAGGGGGTAACAATGGTACCATATCCCTTAACGAACCTCCGATAGTATCCTGTGAGACCTAAAAAGGCTCTCACTTCAGTCTGGGTCTTGGGAGGCTCCCAAGCCAGAATCGTGTCAATCTTAGGCTGTAGGGGTGCCACCTGGCCACTCCCCACCTGGTGTCCTAAGTACACAACAGAACCCTGCCCTATTTGGCACTTGCTCGCCTTAATAGTGAGGCCTGCCTTCTGCAGGGCCTCTAACACTCTCCAGAGGTGTTGCAGGTGTTCCTCCCATGTGGAACTAAACACAGCAATGTCATCCAGGTAGGCGGCACTGAACTCATCCAGTCCTGCCAACACCTGGTTGACCAACCTCTGAAAGGTGGCAGGGGCATTCTTCATCCCAAAGGGCATCACATTGAAGTGGAAGTGCCCATCGGGGGTAGAGAATGCTGACCTCTCCTTTGCCCCTTCAGTTAAGGCAATCTGCCAGTACCCAGATGTTAAATCAAACGTACTGAGGTACTGGGCAGCTCCTAACCGATCAATGAGCTCATCAGCTCGGGGGATGGGGTGTGCGTCAGTCTTGCTGACCGCATTGAGACCCCGGTAGTCCACTCAGAACCTAAGTTCTGGAGTGGCACCAGGAGCAGTAGCCTTTGGGACCAAGACCACTGGGCTGGCCCAAGGACTGCTGGAGTGCTCAATAACCCTTAGGGCTAACATTTTGGAGACTTCCTCCTTAATGCAAGCCCTCACCCTGTCAGTCACCCTGTAAACCTTATGTTTAACAGGTGTACTGTCCCCAGTGTCCACATCATGTGTGCACAGGTGTGTGACTCCTGGGATCAGGGAAAACAGTGAGGCGAACTGTCCCAGCACGTGGCGACAGTCCCTCTGCTGTTCCTCAGTCAGGGAGGGGGAGAGGATCACTCCCTCCACAGACCCATCTTTCTCTCCTGCAGACAGGAGGTCAGGAAGAGGCTCACTCTCTTCCTCCACCCCGTCATCTGTCGCTAGGAGCATGGATAGCTCAGTTCGCTCAAAGTGTGGTTTGAGGCGGTTGACATGTAGGACCCTCAAGGGGTTCCTGGGGGATTGCAAGTCTACCAGATAGGTGACCTCGCTCTTTCTTTCCACCACCTCAAAAGGCCCAGTCCACTTATCTTGGAGAGCCCTAGGCTCTACTGGTGCCATGACCCACACTTTTTGTCCAGGCTGAAACTCAACCAGAGTGGCATTCTGGTCGTACCACCGTTTCATGTCCTCCTGGCTTGCTTCCAGGTTCTCCTGAGCGAGACGCCTGAAGCGGGCAGTCTGGTTTCTTAGTGCCAGCATGTAGCTAAATACATCCTGGGGTGGTTTACTAGGAGCTTTCTCCAAAGCCTCCTTCACCAGACTGAGCGGTCCCCTCACAGGGTGGCCATAGATGAGCTCAAAGGGGCTAAAGCCAAGTCCCTTTTGAGGCACCTCCCTGTAAGCGAACAGAAGGCATGGCAAGAGGACGTCCCACTTACGCCTCAAGGGCTCTGACAGGCCCTGAATCATGCCTTTCAAGGTGCGGTTGAATCTCTCAACCAGACCATTACTTTGGGGGTGGTAAGGGGTGGTGAACTTGTAGGTTACCCCACACACCTTCCACAGAGACTTCATATAAGTGGATATGAAGTTTGTACCCCTATCAGATACTACCTCCTTGGGGAACCCCATGCGGGTAAAAACCCCCATCAAGGCACGTCCCACCACGGGGGCGGTGACCGTCCTTAGAGGAATAGCTTCTGGGTACCGTGTGGCATGGTCCACCAAGACCAGGATGAACCTGTTGCCCATGGCTGTCTTGGGATCCAGAGGCCCCACAATGTCAATTCCTACCCTTTCAAAGGGAGTACTGACTACCGGTAAAGGTTGGAGGGGAGCTTTGCATTTCCCCCCACTCTTGCCACTTGCCTGACAAGTCTGACAAGATCTACAATAAGCAGCTGACTGCTTGTTCATCAAGGGCCAGTAAAAGTGGGAGACAAGCCTCTTATAGGTCTTGTCCTGCCCTAGATGTCCTGCCAAAGGCACATCATGAGCCAAACCCAGTAGGAAGGTCCTGAAGCCCTGGGGTACCACCAGCATACGAGCTGACCCCGGCTCAGGAACCTTAGGCTCACTATACAGGAGGCCATCCTCCCAATAAATCAGGTGAGTACCTGGCGCCCCGCCAGCCGCCTGGGCTGCAGCCTGCTGCCGCAGTCCCTCAAGAGTAGGGCATTCCTTCTGTGCTGTGCAGAATACTTCCCTGGTGGGTCCCCCTTCCTGCTGCCACTGCGACAGCTCAGGGACCTCCCCCAGTTCAGCCACCTGTTCCCCTGTAGGTTCCGGGGCATCACCCTCAGGCTCTGCCTCCTCCCGGACCGTGGGAACTTCTGGGGCGGGTTTCCCGCGCCTCCTGCCTTTCCTCTTCTTGGCGGTCCCCTGGGCCACTGTTTCAGGCTCCAGGGGCTCTTGACTACCCTGATTGGCTGCCATAGACCGGGTGGATACGCATACCCACCCAGGCAGACCCAACATCTCCAAGTGAGACCTGTGTTCCACCTCCTTCCAAGGGGAATCTTCCAGGTCGTTGCCTAGCAAACAATCAACAGGCATGGTTGGACTCACAGCTACTTTCCAGGAACCTGAGACCCCCCCCATTCAAAGGGAACCTGCGCCACTCTGCAGAGGCGCTCAGAGTTGTCTACTGCAACTACTTGGTGAAGTACCCGGGGATCAATCTGCTCTTCAGACACCAGGTGACTCCTCACTGTAGTCACACTGGCTCCTGTGTCTCTCAGAGCCTCCACCCTCTGTCCATTGATGGTCACCCATTGCCTGTACTTCTTAGTGTTATCAGGCACTAGGTTTCTCTGGACCATCTCACTGTCCCCTAGTGAGACAAGGGTCATTTCTGCTGGTTCCCACCCACCTGAAACCAACTCCTCCCCAAGCGCTACACTGGCCAAACCCTGGGACGGCGCACCAGTGGGTGCCGGTGTACTTTTGGGGCATTTGGGGTCCCCCCTCACATGACCCACCTGGTCACATGAATAGCACTTACGTAGGGGACCACCTGCCATTGGCTTCCCTTTGGAGAACCATGGCCTCTTTTCACTGGGGGGTTGGGAATCCTTACCCTGGGAATCAGTTTGGGGCCCTTTAGAGAACTCATCCTGTTTGCCCTTACCCCCCCCTTTCTTCTGAGAGGGACCCTGCCCACCCTTGGCGTGGTCTCCCCCATACCTCTTTTGGACCCTGGTGCTCTCCCAGCGGTCCGCTTCCTGTGCAAGCTTCCTGGGGTCAGTCAGCTTGCTGTCAATGAGGTGCTGGCGCAGCTCTGGAAAACATAAACTGTACAAGTGCTCCCAAGCAATTAAATTGTAAAGCCCCTCATACGTGTTTACCTTACTGCCCTTCACCCAACCATCCAGTGACCTGCAACAAGAATCAACACATTCCAACCATGTTTGGGATTCCTTTCTCTTGTAGGATCTAAACTTCTCTTTGTACTGCTCAGGGGTGAGACCATACCTGGTAAGTAAGGCCTCCTTCATGGCAGGGTAGGTGAGACTCTGAGCATCCCCTAAGGCCGTCAGTGTGTCCCTCCCCTCTGCCTCAAAATGCTTCCACAGGGCTGCCCCCCAATGAGCTTCAGGGACCAGGTTCATGTGGAGAGCTGACTCATAACCCTTGAACCACAAGTAGATATCATCCTCCCTCTTATAATCCCTCACAAGGTCTTTTGGGATGTGTACCCTTCTCTCAGGCTGCACTGTAGAATTGCTGCCACCATCCCTACTGGACTGGTTTCTATGATCTATCTCTTTCAAGCTAAGCTCATGAGCCATTGTTATCTTCTTCTCCTCAAGGGCTAGCCTTCTCTGCTCCAATTGGTACTCCCTTTCTGCCTGTCTGTCCTGTAACTCTTCAGGTGTCAGACCCTTGGAGGATACACTGCTACTTGCCCTAGAGATTCTCCCCTGAGACATAGCAGGCCCACCCACTACATCAGTGTGAGTGACTTGCAACTCCTCTTCCCCCTCTGGCTCCTCATCTGTGTGCCCCTCAGCTGCTTTGGCTGTCACCCAGGCCCTCAGCGCCTTTTGCAGCTCATCCTTCTTGGATGAGCTCTTAATGGGACAGCCAACATTACTACAAAACTGCTTCAACTGAGCCACCTTGTAGCTCTCCAATTTCTCCAAGTCAAAAGCAGCTTCAGCTAGGGCATCTCCAGACTGAGACATGATGAGAGGTTAAAAAAAATATGCACAGTTCCAAAAACAGAAAAGCAAGTTCTCAAATGAAGTTTCAGCAAAGTCAATCCCGGGATCAGCGAAAAAAAAGAAACTGAATGCAGAGAAAAACAGTCCAAGTAAAAAACAAAAATCACAAGACTAGTAGTATGTGGTCACGTAGTGGTCTGAGATCAAAACAGTAGTGTACACTTAATTACTGTATGTCAAGTACAAATACAAGTCCAAATCCCGACCGCTGGTCACCAATGTTAGAAATGGGGTCTTTGGTTGACAGTCAGGTTACCCCCTGTTCAAGCAAGGACCCTCACTCTAGTTAGGATAAAAGAGAATCACCCTCAGCTACCCCTGCTTACCCCCTTGGTAGCTTGGCAGAGCAGTAGGCTTAACCTCAGAGTGCTGGGCGTAAAGTATTTGTACCAACACACACAGTAACTTAATGAAGACACTACAAAATGACACAACACCAGTTTAGAAAAAATAGGAAATATTTATCTAGACAAAACAAGACCAAAACGACAAAAATCCAACATACACAAGTCAAGTTATGATTTTTTAAAGGTTTAAAAATAAAAAGAGTCTTTAGGTAGTTGTAACAACACACTAGCGCTGCTAGCGTGAAAATGTACCTGGTTTGCGGCAAAAATAACCCCGCACGGGCGGTGTGCGTCGAAAATAACCCTGCACGGGTATGTGCGTCGAAAACAGCTCGGCACGGCGAGGCGCGTCGAAAAAGCCAGCCACGCGACGGTCCGAAAGTCCCGCGGCGCTGGTTGCGATCTCTCAGCCTTCGTCAGCGATGCTGCGCGTCGTTTCTCCTGCTCCGGGCGTCGATTCTCCGGTCGCGTTTCCTGCGGCGTCGTTTCTCAGCTGCGGAGCCGGCGTCGCGTCGTTTTCTCAGCCGCGATCGGATTCGCGTCGATCTTTTCTCCGCACGGTGCTCGGTGCGTGTATTTTTGTCCTTAGGCTGCCAGCCTCTCCTTTCAGGGTCCCAGGAACTGGAAGGGCACCACAGAGCAGAGTAGGGGTCTCTCCAGAGACTCCAGGTGCTGGCAGGAAGAAGTCTTTGCTATCCCTGAGACTTCAATAACAGGAGGCAAGCTCTACATCAAGCCCTTGGAGATTTCTTCTTCAAGATGGAAGGCACACAAAGTCCAGTCTTTGCCCTCTTACTCTGGCAGAAGCAGCACTGCAGGAAAGCTCCACAAAGCACAGTCACAGGCAGGGCAGCACTTGTTCCTCAGCGATCAGCTCTTCTCCAGGCAGAGGTTCCCCTTGATTCCAGAAGTGTTTCTAAAGTTTGTAAGTTTGGATGCCCTTCTTATACCCATTTTAGTCTTTGAAGTCACCTTCCTTCAAAGGGGACTCACACCTTCTTGTGAAATCCTGCCTTGCCCAGGCAAGGCCTCAGACACACACCAGGGGGCTGGAGACAGCATTGTCAGAGGCAGGCACAGTCCTTTCAGATGAGAGTGACCACTCCACCCCTCCCTCCTAGCAGAGATGGCTAATCAGGAAATGCAGATCACACCCCAGCTCCCTTTGTGTCACTGTCTGGTGTGAGGTGAAAAACAACCCAACTGTCAACTGACCCAGACAGGGAATCCACAAACAAGGCAGAGTCTCAGAATGGTTTAAGCAAGAAAATGCTCACTTTCTAAAAGTGGCATTTCCAAACTCACAATCTCAAAATCAACTTTACTAAAAGATGCATTTTTAAATTGTGAGTTCAGGGATCCCAAACTCCACCTGTCCATCTCTTCTCTAGGGGAATCTACACTTTAATCATATTTAAAGGTAGCCCCCATATTATCCTATGAGAGAGACAGACCTTGCAACAGTGAAAACGAAATTGGCAGTATTTCACTGTCAGGACATATAAACCACAATACTATATGTCCTACCTTATCCATACACTGCACCCTGCCCTTGGGGCTACCTAGGGCATATCTTAGGGGTGCCTTACATGTAAGGAAAGGGAAGGTTTAGGCCTGGCAAGTGGGTACACTTGCCAAGTCGAATTTACAGTGTAAGAATACACATGCAGACACTGCAGTGGCAGGTCTGAGACATGATTACAGAGCTACTTATGTGGGTGGCACAACCAGTGCTGCAGGCCCACTAGTAGCATTTGATTTACAGGCCCTGGCACCTCTAGTGCACATTACTAGGGACTTACTAGTAATTCAAATATGCCAATCATGGATGAACCACTTACATACAATTTAAACAGGAGCACTTGCACTTTAGCACTGGTTAGCAGTGGTAAAGTGCCCAGAGTAACAAAAACAGCAAAATCAGAGTCCAGCACACATCAACAACCTGGGGAACAGAGGCAAAAAGTTAAGGGAGACCACGCCAAGGATGAAAAGTCTAACAGTTTGCAAATGTGTAAATTGTACCTAACAGGTACCAAGTGATAAAAGAAGCTTTATTCATTCAGGAAAACAATACTGTAATGCCCTATACTGAAGAAACATACTCAGCCTAGACATCATTATACTGTGCACTACAGAGCTCAGCTTAGCCACTTATTCAATACGAAGTCTTCAATATTAATTAAGAGCTTTAGCTGCTGTAAAAATAGTTTATTGTTTCAGTTAATTAAAACCACAATAATCTTTGCACCTTCAAAGTACGAATATCATCAGAATATTAAAAAATACAATGACATAAAATTCAAAATTTGAACGTAAAAATTACCTGTAAAATATTATTTAAAACAGCCCAGATATGAACATGCATTTACTATGATGCTTTGAGACGAAGGGTGCCTGCTTCTACTGTTAAGTCCACACTAAGGAGCCCATCTACAGGGCTCATACAGCCTAATACCATCTACCAGCAGGTGCCTCACTGAGGATACGGTCACATGCAATCAAATACTATATCAATTTACAATTGATCTGAGGACCTGACGGATAAAGAACATTAATTATAGCTGTCCTACAGGTCCTAAAGACTTGAATGTTAAAGGCCTCTTTCAATAATGTAACCCTTGAATGTTTTAACAGTGGGCAAATACAGACCAAATTAATGATGTCCTCCTTACTAGCTTCACACAGCCTGTATGACTTTGAGCCAGAATATTTCCACAAAGGCTGGTCAGCCAGAGACCGTAAAGTGCCATAACGAGTTGCCATCCTTTTTTCTTTTTTAAAATGTGACAAAAAAGTTGTTTATCTAGATATGCTGCCTGCTGTAAGCTCCTATATGACTGCAGAACCTTTCAGGCATGAATACGGGTTGCAAATGTTTGGTTATCAGTTAGGAAGGAGTGCATTTTTGCTGCTTCATTTAATACTTGCCAAAATGTATGATGAGATAATTTGAAATTCCATAAATCTGTTGCACTTGCTGCCAGTGCAAAGTGCAGAAATGCTTAGGATCCAACTCCACTGACTGTCACAGGGCGTTAAGTAATACTTGATCTTGACTTGCACCTACCTTATGCCACACTTTTATAGTGGAAAACCTTTTCCCCCAGATTTGATTCACAAGGCTGAACTCCAAGCGGAGCTTCATAGTTGAGGCATTCATGTGTGCCCTGATTTGAAGTTTGTCCAGAAGCAAGGCATCCATTCCATGGATGACCACACTGGCATTTGTGCTTGATGGCAAGAGTTTTGCTGAAATAGCCATAAGAGGCTTGAATGGAGGACTAGCTGGATATGTATTTCCTTTCTTTTCAATGTACTGTTCATGGGCCTTGAAGGTTAACATATTGTCTATGTGCAGCCCTTAGTACGTACAACAGTTAACTTCCTCTTGGCTCGTAACACTAAGCCTGACTCTTAGTAATAAGCCAAGGTTGCTCTGTTTTTTCCATATTCATTTCTAATTTGTTGAGTTTAGCATAATCTTCAAGTTCTGAACATAGTCTTTGCAGACCCACTCTTGTTTGATTAAGTAAAACAATGTCATCGCACTAAGAGAGATGGGTCAGTCTTAAGTGGCCCAATCACAGGGAATGGGAATTAACCTGATCAAGTGTGGGAGATAAATCGGCTACAAACAGATTAAACAGATGCAGGGCTAACACACTCCCTTGCTTTAGGCCAACTTCCATGGGAATTTTCCTCAACAGCCTAGTACCATCAGCCAATCTGACTTGAATCCAAGTACACAAATATAACTTCTCAATAGCTCATAGGATTATTGATGGAAGCCCCACATTCTTAACTTTTTCCATAAGAGGATCCGGTCCTCCTGGTCAAAATTTGCTTTGAAGTCACTAAAATATAGATGCAGCTTGTTCTTTGATTGCTTGCATTTGTCAGCTATTGATGCTACTGCTAAGATGTTAGTAGTGGTACTGAATCCTTTACAAAACACGGTCTGATTGACAGGGATTAGATCTTTTGAGGCTGACAATTTTACCAGTTCTTCTGAAGCTAAAGAGGCGTAGTACTTTGCCTCTGCATCAATAAGTGCAATTAGTCTGTAGTTTTCCAGGTTCGAGCGAGCTCCACCCTTGAAAATCGGGCTTATTATAGACGCTCTCCAATTTCTAGGGATTATAGAAGTTAGTGCCACTTCGCTACAAAGAGCTGATAAATGTCGGACCGAATAATCAGGGTTGTGTTTGTAAAGGGCATGCGGAATACCATTTTGGCTCGGCAGACCGGCCTTGCAACCAGCTTTTATCACGTTTGCCACATCTGTTGCTGCATAGAAGTTAACTGCTAAATTGGCCTGGGCATCAGCAGGGCATGCACCAGTAGGAGACCCCCCCCATTTTGAGCAATGACAGTGTCCTTAATTTCCCTTTCTTGGGTAACGCACCTCCATGCTTTATTGTGAGTTACCATGTGTGAGCTGTTGGAAAATGATTTTCTTAAATGGGATACACAGACTTTCTTGGATATACTTGAGGAATTTATTGTCACTACGTCTTGTTGATGCTGTTAACTCTTATCCAGAGTGCCCTAGAGTTTGATAGTTTAGCGTTGAAGAGTAACTTCGCCCAAAAGGCATTGTATTTCTCTTTTTGATCCGCCCAAAATTGTTTCTTATACCGCTTCTTCAAATCTCTCTTATTTTTCCCCATACTATGGATGTAGCTGGAAATCTACTTACATGCCGATCCAATCTTCGGAGAACTTTTTATTGGGCTTGGCACTTAGATGTTAATCCCCCAAACCCTTTAGCCACTCACCTGTCGAATTACCTTGCTAGGGAGGGAGCAGATAACAAGCAAGACGAGAAGAATGACCATGCTGCAATATTTGTGGTATGCTGTGTGCAGCTGGCCTCTATTATTTCTTTTGCCTTGTGGGGCAGTCTCAGAAGTGAATGGTTGGTCCCTCTCAGCCGCTTTAAGTTGGTGGTGCACTAGGAACCAACTTCAGGAGGTGCATGCTCATGTCTGGATGGATATACACTTGGCTCCAGATGCTGTATCATGTAGTCACTACTTGTGGTATATCTGACTGTGGACTTCTTCACAAGCGTTAGTAATGGGAGCGAGAGAATGGTATAGTCTATTATTGACCTGGAATTTGCACTATAGTAGAAGCACCTAGGCAGCCTACCCTCTACTGTTTTACCGTTGATCACTCTTAATCCCAGCTACTCCAAGGCAATAACTAACTCCTGACCAATATGGTCACTGCGTTTATTCGGATGATCTGCTTGTGATTCAACAGCCCATAAGTCTTTCTTAACTGCCAAAAGCTTCTCATCTGCAGGTGTGAAGATTAAGTTGCCATTGAAATCACCAGTAAGAATTATTTCGCCCTTCGCGTTTGCAAGTTTTATATCTGTTATAATAGATATTAACTTTTTGAATAGCACCCTTTTTTAGATGCAGTAGGATGGACATATACATTAAACAACAGCATTCTTTTTGAGAGATTGTTGTGGCTCATGCTGAATTTAATTATTTGTAAATCAGGTGGCAGAAATAATAAATGCTCTGAGTTGACATCTAAGGCTGTTGACACATAGACTGCCAGGCCCACCTATTGGTGTACCAAATCTATGTAATTTTCTGGCCTCAGCATGATGTAATGTAAAAGCTGGCAGCTAGAGAGGCTCAATTTGCCAGGTTTCTAGTAGGGAGATTATATCATATTTGCCCCATTGCGTGCAGAATCCCCATTATAAAGATTATTTTTCAGTCCTGTAATGTTCCAAGAAAGAATATTAAGTGATGTCCTTGTGGGCAACTTCGTTCTCTCTTGGGGTAGTCACTTATGTGCCGGGGCATTTAAGATGGATGCTAGCCAGCACCATTCGTCCGTATTCTCCACGTTTGGCTGGGTTTTATTTTGTTGCATATTTAAACCTGGTGGGCCACATGCACTGTGTAGCACTGAGTAAACTGGTTTTGGTCCTGTTTTACCGATCGGAACACTGATGGAAGTTAGCAAAGGCGCGGCATAGCGAGATTTGATAGGTTTAAAAAGTTATACCCCATACATCAAATTGCTGGCTTGCTTTGAATATTAAAGCTGCTGTCTCTTCCGATCGCCGGATAGAAGAAGCCTGTTCAGACTGTCGGCTATCAGCTTGAGAAAGAAATGTAATTGCTAGCAGGTGTGAGGACTTTAAATGCTCCAGCATAGGTATTACCACCAGCAACCTCAAGATGTTGCCTCTATTGAGGATATCCTGGGGTCCTTGCAAGATATATTGTGGGGTTAAAACCACATGATGACCATTAGACAAGTAGTTGCTGTTATAGTAGAAGGGTAAGATGAAATATCAGAGCCAGCCTTGATTATATTTTCCTCTTTTTCGTTCATCACTGGCTTATTGCAGAGATGAGAGGCCATTGCAGTGCTGTGAACCATAGCAGAATGGCTTGAGGATGTTTGGCCATTTATTTGCACTGATCTTCCTCCGCTGTCCGATGTTATACTTAATAACACACCACAATTTGGTGAGATTTTGAGATGTCGCAGGGGCTTTTTTGCTATCTGGGATTCTAACCCATCTGATTCTTGCAATAGGATATGGCCTGGGAAAACGTACGCTTCACCATATCCTGGAGGTTCTGATCCGAGCCAGGCTGCATGCAAACTCTTTTCGGTCGTTCCTCGAGATATCGGCTGTACCTGCTGGTATGTGTTATGAATTCAGAGAATCCAAGGAGTCCCCGAATGTGCCGTGGTCTTCCTGCACCGCATGTTCGACATCTTTTTCTGTCATTTGTAGGAGTCTATAGTGACAGAATGTTGTTGATCCCGCTTAAGCTCAACAATCGGACATTATTTCTTATTTGAACACTTGATGCTGGGGGAAGAAGATTTTTCCTTGCCTTTCTTGCTTGTTTCTTCTGCCTTTTGCTTAAAACTAAGGTCATTGGTTCTTGGGCCTTCACCACCATTGAATGCAGTAATTAAGAGTACAACGGATGTGCACTATGAACCATAAAATACATAACTTGAAGGCGTTGCAATACATCCGGTAAGGTGCTTTTGTAAAACAAATATAACAGGGCATTGCAAAGTGCTTACCGAATTCTGAATGATCATCACTATTATGTGATACACATTTCTGTATAATTTAGTACTAGTTAAGGTAATTGTAAAAAAAAAACACCATCTACTGAAATTGTTGCTTTTTAAAAAAAATCCTAAAATAAATATATAATCACTTGTTCTATATGGATTCTATTACCTTATATTTTTCCACACATGTCCCTATCAGTCACCCAGGAGACGCACATTATATGAGCATCATAAGAATGAAAACGTGAGAAGACCCTGATGGGAGTCAAAATGGTGCTGTGCCAGATAGACATAGAATAGTGCTTTAGGTGGGAACCTATCACAAGTAACCACCCACATACATATGAAGGAGGTGTGAATTAATGTCATGATGCATAGAGTTTTCTTTCTTTGACCCAGTGATAGGATGAAACATTTCTTTTGTTGAATTTTGCATTCAATTATTTTTCATATAATGGTGCAAGTGTGGAATACACTCATTGCAGAAAGAACTTACAAGAAACCCCATCTGAAATCTGCATCCTAATTGTATGCTCATTTACACTTTTCTAATAAAGGGGATATCCTTTATAGTGTTTATGACCTATCATTTTTTTCAGTTACTAGGTTCTTTGTGATGGAGCCTTTAGCCTCATCTGTGTGAGCGAGTGTCCAGGATATCATATCATTTTTGCATGATAGCAGCTACCATCCCTGGTGACATCACACCTGTCTCCAGGCCTGAAAGTAGCCTACGTCCACAGTTGAATTGGGACCAAAAATTGGCCCTGACACCCAAAAAAAGTGGCCCGCGTTTGTAGATCTTAATCTTGCATGAACCATTGCTTGGTTATCATCAGGGAGATATTTTGGGGAGAAAGTTGTGATAAATTAGGCTTTTAAATGTTCTGGAGCATTAGCATTATCTAATACTGCAAACACCATTATTTCACTGCAGCTCACCCATAAATCCTCCAACGAATGTGTCCCTGAATCAGTTGCTCACTCTTAGATCCTTCAAGCCCTTACTCACCCTACGATCTCTAAAACCTCTCTCAGCAGCCAGGTCCTAAAACTCATGGTCATTATTATGGATCCTTGCTTGCCTCTAACCGACATGACCCCAGAAGCTTATGCATGTCCTGTTGTCTGTAGGCTTTTGTTTACCCTTATGGATCAACAGGTGCTGCTCATCCTAAGGCCTTGAGACTCTTGCTCACCATTAGTTGGTCTCGAAATTACCCACAAGGATCCTGAAGCCTATTACCACTTTCCAGTCCTCTATGACTCCTGTTCAGGCTCAGATCCCCAAGGGTCCAGCTCAGTCTCAGGTACCTTTTGGATTCTAGCTTATCATCTGGTCAACTGATTTCCCTGTTCACTGTCAGACCCTGTAGCTGTTGCTTACTCTTACCTGGAAGCTGCAGGACACCCTCGTTTTCCCCGAGGACCATGTTTACCATGAGATGTTCTGCTCACCCAAAGGGCATGGGGTCTACTATCGCCACCAGAGTGCTGAAGCTTCTACTCATCCTCAATCCTCGCAGTGGGCACTGGGGGTAAACAGATGCTTTAGAGGCATTGCTCTGTTTAGCTCCCTGAGCCCCAAGCTCACCCTCAGTGTCCTGAGGTTCATGTTAACTCTTAGTTGCCTGAAACCCTCCTCACTCTTGGGTCTTTAAGGATCCTGCTTGTCCAAATGGATCTTGCTTACCAGGGGCTGCTAAGGCTTGTGAGTGCTGAAATTATTACTAATAAATATTTCATATATTCTGTATTTTGAATCTGCATAGAAAATGAATTAACATAGAAAATAATGCACAGCTCGAAAATGTTCCCACTTGAATGTCTGTCACATACTATGTAATGCTTTATTAAAGGTGTATCGAAGTTTATTCAGAATATATATGAATGTGACATTTTTAGCAGTATTGTATACTTACGATTATATGCTATGTATTGCTTAAATTAACTGTGGGCCTCAAGTTAGCAAGGTCTGGGCCTTAGTATTGCACAGCTTCATATTGGAAAATGCCATGTCAGAATAAAATATGATATCATGTTTGGTGAATAATAAAGATGTATTGTTCTAACTGAAGGTTGACCGGATCGTAGCAGTAGCAAAGTGTTTTCTCGTGAGGAAATGTGTCTAGAAACTTGAATGTTCTAAACTGTTACAAATGTTAACTTGAAGTGTGAGAAAGTGACGTTCCCAGGAGCTAACAATGGATGTACTAACGGAAGGACAGACAAATACAAAACTTGTTTCTCTATGAGGAGCCAATCATCAACGTGTGAAAGACTGTTTAGTTATATCTTAGATTCAAAATATACATTTTATTGGACTAATGGCTATCGCACGATTCTTTGAGTAATGACAACGTGGGACAACTTCAACTCAACCGAACTGCAAACCAAGGATGACACCCATTCACCATTCACTCCAAAGCAGCATTCTACTTCCATTCTCCACTCGTTTGTATCTTTATGCTATTGATCATTTATGCTGAAAGAGCTATCAAACTCCTAGAGACATTTATTGCTTAAGCTTCGACTTGGACATTGGTCCTTAGACTTTTCTTATAATGGTTCAGATTGCTTAGAGTCCCCCTACCGAACTATTCCCTTTTCTAGCCCAATTTCTGATGCTGACCGAACTGATATCCGCCTGATGAAGATTATCACAGCTTGCTGATCCATAGTGATAGGTATAATAAATTGCTAATGTCTTTATTGTTTATTTGTCTTTTGTTTCTAGGTACCAACTGCCGCTTTTTATAGAGCCATATGTGTTTCCCAAATACATGTTGACTAAATCTTTTTGCGTGAAGCCCAAACATGCTAATGCTAATCTGTGGATAGTGAGTACTCCTCCATCCAATAAAGTTGCTATTTGATGTTACACAACTGCTGAATTCAGATATATGTTATTTCCATTGTGCAATTATTCTTATTGTTGGTCTGTACTTTGGCTTTAGAGGGATTAGTTATAAATGCTTTAATCAAGTTGAGATTCTTTAGAAGATTCGGTCAACCTGTGTTGTTTTTAAACTTATACCATATGGCATTGAAACTAATTTACATGATAGCAGCATTGTTAATCTAGGGAAATAAACATTCTAACTTTTACTAGAGGTGTGGTTATTCATGGCCAAATGGGTCATGGTGTGTGAAAATTATTGACTCCAAAAGAATTTATTGTTGGATTTGATTATATTTATCATGTATGGACTTAGGGTGTGAACAACCTAAACGAGTCAAAAGGTTCATCGAACCTTGAACCTCTATAGCCAAATATGGACAGACGCTTTCTCAGGCTCCTGCTCAGTGTCACTTACTTGGGGCTCTTAGGCATACTCAAGACTGAGGTTCCTTCTGAGGGACATTAATTGATGAAGGGGGACTAGGAAGGCTCGGGCAGAGGGCCCTTCCCCTCCTTAACAAAAGGCAGCCCCAGGGAGGGCCTTAATGAGGCCCCAGGGGATAGACTCCCCAGGCCTTTTAAAGGCTCAGGGGGTGCATTTTGTTGAATTTTGCCCTGGGATGGGGCTCTTGGGGCCTAATGAGGCTCCAGGAGGGATTGTTTGCAGCCCCCCTCCTCTTTTTTTAATTGAATTTGGCCCTGGGAGATTGGGTTCCCAACGCCTAATGAGGCTTGGAGAAGGAGGGGGGGCACAGAGCCCCCCCTTCTTTAATTGAATTTGTCTTTGTGGGGTGGCATCCCCAGAGCCTAATGAGGATTGGAGAAGGGGGGCCACATGCTCATCAATGAGATTCAATATGAGTCTCTAAGACACAGCGAGCAGGGGATCCAAGTCTGAGGTACCCACCCTACTTCACACCACTTCAGGATTAACAGAAGATAATTCAGTGGCATGGGCGGGAGTAATGTCTCTGGGGTCTGGGAGACGCATTGCTGAGGGTGATACAACTTGTGATAAATCCTGTCCTAAGTGCGTTTATGGTTTGACCCACCCAGGACCTGGTCTGTTGTCATAAAATAGCGGAACTTGGCTGGGATGAGCGTTCCAGGGCGTCCTTCTTACTGTGCGTACATGCGTCTTTATTGCCAGCGGCAGGTGTCCCCTTCTGCAGTATCATGACAACAAACTCCACAGCCGAGGAGTAAAATATTTGATGAAATGGTGATTTAGGGATGATGCAGTACTCTTTCAAATGCTGTAACAGTTCCGTTAAGCGTGAAAGTAATTTAACCTACACTTCCTGCATTATTTAATATTGATTTTTTATTTTGTCTTCCACGTTAAAATGTAATCAGTATTTAGGTATTATAAAACTTAAGGCAAGTAAATACTCTTGAGTTGAACTTGGTGTTAAGTGTACACTCTTATTTAAAAAGGGGAGTAAAATGGGGGAAAGAATGTAATACACTTAAACTAACATTAATTGATTATTTGGCAAGTAAATTCATTTCTTTTGAACACACTCATATTTTTATTAGCAGCACATGACTAAGGCCACGGTACACCTACCCTCTCCATGAGCCGTACACTGCACTTGGGAATTGTGGGCATACCCATCGGCAAAATTAACACGAGAGTAACTTGCATTAGTTTGTTTCCCTGCCCTGTCTCTTTCCAAAGGGTTATTTACCTTTGCATGCAAAATCAACGTGAGTCAATTTCGAAACCACTTCAAACTAGTTGAGCAACCGAATGACACAGATGAGCCCGAGCACGCGTTGTCCTTCAGGTACTGACGTCACAGAATGTTGTAAAAGCCATGAGCAGCTTGAGGGGACACGAGTGAGCGCCTTAAAATGACGACTCTTTTACAGTGCCGTCACTTGGTTGTCTGAAATGAGGTTAGTCACTAACGAGTAAATGCAAGGCAACTTCTGACAGTGGCAGCAGCTCACCAGTCACTCACTGGTAAATTCTATGCACACATATTGAGTTTTACGGGGATTCTTGGTCGTGTGTTGTTACGTCCTGACAGGTTACTGATTTGTGGGTCAACATTTCCAGGGGCGTACCTATCAATAATGCAGCAGGTGCAGAGGCTCTTGGTGTTAGTGGTGTGGGGGCGACTACACCAGAATTATGTTTTTGTTGTTGTTGTTGCTATCAAGGCAGTAGTAGGGTGTGCTAGAGATTTACAGAGTTGAAATTATTTATGCGTTTAAATTTGCAGCTTCCATTTCTCACTTGTCACTAAATTCCATTGTCATATGGCCCAAGAATTGCAGAGATTATTAGATTTATAGGTCGCTCCGCGCTTTCAGGGGCAATAGTCTTACTTGGGGAGGGGGTGGGGGGTAAGGGGGTTTTAGGTTTTGGGGTGGGGTTGGGGGGTGGGGCACCTTTGTTGTTCCACTGCTCGTTTTTCTATTATGGCTCCACTTTGGGGCATCTGAAAACACGGGGACCTTGCCTTGAATCAGGGCATATTGGCCATATAGTAATCGCACCCTCGATCTCAAACCTTCCGTTTCTTTACAGGTTTATCAAATAACATACCATCTACACCTTAGGCTACAATACTGCTTCCAGTCCAGCCCCCGATGAGTACTTCACATTGCACCACAAGTCAAACTGAATTTCATAGTTCCTGGCTGTGGCGTAACTGTAAGTGGTGCAGCAGGTGCAGTGTCACCGGGGCCCAGAGGCCAAAGCGGCCCACTTAAACCTGATTTATTTCAGTACTGTGCTATCCAACAAATACTCAGGGGGTCCAATTCCCTTTCTTGCACTTGGACTCATGGCGTCCTTGCTACGCCACTGTCTCTGGCAATACTAGTGTGCAATGGCTCATTGGTACATATGACAGGTTCAGCTGCATCATTTTTCTTAACTGGTTCGATGCATCAGATGCCACGATGTTCATGTGCATCGGACAGCTCCTGGCCACCCGACGTACACACCACTGAAAATCCCTGTACAGGCACCAGAGGAATTTCCTTGACAAAGAATTAGCCTCTGGAGCTTTGGGAGAGCTTCTCCCTCTCCCGATACTGTTTCTTTGTTTTCAGGTAAATGACAGCAACGTGTGCAACTGGTTCATTTAACTTTCTCTGCATTGGTGCTCGAGGGGCTATCTCAGCCCCCGAGCACCGATCCAGATAGGAAAGGTATCGCTAAAAAGGGGAGAATCTCCCATTTCTAATTGTACCTTTCCCAAGTGGATCCCTGCTTGGGGAACACCCAAGAAAGGCAATCCCCAAGCAAGGATCCACTCCACTAGGCACCAGTTAGGAGCAGCAGCCCCTGGGCAAGGGCTTTTGGCTCCCCTTTTATTTATTAACTTAGTTCACTCTTTCTGCTCCTTTCCGCAGAAAGCCCACTAGCACATCAGGGAATTATATATCAAATGAGTGTAGGGTTGGGGCCTGGGATCAAGGGATCAAACCAAGAACAGTGGGATCACTTGCGTGGAGACTCCTATTGACCTCAGTTGGATCCGTTCCTGTTGCTGGCATTAGGCCCAACCACACAAGTGAGGCAGCTTTTTTATTGGAAAAGGTGGGGCAATGGTGTGTTGGTAGGAATTTTGTGCATGCCTGCAGATTCCTGAAGTTCGCATCACAGGAATGTAAGAAAAATGTGGAATTTCAGGAAAAGTTTGAGGTTTGCAGGGCGTTGTGGGTAATAAATCCTAATGGGATCCACACAAGAAATGCCATCCTAGATTCCCCTACATGTTTAGTTTTCAAAAATATACTGGTTGCTAGGTTTCCCCTAGGTGCTGTCTAAACCAGGGTCCAAAATCTATAGATACTCGCATTGAAAAAAGAGGGTCAGTTTTTGGTGGAAAAATGGGTCGTTTCCTGTCACAGGCACTCGGTCTACCCACACAAGTGAGGTACTATTTCTAGAGGGAGACTTGGGAGAACGATAAGTGGAAGGAAGTTTGTGGCACTCCACAGTTTCCAGAACTTTCCATCACAGAAACATAAGAAAATGTGTTTTTTTGTCAAAGTTTGATGTTTGCAAGGGATTCTGGGTAAAAAAAAAACTTGGACAGAGCCACGCAAGTCAGCCCGATTATATGACGGAACACCGAATTAAAAACAACTACTAACCTTAACAATGAGGTCGGAACACCGACCTCGTCCTTACTACTAATGATTTTACCACGAATGCCTTAACAACGATATTTTGTTGTAAAGGCATTCCTGATAAAATCATTAGCAATAGGCACCATTCACCCTAAATCCCTCACCCCACCCCCCCAACCCCACCCTAAAACCTAAAACCCCCTGACCACCCACCCACTCCCCAAAACCAAAAACGCCCCAGCCCCCCAACCCCACCCTAAAACCTAAAACCCCCTGACCCCCCACCCACTCCCCAAAACCAAAAACAACCCACCCCAAAACCTAAAACCCCCTGACCCCCCACCCACTCCCCAAAACCAAAAACGCCCCACCCCCCCAAACCCACCCCAAAACCTAAAAACCCCTGACCCCCCACCCCCTCCCCAAAACCAAAAACGCCCCACCCCCCCAACCCCACCCCAAAACGTAAAACCCCCTAACCCCCACCCCCTCCCCAAAACCAAAAACGCCCCACCCCACCCCAAAACCTAAAACCCCCTAACCCCCCACCCCCTCCCCAAAACCAAAAACGCCCCACCCCACCCCCCCAACACCACCCCAAAACCTAAAACCCCCTGACCCCCAACCCCCTCCCCAAAACCAAAAACGCCCCACCCCCCCAGCCCCACCCCAAAACCTAAACCCACCACTTACCTTCGCCAACTCTCTTCTTTGTACCTTAACCACGCATGTTCGTTGTTCAGAACATACGTAGTTAAGGCACAAAAATACGAAGTCGTGGTTAAAAAAAGCGTTTTTACGCTTTCGTTAACCACGACTTTCCTAATAAAAAAGTCATAAAAAAGGATGTTTCCCAGTCAGCCAACCTTGGATACCCCTAGTTGTCTAGTTTTAAAAAATGTACGGGTTGGCTAGGTTTCTATAGGTGCCAGTTGAGCTAGTGTCCAAAATCTAGAGCTACCCACACCGGAAAAAGTTCATTTTCGGTGGAAAAATCCGCTGCATACAGGTTATGTTTTGGGCCATTTCCTATTACAGGTTCTAGGTCTACCCACATAAGTGAGGTAGCATTTTTATTGGGAGACATCTGGGAGCAAAGAATAGTAGAAAATGTGTTATTACCATTTGGATTTTGCTGAATTTGAGCCTTTCAATTGTATGTCAGTGTATGAGAAAGATGACATTTTGAAATATACCCTCTAAATCATACACTAGTACAGATATCCACAAATTCAGAGATGGAGAAATAACCACTGCTCCTAAACTCTATATCTTGTGTCCATTTTAGAAATACATGTTTCCCTGATACCCATTTTTCACTCTGCCTATTTCACTATAAAAATTGTTCTGTACTTAGTACTCAATGAAAACCATTGTAAGGTGCAGCTCAGTTGTTGGCTCTGGATACCTTGGGTTCTTGGGGAACCTACAAACCCTATATGTCCTTGAAAACCGGGAAGATGGTGACTTTAGTATATCAAACTGTTCCTGGATGCCATTTTTAGAGAAAAAATTGGCATGTTTATCTGGAGCACTTTTCCCTATTTTTCTAAAAAAAAAAAAAAAAAAGTTGCTGTATTTTGCCTATTTTTTTCAGTCCCCTCCAGGAGACTTCACAAACCCTGGGCGCCCATAGAATCCACAGATGTTGGAAAACAAAGATGCAAATTTGGCATGGATACCTTATGTGTACAAAAAGTAATTGAGGCCTTAGCGCAAAGTACCCTAAATAGTGAAAAAAGGGCTCATTCTTAGGAGTTTGGGGGGGCGGTAGGTGGTGTGGCGGGTGGTGGTGTTGGGTTAGAGGCCTAGCAGCAAAAGGGCTAAACGCTTATAATACATGGTGGTTTAACACAGTTATGTGGTTGCCATAGTTGTAAGAAGACATACGACCCATCAAATTAAATTTCAACAGCCTCCAATACTATTCCCTTTCAAGAGTGAATCAAACGTGGGTATAGGATATTGGCTGACACTTTAGGAGCCCCCTCCAAAGGAAGCCTATTCTTTGTAGCAATTTTGTGCACTATAAATATAATTGACTGTGGCAATGAATAATCATGGTTCCCTAAAGCATTAGTAAGTAATACTTTTTGTGTCAATTAGTTAAAATTGTTACAAAACGTCACAACATCCATTGCACATTAAAAACAATAAAATAATATACAATGTTATCTGTCAGTTTACACAAGCTCTAGAAAAGTAGAGTAAGCAATGTTTGTCTATTCAGCCCCATTCCCAGTCTGTCAGCTGGGCCTCTGCTTAGAGATCTTTCCGGTGGCCAGCAGAAAGCATGGAGCCACTGGAGAGCAGAGTGCTAATGACAAGGACATAGTCTGTACTTTTAAATTATCAGAGAGCCCGCTGGGAGCACAGTGATGCTAATGTGCTGGAGTATCAAGAGTGACAGGTGGGGTCAAGAGTGTCAAAGGAACCTATTGGACAGGGCCTGTGGTTGTAACAGTTTCGGACACACACAGAGTATGACAAGTCAAAAGTGAAAAGTGCCACATGTAGGAGGCGTGCATTTGGGTTTTACAAGCGGGCAGCATGGTGCAAGGGGCCATTAAAGCACAGACTGCTGATTGTAAACGTAGTCCCTGATTCACATTTGGTTAGATGAAAGAGAGTTGAGGTGATTTTGCTTAGTACTAGACCCTTCAGATTTGCACCATAGGTTAAAGGGCAAGGTGCTGTTTGTCCCTCGGAGTATTGTTTTTTTCTCTGTCGACCTGGGTATGGATGCGTGATAACTGGGCCATTAAAGTTTATAAGTGACTGGTCAATTTAGCAGCTGTTGAGATAACTCCATGAATTTGGCAAATCTTGCCTGCTTCCTTGGGATTTCCAAATTAAAAAGGAGTTCTTTCGCCTTGCTGCAAGTGCATACTCCATATTTTAGAAGAAGAGGCTTTATGAAAGTGTGGCGTACATTTAAGAGGGCCTGGCATATACACATCAGATGAGCCAATGATCTTGTGAGTGACATAGTCTGCACACTCCTGTTTTTGCTAGTGACTTCCATTTGCCATTTAAGTCTTTGATTGGAAGAGACATAAGTTTTGCAGATAGAATCTGCTTAAGAACAGAGGCCCTGATTTATTCTTTTTGGTTCAAAACTGCACTAACGCAGTTTTTCACCAAAAAGGTTAGCACCAGCTTTCACCATTTCTGTGCACTGGGCCTGAGCTCAATGACATTCCCTGAGACAACATGTCTCAAATACTCCACAGTCGTGTTACCAATTTACATTTTTGTTTATTAGCATCACACCGTTGTCTTGCATGATGCAAGATCAGATCCTGTTCCTCTGTAGAAGTTGTAAAAATCAAAACATTGTCCTGGAAAAGTACAACCCCTTCAATATGTTTGAAAAGATTAAATACTACCCCCTGAAAGACATAAACTACAGATGCCAACCCGTGGTGAAATAAAAGCAGTGACATATCTTGAATCAGGTTTCAACACTACCTGAGAAGCTGATGGTAAATTAAATTTAAAAAATGATTTTGAGTTACCAATTAACACTCCAAGATTTTCAGGAGTAAATGAGATTCAACACAAATGGCTTTGTTTAGGCTCCTAGGATCTACACAAACCCTTAATTCTTCATTGCATTTGTGGGCCACAACCAATGGAGACAAGCACAAAGAAGACTCTAGTGGCTCATAATTCCCCTATGTCAGAAGATAACTAAATCTTTTTCAAGATCCTTCCTGTCACAAGATGGCACAATGCAGTTTGTGCTTCATGGGGATGACCCCCTCCTTAACATAGATCCCATGTTGATATCCTTTAAGAGTTCCCAGGGTGTCAGAAGAAACTGGAGGAAATTTTGTACTCATTGCCTCACTAGTATCTTCCATCGCTATAAAACCCAATCTTCCAACACAGGCCTCAAATCCATGTGAAACAAACCCAGCAGAAACCAACCTAATGGAGTCCTTGCACTGCCACATACATTTATCAAAAATTTTTCCTTCTTCTAAAAATGAAAATGCCTTCAACAAACCCTGACAATTGTATCCCCTTTCCCTCAAAAGAAACATGAGCATAGTCAGGAGTCTCCAACTCTCTGCCTGCCCAAGTCTTATCTAACTACTACTGCTTGATCATGGTGATTCTTGCTCCAGAATCGACCAATAACTGCTCAAAACATCACCCACTTTGAACACTTGATCAATGTTCTAAAGTTCCTCTTGAACCATCAATAATCTGGTTTTGCTTTCTTCCAAATAATCAGTGACCAAATTCTCCCCTTGCCTCTTTTCACCCTGTGCACTCTTAAAATATGACCAGCCTTTTTACAGTTTCTGCGTGTAACAAACTTGGCTGGACATCTTTTACCACCTTTACTATGAGCAGGTATGAAACAGGTATTGAGCTGATCAAAAGGGTTTTCCTGGGCTAAACCCCTCGTTAGATCCTTTCATCTAATTAACACTCTTGTTGTCCTTATTATGGACTCTATTAATAGCATCATTCTGTGCCATTTAATTCCATAATAGAATTCTGACCTGAGTCAATGCTATTAGCAGTTCTGATGGTCTCTTCCAACATAGGATTAATCATAGATAAGATCTTTTGTTGAATTTGTTTGTTCATACATTGGCAAATACATTTATCACATACCAATTGGTCAATAAAATATTCAAATTGACACTCAGCCAGGAGGTGTCTCAGCTGAGATATAATAATCAACATTTTCCTCAGTAAGTTGCTTCCTTTTAAAAAATGTGTACATCAGACCTTAAATGTACTTTTTAACCACTTCTCTGTATTCATCCAGAATCTTACCTTCCACTTGAATGATGTCAGGTAAATGTTTAAATATGGATCTACCTTCAAAACCTAAAGCATGAAGGAACAAACTTATTTTCCTTTTAAGTCTATAACTAGCAGCCCTTATAGCCACCAAGTATGTCTAGAAAGCATTAAGCTAATTCCTCCAAGTTATGGATAGCTCCCCTGGTGTTTCCAATAATGTAGGAGGAATAGTGATGGACTGCATAGTCTAAAGCTCCTAAATGCCAAACCGAAAAGAATAAAGTATGCACAATGAAAAAATGTATCTGTAGATTTTCTGTAACTGGTATATGTACGTATGCATTTATAGTCTTCATGACGGACGCTCCAGACTACAGATTGTGTGTAAAACTTTAGCTCATAACCACAAAAACCAAGCAGGGCAATAGGCAGATGAGCATCCCAATGGAAAAGTCAAGAAAAAAGATCAACGAACACAAAGGCCCTCATGACAACCCTGGCGGTCGGTGTTAAAGCGGCAGTAATACCGCAAACAGGCCGGCGGAGAAAAAAATGGGATTATGACCGTGGCGGAAACCGCCAACATAGCGAGCCACTTTAACACTCCAACCGCCACAGCGGTACAAACAAACAGCGCGGCGGACACCGCCAACAGACAGACGGAAGACAATGTACCACCCACCCATTCACAACAGGCCTATCCGCCACCTTTTCCAGGGCGGAACCAACGCAAACAAAAACACGGCGGAAACAGTACACAGAAGGGAAAACACTCACCTTTCCACACCCCACGAGGAACCAGGACGCCATGGAGCCCGAATTGCAGATACTGCCAATGATGGTCTTCCTGCTCCTCTATCAGGAGCTCCAATGACGGCGGCGACGACCACGGTGAGTACTGCACCTACAACACAGGGGAGGGAAAAGAGAGTGACACACACATGCAACACACAACACCCCCACCCACAACACAATACACACAAATACATGCTGCAACATTACATATACACACCCCCACCCCCTGGAAGAACGCAAGGACAAAAGGAAATGATTTGAATGAATGTAATCATGTGAAATATCTTTATCAAAACTCAAAATCCAGTATAAACAATTATGTACACCAAATACACAAGTCCGGATAGTGCACCAGTCATTGTCCGTGGACCACTGGGCCCAAAATGCATGGGCGAGGCCCACACATGATACCTGACTCCAAACGGAGAGAACACTGGAGGGGCATCAGATAGAAAATATACAGGCACCTCAGGGGGAAGGGGGGCACCTCAGCCTGATGAACGCACAATGCCACTGCTCCACGAGGGGGCTCCATGCCCACAGTTTGGTCCTGGGGAGTGCAAAGCCACAGTCTCTCAAGTCTTTCCAGTGAGTGGTTTGCTCACTGCTTCATCGTGGGGAGTGCAAGGCCACAGTCTCACAAGTCTTTCCAGTGGGTGGTTTGCCCACTGCTTTATCCTGGGGAGTGCAAAGCCACAGTCTCTCAAGTCTTTCCAGTGGGTGGTTTGCCCACTGCTTTATCCTGGGGAGTGCAAAGCCACAGTCTCTCAAGTCTTTCCACTTGGTGGTTTTGCCACTGCTTTATCCTGGGAGTGCAAAGCCACAGTCTCTCAAGTCTTTCCAGTGGGTGGCTTGCCCACTGCTTTATCCTGGGGAGTGCAAAGCCACAGTCTTTCAAGTCTTTCCAGTGGGTGGTTTGCCCACTGCTTTATCCTGGGGAGTGCAAAGCCACAGTCTCTCAAGTGGATAACAGTCTACACTGGTTCTGGAGGGGGCTTTCTGCCCAGAGTGCTTCATCCTGCCAAGGATTGAGGTAGTGGATGTCAATCTCCACTGGTTCTGGAGGGGGCTTTGTGCCCAGAGTGCTTCATCCTGCCATGGACTGAGGTAGTGGATGTATCTCTCCACTGGTTCTGGAGGGGGCTTTGTGCCCCGAGTGCTTCATCCTGCCAAAGACTGAGGCTGTGGATGTATCTCTCCAGTGGTTCTGGAGGGGGCATGGTGCCCAGAGTGCTTCATCCTGGCAAGGACTGAGGTAGTGGATGTCAATTCCCAATGGTTCTGGAGGAGGCTTTGTGCCAAGAGTGCTTCTTCCTGCCAAGGACTGAGGTAGTGGATGTCAATCTCCACTGGTTCTGGAGGGGGCATGGTGCCCAGAGTGCTCCATGTGCAGTGTGGCCGGAACAATACACTCTCCTGGATGTGTGTGCCATGAGATTGCCGAGCTACAGGTTGCTGGATACGCCATGGAGGCAGAGACATACCCCACACTGCTGTGGCTTCGCATTCCATATGCAGGTGACAACTGTGATGACAGTGATGCTTCATGGAAGCTGCCCAGGGTCCTTGAACTCACCCCCAGCCTCGGACGGCTGACCACTGGGGATGGTAGCCATGTCTGCGGTGGTGCCACTGTCTGAGGACGTCGCGGGGCCGCTGGCGGTGATTGCAGCAGTGTCAGTCGTGGCGGTGCTTGCAGCGGTGTCTGTCGTGGTGGTGCTGGCTACGGGGTCTGTGGCGGCGGTGCTGGCTGCAGGGTTTGTGGCGGCGGTGATGGTGACAGGGTCTGTGGTGGTGGTGCTGGCTGCGGGGTCTGTGGCGGTGGTGCTGACTGCAGGGTCTGTGGCAGCGGTGATGGCGACAGGGTCTGTGCCGGCGGTGCTGGATGCGGGGTCTGTGGCGGCGGTGCTGGCTGCGGGGTCTGTGGTGGCAGTGATGGCGGTGGGGTCTGTGGTGGCGGTGCTGGCTGTGGGGGCTGTGGCAGCGGTGCTGGCAGCGGGGTCTGTGGCGGCGGGGTCTGTGGCGGCGGAGCATGTGTCAGCACCAGCTGAGTGAGAAAGCAGGATGTCTCCTGCAGCCTCGGACGGCTGCCCACCGGGGAAGAGGCTGGGGACTGCCGGAGGCGGTGCAGGTAGGGGTGCTGGTGGCGGTGCAGGTGGCGGTGTTCTCCGCCGTACAGGTAGGCGTGGACGTGGACAGAAGGTGTGACACTGGTCCCTGACTCGGTGCCACCATGCCCTCTCCTGACCTGCCCTTCTGTTTTTGGCCATTCCCCACCTTTGATGGTGGCACAGTTGTCTTGCCACTATCCCCTTTTGTTTTCGCTGACCCCTTGGAGGCAGGTGTTTTCGGCTTCTCCCTCCGGGATGTGGGCACCTTTTTAACCTTGGCAGGTGGCGGATTTTCCTTGCCCTCGCTCCGTGGCACACTGGCAGCCCTGATGGTTGGCGCACTCCATGACCCCGCCGTTGCTGGCACTACTGTGCCTGGGAATGTGGTGGCTGAGGTGCTGGGCTGGGACCTGGAAAGCCTGGCCCTAGGGGAAGGATGGGGGGGGTGTAGGGAAGAGGTCAATGTTAGCCAGGAAAAGATTTTTAGACACACTGGGACGGGTAGATGGAGGGGGTTTGGGAGTGGAGGAAGAGGTAGTGGTCGTAGGAGGTGTACGTCTGCTGAATTTGGGTGACGGTACATGGGCTGGAGGCTGTTGTGAGGTGGATGGCTGTTGGGTGTGTGTGTGTGTGTGTCTGTGTTTCTGTACTTTGGGAAGAGGGCTCACTGACACACTGGGAGAGAACACTGGGAATGTGTGAATGGTAGTGGGGGTGGTGAGTGCACGTGAGTGGTGTGTGGTGATGGGCGTGCTGGTGATGGAGGTAGTGGCTGAGGATGTAGTGCATGCAGGTGTGAGTGGAGACAAGACTGGGAGGGAGGAGGGAGACGTGGAGGAGGGGGACACAGTGGGGGGAGTGTATGTTGGTATGTCTGCATGGGTATGATGCTTATGTGAGTGCCAGTGGGATGTGTGGCGCTTATGTTTGCCTGAGCCACTCTTGTGTGTTGATGTGTGTGCATGCTGGTCTGATGGTGTGCTTGGGATAGGCTGAGATACTGGGGATTGGGACTGAGTGGAGGACGTTGGAGGGAGGAGGCTGGACACAGGGACAATGGCTGCTATCAGTGCTGAGGCCAGAGCCTGAAATGCTCTCTGTTGGGCTGCCTGGCCAGAATGAATGCCCTCCAGGTATGCATTTGTTTGTTGCAAATGCCTCTCAACACCCTGGATGGCATTCAGAATGGTAGACTGCCCAACAGTGAGGGATCTCAGGAGGTCAATAGCCTCCTCACTGAGGGCAGCAGGGCTGACTGGGGCAGGGCCGGAGGTGCCTGGGGTGAAAGAGATGCCCACCCTCCTGGCTGAGTGGGCACGGGGCACGGGACACACGCTGAGGGGCTGCTGGGAGGGCAGTGCTGGTAGGGGTGGTGGCAGCTGTACCTGTTGATGTGGTGGGCACAGAGGGGCCCGCCACCGCAAGGGAGCACCTATCAGAGGAGGAGTCGCTGTCGCTGGTCTCAGCTCCTGTCCCCGCCGTGGAGCTCCCCTCGCCATCCGTCCCACTGGTGGCTTCAGACTCCGTTGTTTCACCCCCCAGGGCCAAGTGGGGTGCAGCTCCCTCCTGCTCTGGTGCCAATGCTCCTCCGCCTGATGATGCTATTGCACACAAGAACATGGAGACCACAAAAAGGGGGAGGGGAGAAAGGAGAAAGACATGTTCAGTGCATGCAACACCACTACCGTTGGCGGACACAAAAGACACAGCAGCCCTCTGCACTATGCCATGCACCTATAGTTCCTAAATTAATCACATGCCCATGGAGTACAAGGCCTAAGCCCGATTGCTGCACACCAGGAAGCCATAGGAGACTGACTAGGTGTAGATGGCACTAACAACTAGTGGGGTTGGGGTGCCACATAGCCTTCCTCACAAGGGACCTTGCCTGCCAAGCTCGCCCTGGCCTAGGGGAACCCACTGCCCACCTCCCCCACCCAGACACCTCGTAATGCATGCAGAGTCAGCTGAATGAGAGTGTACTCACCCCCTTGTGGCTGCTATGATGCCCTTTAGCCCATCCAACTCCGGTTACGCCACCTCCAGGATCCGGAACATCAGGGAGGTCATGGTGCGACGGGCACCACTCCTACGTTGGGAGGCAATCCCCAGCTGGTCCTCCGCCGTATTCTTGCTCCAGCAGCGCAGGTCCTCCCATCTTTTACGGCAGTGGGTGCTCCGTCTGTGGTGGACCCCCAGGGTCTGGACGTCCTTGGCGATGGCACACCAAATAGCCTTCTTCTGGTGGGCGCTGACCTAGAGGAATGGTACAGGGGGAAAGGAAATTGTTTACCCTTCCGAACCGTCATACACATTGGCCCCCGTTCCCACCCTTGCCCTGACGCACACAGTTGTGTGTACGGGGGGAGGACCCCATCCACTAATTTCTCCAACTCCTCCGAAGTGAAGGCCGGGGCCCTTTCCCCAGACACATGAGCCTTCGTCGCTTCCAGACACAGGTCACAGCAGCACTTGGAGTGTAGGTCCTCTCCTGTTGAAGGTCAGGTATCAAGTGAGTGAGCAGACAGAAAATGGCGGTCACATCCGCGGCGGTGCGTACCGTCACTGCCGGAGTACATCGTCATTGGCTCCTCGGACCCATAGGGTCCAATGTTAACCAATGCAGATTTGCGCCGCAGTCTTTGACCACCCACTGCGACGGTGTACAACGCCAGCACAGTTACCTCATATCCCCTTGTTGTCCCACCTTACAGGTCAGGTAGCCGCCATTTGAGGGTGCCACATGGCATTAATAATAACTGCGTCACACAAATGTAGGCCTGGAATACACACAGTTACAGGCACATTGCGGATTAATAAATGTGTGCAAATAACACAGTGTGATACCTCAGTTTTGGCTGACTCTCTGCTCGCTGTTCTCCTCCATAGGGCACGTCTGCTGGGGCAGGTGATGAGAAGGTGGCATCCTCCGGTGTACCGACTGCTGGTGGACCTGTCGAAAATTTAAGAGAGACACATCATAGTCACCTACAGACTTGATCGTGCAACAATCCAGGAACTGTGTGCCCAGTTGGAGCCAGACCTGATGTCAGCTATCCGCCATCCCACAGGGATACAACCTCTAGTGCAGGTCCTGCCAGTACCCAATTTCCTGGTAAGTGGTTCATTTCAAACAACAGTGGCCATTGCATCAGGGATGTCCCAGCCAATGTTCTCTTACGTGTTGTCCAGAGTGTTGTCTGCCCTGCTGGAACACATGCGCAGTTACATCGTGTTCCCTCAGGCTGAGGATTTGCCCACAATGAAAGGTGACTTCTATGCCCTGGGACATATCCCCAACACCATTGGTGCCATTGATGGGACACATGTGGAATTGGTACCCCCATGCAGGAGTGAACAGGTGTTCAGAAACCGGAAGAGCTACCATTCTATGAATGTGCAGATGGTGTGTTTGGCAGACCAGTACATCTCCCATGTGAATGCCAAGTTTCCGGGCTCAGTGCATGACGTTTACATTTTCAGAAATAGCAGCATCCCTTATGTGATGGGACAACTCCAGAGGCACCCTGTGTGGCTTATAGGTGAGGACAAGGACCCTATACAGTGTGAATAGGTGTCTGGGTATGGGGTTGTTCCCAAGGGTTAGTGTGTGTCTAACAGTTGTCCCTCGATATTTGCAGGTAACTCTGGTTACCCCAACCTGTCATGGCTACTGACCCCAGTGAGGAATCCCAGGACAAGGGCAGAGGAACGCTACAACGAGGCACATGGGTGAACTAGGAGGGTGATTGAACAAACCTTTGGCCTCCTGAAGGCTAGATTCCAGTGCCTACCTATGACAGGTGGTTCTCTCTACTACTCACCAAAGAAGGTGTGCCAGATCATCGTGGCCTGCTGTATGCTGCACAACCTGGCTTTGAGACGCCAGGTGCCTTTTCTGCAGGAGGATGGTCCAGCTGGTGGTCTTGTGGCAGCTGTGGAGCCTGTGGACAGTGAAGAAGAGGAGGTAGAAGA
Organism: Pleurodeles waltl; assembly: GCF_031143425.1. Taxonomy (NCBI): domain Eukaryota; kingdom Metazoa; phylum Chordata; class Amphibia; order Caudata; family Salamandridae; genus Pleurodeles; species Pleurodeles waltl. Next base: position 1,170,386,550 of record NC_090447.1, on the reverse strand, counting down.
AGAGGATATTGACAACAGAAACAACATAATCATGCAATACTTCCAGTGAGACACAGGTAAGAAGATGTCACTGCCTCCCATATCTCATACTGTTATTGGAGCTAGCATAAGTCTGTCTTTTACACTCAGTGTATGGACCCTGACTTGTCACTTTGGCTTTCCATTTCACAGATCTGGGTCCCACTTTGTGCCCTCTGCTATATTTCCTCCAGGCCTACAGCTGTATTACATCGGTATGTGCACAAGTAAATTGACATTGCTATATTCCATGGTTATTGCAAATTACACGTTTGTGAAAGCACAGACTGACTCCAGATTGTTTTGTGATTGAAGTGTGTTTATTTCTGTGCAAATAAGTGGAGGGGGTTGTAAAGTGGGCACGGGGGGTGGTGGAGGAATGTCCATGGCAGAGTCCAGTCTATTTGTTTCACAGGTGCATTGTCCAAAGGGGCACAGGAAGTGGAGCAATGGCAGTTGAAGGATGGACAGGGTGACAAAGTGTGACAGAAGGGTGACATTCAGGGGGGTCTCATTTCCTGGCGGGGGCCTTGGCAATGTTCTCTATCTTGTTCCTGGATCTCAGGGACCGTTTGCGGGGTGGTTCTCCATCTGGGGTGGGGTGCTGGTGTCGTGTTCCTGTTGCCTCTTGTCCACTAGCGCCGGCGGAGGTGGAGGGCTGCTCATCATCCAGGCTAGTGTCAGGGGCCCCTTGTTGTGCCAAAGTGTCCCTCCTGGTGTTGACAAGGTCTTGCAGCACCCCTGCAATGGTGACCAGGGTATTGTTAATGGATGGACTTCAGGTCCTCCCTGATCCCCAGATAGTGTTCCTCCTGCAGCTGCTGGGTCTCCTGAAACTTGGCCAGTATCATTGCCATCGTCTTCTGGGAATGATGGTAAGCTCCCATGATGTTGGAGAGGGCCTTGTGGAGAGTGGGTTCCCTGGGCCTGTCCTCCCCCTGTCGCACAGTAGTCCTCCCAGCTTCCCTGTTTTCCTGAGCCTCTGTCCCATGAACCGTGTGCCCACTGCCACTGCCCCCAGGTCCCTGATTTTCTTGGGTTGGTTGGTTTGCCTGGGTTCCCTGTAGTGGTGGACACACTGCTGATTGATGTGTCCTGGGGACAGAGGGATGGGCCCGCTGGGTAGCTGCTGTGGTGGTGTTTCCTGAGGGGGGAGGCTCTGTGGTTGCTTGTGCCAGTGTTGGGGGAACCGACTGTCCCGAGGTCCCTGATGGGCCGGGCTGGTCATCTTGATCCAGTTGTGAAGAGCTGCTGTCATCACTGTGGGTCTCTTCTGTGGGGTGACTGGATATGTCTGGTACCTCCTGTCCGGTGACGTTGGTTAGGGGTCCTGCAGGGGTCTAAAGGCATGATTATTGCATCTGTGTGTGCCGTTGTGTGCGATGGGTGAGTAACCCCATACTCCAGTGCTTGCATTCTTGGCTTGGTCCTTGTGTGATATTTGGTTTGGGGTCTGTGTGGGTATCTGTAGTGGACATGCTTTGGTGATGGGTGTCCATGCTCTGGTGTTGCATGCAGGTCTTGGTATTGGAATGGTTGGGTTGTGATAGTGGGGCATATGTGAGGTGTTGGAGTGATGGGGGTGAGGGCGAGGGTGGGAGTATGTGATGGCATGCAGGTATGGTGGGGCCAATAAGGTAGTTAAGAGTTGACTTACCACAGCCCAGTCCTCCTGCTACTCCTGCAAGGCCCTCAGGATGCATAATTGCCAAGACCTGCTCCTCCCAAGTTGTTAGTTGTGGGGGAGGAGGTGGGGGTCCACCGCCAGTCCTCTGTACAGCAATCTGGTGTCTGGAGATCATGGAACGCACCTTCCCCCGTAGGTCGTTCCACCTCTTCCTGATGTCATCCCTAGTTCTTGGATGCTGTCCCACTGCATTGACCCTGTCAACAATTCTGCGCCATAGCTCCATCTTCCTTGCAATGGAGGTGTGCTGTACCGGTGATCCGAATAGCTGTGGCTCTATCGGGACGATTTCCTCCACCATGACCCTGAGCTCCTCCTCAGAGAACCTGGGGTGTCGTTGAGGTGCCATGATGTGTTGTGGGTGATGTGTAAGGTGGTGTGTGTTGTGATGTGTGAGGGGATGTGTTGTTGCGTGGTGTTTGAGGTGCGTGGATGTTGTGTAAGTGATAGTGTTGTGTGACTGTGGATGCTGGTTTTGTTTATGGTGGTGTCTCTCTCTGGCGTGGTTTCAGAATTCTGGTAGTAAGGGTTTGTGGGTGTTGTGGGTGTGTGTTTTATAGTGGTGTGAGTGTGTGGGTGTGGTGTGTGTATGTGTATCAGGTGTGTGTATTTCGAATTCTCCAATGTGGTGGTGTTTTATAAATGTGTGTGTATTTTGAGCGCGGCGGTGTGTACCGCCAATGGTTTACCACGGTTGAAAGACCGCCGCGTTGATTCATGGGTCGTGATAGTGTGGGCGTGTTCTTGTTGGCGTGACGGCGTGGGTTTTGTTATCGCCAGTTTATCACTGACCTTTGGTGTGGCGGACTTGTGTGGGTGTCTGTATTATGGCGGATTCCGAGCTGTGGGTCGTAAAAGCTGTGGCGGAATTCCGCGGCCGCAGCGGTATGTTGGCGGTCTTCTGCACGGCGGTAAGCGGGATTTACCACCAGGGTTGTAATGAGGGCCAAAGTGTGCACATCACTGGTGATGTAGACTCAGTAGTGCACTGTACCTAAATTCTAATCCAACCATTGATGACATAGATCTTATACAAAGTGTGTGCATCACTGTTGAGGTAATAGCATTAGTGCACTTGAAAAAAAACTGTCACAGGAAAGTGTGCACATCACTAAAGAGAAATCTCATAATCTATTGCCATAAGCAGAAACTGACAGACCAAGTCAGATGTCCAGCCTAAAATGGCTACTGTCGTCTTAGGTGCACTGATCACGTGGCTGTACATCACTGATATAACTGCCTAAACTAAAATGGCTGCCCTTTAGTGTGCGTCAGAGTTGGTGAATCCACCATCCTCCACCAAACGCCACTGAACTCCTAGACTGCGCATGCACCATGTATCAAGGGCACCACTGCACCAGAACACTCCCACACAACAGTACCTTCTTTGGCAACCACAAGGTTGTGGTTAAACAAAATCAGGCTCCATTTAATCTGTCAACACACTACCTGATGGCCACTCAGTGCACCTCCACAGGAGCCAAAAAGACATGTGAATTCCAGTGTTGGCAGCTCCCTGCTCCTTGCAAATAGCAAGATGTAATGATCACCGATGCAGTCCTTAGAAGAAAGGTTTTATTTGTGACAATTACATCTCAGAAAGGCCACCAAGGATTGCTCTTGCTCAGTGCTAGTCCAATGCCTACCTCCAACTCCCAGCCTCTTTTCAAACACAACATTCTAACAGGTAAGAATCCCATATAAATCATGAACATTCTCAAGTATTGTACCATAGAACACTACATAATCAACAACCAACTCAAAATTACCATCCAAGTGAACGCAGTCTCTGTCTCATGCTTCCACACACTCAAGATGCTCAAGAAGATCTTCAAATGGCTCTCAATCAACACTCTCAGAACCATCACTATGCTGGAATCAACACTCAACTGACCAGAAGACTTCAGACATATACCAAACTCAGCTGCCAGGGTCACCCTCAGCCATTCATCCTGTACTCACATTCCTCTGCACCTCAAGGAGTTCCACTGACTCACAATTCACAAATGAGCACGCTTCATACTCCTCACACACACATATAAAGCTTTACACAACACTGGCTCTCAGCAATCTCAACAACTGTGTAAACATCCCCAAACCTACCAGACACCTTGATCAGCTGGACTTCTACTTGCAAACCCTGCCCATTGACCCATGCTGTCTCCGAACTGGCTCCTAAAGCCTGGAACACCTGCTCCTGTGCATCATAGCCACCTCCTCAGTTCCTGACTTCCACTAAAAACTGAGGACCTGGCTCTTCACTTAGACCTCACCCTGGTTCGGCCCATACAGCTCCTGCTCCAGCACCAAGATACCCTCCTGGGTGAGTTGTGTGCTATACAAATACACTTAACATAACAAGTCAGACAACTGATATCATTTGATATCTACTTGTCCATAGATGTGTGGAACTAACTTAGGCCATCTCAACTCTCCTCCAATAGGGCCAACTGGAAATTTTGCCATAGCAGTGGGCAGCACCAACTGGCAATAAGGAACACTTGACCCCAAATTTTCCTTTGAACTGAAAAGCTATCTTATGAGCCATAAAGGTTTTCTTCACAAGGTATTTCAATTGAGCCACAAACAGTGTAAGAATCAAAAACATAAAGTGCAGCAGAAAACATATTTGCCATGTTTGTTTTTTAGAACCACATCCATACATTCAAATGAGTGGTTACAGAAAGCAGAACCCAGCTGCCAAAGACTTGAAGTGCGGAACATCACTTGTGACATCTGGCAAAAGTGATCTGTTCCACTTTGTGAGTTTCCAAACACCGGCTGTTCTACAAAAGCCAGTTATGCCTCAGTCCACAACAAGAGAGTGCTTGCCAAATTCCTTCCTGCTAAATCTTTTCTGATGTTGCTAAAATTTGCCCTCTTACACTCAAAATCCAGACATCTACAATCTCCAAGGCCGGAAACTGCAACTCAGAAATGTTAGAAGAAACATCTTTACCAGAAACGTGGAAGGGCGATCTCTCTACATCATTCACGTTCTCAGAGAATGACCTCCCGTGCTCTCTGGTTGAGGGACAGGGTCCATAGTTCCATGATGATACTGCTAAAACAAATAATTACCCAAACATAGTGAAGCAGGAAAAGGAAAATAAAATTTTGGACTGAGAACTTTCAAGATTTCAGCACATTTAACCAAACACACATAAGTGGCCACAAAGCACACACAATTGACAAATAAGCAACAAATAATTATATAGTCCTAATTTGTTTGCAGTTTTATTTTCATAAAATATTTTGAACACTTTTAAAGGTAATTATATTAGCAATATTATTGTTGAACAAGCTATGAATATAAAATGTATGCACTTTAGGTAATATCTTTTACGATTCAAATCTGTTTATTCATATTTCAGACAATACAACATACAACCACCGACATCCAATGGCTGGTGGGTAAAACATATACCAAACCGAGGTTAGGGAGCGGGAATGGGAGGGAAAAATTACATTAAACAACCTCACAAAGTGCCTCTTCAGCCTGTATTTTGGGGCATTTGCCAAGACAACAGGGAGGGAGGACCCCTTCCAGCTCATGGGGCAGTGGGCGGGGGTCGCATGAGGCCTAATATGCGTAGGTAGACTGGGCATGTGAGTTCTCTAAATTCATCAGATAGGAAACGCATGCAGCCTCTCCAGGTTTTCTCAAGATGTGTGTCACGCTAGCCGTTAATTGTTCCATGCCCAGAAGATCCCACAGTTTATGGATCCATTGCAAGTGTGTTGGAGTATGATCTGTCTCCCAGTGTGCCAGTATGACCTGTTTAGCCGCGCCTAGTGCCAGTGTAATCGCTCACCCCTTAGGCAAGATGGTATGTGAGTGGGTTCGGTAGGCCCAGAAGAATGTAACTGGGGAATCTCGGCAGGTCTGTGTTCCAAATTTTGTTGATGTCAGTTAGCACTGCTTCCCAGTAAGACCGTAGCCGGGGACACTGCCACAGCACATGCACTAAGTTGCCAGGCTGTCCGCAGTGTCTCCAACAGAGGCCATCCGCACCCCTCTTCCAGCTGGCCACTCTAGCCGGTGTGTAATACCAATAATGAACTGTTTTGATCAATGCCTCCTTTCCCATAGCACTAGTCGCCGATTTGTGGGCTCTGCGCCAGATATCCCTCCATTCCTTATCTGTGAAGGTGCGTTCGCACTCCTGTTTCCAACGTTTCTGTGCCAGAGCCTTATGAACTTCTGAAGGGGGGTTTAGGAATTTGTAGATATCTGAGAGGATATGCTTGTCGTCTGAGTGGGTAATCAGCACTTCTCAAAACTGGATAAGCGGAAGCTCGCATGGGGCGGATGTTAGGCTGTAAAAGCCAATGCCTTAAGGCTAAGTATTGCCATTGAGCATTGTAGGGTAGATCGCAGCTTGTTTGCAGTTGCAAAAAGTCCATGAGGCCCCCTTCATCAAAGACATCTCCCAGCCTCTTGCAACCGGCCCTTAGGCAAGTGTCGAAGGAGGTGCTCTTTGCTCTGGGGGAGAAACTCTGGGTTACCTATGAAAGGGGTCAGGGGCGATATGCAAGTGGACAGGTTTGTGTTATGTCTGGACTGCATCCCAGACTCCCAGAGTAGTCCTCTGAACTGGGGAGATATAGACACCCAACAGCCTATGGGGTTTAGGAAGCCAGAGTACCTTCCATATGTGGATGCCGGCCACTGCTTGATCAATGAAGCACCAGTGCTTCTCCATGTGGGGTCTGGCCCACTCCACCATGTATCGCAGCTGAGCCGCCTGGTAATGCCCAGTCCTCCCTCCCCTGGAGCCAGGTATGCGTATCTCCCCATGATTCATGACTTTTTGCCTCTCCAAATAAACTCATCTATTAGCTGTTGTAATTTAGCAAGGACTGAGGGGGGAGAGTGTAGCAGCAAGGTTTGCATGAAGTGACTTTGGAAGCAGTGACATCTTCATCGCCGCTAATCTGCCCAGCCAAGGTAGCAGATATTTCTTCCACGCTAATAGGTCTGCCCTGGCCCCCTGTAAGAGTTTTGTGTAGTTGCTAGTTATCGTACGCCCCAAAGTGGGGAATATCTGTACTCCCAGCTAAGTAACTCCCTGAGGTGCCCACGTAAACAGGAAGTGTTGTTCCAAATATGTCTGGTTGAATTTCGGAAGCGTGATATTAAAGATGCTGGATTTCACGTAGTTAATTCTAAAACCCACGGCCTCCTCGAATCTCTCCAGTTCCCCCATCAGTGGTGGTAGGGTGGACTTGGGAGCTGTCAACACCAGCATCACGTCATTGGCATATAGCGCTAGTTTGTGCTCACTACCGCTTATTCTTAGGCCTTTAATATCCTGATTGAGTCGCACCCTGGTTGCAAACGGCTCCATGTAGAGAGCAAACAGTAGCAGCGACAATGGGCACCCCAGGCGAGTTCCCCTGTTGATAGCGAAGGTGGGCGCTAGAATACCGTTTACCCTGACTGCCGCTTTTGGGGATCTGTAACTGGCCCACACCCATCTACAAAATCTCTCCCCAGTCCCATTCTAGAGAGAAGCAACTGTAGGTATGGCCAGTGTACCCTATCAAACACTTTCTCTGTGTCAACCGAGAGAAGTGTCCTGTGGGTCTCGGAGCGATGAGCCTAGTCAATTAAGTGACACAGGCATTTAGTGTTGTTGCTGCATTTCCTCTCAGGGATAAAACCTGTTTCGTCTGGATCAATTAGGTGTTGCATATGGGGGCCTAATCGCGCTTCCAGAATTTCCATAAATATCTTTGCATCTACATTTAATAGCGAGATGGCTTGGTATGATGAGCACAGTGTCGGGTCCTTGCCTGGTTTGGGAATGACAATAATAGTGGCCTGGAGCATAGTGTCTGTTAGGGTTCCAGTTACACTAAAGGAATTGTAGAGTCTTGATAGGATAGGCACTAGTGTTGGGGCAAAGGTCTTATGAAAGGCTGCCGTATATCCGTCTGGGCCTCATGTTTATCTGAGGCGAATGTTTGTAGGGCTTGCAGCACTTCCCCAACCCCAATATCCTCGTTCAAAGCCAGGGATTCCTGAGTGGTGAGACTATTCAGAGACAGCTGGTCCATATAGGAGTCTGCCTGGTTGGGGTCCAATCTGTCAGCGGCGTATAGTGTGGTGTAGAAGTGTTCAAACGCCTGTGCTATGTGGTTATCTTGGGTTACCCAATTGCCCTGAGAGTCTGTCATCTCGGCTTCCCACTGCCGGAGAGTTTGGGCACGGAGTCAGTGTGCAAGTAGACGACCCGCTTTATTGCCTTCTAGGTAGAATTTCTGTTTTAAGCACAGGAGAGCGTATTCCGCTTTTCCTAAATCTAGGGCTTTAAGCTGTTTGCGAGCAGCCGTGGGCTGCCTCCTGATCCTGCATGCACCTGTACGTTTGTGTTTCGCCTCCAAGTCCCTGACCTCAGACTCCAGTTGGGCCCTCTTATCTTTCCTATCCCTGTTCAACCTGGCCACCCTTGAAATGAAGACACCGCGGATCACTGCCTTCAGTGTGTCCCATAACAGGGCCACCCGGACTTCTGGGTTATCGTTAATTTGTAAGAACTACGTGATTGTTAGAGTTATTTCTGATATTGTTTCATCTTGGTGCAGAAGTGTAGGGTTTAAGCGCCAGGAGTGCTGTTGTGTTGGGGACCCTTGCATGCGGCAAGTGATTGTGACAGGTGAATGATCCGACAGGGCTGCCACCCCAATGTCTGCCGCTGTGGTGTATGTACACAAATGTTGTGAGATAAGAAAGTAATCAATCCGGGTGTAGGACTGTTGGACCACGAAAAAGAAGGTGTAGCTTCTGTCTAGGGGGTGACGTTGCCGCCAAATGTCTACGAGGCCCTCCTCTGTCAGCCACTGTCTGAATGACGAGTAGTGTGCCCTTGCTAGTCCCACCCTCTGAGTGGACCTGTCCAAAGTAGCTTGTGGAGCCACAATCCCCTCACAGTCCCCTCTGATCATAATATCCCTATCTGGCATGGTCAGTATTTGCCCTATAGCCTCCTCTAGGAACGCCTCCTGCTGTGAGTTTGATGCGTAAATGTTTGCTAATGTGAATGTGTATCCTTGAGGGGTAATGCACGGAGACATTACCCTTCCCGGGCTTTCAAACTGAGTCTGAATCACTTGGCCTGGAAAATGCGTGGCCACCAGGATTGCCACTCCGGCTGTTTTCTTAGGGCCACAGGTGAAGTATTGCTGGTCAAACCATTTCGGGCGTAAACGCCTCCAATCCGCTCTAAGCAGATGAGTCTCTTGTATAAGGCAAATGTCACAATGCGTGTCTCTAAGAAAGGAAAGGAGCGCACAGCGTTTAACCAGGGCGTTCAACCCCCGGACATTCAGGCAGAAGATCTTAACCATAGGTATACAAATGAAGCTGCTTCATTGTTATTAAGAGGATGGAGGGGGTCTCTTGTGTCCTGTCAAAAACTGATACGGGTGTGTGCAAATCATGCCCTTAGTCACCTATTTGGGCTTCTTGTGAGGAAAACATATGTTATGTTATGTTATAGGGATTTGTAAAGCGCATGGCTACCCGAGGGCCTCCCAGTGTTGAATGTAGTCCTTCAGAATAAAGCCTGAGATTTATGTTCTGAATAGCCAAGTTTTAAGCAGTCACCAAAAAGGAAGCTCATGGTTGGTCAGCCGAAGGTTGAGGGGAAGGGAATTCTAAAGGTTACTTCTCAAGTAAGCCATAAAGGTACCACCTCATATAGCTTTCTTTACAACTGAAAGTCTAGCTAATGCAGCCGATGAGGATCTAAGCTGTCTGGAAGGCATATAGAAGGAGGCTAATGACCTTAGCAGAGTAGGGCCTTTATTGCATAAGGACCTATGAATGTAGTACAGAGCTTTGAACTTTATGCGCTGTATCAGCGGGAACCAGTGAAGGGAGGAGATGGTCTCTTTGACCGACATATGTCTAGGTATATCTAGAAGAAGTCGAGCAGCAGCATTCTGGACCACCTGAAGTTTTCTGCTTAGATACTTTGGCAAGCCGAGGTATGAGGCATTACCGTAGTCCAGCCGAGATATAATAAGGGGCTGAATAATTAGCCTTTTTGCCACAAATGGTAACATTCTGAGGACTTTCCTAAGAAGCCTAAGCAGACTAAAGCAGCTTGCGGAGATCTTTTTTACATGATGGTCCATCGTAAGTCGCATGTCTAGCCAGACTCCTAGACTCTTAATATTCTCTTTAGGAGGGGGCAGATTCCTTATGGGATCAAAGGTAAAAGGATTCATTCCCAGAAGGGAACAGTGCCCTAGTATCATTATTTCGGTTATGTCTTCATTTAACTTCAGTTTGCATTCTGACATCCATCTGGTCACTGCCTGTACGCATGGTGTGAGAGCCGAGCCTTCAGTGTTGCAATTAATGGAGAAACAAAATACCAACTGAGTGTCACCTGCATACGATACTATTGAGAGACCGTAGGGTTTCACGATCTCTGCCAATGGAAACATATATTTATATATATAACAACGTGGGGCTAAGGGAGGAACCCTGAGGTACCCCACAGCTGAACGATATACGATTTGATAAAAAGACCGAACCAGTACCTGGAAGGTCCTTCCCTCCATAAAGGAGGAGAACCATCCCAATGCACTGCTTGTAGTTCCAACCTCCACCATTCTCGAGAATAATGTGCTGTGATCAACTGTGTCAAAGGCGGTACTTAGATCAAGAAGGATGACAGCTGTTGCACCACCTTGATTGAGATGCTTTCTTGCCTTCTCTCTGACTACTAACAGAGCCGACTCAGTGCTATGTAGAGGCCTGAAGCCCATGTGGGTGGGATGGAGAAGATTATTCTCTTCAAGGAAGTCTGAAAGCTGTATAAACATTCAATCAACAAATGAACTAGTAGTTTCCCCACCTGGGAACCTGCATCCAAAGTGTGACATTGGGGTCCTTGTCAGTGGCGTGTAACTTCATCATCACATACCAATTGGGGTGAGCTCCTCCACCAGCAGCCATCAACTGCCACAATGGTGAATACTCATGTGTCTACCATTCTTTCTCACCCCCAGTGGCCAGGCCTTCCATTGGGAGTACTCTCGGGGGGTACACTCTTCAGTCATTATCCGGGTCCGATGTGCTGTCTCTCTGTTGTAGCTGCTGAAGGAGAGCTGCTCTGTTGCGGTCTCTTGGATGGTTGATTTCCTGATCTTTCTTCCCTGTCTCCAGCGGGTTGACCCCTCCCCCCCGGTGCCAGTGGAGGCTGGGAACCCCCTGGGGCTGTGGGAGGCCCATCTCGGTCCAGGGTCTCCCGGCCTAGCAGCTGATGGGCCTCTTCCATTGTGTGCAGGCTAAATGTCTTGTTGTTACACACAAAATGTGATGCAGAAGCGGTGACCCCATTTATATTTGATCCCCATTTCGCACAAGAATCCGGAAAGTGGCCAGAGCAATCTTTGTCTTTGAAGAGTGGCCCCTGCGAGATCTTGATAGAGCCACAGTTTGTTGCCCTCTAATTCAATAAAGGTTGTTTCTCACTGCTACCATGATAGCCTCCTTCTGCCAATAGTAATGCAGGCAGGTAAGAATGTCTTGCAGTTGTCCTGGTGAGCTCGCCGGCCGACCTGCTCTATCAGTGTGGTCTAATAGAATGTCTTGCTACACCAGATCCAGTGCCACATAGCGGAACAGGCGGAGGACATAGGCCCTCATTACAACCTCGTCGGTCTTTTCAAAAGAACGCCGAGGCTGCGGGAGCCAGAATACCGCCAGTGCGGTATTTCTGGCTCCCTATTACGACTTGTCTGCTGGACCAGCGGACGGTAACACTGTTACCATCCGCTGGACCAGCGGAAAAGTCACATCAACATTGCTGCTGGCTCGTGATAGAGCAGGCAGCAATGCTGATGTGCAGCGGGTGCAGTAGCACCCGTTGTGCATTTCACTGCCTGAAATTTGAGCAGTGAAATGCGTGACCGGGCTACGCCTGGGGGCCCCTGCACTGCCCATGCCAAGTGCATGGGCAGTGCACGCGCCTCCAGGGGCACCCTAAGTCCCCATTACCGCCAGCCTTTCCATGGTGGTGTTTACCACCGTGGACAGACTGGCAGTCGGGGACTCATAATCCCCAGGGCAGAGGTGCTTGCACCGCTGCCCTGGGGATTATGACCGCCAGGCGGAAGCCTGGCGGTATAGTGGAGGGGCCAGCAGTATGGCCGTGGCTATTGTGCCACAGTCATAATAGCTGGCGGAACACCGCCAGCCTGTTGGCAGTGTTACAGCCAGCTTACCGCTGGCCACCAGGGTCATAATGAGGCCCATAGTCTTTCAGTCTCCCTACATCTGCCTGAAGTGGAACCCTTTGATGCATATGTTGCACCTTCTCGAACAGTTCTGTAGGTCCTTGTTAGAAATGGGGTCTCTAGTTGGTAGTCGGTTTGCACCCTGTCGAAGTAGGGACCCTCACTCTAGTCAGGATAAGGGAGATACACACTCAGATAACCCCTGCTCATCCCCTTGGTAGCTTGGCACAAGCATTCAGGCTTATCTCAGAAGCAATGTGTAAAGCATTTGCACATAACACACAGTAATAAGTGAAAACACTACAAACAGACACCACACCAGTTTTAGAAAAATAGCCAATATTTATTTATCTATATAAAACAAGACCGAATACGATAAAAATCCAACATACAGTAATAAAAATATGAATTCTGCAAGACTTACTCAAAAATACAGTTCCTTAAAGTTGATAGCTCCACCTGGGGCTATCACGGCGTCGTAATCAGCAAAAGCAACAGTTCAGGCCGGCCGCGGTGTTGCGGGCCAGCTGTGGTGTCGGGAAGACCCGCAAACAGTATCTTGGATTTGCAGGGTGTCATGATCCTCGCTGTGAGCTCCGGAGAGTGGTGTTGCTGACGTCGTGGTGTCGGTTCCAGAGCCGGTGCAGGAGTCTTCGGACCCTTGAGGTCACACGCATTGCAGATCGAACTCCAGGCTGATGAAGTCAGGTGCAAAGGCGTGGATGGCGTTGGGGCTGCGCTGCAAAGCGGGACGATGCAACATGCGGTGCCCACAGGTCACAGTGCAGACAGTGGCTCGGTGACAGTGTCCAGCAGCTTCGGTGAGACCAGGGCTGCGGTGCAATGTGCGGTGTCCACAGGTCACGGTGCAGGCAGCTTCGTCGTCGTTGCTGAAGCACGGTCGTCAGTAGGCCCAAGCTAGCGGTGCAGTATGGGACGATGCTTCGTAACCCTCACGAGCGGTGTCCACAGGCCAAGTTGCAGGCAGCAGCGCTGGTATCAGCAGGAGCGGCGGCGTTGGGAATGCCCAGGCTGCGGTGTGGACTGGCGATGCCGGAGTGCGGGGCCCACAGGTTGCGGTGCGGGCAGCGGCTTGGTGAAGTCATCTGATGATAGCGTTGGGGAGACCTGGGTCGTGGTGCAAAGCGGGGCAATTCGACTCCGCGTGGCGTAGGCAGGTCACAGTGCAGGCCAGTGGTGTCGTTGGCGGCATCACAGTGGTTTCTCCTCTTGAACAGCACAAAACACACAGTTCCCAGTGCTACAGGTTGAGGAAACTGAAGTCTTTGGTGTCCCTGAAACTTCCAACAGGAGGCAAGCTCTATTCCAAGCACCGGGGAACTTTCTCAAGCAGGACACACAGCAAATGTCACCCTTTGCACTCTTTTCAGGCAGAAGCAGCAACTGCAGGCCAGTCCAGCAAAGCAGCACAGCAAAGGGACAGTACTCCTCCTTCAGCTCTTCAGCTCTTCTCCTTGCAGAGGTTCCTCTTTATTCCAGAAAGATTCTAAAAGTCTGGAGTTTTGGGTCTTCTTCTTATACCCAGTTCTGCCTTTGAAGTAGGCAAACTTCTAAGCAAAGTCTCAAGTGTTTGCAAGATCCTTTCTTGTCCAGGCCAGGCCCCAGACACTCACCAGGGGGTCGGAGACAGCATTGTGTGAGGGCAGGCACAGTCCTTTCAGGTGTGAGTGACCACTTCTCCCCTCCCCTCCAGCATGGATGGCTAATCAAGATATGCAGGCTAAACCCCAGCCCCCTTTGTGTCACTGTCTAGAGTACAGGTGTGAACAGCCCAACTGGCAAACTGACCCAGACGGGGAATCTACAAACAGGCAGAGTCACAGAATGGATTAAGCAAGAAAATGCCTACTTTCTAAAAGTGGCATTTTCAAACAGACAATTTAAAAACCAACTTCACTAAAAGATGTATTTTTATATTGTGAGTTCAGAGACCCTCAACTCCACATTTTTATCTGCTCTCAAAGGGAATGGCAGGCCCCATGTTAACCTGTGAGAGAGATAGGCCTTACACCGTGAAAACCGAATTTGGCAGTATTTCACTGTTAGGACATATAAAACACACTAGTATATGTCCTACCTTAAACATACACTTCACCCTGCCCATGGGGCTACCCGGGGCCTACCTTAGGGGTGCCTTACAAGTAGTAAAAGGGACGGTTTAGGCCTGGCTAGTGGGTACACTTGCCAAGTCGAATTGGCAGTTTAAAACTGCACACACAGACACTGCAGTGGCAGGTCTGAGCCATGTTTACAGGGCTACTAATGTGGGTGGTACAACCAGTGCTGCAGGCCCACTGGTAGCATTTGATGTACAGGCCCTGGGCACCTCTAGTTCACTTTACTAGGGACTTACCAGTAAATCAAATATGACAATCATGGAAAAACCAATCAACAGTACACTTTACACAGAGAGCATATGCACTTTAGCACTGGTTAGCAGTGGTAAAGTGCCCAGATTCCTAAAGCCAACAAAAAAAGGTCAGAAAAAATAGGAGGAAGGAAGCAAAAAGACTGGGGATGACCCTGCAAAAAGGGCCCTTTCCAACACAACCCCCCACCAGCCTAAAGCCAGGGGAGAACAATTAATACCTTGATGTACTTCCCTGATTGGGCGACAGAACAGGGACCCAGGCCCACAACAGCAGTAACATGTTCCAGTTCTACGCCTTCCTGCCTCCAGTAGGATCCCTCTGTCCATACTCTCAGGGCCCACTAAGCTAACAAATGGGGAACCTTTCTACTCACCTGCAGATAACATCTGTGCAGCACCTAACCTTACTTTGCTCACAGATGTGTCCCAGGGACCAGATAGTACCACCAGGGCCAACAGAGTTGCCAACTCCACCCCCGGGGTGTGACTCTTGTCCTCCCCCCAGGGGCAACTCTGTCCACCAGGATAGCAAACAACAGTAGCAACTGACAGCTGTGAGGGAGGAGAGCCAGGCCCCAGGCCTCTCAAGGCTCTCCAACCACTGTAACTGTGGAGAGTGGGGGGCGGTAGCCCCAGGTGCCTGGCACCCTGTGACCACTCTCCCTTCCACCAGGTCAGGGATGACAGCCTGACCCTAGTCATCCTCTCTGGGGCTCTGTACCCTCCCCCTAGGAGCGGCACCCCCAGAGTCCAGAATTGTCAGGGTGCTTGTAGACATAGTCCTGCACAATTCTCCCACCACTGCAGGGATGTTAACCTGCAACTGGTTTTCCAACCCGGGGTCTGCACCTTCAGGTTGGACCAGGGGCGGGGCTTCTCACCCCCTGTCCCCCCTTCTGGGGTCCTGCACCCCCCAACTAGGAGTGGCCTCCCCAGAAGACAACATGGTAGGGGCACTGTTAGCAGTAGCCCCTCCCTTCAGGTCAGGGGGGCCACCCTGAACCTGGCCTTTCAATCCAGGGTCTGTACCCTTAGATTGAACTGGGGTCAGGGGTGAGTCTCTCCCTCCCCTGCCCCTACTCCCAGGGTTCTGCACCCCCCCACCATGGAGCCCATAGATGTCACACCAGGGGGGGTGATTGGGCAAACCGCCCCCCCCCCCCCTTCAGGTCAGGGTTTACCCCTTGCACCTGATCCTCCAGTCTAGGGTCTGTACCCTCAGACTGGACCACTGCCTGGCAACCCAGGACTTTCTGGGGAGCACACCTACTCCCCATCAGGTCAGCATTTACCCCCCGAACCTGATCATCCAACCCAGAGTCACCATCCTGCAGTTGAACCATTGCCTGGCGCACCGAGACTTCCTGGGGGGCACCCCTATCCCCCACAAGGGAAACACATTCCCCAAGGGCCACACAAGAGTCAGGCTGGCACAGGTCTCTTGACCTCTGCCCATCTGGCAGAGTCTAGATTCCCCCCTGGATTCTGAAGTTCATTCCTGGGGTTCTCTGACCATAGTGCTAACCCCTAACCCCCCAGGTTCTCCACTGGCGTCCACAACCCCCTCTCAACCCTCTGTCTGGACTTCTGCACCCCCTCACTAGAAGTGGTACTGCCAGACACCAGAACTGGTGGGACGTTGGCTACAGCCGCCCCCCAAATTCTCCTGACACTGTGGGGTCTCCCTCAGCAGATGGCCCTATGGCACAGGCTAGGCTCCCCTCCTGGCGTTCCCTCATGGAACCCTCCAGGACCTGGGACTGGATCTTTGGCACCCTGGGCCTCAGCCCAACCCCATTCCCTCTCCTCAGAGACTGGACATGGGATCCCTCACCCATCCCACTACACTCGGACCTACCTGGGACACTACAATCCTTTCCCACCTCACCTGTTTGGGAAATAACTAGACCACTCTCCTCAGGAGCAGCCCCAAATGCCTCTTCAGACTCTCTGGTACTCACCCAGAGGTCTGCCTCCCATGTAAGCTCCCTGGGGTTAGAGAACTCACACTCCACCTGGTGTTGGCGTAGCTCTGGAAAATAAGAACTGACATATGCTCTCCAGCAATTGCATCATTCAGCTCCTCACATGAATCAACCAAATTACCCTTCACCCAACCATCCAGTGACTCAGCCTTGAAAAAGTACCCCACACCACCCTCCTGAGACTGGTGAGACAATACCTGACTGTCCCTGACACTCAACCCACACTCTTCTGGGATGTCTGCACACTCCATAACCAGGACGTCTACCTGGGGGGAAAGCCTCTCCCTGTCACTCTCACCTAGAGCCAGTAGAGTATCCCACCCATCACTATGAAGATGACTCCCCGTGCCAGTTCCCCAATCCACCTCAGGGACCCTGTGCATCACTGGAGCTACCTCATACCCCTGAACCTCCTGGTGTGTGTTAACCCCCTCCTTCAAGTAGGGCACCAAGGGCCATATTTATACTTTTTGACGCAAAACTGCGCTAATGCAGTTTTGCGTAAAAAAAATAGCGCCGGCTAACGCCATTCTGAAGCGCCATGCGGGCGCCGTATTTATTCAATGACTTTAGCCGGCGTTAGCCGCTGGCGCTGCCTGGTGTGCGTGAAAAAAAAAAAATGACGTACACCAGGCAGCGCCGGCGTAGGGGAATATGGAGCTTGGGCGCCAAAAAATGGGGCAAGTCAGGCTGAGGCAAATTTTTCGCCTCAACCCGATTTGCGCAATTTTTTTCGACTCCCAACCCCCATTGAAATGACTCCTGTCTTAGCAAAGACAGGAGTCATGCCCCCTTGCCCAATGGCCATGCCCAGGGGACTTATGTCCCCTGGGCATGGTCATTGGGCATAGTGGGATGTAGGGGGGCACAAATCAGGCCCCCCTATGCCACAAATAAAATATAAAAAAATACTTACCTGAACTTACCTTAAGTTCCCTGGGATGGGTCCCTCCATCCTTGGGTGTCCTCCTGGGGTGGGCAAGGGTGGCAGGGGGTGTCCCTGGGGGCATGGGAGGGCACCTCTGGGCTCCTTCCGAGCCCACAGGTCCCTTAACGCCTGCCTTGTCCAGGTGCTAAAAAACGGCGCAAAAGCGGCTGGACGTCATTTTTTTTGACCCGCCCACTCCCGGGCGTGAATTTTGCCCGGGAGTGTAAATACGGCGCACATGCCTCGGAGTCACTTTTTTAGACGGGAACGCCTACCTTGCATATCATTAACGCAAAGTAGGTGTCCACGCTAAAAAATGACGCAAACTCCATGGACTTTGGTGCTAGACGCGTCTAACGCCAAAGTATAAATATGGAGTTAGATTTGCGTCGGAATTGCGTCAAAAAAAACTACGCAATTCCGGCGCAAACAGAGTATAAATATGCCCCCAAGTCTCTGGGCATGTGCACTTCTTCATCTGCACTGGATACAAGATTTTTGCTGCTACCATCTGAACTGGACTCAGCCCTCCTGGCTTCCAGCTTCAGCTGTTCACAGCTCAGCTCTTGAGCTGCCAGTATTTCTTTTTCCTTGGCTATGGCTCTCTTAGCCTCAGGTCTCTCGAGCTGTTCGTCCAGCTCTCACCCACTGCTCCTGAGCTAGGAGCCATTCCTCTCTCTGGTTCCCTTTCCTCATCAGAGTAGTTCTCCTCCTCATAACGATCTGGTATGTCTTGCCAAGTCAAATTGGCAGTTTAAAACTGCACACACAGACACTGCAGTGGCAGGTCTGAGCCATGTTTACAGGGCTACTAATGTGGGTGGCACAACCAGTGCTGCAGGCCCACTAGTAGCATTTTATTTACAGGCCCCGGGCACCTCTAGTGCACTTTACTAGGGACTTACCAGTAAATCAAATATGCCAATCATGGATAAACCAATCAACAGTACACTTTACACAGAGAGCATAGGCACCTTAGTACTGGTTAGCAGTGGTAAAGTGCCCAGAGTCCTAAAGCCAACAAAAACAGGTCAGAAAAAATAGGAGGAAGGAGGCAAAAAAACTGGGGATGACCCTGCAAAAAGGGTCATTTCCAACAGTCCTCCAGTTGGAAATTAAGGTCTGTTGTATTTTCCCTTAATGTGAGGATCTCTCACTTGTGCTCCTTTAACTCCTCATTTCTATTGTCCCTACCCCTCTCCAGGGAGTCAACTCCCTGTTCCAGCTCATCCAAATTACGTCTGATGTCTTTGACATCTGTTGCTAGTTCCCGCTATGTTGTCTCACAAAGTCATAAAGAGGTTTTCGAGAAACGGTCTAGTTACCGGTGCACCAATGTGTAATGTGGCATCTGGGATAAGCTGGCCCTCCCTTTTGGTACGTTCTGCCTTTTTCCCTTCCGGATTGGCGGACATGTCTTTAATAGAGGAGTCTTTTCGCACTGCTCGGGCAGTTGCCATGCCTACTTTGGGTGCTGCCTGGGATCACCGCGGAAGATGGGGGCCGCAACAGTCTCATTGTCCTGGACTTTCTTTGCCTCTCGCTTCACCTTTCCTCCTTTATCTCCGGCCACCTTGAGGTTCCCAACCAACTATGTCACCTTCCAAAGTTGACAGACATGGTTAGAGAGGCGCTAACATGTGCCCCGATGAATTCTTGCCAGGTCCGGTGCATGGATTGCCGTGATCAGTCTACAAACATTCCTTTTAGTGCAGGTCCTTAGGCTGTCTTCCTCTGCCGGACCGCCCCGTGATGTGGTGTATGTATAGTTGTCCGAGCCTGTGCTTGTGGGTCAATCCGATCGATCCTCCTTCCTCATTTCCAGTTCTACGTAGGCCATGGAGATATCATTAGTCCACAGGGTACCGCCGCTGTTAATCTGAATGTACTCTCCAAAAAAGTATTTGGACTGAAAGAAAGTAGTTGAATTCATTTATTATGGGTTTGGTTAAAATAAAGAGATCCTAAACTTAATGATCTACCTCAGGCTAGGATAAGGTAATGATCATATTATTAATCATAGGTTCAGCACTGATGTTAGATAAAGGAATTTCCACTGAATTGCTTGCATGCAAACAAGGGGGGCCAAGTCTCCATAGGGGTTTCCAGCTAAATTTAAAAAGGTTACCAAACAAAATAATCTCTCTAGCTTTCTGCTTGAAGTTTAGTATTTGTCAAAGTGTAAACAATAACTTTATAAAGATAGAAGTAGAAGGAGGAGGAATAGAAAAGGCACAAAGATGAAGTGTGAGTCTGGAGTGAGGGACAGTAATATGTCCCAGTGGATTAGAGGTACTGGTGGTGCACCTTTGTTAGTCTCTTGCAGGTAGTCTTGTTGCAGTTGTTCAAGACTGATGTCTGCTGCCCCTACCTTCACAATCAGGCTCCTCCATGCACCATCCTTGCTTGTGGCACACACGTTGTACCTTCCCTTTCAAAATGTGAGTGCTGAATCAAGCAGAATTCTCTGTAAAGCTGGGGCACACTTTTTGCCTGGTTTAGATGAGTGGTTTGGAGTCCATTTTGTTGGCAAAGCAAGTAAATGTGACCACTGTCCCCTCAATATGGGAAGAAAAGTGTGCCTGGCATACCTTATGATGGGCTGTAGGCCCCTTTCAGAGAACAATGCATTTTTTCAGCAATTTTTAATGGAGTGTTTATTAGGAGTAGCTTTTTGTATGCATGACCTGACTGATTTCCTTTATGATTAAAGGGTTGATTAACACATTCATAAAAACACATTACTGTTTGCACATCTGGTTGGCATATGTAATGTACTTGTAAGCCCCTTGTTGAGTGGTATACCATATACCCTCGGCCTGTAAATAAAAAGCTACCAGCGTTCCTGCAGCACTTATTGTGTCACCCATGTAAGTAGTACTTAAAACATTTCCCAGGCCTGCCATTACAACCTGCATGCAGTTTTAAACTGCCATGTCGAACTGGTATTAAAACTCCCTTGCCAAGCCTTAAATTCCACTTTTATCACATATGACATCCCTTACGTAGGCCTGAGGTAGCCCATAGGGCTAGGTGCTGTGTAATTAAAATGTTGGACATGTACTTTTTACATTTTACAAGTCCTGTTAGTGAAAAACTCCTGCATTTGTTTTTCACAAATGTGAGGACCACCTCTCCTATAGGATAACATTTGGGATTCCTTATTAAATTTAAAAAATATAATTTCCAATTGGGAGTTGGTAGCTATTTCCTGTTTGGTATCTATAAAATTGTAATGATAAACCTTCTTTAAAGGGTAAAGTCAGATTTTCCATTACAATTTTGAAAATGCCACTTTTAGAAAGTTGGCATTTTCCTGTCCTTTTTGTCTGCAGCCTCTCTTGGGTCACGTGACTGGGTGTAGTTGACAGACTTTGTTAATTCCTTTAAGACGGCCACATAATAGTTGTATGTAAGGGTGCCTCAACTAGCCATCTGGGGGGAATATTGGGTGTGGAGCTGAGCACAGCCCCTCTTACAACTGAATAGTCTGTGATCTGCCTTTACACAAAGGACCTAACAACTCTGTATTGTCACTGCAGCTTGGAGCCAGGGCAGGGGAGTCAGGAAATTCTGTGCACTTCATACAGCCTTCTCAGAAGCTTCTCCCCCCTTCTAGAAAAAGGGCACCATGGTTTAAAAATAGGACCTTCAGACCTACTCTTCAGTTCACTACTGGACCTGCAGAAGGACTCCAAGAGAACTGCCTGCTGCTGTGACACACTGTGCACTCCGCAAGACTGCTGCTGTACCTTGAAGGACTGTATGCTGCCTGGAGCCTGCCTTGAACCCTCAGAGGCCAGCCCTGAGGTGGAGCCCTACATCTTCACCTGCACCCCAGACTACCAGAGGAACTCTGAGAGCACGTTTGCTGGCTCCTTTTCAGTATCACTGGGACATAAAAGGCTTCCACCATCTTGAACCTACACCTGGACTCAGCCTGAGTGAGCCCTGAGTCCCCAAGAGGTGACCCACCAGTCCTGGCCCTTAGTTGTGGTGCTGAATGTGCCCAGATGGCTAAATCCCAAAACTGAGGACGTAACATTTTTTATCCAAAAACTACTCTGAGAACCAGGAGACTGGGGCCAACTTGCTTGCCTGTCTGCCCTAGGGGCATCGCCAGCCGGATTGACTTTGCTGCTTCTTCCACTGCATTCTTCTCTGCAGCAGCAAATCCTTTTCAGTGGTCCCTTGCCAAAGGGGTATCTGACTTCATGGAACTGTCTCTGGCTACAGCCCTCTGCCTTGTCTCGCTTTCACCTACTAAATTTGAGCTTAGAAATCTTCAGCGTGGATGCGTCCCAAGGCAATCTGATGATGACGTTTCCTCCTCAGACACTGCCTGCAGCCCCCACTGAACTTTACCTTCTCAGACACTTTTTCTCAAATTTCTTTTAAGTCCGAAGGTAAGTGCTGACCGGGCCCAATCCACTTTTTGTATCTGAACCATGCTCCATCATGGTCAGCCTTCTTTTTCAACTTTGACCCAGTCTTGCGCAGCTCAATGTCTATGGTTGGTGCTTTGATATTTTTAGGCACTAGTTTTTACTAAAACATTAAAAATTCATAACTGTAGGTTTACTGTTTGGAATTTTGTCATTTTATAATTTACTAAATTATCATTTATTTTTCTAAATTGGTTTGGGATTTTTCTTGTGTTGTGTTTTCTCTTTATTACTGTTTGTATGCTTCATAAATACTTTAAACAGTGCTTCCAATGTAAGCCTTACTGCTTTTGTGCCAAGTTGCTTAGGGTTAGGTAGTGGTGATTGTGATTCCCTCTGCAAGAGATTGTGGCTGTTGCTTGACCAGGGCACACACCCCAGTCAACCAACAACTCATTTCTCACAGTGATTTATAGCCTGATGAGGCCACAAACTGCTTACATTTACACTGGGTTGCTGGGACTATTTTCAAAGTGTATAGTTGGAAGGTGTTAACTGAAATAAATGACATTCATATGCATGTTATAAAAAATATTTTATTATAATGTTTTTTATGTTTTAATTATAAAGATGAAGTTAGCTTTTATTTCTTGTATAAAAAATAATTACAAATAACTCTTCACCTAACGTTTAGTAATTTTCAACTGCATTTAAAAAAATAAATATTCTACAGTAGGTGGGAATTTCTTTCAAATAAAACTTGAAAAGATCTTTTCATTAATTATAATTAAATTAACTATTTTCTAAAATCCTTTACTCTAATAGTGCTGCAGCATCTCATGTATTTGTCGTAGGTTTAAAATAAATATTTTAAATAATTTTACATTAACATTTAACATTAAAATATTTGTGCAATTTGTTTTACACATTGAAAAAGTTTCTCCATCCTTTACCATACGCAGCTCTCCGTCCCAGTAGTGATGTTCATCTTTGTGTGAAAAGTTATTACTAGTAACTTTACTGTTGTACATGTGACTACACTTCTTTACCCTCTGAAATGGTCAATAGCCAAAAGTAGTCATTTACTCCAAAGTCTAAGAGTAAATTTACACTTGTGTAAATTTACATTTGTGAATAGGTATCGGTATTGCTACTTTAGGATCTACTACAGAGCAATATTCTTTCAAAGCATTGTGGTAGTGTTCCTCGTGACCCTGTCCCGTCCTGGGCCCAATGTTGGCCAGCAAAGCTGATGATTTTGATTTAAGGTATATTAACTATGTAACAAATTACATCACAAATATTGATGAGGGTGTGGCTAACGCCTGAGGATGAAGGCCTCCTAAGTCGATCGCTCTGCTCTCAACCCATCTGCATCACCATCTAATCATGACAAAACCTAAAAAAACAGATGATTTGGATGGCATAATGATTCAGAGTAACTTATCACATACCTGATGGCCTCTAGGTCTTCTTGGGCACTGTTTGCTTGAGAGTTTACTCAAGCTTGCCTGCCTCCTCCCAAACCAAGATGGCAACTGCAGATGGCACTCCTAGAGGAGGGCCACATTCATCGCTGCTGTAGCTTTACGTGTTGACTGAGTGACCATATCCAGGAGAGGAAGAAACTATAGGACGAATACCACTATTGCAACCTCTGTTGCTTGTACACTGCTAGTCCCACATTGCTGTACTCTGCACTAGGTGAGGTAGCTGATCGGACCACGCATCTATGCTCTTGAGCTTGCAAGCAGGGGCCTCACGAGCTCAGGGGATGTGCTGAAGGATACATGAATAGTGCAGATTTTGGTCACTGGGGATAATCAACTCCTTTTGCTATTGGCCTTCGTTTGACATACAATCATTGGTCATACCTATCTTCAAGAAGAATCACTGCTTCACTGTTGCACATGATCACTATTCTGCACCTTAACCTCAGGATGATTTACATATTCAAATCTCACTGAAATTACATAGATCTGGTCAGATTGCTTGCCCTTCTCGGAGCACATTCTTAAAGCAATTAGGTGGAATCTCTCTGGTTCGCCATTACCAGTTTATTTATGATGTTATATCATCCACAACAGTGGCAAATCATAATAGCGGAGTCCAGAAGAAAAGAGAGCAGAGACAATAGAGACTCTAAAGATGTCAAATCCAATTTGAAACACTCAAAGGCTAAACCATACCTTCCAAATTCAACGATCAAATATAAATCAGAGGTGGCAACAAATATAAACATTATCATACAAAGACTGGGTTTGCTACATGACTTGGCTCAAAAGACTAAAGTTAATACAGACGCCATGCACCACGATATTCAGGGTTTACTTAATGATTTCAAGGACCTGGCAAGTAGAATTACAGAAGCTGAATCCAGCATTAGTGCACTGGAGGATGCAAATGCACCTGCAAAGAAACAAACAGGTGTGGCAACGCAGAAGCCTAATCTACTAGTGAGAGAACTGTCTGAACTTGAAGATCGTAACTGCAGAGGCAATCTGCAAATCTTTGGCCTACCTGAGAATGTGGAACATGATGGAATCTGCTGTGCTGAATTTTTGGAATCTTAGATACCCCAGCTTTGAGCCTCACTTTTGAGAAAGACTTTGAGATAGAAGGAGCACGTAGAATTCCCTCAGGAAAGCCAGTAGCCACACCAGCTGCTCTCTCGAAATATTCTATGGCAATGATATTCATGCCATTGTGATATCGACACACTGAGAAAATTCTGTTACACATGAGGAAAGTTCATAATATACAATGGAATGGAGCGAGAATAATCATTGCCCAAAATTACTACAAAGGGTCTCCAGACGGAAAGGATTTCTAGCACTTCGTCAAGATTCAAGGGATCTTTCCATACCTTTCTCCTTTATTGATCTAGCTAAATTTCAAATTGTTTACAAGAAAATCCTATGATCTGTGTTGAACCTGCGTACCTACAGACTTTCATTCCGACCTCTACATAATCTGCCTTGATAACTTGAAGATAGTCCCGCTGTTGGAGACCCCTCTATTCCTGATGTGTTACTCAGCTCGTTGTTACAGCTAAACTCTCCTAGAACTCAGATTATGGTTTTCGTTCTGTCTCATGGTACTCAATTAATAGAGAAAAACAGAGGTTTTCCTATTCAATGTTCACAGTGAATTAACAGTGATTGCTAATTTGGGTCTGAAATGGCAACCTAATGCCCTCTAATATCTCAGTATATGGATTGTCAAGGACTTGAAAAGCTCCTTAGCCATTAATGAAAATAAAATCTTATCAAAATTAAAAGACTTGTTGGTTCCCTGGTCTCCTAAATACATCACATGGTGGGTGAAGACCGAATCGGTCAAGATGATGGTGGTTACGCTTGCTAACTTTGTATCATTCATGTTACCATTCTTACTCTCTTCCACGTTTTGTTTTAAATCAGTGGACAAATACGTCTCTGATTTCATACGGAAGGTTAAAAGGGTCAGGAATGCCATGAACACACTAAAATTCAGCAAATCTAATGGGGGCTTTGGTCTTCCTGACTTCTGCGATGCCAACTGGCATTTTCAGCTTCCCAGGGCAAGTGGTGGATAGTCTGTCAGGAAGGTCGATCTCCATACAGGCAACCAATAGAATGCTATCTATACACCTGTCGCCTCTCAGTGCCACATTTTCCAAACAACACATATCCAAATTTAATTTAGAGCACTCAAGGTGCCTGGATACAGCCCACGCTTTGCAGCAAATAGATAAATTACTGGATGAAAGCATGTGTCGCTCTTCTCAGGCCTTCTTGTGACACAATACTAGACTCAAGATAGGAGGGAAAATGATACGCAGACAACACTGGGCAAATAGAGGCATAAGTACTATGGGAGATTTAGGAACACAAGCTAACCATGTAGCTTTCTTCACTGTACACACAAAATGTGCTCTTTCTGGCACAGAATTCTAAAATGTCCTGAAATTTAAAGTTGAAATTAGAAGACTGGCCCACCCTCTCTCCCCTGACATCCCAGACTTACTCAGTAACTTTAGGATCTTTGGTCACGCTGCATCACATATCCACAAAGTGCTTGAACCTAATAAATTCTACTTAACGATAGGTCTAAAAAAGAAATGGTGCAAATATATGTAACCTACACAAGATAATTCCTATAGTGAAGCAATAAGGGAAAAGATGTGGCATTCCCCATTGCTGGGCACAATTAGGCCAACTTTAACACAATCAAGATTCTGGTCCATTCACAAAACATACTGGACTCCAACCAGACTCCACAAACTGGATTTGCCTAAGATACTTGCTGGTAATGTGAAGAGGTGGTAGGTTCTTTGGAACATATTTTATTCCGTAAACTGGTCCTAGCATTTTGGAATAGAATACAATCTTTGCTCTAGGGCATTTTCGAAATACCTTTTAGGATGGACCTTCTGAAGATTGTGCCAGGAGTCTCTCCAAACCTAATCTCATCGTCCCTATCACCTAAAACACATTACTCCTTGACCTAGTTTGAACCTTAGGTACTAAAGTGGCGCTGATATAGTGGAAATCAACATCCCCGATTTCATTAAAAAGGGGGGTCTATGCTCTGTGCAGCTAGAAGTGCTGATAACATAATGTATATGAAGTTACACCTGTTTTGCAGATCAAGACAACTGTGAGATACCTTTGATGAATACTTACAGAAATCTAAACATCTGTAGTTAACATTACACTATTCACCTGGTGTTAGACCTGACATGCCTTAGGGTGGTCACCCCTAACTTTTTGCCTGCCTCCCTCCACTTTTTGGACCCTGTTTTGCTGGCTTTTAGACTCTGCGCACTTTATCACTGCTAACCAGTGCTAAAGTCCATATGCTCTCTCCCTTTTTAAACATGGTAACTTTGGATCATACCTGATTGGACTATTTAATTTACTTATAAGTCCCTAGTAATGTGCACTATATGTGCCTAGGGCCTGTAGATTAAAGGCTACTAGTGGACCTGCAGCACTGATTGTGCCCCCCCACTTGAGTAGCCCCTTAACCTTGTCTCCGGCCTGCCATTGCAAGGCCTGTGTGTGCAGTTTCACTGCCAATTCGACTTGGCATTTAAAATTACTTGCCAAGTCTAAAACTCCTTTTTTTCTACATATAAGACACCCCTAAAGTATGCCCTAGGTAACCCATAGGGCAGGGTGCTGTGTAGGCAAAAGGCAGGACATGTACCTGTGTAGTTTACATGTCCTGGTAGTGTAAAACTCCTAAATACGTTTTTACACTGCTGTGAGGCCTGCTCCCTGCATAGGCTAATATTGGGGCTGCCCTCATACAGTGTTTGAGTGGTAGCTGCTGATCTGAAAGGGGTAGGAAGGTCATATTTAGTAAGGTCAGAATGGTAATAGAAAATCCTGCTGACTGGTGAAGTTGGATTTAATATTACTATTTTAGAAATGCCACTTTTAGAAAGTGAGCATTTCTCTGCACTTAAACCGTTCTGTGCCTTACAATCCACGTCTGGCTGGGTTTAGTTTACAGCTCATTGTGCATTCACTCAGACACACCCCAAACACAGGATACTCAGACTCACTTGCATACATCTGCATTTTGAATGGGTCTTCCTGGGCTGGGAAGGTGGATGGCCCGACACTTACATGACAATGGATAGTAGCCTGCCCTCACACAAAGGACTGCCACCCCCCCTACTGGGACCCTGGCAGACAGGATTGAACTGAAAGGGAAACTTGTGCACTTCTGAGCCACTCTTTGTAGTCTCCCCCACTTCAAAGGCACTTTTGGGTATAAAAACAGGGCCCCTGCCCTACCAAGACGGACATCCCTGGAGAAGAAACCTGAACCAGAACCTGCATCCTGCCAAGAAAAACTGCCTGGCTGCCCAAAGGATTCACCTGACTGCTTTCTGTGAAAGACTGCTGCCTTGCTGTTGTCCTGCTGTCTTGCTGCTCTCTTGCTATGCTGCAGAAATGCTCTCCAAGGGCTTGGATGATTGAGCTTGCCTCCTGTTCCCTGAAGTCTCAGGACCAGAAAAGACTTCGGGCCAGATGTAGCAAAAATAAAAATTGCGACTCGCATTTTGCGAGTTGATGCGACTCGCAAAATGCGAGTCGCAAATTGGAATGCCAGAAAAAAAAGCGATCCGATTTTGCGACTCGCAGCCGGACTTGCAACGCTGTGTGCGAGTCCGCAGTTTGCGAGGTCGCTGTTTGCGAGTGTGCAAAAACGAACTCGCAATTAGCGAGTGGGTGTCGCAAATTGCGAATACCTTCAAAATTGCTTGCAGATGCAGCAGAACACTCCAGAAAGCATACCAGAACACTCTGGAAACACTTCCTGGCACATGATGATGGCGTCACAGCCAGGAAGTTAACAAATACACCTGGGAGGAGGGCTCAACAGTGAGCAGTGTCTCTGCCACTCACAGTAGGGTGCTGAGGAGTGGTAGGCACAGCACCATGGACGCAGCAGGGACCAGCCAGGCTGGCAGGAGGGGCAGGAGATCATAGATAACAGCCAGGACAGATTAATGTGGCACATGGCGTTAATGTGCCACATGACTGGTTGGCATTTTCCTGCCCATGGACAATTTCAACTTGTATATAGTTTCTTCATGACATTAATAAAACAGTTATTTTTGTTCCACTTAACAAATGGTTAATAGGTGAGTATGGTGGGAGTTGACACGTACCGTCCAAAATATTGCGTTGCAATGTGGTCCCGTCTCAGTCTGCCTTGATTAGCTAGACTCCTATCCCCATGATGGCGATGTGGTTGTTCTTGCTCTTCATCATCAGGATCTGGGTCTGCAGGGGTGAGAGGTAGCCCACGTCGGGTGGCTATGTTGTGGAGGATGGCGCATGCGACCACAATTTTGAAAGCGGTAATGGGGGTGTATTGGAGGGCGCCTCCACTGCGGTGGAGGCATCTGAATATTGCCTTCAGCAGTCCGAAGGTGCGCTCGATCAGGTTCCTGGTCCTCTTATGCGCACTGTTGTATTGGCTCTCTGATTCAGTTCTGGGTGTTAAAAACGGAGTCATGATCCAAGGCCTGAGAGCATATGCACTGTCACCTGTTGGGCACAAAAGTACACGGTTAGGAAGTCCAGATTGTCGTGCACAGTGACCTGTGTGTATGTCTGCAAGTGTCTGTGGCTCTACCTAGGAGGTAACCGCCTCCAAATTCCCCACGTTCCAGGCGTTGATGTATCCCACTATGCCTAAAAATGTATGAGTCATGGGTACTGCCAGGAAACTTAGCTACGATGTCCGTGATGACATAATGGGCATCACAAACAACCTGTATGTTGAGTGAGTGGGTACACTTCCTGTTGCGGAAAATGTGTTCCAGATTAGCAGGGGGGCATATTTGAATGCGTGTCCCATCTACACACCCTATGACATGAGGAAAGTGGGCAATGCGGTAGAAGTCTAGCTTGGTGCTGTTAATTTCTGCCTCATTCCTTGGTAAGTATATGAAGTGAGACATGTGCGTGACTAAGGCATCTAGGAATGCCCTGAGGAACCTTGACACTGCACTTTGGGATACCCCACCTGCCACAGCAATGACCCCCTGATAGCTCCCTGAGGCCAAGAGGTGCAGTGCGCATAGCACTTGCACATGCGTAGGGATGGCGCAGCCACGCAGAGTCTTGTGTTCTAGCTGTGGTTTCAGTAAATCTATTAATTCTAGAATGGCTGCGCTGCTAAGGCGGTATTTGTCATAGATCTCCTCTTCAGTTTGCTTAAAAAGAGTCTGCCTGGTTCTATATATCTTCTCCTGTCTGTGGCCCCTCCTCCTCCTCTGCTGGGCTGCGTAGACTCTCCTCCTCACTGCTATCAGGTATATCTCCGCCATCTTGAGTAACCCAGATGCCTTCTGGGTCCCCTTTTATACTTTGGTAATGGTTACCACCTGCTCTGAGTTAGTGGTAAATGGGACATGCAAACTGGGCTTTTTGCGACTAGTCGCAATTTGCGAGTTGCAATTGCATAAGGTTTGCGACTCGCAAATTGCGACTTGCAAATTGCGGGTCGCAAAATGGGGTCGCAACGGATGCGACTCGCAAACGGGTCCCATCGCTTTTTGCGAGTCGGAAATGGGCTTTTTGCATCCCATTTCCGATTTTGCACTGTTGCAAATTGCGAATCGGCCCGTTTGCGAGTCGCAAACGTTTGCTACATCTGGCCCTTCATCTCTGCAAGAAATTCCTTGTGCGCCGAAAAACGATGCACAGCCTGCGAAAGACGACGCACAGCCTGCACTGCGGTGAAAAATCACCTCACGCCGAAACCAGAACGACGCTGCCCGACTCCGCAAGAGGAAGATCGATGCAGCACCTGCGACTGGAACTTTGATGCACGGCCCACCGGATCGACCACAGCTGACCCGGAACGACGCAGCCCGACTTCCAGAGAGGAATCAACGCCGTGCCTGCCGTGCAGGAGAAATTTCCACGCATCACCCACTGGAATCGACGCTTCGCTTGTGACTTCGACGAAGCCCAGGATTTTCCACGCATCGACCACGGGGTGTCCGAAAACCCCGCAACCCGAAGATGATCCGAGTCCGCACGCTGAAATTCGACGCACAGCTTCCCTGCGTGGAAAATATCGACCCAAGTCCGTGTGCGAAGGGGCAAAACCGACGCACACCTACCTGTTTTCCATCTCCTCCTCTGCGGCCCCTTGCGAGGATTTTTCAACGCAAACCAGGTACTTTCCCCTGCAAGAGGCACTTGTTGTTTCTAGAAGACTTTAAGACACTTTATATTGCTTTTGCAGTAAAATTAAAATTCTAAAGACATTTTATATTACTTTTCCAGTAATATTTCAACGTATGCTTATTGCATTCGAATAGTTTTTGACCTACAATTATTCAGATAAAGATTCTATATTTTTACAAACACTGTGTGGTGTGTTTTTTGTAGTACTATATGGTGTTATTGTATGATTTATTGCACAGATACTTTACACATTGCCTTCTAAGTTAAGCCTGACTGCTCAGTGCCAAGCTACCAGAGGGTGGACACAGGATAATTTGGATTGTATGTGACTTACCCTGACTAGAGTGAGGGTCCTTGCTTGGACAGGGGGTAACCTGACTGCCAACCAAAGACCCCATTTCTAACAGCTATGTCCTATTGACACATTTGTTACCTGAAGTCAAGGTAATAAAGATGCTAACTACAGAAATACATATTATTGAAGTGGAGTTGTCATTACTTACATCAAAAATGGTTGCGCGTGATGTCAGCACGTCTTTGCCTGCCCTCTGCTGCACTGCTCCTGTCTGCTGGTTGAAGGGGTGGTAAGGGATCATCATCCTCATCTGAGTCCAGCTCTGTGAGTTCCACTGGTATGCCCCTGGTGGTTGCTATGTTGTGCAAGATAGCACATGTGGCCTTAATTTTGCATGTCGTCTCTGGGCTGTACTGTAGTGCACCTCCACTCTTATAGATACACCTGAAGCGGCTCTTCAGCAGCCCAAAAGTGCGCTCCACCACTTTGCGGGTTGCCCTATGTGCAGCATTGTACCTCCTCTCTGCTGGAGTTGCAGGGCTCTCTGCTGGAGTTGCAGGGTTCAGGTAGGGCGTCAGCATATAGGTGTGCACAGAGAAGGCACTGTCTCCTGAATGCACAGAGAGTAAAATGAGTACTTGTGATATCTGACGTCACACTTACATCAATGCAACATTGTAAACTATCAAATTACCTAGTAGATATCCTTCACCAAACTCCCCAGCTAGCAGTCTTGTGTGAATCCTGCTGTGACGAAAGATGTACGAGTCATGTGTGCTCCCTGGGTATCTGGCCACGAGATCGGTTATGATGTAGGAGGCATTGCATATCACCTGTATGTTCATAGAATGATTGTTTTTACGGTTGTGATACACATACTCGCTGGCCGGTGGTGGACAGATTGCTACATGTGTCCCATCAGTGGCACTTAGGACATGTGGGAACTGTGCTATCTGGTAGAAACTAATTTTAGTTTGTTGCAATGCCTGTGGGGTGTTGGGTAATCTTATGTACAGTTGTATTCTGCTCAGCATGGCATTGAGGAATGCGTTGAAAAATCTAGAGAGGGCACTCTGGGATACCCCTCCAGCTGCTGCTATGACCCCTTGATAGCTCCCTGAGGCTAGTAGGTGCAGGGAGAATGATACCTGCACATGGGTGGGTATGCTATTGCTCTTGTGTGTTGTGCGCTGCAGCATGGGTTGTAGCTCAACTATCAGGTCAAGTATCATGGCTGAGTTTAACCTGTACTTCTCATAAATTTCCTCCTCAGTCTAGTCAAAAAGGGTAATGTGCATTCTGAAAATGCGCTCCTGTCTCCTCCTCCCTCTCCTCAAACCTGCCAAGATCCTCATTCTCCTCGCCATGACGTAGAGTGCAGCCATTGTGGAAGAGCATCTGAGGCATTCTGGGCCTCTTTTTATACGTTGCACCTGGTTACCACCTGGTTTCAATTCATGGTAAATTGCATGTCCAAAAGGCCATTCTGCGAATAATCGCAATTTGCGATTTTTTGATGCATTGCATTGCGAATCGTTTTTTGCGTGTCGCAATCAGCGTATCACAAATAGCATCCCGTTTTAGCAGATCGCTATCTGCGATTCGCTCATTGGTGACGCAATTTGCGTTTCGCAATTAGGGATTCGGTAATTCATTTCACTATTTGCAATATGCTGTTTGCGACACGCAAATTCATGTCTCATTTGCAAAAAATCACAATTTTAGCGATTCCTTATTTTCGCACTGCGAATGCCTTTCATACATCGCAAAAGGCATTTTTGCATTCACAAATGGCCTATTTTTACGATTCGCACCGTTTGCGAATGCAAAAAAGTTTGATACATCTGGCCCAAAGAGTTTACGTTAAAAAAATAATCATCATCTACCATTTTAATAGAACAGTACAGGTGCTTCCTTGCATGCATGTGTACTTAGAAAAAATATATAATCCCTTTTTGTTGGTTTTAATACATACAGTATATGATTCTTGGTGTAAAGAAAATGTATTATTGGCTTTTAATCACTGTAACCTAAAGATGTTCTTTAAACACACAAGGATGACAAAAAGCTTAAGAAATGATAAAGAATGAAAAAAAAAAAACACTTGCTAAGTAAATTAATCACATATCAGCCCTGGCACTGATGAGCACTTCTTTTTATGCAGATGTGCACATATGATTAGGCGCAATGCTATTACTCACTGTGCAAAAGAGCCAATGGCTGATGTGGACTGACCCATTACCCCATGCTGTATGCTGTAGTGAGCAGGAGCAAAATGTGAATTACAGGTGAACAGCAAAAGGATGAAGATTGTTGACTCAGATATCTATCTATCTTTCTATCTGCCTGTCTAGCTATATATATATATATATATACACACACACACACACATATATTCGTAGCATGTGTTGGCTGCAGATACACATGCTATGCACACTCCTGCCATCTAGTGTTGGGCCCGGATTCTGCAACATGTTTTCAGTCGAGGAAGTCTTTTATGAATTACGTTGTGTGCTGTGTCTCCTCCTCCTCGAGGTAATGCGCATGTTCAACAGCTCCTTTGTTTTCTGCCATCGGAGCTTGTGCACCTTCATTGCCCTTGTGGCCTACGGACACCTGACGGCACAGAACAATTATAACTCGAAGAATTCAATCAACATGGTTCCCGCGGACCCCGAAACTGCTCTGGATTTCATCAATACAACGGTTTTCTCCCGACTTCGATCGCATCGCCTTTGACATACCCGTTGAGGATGCTCATCTCTGGGTGATGGAGGCTAAAAAGCACAGCCTTTTTTGCAGGTGCTCTCGGTGTGGGTCGAAATACACTCATTCCAACACCCACGACGTCTGCAACATCTGCCTGTCGCCAGAGCATCAAGAACAGGATTGCACAGGGTGCAACCTGTTCAAAAACAAGAAAACCTTACAGAACAGAAGAGATCGCAGACTGGCCCACACCACGGCAATGGAGGCTCAGTTTCTGAATGAAGATCATCAACTTGAGAACATTGAGAGCGAACAAATAGAAGAAGAAGACATCACAGATGGGGGAGGCTATGTAATTGCCAGACCTCATTATATCTTATTTGACGAGTTCAGTGAGAAAGAGGATTTGGGCGTACAGCTTCAAACCACCTCACACGGGATCCTCCATCAGAGTCAGGACCCAGGCCAAAATTTACTCTACACTCTGTGAGTACACTCGACCCACCCCACTTTAAAAAGACAGTCACAAAGCCTCCCAACACTCCAAGGTTCACCACAGCCCTCCTGCTCTGTCTGACGCTGAGATAGACCTGAACCGAGACAGGACGAGATTTTCCCCAATCACGATCGGGCTTCAGGGTAAAGGGAGAAACATAGAGCCAACACGAGGCCTGCATCAATGCTAAAAAAAAGAATCTACTCTAGCACACACATCGATGCAAAAACCCACGTGCCCTATATCGGTGACGAACAAACACTCGGAGCCATGGCAGTGCCCGGCGTCTAGTCATATGGAGCCTAAGGAATCCTCTACACCCATAAAGGGGAAAGGCCATTGCCATGCCCCAACACTGAAGAAGAGTTTGACCTTGACAATGACAAAAACAAAACCATCTTCCTTGGCAACGAAAGTGTTGACTGAGAAGCCGGCAAAACCAGCAAAAATGCCCATTCTTTCAAAAGAAGAAAGCAGTGTCTTTGAGGGGCTACATGAACTCTTGCTAAAGCACAGACAAGATGCTGATGACAGCAAAAAAGCTCCCAAGTGACAAAGCAAAGATATGGATGCTTAACTACCATTGCCAAGAAGGGTGGCAACAGAGCACAGGGCCACCAGCCTCATGCCACAAAGCTTCCCAATGTCAGCAGACAGAAGGTCATCCTTGCCCACACAACAGGCAGACGAGAGGAGATGGGCAGTGATCAGGACACATGTCTTCCACAAAGCCAGAGCCATGGGATGACTATGGTGTGGGCTTTCCATGCTCAGACATCCCTGCAACAGCATCTGTGCCAGATTACATCTTGTCTTATCACAGCATCATTCAAAGGGCAGCAGAATACCACAAATTACCTCTACATATTACAGAGAAGGAGACCGATTTTCTGGTGGAAACACTGTCCAGGACAGAACATATTGTACGTACCTGCCAATGATTGGCTCTGTGATAAAAGTCCCTAAAGAAATCTTTATGGAGCCTGTGGAATCCAGGGTTCTAACGCCAAGGATTGAAAGAAATTATAGGGCTTCACTCTCCGACCCTCTCTACATCAGAGGACAACCTGCTGCCTACTCACTGGTGGTAATTAGGGTGAGAAAAAGGGCTGATAAACAAAGTACATGGAATGTCTCACCCCCTGACAAAGAAAGTAAGTGCATTGACGCATCAGGAAAAAGGGCTGCTACAGGCCATGTCAATTATTGGAGGATTACAAACTCGTTAGACCTCCTCTCACGCTATAACAGGGCGATGTGGGATGAGATGGAAGATCTCCTACAGCATCTCCCAGAACCTTACAAGAAGAGATGGGAAGATCCAGTGGCCGAGGGAAGGCAGATCTCCAATGCAACCATCCATTGTGCACTAGACAGCACAGATACAGCTGCGAGGGGGGATACTTTCGTTTGTCTTACTTCATAGACATGCCCGGCTTTCCATCTCAGGATTTACACCAGAGGTCCAACATCATATCTTGAATGTTTTATTCAATGAAGAGCACCTCTTCAGTCTAGAAGTTGATACTCAACTGGAAAAAATTAAGAAAGACACCAATACCACAATTGGAGCTTTGAAGTCTACTTCCCAAAAGCACCTGCCCTTTTGGAGATACCAAGGCAGAGAGGCCTCAAACAATAACGCCCAAGAACCAAAAGTTACAAGCAGCAACAGTACCATCGAGAGTCAGAAAGAGGTTACTATAGGGGCAAGGGTAGAGGAACACCTGCAAAGGGAGGCTCCACCTCAAAACAATTACCTCGCTGCATCCCCTTGATCACACATCACTTGTCAGGGGAATGCTGCAACAATTCCATCACTAGTGGCGAGAATTCACTTCAGATCGGTGGGCTTTAGACATTGTTAGTCAAGGATTCTGCCTAAAGCTATAAAGTCAAGCACCAAATACACCACTCTCCAACACACCTTCAGCATTAATCATGAACATCTGCTGAAAGAAGAGGCAAAGGCGCTCTTCTAAAAAAGGGGCCAAAGAACCGGTCCCATTCAGACACCAAGAGAGCGGAGTATAATCACTGTACTCCTTAATACCCAAAAAGGATGGAACACTCTGCCCCATATTGGACCTGCATCCACTCAGTCTATCCATCCGTTCTGAACATTTCTACATGATGACACTACAGGATGTATTACCACTGCTTCAGGAGGGCAA
Organism: Pleurodeles waltl; assembly: GCF_031143425.1. Taxonomy (NCBI): domain Eukaryota; kingdom Metazoa; phylum Chordata; class Amphibia; order Caudata; family Salamandridae; genus Pleurodeles; species Pleurodeles waltl. Next base: position 1,170,350,519 of record NC_090447.1, on the reverse strand, counting down.
CTTCATGACCACATTAGATCTGAAGGACGCTTACTTCCATATATCGATCCACACAGCACATCACCGTAATCTCCGGTTTGTGGTAAGTGTATGGCATTATTAATTCAAAGTTCTGTCATTTGGGCTAACAACAGCCACATGGGTTGTTGAAGACTCCCATTATGGTAACAAGATTGCTGGATTTTGGGTGATCACCGAGTATGGGAGACTGAGTCTGATTCCACACCGTGTGACAGCTGTCAGCCTAACCCTTCAGGTTAGCTAGCAGCACCTCACCAGTACCAAAGCTAAAGGTGGTTTGTGGCAGCCTATCACATAACGGACTCCTCAAGGAAGTCGTTGTAGAACAGATCGTACCCCTTTCTCTCAGTTATACAAGTCTCATACATGCAAGACAAACAAGAAGCAGAATCTTGGTCCAATAGGTTTCATTGAAGCAACTGCATTCTATGTAAAAAGGCATGAATTGTGATTATGAGGATAATGAAACACAAAACTATAACAACAGTGATCCGGAAAGTGAAACACAGGAAGAGTACACAGGAAGAGTCCCACCATATTGTCACACTAGCATCCCTAATACCCCTACCTACACTACAAAGTTTCTACATGAGAGCAATAGCAGTGGTAGCCCTAATCCACCATTCTAGTCCATGGAAAGAAGTCCAATCCCCAACCTGCATTAGAAGTAACAAAGAGGTCTGTTAGTCTGCTGGGAGTCCTCCCACAAAGACAAAGAGGAAGCGTGAAGTTTCAGCAGAAACTGTGATGAGGTGCAGCATGAGATGGCAAGCTGACTGGAATGTCCCCTCTAAGTTGATGGGGACAACATGTCGTTTTATAACGAAACATCTTGTTGCTCAGAGAACTGCCCTGACATGACAACATCTATCATTCATTGTAGGATAGACATTGCACTCTCTGGACCTGCAATACCTGATAAACTATTGTGTGTAGCCTTTGAGTGAGCACAGGATGTAACGTTGTGCAGAGAAATTAATAAAAATTCTGCCTGGAAGGGCAACTGATATAAAATAATAAAACCACTAAAATGAAGCCTTGCTAAAATAATAAGAGGACTGAAATGGCAAGTGACTAGGTGAGAGGGCACAGGCCTCAAAGCCAAGGTAAAATAAATGTGCATACATAAGCAAAAATAACCTCACAACAGGGTGTTCACTAAATGCTTATCAGAAGTGGCAGCAAGCATGATTCATGTCTTCACTTACCTGGAAAATTGGCTGATCAAGAGTCCCAGCAAACAAAAATGCATACAGGACACACAAACCACCATCAACTTATTCCACAGACTGGAATTCATAATAAATGCAACAAAATCCCATCTGATGCCGCTCAAAAAACATAATCTTGGAGCCATGCTCAGATCAATCAGTGTGAAAGCTTATCCCAATCCCCAAATATTTCTCAATCTCCAGAACCAACTGTTCTTTTTCAGCCACATCGTTGCCACCAGTCAGAAGGGTAATGCGATGATGGCATCTTGCAAAGCAATAGTTCCAGATGCAAGATGACGTATGTGCACTTACAGGAGTGTCTGGCATCTCAGTGGTCACAAGCAGAGGGCAACTTAGAGGATCCATTTCACCCAGGGTCCATCAAGCTTTGAAGTGGTAGAATGCTCACAACACACTAAAGGGAAGAGACTTCAGGGATCCAGTCCTTCAGGTGACAATCACATCAGAAGCATCACTCATGGGTTGGGAGCTCACATGGAGGACACTGCAGTACAGGGACAATGAACAGCACAACAACAGACTTTATACATCAATGCTCTAGAACTGTTAGCCATACAGTTAGCAATCAAAGCTTTTTTTCCCAGCGTAAGGGGGTAGAATGTGCTGCTACGTACAGACAATATGACAGCAATGTACTACATACAGAAACAAGGAGGGACACATTCATTGTACCTCTCCTAACTGGCATAACTCATATGGAGATGGGCAGTCAGTCACAAAATCCACCTCTTAGAGAGTCATATGAAGCTGAATAAATCCTTGACACCGAAAAAGGGGAAAGACCATAGCCATGCCTTGACGGCGAAGAAGAGTTCATCCTTGACAGCGACAAAAACAAAACCATCATCCTTGGCAATGAAATTGGTGACCCAGAAGCCGGCAAAACCAGCAAAAATGCCCATGCTTCCAGAAAAAGAAGGCAATGTCCTTGGGTGGCTACATGAGCTCATTTATACGTGCAGACAAGATGCTGATGACAGGAGCACACAAGACAGAAGGTCATGCTTGCCCACACAAGCAGCAGAGGAGATGGACAGTGATCAGGACACATATCTTTCAGAATACCAAGGAGAAATGCCACAAAGCCCAGACACATGGGATGATCATGTTGTGATCCTTCCAGACTCAGACAGGGAGCCACCCATTGCTGCAACAGCATCTCCTCCAAATGACACCTCGCTCTATAACAGCGTCATTCAAAAAGCAGCAGAATACCACAAATTACTGCTACATACTATGGAGGAGAAGACCGATTTCCTGGTGGAAACACTGTACAGTACAGAACGTCTACCAGGGATGGACAGCACCTTATCATATTTACTAAGCAGGTTGCAGCAACAAGTCCATGAATGGGAAGTCCACACTCAAGTCCTACACGCAGACTTTCAAAGGTGGGGAACTCCAAGCATAGATCTCTTTGCCACCGCTGAAAACTCAAAATGCCAAAGCTTTGGCACCCAGGTACCCACATCCACAATCCATGGGCAATGTGCTATGGATAAACTGGTTAGGGATATTTGTTTGCACTTTTCCACCTCTTCCACTCATTCCACTCATTCCATATTTGGTCAGGAAACTCAGATAAACATCACTTAAAATGATCCTCATTGCATCAACATGGACACAACAGCCCTTGTGCACCAGGCACCCCGACACACAGCACTCAACCTGGCAATCTGGCTCTTGAAGTTACAGAGTTTAAATACATAAATTTACCACCAGAATGCATGGACATTCTAAAAGAGGCCAGATGGCCAAACACAAGAATGTGTTATGCAGCAAAATGGAAACATTTTGTACACTATTGTGCTACACACAATATAAACCCTGGTACACCAAGAGAACAACAACTAGTATGCTATCTGTAATCTCTCCAAAAATCCCTTTTAGCATATACTTCCATAAGACTGCATCTCACAGCAATTGTAGCATATCTTCAAAATCAGAAACATCAAACTCTCTTTTGTGTACCAGTAATAAAAGCTTTCATGGATGGTCTAAAAAGAGTTACTCCACCACATACACCAACTGTACCCTCATGGAACCTAAGCAGAGTGCTGACACACAACTAATGTCCACATCTTTTGAACCTATGCACTCATGGTCATTACAATTTCTATCATGGAAAGTGGCATTGCTTGTGGTAATTATGTCACTAAGAAGAGTTAGTGAAATTCATGCCCTAACTTTACAGGGAGTGCAGAATTATTAGGCAAGTTGTATTTTTGAGGATTAATTTTATTATTGAACAACAACCATGTTCTCAATGAACCCAAAAAACTCATTAATATCAAAGCTGAATATTTTTGGAAGTAGTTTTCAGTTTGTTTTTAGTTTTAGCTATGTTAGGGGGATATCTGTGTGTGCAGGTGACTATTACTGTGCATAATTATTAGGCAACTTAACAAAAAAAAATATATACCCATTTCAATTATTTATTATTACCAGTGAAACCAATATAACATCTCAACATTCACAAATATACATTTCTGACATTCAAAAACAAAACAAAAACAAATCAGTGACCAATATAGCCACCTTTCTTTGCAAGGACACTCAAAAGCCTGCCATCCATGGATTCTGTCAGTGTTTTGATCTGTTCACCATCAACATTGCGTGCAGCAGCAACCACAGCCTCCCAGACACTGTTCAGAGAGGTGTACTGTTTTCCCTCCTTGTAAATCTCACATTTGATGATGGACCACAGGTTCTCAATGGGGTTCAGATCAGGTGAACAAGGAGGCCATGTCATTAGATTTCCTTCTTTTATACCCTTTCTTGCCAGCCACGCTGTGGAGTACTTGGACGCGTGTGATGGAGCATTGTCCTGCATGAAAATCATGTTTTTCTTGAAGGATGCAGACTTCTTCCTGTACCACTGCTTGAAGAAGGTGTCTTCCAGGAACTGGCAGTAGGACTGGGAGTTGAGCTTGACTCCATCCTCAACCCGAAAAGGCCCCACAAGCTCATCTTTGATGATACCAGCCCAAACCAGTACTCCACCTCCACCTTGCTGGCATCTGAGTCGGACTGGAGCTCTCTGCCCTTTACCAATCCAGCCACGGGCCCATCCATCTGGCCCATCAAGACTCACTCTCATTTCATTAGTCCATAAAACCTTAGAAAAATCAGTCTTGAGATATTTCTTGGCCCAGTCTTGACGTTTCAGCTTGTGTGTCTTGTTCAGTGGTGGTCGTCTTTCAGCCTTTCTTACCATGTCTCTGAGTATTGCACACCTTGTGCTTTTGGGCACTCCAGTGATGTTGCAGCTCTGAAATATGGCCAAACTGGTGGCAAGTGGCATCGTGGCAGCTGCACGCTTGACTTTTCTCAGTTCATGGGCAGTTATTTTGCGCCTTGGTTTTTCCACACGCTTCTTGCGACCCTGTTGACTATTTTGAATGAAACGCTTGATTGTTCGATGATCACGCTTCAGAAGCTTTGCAAGTTTAAGAGTGCTGCATCCCTCTGCAAGATATCTCACTATTTTTGACTTTTCTGAGCCTGTCAAGTCCTTCATTTGACCCATTTTGCCAAAGGAAAGGAAGTTGCCTAATAATTATGCACACCTGATATAGGGTGTTGATGTCATTAGACCACACCCCTTCTCATTACAGAGATGCACATCACCTAATATGCTTAATTGGTAGTAGGCTTTCGAGCCTATACAGCTTGGAGTAAGACAACATGCATAAAGAGGATGATGTGGTCAAAATACTCATTTGCCTAATAATTCTGCACTCCCTGTAGAGCAACCTTGCTTCCACATTTTCCAAGACAAAGCTCCCTTATGCACGAATCCACAGTGTCTGCCAAAAGTCATCACACCTTTTCACTTAATCAGACACTAGATCTGCCAGTTTTCTTCCCAAACCAGATACAGTGACAGAAGGGGGACTACACACCCTTGATGTTAAGGGGGCCCTTATGTACTATGTAGAAAGAACAAAAGAATTTCACAAAACACAACAGATGTTTGTAGCTTTTTCAAATTCAAGGAAGGGCAATGCCATCCTATAGGAAGGTGCTCTTGTTGGCATGGTTACCCCCCCACACACACACGTTTTGCCTGATATTGATGCCAACTTTGATTGAGAGTGTGCTGAGATCCTGCTAACCAGGCCCCAGTACCAGTGTTCTTTCCCAAAATCTGTACCTTTGTTTCCACAATTGACACACTCATAGCACACAGTTAAGTCCCTTGTAAAAAGTACCCCTGGTACCAAGGGCCCTGTGGCCAGGGAAGGTCCCCAAGGGCTCTAGCATGTATTATGGCATGCTAGGGGACCACTCACCAAGCACATGCACATGGCCTTTGCAGCTTGTGTGCGCGGGTGGAGAGAAAAAGGCAAAGTCAACATGGCATCCCTCTCAGGGTACCATGCCCACAAACCACTGCCTGTGGCATAGCTAAGTCATCCCTCTAGCAGGCCTTACCTTCCTAAGGCAGGGTACACTATACCACAGATGGGGGTATAGCTGCATGAGCAATATGTCCCTACAGTGTCTAAGTCATTCTTAGACATTGTAAGTGCAGTGTAGCCATATTGAGTATATCGTCTGCGAGTTTGTCTTTTACGAACTCCACAACTCCATAATGGCTCCACTGAATACTAGGAAGTTTGGTATCAATAAACCCACACTGATGCATTGTTGGATTTATTGAGCAATGCGCCCACAGGGCATCTTAGAGATGCCCCCTGTATTTTACCCAATCCTTTGGTGCAGGACTGACTGGTCTGTGCCAGTCTGCCACTAAGAGACGAGTTTCTGGCCACATGGGGTGAGAGCCTTTATGCTTTCAGTGGCCAGAAACAATGCCTGCACACCTTCCCCCAGAAGGAACTGTAACACCTGGCGGTGAGCCTCAAAGGTTCAGGCCTCTTGTTACAGTGTCCCAAGGCACCCAGCTAGTGGAGTTGCCTGCCCCCCCCAGACAAAGCTTGACTTTTGGCCGCAAGTCCTGTGGGAAAATTAGGGAAAGCAGGAAGGAGTGACCACCTCAACTGGGACCACCCCTAAGGGTCAGAAGCTGAGGTGATTCTCAATTCTCAATCTTAGTTTGGAGGACAGGGACCAATAGGGTTAGGTTTGTGTCCCCTCCTCAAAGGGAGCGGGCACAAGAAGGGTGTAGCCACCCTCCAGGACAGTAGCCATTGGCTCCTGCCCTCTGACCCAAGTAACACCCCTAAATCCAGGATTTAAGGGCTCCCCTGAATCCAGGTCATCAGATTCCTGGTGACCTCACATGAAAGAATAAGGACTGCTAAGCTAAAACTCCAGCAGAGAAGAAGGAAGACGCAAACTGACTTGGCCCCAGCCCTACCGGCCTGTCTCCTGCTTCAGAGATCTTGCAACAAGACAGTGACACATCCTGTGGGACCAGCAACCCCTGCCCAGCTCCAGAGGACTGCCCTGCATCACAAAGGACCATGAACTTTCATGGACAGTGGCCCTGTCCAAGAAGAAACTACATCTAAGGACTCTAGAGCCTCTCCGGATCCGCGAGTCCTGACCACTCTGCACCTGACGCCTTTGGCCCATGCCCAGGTGGCCCAGCTACCTAGAGAGGATCCCCAGGTGATTCTGAGCATGTGCCCACCCTGGGTTGTCCTCTCCTGCCCCCCCACGACGATGCCTGCAGTGTGAATCCATAGGACACACCTGACTGCGAAAACTCCGGACGAAGATATCCGACACCTAAAGGTACACTGCACCAGTAGCCCTCAGGCCTTGAAGAACCGGACCACCAGTGCAGCCACGTTCAGGAGGTGACCCTCCTACTTGTCCAGGCTGTGGTTTTCCCGAACCGACCCCCTGGACCCAGCCTGCAGCATCTAAGTGACCCCGGGGTCCCCTAATAGAAACACATTGGAAGCCCAATGCTCTGTTTCACCCCGCACCCTGCCGCCCCTGTGCCGTTGAGGGTGTGAGTATGGTGCTTCCTTGTGGCCCCCAGAAGTGCCCTCTGAAGACGCGGATACTTACTTGCAAGCAGATTTGAAACCGAGTGCCCCCAGTTTCAATAGGAGCCCATGAGAAACTTGTCTCAACTTTGACCTCTGCACCTGGTCGGACCCTTGTTGCTGGTCATTGGTGTTTGGGGTTAACTTGAACCCCAACCTGTGGACTTCCTACCCAATGGAGACTGGAACTGTAAGTGCTGTACTTACCTTCAAAACGTACTAACTTTTCTTTCCCAAAGGAACTGTTATGAAAATTGCACAGTGTCAAAACAGATTATTACCATTTATTCCAAAACTGTATAACTTACCTATGCCAAACAAAGTGACATTGTTTCATATGTGAAACACATATTTATTGGCGTGCTTACCTACAACCTGAATCTTGTGGTTCTAGAAATAAATTACCAAAATATATTTTTGCTATATAAAACCATTGGTCTGGAATTCAGTCATTGAGTGTGTGCTTCTTCTATCGTCTGTGTGTGTACAACAAATGCTTTACACTACCCTCTGATAAGCCTAACTGCTCGACCACACTACCACAAAGAGAGCATTAGTATTATCTACTCTAGCCTCTGTTAAGCCTCTGGGGAACTCCTGGACTCTGTGCACACTATATCTAATTTTGATGTAGTATATACAGAGCCAGCTTCCTACACATCCCTAAAGCAAGAATTTCCAAATAGATTGTTAAAAACATCTAAATCTGCTACATCAAAGCAAAAAGGGCTGTACCCACAGTTCAAAGGGCTCACTCCACAAGAAAGAAAGGAGCATCAATGGCCTTCCTAGGGAAGATCCGTTAACAGACATTTGTGAAGAGGTTACCTGGACAAACCCAAAACATTTACCAAACACTGCTGTGTGAATGTACACAATCTCTGGTGGGAAAAACACTGCTACACACATTATTTCAAACAAATGAACCATCTAATGAGAAAAGTACTGCTTTACAGTCTATACATAGCATGTATATCTACAGCCAACAAAAGCTACGAATAGAGTATGTTACTTACCCTATAAGCATCACCCTTCTGCCTCCCCGACAGAAATGAGATGTTGTCCATTATACACTAAATTAAAGCTTGCTCAACAGCAACCACAGATTATGGGCCTGATTTAGATTTTGGCGGAGGGGTTACTCCATCACAACGGTGACGCATCTCCCATATTCTGAAATATAATTCCCGTAATATCCTATGGGATTTATGTTTCGGCTCACTGGATATCTGTCCCCGTTGTGATGGAGTAGCCCATCCACTAAACTCTAAATCAGGTCCTATATCCTCCCCAACCACATGGCAAGAGACGAAAAAGGACAATCTAACAAAGAAACCATTGAACATGTGCATTATTTCGAGAAGGAGGAGACACGACGCACAACGCCGATCATAAAAGACTTTCTCGAAAAAAATAATTTGCAGAGTCCTGGCCCAACACCAGATGGCAGAACTGTGCACAGCATGTGAATCTGCGGAACTAAATATTACGAATAGATGTTACAGAGTAAATAACATCCTCCTTTAAGAACTTTTTGAAATGAGACCGGACCTAGGCATGTGGGATTGCGGTAAAGAAAAACAAAGGAACAAACAAAAATAATCAATGAGCGAAAGAAACACATAAACTGACAGAAAAAATGAAGAAAAACAAAGAACATTCATTGAAACAAACAATTTGAATCCTTAAAACAAAGGGTAACATGTCGTATATGACACATAGCACACATTAGAAAATGTGTGAGTGTCTGTTTAGTTCTAGATTATATATACTAGCAGACACTTCTGGGATAGTATTGCACTTAAAAGAAACAATATCAGCTACATACAAGAAAGGTGCTATTGGTAATGTAGGATGGCCAACCCCATTTGAGTCCGTGGAGAAACCTTGCAAATAGATATGCCCTGTTTTAGAAACAATATCCTCAGACCAGAGGAACTAAGACTAGATTCTCAAAAAACTTCTTACAAATTTGTGCACCACATTTTTGCAAATCCAGTCTGATTTTGCAAACTGACGTATGTACTTATGTTGTATTGGGATGACTATAGAACATAGAGTATTAAAGGAGAACATGGAAGGCTGGGAGATTCTGGGGTTGGAATGTGGGGCAGTTGCTGTGCTGGTTAAGTTTTGGAAGTTGCTGCTCCGTGCCCACCCTGTGAAGACGTATCTTATGTGATTAAACCATTTCTTTGGAATACCTTCGTGTGTGGCTTCTCTTCAGTTGGCGATGAGGATGGGATCCGTACTAATACAGGGTAGAGTACATCTTCAAACTTTGACCGTCATTAGAGTATCGCATAGGGATTGCTGTGGGAGCAGCCCATTTGACGCGGATCGGCGTCTACATCAAGAAAGATGGTGTTGGCTTTCCTATGCTTACCCGGTAACTCTTGACGACTTTGTTTTATTTATTTCTTCGCTAAAAGTAAGACGCTTTCTATTTTAGCTCGGTGCAAGACGTTTTTTGATTGTTTGTCTCGTGCGCGCCACGAGCGGTAGACTGTTGCTGGGATACGCATCTTAGCAGTGACGCCCACTGGACGTGTATCGGATGATGCGTCCCTCTCAGCAGTGACGCATACCTGACGTCAATTGGACAACGCGTTTCGGGCGGGTTTCCATGACAGTGTTGTGAACGCTGTGTACGCGTTTGGATTCTCTACACACACTGCGCCTCTCATGAGGTTGCTATGGTAGCGTGCAACACACTTTCATCGACCCATTCCCTCTGGAGTGTTCTTCTGTCGGTTTCGACGGCGAATAGGAAGAATCTCATGGGAGTCTCTGTGGAAGGTTTGAGCAAGCCATTTTTAATTTGACAGTGATTCGCACACCATCTTCAAAAGTATTCAGGGTACATCATTGGTGATTCGCACACCTTGCTAAAGACTTTATAGGACATATTTTAGGATTAAGATTGTTTTTTTATTTTTATTTGTCTAGCTTTGATTACTATTGCACTTGACTGTTAACTTCAATAGGGGAGTATAAGAAGTATTAGTTAAGTTGTGGTTTTGTATTGGGTACAATGCATCAATCTGTTATGCCTCCTAATCCATTTCTGCCATCAACGGGTTTGCCACTGGTGGAGTGGGAGCAATGGAAAGAGGGTTTTGAGGCATATTTAGATGCTATTGAAGGAGAACTATTTACACAAAAAAGAAATATGCCTTGTCGAAGCATTCCTTATGCATGGAAGGTAGGAAAAATTTAAAACTGTTACCCCAAATTTTGGTTACTGGTGAAGGGGATGAACTAGATGAATATGAGTCAGCCATGAAAGCCCGAGATGTACGATTCAAGAAAAACAAATTTCATAATGGAGCGACATACATTTTATAAGAGACAACAATTGCCTGGTGAGTCTATAGAAAACTTTGTGGGGGATTTAAGGGTTTTGGCTGCAACGTGTGACTTTGGGTCATTCATGGATGAGGTTATACATGATCAAGTTGTTGAGAAATCTAACAGGAAAGTTCAGGAGAAACTTTTGACTATTGATGATCTCACTTTGGAAAAAGCGGTAGAAGTCGCAAGCAGTATTGAAGCTACTACAAAGTTCATGGAGCAGATGAGTATCAAATCAGAGGTACATAGCGATCAGTCGCCGAACACCGGCAAACATCTGGATAAAAATGTAATATCCTTCGGTAGCAACAGGAAGAAACCCATGGAGTGCTATCGTTGAGGTAGCAAAAGACATTTAGGTCATTCACAGTGGTGTCCTGCTGTGGATAAGTTTTGCAATAAATGTAAAAAAAAAGGTCACTTCATCAAGGTTTGCAAAGGCAATTGGGTTGCAGATTCTGCGAATAAATCTGTGTATAATGTAGTGGAAAGTACTGCTCAATGTCCAAGTGACTCCGATGATGATGGGGTTGTTTTTGCGATTCAGGAATTACAGGGGACTGGAAAGTCTGTCAGGAAACCTTGGTGTTCTATCATGATTAATGGGGTTGGTTGTGAGATGATAGCTGACTCTGGGTCCCTGTTTACTTTAATTGGGTTGAATGAGTGGAACAAAATGCAGTGTGGAAAGTTAAGGAAGTCTAAAGTTAAACCAGTAACTTACGGGGATGAATCTATTGAGGTTGTTGGAGAATTTGAAGCAACCTTGGATTTCAAGGGAAATTGTACAAAATCAACTGTGTATGTGGCTCTTAAAGGAGGAAATTTGTTGGGGTGGTTGGATCAAGGGAATTTGGAGATTGTTTTGGATCCAAATAGTAGTGAACAAGTTTTACTACGCAAGGATGTGATCAATTCTATTTTAGTGGACCATAGTGTTTGGGTGGACAGATTTCCTGGTATTTATTTCAGGTGCCCTAGGCAAGATCAAAGGATTCTGCCATAGTATACAGTTGAAGGCTGGAGTGGAACCGGTTGTACACAAACCCAGACATGTTCCCATAGCGGTTAGGCAGGAATTGGAGGAGGAGTTACAGAAGATGTGTGATCAGAATATTATCGAACCCATTGAGAGTTCCGAGTGGTTATCTCCTGTGGTTTTGGCCAGGAAATCGAATGGTAAAATGAGAATGTGTATAGACTTGAGGGATCTCAATGAGGGGATATGGGTGGATAGGCATCCCTTGCCCAACATTACAGAGATGTTGTCCACATTAAAGGGTGCAAAAGTATTTACGACTCTTGACCTGTTGTCAGCCTACCATCAAGTGGTACTGCACAAAGATTCACGTCATTTGACTTCATTCAATACTCCCAATGGGGCTTAAAGATTTAAGCGTATGCCATTTGGATTGGCATCGGCCTCGTCAATATTCCAAAGGGTGACGGAGGCCATGTTCAAAGAAATTGTTAAAGTAAGATGTTTCCAGGATGATATTTTAGTGTGGGGTTCAAATGATGAAGAACATGATAAGATATTACTTAAAGTATTGATGGTTTTGAAAGACAAAGGAGTAACTTTGGAAGCAAGCAAATGTCATTTTGGAGTGGAAAGCATGGAGTATTTGGGTCATAAGTTGCCAGAGAAGGGAGTTGAGCCAAAGGAGAGCGTGGTTAAAGCTATAATGAATTTTCCATTCCCACAGAATAAGGATCAATCAAAATCTTTTTTTTGCCTCTTATAATTCTATGCACATTTCATTCCGAAATGTGCTAAATGGACCTCAGTCATGCGATCTTTATTGAAGTGTGGGGTCAAGTTCGATTGGAGAAGGGAAACTGAAAAAGAGTTCAATGAAATGAAGTGTAATATTGCTGAAGCTTTGCCATTAAAACCTTTTGATACGCAGGATCAGAGAATTATTGTGACAGATCCTAGCCAATTTGGGTTGGGTGCTGTGTTGATGCAGTCCAGGAATGGTAGAGAGGAAGTGGTAGCATTTGCATCTCGATCTTTGAGAGGGGCTGAGTCAACATATTTGGTTATCGGGAGGGAAGCTTTGGCTTGTTGGTGGGGTGTGCATTACTTTAGAAAATATTTGTGGGGTAGTGAGTTCGTTTTGCGAATGGATCACAAACCATTGTTAAGTAGTTTTTCAACTAAGGGAGCTTCCAAGGCAACTCCCAGAATTGCGAAGGGGCATAATAGGCTGCAAGAGTTTCAATTCCGTATTGAATATATTCCAGGGGCAAAAAATGTTTTTGCGGATTCTTTGTCTCGCCTTCCGATGGCATCGAATGCTGAGGAGGGTGAGGATGATTTTTCAGTCGTGGTTTGTACCATATTGGCCGAAAAAGATTGGGTGTTGGAAGAGGAATGGAGGGATGCAGTTTCAAAGGACAAAGTTTTTCAATCATTGTGTGGATGATTGGAAGTTGGGTGGCCCAGGACTAGTGTTGATGATGAAGGTAAAGTCTACAAGGACGTTTTTCAGGATTTGAGTCTAGTGGATGGTATTTTGAGACGAGCAAATATGTTGGTTGTGCCTCAGGTTATGCAGGGAAAGGTGATGAAATTGGCACACAATGGACATATTGGAATGAGTGCAGTGAAGAGGAGGATCAGGGATACATTTTGGTGGCCAGGCATGGACAGGGACATCAAGCATTGGGTTAGAGATTGTTTGTCTTGTGCGTTAAGCGATAAGTCACAGGTAACTGTTCCCAGTCCTGTGGCAGTGGTACCTGTGCCAAACAAGCCATGGTACAAGTTGGGTTTGGACATTATTGGACCAATGAATAGGCTCAGTGACAACTGCAGATTTAGGATTGTTTTAGTGGACTACTTTTCTGGTTGGCCTGAAGTGAAGTTTGTTAAGGTAGCTGACACCAGCGCTGTGCTAATATTTTTACGGGATCTTTTCATGAGAGAAGGCTCGTCTGGACAAATTGTCACTGATAATGGTGTACAATTCACCTCCAAGGAATTCAGGAACTTCATGTGTGAGTGGGGTGTGGAACATATTACTACTTCTCTGTATCATCCGAGGAGCAATGGCTTGGCAGAAAGATGTAACCGTGTTAGAAATGGGGTCTTTGGTTGACAGTCAGGTTACCCCCTGTTCAAGCAAGGACCCTCACTCTAGTCAGGTTAAAAGAGAATCACCCTCAGCTAACCCCTGCTTACCCCCTTGGTAGCTTGGCAGAGCAGTAGGCTTAACTTCAGAGTGCTAGGTGTAAAGTATTTGTACCAACACACACAGTAACTTAATGAAAACACTACAAAATGACACAACAATGGTTTAGAAAAATAGGAAATATTTATCTAAACAAAACAAGACCAAAACAACAAAAATCCGACATACACAAGTCAAGTTATGAATTTTTAAAGATTAAACTAAAAAATAGCGCTTAGAAACAAAAATGCTTCGATGAGATGTTAACACGGCGTTGTGACGGAGTCGTTCCCAACAAGCCGACACAAGCGGTGCCGGACACGGAGTCGTGTAGACCCCCAAGTACAGTACCTTTGGTGAAGAGTGAAAACAAGCCGATGCGCGAAGTCGGGGATCGCGGCGTCTGTGCGAAACGTTGAATCCGTGCACTTCGAGCGGCGTCGGTCGCGACGTGGTGCGGCGACTTCCACGGAGTCGCGGACTTCAGCAGGGCTGCTGCGGCGTCGGGCCTGCGAAGAGCGTCGCGTTCCAGCGAAGGTCACGGCGTCAGGTGCAGGCGGCGTTACCGGATTCAGCAGCGCGTCGGTCCGGAGTCGTCCGAAGTCGATTTCTTTGGATTTCCACCAGCTTTCCTTTCAAGGGCCCAGGGACTGGATAGGGCACCACTTGTCAGGGCAGGAGTCTCTCCAGAGACTCCAGGTGCTGGCAGAGAGAAGTCTTTGCTGTCCCTGAGACTTCAAACAACAGGAGGCAAGCTCTAACTCAAGCCCTTGGAAATTTCTTCACAAGATGGAAGGCACACAAAGTCCAGTCTTTGCCCTCTTACTCTGGCAGAAGCAGCACTGCAGGAAAGCTCCACAAAGCACAGTCACAGGCAGGGAAGCACTTCTTCCTCAGCTATCAGCTCTTCTCCAGGCAGAGGTTCCTCTTGGTTCCAGAAGTGTTTCTCAAGTCTGTAGATTTGGGTGCCCTTCTTATACCCATTTAAGACTTTGAAGTCACCTTTCTTCAAAGGGGACTCACACCTACTTGTGAAATCCTGCCTTGCCCAGGCAAGGCCTCAGACACACACCAGGGGGTTGGAGCCGGCATTGTCAGAGGCAGGCACAGTCGTTTCAGATGAGAGTGACCACTCCACCCCTCCCTCCTAGCAGAGATGGCTTATCAGGAAATGCAGGTTACACCCCAGTCCCCTTTGTGTCACTGTCTAGTGCGAGGTGAAAAACAACCCAACTGTCAAACTGACCCAGACAGGGAATCCACAAACAAGGCAGAGTCACAGAATGGTTTAAGCAAGAAAATGCTCACTTTCCTAAAGTGGCATTTTCAAACGCACAATCTTAAAATCAAGTTTACTAAAAGATGTATTTTTAAATTGTGAGTTCAGGGACCCCAAACTCCACATGTCCATCTACTCTCTAGGGGAATCTACACTTTAATCATATTTAAAGGTAGCCCCCATATTATCCTATGAGAGAGACAGGCCTTGCAACAGTGAAAAACGAAATTGGCAGTATTTCACTGTCAGGACATATAAACCACATTACTATATGTCCTACCTTATCCATACACTGCACCCTGCCCTTGGGGCTACCTAGGGCCTACCTTAAGGGTGCCTTACATGTAAGAAAAGGGAAGGTTTAGGCCTGACAAGTGGGTACACTTGCCAAGTCGAATTTACAGTGTAAAAGTACACACACAGACACTGCAGTGGCAGGTCTGAGACATGATTACAGAGCTACGTATGTGGGTGGCCCACCAGTGCTGTAGGCCCACTAGTAGCATTTGATTTACAGGCCCTGGCACCTCTAGTGCACCTTACTAGGGACTTACTAGTAAATCAAATATGCCAATCATGGATAAACCAATTACATACAATTTACACGGAGAGCATATGCACTTTAGCACTGGTTAGCAGTGGTAAAGTGCTCAGAGTTGAAAAGCCAACAGCAACAGGTCAGAAAAAAAGAGGGGGCAGGAGGCAAAAAGACTGGGGATGACCCTGCATAAGCAAAAGTCCAACACCGTGTGATAAAGAACAATATTCAGTTATCGTTAGTGAATGGGTTGAATTGGAAGAAGAAAGTGGGAGAGTTGGTCTGGGCTCTACGTACCACTCCCAATGTGACCACAGGGTGTCGCCATTTGCGTTACTCAGTGGTAGGGAAACTTTGAACAAACTGGTTGTGTCAGAAGATAAAAGGAGGTAGATCATGGAAAAACGAGAAAGGGCTCAGAACAAGTATGTGACAAAGATGGAAGGAAGTGGCTTGGAGATTAAGGAAGGTGATTGGATTCGAGTTAGGTTGCCAGAGATGGTAGTCAAGGGAAATTCCAAATTCTCATCCCCTAAAAAAGTGGTTTGTATAAAAAGACGTGTAGTTAGATTGGATGATGGTAAATGGTGGAACAAAGAGAGGTTAGCTGTGCAACGCACAGAGGGACTTATTCAAGAAGGCGATAAAGAGGGAAAAATGGAATGTGATAAAAGAGATGTGAATAGTAAATATGTGTTCAAAGGTTTGTGTGGCAAAAGGTCATCAAGGGGAAAAAAAGCATGGTTGCATGATTATGTGATGTAGAAAAAAAATAATATTATGAATGTCTAATTTGCCAAGGTTAAAAAAATGAAAAAAATTGGTTTTTTTGTTCGTTATTAGGGTTGGTTTTTCTATGTTAGGTTTGTTTACCCTTAGTGATTGCTATTTAATGCATGTTCCGTCAATTTTGTTTTGTTTAAAAAAGGGAAGATGTGTTGTATTGGGATGAATATAGAACATAGGGCCACATGTAGCAAACAAAAAATTTGCGACTCGGATTTTGTGAGTTGGTGCGACTCGCAAAATGCGAGTCGCAAATTGGAATGCAGGCAAAAAAACTTGCCGAAATTGCGACTCGCACCCGGACTCGCAACGCAGTGTGCGAGTCCGTTGATTGCGAGGTCGCTTTTTGCGAGTGTGCAAAAAAAACGAACTCGCAATTAGCGAGTGGATGTCGCAAATTGCGATTAGCTTGTTAATTGATTACAGGTGCAGCAGAACACTCCAGAAACCACTCCAGAACACTCTGGAAACACTTCCTGGCACATGATGATGACATCAAAGCCAGGAAGTTTACTAATACACCTGGGAGGAGGGAGGATCACACCCTTTTAAAACTGCTGAACTACACACAGGACAAACAGCAGCTGCCATGGAAGGAACACCAAGGAAGAGGAAGCAGAAATTCTCAGAGAGGGAGCTGGAGGTGCTGACAGACGAATGCTGTCAGCACTATGATGACTTGTTTGGAAAATCAGCCCTCAACGTTCCTGAAGCCACCAAGAAACAGCTGTGGCAGGACATACAGGACAATATAAATTCCCTGGGGGTGAGCCACAGGAGCATAGATGACATCAGGAAAAGGTGGTATGACCTCCGCTCCCGGGCCAAGGAGAGGGTGGCTGAAAGGCTCCGGGAGATGAGAGGCACAGGAGGGGGACCATCGTCTGTGCCACCACCTACACCCCTGGAAGAAAGGGTGGAGGAAACCTTGGAGCAGGAATCAGTTTCTGGATTTGGGGACCTGGACACCTCAGAGCCCAGCACATCAACCGGTGAGTACCATGTGACATGCCTGTACCCCTATCAATGCCATACCCCCACCCACCGTGTACACAGGGGCATGCACAACCAAGATAGCTCCATTTCAGGGTAGCAAACGCCAGAATGATGCATTATGGGAAATATAGTCAAGTAGGCAGTTCATAGGCAAATGTTTATTAGGAAGTGTGCAACAGATAGTAGACACTGACAGTCTGTTCCCCATGTCCCACAGGTCTCCAACAAGACACCACCACTACTCCAATCAGCCAGCCCCATGAGGACACCTCAGGACCCGCCAGCACCCCCACCTGCACGGTCAACAGCATCCCTGCAGTAGCCACACCTGCTGCAACAGTATCCCAAGAGGCTGCCCCAGCAACAGCCAGGGATGAGACAGGTGAAATCACAGGGCAGCCACCGCTGCGCAGGCGTCGCAGGTCCAGGACATCAGGGCTGCAGTCTGCATCCGGGCAACTACCTCCCAGCACCAGTGAGGCACATCTGCTGCATGGTCAGCGCCTACAAAATCGAATTTTAGGGAGGATTAGTGGTGTGCTGCACCGCTTCGTGCGCAATAACCATGCCAGCATGCAGCACCTGAACTCAAGGATGGACATGATCTGCACTAACACTGGGGACCTTGCCCTTGCCATGAGGGAACTGGCGGGAGGACTGCTGGCCCAGGCCGAGGGTGGGCGGCGCAGGGACCGTCAGCTCCTGCACAGACTGGACAGGATGGCCACATCCATCGGCAGGCTCGCCATGAACACCACAGGCCTGTCGAGGAGGACAGTTGGGCTGCAGGTGGAAATGAGCCATTTCGCTGGGGATGTGGCTAGCGGCCTGGGACGTCTGACCCACATCATTGACTTGATGGAGACACGGAATATGTCTAGGGGCACAGGGGAAACACCCCAGGACAGTGAGGAGGGCTCGACAGTGAGCAGTGTCTCTGTCACTGACAGCAGGGTGCTCAGGAGTAGCAGGCAGAGCACCACGGAAGCACCAGGGACCAGCCAGGCTGGCAGGAGGGGCAGAAGGTCATAGAGATCACCCTGGACCATTAGAAGAGGCACATGACGTCAATGTGCCACATGCCTGGTGTGCATTTTCATGCCCATGGACATTCATTACTTGTAAATAGTTTCATTTCTGCACTAATAAAATAGTTATTTTTGTTCCACTTAACAAATGGAGTTTTTGGTCAATAGGTGAGTATGGTTGGAGTTGACACGTACCTTCCAAAGTATTGTGTTGCGATGTGTTCCCGTCTCAGTCTGCCTTGATTAGCTATACTCCTATCCCCATGATGGCGATGTGGTTGTTCTTGCTCTTCATCATCAGGATCTTGGTCTGCAGGGGTGAGAGGTAGCCCACGTCAGGTGGCTAGGTTGTGGAGGATGGCGCATGCGACCACAATTTTGAATGCTGTAATGGGGGTATACTGGAGGGCACCTCCACTCCGGTGGAGGCATCTGAATCTTGCTTTCAGGAGTCCGAAGGTGCGCTCGATAAGGTTCCTGGTCCTCTTATGTGTATTGTTGTATCGCCTCTCACATTCATTGCTGGGTGTTAAAAACGGAGTCATGATCCATGGCCTTAGAGCATATGCACTGTCACCTGTTGGGCACAAAAAGTACACTGTTAGGAAGTCCTGATTGTTGTGCACAGTGACCTGTGTGTATGTCTGCAAGGTGTCTGTAGCTCTACCTAGGAGGTATCCGTCTCCAAATTCCCACTATGCCTAAACATGTATGAGTCATGGGTACTGCCTGGAAACTTAGCTACAATGTCCGTGATGACATAATGGGCGTCATAAACAACCTGAATATTCAGTGAGTGGGTACACTTTCTGTTGCGGAAAAGATGTTCCAGATTTGCAGGGGGGCATATTTGAATGTGTGTCCCATCTACACACCCTATGACATGGGGAAAGTGGGCAATGCGGTAAAAGTCCAGCTTGGTGCTGTTAATTTCTGCCTCATTCCTGGGTAGGTATATGAAGTGAGACCTGTGTGTGAGTATGGCATCTAGGAATGCCCTGAGGAACCTTGACACTGAACTTTGGGATACCCTACCTGCCACAGCAATTACCCCCTGATAGCTCCCTGAGGCCAAGAGGTGCAGTGAGCATAGCACTTGCACATGCGTAGGGATGGCGCAGCCACGCAGAGTCTGGTGTTCTAGCTGTGGTTTCAGTAAATCAATTAATTCTAGTATGGCTGCGCTGGTAAGGCGGTATTTATCGTATATCTCATCCTCAGTTTGCTGAAAAAGAGTCTGCCTTGTTCTATATATCTTCTCCTGTCTGTGGCCCCTCCTCCTCCTCTGCTGGGCTGCGTGGACTCTCCTTCTCACTGCTATCAGGTATATCTCTGCCATGTTGAGTAACCCAGATGCCTTCTGGGCCTCCTTTTATACTTTGGTTATGGTTACCACCTGCTCTGAGTTAGTGGTAAATTGCAAGTGCAAAACGGGCTTTTTGCGACTAGTCGCAATTTGCGAGTTGCAATTGCATAAGGTTTGCGACTCGCAAATTGCGACTTGCAATTTGCGGGTCGCAAAATGGGGTCGCAACTGATGCGACTCGCAAACGGGTCCCATCACTTTTTGCAAGTCGGAAATTAGGTTTTTGCATCCCATTTCCAATTTTGCACTGTCGCAAATAGCGAATCGGCCCATTTGCGACTCGCAAAACTGTCTAATTAACATTCCTTAGGCATGATGCAATTTGCAAACCTCCATGACTGGTCAACCACAGGAATTGTAGCCTGCAAAGTTCACCAGACACGAACGCTGCCATTACATTTCAAAATGGAAAGCTTTTACTTTATTATAACAGCCTCATTTCCTAAATGGAAATGGGGCTGCTTTTTAAAAAAAAAAAGTTTTTCATTCTGAAGAACTTCAGTGAGAGCTGGCACTGGTCCAATTGGAACCACCACCTGTTCCTCCCGAAATTGCCACCCTTATGCCTAACGTGGAAGAGGTCCATAGAATTTCACGCTTACACATTTTACTTTTTTATTACTCCACGGTGAAAATATGTTTCTCATTAGAGAACACTACGGGCCCTCATAACAACCATGGCGGTCGATGTTAAAGCGGCGGTAATACCGCCAACAGGCCGGCGGAAACAAAATTGGATTCCGACCGTGGCAGAAACCGCCAACATAGACAGGCACTTTAACACTCCGACCACCACAGCGGTACAAATAAACAACGCAGCAGACACCGCCAACAGACAGGCGGGAGAAAATGTACCGCCAACCCTATCACAACAGGCCTATCCGCCACCTTTTCCGGGGCAGCACCAACGCAAATAAAAACACGGCGGAAACAGTACACAGAAGGGAAAACACTCACCTCTCCAAACCCCACGATGAACCAGGACGCCATGGAGCCCGAATTGCAGATACTGCCGGCGATGGTCTTCCGGCTCCTCTATCAGGAGCTCCAACAACGGCGGCGACGACCACGGTGAGTACTGCTCCCACAATACAGGGTATGGGGGAGGGAAAAGAGAGTGACACACACATGCAACACGCAACACCCCCACACCCACCATCACCCACTACACCATACACAGAAATAAATGCTGCAACATTACATATACACCCCACCACCCCACTGGAAGAACGCAAGGACAAAAGGACATGATTTGAACAAATGTAATTGTCAGGATACTTCAATTCGATTTCCTCAGAAGCAGAAGATAACTCCTCAGTCCCGACCCGAGCTACTCACAACGAATATTAATCCTTCGTGCTGAGTACCCCGGAGGGGGAAAGGGGAATGGGATGGTAGAGAGACTGCCACAGAGATGATGAGCGCCAGTACTCAGTCTGCCTCTTCACATCTAAGCTTGGATACAGCACCTGCAAGAGTCACAGTCGCAATCACTAGGGACATACAACATCAGTTTTTCAGTTTCTACTCTCAACACTTAATTCTCTTTAATTCTATTATTTCTTCACTCACCCTGAGTTCTCTGTAGCCTTGCTTCTCTCTATAAATGATAGCTCTTCTTAAAAAAATGCTTATTACTGATTCTGGAAGAACTTCTCAACCTTTGTTAGAGATTGGTTTTATGTTGCTATATATATATATATAGTTGGTGATAATGCGTTCTTCAAATCAGCTGATGTTATTTAATTTCTCCTGTCTTATTGTGACTTCTGTCTATACTAGTATTTGTAAATGCTTGTTTATTAAAGTTCGTTTCTCCTTTCTTACTTCGACATTTGTTGATAACTTGTATTTGTAAATGCTTGTTTATTACAGTTAGTTTCTCCTTCCTTACTTCGACATCTGTCGATAACTTGTAGTTGTAAATGCTTGTTTATTTAAGTTCGTTTCTCTTTTAAACTCTATTTTGGTTTATTACCATTGAATATGTAAATGCTTATTTGTTAACAGTTCTTTTCTCCTTTAAACTTGGCCTTTGTTTATAACCTTGACATTTGTAGATACTTGCTCTTTTAAAGTTCGTTTTTTCTTTGACTTTAATATCCTAAACAAGAACCTTGTAAACATAAGGTTAATTCATACATTAACTCTGTAGCCTTGCCGACTTCCACGGGAACGGTCTACTGTCAAACTCTTCGAATAAACCTTGACAATATTTATCCGTTTTCTGTAATATAATCTTCAAATGTAATTTTACCTCACAGGAGTTTCTGTTCTGAAGCGCGCTCTCTCTCCACACAGCTGATTCCTGTCAGACCTCAGTTGAAGTGCAAGGCTTCCAGCTGGAGAGCTCGTAACCTAGCAACCAACCGATTGCAAGACTAGAACTGTAACTAACCTTCAGGACTCACAGCGGCCATCTTGGATCTTCTCTTCTTGATTCTTCCTTTGAAATAAGCACAAGATTACTCTGCAAACCTTCTTCCAGTTTGGGCTTTGCTGTCTCCACTGAGGATATCTCTTTGCTTTTCTCATGCACTTCTTTGATTTGACTTGGCAAGTTTGTGTGATCATGACAGTACTCCCCCTCAAGGAACAGTTCTCCAATTTAGGTTTGCTTGGGTAGGTTCTATGAAAGTTTCTCACTAATCTTGAAGCATATACATACTCGTGCGGCTCCCAGGATCGTTCCTCTGGACCATAACCTTTCCAATCAATTAGATAATAAAGCTGGCCAGTACGGATTTTGGAATCTAAGATTTGATTGACCTCATACTCTTCTGCAGAGCTAATCTGGATAGGAATTGGAGGGGAGTTTTGACGTAAATTTGGAGGACTGTTCTTTAACAAGGAAACATGGAAAACAGGATGTATCTTTAGATGAGCTGGCAACTGCAATTTAACTGCCACTGGATTGATCATCTTGTCAACTTTGAATGGGCCTATAAATCGTGGCTGAAATTTGCGATTTCCTTTGAGATGTAAATGACGAGTGGATAACCAAACTTTGTCTCCTTTCGAATAAATGGGGCTCTCTCTTCTTTTTCTATCAGCCTGAGTCTTATATGAGTCTTTTGCTTGAATTATGTTTTTTCTAGCCCTAACTAACGTGGTCTGCAAATCCCTCACCATCTCTTCTACTGCAGGCACTGAATTATCTTCTTTACCCAACATTACATTAGGATGTCTACCATGGTTCAGATAAAAGGGGGTGAACCCAGTGGTGGAATGAACAGCATTATTGTAAGCAAATTCAGCTGCCCACATCAACTCGGGCCATTCCTTCTCTTTATCGAATAAATTGAGTCTTAAATACTGTTCTAACTCTTGATTCACTCTCTCTGTTTGCCCATCGGTTTCAGGATGGTAACTGGTAGAGTTACAAAAATCAATTCCTAATCTTTTACTAAAGGCCTTCCAAAAGCGAGAAACAAATTGGGACCCCCTGTCTGAAACTAGAATTTTTGGGATACCATGGGCGCGTACTATGTGTTGTGTAAACAACTGTGCAACCTGTGGGGCTCGAGGGATTTCTTTCAAAGGAATGAAATGCGCCATTTTAGTGAAAGTGTCTACAAAAACTAGGATAGTGTTAAAACCTTGGCTACTAGGGAGGTCCACTATAAGATCCATTGTAACAGTATGCCAGGCATGGGGTGCAGTGGGCAAAGGTCTTAACAGACCTTGTGAAGCTGTTCTATTTGATTTCCCTCTTTGACATTTGTCACAAGTTGACACATATTGGATGGCATTCAGAATAGTAGACTGCCCAACAGTGAGGGATCTCAGGAGGTCAATAGCCTCCTCACTGAGGGCAGCAGGGCTGACTGGGGCAGGGCCTGAGTTGCCTGGGGCGAAGGAGATGCCCACCCTCCTGGGTGAGCGGGCACAGGACACACGCAGAGGGGCTGCTGGGAGGGTGGTGCTGGTGGGGGGGTGGTGGCTGTACCTGTTGATACGGTGGGCACAGAGGTGCCCGCCACCGCAAGGGAGCTCCAACCAGAGGAGGAGTTGCTGGTCTCTGCTCATGTCCCCGCCGTGGAGCTCTCCTCGCCCTCCGTCCCACTGGTGGTTCTCCATCTGCAGGGTGTGGGGTGCTGGTGTCGTGTTCCTGTGGCGGTGCCTCCTGTCCACTAGCGCCGGCGGAGGTAGAGGGCTGTTCATCGTCCAGGCTAGTGTCAGGGGCCCCTTGTTGTGTCACAGTGTCCCTCCTGGTGTTGACAAGGTCTTGCAGCACCCCTGCAATAGTGACCAGGGTGTTGTTTATGGACTTCTGGTCCTCCCTGATCCCCAGATAGTGTTCCTCCTGCAGCCGCTGGGTCTCCTGAAACGTGGCCAGTACTGTTGCCATTGTCCCCTGGGAATGATGGTAAGCTCCCATGATGTTGGAGAGGGCCTCGTGGAGAGTGGGTTCCCTGGGCCTGTCCTCCCCCTGTCACACAGCAGTTCTCCCAGCTTCCCTGTTTTCCTGAGCCTCTGTCCCCTGAACCGTGTGCCCACTTCCACTACCCCCAGGTCCCTGATTTTCTTGGGTTGGTGGGTTTGCCTGGATTCCCTGTAGTGGTGGACACACTGCTGATTGATGTGTCCTGGTGACAGAGAGATGGGCCCGCTGGGTGGGTGCTGTGCTGGTGTTTCCTGAGGGGAGAGGGTCTGTGGTGGCTTGTGCCAGTGTCAGGGGAACCGACTGTCCCGAGGTCCCTGATGGGCCGTGCTGGTCATCTTGATCCAGTTGTGCAGAGCTGCTGTCATCACTGTGGGTCTCTTCTGTGGGGGGACTGGATATGCCTGGTACCTCCTGCCCGGTGACGTTGGGTTTGGGTCCTGCAGGGGTGTAAAGGCATGATTATTGCATCTGTGTGTGCCATCGTGTGCAATGGGTGAGTGACCCTGTACTCCAGTGCTTGCATTCTTGTCTTGGTCCTTGTGTGATATTTGGTTTGGGGTCTGTGTGGGTATCTGTAGTGGACATGCTTTGGTGATGGGTGTCCATGCTTTGGTGTTGCATGCAGGGCTTGGTATTTGGATGGGTGGGTTGTGATAGTGGGGCATATGTGAGGTGTTGGAGTGATGGGGATGAGGGTGATGGTGGGAGTATGTGATGGCATGCAGGTAGGGTAGGGGGGATGAGGTAGTAAAGTGTTGACTTACCAGAGTCCAGTCCTCCTGCTACTCCTGCGAAGCCCTCAGGATGCAGTATTGCTAAGACCTGCTCCTCCCATGTTGTTAGTTGTGGGGGAGGAGGTGGGGGTCCACTGCCACTCCTCTGTACAACAATCTGGTGTCTGGAGACCACGAATCGCACCTTCCCCCGTAGGTCGTTCCAACTCTTCCTGATGTCATCCCTAGCTCTTGGATGCTGTCCCACTGCGATGACCCTGTCGACAATTCTGCACCATAGCTCCATCTTCCTTGCAATGGAGGTGTGCTGCACCTGTGATCCGAATAGCTGTGGCTCTACCCGGATGATTTCCTCCACCATGACCCTGAGCTCCTCCTCAGAGAACCTGGGGTGTCATTGAGGTGCCATTATGTGGTGTGGGTGATGTGTGAGGGGGTGTGTTTTGTGATGTGTGAGGGGATGTGTTGTTGTGGGTTGTTTGAGGTGCGTGGATGTTGTGTAAGTGATGGTGTTGTGTGTCTGTGGATGCTGGTGTTGTTTATGGTGGTGTCTCTCTCTCTGGAGTGGTTTCAGAATTCTGGTAGTAAGGGTTTGTGGGTGATGTGGGTGTGTGCTTTATATTGGATTGGGTGTGTGGGTGTGGTGTGTGAATGTGTGTCAGGTGTGTGTATTTTGAATTGTCCAATGTGGTTGTTTTGTAAATGTGTGTGTATTTTGCGCGGCGGTGTGTACCGCCAATGGAGTACCGCGGTTGAAAGACCGCCGCGTGGATTAGTGGGTCGTGATAGTGTGGGCGTATTCCTGTTGGCGTGATGGTGGAGGTTTTGTTATCGCCAGTTTATCACTGACCTTTGGTGTGGCGGACTTGTGTGGGTGTCTGGATTATGGCGGATTCCGAGCTGTGGGTCGTGATAGCTGTAGCGGAATTCCGCAGCTGCATCGGTATGTTGGCGGTCTTCTACACGGCGGTAAGCGGCATTTACTGCCAGGGATGTAATGAGGGCCTATGTCTCTACACAGCAAGTATGGGCGTTTCTTCCCTTCCTCGAAAAGCACCACTCTTTCACTTGTCAGGAACTTGCATAGTTTTTATGGCTTAAGTGGGCTTATTAAGGAGCTCCCAAACACTACACAAGGGACAATGGTACAAATAGTAGGACCACTAAGTATCTTAAAATGCACCCCAGAAAGGTACATCCAACCAAGCACTGAGCATCTCCAAGGCATCCAGTAGAGGAAGAGAGACAGTGTAGAGAAAATAAAGAAAGATTGATTTGCCAGTAACACTTAGGAACTTCCTTGTCCCCCTTCCAGAGAAACAAAGCTCTGGCCCACGTTTAAATGGTGTGGTGTGGGTTTAACCTGGTTATAGAATGTCACTTGTGAGGTAAATATTTCCATGCTCTAGTCAGATTCTGTGGATTTAAAAAGTGCCTACTTTTTTGGCCTTGGCAATTACAACCAGTGGTGCTGTTTGCTTCATACCCAATAAAGCGTTGATGTTTCCTTACTCCACAAGTACAATCCACTTTTAAGAGACAATGGGGGCCAGTTTCATGACCATCAACAATACCAATGTAGTAGGCCACCAGATGTACACAGTACCAGATGTAGGCAGCCACTAGGTCATTGAGGGTTGATCCCGATCCCAAGTTCATGCTTTCAACCCTCATCACAGGGCGCTGCCAGAGGGTATAAATAAAGGGGTGCAAGACCAATCTGGGTCTTCCGGCCATACTAATGTAGTGAGTAAGGGTCCATTTTGTTCACTGTGCCATTCGCTGGGCCTGCGTGCCTCCATATGGCGCAAAACACTGGCAACAAATGTGTCTTCCACCGCACCCTCCTCCTTCAGCTCTGACCACACTCCCAGTGCACCTGGCAGCCACCTGACATCACCCTGCGGCGGGACCGCACTAGGTTAAGTACACCATTCATTGCAGGCTGCCCTCAGCGCCACTCCTGAGGACCTTGCCTGCAGCCTCCGAGTGTGGGCCCCACTGGGCTGTGAAACCTAGCCCGCAGCTGGCTCAGGGCCCCACACACATTCGATTTTCCCTCATGAGAGGCCCTGACGTGGCCTCCCTTCAGCACGTGCCTCACACAGCAGCACCAAAACTTCCAAGCAAACACAGCCAGCAAGCACCACCTACAACTATGGTACAGGAGTGGAAAACTGACCACAGGAGACAAAAAAAATTGACGAGGAGAAACCTTGAACCTTCACACAGCAACACAAGCCAGGAACAGAGTAAATAAAACCACAAAGAAAGAGGCACCCAGCTGTAAGTACCCTGACACATATCCTGAGCATTATATCAATGTGCTGCTCATCACTACAAGAGCACAGTGAGTACAGCAGGGACTGCCTGTCACTGCAGGAACTCCTACTGGTATCACCCCAGCATCACACCGCGAGCCACGCCACACATCATGGGAGATGACGCCAACACCGAACAGCCCACCCTGTAGGTGCGTAACAACCATTGAGCAACCTTGTGAATGCCACCACCACTGCTCCAAAGTGGAAAACGTGGGTGGGCCACCTTAACAACTACTAAAGGGTGACTAGAGAAACCAGTGGAGCTGTCAAGAGGTCACTGTAACTATGCTAAGTGGGGGAAGAAATAGACAAACTGTTTGAATACTGCCTGGGAACAGGTAAGGACAATAACTATGATGCATTAATCGGAGCCCAGAATGCCCACTTCTATCCTCAGCTCAACTCCGACTTTTGAGAGCTGTAAACGTTGATAAGTGTGCCACGGAAAGTAGAATCCTTTGGTAATTTCTGCACTCTCCTGCAGGAGCTGGCTAACAGTTACACCGCTGTCAAACATCAGAAAGAATTGTTTGTGCAGGTCATCCATGGTTGCAGGTAAGTAACCCTGAACTAAGAATTCC
Organism: Pleurodeles waltl; assembly: GCF_031143425.1. Taxonomy (NCBI): domain Eukaryota; kingdom Metazoa; phylum Chordata; class Amphibia; order Caudata; family Salamandridae; genus Pleurodeles; species Pleurodeles waltl. The sequence continues at coordinate 1,170,322,748 of NC_090447.1, read as the reverse complement.
ACATCTTGGTCCTTGCCCCGCCCCATGATCTAAGCACGGGCCACCTATATGGATTCAGCACTCACCCTCAGTCATGGCAATTCCCATGCAAGAAGACAGCCCTCCATCAAGACTGAGGCAGTTGATGTGATCAGAACACAGCCTAGTGGCAGGACAGCAAACCCACCAAAACACACACCCAGCACCTGCTGCAGGAACTATGGGAGAGAAGAACAGCCAGGAGACAAATCCCCTGCCCAAAGAAAAACATGCTTCAACTGTCGGAAACCAAACCACTTCGCAAGGGTCTGCAGAAGGGGATCAAGAGGCCGAGGGGCCAGAGGGAGAGCAACACCCTTGAGAACAAAACCCAAACGCCACACCCATTTTGTCAGACACACATCGCAGGGACAACAGTCAGGGCCCTCATTGACATATCAGTGAAAGCGATGAATCATCAAAAATACATTTGCCTTAAACCGAGACCAATCCTGTCACCCTCCATGACTAAAATATTCAAATTCAGAGGCCAACTACCACTCCCTTGAGAGTAGGGGTAAGGGTCTAGGGGGTCCATACCACCTTGACAGGACTCAATTTGTATGTTCAGAGTGGGCCAACCTATTAGGTGGATTAAATCCCTTAAATCCACAGTACCATACTGATTAATAGGAAGGATATAAGTTGTTCCCTTGTATTATATATTTCCATTATATATTTACAAAAACAAATAGGCAAACTATATTATAGTCCATCAGATTCCTTGTAGCTTCCAGTGTTTGTATCAAAGCTAGTTATGCCAAGCCTTTTTAGTGCTGAATCCACCTGTGATACAAACTCTGGAAGCTATAAGGAATCTGATGGACTACAATATATTTTTACAATTTTGTTTTCATTGTCTTGCATGGCTAATCATTTTTGTATTCTGTGCGGGAGGTGGTGTACTGTAACTAAGAATTCTGTATAAAACATGTAAAAGACGTATATATAAATGTGTTGAACTAATGACTATACAATGACAATTCAGGGTATCATTGTCGATAAGTAAACAGCATTAATCAATCCCCTCTGTCTCCAGTATTTATTGGTTGTAAAGTTTGATATCTGGCCAGCAGCAGAAGTATTCCATAACACGATATCCAAGACACTATCTGGTCTTCAAAGCTTCATGAACATTAGTAACAATATCTTCATCTACTCAACTACAATTGGAGAACATCACCATAGACTCCAATCGACCATGAAGTGATTCAGCGAATATGACCTCACTGTCAATCGTGAGAAGTGTTTGTACTTCGAAGCCAAGATAGAATTCTTTGGATATGTCTTTACAAAGATAGGCATTTGGGTAGACTTCTGCAAGTCACAAGCATTTCAACAAGCCTCTGACCTCTGGAATACTGCAGAGATATACAGCTTCCTCTGGATGGCCACATATTGTGGCTGGTGCATCTCATACCTCACAGCTCAGTCAAGTTGCGCCCTAAGGAGGTCGAGTTGTTTGAGAAAATCCATCACACACTTCTAGAAAAAGCTACTGTGTCTTACTATGACCCAGACAAAAGAACAGAGCTGATCTTGGATGCCAAGCATCGTAGGGTTGAGGGCAGTATGAACCCAAAAAATGGAAAGAGGGGGGCCTCTCGCTTTTGCCAGCAAAGCTCTCATGCCTACTGAGGCACGGTATGCCTAGAGCCAGAGAGAGGCCCTTGCTATCAAGTGGGGCTGTGGACACTACCACCCATACGTGTACGGGCTGCCATTCCAAGTAGTCACCAACCACCAGTATTCCTATTCAAAGGCACCTCACCACACCCTAGCCCAGCCTCGGATTGAGCACCTCTGATTTCTTTCACGGCACCCTGTGCTAAGCAGCGACCCACCAGGGTATATCAACACTCAAACAGAGGAATACCTGAGACTGGAGAGCCAAGTAGCATGCTCAAGGGCTCTTTGCCTTCAGGAGATCATTCAAGTGTCAGCAGCATGTGCCACAATGCTCCAAAAGATCACCACCACCCTGCGTGAAAGGACCTGTAGAATATTCCTGAGTGATGCCAATCAAAGGGTAAGCTCAGCAAAGAAAGACTGACACAGTTCTATGAAGTCAGAAAAAAGATAAGCATCACACCAGAAAGAGTAATACTCAGGGGACATGAAATGGTGGTACCAGCCTCGCTGACCCAATGGGTTACCGAACTAGGTCACAGTGGACACCAAGGACAGGCAAGATGAAAAACCACCTGCGAGTGTAATATGATTTACCAGACTTGAAGAAGCCATTGACAACATGGTAAGGCACTGTCTAGCCTGCCAGATGACGAGCAGACAAAAAGCCCCCACTCCCGAGGTCATTGAGGAACACTGTGACACTCCACGGGCGAAGGTCAGCCTATACTTCTGCAACTTCCCAGATGGGCGCACCACAGTGGTGATGATAGACAGTCACTCTAAATATCCTGTGGTAGAGTTGAGGAAATCAACAGCATTCTCCAATGTCGTACGATCACTAAAGTAAGCCTTTGCACTTTTTGGCATCCCGGAGAAGATTAGTACTGACAATGGACTGCCCTTACAGGGGTCGTAATTCCAAGACTTCCTGTGACACCAAGATGTAAGTGATGGGAAGATAACTCCTCAGTGGCCGCAAGGCAGTGGTGATGCCAAGCAGTCCATGGGCACCTTAAACAAGATTCTATTGATTGTGGTGAAGTAAGGATGAGACCCAGAAGTCAGCCTCACTAGGTTTCTAAGAGAAAACCATGGTACCCCACACTGCACAACAAAGTGCTCCCCAAGGGGTACCCTGTAGGATGGCCTTTGGTGAATGGAAGGGGGTCAGACCATTCCCTAGTCCAACGGCGGTCTCTTATGTGTCTTCCCCCACCCAAGTCCAAGGCCTAGAGGTCCGCTACCAGAGCCTCCCACGTCCGGGTCATCTCCATGGTGCCTATCCCTCTTTTAGCCCCCCATAGTAGTACCCTGCCCTCACACGGCACCCACTTCTCCAAATCTTTATGCCATTTCAGTATACGGAGTCCCCCAGAGGATTTCCAATTTCTCGTAATTTCCCTCTTTGCTAGGAGAAATGCTTGATCCTGAAATCTGCTAGTGGCTTTAGTTTTGGAGGTATTCGGAAACCAGCTCAGGAGGCACTGCCCTGGTATACAAGGGAAGTCTTTGCTCAAAACAGTCTCTTATATCTCTGGATTCTCCTCCCAATAGGGGCGCAGCTGCAGGCAGGACCATAGCATATGGAACAGGCCCGCCACCACCTCACCACATCTGGGGCAGGCCATATCCACTATCCGAAAGTAATGCTGAATGTGTTCCATGGTCAAACAGCCCCATGTATAATATATAAATTGATCAATTTAAAGTGAGCATTTCTAGACACTCGGGAGATCCTGTACTATATGGAGGCCCAGGCCGCTGCCAAAATAGGTGTCTCTAGGTCCCCCTCCCAACTGCTCCTCAACTTCTCTAAAGGGCAACCTAGGTCATCCCTTGTGGCTTGGTATAATCAGGAGACAACCTTAACAGTGCCGGAGGAAAGGACTATGTAGCTGCAGCTTCCGTGGGCCTGAGGATCAGCGGCCCTGGTTTGCCAATGTTTCTGGATTGTTGCGGTGACTGGTGTATATAGGAGGCAGTGTCTTTGCGGGAGATCAAATTCTGCCCAAAAGGAAGTGATTTGCCTGCTCTGCAAAGCTCGCCCAGCGTATTGGCCCCTGCAATCACCCATTCCTCTAGTCCCCCCACTTCCCCGCATGTGGGAGTTCTCTTACCATGGTAAGAGGCAAATCTGGGGTATACAGGCTCTTGGTATGGGTTTTCCCCAGGCAGTGACTCCAACATCTGGTTATCACCTGGAATTCTCTGTGTCCAGGGGTGAAATACATCTCACCACCAGCAGCATCCTCAAAAGGTCCGACAGCACAGGCACAAACAGGCTTAGAGCTCTGTCAGGCCTCTGAGGGCCTGCTAGCCTTTGCACGAACCACTGAAGCAGTACCACTAAGTAATACACCTCAAAGTCTAGTGTTGCCAGTCCCCCCTCTGTCATAGGGTGCTGAAGCGTGGTCCAAGCTATCTGTTTGCAGGCCGAGCCCCAAATAAAAACAGCAAGCAAGGAGTCTAACTCTCTAAACATTGCCCAAGGTATCCACATTGGAAGTGTCCCGAAAAAGTAGGTGAGGTAGGGCAATCATCTTCAGTAATGCTATTTTGTCACTGAAAGAGGTAATGTTTTCCACAAATCAGTACTTGATTTAAGGGATCTGATGGCCCCACTGACATTTCCTTCTAGTAGGTCGGTCCAGTTATGGTATATCTTAACTCCCAAATAAAGCAAACTTCTGGGAGCCCACTGCAAGGGAGCTAAGTCTTCATCTGGTACAGCCGGAAACAAACAAGATTGCCTCCAGTTGATCTTAAGCCCTAACTAGGGCCCAAAACACTCTAACATGGTATTAGCACCAACTAAATCATTACGTGTGCCCTCAGAAAGATCAGGAGATCATCTGCATAGAGAGCTATCCTGTGCTAATGTCCATCAATACTCAGTCCATGAAAATTCATCCCCGACCGTGCCCAGGCAGCCAGGGGTTCTATGGCCAGGAAGAAAAGCAATGGCGATAAGGGGCACCCCTGCCACATTCAAACCCTAGCAGTTGGGCCCATGTAAAGCAATCTGGTCCAAGCTATAAACCCTTCACCCAGCTGCATTTGCACCATCACCTTGTATGAGTAACCCCATTCCTGTAATCCCCATTCCAGAAGGGCTTCTCAATATCAACAGCGAAATTCGCTGCACTTCTGGTCGATACTCCTATGTTCTAGTATTGATAAAAGGCATCTAATATTGAGGGCCTTGATCTGACCAGGAATGAAGCCAGACTGGTCAGGGTGGATAAGTTTGGTCAAGTATGAAAGCGGCTGGTATGCCTTGTAGTCGCTGGGAGGTTTCCCTGGTTTCAGTAAGGGGATGATCACTGCATCCCAAGTGGAAGCAGGTAGTTGGCCTGAGGATCTGGCTTTGTTGTACAGCGTTTCTAGTTTGAGAGTCAGTAGGTCTGAATAAATGGCATGCAACTCTATCCATTGGTCCCCGGTGTCCTACCCCCTAGCCATGCCTTTGATGGCCACCTTTATCTCCTGTTGGGTGACATGTCCTCCGAGAACTTCCGCCTCTTCTGCAAAAAGGAGAGGGAGGGCCAGGAGATCTAGATAAGCTCCCACTGTTTCCACATTATGGCAAACTATACTCTCATTAAGCTTTCAATAGTACTGAAGCAAGCAGTCATTAATCCCTTTCTGGCTGTACTCCCGGCCTCCCCCCACCAATTCCATTTCCAGGATAGGTGAGCCCCATTTCGCAGGGTTAGCCAACCAGGCCAACAGCATACTAGTCCAGTCCCTCCCCAAGTGTGCATGCTCCATATGACACTTAGGGTTAGATGTAGCAAAATTCGATTTTGCGACTCGGAAATTGCAACTCGATGCAACTCGCAATTTCTGAGTCGCAAAACCATATGCAGAATGGTGTCTCAGACACCTTCTGCGAGTCCCTATGGGGTCGCAAAGACCCACCTCATTAATATTAATGAGGTGGGTCGCATTTTGCGACCCCATAGCGAGTCCCTGTACTCACAGGGATGGTGGCCTGCTGAAGACAGCAGACCTCCATGTCTGTGACTGCTTTTTAAATAAAGCAGTTTTTTATTTTTATTTTGCAGCACTTTTACCTTAAAGGAAAACGAGTTGCAAAATAAAAAAAATACCGAAACCATTTGGTTTCGGTTTTTCAGAGTAGGCAGTGGTCCATTGGACCACTACCTGCTCTGAAAAACCCTTTTTGGCAACATTCACAAAGGGGAAGGGGTCCCATAGGGACCCCTTCCCTTTTGCGAATGGGTTACCACCAGTGTGACACTGGTGGTAACTGCGAATTACTTTGCGACCGCATTCGCGGTCACAAAGCAATTTAGCATAGCGATGCGATTCGCAAATAGGAAGGGAACACCCCTTCCTATTTGCGAGTCGCATTCACAATTTGCGAGTCGGTACTGACTCGCAAATTGTGAATGTGCATCGCAAACAGCATTTTGCATGACGCAAACTGCGATTTCCGCAGTTTGCACCATGCAAAATGCTTTCTACATCTGGCCCTTATTGTCAAAACATCGGAGTCAATCAACTTCGACTGCCACTTCTTTTTTATCAAGCAACGTTTGCTGGAAGTTCTGTTTTCCTGGCTGTATCAGTTCTATTTGGCAGATTTTGTCTTCCGCCTTCATTACCTCTCTTAACAAGGTTCCTCTTATATCCATCGATGCTGCCATGTACTGGCCTCTCAGCACTACTTTAAAGGCATCCCATTTCAATTGGGAGGAAGAATCTGCCCCAGTGTTATCAGCAAAGTACTGTTCTATATTGCGTTTAATTTCCTCCTTAAAAACCTGATCCTCAAAAACTTCGGGCTTCAGTCTCCATGTAGGTATTAAGGCCCTGGGGCACGCCCAGTTCAATTAGAGAAGGATACAGTTGTGATCTGATATCGTATGAGCCAGGTATTCTGTATTGGAGACCATGTTGTGTATGTCAGGGGAGCATAAGAATGTAATCACAAAAAGGGAGTACGGGTTAGTTGTAATGTGGGTAGGTCATTAATGTACTAATTATGACACTAGTCCACTCAAAAAACCTCGACTAGAGGTGTAAATTATGTACGCTGCGTGGTGGTGTGAGGTCTGCGGGGTGTAGGGGAAGGAAAGTTTCCTTTACGGACTAGGTGGTCTCACACACTATATAGTGTCATGCTTCATCATATGACCACCTAGCCCCACCCAGGTAGGACAGTGCCACCTGGGCGGACTCAACCTCACTGTTAAAAGAACAGGAGGGAGTGCGTAAATTGGACTTAATTCTGGAAAAAGGGATCCAGCTATACTAGGGGAATAAAAACACCTACTCAGGTACCCGGGTAACTTTTAATAGGGGTCCTGTGTGGTGTGGTTAAAAGGAATGGGGGACCAGTGCGAGAACAATGACTCACAAGGTCACCTAACTAAAAGGAGTAGCCGACATGTTTCTGCCCTTAAGGTTGAGCTATGGAGAGTCTCTGGGCATTCATCAGGGCATTGGATCCCTGTAGTAATTACTACTTAAACGCTACACAAATATGTGAAAGAGGAAGGGCCTACCTTAACCAAGATAATATCTGGGGAGGACCCTCACACTTGAGGCAACTAGCCTCTGGTATCCTGGAGAGGGAGCGTCCCCTTATAGTCAGACTTGCATCAAAGGTGGGCGCTCTCTGTGCGCCTATACCGACCTCTCGTTCAGGACCGCTTGAAGCGTAGGCCCTTCCTCTTTCACATATTTGTGTAGCGTTTAAGTAGTAATTACTACAGGGATCCAATGCCCTGATGAATGCCCAGAGACTCTCCATAGCTCAACCTTAAGGGCAGAAACATGTCGGCTACTCCTTTTAGTTAGGTGACCTTGTGAGTCATTGTTCTCGCACTGGTCCCCCATTCCTTTTAACCACACCACACAGGACCCCTATTAAAAGTTACCCGGGTACCTGAGTAGGTGTTTTTATTCCCCTAGTATAGCTGGATCCCTTTTTCCAGAATTAAGTCCAATTTACGCACTCCCTCCTGTTCTTTTAACAGTGAGGTTGAGTCCGCCCAGGTGGCACTGTCCTACCTGGGTGGGGCTAGGTGGTCATATGATGAAGCATGACACTATATAGTGTGTGAGACCACCTAGTCCGTAAAGGAAACTTTCCTTCCCCTACACCCCGCAGACCTCACACCACCACGCAGCGTACATAATTTACACCTCTAGTCGAGGTTTTTTGAGTGGACTAGTGTCATAATTAGTACATTAATGACCTACCCACATTACAACTAACCCGTACTCCCTTTTTGTGATTGTGTTCTTGTGGGAGTCGAGTACGGTTTGGTTCTCTCCTTGCTCCCAATTACTCTCCTTTGTGTAATATATGAGCATAAGAATGTGTCAAGGCGTACATTCAAGTTGTGTATGTGAGAAAAGAAGGGACAATCCCAAGCATGCGGATGGGTTAGTCTCCAGGTGTCACTAATCACCAATCATATTGCCATTCTGAGAAGGCCCGGCTACTCTGTATGTTTGAGAATCTAGTAATGGGGTGTGATCTATCTAATGGTGGGTCAGCTACACAGTAAAAGAGTCCCCCCATTAATGTGGAATGCATAAGAGGGCCCAGCAGGCATGATAGGAAGGGTCCCTGGTCTGTGTTGGTTGCATTTATATTAACCAATGCCATGTCCTTCCCTCAAGCCTTTCCCGCACCACTACATAGTGGCATTCAGGTTCAACCAGATGGCTAATACGTTGAAATTTTACTCTGGATCTTATCCATATTAGGACGCCCCTTACAAATGCCGAATAGCTAGTATAGTAAGCCAGGCCCGCTATCTGCGCTGGAGCGCCAACCATCCTTTGCAAGTGAGATGAGTTTCTTGTAGGAATGCTATGTGAATGCCTTATCCATGCAAAAAGGATAGTACCTTATACCTTTTAGACATTGTATGCATTCCTCAAATGTTCTAGGAGAGGATCTTATAAACCCTTGTAGTAGCTTTTAGGTGTAACTAGTCTGCAGGCATGGCTTCTCATATCCCTCCCCTCCCCAGCACCTCTCCAGAGGCCCCAGAAGCTTAGACAGATTATACACAGGATGTTGTAACTCATGGATCCCCAACATAACACAATATAAATTCTCAGCCAACTCAGATCCCCAGGGACAAACAAGAATCATTTAGAACAGAATTTGCAGTCAATCCCACAAAACATGCATTAGTAAGGAGGGGTGGAACTAAATCGGGCACACCTGCCCTTAAAACCCCATCCAGGACCTTCAATCTTACGGGATATTGTAACTCTGAGGTCAAACATGTACATCGAGGCATGACCCCCTTGGTGGCCTATCATAATTAACTAGAAATCAGGATTGTTTCCCAATATGTTTTGAAAAAAATCAGAGTATTAGATTATGTCATCTGCTGGTGTGTGGCATCAAAACACTGGAATTGCTTGATATGCTGGGTGCGATGTCAGATTCAGAATTCTCAGCAGCTTTCCCCGATGCTTGTATTGGTGACTTAGGGCCCCAGCTGCCCAATGTGGTCACCGCCTCCATTCCCCGTATCCATTCCTATTGGACCTCCTCTCCCGTTAGTGCAGCCAGGTTGTGTGGGCCACTCCTTCTCCTCCTCTGAGGTCCATGTGGATGCTGGCCCTTAAGTGCACTACTGGGGCCTGGCTATGGATGGTGGTCTGTCCAGTTCCAGACCTGTTGCGGGGCAGGGGTCACCACTCTGAGTCAAGCTGGAAATATCATTCCATAATGTAGGCCCAGCTGGCAGAGTCTTTTTTGGCCTCAGAAAAGGTACAGCGACACCTCTGGATCTCCTGAGAGAAGTGCAGGAAAATGTGTACACTACTGTTGTTCGCCATGATATCTCTCTTGCGGCGGGCCTGGGCCTGAATATAATCCCGGTCTTTGTAGAAAAGGAGTCTTGTCACAACCGGCCGTGGCAACGCACCTGGGGCTGGTGGTCACACCTGCACTCAGTGAGCCCTCTCCAGGGCAAAGAAATATGATAGACCCTCCTGAGGTAGTTCCGTTCGGATTAAGTTCTAGAGATATTCTCTCAAATTGTCTCCTTCTCCCGTTCCGGTAGACCGACCACTCTGATGTTGCTGAGGCGTGATCTGTTTTCAGCATCTTCAGCCTGGAGTTCTAAAGCACAGATTTTAGTTGATATTGTGGTCAAGTTGTCAGTCATCTCAGAGACAGCAGGAGGCACCCCAGCGAGGTGCCTTGTCGGTGCACTGACTCTCTCCATGAGAGGCCAGTGATCATCAGTTAGTAAGCTCAAGTCTGTTCCCAGGGTGTACATTTTTGTTTCCAGAGCTTCCCTATAAGCCGTTATTGCCTGTAAGATGGCCTGAAACATTGGGTCCTGCAGGGGTCTCATCTCAGGGCTCAGGACTTCCTCATTGGGCATTACGGTGTCTTGTTTTTTTCATTGTTTTCCCCAATATGAGATATAAAGCAGCTTTTTCACAGTCTCTCGCCTCTATAGGTAACTCCCTTGTCAAGGGGGGGTGGAGGAGAAGTTGCAGTCTTAGATTTCCCCTTTTGTGGTGGTAAAGGATGAGGATATATCAATGGTGGGCCAGAAACCTTTCAAAGAGCCAGACGGGCAACTGTTAAGTCTGATCTGTAGTGGTGCAAACCCCACATGTATGCAGGCTTTGGCCACTGCTCCCGCACCTGGCTATTTACTACCTGCCCCCAGAGCCTTTCCGTTATCAGAGTTTTCGTCTATGGGGTGCCTGAGTGTCATCAATGGTAGGCCACCAGCAGATCTAAGCCTGTCACTGCTCCCACAGATGCCCCAGAAGCGCCATTGTAACTGTAGGGGCTAATGTGTCCTCAGTAGTCTCAAGTAACACTCCGGCATGCCCAGGCCTTCCCCAGTACAAGGTTCTCTGCTGGTAGATTGCAAGAGTTTGGAAAGCAAATTTAAATGATTACTGCGAGGTGGCATAGGATGCAGCAGCAGAACAAAGTTCCACACAATTTCAAGTCTTTACGGGGGCCCTTAAGAGTTGGGGGTAATCGATTATTTCCAGGGAGGGAGTAGACCTCAATGGTTTCCTCTCTCATGCTTGGCCCTCCCTCCAGTCTTAGTGTGCTTTTAGTAGGCCTTGGTTGAATTCGCCCTCAGAGGCATCTTGGTCTCCAATTTTGTGGTGAGCTCTTGGGTGCTGCACCTCAGCAGTATCGGTGGTGCCTACGGAGGCCAGGCCTCTCTCCAGGCACTGCTCCTAATGCCAAATGCCACTATTCCCCTCCTCAAGTCCAATGATGCAATGGCATGAGATCGACTTGGTTCCACCACTGTCCACACTCCTGCAGGTTGCCAGCCGGTTCCCCACACAAACACGTTGCTGCTCTGTCCCGCTTTTACTGGTGCGTGAACCAGTGTCTCTCGGCTCTGCAGCTCTGGGTGTAATTTGCATAAAAATGTAGACGGCGCTACCCGAAGTCACAGCCCCCATTCTTTGTATGGGGGCTATCATGCCAGCCACATCATTGGTTGCAGAGGCAGCACACCTCTCTCCATCGTAGGCTTCTGTTGTACAGGCTACATTATCTCCGAATGCGGTCTGCTCAGTGCGAAGCCATTTTAGGTTGCCAGCCCAGCTCCAGCCTCATCTTCCGTGTTTGCCAACCCAGCAAGCTATGAGGCCCCCACTGTGCTCATCACGGGATGCCTGCCGTGCCACCTCTGTCCACAAAATTGTGCCCCCCTCCCCCAAATCACTGACTCACTTAACTGGCACCAAACCACGCCCCTCAATGAACACTAATGTTGAGAGGGAAAAAAAACCACAATTCCGTCTCACCCAGGGTAGACATCACTAGAATATGTTGCAGAGGGCACACAAAGGCAGAGAAAGTGAAACGATGACAGAGCAAAGCAGAGAAGAGGGGCATGCAGCTGCCACCTTAACCCTGGGGATAAAGCATTAATGCATGACTGCGGCCCAAGGTAGAAGTTTTGCACGCCATATGAGCCAGTGCTGTGGACCATGACAGTGGTAAATGGCACCATAGTGACCGCCCACTTCAGAGGGAAGACAGTAGTCAGGAATATATCCTGGTTCCGGAAGATGAGAATTCTGGCTGAAGAGATGAATGTGGAGGAGGGGCTGAGGCATCACCCAAGCCACCTGCAGTGGATGCCCCCAGGTCAGACAGTCAAGAAAAAACACCACAGTGATGCAGCTCTCAAGACGACAGCTGTCAGGCAGAAACCACAGAGGAAACGAGTTAAATGGAAGCTACCAATTAAGCCGGCCCCACCAGGAGCCAACAGTACAACCTCCAGCCAAACCCGCATCCCACCCAGATCCATGAGAGAAAAGATCTAAAGATGGGTGGCATAGTGAGCCATCTGGCCCATAAGGGATGACCTCCAGCCCCAAGTTCATGCATGCAACCCTCATGGCTAGGTGCGGCCAGAGAGTATAAATAAAGGGTTGCAAGACCGCTCCTGGTCTTTAGCCCATACTACAGCTGTGAGTGAGTTTTCACTTTGGTCAGTGCACTGCTTGCTGGAGCTGCACCCCTCCATGAGGCATACAACACCACCTTGACTCCGCTGCTGACTTTGCTCATTTGGAACTGAGGTAATAGAACTAAACAGAAAAAAACGTTACTGGCATAATTTCACAGATGAGCAAGCACAGTACAGGAGTTTACCAAAACTGTAACTTGAAAACAACTCATCAATTCTTCCCACCGTCACATTGAGGCCATGATGATTACATAATGACTACAATGATGCATTGGTTAGTAAATTAGACATAAAATATAAGTTGTACTGTTGCATCTGGGCCAAGTAACCAAACACGTTGGTCCGGCAACGTGCCAATTCCACTGCATATACAAGCAAACATATACGTTTGACATTTTATGGCTGATTATCCAGTTATATTTTGCAGTACAACACTACAAGGGCAGTGTACTTTCTTCTCTTTTTTAAAGATTCCTCCTCCTGGTCCTCCATTTCGCGGCCCCATGGTATGGGCGTCTTGCCCAAACCAGTGGAGAAGGTAAAGAATCTCTGTGTAATCTTTGACAATAGGCTGCCTTTCAAGAATCACATCAATCAAACAGCCTCCTCTGTTTTCTACACTTTAAAAAGATTAATATGCAACAAAACCTCTTATCCAAACTGCAGACTTTACACAACGCCGCAGCTAGGCTTCTGTTTGATCTTTCCAAACACCAATCTGCATCTTTTGCTCTTAGACAGCTTGAATGGCTATCTGTCGAGAAAAGGATAGCCTTTAGGGCCCTGAACCTTGCTTTTAAGACATTGCATATCCAGGGACAGACTGAGATTCCAAAGCAGCCCTGGCACAGTCTTGAGTCTGAAGTTATCAAGGTTTAGCTCTCCACTTATAGGTGAGAAACACAAATTCTTAATAGGTCATACTCCAAAGAGGAAAGTAAGACATAAAAATACCACACTTTGAGACTCACCTGGTGCCACCAGGTATGCTGTATCTCGCACCCAGTGTACCATGAAACCAACACAAAGCCAAAGATGAAGACCACTGCAGCACAGGGGGTTGAAGGCTGGACAAGAGAGACAAACTAAACAAAGGAGTAAGGAGGCAGATAAGTCAAAACAAAGGGAGGTCTAGGGGACCAAATAAAACCAAATATTGCAAAAATAACAAAGGTGATGGAACAAGTCAAGCTAGGTGCAAACTAATACGTGGGAATCACAACAACCACTGTTGCCAGACCAGGGACCTCTGTATGTGTTAGGCCTAAATACTCAGGTGGTCATTACGAACATGGCGGTTTGGCCCGCCATGCCGGCGTTGGTGGGTGAAACCGCCAGCCGGCATGGTGGACCAAACTGCCAGATAATGAACCCGGTGAGGGCTGCCATCGGCAGCCCTCACTCACTGCCAGGCTTTTTCCGTCAGGCAGCCTGGCAGCGGGCAGAAACATTATCCGACATGGCAGCGGTGCTACCCCTTCGATTATGTTTCCTCAGCCTCCAGCCTTTCCCTGGTGGGTTTCCCCGCCAGGTAAAGGCTGGCGGAAGGGGTGCACCGGGGCACTGCACTTGGCCATGCACTTGGCATGGGCAGTGCAGGGGCCCCTGGTGCACTTGGCATAGGCAGTTTAGGGGCCCTGGTGCAGTGCCCCATCGCACAATTCACTGCCCAATTTTTGGGCAGTGATCTGCGTGACGGGTGCAGCTGCACCCGCTGCACAGAGGCATTGGCAGCTGCTCGCCCGCCGGCACACAGGACAGTTCTTTATGCGGCCGGCGGGGATCCGGGGACGCTGGCAGTCAGTGTTTTGACCGCCAGCATGAACACGGCGGTTGTCACCGCCGTGTTCATAATGACCGCCTCTGTTTGACACTTCTGACCTGGAAGTGAGTCTGAGTGTGCTGGTCCACTAGTGGCTGGGGTTGCAATGTAGTTTTGCTTGTCAAACAATATATTGCTCATTGTCCTGTGTGCCACCTCTTCCATGTTTACCTTCTTTTGTGCATCACCATGCCTTGTGACACAACAGTGTACATATTGTTCTATGATGTAAATGGGGTCTGTTGTGTTTCCAGGATAACATCTTGTTGCACGGAAGAGATGTGAGGGAACACAATAAGAGATTGTATCTGTGCTAAATGAACATTAGCTTTGAAAAAAGACAAATGCAGGCTTGCTTGGGGTGAACAGAAGAGGCTCCCTCACTTGTGGACAATTTCAAGTTGAGGTCATTGAGGCTGGTTAAGTATTATGCAAAGTTTGGACCACACTATACCAACAAAACTGTACTGCTGAGACAACTCCTGAAGAAGAAGAAGAAGTATACCTTGGGTGGAGAGTGCGAAGTGGTACTTGAACATGTCATGGTTGATATTGGAAACGTCCATGAGTTAAACCTCTTCAGTACCCAGGACATAAGCATCATAATGACAGATGTAAGTAATTGTAAGTAATTATGATGCAGGCTGTCACAAAACAGGAGCAATGGGAGAAAAGAATGGTGGCATTTGCATCCAGATTGTTATCTGGTGTAGAATCTATGAAATCAGCTTCAGCCATGTCGTGGGGTTCACAATACTTTAAGACATTTGCATGGATTAAAACTTTTTTTTGAGCACCAACCACAAACCTCTCATTGATTTGTTCAGCATGCAGAAAAGTTAGAAGACTGCACCACGCGTATGTTCTCAGGTTGAAGAACTTTGCTTTGGGCTTTCTCTCCTTATTGCCTATGGCTTGTGAAGAGGTGGATGAGGAAACTCCAGTGATGTCGACATAGTGTGTATGGATTGAATGATTTGAATGGAGCTCTGAGTGATGATGTGCGGAAAAGATTCATGGAATAAACTGCTGTCATGGCACGTGAAGGAATAGATTACCAAGGGTTGGCAGGTTACGAGTTACCAGAATGTTGGAGGCAGAAGTGATGCCATTGGTCATATGTCTGAAAAGTTAACATGTGATGTGGGATTGCTTCAACATTTGGATTTGTTGATGGTGCTGGAGTGTATGTGGAGATGAGTGCTACAACTCACACCTGAGGGTTGTCTTGGCATCCAAGCAATGAAGCATAGGGTCTGTAAAGACTTCTGGTGGCCCAATGTGGATAGGGTGATTGCATTTTGTGTAAATGATTGTAGTTTATGCACACATAGCAACAAAACTCAGATCACAAACCCTTCACCAATTATTGTGGTGGAGATTTCAATGTCACCATGGAGTAAAGTGGCCTGGGATATTAAATGCCCCTTTGGTGTTTTAGGTGAGACTCTAAAGTTTGCCAAGTTACAGTAGACTACATGTTGAGATGACTGGAGGTGAGGTTTATTGACAGTATTACCACCTGTTGTGTACTGGAATTCATGCAGTAAGTGTTCATTAGGCCGATGAGCTGGTCACTGATAACAAAACACAGCTGTTATTGGTAGAGATGAAACAGTATATGGATGTAATGGGAATCAAATATGTGAGATCCTAAATTTGTCACCTTCGAAGCGAATAGCCTGGTTGAAGGCATTAAACAGACATTCAAGGATAGGCCGTAGTAGACCATGATCAACAGAATAGGCTGGAAGAAAACATTTAAAGATTTGCTTTCGGCTATGAGGACAACTCCCTCATCAGCATAAGGATTTCACTGTTTACTTTGTTGAGGGTTACAGTTGCAGGTTCATGTTTAAATAGGGAAGGGATTGGACAGAAACTGGTGGGCGTGGACAACTTAGGGAAGATGCTGGATGCATGTAAAGCCATGCAGGTGAAATTGAAGGATGTAGAAAAAGAGAAATATTTGCAGAGAACTTAGGTGATGGTTGGTGATTGGCTGAAAGTTAGGAAATACAGCCATATCAGAAAAGCATGTTCACATTTCTCTGCCCTCGTAGAGGTGAAGGATGATGTGGTTGTGGTGGGTGACGGGAAATTTTGGAACAAAGACAAGCTATCAGTATATTGGTGAAAAGGCAGAATTATGTCATCTGATGGGATGTTAATAGATATTGCTATGTCTGACCTATGTCATTCTAGTGCTTTCATACATAGGCCCACATTATGACATTGGTGGTAAATCCCACTTACCGCCATGCTGACTGAAGCCATATCCGTTCACCATATTACGACACACACACACCAATCCGTCAGTATTCAGCCACATACACAAATCTGCCAGACCAAAGGTCAGTGATAAACTAGCGGTATCAAAACCCACACGTTACGCCAACAGAACAGCACCCATCACATTATGACCCACGAATCACCACGGCGGACATTCAACGGCAGTAAACCATTGGCGGTACATACTGCTGCGCTCAAAATGGACACACACAAACAAAACAACACCACATTGGACAATTCAAACAACACACACCTGACACCAATACACATACCACACCAACACCACTATAAAACACACACCCATATTACCCACAACCCTTTACCATTTCAAACCATTGCCAGCAGAGAGACACCAAGACCACTGACACAACTAGAGCCACACACTATTCACAACTATATACCACTCACGCACCCCACATCATACACCCCAACACATTACCCAACACACCCTCACCTACACACCTCACACAACACCCATGGCACCACAAAGACACCCCCGTTTCACAGAGGAGGAGCTAAGGGTCATGGTGGAGGAAATTATCAGGGTAGAGCCACAGTTATTTGGAGCACAGGTGCAGCAGATATCGATAGCTAGGAAGATGGAGCTATGGCAGAGAATTGTGGACAGGGTCAACGCTGTGGGACAGCACCCAAGAACTAGGGATGACATCAGGAAGAGGTGGAACGACCTACGGGGGAAGGTACATTCCATTGCAGCAAGACACCAGCTCTCTGTACAGAGGACTGGCGGTGGACCCCCACCTCCTCCCCCACAACTAACAGCATGGGAGGAGCAAGTCTTGGCAATCCTGAGGGCCTGGCCAGAGTAGGAGGAGGACTGGACTCGGGTAATTCAACTCTCTACTACTACTACCACCTACCTGCATGCCATCCCATACCCCCACCCTCATTCCCATCACTCTACTCCATCCCACACACCCCACCATCATATCTCACTCATCCCAATGCTAAGCCCTGTATGCTGTACCAATGCATGGACACCACTTACAGCCCTGCATGGGCAATCATCACTAAAGCATGCACACTATAGAGAACTAACTATCCCACCATACACCAAGGTACGCAAGTGAAAGCTGCCAGGGCAAATCCAACCAAAGAGGGCAAGCCACAGTTGCACAATATGTCAGACACAGAAACCATAACACATCATTTACGTCCCCACGGGTACCCCAGCCAATGTCAGCGGAGAGGAGGTGTCAGCAATATCTAGTCCCCCAACTGAAGAGGCCCACAGTGATTACAGAAGCTCTGGTCTTCAGGATCTGGATGACCTATCTGGCCCATCAGGGACCTCTGGACAGCCGGTTACCCAAGCCCAGTCACACACCACCACTGAGCCTCCCCCATCAGGAAAGAACACCACAGCACCCACCCAGCATACCCACACTTTTGTCCCCAGGACACGTCAATCATCAGTGTGTCCACCTATACAGGGACCCCAGGCCACACCCCATACCCAAGACAATCAGGGACCTGGGGTCAGTGGGCACAGGGTTCAGGGGCCAGAGGCCCAGGCCAACAGGAAAACAGGGAGGACTGCTGTGCATCAGGGAGAGGACAGGCCCAGGGAACAGACTCTCCAGGAGGCACTTGCAGAGATCCTGGGAGCCTATCAACATTTCCAGGACAGGATGGGCCAGATCCTGGACGATGTGCAGGAGAACAGGCAGCTGCATGAGGGACATTACCAGGGGATCAGGGCGGACTTGCAAACTATCAACAACACCCTGATCTCCATAGCAGGGGTGCTGGCAGACATGTGTACTATTATAAGGGAGGCAGTCTCACAGCAGCGGGCCCCTGCCACTAGCCAGACATCTGAACAGCCTCCCACCTCCGCTACTGCTAGTGGACAGAAGGCCCCACCACAGGACTCACAGGCCACCAGCACCCCTACCTCTGCAGAAGGAGAACCACCCCGCAAACTTTCCCTGCGATCCAGATGGAAGCCAGAGACACTTGCCAAGACCCTCACCAGGTAATGAGACTCTCCTGATTGACACCCTTGTGTCCCACACAGTCACCCTGTCTACCTTGAACTGCCATTGCTCCCCTTACTATGTCCCCTTAGCCAATGCACCTGTGCTACAAATAGACTGGAACAATACCTTGGACTTTCCTCCATCATCACCCTATCCCATTGCACTCGCCCCTCAATATTTTTGCACTTCAATAAACACCCTTGGGAAAAAAAGAAGTTTGGAGTAGGTCATGTATATCAAATATGTATTCATTGAAACAGGTACAAACATTGCAAATCAACGGTATAGAAAATGAGCATAGATTAATGACAAGTAGCTGGCTGCAGTGATCACACCAGGAGTATATCTGAGTGCACCAGCATCTGCAAAATAAATTGCCAGAGGGAGCAGTAAGTGGGCACAGAAGTGGGAAATATCAGCATGCCAGTGCCACAGAAATTCAAACAAATGTCATTGAAATGTGAAGTAACACTGTCCTACCTGTGTGTTATTGGAAATATTGTCTGATCACAGATGTTCTGTTGTCCTCATTCTCATCCTCTGCCTCCTCATCCTCACTGTACACAGGGTCCACTGCTGGCACACGGGCATCTCCAACCTCCTCCTCCTGCAGGAATGGGACATGGCATCTGAGGGCCAGGTTATGCAACATGCAGCATGCCACTACTATCTGGCAGACCTTCTTAGGTTAGTAGCACAGGGATCCACCTTTCAGATGGAGGCACCGGAACCTGGCCTTCAGGATGCCAAAGGTCCTTTCAATTATCCTTCTGGTTCGCCCATGTGCCTCATTATAACGTTCTTCTGCCCTTGTCCTGGAATTCCTCACAGGGGTCAGCAGCCATGATAGGTTGGGGTAACCAGAGTCACCTGAAATATTGAGGGACAACATTTAGCCACACACTATCCCATATGGCCCACACCATACCCATACTCCAACATATACTGGGTGGGAACCAGGGCTCACCTATTAGTCACACCCTGTGCCTCTATAGTTGGCCCATCACATTTGTGATGCTGCTATTCATCAGGACAAAGGCATCATGCACTGACCCAGGATACTTAGCATTGAGATGTACTGGTCCACAAGGCACACCATCTGTACATTCATAGAGTGGAAACTCTTCCGATTCATGAACACCTGTTCATTCTGGCAGGGGGACAAATGCAATATGTGTTCCATCACTCGCCCCAATTATGTTGGGGATATGTCCCATTGCATAGAACTCGACCTTCACTCTGGCCAAATCTTCAACCTGGGGGAAAACAATGTAGCTGCACGTGTTTAATCAGGGCAGACAACACTCTTGTCAGCACTATTGAGAACATTGGCTGTGACATTCCTGCAGCCAATCCCACTGTCACTTGGAAAGAGCCAGTTGCCAGGAAATGGAGCACTGATAGCACTTGCACAATAGGGGGCTCCCAGTGGGGTGAAGGATAGCAGATATCAGGTCAGGCTCCAATTGGGCACACAGCTCTGTGATTGTGGCCCTGTCCAGTCTATAGGTGAGGATAATGCGCCTGTCCTCCAGTGTTGCAAAGTCCACCAGTGGTCTGTACACAGGGGTATGTCTCCATCTCCTATTCATCCGCAGCGGTAGGAATCTAAGGGACTCAAGAGTGAGGAGCAGGTCACAAACTGAAAAAATTGAGATACAACAGAACTTTGCATCCTGTAAACTTGTAATGGGTCAGTGTGATTTGTCCAGTATGTCCTAATGTCTCCAGGGATGCAGCATTATTCCAGGGCCTGCCCTCACCCTGAAATGGCGTCCGCATGTCCTGTGTGGAGGGACAGGTGGAAGTAAAGTAATTCTGCTGACGTTGTGTGCTGTTGCGGGAGGCAGTCGGGAACCTCCGTGCAACTCCTCATTGGTTATAATTGGGACCTATGGGGTACAGTGGGCAATGGTGATCTACGCCGGCGGTGACGGTATGCACCGCCACGGACGTGACCACCATTTTGTATCTGATTCCTCACTTGCTACCTGACCTTCCACAGGAGAGGACCTACACTGCATGTGTTGCTGTGACCTGTGTCTGGAACCTTCCATGGCACGTGTGACCGGGGAATGGGCCCCAGCCTTCACTTTGGAGGAGTTGGAGAGACTGGTGGATGGGGTCCTACCCCAGTATGAACTGCTGTATGGGCCAGCAGACCAACAGGTGAGTACACTGTGGGCATGTTGCCTGTGGCATGAATGCATGGAGTGGTGTTTGTGAAGGCCTCATGTAAGGGGGGGTGGGTGGATGTCCTCTGGGCAGTGTACAGGGTGTGTGCTGGGCCATGTGTGTGTAAATGGTGATGGAAATGGGTACGGTGGGCCATATGTTTAACAGGCAGGACTGTTCATCTAAATCTATTTTCCTGTGTGTATTGCCTCTGCAGGTCAGCGCCCATCAAAAGAAGGGTGTATGGCATGCCATCTCCAAGGAGGTGCGAACCCTGGGGGTCTATGGCAGACGGACCACCCACTGTAGCAAACGGTGGGAGGACCTTAGACGCTGGGTGCTTGAGGGCATCACAGCAGCCACAAGGAGGTGACTACAGTGCCCATCATTACAACTTACGCATGGTAGGGTGGTATCCAGGTTGGGGATGTGTGTCAGTGGGTGCCCCTAGGCCAGGCCTGACATTGCAGAGTAGGTCCCCTGGTGGCTAGGGTTCAGAAGGGAAAGTCTTGCAACCTAGCTCGTGGGCATCCACTACTGGTCATGGCTGTGTGGGTCCCAGGTGTACTGCATTTGGCAGTGTTTGCCCCTCCCCATGCCTTGGCCACTAACTATTTCTTTGGTAGTGCAAAGGCATATTGCATAGGCCTGTTCCCTGTGTGTGAGGGTGCTGTGTACGCCAACGGTGGTGTTGGTGCAGCCACTGACCAAGCGTATCCTTTTTCTCTTTCCCCCCGTTTTTGTTATGCCATCCTGTCCTTATGTGCATTAGCATCATCTACCGGAGGAGCAGAGGCACCGGCGACGGAGGGAGCAGTATCCCACAGGAGGCAGAGTCCACTGATGCTGAGGGCACCAGTGGGATGGAGGGCGAGTGCAGCACCACAGCAGAGACTGGAGGGGACATTTCTGACACAGATACCTCCTCTGATGGAAGCTCCCTGGTGGTGGCAGACACTTCTGTGACTACCCCAGCTACAGTTACATACGCCACCCGCCATACCAGCACTGCCCTCCCAGCAGCCCCTCATTGAGTTGCCCGTGCCTGCTCACCCAGGAGGGTGGGCATCTCCTTCGCCTCCCGGCACCTCAGGCCCTCCCACAGTTAGCCCTGCTGCCCTGAGTGAGGAGGCTATTAACCTCCTGAGATCCATCTCTGTAAGGCACTTAACCATTGTGAATGCCATCCAGGGGCTGGCAGCCCAGATGCAACAATATAATACATTCCTGGAGGGCATTCACACTGGATTGGCGGCCCAACAGAGATCGATTCAGGCTCTGGCCTCCTCTCTGATGGCAGCCATTGTCCCTGTTTCTACCGTCCCCCCTCCAACTTCCACTTCCCAGTCCCATTTTCCTGAACCCCAACCCATCCAAAGCACACAGGCACACAAGCATGCACACAAGACAACACCCAAGAGTGTCATAGGCAAACACAAGCACCACACTTCATCCCACAGGCATTCACACAAACACCATTCAGTTGCAGACACAACAACATCCACTATTTCCACTGTCTCCCCCTCCTCCTCTTCCACCCCCTCCCACCCAGTTAAGTCCACACTCACACCTGCATGCACTACATCATCATCCACTACCAGCATCACCATACCAAGCAGAACACAAACCTCACTGGCAGACACCTCCACAACAGCCATGCACACGTCCCCTGTGTCCCCTCCCACTGTGTCTGTCCCCCCTCCTAAAGTACACAAACACAAGCACTCAGACACCCAACAGCCATCCACCTCACAACAGCATACAGCCCATGCACCTGCACCCAAATCCAGCAGACAGACACCTCCAACAACCACTCCCTCATCCTCCACTCCCATTCCTTCTTCCCGCCCCAATGTCCCTAAAAAACTGTTCCTATCCACCATTGACCTCTTCCCTAACCCTCTCCCCTGGCCTTCACGTATGGGCAGGGTAGGAAGAACCCAGCCAAGCACCTCAGCCACACAGTCCACGGGCCCAGTATTCACCACACCCACTCGTGTTGGAAAGGGATCCAGGCCACATGTCCTGAAGGTGAAGGAGCCTGCACCAGCAGTCAGGAAGACCAAGGAGCATGCACCAGGCAGCCTAAAGGGAAAGGAACCTGCACCAGCAGGCAGGAAGACCAAGGAGCCTGCACCAGCAGGCAGGAAGACCAGGGGGCCTAGGCCAGGAATTGTGACGGAGCCACCACCACCAACCATGGCTGTGCAGCCGTCCACGGTTGCAGGGGATGGGCAGGGGCATTCCTCCACCGGCAGCACCACCACTGTGCAGCTGTCCGAGGTTGCAGGTGATGGGCAGGAGCCTCCCCCCACCAGCAGCACCACCACTGTGCAGCCATCACCACTGGTGGACGGTATGTAATCCAGCCTCCATGGGCTGCTGTGCGGGCTGCCCCCTCCAAAGCCAGTGGGTATGACACCCACTCCAGAGACTGTGGTCTTGCACTCCCCAGGACAAAGCAATGTGCATGTTACCCCCTCGAGAACCAGTGGGTATGACACTCACCCGAGAGACTGTGGCCTTACACTCCCCAGGATCAAGCACAGGGCATGTTGCCCTCTCCAGAACCAGTGGGTATGACACCCACCTGAGAGACTGTGGCCCATCACTGCCCAGGATCAAGCACAGGGCATGTTACCTCTTCCAGAGCCAGTGGGTATGACACGCACCTGAGAGACTGTGGCCCTGCACTCCCTAGGATCAAGCACAGGGCATGTTGCCCCTTCCAGACCCGGCGGGTATGCCACCCACCTGAGAGACTGTGGCCCATCACTCCCCAGGATCAAGCACAGGGCATGTTGCTCCCTCAAGAACCAGTGGGTATGACACCCACCTGAGAGACTGTGGCCCTGCACTCCCCAGGATCAGGCACAGGGCATGTTGCCCCCTCCAGACCCGTATAACACCCACCTGAGAGACCGTGGCTCTGCAATCCCCAGGATCAAGCACAGGGCATGCTACCCCCTCCAGAACCAGTGGGTATAACACCCACCTGAGAGACTGTGGCCTTGGACTCCCCAGGATCAAGCACAGGGCATGTTGCCCCCTCCAGAACCAGTGGTCTTGTTACATATCCTGGCTGAGGTGCCCCCTGTTTCCCTGAGGTGCCTGCCTATTTACCAACTGATGCCCCTGCAGTGTTCTCTCCGTGTCGAAGCAGGTGACGTGTGGACTTGGACTTTGGTCTGTGGCCATGTAGCCTACGAACATTGTGGACTGGGCTGTGTCCCTTTTTCTGTACATGTGTATATATCTATTATCTTGCCTAACATTTTTCATACTGTGTTGATCTCATTACATTCACTTTTGCGAAATCGGTTTGTCCTTGCATTATTGAGCCGATTGACGGGGTAAAATTGATTTTATAATGCATCTGGTTGTGTGCATGGTGTGTGTGTGTGTTGTGCGTGTGTGTGTCACTCTCTTTTTCCTCCCCCTCCCTTGTGTGCTAGGAGGCTGTACTCACCGTCGTCATCTTCGCAGGCGTTGGTGTTCGTGGTGGAGCAGAACGTAGAAGATCATCAGGAAGATATGCAGTTCAGGTTCCATGGCGGTGTGGTTCTTCCCTGTGTCTCCATTGGTGAGTCCTTTGACTTCTGAGCTCTGTTTCCGCCAGGCTTTTGATGTCGTTGGTACCGCCCCAGAAAAGGTGGTGGTTTGGAATGTCATAATATGGTGGGTGGAACATTGACTTCCGCCTGGCTGTAGGCAGTTACTGCTGTGGTGGCTATTGTTTCCGCCCTAGCGGTTGGTGTGGTGCATTGGCTGCCTATCAGAGCTCTTTCCGCCATGGTCATAATTTGGCGGTAGTTACCACTGGCCTGTTGGCGGTATTACTGCCACTTTATCATCGACCACCATGGTCGTAATGAGGGCCATAGTGTTTTCTCTAAGTAAGGGGTATGTGTGGAGTGGT
Organism: Pleurodeles waltl; assembly: GCF_031143425.1. NCBI lineage: Eukaryota > Metazoa > Chordata > Amphibia > Caudata > Salamandridae > Pleurodeles > Pleurodeles waltl. The sequence continues at coordinate 1,170,298,412 of NC_090447.1, read as the reverse complement.
GGGGAGGCTGGGCTAGAATGGATGGTGTTATTATAGACCTATCACTTGTGATGTAAATAGTTCCATGCTCTAGTCAGATTTTCTGTCTTTGAAAAGCACTTACTGTGGTGATCAGAATGTTGGATAGCTACAATGGGAGTAGAATGTGGGGATGGAATGGTCAGGCAAGGAGAATGTTGTGGGCGGCAGTTGCTGTGGGGAGGTTGCTGGAGGGTGTTGTGTTGCCGTTGCGCCCTTACAACGAACCTTTGTTTTTATTAAATTGAGTTGGAAGTTAATTAGTCATGGTGGCATGTTCTTTTCACCTCAATGGCAACAAGCGGGAGAGGAGCAATGCCACTTTAAAGTCACATAACTCTGTGTGTAATTTGCGTTTGGATTCTACCAGCAAACTTCATGAACAAAAAAAATTCCCGGAAGGAAAGGAAGGATTGGAGGAGCCGGTTTATCACGGTAGTGATCATACTTGTTCAAGGAGCACCTTTTGGAAGTGCAGGTACAATAAACTTGTGTGTGGGGCTGTGCGCCAGCATTTATTGACGAGTACAGTGAAGTGCTCTTAGCGCATGGAGCTGTGCACTAGGCTTATTGACGGGTACAGTGAAGGGCATTCTGGGTAAAAATAAGTCCCAATGCCTACAGACAAAACGTAAGATTATGTCTTGGTGGCCATCTTTGTTGTTTGGGAGGATTCTTTTTCACAGCTTTGGTTGTATGGAAATCGATACGGATATTCACTCTGACTTTCCCTTTTATCCTGCGTGTTCGGTGAAGCGCACACCTTTAATTACTGAAGGATCAGCAATCGTCAGTTGGGTGGCACGGCAACTGGTACAACCATTTACTTTGACTCTGTGTGTTCGGTGACGCGCACACCCAAAACCCAGAAAATAATTATTTTAAGGGGTGACATGCACTGGCCACACACACATACTTTGGGCAATGGAAATTGTGGCTACACATGGACTTTTACCAATTTTCTTCTTATAGTGGGATAGATATGTCTAGCATTCAATCACCACCTTTCTTTTTAGCTGAGCATGGAGACCCACCTATTCAATGGGAATTGTGGTTGGATTTGTTTGAGTCATAAGTGGAAGTATTAGAGGATGGGGAATGCACCCCAGAAAGCGATTTGTCCTTACTAAAGCACAGACTAGGTGCAATAGGTGTTAGAGAATTTAAAAATCTGCTGAGGTTTGACAATGTTGATGAGGAAGATGTGCATAAATGTGCTCTCAAACAGTTACAAGAAAAGTATGGTAGGAAAATTAACATAGTCATGGAAAGATATAAGTTTTACTCAAGAGGGCAAAAAAAAGATGAATCAATTGACCAGTATATGGCAGTGCTGAGGAGCCTTTCTGTAACTTGTGCATTCGAAAACATGACATATGACCGGCTATTGATGAGAACTAAATAAATAAAAAATCAAGAGAAACTATGGTCTTCTGGTGAATTATCTTTAACAAATGCAATAGAAGTGGCTAGAGGTATTGAGATTACTGAGAGATGTATACAGGCAGTGAGGAATGACAATAACGACAATGGTACAGTATGTGCTGTAGGGAGTGAGAAGAGTGGCAAGGAAAAAAATAATCTTGCAGTTGGTAAAACTAGAGGGCTACTGTGTTTTCGATGCGGAACTAATATACATTTAGCTAATTCTAAATTGTGCCCTACCTTTGGAAAGACATGCAATGTGAGTAAGAAGATAGGACATTTTTCACTTGTATGTGAAAGTGTGGGGAAAAAAGTAAATTGTATTGTACTGGATCCTAATGATGAGGAGCTTGAGTATGGAATGCATGATGTGGTATTAAGTGTGCAGAGCGAGAAAAGCAAAGTGAAGAATGTCCAGTTGCCTAAGTGTACATTAAGCATAGATGGAATACAGGTTGAAGCTATGGTGGACTCTTGTGCGTGGTACATCATAATGGGGAGAAGGTTGTTTGACAAACTACGGCCCGGTAGATTGTTAGAGAATACTAATTCCGGTCCATGCATTTATTCTAGTCGTAACATTTCTTTTGTGGGGTCTGTGCAAGCTGAAATTGGATTTGCTGGAAAAATATGCTTAGGAAATGTGCTTATAGCAGGAAAAAGGAGCTATGATTTTAGGTTGCCACACATGACTGAACTCGGAGTGAGAGTTGACCCTAAAGCTGACCCACCCATGTATGCAGTGGGTGAGGATAACATTAAGGGAGGAATTTCTAAATGTTTTTAGCAATGAGTTAGGAACCTTTAAAAATGTTAAACATAACACAATCTTAAAAGAGAATGCTATACCTGTAAGGCAAAAGTTAAGAAATGTTCTGTTGAATTACAGAGGGAAACTAAAATGTTTTTGTGTGATTTATGTGAAAGGGACATTATAGAACCAATTGAACCAATTGAAAGTTCTGATTGGGTATCTCCAATTGTAATTGCTTTGAAATCCAATGGAGATCTAAGACTTTGTGTGGACTTCTGTTCTTTAAACAATGCTATTTGGGTTGCCAAATTTTCAAGAATTAATGTTATCCATTGGTGATGCCAAAATGTTCTCAACAGTTGATTTAGCTAGCACTTATCACCCAATTCCGCTGGATCCGACCTCTAAGCATTGCACAGCCTTCACAACACCTGAAGGTTTGTTCCAGTACAAGAGGATGCCATTTGGTTTAGCCAGTGCATCTGCTGTGTTCCAAAAGGAATTATCTAGAGTTTTATCAAATATAACTGGTGCAAACGTTTTTCAGGATGACATATTGATATTTGGGAAGGATAAAAAGGAGCACAATTACATATTGAGGGAAGTTCTACATGCACTTATGGACAATGGATTAACTGTGAAAGAAGAAAAATGCAAATTTGGGAAACAACATGTGGAATATTTGGGTCACATAATTTCAGAGAATGGCATTCGTCCGAATCTTAGCCATGTGAAAGCCAGTTGTGATGCTCCAGAACCCAAGAGCAAGGAACTGTTGGTATCCTTCTTAGGGTTGACAGAATTTTACACACGTTTGTAGAAAATCACGCATCCAACGTCGAGAATTTTAGAGAGCTTTGAGGAAAAATGCAATGTTTTGCTGTTGACAGAGACATACTGAAGAATTTGCAGCACTTAATCTTTTTTTATAAATGCAACATACCTAAGATCATTTGATGAAGATGCAAATGGTATCATTTCTGTGGATGCTAGTGGTTATAGCATTGGTGCTCTCTTATCCCAAAAACGGAATGGGAATGAGTGGGTTGTTGCATATGCATCCCATACTCTAACACAAGCAGAGAGGAACTACTCTGTTATTGAAAGGGAATTACTAGCTGTGACTATGGCTGTGCAACGTTTTAGGATGTACGTGTAGGGTCACAAATTTAAGATATGTACGGATCACAAACCCTTGGTAAATATCTTGAGTCCTAGAGGTGGGAGAAATCTTACCCCTCGGTTAGCGAGACTCACCTCAAAACTGCAAATGTACCATTATGCGATTATGCAGTTGCCAGGGAAAGATAATCGGGTGGCAGATGAATTATCACGGTTGCCATTGACAAATGAGAATTTTGAGGAAGTGGATGATAATGAGTGTGATGTGGCATTTACGTATGACGATGTGGTATTTATTAAAGATCATGGGATGGAATTAGAGTTTTCCGAGGATAAGTGGATCAAGGAAATGCAAAAAGATGGAATCTTAGCAAAGATAAAGGAATTTCTTATGAAGGGGTGGCCATCTGAGCGGCAGCTTCAAGGGGAATGTAGTACATTTTGGAAGATCAAGGAAGAGTTATCCATATGCAATAACATCATCTTGAGGGGCAATGAAATAGTACCTCTTAATGGCATACGTGAACTTATTGTCAGGTTAGGACATGAAGGGCATGGTGATACAGCAAGTACCAGAAGGAAAATTAAGGAAAGCTTTTGGTGGCCGGGGTGGATAGTATGGTGGACCGTTGAGTGAGGGAATGCAACGCATGCAAGGCTAGTGACAAATCTGTCAAGCTGATGGTAGTACATCTGCAGATTGTCGAATTCCCTGAAGGACCTTGGTAGAAGATAGGGATTGATTTTATGGGGCCTTTCGCCACCTTACCATCCAGAGAGGCGTATGCCATTATCCTTATTGACTATTATGTTAAGTGGCCAGAACTTCGTATGACACGGATGTGGTCATCGACTTTTTAGAGGATGTGTTTTCCAGGGAAGGGATTCCTGAGACTAGTAACTAGTAATGGATAGTGGTGTGCAGCTCAGCTCACATCTAGTAAAATGAAAAAAAAATGATGGTGTGAATCACCTAAAGGTACCATTATATCATCCAGAGGGAAATGGTCAAGTCGAAAGGTTCAATAGGGTAGTTAAGGAAGCTATACAGTTGGCTCTGAAATCTAACCTGTCATGGAAGAAGGCTCTTCAGAGCATGTTACTATCCTATGAAAACCCCATTTAAGTTACTAAAGGGGAAGGAAACCGTCTTCCAGTTAATTCCATGGTGGGTAAGGAATTTAATAAAAGGAACAGAGGTTGACCAACAGTGATGATCTAATTAGGGAACGTGTGCTAAAACACCAAGGTCATGTGCCGAGTAGAGTCAACGGAAGGAGAACCATGCCTAAACTTGTTGCAGAGCAGTTTGTATGTGTGAGTAACCCTGGGTTCAGAGAAAAAGTGGCAGCCCATTGGTAAAGTCCTATTAAAATAGTGAAGGTATTGGATGGAGCTGTCAAGCTTGAGGATGGTTAGATGCGTAATCTACGGCATGTGAGTCTGTGTGACGGAGTCAACATGCGTAAAAACGGTGATGAAATCGAGGGGTATTTGTTGGGAAGTGATTCCAAGTTGCAACTAGTTGTGAGTCCTGATATTCATTTTGATATATGTGCTGACTCTGGTCATAATGCAAACAATTGTGTTTCGAACACCAATGGTTTACCTCTTCGACAAAGTAAAAGGGACAGGAGATTACCTGGGCATCCCCGAGAATTTGTCCTGGGACATTGAGCAATAATAATGTAATGTGAAAATTATTAATCTAGTTAGATGAATAAATGTAGCTCCTGCAAAGTGCAAATTGGTATATCTCTATGTAAGGTAAGTCAGAGTTTTTTTTGGGGGGGGGGAAGATGTATGGTGATCGGAATGTTGGATAGCTACAATGGGAGTAGAATGTGGGGATGGAATGGTCGGACAAGGAGAATGTTGTGGGCAGCAGTTGCTGCAGGCGGTTGCTGGAGGATGCCGAGTTGGTGTTGCTCCCTTACGTCGAACCTTGTTTTTATTAAATTGAATTGAAAACAAATTTGTCTTGGGAGCACGTTCTTTTCTCCACACTTACTTTATCAGTATTGACATTTGCTGCCAAGGAGGTGCGCTAGTGATGTTATTTATTTCGTCCCCATATCTTCCATGAGTATGATTGATCTTCATACGCCACCCCGTCCCATTCGTTCAGCAGGACAAGCCACAGCTTTCAGCACCGTTGTTCAAACGGTATAAGATTTCAGGTTCTCCATCAAGGAGTTGGCAGGTTTCAGCTGCATGAATATAAAGACTTTGCCCTTTGTGTTCCTCGCAGTCTTACCAGATATTCAACTGATGCCACAAGCCCTGTCACAACCCTGTGCCACTGATTGGCCATCAACTCTCTCCTTGTAACCATGGTAGCACGGCTCAGGGCAGGGAAGAACAACAAGCAGTTCCCCTCAAGCTCCGCAGTTGTATTTGGCTCCACAGCCCAAATAAATCTATCCCTCAGCTCCACTGTGAACAACAAAACCATCACTGTGCCACTTGCTTTCTCAGCACTTTCCATCGCTATAGAGGGGATTCTGTGGGCTATGGCTATTACATCATCTCCCCATCTTGCTGAAAACCAATTAGTCCACTACCTCTTTTGTAACACAGTTGGGGAGTGTGTCTGGCAAAATCGTATCTGGAATACCCAGCAGATGCAGTTAGTTGTCCTTCTGCAGATTATGCACAACCTCGAATTTCTCTTCCAGATGAAGCAGGAACTTAGTTGTAGATTTTTTAAACAATGCAATTTCGTTCCATCCCTCAGAATTTTCCAGACATTTGACCCACTAGCTCTCTTACCTCAATGCAGTCACATCTTGACCATGCTGTATTGCCAAAACCCATTGAGCTTGTATTGTTGCAGCAATACGCCATAACATAATAAAAATAAACTATGGATAAAAAGATATGGTAGTAATATAAATACAATTAAATGACATTTTTGGAGCCAGACACATTATTTATACTAGTTATTGTCCCATGGCAGCATACACGCCATATATAGAGGGCTACATAGTGCAATGCAGTGTGGTGCAACAAATAACATTAACATTAGGCGGAAATGTAAAATCTTTTCCCTTTCTCCTATTTGGAAAGTAAGGTCCTTTCAGCCTTCACGTCACTATTATTGTAATATGTTAACTTCTATTGTGCAAATCCCAAAGTGTTAATGATTCACTACTTACGGCAGGTCCATTAAATAAAAAGGGGGTCATTATGACTTCGGCGGTCTTTGCTAAAGACCGCAGAAGCCGCGGGTGCCACAATACTGCCAGTGCTGGCGGTCTGTGTGGCACTCTATTATGACTTTTCCGCTGGGCCATCGGACGGAAACAGCGTTTCCGCCCACTGGCCCAGCGGAAAAGTAACATCAACATTGAAGCCGGCTCGTAATAGAGCCGGCGGCAATGTTGATGTGCAGCAGGTGCAGCAGCACCTGTTTTGCATTTCACTGCCCGAAATGCGCGATGGGGCTGTGCCCGGAGGCCCTTGCACTGCCCATGGCAAGTGCATGGGCAGTGCAGGGGCCCCCCAGGGGCACCCCGAGTCCCCCTTACCGCCAGCCTTTCCATGGCGGTGTTTATCATCCCGGATTACGACCACCTGGCGGTAAACTGGCGGTACCGGTGGTATGATATTGGCAAATACGCCACGGTCACAATACACCTGGTGGACTCCGCCAGCCTGTTGGCGGGACTACCGCAACTGCCGGCGGGGCGGTCCGGGACTGCCAGGGTCGTAATGACCACCAAAATATCTTTATCTAGAACAAAATTAAAATAGTATGTAAAACACAAGCTATACACATTCTTCTTATTGCCAAGACCCTGTTTTTAAATCCCTCAATTTTCTATTCAGCACTCCTCACAGTTATCTCAATGGCCCTGTTTTGACCTTATGATATGAGTGTAAACGGCTAATAGATTTTAGCAATATCTTCTCAACGCTGGTCATTTCCACTGTTACCATATATTCATTTTCTGAATCTCTTGTGGTTGGACCGAGCCTGGCCACTACTGTTGTCCATGCAGCAAAAACATTGACATTGCAGCTGCTGTCTAAAGGTGTTAAAAAATGAACAAACAGCAAAGAAACTCCAAGATGGGCAACAGCCCACCGGTCAGGTGGGGCAACCGGGAAAGGAGTCTGCCAGCAAGAATTCATAAATGCAAAGAAGTGTTGGTGTCCCTCTCCTTCCACCCACACAATCTTCTTGGCTCATCCTCCACACACCTGTTTAATCCAGATGGCCCAAGGACCTAATGAGGTTATAGGTACTCTGCAGTATCACAGGTAAGATTTGCTCCTCTCTGGTTTCACCCTGCTCTGCACACCCTGATGCAGGAAGACAGGACAATCCCACCATCGGCCCAGACAACGGCCACACTGCACTGTGCTACAGATCCATTGACCGAGGAGTTGCAGCAAGCCTGTTGTTTATCTAGCCACTGACTGGCAAAAATGTCAGGGTTCCCTCTGAGCAACACCGATGAAGGGAGAAAATCCAGGCCACAGAGAGACAGACAGGTCAGGAGCTCCCCATGAGTGCGGCCATTTTGGGCTCCAACCAGCTGCACACCCCTGTTTAGGTTTTTAAAGAGAGAAATCCTACAAAGTTCATTTCAATAAGAACAACATTTTATTTTGTGGGTATTTACTTGCTTATTCACAAGGACGTTCTTGGACTATCCGCAAACCCACCCCTAAGCTTGAATTTTCAAGTGCAGCAATTTTACCATAAAAGCACAATTTATGTATTCAACAAATCAGTTTGAAAGGATAAAATTCTGTCAGTTCTTATTCTGTGAATCGGTAGTAGAATTTTAACCTCACAATTGAATTTCTTTATGTAGTGAACACCTATGATTTTGTTTTACTATGAAATAGAAAATATCTATACAACTGCTTTATGACTGCATTGTATTCAAAATAATTCCTTCTTTTATGTTCCAACCCCTACTACAAATGTCACTTTGCATTATTTCAAATTCTGATACTAGATTTACTGATACAGCAATGTGACGTGCCCATCACATGGACATGTCAACAGAGTTCTCAGTACACAAGAACTACTCTAGGATATCAATGCCAAGTGTGCCAAAGGTAATCATATCAAAGTTCAGAAAACATCCCTGACACAATGACATTGGCTGGGAAACTGCCAGTATTAGATTTTAAATGATCCATCTTATCTCTGACTTCTCCCTTGCTAACTCACCTTGTCAGGACAAAGCCCCTGCAGTATGCAGACAGCTGTGTCATCCTATCATTTCAGCCTTCCCCTGCCTGGAGACCGCAATACTCTCAAGACTGCTCCAGGTGCTCCACAAGCTTTATTGTTCTCCCAGCAGAGGAATATCTCTGTAAGTTTGCTGTCAGCGATATATGTGAGAAACCACATTGGAGGAAACAAAATCATGGAAAACCAATTTTAAGGAAAGACAATTTAAAAGAAATACAAATAAATCGAACATTAAAGAAAAAATATAAGATAATTTTATGGGAAAAACAAAACTGCATTAAATGTAATGGAATTTAGAGGTAGTGAGGGGTTTTTGGGTTCAGGATGGGTGATGTTTAGGGTGATGACAGGTCTTTGGGGGTCGGTGATGGGCAGAGTTCAGGCATTGAAAGTGTTTTTTAGGAACCAGGGATGGGAGGAGTATAGGGGCAGTGACTGTTTCTAGGGATCAGGAACAGGTGGCATTTAGGGGTGGTGAGGGTTTTTAAGAGTGCACAGGTGAGTGGATTTTAGCGGTGTGAGGGTTTTTTAGGGTTCAGTATGGGTGGAGTGAAGGGTTTCTAAGGTTCAGGAATGGTAGGAGTTTAGGGATCAGGGATAGGTAAAGATTATAGGCAGAAAGAGTGTTAGGGTTTGGGAATGGGTGGAGTTTAGGGTGGGGAGGTGTTTTAAGAGTTCAGGAATGGGTGGAGTTTAGATGGAGAAAGGGTTTTTAGGGTTCAGTGATAGGTGGAGTTTAGATGTGGTGAGGGGCTTTCAGGAGTTAAGATGGTTGGTGTTTAGGGATGGTAGTGTTTTTTAGGGTTCGGAGATGGGTGGAGAGTAGCAGTCGTGAGGGGTTTTAAAGGTTCTGAGATGGTGTGACTTAGACACAAAAATTGATTTGTACTGTTCAGGAATGGGTGGAGTTTCAGGGATAGCTAGAGAGTTTAAGGGTAGCAAGGGGGTTTAGGGTTCAGGGATGAGTGGAGTTTAAGGATAGAGAAGTCTTAAAGGGCTCATGGATGGGTGGAGTTTAGGGGTCAGGGATGTGTGGAGATTAGGTGTGGTGAGTTTTTTTAGGGTTCAGGGATGGATGGAGATTAGGAGTAGAAGGGTTTATGAATAGGTGGAGCATAGGGGTCAGGGATGGGTGTAGCTAAGGCGAATTGAGCGGCTTTTGGGGGGATAGATGGATGGTGTTTTTAGGGTTGTGAGGAGGGCAGGGATGGATGGCGTATAGTGGTGGAAGAGTAAGCAAAAAAAACATCTGAAGTAATTGTTTGACAATGTAAAAGGTACAAATCCGAAATGATGTACCCTAAAGTATAGCACTCAAATAAATACCTCCAACAAAATGTTTCTGAAAGTAAAACCTGCAGCCATTGTATTTACACTTTAATCATGCAATAGCCAGTTTAAAAAACAATAGTTTATATGAAATTCATCTTGTAAATATCTGTTAATCAGTTTAGGTGACATGGTTTCTCAATAATGGCTTTCCATGAAATTGTTTTTCTATGAAATTCCGTACAACCGGACAGCACTCCTAAAGTGCATTCCTACCATTAGCAATGGGTGGCTGCTGTCCCTTCATTATGTTATGAGTAGCCTGGGGATAGGTGGCTGTAGTTTTTGAATTTGCAGAAAACATGCCACTGTACCTGCACCTCTGGCAGAGTTGACTACAAGCCTGGTAGCAAAAATCTGCTAAATCCTGTCAAAGAGACATTATCCCCTTGATTGTGTGCGGCCTATGTATGTAATGTGTGGTGTGTGTGTAGGAGTCAATATGTTACATGGATGGTGCTCTCTATGAAGTCCAGTTAATTGAAACACAGCATGGAGATTCCCTTCACATGGGTATGCAGTAACTAACGTCCCTCGCCGTTGTGGCAGCCCCTGCAGTTCATAGACCTTAGAACTGACTTTTGCAGGGCCTCTTCCACCCAGCAACAGCACCTGAACAGGCTTCACTCATCCCAGATCACAAGCAGAGCCAAGCACTGTTGTCCACTTTTACAATAATTTTGTAGCTGAGAAATGTGTGTTGTAATGCTTAATCCATATTACATAGGACATCTGTTGTTCATTTTCTCTCCCATCCCTCCTCTACTGTAGGAATTCCACGAGAGTGCCCATAAAAATGGTCTTTGTTCTGGCTGGTTATGGAGTTCTAATAGGATGACAACACTATTTTTGAACCAGTACTTTGAACTCAATTACATTTGGAATGAGAGCACTGGAGCACCAGCTGAAAGGACCCATTGCCAGCATGAGGACTCTGCCTAATCCTCCGACCACAAGATAACATAGAATCAACTGCGACCTGCTGAAAGTAGCTGGATTTAACTGTGTGGTGAGGCTGCTTTTCAACTGGCTGATACTAGCCAAAGCAACCTACATGGGAGAAGCATCTTGGGAAGGAGCCACTATAGAACCAAGAGGACCCCTATCAATCTCATCAGGGCCAGAGATTGAACAGAGACTTTAGAACCATTAATAGGAGGCCCGATATAGTATTTAGTAGTCTGAGTGACCTATGCCCAACTTGTGAACATAGCAATATATGCTTATTTGTCTATGCGTTGCCATCTCAATAGCACTTTCCTTCTCCACACCACAAGATACATATTAGAACCATTTTGGTAAATTAGCTGCTGAAACATAGAGTAGCAAACCAATGTTTCTGAGTTTCTCTGCTTGATTCGTTTGAGTTTTGGGCTAAAGACGACTGCCAACTGCAAGCTTTCTAAAGTGTGCAGTTTTGCTAAAAAGCTTTTTCTCTTGCAGTTCCAGTAGGGAAATAGGTAGAAACAGCATTTGCTCATTATATAAAAATTAAGTAAAATAAAAGAAATTATTCACAACTCTTACTATATAGGCGTCTTATGTCACTTTTGTAAAATTGCCACATTTTGATTTTAAGCATATTAGTCTGTTCTGGTACTGTAAACCTTTTACTGTGAAAGAACATCCAGAACTTGACAGGTAATTGTTGCAATTCACACCTCCTTCTCCATGGATGGATTTGGCAATCTGACATTTGTCAATGGCTTTTGAATACAAAGGTCATCCTGTCACATTTGTCTTTCCATGGGGATGTACGACACTTGTTTTCTTTGAAGGAAGGAGGTCTTGCATACAAGGAGGAGCCTTATAGTACAAAGAGGTGGGGCAAATGTGCCCAAGAGGGGTTAGATCTTTCTTCGACCCTCTTGGTTCTCTAGTTGGTTAGGCTGATTTATTAACCAATCACAATTGAGGCACCACTTTACAAAATGCTTGTCAGCCACTTTCCGCTTAGAGAGCTGACAGTAACAGTACAAGGCAAAAGACTGCCTGCAGTATGCTTTAAGAATTTTCTATTACGTGACGAAGGATTAAGGAGAGGATTCTCAAGCTTTGCCTTGAATCTGGAACTGGGAAACCTGCTGGGGGGGGGGGGTTCACTTCCTGCTGACCAAATAAGGAACTGACTGGCACTCGCCTAACTGCTGTGGAATCTCTTTCCAGAGACTGGGAGAGTATGGACCCTACGGACAGACGCAGAAGAACACAAGAATGGAAAAAACACTGTGTGGCCAGCTGTGACCGTAACTTTGACGGTGGATCTGACTGAACGTAGGAAAACACTATTTTCTTTCTTCAACCTTTAGGCTGCTGCCAAAAGATCTTTCAATTATAGCTTAGGGACTTTTGGAGGGTTACACACCCAGTCCTGAAGATTTTGACATTTATTTATCAGCTACTTTTAAAGAAGAACATCAACTCTACCTGTGAATGAACGGTGGCTTTAAAGAACATCATCTTCCTAACAATATATATTTTAAACTGGGGACAGTGTTTTGTGTCATTGACATTAATTAATGTGCTGGTTCCCTCTGATGACTGTTTTCAATGGCCATGTCCAACACATTGGTTTGTTTACATCTTTCCCTCCAAATACTGCTTTTAAATAAATAAAATTAAAAAAAATCATGTTTCTTACACTTTGTGATCCCTACATCAGATTTATTCGATTGTTGTGTCATTTTAATCTGCCTTTAACTAAAGTGGAATTGGAATGTTAACTTGTTTAATTCCTAAATGTAATGCTGTTCATAGCTGCTGTTCGTGTACCACATATAGGAAGGCCTTGCTCTGCAGCTTGTGCCGAGTTACCAAGGGTAAACCAGGGATTCACCACATAAACCAGTTTACTTGTCAGGAATTATATTGTTTTAATTTTGTGGCCGGGAGTTTACACACACTTCGTATGAAGACTGATGCCTCCCTACATAGTTTAACAATCTGGTTTCCTACGCAGACAAGCTTAGCATAGAGCTATGTACCTGGCTCTAGAAAGCAACCTCACGGGATGCTTATTGGACAACTGAGCATCCAGTTCAACAATATCAACGTCATTCAGCATACCTAACCATACACAACAACATACTGCAAAGAACGTTATCATGATCTAACTTATTGTACTTTTATTTTAACCAATACAAAGAATTTGTAGACAAGGCTTTTAACAAACAAAAGGTTTAGTAACCTCTCACAAGCATACACACTAAAATATTCTGGGACATCTGATTGATGCATATCTTAGAACAGGACGATAAGGAAGAATGGCGCTCAAGAAAGTGCTGTTGTGCAATACTAATGGAAGATAGCACTATATAGATGTGACAAAACATTTCGTAGTCTGCCAGACCTCACGCATGATTATCAATCGTGCTGCTGGAAGATTACATTTTGTAACGAGGTATACAGCTCCAGACAAGTGATTTGCCCAAATACCAGGCACACGCTTTCCACAAATGTTGTCATAATCTTTGGCGAAGATGAGACTCTCAGGGAAGCTGACCATCTAGAAAGAGAATGAGGGTCACGTCGAGATTCGCATAGTATACAGTCAGTGAGTTGACACCCCCATTGGGATGCACATACTCACCGGAAACTTCTGAAAGGGAGCGGGCACTTACTTTTTCTTCCTTCTGCTCACTGGAGGAAGTTTACTTCTACCTATGCTTCTCTCTGTACATTCCAGAGTGTCACTGATGCATTTGTTTAAGTACCACTTTTGTCTGGAGCATGTGTGATGCAGAGTCCATCTCTCTTCACGTTACTGTTGAATGGATTTCAGGTGATATACTCATGGGCATCAATTCACCAAGATGCCAGGGGTAGCGGAAGTGACATCATGCGCCCTTTGACCTCCACCTCCACTCACAGACACATTTTTACACAATCACAAATTCACACACACACACACACACACTCGCATAAACACACTCACTTGCAAGCACAAACATAACATACATTTAAAAGCATTCTTACTTGCCTTAGCTGGCATATTCACATTTTTATTACACTAATAGTGAATAATATTTTATTTTTCACTATCAGTTTAATAAAAAATTGACAGGATACAAAGAGAGCGAGTCCCAACTGGCGTCCCAAAGGAGGAGCTTCCACTGTGTTCCTGGCACTGAACTTGCCACCTCTGAGGCCAGGGGTTGCAAATGCAGTCCAAGGGGTCGCAAAGGGCAAGCTGGGGGTCGCAGATGCAACCCCTGGCGACCCCTAGATGACGTCCATGGATATATTCAGTATGGCTCTGCTCTGTCACACATTCAGGTTGGTGAAAATTTAAGGAGAAGATCCATGGTGCCTGTGACTCTGCAGGCTGCAGTGGTTCAACCCCAGTTTCACAAACAGCAATCCACTCCTATGGCAGTGGTACGTCTGGCGCAGAGTTCTCCACACTGCAGCATCAACAGCAGGCGCAGCTAGAGCTGCCATCATATTCCCACCACTGCCACATCTGCTCCCACAGCAGGGATTTATTTCCTCTGCTACTTCCAAATTCTTCATGAGGGAAGTGAAGGAAATAACTCAAAGGAAGACCCCAAAGAAATCCAGAGCTGCACATACTGTTGCCACCAGACAAGCAAGCTAATGTCCTCATCTGAAATTCTTTAAAAAATGAGATATAAATTAAATTAAACATTAATTAAATAAAAAAACTTATTAGAACACATAGCATTCTCAGCCCAAAAATGGGGTGCCAGGGGTGTTCACATAAGCCTGAAAAACAATATCACAAGAATAATAGGCTTTGCAACATTTAGATAGAAACTGTTGAAATTATGGTCTATAGACAGCATATTTTCTGGTATATATAGTATGAATGTGGCTATAAAAACCAAGATGGTAATGCAGGTAAGAGATATGCATAAGGATAGTTCCAGATTATTGTAGATTGTTATAACCCATAAATAAATATGCTAGATTACCATTTAAGGATTCATTGCAAGTTTATTCTAGACTCACCAGAGCAGCCAATAGATCAAAATGGCTTCCTCAACTCAACTCCATTCCATCAGTTTTGTCCCACACATATTCAATTTAATGATGTAATAGAATGACGAAATAGACTGGAGTCCGGTGACATTCTAAATTACATATTCCCCTCTCATATACCTAAACAACAAAATACAGGAACACATATTCCTAACGTTCAGATCCATTTGGGTTGAGGACCTTAGTATTATGATACAAACTCTTTTGTACACCAGACACAATCCATAATATATTCAGGGATTCCAATTTTCAAGTAAAGTAGATGCAAATAGAATTATCTCATTCAACACCTTTGTGATGTGTCAGGCGAAGCTAGTGAATGGTGGCTAGTTGAAATACTGTCATCATCTTAGAAATACTCAGGAAAGGACTATTAGAAGTGTGACTTGGGATGTAATTAACCAAAGGGACACAGAGTGATGAATGGGATAAATTCCTATTAAATGTAGTTAGATGCACTTAACTCTGCAAGCCAATTGTTTTGCGACTCAGGGCTTTCTTACTCTGAATTCATGAGCGCTGCATCTAAACAAGCACAATTATCAACAATTAATTTTGTTCAGACATGGAACCAAAGAAGCACTTAGGGGATGTATTGGGTTCATATCCGAATTCCACCTCCCTGCAAACATACTTCCAACAGTTCACGTAATAAGAAAACACTTTCAAATGTGTTTTACGGCGGCCCTAATGACCACAGACAGATAATTAAAGCAAACAAAGGCAGAAAAGCCATATTAACAATGAATACAGATGAATTGCCATATTCCCTTCCTTCGAGTATTTTTCACTTTTATCAGAAATAATTGCTCTCCATTGTCCGATACTACCTGCTGAGAATAACCTGCACTAAGAAGTACTCTTTCCATAAACCTGACACTTATGCATCCGATTTCAAATCACTGGAAAAATTATCAACTATTACTATATCAAATGGGCCCAAGATATCGATCCTCACTTTAGCCCATGGTCTCACTGGAACTCCCATTGTTTCCAAGTTTTGTGAATTGTGTTACTATTACCAAACATCAAACAATCTTTTACTTCCACTTCAATTTCCTAATCCATTCCTCGGTCCCCAAAGTATATCTCCAAGCCTTCTCTTAATTCTGCTAAGACCCACGTTTCCTTGATGTGCTACCTCAATAACCTTGACTCTCAAAATGTTTGGATGAATGATTTTGTCTCCTCTTCCTATCCTCCAGCCATCTTCACTAAATTAATCGCTAGTACGCTTAAAACTCTCCAGACCTTCACACTGCTTGGGCTTCCTCGTCCACTTTTGCTTTTTTTGTAATTCGGAATCTTCCTTGAAAGATTTGTTTCCCATTCTGTATTTGACTTAAAATGACATCTATAGAATAAGAAGTGGCATCATTAGTGGCAATGGTTTTACTTCTTATATTAAGCATTCCTAATGACGGCATACTCAATTTCATTTTTGTTTGATTAAAATCACCTTGGCACTCCTTACCCCAACTGATTTTGTTTTATCTTCCTTGAATAGCTTCTGTATAGCCTTTGACTTATCTTATTCATGCCAAACTTTGAATACAATTCTATAAATCCCAAAAAGATCACAAATCTTTGTTTTCTTTGTTTTCATGTACCGTTATATTTTGAATTTTAACTGCTAAATCTTCCTGTGGGTGTACTCTTTCTTCGTCAATTACATGTCCTAAATACATTATCCATCATTACTGTTCATTTTTCCACTTTAAACTTCTTACTTGAAAATTGTCCAAACCTTTCCATAGTTTGCTATCATGGTCCATTATATCTCACCATAAATCAAGATATGATCTTGAAAATAACACACTCCAGTCATTGCTCCAAAAATGGCAACCATCTGTTGTTGGAAAACGGCAGAACCAGATGCCAAACCCAATGCCATGTATCTGCTTTAAAATGGTCAGAATAGTATTAAAAATAATGTTAGATGCCAAGACGAGGGTTGATGATAGATCGATTGTGGTGACCCACTTGACTTTTCCTATCATGGCTGGCATGTCTCCTCTGTTTGAACTGGGTGTCTATCAGTCCCGATGCACATTCTTATTGAACCATTGAGTTTGTATACAATGGCTAAAGGACAAGCTATTCAGATGGTTCTATTTCTCATATGATTCCTGCTGCACCTAATTCAATTATCTCTTCTTTAACTAGATTTCTAACCGCTAATGGAATATTCACAACTTTATGCACCTTGAGCGTAGCCCCCCCCCATAGAATGATTTTATGTACAAATCCTTTTAGTTTACCTAACCAGTCTGTGAACTGATGGAAACTGTTCATTTCCCACTAATGGTTCAACTACACATTTTTTCTATACTCATCACAATCTTTATTTTGAACTACAGTATCTTCTTAGTCATTTTTCAATTTTTTTGTCATTACTACTTACCACATTATAGCGTAACAGACTATCTTTTTTTTTAATTCTTGTAATTCCTTTTCTCATTTACAAAACAAACACATCTTTGTTATTTCTTCACTCCTGGCAATGTTGGATTTTTTGCTTCTCATAGTTTTTTATTGCTTGGTATTATTTGATGTATTCCTCATCAATTGATCTCTTATTTATCCATCATGCTTACCAGTAAATGCACACTTTATTAACAAACCTCTTAAACCTGTTACACAGCCATTAGTTAATTCATTCACATCTTCACAACTTAATGCACCTTGGGCTTAGTCCCCCTTTGTAGAATGATTTTATGTACAAATCCTTTTAGTTTACCTAACCTGTCTGTGAACTGATGGAAACTGTTCATTTCTCACTAATGGTTCAACTACATTATCTGTCCTTTCATTCCTGGTCTAAGTAGTTTTTAAAAAAATGTATTCAACCCAAATAGATGCTCTCTTGTTTGCTACATTTACAATTTAGTTTACTGTTCCTGAATTGAATTTCAGCCACAAAATATCCAGTACAATGATTTTTCCCAAACATATCTTCTTAATCTTATGTTGGTTTTACACATATCTTTGTTCTCCAGATTTAATTCATCTTGACAATCGTGTACTGTGCTCCTGAATCAACCAATATCTCAAACTCTTTGTCACCTGTTGTCTTACATTTATGATCCCATAGATGTTTTTTCCTGTACTCATCACAATCTTTATTTTGAACTACAGTATCTCCTTAGTCATTTTGACATTTTTTGTTATTACTACTTACCACATTATAGCGTAACAGCCTATCTTTTTTTATTCTTGTAATTCCTTTTCTCATTTACAAAACAAACACATCTTTGTTATTTCTTCACTCCCGGCAATGTTGTATTTTGTGCTTCTTTTAGTTTTTTTATTGCTTGGTATTGTTTGATGTATTCCTCATCATTTGATCTCTTATTTATCCATCATGCTTACCAGTAAATTCACACTTTATTACCAAACCTCTTAAACCTGTTACACAGCCATTAGTTGATTCATTCACATCTTCACATCTTGAAAAACTTATATTGCTCTAAAATAACATTAGTCAGTGGACCAAAATGCACCCCCAAATGCTTCAGTATCTTGGCACAGAAACATAAATTATCACTTCTTTATCTTGCTTGTAGTTCTGGAAGAGTATAGTATGCTGTAAAAACCTTCTTTTCCAACAAAATCCGGTAAAGAAGCATGCATGAATACCTTCAGCATATCTATCCATTCCCCAAGGTGTTTCAGGTTTTCTAGGATAAAGTAAAACAATTTCTAGAAGTGCCATTTTAGATATGTTGATGAGTTAGTCAATACAAAATAGGGGGTGAGATTTATCCTATAGAAGCAAAGAGGTGAACAATACTGTAATTCAGTTATCGTAAGGATAATACATTAAAACAAAAGTAGCCACCATTGTCAATTAGGAAAACAACACACTGAAATAGCAAAGGTAGTTACTGTAGCCTATGGTTCACAAATGCCTTAATGTGATATTCTCTTTGGCAAGGGAAGGATATTTTCTGGTCGGAATTTCTTATAATGAATGTTTGCATTTTGGTTACTTGGTCTTAATAATGTCTATGTGTAATGGGATTCTATGGTAAATATTAACAGTCTGATGGTAAAAGGTTCTTTTATTAGTTTAAGTAAGATAATCCAAGAAGCCCCATCCAGTCAGCAAATGGAGTCTGCAATCTCTCTCTCCAGCTTCCACATCAACTGCCACTAACGTCTCCCTTGTACTATATCATGATGCATTCTACATTCCATGAATACCTAATCACATAGTTACAAGGTTCCCATGGACAAGGAACACTAAGGGGGTCATTCCAACCCTGGCGGTCGGTGTTAAAGCGGCGGCCAAACCGCAAACAGGCTGGCGGGAAAAAAAATGGAATTCCGACCCTGGCGGAAACCTCCAACAGCGACCGCCACATCAACACACCACCCGCCACGGCGGTACAAACAAACAGCGCAGCGGTCACCGCCAACAGACAGGCGGGAGACAATGTACCGCCCACTGTATCACAACCTACCAATCCGCCACCTTTTCCGGAGCGGTAGACCCGCCGTTAAAAACACGACAGAAACAGCCATTTCGAAGGGAAAACGCTCACCTCTATACAGCCCACGAGGAATCAGGACAGCATGGAACCCGAACTCCACATACTCCCAGCGATAGTGTTCCTGCTCCTCTACCAGGAGCACGAACGCCGGCGCAGAAGACAACGGTGAGTACTGCACCTACGACACAGGGGAAGGGGGGGGAGGGGAAATTATTACGGGTACACATACGCGACACACCCACCCTCACCCTCACCCACTACAACACACACATCAATGCATAGCAACACATCAGAGTGACACCCCCCAAACCCCATGGAAGAATGCAAATACAAAAGGAAATGATTCTAAACATTGGAATATATTGTATTACTGCCAAAAAAATATATATACACATCAAAAACTCTTATATACATAAATGTACAAGTCCAAGCATTGTAGCAGGCATTGTTCGTGGACCACTGGGCACAAATCACATGGGCAAAGCCCACACAGGATACCTGACTCCAACGGAGAGAACACTGCAGGGGCATCAGATAGCAAAACTACAGGCACCTCAGGGGGAAGGGAAGGGGGGGCACCTCAGCCAGATGAGTGCACGACGCCAGATCCACGAGGGGCCTCCATGGCCACTGTTCAATCCTGGGGAGTGCAAAGCCACAGTCTCACAAGTCCAGACAGTGGGTGGGCTGCCCACTGTTCAATCCTGGGGAGTGCAAAGCCACAGTCTCACAAGTCCAGACAGTGGGTGGGCTGCCCACTGTTCAATCCTGGGGAGTGCAAAGCCACAGTCTCACAAGTCCAGACAGTGGGTTGTCTGCCCACTGTTACATCCTGGGGAGTGTAAAGCCACAGTCTCACAAGTGGATAACAGTCTCCACTGGTTCTGGAGGGGGCCTGGTGTCCAGAGTGCTTCGTGCAGCCCTGCCCGACACAGATGCGGGCCAGCCCCTGCCGCTCATGGGCCAGCGGTACTTGAGATGAAGGACCCAGTGCAGAGGTACTTGAGATGGAGGGCCCAGTGCAGCGGTGCTTGAGACGGCGGTGCCCAGTGCAGCGGTACTTGAGATGAAGGGCCCAGTGCAGCGGTGCTTGAGACGGCGGTGCCCAGTGCAGCAGTACTTGAGATGAAGGGCCCAGTTAAGCGGATCCAGCCATGGCGGGGAGGTCATTTGCTACCTGTCCTGTGGCTGGCGGGGCCCTCCTGCCCATCTGTCCTGTGACTGGCGGGGCCCTCCTGGGCAGCTGTGCCGGGCCTGTTGGTGGCCTCCTGCCCACCTGGGATGGGGCTGGCAGGGCCCTCCTGGCCAGCTGGGCTGATGGCGGTGTTGTCGGGCGTGCTGCCCTTCCCAGCCTTCCCTGATCGCCTGTGGCCCTTCCCCACCTTGGGCGGTGTGCCAGCTGTCTCCACACTTCCTGCCGGAGCCATAGTAGGGGTTTTAGTCCCTGGTGTTTTCACCCTCTCGTGCCGGCCACTGCCTATCTTGGGATGTTTCTCCAGGGGTGGGCTGCCCGTGCCTTGGCTTCGTACCGAACTGGCTGCCCTGGAGGGTGGGGCACTCCACAGTCCATGGCAGACTGTGATGACAGGGGCCGGTTTTGTTGTGGCTGAGGTGCTGACTGTAGTCCTATGACATGGACGGGGTGGGGGAGTTGGTGGAAAGAGGTTGAGTTTGGACAGGAAAAGCTTTTTAGGAGCAGTGGGACGGGTAGGTGTAGTGGGTATGGGAGTGGAGGAAGAGGTTGTGGTTATAGGAGTTGTAAGTTTGGTGTCTTTGGGTGCAGGTGCTTGGGCTGGAGGCTGTCGTGAGGTGGATGGCTGTTGGGTGGGTGGCTGCCTGCGTTTGTGTATCTTGGAAGAGGGGGTCACAGACACACTTGGAGAGGACACAGGGGACGTGTAAATGGCAGTGGGGGTGGTGACTGCACGTGTGCGGGGGGTTCTGGTGTGTGTTCTGCTGAGGGACGTAGTGGCTGAAGATGTTGTGCTTGCAGGTGTGAGTGGAGACGTGACAGGGAGGGAGGAGGGAGACGAGGAGGAGGGGGACACAGTGGAGGCAGTGGGTGTTGGTATGTCTGTATGTGGATGTTGCTTGTGTGAATGCCTGTGTGATGTGTGGTGCTTATGTCTGGCTGAGCTTCCCTTGGGTGTTGAGGTGTGTGCAGGCTGGTCTGATGGTGTGTCTGGGATAGGCAGAGGTACAGTGTGGGTGGAGGAAGTTGGAGGGGGGAGGCTAGAGACAGGGACAATGGCTGCCATCAGTGCTGAGGCCAGAGTCTGGAACGATCGCTGAAGGGCAGCCTGACCAGAATGAATGCCCTCCAGGTATGCATTACTCTGGTGCACCTCCCTTTCTACACCCTGGATGGCATTCAAAATGGTAGACTGCCCAACAGTGAGCGTCCTCAGGAGGTCAATGACCTCCTCACTGAGGGCAGCAGGGGTGACTGGGGCAGGGCCTGAGGTGCCTGGGGCGAAGGAGATGCCCACCTTCCTGGGTGAGCGGGCACGGGGCAAACGCTGAGGGGCTGCTGGGAGGGTGGTGCTGGTGCGGTGGGTGGCGGCTGTACCTGTTGTTGCGGGGGGCACAGATGTTGCCGCCACCACAAGGGAGCTCCCTTCAGAGGACGAGTCGGTGTCACTGATGTCTGCCCGAGTCCCCGCTGTGGAGCTCCCCTCACCCTCTGTCCCACTGGTGAATTCGGAGTCCGTTGCATGGCCCTCCATGGGCATGTGGGATGCAGCTCCCTTGTGCTCCGATGCCACTTCTCCTCCGCCTGATAATGCTAATGCACACATGAACAGGAAGACCACAAAAAAGGGGGGGGGGAGAAAATAAAGACATGTTGAGTGCATGCATTGGCGACACCGTTGGCGGACAGGACAGACACAGAAGCCCCCTGCACTACGCCGCGCACTTGGGGTCGACAACTCAATCCGTGGGACATGGCCTACAAGCCTATGGACGACATCTGCACACATAGATGACACAGGGCCATGAATAGCTGTACTAGGCACCCTACAGAGGTGGGGGGCGGGGGCACAGGGCCATGCCTTACGGAGGGGCCTAGCCTACAGAAATCGCCCTGGCCTAGGGATACCCACAGCCCTCCTCCCCCACCCAGACACCTCCACTGCGCGCAAAGTCAGCAGAATGAGAGTGTACTCACCCCCTTGTGTCTGCTGTGATGTCCTCACGCGCCCATCCATATCGGAGTAGGCCACCGCCAGGATCCGGGACATCAGGGGGGTCAAAGTCCGACTGGCACCCCTCCCACGTTGGGAGGCCATCCCCAGCTGAGCCTCCGCCGTCTTCCTGCTCCAGCGGCGGATGTCCTCCCATCTCTTCCGGCAGTGGGTGCCCCGTCTGTGGTGGACCCCCAGGGTCCGGACGTCCTTGGCGACGGCACGCCAAATATCTATCTTCTGGTGGGCGCTGACCTATGTGAAATGTACAGGGGGAGAAAAATAGTCATCACCTTCTGCATATTCAATGTGAGTGGCCCCCCATCCCTACCCTTGCCATGTGGCACATGCTCTCACCGCCGTTTGATGCATGCCTCAATCGCTCCCCTCCCCACCATCTTTCATCCACCCCACTCAACACAGGCATTGCCCATGAAGCATGCTCCCAGTGTACTTACCTGTTGGTTTGGAGGACCGTAGAGTAGCGCGTACTGGGGGAGGACCCCATCCACAAGTTTCTCCAACTCCTGAGCTGTGAAGGCAGGGGCCTTTTCCCCAGTCACATGAGCCATTGTCTCTTCCAGACCGAGGTCACAGCAGCACTTGCAGTGTAGGTCCTCTCCTGTAGAAGATCAGGTATCGAGTGATTAAGCAGATAGAAAATGGCGGTCACGCCCGCGGCGGTGCGTACCGCGAACGCCGGCGCACATCGTCATTGGCTCATGAGACCCATAGGGTTCAATGTTAACCAATGCTGCTTTGCGCCGCGGTCTTCGACCGCCTACCGCCACAGTGTGCCACGCCAGCGCATTTACCTCACATCCCATTGTCGCACTTCACAGGTCAGGCAGCCGCCATTTCAGGGGCCCACATGGCTTACTTTTTACTGCGTCACACATACCTAGGCCTTGCATCAACACTCATACAAACCATTCAATGGAGTGAGAATCGTGTTATGTGCAAGCTGTGGTTACGTACCTGTGTGTTGATTGACTCTGTGCTCGCTGTTGTCCTTCATAGGCACCGTCCGCTGGGACATGCGAGGAGATGGCGGAATCTTCCGGTGTACAGACCTGTCGACAATGGAGGAAAGACATGTCATACTGACATACAGGCTTGACCGAGCCACTATTCATGAACTGTGTGCCCAGCTGGAGCCAGACCTGATGTCACCAATCTGCCAACCCACAGGGATCCCCCCTCTAGTGCAGGTGCTGTCAGTGCTCCATTTCCTTGCAAGTGGGTCTTTCAAACAACAGTGGCCATATCATCAGGGATGTCCCAGCCTATGTTTTCCAAGGTGTTGTCCAGAGTGTTGTCTGCCCTGCTGAAACACATGCGCAGCTACATCGTTTTCCCTGAGGTGGGGGATTTGCCTACAGTGAAGGGTGATTTCTATGCCCTTGGTCATATCCCCAACATCATAGGTGCCATTGATGGGACCCATGTGGCTTTGGTTCCCCCCCACAGGAGTGAACAGGTGTACAGAAACAGGAAGAGTTATCATTTGATGAATGTGCAGATGGTATGTTTGGCAGACCAGTACATCTCCCATGTTAATGCCAAGTTCCCTGGCTCAGTGCATGACGCGTACATCATGCGGAATAGCAGCATCCCTTACGTGATGGGTCAACTCCAGAGGCAACGTGTGTGGCTAATTGGTGACTCTGGTTACCCCAACCTGTCATGGCTACTGACCCCAGTGAGGAATCCCAGGACAAGGGCAGAGGAACGCTACAATGAGGCCCATGGGAGAACTAGGAGGGTGATCGAGCGGACCTTCGGCCTCCTGAAGGCCAGGTTCCGCTGCCTCCATATGACAGGTGGATCCCTATTCTACTCACCAAAGAAGGTGTGCCAGATCATCGTGGCCTGCTGTATGCTTCACAACCTGGCTTTGCGACGACAGGTGCCTTTTCTGCAGGAGGATGGTCCAGATGGTGGTGTTGTAGCAGCTGTGGAGCCTGTGGAGAGTGAAGACGAGGAAGCCAAAGAAGACGACATAGACAACAGGAACACAGTAATACAGCAGTATTTCCAATGACACACAGGTAAGAATACACACCGGCATATTACATATACTTAAACACTACTACCTCTCTACTGTCTGTCCTTTTCCCCCAGTGTATGGTAACTGAGTTGTGACTTTCCCTTCCGATTTCAGAGATGTGGGCCCCACTGCGTGACATCTGCTTTGTTTCCCCATGGACTACAGCTGTGTGACATTGGTATGTTGGCATCACAGTGTAAATAAGCATTTTGGCACGGTAATGTCTAATACATTTGTTCAAAATCACAGCCAGACTCCTGATTGTTTTGTGCAATAACTGTGTTTATTACAGTGCTCTATATTGGTGGGTGGTTGCAAATCGGTGAGGGGTGATGGTGGAGGATTGTCCATGGCAGAGTCCAGACTATTTGTATCACAGGTGCATTGTCCAAATGCCTGTGGAAAGTGGAGCAGGGGCAGTTTAAGGATGGACAGGGTGACAATGTGGGACAGTGGGATGACAATCAGGGAGGTATCCTTTCCTGGCGCGGGTCTTGGCATCTTACTCTGTCTTCTTCCTGGATCTCAGGGCCCGCTTGCGGGGTGGTTCTCCTTCTGCAGGGGGTGGGGTGCTGGTGGCCTGTTGGTCCTGTGGCGGGGCCTCCTGTCCACTAGTGCCGGCAGAGGTGGTAGGCAGTTCTTGGTCCATGCTAGTGTCAGGGGCCCTTTGTGGTGCCACAGTGTCCCGCAATGTGGTGACTACCAGATTCAGAGCCCCTACAATGGTGCCTAGGGCGGAACTGATGGTTCGTAGTTCCTCCCTGAACCCCAAATACTGTTCCTCCTGCAGGAGCTGGATCTTCTGAAACCTGGCCAGTACCGTCGCCATCGTCTCCTGGGAATGATGGTAGGCTCCCATGATGGAGGAGAGGGCCTCGTGGAGAGTGGGTTCCCTGGGCCTGTCCCCCCCCTGTCGCACAGCAGCCCTCCCAGTTCCCCTGTTTCCCTGGGCCTCTGTCCCCTGGACCGTGTGCCCACTACCACTGCCCCCAGGTCCCTGTTGTTGTTGGGGTGGTGGGTTAACCTGGGTGCCCTGTAGTGGTGGACACACCGCTGATTGACGTGTCTTGGGGACAGAGGTTTGGGCCCGCTGGGTGGGTGCTGTGCTGGTGTTCCCAGAGGGGGGAAGGTCTGCTGTGGCCTGTGGCTGTCTGAGGGGAACCGACTGTCCCGAGGTCCCCGATGGGCCGGGCTGGTCATCTAGATCCAGGTCGACAGAGGTGCTGTCATCACTGTGGGACTCTTCTGGGGGTGTAGTGGACATTTGTGGAACCTCCTGCGAGGTGACGTGGCGTTCGGGTCCTGCAGGGGTATAAAGGGATGGTTATTGCATCTGTGTGTCCCATAGCGTGCAATGGGTGGGTGCCCGTGTACCCCAGTGCTTGCATTCCTGTGTGGGGGCTTTTGTGACAGTGGTTTGGGGGGGTATGGGGATGTGCAGTGGGCATGCTTTGGTGATGGGTGTCCATGCTTTGTGGTCGCATGCAGGGCTTGGGGTTGGGATGGGTGGGTTGTGATGGTGAGACATTTGCAAGGAGTAGGTGTGATGGGGGTGAGGGTGTGGGTGGGGGTATGAGTTGGCATGCTGGTGGGGTGGGGGGGATGAAGTAGTGAAGATGAGACTTACCAGAGTCCATTCCTCCAGATACTCCTGCGAGGCCCTCAGGATGCAGGATCGGCAAGACCTGCTCCTCCCATGTTGTAAATTCTGGGGGAGGAGGTGGTGGACCGCCGCCAGTCCGCTGAACCGCGATGTTGTGCCTGGATACCATTGAACGCACCTTCCCCCGTAGGTCGTTCCACCGCTTCCTGATGTCGTCCCTATTTCTTGGGTGCTGTCCCACAGCGTTGACCCTGTCGACTATTCTGCTCCATAGCTCCATCTTCCTGGCAATGGAGGTGTGCTGCACCTGTGTTCCGAAGAGCTGTGGCTCTACCCGTACGATTTCCTCCACCATGACCCTGAGTTCATCCTCAGAAAACCTGGGGTGTCTTTGCGGTGCCATGGGGTGGTGTGGGTGATGTGTGGGGTGCATTGTGTGGTGCTAAGTGTGGTGATGTGTATTGGTGTGTTGTGTGACGTGCGTGGTAATATTGCTGGGTGAATGTAATATGCGCGTCTGGGTGCTCGGATATCTATTTCTCTGTGCGTGGTACCGATTCTCTAGGAGTGGAGGTTTGTGGGTGATGTGGGTGTGTGTTTTATATTTAATTGGGTGTGTGGGAGTGGTGTGTGTATGTGTATCAGGTGTGTGTATTTTGAATTGTCCAATGTGGCTGTGTTTTGTAAGAGTGTGTGTATTTTGAGCGCGGCGGTGTGTACCGCCAATGGAATACCGCGGTTGAAAGACCGCCGCTTGGATTCGTGTGTCGTGATAGTGTGGGCGTATTTCTGTTGGCGTGACAGTGGAGGTTTGGTCATCGCCAGTTTCTCGCTGGCCTTTGGTGTGGCGGACTTTTGTGGATGTCTGTATTTTGGCGGTTTGCCTGTTGTGGGTCAGAATGACCGTGGCGGTTTACCGCGGCCGCGGCGGGATGTTGGCGGTCTTCTGACAGCGGTAAGCGGCTTTTACCGCCAAGGTTGGAATGACCACCTAAGTGCCAGTACATTACCACAGGTTGTTATCGAAGTGTCTATTTTTTCAAGCATGATGTTTTCCAGCTTGAACACACCACCTCTGCTAGAAATGTATTTTTTCTCTTTTTAAATTTTGTTCACAGCTGATGATGTTTTATATGAGATTACTGTGACATGTTTGATGTAGGCTTTCAGTAAACACATCAGTGCATGGCAATGCAAGACAGTCATGCATCAGATCAGCTGGCTTTACTTTGGTTCCTGAACTGTTCAGTCACCAAGGTTTACTGCTACAGACAACCAGTTTTGTGTGTAGGTAAGACGCTTGGTCTCTCTTTGCATTAGGTTGTGGATAGGTTGTGAAATGCACGCACCCTTAAAAAGTTTTGAAAATAATTGTGAGAGGCACCAGTCATTTTGGTAGTACACTTGAGAAATGTGGGGTAAATTTCTTTTTCATGAAACAGCAATCTTTATTTTCCATCATCAATGGGGAATTTGCATGTGCTGATGGCAAATGTTGGTTACTGGAGACAACGGTTAAGTCTTGCAATTTACGTTCCTTGGGGCATGCAAATCATCATTATTGTTATAATCAATAAATAAATAGACTGAATTACACGTTTATTTGTAGACTCTTTTGTTTTGATATTGGGGGTAGGAATGTGTACCATATTTCTTATAGTTCTGCAATGAAAATGTGTGTGCTTCCCTGTAGCCTTGAGGTGGGTGTTGCGGTTAAGAGCCTTGGATGCGGCCCTGAGATTTAGAAAAAGATATGGTCTTGGACGAAATGGCCAAGGTGCTCAGTTCACACCATGTAGATGATAGTTTGCTGAGTTGGAATTCAATTTTTCTGGACATTTTGTTTCAGCTTCCTGTTATTCGTCCTGTTTTATATATCAAACAGGGTCCTGAGGCTTTTTTTATTTTATATGTATCTAGGTGTCACCTGCCTGTTGGTGAAAGGAAATGTATGTTTTGCAGTTCACCAAAGGTTTTTAGGTAAAGCCTGAACAGGATGGAAGCCAGTATGGAGTCTTGCAAAATTCCAAAGATTGAATGGATGAAGATGGAAATTGATTTGTCTTTCCTCACCTTTTCCAAGAGGTTTGATAGATAAGACCAGAACTTGATTGGGACAGCCCAATCAAAGTCCATGTGTTCTTAAAGAATAGTGTAAAGGATGTCTTGGTCGATCATATCAAATACTATGGACAGTTTAAGTAGCACTCCTTTGTCCAAAAATTGTAGGGAGTCATCTATAATCTTACAAAGGCTTGTTTAGTATTGTGATTGGCTCTGACACCTGATCGGTACAGCCCTTATGAGGCAGTTTATATTTTTGTGATAGTTTAGTTGAGTTACCATATCTTTTTCAAGCAGTTTATTTAGGTATGGTCTGCACTTCTCTGACATCTGCTTTCTTTATGAGCAGTCGAACATGATCAAATTTGATAGCGTCAGGTACAATGCCTTTCTGACACTACTCCGATGATCCTCTTCCGTCTACTAAGGCCAAAGAACTCAGAGATATTATCTTACCAATCTAGATAAACTGCCTCCTGGGATGACCTTGTGCCACTGATTGTGTTTTTAGTGCTTTGACGATTGATAGGTTTAAAGCTGTCCTAAACTTGTGTGACTGCTCTAGTGGTGAAGGATGGTCTGCGAGTGGGGTTTGTGGAAAGTGTATCAGGAAAAAGGAAGGAATATGTGTATCAGGATAAAAGAAGGTATATGTCAGACCAGTCAAGAGGAAGAGGGTCTCAGATTTCTACTTATCTCTTACTTTGCAATGATGAGGTCTGTTACGTAGTCTTATGTGTGCATGTGTACTTTTGGAGTTTTGGATGAGGAGAGCATCATCAACAAAGGATTTCAATTGGAATTTAAAGAGTGTCATGTAGAGAGATTTTCAAATGGCCAATATACTTGTTTTAGTTCTTAATTCCAGGGAATGTTAAATCATCTGCAAAAAGGTTTTAACATGCCCTCAAGTCAACGTTTTAATGCTTTAGAAGCTCAGATAACACACAGAAGTAAATAAATGTCTAAAACCAGACGAAATTCTGATCAAGAAACAGAAAGTTCAGTGTTCTGTGCCTGTGCCCGTTCAACAATTACTGTATGTGCACAATAGTTTGTACAAAAATGGAACAATGGTTCACCTATTCCTCTTTGTTTGTCTGCAGGTGGGTTCTCAAAATTTGAGAGACTGCACCCACCCTACTGGTAGAGTTCAGCCCTTCCCCCATAGCCAAAGTGCATGGTGATCCAATGCAAATAATGGCAGCACAGCAGCGCTATGTTGGTAGTATCTGTTAAGATGCACAAAAGCCTACCACTGGGAGAGGACCAGAGATCCTGGATGAGTTTCTGGGTTTCTCCCCTAAGAAGTGACTGTATATCCTATGTGGAGGGCTTGTGGAGTTGATGGAACTCTCCATGCACCCAGTAGAATTCTTGGGGAGTGAGACAGATGTCCACCACATTCTAATAGTGCAAACGTAGGACCTTCCCATGGTATTTTTCCCATGCTTCAGCTTCAGCTATATGAAAGGTGTACTGACAGACATATCACCTCATTTTCCACACCCCATTCAACTGAGGTGAACATCCTCTTTGGAATGCACAACCAAACAAGAGAGCTTTTGGTATAACAGATCTGTTGCTCCTACACTGCTAAAAGGCTGTTGTGCTACTTTTTTAGGGCACATAGATGTGGTAATCTAGGATCTGCTTTCTTCAGAGTGGTGTAAGCCTTGAATATTGAATCCCAAATGTTGGTGGGACAGAATACAGTTTCAATATTATAGAAGGACAAAATATTGAAAGGTAAGTTTCTACACATTTTCTATACCTAACTCCACATATATGGACCATAGGGATAAATATAAATCTTCAAGATATGTAGATGTGGAGTTAAAAATCGTAAATCTATACTTCCCTCTGTGCACTTACTTTTCAATATTTTGTCCTTCAATATTTTTGTAACAATATTCTGTCCTCTCAATATTCGGGATTCAATATTCCCAGCTACAATCCTTCAGAGCACAAGTTTGATAAATGAGACCTGAACAATGTAATACTTGCCTTCTAAAATTCAAGCCTTCGTGGATAGGAATTGGGACAAGACAATAGCTGAATGAAGGCATACGCAGAGGAGAAACTACAAGGGCATCTCAGGCATGGTTGAAACTTGCTTTTTAAACTACTGTAACCAATCACTATTTATACTTATTAGTGCTAATGAAATGGTGTTAGTATGGTGGGAAAGCAAATAAAGGGACAAGGTGTGAAGATTAGATTTGGGGAGAATAAAAAATAATTTACCATGGGTACAGAATGATGAGCTTTTGCTTTTGTTGTAGCAAACATAGAACTATACATGGGGAGGTATCAATAATGTGGTTGTTTTCAACAAAGGTGTTTAACAGTTATCAAGCAGAAGAACTCACCTTAAGTTGTCTGTGTTTTCATTGGAACTTCTTAGACAGGAAATATATCTTTCTTATTATCACTCAAATTGCAACTTTATGTTGTGTATGTGCCCATGAGTCTTCCCTGCCTTAAACTGAACCCATAGACCAGCTTTGGAGGGGCATAAAGTTCATGGAAGGTCCAGCAATCCTCAAAGGTTTTGTTTTTCTAATACCCTTCCTACGTCTCTTTATATCTACCAAATTTCTTTCCAGGCATCTTTGGAGGTTGCAAACCAGTAATAAGTATTTTAGAAGGATATCTGCACCTTATTAATTTTTTCACCGTGTTTTAGAATGTGCTTTTTTGTGACTGCCTGTCTTAGAGAAGCACATTTACCTATGGACCTGATAACACTCTGCAGCTCCTGATGCATGTGTCCTTTGTGCTGTGATGTGACGTTTCCTTGTCACCCACAATAAACCTAAACATTTCCAACTAAGCTGTGCTCAAGATGCAACAGTGTCTGCCAACAAGACTTACTGCTGATAACAAGGTTTAACAGGGTGTGCTAAGGATTGGAAGCTCTGTTCCCAGGAACACAAGAACAATGGGCCTCATGTACTATAGCTTTTTGGGGTTGCTAATCCTGCAGTTGTCAAAATAACAGGGTTGGCGAGTACAAACAACTTTGTTACAATGTACAAAAGTTATCTACAAAGTCAGAAAAGTATTTCTGACTTTTAAAGTAACTTTTGCGACTCATTTTTAATTACAAATAGAAAGGTGTGTGAAAGTGGTGGTCCCTTCAGTTTGCAAGTTGCAGTAAAATGTATCAGTGGTTTGAGACCATAATTGCTGTTGCAAACCATTGACCATCTACCAAAATCGAGTGGGATGGTAACTGGTCTGCAAACTTCCCCTTTGGAATTTGCAGATAGTGGTCCCAGTGATCACTGTATTCAGCACCCCATATATTTACTTTCATGTGAACGTTTTTCACTGAGCTCCCCTTCCCAAGCCAACTTCAGCCCCAGAGAACCCATTACCTGGGCCTGCGATTTTCTAAGATGGGAAGGTGGGTGTGAGGGGCACCTCAGAGCTGACTTTTCCACCTTGGACTCCCATCCTCCAGGGCCTGCATCATTTTAAATGGGGATGGCCCCACCCAAGCTGATTTTGGCCCCTAAAATCCCATCCCCAGGGGCCTGACTGATAACAGAGTCCTGGGGACCCAACCCCGTAGGACATTGTAGTACCCTGCATGCCGGAGCAAAGGCAGGGAAGATTTATTTGCTCCCCCCTCCACATTGGTATCACTGCAATAGCCAATCTTAATTTGTCCTAGCAGTAGTTGTTTTCCTACAACAACACCATCTTTACATAGGGAAATATAACTAACATGCTATACCTTACCATCTCTCAGAAGAAGTGAGTCACAAAATATCTTCTCCACCTGTCAAAGCTTTAAAAACGTATTGTCCCCTTTTTTAATCAGGCCAAATTTCTTCACCTTCGCATAGTCACCTTCTTTAAAAGTATACTTCTTGCACTTGTGTTTCTTATCAAAATATTCCCTGTGCATATTTTGAGCACTTGTTAATCTTTTCTTAACATCAGTGGGTGATCAATTTACTCTCTTGGATTCAGACATTCAGCCTACATTGCCTTTAGTAACTGCTGTCCTGCATATCCTGAGTTCAAAAGGAATGTGTCCTGTCATCACACAAGGGCTTACCCGGTACGCCCACATCATATACATAACCTCCCTTCTCCAACTCAAATGTACATTATTTGCAAGTTGTATGGCACCTTCTATCACATGATTAAAGCGCTCATAGCACCACTACCAGAAGGATGGTATACAGATAAAGTTCTATGAGTGATCTCATTCCTCTTTACAAATGACTTAAAAATATTGTGGTCCGTCATCACTATGATTTTAGACAACCCTTCCCTTATTAGTACTCTATCAAGAAATTTCACAAAATTTGCTAAAATGATAGGACAGTACTATATTTTTATGTGCAGAGACTCAACAGTCGTAAAGATACTACTAGTAAAATACATTTGTGAATAACAAACAACCGTAACCTTAGACAAAACTGTAATTTTACCTTTGTGAATCTGGTCCAACATATATGGGTGTTATTTTCCTGACATCTGAGCCCCATTCTCAAATTGTAATTCCTATTATGCTTTGGAGAATTGTTCAATATTGTTCAATAGTACTGCAAAATCCTATCATTTTCTGTGCAGAGATCTCCTCCCCGACTTGGGAGTGTCTGCACATGTATGTTTACATTTAGTAGTAAATGTGGGCGGGACAGAGGGGGATGGCTGAAAAATGGGGTATTCTTGTGATTACACAGGGGATTAGAGAAGAGTAAAGAGGGGTTTAGGGTGAGTACATGCACCCAGCCACAAAAGAGAAAGCCAATTTATTTTCAAAGTTTGCACTTCTAAAGCTGCTATATCCAAAAAGAGATCTAAAACAGGGACCCAAAAGAATAGGTCCAGCACCACACATAGCCAAACACTGATACTGTAACACCATCCCACAGAAAATAATGGATGTAAATATTTTTTTAAAACCCTTAGGAAATATTGGTAAATAAAATTACCTTATTTATGTGAGTGTAATGTCATAATAGAATGTGGGAAATAAAGAGAGTGTGAGCAGGTATATCATATACTATATCAGACCTTAAACTCCAAGGTCCACATTATAGCCATACTTACCTTTAGTTATCAATGCTCTTGCACTGCCGACTAAGAAAGCTCAGTTGTGCAGCCAGGAAGTGTGATGATATCCAATGTCTCTGTTTCTCTTTCTTATCCCATTTCCCTTTCCCTGGACCTACTGCAAACATACCTGGTAGTAGTGTGAGGTTGGCTATGAAGTGCGGAAGGTACCATTGTGCTTGTCGGATCTGGTTTGCAAGTTTAGTGTATCTTGATAGTTTGGTAAATGAAGAAGAAGCCCAAGTCTGACCTCCTTAATTCTATGCTTCAATCCAGAGCCCCACCATTGCCTTTTATGCCTGACACTTCAGGCAGCTTCTAGAACACCCCTCACATGACCACAAACTTTGAAAAGTCAGAGCAGTCTGGGTGGTGTGGATGCTGAATCATGCTCCGAGTGCAGCATCTTGGCCGGCGGCAGGAGACACCTTGAGGACCGCTTATTCCCTTTTTGAATGTGCATAGTCTTTGATAAATTTTGACACTGCTCCTATTGTACATCACTATCCTACTGGAAGTGAAATAATGCACAATAAGAAAGGACCTTATTGCTCAAGAGTTGCGAAACCAATGGTTGTTTCCAGCAGTATTTCTGCTTTCAGTTAGACACTCAAGAGCTTGCCAAGGTGGCCTGATCTACTCTCTAGAATGGGAGGCATAATACTCCACATACAGAAGACATTTGGAAAAAGGCAACGTATCTGACCACCAGATCTTCCAAATCTTTCAAATGGAAGAAGTTCTGGTACTAGTGCATTAAAACAAACACTTGGTCTAAGAACATTTGAAGACAAAATGGCATTTTCAAATTACCAATAGTTGGCAAAATCTTGGTTGTTTTTTTTTCCACTGAGGTCCATCGAGTGGCTAAGCAGTCAAATATGTTTATTATTAATTTTAAAGGCAGTCACTTGGCATCCCAGATACTATCGCATGGATCTTATTTCCAAAAAGAGTGAATGTTATTAACTTGGAAACTAATTCTACGAGTATTGCCATTACATATATAGGCAGCCCACTCCCGTCCTTAAGAAAGCCAGTAGTTTTGTGTACAGCATAGCAAATAAAGAGCAGATTGTTAACGGCCTATGTCCATGATTTTCACAGACTTGCTTGTATTTGGCATTCATAAAATTTCACAGAGCGTGCTCGGAATTACAGACATAATTGATTTCTAGACACAGTTCTATTTGCCCTTGTCATCCTCTTGAGTTTTGTCTGCAAGTGGAAGGCCCACAGACTTACAGTTATGGTACAAATGTTTTATCACACTTTTTCTGTTTTATTGTCCACAAGGACATTATATTCCATGCAGAGAAATACATTTACCTGCATTACTTGGAAATATGAGATGTTTGGGGATGCTTTCTAAATCTAGGTGCTTACTTTTTTAGAGGAAGTTTATATGTGCATTTATGGTGGAAAATATATTGGGATGTTTGTGAATTGCCACAAAGTTCTGACCACGTGGTTTTTCACAACATTCAAAATGGCCACACCATTGCACTGTCATTATCCTTATCACATCTGCGAGAATGTCTAGCTACTCAAAGTAAGAGCTGAATTCGTCCACCCCAATTCTTACCAGACACTATGATTGCACTCACAGGCCAGGCACATAGATCAAAATGGGAAGGAGAAAGAGAACGGAAACTGGCGTCACTGGAGAGATCCTTCATGTTGTTTGGGGAAGCACCTGACCAGAAGACAGTATTGTCAGGTGACTGTTATGTTGACTTTATAAATCCTATTGCAAATCCCGTTGAATGACTCTCATCTATTGCTCTCTCAAGTAATTCCCAGCTGACTGATCTCTGGTATTATGATATAGCTCTCGCTCATCTGTAACAAAAGTGATACTGATCAGGTTAAAAAAAGGCGTAAAACATCTATAAGCATTCCATACTTGGAGACTCTGAGCCTGCTTTACAAACCTCTTATAGTACATAAAGTAGTTCTACAGTAGAACTACTAAAACTACAATTCACCCACCTACTGGTGGAGCTCTCCTCATCCACCCCCTCATATATTTTATGTGTGGAAATCTCTGCTGCGATGGCGGAGGTCTCTGCACACTTAAGTGTACTATTCTGCAGTAAATGTGGGAGGGACCAGGAGCAGTGGTGGGAAAATGGGGAATAATGACTTAAGAATGGATGGCATAAAGGGAGAATTAAGAAGGGATTTGGGCAGTGCTTAAATTGAAAAAGTAGAAGTGCCAGGGACATTGTCAGGAGGTCACTGCAGTTTGCACTGCCCACTGCCACTGTCAGCACTGCCAATAACCTAACCCACATATCTACTAACCATGACAACAATTCAGACTATTCCAGGCTGCCCAAAACTAAAAGAATGGCTTGAGCAGCTGGTGCTAGCCATTTTTTTGTAATCTTCTTTTTATTGACATTTTATAATACAGTACAAGCATACTAAATCAAGAAACATCTTAGACTATTCCATACAGCTCTATTTCCTTTGTCTTTTGTCCTCCGCTAGAGTAGTGTTACATTGTGCACCAGGAATACTCTATCTTGAGGGACATTTATCATCAGGCAAGGTCGTAAGTATAGCCATCTCGTACCATACATGAAATAGAATAAAAAAATGATATTAAACAAGTTAACATATAACAAACCATCCGTCTCTAGACAAATTAAGAGTAGCTAAGAGAAGTCGGTGGTTGTGTGTCCCCTTCTCTGGACTATGTGGGGTCCTCCCTAGTCTCCCCCATCTCAGACTCCGGTTCCTATATATGGAAGAGGTGCAAAGCCCTTAGTTTGGGGCTACAAGTCGTGAGGGGAAGTCTCCTGGAGAGGAACCTGACCAGGGGGGTCCCATATGTAATCAAAACTGCTGCGTGTACCCTCCCCTTTATCAACCAGACGCTCCATGGCAAGGCTTTTCCATAATCGTGAGAGCCATAGAGTTATAGGCGGTGGGTCTGCTTTTTTCCAGAAAGAAGCTAGCGTTGTCTTCGCCACCCCCAAAGCCAGCCACATGATAGCCCGGTCCCCGTATGTTTGATGCTGTAATACTTGGGCTCGAAGGCCCAGAAGAGCATGTTCCATTGTGGTCGGGATGGGATATCCCAGCATCTCTTTCAAATGAGAGAGAATTTCATTCCAATAGGGGCGGATCGATGGGCAGTCCCACCATATGTGTTTAAAGTCTCCCACCATGCCACAGCCCCTCCAGCATCTATCTGATACCTGGGGATATAGCTTCTTAAGTTTCTCAGGATACAGGTACCAATTATAGAGTAACTTATAGTGGGCCTCTCTAGCTGCCATGGAGCGGTTGTGCTTGTGTATATCGTGGTTAAAGATAGCGCCATTTGTCCTCCTCCACCGAGTCACCCAAGGTTTTCTCCCAAAAAGGGACGTGTCGAGGGGTTGGTGCTGTAGGTGCTGTAGCTAATATGGAGTATAGCGTTGAAATACTGCCTTTTGTCGCTCCTCCCCTTTGCACAAATCTCTCTACTGGTAGAAGATCCCTGGTAGCTGCTTCCTTTATATGTGGCTGTGTGACCCAATGCACTAGCTGTGTATAATGGTAATGTTCGGATTGTGGGAGTTGAAAATCCCTACAGCAATTATTGAAGGTCCTAAATTGGTTTCCACGGTATAGGTCTGCAATGCATAAGCAGCCCTCTTCTCTCCATCGATCAAATGGTCCCGGTAGTTCCCCTGGTGGGAATGCTTTGTTCAGGTGGATAGGTGTGTGTGTGGTGAGGGAAAGTACCTAAGCCCATGGAGTTTACTAACTTTGTCCCACACTCTGAGGGTGGTGGCGGTGGGTGTGCTAAGGTATGCGTTTGGTGGTCGTGCCCCCTTGGGTTTCCATGGAATATCCCACAAGGTCTTGTCTGTCACCGCTCTGTCCATGTGCAGCCAAATCTTATCTGACTCTCGGAGGGACCACTCAGCTAGTACGCGCAGTTGTGCTGCTCTATAATATAGCAGGAGATATGGGAGCGCCAACCCTCCCCTCTCTCTGGGGCGTGTCAGTATCTTGTATGAGATTCTAGCTCTAGTACTCTGCCAAATAAATTTAGTGAAAAGTGTTCGAGTCTCCGCAAAGAAATCTGGCGGGATCTCAACGGGGAGGCTCTGAAAGAGGTATAATAATCGTGGGAGCACCGTCATTTTAATACTATTGATGCGCCCTAGCCAGGATATCCATAACGGGGACCACCTCTTGAAGTCGTCTCGTAGAGACCTAATCAAAGTGGGGTAGTTTGCTCTAAACACATCCCAATGCCTAAGTAAGTAATATCTTTCTTGGCCCAGGTAAATGGGGTCATGGAGGCTATCTGGGTCATCATACCCTCGGGCAGTGTCAGGTTTAGGAGATAGGACTTCCCCGTGTTCACCTTGAACCCCGCAACTTGTTCAAACCGAGACAATTCTTCTTTTATGGCTGAGAGGGAAGTATGAGGCTCAGTGACAAATAATAAAATATTGTCTGCGTATAGGGAAATCTTATGTGAGTCTGCACCAAATGTAATGCCTGGGAACTCCGCGCACCCCCTCACCCGCGTCGCCAAGGGCTCAACACTGAGCGCAAAGAGCAGAGGGGAAAGGGGGCATCCCTGCCTCGTGCCTCGGGATAGATCAAAGAATTCAGAAGCTACCCCATTGACCACCACTCGGGATCTGGGGCAGGCATAGTTGCTCATCACCATGGAAATAAATTGTTCCCCAAATCCAAACCTTCTCATGGTTGCTACTAGAAAGGACCACTCAACCCTGTCAAACGCCTTCTTAGCGTCTAAAGCCAATAAGAGTGCCGGGACCTTTTTCTTTTGTACCTTTTCCATTAAGTGTATGACACGTCTTAAGTTGTCATGAGTCTGGCGACCTTTAATAAAGCCAGACTGGTCTGGATGTATGAGCTCTGCATCACATCCTCCAGCCTCTGCGCCTGGATTTTAGAGTATAATTTGGCATCTAGGTTCAGCAGAGCAATGCGCCTGAATGACGCACGGAGCTGAGGGTCCTTTCCGGCCTTGGGTATGAGAGTTATCAGGGCCTCCCCCATGGACATGGACACCGCACCCCTCCCCCGTATATAATTGAATAGAGTCGCGAGTTGGCCCGCTAGTTCTGCCCCGAAGGTCTTATAAAAAAGGGCTGTAAAACCATCAGGACCCAGAGCCTTATGCAGGGGAAGGTCGTTGATTGCTGCCTGTACTTCCTCCGCTGTAAAGGGTGCCTCTAGCATGTCGTTCGTCTCCTGGGAGACCTGTGGTAGGTGGACTGAGCGTAAGTAGGTCTCTTGGGCGTGGGCGGGTGGGTGGTCCGATTGATAAAGACTCTCATAGAATCGTCTAAATGCCCTCGCCTTTCCCTCTTCAATGAAGTGTTCCCCGTGCTCGTCTTTGACCTGCTCAATGTAGTTCGGGCTTGTTGGACTCGCAGCTGTCTAGCTAAGGGGGTGCCTATTTTATTGCCCTTATCCTAGTGGGCTTTTCGCAATCTCAATAGTGTAATCTCTGCCCTATTCGTATAGATAGCCTGTAGTTTACCCTTAAGGGTCGCCACTTTCCTTTGAGCTTGCCAGGACGGGGATGATTTATGTTCTCGTTCAGCCACCCTCAGTTCGCTTTCCAAAAGGAGTTGGTCTTTAATTTTTAATCTGTGCATGGCTGCTGCGAGTGCAATGCATTTACCTCTTATAACTGCCTTAAAGGCGTCCCAGAGAGTATGGGGGCCAGTATCACCCAATCCATTAAGTTGGAAGTATTCCCTAATCGCAAATCTTTGCGGGATGTTGCGTCCCGGGTAACCACCCCTGGAAAGTACCAGCGTCTGGATGGTTTGCGTTCTAGTGACCAATTTAAACCTACCACCACTGGAGCGTGGTCTGAAATGACAATTGGATTAATAGCTACTGTCGTAAGGATCTGTCGGAGTGGTTTGCTCAAGAACACATAGTCGATCCTTGAGTATGAGCGATGAGTGTGTGAAAAGAAGGTGTAATCCCTCTCCAGGGGATTCATGGCCCTCCAGAAGTCAAACAGCCCCAGACGGCGAAAGGAGGCTTTCACTGATTTGGCAAAGGCACTCGTTTGTGATCTCTGTGGGTGCGTTGTGTCTAATGTTGAGTCCCACACCAGGTTGAAGTCCCCCATCAGGACAACTTCGCCCTCCGCAAAGCCCTCTAGCTCGCTCAGGAATTGTAACAGATATTGGGTTTGACCACTGTTAGGGGTATAGACAGTAGCTATCGTACAGAGTTTCCCATCCAGGCTGCCTTTCAACATCAGAAATCGTCCCTCCTTATCTTTCTTGGACCCTGTTTCCTTAAAGTGGACTGATCTGCTAAATAGTAGCGCCACCCCACAGTGTTTTGTGGGAGCTGATGCTAGGGCAATTTGAGAATAGTGTTTGTGACGAAGACGGTGTCCCTCCCACCTCTTCAAATGTGTTTCTTGTAGGGCCACTATGTCATACCTATGCTCCACAAAGTATTTTTTCAATTGTGACCGTTTATTGGGGGAGTTGAGGCCCTTCACATTCCATGTTAGTAGTTCCAGTATTATCTCTGTGTAGCATCAGTGTTCTCGCCCAGACTCCCAGTAAAATCTCCAGTGTCCCTCATCGTGTTTCTCACCCCCCCTCTCCAGGAATACTCTATCAGCTGTGACACTTTCCCCTGACTCCTTGCACCGTGACACGGATGGTAAACATCAAACAACTTGAACAAACATTTTCTAAAAGAAATACAGACATTATCCTGGCAGCACCCAACCGCCAAGTGTCTTACAGTCTTCATGTCGTGGACAGGATCCTATTCCGTCTCATCTCTTCCCCCAGGCCCAATCACACGGGCATCTCAAAGGCTGGGGCCCCGGACCCCCGGTGCTTAGCAGAGATAAAGTATGCTCGGGTAACAAGCAACACCAGGATCCGGGGCGAGTAGATCCACTCCACCCCCTCCTGACGAGGGGGGGAACCTCCCGGTCTCTATAGAACAACCAGGGGGCCCCCCGTCATGGCCGCTCCCCATCCGAGTCGGTACCGGCTTACCGCATGGCTTCATTTTCTAGGGGTCTTTCTACCTCTCCTCTGTTGTTTCCATTGGTCTGCCGAAACGGGGGGGGGCATCTCCTCCTTGCCCCTCTCCCGCCTCACAGTCGGTAGCACCCCTCTCTCCTCTAGTCTCTAGGCCCAGTGCTGCGGCTGCCGCATCCACCGTTGAGAAATGGCACGCTTTATTATGGAGTTCAAAAGCTACTCCAAAGGGGAAGGTCCATTGATATTTTATCTTCTTCTCTCTCAGTGCCTCTGTCACTGGTCGGAACTGTTGACGTCGGGCTAAAGTTGCTGGTGCTATATCCTGGAAGAGTGAGCATTGCGCACCTTGGAAGCAGATGGGGTCCTGGTGTCTCGCCCTTAGAAGTATCCGTTCCTTCACTTTAAATGAGCTTAATTTAGCAAGAACATCTCTTGGTCTCCTCTTGGCGCCCCTTATTTTGCTGCCCACACAGTGCACTCGTTCCACTTGTATCTCCGCTTGCTCCTCTCCCAGTAGTGAGGAAAACAGCCCCACCACAAAGGTCTCTAGGTCGGGCCCCTCTGCTCCCTCCTCCAGGCCTCTCACCCGTATGTTATCTTGGCGTGCGCGATTTTCCAAGTCCTCGCACTTCATTATGGTGAGGTGTAGTTGCGATTTTACATTTGCGAGATCAGTCTCCACTGGGACCACTTTCTGTTGTATGTTCTGTATGTGCGTTTCCAAGTCCAGTGTGCGGGCCCCCACTGAGTCCACGTCTGTTTGGAGGGCGGCTAGCTTCCCATTGACATCCATCTGGAAGGCCTCTAGTGTCGCTCTGATATCTGTTGTGAGCTCTTCACGCAACTCGGTTTTAAAGGCACGGAGAGAGGACAAGAAGTCCTCCTTTGTAAGCGCCATCTCCTCACCCTGCGTCTGGTCAGCACTCTCCACTCTAGTCGTGTGAAATAGCTGGAGACCCGATTGGCCTGGATTTTGCGTTGTGGCATATGAAACTGTTAAGGGCCCGGCCCCGGTGTTAACATGGGGGTCTCGCCCTCTTCTCAGCTTTTACACTCCTTCACTGCAGGGGCCTCCCTCTGGGTCTTCGCCCTTCCGTCGCGCCACACCTCTGGGGGAGGGGGCAGGGATGTCCCCCTCTCCCCTGTCTTAAAGCTATGTCTTCTCTCCTCAGTGGATTCACTCCCTCCGTTGTGGGCCCGCTCTCAGTGACAACGACCTACCCATCGGGGCCTGCATTCGCCTCTGTAAACTTTACTTTCTCTGAGTTTCTTGTAGAGGAGGCTTTACTGCTCAGTGCCTCTCAAAATGACCTCCAATAGTCTTCCTCTGACCCCAAAATGCACAGCTTCGCTATCTCAGCCAAGAGAATATTTCAGGTGTTAATTATCGTCATCCGTCTGGGGGGAACCCTCCTGTTGTCGCTTTATATCTTCTAGCGGGTGGGGGGCCTCCGCATGCTCTAGCCGCTTCTCTCAAACTGGGTCTCCCCCGGTCGCGCCTCCCCGCATGTAGAAGGGGATGCCTTACCCCTGCTCACCTCGCCCTTGTTGCGGCCGGGTGTGGTCCTTTCCCCACGGCCCACCGCCGCTCATCTGTGTCTCTGGCTTTGGGGCGTTGCTCTCCCCCCGTCCTCGGGTCTCGCGCCGCCAGTCCTCCACCTCAGGGGAACGGCCCCACTCTGGCGCCAGCCGGGTTCCGCTCGTCCAGCGCGGGTCCGCAGTGCCGCGTCTCACCACGGGGCCCGCACGCGGAGCCCCGCCGGGCGTCGCCTCTCTCTCCAGCGGGAATCTCGTCGGGTTTCGCCTCTCCCAGGGACCCGCGGCCGATCCCCGACTCGGGGGGGCCATCAACGCCTCCCCACCGCCTCACTGCATCTGGCCCAGGGGAAACTAGACGCAGCCAACGGAGCTCACGTCCGATCGGCCATGTTGGTTGGCCCCGCCTCCGTGCTAGCCATTTTTTATATATAGAGATTTATTAAACAACTCCTTTTGTGCTCATTTCAAAATTAGACATCCACCATGTGGAAGCAATTAGTGCCGG
Organism: Pleurodeles waltl; assembly: GCF_031143425.1. Classification (NCBI taxonomy): domain Eukaryota; kingdom Metazoa; phylum Chordata; class Amphibia; order Caudata; family Salamandridae; genus Pleurodeles; species Pleurodeles waltl. The sequence goes on along the minus strand of NC_090447.1, from coordinate 1,170,256,008 downwards.
TGCTGACAATTAAGTGCAGGTGCAGAACACCTGAAGCCACCGGCTCAAATTAAGCACTGGATCTGGGAGAGAATTGCTAATAATAAAAACACACTTACAAAAGAGCCAATTGCAAATCTCAGAATACACTTCTATTGTTACTACTGTCCTAATAATGTCAAACGAGCCTTTAATGTACTCCAACCCAGCCCTAGAGTAAGTCACGCACCACACATGACCAATCACTAGTACTGCAAAACACTCCCACAGAAAGCAATGGAAGCAAGGAGTTAAACTATCACCCAACAGGAATTAATTTAATGCATAACTTCTAACTACGTTTGCGACAAATTAAATACAAATATTAGGATTAGGTGTAGGGCCACTCCCTCTGTGAGCACTGACATTCGCTACTGGATCCTAACAGGAGAGGAACGCCAAAGGTGAACAGTCATTGAAGGACTCACAAAACACCGGTAAATTACCTGATTGCTTTTTTCTCAATCATCGGCGAGCGATGGGCATCTGCCTCCATTTCCTGAACTAGTCCAAGGAGCCAGGCAGGGACTATTACTTGTTCCTAGTTGCTCCCTTGACCAACATGCCCCCTCTCCTAAGATACAAGGTTGTAGCTCCAAGCTCTCTTGTACTGACACTGTTTCCAGTTCATTCAAAATGTTTGTAGGGTAGGGCTGGAACTGCAGGTCGCATTCTTCTTTCAAATAGCGAGCTAGAGTCGAGGGGACAGCAGATAATCCGTATAAAGTTTTCCCAAAACAAAGTATTGATATAGGAACAATTGCCACAGCTCTTTTTCCAGGCATAATAGTCCGCCTATTTCTCGTCGCCTATTTCTCCTGTGTCTGATTTCTGGCATACTCCTCGACTGGGAACTTACTTTAGCAGAATGTCAGGATTCTGACATTTTAAATCGAATTTATGCTTCAGCATATCTTCAAATTCCAATTATTTGAATATGAATTCGTGAATTGGTACAACAAATCCCACTTGTTTCTGCTCGTAGGTGATACTTTCATGTGAGAAAAGCTTTACGGTTGGGCCTGCAATATGTTTCCTCTGAGTATGCTATAAATGTGAACTAGCTCCACCTGACACGACAGTGCATTGTGGAGCAGCCTGGTGCCCTAAGGTGAGTGCCAAAATCTTTTTTATAACGTCGGTGACATTAGTGCCCTATTCTCTGATTTTTCTTCTTTAAAGGGAGAATTTAAAATGTTATTTTAGCTAAATGCTTATTTGAGTTAAATTCTAATTCCATTTTATTTAACACCGAAAATGCTTTCTTTATAAGGGCATCGCTTCGAAATGCACACACTTTCGAAAGGCATTTCTCTTCTACAAAAGTGTGACACATAAGCCAAGTAGGCAGACATATTCTGTGTTTTTGATTTAAATGAATCTGAGGACGATGAAGAAGTAGGATTACAAGCAGCAAGTACTTACTGTATTTCGTTTTCAATGAAGTCATGTTAGACAGGCTGTTTTTATGACTTCTAATTGTTTTAGGGCCACTGGGTGAGAGGTCAGCTGTCAGTGTAGCAGTGACAACTGTTGGCCACAATAATGAGATGAGTCCACATGCTTGCTATTATCCCTGCCGCTGGGTGAGAGAACCTGAGGTGGCACTGAGGCAGGCATGGTGTGGTCACAGTCCGGTAGACTGTACTGCAGCTAAGGCATGCAGTGTTGACAGACTGTAACAAAATGGCTGCCTGAAAGTAAATCCCAGATAAGATGCATTTCTCTTATCTAATCCTGACAAAACAATTAATCAGAGTGATAAAATGGATAAGAAGACGCTTTACTCGTTATCTGTACGATCGAGGGACAGTGTAAGAAGCAAATTGAGCTTTTACCAAAACAATGGGATAGTTGCAGGCTTTTATACACAACTGCAGGGCTGACAGGCACACCACAAAAGTATAACTTCGTACACGCTGGTAAATCGATGGACTGGGATGCGGCCCGAGGAATTACCAGTGATTGAGATTAATTCAAGCATTCCATCCATCACTTTTTTTTAATACTTTGGTAAATCAAGAGCATTTGCTAATGTCACTTCCTCCAAGCTCATACAAGCAGCCTTTATTTGGAAATCACATTTGCTCCAACCCACTTCCCCAGTACTCTCATTCTCTTCTTGCCTTCTTATCACACATAAAGTTCACTTCTTGGCAATATTAACGGGGTGGATCCTCTGGATTCCCCTTACCCTTTTCACTTGTTTGTTCTGCTTTGAATACCTTGCACCCGTTTTCTTCATCTTCTCTTATTCTTTCACTCAATTCATCCACGAAAATTCTCAGATCTTTGCTAATTGTGCAAGTTAGATCATGCATGCCTTTGATTAGTAGCACTTGCGTTAGTCATAGGGGTAAAGAACTTCATCATACACTCACGCTGATCCCTTTGTTTAAAAGATTTAGAAAAGTGGTAAGCATGTTTAGTTGACCACAAATACATATCTGATCCCTTCACGAACAGTACATTTTCTAAAGGATTTTCATAATCAGTATATAACAGTTTTATAGAATGCTGTTAATAGAACTGATGAAGGAAAACACTGCAAGAGAAGGGATAGAAAGGGGGGGCGTGGCTTAACTGCCAAAGATGGTGGATGCATAATCGCAGCGCTTTGCTCTGGCCTGCTAAACTCCTGAAAATAGATCACTCTGGGGGTCCGGAAGACAAATATTGCAGCCCAATTCCGCTTCCCTAGGTGCTGCACTGCCTAGATCGAAGAGTCGGATCGTGATCTGGTTCCCCGAAAAATGAGTAAACAGAGGCGGGCTCCTGGGCCCCGTGAGAGGCCTGCTCCTGACTGGAGAGACCGCACAGAACGGGAAAGACGACTGCAGGCCTTGGGGCCCTGATTTCGATGAGCCGCTGAGAGCGGACGGCGGTGAAGGAGTGAGGGACCCACCCCCCCGAGCCAAGCAGTGAATCTGGGTTGGAGGGGAAATGGTCCATGCGTACACAGAGCGGGGGGTGAGAATCAGAAGGTGGACCACGTCAGGCCACAGAGCAATGGCAGATGATGTACAAGGTCGCTGCTGCAGGCCACAAGAGGCCTCACCCTGGGGTTGGAGTGCGCTGCGGCCCTGAATCAGGGCCACCACGCAAGCGGCAGAGTGAGTGGAAGATCATGCAGGTCACAGAGCAGTAAGAACTGGAACAAGCCGGAACAGCCTAATTCTTAACAGAAAAATGCGCTGAACATGTGCCGCCAACAGAGCTCCAGTGTTATGGCGTGCCCTGGGTACATGTGCTGTCCGTAGGAGGATCCGTGAGTACAGTGCGGAGTTGATTCTCTGCTTGGGACACAGTCTGTTGTTGTCTGCAGGCTGGGGGACCACATACAAATTGATACCCGTTAACATCGTAACTTGGAACGAGGATACCCACACTGACCATGGGTGACTTCCCACCCCACCCCCATAACTACAAGTGACCTTTGTAGTACACCCAAACTAGTGCCCCACCTGCCAATGGAGGTGATCAGGCCCTGAGCATCAGCCGCAGTGTTGCTAGTGTCGATTAGGCACTCCTATAGGGCTTGCTCAGGGCCTTTTGTCGACGTGTCAGGTGGAGTTGGGGACCCACTGCCTCATGCATGGGAAAACAGAGACTCAAATATTGGGAGCCACAAACGGGGACATCGGTTTTGGACCACCCGCTGCAGGAGATGGAAAAAGACAAAGAAGCAGCCCCCACTCTCCAGGCGCAGTTTGATAGAATATTGGCAGCAATTGAGGATACCAAGCAGCATTGCAGCAGGACATCGGGTGGTGTCTGTGGGACTCGGACTGCTATGAGTGGAACACCATAAATTGGCGGGCAGAGTGAAAAAGGTGGAAACAGGACTTGGGGAGGTACAACCTGCCCACTTGGACCTCAGGAAGCAGGTGGGTGAGCTGGCAGAAAGAGTGCAAATGTTGGAGCGAAGGCCTGAGGATGCTGAGTGATGCAACCACAGGAACAATGTCTGGGTGGTGGGTCTTCCGGAAGGCTCAGAACAGGAAGGCATGGCGGTATTCTTGGAAAATTGGTTCTCCACAGTAGTAACGCCAGAACGCTTGACACCCTTCTTTGCTATTCAGTGAGCTCATAGAGTCCCTACTAAGCCTCCGCCACTGGGCAAACCACCACCGATTGTTGCCAGACTTTTACACTTTGAGACCGGGACTCTCTGTTGCAGAGTGCCAGAGAAGATGGACCATACACTGTAGGAAACGGGAAAGTGAAGCTATTTCCTGATTATACGCTTGCAGTCCAAACTAAACAAGGTCATTTTTGTCAGGTAAGAAGGCATTTCAAGACGCAAAGATTAAGGCCCTCATTACGACCCTGGCGGTTTGTAACCGCCAGGGCCGCGGCACGCGGGAGCACCGCCGACAGGCCGGCGGTGCCCCGCGGGGCATTCTGACCGCGGCGGCTTAGCCGCGGTCAGAGAAGGGAAACCGGCGGTCTCCCGCCGGTTTCCCGCTGCCCCCAAGGAATCCTCCAAGCCGGCGCAGCTTGCTGCGCCGGCTTGGGGATTCCGACTCCCCCTCCCGCCATCCAGTTCCTGGCGGTTCTCCCGCCGGGAACCGGATGGCGGGAGGGGGAGTCGCGGGGCCCCCGTAAGAGGGCCCCAAAATGTATTTCACTGTCTGCCTTGCAGACAGTGAAATACGCGACGGGTGCAGTAGCACCCGTCGCACCTTCCCACTCCGCCGGCTCGATTACGAGCCGGCATCCTCGTGGGAAGGGAGTTTTTCCCTGGGCTGGCGGGCGGTCTTTTGGAGACCGCCCGCCAGCCCAGGGAAAAACTCATAATACCCTCCGCGGTCTTCTGACCGCGGAGCGGTATTATGGAGGGCGGAATCCTGGCGGGCGGCCTCCGCCGCCCGCCAGGGTCATAATGAGGGCCTAAATGTTCCCTGATGTTCCCAGCTAGGCTAAAGATAATGATGGATGGCAAAACCCATTTCTATGATGACCTAACGGCAGAGTGAGAATGGCTCAATTCCTACACAGCAGGAATAGCCCAGATTGCAAACAGACCATGATCAGATGGAGACCTTTTGAACCAGAGAGACACAGGAGAACACACAACAGGGGGATCACAAGGAAACAGAGCAAACGGAAACAAACAGGGACAGGGCAGCAGCCATGATGCACAAAACAGGCTCGGACTCAAAACAAGATAGTATCGGACAAGCTTACGGCAGTCTCTGAGTTGGAGAGCTCCACCCTGACTCGAGAGGTCCTGCCTGGCGTGATGACACAATCAGCAGAAAATCTACTTTGACTTGCATCATGGCCCATAGCATCGGAGACCTGAGATATAGATAGGAGTCGCCCTTTTAGGTGAGGGGCCTACGCACTATGCTGCTGGGAATGTATTGTGAGACGCAGCCACAGGTGGGGGGGCACACTCTGCACAAGGCCAGAAAGATGGGAGGCAGAGAGACCGGTCATTGGCGAACTTGAAATCAGCAAATAACACCCCTCCGATGAACCCTGGAGTGGCATTCAGAACCTTTTTGAGTCCTCACTTCCCTTAAGCTGAGTGAAGCAGTCTTGATGTGTTTGGTTCCTAAGTTTGGATGGCTGGCCGTTACCGAGCGATCCTGGGAATGGGCAGTTTTGTGTTGGAGTTGGTGTATTTTTTTCATGTCTGGGACAAGATATTTTTCTCTTGGGTTGGCTAAAGAGTACATGAGGCAGGTGGGGACTATAGAATACACAGTTGTCATATGGCAGGTACAGGCAATGTATTGAAATGTATGTTCTGGAATGTCAGGGGAATGGGTTCTGCATATAAACGCTATGCTATGCATCGCTACCTGAAGCGTAGAGGGATGCAGATAGCCATAATACAGGAAGCACACCTGGTAGGCGAAGAGATTGAATTCTTGCGCCACAGATGGCGAGGTCACCTATTCACAACCTCTTATTCCTCTTATGCCCGGGGTGCTAGTGTGGATAAGGGCAGGTACCCTGTTTGAACCGCTACTCTCTCTGATTGACACATGAGGCCGATATGTCCTGGTGGCGGCAGACTTATGGGCATAGAAATCACACCAGGCAGTGTATATGCACCTAATCAAGACCAGCTTTCCTTCTTCTAATCCACACATTTGGGGCAGTTAGAGAGCACTACTTTAGTGCTGGGAGGAGATTACAACTGTGTGATGGACATGACGCTAGACCGCTCCACTCCACCTCTTCCTGGCACTCCAGCTTACAAACTGACTGACAGCTTTGCGAACTGGCAAAACCAATGGGGAATAGTAGATGTCTGGAGGGTTCAACATGGTGAAATCCATGATTACTCATTTTACGCCCCCATTTATGCCCTACACGCATGGTTGGATGCATTCCTCTGCTTAGTTCATCTGAGTAGCTATGTACTCTTCACAGAGTATCTCGGGAGAACACTGTCAGACCACAGCCCTATGCTTCTGGGGCTCCAACTATCAGGGGATAGACCAGCAATCCGCACATGGCGCCTGCAGCCAGAGATGCTGGGAGACCCAACCTATAGGCAAGCATTGCACACAGCAATCAGCAATCAGCAATTACCTCACTACAAATCAGGGATTGGCTTCCTCCCCCTTGCTGGAATGGGAAGACTTCAAGATAGTTATCCGGGGGCACTGTTTGGTACAATCTGTGGGCATTAGTAAGGAACTCACTGCGGAGCTGCATACCCAAGATACAGCATTACACACTCTTGAGACCTCCAAGACCCTAGATGCCACCACAAATCGGCAACTGTTAAACACAAAGAAACAATATGGGGTTGTTTTGGAAAAGTTGAGATGCCATGAACACAACACATACATGACTAAAGTGAAAATCAGGGAGATTACTAGCATGGCTGATCAGATCTAAGCCCCGGGGTACGCCAACGACACATTTGACAACTGAGACAGGGGCATCGGTCTATCTACCAGGGGACATTAATAAAGAGTTCAGACAATGCTATGAATTTTTATATTGTATGCCAGCAACACTGCTGGGTAACACAATAAGTGCTTTCCTAGATGACATTCCTCTCCCGAACCTGCCTTTGGCCGGCAATAAGGAAATAGGCAGGCTGATAACCCTTTTAGAAATTAAGCAGGCTATCAAAGATATGGCACGGGGTAAGACCCCTGGACCAAACGGACTCCTGGTAGAGTTCTACGTGACGTACATTACCCTACAAGCGCTGAGATTAGAACAAGTATATGCTGAGGCTTTACGGTGTGGCTCTCTTCCAGCCTGTACTCGATATGCCACGGTTATACCCCTGCCCAAGACTACGACACAGGGAGCTCCCGTCACAGCCTATCATCCCTTTTCCATGCTTAATATGGACTTTAAAATATTAAACAAAATTCTAGCGTCCAGACTGCTTCCCAACATGCCAGTTCTTATACATGAAGATCAAAGTGGGTTTATCCCACAACAGAGCACTTTGGTTAACCTATGGAGGCTCTACCATGTGCTCTACCACCCAGAGATCTTACCACCGACAGTGGCACTGTATGGGTAGCGTAGGGGGGTGGGAAGGTCCCGAAAGGCTCCACTGTCTGCACAGCAGCTGCTCTTGGTGGGTTTGCCACATGGGACACCAGATAGCTGCTTTACTGAGGCTCAATTACGGACTTGGACTGCGTATGGGGTAAGGACGACTGGCAATTGTTTTGAAGTGGGAACCCTAGTCCCAATGGCAGACCTATCTGAAAAATGTCACCTACCAACAGGCCAATTCCTTATATATGAAGCACTAACTCGAACATTTAGAGACTTATGGGGACATGGTTATATAAAGCACTGTCTGCCATGGTGCACTTGCCCTTGGACACACTCCAGATCCATTGGGAGACGATGTTAGGTCACCCAATACCAGACAAGGACTGGGAAAAGATACTTGCATACCCTCATCCCACAATACTAGGTTAAAGTATATACAGTTTAATTACCTTCATGTGACATACCTTACCCTGCATAGGCTGCAGGTGATATATGGAGGGAACGCACTACATTGCCCGAGGTGTCATGCACTAGATACTTATTTTAAACACATGGTATGGGAGTGCCCCATTATTCAACCTTCTGGAAAGCAGTGCTGCAGCGAATTGTGGACAAAATGGAGAAGGTAATCCCTCTGACTATGGATGGGTGCCTACTAGGGAATGTCCCACGACCCACAAAACATAAGGTAGGCACAACGTTTATAGACCTAGCCCTTGCATTAGCTAGACACAAGGCTGCAATGAACTGGAAGTCCAAATCAGGGATTTGAATGGAGACATGGGTCCTAGATTTATCCATATGGGCGAGAGCAGGAGAGCAGGAAGGACGTACTCTGCGCTGGGAAGACATGCGAGGTATACGAAAACAACCAATGACTGAACTGTGGCTAGAAGTTTGGGAGAACTGAGATGCCCCTCCAGAATTGGAATCAGAAGATGAACCAGAAGTGTGAATAGGGATGAAGACCGATACCTAATAGAGACTTGCATCACACCCCTAACGCCCTGAAGAGAGTGTCCATGGAAATCTCCCAAAAAAACAAAAACATATGATTAGCTACATTGCTTCAAATGAGCAGTACCCGGGACAGATGCAACCCATATATATGCATAGATATTAACAATAAACCCAAACAACCCCCTGATCCCACCATTTCCAGACACATAAATACACAGGTCGAACACCTTTTTAATTAATACCAATAACCTAAGATGTGAGGTTGACCCAGAGAAGACCAAGTTTGTTTCATAGTTTGTATTTAAACATTAAAGAGATAGTCATTAATAACACACATTATTCTCAACATTCCCCCATACTCAACATATGCCAAAGGGGAACAAAATAAACAGTTGTATTGAAACTACATTTGCCAAATAGCGATGGCCATAGACACAACACTGAGTGCATTGGGGCTAGTCTAAGGAATTAGAATGACACTACTTGATCACACCCCCTTTGCTTTTCCGTCTTTGTACTGAGAGTATATAAGAACCAACGGCTATACCTGAGGAGCAACTGGCACAGGAAACATTTTGATGGATAATTGGCATGATTTGTTGGGAGTTCATAATGTATATACCATTTGGTACAGCTGGTAAAGTCAATAGAAATTGTACATGTAATTTTGTATGCAAAATTACAATAAAAATATCTTTTAAAAAAAAGAGAAGAGTTAGGAAGTGATAGGATAAAGGCAGGTGGAAGTTCGTTGTTCTCTCGGCTGCTGAAACTGGAAGACAGGAACAGACAAAGCAATCCTCAATTCCCATTATTCTATTATGTTTAGCTAATATTTGAAAGTAGACATTGTAACTATAAACACCTTCAGAACAGCCTTCCTGCATCTACTTATTAGTAACATGTATATTAGTTTGATTCATTGGACATGGGAAACATCTCCCTCCAGCAAGATGGGCATCTATCATCCACCCGACTAAAGAAATGGCAATAGCAACTACCAAAACTACAAGCACAATTTTGCAGCATATGTAAACCTGTGGAGGGTCAGGTGGATTTATAGCTTCGGAGGCTTGTCTAACCTTTCGAATTACAATGAACTGGTGAAGATCCCAAGGGGGGTGGAGCAAGGAGATTCTACAGTCTGAAATAAAAATGGTCAGGAGAACACCTTTAATTGGCCCAGGGTTAAAGGAGGAATCCGGTTACTATGTGATCATATGTTTTAAAACTCCTGCACTAGTGAAATTCCTCCTTAATTCCCTTAATTTGCACTGTTCCTGTAACCCCATGCGCTTTATTCAGGCAGTTCCGCTTGGTTATTTTTTTATTTTTTATAGGCCCTCCGTGTTATCAGGTGAAAATTTGACAACAAGCAAACCCCGGCGTAATTGGGGAAAGAGGACACCCCTGCCTAGTGCCCCTCATAATCCTCACAGGGTTAGTAAGATTACCGTTTACTAACACTCTAGCCATGGGTTCTCTATATATTAAATCTATAGCTCCACAGACATTTCCTCCTAAACCAGAAAATCTCAGAATAAATATTAAATACCTCCAGTTCGCCCTATCAAAGGCCTTCATTGCATCCAACGTAACCACCACCAAAGGCATTTCAAATGATGTAGCCATATCTATTGCCCTGGCCAAATTATAGGTCAATTCCTAGAGAAACCTACCCTTAATGAATCCTTTTTGGTCAGGGTGGATTAGACGACCCATCACTCTGCTGAGTCTATCAGCCAAAATCTTGGCAACCATCTTATAATCACAGTTCAGCAGAGAGATGGGTCTGTACGATTCACACTTGACCGGGCTCTTCTGAATTAAAGCAATCGTAGCCTCATTCCAAGAGCCAGGAATAGGGGCCCTGCCTTCAAAGACCTCAGCAAACAAGACTACTAGAACTGGAGTTATTGAATCTGCCATTAATTTATAAAATTCCATAGGAATGCCGTCAGGCCCAGATGCCTTACCATCCTTACTACCCAACAGCACCTTCCTAATTTCCGCAGCAGATATCGGGCTATTCAAAGCAGTTTGTTCTTTTTGTGAAACCGTTGGCAGTATGTCATATCACAACCATTTTTCGATATCCCCCTCTCCTACCTCCACTTCTTTGTAAAGCTTAGAATAAAAAGAGTGGAACGCTCCCTCCATTTCCTCCCGATCAGAAGATCTCTCACCGGCCTGATTTATTTCAACCTCCTTAATATAGTTCCTTACTAAATCTCGCTTACATTTCCAGGCTAATAACTTCCCTGCATTCTCCCCATACTCAAAATGTGCTAATTTACTAGCCTCTACTCTTTTAGTTACTCTAGCTTGCATCACCTCCTCCAGCTGAAACCTTAACTCCTTCATCTTGGACTCCAATGCCTCAGCCACCTCCTGCTTAGTATCCTCCCAAAGTTGCCTTCTCACTATAAGCATTTCCTGTTCCAACTGTGAGATAGTAGCCCTGTACTGCCTATTCTTAAAACTAACTATACTCATAGCCTTGCCCCTCATAACAGCTTTAAAGGTGTCCCATACCACCGACAAGGGGCCAAGCCTAAATTGTTTTTAAAAAAGATCTCCGCCTCTAGTCGCAGCTGATCTGGAACCTCCTTATCCTGCAATAACGTACGATCAAAAGTCCCCCTAGTACTGCCCAACCATCCAACCTTCTTTAGTTCTAATACCACTGCTACATGATCTGAAAGGTGGGTGGGTAGATAAGTAATGTTACCAACTGAACCTTCAAGCCTACAGTCCGTAAGAAAATAATCTATTAGAGATGCATGATTATACTTCTGGTTGTAAAAGGAAAACTCCCTTACTTCTTTATTCCTCTGCTGCCATACGTCCCCTAACCCCGACTCTTTCATCACTGCTCTCAAAAAGTGTTGGGATTTTGGAGTCCCTAATGACCTACACTTCTCAGATCTATCCAAATTGTTGTCTAATACTACGTTAAATTCCCCAGCAATCAGTAACAGATCCGAGAAATCAACTAACTGTGAAAAGCATTTTTGAGGGGGCCAGTGTCATCACAATTTGGGCCATAAAACCCTGCCACAGTGACATTTCTCTCATAAATTTGTAACTTAACTATGAGCCACCTTCCCACTGGATCAGATCGCTCCTCTACCAAACCCGCCTTAATCCCATGCTTGACTAAAAAAGTGACCCCCCTAGTGTTTGAATTGTGCTCCGTGCAAGCAAATGCGTGTACCCATGGTCATTTTTTTAAGAGATCATTCCCTTCTCTAGCCAAATGCGTCTCCTGTAGAATTAAAACTTTAGCAGGGGAGTCTTTTAAATATTGAAGAATTCTATCTCTTCTACGTTTTGTTCTTAACCCATTCACATTCCATGAGAGTAGCTGAACAGAGGAGGGGTCCCGGCTTCCCCTACCTTCACCCGCCATTACCTCCTGGGTGCCCTTTTAATTGAGGTGAATGAGGAAACCTTTTTTTACAATTTCTCCTGCATGCGCCCCACATTGTGACCTCCCACCCCCCCTTCCCATGAGGACCCCCCTTGATAAGTGGACTGAATTCTGTCCACAGTTAGAGCACGTGTGTATCCCGGGTTAGGGCCAGGGACATTATTTTCCCATCATGCTACCCGCAGACTTGAGTACAGTCAACAGTTCATCAGCAGATTTCCCATCTCTCACATTGTACATTTTGTTATTAAACATAACCTTCAGGTTAGCAGGAACTTTAAGTTGTGCAGAGGCTCCCGAAAGTCTGAACTCCTCGAGCAGTGGCCCCAGCTCCGATTGCCAATTCATGGTGATCCTAGAGAGATCAGATCTAACTTCAAACGCAAAGTCCTTCGCTTTTAAGAATCTCAACTTAAGAGCCTTTAACAAAATGTTCTCCTTCAGTTCATATGTTAGAAAATTAATCAAAATTTTCCGAGGTTTGCTAACACTTGGGTTTCTCCTAAAGGGGTCTATATGAATCCTTTGAATATCCTGTGCTATTTCTTCTTCAGTCTCCTCAAGTGAGAGTGCGGATTTTAAAAGTGAAACAAAAAAGGCCTTCAGATCTACTCCTTCTGCTCCTTCCGGGACCTGCAGTACCCTCAAGTTATTCCTTCTTGAATTATTTTCTAATTGTTACAACGTATTCTGGAGGGCCTGCTCAGAGACTTTCAAGGCCTGAATGTCACTTTTGTTCACTTCAATGTCCTCTTTTAAAGCCACCTTCGTAGATTCAAGGGCCTGAGTTCTCAATGACAGTGGATCCAATTTTTTTTCCAAGGCCTCACAGACCTCCCTAATCTCCGCCTGATTTTTTTCCGAGGTAGAAAACCCATTCCCAATATCCTTTGAGAGAGAGAGTATCAATGCTTCCACTGAAGCCTCCTTTCCAGAAGACTGTTGAGAGGGACACGACCGATCCGCCAGAACCTGGCGCGGAACACTACCCTCATGCACACCCTGTGATATCTCATCGATAGGATCTTCACTTTCAGCCTCCGGAGGAGAGGGGAGACCTCCCCCTCGAGAGTGACAGCAGCCCAGATCATCGTGGGATTTCACCTACTTGAACGGGCCCTCTAATTCACAACTCCTTGTATCCGCTTGATCCTGCATTTTCCTAGTGCCTTGAGAGTCACTTTCCTGCAAGGACCCTAATAAAGCAGCTTCTACCCCAGGCTTAGGTTTGAAGAAGGATCTCACAGAGGGGGTAACTTTAGGGGCAACACTAATATTAGTCTTTTCACTGCCCAGCCGTCCAGGCCGTTTTTTAAAGATTAAGCCACCACCACTAGTAGTGCTCACTTCATCCCCTAAGGGCCGAAATTCTCTGTTTTCAATTGGACCTGCAATGTTAGAGGCAGAGATAGCACAAGAGTCAGCCCTGTTGGCACAGACCGGGTCCACTATCTTCTTAACTTGGGTTTGAGCCCCTGTCCAGGTATTCCACAACAGAGGTCGTCCTGGTTGGGCCCCTGGGAACTTTCCAGACCCCTCCAGCACTCCGTTCCCCCTCCTCACCTTCTTGGAGCATCCTAAGGGAGCCTTAGAATGACCGGGACCTAGCCAGCCTTCACTTGTGCTGGCTCTGCCCCTGCCTGCTTCTCCCCATAGGGGGGCCTGAGCAATGACCCTCGCGAGCGCCGCAGCTCCAGGGCTGCTCGCCTCCAAAATGCCCCAGGGGAGAGGATCTGCCGTGCTGAAGTCGGCTCCCCACACTTGCGATCTGGAGGGGCAGCATTAGCGAGGTCCTGCCGGCACATCCAGAGCGCGAGAGACTTGTATATAGAGCCCCTTGCCAGAAAAATAAGAGCTAGCTCGGCTATTGTTCCTTTTGAGTGTAATGGCTGGGTGAAAAAGGTGGCGCTGTTTGCTGACGATCTTTTAATTTATACAGCAGACTTGGTTTTTGCCTTGCCTATGCTACTGTCCTTAGCTGAGGATTTTGGGAGAGTTTCTGGATTTCAGGTTAATCCAGAGAAGACAGAGGTGATGGCTTGGAATCATTCAGCGGTGGGACAGATACAACTGAAGAGGGAAATTAGGTATTTAGGGATCTTATAAACTCAAGAAATTCAGCTGCTTGCTCCGACGAATTTAAAGCCAGTGATAGTGGAAGGGTGTAGATCTCTGCAGAGATGGATGTATCTCCCTTTGACACTGGTAGGGAGGGTTAACTCAGTGAAGATGATGATCTTACCTAAACTTAACTTTCTGTATAGCACTATACCTTTGCTAATGCATAGGCAATATTTGATGAAGCTTCAACAGGCCATTACTTCTTTTGTCTGGGCATCAAAGGGATCTAGGATATCTTGTAAAAAGCTGAGGAGAAAGCTGGAAAAAGGGGGGCTAGCGCTTCCAGATTTGATTTATTATGCTTGGGCCTTTCAACTTCACTCAATAAAAATGCTGTTCTCTGTTCCCGATGATTCAGCAATCGGGGTAATGTTCAAGGCTATGCTGAGCTTAGTTAGCGGAGCTGGTAAGGGGTTCCTTTTTAAGTTTGGAGACACAAATTCTTTTTTTTTTTTTTAAATAAAACTGAAAATTCTTCAGGATCTCGCAACAAGCTGGTATTACTTGAGGCAGGCGGCAAGAGTCAGTTATTACAGTCCATATGCTCCAATTTGGGACTCTCTGGGTACCCCTGATTGTTTTGAGGACGTTTTAGTATTACCATTGAAGAGGGCAGGAATAAGGTCCTGGGGGGACCTGTTTAGTGATGGAGTGCTAATCCCTTTAGAGGCTCTTGAGGTGAAGTTGGGGTGTATTTTTTCTAGATTAAAATATGCTCAAATAAAAGGCTGGCTACGAGAGTCACAAGTGATATGCGGCGCTGCCAGCTTCCTGGAAGAACTAGTGGTATCTGAGCCTCCCAATTTTAAGCAGGTTTCAAGTTGGTATTGAGAGATACTAGAAGCTCTGGATGGGGAATTTGTGCTGCCCGCTGCCCTGTGGGGGAAGAGCATGCCACAGGAAAAAGTAGGGCAGTGGTGGGAATCCTCAATGCTTACTTTGTTTAGGATTGTCAAGCCGGCTTCTCTTCGGAGGAATCATCTGTTTACGATTCATAGAGCATACTTCCCCCCAGGAAGACTTTCTAGGTCCGGCAATAGTAAGGTGATTAGTTGCCCCAAATATGACTTGCAGCTTGCTTCTGATTGTCATATGTTTTTTGAGTGCCCAGGGGTGGAGCTCTTTTGGAAGGACCTTTGTAAATATCTCTCTCAGGTGTTGGGATGGGAGGTTCTGATAACCCTCCCTTTGATTATCTTTGGCCAGATGCAAGGTGTGGCTAGAGGAAGATATAACATTAGCAAAGTAAATAAGGATTACATTTTGTATTCTATTTTGGTGGCTAGGAGGGACATTTGTCGGAATTGGACAGCAAATACGTCCCCCTCGTTCAAAGTCTGGTTGCAAGATCTTTTTTATTTTGCAAGAATGTATTTGGCAGGGGGAAGCTCAAGCAAGAGGAAAGAGGGAATGTGGGCCCCCCTGCTTGAGGGGCAAAGAAGATGTATAGTATAATTTAACAGTCAGTATACAAAAATGGCTTGGATTGGTTTTGTCCAACGATTATTTCTCCTCCACCCTTTCTCTTGTGATTTGGCTGGTGCGGGTATACAATCTACCGCTGGAAGCTTATATGAGAGAAAGTGGGGGCTCCTCGGCAGGATCAGCTCTCTTTGGGAAGTGGTGCCACGGTCCATTACGGGGCTGAGATGGGAGATTGGGAGGTGTATGAGGACAAAAAAAAAAAACGGGGTAATTGGAATAATTTAATGTTTGCTGTTTCAACACATAACCCCTTTGAACCTTTAGCTTCCCTGGAAGATTTGGATTGGCACCATTGCAACTTGCCTTCTGTTACAAGGTCGGGGTCAAAGAGTCAGTGAACCAGGGGGAACAACACTTTTGGAACGTTGATGGGAGTAGATGAATGCCCCTGTACCTCCAAAGTAATACGTTTCTCACATTAACAAGGGTTGTGTGGCAGGGTGGCAATCTCTATGTAATGAAATGAGGAGTCAACTCAGAGAAATTACACAGAGCCCCCCCCCCCGCCTGTGGACATTGGGAAGCTAAAGTTTTTCTCCTGGAATTTGGCCGGTATAAAGTCCATGCTCAATTGTGAGGATTGGGATACCATTATAGATGGTTTAGATGTACACCTCTTTCAAGAGACTTGGGCCACAAATGTGGTGCATAATGTGGGGTTCACTAATTTCAGTATAGAAGCGTCTCCTTCCCCAATGGGACTACCAGTAGAGGGCCTTATTGTTTGGGTCAACATCAACTTACACTGAACCCTTAAGAAATGGCTCTTAATTCCAGGGAATTATTGGTTGTTAAACTAATAGCACTGAGGGGAAACAATCTGTCCCTGTAGTTAATATCCACAATAGATTTCACACACAGCATGGGGACTCCCCAACTGTAACAGTATTGGACGACTTTCTAGAAAGAGGTAGAGCGTTAGGATTTCTTACTGCTGGCAGGAGATTTAAACACAACATATGAACCCTCTGAGCTGTTGGCAAATGTTACAGAGGAGGAGGATAGGAGTGGGGAATTCCTGGTTTGTGCCATGCTAGTTCATCTAGAAATATGAAAGCTGCTTTTCAGATTGCTTCATTCACACTTAAGTAGAGTCTATGAGCCCTCAATAGGCAATCAAACTCAGATAAGAATCGAAAACACACCTTTAAGAGGGCCAGTTCTTGCTCTAGAATTGACTATATTTTATTGGACTTACCGTCCTGGTGATACATGTTATGAAGATAATTAAAAAACAAGATAGTGATCATAATGCTATAGCATTAGACTGGGACCACATGTTTATTGCCTCTGAAGGTCACTTAGTGAGAAAGTTGGCTTACCTAATAGTTACTAACAATAACAGAAGAAGGATTAAATGGCCCAAGAGAGAGGGAAACCACAACACTATTGCCCAGATATACGCTATAGTCGCACAAGCATGTATAGCTCTGAGAGAACAAGAAGGTGAGGCACAACCTATTTTAAACATCAATACTACATTAATGAAAAATATTAAAAATTTCTTTTATAAAAAAAGTGAAGTGCACTGCCAAATATAACAATAAAGCGGAATGGTTTAACAAGTCTTGTAAGGCAGCAAGAAAAAAATTGATGGGAGCTATAAAATCAGGATGTAAAAATACAGAGATCCTCAAAAGGGACCAACATACTAAGGCTCAAAAAGAAGCTAAAAGAGACTGGGAAGAATGTGAATGGAGAGACCGTTCTATTGCAAATATAACCAAGGATAGTAAGCAGCTCTGGTACATTGAGGCTAAGCGAACCCAGAGACAGATTATAGATGAAGACTATCACATTCAACCACAGTCTTGGGTAAACCATTTTAATATACTTTGGGGATCATTATGACCCCGGCGGTGAGTGTTAGTGTGGCGGTATGACAGCCAACAGGCTGGTGGTACATACTGCAACATTATGAGAATGGCGGGTTTACTGCAGCCAACCCGCCACTTCTCCACTCATACCGCCATGGCGGTATCAGTTGCTGGGCCGGAGATGTCAATCACCAGCCCGGCGGCCGGCATGGTGCAGCTGGCGGCATTATAAGCCTGCCAACCGCCATGGTTTTCGTGGCGGTAGGCCCTACCGGTGACAGGGAATTCCTTCTCTGTCACTAGTAGGCAGCTCCCCACCACCAACACTCACCAGACTCCCCTCACACCCCCTCCATCCAAACTCCCCCACCCCTCTCCGATCCTTACACCCCGACCCCCTCCGATCCTCATACATATACCCCCACCCCCATACACGCACATACCCGCGGACACGCACCACACATACACCCAATCACTCACACTGGCATACACGCATACTTCCTAACATGCTCACACACATTCTTACACACAATCACACTGACATGCAGACACTCACTCACTTCACCATTCTTACACGCATTCACTCACACACATACAACCACACAAACAACACAACACACACAGACGCATTCACACACACACACACATACATGCACACAACCAGACA
This sequence comes from Pleurodeles waltl, assembly GCF_031143425.1. Classification (NCBI taxonomy): domain Eukaryota; kingdom Metazoa; phylum Chordata; class Amphibia; order Caudata; family Salamandridae; genus Pleurodeles; species Pleurodeles waltl. The sequence goes on along the minus strand of NC_090447.1, from coordinate 1,170,238,016 downwards.
AACACACACACAACACCCCCCTCCCCTGTCAGAAGCCCGACTTACCTTTGTCAAGGAGGTCTTCCGGCAGGGAACGGGAAGGGGCACTGCTGCCCGCATCAGCTCTCGGCAGCAGAACACTGCCAGGCTGTATCACAGGTCATGATACGGCTGGCGGCGTTCAACTGGCGTGGCGGTGCTGGTGGTAGCAGTGCCAGCTTGCCATCGTCCACCAGTATGATCACTGCCGGATTTCTGCCCTTCTTGTAGTGGAAGTCCATCAGTGATCATAATATGGCGGACGGATAGTAGCCGCAGTGATGGCATATTGGCAGCCGACACCGCAGTGGTAGGCGGTTTTTACCACCAATGTCAAAATGAGGGCCTTTATGCTGGATAGATCACCATGGCACTGGAGGCAAATGATTTGTTTTGTGCAGGCACAAATAGGGAAACTTGCAAAGCTGACTCAATTGATTTTGGTTTTGAGGAAACCAAGCTCGCCCTTTCCACTCTACAGACAGAAAAGGCACCCTGACTAGACAAATTCCTGGGTGACCTTTTCCTCCCTGAATCGCAAGCATGGAGTGTTATCCCCACCCTTTGATTTAATGCCATTTTTAAAGGAGCACTGGTTCCTGATTCCTGGTTTTAAGCGGGTGGTGCCAGTATATAAAAGGGGGGACAAAAATGATCCTGCTAACTACAGACCTGTTAGCCTTATAGACATAACATAAAAAAAATCTTCAGGCATTTGCTGGGAAGATTAGAGAATTGGATGAAGGAGAATGATATCCTCTCACCCCTCCAGGCTGGTTTTAGAGAAAACACAGATACATTTGATCAGTTATTCAGGCTTCTAATAATTTTATGGGCGTATGTGGTGATAAAAAAAAACATGTATAGTTTTGTATTCGTGAAAAATGTGGGCAGTTCCAGAGCAGTTAGGTGTTCCAAACTACCTTTTACAAATGATTATTAGGCTTAACCAGGAGAATTAAGCCTGTATAAGATGGGGATGAAATAGTGAGCTCACAGAATGCATTAACGTGGACAGACGGGTGAGGCAAGGGCATGTCTTGGCCCCAATCCTGTTCACCTTATACATTAATGGGCTAGTAGAGTCATTGCATAATTGTAATGGGGGCAATCTCATGATTGCTTATAGCCCAGTTGCATCTTTAATGTTTGCGGATGATTCACTACTTATATTTAGAACACTGAAGGGGTTCTAAAACATATTGAACAGATTTTCAGCTGCATGTGAAGAACTTGGTTTAGAAGTTAACGTCAATAAGACAACATTTATGGTGTTCAATCCACATAAATCGTTTACAGGTAAGGTGAAGCTAGGTGATACCTTCTTGGAACAAGTTACAGAATGTATTTATTTAAGGGTAGGGTTCACTAACACATTAGCTTGGACTCCAAACATCTCTAATTGCCAGCTTACCCTTCAGCATATTAGCTCCGCTTTGCTGAAAAGGTTGAAAGTTTGTACATATAGGCCAGCTGCCCCTATCATTGATATCTACCAGGGAAGGGGGGTAGGTGCTGCACTATATGGTGCAGAGATCTGGGGTTCTAGGAATGTAAGGGTGATTGAAAAAACTGAGAACATTTTTATGAGATCGATTTTGGGTCTACCTTGAAATGGGCCCTTAACCTCACTACATTTCGATCTTGGTCTCCAAAATATCATGCATGTAACAGCATTCAGACCTCTAACGTATTGGATGGGAGTCTGGCACAACAGCTCTCCAATTCCCATGACAGAATCATTTTTCAAAGTAATGGCACTCTACAGCAAAGGAACCATCCCTTGGTTAAAATTTAGTAAAACATGGCTATATAGTCTTGCCATGTGTGAATTGTGGACTAATCCTCATTGCATTATTAAAAATACCTTGGTGTCCCTTAAGAAGAGTTATTGGCTCCATGTTCATGGCCTGTGATTGAACCATAGCACAGTGGGGGATCTAACAGGTAGGTTTTTGGATTTCAAAGACAATTTGTGAGGAGTTCAGGAAGCAGATCAAACCTGTTCAGGCACAATAGTTATACCTACAATTTACATATGGTATTTTACCACTTATTGTTTCCATTGCAGATGGAACCGGCCAAAATATCTTACCCTTTCGTCTATTCTGCCAAAATAGCCCTGAAACAGAGGAGCACTTTCTATTCCTCTGCCCTAGATATGTTGTGAATAGGAGATCCAGGCTAGTTCTGATTTGCCATATTTTGCTGGTAAGACAAATGAGGCCTACTATTAGAATTCTCAGAAGTGGTACCACTGCATGGCCGATTTTTGCTTTATCTAGATACTTGTTACACGTACGGCAACTAATATGTAAGTATATGCCATCTGCAGCCCTTCTGAATGATATCTGAAAAAGTAGCTCAGGTTCTCGAAATCAGTTGTAAAGGGAGCGGGGGGGGGGGGGTAATTTCTACTCATTCCTTATCCTTCTCTTTTTTTAATTACTTTTTCATTTTCAATTCTCTTACGTGATTTTTATATAGTTATAGTGAACTATTGAATACTGCATGCTAGTTTTAGTAAGTAATGTAATATGTATTATCAAAATTAGAACAAATTTTAAGTATGGACATTTACCAATGTGAGTAGGTTTCCTTTACCTTTCCAAACTTTTATTTTATTTGTTTAAATGCCAAAAATGAATATACTGTCTTTATTTTTTTCATGTGCTTTTAAGGTTTTTACTTTGTACCGAATAAAGACTATTCTCTCTCTCTCTCTCTCTCTCTCTCTCTATATATATATATATATATATATATATATATATATATATATATATATATATATATATAAAGAAGAAATGTCCTGACAAGCGTGTTGTGGCGCACTTATTTCTCCGGTGGTGCTGGTTGAAGGCAGGACGTCTGTATTTCAAAAGAAGGGATTTCTCTTTCTGCTTTGTCAAGAGAAAAAACCGCACTCCGTCGTTGTGCAAATAATAATTGAACTTTTATTCCATCAGTGAGATTACAAACAAACAAGACAGGAATCCCCTGACGCTTTTCGGTCACAGAAGACCTTGTTCACAGGTGTTTCCTGTGTGCTGATTTAGCGCTTTAAATAAACCACCTAGACTCAACAGAAAAAATACTACTAAAATTGCACCAAAATATCAACAAATGCTCCTTAACATCACAAAATATATATACTTTAGCAAAAAAGCACCAGATCTTTTTTTACTAATATCCTTCAACCATCAATACTATTGTTACAAAAATCCGAGATGTTTATCTCCTAAATTCCACATTTGCTATGTCTTCTAGTAGATGTAGTTTATAACATCTCCTCAAATAAATTAATTTTTTAATGTATATTATTTAAGGTTTTGTTTCTAAAGTTGATTGAAAGACAATATTAGAACAGTTCTCGAGGTGTTTTAACATACTGCGTGGAGCCTCATTAATTTTTAATTAGTATTAAAATAAGGATCATATTCATTTATTGCCTATAATGGAACAATCCCCAAAGATTTTTATTTTAACAATGGCCCTCACTAAATCCTGCACCTCTGATGTCAGTATATCTTGATGTTATTACTGCAATGAACTTCTATTTTTGGTGCCAAAAATAGATATGTATCCATCTTAATGATAACTAAGAAAAACAGAGAGAGTAGGTGAGAAAAAACAAGGGTCATCAGAGGTGCAGCATTTAGTGAGGGCCATTGTTAAAATAAAAATCTTTGGGGATCTTTGGGGATTGTGCCATTATAGGCAATAAATGAATATGATCCTTATTTGAATACTAATTAAAAATTAATGAGGCTCCACGCAGTATGTTAAAACACCTCAAGAACTGTTCTAATATTGTCTTTCAATCAACTTTAGAAACAAGTTACTGTCACCCAAAATATCTTACCGTCCTTTTCAACTTTGTCAACAGTTCGTATAGATTGAGCTTTTAGTTGTAATTGACTCACAGAGGTTTCTCAATGTCACTCAGATACTCAACAGATTCTATGCCAATCCTGGTGAGGTATGTCCACTCAGGACCTGAATACTTGTGATACATCTTCCTCTACCTTCCAGATATTTTAGAGTCCATCAAGTCTAGACACTCATCATCAGTATCTTGTTGTTCTGGATGTTCTTGTTCCTGTACATCACTTATTGTCTCTGGTCTCCTAATGGCTGTCAACAGTCTGTTATGTCTGGTCATGGTCTTTGGCCAACCTTTTTCCGTAGATGCCCGATTCCTCAATGTAATTGTTATTTCTCGCTCAGATGGAGCTCATTTGTTTTCAAAAGTGGAACGTTCTCTGAAAACACTACTCTCTGACTCTGAAGCACTTGTTTCCACCAGATTTGATTGACCTTTCTATGAATTCCCACTGTCTCTGTGAATGCATAATTTCAATCTAGAGTCTGGCGTGTCGTCACAACTCTGAGAGAGGTACTATCGTTCTGATCTCACTGCTGTTGCTGTTCTGCTATGGAAGACTAAGAGTTTTTAGACTGGCCTTCTTTTTCCTCCTCAGATGTTTCAGAAACTTCAAACTCAAGGAGTAAGATGATGTTGGCTCCGCTTCTTCCCCTGCTCAACTCAACCTCTTGGTATTGGAGGCATGTATAGAGTTTAGCAGACTGGCAGACTTCACAGCAGTGTTGGTAAACAAGTTCACTTGGTATGGGCTTCTCCAATATTCCTCCAAGCACAACTTGCAAACTTGCTTCTTCAAGTGAACCCAATCACCAGGGCTCAGGTTATATCATGGGGTTTCTTGCCCAGATGGAGTTGCATCATTGACCTGGTGAGAGTTAGACTGTAAAATATCAGCCAATCCTTTGCAGTATTCGAGAACCAGATCAGCTGTGATATCCATAAGGGAATCAGCCGGAACAGAGGAAATTCTCATAGCTCTCTTCATCAGCACTTCATGAAAAAGATAGTCTGGTTCACGTGCATGGCACGCTTCAAATACTCATTAGAACCAGGGTAAGTGATCAAGTCATTTGAGAGATGTTGAAGCACAGGTTTTGGCCTGTTTCACCCTAATCGTCCCATTTACTTTCTCCACTATATCTGAAGCTTCTGGTCTATTGCCACAATGGAATCTTTGGTCAACCCATAACGTTGCACATAGGGCAGCATTACTTCATTCCTAAAGTGGCTTCCTTGATCTGATTCAAGGTGAACTGGAATTCCGAATCGTGGCATCAAATTCCAGAGTAGAAGTTTAGCAACTGTCAGGCTGCCATATCTCCTGGTGGGATATTCCCCCACCCACCAAGAGACTATGCATACAATGACTAGGATATGCCTCCTCTTATTACATTGGGGCATCTCCACAAAATCAATCTGGAGAGAGTTGAGGGAGCCATCAGACTTCCCTGTGTGACTTATGGTCACTACAACCTTCTTGTCCATGTTTTGCTTTTGACAAATCACACAACTCTGGCACAGATTCTCTGCCATTGCATGGAAGTGTTGATTACGCCAATGTTGGTTGAATCCTGCCCTTTCCCATTTGCTGCAATACCCTCAACTCAGTAATAGTTTGTTCAGTGTTCAATAGCATGTTTGAAACAGTTTCACCCTCAGTGTTACATGACTCATCTATATGAAAGGTGCTGGCCTCAAGAGAGCAGTATCGAGCAATCTCACCCACATAGAGGCTGCCTCTAGTGACAAGTCATCACCACTCTTGTGCGCACCACACTTTATCATGGCAATCTCTTTCTGCAACTGAAGGGAATCCAAAAAACTTGAGACATACAATCCGTTCTTGATATAGGACCTAGCAGAGGTCATAAATCCTCTCTGCGACCACAATTGACCACAGTTGTGCACAACTCTGAATTCCTACTAGCTGTTTGTATAAATGGTAACTCGTGAGCCTTCTAAAGTGCAACAGGCTCTAATAAAGGCAATCAGTTCAGCTACTTGTGCAGAGCTTACATGACACAGGTGGGATGCTTCCTCGGCCCCAATCAAGGTACAAACGATATATGCAACTCTCCATTCTCCGTGTCTGTATCTCAATCAAGAACCATCAATAAATGTGGTGTCAGATTCAGGAAGGTTGACATCCAGTATCTTTGTTCTCAGCTTTGTGCATAACAAGGTGACACTTATACAATTATGGGCGAACTTACCTTCCTTGCCTTCATCTGTGTTGGGCAATAAAGAAGCAGACTTTCGGGCATTACACCTTGTTAAGGATACATTGTCTGCAGCCAGAATAGTTCTATCATAGCATTTAAGCAGTTGTTGGTCAAATGCTGTGTGCAAGTCATGAGAATCTCAATGGAATGGGGCACCATAACAATGAGCGGTGACCCATTCCAATTCCTTCCATTTGCTGAATGCTTAGACTGACAACTGCAACTGCTTTGAGACAACCAGGTAATACTGTGACTACTAGATCGAGGGTTGCTAAAAAGAAGGCCTCTGGTCATCTGGCCTCTCCATGGGTCTGTGTCAACACAGACAAAGCACACTGATCATGCTCATGGCAAAAGAGTATGAGCTCCTTGGTGTAGTCTGGCATTCCGAGAGCAGGTGCACTGCAAAAAAATGTTTGAGCTCCTGGGAGGCTCCCATGCTCTTATAATCCCTTGGTACTAGGTCATTGGCATCAGTATGCATCAGCCTCAGTAAGGGCTTTGCCATAAGAGAATAATTTGGGATCCATTGTAAACAATAGCCAGCCATTCCCAAAAATGTTTGCACTTCTCTCTATGTGATCGGGACTTCCATTTTAAGAATACTCTTGATGCGCTCATGGGACACTCTTCTGTCTCCCTTCTCAATTTGATGTCCCAGATACTTAAATTCTTTTTGTAACTTTTCGGGGGGAAGTTTATGCCCATTCACTGCAAGATGATTGAGCAGGGTGATGGTGTCTTACCTACAAGCTTATTTTATCATTGATGCAATGAGTAGGTCATTGATGTACCTGACTAAGGTTGAATTGCATGGTAAATTAAAGGTCTCTTAATTTTCTTGAGTATCTGATTGAAATATGAGAGTCTCTCTGTGTACCCCTGCGACACCACACAAGAGTTTTATTTCAAAATCTCAAATTGATGATATTGTCTCTCTTCGTGAAGGGGAATGGAAAAGAATGACTGACCCAGGAAAATGACCATTCCACTGCTGGAGGAATTTGGAATAGGATTACAGCAGAATTCGGTACAACGAGATAATATGGAACAAGTATTCCATTTAGTTTTCTTAAATCTTGGACTACCCTCCACTTTTTATTCACTTTTTGCAAGGCCATAATTGGAGAATTGACTGGACTCCCAATGACCTCCTTTGGAATGCTCTGTTGTAGCATATTTTCAATGGTAGGTATTAATTTTTCAAAGGCTTCTGGGGTGAAATTTGTAAAGATATGTTTCAGGGAACACTGCTCCAGGCCAAAGAGTTATCTTTAGGGCCTTAGCACCCTTAATCATCCCAATCTACCTTTCTGTGAAATCCTATATATCAACTCTTACTGCCTCCTTTAGATCTGAATGTAAATCTTCTTTAGAAGAAACCAAGTATAGTCTTACTATAGATTCCGGTGGCTGCAATTTGAACTCATTATCAGCTGCTTCATTTTCTGACCTCACTCCATCTGGTGCACAATATATGACACAATTCAGCTTGCACAGTATGTCACTCCCCAGCAAATTCACAGGACTTGAATCATATATAACAAACTGGTGATGATCTTTGATGGCCTCTATTTTAACTGGGGCCGGGCCTGTAACCAGGTTTTCAAGCTGCTCATTTGTGATGCCAATAATTTGCTCTTCGTTGTTCTAACAGTTGAACAATTGGCTCCTGTATCTATTATAAAAGATATGGCATGTCCATTAACCTCTCACTATACCTATGGGCCACTCCGATCCACTTCTTTTTCTTTCTCATTTGCATCTTTCTGCTTTTAAAAAAAAAAAGGATTTCTCATTCTATCAATATTGTCAATCATTCCTTGTTCTAATCACATGCACTCTCCACTCTGCTGAGTTCATAATTGGTCTGTCAATACCAGCACGTCTCAGTCAGAGCTCAACCAATCGCAGTGCAGCTTCAGCATTCATCAGCTAATCCCTGCTCAACACCCTATCATGTAAGGATCCATATAGGGGGCAGCTGCTCCTGAATTCTTCTCACCTTTCTTACCGTTAACGTTTGACTACTTCTTCTAAAGAGAAATCTCTACGATACAGAGAATGCTATCTACTTTCACACAACTCTCATACCCTGTTTGCTCACTCCTGTGCACTAAGGAATGAACAACTACCAAGCTTGTTTAATACATTCACACAACAGAGATGCAATGTCCCCATCCTGGTGTGACTGATCGCACCTCACAGTGCATCTGAGCTTAGTAGACAATTTCGACAACTCAACAATTCTAACTGAGGTACCTCTCTACACCGGGCCAAATATTCAGAAACATACCAGGGTAAGATCCTCACATCCAAGGGGGATGGAGGAAAGCGAGTGACGCTGGTGCAACAGGAGAACACAACCAGTGTGGGGATGAAATGTCTCAGGTCCAAGGGGTCCAGTCCACGTCAGTGTGCTCCTGCTTCCACTCCTGCAACCAGGTCTTGGCCCTGAACACCATCAGGTATCCCATCCTGTTCCTTGGGTCCTGACTCCATCTCCCCCTCGGGATGCTCCCAGCTTTCCAATACGTCTATCCAGAGAATGGCTATTGGACATCTGCGCACGCCACACGCTTCTTCCCGCAGCAAGAACCTTTCTCAGCCCTAGCCCAAGTTGTAACATTGCTCAACCAGGTCTCCAAAACAGGTCCCACTGCAGACTTCCATGCCACTGCAATGCGCCTCTTGGCTAGTATAAGGGCTAGGTCTTAGAACCTAGGGACCACTTTACATGTTTTGGGTCTGGGGAACTCCCATAATAGGCAAGTCTCAATCATGCACCAGAGTTTGCGATCTAGTGTAGTATATAAGCTGAGGTCCACCACATTCCAGAACTGTTGTAAAGTGGGGCAACTCCAAGTCATGTGCAAGATGCCTGCATTGAGTGGTAACACCCAGGACATTTGTGTGGTTCCCCTTAGTAAATGACCTGGAGTCTATGAAAATGACCTGGAGTTTATGAAATTTCAGGTAGGTCTTGTGGACGGAGCTGAACTGAATATATTTCAGTCTTGTATTTCTGGAGACTTTCTTGGGGTAGGCTAATATCCTACTCCACTTCAGATCCGAGAGATCATGACCCAACATCACGTCCTACCTTTTCCTGGGCGTGCCAGAGGTCTATGCACCATTTTATTCAGGCACTGTTGAATCACGTTGCTAGGAGCCATGCTGACCCCAAAGTCAGCAGAAGCTGAAGCAACACATGGCCCCTGGTTCTTCCCGACCACTGACCCATAGGGCTGCAAAGGTCCACACCAGGGCTTAATAGGTCAGAAATTGTCTCAAGGGCAAAGCGTACCGAGTCGACAGCTCCTCCAAGGGAAACTAAGTGCCTAGATGGTAAGTCACCAACTGACATCAGCCTAGTCCGCGTTCAATCAGACATCTTCAGATCTGTGAAACCGGCAATGGGATCTCTTTGTGGCAGTCCCATCAACGCAGGGCTGGGGCATAAAGGGGCATGTTTCTAGTCCTCACTACGCAGCGTCACCAAAATGTTAGGGCCACTGTCAACAGAGGGCCTGGTTATGGAATAACCACTGCTGGTTGGAGCCCTCTTGTCAGGAGTAATCCCTGTTGGGGTGCTAGTCATATAGGGCCAAATTCACAACAGTGGCCTCGTCAAGCCATCGGAATAACTGCAGCTGCACCACCAGGAAGAACAGCTTAAAGTCAGGGACCCCTAGTCCCACTTCAGGTGCACCTCCAGCGGCCCAAGGAGCCACTAGGACCGATCCTGATCTCTAAGCTTCCAGTTAGTCCTACACCATTTTGGGTCAAGCAATATTTTCAGTTAGGTCAGTAACATTAGAGAGCACTGGAGCCCTTTTTCTCGTAGCACCCTCTTCACTTCCAAGAAGGAGGCCCTCTTGGCTTGCACTGCTGTGATGAAGTCATACTTTCTCATTATCAACGTTGTAAGGGCCAACACTCATGCCTTTTTCAGTAACACATCTCTGTCTCTAAAGTGAAGTAACCAGGCCACCACTGGCCGGGGCAGGCGGCCTGGTGCCAGTGGGTGAGTGGGGACTCTATGGGAATGTTCCAGGGTGAAGAAGGACGACAGCTGGTTCGGAGCTGATGTAGGAACATTCTAAATTGCGACCAGCAAATTGCGAGTCGCAATTCAGAATGTTGGATGGTGTCCCTGACACCATCTGCGATTCTCAAGTGGGTCGCAAAGGCCCACCTCATGAATATTCATGAGGTGGGATGCAATTTGCAACCCCCTTGTGAATGGCGGCCCTCACAGGGATGGTGGCCTGCTGCAGAGAGCAGACCACCATGTCTGTGACTGCTTTTTAATAAAGCAGTTTTTTTTTTTGTAATGCAGCCTGTTTTCCTTAAAGGAAAACGAGATGCATTACAAAAACAAAAAATTAAACGTTTTCATTTCATTTTGTCAGAGCAGGCAGTGGTCCATGCTGCCTGCTCTGAAAAAATGTTTGCAGTGCCATTTTCAATGGGGAAGGGGTCCCTTAGGACCCCTTCCCTTTCGCGAATGGGTTACCACCCATTTTAAAAGGAGCAAACTGCGATTGGTTTGCAACCGTGTTTGCGGACACAAAGCAATCCTGCATTGCACTGCGACTCGCAATTAGGAAGGGAACACCCCTTCCTATTTGAGACTCGCAATTCTGTTTTGCGATTCGGTAACCAGGTTACCAAAACGAGGTTTGTGCATTGCAAAGTGCTTTTTGCACATCGCAAACAGCGAAATTCGCTGTTTGCGACGTGCAAAAAGCTTTGTACATCTGGCCCTAAGTCCCTGCGTTCTGTTTCTTTGGGGAGCCCCACAATATGAACATTGTTCCTACAGTTGCAGCCCTCCGAATCTTCTGTATGATGTTCCAGGGTGTGCACCCTGAAGCTCAGGTTCATTGCTTGCCTAGTCAGTGCTAGCTGGTCTGCGCGCAGTTTCCTAACCACCGTCTCCACTTCTGTCACTCTATAGGCCCAGGCCCACTTAGACCGCGCTGATATCTTGTTTGAGGGTTGTTTTAGTATCGGCAATAGTAGTGAAGATTCTGTCTAGTTGAAGCTGTAAGGGGGGGTCGGACAGGCCTGGTGCCATCCATATCCACCGACAGAGGCTGAGAGGAGTCTCCCACCACTGCCTGCACACCTGACAGTTTAGGCTTTGGTTTCCCTGGGGTCATGAAGAGGGTTTCTATGGGCAACGAGGGTGCAGTAAAAGGGACAGGTAGTACAGAGACAGAGGCCCCATGAGGCCACTCACAACATGCCACTACAGCATCCAGGAGGCCATGAGGTGTTGTTACCATAGGACATTTCTATTGATACCAGGGCTGCACCCAGCAGGATAAGGACCAGTTCCTAATGGCCAAGGTGGTGTTGAACCTTGTCTGGGCAATGAGCAATCCAGAGATCCAGGCTCACAGTGCTGTTCAGTCGTGTAAGGCACAAGCACTAGGCATTTCTCCGGGTAGGCAGACAGATGCAAGCTCCCGGCAGGGTGTCCAGTAGAAGCCGTACAGCAGCACAAATCACTGGTGGTCCACCAAGGCCCCAGCTATGGAATGTTCTGGCAGCAAGGGGTGTGCAGGGGCAGCGTGTGGGTACCGGTGGCATATAATGCCTCTGTCCAAGGTCCCCACTCCTTCTATGGGGACAGGGCACCATGAGTTCTATGTGCCAGATTCCCTGCATGGTCTCCCACAAGATGGCTGTTTGCGCCTTGCTCCCCAGATTGTTCCCCTCAGGGCACACCTGCAGGGTAATAGGGGCTGTGGGCAGAGTGGTCCACAGTCCCAGCCTGTCCCCTGGCCTCCTGAGAGAAGGTGGCAAGCGCCAATATGTGCCCTGCATCTGCTGACTCAAACTGTTTGAGTCCCCCAGGCTGGGCCTGCTTTAGCCACTGTCCTCACTTCTATAGGTCGGTGTCACTGCCAACACTCTCCACGAGAGAAATTATTCTCTGGTAGACAGATATTCCCAAAAACAGGGCACCCAAGTGGTGGGCCTCCAACTGCAGGGGGTGCTGTGGAGTCCAGCTGCAGCTATGTTCTGTGGCTGGGGCGAACAATCACCCTATTGAAGGCCGCCCCAGAATGATGGCGGGCAGCACAGAATCAGCGAATGCTTCTCAGCCCCGTGTCAGGGTCACTGTAGGATTTCAGGTCAGATTTACGTGGCCCAGGCCCCAAGCTCTCAGCCTCTCTCAGCAGCAGCAGCAGCTCTGAGGCGGGTCATGCACATACTGATGTGTTCTCTGGGCCCCCGCCTACTGCCTGAGTCAGTGTTAAGGGCAACAGCCTGTGCCCATCTCATCCACAGGCTGGACGGCTGTCAGGTGGTGCCACAAGTGTCCCTGCCAGCTGGGGCCAGCCATCATTCAGCAGCCTCAAGGTGAACTTTCAGACAGGCATCATCCTCAGGAGTGGTGTTATTCATCAAGGGTTCTGTAGACAGCCGCCCCAATCATCGGTATGGGCATTGGCTCAACGTGGTCCTCGGAACAGGCTGAGCAGCCACCTAGCCACTACTCAGAGTTCCCAGGGGGCTGAAAAAGCACCTCTCTACCCAGGGGCTGGATTCTTGGGGTGCGAATCCCAGCCCCTATATATTCCTGCGGTCAGATGGGCAGCTGAGCCACCATGGAACAGGATAAAGACAGGGCCGGAGCGGAGCGAAAAGATTAGGCATACCACCATCTTTGGCAGACAAGCCACGCCCTGAGTGACGAGTTATAGTTAGTGTTGTCTGGTTAGCAAGCTGAAAAGAGTGTGTAATGAGGTACCCTACTTATAATAATTTGAAGGTGGTGGATAAATTGTACATGAAACTTATAATTAGAACTTTAGAATTGTTTAAGTTTGTGTAGTTTAACCTTGGTTTGTATAGGGAAAATAAGTTTTCCTAACTATAAGCTTTACATTTTTTTCATTTAAGTTCAATGTTTTTTTTTTTTTTCTTCATAAAAATGTGTTTAAATCGTAGAACACTGTGTTACAAGTGAAGAGTTGTTATGTGGAATGTCGTACAGTGGAGGAGTGTTTGTAAAATCTATTGTCATAGATTGAAGTATTGTAGATTGGAATCGAGTGGAGTAGAGAAGAGTGTAGTAGTGTATCATACAGTGTAGTAAGATGTTAGATTTTGTAGTGGCATGGTGTCCTGCATAAAGGAGTCAATTATCGTAGACTGGTGCAGCGAGTTGGACAGTGGAATGGCAGGTTGAACATTAGAATATGGTGTCATAGACTGTTATAGAATAGAGTAAACTGTTTTAGAGTGGAGTAGGGTGAAGTAGAGTGCCATAGCGTTGAGTATCATGAACTGGAGTGTCATAGAACACAGTGGAGGAGAGGGTCGTAGAGTGGAGTGCCATGTCATATAGTGGAGTGACATATCGTATAGAGAAATTGGGTGGCGTTTTGTCGAGTGTCATACAATTTAATACAGTGACCTGCAGTGGACACACATAGAGTGGAGTAGAGTGGCACAGAGTACAAAACAGTGTTGTAGAGTGGAGTGGCTACAGTGGATTAGAGTATCGGACAGTGGAGTGGCATAGAATGGAGTTTATACAGTGGCATGGAGTGGGATAAAGTGTAGTAGAATGGAGTATAGTGGAGTGGAGTACAGTGGAGTAGGGTACTGTAGAGTGGAGTAAAGTGTCATAGAGTGGAGTGGTGTGTTGTAGACTAAAGTGGCATGGAGTGCAGTAGATTGGAGTGACAAAGAATACAGTTAAGTGTCATAAATTGGAGTACTGTGCTGTACAGTAGAGTGTATTGGGGCGTTTTGGAAAACGATGTAGACTACAATAGAGTGCCATGCAGTCTAGATGATTTTTGTTGAGTGGAGAAGTATACAGTACAGTACAGTACACTGTTGTACAGTGTGGTACAGTTGTGTAATGGAGTACAGTGGCACTGAGCGGGCTAGAGGGAAAACAGCCATTACAATGTGGTCATTACCACATATGACCATTGCCACAAAGCCATTACCACAGATAGGGCTTTACCAAGCATGCCCTTACAATGCATGCCTTTACCACGAATATACATTTACCTTGCATGCCTTTAGAACAAATTTCGCTCTAGAGGCATGAATGGTAAAGGCATGTGCATGGTAGAGGTTTTAAAGGTAAGTGTTAGTTTTTTTTATTTTGTAAAGGCAAAGTGCTTGTTTTGGAAAAAGCCCTCGGGTGGGCCAGGTCCCTGGTGCATTATTTAAAAAATGGAGGGGGCACATGGACCACCACTTCCCCGGGGCTTCAATTAATAAGTATGCGGGGGGTCGCATGGCCCTCCCGCGTCCCAGGGACCACCACCTTCCCGCAACAAAAGGGTTCTATTTAAGGGGGAGGCCCATACTGCCTCCCTCCAAGCCCCAAAGACCGCCACCTCTCTGGGCTGTATATATGTAATTTATGCAGGGGGGACTGCCAACTCCTTTGGGAAATTCATTGCACAATAGGGGAAGCTGCGTGCCCCCCCGCAGCCCCGAGGACCGCCACCTCCCTGGGGCTGAAATACAATGATAAATGGGCCAATACCTCACAGGCAAAGTTTAAGGTTGGGGTCATCCTTCAAGGAGCCAATAATGGCCCTGGGGACCGCCACCCCTCCCCCAGGGTTGGCTCCTTCTATGTCCCAGGGCACGCACTCCCAGGACATAGCTGTTTTCTCTGACTTGGGGGGAGCTTTGACAGTTCCTGCCAAGGCAAACACAACACCGCTCCCAGCAAGAGAGAACTGTCAAACAGCTCTCACTTGCTGGAAGTGGAGGTTTCCTTTGTTTCTGCCGGCAGGGACCAGAGGAAGCTATTGCTCTCACAGACAATGAGCTGATTGTTTAGCAGCTCCCTGTCTGTGACAGCAATACTGGCTCTGGAAGGAGGTTGAGAGCTGGCTGGGACCGCAGGGGCCTTCAGGCTCCCCGCGGTCTCCAATGGTGCTGACTGGGTGCCCTGGGAAGCACCCAGATGACATGGCTAGGTCCCAGGGGATGGGGTCTCCAGGGCCAAAATCATCCCAGGGATGGGTTCCCCGGGGCTGAAACCAGCCCGTGGAGAGGGGGAGTGTGGCCTCCATCACCCCACCAAAAAATATGCTTAAACCAGGCCCCAGGGAATGGGTTCCCCACGGCTGAAGTCGGCCAGGGAGGGGGGCCATGCAGCCCGCCTCCTCCATTTAATGAAGGTCGAGCCCCGGAGAATGGGTCCCTAGGGTGGAGATCAGACCGAGGAATTGCAGTGGATCTCTGGGGATAGGATCTCTGGGGATGAAATCAGTCCAGGGAGGGGGGCCACACAGCCCCCTCCTGCACACTGGCCATTAACCCAATGAGGTAGCACTTACTAACTAACTAGTAGAAAGTACTCCAGTTGGATAGACAATTTGTGAAAAACTGAATTTGTGACAATTTGTTGGATAAATGAGCAGGTGAAATTCCATTCTGGCCATGATGCTCATTTTACAGAAATTAAACCTCAACAGGAAGCACTTACAAATGTAAACGTAGAAGGAGCCCCAGTTGAAGCTCCAGTTCTGGAAAGAACAAAGGTTTCTAACTCCTGGGGTTGGTGAAGGCAAAGTAAGTATGCTTACTTTGTGATTCCGTATTGAAAAATTATCTGAAATCCTTTGTGGAGGTGTATGCATCTTTCATGTATTGGATCACAATCAGATACTCTCACACCCACAATGACCCTCTCACACCAACTCTAACACCCAGACAGACACTCTCACAACTACTCTCACACCCAGAGACACCCTCTGACACCTATTCTCACACCCCCCTACTATAATCAAGCAATTATGCCCCAGAGAGGCGGTGGTCCCCGGGGTGTGGCTCACTATATGCTATTGAATATAAGCCCAGGGAGGTGGCGGTCCCCAGGGCATAAATAAGCCCCATGTGTCATCCTCCTTTTTATATGCCTCTGGGACCTGGCCCACCCGGGTACTATATTAAAACAAGCACAGCAAAAAAAAAAGAGCTAAGGGGTCAGAGTACCCCTACTTTGGCCCCTTTTCTTGTTTTTTATACTTTTTTCAGCAGGGTCCCAAGATGGCAGGCAACACTTCTTTATTGAAGTGTTGTTATCCAATCATATTTCAACACGAGATTGGGCGGGTCCGCTGAGCCTTTGCGTCCCTTTGTTTAGACAGAAATATGAATTTTCTTTAATACCTCAAAAACTAGTGAATGGATTTGCACCAAATAACACAAAGGGCACTTTGTGGACCACGAGCTACCTTTCTTCCAAATTTGCTGTAATTCAATCCAGCAGTTCAGGCTGTATTCCTGTTCAAAATCCCTGTGGGAATTAACATAGGAAAAACATGTTTTTAACCCCCCCTTCCTTTTTCTCGGACCCCGCTTGATGAATCACCCCAAAACTTTCCAGACTAGTTGAAGTGAGCGTCAAAGTTTTTGGGGAATATTTGGTGAAGATTCATCAACCGTGCCCCCCCCAGGGACTGCCACCTCTCCGGGGCAAGCATAGAATGAAATGCGGGGGCCATGCGCTCCCCCACAGCCCTGGGGCTTTCTTTGAATGGAATGCGAGGAGGACGTGTGCCCCGCCAGCATCCCGGGGGACAGACAACTCCCTGGGGCAAACGTAGAATGAAATGCTGGGGGCTACATTACCCCTCCACAGCCCTGGGGACCGCCTCCTCCCCGGGGCTGAATTTAAAGAAGATAGGGAATCCATTGTAGACCCCCAGTTCTAGGGACCACCACATCTAATGTTGCAGGGGGGCCATACAGCTCCCCTTCTGGAGCCAATATTGGCCTCCCAGGGCGAGCTCCTGTTATGCCCCGGGGTGCCCACTCCGGGACATAGCTGTTTGCTCTGACTTGGCGGGAGCTTTGACAGTTCCTGCCAAGTCAGTGCAAACACTCTGGTTCCAGCAAGTGAGAGCTGTCAAACAAAAAGGATCTTGTACATGGAAAGTTTGGGGGTGATCAGAGACAGTGGGGGGCTGAGAAAAGGGGGGGGGGTGAAAAACGTATGTTTCCCATTTTTAATCCCATAAATTGTATACATTTTCCTGGGGATGTGGTGAGGGCCGCATGGGCCCCTGCTTAGTTACTACTCTATTGCCCCAGCGAGGTGGTGGTCCCTGGGGCCCACAACGGACTTCCTGCATTATTTTACTTTAGCCCCAGGAAGTTGGTGGTCTCCGGGCCTGAGGGGGGGCCATGCATGCCCCCACATTCATTTAAGATCTTTTGCCCTGAGAAGGTGGCAGTCCTGGGGGTGCGGAATCTGTGTCACCGCTGAAGGCAACCACTAAAGTAGAAGGCAGTACCAAACACATGTGGCAGGCCCCTAGTTCCATTGACTGCAATATACCGGATAAAGGGCGAATGGAGAAGTGCCTCTCCCTTTTAGTCACATCACGTTGGGGGGAGGGCCTCCGCTACTCTTTCTCTATTTGTCTGGGGGGCATATGCTTCCTGCATCTAATGCTTGGATTACCATAGGCCAATGGGCCCTCTGTTTATTGACTCAATGGCGGTGGAGGGGCCTTCACAATGGTAGGGCTTCTGCCTGCCCTTGGTGGCTTGCCTGAGCGGGTTGGGACCTGGAGACTGAAAACCCAGATTTGGAGGCGATATGGCAGGATCCACCTAGCAGGTTGGGAAATTGTGGAGGTTGCCGAGACAGGAAAAGTTGTACTTGCACTGTGAGCCCAGGGGCCCTCCTTCCACCATGACTGCCTTTGGGAATGCTACTGTGTGGGGGGCACAGGTGGGAACATTGAACTGCCGTGTAGAGGGCCTCACTTTCATCCTTTTGCACCTATTGCCTGACTGGGAAAGATAAACAGAAACTGCAATGGGAAAATAGACCAATACAAGGACAACATTGGACCAGCAGACTCTATAGAACTTCTATAGGTGCAGGGACACGCACCCAACATCTGAACCTACAACGTCCATCCTACAAGCGATACAGGTATCAAAATCCTCCCTACAGGTGAAATTGTCTAACTCATTCTGAATCTTTCATTATTGTGACAAGATGCGCACAATGTGGTAGATACAGCTACAAAGGAAAAGGGCAGAATAGGGGAGGCAGAAGCCTCAATTGCAAAAGTTGCAACCCTGCCCCAGACTGTCCCACAATTGAAAGAGTGAGCAGGGGCCATTGAAAGGTGATGAAGATATAATAGAGAAGGGTGTGCTCTGGACTTGAGGTGATCAAGGTGATCTGAGGATACCAGAGGGAACAGAGTGCACCTCACCTGCTTTTGTTATTACCACTTGGCTTGAGTTCTGGGTACAGTCAGAGGATATATCCCATTGCTTTATAATTGAGCGGATCTTCAGATCTCTAGCCCAAAGCCAACCTCTGGGGGGCACCATCACATTCAATAATTGCTGGTATATTTAACTTTGTGGACAGGGATGCTGTGCTGTGCCAGAAAAATGAACCAACTGCAATGTGGAAACGCAACAGTCATGATTTTCCGAGACGATACAATAAACGTTCAAAATAATGCTGCTTCTTCTTCTAGGTGAAGCAAAAGCTGAGAGCAGTGAATATTAAGTATATTTTGCTGTTCTCAGCCAGGCTAAAGTGATACATAAAGATAAATGTCTCTTGACACATGAAAGTGCATGGGATTAGGTGAGAAAGAAAACTGAACTATCAGAAACTGGCACATCAAGAGAGGGTGCAGCAAGTGCATTGACCTGGAGGTCATTCAAATGCTAGTCTCCAACTGACAGACATCGACACCACACCGATGTTTATGGGTGCATTGCCTGTTGTCTAGGAGGTGGGAGGCTTGGTAGAGATTTCACCCCTCACTGATGACACTGGTGCATTGTCCTTCACCCCCTTTGTGTCACCCCTGGCAGGGAACCATAGTGTTGATATCAGTTCTCAATGTGGTTTAAAGGGTTACATCTTAGACTAAATTTCCAGGATCCCAATTTATTCTACATTGGATTATTAGTAGTTGTCCTTCTTTATTTGTTGTTAAATATGTTCAATTTTGGGTGACAGATACTTCCGTGGGAATTCGGGGGGTCTTTTTCCCAGGAGGGTCCCATCAATATTGTAGCACAGGACATTGACACATTAATTCGTCATGCCATATGACTGCCACTGCATATAGGGCAAAACATGATGGGTACAACATACCATCTGGGACCATCAATGGCCTTCACAAATGGACTAAAAGGGGAGTGGTCATGCTGTTCATTAAACGCCATTCCCCACATGTTCTACTGTTGCAAAAAATGCACCTGTTAGGAACCAATGGCACCTTTCTTTGCAGACCACCCATTCAGTGAACACTCACACTGCTAGGATTGGAGGCCTCCCTGGGGCAAAAGGACATATGGCACACGAACACAAGGACAATGGGGCCTTTACGTTCCTCTCTAGTGTCCAGGGCTCACTTTCACTTTTAGACTACTTCCTTCTCCCCATCATGGACACCCATAACGTCGCACACACATAATGTTGCAGACATAAATATTCTACCTAGACGAGTTTCAGATCACTCACCAATAACACGGCATATTTATCGCACTAACAAAAAGACATGGGGCATGAGGAGAGTAATGCATGCTGACTGACAGAGGATTTTTTTTTTAATGCAGCATTAAGACAGGGTGTAGATTACTTTTTTGAACTTAATACTAATTTGGTACAAACTGCAGCCCTTCTCTGGTGAGCATTCAAAGTAGTGATTAGAGGTAGGGCCATGACTTATTTTAGTAAACGGAACAGGCTCAAAGATGCTGCAGTCATGGAGTTGGAGGATAAAAAATGCTCGGTTGGATCACAAGATCCACAGCTGAGGACAGACCAACTTAATAGCGGAAACAGAGTTGAAATGTGGACAACATCATAACTTATTACTGGACATGGCCAGAGAGCTGTGGGCGACTTTCTGGGGACAAATAGATGAATCAGGTGATAAAACACGCACACTCCTTTACTTGTTGGCTATTCTGGAACATACCAGCACATTTATACCTTTCCGGAAGGACCAGTGGGGTTTTGTGGTGACAACAGAAAATAACATTGCCAAAATATCTGCAACTTACTATAACACATTAAATGCTGGGTGCCCCACTCCCCAGATCGAGCAAACAAACCCCGTACTCACAGACCTTCCCATGTGACAATTACAACCAGAGGACCCAGAAACACTAATTTCCAAGGAAGAGATCAGGACTGCAGTCAGAAGACTAAGGGGGTTATTCTAACTTTGGAGGAGTGTTAATCCGTCCCAAAAGTGACGGTAAAGTGACGGATATACCACCAGCCGTATTACGAGTTCCATAGGATATAATGGACTCGTAATACGGCTGGTGGTAAATCCGCCACTTTTCCGTCACTTTTGGGACGGATTAACACCTCCTCCAAAGTTAGAATAACCCCCTAAATGCTGGGAAGACTCCAGGACTAGAATTATACAAGATGTTTGCCTCAACAGTGGACCCCACTTAATGTTGGTCTTTGAAGAAATCCTATAAATGGGGGACATACCTAGCAGCCTTGTTGAAGTCACAGTAGTGGTTCTCCCCAAACCTGGTAGACCACTCAACATATTTCCTTTTATGTGTCTACATTTTGAGTATCGAGATCAAGACAGTGGTGAAGGTTCTTGTAGGTCAGCTTGCACCAGTTGTCCATACTCTGGTTCACAAGGACCAGAATGGCTTCATGTCAGGCTGAGATATCTTGGCCTGACACTGCATCAGTCACCTACAACTGTTGCTGGACAATTGTCAGACTGCAGAAGGCCCATTAGCTCTACTTCTGCTTGATCGTGAGTTGGAAATAAGCACTTGATACGATTGACAGGGACTTCCTAGTTTGGGTCCTACGTGAAATAAACTTTGGCTCCCTTATGCATCCTATGTTAAAATATTATACCTGGAAGTAAAAGAAACACAAGGGTAGTAAGGGTGACGGATGCCGCACTTCTAGGCAGTAAAACAGTAGTTTTCAACAAATATATATGAAAGAGCAATGTCTGGTGCAATCTGGCCGAGTGCCCTACTACCCAGAAGGCACCAAAACAGGTAACAAGGTACCCACGGACAAAACTGAGACAAATTGGCCAGAGCACACAGAATATCGTGTCCAATAGTGTTGCAAGGATGAAAATCCCTGATGGTGTGTTGAAGGTAAGAGAAAGTATGAGGTTGAAGAAAAAGTCCTGAATCTTGTTAGTAGATGATGCCTTTATTCGTGGGTGTTGTAGAGCATGATAATCATCATAGATAAACAGCCAACACGTGTTTTGTCACACAAGTGACTTCATCAAGGCTGCAAAAAATAGTGATAAAAGCAACAGTTGGTATATATAAGTGTGTGGAATCAATAGTGAACTCATTGGTGATCATGTGGAAAAGATTCCAAAACCAAAAACCAGTGACTAGTGTGAGAGCTTGAGAAGATTGGTATTTGAGTGAACATGACAAGCAAATAAAATGTGAAAGGGACACCAATTAAGAGAGACACAATATAGATAAAGTGATTCAGCATGACCATGAAGTGAATGTAGAGAACCAAAATGTCTCTGATAGTAGACTGTTATGTTGTGAACAGCGTATAGAGAGACTGTGAGGCGAAGTATGATAAAAACAAGACTAAGGCAGGGTTAAGAGAGACCAAGCAAGTGGGTGAGTAAGAACACCAAAAAGGGAGATATGGAGCTGTACATAGTAAGTAGGTGACAGAGAGAAAAAGGGCCCATAGTAGCCTAGAGCAATAATTCATACCTGGGCCGTCCGGCCAGAGTGGTCAATGTTATTTAGATCTGTGGGCTAGAATAGGTGATATTGATCTAGGAAGGGAAAGAAAAAAAGTTTGAAAAGCTATAAATAGCCAGTAGGGGAACACAATCCGAGAATGTCCGTAGGAATGAGACAAGGATAGTAAAGGAAAAGATGATTGGCGGAGAAGTCATAGGAGTGAGTACAAGGTAGAGAAGGTAGAGAAGGTAGAGGGTAAAGAAAGTCACTATGTACATACCTTAATGGATTAGTGAAATTCAGAGTAGTAAGGCTGCCCGAGCAGCAGCAGGGTGGTAAGGTAGTTGAGCACGTAGGTAGAGACAGGTATGGAAGGCCCTGATAAGCCATGAGACAAGACCTACAAGGTGTAAAAAAAAATACAATGAAAGAGTCGGTGTAGAGGGAACAGAGGCAAAAAAATGGCCTGAGGGGAATGTAGCTGTGGTCTTGTGTTAAAAGGCCAGTAGTGGGTCCAGTCCTATAGGACTGCAAGGTGCACCTGGTGGGATGAGATATGTACCCAGTAAAGATAATGAGGCAAGTATGGTAGAGTGATGTCAATCAAAAAATGGTGTGGTACGTATTGTAAAAACGAAGTGCTAATGTGTAGGACAGTAAAACGCTAAAGTACAGGCGTGAAAAGGTCTGCCTCATGGTGAGTGCGGTCCATGCAAAAAAAGTGGCGGACCCCCGCGGCAGTGCGAACTGTGTTAAACCCAGGTAATAAGGTCAGGGCATAAAACGGTACTCAGAACTGAGCCCGGAGAAAGAAAGCGGCCGTAAGCTGCAAATAAGGTAGGTAGCACGCAGTACAAACGGTAATGTTACGCCGATAATGGGCGAGAGGCGAACGTAAGTCGAGAATAGGCAATTAGAGATTACTGGTAGTGCGCGTTCAAAGGCGGGATAAGACGAGGGATTTACATTAGGGCTAAAAGAAAAAAAAGGGTTAAAACATACACGGCAATTATATAAAATATAAATGAATCTTACATGAAAAAACCATGCAGATGAGTTGGAACGGAGTGGACTACTACCCGGAAACGGAGGACATACCTTAAAGAGTCAGGCCGGAGAGGCGCGGTGAGCAGTCAAGGAGCGTCTGATGGTCGTTCAACGACCCGCGCTCTTATGGTGATCCGGGAGTTGGGGTGCCATGGAAATGGAGGGGGCACACGAAATTAGGCTGAGGGGGACAGTGTGGCGGCCATCTTAGGTGTATAGAATAGAAGTCCGGACTACAAAGGACTGATAAAGAATTCATTAGAGAAAAAAAGAGCAGGCGAGGATCATGTTTGGATAATGGACACCATGGAAAGTGGAGTTAGAACGGGGGAAAAGAAGACATGCCCTAGGTTAAGGAATGGGCCGGTAATCTGGTAATCAAAGGTGTGTACCCCCTACAGTAGCAGTAAAAGGGGCCAAAAATATTGGAAGACCACGGTATAAATGAAATAAGAGTAAAAATAAAGTTAAGAGGGGGTTAAGAACGTGAGCGACATGCCGGAGGATGATGGTACATATAGGTAGTAGAAAGAAGAAGTGATATAAGCAACGTTGAGCGGAAAAGAAGTAATGGACGTCCAGTAAGCCGAAGGCAATGGTGAATGTGAAAAGCAAGACCACGAAATGCAAACACCCAAAACAACAAATATGTCTATAAAACGAACTAAGTGGATGCCTGGCATTACCAAAGACATGGTGCATAGTGAAGCCGAGAACACGGAATATAGTGACAAAGTTCATAAAATAACATCTATTCATAAATGCATGAGTAAATTGGATGTACACAGAGACAGATCCAAACATAGTAGAACATAACGAAAACGTTGTGTACATAGTTAAGCTTGAGCATAAGGATTGTACATAAGTAGATACGATGCAACATGAGAGCGATCAAAGGAACCATAACTGATTTAATGAGCCATTAATAGGCATAATCAGGATGGAGGAACAGGTTGGTTATGTCAGAAAGAAGTGTAATTCACGGTCCGTGTTGAGGCCTAACTCAACTGCGCGGAGTTTTATGATCCATTTGGCCTCGCATCTACGCAGTTCCCTGGTTCTGTCTCCCCATCTAGGTGAGTTAGAGACCTGAGTAATGCCATGGAATCTGATTCTTAGAAGATCCCTTTCCCCGTGTACAGTATTAAAGTGAACGGCAAGGGGATAGTTGATGTTGACATTTCTGATGGCCCTGATATGCTCCTGAATACGTTCTTTCAGTGGGCGTATAGAGCTTCCAATGTAGATCAGACCACATACACATATCAAACAATAAACAGTGTATTTCGTGTTACAATTAATGAAACTCCTAATGTGGTATGTTGTCCCGGTGTTGTACGAAAAGGATATGGTTTTGTTGAGGGCTAGTTGGCAGGGTATGCAGCAGCCACATTTATAGAAGCCAGTTGGCTTCTCTGGAATCCACCCCAAAGGGCGTGTAGGAGAGGAGGGGCAGAGAAAACTAGGGCACAAAATGTTCCTGAGAGTCCGACCCCTGCTATGCACGATGGTGGGGGACCCGCCTAGTGAGTCCTTGAGACACGTAACCCCTAGTTCGGAATCCTAACCATTTCTCCGTATGGGATGGCCTTGATCTGTGTAAGGGGATGAGCGCTCTGTGCCTGCAATTCTATCCTGCATGCACAGAGCGCTCATCCCCTTACACAGATCAAGGCCATCCCATACGGAGAAATGGTTAGGATTCGACTAAACTGCACTGACACTGATGTTTTCAAGCAGGAACTCGAAAACCTGACCCACCGCTTCCGAACTAGGGGTTACTCTAACAAACTCATCTCGGGAGCTAGCAAACGCATCCCTAATAAGGAACAACACGAGTTACTAATCAAAAGCACTAAGAAACTTGGCACAAAAAATCCCACCAGCCAGAGACCGGTCTCGTTTATTACTCAGTACAGTCCAGCAAGCAAGGCGATACTACGCATTCTCAAGAAACATTGGCACTTGCTAATGCTGGATACGTGTCTCAAGGACTCACTAGGCGGGTCCCCCACCATCGTGCATAGCAGGGGTTGGACTCTCAGGAACATTTTGTGCCCTAGTTTTCTCTGCCCCTCCTCTCCTACACGCCCTTTGGGGTGGATTCCAGAGAAGCCAACTGGCTTCTATAAATGTGGCTGCTGCATATCCTGCCAACTAGCCCTCAACAAAACCATATCCTTTTCGTACAACACCGGGACAACGTACCACATTAGGAGTTTCATTAATTGTAACACGAAATACACTGTTTATTGTTTGATATGTGTATGTGGTCTGATCTACATTGGAAGCTCTATACGCCCACTGAAAGAACGTATTCAGGAGCATATCAGGGCCATCAGAAATGTCAACATCAACTATCCCCTTGCCGTTCACTTTAATACTGTACACAGGGAAAGGGATCTTCTAAGAATCAGATTCCATGGCATTACTCAGGTCTCTAACTCACCTAGATGGGGAGACAGAACCAGGGAACTGCGTAGATGCGAGGCCAAATGGATCATAAAACTCCGCGCAGTTGAGTTAGGCCTCAACACGGACCGTGAATTACACTTCTTTCTGACATAACCAACCTGTTCCTCCATCCTGATTATGCCTATTAATGGCTCATTAAATCAGTTATGGTTCCTTTGATCGCTCTCATGTTGCATCGTATCTACTTATGTACAATCCTTATGCTCAAGCTTAACTATGTACACAACGTTTTCGTTATGTTCTACTATGTTTGGATCTGTCTCTGTGTACATCCAATTTACTCATGCATTTATGAATAGATGTTATTTTATTAAATTTGTCACTATATTCCGTGTTCTCGGCTTCACTATGCACCATGTCTTTGGTAATGCCATGCATCCACTTAGTTCGTTTGTATAGACATATTTGTTGTTTTGGGTGTTTGCATTTCGTGGTCTTGCTTTTCACATTCACCATTGCCTTCGGCTTACTGGACGTCCATTACTTCTTTTCCGCTCAACGTTGCTTATATCACTTCTTCTTTCTACTACCTATATGTACCATCATCCTCCGGCATGTCGCTCACGTTCTCAACCCCCTCTTAACTTTATTTTTACTCTTATTTCATTTATACCATGTTCTTCCAATATTTTTGGCTCCTTTTACTGCTACTGTAGGGGGTACACACCTTTGATTACCAGATTACCGGCCCATTCCTTAACCTAGGGCATGTCTTCTTTTCCCCCGTTCTATCTCCACTTTCCATGGTGTCCATTATCCAAACATGATCCTCGCCTGCTCTTTTTTTCTCTAATGAATTCTTTATCAGTCGTTTGTAGTCCGGACTTCTATTCTATACACCTAAGATGGCCGCCACACTGTCCCCCTCAGCCTAATTTTGTGTGCCCCCTCCATTTCCATGGCACCCCAACTCCCGGATCACCATAAGAGCGCGGGTCGTTGAACGACCATCAGACGCTCCTTGACTGCTCACCGCGCCTCTCCGGCCTGACTCTTTAAGGTATGTCCTCCGTTTCCGGGTAGTAGTCCACTCCGTTCCAACTCATCTGCATGGTTTTTTCATGTAAGATTCATTTATATTTTATATAATTGCCGTGTATGTTTTAACCCTTTTTTTTCTTTTAGCCCTAATGTAAATCCCTCGTCTTATCCCGCCTTTGAACGCGCACTACCAGTAATCTCTAATTGCCTATTCTCGACTTACGTTCGCCTCTCGCCCATTATCGGCGTAACATTACCGTTTGTACTGCGTGCTACCTACCTTATTTGCAGCTTACGGCCGCTTTCTTTCTCCGGGCTCAGTTCTGAGTATCGTTTTATGCCCTGACCTTATTACCGGGGTTTAACACAGTTCGCACTGCCGCGGGGGTCCGCCACTTTTTTTGCATGGACCGCACTCACCATGAGGCAGACCTTTTCACGCCTGTACTTTAGCGTTTTACTGTCCTACACATTAGCGCTTCGTTTTTACAATACGTACCGCACCATTTTTTGATTGACATCACTCTACCATACTTGCCTCATTATCTTTTCTGGGTACATATCTCATCCCACCAGGTGCACCTTGCAGTCCTATAGGACTGGACCCACTACTGGCCTTTTAACACAAGGCCACAGCTACATTCCCCTCAGGCCATTTTATTGCCTCTGTTCCGTCTACACCGACTCTTTCATTGTATTTTGTTTGACACCTTGTAGGTCTTGTCTCACGGCTTATCAGGGCCTGCCATACCTGTCTCTACCTACGTGCTCAACTACCTTACCACCCTGCTGCTGCTCGGGCAGCCTTACTACTCTGAATTTCACTAATCCATTAAGGTATGTACATAGTGACTTTCTTTACCCTCTACCTTCTCTACCTTCTACTCACTCCTATGACTTCTCCGCCAATCATCTTTTCCTTTACTATCCTTGTCTCATTCCTATGGACATTCTCGGATTGTGTTCCCCTACTGGCTATTTATAGCTTTTCAAACTCTTTTTCTTTCCCTTCCTAGATCAATATCACCTATTCTAGCCCACAGATATAAATAACATTGACCACTCTGGCTGGACGGCCCAGGTATGAATTATTGCTCTAGGCTACTATGGGCCCTTTTTCTCTCTGTCACCTACTTACTATGTACCGCTCCATATCTCCCTTTTTGGTGTTCTTACTCACCCACTTGCTTGGTCTCTCTTAACCCTGCCTTAGTCTCGTTTTTATCATACTTCGCATCACAGTCTATTCTATACGCTTTTCACAACATAACAGTCTACTATCAGAGACATTTTGGTTCTCTACATTCACTGCATGGTCATGCTGAATCACTTTATCTATATTGTGTCTCTTTTAATTGGTGTCCCTTTCACATTTTATTTGCTTGTCATGTTCACTCAAATACCAATCTTCTCAAGCTCTCACACTAGTCACTGGTTTTTGGTTTTGGAATCTTTTCCACATGTTCACCAATGAGTTCACTATTGATTCCACACACTTATATATACCAACTGTTGCTTTTATCAAAATTTTTTGCAGCCTTGATGAAGTCACTTGTGTGACGAAACACGTGTTGGCTGTTTATCTATGATGATTATCATGCTCTACAACACCCACGAATAAAGGCATCATCTACTAACAAGATTCAGGACTTTTTCTTCAACCTCATACTTTCTCTTACCTTCAACACACCATCAGGGATTTTCATCCTTGCAACACTATTGGACACGATATTCTGTGTGCTCTGGCCAATTTGTCTTAAAATATTATACACTGCCCATGAGCCAGAATGGATACAAATGGTGCCTTATCAGGACCATTCCCTATCGAGAGGAGGCTCAGGCTCCCTGCTCCCAAGATTATTTGCACTGGCGATCAAACCTTTGGCTGAGTGGATGTGGACAATGCACTGGTACTAGGTTTTAGGTGGGGGATGGTGCATAAGACAATGTTTCACTGTGCACTGATGATGCCCTCATCTTCTGGAGTGTCTTGCCAGCCAAAGATGATGGATTTATGCAAGTATTCAAAAGATTTGGCACTGCTTTGGGCCCTAAGGTGAAGAGGGAGGTGAACAATAGAGGCAGGCTCTTACAATTATGCCTGTGAAGAGACACTTCGGATATTCAGGAATAAACACCTGCATATCTACATGCAAGGATTGGGGAGCTAACAACATCTATGCTGAAGAAAACAGATTGGGACCTGAAAAGAGGGTTGTGGCTCACGCTCTCCCTTCTAGGCAGAATTGCCTTCCACAAATTGATGATACTCCCCCTCCTACAATATGACCTACAAAATCACCACTGTGGGTTCATACATGGACATTCAAGAGGCTCAAAGCATCCTACAGGATATTTATCTGGCCTGGGAAACACCCAAGGAAGTCCTTGGCAAAATGCATCACTAGCACCTACGACACTGGGAGGGGGAGAGACTATCTGTCACTGATACTCCTTGTGGCAAGGAGACACAAGGTGATAAATTGGAAATCCAAACAGGCACTCACACTCAAATCATGGGTCAGGGATATAAAGATTTGCGTGGGTGTTGACTGATGTTATGAGACTAAACAGATGTTAGGACAATGTTTTGGGCTAGGTCAGTGACTGAAAAACTATTTTTTATGAACTTCTGTTCCTATTGGAAAACAGGCCACCATGACATTTCTCAGATAAGGCTTTCTTCCTTTAATGAAAGTTGGCATCACAAGGGATCTTTCCCACCAGGACTTTTCATGCAAACCCTAAGGAGATGGCTGAATATCATTCAGGCCATGACTGCTGATACCTGTGGATAGGAGTGAGATACCTTCACCTCAGTCTGTTAATATTGTGGCTGATTCTTTCTCAGCTGCACTGCCTTCACTTTTTGGTCTCCCTGATCCACCAATTCCAGTTCACTTTTCTGAGCCTCTCCATAGAAGCTCCACCCCCTTTGGTGAAGAGTGTTGCCACGTTCCTGAGGCAGACAGAAAGGATTTTCATTGAGTTCCAAATGTTACAGTCCCCAGTACTGGTATTCTACCTGAATACTGTATTTTAAGTACCATTCTACAAAAGTATTGTAGCCACAATGTTGACTACCACAATATTGTGAAGGTAAGTATAGATTGGTAAGTATAGATTTACTATTCTTAACTCCAAATATATGCTCACTGATGGTGTATAGCTTCAAGGTACATAGATGTGAAGTTAAGAATATTAGAACATTGGAATGTTGAGAGCCTCTTTGAGGAAAAAGAAGAGGTAGAGGTCCAATATTAATCAATCAATCAATCACTTGCATGGTGCGACTTATCACCCACGGGGTCTCAAGGCGCTGTTGCGGGTGTGCTGCTCACTCAAAAAGCCAGGTCTTGAGATCCTTCCTGAACTGCTTAAACGAGGTGGCCTGTCTGAGGTTGAGTGGGAGCGTGGTCCATGTCCGGGCTGTGAGATAAGAAAAGAATCTGCCTCCAGCTGTGCTCTTCCTGATTCTTGGGATGTGGTGAGGGCGAGTTGGGAGGATCAGAGCTGCCTGGTGGGGGTGTAGAAAGCCAGGAAGTGATTGAGGTAGTTGGTCCTATGTTTTACAGTCCCTTGCAGGTGCGCATCAGTAGCTTGTAGGTAATGTGTTTGTCGACCGGGAGCCAGTGCAGGTCTCCGAGGTGGGCAGAGATGTGGCTGTGGCAGGGGCTGTCCAGGATGAGTATGTGTTAGACTTTTCATCCTTGGCGTGGTCTCCCTTAACTTTTTACCTCTGTTCCCCAGGTTGTTGATGTGTGTTGGACTCTGATTTTACTGTTTTTGTAACTCTGGGCACTTTATCACTGCTAACCAGCGCTAAAGTGCAAGTGCTCCTATTTAAAATGTGTACGTAATTGGTTCTCCATGATTGGCATATTTGTTTTACTGTTAAGTCCCTAGTAAAGTACCCTAGAGGTGCCCAGGGCCTGTAAATCAAATGTTACTAGTGGGCCTGTAGCACTGATTGTGCCACCCACATAAGTAACCCTGTAATCATGTCTCAGACCTGCCACTGCAGTGTCTGTGTGTGTATTTTTACACTATAAATTCGACTTGGCAAGTGTACCCACTTGCCAGGCCTAAACCTTCCCTTTTCTTACATGTAAGGCACCCCTAAGGTAGGCCCTAGGTAGCCCAAAGGGCAGGGTGCAGTGTATGGATAAGGTAGGACATATAGGCCCTCATTCTGACCTTGGCGGGCGGCGGAGGCCGCCCGCCAAAGTCCCGCCGTCAGGTTACCGTTCCGCGGTCGAAAGACCGCGGCGGTAATTCTGACTTTCCCGCTGGGCTGGCGGGCGGTCTCCTTCAGACCGCCAGCCAGCCCAGCGGGAAAGAGGCTTCCACGATGAAGCCGGCTCGGAATCGAGCCGGCGGAGTGGAAGCTGTGCGACGGGTGCAGTTGCACCCGTCGCGTATTTCACTGTCTGCGCAGCAGACAGTGAAATACATTTAGGGGCCCTCTTACGGGGGCCCCTGCAATGCCCATGCCAGTGGCATGGGCACTGCAGGGGCCCCCAGGGGCCCCGCGACCCCCCCTACCGCCATCCGGATCTCGGCGGTCCGACCGCCGGGATCTGGATGGCGGTAGGGGGGGTCAGAATCCCCGCGGCGGTGCAGCAAGCTGCGCCGCCGCGGAGGATTCAATGGGGCCGCGGTACACTGGCGGGACCCCGCCAGTGGTGCCGGTCCGACCGCGGCTTTACCGCCGCGGTCGGAATCCCCATTGAAGCACCGCCGGCTTGTCGGCGGTGCTCCCGCGGTCCTCCGCCCTGGCGGTCAAAGACCGCCAGGGTCAGAATGAGGGCCATAGTAATGTGGTTTATATGTCTTGACAGTGAAATACTGCCAACTTCATTTTTCACTGTTGCAAAGTCTGTCTCTCTCATAGGATAATATGGGAGCTACCTTTAAATATGATTAAAGTGTAGATTCCCCTAGAGAGTAGATGGGCATGTGGAGTTTGGGGTCCCTGAACTCACAATTTAAAAATACATCTTTTAGTAAAGTTGATTTTAAGATTGTGCGTTTGAAAATGCCACTTTTAGAAAGTGAGCATTTTCTTGCTTAAACCATTCTGTGACTCTGCCGTGTTTGTGGATTCCCTGTCTGGGTCAGTTTGACAGTTGGGTTGTTTTTCACCTCACACTAGACAGTGACACAAAGGGAGCTGGGGTGTAACCTGCATTTCCTGATTAGCCATCTCTGCTAGGAGGGAGGGGTGGAGTGGTCACTCTCATCTGAAACGACTGTGTCGGCCTCTGACAATGCAGACTCCAAACCCCTGGTGTGTGTCTGAGGCCTTGCCTGGGCAAGGCAGGATTTCACAAGTAGGTGTGAGTCCCCTTTGAAGAAAGGTGACTTCAAAGACTAAAATGGGCATAAGAAGGGCACCCAAATCTACAGACTTGAGAAACACTTCTGGAACCAAGAGGAACCTCTGCCTGGAGAAGAGCTGATAGCTGAGGAAGAAGTGCTGCCCTGCCTGTGACTGTGCTTTGTGGAGCTTTCCTGCAGTACTGCTTCTGCCAGAGTAAGAGGGCAAAGACTGGACTTTGTGTGCCTTCCATCTTGTGAAGAAATCTCCAAGGGCTTGATTTAGAACTTGCCTCCTGTTGTTTGAAGTCTCAGGGACAGCAGATACTTCTCTCTGCCAGCACCTGGAGTCTATGGAGAGACTTCTGCTCTGACAAGTGGTGCCCTATCCAGTCCCTGGGCCCTTGAAAGGAAAGCTGGTGGAAATTCAAGAAAATCGACTTCGGACGACTCCGG
This sequence comes from Pleurodeles waltl, assembly GCF_031143425.1. Lineage (NCBI taxonomy): Eukaryota > Metazoa > Chordata > Amphibia > Caudata > Salamandridae > Pleurodeles > Pleurodeles waltl. The sequence continues at coordinate 1,170,205,895 of NC_090447.1, read as the reverse complement.
ACCGACGCCACTGCTGAATCTGGTAACGCCGCCTGCACATGACGCCGTGACCTTCGCTGGAAACGCGACGCTCTTCGCAGGCTGGCGCTGCTGCAGCCCCGCTGAAGTCCGCGGCTCCGTGGAAGTTGCCGCACCCCGTCGTGACCCACACCTCTCGAAGCGCGTGGATTCAACGTTTCGCACAGACGCCGCGATCCCCGACTTCGCGTCTCGGCTTGTTTTCACTCTTCACCAAAGGTACTGTACTCGGGGGTCTACACGACTCCGTGTCCGGTGCCGCTGGTGTCGGCTTGTTGGGAACGACTCCGTCACGACGCCGTGTTAACATCTCATCGAAGCATTTTTGTTTCTAAGCGCTATTTTTGAATTTCATCTTTAAAAATTCATAACTTGACTTGTGTATGTCGGATTTTTGTCGTTTTGGTCTTGTTTTGTTTAGATAAATATTTTCTATTTTTCTAAACTGGTGTTGTGTCATTTTGTAGTGTTTTTCATTAAGTTACTGTGTGTGTTGGTACAAATACTTTACACCTAGCACTCTGAGGTTAAGCCTACTGCTCTGCCAAGCTACCAAGGGGGTAAGCAGGGGTTAGCTGAGGGTGATTCTCTTTTACCCTGACTAGAGTGAGGGTCCTTGCTTGAACAGGGGGTAACCTGACTGTCAACCAAAGACCCCATTTCTAACAGTATGGCTGCTGTGTTCTGGATTCTCTGTTGTCTTGTTTTGAGTGTCTTTGTAATGCCAGCATAGAGTGTGTTGCCGTAGTTTAGTTTGCTGCTGACAAGTGCGTGGGTGACTGTCCTTCTTTCAGTGGGGATCCACTTAAAAATCTTCTGAAATAAGAGCCTGGATTCCAGGATGATGCCCAGGTTGTGTGTGTGGTCGGTGGGGGCATGTCCACCAGGAGTCGTCCCAGGCAGAGGGTGTGGAGCCGATAACAGGATCTCTGCCTTGTCTAAGTTGAGTTTGAGGCAGCTGGTTCCCATCTGGCCGGTGACTGCTCTCATTCCATCGTGGACATTTTTCTTGGCTGTTGATGGGTCATCGGTCAAGGACAGGATCAGTTGGGTATCGTTGGAGTAGGATACGATGTTTAGGCTGTGCTGTTTGACGAGTTTAGCGAGCAGGGCCATGTACATGTTAAAGAGGGTCAGGCTTAGTGAGTATCTCTGGGGTACTCCGCAGCATGTTTCTTTGGGTGCCGAGATGAACGTCGGGAGTCTGACACTGTGGGTTCTTCCGGTGAGGAAGGATTGAATGCATTCCAGTGTCTTATAGTAGATGCCGGCGTCATGGAGTCTGGTGCAAAGGGTGAAGTGGGAGACTTTGTCGAACACAGCAGAGAGGTCGAGGAGGATGAGGGCAGTCTTGCCTCCATGGTCCAATATGGAGCGAATGTCATCAGTGGCTGCGAGGAGGGCTGTTTCAGTGCTGTGGTTGCTCCTGAATCCAGACTGGGAGGGATCTGGGACCTGGTTTCCTTCAAGGAACTCTGTGAGTTGCATGCTGATGGCCTTTTCAGTTACCTTGGCTGGCAAGGGGAGCAGAGAGATGAGTCTGTAACTCTTCAAATCCCTTGGATCGGCGTAGGGTTTCTTTAGGTGTGGGTTGATCTCTGTGTGCTTCCAGTCGGATGAGAAGGTGGCTGTTTCGATGGAACGGTTGATAGTCTGGCAGAGCTCTGGTGCATTGGTGGCACTGGCCAGGTTGAAAATGTGATGTGGGCACGGGTATGAGGGTGCTCCTGAGTGGATGGACTTCATGATTTTCTGGGTGTCTTCAGTGGGGATAGGGACACAATGGTTCAGGGTCTGGTGCAGCGTGGGGTCTGTGGTGGTGCTTGTGGGCAGAGGTGGTGGGCTTTGGCTCTTGAATCTTTTGTATATGCCCTGGATTTTCTAGTGAAAAAAGGTGGCAAGGTTGTTGCAGAGGTCTTGAGGCGGGGATGCCTGAGGTGTCGGTTCTGGGGTTTGGGAATTCTTTGACTATGGTGAAGAGCTCCTTGCTGTTGTGTGCATTGGTGCTGATGCATTCTTGAATGGCAGCTTTCTTGGAGGCTTTGATGAGCTGATGGTGTATGGTGACTGCGATTTTGTATGCTGTGTGGTCTTCAGTTGTTTTCCAGTCATCTGCAGGTTTGTTTAGACTCTTGGAGTTCTGTTGTGAACCAGCTGGGTTTCTTCAGTGCTGGTTTCTGGCGGGTTTTCTGAGCGGGGCTATGCTGTTGGTGCATTCTGTGATCCAGTGGTGCAGGTTGCGTGCTGAGTCATTTGTGGCCTACAGTTGGGGGGAGTGGCTGAGTACGTTGGTGAGCTGCACTTCTGTGACTTTGTCACAGCTTCAGTTGGAGAAACAGGGGACATGGTGGCGGGCGGTGGTCTTTGTGATGCCGAAATGGATGCATCAGTGGTCACTTCACTGGTGTTCAGAGGTGTGAGAGATGGTGATGTTGTTTCCTGCTGAGAAAACGGGGTCGAGGGTGTGACCTACTGCGTGAGTCGGGAGGTTGACTAGTTGCTAGAGATTAGGATTGCAAGGTTGTCCAAGAGGGTTGTGGTGTTTAAGTCATCGTGGATGTCGAGGTGGAATTTGAGGTCGCAAGTAGGATGTAGTTGGTGGAGGTGGGTACATGGGACGCCGAGATTGACGATGGTTTCGATTAACTGGGGACGGGCCTGGGCGGTCTGTATGCAGGCGTGCCACAGAGGGAGGTGTTCAGGTCAGTCTGGATCTGGAAGTGTAGGTGTTCTAGGGTGGTTGGTGGGTTCCGTGTCTCGATGGTAGCTGACAGGCAGAGGGTGTTCCTGTATACTGTAGCGATGCCTCCTCCTGGTCGACTGACTTGGTCTTTGTGGACGATTTTGTAGCGGTCAGGAATGACAGTGGCGATGGTGGGTGTGATCCAGGTCTCTGTGAGGAAGGTGGCGTCAGGGCGATTGAGTCGAGAAGGTCTCAAACTTCTACTGCATGTCTGACAAGGAAGCCAGTGTTGAGGAGTATGCACCTGAGGTGTCCGTCTAGGCTTGGGTGGGCTCGCTTGGTAAGTGGATGCAGGTGCTGGAGCAGAAGCAGCAGGAGAATAGTCTATGAGTGTCCTTCAGGTCAGCTTGATGGCAGGCTAAGGATCTTCTGGGGTTGTGGACGTGCAGAGCTTCAGCGTTGTACCGACAAGTGGTGCAGGAACCATTGTCCAGGCACAGATGGGCTTGTCAGCTGCATGCCAGCAGCGCGGGCGCACAGCGGCCACCATTAAGTAGGGGAGGGAGAAGGGAGGAACTAGTCAGCTGGGAGGTGAGAGGGCGGGAAAACGCTCGCAGGGAGGGGGATGGGCCACAGGGGCAGCAGGGGCAGGAAGGGAGCCCATGGAACGGCGCAGCACAAGAGTGCAAAAGATAGAGGAGAAAAATTAGACAAGCAGACAAAAAGAGTGAACAAAAAGAGGAAAAAGCAGAAAAGACAGAGACAGACAGAAGCAGATGACCACTATTCCACCAGGGATAAGGCGCAGGCAAGTGCCTGCCAGTGGAGTTGGGCCTCAATCTCAGAGCCGGCAGGCTCTTGAGGAGATCGGATGCAGAGGCTTAATATGGACTTTAAAATATTAAACAAAATTCTAGCGTCCAGACTGCTTCCCAACATGCCAGTTCTTATACATGAAGATCAAAGTGGGTTTATCCCACAACAGAGCACTTTGGTTAACCTATGGAGGCTCTACCATGTGCTCTACCACCCAGAGATCTTACCACCGACAGTGACACTGTATGGGTAGCGTAGGGGGGTGGGAAGGTCCCGAAAGGCTCCACTGTCTGCACAGCAGCTGCTCTTGGTGGGTTTGCCACATGGGACACCAGATAGCTGCTTTACTGAGGCTCAATTACGGACTTGGACTGCGTATGGGGTAAGGACGACTGGCAATTGTTTTGAAGTGGGAACCCTAGTCCCAATGGCAGACCTAACTGAAAAATGTCACCTACCAACAGGCCAATTCCTTATATATGAAGCACTAACTCGAACATTTAGAGACTTATGGGGACATGGTTATATAAAGCACTGTCTGACATGGTGCACTTGCCCTTGGACACACTCCAGATCCATTGGGAGACGATGTTAGGTCACCCAATACCAGACAAGGACTGGGAAAAGATACTTGCATACCCTCATCCCACAATACTAGGTTAAAGTATATACAGTTTAATTACCTTCATGTGACATACCTTACCCTGCATAGGCTGCAGGTGATATATGGAGGGAACGCACTACATTGCCCGAGGTGTCATGCACTAGATACTTATTTTAAACACATGGTATGGGAGTGCCCCATTATTCAACCTTCTGGAAAGCAGTGCTGCAGCGAATTGTGGACAAAATGGAGAAGGTAATCCCTCTGACTATGGATGGGTGCCTACTAGGGAATGTCCCACGACCCACAAAACATAAGGTAGGCACAACGTTTATAGACCTAGCCCTTGCATTAGCTAGACACAAGGCTGCAATGAACTGGAAGTCCAAATCAGGGATTTGAATGGAGACATGGGTCCTAGATTTATCCATATGGGCGAGAGCAGGAGAGCAGGAAGGACGTACTCTGCGCTGGGAAGACATGCGAGGTATACGAAAACAACCAATGACTGAACTGTGGCTAGAAGTTTGGGAGAACTGAGATGCCCCTCCAGAATTGGAATCAGAAGATGAACCAGAAGTGTGAATAGGGATGAAGACCGATACCTAATAGAGACTTGCATCACACCCCTAACGCCCTGAAGAGAGTGTCCATGGAAATCTCCCAAAAAAACAAAAACATATGATTAGCTACATTGCTTCAAATGAGCAGTACCCGGGACAGATGCAACCCATATATATGCATAGATATTAACAATAAACCCAAACAACCCCCTGATCCCACCATTTCCAGACACATAAATACACAGGTCGAACACCTTTTTAATTAATACCAATAACCTAAGATGTGAGGTTGACCCAGAGAAGACCAAGTTTGTTTCATAGTTTGTATTTAAACATTAAAGAGATAGTCATTAATAACACACATTATTCTCAACATTCCCCCATACTCAACATATGCCAAAGGGGAACAAAATAAACAGTTGTATTGAAACTACATTTGCCAAATAGCGATGGCCATAGACACAACACTGAGTGCATTGGGGCTAGTCTAAGGAATTAGAATGACACTACTTGATCACACCCCCTTTGCTTTTCCGTCTTTGTACTGAGAGTATATAAGAACCAACGGCTATACCTGAGGAGCAACTGGCACAGGAAACATTTTGATGGATAATTGGCATGATTTGTTGGGAGTTCATAATGTATATACCATTTGGTACAGCTGGTAAAGTCAATAGAAATTGTACATGTAATTTTGTATGCAAAATTACAATAAAAATATCTTTAAAAAAAAAGAGAAGAGTTAGGAAGTGATAGGATAAAGGCAGGTGGAAGTTCGTTGTTCTCTCGGCTGCTGAAACTGGAAGACAGGAACAGACAAAGCAATCCTCAATTCCCATTATTCTATTATGTTTAGCTAATATTTGAAAGTAGACATTGTAACTATAAACACCTTCAGAACAGCCTTCCTGCATCTACTTATTAGTAACATGTATATTAGTTTGATTCATTGGACATGGGAAACATCTCCCTCCAGCAAGATGGGCATCTATCATCCACCCGACTAAAGAAATGGCAATAGCAACTACCAAAACTACAAGCACAATTTTGCAGCATATGTAAACCTGTGGAGGGTCAGGTGGATTTATAGCTTCGGAGGCTTGTCTAACCTTTCGAATTACAATGAACTGGTGAAGATCCCAAGGGGGGTGGAGCAGGGAGATTCTACAGTCTGAAATAAAAATGGTCAGGAGAACACCTTTAATTGGCCCAGGGTTAAAGGAGGAATCCGGTTACTATGTGATCATATGTTTTAAAACTCCTGCACTAGTGAAATTCCTCCTTAATTCCCTTAATTTGCACTGTTCCTGTAACCCCATGCGCTTTATTCAGGCAGTTCCGCTTGGTTATTTTTTTATTTTTTATAGGCCCTCCGTGTTATCAGGTGAAAATTTGACAACAAGCAAACCCCGGCGTAATTGGGGAAAGAGGACACCCCTGCCTAGTGCCCCTCATAATCCTCACAGGGTTAGTAAGATTACCGTTTACTAACACTCTAGCCATGGGTTCTCTATATATTAAATCTATAGCTCCACAGACATTTCCTCCTAAACCAGAAAATCTCAGAATAAATATTAAATACCTCCAGTTCACCCTATCAAAGGCCTTCATTGCATCCAACGTAACCACCACCAAAGGCATTTCAAATGATGTAGCCATATCTATTGCCCTGGCCAAATTATAGGTCAATTCCTAGAGAAACCTACCCTTAATGAATCCTTTTTGGTCAGGGTGGATTAGACGACCCATCACTCTGCTGAGTCTATCAGCCAAAATCTTGGCAACCATCTTATAATCACAGTTCAGCAGAGAGATGGGTCTGTACGATTCACACTTGACCGGGCTCTTCTGAATTAAAGCAATCGTAGCCTCATTCCAAGAGCCAGGAATAGGGGCCCTGCCTTCAAAGACCTCAGCAAACAAGACTACTAGAACTGGAGTTATTGAATCTGCCATTAATTTATAAAATTCCATAGGAATGCCGTCAGGCCCAGATGCCTTACCATCCTTACTACCCAACAGCACCTTCCTAATTTCCGCAGCAGATATCGGGCTATTCAAAGCAGTTTGTTCTTTTTGTGAAACCGTTGGCAGTATGTCATATCACAACCATTTTTCGATATCCCCCTCTCCTACCTCCACTTCTTTGTAAAGCTTAGAATAAAAAGAGTGGAACGCTCCCTCCATTTCCTCCCGATCAGAAGATCTCTCACCGGCCTGATTTATTTCAACCTCCTTAATATAGTTCCTTACTAAATCTCGCTTACATTTCCAGGCTAATAACTTCCCTGCATTCTCCCCATACTCAAAATGTGCTAATTTACTAGCCTCTACTCTTTTAGTTACTCTAGCTTGCATCACCTCCTCCAGCTGAAACCTTAACTCCTTCATCTTGGACTCCAATGCCTCAGCCACCTCCTGCTTAGTATCCTCCCAAAGTTGCCTTCTCACTATAAGCATTTCCTGTTCCAACTGTGAGATAGTAGCCCTGTACTGCCTATTCTTAAAACTAACTATACTCATAGCCTTGCCCCTCATAACAGCTTTAAAGGTGTCCCATACCACCGACAAGGGGCCAAGCCTAAATTGTTTTTAAAAAAGATCTCCGCCTCTAGTCGCAGCTGATCTGGAACCTCCTTATCCTGCAAAAACGTACGGTCAAAAGTCCCCCTAGTACTGCCCAACCATCCAACCTTCTTTAGTTCTAATACCACTGCTACATGATCTGAAAGGTGGGTGGGTAGATAAGTAATGTTACCAACTGAACCTTCAAGCCTACAGTTCGTAAGAAAATAATCTATTAGAGATGCATGATTATACTTCTGGTTGTAAAAGGAAAACTCCCTTACTTCTTTATTCCTCTGCTGCCATACGTCCCCTAACCCCGACTCTTTCATCACTGCTCTCAAAAAGTGTTGGGATTTTGGAGTCCCTAATGACCTACACTTCTCAGATCTATCCAAATTGTTGTCTAATACTACGTTAAATTCCCCAGCAATCAGTAACAGATCCGAGAAATCAACTAACTGTGAAAAGCATTTTTGAGGGGGCCAGTGTCATCACAATTTGGGCCATAAAACCCTGCCACAGTGAAATTTCTCTCATAAATTTGTAACTTAACTATGAGCCACCTTCCCACTGGATCAGATCGCGCCTCTAACAAACCCGCCTTAATCCCATGCTTGACTAAAAAAGTGACCCCCCTAGTGTTTGAATTGTGCTCCGTGCAAGCAAATGCGTGTACCCATGGTCATTTTTTTAAGAGATCTTTCCCTTCTCTAGCCAAATGCGTCTCCTGTAGAATTAAAACTTTAGCAGGGGAGTCTTTTGAATATTGAAGAATTCTATCTCTTCTACGTTTTGTTCTTAACCCATTCACATTCCATGAGAGTAGCTGAACAGAGGAGGGGTCCCGGCTTCCCCTACCTTCACCCGCCATTACCTCCTGGGTGCCCTTTTAATTGAGGTGAATGAGGAAACCTTTTTTTACAATTTCTCCTGCATGCGCCCCACATTGTGACCTCCCACCCCCCCTTCCCATGAGGATCCCCCTTGATAAGTGGACTGAATTCTGTCCACAGTTAGAGCACGTGTGTATCCCGGGTTAGGGCCAGGGACATTATTTTCCCATCATGCTACCCGCAGACTTGAGTACAGTCAACAGTTCATCAGCAGATTTCCCATCTCTCACATTGTACATTTTGTTATTAAACATAACCTTCAGGTTAGCAGGAACTTTAAGTTGTGCAGAGGCTCCCGAAAGTCTGAACTCCTCGAGCAGTGGCCCCAGCTCCGATTGCCAATTCATGGTGATCCTAGAGAGATCAGATCTAACTTCAAACGCAAAGTCCTTCGCTTTTAAAGATCTCAACTTAAGAGCCTTTAACAAAATGTTCTCCTTCAGTTCATATGTTAGAAAATTAATCAAAATTTTCCGAGGTTTGCTAACACTTGGGTTTCTCCTAAAGGGGTCTATATGAATCCTTTGAATATCCTGTGCTATTTCTTCTTCAGTCTCCTCAAGTGAGAGTGCGGATTTTAAAAGTGAAACAAAAAAGGCCTTCAGATCTACTCCTTCTGCTCCTTCCGGGACCTGCAGTACCCTCAAGTTATTCCTTCTTGAATTATTTTCTAATTGTTACAACATATTCTGGAGGGCCTGCTCAGAGACTTTCAAGGCCTGAATGTCACTTTTATTCACTTCAATGTCCTCTTTTAAAGCCACCTTCGTAGATTCAAGGGCCTGAGTTCTCAATGACAGTGGATCCAATTTTTTTTCCAAGGCCTCACAGACCTCCCTAATCTCCGCCTGATTTTTTTCCGAGGTAGAAAACCCATTCCCAATATCCTTTGAGAGAGAGAGTATCAATGCTTCCACTGAAGCCTCCTTTCCAGAAGACTGTTGAGAGGGACACGACCGATCCGCCAGAACCTGGCGCGGAACACTACCCTCATGCACACCCTGTGATATCTCATCGATAGGATCTTCACTTTCAGCCTCCGGAGGAGAGGGGAGACCTCCCCCTCGAGAGTGACAGCAGCCCAGATCATCGTGGGATTTCACCTACTTGAACGGGCCCTCTAATTCACAACTCCTTGTATCCGCTTGATCCTGCATTTTCCTAGTGCCTTGAGAGTCACTTTCCTGCACGGACCCTAATAAAGCAGCTTCTACCCCAGGCTTAAGTTTGAAGAAGGATCTCACAGAGGGGGTAACTTTAGGGGCAACACTAATATTAGTCTTTTCACTGCCCAGCCGTCCAGGCCGTTTTTTAAAGATTAAGCCACCACCACTAGTAGTGCTCACTTCTTCCCCTAAGGGCCGAAATTCTCTGTTTTCAATTGGACCTGCAATGTTAGAGGCAGAGATAGCACAAGAGTCAGCCCTGTTGGCACAGACCGGGTCCACTATCTTCTTAACTTGGGTTTGAGCCCCTGTCCAGGTATTCCACAACAGAGGTCGTCCTGGTTGGGCCCCTGGGAACTTTCCAGACCCCTCCAGCACTCCGTTCCCCCTCCTCACCTTCTTGGAGCATCCTAAGGGAGCCTTAGAATGACCGGGACCTAGCCAGCCTTCACTTGTGCTGGCTCTGCCCCTGCCTGCTTCTCCCCATAGGGGGGCCTGAGCAATGACCCTCGCGAGCGCCGCAGCTCCAGGGCTGCTCGCCTCCAAAATGCCCCAGGGGAGAGGATCTGCCGTGCTGAAGTCGGCTCCCCACACTTGCGATCTGGAGGGGCAGCATTAGCGAGGTCCTGCCGGCACATCCAGAGCGCGAGAGACTTGTATATAGAGCCCCTTGCCAGAAAAATAAGAGCTAGCTCGGCTATTGTTCCTTTTGAGTGTAATGGCTGGGTGAAAAAGGTGGCGCTGTTTGCTGACGATCTTTTAATTTATACAGCAGACTTGGTTTTTGCCTTGCCTATGCTACTGTCCTTAGCTGAGGATTTTGGGAGAGTTTCTGGATTTCAGGTTAATCCAGAGAAGACAGAGGTGATGGCTTGGAATCATTCAGCGGTGGGACAGATACAACTGAAGAGGGAAATTAGGTATTTAGGGATCTTATATACTCAAGAAATTCAGCTGCTTGCTCCGACGAATTTAAAGCCAGTGATAGTGGAAGGGTGTAGATCTCTGCAGAGATGGATGTATCTCCCTTTGACACTGGTAGGGAGGGTTAACTCAGTGAAGATGATGATCTTACCTAAACTTAACTTTCTGTATAGCACTATACCTTTGCTAATGCATAGGCAATATTTGATGAAGCTTCAACAGGCCATTACTTCTTTTGTCTGGGCATCAAAGGGATCTAGGATATCTTGTAAAAAGCTGAGGAGAAAGCTGGAAAAAGGGGGGCTAGCGCTTCCAGATTTGATTTATTATGCTTGGGCCTTTCAACTTCACTCAATAAAAATGCTGTTCTCTGTTCCCGATGATTCAGCAATCGGGGTAATGTTCAAGGCTATGCTGAGCTTAGTTAGCGGAGCTGGTAAGGGGTTCCTTTTTAAGTTTGGAGATCCAAATTCTTTTTTTTTTTTAAATAAAACTGAAAATTCTTCAGGATCTCGCAACAAGCTGGTATTACTTGAGGCAGGCGGCAAGAGTCAGTTATTACAGTCCATATGCTCCAATTTGGGACTCTCTGGGTACCCCTGATTGTTTTGAGGACGTTTTAGTATTACCATTGAAGAGGGCAGGAATAAGGTCCTGGGGGGACCTGTTTAGTGATGGAGTGCTAATCCCTTTAGAGGCTCTTGAGGTGAAGTTGGGGTGTATTTTTTCTAGATTAAAATATGCTCAAATAAAAGGCTGGCTACGAGAGTCACAAGTGATATGCGGCGCTGCCAGCTTCCTGGAAGAACTAGTGGTATCTGAGCCTCCCAATTTTAAGCAGGTTTCAAGTTGGTATTGAGAGATACTAGAAGCTCTGGATGGGGAATTTGTGCTGCCCGCTGCCCTGTGGGGGAAGAGCATGCCACAGGAAAAAGTAGGGCAGTGGTGGGAATCCTCAATGCTTAGTTTGTTTAGGATTGTCAAGCCGGCTTCTCTTCGGAGGAATCATCTGTTTACGATTCATAGAGCATACTTCCCCCCAGGAAGACTTTCTAGGTCCGGCAATATTAAGGTGATTAGTTGCCCCAAATATGACTTGCAGCTTGCTTCTGATTGTCATATGTTTTTTGAGTGCCCAGGGGTGGAGCTCTTTTGGAAGGACCTTTGTAAATATCTCTCTCAGGTGTTGGGATGGGAGGTTCTGATAACCCTCCCTTTGATTATCTTTGGCCAGATGCAAGGTGTGGCTAGAGGAAGATATAACATTAGCAAAGTAAATAAGGATTACATTTTGTATTCTATTTTGGTGGCTAGGAGGGACATTTGTCGGAATTGGACAGCAAATACGTCCCCCTCGTTCAAAGTCTGGTTGCAAGATCTTTTTTATTTTGCAAGAATGTATTTGGCAGGGGGAAGCTCAAGCAAGAGGAAAGAGGGAATGTGGGCCCCCCTGCTTGAGGGGCAAAGAAGATGTATAGTATAATTTAACAGTCAGTATACAAAAATGGCTTGGATTGGTTTTGTCCAACGATTATTTCTCCTCCACCCTTTCTCTTGTGATTTGGCTGGTGCGGGTATACAATCTACCGCTGGAAGCTTATATGAGAGAAAGTGGGGGCTCCTCGGCAGGATCAGCTCTCTTTGGGAAGTGGTGCCACGGTCCATTACGGGGCTGAGATTGGGAGGTGTATGAGGACAAAAAAAAAAAACGGGGTAATTGGAATTATTTAATGTTTGCTGTTTCAACACATAACCCCTTTGAACCTTTAGCTTCCCTGGAAGATTTGGATTGGCACCATTGCAACTTGCCTTCTGTTACAGGGTCGGGGTCAAAGAGTCAGTGAACCAGGGGGAACAACACTTTTGGAACGTTGATGGGAGTAGATGAATGCCCCTGTACCTCCAAAGTAATACGTTTCTCACATTAACAAGGGTTGTGTGGCAGGGAGGCAATCTCTATGTAATGAAATGAGGAGTCAACTCAGAGAAATTACACAGAGCCCCCCCCCCCGCCTGTGGACATTGGGAAGCTAAAGTTTTTCTCCTGGAATTTGGCCGGTATAAAGTCCATGCTCAATTGTGAGGATTGGGATACCATTATAGATGGTTTAGATGTACGCCTCTTTCAAGAGACTTGGGCCACAAATGTGGTGCATAATGTGGGGTTCACTAATTTCAGTATAGAAGCGTCTCCTTCCCCAATGGGACTACCAGTAGAGGGCCTTATTGTTTGGGTCAACATCAACTTACACTGAACCCTTAAGAAATGGCTCTTAATTCCAGGGAATTATTGGTTGTTAAACTAATAGCACTGAGGGGAAACAATCTGTCCCTGTAGTAAATATCCACAATAGATTTCACACACAGCATGGGGACTCCCCAACTGTAACAGTATTGGACGACTTTCTAGAAAGAGGTAGAGCGTTAGGATTTCTTACTGCTGGCAGGAGATTTAAACACAACATATGAACCCTCTGAGCTGTTGGCAAATGTTACAGAGGAGGAGGATAGGAGTGGGGAATTCCTGGTTTGTGCCATGCTAGTTCATCTAGAAATATGAAAGCTGCTTTTCAGATTGCTTCATTCACACTTAAGTAGAGTCTATGAGCCCTCAATAGGCAATCAAACTCAGATGAGAATCGAAAACACACCTTTAAGAGGGCCAGTTCTTGCTCTAGAATTGACTATATTTTATTGGACTTACCGTCCTGGTGATACATGTTATGAAGATAATTAAAAAACAAGATAGTGATCATAATGCTATAGCATTAGACTGGGACCACATGTTTATTGCCTCTGAAGGTCACTTAGTGAGAAAGTTGGCTTACCTAATAGTTACTAACAATAACAGAAGAAGGATTAAATGGCCCAAGAGAGAGGGAAACCACAACACTATTGCCCAGATATACGCTATAGTCGCACAAGCATGTATAGCTCTGAGAGAACAAGAAGGTGAGGCACAACCTATTTTAAACATCAATACTACATTAATGAAAAATATTAAAAATTTCTTTTATAAAAAAAGTGAAGTGCACTGCCAAATATAACAATAAAGCGGAATGGTTTAACAAGTCTTGTAAGGCAGCAAGAAAAAAATTGATGGGAGCTATAAAATCAGGATGTAAAAATACAGAGATCCTCAAAAGGGACCAACATACTCAGGCTCAAAAAGAAGCTAAAAGAGACTGGGAAGTATGTGAATGGAGAGACCGTTCTATTGCAAATATAACCAAGGATAGTAAGCAGCTCTGGCACATTGAGGCTAAGCGAACCCAGAGACAGATTATAGATGAAGACTATCACATTCAACCACAGTCTTGGGTAAACCATTTTAATATACTTTGGGGATCATTATGACCCCGGCTGTGAGTGTTAGTGTGGCGGTATGACAGCCAACAGGCTGGTGGTACATACTGCAACATTATGAGAATGGCGGGTTTACTGCAGCCAACCCGCCACTTCTCCACTCATACCGCCATGGCGGTATCAGTTGCTGGGCCGGAGATGTCAATCACCAGCCCGGCGGCCGGCATGGTGCAGCTGGCGGCATTATAAGCCTGCCAACCGCCATGGTTTTCGTGGCGGTAGGCCCTACCGGTGACAGGGAATTCCTTCTCTGTCACTAGTAGGCAGCTCCCCACCACCAACACTCACCAGACTCCCCTCACACCCCCTCCATCCAAACTCCCCCACCCCTCTCCGATCCTTACACCCCGACCCCCTCCGATCCTCATACATATACCCCCACCCCCATACACGCACATACCCGCGGACACGCACCACACATACACCCAATCACTCACACTGGCATACACGCATACTTCCAAACATGCTCACACACATTCTTACACACAATCACACTGACATGCAGACACTCACTCACTTCACCATTCTTACACGCATTCACTCACACACATACAACCACACAAACAACACAACACACACAGACGCATTCACACACACACACACATACATGCACACAACCAGACAAACACACACACAACACCCCCCTCCCCTGTCAGAAGCCCGACTTACCTTTGTCAAGGAGGTCTTCCGGCAGGGAACGGGAAGGGGCACTGCTGCCCGCATCAGCTCTCGGCAGCAGAACACTGCCAGGCTGTATCACAGGTCATGATACGGCTGGCGGCGTTCAACTGGCGTGGCGGTGCTGGTGGTAGCAGTGCCAGCTTGCCATCGTCCACCAGTATGATCACTGCCGGATTTCTGCCCTTCTTGTAGTGGAAGTCCATCAGTGATCATAATATGGCGGACGGATAGTAGCCGCAGTGATGGCATATTGGCAGCCGACACCGCAGTGGTAGGCGGTTTTTACCACCAATGTCAAAATGAGGGCCTTTATGCTGGATAGATCACCATGGCACTGGAGGCAAATGATTTGTTTTGTGCAGGCACAAATAGGGAAACTTGCAAAGCTGACTCAATTGATTTTGGTTTTGAGGAAACCAAGCTCGCCCTTTCCACTCTACAGACAGAAAAGGCACCCTGACTAGACAAATTCCTGGGTGACCTTTTCCTCCCTGAATCGCAAGCATGGAGTGTTATCCCCACCCTTTGATTTAATGCCATTTTAAAAGGAGCACTGGTTCCTGATTCCTGGTTTTAAGCGGGTGGTGCCAGTATATAAAAGGGGGGACAAAAATGATCCTGCTAACTACAGACCTGTTAGCCTTATAGACATAACATAAAAAAAATCTTCAGGCATTTGCTGGGAAGATTAGAGAATTGGATGAAGGAGAATGATATCCTCTCACCCCTCCAGGCTGGTTTTAGAGAAAACACAGATACATTTGATCAGTTATTCAGGCTTCTAATAATTTTATGGGCGTATGTGGTGATAAAAAAAAACATGTATAGTTTTGTATTCGTGAAAAATGTGGGCAGTTCCAGAGCAGTTAGGTGTTCCAAACTACCTTTTACAAATGATTATTAGGCTTAACCAGGAGAATTAAGCCTGTATAAGATGGGGATGAAATAGTGAGCTCACAGAATGCATTAACGTGGACAGACGGGTGAGGCAAGGGCATGTCTTGGCCCCAATCCTGTTCACCTTATACATTAATGGGCTAGTAGAGTCATTGCATAATTGTAATGGGGGCACTCTCATGATTGCTTATAGCCCAGTTGCATCTTTAATGTTTGCGGATGATTCACTACTTATATTTAGAACACTGAAGGGGTTCTAAAACATATTGAACAGATTTTCAGCTGCATGTGAAGAACTTGGTTTAGAAGTTAACGTCAATAAGACAACATTTATGGTGTTCAATCCACATAAATCGTTTACAGGTAAGGTGAAGCTAGGTGATACCTTCTTGGAACAAGTTACAGAATGTATTTATTTAAGGGTAGGGTTCACTAACACATTAGCTTGGACTCCAAACATCTCTAATTGCCAGCTTACCCTTCAGCATATTAGCTCCGCTTTGCTGAAAAGGTTGAAAGTTTGTACATATAGGCCAGCTGCCCCTATCATTGATATCTACCAGGGAAGGGGGGTAGGTGCTGCACTATATGGTGCAGAGATCTGGGGTTCTAGGAATGTAAGGGTGATTGAAAAAACTGAGAACATTTTTATGAGATCGATTTTGGGTCTACCTTGAAATGGGCCCTTAACCTCACTACATTTCGATCTTGGTCTCCAAAATATCATGCATGTAACAGCATTCAGACCTCTAACGTATTGGATGGGAGTCTGGCACAACAGCTCTCCAATTCCCATGACAGAATAATTTTTCAAAGTAATGGCACTCTACAGCAAAGGAACCATCCCTTGGTTAAAATTTAGTAAAACATGGCTATATAGTCTTGCCATGTGTGAATTGTGGACTAATCCTCAATGCATTATTAAAAATACCTTGGTGTCCCTTAAGAAGAGTTATTGGCTCCATGTTCATGGCCTGTGATTGAACCATAGCACAGTGGGGGATCTAACAGGTAGGTTTTTGGATTTCAAAGACAATTTGTGAGGAGTTCAGGAAGCAGATCAAACCTGTTCAGGCAAAATAGTTATACCTACAATTTACATATGGTATTTTACCACTTATTGTTTCCATTGCAGATGGAACCGGCCAAAATATCTTACCCTTTCGTCCATTCTGCCAAAATAGCCCTGAAACAGAGGAGCACTTTCTATTCCTCTGCCCTAGATATGTTGTGAATAGGAGATCCAGGCTAGTTCTGATTTGCCATATTTTGCTGGTAAGACAAATGAGGCCTACTATTAGAATTCTCAGAAGTGGTACCACTGCATGGCCGATTTTTGCTTTATCTAGATACTTGTTACACGTATGGCAACTAATATGTAAGTATATGCCATCTGCAGCCCTTCTGAATGATATCTGAAAAAGTAGCTCAGGTTCTCGAAATCAGTTGTAAAGGGAGCGGGGGGGGGGGTAATTTCTACTCATTCCTTATCCTTCTCTTTTTTTAATTACTTTTTCATTTTCAATTCTCTTACGTGATTTTTATATAGTTATAGTGAACTATTGAATACTGCATGCTAGTTTTAGTAAGTAATGTAATATGTATTATCAAAATTAGAACAAATTTTAAGTATGGACATTTACCAATGTGAGTAGGTTTCCTTTACCTTTCCAAACTTTGATTTTATTTGTTTAAATGCCAAAAATGAATATACTGTCTTTATTTTTTTCATGTGCTTTTAAGGTTTTTACTTTGTACCGAATAAAGACTATTCTCTCTCTCTCTCTCTCTCTCTCTCTCTCTCTATATATATATATATATATATATATATATATATATATATATATAAAGAAGAAATGTCCTGACAAGCGTGTTGTGGCGCACTTATTTCTCCGGTGGTGCTGGTTGAAGGCAGGACGTCTGTATTTCAAAAGAAGGGATTTCTCTTTCTGCTTTGTCAAGAGAAAAAACCGCACTCCGTCGTTGTGCAAATAATAATTGAACTTTTATTCCATCAGTGAGATTACAAACAAACAAGACAGGAATCCCCTGACGCTTTTCGGTCACAGAAGACCTTGTTCACAGGTGTTTCCTGTGTGCTGATTTAGCGCTTTAAATAAACCACCTAGACTCAACAGAAAAAATACTACTAAAATTGCACCAAAATATCAACAAATGCTCCTTAACATCACAAAATATATATACTTTAGCAAAAAAGCACCAGATCTTTTTTTACTAATATCCTTCAACCATCAATACTATTGTTACAAAAATCCGAGATGTTTATCTCCTAAATTCCACATTTGCTATGTCTTCTAGTAGATGTAGTTTATAACATCTCCTCAAATAAATTAATTTTTTAATGTATATTATTTAAGGTTTTGTTTCTAAAGTTGATTGAAAGACAATATTAGAACAGTTCTCGAGGTGTTTTAACATACTGCGTGGAGCCTCATTAATTTTTAATTAGTATTAAAATAAGGATCATATTCATTTATTGCCTATAATGGAACAATCCCCAAAGATTTTTATTTTAACAATGGCCCTCACTAAATCCTGCACCTCTGATGTCAGTATATCTTGATGTTATTACTGCAATGAACTTCTATTTTTGGTGCCAAAAATAGATATGTATCCATCTTAATGATAACTAAGAAAAACAGAGAGAGGAGGTGAGAAAAAACAAGGGTCATCAGAGGTGCAGGATTTAGTGAGGGCCATTGTTAAAATAAAAATCTTTGGGGATCTTTGGGGATTGTGCCATTATAGGCAATAAATGAATATGATCCTTATTTGAATACTAATTAAAAATTAATGAGGCTCCACGCAGTATGTTAAAACACCTCAAGAACTGTTCTAATATTGTCTTTCAATCAACTTTAGAAACAATTTACTGTCACCCAAAATATCTTACCGTCCTTTTCAACTTTGTCAACAGTTCGTATAGATTGAGCTTTTAGTTGTAATTGACTCACAGAGGTTTCTCAATGTCACTTAGATACTCTAGAGATTCTATGCCAATCCTGGTGAGGTATGTCCACTCAGGACCTGAATACTTGTGATACATCTTCCTCTACCTTCCAGATATTTTAGAGTCCATCAAGTCTAGACACTCATCATCAGTATCTTGTTGTTCTGGATGTTCTTGTTCCTGTACATCACTTATTGTCTCTGGTCTCCTAATGGCTGTCAATAGTCTGTTATGTCTGGTCATGGTCTTTGGCCAACCTTTTTCCGTAGATGCCCGATTCCTCAATGTAATTGTTATTTCTCGCTCAGATGGAGCTCATTTGTTTTCAAAAGTGGAAAGTTCTCTGAAAACACTACTCTCTGACTCTGAAGCACTTGTTTCCACCAGATTTGATTGACCTTTCTATGAATTCCCACTGTCTCTGTGAATGCATAATTTCAATCTAGAGTCTGGCGTGTCGTCACAACTCTGAGAGAGGTACTATTGTTCTCATCTCACTGCTGTTGCTGTTCTGCTATGGAAGACTAAGAGTTTTTAGACTGGCCTTCTTTTTCCTCCTCAGATGTTTCAGAAACTTCAAACTCAAGGAGTAAGATGATGTTGGCTCCGCTTCTTCCCCTGCTCAACTCAACCTCTTGGTATTGGAGGCATGTATGGAGTTTAGCAGACTGGCAGACTTCACAGCAGTGTTGGTAAACAAGTTCACTTGGTATGGGCTTCTCCAATATTCCTCCAAGCACAACTTGCAAACTTGCTTCTTCAAGTGAACCCAATCACCAGGGCTCAGGTTATATCATGGGGTTTCTTGCCCAGATGGAGTTGCATCATTGACCTGGTGAGAGTTAGACTGTAAAATATCAGCCAATCCTTTGCAGTATTCGAGAACCAGATCAGCTGTGATATCCATAAGGGAATCAGCCGGAACAGAGGAAATTCTCATAGCTCTCTTCATCAGCACTTCATGAAAAAGATAGTCTGGTTCACGTGCATGGCACGCTTCAAATACTCATCAGAACCAGGGTAAGTGATCAAGTCATTTGAGAGATGTTGAAGCACAGGTTTTGGCCTGTTTCACCCTAATCGTCCCATTTACTTTCTCCACTATATCTGAAGCTTCTGGTCTATTGCCACAATGGAATCTTTGGTAAACCCATAACGTTGCACATAGGGCAGCATTACTTCATTCCTAAAGTGGCTTCCTTGATCTGATTCAAGGTGAACTGGAATTCCGAATCGTGGCATCAAATTCCAGAGTAGAAGTTTAGCAACTGTCAGGCTGCCATATCTCCTGGTGGGATATTCCCCCACCCACCAAGAGACTATGCATACAATGACTAGGATATGCCTCCTCTTATTACATTGGGGCATCTCCACAAAATCAATCTGGAGAGAGTTGAGGGAGCCATCAGACTTCCCTGTGTGACTTATGGTCACTACAACCTTCTTGTCCATGTTTTGCTTTTGACAAATCACACAACTCTGGCACAGATTCTCTGCCATTGCATGGAAGTGTTGATTACGCCAATGTTGGTTGAATCCTGCCCTTTCCCATTTGCTGCAATACCCTCAACTCAGTAATAGTTTGTTCAGTGTTCAATAGCATGTTTGAAACAGTTTCAGCCTCAGTGTTACATGACTCATCTATATGAAAGGTGCTGGCCTCAAGAGAGCAGTATCGAGCAATCTCACCCACATAGAGGCTGCCTCTAGTGACAAGTCATCACCACTCTTGTGCGCACCACACTTTATCATGGCAATCTCTTTCTGCAACTGAAGGGAATCCAAAAAACTTGAGACATACAATCCGTTCTTGATATAGGACCTAGCAGAGGTCATAAATCCTCTCTGCGACCACAATTGACCACAGTTGTGCACAACTCTGAATTCCTACTAGCTGTTTGTATAAATGGTAACTCGTGAGCCTTCTAAAGTGCAACAGGCTCTAATAAAGGCAATCAGTTCAGCTACTTGTGCAGAGCTTACATGACACAGGTGGGATGCTTCCTCGGCCCCAATCAAGGTACAAACGACATATGCAACTCTCCATTCTCCGTGTCTGTATCTCAATCAAGAACCATCAATAAATGTGGTGTCAGATTCAGGAAGGTTGACATCCAGTATCTTTGTTCTCAGCTTTGTGCATAACAAGGTGACACTTATACAATTATGGGCGAACTTACCTTCCTTGCCTTCATCTGTGTTGGGCAATAAAGAAGCAGACTTTCGGGCATTACACCTTGTTAAGGATACATTGTCTGCAGCCAGAATAGTTCTATCATAGCATTTAAGCAGTTGTTGGTCAAATGCTGTGTGCAAGTCATGAGAATCTCAATGGAATGGGGCACCATAACAATGAGCGGTGACCCATTCCAATTCCTTCCATTTGCTGAATGCTTAGACTGACAACTGCAACTGCTTTGAGACAACCAGGTAATACTGTGACTACTAGATCGAGGGTTGCTAAAAAGAAGGCCTCTGGTCATCTGGCCTCTCCATGGGTCTGTGTCAACACAGACAAAGCACACTGATCATGCTCATGGCAAAAGAGTATGAGCTCCTTGGTGTAGTCTGGCATTCCGAGAGCAGGTGCACTGCAAAAAAATGTTTGAGCTCCTTGGAGGCTCCCATGCTCTTATAATCCCTTGGTACTGGGTCATTGGCATCAGTATGCATCAGCCTCAGTAAGGGCTTTGCCATAAGAGAATAATTTGGGATCCATTGTAAACAATAGCCAGCCATTCCCAAAAATGTTTGCACTTCTCTCTATGTGATCGGGACTTCCATTTTAAGAATACTCTTGATGCGCTCATGGGACACTCTTCTGTCTCCCTTCTCAATTTGATGTCCCAGATACTTAAATTCTTTTTGTAACTTTTCGGGGGGAAGTTTATGCCCATTCACTGCAAGATGGTTGAGCAGGGTGATGGTGTCTTACCTACAAGCTTATTTTATCATTGATGCAATGAGTAGGTCATTGATGTACCTGACTAAGGTTGAATTGCATGGTAAATTAAAGGTCTCTTAATTTTCTTGAGTATCTGATTGAAATATGAGAGTCTCTCTGTGTACCCCTGCGACACCACACAAGAGTTTTATTTCAAAATCTCAAATTGATGATATTGTCTCTCTTCGTGAAGGGGAATGGAAAAGAATGACTGACCCAGGAAAATGACCATTCCACTGCTGGAGGAATTTGGAATAGGATTACAGCAGAATTCGGTACAACGAGATAATATGGAACAAGTATTCCATTTAGTTTTCTTAAATCTTGGACTACCCTCCACTTTTTATTCACTTTTTGCAAGGCCATAATTGGAGAATTGACTGGACTTCCAATGACCTCCTTTGGAATGCTCTGTTGTAGCATATTTTCAATGGTAGGTATTAATTTTTCAAAGGCTTCTGGGGTGAAATTTGTAAAGATATGTTT
Source organism: Pleurodeles waltl (assembly GCF_031143425.1). NCBI lineage: Eukaryota > Metazoa > Chordata > Amphibia > Caudata > Salamandridae > Pleurodeles > Pleurodeles waltl. Next base: position 1,170,184,315 of record NC_090447.1, on the reverse strand, counting down.
CAGGGAACACTGCTCCAGACCAAAGAGTTATCTTTAGGGCCTTAGCACCCTTAATCATCCCAATCTACCTTTCTGTGAAATCCTATATATCAACTCTTACTGCCTCCTTTAGATCTGAATGTAAATCTTCTTTAGAAGAAACCAAGTATAGTCTTACTATAGATTCCGGTGCCTGCAATTTGAACTCATTATCAGCTGCTTCATTTTCTGACCTCACTCCATCTGGTGCACAATATATGACACAATTCAGCTTGCACAGTATGTCACTCCCCAGCAAATTCACAGGACTTGAATCATATATAACAAACTGGTGATGATCTTTGATGGCCTCTATTTTAACTGGGGCCGGGCCGGTAACCAGGTTTTCAAGCTGCTCATTTGTGCTGCCAATAATTTGCTCTTCGTTGTTCTAACAGTTGGACAATTGGCTCCTTTATCTATTATAAAAGATATGGCATGTCCATTAACCTCTCACTATACCTATGGGCCACTCCGATCCACTTCTTTTTCTTTCTCATTTGCATCTTTCTGCTTTTTTTTAAAAAAAGGATTTCTCATTCTATCAATATTGTCAATCATTCCTTGTTCTAATCACATGCACTCTCCACTCTGCTGAGTTCATAATTGGTCTGTCAATACCAGCACGTCTCAGTCAGAGCTCAACCAATCGCAGTGCAGCTTCAGCATTCATCAGCTAATCCCTGCTCAACACCCTATCATGTAAGGATCCATACAGGGGGCAGCTGCTCCTGAATTCTTCTCACCTTTCTTACCGTTAACGTTTGACTACTTCTTCTAAAGAGAAATCTCTACGATACAGAGAATGCTATCTACTTTCACACAACTCTCATACCCTGTTTGCTCACTCCTGTGCACTAAGGAATGAACAACTACCAAGCTTGTTTAATACATTCACACAACAGAGATGCAATGTCCCCATCCTGGTGTGACTGATCGCACCTCACAGTGCATCTGAGCTTAGTAGACAATTTCGACAACTCAACAATTCTAACTGAGGTACCTCTCTACACCGGGCCAAATATTCAGAAACATACCAGAGTAAGATCCTCACATCCAAGGGGGATGGAGGAAAGCGAGTGACGCTGGTGCAACAGGAGAACACAACCAGTGTGGGGATGAAATGTCTCAGGTCCAAGGGGTCCAGTCCACGTCAGTGTGCTCCTGCTTCCACTCCTGCAACCAGGTCTTGGCCCTGAACACCATCAGGTATCCCATCCTGTTCCTTGGGTCCTGACTCCATCTCCCCCTCGGGATGCTCCCAGCTTTCCAATACGTCTATCCAGAGAATGGCTATTGGACATCTGCGCACGCCACACGCTTCTTCCCGCAGCAAGAACCTTTCTCAGCCCTAGCCCAAGTTGTAACATTGCTCAACCAGGTCTCCAAAACAGGTCCCACTGCAGACTTCCATGCCACTGCAATGCGCCTCTTGGCTAGTATAAGGGCTAGGTCTTAGAACCTAGGGACCACTTTACATGTTTTGGGTCTGGGGAACTCCCATAATAGGCAAGTCTCAATCATGAACCAGAGTTTGCGATCTAGTGTAGTATATAAGCTGAGGTCCACCACATTCCAGAACTGTTGTAAAGTGGGGCAACTCCAACTCATGTGCAAGATGCCTGCATTGAGTGGTAACACCCAGGACATTTGTGTGGTTCCCCTTAGTAAATGACCTGGAGTCTATGAAAATGACCTGGAGTTTATGAAATTTCAGGTAGGTCTTGTGGACGGAGCTGAACTGAATATATTTCAGTCTTGTATTTCTGGAGACTTTCTTGGGGTAGGCTAATATCCTACTCCACTTCAGATCCGAGAGATCATGACCCAACACCACGTCCTACCTTTTCCTGGGCGTGCCAGAGGTCTATGCACCATTTTATTCAGGCACTGTTGAATCACGTTGCTAGGAGCCATGCTGACCCCAAAGTCAGCAGAAGCTGAAGCAACACATGGCCCCTGGTTCTTCCCGACCACTGACCCATAGGGCTGCAAAGGTCCACACCAGGGCTTAATAGGTCAGAAATTGTCTCAAGGGCAAAGCGTACCGAGTCGACAGCTCCTCCAAGGGAAACTAAGTGCCTAGATGGTAAGTCACCAACTGACATCAGCCTAGTCCGCGTTCAATCAGACATCTTCAGATCTGTGAAACCGGCAATGAGATCTCTTTGTGGCAGTCCCATCAACGCAGGGCTGGGGCATAAAGGGGCATGTTTCTAGTCCTCACTACGCAGCGTCACCAAAATGTTAGGGCCACTGTCAACAGAGGGCCTGGTTATGGAATAACCACTGCTGGTTGGAGCCCTCTTGTCAGGAGTAATCCCTGTTGGGGTGCTAGTCATATAGGGCCAAATTCACAACAGTGGCCTCGTCAAGCCATCGGAATAACTGCAGCTGCACCACCAGGAAGAACAGCTTAAAGTCAGGGACCCCTAGTCCCACTTCAGGTGCACCTCCAGCGGCCCAAGGAGCCACTAGGACCGATCCTGATCTCTAAGCTTCCAGTTAGTCCTACACCATTTTGGGTCAAGCAATATTTTCAGTTAGGTCAGTAACATTAGAGAGCACTGGAGCCCTTTTTCTCGTAGCACCCTCTTCACTTCCAAGAAGGAGGCCCTCTTGGCTTGCACTGCTGTGATGAAGTCATACTTTCTCATTATCAACGTTGTAAGGGCCAACACTCATGCCTTTTTCAGTAACACATCTCTGTCTCTAAAGTGAAGTAACCAGGCCACCACTGGCCGGGGCAGGCGGCCTGGTGCCAGTGGGTGAGTGGGGACTCTATGGGAATGTTCCAGGGTGAAGAAGGACGACAGCTGGTTCGGAGCTGATGTAGGAACATTCTAAATTGCGACCAGCAAATTGCGAGTCGCAATTCAGAATGTTGGATGGTGTCCCTGACACCATCTGCGATTCTCAAGTGGGTCGCAAAGGCCCACCTCATGAATATTCATGAGGTGGGATGCAATTTGCAACCCCCTTGTGAATGGCGGCCCTCACAGGGATGGTGGCCTGCTGCAGAGAGCAGACCACCATGTCTGTGACTGCTTTTTAATAAAGCATTTTTTTTTTTTGTAATGCAGCCTGTTTTCCTTAAAGGAAAACGAGATGCATTACAAAAACAAAAAATTAAACGTTTTCATTTAATTTTGTCAGAGCAGGCAGTGGTCCATGCTGCCTGCTCTGAAAAAATGTTTGCAGTGCCATTCTGAATGGGGAAGAGGTCCCTTAGGACCCCTTCCCTTTCGCGAATGGGTTACCACCCATTTTAAAAGGAGCAAACTGCGATTGGTTTGCAACCGTGTTTGCGGACACAAAGCAATCCTGCATTGCACTGCGACTCGCAATTAGGAAGGGAACACCCCTTCCTATTTGAGACTCGCAATTCTGTTTTGCGATTCGGTAACCAGGTTACCAAAACGAGGTTTGTGCATTGCAAAGTGCTTTTTGCACATCGCAAACAGCGAAATTCGCTGTTTGCGACGTGCAAAAAGCTTTGTACATCTGGCCCTAAGTCCCTGCGTTCTGTTTCTTTGGGGAGCCCCACAATATGAACATTGTTCCTTCAGTTGCAGCCCTCCGAATCTTCTGTATGATGTTCCAGGGTGTGCACCCTGAAGCTCAGGTTCATTGCTTGCCTAGTCAGTGCTAGATGGTCTGCGCGCAGTTTCCTAACCACCGTCTCCACTTCTGTCACTCTATAGGCCCAGGCCCACTTAGACCGCGCTGATATCTTGTTTGAGGGTTGTTTTAGTATCGGCAATAGTAGTGAAGATTCTGTCTAGTTGAAGCTGTAAGGGGGGGTCGGACAGGCCTGGTGCCATCCATATCCACCGACAGAGGCTGAGAGGAGTCTCCCACCACTGCCTGCACACCTGACAGTTTAGGCTTTGGTTTCCCTGGGGTCATGAAGAGGGTTTCTATGGGCAACGAGGGTGCAGTAAAAGGGACAGGTAGTACAGAGACAGAGGCCCCATGAGGCCACTCACAACATGCCACTACAGCATCCAGGAGGCCATGAGGTGTTGTTACCATAGGACATTTCTATTGATACCAGGGCTGCACCCAGCAGGATAAGGACCAGTTCCTAATGGCCAAGGTGGTGTTGAACCTTGTCTGGGCAATGAGCAATCCAGAGATCCAGGCTCACAGTGCTGTTCAGTCGTGTAAGGCACAAGCACTAGGCATTTCTCCGGGTAGGCAGACAGATGCAAGCTCCCGGCAGGGTGTCCAGTAGAAGCCGTACAGCAGCACAAATCACTGGTGGTCCACCAAGGCCCCAGCTATGGAATGTTCTGGCAGCAAGGGGTGTACAGGGGCAGCGTGTGGGTACCGGTGGCATATAATGCCTCTGTCCAAGGTCCCCACTCCTTCTATGGGGACAGGGCACCATGAGTTCTATGTGCCAGATTCCCTGCATGGTCTCCCACAAGATGGCTGTTTGCGCCTTGCTCCCCAGATTGTTCCCCTCAGGGCACACCTGCAGGGTAATAGGGGCTGTGGGCAGAGTGGTCCACAGTCCCAGCCTGTCCCCTGGCCTCCTGAGAGAAGGTGCCAAGCGCCAATATGTGCCCTGCATCTGCTGACTCAAACTGTTTGAGTCCCCCAGGCTGGGCCTGCTTTAGCCACTGTCCTCACTTCTATAGGTCGGTGTCACTGCCAACACTCTCCACAAGAGAAATTAATCTCTGGTAGACAGATATTCCCAAAAACAGGGCACCCAAGTGGTGGGCCTCCAACTGCAGGGGGTGCTGTGGAGTCCAGCTGCAGCTATGTTCTGTGGCTGGGGCGAACAATCACCCTATTGAAGGCCGCCCCAGAATGATGGCGGGCAGCACAGAATCAGCGAATGCTTCTCAGCCCCGTGTCAGGGTCACTGTAGGATTTCAGGTCAGATTTACGTGGCCCAGGCCCCAAGCTCTCAGCCTCTCTCAGCAGCAGCAGCAGCTCTGAGGCGGGTCATGCACATACTGATGTGTTCTCTGGGCCCACGCCTACTGCCTGAGTCAGTGTTAAGGGCAACAGCCTGTGCCCATCTCATCCACAGGCTGGACGGCTGTCAGGTGGTGCCACAAGTGTCCCTGCCAGCTGGGGCCAGCCATCATTCAGCAGCCTCAAGGTGAACTTTCAGACAGGCATCATCCTCAGGAGTGGTGTTATTCATCAAGGGTTCTGTAGACAGCCGCCCCAATCATCGGTATGGGCATTGGCTCAACGTGGTCCTCGGAACAGGCTGAGCAGCCACCTAGCCACTACTCAGAGTTCCCAGGGGGCTGAAAAAGCACCTCTCTACCCAGGGGCTGGATTCTTGGGGTGCGAATCCCAGCCCCTATATATTCCTGCGGTCAGATGGGCAGCTGAGCCACCATGGAACAGGATAAAGACAGGGCCGGAGCGGAGCGAAAAGATTAGGCATACCACCATCTTTGGCAGACAAGCCACGCCCTGAGTGACGAGTTACAGTTAGTGTTGTCTGGTTAGCAAGCTGAAAAGAGTGTGTAATGAGGTACCCTACTTATAATAATTTGAAGGTGGTGGATAAATTGTACATGAAACTTATAATTAGAACTTTAGAATTGTTTAAGTTTGTGTAGTTTAACCTTGGTTTGTATAGGGAAAATAAGTTTTCCTAACTATAAGCTTTACATTTTTTTCATTTAAGTTCAATGTTTTTTTTTTTTTTCTTCATAAAAATGTGTTTAAATCGTAGAACACTGTGTTACAAGTGAAGAGTTGTTATGTGGAATGTCGTACAGTGGAGGAGTGTTTGTAAAATCTATTGTCATAGATTGAAGTATTGTAGATTGGAATCGAGTGGAGTAGAGAAGAGTGTAGTAGTGTATCATACAGTGTAGTAAGATGTTAGATTTTGTAGTGGCATGGTGTCCTGCATAAAGGAGTCAATTATCGTAGACTGGTGCAGCGAGTTGGACAGTGGAATGGCAGGTTGAACATTAGAATATGGTGTCATAGACTGTTATAGAATAGAGTAAACTGTTTTAGAGTGGAGTAGGGTGAAGTAGAGTGCCATAGCGTTGAGTATCATGAACTGGAGTGTCATAGAACACAGTGGAGGAGAGGGTCGTAGAGTGGAGTGCCATGTCATATAGTGGAGTGACATATCGTATAGAGAAATTGGGTGGCGTTTTGTCGAGTGTCATACAATTTAATACAGTGACCTGCAGTGGACACACATAGAGTGGAGTAGAGTGGCACAGAGTACAAAACAGTGTTGTAGAGTGGAGTGGCTACAGTGGATTAGAGTATCGGACAGTGGAGTGGCATAGAATGGAGTTTATACAGTGGCATGGAGTGGGATAAAGTGTAGTAGAATGGAGTATAGTGGAGTGGAGTACAGTGGAGTAGGGTACTGTAGAGTGGAGTAAAGTGTCATAGAGTGGAGTGGTGTGTTGTAGACTAAAGTGGCATGGAGTGCAGTAGATTGGAGTGACAAAGAATACAGTTAAGTGTCATAAATTGGAGTACTGTGCTGTACAGTAGAGTGTATTGGGGCGTTTTGGAAAACGATGTAGACTACAATAGAGTGCCATGCAGTCTAGATGATTTTTGTTGAGTGGAGAAGTATACAGTACAGTACAGTACACTGTTGTACAGTGTGGTACAGTTGTGTAATGGAGTACAGTGGCACTGAGCGGGCTAGAGGGAAAACAGCCATTACAATGTGGTCATTACCACATATGACCATTGCCACAAAGCCATTACCACAGATAGAGCTTTACCAAGCATGCCCTTACAATGCATGCCTTTACCACGAATATACATTTACCTTGCATGCCTTTAGAACAAATTTCGCTCCAGAGGCATGAATGGTAAAGGCATGTGCATGGTAGAGGTTTTAAAGGTAAGTGTTAGTTTTTTTTATTTTGTAAAGGCAAAGTGCTTGTTTTGGAAAAAGCCCTCGGGTGGGCCAGGTCCCTGGTGCATTATTTAAAAAATGGAGGGGGCACATGGACCACCACTTCCCCGGGGCTTCAATTAATAAGTATGCGGGGGGTCGCATGGCCCTCCCGCGTCCCAGGGACCACCACCTTCCCGCAACAAAAGGGTTCTATTTAAGGGGGAGGCCCATACTGCCTCCCTCCAAGCCCCAAAGACCGCCACCTCTCTGGGCTGTATATATGTAATTTATGCAGGGGGGACTGCCAACTCCTTTGGGAAATTCATTGCACAATAGGGGAAGCTGCGTGCCCCCCCGCAGCCCAGAGGACTGCCACCTCCCTGGGGCTGAAATACAATGATAAATGGGCCAATACCTCACAGGCAAAGTTTAAGGTTGGGGTCATCCTTCAAGGAGCCAATAATGGCCCTGGGGACCGCCACCCCTCCCCCAGGGTTGGCTCCTTCTATGTCCCAGGGCACGCACTCCCAGGACATAGCTGTTTTCTCTGACTTGGGGGGAGCTTTGACAGTTCCTGCCAAGGCAAACACAACACCGCTCCCAGCAAGAGAGAGCTGTCAAACAGCTCTCACTTGCTGGAAGTGGAGGTTTCCTTTGTTTCTGCCGGCAGGGACCAGAGGAAGCTATTGCTCTCACAGACAATGAGCTGATTGTTTAGCAGCTCCCTGTCTGTGACAGCAATACTGGCTCTGGAAGGAGGTTGAGAGCTGGCTGGGACCGCAGGGGCCTTCAGGCTCCCCGCGGTCTCCAATGGTGCTGACTGGGTGCCCTGGGAAGCACCCAGATGACATGGCTAGGTCCCAGGGGATGGGGTCTCCAGGGCCAAAATCATCCCAGGGATGGGTTCCCCGGGGCTGAAACCAGCCCGTGGAGAGGGGGAGTGTGGCCTCCATCACCCCACCAAAAAATATGCTTAAACCAGGCCCCAGGGAATGGGTTCCCCATGGCTGAAGTCGGCCAGGGATGGGGGCCATGCAGCCCGCCTCCTCCATTTAATGAAGGTCGAGCCCCGGAGAATGGGTCCCTAGGGTGGAGATCAGACCGAGGAATTGCAGTGGATCTCTGGGGATAGGATCTCTGGGGATGAAATCAGTCCAGGGAGGGGGGCCACACAGCCCCCTCCTGCACACTGGCCATTAACCCAATGAGGTAGCACTTACTAACTAACTAGTAGAAAGTACTCCAGTTGGATAGACAATTTGTGAAAAACTGAATTTGTGACAATTTGTTGGATAAATGAGCAGGTGAAATTCCATTCTGGCCATGATGCTCATTTTACAGAAATTAAACCTCAACAGGAAGCACTTACAAATGTAAACGTAGAAGGAGCCCCAGTTGAAGCTCCAGTTCTGGAAAGAACAAAGGTTTCTAACTCCTGGGGTTGGTGAAGGCAAAGTAAGTATGCTTACTTTGTGATTCCGTATTGAAAAATGATCTGAAATCCTTTGTGGAGGTGTATGCATCTTTCATGTATTGGATCACAATCAGATACTCTCACACCCACAATGACCCTCTCACACCAACTCTAACACCCAGACAGACACTCTCACAACTACTCTCACACCCAGAGACACCCTCTGACACCTATTCTCACACCCCCCTACTATAATCAAGCAATTATGCCCCAGAGAGGCGGTGGTCCCCGGGGTGTGGCTCACTATATGCTATTGAATATAAGCCCAGGGAGGTGGCGGTCCCCAGGGCATAAATAAGCCCCATGTGTCATCCTCCTTTTTATATGCCTCTGGGACCTGGCCCACCCGGGTACTATATTAAAACAAGCACAGCAAAAAAAAAAGAGCTAAGGGGTCAGAGTACCCCTACTTTGGCCCCTTTTCTTGTTTTTTATACTTTTTTCAGCAGGGTCCCAAGATGGCAGGCAACACTTCTTTATTGAAGTGTTGTTATCCAATCATATTTCAACACGAGATTGGGCGGGTCCGCTGAACCTTTGCGTCCCTTTGTTTAGACAGAAATATGAATTTTCTTTAATACCTCAAAAACTAGTGAATGGATTTGCACCAAATAACACAAAGGGCACTTTGTGGACCACGAGCTACCTTTCTTCCAAATTTGCTGTAATTCAATCCAGCAGTTCAGGCTGTATTCCTGTTCAAAATCCCTGTGGGAATTAACATAGGAAAAACATGTTTTTAACCCCCCCTTCCTTTTTCTCGGACCCCGCTTGATGAATCACCCCAAAACTTTCCAGACTAGTTGAAGTGAGCGTCAAAGTTTTTGGGGAATATTTGGTGAAGATTCATCAACCGTGCCCCCCCCAGGGACTGCCACCTCTCCGGGGCAAGCATAGAATGAAATGCGGGGGCCATGCGCTCCCCCACAGCCCTGGGGCTTTCTTTGAATGGAATGCGAGGAGGACGTGTGCCCCGCCAGCATCCCGGGGGACAGACAACTCCCTGGGGCAAACGTAGAATGAAATGCTGGGGGCTACATTACCCCTCCACAGCCCTGGGGACCGCCTCCTCCCCGGGGCTGAATTTAAAGAAGATAGGGAATCCATTGTAGACCCCCAGTTCTAGGGACCACCACATCTAATGTTGCAGGGGGGCCATACAGCTCCCCTTCTGGAGCCAATATTGGCCTCCCAGGGCGAGCTCCTGTTATGCCCCGTGGTGCCCACTCCGGGACATAGCTGTTTGCTCTGACTTGGCGGGAGCTTTGACAGTTCCTGCCAAGTCAGTGCAAACACTCTGGTTCCAGCAAGTGAGAGCTGTCAAACAAAAAGGATCTTGTACATGGAAAGTTTGGGGGTGATCAGAGACAGTGGGGGGCTGAGAAAAGGGGGGGGGGTGAAAAACGTATGTTTCCCATTTTTAATCCCATAAATTGTATACATTTTCCTGGGGATGTGGTGAGGGCCGCATGGGCCCCTGCTTAGTTACTACTCTATTGCCCCAGCGAGGTGGTGGTCCCTGGGGCCCACAACGGACTTCCTGCATTATTTTACTTTAGCCCCAGGAAGTTGGTGGTCTCCGGGCCTGAGGGGGGGCCATGCATGCCCCCACATTCATTTAAGATCTTTTGCCCTGAGAAGGTGGCAGTCCTGGGGGTGCGGAATCTGTGTCACCGCTGAAGGCAACCACTAAAGTAGAAGGCAGTACCAAACACATGTGGCAGGCCCCTAGTTCCATTGACTGCAATATACCGGATAAAGGGCGAATGGAGAAGTGCCTCTCCCTTTTAGTCACATCACGGTGGGGGGAGGGCCTCCGCTACTCTTTCTCTATTTGTCTGGGGGGCATATGCTTCCTGCATCTAATGCTTGGATTACCATAGGCCAATGGGCCCTCTGTTTATTGACTCAATGGCGGTGGAGGGGCCTTCACAATGGTAGGGCTTCTGCCTGCCCTTGGTGGCTTGCCTGAGCGGGTTGGGACCTGGAGACTGAAAACCCAGATTTGGAGGCCATATGGCAGGATCCACCTAGCAGGTTGGGAAATTGTGGAGGTTGCCGAGACAGGAAAAGTTGTACTTGCACTGTGAGCCCAGGGGCCCTCCTTCCACCATGACTGCCTTTGGGAATGCTACTGTGTGGGGGGCACAGGTGGGAACATTGAACTGCCGTGTAGAGGGCCTCACTTTCATCCTTTTGCACCTATTGCCTGACTGGGAAAGATAAACAGAAACTGCAATGGGAAAATAGACCAATACAAGGACAACATTGGACCAGCAGACTCTATAGAACTTCTATAGGTGCAGGGACACGCACCCAACATCTGAACCTACAACGTCCATCCTACAAGCGATACAGGTATCAAAATCCTCCCTACAGGTGAAATTGTCTAACTCATTCTGAATCTTTCATTATTGTGACAAGATGCGCACAATGTGGTAGATACAGCTACAAAGGAAAAGGGCAGAATAGGGGAGGCAGAAGCCTCAATTGCAAAAGTTGCAACCCTGCCCCAGACTGTCCCACAATTGAAAGAGTGAGCAGGGGCCATTGAAAGGTGATGAAGATATAATAGAGAAGGGTGTGCTCTGGACTTGAGGTGATCAAGGTGATCTGAGGATACCAGAGGGAACAGAGTGCACCTCACCTGCTTTTGTTATTACCACTTGGCTTGAGTTCTGGGTACAGTCAGAGGATATATCCCATTGCTTTATAATTGAGCGGATCTTCAGATCTCTAGCCCAAAGCCAACCTCTGGGGGGCACCATCACATTCAATAATTGCTGGTATATTTAACTTTGTGGACAGGGATGCTGTGCTGTGCCAGAAAAATGAACCAACTGCAATGTGGAAACGCAACAGTCATGATTTTCCGAGACGATACAATAAACGTTCAAAATAATGCTGCTTCTTCTTCTAGGTGAAGCAAAAGCTGAGAGCAGTGAATATTAAGTATATTTTGCTGTTCTCAGCCAGGCTAAAGTGATACATAAAGATAAATGTCTCTTGACACATGAAAGTGCATGGGATTAGGTGAGAAAGAAAACTGAACTATCAGAAACTGGCACATCAAGAGAGGGTGCAGCAAGTGCATTGACCTGGAGGTCATTCAAATGCTAGTCTCCAACTGACAGACATCGACACCACACCGATGTTTATGGGTGCATTGCCTGTTGTCTAGGAGGTGGGAGGCTTGGTAGAGATTTCACCCCTCACTGATGACACTGGTGCATTGTCCTTCACCCCCTTTGTGTCACCCCTGGCAGGGAACCATAGTGTTGATATCAGTTCTCAATGTGGTTTAAAGGGTTACATCTTAGACTAAATTTCCAGGATCCCAATTTATTCTACATTGGATTATTAGTAGTTGTCCTTCTTTATTTGTTGTTAAATATGTTCAATTTTGGGTGACAGATACTTCCGTGGGAATTCGGGGGGTCTTTTTCCCAGGAGGGTCCCATCAATATTGTTGTCAGTAGCACAGGACATTGACACATTAATTCGTCATGCCATATGACTGCCACTGCATATAGGGCAAAACATGATGGGTACAACATACCATCTGGGACCATCAATGGCCTTCACAAATGGACTAAAAGGGGAGTGGTCATGCTGTTCATTAAACGCCATTCCCCACATGTTCTACTGTTGCAAAAAATGCACCTGTTAGGAACCAATGGCACCTTTCTTTGCAGACCACCCATTCAGTGAACACTCACACTGCTAGGATTGGAGGCCTCCCTGGGGCAAAAGGACATATGGCACACGAACACAAGGACAATGGGGCCTTTACGTTCCTCTCTAGTGTCCAGGGCTCACTTTCACTTTTAGACTACTTCCTTCTCCCCATCATGGACACCCATAACGTCGCACACACATAATGTTGCAGACATAAATATTCTACCTAGACGAGTTTCAGATCACTCACCAATAACACGGCATATTTATCGCACTAACAAAAAGACATGGGGCATGAGGAGAGTAATGCATGCTGACTGACAGAGGATTTTTTTTTTAATGCAGCATTAAGACAGGGTGTAGATTACTTTTTTGAACTTAATACTAATTTGGTACAAACTGCAGCCCTTCTCTGGTGAGCATTCAAAGTAGTGATTAGAGGTAGGGCCATGACTTATTTTAGTAAACGGAACAGGCTCAAAGATGCTGCAGTCATGGAGTTGGAGGATAAAAAATGCTCAGTTGGATCACAAGATCCACAGCTGAGGACAGACCAACTTAATAGCGGAAACAGAGTTGAAATGTGGACAACATCATAACTTATTACTGGACATGGCCAGAGAGCTGTGGGCGACTTTCTGGGGACAAATAGATGAATCAGGTGATAAAACACGCACACTCCTTTACTTGTTGGCTATTCTGGAACATACCAGCACATTTATACCTTTCCGGAAGGACCAGTGGGGTTTTGTGGTGACAACAGAAAATAACATTGCCAAAATATCTGCAACTTACTATAACACATTAAATGCTGGGTGCCCCACTCCCCAGATCGAGCAAACAAACCCCGTACTCACAGACCTTCCCATGTGACAATTACAACCAGAGGACCCAGAAACACTAATTTCCAAGGAAGAGATCAGGACTGCAGTCAGAAGACTAAGGGGGTTATTCTAACTTTGGAGGAGTGTTAATCCGTCCCAAAAGTGACGGTAAAGTGACGGATATACCACCAGCCGTATTACGAGTTCCATAGGATATAATGGACTCGTAATACGGCTAGTGGTAAATCCGCCACTTTTCCGTCACTTTTGGGACGGATTAACACCTCCTCCAAAGTTAGAATAACCCCCTAAATGCTGGGAAGACTCCAGGACTAGAATTATACAAGATGTTTGCCTCAACAGTGGACCCCACTTAATGTTGGTCTTTGAAGAAATCCTATAAATGGGGGACATACCTAGCAGCCTTGTTGAAGTCACAGTAGTGGTTCTCCCCAAACCTGGTAGACCACTCAACATATTTCCTTTTATGTGTCTACATTTTGAGTATCGAGATCAAGACAGTGGTGAAGGTTCTTGTAGGTCAGCTTGCACCAGTTGTCCATACTCTGGTTCACAAGGACCAGAATGGCTTCATGTCAGGCTGAGATATCTTGGCCTGACACTGCATCAGTCACCTACAACTGTTGCTGGACAATTGTCAGACTGCAGAAGGCCCATTAGCTCTACTTCTGCTTGATCGTGAGTTGGAAATAAGCACTTGATACGATTGACAGGGACTTCCTAGTTTGGGTCCTACGTGAAATAAACTTTGGCTCCCTTATGCATCCTATGTTAAAATATTATACCTGGAAGTAAAAGAAACACAAGGGTAGTAAGGGTGACGGATGCCGCACTTCTAGGCAGTAAAACAGTAGTTTTCAACAAATATATATGAAAGAGCAATGTCTGGTGCAATCTGGCCGAGTGCCCTACTACCCAGAAGGCACCAAAACAGGTAACAAGGTACCCACGGACAAAACTGAGACAAATTGGCCAGAGCACACAGAATATCGTGTCCAATAGTGTTGCAAGGATGAAAATCCCTGATGGTGTGTTGAAGGTAAGAGAAAGTATGAGGTTGAAGAAAAAGTCCTGAATCTTGTTAGTAGATGATGCCTTTATTCGTGGGTGTTGTAGAGCATGATAATCATCATAGATAAACAGCCAACACGTGTTTTGTCACACAAGTGACTTCATCAAGGCTGCAAAAAATAGTGATAAAAGCAACAGTTGGTATATATAAGTGTGTGGAATCAATAGTGAACTCATTGGTGATCATGTGGAAAAGATTCCAAAACCAAAAACCAGTGACTAGTGTGAGAGCTTGAGAAGATTGGTATTTGAGTGAACATGACAAGCAAATAAAATGTGAAAGGGACACCAATTAAGAGAGACACAATATAGATAAAGTGATTCAGCATGACCATGCAGTGAATGTAGAGAACCAAAATGTCTCTGATAGTAGACTGTTATGTTGTGAACAGCGTATAGAGAGACTGTGAGGCGAAGTATGATAAAAACAAGACTAAGTCAGGGTTAAGAGAGACCAAGCAAGTGGGTGAGTAAGAACACCAAAAAGGGAGATATGGAGCTGTACATAGTAAGTAGGTGACAGAGAGAAAAAGGGCCCATAGTAGCCTAGAGCAATAATTCATACCTGGGCCGTCTGGCCAGAGTGGTCAATGTTATTTAGATCTGTGGGCTAGAATAGGTGATATTGATCTAGGAAGGGAAAGAAAAAAAGTTTGAAAAGCTATAAATAGCCAGTAGGGGAACACAATCCGAGAATGTCCGTAGGAATGAGACAAGGATAGTAAAGGAAAAGATGATTGGCGGAGAAGTCATAGGAGTGAGTACAAGGTAGAGAAGGTAGAGAAGGTAGAGGGTAAAGAAAGTCACTATGTACATACCTTAATGGATTAGTGAAATTCAGAGTAGTAAGGCTGCCCGAGCAGCAGCAGGGTGGTAAGGTAGTTGAGCACGTAGGTAGAGACAGGTATGGAAGGCCCTGATAAGCCATGAGACAAGACCTACAAGGTGTCAAAAAAAATACAATGAAAGAGTCGGTGTAGAGGGAACAGAGGCAAAAAAATGGCCTGAGGGGAATGTAGCTGTGGTCTTGTGTTAAAAGGCCAGTAGTGGGTCCAGTCCTATAGGACTGCAAGGTGCACCTGGTGGGATGAGATATGTACCCAGAAAAGATAATGAGGCAAGTATGGTAGAGTCATGTCAATCAAAAAATGGTGCGGTACGTATTGTAAAAACGAAGTGCTAATGTGTAGGACAGTAAAACGCTAAAGTACAGGCGTGAAAAGGTCTGCCTCATGGTGAGTGCGGTCCATGCAAAAAAAGTGGCGGACCCCCGCGGCAGTGCGAACTGTGTTAAACCCAGGTAATAAGGTCAGGGCATAAAACGGTACTCAGAACTGAGCCCGGAGAAAGAAAGCGGCCGTAAGCTGCAAATAAGGTAGGTAGCACGCAGTACAAACGGTAATGTTACGCCGATAATGGGCGAGAGGCGAACGTAAGTCGAGAATAGGCAATTAGAGATTACTGGTAGTGCGCGTTCAAAGGCGGGATAAGACGAGGGATTTACATTAGGGCTAAAAGAAAAAAAAGGGTTAAAACATACACGGCAATTATATAAAATATAAATGAATCTTACATGAAAAAAACATGCAGATGAGTTGGAACGGAGTGGACTACTACCCGGAAACGGAGGACATACCTTAAAGAGTCAGGCCGGAGAGGCGCGGTGAGCAGTCAAGGAGCGTCTGATGGTCGTTCAACGACCCGCGCTCTTATGGTGATCCGGGAGTTGGGGTGCCATGGAAATGGAGGGGGCACACGAAATTAGGCTGAGGGGGACAGTGTGGCGGCCATCTTAGGTGTATAGAATAGAAGTCCGGACTACAAAGGACTGATAAAGAATTCATTAGAGAAAAAAAGAGCAGGCGAGGATCATGTTTGGATAATGGACACCATGGAAAGTGGAGTTAGAACGGGGGAAAAGAAGACATGCCCTAGGTTAAGGAATGGGCCGGTAATCTGGTAATCAAAGGTGTGTACCCCCTACAGTAGCAGTAAAAGGGGCCAAAAATATTGGAAGACCACGGTATAAATGAAATAAGAGTAAAAATAAAGTTAAGAGGGGGTTAAGAACGTGAGCGACATGCCGGAGGATGATGGTACATATAGGTAGTAGAAAGAAGAAGTGATATAAGTAACGTTGAGCGGAAAAGAAGTAATGGACGTCCAGTAAGCCGAAGGCAATGGTGAATGTGAAAAGCAAGACCACGAAATGCAAACACCCAAAACAACAAATATGTCTATACAAACGAACTAAGTGGATGCCTGGCATTACCAAAGACATGGTGCATAGTGAAGCCGAGAACACGGAATATAGTGACAAAGTTCATAAAATAACATCTATTCATAAATGCATGAGTAAATTGGATGTACACAGAGACAGATCCAAACATAGTAGAACATAACGAAAACGTTGTGTACATAGTTAAGCTTGAGCAGAAGGATTGTACATAAGTAGATACGATGCAACATGAGAGCGATCAAAGGAACCATAACTGATTTAATGAGCCATTAATAGGCATAATCAGGATGGAGGAACAGGTTGGTTATGTCAGAAAGAAGTGTAATTCACGGTCCGTGTTGAGGCCTAACTCAACTGCGCGGAGTTTTAAGATCCATTTGGCCTCGCATCTACGCAGTTCCCTGGTTCTGTCTCCCCATCTAGGTGAGTTAGAGACCTGAGTAATGCCATGGAATCTGATTCTTAGAAGATCCCTTTCCCCGTGTACAGTATTAAAGTGAACGGCAAGGGGATAGTTGATGTTGACATTTCTGATGGCCCTGATATGCTCCTGAATACGTTCTTTCAGTGGGCGTATAGAGCTTCCAATGTAGATCAGACCACATACACATATCAAACAATAAACAGTGTATTTCGTGTTACAATTAATGAAACTCCTAATGTGGTACGTTGTCCCGGTGTTGTACGAAAAGGATATGGTTTTGTTGAGGGCTAGTTGGCAGGATATGCAGCAGCCACATTTATAGAAGCCAGTTGGCTTCTCTGGAATCCACCCCAAAGGGCGTGTAGGAGAGGAGGGGCAGAGAAAACTAGGGCACAAAATGTTCCTGAGAGTCCGACCCCTGCTATGCACGATGGTGGGGGACCCGCCTAGTGAGTCCTTGAGACACGTAACCCCTAGTTCGGAATCCTAACCATTTCTCCGTATGGGATGGCCTTGATCTGTGTAAGGGGATGAGCGCTCTGTGCCTGCAATTCTATACTGCATGCACAGAGCGCTCATCCCCTTACACAGATCAAGGCCATCCCATACGGAGAAATGGTTAGGATTCGACGAAACTGCACTGACACTGATGTTTTCAAGCAGGAACTCGAAAACCTGACCCACCGCTTCCGAACTAGGGGTTACTCTAACAAACTCATCTCGGGAGCTAGCAAACGCATCCCTAATAAGGAACAACACGAGTTACTAATCAAAAGCCCTAAGAAACTTGGCACAAAAAATCCCACCAGCCAGAGACCGGTCTCGTTTATTACTCAGTACAGTCCAGCAAGCAAGGCGATACTACGCATTCTCAAGAAACATTGGCACTTGCTAATGCTGGATACGTGTCTCAAGGACTCACTAGGCGGGTCCCCCACCATCGTGCATAGCAGGGGTTGGACTCTCAGGAACATTTTGTGCACTAGTTTTCTCTGCCCCTCCTCTCCTACACGCCCTTTGGGGTGGATTCCAGAGAAGCCAACTGGCTTCTATAAATGTGGCTGCTGCATATCCTGCCAACTAGCCCTCAACAAAACCATATCCTTTTCGTACAACACCGGGACAACGTACCACATTAGGAGTTTCATTAATTGTAACACGAAATACACTGTTTATTGTTTGATATGTGTATGTGGTCTGATCTACATTGGAAGCTCTATACGCCCACTGAAAGAACGTATTCAGGAGCATATCAGGGCCATCAGAAATGTCAACATCAACTATCCCCTTGCCGTTCACTTTAATACTGTACACAGGGAAAGGGATCTTCTAAGAATCAGATTCCATGGCATTACTCAGGTCTCTAACTCACCTAGATGGGGAGACAGAACCAGGGAACTGCGTAGATGCGAGGCCAAATGGATCATAAAACTCCGGGCAGTTGAGTTAGGCCTCAACACGGACCGTGAATTACACTTCTTTCTGACATAACCAACCTGTTCCTCCATCCTGATTATGCCTATTAATGGCTCATTAAATCAGTTATGGTTCCTTTGATCGCTCTCATGTTGCATCGTATCTACTTATGTACAATCCTTATGCTCAAGCTTAACTATGTACACAACGTTTTCGTTATGTTCTACTATGTTTGGATCTGTCTCTGTGTACATCCAATTTACTCATGCATTTATGAATAGATGTTATTTTATTAACTTTGTCACTATATTCCGTGTTCTCGGCTTCACTATGCACCATGTCTTTGGTAATGCCATGCATCCACTTAGTTCGTTTGTATAGACATATTTGTTGTTTTGGGTGTTTGCATTTCGTGGTCTTGCTTTTCACATTCACCATTGCCTTCGGCTTACTGGACGTCCATTACTTCTTTTCCGCTCAACGTTGCTTATATCACTTCTTCTTTCTACTACCTATACTGTATATACCATCATCCTCCGGCATGTCGCTCACGTTCTCAACCCCCTCTTAACTTTATTTTTACTCTTATTTCATTTATACCATGTTCTTCCAATATTTTTGGCCCCTTTTACTGCTACTGTAGGGGGTACACACCTTTGATTACCAGATTACCGGCCCATTCCTTAACCTAGGGCATGTCTTCTTTTCCCCCGTTCTATCTCCACTTTCCATGGTGTCCATTATCCAAACATGATCCTCGCCTGCTCTTTTTTTCTCTAATGAATTCTTTATCAGTCCTTTGTAGTCCGGACTTCTATTCTATACACCTAAGATGGCCGCCACACTGTCCCCCTCAGCCTAATTTTGTGTGCCCCCTCCATTTCCATGGCACCCCAACTCCCGGATCACCATAAGAGCGCGGGTCGTTGAACGACCATCAGACGCTCCTTGACTGCTCACCGCGCCTCTCCGGCCTGACTCTTTAAGGTATGTCCTCCGTTTCCGGGTAGTAGTCCACTCCGTTCCAACTCATCTGCATGGTTTTTTCATGTAAGATTCATTTATATTTTATATAATTGCCGTGTATGTTTTAGCCCTTTTTTTTCTTTTAGCCCTAATGTAAATCCCTCGTCTTATCCCGCCTTTGAACGCGCACTACCAGTAATCTCTAATTGCCTATTCTCGACTTACGTTCGCCTCTCGCCCATTATCGGCGTAACATTACTGTTTGTACTGCGTGCTACCTACCTTATTTGCAGCTTACGGCCGCTTTCTTTCTCCGGGCTCAGTTCTGAGTATCGTTTTATGCCCTGACCTTATTACCGGGGTTTAACACAGTTCGCACTGCCGCGGGGGTCCGCCACTTTTTTTGCATGGACCGCACTCACCATGAGGCAGACCTTTTCACGCCTGTACTTTAGCGTTTTACTGTCCTACACATTAGCGCTTCGTTTTTACAATACGTACCGCACCATTTTTTGATTGACATCACTCTACCATACTTGCCTCATTATCTTTTCTGGGTACATATCTCATCCCACCAGGTGCACCTTGCAGTCCTATAGGACTGGACCCACTACTGGCCTTTTAACACAAGGCCACAGCTACATTCCCCTCAGGCCATTTTATTGCCTCTGTTCCGTCTACACCGACTCTTTCATTGTATTTTGTTTGACACCTTGTAGGTCTTGTCTCACGGCTTATCAGGGCCTGCCATACCTGTCTCTACCTACGTGCTCAACTACCTTACCACCCTGCTGCTGCTCGGGCAGCCTTACTACTCTGAATTTCACTAATCCATTAAGGTATGTACATAGTGACTTTCTTTACCCTCTACCTTCTCTACCTTCTACTCACTCCTATGACTTCTCCGCCAATCATCTTTTCCTTTACTATCCTTGTCTCATTCCTATGGACATTCTCGGATTGTGTTCCCCTACTGGCTATTTATAGCTTTTCAAACTCTTTTTCTTTCCCTTCCTAGATCAATATCACCTATTCTAGCCCACAGATATAAATAACATTGACCACTCTGGCCGGACGGCCCAGGTATGAATTATTGCTCTAGGCTACTATGGGCCCTTTTTCTCTCTGTCACCTACTTACTATGTACCGCTCCACATCTCCCTTTTTGGTGTTCTTACTCACCCACTTGCTTGCTCTCTCTTAACCCTGCCTTAGTCTCGTTTTTATCATACTTCGCATCACAGTCTATTCTATACGCTTTTCACAACATAACAGTCTACTATCAGAGACATTTTGGTTCTCTACATTCACTGCATGGGCATGCTGAATCACTTTATCTATATTGTGTCTCTTTTAATTGGTGTCCCTTTCACATTTTATTTGCTTGTCATGTTCACTCAAATACCAATCTTCTCAAGCTCTCACACTAGTCACTGGTTTTTGGTTTTGGAATCTTTTCCACATGTTCACCAATGAGTTCACTATTGATTCCACACACTTATATATACCAACTGTTGCTTTTATCACAATTTTTTGCAGCCTTGATGAAGTCACTTGTGTGACGAAACACGTGTTGGCTGTTTATCTATGATGATTATCATGCTCTACAACACCCACGAATAAAGGCATCATCTACTAACAAGATTCAGGACTTTTTCTTCAACCTCATACTTTCTCTTACCTTCAACACACCATCAGGGATTTTCATCCTTGCAACACTATTGGACACGATATTCTGTGTGCTCTGGCCTATTTGTCTTAAAATATTATACACTGCCCATGAGCCAGAATGGATACAAATGGTGCCTTATCAGGACCATTCCCTATCGAGAGGAGGCTCAGGCTCCCTGCTCCCAAGATTATTTGCACTGGCGATCAAACCTTTGGCTGAGTGGATGTGGACAATGCACTGGTACTAGGTTTTAGGTGGGGGATGGTGCATAAGACAATGTTTCACTGTGCACTGATGATGCCCTCATCTTCTGGAGTGTCTTGCCAGCCAAAGATGATGGATTTATGCAAGTATTCAAAAGATTTGGCACTGTTTTGGGCCCTAAGGTGAAGAGGGAGGTGAACAATAGAGGCAGGCTCTTACAATTATGCCTGTGAAGAGACACTTCGGATATTCAGGAATAAACACCTGCATATCTACATGCAAGGATTGGGGAGCTAACAACATCTATGCTGAAGAAAACAGATTGGGACCTGAAAAGAGGGTTGTGGCTCACGCTCTCCCTTCTAGGCAGAATTGCCTTCCACAAATTGATGATACTCCCCCTCCTACAATATGACCTACAAAATCACCACTGTGGGTTCATACATGGACATTCAAGAGGCTCAAAGCATCCTACAGGATATTTATCTGGCCTGGGAAACACCCAAGGAAGTCCTTGGCAAAATGCATCACTAGCACCTACGACACTGGGAGGGGGAGAGACTATCTGTCACTGATACTCCTTGGGGCAAGGAGACACAAGGTGATAAATTGGAAATCCAAACAGGCACTCACACTCAAATCATGGGTCAGGGATATAAAGATTTGCGTGGGTGTTGACTGATGTTATGAGACTAAACAGATGTTAGGACAATGTTTTGGGCTAGGTCAGTGACTGAAAAACTATTTTTTATGAACTTCTGTTCCTATTGGAAAACAGGCCACCATGACATTTCTCAGATAAGGCTTTCTTCCTTTAATGAAAGTTGGCATCACAAGGGATCTTTCCCACCAGGACTTTTCATGCAAACCCTAAGGAGATGGCTGAATATCATTCAGGCCATGACTGCTGATACCTGTGGATAGGAGTGAGATACCTTCACCTCAGTCTGTTAATATTGTGGCTGATTCTTTCTCAGCTGCACTGCCTTCACTTTTTGGTCTCCCTGATCCACCAATTCCAGTTCACTTTTCTGAGCCTCTCCATAGAAACTCCACCCCCTTTGGTGAAGAGTGTTGCCACGTTCCTGAGGCAGACAGAAAGGATTTTCATTGAGTTCCAAATGTTACAGTGCCCAGTACTGGTATTCTACCTGAATACTGTATTTTAAGTACCATTCTACAAAAGTATTGTAGCCACAATATTGACTACCACAATATTGTGAAGGTAAGTATAGATTGGTAAGTATAGATTTACTATTCTTAACTCCAAATATATGCTCACTGATGGTGTATAGCTTCAAGGTACATAGATGTGAAGTTAAGAATATTAGAACATTGGAATGTTGAGAGCCTCTTTGAGGAAAAAGAAGAGGTAGAGGTCCAATATTAATCAATCAATCAATCACTTGCATGGTGTGACTTATCACCCACGGGGTCTCAAGGCGCTGTTGCGGGTGTGCTGCTCACTCAAAAAGCCAGGTCTTGAGATCCTTCCTGAACTGCTTAAACGAGGTGGCCTGTCTGAGGTTGAGTGGGAGCGTGGTCCATGTCCGGGCTGTGAGATAAGAAAAGAATCTGCCTCCAGCTGTGCTCTTCCTGATTCTTGGGATGTGGTGAGGGCGAGTTGGGAGGATCAGAGCTGCCTGGTGGGGGTGTAGAAAGCCAGGAAGTGATTGAGGTAGTTGGTCCTATGTTGTACAGTCCCTTGCAGGTGTGCATCAGTAGCTTGTAGGTAATGTGTTTGTCGACCGGGAGCCAGTGCAGGTCTCCGAGGTGGGCAGAGATGTGGCTGTGGCAGGGGCTGTCCAGGATGAGTATGTGTTAGACTTTTCATCCTTGGCGTGGTCTCCCTTAACTTTTTACCTCTGTTCCCCAGGTTGTTGATGTGTGTTGGACTCTGATTTTACTGTTTTTGTAACTCTGGGCACTTTATCACTGCTAACCAGCGCTAAAGTGCAAGTGCTCCTATTTAAAATGTGTACGTAATTGGTTCTCCATGATTGGCATATTTGTTTTACTGTTAAGTCCCTAGTAAAGTACCCTAGAGGTGCCCAGGGCCTGTAAATCAAATGTTACTAGTGGGCCTGTAGCACTGATTGTGCCACCCACATAAGTAACCCTGTAATCATGTCTCAGACCTGCCACTGCAGTGTCTGTGTGTGTATTTTTACACTATAAATTCGACTTGGCAAGTGTACCCACTTGCCAGGCCTAAACCTTCCCTTTTCTTACATGTAAGGCACCCCTAAGGTAGGCCCTAGGTTGCCCAAAGGGCAGGGTGCAGTGTATGGATAAGGTAGGACATATAGTAATGTGGTTTATATGTCTTGACAGTGAAATACTGCCAACTTCATTTTTCACTGTTGCAAAGTCTGTCTCTCTCATAGGATAATATGGGAGCTACCTTTAAATATGATTAAAGTGTAGATTCCCCTAGAGAGTAGATGGGCATGTGGAGTTTGGGGTCCCTGAACTCACAATTTAAAAATACATCTTTTAGTAAAGTTGATTTTAAGATTGTGCGTTTGAAAATGCCACTTTTAGAAAGTGAGCATTTTCTTGCTTAAACCATTCTGTGACTCTGCCGTGTTTGTGGATTCCCTGTCTGGGTCAGTTTGACAGTTGGGTTGTTTTTCACCTCACACTAGACAGTGACACAAAGGGAGCTGGGGTGTAACCTGCATTTCCTGATTAGCCATCTCTGCTAGGAGGGAGGGGTGGAGTGGTCACTCTCATCTGAAACGACTGTGTCGGCCTCTGACAATGCAGACTCCAAACCCCTGGTGTGTGTCTGAGGCCTTGCCTGGGCAAGGCAGGATTTCACAAGTAGGTGTGAGTCCCCTTTGAAGAAAGGTGACTTCAAAGACTAAAATGGGCATAAGAAGGGCACCCAAATCTACAGACTTGAGAAACACTTCTGGAACCAAGAGGAACCTCTGCCTGGAGAAGAGCTGGTAGCTGAGGAAGAAGTGCTGCCCTGCCTGTGACTGTGCTTTGTGGAGCTTTCCTGCAGTACTGCTTCTGCCAGAGTAAGAGGGCAAAGACTGGACTTTGTGTGCCTTCCATCTTGTGAAGAAATCTCCAAGGGCTTGATTTAGAACTTGCCTCCTGTTGTTTGAAGTCTCAGGGACAGCAGAGACTTCTCTCTGCCAGCACCTGGAGTCTATGGAGAGACTTCTGCTCTGACAAGTGGTGCCCTATCCAGTCCCTGGGCCCTTGAAAGGAAAGCTGGTGGAAATTCAAGAAAATCGACTTCGGACGACTCCGGACCGATGCCACTGCTGAATCTGGTAACGCCGCCTGCACATGACGCCGTGACCTTCGCTGGAACGCGACGCTCTTCGCAGGCCGGCGCTGCTGCAGCCCCGCTGAAGTCCGCGGCTCCGTGGAAGTTGCCGCACCCCGTCGTGACCCACACCTCTCAAAGCGCGTGGATTCAACGTTTCGCACAGACGCCGCGATCCCCGACTTCGCGCCTCGGCTTGTTTTCACTCTTCACCAAAGGTACTGTACTCGGGGGTCTACACGACTCCGTGTCCGGCGCCGCTGGTGTCGGCTTGTTGGGAACGACTCCGTCACGACGCCGTGTTAACATCTCATCGAAGCATTTTTGTTTCTAAGCGCTATTTTTGAATTTCATCTTTAAAAATTCATAACTTGACTTGTGTATGTCGGATTTTTGTCGTTTTGGTCTTGTTTTGTTTAGATAAATATTTTCTATTTTTCTAAACTGGTGTTGTGTCATTTTGTAGTGTTTTTCATTAAGTTACTGTGTGTGTTGGTACAAATACTTTACACCTAGCACTCTGAGGTTAAGCCTACTGCTCTGCCAAGCTACCAAGGGGGTAAGCAGGGGTTAGCTGAGGGTGATTCTCTTTTACCCTGACTAGAGTGAGGGTCCTTGCTTGAACAGGGGGTAACCTGACTGTCAACCAAAGACCCCATTTCTAACAGTATGGCTGCTGTGTTCTGGATTCTCTGTTGTCTTGTTTTGAGTGTCTTTGTAATGCCAGCATAGAGTGTGTTGCCGTAGTTTAGTTTGCTGCTGACAAGTGCGTGGGTGACTGTCCTTCTTTCAGTGGGGATCCACTTAAAAATCTTCTGAAATAAGAGCCTGGATTCCAGGATGATGCCCAGGTTGTGTGTGTGGTCGGTGGGGGCATGTCCACCAGGAGTCGTCCCAGGCAGAGGGTGTGGAGCCGATAACAGGATCTCTGCCTTGTCTAAGTTGAGTTTGAGGCAGCTGGTTCCCATCTGGCCGGTGACTGCTCTCATTCCATCGTGGACATTTTTCTTGGCTGTTGATGGGTCATCGGTCAAGGACAGGATCAGTTGGGTATCGTTGGAGTAGGATGCGATGTTTAGGCTGTGCTGTTTGACGAGTTTAGCGAGCAGGGCCATGTACATGTTAAAGAGGGTCAGGCTTAGTGAGTATCTCTGGGGTACTCCGCAGCATGTTTCTTTGGGTGCCGAGATGAACGTCGGGAGTCTGACACTGTGGGTTCTTCCGGTGAGGAAGGATTGAATGCATTCCAGTGTCTTATAGTAGATGCCGGCGTCATGGAGTCTGGTGCAAAGGGTGAAGTGGGAGACTTTGTCGAACACAGCAGAGAGGTCGAGGAGGATGAGGGCAGTCTTGCCTCCATGGTCCAATATGGAGCGAATGTCATCAGTGGCTGCGAGGACGGCTGTTTCAGTGCTGTGGTTGCTCCTCAATCCAGACTGGGAGGGATCTGGGACCTGGTTTCCTTCAAGGAACTCTGTGAGTTGCATGCTGATGGCCTTTTCAGTTACCTTGGCTGGCAAGGGGAGCAGAGAGATGAGTCTGTAACTCTTCAAATCCCTTGGATCGGCGTAGGGTTTCTTTAGGTGTGGGTTGATCTCTGTGTGCTTCCAGTCGGATGAGAAGGTGGCTGTTTCGATGGAACGGTTGATAGTCTGGCAGAGCTCTGGTGCATTGGTGGCACTGGCCAGGTTGAAAATGTGATGTGGGCACGGGTATGAGGGTGCTCCTGAGTGGATGGACTTCATGATTTTCTGGGTGTCTTCAGTGGGGATAGGGACACAATGGTTCAGGGTCTGGTGCAGCGTGGGGTCTGTGGTGGTGCTTGTGGGCAGAGGTGGTGGGCTTTGGCTCTTGAATCTTTTGTATATGCCCTGGATTTTCTAGTGAAAAAAGGTGGCAAGGTTGTTGCAGAGGTCTTGAGGCGGGGATGCCTGAGGTGTCGGTTCTGGGGTTTGGGAATTCTTTGACTATGGTGAAGAGCTCCTTGCTGTTGTGTGCATTGGTGCTGATGCATTCTTGAATGGCAGCTTTCTTGGAGGCTTTGATGAGCTGATGGTGTATGGTGACTGCGATTTTGTATGCTGTGTGGTCTTCAGTTGTTTTCCAGTCATCTGCAGGTTTGTTTAGACTCTTGGAGTTCTGTTGTGAACCAGCTGGGTTTCTTCAGTGCTGGTTTCTGGCGGGTTTTCTGAGCGGGGCTATGCTGTTGGTGCATTCTGTGATCCAGTGGTGCAGGTTGCGTGCTGAGTCATTTGTGGCCTCCAGTTGGGGGGAGTGGCTGAGTACGTTGGTGAGCTGCACTTCTGTGACTTTGTCACAGCTTCAGTTGGAGAAACAGGGGACATGGTGGCGGGCGGTGGTCTTTGTGATGACGAAATGGATGCATCAGTGGTCACTTCACTGGTGTTCAGAGGTGTGAGAGATGGTGATGTTGTTTCCTGCTGAGAAAACGGGGTCGAGGGTGTGACCTACTGCGTGAGTCGGGAGGTTGACTAGTTGCTAGAGATTAGGATTGCAAGGTTGTCCAAGAGGGTTGTGGTGTTTAAGTCATCGTGGATGTCGAGGTGGAAGTTGAGGTCGCCAAGTAGGATGTAGTTGGTGGAGGCGGGTACATGGGACGCCGAGATTGACGATGGTTTCGATTAACTGGGGACGGGCCTGGGCGGTCTGTATGCAGGCGTGCCACAGAGGGAGGTGTTCAGGTCAGTCTGGATCTGGAAGTGTAGGTGTTCTAGGGTGGTTGGTGGGTTCCGTGTCTCGATGGTAGCTGACAGGGAGAGGGTGTTCCTGTATACTGTAGCGATGCCTCCTCCTGGTCGACTGACTTGGTCTTTGTGGACGATTTTGTAGCGGTCAGGAATGACAGTGGCGATGGTGGGTGTGATCCAGGTCTCTGTGAGGAAGGTGGCGTCAGGGCGATTGAGTCGAGAAGGTCTCAAACTTCTACTGCATGTCTGACAAGGAAGCCAGTGTTGAGGAGTATGCACCTGAGGTGTCCGTCTAGGCTTGGGTGGGCTCGCTTGGTAAGTGGATGCAGGTGCTGGAGCAGAAGCAGCAGGAGAATAGTCTATGAGTGTCCTTCAGGTCAGCTTGATGGCAGGCTAAGGATCTTCCGGGGTTGTGGACGTGCAGAGCTTCAGCGTTGTACTGACAAGTGGTGCAGGAACCATTGTCCAGGCACAGATGGGCTTGTCAGCTGCATGGCAGCAGCGCGGCCGCACAGCGGCCACCATTAAGTAGGGGAGGGAGAAGGGAGGAACTAGTCAGCTGGGAGGTGAGAGGGCGGGAAAACGCTCGCAGGGAGGGGGATGGGCCACAGGGGCAGCAGGGGCAGGAAGGGAGCCCATGGAACGGCGCAGCACAAGAGTGCAAAAGATAGAGGAGAAAAATTAGACAAGCAGACAAAAAGAGTGAACAAAAAGAGGAAAAAGCAGAAAAGACAGAGACAGACAGAAGCAGATGACCACTATTCCACCAGGGATAAGGCGCAGGCAAGTGCCTGCCAGTGGAGTTGGGCCTCAATCTCAGAGCCGGCAGGCTCTTGAGGAGATCGGATGCAGAGGCAGTAGCAGGTGGAGCTGGGCAGGAAGTAGCAAACAGACACTGACCAGAAGGTCAGTGGAGTCACCCTTCACTGCGCAGGGCCCACCATTAAGAACGGGCAGGAGAAGGGAGGTGCTGGTCAGCTGGGAGACGGGAGGGTGGGAAAGCTCTTCGCAGGGAGGGGGTGAGGCTGCAGGGGCAGCAGGGAGGGAGTGCGGGGTACAGCACGAGTGGAAAAGAGTGAGGAGAAAAAAACAGAGAAGCGGACAAAAAGAGTTAAAACAGAGGGAAAAGCAGAAAAGACAGAAGAAGATGGGCACTAGGCCACCAGGAATGAAGCACAGGTGGGTGCCTGCGGTTGGAGGTGGGCCTCTATCTCAGAGCTGGCAGGCTCTTGAGGAGATTGGCTGCAGAGGCAGCAGCAGGTGGAGCTGGGCAGGAAGGAGCGTACAGATGCTGACCACAAGGTCAGTGGAGTAATAACAACTGATATATACATTCTGCTACACATTGCATTGTCTTTCTGTTTCACCCTCTGTATTTAAAACATTCCACCCTCATTTGATGTAATGTTCAGTACTTGAGCTCAGGAGAGAACCATTAACAACTATTATAACACTCAACATCGGGGTGAAATGCTTCAGTAAATACATACATACCTATGTACACTTACCTTCATGTTATTAGGGCAGTTGTTTTTTTGGCCACAATATTATTAAGGCGATATTTTTCACATGATATTGTAGCATCCAACCCAGTGCTTAATTTGTGCTTATTGTTTCCGGTGCTGAGGACCGTCCGGCACTTATTTTTGAGGGCCGGCGCTTATTCTTCTGCCTCAAACATTTCCTACGATCAAAAGACACGTGGGAAAGACGGAGGAAGAGAAAACGAAAAAGCGTCACAAAGGTAGAAAGCAGAAAGTTGCCAGAGTGAGCTGAAGGGCAGGGAGTCGTTTTAAATGGATTGAAGAGGGCCGAGATGGCTTCAGAATTACGCTCCCTCGGTATTCTGTGCTGGCACATGTAAATGCAGCAGCCGCGTGTTTAAGAGGAGGGCTTTGGGCACCAGCACGTTTTTATTTACAAATTAAGCACGGATCCAACCACAATACTTCCCAAGGCCCCTTGTCGGGTTCTGTTGTGAACAACTGAATTGCTATGTATTATTCTAATTCCAAGAAGAAAGAAAGTCGAATTCTAAGAAGAAAGATTTTTTAAGTATTCTGGCAGGTCGCCGCTGTTCTAATTCTAAGAAAAAAGGATGACGAATTGTTTTGGCAGTTCTCCTTCAAGGCACCCTTTCAGCTGTGTTATAGCATCTTTTTTTACTAGCCATGATATATATTGGCCGTCATGTGGTTAATGTCTATTTAGGCAACGGGTTACTAGAGGCCGCGTGTATTAGCAGAAAACACCGTTCCTGCAGTGAAAACGTAAAATCCAGTGATAGTTTATAGCGACATAAATTCAGTTTGAACACTACATAGTGCACCATCACTATAACAGTACAAGGCGGCACAAAAATAAGAAAAAATGTGTGGAGCAAAATGCTGTCGCCAAATGCCTACAGAACACCCAACTTCAAAGCGCCCGTTTTCCGAAGAAAATGACTCGTCAGGGAGGAGTCGGTATATGCGGTATGAGTCAGTTAGTAGCAGTTTTTTCAGCATCAGACTGAAACTGCAGTAGAACCTTCCCCACCCGTGCGATGGTAAAACAAACCTTGTGATTCCCAAACATGAATACATCAGGCATTTGCACAACAGAAAGGAATGTCTCAACTGTCCTAGCGCGTGAAGATAACATCTCCGCCAAGAACACCCACTGTAGGTTGTGCCGGTTCACCTGACGTCAACTGAAGTCGAAAGAGTGTCGTAATCCCCAGCCCATGCATTCATGTAATAACGTCAGGGAATTCTTAACTGTGCACTGGTTGTTCCGTTTACAAAAGAAAGAGCTAGCATGACCTACATTGTCTCGTCATCCATGGATTCTTTTGTACATGGAACAAGTGACTTAGGATCAGATGTACGAAGCATTTTTCTACTCGCAAAGGTGCTGATTCTCCCTTTGCGACTAGAAAAATGCTTTTTGGGATGTACAAAGCCCAAACTGCGATTCGGTAACTTGTTACCGAATCGCAGTTTGGGTTTTGCGATTCGGCATTAGGAAGGGGCGTGATTCGGCATTAGGAAGGGGCGTGTCAACAGCGTCCCTTCCTAATACCGAATCCAAATGGTATGTATGATTGTTTTGAGACCGCAAATGCCATCGCAAAACAATCGCAGTTAGCACCAATTTCAAACTGGTGCTAACCCATTCGCAAAAGGGAAGGGGTCCCCATGAGACCCCTTTCCCTTTGTGAATGCATGCGAAAACATTTTTTCAGAGCAGGCAGTGGTCCCACGGACCACTGCCTGCTCTGAAAAAAATGAAAATAAACGTTTCATTTTTTTTTCTTCCGAAATGCATTCCGTTTTCCTTTAAGAAAAACGGGCTGCCTTAAAAAAAAAATACTGCTTTATTTAAAAGCAGTCACAGACATGGTGGTCTGCTGACACCAGCAAGCCACCATCCCTGTGAGTGCAGCCATTCCCAATGGGGTTGCAAATTGCGACCTACCTCATGAATATTCATGAGGTAGGTCATTTGCGACCCCATTGCGAATTGCAGACAGTGTCATTGATAATGTTGTACATCCGGTTTTGTGACACATGAATTGCGAGTCACTAGGGGCCAGATGTATCATCACGGGCCCATTGCGATTCGGTAATAGCGATTTTTTATTAATCGCTATTACCGACTCGCAAAGGGCCATGTATCACATTTGCGATTCGGTAATAGCGATTTCTTAAAAATTGCAAATGCTATTACCGAATCGCAAATTGCGATACCGGCCCCATTCGCAGCTATGGGCCTGTTGGCCCATAGCTGCGAATTTTTTGCATTTCCAAAATTGCGATTTCTGAACCGGAAATCGCAATTTTGGAAATGCAAAAGGCCAGGGTGCTGGGGGCCTAAGGCCCCCTCTGCTGCACCCCAAAATCATTTTTTGCAACATGTAAGGTACACACATGCCAAAAGGGCATGTGTGCTTTACATGTTCAATTTAAAAACGCAGTTTAACTGCATTTTTAAATTTTGCACCAGGTTACCACCTGGTTGCATATCATGCTATTTTGCATGTGCAAAATGCCATTCTGCTAAAAATCGCAATTTCGATTTTTTGCAACATAGTCTTGCGACCTGGAATTTGCGAATCGCAAATTGCGACTCGCAATTTCCAGGTCGCAACGCAAGAAATCGCTATTTTAGCGATTTCTTATTTGTGGTCTGCGAATGCCTTTCATGCATCGCAGACTACTGTTTTGCACCCGCAAACGGCCGAATTTACCGATTTGCACCGTTTGCGAGTGCAAAACTTTTTCATACATCTGGCCCTAGGACTCCCCGTTTGCGAGTGGCAAAACCGGATCTTCGTACGTGTGACCCTTGGACCTTGTCTTTACACCTTGTCCTCGATTACCACTATCAAGCTAATTCTGTATTGGGTTCCATGAGCTAATCGCAGTTGTGCTCGTTGCCAATAGTCAGGGTGAGCCCTGAAGCATTTTTACAATATGTTTTCAACAGGTAATATCTGGTGAGGATCTTACTGGTAAATAGTGCATTCCAGAATGCGGAAATCACAATTTCCCACCATTGCTCAAGCCCCAAGGTCCTCAGATTGGAATTTCGAACATGGTAGTTGGAAGGCAAGATCGGTAATAAGAGACTGTGCACTGAAAATGCAGATGCCTGGTCCAAATTATGTCAATCTAATATACGGCAACGTGTTCAGCGCTGAAATCTGGCCGCTTGTTTCTAGGAACGGCGTCCTGAGATCCAGCACTCCTTGGAGAAATCTGCGATTCCTCGGTGCATTAGAATATTTCATACTGTCTGCGGCTAGTGGTCTGTGAGGTTACTTATATAAAGCAAACTAACGATGATGACCACCTGAGCAGCAAAGTTTATGAAGGTCAAGATAGGACATTATTGTGAACAAAACACATATATTAGAAGAAAAGCCGTTTTATTGAAATAAGGTTAGCTGGTGGGAGACTGGGTATGGCCACCCCCTTGGATTTTCTGTCTGTAATCATATTTGAGTTTAAATGCATTTTAGGTAATTGATGCCTTGGGGTGAGGGCCCTTTTATTGATAATCTTTAAGACTCCTAAGGCACAGTGGGTAAGAAGCGTTGAAAGGACCCTAAAGCTGTCTGTGTTTTTTATAATGTGACACATGATCACAAAGCACTTGTTCTGAAACATTGGTGCAGTGACAGGGCATTTGCATTAGCATAGACCAAAAACTGGGCAAAATTAGGAAAAAATTAGAACATAAATGACGTCGCACATCGTCTTTTGACGCATCTTGGTGTACCTGTATCTCATTAAAGCTTTCTAAATGACAATTTCAATTTAGCTTGCGGAACCCATTTTTCCTACAAAAATGACAGAGACGTTTTAAACCTTAAAGCTATATTTCCAGATTATAAATCATGCAGAAAACAAGTATTATAGTCAAAAAACGAATAATCACTAAATCGAATGCAAAGTTCAGTTAAGGTACAAAAATAAATTAGAGAACTCAGTAAAGTTCAAGTCAGGACAATACAAATTGTGAAATACGAGTGCAATCCGGCATGGATTTACCTTTTAGGGTCAATGAAACAGTTCTCTTCTGGCATCAAAAAAACACACTTTTATAGGGTTCTATACAAACGATTTTATCCATTCACTACAATAATGCATGGCTCTCACACATTAAACCAATCAGATATAAGCAAAGTGAAACAGTTGCAAACAAATTCATTTACAAAAATTTCTCATAATTCTAGAAGTGGAGCTTCTCCCAAACGCCACCTCTGCAAGAGCAAATATTTTTACATCACAAATGATTCTCCTAAAACAGCTAGGTGCTTCTTTGCATAGAAGCAGCTGTACTTTAATTTTTCATGAAGGTCATTGTCTTGCTTGTAAAAAATACATTCAAACATCATTCAACTAAGATATGAAAACACGAATTTATCCACATGATACAGAACACTGGCAGTAAACATCAGAAACAAGTATAAGACCTACAATAGCTATGTCAGCTAAATATCGAGTTTCATTAAAGCAATGCATTACATTTTAGAAAAATAACTGTTGTTGAAAATACCAAGTCTGAGAACTGAGCTTTCTAGGAAGGAGCTGATTATGAATAAGCTACATGGGGAGAAACAAATCAAAAGGAAAGGTGTGCCCCAAGAATCTGAGACTGGAAGATAAATCAGGAGAAAGACAACACGAAAAAGAAGGAAATGCGGAGTGAAGGGGTATGGTCAGAGAGTATGATAAGCAGTGCTGGAAATTGAAAAATGTTTACTCCAGTGAGCCATAAATTGAGGGTGGGTTGATGAAAGAAAAGTGATTGAGCCATGAGTGGCAGGTAAATGATTAAATAATGTGTTGCATTCATATCTACTTTTACAAACTCTGCCCCAAAGAAAGTTGCAGTAATGATAACTGGGATAATAAGGGTGTTCTGGCTTATCATACTGGTCACAGACAGCATTTTAAACTGTCTCTGGTTGTTAAAGAACCTCCCACATTGGCAGCAACATTTTGGACACGTGCAGCACCGAGGCTGGGACTGCACAGAAGCTGGTGAGTGAGCAATCCAGACCTTTTTTTAAACAGGTTGGCACCTGTGTTCCTGTCTAGAGCATAGTTATAAAGGATGTGGCTGGGCTGCTAAAAAAAACATTTCCTATTAGGTAGCGGCTACTTGTCAATGAGCGGAAAACCAAAGAAACAACACAAAAAGCAGATCTCCAAGTGAAAGCAGCAGAGCTTTCATGATGATGCTGTGGATTGTCACCCAAGTGAGAATGGTGTAAAAAAAAAAAAACTCACTTATCCACCTATATGTTCTTCCCAGTGACTTAAGCATCAGTTCTAGAGATTTGTCAGTAACCATTGTAAGAGGCTGGCTCTCTACATAGTGTACAAAAATGACGTGGACTGTGCAGAGAGTCCAAGCAACCCCACATTAGTATCCAGAGGTAAAAAAACAGACACCTAAGGCTCTCTTTTTGTGGTAATGTGGGCGAGCAGTTAGGCTAATCCAGGAAATGTGCTAAGCATTTGTTGTATTCACAGTATCAGTAAATGAAGATGCACACTCAGAAGAATAACTAAAGACCAATTTGTAAACATAATATATATTTTTATGACTTTATAGGACCAAGTTCATTATTCTAGGGTAGGTACTTTTTTAGTTATGATTTTTCAAAGTTTAGAAAATGTACAGTTTCTGTGTGTAATTATGCACCATAAGAATCATTGGGAAAAAAACTTTAAAAATGCATATAAAATCAGGCAATGTTCTCATAAGTGTTACCTTCTGTTTTTAGGCCGAGGTCGTGGAGAGATCCAATGGTCCAGCCAGAGAAGCTTGGTCAGTTCCCGGTTCGAGCGGAATCAGCAGCTGAAAGTCTTGGACCTGGCGCACAGAGGAGAAGGGGGCCACTTGGAAACACACTGCACAGAGGGTCTTAAAGGTAAGTCCAACGGTTCCGCTTGGATGGGGGAGGTTGCAAGGGCTTGGGACCACAGCGCACAGCTGGTATGTTGGTGCAGGGGCCAGGGAGGCTGGGTGTAGCGCAGATAAGTCAGCCAGACATTGTTCGTCGTCGTTATTCCTCGAGGTCAGGGGCAGGCAGCTTTGAGGGTTTGTAGGAGACTGGCCTGGTGTATGGTGGGTACTTATGGTACTTACACCTTATACCAGGTCCAGTTATCCCTTATTAGGAACAGGAACCCCTGCTAACCCAGATGAAGGTGCAAAAGGAGAACCACAGTTGAAGAAGAAAAGTCAGCACTGCACCCAAAAAGATGAAGTCGGGTTCCTTGAGGGTGCAAGTGATGTCCCACTCCCGATGGAGGATTGCAGTTGGCTTTATGTTGTCGGAGTCCGCCAACAAGCCTTTGCACACGCAAAGGTCGCGGTTAGCAGAAAATGGCGCTGCCCGGGACCAGGAAACACCAGGTGGACTCTACCCAGAAGGGGAAGTCAGAGGGGGCCCTCAGCAACTCAGAGAGCCCACAGAAGACCAGGCAGCGCACACAGCAGTGCCACAGCAGGGGGACAAGGAAGTTGCAAAAGTGGCCCATGCAGCACTACGACAAAGGATCCCACGTCGCTGGAGAACCACTCAGGAAGCTGTACGTTGCAGGATAGAGTGCTGGGGGTTGGAGCTACAAGATGCACGAAGGACTTGAAGGAAGGGTGCCAACAAGCCTTGGAAGCTGCAAAACACGCAGTGCAAGGGGGTACTGTCTTGCGTGGGGAGGCAAGCTTTTACCTCCACCAAAGTTGGATAGTTCAAGAGAGGCGTCGGGACCACTTCAGTCCACCACCTGTGATGCAGGATCCATGCAGCTCAACAGGAGAGGTGATCCACACAGCTGGTCTTCGTTGCAGTAGGAGCCTGCGCAAGCAGGGGAGTGACTCTTTCGCTCCTTCCGGTGCAGGCTGAAGACGGGCTGTCCTCAGAGGATGCACGACCGGGAAACAGTTGAAGTTGCGGGCAGGAGCCGGAGATACAATGTTGCAGAAGGCGTCTTGCTTCTTTGTTGCAGCTTGTAGAGTTCCTGGAGGGTCCAGATGCAGTTTCTTCAGTGAGAAGTCAAAGTGGAGGATGCAGA
Source organism: Pleurodeles waltl (assembly GCF_031143425.1). NCBI lineage: Eukaryota > Metazoa > Chordata > Amphibia > Caudata > Salamandridae > Pleurodeles > Pleurodeles waltl. The sequence continues at coordinate 1,170,148,879 of NC_090447.1, read as the reverse complement.
GGATTCCTACTGGAGTCTTGCAATCCAAATCTGAGGAGCCACCAAAAGGAGAGACACTAAATAGCCCTGAAAGGGGGACTGGTTACCTAACCAGGTAAGCACCTATGAGAGGAGGGCTCTGACAGCACCTGCTGGCACTGGTCACTCAGATGCTCCCAGATTTCCCTGCCAACCTTGAATCCAGGATGGCAAAACCCAGGGGCCCCCTGGAGGAGCTCTGAGCACCACCCCTGGGGTGGTGATGGACAGGGGAAGTGATCACCCCCTTTCCTTTGTCCAGTTTTGCGCCAGAGCTGGGACTGGGTGTCTCTGAACCAGTGTAGACTGGTTTATGCAAGGAGGGCACCAAATGTGCCCTTCAAAGCATTTCAGGTGGCTTGGGGAGGCTACCCCTCGCAAGCCTGTAACACCTCTTCCCAACTGGGGGGGGGGGGGTGTAACACCACTCTCCCAAAGGAAATCGTTTGTTTTGCCTTCCTGGGCTTGCCCTTTTCAAGGAACAGGAGGGCAAAAACCTGTCTGTGAGGTGGCAGCAGCTGGGGCTGCCTGGAAAACCTCAGAAGGCTGAAATTGCAATACTGGGGGTCCTCTAAGGACCCCCCAGAGTGCATGGAATCACACAACCAATGCTTGCAAAAGCCCTGGGGTATGATTCCAACATGTTTGATACCGAACATGCCTATGTTCGAAGTTACCATTATGTAGCTGGACATAGGTAGTGGCCTATGTCCAGTACCCACATAAAATGGAGTCCCCGCACTCACGAAGTCCAGAAAAATGGTCATGGAGTCCGTAGGGGCACCTCTGCTAGTGCAGGGGTGACCTCACACACAAGTACTTTGCACCCTGCCCTCAGGACTGGAGGGCCTGCTATAGGGGTGACTTATAAGTGGCCTGGTGCAGTAAAAAGGGCAGTGAAACGGTGCTTGCACCTTTTCACGCAGGCTGCAATGGCAGTCCTGCAGATGTCTTTGAATGGGCTCCCTATGGGTGGCAAAATATATGCTGCAGCCCATAGGGGTCCCCTGGAACCTCAATGCCCTGGGTACCTAGGTACCATATACTAGGGACTTATAAGGGGGCACCAGTATTCCAATTGTGGGTGAAATACTGTGTTAATAGTAACCAACAACCAAATTTAAGGAAGAAAGCATAACTACTGGGGTCCTGGTTAGCAGGATCCCAGTAGACACAGTCAAACACACTGACAAACAGGCCAAAACGTGGGGTTGACCACACTAGAAAGAGGCTAATTTCCTACAGGGTGGATTCCAGGTCAGCAGGGCAACTCAGGGGGCGGATCATGGGTTTCCTGAAGTCCCTCAACTGGTGCTTGCTTCAACCATCATGTCACTCATGCCTTAACTATACATGCTCTGTGAGCGATGAGAGCTTGTACTAGCCTGTCCACCTGTATCTATTCTTTGGGGAATAGAAGATCTCACTTGTTGCCTTCTGTGAGAAAGGGATGCTTGAACCTCTACTGCTATGCTGTACGTGTTCTGTGAGGAAGCAACACTTTGCACTGCTGCTGCCCAATCTGTACCTGCCCAGTGCTTAGGAAAGCTTGTGCTGCTGCTGCTCTAGCTGTGCCTATCCTTTTAAGAAGAGAAGCTTGAACAGTTTCTGTCCAAGGTGTACCCATTCTAATTAAGGAAGGGGTGTTTTCACTGCTCATGTTCCATCTTTTGTAAAAACAAAAGACTTATTGAATGCACTTGCATAACATGGCCAGGCCAGACAGAAGCTTTTTCGCAGCCCTTGGCAAAAACTAGTGCTTGAGCCCTAACCAAGAGACACTGGTTTCAATCTCAGCTTGATGAAACTGTGTGACCCAGAGGAATCACTTTTCTTTGCTGTGCCTCCTTTTCCATGCTTATTATATTTGAGAGCACCTTGAAATAATTCAGTTCAGGATGTGCACTGTACAAAAATCCTTCATATATTGTTTCAAAGATAATACTGCTGCATCTCTAACAAATGCCTTGTTTGGGAGACAAAAGGCAACTGTCTTGCCTCTTATAAAGGCTATGTATGGGAGGCAGCAGTCAACTGACTTGCTTCTTGAGTCACTAATACATTTGTCATCTGGGCAAAAGGGGGAAATAATGCAATACGCATTCAAGATCTGAACTGCACAATGTCTAATCAGGAACCTGGTTTCAGTCCCAGTTGACCAAACTATGAGACCCCAATCAATTTCCATACTTCATTCTGCCTCCTTTTCTATAATAGTCATATTTGGAGAGCACCTTAAAATAACTCAGTTCAAGATGCACACTATATAAAACTAGTGAAGAAAGGTACTCTCGGATGCTTCTCAGTGCTAGTTGAGGAACCACTTATAAAGCACACCACATGAGGGATCATCACTCTATTATTTTAAATGAATGTATGGCAATTTCATAAAATGTGTGGCTGTTTTTTCCATGGGTTTTGTACTTCTTGTATGTTTATGTCTGTTTATGGAAAGCATACTACAGTCCTTAAATGGTTCTCACTCCCTCTTTAGTTTGATAGCTATTACCTGCTTTCAGTGCTTCATTTATGCTAGTCTTTGAAGGTGTTCGGTACCAGTAGTGCTTAATTTGAGCTGGTTTGTAAGTGGGGGGCACTAGCACTCTTTTTTAGGGAACAGCACTTGTTTTTCTCTATTGGATATTTCCAGATAGTAAGGAAGAAAAACACACAAAAGGCAAAGAAGGTAGAAAGGAAAGACAGAACCCTGTCACAGAGATAGCAGGGACATGCATGACTGAGATAAAGAGTAAGGGGGTCCCTAATAGTGGAATTAACAGGCATGAAGCGGATTGAAGACTAACAGCTGTGGTATTTGGCATGCGGATATTTAATAGCACGTGGCCCTGGCTTCTGAGAAGAGCTTTGGGCACCGGCGCTCATTGTTTTACCGGTTAAGCACTGGGTACTAGCGCTCAATTGTGACAGTCCAATCTACTGAGGCGTTGTCTGTCTATTGTTTTAGCAGAGCACATCAGCAACAGTGTATAAAATGTATTATATATTAAAAAAAATAATACCAAGTCGCCAAGCCATTCTTACAGACTGAACAACCTGGTATTCTTATTGAGAGAGATGGAATCATCAAAATGATCACATTTGTTAGAGTGTGATTGTTAGTAGGTATTAATGGCACTGGCATTTGGTAGCACGGTTTGCTGCCGTGAGTGGTCCGAGCTACAGTCGCCTCCAGTAAAATACTTTGGGTCCTGGCACTTTTTTTTTTAGAACAGAGCACTGGGTGTTCTGTATGTATCAGAGAATCTTGTGTTGTTCCCACTGCTACTGTTACCTGTACTTTACATATACGTTGTGTTAGGGAAGTTCACCTTACCGCTGCCCATATTGTGCCTTTTTTGCATTGTGAAGCTCGGTATAAAACTTTCCACTATGCAAAAAAAAACAGTTTTCATTGCCTATGTTTATTTTAATGCTTGATGTAAATGAAAGGCAACTTTTACAAAATATGTGACAGAGTATATTTTTGGTTTTACACGTGAAACAAACAGTTTCTGAAATGGACTAGAGAACTTTTCAAATGTGTTAACATGTTAACATAGCTGACATGTTGCCCCATGTCATGTAACAATTTATCTTTGGCTAGTTCTGGCTCTTTAGCCAACAGCATCTTGCATGCCGGAATCTTGATCCCATAATGAAAGTGTTAAAAGCAAAGCTACAAGCCCTACAATGCAACATGCTGTTGATTGAAAAGCCTGGAATGGCTAATGGTATTATATGTCACAGTGCAAATAGCCAGCCATGGCAAATGCAAAATAAGTTTTGCTCCTGACTTTCTGCCTTTTTTCTTGTAGTAAATCATGAGTGAAACAGCCCAGGGGGAAGGAGAGCTGTTCAAATGCAAATACAAGCATATAGCTGCTAATGGTCTAATATTAACACTTATTGGAAAATCGGTAGGCTAAGCAAGATGTTATTTAGTGGAACAATGTGAGCAACAACTGGATGTGTCTAAAGAGACACCAAGAATGGAAAACCTATGTGCTGACACCCCTCTTCCTGAGGGGAGTTTGGTGTGATTTCATTGGAGCGTCTGTATCAGCATTCTAATATCTCCTACCTTTAACAGGTGCAGCATGTGCTACAGATGCTGCTCTGCCGGGGCCACCGATGACCTGCTATACAGATCTATATTTGTTTAGCAAAGTATAATAATGGTATGATAACTCTGTTGGTTTTCTAAAAAGACAAACAGAAACACTACCATATACTCCAACGTTCGACCCTCAATAGACCCCGTCACTGACTCAAATCAACCTCCCATTATGGCGGATGAACGAACCCTGACCTTGTGGCCTGCCATCATAACCAACAAATTGCAGCTACCATGAAGACCAACCAGCTGAGGATACCATCTGACCCTTGCCCCACCACGCCTTCACTAAAGAACTAAAGGACTCCTACCAATCAACAAAGCGCTAACACTTGTCCTCAACTCCTCCAACAATTTAACCACATTCCTGAACACCTAGAAACATGCCACTGTAATGCCCCTGGTTAAGAATCCATTAACTGACTCAGTCATACTTTCCAACTGCAGACCCATCTACCGCCTATCATACCTGCATAGGTCTTAAAGAAACTAATCAACTGACAACTCACCTACCACCACAGCAACAATCAGCTCCTCAATGCCAGACAGTCTGAATCAGGCCCAACCACAGCACGGAAACAAATGACATCTGCATGATCCTTGACAGAGGAGACATGGCAGCCCTCATTCGCCTAGACCTGTCTGCAGTATTTGACTCTGTCTCACACCCCATCCTTATCAGACATCTGTACGAGATTGAAAGGCAAAGACCTGCTCTCTTCTCGATCTGCTTTTTCTTAATGAATAGAACACAAGCTGTCAGTCTTGCACCTTAGTCCTCAGAAGCCAGCAAATTCATCTGGCAAGTGCCTCAAGGCTCATTTCTCATCCCCACCCTCTTCAATGCATATCCCACTGGTCAACATTATCTGTGCACACAACATCAACATCCTCTCCTATGCAGATGACCCACAACTCATACTCTCCTTCTCAGACAAGACCCCTAACACAAGAAACAAGCACACTGCTTGCATGACCGAAGTCACTAAGTGGTTGAAAGCCAACTCTCTCAAGTTCAACACCAAGACAGAAGTAGTGATATTTGGAAAGGACACTGCACCATGGGACACCAACTGGTGGCCAGGTGAACTCGGATCCACACCCACAGCCCACGCAGGGAACCTCAGAATAATCGTCACTCATGCTTTAGTCACCAGTAAGTTGGACTGTGGGAAGACTATGCCGGAATCACCAAGCAACTCACTAGAATACTACAAACCATTCAGAACTCAGCAGCAAGACTCATCCTCAACCTCCCACGCAGAACGCACTTCAGATCACAATTTAGGGACCTACACTGGCTGCCAATACAGAAACACACTCAATTGAAATTTCTCACACACGCATTCAGGGCACTACACAGCTCAGGCCCTACCTACCTGAACAGTTGCACCTCCCTCCACCAACCACCCAGACACCTCCGCTCCGCAGTACTCCTACTTGCACAAATCCCACTCATATACAGAACCAGATTAGGAGTGCAGGTGTTCTCCTACATCGCTCCTAAAGCTTGAAACGATCTTCCACTCCACATCAGAGCCTCCTCCTCTAGTTTTGAATTTCACAAGAAGATGAAGACCTGGCTTTTGAATTGACCAACCTACCATAGGCAGCGCTAGGCACACACCAGCAAAGTGAAATTATATCCTTGCAGGTGCTAGTGCACTTTACAAATACACATAACATCTACATGGACTTTTTTGTCACAGATTTAAATCATTATGAGCAACTTAGATACTTTATGTTCCTGCTTCGGAGTATAGTCTGTAGTTACAGGTCACAGAATTGGTATTTTATGTGATCTTCTTCAGTGGTAAGGTGATTTTATTGTGGAGATCCTTGTGATACCTGCATGCTGCAAGGTGTAATCCTTGTAAGGTAGCTCCAGTTATCTACTTGCTAAAAATAGCTATATATAAGTTAAAAGGCTTAAGTTTGAAAGCTTTCAGGTTTTAATTCAATCTTTTGTATTCTAAGGTTAGTTAAACTGGGTTTCAATGTCAGTAATAAAGACCTATTAAATGCCAAACATTCAGTTTATATTGTGAGCTACATCAATCAATCAATCAATCAAGGATTTATAGAGCGCACTAATCACCTGTTAGGGTCTCAAGGCGCTGGGGGGGAGCTACTGGTCGTAGAGCCATGTCTTGAGGCGTTTCCTGAATGTCAAGAGGTCTTGGGTCTGGCGAAGGTGGAGCGGTAGGGAGTTCCAGGTCTTAGCAGCTAGGTGAGAGAAGGATCTTCCTCCGGCGGTGGTGCGGCGGATGCAGGGGATGGAGGCGAGGGCGAGGCTGGCGGAGCGAAGATTGCGGGTGGGGGTGTGGAAGGTGAGTCTGGCGTTGAGGTAGGCTGGGCCTGTGTTGTGGAGGGCCTTGTGTCTGTGGATGAGGAGTTTGAAGGTGATCCTCTTTGACACTGGTAGCCAGTAAAGGTCTCTGAGGTGGGGGGAAATGTGGTAATGGTGTGGGATTTCCAGAATGAGGCGGGCGGATGCGTTCTGGATTCTTTGCAGTTTTGTTAGGAGTTTGGTTGTTATTCCTGCATATAGGGCGTTTCCGTAGTCCAATCGGCTGCTGATCAGGGCGTGTGTGACAGTTTTCCTGGTTTCTACGGGAATCCACTTGAAGATTTTGCGGAGCATGCAGAGAGTGTTGTAGCAAGAATAGGAGATGGCATTGACCTGCTGAGTCATGCTGAGTGTGGAGTCCAAGATGAAGCCTGGGTTGCATGCGTGGGTGGTGGGTGAGGGCGCTGTTCCTAGGGAGGTGGGCCACCAGGAGTCATTCCAAGTTGAGGGGTTGGTGCCAAAGATGAGGATTTCTGTCTTGTCTGTGTTTAACTTGAGGTGGCTTGATTCCATCCAGCTGGCGATGGCGTGAAGTCTATTCTGGAGGTTGTTTTTTGCAGTTGTAGGGTCTTTCATGAGGGAGAGGATAAGCTGAGTCTCGTCTGCGTAGGAAAGTATGTTGATGTGGTGGGTTCGTGCGATGTTGGCGAGGTGGGCCATGTAAACGTTGAAGAGCGTGGGGCTGAGCGAAGATCCTTGGGGAACGCCACAGATGATTCTGGAAGCTTCTGACAGGAACGGTGGGAGGCGGACTCTCTGGGTTCTGGCTGAGAGAAATGACGAGATCCAGTTGAGTGCCTTGTCGCAGATTCCAGCGTTGTGTAGGCGTGTGCGGAGAGTGTGATGACATACCGTGTCGAAAGCTGCGGAGAGGTCCAGGAGGATGAGTGCTGCTGTTTCTCCTTCATCGAGCATGGTCCTAATGTCGTCTGTGGCAGCAATGAGTGCAGTCTCAGTGCTGTGGTTTCAGCGGAATCCGGATTGGGAGGTGTCGAGTACCTTGCTGTCTTCCAGGAACCGGGATAGTTGGCTGTTTACAATTTGTTTGATGACCTTGACTGGGAAAGGGAGGAGGGAGATCGGCCGGTAGTTCATGGGGTCGTCTGGCTCTGCCTTAGGTTTCTTTAGCAGGGCGTTGATTTCTGCGTGCTTCCACTTTCTGGGAAGCTGGCTGACTCGAAGGAGCTGTTGATGGTTTTGCAGAGGTGGGGGGCGATGATGATGTTTGCCTTATTGAAGATATGGTGTGGGCAGGGGTCCAATGGTGACCCGGAGTGGATGGAGGCCATGGTGGTGGCGGTGTCCTCTATGTTGACGGGGGTCCAAGTGTGGATGAGGTGGGTGTTGCTTGGAGCGTTGGGTTCTTGGATGTTTGTAGTCAGCTGGTGGGTCTGGGGTTTGAAGCTATTGTGGATTTGTTCTATCTTTCGACGGAAGTGGGTTGCCAGTGAGTTGCAGAACTCCTGTGATGGCAGGGGTTCATTGGAGCAGGTCCTGGGGGTGGAGAGCTCATTGACGATGCCAAAGAGCTCTTTACTGTTGTGAGCATTGGCGTTGATGCGATTTTTTAAGTGGGTCCTTTTGGTGGTGCGGATCAGTTGGTGATGTTTGCGTAGGGCATCCTTGAAAGCAATGTGGTTGGAGTTGGTAGGGTCAAGGTGCCAGGTCTTTTCCATTCTGCGACATAGCCGTTTGGATTCCTGTAGTTCTGGGGTGAACCAGCTGGCCTTGACTCTGTGGGAGGTGTTTGTTTTTTTTTTGAGCGGTGCGAAGGTGTTGGCGCAATCTTCTATACAGCAATGCAGGTTGGTGGTGGCTATGTTGGGGTCCAGGGTACCAAGGGGTGGGGCCCGGGCGAGAGTGGAGATCAGTTGATCCGTTGATATTTTGCTCCAGTTGCATCGGGGGGTTGTGTGCGGTGGTGGTGAGTGACCGGTTTTTGGTAGGAGAAGTGGATGCAGCGGTGGTCTGTCTAACTGAGTTCGGTGGTGTGGCTGAAAGAGACATGGTTGCTGGCTGAGAAGATGGGGTTGAGTGTGTGGCCTGCGGCGTGGGTGGGTGTAGTGACTAGTTGCTTGAGGCCGAAGTTATCGAGGTTGTCGATTAGGTTGGTGGTGTTGATATCGTTGTTATTTTCTAGGTGGAAGTTTAGGTCACCAAGGAGGATGTAGTCTGTTGAGGCGAGGGCTTGGGAGCTGATGGCATCGGCGATGTCATCACAGAACTGCGGTCTGGGTCCAGGGGGTCTGTAGATGGTGTTGATGTGGATTGTGAAGTGGAGGTGCTCGGCGGAGTTGATGGTGTTGTGGGAGTTGGTGGAGACTCTTATGGTGTTTTTGTGGACTAAGATTATTATTATTATTTACATATTATACATAAATACACACACATGCATAACATTTCTAAGAACACATATATAACACAATAGGTTACAATCACCAAGAGTCTTAAAATGTCAAAACCCTTCACAGTCTCTTTTTATCTTGTACCCTTGTTTTAATTGATTATTCCTCTGAATGGCTGCTGGGTGTAACAGTCAACTGCTCCCAGTTGGAACACTGTTTGGACACTAAGGAACTAGAGTCCTTAAAGTGAGGAATTATGGCACTGGTTACGCTAGAAAGAAAAGAGAAGCCCTCCATAAGTTCCCCACAATAAAGTACTCCAAATGTGGGAGTTGCTGCTGACTGTGTCCCGATGTTGGTGTCAGGCATCAGAACAGTCAGGATGGTGTACCAGTCCGAAACCTACTTCCAACTCAAGAATAAATGCGGGAACAAGACTCCAGCCATTTCACATTCAGTTTTGTGCTGTTCCCTGGGTGAAATCCCATATGAGTTGGATATAAAAGACAATTAGTGTCAAACAAACTCCGGAAAAGACTTCTCTAATAACTTCTCCAAGTAGGGCAACTAAGAGATGGGCCAATGATTTGCCAGGATGTCTGAGGTGGTGGAAGGATTCCTTAAAAAGGGGTGACACAAGTCTTTTTAGGATCATAGCCACAGAAATAGAGGCATTAATGGTGGTTCTTGACCAATTATAATCCAGCATCAAACATGTTTTGTGTAATGTATGAGGTAGCAGGCCCCAAGGGGAACTTGTGCAAAAAAATCATCTCTTCTCAAAAGTGAAAACTAAGGAAGCCAAAGGGCCTCTGGCAGAAGTAGTGGGGAAGAGGAATCGGCTGCCTGGGATAGAGGTGCCTGAATGGTTGAGAATTTATTCTTGGATAAATATGCAATAAAGTTGAAAGAGTTTGCAGAATCAGCATGCTTCGGGGTTCTCCCAGCTCCTTGATAACCAACAAGATTGCTGCCCTTGGATAACGGGCATTGAAGGTTTTGTTAGCAGAACATTAGATTTACCTCTCCTGATAACATGCTTATGAATATAGTTAGCTCTCTTCCTTTCTAATTAAATAATGCAGTTACATTTTTGTTGCCAACACGGTTCAATGGCCATTTGGAAAGCTTAAGGGCCTTTAATTCCTGAGAGAACCAGCTACAGAAAAGGCAGACCTTTTAATTGGGTGCTGCAATCAAGAGCTCTAATGATCCGCTACAAGAATCAATGAGTTATAATAAACGCTTCCAAGTGTATTGGGGTCTGTTTTATAATCTGTGGTAGATCCTAATGCAGGGATTTAAGTGAATAGAGTGTCAGATAAAACCGAGTTCCACTTCTGAAACTTAATTGCAGTACATGACACATTCTTAGATCTGTAGACTTACTAAAATTGACAAGAAAAATGTAAGCCAAAGTGGTAAGATCACAATAATGGAAACAGATTATATGATTGGTACAATTTTGAATTAGGACTGATGATACCCAGCGATTGACTTTTCACATTTATAGAGAGCGTTTGGTAGGCTTCAGATCAAAAAGAGCAAACATATCAAGGGACTTAACAGTCAAGGGCATGGTAGAGAGATCAAAGTGTATGCAGTTGCAGAAGCTAATACATCAAAGGCCTCAAAACCGACAGTAGAAAGTCTATAAGAGCCCACAACTAATCAAGTTGGTCTTTAAATTTCAAGATGAGGGTCTCGAGAGGACGAGTTCCAAGAGAATCCATTTTTAAACACTTTCAAGTGTTTTTAGCTAGAAATGCAAGACAGCTTCCTTTTTATGGAGCTATTCAGTTTCCAATAACATGTAATTCTGGAGAGAAATATTATTAAAAACTTTCAATGTAAAATCAATAAACCATGTCTCAGTTATCACAACCAGATCAAGATTATGATCAATAATAATATCTCTGATAGCTTGGACATTTTTTACTACCGAATGAGCATTAACCAAGAGATTAAACAACAAATGTTTGTACTTTCCAAATGGGGAGGGGATAACAAGATTCTGGTTTCTCTGTAAAGAGGCTACACGTTTTGAGGACCAGTAGAGTCATTATCAAGAGCATAAAAGATGGAATACAAATTAAAAATTGAGGCTCAATCATAGGCAAAGCATTGCTTTTAACAGCTAACTGGGTGCATGGATGGCTGCAGGGTGTTGTTTTGGCACAAAAGGCACTGATAGGCTTTCCTTTGGTGCAATCACTTCATAGATGTGCTGAAGGTTCCATTAAATACATACTCTGAAGATCTGGCTGTTAGCAACTAGTGGGACACACAAAATGGTGATTACCTTGGTGTACAGTGTAGAAGAGAACACATGGTGGTAACACTGGATGAGGAAGCTTCCCTCGAACCAACCCACAAAATAAACAGAAACAGGAGAAGACAAAATTATTAAACATTTTAAAATGTCTACAAAGAATGTAAATGTAAAGGCCCCCAATAACATATAATATTCAAAATTCCCACAGAAACCACAAATTGTGCTAAAGAGCTACATTAAAACCAGCAAACAGACACAGATAGCAAAACTGTACCTTTAAAATGAATTGGCAGTTTAAACTAATAACAGCTAATTGAAAGTCCCATCACAATGAATCAGTATGTCATTAATAGAAATATAAGGTTTGGTTTAAAGGTGCAGACACAATGTGGGTTCTTTTAAATACCCACTCAGATAATCTGGTCTTAAGCAGCTAAAGAAATGCTCAAATGAAGTAAGGTTTTGAGTAGTCAGATCCGCGAGGAGTGCCTGTTGGGTCAAAAATGTTCTGTGTACAGTGAACGGGTATCCTTGGCCTGAGTGCCTGACTGCATATGAAAATTGTATCCTGAATTTTCTTAGGGCCCTGGCATCATGCTAATTTACTGTCCCTAACAATGTGAGATCCAGAGCCCATCCTGTGATCTTGAGGGATGTACGAGTATGCACTCATAGAAAACTCCAGATTACTGACTGTCATTGGGGCATCATGTAAAGTGGTGGTGGTGTATGCGGTGTTTTATGATTATAGTGTGTCCAGAATGTTTTTCTTTGTGCCAGTTACATTGTGGTTTACTAACCACTTTCATGTAAAGTTCTGCTTTTATGTGAAGAACTAAAACATTGCGTTGACATCCTATCTCCATGTTGAATTGTTGGGTGTATAGTGAGCATGTGATACCTGCATGGTAGCAGGACTGTGTCTGTGTCTATATGGATGTGACTCTGAATACTTAATTCAGTGGGATCCATTTTGGATGCCCCTGGGTTAGCATTGCACAAGATGAAGAATTAGGATAGCTTTCCCAAACAGGGGAAGTGTATTGTCTACATTCCTGTGGCTGGAGGGTGAAGATCCAGACACTGAACCAAGGAGGATGGAGACAGGACTACATTTCGAAATGTAATGATGACTCTGTAAGCAATGAGCTGCTGATTAGTTCTTTTCGAGAGCTGCCAATTGGTGGGAAGTAAGGGGTGTGGGGGGACTGCAGTTTCTGTTGCTCAATGAGAGAAAGTCTGTAGGTGACACCATCTCTTTTGACTGTCCCTGATTACTGCTTCAGAAAGGCTAGTGACAGCCAGGTGCAGAGATCTCACACTTCATTGTGCTTGTGTTTTGGATAGTCCTGCTTTGAGCCAGCCCAGGTGCTATTTGCTATGAGAAGCATCAATACACCTTGGCTGTGTCTGGAAACCAGACTGAGAAGTTCCCTTAAAAAATAACTACCTCAAACTGGTTCTGAAGTTTGAGACAGTGGATCTATATCCCCAGTCTGGAAAATGTGTGTGTAAGGTGGGATTCAATCAACCTACTTTGTTGCAGTCGCAAGTTTATCTCGACCAAGGAGAAGAGTGCTCCATAGAGTACTCAAAGAGCTATTGTGTAACCAGGGGTGGTGTCTGCCTGACAATTCTGTTGTGTGATTAAAGTACTCACATTTATAGAAAGACAAGCACCAAGCTGAACATTAAGTTATTGTTTATGTTGCTTGACTATTGAGTTCTGAGCCCTTGCTCTCCACACTACCATCCTAAGAAGCCTGTGATACTCACTCTACCTACTCTAAGAATCAAGGGCCAGATGTAGCAAACAATTGCAAGTCGCAAATGGCCCGAATCGCTATTTGCGACCTCGCAAAATCCAAAATGGGATGCAAAAATCCCATTTCTGAAGTGCAAATAGCGATGCGAGCTATTACCGACTCACAAAATTTGCGACCTGATTTTGTGACTTGCAAATAGGAAGTCGCAATTTGCGAGTCGCACACCATATGCAAAAGCCAGTCGCAAAAAGCCCATTTTGCACATCCAGATTATCACTGATTCAGAGCAGGTGGTAACCAGTACCAAAGTATAAAAGGAGACCCAGAAGGCATCTGGGTTGCTCAAAATGGCTGAACTGTATGTGATAGCATGGAGGAGGAGAGTCCACGCCCCCCAGCAGAGAAGGAGGAGGAGGCAGAGACAGGAGAGGATATACCGAACCAGGCAGACACTGTTTCAACAAACTGAGGAGGAGATTTATGACAAATATAGACTGAGCAGTGCAGCAATTTTAGAATTAATTGAACTACTTAATCCGCAGCTTGAACGACAGACAATGCGTGGCAGCGCCATCCCTACACATGTTCAAGTGCTATGCGCACTGCACCTCTTGGCCTCGGGTAGCTATCAGGGGGTGATTGCAGTAGCAGGTGGGTGTACTGCCATTTGTTAAATTTTGTTTTGACCAATGACTTTGTGTTTCACCACTGCGCATATTAGTTGCTCAATGTTCACCAGTAGCACATGGTATGTTTTGTTCAGTTGAGCCGCCTATGGGCTTTGACATGGCATTAGCCATTACTTTCTGTATTCAGTTTAGCCGCCTATGGGCTTTGACATTGCATTAGTCATTACATTCTGTATTCTGCCTATTGGCTTTGACATGGCATTAGCCATTACTTTCTATATTCAGTTGAGCCGCCTATGGGCTTTGACATTGCATTAGCCATTACATTCTGTATTCTGCCTATTGGCTTTGACATGCTGTATCCAGTCTAGCCGCCTATTGGCTTTGACATTGCATTCCTATTGGCTTTGACATGATGTATTCAGTTTAGCTGCCTATTGACTTTGAGATGCTATTAGATATTCTGCCTATTGGCTTTGACATGATATTATATATTGCATTTTGTATTCAGCTTAACTGCCTATTGGCTTTGACATGATATTATACATTGCATTTTATATTCAGCTCCGCTGCCTATTGGCTTTGACATGATATTATACATTGCATTTTGTATTCAGCTCAGCTGCCTATGGGCTTTGACATGATATAAGCCATTGCATTTTGTATTCAGCTTAGATGCCTATTGGCTTTGACATGACACTAGACATTGCATTTGATATTTAGGTTAGCTGCCCATTGCCTTTAACGTGGAGTTAGACATTGCAGTTGAGAATCCAAGCTGTATTTTTCCAAGCTGTGTTTTTGCACCAGAGAACCAAGATGTTTTTCTCACAGTAGACTAGACATGATAAGAGAGAGTACATGGGTGTTGTTTTTTTCTTCGCTTGAGCTTGGGAACAGGAGTAGTCTTGAAGACCTGGCCAGTCTCCAAAAGGCTTGCTCAGTTTCCCAGGTCGGAGAGGAGGGGGCACACCTTTGTAACGAATGTAACAGGCTGCAGAGAGTCAGATTCGAATCTGCCGGACCTCGTGCTGGAGCTTGGCGCCAGCTGCCAGCAATCCCGTGTGGGTAGATGAATCTCTCTTTCTCGCGGCTGACAGGGGTCATCAGCTTGCAGACCTTAGAAAGATGAAGCTGTGAATAGTTCCCACACGGTGAAGTATTTGTTTTGCTTTGCATTCAATATCTTATAAATATAACCTGCTGTGTATATTGCAAACTGATATATTTTGTTTGATTAACGCGGACTTGAAAGCTACTAATTCGTCATTCATAAATATTGTGGTTGGGGAAGAATTAACAACAATAAAAGTCTTCTTTGAACTCAGAAGTGTATTTCTGGTGTGTTATGTTAGTGCTTAGAAACTAAATAAGAGGGAAGCACTACAATTGGTACCAGGAGTCGTGGGGTCGGTCATTAAGAGGTGATTAAGAGGGTGTTGACGAGTTGGTAGATTTCTAAGTGCACACTTTAAAAGTGTAATTGTTTTTGTTGTTTGGAGAATTACAGAAATTGTTTTCTGTTTGGGGAATCACAGTAGCACGGCAGTCCATGTCTGAGACATGTGTTGATAAACTGCCTGATGGTGCTAAGAAAAACTGTGAATTGTTTTCTGTTTGGGGAATTACAGAAGAAAATGCATGTGTAGCTAAAATGCCTGATGTAGAAAACGTGTCTTTTGGAAGTAATGATGACAGAAAGGTCTGGATACCTTTATCTGCTTACAGAGAAATGCAGGAGAAATGTAGGAAGTTGGAACATGAAAATAGGAATTTACGTGAGCAAATTAGCCAGGATACAATAATTCAAAATAATTCTGAAAGTTATAAAACTGCTGTTGTAGAAAAATCTTTCTTTTCCCATTCCAGTAATGAGGGGGTTAAGACAGCTCCGAGCTGCACTGAGCTTTCGTGTGAGCCAGGGTTTTTGGCAGACAAAATGCATTCCTTAACTGATTGGAGGAGAGAGCTCAGAATGTGATTTACGAGTTACCGTTGCAAAATGCACAAGTAAAACGAAAGATTTTAGAGAAAGAGACACCGAGTTGCATTAGCTTGTTTGATTTTTGGAAAAAGAATAGCTCTCATTTGAGAGAAATCCTAACACTTTTGTATATGGTCACTGTGAAAAATTATATGCAGTTGCGCGCTTGTGATTTGGCAAATGAAATAATGCAGACTTTAGGTTTTTGCGCAGTGCAAGAAGGAAATACTTATGTACATGTAAGTCAAGAACAAGGAAAGAAAATAGTGCCCCTAGCTAGAATCATACAATGGATCTGGTACTTGCAAGACAGGGCTAGAGTACCACAGGTAAAAGAATTACCCATTAAATTGTGTGCACCATTTGAATTCGTGTCTACTGAAGATAAAAAGCATGTTTGTTTTACTAATGATTCATTGACTGAAATGTTGTTTTCTGGCACAGTAGAAGGAACAGCGTTGTATAATGTGTGTCAGATTTTAAAGCAAGAGCTACGTGAGATGTGTCATTTTTACGCTGATTTTTGGTTCATTGCTAATGTTTTAGCACCTAACTGGTTCAATTACCTTGCAGATGTTAATGAGAAAAATTCAGAGAGAGAAGTGTTCACCCAGAATTCTGCCTTAGTGGGGATGGCTAAGTGGGTGCCCCAGAAATGTGAACAGCAGAGAGAAAAAACCACTTACAGGTGGGCAGAGATGAGAGAGATGCACATTCCCCTAGATTTGATAAAAACTGTGCAGCACGCACAAAAGCAATCTGTCATGCAAGCAGTCACAGAGCAGTTGGGGAGAGGAAAGTTACCAGGACAGAAATGGCAAATTGATCAGGTTTTAGGGAGAGTGATTGCTGCAAATTACCAAGGAAAAATCGAAATTATGCTGATACCTAGAAAAGAATCTGATTCATTCAAACAAATTGGAGAAAGAATGGCCCAAATTGAAAAAAGTGCAGTGGATGGAGGTTTGGTAAAGAAGGAGTCTGCCCCAGCCCTTCTGACAGTGCAAGAAAAGGGAAGCTGTGGTGCAGCAGATAAAAACCTCAGTGCTGATGTGTGGGCTGAAGCCCCAAGTGATCCTCCAGAACCTGCAGAGAATATAACAAAGGGCCTCAAAAACGTCCTGCTGATTATAAAACAGGGAAAGAAAGAGGAAGGGTGCAGTTTAAATGAAAAATGTTATTTGCAAGAAAAGTCATACTTGTTTCTTTTGCAGATACTACCACGTTTCGCCACTGTCCCTGAGTGTGCTGTGTGGTCCCCCTTCCAGTGTGTGCGTGTGGGGTCGGGGAAGGGACCGAATCCCCAACCTGAACCTGGCTGAGTAAAGTGCCAGCACCATGGATCCATTTTGCGCAAACTGCGCCTTCAGTTCAAGTTCAACTTGTTTGATTGCATTCTTCCACTGGAACTAAGCTGTGTTTTTTTTTTCCCCTCTCGTATGGAACTCTGACTTTTGCTTACCTTCCAGCAAACCTTTCAGGTGGACCGTGCACCTTTACATGAGTAGAACTCATGCCACATCAAATTGCTAACACTGTTGAATTAGAGACTCATTCAGAGAAAAAAAAAATTGCCCAGTCTTTTCTATGTAGATGTATCTGATGTGAAAGGTTATGAAATCAATGTGTTAATCCACTTCTATTGCTTTACAGGGATTGCTTTGATCTGATGTTTTTTTTGTTTTTGTTTGAAACAAGAGATATGTGAAACAAAAATTCATTGGTCAAAGGGCGGAATGTACTGCCATTTGTTAAATTTTGTTTTGACCAATGACTTTGTGTTTCACCACTGCGCATATTAGTTGCTCAGTGTTCACCAGTAGCACATGGTATGTTTTGTTCAGTTGAGCCGCCTATGGGCTTTGACATGGCATTAGCCATTACTTTCTGTATTCAGTTTAGCCGCCTATGGGCTTTGACATTGCATTAGTCATTACATTCTGTATTCTGCCTATTGGCTTTGACATGGCATTAGCCATTACTTTCTGTATTCAGTTGAGCCGCCTATGGGCTTTGACATTGCATTAGCCATTACATTCTGTATTCTGCCTATTGGCTTTGACATGCTGTATCCAGTCTAGCCGCCTATTGGCTTTGACATTGCATTCCTATTGGCTTTGACATGATGTATTCAGTTTAGCTGCCTATTGACTTTGAGATGCTATTAGATATTCTGCCTATTGGCTTTGACATGATATTATATATTGCATTTTGTATTCAGCTTAACTGCCTATTGGCTTTGACATGATATTATACATTGCATTTTATATTCAGCTCCGCTGCCTATTGGCTTTGACATGATATTATACATTGCATTTTGTATTCAGCTCAGCTGCCTATGGGCTTTGACATGATATAAGCCATTGCATTTTGTATTCAGCTTAGATGCCTATTAGCTTTGACATGACACTAGACATTGCATTTGATATTTAGGTTAGCTGCCCATTGCCTTTAACGTGGAGTTAGACATTGCAGTTGAGAATCCAAGCTGTATTTTTCCAAGCTGTGTTTTTGCACCAGAGAACCAAGATGTTTTTCTCACAGTAGACTAGACATGATAAGAGAGAGTACATGGGTGTTGTTTTTTTCTTCGCTTGAGCTTGGGAACAGGAGTAGTCTTGGAGACCTGGCCAGTCTCCAAAAGGCTTGCTCAGTTTCCCAGGTCTGAGAGGAGGGGGCACACCTTTGTAACGAATGTAACAGGCTGCAGAGAGTCAGATTCGAATCTGCCGGACCTCGTGCTGGAGCTTGGCGCCAGCTGCCAGCAATCCCGTGTGGGTAGATGAATCTCTCTTTCTCGCGGCTGACAGGGGTCATCAGCTTGCAGACCTTAGAAAGATGAAGCTGTGAATAGTTCCCACACGGTGAAGTATTTGTTTTGCTTTGCATTCAATATCTTATAAATATAACCTGCTGTGTATATTGCAAACTGATATATTTTGTTTGATTAACGCGGACTTGAAAGCTACTAATTCGTCATTCATAAATATTGTGGTTGGGGAAGAATTAACAACAATAAAAGTCTTCTTTGAACTCAGAAGTGTATTTCAGGTGTGTTATGTTAGTGCTTAGAAACTAAATAAGACAAAAGCACTACAGTGGGGTATACCAGAGTTCACTCTCATGATTTTTCAGATCATTCCTAGATGCCATACTCACACACATGTCCTGATATATATATACCTACCCAGGAATGAGGCAGAAATTAACATCACCAAGTTGGACTTCTACAGAATTGCCAACTTCCCCCATGTAATAGGGTGTGTGGACGGGACACATATACAAATCTGCACTCCTGCAAATCTGGAATATGTGTTCCGCAATAGGAAGTGTACCCACTCACTAAACATCCAGGTGGTGTGTGATGCACATAACGTCATTACTGACATTGTAGCAACATTTCCAGGGAGTACATATGACTCATACATATTCAGGCACAGTGGGATACACCAACACCTAGAACGTGGGGAGTTTGGAGACGGATATCTATTAGGTATTGCTGAATACACCCTGAAGCCTTGCATACAGGTCACTGGGGAAACCATTCATGCCCTGCTAACATTGCTTATTTTTGTCAAACAGGTGACAGTGCATATGCTCTAAGACCATGGACACTTACCCTGTACCTAACACCTGGTAATGAGAACGAGAGGCGTTATAACAATGCACATCGGCGGACCAGAACTGTCATCGAGAGGACATTTGGCATGTTAAAGGCAAGATTCAGGTGCCTCCACAAAAGTGGAGGTACACTTCAGTATGCCCCAGAAACAGCATTCAAGATTGTCACTGCCTGTGCAATCCTACACAACATTGCCACCAGACGTGGGCTACATCTCACCCCTGAAGACACAGATTCGGAGGATGAGGAGCAAGAGCTACCACACCGAAAGCCTGGGGATAGAAGCATTGTAAATCAAGGCAGACAGAGACGGAACCACATTGCAACCCAATACTTTGGCAGGTATGTGGCAATTGTCACCACACTCACTGATGTCAGACACACATAGCCCAGTTGTGTAGTGAAACAAACAAAACCTTTTTATTACTAAACTATATGGGGCAAGAAAAGTGCTGTCTGTCACAGTCTGTAATTGTCCAAATGTGATGAAGACACATTATAAGTCATGTGCCTCATGAACAGTGCTGTATGGTGGCTCACATCCGCCTCCTTGAGCGGCCATCATGGCTCATCCCTGGTGGGTCCCCTGACCCCTGCCGTGCACTACCACTCCGTAGCACACGGGACTCACTGGCAGACACGCTACTGATGGTAGACCACTCCTCACTGTCCTGCGGGGTCTCCCCTGTGCCCCTTGCAGCCTGCTTACTTTCCATCAGGTCCACAGCATGGCTGATGCGGCCAAGTTCACGCACCACATGGCCAGCAAAATGCCCAAGTTCCACTTGTAGGCTGACTGTCTGTCTAGAGAGGCCTGTTGTACTGGTTGCAAGACGCCCAATGGATGCAGCCAGGCGGTTAAATCGTGCCGCTGTGTGGCGCTCCCTGCACCTTGCATGTTGTCGGTCTGCCACGAGTTCAGTCACCAGATGGCAGATGGACTGTGTGAGATCCCCCAAATGATCATTCATCCTGGTGAACTGACTATTCACATCCGCCAGCCCATTGGTCATGCTGCTCTGCATCCTGTTGAGGGTTCTTGTTATTGTCCTTAATTGTCTATTTTGCCGGTGCTGCGAAGCCTGCATCTCCTACCTCCTCCTGGAGCACCAACTGAACTCTGCGCCGGCGTCTGTGCATTCGTCCTGTTGCTGGCTCTGATTGCCTCTCTGTGGGGCCGGGCCCTGGGGTTGTGTCAGCTGCCCCCATGTCCTGTGCATGTTCCTCAATGGACCCTGGTGGTGTCCTGCTGGGCCCAGCAATTTCAGCAGCAGCCTCCTGCAGTGTCTCTGGCCCATGCTCTCCTCCCTGCCTGCTGTCGCTGCTGTGGGTGTCTTGTGGGAGACCTGTGGGACATAGGGGATACACTGTCAGACTCTCACATCTGTTTTATTCCTCATAATAAACATTTGCCTATATTCTGACTACTGTACTACATTTCCCATAATGCACTATTCTAGAGTTTGCTAGACTGGAATGGAGCTAGTCTGGTGGTGCCTGCTGCTGTGTACTGGGAGAGTGTGTATGCTGCATTTGTGGGTGTCACAGCATATCTCATGGTACTCACTTTTGGATGTCCCTGGCACTGAACTGTCCACTTCTCCCATGCCAATGACGGCCTCTGGTTCCAGGGTCTCCTCAACCATTGCTTCCATGGCTGTGGGTGGTGGGACGGTGGATGGGCCTCCTCCGGTGCCCCTCATCTATCTCAGAGGCAGCCCTGTCCTTCGTCCTAGAGCACAGGTCATACCACAGTTTCCTAATTTCCTCAAGGGTGCAGTGGCTCACCCCTATGACATTTATCTTTTTCTAGATCTGCTGCCATATCATTTTCTTTTGAGTGCCTTCCCAAACAGTTTGTCATGGTGCAGGCAGCATTCCTCTGTCAGCACCTCCAGCTCTTTATCCGAAAACGTAACCTTCCTTCTCCTGTCAGCACTGCCTGTCTCCTCCATTGTAGCAGCAGCTCCTCTCTCCTGGGTGTGGCACAGCAGTTTGGAAAGGGTGTGGTCCTCCCTCCTCCCAGGTGTATTTGATGACTTCCTGGTTCTGATGTCATCACCAAGAGCCAGGAAGTGGGTTCCAAACCGTTGTGAAGCACCTGCAGGCAATTTGAGAGTCAGTCGTAATTTGCGACACCCTTCTCGCAATTTGCGACCTCGCTTTTAGCGAGGTCGCAAATTGCGGTGCAACACCTATGCGACTCGCAAATTGGTATCGCAATTATTTCTTGGATTTGATTTTGCGAGTCAGAAATAGCGATTCGCATTGAGTCGCTATTTCCGATTCGCAAATTTTAACCTACCTACATCTGGCCCCAAGTGTAGAAAGGGATTTACTTGGCCAGTTTGTACAGCCATAGTAACGACGGACACTGGGACACTAGTGGCAAATGACCTAAACCACAACAGTCAAAGCCTAATATGCCTTGTCTGTGTTGAGGTCCCCCGACCGGTGTCTTACAGTTGTGTTTGGAAATAACTGTTCACTATTCTATTGGTTTTTTAGTACCATAGTCCTTCAGCTGTGAAACACCACAAGTAACTGGGAATGTTTTTTCACAAGTGATTTAAATTGGACATCCCATTTAGAAACAATTTTGAGCAGGTCCCAGGCCCAGATCTCCGGTGCTGCTGCATCACTCTCCTTCCTTCTTGTTTTCTGAGTGCTTTCTCCTGCTTTTCTCCAATTTTTTACTGCTTACTCCTTCCTTCCAACATTTTCTGAGTGCTTTCTCCTGCTTTTCCCTCGTTTTTCACTGCTTGCTCCTTCTTATTCCCATTTTCAGAGTGCTTTCTCCTGCTTTTCCTTCATTTTTCACTGCTTTCTTCTCCATCATTTTCTGAGTACTTTCTCCTGCTTTTCCCTTGTTTTTTTACTGCTTTCTCCCATTTTCTGAGTGCTTTCTCCAGCTTTTCTTTTATTTGTTATTGCTTTCACCTTCCTTTGCCCTATTTTCTGAGTGCTTTCTCCTGCTTTTCCATCTTTTTTTCACTGCTTGCTCCTTGCTTTCCCCAGCTTTCACTGCTTTTCCATAATTGCCACTCCCACCTGCCACCCATTTTCCCACCTCCCCCTAGCAGTGCCCACCACCTTCCTTCACCCCTCCCTCCTCCCAGGACTAACTTAATGGAGACCGCAGGGTGGATGCACAGCAGACACATGTAGAAGGCACACTGCCCCCATGCAGAAGGATCACCAAAGGCAAGCCCATGTGAACTCGTCCATGCCTGGACTGCACCCAGTGCTAGTGTTGGAGTATGACCTTTAAAATCAATATTAACATGAAAAGCTTGCAATATAATGTATAATGAAGCTGCATAGAAAATGTGTTAACGTAGAAAATAATACTCACGTTTGAAAATGTGCCCACGGGGAGTGGCCACCAATGTATACGAAGACTAATGAAACTTATTAATGATGAATTAATAATGTACTAATGTTTGAATTTGTATTAGCATATCATAATTAGCGCTATGTATTTGGGTTTTGTTAACTAAATTACTAGGCCCTAGTTAGCGAAGGTCTGGGCCTAGCTGCCTGGTCTCATATTAAACTGTGTTTTTCTAACGTGCAATGTGCTGCTTTCCTGAAGGACGCAAAGCTGTACTTTTCCAGAAGCTAGATATGTGTGTGTAGCCGTAGTAAATTCTTTCTCATGGGACCCAACTTGCTCAAGGAGACATTCTTGCCGAATGCAACAGTGTAATTCGTAACAGGTGCAAGGCTGCCTAGACTAGGAGAAGACAATGGGACTACTGACTGGGGCGTAAAGTGTAACTTTTCTTACCTGACATTCCACCCGATGAAGACGTCAATTACAGGAGCCAATCAACTGCATGAGAACTGTGTTTTGTGGAAAATTCTAGTAAGGTGTGTGGAGAATTATTGGACAGAGATAATGATGCACCAAAATTGATCCAATAGGGAATTAAGGGCTAGTTCGACTGTTTTGATATAACCGCAGGACCCAAGGAGAAATCAGCCATTATTAGCCATTACTAGACATTCTACTTGAACCTGTACTTTGCCATTTTGAGACTTTGCTGTTTATTCTTCTAATACTTTAAACTATCATCTGTTCATTCTTACCTGATACTTACTTCTCCTTCTTATGAGGGAAGAGCCTTACTCCTAGATATGACATACTGAGACTTGCCCTGTCCTATCACTGCTGATGGTGAATCGACTGATGTCCTGAGGACGAAGACTGACGCTGTTTGCTGATTCGTTGGAAGGGTAACTATCCGATGAAATTGGATTTTGTCTGTTTGCCTTTTCTTTCTAGGTACCAACTGCTCTTTTGATAGAGGCCATAGTTAGATGTTTTCCAAATTTGTGTTTGCTAAATTGTTATGCATGAAGCCCAACATGCCGATGCTAATTCGAGGTTAGTTAAGGTGTTCACCAAAATCTGACGCAAATAGACAAATGACTGAATTCTTGCTTTGTTGAATCACGTATCACTGCAACTTGCTAAACTGTTTCTTACTAATGACATGTTAGTGCTGGACGTATATGCTCTATACTTTGATTAATTGTGTTTTACTTACAAGTTTGAAGAGTTACTAATGAGATTGATTGCTAATGAGATTAACGGAGATGATATTAGATTGTAACAAATAGGGAAATAAATATTCTAACTCTTAACTAAATTGGTGTGGTTATTCATGACTGAAAGGTCATGGTGTGTTCGCTTTATTGATTTATATTAAATGTTATTGATTATCTAGCTGATTAGTTACAAAGAGATTGATTGGGTTATTGAGATACTGATTTTGTGATGCCAGAAAGATACCTCATACTGGGAAGTCTCCGAACGTGGTCAAAAGGTTCATCGGCCTAGGCGTGTCCCCTTGTAAGTTTACTTATCAAGGTTCTGACGCGCTATCAGTTTTTGGTAGCAGAGGATGGTTTGGCCCTTTGGGGACCCAGGATGAGGGACCACAGTTTGATGAGATTGTTGGTTCAAAGGGTCTGGTAGCAATTGATGAGAGTAGTTCGGAAGTAAACTGTGTTTTGTGGAAAATTCTAGTAAGGTGTGTGGAGAATTATTGGACAGAGATAATGATGCACCAAAATTGATCCAATAGGGAATTAAGGGCTAGTTCGACTGTTTTGATATAACCGCAGGACCCAAGGAGAAATCAGCCATTATTAGCCATTACTAGACATTCTACTTGAACCTGTACTTTGCCATTTTGAGACTTTGCTGTTTATTCTTCTAATACTTTAAACTATCATCTGTTCATTCTTACCTGATACTTACTTCTCCTTCTTATGAGGGAAGAGCCTTACTCCTAGATATGACATACTGAGACTTGCCCTGTCCTATCACTGCTGATGGTGAATCGACTGATGTCCTGAGGACGAAGACTGACGCTGTTTGCTGATTCGTTGGAAGGGTAACTATCCGATGAAATTGGATTTTGTCTGTTTGCCTTTTCTTTCTAGGTACCAACTGCTCTTTTGATAGAGGCCATAGTTAGATGTTTTCCAAATTTGTGTTTGCTAAATTGTTATGCATGAAGCCCAACATGCCGATGCTAATTCGAGGTTAGTTAAGGTGTTCACCAAAATCTGACGCAAATAGACAAATGACTGAATTCTTGCTTTGTTGAATCACGTATCACTGCAACTTGCTAAACTGTTTCTTACTAATGACATGTTAGTGCTGGACGTATATGCTCTATACTTTGATTAATTGTGTTTTACTTACAAGTTTGAAGAGTTACTAATGAGATTGATTGCTAATGAGATTAACGGAGATGATATTAGATTGTAACAAATAGGGAAATAAATATTCTAACTCTTAACTAAATTGGTGTGGTTATTCATGACTGAAAGGTCATGGTGTGTTCGCTTTATTGATTTATATTAAATGTTATTGATTATCTAGCTGATTAGTTACAAAGAGATTGATTGGGTTATTGAGATACTGATTTTGTGATGCCAGAAAGATACCTCATACTGGGAAGTCTCCGAACGTGGTCAAAAGGTTCATCGGCCTAGGCGTGTCCCCTTGTAAGTTTACTTATCAAGGTTCTGACGCGCTATCAGTTTTTGGTAGCAGAGGATGGTTTGGCCCTTTGGGGACCCAGGATGAGGGACCACAGTTTGATGAGATTGTTGGTTCAAAGGGTCTGGTAGCAATTGATGAGAGTAGTTCGGAAGTAAGCAAGGTGTATCGGAAAAATTGGGTTTTGGAAAAATTGTTCTTTTTCAATGATGCTGATTGAAGAGATGATGTGCCCCTAAGTCCCGAATGACTTTCCCGGAATCTCGGAGCCTGCCGAAGGGAGTTGAGTATGTTCTCGGCATTCTAGTGATAGTGTGAATGAATTAGGGTTTGCGCTTGCACAGCTAATGCATACCGCAGGTGAAGTGTGAAGTCTGTGAGGATTTTAGGCCAAATGATGTTGTTTTAGTAGGAGTGTGCGTACTCCGCAGTATGAGCGTAGGGAAGTCGGCGAACTTCATGTGAGTGTGGCGATTTGTGCTAAAAAATTATCCACGTGGTTGTTGGTGATGTACGGACCCTGCGTGATCTAAGACTCCGGAGTATATTGATAAGTGTATGAGACACTTGGTTTATGTTGTAATTTGCGCGGTTTAATAGGTCAATCGGGTGTGGTTGACGAGTCGAGTTTGAGTCAAGTGAGTGAATGAAAACTTTGATGGAGATTCGGTGAGTTCTAAAGTGCACGAGAACAACCCATTGACAAGTCGAGAGTAGAATTTGCGGGTCAAATTTTGCTTGCGAGCGCGGGATCTGAGAAGGAGAGAGTAGCGGCCGAGGCTAAGCAAAATCTCTGTAAAGTTCTGAAGCAATTGTGTTACCCTTTCCTGTAGAGTTTTTGTTGGTGCTCGCAATATATTGCATTAGTTTTTGTGTGAGCGGAGAGTGAGGAAGACAAGCCGCAAGACTTTGTCAGCTGCAGTGTGTGTGACGTCATTGGAGCCGCACTGGGATAGGGCGTTTGTGAGAAGGGTCGCACACGGATTGGCGGCCGTCCGTGAGAGGCAATTGGTTGAGAAGGTAAGCGAAGAGAGTTCTGGGAATTAAAGTCACTTCCTGATTCGATTGTAAACAAAATAAAAGACGCAAAAATGAAGTTTTTCAAGGCTTTAAAGAGCGCTTTGAGGGGAGATATATATATTACCGCGAGTGTAGGAAAAGTTGCAGCGCCAGAGGATACACCGGCTTATGCCGTAATGGAGGAGAGGGGAGCCGCGCCATGTCTTTGGCTAAAGCAATGGTGCAATTATCTAGCTGATTAGCTACTAAGAGATTGATTGGGTTATTGAGATACTGATTTTGTGATGCCAGAAACATACCTCGTACTGGGAAGTCTCCGAACGTGGTCAAAAGGTTCATCGGCCTAGGCGTGTCCCCTTGTAAGTTTACTTATTGAGGTTCTGACGCGCTATCACCAGGAACCCCGGTTCATCCACCCTGCACAGCTACACCGCCACAGACCACCAAGCCCTGGACTCTGAGTGCATTGACAACAACTGCTGCCACACATATCCAGGCATAACCAGAGAACTGTTCTCCTGCAGCACTGCCACTTCACCTGCAACATCGAAGCAAGCAACAACACCAGAGACACCGCAAACATGACTGCGGCCACCATGCTGAACAAAACCGCCATGGCACTAATCCAGTGCATTTTACTTAACGCACCATCGCTCAGCAAACCCGCCACAAAGATCTGGGACACAGTCTCATCCCTCACTCCGGATGTCATCTTCCTCACAGAGACGTGGCTGAGCCCTGCCTCCGCACCACACATCCGCATCGCCACACCCCAAAGCTACAAGATAACACTACAGGACTGAATCAACAAAAACCGAGGTGGAGTTGCCATCAACTACAAGGACACCATCCGCTGCACAACCTCCTCAGATGAACCAACCCCGATAATGGAGCATCTCAACACAAACACAAACGGAAAAAGGGACCCTTGCATACAGACCACTGGGAGAACACCCAAGCTTCTTCAACACCATCCCTGACCTCATTGCTCCGATTGTTATCGACTCTGAGCACTACATCTTCTTAAGAGATCTTAACTTCCACATTTATGGCACTGATGACACCAACACAACTGACCTTCTAGAAAGCATGAACAACATCGGCCCTCAACAACTCGTCACCAACTACACTCATCTCACAGGACACACGCTCAACCCCATTTTTACATCCAGCAACAGAGTCATGTACAACCACATCTCCCAGCTCACCTGGACTGACCATTACAGCATCTACTTCATCATCTCAGGATCTACCAACACCTGCACCACCCCCCATCTCCACACTCAGAAAATGGAAAAAGGTATCAGAAGACCAGTGGAACAACACTCTCAATTACCACTTCCCATACACATCACCTAACCCAGAAAAAGCTGTGAAGAACGTCTCCCTCTGGATCACTGAATGTGCTGGCACAATTGCCCCGGCCAAGCCAGCCAAACCCAAAGTACTGGCCAGAAGATCCAGCTGGTTCACCACTGAGCTGAAATCCTCCAAATGCATTTGTCGGCAACTAGAAAGGAAGTGGTGTACTAGTGAAAAGACAAAAGACCATACCACCTTTAAAACAGCACTTATCCAGTACCACCGCCTCCTGAGAGAGACAAAAAAAGAACACTCTAGCAGACCACAGAAGAAGCCAGCACAAATCACAGCAAGAAACTGTTTGTCATTGGGAGGGAGTTCTCCAACCACGCAGTCACCGGGAATGACATTGCCCCCTCCCCCAAGAACTGTGTGACACCCTGGAGGACTTCTTCCACAACAAGATCTCAGCGATTTATGAGAACTTCAAACCCCAACACCCCGCTGCCAACAGCATCAGCCTAATCACAGCCACAAACACAAACCCTGAACAAATGCTCGCATGTTGGGATACTCTCACAAACCAAGCCACAATCTCCATCATGAGCTCTGTACACTTGGGAGCACCCACAGATCCATGTCCCCACCACATCTTCAACCTCTGTAGCAAGATGATTGGTGACAAGCTCAAGAAAGTCCTGAATGCCTCCATCACCATGGCCTTCTTCTCTGAGGACTGGGAACATGCTGAAGTGAGGCCCCTCTTGCAGAAACTATTTTCTGATGCAGCCGAGCCAAAGAACTACTGGCCCATCTCCCTGTTCCCTTTTCTGGTGAAGTTTCTCGAAAAGGCAGTCAACCAGCAACTCACCAAACATTTGGAACAATAAAACTTCCTGTACCCTTCTCAATCTGGATTCCGAGCCAACCACATCACTGAGACAGCCCTAATTACAGCCACTGATGACATCAGGGCCCTCCTAGACTGTGGTGCAAAAGAAGACCTCATCCTCCTGGACCTGTCAGCCAGCTTCAACACCGTCTCCCACCACATCTTAATCAAGAGACTCCACCAAATCGGAATCTAGAGAGACGCCTTCAAATGGATAGCCTTATGCCTCACCGAAGAACCCAGAGAATTTGCTCTCCCCCATTCACCTTGGATCCCAAGAAGATCATCTGTGGTGTCCCACAAGGATCGTCCCTCAGCCCCACCCTCTTCAACACGTACATGATCACCCACCCCCCGGGCCAACACTGTTAGATCGCATGGACTCAACTTAATCTCCTATGCCAAAAACACCAAGCTCATCCTCTCGCTGTTAGAAGACTCTTACACCACCAGAACCAACTTCCACAGATGTACAATGAATGTCGCCAACTGGATGAAGGACACCTGTCTCAAACTCAACACAGACAAGATTGAAGTCCTCATCTTTGGGAACAACACCTCGAGCTGGAACAACACTTGGTGGCCTGCTGAACTCGGCCCTTCCCTACTCTGACAGACCACGCATACAACCACAGCATCATCTTGGACAGCAAGTTATTGATGCAGAAACAGGTAGACACAGTCTCATTCGCCTGCTTCCACACCCTATGCATGCTCTGTAAGATCTTCAGGTAGCTCCCAATCAACATCAGAATGACCCTCACTCAAGCCCTTGTCACCGGCAGGCTGTAACACTGTAACACTCTTTACATAGGAATCACTGCATGCCTCCTCAAGAGACTACATACAATTCAAAACTCAGCAGCAAAACTCATCCTTGACCTCCTCAGACAGACTCACATCACCCTAGACCTCAAGAAGCAACACTGGCTCCCAATCCTCTGCAATGGATAAAACTAACCAAGATATAATTGGTTTGCTCTGGTTTTCTAAACTGCTCCCCTAATAAATAATGTGTTGCTTATTTTAGATGACTACAATGGTTTAATAGTCTCATTCGTATAAATCTGGTACTTTATCTTGAGAATATAAGGAGAATTGTCCTTTCTAATTCAGAACTCTCAATGAGATGTCATCTTCTATTTTGTTTAATGTTTTTGTTGAAAATGGCCTTTCTGCGCATACCCAATTGGCATATTTAATTTACTTGTAAGTCCCTAGTAAAGTGCACGATATGTGCTCAGGGCCTGTAAATTGAATGCTACTAGTAGGCCTGCAGCACTGGTTGTGCCACCCACATAAGTAGCCCGGTAACCATGTCTCAGGCCTGCCATTGCAAGGCCTGTGGGTGCAGTTTCACTGCCACTTCGACTTGGCATTTAAAAGTACTTGCCAAACCTTAAACTCCCCTTTCTCTACATATATATCACCCCTAAGGTAGGCCCTAGGTAACCCATAGGGGAGGGTGCTATGTAGGTAAAAGGTAGGACATATACATGTGTTTTATATGACTTGGTAGTGAAAACTCCTGAATTTGTTTTCCACTACTTTGTGGCCAGCTCCTTTCATAGGCCAGCACAGGTCTGCCCTCACATACTGGTTGAGTGGTAGATCCTGATCAGAAAGGGGTAAACAAGTCATGTTTAATATGGCCAGAATGGTAATAGAAAATCCTGCTTATTGGTGAAGTTTGATTTTATATTACTATTTTAGAAATGCCACTGTTAGAAAGTGAGCATTTCTCTGCACTAAAATCCGTCTGTGTCTTACAACCTGTCTACGTTCCACATCTGGGCTGGGCTGGTTGACAGCTCCCTTGTGCATTCCACCCAGACAACCACAAACACAGGACACTCAGACACATCTGCATTCATCTGCAAGCTGAATGGGTCTTCCTGGGCTAGAAGGGTGGAGACCCTGACACTTACATTTCAAAGGCTAGAGTGCCCTCACACAATGGACTGCCAAACCCCCTTTTGGGACCCTGGCAGAAAGACCTGTACTGAAAGGGGACCTTGTGCACTTCAAAACCACTCTTTGAAGTCTCCCCCACTTCAAACCAGACACTTCTGGAACCTATCCTGCAATCTGTCAAGAGGAACTGCCTGGCTATCCAAAGGACTCATCTGGACTGCTTTGCTGTGAAGGACTGCTGCCTTGCTGTTGCCCTGCTGCCTTCCTGACCTTTGACTTTGCTGGGAAGTGCTCTCCAAGGGCTTAGATTGAGCTTGTCTCCTGTTTTCCGAAGTCTCAGGGCCAAACAGACTTCCTCTCTTCAAGGAAATTCTTTGCGCGCCAAAAATCGACACACAGCCTGCCGGAAACAACGCACAGCCTGCCTTACGATGAGAAAATTGCCACACAGCCGAACCGGAATGACGCAGCCCGACTTCCTGAGCGAAGATCGACGCAGCGCCTGTGTTGCGATCAGAAATTCATCACACAGCCCTACCGGATCGACGTGCAGCCGAGTTGGAACAGTGCAGCCAAACTTCCTGAGTGAAGAATCGACGCAGCTCCTGCTGTGTGACAGAAAATGTAACGCATCGCCTACCAGATCGACGAAGCCTGTGACTTCTTCCTGTACATCTAGGATTTTTCTCTGCATTGTCCCTGGGCGTCAAAAGAACCCGGCATAGCAGTGAGGATCCAAGACTATGCACCGGAAATCAACGCAAAGCCCCTGCCAGCGGAGGAAAGAAACGACGCATCATCTGTGCCACGTTGGAAAATCAGACGCACACCTTATTTTTACACGCATCTCCTCCTCTGCGGTCTCAGTACGTGGTGATTTCGACGCAAATCAGGTACTTTGTGCAAACAAGAGAAAACTGTTGATTTTTAAGATCTAAGACTCTCTATAAAGTGATAACTCATCTTGTGCTTATTGAATCTTGATTGTGTGTGACTTACCCTGACTAGGATTGTGGTCCCTATTTGGACAAAGGTGAAAACCTCTGCCAACTAGAGACCCCATTTCTAACAGTTTTCAAATACTAGAATGATATACATAATTACATAGCTAATTAAGTATGACATTTAGCTACAAGCAGGTGCTTCTATTTAGTATGCAAGATATGGCTATTACAACAGCATTTGTGAGTTTCTTAAAATATGTAATGTATTGATTTGAATGTGTTTTTATTCAGTTGACTGCTTTTAGTGCTATTTTGATTTACTTGATTATGCTTGAATGTACATTTGTGAACCAACTTATTATAGTGAAAAATGAAAGTCATATAGCTAAATTATACAGTTGTGATATAATTTACAGAGCCTCCTGATTTATGTAGGAGACTCGTTTTTAGGTTTCTCCTGCACAGCACTTGCGCTGTGCTTGTCAAATCTATTGTATTCAATATAAATCTTGAAAGGGGCCCTTGCTTTTCATTGGTTCCTGTGCTTGTCACTTACTTTTCCTCCGTCTCTTTGAGCTGTAGCATACTATTTCCTGCATTCCCCAATGCTTGTCTCTTGTGTGTTTCTTAGTGTTCCGAGGTCCAAGAACTGTTTTCATTAGTTTTTGAGGAACTGTTTTAATGTTTTGCCTGCACAGCACTTGTGCTGTGCTTCTTCACATAAACTCCCTGTAGCTGCGCACATTTCATCCCTTGATAGCGCCGATCCTCAGCTTGCTTGTTTTTTCACCGAAGAGGCACTATGTCTTCTCCAGCACAATGAAGGATGCGACTCTGGCATCTAGAACATGGCGGCCCCCTTGTTTTCAGAATGCAGACCTTTGTCAGCCATTTAGGAACGGTGTTCATTCTTCTTTAAGCACAGAAACCTACTGCATATTTGTTCCTCTGTTTTATTGCCGCATTTGCGCCAGAAACACTTTCAGTTATTCACAAAGGCTGGATCTGACAACAGTTTTAGTTCGTATGTCTTAATTTTATGCATTAGCCGAGGTATTAGTTAAAGGGGTGTCATTGTAATAATAGCAACGGTTCTGTTGTACTTGTGCTTTCGGACGTCTTAGGTAAACATTGCAGCATGTGGTGTTGTCTTGTAACAAACTAAAATAACAAGGGGACGTAAGTACTTGAACCGCAACATTGCAGGCCACAATCGTAAACTCTGGTTGAAGCGCCAGATTTACATGCAAGCTCAGCTTCTGCTATCCTTTCAGAGCTCTGCTTAGGTTGCATCAAGTAGCTTGACAATGTCTTTCCAGGTTAGAGGCGCTGGTTCTTATATGATGACGTATTGCAAGACCTTGACCCTGTCTTTTCACTTCCTTCCAAACTCAAGACAGGTCTGCTGTTCTTCTTTCTTGGCTCACCGCTGATTATTCTTTTCTTTATTTGGGGACGAATAAGTCGGTCAGGAATCATATCAGCCATGATGAGCACAGTAGTAGTAATGCACGTGGAATGTTATCCTCCATTGCCTGGTAGGGTTGGCTTCCTTCTTGTCAATGTGTGCGCGTGCTTTAGTTTATCAATGACAATTTCGTGGATATTTCTATTCCCTTCATCCTGAATGGGCATCCCGCTTTTTTCCTGTACTTGTGGTTCATAAACTCGAGACAGGCTCATATCAAAGTTAAACCTGGAAGGAGATACCTTGTTTGGGATGGGTTTGTGTTTGAGCTGTGAATGAATTACAGAGCCCCTCTGCGCCCGAAAAGCAAGCTATGTTCTTCACAGTTGACTCAGCATCATTAATTTCTCTTCATGGCAAAGATGCCGTTTTTTTGTATAAAATGTACTGTTGTATTTTAGGCAAACGGCTTCCCCATTGTGCCTTACTATGTCTACACTGCAGTAGATTGCTCGCCTATTATCCATGCATATTTGCACTGCCCTACTCACTATCTCCCACTCCCTATTCTTTGCAGTAGCTGACAAAAAATCAAGTATCTTTATAGCTGTGTAATTGCTTTACTTGTTACTTCTGTTTGCTATCGTATTCATACGCTTTCCAAGAAGAACATTGTACCCTGAGGTGGTGTTAAACTATTGTTCCGTCCTTGGTGCACTTCAAAGAATCGACCATGTTTTCTAAAAAAATAAGTTGATCGTGTAGGATGAGTACAGACGTGCTGAATCTTCAAGTAAGCACGTTTTGGATCCATTCACTTCAGACACAGTCGGGGTCCCCTTGTTTTGAGGTACCATTAGCACTGTAATCATGCAGCTTTGACAAGAGGTAAATGGCACAAGGGAAAGCTGATTTACGACACTATACTTAGTGTCAACATCATAAATCTATAAACATCATAAACAAGCATTGGCAAAGCCAATAGGTTTGACCTACGCTAATTCTTTGGAGTGTGTCAATGTTTTTTTTACATATTGCACAACTGTGCAGTATAACTTAAAGTTATTAAAAAAAAAAAACGCTATGACACGGACAAAAGGCGAAACCAATTTGATTTGCCAATGCTTGTTAAAACTAGAATGGCTTTCTTGAAGTCTGTTCCTTTTATAACTTCCTCTACTTAAATGAAAGATACTGGGGAAAATTAATTCCCCCCACACTAGCCCTCTTACTTGTTCCCAAATATTGATACGTGAAGTTACTTTGTGTAACAACCACCTCCCGTGAAGTTACTTAGCTCAAGATTATGTCATTGATTATTGCCTGCGCTAATTAGAACCCTATTTACTTTTTTACAACATGTGATATTATATTGATTGGTACTTGTTATGTTGAGATGGATCCTCCCACCGTTCGCAAAAACCGCAGTGTGACACTTCAAACCCCTCACGCCCGGCGCAGATGGTATCCTCCATGGCTTGAGAGGAAAGAGTTAATAAATAAGCCCGGGGACGTTTTGCTCGCGGGCAGTTAACCACGATACCAGTTTGTCTCATTTTAGGTCCCCATCACTGCATGCTTATTATAGGCCGGACCACATCATACAACAGTACTTCACTGTACTTTCTCAATTTGAGTTTCTATTTAAAAATCTAAGTACAAATAGACTTTTACGAACTAGTATACAGAAGCACGAAATAAGTGCAAGCAGAGGTCACGAAGAGAGAACACAGCGTGCTCTGTGGACAACTGGCGGCAGTTAACAGTGTCATTTATAAGAGTTCTGCTGCGGCGCCCCATGTCTCCAAGCGCCCCGCTTCTACCATCGCTCTTGTGCCTGTAAGAGGTAGAAGGAAGCCAGATATCTAAGAAGGACATGAGCAAAGGATCCAAATATGTGGTTGGTGACAAAAGGTTTGCACTTCTTTGCTCTGCCCCTCTTACGAGGTTTGAAGCCACGCCCTCTACCTGTTTAATCTGAGCTGGGCGGAGCCGTAAAGCTATGGGCGTGTCTGTCCCTGTGCACGCTGTTTCTCTGTAGTACACTGCATTTTCTAGGTCGCACTGGAGCTGTAAGCGAGGCAAGTCACCGAGGAGGCGCTCCGTGCTCTTCGGTTGCAGGTAGTCACAACTGAGCAGGAAAAGCAGACAGGCAAGGCAGCCAAATCCACGTTGTATATTTAAGATTGGACACGGACCCTAAGCATCGTGGCTGGAAGCGTAAAAGGGTGGAATTTTGGATTGTTCTCTTCCTCCTTGAAACCCATTTTGAGGTACCTTTTGTGGCAGTTGTGGGTGTTTGTGTACAGCATTGTATTCTATGCTTTTGTATGACCAACATGTCCCGGGAAATGAGGAGAAGTTCCTAAATTTCTGGATGAAATTTCAAAGTAGCGTAATTGATAAATGTGTTTGTTGCAGGGATAGTGTACAGATAACTAAAACATGATTGTGATAATGTAACTAGTGCTCGTGTAAAGTGCTCCAAAAGCTTCGGGTCGAGTTCGCGCTTTAAATAATTGCAAAAAAGTAAAGGTCTCGGATTTGAAATCTACAGTATGGTGGAGGCTGGTGGCAGATGGTAAACCGATGGCCTCGTAGAAAAGAATGGTCTTCGTCGCTCTTTCGATTGTGCTAAATTGTGCCCCCCCCCCCCCCCCCCACACATTTATTTTTACATTGTCTAGGCTGCAAACTTAGATTTCTGAATGGGGGTGACGTAAATGGAGTACGTATCGAACAGTCAAGCTAGACACGTCGTGAATGGGTGACAGCGTGGGGTTAATTAGGAGGGTAGCCATATAGTTCCTTCATCAGGGTGGAGGGCAATGTCTGCTTCAATTCTGATTTATACTTTCAGGTCAGCCCTGCAGCACGGGCCTAGGAGTAGAGAGGGTGGTTTGATTTAACACGGGAGCCGGGAACTTTCAAACTGCTTACACCAAGTGACTTCTCAAATTAAAAGGTCAGGAGAGATGAAATAGCAAAAACACCAAAAGTTAATAAATGAAGAAAAATTGGAAATTGTTCAGTAAACTTAAGTGAGTGTTCACGGTTGGCTAGCTAATTCGCTGCTCTTGTTATTGGGCTACAAACACTCAAACAATCTACACGAAATTAACAAAATCCTGAGACTAATCATTTTAGTTCCGTACGAAGGAAACTTACTTTATCAGTGAAAGTGATCCATGCACTCTAAGATGATCTAAAATAATGCATATGTTTGTGACTGGAGTAAAGAGGTGGTCTAGAGGCATATTGATTATAAAGGTTGAATGTATTAAAATGATTCGGTAATCATTGTATATAACTGCTCACAGGCAGTTTCTCGCCGTCAAAGGGAAACTCAATGGGGCAGATTTTTCTGATGCTTCTACCTTCTAGTCCCTCATCCAGAAGTTCCTTCTTGCCAACATGTGGCCAGAGCAGTAGACATGAGCACATCCGAAGAAACATCCGCAAAGAACTGGGCCTTTGGTTCCATTGCTACTAAAAGCTCTGTACAAACAGTCATTTCCTGAATGGCGACTGCTAGATTTTCAAAGTCCTACAATAGTGATTGTGTAGCATATTCTTAGAAGGTGTCTGCTTTTAAAATGCTAATGCTACCATAGACTTTTTCTATGCATTCTCTTATCATTTTATCTATTGTATCCGATGAAGAGAACTTCTGGGTTTATATTGGTTCTGCCAATTAAAGTTGCTAGGATGATGTATATCTTCATATTGTGTGGAAGCCCTTCATCAGATTCCTCTAATGTATACAACTTCTGCAAGAGCCTTGTAACTATAGCTCAGTCATACTTAATTCTCCTCGATCCTACTATGAGAAGCGTGACGTAGAAAGGTGGCTTGACATATTGGGCAAAGAGCCCTTCCACATTCTCTTGAGATGGAAATGGAGGAAATCCCAAATTACCTCAAATATGTCCCAGTATCTTGGGCATTTCCTCCCTTCTAATGTATTTCCCAGATTAAGTCAGAGTTTCTGCATCAGAATCTGCTGGACACACTGTTTTGGAGACTTTAAAACTTCTGGCCGATTTGGACTTGTGTCTGGATTTTTCTGCGAGAACTTTAGACCCTGCTGCCTCAGTCATGTTTTGCATGTGTTGCAGACATAAGTGCCAACATGCCACCAGCCAAAGAAGGAGAGCTAACAGACTGCTTCTTCTGGCAGGAGTTAGTCCCTCTTTATCAGATGATGAAGAAGAAATGTGCCTTATCTTAGATTTACTCTTTCCCTCCACTGTGATCACCTAAATGAGCAAGAAGGGTCTACCTCTCCTAAATATACCTTCATGTCCTTTGGAGACCTACCAATCAGGTCCCCATGAATTTTCATGCCACCAGTAAATGCAGAGAATATTCACGCCCCTCCCAAATAAAGCACCCTAGGCTGAGAAGAAACTGCAGGGCTGCCCCACGGTGCCCAGCCTCTTCTATTACCTTCAACTGTTCCTACCTTTATGGTCTTCATATGAACCGATGAATTGAGATGCTGCTGCAGCTCTGCACATGGCCAACACAATGAGTCTGGAAAGACCAAACAAGAACAAGCTAATGGAGCCAGGGGTCCTTTACTTGATAGATTTACTTGGTGATTAGTGTCTGGAGAGGCACCCCACACTGTGATGAATTCCAAAGAGGGAGGGACTGGGTGGTAATGGAGATGTGCTCCTTCTTCCTTGCGTCCCAAGCTAAGGCCGGGCCTAGTTGTGATCCCAATCAGACCCTAGGTTTGATATAAACAGGAAAGTCTCTGTTCCCGAATATTTGATTACATTTTTGAATTCATCTGCACCCCAAGGATACATGCTTTAACTGATATGCAGAAGTATTTTTGTGATAGCTATAGATTTGACTTTGGGTGATCCGATTCCTAACAGTGGTTTCTTTACAGAAAAAAGGAACATTGACGGGTGAAACATGTCTGCCTTCAACTGGAAACCGTTTGTTTATGGAGGTTTAGCTTCTGTCACTGCTGAATGTGGTAAGTATTTTACACGTTCTCTAAGGCAACTAGTTTTTAGCGCGTGGCTGCAGACAACTTTAGCTGTTTATGGCTGAGCACTACTGTGCTAAGTCATCTATAAATCTATCTCGTATATCACTAATGATTATATACTGTGTCTTTGACTTTATATTCTGTGACATGAATTAACTCCTTCCGTCTAACATGCACGGAATAACGCCGCCATGCTCTGTTCTCCCTTATCTCTAACACGTAAATGTTCTGAATGCAAGCCACATGCCTCGGCCTTTTGTAGGTGCTTTAGTTTTTAGTTTCTGTTAATCTAGTACCTCTGGTGACACAGTATTGCATTAGAGTCCCGGAAGCAGGGCATGGCAATGCAATCACAATGCTTTTCACATTTTCTGCCTCTGCAAAAGATTGAATTTGTTAGTGTGGCATGTTGATTCTTTTATGCAACTTCTAATAGAAGGCATATATTTTTGTTCTACAATGTTAACTTTGTGTATCGAGTTAGGAGTTGCCAGTGTGTGGTGACATCTACCATAATTTGTAAATTTGTTTTAGAAGAGCACATTTTAATTTTCCCAGGTTGCTGTTACAAACACTTTTCAAATAAGGCCCTGATGCAGAACATTTTTGATTTACCACAGCATATACATGTTTGTTTACCTCATAAGACCTAGGCGGGACTTCAATTGATACATCAAATCACAAAATTAAGAAATCTTATTACACTCTAAACAAAACATGAAATGTTTTGCTTTGGCTGATTTCATCAGTTCGCAGTGTCCGCAGAGTCTATAGTGTTTTGCATCAGTGCCTCAAGGATTCAGTGTGGCGGGTTAGTGTCCCTAGCATGCAGTCTGGTTGATTAGTGGCTCCAGGACGGTGTACAGTGGGGGTTGATGTCAGTGGGGTTCAGGAAGACACAGTGTGGCTAGTTACAGTCACTAAGATTAAGTGCAGTGTACTGAGGATGCAATATGCTAAAAGTCCAAACTCTGCATTCAAAGGGTAAGTGTCCCAATAAAGCAGAAACCAGACTTCCAACCAGCACCTTTAAGAAAAACTCGATGTTCTTGCTGCTGCGCATTTGAAAGTATATAAATGTTGAGCAGAAGTTGTAGTGCATTCAGATAGCTGCTGTTCTTTGACGCATTAAAACCATTCCTTTCTTGTGGCTTTGCATGCACAGTGGATCCCTGAATGAGACCAATCCGGATGTGACTGAAGTGGCAGACGTAGCAGTCCTTGCTGAGCGGTGTTGACTTGCAAATACCTCTGTATGGCTCTGCTGTGGGTTCCATGTTAGCAAGTCTCTGCATGTTTCCGGTTTTCTTTTTCCACATTCTTAATGAGAATCATTAATGTGCATGGGAGGAATCGCCTGTGTAATGTTGTTAGACCCGCAGAATGTGGCTTTGAGGTCGGAGTGCACCCAAAGACCACTCATTCTTCTGAGCAACTAGTAACCTTTCCCTTTCTACTTATCTCAGAAAGATGAAATGCTATCCCTGATCTGATTATCGGGATCGCTGATTTATAGAGTTACTGAACATCAAAATATGCTGGAACACTACATAAAACAGTCAAATTGTGTTTTATGAGAAAAACGAAGGTATCATTGGAAAATATATTAACGTGTGTATGGCCAATAAAAAGCCACATAAGTAGTGAAATACATTGGTTAAAGTGCGTTAAAAATACACCATAGCACTCTTCAAAGGTCTTAACTATTCCTTAATATTGCAGTGTCATGTCAAAGGTTATTCGTGATTTTTCAGAATTAGGTCAATATTTTCTGTAGCACTTATACATTCCTTTCTAAAGCACTCTGGCAGATTTCTCTGTTTGAAACATTTTAGCAAGTTTTGCAGTTTACACTGATTATGTGTATATTCTAGTTCTTTAGAAAATATGTATCGGTACTGTCATAACAAACTACACACATACTCTTAAAACCTGTTTAACTAATGTATATTTACTTATAGTTTAAATATGTATGTGTGTGTGTATGTGTATATGTATGTATGTATGTATATATATATATATATATATATATATAATGTTATTCTATGCTTAACATGTTCATAGGACATTGCATAACTCCTAGGTAAGTTGTTATACTAGATACTTATGAATCCCTGCTCTCATTTTGTATCACACTTTGTCTACCCATCACCATATGTCATGTCTCTATCAATCTATCCTCCATTCCCACTCTAACTCATCCCAAATCCATTCTACTACTTTCATCTCCTAAATAACCCTGCCTACGCTCTTCCCTCCTCTTCCACATTTAGCTCACCCAAACCTCAGTTTACTACCATGATCTCCCTAACGCTTTCCACAGACTCTTCCCTCCTTCAGACCTCCTTTACTCATCCCGAGCATAAATCCTATTACTATAACCTTCCAATCAACACTTCTGGATTCTTCCCTCCCACCCCTCCATTACTCCAGTCAATCTAACTAACAAACTCACACATCCGCGGCTCAAATTAAATCATAATACTAAAACTTTACTCGTATTTCCTTATACTAATCCACCACTAATTCTTTTTGGGTTCCGAAGTAGCGTGGTACTCGCCGAAAAGCGCTCCAACGCCTCGTCAGGGGTAGCAAGCGCTATATAAATAATATTACAATTACAATAATGATGACTACTATGTTCAATAGCAGGCTAAGAAGGATTGGCATTGGTGGCAGCAGCTCAATGTAGTGAGAGGGACAGGTCCTTTTCCTGTAGCCTTCAGGGAGAGTTGCCATCTAACTTCTCCTGGTAAAAGGCATGCCCAGCTTCCTTTCCAGGACTTTAACACCATCCTTGTGAGATACTGATGTAGGTTGCTCTCTACACTGTGGGGTGAGTATGCAGGTGTGTTGTGTATTCTGCATATGGGGACATGAATACATTTGTGGTTGTCCCAAAATCAAATAAAGAGAGGATTCTTGGTCAGATAGTTTGTGTATTAAGTGGTACACCTTCGCCATCGTTACGTCCTTACTAGATTCAGGCTAGATACGTTTCATTGTCTAGTTTCATTTCCAATTATGAACGATTGGTCTACCTCGTTAAAACCATGCCCCTGTGATGCAAAGACACCTCAATCCACAATTCATGTGATTTTATTCTGCAATTTTTATGTCCATCAGAGGAAGCGCCTAGTAGTTCCACTTTTAAGGTCAATCAATCTCCCCCAATGTCGCACAGCCTACACTTGCCTTCAGTCACTATCTTCTTTAGAGATCTGTGGAACTTTGGCTAACTTTTTATGTACTGTATTAAAGATAAGGAAATCTATGGGGACGGTAATGTAATTGTAATTTAGTGACAGGGCTTTTATCGATCTATCAGACAGTTTATTGTTGTGTGCTTTTTATTCTTTTACTATTTATTTCTTTTATAGTTCGAAATGTATTTTAATTGGAGACTTTCTATGACTTGTATTACTTTTATGACTTGTTGAAAGTCGAATAAAGTTTTGTAATAATAATAATAAAAGTGGGTCAAGAAATTCCTCAGCTGCCGCCTTTTGAAGTGTATCAGGCTTATGTAATCAGAGGAAAAGAGACTCTAATGTACAAATGTATTCCACCTCTGACATCTTTATGCTTTGCTGTCCAAAGAGCATCACTTAGTCTGATTAGTGTCCTGGGTACTGGGACCTGCTCTTCATTATTTCCTGAACTTTCTACTCCCCTTTTGTCAGGGCATATCCAACTCCATACCCTACCTATTCATCGTGATTCTGCATTTGAAAGTTTAAGGCCATAATATCCTGTGTGAAGCTGCCCAGCACCCATATTCCAATTCCCATAAATATGAATGTAACAAAAAACCTGGACAGGATGGTGGAATCCATATTCTTGTCGTTCTGCAAGCAGAGGGCAGAAACTCAGTGACCTTGTGCCAGGATATTCATAACCAGCAGGGAAATGTACTCCAGTGTACAGGGTCCTTGCCAAGTCAGAAGCAGACTTGGAAAATCCAGGAACTTTGCCCCTAAAGGAGGAAGCCCGTTGTCTACTGATGAGGAGTGTGGGAAGTGCCCTGCAGAAGACAAAAGCTGTCCAGAAATGGAAAATTCAGCCCATAAATACAGACTACACTGCAGAACCCAGGGTGAGTTCCATCTTTGCACCCACCATAATGAGATCCCTCCATCCCAAAACAGCAAAGTTTCTGCCCACTAGTAGCCACAGAAGCTTCAAGTTTACTTGACTCACAATTCAAGACTGTGAGTCATCATGAAATTGCTAGTGGAGGCGAAGGACCTTGACAGTGCAGATAGCACCTAAATCTTTCAGGTGGCTGTTGAGATATTGAAATCTAAATGCCCCGAGTAGCTGATCAGGATGTTGCAAACTGCCACGTGTGAACCAGACTGTCAGGCAGGTTCATTGATTGATCCATCTTCCTGAAGTGCATTGCTCCCCAAAACTGAGCTGTGTCTCCATTTATATCTGCTGCACCACAGCTTCAAAGTACTATACCACGGGGATCCTCGTGCTCTGGAACCAGCTTCAGTTGACCCTCTTACTGAGACTCGCACGCTAGTAACAGCTTTTCTTTCTTTCCCTTTTTTACTTGATTGATGTGTTGGGGGTCAGATAGTGATCTTGTTTGGCTGGTATGCTATAGGTTCAGTAGAAAGGTTGAATAAACAAGGACTAGAGCTGCACATGACCTGCAGAGAAGGCTACCATAAACTCAAATTTGCTGGATCGCTGCAGCAACAGTCTCCTTGCAGTCCACTGCATCACACCCACCTTCCCCTAAAACCCAATCTGCTGCTCCATGAGTATAAAGGAGCACAGCTTAGGGTCACACAATGACGAAAGAGGCTTGGTCAACTCAGAGTTGCTAGCAAGATTGTTCTGTTTGTGAGCAGCCACTTAAACAATATCAGATTCAAAAACAGTGGGAACACTAATCAAGTAATATGTTAAAACTACTAATTGGACCACTTGCCTTAGTTTAGTATGTTGGTTGCTTCCTTGTATTTCTGTTTATTATCTAGTGGTGTGCTCTGATTAAAGTACTTTCTCTCTGTAAAAGATAATGCACTGGCTGTACTTTCTTATTTGTTGCTCGATATTACATAGC
Organism: Pleurodeles waltl; assembly: GCF_031143425.1. Taxonomy (NCBI): domain Eukaryota; kingdom Metazoa; phylum Chordata; class Amphibia; order Caudata; family Salamandridae; genus Pleurodeles; species Pleurodeles waltl. The sequence continues at coordinate 1,170,106,189 of NC_090447.1, read as the reverse complement.
TCTGAGTTCTGTCTGTAACACTTCCATATGCCATCAATTAGCCGTGGATCACTCTTTGCCCACTTGAAGATTAAGTGCTAAAAAAGTTGTTCTTGACCTTCAGTTATCAGTCCAGCTGTAGGATTTCCTGGGACAACAGAGATGGAAGACTAGTTGTCACATTTGGAAATCAGTATTGCCAGGCTGCCCGCATACCCTAAAACAAGTTCTAAAAAGTGGCACATACAGATTCCTGCTGCTACAAGATGCTAGTACTCCCTCCTTCCCAGAACTGAAGTGTATCGAAGATGGTGGGGGGTGCCGGTAACCTTTTATAACTGGTTGCTTGACCATGGCTGTATCATCTCACCAAAATGCAGCAGAGATTGAGGATGTGATGGGGGAGATTGCAAGTCCAAGCCCACGTTTAACTGGGCACATGAAGGGCAATCCTAGTGTCCGGTGAAGCCACAGCTCCAATTAGAGCTGAGGAAGCGAGAACTCGGGAAATGTGCAGGGCGATGAAGTTAATCTTTGACTGGAGATATGGCACAGTATCTCAAACAGATCATTATCCCAAAGAAGAAGTAGTGATTGCTTGAGACAATCCAGATGTGGACTCCTGTGAGGGTACGTGCTGCCAAGTAGCTGGATTTGTTGCAACTCATCTGAAATCCGGGAGTCGTTCAGCTGCAAGACCTCCCCCCCCACCCTTCCACCTCCCCCCACCCACAGTAATAAACTAAATAAGAATCTCAAAAGAAACACAGATTATTTCCCCTTAGCTTGCCTCGCACCTCACATAGAAGCCCAGAGACTTACATCTGTTGGGGCTGACCTTACTGGACTTGCCTGACTCCGGAAGAGTGTCACTGATGAGAGTTGCTGAACAAAGTGTAAAAAGGATTGAAAATAAAGTAACTCCTGTGCAAGGCTTGTGAGAAGAAATGAAGAAGCGAATCTGATAGTTGAAGTCTTGAAATCAGGCTCTAAAGAGGAAAGCGTGTTACAAGAAAGTGAACGTGATTCCCAGAAACTGAAGCATTTTGATGCGAGAAAGTGGTTATCGTAATAAGAAAGTTGTCCAGTCTTGCCCTTTCAACCTATTGACTTTGCTTAAGATTTTTGTTCTTCGGCATGTCAAAAATAAAAACCGTTTTTGGCTTCATTCCCTATAATCGGATCCTGCATTCACAAGGGAAGGCCAATGGATACAGTGCACGTCCTTCGTTATCTCTATGGGGGTCTCTTCCCGCTCTCCTTCAGGTAACAAGGCTGCTATTAGAATTCTGGGGAGTGACCCTTCGAGACCTTGGATCACACAAAAGACTAACCAGGGGTGCTCCACTTTGGTTGGGTACCATACTCATAGTTTTATAGCCTTGGAGGGTTTCCAGGGTTGGGCTTTAATAGGTATATCTACGTTCGTGTATGTGATTAAGGAGACCCATATGGTCCCATTTAACTAGTTGCAGACTTCGTTCCACCTACATAAACAGTAACTTTTCCGCTTCTTCCAACTGGCATGCCTTGCATTCACATATTGCTCATTTTGTTGAGCACTCTGAATACTGACAGGCAAAGTTGGATGCACTTTAAATATGTCAGCTCCTTTAGTTTCCACTGTCAATTTCAGTATCAGACTGTGCCGTGGTGATGAATGTTTAGCTCTTGTGGATGTCACATAAGCACTATCGGAAATGGTCCTTTCTGCAGGGTCTTTTACCTTACACTTTTTGCTGTACCTTTTGGTTGGCTTTAGGACTCTGAGCACTTCACCACTGATGATCAGTTCTAAAGTGCATGTGCCTCTTCCCTGAACATGGTAAAATTGGTGTATCCACAATTAGCATATTTAATTTACTTGTAAGTCTCTTGTAAAGTGGTATACCATATACCCAGGGCCTGTAAATTAAATGCTACTAGGGAGCCTGCAGAACTAATTGTGCCACTGATACAAGTAGCCTTTCAAACCTGCTATTGAAGGCCCTGTGTGTGCAGTTTAGTGCCTCTTGGACATAGCATTTAAAGCCCTTTCCCAAGCCTTAAGGTCCCCTTTTATTACCTATGTCACCCCTAAGCTAGCACTAGGTAGCCCATAAGGCAGGGTGCTATGCAACTAAAAAGAAGGACATGTACTTTTAAGTTTTACTTGTCTTTGCATGTTTGTTCTTTAAAAGAGTATTTGGGCACGGCTAATAGGTTTCATGTATCCATTTATTAGATTACGTTACATTGCTTCCATTATTGGTTAATCACTAAGACAAATATGTTTAGCAAACTTTCTTCTAACAGCAGAAAAATGATGAGTTTTCTAGGCTTAAATTAGCATCACACAGACACTACAGTGATGGTATGTCTTAGACCTGACAGCTTTAAAGTGGTCTTCCCCCACCGTTTTGCCTACCTCCTCCATTTTTCTGCCCTCAGTTTTGCTGGCTTGAGGGCTCTGTGCAATTTATCACTGCTAGCCAGTCTAAAGTGCTTGTGCTCTCTCTCTCTCCTAAACATGGTAATATTGTTTCATCCCTAATTGGCATATTTAATCTACTTAAAAATCCCCAGTAAGGTGCACTACATGTGCCCAGGACCTGTAAATTAAATTCTAGTGGGCCTGCACTATTAATTGTGCCACTCACTTAAGTAGCCTTCTAACCATGGCTCTGTCCTGCCATTGTAGGGCCTGTGTGTGCAGTTTTTAATTGCCATGTCGACCCTTTTGCCGGACATAAACCTCCTCTTGTTATACATGTGTCACCCCTAAGAAAGGCCCTGAACAACCCAGAGGGCAGGGCAATGTGTTTAAAAGGCAAGGCATGTACTTTTAAGTTTGACATGCTGTGGTTGTGAAAAACTCTTAAATTCGTTTGTCAGTAGTGGAAGGCATATCTCTCCCAGAGGTTAACATTGGAGTTACCTTTTTACATTCTATAAGTGTATTCCCCAGTCTGAAAGAGATACCATTTCTGATTTGGTTTCTCTGGAATCACAATTTAAAATCCTATGGTGAAGTCGGACTTTAAATTGCAATTCTCAAAATACCACTTTTAGAAAGTTGGCATTTTCTACTTTGGTGCCTGCTGCCTGTCTCTGATCACATGTCTAGGGTAGGTGACAGCTGGGCTTTGTGTATTCCTTCTAAATAGTCACCCACAATGGGAGTTTAGGTGCTGGTTTTTGAAGTCTGCCCCACTTCAAAGATCCAACTGGGTATAAGTAACGGGCCTCTAAAACTACCACTTCAGTACATGTGTGGACTATGGATACTCTGCCAGGAAGGACTGCTGCACTGCCACAAGGACTGCCACTCTGCTGTACTGCTACTCTGCTGGATTCCTGCATTGCTATGCTTTCCTGTTACTTCTTGGCTCAGAGTGAGAAGGACTGAACCTGCACCCCCCACCCCTTGCCAGGACCCAGAGTGACTCCAAGAACCAGCTGACTGGTCTCATGTTTTCTGAAGTCTCAGGAACATATAAGACTTGCAGTATACCTGTATCTGCACCGGGACTCTGCCATCTGTGCTTCTGACCTGCCAAGTGGTGCCACCCCAGACCTGGACCCTTGGAAGTAAGGCCTGTGGTGCTTCTTCAGTCGACCCAAGCACCCTCATTGGAACTGTGCATCCTCGCCATTGCTGGGATCGATACCGGCGCTTCTTCACCTTTGTGTGGATCAGAACCGATGCACCCTCTTTGCCACGTGGAAAGGGCCCAGCAAATCACCTTCGGAACCAGGGCATTTCACTGGGAATCAAGGCAGAATTGACCCATTGCATTCAGGACCAGTGCATCGCCCTTGGAAATGAAGCATTGCCAACTTTGCGTGGAGAAAACTGACTCCCCTGCTTCTGTTGCAGAATGGGAACTGATGCATCGCCTTGGTTGCACCATGGATCTTCCTTGATGTTGACGCAACCAGGATCAAGATACTCTTATTCAGCGGGTCTAAGTGGGACCTGTGTCCGGCCCTCAATCCATTGTGGTCAGCCTTAATGCTTGACTTTGTCGTGGTCCAGCACAACCAGATATCCCCGATTGGTGCTTATAAGCTCTTTTCTGCAGTTTGTTCTTTGAAAATTCATAACTCAAGTTCAACCTATTGAATTTTTGTTGTTTTCTTCTTGTTTTATTTAATATATTAAGTTCTATTTTTATAACCAGGTGTGGTAACATTTGGTATTGTGTTTTCACAGTTTTGGCGTTTGAAGTGTTGCACAAATACTTTACACATTGCCTCCTATGTTAAGCCTGACTGCTTTGTGCCAAGCTGCCGGAGAGTAGGCACAGGTTCATTTAGGCTGTGTTTGTGACTTAGCCTGAGTAGGATTGTGGTTTCTGTTTGGACAAGCTGCATATCTCTGCCAACCAGAAACCCAGTTTCTAGCGTTATCAGTAAAATTAATTTGTTATTATTAAAATCTTTTGGCCACTTACACTGTTTGACTGACTGAAACGAAAGTTATTGCTTATGAATTTAAAGAACTTCATGAGCTGCACCTTTGCATTGGATTACCCAAGAGGCCAGATCCTAAAATTAGTTTTGAACCTTAAAACCATTAGGCCTATCTTAGTCTCTGTTGCTTTTTCTCCACCAGTTGAAGTTAGTAATCACATTTTTTTCTACTGGAATTAATTATTTCAACTGAAAATGCCTTCAGTCTCCAAATAAATTATTTCTGGTTACCTTTAGGTTCAAGTCAGTTTGGGGCCAAAGGTTATGCTACGCAAGTTACTTATGAATTTGTCTCTCTATTGAAATTTCAAGCTGTCCACAACAGCTATCAATTTGAACGGTTACATAACATAGGGCCAGATGTAGGTACAAAAAAATTAGCGACTCGCAATTTGCGAGCATGTGCAACTCGCAATTTGCGTGTCGCTAACTGGAATGCAGGTACAATTTGCGGGGACAAATTGCGACTCGCACCCGGAGTCGTACTGCAGATAGCGAGTCCGCTGTTTGCGAGGTCGCTTTTTGCGACGCGCAAAAAACGGACTCGCAATTTGCGAGTGGGTGTCGCAAATTGCGAGTTTCATGAAAATTTATTGCAGGTGCTGCAGAACACTCCAGAAACCACTCCAGAACACTCTGGAAACAATTCCTGGCACATGATGATGACATCACAGCCAGGAAGTTTACAAATACACCTGGGAGGAGGGAGGACCACACCCTTCTTAACTGCTGCACAGCTAACAGAGCAACAGCAACCATGGCTGACACTCCCAGAAAGAGAAAGCTGAAATTTGCAGAGAAGGAGCTGGAGGTGCTCACAGAGGAATGCTGTCAGCACCATGATGAGCTATATGGGAAGGCAGCCCTCAATGTGCCAGACTCTGCCAAAAAAGAATTTGGCAGGAAATTCAGGAGAAGGTGAACTCCCTGGGGGTCAGCCACAGGAGTGTCGATGAAATAAAGAAGAGGTGGTATGACCTCCGCTCCCGGACCAAGGAGAGGGTGGCAGAAAGGCTCCGGGAGATGAGAGGCGCAGGAGGGGGACCATCTTCCATACCACCACCCACACCCCTGGAGGAAAGGGTGGAGGAGACCCTGGAGCCAGAGTCTGTAACAGGATTTGGAGAACTGGACACCTCTGAGCCCAGAACATCAACCGGTGAGTACCATGTGATATGCCTGTAACCCCATCAATGCCATACCCCCACCCACCATGTACACAGGGGCATGCACAACCAAGATAGCTCCATTTCAGAGTTGCAGATACCAGCATGATGCATTATGGGCAATGTAGTCAAGTAGGCAGTTAATAGGCAATTGTTTATTAGGAAGTGTGCAACAGATAGTAGACACTGACCGTGTTTTCCCCATGTCCCACAGGCCTCCCACAAGACCCCACCACCAGCCACAGCAGCCAGGTGCCACTGGTCAGCCAGCCCCATGAGGAGACAACAGGAGCAGCCACCACTCCCACCAACACCATCCCCTCTATGGCAACACCCGCAGCAACAGTGGTTTTGGAGCCTGCACCAGCAACAACCAGGAGTGCCACAGCACACTTCACAGGGCATCCACCGCTGCGCAGGCGACGCAGGATGAGGAGAGCAGGGCTGTAGGCAGAGTCAGGGCTTCCATCCACCACACTGACAGAGGCACAACTGCTACGTGGTCAGTGCCTGCAGAATCAAATGTTAGGGCGGATTAGTGGGGTTCTGCAGCGCTTCGTAAGGAACAATGAAAACAGCATGCAGCAGGTTCATGCACAACTGGAGGTAATTGGCAACAACACTGGTGACCTAGCCCTGTCAATGCGTGAACTGGTGGCTGGACTGCTTACACAGAGCGAGGGTGTGCGGCGCAGGGACCGCCAGCTGCTCCAAAGGCTGGACAGGATGGCCTCCTCTATTTGCAGACTGGCAGTGAACACTACTGGGCTGTCAAGGAGAACAGTCGGCCTCTAGGTTGAAATGGGCCACTTTGCGGGTGATGTGGCAAGGGGCCTGGGCCGGATCACCCATGTGATAGACCTCATGGAGGCCCGGCAGGTGTCCAGGGGTACAGGGGACACCCCACAAGACAGCGAGGAGGGCTCCACTGTCAGCAGTGTCTCTGCTGGTGACACCAGGGTGCTCCGGAGTGGGAGTACGAGGCAGAGCACTGCTGAGCAACCTGGTACCAGCCAGGCTGGCAGAGGCCGCCGTAGGCTGTAAACTAAACACTGTCCCTGATGTTGGGGCACATGATGGCAATGTGCCCCATGCCAGGTGGGCTTTTTGAAGTCCCTGAACAGTTTTTCATTGTATATAGTTCGGTTTTTGCACAAATTAAATAATTTTTTTGTTCCACTTAACAAATGGAGTGTTTGTTCAATTGGTGAGTATAGTAGAAGTTGGCACGTACCTTCCAAAGTATTGGGTTGCAATGTGTTCCCGTCTCAGTCTGCCTTGATTTGCGATGCTCCTAGCCCCATGATGGCGATGTGGTTGCTCTTGCTCTTCATCCTCAGAATCTGGGTCTGCAGGGGTGAGAGGTAGCCCACGTCGGGTGGCAATGTTGTGCAGGATGGCGCATGCGACAACTATTTTGAATGCCGTTATGGGGGTATACTGGAGGGCACCTCCACTTCGGTGAAGGCATCTGAACCGTGCTTTCAGCAATCCAAAGGTTCGTTCTATCAGGTTCCTGGTCCTCTTATGTGCAGTGTTGTTTCGCCTCTCGCATTCATTGCTGGGTGTTAAGTACGGAGTCAGTATCCATGGCCGTAAGGCATATGCACTGTCACCTGTTGGGCACAAAAAGTATACTGTTAGAAAGTCCTGGTTGGTGTGCACATTGATCTGTGTGCATGTCTGCAAGGTGTATGCAGCTCTATCCAAGAGGTATCCGTCTCCAAACTCCCCACGTTCCAGGCGTTGGTGTATCCCACTGTGCCTAAAAATGTAGGAGTCATGAGTACTGCCTGGAAATTTAGCTACAATGTCAGTAATGACATAATGGGCGTCACAAACAACCTGAATATTGAGTGAGTGGGTACACTTTCTATTGCGGATCAGATATTCCAGGTTTGCAGGAGGGCATATTTGAATGTGTCCCATCTACACACCCTATGACATGGGGAAAGTTGGCAATCCGGTAAAAGTCAAACTTAGTGCTGTTGATTTCTGCCTCATTCCTGGGTAGGTATATGTATTGGGACATGTGTGTGAGTAAGGCATCTAGGAAAGCCCTGAGGAACCTTGATAGTGCACTTTGGGATACCCCACCTGCCACAGCAATGACCCCCTGATAGCTACCCAAGGCCAAGAGGTGCAGTGAGCATAGCACTTGCACATGCGTAGGGATGGCGCAGCCACGCAGAGTCTGGCGTTCTAGCTGTGGTTTGAGTAATTCAATTAAATCTAGTATAGCTGCGCTGCTAAGTCTATATTTATCGTATATTTCCTCCTCAGTTTGCTGGAAGAGTGTCTGCCTTGTTCTGTATATCTTCTCCTGTCTGTGGCTCCTCCTCCTCCTCTGCTGGGCGGCGTGGGCTCTCCTCCTCACTGCTATCAGGTATATCTCCGCCATCTTGAGTAACCCAGATGCCTTCTGGGTCTCCTTTTATACTTTGGTAATGGTTACCACCTGCTCTGAGTTAGTGGTAAATTGGACATGCAAACTGGGCTTTTTGCGACTAGTCGCAATTTGCGAGTTGCTATTGCATATGGTTTGCGACTCGTAAATTGCGACTTCCTATTTGCGGGTCGCAAAATGGGGTCGCAAATTTAGCGAGTCGGTAACGGCTCGCAACGCTTTTTGCGAGTCGGAAATGGGATTTTTGCATCCCATTTCCGATTTTGCGGAGCCGCAAATAGCGATTCGGGCCATTTGCGACTCGCAAACGTTTGCTACATCTGGCCCATAGTCCCTCCGTTCTTTTGCTCCTTGGAAGAGATTTCATGTTCACCGTGAGAGGCCCACCACTTCCAGATATTCAGACACGGTGAGTGCAAATGGAGAAAATCTTGGAGAGTTGCTGTCCAGCTCCGAATGGCACATCCATTTTAGCTTTACGTCCACATTCTAAAGCAGACGCAAAGGCCTTTCTGCCTTATAATTGAGTCTGTCTTTTGACTCTCATGTTCAAGTTCCCTAACTTACTACTCTATGCGATGCCTCTGTTAATTTTGCAGTAGTCTTTGAGATGTGTAAATATACTAGATCCTGAAGTTATGTATAACTATTGCCCAAATTCTTTACTCTCCTCGCCAGCTAAATATCTAGAAAAAGCTATGAATCAACAACTCTGAAGCTATTTAGAAGCTTCCCTCCCTTTTTGATTCATCTCGTTCGGGCTTTTGTGCCTACCGTAGCATGGAACATGCCTTGGTTGCTGCCACAGGTAGTTTACAAATGATACTAGCCCCAGGTGGCTCCACAGCCTTCTTAGATCAGTTAGATCTTTCTGCGGCTCTTAATACTAACTCCCATTCTACTCTAATAAGATGACTTGCAAGATCGGTGTCCATTCTTAGGCCTTGAGGTGACTTGCATCTTTTCTAAAACACAACCCAATCAATATCTCTATCTCCTTCATTCTTGGCAGAATTACCTATGGAGCAAGGGTGAATCGGGGATCTTTTCTGAGCCCCACCCTTGTTTGATGCTTCCCGAGGCAAAGAAGATACACTCTTTTGGCTTTAAGATAATATTGTTTTTAGGCCATAAGCCAGGGCCACAAATTTAGGCAATTGACAATCTAGGGGTTGGGTTGTAACATGATTTTCTTGCTAGGTATGGATGCCTAGAAATGGAAAATATGTGATAGCAAGTCACAACTCTCTGCCCTTTGTGAGGTACCACTCCACTCCCAAGATACATTGATGTTAATCAAAATTGTTTTCATAATTTTTATTATTGTGAATTTTATTCTTATAAATTACAGTAAATCTGGGCTGTTACATGACAAGAAGTGAGCCTCCCACAAATAATACCAAGTTGGGCAGGATTTAATATCAGTACTAGAGATCTAATTAGTGTTTCACAGGATTCCATTGGCTACTTGCCCACCATTAATGTCCCTACAACTGAGTTGACCACTGTTTCTGAAATTTTGAAACAGTCAGAGCTGATAAGGGAATCACTGTGTTTGACAAAAATTCTAGTGGTCATGGGTCAAGCTCTCTACACAAAAGCTACTAAGATCATGTGGAAGCATAAAGCAACATACAACAATCATTCTTTTAATGGGCACCTTTCACACCATTTACAATGTCATGTCCATTCTCGGAAAACGCTTTCTAGACGCTGGCCTTCGTGACCTTTGCATTGAACCAGACATGATAGCAGAAGGATCAATATCATAAGTACTAGAAGGTTGTATGCACAATTGTGCAGTTCAAGTACACAAGTGCATGTATGAAGCTATGTTGAGACGGGCTTGGTTGGAATTTATTCCTTGGGTGGAGAAGAATTATAAAGAGAACATTCAAGCAATCTACTCCTTCATTGAGGATGGTAATGTCTCTGCAAAAGGCCTATGCCAAGACATTAGACAACTTCTTACAGAATGCTGCCTTTGCCGAAGTAAAACAGCTTTGGGATGTGTTCCTGGAACATCTTTGGCATGGCAGTGGAGATCTCTCTGCATTTTGGATGTCGAATGTGGATATTGTTGAACATGTCTTGCTGGCTCTGCTGCGTGGTGCTTGGGAAGGAAATTGGTATTTACATCTTACAGCCATACGCTCTATGGTGTTTTGTGTAGGGCAGGATGAACTACGCTAGAAATCTTCCTGTATACTATGCCAAAATGACATTACGTGCAGTGAATCATCCAGAGATACACCTCTCCTCCATCAATGGATGCTTTCAGTTCAACTGTCCGATGTTAATCCTTTTGGATGAATTCTGGTCGATCAAGTGATAGAGGTACAGTCAACAAAGACACAGAGACTCCTGGTGGTATGACGTGGTTCAACCTCAAGGCAGGTGCTATGAAAAGTTATTATATGACAAAAGAACACAAAAGCGTCTTTTGGGGCAGATGAGGGACTGATCAGATCTTACTCGTGCCGACTTACACAAGTCACGAATTGAAAAAGACAAAGATACTGTTACCAGAGCTGTTTTTTCTGGTTTAAAGCTGGATAAATACATTTGTTGGGCCAAATGATCTCATTAATCTCTCCACTGCAAAAAAGACATCACAAGGCATAGTGTCCGACATAATGAAGACGCATAAAAATGGGTGAAAAGTGCTATACAGATTTCAAACTTAAGTGACTTGAGAATAATCCACCTATTAGAAGTTTCATGACCCAGCAAGAAGAGGGCGGTGAACAGCAATGGCAGGACAATCATCATGAAAGCAAATAAAGCACCATTTGGTATAATCATTGTGACCGCACAGAATCAGAACCTTCAAATGGCAGATGTACTCTGTCATCCCTTAGGACCTTTACCATGGACTTTAGCAACTCCAAAAGGTCTGTTATGAAAGACATACAAAGCTGTTTTAGCAACATACTTGAAGAAAAGTGTTACTCCTGCTGAGGAAATACCTGGAAATTTAGCCACGCTAATTGATGGTATCGTTCTTGTTCAGAGAGTAAAAGGAGAGGAATCAAACTTTAGTGAGGTGGCTGTGTCTGTCTTGTCCATGGCTTTGCGGGAATGAAGTAGGAGTCAAAGAATCAATGTTGTGTCCTATACGTACGGGGCATCTAATAAGAACAGCCAAAGGACAATCAAAGGGGAAGAACTCTGCCATCAGTTACAGAGCATCTCACCTTCCCAGATTGTCAGACAGTGGAGGAAATCCCTATGCCACGTAAGGAATAAAGCCGCTCTAATTCCATTACTTGTTAATGAATGGAGGAAAACAGAGTAGTTTGTAAAACTTGAGAATAAAATACTGTTTGCAAACTGCAAAGAAAAATGCTACAAAATCACATCTGAAGGGAGCCACAAAGTGCACGATCTCTTCAGCACACCTAAAGAAGCAGATGGTTGTTTGTTGCTGCATGCTGTACATGATACCAATGAGGGTTATGAGGCAGTAATGATAAGCTCAGATGGCACTGGTGTGTTTATTATGTGTTTGGATTACATGACAGAATCATGGGTAAATTGTTTCTGAAATGCGGTTCTAAAACACTTATGCGAGTCCTTGAGATTGGGAAAATAGCTTCCACTCTTGGTGAAAATGTTTGTCGAGCTGTGATGGGTCTCCATACGTTTACCGGATGTGACACAGTAAGTGCATTTGCGGGAAAAGGAAAAGTAAGTGCATTCAAAATCCTGTCTGCCAACAGTCATACACAAGAAATATTTTCGCAGCTCGGAGACAAATGGGATCTCTCTGAAGAACTAATGGACAAAAGAGCGATTCCCGTGCTTGCTGTATTCGCCAAAATCTTTGGTTCATCACATGAATGACTTGAGATATCACCTATTCTGCGTAAAGAAGGGTGAGATATAGTCCTCAACTTCCACCTTGCAAGGACTGTCTGAAGAAACATGTTGAATGTGTGAATTATTAAGCCACTATAAGCAAGAGTTGTCTTCTGAATGATCTACAGACACCTAGTCCAATTGGGAGAGGGTGGAAGTTGGAAAAACATGAGGGAGCAGAGCAACTGGTAGTGGACTGAATGGAGAGGAAACCAGCACCTCAGGCTGTGTTTGATCTATCAGCTTGTAACTGCATTAGGAAACTGCAAACTGCCAACATGTGTCTGCTGTCTAAATGACCTCAAGTGGACTGACATGCAGATTTCCCGTCTATGAAAATCAAACGGGCAGAGAATGATGACACCTATTTAGAAGAAGATGAGTGTGAATGATAAAATTGTGTTTGTTCACTCCTGATATACATTGCCTATGTAAGATGTGACAACTATTATTATTTTAAATTGTAAGTACAATTCATGCATGTAATCTGTATCAATATATGTGTAGATCAATAATAATAATTGCTATTACATACTTTCCATCTCTAGGCATCCATACCTTGCCAATAAATCATATTAGAACCCCCCCACCCTCCCCCCCCAAAGTGGTACCGATAACATGGTTGGCTTAAGGCCTAATACTGGTAACAACCAGATTATTGTCACCATCCCTAAGGTCTCTGCTACTCAAATCAAGTTTTAAGCCTGCAGGTGTGCAGTCACCACTTGAATTAATTCAAATTGTCTCAGGCTAAACATTCAGGCTAAACTTTCCTAAAATAGAAGTTCTTCTGCTGGGAAGACCACCTTACCTTTGTACCATGGAGTGGTGGCCAGTGTAACATGGAGCGTCTCCAGTACTGGTGCCTCCTGTCAGAAATCTGGGATTTACTTTGGAGCATGAGTTGCCTATTGCCTTCCAGGTGGGCAAAGATGCTGTTACTTGCTTGCCTATTCTAAAAATGCTGCATAAGATTTTCAGGATTCTTCCTAATCATGCTTGTAAAATGGTCACCCCTTCCCTGATTGTGTCCACACTAATTTAGTTCTAACACGTTATTAAACCTCAGTTTCTCTTTTCAGTATCGGCGCAGCTGTAGTTGGTCCAAAATTTGTTTGCCATGGAGGTTACTTCCCCGTTCATATGTTGCCTTTTTTGTGGAAATTACACAGACTCCCAGTTCACAAGGGGGCCCTTTAAATGTCCTGTGCTTCATGGCAACATGAAATGGTCTTGGCTCTAAGTGTATCACAAGAATGATTTTTCCTTACTGCCCCAGGCCAGGACCTACATTCATTGAATGCTTCATTAGTGGCCTCTCCCTGGATCTGCTGTCGTTCTGGTGCCCATGTCTATTTCTTGCTATTTAAGAAGTAGGCTGAATTACCCTCTTATTAGACAAGAAATAATTTTGAGGAAAAACTAAAAAGACTTGACTTTTTCAACAACTTTAATGTGCCTCCTTTTTAATTGGCATGCGTTAATTTGGTAATTTAGTGTCAAGATACCTGTGTCTGGGCAGCAATGCCATTTATAAATATGACATAACCTAATATTATGGCAGGTTTAATTGCCTTCAACTGGAATGTTGAGTCTCTGTTAAAATCGGTCTCTTTGTGAAGTAAGGAGAAGCCCAAAATCCCAACATTAAAGTGAAGTATCCAACGTTCCCCTGACTTAGCTTTTTTTTTTTTAACAGCCTTTTTTTTAGTCCACTTGATTCAGCATGTAATATATGTTTTTAATTAATACAGTGCACCCATCTAACTTGAGGGAAGTGGTTAAATTGCACAATATGATAGCATTAAACGCTGTGCTGTTCAAGGATTCCGCGTGACCACAATGTCAGATCCCCAGTTTCTCCTTTTCCTTAATCATTACATGTGAGCACCTTGAAATACACAAATTCTGAGCATGTTCTATACAAGCATGTCGCTTGTACATGAGCAAAAGATTTTAATATTAGCACATGTTTAAAAAAAGACACTGGAAGACGACCCACCAGTGGCATTGTCGTCAGGGCAGTGGAGGGTGGGGCATGATTGTTCCCTAGTTCAATTATATCACTTCTAATAATTGCCACGCAGTGCAATGATGTAATCTAATATAATGTATTTTGTTACCTTGTAAAGAATTTTGCAGTGTCCTTCCCATATATGTATTGGATGTAAGTTGCACAAGTTGAATTCCAGATATTTAGTAGTTTGTGGTACAGGCCAGGAGTGCAGATTGAATGAAGGGAGTATAGCAGGTGCAGAACCAAACATAGCAGTGGGTATCTTGTACGCTGAACCAAGCTTCTCAATTCTGTACATTTGAGAGCAAATCAACTTGAGCTGTTTGTGCCAGGAACTGACACTACAATTTGAGGACCTGTCACCGACAGTATGGGTGGTGGGCAATGTTCCCTCTCATTTTTTTCAACTGTGTGCGGCAGTGTGCGGTCTCTGTGAGCTGCAGCCAAGGATACGTGCACCAAGAAATTGACCATTCATGCGCGCATATAAACAACTATGAAGTATGACAATGATGGAAAAGTTGATAACAGCACATTTTCTACTGTTCTGAAGCATTTCCTAGCTCATTAACCATTAATTTCCAAGACAAATATCACTTGCTTGCGTGTATGCTAAAGTATGCCAAATGATGTTTAAAACACTCCCCGCGGCCTTTAAACGCTGTTTTCATTGACTTCAATCCAGATTCAAATATGAGCATTTTCTGCAATAGGAGAGCACGACTATCGCTCTAAAAGGCTTATTTGAGCTGAGAAAGTGATAATGCATATAAACAACTATGAAGTATGACAATGATGGAAAAGTTGATAACAGCACATTTTCTACTGTTCTGAAGCAAACCTGCGTCCTGAAGATGTCCTTCCTGCTCGGCAGCAAAGAGTGACCCTGTCCTCGCGCTGTGTCTGTTTTGTAGACTGAGCGCTGACGTCCTCTCTGCCGCACGATGCAGGGAGCAACGTTGCAAGAACGTTGCAATGTGCGCGCCTGCCAAAGGGACCTGGGCGATGGGGGAAGGAAAGGTGCGCGCGCGCCTTACAGGGAACATTGGTGGTGGGATAACCTAGGCCTGTAATGCTGCTTTGTCAGAACCACCATGTTCTTTGACTGGCAATGGAAAAATGAAGTGAGATCTGCCCAGGCAGCTAAAGGGGCCCGTGACTAGAGCAACTTTGTGTCTGCAGGCTTCAGCCCAAAATTGCCAAGCAGGTGATGCTGAAACAACCAAGTAAATTAAACCATTGACTGTGCCTCTACTGCTAAACTGAAAGTGTATTTTCTTCTTTACGGGTATTGAATCCTGCTCTCACATTCCCTAGTGAGTTTGCTCCTGTGCCATTATTTTGCCTAGTCACGGCCTTTATGATTATAATCCTGTAGAACGTGTAATAGATCCCTGTGCCTGATTTGCCTTATTCTGCATAGTATTGTGTTTTGATGTGTAATAAAAGTATGTTTTTGTCTTTATAGAAAAGCAATGGAGTTGACAACACTTACTGTGTACCTCTGTTGCATAGCTGTTACACTTACGAGTATAGCCCCCTCCCCTACACACTTCTTTCATGAGACATCTGACTGTTTTCAATCGCTACTCTGAAAGACAAGTATGGAAAAGTTTACTTGGCACCCAATTTGCAGTGCCATAGTAGGCCATGTCCCTATCACTCTGGTTCGGGGGTTTTGTGGCACCAACCCTTTAACCCCTTGTTATAAAGACACCTCACTCCAAATCTTTGTATAATAAAGGTCAGTAATAAGGCCCACCACCAACGCCAAACAAAGAGCTCCTGGTGCCATCCATGTCATGATTCGTCTATGTGCAACATTCTATGCCTTCAGCATTTATACCCCCACACTATTCTACATTCTTTCTTACCACTTAGCCTGTTCAGCTTATACTATACCATTATGAACTACAACTATTATTACTAACTTTATTTTTACTATCTTGTTTACACAAGGATGTGTGTTTGTGTGTATGTATAATCTCCCTTCTGTAATAACCAAAAATAAGCAAAAAAATAAGCAACTACTAAATAAAGAACTAATACATAATTAATTCAGCAAATTTCTTTGATATCACTACCTTTCTTCCTGTGCCTAAAATATGTTTACTATTAACATTTGTAGATTGAGACTGGGATGTAACCACAACATTATTACCATTATGACCTGACAAATCATCATCTCTGTTTTCTGTTGAACAACATTATCATCTTCTCTATCTTCTATATTCTGGCTAGTGTTCATATCAACAGTTGGTTCTCTTTCTTCTCTTCTACCAGAAACACTCTTGGTAATTACATCAAAATAATCATGTTCCTCACCATTTGGAATTATCTGTCATTCTATAACTTTTCTTGACCTGGTTTCAGTAAAACAACTGCGCTCTTACTCCACCATCCTTTATCTCCGAATAATAATGCGCTATAAGAAACCTTCACAATTTTGTACTGGTGAAGAATATACTCATGCCTCTTTTTATACTTTCCTCGGTTTTCTTATAAGAACCCAATCTGTTACCTTGAATTATTTAGATTTTACTTTGTTGGTAGCATCATAATAGATTTTAGTTTTGATTTGTTTCTGAGCAATATCTCTTTTCACTTACAATTCATTATCATCAATCTTTTTAAATTTATGTTGTACATTTGTATCATTTCCAAACCTTGGTGTAAGCATTGTGTTTTCTTTTCTGCCTCTTGGTAAATAAAAATGAGAATATCCAGTTGTTGAATTAATAGTATTGTTATAACTACATACTTTATCACGTAAAAAATCATGTACCAATATACTGGAGGCTATTACCATGTGTATTCCTTCTTTTACAAATCTATTAACTCGTTCTACTTGACCATTAGAAGATGGACTAAAGTTTTTCTTTTTCTTTTTTCTTTTTATTTCTTGTTTATTAAAAAATGTAGACATTTTCTATGAAATAAGTTTTGTACCATTATCCTAAACTAATATTCTTGGTAATCCTTCATTTGTCAAAATTGTTTTTAAAAACTCTAAAACCACATAAGTAGTTATGTGTGAAATGGACTCATAATGAATCCATTTACAATAATAATAACTGGGAACTACTGAATAACGCATGTCAACATTTAGTATGCTGAATGGACCTGAAATGTCTATAGAAACCAAATTCATTTAGTCTTTGTCAATTTCCCAGTGTTGATCCAATCTAATACATTCGGCACACTCATCCACATACATGTCTACATCAGTATCTAATACTGGCCACCAATAATAACTCCTTATTAGTTTCTTCTTAGCTGTAGTCCCTGGATGCCCATTGTGAGCTGAATCATTTAACTACTTTCTTAATACATATGGTGGCACAAACAAATCATGTCTTAGTGATATACCACCCTCAATAGTTATTTCATTAGCTACTTGTAAATAACTTTTAATTGGTGTATCTAAATTCCGAATTGGTGGCCATCCTTTAGTCACATACTTCACGGCCTGTTGTAATCCTCATTAAACGCTTGCAACCATTCCTCTTCATAAGTTACACCTTTGTAAAACTCTACTGCATCTGTATTTGCTACAACGCACTCTAAGTCATTTAATTCTAATTCATTCTCTTCTCTTAGAGGTAGTCTAGATAAACAGTCTGCATGCTTGATTATACCTCGTGCAATATATTATATTTTGAAATTGTACTCCTGCAACTTAGAAATTATTCCCACCAACCTTGATGACACTTTAGCAATACATTTTCCACAATAATCCCTCAAGTAAACTAAAGGTTTGAGATTAGTTATAAGTCCAGGTTCAAATTTACTTCCCCACAGATACATGTTTAATTTCACAACAGCGCGTACACATGCTAGTATTTCTCTTTCCATCGTGCTATAAAGCCATTCTGAATTCCTGAGCATTCTTGATGGACACAACTGTGTATTCTTTTCCTGACACTTTTTGACTAAAAAATGCTCCTATCCCCTTTGCACTGACATCTACTGTTATTACATCCTTTCGGATCATTTGATTGTAATGCAAGGGCCTTTAATGTTGCCTCTTTGATCTCCTCAAATACTTTCTCATATTCTGTACTCCATTCAAGTTTTACTCTTTTCCTTAATAAATTCCTAAGTGCTTCAACCAGAATAGCATATTCTATGATAAATCGTGAGTAATAGTCACTTAACCCAAGAAATGATTTTAATGTATCTTTATCTTTTGGATTGGGTGCTTCTCAAATAGCTTTAAGTAAGTCTTCTTTTGGTTTTATACCATCAGATGGTAGTGTGTCCTAAATACTCAACTTCTGTGTAAAAATTTGCATTTTGATTTACTTGCGGTCATGCCTTTTTGTCAAAGGATTTACAGAGCCCTATCCACAATTGAATTGTGCTCATAAATAGTTTCAGCATGTATTAAAATGTCATTCTGAAATTTTTACGCATCATTCAAATCTTTAAACAGTATATCTGTTCATTTTTTAAAAACACTTTTGGCAGACGGAAGGCCAAATCGTAGCCGTACATGTCTGTGAGCACCAAATGGTGTGCCAAATGTGGTATAATCTTTGGATACTGCTGAAAGTTTCACTTGATGATATGCTGATTGAAGATCAATCAGCAAAAAATATTTTGACCCACTGGTGCCAGCTAACATTTCTTGGATTTTTAGTAATGGGTGGCAATCAACCACTATGTTTTTGTTTAATGATCTTAAATCAGCACACAATCTTATTTCACCTTTTTGTTCTATTTTTTTTAGTAATAACCACTGCTGAAACCCATTCTGTAGTCAGTAGGTTCAATTATGCCTTCCTCGCATAATTTGGTTGGTAAATCCTTCAACCCTTTCCTTACTGAAAGAGGCACAGATTGTACTCTAACTGGTGCGGCTATTTCCTACAATTTTATTGTGTGTTCAAAACCTTTCACACACACACACACTATATGATATGGAAAAAAGTATTGATTATTTTTTAATTCAGCCACTTCTAGCACTCTTTTCTCATGTTGAACTGCTAAGAATGGTTGGAAAGCTGTGCTGGATGTTTGCAGAACAAATCATTGCATATCATTCTTCTTGCAACAGCACCAACATCTGACCCCAAAGGTCTGCTGCCTTTTAATATGGGATAGCAGAATGTGTGCCTTCAGTTGCTGCACCGGTGAAATGTTTTACTTCTACAAGCTTGTAGAGGGGTGCTCTACTCAACCTTTCTAGCTGACAGAAGAACTAGGGACACTAGTTTTGAATGAGGTTCTGAGTGGGTCTCAGGCACTTCTAGTATACAGAATTTCAACTTGAATGGGTTTTGCAGGCTGATATGTTCTTATGTGTGGTTAGTCCTATAGATGCAGTTGCCCTTTCCTTTTACATTTTAGAGAAACCAAACATTATATTTGCTTTTATATCTAATGTAAAGACAGCTTCCATTTTTAAAATGGAGTAGACCAAGCCTGCCTCTTTGAGGCCAGTTCCAGCAGATATTTCTCCCGTTAACTTCTTTGAGCTTGCAAAATATTCCACTTAAGTTATGCTCTTCGGAGGTGCTGCCATCCTTACAGAATGTCTGGATCAACCACAAGAGCATACCCATAAACTAAAGGACAGGGTATGTAATATGTTGAAGACAACAAAGATCCTCCCATGTATCGTTAAAAAGGTAAAGTAGTATGACCAAGCGGAAGTTAGTGGCAAATACTATTCAGTTGCAAATAGTACACTTGCATATCATTTAGGGGTGGCCTTATTTGATACGAACGTGTGTGTATATGTATGTGTGTGTGGATGTGTGTGTATGTATATATGTGTATGTGTGTGTGTATGTATGTATGTATGTATATATATATATATATATATATATATTTTTTTTTTTTACAACGGCCATAAAACGTAACTGAAAGATGTGCACTCGGGCATGCAGTGTGCATCAAAGTTTATTGTGAAGATGCGTTTTGACTTCAGAAAGTCTTGCTCGCTACAGTGACACCCCTGCAATGGGCGCTTGTTGGGGGGGGGGGAAGGGGAAAGCGGGGGTGGGGTTTGAAAACATTGTCCACAGATGAAAACACTTTATTCAAACTGCTTAGGAGTTCAGATTATGTTTTTAAAAAAACACTCTTGCCTGATGCATTTTGGGCATTCCTTTCCCTTGTACACAGGCGATTGATCAGCCCTGTCCACAGCTGCAACAGGTAACTAATTCCTTTGCTATTTATCAATAACTCCCTCCGAGGTTCTCACATTTGTTGCATCATGGGAATTGTAGTATCGTACAGTTAATGTTTACCTCCTCAATGGTTTGGATGTGCCAATCTCCATAAATGCAAGTTTTCATCTTTCCTGAACGTTCCGCTTCAGTGGCTGCCCCATCTCCAAGCCATGCAGACCCACACAGTTATTTTCTGTGGTGGGGTGTCTTCACGGCTGGACACACCGTTTTACATCTCTACCAAAACATTATCCACAGACGAAGGTGCATTCTGCGTTCAGGCATTCTTTATTCAAACTGCTTAGTAGTTCAGATTATTAAAAAAAAAAAAAGCACCCACTGCCACATTCCCACTCCTTAAGATCCGGTTCTACTTCAGCTTTTTCATATCCATTGTCCCTAGCTCAGACACTATTACAGTCACCCACATTGTACTCAATCTTATAAGATGCTGCCTCCATATCTTTAATTTTGTACAGGAAATCCCTCATAGCGTCTTAGATCTTGGGGAGCCATGATGTCATTTTCTTGGTAACTTCCCATTCCATTGGGATCTGTGGAAAATCGTGTGTCCTCCTTTGTACGCCCTTGTTTTAGCTTTCTTTGACAATGCTGCTATTGTGTTTTGTATGCTTTTCTATGGCAACTGAAACTACAAATCGGTCTCCATACAAGCATCCCTGCTCTACACTGTCTTAGAGTAAGGATGTCAGAGTAAGCTGTTAAATATTTAAGCATTTGCTACTCAGGAAAATGCTGTATAAAAACGGATTAATCTGCCCTGCCTCCTCAAGGTGTCTCTGTTCCACCTGCTTTGTGATTTCATCTGTAACTCTGCACTGTTGTAGGAAACTGTTGTTCTTTCACCCCAAGCAATGTGTTGTGCTTATCCATTAGTTCCTCTGATCTCCGTAACCTGGGTGCATTGCATGTCCTCGCTGTGCCTCCCACCTTGCAGGCAGGGGCATCGTCAGGCTATTTTGCTACTGTCTTAATTGCGTTGTACTGCAGTGGGGAATTGAAGGAGGGGGAATGAGACCTATCGTGTTAAGGTGCTAAGGCGTTCATTTGTGTCCAACTTTGCATCGAAAGCACAGCTGCTCTCACTTTACTCTCCAACTCCATGGACACCATCACAACACCCAGGGCCTGAGAACAGTAAGGAAAAGAATATCCTGTAACACATGTAGAAGTTATAATCCAAAAACAATAATACCAACAATTTAGCTTCTTTTGGAATCTTGAGGATATCTAACTCTACTGTCTGCTTGTTGCCACTTGCCAGAAAAATTCTAAATTCTGCTGTAAGTTCCTTAACGCTTTATATAAAAAAAAGTTTTATACCATTGTTAATGTTTTTTTCTTTTTTTTCTTTTTTCTTTTAAGGCACGTTTCCCATTGACTTGACCAAAACACGCCTTCAGATTCAAGGTCAAGCACATGATGCAAAATTTATGGAGATACGATACAGAGGGATGGTCCATGCGTTTGTGAGGATATTCAGAGAAGAAGGACTACGTGCACTGTACTCTGGGTATGTATATGTTTTGTATAAATGAGTGGTTATTACTGAAAACTTTTCTTTCCAGGCCAGACCAAGGTGAACAAGTGATTAACAATCGTAATGACAAGTGGTCCTGCGTCACTATGTTTTATGAGTGTAGACTGATAAGCGGAAAGCAAACTTCACTGTCAAGTTGGCTGACCAGTGACCCGAACTTCCCTGTATTTAGACAAAAAAGCTCAGATTAATAAAACTTGCAGGGAGATTTACCCCTGTGGGCCTACAGTTTCTGGCATTCAGTAAGAATTCCAGGATAACTCTTGAAGTGTCTGCTTATTCAGATAAAATGCACTTGTTTATTTAGCCTCAGCTGAGCCACAGGATGCACAGAAGTCCTTTGAATTGTTTTAGCCATTTTTCTGAGTATCTTACTTTTGTGGGAGACTGCAATAGAATTGTAGGTTTCCTGTGAGAATGTATGATGTTATTCTTTATTTTCTGAGCAGTAATTTACCATATATCTGCATTTTTTGGTTTCTGATACATACATTTTGTACTTTTGTTAACATTTGGTTCAAATCTTTAAGTTCTTTATCTCTTGTCTACATTTTGCTTGAAATGTTATCTCTCCCACACACTTCATTCATCTCTAAATATTTGTCTTTGTATTTTTCAAGAGTCGGAGCACTGAGCAAATGAAAAAACCCTGACCAGGATTTTTTTGGTGTCTAATCACAATATAACCTATATTTGCAGTCTCAATCCCCATTGCCCTGTCAGGTGAACATCTTATAGGCAGGGATACTGGAATTATGTGGTAGAGGAGGCCCAAATTATGTGACAGCGTTGACTAAATTATGCAGCAAGAAAAGGGAAATTATGCAGCATATTTTGGATAGTATTATTTCATTAGTTTGTCTTCTTCACACTTGGTTGCACTGTGTGCAGAAAAATGTTACCTTATTAGTATCAATGTAACCCCCAGATACATGAATAAACAGCTGAACGTTGACTAGTCAACCTTAGTAAATAGCCTTCCAGTGCACAGAAATGTGTGTCAGCATGTTCGATCCGTTGGAGCTAGAAACAATATTTTTTAGTTAAAATCTGCAGATTATGAAGTGGATGATGGATTATGTAGCAATTGGGGCTAATCCATAATTATGTGGAAAACACTGCTGAATCACATAATTCCATTATCTCTGTTTACAGGGACCTTTAAGGCAATCTTTTCAATTCGCTTTTTGGGTTCAGAATGTATACTCTTAATTCTTCCAATTAACCAAATTTAAGTGACATTTTCTACTTGATGTGGCCCCTATACCTATTTTTTTATGGGTAACCAATAGTTTTCAAATGTTTTCCTAGCAGTCCTCACAGAGGAGAGTAAACCTTGCGTATCAGTTATGAGTACATGCCTGCTTATGTTTAGTATTTATTTTTGTAAGCTGCTTCTAAGTTTACTGCTTTGCTTGCTTTCATATTTATGGATAATATTGCTTCCTTGCTGAAGTGTTGTCCTGGGTTTGCAAATCCACGTTTCGTGGGTTCAGATTTTTCTCTCTCTCTCTTTCTTTCTCTCTCTCTCTCTTTCTTTCTCTCTCTCTCTCTCTCTCTCTCACTCTCTCTCTCTCTCACTCTCTCACTCTCTCACTCTCTCACTCTCTCACTCTCTCACTCTCTCACTCTCTCACTCTCTCACTCTCTCACTCTCTCACTCTCTCACTCTCTCTCTGTATCAGATTGTGAGCCTCAAGTCGCCTTCTCCTTGTATGCTTTAGCAGTCAGGTAATCCAATGATGATAAATTTAGGAACCCTTGTGACTACATATAATTGTTTTTGTTTTAGGTCACCCAGTTGCCTACTTAAACTGTTGCTCTGTCTGTAGTGTGGATCTGCTCACAGTCCTCTGGTCTAACCTTTCTTCTAACGCTTTCATTAAAACAGACAGTTCAACAATACACGGCATACAATTACATTATTGTGAAGTATGCAAATTGCTTCAGATGTTGTAAAATTACAATAGGATATTTTAGGAAAAAAGGTGAACAAAACAAAGTTGAGCATGAAAAGAACTAGATGGTTCAAGGGGTCAGTTGGTTCATATGTGCCTTGACCTACAAAAAAAGAAGTCCACAGTAAGCAATTTTAACTGAGGACTGAGAGAAAGTGCTATCATTTTAATGCTTTGTTTAAACCTTGTTCTTAATGTATTCTTCAGTGGCTAATAATCATTCAAATGGAGTAAATGCTGGAGTAAGATCAATTTTGATGTTTGATATAGTTGCGGATAGATTATGGTTTGCCCGTAATGTGCCTAGCAAGATTCCTGTATTACTGAACCTTAATCTTCAGATTTTAGCTCCTTTTAGCATTCAAAGGGTGCAATGCCTGAACTTTTTCAGACCAATTTTCTTTTCTTTTAACCATGCTGTGATGGCACCAGTATACCACTCATGAACAGCAGGGAATTGTAGATCAGGGTGGTGGTTTTGCTGCTGACTTCCAGTTGTTTATCATTGTCATTTCCCTGTTTGAACTTTAAGTTGTTACACAGCATTTACCTTGTGTTGGTGAACATGGTGGCTGTTGATTTTGAGAATTACTATTTATTGTCTCTGCTCGATGACAGAATGTGACTGTCTCGATATTTAATTAAAAGTAAGACTGATAGGGGATTTGCTGGCTCCTGTACTCCATGCTGACATTTGCATTGTGGAGCTAGTAACGGTGGTTCAGGTTCTTGTGAGGAAAGCATATGAATATGAAAACAAGGCTGTAGCTTCCTCTATTGTTGATTTAGTTTTTTTTATGTGGGTCAGATTGGTTTGTGTTTCACTGTTCAACACGTGTAATCTTATGGTTAGAACCCCAGAAGAGGCTTTTTTTGAATACCCTGTTTGTGAAAATGAGCTGCATCATTGCTGTAGCTCTCCATTTTAGCTGCTGGGTGTTATTTTGGTAGAATCATATTTCCACTTGGTTTCACATGCATCCTTACCATTGAGGTCTCTGTTACAGAATGTTTGTTTCCTAAAGCCAGTGACTTAATTTCAGCCAGGGTGCTGCCTTCTTGCCTCAATGTTCTGGTGATCCTCACTTCAGCTTACTTTCTGAGGTGGCTTGGATAAATGCTGGGTTAATGTCCCCAAAGGCACTGCTTTCTTGATAATTCCTTTCAGTTAAACGCATTTCTATAAACACTGCTGCTGTAGAATTCTGGGATCTTAAGTCTGGCATTCACCTCTATTTCCACATTATTATTTTGTTCACCATTGTCTTTTTGAAACCCTATTCCATGTGGATTATGGATTTGGTAGCAATGGCCACACCTTTGTTGGAAGAGACACTTCTGCAAAGTTGCATGTTTCCTAGGGCTCCTAAGATTGTAGGTAATACCTTGGAACTTAAGGGATCCTCAAGGAGAAGAAAGAATTATCTATGAACTTGTTTGAATATGGTGCTGTCTACTTGATAGTCAGTGTTCAGTTATTCTTTAGCCCCATGCCTTGGGCTTTGAGCGAAGTGGTGAGATTCAGTTTAGAGGTTCAAGTGAAAAGAATTTCAGCAGGGGCTAACTTCTCACCCCTCTTCACGTCTTTGCCCCCATTTACAATATTTTATTTTACGGTCTTAACAAAACAGTAAACAATTTGCCTGAAGTTAAAATGCATTGGAAAATGCAGTGGAATCCCTGAAGGTGCAAGCAAGGATAAAAGTCTTATTAAACCCCTGCTTATTTTGCCCACTTCTGGCCCCAAAAGAGTTTTATGGTTAGTACCAGCAGCTGCTAATTTCAAAACCTGCCTCCTCCTCAAGAATGTCTTGCCCTTACGTACAATTAACGAAATGGAATTGTACAAATAAAGTTGTCTACTCATCATCACCAGTGTCCCATATGATTTTCGATCAGCTGAAAGGTACCTGAATTGTAGCGTTGTGGCTATATACTTTGGACTGGGCAGAGGGTACAGCTATGGGCTTAGGTTTCCAAACTTCCTCCAATTTTTGAGTTTGACCTAAATAACCATTTGTTTTTACAGCATATTACTGACTGGCAGCAAGTTGTCTGTCTGCCCCTATGCACACTCGTTCAGTAGATCAAACCACCACTAGCCTCCAATATCAGCCATGCCTTCTGTTGTCACTTCGTGCTTTTGTGTGTTCTAGTTCCCATTATTTCAGCATTCTTTACATGTGATATCTGGCCCAAAACTACCCTTTAGATCTCTTTGGCCACAGCACTTTGATGTAGCATCTTGCTTCAGTCCACCCACTTGGTGGTTTTCGGTGATCTTTCCAGAGCTACATCCCAAAATAGATCTCTGAAGGGCTTAACTGATGCCTGGGCCCTTATGATAGGCTTTGATGGTGTTATCTGTTCTCAACAGGGTGCGTTGAGTCTGAATTCTCTTTCAGACTTTGTGCACTACAGTACCACCTGTGTGTATGTATGCTTGCACTATTTGTACAGCACAAATCTTGCTGAAAATCAGCTGAGCAATGTATTGCCCTATAATGCTCTTTAAAGAGATATGCCTCAAGGCTTTTCCTATATTGAAGAAGAGTAGGGCTGGACCTTATTATCTGGAACTAATTACCCATATATCTGAGGGCCTAGGCGGACAAAAACGTTTGCCAGTTTTTTTCTTTCGTGCGCTTCATCTCCAATTTTATTTTGTCTTGGTTGTGAGTGTAATCAGTGCTACTTACGATGGTGAGTTCCAAAACCAAATAGATGGGGGTGCTGGCCTTGCCTTTATAGATGATGCACCTGACCTTGAATGAGGTGCCAGTTGACCGTGGGATCCCGTGGAAGTAGTCAGCGCCTGGACAATTACATCACAATCATCTGGGGGTGTGATATGGTCATTCTTCCTTAGGCCCATGCTGAGGTGTACCTTCTTCTTTAAGATGATGCTGAATGGGGAAGCAATGTGGAGTCAGCGAGGCTGCGCCATAGAGTATTGGCACCACCCACATTCAAGAGTAAGATGGCTCAAACTGCAGTTATAAAGTTGGTTTGTGGAGAAATGTTTTCACCTGCTCATTTCGAAAGAGCTGGTACCAGGGTATCTTGGTTTTCATGGCGGTGTGTTAATTGATGATGAGGTTAGAGTCAAGGGTGAATCAGAGTGACCTGGCCTGGAGACAAAGTTTGGATTTGATTCTAACCAGGTTAATGTAATTAAGCTAGGTTTGGACTCTGTTTTGCTTCGTGTTTTCAGTTAATATGGAGTATTCCTGAATCACAGAAGTGCTGGAACGTCAGGTCTGGATGAGGTACAAGGAGTGCTTGAGTTTGTTGTTTGAAGGAGCCTTTCACGCAGAGATGTGTGTGTCATCGTATTTATGGATTTTGATTCTGTTACCAACAAATAATATTCCAAGCTGCTCCTAGTAGAGGATGAGGTTGATGGGGGGACAAAGAGTCCTTGGGAGCCTTATCATCTAATAGGCTCCTACATTTGCCGGAAGATCCCTATGTGAACAAAGTGGTGTCACTTGCTGAGGTATGAGGAGAGGCAGTGAAGGATGTAACCAGGGAATCACTTCCCGGGCTTGACAGTGTTGATAACGGTGACATGGTTGACTGTGTAGAGAGCAGTTGATTATTGCAGCAATATCGAGCGTCAGGGGCCATGTTTCCTGGTGATTGTCACAAGATGTTACATATACTGAGGAAGGAGCATCTCCTCCTTCATCATTGTAATCATTGTATTAACTTTGCACTTACCACTTAAACAGTTCTGCTATGTCTCGTCCAAAACCTAGCACCAATGACACCAACCTGTATGGCAAAGTCTTTGGGTGCTTCATGTCTTGCTGGCAACTGTATCAATTCTGGTTCAAAAATTAGGATGAGTGGGTTCAGGAATTTAAGGGAGGGTGAAGCTTCACCTTTTGGAAGTAACCCCATCAGAGTAGATAGAGGGTGGTCGAACCAGCCATCTACCAGTCACTTCTGTTCTGAAGTCTGTGCATAAGTGCCTTAGCAGATGTACTGGGAGCCTGAACTCTGCCCTGATACTTCCTGTTGACTTTTGCAGGGTATACAAGGTAAGTAATGCTTCATAGGAACACTTAGGGGACAGAGGGACGCCCCTGAGCCTGATGTGATACGTCTGCATGCATCACGATGCATGACTCTGCCACCATTTTGTATAAAATTTACTGTTCCATGATGACAGATGCCTTTCTTGGAGCAGTAAATAGAGTAAATGAATAAAATGTGCTTGAAAGGACTTGTTCAGAAAGGAGTGTCACTGCACCAAATTGCATTTGCCCGGCCCACCCAAAAAAATAAAGTATTTAGCAAAACAAATGGCGAGGGAGGTGGGGCAGGAATTGAGAAGGGGGTGTGGAGATGAAGTCCATGCCGCTAAGCAGCGGAGCATAGATGGAAGAGCACCGGAGGAGCAAAGGTTAACACAAAAAAAAAAAAGCACGTGGGTGATGTAATGCAATGGAGTGGCATGCCACACGAGGAGGAGAATTTAGGGGGGAATCAGCACATGATGGCTAGAGTAAGAAAACACACTTTTCTATGAAGTTTTAGAAGAAAAAGTAACAATTGTCCCTTGAATGTACGCAGTGGACACAAATTATTCAGTCAGAAAATAGTAAAGAAGGAATGCCGTAGAGGCAGGATTAAACAAAGAAAGCTGTGGAAAGCCACTAAATAAGTAGCAGAGAAATGAGACAGACAACAAGGCTTTCCAATCTAGAGCAAGGGGCTGACTCAAAGCCTACTAAATATCAGTACTTTAATTTATTAAAAGCAATGAATCTCGGATAACAGATTGCTAAAGCAGAGATCCAAGAAAGTCATGAGTAAAATATCGAAGCAACAGTGGCCCCCTGGCTACCTTAATGTTTACCTTTTGTAGTTGGTACAGCGAAGAGCTCTACCTCCTTACAATGTAAAGGTATTTATGAAGACTTTCAAAATCTGTGATCCCCTGTGGTGGTGCCTTGGTCATTTTAGCATCGGGGATGTCATGTTCTATGACTCGGTGAGAACGTATGTAATTTTAGTGATCCATCATAACAGTGCACGATCTTGGAATGTTCCAGCCTCTTAACAATGGACGTAATATTGTTCCTCTAACATCCATACAGTCTAATAGAATGAGTAGCCGGTCACTAGCCACATTGAACATAACATTTAAATCAATCACATACATTTATAGAGCGCGCTACTTACCCGTTAGGGTTCCAAGACGCTAAATGGGGGGGGGGGGGTGACTGCTATTGCTCGAAGAGCCAGGTCTTGAGGAGTCTTCTGAAGGCGAGTAGGTCTTGGGTCTGTCGTAGGTAGGTAGGGAGCGTTTTCCAGGTCTTGGCGGCGAGGTAGGAGAAGGATCTGCCACCGGAGGTGGTTCGTTGGATGCGTGGGGCGAGGGCGAGGCTTGCGGAGCGTAGCTGGTGGGTCGGAGTGTAGAAGTTGAGTCTGCTGTTCAGGTAGGTAGGGCCGGCGTTGTGGAGTGCCTTGTGTGCATGGGTGAGGAGATTGAAGGTGACCCTCTTGTTGACGGGAAGCTAGTGGAGCTCTTTGAGGAGTGGGGTGATGTGGCTGTGGCGGGGGGCGCTGGTGATGAGTCGGGCGGAGGCGTTTTGGATGCGTTGTAGTCGTCGGAGGTGCTTTGCTGGGATTCCTGCATAGAGTGCGTTGCCGTAGTCCAATCTGCTGCTGACGAGGGTGTGGTTTCATTTGTGCTTCAGTTTCATAATACGTTCTGTTCATGGCAGCCATGATGATGATGATGATGATGATGATGATAAAATCTGTAGGGTTGATGTCCCTTTCTCAGTTGGAATCTCCACTTTGAAAAATAATTCAACCGTGGTCCCCATAGATATTCTTCCATATTAAACCTTCACACTTAAGTCTGTGAGTTGTTGAAATTGTAACACAACTGGATTCGTGTTTCTACATTTTAGAAGATTTGTATACATCTGCACAATTACCTTTAAGTATTTATTTGACTGTTTCATAAATTTCGAAAAGATGATTAGTAGAAGTATCACTATGCAATCATATTGAGTATCACTCAGTCACTGTAATGTTTGGTAAAGCCACCTTCCTTGTGGTATTCCCAAATAGCTGTAAAGGTGGGAAGCTAGGACTAAAGGTATTAGAAACAAAAGAAGTTGTTTTTCATCCTTTAAAGAATCTAGTAGGGCTCCGTTTGCCTCTCTGAGGGCACAATTGCAGTGTTTGGTTGTTAAGGTCAACTGATCACACAGGTATCCATGTTCTATTTGAGACCTATTTACGCAGCCTGCTTGTGAGATAACTCATCTCTTTATTTCACTATTTGAATTTTATGTGACTAAAGGAAAATGGTTCCAAAGTGAGTCCCATTGAAAGGAAAAGTGACATGCATTTTTTTACATAAATGCTTTATCTGATTTTTCAAGCATATGAGATAGTACAAACAGTAAACTACAAATCTTAGAATAGGGCCACAGACCCAGCCACTATTGTCCATGCATGCAATTACCTGAGCGGTCACAATTCATATTCTCCCTCTCTGCCCCATTCCCCTCACCTCTCTCATTGTTACAACCACAGATACAGAACAGTTTAAGAAAGACATTACATTAACCCACATGGCTTCATCCCGGTTATCTGGAAAGAATCTTATTGAGGCTGTTACTTGTTTGATCCGAAGAGTTGGCCCTTATCAAAATATTTCACGTTCCACCTTAAAGTAAGCATCACCCTATCAATGTGGGCGGGTTGATCTAGCCTATTTTCGTAGTGTGAGCCGATGGTTCAGACGATGGTGTCAGCTGTTCAAGAAATAAACTTGAAGAAAGGGCCCCATGCTTTTTCAAAAATGGACAGTCGATTTCCAGTATATAGATATATATATGTATTTGATTTTCTCATAAGGTGTCATTAAGAACATTTCTTCAATCCATTGCTCTGCTGTCAGTATAATATCAGATTTCTGGAAACCGAATAAACATATTTTCACAAGCGCAAGTTCCATTGAAATCCAATGCCTCAATTGAGGAGTAATCTCTGGATATGGCATTGTGTTGTGTAGTATAACTGATGAACTCTCAAGGCATACAGTGACTCCAGCACTGGCTTGCATTTATCTTCCAGTAGTGTCTCAGTATCTGGCACTCCCAGATTGTTTATTATATTGCAGTCTGGTTGGTGGCATCTTCAGCAATCTGATGAAGAGGAGGTTCTTGCCTGTACCCACTGGTGTGGGAACCAGTGCCACATATACAAGAATTTGTAGTAGTCTAGCTTCAGTCTCCCTTCTCTGAGGTATTTATAATGGTAGAGTTGGAGATCTGTCTATCTGTAATATAGTCTAAGCGTGTGTGTCCACCAGTTCCTTTGTTGAGACCTAGGCGGGCCTGAGTGAACTCCTTCTGTGACAGTTACATAATTCTGAAACCATTATTTAACCCTGAGACCACTCATCTAAACGTTCCCCTGGTTCTGAAATGTGACCTCAGAGGGGATCTTGCTAGAGAGATGGGTTGAGGTCCTAGTACTGTTGTGAGACAGTGCAACATTTGTTGATCTCTCCAGAACTGTTTAGTAGTGAGCACAAACCTGGTGCATGCATCAGGGCCAGACATTATTTTGCCTTCTGATAGTAATTGGCCCATCATGGACACCCTCACACCCCAGACATCTGACCAGGAGCATGCCTTTTTGAAGCTGCTGTGATCGGTTTTTGGTCCTCTGTTTTATTGGGTTCATAGGAGAAATGGCAGAGGAGATGGGAGGCAAAGTATGTTTATAAAGTACACCATGAACCTCCGTAGGAATGAAATCCCCAGATGGAATGAAGAAAAATAAGAAATGAGTTAGAACAGTCAATCAAGCACCAAAAGGGCTGGCAGCGTTGGTTGACTTCAGTCAAAAACTAATAAAAAGTGTTAAATAATACACCATTGGTTATAGATTGCAGTGCTTTTAATTGCGCTGAACAAATCAATGACGAAAGGTAGACATGAGAGCACGTCATTAGTAGAAAAGCAGCATTTGCAGCACTGTGCTGATAATGTACTTTCTTTTTTGTTGGTAGGAAAAACTAAGTACAGGAGAGACCATGTGTGCTTGCCTCTTCGTACTGCGTCTTATCTGCGCAGAATCTGGACCTGCGCGCGTTTCGGAATCATTGATGGCTGCATCCTCAGTCGCTGAACTGGTGTTAGGCTATAGTGATTTACTCACGTTTAAAATAATACTCAAATGGGGATCATTTTGAACACCTTGTCAATGTTCGGGGCTTTTTGCTAGTTGATCTCTTAGCCATTGAAGAGAAAAGCCAACATTTGTTCAGTGTGTAAAGCTGGTTGAAAGTTTGAGTACCATGTTGCTTGCCAATATTTTAATCTAATCATACTTCAGGAGTTCTCTCAAGATTTGACAGCCATTTAAATTTAAAGGTCTTCATGTTGGAAACCCTGTATGTAGTCTGCTCTCGCACCTGGAATAAGGAACATTTTGCCAATGCTCAAGAGAGGATTTTGTTTCTAACCAGGTCTCCAACCTTAGAGACTGTACACATTTGATAATTTTATGGAGGCCTTTTACATGATCATTGTCTTTCATCTTAAAGACCAAAAGATTAATGGCAACATGTGCAATGACTGGTGTACGAAAATAGTTGGACCTTAGTTCTGTTCAGTTAATGCAATTATTACCACCAGCTTGGTTGCTTTCAAATTTTAAAACAAGTTGAAACAATTCAGTTTTTAATTTTTTGCAGTTAGCAGGTGAACTAGTTGTCACTGTAATATAATCAGTATAAGAAACATTGGAAAACATCCCTAAAAATCATCTTTCTAGAAAAAATGACCTGCTCCATTACCTTTCTAATGGTATGAATAAATAGAGTTCAGATCTACCTAAAGTCTTGGAGAAGGTGGAGGACACACCCTGCCTACCAATAATAATTCATGCCTATAATCTCAGGCGAGGCTACCACTACCTGGGAATAATCACTCCTGCTTTGACTGAAGTATTGGACAGTGCAGTTCGATATTTTGCTCATTCTGATTGTTCAAAAGCAGGACTGTCATCTACCACATTTCTCTGCTGGGTTGCTGTGAATGTGTGCTATTCTTCCTTCTTTGGTTCCGACATGAGTAGAATCGGGGAAGATACTATTTTAAAGGGAGCACCTAAAGCATTCTGCCATTACTTCCATGACTGTTTGTTTCCAAGGATTCTGCAAGCTTTTACTGTCCAGGAAATCAGCCAACAATAGAGATTTATTGTTAGGTAGGTAACACCATAAACCACCACATATGTGTCTCCCCCCTAAGTCACCCCGTGCTCAAATGCAAAAAGAACAGATGATGGTCGGAGTGCTGAACAATGTCAAACATTCACCCCCAGTCAGAGATTCAGGCCTAAATCCATTGTTGTTTTGCCCACCATGCCACCCCAGTTTGGACCCAGCCATATGCAAATCTGTCTTGACCTTGCTTCCTATGGGAACAGTCCAGCCCGATCTGCCATGCCAGGTTCTCACTGGACCAGAAACGAGCATCCTGTGAATGGTATCGGGTTATCACCCCTCATCGGCTAGGTTATCTTGAATCCAGCGGCACAGTGAGCCTAGGACCCATGTCTGTGCATACCCGGTGCATCTTAGCATGACAAATGCAAAAGAACAGATGATGGATGGATTGATGATTTAGGCCTAGATCTGTGAATGGGGGTGAATGTTTGACATTGTTCAGGATTCTGTCAATCATCTGTTCTTTTTCCATTTGTCACCTACCTGTACTCAGACCGAAGAAGCCTAAGCCACTGCCTTCTTGTCAAGAATTTTTGTAATATATATTTTATTGTATTTCAGGAGAGGAAAAAAAACAAGTGTATAACGGTCATTTAATCTATCAACATCTGATTTGTGTGAACCATACCTTTGACCAAAATACGGTTTCAGGTTTATTTATGTATTGAAAGATTATAGTTTGGTAGAACAATACAATTTCTGTCAACATTATGTGAATGTATAGCAAGAGGTTAAATATCTTTTAAAGCATTAAGAAGTTGGGGGCATGTCCAAGATGGTGCCTGGACAGGAGTGAAACCTTGTAACTCTGCCATCTGCCCGATAACAGTGTCCGAGATTGGGCCTTCCCTGCGCTGGGGACTGGAGAAGAGGCA
This sequence comes from Pleurodeles waltl, assembly GCF_031143425.1. Taxonomy (NCBI): domain Eukaryota; kingdom Metazoa; phylum Chordata; class Amphibia; order Caudata; family Salamandridae; genus Pleurodeles; species Pleurodeles waltl. The sequence continues at coordinate 1,170,072,454 of NC_090447.1, read as the reverse complement.
TCCAGAGCACCGCTGGCAGGTGGGGGCACATGATAACACTGGAGCCCCGTCTTTGAGGCTTGAACGATGTGCACCGCTGCTCGTCTGACCTCAAAATGGCAGCCGCCTGGAGCTAACTGCAGACACAAGCCTACTTGCTACACGGGGCAGCGCACACTGTAACCCTCAATGCTGGGGACCCCTATCTAAGCTAGATTCAGCACCCTCCCACAGAGTTCCTGACTCCACACAAGAGACACGTTTGGTCCCTGATGATGAGTCCATTTGGTGGAAAACCAGCACAGGGCCCATGCAGCGGTAAATGTCGGTTATCATTGGTGAACGCCAGCGGAACACAGTGCAACACTATCGAATAGTGGTGCGCCCCCCGACCTTCTCCGCTGAGTAACATGGAGAACAGACACAACCAAAAGATACCGTGGCACATGGATGGGCTGATTGGGTCACACGCCTCCTACTGGCAGAGGCTTTGCTGCTGCCCACACTCTTGGTGAACGGTGAGACCCTGGAGGTGAGAGCTGCATGCCTGTGAGTCGAGCGCTCTGGCATAACTGCAACTGAAGAATTGGGCAAACCAGACCTCCTGGTGACATGCTAGGCGGCTGGGTAGATGTTTGTGGAGTGGCTGGGGGGGTGGGGGATTTGCGCTATATCCAGAACACAAGTGGTGGAACATCGATTAGTGACTGACGGAATAACCTTTGCAGAACCTCGGAGACTGGTACGGGCCTACTGCAGTGAGGATCATGGTGGGCCCAAGCACCCATAAGAAAGCACCCTCAATTAGGGATCTGCTTATTAAGCCACCAGGGAAAAAAAGTGGACCAGCATGAGGAGGCCACCCTACCCGGCGCACCCACCTACAGATGGCGACACCACAGGAGCAACTGATGGTGCAGAGTCCGTTACAAATGCCTTTCTGGAGACCCTCTTTGGAGCTGTACACGCCGATATCGCATAACTTAAACAGGACATCATGGAGGATATCAAGGGACTGGGGAAAGAAATGAATGAACTGATGGATCGGGTGTCCGGCCTTGAACAAACCAGTAATACGCAGGGAGAAGAATTGGATGCACCGAGAAATACTGGATTTGCAAGACAAAAATGCAGAACTGCGATACCAGGTGGAAGATCTTGAAAATAGATCCAGGAAGGCCAACATTAGAATCAAGGGAGTATACTGCAAGCAGCCGGAGGGTACCTGGCGGACTATGTCCGCAAACTCTCATTGTATTGTGCAGAGCTTGCTCTCATAGAGGTTGTCATGAAGAGAACCCATAGGGCCGGGAGACCTGCTGCATCCCCTGGGCAACCTCAAGACATTTTAACTTGCCTCCACTATTACCGACATAGAGGTGTGGAATAAAAAAAAAAAAACTCTACTTATCCATGGGACAGGTTGCTTCTTAATTCTACTTGTCTGGTTAAAAAAAAATCTACTTGTCCCTTTGGTGTCAAGTAGTGCGGCAACAAATTATGGCAGCAATCTCATTATGTAAGAGCACTAATAATACCCTCTCTGATTATGCCAGGGTTACTACTATAGTAGGGCTTGAATATTTGCATTTTTAATCCCTGATAAAGCTATTTCCTTATTTTTCTACCCTTTCGCAGATCTACATACTGGGGCTGGAGGAAACAGTAAGCAATAGTTCCAGGGCTGGGAATGCCTTTGAGTCTGAAAACCTACCAACTTGCATGTTTTAAGGATTTTCACCAACTCTTACCTAATCTTTAACCATAATGAGAGTGTTTGAAAATGTACTCCTAATAAGGGCAGAAGTAGAAGTTCTTCCAGGGTTGGGAGAAAAGTGGTTGGAGGGAAAGTGAACTTGTAAATGCTCAATAGATTTTCACATGAGCAGATCTACACATGGAAATTTGCTCGTGTTTAAAATACAGTTTACAAATATTTTCTAGGAGAAACATTTCCCGGTCTACTTCTGTAAGTTTTTGCAAACTCATGAAAGCCACTAATTCAAAGACATATACCATGAGTGCACTTTTATGACTTTTTTTTAAAGAATTGGGTCCCTAATTAGGTCTGATGTTAACAAGAACATTTTGTTTTTATTAAACTTCTATTTCTCAATCTATCGGCTGGCTTTACTGTGAGTGATCACATTCTGCTCTTCCACAATGAGCATATTGGCACACAAAGTAGTTTTGTTCGGTGCCAGGAACCACTGTGGCAATTGGTGGCATAGCAAAACTGGAGGTGGCCCCCTGCAAAGAACATGGAGGGACCCCCTGGAGGGTTGCTGCAGGGCCTTTGTTATGCTACTGGTGGCAATGTGTGCTTTGTGTGACCAAAAACTGCCCCCCACCCCTTTTTGCCAGTGTTTTGCACGATGGTTAAGGGCCTGGAAGCTCCTACAACAATAAAGTGTTACAAAAGCCATGTCAAAACAAGACACACGTTGAGGAAACCAAAAGACTCACAAAACATGTCAGATTGGTTTGCTTTGCCAGTGCTTGTTTATTTTCATGCTTCCCATAATATTGTTGAAAATGGTTACAGTGACTTTCCATTAGTATTTTTTATTTTTTTGGGACATGCTAGCATGCATTATCACATTTTACTAAATGACGTTTCAAAGTAATAGCACCTAAAATTTTATAGTAGAAAAACCTTTTTTTCCTACTTGCATTTTCTTCTGAACATTTTATTTTGAAAGCAAAGAATCATCACTCTTGCTTTCAAGCTTCTGCAAACATTTGGATCTAATCAGTGAGCATACTAGGAGCATTATACATAGCCTCATATTGTTAAACTTTTCAAACGTGTACACTGTTTTTTTTTTTTTTGTTTTTTTTTGGAACCACTGTAGTGCATTGTGACATTAAAATGTTTATTTGCAGCAGCGCTCACCCTAATAACAAAGCCTTTTGATTCATGAACCATAAACACAAGTTCGAACAGCATTAACATATGGACACACATATCACCTCCACTGCAGACGGTTCCCTTCTCTGTAAACTGTCAGCCAAAGAGTTTCTGCTGCAGGGGGTTAGGCATACTTGTCCCAAGGACAAAATAAATATGAAAACCTGTTGCCCTTGACCCTAAACAATATGTCCCAGGCGTCGGGTGATAGGAATTCTACATCTCTGTGACAAAAAGAAACCATCATGGCAGCAGTGAAGGACCCCAACCACATAGACTTTGAGGGCAACAAGGTCTGGTTATATCAAGATCTATCACCTATAACTCTGCAGCGTCACTGCCAATTACGACCCAAAACAGAATTTCTACAAAAAACAGGATGTGCGCTACCGCTGGGGTCTCCCTTTCCACCTCACATTAGTCTGGAATGATGAGACACGCAGCATGCACACCTTGGAAGAGGTGCAGGCAATATTACCCATCACCAATCGACAGAATTATGATGCGTTACATTCGTTGAAGCCGAACTCCTCACGCTCGTCGACATCCCTCAGATGCTCGGCGAGAAAGAAGGTGAAAATGGTCGAGCCAACTGAAATTGAAAGGGCAGCCCTTCTTCGTCACCTGAATCCCCGGGATCAGGCTTCCAGCCTAGAAAACGACTGAGAAAGGATTGCCTGACCATCATGGCACAGAAGACCCCAACGCTGGACCAACCTACCACCTTCCAGGTTCCAAGTAAAGACAGATCATCTGGGCCCATCTCCAATGTTCGAGAAGGACATATACTGACATCAGGGATTCTCACCCCATGGAGGGGACGCCAGCTCTGATTGTGATGCCTCAACCTGTTGGTTTGACGCGGTGCTGGGAAAGACCACATTGGTTCTACTCTTTCTCTTTTTGGCAATCTATGCTATCTCTTTTCTCCCCTTTTCCTACCTATTATGTATAGCAAGAATTAGTTGGTGTACTATATCTATCAAAGAGATATTGGTTGGTTATTTCCGGACAGTCCGTGGTCGACTTCACAAGCATACATTTCCACATCGATTCTCCAATGACACACATTATCTGTTATAATATCTGGGGGCTTAATGCGCCCGCAAATTGGTTAACATTTCTATCCATGATGCACGACTCCAAATGTGATATTAGTCTGGTACAGGAAACTCACCTCATACAATCAGATTGGAAACGTTTAAGGTTGAGGTGGTATGATTGACAATACTTTTCCTCTGGCATAGGGAAAAAGGCTGGAGTAGCCATTCTTTTGGTCTCCCACTTCCCGGGCAAAGTAGTTCAGACACAGGCTGATATCCCTAGCAGGCTCCTGCACTCCGCATCACACCTTCACACTTGCTCCCAGGAAACTTTTTATCTAGAAGCCTTGGGTAGGGTGATGGCCACTTCAGATAAGGATGGATTAATTGGAGGGGATTTCAATTTAGTACTAGATACGGGATTGGACAGATCTGCACAGCGAGTGGGACAGATGGGGGCAATTCCATGCAGCGTTTTTGAACAATTGACAAACGATAGGCTCTCTGGTGCAGTCGCCATCCCACAGAGAGCGACTACATTTTCTATTTGGCAGCCCACCAGACGTATGCGCGAATAGGTCTCTATCTAGCCACACCGCACATTTTGCAATCCACCCCTCATGTAGATATAGGAACTGCAGCACTCTGTCCATACTCCTCTCCACACCACCATATTTCTCCCAGGCCTAGCCCCTCAGCAACGCTCTAATCATCAACTCCTTACTAGTGAAACATATCGAAGAATTGTTGGGCACCATCCCTGAATTTTTGGGACACAATGGCCTCCTGGACACACCCATTGTAATGCTTTGGGACATACTAAAATCTGTTGTTCGTGGCCATCTGATTGCCCTGGTGACTCTCCTTAATAGAATATGGAAGGATAAAAGGGCCACGCTTGAGGGACAGGTAAAGGAGCCAGAAATGGACCACAAATGGACAGGGTCTCATAGGATAGGCTGACAAATAAACATAGCTCGAAAGCAACTTTGACGCTGGACATGGACAGATCTGCATACGTTTTGTGGGAGCAATAAAGCCGGGCAACTCCTTGTGCACTGCGAGTAGGCCCAAGCAGTCTGACAGCAGATAGTGGCACTGGAGGGATCCCAGGGTGAGCACCTAGACCAGTATGAATAAATCGCCAACTCCTTAGAGCAGCTCTGCTCTGCTGACTCCTTAACAGAAGGAGATTTTGTATCATACTTATCACGCTCACCGCTAGAGCATTTACCCACATCAGACACTTTGCGTTTAGATCAGGACATCAGTGTGAGTGAAATACTATCTGTGATCTCCCGTTTATAATCCAATGAGACTTCCAGGCATGATGGTTATACCTCAGAATTTTATAAACTATTTGGTAACCACTTAGCCCCTATACTCACTCCCCTATATATCTCCTTCAGCACCACGGGCTCCCTTACAGAATCCATTAAACTTGCCATTATCACAGTTTTGTCCAAACCAGGTAAGGCCCCACTACACTGCTCCTCTTATCGACCGATTTCTTTAATAAATGTGGATGCCAAGATATTCACCTCTGTCCTGGTGAATCGATTAGCCCCCTATATGCAGGGCATTGTCGATCAAGATCAAGCCATTTTTATCCCGGAGTGCAACTGTGGTTATAATACAAAATGCATATGCAACCTGCTGGATAAGACTCAACGATCCCCGTATCAGTTGACACCAAAAAAGCATTTGATTGGGTGCCTTGGTCCTACTTGTTTGCAGTGCTGCGGAAGGTAGGCATGGGTGGGCGGTTCATCAGATGGATACAGTGCAGTTACAGTGGTCCTAAGGCGGTGGTCTGGGTAAACTGTCTAACATCTTTCCCCTTTCAGGTCGTTTGGGGCACCAGACAAGGCTGACCATTATCTCCACTACTTTTTGCACAGTACATGGAGCCCTTTGCTGAGCGTATTAGTCGAACCCCCATAATAACTGGCATCCACATGGGGGATGAGAACACAAGGTAGCACTTCATGCAGACGATGTTGTAGTGACCCTGACGCATCCCCTCTTGTCTTTCCCACACTGATAGAAGAGTTGGAGGCTTTCGGAAAGACTTCTGGGTTTAAGGTGAACTTACAAAAAGCTCAGATTCTAAACCTAACGGTCCTGGTGACAAACCAAGTCATTCTACAACGCAGCTTCCCCTTCACCTGGGGGACACCGGAAGTGATGCATTTGGGATTCTGCATCTATTCCACCAGTATCTAACTATAGCACCTTACTGTCAAGAGTGCGTGCGGACCTTCACTCCTGGAGGGCCTATGCGCTCTCCTGGCTGGGCCGCAATGCAGCAGTTAAGATGACCTTGTTAACTAGAATCTTATACGTGATGCAGACATTGCCTCTACCACTTCTCCCCACATGCTGACTAAGCTACAACGCCAAATAGAGGACTAAATTTGGGAAGGGAAAAATGCATGCATAGCCAAGAAGGGTTGGTTGGCTTGGTGGATCCCTCATCTTACACATTACTGTCAGGCCGTTCAACTGAGATACTTAGTAGAGTGGACCAGAGCCCTCACAGAAAAACACTATTGCTTCATAGATCAGGCTGTCGCAGGCATACACATATGGAAGATACTGTGGCTACCTAAGCACCATAGACCACCACAAGTTTATATCTCCCCCATTTTAAGAGCCACAGTGGGATTCTAGGACAAAGTACAAACGAGTAGGAATCTCCACCAGAATCGCCCCCCTCACTCTAAACATAGATAATCCTGACGAGCCTCCCCCGCCCCCCCCCCCCCACACACACACACACACACACACACACACACACATATCAGGTTCCCAATTATGTGTTGTGGCAGCAGGCCAACTGTAAGAGGATTGGTGACTTGTTTGATGAATCCGGTCTTCTGACCTTCACTCAGATCCAACAATAATATGGTGTCCCTGAAAACACCCGATGACCGCATCTGGCCATATGCCATTGGGTTACTCAGCCTTCCATTAAGCCACACGCGAGCCAACCCCATTTGACTTTGAGAAATGGCTACTGACTAGAGGTTCCGACAAACGCCTACTCTCAGACATCTGTGTGTTTCGTAGCACTATACAAGTCCCACCTGCATCCTCAGAACAGCGATGTTGGGAGAAGGAATGCGAACGTTCCTTCACAGGTAGGGAGTGGACAGATATCCTCAAACGGGCTAACTCATCGGCACGAAGCACCTCAGGTAAAGAGACGCTGCTTAAGGTGGTACACTATTGTTACTATACACTGGCACGAGTGGCCCAGTGGAAGAGGGATGGAGATGCTCACTGCTGGCGGGGATGCACCCAGGACCCCTGACATATCTCCTTTGGAGTTTCGGACATCTCCACCTCTACTGGTCTGATGTTTTAGATGCCATTGACAAAATATGTAACATAACGATGTCTAGGTTTCCGAGCTATCTTCTTCAAGGCCTTCTGGATTTTTTAAACTACCCCTTGAAATTGCTACAGGGACAGGCCATCACACTGGCCATATGTGCAGCTATGCAAATTTTGTTAACACAATGGGGCACCGACTCTATACCCACACACTTAGATTGGCTATATAGACTTTGGGACTTAATAGGCACGGAGAAGCTGACGGCCACAGTTGAGCAGAGATTGCCCCTATTTGATAAAACGTGGGGTCCTTGTTTGTCCTACCTCTCTCAAAAGTTTGTGGCCCTCACCTGCCCTGATTATTTACGGGTTTCTCCTCCTCACACCCACCGGCTCAGTACTAGCCTAAATTCATATACTGCAGAGGAGGACTCTGGCTGGATCTACATCACGCTTTACATTCCAGCTTCATTGCATTAAACACCTACTCAGAAGAGTAGGTACACGTCCCTCTTAATGTCTCTTTCATTATCTACATTCCTCCTCTTTATTGTTCCTCACCAGCCAGAGATTGTAGGTGAGAGATGTTTATTGTTTCATATTTACTGTAAAATTGATACAAATATTTAAACCTAAAAACATTAAGAGGTTGGTAACAAATATTTGTAAGCAGCCGACAAAGTGGTAACATTACAAGTGAAAAACATTGGAATTATGTACCAATGTCTCTGGTTAGAGAGATCCAGAAAAGTGATCAATAAGTTCCTGGGAACTTGAACTACGCAGTTGCAAATATATAGTTTCTGAGTATTTACATATATCTTGGATGTAGCATTATTAGCCAATGGCTGGCTACCACTCTGGTTAGGTTAATATCTAATTACTATTAGAACCTTGGAATGTTGGGGGCTCTGTTGCAGACAATGGAGTGCTCTGGGCGTTTCGTGAGGAATTTGTTTTATTTGATAGAACATTCTGCCCTCTAGTGGCAGAATGTTCTAATAGCCTTAGAATCCGCCGTAGCGGGCTCTACCGGCCATAAAAAGCCCTTTCCCTTGTTAAATGCGGGAGCGGGCCTTTAATGGGCGGTAGAGCCCACTACGGTGGGTTCAAAGGGCTATACTAGACATGTGAACTGTCAAGTTTTCTTAAAGTGTCGGTGTAAGGTGTCTATTGAGTAGTCCTGAATGGTTAGCAAGGGCACTGAAACTGGTACTACTGCTCAGCTGTGGCCATCACTGTTTTCAATTATGGCAACATCATGTTAAGCTTTTACTGAATTTCACCAGTAGGTGCATATGAGGAGGTGAAGAAGTATAATATAGGATGGATAAAATCAGAGGAGAGGAAAATGGTGGTAGTTCACAATCAGTTGAGTTAAAGGGGCTAGAAATAAAGTAGGTAGAGGATGGAAAGAACAATAAAGTACAGCTACCTATCTACCAAGCCCCACACAGGAGTAACCATTCTGATGCTTAGCAGCACTGTAAACCCTGTTCAATTTGGCCACTGAGATTGTGGTTAATGACACTCTGAAGTAGCTTTTTCAATGCTGTGAGGCTCATAAGAATCACTAATGTCCCAATATTTATCACAAATGTCGATGTGCAAACTTCCTAATCAGATTATGCATCTGGTTTCAACAGCCTTTTATTATCCAGCTGCATGAGGTGGGAACATCTGGAGTGGATGCTCTGTTAGATCCATAGCCACCTTGATTACTGTGTGCCTTCCATTTTCCACTGATCCCCAGTCTGCCCTCACACATTTCAAGGCGGAGATGAAGCTCACTGTAATTGTCTTCTTTTGTACAAGTTCTACTGCTTCACTTATTAACAATGTCTGTAGAGTGGATCCTGACAGCCTACCCTGGCCTTTTCTGGAGTTGATGCTATCATCTAGGAGAAACAGTGTACCTTTATTGTAGATAGCAGACAAACCCACTTCTATTGCAGCCTCTATGGGAGAAACTGCCTGGGATAGCTCTCTAAAATTTTCTAGATTGTCTATTTGTAGGGGTAACAGAGGTAGTTTAGAACGCATTTTTTCTACAGTCCTCAGTGCTTCATCCATATTGACTGTTTGCTGTCTGTGCATCTTCCATGGCTCAGTTTTTGTTTTTTTTTAATAGAAGAATCACATAGCTTTAGTATATCCTCATTTAATAAGGTCTTGGACAAGGAAAAGAAAGGAGGAGATATTGCAGGATAACTTGCCAGTAATATTCATTACTCAGCAGCTCCTTTCCTCATCTGAATCCTTGCAGCCAAATGACTGAATCTCAGTCCACTAAACAGTGAGTTTCTTCTCATCTCACATTCACATTCAGCTTTAGCTGACTCATATAGCATTATTGATAGCAAAACTGCCATCAACTGCACAAACTCTCTGGGCATTATCCTGGATAAATACTTAACCTCCAAACTCACATGACTAAGAAAGCATTTTTCCAACTACCACTTCTATGAGGAATTATCCAGTTCCTCCGAGAACAAGACATTAAGGCACTTGTCCAATTTCATTTCCTCTCTACAATTGATTAAGGAACCTCTTTTGACTGGTCTTTCTAGAGTACACCTTACTCATCAGAAGGCAGTACTGCATGCAGTGGTATGCTTTCAGTGATACCAAAAAAAAAAAACACATCGCTAATAACATTTCAGTGGTTTCCTGAAGAAGTGAGAGTACTTTACTTTATCACCTGTGTGTTTCTGCATACACCTATCCGCATTTGATGCTTGTCTTGCAAGTTGAAAATATCTTGGGGTCATGGGTTTACCTGGTGCAGAATCACCTTTCTTAGAATCTTCAGCTATTAAAAAAAAAAATGAATGTTCAGTGGCCTGATACTTCTCAACTAGTGCAACCAAAATTTGAAACTTTCACTCTTCCACTTTACGCACCACCACCTCTCTGATTACTTCCTAAACTGAGCTTAAATCTCTTTTTCCATAGACAAGTTCTAAGTTGACTCCATTTTTTATTGCGTCTGTACCCCCCTGACTTTAATGTGTCTCCTCTCAGTTTGCTCCCATTCTTTTCCTGCTGCAAGTCTTCTACCTGCCTATTTTTCTAATCCCTTGCATCCTTTTAATTTGATAATGACTCCTTTAGCTAACTCTCCCATGTTTTAATCTCTCCCCTTCGAGCACGTCCTAATCTCCACTCAGCTCTCTAAATATTGCAGATGTACACGATTAACCTGTGTATATAGATTATAATATGTTTTCTTGTTATATATGGATCCCTCTGAATTTTTCTATTTATTGTCCAACTTTTTTTTTAACTCCCTCCCCCAAAGTATATTACATAAATTGTTTTTTTTCTTTTTAAGGATTGCTCCTGCAGTGCTACGTCAAGCATCCTATGGAACCATTAAAATTGGTACATATCAGAGTTTGAAGCGACTGTTTGTTGATCGGCCGGAAGGTGAGCGTCTCTTTTGTTCACATTGTTTTCAAACTTCACTGAAGAAACTGTGCAGTCATTTTTTCAAAAACCATAAAACACACAGCCATTTGTACTACAATTTCTCAGACTCTTACACGGCATGTGCACCCTGAGTCATGCTCAGAGCGACACACAGTGCAGTGGCCTTTTTTCAGACATCAAGCATGTTCAGGATTGAAGAAGGTGATTGGAGAGAAGCACTGCACTTTTCATATCCGATTTTGTATTGCTACCCCAGGCACAGCTTTGCAGATAATACCTATTCCTTGCATTTTGAGTGACGTTGATAGAAGGGTGTTTGTTACCTGACTTTATAACATCCTCAAGTTGTAGAAAAAAAGATACCTCAATATTTTAATGTAACTGTCTTTTTTTTTTTTACACTGGGGCTGATTAACGATCAATTAGTAATAAGTAGCCCTCACTGTATTTATGAATTACTTGTACCCAAGAAAAAATCGATTGCTTTAAAAAAACAAAAATCCTCTAGTTGCCTTTGCTGTTAACCAGTCGGATTTAATCTCAATCCCATCAATTAGGAAGACTGGATATAGGTCCATTACCCTAGTGATTCAGTCTCATTCAGTGAAAATGTTTCTTACTGATCAAATTGTCTTTTAAAAATTTCAACTACAGTTTACAGGGATGTCTCAGCAAATGAAGCAACTCCTTAAAGGACATCTTCTGCTCCTGGACCCTCACTTCAGTCCATGTTGTGTGACTGGATGCTTTAGAGAACACAAGCACTATAATTGGTGATAGTGGTCAATTCTAGTGACCACTGTCTAATGGCCACTGCCTCGGTTTCATATAGCAAGAATGTGCCACTTCATTTTACTGAAACCTTGTCACTATGTTGGACACATTACTATATGTATTACTTAAGGAGTGACTGTCCAGAAAACATGTCTGGCCCACTGTAGATGCAACAGCCTCTCTCTAGGAATTACACACTGGAAACCAACCAGAAGATGATCTCTGTATCCACATGGACTCCTTTAGGAACAATAAAAGGGCATGTCGTTCAGGTGAATAAAAGACTTACTGAAATGAAAGATTGGTTTATTGCTCAACTACCCTAGAAAGCTTTCAGATTATTCAGTCTATACTGATCTTGTACTGCCCTCTGCCCAGATCCATCCAATGGTTGGAGACCAGTGAAGGCTTCAAAGTTCGTAGTTGTATTTAAAAGTTCAAAAACGACCATTGCTAATAAGAAAGTAGAATACCAAATTTCCTTGGTGTCACCTGAGAGTCTGCAGGGATATGAAACCTTTTTCCTACACTGTAGGGTGATATTGAATATATTAACTGACTAGTAAAACAGATTTAACATGCATATTTTAATGTTGATGTATTTCCTGAAAGAACAACAAATGTGTTTACTGACCTGATTGTGATGATGAGAATCAGAAAATTCCTAGGTCTCGGTTGACAAACAGGAACTGTCTCCACTTCCTAAAATATTTTGTCCTGACTCAACACTATAACAAAAGTCATTCTTATCCCTGCTTACTACTTATTAACAAGTAGTAGGTCTTCAATGCCACAAATGATTTTTATAGGGCACGATAATAGACCAGCTTCTATTTAGGTGTGACAGCCAAGAGGTAAAGTTTTTCCCTAACAGAAGAGAAATGGCTCTTTTGGCCATGATGGAATATTATGTTATCCATTACAATCAAATGTGAGCATTCACTCTTTGTCTTTTTGGTTTGTGGGCAGCTTTCAGCACTATGAAACTTTGTCACAAGCTGACACAATGGGAAACAATAGCCTGGATTTCAGAGTGGTTTCAACTTCTTTACAACAGAAGAACAACTTTGGATTAAGGTAGAAACCTACTTGTCATCTACCCCTTGCTATTTGGCATTCATAAGACTCCTTGCTTTGTCCACTGTAGTGTGAGAACCTCCTAAGACGCATGACACTGTTTTGATCCAGAGGTCCTAAATTCCACTCACATGTTGACCTGCAGATCTGTTTGTGTGTTTCTGAGCCTATGAAGGGATTTTAATGGCATCAGAGCGACTTGAGGCAGTGAGTAATTAAAATAAGTTTAGCCGATTTGCGCTCATTGTAGTTCATCCAGTTTCTGTTGATTGGCCTTTTACACTTCATTACGTTATCATCCACGGAACTGTTACCACCAACATTTTTTAGCCTTGATACCAACTATGCCCCAAAAAAAGTGTACAGCTTGGGTGTCCTCCTTCATGATGAGCAGAACATGGATGCTTGGATTGGGTCAGTAGTTCAGGCTTTGTTTTAGTGTTTGCACCAAATGATAGCATCTCTTCCCGTCATTGAGGTTTAGCGTAAAGTGGTTGGTGAAATAGGGGGCAGTCCTATAATTCTTTGTTTAACCCTGCCAGCTAGCCTGGTGAATGGTATAGTTACAATAAAAAAAATGAAACTACTCGCCTGATTCTGGTCTTAAAAAAAGGTGAGTGAAATTAACACTGACTGGCTGTCGCCAAGGATTCATATTCAAGTCTCTCTGCTTAGCCTGTAGTTATCTTCGCAGTGCTAAACCTTTGCTAATCCTGTATTGGAACAGCCATAACCATGCATTTCTGTCCAGGGTATCCAGTCCAGTGATTAAGGAGCCTTGATCAAACAAGAATCCATCTAAAAAAAAACCAAATAATTCTTTGTTGCTGTTTACATAAACATAACATATCATAAGGTGTTTGCATGCAAACTCACAGAGAAGTATTGACAAATATATTGAAGTCTTGATATTACCCAACCTAGCATGTTGGCTACAAAATATATTTGCATAAAGTGACCACATCATAGGTAGCATCTTAAATATTGGGAACCTGATTGACTTAATCATCTGTTATCTGCACAGTAGTCTTCCCATCCAGCCCATAACCTGATGCTTTTGGATGAAATCTTCCCCCTTGTATATCAGAATCCGATGTATAGTCTGTATGTCCATACTACACCTCCCCTCTTAAACCAGGTAGTGTTGGCTTCCTCCAGTTCTATGCAATGTCTTTTTTTTTTCCCCAGCATTAACCCTAATCTCAGAGGAATCTTCTCAGCAATCAGGGAGCCCTGGTTTCCTAGTATATTTAACAGAGCTATCTTTGGGTTACATTCCATTGGCCCTTCAAGTATGGCATGGAAAATGTTAAAGATCCCCTTCCAGACGGTCCTGAGGACTGGGCAGGCCCAGACCGTGTAGAGAATATCGGACTTCAGCCCAGCATCTCAAGCAATCTGAAATCACCACAATCTTTTTGGGGTTGCCTTTGTCCGTCCCCCAATTTTCTCTGAGTTATTCAAAAGTATTGGGTGAGTTAATGATCACAGTTCTGTATAGGCAGGGTATTCTCTCTAGTGGGGTGTGTGGTGGCGTGGTCAATTTAGCTTAGAGGGGATTGAACTGAGGGACGTCTACAGGAATTGTTAGACATGACCAATTACATGCTGCAGTTGGAAATACCTATAGAACTGAGCTTGAAGTAGCCCAAATTCCTCTTAGATATGCAAGAAGGATTTTAATGTACCATCTGCTGCCACTTCTCCCAGGACTGAGATTTCCAAACAGCCCCACTCCATGAAGCCCTCAAGGGCAGTCACAGCAGTACCCAGCCACATACGAGTTTGTTCTGTCCGTTCTCTAGTCCACCAATTTGTTTCTTGGAGGCCTTTCATGTTTCTGTAACTACCTTTTGTTGCTGAGGGAGCTCTATACAGAAGCTTTCCTCCATACAGATAAGGAATGGGGAGCTCTCTCCAGTCACCCATGGTTTGGATACATAAGCTGTATCTGATACTTTTCCTAAATGGGTGGAATAAATCCAAATGTTCACGGTCAAGTGTGTAACCCTATAGTAAGACATGGATGGGATCTATTGTTGCTAAGTCACCATCATGTGTTGATTTGCAGTATTTAACGAACGAGACCTGGGGGGCAACCCTTTTTCCATAAAATTGATCTTAGTAATGGCATCAGAGTGTGCATATAGGAGCGAGGAAGGTTGAATGGATAGTTTTGCAGTGTATATAGGATTTTAGGAAGGATGATCATATTCACCAATGCAATCCCCCTCATCATAGATAGAGGAAGAGACATCCAGGTTTGAGTGGCCCTGTGAACCCTGTCTATCATTGGGGTAATGTTATCATTTCTAGTCACCTCTACTGCGTGGGTGAGGTGACTCCTATAGTATCTAATAGAGTCTGTGCTTGTCCACATCCCATTGTCCTTCAGCAAGGCTCCATATCGCTCAACCGGACATGAGGGGTAAAGTCTCCACTGGTACCAGTTGACCTTCAGTCCTGAGTATTGGCCAAATATCTCCAGTACCTTTGTGGCCGCAGGGCCTGAGGTCACTAGTTTCAGGAGCTCGTCGGTATATTGGGATATTTTGTCCTCAAGGTTTTCTGATCTTGGAAACCCAATGACCCTCTCAGAATGCTTGATCTTTCTGTCTAAAGCCACAATTGTGATTGCAAATAATTGTGGGTAGAGGGGCCATCCGTGTTCTTGTGTGGGGAGGAGGTAGGGGACACCTGACCTATCACATGTACAAACCGGTGAATTGATTTCACCTCCTGCTATTGTTAATTCAGTTTTCACTTTCATTAGGATGGATCTAAGTTTGGACAGAAAATTCTTGGATAATGAGGGTGGTGATCAGATTGAACAGGATGCCTGTCACAGTAATGTACCTCCCACCTGTGTTTTTTTCCATGTGTGCATCACTAGGAACAGGAGGTGTTTGTGTGTTAGTATCAACACCTATCAGGACATCGACTCCAATCAGGAGCAAAGTAGTGTGAAAACGTTATATCTGTAAAGGCAACATTAAATCTGTAATAAAAGTATCCCATCCCTGTATTCTTTGGCGGAGATAAGGACTGTTTCTTTTTAACCTTATTTTGTAGCCCATTTAAGTTCCAGAGGACACACCTCCCCAAGACTAGTCATCGCATTACAGAGAGCTTTCCACCATGGAAATCTGGCATCTGTCACCTTCACTGTCAGTTGCAGTTTCAAGGTGGTCCCCGTTATGGATGATGGAGGATTTCATGGACTTGGCTCAGAGCTGTTAAGAAGAATGTTCGCCTAATTGGCTGGCCTGGCCACAACCCCCAAGAATCGCTTTTTAAGTGTCACCCCGTCTTACATCAGAATACTTCTACATATCAAAAATATCAGAAGGTTCTGCAAGCTTACCTGTTTAAGTAGCCCCTGACGCTGTGTTTTCTGCTTGGTTCTTGCTCATGTGCTTTGGCAGGACTATTTTGTGTATCTCTTAAACTGTCCTGTTTCTTCTTGTGTGGCCACAGCCCAACATTAAAAAATATTGTTGATTATAAGTGCAGAATTGGATTTCATGTACACAAGCTGTTAAAATGAATTGAGATCAGGAAGGTGCACAAGTGCTTCTGAATAGTTTGTGTTTTTCATCGTGGTCTGTCTGATTTATTGTCTCTGGATATCTGGATGAAGTAACAGTACACTTCTGCTTCCAACACCTGGCTACTTCTCCAATCAGTTGTTGACTGTAGCTTTGCCTTTGATCCCGTACAGTGCTTTACCTAACCTTGTGGCTAGGTTCACGCTGTACAAATGCTGCATGCATAGCATGGCATTTCAAGAAGTTCCTAATAAATGGAAAGAAAGGGAAATGGGATACTGTATCAAAGAATGTGTTCCCCTGATTCAGACTGAAATTAGTACAGTAAAGGCCTCCCATGCAGTTTGAGGTGAATATAGTTGATGCTCTCCGATCATGGAACCATTTAATCTTTATCAGCTGGAGGACGTCTACTCTTCTTGCTTAACTTATTGATTTCCAAATGCTTACGGCGTTTGTGTGCCAGAACCGTTGTTGAGAGTGTAGGATAGGCATAAACGTGTATGCTTTTTGGTAGTATCTCCCTGATCTGTAAAGGTTCTTAGTGTAGTCGAGCCTCAGACTTGCAATCAGTTATAGTACTTGCCTATTTCAGATGATACGTTTGAGAAAATGTAACGGGATGAAAGGACAAATTACACAACATTATTTAGTTGAAAACAGTTGTTGGGCAAAAAACCCTGATTGTATTATGGAAAAATTAACCTTTTATGTGAGACCATTTCAATGAAGTGTTTGTGCACTGGTAGCTGGTGGACTTCGAAAGTTGTGGGATATAAACACATTACTCAAATTGAGCAGAGAAAGCAAAGTGAATAAGCATAATTACATCTACGACGATTTGGGAGAGTCTCCTCCTCACCCCTCACCCAATTATCCTGAAGAAAAATGAAGGAACAAAATAGTGGCGATTTGTGTATTTTATAATTTTCATATAAATTGGATACCAAGACCAGGGACACTGAAGTGGTACTAATGGAATATTCTCATAGTCTTTTTCTGTGCCAGGCAAGCCTTAATCATTCCCTTACTTTTAGAATTCGCTATCTCCAAGAAATATTTGATCAAAATAGTGGCATCAAAATGGGTTATTTAACATGATGTCCAAGGTCACATGACCTATCATTTTTTAAATTGTCTATTCTATTGCATGTACAATTAGTATTTCTTTTTTACTTTTACATCATTTTTCTTTCCTGCCCAGTAGAAACAGATTTTTGTCACATGATTGGATTTAGCAGGGTGAAAAAATCAAAAGTTAAGAGGATCTTACAGTCACAAGTTATAGAAAACGGAGCTAAATAAATTCCACAGGCTCACCCTGTAATGCTACTGCTCCTTTACATAAGGTTAACAGTATCAGTTGGACAGATAATGCCATCATTCTCAGGGAACTAAAACGGTGATAATATAATTAAAGCTTAGTCAATTACGATAATAAAGTGCCTGCACAGAAGCCATGAAATAACAACCATGGCAGGAAGTGCCCTCTGCTACCATAGAAGAAAAATCTGCAATACATTTCCCAAACTCTGCATGATTTATCACTCAAATCTGCTTTAAATATCTTAAAAAATATATAGTCGTGTTTCAAACATCCAGTCAGTTTCTGAAAATGCAGAACCTTTTCCATGAAATACAAAATGTTTAGTTTGGTTAAATAAGCTTGATTTTCCCCAAACAGCAGTTTGTCATCTTTATGGAAAAACTCAAGTATTTTATTACAAAGAGCCAGATTTTCATTTTGGTAAATTCATTTTTGGTCTCCTAAAATAAGCTTGTTGTTTTCACCAAGTACTTCTCTATAAAACTTTCACACATAGGCAGAGTCTATATTTCATGAATTATCGTCAAATACCATAATGTAAATCATTAAGAAACTATGTTTACATCTGGTATGTCAGAGATAGCCAGGGCTATGTAAAGAATATCTGCAACTGACATAGGTTGTCATGACTGATTGTTTCCACTTGCCCCACCAAGGTTCTTCCTTGTTAGCAAAGGAAGGAGGAATCGAGGAAGGAACTTACCTTAGTGAGGCCTAGTGCCTGCTGATAGCATGAGTCCTGGCCCTCTGTTTTCTTAATAACTCCCTTTAGCAGAAACTAAAGTGGTTAAATTGGAACCAGCTTGCATGCCATAAGGGGCCAGCTTCCACTCCAGTTTGTGCATTAAAGGTGTGCATGCAGCTGTACTGTGTAAACACATTGTACGTCAAAAATATATTTTACAAGAACTTTGAGAGGGATTTGGGGCCTGTCTAATTGTATTTATATAGCACTTACTACCCTCTGATGAGGTGTCCAAGCGCTTTTCAGCAAGTAGCACTCTACTCCGGAACCCAAAAGGATTAGTGGTAGATTAGTATGGGGAAATATGAGTATAGTATTAGTATAGGGAGGTATGTGTTAATTTGAGCGGAGGACATGCAAGTCTGTTAGTTGGATTGAAATAGAATAATGGAGGGATAGAAGAGGGAAGAATCCAGAAAGTGTTAATAGGGAGATCACAGTAGTAAGATGAGGTTTTGGAAGAGTAAAGGAGAGGTGGAGGAGGGAAGAGTCTGTAGAAAGGGATTAGGGAGATCAAAGTAGTACAATTTAGTTTCGGGATGAGCCAAAGGAAAGATACATGAGGGAGAATTTAGTGGGATTGTTTGGGAGATCATAATAGTAAACTGAGGGTTGGGTTGAGCCAGGAGGGGTAGACGAGGGAAGAATGTAGCAAGTGTTATTTTGGAGATTATAGTAGCGGAATGAGCTTTGGAATGAGTCAGAGTGGAGCTAGAGGATAGATTGATAGAGGTATAGGGTGAGACAGAGTAATGCATTGGAGAGTGATTTTTTTTTTTTACCTCTTTTATTACCCCTTTTTTTTTTTCTCTTGTACAGTAGGAGAGTAATAGTTGCTGAAATCATGAAATGGAGACAATTTTACAAAAATAGTGTGACAATATTGACGTGCTGTGTTTCATTTTATGTCGGACTTGCATATAGATTAATTCAGTATTTCTTTTTTGTGAGACAGATGAAACACTTATATTAAACGTGTGTTGTGGCATTCTTTCTGGTGTCATTTCCTCATGCATTGCCAATCCGACTGATGTTTTGAAGGTAAGAATGCTTTGGAAGTATTTATATTTTTTTTATCTGAACAACTGCAAGCTAAAACAAAATCTAATAAGCAATCTGGAAATTTTGCATTTGATTTGTTCTTTTTCTCAGGTAAACCGGATTTGACTTTAAAATGTTAATGTGTATCTGGCATGAAAAAAAAAAAAGCATTGCTTTTACGTATGTTAGTATGCAGACATCATCAATTAATGGTGAACCTATTTGTATAAAGTAGCTAGAGAGGCAAACATTTAAGCCTTTTTGTGCTGGAGTTGTTACACTTATCTCTACTAGAAGGTTTTGAAAGTTTTGCTATGAGGTTATTCAAAACTATTTCAGTCACTTTGCCTCTGTGCAGATTTTCTGCATATTCAAGGCTTAATATCAAGAGAGTGTTGTGCATCATGGGGAAGATGTATTTACTTCTTCATGAAAATTGCTTAATTCTGTGTGTATCGTGGTCAGATTGATATTAATCCACCTACTGAAAACCTTGAATGATAACCAGGAAATGTGCAAAGTGTTAAACTCCTTCGGTTTTTAAAATGTATTGTGGTAGAAACAGGTCCTAGTATAATATCCACCCAGAACTACAACATAGAACACAGAAACTTCAACTGCATCTGTCATGTTATAATGGAATAAAAGAGCTGGGATTTTGTGGTGGTGTAATACAGAGACCGCATGGGCCTTTTTTAGTTGCTCTCACAGCTTCTAGAGATGGAGCCAACTGATAGTGTACTATAAGAAAATGGAACAGATTTTGGGTGTGCTGTGGCCTATTGCACTATTCTCTCTTTGGTTTTGTGTCTCAAGCTTAATTCTTTAATACTGAATGAATGTTTGGTGACACAGTTACATGTTTCTGTCTATTTAGGTTGGCTTGTGTTAATCTTTAAAAAAATGTGCATGGAAATCCTGTATATCCTTGCAAAGTTTCTTGGTGATCGACATAAAACTCCTAGCAAGTTCTGGCAGAAATGGATGCTACCTAGTTCTGGCAGAAATGAATGCTACCTATGAGCAATAGTACTATGAAGCTGTGAA
The DNA here is from genome assembly GCF_031143425.1 of Pleurodeles waltl. Classification (NCBI taxonomy): domain Eukaryota; kingdom Metazoa; phylum Chordata; class Amphibia; order Caudata; family Salamandridae; genus Pleurodeles; species Pleurodeles waltl. The sequence goes on along the minus strand of NC_090447.1, from coordinate 1,170,052,191 downwards.
AGGGCTGTGGCCCTATTCTGTTTATATTTGAAATACCTTTTCAGATTTGATGTGTTGGTGCTGTGTTTTTCTCATTCAGGAGGCTCTTCTTTTTCCTGTTGGTTTTGTCTGTGGATGTTCTCCTCGAGTCAGGATTTCTTCTTTGAGCAATGAAGCTCTTTTCCAACCAAACAGTGCTTTTAGGAAGGCAGTAGAACTCCACAGAATTTACTTAACTACACCTGTCAGCCAAAATGGTTTCCTTAAATTTTGCATATACACTAGCATTGGGCATCTGGCTTGAATAGGATGTTGTTCTATGTTTGCCAGAAAAAAATGGGTACTAACCTATGCCTTATCTTTACTGCTTGTTTCGTACGTAAGTGCCACACGTTTAAAGGTGATATATGTGACTGGGTTTCCATAGTTTGTGTGTTTAACCACTAAATTGTGTTATGTATCTACGTTGCAAGAGAAACACTCCATACCACTGATTCTTTAGGCTCTGTATCTCCTGAATGCTACTACTGCTTATCAATGACCCCCGCAAAGGCGAGAGCTATTGGCTTTACCAATGCTTGTTATATTTTGAGCCTCAGGCTGCTGGTAAAGAGTTACCCCAGTAGCCCAAGGCATTTTATTTCTGAATGACGATCAAGGTGTATGGCTTGCTGACCTCATGAGTCTACAGAGTCAAAGTAAAAGGAGCCATTTGGCTCCTTTTACTTTCTCTGTGATGAGTGCTCTTCACAATGGCACATGTATCACTAGAAAGAGGAGAATGCACTTTTTAGTGGTACCTCTCCCAAGTGGATACCTGCATAGGAATTGCCACAGGAGGTCCTAACCCCAATTTGTTTCCCCCGAAGAATTACAAAAGCCTGAGAATAAAAAATAAAAAAAACTCCTAGCATTGGGCTATTCCTTCCCAAACAGTCTTTCTCCCCTGACATATTGGTGTGTGCTTAGGAGGTGGGGGGGGGGGGGGGGGAAATACCTCAAATCCTCCCTCCCAAGGCTTCAGACGCAGACTAGTCATCAGAGATTCTTATTTTTATAACCAGAATGTGGTGGAGTGGGGGTGAGGGTAGACCAAACTGGCATTGGTTAACAGCCTACCCTAATGGCCCCAACGTTCCTTCTGCCCCTACACCCCTAAGGGGAGATTGAAGCATTTACTCTCTTGGGAGCAGAAAGACCACTGGGTATTTTCTTTTATGGGGTATGAGCTAGCTTGTCTTGGCAGTCCCAGGATGTGCAACCTGGATACCCTGTTCTGTTTCTCACTGTTTATCTGATGGTCTGGTGAACGTCCTAGCTCCCAGAAAAAGCAAATAGGTGGTATACACCCTAACCTCTCCATCCACAGGGTTTGAAAGTCCACCAGATGGCCAGGGGTAAAAACATTGCAATTGAAGTTGCAAAGGTGCTCCTAAAACAGAGGCACCAGAGAGGTAGTTCTCATGAAGTCTTTTTACAGTTAGGGAATGATTTGGTTTAGATAGTAAATCATTTCTACAATAAAAAGGATTGGATGGATGTTAAGGCCTGCTATTCACCCTCCCTAACCAGTAATGCAAATAAAACTAGAATATGGGCCTGACAGTTCAGTATTTCTGCTAATGAAGATTGCTTATTTGTGTTTGTTGAAGTGTGACCCTTATGATTGTGACTGTGTGGAGAAACAGTGTTCTCTTTAAAAGAACAGGCTGGCCTCTCCCACCTAGGGAGAGTGTTTGAGCTTCTCATCCAGGTTCATTTATATGGACTTTGGAGGTCTGCAGAGTTGGTCTAAAGCTCTCTGGAGTCCCTATGAGATAAGCCATGGTGCTCTGGCATACTAGTTTAAAAAGCATTCTGGTAGTAATGATATGTTGTATGCTCTGACATCGTAGGGGAGTCTGTGTGACCAATCGGAAAGAAGGGTTAAAATTACCTAACTGGTGAGAGATGGTCTAAAAGAAGGTATGTGTTTTGTCTATCGCTGGTGGTAAATATGTTTTTCCTCCAGGGGAACTTCATTATTTGTCATAAGCACTGAATAATCCCACCTATGTCCACCAAAAGCACCAGCATCAAAGACCCTGTAAATCAACAAAAGGAAAAGGTTGACAACAAACATCAGCTTCTGCTGGGGAGCCAGCCAAACAGTTGCCCCCTTCCTAGCCATTTTCCTTTCGCTACTCCCGTAGGAGGATGCATCATCCGCCATTGCGACAAGTGGAGCAAAATTACATCTGACAAATGAGTGTTAAATATTGAGCTGATTGGCTAATCTCTGAGGTTGCGATTATCGTCCTTATCCATTCCTCCAAAGAAGACTTCTCAGTACCATCTGGAGTTTCTTAATTTGCAAGCCTGCATTTTTTGATCAAAAAAGCAGTGAAACCAGTCCCTCCATCACAGAAAGATAAAGTAGTTTACTTCAGTATTGGAAATTCCATAGATTAAAATGCTTGAATCATTCCTCATCGTCGAGATAGGAGTCGTATGGTACCTTAGAAAAGCAATGCAATGATAGGTATAGACCATAAAGGGCACTATGCCTTTCAGGGTAGTACCAACTTATAGTCATTTTTAAAACAGAGACTATACTTAAATCTTAACCAATCAAGTTGCACGACCCTGTAGACACTCCTGTGAGAAACCTCAGTCCCTTCGATTTTCTACCAGATGTTGTGTGAGGGAGTCTCCACCCAGTCATTCCAGAAGATTTTTAGGACTATATCTCCAGATACTTTTACATCTACATCGCTATACGCTTCAGTATCTTTTCCCTTGCTTCAAATCTCACTTTTACCATGTCAAACAGCAAAGAAAGGGCTATTCTGACCCTGTGGCTCCTGTGATAAAAAGAGGCTTTACTCTGATGACCCTCATCAAGGCTGCATACACTTAATGTATCCATCAGACAAGGCCAGTGACTTCAAGGTGTGCCATACCTTTTCAGCCAGAACTTTAAAAGACCTTTAAGGGAGACTGTTGTTATGGCTTCAGAAGCTAAATCCAGAATAGAACCTCTCTGAGGATGAGGGCAGTGAGGAATCTTCATCTTCCTCAGGGAAGTCTTGCAAGAGAGAAAGAGTTCCCATTCTCACTCTTCTCAGGAGCCACTGATAATCCTCCACAAAGACCTCTCATGAGTCTCACAGGGAGCGCAGCCCATCTAAGTCTCCACTGGAAGGAGAGTTCTCTTCAAGGCAAAATGAAAAAGTTACAGCTTCCTCCTCAACAACACTTCAAAAAACATTGTCTGACCCACCTACACCTCTGCCTAAGGTACTTCACAATTTAAAAAAAACATCTGCATAGTTGATAGAAAGTTCATCGAGTTTCTCACCGTCAGTGAGAAAATCGGTCAGCATCGTTGATGACCAAAGCAACCACTGCCTCCACTACCAGCACAGTATCCACATTATCAATGGCCATGACCTTCTCGACAACTACATCATCGTCGACGAGCCAAACACAATGTTATCCAGCTGAAGATTGTTCTAGCCATGTCAAGGACAACCTAGACGATGGCACCACAGTCGACGGTGACGACCCTTGTGTCGTCGACGAGGACGCTCCCATTGACAATGACACCCCCGTCGATGAAGACCTCGCCAATCGATGTCAGCTTTCATAACGTAGACGCTGAAAATACCATTTACAGTCTTGATAACATCCTTGTCGAAGATCCCCCAAGTTTCCAAGTAAGATGTCCGCATTACTGCCTTCTCATTTTCTAGCTGAAGATGACTCTGATGTCGATGGCCCCTGTGGAATTACGCACAGCCCATCTGAGTTGTACTTCAAATGCCAACAGGATGACGAAGAAGAGGAGTACTATGACCAGAGCTACTATGCTCTTCCAAAGTAACTCCATCAGCAATGCCAAGAAGAAATGCATTGTCGTCCTTCATCATTGGTGACCTGCAGTTCATGCCTACTGACTATAGAAGATGTTTCCTTCTAACATCACCTTCCAGAAGACCAGTTTCTTCACCGGCTAAGTCTCCACTGATCCAGCCTTCAACCACACAGGCTCCACAGCCTCCACCTTTACCCCCATCATCCTGGCACACCCACAGACGATTCCTCTCTAGGATCCCACATCCTCGGAGGATGATATGGAAGAAGGTGAACTCCCTAAAACTCAGGCTGAGTGGGACAATTAAGTGATACCAATGCCATCATTGCCAACACTGCCTCCTGTGGATTCCCCTCCGGGAGATATTGAAGGTTTTCATAACCTTCTTCAGAGGGCAACAAAAAGATTTGACTGGCCAATGCCCACAAAACAGACTGTTTCTTGTACAACTTTAAAGGCCCTTTTATAAGAGCATCAGGGCTATGCCCATTATTGACTATATCTGGAACAGAGAATAAAGGTAATGAAACCTCCAGCTTGAGTAGCAGCGGTGTTACCACGACTTGACAAGAAGTACAAGGCTCCAAAAGATGCTCCTCCATGTCTCATTGGGCTACCCAAGTCTGTTGTCACACTGGCAGCCCAGTGTCAGTCCAAAAACCCTTTGGCACCTCTATCAGCGCCTCCAGACAAAGAGGGTAGGCACCTTGACAACATCAGGAAAAGGTTTTCGTCCATGTCAGTACTCACAGTAAGGGCAGCAAACTTGTTAGAGGTTCTTGGGAGGTACGACAACCAGATATGGTTGGACATTGCACCATACCTCGACAAGTTACCCAAAGATGTAAAAGTGGAGGCTAAGAAAGTATTGCAGGAGGAATAGCTCACATTGTCTGAAATCCTAGATTGTGCCACAGACATCGCCAGTACCAGCCTCAGACAGCTAGCAGTTTGGAGCAGTTCTCAGGCATCCAGTCTGGTTCAAAGTTACCTGTTTTCGGCCTTTATCCTGTTATACAGAAAAATTCCCTTTTGAGACGCTTGAGGAAGCAGACAACTCTCCTATAGAGGTGGCTGCCAGCAGTATTGATACCCCACATATTCATTATCCTCTCAGCAGTTTCGCCCCAATACCCACAAAGGCAGCCTATAATAGACCCCTTCCAAATGGAATATTGGGGCGCCAAGGAAAGGATACTGACTGCTGTCAATGGCCTTTTGCAGGCACTGGCTACCTACCTGCCTTCTCCATCTTGGCTTGGAGGGAGAATAACCAATCACTTGCAAAGCTGGCAAAAAATAACCAACCAATGGGTCGTAGACTTTGTTGAATTCCGCCATATATTAGAATTCGTCCACACCTCTTCCAACCCCGCCTCAACCATCCATGCAAAAACATCAGCAACTCCTCATGTGGGAGGTCAAAACCATGCTCCAAAAAGGAGCCATAGGGAGAGTTCTGGTGGCACAGAGAGAAAAAGGCTTTTATTCCTGTTTCTTCTTGATCCGAAGAAGTTAAGGCAGTGGAGATCAATTCTAGATGTGAGAAACCTAAACACATATCTCAAAAAAACAATCCTTCTGCATGGTAACACTGCAGAACATACTGCAGCTCCTAAACCAAGGAGACTTTGGCATCCCTTGATCCCCAAGATGTGTATTTTCATATTCCCCCACCTAAAACAGAGGAAATTTCTAAGATTGACATTAGCTGGCAGCCACTATCAATTCAGAATGCTCACATTTGGCCTGAAAACCACCCCTTGTATCTTCACAAAGTGCCTTGCACCTTTAGAAGCCTTTCTGAGACAACACAAGCATTAAGTGTTCCCTTATCTTGACAACTGGTTGGTCAAGGCCCCTTCCAGTCAGCCTGCACAAGTGTCAACAACCGCCTGCATGAATCTCTTCAGAGAGCTATGCGTCACCCAGAGAAGTCTACTCTTTATCCATCACAAAACATAACATTTTTTTGGGGCACGCTGGATACAACGCTCACCAAAGTGTACCCCACACCAGAAAGGAAACTAAAATTGATCACTCTGGCAAAAAAACACACGCACACCTTGTTCTACGCAAGCTGGTAACCCCAGTCAGGGTCATGGGGAGATGCATTTTCCATTGCATGGTCCAGAATCTTTGCCTTTCCTCCCAAGGGTCCTCATGAAAATGAAGTCTGAACCATGCAAGATAATTCTCATAGCACCAACATGGCCACACCAGAATCAGTTCACTGAGTTACTCCTCCTCTCAGAGGAGCGACCCATTCAGCTGAAGCCATCCCCTTCTCTGCTGACAAAGAGACAGGGCCAAGGTCTGCCTCCAGACCCCAAGTCACCTTGTTTGTCAGCCTGGCACCTGAATTCCACAATTCCCAGCATCTAGTGATTCCATCAGACTGCAGAGACAAACGAGCTAGAGAGCGGCCAGACAATATGTTGGACTTGGCCTGTTTTGCAGTGTTATCCCAAACTTTTTGCCTTCTTACTCCTATTTTTTCTGACCTGTTTTTGTTGGCTTTAGGACTCTGGGCACTTTACTACTGCTAACCAGTAATAAAGTGCATATGATCTCTGTCTAAAATGTATTGGTGATTGGTTTATCCTTGATTGGCATATTTGATTTACTAGTAGGTCTCTAGTACAGTGCACCATGTGTGCCCAGGGACTGTAAATCAAATGCCTGCAGCACTGATTGCGCCACCTACATGAGTAGCCGAGTAAACATGTCTCAGACCTGCCACTGCAGTGTCTGTGTGGGCAGTTTTAAACTACCATTTCGACCTGGCCCAAACCATCCCTTTTACTACATGTATGTTACCCTTAAGGTAGGCCCAAGGCAGTCCCATGGGCAGGATGTAGTGTATTTAAAAGGTAGGACATGTACTGGTGTGCTTTTCATTTCCTGATAGTGAAATACTGCTAAATTCAGTTTTCACTATTGCAAGGACTCGCTCTCCCATAGGGTACCATGCGGATTACCTTGAAAGATCTGAGTGTAATTTCCCATTGGTAGCAGATAGAGATGTGGAGTTTGGGGTCTCTGAACTAAAAAATACAGCTTTTGGTGAAGTTGGTTTTTGCATTGTAAGTTTGAAAATGCCACGTCTGGGCATACCCTTCCCACTTAGGGCAACTTTAGCAACACAAAAGGATGATGGACGGAGTGTTGAACAATGGGTCCTGGGCTCACTATGCTACTGGATTCAAGCTAGCCTGGCTGATGAAGGGTTAAACCCTGAAACCGGTCCAAGGATGCTTGTTTCCGGTCTGGGGAGGACCTGGCCTGGCAGTTCGGGCCGGACTGTTCCCATGAGGAACAGGGTCAACACTGATTTGCATATGGCTGGGTCTAAACTGGGGTGGCATGGTGAGCAAAAGAACGATGGATTAAACCCAGATCTGTGACTGGGGTTGAATGTTTGATTGGTTCCGCATTCCGTCCATCATTTGTTTTGCTTTGCTTTTGATGCCATAAGTGCGCCGGGTATGCCCAGACGTGGGTCTCGGGTTCACTATGCCACTGGATTCAAGCTAGCCTGGCTGATGAAGGTTGAAACCCTGAAACCGGTCCCAGGATGCTTGTTTCCAGTCCAGTGAGGACCTGGCAGTTCAGGCCAGACTGTTCCCATGAGGAACAGGGTCAAGACTGATTTGCAAAGGGCCGGGTCTAAACTGGGGTGGCATGGTGAGCAAAAGAACAATGGATTAAACCCAGATCTGTGACTGGGGGTGAATGTTTGATTGGTTCCGCATTCCGTCCATCATTTGTGTTTATTTGTGTTTTGCTTTACTTTTAGAAAGAAGGCATTTTCTTGCTTAACCGTTCTATGCTTTGCCTGTCCATGAAATACATATCTGGGTCAGGATGACTGTTGGGCTGTTTGTGCATTCACTCTAGACTGTCACACAAAGGTAGCTGAGGTGTGCCCTGCATATCCTGGTGGGTCTTCCTGAGCTAGAGTGGTATGAGAAGCTGACACTTGCACCTGAATAGGGCTGTACCTGTCCTTACGCAAAGCAATCTCCAACCCCCTGGAGTGAGTCTGGTCCAGGGCAGGAAAGACAGGGGCTTGTGCACTACAAAGACTTCTCTTTGAAGTTTGCCTACTTTAAAGACAGAAATGCGTTTAAGTACTGGACCTCTGACACCACAAAGTTAGAACACTTCTGAACTGAGGGAATTTTGCCAGGAAGAAGAGCTGGGTGCTATAGGAGGGACTGCCACGCTGCCTGTTGCTCTGCTGTGCTGACCTACTGCTCCAGTCCTGGGAATGAAAAGACTGGACTTTGCTTTCTACATTCTGCTTCTCCAAGGGCATGAACTGTGCTTGCCTCCTGTTAATAAGTCTCAGGGACATCAAAGACTTCATCTGCCATGGCTTGGGCTCTTCTGCTGAGAGTCCTGACTTGCCAAGTGGTGTCAATTCCAGTCCCTGGGCCCTTGGAAGTGTAAGCTGGTGACCTGAAGGCGAAAATCCATGCACTGAGGTTGAAAAATTGACACAGCGGCTGTTTCGCGGTTGCAGTATTGACGCAGTGCTTGTTTCGCCGCAGCTCCATCCTCACAACACATCTTGATTTTCCCTGGGCATCAGTTTCTCATCAACCCCCCCACCCCCCTGTACCGCAGTAAAGAACTGAGGCTGCGTGTCCGGAAATCAGCATATCGCCTTTCCTGCAAAGAAAGAATCGATGAATCATCTCCCCTGCGCAGTAAGGAACCGGTGCATCGCTTTGTATTTTCTGCACCTCACCTCCCTTGCGGCCTGCATCACCTTTGTTTTTTATGCATCCCAGGTACTTTGTGCTAAAAAGATAAAACCATTGATTGCTATTGACTAAGACTCATGTAAACATTCAAAAAGTGATATCTTTAATTGTGTATGTTGGATTTTTGTCATTTTGGTCTTGTTTTAATCAGACAAACATTGGCTATTTCTCTAAACTTGTGTGGAGTACTTTTGTGGTGTTTTCACTATGTTACTGTGTGTGTGTTTGTGTGTGTGGGTGTGTGACCAAAAACTTTACACATTGCCTCTGAGATAAGCCTGACTGCTCGTGCCAGGCTACCCAGGGGGTGAGCAGGGATTATCTTAGCTGTGTGACTCCTCTGCCCTGACTAGAGTGAGAGTCCCTACTTGGACAGGATGCAAACCACTGCCAACTAGAGACCCCATTTCTACCACATTACTAATAAATCCTTTCAACTCAACTGGAAAAGGTTTTGCATGTGGTGCCAAAGGGCTTAGGTACATCCTCTTTCCTCCTCACTGGAAGGGGATCTCCCACCTCACCATCATTATGGTGTACTAGACTAATTAAACAATTCCTCAAAGGATTATTCAGGACGTTCCCACTGGTGAGGCCTCCTCCTCCGTTTTGGCAGATCAACACTGTACTTTCACAGCTAATGAAGGTTCTCTTTGAACCCATCCACAAAGCAGATATCATATTTCTATCCTAGAAGATAGCTCTCCTCCTGGCCTTAACCTCAGCCAGAAGAGTAGGTGAAATACAGGCTTCCACCATTCAGGAGACTTTCCTCCGATTCGGGGACAATAGGGTTATTTCCTGCACAAACCCTAAATTCATTCCTAAAGTCCCATTGGACTTTCACCTTAATGAACCACTGGTTCTCGGGTCTTTTTTTCCGAACCCTAAGACAAGAGTTGAATGAGCATTACATTCTTTAGACGTCAAAAGGTGCTTAAACTTCTATGTGGACAAAACGAAGAGCTTTCGCAGAGCCAATCAACCATTTGTAGCATACAACACTCCAAGAAAAGAAAAGCATCTCTAGATGGATATTGAGTGGCATTGAGCAATTCTGTCATTAGAAGGCTGGCAGACCATTAAGCACAACGGTGAGTTCTCGCTCGACAACAACTGTCTCTGCTTCAATGGTGTTGTTTGCCGGTCTGTCCCTCCCAGAAATCTGCCGAGCAGCAACCTGGAAAAATAGACACACCTTTAGGCAGCACTACTGCTTGGAGTCTGCAGTTCAGTGATGCAGCAGTGCCACAAGCGGTGTTTTAACATCCTTTCAAATGAAGGTGAGCTGTCTCCCTCGTTCGTGCCAACTTCTTGCCGGTTATGCACATTTTACTTGATATTTGTATGTATACTGTTTTCTTCTCAATGGATATGTTTGATTTTGTAGAAAAATGCTTTTCATTGCTGTTTAATCTGATTCAAGCATGTGAATCTATGAAAGTTCCAATACTGGAGTCATAAATTAAGGGCCATATTCATCATTATTCCAAGTCGACCGATTTATATTGAGGCAGGTCGCAATTTGCGACCCATTAGGGCACACAAAAATTACAGGGATGGTGGCCTGCTGGGCTCAGCAGACTTCCATGTCTGTGATTGCTTTTAAATAAAGCAATCTTTCTTTTTTTTGTTAATGCAGCGCATTTTCCTTACAGGAAAACAGGATGCATTTAAAAAAAAAAGAAAAATGGGAAGTTTTCTTCTCATTTTTTAAGAGTAGGCAGTGGTTTGTGGGATCACTGCCTGGTCTTAAAAAAAAAATAGTTTTCACTACCATTCACAAAGGGGAAGGGGTCTTGAAGTAGGTGGTAAAATGCAAATGTTTTGTGACCACATTTCGGTCTCAAAACATTCATACATACCACTGCGATTCAATATTGGGGAAGGACACCCTTGACACGCCCTTTCCGAATACCAAATCTGTATGTATGCTCAATTCCAAATTGCGATTCAGTAACATGTTACTGAATCGTAAATTGTAATTCATAGATACCAGAATAAATTTTTGCAGTCGCACTGACTGGCATTACGTGCCCCCTTCCCCCAAGATTGCAGCTCCTGCCCTCCTCCCCTACCCTCTGTGTTCCGAGTCCACACACCAGCCCTCTCCCTTCTGCCCTGCATGGTTCGATGGGCTGCCACTGCCCTCCATTTAGCTTGATATCCCTGCCCACTCCTCCTGCCCTTCGTTGCCCAGTTCTCTGCTCCATCATTGCACTCCTGCTTGGCCTCTGTGCTTAGCTTGCTGCCCCTACCGTCCTTCTCCCTGCTCGCCATGTGCATACCCCAGCTACCTCCTTTTTACCCACCATGTTCCATGGACCTGTCACAGCTCCTCCTATCTATTGAGTGTTCTGTTGAGCTACCTTTTCCCATGCCACCTGCCTAGCATGGTCAGATGGCTGCCGCTTATCCCTGCCACCTCCACCCTGCCTGTCTCAGTTCCATGCCTCTATTCCCTCCCTCCTCTACTCTATGGTCCATTTTGCTGCCACTCCCTTCTGCCCTCCATGCTGTTGTGCTGGAACTACTCATCTTGCTGGGCCTGCGTGGTTTGTTGTGAGGCCCATTCCCTTGCCCTCTCTTGTCTGTGTCCAGCCCCTACCCCTCCCTTCCTGTCCTCGATGGTACTTTGTGCATGTCCTTCCCTCTTGCCCTCCATAGCCGTTGTGATGCCTCTAACCCTTCCGCTTTCCATGCATGGTCTTCTGTGCTGCTGCAGCCACTCCCATCTGCCCAGTGTGGTAATCTTACCGCCCATGAACCCTTCCACCTTCCCGCCGTTGGCTCTATGTATGCCCATTATAGTCTCACTGTTGCTGTCCATGGTCAACTTGCTGCTCCTGCCCTGCCCCCTTGCTCCCTGTTTTCCATGTGCAGGCCTCTATCCCTTCCCTCCTGCCTTGTCTGGTCCATTGTTGTGCCCCTGCACCCTCCTTCCTGCCTTTCATGAGCCGTTATGCTACAACTGTCCCTCCTGTCTGTCCGGTATGGTCAGCTCGCAGCCCTTACCTCTTTGCCCTCTGCTCTCTGATTTCCCTGTGCATGGCCCTGTCCCCTTCCTCTTGCTTTTCATGGTCCGTTGTGATGCAGTACCGTCCAGCTTGACCTGTGTGGTGTATTGTGCTGAAGCAACCCCTGACGTCTGCCCTATAAGGTCAGTTTGTTGCCACTGCCCATCTCCCTCCTACCCTCTGCTATCCGAGCCCATGTTCCTACCCCTTTCCCTCCGGCCTCCGTGATCGAGTGCACCATACTTCTCAACATTTTGAACTTGGCAAGACAGTTATTTTGAAAAAAACAAACCTGGGGAATTGATTTTTTCCCCATTGACTTACATTGAAAAAAAGAGGATTTTAGGCAGGAGACAGATATAATAAGGCCCTTTTGCACTTAAAAATATCGGGAGTCTCCTGCCTGAATCGGGTCTGTTGGCAGGTATGGTTGTGCTACCACTGCCTCTTTTTTTTTTTTTGCCCGCAAAGGTCTGTTGTATTGCCAGCGCCTCTCTTGCCTGTCCTGCATGGTTGGTTTGTTGCCCCTGCCCCACTTTCCCTTGCCCTCCTGGTCCATTGTGCTGCCACTGCCCCTCCCACCTACCCAGCGTGGTCAACTTGTTGCCTCTATCCTCCTCCCTCCTTTCAGTTTTCCACTTCAATTCCATGAAGATGGCGTTCAGATGTGCCACACGTTTGGCATAAATTAAGAATGTTAGGACTGTAGTTGATCATTAGAACACTCTAGTAAAACTGCTGCTCACCAAGGAGTAAATTGGCACTCTGCTGCTGGTGTTGAAAGTGTATGTTTCAGTCTGCATGTCAGAATGGTTTAATGAAATAGAAGGGGAAGATATTTGAGAACTCACTTAAAGCATGTCCTATTTTTTCTTTCTACAGCGCTAAACATCATTTCTATGATGAAATGAACCCTCATTTCTAAATTCATGTTTTAAGTTTTACCAGTTTGATTCAATCAGGATGGCTTCACTTGTGCCACACTTTTGGCATGAGTAAGACTGTTAGCACTCTAGTTGTCCTTTAGAACACTTTAGGAGGCTGCAGAAAAACACGAGGAAATCAACTGACAGGCTACTCCTGTTGAAAGTACAATTTTTGCTGAGAATGTCAGACTTCATTCTCTTGTGACTGGGAAAGATAGTGTGAATTTACAGAAAATAAGCTCTCATTTTAGCTTCTGGAGCACCTTCCATAACCTATATGGGGAAAAACATGAGAAAAGTTTTCTTCAAACATGATTCATGAAACCCCAGCAGAAGGCTTTTTCACAGGGTAAAATCACCTCCGAACACACCACAATTCCTAAAATCAGTATGGAAACCATAAAAAAAAAAGAAAGAAAGAAAAAGATTGATATTGAAATTAAAATCTGTTATCACCCTTTATATATTTTCCTTTTTGTAACCCTCAAAACCTGCCATTCACTACAATGCATTTCAATGGGGTGCTATTAAGTATATTGGTCCCAAGTCGGCTGCCACCACTTCCTGGTTTAAGTGTTGGTAGCCAATCATATCTCACCATGAGATCTGTGCTTAGGCTCTTTCCAGATATTTATGTTTCTTTTTCCTTTAGTAACTCCAAAACTACTGAACAGATTTACAGCAAATAACAAAAAGCACGGTCTGCACTCTAAATTTGGACGTGTTTCCTCTCTTTTCGATTTGGAAAAACTTTAGAAAACCTTCCTTTTCGTCAGTATCATTTCAATCGTGTTCTCCATCTAGCATCGAACCGGTAGTACCTTCGGAAACTTACTTTTGTTTCCCCTTCAGGGCTCGCGCCCCCAACTCAGGCCTTCTCTTGCCTACCGCGTGGAAAGCCTGATGGATCGGACTCCATTCCAATTCTGCCCTCGGTGCCACGCGAAGTACCCCTATACAGACCAGTACTTGGTTTGTAACTTGTGCCATTCTCCAGACCATCGGGAGGAAAACTGTGAGACCTGTCAATCGTTTCGTTCAAAAAAGACTCTCAGAGATCGCAGAGCCTAAAGACTTGAAATGGCGTCGAAAAGCAGTGAACATCTTGACGTCACTGAAGAAGAGTAGGCGCAGACAGCAGTTTCTATCCAAGACACAGACTCCGAACAGGAATCAGAGGACGACAGACCCATCACAGCTGGCCAGCATGTGAGTACGTCTTTCCCTGCACCCCTACACAAAAACATTCTAAGGCCTTGGGCACACCACTGCCGGAAGGCCATGGTTCGGCCCGGAAAAAGACTGTTGGAGACCGGCCTTTGGGATCAGGGCCGAAAAAGGCCACTCCTCCGTCCGCTTCGAAGTCGAGTACAACTATAAATGGCTCCATTTCGGACTCCAGAAGGAAACCATAAGTTTCGGAGTCGAAAATTCGAAAGTCGGCTTCAGAGCCGAGACCTTCCACAACATTTTAGGAACTGAAAAAACAACAATCTTCGGAACTGAAGAAGACATCATATACAGAGGAGCAAGGACTTTCCAAGAAATTAAGAGAAAGCCATAAAACCTCTGAGGAAGAGTCGGACATTGAGCCCATTCTACAAATTATGGATGAGAGACCATCTAGGATACACATCCATAAAGAGATAGGAAGGATTGTTACTGCACCTCCTTTAAAAACAAAAAGGAAGCTGGCTTTCCAAGAGGAACTGGACACTGTACAGCCACCAACTGAGGTGCAAAAGGATAAGCCAATACCTCCTCATACTTCTCCTCCTCATTCTCCACAACTATCTGCCTCCCCCGCACCAGCCCTCCACCAATGCCTTCTCCAACACACTATTTTTATTCACAAGAAGACATAGTAGACCCATGGGATTTTTATGACCCTGATCCCATCCCAGATAATGACCCAGATACTTACCCATCCAAACCATCTCCACCTGAGGATACCACAGTACACAACCAGGTCATAGCCAGGGCTGCAGCTTGTTATGGGGTAACAATGCATTCAGAGCCATTGGAAGAAGATTTTTTATTTAAGGAGCGTTAACACAGCCATCACAATCAGAAGACATGCATGGCTACGCTCCTCTGGTTTTAAACCAGAAATTCAACAGGCTGTGCTTAACATGCCTTTTGATAAAAAGCACCTCTTTGGCCCAGAAGTAAACACTACAATTAAGAAAAGACTCGGCTACAGCAAAAGCAATGGGTGCTTTGTACACCACACCATATATAGGGGGTCATTTCGCAGGCCTCAGTTTCGAGGAGGTTTTAAAGCACAATCCTCCGAGGCTTCTACCTCACAAACAAGGCAACCATATCAAACCCAGTATCAGCGAGGTGGGTTTATAGGAACATATAGAGGTCAATACTCTAGAAATAGAGGTAAATTCCAAACCTCTAAACAACCAACAACACAACCAAAGCAGTGACATCCTTTCCTCCCTTCCACTCCATACATCTCCTGTGGTGGGAAGACTACAGCAGTTCCACTCTCATTGGCAAAATATCACCACAGACAACTGGGTATTATCAATTATCCGCAATGGCTATTGCCTAGAATTGATAAACACCCTTCCAAATATTCCACCAAGATATCACAAGTTATCCCCAGAACATACAGTTTTGTTACAAGAGGTTCAATCTCTATTACTCAAACAAGCAATAGAATTAGTTCCACAGTCCCAACAAGGAACAGGCATATGCTCACTATACTTCCTAATTCCCCAAAAAGATGGCACCCTCAGGCCAATATTAGACCTCAGGCCCCTCAAATTTTACATCTTGTCAGAACATTTTCACATGGTAACTCTGCAAGATGTTAGTCCACTGCTACAAAAACAAGATTTTATGACTGCTCTACACCTCACAGATGCGTATTTCCAAATACCCATCCACCCAGCTCACAGAAAATACCTCAGGTTTGTCATAAAAGGAAAACACTACCAGTTCAAAGTGTTACCTTTTGGCATAACAGTAAGCTCCATGGGAGTTCACAAAGTGTCTAGCGGTAGTAGCAGCATACTTAAGAAGACAACACATCCATGTCTTTCCATATCTAGACGATTGGCTAATAAAATCAAACAATCGTACACAATGCCAGAAACATACCCGTTATGTGATAGAAACTCTGCGCACACTAGGAATTTCTATAAACTACCAAAAGTCACACGTCAACCAGAACAAGTACAACCG
The DNA here is from genome assembly GCF_031143425.1 of Pleurodeles waltl. Lineage (NCBI taxonomy): Eukaryota > Metazoa > Chordata > Amphibia > Caudata > Salamandridae > Pleurodeles > Pleurodeles waltl. The sequence continues at coordinate 1,170,036,440 of NC_090447.1, read as the reverse complement.
TATCTAGGTGCTATCCTACATACTCAACTAGCTCTAGCGTATCCAAATATCCAAAGGATACAAGCTTTCCAAAATCTAATTCCACTCATACAGCCAAATCAACAATACACTGTAAGATTTATCATGAAGATTTTAGGAATGATGGCATCTTGCATAGCAATAGTCCCACATGCAAGATTAAACATGAGGCCCTTACAACAGTGCCTTGCACAACAATGGTCACATGCACACGGTCAACTTCAAGATCTAGTGTTGATGGACCGCCAAACACATATGTCCCTTCAATGGTGGAATCACAGCAATTTAATGAAGGGGCGGTTGTTTCAAGACCCTGTGCCTCAGACCATAATTTCAACAGATGCATCAATGATTGGTTGGGGAGCTCACCTAAACAATCACACCATTCAAGGGCAATGGGATGTCAAACAGGAACAACTACACATAAACCACTTAGAATTATTAGCTGTATTCCTTGCCCTAAAAGCATTTTAACCTCTTCTCAAACAGACAACATGACAACCATGTATTATCTCAACAAACAGGGAGGTACACATTCATCTCAACTGCCCCTTCTAGCCCAAACAATTTGGAAATGGGCAATTCACAATCAAACTCACCTAATAGCACAATACATTCCAGGAATAGACAATCAGTTGGCAGATGTCCTCAGCAGAAATCACCAACAAACACATTTTGGGAGATTCACCCCCAAGTACTTCAAAAGTACTTTCAAAGGTGGGGAACACCAGACATAGATCTATTTGCAACAAGCGAAAATCCAAAATGCCAAAACTTTGCATCCAGACACCCACATGCCCTGTCCATGGGCAATGCTGTATGGATCAATTGGTCAGGGATATTTGCTTACACTTTCCCCCTCTCCCACTCCTTCCATTTCTGGTCAACAAGTTGCACCAAATGTCACTCAACATGATACTCATAGCACCAACATGGGCACATCAGCCTTGGTACATAACACTACTAGACCTATCTGTAGTACCTCACTGCAAACTCCCAAACAGATGATGGGAGATGGGGCTGGTGTACTCACGTACTTTGCTGCTGGAATCGGCTGGCTCTCAATGTCAGAATCAACGTCCGACTCAGAGTCTCGGATCGAGAGGGCTGCCTGATTTGCATTATCCTCTCCGAAGATGTCGGGCGTGTCTTCAACGCCATCTCTAACTGACATGCTCTTTGGTCTCAGAGAGTCTTTTTAGACCTACAAGCGTCGCAGTTTGTCTCTTTATGTTCCGGGGACAAGCACAAGTTACAATCCCAAATGTTGATCTGTATGCAGGAACTTGGAGTGGCATCAAGGACAGAACCTACATGGAGTCCGTTCCGTTAGCCCTGAATATTTCAACAGCACTTGACGTAGTAGGTGCAAGAAGGGTGTGGACGCCCCTAAGGGCAGTAAACCAACACAGACGCTGAGAATCGGATTGATTTAGTTTAAGTTTGGAAATAACCAAGCGAAAAACTATACTGTTGTCGAAACGAAAATTTAACGGAGACCGAACCGAGATATACCGGAGCAAGAGGAAACTCATTCGAACCAGACGGCGGAGAGAGAACAATCTAACAAAAGACTCGATGCCCATGCGCACCATCACAGAGAGGAGGAGTCACTCGATCTCGTGACTCAAAGATTTTTCGAACAAAAACAACTTGCAACACTCCGAGCCCAACACTAGATGGCAGACTTATGCAAAGCATGTGAATCTACAGCTTTACATGCCACAAACCGATGTCTACTGGGTAAGTAACAATTTTCTTATGTATATCACCTACTTGTGATAGGCAGTAGGATGTTCTAGTTAGCACCAGCGTTTTCCATAGAAAAAAGCATTTTTTGTTTTACTAATAACTTTGGGGCAGTTTGACAGAGCTTCACAAAATTTTCAAAACTTATACTTTGGTCATTCACCAGTTTGTTTAGCGGCTGCCTATAGAATTTCAGGGTGATTCATCAAGCGGGGTCCAAGAAAAAGAGGGGGGTTCCAAAGCACCTTTTCCCCATGTTGTGTCTGTAGGGATTTTCCAATTTTCTTGTATCTTTTTGTTACTTTATGTAAGCCTGTTCAGTAGTTTCGGATTAATTAAAGATAAGAAAATATAGATTTCTAGGTACGTGGATCCACTTGCCTGGACCCCGTGGATCCTGGGCCAAAAGCAAGGCATTGGCTGTAAAAAACCTGAAAGAAATGTTTCTGCTACCTTATTTTTTATTTTGTTTTACTTCCCCTCGCTTGGGCTGGGGGAGGGAAGAAAGAAGGGGAAAACATATATGGGGTCAGGATAGAGGTATCCTGTCCTGATAGGACACATGGAGGGGACCCTGAGGGACACTTCATGGGTAAAAAAAAAAAGAAAATTGCCTAGTTTCTTTTTTTTTTTTTTGACTGATCAGCGGATCTGCTGCGGCACTCAACGTGGCCCCCTGTGTAAACTTGTAAAGGATCTCCAGATCCAAGAAAAAAATCAAAAAGAAAAAAACACCCACTAACACTCCCACGGCGTGCAGTTGGGGGCATTCAGATGGGTTGGCTGCACGTCCTGCGGCCAAAGTGCGCAGTTGTGTTTGTATTAACATACGGTAATTATATATTACATTACATTAACCAAATACATAGAAATTCACTGAGAAAACCAAAGGTTACATGGACGTTCTAATTAGGTTGTCATGCTACCCATACAAAACCATAGAAATTCAGCAGCTATAGTTATACTTACAGTTATACTTATCTGAAGAAACTATAACTCATGCCAGAAAGTGGCTTTAGGCCACGAGTTATAGTTTCTTAACTTAAGTATAACTGCAATTGCTGACTTTCTAAGGTTTTGTATGGGTAAAACGTCAGCCTAACTATTACGTCCCTGTAACCTTTGGTTTTCTCAGTGAATGTATGTATAACATGTCAGTATTACTGTTGCCTCTGTGGTTTACAGTATGGTTCCCAGTTTTGTTGTATGATTATTATGTTGGATCAGATATATTTTTACTTGAAGTTATCAAGCCTCGTGTATCCACTGAAGGACATGCTTAACAGAGATACTAGAAACCATGTTAAATTTGAAGTGTGCAATGTACAACAACTGCAAGTGAATTTCAGACATGACTAGGACTGTCTAAAAAGATGTGTTCTATTAAATTCAGCTCAGCTGCATTATTTGTGACCTGTTCATGTTAATTAAACACACATTTATTCATTCTAAATTCACTCTAACCTTGGCACCCGTAGGTTGAGTTTTATCCATAGCTATGTATAGGCTACTTTTGTATTTTTTGTTATTTGTAATATCATATATATTGGTTTTATTTATAGGTTTTTGTTTTACTCTTTACATCATTGAAAAAGTCCCCTATAAGGGTCAAAACACATTAGCTGTGGCTGCTGTTTTTATGATAATGAATTTACTACCACAAATTCAACCTATGAAATATTATACATCTGTACTGAAGAACAATAAAAAGCAGCAAAGTTCTACATTTGGTGTCTGAATTTGTACCATTCTCAAAATATCTTAATTCTAAAGATTTACAAATGGGGTTCAAGAATCTTAATTATATATTGTTAGGGCCCATCCTGTCTGATTAGTTCCATATTGCCCCTTTTGGTAGCAAATTAAATTGTTTGTGAGCACCTACCCAAAATACAACCAGTATTTCTTATACTGTATTTCACTGCATACGAATGTGTGCCCTGGATGTTCAGTTCAGTTATAAGAGATACAGGGCCAATCTCTCCTTGTGTAGGGCCTCCTTTAGGAACTCATATCTGGATGTGAGAATGGAAAATAATTATTCCAGCTTTAGAAGAACATGGAAGATGCACCTTTTCACCCTGGCATTTATCTGATCAACCCCACAACCTTCCTATACTACCCTTTGGTCTGGGTCCTAGTTCTTGCTGATCAGACACGCAAGTCTGGCTTGGCATTCCTCTCCAAACTCTTTCTGCTCCCAGAGATACGCCATCCTGCTCTCGATACATTGGTCTGTGTTTTCTGTGGACACAGTCAGTCTCTAAGTTATCCACCTTCTCTGCACAACTGGGTGTGTCAGATGTACACAAATGTGTCCTCCCTCCCTTAGTTCTGTGAGGCATTACTATTTGAATTGATATTTGTGCCATGTTTAAATATCTACCTAATTAATAGAGAAATTGCTATATATATATATAGTGTTTTTTAATATATGTAAGGTACAGCTCCCCACACCGTGATCTTTTGGCTAGTACCTTTTACTTAATGGTCATTATAGGGTGGCACAACTAAAGGCCTGTATCTTCAATGAATGACTCCTTGTTAAAGTTCTATTTTAGGTCTGACAGGAGAGCACAGCTGTCCAGGACAGATTGTTACCATTTATTTAAAATAGTCATAGAGTGGGATTTGGCTGTACCCAGAAATGTGGCCCTATTACATCATTCTGTTGGCTAGTTGGCTTATCATTTTGCCTTCCAGGAAGGGCTTCCATTAGCTTTGCAAATGTTTTTATTTAGCGCCCTCTCCCCCCTTCAACCTTCCCACTGGTGGTGGTATAAATAGGACTAATGTTCGAATTAATTATCAGGAATGGGGAGAGGCATGGCAAATTACATTACACACGTCTTAACAATACAATTTTTTCTGGTCCTGTATTACTTTCAACCCTTCATCTTTCCAGTACCAGCAATTTTAGCAAAATGGCGCTCATTACGAGTGACCCACTATCAGATGCGATAATTATTGTATCCGATAAATTATGACACTAAGGAGTCATTGGGTGTGGTAATTATTGCCTATTATATTTTTTTGTAGGGTAACATGAATTTTGGTGTTATCGGATCAAATGAGTATTTTCCTGTAATTTTGAGGCATTTTTCATCAACACATTTTTGCAGTTTTTAAAAAAAAAACATTGTTATTCATTTTTGCCATCTCATACAACATAGAAGAACATGTGATAAAACATTCCCAGCAGTAGGGTACATTTTCTTAGCAGCATATTCTTATATCACATTTATATATTTCCAGAACAATGTTGGCAGGTTTGACTTGCTGAAATTTATCTGGGGAAAATTGGTGGGGTGCAGTTATAGCAGCAAAACACATAAGAACAGCAGTTACCACATATAAAAGAATTTAATATATCACTCGTAATGTTGAGGGCCTAATTTGTCAGCGGTAATTTATTTTATTACAGTGCTGAGAAAACTGTGTGCTATGTTTAGAGTTATAAGTGACACTGACAGTGCATTCCTTTTTTATTTTTATTTATTACAAACATCCAACAAATTATAACCTCTGTGGTAAAATCGCATCGGTCAGATTCTACACGTAGATATTGCACAAAATCATTCAATACTATAATACACATTAAAGCACTCTCTATGATGTTCTCCTGTACCCCACCCCACAACTCCAGCTAGTTATCATCTTGCTGTTGTCTGTCTCCCCAACCCTCCTCTCTAGGTCTTACATTGTCCAGTGGAGCCTAGCTCTCCTAACATAACTCAAGATACACTCTCCAACTTTCCCTCCAGATCTTGTCAATTTTTTTTGGGCAGCACCTCCCTTCATATACCACTCTTTCCTCCTCCATGCGTTTGTTCATACTGGTCAGTCTTTGTTGCTTGGTAGGAGCTGGACTCTTTCTCCATGCCTGAACAATGCCCCTTTTTGTTACTATCCTACCAAGCCTGGCAAACTAACAGTTTTGCCCTTGGTAAATTCACATAACTTGGAATTCCTAGAGTTAAAAATTATGGAGTCTGTCGCATGTCCTCCTCCAGGACTAAGTCTAGCTCTCCTATGATTACCTTCCAGAACTTCCTTGTAATTGGGCAATACCAGGCTGTGTGTAGGAACATGCTACTGCGACTTGGCATTGGTTACATGGGGCTTTGTTCTCTTCCCATTTTTTAACAAAGTACTCCTGTAGTAGGTTCTCTGTAAGATCTTTAATTGTATAAGTCACAGTCAGACTTAATTTGCAACCTCCTTCGAATGCATTAGTGCCACTCTTCTGGGGGGCCCATGTCTGATTTCCATGAGTTTCTTCAAGGTTTTAGGCTTGTTGCTTATTATGGTATATACACAATATTGCATTGCTAGTGAGCTTATCCCCTAACAGTCTGCCTTCAAGCAGACTTTGTTCTGGCACCCCGCTCCAGTTAATTCCCTCTGCCCCTTAAGCACGCTGCCGTTGGTGGCATGTGTAGCGCATGTTGGGGTGACGTTTGTATTCTTCCTGTAGGTTTTTAAACAGTTTACCCCTCCCTACGTCTATCACATGCCTAATGTAAATGTGTGCCACTTATCCTTCTGTTGGATATCCTTCAGTTCCTCCACCTCTTTCACATTGGTGCTTTGCCAAAGTGGAGCCTCTTGGTTACTTTACCCTTCCATCTTAAGTATTGTCTAGAAGTGTCCAAAACCTCCAGTGCCACCCAGCTGGACTCCAGAAGATGTCATCTATCAGACTCCCCAAAATGCTGACAAGCTTTCTTGTTCTACAGCCTGTTGTATGTGCCTTTTCGAATGAAACATGAGTATGTTAGATAGCCTATATGCTTTTGTTGAACATTGCATGCAAATGGCAGGGCTCTTATGTCGAAGATCAAAATGGTGCTGCATTGAGACTTAGGGGGTGATTCTCACCCTGGCGGGCGGCGGAGGCCGCCCGCCAGAGTTCCCCCCCCCTCCAAAATACCGCTCCGCGGTCGAAAGACCGCTGAGGGTATTTTGGCTTTTGCACTGGGCTGGCGGGCGACCGCCAAAAGGCCGCCCGCCAGCCCAGTGCAAACCACCCTTCCCACGAGGACGCCGGCTCAGAATTGAGCCGGCGGAGTGGGAAGGTGCGACGGGTGCAGTGGCACCCGTCGCGTATTTCAGTGTCTGCAAAGCCTCTTAAGGGGGCCCCACGACAACCCATACCGCCATCCTGTTCCTGGCGGGAGAACCGCCAGGAACAGGATGGCGGTATGGGCTGTCAGAATGCGCCGCCATGGAGGATTCTAATGGGCAGCGGAAAACCGGCGGGACACCGCCGGATTTCCGCATCTGACCGCGGCCAAACCGCTGCGGTCAGAATGCCCTGCGGGGCACCGCCAGCCTGTTGGCGGTGCTCCCGCCAACCCTGGCCCCGGCGGTCCATGACCGCCGGGGTCAGAATGACCCCCTTACTCTGTTTCTTCCTGTAATATTCCTCTTTTTACGTTATATGGTGGTATTATATGATGCTTTGCTGTCACCATGTTTATTTTACAGCAGGTAATCAAATGGTGCATTGGGAATGATACCTTGTCTATGGTCTGACCTCTAGATTGCGCATCAACTACTAGCACCAGGACAGCACACGGTTGAATATGCTGTGGGTGCGATGCAGAACTGGTATCTGTGTACAATACAGACATCATAGGATTTTGAAAGAAAGCCAGCGACGAAATCTGATAGTGATGCAGTACGTTTAAGTGTTGCATTCCAGCTCCATCTGCAGTTTCATTCTGCTGGCTGCTATTGCTAATGTGGTTTGAGGCCTGTGTTTACCCACTTTTCTTAATTCAAATGGAAAGGCTGGTTGTTGACTGCTATCTGACGAGATTAATGAGATATTTTTACATGGATGGTAGTTTGTTTACGAAGACAAGCAAAACTGCTGTGTAAATTCTCGCACCTGTCTGGATAAAAGCTCATGCATAACAATATATGCAGATTTGGCGTAAGGTATTTATATAAACCTGGCAATCATGTTCCGAATATACCAACTTGACAGACTGCTAGTTATTTCTGAGACTGGGTAGAGTATTTGAATTTGGGCATTTATGTATTTTCCTGTCAGGGTAATTTTGGCTTCTGGCTTAATCATAGGCTTTATCCAATAACTAAATTGTTCATTAAGTGAGCATGCTAATGTTATATTTGCACAGCTTATCATCTGGAGTTGAATTGTATTTGTATTTTCTCCCTTTGTCTTTCTGTAATGTACAGATAAGAATGCAGGTTCAAGGCAGTTTGATCCAGGGAGGCATGGTAGGCAACTTCATTAATATTTATCAACAAGAAGGGACGCGAGGATTGTGGAAGGTAAGTTGGATCTGTCTGGCCTTTTCTTAAAATTTCATATCATGATCTATACCTCATCTTGATTTTCTTGTAAATGTGTCTTCTATAGGGTGTGTCTTTAACAGCCCAGAGGGCTGCCATTGTTGTAGGAGTGGAGCTGCCTGTTTATGATCTCTCCAAAAAACACCTGATCAAGTCTGGCCACATGGGAGACACTGTATATACTCACTTTCTGTAAGTATGTTTTGAGTTGCACAGCATTTTTATTGGTGAATATGTTTTTAATTTCAAACAATTATGCATTTGTATTATTTCAGATATTTGCCTTTTCCGAACTAGGTTATGCCTTTAGGTTAAAAACCGTTTCAAAATCTGTGTGTAGCATTTCTAGTTTCATTGATAAGCTTGGAGGGAGTTATAACACGTTCCTCTGTTTTTATTTGATTCTGGTGTGTAACAGTGCTGATCGGGGTGCAACTAGACACAAATCGTTGGTGCTGAGTAGAGGTGGGGTGAACTGGTCAACCAATGGATGCAGGGTTAACACTTCAGACTCTAAGGCAGAGCTATCCTCACAGCCAATACAAGAAAGCAGTGGAAAATTATGCATTTTAGACATACTGGTCAAACTGTATATGGTTACAACATGTTTTAGTGTATTTGAAAATGTTTGTAGTTGACTAACCAAGAAATGTAAAAACTAGAATGAGTGATTTGACAAAAAAAAAAAAGCTTCTGCAGATTTCAGTATAAAGCAATTTACAAACAGTTTTTGCAAACTTATTTCAATACAGCCCTTTTGCCATTCCTCCGAAAATTCCTTCTGTGAAATGACAATGAGCTCATGAAATATTTTTATTCCCATCTTCAGAAAGACACTCCTAACTCTTGACCAAAGGTTACGTTTTCTGTCTTGCCCACTGGACATCGCAACCTATGCTTGTTTGAGGCTGCGCACAGGTACATGTCTCAGAATAGTGAGCTTAATGAGTTAACATACCTGATTTTGGATTGTGCGACTGGCAAGTGTTGGTTATTTCCAAATACATCTTCTGTTTCTCCTGAGGTTGAATGAGTGAGTGCCAATTATTTGGCAATATTACTGTCCATTACTCTGCGAGGAATTTGCGCTATTATAAAGCAAAATAAAATACTTGTTAGCTCTCCCACATGGAGCTATTCTCGTATGAGAGGACTGAGCTACACCCATGCATGAAGCCACCAGGCCTAAGGAACTGGCAAAAAAGGTAGTTGCCTTGAAATAACTTTGCAGCAAATGGTGTTCTAGCATGAAAAGGGTAGAAGTACTCCCGCAAGCTCAAGAACACCTATACTGTGTGGCTGATAATCAGTGTCCTGTAAAGAGGTCACTCCAACAGACATAGGCCCCCATTACAACATTGGCGGTAAGTGCCGCTTACCGCCATGCTGACTGCCGCCAACATACCTCGGTGGTATACCGCTACCCGTATTATGACCCACACATAGAAATCCGCCACTATACAGACATTAGTCCGCCAGCCCAAAGGTCAGTGATAAATTGGCGTTACCAAAACCCACACCGTTACGCCAACAGAAATACGGCCACATCATTATGACCCACGAATCACCGCGGCGGTCATTCAACCGCGGTAATCCATTGGCAGTACACACCGTTGCGCTCAAAATACACACACTTTAACAAAACACCACCACATTGGACAATTCAAAATACACACACCACACCCACACACCAACAACACTATAAAACACCCACTCACAACCCTTTACGACCCAAAGATTTTGGCAAGTGAGAGAGAGACAAGCCAGGAGCACCCACTGAATCTGAGCCACAGAACACCATCACACATACACCATCCACGCACCTCGCAGCACATACCCCAACACATCACCCCACACACATACCACTCACACTACACCCCTGGCACCACAAAGATACCCCAGGTTCTCAGAGGATGAGCTAAGGGTCATGGTGGAGGAAATCATCCTGGTAGAGCCACAGCTATTTGGATCACAAGTGCAGCCGATATCCATTTCTAGGAAGATGAAGCTATGGTGGAGAGTCGTGGACAGGGTCAACGACGTGGGACAGCACCCCAGAACAAGGGTTGACATCAGGAAGAGGTGGAACAACCTACGGGGGAAGGTGCATTCCGTGGTTGCAAGACACCATGTAGCTGTACAGAGGACTGGCGATGGACCGCCACCTCCTCCTCCACAACTAACAACATGGGAGGAGCAAGTCTTGGCGATCATGCATCCGGAGGGCCTGGCAGGAGTAGCAGGAGGACTGGGCTCTGGTAAGTAAAATCTTACCTACTTTACCCCCCCCCCCTACTTGCATGGTATCACAAACTCCTACCCCTACCCTCACCCTCATCACTCCACCACCTCACATATACCCCACCATCACAACCAACCTATCTCAATACTAAGTTCTGCATGCAATAACAATGCATGGACACCCATCACCACAGCATGCACACTAGTGACAATCACTTAGCCAAACCAATCACAACTCACACAAGAGAAAGCTGCCTTGCTAATAACAACCATAGAGGGAAACCTATCCATGCACAAGATGGCATATGCAGATACAATAACACTGCATTTACATCCCCACAGGACCCCCACTCAACGTCACCGGAGAGGAGGTGCCAGCCACATCCAGTTCCCCTCCACCCCCCCCCCCCCCCCAGGAGAGGCCCACAGTAATGACAGCAGCTCTGCACACCTGGATCACGATGACCAACCAGGCCCATCAGGGACCTCTGGACAGTCGGTTACCCAGGCACAGTCCCAACCCACCACATTGCCTCCCCCCTCAGGAAACACCACCACAGCACCCACCCAGCGGGCCCTTCCTTCTGTCCCCAGGACTCATCAATCAGCAGTGAGTCCACCACTACAGGGACCCCAGGCAACTCCACAAACACAGGACGATCAGGGACCTGGGGTCAGTGACAGTGGGCACACAGTGCAGGGGACAGAGGCACAGGACAACAGGGAAGCTGTGCGACAGGGGGAGGACAGGCCCAGGGATCCCACTCTCCACAAGGCACTCATCAACATCCAGGACAATACCACCATTCCCAGGAGACCATGGGCCAGATACTGGCCAAGTTTCAGGAGACCCAGCGGGTGCAGGAGTGACAGTACCTGGGGATCAGGGAGGACCTGAGAGACATCCACACCACCCTGGTCACTATTGCAGGGGTGCTGGCAGACGTGGCCAACACTATGAGGGAGGCATTGGCACACCAAAGGTTCGCTCCATGATCCTCCTTGTTCACCCATGTGCCTCATTTTAACGTTCCTCTGCCCTTGTCCTGGCATTCTTCACTGGGGTCAGTAGCCATGAGAGGTTGGGGTAACGAAAGTCACCTGCAAATATCGAGGGATACCTGTTAGCCACACACTCACCCTTAGGGCCAAACCCACACCCGTATACCTACATCAACTGGGTGGGGACCATGGGCTCACCTATTAGCCACACCCGGTGCCTCTGGAGTTGAGCCATCACATTTGGGATGCTCCTATTCCTCAGGATATAGGCATCATGCACAGAGCCAGGATACTTGGCATTGACATGGGAGATGTACTGGTCTGCCAAACCCACCATCTGCACATTCAGAGTGTTAAAGCTTTTTCTATCTCTGAACACTTGTTAATTTCTCTGGGTGGGAGGGGACAAATGCAATATGTGTACCATCAATGGCACCAATGATGTTGTGGATATGTCCAGTGCATAGTCAGCCTTCACTGTGGCCAAATCCTCCACCTGGGGGAATACGATGTAGCTGCGCATGTGTTTCAGCAGGGCAGGCAACGCTCTGGTCAACACGTTTGAGAACATAGGCTGCGACATACCTGATGCCATGGCCACTGTCGCTTGGAAGGAACCTCTTGCCAAGAAATGGAGAAGTGATAGGACCTGCACTAGAGGGGGGATACCTGTGGGGTGGTGGATAGCTGAGGTCAGGTCTGGCTCCAATTGGGCACACAGGTCTTGGATTGTGGCCCTATCAAGTCTGTAGGTCAGGATAATGTGCCTGTCCTCCATTGTCGCCAGGTCCACCAGGGTTCTGTACACGGGGATGGCTCCATCTCCTATTCATCCTCAGTGGTTGAACTCTAGGGTGAAAAATGGTGAGCAGAAGGTCATACTCACACTTATTTCAACATTGATATGCAGTTTTTGCTTTACAGAAACAGTATGTGAACTCGTAAGTCAGTTGATGTGCCAATGTCTGCTGTGATGCAGTTAGGTGCCATGGCCTGTGCCCCCCTGAAATGGCAGATGCCTGACCTGTGAGGAGGGACAAGTGGAAATGAGGTAATTCCGCTGGCGTTGTATGCCGTTGCGGTCGAAGACCGCCGCGCAACACCGCATTGGTTATCATTGGGCCCTATGGGTTCCAGGAGCCAATGGCGATGTATGCCAGCGGTGACTGTACGCACCGCCGCGGACATGACCGCCATTTTCTATCTGTGCACTCACTTGCTACCTGACCTTCAACAAGACAGGACCTACACTGCAAGTGCTGCTGTGACCTGTGTCTGAAGCGACAATCGATCGAGTGTCTGGGGAAAGGGCCCCTGCCTTCACTTCAGAGGAGTTGGAGAGACTGGTGGATGGGGTCCTACCCCGGTACACTTTACTCTATGGTCCTCCAGACAAACAGGTGAGTACACTGTGAGCATGATGGGTGGGCCATGAATGTATGGATTGCTGTGTGTGTAAGCCTCGTGTGGGGGGGGGCTGAGGGATCCTGGGCAGAGTGCTGTATGTATGGTGGTCAATGTATGTGCGTTAGGGGAAAGAGGGGATATGTTGGTCCATGAGTAGAACAGTCCGGACGGTATAACTAATCCCTTTCCTGCTGTTTTTTTTTCTGCAGGTCAGCTCCCAACAGAAAAAGGATATTTGGCGTGCCATCACCAATGAGGTGCAGACCCTGGGGGTCTTTGACAGGCATAGCACCCACTGCCACAAACGGTGGGAGGAACTGCGCCGCTGGGCAAGGAAGATGGCGGAGGCCCAGCTGGGGCTGGCCTCCCAACGAGGAAGGGGTGCCCGTCGTAACCTGACCCCCCTGATGTTCCACATCCTGGCTGTGGCCTATCCGGAGTTGGATGGGTGCTTGAAGGCATCACAGCAGCCACACGGGGGTGAGTACAGATCCTGAATCATGACTTTGCGCGCGTTAATGTATTCCCTGGGTGGGGGATGTGGGCTGTGGGTGCCCCTAGGCCAGGGCGAACATGGCAGGGTATGTTCAATGATGGGCAAGCTCAGATGCACTCCAACCCCCAATAAAGTTAGTGGGTATCTACTACTGGGCAGGGTCCTGTGGGTTTCAGGTGTGCAGCTAATGGGGTTAGGCATTGTACCCCATGGACTGGTGACTAGCATTGTAACTGGTAGTGCATGGCCTACTCCATAGGGCTGTTTCCTATGAGTTGTGTACGTCGACGGTAGTGTTGCTGGCACTGACCAAGTGTATCCTCTGTCTTTCCTCCCCCTTTTTGTTTTGTGACGCTCGCCTTCTGTGCTTTAGCATCATCTGGCGGAGGAGCAGAGGCACCGGCGACGGAGGGAGCTGCATCCCACATGGGCCTGGAGGCTGAATCCACCGACGGTGAGGGCACCAGTGGGACGGAGGGCGAAGGGAGCACCACGACGGATACAGGAGGGGACACTACCGACAGCGACACCTCCTCCAATGGCAGCTCCCTGGCGGTGGCGGACACTTCTGTGGCCACCCCAACTACAGGTACAGCCGCCACCCCTGTACCAGCACCGCCCTCCCAGCAGCCCCTTAGCGTGTTTCCCGTGCCCGCTCACCCAGGAGGGTGGGCATCTCTTTCGCCCAAGGCACCTCAGGCCATGCCACAGTCAGTCCTGCTGCCCTCAGTGAGGAGTCTATTGACCTCCTGAGATCCCTCTCTGTTGGGCAGTCAACCATACTGAATGCCATCCAGGGTGTAGCAGGGCATTTGCAACAAACAAATGCATACCTGGAGGGCATTCACTCTGGCGTGGCGGCCCAACAAAGAGCATTCCAGGCTCTGGCCAACAAACTGATAGCAGCCATTGTCCATGTCTCCAGCCTCCCCCCTCCAGCTTCTTCTACCCAGTCCAATCCCCTCAACCCCAGCCTATCCCAAGCACACCTTCAGACCAGCAATCACCCAAATCAACACACAGAAGTGGCTCAGGCAAACACAAGCACCAGACTTTGTCTCACAAGCACTCCCACAAGCGCCATCCACATGCAGACACACCAACATCCACTGCCTCCACTGTGTCCCCCTCCTCGTCCACCTCCCTCCCAGTAGCGTCTCCACTCACACCTGCATGCACTACATCCTCATCCACTACCTCCATCACCAGCACGCCTATCACTACACACCCCTCTCTGGCAGTCCCCACCCCACCTCCATGCACACGGCACCTGTGTTCCCTCCCACTGTTTGTGCCCCCTCTCTCAAAGTACACAAACGCAAGCACACAGACACCCAACAGCCATCCACCTCACAACAGCATCCAGCCCATGCACCTGCACCCAAACACAGCAGACTGACACCCCCTACAGCCACTCCCTCTTCCTCCACTCCCAAACCTTCACCCTCTTCCCGTCCCAGTGTCCCTAAGTGTCCCTAAGAAGCTTTTCCTCGCCACCCTTGACCTATTCACTCCCCCCGTCCTTCACTTTGGGGCAGTGTGGCCAGAACCAAACCCAGCACCTCAGCCACCCAGTCCACAGCCACTGTGGCTTCTGCAGCAACTGCAGGTGTGAGAGGCTCCAAGGAGGCACCTGTCAGCACCACCTGCCAAGGCCAAGAAGGGTCCGCCACCTAGCAAGGGCAAGAAGGGGACGCCAGCCAGCAAGGGGAAGGAGGCACCACCAGACAGCAAGGGCAAGAAAAAGTCACCAGCTAGCAGAAGCAAGGAGGCACCACTATCTGCTAAATGCAGGAAGAGGCACACAACACCAGCCATGGCACTTCAGCCATCCGAGGGTGAAGGCCTGGAGGCTACCACCACCACTGCCAGCACCGCCACCTGCACCACAGCCAGCACAGCCACATGCACCACCGCCAGAAGCAGCAGCCCCAGTTGACAGCCGTTCAAGGCTGCAGGTGGAGGCATGGAGGCTACCACTGCCAGCACTGCCACCTGCAGTACAACTGGCATCCACTGAGCAGCCCTCACCGCCGGCAAACAGTGTGTAGTGGTGAATACATGGGCTGCAGTGCATCCTGGCCCCTGCAACACCTGTCGGTGTGATAAAAAGGTGAGAGACTGTGACCTTGCCCCATCCAGGATGTAGCAAACTGGGCACAAGGCCCCCTCCAGAACCAGTGGAAGAAGGCATCCACTCAGCCCCTCCTTGCCAGGATGGAGCACACTGAGCACAATGCCCCCTCCAGAACCAGTGGAAGAAGGCATCCTCTCGGCTCCTCCTTGCCAGGATGAAGCAAGCTGGGCACAAGCAGTGGGCAAACCACCCACTAGAGAGACTCTAGCTTTGCACTCCCCAGGACCAAGCAGTGGGCAAACCACGCACTTGAGAGACTGTTGCCTTGCACTCCCCAGGACCAAGCAGTGGACAAACCACCCACTTGAGAGACTGTGGCCTTGCACTCCCCAGGACCAAGCAGTGGACAGACCACCCACTTGAGAGACTGTGGCCTTGCACTCCCCAGGACCAAGCAGTGGGCAAACCACACACTAAAGAGACTGTGGCCTTGCACTCCCGAGGCGTTGTACCATCTTCTGGCTGAGGTGCCCTCCCCCCCCCCCCCACTTCCCATCCCCCTGAGGTGCCTGTGTGTTTTCGACCTGATGCCCCTGCAGTGTTCTCTCCGTATTGAGGCAGGAGTCAAGTGTGGCCTTGGCCTATGTGTTTTGGCCCAGTGGGCCACGGACATTTTGGAGTGGGCATTATCCCTCCTTTTGTATATGTTGTACATTACTGTTTGTTGCTTTAAGAATGTATTTTTCTATATTTATAATATTACACTCAATTTAATCCATCCCTTTTGTCCTTGCATTATTCCTGAGGGTTACAGGGTGTATATGTAATGTTGTTGTGTGTATGGTGTTGGAGGTGGGGGTGTTGCGTGTGTGTGTCACTCTTTTTTTTCCTCTACCCTCTCTTGTGTGCTAGATGTAGTACTTACCGTGGTTGTCTTCGCTGGTGTTCATGCTCCTGGTGTTTGAGAAGGTACACCAGCATTGGGGAAAAAGTGCAGCTCGGGCTCCATGGCGTTGTGATTCTTCCTTGAGTGTCGAGAGGGAGTCGTTTCCCTTCAGAGTACTGTTTCCGCCGTGCTTTTGATCGCATTGGTACCGCCCTGGAAGAGCTGGTGGATAGGCGTGTTGTAATGCAGTAGGTGGTACATTGTCTTCCGCCTGGCTGTTTGTGGTTACCGCCACCGTGTTTGTTGCTACAGCTGTGGCTGTCAGTGTGTTAAAGGGGCTGTTTGTGTTGGTGGTTCCCCCCCATGGTCATGATTCAAAAAAATTTGACGCCGACCTGTTGGCGGTGTTATCGCCGCTTTATCACTGATGGCCAGGGTTGTAATGAGGGTCATAGTGCCTCTAAAGAGCATATATTATAATAAGAACAACCATTCTTTCCGTTCTGTTCTGAATTGGAGATAACCAGACTACACATCTGCAACAGCAGGGTGAGGCAGGTGGAAATTACACCATTGTAATCTAGTCTGAAATCATTTAATACAGTCACAGAACAGTTTCAGTGCCTAAACCAGGCCTTAAGCTCATCTGACTTGTATCTATTTACTGGTGCTCTTCACTATGTATAGAAAGCCGGCGAGCCAGAACTTAACACCAATTTTAGTGACTGCTGGCAAAATAAAGATTTCACCTATACTTACCTTCAACTCTGGGGTCCAAGTTTGACTTCTTCTGTAGAAGAGGTTTGATAACCCCTTTTTTCGATCCATTAGGGACAGTGTCAGATGAAAACAGGTTAAGTATGAAGATGCACGTTCAGATTTTAGAGTCCAGAGTGATCATACTTCATCTGGGGAAGAGAAGTGAACCAGGAGGAATCTTTCTCCTCTTACTTAATAATTGGGTGAGCTGTGAGAAGAGTGAAAGAAAAGGGCCAAGGCTTGTTATCATGCTGCATTAGACCGGATGAACAAGGAAGCTAGGCAATACAGTACGGAATGATCTTTATCTCTGCAGAGAAATAAAGAGCTAAATAGTCACAAACATCTTGGGAGGTGGAACAGTCATTTTAACGTAGGACAGGTTGGTGAGATTATAGACTGCCTGCAAAAAGAGCCCATGAGGAGTTTGAAGCATGAAATATAGAATTTGAAATAAGAGGTATTTGTACCATTAAGAGATACTTTGTAATGTTTAAGTTGTTGACATTTATGTGATGCTTTCAAAGTCTGATGTTACACGTTTTTGTTTTGCTAACAGCAAAACTGCATTTTTTTTTTTTTTTTTACCAGGGTGTAGTTGTAGCATTGTTTCTCTTCCTCCGACCTCAGCCAGATATGCCTAAACTAGCTCCAGCCCCTTTACTTCCCCTTTCTTTACACACATACACACCCGCACCCTCCATTTCTCTTCATGTTTAATTGTATTGCCAGGGAAAGACGTGGAAATTTAGTAAAGGCTATGAGGTTACAGCAGGTACAAAATGGGCGGGCTCGGTGACCCCAAATTGAGACTAGTATATTGTAAGCTATTTATGGATATTATCATGATCGAAGCACAAAAACGGATTTGGTGACTAAAGCCATTGTTCCAAGCTATGTAGAATTTCAGATGAACTTGGTGAACTTAGTGGTTACCGCATTCCTAGTGTGGGGATATTTAATGTGTAATATAATTAACTACTACTGAGTTTCCCACCACAGAATGACACCTAGCATTTGTGATCAGTGTTTACCACACAGATTAATTCATGTTTTGCATTTGTGCCTTAGCTTTTTGTCTTGATAGATTTCTTCAGTCTTGTCGTGGTAAATCTGAGGAAAAGATTGCAGAATATTGTAATTGATGCATAACTCGGAATTCCATTCTGTATGCAAACCTCAGTTTGTGCATGGATTGGAATTTAAAACATAACTTTGAATCATGATCTAAGTAAATTTCGTACTTTTAATGAAGGCAGTTGTAGGCTACATCAATAGAAATCTCCTAGCTCTGTATTGCCATTATTATGGCCATGTTGTGCAGTAGGGTTTGAGTATGTTGTATTGTGTTGTGCTTGTCTTTACATTGTGCTTCATACACCTAACAGTACCCAAGGGCATTTGTGGAGGGATAGCACCGTACTCTGTGAAGTAGTATAGACAGAACATTGTGTTTGTCGTGTGGCCTGCATTAGGAGTTTTTTTATGTCCTACGTCAAGACCAGAGTAATGCTCTTAACATGTGTTGCTGCTATGTTTCAGAGTAAATTTTAAAAGAAAAAGAGTGAGAGATAGGGTGCTTCAACATTCAGTTGTAATTCATGGACAGAAGTGTGTGAGTGCGGTTTGACCCATGTTTGAAGTGTTTTGGTGTGTGGATACGGCTGAATCTGCTGAAATTGCTCGTGAGTGTAAGAGAGAAATGTGAGGATAGGTACAGCTGCATCAAGCCAATACCTACCATCTATGGAGTGGTCTTGTGTAAATACAGTTCGAATCACATAGAACAGGGGGCACAAAGTGTAGGAAAGTCACAGAAGCTACCACTGGTAGGTGCAATCTCAGAGATTCAGGCAGTTGCAAGGCCAAGAAGCAATCCTAAAATACCCTCTGTGGAAGAAAAATGCTATATGAACTTCACAGTACCTACAGTCTCGGCAATACACTTTGCTTAAGGCAACAGTTACCTGGGACAGGCTTTGGAGGGCAGGGGCAATAATAAAAACCATTGAAATCACCTGATTACAGAATATATTATTTTTTTCCTTCAGTTTCTGTTTAAATAGTGCCTGATGTTATGAATGGGTTGAAAACATTAAGGAAAATAAAACAGAACATTTCTGCAATAGCTGTGCTTTTTGCCTCTCAAGAGTTTGAAAAGTGATATACATATCACAAAACAATATAATCTCACTGCCTGTGTCTCTTCTGTTCTGATGTAATCTTGCATTCTCATCTTTTCTTGAAGTTAGTGTCGTGAAGAACCTCAGCTATATGTTGGAAGTGGTGGAATGTGATAGATGGGCCTTTCATCTCTGCTGATCTATCCCCAAGCACTTTAAAAAGCCCAAAATGACCCTGATTACAAGTTGCAAATTCCACACCAGAAACTACTAGCTTTCTGCGGTAGCAACCCCCAGTACCATACAATTATGAGTCAAAACCCATAGAATGGAGAATTACTGTATGGACCTGGATTTACCAGATGATATTCTGAGTTGTATTTCATTTTCCATGTAGTTTAACACATTTACCACTTACTTTGTGGTTGTAAAAGTGTGCAGGGGGCTTGTAAGCCTTACGAGATGGAACAGTGAAGGAAGGAGCAGAGAAAATTCGTTGACAGTTGGGAGCATGTAATACTCCCCACTTGCCTTGTCTGAAGTCGGGACTAGAGGTCAAGGAAGGTGTCCAGGATACAATGCAGCCTTTTCCCACATTTATAATGGTTTTTTTCTGGATTTTTTGGCCAGGAAAACTGAGTTAGTTGGTCCTGCACCCAGTAGATCCACATGCAGGAACACTGGACCTCTTGTAATTGTGCGGAACAGAATTCACATGGGAATTCTGCTCTGCACAGTTCTTCCGAACCAAGGCACATGTTCGTTATGGTTATATTGCAGGTGGGCTGATAAGGCCAAGAGAGCAAAATACCATGCGGCACGAGAAGCAATAAAAAAAAAAAAAGCCTCCTTTACCTGTAAATGGCTTTTGGATGACCTCAGGGGTTGAAAAATACACGATCTATAAGTAAGTACATTCCCAATCGTTTTTTAACTTTACAGTAACAGTTACCATACTTTATGCTCAAAAACAACAATCTCACTATGGATAATGCAGACTTTCTGGTGTTGCTGGCTGAAAGGGAAAGCAGGGCATCTCAAGTTTTATGCTGGAAAGTTGCCTGAATGTAAAGCAAAGCAGCAATTTGAATGAACTACTTTGCATTAGTTTGTTTCAAGGGGGCGTTTACATCAATGTTTCCATGCAACCATCACTGTTGTTTTTTTGGCGAAGCCCTGTCAGCTAACAATAGAAGAAGGGGATTTGCGCAATCAAAAGTATCCTTTTGAAGGGGGTGTTACAAGGACAGAGGTAACATCTCTTCATCACTCTAGGTGATCAGAGCTCAAAAACAATGGTTAGATTTTTTTTTTTTTTTTAAAGTATGTTGATATTAAAAATTAATATGAAGAGTAGTGCAGCTCTTGAGATTGGGGATTTCTGAACCATGAGGAAGTGTTCCATTTTGGATTATTTTTTTTGTAAGCTTTTTCAGATCCAACGCTTCATGTTATGGAGTTTCATGAAGTTATTTTTTACTTTAAGGTGTAAGAACATTTATGTTTCTGGCAGTGCTGTTCATGCAATGTAGCATGTATATGTAAAGTGTGTGTTATCCTGTTGGCACTGAATAACTGATGGTTTTATTTATCCAGCATGGTGGTAGTAATTTTATCAACCTCAGGACGGTGAAAGAGTGAGTGGGGCCCACCAGGATTCGAACCTGTGATAATGTAGTCAAACACCTATCCCTGCATTATGCATAATTATTTACTTTATTAATACAATTTTATGTAATACAAGCATGGTCCAAATGCATTAGAGCACTTAATAGGAAAAATGATGTAGGTAGAAAAAAAAATGAAACATCAGAACAAGGTCAATTGCACACAAAAGCAGTACATTAAACATGGAAGGGAAGCAAGTTGTAGACCATGCAAAATAAGGAACTGAGTAGAGCACATAAGTCAAAACAAAATCAGCTGGGGGAAGCCATTGTGTCGTATATACAGATAAATGCATTTCTGGAATGCAAAAACGAGGAGATCATAAACATGTGAAGCTGAAGATATGAAAGCAGAATTAGGACAACAAGGCAAGACAGCAATGTGTGAATGGAGATAGGAGAAATATATATTCATGGGGGAAGTAAGGGAATAGAGGAAGGGAAGTAAGGGCTTGAGGACAACATCGGGAGTGGGTAAAAGAAGTGGACAGAAAAGCAGCAAAGTATTGGAGTGATAAAATTAACAGAAACCTCAAAACCTTCTGAAAGTACCTCCTATATGAATTAAACTTGTGCATAGGAGGCTCTGTTTGGAATAAATGATCCAGTGGTAACCTGCCCAGTCATAGCTTTCTTGGATAGATTCAACATCCCTTTATAACAGTTTTAGACATAAACTGATGATGAAAGATGTGAAAGTTAGACCTAATGAGTGGATTGGTAAGTGGTGACGTTTGATAGGTTCCTGCCTATGCTTCACACAAATTACTGTTGATGCAAAATTCAGCTTCTGTAATGGTTTTGGGATTAAAGAGAACGCACCATATTTCTCTTGCCACAGCACCCTGCAGTGGTTGCCTCTGAAAAGGAGAGTTTCTTTAAATGACCTAATCTAGTATATAAAGCTCTGTGTGATACCAACTAATATCAGGATTTGTTGTGTATGATCCTAACCAAGGTCTGCATATGCATTCTACCTTCAAATTCCTTCTAAGTTCTGATGGGGTGGAAGAGTTTTCCAGTAATGGCCGATGCCAAGTGGAAATCCTTCCTTTTGAAGTTCTGGTTTACTGTTCTGTTTCCATTGGTTCCTTCCCAGCACCAAGATACCGTTTTAGTACACATTGCACTTTATAAAGTGGCATAAATCAATAAATAAATGTTTCACTTGTTGGCTGTTATGAGTAAACAGTGCTAACAAGTTGTTTTGTAGTATTTTACCTGCCAAAGCCGACAGCTTTCAGTCACGATTTTGTTGTGCTACAGAAACAATGATTTCTGGACCATAGTTGTGTCACCTTTGCCCATCTGACAAATGCCTTAATTATGGTATAGAGGATCGTGAATGAATGTGCAGGAAATGTAATTCATCATTCTTGTTATCCTCTGAACTTCACAACTGGGTTGCAAATAACTGCATTTTGTGATAAAACTATTTACCTAAAGGTTAATAGAGGATTTGTGCTCAATTTTAAATACTGAAAAATATTTTTGACCACCTGCCAGTAGTATTATTTTGACATTGCTGTATAGCATACTTTCTAATTTGTTTTCAATCTTTACTTAGCTCAAGTCTGGCCTGTGGTTTAGCAGGAGCCATTGCATCAAATCCTGTTGAAGTTGTGAGAACACGCATGATGAACCAGCGAGTCTTACTTAACTCTTCAAGTTTTTGCTACAAAGGTACTCTGGATTGCTTTCTTCAGGTAAATGGTTGTCCATTCATAAATGTATTAAAGGAAATTACATTTTGATGACAAAAAAGTAGCACTTGATAATGAATACCAAGGAAACCCTCACGAATTGGTTGCTAAGAGAATCTATGTGTAACTACCAGTCTTACTACAAATTAATCAACACATTCTATACATCGAACACAGAAGAACATGAGCCATTTTTTTAAAATCTGAAGACTAAACAGCAACCATGCACACTAAAATAATTACAGTAACAGGCTTAACAAAGGCACAATTCACAAACAGAAACTTCTGCTGTTTTAGTCATAATCTAGAGACCACTCTTCAGCTTTACAGGAATTAACACTATTACAAACACTCCCTTCTCCTTGCATCTCGGCATGCACACCTGTCCAGACTCCACATATTCAAAACCCCTTTGGTTCTCAACATAACATTATATCCAAGGTCGATTGTCAAAACCCTGTAATCTCCGAACACTTCAAACAGCGCATGATCTGTTGTAGAGTGCAGCTGATCACAAAAACACTCTCTTTCTAGTGGATGGTAAAATGCATTTTTGCCTGATTCTCACTTGGAGCGAGATCATCTAAACAGAAACATAAACATCATTGGATTCCTCAAATGCATAGGTCTTCAAACTGGGGGGAGGGCCCCCCTGTGGGGGCCTCAAGTGATCCCAGGGGGGAGTTAAGGGGGGGGGGGGTGCCAGACGTTGGCTAAAACAAACATTATACAGATAACAGGCCTTTGTACTAAGCAGAATCATGTTATTGCTTTTTTTTAAAGGTAACTGTACTTAACTGCAATGTTTAAATAGGTCTAGACATATTTAAACATTGCCATCTTTATAAAATAATTGTGAGAATTTCTGAAAGTCTAAAATCAACAGTCTTAATACCCTTTTTAAGCAAATCAAGACACACCTTGAAAACCATGTTAATTCCCTGCCACAGATATAACAGTATGGAGATCTGCATTTAGAATGAGGAGGATTATGATATGCCCATAAAGCTCAAAATGCTCCCTCCAATGGATTGGAATGGATTTAGTCATCCAGGGTGGCAAGGTATGCAGATGTGGTGTAAAGAGAAAACAAACAGAAGTGGATATAGAAAGCACACCGGCCGGTGGCTTAAGTACATGGGATAAGACAGCTGGGCGCTATTTGTTCTGAGGGATATGGTCAGTGGAATTAAGAGATCAAAAGCTTCATTAATCCATCCATAGAGTGTTTGTACAGAATTTATTGTGACCGGGTCTGTGTTGGAGCAGTGGGACCGCAAGGACTTCATGCCCCTAGCTACATTGTGTTCGGAGGAGCTCTACACCTGCAGCAAGAGAAGAAGCTCCCTCCAGCTCTTCATAGCACCATCAACACTCCCGCGACGTGGGTCTTTTCATTACACCAGTGAGGCTGTGGAGATTTCAAGCTACATCGTGCCAGGAAGCGCTCTGCACCTGCGACAAGGGAAAGGAGCTCCCTCCAGCTCTACATAGCACCATCAACACTCCCG
The DNA here is from genome assembly GCF_031143425.1 of Pleurodeles waltl. Lineage (NCBI taxonomy): Eukaryota > Metazoa > Chordata > Amphibia > Caudata > Salamandridae > Pleurodeles > Pleurodeles waltl. Next base: position 1,170,012,474 of record NC_090447.1, on the reverse strand, counting down.
CGATGTGGGACTTTAATTACAGCAGTGGGGCTGTGTGGACTTCAACCCCCAAGCTGCATCGGGCCATGAGGCGCTGTGCACCTGTGGCAAGGGGAGGAGCCCCCTCAAGAGTCACATAGCACCATTGACACTACTGCAGGCCCGTCCTGCACCCGTCAGCATGAGTAAGAGGCAGGACCATCCCTCTTGCATCTACGGCTGGGCAGTTGCCTCTCCCTATCATTGTAAGACCTTTTAATACCACTCAGGTTCACCTTGAACTTGACTGCTCCTTCTCTGGGTTGCTTGTTGGGGTTGGGCGCATACGTGATAGGACTCAGAGGAGGGACCACGCTGCTGCCAACAGTTGAGTTGAGGTCTCTAGCCCCCCCCCACAGCTTACACCTGCCAAGAGGCGGGGACTTGCGTTCAGTGCACCAGCTGGGCCTCCTCACATTGTGTGTTGCATGACATGTATTGTTGCTGCTGTCTCTGGGACGAGGACTCTAGCCCCCAGCACCTCTAGCTCCCAGGAGGCATGCCATTAGCGCAGTAGTCGGGCGCTACTCAAGGTTTTTTACATTCTGCAGTCCAGCACGCACACCATTCCTGCTGATAGCTTGTGCAAGGACTTTGGCCCTTAGAACTTACAGCTGCCAGGAGGGCGGGCCTGTTACCAACGTGCCAATTGGGTGCTATCAAACACTATTTAACTTTACCTAAGGCCATCCTTTTTGGCTCTTTATTTTTCTGTTTCTTTCATGGTACTATTTCCTCATGGACTGGTTCTATTGACTTTAACTCTTTGGGACCTATTTATTATCTTGTGCGCGACCAAACATTTTTAAATACGGTCCTTTAGTCTGAATTGATGAGTTAAGCTAAATCTTTGCTGTGTGGCCTCTAGCTGTACTTATTTATAGCTGAATGTGCTCGAGCTGGGTTTATTGCTATATTTTTCCCACTAAAATCTGTTGTTTACTTTTATATCTCACGCTATTTTGGAGGGAGAATTGCGCCCTCGATGAGATAAATGTGTTGACTTGAGGAGGTTGAGAACCTCTTAGCTACAAAAGGGAAAAAGCAGAGAAGAGTAAGACGGGGGAAGCCAAGTCCTTCTTTAATAAGCTGGTTGAATTTAAAAATAACGCTCATACTAGTCCTGAGGTTCATAGTGACCCCTCCATCCCCTCTGGTCAGCCAATTTAAGGCCTGATTTAGAACTCAGCAAATGGGTTACTCCCTCACAATGGTGACAAATTTCCTGTTATATGCAAGATGAGATTTCTAACTTAAGCAATTGTATTGGCAGGTTGTCCACAGCCCTTACTTATAAAGTAGCCATTTTTGACTACCTTGCTATTGAACTTAAACCTTGACCCCCCCCAAGCCAAGGAGAAAGATGACCTCCCATGTCCCAGTTCAACTAAACACCTGAGAACTGTGCACCTGGTGGGCCACAAACATGTTCTTCAGAACTAAATCTTAAATGGCAAATATTGGCCACCTCCGGATGTGGGCTGTAACCTCAGGGCGCCAATTGCGTACAAGTGGAAGCTTATACTAATACGTCTGGATAAAAGATCACTTGCCCACATTTGTTCAAAAATCTTTACGTCAAATTTGAAAGATGACAGATCTAGGCCACTGGGGTATAGTACTAAGCACCAAGACATATTCAGGATTAATGTCCCAAAACTTGTGGCAGGTACTAGGGAATCACAAGAATCTCTGAATAATAAAAGTATTCATTGGCTTCGAAAAGTTAGAGGCTGTAGACCAATCACGGAGGACATATTAGGTGCTTTTCAGTTCCTGCAGTTTTGCACAACAAATTATACATTCTGGCCTTAATTTTTTATTATATTGGCCTACAGTTTTTAACCATGAGCTTGTTGAAGGACTCATAGCATTTGAACACAGGTTCAGGCATACTATATGGTTAGGAACAGGGGTTCAAGATAAACCCTTCCCAGTCTACACCTGACAACACTAACATTGGTAGCACTAAGCCGCTCACAGTCAGCCCTAGAAACCCCCTCCTCGCCCAACAAACTTTTCAGAAATAGATTGACTACACAACAATCGGAGTGAGAGTGTTCTACCATCTTTACAGCAAAAACACCTTCCAATAGGTAAAACATTTGCGACTGTTTCTACGATTGTTGTCCACATTCACAGGGTAAAGGTGCAACTCTCTTCAGCTGTCCTGCTATCTCCAGAAGTAGAAGTGACTTAGTGCAGTGATTTATCTGCTTATAACCCAGGGTGGAATTCCCGCTTAATTGATACTGTAAGATTACCATCCTGGAATGTCGCAGGGGTAAAAGCTAAATTAACTACCCCTGAATAGCGCTCAGTTGTTGATCAACATCATATTTTGTTACTTCAGGAGTCATGGACATGTCGCCTGCTTAATACTGTCTAGATGTTCACCCATAATATTTCCAGTTTCAGCATTCCTCTGATCAGATTTCTCTGATTGTTGGGTGGACACACTAAAGTGGTGTATAGTGGTATTTATATTGTGTCTTTACCTTGCATGTGTTCTAGCTTAGTTGATGGCTTGTAAGAAAATGTCCTGCCTCCCATTGCTTAGTCTGTCTCTTTCCCATTGTAATGTGTAAGGACATTTGTTAACAACTTCCTGTGAATGTATGGCCATATAGATTTAAGAGGGCAGGTTTTCTGACGTGAGGGTTAAATAAAATCCCTCACAGTATGAGCTCCCTTTTTACTCCACTTTCATCTACTGAGTGAAGAGCCTGGTGTCTTAGAAGTGATTAATGAAATAATTCAGTTTCTGGGATCTCTAGATAGTTCTTGCTGTCCCTAAACAATGTTATTGTTCCTTAGCTAGAAGGGCATTAGAATGGTGTGAGTGGAGAGGAGTAGATATTCAACCCTTCCTTTGGGTCAGGTAGTCTCACTTCTTGAGAGTGGACCACTTTATCAGAGAGATACAATTTACAACCCTAGTGGTTTCTCAGGAGACTTCCCACTGATGGGAGAGTGGGTAAGTTCTAATTAGTGGCGCATCCCAACCAGTTTGTCCCTACTTGCAGCCATTCAACCATCTAGTGGGAGGCCTGTTATTAGTGGATTAGGTCAGGATTTGCCCCGTTTGGAGGCTTTGGTACATTGTTACCAGACCATTCCAAGTTTATGCAAATGGCTCATATTGCTGTGTTCAAGAGTTAAGAGAAGTGCTTGTAATACATACAGGTTTTTGGTCAGGGTCATCTTTATAGTCATGATCCCCCCCCCCCAACCTTCTGCTCCCACCCCACCCAACCACCACCCGGTATATAGACAAGCTTGTAGTTTTGTTAGCACATAATTCCCTATTTAACTTCTCTAACTAACCTCCCTAACTAGGGTTGTGAGGCTTTTTATAGCATATATGCATGAGTGTTGGTCTCCCATGTGTGTGTCAGAAGAAAGTCACTGACAATCGGCATCCAACATCTGTGGTCCCTGATTAATGATTAAATATACTTAAAAATGTTTGTCTATAAATCCAGTCAGTTTTTTATATGAAGGACTGCTGAGAAATTACTCTTGTCAGTGGTAAGGGAATGTAGCAAGCCAGGATCTTCTACCCATTATCACTCTCAGTTGAAATTCCTGGAGTTTTTCGCCAGATGCTGTTGAGACCTATCCTGTTGCACATTCATAACGAAGCTTAAAATCTTCTCCAGTGACTAAGGGGCCTGAGGAAAACTCAGTCTCCTGAATAGTGTGCTACAGATTTATTTCTTGCCATGTTTGGGGACATATATAGAGGCTAATGTCACTTGATGACCATCCATGTTTTGCTGGCTGCAGTCTATGACCTTTCTCAGTGGCCAGTTCTACAAATGACCAGCCTGCGTCCACCTGGAGATCGACTTTGCTATTTTTGTAGATGCCGCTGCATGTTGTTGTCATGATCATATGCATGATTCTTCCATAATCATATGAGGAAGATGTCTCCTAGATGAAGCATATGTCCACTGCAAACTGGCCGCCTCCTGCAGGATACTTAAACTTACGCTTGGGTTACTTAGAACTCAAATCGTATAGGTAATGACTGTCTGTGCTATTCCCTCGTCGGTGAAAATGTCATGCCCAGGGTCCCAGCTGATTGGTCGTCTTTCTTCTCTCAGTATGTTTGTATGTTGGTGAGGCAAAAATCATTTTTGTGGTAGAACTTCCCATCCGCCCTCCCCAAAGCCAAGCTGATCATCATCCCTAACATTGGCATGTTCTCGCTTTAAGAAATGGCGCTAGAGTCGCACAGAAGATTTTCTAGTGAAAGGGTTTTGTTTTTTAGAGGCAATCAGTGTAGACAATAGAGTTTGGTAGGGGTTTAGTTAGCAGAGTTCACTTTGACTCATTCTAGCCTCACCCAGTCATTGACACCAGACTACTGCTTTCAAGCATCAGTGTTCCAGCAGAGTGATGGTCAGATCATGGTGCTGTCTGCCTGCTTTACCAGTATCTGCTTTTTTTTTTTTTTTTTTTGTGTGTGCTTAGGGAGCTTAGGTGTGACTTATGGGCCATCCACAGCCTGATCGGGTCATGCTTGGCAGAAGAGGCGGGAGGAGCTGACACACCTGAATGGCCTTTTTCCTGATCCCACGCAAAGGGTTGCATTGCTCCCTCTAGTGAGTTTGGAGCCAGGCTAGGAAGTGGAGGGACTCTGCATTTCAAAGGTCTCTCTTTGAAGTCTTTCCCACTATAAAGGCATCACTGTGTTTAAGAACTGGGCCTCAGACACCACAAACTCAGTACACTTCTGGACCTGTGGATACTCTGCCAGGAAGAAGGAGTGCTATGCTGCTGAAAGGACTGTCACTCTGCTGCACTCCTGCTCTGCTTTGCTGGCCTGCTGCCCTCCTTGCCTTTTAGTGAGAAGGACTGATCCTGAATCTGTCCAACCCAGAACTAAAGTGAATCCAAGGATTCTGTTCTTTTGACGTCTCGGGGACATCAAAGACATCCCTTCATCCTGCAACAGCATTTGGACTTTCATTGCGGCAAGCCTTGTGCTGTCAAGTGGTACCAATCCAGTCCTGGGACTTTGGAAGTGCATATAAAGTACTGCAACTGCCAGAACCTGGGCATCAATGTTGTTTCGCTGATCAGAACCTGCTCATCTCAATATTGACACATCGTCGCTACTGTGAAGATCGAGAACATTGCATTGCCATCGACGCCTGCGCATCGCTGCTGCTGCGGGGATCGGAGGCACTGCATTGTCAACTGTACAACACATCGCCTCCATTTCAGACACAACTCCAACTTTGCACATCTCGCAGCGGACAAAGCTCTTACCTCTGCGGGATTGATACCAACACATTGCTCCTTGCATCTGGTTCTGGACGCCGACTGAACTCTGAACCAAGGTACTGTTTTCAGTGGGCGAAGGCTGTTCCCTGTATCTGACCTCTGTCATGGCCGGCCTGACTTTTAAGATTTTACCCAGTTTAGCGTGACCAGATATCCCCGAATCGCCCTTTGTTTCTAAGCACTACAACTAGATTTATTCTTTAAAAATTCATATCTCGACTTCTACTTATAGACATTTTGTTATTGTGGTCTTGTTTTGTTCATATTAAGCTCTATTGTTCTAATCAGGTGTGGTATCTTTTTGTATGGTGTTTCACAGTTTTACTGTTTGAAGTGTTGCACAAATACTTTACACATTGTCTCTTAAGTTAAGCCTGCCTGCTGTGTGCCCAGCTCCCAGAGGGTGAGCACAAGGTAATGTAGGATGTGTATCTGACTTACCCTGACTAGTATTGTGGTTCCTGTTTGGACAGGGTGCATACCTCTGCCAACCAGAAACCCAATTTGTACCCCAGTCTAGTTTAGTGTTTAGGCTTCCTTGCTACTTTTAGTAGGATTATGCTACATATGAAAGTTAAAGAGAATGGAAGGCCATCATTGTTATTATGAAAAGTGTAATTAATATTTTTTTCCTAGTGGCTATGTCCTCCGAATAGTAGTTTGTGTGGCTCACTGCTAGGGCAATTTTTCATTTTGTTGTCCGGGGTGCATAAGAAAGATGTTTTTTGTTTGTATTGTTGGGCCGCCTTTATTTAGCAAGGCAGAGAGCATGCAAAAACAACTTTTGTAAATTAAGCTATATTCTGTTTGTTATATAGTTGTTTTTTGGTTTCCCCTAGCATGTGACCATAAATGGGTCTTTCAGTTGTTCATGCGGTAAATCTGAAACTTTACATATGCAGTCTAGTTTATTTTTTTGTGCGTCCACAGATAAATCTTTTGGATACTGCAGGTAAGTAGAATAAGTATTTCATAAGTTATAAGGTTTTTCAACTTAGTGATATCTTGTAGCACAATATTCCTAAAAGCTCCAAAAGCACACAACATGTCCTAACAACACTTGGATCTATTACAACTAGAAGTCTAAGCGTTGTTACAGAAAGAGGCAATAGAACTGGTACCCAACCATCAGAAAGGAACAGGTGTTTATTCCCTGTATTTTCTAATACCAAAAAAGGACAAAACACTGAGACCCATCTTAGATCTCAGAACACTAAATCTTTACATCAAATCAGATAAATTTCACATGGTAACACTTCAAGACGTGATTCCCTTGCTCAAACAACAAGACTACATGTCAACATTAGACCTCAAGGATGCTTACTTCCATATACCCATACATCCTTCACACAGGAAATACTTAAGGTTTGTAATCCAAGGAGTACATTACCAATTCAAAGTGTTACCATTCGGGATAACAACAGCACCAAGGGTATTTACAAAATGCCTTGCAGTAGTAGCCGCACATATCAGAAGACAGCACATACACGTATTCCCGTATCTAGACGATTGGTTAATAAAAACCAGCACTCAGAAACAGTGTCTTCAACACACAAAATACGTCATAGAAACCCTTCACAAAGTAGGGTTCTCAATAAACTACCTAAAATCACACTTACAACCGTGTCAAATACAACAATACTTAGGAGCAACAATCAACCCAAAAAAAGGGATTGCCACTCCAAGTCCATAAAGGGTACAAGCATTCCAAAACATAATACAAAGCACGCACCCAAACCAACAGTATCAAGTAAAGTTAGTGATGAAACTTCTAGGCATGATGTCTTCATGCATAGCCATTGTCCCAAACGCAAGATTACACATGCAGCCCTTACAGCAGTGCCTAGCGACACAATGGACACAAGCACAGGGTCAACTTCAAGATCTAGTGTTGATAGACCGCCAAACACACACCTCGCTTCAATGGTGGAATCCTATAAATTTAAACCAAGGGTGGCCTTTCCAAGACCCAGTGCCTCAATACGTGATCACAACAGATGCTTCCATGGTAGGGTGGGGAGCACCCCTCAACCAACACAGCATCCAGGGGCAATGGGACACTCAACAAAAACAACTTCATATAAATCAACTAGAACTACTAGCAGTGTTTCTAGCATTGAAAGCATTTCAACCATTCATAGCCCACAAACACATTCTTGTCAAAACAGACAACATGACAACAATGTATTACCTAAACAAACAGGGAGGGGTACACTCATCACAGCTGTGTCTCTTGGTACAAAAGATTTGGCATTGGGTGATTCACAATCACATTCACCTAATAGTGCAGTACATCCCAGGAATTCAAAACCAGTTGGGCGACAATCTCAGTCGAGATCACCAACAGACCCACGAATGGGAACTTCATCCCCAGATACTGCAAACCTACTTCCAAAACTGGGGAACACTGCAAATAGACCTATTTGCAACAAAAGAAAACACAAAATGCCAAAACTTCGCATCCAGGTACCCATACCCTCAATCCAAGGGCAATGCTTTATGGATGAGTTGGTCAGGGATATTTGCTTACGCTTTTCCCCCCTCTCCCACTCCTTCCGTATCTAGTAAACAAATTGAGTCAAAACAAACTCAAACTAATACTAGTAGCACCAACTTGGGCACGCCAACTATGGTACACAACACTACCTGACCTGTCAGTAGTACCTCATATCAAGCTACCAAACAGACCAGAACTGTTAACTCAGCACAAACAACAGATCAGACACCCAAATCCAGCATCGCTCAATCTAGCAATCTGGCTCCTGAAGTCTTAGAATTTGGACATCTAGACCTTACACAAGAATGTATGGAGGTCATTAAACAGGCTAGGAAACCTACTACAATACATTGCTCTGCAAATAAATGGAAACGATTTGTTTATTACTGTCATAATAATCAAATTCAACCATTACACTCGTCCACGAAAAACATTGTAAGCTACTTAACTACAATTACAAAAGTCTAAACTAGCTTTTTCATCCATTAAAATACATCTCACAGCAATTTCTGCCTATCTGCAAATTACACATTCAACATCACTCTTTAGAATCCCAGTCATAAAAGCATTTATGGAGGGTCTAAAAAGAATCATTCCCCCAAGAACACCACCAGTTCCTTTGTGGAATCTCAATATTGTATTAACACGACTCATGGGTCCACCATTTGAACCCATGCACTCTTGTGAGATGCAATACTTAACATGGAAAGTAGCCTTCCTAATAGCTATCACATCTCTTAGAAGCGTAAGTGAAATACAAGCATTTACCATACAGGAACCCTTTATACAAATACACAAACATAAAGTGGTTCTACGCACAAATCCCAAATTTTTACCAAAGGTTATATCACCGTTACACTTAAATCAAACAGTGGAACTCCCAATATTTTTTCCACAACCAGACTCAGTAGCTGAAAGAGCATTACATACATTAGACATAAAAAGAGCACTAATGTATTACATTGATAGAACCAAACAATTTCGCAAAACAAAACAATTGTTTGTAGCTTTTCAAAAACCTCATGCAGGAAATCCAATATCCAAACAAGGCATTGCCAGATGGATAGTTAAGTGTATTCAAACCTGTTATGTTAAAGCAAAGAGAGAACTGCCTGTTACACCAAAGGCACACTCCACTAGAAAGAAAGGCGCCACCATGGCCTTTCTAGGAAATATACCAATGACCGAAATCTGTGGTCTACTCCTCATACATTCACTAAACATTACTGTGTGGATGTGTTAACAACACAACAAGCCACAGTAGGACAGGCAGTATTACGAACATTATTTCAAACAACTTCAACTCCTACAGGCTGAGCCACCGCTTTTTGGGGAGATAACTGCTTACTAGTCTATGCACAGTATGTGTATCTGCAGCTACACATGCCCTCGAACGGAAAATGTCACTTACCCAGTGTACATCTGTTCGTGGCATGAGACGCTGCAGATTCACATGTGCCCTCCCACCTCCCCGGGAGCCTGTAGTCGTTTTAAGTTGATCTTGAAGATTTGTAAATTTGTAAATGTATCACTTTAAACCACATTATGTACATACATATTTACTCCATTGCATGGGCACTATTACTATATACACAACTCCTACCTCACCCTCTGCGGGAAAACAATCTAAGATGGAGTCGACACCCATGCGCAATGGAGCCGAAAGGGGAGGAGTCCCAAGAGCTTGTGACTCGAAAAAAGGACTTCTTCTAAGAAAAACAACTTGTAACACTCTGAGCCCAACACTAGATGGCGGGATGTGCACAGCATGTGAATCTGCAGCGTCTCATGCCACGAACAGATGTACACTGGGTAAGTGACATTTTCGATATATATATATATATATATATATATATATATATATATATATATATGTGTGTGTGTGTGTGTGTTTTTTTTTTTTTTAATCGTACTGGCAGTCGCTGGTAGGTAGGACCTAGTTTCGGGATAATTTTTTGTTTTACCAATAACTTTGGTGCTGCTTCCCGAAATTTTCAAAACTAGTTTTCCACTCACTTTAGGTGATGTGTGAAATGTTTCGGGGAGATTCGTCAAGTGGGGTCCAAAAACACGGTGGAGTCCCGAAACATGTTTTCCCAATGCAATTTCCCCATAGCAACTTTGAACATGACTACAGCCCAAACCGCTGAATGCAATTACACCAAATTTTAAGAAAGCTACATCTTGGTCCAGGAATATCTCTTTTGTGATTTGGTAAAAATCCATTCAGTAGTATTGGAGTTATTAAAGAAAAAAGATTTGTAGCTATCTAGGGACGTGGAGGGTCCACGAATCCGACAGATCTCATGGTGAGAGCTGATTGGCCGCAAGCACTTCAACCAGGAAGTGCTGGCAGCCATCTAGGGACTATGACTCAGCTGATTCCCAAGAAAAAAACATTAGAAAAAAAGAAAAAAAGAGGAGGGCATGGTAGAAATACCCTGAAGCCCCCACCCACCCCTCCTAGACCTGGTGGTGAGATGGGGCCAAAAAACAGTTTATAATTTTTTTTACTATGAATTCATGGAGGATCTGCAATTCCACGGTAAAAGTAAAAAATAAATAGTTGTTTCCTATATGCCCCGCAGGTGGGCCAGATGCCTGGGGTTTATTGATTAATATAAGTGAGGGAGGGGGTGCACATGGCCCTCTTCTCCAAGTTGGTTCAGGGTCCCCATCTCCCAGGGCCCAACTCATTTTCAAAGGTGGGAGGGGGACAAGTGGCCACTCGCCCCTTACCCCTCCCCCGAGCCTATTTTGGCCCTTGAGACCCTATCCCCTGGGGCCTAGTCATTTAAAAAAAAAAATTAAAAAGGAAGAGGTGCCATGCGGCCCTCCTCTCCAGGCCATTAATGTCCCTGGGACCCCACTGCCCAGGGCCTGGCTTCTGCTATGTTCCAGGGTGCCTACCTCCGAACTTAGCATTTTCCCTGCCCATACGGATGCAGGCAGGGAAATCTGGGTTTGCTTTCACTTGATAGAAGCAATTTAAAAACTCCTGCCAAGTAAGAGCAAACACGAAGTCTGTTCCAAACAGGTGGGAGCATGAAAAATGCTCCCGCCCTCTGGGAGCTGTCTTTTCATCTAGTTCCACACTGAAGCAGACAGAGGAACAGGTGAAACATATATCCCGTACGCAGGGAGCAGCATATTTTGCCATTGACTGGCTGGGCAGATGAGTTTCTGGGGCCAAACCCGACCCAGGGAGGGGGCAGAGTGGCCCACCCTCCCCTTTCAGTAATTGGGGGATGGGGGTCACCTGGGCTGAAACGGCCTGGAGAGGGTGGTGGGGGCAAATAACCCCCACAGTTACGACAGCCAGCCCCCAGGAGATGGGGTCCAATGGGCTGAAATCGGGCCAGGGAGGGGGGCTGCGTGCCCCCCTCTGATTTATAACAAGGCTAGGACCCATGGGATGGGGGCCCAGAGGCTGAAATCAGCCCGGGGAGCAAGGACTTTATGCCCCCTCCCCATTTACTATATGCATGGGCCCTGGGGGAAGGGATACATAGGGCCACAATCGAGGTGTGTGTGTACCTGCCAGGCTCTGCACCCAAACCCCTACATGCAGGCAACCTGGGAGGGGAGCTGCGTGTCTCCCTCCAGAGTTAACTGCATGTGCGGATTTGGACACAGGCCTGGCCATTGGCCAGGCCTTTCAGCCTACCCCCTCTGAGCATGGCCAAAGGCCGATGGTGGTGTGGGATTGAGTTCCTGTATGGGAGTTTGCTTCCAGGCCTGACCGCTGGCCAGGCCCTTGCACCATGCAGCTTCTGTGCATGGCGAAAGGACTTGCGTGGCGTGGGTTGGATTAATGTAAAGTAATGAAATATTACTTAACTTTACAAAAAAGTAGAAATTCACTGCAAAAATCAAAGGTTACAGGGACGTTATAGCTGGGTTCAGGTTTTACATGCACAAACCATAGAATTTCAGCGGTTTTAGTTATACTTAACTGAAGAAACTATTAAGTAACTTTAGGTCAAGAGTTATAGTTGCCTAACATAGGCACAACTATAACTGCTGAATTTCTATGGTTTTGTGTGTGTAAAATCTGAAACTTTTTTTAGGATATGCTTGCACAGAGCGATGTTGTCACATCAAACAAAATGAAAGGCATTAGGCAGTCTGTTTTCACTTTTGATCGGTGCCAAGAGGGCATAACACTGCTTATCAAAATAGGAGCGGAAGTGCTAGAAAGGAGACAATACCCCATGATCTCGATTCCCCCAAGCAAGGATCCACACACCAAGGAGTACGTTTTAGGGTAGAGCGACTCCCTGAGTATGTGCCTGTTCTTCCCACCACTCCTAGCATAACAGTCTTTCTGCACCCCCTAGGTTGCTGATGGGTTGGATCTGTCCCTCTCTTCAGACATAAGGGACTAAATGCCATAAGAAAACACAGAAGGGCTGGGGATGGTCTGCAGAGGCATCAGGCCGAGCCCCCACCTGAGAAAGGATTGTATAGTCTTTCTGCCCTCCGAAGGTGGATTGGAGTTGCTTTGCCCTCAACCTTTCACTTCCTGGTTAACGGAGGGTGCAGACATCTAACAAGACATCGCATAAAAATGACAACAATCTTGCTGTCCCCTCGGGTGGAGGATTGGGGAGGGGAGGGTACGTTTATCACCATTCTGCTCCCTGGAAGTAGAAAACTCACTTAACACCAAGGAAAAAAGGACAAAATTAAAGGGGATGAGGATGCCCCACTGGGGCACAGGCTCATTTTGGCAAAAGGGCATGGCCTGAACAGTCTTTCTGTGCAACTTACGAGGCAGATTGCAGGTGTATAGCTCCAGTCTGCCCCATCCCTTCGAAGGGGGCAATAAGACTGATAGACACCAGAGGAAAATGGGGGTCTGTGGCCCACCCAGACCTTAGGCCATGCCCCCAACATGGAACAGACCCAACTGTGTTTCTGCCCACCATTGAGATAGATTGTGGGGGATACCACCAATCTGTCCTTGAGGGACAGAAAAACCGCTAAACACCAGGGATATTTTTTTTTATAAGGAAAGAAAATTGAGTGGGGCCAGTCCACGCAGGCATCTGACCAGCCTCCCATCCCTAAAACTCCAGCAGTCTTTCTGTCCACCTGAGCATAGAGCATCCCCATCTCCATGGCAAATGAGATGACATTTTGATGTATTTATTTTTGGAGGGGAGGGGGGGTGCAGTTTTGGCATATGGATTGACAGAGTGGGGGGGTAAATCCCACTGCTCTCTCACTTGGCATGCGGAATGGCAGCTCTATTCAAGTTTGGGGTTAGCTGGAAATCAGGGAGCCCTACAAAACCCAGGCATTTCTGAAAACTAGACACCCAAGTGAGTCTAAGTGGTGTGACTTGTGTGGATCTCACTAAGTTTACTTTCCCAAATTTTGGCTAAAAGCACACATATTTACCCCCCATTTCTGCAAGTGAATCTTTAGGAATCTGTGGGTGACCACAACATTTCTATCACTCACTGTGCCACACGTCTTCCTTTATAATAGTACCATACTTGTGTTGCTGGGCCTATGGCCCACAACAGGAACAGATCAAACCAATGTTGGTGTGGTCCATGGTTTGATCCAATTTTATTTTATGTTTTCGGAAAGGTAACATTTTCTGGGTTCACCCATGGGTTTCACACCTGTTTTCGTCACAAACTGCAAGCAAGTTGAAACCACAAAAATATGAAAAATGGACTACCACTTAGAAAAATGCAAAAACTGTGGTTACTTTTTTAAAAATTTGCTTGAAGAAATAAATATGTATTCTTGCATGTCACTTTTTACTATTTTCCAAAAGAAACCCTATATTTTGCAATGTTTTGGCTATTTTCTTAGTTCCTTCCAGGTAAATCCACAAACCCAGCGTATTTTTAGGATAGCCGTTATGCGGAAATGAAAGGAACACATTTAGCCTGGTTCCCTTTTATGGAAAAAAAAGTTATGAAGGATTAAGTGCAAAGAGCCCCAAAAGTCAACAGTTTCTGCACAGTGCTACATCAAACATGTGCGATAGGACAGAGTTGCTGACCAGCTCTTTGTGGGCTTTGTGTAAGCTAAAAACGGGCAAGTCAGTGAATAATGCACCATTTTATATTGGGCCATCCTCCGTATCAAGATATGACATGCCCTGCTAGAAGGAATTCCACCAGGGCCATGGCTCCTTCCATGTCACTTTCCAGAGGCTTCCTGGTTGCAGACGTGCTGGGCAGCTACATCCTTTCATGCTTTTGCAAAGTACTTCTGTCTCACATCAGATACTCAGAAATGGGTATTTAGCCTGAGCTGTGTAGAATGATTTCCTTGGCAGACTTGCACTACTAAATCCCATTTCCCAATGGATACTGAGACATCTGCAAGAAGATGTATTTTGTTCCCACAGATTCCTCAGCATCCTCCCTTATTTCTGATGATCTAGTTTTGTGATTAATAAGAACCGGAGGTATGCAAACGTATTATGTGGTGAATTTGTTGCTGTTGCGGCTCTCTTGGTTCCCCTGCCCACCTTGATTGACGTGAAAAGAAATTTAGAACTGATGTCAGTGCAGTTTTTTTCTTAATATAGCCCACTGATATGACATCCAGAGGTGGAGTTGTGACTGGAGCCGCATGGCACCATCTGGCAGCCCTGGAGATCATTGCCTGGGAGAAAGCTTTTAAGACCCGTCTGAAGTCTGGAAGGAGTATTATTAAAGTGATGAATGTGCAGATAGATTACATATCCCCCAGAAACATTTTTGAGGATAAGTACATTTTTCTTTTGCTTATGAGCCCTGGACAAACATAGGCCCTCATTCTGACCCTGGCGGTCTTTGACCGCCAGGGCGGAGGACCGCGGGAGCACCGCCGACAAGCCGGCAGTGCTTCAATGGGGATTCCGACCGCGGCGGTAAAGCCGCGGTCGGACCGGCACCACTGGCGGGGTCCCGCCAGTGTACCGCGGCCCCATTGAATCCTCCGCGGCGGCGCAGCTTGCTGCACCGCCGCGGGGATTCTGACCCCCCCCTACCGCCATCCAGATCCCGGCGGTCGGACCGCCGAGATCCGGATGGCGGTAGGGGGGGTCGCGGGGCCCCTGGGGGCCCCTGCAGTGCCCATGCCACTGGCATGGGCATTGCAGGGGCCCCCGTAAGAGGGCCCCTAAATGTATTTCACTGTCTGCTGCGCAGACAGTGAAATACGCGATGGGTGCAACTGCACCCGTCGCACAGCTTCCACTCCGCCGGCTCGATTCCGAGCCGGCTTCATCGTGGAAGCCTCTTTCCCGCTGGGCTGGCTGGCGGTCTGAAGGAGACCGCCCGCCAGCCCAGCGGGAAAGTCAGAATTACCGCCGCGGTCTTTCGACCGCGGAACGGTAACCTGACGGCGGGACTTTGGCGGGCGGCCTCCGCCGCCCGCCAAGGTCAGAATGAGGGCCATAATCTGTTAAGATGTTAATGTCTTATGAAACAGTTTAAATGTAAGCTCTCCATCTGATCTCCTTTTCATTTGTGTACTCACTATTGTTGAAAGCGTAATTATTTGCATAATCGATTCTCCTAAATGTAAAATCATGGACCTTAAAAAAATTACATTTTCCCCACAGACCTGGAGGAATGAAGGTTTCTTTGCCTTGTACAAAGGATTTTGGCCAAACTGGCTGAGGCTCGGTCCATGGAATATTATTGTATCCTTTCATACATTTGTGATTGTGTATCTTCTTTATTGGTGCCTTCACATTTATTGCAAAACAGTTTGTAATTGCTTTCCCTCATTTGGAGGCTGTGTTATGTGGTTGGATGTTATTTTTATTTTGACACAGAAGGAGTGTAAAGTCCAGGAACTAACCTGGGTTAAATGGAAAGTTTCCCTGGTGGTTCAGTGGTAAGTTTTTTTTTTTTTTTTTTTTTTTTTTTTTTTTTTATTTACACAAACTTGATTGCATTTTTCTTTTTTAATAATAAACATTACAGGAGAATGACTTTCAAATAACAAATGTGTACAAACGATTGCAGTCAAAAACTTGTATAAAGTGCCATGAGTATGGCATCCAAGTCCATTTTCAGTTGAGCCAATATAGGAAGGCAAACCAAGATTAACCAACATAATCAACCCCCCACCCAGATCCCAAACCATAAAAAAAACCTTGATGCCATTCTGAAAATGAAGGGGGAGTGTCCATGCTAGTGTGGTACAGTCCAGTTATGGACCTCGTTGAACCGGTGGTATTAGATCCTCTGCAGAACACAGACCCCCACAGCCCCTCCCCCAGGGTGTTATCACTGCCAGACCAATATGGAAAACCTTGCTGTGAGCCAGTGTCTACTCAGGGAACAGTATCTTGTGCATTAAAGCCCTCCAGCAGCCCATGGGTGATTTTGGAGTACCCTATATTCCTCCCACCTGAACACTAAACTTTCTGCAAGACCCCAACAATGAACTTCCACCCACCAGTCTTCTAGTTTTGGGGCCAATGGGGACTTCCAGCATCTAGTAAGAAGGCATTTTGTCAGCAGGAAAGCAAATTTTTTGAATTGCATGCCCATTTTGGATCCTCTAGGTCTCATGGGCAATCATGGTATACAGGGTTCAATGTTATCCCAACAGGCCTGTCCAGTGACCTCACTTAGTGCTCCGGCTGTTCTCTACCAAGAGTCTGAAATTAGAGGACAGGCCAACAGCATGTCAAGCAAGTCTTTTCCCTCCACTCAGCAGCGAGGACAAATCGAGGATGCTTTGCGGTACATCTGATTGATTTTGCGAGGCATTAAGTATGGCAAATTGAATACATTAGAATCTTGAGTTTCAAGACACTTTGTGGTATTCTAGCATACACACCTATTCCTTGTTTGAAAGTGCCCTGGCTAAGTCTGCTCCCACCTTTCCCTTAAGTATGTAAATGGCATCATGAGGCGGTCTCAGAGGCCTTTATATAACCACCGACTGAGTGCCGACCATACCCCTATCGTGTGCAACACCCGGAGTAGCTCATGAGCAGATGGCTCACGACCATCCGCTGCCCTGTATTTAAGCACATATCGAAGGATACTGGCATGAGCGAGAAGGATGGAGATCGGAAAGTTTTATTTATTTATATATATATATATATATATATACATATATATATATATATATATATATAAATATATATATATATATATATATATATATGTATATGTTCAATGGCATGTGTAGCTGCAGATACACATGCTGTGCACATCCCGCCATCTAGTGTTGGGCTCGGAGTGTTACAAGTTGTTTTTCTTCGAAGAAGTCTTTTCGAGTCACAAGATCGAGGGACTCCTCCCCTTTCGGCTCCATTGCGCATGGGCGTCGACTCCATCTTAGATTGTTTTCTTTCCGCCATCGGGTTCAGACGTGTTCCTCTTCGCTCCGTGTTTCGGTTCGGAAAGATAGTTAAATCTCGGAAAATTCGACTGTATTGTTTGCGTTCGGTATCGGGTTAGTTAACGCAGATCGACACCGAATCTTGAAGAGCTCCAGTGGCCCTTCGGGTTTCGATTCCCCGGCGGGGCCTGGTCGGCCCAACCACGTGCGTCTTCAAGGCTAATGGAACGGACCCCATTCCGCTTCTGCCCCGAATGCCACAACAAGTATCCTTACACAGATCAGCATCTGGTCTGTAATTTGTGTTTGTCTCCCGAACACAAAGAGGATACCTGCGAGGCCTGTAGAGCGTTTCGGTCGAGGAAAACGCTAAGAGACCGGAGAGCAAGAAGACTCCAAATGATGTCGGCGCCGTCAGGACACCAAGACTTGGAGGAAGAAGAAACCTTCTCCATCGCGGAATTGGACTCGGACGAGGTCGAAACCGAACAGACGCCGAAAACCGTGAGTAAGACGCCCCTGGCCAAAACTCACGGAAAATACACTAAAGCCCAGGGGACGCCACCGTCAACAGACCATGGCTTAACCCGAAAATTAGGTGACCGACCATCGGCACCGAAAAAGGGCACACATGTGTCGAAGTCATCCGACTCCGGTCGAGATACCGGCACAGAACAGACTCGACCCGAGACACTGGGTCAGAGCAATCTCGACATTGAGAGAGCGGCACCGAAACAGGTCGGCACCAAGATACCGGAACACCGAAAGCCAAAAAAGTGTCATCTGAGCCGAAAAAGACAGTCGAAAAGGTTTCGATACCGAAACATCCGGCCTCGGAGCCGAAACCAAGTTCCTACACCGAGGAACAGGGCCTGTCCTCACAGATGCAAGGACACAGATTCGGACAGGAGCTAGAGGCAGGGGAGCCAGATTACACACAAAGAAGGCTCCACACTCAGAAGGAGACAGGGAAAATCAGAACTCTCCCTCCAATCCGAATTAAAAGGAAACTTGCTTTCCAAGAGAAAGGCAAGCAACCACAAGCAAAGGTGGCAAAACAAATAACTCCGCCACCATCACCACATCGCTCACCACAACCATCACCGGTAGCCACTCCACCAATGATGCAGTCTCCAACTCATACAGGGATGAGTCAAGATGATCCTTTATGATGCGCCAGTATCAGATAACAGTCCCGACTGTTATCCAGCGAGACCATCACCACCTGAGGACAGTACTGCTTACACACAGGTGGTGGCAAGAGCAGCCGCATTTCACAATGTCACCCTGCAAGCAGAACCAATTGAAGATGACTTTTTGTTTAATACTCTGTCGTCCACTCATAGTCAGTACCAGAGTCTTCCTATGTTACCGGGAATGTTGAAACACTCAAAGGAAGTGTTTCAAGAGCCTGTTAAAGGCAGGGCCATCACTCCAAGGGTGGAGAAAAAGTACAAACCTCCACCAACAGACCCTGTGTACATCACGCAGCAATTGACACCGGACTCAGTGGTAGTAGGGGCAGCTCGCAAAAGGGCGAACTCACACACCTCGGGAGATGCACCACCACCCGACAAGGAAAGTCGCAAGTTCGACGCAGCGGGAAAAAGGGTTGCGGCACAAGCAGCCAACCAATGGCGCATTGCCAATTCACTGGCCTTGCTATCTAGATATGATAGAGCTCATTGGGACGTAATGCAACACTTCATAGAACATCTACCCAAAGAGTTCCAAAAGAGGGCACAACAAGTGGTGGAAGAAGGTCAAAGTATCTCTAATAACCAGATACAGTCGGCAATGGATGCAGCAGACACAGCTACAAGAACTGTAAATACAGCGGTCACCATACGAAGACACGCATGGCTACGCACCTCAGGATTCAAGCCGGAAATTCAACAAGCGGTGCTGAATATGCCTTTTAACGGACAGCAGTTGTTTTGGCCGGAAGTGGACACTGCTATCGAGAAACTTAAAAAGGACACAGATACGGCCAAGGCCATGGGCGCACTCTACTCCCCACAGAGCAGAGGCACATTTTGGAAAACACAGTTTAGAGGGGGGTTTCAAGGACAAAACACAGAACCCTCAACCTCACAAACAAGACCCACATACTAGAGCCAGTATCAGAGGGGTAGTTTTCGTGGACAATACAGAGGTGGACAGTTCCCTAAAACTAGGGTAAAGTTCCAAAGTCCCAAAACCCCTCAAAATAAACAGTGACTTCAGTGTCACAAATCCCCAACATGTAACACCAGTGGGGAGGAGACTAACAGATTTTTACAGGAACTGGGAGGAGATAACAACAGACACGTGGGTCCTAGCCATTATCCAACATGGTTATTGCATAGAATTCCTACAATTCCCTCCAAATGTCCCACCGAAAACACACAACATGTCCAAACAACACATGGATCTATTACAACTGGAGGTCCAAGCGTTGTTGCAAAAAGATGCAATAGAACTAGTACCAAATCATCAGAAAGGGATGGGTGTTTACTCCCTGTACTTTCTCATACCCAAAAAAGACAAAACTCTAAGACCCATTTTAGATCTCAGAACACTAACTCTTTACATCAAATCAGATCACTTTCACATGGTGACACTTCAGGACGTAATCCCCTTGCTCAAACAAGACTACATGACAACATTAGACCTCAAGGATGCGTATTTCCATATACCCATACATCCTTCACACAGAAAATACTTAAGGTTTGTAATCCAAGGGGTACATTACCAGTTCAAAGTGTTGCCATTCGGAATAACAACAGCGCCAAGAGTCTTTACAAAATGCCTTGCCGTAGTGGCAGCCCATATCAGAAGACAGCAAATACATGTGTTCCCGTATCTGGACGACTGGTTAATCAAAATCAATACGCAAGAACGGTGTTCACAACGCACAAAATACGTTATAGAAACCCTTCACAAGTTGGGGTTCTCACTCAACTACCAAAATTCACACCTACAGCCGTGTCAAGTACAACAGTATTTGGGAGCAACAATCAACACAAGAAAGGGGATTGCCACTCCAAGTCCACAAAGGGTACAGGCATTCCAAAACGTAATACAGACCATGCACCCAAACCAAAGGTTCCAGGTAAAAATTGTAGTGAAACTGCTAGGCATGATGTCCTCATGCATAGCCATTGTCCCAAATGCAAGATTACACATGCGGCCCTTACAACAGAGCCTAGCATCACAATGGTCACAAGCACAGGGTCAACTTCAAGAACTAGTGTTGATAGACCGCCAAACATACACCTCGCTTCAATGGTGGAATACTATAAATTTAAACCAAGGGCGGCCTTTCCAAGACCCAGTGCCTCAATACGCGATCACAACAGATGCCTCCATGGTAGGGTGGGGAGCACACCTCAACCAACACAGCATCCAGGGACAATGTGACACTCAACAGAGACAACTTCATATAAATCACTTAGAGCTACTAGCAGTATTTCTAGCGTTGAAAGCATTTCAACCACTAATAACCCACAAACACATTCTTGTCAAAACAGACAACATGACAACAATGTATTATCTGAACAAACAGGGACACACTCAACACAATTGTGTCTCTTAGCTCAAAAGATATGGCATTGGGCGATTCTCAACCACATTCGCCTAATAGCGCAGTTCATACCAGGAATCCAAAACCAGTTAGCCGACAATCTCTCTTGGGATCACCAACAGATCCACGCATGGGAAACTCATCCCCAGATACTACTAACTTACTTCCAAAGGTGGGAAACACTGCAAAAAGACCTATTTCCCACAAAAGGAAACACAAAATGCCAAAACTTCGCATCCAGGTACCCACAGGCTCACTCTCAAGGCAATGCGTTATGGATGAGTTGGTCATGGATATTTGCATACGCTTTTCCCCCTCTCCTTCCGTATGTAGTAAACAAATTGAGTCAAAACAAACTCAACCTAATATTGATAGCACCAACTTGGCACAACAACCTTGGCACACAACACTACTAGACCTGTCAGTAGTACCTCATATCAAACTGCCAAACAGACCAGATCTGTTAACTCAACAGATCAGACACCCGAATCCAGCATTGCTCAATCTAGCAATTTGGCTCCTGAAATCTTATAATTCGGACATCTAGACCTTACACAAGAATGCATGGAGGTCATAAAACAGTCTAGGAAACCAGCCACAAGACATTGCTACGCAAATAAGTGGAAAAGATTTGTTTATTACTGCCATAATAATCACATTCAACCATTACACGCATCTGCAAAAAACATTGTAAGCTACCTACTACACTTACAAAAGTCTAAGGCCCATATTTATACTTTTTGACGCAAAACTGCGCTAACGCAGTTTTGCGTCAAAAAAATTAGCGCCGGCTAACGCCATTTTGAAGCACCATGCGGGCGCCGTATTTATTGAATGACGTTAGCCGGCGTTAGCCGCCGTCGCCGTCTGGTGTGCGTTGAAAAAAATGACGTACACCAGGCAGCGCCGGCGTAGGGGGATATGGTGCTTGGGCGTCAAGAAATGGGGCAAGTCAGGTTGAGGCAATTTTTTCACCTCAACCCGATTTGCGCCATTTTTTTTCACTCCCAACCCCCATAGAAATGACTCCTGTCTTAGCAAAGACAGGAGTCATGCCCCCTTGCCCCAATGGCCATGCCCAGGGGACTTCTGTCCCCTGGGCATGGTCATTGGGCATAGTGGCATGTAGGGGGGCACAAATCAGGCCCCCCATGCCACAAATTTTTTTTTAAAAAAAACACTTACCTGAACTTACCTTAATGTCCCTGGGATGGGTCCCTCCAGCCTTGGGTGTCCTCCTGGGGTGGGCAAGGGTGACAGGGGGTGTCCCTGGGGGCATGGGAGGGCACCTCTGGGCTCCTTCAGAGCCCGCAGGTCCCTTAACGCCTCCCTTTTGCAGGCGCTAAAAAACGGCGCAAAAGCGGCCGTATGTCATTTTTTTTGATCCGCCCACTCCCGGGCGTGAATTTTGCCTGGGAGTATAAATCCGACGCACATGCCTCGGAGTCGATTTTTTAGACTGGAACGCCTACCTTGCATATAATTAACGCAAAGTAGGTGTCCACGCTAAAAAATGACGCTAACTCCATGGACTTTGGCGATAGACGCGTCTAACGCCAAAGTATAAATATGGAGTTAGTTTTGCGTCGGAATTGCATCAAAAAAAACGACGCAATTCCGGCGCAAACGGAGTATAAATATGCCCCTAAGTTGGCTTTTTCATCCATAAAAATACATCTGACCGCAATTTCGGCTTATTTGCAAATTTCGCATTCAACTTCATTATTCAGAATCCCAGTTATAAAAGCATTTATGGAGGGTCTGAAAAGAATTATTCCACCAAGAACACCACCTGTTCCTTCGTGGAACCTCAACATCGTATTAACACGACTCATGGGTCCACCATTTGAACCCATGCATTCATGTGAAATACAGTACTTAACATGGAAAGTAGCCTTTCTAATAGCTATCACATCTCTCAGAAGAGTAAGTGAGATACAAGCCTTTACCATACAAGAACCCTTTATACAAATACACAAACATAAAGTAGTTCTACGCACAAATCCTAAATTCCTACCTAAGGTCATATCACCGTTCCACTTAAATCAAACAGTGGAACTCCCAGTGTTCTTTCCAGAACCAGACTCTGTAGCTGAAAGAGCATTACATACATTAGACATCAAAAGGGCACTAATGTACTACATTGATAGAACCAAACAAATTTGCAAAACAAAACAATTGTTTGTCGCTTTCCAAAAACCGCATACAGGGAATCCAATATCCAAACAAGGCATTGCCAGATGGATAGTTAAATGTATCCAAACCTGTTATATAAAAGCAAAAAGACAACTACCTATTACACCAAAGGTACACTCCACTAGAAAGAAAGGTGCCACCATGGCCTTTCTAGGAAACATACCAATGACTGAAATTTGTAAGGCAGCCACATGGTCTACGCCTCATACATTTACCAAGCATTACTGCGTGGATGTGTTAACAACACAGCAAGCCACAGTAGGACAAGTAGTATTAAGAACATTATTTCAAACAACTTCAACTCCTACAGGCTAAACCACCGCTTTTGGGGAGATAACTGCTTTCTAGTCTATGCACAGCATGTGTATCTGCAGCTACACATGCCATCGAACGGAAAATGTCACTTACCCAGTGTACATCTGTTCGTGACATGAGACACTGTAGATTCACATGTGCCCTCCCACCTCCCCGGGAGCCTGTAGCCGTTTTAAGTTGCTAAGAAAATTGAACTTGTACATTTGTAAATTTGTAAATATATCACTTTTAGTCACATTATGTACATACATACTTACTCCATTGCATGGGCGCTATTACTATATACACGACTCCTACCTCACCCTCTGCGGGGAAAACAATCTAAGATGGAGTCGACGCCCATGGGCAATGGAGCCGAAAGGGGAGGAGTCCCTCGATCTCGTGACTCGAAAAGACTTCTTTGAAGAAAACAACTTGTAACACTCCGAGCCCAACACTAGATGGCGGGATGTGCACAGCATGTGAATCTGCAGCGTCTCATGCCACGAACAGATGTACACTGGGTAAGTGACATTTTCCATATATATATATATATATATATATATATATATATATATATATATATATATATATACATATATATACAGGGAGTGCAGAATTATTAGGCAAGTTGTATTTTTGAGGATTAATTTTATTATTGAACAACAACCAATGAACCCAAAAAACTCATTAATATCAAAGCTGAATATTTTTGGAAGTAGTTTTTAGTTTGTTTTTAGTTTTAGCTATGTTAGGGGGATATCTGTGTGTGCAGGTGACTATTACTGTGCATAATTATTAGGCAACTTAACAAAAAACAAATATATACCCATTTCAATTATTTATTATTACCAGTGAAACCAATATAACATCTCAACATTCACAAATATACATTTCTGACATTCAAAAACAAAACAAAAACAAATCAGTGACCAATATAGCCACCTTTCTTTGCAAGGACACTCAAAAGCCTGCCATCCATGGATTCTGTCAGTGTTTTGATCTGTTCACCATCAACATTGCGTGCAGCAGCAACCACAGCCTCCCAGACACTGTTCAGAGAGGTGTACTGTTTTCCCTCCTTGTAAATCTCACATTTGATGATGGACCACAGGTTCTCAATGGGGTTCAGATCAGGTGAACAAGGAGGCCATGTCATTAGATTTCCTTCTTTTATACCCTTTCTTGCCAGCCACGCTGTGGAGTACTTGGACGCGTGTAATGGAGCATTGTCCTGCATGAAAATCATGTTTTTCTTGAAGGATGCAGACTTCTTCCTGTACCACTGCTTGAAGAAGGTGTCTTCCAGGAACTGGCAGTAGGACTGGGAGTTGAGCTTGACTCCATCCTCAACCCGAAAAGGCCCCACAAGCTCATCTTTGATGATACCAGCCCAAACCAGTACTCCACCTCCACCTTGCTGGCGTCTGAGTCGGACTGGAGCTCTCTGCCCTTTACCAATCCAGCCACGGGCCCATCCATCTTGCCCATCAAGACTCACTCTCATTTCATCAGTCCATAAAACCTTAGAAAAATCAGTCTTGAGATATTTCTTGGCCCAGTCTTGACGTTTCAGCTTGTGTGTCTTGTTCAGTGGTGGTCGTCTTTCAGCCTTTCTTACCTTGGCCATGTCTCTGAGTATTGCACACCTTGTGCTTTTGGGCACTCCAGTGATGTTGCAGCTCTGAAATATGGCCAAACTGGTGGCAAGTGGCATCGTGGCAGCTGCACGCTTGATTTTTCTCAGTTCATGGGCAGTTATTTTGTGCCTTGGTTTTTCCACACGCTTCTTGCGACCCTGTTAACTATTTTGAATGAAACGCTTGATTGTTCGATGATCACGCTTCAGAAGCTTTGCAATTTTAAGAGTGCTGCATCCCTCTGCAAGATATCTCACTATTTTTGACTTTTCTGAGCCTGTCAAGTCCTTCTTTTGACCCATTTTGCCAAAGGAAAGGAAGTTGCCTAATAATTATGCACACCTGATATAGGGTGTTGATGTCATTAGACCACACCCCTTCTCATTACAGAGATGCACATCACCTAATATGCTTAATTGGTAGTAGGCTTTCGAGCCTATACAGCTTGGAGTAAGACAACATGCATAAAGAGGATGATGTGGTCAAAATACTCATTTGCCTAATAATTCTGCACTCCCTGTGTATATATATATATATATATATATATATATATATATATATATATATATATATATATATATATATATATATACATATAAATATATATATATAATATGTGTGTGTGTGTGAAATCCTTGTGTGCCATGAGGGAGCCATCCACACACGGATCACCCACAGTAGTGATCCCTTCTTGTTCCCAGGGTGCAAGTCTACTTCTCGTTAGGGTGCCCGAGGTGGTAGGGATGGCTTGTAAGGAAATATTGGGTGCGTAAGTCACCTGGACTAAGGTATATTTTGTCGCTGGCTTGCAATACGTCAGCATGTTGCACAATAGCAACGTATGTGTAGGCAGCGTCAGGGCACCAAGGCACATCAGGTGGTGCAGCTGGCTGCACTCCAATTTGAGCCTTAGTATGGTCTTTTGCAGACAGGTTGTGACCAGCGAGCCAGCACGCCAACCATTGCGGTTGCCCGACTATACAGTATGCCTTAAAGTTTTGGGGGGGGCCCAGGCCTTCTTTATCAGTTGGTAATTGTAGTTTC
Organism: Pleurodeles waltl; assembly: GCF_031143425.1. Taxonomy (NCBI): domain Eukaryota; kingdom Metazoa; phylum Chordata; class Amphibia; order Caudata; family Salamandridae; genus Pleurodeles; species Pleurodeles waltl. Next base: position 1,169,986,604 of record NC_090447.1, on the reverse strand, counting down.
ACTAAGCTGATTCTACGGCACCGTTGCCCCCACACCAGATCAATCAGTATGGTGTTCATTTTTCAGAAAATATTTTCAGGTACTACTATTGGTAAATTCACAAAGTAACATAAGAGGCACGGTAATATCACCCTTTTGGCAAGGGCTAGTTGCCCGGCCACAGACAGAGGCAGCGTAACACAAAAGGCTACCTGTAATTTGTGTGCCGTAATAGTTCATGCAAGTTTGCTTCTCAGTAGGTCAGGGTCAGCTCCATAAATTTGGACCTCAAGGTACCAGAAGGGGCCACCGGGATCACATAATCACCAAAGTGCAGTGTGGGCGCTGCATACAATACATGCTGGCGAAAGAGTATGCACAGGATTTGTCTGCTTGTATGCAGAGTCCTGAAAGATTTCCAAAAGTGGATAACAATTTGGCAATGGCTGTGTGTGCCTCCCTAATATCTTTATAATACAATAAAATGTCACCCGCAAAGAATTGCCCACTGGAATACCCTTTTGACCCGCCTGTTTAATTCTTTGTGCAATTGGTTCCACCGCTAGTATGAAAAGTAGACGGGAGAGGGGATAACCTTGCCTCGTACCTTGCCATACTGTGTAGCATTGGGATATGTGTGGACCTGTTCAAGCCCAAACTGCGGGGGCAGTATAGAGCAGTTTGACCCATCTAATGTAGGCCTGAGGTATCATGAAGCGAGTCAGGGGTGCTAGCATGAATACCCAGTTTAAGGAGTCGAAAGCCTGTTGAATGTACAGTGAGAGACAACCGGCATAGGGGTAAAGGTCTCGGCTGGCATCTATTATCTTGAACAGCTGTCAGATATTTGGCGAGGTGTTTCAGCAAAGCACAAAACCCACACTGATCTATATGTATCAGCTTTGGGAGCAACAGAAGCAGTCTGCAAGCCAGAATCTTACCAAGTATTTTATACTTGGTGGTCAGTATCGATAGTGAGCGGTACAAGGACAACTCCAGTGGAGGCTTCCACAGTTTCTGTAAGGATGTAACTAGTGCTTCTCTGGTGGAAGAGGGAAGAAGGCCAGTGTTGAGGGTGGTGTACTACAATTTGTCTAGTTGCGGGATCAGTTGAGTCGAGTAGATTGAACAAAATTCCATCAGGAGTCAATCAGACCCTGGTGTTTTATTGCGTGCCAGTTCCTTCAAGTCCCTTCTGATTTCATTGGCTGTAATTGGAGCAGAGAGAGAACCTCTCTGTCAACTGTCTGCACCGTAGGAAGTCATGTCCCTTAAGATGCCTCATTTCCTCCACCGGTTCAGGAAGGGGTGGCGCAGAGTAGAACTCCATGTAATAATCCTGGAATGCTGTATTAATCACGAGTTGAGTTACCACTGTGCCCTGGGCCAGGGTGTCAACCTCTAGTATTGGTGTGGGGCAGAGGTCTGGACATATTAAGCACACCAGGAGGGTGCCCAATCTGTCCACCTCTGCATGTACCCTCTGTGCGTACAGGTGATAGTCAACCACATGGAGGTGGGCAACTCCGGGTACTGCACCCTAGCTTCCTGCAACTGGGGCGTCATATCTGCATTATCAGACACTGCCCGTTCAAGGGGCCCTACTGAGTCTTCTACTTTCTTCAGATCTCGGAGAATCACCTTCCTAGCCCCATAACTGTATTAATGGCAGTGCCCCGAACCACCACCTTAAACACGTCCTATTCTACAATTGTTGAGGAAGGGATGCCAGCGTTGCCCGTAAAGTATGTGTCAATGGTAGTCGTTAGGGTATCCCGGAATTCAGTGTCTTCAAACACGTAAGGTTGGAGGCTCCATGTGTGAATTGGAGCTTGTACCCAGCCCCATGCTAGTGAGATCTATAGGGGTTTGTAATCTGATATGGTCTTACCAAGGTAGGTGGCATGGGTGATACTCGATTGGAGTTGTGCTGTGCATAGGAATCTGTCTAATTGTGAGTGCAGTGCATGTGGGTGCAAATAAAAGGAGTAGTCTCTCATGCCTTCATGACGGCTACTCCATAAATCAAATAATTCCCAACCATCTACCCATTATTTCAGCATTCGGGCTTGGCAGTCCGGCGTGGTCCCTGGCAATGTGGGGTGCGACCTATCTAGAGTGACAATTAGTACTGCATTGAAATCTCCTCCCAGCACCCACGGGTAAGGAGCCTGGTCTGCTAATATGGCTGATAAATGTGTTTAAAAGGCATCCTGCTTTGTATTAGGTGCGTAGATACACCCCAACACAATTATCTCCCCATCCAGGTCACCTCACATGAACACATATCAACACTGTGTGTCGACCCTTGAGTCCTGGACCCCAAATGGCATCCCGTCGCGAATCCAGATTGCTGCCCCTCGAGAATAGGGTGTGTGGAATAGTTGTCCCTGCCACCTTGTATGCAGTTTAGTAGCCTCCGAGGCAACCAGGTGCGTTTCATGTATAAAGGTGATATGTGCCTGGCGCCTAGGTAGTTGGGCTAGTATTCTGTGTCTTTTTTTTTTTTTTGACGGATCCCATGCCCTCATACACATTCCAGGTTACCAAGATATACTGTTTAGTTACCAACGCCATTTGTGTACCCGTGTAACAGCAGAGCACCAAATATTACACCCTCCCCATCATCGTAGGTAGTACAATCAAACAGTTTAAAACGGTCTCCCAATACTCGGTACAGCGATCTTCTGTCGTTCGATCAAACCTGTAAAAAAGATATTAACAATACATAATTCAGGTGCACCTGCTATAGGGGTGCAAGCAGCCAAACCTGCAAGACGTATTGCTGTAGCGCAACATAAACTGGAGAGTGTTCAAGAAACCACCCGGTCCCTGGGGCCCTGAACCAGTACAAAGTAAGGCTAAATAACGGATCAGTGGCGTATTGAGTTGCTTCCTGTTGGAAGCTTGCTCTGTATATACTATACCAAAATGAGGTATATTGTGCACAGTGTCCAGTAAATCCCAGAGGCTTAACAGAGGCTAAAGTAGATAATACTAATGCTTTCTTTTGTGGTAATATGCTCAAGCAGTTAGGCTTATCAGAGGGTAGTGTAGAGCATTTTTTGTACCCACACAGTCAATAAATGACTCAACTGTCAAGGCTAAAGTAGATAATACTAATGCTTTCTTTTGTGGTAATAAGCCTAACTTCTTGAGCATATCAGAGGGTAATGCAGAGCATTTTTTGTACCCACACAGTCAATAAATGAGGCACACACTCAATGACTAACTCCAGGCCAATGTATTTATATAGCAAAAATATACTTTGTTACTTTATTTCTTGAACCCAAAAGATAAAGATCTTGCAGATAGATCAGTTTTTGAGTAAATAACACTTTCCTACACTTCCTTCAGCTCACCATTGAAAACAGAGTGACCTATCCGAAAAACATCAGCAAGCAACATTGTTCCATGTGGGAGCAAGGAACAAAGCTTGATGGTGTAGTGCATGATGGCAGTTCAGCTTGCCCCCTGAGTGCGTGCAGCACTGTACCATGGATGCAGCAGGGCTCCCCCCTATAAGTCGTCTGCAGTTTGTGAAGTTACCACCAAAAACAGCGCCACACTCCCATTTGTATCAGAGTCCGAAGTTCTTTCCTGGGACGAGTTGGATCTTGGATGAAGGTCCAAAGGGTAATCTTCGACCAGATTACCAGCAGTTGACCCTCCAGCACTTGTTGCGGGGAAGGAGTCCCCCTGCTGCCGCTGCTAGTCTGGACCACTGAACCACACCGTCTCCTTCTTGGTATACGCTTTGCCTTCGGTGGTGCCAGGCCTATCAATTCCCGCTTCCGGGAATCAGGGAAGTGTTGTTCCAACCATCCAGGGCCTGCTCTGGGGCTTCAGAGAAATGAATCTGTTGGTCATATAGCACTTTAAGTTTGACCGTTAAGAGGAGCGCATATGTGAGACCCTCAGTTCGAAGTTGCCTCTTGACTTCTTGGAAGGAGGCCAATTTGTGCTGTGTAGCGATGGTGTAATCCGGGAAGAGGGAGACCCTCACATAGTCTACCAGGATAAGTGCTCGTTCCCTGGTGGCTTGTAACAGAACATCCTGGTCTCCAAAATTAAGGATCATGGCCACAATGGGTCTCGGGGGACCTCCAGGGATCGGTTTCCTGATAGGGACCATACGGGCTCTCTCGATGCCAACGATGTCCGAGAGAACAGTGGGAGCCATCGCTGTTCGGAGCCAGTCCTCTATAAATTAGGTGATGCGTGTGACCTCTGCGCCCTTGGTGAATCCAGTGATACATAAATTGGTGCAGCGGGCTCTCCCCTCCGTGTCCTCTACCTGGGCCTGTAGAAGATCCAACCGTTGTTGCAGCTGGGCCATCCTCACCATAAGTTCCTCATGTCCATGCTTATTGCAAGATGGCCGGGGGTCTTTGTATTCATGGCTCTCATCTCCACAATTATGCTTTTTTATTGTTCGTTATTCTAATCATTGTAGCTCATGCATTATACCGTAGATTGCTGTCTTTTCATTAAATATATTGAAAACTCTCCTACATATCCTTCATTGCGTGTGTGTGACTCAGACTTGTTGCTAACCTGACTCCCCTGAGATGTTGCAATCTAGAGTCCATGCGTAAGACTGCCAGAAATTACCTTTTACTATTTGGGTTTGATGAGTTATAGCTTGTGAGCCGGAAGGGTTGGACCGACAGTTGCAACTTGTTGTAGGAGTGACTTAGTCATCTACACCAAGAGTGCTGTCATCCCTAAACCAGCAGTCTTGCATAGGAGCAAGAGTCCAACTACGAAATGGAGCCACCAACAATGGTGTTTTGGCACTAATTTACGGATATGCTGAGCATCTCTGTCTCACACACAGCAGGTACCCTAAGTACCATTATATGGAGATATCCGTGGTCTTGGGGATAATCCTCAGCGGAATAGGGAGTGCCTAACTAGGCTGTAAGTTGTTAAAGCTTGAACTCTTAAAAGGACTTCTCCCCATTTGGTGTTCCATCTCTGTTCCTATTATTCAGCATGGCTGATGCCATAGACATTTCAGCAAATGTCAGACGCGCATTAACACAACATCTAGAAGCCCATGGCTTAATGAATGAGGGTGGGGATGTCACATTTATCGTGGAAACTCACAAAGCTTACCAAACAGAAACATTCTATTCCTGGGTCACCTTTCCTGAAGAAGATGACAGAACACATACATTTCACACATATACAATGGCGAACATGCTGCAGCTGTACCAAGCTTACTGCTATCTAGAGATACCACTTTCCTATCGGGAACATCAAAATTGGTTCAGTGGCGCTGTCACACACGTATTACAACCTATGAGACTAGGTCTCTTAAGTAATGATGGACCAACATTGCCCATGGTTGCCACATACACACCACATCCTGGCATACAGGTCATGCAAATAGTTGTAATACGCACACTTTACAGTGAGCTAGTACAACTATACACATGATTAAAATTAGTTATGCGGACCTTAAACACCGCCCCAGCACAGATTGCACCAACTGGTCACCAATTGGCTGTTACTAGGATTAACCCACAAATGGTACATTCTAGCATGGGCAAAGCGCTTACAGTACGTGAGAAGATTCTGTTCTGGATAGCACAAAACACTAACCAGCTGGAAGCAGAGTTTCCCTATACGGGACCCAAAGCTAAACACAGAATTCTTACAATGTGCTTGCTAAGCGGTATGGTTCCCTCAGTGGATGACTGCACCACATGGGCTACAGTCTTCGCTGCAATTTACACTACCACGCATGGTACTCCGACACATGTCAATTTACCAGAAGTGTTAAAACAAATTCAAAATGAGCAGGGGCTGCTCCAGCCCTAGATTTGGGGTTAAAGAAATTGATGTTTAATTTCGACACAGTCTCCTCAGTAATACTCAGTAACATTAAAGGGGAAGCGGTAGCGTTGATCATACGCCAGCAGCTCTGGGAGATTCCACAGTTGGAACAGGAGCATCAACTACTGAAAACTATTTCCGACACCTATACTAGTATAGAACAGGATAGTTTGGGAGTCAAGCCGAAGAAGCCCGAAATTCGGAGTACCACCCCTAAGGACGATACTAAACAAGCACAAGAGGGTTCTAAAAAAAATGCTGGGATTAACAAAATTAAAATAAAGACAGATGAAGTCAGAGAGCAGTCTCTCCACATCCAGAGAGCTCCAAAAGGAGATTTGATATCAGAAATAGAGAACATTTAAAGGCTCCTGACAGATATACTGTTTCGCATCGCTCTCGTTCCTTTCAGGACACAGAGGATAGACTTAGTGAGAGAGTCGGCCGGTCAGAGCAACTTCCTGACTACGTGAAGTAGAAGTAAGACTTAGAGTGGTCTTCAGACAAAAAAGAAGACAAATCTCCACAACAAAAGCCAAAATTCAAAAAGAAAAAGGTAGCAGCAATTAAACATGCCAGTAAACCTGAGAACATGGCTGAAGAACAAGACCTGGGCAGTGAACTCTGCTGTACTGCACAACAGAAGTCACAATATGTCGCCAGAGTCTGAAAGATCATCTAGATGCGACAACAACAAACGACTTTCTTGCAGTCGAGACTGCAGGCGGGTGCGTTCTCACGCCCAACTGGGTTTATGATTTAAATATCCAGATTGAGGGAGACATAGAGCACACTATTAGTGTTATTTTTGGGGGGAAGAACTTAATTGTGATATCATATTGGGAGAAAGAGACTGGCCACCCGAACATGTCCGTAAGCTCCCACATAGGTAATATGTAATTTTGCCTTCTTTCTCAGATCTTGTTCCGGAAGCGGTAAAAGAAGCCTATGCTGTCAACTGGGATTTAGTGCAGATACTTGCACTATAGTGCAATCACACAGGGGCGGATAGATATTCCCCCTACCATGTACTACCTATCAGGTCTACACCACAGCCCCAATATCCTGTTAAACATGACGCTAAAGCTCCAGTGAGAGAGATCCTCACTCAGCTCGAGTACCAGGGAGTAATAGAGCCCTGTGTCTGCAGTGAATAACCCATTATTCACCAATGCAAAACCAGAGCATTTATATAGAATAGTCTTAGATGACTGACATTTAAACAACTGTACTCTCACATATGCAATACAAAACTCACACAGCACCAATTAACAACATAGTGCGTAAAAAATACAAAGCAACTTTGGATATTTCCAACATTTTTTTCTGACAAAACATAGCGTGTGAACGTCGGGACCTGAGTCCATTCTCATTTGACTCACAAAAACCGTTTTGCTGTTTGGCCCAGGGCTATAAGAACAGCCCAGAGTTGATCTCAGCCCGTGTAACATCAGTATTGCATGATATTGATCCCGAGGCGTTGTTCAATGTGTGGATGACATCTGTCTCACAGATGATTATCTCAGCATTCATCTTGCCAGGGCCGATCGGATCATTTTGGGATGCGCAGCCCATGGCTACAAATTAAATTTCAAGAAAACTAAAATAGCCTTTCTAAGTGTATTGTTCCTGGGTTATGAGCCCTCAAATAAGGGCAATAGCCCGGCCCCACACTGTTTAGAACAGTGTGCTCAACTCCAACCACCAAACTCTATCAATAAACTGCATTCTTTACTTGGTTTCTTTAACTTTGGCAGAACTTGCATTCCAGACTATGCACAATACACCAAGCCACTCCATGATTTAATTCACTCAGATTTATCAAGCAGACACTGGACAGTTGAACACACGTGCATCCTTAGAGGATTGCAGCAAGACATGCTAGAAGCAATACACACACGTGACAACAAAAGAAATTTGGTCATCAGAATAATTGCTGGTGCCATCGGGTCACCTTTAATGTGGGCGACATGGTGCCCACAGCATATAAATCACATTTATATTCCAACGCAGAACCCACAGAAAACATTCTGAGTGCTGTACAGGTGGCTGTCATAAAGGAGAGGCCACTTTCCCAATGGAAACACTTTGTCATTACCCTAGTGCCAGCCTTAGAGGCTGTCACCAAAGCAAGCGTTCCTAATGCTAAAGCATTACATTCACGCTGGATTCAATGGGCAACCTCCCTTACTGGCTCTGATGTCTATTACATCTTCGACTCAAAACTTCAAAAACAAGCATTTTTCCACTACGAACAGGAGTAGCCTGCACCGCTTAACATCTTGCCACTTGACAGTTACCACACTGTCATTTACACTGATGGTTCAGCACAACCAGCTGTAGGTACAAAACATCAATACTCAGCCATTTGTGCAGCCGTGAGCGGAGTGATGAAGCATGGCATATTCTACCCTCAGAATACCTACACGCAGACTCTGGGGGGACTGTACAGCACAATTGGCTGAGCTTAAAGCTCCTATCCTGCCACTGGAGCTTACGGATTCAGAACATCTTACATTGATTGTGTGTGATTCGTACTATTGTGTCCAGTCCTAAAATGATTATCTTAACCACTGGCAGTTGAACGGGCTCAGAGACTCAAAGGGGAACACCATAAAACACAGAACTATGTGGGGGAGGGTGGCTGATCTTAAGGATAAGCTACCAGATGCACATGTAGTCCATACACTTGGCCATCAACGTGTAGGAGTACACGTTATTGGAAACACCTTGGCTGATAAAGCCGCCAAATCTGCAGTAGCTACGGCTTCTGTTGCAGTGACTCGTTCACACAAGATTGGATAATGAAATTCAGGCTGCCGTGAAAGCTTTGGCTGAGAGCAAGCCTCTTACAAAGCATACCCTACTAAGTATTCCTTTCATATCAGTGCATAGAATGTTGTCTTTGTGACAATTCCTGGGGTTGGCGATCAAGTGATCCCCAACCAAGACAAGAGATTAGATCTCATCAAAGCAGTGCATGAGGGTGTCACATCTGCCCATGCTGGTGTCGAGGCCACAATATCACTCTTACAGAAATGCTTCTGGTGGCCAGGTCAATAAAAACAGACCAAGTAATATGTTATTTGCTGTAACATTTGCTAGCAAATAAAGGGCTCAAACATCAAACGCCCACTGCAGACTCTCCACTTCGTGTCCAGTAGGGCATTAAAGTGTGTGTACCTGGACCATTGTGGTCCTTTACAACTTAATGGTGCACACAAATACATCTTCGTAGCTGTTGATTCTTTTTTTAGATTCCTGTGGGAATTTCCACAGTGGTTGGCAGATGCTCTTACTGTTATAAAAGACTTGGTGGTCTTTATGGGTATATATGCATTCGCAGCATTCCGCTCGGACCAGGGCCATGCCTTTGCCTCTAAGGCATTTAGGGACACCATGAGGACGATGGGTGTTGAACTCCATTACTCTTCTCCATATCATCCCGAGGGTGATTCTGCTGTGGAGAGAAGGAATCTTGACATAAAGCAGTCCTTAACAGCTAGAGTACTGACCTAATCAGGTTATCCAAATTCCATATGTATTCAAAATTTTAACGATGTAATTACACCTGTTGTTTCTGATGACTGGGATGTTAAAACAGTTGATTCTGTTTGCTGCAGGGTTACACTGTATTTGAAAGTGATGATGTATACATGAACACAGCAAAGTAATGGGAAATGTTCTGTTATAATCATTGGGAACATTACTATCTGCACCAAGAAACTAGACATAGATCAGTATTTAAATATACACAGTTTGGAACACTGTTCAACTCCATCTGTGGGTAGCCCCAAAGCATGTGTAGACAAATTTGCATACTTTCATGGGCATGACACTATAAATGCAGTGTCCTATTATTTCAAATTACCACTGTCCAGAAAGTGAAAGACTTTGAAGACACTAAATTAATCTATTCAGATTCATTTGTTTCCTGACTTGCTGTTGAAGGTTATGAATACTGAAAGAGCACTATTGATGTGAAAAGTGTATGGGGAACACACGATTGGAAAATTCATGGTAGGGAAGCTTTGTTTAGAGCATGCCTCATTTCTGTCATGATGATATATTTAAATGACACAGTACAACAAACATCCTGCCTAGGGTTAGCAAAAATAAAGGAAATGAATGTGCCCAATATCCCCACACCAGCCAAGATCACCAATTGGCAATCATTCCTAAATGTCACAGAGGAAGAACTGAATGCTTTGGTTCAGGAGGGTACCTATGATTCCACACTTTCAAGTCCTGATGAGTGATTATTGTGGCTAATCGACACAAATGGGTGTCAGGCATGTTTGTTAATTCCTCAGGAGGTTTCAAGATTAGTCAGCCAGACCCTCGCTATGGCTCGGGTCAACTCTCGGGTATTAGTACCACATACAGTGTGGGTAAACTGTGCCAACAATGGTTAGTCACTAACACCTTAGCAGCAGTTAAAGAACATCTAAGTCTCCTATCAGAGGGAGTAGACTTTTAAGATTTCTTGCTAGGTCCAAGAAAAAAATGCTCTAAGCAATTCCAGTTTGCCATATACAATGAAACATTGAAGTTTTCTCAAATGGAAACAGCTGTACATTTAAGGCAGATAGATAAGGAAATTATGGAAAAGGCTTTAGCTGTTGTCAGTAATGGCATGAATACTCTGTCCAACAGAATATACACACTTAATAACATAGTGTTTTCTGCAATAGATATCATTCTGAATGAAATACCTTTTACAACATGGAAAAAGTCAGCTGCGTTCCATCATGCAGTTGGGTTGGATGTTACAGATTCAGAAAAATGGCTGCCTCCAATGGAAATACACTAACAGTAGTGACTCGTTTGCTGCTTTTAATTTATCCAGGGAGCAACAGATAATGGCTAAAAAGGAAGCGAGTTACACCATGCTCAATATTGAGAAGTTAAAAAAAGATGCCTTTCACAAAAGCAGAAAGTCCTTTAACAGTATGGTTAGTAAATGAGGTTCTAATTCTGCAAATTTCCACCTTCCATTTCACAAAATGTTTGAAACATTTTGCTATGGGCAGATACGAGCGGCTAGAAGATACCTATATTAAAGAAGAGTGGGAGTTCCCTTTTGAGTTCAAATGTCTGAACAGCGAAACGGAGGTCTTTTTGAGCGGAAGCAAATGTGAAACTACTGTTAGTCATTAAATGATCTGCAAACAGGTGTCACTTCATGGTTTCTGCAATGCAGGGTTGCGAACTTGACATGATTTCTGAAGGGTTCTCCCATCCCTTTGATTCTTCCAGCATTTCATATACTTTCAAATGGAAGTTAAGTGGTCCTGAGCGATCAGAGCTACTGTGGAATGAGACCAGGAATTGCCTATGCAATTTCACTCTCTCAAATTCTAACTAGTTGTGGACATGTCCTATTCCCCCCCCCCCCACACAAGAGATAAGAGTATCAGAAATGTTGCCTCACATTGATACTACTGATTAAAATTATGACAAGCTGAGCAGACTAAAGGCGCTACTGTTCCAAAAACAAGTGGCGTTGACATCAGCCAGAGAGACGTATGCTCTCCAGATACAAAGATCATCAGCCAAGATACAATCCCTATTAAATACCAACTTCCCCAAGCACTTCGGAGAGCTAGTCTTCAGAATATTCAATGCCTAAAGCACTACTGGGATTGTACATCTCTATAAGGCTGTTGGATCTGGCTTCATTACCATCTTCCAGACTTTCTTCTGATTCATTCCATCAGCTGTCTATTCACTCTTCTCCAGTGTGTTTGGTAGCTTTCCTGTGACTTTGCCACAGATTGGCGGGATCCTGCTGTTGCTGTTCCTAATACGCTGTGCTTGTGCCTTCTCAGCTTAGCAAAGTAATGGAGCTACTACCACCAGCCTAGCTGTGCCGTGATCGCATAGTACAGTTCCGTGGTGCTGCATTCCTGAAAGAATGATTGGTCACTGTCCTGACAAGCCCTATGGTGCATGCAACCTCTTTCATTGCACCAGGTGCCTCTTCAACTGTCTACCATCAGTGTGTCTTGCTGTTCCGTCAGTGCATCCTGAGGAACTGGGACTGTTGATGTTCCCGATGAAGGTTCATTCACGGTCATACCCCATGAGACTGCGGCAGATTTGTTAGGCCACCTGTGGTCCACCTCTTGTGAACTATTTGGCTCCACCAAGCACTATGGCTGATGCTGCCTTCGTGGGTGATCCTGCGTTTGAGGCTTCAGCACACTTCTGGTCCGTGGATCCATATCCAGATGATGTGGAGTCATTCCTGGATGCGCTCCCATTCAATGACATTGGAGACATTCTTCAAGATAACGATTATTGTTGATTAGTCTGACCATTGGCCTTTTTCAAAAGTTAAAAAATGTAATGCCAAATTGCTGTAATAATTTGATTCGCATTTGGGCTGCTGTGCTTGTCATGGTCGACATTTTCTCTCTTTGTATGTTTAAGCCTAGTTTTTCATTAGAGTTTGTTGTGATTTTAGCCCAGAGCATTTTAGCTTGGACTTATGCACCCTCAATGGTGTGTTAGCATCCTTCTTATGGCAATGGGGAGGGTGTGGGGAATCCATATTAGTTTTTATTGGGAAGCAGGAGGTTAGCCTTAGCCCTTTGGCTTGCAGGCCTGTGCCCCTGTCTCCTAGTGACTTTTAACCTACTTAGCTTGCTCTGTTTTGATCGGTTATATGACGGAATGCCGACTGACAAAACAACGGGTGCCTAAACAACGAGGTCAGAACACCGACCTCGTTGTTACTACTATATTTCGTTGTAAAGGCATTCCTGGTAAAGTCATTAGTAACAGGCACCCATTGATCCTGCATGCCTCACCCCACCCCCCCCAACCCCACCCCAAAACCTAAAACCCCCGACCCCCCACCCCCTCCCCAAAACCAAAAACGCCCCACCCCCCAACCCCACCCCAAAACCTAAAACCCCAACCCCCCCACCCCCTCCCCAAAACCAAAAACTCCCCACCCCAAAACCTAAAATCCGACCCCCAAACACCTCCCCAAAACCAAAAACGCCCCACCCCCCAACCCCACCCCACCCCAAAACCTAAAACCCCGACCCCCCACCCCCTCCCCAAAACCAAAAACGCCCCACCCCAAAACCTAAAACCCCCAGCCCCCCACCCCCTCCCCAAAACCTAAAACCCCCCACTTACCTGAGTCGTCGCCTCATCTGCGTCGTCCTCCTCAGCCGACTCCCTTGTTTGTACCTTAACCATGCATGTTCGTTGTTCAGGACATGCGTGGTTAAGGCACAAAATGACGAAGTCGTGGTTAAAGAAAGCGTTGTTCCGCTTTCGTTAGCCAGGACTTCGTTATAAAAAAGTCGGCATAAAGGATGTTTCCCGTTTTGATCCATTTACTTTATTATTTCTTTTAAGATGGCTGCCATTGTTTATAGTTATAGAAATGTTTTGATTTGCATTATCAGTGTCTCTCTGTGGAGGCGTAACTATCACCACCATAATCAAGTGATGTACGTAGGTATTCACAAGATGTCCCTTTCTCACTTGTGTGTGACAGGAACATAATGTACACTTGTTGGAGACTGTTTACATAATTGCCGCCACAAGTCTGCCTCCTTATCAATTGTTTGGGAACATATCTGTGTCGGGGGTCCTCCATGATCTATATAAATACATCTCACACAGACAATCGGAGTGATTCCTTCTAGATGCCATCTACACTGCACGTCACCTTGCTGCAGAACTCAGCCTTTGTGTCACCATGGAGTCTGACCTAGAGACCTCATTCCAAGGTGAAGTATCGAGGGTTGGGGGTGCTTCTCATGGACATGGTACTGACAGATTAGGTGTATCATACCTAGCTCTCGTTAGGTTATAGATTAGGTTCTCTGTTGCTAGAGATTTTACATTTCATGCTTATTGCAAAACTCTTATCTTCACAATTATGCTTTTTTTATTGTTTGTTATCCTAATCATTGTAGCTCATGCATTTTAGCATAGATTGCAGTCTTTTCAATAAACCTATTGAAAAATCTCCTGCATCTCTTTCATTGCCTGTGTGTAACTGAGATGTGTTCCTAAAATGAGAAGAGGGTAACTTGTGTTCCACCAGGACGTAAGACTGCTAGAAATCACATTTTGATGAGGTACTACTTGTGAGCCGGGAGGGTTGGGCTGATAGTTGCGAGTTGTTGTAGAAGTGACTTCGAAGTCTACAAACAAAAGTGCTGTCATCCCTAAACCAGCAGTCTCACCTAGAAGCGAGAGTCCAACTACGACAGTGTAGGGACCAAATTATAGGCTTCTGTTAAGTTGAGCTTGATGAAGACTTAGCTTGATCCACAATACAGTCATTAATGGTGGTATAGAACTGCTGGTAATGATGCTTGATCCAGTGATCTGTAGTTCATACAGGTCTATAGATTCCATCTTCCCTGGTGATAAAATGAAAATGTGAACCCACTTTGGGGATGTTGAATGTCTTATAGCATGGGGTGAAGGCGATCTTCTTTTGTCATGCTTTCAGGCCTATCTTATGTATGCACAAAGAGAAGCTAAAAAAAGACGGAATAAGTGTGGTTTGGCGTTATACATAATGTTGGACAGTAGATTCAAAAACTCAAAAATGATGATCACTTCCTTAAAGACACCCAAATAGAAATGTGTCACCTTTGTGATAAATTCTCTTATTATTATTATATATATATATATAATTTTTTTTTTTAAATCCAGTTCCAAAAAAATAAAAAGAATGATTATAAAGGAAATACATACATAAGTGCAGTAGTTAAAATCCTGTTACCCTGTAAGATAGCTGACTAGTCACCGGTGTCTTTAACTCCAATTAAATGACTGATCTACATGAAGACAAAGCAAATCCTAATTTGGGATGAATTATGGGATATTCCACAACAAACAAGCTAACCCCAAGGAAGAGCTAGGCAAGAGGAGGCCTTCCCGGTGGACTTCCATTCAATGGGCCTGATATTCCTCATCGACAGACCAGCAGCTCTAACCCACTTTTCAGGGAGGCTTTCGAGGATTATATATTAGATTTCCTCCATATCTTTGCTTCATTCTTGAGCTTCAGAATTGTTAAAACACTAGAAAGCAACCACCTCCCACAGGTTTTATCGGTTACAAATGTTAACATTCTCTTAAGGAAAATCCTATCCTTTCTGGGTCATAGAACCACAGAGAGCTTGAAAAAATGAAAATGGATAGACCGTTTTCTAGTTCTGAGCAAATGCTTGAAATCTTGGCACAATTAAAACGTGCTGCTAATGAAATTAGCTGAAACAAACTTAGGGAAGTCTTCTCCTGTAGAATAATATTATAACTATAAAACTGAAATAAAACAAATGGGCTGTGGCAGAGGAAAATCCCCTTTTGTAATACTTGATTCAATAAAGAAAGAATCCAAGAGCATTTAGGGGTTCTATTAACAGATTGACTTGCAGTGATGTCACATCAAAAAACCATAAAGTCTCGGAAGACCAATTGATAATTTCTTTAGAGTCCCTTTATGGAGTCACAACTACAAAATCTTTGTCACTCTGCAAGTCAAGTGAAAACCCTACTTCACACCTGTTTTATTTATTTTACAGCAGCCTTTAATAAGGTGTCAAAATCCTTGCACTGGGGAAAAACTCCATCCCCATCTTTACTAAAGGTCATCCTACTACTCCATACAAACATGTGGGTCAAGGTCAAAATCTGAAACGATAGTTTAGCTACTAGAAAAATACACACTAAGAATTGCATCAAATAGAGAAGTATGCTGGCTGCTGTCAACCTTTACATAGCTGGTTTAAAACGCTGCCGAGATAAGTCATGGTGCTTGCTCTTTCACTGAAGTTAGGCCAGCTCCTGTCGCCAACACTACAGTACGCACATTATACGGTCATGGTGAAAAAGAACATCTTTAGGGCTTCAAAGACTTCGTAAAGAGCTGGGTACATACTGTTTTAACAGCTAGCTGGAAATTAACCTGGGCAAACGCCGCTTCTGGCACCAGTTAGGCCATTGGTCCTCTAGGTAATTGCTTGAGATTTGTGGCACAGCCAGACATGGTGGAAGAGTGGGAGGGGTCACTGGACCCTTTAGAATGCCAGTTAGAGACCCCAACATTATTAGAGTGGTATGAGGAGCTAGGAGATGCCATTGGGCTGGACACCTCTCCAGATACTGGCTTGCTCTTTCCACCCACCGTGGCTACAGAGGAGGGAGCATCCTATGCAATGGTGGTGAGGTCCTTGACCTGGAACTTCCCTCGGTGGTGAGCAAGACTAACCTCTTGACTGAAGTGCTTCATCCTTGGGCTTCCTCATCCAAACCCACTAACCGATGTTCTTCTGCGAACTTAGTCCAAGCCCAGCACAGGGGCTCCTGTGAACAGGACAATTGCCTGCAGACATCTCCCTGCCCCGGGTAATCCTAGTTTCTTCACACAACACCCCCACCCTGAGAGCATGGTAGTCCAAGCCTCAACTTCCCTTTGCTTATTCCCTGCTGCAAGGAATCCAAGAGGCTGGATAGCTTAGGAAAGAAAATGTTTTCCTTCACCAGCCTAGCATTGCGGTCTGTGAACACTGAATGCCTGTTGGGTTGTTATTCCCATACCTTGTGGGATATGGTTGCACAAGTGCTGCCACAGGTACCGGAGGAGGCACGGGCCATCCTCTTACAATTAGTGAAAGACTGGAGTGGCGCAGCCATTAGGTGTGGTCTGGATAGGATTGACTCGCCTGGCAGAGCGGTTTCTTCAAGCGTGGCCTTATGCCGCCACACCTGGCTGAGAACATCTGGCTTTTTGGGGGATGTCTAGGCAAACCTCCTGGAAAAGCCCTTTGGTGGGGGACTCGATTCTTCAGAGAGAATGCAGACCAGGTTCTGAAGCGCTTCAAAGACGTGTGGGCTACGGCCAAGACCTTGGGCCTTTCAGTGACACCTCACCCCCAGTCTGCCTTTTGCCCCTTTTGTGGCTACGGAAGTGGCATGCCACTCCGCCAACCCTATGCCAGCCACTATCCTGTGCAAGTTTCCCAAGCTGTGTGAGGATGTAGTGCATTCCGACACATTGGGTCTGGTGCTAGAAGTCATCGGCTACCAACCCCCCTTCTCCCTCTCCCCACCCCGGCAGTTGCAGCCTCTAAGCCATCCTATTTTGGCACTGCAAGACCATGGGTGCTCATTTGGAGGGAGAAACCAACATCATTTCCTCCACTGACAGCCCATAGCATGGGACAAATCAGTTTTGCAGATCATTTGGAGGGGCTACTCCCTCCTTTTCCAATCTTTCCTTCCCCCTATATCGCCATCTTAAGAGCAACTGGTGCAGTATCATCCAATCTTGCTTTGAGAGAAAGTTACAGCTCTTCTGGCCAAGGGGGCTATACAAAGGGTTCCAATATCAGAAGTAGGCAGTGGTTGTTATTCCAGTTACTTTCTGATACCCAAACAGAAACAAGGGGACTTCGCTCTATTCTAGACCTCCGAACTTTCAATCTCTTCCTCAAAAAGGAGGAATTCAAGATGCTCACTTTGGCTCAGGTCTTGTCTGCCCTAGACTATGGAGTCTGGCTGTTAGTGTTGTACTTGCAAGAAGTGTATTTTCACATTCCCATCCTGCCTGCCCACAGGTGTTACCTGAGGTTTAAAGTAGGCTGTAATAGGTTCTTTATCTCTGGTGGGAGAGATATTGGAATAATTTGATGGGCGCCGGTTTTGAGGGTATAAGTGCTTTATTTAAATTCAATTAAGGTTGAATGTTTGTCTTTTCCCTATGTTCACAGGATAACTTCCTGTTAGGGCTGTTCACTCCTTGTGCGCGCTTTCCAGCTTCTTGTCGCGGTTTTACTGGGATACGATCTGGATTTGGAAGAGGTTGGTCTTGCCGTTATGGATATCGCCCAGATTCCCAAAATAAAAAGGAGAAGGGAAAACAGGTAAGTGGGGATGCACAGTAAGAACTATATATGGTTAATAGGGGACGTGAGGATAGGTATATGTGCGGGAGGTGCTGGGATACATTTCTACTTCAATTGTGAGCGTCACCTTCCCGTGAGGTATATTTTCTTTCTCCTGCTCCGTATTCTTTCTTTCTCTCTCTTATCTCTTTAGTGGGCTTCCCGTGAGGTTAGGGAAGGATAGGGTTAAAGAGGGTTCGTTGTTTTACAAGGTTTCTCCTTCCTGACAGGACCTCCCCGCTATACTTCCCGTATTCTTTCCTATCCCCTTTTCTCCCCTCAACCACTTTGAGAGGAATCCCCAGTCTCGGTACGCACGTACCTGTGGGGGCCACGCCCCTCCGGGGACGCGGCCGGCTGCTCTGCGGTCTCCCGACTTTACTTCGGTGGGGGCGGGAGGCGCCCTCTGGTCTCTCTCTTCCACCCGCGTTGTGGCCCTCGCGTTGGGTGTAATGTCCTCTGTCCTCGGTTCCGTCTTCTCGGCTTCTCGCCGCACTGGTTTCTCCGCCCCTTTCTGTCTTCCTCCCGTCGTTTGTTTCCTGGCAACCGAAGACGCCTTCGGCGTCTGACGTCACACGTCCGGGGCTCTCCTGAGTGCCCCGGGGGTATTCCCTTACGGCGCCTGCGGCCGTGCTTGGTCCGGCGTCGATGGACGTCCGGCTACACACCCCCCCCCCCTTGAATGGGGCTGATCGAGACCCAAAGGGCCCGGGAACTGGGACAGATAGTCAGCTTGACCCATAAGATCACCAGGGAGATGGCAGACCTGGAAGGAGAAAGGTTGAAGCTCCATGAACCATCTCAGAATTCTAACATTAGTATCTTTATATCTCGAGAGCTAGGTAAGAGGAGCGTGGTCCGTATATAATAGGAAAGACCTTCCTAGGAGGTAGTATTGCAAGCTTTCGATCTCCCACTTGATGGCGAGACACTCCCGTTCAATTATTGGATATTTCTGTTCCCGGGGAAAAAGCTTGCGACTAATAAAGACTACTGGGTGGCTTACGTCTTTCCTTTCCTTCTGGAAGAGTACGGCCCCCAGACCCACGTCTGAGGCATCTGTTTGTAGGTGGAACGGAAGATCGAACTCAGGACAC
This sequence comes from Pleurodeles waltl, assembly GCF_031143425.1. Classification (NCBI taxonomy): domain Eukaryota; kingdom Metazoa; phylum Chordata; class Amphibia; order Caudata; family Salamandridae; genus Pleurodeles; species Pleurodeles waltl. Next base: position 1,169,967,754 of record NC_090447.1, on the reverse strand, counting down.
TTTAAAACCGGTTGGGTAGTAAGACACCTCTGTAAAGTGTGATAACTATGTGACTGTGCTGGGTTGAGAGTTGCAATATTTTTGGGTTGACCTTTCTTCAGGAGATCTGTCAGGGGGGCGGCCAAGGTGGAGTAGTGTGGTATAAATCTCCGATAGTAGCCTACTAGACCTAAAAATGAACGGATCTCTTTTTTCGTAGTGGGTGTTTTTATGCGTAGAATGGCCTCTACTTTATTCAATTGGGGTTTAATGATACCATTCCCTATAAAATATCCCAGGTAGGAGATTTCATTAAACGCCAATCGGCTTTTGGAGGGATTGGCTGTTAGCCCTGCCCTTTGCAGGGCTGTAAGTATCTTGGTTAAATGCGATAAATGGTCATCCCAAGTTTCGCTATAGATAACGATGTCATCCAGATAGGCGGCTGCATATCTGGTATGAGGTCGTAGGATGGTGTCTATGAGACACTGGAAGGTGGCGGGTGCCCCATGTAACCCGAAAGGGAGAACATTAAAATGATATAGGCCTGAGGGAGTAGAGAAGGCCGTTTTTTCTTTATCTTCTTGTGCCAAAGGAATCTGCCAGTATCCTTTGGTCAAATCTAGGGTAGACATTTACCTAGCTTTTCCCAATTTCTCTAAGAGTTCGTCTACCCTTGGAAGGGGATACGTGTCGAACTGGGATACAGAATTGACTTGTCTGAAGTCAATATAAAACCGTATAGACCCATCTGGCTTTGGCACTAATACCACCGGCGAACACCAGGGGCTTTGGGAAGGCTCTATAATACCCAGGTCTAACATCTTTTCTATTTCACTTTCTACCAGAACCTTTCTAGCTTCGGGGATACGATAGGGCCGTAACCGTACTATCTTACCAGGTTGAGTTATGATTTGATGATGTACCAACTTGGTTCTACCCGGTATCGAGGAGAACACATGGGTATGACTATTGAGGAGTTGGGTTAATTGTCTGTTCTGTTGAATCGAGACTATCCGTGAGTTGTATCTTATAGGTTACGGGTGTTACCACCCCTATCACATTATATGGTCCCTGCCATTTTGCTAACAGTTTGTTGTCAGAACTGGGGAGAAGCACTAACACCTTATTTCCTACGCTAAAGGTCCTTAATTGAGTATTCCTATCGTAATATCTTTTTTGCTTATCTTGAGCCTTCTCCATATGTTCCCTTACGTTTTCCCACACTGTTTGTAAGCGGGATTTTAAATCACGTGTGTATTCCAAGAGGGATTTTTCCCCATCCTCCTCCTCCTCCCATAACTCCGCTGCCATGTCTAATAATGTCCTGGGCTGTCGGCCGAACAATAATTCAAACGGACTATGGCCCGTAGAAGCTTGTTCATGGGTCCTGATAGCGTATAATACTAACAGGAGTTTCCTATCCCAGTCTTTACCTGACTCTGAAATCGATTTCTTTAAGAGAGTTTTCAGAGTGCGGTTATATCTCTCCACCAAGCCATCCGTCTGTGGATGATAAACCGCCGTCCGCAACTGTTTGGTCCCCAGAAGTTGACATATCTGTACCATCAAGTTGGACATGAACTGGGTACCTTGGTCTGTTAAAATCTCTCGGGGAAAACCTATTCGGGAAAAGAACCCTATCATGGCATGGGCAACAATCTTGGTGTTAATACTGGTGATGGGGATGGCCTCAGGGTATCTGGTGGTGTAATCTACCAATACTAGTATATAACGGTAGCCTCTAGAAGAAGGTAGGAGAGGGCCTACAATGTCCATTCCTATTCTCGAAAAAGGGATGTCGATAATGGGAAGGGGCTGCAAGGGGGCTCTTCTCTTTGGACCAGGATCAATCATTTGACATTTAGGACACTGCTGACAGAATTTTCTAATCTGTGAAAAGACCCCAGGCCAGTAGAACTTCCTCAGCAGGTACTCTTCTGTTTTCTCCCTCCCATAGTGACCCCCCCCCCTGTCTGGCTGTGGGCTAGGTGTAGGACTTGCTGCCTATAAGGTTCGGGAACTAATAGCTGCTTCTTTTCTTCTCTGTTATTGCCAGTGATTCGATATAATAGATTTTTAATTAGCGTAAAAGACGGACCCTTGTCGTTGAGGGTTCGGGTTCGTGCACTTTTCCAGGCATGGATCAGACTCGGATCTTCTCTTTGACAACTACGGAATGGGGGAAGGTCAGTAAGGGTAAGGACCTGTGTAATTACCCTATCGGGGCTCGAGTTTCCTTGCACGTAGGCTTTCCTTGTTTCTCTTTTTTCCTTTCGAGAGGGTTTGTATCGAACAACCGGAGGTGGTATAGGTATGTTGGAGAAGGGAGCACTCTTCCACCAGGCACTCATATCCTCGGAATTTCTTGTACTATCCAGAATTTCCGAAAAGTCTCTGAAGTCAGTCCCTACGATGGCTTCTTCAACCAGTCGTTCCACCACCCCCATCCTTATGGGGGTCTCTTTTCCTTCCCAGGACAGGGTTGTCCAGATTAGGGGATATTCTCTTGTTTCTCCATGAATACAACAAATGGATACAGTAAGTCCCAGAGTAAAAGTAGGGCTACCTAGTAAATCAGCCCTGATTACGGACTGACTGCAACCTGAGTCGATGAGGGCCACTGTTGATCTCCCATTGATAAAAAGTTTCTTCTTATATTGGGTTTCTTTTCCCCCTGTATAGAAGACTCTCCCCCTAGTAACTCCTATTTCCATCGGTTCTGGTTTCTCCATTTTCAGGGGGCAAATCCGGGCGATATGTCCCCACTCCCCACAACTAAAACATTGTGGTTGTTGTATATATGGTCTTTCAGGCCCTCGCGTTTTTCCAGGGTCCTCTGGTGCTCTTCGCCCCAGGGATGAGGTTTGTCCGGGGTTCTGTCGGATGGGGTTAGGCGGTGTGCGGAGGGGAGGGGCCTTGAACTCGAGGGAGCGGTGAAAGGCACAGGCTAACTCAATGGTGGTGTTAGTATCCGGGCTTGGGTGTTGTTTGATCCAGTTACGAGTATTGGTGGGTAGGGCGTCTAGATATTGCTCCAAGAGGACAACCTCAATAATATCTTCCCTATTACTCCCAATGGGCCCTAGCCATTTGAGACCCAAATCTTTAATCCGGAAGTATAGTGCCCTGGGATTCTCGGAGGGTCCCCACTTGGCTTTCCTAAACCGGACCCGGTAATGTTCTGTATCAAAGCCCACCCGCTCCAGGATGCTCTTTTTAATGTCCTGATAGGGTGTTGTTCCGCCTGGGTTTACCGCTTGATAAGCCGCTTGGAGAGTTCCTGTTAATAACGGAGCGATATACTGACCCCATCTATCCTGAGGCCAGGTGGCAGAAGTGGCTACCCGCTCAAAATTGGTAAAAAAGGCATCCGGGTCTTCGCCTTCCTGATACCTTTGTAGGACCGAGCGGGGCACGTTCGGATGCACCCGGGTGGCTGCAATAGTATCCGTGAGATTTTTTATTGCATTCTCATGTACCAATTGATTATTGGCCATGATAGTGGCCTGACTCTTGAGGGCGCTTTGGAGTGCCTCCCTCTCCACTTTTGCCTCTTTCTGCTGTTCCTCCCACACGATTTGCAGGTGTCTTTGTCCCTCTGCTAATTGCTGCATCATGTCCGCTATCGTGGGAGTACCCTCCATGGTCTCAATCTAGTTAGCGCCTATTCCAATATCCCACTTCTGACACCACTGTAATAGGTTCTTTATCTCTGGTGGGAGAGATATTGGAATAATTTGATGGGCGCCGGTTTTGCGGTCTCCCGACTTTACTTCGGGGGGCGGGAGGTGCCCTCTGGTCTCTCTCTACACCCAACGCGAGGGCCACAACGCGGGTGGAAATGTCCTCCGTCCTCGTTTCCTCGGTTCCGTCTTCTCGGCTTCTCGCCGCGCTGGTTTCTCCGCCCCTTTCTGTCTTCCTCCCGTCGTTTGTTTCCTGGCAACCGAAGACGCCTTCGGCGTCTGACGTCACGCGTCCGGGGCTCTCCTGAGTGCCCCGGGGGTATTCCCTTACGGCGCCTGCGGCCGTGCTTGGTCCGGCGTCGATGGACATCCGGCTACATAGGCCACGAGCACTTTCAGTTCATCTTGCTACCCTTTGGGCTTACCAGCGCCCCTTAGGTGCTCACCGAGGTGATGGTGGTGGTTAGAGGTTTCAGTCTTCGCCTAACTCGACGACTGGCTATTGAAGGTGGGTTTGCCCCAGGCTGTCATCTCCCACCTTCAGGCTATGGTGGATCTCCTGCATTTGCTGGGGTTCACTATAAACATGCCGAAGTCACACCTGTCCCCTCAGATGCTCCCTTTTATCTGAGCAGTTCTGGACACAGTGCAGTTTCAGGCTTATCCTCCCGAGCTGCAGGTCCAGGATATTCAGGCTATGATACCAATGTTTAAGCCTCTGTCCTGGATTTCGGGGAGAATTATTTAGAGGCTGCTGTTCTTCATGGCCTTCTGCATCCTCCTGCTGAATCATGCCAAATGGCATATGCAGGCTTTGCAGTGGGACCTGAAGTTCCAGTGGGCACAGCATATGGGGAATCTCTCTGGCATGGTCCAGATCTCGGAAGGAACTGCAAAAGATCTGCAGTGGTGGTTAACGACCTGCAATTGGGTCAGAGGCAGACTGCTCACCTTCCCCAACAAAATCTGACAGTAATGACTGATACGTCACTCCTGGGATGGATGGGGCGGCCATCTGGAAGAGGTGGATATCAGAGGACGCTGGTCTACAGCGGAATCCGGACTCCATGTCAGCTTGCTTGAGCTCTGTGTGAACTGGCTAGCATTGAAAGCATTTCTTACCTCTGTCAGTGGGAAGTTAGTGCAGGTGTTCATGGACAACACCACTGCTATGTAGTGCTGCAGCAAGCAGGTCGAGGTGGGGTCATGGACACTTTGTCGACATGGCTGGAACAGCGGGGCATAACCCTGGTGGTTCAACACCTGCTAGGTTCTCGGAATACCAGCGTGGATGAATTCAGCCATTGATGCCTAGCAGATCACGAATGGCATCTCCATTCAGAGGTGGCCCAAGGGCTGCAGTGGGGAGAGACTTCGGTAGATCTGTTTGACTCCAAAGAGAATGCGCAATGTCAGCAGTTTAGTGTGTTGGAGTTTCCGAGGCGGCTATCGCTCTGAGATGCTTTTAGTCTTGAGTGGACATCAGGGCTCCTGTACGCCTTTCCACACATACCACTTCTGCCCAAAGTTTTTAAGAAGATCAGGAATGACCGGGCCCAAGTTATCTTTGTGGTTCTGGACTGGGCACGGAGAGTTTGATATCCTGAGCTTCTGATAATGAGCATCGAACCAATGATCCTGCTGCCCTTCTGGGAGGATCTTATGACAGCAGCAGAAGAGGGTCCTCCACCCGAACCGGTCAACTATCTGCCTCCTTGCATGGAGACTGAGCAACAACAGTTGATAGCTTTTGACCTTCCTCCGAAGTCTCTAAAGTTATCTTGGCAGCCAGGTGGCAGCCAGGCGGCCCTCCACCAAAACTGTATATGCCTGCTGTTGACAAAAATGTATAAAATATTGTACAGAGAGGTCTATTGACCCTCTTTCTGCCTCTCTTTCTGACATTCTTCTCTTTATTCTTACCCCTGCCTAGAAGGCTCTGCTCTGGGTACTCCTAGGGTTAACTCTCTGCTCCCTCCGCCTTTCTGAAGCTGCCTGACCAACCCTCTTTATTTAAGTCTCCTATTGTAAATAGGTTTCTGAAAGGGCTTGTGCATACGTTTCCCCCTTCATCATGCCTCAGTGGGCCTGAACCTGGTCCTCACGCACTTCATGTGTGCTCCCTTTGAGCCACTATAGCCTCTCCAGCTGCTTACTATGAAGACAGCCTTCTTAGTGGTGATAACATCTGCCCGGTGGGTGAGAGTCGCAGGCTTTATCATTCAAGCATCCCTACCTTGCTGTGTTCCCAGTCAAGGTGGTGCTTCGCACCCAGGCCTTTTAGCTCCCAAAAGTGGTGACCCCATTCCATTTGGAACAGTCTATCACCCTGCCAACTTTTATGCTCCTCCAAATCCCTCTAAAGAAGAGGAGCAACTCCACTGTCTGGACCCAAAAAGAGTGTTGTAGTTCTACATTGACCACACAAGAGTTCCAGGTGGATGACCAACTCTTTGTGGGCTATGTAGGAGCTAAAAAAAGGTCGGGCAGTACAGAAACAAACTATTTTGCGCTGGGGCGTTCTTTGTATCAAGATCAGCTATACCCTGGCTAAAAAGCAGCCTCCTTATGGGTCCATTCCACCAGAGGAAAAGCTGCGACCATTGCATTTTTTGTGGAGTTTCAGTCCTGGACATCTGCCAGCCAGTAACGTGGGTGTCCCTACACACGTTTACCAGGCACAACTGCCTGGACAGTCAGGTCTGTGGGGACGGGCATTTCACCCGTTTGGTCCTGCAGGAATTTGTGGTTTAGAAAATTTGTCAGCAGCCCCCCGTCAGGATGGTAGGGCTTGGATATCTATGCAAAGGTAAGGAATCTGCTGCTTGAAGTCTCTATGAGATAAACCAATTAGTTATATTCTATAACACAGTATCTGGTAGAGATTACGTCTAGCTGCAAATTCCTCACACCCACCCATGCCTTCCCACTTTGCGCACAAATTTCTATGGCTAAATCCCTTTCCATGCCCTAGTATGGACATGCACTTGTCAGTTCACTTCATGGCGCTGCTCTTCTGGCGTGGAAAGTCATAAAATGTAACTGACGTCCGCATGGCGCCTATGTTGTTGACCGCAGCATAATTTCTGATGCCACGCAGAACCGAACAAGACCACTTGATGGCATGCAGGGGTGCTGCTCAGGCAGACGTTTCCATATCCAGGGTGATGCATGTGAAATTCAAAGGTAAGGAATCTGCAGCTAGATATAGGTGGTCATTCTGACCCTGGCGGTCTTTGACCGCCAGGGCGGAGGACCGCGGGAGCACCGCCGACAGGCCGGCGGTGCTCCAATGGGGATTCCGACCGCGGCGGTAAAGCCGCGGTCGGACCGGCACCACTGGCGGGGTCCCGCCAGTGTACCGCGGCCCCATTGAATCCTCCGCGGCGGCGCAGCTTGCTGCACCGCCGCGGGGATTCCGACCCCCCCTACCGCCATCCAGATCCCGGCGGTCGGACCGCCGAGATCCGGATGGCGGTAGGGGGGGTCGCGGGGCCCCTGGGGGCCCCTGCAGTGCCCATGCCACTGGCATGGGCATTGCAGGGGCCCCCGTAAGAGGGCCCCTACATGTATTTCACTGTCTGCTGCGCAGACAGTGAAATACGCGACGGGTGCAACTGCACCCGTCGCACAGCTTCCACTCCGCCGGCTCGATTCCGAGCCGGCTTCATCGTGGAAGCCTCTTTCCCGCTGGGCTGGCTGGCGGTCTGAAGGCGACCGCCCGCCAGCCCAGCGGGAAAGTCAGAATTACCGCCGCGGTCTTTCGACCGCGGAACGGTAACCTGACGGCGGGACTTTGGCGGGCGGCCTCCGCCGCCCGCCAAGGTCAGAATGAGGGCCATAGTCTCTACCAGATAATGCGTAACCAAAGGTAAGTAGCTTGTTCATTAGAGATACAAGTCAACAATTTTTACGGGCAGATTTACTCTGTAAAAAAACAAACTAAAATTAATCCAGCTTAGGTTTGTCATTTTTCCCCACAAAAGACCACGTTTCCCCATGGGTGATTAAAGACATTGATGTAAGCAATAGACTGTGTGGCTGTCAGTCAGAATCTGTCCTGCATTTACTGTGCGCAGTTCCAGGCCTCATCTATGTAGAGAATCTCCTGCAAAGGGCCCTTTTCATGTCTATGGTAGGTTTAGTCACACCCTAACTGCATGTCTAAATGGGGAAAACCTTCAACTCAATTGTAGGTTTATTACATGTATTTCTGCAGCTGAACAAATCGGCATAAAGCCTTTATGACTACAGCATAGTCTTATAAACGTGTTTACCTTCACCGTTTATATATATGTTTTTTGTTGAAAAATTCATATAACTGCAATTCTGTACTCATTTTACTTCTGTTTTTTGCAATATTATAATGATTTAAATAAGGCAATAATGAACTTATGTTGCTGTTGTTCTACGTTTTCCTCTGATAAGCTTTCAGTACTTGATCTTCTTTCACTGTGAGGGAATATACCTTGCCATAAGGAATCCGAACACCAAGAGTTAGATCTGTTGCAAAATCATAGCTCTGGTGTGAATGCAGTGTATCAGCTCATTTCTGACTAACCTTGGTTAATATTGTTAGGGTTTACACATTAGATTCTCGGAATCCTGCTTTGACACGAAAAACACCTTAATGGCCGTTTGCTCTGATAATTAGGAAGAGGAAAAGAGTGATTGAGAGAATATCCGTATGTGAAGGAAGTGGTGGTATTCTTCCGGTTGAATCAAGGAGCTCATGCACACTGTCAAAGTAAATGCAGGAGTGTTGCTCAGATCGAGAAAGATGCTGTATAACCTTGTGGTCTGCTCACCGCTCCACACTGCCTGGGCTTAGCTCAAGAGCCTGCTCACATGACTGGAATACAAGAACCCACAGGTTCTATCCTGCAGTTCCCCTCAGGCTTCTTGCCTTCCATTTTCTCCTCCTCCTTAGCTTCTGATGTTTGTTCTGGTGTTTGTTTGGGATATTGCTCTGGTAATTATTTGGGATATTGCCTGGTTTGGCACATTTTTAGTCATTTTGGCACATTTTTAAGCTATTAGACATAACATTACAGACTGCTCCAGCTGTTTTTCTCAGCGCGCTCTTCAGCCCGCCCCACCTCTCTGTCCCTCCCTCCTCCCACCACTATTCATGGAGGGCCCCACCCAGCGGGCGCCCAGAAGATTCGCAAAAGGCAAGCCCATCCGCTCTGATGTCCTATTTATGCCCTTAAGAGCATCCAGACTTTCTCTTTTTTGTATGAGTATGTTGGTTTTGGAGTGGAAGGTCTGATCCACCCAGTGGCTCCACTGTCAATCAAAGCTGTGGTCTGCTATTGTCCTTTAGGTATAGCTAAGATTACGTCTGTTATGAAATGTCTCTTGTGACCAGCAAAGTCTTTAAATTCCTTATTTTCAGCCAACCTTGGTCTGCTGATCATGGTTGTGCTTTCACATATCTTAACGCTGGGTACATTTGTTAACAAAATTAACGGGCCACAGTGTAAACATGATATTTCTTTCCATAGTCTCTTCTTTTCTAGTTTAGTCCGCTGTCTTCGCTCTGAACTAACAATCATGAGTTTCACAGGTTCCACTTTTCTAGTATTTTTCTCTGGGAGGTTTTGGGAGGTTTTCAGGTACTGCACGTCAAGGCATCCACCTTCATTCACTGTTTCTAGACTGGCGTTGTGCCTCAATCTGTAGTGTCAAAACAATCAAAGCATTAGTAGTTTGAGGGTGATTCACTACCAGTGCCAGCATGTCTTTTAGCTCTTCGCTAGGACCCTATTAAAAGGCTGCAGCTGTGGTGCAACCATTCTGCCCACCTCAAACTTCAGTTTTGGGAAAGGGGGATACTTGTGATGATATTCCTTCTTTATTGCCACAAAGTAAGCATTCCCATATGAGTTGAATGCAGGGTGTATCTATGCAATTGAAGTTGGTATTATCTTAAGTATAGGCATAGCCCCCAGTGTAGGATACCCTTAGTTAAATACAATAACATAAAATGTGGTTTTTGCCTGGTATGATGAGTGCTCCGGTCAGGACATAAAATGCAATTGATTAAAGAAGAAAAGCTGTTGGGATCCCCTGTTTATTTCTCTGGGGTTTTCTAGAATTGTAGCCCCAGAAAATGCTGTCTGTGACATGGTAGCATTCCTTTTAAATTTCCTCCCACAGGGCCAGTATCTCTGTTAAAAGATTTGGCAGCTTGGTTAGGGCCCAGAGGGCATAGTTCATTCCATTTAGATGACAAGAACACCCTTTCATGCCAGGTGATCTCCATATCATTTTAAATCTTACTAATGGCCTCTGCTGTCGCTGTTAGTGGATTCATATCGGAATCCATAGTGTGCAGCAGCCTAGCAGACTTTCAGGATTGGGGGATATGGAGAATAGGTCTTCTAGTCCTATCCCAGACTTCTCCCCTGACATGGCTCAGAAGGATAAATGAAAAACATCTTCTAGAAGGGGAAAAGAAGGTAGGGCAGAGAACGGCGGATTAGAGTCTAATAGTGTCTAAAAATGTATGTCATAGTCACTGAGGTATGATGGATGGTCTAGGCACAGAGTTACAGAATAGAATAGAGAAATTCTCTGACTGTATATTGTAAAACATACCAGACCACATGATTACTTCTGAACTGACCGACTTCCCCACATCAGAGAAGCTGGAAGGAGCACTGCAATAAAAAAGGCAAGATGGAAAACAAGCACAAAACCCCAGCAACTAAGACTAGGGAAAACTAAACAAACGTGAGGAATCAAAAACAAGTATGAAGTGTTATGACAAGTGGGAACCTTACAATATATATATGAAAGTTGCTAAACAATTTGTTCCTAAATGACTCTACCTTTATGCCTCCGTAACAGTTCCCATGCTACCTTTTCCTTGACTTGCACCACCTAAACACCAGCCTCCACACAAAATACAGTTTGACCACATGGTATTGAAAAATGTTTTCAGCTAACATTGACTCCCCATCACTGCCTTTCTCTTCCCCTTTTGCCTTTCTGCAGCAGGGTCCACCCACATATTGAGAATAACACCACTACAATTAAGTTGTAGGAGTCGAATTAAGTTATCTTTATATTTTAGTCTAATGGGAAGCTTCTATACCGAACAACTCCGACCTACCCATGTATCGTTAGTCAAACATCACCCAGTCAATGTAAGTTTTTCAACTGGAGAACTGTCAATGGTGCACAACCAATGCAAGAAAAAGGCTTGTGGCTGTGTATACTTACTAGCATTATACTGGTTGTACAAGGCAATACATTTTAACTACTTTGAAAAACAGTTTCTGAAACTGTGTTGCTCGGTGTACACGGGTTAATTAGGAGTGACCATCTCCACAAAAGGTAGTTTTATTCTTCTAGTGGATTTGTAGCTTCTTCAGTCTTGTCTGTCTTTTACTCTAGTTCCCAGAATTTGTATTGTCCTACTTAAAATAGAAAGCATCTGAGAGTCTTGAGTCCAAGTGTGTGGTGATGCAGTTTATATACACTATGATGGTGTTGCTTCCAAACAGGTAACATGTCCTCAATAACACTTGATTCCATTAGTGCTGCGTGAACAGTTTAAAAAGTCTGAAAATAGCAACTGGATGTATTTAAAAAAAAAGGAGACATTGTGAAGAAAAATGTAGTTCTCATACAAAGTATTCTAAGTGATAGTGAAAAACCTTAGTCTTAGATTACCTTCTGCATATGTTCCCTTTTCTAAGGAAGCCACACCCCTCTTGATCAAAATATCATTTTATCTATGTTGAAAAAGAATGCAGGTGTGTACTTAGCTCTTCTTTATCTTTTTTTTTTTTATATAGACAACCTCTTTCTCATTGTTAATCGCCTAAAGTACCAATGTGCTGTTTGCGTTGCACCTTATTGTTGTTTTAACTAAAAAGTATGGTTCCTTCTTTCATTACCAATTAATGTGCATTGTTTCCTACATTTAACACAAAAGTTTTTCATGCTTATTTTCTGTTCTGAAGCGTTTAGTTTCTTCTGGAAACACAAATACAACTAATTTGCAAACATATTTTTTCAAAGAAACTAATATACTTGAAAAAATAATGTGGTACCAGAAAAATGTCTTATCAGGAGTTTGCCATTGGTTGCACCAATTTTCCATAACCAATTGTTACACTTTTTCCTGACATACGAGCAGCTGAAACGTATTGATTTGTAACAAAGAACATGGTTTTACAACTAGGTGATACGTTTTGGTCACTAGAAAGTGAACATTTTATGATTTCCCCCCGCTGAGGAACCCATGTGTGGGTGTTCTGGTACAGCGCATGTAAGCTGGCCAATAGTTAAATCATCTTTCAAAAAGTGCCAAAAACATGAGTGATATGATTGGCATTTCATTTTGAGAACTGAAATACCAGATGTATCTGAAGGAGTCCAAGTGAGGGGCCTTCCAGCTAAAGTACCTGTGTATAACTCTTGCCAAGGCTTCTGAACATGGAGAAACAGGAGAACTCACCGAAGACACTTCTGCACTTTACCTTAATAGTCTTTTTTATAAGAATGGGAGTGGCTCCTCGAGGTTTGTTCACACAAAGGTCTTTGTTACAGTTTAGCAACAAGAATTACCAAACTAGTGCTAGTGTATTTTCTTTATATTAATAACACTTTTTCTGTATTGAACTTGAATGTCAGTTATATTATTTCAGGTGTTTAGGATTTATTTATAAAAGTGATAGGAGAGAGCACTAGGTTAGCACAAGGTAAATCAAAGTAATATAAAGTCTGCAATTTGGCTTGTGTGTGTGTGTGTGTGTGTGTGTGTGTGGATATATATATATATGTTAGATGGCATGTGTAGCTGCAGATACACATGCTGTGCATTATCCTGCCATCTAGTGTTGGGCTCGGAGTGTTAAAAGTTGTTTTTCTTCGAAGAAGTCTTTTCGAGTCACGAGACCAAGGGACTCCTCTCTTTCGGCTCCATTGCGCATGGGCGTCGACTCCATCTTAGATTGTTTTCTTTCCGCCATCGGGTTTGGACGTGTTCCTCTTCGCTCCGTGTTTTGGTTCGGAAAAGATAGTTATCAATCGGAAAATTCGACAGTATTGTTTGCGCTCGGTACCGGGTTAGTGCTAGCACATCGACACCAAAGAAAGAAGAGCTCCGGCAGCCCTTCGGGACTTCCACTCCTCAGCGGGGCCTGGTCAGCCTGACCGCGTCCATCTTCAAAGCTCATGGAACGGACCACCTTTCGCTTCTGCCCCAACTGCCACGCTAAGTATCCTTATTCAGACCAACACTTGGTCTGTAATCTGTGTTTGTCCCCTGAACACAAAGAGGATACTTGCAAGGCCTGTTGGGCATTTCGATCCAAGAAGACACTGCGGGATCGTAGAGCTCGAAGACTTCAGATGGCGTCGACACCGGCCGGACACACCGACGTCGAAGAAGAGGAGACATTCTCCATTCGAGATTCGGACTCGGATGAATCCGAGAGTGAGCAGCCGAAGACTCAACAAACTGTGAGTAAACCAGCCCCGGCAAAAACTCACTCGAAAATCATGAAGGCCAAGGGAACGCCACTGCCGACAGGCCATGGCTTTACCCGAAAACACGGTGACCAAACATCGGCACCGAAAAAGGCCTCCCAGCAGCCGAAGACATCTGACTCCGGTCGAGATACCGGCTCCGAACAGATTTGGCACCGAGATACCGGCTCCGACCAGACTCGACACCGAGAGATTGGCACCCCGAAAGCCAAAAAGGTTTCCTCGGAACAGAAAAAGACTGCCGAAAAGGTTTTGGTGCCAAAACATGCAGCCTCGGAGCCGAAACACAGCTCCTATACAGACGAACAGGGCCTTTCCACACAATTACAAGGCCACAGGTTTGAACAAGAACTAGGCATGAGAGAGCCAGACCATACCCAGAGGAGGCTCCATATACAAAAAGACACGGGGAAAATCAGAACTCTTCCTCCAATAAAGATGAAGCGGAAGCTCGCATTCCATGATGCGGAAATGCAGCCAAACGCAAAAGTGGCTAAAGAAAAAACACCACCACAGTTTTCTTCACAGCCATTGCCACCGCACTCGCCACATCTGTCCCCAGTAGCAACACCCCCAATGATGGAGTCACCAACGCACACAGGGATGAGCCAAGATGACCCGGATGCATGGGATTTGTATGATGCACCGGTCTCAGATAAGGCCATCACCACCTGAGGACAGTACTGCTTACATGTAGGTGGTTTCTAGGGCAGCTACTTTCCATAACGTAGCATTGCATGCAGAGCCCATAGAAGATGACTTCTTGTTCAACACCCTGTCATCTACACACAGCCAATACCAAAGTTTGCCAATGTTACCAGGCATGTTAAAACACGCCAAACAGGTGTTTCAAGACCCAGTCAAGAGCAGAGCCATCACACCTAGGGTGGAGAAGAAATATAAACCTCCCCCTACAATATAGGGGTGGACAGTTCCCTAAAACAAGAAGGAAATTCCAGAGCCCAAAAACCACACAAACTAAACAGTGACTTCAACGTCACAAACCCCCACCACACAACACCAGTGGGGGGGGGGCTCACAGATTATTACCAAAACTGGGAAAACATAACTATGGACACGTGGGTCCTAGCCATTATCCAACATGGTTATTGCATAGAATTCCTACATTTGCCACCATATGTGCCTCCAAGAGAACACAGCATGTCCAAACAACACTTAGATCTGTTACAACTGGAAGTCCAAGCATTGTTACAAAAAGAAGCAATAGAACTAGTACCCAACCATCAAAAAGGAACAGGTGTTTACTCCCTGTATTTCCTAATTCCAAAAAAGGACAAAACACTGAGACCCATATTAGACCTCAGAACACTAAATCAATATATTAAATCAGATCATTTTCACATGGTGACACTCCAAGACGTGATTCCCTTGCTCAAACAACAGGGACTACATGTCAACATTAGATCTCAAAGATGCTTATTTCCACATACCCATACATCCTTCCCACAGGAAATACTTGAGGTTCGTAATCCAAGGCGTGCATTACCAATTCAAAGTGTTACCGTTCGGCATCACAACAGCCCCAAGGGTATTCACAAAATGTCTTGCAGTAGTAGCTGCTCACATCAGAAGACAGCACATGCATGTATTCCCTTACTTAGACAATTGGTTAATAAAAACCAGCACTCAGCAACAGTGTCTTCTACACACAAACTAAGACATAGAAACCCTTCACAAGTTAGGGTTCTCTATAAACTACCAAAAATCACATCTACATCCGTGTCAAATACAACAATACTTAGGAGCAACAATCAACACACAAAAAGGAATTGCCACTCCAAGTCCACAAAGGGTAAAAGTCTTCCAAAATGTAATACTAAATATCAAGTGAGGTTTGTAATGAAACTCCTAGGCATGATGTCTTCATGCATAGCCATTGTCCCAAACGCAAGACTACACATGTGGCCCTTACAACAGTGCCTAGCAACACAATGGACACAAGCACAGGGTCAACTTCAAGATCTAGTGTTGATAGAACGCCAAACACACTCCTCGCTTCAATGGTGGAATCCTATAAATTTAAACCAAGGGCGGCCATTCCAAGACCCAGTGCGTGAATACGTGATCACAACAGATGCTTCCATGATAGGGTGGGGAGCACACCTCAACCAGCACAGCATATAGGGACAATGGGGCGTTCAACAAAGGCAACTGCATATAAACCATTTAGAGCTGTTAGCAGTGTTTCTAGCATTGAAAGCATTTCAACCGCTAATAGCCCACAAACACATTCTTGTCAAAACAGACAACATGACAGCAATGTATTACCTAAACAAACAGGGAGGGACACACTCATCACAACCGTGTCTCTTAGCACAAAAGATTTGGCATTGGGCGATTCACAATCACATTCGCCTAATAGCACAGTACATCCCAGGAATTCAAAACCAGTTAGCCGACAATCTCAGTCGAGATCACCAACAAACACACGAATGGGAAATTCATCCCCAGATACTACAAACTTACTTTCGAAGCTGGGGAACACCACAAATAGACCTATTCGCAACAAAAGAAAA
The DNA here is from genome assembly GCF_031143425.1 of Pleurodeles waltl. NCBI lineage: Eukaryota > Metazoa > Chordata > Amphibia > Caudata > Salamandridae > Pleurodeles > Pleurodeles waltl. Next base: position 1,169,952,045 of record NC_090447.1, on the reverse strand, counting down.
CGCAAAATGCCAAAACTTCGCGTCCAGGTATCCACACCCTCACTCCAAGGGCAATGCGTTATGGATGAGTTGGTCAGGGATATTTGCTTACGCTTTTCCCCCTCTCCCACTTCTTCCGTATCTGGTAAACAAATTGAGTCAAAACAAACTCAAACTAATACTAATAGCACCAACCTGGGCTCGCCAACCATGGTATACAACACTACTGGACCTGTCAGTAGTACCTCATATCAAACTACCAAACAGACCAGATCTGTTAACTCAACACAAACAACAGATCAGACACCCGAATCCAGCATCGCTCAATCTAGCAATCTGGCTCCTGAAGTCTTAGAATTTGGACATTTAGACCTTACACAAGAATGTATGGAGGTCCTTAAACACGCTAGAAAACCTACTACAATACATTGTTACGCAAATAAATGGAAAAGATTTGTCTATTACTGCCATAATAATCAAATTCACCCACTACATGCTTCCGCTAAAAACATTGTAAGCTACTTATTACACTTACAAAAATCTAATCTAGCATTTTCTTCCATTAAAATACATCTCACAGCAATATCTGCCTATCTGCAGATTACACATTCAACATCACTCTTTAGAATCCCAGTCATCAAAGCATTTATGGAGGGTTTAAAAAGAATCATACCCCCGAGAACACCACCAGTTCCCTCGTGGAACCTCAATATTGTATTAGCATGACTCATGGGTCCACCATTTGAACCCATGCACTCTTGTGAGATGCAATACTTAACCTGGAAAGTAGCCTTCCTAATAGCTATCACATCTCTTAGAAGAGTACGTGAAATACAAGCATTTACTATACAAGAACCCCTTATACAAATACACAAACATAAAGTGGTTCTCCGTACAAATCCCAAATTCTTACCAAAAGTTATATCACCGTTCCACCTAAACCAAACTGTGGAACTCCCAGTCTTTTTTCCACAACCAGACTCAGTAGCTGAAAGAGCCTTACATACGTTAGACATTAAAAGAGCACTAATGTATTATATTGATAGAACAAAACAGTTTCGCAAAACAAAACAATTGTTTGTAGCCTTCCAGAAACCTCATGCAGGAAATCCAATATCCAAACAAGGCATTGCCAGATGGATAGTGAAATGTATTCAGACCTGCTATATTAAAGCAAAAAGAGATCTACCTATTACGCCATAGGCGCACTCCACTAGGAAGAAAGGCGCCACAATGGCCTTTCTAGGAAATATACCTATGACAGAAATCTGTAAGGCAGCCACATGGTCTACGCCTCATACATTCACAAAACATTACTGTGTAGATGAGTTAACAACACAACAAGCCACAGTAGGACAGGCTGTATTACGAACATTATTTCAGACAACTTCAGCTCCTACAGGCTAAGCTACTGCTTTTGGGGAGATAACTGCTTACTAGTCTATGCACAGCATGTGTATCTGCAGCTACACATGCCATCGAACGGAAAATGTCACTTACCCAGTGTACATCTGTTCGTGGCATGAGACGCTACAGATTCACATGCGCCCTCCCGCCTCCCCGGGAGCCTGTAGCCGTTATAAGTTGATGAAACTTGTAAATTTGTAAATATATACTATTTTTATACACATTATGTACATACATACTTACTCCATTGCATGGGCACCTTTACTATATACACAACTCCTACCTCACCCTCTGCGGGGAAAACAATCTAAGATGGAGTCGACGCCCATGCGCAATGGAGCCGAAAGGGAGGAGTCCCTCGGTCTCGTGACTCGAAAAGACTTCTTCGAAGAAAAACAACTTGTAACACTCCGAGCCCAACACTAGTTGGCAGGATAATGCACAGCATGTGAATCTGCAGCGTCTCATGCCATGAACAGATGTACACTGGGTAAGTGACATTTTCAATATGTATATATATATATATACACACATACACGCACACACAATGTCTAATGCACAGGGAAGCAGCCATTGAACTCACAATATGTTACTGTACATTACTATTTTACATTATTGATGTCATTGAATTGTCTGTCTCTAATGCAAATATTTTCTATGATTTAATGCATGCTCACAACACTGCTTGATACTTTCCATAATATATAATGAATTTTATTTGTTATAGCTAGTGATTTTGTTTCTAACAGTGATTATTAATGATCTGCTAATAGACATTTAAACTTGAGCATACTCCAAATGGGTGTTTGTCTGGCAGATTTGCTTGATTTTCCGACATATCAGGGTACATACTTTTATTCCTTAAAGTTCTTGATGCCCGAAGCACACCTCATTTCGTTCACTAAAGTGTTGTCCTCAGAGCTGTTTCTTTATCTGAAGACAGCCTACTTAACCTTGTATTTTACTCACTGGACTGACTGGGCAAGGCGCATGACTTTTGAAATTTGGCTAAACCTTCTAGTTTATATATTCCACAGAAACACCTGCACATTTTGTACACATGAGGAGGTAAACCCTCTTTTGAAAAATTGTGATAATTAATAAGTTATGCATGTTTCCTGGAAGAAAACCACCCACTCGTTGTATATTGTATCAACAGTTTGTTTCCTCGTGTGCTCTCTTCAGTTGGCAATAAACCTGCTGTTTACATCCATGTTGCTCAAGATAAAACTAAATATAGTAATAATTATTGTTCTAATTCTTTAATTGCTATGGTACTAAACCTAAAAACCTAAACCTAAATTGCAACACAGTAATCTGAATCTTAATGTTATTACAGTTTGTATTTCTGCACCATCACACCCTCTCTTCGTGTATCAGTTTTTCTTCAGTGAAACCAACATGTATCTAGTTTGGCAAGAAACTAATTTCTCCAGATTTTCCATATTGTTTTAGTATTGCAAAAGGTTGGCCTCTTTCTTCGACTGCTATCTACTTGGTTCTACAAGATGAAGCTGCTTGCACAGGAACTGATTTGACTACAAGATAGTGTATTAAAAAAACACTTGGTTTTTTTAAAAACCTGTTTAGGTGCAGTACTTTAAGATGGTGACAACCAAGGTATTGCAAGGACAATCTTAAAAGGCTTGATGTAATTTTTAACTGTGATTATTGCTTTTATTGTACATAAATGAGTTTTTCTTTTTTTTTTTACTAGTTCTTTTATATGTTAATGTTCGGTCTTGTTCATATGTATAGTAAAATATATTAACTGGCAACTCTTACCATGGAGTGGAATGTGCCAATGTTAATACAATATTATTTTAAGGTCTAAACAGATGAAACCATAAAGACAGTGATTATGATGTATAATGTATTTATATTTGAATGTTGTAATATAGAATAATGCTCCATGTCACCTTGACCAACGTTTTTCCGGGCATGGGAGACAACTCCAGCAAAGTCTATCTTTGAACAGATAATGTAATAACACAATTATGTCATATTATTGGTGTTTGGCTAACGCTTACAGTCATTATTGTAGCACGGTTGTGCTTTTTCAACCTGTTTGTTCTTTAGTACAGAAAAGGGACTGCCATTGATTGATTACACCTATTCATTGGTGTAGGATTGTGAGACGCTAGTGGAGAGTGTGTTTAGTTTAGAAGCAGTTTATACATGTCAGTGAAAAAATAAAACAGTTCAGTTCGAAGATCTTTGTAGTATTCTGTGTTTCTGTATTTATGCATGCTGTTTGAGTGTTTCTATGGTGTGTGCTGGTGCGGTTCATGGCAGTGCTGTTTGGCCACAGTTTACCATGTTATATGGCTTGGGTACTGTGCTGTGTGGATGATGGTGTAAAGATTCTCTCTAATGTGTGCTGACCGAGAATGACTCTCTTATGTGTCTTTCATTTCACTCCATTAACTTCATATCATCTTATTTGCATCAAAATATATGCAAAGGCATATTTCTACACCAATTTATGTTTGTTTTTCTCTGGCATGTTGCCACCTTCATATTATATCTGATGTTAGCAGGTGAAACTTGCTGGTGAAAACAAATTGCAGACTTTGGTTTTCCGGAAGATCTTGTAATTCATAATTTGGTAGTAAAATCCTCTAGGAGCTGAATTGAGAATTGTTGGCTATGTGTAATCTGACTGTTTTTTCTGTCCTAATGTCTTGATTTTCCTTTTCCCATTATGGTTTTATCGTTGTTCCATAGTTCTTTAATTTTCCAGAATAGTGAAATCTGCATTTGTATCTCTATGGAAAACAAAGAATGTCACTTGTTCAGTCCTTTAGGTTGAATTGTATTTTTCTGTATACCACATTTCATGTCATGAAGTAATTGCTCTCCATTTCCTCTTCTCGATGGCTCTGTTACTATTCATAGCATGTGGGACTTCATTAGGTCAATGTTACATTGTCTTTCATTACAATGTCTGGCAATGGGTCATTTCTGATTATTCATCCTTAAGATTACTTTTTTGTGCTATAGAATCCAATCCATACGAACACTTAATAAAATATATGTAAATATTCATGTCATACATAACACAAGAACAAAAGGGACACCACACTCAGATGTTCACCCTAACCTCCTACAAGGAAAATGAACCAATGAAAGAGCCAGACCCAGAGTGGTCACAGGCAAGTGAATCCTTCCTGTCGACCCCAGAACAGGGGCCATTGGAGGCTCCCATAACGCACTCCTTTGTGGAGGACCTCTTAAACAAGCTAAGCCACAACTCTGTAGCTCTAATGGACAAGGTAACAAATGACTTAGAGGAAATCGAGCAAGATGTAACAAGCCTGGGCCAGAGAGTCTCAATAATGGAGGACAATCAGGGGTGTGGAATTTAACAACATATCTACTTGTCCATGGGACAGGCTGCTTCATAAATCTACGTGCTCTAGAAAAAAACATCCACTTGTCCCTTTGGTGCACATAGTGCAGCAACATATTATGGCAGCGATTTCATTATGGAAGAGCTCTGATTATAGCCTCTCTGACTATGCTCGGGCTAATACTATAGTAGGGTTTGAATACTGGCAGTTCCCCTACATTGCCACCTTTTTGCAGATCTACATACTGGGGCTTGAGGCAGCGGTAACTAATAGTTCCAGGGTTGGAATGCTCTTTAGCGTCTGTGCAATTTAGCGTCTGTGCAAACGTACTGACTTTCATGTTTTAGGGGGTTTCATCAGCGCTTTGCTAATCTTTTCCCATACTGAGAAAGTTTGGACATTTGTTTCCTGAGAAGGGCAGAAGTAAACTTTCTTCCAAGGCTGGGAAAAAAGTTGTTTGAGGGAAGGTGGTATTATTAACACTCAACAGATTTTTGCAAGAGCAAATCTACACATGCATATGTGATTGTGCCAAAAGGCACTTAACAAACATTTTTTCGAAGTACAATTTCTTGGCCTACTTCTGTAAATTCTTGTGAAGTCAAGAAAGCAGTAAATATGCATTAATGCAAGGACATATACCATGGGTGCACTTTTGTCACTTTCTTTAAAAATTGTGCCCCTGGTTAGGTCTGGCGTTAACCAAGATCTTATGTTTTCATTAACATTCTAACACTTTTTTTGAGTCAAGAAGCATATCTGCACACAAACCAGCTTTATTCAGTGCCAGGGATGTTGTGGCAATGTGTGGCTTTTGAGAACAAAAAGTATTTTAATTTTTGTCACTGTTTAGTATAATTGTGAGGGCCAGGCAGCTCTCACAGATATCAAGATGTACAAAAACTAAGTCAAAACCAGACATGCATTGACAAAACCAAAAAGCAGACCACCAATGTCAGACCTTTTAGCTTTGCCAATGCTTGTTCAGTTTCAAATACTAGCATACATCAACACATTTTACTCTAACATGCTTTGGGGGGGGAGGGGAGAAGAGTGTCCAAGATGGCAACCAGAGCGTCTGCTTAAATAGGAGCTCTGCGCTCAAATATCCTTATCAACTATCCCATCCGGCTGTCCCGCTTCATTTCTTGCTGCCCCAGCCGACCGACCACAGCAACCCCACTGCGCTGGCAGGACACCAGGCAACCTACCCTCTGCCAGCTGGGCCTACTGACGGATCCGGGAGGACAGTCAAGGAAACGGCAAGGGGACTACATGACTGTGCTGCATTTCCTAATCTGTGGAGACACTAGTGCGGTCCCGCAAGGGATCTGGGGACTGCGAGGTGAGGTGCAGCAGCACAGAGGCCTACACAGGGTGGGCCCATCGCCCGGCCCCCATGAGACACTGGATTGGATGCCACCCTCCACAGTCACTCCTCCCAATTTGAGAAAATCTTGCAGGTCATATTGGACACTAAAACATCCTTGGAAACCAAAATTGATGCTGTAGCATAAGATGTTAATGTGCTCCGAGCGGACCACTGTAAATTGTCCAATAGAGTTGGGGAAAACAATTCTGACATAGCTGCAATTCAACCATCTGTTCAAGACTTACAGGATCAGATGAAACAATTGACCACCAAAGTAGCCTTACTGCAACGGAGGGCGTAAGACATGGAGGGGCGCTCAAGGTGCAAAAACATTCGTTTAATGGGGTTCCCAGAAAGAGCGGAAGGCCCCAGCGAGAATTGTTCTTGGAACAGTGGCTCGCGAATACAGTACTGCAAGATAAAGTCCCAAAACACTTTTCGACACAACATACCCATCGGATTCCAGGCAGACCACCACCGCCTGGCACCCCTCCCTGCCCATTGATAACCCGCCTTCTTAATTATTGTGACAGAGATCTTGTGCTCCAATGGTTCCGAACTCATGGTCCATGGAAATTTGAGGATGTGAGTATCACTGCCTACCCCGACTTCACGGCAGAGGTTCAGAGGAAACAGAATTCATTCTTCATGGTCATACAACGGCTCTGCCATCATAATATCAAGTATACTCTACTCTTGCCAGCAAAGCTCCACGTAACAGATGGTGCTAAAATATATCTAACCATAGGAGGGACCGGGAGATGAATTGGTCCAGTGTACAGTCTCCTAATATATAATATAAATGAAACAGGTACACTGTTCCACAGAAATCCACCAGGCACTTCGCAAAACAAAAGCACAAGCCCTCACACATCCATTGGATGTCATGCGTCCGCATAGGGCATGCTACTCGTCAGACTGGCGCTGCAGTGTCAGAGTGTCAGAGCCTCAAGGGGGCTCTTTGCCGGAGATCTTAACTGATTGCGCCGTGCCGTGATCAGAGAGATGTAGGAACCCATTTAGACCTATAGTCAGAGCAAAAAAAAAGGATTAAAATTGGCTCAAGAACCTCACAAATCTAAATTTATAGATCGTTGAGGGTCTTGGTAAAGGTTAAAATCTATTAGGGAGATGGAATAATGTTCTGCTACTTGCCAAACCTTATAGGGGTGAAAGAGAAAACTTTCTTCAGTCACTAGTAAAGGTCAACATGTTTCATGCCTCAAAAGTCCTCATGGATCAAGTGGCGTACCTTCAGGACCAAAATCAAACCTATGAATCCTACACTATACTAGATACAAAAGTGTGTAATGGAGGTATGAAAAAATTGTAAACTTACTCAAAAAGCTACGCACCTAACAACCCATGTATGCCATCCTCAATGTGGGACGGTGCTCCATGGGATAATGCCAATCCAAGACTAAAGTCGCCTAATTAAGGATGTCACTCATCAGTGGGGAACCTACCCGCTTGGCCTAATTTCCAGAACATTTGCATGAAGTGTGAGGGCTTGTGCTTCTGTTTTGTGAAGTGCCTAGTGGATGTCTGTTCTTTTCTGTGGAACAGTGTACCTGTTTGATTTAAATGGTGCAAAAACCCATATATTTACTACCCTTGAAGATGCCTGGACATGGTTCCATGCCAGGGGCTTGGCCTAACCATCTGTAGTGCTTTCCTCTTATTTAGTTTCTAAGCACTAACATAACACAACAGAAATGCACTTCTGAGGTCAAAGAAGACTTTTATTGTTATTTTATTCTTCCCCAACCACAATGTTTATGAATGAATGACGAATTAGTAGCTTTCAAGTCCGCGTTAATCAAACAAAATATATCAGTTTGCAATATACACAGCAGGTTATATTTATAAGATATTGAATGCAAAGCAAAACAAATACTTCACCGTGTAGGAACTATTTACAGCTACATCTTTCTAAGGTCTGCAAGCTGATGACCCCTGTCAGCCGCGAGAAAGAGTGTCATCTACCCACACGGGATGCTGGCAGCTGGCGCCAAGCTCCAGCACGAGGTCCGGCAGATTCGAATCTGACCCTCTGCAGCCTGTTACATTCGTTACAAAGGTGTGCCCCCTCCCCTCAGACCTGGGAAACTGAGCAAGCCTTTTGGAGACTGGCCAGGTCTCCAAGACTACTCCTGTTCCCAAGCTCAAGGGAAGAGAAACGACGCCCATGTACTCTCTCTTATCAGGTCTAGTCTACTGTGAGAGCAAAACATCTTGGTTCTCTGGTGCAAAAACACAGCTTGGAAAAATACAGCTTAGATTCTCAACTGCCATGTCTAACTCCACGTTAAAGGCAATGGGCAGCTAACCTAAATATCAAATGCAATGTCATGTTAAAGGCAATAGGCAGCTAACCTAAATATCAAATGCAATGTCTAGTGTCATGTCAAAGCCAATAGGCATCTAAGCTGAATACAAAATGCAATGTCTTATATCATGTCAAAGCCCATAGGCAGCTGAGCTGAATATAAAATGCAATGTATAATATCATGTCAAAGCCAATAGGCAGCTGAGCTGAATACAAAATGTAATATATGATATCATGTCAAAGCCAATAGGCAGAATATCTAATAGCATGTCAAAGTCAATAGGCAGCTAAACTGAATACATCATGTCAAAGCCAATAGGAATGCAATGTCAAAGCCAATAGGCGGCTAGACTGGATACAGCATGTCAAAGCCAATAGGCAGAATACAGAATGTAATGGCTAATGCAATGTCAAAGCCCATAGGCGGCTAAACTGAATACAGAAAGCAATGGCTAATGCCATGTCAAAGCCAATAGGCACAATACAGAATGTAATGACTAATGCAATGTCAAAGCCCATAGGCGGCTAAACTGAACAAAACATACCATGTGCTACTGGTGAACATTGAGCAACTAATATGCGCAGTGGTGAAACACAAAGTCATTGGTCAAAACAAAACTTTATCAAATGGCAGGACATTCCGCCCTTTGACCAATGAATTTTTGTTTCACATATCTCATATTTCAAACAAACATAAAAAAAACATCAGCACAAAAAAACATTATGATCAAAGCAATCCCTGTAAAGCAATAGAAGTGAATTAACACATTGATCTCATAACCTTTCACATCAGATACATCTACATAGAAAAGACTGGGCAATTTTTTTTTTTTTTTTTTTTTTTTTTTTCTCTGAATGAGTCTCTAATTCAACAGTGTTAGCAATTTGATGTGGCATGAGTTCTGATCATGTAAAGGTGCACGGTCCACCTGAAAGGTTTTCTGGAAGGTAAGCAAAAGTCAGAGTTCCATACGAGAGGGAAAAAAAAAAAAAAACACAGCAAACAAGTTGAACTTGAACTGAAGGCGCAGTTTGCGCAAAATGGATCCATGGTGCTGGCACTTTACTCAGCCAGGTTCAGGTTGGGGATTCGGTCCCTTCCCCGACCCCACACGCACACACCGGAAGGGGGACCACACAGCACACTCAGGGATAGTGGCGAAACGTGGTCGGATCTGCAAAAGAAACAAGTATGACTTTTCTTGCAAATAACATTTTTCATTTAAACTGCACCCTTCCTCTTTCTTTCCCTGTTTTATAATCAGCAGGACGTTTTTGGGGCCCTTTGTTATATTCTCTGCAGGTTCTGGAGGGTCACTTGGGGCTTCAGCCCACACATCAGCACTGAGATTTTTATCTGCTGCACCACAGCTTCCCTTTTCTTGCACTGTCAGAAGGGCTGGGGCAGACTCCTTCTTTACCAAACCTCCATTCACTGCATTTTTGTCAAGTTGGGCCATTCTGTCTCCAATTTGTATGAATGAATCAGATTCTTTTCTAGGTATCAGCATAATTTCGATTTTTCCTTGGTAATTTGCAGCAATCACTTTCCCTAAAACCTGATCAATTTGCCATTTCTGTTCTGGTAACTTTCCTCTCCCCAACTGCTCTGTGACTGCTTGCATGACAGATTGCTTTTGTGCGTGCTGCACAGTTTTTATCAAATCTAGGGGAATGTGCATCTCTCTCATCTCTGCCCACCTGTAAGTGGCCTTTTCACATTTCTGGGGCACCCACATAGCCATCCCCACTAAGGCAGAATTCTGGGTGAACACTTCTCTCTCTGCATTTTTCTCATTAACATCTGCAAGGTAATTGAACCAGTTAGGTGCTAAAACATTATCAAAGAACCAAAAATCAGCATAAAAATGACACATCTCATGTAGCTCTTGCTTTAAAATCTGACACACATTATACAACGCTGTTCCTTCTACTGTGCCAGAAAACAACATTTCAGTCAATGAATCATTAGTAAAACAAACATGCTTTTTATCTTCAGTGGACACGAATTCAAATGGTGCACACAATTTCATTGATAATTCTTTTATCTGTGGTACTCTAGCCCTGTCTTGCAAGTACCAGATCCATTGTATGATTCTAGCTAGGGGCACTATTTTCTTTCCTTGTTCTTGATTTACATGTACATCAGTATTTCCTTCTTGCACTGCGCAGAAACCTAAAGTCTGCATTATTTCAATTGCCAAATCACAAGCGCGCAGCTGCATATTATTTTTCACAGTGACCATATACAAAAGTGTTAGGATTTCTCTCAAATGAGGGCTATTCTTTTTCCAAAAATCAAACAAGCTAATGAAACTCGGGGTGTCTTGCTCTAAAATCCTTCGTTTTACTTGTGCATTTTGCAACGGTAACTCGTAAATCACATTCTGGTCTCTCTCGTCCATGTTATCAGTTAAGGAATGCATTGTGGCTGCCAAAAACCCTGGCTCACACGAAAACTCAGTGCAGCTCGGAGCTGTCTTAACCCCCTCATTACTGGAATGGGACAAGAAAGATTCTTCATTTTTATAACTTTCAGCATAATTTTGAATTATCGTATCCTGGCTAATTTGCTCACGTAAATTCCTATTTTCATGTTCCAACTTCCTACATTTCTCCTGCATTTCTCTGTAAGCAGATAAAGGTATCCAGACCTTTCTGTCATCATTACTTCCAAAACACACTTTTTCTACATATATACAACGGGAATTATTTCTCAAAACAACATCAGGCATTTTAGCTACACATGCATTTTCTTCTGTAATTCCCCAAACAGAAAACAATTGACAGTTTTTCTTAGCACCATCAGGCAGTTCATCAACACATGTATTCTCAGACATGGTCTGCCGTGCTACTGTGATTCTCCAAACAGAAAACAATTTCTGTAATTCTCCAAACAACAAAAAAACAATTACACTTTTAAAGTGTGCACTTAGAAATCTACTAACTCGTCAAACCCCTTTTAATCACCTCTTAATGACCGACCCCACGACTCCAGGTACCAATTGTAGTGCTTTCCTCTTATTTAGTTTCTAAGCACTAACATAACACAACAGAAATGCACTTCTGAGGTCAAAGAAGACTTTTATTGTTATTTTATTCTTCCCCAACCACAATGTTTATGAATGAATGACGAATTAGTAGCTTTCAAGTCCGCGTTAATCAAACAAAATATATCAGTTTGCAATATACACAGCAGGTTATATTTATAAGATATTGAATGCAAAGCAAAACAAATACTTCACCGTGTAGGAACTATTTACAGCTACATCTTTCTAAGGTCTGCAAGCTGATGACCCCTGTCAGCCGCGAGAAAGAGTGTCATCTACCCACACGGGATGCTGGCAGCTGGCGCCAAGCTCCAGCACGAGGTCCGGCAGATTCGAATCTGACCCTCTGCAGCCTGTTACATTCGTTACAAAGGTGTGCCCCCTCCCCTCAGACCTGGGAAACTGAGCAAGCCTTTTGGAGACTGGCCAGGTCTCCAAGACTACTCCTGTTCCCAAGCTCAAGGGAAGAGAAACGACGCCCATGTACTCTCTCTTATCAGGTCTAGTCTACTGTGAGAGCAAAACATCTTGGTTCTCTGGTGCAAAAACACAGCTTGGAAAAATACAGCTTAGATTCTCAACTGCCATGTCTAACTCCACGTTAAAGGCAATGGGCAGCTAACCTAAATATCAAATGCAATGTCATGTTAAAGGCAATAGGCAGCTAACCTAAATATCAAATGCAATGTCTAGTGTCATGTCAAAGCCAATAGGCATCTAAGCTGAATACAAAATGCAATGTCTTATATCATGTCAAAGCCCATAGGCAGCTGAGCTGAATATAAAATGCAATGTATAATATCATGTCAAAGCCAATAGGCAGCTGAGCTGAATACAAAATGTAATATATGATATCATGTCAAAGCCAATAGGCAGAATATCTAATAGCATGTCAAAGTCAATAGGCAGCTAAACTGAATACATCATGTCAAAGCCAATAGGAATGCAATGTCAAAGCCAATAGGCAGCTAGACTGGATACAGCATGTCAAAGCCAATAGGCAGAATACAGAATGTAATGGCTAATGCAATGTCAAAGCCCATAGGCGGCTAAACTGAATACAGAAAGCAATGGCTAATGCCATGTCAAAGCCAATAGGCACAATACAGAATGTAATGACTAATGCAATGTCAAAGCCCATAGGCGGCTAAACTGAACAAAACATACCATGTGCTACTGGTGAACATTGAGCAACTAATATGCGCAGTGGTGAAACACAAAGTCATTGGTCAAAACAAAACTTTATCAAATGGCAGGACACCATCTCATGAGGACACAGCTGCACAGCACAGTGGTTGACCCCTAACCCTAAATGCAGCGCCGCACAGGCTCAAGAGCTAAACCCACAAGGGTGCAGGCCACGGAGGAACGGGCAAGGGTACTGCTCGAGGCCACACAGATTATGTCAAACCTTTTTGATGCCCTCCGGATGACTTCGGGCACTAACTCCGAAAAAGGGGACCACAGTGACTCTGTTGAATCTTTCAGCACCCCATTTTCACCCCCCAAGCCCTCTGTTCTGCTGACGATTTATAAGATTTCACATCCCTACCAGGAGCACAAGATCAGTTCTGGATAGACTGCCCAAACCCAGAAGAGTGATTTACCTTAGCAGTATGTCCTATGAAGTACTTAACAATCACGTCTCTTCTGATGCGGTAGTAGACATAGATCGACCAATCAAATCAAAGGTCCTGAAGCCCAAACATCCAACGGTATCCTGGTTGAACAGCTGCCCAGCGAACCTGCCTCCCTGCTGCCCCATGTACCGGCCTCCCTGCTGCCCACACAAGTGACATGATCTGAACTGGGAGGCAGGATCCTACACTTATGGAGGAACAGGTCGCTGGAGCAGTGCTGTATCCTGTGGGGCAGGCGCCAAGCCCAACCTAGGTGACTCACCCCCACGGAGACTACCATATGGACCAGTTCCCCCTCACGCATGGCAATGGTTTACAGGGCTACAATTTAATGTTGCCTGTAAGGGTGTTGTACTATTTTTACTTTAGGCATGTTGCCGACCTTGATTGTTTCTGTTGCTACTGTTACATATTTACTGCTTCACGTTGATGGGGGTACAAGGGGCTGGCCTCCACTACACATTGGGTGTACACATGTGTCATGGATAAAGACAAAGTGTGAGGGGCTCTAATCCTTCTCCAACTTTATTATCATGATTATATACGAGTGTGTATGTGTACACACACACACACACACACACACACACACCTTCCCACCCCCCCCCCAAACCAACTACAACATTATTACGTGGAATGTAAGGGGTATGGCATCCCCGTCTAAGAGACATTGCATACACACACACAAGTGAATCGTCATCAGGCACATATAGTCATGCTCCAAGAAACTCTTCTTATGGAAGCCGACCTCAAAAAGCTTGGCTTTAGCTGGAAAGGACAGATACATGGCACTGCAGTGTCTTCATTTGCCTGGGGAGTTTTAGTATGGGTGGCACCGGGCGTCCCGTACATCACGGAATGCACACACATTGACCCTGACGGTTGATATGTGATCACAGAAGGCCTTCTAGATGGAACGCCACTAGCTCTAGTGGGAATATACGCTCCCAGTGTAAATCATGGAGGCTTCCTGAACACACTTACACCTGGACTGTTCCAGGATCCGACTGTAGGCAGTCTCTGTGGGGGGAGAGGGGTGATTTTAATTGCATGCCTGACATTACCTTGGACCGGTCCCACCCACATTTCCAGGGGCACCGCGCAGTAAAGCCTCCCAAGGGTTTGCATCCTGGAGATGAGACACAGGATTCTATGACCTATGGCGGGCAGGTCATCCATCAACACGCAAGTACTGCTATTATTCCCCAGTACACGACTTACACACTAGAATAGGCCTATTTCTGGCACCAGCGGATATGGCAGTGCTGAGCTCTGCATACTTGGCCTGCACCATGTCTGATCACTGTCCTTTAAGGGTGGTTCTACAATGGGGCAGACCATTTACAAAGGTGCTGACTTGGCGCCTGCAGGTTGAGGTATTATCGGATCCCCTTTTCATCAGGAACTGGCTGAATGTATTTCCACATACTTTGAACATAACAGCTCCCCGTCCTTCTGAGCAACTGAGTGGAATGCGTATAAAGTGGTAGTACGAGGACACTGTATGTTTGCGTCCCTGGGTGATCAGCACTGGAGGTTAAACTACGGGAGACAGAAGTAGGTGTCGCCAACCAGATCACCGGCCCAAGTCACCTCCGCACAAAGTACAAAGACTCAGACGCTAGGCTCTGTAGGCACAACTATAGCCATTACATGACACAACAGTATGCTGAAGGCGACTGTTCGGGTCGCCTCTTGGAGTGGCTAGTTCGGGACTATCCACAGCAAATTCCTGTAGCGGCAATCAGACTGGACTCAGGTGAGGTGATCAACAGGCAGGAGGCCATAAACACAGCATTCAAAAACTATTATCAGTCACCATACATGGCTACCACAGCAGCTCCATCTGCACAGTTATCTGATTTTTTTAACATGCTCCCTCTGCCCCAGATACACTTGCTTCAAAGAGTTGAATTAGACGGACCCATTCGTCTAGAGGAGATTCACGCGGCTCTGGGTCAATTGGCCTAACATGACCCCAGCCATGGATGGCCTACCATGCGAATACTACACCACATACACAACTCACCTTCTACAGCCCATGCTCGACATGTTCACTAAAGCGTGTACAACAGGGCAACTGCCAGAGTCACTGCGTGAGGCCCTCATTGTATTATTGTCCAAACCCAGTCGTGATCCTCTGGATGTGCGCTCTTATAGACCGCTTTCCTTATTAAACCTAGATTGTAAAATCCTGGGAAAACTTTCAGCTAACAGACTCCTTTCGTTAATCCCTTAATTGATCCATGAGGACCAATCTGGTTTTATTCCCGGCCAGAGCCCTTTTTTAAACATCAGGAGATTGATACGCCTCCTCCACAATGAAATTTGGACAGGCTATGGAAGTGTGGTCCTCTCACTTGATGTAGAAAAAGCGTTTGACACACTTAGCTGGGACTTCCTACTTGAGAGACTCAACCGGATGGGCTTTGGGTCCGGTTTCTTGACTTTGATAAACACCCTGTTCTCTAACCGGACAGGCCGAGTCAGGACGAGGCATATCATATCTGACAGTTTTCCTATACATAGGGGCACTAGGCAGGGATGTACACTTTAGTGATGGAACCATTGGCTGCCCAATTACAGCAGAGCGCACAGTACTGGGGGATACTGGAGGCACATATGTGCCACATTATATCCGTATATGCTGATGATGCCTTCATATACCTACGTAATCACAAAATATCCATTCCGGAGGTTATGTCCTTGCTGGATTCCTTCAATACAATATCAGGGCAGAGGGTAAACTGGTCAAAATCTTGCATCTTCCCCATGTCTCCTGTCCCACCGAACGAGCAAAACACTCTCCCAAATTACTGACTGCAGTGTTGCCACACCACGTTTAAATACCTAGGGATACAAATATATCACTCCATAAAAGACCTAAAGGAGGGTAACTTAGACCGTGCTGTCAGATCCATAAGAGGCTCACTACCCTTCTGGTGCTCGCTCCCCCTCTCACCTATGGGCAGGGTGGCCATAGCCAAAATTATAGTCTTTCCCAGACTGCTGTACTACTTTGCGGAGCTACCAGTTGTTCTCCCATGATCTTTTTTCTGAACATTACATAGCTTATTAACTGGGGAAAGACAGGCATTGTGTGGCTCTGGCCACGATGCAGTGCTTACAGGATAAGGGGGGTCTTGGCATGCCTAACCTTGAATTATATTACGCAGCTGCTCAATTACAGTGGCTGCTATGGTGGTTGAGTGAGTCCCAGAACGTAGAAAAAACAAATGTATCCAACCTCCTCGGTCTGACCACAGTGTACACGGGGCTGACGGACAAGTCATGCCCCGCACACATAGAACTATTTTGATGGCCAGAGCTTGCCGGCATAGATTTATACGCAGAAAACTTCCTAGCATACTGTACTCGTCATTGATGACCCATGAGAAGCGGCGAAGCTCATGATGGGGGAGACTATTTCACAGATGGTACATTGCTGACGTTTGATGAACTTAGGGTTACTAGCGGCTTACACGCTGGACTATTTCTATCATATTGCACTTTAAGACATCTTATACACGACTCCTGGCACAATGGTGATGCGGAACCGCCACCGATGCAATTCCTTACAGAGATACTATCAGCTTTGGGTACTAGGAAAGCGATTTCCATATAATATACTGCCTTGAACACTACAAATTGTCATGCGGTGGGGAGCGCTCGTGCTCGCTGGGACACAGTGCTTCCCAATCCTCTGTCCCAGTGCTCATGGTCGACGGCCCTGTCTGGTGTTAAAGGGATATCGCGTAACCCTAGGTTCCACTTTACACAGTTCAATTACTTGCACCAAGCTTATCCTCCTCCCCCCCACCACATCAAACGTATGTTCCCTACAGCTGACCCCAAATGTCCACATTGTGGATTGGCCGAAGCGAGTTTCTATCACATGTCCCTCTTTACAGAATGCCTGGCAACAGATAGTTGAGTCTGCAGCCGACATAATAGACCATGACCTGTCACCTACCCCCTAATCCTGCCTTTTGGGATTGCGCCACAGGGACAGAGATGACAAACACCTTCATAGATGTATAGATCTGGCATTTACTACATTTAAGCACCTCATTGTCACCAAATGGTTGTAAACATTACTACAGTGGACCAGTGTAGAGGCAAAAGTGCTACAAACACTGAGAAATAAGGGCTGAGCACGAGGTTTCAGTGAAATGTGGGACGCGTTCATTATAAAAGAGGCACAAAGTGATAGATGACCCCCATGAACATGACATAACACTATAGCCCCATATTGTAGGCAGTATGCTCCCTGTTGCCCATATGTAATTATGTATACAGAGTTACCTTTCACCTCTGTAAGGTCAGATATCGTCGAATATTCCACTTCCTAAACCACCAATACTCCCTTCGCTGTGCACTTCCTGCTATTGACCCACCCCACCACTCAGTCCCTCTGCCACAACCCACAACCATGAGACCCCACTTCAACTTGAAGGCGCCCTCCAACATATTCAGGACACAACAAATGAGTAAACTATTACTGACATATTTGCTGAACATACTGTTTCTAAGTCTCTGTTATTCATGCATGCTAAGTAGCTTCACGCCCATTGAGACACATGTGTCACTTTATTTATTGAAATATGGTACCCGCTCTGTTGCGTTCCTGTCAGGCTCCTATCCGCCCCCCCATGAAACGCTCCCAATCTCCTTTTTTTTTTTTTTTTTTTTAATATTGTCACAGTTACAGCCGCAGCATCAATGTTTCTGTTTCTTTGTTTTCTTCACTTGCATGATTAATAAAACTCAATAAAGAGATTTAAAAAAAAAAATGCTTCAAAGAAATGATACCTAAACTTTCATAGTATATTAGCAAAAAAATTTTTTTCCTAGTTGCATTTTTTGTAAACAATTTATTTTGAAAGCAAAGAATCATCAATCTTGCTTGCAAGATTCTGCAAATATTTGCAACTAATCAGAGAGCATTTTGGGAGCATTACACGTATCCTCATATTGTTAAACTGCAGAATTCTGGAGCCGCTCACTGTCAGAGGCTTACAACATAGCCTTAGAGTGTTCACCCTAATAATAAAGGCTTTGCATTAGTGGACCATAAATACAAGTTCTGAACAGGATCAATGTAGGAACACACACATTACTTTAACTGCAGACAATGTCTTTCCCTGATCCATAATGCACTGTAAAATCGCAGCCAAAGAGTTTGTACTGCAGGGGGTTGGGCCTACTTGTACCAAGGACAAAATAGACAGAAAACCTTTTTGTCCTTGACCCCAAACACTATGTCCTGTGCGTTGGGCAATAGACATTCTATATCACTGACAATGGAGATGCCAGCGAAGAAGAGCTTGGCAACTTTCGCAGAGAACTGATAGACCTAAAATATGAAATTGTGATCTCCAGACACACATGGAGGATCTTTAAAACAGATTGCAACAATCCAACGTTTGAATCTGGGGGGAGCCTCACACGACTTACAGAAACGCAACATCAAAGGTTATATGACCAGGCTCTTTCAATACTTCTTCCCGAGGCTGACACCTTGATATCCACTTGGACAGAACACACGGAACGACATGCCCAGATGGCCCTCCGAGCAACTAGCCAGATATATTGATGTCTGTTCAACACTTCCAACAGAAAGAAGATATTATGGCAGCTATAAGGAATGTTGACAATCATATTTGAGGAAGCAAAGATTCAGCTGTACCAAGACCTATCTTCATTACGCTACATACGAGACACATGCTCAAGCGGACCACGACTTTCCTGAAAGAGAAGGAATCAAATACAGATGGGGTCACCCCTTCTGCCTAATCTTTATATGAAACTATTAAACTCACTCAATTCACACTCCAGCTGAGGCTCACAGCCTTTTAAGTTTTAGGTCTTGAAAAGGTGCCTGATGACCCCCAAACCCTTTTCACCATTAGAGACTATAAGGAAGCACTTTGAACAATAAATTGCAAAACCCACAAATAAAACTGCACACAAGCCAACCATGGAAGAAAGTATACAACAGCAGAATAAGGTGTTCAACCAATTCTAGGGAAATTAAGTAAAAAATGATACTTGAACAAGCACCCTTCACACCAAGTGACCGGTCACTCTGTATCGGCCTACCATGATGGATCAAGATGTTGAGGTAATCCCCTCTGGGCCTCGCAGTGGCAGCCTTAACACCGGCCTAGATTTGGCCACAGTTTTTCCTAAGCTTGTCAGAGCAAAGCTGAGGTACCCCTATGGACAAGGTCACTGCTTTGGCTCCGATGGCTCCTGTAGCGAAATATATTCACTCCCATCTAGGGACTTATGTTCCTCATGTTACTATCTGTTCAATAACCTTCTGTTCCCTACCACCCCAAAGGCTACATATGGTCATGTGATTCTATTGTGTGTTTCACACAGTCCCGTTAGGCTTCAGAAACCTCACCACTCACGGAAGGGCCTGACTCCACAGCAGAGGAGTAGCACGGACACCTCTCTACAGTTAAGGTACTTAGTTTAAATCGCCTGGTAGTATTAGCGATGCTTCAGGACTCTGATAGCGGCATCTGCCTCCTTCATGAGACCCATGTCATTAAAAAGGATTGGGGCTATTTAAATTCAAAGAGATTTTCTAGGCTGCGCAACTCCTCTGGCACCAACAAGAAAGCAGGAGTTGCAATATTGCTTGGCAACAAATTCAAGGATTTAGTAGTAGATAAAAAGACTGCAGTTCCCGGGGAGCCTATTATTGCTACACATCTCTATAAACCGCTACAGGCACACCAGGCTATAGCCACAGCATACACCCATACCAATTTCCTGAAAAAGGTTTTACGCAAAGTTATTCCTCTAGTAATTTTTTTCTCCAAATAATATTCATTTTATAAGGTACTTAGCTGTACAATCAATGTACAAGTGCACAATTGGTATATGCTCAACCATGCCTCTTTAAAGCCTGTTTTAGTCCAGGCTGCAGGTCAGCCTTCCCATCAGTTTTTAGGTCGAGCCTAGACAACGCGCACGCGTTCTCTGCAAGACCTGTTGGATGTAGTATAGGACTTTGCTCCTGCCTGCCACTTACCATAGGTTGAAGGCAGTGTTGCACTTGTTTTGCTGCCTCCTAACTGGTTTGGCAGCCGCTATGTCACTTCCTGTACTTGGCTGAGGAGCACTGGCCTAGTACAGTTTAATTACGCAAGGAATGTTTTTCTGTTCCTTGGACAGACTATTTTCTTTGTTTCCTGCATCTCGTGTTTGTCAGTAAGCACTGGTGAAGTTCATTTTCTGCATTTGCTCTTCACTAGTTGTGTTGTGTGGGTGTTTTATACATTTATTTGTGGCTTTATATAGCATGAAATCGACGGGAGAGCTGATACTACAATATTCACTGCACTCTGGGAAACTCACCCTATAATGCTTTGCAGGCATTCCTTTTACAACACATTTTTGGCCAAAAGCCTGTGGTGGTCCAAAGGCAATGGGACCACCACCAAAACATTCAGAACGACTTGCTCTTTCTGTCCAGGACATCTTGTGGGTCACCCTAGGTTGGGGGGTAAAAATCATAACCTCTTCCACCATTCAATGCATATTTAGGCTCTCTTGTAGCTTGAACTTTTATTTTTACAGCTGAGAGGAGCTTGTGGTCTAAGGGCCTTGTTTGTAATAATATTCTGATGGCCTTGACCAGTCTGAAAACGTGTAATGCACTATGCTCTCCAAGGGCTGAAGGGTGATAATTGCACCCAAGGCACTACTAACTCAGCTGGCTCCACAGGGACCTCTAGCCACAAACAGTGGTATTGCACCTTCTGCTAATTCACAAACAGTTTATTTCTGATAAAGGTTTAGTGTACAGCATGGCTAAATATTTCAGCCATTTCACTAAGCCTGTCCAGGCTTGGATTGGGGGGCATTCTGAGCTTCTGATGCCCGAAGAAGTTCTGGCAGTGTCCTGTGACACAGTACTCTGAGTGCTTTTGGCTCCACAGGGACATAGCCACAACCAGATGTACTGCACCTTCTGCTATTGAGTCTACTGGGACATCTAGCCATGACCAGTGGTACTGCACCTTCTGCTGTTGGCTCTGCAGGGACATCTAGTAACGATCTGCGGCACTGCACATTGTGCCACTGACTCCACAGTTTAATGATATTTAAAAGGCCTGCTTGGCTGCAAATGTGTAATGCACTATGCCCTGAAGGGGCTGATTATATGGTTAAACTGAAATGTTTTTTATCATTGTTTTTTATGTGACTATGCCCTCTAGGGGCTGAATATATAGTTACATGACCATGTTTCTTCTAAATGCTATGTTTACTGCGGTGATCTGTAGGGGCTGTTCAGACTTTACGGTCTAATGCTAAGTGTATGAAGGAATGCACAAACACAGTTTATTTCTGATAAAGGTTTAATGTGCCGCATGGCTAAATATTTAAAAGGTCCCAAATGAGAGGTTGTCATTATCATTTACAACGCCAACTGCTCTAACTCTCTCTAATGTGAGACCTATTGCATTACAAATGCTTGTCTACTTAGGCAGCAAAGCCCGCTATATCAGTGGGTGAAGAGAGCTGATTATGTATAGTTTGTGTCTGAACAAGGCTTCACAAGAATGATACTGCATGCAAATTTATGAGAAATAAAAACAAAGTAGAACTCTCCTGACCCGTCTCCCACTGTATAACATACATACCCATGTGCTGTAGCAGGTGTATGCAGAACTCTTTCTCAACTCCCTTCAGCTGTTCATGTCACCCATATTCCTAGGAAACAGTGATCTCAGTGCTCTGCCCCTTTGACTGTGTGAAATGTAACTAGCTCTCACATTAGCCGTACTTAGTCTGAGATTTCAGAAAACAGGGTGACCAAATTGTTCCATAAGGCTGCAATAAGGTATTTTCACCTAATTGTTCCTCAGTGTACAGGGCGGCACCTTTCTTCCTTCCATCTGGACCAGGGCAGACCCTCTGTGGATTTCCAGTGCATTGCTATAGCTTGCTTAGTAAGCACTAGAGCAATAAACTGGGACCACAGTATCCCAGGTTTTGGTTGTGCTTACCGTCCTAAGAGGCTAATTTCTAGTGTTTGGAGGCCTACTCTCTCCAACACCCAGTGTCAAATTAACCTGTCAGAAGGTCGTGATAACTGGACATGTCCACATCATGTGCAGAAAGTACGCATCCCTCAATTCATACATGGGGCAGCTTTTGCCATCAGTTACAGAAATAACATTTAATTTATGTGGCGTGTGATGTATGTGGTATGCAGGTAGTTGAACTGCGTGTATTTAAACCTAGTATTTTCAGACACTTGGTGGAAGTGCTCCAGTACAGGGGCCAATTTATTATCGCTGAGGTCTTTCCCCATTGCACCCCCCCCAGTAAGTTCTCAGCTTTGTCATGGCTGGTATGACCAAAGTCAACAAGGACCTGTAAAGCCAGGATATGAGTCTGAGGGCTCCCTCCGAAAGAGTATTATCTGCAGGGTTTCATGTGGCGGTGCCTTTAAGTCCTGGCTTTGTCCATGCCCTCAGTCTCCCAGCTGTGAAGTACCGGGATACCCACCAGTGGGAGTGCTGGTTCGTATAGTGGGCAGTTTTGTGGAGCACTCTCCTCTAGCAGAGCAGTGTGATTTTTGAGTTGCCTTGGGTGTTCTTCTTTCTGATGTTTGACACCCAGTCATAGTGCCACCAGAGTTCCCTTCCAGTCCGTCTCACCCATTTTGCCCAGCTCTACCAGCCCCACACGTCTGGCCACCCAATAAAGCTGCACCAGCAGATAGTATACTTCATAATCACGAGCTTGACGGCAACACTCTTAGTACACCTAGCGATAGCCTATGCTTCCCACCATCCCATATCAACTCCCTCAGCAGTGTATCTGTTGCTTTAAACCAGAGTGGGGGCATCCAGTATGAGAGGTTCTCAAAGTAGTATAATATTTATGGAGTATTACCATTGTAGACAATGCCTTTGATACCATTAGGGGCAACTTGAGGGAGCACAAAGATTCAACATTACCTTTCAGACCTCGTAGAGTTCCCCCAAGGTTTGCCTCCCAAAGATCAACATGGCTATGGTATCCTTCATCCCTAAGTATTGAAAAGTTCAAGGTTGCCATTTGATTCCCAGCTGTGACACTGCAACATAGGCCCAATGCAGGGCTGTAGAGATGGGAAAGACAAAGGTTTTAGACCAATTAGCGAGTAGCCCAGAAAACCTGCCCAGGTCGCTGAGGAGTCACACACATAATGATATGACCTTTTTATTTCACAAGTACAAAAGCATATCATCTACGTATAATGAAACAATATGCTCTCTGTTGTGCAGTGGAATACCTACCCCAGGCTCTGCAGTCACACTATACTGGTGTACAGCCCAACCGCCAGTGCGAACAGCATAGATGTCAGTGAGCTACCTTGCTACCCCAAAGATCAGGAATGTGCCAAATATACAGGATTCTTTCAGAGCCTAGCGCTCAAAGCAGTATATAGATGTGTTACCCAATTAATCCTCCATCTCCCAGGGTCATGCGCCACATAGTCACTCATAAGTAATTCCTTAGGTCTGCATCAAACACCTTTTGCAGGTCAATGGATAGAATTACTGTATCAGAGTACTGCTCCGCAAGCGTCTCTTAAAGGATCCTAAAGAGTCTCCTAATATTCAGACGTTTTATGCTGGGTTATGAAGCCATTCTGGTCCTAGTGCATTAATATCAAGAGGTGCAGGTGTAACAATTCCATCTAATATGTTGCTAAAGATATGGTCAAGGTTAGCCTTCCAAGGGGACCTAAACATGGATGCCTCCATGGCTGCTTTCCCTGGTCTTGGAATGGAGACAGAACCTCGTTAGTGGTGGCCCGGGACTCACCTGTCCATTGTTTCTTTGTAAAGGTCCTCTAAGTGAGGAACTAAAACACTTACATATTTTAGGTAAAAGTCAGTGAGGAAGCCATCAGTGCCTGGAATTTTGTTCCTTACTAGGTCTTTGTTGGCCAGTTTAATCTCTGCACCAGATATTGCTCCCCCAGCACCTCTCTCACATCAGCTGGAATGCTTTGTAACACTGCTCTATCTAGAAATGCCTCAGTCCCCTCTGCTGTTGCCTGGTCCTGTGATCTGTACAGGTTCTCACAATTTTGGGTCAATTCCTTGTGTATTTCAAGCGTGATTCAGTAACAGGTTTTCTTCTACTACTTGTGTGGTTCCTACCAACCACACAAGTAGTCTTCCCACATTGCCCTCCTCCTTGTAAGATATTTACAATGTGAGTGTGTGCAGCCATGCCAGGGCCTCCTCGTACTTGTCCGTGGCTTTACGGAGGGCCTCCCCGTTTGATTGGTCGGTGTGCTTACTCCGTTTGAAATTGTATACAGTGTCTTCCGAATTTGTGTCTTTACTTGATGGAGTCCTCCTAACTCCTATAGCCTGATTCAGACCATGTTCCCTAATCACCACCCTACAGGCCTCCCACTTGGCGCTCAGTGTGGTGGCAATTATACAGGAGTATTTCAGATTAATGCCTCCAAAAGGGTCAGTAAACATGGGGTTGTGCAGGATTTGCACCAGTAGTTTCCATGTGGGGATCGGGACCACCTTTGTACCTCACTGCTATGTCAGGAGTTGGGGTTCATGGTCTAAAAATGCAGCATAGGTACTCAGTAGTGGTAATTGCAACAGGAGGCAGTGGGAGCAGAGTAAATTGTCCAGCCATACATGCAGGTCATAGCTGCCACTAGTTATCAATCCAGGATGTAAAATTGTGTGCAAGGTTCAGTATGAAGCAGCCGCCAGTAGCACTGTGGAGTGGTCCAAGTGCATGTTTGCCACACAGTTGGTCTACACCCATTATCCACAGCACCTGCGGGGTGCCAGTGATCAGAGAAAGCGGGATTGGCTCGTATTTGGGGAACATACACTTCCCTGTAATATCCCAGTCCTATCTAGTGTCCCCTTGAGTATCACTTATCTATATGTAGAGTATCCTTTTCAAATGAGATTCCAAGGCAAATCTAGATAAAGGAGTCCCTAGCAAACTAGGAGGAGCCAGTAGTGTAGAGCTGGCCTTGCCACCACCTTAGCAACCTGGGTTTCTTTTGTACAGCTAAATGTGTTTCATGGAGGTAGGCTATAGCTATTCGTCTACACTTAAGGAAAGCCAGTACTCTGTGCCTCTCCATCACTATCTCCATCTCTCTCATATTCCAGGTTATGAATGAGTAGTTTTATTAATGCGTTGTTTTATAGTGTGTACATGAAAGCAAGAGGTAGAATATCTCTCACATGGGGAGAGTTATAAAGTCACTGGCATAAGCAGCACTGTGTTTTCTAGGCCAAGCGAGTATAACTACATTTTCCCCCAACTCTCACATCCCAGGGCAGTCTGGCAATGGCCAGCTGTCCAACAAACCTAAAAACAACCCAAAGTCCAATTATTGTCTCTATATTAGTTCAGAGTAGAGAGATTAGGGGAGCACGTGTCGAGCACACTTGCTGTCCCTCCCACAAGTCAGCCAGCAATTTTGCAGTAAAATCTGGCATGCCCCATCCCACAACGTGGGTCCAAAAGGCTCATTGCTCTCGTCTCTCCCCCCCAAGCCCATGCAGGATTCTATTGTGCAATGCAATTCACCTCTCCGCCCTGGATAGAATTTATCCATCAGAGGTCATCTGCCACTGAGTCATCAATCTTGGCCTCCTGTGCCTTCTTCCAGGACAGTGTCCAAATCTCTTCCATCCTGAGATGTCTGTGACGTTCCTCTACTTGGGGTCCACTTCGACAGTCCACTAAACATGTTAGCTTTTTCTGCGACCTCCAGTTGTCACTGTGCTGCTTGTTGTTAAGACGGCCTTCCCATCCCTGGTCCGTTTGGCTCTCCATTTGGGGGGTGGTGGTCGATTTCTCGTGTTTCCATCTGTGCATGCTTTATACTGTTCAAACCAATCCCAGGTGGTTCACTATCATTAACTATGACTTTAACTTATGCTAGGACATAAACATGGATTCAAGGCTGCGTCGCGTAATCCCTTTTTCCCTGCCAGGCAAGATGCTTTTTGCGGCTGCACTGCAAGAGTGTAGTCCGGACAGATCACTACTTAGATAACCTCCACCTGGAGGTTTCTGTGAGCACGCGTTTTCTACAAGATCACATCTCTGTCTCTGTAATGCAGGAGGCGCGCCTCCAACGGGCAGGGCAGATCTGGAGGTAGGTGCTTAGTAGGCACCCTGTGTGCTCGCTCCAGTGCAAAGAAGTTAGATGCCTTGTGGTGCCACTTCTGTTGCAATCCATTTCTCCAGTTAGCCAACCATGTTGGACTTCTCCACTCCTTCCAGCAGCCCAACCACTCTGATGTTGTTTCTCCGGCTGTGACCTTCAGAATTCTACGTTCTAAGATCGAAGGTCTAAACACTTTCCAGGAGAGTCATCATTTACATCTGGAGACCATCCTGATGACTTTTGTCCTTGCCAGGCAGGCACTTGTGACCTTCTCACAGGATACCCATGTCCAACGAGACTGTCTATTTTGGTTGCCTAACCTGGACACGTTGATAGCACTCAATATTTAGTCCTGGGTAACCTCTGAACCGCGCTCACAGCAGTGTCCTCCAGTATCACTTGATCTGCACTATGCAGGGGGATAGTGCTCAGACACCCGTTTTGGGTGCCTTGCACAAACGTGAAGCCCCTGCCCATTGTTGCAGCCCCCTCTGTTTTTCCAGTGGTCTGCATTATGATTTTAACAGTAAGAGAGACCAGGGTTCATCAACACCGAGTGTCCTACAGTGCACCTTGCCCCTCGGAATGTCCCACTACCTACCAATTCTCATTGCTGTTCTCAGTCTGGACCCTTGGCTTACCCTTCAAGTGTGGGCACTTGGGAGCAGGAGGGGGTCTTTAGCCTCTGTTCTCAATTTGTTTTGCTTAATCATTCACCCCTGTGGGCAGGATTTATCGGGGGCACACCTAATGTCACGTTCCTAATGCCAATCAGTCTGGCAGCAACAACTCCAGAGCTCCCTCTATATCAGCTTCTGTCAAGGAGCTCCATCAGCCACAGCCAGCTTGCCTACCTCCTCATATGGCACGGTCCCACTCCCAGCAGCAGTGAACCTCTCCCCCAGCTGCGATCTCCGGTCGGATCCTCAGCCTTCCTCCAGTCTGTCAGATTGCTCAACTTCAGGCCGTCTGTTCAGCCTGAGAACCCAAATAACCCACATGGCCATGTTGTACGTCAGGCTCCTCCACAACAGGGCGGTTCCCACTCTGCCTTTTCTCTACACTTCACTGGCCGTTTCTGCATGGGGTGCTGCCCCAGCCCCCAGGCCCTCTGTCTGTGCGTCCACCTGCTTTCAGATCCTGTGCACAATCCCGCCCACCATCTTGGGCCTGAGGAGGTGAAGCCTACCCTCGGTGGTGGGCACCTTACTTAGACAGCAGGTGCCAGTAGAGAGCTCTGCAGGTGCCACTGATGGTACTGAGGCAGGTGAGAGTAGCCCTGGTGCACAATAAACTCTCAGTGCATCAGGATGGTGAGAGATTCCAGGTGGTGGCTTGTGAACTCACAAGAAAGCACCCATCTTGCCTGCTGCAAGCCTAGCCTCCCACCATTACTCTAGTATTTACCTCTCCAGACTGAGGAGGTGGCAGATCCGGGCCTAGTTGACATGTGGCACTCCCTACATCCCACTGCCAAAGATTACTACTTTGTCTTTGCTTCCCAACAGACAAGATTAGACTACTTCCTAGGCACTCCGTGTATACGGGCTGCAACCACGCTGCCTGAGATTGAGGTCACAGTCCTATCAGACAACTTTCCAGTCATTGTTACCTTCAAAGCACAGCATTCACCCTCACTGGTCCTAGCTGATGGCTTAATGATAACCTTTTTAAACTCAACAATATCATAACGGATTATTAAAGTTATTTTTGGACCTGGCTTCCTTGGCATGGTTTTCCACCTAACATTTTGCCTTCAACCCTCCTCCTTTGCTGACTTTCTTTTTGCTGGCTTTAGACTCTGCGTATTTTACCACTGCTAACCAGTGCTAAAGTACTTGTGCTCTTTCCTTAAAACACAGTAGAAATTGCATATTTAATTTACTTCTAAGTTCCTAGTAAAGAGGTACTACATTTACCCAGGGTCTGCAAATGAAATGCTACCACAGGGCCTGCAGCACTGACTGTGCTACCCACTTAAGTACCACTTTAAACATGTCTCGGTCCTGCCATTGCACCCTTTCGTGCACAGTTTTAACATGCCAGTTCAACCTGGAAACACAAAACTTTTGCCAGGCCCAAGCCTTCCCTTTTAATACATATGTCACTGCTTGGGTAGGCCCTTGGCAGCCCAGAGGGCAGGGTATAGTTATTTAAAAAGTTGGACATGTATTTTATTTAATTTTACATGCCCTGGTAGTAAAGAAAACTCTTATTTGGTTTTCACTACTGCAAGGTCTGCCTCTCCCATAGGATAACATTGGAGTTGTATTATTACTTTTAATAAATTATAATTTCCAAATGGGAGCAGATAACTAGTCCATGGTTGGTGTCTTTGGAATTAAAATGAAAAACCCTCTCTCATGGTGAAGTCGGATTTTAGATTCGCACTTTTTGGAAGCTGGCATTTTACTTTCTTAGCCATTTAGCCTGTCTCTGACTCACATGAGTGGGTGTAGCATACAGTTGAGCTTTGTGTATTCCTCCTAGATAGCTACACACAATAGAGAGCTTAGGTGTGCCTGGATTGGCCATCAATGTCTGGGAGGGCGGACCTGGGCACAGCCCTACTTGCACTTGATTTGGCTATGTACTGCATACCCCCTGTAGTAAGTTTGGAGCCAGTACAGGAAAGGCAGGATGCTTGGGAACTTCAAAGGAAAATCCACTTAAAAAAAAGGCCCAGGTTCAAATATTGGACCTCGGACACCAACACTTCAGTACACTTTTGGACATGTGGATACTCTGCCAAGAAGGTCTGCTGTGCAGCTACAACAACTGCCACTCAGCTGGACTGCTGCCCTGCTGTACTGGCCTGGTGTCCTCTTGCCTCAACTGGACCTGCATCTTTAACCCAGGACCCCAGAGTGACTTCAAGGGCTAGTTGGCTGGCTTCCTGACTACAGAAGGATCCAGCAATCTAGAATCCAGCAGCTGGATGCTGCAAGTCCATCTGTGGATCCAGCAGAACCGATGCAGCTCATCTGCTGTGTGGCACAAACCAGAGCAGAACCAATGCATCGCCTCTGCTGCAAGGATTCACTCCGCATCAACCTCAGAGCCTGCATCGGCTCCGCTGCTGTCTGAGGCTTTACCAACGCTGGCCCTTGCACTGCAAATCTCTTGTCGGTAGCAGCCTCAATGACTACGCAAGTTCTCGCCTCACAGCCTTGCAGCTCTTCCGAACCAAAGCTTCATCTCAACTGCATGACCCATCCTCAAAGCAGAACTTTGCATCACAAGCTGTCATTAACAGGATCCTCTACAACGCAGGACCTTGTATCTTAGCTCTGGCTCTCCTCAGAACTGATGCATCACCTTGGCTGTGTGACACATCCTCAACACAAGACATCGAAGTGCTCCGTGACCAGATTTAAAGTACTCTTGTTCAGCGGGCCTAACTGGGTCCTTGTTGCTGGCGGATGCTCCATTTCAGTCTGCCTGAACTTGTGAATTTGTCCCAGTTTAGCACAACCAGATTCCACAGTTGGAGCTTTGTGCTTTTTGACGCTATTTTCACTGAAATCTTTAAAATTGCATATCTCTAGTTCTACTAATTGGCTTTTTGTTGTTTTGGTCTTGTTTTATTTATTAAAATGTATTCTGTTCTTCTAAATTGGTGTGGGATTTTTCTTGTTTTGTATTTTCACTTTATTACTGTTTGGTGTACTGCACAAAGACTTTACACGTTGCCTCTAAATTAAGCCTGACTTCTCATTGCCAAACTACCAGAGGGATGAGCACAGGTTAATCTGGGGTTTGCTTGTACCTCACCCTGACAAAGATTGTGGTTCCTGCTTGGGTAGGGTTTCACGCCCTTCAACCAGTAACCTAATTTCCCACATTAGTGTTCAGTGGTGAGGATTAGGATTTGTCTGTGCAGTGCCATACATTGATTTTGTGTTACACTGAAAATCCCAGATAAAAATCTGAGACCAATTCAAGTTTTACATTTTCCTTCATTGTCCTTTTTGCTTTTTCCCCCCAAATTCACCCTTACTCTACATGATGGTTTGTGATTGTGACTTTACCTACACAAATGGAATTTGAGCTTCTCAATGTGAAGAACTAAACCGTGGCTGAGCTCAAGGAATTTTGCAAGGAGAAGGAGCTGCATGTGAAAAAGGAGCTTGAGGAGGACAGAGCTTCAAAAGGCTCTGAGGGCATGGATGAAGCCTACCAGTCAGATGCCATTCACAACAGATGACCAGGATGGAGAGGATGAAGTGATGTCTCATGAGGTGCAGCAGCCAGCTGAGGGGGATGATCAATCTCTTGAGTTGGAGTTCCCTGCCAGAGCAGAGAACAGTGTGTC
The DNA here is from genome assembly GCF_031143425.1 of Pleurodeles waltl. Taxonomy (NCBI): domain Eukaryota; kingdom Metazoa; phylum Chordata; class Amphibia; order Caudata; family Salamandridae; genus Pleurodeles; species Pleurodeles waltl. The sequence goes on along the minus strand of NC_090447.1, from coordinate 1,169,921,414 downwards.
TTCTCAAAGCCTGTCCCCATAGGAGCTGGCAGATAGGAAGGCTGAAAAGCAGTTTAGGCTGCAGATGGCCAATTCAAACTGGATGGAAAATAACTGGCCATGGAGACAGAGCAACAGAAACTGGCCATAGAAGCATAGAGCCTTGGAGGAGAAAAATGGTGTTGGCTCATGAACTGAGACTTAAGGAGCTAGGCATCAAGGGCAGACAGAGTCCAGCAGTGATGATGGCAGCATACCTACAGTGCCCTCTAAAGACAAGGGTCCACATCCCTAAGGGTGTGGGGCCTGACTTTGTTGTGAGGGATGACACTGACAAGAGGTTTAAAGTTTATGAAGTAGCTTTACAGATGCATAGGATCCCTGAGGAGGATTGGAAGACTTGTCTCTGAAAGCATATGCCTAGTGAGGGGAGGAGCACCATACTGTCCCTAGGATAGGGAGGCAGGGTGAGCATTCCCCACCTCCCATTAAGGAAACACTTGTCAAGAAATATGGCCCCACCACTGAAAAGTACAGACAGAAGTTTAGGGACAGCCATAAACTGCATCAGCACTCCTGGGTGGAGTTGTTAGGCACCGAATGGTTAGGTGAAGGGCAGTCAGATGAATGATTACAAAGGGTTTTATGATCTGTTTGCAAGAAAGCACATGTTCTGTAATTGTTTTCCAGAGCTGTGCCAACACTTGATTGATAGTAAGCTCCATGACTCCAGGCTCCGCACCAGGACCAACAAGAAGGTATCTTGGGGGGGATCACCACAAGGGACGGCAGGGTCACTCTCAGAAGAAGGAGAGGGGAGGACAACGTTGAAACAAGGTGTTCTTTAAAGGTCCCCAAACTAATTCTAGGGGTCATGACACCCAATCCTTGCCTGAGCACAAAAAGAAATGGTTCCTTGATAATAAATCTTCATGGAAGGCACCCACTTAGGTTTGTGTGTGCCAGCAGGTTGGGCACTACAAGGGGCATGCCAAGTGTCCCAAGTGGGCACAGCCCCTCACTGGTGGTAGGCACTGTGCTGGCTAGTGTAGTGCTTGGGGAGGAGTTGCCCCAGATAGTAGAGGGATAAGTGTAGAGGTTACCCTGGTATCCCTGGGTGATGAGAATAGGGTGCCAAGGGCTGACATGCCTAGTAATGCTAAGAACTACAGGCAGGTCACCATCAATGGACAGAGGATGGGGGCTCTTGGAGACACTGGAGCCAGCATGACAACTGTCAGATGTCATCTGGTGACCTCAAAGCAGGTACTCCCTAATGCATTCCTCCAGATTATTGTAACTGACAACCATGAGAGTCACTATCCGGTGGCTCTGGTTTCCTTTTAGTAGACGTGGGTCTTAGATTTCTTGAGCGTAGCTGTTAGTCCATCCAAGGTTGTGGATTGTCTGCTTGCAATGATGAAGAGTACACCATCTGGAAAGAGGTGGAGCTCAAACCACAATTCGAGATGTTAGGGTTTCCTGAGTGGGTGTGCCTGACCACACGGTCCATGGCTGCCCATGAGGGTAGTCAGGAGGACCTGGTACCTGCTGAAAAGAGGAAGGGCAATGTGCATGGGAAACCTGCTCCTGAACCTTCTGCGGTCCAGGAGGAGGCTGCACCTGAGGGTGAAAACCCCAGTAGCTCGACTTGTTTAAGCTCTGTTCACATAGCGCTACACCCACACCTCCTACAGGGTCCTAGCAGGGAGGAGCTCTGTAAGAGGCAGATGAAGTGCCCCACTCTGGAGGGCCTACAGTGGAAGGCTGACGCCCAGGCATCTGGCAATGCCTCTGATGATCACATGAGCTATTGGGACAGTGGTTACCTGTATAGCGAGCCTAAGGTTCTTGGCAAGTCATTTAGGGCAGGAGAAGTCCTTTGAAAGGCTTGTCACCCACTTTTATTGGGCCAGGATGAGGATGGCCTCTGATGAGTTCTGCAGGTCATGCCCTACCTGTCAGGCCAGTGGCAAATTAGGGGGGAAAAGCAAGGCTCCCCTGCAGCCTTTCCCGGTCACTGGCACCCCCTTCGAACGGGTAGGCATCAACATTGTTGGACCTGTGGACCCCAAGATAGCCCTGGGCTACAGGTTCATCCTGTTCTTGGTGGACCATTCCACCCAGAGGCTTTACCTCTGAGAACAGTGACTGAACCCCCAGTGCACAGGGCACTGATGGGGATAGTTACTCCTATGAAGTTCCCTAAGGAGGTAATTTCCGACTGTGGTACCAACTTCATGTCTGCATACATGAAGTCTATGTGGAAGGAGTGTGAGGTAATTTATATGTTCTCCACACCCTACCATCCCCAAACTAATGGGCTTTTTGAGAGGTTCAATAAGACCATGACGGGCATGATCATCGGCCTATTGGAGCCCAAGAGGTGGAATTGGGAAGTCTTGCCAGGGCTGTTGTTTGCATATAGGGAAGCACCACAGAAGGGGGTTAGATTCAGTCCCTTTGAGCTTCTGTACAGCTACCTTGTAAAAGGGCATCTCAGTCTGATGAAGGAGGATTGGATACAGGCTCCCAAGAAAGCCCCCGCAGGATGTGGTCTGCTACATGCTGGCACTCTCTACCCAGTTGAAGCACTTCAGGAAGAAGGTTAAAGAGAATCTAGAAGCCAGCCAGTGGGCCATGAAATGGTGATATGACCCGACGGCCACTCTGTTCGAGTTTCAGCCTGGGAAAAAAGTGTGGATGATGGGGTCTGTAAAGCCCAGGGCCCTCCAATATGCTGGTCTGGGCCCCATGAGGTGAAAGAGCTTAAGAGTGAGGTCACCTCAAGACTCCCAGGAACCATTTAAGGGTTGTGTATGTCAATCACCTCAATCCCCACTTTGGGAGGTCTGTGGTAAGCATGCTCCTGATTAAGGATGATGATGAAGTTGAGGACCTCTCCCCGACCTCGTATTGTCCATGGAACAGGATGGGTCAGTGGAGGGTGTCAGCCTACACTTGCCCAAGAGCAACAGAAAGTCTGCTTCCAACTGCTGGGACAGTATGCCTCTGTTTTCTCCCTTTCCCCAAGAATCAAAACATGGTGCACCCATGATATTGATACTTGTGACAGTATGTCTTTGAAGAGTAAAATCTACAGGCTATCTGATAAGGTGAGAGCCATAATAAAAGAGGAAGTCTCCAAAATGCTGGAGCTAAGGCTATTGAGCTCTCAAACAGTCCTTGGTCCAGCCCAGTGATATTGGTCTCCAAGGCTGCTCCTCCAGGTACCACCCCAGAACTTAGATTCTACATGGATTACCAGAGGTCACCAAGACTGATGCACACCCCATCTCCTGAGCTGATGAGCTCATAGATCAGTTGGGAGCTACCAAGTTCCCCACAACATTTGATTTAACGTCTAGGTACTGGTAGATTGCCTTGACCAAAGGGGCCAAGGGTAGGTCCACATTATCTACCATAGAAGGGCACTTCCAGTTTTGGGTAATGCCTTTCAGGTTGAAGAACGCTCCTGCCACCTTGCAGGGATTGGTTAACCAGGTCTTGACTGGGTTGGAGAACTTCAGTGCACCTACCTAGATGACATTTTGGTCTTCAGCTCCAGCTGGGAGGACCATTTGTACCACCTCAGGGAAGTGTTTCAGGCTCTGTAGAGGGCATGCCTGGCCAGTAAGTGCCAGATATGGCAAGGTTCAGTGGTCTACTTCGGACACCAAGTGGGAGGAAGCAAGGTGCAGCCCCTCTGGGCCAAAATCCAAACCATTCTGGCTTGGAAACCCCTGCCCCAAGCCCCAGAGACAGATTAGAGCCTTCTTAGGCCTCACCAGACCCTGCAGGAGATTCCTCAAGGTGTATCGCACCATAGTTGCACCCTTGACAGAACTGACTTCTAAGAAGCAGCCTAGAGCGGTGATCGGGATGGTAGCATAGCAGAACGCCTTCGACATGCTGAAGAAGGCCACATGCACAGCACCGACGCGCAAGGTCCCTTACCCCATGGCATGGGGCAGTGCTCTCACAGCTAAATGAAGAGGGTCTGAATCAACCTGTAGCCTTCATTAGTAGGAGGTTACCTCACAGGGAACAGAGGTGTAGTGCAATAGAAAGGGGAGCTTTTCTAGTGGTATGGGCCTGAAGAAGTTGAGACCATGCCTGTTTGGTGCTCACTTCTGAGTTCAGACAGACCCTCAGATGGGTTATGCAGATGAGGGGTGGGAATTTGAAACTGTTGAGAGGGTCCATCTCCCTACAGGGGAATGGATTGTACGGTGGAATTCTGTCCTGTAACAGACCATGTCAATGCTGATGGTCTCTCCAGGTTTTTTTTTTTGCCTTAGTGATGGAAACTCCTAGATGTTTGTGTAGTTCTCCCCCTGTCACCATGGGGTGGGGGAACATGTTAGACATGGAACCCTTGGCATGCTTGTCCCCCTAACATTTCACCTTCAACTCTCCTTTTTGCTGACTTTGTTTTTGCTGGCCTTAGGACTCTGAGCACTTTACCATTGCTAACAAGTGGTAAAGTGATTGTGCTCTCGCCTTAATACATGGTAGAAGTAGCTATACCCAATTGGCATATTTTATTTACTTTTAATTCCCTAGTGAAGTGGTACTACATGTACCCAGGGTCTGTAAATTAGTTGCTACCAGTGGGCCTCAGCACTGATTGTGCCAGCAACTTAAGTAGCACTTTAAACATGTCTGAGGTCTGCCATTGCAGCCAGTGTGTGCAGTTTTAAACTGTCAGGTTGACCTAACAAAACAAACATTTTGCCAGGCCGAAACCTTCCTTTTTTTTATACATATAAGTCACCACCAGGGTAGACCCTGGACAGCCCAGATGGCAGGGTGCAGTGTATTTAAAAAGGTGGACATTTATGTTTTAGTGTTACATGTCCTTGTAGTGGAAAAACTCTTAAATGTTTTTTTCACTACTCCAAGACCCCCCTCCCTTAGGATAACATTGGTGTTGCCTTATTACTTTTAATAAATGGTAATTGTCAAATGGGAGCAGGTATTTATTCATGTTTGGTGTCTTTAGAACTGTAAAGAAAAATCCTCTATTGTGGTTAAGTCAGATTTTAAATAACAGTTTTGAAAATGCCACTTTTAAACAGCTGTCATTTTCCAGCCTTAGCCATTTAGTGCCTGCAGCCTGTCTCTGGCACACATTTCTGTGTGTAGCTGACAGCTGAGCTTTGTGTATTTCTTCTAGACAGCCACACGCAATAGAGAGCTTAGGTGTGTCTGGGTGGGCCGTCACTGGCTGGATGGTAGGGCAGGGCTGGCCACAGCCCTACCTATAAGTGAAAGGCTGTGTCCTACGTCAACACACAGGACTGCATATTCCCTGTAGTTAATCTGGAGCTGGGACAGGGAAGGCAGGATGCTTGGGAGCTTCAAAGGAAAAACTCTAGAAGCTTCTGCCACTGAAAGAAAGGCCAAGTTATACATATTGGACCTCAGACACAAACTCTTCAGTACACATCTTGACATGTGGATACTCTGCCAGGAAGAAGGACTGCAGTGCTGCTGACAGGACTGCCGCTCTGCTGGACTGCTGCTCAGAAGGGATGCTGCCCTACTGTGTTGACCTGATGCCTTCTGGCCCGGGTGAGAAGGGCTTGGACCTGCATCTGTTGAACCCAAAGTGACTCCAAGGGCTATTTGGCTGGCCTCCTGACTACAGCCCCAGAGAGAGAAGGCTCCAGCAACCTTGAACCTCACACCTGGACTCTGCCTTCTGTGAGTCCTACCCTGCCAGGTGGCACCACCCCAGTCCTGGACCCTTGGAAGTGGACCTGAAGTGCTCTGCCAGCACATGTGTGGATACAGAAGAAACAACGTATCTCCTCTGCTACATGGTGCAAACCAAACACAAGCAGAACCACAGCATCACCTCTGCTGTGATGATTATCTCAGTGCAAAGACTTCGCATCATCCCCGCAGCCCACATCCGAGCCGCCAGTATATGAAGCTTCACTGATGCAGGCTCTCGCATCGCAAAGCTTGTCGATGGCAGCCTCGATGATGACATAGGTTCTTGCATCACAGCTCTGTAGAACCAATGCATCACCTCGACGCATATTCGATGTTGGACTTTGCAACGCAAGCCCTTGTTGCCAGATTCCTCTGCAACAAAGCAGGACCTCCCTCACTCTCAGAATCGATGCATCGCCTCAGCTGTGCAACGCATCCTGAACACGGGATCTCGCAACGCTCCGCAGCCAGGATTTAAGATATTCTTGTTCTGCATTCTTAACTGGGGTACCTGTAGCTGGCCTGCGCTCCATTGAGGTTGGTCTGAATTTGTGACTTTGTCCCAATCCAGCGCTTTGTGCTTTTCTTGGCACTATTTTCACTGAAATCCCTAAAACTGCATATTTCCGGTTCGACTGATTAAATTTTGGTCGTTTTGGTCTTGTTTTATGAAAATTTAGTCTATTTTTCTAAATTGTTTGGGGATTTTTCTTGTGTTGTGTATTCACTTTATTACTGCTTGACATGTTGCACAAAGAAATTACACATTGCCTACAAGTAAAGCCTGACTGCTTGGTGCCAATCAACCAGAGAGTTGAGCACAGGTTAATGTAAGGTTTGCAGGGTTTGCTTGTGCCTCTGACAAGGATTGTGGTTCCTGCTTGAATAGGGTTTCACCCCCCCTTAACCATTAACCTAATTTCTTAGGTATCCAGCAAATCCTACAAATTAATGGCAATCCTAGCTCTCACATGTCCACCTTATTGTGAGAACCTCAAACAGGGGCATAGCTTGGGGAAGTGTTTGGGGTGTAACAATCTCCTAATAAATGTATTTTGTGACAAATAGTTGGGTACAGGTGCTTTCAGTTGTGTATGGGGAGGTTCCTGACAGACTTCACGAAGAAATTTTACACACAGACAAAAACTCACACACACACACACACACACTCCCTCTCTTTGTTTGGAAAGATTTAAAAAGCATTGGTTGTTTCACATAATAATGTGTTTCTCTCACTTAGTAGCCCTACCAATCTGCATTCTTCTCCCTTTCCACTGCCTGTTAAGTCCCTCTCATGCGCACTGCTTCTGGTATGTGCCAGTGTTATTGTTGGGAAACTTGAAACTCACACCCCTCCATTCTTACTGACCAAGCTACGCCCCTGACCACAAAGCTGTAGATTGCAGCAAGCTAATAGCTATAGCAGCCAAAATGAAGAGGAACAGAAAAGATAAGAGACTGGAGTTAGAGGAGAGTGTACAAGAACTTGAGGCCGCCCAAACAAACATGGGCCCACAAAACTTTGTGACAATTAAATTAGCTAGGAAAAGCAATTTGATATGGACAGGGCGAAATATATTCTTCTCCATGCAAAACAATGTTAATTGCACTGGGAGAAATAAAGCTGGTATATTACCGATGTGCAAGCTTCTGCCAATATTGAATTGGGACAGGTCATCATGGTTATCTCCACCTATGGGGATCATGGCCAGAGAGATGAGGATATCATTCTGGCATTAGAACATTTGAATGTTGGAAGCTCCATTGCAGACAATTGAGTGCTCAGGACTTTTACTGGCTGGTAAAAGCCCGGAGTGTCAGCATTCCAATGTTCTTTGTTCACAGCAACTGCTGTAAACAAAGTCCTCACAGAGCCAGAGGGGTTTTAATCCCCTCGGGCTCTGTGAGGACGTTGTTTTATTTATTAGATCATTCTGCTCTCTAGTGGCAGAATGTTCTAATAGCCTTAGGTCCCGCCGTAGTGGGCTCTAACAGCCATTAAAGGCCCGCTCCCTTGTTAAAGCCTCTCGCCTTCGGCTCGGGTCCTTAACGCTGGAGCAGGCCTTTAATGGCCGGTAGAGCCTGCTACGGCAGGCTCTAAGGTTATATTCAAATATTTCATTTCTATAGTGACCTATGCACAGTAGACAAAGAGAATGAGGCAGACATAGAAGCATATTGTCCACTGCACATGTCACTGAGCTCTCAACCCCACAGGCTGCCCTTCCAGAAGCTAATATCCGCAAAGCGGAGCGGATTGCTTGAATAGTTAGACTTCAACCTGGTAAAGTCCAGGGCTCGGTTGGTTTTGCACTAGATTTTTTATAAAGCCTTCCATTTCCTACTGACTGCTGTGCTTGTGCACTTCTACAGTACCTTTGAAGACTCGAGGGAATTCACAGACGATGTGCGAGGCAGTCATAACTGTCATCTTAAACCAGGGAAGGACCCCACATAATGCTCCTCCTATAGACCCATGTCTTTATTGACTGTGAATGCCAAGCTCTTTACGGGTATTCTAGCTAACTACCTCAAACTGTACATGCAGGGACCGATGTACTAAGATCAGATCTGGTTTATACCAGAGAGGAGTTGCAGTGGAAATGCCAAGGGAATTCTGCAGATTATCCATATGCTATCTCATTCCAAGAAACAGACACCGCTCCTATCAATCTGTGTATAGAAAATATTTGATCCGATTCATAAGTCATTCTTACAAAGCACTCTGATTTAAAAACAAATGGACAAGGTGCGGCTATTCTTGCCATGGGGCTTTAATGTGAGGCAAAAGGATCACGTCTGAACCCTACAAAGTGTGCAGAGGCACTATTCACGCTATACAGCCAGCCTCTTGCAGGAAAAATCAGAGCCAATCCCTCCATCCGAGGGTTCACAATAGGTAGGCACAAACACTATGCAGATGACATGCTGGTCGCCCTGCCGACCCACAAGGCTCTGTCCCTGCAGTGTCAGAGTCATTCAGCCAGGTGTCATGGCTTAAGATGAACATACACAAATCATATAGGCAGCAAAATATCTCTGCAACCTAAAACATTATACGTAATGCAAACCATTCCTGTCCACCTCTTCCATCCTATAAACAGGTTTCGGCACCTTATTGAAACCTTCTCTGGGGTAGGGGTGGAGTTCACGTAACCCTGTATGTCAAAGAAGCTCACATATCTTCCACAAAGTTAGAGTGACTTTGGTATACCCAACATGTCCAACTACTATCTATCAACTCAACTTGGATAACTCATAGAATGGAACAGTGCCTCTTCCGAAAAACACTGGTGTTTCACCGATAAACATGTTGCACGGATACAAATCTTGAAGGTGTACTCCTCTGCAAGCACAAGAGCCACGTTGTAGGCTTGGGACAAATTCTCTGTCTCCAGGGGAATAACAGTGACCCCCGTCACCCATTAGCTCCCACAACTTGTGTCCCTGACTTTGTTCTGGGAGCAGTGGGAGATGACTAACAAACGTGGCAAGAAGCCAACTGCAGACGAGTAGGGGGACTTCTTTGACACTGAAGAACGTCTGACCTTTGAACAAATCAAGGATAACTTTTGAGTGAGAGAGAGAGACATACTTCCACGTTAGGCACTAGGTAACACACACACACACACACACACACACACACCACCATTAAATCTAATGGCAGTGGACCTCTCACCCTTTTTGTTAAGTGAATCTTTACCAAAACGGAAGACAAACAAATGCTATCTGACCTCTACAAACATATCAGCTGGGTGACCCACAGACAAAAGACCACAGCCCAAAGGCAATGGGAAACCAAATTGGAACACACCATCTTGGACAAAGAATGGGCACACATTTTATACATGACCCATACATTCACATTTAGCACAACAGATAAAGAGGCGTAGCTAAAAAACACACTATGTTGGTACACACACTTGCCTTTTTGATAAAGTGGAAGACCTCTTCCTTCGAAAACTGTTGGTACAACTATAGGGAGCCCGGCACACTGACGTACTGAAGTGATAAAGGCAGGACTCCGTTTCAATCACGTTCAGATTGAGTTTATTTAAGAAGAACAAACTCAAGCGTGGTGCTCTCTCTACCGGTCAGCAGGCAACTGCCAGCAGAGAGAACACTCCCCCATACGTTCTGACTGCCCGTTCTTATCAAGCACGAGGTCGTCGGAACACCACAAAGCAGATTACAACACATCCTTCTCCGTAAGAATAACCAATTAAACAGAATTAGATAGAGTAATTACCATATAAAGATTCGATCCAAAAATGAAGGAAGAAACAAAACACACTATTAAGTTGAAAGGAATAAAAAAAACAACTGCTAAATTATGTTACATAGTCATTCAAAAACACAGGCGGTCTCCTGAGCCTTGGAACTCTAGAACTAGGGAGGTAACAGGTGACATCACAACCTGCAGCTAAATTTGCACCATGCTCACTACTTCCACCACTTTCCAGAACACTTTCACCTCCATAAGATACACGAGAATTCACATCATCATCCTTCATTTACATATATCCTCTACACCCATCTCTCCTCTCTCCGTTACCCTCGTTCCAATCAGAAGCATACTTCGCCACTCTCCTTAAATTCCAGCGTTGTCCATTTGCGAGCAATACATGCCACTTATGAACTTCCCATACTCTAAACGGTCCCAAAAAGTTGCACATCCCTCTCCTCACTCTCCCTGATTTAATCTTGACCCAGTCTCCTTGTTTAATCCTCAAATCCTTATGAACTGTAATGTTATCTCGGCCACTGTTGGATAAGACTCCTCTCTCAATCAAATTACCTATCTACGAAGGTTTAAGTCTATTAACAGGCTTTCTACCCCTCATGAGCACAAACAATATTATACCTGTGTTTAGGTTTTCAGTGGTATGATACGCCCAGACTAGCTACGAGATTACATGCTCTACATACAACCTGTTAGCTAATGCTAACTCTAGACCTCCTTTATCATGCGATTAGCACGTTCCACAATTCCATTGGGACTGGGATTGTATAGAGCTGTGCGTGAATGCTTTACACCACACGACTCCAAAAAACCTTTCATTTCACTAGAAACTAATTCAGTACCATTGTCAGTGATCAAAATTACAGGATAACCTTCCTCAGCAAAGACTCCTCTCAAAACACTTATGGTTTCAGACATTGTGACCTCAGTCATGAATTTGACAATCAATCATTTACAGTGCACATCCACCATTACCAGTGCAACATTTCTTCCCTTACCAATTCCTGACAAGGTTCCAATAAACTCCAGGCAAATACTATGGCATGGTTTGCCTGGATCGGATATACATCCACATTTAGACTTCAACTGTTTGTCACTTTGTATGCATTCAGAACACCGCTCAACCTATCTCACAACTTCATCATCTATGCCAGGCCACCAAACCTCCATTCTCAGTCTTTTTTTAGTAATTGTTTGCCCCAAATGTCCCTCATAGGCGATATCAAACATTTGTTTCCGTACACCTACAGGTGGAACTATTTTGTCACCCCGCAACACCATTGTACCATTTATCTCTGATAACTCATCCAATACTTTGCTATAGGGCCGTACTAACACTGGAAGAATGCTTTCCCTCCTCCCTCCTTTCTTTATCAGGTCTATAACATTTTTTAATACATTGTCGTCCTTCATTGCCAAACGCCAATCCATTTAACTTACAATGCCTTTACTCCAATGGGTGACTTCAAGCACACATGCAACTGCACCTTCTTGCTCACACGCTAATACTTTGTCTTGATCCACCAGTTGCCAATCTAAGGCCAAGCGTGACAAACAATCAGCTTGTACTTTCTGCCAACCAGCAATGTACTCAATGTTGTAATTATATTCCTGCATAAGAGAAGCTAATCTGACTAGCCTTGCCGATCCATTGCCAGTTCCTTCAGGTGAAAGAATCTTTAACAAGGGCTTGTGATCAGTACGCAGTGTGATGCTGCTGCCCCAAACATACGTACGCAAATACTCCACACCCCATGCTGCAGCTAATATCTCTCACTCAATAACTGCATAATGTCTTTCAGTAGCTGTTAAAGTCCGGGAAGCAAAAGCAACAGTTGTCTCAGTGGCTCCATGCATCTGAGACATGACTGCACCAATCCCAATTGCACTAGCGTTGACAGTTATGATAGTTTTCTTCCTGGTGTCAAAGGATACCAGAATGTCCGCATTACACACCCTACACAAAATTAGCTCCTTTACGTAACAGTATCTTTAAATTTTCTGTTTTACTAGCAAATCCTTCACAAATTTGGAGTAATATTCGATCAAGCCTAAGAAGGACCGTAATTGTTCCTTGTCTTGAGGTGCTGGTGCAGATCTATTGGCCTCTAACAAATCTTTCTTTAGTTGATCCCTTCTTCAGACAAGGAATGCCCAAGATATTCCAGTTCCTTTACCAGGAACTGACATTTTTCCTGTCTTAAAGTCAAACCATACTTTGACAATCTTTCCAAGATCATTTTCAAAGTGACATTGTGATTAGCGATAGTGTCTCCAAAGGCTAAAATCTCATCTTGAAAAAACATCATATTATCCAACCCTTTGAAAACCTCATTCATCACCCTTTGAAAAAAACGCTGGAAGCAGATGCTAAGCCAAAAGGCATCCTACTGAACTGATAGGTGCCTTCCATGGTGATGAACACAGTAAGAGCTTTAGATTCAGGATGCAGTCTTATTTGATGGTACGCATGTTTAAGATCCAATTTTGAGAAATACTTGGTGCCTTAACAAAAACTAACTCATTGATATTTGGCAATGGAAAATTTCAGTGACAATATTTTGGTGACAACCATTCTGAAGCCTCCACAGGTTCAATAACTCCAGTTTCCAACATTTCCTTGAGAAGTTCTTTAACCTCCCCCCAACTGATACTGTCACTTTCCTGACCCTATGTTGTACAGGGATAGCCCCCCAGGGATATTTCATGGACATAACCTTTCAACTCACCCATTTCTTTTTTTAAAACATCCTTTGCCCCACATAAGATATCTGCCAAGGAGATATCATTAACAACAGTAACATGGTTAGGAGTACAAGGATTTAAGACAATGTGGAGATCATATTGATGTTGCCAACCCAGAATGGGAGGACCGGATTCTGCCACATAAACCTTTCCTGTGACTTTTCTTTCCTTAAATGCTATTTCAGTAAACATATAGGGCCTGATGTAGCAAAAAAACATTTTGCGAGCTGCAAATTGCGAGTAATAGCGACTTGCAATTTGCAACTCGCAAAATGTAATGCAGAAAGGTGTCTCAGACACCTTCTGCGACTCGCTATGGGGTCGCAAAGACCCACCTCATGAATATTAATGAGGTGGGTCGCAGTTTGCGACGCCATAACGAGTCCAGGCACTCACAGGGATGGTGGCCTGCTGGAGACAGCAGACCACCATGTCCGTGACTGCTTTTTGAATAAAGCAGTTTTTTTTTCTTTTTGCAGCCCGTTTTCCTTAAAGGAAAACGAGCTGCAAAAAGAAAAAATTCCGAAACCATTTGGTTTTGGTTTTTTTCAGAGTAGGCAGTGGTCCGTAGGACCACTGCCTGCACTGAAAAAATATTTGTATTGGCATTCACAAAGGTGAAGAGGTCCCATGGGGACCTCTTCCCTTCTGGGAATGAGTTACCATCCACTTCAAGTGGATGGTAACTGCGAGTTGGTTTGCGACCGCATTCGCGGTCCCAAAGCAACTCAGCATGGCGATGTGGTCGCAAATAGGAAGGGAACACCCCTTCCTATTTGCGAGTCGCTGCCTCAAATTGCGAGTCGGTACCGACTCGCAATTTGCGGTTGTGCAACACGTTTGGCCTTTTGCGCCTCGCAAACTCAGTTTTTCGCAGTTTGCGAGGCGCAAAAGGCTTCCTATATCTGGCCCATAACCCACAATATCAATCTGTTCCCCTTGATAGCCTCCAGGATTACTATATTGATAGGTAGCAGTCGAGCTGAAGGCCACTTTTGGTAAAACAAACTCTTCGGTATGATGGTGTACAAAGAACCAGAATCAACTATTAACTCCACAGGCATGTTCTTAATGATAAATTCTACCTTTGGCCTTCGCATTCGTTCCATTCCTACCACAGCACTGTAAGATTCAGACACACATAAAACTGTCTCAACTCTGTCACACTTAAATGTGTCCCTTGCTGCATCATCTACCATGGTAACTTTTCTCTTATTTAATTCTTTCTCTTCGCAAACTCTAGCAAAATGCCCTTTACAACCACACCTCTGACATTCCTTCCCTACAGCAAAACACCCCTTCAATTCCAAAGTGTGTTATTTGCTACCACACTTAGTACACATTTTGTTGCCAACTCTGCTATTGCTAGAAAAGGAATTGCTATACTTGCCCCAGGATGATTTAGTAGTAACAGCTACATCACTCTCAATCGATGCTACTTCTTCAGAACCTTTACTCTGTCTCGTTTCCATTTGCTTCATACAGAATTCAGACTGCTCAACGACTTTTGCAATCTCTATGGCATCCTTCACCTTAGGATCCTTTGCTGCCCACAACCTTTCTTGCATTTTCTTACTCCTGCATTGTACAATGAGCTGATCTCTGATTAGTTCTTCAGTCATCACCCCAAACCTGCACTTAACAAAAAGCTCTCTCAAATGAGCAACAAATTCATCAACAGATTCACCGTCTTTCTGATGCTGCATATAAAACTTAAACCTCTGCATAACAACATTTTCAGTTTTGGAAAATCTCAACTCCAACCTTCGCCTCGCCTCCACAAATATATCCTCAATTGGTTGTCCAGCCTGATCTACAGCCTTTGGCAAATATTTAAATACATGTTGGCCCTCTTTGCCTAAAGAACTAAGTAAAATGGCTCTTTTCCTATTAGAAGTAAAACTTAAACCATCTAACGCTTCAAGATAATTATCAAACATATCTACCCAATTCTCCCACTCTATTGGTGGACTCCCCGGTTGCATTAAAAATTTTGGTAGAGAATTAACGGCTGTGGCTACAATATCCATGACTACACACTTTTTATTTTTATTTAAAACAATGTGTTTTTTTTTTTAGAACCCACAAACTTTAAATTACACTTTAAAAATGTTTGCATCCTCCTTCCTCACTTTCCTAGTCTTTGATTGTTCTTTTGTTTTTAAGGTGTGCCTATCACCACAGAAGGCACAAAAAGAAACCAAAATAAAGTCTTAACGGTGTTTTGCTTCAATTACAAATGCCACTGTGGAATACGCCTGACTGCAATGTGTCCGCTGTGATTGCTTTGCTGTCAACTTGAATGCCGCTGTGGAATGCAGGAGTTTGCTTGACTCAAAAATGACCTCCAGCGACGTCTCAGACCATCGTGCCACTTTTGTTTCTGTAGGATATCAAGCTTCTCTCTCCAAAGCTCGAACAGGCTGCGTCAGCTAACGTGCGTGTACACCTCTTCAAATGGAGGATGCACGCACGTCTCAACTCCAAGACAGTATATTCTGCTCCAATCGTAGATGATAAGCTACGATTATTGCACACCAAACAGACACTGCACGCTAACAAGGTTTGCGTTTGACACAAAATTACCATCTAACAGCAACTTCTTGAACGGTGGGTCACAGCATCCATGCTGAGTCTCCATCAGACGTTGTTGTTCCTGCCAACATCTCGTCACCAAAATGAAGTGATAAAGGGAGGACTCAGTTTCAATCACGTTCAGAATGAGTTTATTTAAGAAGAACTAACTCAAACATGGTGCTCTCTCTCCCGGACAGCAGGCAACTGTCGGCAGAGAGAACACTCCACCAAACGTTCTGACGGCCCGTTCTTATCAGGCACGAGGTCGTCGGAACACCACAAAGCAGATTACAACACATACCTTTCTTTGGAGGAGCCCCAAGCTCAAGTTATACAGTCAAGAGGTGCTCCCCACCATAAACCAGATCTTTGACACTGACATTCCACTGTTTCCTAGTTATATACTCCCTGGCCTCCCAAACAACCAAACCTACCATTTGTGTACATGCAGAGGAAGGGCTATTACCCTCCCCTATGTGCGGCCAGGCAAGTCATCACTGCCAAGTGGTGGACGAAAACTGTCCTCGATCATATAGCACAGGCTTTGAGACCTCCTCTGCATGGAGATGATCAAATCGATGTTAGAAAACGCAGTTTGACAAAACGTGGAGCCAGGGATAATATTCCTGCCCCAACTGTTTAAAGATCTTGCATGTCTTTTATGCCTGCATGTCCTAATACTCACACACGTGCAAGCTGATGCCACAAAACAGACTAAGGCTTTGTGATTCACTCCATAAAAAGGCTAGAGACCTGTGATTGAGGATATGTTTTTTTGTGTGGGTGGGACACTTCTATAATCTACATAATTGAACCTCCGGGGAGGAAAAGTTATTGCTCCCCTGATTTATTTCTTCCCCCCTTTTGTTTTGAGAGAGCGTAGTTTAAACATTACCTATTTTAGATGTGAAATGCCTATATTAACAACGCTAATATTATTCATTGAAACGTATTTTAAACGTGGAGAATTTTTCACATGCATAAACTAATGTCAACTGTAAGGAATAATTGCTTGAATTATGACTAAACGAATATATTAATGCCTACGATAATTGCATTTTATTAGAATCCATACGCCTTAAGTTAGCGTGAGTCGAAAACTAGCTGTGTAGCTCTCATATTAAAGCGTATTTTTCTGTTTCTTCAGTGTGCTGACTCGCAAAAGGCCATGACCCAGCATTTGTTCTTTTCTCCGCTTATTGTATCATTGACAGTTATATTCCCATCCGCATGCTAGCTGCTTTAGTATAAAAATTATAAGCTTTGCAACAAATATGGACACTTTCAAGGACATTGAACCACGGAAAAGAGAACTCTTGACCCGAAGAGCGTGCCAGAAAATGAAGTAACCCCGGATGTGCCACCTACGAAAAACGTCAATTATGAAGACCAATCAAAGTGTTATGAGCTATCATAAAATTACAAGTGCATTACTTAATGTATAATTTGATAGGTTACAGATAGTGGGGTGTAGTGACTGCCCAATAGAATTTTGGGGGAATGTATTACAAAAAAGGGATAAAAACTCATGACACAAGAGACAGGGATCATTAGGTAGGGAATTATATCGATTGCATCCAGAAACTCTGTCACTCTATTTGGTGATTTGAGACTTAGACAAAAACCATCCTCACCGTTAGTAGTCCTTTTACATTTTCCTCCTTATGAGGGAAGTGCCCCCCTGCCCTTAGATTAGATAGACTGACGGCGATCTAACTGATGTCCTGAAGACGAAGAATGATCCTGTATGCTGACCTATTTCGAGGAGGGTAATTATACTGTTGCTAATGGAAATTCATTTGTTTGCCTTTTCTTTCTAGGTACCAACTGCTGTGTATTTTTGACTAGAGACCCTAGTTAGATGTTTTCTAAATTGATGTTCTAAATTGTTTTGCACGAAGTCCAACATGCTGATGCTAATTGTGGTTAGATGAGGCATTTCATCTTGACTGACGTGACTAACATGACTGACGTGGTGCTATGCTGAACTAAACATATATGAGGTTTAGGCGTCTAGATTTGTTCATCTTCATATTACTATCTTATGTCTGTGAATCGTTGCATTATTACCATATTGTGATTATGCTCTTTTCCTTCTTGGTTTTGAGATTAATACATTTGCTATTAGATTGTAATCAATAGGGAATAAAATTCACAAAACTTCAGTAAGGTGTGGTTATTCATGACTGAAACGTCATGGTTGCGCCGAAGGTTTACTAATGTCTAAAGTGAAATATATTGTGGTGATATATGTTGACAATATTATTGATATATTGATTGATATATTGATCAGTTATCTCGTCTTACGGTGTCTCACCACTGGGTCAAAAGATTCATCGGCCTAAAACGAGTCCCGATGTGTATAAATTAACATAGAAGGACGCGTTAACAGTTCTGGTAGCAGAGGATGGTTTGGCCCTTGGGGGCCCTAGGACGGAGTTTCATTGTTTAATTTGTTCTTCTGTGATAATGCAATTTGGAGAGATGATGGGTTGCTAGGTTCGCCATGGCTTTCCCGGGATCTCGGAGCCTGCCTTAATGAGTTGGGAATGTTCTCGGCGCCATAGTATGTGTGGTTAGGGTTTTTGCGCTTACTTAAGCTTATGCATCTTGCAGGTGGTTGTGAAAATTTTGTGTGTATTTAGGCCAAATTAAGTGTTGTTTAGCAGGAGTAGGCGTACTCCACAGTATGAGAGTAGGGAAGCTGGCGTACTTCATGTAAATGTAGCGCTTGTTGCTCAAAAATTATCCACGTGGTTGACTATCGTGTACGGACCTTTTGAGGTCTAAGACTCCGGAGTATGATGATAAATGTGGTTATGTTGTAATTTGTGCGGTTTAATAGGTCAATCGGGCGTGGTTGACAAGTCGAGTTTGAGTTATGATGTATTTGTGAAACCTTCGATGGAGATTTGCCAAATTCTAAAGTGCACTAGAAGGAGTCATTGACAAGTCGAGAGTAGGATTTGCAGGTCGAATTCTGCTTGCGTATGTGGGAACTGAGAAGGAGAGAGTAGCGGCCGAGGCTTCAAGTGAAATCTCTGTAAAGTTCTGAAGCGAATGTGTTACCCTCCCTGTAGTAAACCGACAGATTTGTGTTGTCATTTTAAGGTGCTCGCAATAATTTGCATTAGTTTGTATGAGTTGTAGGGGTCAGTGAAGAGTGGACGAGCCGCAAGACTTTGTCAGCTGCAGTGTGTGTGAGTGTGACGTCAGTGGTGCCGTGCTGAGATAGGTCAGATGCCGAAAGGGGTCGCGCACGGATTGGCTGCCTTCCATGAGAGGCAATAGGTTGAGAAAGGGCAGGTGAAGAGTTTCCTGGGAACTAAGCCATTTCTGATTAAATACGAAATAAAGAATTGCACAAATGAATTTTGTCAAGGCATTCAAAAGCGCTCTAAAAGGAGATGTATATATTGTAGCAACTGATGGTGAACCTACACCACCTGAGGGTACTCCGGCTTACATAGTGATGGAAGAAAAATGTGTCACACCTTGTTTATGGATGAAACAGTGGCGCAAATTAACAGAAAAAGAAGGGTGTTTAGCGTTTCCAGAGCATGGGACGTTTAATCCAAAGGTATTAGAAAACCTGAGGTGGATGTTAAGTACACAGAAGGCACCTCCGAGACCGGCACAATATGAGGCTTTAGCGATTTGGGACTTAATGGCTCTTAGACACAGACAAGAAAGATTTCAGAGGAGGCTGAGAAGGGCAGAAAAATCATATGCAGAAGCTAGGTGGGACAATGAGAATAAAATGTGGAGAAGGGGAATCGTAGATGGGTTGAAGTTATTTCCGGCAATAACCCAGGGAGAAGAGACACAGGGAAAGAAAGCCTCTTGTAAAACCAACAGAGATTCTGGGCAAACCAAAGAAAATAAGAGGTTCTGGGAAGAGGAAGATGATTCAGATGATGAGGAATTTATGGATAGATTGTTACATGATCGTCCGCCACCGTATGCGGTGAGCGACAGTGCTCCAAGCACTAGCTTGGATCCTGGGAACCAGATGCAGGAGAAGGGAGTTACTGATACGGTACAGACTAGCGATACAGCATTGATGCAGAATGGTGTCAGTGTACCCACTGCACCAGACATGCCGATACAGTTGCAGACTCCACCGCAGATAAAAATAATTTACCCTGATGTCCCAGTGCTTGAGACTACTACGAACTTGATAGTGCCGCCAGACCCGATATACACAAAGCCAAAGTTAATACAGAATGAATCGACCCCGAAGCTAATGTCTCAACCGCCACAGCTGATACCTGCATATAACCCTGTAGCAGGACCACCGTTAGTACCTGTACCAGGTACACTGGAACAGACCTATGGTGTTGCAGCTCCAAGAAGTCTGAGTTCAGGTCAGACACCTGCCGCTATATCGTTACCTATTACTGTTGGTCCCCCAGTGCCATTATATGCGCAAGATAAAACAGGGACGTGTGATCAGGGAGTTATGACTCAGGAAGCTATAAGAGGAGGGCCTATGAGAACTCCACAGATAATGGCCCCGGGAGAGCAAGTTAATGAATCACTAAGACCCTTGATGGACCTTAGTTCAGTAGGGGCACCTCTCGAAGCAATGCATCAAGCAGGGTTGGGAGTTTTAACTCCCCAAACCATGAGTACAAATACTTCACACTCTCCAATGATACATGCAGGGAACATTTCACTGCAGGGTTTTACAATAAAACAGTTAAATGAATGGTTAGAGAAAACTTGTACCTCACAAAAGACTACAGTAACCACACTTGAACCTGAAAAAGAAAAACAAGACGAATACCTGAATTTTGTACGACTAGGGGCAGAAGCTGCTGAGTTAGTGGAAGGAACGATGGGAGTAAATAGGTTGGAATCATACACTGAGGCAGAATTGAGATACTTATGTCCCAAAATTACTAAAGAGGTAGGCAAAGTACATCAGAGGTTAGCGAATCTGGCAGATAAATACAACATCGATATCGGAAATACTAAACATTTGAAAAGAAGTTACAGATTAGATTTTGACTCCAAAGATTTTGAACACATGAGATCTGCAGGCATGAAGGCACACCTGAGAGAACTGTTGCAAAGTGCACAGATTTGGGGTGCATTAGAGAAATGGGAAGGCCGATGGGCAAAGAAAAGAGATAAGGGAAAGGGAGATAGCCCAGGGTCCAATAAAGTTAGGACCACACCTAATCTAGATTCAGTAAAAATCTTACCTATGAGAGAGACAGCTGGTGGTGTTTTAGTGCATGTGCCATGGACTAGAGGAGACATTTTATCCTTTACGAATGATAATCCTAGGCTAAGAGAGAAGCCGATCGAGTGGTATCAACAGACGGATAGGTTTGTGAAGCTTGCAAAGTGTCTCTGGGAAGACTTGAATACTTTGTTTGAGATTATTGTTCCGCCGGATTTGTGGCTCGAGTGCAAGAGAGGGGTAGATTGGCCCACAAAGGAGCCGGCAAGAGATAAGGTGACTGGAGCACCTTCAGAAGAGGTGATGAAATATTATCATAAAGTAACTGAGTTCTTGAAACAAAAGGTGTCGCCAAGGTCACTGATTGGCAGAAAATCGACCGGACCTCTCAAGAGGTTAAGGAATCAATACATGCTAATTACGAGAGATTATTAAAAGCGTTCAAACATTACAGTGGTACTGAGACTATCGAACCGAAGGACATGAATCACCTTGTGTTTAGATTCGTCGAAGGGCTAAGACCGGAGGTCAGCCAGATGATTAAGAATCATTTGATTTGTTGGCAAGCTAAACCGATTGATGAAGTGTTGCAGTATGCGAAATACTGTAGTGATGAGATTGAGTTGAATCAGAAAAAGTTGAAGGAGAAAGTGATGGTGATGCAGATAAGGGCTGCACAAGCTGGAATACAGGGGAATGGAGTTCAGCAAATGATACAGCAACAACCGCAAATGAATGGTGTGTTTCAGGCACAGCCGAGAGGCAGAGGTCGAGGGTTTGTGAACCGTGGTTCGGACATGAATAATGTTGTTATTCAAAACGACGGTCAAGGAATGAAAAGGATGTCACCATGTCACGCGTGCGGGGGCGTGGGGCATTGGAAACGGGATTGTCCGAATGTGGTGCAGGATGGTGCAGTTCAGCAAAGCATTAATGTCGGTACATTACAAAATCCACGAGGTCCTAAAGGGAGACATCAAAACCCGAATTTTCTGAATAATTTGGTACAAATGCCAGGGGTACGACCCATGCAGCAGATGCAAATGCCGCGTTTTCAGTCAGTATCAATGCAACCAGTACAGCAGCAGATTCCCATGGTGCCTAGACAGCAAATGCAATTACCCATGGCTCCGATGGGACAGCAACAGGTGATGCTTCCTCAGCAGGTCACAGGCCAGGTAAGCAATCAAAATAACACTGTGCAACAATTCCCATTACGAGGTGAAAGTGGCATGAATGAGGATTGGTCAGATGACAGCTCAGACAGTGAAGAGTGCAGGCTTGCAGCATCTTTAGAGGTGGATCAGAGAGGCCCATATGTAGAGGGAAAAGTAATGTGCTATAAGGTTTCATTTTTGGTCGACACAGGAGCTACACGCTCTACAGTTCGAAGTGCAGAAGTCCCGAGATTACCTCTCTCAGGGCGTACTATACGAGTGGTTGGTGTGGCAAACCAGTACCTGACTAATCCGATTACTGATCCGGTGCAGGTTGAAATTGGTAATTTCCAAGGCCTGCATAGATTTGTCGTATGCGATTCAAGCCCGGTATCCTTACTAGGAAGAGACTTACTATGTAAGACAAAATGTTTGATTACCTGTTCCAACTATGGAATAGAAGTACAAACAAACAGCGACGATGAGGGAGATGAGAGTCAATTCATAGAGGAAGGAGGAGAAACTAATGAAGACTACCCTTTGATTACTTTATTCCCAATGCATACTTTGATCGACCTACCTGTCGATTTACAAGGGACTGTAACAGAGAAAGTGTGGGATTTGACTGCGAAAGAAGTAGGGTTGATAAAAGGAGTAGAACCAGTCAAGGTTCAGATAAAGCCGAATGCAGTGTTCCCACAAGTACCGCAATACCACATAACCCAGGATGTCCTCATTGAGGTGTCACAAATAATTGCAGATTTTCTCAGACAGGGAGTCCTGAAAGAAGTTTTGAGCAGTCCGTGCAACTCTCCCATTATGGGTTTGAAAAAGCCCTGTGGGAAAGTTCGAATTGTGCAGGATTTGAGAAAAATAAACGAAATTGTGATAAAATGCTGCCCTGTGGTACCTAACCCAGCAGTAATAATGTTCCAGGTTCCTTGTGATGCTGAATGGTTTACTGTGGTAGACCTATCACAAGCATTTTTTTCGATACCCCTTCATGAAGACAGCCAATTTTTGTTCAGTTTCAAATTCCTGGATAAGGTGTACAGTTGGTGCAGAATTCCTCAGGGTTTTTCTGAGTCACCATCCATCTTCAATCAGATATTGAAGAAGGACTTAGAACCTCTCGTGCTGCCTTTTAATTCGACTCCTGTGCAATACATTGATGATTTGCTGATTGCATCCAAAACCAGAGACAGTTGTAAATATGATACCATTGAATTGTTGAATCATCTGGGAAAGAATGGACACAAGGTGTCACCCAGAAAATTGCAATACTGTCAAAAAGAAGTGAAATACTTGGGACATTTGATTGAGAAAGGGTCCCGAAGAATATCAAAGGAAAGAATAACAGCTGTTTTGCAGATGAATCCCCCAATACCCAAAAGGGATGTCAGGATGTTTTTGGGAATGGTGGGCTACTGTCGCCAGTGGATACCCAACTTCTCGATCATCTCAAAACCTTTAATAAAATTGACAGGAAAAGAAGTCAAGGACGAGCCATACACAATAACTTTGACAAAAGAGGAGCTTGAATCATTTCTAGAATTGAAGGAATGCATGTGCAGGGCACCCGCATTAGGAATGCCTGATTATGAAAAATCTTTTCTGTTGTTCTGTCATGAACGTGATGCTTGTTCTTTGTCTGTTTTAACACAGGTCCACGGAGATGCAAATCGCCCTGTAGCATATTTTTCAGCTACCTTGGACCCTGTCGCAGCAGCCTTACCGGGTTGTTTGCGGGCAGTTGCAGCAGTTGGTCAAAGCCTTTCACAATGTGAAGGCATAGTCATGGGATACCCTCCAACAGTAATGGTTCCTCATTCAGTTGAAATTCTGTTGACACAAACTAAGACACAACACATGACAAGTGCACGACTCACTAGATATGAGACGATTATACTGGGGTCACCAAATGTCACACTAAAGAGATGCACTGTGCTGAACCCGGCAACCTTACTTCCCAATGAAAATACAGAAATCAAAGATGGGGAAGAATTTGAGCATGATTTTCTTGAGGTGCTCTGTACCAAACCTCGCCCAGACATACAGGATACCCAGTTAAAAGAAAACGATTGCATTATGTTTGTTGATGGGTCCTGTCTAAGAGATTCAGCAGGAACATTGAGAGCCGGTTACGCAGTATGTACCATAACTGGCATTGTCGAAGCCTCCTGGCTTGAGAAAGTGTTTTCTGCACAGGTGGCAGAATTAATAGCTCTTACAAAAGCATGCCACGCAGCTGTAAATGATTTTGTCCAACTCTGGTCACAGAGGGGTTTCATGACCTCCTCTGGTTCTCCTCTGAAAAATGGTGAACAAATAAGAGATTTGTTACATGCGATTCAGCTACCTCTTGAAATTGCTGTGGTGAAGTGTAGTGCTCACATCAGATCACAAGATTTTGTGTCAATGGAAAATAGCTATGCAGATCAGGTCGCAAGATTTTGTGCATTAAATTGTATATCATTTAAAGAGCAGTGGGAATTGTTACCACAACCTGAAAATGACACGAGTCTAAGTCTAGCATTACGAGTGGTTGATACCTTAGACGAACTAAAGACATTACAAAGTCGTGCTAGCAAAGAAGAAAAACGTTCCTGGCAGAGAATGCAGTGTGTACAAAGGGCAGATGATTTGTGGGTCTCAGAAGAGGGAAAACTGGTTCTGCCAAATAGTCTTTTGTCACAGTTTGCCCGGTTATACCATGGGCAGGCCCATCTAGGAAGAGACGCCATGATCAGATCCTTTAAGATTGATTGGTTCAATCCAAAATTCAGACATGCCGTAGAAATCACTTGCCACAGATGCGTCATCTGTCAACAGATGATTGCTGGAAAAGGAACTGTGGTAACTTTGAGCCACATTGGGAGAGCTGGAGGTCCATTCAACAAAATGCAAATGGATTTTATCGAAATACCTGTTTGTGGAGGATTGAAGTACGTGTTGGTGATTGTGTGTGTTTTCAGTCATTGGATTGAGGCATATCCCACACGTAGGAATGACAGTCTCACAGTTGCAAAACTACTACTCAGAGAACTGATACCAAGATTCGGGTTTCCGGTTTCTATAGAATCAGATAGGGGGAGACACTTCGACAATGAGGTGATTAAACTTCTGTGTGCCGCACTCATCATTGAACAAAAGTTGCATTGTAGCTATCGCCCTGAAGCATCAGGACTAGTTGAACAGATGAATGGTACCTTAAAATCAAGAATAGCAAAAATGTGTGCTGCAACAAACATGAAATGGCCAGATGCTTTACCTTTAGTACTGATGTCTATGAGAAACACCCCAGATAAGAAAACGGGACTGTCCCCCCATGAAATCCTCATGGGCAGAGCAATGAGATTACCAGCGGTACCTGCAAATGCACTAGTAAATATTACAGATGATATGGTGTTGGATTACTGCAAAGGCTTGGCTGACGTGATTCGCTCTTTCTCTCACCAGGTGGAAGCTAATGCGTTGCCACCAATTGGCGAACCTGGTCATTCTCTGCAAGCTGGAGATTGGGTGGTTGTCAAGAAGCATGTAAGAAAATCGTGTCTTGAGCCGCGTTGGAAGGGGCCGTATCAAGTAATATTGACAACCACCACTGCTGTGAAGTGTGCCGGGGTTCCCAACTGGATACATGCCAGTCACACAAAAAGGGTAACGTGTCCTGTTGAAGAGGAACTTGAAGTTTCCGGTACAGTAACTTCAGGAAGAGAAGTCTCAGAGTCAGAGATCAGTCAAGAAGGATCTGAGACTACTAGAGAACCCACTGAGAACAGCCTCATTCCTCAAGCTGTCAATGAGTTCGAGAGAAGTAACGGAGTGCCTATCTCAGTTGAGGCAGCAGGAGAACTAAGTCAAGGAGAGGTTCTACCAGAAGTAGACAAGTACGGGTTAGAGTCCGAACTCAGAATAGAACGAGAAGATGAAAAAGAAGGAGAAATTGTAGATACAAATTGAGGCGTGTCAGAGTCTCCTCAACCAGTTGCAGGTCCGTCAAGAGAAAACACCATATCACAAGAGGAGGGTGCTGTCCAATGTCCTTAAGGAAAACATCGAACAAAGACACATAGAGGCGATAATTGGCCAGACAAATCACATCCTAAAATAAGAGAGGTATCGAATGACACAATAATAGAAGAAAGTGATACTTCACAAGCAGATGATCTGAGTGAAGGAGAACAACAAGGTGAACGAAGGTTAAAAAGAAAAAGAATAGTAAACAGAAGATATACAGGTCCCGAATGGGCATATGCTACAACCTCTGAATGGCAACAAGAATTCTTAGCATTCTGTTTTGATTGAGAAGTACCAGGCCAATACTACGGTACCTGAAGACATCCAAAAGGAAACTCGGCTAAAATTTGAAATCGTGAAAGCTGAAAAGAGAAAGAGACTTTAGAAACTACTGGAAAGTGACACTAAAATCGGATTTGACTTTAAAGAAACCTGATTACGACAAACTGCTATCCGGAATCGACGAAAAGGGGTCCTGGAGTGAGTGAAGGCGCTGTAATATACGCAAATAATTTTTTTTTCGTCAAGTTGATTGTTGAACTGCTATTCTGATTCTATAGAAACATGGCTTACAGTAGCAAAGGAAGTAAGGTGTGTGGTTGGTTAGGTCTTATAATAGGTGTTGTATGTGCAGTAATGATTGTGGGAGTGATTGTGGGAATGCCATGGAGAGAGAAAGAAACTATTAATGCAACTTTGAAACCTGAAACCACCACTACTAAACTATCACCGTGGGAGAGATTTGAGCAAGACGCAAGACATATGCATGAGGGAACTAATGCAAAAGGGGAACTTTCTACTAATGTCTTCTATCGCTTATTAAATGAGTATGTGGAAACTATGGATGCGAAAGATTGTTATGTATGTACTAAAATCCCTTCATCTGTGCAGGAGGGAGTTACTTATCACAGCCTCCCTCTTACTTATGGAATTAGTTGCAGTTTGCTATTAACAAGATTCTATAATCAAGAGCATGTGCAGTACTTTTATTCAAATTTAGATGTTGTGTTTTCTTTTGTGCCTGTGATTGAATTCCTAAATAAATTAGCTAAAGAGCATGATATTAAAATAGTTAGAGGATTCTTTGAGCCAACACTTACATTTGGAACTGCTTATGCACATCGCAATAATTTGACTTGCTTATTATCTCCTGTAGAGAAAAGCTTTTTAGATCACGCAGATGATAGACGCAAAGCACTGAAAGAAAGGTTAGAAAAAGGACTAGAAAAACGTACTTATGCAAATGATTATGCTTACACTGCAATCAAAACACAAGGCAAATTAGCTATAGATGCATTACACGTAGGTAGGCTCTGTATATATAGACCAAAATCTGATCAAGACAATTTGTTCGTAGGTACGAGTGAATGTAGGCATGTGTTTTTGTTTCAGAGTAAATGGACCTTTATGTTAAATGGACAAGATCCAGCAATCCCTGGAATCTATTATATTTGTGGACTGAATGCATATTACCGTCTCCCTAAGGGATGGTATGGGACATGTTATTTGGGAATAGTATTTCCAAAGATATACCAGATTGACGACTTGAAGCAAATACCTAAAACTTCTGAATTACAACATCCTAGACAAAAACGAGAATCAGTGGCGGCTGTCATTGGTGATATTTTTGGAGCCATAATCCCATCAGTGGGGGTTATCTTGAATTCTATGAAAATTCAAAAGTTGTCTACTATTGTGGATAACATGCTGACAAATTTTACAGGAGCTATACTCCTGATGGATACTGAACTTGCTGCAGAAAGAGCTATGACTCTTCAAAATCGGCTTGCTTTAGACATTCTTTTAGCAAAGAGTGGAGGTGTTTGCAAAATGCTTAATGAGCGTCATTGTTGTTCATTTATACCAGATAACAGTAAGAAAATTAGAATCATGCTTTACTAACCTTACCAGAGATAGCACAGATTTAAGGGATTTGAAAGAACCTGGTGTTTGGGAGAAATTTGGGAAAGGAATTGCCCGAGTAGGAAGCTGGTTTACCAACATTTGGAATGGGGTACTTGCAAAAATTATGATGGGTCTATTAATTGTTTTAATTTGTCTATTAGGATTATGGGGGGCATGTAAAATCAATGACAAAGTAAAAAGAAACTGGACTAAAAGAACCAGAAGAAATGAAGAAAGTGAAAGAGAGAAAATGTTCAATGAAATATGGGAAAGCTCACACAAAGGGCAAGATGTTGAAATGCGTATTATGCGCAAGGTGAAAAATTTAACTCAAAGAGAAAGATTGTGTGATGACAAGCGTCATCAGAGGAGGGACTGAGAGAGCGTAGTTTAAACATTACCTATTTTAGATGTGAAATGCCTATATTAACAACGCTAATATTATTCATTGAAACGTATTTTAAACGTGGAGACTTTTTCACATGCATAAACTAATGTCAACTGTAAGGAATAATTGCTTGAATTATGACTAAACGAATATATTAATACCTACGATAATTGCATTTTATTAGAATCCATACGCCTTAAGTTAGCGTGAGCCGAAAACTAGCTGTGTAGCTCTCATATTAAAGCGCATTTTTCTGTTTCTTCAGTGTGCTGACTCGCAAAAGGCCATGACCCAGCATTTGTTCTTTTCTCCGCTTATTGTATCATTGACAGTTATATTCCCATCCGCATGCTAGCTGCTTTAGTATAAAAATGATAAGCTTTGCAACAAATATGGACACTTTCAAGGACATTGAACCACGGAAAAGAGAACTCTTGACCCGAAGAGCGTGCCAGAAAATGAAGTAACCCGGATGTGCCACCTACGAAAAACGTCAATTATGAAGACCAATCAAAGTGTTATGAGCTATCATAAAATGACAAGTGCATTACTTAATGTATAATTTGATAGGTTACAGATAGTGGGGTGTAGTGACTGTCCAATAGAATTTTGGGGGAATGTATTACAAAAAAGGGATAAAAACTCATGACACAAGAGACAGGGATCACTAGGTAGGGAATGATATCGATTGCATCCAGAAACTCTGTCACTCTATTTGGTGATTTGAGACTTAGACAAAAACCATCCTCACCCTTAGTAGTCCTTTTACATTTTCCTCCTTATGAGGGAAGTGCCCCCCTGCCCTTAGATTAGATAGACTGACGGCGATCTAACTGATGTCCTGAAGACGAAGACTGATCCTGTGTGCTGACCTATTTCGAGGAGGGTAATTATACTGTTGCCAATGGAAATTCATTTGTTTGCCTTTTCTTTCTAGGTACCAACTGCTGTGTATTTTTGACTAGAGACCCTAGTTAGATGTTTTCTAAATTGATGTTCTAAATTGTTTTGCACGAAGTCCAACATGCTGATGCTAATTGTGGTTAGATGAGGCATTTCATCTTGACTGACGTGACTAACATGACTGACGTGGTGCTATGCTGAACTAAACATATATGAGGTTTAGGCGTCTAGATTTGTTCATCTTCATATTACTATCTTATGTCTGTGAATCCTTGCATTATTACCATATTGTGATTATGCTCTTTTCCTTCTTGGTTTTGAGATTAATACATTTGCTATTAGATTGTAATCAATAGGGAATAAAATTCACAAAACTTCAGTAAGGTGTGGTTATTCATGACTGAAAGGTCATGGTTGCGCCGAAGGTTTACTAATGTCTAAAGTGAAATATATTGTGGTGATATATGTTGACAATATTATTGATATATTGATCAGTTATCTCGTCTTACGGTGTCTCACCACTGGGTCAAAAGATTCATCGGCCTAAAACGAGTCCCGATGTGTATAAATTAACATAGAAGGACGCGTTAACAGTTCCATTCCCCTACCTGCTTCTCCATTACGACCGTTTTCCCTCTCTACACCCCCAGTTTTCATTTATCCTTTTTACCTTACGGCAGGCAATTGTAAGTGGGCCTATGAGTTAAAACTCATTCTTCAGTAAACAAATTTGAACCTTACATTTGAGATCTTAGTAACATGTAAATCACTAGAAATGGGATGTTCTTGCTTCACTGCTTAATATAAAATCAGTTAATTCCCATATGTGCAATCATAGGACATTCATCTAACCTTAAATAAGCAGTATAATAATTGAAACGTTCTGGAATTTTCTTCATATACATTTTGTGCCATTAAAACTATTATTCCCCCTTTGACTGCACTTTTGAGAGTACATTTGTTTATTATTTCATTAGTTAATTACATTTGACAGGTTTAATTGTAAGGCTAGACTGCAGCTGTTTTTTGTGAAAATCATCTTTGTTAAATCTTACAATGATTTTTCTCAAAGAGATCTATCATTTTCTAATTCGCTGGAAGATTAAATGAAGGATTGGAATCCAATCCACAAAGAAACATAATCCTATACGTTGTGGGGCAAATTGTGGCGCTTCTGTAGTAGTTGGTAGCATAAGACTACGAATGCAGTTTTATTATAGTCACAAGTATCCTAGCAGCAAACAAGGGTTATTTGGTTAAGTTCTAGATTTTAAATAATTGAATAAAAAAAATCTGGGTATTGGCTCCCCTATTTTAGGAAGTTATGCATTGAAGCTAATGAAGGTAGTGAAGTTGTTCTACTGCTCTGTAGGTCTTTTCCTCATTTATATCTGGACCGAGAGTCGAGGAAGGCTGGCACATAGCTATCTACAGGGTGTATAGATATGTTTTCTGGGTCCTTCCTTAAGTCAATCCCACCATTCTGGTAAGACTTGGGCAGCTCAAGGTGTAGAAAGGGTCTAGAACAACATGCATGAACAGCCCATCAGCTATATCCTGATATTGCTCCATTACCCACTACCACATTGTAATTAGTATCCATGCCTCACAGCAGGTCCTTTTTCCAGGATTATGGCTTTTTAGCAGAGAGAGGAAACCCAGGATTGGCAGAGGTGGACACCAACAGACTAAGCATGTAGTATGAGCATAGAAAATGAAATCTCGCAAAAGGCCACAAATCTAAAGTTGTGTGATGGAGAGGAACAGGAAAAGAAGACAAGGAGGTACCAGGCGTAGAGGGAAGATAACACGAGATGATCCCTAATCCCCTCAAAAACATGAGTGCGCAGATTCAATTTAGCTCATCACAAGGCGAGGACAGTCATTCTAGCCCATGATGAAATCTGGAAAAAGAAGGCCAGGTGGCCCGAACTACATTTAGGATTGAGTTGATGTAGATTAATCATTAAAACCATGGGCTCTTCTTTCACCAGTATCCAGAGTCTCGGGAATTACGTGGCAAGGGAGGATCAAATTATGCAGCAGGTTCACTATATTATGCAGTAGGAAAAGGCAAATTATGAGTAGGGCTCTGTATTATTACTTTTTTTTTTTCTAAATTAATCTGTGTTTATTCTTATTATTTTAGGTTTTGTGAAAATATGAAGCTGAAACGAGAATATTTCTGTATTTATTTACTCAAAAAAATTGCATTCTTATTTAAATGTCTGCCAGTTTTCAATTATACTAAAACTATTAGATTATAAATCAATACGCTTAATAAAATATGAAACTTTTAGGATCAATCTTATGCATATATACTGAATTATTATTAAAATGCTTTTTTTTTTAACCTACTTACCTGTTAATCCTCATAGGAGTCATGACTGACAGCAATTAGAACTGTGCAGAAAAGATCATGATTTCGGGTTGTATCCACATTTAAAAATAAATACCGTCAGGAATATAAATGGTTTTCTGTCTGTATTTATATGAAAAATTAGAAAAAACGGAGCCTTAATTATGAGGTGTAATGCCACACATTTTGTGATAGTTTTTGTTTATTATTTTGCTGTATTCTGATATAATCTCTTTATGAGTAAAAGGCTCACCTCATTAATAACAGTTTGACATCCAAGCACATCAATAAGCAACTGAAAGATGACCAGTTAATCTTTGTGAATGGCCTTCGGCTGCATAGCGACACGTGTTACTTCATTTTTAGTAGCTTTTGATTTGTTAGTGCTAGAATAAAATATATTTCTGTTAAAATCTGCAGATTATGCAGCAGATTATGTGGCGAATGCAGCAAATCCATAATTAAGAAGAAAATGCAGCTGCCGCAGAATTGCATAATTCCAGTGGCCCTACCAACAGTGCAGTTTTACCAGAAAGTATTAATTTATGGAACATTATATCTTTGAATGACGTAATTCACCCCTCTTACACTTGAGTTCACTTTCAACATTGTAGCTTTGCTGAGATCTGGACCATTTGATGGTCGTTGTCATCCGTGCGCTCTTTCCCACGCTTTATCGTGGCTGGTTCTGAGTGGTCGAATGTCTCCATTGCTTGTGATAATGTTACTGTCAACTAGACGCAAGCATTTGTTGTGTGCTTTCAAAAGCGCTTATCCAACTGTAGTAAGCACCGTTCATCTTATCTCGCTACTTCCCACTAACATACAAAATTCTTGAAAAGCAAATTAGTTCCTAGTTTTCAGCTTGCCTAGAATCCAAATCACTTTTGCATCCATTTCAGTGAGACTCTAGTGCATCTCACAGTGGAATGTTGGCATTAACCAGCCGTCACTTATATCCCTAGACCTCATGGCAGCATTTGACACAGTGCCCCAAACCATTCTTTTGAGGCACCTAGTAGGTGCAAGTGGAATTGGAGAGTAGGGGCCAGATGTAGCAACCCGTTTGCGAGTCGCAAACGGCGAAAATCGCCGTTTGCGACTCGCAAACATGGGTTTGCTATGCAGAAATGCATTTTGCGAGTCGGATCCGACTCGCAAAATGCATTTCAGACTCGCTAATAGGAAGGGGTGTTCCCTTCCTATTAGCGACTCGCACTGGTATGCAATTCCATTTGCGGCCGCGAAAGCGGCCGCAAATGGACTCGCAGTTACCATCCACTTGAAGTGGATGGTAACCCAGTCGCAAACGGGAAGGGGTCCCTATGGGACCCCTTCCCCTTTGTGACTGGACCAGATATTAATTTTTCAGGGCAGGGAGTGGTCCAAGGGATCACTCCCTGCCCTGAAAAACCGAAACTAAAGGTTTCGGATTTTTTTAAAGTGCAGCTCGTTTTCCCTTAGGGAAAACGGGCTACACTTTAAAAAAAAAAAAACCTGCTTTATTGACAAGCAGGTCGCTAACATGGAGGCCTGCTGACGTCAGCAGGCCTCCATGTTAGCGAGTGCCTATACTCGCAATGGGGCCGCAATTTGCGACCCACCTCATGAATATTCATGAGGTGGGTCATTGCGACCCCATTGCGAGTTGCAGTCGGTGTCTGAGACACCGTACTGCATAGCAATTTGCGAGTTGCAAATTGCGAGTCGCAGGGACTCGCAATTTGCAAGTCGCAAATTGCTTTTTTCGTACATCTGGCCCCTAGGTCCTGACTTTGTTCAAGTCTTTTCTCTCGGGCCGTTGTCAAACAGCCTATCCGCCTCCTTACTGCTGTGATTTCATTCCCCTTACAGTGTGCTCCAAGCCCCACCTTGTTTAATATTTATGTTGCCTCCCTTGGTCATGCTATTATTTTATGTGGTCTCTTTCTCATGACGTATGTGAAGAACGGATTGTCGTCATGTTAGATAACAAACTGAGCCACGCAGAATTTAACTGAGCCACTCTTGTTCTTTGGGGTTAGTAAGGTTGAAGAAAGTCCACTATTTCAAGCTTAAAACTGTTAAAACCGAAGTCATGATTACTTGTCGTCCGTCTAGCTTCTGGACATCTGACCGGTGACCATCAAAATAAGGGTCTGCCCTCTCAAACTCTAGTAAATGTAACTTTTTGTCTATCCAGTTCTGTTCTCAACTCAGATTAATAAGGTTTATGCCAATTGTTTTCTCTCTCAGTATACTAAACAAGATCATCAGTCCTTTGCCTTTTGGCTGTCATAATGTGTCATTGTTCAGTCCCTAATCATGTCTCCTATGAGACCCAGACTCTTACCAACAGATCCAGGACATCCCTTATAATAAGAGTATGCTCTATTGCCGTGTGTCTGTTGCCTTGAGGTTGTTGCTGTTTTGGGAGCCATCATAGGTGTACGCATTTTTTGAAATATAAGGCTCATCGTGGGGAGGCGAGAGAGTCAGTGTATTCCAATACAAAATTGCAAGATGGGTTATTTGAAAGCCACAAAAGTAGCTACTATAAAATGAACGTAGATTAATTGAGGAGAGTTCCATTGAGGGTGCTGACCTCCCTCGGCCATCTTAGATAAATTGTAATTAAAAAAATATATATATTTTAGGAATAGCAATTTCCAAATAGTTGCATCTATTTTTCCAAATTCTCCAGTACAGTAACTGTACAGAAATAGGTTAGTTATGGGCTCCAAAATCCTGTCAGGTGAAAGACACACTTGAAGTAATTTAAACCTGGACTGAAGCCCTGGTATCTATGGTGCAGATCAGACAGGCATTAGTTAGGAAAATGTGCAAAGTATTTAGCAACACTAAAACAGTCAAAAGTCTGAGAATTCTGAAAGAAGAGGAGACTCTTGTTACATTGCTGATTTGGCATTCAAGGGAGAGGTTGGAGTCTTTGAAATGCCAAGGTTTTCACTTTGTTCAATATGTCAGTTGGCAGCCGCATTTTCAGGGGCCATAAGCCTATAGTATTATGATTTTGCCAGGATCAACAGGTGAGTATTTCTGTTCTTGAGAACTATGTTTGATATTGTTCTTTAGCATCCATCGTTCCATAACCAGTAGGTATTTTCTTAGCCCAGAAATGTAACTTCAAAGTGTTTTTCCAATCTTAAATGAATTTAAGTGTTATAAGCGTAATTATAGCATGTGAGATTGCACGAGTATAAAATGTCAGGAAGAGGTGCTATATAGACATTAAAATCTAAGAGAACAAGATGCTGATAGGTCAAGTAGGAGTAGCACAGTAGTCCATTAGTGTGCTTCTTCCAGGACTGAAACAGTTATTCGGGCTATCCGACTATGATTTGTTTTCTTTAATGAATGTTCAGATCTGAGTGAAATTTTGAAAAGGACTAAAAATATACTACCTTTAAGCCTACCTAAATTAATCTCCCTCTAACTTCTCCTTATTGGGTCCCTTTCACTAGCTCTACTCCCCTGGAATCCACTGTCACAGCCTCCCTCACAGATACATGCTTGTTTTCATATCCGACTTAAACACCAAAATCCCTCATCAAGTACATTTGTGGCTCCTTTCTTCTTAAGGTCTCTCTCTCTCACTATGCTCTCATTTTTCTTTCAAACTAAGCCCCTAACACCACTAATTTTTTGTATCTCCTGTGTCTCTCCCCTCAATATTCCCTACCAGAATAAGTAGTTTTGTTCTGTTCACTTTGCTCTGTGGCTTTATGCCTTCTCTCTTTTCCCTCTCTTCCCCCTTGCAGCTCTTTGCTTGTGATATTCTTCCATGTACTGCTTTCTGTCATGTCTGCTCCACCATTAGTCTGATCTTTTGCAATTAGCACTAACTTGTTGACATTCCACAGTCTCTTGTGAATTGCATGTTGTATCTAAAATTGCTTTGTGTTGTATGGGTGTCCGTCACCTAGCCATTTTCTGTGATGAAAAGGAATTCTGGTTTGAGGTCCACTATTATGTCATATACGTGTTTTATGTTTTTGTTTAATGATCTGACATTAATAGGCAGGAGTGATAATTGGTTTCTCTTTTGATCAGTGAGAGTTGAGGCATCTGGGGCCAGATGTAGCAAAAAAACAAATTGCGAGTTGCAATTTGCGAGTCCTTCCGACTCGCAAATTGCAACTTGCAATTTGGTATGCAGAACGGTGTCTCAGACACCGTCTGCGAGTCGCTAAGACCCACCTCATTAATATTAATGAGGTGGGTCGCAAATTGCGGCCCCATAGCGACTATGGGCACTCGCTAACATGGAGGCCTGCTGTAGTCAGCAGACCTCCATGTTCGTGACTGCTTATCAATAAAGCAGTTTTTTTTTTTAAGTGTAGCCCGTTTTCCTTAAAGGAAAACGAGCTGCACTTAAAATAAAAACCGAAACCTTTAGTTTCGGAATTTTTTCAGGGCAGGTAGTGGTCCCTGGGACCACTACCTGCCCTGAAAAAATATTTTGTGGTCCATTCACAAAGGGGAAGGGGTCCCATGGGGACCCCTTCCAATTTGCGAGTGGGTTACGATCCACTTCAAGTGGATGGTAACTGCGACTCCATTTGCGACCGCATACGCGGTCGCAAATGGAATTGCATACCACTGCGAATCGCAAATAGGAAGGGAACACCCCTTCCTATTTGCGATTCGGAAATGCATTTTGCGAGTAGGTCCCGACTCGCAAAATGCATTTCTGCATAGGAAACTCCGGTTTGCGACTCGCAAACGGCAATTTTTGCCGTTTGCGAGTCGCAAACAGTTTCTTACATCTGGCCCCTGGTTAGTTGCATTCTATTGATGACTGGTTTTCTTGTGGGTCAGTAGGTAGCTATCAATATTATGTTTTGGATAGGCTAGGTAAGCTTTTTGCTTCTTTAGCCAGATAGTATGGCAGATGGGAAGGTATTATTTCTTTATTTTATGTGTTTTGCGAAGCAGTACTTCTAGGTAGAGTTGTAGGTCTTGGGGTTAGCTAAAGTGGTACTCAAGAGTTAGGTTTAGGGTTCAAGGTAGATAGGAAGGTGTTTGGTAGATTGGTGTGATAAGGAAATGAAAGTATGATGAGGTCTACATGTTTTGTGATGGATGTTGAAGCTGGGAGCATGCATGAGTGGAGGTTGTGGAAAATGATGAGCAAGATGCTTTTGGGATTTTTATTGAGAGTGTATAAGACAGATGCAGGTAATGAATCATTGGGTAGATGAAGAAGGGTGCAGTGGGAGACTGAGCGTAGTTAGTTAGTGAGTGTGATGGAAGAGAGTGCTATGTTGAACGATTGCCAATAGGCAGGCACCAAAAGGGATTCTGAAAGGGTGCAAAGAGAAGAAATCAATTGAATAGGGGAAGGGACAGAGTGAGAAGCCAATTGGGTATGTGAAGGATTAGTAGCAGGGCAGTAGTAAGGAGGGTCAAGGGAGAAGATGGATCGCACTCCAGAATATGATTGCGTTGCCAAGAGCATTCTTGCTTGCCGGATTTATAGTGCTTCTTTTTAAGTGACATTTTGGCCACAAATTGTCTTTTGAGAATTAGATTTTTAGGTTAGGTGATTTAAGTCCACTTCAGCAGTTAGTTGTCAGTTATCTGTTAAAGGTCAAAGCCTTGTTTTAGGAAAATTTGGTGAAGCTGGTTATGAGGGTTTGGTTTGGGTGGGTGATGAGCACAGCTACCAGATATAGTTATAGTGAGACAGAAGCTCCGCTACTAGACACCTGGTTACAGAAGTGATAGATTTGCGGCCTATCCACCTACAGGATTGGAGCAATCTGTGGTATGTCCCCACCACAACAGATGTAGGTGTATTAAATCTGGAGCAAAGGAGGCTTCTCCACTAGGTGCTGATTCTGGAATGGCAGGTGCTCGATTATGAGACCTGAGTGATTCCTGTCTACATGCTCGTTGTCTGTTGAATATTCCACAGTTTGCTTTATAGAATTTTGAGTGGTTGGTGGACTTATTTTATGTGTTTGGTACACCCCAGTAGCCGGTGTATGGAACATACCCAATAAAAGAATAATATTAAGAACAGTTCACAATGTCCCCGCAACATCAAAGCACAAGGTCTTTCCGGTATTCAACTGAATACAAGGAGCTTGACAGAAAACCAAGGCACCACATGAGTAGTTCCAATGGAATGTTTCCAGATGTGGAATAATCAGTGTAAACCATGAACACCATAGTAGTAAGTCTATGGGTAATTCCCAGGGGGAAAATTAGGAGCTCTGGAAAGGCACTGACCCCATAGCAGTAGTGGTAGCCGTAGTAGTAGGAGTGGTAGTAGGTATATGAGGATCACCCAGAAACGGAATAAGAGGAGCTCAACATGAACTTCTGGAACTCCAGAAAGGCATACACACAGCTGAGATAGTAGTAGTGCAGGATAAGCCCCTGGCACTACAGTAGTTAGATGGCACAAGAATCTAGGCTATCTGTCAGGAAAGTAGTAGGTCTAAGGGCCTACATTCCAGGGGAGTAACATTAACTTATGTGGGGCATAACCCAGAGGATTAAGAATGTCCCAGAGTTTCCCAGGCATCACTTTAGTCAGGTTTGTAGGGCACATCCAGAATCATGAAGGCAGTCGAATTGGTAATTGATTTAGGTTGAACGTCTGGAGAAGAGGCTCAGGAACTGAATGGCCTTGAGTGCACCTAAAACATTGCAAACTGGGGACATATGTGGTTCCACACCACCTTTTGTTAATTAAAAAACCTATTTCAGCAAAACCATTTAATAGTCACACTGTCAAATTTCAAAAGCTCTTCCATCAGATGGACAGTACAGCTCAGATGGAGCAAAAAAGGACCTAGCTAGGGTAGTCACCCAACTAGAGGACTACCCTAATAATGACTCCTAGACTATGTCATACATTTAAGAAATCTCAATAAATATATTTTGTAATAGAAAGTTCTTTTATGGAATGTGTGAAAATTAAGATCTTCCAGACAGGTTGTAGAAAGCATAGTTTATTAAGTTATAGTGATACAAAGAAATGTTCCAGCCATGACAGCTGCTGGCAGGTGACATAAGAGATCCTAACATCACCCAACATTCTCTAAATGGAGTATTACCTTAAGATATTCTGTTATCACATTGACATGATAACAACATTATATCAAGATACTGCACGTCTTGCCCCCAATACAAAACAGTAAACCAATTAATATAATACTATATAACAAAACAGAAAGCCTTAGTAGGAGGAAAAAAGCAGACAAATATACATTAAAAAACATGCAGAAAAAATATGCAGCATAAGTGTACAGTATACAGTGGGTAAGGAAAAGGGGCGGAAGTACTAGAGTTCCCATGCATATCAGGGGTGAGGAACTTCAAACAAAATCTTTTAAATATTTGGGATGAGAAGTAGCCCAAAATGTCTAGGGCTACCTCTTGCCAAGCTCTTATCAGCATCTCCCTTACAGCCATTGCCTGACTCTGGTTGTGCAAACCATGTCACTAGGAACACATTCCAAGCAATCCCTCACAGCTCTCTACTTGACCATCCAAGCCCAGCAACTATAAGTATAACCTGATCTGTTCTTTAGTTTTTGAGATCCCTTGGAGACAGAACTGAATAATTTTATCTCAAACCCTCACAGGGGGAGTCTACTTAGTGCCCCTCCAGAGTAGACCTCCCTTAACTGAGAGTTCATCGCAAACATTCCAGAATTTTTGGACTTCCTCAACAATGTCTTTCTTGTGGTGCCACACGCTCAAATACTGCTTAATAACATCCTGCAACACAATGGGGGTCATTACAACATTGGCGGTAAAAGCCGCTCACCGCCGTGCAGAACACCGCCAACACACCGCCACGGCATTCCGCCACAGCTATTACGACCCACATCTCGAAATCCGACAAAATTCAGACACCCACACAAGTCCACCACACCAAAGGTCAGTGATAAACTGGCGAAAACAAAACCTCCACCGTCACGCCAACAGAAATACGTCCATGCTATCACGACCCACGAATCCACACTTCTACAAAACACCGCCACATTGGACAATTCGAAATACACACACCTGATACACATACACACACCACTCCCACACTCCCAATACAATATAAAACACACTCCCACATCACCCACAAACCCTTACGACAACAAATCACGAATGAAAGCCGGAGAGAGACAGCACCAGCAAGAACACTAGCATCCACAGGCACACAACACCATCACCCACACTACTTCCACGCACAAAACACCACACACCACTACATATCACCACACTTATCACCACATACACCACCCCACACATCACCTACACCACCCCATGGCATGGCAAAGACACCCCAGGTTCTCTGAGGAGGAGCTCAGGGTCATGGTGGAGGAAATCGTACGGGTAGAGCCACAGCTATTTGGAGCACAGGTGCAGCACACCTCCATAGCTAGGAAGATGGAGCTATGGCACAGAATAGTCGACAGGGTCAACGCAGTGGGACAGCACCCAAGAAATCGGGACGACATCAGGAAGAGGTGGAACGACCTACGGGGGAAGGTGCGTTCTGTGGTCTCAAGACACAACATCGCGGTACAGCGGACTGGCGGTGGCCCCCACCTCCTCCCCCACAACTAACAACATGGGAGGAGCAGGTCTTGACTATTCTGCATCCTGAGTGCCTCACAGGAGTCGGTGGAGGAATGGACTCTGGTAAGTCAAATCTTAACTATCATATCCCCCACCCTACCTGCATGCTATCACAGACCCCCACCCTTGCCCCCTCCCCTATTATTCCAATTCCTCACAAATGTACTAATAACACAAACCACCCAGCCCAACACCAAGCCCTGCATGACACAACAAAGCATGGACACCCATCACTAAAGCATGTCCAATGCACATACCCATAACACCCCCCTCAACCATCATCACACAAGCCCACACATAGGAATGCTAGCCCTGGGGTACACGCTCACCCACCCATTGCCCACTATGACACACACAGAAGCAATAATCATGCTTTTATACCCCTGCAGGACCACTACCCAACGCCACCAGACAGGAGGGTCAGACATCTCCACCCCACCCACAGCAGAGGCCCACAGTGATGACAGCAGCTCTGTCCAACTGGATCCAGATGACCAGCCCGGACCATCGTGGGCCTCGGGACAGTCGGTTCCCCACACCCAGTCACAGGCCACCACAGACCTTCCACCCTCTGGTAACACCAGCACAGCACCCACCCAGCGGGCCCATACCTCCGTCCCCAGGACATGTCAATCAGCTGTGTGTCCACCACTACAGGGAACCCAGGATAACCCACCACCCCAACAACAACAGGGACCTGGGGGCAGTGGTAGTGGGCACACGGTCCAGGGGACGGAGGCACAGGAACACAGGGGAACTGGGAGGGCTGCTGTGCGACATGGGGTGGACAGGCCTAGGGAACCCACTCTCCACGAGGCCCTGTCCTCCATCATGGGAGCCTACCACCACTCCCAGGAGACGATGGCAACTGTACTGGCCAAGTTTCAGGAGACCCTGCGGCTGCAGGAGGAACAGTATTTGGGCTTCAGGGAGGAACTCAGAACCATCAGCTCCACCCTGGGCACCATCGTAGGGGTGCTGAAGGAGATACTTGACACCAGGAGGGACACTGTGGCACTGCAAGGGGCCCCTGACACTAGCATGGACGATGAACTGCCCACCACCTCCGCCGGCGCTAGTGGACAAGACGCCCGACACAGGACCACCACATCAGCACCCCACCCCCTGCAGACGGAGAACCACCCCGCAAACGGTCCCTGAGATCCAAGAACAAGACAGAGCACGATGCCAAGACCCCCGCCAAGAAATGAGACCAACCTGATTGTCATCCTACTGTCCCACTTTGTAACCCTGTCCATCTTGGAACTGCCCCAGCTCCACTTCCTATGCCCATATGGGCAATGCACCTGTGAGGCTAATAGACTGGACTCTGCCATGGACATTCCTCCACCATCACCCCTCACCATTTTACAACCCCCTCCAATATTGAGCACTTCAATAAACACCCTTGAACCACAAAACAATCTGGAGTCAGTCTGTGATTTCGCAAATGTGTATTAGCAATGACAGTGACAAAATGCGTTTTCAAATGTAATGTCAACATACCTATGTCACACATCTCAAGTCCATGAGGAATATAAGCAGATGACACACGTTGTAAACCACACCTGTGAAACCGTAAGGGAAATGTACAACTCAGTTACCCTATACTGGGTGAAATCGACAGACAGGATAGAGGTAGAAGTGTGAGAGTACTTGTAGTAGGCAGGAATGTGTTCTCACCTGTGTGTCACTGGAAATATTGCTGGATAACTGAGTCCCTGTTGTCAATGTCTTCTTCCTCTGCTTCCTCCTCATAACTGTCCACAGGCTCCACAGCTGCTATAACACCGTCATCTGGACCATCCTGCTGCAGAAAAGGCACCTGTCGTCGCAAAGCCAAGTTGTGAAGTATACAGCAGGCCACGATGATCTGGCACACCTTCCTTGGTGAGTAGAATAGGGAACCACCTGTCATATGGATGCACCTGAACCTGGCCTTCAGGAGGCCGAAGGTGCGTTCAATCACCCTCCTAGTCTGCCCATGAGCCTCATTCCTCTGCCCTGGTCCTGGGATTCCTCACTGGGGTCAGTAGCCATGACAGGTTGGGGTAACCAGAGTCCCCTAATAGCCACACCCGGTGCCTCTGGAGTTGACCCATCACATAAGGGATGCTGCTATTCCGCAGGATGTAGGCGCCATGCACAGAGCCAGGAAACATAGCATTTACCTGGGAGATGTACTGGTCTGCCAAACATACCATCTGTACATTCATCGAATGATAACTCTTCCGGTTCCTGTACACCTGTTCACTCCTGTGGGGGGGGGGACCAGAGCTACATGGGTCCCATCAATGGCACCTTTGATGCTGGGGATATGTCCAAGGGCATAGAAGTCACCTTTAACTGTAGGCAAATTCTCCACCTGAGGTAAAACGATGTAGATCCGCATGTGTTTCAGCAGGGCAGACAACATTCTGGACAACACGTTGGAAAACATAGGCTGGGACATCCCTGATGCTATGGCCACTGTTGTTTGAAATTACCCACTTGCAAGGAAATGGAGCACTGATAGCATCTGCACTTGAGGGGGGATCCCTGTGGGATGACGGATTGCTGACATCAGGTCTGGCTCCAACTGGGCACACAGTTCCTGGATTGTGGCACGGTCAAACCTGTAGTTGATGATCAAATGTCTTTCCTCCATTGTCGACAGGTCCACCAGCGGTCGGTACACCGGAGGATTCCGCCATCTCCTCATGTCCCAGCGGACGGTGCCTAGGAATGACAACAGCGACCACAGAGTCAAACAACTCAGAGGTATGTACCCACAGTCTACACAGAACACCATTCATACACAAAATGTGGCCTGTATTTGTGTTGCGCGACAAGGCCTAGGTCTGTGTGACGCAGTTGGTAATGACGCCATGTGGGCCCCTGAAATGGCGGCTGCCTGACCTCTAAAGTGGGACAATGGGATGTGAGGTAACTGCGCTGGCGTTGTACACCGTTGTGGTAGGCGGTCGAAGACCGCGGCGCAATGCTGCATTGGTTAACATTGGACCCTATGGGTCCCAGGAGCCAATGACGATGTACACCAGCAGTGATGGTACGCATCGCCGAGGACGTGACCGCCGCGGACGTGACCGCCATTTTCTATCTGTTGAATCACTCGATACCTGATCTTCGACAGGGGAGGACCTACACTGCAAGTGCTGCTGTGACCTTGGTCTGGAAGAGACAATGGCTCGTGCGTCTGGGGAAAGGGCCCCTGCTTTCACTGCAGAGGAGTTGGAGAAGCTCGTGGACGGGGTCCTCCCCCAGTACACGCTACTCTACGGTCCTCCAGACCAACAGGTAAGTACACAGGGAGCACGTTGTATGGGCTATGCCTGTGTGGAGAGGGCTGGTTGTAAGAATGAAGGGGGCACAGTTCTGCGTGCATGAAGGGCTGTGAATGCATGTGCCACATGGTAAGGGTAGGGATGTGGGTCACTCACTTCGACGGTGCAGTTGGTAATTACTTCTCTTCTTCCCCTGTACATGTCATGTAGGTCAGCGCCCACCAGAAGAAGAATATT
This sequence comes from Pleurodeles waltl, assembly GCF_031143425.1. Taxonomy (NCBI): domain Eukaryota; kingdom Metazoa; phylum Chordata; class Amphibia; order Caudata; family Salamandridae; genus Pleurodeles; species Pleurodeles waltl. The sequence continues at coordinate 1,169,878,107 of NC_090447.1, read as the reverse complement.
TGGCGTGCCATCGCCAAGGATGTCCGGACCCTGGGGGTCCACCACAGACGGAGCACCCACTGCCGTAAAAGATGGGAGGACATTCGCCGCTGGAGCAAGAAGACGGCGGAGGCTCAGCTGGGGATGGCCTCCCAACGTGGGAGGGGTGCCCGTCGAACCATGACCCCCCTGATGTTCCGGATCCTGGCGGTGGCCTACCTTGAGTTGGATGGGCACTTGAGGGCATCACAGCAGACACAAGGGGGTGAGTACAACATCATTCAGCGGACTTTGCGTGCAGTGAAGGTGTCTGGGTGGGGGAGGAGGGCTGTGGGTTTCCCTAGGCCAGGGCGAGTTCCGTAGGCTAGGCCCCTCCTTAATGCAGGCCATGTGGCACCCCACCCCACCTCTTTAGAGTGCAAATACATGCCCCTGTGTCATCTATGTGTGCAGATGTCGACCATAGCCATGTAGGACATATCCCAGGAATTGCATCTGTAGAGCCCAACAGCGTGACGTAGTGCAGGGGGCTGCTGTGTCTGTCTTGTCCGCCAACGGTAGTGGTAAGCCATGCACTCAACCTGTCTTTCTTCTGTCGTTGTCCCCCTTTTTGTGGTCTCCCTGTTCTTGTGTGCATCAGCATCATCAGGCGGAGGTACAGTGGCACCGGAGCACGAGGGAGCTGCATCCCACATGGCCATGGAGGGCCACACCACGGACTCGGAATACACCAGTGGGACGGAGGGCAAGGGGAGCTTCACGGCGGGGACAGGATCAGCAACCAGCGACACGGACTCATCCTCCGATAGGAGATCCCTTGTGGGGGTGGCAAAATCTGTGCCCCCCACTTCTACAGGTACAGCCGCCACCCCCCCTACCAGCACCGCCCTCCCAGCAACCCCTCAGCCTTCGTCCCGTGCCCGCTCACCCAGGAGGGTGGGCATCACCTTCGCCCCAGGCACCTCAGCCCCTGTCACCTCTGCTGCCCTCAGTGAGGAGGCCATTGACCTCCTCAGGTCCATCACTGTTGGGCAGTCTACCATTTTGAATGCCATCCAGGGTGTAGAAAGGGAATTGCAACACACAAATGCATTCCTGGAGGGCATTCATTCTGGTCAGGCTGCCCTTCATCGAACCCTGCAAACTCTGGCCTCAGCACTGATGGCAGCCATTGTCCCTGTCTCTAGCCTCCCCCTCCAACTTCCTCCACCCAGACCCAATCCCATGTACGCCAGCCTATCCCAAGTACACCATCAGACCAGCCTGCACACACCTCACCACACAAGGGAAGCTCAGGCAAACATAAGCACCACACATCCCACAGGCACTCACGCCAGCATCACACACATACAGACACACCAACATCCACTGCCTTCACTGTGTCCCCCTCCTCGTCGTCTCCCTCCTCCCTCCCAGTCTCATCTACACTCTCACCTGCATTCACTACCTCTACAGCCACTACGTCCCGCACCAGCGCACCCACCGCCACACCCCGCTCACGTGCACTCACCACCCCCACTCCCATTTACACGTCCCCTGTGTCCTCTCCCAGTGTGTGTGTGACGCCCCCTCCGAAGATACACAAACGCAGGCACACACCCACCCAACAGCCATCCACCTCACGACAGCCTCCAGCGCATGCACCTTCACCCAAAATCACCAAACGTACACCTCCTACAACCACTACCTCTTCCTCCACTCCCAAACCCCCTCCAGCTACCCGTCCCAGTGTTCCTAAGAAACTTTTCCTGGCCAACCTTGACCTCTTTCCCACCCCCCCAACTCATAGGTCCCGTACTAGCACCTCAGCCAAAAAATCGCTGGGACCAGTGGTGCCTGTTACAGGTATGTGGAGTGCACCGGCCACCAGGCCAGCCAGTGTGGCACGGAGCCACAGCACAGCCAGTCCCCCCCCTGCGAAGCACCAGAGGTTGGACAGTGCCTGGCGGTAGAGGGGGAAGACTCCAGCCAGCAAAGCCGCTCACAAGGGTCCCGGGGGTAGTGTCAACTCAGCTGTGACTCCTCCCAAGGTGGGGAAGGGGCAGAAGAAATCTCCAAAGTCTGGGAGGGGCAGCACGGCGGAGAACACTGCCATCATCCCCGCTGCCCAGGAGGCCACCGCCGGAGTCACTGCCCAGGAGGCCAGCCCAATCGTCACTGGCCAGGAGGCCACCGCTGGAGTCACTGCCCAGGAGGCCAGCCCAATCGTCACTGGCCAGGAGGCCACTGCAAGAGTCACTGCCCAGGAGGCCAGCCCAATTGTCACTGCCCAGGAGACCAGCCCCAGAGTCACTGGCCAGGAGGCCACCGCCAGAGTCACTGCCCAGGAGGCCAGACCAATCGTCACTGGCCAGGAGGGCCCGCAAGCCACAGCCCAGCTGACCCATGAAGGACCGCCAGCCACAGGCCTGCTGGGCAATGAAGGACCACCTTGGCAAGCACCGCTGAACAGGCCAGGGACCGATGAACAAGGCAAAGACCGTCATGGAATGCACCGCTGAACAGGGCAAGCACCGCTGAACAGGTCAGAAACTGCCAACTCAAGCACCGCTGAACAAGGCAAAGACCGCCATGGAATGCACCACTGAACAGGGCAAGCACCGCTGAACAGGTCAGAAACTGCCAACTCAAGCACCGCTGAAAAAGGCAAAGACCGCCATGGAAAGCACCGCTGAACAGGTCAAGCACCGCTGAACAGGTCAGAAAATGCCAACTCAAGCACCGCTGAACAAGGCAAAGACCGCCATGGAAAGCACAGCTGAACAGGGCAAGCACCGCCGAACAGGTCAGAAACTGCCAACTCAAGCACTGCTGAACAGGGCAAAGACCGCCATGGATTGCACCTCTGAACAGGTCAGAAACTGCCAACTCAAGCACTGCTGAACAAGGCAAAGACCGCCATGGAAAGCACCGCTGAACAGGGCAAGCACCGCTGAACAGGTCAGAAACTGCCAACTCAAGCACCGCTGAACAAGGCAAAGACCGCCATGGAATGCACCGCTGAACAGGTCAGAAACTGCCAACTCAAGCACTGCTGAACAAGGCAAAGACCGCATTGGAATGCACTGCTGAACAGGTCAGAAACTGCCAACTCAAGCACTGCTGAACAAGGCAAAGACCGCCTTGGAAAGCACCGCTGAACAGGGCAAGCACCGCTGAACAGGTCAGAAACTGCAAACTGAAGCACCGCTGAACAGGGCAAAGACCGCCATGGAAATCACCGCTGAACAGGGCAAGCACCGCTGAACAGGTCAGAAACTGCCAACTCAACCACTGCTGAACAGGGCAAAGACCGCCATGGAATGCACCGCTGAACAGGGCAAGGACCGCTGAACAAGGCAAAGACCGCCATGGAATGCACCGCTGAAGAGGTCAGAAACTGCCAACTCAAGCACTGCTGAACAAGGCAAAGACTGCCATGGAAAGCACCACTGAACAGGGCAAGCACCGCTGAGTAGGTCAGAAACTGCCAACTCCAGCACCGCTGACAAGGCAAAGACCGCCATGGAATGCACCGCTGAACAGGTCAGAAACTGCCAACTCAAGCACTGCTGAACAGGGCAAAGACCGCCATGGAATGCACCGCTGAACTGGGCAAGCACTGTTGAACAGGTCAGAAACTGCCAACTCAAGCACTGCTGAACAGGGCAAAGACCGCCATGGAAAACACTGCTAGCCCATTAGCAGCAGGGGCAGTGACGCAACAGGGACCGTCACGGGGTGAGTGCTGCACTCTGGGCACCAGTCGCCCTCCAGAAACAGTGGAGACATGCATCCACTCCATCTGTCCTGCACAGGATGAAGCACTCTGGGCACCAGTCCCCCTCCAGAACCAGTGGAGACATGCATCCACTCTGTCTGTCCTGCACAGGATGAAGCACTCTGGGCACCAGTCCCCCTCCAGAACCAGTGGAGACATGCATCCACTCCGTCTGTCCTGCACAGGATGAAGCACTCTGGGCACCAGGCCCCCTCCAGAACCAGTGGAGCCTGTAATCCACTTGAGAGACTGTGGCTTTGCACTCCCCAGGATGGTACTGTGGGCAACCCACCCACTGTAGAGACTTGAGAGACTGTGGCTTTGCACTCCCCAGGATGGTACAGTGGGCAAGCCACCCACTGTAGAGACTTGAGAGACTATGGGCCTGATTCTAACTTTGGAGGACGGTGTTAAACCGTCCCAAAAGTGGCGGATATACCACCTACCGTATTACGAGTTCCATAGGATATAATGGACTCGTAATACGGTAGGTGGTATATCCGCCACTTTTGGGACGGTTTAACACCGTCCTCCAAAGTTAGAATCAGGCCCTATGTCTTTGCACTCCCCAGGATACATCAATGGGCATGGAGCCCCCTCGTGGATCTAGCGTGGTGAACTCATCCGGCTGAGGTGCCCCGCCTTCCCTTCCCCTTGAGGTGCCTGTTGTATTTCTATCTGATGCCCCTGCAGTGTTCTCTCCGTTTTGATCAGGTATCTAGTGTGGGCCTCGCCCATGCATTTTGGACCCAGTGGTCCACGGACAATGAATGGTACATTACCTGCACTACTAATCGTGGTGTATATTTTGTTTAATGTGTATATATATATGTATATATTTGGTTACTGTATTTTAATATATTACAATGGTTCAACTCATTTCCTTTTGTCTTTGAATTCTTCCGGGGGGGTTGGGGGTTGTTACTGTAATGTTTGGTTGTGCATTGGTGTGTGTGTTGTTGTGGGTGAGCGTCGGGGTGGGGGTTGTGATGTTGGTTGTGTGTGTCCCTGTGTTTTTCCCTCCCCCTCCCTTATGTTGTAGGTGCAGTACTCACCGTGGTCTTCGCCGACGGCGTTGTTGATCCTCGTATAGGAGCAGGAAGACTATCGCAGGGAGAATATGGAGTTCCGGCTCCATGGCGTCCGGATTCCTCGTGGGGTGTGTAGAGGTGAGCGTTTTTACTTTGAAATGGCTGTTTCCGCCATGTTTTTATCTGCAGTGAACCCGCCCCGGAAAAGGTGTCGGATTGGTAGGTTGTGATTCTGTGAGCGGTACATTGTCCTCCGCCTGTCTGTTGGCGGTGACCGCCGCGCTGTTTGTCTGTACCACTGTGGCGGTCGGAGTGTTAAAGTGGCTGTCTTTGTTGGCGGTTTCCGCCACGGTCATAATTCCAATTTTTTTACGCCGGCCTGTTGGCGGTTTTACCGCCGCTTTAACACCGACCCCCAGGGCTGTAATGACGACCAATATCCTTAGCCAGTGAATCTTTCCAAACATCTTCACTGATAACACCCTCTGTGACCTCAGACACACTAAAATCCTCCAAGACTCCAGGATCCTCCATCATGTTATCTTCCTCTACAGACTGGGTTGGGACTAGACGCGACAAACAGCTGGCTACCTTGTTCTCATTTCCATTAATATAATCAACTCTGAAATCATAATCCTGCAGAGTGACCACCCACTTACAGATGCGCAAGGAAATGGCATCCAAACTCTTCTTGGCGAATTAGTCTCTGAGGGGCTTATGATCAGAACTGACCACAAGTTAACCCCAGAGAAACTTCTTAAGTTTTTTGATAGCTAAGTATATACACAGGTCTCCTTCTCGATAACCGAGTAGTGGTTCTTAGGCCCCAACAATGCCCTCGACAAAATCATGATTGTTTATTCTGTTCCTTCTTTGACTTTCTTTAATACAGCTCCTAGGCCCTTGGCACTGGTGTCAGTGACCAAGATGGACTGCCTCGAACTTTGCAATGAAGGATCGTTACACAGGGCCTTCTTGACATTCTGAAACTGAGCATCACAATGAGCACACCACATAAACTTTACACCGTTCTTTAGTAGCGCCCTCATGGTGTAAGTGCGACTAGCAAACCCAGGCACACATTTGTTGTAAAATTCAGCCATGCCTAAGAATGTCAGCAGGTCGTTCATGTTTTTTGAAGTAGGAAGGTCATCAATAGTCCTCACTAATTGTTTCTTGGGTTTGACTTTTTCTTTGGTAAGTTTGTGACCTAAATATTCAATTTCTGAGAGGTTAAACTTGCACTTGATTGCTCTTAAGGCCAAGGCCCTCTCCTTAAATCTTGCCAGGACTTGTCTGACCCTGTCATCATGCTCTTTCTGAGTGGAACCAAATACCAGCACGTCATCTTGGTAAACTTTAACATCACTCACTCCACTCAAAACATCTTCCATGACTCTCTAAAATGCAGAGGCAACAGAGTTCAATTCAAACGGTAACCTTCTAACACCGAATGGAGTAATGAAGGAGGTTAGATTCATGGAGCAATCATCTAACATAATCTGATGATATGCTGTCCTGAGGTCCAAGATCAAAAAGACCACAGCACATCAAGTAAAGTTAACATCTCTGCAATATTGGGGAATAGCTACTATGTTTCTGTTAAGGCCTCTTAAATCTACGCAGAGCCTTATCTCTCCGGAGCACTTGTGTGCAAGTAGTACTGGTGCTATCCACTCAGTTGCTTCTGTTTCAACAATGCTGCCTTCACTCTTTCACTTGTTGAGCTCAGATAGCATAGAACCATGCAAAGCCAGTGGTACTCCATGTAATTTACAGGACACAGATGTTGCCCCTTCCTAGAGCACAATTTTGTGGGTGTAGTTACTCAGGCAACCCAATCTGTCAGCAAACACCCCCTCATGCCTTCACTATCTTTTCCCACAGAGCTAACTTCTGTATTAGACTTCACATCCAACTACCCCTTTGTTCTGTTTCACACAGGAAGGTAATTCCTTCAAAATAATGTTGGGTTCACAACTCTGATACAACATGTTGCTCATATCAACCTGGTGAATCCAACTTATTATACTGTCCTCTTTACATGACACACTTTGCCTGCAGTGAATTTACTTTTGTTCTCCAGATCACCCCAAAAGTAACCCATCAACTTTATAGGTTGACCACCATATGCTAATGTCAGGTTTAAAGAGTTTAACTTTCCACCAGTAGTTTTCTCAAGTAAATGTATTTCTGAACTAGTGAATTGTTTGCGCACGAGTCAAACAGCATCTGAACAGGTTGCCTATTTACTAGTACTGTATCTTTAGGGTCTTTGTTTTTAAGGAGATTGATTTGAAGGACAACCTCACAACAGTGTAATTAATTATACTCATAGTCACATTTGTCAATCAAATCTACGTCCTGCACATGTTTGGCTTCCTGAAGTATCCTACTTTTTTTGCAAACTGACCCACTTTGCCCCGGTTGCGACATTTAACTGTGAAAGCAGGACACAACTTTGTATTATCTAGGTGCCCACTACCCCCAAGTGAAAGCATTTTACATTGGTCTTTTTCTTGTTATCATTAGTCGTTTTTTGTTATCATTGGACCTAGAACTGATTGTCTCCCTAATAGATGTTTCAGCAATACTTTGTACTTTCTCTGAATGATCAGTGATGTTATACTTTTTTAATACCTCAAGACAGGCAAGAGAATGTTCAATATGCCTGGCAACCATCAGCCTTTCATCTAATTTCAGATTGTCTTTCTGCCACAGCTCATCTTTTATTTTCTCAATTTTGCAACAAAGCATGAACTGGTTGCTTATCCATTCTTCCAACATACCTTCAAATTTACAAGCAGCACCCAACCTACATAAATCTATGACATAGGACCCCACAGATGCATGCACCCTTTGCATGTGCCTACCAAAATGGTAGCATTTTAAAATAGTGCTCTCTTTCAGGAGGTAGAGCTTATCAAGTTTTGCCAAGCATACTTCAGATTTATTAAGATTGTCTGAATCTTCGTCACATAGGTCAGGCAAATGTTCAAAGTCCTTCTGACCGTAAACAATGCAACAACAATGATGTCTTTCTTTCAGCACTTAATCAAACCTCACACCTACGTGTGTAGTGCAGGAAGACTTTTTTCCCACTTGGCCCACCTAACAGGTGGTTTTCCCAGGGTAGAAGAAACAGAAAGGTGGATCTGTAACATTTTGCATATTGAAAGGGGTGTTGTGATATTTTAACCAACAGGTATATCCAGTAGAACACTGGTGTGTGAGTTCCACACCCAAGTTTACAGACTATTCAGTACATTGTTTTTGTGTAATGCTGTCTTCTAGAAGAGTACAAAAACAGCAGCAGCTTTAAACAGTTTTACCTGTCTACAAAATGTGAGTCCCCAACAATCCTGAAAGAAAAATGTAAGCATAGAGCAACATTACAGTTCAAGATAAATTGTTTTTCAGGGTGACAAAGCAAATAATAATTGCATGTATAAAAAATGAAATTAGAGATATGTTAATCCACAAGGTGAGCAAAGTATAACCCAAGTGCACACATTAAAATGGGTTTACACCGTGAGCACGCACATAAATATTAAGGCCCTCATTGCAACCCTGGCGGTCAGTGATAAAGCGGCGGTAATACCGCCAACAGGCCGGCGGTAACAAAAATGGAATTATGACCACGGCAGAAACTGCTCAGACAGACAGCCACTATAACGCATGGACCGCCACTGCGGTATCAAAAAGCACTACAGCGGTAACTGCCAACAGCCAGGTGGGAGACAATGTACCGCCCACACTATTACGACAGGCCTATCCACCACCTTTTCTAGGGCGGTACCAATGACATTTAAAAACATGGCAGAAACAGAAGTCAAAGAACTCACCTCTGGAGACTCGGGTAACAACCACGATGCCATGGAGCCCGAGCTGCACATATTTCTGATGCTTGTCGACCATTTCCTGCATTATGAACACCAACGTCGGCGAAGACGACCACGGTGAGTACTGTCACCTAGCACACAAGGGGGGGATAGAGTCACACACACACACACAATACCTCCACCCCAACACCATACACACAATCAGATACACAAACATTACATATCCACCCCGTACACCTCAGGAATAATGCAAGGACAAATTGATTGGTAGAAAGTGAGTGTAATGTGATAAAATAACATGAATAAGTGCATCAAAATACAAACGAATATACATATTTACAAATGTGGGGACATGGCCCAGTCCTCAATGTCCGTGGGCCACAGGGCAACATCACATAGGCCAAGGCCCCACCTCACTCCTGCAACAACACGGAGAGAACACTGCAGGAGCATCAGGTCGAAAATACACAGACACCTTAGGTGGACGGGGAATGGGGGGACACCTCAGCCGGAAGATGGTACAACACCACTGGTCCTGGAGGGGGCTACACACCCTGTGTGATGTCCTGGGGAGTGCAAGGCCACAGTCTCTCTAGTGGGTGGTTTGCCCACTGCTTGGTTATGGGAAGTGCAATGCCACAGTCTGTCTAGTGGGTGGTTTGCCCACTGCTTGGTCCTGGGGAGTGCAAGGCCACAGTCTCTCTAGTGGGTGGCTTCTCCACTGGTTCTGGAGGGGGGCCTTGTGCCCAGTGTGCTTCATCCTGGGAAGGATGGGATGAATGGATGGCTTCTTCCACTGGTTCTGGAGGGGGCCTTGTGTCCAGTGTGCTTCATCCTGGGAAGGAAGGGGTGAGTGGATGGCATCTCCACTGGTTCTGGAGGGGGCCTTGTGCCCAGTGTGCTTCATCCTGGGAAAGATGGGGTGAGTGGATGGCACCTCCACTGGTTCTGGAGGGGACATTGTGCCTTGTGATGCAGATCTTGGGGAGTGCAAGGTCACAGTCTCTCACCTGGGTGTCAGACCCACAGGAGTTGCAGGGGCCAGGACGCACAACAGCCCATGGAGGCAGGTCTACACAGTGCCCGCTGGCGGTGATGGCTGTTCAGTGGTGGCAGTGGAGGGCTGGTGTTGGTGCTAGGAGTGGTGGGGGGAGGCTCCAGCCCATCCAGTGCACCCTTGGACGGCTGCCCACTGGGGCTGCTGTTGCTGGCTAGGGTGGGGGGAGGCTCCAGCCCATCTCTTGCAGCCTCGGACGGCTGCCCACTGAGGCTGCTGCTGATGGCATTGGTGTTGTTGGCGGTGCTGGCAGTGGTGGAGGGAGGCTCCAGCCCATCCCCTGCAGCCTTGGACGGCTGCCCACTAGGTCTGCTGCTGTTGGCAGTGGTGCTGGTGGCGGTGCTGGCAGTGGTGGGGGGGAGGCTCCAGCCCATCTCCTGTAGCCTCGGTCGGCTGCCCACTGGGGCTGCTGCTGCTGGCAGTGGTGCTGGTGGCGGTGCTGGCAGTGGTGGGGGGAGGCTCCAGCCCATCCCCTGCAGCCTCAGACAGCTGGCCAATGGGGCTGCTGCTGCTGGCAGGGGTGCTGGTGGCAGTGCTGCCAGTGGTGGGGGGGAGGCTCCAGCCCTTCCCCTGCAGCCTCAGACAGCTGGCCAATGGGGCTGCTGCTGCTGCTGCTGGCAGGGGTGCTGGTGGCAGTGCTGCCAGTGGTGGGGGGGAGGCTCCAGCCCTTCCCTTGCGGCCTCGGAGGGCTGAACTACCATGGTTGGTGGTGGGGGCTCCGAATAAGTCCCAGCACCAGGCCTCCTGTCCTTCCTGCCTGCTGGTGCAGGCCCCTTGCCCTTCCTGTCAGCAGCCGGGGATTGCCCCTTGCCCTTCCCTCCTGCAGGTGGTGGTGCCTCCTTGCCCTTCCTAAACGCTGCTGGTGGTGCCTCCTTGCCCTTCCCTGTCGCAGCTGGTGGTGCCTCCTTTCCCTTCCCTGTCGCAGCTGGTGGTGCCTCCTTGCCCTTCCTTGATGCACCTAGTGCAGGCACCCTGTCAGTGTCTCTGCCTGGTGCCCCGGATCCTCTCCCACCTGGAGTAGCTGTCCACAGTACTGTGGCCGTGGACTGGGCGGCTGAGGTGCTTGCCTGGTTTCTGACCACCCTGGCCCTACGGGGGGGGAGTGGTAGGGAAGAGGTCAACGGTGGAGAGGGCTTCTTAGGGACATTGGGGTGGGAAAAGGGTGAAGGTTTGGGAGTGGAGGAAGTGGCTGTAGGAGGTGTCTGTCTGCTGTGTTTGGGTGCAGGTGTATGGGCTGGATGCTGTTGTGAGGTGGATGGCTGTTGGGTGTCTGTGTGCTTGTGTTTGTGTACTTTGGGAGGAGTGGGCACAGACACAGTGGGAGAGGACACAGGGGACATGTGCATGGATGTGGGGTGTTGAGAGCCAGTGAGGGGCGTGTAGTGATAAGCGTGATGGTGGTAGTGGATGAGGATGTAGTGCATGCAGATGTGAGTGTAGACGCTACTGGGAGGGAGGTGGACGAGGAGGAGGAGGGGGACACAGTGGAAGTAGTGGATGTTGGTATGTCTGCATCTGGATAGTGTTTGTGTGAGTGCCTGTGGGATGATGTGTGGTGCTTGTGTTTGCCTGAACCACTCCTGTGTGTTGGCCTGGGTGCATGCTGGTCTGTCTGTGTGGGATAGGTTGGGGTTGAGGGGAATGGGATTTTGCAGAGGAAGCTGGTGGGGGAGGCTAGAAACAGGGACAATGGCTGCCATCAGAGAGGAGGCCAGAGCCTGGATTGATCTCTCTTGGGCCGCCAACCCAGAGTGAATGCCCTCCAGGAATGCATTTGTTTGTTGCAAATGGGCTTCCAGCCCCTGGATGGCATTCACAGTGGTTGACTGCCCAACAGGGATAGATCGCAGGAGGTCAATAGCCTCCTCACTCAGGGCAGCAGGGCTAACAGGGCAGGGCCTCGGGTGCCTTAGGCGAAGGAGTTGCCCACACTCCTGGGTGAGTGGGCACGGGAAACACACTGAGGGGCTGCTGGGAGGGCAGTGCTGGTACAGGGGGTGGAGGCTGTACCTATAGTTGGGGTGGGCACAGAGGTGTCTACCACCATCAGGGAGCTTCCATCAGAGGAGGTATCACTGTCAGAACTGTCCCATCCAGTCTCTGCCGTGGTACTCCCCTCACCCTCCATCCCACTGGTGCCCTCACCATCGGTGGATTCAGCCTCCTGGGCCCTGTGGAATGCAGCTCTCCCAGTCGCCAGTGCCTCTGCTCCTCTGCCAGATGATGCTAATGCACATAAGGACAGGGTGACAAAACAAAAAGGGGGGAGAGACAAAGGATACCATTGGTCAATAGCGGCAACAACACCACTATTGGCGTACACAACACAACAGAGGGAACAGCCCTAGGCACAAGGCAATGCACTACCAGCCACAATGCTAGTCACCAGCCCATGGACAGGGATACCTAATGCCAATTTCAGCATACCTGAGACCCACAGACGCCTGCCCAGTAGTGGATGCCTACTAGCTTGGTTGGAGGAGGTTTACATCAGACCCTGCCCAACATGGGCCCTACCCTGCAATGTCCGGCCTGGCCTAGGGGCACCCACAGGCCACATCCCCCACCCGGGTGCCACCCACCACTTGCAAGTAGTATATTGGGGCACTGTACTCACCCCCTTGTGACTGCTGTGATGCCCCCAAACGCCCTTCCAGCTCCGGATAGGCCACCACCAGTATGCAGGCCAGCAGGGGGGTCACGGTTCGACGGGCACCCATTCCTCGTTTGGAGGCTATCCCTAGCTGGGCCTCCGCAGTCTTCGGTGCCCAGCATCTCAGGCCCTCCCACCGTTTCCAAAAGTGGGTGCTCCGCCTGCCGTAGACCCCCAGGGTCCACATGTCCTTGGGATGGCATGCAATATACCCTTTTTTTGATGGGCGTTGGCCTGCAGAGAAATACACATAAGAAAAGGTATCAGTCAGACCGTTCTGTCAGTTACACTCATGGCCAACCATAGCACTCACATCCCCTTATGCACAGACATTGCCCACCATACATGCAGCACGCTACCCAGGGCCCTTCCACCAACCCCCCCTACACGAGGCCCTCACACATAGCACTCCATGCATTCATGCCCCATGCATCGTGCTCACAGTGTACTTACTTGTTGGTCTGGAGGCCCATACAGCATTTGGTACTGGGGTCGGACCCCATCCACCAGTCTCTCCAACTCCACAGTGGTAAAGGCAGGGGCCCTTTCCCCAGTTACACGAGCCATGGTAGGTTCCAGACACAGGCCACAGCAGCACTTGCAGTGTAGGTCCTCTCCTGTTGAAGGTCAGGTAGCAAGTGAGTGAACAGATAGAAAATGGCAGTCACGTCCGGAGCAGTGCGTACCGTCACCGCCGGCGTACATCACCATTGGCCACTGTAACCCAGAGGGCCCAATGGTATCCAATGAGGAGTTGCACGGCGGTTCTCGACCGCCTTCCGCAACGGCGCACAATGTCAGCAGAATTACCTAATTTCCACATGTCCCTCCATACAGGACAGGCGGACGCCATTTCAGGGGGGGTGGGCCATGGCACCTAACTGAGTCACAGTACACATAGGCACCATTTGGGCCTATCCACAATGCAGTGTAGTGTTTGGAAATATGGAATACTGACCAGCTGCTCACCGTTTGCCCCCTAGATTGCAACCGCTGCGGATGAACAGGAGATGGAGACACAGGCCCCTGGTGGACTTGGCAACAATGGAGGACAGTCACATTATCCTCACCTATAGACTGGACAGGGCCACAGTCACAGAGCTGTGTGCTCAATTGGAACCTGACCTGATATCTGCTATCCGTCGGCCCACCAGGATCCCCCCTCTTGTGCAAATCCTATCAGTGCTCCATTTCCTGGCAACTGGCTCCTTCCAAGTGACAGTGGGCTTGGCAGCAGGAATGTCTCAGCCAATGTTCTCAATGGTGTTGACCAGAGTGTTGTCTGCCCTGATTAAACACATGCGCAGCTACATCATTTTCCCCCAGGTGGAGGATTTGGCCAATGTGAAAGCTGATTTCTATGCAATGGGACATATCCCCAACATTATTGGGGCAATAGATGGTACACATATTTCATTTGTCCCGCACCGAGAAATGAACAGGTGTTCAGAAATCGAAAGGGCAGACCAGTACATCTCCCAAGTCAATGCAATGTATCCTGGGTTGGTGCATGATGCCTTTATCCTGAGGAATAGCAGCATCCCATATGTGATGGCTCAACTCCAGAGGCACTGGGTGTGGCTGATAGGTGAGCCCTGGTTCCCACTCAGTAGGTGTTGGTGTATGGGTATGGTGTGGGCCCTAAGAGTTAGTTGTCCCTCGATATTTGCAGGTGACTCTGGTTACCTCAACCTCTCATGGCTACTGACCCCTGTGAGGAATCCCAGGACAAGGGCAGAGGAACGTTACAATGAGGCACATGGGTGAACAAGAAGAATAATAGAAAGGACATTCGGCCTCCTGAAGGCCAGGTTTCGTTGCCTCCCTCTAACAGGTGGATCCCTGTACTACTCACCCAAGAAGGTGTGCCAGATCATCGTGGCATGCTGTATGTTGCACAACCTTGCCTTACGTTGCCAGGTGCCTTTTCTGCAGGAGGATGAGGCTGGAAATGGGCGTGTGGCAGCAGTGGACCCTGTGGACAGTGAAGATGAGGAGGCAGAGGATGAGGATAAGGACAACAGAAGTGCAATAATACGACAATACCTCCAATGACACACAGGTAGGACACTGTAAATTCACTTTACATTGACAGTTTTGTGTTTGACATTGCCACTGGCAGTCTGATTTCCCCACTTCTATAGCCACTTACTGGGCCTTTTGGCATCTCTATTTTCAGATATTTGTGCCTCACTATCGCTCCTGGTGTGTTGGCTGCAGCCAACTACAGGTCATTCCTATGAATACATTACTGTACAGTTGTATTGCAGTGTTTAAAGCTTGTTAAATGAATACATAGTTCAATCATTTGATAGACTCCATACTTGTATTTATTCAGATGGTGTTTATTTAAGTGCTAATAGGTAGAGGGGAATGTGCAATGGGCTAGGGTGATGGTGGATGAATGTCCAGGATAGAGTCCAGTCTATGTAGTTCACAGGTGCATTGTTCAAGGGGGCATACGAAGTGGAGCAATGGCAGTTCAAGGTGGACAGGGTGACCAAGTGGGACACAAGGGTGACAATCAGGAGAGTCTTATTTCCTGAGAGGGGTCTTAGCAATAGTCTCTGGCTTCTGCCTGGATTGCAGGGACCGTTTGCGGGGTGGTTCTCCTTCTGCAGGGGGTGGGGTGCTGGTGGCCTATTGTTCCTGTGGCAGGGCCTCCTGTCCACTAGCGGCAGCGGAGGTGGAAGGCTGTTCATCAGTTTGGCTAGTGTCAGGGGCCCGCTGGTGTGCTACTGCCTCCCTCATGGTGTTGGCCATGCCTGCCAGCACCCCTGCAATGGTGACAAGGGTGGTATTGATGTCCTTCAGGTCCTCCATGATCAATCAATCAATCAATCAATCATTCAATCAATCATTCATTTGTAGATCGTGCAACTCACCCGCGAGGGTCTCAAGGCGCTGAGGGGGGGGGGCGGGGGAGATGCTACTGCTCGCACAGCCCCGTCTTGAGGCGTTTCCTGAAGGACAGCAGTTCCTGGGTCTGTCGTAGGTGGACGGGGAGGGAGTTCCAGGACTTGGCGGCAAGGTGGGAGAACGATCTGCTGCCGGCTGTAGTACAGTGGATATGAGGAATGGTGGAGAGGGTGAGGTTAGCAGAGCGGAGTTGACGGTTGGGAGTGTAGAAGGTGAGTCGTTCGTTGAGGTAGGCAGGGACGGCGTTGTGGAGTGCTTTGTGGGCATGGGTGAGGAGCTTGAAGGTGATCCTCCTATTGACAGGGAGTCAGTGTAGGTCTCTCAGGTGGGCTGAGATGTGGTTGCGGCATGGGATGTCAAGGATGAGGCGTGCTTAGGCGTTGTGTAAACGTTGCAGTCGTTTCTGGAGCTTGGCCGTGGTTCCACCGTAGAGAGCGTTACCGTAGTCCAGTCTGCTGCTGACTAGGGCCTGGAGATCCACCTGAAGATCTTGAGGAGTATGCGGAGGGTGTTGAAGCAGGAAGATGAGACGGCATTGACTTGCTGGGTCATGGTGAGTGATGAGTCCAGGATGAATCCTAGGTTACGTGCATGGTTGGTGGGCGTCGGTGCGGTTCCTAGAGTGGCCAGCCACCAGGAGTCATCCCAGGTGGAGGGGTTTGAGCAGAGGATGAGGATCTCCGTTTTGTCTGAGTTCAGTTTCAGACGGCTGCCCTCCATCCAGTTGGCGATGGCCTTTAGTACGTTGTGGAAGTTGATTTTGGCGGCGGTGTCCTTGGTGAGTGAGCTGGGTGTCATCAGCATAGGAGACGATGTTGAGGTTGTGTGATCAGACGATGTTAGCGAGCAGTGCCATGTAGATGTTGAAAAGGGTTGGGCTGAGGGAGGATTCTTGGTGAACGCCGCAGATGGTCTAGATGGTCTAGTGGCTTCAGATAGGAAGGGAGGGAGGCATACTCTGATGAAATCCCATCCAGGGCTTTGTAGCGGATCCCTGCGTCGTGGAGGCGTGTGTGAAGGGTGTGGTGGTAGACGGTGTCGAAGGCAGCTGAGAGGTCTAGGAGGATGAGGGCCGCAGTTTTGCCTCTGTCTAGCATGGTCCTAATGTCGTCGGTGGGGGCGATGAGGGCGGTCTTGGTGCTGTGGTTGCTATGGAAACTGGATTGAGATGTGTCCAGCGTGTTGTTGTCTTCAAGGAAGCGGGTCAGTTGACCGTTGAAGATCTTCTCGATGACCTTCACTGGGAAGGGGAGGAGAGCCGGTAGTTCTTGAGATCTCTTGGGTCTGCTTTGGGTTTCTTTAGCAGGGCGTTGACTTCGGCGTGCTTCCAGCTTTCTGGGAAGGTGGCAGTCTCGAAGGAGCTGTTGACGATCATTCGGAGTTGGGGGGCAATAATGGAGATTGCTTTGTTGAAGACGTGGTGAGGGCAGGGGTCGGAGGGTGAGCTGGAGTGGATGGTGCTCATGGTTTTGATGGTATCCTTGTTGTTGATGTGGGTCCAGGAGAGCAGGAGGTTGGTGTGGCTTGGGCCCGGTGAGTCGGGGTTTGTGGAGACAGTGGCTGTTGTGGGGGTCGGGGTGCTGAAGTTGTCGTGGATGTGATCTTGCAGTGAATGAAGGTGGAGAGGGAGTCGCAGAGGTCTTGCGAAGGTGGGGTGTTGTTGGAGCAGGACCTGGGGTTGGCGAGTTCCTTAACGATGTTGAAGAATTCTTTGCTGTCATGTGCGTTGTTGTCGATGCGTTCCTTGTAGGAGGATCTCTTGGTGGTCCAGATGAGCTGGTGGTGCTTGTGGATCGCATTCTTGAGGGCAGTGGGGTTGATCTGTTTGTTCGTAGCACCACTTCTTCTCGAGTTTTCGGCACTCACGTTTGGAGGCCTGAAGGTCGGCGGTGAACCAGATGGCCTTAGTGCTGTTGTGGTTGTTGGAGGGTATCTTGCTCGGGGTGAGGCTGTTGGTGCAGTCGTCTATCCATTGTCTGAGGTTGCAGGCGGCTGTGTTGGTGTCAGCGGTGATGCGTGGCGGGGCTCAGGCGAGGGTGGAGATCAGTTGGTCTTCAGTGACCTTGTTCCAGCTGCGGCAGGGTATCTGTGGTGGGTGGTGGTGTGTGGTGGGTTTCTTGAAGGTGAAGTGGACGCAGTGGTGGCAATGGTGGTCAGTCCAGTGGAGTTTGGTGGTGTGGCTGAAGGTGACGTGGCTGCTGGCGGAGAAGACGGGGTCAAGAGTGTGGCCGGGGGAGTGGGTGGGTGTCGTGACGAGTTGTTTAAGACCGAGATTGGCGAGCAGGGCGGTGGAGCTGCTGTTGTTGGCGTTCACGAGGTGAAAGTTCAGGTCGCCTAAGAGGATGTAGTCTGTAGAAGCAAGGGTGTGAGCGCTGATTACGTCGTCGATTGAGTCACTGAACTGCAGCTGGGAGCCAGGGGGTCTGTAGACGAGTGTTCCTCTGAGGGTGGTGTTGGCCTTGATGTGAATCTGGAAATGTAAGTGTTTGGCGGCATTGAGGTCGTCTTCGGTGTTGGTCGAGATTCTGGTGGTGTTCTTGTGAACTATGGCGATCCCTCCTCCCAGTCTGTTGGTGCAGTCTCTGCAGGTGATGTTATAGCCGTCCAGGATGGCTATGGCGATGTCGGGTTCCGAGGAGGGGTTCATCCAGGTTTCGGTTAGGAAGGCGACATCCGGGGAGGATGTGATGAGTAGGTCCCAAAGTTCGAGGGCGTGCTTGTGGACGGAGCGCGTGTTGAGGAGGATGCAACTGAGGTGGTTGTGTTTGGTTCTGGCAGGATGGTCGGTGGCTCTGGGGCTGGTGAAGCTGCAGTTCTGGCCCCGTGGGTGAGCTTCGGGGTGGCTTGGAAGCAGGTGGCTGAACGGCCCGTGTTGAGGGCGTGGAGGGCGTTGGCACAGTAGCAGCGTCGGGTGGTGTGGGATTGTGGGGGTCAGGGAGTCTGGTGCTGGGCGCAGTCCAGGCGCAGACAGGCTTGCCTCCTGGGAGGCGGGAGGGAAGAGCAGCTTGGAGGTAGGAGCGGTGGGCAAATGGGGGGATGAGGGGGGGTGGGGCCATAGGGGCCACAGCAGCGGGAGAGGGCAACAGAGCGCAAAGGCAGAGGAAAGGTGAAAAATGGCTAGAAAGAGGAGAAAACTGATAAGAGGATGAAAAAAGGCTTTAAAAATGAAAAGCCAGAAAAAAGAGACAAAGAGCAATGGAAAATACAAAAGAAAAAGACAGTTACAGGACAGACACACAATACTTACGGCAACCACTAGACACCAGGGATGAGGCGCAGGTGGGAGCCAGGGGGTGGTGGAGGGCCTCGAACTCACAGCAGCAGCGAGTGTTGCGTGAAGGGCACGGGCGCAGTCGGGTGGAGCTGCGCAGCGTGGGGAGCTTCTTCTTACCAAAACAAGGTCTAGGGTCACCAGGTATTGTGCCTCCTGCAGCCGCTGGGTCTCCCGCAACCTTTCCAGTATCTGGCCCATCGTCTCCTGGGAATGGTGGTATGCTCACAGGATGTTGGTGAATGCCTCCTGGAGAGTTGGTTCCATGGGCCTGTCCTCCCCCTATCGCACAGCAGTCCTCCCAGCTTCCCTGTTGTCCTGTGCCACCTCTGTCCCCTGAACCGTGTGCCCACTGCCACTGACCCCAGACCCCTGACCGTCCTGTGTTTGTGGTGTGCCCTGGGGTCCCTATAGTGGTGGACACACTGCTTATTGATGTGTCCTGGGGACAGAGGTATGGGCCCGCTACCCTGTGCTGGTGTTTCCTGAGGGGGGAGACTCTGTGGTGGTATGGAACTGTGCCTGGGTTACCGATTGTCCAGAGATCCCTGATGGGCCAGGTTGGTCATCCAGATCCAGGGGGCCAGAGCTGCTGTCATCACTGTGGGCCTTTTCTGGGGGTGGACTGCATGTTGCTGGCACCTCCTCTCTGGTGACGTTGGGTGGGGGACCTGTGTGGATGTAAATGCAGTGTTATTGTTTCTGTGTGTGTCATTTTGTGCATGGGGGTGTTGCCCTCTATGGTTGTTACTGCCCTGGCAGCTTTGCCTTGTGTGAGTAGTTATTTTGTGGGCTAGGTGATTCTCTCTAGTGGGCATTCTTTAGTGATGGGTGTCCATGCAGGTCTGTGATGGGGGTCCGTGCATTGGTGTTACATGCAGGGCTTGGTATTGGGAGGGGTGGGTTGTGATGGTGGGGTGTGTGTGAGGTGGTGGAGTGATAGGAGTGAGGGTAAGGGTGAGGTTTTGTGATGGCATGCAGGTAGGGTGGGTGATAGGAATAGAGTTTTGACTTACCAGAGTCCAGTCCTCCTCCTGCTCCTTCCAGACCCTCAGGATGCATGATTGCCAAGACTTGCTCTTCCCATGTTGTTAGTTGTGGGGGAGGAGATGGGGGTCCACTGCCAGTCCTCTGTTCAGCTATTTGGTGTCTTGCTGCTGTGGTACGCACCTTTCCCCATAGGTCGTTCCACCTCTTCCTGATGTCATCCCTTCTTCTGGTGTGTTGTCCAACGGCGTCGACCCTGTCCACGATTCTCTGCCATAGCTCCATCTTCCTAGCAATGGATGTCTGCTGCACCTGTGATCCGAATAGCTGTGGCTCTACCTGGATGTTTTCCTCCACCAGGACCCTTAGCTCCTCCTCTGAGAACCTGGGGTGTTGTTGTGGTGCCATGGGTGTAGTGTGAGTGTTGTGGGTGAGGGTGTGTGGGATGATGGGTTGGGGTGCGTGATGTAAGGTGCGTGGATGGTGTATAGGTGATGGTGGTGTGTGACTGTGGTCTTGCCTGTGGTCTTGCTATCTCTCTTGTGGCAATTGTTTGTATTCGTAAAGGGTTGTGGGTAATGTGAGTGTGTGTTTTATAGTGGTGTGTGGGTGTAGTATGTGTATGTGTGTCAGGTGTGTTTTATTCAAATTGTCCAATGTGGTATTGTTTTGTTAGGTTGTGTGTATTTTGTGCACGGCGGTATGTACTGCCAATGGTTTAGCGCCATTGAATGTCCGCCGCGGTGATTTGTGGGTCATAATGCTGTGGGCGTAGTTTTGCTACCGCGAGTTTATCACTTACCTTTGGGCTGGCGGACTTTTGTGTGTGGCTGTCTAGTGACGGATTGCTATGTGTGTGTTATAAATGGGTGTCGTTAATCTGCTACAGTGGCGGTATGTGGGCGGCAGTCAGCATGGTGATAAGCAGTACTTACCGCCAATGTCATACTGAGGGCCTAAGTGTCCAGGAGTGTCTGGCTCATAACTCCAACTGCAGATGAGTGCAACCAGTTGTGCACATCACCAATACAATGACTATTTCCAGGCCAAGACAGGGAATTGAATTCCAGTCATGTAAAAAAAAAAAAATTCCCCACAGTACAGTGACCACGCATTCTCCGTCATTCCAGTACGTTTATACCTGATGAGTTTGGTGCAGACGAGACCTTGTTAAACGCTTTCGTAAAGGCTGTACTTTATTGTTGCTCATTATCCGTGGCAACAATGACACGGGAAGCATAGAAATGCTGCACAGATCAGGCTCTTCCTGATTTGTCACTATCCAAGGCAAAAATGATACGTGTCAGGTCAACTAAGTAAGTTGCGGCATTCCCTTTTGTTTTTTTCCCCACTTGGTTCCACTTAGCAAACTGTAGTCTAATGTGTCCCCTTGATTGTATCACATAGACACTGGAGATACTCCATGGTCTGACGTTTTGTAGCCCTGCGGTTAAGAATCAGCAGTGCAAGGCTAAGCAGGAGGATTCAGCGGAGGCGTTCGAACTAGAGTGCAAGAGCGATTACACAACTGCCGCAAAAACAAGTAAGTAAATATATATATATATATATATATATTTATATATATATATATATATATATATATAATTTGTGGAATTTTAAGCAAGTTAAAAAAGCCAACAACCAAAGTACCTCAAGTCATAGGGCTGCCCAGGTGTTGATACATTTCTCATACAGGTTTCACGGTTCTCTCCTGAAGACACCAGGTAAGGTTCTGAAGTGCCATCAGTAAGCTGTCTCAAGATTGTTGCCAATGTGAAAATGAAAGTCTTCCAGGTGAGGCATCCAAAGAGCAGTTTTTTTATATATATTGATACAAAGAAACATCCCAGCCACAACAGCTGCTGGCAGGTAACTGACATAAGAGACTCTAACATCACCCAACATTCTCTAAATGGAGTAGTACCTTAAGATTCTATATCCTGTTATCACATTGACATGGTAACATCATTATAACAAGATACCACAGAATGCCAAACAAGAAGTTAAAGAATATATGTTACCATTTTTGTTTTTTAGGTCTTCCATACAGACCGCTTTAGCTGTCTGTGGTCAAAGGATAATTCTCTTGTTGGCTTTCATCCCTACTACTCTGGTTGTACCTTCTGTGGAGCATTGCTACTTTACACTGTTAGTAAAAACAATATGATATACTAAAATAAAGTTTATTTTATAGTTGATGAAACCTTTTACAATAAATCAAAATTCATAAACAATTAAAGAGCATAGTTAAATGTATCAAAACGTTTAAGTATATTTACTGACAAGACTACTAATTATGGCCATGTAAACAGCAATCATGATTGTGAAATGCAATTTTCCCCGAGAGGAAGAGAAGGTGTGGCCCTGCCCGGCCAGCCAGATATCGGCGAGGGATGTCACGATCGTTGTCTCACAAAGGACCAGAATACCTTAACCAAAGACTCCACTTCTAAACGCCCACCAGGCACTTCCACTCCGCCGCCCTCACACTTGCCACTGTCCCACGCATCCGGAAGGCCACAGAAGGAGGAAGGTCCTTCTCCCGCCTCACCACCAAGTCCTCGAACTCCCTCCTGATCCACCTCAGAAGATCTCCCATGCTTTACCAATTCAGAAAGGACCTCAAAACTTGGCTCTTTACCTGATCTCCTCTAAACTTCACTTACCGCTTCCTCCCCCCGTGCCTTGAGACCCTAACGGGTGATTAGCTGTGTTCTACAAGCATTAATTGATTGATTGATTGATAGTATGACTTTGGCAGAGCACCGGGCCAGGGAGCACAGCACAGTACTGGTCCTGGTGATGACTACCACAAGGGACTGCAGCAGTCATATTTATATAGGGCGGTGGGGCAAGGTACAGCCCACCCCCATAATTAGGCAAGCAGCATAGGAGGTGTGTTACTTTCAAGGCCACAGTGGCAGGTGTTGCAAACTGCCACAGCAACAGAGTATGTGATTGTAGGAGAAGGGACCATTGTAGACTACGAGGAAGACAGCCTGGAGGAGGGTGAAATGATTGAGGATGAGGGACAGGAGGAGGAGGAAGAAGCCTGGTGGGGACGTGATGGCCAGGGTTGGGGGGGAGGGGCTACTTATGTTTTTTCAGTTCCTATGTTGCAGGATCGACAGGTGGTGGAGGCATCCAGGCAGGAACGCATACAGAATGCTAGGCTGAAATCAGAAGGCGCAGAGGAGGGCTCCAGTACGGGCACAGACCAGGATGCCTGTTAAGGCTAGTGTGGAAGTGCATGAAATAGCAGTTATGGTATAAATCGGGGTGGATGCGACAGAGTGGAATGACTGTAAGATGAGATTGCAGGGTGGGAAGTATGTGACGGACATGGGGGTAGGCATTGGTGCAATAGGACGACGAGTTTTGCACAAGAATGGCAGTAGACCCAGCCATCCAATGGGGGGAGGTCGCTGCTGGTTTGTGGCACCACACGATGGGCTGGTTAAGTTCGGAAAGACTGTCTTCATGGACAGTGGGCTGCCCATTGTATATCAGCCCTTTCAAGGATTCTCCACTCAGGGAGGGGTGGGGAGCACATCAAAAGGTCAGGTGGGGCAAGGAGGGGCTTGATGGGACTTTTATGAAGGGTTCTGTATGAGGGAGTACTGCAAGTTTCAGCATGAATTTTCCAAGTGTGCAGGTAGACATGCCATGGTGCAGTGCTATGGGGCAGGGGAATAGTCATCCACAGGGGCGGGTAACTGGCCTCAGTCACAGGGGCCAGCAATGCATCAGCAGGGGAAACAATCCTCAGGCTTCAGGGGAGGTCACAGGGGACAAGGGACTGCGGGAAAAAGCACTTACGCCCATTAAATTTGACAGATTGAGAGCTTGGTTGTCTCATTATGACGGGACAGAGGACAGCAGAATTCTGGAAGACAGTTGCATTTGGGGTTTTTACTTGTGTTATGAAGGGTCCAGAACAAGGAGGTGGGCCAATAATTTGAAGTCAGTAGTGCTTGTGAAAGAGGCGGTACGTGAAAAATTAATGAAAGAGGTAAGGGAGGGTAGGATGGCGGCCCCATTTGATGATTGGCCCATGGAAGACTTAATAGTCTTCCCAACAGGGGTTGTAACTGAAAAGGAGAAGGGTAAATTCCACCTGATTCAACATCTCTCTTGGTCTGAAGGGCAATCTGTCAATGACTATATTGCAGAGGAGCTATCTTCAGTCAGGTATTCATCAGTGAATATAGTTTTGGCCATGGTGGAGGGCATGGGAAAGGATGCCTTGATGACAAAAAGCGCCATTAAGTCTGCTTTTCGTCTCTTGCCAGTGCACCCAGAGGACTTTAAGTTGCTAGGTATCCAATTTGACAGTCAGTGGTATGTTGATAAGACGCTTCCGATGGGCTGTTCTATATCTTGCGATTTGAGCGTTTTAGCACGTTCTTGCAGTGGGCCTTTACATCGGTGACAGTCTGGATTACTTTTTTGGTGGGAAAGACAGGGACAAACAAATGCAAAGATATGTTGGCTACTTTCCTAGAGATTATGGGGGAACTGGGAGTCCCGTTAGCACCAGAGAAGATGGTCGGACACAGCACAGTGCTGTCCTTCCCGGGCATTGAGATTGACTTGGGGACCATGGAAGCCCGTTTACTACTGAAGACAAAACTGACAATGCAGTTGCTACTGGACTCCATGTTGAAGAAGGACAAAGTGACCGTAAAGGAAGTCCAGGTTCTGCTAGGCCACATATCAATTTTGCGTGTAGGGTCGTCAGAGCAGATAGGACACTTTGGTAGGAGGCTAGGTTTGGCATTGTCGGGCAAGTCTTTACCACACCATCACATACGACTGTCAGTGGGGACTAAGGAGGATTTGAGAATGTGGGGAGTCTTTTTGGAGGCTTTCAAGGGAGTATCCCTCTTGACCCAAACAGAGTTAAACTAGGACACACAAGTGTACTCGGATGCGGCTCGGTGGACTGGATTTGGGCTCTACTGGCAAGGTCAATGGTGTGCAGAGGAATGGCCCAGAATATGGAAGTGCGTGGAGGGAGTATAGCTTTCTTGGAATTTTTCCCTCTGGTAGTGGCATTGTGGGGGGATCGGTTATCACATAAGAGAGTGTTATTCCACATTGACAATATGGCAGTGGTACAAGTAGTCAACAGACAATCTGCCAGGGATCCGCAGGTCTTGAAGTTGATCAGGATTTTTGCATGGCGATGCTTCAAACACGACATCACATTAAGGGCACGACACATAGCAGGTGTGGACAATGACATTGCAGATGCTTTGCCTTGTTCACAGTGGGAGAGGTTCCATGGGTTGGACACGGATACAGAGAAGGTCAGGAATGGGATGCCACCCGAGCTGTGGACAGCCGGAGACAGAGGATGCTACAACTGGTCGTAGACTCATTGGCCCTGGTCCACAAGCCAAGCATACAGACATGCTTGGCAGGAGTTCTTGGAGAGCGGGCCCAGTGGACGGGGGGTGCAGGACTGGACATAGGATGTGGTACAATTTATCTTAACATTGATTGAAAAAGGGCAGTCTTGGGTGACAGTTGCTGGTAAACTAGCAGGTATTTCATTTAAGGCCAAACTACTTTGGGAAATGCCCCATCAGCTGGTGAGCTCAGAGCATGCATATTAGAAGGATGGTCTCAGGAATGGGGTTACCATTGACCTGGGAACTATTTTGTTCCACCTTAAAGAGTTGGCCTTCAACTTGCCATGGAGAGGATGATTTTATTTTCCACATTGATGGCGTGGATGTTTTTTGGTGTCTTTGGGGTGTCTGAATTGTTGGACAATAAAAAGAACAAGGGAGTGGTGTGGGAGGAGGTGTCTTGGGGTAATGGGGGTGTGACGGGTACTTAAAGATGGATCAGAGGGGAAGGTCAAGGAGGTTTTCTTGAGCTCCTACCCGGCAGAAGCATTTTGCCCCGTGAGATGGGCCTGCCAGCTAGAGCACAAAGGGCAGCAGCAATGGGTGAAGTTTTGTTGCATCTGTCTGGCCCCCCGGTAATGGCATATCAGCTGTTAGCCGTCTTACAGAAGGTGCTGACGAGTATTGGGTTGGGGGCAGCATGTTCTGGCACATATTCATTTAGGATTGGGATAGTGATAGAGGAAGCGCGGAGGGGGTGGGGGAGTGAAAGCATTAGGAGGTTAGGAAAGTGGACATCAGACTGCTTCCAACGTTACGTATGGGGGAAGAGTGTCAGTAAGAAGGAAAGGCTTACAGTTGTCATTGTGGTTTTTCAGGTGCTGTGCCACACCCGAATTAGTCGGCCCTATCAATTGGAATCGTGGGTCATGCGTTTGTAAATAGGCAGAAAGACCAGTGAAAGGGAGTAATCATGGTGCCAATTTAGGATTTAATCTAGCATTGCTGAACGTGTGATGGCAGGGGAAGGGGGCATGAGTTGGAGGGAACTCCTGCAGTGTTTAAACAGACTGAAGATTTGGGGGCAGTGTCCAGATTTGTTGCTTATACACTTCAGCGAGAATGATTTAGTGGTTGAGAAGGGAGTGGCACTCATGCGGAGCATGAAGGACGACCTCTTAGAGATTCAGAAAAAGGGGTCAGGGACCCATGTGATTTGGACAGAGTTTATTCTGTGCAGAGAGTGGAGGGAGGCGGTCAAACCGGCAGCCATAGATAAGACAAGGTGGAAGTTAAACAAGGAGATGTGGACTTTTTGTAGGAGGAACAGTGTAGGCAGAAGAGAGCAAAGAGATTTCACATATAAAGCAGTAGAATTCTTTAGGGAGCATAAAGTACATTTATTGTTTTTTGGTATGGATCTGTACCTCTTGCACATTCAGGATGTGGTGTCTCAAATGTTGTGCATACATTACCAGGTTCCAAAATGGGTGATGGAGGACAAAAGTTCCTTAAGCCCCCAGGCAAAGTGACAGAGGAGGGGAGTGGGGCACAGAAAAAGGGGAAGCAAAGCTTAATTTTTTCTGGGTGGCGGTTTCACAGAGAAGTTGGCATGGGTTAGCCAAGTTTATGGTTGTTGGCAGCGGTGATCACATGGAAAGGGAATGGGTAGGCAGGACCACGCCTGGGGGAAGCACCCAGTTTAAGGTTCAATAATAAGTTAAACTAGTTACAGGTTTAATAGTTACAGTTAAACAGGATGGGAGGATGAAAGCCTCAAAGGAGGAAGTTTAACCCAAAATAGGGGGTACGGCTTTGTAGCTTAAGTTGCGGGGGAAGGGACATTTGTGGGGTAAAAGGAGAGTTAGCTAATCAGGTGTATAGTGAGGTTTTTAGTTTTGTAAGGCTTGAGGCCAGGAAAACTGATGTGATGTGCACCTGTTACGATAAAGTGGCCTTTTTCACACAACAAGGTGTCAGTGGTCTGTGCTGATCCACTATTCCCAAGCTGAACACTATCACCTCTCACAATGCGTGCTATAGTGTCCTTAGTATTCTGAATCTCCAGGGCTCTAAAAATTGGGCATAGCCAGTATTGTGTCTCCATTAGGTATGCCAAAAAAATGCAAAGTATACTAGGCAAGGATTCAAGATGAACAAGTTTTTTTATCCCTTGTTTACAAATTGTAACCCGTGGCTATAGAATTCCAGGACTGGTATGCACTGAAAGAGATCCATCAGACCTTTTATTTTGTGGAACACTGGGTACAACGGTGGTGCTAATTCATTAAATGAGCCCATAAAGTATTCATTTTTCTTCAGTTTGTCATCAAGAAAATATAAATGCTTTATTTCAGCTGTCAAATTACATTTGTATTCAACTTCCAAAGACCAAGTAATAGTTAAGCCAAATGTATGCAATATATATGTAATGTTTGAGCGTACCATACATTGGAATCTTAAATTATTTCATTCCAAATCAAGCCCTTTAAGAAAGCAACCGGGGATTACTTCAAATCTTCTACAGGCAAAATGACAATCTCATCGGATTCAATTCTAATCTGAATAGTAATTCAGGGCTTTTCGATAAATTAATAATGAATGCAGCTACTTGGTAAAGAATCCAGTCAAGAATTTAGAGCTCCTCAAAATGCAGATACGAGGGAATAATTTGCACTTTAATTACCCTGGTTCCTGGCTCTATAGTTGTGACTGGTAAGTGCCCAAAAAGCAACACATTACAAAGTTTAGTGAGAATAGTTTGCATCTTAGTTTGCAGAATAGAGTGTTGTGACCAAGCCTCCAACTCAAAGACCATGGTAACCCTCTAGATATTCATAAGACAGAACTAACTCAAGCCTTCTTGCCTCTAAGTACCTTGTACATTTTGATTTGAGAATTCTGCAAAAGATCTTTATTTGTGTCTTTGATGTATTGAGGATCGGCTCTTTCTGGCAACTATATTTTTTAGAGCATTTAGTGAATGCTGTAACCCCTCAGCAGTAAAGTCCATTATTAGCATATCACCTGCATACTGTATTAGGAAAATGCTGTGCTGGCTAATTTGGGCACAACAGATCATTTTTGCATTAGGAGGAGCCCGAGTCTTCTGTGTGGATCCTAAAAGGAAGAGGTGCTAGTACAACTCATTGTCTTAACCCCGTGCTATTGGTGATCCTTCTTGCTGTGTGGGCACCATCTCCAATTTTTACCATGACACAGATTTCGTTATGAAGTCATTGTATAGCCCTCCTCAGAGATTAAGGAATGTTTTGCTTTGCTAGCATAGCCCAGAGAATTCCCTTGTTTTGTTTTATGGGTGCATTGGAATAGTCCAAAAGGTATCCAAACAACAGTCCCACTTTTATCTTTTTTGGTTGTCTTGGCCATCATCGACAATGCACACACATTGCCCAGTGGTTCAGATGTGGCTATGGTGTTGTAATTTACCCATTTCTGCAGCTTCTCTAAAAGCAGCCTCACAAAGATGTTCTTTTCTACATCTACCAATTCTATTGTTCTATAGCTTGCTTGATCAGTTTGGGCAACCTTTTAACACAAAGGGTAACTGAACCTTACCAAGGGTCAGGGATGTCACAAGGATAAACTGTGGATATAAACCAGGGCATCAATAAGAATTCCCCAAAACGTGGATTGAAATTTAAAGCATACATTGGTAGACCTTTACAAATTTGACATTGTTGATTTTCATACCACTAGAACTTTCACCCACCAGAGGGGAGTACATCATGTTTTGTTGCTCTCTTCCTCATCTGCTTGTTCCCCTACCACCTCTCACACTCTTTTTTTGCTTTAACCAACCCCATTTATTCATTAATCTCCTGTTGCGCTACATTTAAAAAAATATATATATATTTCCATATTTGTTTCCCCCCAAAGCTTGTCCGTTGCTCCTCCAACCCCTCTTGCCCCGCCCCTCTTTTTTAAATTTAATAATGTTATTCGAGGCCTGGCAGCTGTACAGTGCTGGGTGGCTTGCTTCTCTGTTTGGCCGTTTTGGAACTGTAAAGCAAAAAATATCAAATATAGTGTGCAGAAGCATCAATGCAAAGAAACATTGGCAAAGCCAATAGGTCGGCACTCACATTTTGAAGGTGAGACCTATTGGCTTTGCCAATAATTGTTGAAATAAATAAGTTAATCAAGTAAAAAAAAAATGTTCTGGAATTACAGCAACAAGTTGGAGGGTCAGTATGCTCTGTTGAATGGGAATGCTGTTTTCTTAGACTCTTGAGGGCAATGTATAAAGCTTGTGAGACCTCATCCAGGGGAAGCAGCCTGAACCACGACTCCCGAACAATGAAGTCCTGGACAACGAAAGCGGAACAACGCTTTTGTTAACCACGACTTCCTTTTTCGGAGCCTTAACGATGCATGTGCTGAACCACGCACTTGCGTAGTTAAGGCACAGAAGAAGGGAGTCGGCTGAGGAGAAGGACGTGATCAGGTAAGTGGGGCTGTTTCAGGTGTGGGGTCGGGTATTTTTAGTTTTAGGGGGTTGGGGTTTGGGTGATTTAGGTTTAGGGGAGGATGAGTCGGGCATTTTTTGTTTCAGGGCGGGGTGGGGGAGTCAGGGTATTTTTAGTTTTTGGGGATGGGGGTTCGGGGTAAATTAGGTTTAGGGGTGAGGGGTCGGGGTATTTTTAGTTTTAGGAACGGGGGTCCAGAGTATTTTACTTTTTGGAGGTGGGGGTTGGGGTAGTTTAGGTTTTAGGGGCAGGGTGGGGGGTTGGGGTGGTTTGAGGTTTTGGGGGTCGCGGTGGGCGGTCGCAGTAATTTTAGGGGCGGGGTGGGAGGTTGGGGTGGATTTAGGGGTGGGGTGGAGGGTCAGGGTAATTTTAGTGGCGGGTGGGGGATCAGGGTAATTTGTGGGGCGGGGTTAGAGTGTTGGGGTGTTTGGGGGTTTTAGGGGTGGGATGGGGGTTGGGTTAGTTTAGGTTTTAGAGACGGGGTGGCGGGGTGGGGGTTGGGTTGTTTTTAGGTTTTAGAGGGGGTGGGGGTAGGGGTGGTTTGAGGTTTTGGGGGTCACAGTGGGCGGTCACAGTAATTTTAGGGGCGGGGTGGGAGGTTGGGGGGGATTTAGGTGTGGGGTGGAGGGTCAGGGTAATTTTAGGGGTGGGGTGGGGGGTCAGGGTAATTTTTGGGGCGGGGTTAAAGTGTTGGGGTGTTTGGGGGTTTTAGGGGTGGGATGGGGGTTGGGTTAGTTTAGATTTTAGGGACGGGTGGCGGGGTGGGGGTTGGGGTGTTTTTAGGTTTTAGGGGCGGGTTTGGGGTTGGTGTGGTTTTAGGGACAGGGTGGGGAGTCATGGTAATTTAGGGGCAGGGTGGGGGGGTTGGGGTGATTTTAAGTTTTAGGGGCGGGTGGGGTTTGCTGTAATTTTAGGGGCGAGTGGGGTTTTGGGGTAGTTTTAGGGGGATGGGTGGTTTTAGGGGTGGGGCTGGGAGGTCGCAGTAATTTTTAGGGGTGGGGTGGAGGGCCAGGGGGGGTCGCATGCTGGAACCATGCATGCCGTTCACTAAATGCCTGTCCCAGGAATGCCTTTACAATGAAAAACCGTTGTTAAGGCATTTGCAGTAAAGGCATTAGTGGTAACAACACGGTCGTTGTTCCGACCGCGTTGTTCAGGCATGCATCGACATACATTCCTCATCCAGTATCTGCGGCCGGCCGTTACCAAGTCTGTCTGCCACGGAGTTAGCAGATATGGCTTTCACCCCTTCTGCAGAAGGACTCCTGCTGACATAAGTCACCAGAGACATCGCCCCTGTCCTTGCCGGCTCCCCTCGACAGCAGCCAATAACACTGTGCCGTTGCTCACACCATTGGCCACATGCCCAATGTACTTTAGGTACTGCAGGGAATAAATGGTATGGTGCTCACCAGTTAGTGAGCTGTCAGTTGGGATTTCCAGAATGAGACCATTAGAGTCAGAAGGCAGGCCAGAACTGTCTTTAGTAGTATGCCCCGACCCCTGTTGTAATATGCCCACAATGGCATCATCTTTAAGGGAGGTTTTTTTTTCCAGCTGTTTAAGATAAGTCATAGAGGCTTCCTTATCTGCCTTGTTCTCCTTGGTACTATCCGAACAGCCGCTTCTCCCCCTGCAGTCTCTTACCATCACAGTCATTCCGGTGTGAAGTTGCATTGCATACTCTCCTTGAAGAAGCTCCTCCTGGCTTGGTATTGGAGGCCCCTGTAGAGTGTCCTGCAACACAGGTGCCTCACAACAGTAGCATCTTGTAGGGCCAAAAAGCAACCACTAGAGCGCTAACCTCCTTCAACCAGCAGCCAAGCAGGCGGAAGAGCCCAAACTGCCCATGCCACACAATCCACTCCTACTCCTCCTGGTGAGCTGGCCCAAAGTCTGAAGGATCATCTAGAGGGCCCATATGTCTCCTCTCTGTGCTGGTGAGACAGCCTCCCACTGAGAGGCTACTCTACAGACTGTCACTCTTATCCAACAGGTAAGTGGTTGATCTGATTCCAGCACCTCCATCTCACTTTCTGCTATCAGTGTAATCAGCTCTGTGAACACGCCTTCTGATGGCCAACGCCTCGCTTTAAGGGCTAGGAGGCAGTTCTTCACAGGCCTTTGCAGGCGATGGTCTCACTGTCCAACCCTTGCTCGACACCTGACCCCTGGAAGCTAGATCCTTCCAGGTCCTCCTGACCGCTCCTTGCCTCCACAGCAACAGTAGACTTGAGACTCTTGACAGCCCAACCCCCAACACAGATACAATCAGCTCTGTAAGGATGGTAGGCAGCTCGGAAGACCCCGCCATCTTGCCATGTCACTCAAGAGGCTCTTTAAGCCTTCTTTTCACTCTCTGACGCAGGTAGTCAATTGGAGGTGGATTAGGAATATGAGAATGGAGAAGTGAGAATCAAGGCCCACCCAGGGTGGGACTGCTGTTGTCTGTCACTACTCCTACTACCCCACCTCCTCAAGAAGCACTGCTTAAGAGAGATGCAGCTGGAGATATGGTGGAATCGGGTGAGTCTGCTGTCTATCCACAAGCGCATGTGGAGGAGTTGTTGACACGTGCATTTCAGGATGGGACTCTCGATCCAGCTTGTCAGGGGAGGAGGAAGATGAACTACTATGGGACCGTGAAGGAGTTGTGCTTACTTTGACTAGTGAGTATCATAATAAATTAACTGAAACAGTGCTTAAATCCCCTAAAGTGGTGGGGGGGTTACAAAGGGCATGGAAGGTATGGGGGGGGCAAGCACATGGGTTGACAGAGTTCAGTGAATCAACCTCTATAAATCAGTCTAAGCCTTCTCTTTAAGAGATCTCTAAGATTACACAGACTCTCAGGGATGAGAATCACAAGAACAATCTATTGATGAAAACCGCACACCTCAAAACACAAGTTGTGCTACATAAGTTGGCAAGGAATATGGACATATTACAGAGTAGGATCACAGGAGTCGAAATGGAACAAAGAAATTTTGCGGAGCAGACTCAAAGTAATCAATTCCTGATGGAACTCCTGGGATCCAATTTTGTGCAGCTTATATCCAGAGTTGAGGATATGGAGAATCACCTCCATAGGAATAAGTTTATTGTCCTGGGGATACCAGAAAGGAAAGAATGGTGAGGACACCAGGTTGTTTGTGGTCACTCTGTTCCAAGCTGCATTCCATCATTTGGCTGACTGGAATCTAGATAGTGCTATTGAGCGGGCACACAGAGTCCCATTTCGTAAACCTGGTAGAGTCTTAGGGGCCCAATTTCTCCAGGCTATCTTTATATATGGTGGCAATTTTATTTTATGCCAACGTGTTTATCAAGCTGTTCATCCGAGATCACAAGTTAGCACCATGGGCTTTGACTTCTTTGTGAAGAAACTGTGGTTCAGAGATGGCGGTTATGCAGACTAATTCCAGGTCTTCTGGAGCAACCATGTTTCTGCTTGATTCTACTACACTGAAGATTTGTTATAAAGGCAAAAACAACTTTTGTAATGATGTTACTCCAGTTAAGGGCTTGATTGATCAGTAGTCAAAGTCCACCCCTAAAGGGAGTGATAGTTTGATGGGTCAAGAACCAGCACAAGGGAAAGAATGTCCTCGTAATCTGAGAATGGTCAATATTTCTCCACACTCATGGGTGGAAACATTGTTTCTCTCTTCCTCTCTTTGCCTATTCAGTTTTTTTATTCTGGCTTTGTGATTCCGTGCATTAGTCTACCTCGTTGTTCTCTTTTTCTTTCCTTGTCTTATTTTCTCAGGGTTTGGTGTAGGCCGGGTGGCCTGGTGGGGGATCCCACCATATTGGCAGCTGATGCTACAGGACAGTTTTATGCAAGATTTGGTTCATACTGTAATCAGTGTGGACAGTATTTTGGTGGGTGGGAATAGGTGGGGTTAGTACAGGTCAGAGGGGTTTTGGGTGGGGTGTTCTGAGGGGGAATGGAGCAAACAGTTTTTTCAGCATCACGGTATGGTATTGGTTCAATGGGTTTGGGGGAGTGGGTGAAGGGAAATAAAGAAAGGGTCCAAACATTCAAGAGAATAGCATGCTGTGCTGTGAGGTTTCTTGGTGTCAGAACTCTTGGCTTTGTGCAATTTGTCAATGACCACTGATAAGGTTAAGGCGGGTACCCAAGATATCGGTATGGTAAGTGTAGGAAGCTTGCCTGGTTTGTGATGGGTACCTGAGATACTTACACCTTATACCAGGCCCAAGTATCCCATATCAGTGTAGTGTAGGCAGTGTCTCAAAGCCAGGCTCTCTAGAGGTAGCTGTGGATGAGCAGTCAAGGCTTACCTAGGGACATGCAAAGCTCATGCAATACCACTGTAGTCACACAGCACTTACACACATGAAAAAACACACAATGTTAAGAGTCTTTATTACAGTAACACAATACCAAAACACTAACTAGGCAACCCTCCAATAGGAGGTAAGTAAACACACTAAATATGTACACTAGTTATCAGAAATAGGCATAGTAAGTGATAGAAAACAGTGCAAATGCAAAAAAAAAAACAATAGTGACCCTAGGGGGAGCCCAAACTGTATACAAAAAAATGGAATGCGAATGTAGGACCCCCACCTAGGTAAGTGGAATGTGTAGAGGGGATCTGGGGGTACTAGGAAACCTCAAAAGTAAGTACCACAGTTCCCCCAGCGACCAGGAAGAAAAGAGTAAGTTATCTGAATGTTCCCCAAATCACCCAGATGGCAGAAAAAGAAGAAAGTGCAACACCCAGACAAGACTGCAACAACCCAGTAGTGGGATCCTGAAGAGGAAGACCTGAGGAAGAAGGGGACCAAGTCTAGAAGTCACAGAAGAGTCCAGGAGGAGTAGGAGCTATTACCCATGCAGCCGTGGATGCAGGAGTTGGTTGACTGTAGGACGCAGATGGTCAGGAATGCAGCCCTGGAGCTGGTGAAGAGTTCCAGGAGGATGCAGTCGACGTCCCATGCCAGATGGATGATTGCAGTCTGTAAGTGGCGTGGAAGAGCCACCTACAGGCCTTGGCAAAGGCAGAAGTTGCAGTGAAGCAAAAGTGGAGCTGCTGGGAACCACCAAGGTCCAGGAGGATTCGAGGTCCTATGGGGACCCTCGGCAAGGCTGAGAGTCCGGAGAAGAAGAGGCAGCCCCCACAGGAGACTCACTGGACGAGGAACCAGGAGTCACAGAGGAGCCAACGCAGCACTACAGGAGAAGGGTCCCACACCACAGGAGTAGCTCGCAGAGGACTGGGGGCTGGGGCTACATGGAGCCTGAAGATCCCTTGGCAGAGATGCAAACAAGCCTTGGCAGCTGCAAGAGACGCGGTGCACAGGATGTTGTAATGCCTGGGAAGGCAAGGGCTTATCTCCACCAAAGTTGGACAGCTGGCAGAGAGGACCAGGAGGACTACTCCGTACCACCACACATGATGCAGGATCCATGCAGCTCAGGATTAGAGGAGATCCACACAGCCGATTGTCATTGCAGTTGGTGCCTGTGGATGCATGAGAGTGACTCCTTCACTCCAAGGGAGATTCCTTCTTCCTTCTTGTGCAGACCCTCAGAGGATATACAGCAAGGGAAATGTTGCAGAAGCTGGAAGAAGCCGTGGAAACAATGTTGCAAGAAGAGTTTTCATTGTGGATGCAGATTGTCAGTTCCTGGAGGGTCCAGTTGCGGTTCCATTGGTTAGAAGTCGAAGTAAAGGTTGCAGAGGAGTCCTGCTGGAATCTTGCAAGCTGAATCTGAGAAACCACCCAAGAGAGAGATCCTAAATAACCCTGAAAGGGGGACTGATCACCTAGCCAGGTGACCACCTATCAGGAGGGGGCTCTGACATCACCTGCCTGACATGGCCACTCAGATGCTCTTAGAGGTCCCTGCCAACCTTGGATTCAAGATGGCAGAACCCAGGGACCCTCTGGAGGAGCTCTGGGTACCACCCCTGGGGTGGTGATCGGCAGAGGAGTGGTTACTCCCCTTTCCATTGTCCAGTTTTGTGCCAGAGCAGGGACTGGAGGTCCCTGAACCGGTGTAAACTGGTTTATGCATAGAGCCCTTCAAAGCATACCAGTAGCTTGGGGAGGCTACCCCTTCCAAGCCATGTAACACCTATTTCCAAAGAGAGAGGGTGTTACCCCCCCTCTCCCAAAGAAAATCCTTTGTTCTGAGAGCAGAAACCTGTCTGAGGGGTGGCTGCAGCTTGGCCTGCCTGGAAAACCCCAGAAGGCTGGTAGGAGCAATGCTGAGGGTCCTCTAAGGTGCCCCCAGTGTGCATCTATTCATACTTCCAATACTGGCAACAGTATTTGGGTATGATTCCGACATGTTTGATACCTAACATGCCATGGTTCGTTACCATTATGTAGCTGAACAAAGGTAGTTACCTATGTCCAGTACCCACATAAAATGGCATCACCACACTCACAAAGTCCAGGAAAATGGAACTGGAGTCTGCTAGTGCAGAGGTGTCCTCAAATTCACACACAGGTCCTCGCACCCTGCCCTCTGGGCTAGGAGGGCCTGCCATAGGGATGACGTACTGTGACCTGGTTGAGTGACCTGTATTGAAAAGGGCGCATGCACCCTTTTCACGCAGGCTGCACTGGCAGGCTCGCAGAACACTTTGCATGGGCTCCCCATGGGTAGCATAATACATGCTGCAGTCCATGAGGATCCCCTGGTACCCCAATGCCTTGGGTACCATATTCTAGAGACTTACATAGGGGCACCAGTATGCCAAATGTGGGATGAAAATGGTACAAGTAACCAAGTTAGAAGGGAGAGAGCATAATCACTGGGGTCCTGGTTAGCGCAATCCCAGTAAACACAGTCAAACACACTGACAACAGGCAGAAAATGGGGGTAACCATTCAAAGAAAGAGGGTACTTTCCTACAATAAGCTGGAATATTAACAACTTACGATCTAGTCGGAAAGTATCTTTTATTAGGTAAGAACTCATAATAATTAATCCACATATTATATGTCTCAAGGAGACTCATGTGCCAAAAGACAAAGATAAATTATGCAAGCTACAGTATGAACCACATGTGATGGGAGGGATTGAGACCACAGCATGACGTTGCTCTTTTGGTCTCTGGCTCTGAGTGGCAAGTTGATGATTCCAGGCCGCACTTGGAGGCGATGGTTGATTGCTTGCTTTAGTAAAAACAGAATGCAACTCAGTATATCTATTATGTCTGAGCCCAATATAGATGAGCCAAGTATATTCAACTTCTTGCTCACAGGACTTCATTGATTGCCCGAACTGCCTATTATATGCAGGGACTTTACCATGATTATGAAGCCTGGAATTGATCTTTCCATGGAATCTCATGTAGGTAGTAAAAGTTATAAAATAAGAGGAGCATTTACTCAGGTAACGGTGACTGTAGGAAGCTGGCCTGGTATGTGGTGGGTACCTCTGGTACTTACACCTTATAGCAGGTCCAGGTATTCCCTCTCAATGAAGTGTATGCAGTGTCCAGAAGCCAGGCTCTCTAGAGGTAGCTGTGGATGAGCAGCCAAGGCTTATCTAGGAGACATGCAAAGCTCATGCAATACCACTACAGTCACACAGTACTTACGCACAAGAAAGAAAACAGTTGGTTGTAGAAAAATAAAGGTACTTTATTTTTGGAACACAGTATCAGAAAATACTAGATAGGCAACCCTCCAATAGGGGGTAAGTAAATACACTATATATATATATATATATATATATATATATATACACACACGTATAAACAGTAAGAGGCATAAAAAGGTTAGAAAACAGTGTAAAATAGCAATAAGCAATAGTAGCCCAAGGGGGAGCCCAAACCATATGCTAGGAAAAAGGAATGCGAACACAGGGCCCCCATATAGGTAAGTGAATCTTGTAGAAGGGGGCTGGGTGTACTAGGAAACCACACAGGTAAGTAATACAGTAACCCCCAGCGACCAGGAATGCAGGAGTAAAACACTGGATTTCCCCAAAGGATGAAAAGAAAAAAAAGAAGACACCCAGAACGGCCTGCAAGAAATCAGCAATGGATTACTGAAGATGGAGACCTGTGAAGAGAGGGGACCAGGTCCAGAAGTATCTGTGGAGTACAGGGGGAGTAGGAGATACTACCAACCCAGAGGTACCTTTTGGAGTTGGTCGATGAAGAAGGAAGACAGGTCAGCACTGCAGCACAGAAGTGGAGAAGAGTTCCTGATGTGTGCAAGAGGTGTCTCACACTGGAAGCTGGATTGCAGACGGGTGTCGGTGAAGGATTCCCACCAACAAGCCTTGGCAAAGGCAAATTTGCGGCTGGAGGAAAAGAGGTGCTGCCAGGGACCAGCAAGGTCCAGGAGGACTCTTCCCAGGAGGGGGAGTCACAGGGGACCGTCCGCGTCACAGAAGGCCCACAGGAGCAGAGGCAGCACCCATTTGTTTCCCATAGGACAGGGAGATAGAAGTAGCTGAAGCAGCCCACACAGCACCACAGAATTTGCTCCCATGTTGCCAGAGGACCATGCAGAGGCCAAGGAGTTGCAGGAGGGAGTGCTGGGGGCTGGAGCTACATGTTGCCTGAGGTTCTCATTGGAGGTGAATGAAACAAGCTTTGGCAGCTACAAAGGATGCGATGCACTGTAGTGCTGTCTTGCGTGGAGTGGAAAGGATTTACCACCACCAAAGTGTGACAGGTGGTAGAGAGGACCAAGGGGACCCGTCCGGACCACCACCCGTGATGCAGGACCCACACCACTTAGGATGAGGGGAGATCCACACAGCAGGTCCTCGTTGCAGCCAGGTGCTTGTGGATGCAGGGGAGTCATGCCTTCCCCCCAAAGGAGAGTCCTTCTTCTTCTTGTGCAGGCTGAAGTGTTGCAGTCTTCTGAGTATGCACAGCCAGGGAAATGTTGTAAAACTGGCAGGAATCCTGGATACTATGCTGTAGAAGAGTCTTCTTCGTGGATCTGCAGCTTGTAGGTTCCTGGAGGGTCCAGTCATAGTTCCGGAGGCCAATAGTCGAAGCAGAGGTTACAGAGAAGTCCTGCTGGAATCTTGGAAGTCGAATCTGAGGACCCACCCCTAGAGGAAGACCCTATATAGCCCAAAGAGTGGGCTTGGTCACCTAAACAGGAAACTACCTATCAGAGGGCGCCTCTGATATCACCTGCCTGGTCTGACCACTCAGATGCTCCCAGAGTTCCCTGCCAACCTTGGAATCAAGATGGCAGAACCCAAGGTCCTTCTGGAGGAGCTCTGGGCACCACCCCTGGGGTGGTGATGGACAGGGGAGTGGTCATTGGACTTCATGGCTCTTAATAGAATTATTGTTTGTTGCACAGAACCTACAAGAACATTGGAGTAGCTCAGAGCTTCATCTTTTATTTAAAAGGGAGCTCTACCAGAGTCTATTAATGATCAGCTCATTGCCCTTCTAGATATCGAGCCATAGTATTATGCCTAGATATTGTTGTAAGTGCTTATTGATTGGGTCAACGACCAATATCGCCTGCCTTAGTATTAAATTGTGGAGTTGGAAGTGGTACAGCTGGAAACCTCTTTTTTCTGCCGATGCTTGTTCAAAGCAGCTTTGGTAATACTAACATAATATTTTTCATGCAAGTTTTATTGACTTTAAGACACCTTTTCACAAGATCAACTCAGGAAGTTAATGGAGTAAACTTGCTTCTTTGGGTATTCCACCAAGATTACTAGAAGTAATTTAGCTGCTATGCTTTTAGACATGGGTGCAAATGAAGCTTGATGATAATTCTACCATTTCTAAAAATAACTTGGCATCAACAGGGGGTTAAAGGAGAAGTGTGTGATGGCACCTCTGTTAAGCATGGTCTATGTTTCTGATTTAGGGAATGCTTTGTATTATGGTAGATCTTGCCCTAGCAAGCTATGTGGACAACCCATTTCAATTCTGCAACATGCAGGCAACAGTGGCCTGTTTGGCACTACTGGTGTGATCTGCAACATGTATTATTTGGTCTGGAGACCTAGTTAACTCAGTGGATGTATGTAGTATGAAAACAAAGGTACTACTGATCTTTGTCAGAAACAAACAAGGAAGGCGACTGTTGAGTTGAGTGTTCAGGTCACTCAGACAGCTAGCTTCTGAATATTCAAGCGTATGGCTAAATAAGGGGGATTCAGCTCACACCCCTTACCTCGCAGAAACCAAAATCGGACTGTTTATATTTGGTGTGAAACTGATTAGAACACATCCAATAGTGGACTTGGTTTTGTATTAAAAATGCAACTAGAAATATATCAGAATCCCAGCTCTGGATTAAATAACAGTGCTGTCCACTCCATCAAAAACTGCTGGATGATAGCATTGAATAATGCGAGTCCGGGTCTTGATTTGCAAAACCTGGAATTCAGGTAGTTTTTTTAGCAACCTAAAAAGGGGCATTAATGAGCAGATCAAGCGTAATTCAAAGCAGACCAACAGTTTTGCTAAGGAGCAAGCCAAACTAGTTCTACACTTGTCTATGACAGGTAATCTACATCCTAATCTGACTGCGACAGTGCTCCTAAGGAGAAAAAAATATATATTTAAGAGTGAGCTTTAGTCTATTTAATTTCGTAGAGTTTTGCCACAGCTGGAAACAGCCCTCCTGCTTTCACCGCACATTTAACAATGAAACCACCTGACTTATGCTTTTCTACAGCTGTTCTAGCCAAGCAAAGTTATTTATGGCATGCTTTTTACACAGACTAAACATCGACCAGTGTCAATTTGCAGTTGCATACAATTTTACTACTGGACACATGCAGTTTGCAAGCAGGCCAGTCAAATTCGTAGATGGAGCAAGGACAAAGCTGGTTTTGTCTTTTTGGGAGAGCCCACTTTATTTGGAGCCAGGATGAACTCACATAATATCCTTTGGTTAAGCCACAAACAAGCTGTCCCTCTTCTAGTTACCACTAAGGCTCCAGTGGCCCCTCCCCCTGCAGAATCCTACAGCTGGACCAGAAACGGACTTTAAAGAGAACACAGCCAACCAATTTCGTAAAATGAGATAGCCCTCAAAATTTACTTTTTCCCTGAGCAAGTGCAGGAGATGTCTGGGGTACTTTCCCTCTGTTAAGAACATCTGAGGTGCTGATGCCCAAAGTGGAGTGAAAGGAATAATACACTAGTGTTGGTGAGCTATTGGTGCCATGCGTGAGGGCCTGCATGTCTGTGTTTTACCTCAAATACATTTTGCCCTACTGCCTTTCGGGGCCATGTACATATACTATTCTGCATATGGCACCCAGGTCAGCTTGTGAATGTGCTCCTTGGGGAAAACCATGATGTGGTAGTAAAATATTTTTTTTATCATGTCTGGTAAAAGAGTTGTGCAGGCATTAAACGTTTTACAAGAGGAGGGGCGGGAGGATTTGCTGCAAGAGGGTGTGTTGGAGCCAGTTTGGGTTGGGTTGAAAAGACCCAAAAGAGACTCTTCGTAAGGTGTTGTTGCAGTTATAAAATGCATGTTGTCCGCTGCGGTTTAAAGTTACTAAGGCTCAGGGGGAAGGCTTAGAGGAAAACATCAAGGGGTAAAACGAATCTGTCCAATACTGGGAGGAGCTGGGGGAGGTGCGTGATGTAGGAAGAATAGGAATACATCACATACAAACAAACATAAGTTCCCAAATCCCCATACAAACATTTTAGGCTAGATAGTTGTAAACCAATGTAAGTAGTGAAAGGCTTAATACATGGCATGTTAAAAAAATAGTTCAATAGAAAAGGCAGGTCATATTTAGGACAAACAAACACTCATTACTTAGGAAACTTATACACATGCTGCATTGTTAAGTTAGCTGTGCTGAAACACACAAGAGGCCCAAGCCACATTAGAATGAGAGTTTTTCTTTAAAGCTGCACCAACTGTTGCTTTCAAAATGTTCACTTAGCACGAACAGGGTGGAACAAAAGGTTGTATCCTGCCTTAGCACAGGGGTCCTAAAAACCTCAAGTCATTCATATTGTGGTAAGGGGAACTGTGTAAGGGTCAGATAAGTATTTGCAAGGCAGGGCTACCATGAGCAGCACGCAACATATAGGGCCTCATTCTGACTTTGGCGGGCGGCGGAGGCCGCCCGCCAAAGTACCGCCGTCAGAATACCGCTGCGCGGTCAAAAGACCGCCGCAGTAATTCTGAGTTTCCCGCTGGGCTGGCGGGCGACCGCCAGAAGGCCGCCCGCCAGCCCAGCGGGAAACCCCCTTCCATGAGGTTGCCGGCTCCGAATGGAGCCGGGGGAGTGGAAGGGGTGCGACGGGTGCAGTTGCACCCGTCGCGATTTTCAGTGTCTGCTTGGCAGACACTGAAAATCTTGGTGGGGCCCTGTTAGGGGCCCCTGCAGTGCCCATGCCAGTGGTCAAAACCGCCAGAGCCAGGCTGGCGGTAAGGGGGTCGGAATCCCCATGGCGGCGCTGCCTGCAGCGCCGCCATGGAGGATTCCCCAGGGCAGCGGGAAACCGGCGGGACACCGCCGGTTTTGCCGCGGTCAGAATGCCCATGGATGCACCGCCAGCCTGTTGGCGGTGCATCCGCGATCGTTGGCCTGGCGGTAGTCTACCGCCAGGGTCAGAATGACCCCCATAATCTCTTGTTGTGTAGAAAGATAGATATGGTGAATGACGTCAGTGTAACTTACCCACCCATGATGCCAACAAGTGCACGTTCTTCTTTCAAGAGGCACCTCATTATCTTATCTGTACTGCTTGTAGTTGCTTACGTCAATGGTGAACTCTTGACCACAGTTTTTTGTGGTTTTTACAGTATAAATGTTACTGGTGTTTGAACCAGAACTTTAAACTTCAGTCATGGCCTCTATGTTGAGACTGCCTGTTGTTCCCAGCTGAAAATCGATTAAACCTATATTATTATGTCAAATTGATCTGTCTTATTTTATTAACAGATTTCCCTCTAACATATTGGCCAGCTAAGCCAGGAGCTCTACTTTGATCTTACCACCTGCTGGACTGGGGGCCCTGCCTGTCTCCATGAGGTGACTTGCACACTTTTTTTAAAGAGGTAAGGGAGATGCCAACATTTATGTAAAAATCTCTGATTTCGTGGGGACAGATGGGTCTCAGTGGAAGGTAGTGAAGTGGACAAAGTACGAGGTCTGTTCCTTTTATTTTATAAAGACATTTACAATTTTTATACTGTAATGTATGTAATTTTTGTGTTTGCATGCACCATTGTGTATGAATTGAGATAATATTAAGGGATCCCGGTGGTAAGTCCTGAAGATACAGGGAGCTTGACTAAGTAAGTCAAAAGTGGTCAGGAGTAGTGGTGGACTTGGGGCTGAGCAATCAGTGTATGTTCTAAAGAACACTCATGTCAACCTAACACAGACCTTAAGTCTGGAAGTCACAATTTACAGTTGCAAATGGTGAAAAGTTGTTCCCTCTATGAATCCAGAGGGAAGTGACCAGTAGTATTTTGTTTGCCCTAGTATGAAATTGAGAATTACTGTGTATGTATATGCATGTATAGATAGAAATGTGGCCATATAATAATGTCAATATATAAGTTTATGTTATTTAGTGTATAATTTAGGAATAAGTATCAGACCTCCTATTCTTATGAAGGTTAAGTTATAACAGTATACTCAAAAGTAAAGTAATGTCCCAAAAAAGTCAACTAAGTAATTCCACATCCCTGTATTAATTATTCATTTTTATAACGGTCAGGCTGTCGCCCTCTGCAACAGAACTGACCGTAGTAGATCAGCAATATTAATACCATAGAATCATTTTTTAAGTCAGAAGTTTATGAATGCCCAGGTATTTATAGTATATCACCCCTAGGCCTAAAAACAACCTACATTGACATAAGAGAAATGCCTGTTAGACAATTATAAAAAAATAGTCAAAGAACTAATACAAGGCCATTATCCTCCAAGTTAAAAGTAGTGTAGTAGCCTCATGAACCCCATAACAAATATTGACACTACTAACTAGGATCCTCATTATGAAACTATAGATCCTCAAGATTGGAGGCTAGATGAATTATCAAATAGTATAGACTGGGACATGTACACATATATTGAAGGTATACAAATAGAAGGAGAATTAGCAGCTAATATACAAACAAATATATTTAACTACCTTTCAGATAGATGTGAACAGGATCTTTGCATAGTTAGAATAAAATAGTTTATTTTGAAATCTACAAAACCTGTTGCAGTTTTCTTTCCAAGAGTAAAGTACCCCTTTGAAGGCCTATAAAAAAAAATTGTAATTTTTCATGTGTGACACTGGTGCCACCTTGTGGCCGGAAAGTGAATATATTGAAGTTACTGCAATTTTTCAGTGTAACCATGGGCAACAGTCTTGTGAATTCCCTTCAATCATAACAGACTCATAAGTCTCATATTTAGTATTAGACCTCCTTCTGTATGCATTTATTAGGGACCTCCCAGGGTGGAATTTAGGATATGAGTAATTTATAAACATGTATATATATCACAATAACATTATTGTTTGTTGTGTCAGGCAAACAAACCACTTAGGCCACACATAAATGCTCCTACCCAATATATATATAAATGAACAAAGTCTTTCAGAGATTAGGGATATATATATATATATATCTGATGTTCACCTTCACGGCCTAATAATAGTTTATGTGAAGTCTGGAAATACCCTAGGAAGTAAATAGAAGTCCATTTAGAGTGAAAACATATAGTACAAAAGATTAAGTTCAGTAAACAGACATGGGGCCTCCTTTAGAACACATGTTTAAAGTGTTCTCAGGAGACAGGGACAGGATAGAAAAATACTGTAAGGAATGGCACAAAGCAACATTAAAACTTGCACATGCATGGCCCAAAGAGGGCACATTTGATTATACAATAATAGAACACATGGCCACCTTCCTACAGAGTAAATACAAGGGAAATAAACTAGAGAAAAGGAAGATCACACTAGACCAATGGAGGGTCTTTTGTGAAACAAATATGAATGAGTCAAATACAAAGCCTCAAACCCTCCCTTCGGCTCCTCCACCCCCCTATCAAGATGTGCAATTAAGGTTAGGCAGTGCAATGGTACAGGGCATGTATACTTTGCAACCTGGTGCCCCACACTCACTACCCACCTCTTCACATCCCCCTGCTGTGGGATATACAGACCCAGAGTATAGCCCACCATTAGAATCTTTTTCTAAACATAGAGAATATGTTCACCCATCTCCATGTCCTCAAATGGCCAGTACACCACAGGAAATGTCAGGTGGGGACAGTACTAAATACATAGGGACAGTAGATGCCACATTTACACTTAATTTAGAGGACGAGATGTCCCCCACTAGGAAGAATGAAGGTATACCTAATGAGGGATCAAGAGGGGTACAGAGAATGGAGGGGGCTAGAAAAAAGGAAGGTGTTTTTGAAAAAAACGAGTACCAATATTAAAAATGAGACAAGAAGGTTAGCTTTCACACCAGAAAGTCCTCCCACAGAGTGCTGGAGGTTCATGCACTCAGGAGCAGAAGAGAATAGTGTAGGCAAGTGGGTCACAGAGCAGGAAGATGGATGGGTAGACCAAAGAGCGACTTGGGAAAAGGAGGAAGGGCCCCTGAGGCAGTCAAGG
This sequence comes from Pleurodeles waltl, assembly GCF_031143425.1. NCBI lineage: Eukaryota > Metazoa > Chordata > Amphibia > Caudata > Salamandridae > Pleurodeles > Pleurodeles waltl. The sequence goes on along the minus strand of NC_090447.1, from coordinate 1,169,833,168 downwards.
GCCCTCACTAGGCCACAAATAATTGAACAAGAAGGACTAGATGACACAGTCTCCACACATAGCAGCTTAGGTGAAGAAGATATGGGTTTAGAAAAATCCTACAAAGGATCAGAGGGGGCATTATATGACATCACTGAACATGTTAAAAGAATGTCCCTTCTTGAGGACCATAACAAGGAACAGTCACAATATGCCTGTGAGGGAGAAGAAAACAGTAAGACAGGACAGACTTTACAAAAGAAGCCAAGAGAATTACAGAGATTAGTATTTGATGGGGCGCATGCACGCCCATAAGAGAGAAAGGGAACATTTGATATGGCAGGAAAAATGGCACTGAGGAAAGACATGACACGTGCATTCCCTGTATGTCCTGGCAATAATTTGACACCCAATGAAATAGTAGCTCAGTATGAAAATAGTTGGTATAATGTTGTCCCTTTTACTGACAACCTAGCAGGTTGGACAGAAGGATTGGCATCACAGATGACACCGTGGCCGCGAGAGGGTTCCTTTGAACCCCAAGACATGGCTAATGCAGAAATGTGCATTTTTCCGGGTGCAGGGGATCCTTACTGGGATTATCCCTATATGCAGAAAAGTTTAAGGGTGTGGCAGAGATATGCTTGTAAGTATGACTCTCGCCACCCTACTGGCAATAGGACTACAGTCCTTTCACAACTGCCCTTGATATTCAAGGCCCCTGGGGCGCCTCAATATATACCATGGCCCCTGGTGGACAAAGAAAATCTTTAAAAACAGTTGCCACAACTTGCTGAGGGTGCTGGGAAATGGATAGCAGCTCTGGAAAAACATACTGCAGGGATTACTCTTGCAATAGGGGACATTAAGAGTTTACTAAGTTCCCCTTATAGGAGATGAGACAGACACACTGTTCACAAAGGCAGGAGTAAAGGATGCGACATTGACCAACCCAAAATGTGATGGGGCACCCTTTAACAGAGTAAGGGGAATTGTTTGGAAACAACTGAGGAAAATGTATCCAGACAGGCCAGACATTGGGTCCCTTATGGCCCTCCTCTTCCATTATTCCTGTTATTGCTTCTCTGGGCATACTGGTAGGGTTGCATTGGGGTGCCTGAAGGAGGCATTCCCAGGGACACTGCAGCTAACTGGGTGGTGGCAGTGGCAATTCCTTCCTCTGTTTTCTTGGCTAGTTTCTGCTGGACCAATTTAGCTGCTGCTTTCTCTATTTTATCTTTCTCACTCTTTTCCTTTTCTTGTCTCTTCTTACAAAAATGTATTATGTGTGCTTGTATCTCTGTCCATGGTTTGGCCTGTCAGCATCAGGCCGCCGAGTTATGCCCGGGAGAGCAGAATTCATTCAGCAGATGACAGAACCTGAGACTGTGGAAGGAATGTAGAAGTTCCTAGGCTTATGTAATTATGTCAGACAATGGGTTTTTGACTATAGTACTTTAATATCCCCACTGCTTACATCTATCAAACAGGCAAAAACACAGAAAGACAGGATAACATGGACTACGGAGATGAAACAAACCTTCAGTAAGATAAAAACAGAGATATCAAATGCACCAGTGTTAGGAACACCAGACTATAACAAAGAGTTTTTTTTATTTTTTGCCACTGTAATGGCCAGGTGAGGATGGCTGTCCTCACCCAAAAGTATCCTTTAGGCCACAAACCAATTGCATATTTTAGTGGCCTACTTGATTCTGTCATGAAAAGTCATTACCCTTGTGAACAAGCACTAGCCACAGCAGCCTTTGCAGTAGAGAAAAGTGCTCCCATTGTCATGGGTGCACCCTTGACACTGTATGCTGAACATGCTGTGTTTGCAATAATTCAGAAAGCTAAAACAACACTAACAACACAGAGAGTATCAGGCTACGAGATAATATTATCATTACCATCCTTGAAGGTGGTTAAATGCCACACAGTCAATCCTGCTACCTTCTTTGCACACCCCATTTCAGACACTGATGATGATGCCCATGATTGTGCCACATATGCTCCAGATGAGTGTAGCCAAGCAACAGAAGACCCCATTCCAGGTAGTGTTGTATATTTTGTGGATGGATCTTCCACAATAGATCAGGACACAGGGGTAAGACATACAGGTGCTGCAGTGGTCAGAGCGATGCAGCACAACTCTTCAGACACACTGCAAATAACTGAACAGATAACTTTGCCATCTCAATATTCAGCCCAGGCTACTGAATTAGTACCTTTAGTGGCAGCCCTCAAACAAGAGGAAGGAGAAACAATAACAGTATACTCTGATTCAGCCTATGTCACTACAACAGTGCATTCCAGCATTATTCAGTGGAATAGACAGGGATTTCTCAAGTCTGATGGAAGCCCTGTCATGCACCGCCCCCTTTTAGAGGACTTGATACAAGCTTTAACACTGCCACATGCAGTTGCAGTAGTGAAATGCACAGCCCACACTAATGCTCAGGATGTTGTGTCCCGTGGAAATGCCCTGGCTGATTGGGCAGCCAAAGATGCAGCAACACGCCCTCTTAGTGATACACATACCACAGTTCTGTTAGCTAGTGAAACATTGACATCTTCAGACCCTTTGAATGCATCCAGACATTACACAGAGACAGCTCACCTGCATATAAGAGAGATACAAGAAAATGCACCAGAGCCTGAGAAACAGTTGTGGGAAGCCAGAGGATGCACACAGAAAGGAACAGATTCAATATACAGACAAATATCAACAGGGAAGCCTGTCATGCCCCAAGCATTGCTACTGATAGCTCTGAACCAGCTACATCTTCCTTCACATACTACTAGAGACAATATGTCCCTCCAAATACGTTAGGATTGGTTTGTCCCTAAGTTACATGAGATGATTACAATGTACATACACACCTGCACAGTGTGCCAGCAGTATTCACCAAATCCCACCTTTAAGTTAATAGCTTCTACAATACCTCGCCCACAAGGTCCCTTTAAGGAACTGCACATTGACTACATTGATATGATTGACAGATGCAATCATTATCGCTATCTTATAGTTGTAGTCTGCAAATTCTCAAGGTGGATTGAAGCAGGACCTTGTGTTCACTGTGATGCCAAATCTGCTGCTAATTTTTTCATCCATGAGGTAATACCGCAGTGGGGTGTCCCTGAGGGGATCAGATCCGACAATGGCACCCATTTTGTCAATAATATATTTTCTCACCTCACCACCTTGTTAGGAATAACACACAAACTGTCCTCAGCTTATCATCTGCAAAGCAATGGAATTGTGGAGCGCCTTAATGGCCTCCTCAAGAACAGAATAAGTAAACTATGTGTGACATTGAAAAAAAATGGCTCTACTGTCTCCCACTAGCCCTCTTTGCTTTGAAAAATACCCCAGGATCAGATCATCAATTAACTCCCCATCAAATAGTGACAGGTAGAACAATGAGCACATTTGTGCCATCAACTATACATAAATTGGATACTGAGAGTGCACCTGAAGTTGTACAAACTGAAATGAATGAATACATGTCTGAGCTAACCAAAGTTGCAAAGTTCTTCTCTAAACAGGTTACACGTGCAGCCAATAAGCGCGCCAACGCATCTCCTGTAAAGGATCAACATACACCATTACATTTGGGAACTTTAGTATATATTCGCAATTTTGTCAGAAAGTGGAAGGACTGCAAATTCAATGGACCCTTCCCAGTGACAGACAGCACGACTACAGAAGTGAAAGTCCACGGCCACAAACCATGGTACCATCTCCAGGATATCCGCCTGGCCACAACCATGCCATCCATCCCTTTGGACACCGAGCAGGAAAAAGAGGGGGGAGAACAGGAGAAGCAAACGGAGTAAAGCCTCCCTCTAAAGCTTCAATCTTAGACAATTCTTCTTTTAAGTTATGTTTTTTATGTTTGTTTTTCCTCCTCGTTGCACTGATATTGCTGCTTTTAGACCTTGGATATTTTAATTTTTTTGATCCTATATCAATTATTACACGCATGCATAGAACTGTTGATAATGATACTGACCATCACCCTCTCCATATTGCTTTGTTTGACAATGTGTGGTATCAGCACATGCACAGTATAGGCACATCCACGTCCAACACCAGTTGTTATGTATGCTCTCTCATCCCCCATGCTGCTGGAGTAGATAAATTGCATCTCCCTAAAGAGGTATCCCCAAACATTACACATTGTCTCCTACTCCTATTTTTATGCAGAATGAGAGCACAGCTACAGCCAACTCACGTTAGTCCTACTACTGCACGAGTTTACACAACTAGATTTGACACCACTCCAGAAGACCTACAAGTCCTGACAGAAAAACAAGAGAAAATGGAAGAGATATCAAGAATGAAGGAAGCAGGGCAAACAATGTTTCACCCAGATTGGGAAAAATGGGTATTACGTTGAGGTATTTTTGGAAGGTCTTACCCATCATCTGAATGTAGTAACTATTTAGCTAAACCCCTGCCCCCTGATTGCACAGGCAGGCCAGTTCTTAGTATCACAGATCAGTATTTACCCATGATAAATGGCATACCGAGGCCAAGTTCTCAAGTAGAGCAATATCATTATGGAATGTTACTGAGACACAAGGTCCACTAAGCTTTAATAAGATAATAGGCCAATGTCAGGAAATATGGGATGCGAACATACAGAGATATACATGGACAGGGACTACCATTCACCCTAGAATAGCAATGAAATTAACACAGTTTTCTCTTTGTTTCAGAGGGAAAGAGACAGTGAAGGTGGGGAGTAACCTCAACTGCAACATCACCACCTACAATGCTGATATGCAGGTTGGCACCTCCAGCCTAATGGATCACTACTGGATGTGTGGGGCCTGGCTCCACATGCAACTACCCCCGAACTGGAATGGCCTCTGCTCCCTAGTGACTTTGCACACCCCCTCCCTGGTAATACCAGGTGTGGACATCTCTCAGTTACATGACCATCCCATGAGCCGTCCAACAACCTTGCTTCACCATTACCGGACAAAACGAGCTGCTGAGTTTCTTGGTACTGAAGTGTGGAAAGACGTTCCACAGGAACATAGACTATTTAATGATGCCCAAATCTTTTTTGGTAGCATCCTACCATTCATTCAGGTGAAGGCAACTGCACGCTGGAAGCAGATCACGCGCTTTGAATTGATGAAAACCAAAAATGCAACTGAGGATGGGTTCAATGCTATCAAGGAAGGACTCCGAGCCCTTAGGCTGATGGTAATGCAACAAAGATATGTACTTGATTTAATGACGGCCATGGAAGGAGGGGTGTGTAAGAAGATTGGATCGGCCTGTTGTACTTATGTGCCGGCCAATGATGCGGACAATGGGACATTAACTCAGGCCATTCAGACATTGCATGATCTAAAAAAGAAAATGATCGATGAGGGGGGTGCCCCTGATGGGTGGTTCGAGGGCTGGTTCGAATGGGTGCCATCCTGGATGTCGGGGTTGTTCAAGGCCTTGTTGCCTTTGATTGTGTTGTTGCTTTTGATGTGTCTTATTTTTCAGGTAATAATAGCATGTTACAAAAGGATGACAGCTAAATTGGGAGGCACAGAGTAGTGGGTATGTGGTGATTCCCCTAGTTTCATTAGTAGATGGGAAGGTAGGAAAAGTAGTTGAATAATCAACTAGAGGGGGGAATGATGTAGGAAGAATAGGAATACATCACATACAAAGAAACATAAGTTCCCAAATCCCAATACAAACATTTTAGGCTAGATAGTTGTAAACCAATGTAAGTAGTGAAGGGCTTAATACATGACATGTTAAAAAAAAAGACAGACTGTGGGTTCAATAGAAAAGGCAGGTCATATTTAGGACAAACAAACACTTATTACTTAGGAAACTTATACACATGCTGCATTGTTAAGTTAGCTGTGCTGAAACACACAAGAGGCCCAAGCCACATTAGAATGAGAGTTTTTCTTTAAAGCTGCACCAACTGTTGCTTTCAAAATGTTCACTTAGCACGAACAGGGTGGAACAAAAGTGTGTATCCTGCCTTAGCACAGGGTCCTAAAAAACACAAGTCATTCATATTGTGGTAAGGGGAACTGTGTAAGGGTCAGATAAGTATTTGCAAGGCAGGGCTACCATGAGCAGCACGCAACATATAGGGGGTCATTCTGACCCTGGCGGTCACCGACCTCTTTGCAGGGGCTTTCCCGCTGGGCCGGCGGGCGATCTTTTGGAGATCTTTTGGCGCCCGCCGCCCGCCGGGGTCGGAATGACCCCCATAATCTCTTGTTGTGCAGAAAGATAGATATGGTGAATAACGTCAGTGTAACTTACCCACCCATGAGGCCAACAAGTGCACATGCTTCTTTCCAGAGGCACCTCATTATCTTATCTGTACTGCTTGTAGTTGCTTACGTCAATGGTGAACTCTTGACCACAGTTTTTTGTGGTTTTTACAGTATAAATGCTACTGGTGTTTGAACCAGAACTTTGAACTTCAGTCATGGCCTCTATGTTGAGACTGCCTGTTGTTCCCAGCTGAAAATCGATTAAACCTATATTATTGTGTCAAATTGATCTGTCTTATTTTATTAACAGATTTCCCTCTAACATGCGCGCAGGTGCTGACTCGTTTCCCTAGCTGGCTTTCATTGTGCGCGGTGCCTGCATGTGCCGGCGCAGATGGACTTCAATCAACGATCGGGTTGGAAGCCGTGAGAGGCATTTTCTGTCAGGGGTCCACCACGTGGGTTCAGCGCCTGTTGGCAGCAAGAGGCATCCAGCGTGTCGGTTGGGAATGACATGCTGGACATGTTAGAGGAAACACAGTTGGGCGGCGCCCGTGGAGGCATCGGAGGATCTCAAAGTTATAGCACACTCTGAAGGAAAAGAACTGTTTATGGCACAGGGAGGCCAGCAAAATGTGGTACTAAATCAATTTGAAGGTTCTGTTGTGGCAGCCAATTTTGCCTCTGAGACGTACCTGTTGTTTCAGGTAAGCTGTAACAAGGTGCGGAGGTGGCAGGTAGTAAATCAGGCAGTTACTCCATCCAGTGCTGGTAGTTTTTCAGGTGCACGGCAGGATAAAGCATCACGAGTACAGGGAGCATGTCAGGTGTGGGGTCGAAGTTTACAGGTTGGGCAATGGGTGTGGCTAGCTGGGTCATTTGGTGAAGCAGAGGTAAGTCTGGAGCGACTGGAGAGGTCCATGGTTGCTCCGCCCATGTTAGCCAAGCGGCGTGGATGGTTTGGCCCTGGTCAAATCCAGGGCGGTTTGTGGACACCAACCGAAGTAAAGTATGGGTTTGGAGCAACTGTCCAGATGTCAGAAGAAGCGTGACCTTGCAGATTATTTGAATGATAGTGGTGTCTGAGATCGAGAGTTGCCCAGTACCAATTTGGGGTGAACATGTAGCTGGATGTGATGTAACATTGGATTATGATGAGGGTTGTGAGTCATTGGAGGAGGGTGAGATTGTGAATGATTGGGTGTCTACCAGTGTGGTTGCTAAAGGTGTGAATTCGGGGGGATGGGAGTTGGGGATAATGGAGGTCATGGATTTGGTGTCTTGCAGAAACAAATGACACAACAGGATAAAGCGGTCCAGGAAAGGTGCGGATCCATTGTGATCAGCAAGGAACCACATTCAAATTAAAATCAGGTAAGTTGTCAAGGGACAATGGTCAAAAAGTTTTCAGGTTGGTCTCTGTCAGAGTAGGGAATAACCTGAAACAAAGACGTCCAGCCACTTTGAACACTGGAGGTGAGAAGTCAGTGGGTGTTGAGGCTAAGGTGAGTGAAAATCCAAGTGAAGCGTAGTTGGTGCCCGGGAGGTTGCTGTGCTTGAAGGTGAGGAGTCTGCTGTGGGGGTTGAAAAGGCAGGTGCATTTGGATGCTCATTTGTCTCAATCAATTAAGGAAAAGATTTGGGAGAGGGAATTTGTGATGTTTTTAAATTGTGGCATAGGCAGATTCAAGCAAAAGAGGGTTCCAATTTATGCAAGTGTTTTTCGCAAACACCATCCAAGTCAATGCGTTCCGTTTTTCAAATACATGGGTGTAGGGCCCTAGGCCAATTAAATTTGATATACTACAACATTGGATGACTTTGTATCTCAAACAGTCCAAGGCTAAAGCTCTTCTTGGGGTTCTAAGAATGGTTTTAAATTATGTTATCAAGGCTCTAGAGTGCAGCAATAGGCAAATAATTTGAATTCTGTTCAAACTCATGGGAAAGTGGACAGAGCCAAATTGGAAAATGAAGTTTTTGGAAGGAAGAATTTTAGGTCCATGTTTTGAATGGCCGTTGGTGAATCTTGCCATCTCTCCATTGGGGGCTGTGCCCAAAAAGACAACCAGGTGAGTTTTGGCTCATTCATCATCTTTCTTGAGTCCATAAATGGCGTCATTGCTAGTGAGGATTCTGAGGTGACATTTGCATTGGAGAATGATGTCATATTTTTGGTACGGGTTGTGGTCAGGGTGTGGAGCTGGCTAAGTTAGCTCTTTGGCTGTTGCTGGTTCATCTAGAAGATTTTTCACTGTTGGGCTTATGGTCTGATAGATCCATTTTTGTTGACAGGATGTTGCCAACGGGTTGTTCAGTGTTGTGTGCCCTGTTTGAATTGTTCAGTTCCTTCCTGCAGTGGTATTTTCAGTTCAGAAGCGGTTTTAAATGTGCTACCCACTACATGGATGACGTGTTTCTTTGTTGGGAGAGTGGGCTTAGGTAAATGTGGCAGGGCTTTGGAGACTTTCAGCTGTGTGATGGAAGACTTGGGGTGCCCTTATCTCCAGATAAAGCTGTAGGCCCACTTACGTGAATAACATTTTTAGACATTAAAGGCCTGATTACGAGTTTGGTGGTCGGACCGCCAGACTGCTGTAGGGGTGGCCGCCAAACGACCTCCATGTTGGCAGTCATACAGACCACCGTCTTACGAGTTACACAGGCACTACCACCAGAAGCAAGGCAAAAAAGGCACCTGGCGAGTACCGTTGAGGGCAGGAAAAAGGCGATGCGACCACCAGCACTGACAGCCGGTCAACCAACCACCTAATGTATTACAAGTCAAAAGTTGCAGTGGTGAGCACCCATGGCGGGCCACCAATAGCATTCTGAACCACGGTGGTCAGCAGTCAACAAAGTAATACGCAACACCACATTGGATGGATGTGAAAACAACACAGCTGACACACATTGCCACACTCAACACACCCGCAAAGCACACCATAAAACATACCCCTTTACAAACCACAATCCTTTGCATCTACAAAACCAAACACCCAAGCCATAGCAAATCCTAAAAATACCAAACCTTAGATTAGGCACCACCACAACTTTCTCTAAGTACATATCCCACACCTTCAACACACTCTTATTTCCAATCACATCCATTTGCACTTCCCAACCCCATTAACTCACCATCGCCTGTTAATTTCCCACCACTTATTTTTTTTATCACCACCATGTAACCCAAGAAAAATCCCCGTTTCACTGAAGGTGAGTTAAGAGTCATGGTGGATAAAATCATAAGAGTACAGCCACATTTATTTGGAGCCCAAGTACAACACACTACTATCGTCAGGAAAATGGAAATGTGGCAAAGTAGAGTCAACAGAGTGAATTCTGTAGGCCTCACCCGCTCACAAGGGACAACATCAGGAAGAATTGGAATAAGCTCAGGGGGAAGCTCCGTTCCATGGCATCCAGACACCAGCTGCATGTCCCGAAGACTTATGGTGGTTCCCACAACCCTTACAACTCACATCTTGGGAAGAAAAAGTCTTGGCCAGTCTTGGCCATCCTGCCTCCTGAGGGCTTGACAGAAATACCTGAGGGAGTAGAGTCTGGTAAGTCACAACAACCCACAAAAAATGAATCTGAACACAATGTATTGCCATGCATGCTCACCTTTTGCCACCTTCACTCTCACCCCACTCACCAGCCCAGTGTCCACCTGTGCATAGACCCCAGTCTGGCATCCCACATGTGAAGTAGACACACCTGGGGGAAACAACACCTCTGTATGTTGTGTTTAGTACAGGGATTGACAGCATTACAATTTCCAGTAGGCACCGTTCTACAATTACAAAAACCAGAACAGTGTATCTTACTCAAATTTACCTTGTTTGTCTACTCCCCATTGGAGTGTACACACTGGAGAGGACGACATCGGTATAGTGTGTGTAGTCCAGGTACTGACAGGATTGAAAGGTCAAGAGGCAATGGTACTTTAACTACAAACACCAGACCAGTGTACCCGTCCCTGAAGACAACAGTATTTCAAATCTCAAATGATATGTACTCCCTGGGGGAGTTGGCATCTGTCAGGTATTGTGAAGCAGTGAGAGTGACAGGACTGCAACTCACAGCAGGCAGTGCTCCCCTAACTACAAACAACAAACCTGTGTCCCCCACCCCAAAATACACCTGTGGACCGAATCATCATTGGAGTGTACACACCTGGGAGGAAATAATCCCTATAGTGTGTGTAATAAAACAAGTTACATGGTTGCAACTCACAGGAGGCTCCCTTACTGTCACTCCATACACCAGTCCAGTGTACACTTGGAAATATACCCTTATTTGGGAAATCACACATGAAGTGTACACACCTGGGGGATGACATAGAACAAGTGCATGAAATACAGGGAGTGACATGACTGCTAGTGCCAGGAGAATCTGTCTCCCCAAATCCAAACACAAGCCCAGTGTGCATCTGTTCAAGTATCCTTGTTCATTAACTCGCAATGGAAGTGTACTTAACTGAGAGGGTGACCATTGTATACTGTGTGTAGTACTTGGAGTAACATGACTGTAGATCCCAGGAGGGCCAGTCCCTATAACTCCAATATGCCATTGTGAATCTTTCTGTGAATTCACAAATGAAGTTTACTCACTTGGGAGGGACAAAGATACTGATCATGGCGTACACTATGATGTGGCTAACCACCTAGATCCATTTTGAGCAGCTAAGCCAAAATGAAACTTTTGTGGACAGGAAGGACAGCTAAGCCTATGTGCAACAAAAAATAAAAAAATCAAAGGCCTCAAGATGAATCCCCTGAATGGTATTGGCAGTAGACAAATTCACAATGCACTGACCACATGATGCCAACAATCACATATACAACAACGTTCTGGGTCTGCCTGCATAACAGTCAACTAGGCCATAAAATGATCTCAACCACCTTCTGCCCAGCCACTGTTTTGCCTGCACTGTTGGCATGATGTAAGTTCAAGACCATTCTACCAAGTGCTAATGAACTCATATATTCTACAGATGGTTGATTGAAATGTAATTGGTTTGTTACTCAAATGTCAGGTCAACACAATCTATTGCATGTGTACCTATCACATAAGGAAAATATGCAAATCCAATGTGTACTTGCTCTTTGCTAAATGTCATTGTAAACTATTGGAGGCAGATGTCACAAGACAACCTTTAACATTGTATATCTCACATCCACAGGTATTGCTGCCACTGGGAACACTGAGCCCACTCAAGAGACTGCCACTACTCTCATGGATGAAGCCCCCAGTGACTTCCCCTTGCGTAATTGGGTTTTTCACCGGCGTCAACAACCATGGACGGTTTGGTTTTGCAGAGTCCCCTGTTATGGAACGGGACATATGTGCAACTATGTGTCTCTCTCATCTGAATTTTTGCAGCAGACATTGTACACAAACAAACTGGTCATATGTTACTTACTAACCAGCAAGGCCCTCTCTAAGTACAGTTGTGAGATCAGCTCGGGGATCGTGCTGTTCGTCATAATGAAGGCATAATGGACTGGACCCAGAAAACAAGAACATACCTATGAAATGTAGATGTCCACCAAACATACAACTGGGACATTGATGGAATGGAAGTTCTTTCTGTTTCCAGTACTTGTTCATTGCCATGCTGTGGGACCAAGGCAAATGTACCATAAGTGGCTCCCACCACATGTGGGATGTGTGCCAAACCATAAAACTCAGCCTTCACATGGGCAAAATCCTCATGTTGAGGAAACCGGATGTAGCTGTCCAGGTGTTTCCTTGGTATGACAAGAAATGATTTTTGCCATCATTCAATGTGCACCTTGCAACATACATGATGCATACCAATGACAAATTACGACAAGGCATGTCTTAAGTTGAGGACATGATACACAGTGCACATCACAACTGTTAATCACACAGAAGTAATATATTATCCCCTTGCCTTGCAACACATGTGTACACATCATCTATCTGGTCATAAAAAAGTTGTGCAAAAAACTTGCCACTCGGACTGTGACCCATGCTTTAAAACTGTGTTTATAAGGGGTGGAGGCGGCGGCTGTGACCCAAAGCAAATTGCCATGTGTGCTTGACAATGTACAAAAATGGTGTCTGAGTAGTAGGACGTACATGACAAGGCAAGGCAAGCACTTATCACTGGAAAAAAACAAAATTTTCGAATTTGTGTTGCATTTTTCGGAGGCATATTATTAATTTCAGGCCTCTAAAATGACAGTTGCCTGACCTACTCCACTGGACATTAGGATCTGCCCACAACCACCAGTGGAAGTCATCATGGCAGTAGGTGGTTGCAACCACGGCGGACACAGCCATAGGCTAACGTTGTTGCTAGTACCAGTTTCCGGCCAATGGCTGTGTCCAACGGCCATACGTATCAGACGTGACCACCATGGTCTGCAAAATCCCTCACTTGACTCCTGATACTGCTGCCCCGTAGACCTCCACTACCTGAGCTGCTGTGTACCGCCTCTAGGAGCAATCATGCCACATCCAGCAGGTGATATGGCTCCTGCCTTCTCCCCAGAGGAGCTGGAGAGGCAAGTCACAGAGACCCTACCCCTGTATGGACAGCTTTATGGTGCACCAGAGGAGCAGGTGAGTGCCTCATGTCCACATTTATTTTTCTGTATTTCACCATATGTTCCCTCCTCACAGGCTAGATTGTGCCCATGTGTGACAGAATGTAAATTGAAGGCCATTGAGGTTCAGTCGCTGTGGCATCAATGGGAGAGTCAATGTGCATGTATCTGTGTTCAGTACCAGATGTTGAGTCCTAATACATTAATGTATCTTGAGTGTATCCTGATCTACCTAATGTTGAATGCACAAAACTAGGGGAGGTGAATTCACAGCCCTCTCCATACATCTAACACATGGATGTTATCAGTGTGAGACAGCATGTATTTGCATGACAGCATGAGCTGTGTATGCATGTTGTATGTGTGAGGTGTGTGTAAAGTGAGCTATCCCAATGTTGCCACTGACATTTCAGACTACATCTAGCCTTGCTAAATTGTTGATTTGAAGGCATATCCTGACTCACTCTGTCCTTTAGTTTGCCACATTCACAACACATGCCACATTGCTGTTGGCTATATGTTGCACTTTCATACATGGAAGTGATGGGAATGGAGTTTCATGGATGTTCTGTCTGCTCAGCCTGCAGAGACCAGAGACTGTCAAATGTATCTCCCAGTATGGGTCCACGTCTAGCCTGGTGTTGAGTAACTTTTGCTATCCATTGTGGCGCTGTGCCTACTCCTTGTATCCCAGTTGATCCTGTTGTGTGGCCAAATCTAGGCTATGTACTAATTTGCAGTTTATTGAGGCTCTTTCCCTGATGAGGATGAAAGAGGTTTTAGGGGAAAGTTAATGATCTGTGACCAAGCTGCACTTGGCATCATTGTCAATGTGTGTATCTGTCTTCTGGCAGGTCCCTTACTCACACAGCCCTGTTGTTACTTTCACACAGGTCAAATTGGTCCTGTGCAGGCTTATTTCATAACTGATAGTCCCACAGTACACCCATGAAATGTGATTCAGTAGATTGGTCACATGGCAGTAAATGGACAATGCATGGCTTCATTTGTTGGATGCCATCAGTGTAGGGTGGACATATATGTATGCATTTGTTAGTCCACATGTCCACACATGGACAGGGTAGAAAACGTCTGTACTCACCATGCGAGTCCCCTTATTGTAGCCTGTAGGATCTGTATGCAGAGAATCATTCTCACAGTGTGTGTGTTTTGATGCATTCATGCCTATAGAGTCTGCCTTTCAAAAGCCACAGAGGTGTGATGTGTCCCTTAGTTCCTCAGATCTCAGTCACATTGCTAGAGCAGGCCCCACTAGATATCAGTAGACCTACCTAGTCAGTGGAGGGCCTCAGCAGGGTGGTGGGTTGGTATGCAGATTGGGAAGTGTTTGTAGTCATGTCCTTGTACTCAGTGGCTAGAATGTGCCACACTTGGGCAGTTTCCATTGATGTTGATTTTAATTGGAAATTGTTAGTAAATATACATCCAACACAATTCCAAAGAGCCATAGATGCTGTTTTTAGATTTTTGAAAAAGTTGGGATATAGACCTGTAAAAGAGCTGGTGACTGTTTTTATTAGTAAATGTCTCTCTATTGCGACATTTGGAGCAGAGGTCTGGGGTCATGCTGAATGCTCGAGCCTCCAGGTTACGGAAAGTAAGTCCCGTATTTATACTTTTTTTAGCGCCGCATTTGCGCCGCTTTTTGACGCAAAACGGCGCAAACCTACAAAATACAATGGTATTTTGCAAGTTTGCGCCGTTTTTGCGTCAAAAAATGACGCAAATGCGGCGCAAAAAAATTATAAATACGGGCCTAAGTTCCTAAGGAGGTTATTAGCAGTTCCGCAGTCAACCTCAGTAACGTTTTGTCATGAAGAAGTGGGCTTGAGAGGTACATCCAATTACATAAAGCTTCAACCTGTATTGTTATAGTTAAAAATGTGTCAAAACCTGAAGCCCACTTATGTAGAACGGTGATTCAGGACTGCCTCTCATTATCGCGATCATTGGACATACCCTGGCTTAGATATGTCCATTCTTCTTTTTTCTCCCTTGTAATAGGGGAGTTTTTCCTCAAGCCGGACCTTCTGACAAAGCTGGACATCAAAAGGGTAAAGGAAATATATTGGCAGCAAATATATGAGTTAAAGCTAAACACAGGTATAGATACAAATCAGGAGAAGAACCAGTCACAGCAACTATATCCAATGTTATACTTGGTTACTATCCAGTCTTGAGCGACAAAGGTTCTTACTCACCAGGCTAAGTTTGAATTTATTACATTACCTGGTAGCATTTCCCACCCGCAGAACTTGGTTCAAGAATCTTCCAACGTGCCGCTGTGATGGAAAAACACCTCAAAGCACCTTGCATTTTATACGTTTTTCCATCTTTATGATACCCCAAGAAAAAGGTTTTTACGCCCCATTTTTTTGTCTAAAAGCATTAGAACTAGCCACCTTACCTTCTCGTATTTACACAATATGGGAGATGTAGAGAGAATACAGGCTGTGCTAAGCTATATATATGCTGCTTTTGGAATTCGGAATTTGTATTAATAATGTTATTTATTAATTTAATGCTAAGAAATGTGTATATATGTATTTATTGGATGTCTTGTATGGTCTATATGAACTGAATAAAGTATTAAAGAAGACTTGGGCAGTTTGGGCAATAGAAGAATATTCTTACATGTATGTGACTTAGCCATTTTGGATGGGACTTGTGGACATAAATTCTTGTCTTGTCTTCTGCATCCATGCAGGTCAACCCCCATCAGAAGAAAGGGATATGGAGAGCCAACACCAAGAAGGTGCAGACCTTGGGGGTCCACAGCAGGTGGAGTGTCCACTGTCGCAAGATCTGGGAGAACCTCAGACGCTGGGCCCGGAAGATTGCGGAGTCACAGCTGGGGCTGTCCTCCCAATGTGGACGGGTTGCCAGTCGGACATTGACTCCGCATTCTGGTGGTGGCCTACCAGGAGCTTGTTGTGAGTTTGAGGGCAGCACAGTAGCCACAAGGGGTGAGTACACAGCAAATTCCTCCTGTCCCATTTGCAGGTGATTGAGTGAGGTACTGACTGCTCTCCCAGACAATTGGGGATGAGCCATGTGCCATACAGTAGATGGGAGATTGTTTGTGTTGATATGTCATGTTTATCAAACTGGTGTGCCTTGCCTTTTGAACCTGGGACCTAGTACACAACTGGGGGGGGGGGGTGGATCCTCAGTCCACTTGCTCTGCAGGGACCACAAATGGCTGGGTACAATGATCATTCATGCGCTGTTTATTGTTGTAGTTGGTGTAATTTCTAACCTACCAATCACTACCCCTAAACGTTACAGCCCAAAGATAAGTAGGTGATCACTGCCCTCTGCCATGTGTCTGGGTACATGTATATAGGCATTTGCCACCTAGAAGCTAGTTATTCTCAGTATATGATGGGTGCTGGTGCCTTACTACAGTCTGTGATGTGTAGGTGTCCATCATCTGTGTGACATGGCTAATTGTTTGCAGATGTAGCAGCCTGCTTCCCATTTGCAAGTAGGGAATGTCCATTGACAATAATTATGTCCTGTGACTGTTGCCAACATACCTTGTGACTGCATGTCAGCATGTGTCCTTGTCTTTTTAGGAAACATTCTTAATCTGCATTTTCATGCATGTTCAGCCCATGTTGATGAGATGATGTCTATATTCCCTCACATATAGGTGTATGAAAACGTGTTTGTGGAATAGTACAGTTACAATGTTATGTTGTGCCATAGACAGGAGTGTGTCACCATTGTTTATTGTCTGACAGATACCTCCATGCATCACATTATGGGGTGATTCTGACCCCGGCGGTACTAGACCGCCGGGGCCAGGGTCGGCGGGAGCACCGCCAACAGGCTGGCGGTGCCCCGCAGGGCATTCTGACTGCGGCGGTTCAGCCGCGGTCAGAAGAGGAAAACCGGCAGTCTCCCGCCGGTTTTCCGCTGCCCTTCTGAATCCTCCATGGCGGCGCAGCTCGCTGCGCCGCCATGGGGATTCAGACACCCCATACCGCCATCCTGTTCCTGGCGGTTCGCCCGCCAGGAACAGGATGGCGGTATGGGGTGTCGTGGGGCCCCGTAAGCGGGCCCCACTTTGAATTTCACTGTCTGCATTGCAGACAGTGAAATTTGCGACGGGTGCAACTGCACCCGTCGCACCTTCCCACTCCGCCGGCTCAATTCTGAGCCGGCGTCCTCGTGGGAAGGGTTTTTGCACTGGGCTGGCGGGCGGCCTTTTGGCAGTCGCCCGCCAGCCCAGTGCAAAAGCCAAAATACCCTCAGCGGTCTTGCGACCGCGGAGCGGTATTTTGGAGGGAGGAAGTCTGGCGGGCGGCCTCCGCCGCCTGCCAGACTTAGAATGACCCCCTATGTCATTTGGCATGTAGAACTGCAGTAGCAATGAGGGACATGACAGGCCCAGATTGTGGAACGACTGTGTTTATATATGCCCTTGATGTGGATTAATGTGTAAAAGTGCAGTGCACATGTGTAATGGTTGACGATTATGCCCTGACTGTTGTCATGCATCATGGAGTGACTTGCAGTGATGTTGACATTACATGCGTTTGGGTACAGGCATTCATTTACAAAGAGATACCAGGGTTGGCATGTCCTAGATGTGATGTTGCTTCTCATTGGACAACACGTTGAGGTCCTTCTATTAGTAAATGGAAGTTCTGTATCTCTCCAACATGCAAAGGACAGATAGTTACCAGGGCTCAAAAAATCTACTCGACAACTCGCTATGGCGAGTAATTTTTATGAGGTTGAGCTTTTTTTAGAACCTACTTGCCCCTTCAGGCGAGTGGACAAAGAATAGGTGTTCTGTTCAGACAGAAACTGAATTAGCAATTAAGATGCCTTTAAATCTTATTCTTGTCACATATGGTCTCTGTTCAGAGACAGAGGTCAAAAGTCAGTTTGTCTTCTTGCAATGCAAATGCAAATACTTTTCCTTGTGACTGCAGAATTCCAGGATTATGCAAGGTGAACTGTCTGACCTGTGTGAAATGAAATGTCTTTACTAACACACATTTATATAACTAAGCCAACTTAATAAACATTTCAAAATATATTTCAGTAGCTGTGAAAGAACATTTCTTTTTGTACTTGTGCGATAAAACAAATATTTTAATAGGATGAAAAAAAGTCAGAACACCTTACTTGGTGGTGTGCAAATGATAAATATTTTTTTTTAAAACCTAATTTTCACAGATTATTGTTAAAATACTATATAGTTTTATCAGTAAACAGCAAGTTAGTAGGAAGGTTTTTAAAAATTTCTTGGAAATTTACTGTCTGTAAATGACAGTGTGCTACCACATCATGCTTTAGTAATATACTTATTAAAAGTGAGTGTTTAAAAAGAAACTGAGAAACACTCCTGCCCTGGTGGCAAAGCTAGTAGTAAGCTAAAGGGCTAGTCATGCATAGATCATATGTACCCTAGATGTGGGCTAGATTTATTATACATGGAGCAAACGTTTATTGTATTTAATCAAACAAAAGAGGACTTTTTTACAGCAGAAATGCTGAACTCACATATTTGAAGGTGCACTCATGTGAGAATGAAGAAAAAGGTGACTGTAAAATACAATATTATACAATATTTGCATAGGATCGCACAATTTGAGACCCGTTTCCTGGTCAAGTACATTACAGTTAGGTCGAGTAGATTGCTTAAGCTACCGACTTGCAGGTCTAGTAACATTTTTATGATTTTTCGAGGCCTGGTTACTACAGAAACACTCCGATAATGTCCTTGTAATGGGTTTCAGACATTAGTGGTGACTATACTGGGGCTTACTGATTCATTGTTTTGTGTATTCTGGAGACATCTCTCCCTGACATAGTAAATCTTATGTCAAAATTGTTCCTTTCAATGGCACGTGTGAGGCCTATCTGAGTAACATGGATACTATCTCCTTGAATCTATTGGGACAGGTGTCACTTGTTGAAGTGTACATTGTTTAAATATTTACAGCGTGACATGGGTAGTTAGTTCCATGTCACCTACTCCAGGATCTTGCACTTTTGTAATCAACATTTCAGGATTTCATTTCATCATTTCTAATTGTTGGTACATTATGTATGTGCCAAATAGATGTGTGCAAGGCCTTGTGTGTGAAATGTGGGAATGGACTTTACAACGGAATACCATTATTTGCCAAAAGTTAACTTAGGTCTGCTGCAGTAGCACAGGTTTGAGAATGGCGAGGTCTCCTAGTTGTTGTATGGTTATTTTAGTTGAAAGACTTCAGCCATACAATTGTAGTCTGAGATCGTGATTTTCTTGTGGGCAACTTTAGTAAATTCAGATGACATGCATGCATATGTTTTGACACATGTATGTGCCACTTAGGTGTAAGTTTTTGCCGGGCCTACTTCTCGTGTTGGTATTGTATGCTAGAGTTGTGATTGAAGTGTCATAATAGACATGCTATGACCCTATTTCTTTCTTTTTGCAGCATTAACACAGGCGAGTTGGGACCGAGCCAAGTGAGGAAATATCTGGCCATGGAACCTGGGGTTAAGACACCACCGACACAGAGGGACCCAGTGGCCCGAAGGGTGAGGGGAGTGCCACAGGGGAGACCAGGACATTGTCATCAGATTCCTCCTCCAGTGGCCACTCCCTAATGGTGGCAGACCCATCGGGCAATCTCCCAGTACCATCCCTGTCTGTCACCCCAATTGGCCATGCCCGCTCACCCAAGAGGTTGGGCTTCTTCTTTGCTGCAGGCACCTGTGCCCCAGCCCCTGCCACACCTGCTGCCCTCAGGGAGGAGGCTATTGACCTCCTGAGAAGTATCCCTGTGGGTCAGACAGCCATTGTAAATGCCATCAAGGGATTGGCAAGTCAGCTCCAACAGACTAATGCATTCCTGGAAGGCATTCATGATGCAGTGGCTGCCTACAGAGATCTTTTCAGGCTCTGGCCTCCACACTGACGGCAGCCAGTCAACCCCCACCTTCCATTCCCTCCTTTACTGCGCTCTGCGCAGTCCAAATCCCCCCTTCCCCTACCTGCCCAAAGTACACAAACAGAACCTCAGACATCCACCTCAACAGACAAATGGAGCGCACACAAATACAAGCACCACAAAACGCACTGGCATGCACACAAGCGACATCCAGACACAGTAACACTCACAACTTCCCCTGACACCCCCAGCATCACACACACAACATCAAGCATACCTTCAGATACCATCACAACAGTCACTGACACAGCCACCATACCTATCCTACCTGCAGATACCACCCCAGCAGACTCCCAGACATCCACCACAAGCACCATACCCGCAGACACCACAACTACAGACACACATACATCCACCAGACCTGCAGTCATCATCCCAACAGACATACCATGCCATCCCCAAGCACCTCCACCCCAGAAGCCCAAAACACATAAACACCCTCACTCACCCACCCAACAGACACCCACCACACATAAGCATACCTCCCATAACCACACACCCAAAACATCCACACCTACACATCAGACAACCACTCCCTCAACCTCCAAATCCCGACCCCCTTCTGATGACCATCCCCGGATGTCCCAAAAACATTTTTGTTTGACCTTAACATTTGCCCTGTTCCCCCCCATCTCTGACCCAGAAGGACCCCACCCTGCTACTAGGCCGTCCCTTCCACCTACAAGTAGCAATAACTCTCCCCCCGAAGAAGAAGCCCACCCCTCCCAAAAAAAAGCTCTCCCCTCCCAGGAAGAGCACCCCCACCCAAACCCAACCCCCCTCTACCAAATACGATTCCCTCTCTGCCTCCCCTCCCCCGGATAATCCCTCAGGTGTCTGCCTTCCTCCTTGATTCCCCTTCCTGTGGATGTTACTTGGCAGTTGGGAGTTAAGATTAGGCACAACACTGTGCCATTATTGGACTGTTATATGCACTGCCCAATAGCCTTTGGACATTCCTAGTTTTTGGAGTTAATAAACCCAAATAGTTCTTTTTTGGGTATACATTTTGCCCTGCAGTTCCTTTTCTAGCTTGATGTTGTGCCCAAGTGACTTTGGTTGTGTGCCTCCAGTTGTGTGGTTTTGAGCATGCTTGCTGCTCCATGTGCTAGTGTTTGTAGTATGTGAGTTTGTGTGCAGTGCTGTTGTCCCTCAAGAGAAATGTATATGTATGTGGTTGGCAATGCTGGTGTCATGGCATTGTGTACTGTTTTTATGGTAAGTATTTTTTGTGTGTTGTCCATTGTGGGCATGTATGGTGTTAGACTTGTCCCTCTGACATGGCTTATGTAAACATGTGATGTGTGTCATCTTGAGATTTGTTTGTGCAGACATGGCTTTTATTAAATTGTGCTTGCTGTTTTTGCATTTGCATGTGTCCATTTAGGTGTGTGTCTCTTGCAGCTACTTCCTGTGTAGGAATGTCCCATGCAGTAGGAGTTGTATGTGCTTTGTTGACTTGCCCTTCCCCATTGTGCAGATGTGCATGACTGTTGGTTTTAGTATTGTTTGTCTCTGAGACCCATGTAGGGCAATTTCCTGTGAACACGTTGTTTGGGAGCCTGTTCAAAGTGTTCTATGTCAAGTGCAGTCTCCTTCCCTAGGTGAACCAGATGGCCCCATCCCAGTTGCGGAGGGATAGTTGTTATGTTGTTCTTGGTCTGTTTGTGTCTCTGTGTTTTGTGCATGCTATTGTGTTTCCCTTGTGCAGTGATGTGTGTGTCCATTGCAGGGTTGTTTACTGGATGGTGTTGTTTGTGTTCCATGCCACATCACTACATATGTGTGTTGTATGTGAGGACAGTCCCTGGCCAGTGTGGAGTGTGAGTGTGTGAGTTGTCTTTGCATATGTGCTGTAGGTGTATTGTTATTGATGTGCAGGACAGTGTTGTGTAACCTTCAGTCTTCCTGTGCCTGAGCTCTGTGGCTGTGTGTATTTATGTTGCAGTGTTGTGTGAGTGTGCTGCCCAAAGGGGGTGTATTGGAACTGTGAACATGTCTGTGTTGATGTAAGTTTGGGTGTGTGTTGTTTGCGATATGTATCTGGTGCCCATGGCGTGCCCCCATCTATGCTATGTACGCTGCAATAGAGGCTGTTTTTAAGGTTAATAATACAGGTAGGTGTGTGTACTTACGGTTGTTGGTGTCCACGACCACGCAGACTTCGTTGTCTATCGATGATCATCAGCACCTGCATGGCGTTCGTGAATGGCTCCATGGCGGCTGTGGACATGTAAGGCTACTTGCAGGTTAGTGTTTCCCATTATACTGTCTGTTTCCAACTTCTGATATGTGGTTGTTGGATCGTCATGGTCACATTGGTGGTGAGCATCCTTGTAATGAGTCTGGCAGAAACACGTGCTCTGACAGCCTGGTTGTGCTTCCTCATGACTGCTGTGGCCTATACTGCCTGGTTGTGCTAGCAGACCGCTGGTGGTCGACTGTTGATAAGACCGCCAAACTCCTAATACGGCGGTCACATCCGCAAGACCGATGTTGTCGGACAGCCACCTCCACCAAGGCAGTCCCGGGACTGCCAAACTCGTAATGAGGCTCTAATTTTTATTCAGTTTCCATGGAGGTGAGTTTGCTTAGTGAAAAAGCTGACATTTTATTGCAGATGTTGGAGAAAGCTTCGGTGCCCAAAAAGATCCAATCGCTATTAGGCCACCTCAACTTTGTTTGTTGATGGTATGGCCTGGGAGGGCTTTTTGAGGACGACTTGGGTTTTCCAGATCGGGTGCTATTTTGCCTCATCATAGAGTACGCTTATCAGCAGGCATATGCGCGGACTTGACAGTTTGGGTGACTTTTTTGAAAGAATATAATGAAGTCGCAATATTATCTTTACAGGATGAATGGTTGTGGCAGGTGCAGGTATTTTTGTGATGCAGCCGGAGAACACGGGAAATTTGCTGAAATCACATCCATAACACAGTATAATAAGAACAGGTTTATTTTTAATTAAATATCCAAACAAATATCACCCCACCGCAGTGCGAGGTGTCACAAGCCCTGCTCGCTCAACCTCCCTCCAGTCACGATTCTGTTCAAACCGCGCAACACTGCACGTGGCACCAGAACAATGGAAGCATCGCATTGCGCACATAAATACTTTGTTCAATTGCCATGTACAATTGAACAAAGAACATATTGTGTGAATACTACAACATGGTGTCCGTTTGCTTTGGGATGGACACCAGGTGGCAGAACAGTGGCCAGTTAATTGGCTGGTAGCAAACAAAAGTATTGAATTTTTGTCTTTTGGTGGCAGCTTTGGTTCTGTGGGGCAGACTTTTGGCCAATAGAATGGTTTCTTTGCATGTGGATAATTAAACAGTAGTGTCTTTGGTCAATGCACAGAAGGCAAAGGACGAGAACATTTTGAGGCTTTTAAGAGTTTTTCTGTTGGGTTGTTTGACGTTTAGTATTCTTTTCAGGACGAGATATGTACTGAGTATGGATAATAATCTCGCAGATGCACTATCTTGTTCACAATGGCAGAGGTTCTGTGGGTTGGCGCTGGGATCTGATGTGAAGCAGACAAGGAGTTGGGCAGATGAGAATCCTGGATCTGATTGAGAAATCAGTAGCTGATTCCACCAGAAGAGCTTACAGACAACCTTGGCATGAGTTTCTCAACAGTGGTGCTCGTTGGAGAAGTAGGAGGAAATGTTCTGAGGTAATAAGATGCAATGAGGTTTACTATGGCTCCAATTAGTTTGGGTGTAGCGACAGTTACCATTTCAGGCAAATTAGCTGGTACTTCACTCTATGGCAAATGTTTTTGGGATTATGATCAAATGGAAGGTGAGGTTTTTGTCACAGACTGGTGGCAGGCTGGGCGAGAGGGGGGTTGCAAGAATAGACAGAAGGAGATCTATTTTCTCTGACATGTTGGGATTTTGGTACAGTTGCCAGATATTTATTTTTCAGGTAGGGAGGTGGCGTATTTTCATTATGCATGGTGTGGTTCTTTCATCAGGCTTTCTGTATTTCAGAGCTTCTAGCTTTGAGAGGGTGGGTTGGGCTGTCGAGGGAGCAGGTTTCTGTTTTTTCTGCATCAGTATGCATATGGTTGCCACACTGTAAGAGTGACTAGTTGGGCAGGGCCCAAGAGATTGTTTTAGATAAGGTTGACAATGTTTTTCATTGTCCTTGTCAATACTGGTGGAGTTTTGTGCAATACCATAGTGAAAGTATTGGCACAGTTTTTGTGCATAAGAATAGTTCCCATTTGACTGCCTTTTAGGTTTTAAGGGTATTAAGAAAAGCAATATTTGGTTGGATATCTCACTTCATCTACTTGGGACTAATTCGTTTAATATTAGAGCAGCTATTGAAGCAAGAAGAATGGGTTTGGCTGATGACATGATAAAGGCAAAAGGAAGATGACGATCTCCTTGTTATAAACTGTTAGAAATGGGGTCTTTGATTGGCAGTCTAGTTGGGTAATGGAGAATCACACTCAGTAAACCCCCGCTCACCCCCTTGGTAGTTTGGCACAAGCAGGCAGGCTTAACTCAGACAATGTGTAAAGTATTTGTACAAACACACACAGTAATACAGTGAACCACTACAAAAGGACACAGCACAGGTTTAGAAAAATAGAAGCTATTTTATCTCAATAAACAAGACCAAATACGATAAAAAGCCAGAATATACAGTTAAAAATAAAAGATTTGCACTTAAAAGCAAGAAAACAGTGCCTTGAGGGACAAATACTGCAAGCTGGTATTATGCGTTGTTGTGACAGAGTAGTTTCCTACAATGCGACGCCAGTGGTGCTGTTTACAGAGTCTTCCGACCCCCAGGTACAGTACCTTAAGAAACAAGTGGAAGACAGGCCGGTGCGCGGAGCTGAGGAGAGCGGCTTCGCTCGGTCCGATGCAGTGCCTGTTCCGGTGCCATGGGGCAGAAAGACAGCTGTGTCGCTCAACGGCATTGGGTCCTCACTACAGGGTGGTGGAGGTGAAGCGGCGTCAGATGCGAAGTCGGTCCCTTGGTTCCGGCAGAAGCGAAGCCCAGCGGAGTCACGATGCTGCGGGGCAACCTCACGCAGTCACAATGACGTCACAGGGCCACAGGTGCTATGATGGCATCAGGTCATCATGGACATTGGACTTACCACATTTCGGTGTCAGCAAAGTCAGGCAGGATCAGTGGCTGCAGCGACACGAGGCCTACAGGGTCGTCAGACTTCTACGAGGTACACAGCCTTGGGGCAGGCGGAGTTGCGGTTCCGGGATAGTGGCATCAGTTCACAGGGTTGTTGGATTCATCGCACTCAGTAAGGTCCATGGCCTCGATGCAAGCGGCGTCCTTTGCAGAGTCGTCTGTCGTTGTTAGACTGGTTTTTCTCCAGGAATTCACATCCATGGGGCCAGGAACTTGAATGGTACTATGGGAATCTAGAGTACACAGCAAGTAGACTCAGGTCTGCTTGGTGAAGCCTTTGCAGTCCCTGAGGCTTCAAAACAGGAGGCAAGCTCTACTCCAAGTCCTTGGAGTCACTTCTCAAGCAGGAATACAACAAAGTCCAGTCTCTGTCCCCTTGCACAGGCAGAAGCAGCAACTGCAGGATAGCCCAGCACAGCACAGTCACAGGCCAGGGCAGCACTTCTCCTCAGCGCTTCAGCTCTTCTCCAGGCAGAGGTTCCTCTTGAATCCTTGAAGTAATCTAAAGTCTGGGGTTTTGTGTCCAATACTTATACCCCTTTCTGCCTTTGAAGTTAGGTTAGCAGACTTCAAATTAAAAAGTCAAGTGTTTGTAAGATAATTTCTTGTCCAGGACAGGCCCTAGCCACACACTAGGAGGATGGAGACTGCATTGTGTGAGGGCAGGCACAGCGCATTCAGATGTGAGTGACCACTCCTCCCCTCCCTTCCAGCACAGATGGCTCATCAGGATATGCGGGCTACACCCCAGCCCCCTTTGTGTCCATGTCTAGAGAGAGGTGCAAACAGCCCAACTGTCAAACTGACCTAGACAGGGAATCCACAAACTGGCAGAGTCACAGACTAGTTTAAGCAAGAAAATGCCTACTTTCTATAAGTGACATTTTCAAACACACAATCTAAAAAACAACTTCACTAACAGGTGCATTTTTAAATTGTGAGCTCAGAGACCCTAAATTCCATGTTTCTATCTGCTCCCAAAGGGAATCTACGCCTTAATCATTTTTAAAGGTAGCCCCCATGTTAACCTATGAGAAAGATAGGCCTTGCAACAGTGAAAAGCAAATTTGGCAGTACAAGACTGCACACACAGACACTGCAGTGGCAGGTCTGAGACATGCTTACAGGACTACTTATGTGGTTAGCACAATCAGTGTTGCAGGCCCACTAGTAGCATTTGATTTACAGGCCCTGGGCACCTCTAGTCCACTGTACTAGGGACTTACTAGTAAATCAAATATGCCAATCATGGAAATCCAATTACACATACATTTCTCATAGGAGCGTTTGCGGTTTAAGGCATTGTTTTTTAATTTCCAAGATTCTTTCGTTTTCAGGTTGTGTGCCCGACCCTCTCTACAGTTCTTGGACAGTTTGGATTGTAGGGCACTCTTTTGTTCGTTGGGCTGCCAAGGATGTGGAAAAACAAATCTATGGAAAGCAGCTAGGACTTTACTGTGCCAGGGTGATGAGTTATTGGAGAGGAAAACGTAGGATGCGTTGCAGTGAATTGTTGGGGTTTTTATTTCAGACATCTGAAGGGGAGGGTTTGTACTGATCTACTGGTTGTTCGCTCAGGCAAAATGTCTTAGTGAATCTATCAGGCGTTGGTTTTTAAAAGGCGATGAAGATGGATCTTTCACAAATCAAGAAAGCCTGAGCTGGTACACATATTGTTTGGACAGAGCTGGTTCAAAGGAGAAAATGGAAGGGTGCAATTAAGTCTAGAGCTATTGAAAAGCAGCACTGCAAGGTAAATAGAAAGATGAAAGTGGTATTTCCACTTTGGAACATGAGGAGATTGTTCAGGAGGACGTGTCTTTGTTTCACTAAGACGGTATTCACTTGTCTTTTTCAGGGATGGAATGTTATTTGATGGAGCTGTGGTTGTTGGTGGCACAATTGCTGGGGGAAAAGTTGTGCCATTAATGTCTGGGGATACCTTTCAGGGCGACAGTGCAATTTTTGGTAGGGCAGAAAAAAGCCTCTGGGTTTTCCTGGGTGATGGTGTAAGGGAACTTGTTGGTGATGGGGGAGGAGTTCTCAGGATGGGTGACCACAGCACAGGGATGGTGGGGATATGGTCAGGGAGCAAGGGGATGGATTGGCCAGAGGGGACGGATTGGCCAGAGGGGACAAGGGTGAGAATGCTGACATCAGAGAGTGCATTATGACAGTGACATCTTTGGGGGTGAAGGGACATGAAGAGATTTTAGGGGAGGGAAGAGTTTACTAAGCCGGTGGGGTTCATAGGTTCTGTTTTGTATTTGTTAGGTTTTGTAAGGCACTTGGCCTAGGTAATTTGATGCTGATTTACAGACCTCTTCTATTAAAGTGGCCTTTTACCAGATATAAGTTGTGGTGTCTCTTGTTCAGCGCATCTAGGAACCTTATATCCCCCCGGGCATTTCGGGTGAGTTGGTGCTGCCCATAAGACACGTCAGGTGTCATTGGTTGGTTAAGCTGTGGGTGGGGCTAGAGTAGGTTTTAGGTGGGTGTCAGTTGTGAGACGGCCTCTTTGGCTGTCGTCATAACCACAGGCAGTCCATGGAAAGTTCTCGTCCCTCCCTTTGTGTCATTACAGTTTTGAAGGTGATTGCTGTTTTAACAGGGCAGGTCTAATGGTATTTTTCTTTTGCCACTGGTAAGCAGGTCTGTATCAGTTACAGTGGTGTCATCACACTTGTTGGTGATGGGGGGGTTCTCAGGGTGGGTGACCACAGCACAGGGATGGTGGGGATATGGTCAGGGAGAAAATGGATGGATTGGCCAAAGAGGACAGGGGAGAGAATGGTGATGTCAGAGTGTGCATGATGACTGACAGCTTTGAGGGGGAAGGGGTATGAAGAAATTTGAGGGAAAGGAAGAGTTTACTAAGAGGGATGTTCTTAAGAGGTTCTGTTTTGTATTAGTGAGGTTTTATTAGTTTTGTAGGGCACTTGGCCTAGGTAAGTTAATGTTGATTTACAGACCTGTTCTATTAAAGTGGCCTTTTACACCATATAAGTTGTGGTGTGTCTTTTTCTGCACGGTCTTGCCCAAATATTGTTGTCCATTTGGTATGCATAACACATATACTAGGATGTGCATCCACTTCCATGCATTTTAGTGGAAATCAGACCTACAATTAAAGTAATACCGCTTGAGGAGGTTCATTGTGCACCATGTAAATATATATAATGCACAGAAGTCCGCTTTCAGCTGCAGTGCCCTGGAGGGTGTTGCATGGTGCCGGGCACGGTACCCAGCCTCTCAATATCCACAATTCAAGCGCTCCAGGAAGAACAAAGGCATGCACACTCAGGGTAGTTGAGAAATCTTATTTTTTCAAATAACTTTACCAGCTCATGCAACGTATTTCAGCCTGCCGGACATGCTCACGCATACATGTTTCCCTAACAACTCCTTTAAAAATGTGAAATAACAATCAAAAGAGGACTGGCTAGTGTACTACAATATGGGCACCATCTTGAAATAAGTAAATGTCAACATTCAGTATAGCCTGCACACTGCCTACGTAAAACCAATGGATGCTATCACAGTATATTACCCTTGTTGTTCACTCCTGGTGTACAATGGGAAATTTGCCAAAGATGGTCACCATAAATTATTGAAATTTACGGGCAGCAGAAATAATCATGTTACAGTGGACAGCATGAATAAATACCCATATTTTTTCAATAATCAAGCCCGAGTGGGCAAATTCAGTACTGTCAGTCTGTATTGAAAACAACTGCTCTTGTGAAAAAATAAAAAATGAAAAACGTGAATATCACAAACTTTTGTCTCCCTCTTGTTCATCGTGAGTTGTTGTACGGAAGAGTAGGGTAGGGTGCCCTAGCCAGGGTATCCTCCATTACCCCAGCTACACCAGGTATAGAGAGTCCCTTCCTGCCCTCCCTATGAAAAAAAAAAAGAATGTAAGAAACATTAAAAGCATCAGCACTAAAAGAACTCAGTTGAACATAAAGGTCAGTTAACCTCAAGAATGAGCAATCTCATTCTAAATGATCACAACACATTAGTAAAGATCTAAAAATAATTATTCATCTGAATTCAAATCATGGGGGGATTTTGTATTTAAATCTATTATAAGTGATTCTCTATCCCTTAACCTTGAAAGTCTATACTCCACACAGGGGGCAAATTTCACTTTCTCTCCGCCAAAGAAGCTCAAGTACTTGTGGTCACTGAAGTGAAATTGCTCACAATGTCTGGCTACTAGACAGTGTTTGTCACAGTTAGTGATTGCACGCATGTATTCCACTAATCTTTTGCATAGTGGGTGAATTCTACTGCCACATAATTGAGTCTGCAAGGACACTGGCCCCCATTATGAACATGGCGGTTCATTCCGCAACGTCGGCGGTGGCAGTAGAAACCGCCAACAGAGCAGCGGCCCAGACTGCCAAATAATGAACCAAACGAAACACACGCATTGCGCGCACCACCCACAGCCAGGAAAGGAGTCTCGCTCAAATTATGAACCACCATTCTGCCACCAGTTCCGGGGCAGGAACCACCGCCACACAAAGCCAGGCGGAAAAGAAACAAAAAGAAGGAAACACTCACCGGAGTTCCACAAAACGTGCATCGGCTGCCATGGACAGAGAGCTGCAGATCATGCCAGCCTTGCTCCTTGCCATATATCTACACAACCGAGACCGCCGACGAAGACGACGACGGTAAGTACCGCAACCTACGACACAAGGGAGGAAAGGGCAAAGTTACATAACCACCCACTCCACCCACCCCGCAACGCCCCCCAACCCTTCCCAGCAGCAAAAGTCAGACACCCCACACCAAGAGGGACGTACCCGACCGAAGGCCACTGCAACTTGGCCATAGTACATACAATAGCCCCATACCCATAAATAATTTAAACAAACACCAGGGTAGAACTGCGTGCAGCCCAAACACAGGCAACACCGAAACTTTATTATGTAGCTCAGTGAGCTAAATGGTGCCAACAGGGCCAAAGCCCAGTCCATCAAAAGTCATTTGTCTTTGGCCACAACTGGCCACACCTGACTCCCTCAAGTGCTGGGTACTCCACTGAACGGGGCACCATATGGGGATCCAGGAAACTCACGGAAGGGGGGTAAGTGGGGTGGGGGTGGGGATTTACGACAGAGGTGGGACTTAGACTTGCATGAGGAGGTTGGGGGGGGTGGGCTTCTCCTTTGAAGGGGTGGGGGCTGTTTGGCTCGGGCGGAGCAGGATGCCTTAGGCTCTGAGCGGGCCTTCTTCTTCACCGGAGAAGGGGGCACAGGAATGGGAAGGCTGGACCGGGTGGGCTGCGATGTGGAAGGAGCGGAAAGGGCAAGGAGGTGGGCACGTTTCGGGACAAGACGGAGTGGGCCAGTGGGTTCAAACAGGTCTGCACAGGAGAGGAAACATTTTTCTGGAGCAATTGGGGTGGGCGTGGGAGTGGAGGCAGAGGGAGTTGATGTATGGGGTGTAGGTGTGCGTGTAGTGGGTGCAGGTGACTGCTCAGTATGCTGTGGTGTGGTGGATGTCTGATGGGTGGGTGTCTTGGTGCGTTTGAGTGTTTTGGGAGGTGGGGGGTGGACACAGTGGGAGAAGACAGACAGCTAGTGTGGATGTATGTTGGGTGGGTGTCTGCAAGTCGGGTGAGTGTGCTTCATGTGTCAACTACAGTGGAGGTGGTGAGTGCAGGTGTGGTGTATGGGGTGCATGTATGGCTGTCTGCTATTGTGCTGAGTGCAGGAAGAGGAGCAGCAACAGTGAGTGAAGGTGCAGTGCATGAGGGTGTGGATGTAGAGGGGACAGACAGGGAGGCGGAAGAGACGGGCACACTGGGGGAAGTGGAAGTTGTTGTGTGTGCAGGTGTCTGTTGGCTGTGTGAATGCTTGTGGTGGGAAGTGTGGTGCTTGTGTTTTGAAGTGTGCTTCTTGTGTGTTGATGTGCCTGTAAGCGGGTCTGATTGTGTGCTTTGGACGGGTGAAGGGAGTGGGGTGCTGGAAGGGGTAGAGGAGGTTGGAAGGGGGACGGAATGGCTAGGGAAACTGGCTGCCGTCCAAAAGGAGGCCAGAGCCTGAAAAGATCTCTGTAGGGCAGACACAGCACTGTGAATGCCATCCAGGTAGGCATTGGTCTGCTGCACCTCAGATGCCAGGCCCTGGATGGCATTGACGATGGTTGTCTGCCCTACAGAGATGGTTCTCAGGAGGTCAATAGCCTCCTCTGTGAGGGCAGCAGGGCTGACTGGGGCAGGGGAGGAGGTGCCTGGCGGCGAAGGAGATGCCTCCTTACTGGGTGGGTGGGCATGGGCAACTCGGTGGGGAGCAGAAGGGAGGGCGCTGATGGTATGGGGGGTGGCGGAAGATCTAACGGTCGTGGTTTGTCCACTAGTTGTCAGGAAGACCAGATCCTTGGGGTCTGCGCACATTCCAACATGTCCTCCACTAGACAGCTCCAAGACTCCGATAGATAAAATCACAGAGCCTGAGAGAGTCCAAGCGGGGGAAAAGGGGATTAGGATGGGAACAGCGGGGAAGGAGACCTGTAGGAAGCAAAAGGTTAAACCACACAATATCAAGATTATATCACATTGATTTTCACTAGACTATGATTCTAAGCATTGTCATTCTGTAACCATGGATAACTTAAGAAAGGACTAATAACTAGGCCTCAAGATGTCTGGGTACCTGGGGAGGAATCAAGAATGATTAATACAACTTCTCAATGAAACTTTTCATGAAATGTTACATATTGTCTAGGATTATAAGAACCTTCTAGAATTATGTTTTCAGAACAAATATGGGGGGTCATTACAACCCTGGCGGACGGTGGAAAAGGTGCGGTAATACCGCAAACAGGCCGGCGGACAAAAAAATTGAATCATGACCCTGGCGGAAACCGCCAACAAGGACAGCCACTTTAACACACCGTCCGCCACGGCGGTACAGACAAGCAGCGCGGCGGTTACCGCCAACAGACAGGCGGGAGTCAATGTACCGCCCACAGTATTACAACAGGCCAATCTGCCACCTTTTCCGGGGCGGATTCACCGTGGATAAAATCACGGCGGAAACAGCTTTTGCTATGGGAAAACGCTCACCTCAACACATCCCACGAGGAACAACGACTCCATGGACCCGGAACTCCAAATACTACCTGCCCTTGTCTTTCTGCTCGTTTACGACCAACAGCGACATAGGCGCAGAAGATACCGGTGAGTACTGCATCTACGACACGGGGAGGGGGGAGGCAAAAGTCAGGGGGACACCCACCAAACACCCCCACCCTCGCATATTACAACATACACACCAATGCAGTCAAAACTATCACATTAACAACCCACAATCCCCTCGGAAGAATGCAAAGACAATGCGAATTTCGGTCAAACATTGTAATGTGCCAATATACATGTCATACAAAAATATACTGATATATATCTCTAAATCACTCATAATTATATATACAATACATATGTACACAACAATGTCCGTGCACCAACAGTCCAAACATGCATGGGCGAGGCCCACAATAGATACCTGACCAAAATCCGAGAGAACACTGCCGGGGCATCAGATAGAAATACTACAGGCACCTCAGGGGGAAGGGAAGGGGGGCACCTCAGCCGGGTGACTGCAAAGCCACATCCACGACGGGGCTCCATGCCCATTGATGTATCCTGGGGAGTGCAAAGCCACAGTCTCTCAATTCTCTACAGTGGGTGGTTTGCCCACTGTGCCATCCTGGGGAGTGCAAAGCCACAGTCTCACAAGTCTCTAAAGTGGGTGGTTTTCCCACTGTGCCGTCCTGGGGAGTGCAAAGCCACAGTCTCACAAGTCTCTACAGTGGGTGGTTTGCCCACTGTGCCATCCTGGGGAGTGCAAAGCCACAGTCTCACAAGTCTCTACAGTGGGTGGTTTGCCCACTGTGCCATCCTGGGGAATGCAAAGCCACAGTCTCACAAGTCTCTACAGTGGGTGGTTTGCCCACTGTGCCATCCTGGGGAGTGCAAAGCCACAGTCTCTCAAGTAGATGCAGGTCTCCACTGGTTCTGGAGGGGGACTGGTGCCCAGACTGGATGAGTCTCCCCATGAAAGTTCCTGTCCTGTCACTGTCCCAGCTGCACATGGGATAAGGATGCCTGATGTGGCGGTCCATTCATTCCTACATGGTGCATGCCCTGTTCAGCGGTGCTTTGCCATGGTGGTCTTTGCCCTGTTTAGCGGTGCTTTGCCATGGCAGTCTTTGCCCTGTTCAGCAGTGCTTTGCCATGGCGGTTCAGGACTGTTCAGTGGTGCTTTGACATGGCGGTCTCTGCCCTGTTCAGCGGTGCTTTGCCATGGTGGTTCAGGACTGTTCAGTGGTGCTTTGACATGGTGGTCTCTGCCCTGTTCAGCGGTGCTTTGACATGGCGGTTCAGGACTGCTCAGCGGTGCTTTGCCATGGCGGTCTCTGCCCTGTTCAGCGGTGCTTTGACATGGCGGTTCAGGACTGTTCAGCGGTGCTTTGCCATGGCGGTCTTTGCCCTGTTCAGCGGTGCTTTGCCATGGCGGTTCAGGTCTGTTCAGCGGTGCTTTGACATGGCGGTCTTTGCCCTGTTCAGCGGTGCTTTGCCATGGCGGTTCAGGACTGT
The DNA here is from genome assembly GCF_031143425.1 of Pleurodeles waltl. NCBI lineage: Eukaryota > Metazoa > Chordata > Amphibia > Caudata > Salamandridae > Pleurodeles > Pleurodeles waltl. The sequence goes on along the minus strand of NC_090447.1, from coordinate 1,169,799,578 downwards.
TCAGCTGTGCTTTGCCATGGCGGTTCTGATACTGGACATTGGTGTGTGGCATGACGATCTCCACACTGGACATTGGTGTGTGGCATGACGATCTCCACACTGGACATTGGTGTGTGGCATGACGATCTCCATACTGGACATTGGTGTGTGGCATGACGTTCCATCATTGGCCAGCGGGCTGTGGCATCCTGTCCCCTCCTGGGCTGTGACTCCGGCGGTGGTCTCTGGACCAGTAACGATACTTGGGCCCTCCTGGGCTGTGACTCCGGCGGTGGTCTCTGGACCAGTACCGATACTTGGGCCCTCCTGGGCTGTGACTCCGGCGGTGGTCTCTGGACCAGGACCGATACTTGGGCCCTCCTGTGCTGTGACTCCGGCGGTGGTCTCCTGACCAGTGACGATACTTGGGCCCTCCTGGGCTGTGACTCCGGCGGTGGTCTCTGGACCAGTAACAATACTTGGGCCCTCCTGGGCTGTGACTCTGGCGGTGGTGGTGGTCTCCTGACCAGTGATGATACTTGGGCCCTCCTGGGCTGTGACTTTGGCGGTGGTCTCCTGACCAGTGACGATACTTGGGCCCTCTTGAGCTGTGACTCCGGCGGTGGTCTCTGGACCAGTAACGATACTTGGGCCCTCCTGTGCTGTGACTCCGGCGGTGGTCTCCTGACCAGTGACGATACTTGGGCCCTCCTGGGCTGTGACTCCGGCGGTGGTCTCTGGACCAGTAACAATACTTGGGCCCTCCTGGGCTGTGACTCTGGAGGTGGTGGTGGTCTCCTGACCAGTGATGATACTTGGGCCTCCTGGGCTGTGACTTTGGCGGTGGTCTCCTGACCAGTGACGATACTTGGGCCCTCCTGAGCTGTGACTCCGGCGGTGGTCTCTGGACCAGTGACGATACTTGGGCCCTCCTGGGCTGTGACTCCGGCGGTGGTCTCCTGACCAGTGACGATACTTGGGCCCTCCTGGGCTGTGACTCTGGCGGTGGTGGTGGTCTCCTGACCAGTGACGATACTTGGGCCCTCCTGGGCTGTGACTCTGGCGGTGGCGGTGGTCTCCTGACCAGTGACGATACTTGGGCCCTCCTGGGCTGTGACTCCGGTGGTGGCGGTGGTCTCCTGACCAGTGACTATACTTGGGCCCTCCTGGGCTGTGACTCCGGCGGTGGCGGTGGTCTCCTGACCAGTGATGATACTTGGGCCCCCCTGGGCTGTGACTCCGGCGGTGGTCTCCTGACCAGTGACGATACTTGGGCCCTCCTGGGCTGTGACTCCGGCGGTGGTCTCTGGACCAGTGACGACGGTGCTGGCGGTTGTGTCTGGACCACCGAAAATGATGGCGCACTTCTCCGCCGTGACACTCACAACAGGCTGGGGAGACTTCCTCTGGACCTTCCCCACCTTCTTTGGAGTTACAGCTGACTCACCAATCGCCTTGGATCCCATTTCACTTGTTGTCCCACCAGGAGTCTTGACACGGTCCCGTTGTCCACTCCCCAATTTCAGAGCTTTTACAGGGGGTGGGCTGCCAGTGCCTTGGCTCCGGGTCCTACTGCCTGCCCTGGTGGACGGTGCACTCCAAAAACCTGGAACACGCACCACTGGTACTGGAGGCTTTTTGGCTGAGGCGCTACGATGGGACTGATGAATTGGAGGGGGGGTGGGTGCAAAAAGGTCAATTTGACATAGGGACAGTTTCTGACGGACACTGGGATGGGTAGCTGGAGGGGCCCTGGGAGTGGAGGAAGAGGAGGTGGTTGTAGGAGGAATCACTTTAGGTGTTTTGGGTGCAGGTGCAGGTACTGGAGGCTGTCGTGAGGTGGATGGATGTTGGGTGAGTGATTGCCGGTGTTTGTGTACTTTGGGAGGGGGCGTCACAGACACACTGGGAGAGGACACAGGGGACGTGTAAATGCCAGTGGAGGTGGTGAGTGCAGGTGAGCGGCTTGTGGTGCTGGGTGTCCTGGTGCGAGCCCTAGTGCCTGTAGATGTGGTGCATGCAGGTGTGTGTGTAGACGACACTGGAAGGGAGGAGGGAGAAGAGGAGGAGGGGGACACAGTGGAGACAGTGGATGTTGCTGTGTCTGTATGTGGGTGAGGCTTGCGTGAGTGCCTGTGCTGTGTGTGGTGCCTATGTTTGCTTGAGCTACTTGTGTGTGTTGACTTGTATGCATGCTGGTCTGTAGGTGTGCTTGGGATGGGCTGGGGTACAGGGGATTGGGTCTGGGTGGAGGAAGTTGGAGGGGGGAGGCTGGACACAGGGACAATGGCTGCCATCAGTGCTGAGGCCAGAGATTGCAGGGTTCGCTGAAGGGCAGCCTGACCAGAATGAATGCCCTCCAGGAATGCATTACTGTGTTGCAACTCCCTTTCTACACCCTGGATGGCATTCACAATGGTAGACTGACCAACAGTGAGTGACCAGAGGAGGTGAACAGCCTCCTCACTGAGGGCAGCAGGGGTGACTGGGGCAGGGCCTGAGGTGCCTGGGGCGAAGGTGATGCCCACCCTCCTGGGTGAGCGGGCACGGGGTGAACGCTAAGGGGCTGCTGGGAGGGCGGTGCTGGTAGGGGAGGTGGCGGCTGTACCTGTAGAAGTGGGGCGCACAGATGGTGCCGCCACCACAAGGGAGCTCCCATCGGCGGACGAGTCCGTGTTGCTGCTTGGTGATCCGGTGGCCGACATGAAGCTCCCCTCGCCCTCCGTCCCACTGGTGCATTCAGAGTCTGTGGTGTGGCCCTCCATGGCCATGTGGGATGCAGCTCCCTCGTGCTCCGGTGCCACTGTACCTCCGCCTGATGATGCTGATGTACAAAAGGACAGGGAGAGCAGGAAAAGGGGGGGGGAGACAGAACAAAGAGAGTTTTAGTGCATGGCATACCGCTACCGTTGGCGAACAAGACAGACGCAGCAGCCCCATGCATTACGCTGTGCTCCTGGCCTCTGCACATGCAATTTCTGGGATATGGCCTACATGGCAATGCTGGAAATCTGCGCACATGGATGCCACAGGGGCAACTATACCTCAACTTGGCACTCTTCTGAGGTGGGGTAGAGTGGCACATGGCACACATTACGGAGGGGCCTTGCCTACCTAACTCGCCCTGGCCTAGGGACACACACTGCCCACCTCCCCCACCCAGACCCCTCCACTGCACGCAAAGTCCGCAGAATGAGGTTGTACTCACCCCCTTGTGTCTGCTGTGATGTCCTTAAGCGCCCATCCAACTCCGGGTACGCCACCGCCAGGATCCGGAACATCAGGGGGGTCATGGTGCGACGGGCACCCCTCCCACGTTGGGAGGCCATCCCCAGCTGAGCCTCCACCGTCTTCTTGCTGCAGCGGCGAATGTCCTCCCATCTCTTACGTCAGTGGGTGCCCCGTCTCTGGTGGGCCTCCAGGGTCCGGACCTCCTTGGCGATGGCACGCCAAATGTCCCTCTTCTGGTGGGCACTGACCTACATGACATGCACAAGGAAAGAGGAACAGTCATTACTAACTGCACCGTCGTTGTGAGTGGCCCCCTCCCTACTCTGGCCATGTGGGCCTTTTATTCCCATGCTTTACTGTATTATCAACTCTGCCCACTTCCCTCTTCCACCCAGCCCTGTCCACTCCGGCCTAGACCATACAACGTGCTCCCTGTGTACTAACCTGTTGGTCTGGAGGACCGTAGAGAAGCATGCACTGGGGGAGGACCCCATCTACAAGTTTCTCCAACTCCTGTGCAGTGAAGGCAGGGGCCCTTTCCCCAGACGCAGCAGCCATCGTCGCTTCCAGACCGAGGTCACAGCAGCACTAGCAGTGTAGGTCCTCTCCTGTCGAAGGTCAGGTATCTAGTGATTGAACAGATAGAAAATGGCGGTGACGTCCGCGGCAGTGACGTGCGCGTCGGTGCACATCATCACCGCCGGCGCACCTGTTCATTGGCTCCTGGGACCCATAGGGTCCAATGTTAACCAATGCAGCATTGCGCCGCGGTCTACGACCACCTACCGCGACGGTGTGCAGCGCCAGCGCTGTTACCCCACAATCCCATTGTCCCAGTTTAGAGGTCAGGCAGCCACCATTTCAGGGGCCCACATGGCTTCATTTACTACTGCGTCACACATACCGAGGCCTACACTCAACACACATCCAGGAAGGGTTTATTGTCTGGTGTAGTCTTGTGTGTGACTGTGGGTACATACCTGGAGGAATAGTGACTGTTTATTCGCTGTTGTCCTTCTTAGGCACCGTCAGCTGGGACATATGAGAAGATGGCGGAATCCTCCGGTATACCGACCGCTGGTGGACCTGTTGACAATGGAAGAGAGACATTTAATCGTTACCTACAGGTTTGACTGTGCCACTATCCATGAACTATGTACCCAGTTGGAGCCAGACCTGATGTCACCAATCCGCCATCCGACTGGAATCCCCCCTGATGTGCAGGTGCTGTCAGTGCTCCATTTCCTTGCAAGTGGGTCTTTTCAGACAACTGTGGCCATGGCATCAGGGATGTCCCAGCCTATGTTTTCCAACGTCTTGTCCAGAGTGTTGGCTGCCCTGCTGAAACACGTAAGGAGATACATCATTTTCCCTGAGGTGGAGGATTTGCCTACAGTGAAAGGTGACTTCTATGCTCTTGGACATATCCCCAACGTCATAGGTGCCATTGATGGGACCCATGTAGCTCTGGTCCCCCCCGCAGGACTGAACAGGTGTACAGAAACCGGAAGAGTTATCATTCGATGAATGTCCAGATGGTCTGTTTGGCAGACCAGTACATCTCACAGGTAAATGCTATGTTCCCTGGCTCTGTGCATGACGCCTACATCCTGCGCAATAGCAGCATCCCTGATATGATGGGTTAACTCCAGAGGCACCGTGTATGGCTATTGGGGGACTCTGGTTACCCCAACCTTTCCTGGCTACTGACCCCAGTGAGGAATCCCAGGACCAGGGCAGAGGAACGCTACAATGAGGCCCATGGGCGGACTAGGAGGGTGATCGAACGCACCTTCGGCCTCCTGAAGGCCAGGTTCAGGTGCCTCCATATGACAGGTGGGTCCCTATTCTACTCACTGAAGAAGGTGTGCGACATCATCATCGCCTGCTCCATCCTCCATAATTTAGCATTGTGACGCCAGGTGCCTTTTCTACAGGAGGATGATCCAGATGACGGTGTTGTAGCAGCTGTGGAGCCTGTGGAGCCTGTGGACAGTGATGAGGATGAAGCTGAGGAAGAAGAAAACGACAACAGGGAGTCAGTCATACAGCAATATTTCCAGTGAAACACAGGTGAGTACATTTTCAGGTTTAACATTATATTAACTTTCACACGTCTACCTCTATCCTGTACCGACATTTCACTACCTATTTGTTAACTGAGTTGTCCCCTTCCATTTCAGTTTCACAAATGTGGTAACCTACGTGTCAACTGCTTGCATCCTTGAAGGGCTTGTGATGTGTGACATTGGTATGTTAGCCTTTCAATGGGTAACCCATTATGACACTGTCATTGATAATACAAAATTACAAATCATAGACTGACTCCATTTTATTTAGTGTTTCAAGGGTGTTTATTTAAGTGCTAAAAAATGAAGGGGGGTTGTGAAATGGGGATGGGTGATGGTGGAGGAATGTCCATGGCAGAGTCCAGTCTATTAGTCTCACAGGTACATTGCACATCTGGCCATTGGAAGTGGAGCTGGGGCAGTTCCGATTTGGACAGGGTAACAAAGTGAGACAGTGGGGGGACAATCAGGGTGGTCTTAATTCCTGGTGGGGGTCTTGCCATCTTGCTCTGTCCTGTGCCTGGATCTCAGTGCCCGCTTGCGTGGTGGTTGTCCGTCTGCAGGGGATGGGGTGCTGCTGTGGTGGTCCTGTGGCGGGGCGTCCTGTCCACCAGCGCCGGCGGAGGTGGTGGGCAGTTCGTCGTCCTGACTAGGGTCAGGGGCCCCTTGGAGTGCCACGGTGTCCCTCAAGGTCTTTTGAATGTCCGTCAGCACCCCTACGATGGTGCCCAGGGCAGAGCCGATGGTCCTGAGCTCCTCCCTGAACCCCAAATACTGCTCCTCCTGCAGACGCAGGGTCTCCTGCAACTTGTCCAGGACCGTCGCCATCGTCTCCTGGGAGTGGTGGTATGCTCCCATGATGGAGGATAGGGCCTCGTGGCAAGTTGGGTCCCTTGGCCTGTCCTCCCTCTGTCGCACAGCAGCCCTCCCAGTTCCCCAGTGTTCCTGTGCCTCCGTCCCCTGGACCGTGTGCCCACTACCACTGCCCCAGGTCCCTGTTGTTGTTGGGGTGTTGGGTTAGCCTGGGTGCCCTGTAGTGGTGGACACACCGCTGATTGACCTGTCCTGGGTAGGGAGGTTTGGGCCAGCTGGGTGAGTGCTGTGCTGGTGTTACAAGAGGGTGGAAGCTCGGTGTTGGGCTGTGGCTGGGCAAGGGGAACCGACTGTCCTGAGGCCCACGATGGTCCGGGCTGGTCATCAAGATCCAGTAGGGCAGAGCTGCTGTCGTCACTGTGGGCCTCTTCTGGGGGTGGAGTGGTGTTGTATGGACCCTCTGGTGTGGTGACGTTCCTTCGGGTTCCTGCGGGGGTATAAGTACATGATTATTGCATGTGTGTGTGTAATGGTGTGCAATGGTTGGGTGTGCGTGAACCCCAGTGCAGGCATTCCTGTGTGTGGGGTTGTGTGCTGATGGTTGGGGGGTGTTCTGGGTATGTGCAGTGGGCATGCTTTAGTGATGGGTGTCCATGCTTAGTTGTGTCATGCAGGTCTTGGGGTTGGGATGTGTAGTTGGTGCTATGGGTACATTGGTGAGGAGTTTGGGTTATAGGGGAGGGTGTGAGGGTGGGGGTGTGTGATAACATGCAGGTAGGGTGGGGGATATGATAGTGAAGATTTGACTTACCAGTGTCCGTTCCTCCAACGACTCCTCCGAGGCCCTCAGGATGCAAGATGGACAAGACTTGCTCCTCCCATGTTGTTAGTTGAGGGGGAGGAGTTGGGGGTCCGCCGCCAGTCCGCTGAACCGCGATGTGGTGCCTGGAGACCGTGGAACGCACCTTTCCCCGTAGGTCGTTCCACCTCTTCCTGATGTCCTCCCTATTTCTTGGGTGCTGTCCCACTGCGTTGACCCTGTCCACTATTCTTTGCCATAGCTCCATCTTCCTGGCTATGGATGTGTGCTGTACCTGTGAGCCAAATAGCTGTGGCTCTACCCGTAGGATTTCCTCCACCATGACCCTGAGCTCCTCCTCGGAGAAGCGGGGTGTCTTTGGCGTGACATGGGGTGTTGTGTGTGATGTGTGGGGTGGTGTATGTGTTGATGAGTGTGGTGAGTGTAGTTGTAGGTGGTGTTTTGTGCGTGGATGTTGTGTGGGTGATGGTGCTGTGTGCCTCTGTGTGATGGGGTTGTCTATTCTGTGCTCTCTCTCTCGCCTTCTCTCTGAATTTTTGGTTGTAGGGGTTTGTGGGTAATGTGGGTGTGTGTTTTATATTGTATTGGATGTGTGGGAGTGGTGTGTGTATGTGTATCAGGTATGTGTATTTGTAATTGTCCAATGTGGCGGTGTTTTGTAGATGTGTTTGTATTTTGAGCGCGGCGGTGTGTACCGCCAATGGAATACCGCAGTTGAAAGACCTCCGCGTGGATTCGTGGGTTGTAATGACATGGGCGTGTTTCTATTGGCGTGGAGGTTTTGTTTCCGCATGTTTATCGCTGACCTTTGGTGTGGCGGGATTGTGTGGGTGTCTGAATTTCGCCGGATTCCGAGATGTGTGTCATAATAGCTGTGGCGGTCTACCGCCGCCGAGGCGATGTATTGGCGGTCTTCTGCACGGCGGTAAGCGCCTTATACTGCCAATGTTGTAATGACCCCCATGGACTTTTTACATGAGGACAAAAAGTAATCTGAACATTTCCTGGAACACAATAGGAACTGTATTAAGGACTTAATATGCACATATAATGTAACATCTTGAATTTTAACACCTAGTTTAAAATGCGGGCGAATGAATCGCGCACACTGCCGATTTCAACAAGGATATGTAAATGCCATGAAATGATCGCGCACTCTTCCAGCGATATAAAACAGTTTTAAATGCGGGAATGAATCGTGCGTCTTGCCGATTCGAATACCACCATGTAAAAGCCAAGAAATGGTCGCGCACAATGATAGTAAAAGTTTTAATGCAAGGAATGAATTGCGCGTCTTGTCGATTCAAATGCCACCATGTAAATGCCAAGAAATGGTTGCGCACAATGATTGTCAAAGTTTTAATGCAAGGAATGAATCAAGTGTAAATGGCAAGAAATGGTAGCTCACAATGAGTATGCAGAGTTAAATGCACGGAATGAATCGCGCGTCTTGCCGATTCGAATGCCACCAAATAAATGCCAAGAAATGGTAGTGCACAATGAGTATCGAGAGTTAAATGCACGGAATGAATTGTGCGTCTTGCCAATTCAAATGCCACCATGTAAATGCCAAGAAATGGTAGCGCACAATGAGTATCAAGAGTTAAATGCACGGAATGAATCGCGCGTCTTGCCGATTTGAATGCCACCATGTAAATGCCAAGAAATAGTAGCGCACAATGAGTATCAGGAGTTAAATGCACAGAATGAATCACGCGTCTTGCTGATTCGAATGTCAATATGCATATGTCTAGAAATGGTCGCACACACTGTTTCCCGACCCGAATCTCAAATGTCGAATGCCAGGAATGAATTGCACGTCTTGCCGATTCAAATATCGACATGTAAATGCCAGAAACCACGAGCACATTCACACGCACAAGGAAAAATCTTCCAACATGAAAACTAGGCCCAAAATCTTGAATGCCTTCGAAAACGGGATCGGGGGCCCAGCCCGACCTCCGTCTTACCTCCCTGAACAAGGATCACCAATACAATGAAGGACAAAGGCCTGGAAGATCAAGGTAGGCCTCTGGAACAGGAGCTCAGGAAATTGCTGCTGCTCTGCACCGGGACCTCTGAATAGTGAGCATGTGGAGCTGGGCTGGCTCCCTTATATAGAGATTGGCCCAGCCCACAAACCACACCCAGTCATGCTGAAGAGAAAGCTTCTAGAAGGCCCTGGAAAGGGACCACACCCTGATACTCTCTGAAAGCCTGCAGCAATACATTGCAAATGAACAGTATTTCCAAGCACCTTGAATATAAGTCTTCAGGATTAAACTCTGCAATGCAATAGGTTAAACAACAGCATATCAACATAATGCATAAATTACATTATCTCACAAGTGCTGGGTTTATGCATTCCAGTCGCCCGTATAGCGTGCACTGCCCTGATGTTGACACTAGTGTCCACCATCGCCGGAGGACCCCCATCGGAGGAGGTCTCAGAGTCACTACCTCCTGTGGTTGTAGCCTCCCCCGTTGAAGTCCCCTCGCCCTCCCACCCACTGGTCCCTTGGGCGTCCGTTGTCTCTGCCTCGGAGGATCCGTGGGCCGCTGACTCCCCACTTGCCGGTGCCTCAGCTCTCTCGCCTGATGTTGATGCTGTACCAGACAAACACAAGAGAACAGGGATGGGGAGACAAAACAGGAAAGACACTTGTAAGTAGCTGAATGCTGATACACAATGGCCAGACGTACACCTACCCAGCAGACACACCCAACAGGCAGCACCGTGCACTAGGCCCATGGCCATGGCCATGGCCCTGACTACTGAGCAGTATACTGACCTACACCCATATTCTGAAATTGTATTGGAGCTGAGGTAGGTGAAACCTGACAGGGACACCCCTACACCCTTTGGGGAGCAGACAGTAGCTGGACACCAGTCAAAATCCCTGCTCTAAGCACCATGAGCCCTATCACACACACACTCATCCTTCCAGGCTGAAGTATGGGCTGTGAGTACTCATCTCCTTGTGACCGCTGTGCAGCCTTCAAGCGACCATCCATGTCTGGGTACGCCACCACCAGAATCCTTCACATGAGGGGGGTCAGTGCCCGACGGGCACCCCTTCCACGTTGGGAGGACTTCCTCATCTGGGCCTCAGTGATCTTCCGCACCCAGCGCCGCAGGTCCTCCCACCTCTTTCGACAGTGGGTGCTGCGCCGGTTGTAGACCCCCAGGGTCTGTACCTCCTTGGCGATGGCATGCCAATGTGCCCTTTTCTGGTGGGCACTGACCTAGTAGGGTGACACAGAAATGGAACACAGAGGTCAGGCACCTGCATGATGGCAACAGCTGTCAGATTGTCAGACATAGGACAAATAGTACTCCCAGACATGCAGGACAGTGGCACGCAGAATTCCATGCAACAAGCCCCATCCTGGTTCACAGGAGCACACATCTGTGCAATCCATCCATCACTCACAAACCCGGACTCACCTGTACCTCTGGCCGTCCGTAGAGTCTGCCGTACAAGGGCAGGACCGCTTCCACCAGCTTTTCCAGTTCTTCCTGGGTGAAGGCCGGAGCCCTTTCCCCTACACCACGTGGAACATCCATAGCCAGAGGCAGGCCACAGCAGTACACAGAGTGGAGTACTTGTCCGCACAGGATCAGGGAGTCAAGTGATCAAACGATGACGAACGCGCGTACGTTCCGCGGCGGTTTGCACTGTCACCACCGGCGGCGATCATGATACGCCAGGATTCCCCATTGGCATCCATTTTATCCAATGAGGGTGTGAACAGCGGTCAACACCACCGTACGCTGTGACGTCAACCGCTAGCGGTGTTAGGTCACTTCCACAACGAAGGGGCAGAACTACAGTGGGCAGATATTTTGCCATCACCTACGCATCTTAAAATTCATAATACTCACAATGCTGGGCCTACTAGCCATATGAAGCACCTAGGCCTCTATCCATTGAGTATATAATCACACATGATTTACTCCGTTCCCTCCTAGTGATGTACATGTACATCTGTCAGGTTGCAGTTATTGTACAGACACTACTATGAAGAATACAGTGCATGTATGTAGCAAATATGCCAGTGTATGTGTGCACATAACTCCTTTTTCTTACCCCTCATAGGTACCGACCCTTGTGGCGAGGAAGGGCACCATCAGTGTACAGACCACTTGTGGATATGGGGACCATGGTGGAGCGTCAGATCATAATCACCTACAGACTCACACGTGCAACTATTCAGGACCTATGTGCATTACTGGGATCCTGCACTGACTCCCGGAAATTGTAATCAGCATGCCATTCCAACTGAGGTGCAGGTGCTCTCCACAGTCTCAAGTGACAGTGGGCATGGGTGCTGGTTTCTCACAGCCAATGTTCAGCCAGGTACTGACAAGATTTCTGAATGCATTTGTACAACATCTGCAATCCTATGTGCGATTCCCCCAAAGTGCTGACCTCCCTGCCATAAAGTCTGACTTCTATGCTTTTGCAAACATTCCCCATGTCATAGGTGCCATCGATGGCACCCATATAGCTATCATCCCCCCAAGAGTGAGTGAACAGGTGTACAGAAACAGGAAGAACTTTCACTCCATGAACATCCAATTGGTATGTACTGCAGACCAGTACATATCCCATGTGAATGCCATGTTTCCGGGTTCTGTCCATGATTCATTTGTTTTGAGGAACAGTAGTGTGCCACAGAAGATGGAACAACTACAAGAGGACAGAGGGTGGATCATAGGTAAGTTTGCCTGTCACTAACTGACACATTGCAGAAAACCAGCCTGCCTGACTAAGGACATTCCAATGACAACTCTGTATTGACCATTTCTCTAGGTGATTCTGGCTATCCAAACTTGCGTTGGCTCCTGACACCAGTGAGGAATCCCAGGACGGATTCAGAGAGGAACTACAATGAGGCCCATGGACGTAATAGGAGGGTGATAGAGCATACTATAGGTCTCCTGAAGGCTAGATTCCGGTGCCTACATATCTCTGGGGGTTCCTTGGCCTGTGGGCCTGATAAGGTGTGTAGAATAGTGGTGGCCTGCTGCATGCTGCACACTGTGGCAGTGAGACATTCAATCCCCCTTTTGGAGGTGGAGGGTGCTATAGGTCCTGATCAGGTACCTCAGAGAGGTGAGGAGAGTGATGATGAGGATGAGAAAGGGGAAGATGTCAATTCCCGGAACCAAATGATACAACTCTACTTCCAATAACTGTGTGGGACTTCAGCCTGTAAATGTGGTTAGTGACTGATACTGTAAGTGTGCCATGTCATCTGGGGAAATGGGTCATGATAGGCGAGACATGGACCTCTTCAGCATGGTACTGACAGACAATATATGCATTCCCTCCTTGCCTAATTTGAAACACACATTACCACCACCATGCACAAATTGACAATAAAGTTGTTCCCTGCCAGTTGCATCCATACTCCACTTTGTTCAACATTGAAGACAGGGGACTTTGTTACAGGTGAGATATGTTGTTTATTGGTGGAATACAGTGAAATGTGCTATGTACAGTGATGGAAGTCGTAATGGTTGGGTGTCCTCAAAACCGACTTCGTGGCAGGCCTGTTTGATGTCATAGGTGGGCCCTATTTGTAGTTTAGTACTTTATTTAGCCCTCAGCTAAGTGTTGTTGGTTAATTTGTGGGATGGTTGCTTGGCAGTAGTAGCAGTGTCAATTATTGGAGTGGGGCCTGTCCTTAGCTGGGTTTCCAGTGCCATATCTTGGCCTGAGACTACGTTTGGGCGCCTGCTGTGGAGCTTCTTGGGGTGGCATAGTTGGGCCTTGAGATTCCTGGAAGGGTATTTCCTGTGCTGTTTCAGCTGCTTGGGTCATCTGTTGCTGGTTGTCCAGGGCTGTTGTGGGGGCCTCTTGTCCGGTGTGGGTGTTTGAGTGTTTGTTGACCAACTGCAGCAGTGCTCCAGCAATGGTAGCCATTGTGGCATTGTGTTCTATCCACTGCTCCATGGCCTTTTGGTGTTGTTCCAGCTGCATCCTCTAACTTTGCTCCAGGGTGGATACAATCTGTGCCAACCTGTCTTGGGTATGTTGGTAGGCCCCCAATACCTCTGCAATGATGTCCTGGGCTGCTGCATCTATCCAGTGCCCTACCCTCTGACCCACTGGGGCACTTGACCTTGCCCTGGCCCCCTGTGCCTGTGTCTCCTACGCAGGTCTTGACGTGCCACTTGTACTGGGGCCCTCGCCTTCCTGCATGTTGGGGGTGGGAGATTGTGGCCTCTGTAGCTGTGTTCCACCTGTTTGTGCCCTGGGTCCACTGGTATGGGTACGCCTCCCCTGGTCTGCTGGTCTTGACTGGGTGTTAGGCGTGACAGTTTTTTCCTGGGTGGGGCTGCTGCATGGTGAGCATCCAGGGCTGTGTGAGGGGCCTGCCTGCTCATCAGTGTCCAGGGATCCTTCACCTGTGTCCTGTGATGTGCTGCTGTCTCCCTGGAGTGTTGTGGCACTCCTTGTCCCCTCCATTAGGGTTGCATGGGTGGTGGTGCCTGTTGGGGGACATAGAAATGTATGTTACATATGTATGAGGGTTTGAGGTGTACTGAACTGTGCAATGTTGTGCTGGTGTGCCTTTCAGTGGCCTTCCAGGGTGCCTTTGTGAGGTGGGCATTGCAGTTAGTGGCAGTGGTGGGGTTACAATGTGGTGGGGGTTATTACTCCATTGTGGGTACGTGCAGGGGTGGGTGGCTGTGCACAGCGGGAGTGATGTGGGCCTGGTAGTGAGTTGTGGGTGATGCAGGGTGGTGGATGTGGTGGGTAATGGCTGGGTGGGGTGTGGGTCTAGGTGGGTGTGGGTGGGTTGGGGTGGTGCATGCATTACAGCTATGGTGTATATGGGGTACTTGTAGATGACTTACCCGAGTCCATTCCTCCAGTGAGTCCAGTGAGTCCCTCTGGGTGCAGGATGGCGAGTACCTTCTCCTCCCAGTCTGTGTAGTCGGGTGGTGTTGGAGGCGGTCCTCCCCCAGTCTTCTGCACTGCGATGTGGTGCCTGGATGCCATGGCCCGGACCTTCCCCCGCAGGTCGTTCCATCTCCTGCGGATGTCGTCCCTGGTGCGTGGATGGTGTCCCACTGCATTCACCCTGTTGACAATGGTCTTCCACAGCTCCATTTTCTGGGCGATGGGTGTGTGCTGCACCTCGGACCCGAATATTTGTGGCTCAACTTTTAGGATCTCGTTCACCATGGTCCTTAGCTCCCTTTCGGTGAAGCGTGGATTTTTGGGTGGGGGACATGGAGAGGGTGGTGGATGGCGTCAGGACTGGGGACGGGGATTGGGTGCTCCTGTGTGGGTCGATATACGTATCCTGTCTGCTGGCATTCTCTGTCTGGCTCTGGTGCTCTCCATCTTCTGGTTTTGTTGCACGGGGTTGTGGGGTGTGTCTGTGGGTGTTTTATGGTGTTCTGGATGTGTGGCAGGTGTGTGGGTGCTAAGCCTAGCCAATGTGTGCAATGGTTGCTGTTGGGCCCACTTGCCGTCCGTGGCAGTCGCAGCCGCCAATGGTCGTCCAGCCTCCACTGTCTGCCGAGGTGATTTGTGCATCATTATTTGGAGGGGGGATGTGGGTGTGCTTGGCGGTGGCGGGGTGGGATGGGTCAGGATTCCCGCCAACAGGGTCCTGACGGGGAGTGGCGGTCTGGGAATTTTTGGCGGGGTTGGGTTTTTCGATCATTATATGGCGGGTTTCCATTCGCCACCTCCGGCGGGATTCTGTTCACCGTCGCCACAGCGGTCGGCGGTCTTTTCCGCCATGTCCATAATGACCGCCACTGTAAGACATAGATCACATAAATAGTGGCACATGTAATAAACTGAGAGATTTCCCTAGGTTGTGTAGTGTGTGGCACATCATAATACCTCTGATTCTTAGGATTAGTAAAAGCTTTATGCTTTCCACAAATATAGAAGCCAGCAAAATACCTTCTCATTCCCTCAGTTTCTCTCATTGTTTTCGTGATGTCACTCTGTACCAAAATGCCCCTCACAGATCTCCTTGCTGAGGGCTATGCACCTTCAACACCCTGCTTGGGCTCAGCTTATGCTACAGAACTTGATAACTCCTCATGGGGAGTCCACATCTTTGCAACCTGGTGACACTGTGACTGCCCAGGTACTCACCGCTCAAGCAGATAACACTCCTGCCTATCTGAACAAAGCCCTTTATTGCTGCTTATGGAAGCAGATTATTTTGTAATTCTGAGCCAGGCAGAGCTGCACAGGACAGGCTTGTCCAAGATCATAAATGCCCACCTACAGACACTGTCTTTTCAGTCACAACTTTCTCAGGCTCAGTAGTATGCAGAGTAGCATAGGGATTGTGCTTCATTCATGTGTAAGCCCTTACTATTCCAAAGTAACTATAACCAGTGCCAGCCTCCCCACTAACACCTCTCTCTAGGGAAATAATCATATTTATTAGTGTGTGGGAATGTTTCCCTGTTCACTCACAGCTCTCCCCATACAGTAGTATGTGGGGAAACATTGTCTTCTGCACTAACACCTATCTCCAGGACAACTTGAATACAGTGCAGTGTAGTGAACCAGCTGCTTTTGTTCTCACACCTCTCCCTTAGAACAACACCTAGAAGCAGTGCTGTCTGGGAAGGGAGTAATCTTTATGCTAACACACCTTACCAGGGTAAGAGGTTTCTCCAGTACAGTTTGAGAGAAATGTATTTCTCTACTCATACCTCGTCTCATGCTGACAGGTATGCATAGTAGACTGTGGGGAGAAACTGTCCTGTTTTATGACACTAGTCTCTTGCATCATTACTCTGCGTGGCATGCTGTGTAGAAAGGCTGGCCTCTCTCCTGTCTATTGCATAATCCATGTGTAAATTAGAATGTGAAAAGTGGCTTACTTTGTAGTCACACCTCTACTCAGTATGACAGAAGTATAGGTAAAGTATGGAGTTGAAATTACCTTCCAACTCAAAAGTATGTTTTGCATAACATCTATAGAGACTATGGGGGTCATTCTGACCTCGGCGGTAAAAGGCGCTTACCGCCGGTCAGAAGACTGCCATAACACCGCCGCGGCTGCGGTAAACCGCCACGGTCATTCTGACCCGCAACTGGAAAACCGCCAAAAACCCGACATCCACAAAAGTCCGCCACACCAAAGGTCAGCGCAAAAATGGCGATGAACAAACCTCCACCGTCACGCCAACAGAAATACGTCCATACCATTCCGACCCACAAATCCACGCGGCAGTCTTTCAAACACGGTATTCCATTGGCGGTACACACCGCCGCGGTCAAAATACACACACACATAGAAAACTCAGCCACATTGGTCAGTTTGAAATACACACACCTGATACACATACTAACACCACACCCAACACAATATAAAACACACACCCACATCACCCACAAGCCCCTACGACCCGAAATTATTGACGAAGGCTAGAGAGAGAGCACAGAATAGACAATCCCACAACACAGAGGCACACAACACCATCACACACACAGAATCCACGCACCAAACACCACACACCACCACACACACCACACTCGTCACCACAAACGCCACCCCACACCTCAACCACACCACCCCATGGCACCCCAAAGACACCCCAGGTTCAGTGACGCCGAACTCAGGGTCATGGTGGAGGAAATAGTCCGTGTAGAGCCCCAGCTCTTCGGGGCACAGGTGCAGCACACCACAATTGCCAGGAAGATGGAGCTATGGCAAAGGATAGTGGACAGGGTTAACGCGGTGGGACAGCATCCACGCAATCGGGAGGACATCAGGAAGAGATGGAACGACCTACGGGGGAAGGTGCGTTCCATGGTATCAAGGCACAACATTGCGGTGCAGAAGACTGGCGGTGGACCCCCACCTACTCCCCCCGAATTTATCGCATGGGAGGAGGAAGTCTTGCACATCCTGCATCCTGAGGGCCTTGCAGGAGTAGGCGGAGGAATGGACTCTGGTAAGTCAAATCTTCACTACTGCTTCCCACCCCCACCCCACCTGCATGCCAAATCATACCCCCACCCTCACCCCCACCCCCATCACACCAACACCTAGCAAAAGGCTCACCATCACAACCCACCCATCCCAACACCAAGCCCTGCATGCGACCACAAAGCATGGACACCCATCACCAAAGCATGCCCACTGCACACACACATCACCCCCACAAGCCACCTTCACAAAAGCCCCCACAAGGAAATGCCTGCACTTGGGTACACGGACACCCACCCATCACACGAAATGCCACACACAGAAGCAATAACCATACCTGTATACCCCTGCAGGACCCGAACGCCACCACACCGCCACGGAGGGTCCAGAGATGTCCATCCCACCCCCAGAAGAGGCCCCCAGCGATGACAGCAGCTCTGTCTCCCTGGAGCCAGATGACCAGCCCGGCCCATCGGGGACCTCTGGACAGTCGGTTCCCCACAGACAGCCACAGGCTACACCAGACCCAACCCCCTCTGGGAACACCAGCACAGCTCCCACCCAGCGGGCCCATGCCTCTGTCTCCAGGACACGTAAATCAGCTGTGTGTCCACCACTACAGGGCACCCAGGTTGACCCACCACCCCAACAACAACAGGGACCTAGGGGCAGTGGTAGTGGGCACACCGTCCAGGGGACAGAGGCCCAGGAACACAGGGGAACTGGGAGGGCTGCTGTGCGACAGGGGGGGGACAGGCCCGGGGAACCGACTCTCCAAGTGGCCCTCTCCTCCATCATGGGAGCATACCACCGCTCCCAGGAGACGATGTCGACAGTACTGGCCCGGTTCCAGGAGATCCAGGAACTGCAGGAGGAACGGTACATGGGGTTCAGGGAGGAACTGAGGAACATTGGTTCCGCAATGGGGACCATCGTCGTGGCCCTTACCCAGATCGTCACCACATTGCGGGACCATGTGGCACCCCAAAGGGCCCCTGTCACTAGCCCAGGCCAGGAACAGCCTACCACCTCCGCCGGCGCTAGTGGACAGGAGGCCCCCACACAACGACAGGCCACCAGAACCCCACCTCCTGCAGAAGAAGAACCACCCCGCAAGCGGAACCTGAGATCTCACAAGAAGACAGAGTAGGATTGCAAGACCCCCGCCAGCCTAAGATACCCCCTGATGTCATCCCACTGTCCCACATTGTCACCCTGTCCAACCTTGAACTGCCCCTGCTCCATCCTTCCCCAGGCATATGGACAATGCACCTGTGCGACTGAGAACTGGACTCTGCCATGGACATTACTCCACCCCCACCCATCACCGTTTCCCAATCATGTACCTATATGTAGCACTTAAAATAAATCACTTATTGCACTTAAAATAACAGGATTCTGCTTGTATTCTTAACAAATGTATTACACATAACGGTGCAATAATGTCCAGTTACTTTGTGATGACAACATACCAATTTCAATAAGCTTTAGTCCATGGGCAAACAAAGCTGAAGTCAGGCAGTGGGTCATACAGCTCTGAAAAGGGAAGGGAAAGTCACAAATCAGTTAACAGGAACTGGGGGGAAACACAGACAGTGGAGACGCATGAGGCCTTAAGTAAATGTAAAATGGCGTGGCTGATTCTTACCTTTGTGCTACTGAAAATATTGTTGTATGACTGTATCCCTGTTGTCCGTGTCGTCCCCGTCGTCTTCCTCCTCTTCACTCTCCACAGGCTCCACAGCTGCTACAACACCACCATCTGGACCATCCTCCTGCAGAAAAGGCACCTGGCGTCGCAAAGCAAGATTGTGAAGCATACAGCAGGCCACGATGATCTGGCACACCTTCTTTGGTGAGTACATTAGGGATCCCCCTGTCATATGCAGGCACCTAAACCTGGCCTTCAGGACCCCGAAGGTCCTTTCTATGATCCTCCTAGTTCGCCCATGGGCCTCATTGTACCGTTCCTCTGCCCTGGTCCGGGGATTCCTCACTGGGGTCAGTAGCCATGACAGGTTGGGGTAACCAGAGTCACCAATTAGCCACACACGGTGTCTCTGTAGCTGTTCCATCACATAAGGGATGCTGCTATTTCGCATGACATACGCGTCATGCACTGACCCAGGGAACTTGGCATTTACATGGGAGATGTACTGGTCAGCCAAACAGACCACCTGGACATTCATCGAATGATAACTTTTTCTGTTTCTGTACACCTGCTCACTTTCTTTGGGGGGAACCAAAGCCACATGGGTCCCATCAATGGCACCAATGATGTTGGGGATATGTCCAAGGGCATAGAAATCACCCTTCACTGTAGCCAATTCGCCCACCTCAGGGAAAATAATGTAGCTCCGCATGTATTTCATCAGGGCAGACAACACTCTGGACAAAACCTTAGAAAACATAGGCTGAGACATCCCAGATGATATGGCCACTGTTGTCTGAAAAGACCCACTTGCCAAAAAATGAAGTACTGACAGAACCTGCACCAGAGGGGGAATCCCTGTGGGTTGGCGGATGGGGGACATCAGGTCTGGCTCCAGCTGGGCACATAGTTCATGTATAGTTGCTCTGTCAAGCCTGTATGTAAGTATGATATGTCGTTCTTCCATTGTCGACAGGTCCACCAGCGGTCGGTACACGGGAGGATTCATCCTTCTCCTCGCAAGTCCCAGCGGACGGTGCCTAGGAAGGACAACATGGAGCACAGAGTCAAGCAACCCACAGGTTCGTTCACACAGCTTGCACAGTACACAAATCGCTATGCATTGAAAGGCTTGTATGAGTGGCAATGCAAGGCCTAGGCCTGTGTGACGCAGTAGAAATCATGCCATGTGGGCCCTTGAAATGGCGGCTGCCTGACCTGTGAAGTGTGACAGTGGGATGTGAGGTCACTGCGCTGGCGTGGCACACCGTGGCGGTAGGCGGTCGAAGACAGCGGCGCAAAGCAGCATTGGTTAACATTGAACCCTATGGGTCTCAGGAGCCAATGACGATGTGCACCGGCGGTCGCGGTACGCACCGCCGCGGGCGTGACCGCCATTTTCTATCTGATTAATCACTCGAGACCTGATCATCCACAGGAGTGGACCTATACTGCAAGTGCTGCTGTGACCTCGGTCTGGGAGATACAATGGCTGCTGCGACTGGGGAAAGGGCCCCTGCCTTCACTTCCGAAGAATTGGAGAGACTTGTTGATGGGGTCCTCCCCCACTATGCGCTACTCTACGGTCCTCCAGACCAACAGGTTAGTACACAGGGTGCACGTTGAATGGGCTATGCCTGTGTTGAGTGGGGTGTATGTAAGATGGTGGGGAGGGGAGCGAATGAGGAGTGCAACGCACGAAAGATGAGAGCATGTGCCACATGGCAAGTTTGGGGAGGGGGGGGCCACTCACATTGACCAGGCAGAAAACTGATGCGATTTCCTTTACCACCCTGTACATGTCACATAGGTCAGCGCCCATCAGAAGATCGACATTTGGCGTGCCATCGCCAAGGACGTCCGGGCCCTGGGGGTCCACAACAGACGGGGCACCCACTGCCGAAAGAGGTGGGAGGACATCCGCCGCGGGACCAGAAAGACCGCCGAGTCTCTGCTGGGGATGGCCTCCCAACGTAGGAGGGGTGCCAGCCGCCAATTGACCCCCCTGATGTCCCGGATCCTGGCGGTGGCCTACCCCGATTTGGATGGGCGCGTGAGGACATCACAGCAGACACAAGGGGGTGAGTATCAGCACATTCTGCTATCTTTGCGCGCAGTGAAGGTGTCTGGGTGGGGGAGGAGGGCTGTGGCTATCTCCAGGCCAGGGCGCATTCTGTAGGCTAGGCCCCTCCGTTAGACACGGCCCTGTGCCCCCGCCCCCCACCTCTGTAGGGTGCCAAGTACAGCTATCCATGGTCCGGCCTCACCCATGTGTGCATTTGTCGTCCATAGACCTGTAGGCCTAGTCACAATAACTGAGTAGTGTACCCCGATTGGGCGGCCTAGTTCAGGGGGCTTCTGTGTCTGTCCTCTCCGACAACGGTGTTGCCAATGCATGCACTCAACCTGTCTTCATTTCTCCCCCCCCCCCCATTTTCTTTGTCTTCCTGTTCATGTGTGCATTAGCATCATCAGGCGGAGGAGAAGTGGCATCGGCGCACGAGGGAGCTGCATCTCACATGGCCCCGGAGGGCCATACAACAGACTCCGAGTACACCAGTGAGACGGAGGGACGAGTGGAGCTCCACAACGGGGACCCGTGGAGACGTCAGCGACACCGACACGTCCTCGGAAGGGAGCTCCCTAGCGGTGGCGGCAACATCCGTGCCCACCGCCACAACAGGTACAGCCGCCACCCAGCGCACCAGTCCCACCCTCCCAGCAGCCCCTCAGCCTTCGCTCCATGCCCGCTCGCCCAGGAAGGCGGGCATCTCCTTCACCCCAGGCACCTCAGGCCCTGCCCCAGTTACCCCTGCTGCCCTCAGTGAGGAGGTCATTGAGCTCCTCAGGACACTCATTGTTGGGCAGTCTACCCTTTTGAATGCCATCCAGGGTGTAGAAAGGGAGGTGCATCGGAGCAATGCATACCTGGAGGGCATTCATTCGGGTCAGGCTGCCCAACAGCGATCGTTCAACGCTCTGGCCTCAGCACTGACGGCAGCCATTGTCCCTGTCTCCAGCCTCCCTCTTCTGACTCCCTCCACCCAGTCCCAGTCTCCTGTTCCTCTGCCTATCCCATCCACACCATCAGACCAGCCTGCACACACCTCTACACCCAAGGGCAGCTCATCCAGACATAAGCACCACAGATCCCACAAGCATTCACCCAAGCAACATCCAGATGCAGACATGCCAACAGTCACTACCACCTCTGTGTCCCCCACCTCCTCATCTCCCTCCTCCCTCCCTGTGACGTCTCCACTCACACCTGCATGCACAACACCATCAGCCAGTACTTCCATCACCAGCACACCCTCCATTACAGTCCGCACACGTGCAGTCACCACCCGCACTGCCATTTACACGTCCCCTGTGTCCTCTCCCAGTGTGTCTGTCACCCCCTCTTCCAAAGCACACAAACGCAGGCAGCCACCCACCCAACAGCCATCCACCTCACAACAGCCTCCGTCACAAGCACCTGCACCCAAAGACAGCACACTTGACTCTCCTACAACCACATCCTCTTCCTCCACTCCCATACCCACTACACCTACCCGTCCCTGTCCTTCCCAAGTCGTTTTCCTTTCCAACCTTGAGCTCGTTCCAATCACTGACCCACCCCCTCCATCTGGTAAGAGTAAAAAAAGCACCTCAGCCACCACCAGCCCTGCATCTACTGTGACCATAGTGCAGGGCTATTGGAGTCCACAAGCTCCTAGGGCAGGAACATCGGCCAGCAGCAAGGGGACAGCCAGCCCACCCCCTAGGAAGAGGACAAAAAAAAAAAAGGCCCGGCGCGACAAGACTGAGACGGCTGCCACCAAGGACAGTAGCCTTGCCCCGTCACCTGCCACATCATCCAAGGGAGGCAAGGGCCACAGAGCTTCAGCGAAGGAGGGAAAGGGCAGCAGGGCGGAGAAGTCAGGCAGCAGGCGAGCTGCCCAGGAGGGCCCCACCAGCCCCATTCCGGTTGTGACGGACGACACCCACGGGCCCAGGACTCCATCACAGGAGGGCCCCGCGACCGCAAGGTCGGATGGCGAATGAGCGGGAAGTCTTGCCCAGGTCTGGCTCCCTAGACACACAGGACAAGCACCGCTGAACAGGGCCCCGTTGGGAGGAGCACCGCTGAACAGGGCCCCGCCGGGAGGAGCACCGCTGAACAGGGCCCCGCCGGGAGGAGCACCGCTGAACAGGGGCCCGCCGGGACAAGAACCACTGAACAGGGGCCCGCCGGGACAAGAATTGCTGAACAGGGGCCCGCCGGGACAAGAACCGCTGAACAGGGGCCCGCCGGGACAAGCACCGCTGAACAGGGCCCCGCCGGGAGGAGCACCGCTGAACAGGGGCCCGCCGGGACAAGAACCGCTGAACAGGGGCCCGCCGGGACAAGAACCGCTGAACAGGGGCCCGCCGGGACAAGCACCGCTGAACAGGGCCCCGCCGGGAGGAGCACGGCTGAACAGGGCCCCGCCGGGACAAGAACCGCTGAACAGGGGCACGGGGCCAAGAACCGCTGAACAGGGGCCCGCCGGGACAAGCACCGCTGAACAGGGCCCCGTCGGGAGGAGCACCGCTGAACAGGGGCCCGCCGGGACAAGAACCGCTGAACAGGGGCCCACCGGGACAAGCACCGCTGAACAGGGCCCCGCCGGGACAAGAACCGCTGAACAGGGGCCCGCCGGGAGGAGCACCACTGAACAGGGCCCCGCCGGGACAAGAACCGCTGAACAGGGGCCCACCGGCAGGAGCACAGCTGAATAGGGGCCCGCCGGGACAAGAACCGCTGAACAGGGGCCCGCCGGGACAAGAATCGCTGAACAGGGGCCTGCCGGGACAAGAACCGCTGAACAGGGGCCCGCCGGGACAAGCACCGCTGAACAGGGCCCCGCCGGGAGGAGCACCGCTGAACAGGGGCCCGCCGGGACAAGAACCGCTGAACAGGGGCCCGCCGGGACAAGAACCGCTGAACAGGGGCCCGCCGGGACAAGAACCGCTCCGCTGGGCCCTTCCTGTCAAGCACCGCTCCGCTGGGCCCCACCGTCTCAAGCACCGCTCCGATGGGCCCTTCATCTCAAGCACCGCTCCGATGGGCCCCGCCGTCTCTGCACCGCTCCGCTGGGCCCTTCATCTCAAGCACCGCTCCGATGGGCCCCGCCGTCTCTGCACCGCTCCGCTGGGCCCTTCATCTCAAGCACCACTCCGATAAGCCCTTCCTGTCAAGCACCGCTCTGCTGGGCCCCGCCGTCTCTGCACCGCTCCGCTGGGCCCTTCATCTCAAGCACCGCTCCGCTGGGCCCTTACTGTCAAGCACCGCTCCGCTGGGCCCGCCGTCTCAGGCACCGCTCCGCTGGGCCCTTCCTGTCAAGCACCGCTCCGCTGGGCCCCGCCGTCTCTGCACCGCTCTGCTGGGCCCTTCCTGTCAAGCACCGCTCCGCTGGGCCCCACCGTCTCAACCACCGCTCCGATGGGCCCTTCCTGTCAAGCACCGCTCCGCTGGGCCCTTCATCTCAAGCACCGCTCCGATGGGCCCCGCCGTCTCTGCACCGCTCCGCTGGGCCCTTCATCTCAAGCACCGCTCCGCTGGGCCCCGCCGTCTCTGTACCGCTCCGCTGGGCCCTTCCTGTCAAGCACCGCTCCGCTGAGCCCCGCCGTCTCTGCACCGCTCCGCTGGGCCCTTCCTGTCAAGCACCGCTCCGCTGGGCCCCGCCGTCTCAAGCACCGCTCCGATGGGCCCTTCCTGTCAAGCACCGCTCCGCTGGGCCCTGCCGTCTCTGCACCGCTCCGCTGGGCCCTTCATCTCAAGCACCGCTCCGCTGGGCCCCGCCGTCTCTGCACCGCTCCGCTGGGCCCTTCATCTCAAGCACCGCTCCGATGGGCCCTTCCTGTCAAGCACCGCTCCGCTGGGCCCCGCCGTCTCTGCACCGCTCCGCTGGGCCCTTCATCTCAAGCACCGCTCCGCTGGGCCCTTCCTGTCAAGCACCGCTCCGCTGGGCCCCGCCGTCTCAGGCACCGCTCCGCTGGGCCCCGCCGTCTCAAGCACCGCTCCGATGGGCCCTTCCTGTCAAGCACCGCTCCGCTGGGCCCTTCATCTCAAGCACCGCTCCGATGGGCCCCGCCGTCTCTGCACCGCTCCGCTGGGCCCTTCATCTCAAGCACCGCTCCGCTGGGCCCTTCCTGTCAAGCACCGCTCCTCTGGGCCCCCGCCGTCTCTGCACCGCTCCGATGGGCCCTTCATCTCAAGCACCGCTCCGCTGGGCCCCGCCGTCTCTGCACCGCTCCGCTGGGCCCTTCATCTCAAGCACCGCTCCGATGGGCCCCGCCGTCTCTGCACCATTCCGCTGGGCCCTTCATCTCAAGCACCGCTCCGATGGGCCCTTCCTGTCAAGCACCGCTCTGCTGGGCCCCGCCATCTCTGCACCGCTCCGCTGGGCCCTTCATCTCAAGCACCGCTCCGCTGGGCCCTTCCTGTCAAGCACCGCTCCGCTGGGCCCCGCCGTCTCAGGCACCGCTCCGCTGGGCCCTTCCTGTCAAGCATCGCTCCGCTGGGCCCTGCCGTCTCTGCACCGCTCCGCTGGGCCCTTCCTGTCAAGCACCGCTCCGCTGGGCCCCGCCGTCTCAAGCACCGCTCCGATGGGCCCTTCCTGTCAAGCACCGCTCCGCTGGGCCCTTCATCTCAAGCACCGCTCCGATGGGCCCCGCCGTCTCTGCACCGCTCCGCTGGGCCCTTCATCTCAAGCACCGCTCCGCTGGGCCCTTCCTGTCAAGCACCGCTCCGCTGGGCCCCGCCGTCTCTGCACCGCTCCGCTGGGCCCTTCCTGTCAAGCACCGCTCCGCTGGGCCCCGCCGTCTCTGCACCGCTCCGCTGGGCCCTTCCTGTCAAGCACCGCTCCTCTGGGCCCCGCCGTCTCAAGCACCGCTCCGATGGGCCCTTCCTGTCAAGCACCGCTCCGCTGGGCCCCGCCGTCTCTGCACCGCTCCGCTGGGCCCTTCATCTCAAGCACCGCTCCGCTGGGCCACGCCATCTCTGCACCGCTCCGCTGGGCCCTTCATCTCAAGCACCGCTCCGATGGGCCCTTCCTGTCAAGCACCGCTCCGCTGGGCCCCGCCGTCTCTGCACCGCTCCGCTGGGCCCTTCATCTCAAGCACCGCTCCGCTGGGCCCCGCCATCTCTGCACCGCTCCGCTGGGCCCTTCATCTCAAGCACCGCTCCGCTGGGCCCTTCCTGTCAAGCACCGCTCAGCTGGGCCCCGCCGTCTCAGGCACCGCTCCGCTGGGCCCTTCCTGTCAAGCACCGCTCCGCTGGGCCCCGCCGTCTCTGCACCGCTCCGCTGGGCCCTTCCTGTCAAGCACCGCTCCGCTGGGCCCCGCCGTCTCAAGCCCCGCTCCGATGGGCCCTTCCTGTCAAGCACCGCTCCGCTGGGCCCGCCGTCTCTGCACCGCTCCGCTGGGCCCTTCATCTCAAGCACCGCTCCGCTGGGCCCCGCCGTCTCTGCACCGCTCCGCTGGGCCCTTCATCTCAAGCACCGCTCCGCTGGGGCCTTCATCTCAAGCACCGCTGGCCCATTGACAGTGCCGGTTCTGTGTCGAGCAGGGCTTCAGGAAGCACTCTGGGCACCATGCCTCCTCCATTAACAGTGGAGTCGGTAATCCATCTGATGGACTGTGGCTTGGCACTTCCCAGGATGGAACAGTGGGCAACCCACCCACTGTAGAGACTTGAGAGACTGTGGCTTTGCACTCCCCAGGATGGAACAGTGGGCAAGCCACCCAATGTAGAGACTTGTGAGACTGTGGCTTTGCACTCCCCAGGATGGGACAGTGGGCAAGCCACCCACTGTAGGGACTTGAGAGTCTGTGGCTTTGCACTCCCCAGGATGGGACAGTGGGCAAGCCACCCACTGTAGGGACTTGAGAGACTGTGGCTTTGCACTCCCCAGGATGGTACAGTGGGCAACTCACCCACTGTAGAGACTTGTGAGACTGTGGCTTTGCACTCCCCAGGATGGGACAGTGGGCATGGAGGCCCCTCGTGGATCTGGCGTCAAGGACTCATGTGGCTGAGGTGCCCCCCTTCCCTTCCCCCTGAGGTGCCTGTAGTTTTATCATCTGATGCCCCAGCAGTGTTCTCTCCAATGGTATCTGGTCTCCTGTGTGGGCTTTGCCCATGTGTTTGTGCACATTGGCCCACGGACTATGGAACTTTGACGGAATGTGCAGGACTTATTGCCTATGTATATATTGTTGACTATGTTCATTTCTTATTTTTGTATCTTTTATATAGCATATTTCCCATACCTTTAATGGAGCTATTTATACATATATTTTATAGATCATTTTAATTGTGTCTTTGTATTATTCTGGTGGGTTTGGGTGGTGTCACTCTGACTTGTTGCTCGGCATTGGGGTGTAGGTATTTGTGGTGGGGGGGTGGGTGTATGGCGCATGTGTGTGCCCGTAAGCTTTCCTCCTCCCCCTCCCCTGTGTCGTAGGTGCAGTACTCACCGTTGTCGTCTGCGCCGGCGTTCGTACTCCTGGTAGATGAGCAGGTAGACAATAGCTGGTAGGATGTTTAATTCAGGTTCCATGCTGTCCTCCTTCCTCGTGGAGTGTGTATAGGTGAGCGTTTTCCCATTCGTAGTCTGTTTCCGCCGTGTTTTTATCGGCGGGGCTCCTGCCCCGGAAAAGGTGGCGGATTGGTGAGTTGTGATAGGGTGGGCGGTACATTGTCTGCCGCCTGCCTGTTGGCGGTGACCGCCGCGCTGTTTGTCTGTCCCGCCGTGGCGGTCGGAGTGTTAAAGTAGCGGGCTGTGTTGGCGGTTCCTGCCAGGGTCAGAATTCCTTTTTTTTTACCGCCTGCCTGTTGGCGGGTTGGCCGCCGCTTTATCACCGCCCGCCAGGGTCAGAATGACCCCCTATGACATGAAAACATTACCCTCTCAGATAAGACATCTCCCCATAGTAACACATGTGCAAAGTAAGCTGTGGGTAGAAACTGTTCTCTTGCCACATACCTCTATTCATACTGGTGAATGTCCATAGTGGAGTATAAAATGGACTATCCTCTCTGTTCAGAACTGCGTTGTGGATAATTTGTGTCCATATTTCATTATGGAGATATACTTACCAGTGTTTCAAATGCCTTCCAGTGGCAACACTGATACATAATACGGTGTATGCCGTAGCTGATAGCAGTGTGTATTAGAGTAGAAACATGATCTTATATCTGTGCAAAGATACCTCTCTTGCATTACAGTTATCTATACTACAGCATGCTACGCCTCACTGTTGCATAACAATTAATCATGCCTGAATTGCAAAATGATTGGTTCCTCTGTAGGTACTGCCAGTTGTATTGAATTTTGGAATGCTATAAAAAAAACTATATGCATTAAAACTAATGTAGTGTATGGAGAAATCATCTACTCCTTTTTACTATTTGCGATCCAGCAAGAGTCCTACGGGATCATAAAAATTAGTTAAGTCACCATAGTTATCCCTTAGACACCTCCTTTTTATAGTCCAAATGCATACAACAGTCTCAACTAAAAGCTCTCTACTGGGGCAGATTTTCTCCACCTTAATACTTTTTTCATGATCCCCTGAGACTCCTGCGAGTATGGGGGTACCCAAGTGCCTGTCTTTAGCCGTGTATTTCTCTGAATTCCCGTGAGAGTCTTGCGAGCTCAAACATTTAGTATATTTCTCAAGGACAATAGGTCTGTTTCCTTTAGTGTTGATAGTAGCGTATCTAAAAAATAAGCCACTGCACTGACACCTTTCTCTATAAACAATTTTGTTTACCATCCTCCTTTTTCCACAATCTCACGAGATTCCCACAAGATGTTAACGCTTTCTTTAAGTCACATAAATGTACACTCTCCTTCATTACAGTACTTTTACTTCCTTCTCCTAGGATTTTAGGAAAAAATCACCACTCCAGTCCCACCTTTCCCCAGTATGGCAGCAGTATATAGTAGGGAGTGAGGAGAGACTACCGAGCAATACGTGTTGGCCATCTAGCCTGCCGTTGACAAGCACATAGCGGCCCTCTGGATCTGCGACTACTTCCTCAGAGGTGAAGGGAATTCCTGACTTAATCGAAATAAGTGCTCCACTGGCTCCACAAGGAGTACCCAGTGGCGTAAACCTGCCCTTTCCAATGCTTCTGTAATCTAATGGCTTCTTGCTGTACTAGATGTGATTCCCGCAAGAAGGCTATTACCCATGAGGTGGCGCCAGAGGTAGGAATAGATGGCATATCTGCGCTTAGGGGTGTGAATCCCTCTGATGTTTCACGTCAATGTATTTAGTGTTGCCATATCAGAACCAGGGAGGGTGGAGGGGAGGCTTTCCACAGCTTCCTGCATTCCCTGCAGCAATACATGTTGACGTCTCTAGGGAAGGTGTACGGTATGCCCGCAATGTCGTTGAGTGTATACTTGACCATGCCTATAACAGTTATTAAATTAACTTAACCATACAATACTATAAGAGCAACAGACCCATCGGATACCCACCCAAACCAGTGAATATCAAATGTAAATCAAACTCGCTCAATTACTGTGCACTTCTGGAAGGGGCCAACAGCGGTCAGCGGTGCAGACCCCCAATGATCAGAAGTGAATACACATCAATGGTGCACTCAAAGTGTTTACCTGCGCTGCTCTCTTTTTCTGTGCCTCACTTCTTTACTCTGACCCGGCCAAGCGTGCCCCAAAGCATTTGACTAATGCTGGGCTGAGCCCTTCCACCTGCTCCTCTGCATGCAAGAACCTTTACTGTTCATTAGCACCGCTCTCTGTCATTAAAGTCATATTGTATCATCTGCTATTTGCGAAGTGGCTTTGGGCAGCAGCCCTGACTAAGCCTGGGATGGCCAGCTAGATGCAGAACTTTCGTCACTGAGAGAGGGTGACGGGCCATCATCTTGATCTGTGAGAAGAGTTTGTTCCGTGATGGTTGCAGGGTGTTGCAGTGCTTGTTGTCGTTCCATTTTGATTTCTCCCAAGTTAGGAGCTGACCTAGGTGCCATTGGCATCTACAACGATTACTCCTGGCTCTCCCCTGAGCCGTCGGTTTGTCTGTCACTTCACGCCTGGCAGCACATGTGTTGCATATATCAAGCCACTGCCAGGCATCATCTGCTGAGTCTCAAAAGTGTGATATGTCTCCTTCAAGTACTCAAAGCTGCGCAGAGAACAAAAGGGTGTACTTTAAGTTCAGTCCCTGAAGTCGCTTCTTCACTGCCATGAATGAGCTTTGTTTCTTCTGCGCTGCTATTGTGGAATCTGGAAAAAACAGTACACATGCATTGGCCACCGTCATGTTGATGAGTTTCCTGGTTTTGCGCAGGATCGAGTCCCTGTCTCAGAAATGTAGTACTCTTAGCACCATTGGGCGAGTAGCAGAACCAGACGGGGGCTTACGAGCTGGAACCCGGTGTGCCCGCTCAATAATGAAATATTGTGACAGCGCTTGCAAAGGGAGTAGGTCTCTTAGTCAATGTTCCATGTATTTAGTCCCGTCTTGCCCCTCCGTTCCCTCAGGTAGACCTACCACTCGAATATTATTGAGTTGCGACCATCCTTCCTCATTAGCAGCTCTTCTCTCCAGTGTCCTGAGTTAGTCCTGCAAAGCTTGTAGAGCAGTGGTCACGTTGCTGGTCTGTGTCTGTAGGCCTTTTAGCGTTTGCTCAGCTATTGCCACTCTGTCCGCTAGTTTGCAGGGGTCTGATTGTTGCAATGTCATATCCGAGGCCACGCTGTTGATTTTAGTTTCTAGTGATGTTCTGGAGTGCTCGATCACCGACATTACAGTATCAAGTTTGGCTTCCTCTGAGATTGTCAGTTGCGAGCTAACTGTCTGCATCCCCCGCCCCAATGGGGGCCGCTTGCACTGCTTGTTGCACTACAGCTCCATGCGTTGTACTGCGTAGACAGCCCGTATCTACTACCATGCCCCCAGGGCCTCCTCAAGAATTCTGCTTCTGTCCACTAGCCAGTTTTCAGCCAGGTGTGACCTGCGAATGTTCTGCTGGCGCACTCCCTGTGTGCAGCAGGAGCACCTCAGTTCCAACGCACAAGGCATTCTCGTCCAGGTTTCCAACTATACGCGGTGTCCACTAGGGTTATAAGGCAGCTCATGCCCAGTGTCTAAGGGGGAAGCGCCAGTCACTCAGTTAAGTGCTGTAGCAGCGGCAGTAGTCCTACAAGTGCCACTCAGTACAGAGCCCCAACCGTAGTAGTCGTGCATGTTGTGATCTGCATGATGCTTGCTGCGCAGCTGTGTGTGGTGGCTCTCAACAATGTGATGTTATGGCCTTAGCGCCATGCGCAGTGATTTCCCACTGTTCTTCCTGCCCTCACCTATAAGGCAGAGGTTTGGGCGAGCTTCTGGTCAGTCACAGAACAGTTGGTAATAGGTAGCACAACTCTTCTGGGGAGGCCTGCTTGCTCTGCTGATCATGGTGCATCTCAGGCAGCGCCCCAGCCAAGTAGTCCTTTTCTGTGTGGGTGGGGTCTAATGTAGCGCAAGGTAGGAGGGGGCATGGCAGAGGAGTGGCACTGCAGGCCTGGGCCCAACATGGCTTCGGGCCCCTTTCTCCCACCGCAGGGTCATCGTCCTCCCAGCCCCCGTGGAGCGTGAGCTTACCTTTATGTTTCTGTCTTCTGCTGCTCACCACTACTCACTGCCCCTCTCCCAGCCACCATCGGGGAGATCCCACAGTGCCCTCTACCGCCGCTGTTTTCGATCGCAAGCCTGCCGGCCTGGGATTTTTGGGGAGCAAGCCTGCTTAAGGGAGAGGGTTGCGTTACTCATGCCTCCACTCCAGCCACACTCCGGGCTAAATCCATAATCCGACTGTGCCACTACTTTTCATGACGGCTGGGTCAGTGCCAGAAAAGGTCTTAGTAGCCCGCGCACAAAGCGCAGCTGCGTCCAAATGCACACGTCGTATTTAGCTGCTTGAGGGTGGGCGCTTACGGCTCCAGTCGGGTCACCCCACCCCACCTGCCTAAGCATTCTAGCGCAGTCGTCCCATTTTCAGTTGGGCCCGCTGCATATGTTGCTTGTCGAGGATAATGGGGCTCGGTGCAGAGCACTTTCAATGTGCGTCCACCATCTTGGCCCGGTTGGCTACACCCCCTCTGCTGCCTCCTTATATAGCTTTTTTAGTTCATTTCCACAACACCTCAAATTTTTCACAGTAAACAGTAATGGCTGCCATTTTATTTCTAACCTTCCAATAGATAGCCAATCAGAGAACTCGCTCTCACAAGACTCATGGGAGCCTCTCACTCCTCTGAGAAAGTGAAGGCTCACTGGAAAAACTGGTCTCTCGACCAATCACAGGCCTCCATTTTTTAATTTTTGCTCTCGTGGGAGGCTTGTGGGACTCTTGTGGGCCCATTTGTCCAAATATACAATTATTATTCACCCTCACTTTCTCCAAACCTACTGAATGGATTTACACCAAATGACAAAAAGCACAATCTACGGACTAAGATCTAGCTTCCTGCTGAATTTGGTGTAATTCCGTTTAGCAGTTTTTGCTGTAGCTCTATTTAAAGAAATCTATGGAAAATGCATGGTGAATTTACATTTTCAGAACCCCATTTGTTCTCTGACCCCTCTTGATGGACCACCCCGAATTTGTCCAGGAAGGAGCTGAGCTAGATGAACTTTTTTGGAAAGTTTTGCAAAGATTCATGAAATGGGGCCAAAGTTATTAGCAAACCAAAAAAGGGTCTGTCTATGGAAAAGCAGACCTATGTTCTCTGTCTATATATCTATCTATCTATTTTCACTGAAAAAACCAAAGGTTACAGCAGGACGTTATAGTTAGGCTCATATTTCAATTATACAAAACCAGTGAAATTCAGCAGCTATAGATCCCTGAGCTACTTATAAACTCTCCCCCCTGTAATGCACTGCTTATGACCTCACATATTACATCACTCATGACATGGTCACTGACCATAACTATAACTGCTGAATTTCACTGGTTTTATACGAGTGAAATGTGAGCCTATTTCTTCTTTTTTTAAAAAAAAATTCTATTTCTTACCTATAACATTCATGTAACCTTTGATTTTTTCAGTAAATTTCAAAGGTCTTTTAAATTATATTTCCTAACTATAACACCCCTGTAACTTTTGATTTTTGAATGAATTTAAATTGTATTTTGTAACTATAATCTGTATGGTTTCAAAATGAGTGTGTGAGTGCCTGTGCAGGTTGGTAAGTGTGTGTTTGGGTCTGTCACTGAGTGTGTGAGATGTTTTCTGGGTCTGTGAATGGGTGCACAATTCTCTGAGTAGGTCTGTGAAAGAGTGCATGAGTTTGTCAGTGGATCTGTGAGTGGGTGCATGAGTCTCACTTGCTGTGTATGTGGGTGCATGAGTCTCTGAATGGGTCTGTGAGGGGGTGCATCAGTGGCTATGTGAGGGGTGTGTCAGTGTATGAGTGGCTCTGTGGGTGGGTGCGTGAGGTTCTGAGTGGGTCTGTAAGTGGGTGTGTGAGACCGTGGTTCTGTGAGTTGGTGCATCAGTGTCTGAGTGGATCTGTGAGTGTCTGAGTGAGTGTGAGTGGGTGCATAAGTGTCTGAGTGAGTCTGTGAGTAGGTGCATCAGTGTCAGAGTGGGTGCATGATGGTCTGAATGGGTCGGTGAATGGGCGCATCACGGTCCAAGCAGATCTATGAGTGGGCACGTCAAGGTCTGAGTGGGTCTGTGAGTGGAGGCATGAGGGTCTGAGTGTGTGTGGGTGCACAAGTGCCTCTGTGGGTCTGTTAGTGGGTGTGTGAGTGTCTGACTGGCTCTGTCAGTGACTACGTCAGTATTGTAGTGTGTCTGTGAGTGAGTGAGGGTCTCAGTGGGTCTGTGAGTGGGTGCTTGAGTCTCTGAGTAGGTGTGTGAGTGCATGAGGGTGTAAGTGGGTGCATGAGTGTCTGCCTGGGTATGTGAGGGGGTGCATGGGTTTCTGAGTGCTACTATA
Source organism: Pleurodeles waltl (assembly GCF_031143425.1). Taxonomy (NCBI): domain Eukaryota; kingdom Metazoa; phylum Chordata; class Amphibia; order Caudata; family Salamandridae; genus Pleurodeles; species Pleurodeles waltl. The sequence continues at coordinate 1,169,766,085 of NC_090447.1, read as the reverse complement.
AGTGAATGAATTAGTGAATGAATGACTGTGAATGTTTTTTTGTCTCCAATATTTGAGAATTTATTGCAACATTACACGGGGCCATGCTGAGCGTCATGGTGTATTCACGAATATCTCATGTCATGAAAAACAAATAATTCTATAGTCATAATTTCACCCTTAAACACCCTCTTATCAGCCAAGGGGTCAGCCCCTTCCCTGACCCCTTATGCCACTTTACATTTTATTTTTCAGCTGGAGGACCGTGTCCTGTTACCTAAAATGGTGGTTGCAACTTTCTGGTCATGTTGCAGCCAGCCATTCTGGAATGCGCCACTATAGACGCAAAAACATCACAAAGGATCTGCAGCACTAGATATACAAATGTATTCCCCCTTTAATATCTAAAAAACTGCTAAATGGATTTACACCAAATATCCAAAAGCGTAATCTGCTTACCGAAACCTACCTTTTTGCCATATTTAGTGTAATTACGTTCTGCGGTTCGGGCTGTTTTTGTGTTCAAAACTCCTATGGTAATTAACATGGAAAACGCACATTTTTCGATCCTCCCCCTTTTACTCTGTCCCGGTTTGACAGATCACACCAAAACTTTCTGTGCGCAACAAGAATCACTGGCACACTGTTTTTGGAAAATTTAGTGAAGATTAGTCAAAGTTGCCAAAGATATAGGCAAGTCAAAACATGCTTTTCCTATGGAAACATGGTCCTAACTGCAACTACCTACTGGCGACTGCCAGTAGGTAATGTATATCTATATATATATATATATATATATATATATCCCAGTGAAAAGCTGTTGCCAAAATGCATTGGCCATTACTGCACATACGCATTCATGAAAATAAAAAGTTTTCACTGTAACTTGAATACTGTTCCGCCTCTCTCGTTGGCCTGTACTTCACATGAGGACAGTGTGGATACCATGGGTTCTAAGGGCAAAGTAAAGGAGCCCTTTAGGTATTTTCTGTAAATCCGTTCAGTAGTTTTCGCGATATAATGTATATTTTTTTAATGTATATGTATAGGGAGGCGAAGTCTCGGCTAACCCTTCCGATCTCGTGCCGAGATCTGATTGGCTGCCAACACTTCAACAAGGAAGTGCTGGCAGCCATCTTGGGACTCTGCTTCAGTTGAGTCTAAGAAAAAAAGATTTAAAAAAAGAAAAGGGGCCAGGCTAGGGACACCAGGATCCCTTAACTGTGGTCCCTCGGGCAAAAAAGCACTTAAAAAAATAAATAATTGCAGCAAATTCGCAATGGGGTTGCAAATCCATGGATGGGCCAGGTCCCAAGGGAATGTGAAAAATAAAGGAGGGGAAGCCCGGGGCCCCCTCCTAAGGCTTATTTATTCCCCGGGACCGCCACATCTCCAGGGCTAAGTTTACATAGAATGTGGAGGAGGCTCCCTGCAGCCCCTGGGACTGCCACCTCCCTGGGGCTAAACAAAGAGTGAATACGGGGGCGCGTGCCCCCGCATTCTCAGAGATTGCCACCTCCAGAGGCTGAATTTAAATAATGAAGGGGGTCTGTCATGGACCCCCAGCCCAGGGGACCACCACCTCTCCAGGGCTGTTTAAAGTTGGAGGGGGGCTGCTCAGTCCTCCTCATTGAGCCAAAAATGGCCCTGGAGACCGCCACCCAAAAGGGCCAGCTCCTGCTATGTCCTACTCCTGCTATGTCCCAGGGTGCCCATCCAAGGGACATAGCTAATTGCTCTGACTTAGCAGGAGCTTTGACAGCTTTAACAGAGGCATATGTTTTCTCTTTTCTATGACAAAGAGTCTCTGCAAACCTGGTTTCAGGCTTGCGTGATCCCATGATGCATGCTCTCGACTAGGGAGGGTAAGCTCACCTATACTTATCTAGCATGGGCTTGCTACCACCTACACTATCACCTTGTGTTGCACAGTTTAACACTTACATTTTTTATATTGATTGACATGATTGTGCAGTCATTTAGACAATGATTTATTGATTATCATGCCCTGTGTTGTGAATCTCTCTTTTTTCTTTTCTTTTTGTATATTTGTAGGGTGACTAGTAGGAACAGCTTGTCCGGGTCTAAGTGGACTCGTGAAAGTGACTGTTGACATTCTTGACTGATAGTTTCAAATTGCAGGAGTCTAGTTTTTCCTTTTTGCTCCGTCTTTGGAAAATAGTAACAATCATATGAGGTCCTGAAGAAGCGTCAAGGAATCCTTGTGGACCATAAGAGACGTGAAACATGTCGACCTCATTTTTGAGGAACGTCTGGTAATTTCTGGCTTCCTCCACACCTTATTGAGTTACCAGTGAGTGTCTGAGCATTATCTCTTTTATACTCCTCAGTAAATTTCTAATCTTGGCCATTAACCAACATCAACGAATAAAGGAACACTTAGTGAGGGTTCTGAGCCAATTTTATCCCTTTTTCTTCTTTCTCCCTGCGGACCCGCATATGGGTTCTGTGGCATCATCGACAAAAGATCTCCGGCAAAGAGCCCCCCTTTGGGGGGAGCCCGTTAGGCATTGCAGCGCCGGCCTGACGAGGAGTCGTCCGATGATGAAGCATGACACTCAATCGGGTGTGTGAGGACTCTTGCTCCTATTAATTAGGACCCCCTATTAGTTTTTCTTTCACACTTTATCTTTGTTGGAACAGTGTATTGTATTATATAACACTATGGGGGTCATTACAACATTGGCGGTAAAAGCCGCTTACCGCCGTGCAGAAGACCGCCAATACACCGCCGCAGAGGCGGGAGACCGCCACAGCTATTATGACACACATCACGGAATCCGCCGAAATTCAGACACCCACACAAGTCCGCCACACCAAAGGTCAGCGATAAATATGCGGAAACAAATCCTCCACCTCCACGCCAACAGAAACACGCCCATGCTATTACGACCCACGAATCCACGCGGCGGTCTTTCAACCGCGGTATTCCATTGGCGGTACACACCGCCGCGCTCAAAATACACACACAGCTCCAAAACACCGCACATTGGACAATTCCAAATACACACACCTGATACACATGCACACACCACTCCCACACACCCAACACTATATAAAACACACACCCACATCACCCAAAAACCCCTACGACCACAAATTAGAGACGAAGGCCAGAGAGAGACAGCACAAAGTAGATAACACCATCACACAGAGGCACACTACACCATCACCCACACAACATCCATGCACAAAACACCACATACCACTACACTCACCACACTCATCAACACATACACCACCCCACACATCACACACAACACCCCATGTCACGCCAAAGACACCCCGCTTCTCCGAGGAGGAGCTCAGGGTCATGGTGGAGGAAATCATCAGGGTAGAGCCACAGCTATTTGGCTCACAGGTACAGTACACATCCATAGCCAGGAAGATGGAGCTATGGCAAAGAATAGTAGACAGGGTCAACGCTGTGGGACAGAACCCAAGAAATAGGGAGGACATCAGGAAGAGGTGGAACGACCTACGGGGGAAGGTGCGTTCCACGGTCTCCAGGCACCACATCGCGGTATAGCGGACTGGTGGCGGACCCCCACCTCCTCCCCCACAACTAACAACATGGGAGGAGCAAGTCTTGTCCATCTTGCATCCTGAGGGCCTCACAGGAGTCGTTGGAGGAACGGACACTTGTAAGTCAAATCTTCACTATCATATCCCCCACCCTACCTGCATGCTATCACACACCCCAACCCTCACACCCTCCCCTATCACCCCAACTCCTCACTAATCTACCCATAACACCAACCACCCATCCCAACCACAAGACCTGCATGACACAACTAAGCAAGGACACCCATCACTAAAGCATGCCCACTGCACAGACTCAGAACACCCCCCAACCATCACCACACAAGCCCACACACAGGAATGCCTGCACTGGGGTTCACGCACACCCAACCATTGCACACCATGAAACACACACATGCAATAATCATGTACTTATACCCCCGCAGGAACCCAAAGGAACGTCACCACACCAGAGGGTCCAGACAACACCACTCCACCCCCAGAAGAGGCCCACAGTGACGACAGCAGCTCTGCCCTACTGGATCTTGATGACCAGCCCGGACCATCGTGGGCCTCAGGACAGTCGGTTCCCCTTGCCCAGCCACAGCCCAACACCGAGCTTCCACATTCTGGTAACCCCAGCACAGCACCCACCCAGCGGGCCCATACCTCCCTACCCAGGACAGGTCAATCAGCGGTGTGTCCACCACTACAGGGCACCCAGGCTAACCCAACACCCCAACAACAACAGGGACCTGGGGGCAGTGATAGTGGGCACACGGTCCAGGGGATGGAGGCACAGGAACACCGGGGAACTGGTAGTGCTGCTGTGCAACAGAGGGAGGACAGGCCAAGGGAACCCACTCTCCACGAGGCCCTATCCTCCATCATGGGAGCATACCACCACTCCCAGGAGACGATGGCAATGGTCCTGGACAAGTTGCAGGAGACCCTGCGTCTGCAGGAGGAGCAGTATTTGGGGTTCAGGGAGGAGCTCAGGACCATCGGCTCCGCCCTGGGCACCATCGTAGGGGTGCTGACAGACATTCAAAAGACCTTGAGGGACACCGTGGCACTCCAAGGGGCCCCTGACACTAGCCAGGACCATGAAATGCCCACCACCTCCGACAGCGCTAGTGGACAGGACGCCCCGCCACAGGACCACCACACCAGCACCCCACCCCCTGCAGACGGACAACCACCACGAAAGCGGGCCCTGAGATCCAGGAACAGGACAGAGCAAGATGGCAAGACCTCTGCCAGGAAATAAGACCACCCTGATTGTCCCCCACTGTCCCACTTTGTTACCCTGTCCAGATTGGAACTGTCCCAGCTCCACTTCCAATGGCCAGATGTGCAATGTACCTGTGAGACTAATAGACTGGACTCTGCCATGGACATTCTTCCACCATGACCTCTCCCCATTTCACAACCCCCCTATATTTTTATGCACTTCAATAAACACCCTTGAAACCTCAATAATATTGGAGTCAGTCAATGATTGTGAACTTTGTATTGTCAATTACAGTGTTAAAAAAGGTTACCCATTGGAAGGTCAATATACCAATGTCACACATCACAAGCCTTTCAAGGGTGCAAGCTGTTGACACGTAGGTTACCACATTACTGAAATTGAAATGGAAGGGGACAACTCAGTTACCAAATAGGGAGTGAAATGTAGGTAGAGGATAGAGGTAGACGTGTGAAATGTAATATAAAGTGAAACATTAAATTGTACTCACCTGTGTCTCATTGAAAATATTGCTGTATGACTGACTCCCTGTTGTCGTTTTCATCTTCTTCAGCTTCCTCCTCATCACTGTCCACAGGCTCCACAGGCTCAACCGCTGCAACAACACCGTCATCTGGATCATCCTCCTGCAGAAAAGGCACCTGGCGTCGCAATGCCAAGTTATGGAGCATGGAGCAGGCGATGATGATGTCGCACACCTTCTTCGGTGAGTAGAATAGGGACCCACCTGTCATATGGAGGCACCTGAACCTGGCCTTCAGGAGGCCGAAGGTACGCTCGATCACCCTCCTAGTCCGCCCATGGGCCTCATTGTAACGTTCCTCTGCCCTGGTCCTGGGATTCCTCACTGGGGTTAGTAGCCAGGAAAGGTTGGGGTAACCAGAGTCCCCCAATAGCCATACACGGTGCCTCTGGAGTTCACCCATCATATCAGGGATGCTGCTATTCCGCAGGATGTAGGCGTCATGCACTGAGCCAGGGAACATTGCATTTACCTGCGAGATGTACTGGTCTGCCAAACAGACCATCTGGACATTCATCGAATGATAACTCTTCCTGTTCCTGTACACCTGTTCATTCCTGCGGGGGGGACTAGAGCTACATGGGTCCCATCAATGGCACCTATGACGTTGGGGATATGTCCAAGGGCATAGAAGTCACCTTTCACTGTAGGCAAATCCGCCACCTCAGGGAAAATGATGTATCTCCTTACGTGTTTCAGCAGGGCAGACAACACTCTGGACAAAACGTTGGAAAACATAGGCTGGGACATCCCTGATGCCATGGCCACTGTTGTCTGAAAAGACCCACTTGCAAAGAAATGGAGCACTGACAGCACCTGCACGTCAGGGGGGGATTCCAGTCGGATGGCGGATTGGTGACATCAGGTCTGGCTCCAACTGGGTACATAGTTCCCGGATTGTGGCACGGTCAAACCGGTAGGTCACGATGACATGTCGCTCTTCCATTGTCAACAGGTCCACCAGCGGTCGGTACACCGGCGGATTCCGCCATCTTCCAATATGTCCCAACTGACGGTGCCTAAGAAGGGCAACAGCGGAAAAAATGTCAGCATTCCTCCATGTATGTACCCACAGTCACACACAAGACTACACCAGACAATTAACCCATCCGGGAAAGGTTTTGAGTGTAGGCCTCGGTATGTGTGACGCAGTAGTAATTGAAGCCATGTGGGCCCCTGAAATGGCGGCTGCCGGACCTCTAAACTGGGACAATGGAATTGTGGAGTAACTGCGCTGGCGTTGGACACCGTCGCGGTAGGCGGTCGTAGAGCGCGGCACAATGCTGCATTGGTTAGCATTGGACCCTATGGGTCCCAGGAGCCAATGAACAGGTGCGCGGGGGTGATGATGCGCACCGCCGCGGACGTCACCGCCACGGACGTCACCACCATTTTCTATCTCTTCAATCACTAGATACCTGACCTTCGACAGGAGAGGACCTAGACTGCTAGTGCTGCTGTGACCTCGGTCTGGAAGCGACGATGGCTGCTGCGTCTGGGGAAAGGGCCCCTGCCTTCACTGCACAGGAGTTGGAGAAACTTGTGGATGGGGTCCTCCCCCAGTATACGCTACTCTACGGTCCTCCAGACCAACAGGTTAGTACACAGGGAGCACGTTGTATGGGCTAGGCCTGGGTGGACAGGGCTGGGTGGATGAGGGAAGGGGGCGGAGTACATAGAACAGTCATGCATGGGGATGAATGGGCCACAGGGATAGAGTTGGGAGGGGGCCAATTACAACGACGGTGCTGTAGGTAATGACTGTTCCTCTTTCCTTGTGCATGTCATGTAGGTCGGCGCCCACCAGAAGAGGGACATTTGGCGTGCCATCGCCAGCGAAGTCCGGACCCTGGGGGCCCACCAGAGACGGGGCACCCACTGCCGGAAGAGATGGGAGGACATTCGCCGCTGTAGCAAGAAGATGGCGGAGGCTCAGCTGGGGATGGCCTCCCAACGTGGGAGGGGTGCCCGTCGCACCATGACCCCCCTGATGTTCCGGATCCTGGCGGTGGCCTACCCGGAGTTGGATGGGCGCTTAAGGACATCACAGCAGACACAAGGGGGTGAGTACAACCTCATCCTATGGACTTTGCGTGCAGGGGAGCTGTCTGGGTGGGGGTGGTGGGATGTGGGTGTCCCTAGGCCAGGGAGAGTTAGGTAGGCAAGGCCCCTCCGTTATGTAGGCCATGTGGCACTCTACCCCAGCTAAAAAAAAAGGCAAATTGATGTATAGTTGCCCCTTTGCCATCCATGTAGGCAGATTTCTACCATTGCCATGTAGGCCATATCCCAGAAATTGCATGTGCAGAGGGCAGGAGCACGGCGTAATGCAGGAGGCTGCTGCGTTTGTCTTGTCCGCCAACGGTAGCAGTATGCCATGCACTAAAACTCTCTTTCTTCTGTCTCCACCTTTTTTCTGCTCTCCCTGTCCTTCTGTACATCAGCATCAACAGGCGGAGGTACAGTGGCACCGGAGCACGAGGGAGCTGCATCCCACATGGCCATGGAGGGCCACAACACAGACTCTGAATTCACCAGTGGGACGGAGGGCGAGGGGAGCTTCACGACGGCCACAGGATCACCAACCAGCGACACGGACTCGTCCGCCGATGGGAGCTCCCCTGTGGTGGCGGCACCATCTGTGCGCCCCACTTCTACAGGTACAGCCGCCACCTCCCCTACCAGCACCGCCCTCCCAGCAGCCCCTCAGCGTTCACCCCGTGCCCGCTCACCCAGGAGGGTGGGCATCACCTTCACCCCAGGCACCTCAGGCCCTGCCCCAGTCACCCCTGCTGCCCTCAGTGAGGAGGCCATTGACCTCCTCAGGTCACTCACTGTTGAGCCGTCTACCATTGTGAATGCCATCCAGGGTGTAGAACGAGAGTTGAAACACGGTAATGCATTCCTGGAAGGCATTCATTCTGGTCAGGCTGTCTTTCAGCGAACCCTGCAATCTCTGGCCTCAGCACTGATGGCAGCCATTGTCCCTGTGTCCAGCCTCCCCCCTCCAACTTCCTCCACCCAGACCCAATCCCCTGTACCCCAGCCCATCCCAAGCACACCTACAGACCAGCAGGCACACAAGTCAACACCCAAAAGTAGCTCAAGCAAACATAGGCACCACACACACCACAGGCACTCACACATGCATCACACCCATACAGACACAGCAACATCCACTGTCTCCACTGTGTCCCCCTCCTCCTCTTCTCCCTCCTCCCTCCCAGTGTCGTCTACACACACACCTGCATGCACCACATCTACAGGCACTAGGACTCGCACCAGGACACCCAGCACCACAAGCCGCTCACCTGCACTCACCACCTCCACTGCCATATACACGTCCCCTGTGTCCTCTCCCAGTGTGTCTGTGACGCCCCCTCCCAAAGTACACAAACGCCGGCAATCACTCACCCAACATCCATCCACCTCACGACAGCCTCCAGTACCTGCACCTGCACCCAAAACATCTAATGTGACACCTCCTACAACCACCTCCTCTTCCTCCACTCCCAGAGCCCCTCCAGCTACCCATCCCAGTGTACGTCAGAAACTGTCCCTGTGTCAAATTGACCTTTTTGCCCCCCCTCCAATTCATGAGTCCCGTTGTAGTGCCTCAGCCAAAAAGCCTCCAGTACCAGTGCTGCGTGTACCAGGTTTTTGGAGTGCCCCGTCCACCAGGGCAGGCAGTAGGACCCGGAGCCAAGGCACTGTCAGCCCACCCCCTGTAAAGGCTCCGAAATTGGAGAGTGGACGACGGGACCGTGTCAAGACTCCTGGTGGGACACACAGTGAAATGGGATCCAAGGCGATTGGTGAGTCATCTGTAACTCAAAAGAAGGTGGGGACGGTCCCGAGGAAGTCTCCCCAACCTGTTGTGAGTGTCACGGCGTAGAAGTGCGCCATCATTTCCGGCGGTCCAGACACAACCGCCAGCACCGTCGTCACTGGTCCAGAGACCACCGCCAGAGTCATAGCCCAGGAGGGCCCAAGTATTGTTACTGGTCCGGAGACCACCGCCAGAGTCATAGCCCAGGAGGGCCTAAGTATCCTTACTGGTCAGGAGACCACCGCCAGAGTCGTAGCCCAGGAGGGCCCAAGTATCGTTACTGGTCAGGAGACCACCGCCGAAGTCACAGCCCAGGAGGGCCCAAGTATCGTTACTAGTCAGGAGACCACCGCCACCGCCGGAGTCACAGCCCAGGAGGGCTCAAGTATCGTAACTGGTCAGGAGACCACCGCCAGAGTCATAGCCCAGGAGGGCCCAAGTATCGTTACTGGTCAGGAGACCACCGCCGGAGTCACAGCCCAGGAGGGCTCAAGTATCGTAACTGGTCAGGAGACCACCGCCAGAGTCATAGCCCAGGAGGGCCCAAGTATCGTTACTGGTCAGGAGATCACCGCCACAGCCGGAGTCACAGCCCAGGAGGGCTCAAGTATCGTAACTGGTCAGGAGACCAACCCCAGAGTCATAGCCCAGGAGGGCCCAAGTATCGTTACTGGTCAGGAGACCACCGCCAGAGTCATAGCCCAGGAGGGCCCAAGTATCGTTACTGGTCAGGAGACCACCGCCACCGCCGGAGTCACAGCCCAGGAGGGTCCAGAATCCCACAGCCCCGCTGGGCAATGATGGAACGTCAAGCCACACACCAACGTCCAGTTTGGAGTTCGTCATGCCACACACCAACATCCAGTGTGGAGTTCGTCATGCCAAACACCAACGTCCAGTGTGGAGTTCGTCATGCCACACACCAACGTCCAGTGTGGAGTTCGTCATGCCACACACCAACGTCCAGTGTGGAGTTCGTCATGCCACACACCAACGTCCAGTGTGGAGTTCATCATGCCACACACCAACGTCCAGTGTGAAGTTCATCATGCCACACATCAATGTCCAGTGTGGAGATCGTCATGCCACACACCAATGTCCATTGTGGAGATCGTAATGCCACACACCAATGTCCATTGTGGAGATCGTAATGCCACACACCGATATCTGTAGCAGAACCGCCATGGCAAAGCACCGCTGAACAAGGCCAAGACCGCCATGGTGAAGACCGCTGAACAGGGCAAAGACTGCCATGGCAAAGCACCGCTGAACAAGGCCAAGACCGCCATGGTGAAGACCGCTGAACAGGGCAAAGACTGCCATGGCAAAGCACCGCTGAACAAGGCGGAGACCGCCATGGTGAAGACCGCTGAACAGGGCAAAGACCGCCATGGTGAAGACCGCTGAACAGGGCAAAGACCGCCATGGTGAAGACCGATGAACAGGGCAAAGACCGCCATGGCAAAGCACCGCTGAACAAGGCCAAGACCGCCATGGTGAAGACCGCTGAACAGGGCAAAGACTGCCATGGAAAAGCACCGCTGAACAAGGCCAAGACCGCCATGGTGAAGACCGCTGAACAGGGCAAAGACCGCCATGGTGAAGACCGCTGAACAGGGCAAAGACCGCCATGGTGAAGACCGCTGAACAGGGCAAAGACCGCCATGGCAAAGCACCGCTGAACAAGGCCAAGACTGCCATGGTGAAGACCGCTGAACAGGGCAAAGACCGCCATGGTGAAGACCGCTGAACAGGGCAAAGTCCGCCATGGCAAAGCACTGCTGAACAAGGCCAAGACTGCCATGGTGAAGACCGCTGAACAGGGCAAAGACCGCCATGGTGAAGACCGCTGAACAGGGCAAATACTGCCATGGCAAAGCACCGCTGAACAGGGCAAAGACCGCGTGGGTATGAATAGTCCGGCACATCAGGCATCGTTCTCCCATGTGCAGCTGGGACTGTGACAGGACATGTACTTTCACGGGGAGACTCATCCAGTCTGGGCACCAGTCCCACCCAGTACCAGTAGAGAACTGCATCTACTTGCGAAGATGTGTCTTTGCACTCCCCAGGATGGCACAGTGGGCAAGCCACCCACTGTAGAGACTTGAGAGACTGTGGCTTTGCACTCCCCAGGATGTCACAGTGGGCAAGGCACCCACTGTAAAGACTTGAGAGACTGTGGCTTTGCACTCCCCAGGATGTAATAGTGGGCAACCCACCCACTGAAGTGACTTGAGAGACTGTGGCTTTGCACTCCCCAGGATGTAACAGTGGGCAAGCCACCCACTTGTTAGACTTGAGAGACTGTGGCTTAGCACTCCCCATGATGTAACAGTGGGCAAGCCACCCACTTGTTAGACTTGAGAGACTGTGGCTTAGCACTCCCCAGGATGTAACAGTGGGCAAGCCACCCACTGTAGAGACTTGAGAGACTGTGGCTTTGCACTCCCCAGGATGTAACAGTGGGCAAGCCACCCACTTGTTAGACTTGAGAGACTGTGGCTTAGCACTCCCCAGGATGTAACAGTGGGCATGCCACCCACTGTAGAGACTTGAGAGACTGTGGCTTTGCACTCCCCAGGATGGCACAGTGGGCAACCCACCCACTGAAGTGACTTGAGAGACTGTGGCTTTGCACTCCCCAGGATACATCAATGGGCATGGAGCCCCGTCGTGGATCTGGCTTCGCATTCATCTGGCTGAGGTGCCCCCCTTCGCTTCCCCCTGAGGTGCCTGTAGTGTTTCTATCTGATGCCCTGGCAGTGTTCTCTCGGATTTTGGTCAGGTATCTATTGTGGGCGTCGCCCATGCATTTTTGGACTGTTGGTGCACGGACATTGTTGTGTACATATCTGCACTACTTCTTGTATTGTACATTTATTTTTGACAGATTTCGTGATATATATATCCGTATATTTTTTAATGAGTAGTATATTGGCACAATACAAAGTTTGACCGCTATTCGCTTTGTCTTTGCATTCTTCCGGAGGGATTGTGGGTTGTTACTGTGATTTTTGTGAATGCATTGGTGTGTATGTTGTAATATGCGAGGGTGGGGGTGTTTGGTGGGTGTCACCGTAACTTTTGCCTCCCCCTCCCCGTGTCATAGGTGCTGTACTCACCGGTATGTTCAGCGCCTACATCGCTGTTGGTCGTAGATGAGCAGGAATGCAAGGGCAGGGAGTATTTGTAGTTCCGGATCCATGGTGTCCTCGTTCCTCGTGGGATGTGTTGAGGTGAGCGTTTTCCCATTGAAATGGCTGTTTCCGCCGTGTTTTTATCCACGGTGAATCCGCCCTGGAAAAGGTGGCGGATTGGTGTGTTGTGATAGTGTGGGCGGTACATTGTCTTCCGCCTGTCTGTTGGCGGTGACCGCCGCGCTGTTTGTCTGTACCACCGTGGCGGGCGGTGTGTTAAAGTGGCTGTCTTAGTTGGCGGTTTCCGCCAGGGTCGTAATTCCCTTTTTTTGTCCGCCGGCCTGTTTGCGGTATTACCGCAGCTTTAACACCGTCCGCCAGGGTTGTAATGACCACCCATGTCCCAGGGTGCCCATCCAAGGGACACAGCTGTTTGCTCTGACTTGGCAGGAGCTTTGACAGCTCCTGCCTGCCAAGTCAAAGCATACACTCCGCTCTCAGCAAGTGAGAGCTCTCGCTTGCATTTCTGCGGGCAGGGAAACAGAGGAAACAATTGCTTACAGACTGAAAGCTGCATGTTTAGCAGCTACCTGTCTGTGACAAAAATGCTGGCTCTCACAGGAGTCTTGGAGTCGCCTGGGACCACAACGGCCTTAGGCTCCCCCGCGGTCCCAAACGGTGCTTTGACAAGGCCGGTCCAGGTGGGCCCAGTATCAAGATCAACCCAGGGAAGGGAGACTGCGAGAACCCCTACTCCAAAAAAAATACAAAATGCTAAGGTCAAACTACAGGGAATGTGGTCCTCTGGGCCAAGCAGCTCCCCGCTCCCCTCCACACAAAAAAATATTAAGGCTGGGCCCCGGAAGATGGGGTCCCCATGGCCGATATCGGCCTGGAAAGGGCAGCCACACATCCCCCTTCCCTGGAAAAAAAAGGAAAAAATTTAGAGCTACTCTTGGAGATTGTGACCCTGGGGCTGAAATTGGCTGTGGGACGGGTGCAGCTCAGCTCCCTCCCCTCCCCAAAAATATATTTTATAAGTCCGGGGCCCAGGTGATGAGGTCCCCGGGGCTGAAATCGGCTGAAATTGGCCCCGGGTCATGGGGTCCACATGGCCAAGATCGGACCGGGAAGGGGGAATGTGCACCCCCCCATTGAATTTTAGTGGGACCCAGGGGATGGGTCCCCGGGGCTGAAACTGGCAAGGAGAGGGGGGGCGCGTGGCCCCTTTCCCCCACGCTGACCATTCATCAAATGAGGTAGCACTTATTAACCAGTAGAAAGTGCTCCGTCTTACACCCACTCTCACACCCACATAGACCCTCTCACACCCTGACAGACATTCTCACAGCCTCTCACATCCAGAGACACCCTCCTATACCTATTCCCACACCCAGAGAGACAGGCCCTGCAGCCAACTCCCACTGCACATTGCCAAAGGCTGTGTCCAGTATGTGGTTGGGTGGTTGGCTGCAGGGACTAGCTGGGAGAGTCTCACAACCCTTTGTGTGGGGAAAAGACACTGCCTATTCAGGTGTAAGAGTAAGTATCTCCCTCTAATCCTGCCCAGGTATATTAGTAGTAGTGTGGTCAAGCAGTCTTAGGCTTATCAAAGGGGAGTGTTGGGCATTTGTTGCACTCACAGTCAATAATCAATAAATGAAACACATACTCAATAAAGAAATCCGACACCAGTTTGTGTCTGGGTGCAGAGCTGCTTCTGCAGGTGGTAGTGTCAGATGGTACATGCAGACTGCAAGTGGACTGGGGAACTAGTCTGGCAGAACCCAAAAAGGGGTTCATCTCTTGAGGGTCTCAGGTCCACACACCCCTCTGTAGTGAGTCTGGAGCCAAAGCAAGAAGGAAGGATATCTGTGGACTTCAGAACCCTTCTTTGAAATGTCCCTCACTTTAAAGGCACCACTGGGTAGAAGAACTGTATTTCTGACCCTACCAACTCAGAACACTTCTGGACTTCTGGATGCTGTGCCAGGAAAAGGGACTGCTGTCCTGCTACAAGGACTGCTATACTGCTGGACTACTGCTCTGGAAGAACAGCTTTCTTGCTGTGATGACCTGCTGCTTTCCGTGCCTGGGTGAGAAGGGATGGACCCACAAAACTTGAACACAGAACCAAAGTGACTCCAAGGGCCTGCTGGCATGTTTCCTGTTCTTCTGAAGTCTCAGGGACACAAAAGACTTCCAACTCATCACCTCCAGCACCTGGACTTTGCTTGCAGCAAGTCTTGCCCTGCCAGGTGGTGCCAATCCAGTCCTTGGAAGTGGGTATAAAGTGCTGCTTCACTCCAAAATCCAAGCTTTGATGCCATTGTGATGCTCGGAACTAACGCATCTCTATCAACGCCAACACATCACCGCTACTGTGAGGATCACAGACACAGCATCACCATTGACACTGGTGCATCGCTGCTCCTGGGAGAATCGGGAACACTGCATTGCCGACTGCGCAACGCATCACCTTCATCCCTGACGCATCTCCAACTTTGCGCTGCCATGAGCCAAGGCATTGCCCACATCTCATAGATCGATGCCAGCACATCTCCTTTGCTCAGCATATCTTGCTCTCAACGTCAATGCATCTGCAAATCAAGGTACTGTTTCAGCGGCCCAAGGCGGATCACAGTATCCGACCTGCGCTCCATCCCGGTCGGCCTAACTTTTCAAAATTGACTTGTCAAGCACGACCTGATAGCCCCGGTTGGCGTTTTATTCTGTTGATCACTACAACTTAGTTTATTCTAAAAACTTTCATATTGTGAGTTCTACTTTTTGGCTTTTTGTCGTTTTCGTCTCCTTCTAATCTGTTGTGGTATACTTTTGTTGGTGTTTTCAATGTTGTACTGTTTGAAGTGTTGCACAAATACCTTACATGGAGACAGTAAACTCCAATCCTGCAAGTTCTTCAGCTTAAGTTTCCTTCAGGGAGTCTCTTGTGCTATGAGATTGAGGGAGGGGCAGGCAGCTTTTCAATAAACAGGCCTTCTTGCTAGGGTGCCTCCTCGCCTGAGAAATGCAAATGCGCACAACTGGTTAATCTGCAAATGTAAAGGTGGCTTGGGAGCATGTACTGGTTTAATTGATTGAATCACATGAAGCTTTGTAATGAAAAATATTTATTCTTTTTGACTGGTAGAGCAAATGTGTTACCAGCTGAGCTGTGCAGTGTGTGCTTTTCAATGCATTTAAATAAAAATGAATCATTACAGTCTGATATTACTAAAACCTACATTTTGGAAGCACTGTTTTATCTAAAACCTTTCTGCGCATTTGGTTAAAATAAACTCCCATAGCTCAGTGTGAAGGTCACAGCCCTGCACACAGAGCTTTGGGGGTTCAAGTCCATCTGGACTCATTTCCATTTTTTTTTTTTTTAATCAAAAAA
The DNA here is from genome assembly GCF_031143425.1 of Pleurodeles waltl. NCBI lineage: Eukaryota > Metazoa > Chordata > Amphibia > Caudata > Salamandridae > Pleurodeles > Pleurodeles waltl. Next base: position 1,169,750,416 of record NC_090447.1, on the reverse strand, counting down.
ATATATTATATATTTTTTAAAACAAATACCTTTTTGATTTTAAATTGGAGACAAATAACTCATTCTAAGTATATCAGACATCAAAGCCTAAAAACCTCTCCCTTTCTCACCCTTGGACTCTCTTTTAATCAATTCTCCCACTCACACACCCACTCAGACACTTATGCACCCACTCGCAGACCCAGTCAGACACTCACTCACAGACCCACTGAGACACTCACGTACCAACTCGCAGACCCACTCAGACCCTCATGCCCTAACTCACAGCCCCAGTCAGACCCTCACGTACCCACTCAGACCCATTTATTTACGCACTCACTCACACATTCACTCAGACCGTCATACACCCACTCACAGACCCACTGACACCCTGATGCACCCACTCAGTGCACATACTGATGCACCCACTAAAACACTAATGTACACACTCACACCTAGACGGACACTCTGACAGCCACTCTTACCCCCACATACAGCCTCTCATACCTACTCTCACACTCAGAGAGGCCGCAGCTAACTTCCACCGTGCATTTGCAAAGGGCCGTGCACAACATCGGGTTTGGTGGTTGGCCGCAGGGACTGGCTGCAGGCCAGCCCCTGCGGGCAACTCCTACTGCGCACGGGAGGAGCCCGTGCACAGTGCAAGGTTGGGTGCTTATAGGGGGTTGGCCTCAAGGCCCGGCCACGGGTGGTGGTTGGATTCACATATAGCAATTAAAATTACTATATGTTAAAAAAACAGAGAAGTTCACTGAAAAAATACCAAAGGTTACAGGGAGGTTATAGTTAGGTCCTGAATTTACTGGTACAAAACCATAGAACTTCAGCAGTTATAGTTAGAGTTCTTTCAAGTAACTATAACTCACGCCCTAAGGTAGGTAACTATAACTGTCTGTCTTTCCATATCTTTACTATCTTATTTGTGCATATGTACACGTTTTTATATTTGACTACGAACAGTCCACCTTAAACAGTTTTGATGTTCCGTTCATCCACAAGAGGGCAGTATCAGGTAAAAAAAAAAATATTCACTGTCACCGTTCCTTGCTTGACACCTTTGAATGTTGTTCATTTTCCAAATTATTTATGTTTTTTTTCTTCGGTTCTAACTTCCCATTAATTCGTTTCTCATTTCGTGGGCCGTTGTTAAGGTAAATGTATTAGATAAGCAGCTCCATAGGCAGAGCTCCGACTTTATCCACATACCTCTTACGCTTTAGGTAGGTAAGCAGGCGCAGACCACATGCTTTCGCGCAGCTCTGAATAAGCTGCTTCTAGTGAGGAAGGCTATTTCAAATTCCATCTTCATTTAATCTTTGCCTCCTTCCAGCAGAGGTTGGGTGAGGCGACAAATAAATTAAGAGGGAGAACCGAGGCAAGGGTCTGGCTTGGCTCTAAGAGCCCTATAAATAGTAGGGATCCAAATCGCGCAACAAAATCATATGAAAATTGGATAGTGTCATTACAATTAAATTTAGAAAACGGCATTTCTTTAACATGAAGAACTGCGTTTGACCTTAATGCATCAGATTATTTGTGTACAGAGAACTCCCTGAACTCTTAGTGGAAGGTGCTCTCGTATGAGATAACGAAGATTTTTGTGATCACACAATTCGGTCAAGAGGAGAAAACAGAATTGGGCCCAGTTTTTCTGATGTCCCCTTATGCAATTCACCTACTAGAGGGTTATGCTTTTCTCTCCTTTGGAACACCAAAGGTTTATGCTTTGTTTTTAAATCCATGCGCATGATCGAAGAGCATGGGAGGCAGGAGGAAGCCACATAAAGCTGCGCTTGGTTTGAGCTCGAAGGTCCAAGAACACATCAAGCTAAGCCACGGCCTCTAGTCTAAGCCTTGAGTTGCTCGCCCACCTCTACTTTGCAAAGATTGTTGGTGTGCCAGTTGTAGTGCGGCGGGACCCATGCGGCACGACGCCGTGAGACTCACGACACAGGCACACCAGTTGGGGTCTGCAAGGGAACTGCGTCAGCGCAGCCCCTGATTTATTAGGAGAGCTCGGTTCCGCGTTCCATCCGGATATGCAGAACCTGACAACAAAAGCAAAGGAGAGCCCGGGTAGCTCTCTACATCCCTCCCATGTTTTAATTCACACGGAAGGATAAAAAGAAACATACCAGAAAACTTAAACTGCAAGATTTGAGATAGAAACAGTATAACGACACAACTAAACAAAAGGATACAAGATCCAGGAACAACACTCTTCTGGTGAGCAGGCAGCGATAGTCCAAACGAGCTTACAAGGGACCCAGGGTGCAGGCAAAATCTCTGAGCTGGCTGCTTGGTGCTGGGTTGGGGCGGAGATGATAATGTCCACCTCTGGGAAGTGATCCTTCCAAGCTGGCATTTCCACCTGGAAGGTGTCGTGTGCTTGGCGCTACCTGAGCCTCTTCAATCTGTACCTCAGTAGCTGAGGGTTCAACCATCAAATCCTCAATCTCTTCTTCTCCCTCCGATGTGACCAAAACCCCAGCTCTCCTGAAGTGTGATATATTCCTTGTTACTCTCTGTCTTCCTCGTGCGGCTGTTAACATGGCGCCCCGCACATGGATGACTTGCCAGGGTTCAGGCTCAAATGGAGTTTGGAACTTCCCTCCTGGCCGGCGATTCTTCACTACCACCATATCTCCTTCCTGAAAACTCTGGTACCGACCTCGCCGTCGTGCGTAGCCTTTTGATTAGTGCGTTCTCTACGTTGTTGGGTAGCTTCCACATCTAGTTCTGGGGATACCCACTGAGGACCAGCCGGGATGCAATCTCGAGGTGGAACTTTGAACTTAAGGGCAGCCGGAGCACACCCCGTGGTACTATGAGGCGTCTGGTGATACGCACCTAAAAATTGCTGTAGGCATTGCTCACTGTCTACTGTTTGTTCAACACCTATTCTCAGGGCTCGGTTTAAAGTTCGCATGAACCTCTCGACATCCCCATTGGCCTGCGGCCAGTAAGGCATGACCTTGCGATGGTGTATGGCTAAACCTTCCAGGTAAGACCGGAACTCCTGTCCATTGAACGGCAGACCATTGTCTGTTCTGACTTCGTCAGGGAGCCCAAACATTGCAAAAACCTTTTGGAGTACTGGCCTCACGTTCTCGAACACAGTTGAAGACACCACCTCAACAACAGGGAACCTGGTACACGAATCAATGAGGACGACAGTCAGCCACCCATCTGGGAAACTTCCAAAATCCATGCTCACTTTTGTCCAGGGTGTTATGCTAGCCGGTTCAGTGACCACCGGACAGCAGGGTGGTTCCCCTGATGTGATGACGCAGGAATGGCACTTCCCCACCAACTCATCGACCTGACTATCCATGCCAGGGAACCACACCTTGGCCCGCAATCTCGCTTTGGTTTTTGCAGCGCCTTGATGGACTTGATGTGCTAGTTCCACCACTCGGGCCCACAACCTCTGAGGCAGTACGATTCTTCTTCCTCGGAGAACCAGTCCTTGACAGTCTGTGGACAACTCATCTCGCATCCTCCACAGTCTTTGCATCGCTAATTTGCATTCATGATTGGCCACTCTAGTCTTTTCCAAAAAGAGTTTCCACTTCTTATGACTCAATGCTTCTTTGACCTGATTGAGTACCACGCCCACCTTGGTGGCATCAACGATGTCTCTTACGCTAAGGGCATTGGGACATGCCAATTGCACCACCATGTTGACAAACAGATCCATGCTCTCCACGTCATTCTCTTGTGAGTCATTGATCGTGATTGGGGATGGGTGGCGAGATAAGTAGCCGGGTTATTCACGCCTGGTCGATAAACAACAGTAAACCGGTAAGGTTGTAACAGAACCGTCCACCGCTCTATTCGCGGGGACGCCAAGCGAGGGCATCCAGCAAACAATGCGACTAGAGGTTTATGACTAGTCACCACCTGGAATTCGTGGCCATACAAATATAGGTGGAAATGTTTGCACGCCCAGCAAATCGCCAGGGCTTCTCGCTCTATCTGGGCATATCGTGTCTCAACTGCAGACAATGCTTGGCTGGCATACGCAACCGGAACCCACTCCCGCAGGTTCTGCTCTTGGAGAAGAACAGCGCCAAGACCTACTGGACTTGCATCCACCACCACTTCGGTACGCCTGCGAGGGTTAAAATAAGCCATGGTTGATTTGTCCAGTAGAGCTGTCTTGATGTCAGCAAACGCCTTATCTGCCATTGAGCTCCACTCCCACCGATGACCAGTTTTGGTGAGCTGCCTGAGAGGTTCCGCCATGGTTGCGAGCTGCGGAATTAACCTTCCACAATAGGTTGCCATACCCAAGAAGCTTCTCACTTCTGTAGGACTTTTCAGAATCGGCGCTTGACGGATGGCATCAGCTTTTCGAGGGTCCACCTGTAGACCATCTTTTGAGAAGACATAGCCAAAGAACTCCACCGATGTCTGATAGAAGGCGCATTTCTTCTTGTGGAGTGTCAGCCCTGCCTCCGACAACCTCTGCAGGGTAGCCCTAAGATGTCGGTGATGTTCTTCTCTTGTTTTGGAATAAATGAGGATATCATCACTCAAGTTAATCACCCCTTGCAGCCCGGAAAGCGTCTCTCTGATCATGTTTTGAAATACTTCGGCAGCCGAAGATACCCCAAAACTCAGCCTCTTGTATCGTCGAAGCCCTACATGAGTTGAAAAGGTGGTGATGTTCCTACTGTCGGGTTCCAGCTCCAGCTGATGATACCCAGCATTAAGGTCCAATTTCGAGAACCACTGTGCCCCATTGGAGTCAGCTATGATGTCATCCATCGTAGGGGTTATGTGCCTTTCTCTTTTAATTGCTTTGTTGGGAAGGTGCATGTCAACACAGAGACGGGTAGCACCAGGTTGCTTGGGTTTTGGCGCTATCTCCAGCGGCGACACCCATGGTGTAGGTCCTTCGACCTTCTCAATTACCCCTTGGTCTTCAAGTAGCTGCAACTCCTTCTCCACTGCTGGTCGTAAGTGGAACGGAACACGTCGGTGTCTAAGGGTAATGGGCGTAACTCGGTGATCTATGTGTAGCTTGACCTGTTTGCCCTTGAGCCGCCCCAGCCCTTCAAAAAGCTGCGGAAATTCACTAATTAGGTGCTCAGCGTGGGAGTCATATATACGTGTCGCGCAAAGAATACTAGTTCTAGCTCTTCCGCAGTATGGCACCCCAACAGAGTGCCTCGGTCCCCAGTCACCACATAGAACCTTGCCTGTGTTGACACCTGCCTGCTGGACACTGCCACCTCCACCGTGCCCTTTAGATGAAGCGGCTCTCGGCCTCCATAGTTGTAAATTTTAGTGGTGGTTGGGGCAAGCGATGGTGTTGGGGTCAGTTGCTTGAATAGAGTCTCATCCATCACATTCACCAACGCTCCAGTATCTATGAACACCGTGGCTAACTTGCCATTGATTTGGATGCTGCTCATAGGTGGCGGCTGCCTATTCTGCTGTCTGCCACCGGTGAATGAGATCACAAAGACGTCCTCCTCTTCATCTTCCTCGAAAACTGGCGTCCCCCGAGCCACGGTTTCACCAGATTCCTCCGTCTCTTTGGTTACGCTCCTAACCTTGGTGTCCCTTCCTTTTTGGTTTCCTTGCCATCCTCTTCCTGACCTGCACACTTTCGCAAAATGATTGTCTTTGCCACACTTGTCACACGTCTTCCCTTTTGCTGGACACACCATTGGTGGTTTGTGTTCGTACCCGCAGCTCCTGCAGGCACGCGCACTCTGTCCGCCAAAGTTTGTTTTCCGTCCTGGCAGCTGACGAGTCTGGATGGCATCTATCTGCTCTTCTTTCACCTGGACGGGACGGGTAGTTGACGCAGTGGCCAGTGATTGTCCTCTTACTGCCGCCATGGCATCAGCCCGCACCGCAGATAGTTCGTGCGAACGTGCCAAAACCAAGATGTCATCAAGGGGCATACCCTGCTGGCGTAGAATGAGCTTCCTTAGTGCGTTCGACCGGCATCCTTGAATAATCTGTGCTCTAATCTCCTCTTGTTGATTGGGACCTACACACGAGCTTGCTAGCTTCCTTAATCGGGCATAGAACATGTCCATGGACTCAACATCCGTCTGCTGAGCCTGCCGGAGTTTGAAGTGTTCAAAGTCTGATTTTAACTGTGGGTCAAAATGCTTGTTCAGGGCCTCCAGTGCCGCATCGAAATCCGACTTATCCTGTGTTTGGGAGTGCGTCAAATAGTTCCTGCAGTTCCTCACCCCCCATGAGTAGCATGAGAGATCTGCGCATGGCCCAGTCTGTCTCTCTTGTAGAGACACCATCGTGGCGAAGCTGTGGCTGTATCAATCAGTTGGCTAAATGGGGGCAGTGCAGTGAGCACTGGCGCCTACTTGCGCCGGCGGCTGGGGGGTTTCCTGCTGTGGGGCACTCATCCTGCCTCACGGTCTGCAGGCGCTTTATTAATGTATAGCCTTTCTTAATGTTGTTCCTCAATGTTTGTGGTATTAGTGTTTTGTTTTCCTTGTTAGTGTGTTTTCCACTTTTATTTTCCCCCAAGGCCACTGCTGATTGTAGGTGTTGTTTCCAACAAAGGAGGGAAAAGAAACCTCTGTTTTTTTTTTCAAAAGTTGTTTTTTTTTCTTTTTTTGGGGGGGGCCTACCCCTCTTTCTTTATTCACCTTCTCTCTTTTAATGGCCAGTCTTTACTTCTGTATTTCTTTTTCTTTTTCCTCTTTGGGGGCCTACCCCTCTTTCTTTATCCTCTTTCTTTCCTTTTATGGCCAGTTTTTTTCTCTTTAAAATTCTCTTTTTTATTTTATTTTTTATTTTTTTCTTGACCCTTTCCCCGGGTCTGCTAGGGCTTTCTAGTCTTCCTCAGTTATTGCTCAGGGCTCCTGCCCCTCTCGCTCCTGTGCTGCGTTCCCCTCCTGGGGAATGCAGCTTGAGCGACGCGTCGCCTCGTGCTGGGAGTGCGCATGTGTTGTCTTTTGAGAAAGAAGCCCTTGCGCGGTGCTGACAAGCCTCCCGGCACAGGCGCTGCCCTTCACAGTGGGTGCCGAAGGTGAGGCTTCATGCACCTCCTGTCACCTCAGCTCGGGCCGCAGCGAGGATTCACGGGGCCCCAGGCTCAAGTAAGGAAATTCCCCGGGAGAGGGAGGCGGGCGTACCTTCTTTTGATGCGGCCGAGGGCCGTTTTTTTGTTCTCGTACTCGGTCCGCATGTTGAGTTTTTTTTTTTGTTTCACGCAGCTTCATAAGTCATACGTGACACAGGAGTGTCACAATCCCGCTAGTCGCCATTGTAGTGCGGCGGGACCCATGAGGCACGACGCCGTGAGACTCACAATACGGGCACACCAGTTGGGGTCTGCAAGGGAACTGCATCAGCGCAGCCCCTGATTTATTAGGAGAGCTCGGTTCCCGTTCCATCCGGATACGCGGAACCTGACACCAAAAGCAAAGGAGAGCCCGGGTGGCTCTCTACACCAGTCAATGCCGCTTTTAGTCACAGAGAGAACCAGGGCACCAGCTGCTTCTTTCATATGTGAAGTACAATGCCTTCCAACAGTGTGCCGAACAATTTATCTACAGTCGGTATTTCTCTTTCGTTCTTCCTCCTCTTTCCTTCTTTCTTCCTTTCTCCGTTCCGACCTTTTCCTCCCATTCCTGTTAGTCTTTGCTTGTTTCCTTCATGTCTTTAATTCGTCCCAAACCCGAAATGCTATATATTTTTTATTTTCCTTTATACCTCACCCTTCCTTAATTCATCTACATTCTCATTCATATGACCTTTCATACTTTTTCAGCTTTCATGCTCTTTCCTAATGTTTCTTTTGCTTCCCTCATGTATTGCCTTTCTCCGTTCCAGGGCTTGGCAACAGACAGCTTTATTTCCAAAACGTAACAAATACTTAGAATAGGCATTGGATCAGCCCCTTACTCATGAATGTATGGCTTTATTATTTATTTGATTTGTCTGCTCTTGGTTCAGTGGCTTGCCTCATTATTCTTCTGTGTCTCTGCCCCGGGCATTTCAGTCTTACAGGGATCTGACTGGATGAGTTACATCCTTCAGTGGATTCTCCAGGAAGTGCACCTGTTTTCCACCTCTCCTCCCTGCTTTTCCTTCCTGTGCTCCTACGTTTCTCTTCTTACACACTCCCTGTGATTTATTTATTTTTTCAGGGGCTCCGCATCTGAAAAGTGCTGCTGGACCAATCGAACCATTGTTTACACTTTGCATGCACTTCTTTTCTGGTTTTTTTTCACATTCGACTCACACACTCCATTCATTCACGCCTCACCACTCCTACCCACTGTCCATTATTTATGTTTTCAAAGGCCCAGCAGGTGCAAAATGCTTCCAGACCATTCAATTCATCGTTTTCACCTTGCATGTATTTATTTTCAATTTTTTACATTTGACTCATGAGCTCCTTTAATTCAAACCTCCCCACTCCCTGTCATTTAGTTAATTTGTCAAATGTATGTATTTATTTTTATATGGAAGAAGTAGCTGTGAAGTGCTGCTGCGCCATTCAATCCATTGTTAAAACTTTGCATGCACCATTTTTGTTTTTCATTTTAATTTGTTACCACATAGCCGTCCGCCATGTTAGAATCAGTGTTGCCAGATTTTGAGACCTGTCCCAAGCCCATAGCTGTCCAAGTTCAAGCCAAAATTCAGCCCAACGAAGACCAGTTTCAGCCCAGAAACCAGCCCAAAGTTACAACCCTCAATATATGCAAAAACAGCCTTCAGGAAACATTTTAAGCATAATTTGTCAGAGGCTGGCCTTGTTTGTAGTGGGTACCTAAGGTACTTACATCTTATACCAGGTCCAGTTATCCCTTATTAGTGAAATGTATGCAGTGTCTAGCAGCTTAGGCCGTTTAGGGGTAGCTGTAGCAGAGCAGCCAAGGCTGTACTAGGAGACATGCAAAGCTCTTGCAATACCACTATAGTCACACAGTACTTATACACAATAAAAGACAATACTCACTGTTACCAAAAATAAAGGTACTTTATTTTAGTGACACAAGGCCAAAAATATCTTAGAGGCAATACTCCATCTGAGGTAAGCATTACACACAATATATACACTAGTAACAAAATCAGGTAAGTAAACAGTCATAGAATAGCACAAACAGTGAAAAACACAATAGATTGCAATGCGCCTAGGGGCAACACAAACAATATACTAAAATAGTGGAATGCGAAAGTCAGATTCCCCCCCCCTAGGCAAGTGTAGTGTGTAGAGGGGCGCTGGGAGTGTAAGAAAACACCAAAGGTAAGTAAAGTACCCCACCCCAGATCCCAGAAAAACAGGAGTAAAGTACAGCAAGTTTCCTCAGAACACACTACAAGTCGTGGTGAAGGATTATGCAAGAACCAAGCAAGGCTGCAAGGAACCAATGATGGATTCCTGGACCTGAAAACCTGTGGAGAGAGGAGACCAAGTCAAGAAGTCGATGAAAAGTCCAGGAGCCCCTGCCCACCTGGAAGAAGGTGCCAAAGTGGATTCTCGAGTTGGAAAAAAAGTACAGAAATGCACCAAAGAAGATAGCTGCAGGTTCCTGCATGGTACAGGAGACATCCCACGTCGAGTCGTTGGATGCAGGCTGTTTGCATCGCTGGATTCTGCCAAGCATTGGTTCACAAAATAATCCATTTTGCATCAAAGAGGAGCTGCCCGGAACCAGGTGGGACCTGGGGGTTTTAATTCGGACTGAGGAGACAGAGGGGGCTCTCAGCACTTCAGAGAGCCCTCAGAAGACCAGACAGCACTCATGGGAGTCCCAAGACACAGGGACAAAGGAGTTGCAAAGTGCGGTGGTCGCAGCAGTACACAGAAGGATCCCACGCCGCCAGAGAACAACTCAGGGAGCTGAGTATTGCAGGATAGAGTGCTGGGGACCTGGGCTATGCTGTGCACAAATAACTTTTTAGAAGAAGTGCACAGAAGCCCAAGGAACTGCAGAGGACGCGATGCACCGGGGTACTGTCTGGCACAGGGAGGCAAGCTCTTACCTCCACCAGATTTGGACAGCTGGACCTTTGGACAGTCAGGATCACTTCGGTCCACCACCTGTGTTCCGGGGATCACGTTCGTCGACAGGAAAGGAGTCCCAGAGTACTAGTCGTTGTTGCAGAGAGGTGCCTGCTGAAGCAGGGAAGTGACTACATCACTCCAGGGGAGATTCCTTCGGTTCTTCTGGTATAGGGTGAAGACAGGCAGTTCCCAGAGCCTGCACAACCTGGAAACCGTTGCAGTTGCTGGCTGGAGCTGACTTTGCAGATCACAGTAGCCTTCCTGGATACTTTGTTGCAGTTACAGCGGTTCCTGGAGCAGTCTGCGGTTGATCCGACGGTCAGAAGCTGAAGCAGAGGATGCAGATGAGTCCTGGTGGAGTCTTACAAACCAAATCTGAGTAAACACCCAGAGGAGAGACCCTTAATAGCCCTGAGAGGGGGATACCCGGGTATGCACCTATCAGGAGGTGTCTCTGACGTCACCTGCTGGCACAGGCCACTCAGATGCTCCCAGAGGGTCCCCACACCTCGGAATCCAAGATGGCTAATGCCAGGGACACTGGAGGAGCTCTGGGCACTACCCCTGGGGTGGTGATGCACAGGGGAGTGGTCATTCCCCTTTTCTTTGTCCAGTTTCGCGCCAGCGCAGGGACTGAGGGTCCCTGAACCGGTGTAGACTGGATTATGCAAGGAGGGCACCATTTGCGCCCTTCAAAGCATTTCCAGAGCCTTTGGGAGGATACCCCTCCCATGCCTGCAACACCTATGTCCAGTGGGAGAGGGTGTAATACCCCTCTCCTAAAGGAAACACATTGTTCTGTCTTCCTGGGATTGAGCTGCTTAATCCCCAGGAGGGCAGAAACCTGTCTGTGAGTTGGCAGCAGCTGGGGCTGCAGTGGAAACCTCAGAGAGCTGGTTTGGCAGTACTGAGGGTCCATGGTGGAGCCCCCAGGATGCATGGAATTGACCCCCAATACCAGGTTTGGATTGGGGGTTCACTTTCACAATCTTAGATACCACACATGGCCATATTCGGAGTTACCATTGTGAAGCTACATATATGTATTGACATATATGTAGTACATGCTTATAATGGTGCCACCGCACTCACGAAGTCCAGGAATTTGGACCTGGGCAACGTGGGGGCACCTTTGCTAGTGCAAGGGTACCCTCACACACAGTAACTTTGCACCTAGCCTTCAGTGACTGAAGGTTAGACATATAGGTGACTTATAAGTTACCTGGTGCAGTGAAAATGGCTGTGAAATAGTGTGTGCACTATTTCACTCAGGCTGCAGTGGCAGTCCTGAAGGAGTGTTTGTATGTGCTCCATATGAGTGGCAAAAGAAATGCTGCAGCCCATAAGAATCACCTGGAACTCCAATGCCCTGGGTACCTAGGTACCATATAATAGGGACTTAGAAGGCAGGAACTGTGTTCAAATTAGAATTGGTATATGGAGTCAATAAACTATAGTGACAAATTTGATAAACAGAGAGAGCATAAGGACTGGAGTTCTGATTAGCAGAACTCCAGTGACACAGTCAAGCATACTGACAACACATATAGGCCACAAACTATGAGCACTGGGGTCCTGGCTCACAGGACCCCAGTGAGACAGTAAAAACACACTGAAAAACAGGCAGAAATTGGGGGTAACATGCCAATAAAGTTGATACTTTCCTAAATAATTCTAATTTTATTAAATGTGTGTATAGTGGGAGAAGGTTCAATGGGCACCTATGCACTTCTGCAATCGTGATCTAATTCTGTTAGTAACTAACAATTCTGAGGATTGGTCCCCACTAGGACCCAACTGTTACTTTAGTCACCACAAATCCCAACCGGAACCTGGGATTGATGAGCGAACTTTACAAAAGCAGACTATAACCCATTTTAATGAATTCTAAGTGTAGAGACGTTAAAACTCTTTACGTAATGTGAACTCCTCAAACAGGACATTTAATGCGTTTCACAGTACTTGCGAGATTAACACCGTACAATGATACGCATGTAAAAAAACACCCTCACATTGAAGCAATTCTAGCACAACCTGTTTGGTAAGCTGCAACTAGAAGCCCACTCCCTCTCGTTAAATTGTACAAAGGCCAAAAAGGATGTAGTCACTTACTCTGAAGAGTCCCCTTCCCTCCACTCCAGAGTCCTTCACCATGATCACCTACTGTGACACTAAAACGTATACAGGACCTAAGTCAATTCATTGCCTTCATGTTCCAGCAAACGCTAGACTAAAGATCCCAGTTTTGGCAAGAAGTGGATGGGTTTTTTTGGGGCCCAAATGAAAAATATTGGAGCGGAAAAGCAAGACTCCTTTCCCCCAACATCTCAACACTAACGCTCCCTCAAGTCTGAGGATACAGTCATCACTCCACTTGTCCAATTCAATTCCACTCTCCTTCATCATTAGTACTGTCTGTCTCTCATATCACCACTGACTATTGCAATCTCATTAGGCTGTGCAGCTCCTTTAAACCTATCACCGACCCATGACTTTAAGCGGTGGAGATTCTAAAACTCACTTTGAAATTGGTCACTACGGGGCCCTATATTCATATACTTAAATTTCAAGTCCAAAGCAATGATCAATTTCTCAACAAGGAATATAAAAATTCCTATGTAATTCATTCCAGCAAAGCAGTTCTTGTTTACTTGTCACTTTCATTTTACCCTTCTTTACCTAAGAGTATTTTCTTTTTCCATGTGTGTTTCTGTAGTTTTGTTTTCACACAATGTATGACACTTGTTTAGTGTATATTGTAAAAAGGGTCACTCTAGGTGTGTTGATGAGTTCAGCGCATGGGTGGATGTATGGTGGGGTACAATTAAAAGTACGATAAAAAGTCCTGATGCTGAAAGCAGTCTGAGTTTCTCATAGTGCTAGCCAATGGGTCATGAAGGGGTTTTGAGTACGTCCACATCTAATCCTTGCCCTCTCTGCAGAGCACACAGAATGATGGTCAAATGTAAATTGAACACGTTCAAGCCAGTTTTGTCTGCCCATCTGGGCATGGTGAGGCCTGAGCTATGAGGCCCTTTTTCTCCCCCACATCTTTCTGAAATGCTCCACCTGCATATCTCGCAGCAACACTTTCCTTTTCAGCATCAGGCTTTCACTCTCTCCTTGTCATATATTCCCTTTCATCAGTACAGAACCTACTAGGGACACAGCCAGTAGCACTTATTAACTTGGATCTGGGCCAGGGATAGTGCAATATGCTGCATTTGGCCCAGTGTAATTTGCAGACACTAGGGCTCATTCAGCAGCACCCGCATCTTATCTGTTTTCCTTTCAGAAAAGGAACCTGTAGAATATAAGTTGGCTTTCTTATTTTCACTTTCACCTGGGCTCAACACAAAGATCTCACTTAGATGGACACCAGCCCTCCTTTTATTGATGTCTCATCCCAACTGGGAGCTATCTGGACTCCAAAGGTTAGATGCCAACGCAGTGGAGGGGAATAAAAAAACATGTTGTTGTCACTTCATAAGTGCTTAGAGAAGCTACGATTTGAAGGCAGAATTTTGGCTTTGTTCAAACCCTGGATGTGAGAGATGCGGGCACTATAAGAGTCTCCAATGTGTCTCTCTAGATCAGTAATTACTTTAGTAATAATTTAAATGGTACTTTTTACAAATTTAATTTATTTTGTAGCGCTACTCGTCCTAGAGCAATGGGTACGGTGTCACAGCACTTTATATTACACCTATATTAAACAATTAACTACAAAATAGTGTAAATCAATGTACACAGAATGTGTGGTGTTCTGTATCTAGGGGGGTGAGGTAGCATGATTCTGTATCCAAGTTATGATGTAGAAGCCTAGAATCCATGATTGTTACATGGGAGACTGAGAAGCAGTTGATCTGTTGTTGGCTGTGGATGAGGTCTCTCCTACAGATGTACTTCAATAAAGAGTTCCTGCTTTACAGCAAGATTTTCTTGCCTGTCTGCTATACTTATTTTACATTTGGCAACGATTGTGGAAACAAACTCCTCCATACATGGGCTTCTATTGAATTACTGAGAGAGACCTCAGCATTTCAAGTGTCTACCTGCTCTACCATTTCACCTCCTTCAAATCTTCAAAAAGAGTACTTTGCTTCAAGAATTACTGTGGACATCAACTCCACTTCAGCATTTGGATTGGTGATTCAGTTTCATTGGGCACTTCTGTAAAGAAATGGCTCCCTGTTGCAGTTACCCCCCACTTTTTGCCTGATACTGATGCTGACTTGACTGAGAAGTGTGCTGGGACCCTGCTAACCAGGCCCCAGCACCAGTGTTCTTTCACCTAAAATGTGCTTTTGATTCCACAATTGGCACACCCTGGCATCCAGGTAAGTCCCTTGTAACTGGTACCCCTGGTACCAAGGGCCCTGATGCCAGGGAAGGTCTCTAAGGGCTGCAGCATATCTTATGCCACCCTGGGGACCCCTCACTCAGCACAGACACACTGCTTGCCAGCTGGTGTGTGCTGATGAGAACAAAACGAGTAAGTCGACATGGCACTCCCCTCAGGGTGCCATGCCAACCTCACACTGCCTATGCAGTATAGATAAGTCACCCCTCTAGTAGGCCTTACAGCCCTAAGGCAGGGTGCACCATACCATAGGTGAGGGCATATGTGCATGAGCACTATGCCCCTACAGTGTCTAAGCAAAACCTTAGACATTGTAAGTGCAGGGTAGCCATAAGAGTATATGGTCTGGGAGTCTGTCAAAAACGAACTCCACAGCTCCATAATGGCTACACTGAATACTGGGAAGTTTGGTATCAAACTTCTCAGAATAATAAACCCACACTGATGCCAGTGTTGGATTTATTAAAAAATGCACACAGAGGACATCTTAGAGATACCCCCTGTATTTTACCCAATTGTTCAGTGCAGGACTGACTGGTCTGTGCCAGCCTGCTGCTGAGAGACGAGTGTCTGACCTCATGCGGTGAGAGCCTTTGTGCTCTCTGAGGACAGAAACAAAGCCTGCTCTGGGTGGAGGTGCTTCACACCTCCCCCCTGTAGGAACTGTAACACCTAGCAGTGAGCTTCAAAGGCTCAAGCTTCGTGTTACAATGCCCCAGGGCACCCCAGCTAGTGGAGATGCCCGCCCCCTGGACACAGCCCCCACTTTTGGCGGCAAGTCCAGGAGAAATAATGAGAATAACAAGGAGGAGTCACTAGCCAGTCAGGACAGCCCCTAAGGTGTCCTGAGCTGACGTGACTCTGACTTTTAGAAATCCTCCATCTTGTAGAAGGAGGATTCCCCCAATAGGATTAGGGATGTGACCCCCTCCCCTTGGGAGGAGGCACAAAGAGGGTGGACCCACCCTCAGGGCTAGTAGCCATTGGCTACTAACCCCCCAGACCTAAACACGCCCTTAAATTTTGTATTTAAGGGCTCCCCTGAACCTAAGAATTTAGATTCCTGAAACCTACAAGAAGAAGAAGACTGCTGAGCTGAAAAACCCCTGCAGAGGAAGAACAGAAGACACCAACTGCTTTGGCCCCAGTCCTACCGGCCTGTCTCCTGCCTTCCAAAGAAACCTGCTCCAGCGACGCTTTCCAAAGGACCAGCGACCTCTGAATCCTCAGAGGACTGCCCTGCTTCAAGAAAGACAAGGAACTCCCGAGGACAGCGGCCCTGCTCCAAAAGACTGCAACTTTGTTTCAAGGAGCAGACTAAGACCCCTGCAACTCCCCGCAAGAAGCGTGAGACTTGCAACACTGCACCCGGCGACCCCGACTCGACTGGTGGAGAACCAACACCTCAGGGAGGACCCTCCGGCGACTCCGAGACCGTGAGTAACCAAAGTTGTCCCCCCTGAGCCCCCACAGCGACGCCTGCAGAGGGAATCCCGAGGCTCCCCCTGACCGCGACTGCCTGACTCCATTTCCCGACGCCTGGAAAAGACCCTGCACCCGCAGCCCCCAGCACCTAAAGGAACGGAACTCCTGTGCAGGAGTGACCCCCAGGAGGCCCTCTCCCTTGCCCAGGTGGTGGCTACCCCGAGGAGCCCCCCCTTGCCTGCCTGCGACGCTGAAGCGATCCCTTGATCTCTCATTGAACATCATTGAAAACCCGACGCGTGTTTGCACACTGCACCCGGCCGCCCCCGCGCTGCTTAGGGTGTACTTTCAGTGCTAACTTGTGTCCCCCCTGGTGCCCTACAAAACCCCCCTGGTCTGCCCTCCGAAGACGCGGGTACTTACCTGCTGGCAGACCGGAACCGGGGCACCCCCTTCTCTCCATTGAAGCCTATGTGTTTTGGGCACCTCTTTGACCTCTGCACCTGACCAGCCCTGAGCTGCTGGTGTGGTAACTTTGGGGTTGCTCTGAACCCCCAACGGTGGGCTACCTTGGACCCAGACCTGAGACTTGTAAGTGATTTACTTACCTGACAAAACTAACAAAAACTTACCTCCCCCAGGAACTGTGAAAAAGTGTCCACTTTTAAAACAGCTTATTGTGTTTTATGTAAAAAGTATACATGCTAATGTAATGATTCAAAGTTCCTAAAGTACTTACCTGCAATACCTTTCAAATGAGATATTACATGTAGAAATTGAACCTGTGGTTCTTAAAATAAACTAAGAAAATATATTTTTCTATAACAAAATCTATTGGCTGGATTTGTCTCTGAGTGTGTGTTCCTCATTTATTGCCTGTGTGTATGTACAACAAATGCTTAACACTACTCCTTTGATAAGCCTACTGCTCGACCACACTACCACAAAATAGAGCATTAGTATTATCTCTTTTTGCCACTATCTTACCTCTAAGGGGAACTCTTGGACTCTGTGCATACTATTCCTTACTTTGAAATAGTGCATACAGAGCCAACTTCCTACAACTTCTGTTCAGCAAGTATTGAATATTTAAACATTTATATAACTCTGAGTTATGACTTATTATTTTTATTTACTTTTCTTAAGTACATTTATTTTACTTCTGCGCAAGCAGTTCAAATTGCTGTTTGGCTTGTGCTATTTGTTGGAAATTAAAGTGCACTTGAGTTTAACAGACTCTCCTCATGCACTGCCTCGTGACTTCTAAGCAAGGAGAACAGATTCCTCGCACCGCAGTCTCGCACCGTACCTCTCATGGACACCACACTACTGTGCAGCTTTCTTACAACCTGCCTTACCGCTGCAGTTATTACTTAAAAGCGGCCTGTGAAGAGCCGCACGTGTGAGTACGAGAAAGCCAGGAGGTGGTGAGTGACACAGGTGAAGCAAATGCATAGTGTCAAAAGGGAGCGCACAGTGCAGTTAGCATGTCATAGCAACTGGGACACCCGTGGAGGAATCTGATTGGTGATGCCCACAGCTATGGATTCAATGTGCACAGCAGAAAAATGTATTCGGTGATGCACACAGCTTTGAACAGCGTACAGTGCAGCCAGTGTCAGCGTGTCCTAGAAACAGGGACACCCGTGGAGAAATCTGATTGCTGATGAGCACTGCTACGGTTTCAAGGCGCACAGCAGGAAAATGTATTGCACAGCTATGAAATAATTGTGCACAGCGATTGAATAATATATCACATATGCCTTGTGTTGCTGGCAAGGCTAGTGCTGATCATTAATGCAACAGTGCCATCTTCGGGTTAATCTCGCACTTGCAGCGATGGGCATGTTTTTTAGGGTCGAGCCTGCGTTGCATGCGCTCGCGCATGCGTATCGCAGCGAGACGCTTTTGTATTTAGAAAGGGCTCGGAGCCCTGTCAACTTCACGTCAGTGATTTTTATTGGTTCGTGGGCTTGCCTAATAAAATCTGCTTGCTTTCATTAGTCGAAGGAAAGCATACGTCATGCCTTTTCCGGTGGCTAGCCCTCCTCGAGCGCAGCGACCAAGTACAGAAAACATGCGAGGCTCGCTGTTTTCCATCGGGCATGTGGACTTCTTTTTCTCTAATTTACGAGCGCAATCTCGCTTGGCAGAATTCGAGCGCTTTACTTAGTTAATTTCACTTTTTCGGGTTGTGTACATAAATGCACTTTTGCCCGATAGGCGAAAAGTCGGGTTAGGAGTTTACAGCGCGATCAGCTCTAACATGAGCAAACGCGAGACCCGTTGCATTGCAAATGCTTGTCTTCCTTCCTTTCATCTCATACCGGCCTGATGCACGTGTGTGACATAAAAGAGGAGAAAGAGTTCAGTCCATTCGTTGTAAAGCTGGACTCTCTTTTTGAGCATATGTGACTGGAAGAGTGGACACACACTGGGCAGGATTCCTTTCAAACGGGGCTGTCATTAGAAGCGTTTTCACGCACTGAATGGGTTACATCAAGGTGCACGACGTCTCCTTGCGCCTTAATGTAACTACTTGTGTCATTATTGCATGTGTGCCCGTAGTAGGCTGCTGCTGTCTCAGAGATTGGGGTCTGGGAGGGAGTTGACAAATGCTAAGAGCATCATGGCTAAAATGATAGCAACATTGCACTTTCTTCTAACTTTTAGCCATGCTGTACAGCCACACTGATTTACAAAATGGCTAAAAGACACTGTCAAAGTCAAAACATCTTACTTTTAGCCATGCTGCACAGCCACAATGCTATCCAACATGGCTAAAAGACATTGCCAAAACCAAAATCTCTTGCATAGGTAAGATCTATTGGCTTTGCCACTGCTTTTTGCTCTAACTGTGCTATTAAGGGGACCTGTGGTGGAAAACAAGAAAATGGCTATGTTGCATGAAACTGTCACAGTCGGCCTGACAGGAAGCTTGGCTTTTTAGAAACGGGCAAATATTCCTCCTTGTAGACAGATAAAACTAGGCCCTTTGAATTGGATAGCTACACCATTGTTTAAGTGGCAGTCATTCGGTTTTCAGTATGTTCAGTATACACGGACAGCTTTCTACTGCATGTGAATCCTTGCAGTACCCACTGTTGGACATAATAAACTGGATCACGTGGCTTGAGTCCTTCAGACTGAAACTCATCCAACTCTTGGCCTCTCACCTGAGACTACCAAAACAAACAGCAATTTCTGCCAGTTGTGATTGCTTGGAGGAACCCTGAGACAGGAATTAAATGATTGTGCATACTGTAAACACTGCAGCATCGGAGGAAAGGCAATATGGACAAAGAGAGGGAGGTGATAAGGAAGAGGCAACATGGATGGGGAAAGCATCACAGGCAATAAGAGGGTGCAAGGGAAGAAGAAACATGGGAAGAAGTATTAAGGGGAAGAAAAAAGAAGGCAAATCAAAAGAAGGAGGGAAAAAGCAACACAGAGAAGAAGAAAGAAGCAACACGAAAGAAAAAGAAAGCAAAAAGAGGGAGAAGGGAAGAAGAAACACAGACAACAAGGGTGTGGGAGAGGAGAAGCAACACGAACAACGGGAGTGTTGGAGGTGATAAAAAGAAGCAGCATGGGAAAAAAACAACACAGGGGAAGAAGTACTTGGTCTGTGCAGAAAACAAAAGAAGTGAAAGAAGCATGCACTAGACAATAAGAAGACAGCAAATGAAAACGTCAAGGAAGCTAGCGAATGGTAAGCAATGAGCCGGTTCCAGGACCCTTTTAGTAAATAAAATGTCTTGCAAGCAAGAACACGTGCTAGCTTGGACGTTGTCTCAAGCGGGACCTAAAACCAAGTGAATATATAACTATTTTAAGCTAAAAAAACAGAGGTTTCAATAAATATCGTGGTTACATGTGGAGCAGGCTGCAACTAATAAGGAATACAACCTAAAAACTACTGAAACATCAGTTAAAAAAAAAAAATACATTATAACACTCACAAAATATCTTTATCATTCCTAAATTATGTTAGAAGGTGTATACTGTAATAGTGATTATCATTCAGAATTAGATTAGCATTTTGTAAAGCACTATTTATTTCAGAAGCACCTTAACTGATGTGTTTCAGTACAGTTATGATTCATAGTGTGCACCGATTGCACCCTTATATACTGTTGAAATTTGTATTTTGAAGAAGGAGCTAAGTAGAGCTATGGAGTGCACATTATGGCGTCCATGTTTGTTTAATATGGCCCACAACATTTTGTTTTCCAGACTGAATAAAAAGTATTTTATGGGGAGTTCAGTTGGTAAATGTTAAGAACTGTTTACACAATTGCAAACCAAATTCAGGTTATAAAACACCCATACAACTAAATACTAGCAATTCAAGTATACTTTTACTTTTTGCATTAAGGGGCTGATGAGAAAGCTAGAAATGTCACCTTAAGAAGTAAGGTTGTTAGAGGTTAGAACGGCCAAACAACGATAGTTCTGATATGTACCACCTCAATCGTCCACACACAAAACCTGAATGGTATCAAAGCCAGATGAAGAATAACATAGGCCCAAATTAAATGGATTATGGTAGGAACAAAGGCGGTTTCTTCATCTGGACGTAAAAAGGTTAACCCACTGCCCGATGTGACCAACACATATTTTATGTTTAAAGTGTCATTTGATGATATGCCAGGCTGCGTGCCTTTCTGCATGAAGAGTGAGGTTGGGCGTCGAGCTTCATTAACAAGCAGACTACAGTGAAGCAGCATTAAAGTGAAGTGTGCATGTCAGGTTGGACTGGTGGCTGGTGACCAGGCCAACATGCACACTTTAGGGCTCACCTACCTGTTCAATTTTAGAGATCTGGGGGAACACAGCCACAGACACCATTCTCCTAAGGAGTGCTGAGTTTGCCCAATCTAGCCTATCTTTGCGATGCTATCATGCTGTTTACCAACATAAACAGCAAGTGAGCAGAGTTTGGAATGGCTCAGTCAGGAGCCATGTGGGCCTGCACAGATGAGTCCGCGAGAGGGGGGAGGTTAACAGAATATGGCCAATTAATGCTTAGCTTTATTGTGAAGCCAGGCAATGACTGGCCATGTTTTTCCCCTTGCATTGACGTTATGCATTGACGTGATGCGTCCCTTCATGTGACGCATCAGTGACGCACTACACACAAGGAAAAGAGAAATAGTGTTCTGCATTCACCCTGGCATTACTTTCCACAGGCCTCAAGAGTAAGGTGAAAAGACTTATGAAGTTATGAATGAAGAATTAAAACACTCCAGGTACAGAGGCTTTAAAATAGAAGTATGTGTATCTTGTCGGCGTGCTTCTCGGTCCACTGAGTGGAATTCACTGGGTTATGCTGACGCAATCTCTAATCAAAATCAAAGTAAGCGTGCGCCTTTCTGCTTCTGTGTGTGGTATGTGTGTACAGGCATGCATGTTTGTGCCTGTCTGTGCTTGTGTATGTTAAGGCATGTGTGTGTTTATGCCTCTGCCTGCTTGTGGGTGGGTGTCCTATCATTGATGTTACTTTTCCTAAGTGTCTTGAGTGACATGCTCTTCCCTTTTGAATTGTTTAAGGTCACAGGCACGAAAAGGCTCTGTTGCGGTTTCACAGACATGAGCTCTGCACGAAAGTTAGAGTTGATTACTTTGGGAAATTTAAGCGGATCGGCAATAGCTTTGCTTGTCTTTATGTTTCAAACACAAGTTAATTTTCTCTATAGGCCTTTAACGACCCTTAGAGGATAAGCAAAATGATTTTAAACTCATTTGCAACCCAGGATTCATTTCCATTTTGTAATACCGTTTACTAACAATATTATTGAAGGAGAAACTGTTGTATTAGATGTACCTAGTATTACATGCAGTGCATAGCAGTTCCTGGTGCCTTAATAATGAAAACAAAAACTTACCACTAAAATTTCTTATCAGCTCACTACATGTTCAGCAAAAAGCAGGTGAAAACTAGAATTGTGCTGAATGGGGGAGGGAAAGGTAACCAGTATGCACAGTGCTTTAAGTGGTATGAAAGATGGGGGCTCTCCAAGGAGCAAAGCACTAAGAATTGAGTATTATAAAGGTCAGTGTAACTGATAATAGTCTTCAGAGTGCCTCATTC
The DNA here is from genome assembly GCF_031143425.1 of Pleurodeles waltl. Classification (NCBI taxonomy): domain Eukaryota; kingdom Metazoa; phylum Chordata; class Amphibia; order Caudata; family Salamandridae; genus Pleurodeles; species Pleurodeles waltl. The sequence goes on along the minus strand of NC_090447.1, from coordinate 1,169,728,522 downwards.
ACTCCCTTTCACACCATTTGCCTCTGCAGCCTCTCAATGTTGGAAACGTATGCCAATTTTTCTCTATGTATCTTTGTGGAATCTTGCATCAACATATCTCTTCAGCACAGTTTTCACTCTCCTTTCTCCTGTGTGCACACAAGATACCCACTCCACTCACTTGTGAACAAGGCATTTTATTTTCCTTTCTTGCTTTACATATTTTGACAGCTGCATGATCTCCTTTATTTGCTTTCCCAAAAGTGGTACATGTTACCATTTTCAAGGAGCTCTGCAGAGACACCAAGGTTTGAATGTGCCTGTAGCTTGAGCGCCTCTTTGATGCAGTGACAGGCGCTCGGCTCCAGAGTTCTCAATACTGCCCTGTCATAAACAGCCCGACAACTCTGAACCCACCCAGATAGATATGTTCAGGCAGAAACTGTTGAACATATTTAGTGTAGTAAGATATGGTGCATTCTTTATTCGTTTTGAATGTTTCAAGACCACATAACTTTATAAATCTTGCTTTCCACAAAATTCTTTATTGAACTTAGCCTTAAAATACCCCATTTGTTGCTCATTTTCTTAACCCCTCAGGTACCCTGGACGTCACGGTTACCTCCTGGGCAGCACCCGTCTGATGCCCCGGACGTAACTGTTACGTCCAGGTAGGGGCCCTCGGGGGAAGCGCTAGCGCTCTCCCCGGGGACCTCGCACCCCCTTCCCCTGGGCAGGGATGGAAGGGGAATCGCTTCCCCTTCCACCCCTCCCTCCCCCATGACATCTGATGACGCCAGCGCGCGATTGCACACTGAGAGGCCTACCCCAGCGCGCTGGAAGCTCAGCTTTCAGCACTGATCGGAGGAGAAATGCAAAAGCATTTCTCCTCCGATCACGTGAAGGGGCCGAGAGAGACATGAAAGGAAAGGAAAGGCCTTTCCTTTCCTTTGATGTCTTTCTCAGCATTTCTGCTGCCCGATCGCGATGCGGTCGGGCAGCAGAAATGCCACTGTTTTTTATTTATTTATGCATAAAGGGAGCGGCCCCTTGGGCAAGGGCTGCTCCCAAAGGGGGCAATTTATTTCTAGGCCATTTCTGCCCCCCCTGGGGGTAGATAGGCCTATTAAAATTAGATCGGTCTGCCCCCGGTGGGGGGGGGGGGGGGGGACAGCAACCACTACACACCAGGGATTAATATTTTTTTTGTTTCTTTTATTTTTTTTTAAATGTAGGGAGCGACCCCTTAGGCAAGGGTCACTTCCCTGGGGGCAAAATTAATTTTAGCCCATTTCTGCCCCCCTTTGGGGCAGATCGGCCTATTTGTATTAGGCCAATCTGCCCCCAAGGGGGGCAGAAACCACTAGACACCAGGGATTTTTTTAAATTTAGAATTATACATAAGGGGAGTGGCACCTTGGGCAAGGGATGCTCCCCAGGGGGACAATTTATTTTTAGGTCATATCTGCCTCCCTGTGGGCAGATTGGCCTATTATAATTAGGCTGATCTGCCCCCGGGGGGGGGGGGGAGGCAAAGAATCCTAGACACCAGGGATTTTTTTTTTTTTGTGTTTATTTTTTTATATGGGGGAGCGACCCCTTAGGCAAGGGTCACTCCCCTGGGGTCAAAATTAACTCTAGGTCATTTCAGCCCCCTTTGGGGGCAGATTGGTCTATTTTTATTAGGCCAATCTGCCCCCAAGTGGGGCAGAAACAACTAGACACCAGGGATTTTCTTTGTCAGTTTCACATGAGGGGAGCAACCCCTTAGACAAGGGTCACTCCCCGGGGGGTGGGGGGTTGTTTTAACCCATTTCTGCCCCCTGTAATTAGACTGATCTGCCCCTGGAAGGGGGGCAGAAACCCCTAGACACCAGGGATTGTTTTCTTTGTGCTTATTTTATTTTTTTATATGTGGGAAGCAACCCCTTAGGGAAGGGACGCTCCCTTGGGGGGCAAATTGTCTTTAGGCCACTTCTGCCCATCTTGGGGGCAGATCGGCCTATTTTTATTACGTCAATCTGCCACTAAAGAGGGCAGAAACCAGTAGACACCAGGGATTTTTATTTTTTGCATCAATTTCACGCAAGGGGAGCGACCCCTTAGGCAAGGGTTGCTTCCCTGGGGGCAAAATTAATGTTAGGCCATTTCTGCCCCCATTAGAGGCAGATCAGCCTATTTTTATTAGGTTAACTGCTTAAAGGGGACAGAAACCACTTAGGCACCAGGGATTGGTGTGTGTGTTTGTGTGTGTTTTGTTTCGGGGGGCAGCCCCTTGGGCAAGGGTCGCTCCCCATGGGGGCACATTACTGTTGGCCATATCGGCCTATTTCTGGAAAGCCCATCAGCCACCAAGGGGGCAGAAAGCCTACCAGCAACCAGGGAAGATTTGTTTTTCAAAATAAGAGAGTGGGGGTGTGGCCAAAACCCCACCCCAAAGAAATGGGGCCAAAGTTGTTCTGCACACCAGTGGGCAGATGAGGCAATTACCTCCGATCCACACCCCAGGGGGGTGGGGGAGTGGGGGTACAGAACGTCTACTAGATGCCAGGGAATAAAAAAATAAAAATAGTGGGGTGGTGGCCACCAACCAGTATGTGCATGGTTATGCCCTCACCCCCAACTGAAAAGGGTAACAGTCTTTCAGCTCTCCCCCCACACACTAAAACATCTTATCCCACAGCAAGCAAGAGGACATTTGATTATTTTGGGTGTTGGTTTTTCATTTGGGCCATGAGAGCGTGGCTAACTCTCAAAATCGTCCCACTTGGAATGGTGAGGGCTGCACTTTTTGGACTTTGGGACACTGCCATGTAGAAAAATCCACAAGACCTAGACACATCGGAAAGCTAAACATCTGGGTGAGTCCAGGGTGGTGTGCTTCACATGCACCCTGCACCATTTTCTTACCCACAAGGCCTGCAAACCTCCAACTTTGCTGGGAATCACACATTTTCATTTTTGTGATGGAACCTTCGGAATCTGCAGGAATCCACAACATTTCTACCACCCAGCATTGTCTCATCTATACCAATACAAATTCTGCCACATTTGTCAGCCTAGAAATGTTTTTTTTTCACACAGCCCCTTTGGACCCGCTTTGGTTCCCCCTCAATTTTGACATTTTTTTGGCTCTTCCCTGTCGCTGGCACTTGGCCCACCTACACAAGTGAGGTATTGTTTTTACTGGGAGACTGAGGGGAACGTTGGGTGGTAGGAAATGTGTCCCAGTGCGGTGAGCCCACAGAGAAATGTGGGGAAAATGTGATTTTTTTTTTCTTCTAAATTTGAGGTTTGCTGAGGATTCTGGGTAAGAAAACACTGGGGGATCCACACAAGTCACACCTCTCTGGACTCCCTCGGGTGTCTAGTTTTCAGAAATGTCTGGGTTTGGTAGGTTTCCCTGTATGGCTGCTGAGCCTAGGCCCAAAAACGCATGTGCCCCCGCAAAAATAGGTAGTTTTGTATTTGATCATTTTGGTGTGTCCAGATAATGTTTTGGGGCATTTCCTTTAACGGGCACTAGGCCTACCCACACAAGTGAGGTAGCATTTTTATTGGGAGACTTGGGGGAACGCTGGGTGAAAGGGAATTTGTGGCTCCTCTCAGATTCCAGAACTTTCTCTCACCGAAATTTGAGGAAAATTTGTTTTTTGGCCAAATTTTGAGGTTTGCAAAGGATTCTGGGTAACAGAACCTGGTGACAGCCCCACAAGTCACCCCATCCTGGATTCCTCTAGATGTCTAGTTTTCACAAATGTACAGGTTTGGGAGATTTCCCTAGGTGCTGGCCGAGCTAGAGGCCAACAGCCACAGCTTGACACTTTGCAAAAAACAGCTCTGTTTTCTTTGGGAAAATGTAATGTGTCCATGTTGTGTTTTGGGACATTTCCTCTCACGAGCACTATGCCTACCCACACAAGTGAGGTACCATTTTTATCGGGAGACTTGGGGGGACGCTGGGTGGAAGGAAATGTGTGGCTCCTCTAAGATTTAAGAACTTTCTGGCACCGAAATGTGAGGAAAAAGTGTTTTTTGGCCAACTTTTTAGGTATGCAAAGGATTCTGGGTAACAGAACCTGGTGAGAGCCCCACAAGTCACCCCATCTTAGATTCCCCTAGGTGTCTAGTTTTCAAAAATGCGTAGGTGCCGGCTGAGCTAGAGGCCAAAATCCACCTGGTGAGAGCCCCAAAAGTCACCCCATCCTGGATTCCCCTAGGTGTCTAGTTTTAAAAAATGCACAGGTTTGGTAGGTTTTCCTAGGTGCCGGCTCAGCTAGAGGCCAAAATCCACAGCTAGGCACTTTGCAAAAAAGAGCTCTGTTTTCTTTGGGAAAATGTGATGTGTCCACGTTGTGTTTTGGGGCATTTCCTGTTGCAGGCGCTAGGCCTACTCACACAAGTGAGGTACCATTTTTATCAGGAGTCTTGGGGGAATGCTGGGTGGAAGGAAATTTGTGGCTCCTCTCAGATTCCAGAAGTTTCTGTAACCGACATGTGAGGAAAAAGTGTTTTTGGGGCCAAATTTTAAGGTTTACCACGGACTCTGAGTAACAGAACCCGGTGAGAGCCCCACAAGTCACTCCATCTTGGATTCCCCTAGGTGTCTAGTTTTCAAAAATGTACAGGTATGGTAGGTTTCCTTAGGTGCCGGCTGAGCTAGAGGCCAAAATCCACAGCTAGGCACTTGCCAAAAAACACGTCCGTTTTCTTTGGAAAAATGTGGTGTCCACGTTGTGTTTTGGTGTATTTCCTGTTGTGGGCTCTAGGCCTACCCACACAAGTAAGGTACAATTTTTATCGGGAACGCTGGGTGGAGGGAAATTTGTGGTTCCTCTCAGATTCCAGAACTTTCTGTCACCGAAATGAGAGGAAAAAGTGTTTTTTTGGCCAAATTTTGAGATGCCCCACAAGTCACCCCATCTTGGATTCCCCTAGGTGTCTAGTTTCCAAAAATGCACAGGTTTGGTAGGTTTCCCTAGGTGCCAGCTGAGCTAGAGATCAAAATCCACCGCTAGCCACTTTCCAAAAAACACGTCAGTTTTCAATGTAAAAAAGTGATGTGTCCATGTTGCGTTTCCTGCTGCGGGCGTTAGCCCTGCCTGCGCAAGTGAGGTACCATTTTTATCGAGAGACTTGGGGGAACACAGAATAGCAGAACAAGCGTTCTTGCCCTTTGTCTTTCTCTACATTTTTTCCTTTCAAATGTAAGACAGTGTGTAAAAAAGACGTCTGTTTGAGAATTGCCCTGTAATTCACATGCTAGTGTGGGGTCCCCAGAATTCAGTGCAAATAACCACTGCTTCTTAACACCTTATCTTGTGCCCATTTTGGAAATACAAAGGTTTTCTTTATACCTATTTTTCAGTCTTTATCTTTCACCAAATGAATTGCTGCATACCCGGTATAGAATGAAAAGCCATTGCAAGGTGCAGCTCATTTATTGGCTCTGTGTACCTAGGGTTCTTGATAAACCCACAAGCCCTATATATCCCCAAAACTAGAAGAGTCCACCAGACGTAACAGTATATTGCTTTTACAAATCTGACATCGCAGGAAAAAGTTACAGAGTAAAACGTGGAGAAAAATTGCTGTTTTTTAAGCTCAATTTCAATATTTCTTCATTTCAGCTGTTATTTTCTGTAGGAAAACCTTGTAGGATCTACACAAATTACCCCTTGCTGAATTTAGAAGTTTGTCTACTTTTTAAAGATCTAGCTCTCCAGGATCAAGTATTGGTTTAATGCCCATTTCTGTCACTAACTGGAAGGAGGCTAAAAGCACAAAAAATTGTAAAAATGGGGTATGTCCCAGTAAAATGCCAAAATTGTGTTGAAAATGTGGCTTTCTGATTCAAGTCTGCCTGTTCCTAAAAACTGGGAAGATGGTTTTAGCACCGCAAATCCTTTGTTGATGCCATTTTCAGGGAAAAAAATCACAAGCCTTCTTCCGCAGCCCTAAAAATATTTCGCTGTATTTTGGCTAATTTCTTGGTCTCCTTCAGGGGAACCCACAAACTCTGGGTACCTCTAGAATCCCTAGGATGTTGGAAAAAAAGGACGCAAATTTGGCGTGGGTAGCTTATGTGGACAAAACGTTATGGGTGTTTGAAAGCAAAATGCTTCTGGCTCTTTAAGAATGGCAGTTCTGTATGTTTTGGTGAAGAGCTTGGCTGGTAGGCAGAGAAGGTGGAGGAGGAGACAGGAGAGGATATTTAGGGTCAGGGCCAACCTGTTTGAATATACTGAGGAGGAGATATACGAGAAGTACAGATAAGTAGTGAGGTAATTCTGAATTTAATTGCTTAGTTACAACCTCAACAGTCAGAAGCAATGCAATCCCACCAGACATGTAGATATTATGTTAGCTACAGTGTTTAACTTCTGGCAGTTACCAGGGAGTTATAGCAGTGGCAGAGGGAGTATCAGAAAGTGTTTTTTCCAAGTTTTATCCACAGGTTTTTGGACATCATGGTTAGCAAAGTGAACCAATATATTTTCAAAATACTCCCAAATATTTACAACAGACCATACTAATGTTTACCATGTAGCACTGTTTCCCAATGTAATTGGTTACATTGATGACACGCATATTGCCATATGTCCCCCCTCTGCAAATAAATTCATTTTTAAAAAACAGAAAAATCACACATACACTCAACGTACAGATAGTATGTGATGCCTCATGCATCATAACTGACATTGTAGCCAGAGTTGCAGGCAGCACACATAACTCCTTCATGTTCTGCCACAGTGGAATAAATAACCGTCTTTCTCAGGGTGATTTTGGCGGTGATTGTTTACTTGGTAAGAGAATTGCAAACTCAAATCATACAGTGTCTAACAGTGTGTTTGTAAAATGACCTAATAGCCTATCCTTTGCATAATGTTTAAAGAGACAGTGCATATGTCTTGCGCCCTTGGGTACTGACACCATACTTCCATCCAAGAACCAGAAGTGAAAGACAGTACAACAGGGCAGATAACTCAACATATCTTTGCAATATTCAAGTTTTGATTTAGATGTCTCCACAAAAACTAGTGGAGCACTACTACACAGACCAGTAACCTGTTGTAAAATCATTGCCACATGTGTCATTCTCCACAACATAGCCATGAGGAAGAGGCTGCACAACAATATAGAGCTAGAATCTGACACAGATAATGAACTATCACCACTACGCATTCAGCAGAATGGGACATGTACAGCAGAGGGTTGAGCTCGATACACAGATCATTAACAACTATTTTTAAGGTAAGAACAGAGATCACATCTAAGAAATAGACAACACACATGATGGTAATGTTTTGTGCATGACTGAAAGTTAACATTTTATTTAGGTTTTAACAATGTAATTCTTCATCATCAACTGTATCGTTATAGGATGTATTTTTTAACAAAGAAACAAAAATTTGAAAGCACAAACATAACAAACTAGTCTCATACATCTGAGTGTCTACAAAAGTCATTTTTATGGGCTCTAGTTTTGGTCGCTTTCTCAGCAGGACTTGGCTGAGGAGGTGGGGCTATATCTGTTCCAGATGTGTCGGTGTGTTCACCTGGTACAGCATCCATCTGGCACAGATGGGCTAAAGATGCTAGACCTGTCTTCACTTTCAAGTAGCAGCAAAATGTTAGGGAAAGGCAGGTTATGTGTGTGTATGTTTTTTCATTGCTGTGGTCACTTGGACTAGCTTGCATGCAACATCTTGTCAGCAGTGCCCCATGTCATTTTGGATATTGACAATTCTCATGGCAAGAGTTGTTGTGGCTGTGCCAATCAATTGATAGATTTAGTGAAAGCATCATAGCCTGCCATGTGCTGCTTATGCTTGCATCTTTGAAAATGTTGGTCCTTCTTCATGGCAGCAAACCGATGATCTTCTCCTTTCTGCAATTGAAGCTTTGACCTTGACATGCTTTGCAGATGCCTATTGACAGTTTTTATTTGTTTGGCTTGCAGGCGCTGTGATGGTGTATTTCTCCAGGCCACCAAACAATTGGGAACTCACCTGAAACATTATCATTGTGGTCTGTTGGTTGTTGGACTCTACGGTGTCTGTGTGTCCTGCGCACTGATGAAGTTGTGTTCCTACTTTGTGATAGCTCCTCATCACCTTCCTCAAAGTCTGGTTTTGGGGACATATTTGCTCTCATAGTAGTTGTAGTAGGAGTAAATGCCGTAAGAGTAGCAATTGTGCTGTCATCCATTTCCACAGGTCAATTATCAGCTTCAGTGGTTTCAGACACGTCCCAGGTGTGATCTGTGGAAATGTATGTATATAAATATTGTAAATAAATGGTAAATTAGTTTGGATAATTTTGTTGAACATGTGAGTTATGTGTTTGTGACATGGAGATTATGTGTAGGTATGGGTAGTTTTATTACCAGCACACAGCACACCATGTAACTAAATATGTACTACAACTCCCATAATGCATTGTCAAAGTACAGCAAGCATCTCCATGGAGTCTTGTTAGCTAAGATGTTGTACTAGAGGACTTACAAACAATATGTTATGGTAAGAAATTAACAGGAAAATGACTTACCTTGGCTGGTGCCTGCAGGATTGGAGGTGTCAATGTCTGACACTCCATCTACACTTTCAGGTTCCATTGTCCCCTCAATCAGTGATTCCATTGGAATGGGAAGAAGATGTTTGGAGGGTTTACCACCTGCAACATGAGCCTCAGTCATCCTGCTGGCCACATTCTCGTTGGTGCAGGATCTTAGGTCATACCAGTCTTTCCTGATCTCTGGCATGGTTCTCTGGGTGACACCAAGTGATTTGACTTTCTCCAAGATGATGTTCCATATTTTTATTTACTGAGCCTCAAGAACAGCAAATTATGCTTTCCCAAAAAGCTGGTCCATGTGTGCTACACATTCTTCTGTTAACAGCTCCAACTCCTTCTCAGTAAATTTTACTTTGCACTTCCTGCTGCCTGGTTCCTTGTCCCCATCTTCCTTGGACACGGTGTTCTTCATAAATTAGATTTTCACTGCCAGAAGTCAGACAGGAGAACTCCCTCCTTCCGGCACTTCCTGGGGTTGCAGCCACACCCTTTATTTCTAAACTTCCTAGTTCGTACATCATCGTTCTACATCCAGAATGGGAGTTTTCCTAACTGGGATTTCTTATTTGGAAATTGCACTTGTGCAATTTTCAAATAGCAAATTTCCTATTTGCAAATCCAAATTTGTAGAAATCACTATTATTGGAATACTCTTCTGCGTACATCTCATTTTGTGAGTTCCAAAGATGGACTGGAAATTGCAAACACTAACTTTTGTACATACGGCCCTAGGTTAGGTGAGGACAGCAAGCCAAGAAGAACAGGTACCTTAGTTCCACTACAGGGGTATGGAATTTCTTTAGTCTGACTTCCAGGACATATTCTCTGGGGTCAAGAACAACAAGTTTTGTTTTTTATTTTGACTTCGGGACAAGTAGACCCAACCTCCTGCTGCACAACCCTATGGCTGTCAGTTTACAGTATCACATTATGGATCAGGGAAGAGCAATGACTGCAGTAAGGTAATACTTGTGCCCATATGTTAATGCTGTTCAAACTTGTATTCATGGTTCATTACTGCAAAGCCTTAATTATTAGGATAAACACACTAAAGAAACATTGTAAGCTTGGACTGCACTGCTGTGGCCCCAGTATAAAAATGTGTACACATGTTTGCAAGCTGAAAAATATAAGGCTATCTCTAATGCTCTCTGATTAGATGTAAATATCGCAGAAGCTTTAAAGCAAGATTTGTCAGTCTTTGCTTTCAAATTAAATGAGCACAAAAAAATGCAACTAGGAAAAATATGTTTTGCTGAAAAGCTGTGAAATTTTAGGTACAGTTTATCTGAAGCATTATTTATTAAAATGTGTTGATGCATGCTATTATTTCCAAAAAATATTCCTAATAGAAAAATCAGTGCAACCAGTTTCACCAAGATTATGGGAAATATGAAAATAAACAATCATTGGCAAATCCAAATATGTCTGATATTGATGGTCAGACTTTTGATTTTGTCAATGTGTGCTTGTTTTGACATGGTTTTTGTAAAACCTTATTGTTGTGGAAGCTGCCAGACCCTCACCATTATTACAAACATTTGCAAAAAGCAATAATACTTTTTGGTCTCAAATAACACACGTTGCCACTGTAGTCCTTGGCACTGAACAAAAATACTTTGTGTGCCGATATGCTCCTTGTTGACGAACAGAATGCTGTCACTCACAGTAAAGCCAGTTTATAGATGAATATAGGGTTGTATGACACAACCATGCATGCCCGAAACATGCATGCCTGAACAACGTGGTTGGAACCATGACCGCGTCTTTACCATGCATGCCTTTACAATGAATTTCGTTGTAGGAGCATGCTTAGTAAAGGAATATGTGGTAACGGAATGCGTGGTTGTGTTATACAACCCCCTTAACAAAACAAACTACCCAACCCTCCCCCACCCGCCCTGAGGCCTAAAACTACCCCACCTCTAAAAACCTACCCACCAAAACCTGACCTCAGCCCCTTCCTGCCCTCGGCCCTAAAACCCTGCAGCTGCAAAAAAACAAAAACAAAAAAACCTACCCCAACCCCTCCCCTAAATCCCTGGCCCTTGGTATAAAAAATCAAAACTTCTGCAAAGAGCCCTAAAACCTTTCTCACCCCTAAAAACTAAATTACCCCAACACCCTCCACCTGTCCTTAACTCTAAAACCACCCCTAAAAACTCTCCCCCAAAACCTGGCCCCAAACCCTCCCCGTCCTGAGCCCTAAATCCCTTCCCCCATAAAAAAATAAACTACCCCAACACCCCAGAACACCTTAAGCCCTAAATCTACATTCCACTCCAAAAAAATACCCCCAAACCCTGCATCAGCCCCACTTACCTCACTGCGTTCTCTCACGATCCTTCCTGTTCCATCCATTCGCACCATTAGACTGCTCTCTGCCTTAACCATGCATATGCATGGTTAAAGCAAATGCGTGGCTAAGGCAGACATGCAGCCAGTCGTGGTTAAGGCATGTGTGGTTCCATGTATTTGCTTGTTTAAGCCATTCCTCATGATATAGAGAGACAGAAGTATATTAAAAACAAAACGTCTTGGTTAACTCAACCTAATTAGGGGTCTACTTCTCAAAAGTGCACCCATGGTATATGTCCTTGCACTTGTGGAGGTTTACAGCTTTAATGAATTCATAATAATTTACACAAGTAGGCCAGGAAATCGTACCCTAGAAAATCTTTGTGAACTAAGCAATTATGCATGTGTCTACTTGATTATGCGAAAATCTGTTGAGAGCTTACAAGTTCACTTTCCCTGCAACCATTTGTTTCCCAAATGTGGAAGAGGTTTTACTTCTGCCCTTGACAGGAGTTCATTTCCAGCCTTTCTCAGTATGGGAAAAGAGTAGAGAAGCGCTGGTAAAAAAACAAAAAAAAAAACAACAGTAAAACATGCAAGTTAGTAGGTTTGCACAGACTCCAAAGTGCATTCCAAACCTGAAACTATTGCTTAATGCTACCTCCAGCCCCAGTTTGTAGATGTAGAAAGGCGGCAAAGTGTGGGACTTGCTAGAATTCAAACCCTACTGTAGTATGAGCCCTGCCATCATCATAGAAGCTTTTATGAGAACTCTTATATAACAAGATTGCTGCCATAATTAATCAGCTCACTAAGTGCTACCGAAGGGACAAGTGGATTTTTTACAGGACTAGTAGATTAAGAAAGCAACCTGTCCCACGAACAAGTAGATACTTTATTAAATTTCACACCCCTGCAATAGAAAAGTGATTATTTATTACGAGAGTTCAAAAGCTACCCTGTGCCAAATATTATGTAGATGAAACCACCTGGAAGCATACAGGTTGACTAGCATGACATTTTGCCTGCATTAGTCAAGTATTTGGTCATAACAGTACTATCTACATCTTGCAGACTCTATGGGCCAGATGTATCAAGAAAGGGCTTTGCGAATCGCAAATAGCGATTTTTAAGAAATCACTATTTCCGAGTCGCAATATGCCATGTATCACTTTTGCAATTCGGAATTAGCGATTTCTTAAAAATCGCTATTTGTGGTTTGCGAGGTCCAAATACCGAATCGCAATTTGCGAGAACGCAATTTGCGATTCAGTAATTGTAAATCGCAAATTGCGAGACACACCTGGAGGAGCCTGATGACATCACAAACAGGAAGTGAGTCATCCCAGGCAGTTTGCAGGTGCCACACCCAAAGGAGCACTCAGAGAGAGACAGCCCAGCCACAGTGAGCAAGTCTGTGAAGAAGGCAGGACTGCACAACCACCATGGACACCTCTGCACAGTGAAAGAAGGGAGAAAGGAAAAGAAAACTCAAGTTTAGTGAGCAGGAACTGGAGGTGTTCACTGAGGAGGTGGTGAGGAGCCATGACCGTCTGTTTGGTAAAAGCTCACTCCAGGTCCCTTAGAGTGAAAAGCACAGACTCTGGGCAGACATTCAGACAAAAATCTGCGCTGTGGGAGTTGCGCAGCGCTCTGTGGAGGAGATAAAGAAGAGGTGGTACGACCTGCGTTCCTGTGCCAAGGAGAGGGTGGCAAGATGACTGCAGGAGGCAAGGAGCACAGGAGGCGGCCCACCCACAGAGACACCCTCCACACCGATGGAAGACCTGGTGGAGTCGACACTCCTCCCAGAAGCTGTCAGTGGGGTCACTGATATCGACACATCCGGCACACCAAGCACCAGTAAAGGTAAGTGCAGTATTGAAATGTAACCCCATATGTGTATGTACAAATTCCCTTTAGGAATTAGCAAATAGGGCAAAGCATTGTGAGAAGTAGTCCGTTCCACATCTTAGAAGCGGCACAACAATGCCTTATGGGAGTGGTAGTCCACAACCCAGAGCTGAAAGTAGCACATAGAATGTAAATATGCCGAGCGACACCCAAAAGAACACAACGCCCACAACATTGTGATGAGAAGTAACTGTACATTTATTACCATTGTGTGACCTTTGGTGATACATACATAACTGACATGCCGCACATTGTCATTGCAGGTGGCCCAGCAGCTTCTGCAAGTGCCGTTGCGGGAAATACTGAAACCCACCCTGCATCTGACTCAAACACCAGTGAGTCACAGATTATAGCACCCATCAGACGCAGGGCTAGGGCTGTACCGCTACCCGAACTGAGCCAGGACTCTGATGACATGCAGGATAACGGCCACACACCTTCCCCAGATGGCAGATGCACTGGTATGCAGGAGTCCCAGCCCCAGCATAGCACAACACCCCACAGGAGGCCTACGTATGCAGGCGCACAGCATATTGAAGCAGGAGAGGGACCATCAGTCTTTGGTGGCCTGGAATCTGCTATGTTGAAGCAGCAGCGCCTGCAAAACAAGAAAATCTCTGCTTTTCAAAGGCAGATGCAGGCACACAATTCAAACATGGGGGGGCTGCATCGGCAGTTGGAGTGCCTCATTCGAACCTCACTAAACTGCATGAGGGACAGATCCAAGCATCTGAGAACACCCGGGAGCTGACAAGTGCAGTGAGCGAACTGTGTACTGCGCTGCGCCACGACAGAGTCAGCCACCGCAGGCAGGAGAGATGTTTTATGGGGATGTTTGGTGGTTTTTGTCGCTCAGTCAATTGCCTTGCAAATTCAACAGCCCTCATATCGCGGCGTGCTGTGGCCGCACAGGTGGAGGCAGCGCACAGCAGTAGGGATGTGGCACAGGGACTGGTGCAGACCACCAATGTGCTTGACAATATGCTGAGTAACTGCTCCGCCACACCCAGTGAACTGGGACTGGGGGGACACTGAGGACCCATCTAGCCTCAGCAGCGTAGCAGTGCCCACAACTGATGCTAGGCGTCGCAGTGCCAGGCACAGCACTGCCATGGAGGCAGAAAACAGAGGTGCCAGTGAGGCCACTGTGCACTTGAGTGGCTTGCGTGGCCGTAAAAAGTGAGAGTAATGGCCACAGGGGACTGTTTATCTTTGTGTCATACAGTAAACTATGATTGAATAGTGAGATACTGTTATCTGCTTTAGTTTTAAGTTAAATAATCTTATTTTTGCTGCTAGTAAAACTGATGTTACCTGACATTAAGGTAATAAATTTACTAACTACAAGTACAAATGTCAGTGGAGTTGTGTTGTTCTTACTTACATCTGAAATGGTTGTGCGTGATGTCAGCACGCCTTTGCCTGCCCTCTGCTGCACTGGTCCTGTCTGCTGGCTGTAGGGGTGGTATGGGATCATCATCCTCATCAGATTCAGAATCAGATAGTTCCACAGGTATGCCCCTGGTGGTAGCTATATTGTGCAAAATTGCACACGTAGCCACTACTCTACATGTCGTCTCCGGGCTGTACTGTAGTGCACCTCCACTTTTGTGGAGGCACCGGAAGCAACTCTTCAGCAGCCCAAAGGTGGGCTCCACCACACTGCGGGATGCCGTGTGCTGCATTGTATCTCCGTTCAGCAGGTGTTGTAGGATTGAGGTAGGGCGTCATCATGTAGGTGCGCACTGCATAGGCACTGTCTCCTGGAAGGAACAGAGGGTATGATGAGTAAGTGATCCATCTGACGTCACCACGCCATCAATGCGCCACTGTACCGAGGGTCAATACCTAGTAGATATCCTTCTCCAAACTCCCCAGCTAGCAGTCTTGTGTGAATCCCGCTGTGGCGAAAGATGTACGAATCATGTGTGCTCCCTGGGTACCTGGCCACGAGATCAGTTATGATATAAGAGGCATTGCATATCACCTGTATATTCATGGAATGTTGGTATTTACGGTTGCGGTACACATACTCTGTGGCTGATGGTGGACAGATTGCAACATGTGTCCCATCTATGGCACCTAGGACATGGGGGAACTGTGCTATCTTGTAGAAATCAATTTTTGTCTGCTGTATTTCCTGTGGGATGTGGGGGAATCGGATGTACTGGTTTATTCTGCTCAGCATGGCGTTGATAAATGCATTGAAAAATCTAGAGAGGGCACTCTGTGATACCCCCCCACCCCCAGCTGCTGCTATGACCCCTTGATAGCTCCCTGGGGCAAGTAGGTGGAGGGAGCATAATACCTGCACAAGAGTGGGTATGCTATTTGTCCTGTGTGTTGTGCGCTGCAGTATGGGTTGTAGCTCAGCTATCAGGTCAAGTATCATGGCTGAGCTTAACCTGTACTTCTCAAATATTTCCTCCTCAGTCTGGACAAAAAGGGTAATGCGCACTCTGAAAATGCGTTCCTGTCTCCTCCTCCCTCTCCTCAAACCTGCCAAGATCCTCATTCTCCAGAGTTCAGCCATTGTGGAAAAGAGTCTGAGGCATTCTGGGCCTCTTTATATAGGTTGCACCTGGTTACCGCCTGGTTTCACTTAGTGGTATTTTGCCTTGTGTGTAAGTAGGAACTTTTCTACTGTTGCATATGACCAGGAGCATGCTGCACTCGTGCATCTTAAAGTTCTGGCAAGCAGAACCCCTCCCCTTCACCAAAGCCTGAAGAACTGGTGGAGGAATTATTGCAACAGGGAACATAAGCTATGTTGCTCATTGTGTGGTGGTTATTGTAATTGTATTTATATAACGCTTACTACTCCTGATGAAAGCTAAAAGAACAGATGATGGCCGGAATGCTGAACAAATCAAATATTCAACCCCAGTCACAGATCTGGGTTTAAATCATTGTTTTCTTTGCTCACCACTCCACCGTAGTTTGAACCCAGCCATATACAAATCAGTCTTGACCCTGCTCCTGATGGGAACAGTTCAGCCCCAACTGGCAGGCCAGGTCCTCCCTGCACAGAAACAAGCATCCTGGGACTGTTTTGTGGGTATCACCCCTCATCAGCTTCAGTTTGGAGCAATAAGTGAATGGTGGGCAACTAACATGAGTTATACAAGCATTGATCATTGTAAAGGCCTCGAAAATAGAACAATAATGCTTAACTAACACCAAACAAATGTTTTAGAATGCTATTATTAACACCTGTTGTTTACATGGATTCTAAATTCAATCACATTGTGATATAGGTACACAAGTCCAGTCCAGTACAATGTCTAAGTGTGTTGCCTTTGTTCTTGTGGAGCAGTGAAATCTGTTAACTGACCTTTCAGTTTTTTGATCATCTTTCACTGGGTGAAGGGACGGCTCTTTACTGGTAGTTAAAACGGCATTCAAAGAGTGCTAAATGCCTGTCCCATACACTGCAATGAAAGGGATTTTGGTGAGCCTTGCCCATCTCTACCATATTGTGTGAAAAATTTAAAAACTGGACAAATGTGAGCACCTGAAATATCAGATGACCAAAACTTTTGTTGTATTTTTAGTAGCTGCCATTCAGG
Organism: Pleurodeles waltl; assembly: GCF_031143425.1. NCBI lineage: Eukaryota > Metazoa > Chordata > Amphibia > Caudata > Salamandridae > Pleurodeles > Pleurodeles waltl. The sequence continues at coordinate 1,169,712,185 of NC_090447.1, read as the reverse complement.
TCCTGTGCCAGCTCCCCTTGCACTGTCTTTGACCTGCACGCATTGCTCCTGCCCTGTGTGCTCCTCTGCTTGTCCCCGCTCTGTCATTGAGTGTCTGTTTGTTTTCCCCTCTGCCGCTCAGTGTTATCCACCAGCTGATCGCTTTATTGTCTGTTTCCCCTTTTACTGTTCATTTCTTTGTTTCCCTTCACTATGTCTGTCAACCACTGTTTGCTACTCATTGTTGTTAGGCTATGTATTTCTACTTGTCTGTCTGTTTTTCCCTCCACTTGTGCTTCACTGTCTGCCGTGCCTTTTTCCTCCACTGCTCCCTTTCCTGCCCTCTCTTGCCACGCGCCGGCCCCACCCACTGCCATCTGTTCCCCACCCTCATTGGGACCTACTTAATGGAGACTGCAGCGCGGGCGGGCAGCGGGTGTGCCACTGGCATGCCAAAGGCAAGCCCATCCACACCCAGTGCCAAGACCCCTGGCCCTCTTGTCACTCTCTACTACAACGCCGAGGAGCTCACAGCCCTGAATGCCGAAACAGCAACTGCTGCACCTCCTCCCCCCAATCAAACAAAGAACCCTTCACCTATCGACCCTGCCTCTACTCCTGTAACACAGAGCCGCCAGCCCACACAGTGCCCTGCGCCACACCTACCTGGAAAACCACAAACAAACCAGAACCGCTCCAATGCATCATGCTCAAAACCCGGTACCTCTGCAAATATGCCTCGGAAATCTGGGACACCATCACCTTCCTCTCCCCCAATGTGGCCTTTATCACCAAAACCACGCTAAACCCCTCCTCAAACCCCAACATCGCCACTGCAACACCTGATGGCTACAAGATGACACATGAGACCACACCAATAAACACATCAGGGGTCATCTTCAATAACACCATCTGATGCATTGCCACCAACGATGACCCTACATCCCTCATGGAACACCTCAATTTCCAGCTACAAACCGATGCCAAGATAACAGTAAAGAGGCACCCTCATATACAGAACCCCAGGATCTCGACTGCCCTTCTGCGACGCCATCTTCAACATCATTTCACCACTAGCTGTCGACTCCAACCACTACATCCTACTCGGCTACCTCAATTGACACCTCAACGACCCCAATAACACCAACTCCACGACTCTCCTAGAGAACATGAGCAACATAGGCCTTGCCCAACTGGTCTCTGTACCCACACACATAGCCGGACATACACTTGACCCAATTTTCACCTCGAGTGACAGAGTCAGATTCAGCCAGGTCACAGAACTCAAGTGGTCCGACCACAGCATCGTCCACTTCACCATCTCTGGCACTCAGCACACCACCACCAAGTACCACCATAGACCCAAGCTGGGGCAAAGTAACAGAAACACAGAGGACGCAGGCCCTTTGCATTTCCCAACCCAAGGCCTCACCCGACCTAGACCCTGTTGTCCAGAATTTCTTCACCTGGATGTGCCAACAGAGTTGCCCTGCCCTTCCGAAACCAGCCAGAACCAATAAAACCTCAAGACAAGCCAGCTAGTAAACCCTAGAGCTCAGAACTACCGAGCGCAGCTACAACAGTCTCAAGAAACAAATGAACCTCTCAGACAGTTCTGGTGGCTTAGTGAATTAATGCTTCCACTTCAGGGGCCTGTGTTCAACCTCATGGCCACATGTTCAAATCCCGGCTGGCCCACTCAGCCTTTTATCCTTCTGAGGTCGATATAATGAGTACTTTTGAGTTGTGTAACAATAAACATCTTTTATTCAGCACCAAGATACCTTTCAAGGTGAACGTGCATTTTACAAATACATGTTATGTTATGTTAGACAGAGCAGCCCTCAGCAACTACCACCAGCAAATCAAGGAAGCAAAGAGAGTAGCCAATACAGCCCACATTGACACAGCAGCCAACCACACGAAAGAACTATTCAGAATAGTCAAAGAATACTCCAACCCGACAGCCACAGAGAACACTATCCACCCTTCCCAAGAAATACGCAACACCCTCTCGGACTACGTTCACAGCAAGATTGCCACCATCTACAACAACTTTGAGCCCTAACCACAATCCCTAATCTCAGCTCTCTCAACCCCCAGCACACACCAACAGAACAATCACCAGGCGGACACTGCTCACCACACAATCCACCTTAGCCATCATGTCATCCATCCACTCTGGGGCACCCACCGACCCATGCCCTGTTCAACCTCAAAATCAACTACATCAGCAAGGAACGCACAGTCATCCTCAACACTTACATCACCTCAGCAGTTTTCTCAGACAAATGGGAAAAATGTGACAATCAGACCCCTCCTAAAGAAACCTTCTGTTGACTCCAGCGAACTCTAACATTGCTGATCTCTCTGTTACTCTACCCTGCCAAAGTACTTGAGATGCCCATCAACCAACAGCTCATCGACTACTTGGAACAAAACAATCTACTGGACATCTCCCAAACAAGATTCCATGCCAACCACAGCACAGGGACCGCACTCATCACACAGATGACATCAGAGCACTCCTTGATTGCGGGGAAATCACATTCACACATGAAGAGCTCAAGTCTGGTGTCATAATTCTTGCATAGGATGTTTTTGGAGGGTGGAGAGAGAAAGAGCATATAAATGTGACAGAGATGGAAAGGGTTAGCGGTGGATGTTATGCAGAGTAGTATGCAGGATGTAGAAGTGATGAAGTGTTTAGAGAGAAAATGAAAAGGGCTAAGAGTCGATCAGTAGGGTAGGGAGCAGAGCGAAATGACAGAAAAAGAGTGCAGATTTGATGTAGTGCGCAGAGAGTTTGTGGAGAATGGATAAGGCACATGTGGAAAGCAAATGTACAAGGCAGGGTGAGGATATGACCAGTGTCGAAAGTGGCTATACAGTGCTGTGAGGGGCTTGTAGAGAGGATGTGGAAAGCAGACAGTATAAAGACCATGAAGTGCAGATATTCATAGTAGTAGAGTGGGTAGAGCTTGCATTGCAGATGTGGTGCAGTAGCATGAGGAATGGATAATAAGAGTGGCTTTTAAGAGTGGATGTACAGGGTATTTTGGGGCTGGAGAGCGGATGTATGGAGTTGAAGCCCCAAGTGGAGGTTGGAGAGGGCATGCACAGGGTGGATAGTGAATGTGGGGAGGATAGAGTTTTTTTATTTTTTATAGTAGTAACACAAGTTTATTAGTTAATTAAAACCATAAAACCTTTCCTTCCACATAAAGATTTAACAGAGCAATAAGGCAATTACAGGTCTTAAGCTTAGAATGAAATGGTATATAAAATTTCCTTCCACATACATTTAAAAAGAAAAAGAACTTACTAGTGCTATAAGGCATTAATAATAATAGGGCAACAGAACAATCTTAGTGTAGGTAAGGCAAATACAGCGCAAAAAAAGTCCTGTGTTTAAAATGAAATGATATATGAAATTTCCTTCCACATAGAAATTTAAAAGAGAACAGTAATAGACCAATGAGGCATTAGTAAAAATAGGACAAAGTGGGAAGAGACCTTCTATCGATTTTATTTACCCCTACTTAAGTCTGATTGTTAGTACCAGACTTTATTACAACACATGCTAAGCAACCCAAATGAACTACCTAGAAGCCTTCCCTTCTTTAAGATGTTCTGAGTGGGTTATAGGGATTTTGTTATCATTTCCGCCCTCCCTATGACTTGGTTATTTCGAGAGGCTGTGATTTTGAGAGAGAAAATTTCCAAAAATTGAACCAGCCTAATGTTCAATATTGTATTTCGAGGGTTAACAGCTGCAATTAGTGCTTGTCTGCAGGATCTAATTCTTAAACCATTTAGTTCTTTTTTCAGTAAGAGTTTCCTTTCAACCGCCAAAGCTGGACAAATGCAGACCACATGCACCAAGTTTTCATCTGCTAGATGACAAAGACGGCACTCCCGGGAGCCTACTTGCCGCTCCTTTTTCCATTTTGGCATTGAGGTCTAGCGTTGGGACTTCCCCCAGCCTAAGTCTGAAAAAGGATTGCTTGATTTTCCGTGAGTAGGAGCCAGCCATAAGTGGTGATTCTTTAAACGTTTTGTAGGAGTTAAGGATCAACCAACTATGCTCCCTTTTGCTCAATGAGACCCTATCTTCTAGCCAGCTCTGTAATTTACTTGCTTTATTCACGGCTTTATTGAAAACGGGTAGGGGTAGAGACCGGTCCCATACCTCATCTAAGTTCAAAAGACTCTTACTTTTTCTAGATACCTTATGTAGTTGCAGTTCCCTCTTTCAAGGATAATGTCCTGCCAGACTAGATTGGCTAAAGACCCTTTTGAAGCGCGGCTCAATTTGTAGCATAATTTAATTTATGCTATGGGTCAGGCTAACGACTGTTTGACCAGCATGAATTCCAGTCTGACTTGGGCTGGCAAAGCACGCCCGGGGAGCCGAAAAACACACTTACAGGTCTTTATCAGAAGCTTATCCAGTAGACCTACTTCCATTCCCCTCATTATTTCGGTCCCATAGGTGATAGTTGGAAGTAGTTTCGCTCTCATTACAGCTGTTAATGGGCTCAGAGCATGACCACAGATTGAGTGTGCTAGCTTACAAAAGGTGTAAGTAAGGGCCTGCGTTGTTTTTTTATTGCTTCTTTTTGTGGCGTGTAATTACCTCTCGCGTCCACCACAAATCCTAGGTATCTATATGATGTTACTTCCTCTAGGGTTTTCTCATTCATATGCCATTTACATTGACGGGTTGGCTTGTGGTTTAAGGTAATCATTTTAGATTTTTTATGATTGATTTCTAAATCATTAGATCCTGAGTATTCTTCTAATGCCTTTAACAATTTCTGCATGCCTATTCTGGTATTACTGATTAGTAGTAGGTCATCTGCATATAGCAGATTAGATACTTGTTGACCGCCCAGTGACGGAGAGTGGGATGAATGACCATTTAACTTGGTGGGGAGATCTGCTATGTGCAGGTTGAAGAGTGTTGGGGCCAATATACAGCCGTGCTTCACACCCACTGTTGTTTTGACTGCCCTGGATAGGTGAGAGTCTTCCCCCAATTTAACCTTCACCCAAGTATCAGAGTATATCATTTTGATGGCATTTAAAATAGAATGTGGCAGCCCCCACAGTAGTAATTTGGCCCACAATTTGCAGTGGGAGACACAGTCAAAAGCAGCTTTAAAGTCAACAAAACATAAATAGGTTGGAGTCCCCTTTGCTTTTGCTCTGTTTATGATCAAACCTAGCCCCATAAGATTTGTTAATGTTCCTTGGTGCTTGGTGAAGCCGGTTTGATTAAAGGGTAGAATATTGCTATCTGTTATCCAGGCTTCTAGATGTTTTAGCACACAGCAGGAAAAGTACTTGAGGTCAATGTCGAAAAGAGCGGTTAGTCTGTAGTTGTTTGGGGAGGGCACCCTCCTAACCTTATATATGGGACGGATTATTGAGCCTTTCCAGGATGCTGGGACGTTGCCTGTTGTGAGCACATCATTAAACATTGCAGCCAGGAAATTGGCCCATCTTTCCGGTTCTTGTTTGAATAATGCTTGCGGTAAGCCATTACGGCCGAGGGTGCAGTCCATTCGTGACTTTCCAATGATTTTTAATAGTTCTGGTGCCGTAAATTTCAAAGCTTCAGGGACGTTGGGTTCCCAGCCAATCATATGCCCCTGAATTTGAGGGCCTTCTTCGATGGTCCGCTCTTTTAGATGGGACTTTAAATGGGATACCCATACTTCCTCTGTTATGTTTGCATTATTGCCTGCTTTTGCACCATTGTCTATTGTATTGATGATTTTCCAAAATCTTTTAGAGTCAGATGTTTTAGTCGCAAAATGTAGTTTGGTCCATAGATCCCTTTTATACAATTTCCTTTGCTCTCTCAGAGCGGTCAATATTGATCCATTATCCAGGCATTTACGCAGTGACCTTAACAATTTACCTACAGCTGCTTTCCTTTTGCGCACTTGCACTTGTAAAAGTTAACTTTGGAGGTGATTCAATTGTGCTCCCTTTCTCGTGTTGCTTAAGGAATCTTTTTTTATGAGGTTGAGGGCAAATTCTCCCAAACTGTTGTCAACTTTGCCCCACTTGTGATCATTGATTCTAGCTTTCGTAGGGCCTCTTCTGCCTGACATTCAATGGTGTCAGAGGACCATTTGAGTCGCTTTAGATTTTCGGTGCCCAATGCCCCGTTTAGGGCTACCACTTTCTCCGGTTTTTGTGGTGATGCACAGATCCCAAATAACTGTGGCTTATGAACACTTTCCGTGCGGTCCATGATGGTAAAGGTGTTTACTAACTTATATAAAGCAGGGGACACCAAAGTGTAGTCTAGATAGGAGACCGATTTCCTGGAGAATCTTGTCCATGCCGGTGGACTATCGGGGCACTTCCGTCCGTTTAGCACAAAGAGGCCTACTGATTCACAAGTGCATATAAAACCCTCACCTATTTTGTCTTTCCTGAGTTTTTTTGGGAGGGTTTGGCTGGGCATTCTTGCCACTGTTTGAATGTGGTCCTCACTGGGGTTGTGGAATAAGCCGAGATTGAAATCGCCCGACATTAGCCAGAATGCCGATTTTACTGTGCTTTTTATCCTTAACAGTTGAGTTAACAATTTGTTTGCTTCAATTTTTTTATTGTTTGGATTGATGTATGTGTTAACCAGAATCAATGGTTCCTGTGTGTTTTTCCCCCAATCGTCCAGCTGGAGTAATTGAAAGGGTTGGTCTTCCTCCTTATGCTCAGAGATTTTTACCAAAAGGCTCATACTAACGTAGATGGCTAGGCCTCCCATCGACCTACCGGGCCTATTTGTTTTCATTGCTGGGCTAAGATATTCCATGAATCCGATTATCGGTATTGATTCCATTGCCCAGGATTCCTGTAGGAGTAAAATGTCGAAGGAACTGAAAAAATGTATTACTGCAGGATCCTCCAGTTTTGCCCGTAGGCCACTGATGTTCCAGGAGCAAATGGATAATATGCTGTGTGCGGGTTGATCCTTACCTATTCAATTGTTGCCCATCGGTCTTGGGAGTAAAGCCGTCGCTGCCCATTCCCTTTCCGGATACATTTGTTGACCCAAGACCACTCTTTCCCTCCCTTCTTCTCTCCATACTTGGACTGTCAGCAGGTGCTTAGGTGGACTTTTCTCACTGGCCTTTTCTTCAATGGGTCTGCTGGCCTGATGTACTCCTTTCAAAACAGACCATGTGCCTTTGGGATTTCCCAGGTATTGTGAGGCTAGTAACGGAGTTGGATAGCGCTCTCCTTTGTAGATGGTCACCTCAATGCCCCAAGCTTTCAATAGGTCCTTTCTTTTCATGATCCGCTTTGGGATATCTGGTGCCGAGAAGATGGTGAGTGTTGGATCCGTGTGTTGGTTGCCTCTTGCTTGGATAAATTTCATTGCTGCAAGGTCCTCCGAGGCTACAAACTGAAGATCCGGTAAGGCTTTTATGATTCTTAAGATAGAAGAGCGATTAAGAACATCTGTGGGGGACCTGGAGGTGAATTCTGGAATCCAGAGTAACTGGAGAATGGACTCCTGGGTATTCGTGTCTGTTATAAGTGACTGATTTTGCTCTATGTGCCGGTTTTGCTCCTTATAACCATCTTCAACTGACCAGTGGCAGGCTTGTCCCTTGCTGCCCACATTGACCAGTGTTAGTTGGAGGGGCAGCGCAGGCATGATGGGTTTTGGTTTTGTACTCTGCTGGCCCCTTGTGGGGCTTGGTCTTAAGTTCGTTGTTGTGCCAATTGCTGCAGGTGGCCTCAGGGGGGACTTTATTGACTGGGTATTGTCTGCTGAGGTGGGGTGTGTTATCACATCTACTATTATGTTAGAGCTTGTACTTATGTGGGTAGTAATGTCTCTATTATACCCTCCATTTGACGTCGCACGGTCTTTAGGTGGTTTCTTTAGGCTAGTGTCAGTGCTTTTTAAGGCAATTGGTTGATGAAGTTGTGCGGACTTCCTTCCCTTCCTTGCCCGCTTTCGTTCTCTTTTTGAAAGGGTCCGGGTTGTGGGAAACTCAGGGTTCCCGGGCTTATTGATGGACTGTAGCGGAGGATGATTCTCCATGGGTTCCATACTAGCGCTTGCTAGTTGGCGGCTGTCGGCCAATATTCTCTCCTCACTTATAGTCGATGAAACAGGCTGCTGCTCCTCTTGTTTCTGCTCCCTCGGTGTAGATTTTAGCATGGTGGCAAGTGGTGTAGTGCATGTATATTCTTCCTTCCGGGTGGAGCAGATTTCTTGAAGTATTCCCTCTAGGATTTGCGGCAGTTGAGATATCTTTTCTACTACCTCCTTATAGGAACAAATTGTAAAGTCATCAGAGTGATTGACTTGCGCCCTTGTTATAAGTGCGTTTAATTTTTCCAACTTACTGTCAATCCCAGAGACAAATACTGCCAGGATGTTTAGCAAGTCAACTTGAATGTCCATTTTATTTGAGTGAAATTGCCGTGCCATGACCGTTGCTTGCATTGAATTTAGGATTGCAGCCCACATTTCTTCTGACCTGACTGCCACTAGGGCTTGTATCTTTAAGTCAGGCTCTTGGTTACCACTTGATAATACTTTATTTATGGTTGTTTTATGGGGGACTTTCTGTGCGGCTGTCACTGTTTCTGCCTTTGCTGATCCGTTTGTGAAGACCTGTTCTATATCCCAGAGGTCCTGTTCTTCTTTTTCACAGTCGTACGTTGGGAATGAGTGGAGTTTCGGACTTTGACAGAATGGGCCACCTTCCTAAGATTCTTGTTCTAAATGTTCTGCGATTGCTACCAGTTCTGAGTCCAGGATGGGTAGCTTAGCTGGACTAGATGTCCCTTGGTACTTAGTGGTATCTAGGGATTTATTACATATACTTAAGTCTTGCCTAGGATTGGAGAGGGATCCTGGTGTAGGAGTAGCTGGTACTGCATCTTCCTGGACTGTACTTGATGTGTCTACTTTCGTAGGCTGATTTTTCCTGATGACTACTGTTGGCGATAGGGGGAGGGGAGGAGGTGGATTAATTCTGAGTTTCTTTTCATTCCTTCCTTGCTGTTGCCGGTCTTGGCTGGATCAGGTTATTTCCCCAAAACTTGTTTGCGTTGGAGCCAGGGAGTCGATCCTTTTTCTGGCGGCATAGGTTCCAGCAGTAGTGAAATAATTGGTTATCTAGCGATGCTTGTGAGAGACTGTGGACTCTGGAATCCCCTCCGGCGGGGTCACCGATTTCCAAAAGCCGGGCTGTCCCCAGTTAATTTCTTCCATGCTGGAGTTTTGGTCGCCTCCCCCGCGTGTGCCATTTGTTAGATTTTGCCTCCTGCATGGGAGGGGGAGATCCTGTTTTCTGCTTGCTCTCCTTTTTGGGGTTGCTTCATCCAGAGCCAGGTCTCCTTTCCTTTTTCTCTTAATTTGTTTTGCAGGACGGTTGATAATACTGCCTTGTGCTTTGCCTGATCTCATGGTTGGTAAGTTTTGCTGCCTTAGAGCGGGGTGATTTTGGGCGGGTTGTTGGATTGGAAGAGAAAGGCTTTGTTGTGCCTTTTATTATTTTGAGGCAGTTAAGGGTGCCTTCCTCCAAGAAGAAACTTTAACGTACGTTGATTTCTGAGGGTGCAATGAAGGTAACCCTGAGAGAACTTGGAGCTTTTGGGGGCCTGGGGTCAGGGAGGCACATAAAGTCTGGAATTGCCAGACCGTGCCAGTCCTTGTTGGTCCCTCCTGCCCGGGCTACCCAGGCCTGTGGGAACCCTGGGCAAGGTGCAAGGGTAGGGGGAGGGGCAGGGGCAACGGGGGGTGTTGAGGCCACAGACCACCTGGTGAGTCTACCAGGGTGGGTGGGAGCGAGGGGTGCTGCACGTCCTGGCAGTGGAACCGGGCAGCACCAGAACCTGGACCAGCTTTCCCCCGCCTTGTTGCCCTTCTTGCCCCCCCTTGCCCCTTAGCCCTCTGCTGCTCACTTGCCTCTTGCTGGTGGTCGCGTCACGGGCAGTACCTGGAGCAGAGGGCCGGTAGCTGATGCCCTGAAGCCTGGCCTGGCGCCCGGTGTGCCGTCCTTGAAGGGCGTCCCTCCTTTCTTTGCCACCTTAAATTGTAACCCCCCTAAGCCCCCTCGTAAGCCGCACCCGCGATAGGGCCGCTTCCGCGGGGGTCCGCAGAGGGGAGGGGACGCCGTTGCTGTTGCTGCCGCGGGGCTCCTCTGTGCACGCTAGTGGCCGCTGCAGGTATGCTCAGCTGACAGGCAGACTGCTGCGGGCACACCGGCGGCTGCTACGGGCAGGGTCCTGATCCTGCCACTCGTACTGGGGAAAGTACACCGGTAGCGAGTGACGAGCAGCGAGTTTCAGCGGGCCCTGCCGCTGCTGCTACTGCGCTCTGTTCCGCTCTGACTGAACCGGAAACACCGTCAAAGAGTCCAAGGAGTCTTCCAGCAGCTGCACCTGATCCATGGAGCCAAAGAGCTGTCAATGAGAGCAGTGCCTGAGAGGAGAGAGTTGATGTGCAATGTGAAAAGCAAATGTGCAGGGCAGGGAATCAGATCTGAAGTGTGGGGAGGCAAATGTGAAGGGTCACAAGGAGAGTACTGGATGGCAAGTGCTTTTGAAGGACAAATCTATCAGGTGAAGAGCACATGTAGAGGGTGGAGAACAGAAAGGTAGGTAAAGTGTGGAAACCCCATGAGGAGGGCAGATGTAGATAGCAGAAAGCTGCTGGCCACTGAGAGAAGATGTGTTGCAAAGAGAGAGAATAGAGCGAATGTAAAGTGTGGATGTGGCTGGCAACTTGAAGTATGGATGCAGAGGATTTAGAATGGGTGTGTATTGTGTAGAACAGAAGTAGAGGGTGAATGCAAAGCATAGACATTGGGTTTGGAGAGTAGACAGCATGGGTGGAGAGTGCATGTGCAGAGTACGTGGAGTGCAGAGAATGGAAAGAGAATGGATAGGAGGTAAGGCAAATGTATAGTTTGAGAACATAAATGGAAAGTGGATGCTGAGCGTATTTTAGTGGGTGGATGTGGGTCATGGAGTGCTGGTGCTTATAGTGGAAAGTAGATGTAGTGCCTGTACAGTAGATGTGGTGAATGGTATTAAAAATGGGTTTGGAGTGGGTGTCGAGCACAGAGAGTGGTTGCATGCGCAAAGTGTTGAGCACATGTTGAAAAATTGTACTACATTGTAGAGAGTGTGTGAAGGGTGAAGAGTGAGTCTGAGTGGTGGATGGCGTATCTAGGGGGGAGGGAGAATGCATTTATAGGGTTGGGAACAGATATATAGCATGGAGAGGACTGCAGGATGACAGCAACAAATGGAGAATTGCGAGAAAATTTACAGGCTGAAGTGCAGATGAAGATGCTGTAGACTGCAACTGGAGGATGTAAACATGTCAAGAGTAAAGAAGATGTCTGGGGTAGATAGTTATGTACAGGGTAGAAAATGGATGTGAAGTGTGTGTGAATTGTGAGGAGTAAATGTGAAGAGGGCACGTGGACGGTGGAGAATACATGAAGAAAGTGCATGTGGAAAGTAGACAGTCAATTTGGAGGGTACAGCGTACATTTACAAAGTGGTAAATAGATGTTCAGGTTGTACAGCGTGCAGGGAGAAGAGATGTGGAGAGCTGAGAACGCATTTGGTGAGTGGCTAATTCTTAGATAGGGTGGACAGCAACAACACAGTTTATAAAGCAAATGTGACAGTAGAGAGAAGGTGTAATGGAGAGAGCATGACAGCATGTGTGCTGGGTGTGAAAATCAAGCCGAGGAATAATGCGGAGGGTCGAGATCAGATGTAAAATTTCTAGTGAGAAGCGGAGTGCAGCTGGCAGAATAAAGAGCTGAAAATGTGTGAAAATAGAGAAGAAACTGAAAGTAATGTAGACAGCACATGCAAGGACAGACTTTACAGCGTGAAAAGTGAACAGGTAAGTAACAGCGCGTAGAGGCTAGATGTGGGCAGGAAGAAACAAAGCTGTGGTAGAATACGCCACAGAAATGAAAAAAATTGATAGAAGCAAAAGGAGGCACAATGAAAAACCCCATTATGAGGATCAAGGCATCCCTCTCCCCTGACTTTTTAAACATACCGAACTAGTCAACAGCTCACCTTGGGAGATGGGGAGAGCCGAGTCCTCACTCACCGCATTCATCTCTTTCTCCCCGTTCACTAGTCTTTCCCTTCCTGCCAAAGCGCTGCGCTCAGCTTAACACTCAGCAAAGTCCCCAATTCAGTTTGAAAAGAGACACTGCTGATATAATTCCTCCTGTTTATTTCCAGACACACTTCTCGAAGGCTAAACATTATTTCCCTCGGTTTCAGCGACATGTGGAAGAAAACTGAATGGGTTGAGGTAGAGTAATATGATTGTTGATTTGAGCACAACAATCCCCTTCCTGATAGGCCAGAACGGCTTGAATGCTGGTGGGGTTTAACAAGGTTTGTTGCAGGGCAGCCCTTGTCCATTGTTTTCAACAATCTTTATTGCAAACATAAGATTAACAATACGACAGGCAAACAATCATGCAGTTCTGAACGGAGCAAAGAATGGAAGGCAAAAGCTCTCCTAAACAGAGGAGCATATTTCTACTGCAGTGAAAATCATCCAACCCTGACATTTGGTATATGTTTTGGTGTTGTAATAGTGTTGGCAAAGGGATTTCCAGTTAAGTAGATGGGGACCACAGTTCTCTGATGTCATTTAACAACCTTCTTGTAGGGTTGAAAGAAGAGGAACTTTCCGTAAGCAAAATATAGCTTATGTTTTGAATGTTTATTTATTTTGTCGATCCAAAGTCCCCCAGCGCTGATCCCCCGACGCGTCTCCAAACCGGCAACAAAGAACGTTCATGCCGATCCAAAACCTGCATTCGAAGGACAAGAGCTCGAGGCAATATTACAACGCACTCACACACAAGCGCGTGCATTTTTAATTCTACGATACAACACATCTCCCTTCTTCAATAACAACACAACATTTAGTATAATACATAATCATCCAAATATTTCGGTTTGACCGTTGCTCTTTTAGAAAAGCATCTATAAATGGACTCATCTTGAACAGTATCTTGAAGGCATCTATTAATGCACTCATCTTGAACAGCACCCTCCGCAACATGAACATCGTTATCCAACTCTCCAAGTTCATAAAATGTCCTACCATCCTGTGAAACACACGCTCCACTTGCACCCACATCCTGTGGCTGGAAATTTAGCCCGTCTGCAACCCTGGGCACACCTTTGTCCATTCTAGCCACCTTCCTTTTACTCCACCACTTCCCATCTTCCACTCTAACCGAATGCTTGGATACTTGAACCACCTTAGTCTCCCGCAAATACTTGTATCCTTTCACCTTGTATGGTCTTCTTATTCTAACTCGCTCCCCCACTCTGAAATCAAGGTCTTTCACTTTATTAATCTTATCATACCTGCTTTTGGCGTTCACCTGGGAATCTCCCACCTTGCCCTTTATAGATTCCAAACTGGGAATATCCTTATCCGGATTAGATTTATCAATTACCCACTTGGGTGATAATTCATTAAACAAGTGTCTTCCCCTCAATAATGCGAAAGGAGTTACTCCCTTTGTGGAATGCGGTGTGTTATGATAGCACCAGATTCTATCCCCCACTGCCTCTTGAACGGATTCACCTGCATCAATGGCCATTTAAATAGATTCCTTCACCATGCGATTCACCCTCTCCACCATCCCATTTCCTTGAGGACTATAAAGAGCAGTTGTCAAATGTTTGATCCCTAGGTTGCTTAGAAATGATGTCATGTAGTGCGAGACAAACTGCACCCCATTGTCTGTGACCACAAAAGCAGGAATACCTTCTGATTGAAACAATTTCCTTAAAAACATAACCACACAAGCAGTATTGGGTTCCCTGAGAAATTCATATGCCACCCACTTAGAATGGTAATCCACTATTACTAACACAAATCTCCTCCCTTCATTCAATCCCCCAATGGGTCCAATAAAGTCCATGCCAATTTTTTCACATGGCCGAGATGGGAATTCCACCGGGCATAGGGAGTATTCTGCACACTTATAGTTTTCTCAGCTCTAGAACATTCACTACAATTCCCCACCATAACTTCCACATTCGTATCCATCCCAGGCCACCAGTAATACAAACGCAATTTCTTCCTTGTGCCTGAAATTCCTACATGCCCCTTATGAGCTAACTTGACGAGACTACCCCTTAACTCCGAAGGAAGGATCAGTTTCGTGCCTCTCATAACCAAATTCTTCTATACACTCAATTCATCATTCACCTTGCTAAACGGTTTAAGTTCCTCCATCACTTGACCTTCCCTTGGCCACCCACGCATGATATGACTCTTCAATTGTGTCAACACTAGATCACTCGCCAACTTGCTTTCCCAACTCTCCCTAGAAATGACCCCATCCGATGCAACAAGACCATCAATCATACCAACCACCATCTCCTTCTCTTCTTCGCTGTCATCAGGAGTTATTATTCTCACTCACAGGACATCTGGACAAGAAATCTGCTCTGCAATTCTCTCCACCACGGATATGCTTCATCTTAAAATTAAAGATATGCATTTCTGACAATAAACAAATTAACCTGGGACTAGCATTGGACATACCTTTGTCATTCCACAAATACATTAAGGGCTTATGATCTGAGACCAACAAAAATTCTCTACCCCACAAGTAAGTTGAAGAAATGGTGAACATCCCACATGCAAGCCAAAGCTTCCTTCTCAATAGTACTATAATTTTTCTCTGATGGAGAAAGTCTGCGGGAAGCAAATGCTACAGTGGTTTCCTGTCCACCATACAATTGAGTGAGGATAGCACCAATCCCCAGATTACTGGCGTCCACCGTCACTATAGATGTTACCTTGTCATTGAAAGGTTGAATCGCAGGCGCTTCGATGATCAACTTATTCAAAACTTCAAATGCCTCCACTTGTTCTTCTTCCCACTCAAATTTTACATTTTTCCTCAGAAGTTTCCGGAGAGGTTCACTTTGCAAGGCAAAGTTCTGCACAAATCTTGAATAGTACTCACACAATCCCAGAAACGATTTCAATTGATCTTTGTTTTCTGGCTGGGAACATTTCTTTATTGCTGCTAATAAGTCATTCTTAGGTTTAATTCCATCCTCACTTATCGAGTGACCCAGATATTCCACCTCTGTTAACATAAACTTGCACTTCTGTTTAGAAACTGTCATACCTTGCTCATCCAATATGCTCAATACCCTATCCAGTTTGCTTAAGTGAGAATGCACCGTGTTTGAGCAAATTAAAATATTGTCCTGATACGTCAAGACTCCTTTTTCTTCTCCAAAGAGCTGGTAAATTATTTTCTGAAAAACAGAAGCTGCAGACGCCAACCCAAATGGCATTCTCAAAAACCGAAATGCTCCAAACAGTGTGTTAAAAGCTGTTAAATCCTTAGACTCATTAGCAAGCTCAACTTGGTGATACGCAGCCCTCAAATCAATTGAGGAAAAGAACTTTGTGCCACCAAGCTGCGCCAACATGTTGTGTATCCTGGACAACGGAAATCAATCCACCTAAATATTTTTTTTTTATGATCTTAAATCGACACACAGTCTGAAATCTCCTGATTTCTTAACAGCCACAACAATGGGAGAAATCCACTCTGAGGATTTTATGGGCTCAATGACCCCATCCACAAACAATTGATTTAAATAATCCTTAAGTTTCTGTCTCATGCACAATGGAACATTCCTGACGCGGTGAATAACGGGAACCGAATTCAGTTTCAAAATAATTTTGTGTTCAACCACCAATTCATCCTTAAAAACTTCCTTGTGCTTCATCAAGACATGATCTAAGGACTCACTACTTCCCACACACTCATTAATCATGAAAATCGGTTGTGCGGTGCCAGGTCTCAGAACCATTCCAAACTTACCATGGTCCTTCCAACCTAAAATATTGTACCCTCGTTTGGCTACATTTACTTTCACACAAATCATTCTGTCCTTATAATGCAAGGTCTCCAAGAAATAACCACACAAGTCTATGTCTTGACCCCCAAAAGGCATTGTGTGTATATTTGGAGGAGTCAACTCCAAATCCTTCCACTTCTCAAAAAATAGTTTGTCTGAAATAATAGTTATCGGTGAACCACAATCCACCGTAACTTGAACACACCAGTCACCCATCTTCACCTCACACACAGGGTCTCCACCCCCAAGAACGTCATCTGAGCCTGTATCAACCATCTTTATTGACAACCCCACCTTCTTAGTAAACTCACTCTCTATTAAATCTGAAGATTTATCTTGCACATCCGCCTCACCAACTAGCATTACCCTAGAAGGGTTCTTGCACACACTTGCAAAATGCCCCAGTTTCCTGCACTTAGAACAGGATTTACCAATAGCTGGACAATTGGTTGCATTCGCCAAATGATTTTTTGATCCACATCTAAAACAAACCCCACTCTTCTCAAATTTTCTCCCCTCACTCCTATTTTGTGCAGTCAATTTAATTTTACATGAGATAGAATTAACACTCTCGCCTGAAGATGTTTTGCCATTGTTTAACTCTTTCGAAGCAATTAATGATCTCTCAATCCCTCTAGCTATATCCAATGTCTCCGCTAATGTGGGATTACGACTGCACAATAGTCTTTCCTGTACCTTTTGATCAAAGCAATTAACCACCACTTGATCCCTCGGATATTGTTCCACAGAACCAGCAAATTCACATGAAGAGGCTAGTGCTCTCAATTCAGCAATAAAGTCACCAATTGTCTCATACTCATGTTGTTTACGAGTAAAATAAATTATGTCTCTCCACAATTATACTGGGTTCCTTTTCAAAATGTTTCTCTAATCTCTGAACCGCCTCACTGTACTCATCCATATCTGTGGTTGTAAATAAATCTACCTCTGGCAAATGATCAAAAGTTCTTTGTCCCTCTGTACCTAAACAATTGTATAGCATAGCCTTTTTCCTTATAGCAGGGAAATTCATACCATCAATAGCAATTAAATAACTATTGAACGACCTGAACCATTGACTCCATCTTGCCTTAGGCAGACCTGGTTCACTTAAAAATGCACTATGTAGGTTTGCGATCTGCATGTCTGAACACTTATAAAGTTAATCCCCTTAGTAAACTGTCTTAAATAAGTAATTTTCTTGCAAAATAATACTTTTTCATTAAAGTCTACGTACTACTTATTTCATTCTTCATAGTTTTCTAACATAAAACATATTATATACTTCTACTTTAACTGAATTATCTCAAGTGTCTTTGTTTGTCCCTCTTTTTCACGGTAAAGTGTGCCTATCACTGAATAGGCAACGGTGAACGCAGGGGTCCAGGTGTGCGTGTCACCGAATAGGCGAAATTGAACGCAGAGAGGTGTGCGTATCACCGCTATTCCACGCACAAGTCACCAAAGTTGACAAACTCTGACTGCCGCTAAGATCCTTACGGTGTTGTCTGTTAACAAACTTCCACTTCAGATCTTCTCTGTCTTGTCTGCAACCCCACCTCTCCTTTAAATGTAATTGCCGTAGAAGACGTTTATGAACTTCCCCCTAAATGCACTAGTGAAGGGAAACCGTCCTGTTAAATTGCAGGAAGCCTTGAACAAGCCTTCCCCTTTAATTCACAAGGCTTAAACGTCCATCGGAAGTCATTACACAGATGTTTAAGAACTTCCCCTTTAATGCGCTCAGAAGGGAAATCGTTCATTTAAATTGCAGGAGTTTAACGATCCGCGTCGTGTAACCATAGACGTGCGCACCAATCAGTGCCAAATAAAGAAAAGAAGTCCTACAGGTTCAGTCCCAAAACAAGTGCGAACAGCACCTTCAGGACCAGGAGACAAACTGCAACTGTCAACGGCAAACTCCGACACGCTGAGGGACACCACCAGCGTCTCATGTAGGCTCTTCTGCTCATCACCAATTTATGTAGGATCAAAAGAAGAGGAACTTTCCGTGAGCAAAATATAGCTTATGTTTTTAATGTTTATTTATTTTGTCGATCCAAAGTCCCCCAGCGATGATCCTCCGACGCATCTCCAAACTGGCAACAAAGAAGGTTCATGCCGATCCAAAACCCGCATTCGAAGGACAAGCACTCGAGGCAATATTACAACGCGCTCACACACGAGTGCGTGCATTTTAAATTTTACGATACAACACTACTGCATCCTGGGTGTTGTAGTTAGGCTTTAATAATTCACCGTACATTGCACACAGACTAACGCCAACGCCCTCGATCTAAGTTGGAGACTTTAGATTTTTGAGCCAACAATGTTATTTTAGCTTTCTCCTGCTTGGAATGCCTCCCATTCCAAGGCAAGTAAATTGTGAAATCAAATTCAAGCATAAGCCAACCCTCTCAATTTAAGACGGTATACTTCATAAGGGCTATATATACATACAATTACTTGACCAGAGCTTCCGACTTTGAAACTTCCTGGTGTCTGCTCACTATCTTCTGATTCACTTTTTATCCCCATGAATAAAACACAAACAAAAAAGCATCAATATTGCTGTGCTTGATATAATCTAGTGCTCATGCAAAGCTGTCTAATGCCTTTGAATCAAACTCACGCCGTATAAAAACTGCAGAAAAAGTCATCCTGAGGATGCGTAGTCCGCAATCTGCGCATTTAACTTTCACTTTTTATTAAATGGGATGAAACTAATGTGGAATCTTTTCAAGGTATGTTTTGTTACCTTTCTGCCTTTTCAAAAACTTTCAGTAAAACAAACAAAAAGAATTCCAAAGTCGAAACAAAGCAACCCCCATTTGATTGGTTTGCCAGGAGGTATAGTTTTACTTTGAATGACGATTAGTCCCCATTCATCTCGCTCATGCTCACCCGTGACCCTGCACAGTTTGATGTGTCTTGTAGAATGTGTGCATTGTCTGTGCAAGCGAGAGCTGGGTACTCCGAGCTCAGCATGTTGCAAAGCTACCGCTACTAGTCATTCCCAGCTGTGTGCTCTTCATGTTGTGCACAATCGCCTGTGAGTTCAGCTGCTTAAGCATTTGTAGCCATCAGAGGTGCAGCATTTGTTGTTCTGAGGGCTAAAGTAATTTATCTGTGTAACCTTCTCATACTGTCTGTGTTCTCAGATAGTGAACTAGTAAATATGAAGTCTGAAGATAAATCTCTGCAGCTGACCTTCAACCCCTGGTCTACACAAGTGAGAGGATGTGGCGTTATGAGCAGAGCTGACGACTTTGGAAGTCGGGAACCAGGTTTGAGTTTCAGCTTCGCTCAACATCATGTAATTATGGGCAAATCACAATCTCTCTTAACAAAAGAATGTGTCTTTGTGTAATGTAATTGGTGCTCAAGTAAAGAGCTCCAATATCTTTGGGTCGACTTTGCGCTATATAAAACTACAAATTAGGATTTGATTATAATATGTACTGATGTGTCACTGATAGCTATAACAACAATATTGATTAAATGCCACACATTTTGCTATTAAGACTTTTCAAATGGTTTGCAACATTGAACCAAATGTTAACCCTTTCTGTTTCACAGGAACCACACTTTTTTTTATAAATACACAGTTCTATTTTATGAACCTCAGAAAAATTAAGGACTGAGCCATTTTTCTAGACTTTAAATATATATTTAAATGCCAGGAAACAGACCCAGTCAATAATCCTTCTGAGGCTGATAATATGTATATTTATATTTAAATTCCAGAAAAACTGACTCCGTCCTTAATCCTTCTAGGGCCTATAAAATAGCAATGTGTATATATAAAAGCTGTGGTTCATATGAAGCAGAAATGCTAATTAAACTAAAAGTCTACACCTGAAATGGCTCAAAAGCAATATATATATATATATATAAATATATAGACAGAGAGAGAGCGTGTTTAGAAAAATGTATTATGGTTCAGTGGGTTAATGTGCCTGCCGAAGACATCTGGTACTAACAGGCAGCCTGCAGGTTTTAATTGCTGAATAACTGTCTCAAACCTTAATTCTTCTGAGGTCGGTAATAAAACAACAAACTTTGTTTTAGGTATTAATCACACCTCTGAATTATAGCACCAGTTTAAATGCACCTGAGTGCAAGGTAGGCACACTGAAAATAACAATGTAATTACTGGAGAAACTCAAAAGTGAGCTTTTACTTTTGTTTAAAAGGCAAAGTTGGTGTGAAACATAGTTCAGGTACGCCAGGGCATGCAGGGTGATACTGCACTCAAAGTGTGACACATGAAATAGTTCACCTTGTGTGCTCTGGGGCCAATTTACTGTTAGATGTTAAACTGAATACTGACTACCCTCTTTTAGTATTTGAGGGATAGGGTGGCAAGAAAGTGTTAGTGCAGTAATCACTAACCATCTTGCAGTCATCAGGAACAATCTTATCTTGTGATATAATCAGATTTCCATCATGAAATCATCAGGAATATTCTCAATTTGTGAAGTAATCAGGTAGTCATTTTCAAATCAGCCTCAAGTCACCAGGCAGAAGTTTCTAAGCTTTGCTGATGACTTCAAGAGCATGATGACGCCAGATGACGAGAAACTGACTTCTAAGGTAGTGAGGTGATCATCACATGACTCTGGGATGACTCCTAAAGTAATCCTGTTTGACCAGGGAAGACCTGAGTCTTCGACAAAGACCTTGTACCCTAATACCTACCCCGTTCACTAGTTTTTTCCTTCCTGCCAAAGCGCTGCACTCAGCTTAACACTCAGCAAAGTCCCCAATTCATTTTGAAAAGAGACACTGCTGATATAATTCCTCCTGTTTATTTCCAGACACACTTCTCGAAGGCTAAACATTATTTCCCTCGGTTTCAGCGACATGTGGAAGAAAACTGAATGGGTTGCGGTAGAGTAATATGATTGTTGATTTGAGCACAACAATCCCCTTCCTGATAGGCCAGAACGGCTTGAATGCTGGTGGGGTTTAACAAGGTTTGTTGCAGGGCAGCCCATGTCCATTGTTTTCAACAATCTTTATTGCAAACATAAGACTAACAATACGACAGGCAAAAAATCATGCAGTTCCGAACGGAGCAAAGAATGGAAGGCAAAAGCTCTCCTAAACAGAGGAGCATATTTCTACTGCAGTGAAAATCATCCAACCCTGACATTTGGTATATGTTTTGGTGTTGTAATAGTGTTGGCAAAGGGATTTCCAGTTAAGTAGATGGGGACCACAGTTCTCTGATGTCATTTAACAACCTTCTTGTAGGGTTGAAAGAAGAGGAACTTTCCGTAAGCAAAATATAGCTTATGTTTTTAATGTTTATTTATTTTGTCGATCCAAAGTCCCCCAGCGCTGATCCCCCGACGCGTCTCCAAACCGGCAACAAAGAACGTTCATGCCGATCCAAAACCTGCATTCGAAGGACAAGAGCTCGAGGCAATATTACAACGCACTCACACACAAGCGCGTGCATTTTTTATTCTACGATACAACACATCTCCCTTCTTTAATACCAACACAACATTTAGTATAATACATAATCATCCAAATATTTCAGTTTGACCGTTGCTCTTTTAGAAAAGCATCTATAAATGGACTCATCTTGAACAGTATCTTGAAGGCATCTATTAATGCACTCATCTTGAACAGCACCCTCAGCAACATGAACATCGTTATCCAACTCTCCAAGTTCATAAAATGTTCTACCATCCTGTGAATCACACGCTCCACTTGCACCCACATCCTGTGGCTGGAAATTTAGCCCGTCTGCAACCCTGGGCACACCTTTGTCCATTCTAGCCACCTTCCTTTTACTCCACCACTTCCCATCTTCCACTCTAACCGAATGCTTGGATACTTGAACCACCTTAGTCTCCCGCAAATACTTGTATCCTTTCACCTTGTATGGTTTTCTTATTCTAACTCGCTCCCCCACTCTGAAATCAAGGTCTTTCACTTTATTAATCTTATCATACCTGCTTTTGGCGTTCACCTGGGAATCTCCCACCTTGCCCTTTGTAGATTCCAAACTGGGAATATCCTTATCCGGATTAGATTTATCAATTACCCACTTGGGTGATAATTCATTAAACAAGTGTCTTCCCCTCAATAATGCGAAAGGAGTTACTCCCTTTGTGGAATGCGGTGTGTTATGATAGCACCAGATTCTATCCCCCACTGCCTCTTGAACGGATTCACCTGCATCAATGGCCATTTAAATAGATTCCTTCACCATGCAATTCACCCTCTCCACCATCCCATTTCCTTGAGGACTATAAAGAGCAGTTGTCAAATGTTTGATCCCTAGGTTGCTTAGAAATGATGTCATGTAGTGCGAGACAAACTGCACCCCATTGTCTGTGACCACAAAAGCAGGAATACCTTCTGATTGAAACAATTTCCTTAAAAACATAACCACACAAGCAGTATTGGGTTCCCTGAGAAATTCATATGCCACCCACTTAGAATGGTAATCCACTATTACTAACACAAATCTCCTCCCTTCATTCAATCCCCAATGGGTCCAATAAAGTCCATGCCAATTTTTTCACATGGCCGAGATGGGAATTCCACCGGGCATAGGGGGTATTCTGCACACTTATAGTTTTCTCAGCTCTAGAACATTCACTACAATTCCCCACCATAACTTCCACATTCGTATCCATCCCAGGCCACCAGTAATACAAACGCAATTTCTTCCTTGTGCCTGAAATTCCTACATGCCCCTTATGAGCTAACTTGACGAGACTACCCCTTAACTCCGAAGGAAGGATCAGTTTCGTGCCTCTCATAACCAAATTCTTCTATACACTCAATTCATCATTCACCTTGCTAAACGGTTTAAGTTCCTCCATCACTTGACCTTCCCTTGGCCACCCACGCATGACATGACTCTTCAATTGTGTCAACACTAGATCACTCGCCAACTTGCTTTCCCAACTCTCCCTAGAAATGACCCCATCCGATGCAACAAGACCATCAATCATACCAATCACCATCTCCTTCTCTTCTTCCCTGTCATCAGGAGTTATTATTCTCACTCACAGGACATCTGGACAAGAAATCTGCTCTGCAATTCTCTCCACCACGGATATGCTTCATCTTAAAATTAAAGATATGCATTTTTGACAATAAACAAATTAACCTGGGACTAGCATTGGACATACCTTTGTCATTCCACAAATACATTAAGGGCTTATGATCTGAGACCAACGAAAATTCTCTACCCCACAAGTAAGTTGAAAAAATGGTGAACATCCCACATGCAAGCCAAAGCTTCCTTCTCAATAGTACTATAATTTTTCTCTGATGGAGAAAGTCTGCGGGAAGCAAATGCTACAGTGGTTTCCTGTCCACCATACAATTGAGTGAGGATAGCACCAATCCCCAGATTACTGGCGTCCACCGTCACTATAGATGTTACCTTGTCATTGAAAGGTTGAATCGCAGGCGCTTCCATGATCAACTTATTCAAAACTTCGAATGCCTCCACTTGTTCTTCTTCCCACTCAAATTTTGCATTTTTCCTCAGAAGTTTCCGGAGAGGTTCACTTTGTAAGGCAAAGTTCTGCACAATTCTTGAATAGTACTCACACAATCCCAGAAACGATTTCAATTGATCTTTGTTTTCTGTCTGGGAACATTTCTTTATTGCTGCTAATAAGTCATTCTTAGGTTTAATTCCATCCTCACTTATCGAGTGACCCAGATATTCCACCTCTGTTAACATAAACTTGCACTTCTGTTTAGAAACTGTCATACCTTGCTCATCCAATATGCTCAATACCCTATCCAGTTTGCTTAAGTGAGAATGCACCGTGTTTGAGCAAATTAAAATATTGTCCTGATATGTCAAGATTCCTTTTTCTTCTCCAAAGAGCTGGTAAATTATTTTCTGAAAAACAGAAGCTACAGACGCCAACCCAAATGGCATTCTCAAAAACCGAAATGCTCCAGTGTGTTAAAAGCTGTTAAATCCTTAGACTCATTAGCAAGCTCAACTTGGTGATACGTAGCCCTCAAATCAATTGAGGAAAAAAACTTTGTGCCACCAAGCTGCGCCAACATGTTGTGTATCCTGGACAACGGAAATCAATCCACCTAAATATTTTTTTTTAATGATCTTAAATCGACACACAGTCTGAAATCTCCTGATTTCTTAACAGCCACAACAATGGGAGAAATCCACTCTGAGGATTTTATGGGCTCAATGACCCCATCCACAAACAATTGATTTAAATAATCCTTAAGTTTCTGTCTCATGCACAATGGAACATTCCTGACGCGGTGAATAACGGGAACCGAATTCAGTTTCAAAATAATTTTGTGTTCAACCCCCAATTCATCCTTAAAAACTTCCTTGTGCTTCATCAAGACATGATCTAAGGACTCACTACTTCCCACACACTCATTAATCATGAAAATCGGTTGTGCGGTGCCAGGTCTCAGAACCATTCCAAACTTACCATGGTCCTTCCAACCTAAAATATTGTACCCTCGTTTGGCTACATTTACTTTCACACAAATCATTCTGTCCTTATAATGCAAGGTCTCCAAGAAATAACCACACAAGTCTATGTCTTGACCCCCAAAAGGCATTGTGTGTATATTTGGAGGAGTCAACTCCAAATCTTTCCACTTCTCAAAAAATAGTTTGTCTGAAATAATAGTTATCGGTGAACCACAATCCACCGTAACTTGAACACACCAGTCACCCATCTTCACCTCACACACAGGGTCTCCACCCCCAAGAACGTCATCTGAGCCTGTATCAACCATCTTTATTGACAACCCCACCTTCTTAGTAAACTCACTCTCTATTAAATCTGAAGATTTATCTTGCACATCCGCCTCACCAACTAGCATTACCCTAGAAGGGTTCTTGCACACACTTGCAAAATGCCCCAGTTTCCTGCACTTAGAACAGGATTTACCAATAGCTGGACAATTGGTTGCATTCGCCAAATGATTTTTTGATCCACATCTAAAACAAACCCCACTCTTCTCAAATTTTCTCCCCTCACTCCTATTTTGTGCAGTCAATTTCATTTTACATGAGATAGAATTAACACTCTCGCCTGAAGATGTTTTGCCATTGTTTAACTCTTTCGAAGCCATTAATGATCTCTCCATCCCTCTAGCTATATCCAATGTCTCCGCTAACGTGGGATTACGACTGCACAATAGTCTTTCCTGTACCTTATGATCAAAGCAATTAACCACCACCTGATCCCTCGGATATTGTTCCACAGAACCAGCAAATTCACATGAAGAGGCTAGTGCTCTCAATTCAGCAATAAAGTCACCAATTGTCTCATACTCATGTTGTTTACGAGTAAAATAAATTATGCCTCTCCACAATTATACTGGGTTCCTTTTCAAAATGTTTCTCTAATCTCTGAACCGCCTCATTGTACTCATCCATATCTGTGGTTGTAAATAAATCTACCTCTGGCAAATGATCAAAAGTTCTTTGTCCGTCTGTACCTAAACAATTGTATAGCATAGCCTTTTTCCTTATAGTAGGGAAATTCACACCATCAATAGCAATTAAATAACTTTTGAACGACCTGAACCATTGACTCCATCTTGCCTTAGGCAGACCTGGTTCACTTAAAA
Source organism: Pleurodeles waltl (assembly GCF_031143425.1). Classification (NCBI taxonomy): domain Eukaryota; kingdom Metazoa; phylum Chordata; class Amphibia; order Caudata; family Salamandridae; genus Pleurodeles; species Pleurodeles waltl. The sequence goes on along the minus strand of NC_090447.1, from coordinate 1,169,686,646 downwards.
ATGCACTATGTAGGTTTGCGATCTGCATGTCTGAACACTTATAAAGTTAATCCCCTTAGTAAACTGTCTTAAATAAGTAATTTTCTTGCAAAATAATACTTTTTCATTAAAGTCTACGTACTACTTATTTCATTCTTCATACTTTTCTAACATAAAACATATTATATACTTCTGCTTTAACTGAATTATCTCAAGTGTCTTTGTTTGTCCTTCTTTTTCACGGTAAAGTGTGCCTATCACTGAATAGGCAACGGTGAACGCAGGGGTCCAGATGTGCGTGTCACCGAATAGGCGAAATTGAACGCAGAGAGGTGTGCGTATCACCGCTATTCCACGCACAAGTCACCAAAGTTGACAAACTCTGACTGCCGCTACGATCCTCACTGTGTTGTCTGTTAACAAACTTCCATTTCAGATCTTCTCTGTCTTGTCTGCAACCCCACTTCTCCTTTAAATGTAATTGCCGTAGAAGACGTTTATGAACTTCCCCCTTAATGCACTAGTGAAGGGAAATCGTCCCGTTAAATTGCAGGAAGCCTTGAACATGCCTTCCCCTTTAATTCACAAGGCTTAAACGTCCATCGGAAGTCATTACACAGATGTTTAAGAACTTCCCCTTTAATGCGCTCAGAAGGGAAATCGTTCATTTAAATTGCAGGAGTTTAACGATCCGCGTCGTGTAACCATAGACGTGCGCACCAATCAGTGCCAAATAAAGAAAAGAAGTCCTACAGGTTCACTCCCAAAACAAGTGTGAACAGCACCTTCAGGACCAGGAGACAAACTGTCACCGGCAAACTCCGACACGCTGAGGGACACCACCAGTGTCTCATGTAGGCTCTTCTGCTCATCACCAATTTATGTAGGGTCAAAAGAAGAGGAACTTTCCGTAAGCAAAATATAGCTTATGTTTTTAATGTTTATTTATTTTGTCGATCCAAAGTCCCCCAGCGATGATCCTCCGACGCATCTCCAAACCGGCAACAAAGAAGGTTCATGCCGATCCAAAACCCGCATTCGAAGGACAAGCATTCGAGGCAATATTACAACGCGCTCACACACGAGTGCGTGCATTTTAAATTTTACGATACAACACTACTGCATCCTGGGTGTTGTAGTTAGGCTTTAATAATTCACCGTACATTGCACACAGACTAACGCCAACGCCCTCGATCTAAGTTGGAGACTTTTGATTTTTGAGCCAACAATGTTATTTTAGCTTTCTCCTGCTTGGAATGCCTCCCATTCCAAGGCAATTAAATTGTGAAATCAAATTCAAGCATAAGCCAACCATCTCAATTTAAGACGGTATACTTCATAAGGGCTATATATACATACAATTACTTGACCAGAGCTTCCGACTTTGAAACTTCCTGGTGTCTGCTCACTATCTTCTGATTCACTTTTTATCCCCATGAATAAAACACAAACAAAAAAGCATCAATATTGCTGTGCTTGATATAATCTAGTGCTCATGCAAAGCTGTCTAATGCCTTTGAATCAAACTCACGCCGTATAAAAACTGCAGAAAAAGTCATCCTGAGGATGCGTAGTCCGCAATCTGCGCATTTAACTTTCACTTTTTATTAAATGGGATGAAACTAATGTGGAATCTTTTCAAGGTATGTTTTGTTACCTTTCTGCCTTTTCAAAAACTTTCAGTAAAACAAACAAAAAAAATTCCAAAGTCTAAACAAAGCAACCCCCATTTGATTGGTTTGCGAGGAGGTATAGTTTTACTTTGAATGACGGTTAGTCCCCATTCATCTCGCTCATGCTCACCCGTGACCCTGCACAGTTTGATGTGTCTTGTAGAATGTGTGCATTGTCTGTGCAAGCGAGAGCTGGGTACTCCGAGCTCAGAATGTTGCAAAGCTACCGCTAGTAGTCATTCCTAGCTGTGTGCTCTTCATGTTGTGCACAATCACCTGTGAGTTCAGCTGCTTAAGCATTTGTAGCCATCAAAGGTGCAGCATTTGTTGTTCTGAGGGCTAAAGTAATTTATCTGTGTAACCTTCTCATACTGTCTGTGTTCTAAGATAGTGAACTAGTAAATATGAAGTCTGAAGATAAATCTCTGCAGCTGACCTTCAACCCCTGGTCTACACAAGTGAGAGGATGTGGCGTTATGAGCAGAGCTGACGACTTTGGAAGTCGGGAACCAGGTTCGAGTTTCAGCTTCGCTCAACATCATGTAATTATGGGCAAATCACAATCTCTCTTAACAAAAGAATGTGTCTTTGTGTAATGTAATTGGTGCTCAAGTAAAGAGCTCCAATATCTTTGGGTCGACTTTGCGCTATATAAAACTACAAATTAGGATTTGATTATAATATGTACTGATGTGTCACTGATAGTTATAACAACAATATTGATTAAATGCCACACACTTTGCTATTAAGACTTTTCAAACGGTTTGCAACATTGAACCAAATGTTAACCCTTTCTGTTTCACAGGAACCACACTTTTTTTTATAAATACACAGTTCTATTTTATGAACCTCAGAAAAATTAAGGACTGAGCCATTTTTCCAGACTTTAAATATATATTTAAATGCCAGGAAACAGACCCAGTCAATAATCCTTCTGAGGCTGATAATATGTATATTCATATTTAAATTCCAGAAAAACTGACTCCGTCCTTAATCCTTCTAGGGCCTATAAAATAGCAATGTGTATATATAAAAGCTGTGGTTCATATGAAGCAGAAATGCTAATTAAACTAAAAGTCTACACCTGAAATGGCTCAAAAGCAATATATATATATATATATATATATATATATATATATATATATATATATATATAGACAGAGAGAGAGCGTGTTTAGAAAAATGTATTATGGTTCAGTGGGTTAATGTGCCTGCTGAAGACATCTGGTACTAACAGGCAGCCTGCAGGTTTTAATTGCTGAATAACTGTCTCAAACCTTAATTCTTCTGAGGTCGGTAATAAAATAACAAACTTTGTTTTAGGTATTAATCACACCTCTGAATTATAGCACCAGTTTAAATGCACCTGAGTGCAAGGTAGGCACACTGAAAATAACAGTGTAATTACTGGAGAAACTCAAAAGTGAGCTTTTACTTTTGTTTAAAAGGCAAAGTTGGTGTGAAACATAGTTCAGGTACGCCAGGGCATGCAGGGTGATACTGCACTCAAAGTGTGACACATGAAATAGTTCACCTTGTGTGCTCTGGGGCCAATTTACTGTTAGATGTTAAACTGAATACTGACTACCCTCTTTTAGTATTTGAGGGATAGGGTGGCAAGAAAGTGTTAGTGCAGTAATCACTAACCATCTTGCAGTCATCAGGAACAATCTTATCTTGTGATATAATCAGATTTCCATCATGAAATCATCAGGAATATTCTCAATTTGTGAAGTAATCAGGTAGTCATTTTCAAATCAGCCTCAAGTCACCAGGCAGAAGTTTCTAAGCTTTGCTGATGACTTCAAGAGCATGATGACGCCAGATGACGAGAAACTGACTTCTAAGGTAGTGAGGAGATCATCACATGACTCTGGGATGACTCCTAAAGTAATCCTGTTTGACCAGGGAAGACCTGAGTCTTCGACAAAGACCTTGTACCCTAATACCTACCCCGTTCACTAGTCTTTCCCTTCCTGCCAAAGCGCTGCACTCAGCTTAACACTCAGCAAAGTCCCCAATTCAGTTTGAAAAGAGACACTGCTGATATAATTCCTCCTGTTTATTTCCAGACACACTTCTCGAAGGCTAAACATTATTTCCCTCGGTTTCAGCGACATGTGGAAGAAAACTGAATGGGTTGAGGTAGAGTAATAGGATTGTTGATTTGAGCACAACAATCCCCTTCCTGATAGGCCAGAACGGCTTGAATGCTGGTGGGGTTTAACAAGGTTTGTTGCAGGGCAGCACTTGTCCATTGTTTTCAACAATCTTTATTGCAAACATAAGACTAACAATACGACAGGCAAACAATCATGCAGTTCCGAACGGAGCAAAGAATGGAAGGCAAAAGCTCTCCTAAACAGAGGAGCATATTTCTACTGCAGTGAAAATCATCCAACCCTGACATTTGGTATATGTTTTGGTGTTGTAATAGTGTTGGCAAAGGGATTTCCAGTTAAGTAGATGGGGACCACAGTTCTCTGATGTCATTTAACAACCTTCTTGTAGGGTTGAAAGAAGAGGAACTTTCCGTAAGCAAAATATAGCTTATGTTTTTAATGTTTATTTATTTTGTCGATCCAAAGTCCCCCAACGCTGATCCCCCGACACGTCTCCAAACCGGCAACAAAGAACGTTCATGCCGATCCAAAACCTGCATTCGAAGGACAAGAGCTCGAGGCAATATTACAACGCACTCACACACAAGCGCGTGCATTTTTAATTCTACGATACAACACATCTCCCTTCTTCAATAACAACACAACATTTAGTATAATACATAATCATCCAAATATTTCGGTTTGACCGTTGCTCTTTTATAAAAGCATCTATAAATGGACTCATCTTGAACAGTATCTTGAAGGCATCTATTAATGTACTCATCTTGAACAGCACCCTCCGCAACATGAACATCGTTATCCAACTCTCCAAGTTCATAAAATGTCCTACCATCCTGTGAATCACACGCTCCACTTGCACCCACATCCTGTGGCTGGAAATTTAGCCCGTCTGCAACCCTGGGCACACCTTTGTCCATTCTAGCCACCTTCCTTTTACTCCACCACTTCCCATCTTCCACTCTAACCCAATGCTTGGATACTTGAACCACCTTAGTCTCCCGCAAATACTTGTATCCTTTCACCTTGTATGGTTTTCTTATTCTAACTCGCTCCCCCACTCTGAAATCAAGGTCTTTCACTTTATTAATCTTATCATACCTGCTTTTGGCGTTCACCTGGGAATCTCCCACCTTGCCCTTTATAGATTCCAAACTGGGAATATCCTTATCCGGATTAGATTTATCAATTACCCACTTGGGTGATAATTCATTAAACAAGTGTCTTCTCCTCAATAATGCGAAAGGAGTTACTCCCTTTGTGGAATGCGGTGTGTTATGATAGCACCAGATTCTATCCCCCACTGCCTCTTGAACGGATTCACCTGCATCAACGGCCATTTAAATAGATTCCTTCACCATGCGATTCACCCTCTCGACCATCCCATTTCCTTGAGGACTATAAAGAGCAGTTGTCAAATGTTTGATCCCTAGGTTGCTTAGAAATGATGTCATGTAGTGCGAGACAAACTGCACCCCATTGTCTGTGACCACAAAAGCAGGAATACCTTCTGATTTAAACAATTTCCTTAAAAACATAACCACACAAGCAGTATTGGGTTCCCTGAGAAATTCATATGCCACCCACTTAGAATGGTAATCCACTATTACTAACACAAATCTCCTCCCTTCATTCAAGCCCCCAATGGGTCCAATAAAGTCCATGCCAATTTTTTCACATGGGCGAGATGGGAATTCCACCGGGCATAGGGGGTATTCTGCACACTTATAGTTTTCTCAGCTCTAGAACATTCACTACAATTCCCCACCATAACTTCCACATTCGTATCCATCCCAGGCCACCAGTAATACAAACGCAATTTCTTCCTTGTGCCTGAAATTCCTACATGCCCCTTATGAGCTAACTTGACGAGACTACCCCTTAACTCCGAAGGAAGGATCAGTTTCGTGCCTCTCATAACCAAATTCTTCTATACACTCAATTCATCATTCACCTTGCTAAACGGTTTAAGTTCCTCCATCACTTGACCTTCCCTTGGCCACCCACGCATGACATGACTCTTCAATTGTGTCAACACTAGATCACCCGCCAACTTGCTTTCCCAACTCTCCCTAGAAATGACCCCATCCGATGCAACAAGACCATCAATCATACCAATCACCATCTCCTTCTCTTCTTCGCTGTCATCAGGAGTTATTATTCTCACTCACAGGACATCTGGACAAGAAATCTGCTCTGCAATTCTCTCCACCACAGATATGCTTCATCTTAAAATTAAAGATATGCATTTTTGACAATAAACAAATTAACCTGGGACTAGCATTGGACATACCTTTGTCATTCCTCAAATACATTAAGGGCTTATGATCTGAGACCAACAAAAATTCTCTACCCCACAAGTAAGTTGAAAAAATGGTGAACATCCCACATGCAAGCCAAAGCTTCCTTCTCAATAGTACTATAATTTTTCTCTGATGGAGAAAGTCTGCGGGAAGCAAATGCTACAGTGGTTTCCTGTCCACCATACAATTGAGTGAGGATAGCACCAATCCCCAGATTACTGGCGTCCACCGTCACTATAGATGTTACCTTGTCATTGAAAGGTTGAATCGCAGGCGCTTCGATGATCAACTTATTCAAAACTTCGAATGCCTCCACTTGTTCTTCTTCCCACTCAAATTTTGCATTTTTCCTCAGAAGTTTCCAGAGAGGTTCACTTTGGAAGGCAAAGTTCTGCACAAATCTTGAATAGTACTCACACAATCCCAGAAACAATTTCAATTGATCTTTGTTTTCTGGCTGGGAACATTTCTTTATTGCTGCTAATAAGTCATTCTTAGGTTTAATTCCATCCTCACTTAGAGTGACCCAGATATTCCACCTCTTTTAACATAAACTTGCACTTCTGTTTAGAAACTGTCATACCTTGCTCATCCAATATGCTCAATACCCTATCCAGTTTGCTTAAGTGAGAATGCACCGTGTTTGAGCAAATTAAAATATTGTCCTGATACGTCAAGACTCCTTTTTCTTCTCCAAAGAGCTGGTAAATTATTTTCTGAAAAATAGAAGCTGCAGACGCCAACCCAAATGGCATTCTCAAAAACCGAAATGCTCCAAACAGTGTGTTAAAAGCTGTTAAATCCTTAGACTCATTAGCAAGCTCAACTTGGTGATACGCAGCCCTCAAATCAATTGAGGAAAAAAACTTTGTGCCACCAAGCTGCGCCAACATGTTGTGTATCCTGGACAACGGAAATCAATCCACCTAAATATTTTTTTTTAATGATCTTAAATCGACACACAGTCTGAAATCTCCTGATTTCTTAACAGCCACAACAATGGGAGAAATCCACTCTGAGGATTTTATGGGCTCAATGACCCCATCCACAAACAATTGATTTAAATAATCCTTAAGTTTCTGTCTCATGCACAATGGAACATTCCTGACGCGGTGAATAACGGGAACCGAATTCAGTTTCAAAATAATTTTGTGTTCAACCCCCAATTCATCCTTAAAAACTTCCTTGTGCTTCATCAAGACATGATCTAAGGACTCACTACTTCCCACACACTCATTAATCATGAAAATCGGTTGTGCAGTGCCAGGTCTCAGAACCATTCCAAACTTACCATGGTCCTTCCAACCTAAAATATTGTACCCTCGTTTGGCTACATTTACTTTCACACAAATCATTCTGTCCTTATAATGCAAGGTCTCCAAGAAATAACCACACAAGTCTATGTCTTGACCCCCAAAAGGCATTGTGTGTATATTTGGAGGTGTCAACTCCAAATCCTTCCACTTCTCAAAAAATAGTTTGACTGAAATAATAGTTATCGGTGAACCACAATCCACTATAACTTGAACACACCAGTCACCCATCTTCACCTCACACACAGGGTCTCCACCCCCAAGAACGTCATCTGAGCCTGTATCAACCATCTTTATTGACAACCCCACCTTCTTAGTAAACTCACTCTCTATTAAATCTGAATATTTATCTTGCACATCCGCCTCACCAACTAGCATTACCCTAGAAGGGTTCTTGCACACACTTGCAAAATGCCCCAGTTTCCTGCACTTAGAACAGGATTTACCAATAGCTGGACAATTGGTTGCATTCGCCAAATGATTTTTTGATCCACATCTAAAACAAACCCCACTCTTCTCAAATTTTCTCCCCTCACTCCTATTTTGTGCAGTCAATTTCATTTTACATGAGATAGAATTAACACTCTCGCCTGAAGATGTTTTGCCATTGTTTAACTCTTTCGAAGCCATTAATGATCTCTCAATCCCTCTAGCTATATCCAATGTCTCCGCTAACGTGGGATTACGACTGCACAATAGTCTTTCCTGTACCTTATGATCAAAGCAATTAACCACCACTTGATCCCTCAGATATTGTTCCACAGAACCAGCAAATTCACATGAAGAGGCTAGTGCTCTCAATTCAGCAATAAAGTCACCAATTATCTCATACTCATGTTGTTTACGAGTAAAATAAATTATGTCTCTCCACAATTATACTGGGTTCCTTTTCAAAATGTTTCTTTAATCTCTGAACCGCCTCACTGTACTCATCCATATCTGTGGTTGTAAATAAATCTACCTCTGGCAAATGATCAAAAGTTCTTTGTCCGTCTGTACCTAAACAATTGTATAGCATAGCCTTTTTTCCTTATAGCAGGGAAATTCACACCATCAATAGCAATTAAATAACTATTGAACGACCTGAACCATTGACCCCATCTTGCCTTAGGCAGACCTGGTTCACTTAAAAATGCACTATGTAGGTTGGCGATCTGCATGTCTGAACACTTATAAAGTTAATCCCCTTAGTAAACTGTCTTAAATAAGTAATTTTCTTGCAAAATAATACTTTTTCATTAAAGTCTACGTACTACTTATTTCATTCTTCATACTTTTCTAACATAAAACATATTATATACTTCTGCTTTAACTGAATTATCTCAAGTGTCTTTGTTTGTTCTTCTTTTTCACGGTAAAGTGTGCCTATCACTGAATAGGCAACGGTGAACGCAGGGGTCCAGGTGTGCGTGTCACCGAATAGGCGAAATTGAATGCAGAGAGGTGTGCGTATCACCGCTATTCCACGCACAAGTCACCAAAGTTGACAAACTCTGACTGCCGCTACGATCCTCACTGTGTTGTCTGTTAACAAACTTCCACTTCAGATCTTCTCTGTCATGTCTGCAACCCCACCTCTCCTTTAAATGTAATTTCCGTAGAAGACGTTTATGAACTTCCCCCTTAATGCACTAGTGAAGGGAAACCGTCCCGTTAAATTGCAGGAAGCCTTGAACAAGCCTTCCCCTTTAATTCACAAGGCTTAAACGTCCATCGGAAGTCATTACACAGATGTTTAAGAACTTCCCCTTTAATGCGCTCAGAAGGGAAATCGTTCCTTTAAATTGCAGGAGTTTAACGATCCGCGTCGTGTAACCATAGACGTGCGCACCAATCAGTGCCAAATAAAGAAAAGAAGTCCTACAGGTTCAGTCCCAAAACAAGTGCGAACAGCACCTTCAGGACCAGGAGACAAACTGCAACTGTCACCGGCAAACTCCGACACGCTGAGGGACACCACCAGCGTCTCACGTAGGCTCTTCTGCTCATCACCAATTTATGTAGGGTCAAAAGAAGAGGAACTTTCCGTAAGCAAAATATAGCTTATGTTTTTAATGTTTATTTATTTTGTCGATCCAAAGTCCCCCAGCGATGATCCTCCGACGCATCTCCAAACCGGCAACAAAGAAGGTTCATGCCGATCCAAAACCCGCATTCGAAGGACAAGCACTCGAGGCAATATTACAACGCGCTCACACACGAGTGCGTGCATTTTAAATTTTACGATACAACACTACTGCATCCTGGGTGTTGTAGTTAGGCTTTAATAATTCACCGTACATTGCACACAGACTAACGCCAACGCCCTCGATCTAAGTTGGAGACTTTTGATTTTTGAGCCAACAATGTTATTTTAGCTTTCTCCGGCTTGGAATGCCTCCCATTCCAAGGCAAGTAAATTGTGAAATCAAATTCAAGCATAAGCCAACCCTCTCAATTTAAGACGGTATACTTCATAAGGGCTATATATACATACAATTACTTGACCAGAGCTTCCGACTTTGAAACTTCCTGGTGTCTGCTCACTATCTTCTGATTCACTTTTTATCCCCATGAATAAAACACAAACAAAAAAGCATCAATATTGCTGTGCTTGATATAATCTAGTGCTCATGCAAAGCTGTCTAATGCCTTTGAATCAAACTCACGCCGTATAAAAACTGCAGAAAAAGTCATCCTGAGGATGCGTAGTCCGCATTCTGCGCATTTAACTTTCACTTTTTATTAAATGGGATGAAACTAATGTGGAATCTTTTCAAGGTATGTTTTGTTACCTTTCTGCGTTTTCAAAAACTTTCAGTAAAACAAACAAAAAAAATTCCAAAGTCTAAACAAAGCAACCCCCATTTGATTGGTTTGCCAGGAGGTATAGTTTTACTTTGAATGACGGTTAGTCCCCATTCATCTCGCTCATGCTCACCCTTGACCCTGCACAGTTTGATGTGTCTTGTAGAATGTGTGCATTGTCTGTGCAAGCGAGAGCTGGGTACTCCGAGCTCAGCATGTTGCAAAGCTACCGCTAGTAGTCATTCCCAGCTGTGTGCTCTTCATGTTGTGCACAATCGCCTGTGAGTTCAGCTGCTTAAGCATTTGTAGCCATCAAAGGTGCAGCATTTGTTGTTCTGAGGGCTAAAGTAATTTATCTGTGTAACCTTCTCATACTGTCTGTGTTCTAAGATAGTGAACTAGTAAATATGAAGTCTGAAGATAAATCTCTGCAGCTGACCTTCAACCCCTGGTCTACACAAGTGAGAGGATGTGGCGTTATGAGCAGAGCTGACGACTTTGGAAGTCGGGAACCAGGTTTGAGTTTCAGCTTCGCTCAACATCATGTAATTATGGGCAAATCACAATCTCTCTTAACAAAAGAATGTGTCTTTGTGTAATGTAATTGGTGCTCAAGTAAAGAGCTCCAATATCTTTGGGTCGACTTTGCGCTATATAAAACTACAAATTAGGATTTGATTATAATATGTACTGATGTGTCACTGATAGTTATAACAACAATATTGATTAAATGCCACACATTTTGCTATTAAGACTTTTCAAACGGTTTGCAACATTGAACCAAATGTTAACCCTTTCTGTTTCACAGGAACCACACTTTTTTTTATAAATACACAGTTCTATTTTATGAACCTCAGAAAAATTAAGGACTGAGCCATTTTTCCAGACTTTAAATATATATTTAAATGCCAGGAAACAGACCCAGTCAATAATCCTTCTGAGGCTGATAATATGTATATTTATATTTAAATTCCAGAAAAACTGACTCCGTCCTTAATCCTTCTAGGGCCTATAAAATAGCAATGTGTATATATAAAAGCTGTGGTTCATATGAAGCAGAAATGCTAATTAAACTAAAAGTCTACACCTGAAATGGCTCAAAAGCAATATATATATATATATATATATATATATATATCTATATATATATATAGACAGAGAGAGAGCGTGTTTAGAAAAATGTATTATGGTTCAGTGGGTTAATGTGCCTGCTGAAGACATCTGGTACTAACAGGCAGCCTGCAGGTTTTAATTGCTGAATAACTGTCTCAAACCTTAATTCTTCTGAGGTCGGTAATAAAATAACAATCTTTGTTTTAGGTATTAATCACACCTCTGAATTATAGCACCAGTTTAAATGCACCTGAGTGCAAGGTAGGCACACTGAAAATAACAGTGTAATTACTGGAGAAACTCAAAAGTGAGCTTTTACTTTTGTTTAAAAGGCAAAGTTGGTGTGAAATATAGTTCAGGTACGCCAGGGCATGCAGGGTGATACTGCACTCAAAGTGTGACACATGAAATAGTTCACCTTGTGTGCTCTGGGGCCAATTTACTGTTAGATGTTAAACTGAATACTGACTACCCTCTTTTAGTATTTGAGGGATAGGGTGGCAAGAAAGTGTTAGTGCAGTAATCACTAACCATCTTGCAGTCATCAGGAACAATCTTATCTTGTGATATAATCAGATTTTAATCATGAAATCATCAGGAATATTCTCAATTTGTGAAGTAATCAGGTAGTCATTTTCAAATCAGCCTCAAGTCACCAGGCAGAAGTTTCTAAGCTTTGCTGATGACTTCAAGAGCATGATGACGCCAGATGACGAGAAACTGACTTCTAAGGTAGTGAGGTGATCATCACATGACTCTGGGATGACTCCTAAAGTAATCCTGTTTGACCTGGGAAGACCTGAGTCTTCGACAAAGACCTTGTACCCTAATACCTATATATCCCCAGGGGTGACTGTGCTGCATTGTACAAATACGATCTGAATGATTTATCTTCATGGTCCACCCCTGCTTCCACCCAGCCCTCCTAGATCAAAAATCCTGGAGCTGGCCTGCTCAGAAGGGTATTTTTCAAGAACTCAAGACTAAACTCACTGACAAAAATCACCGCACTACCACGAGTAGCATGCATGCTACTGGCAATAAAAACGTTTGAACGCCTAGATAGAAAGGGCTTTATGCAGAAAAATATAACACAATTTCCTCTTTATTCTTCAATATGGCCCTTCTAATTAACATATGGTTCTGTCAAGCACATACATGCCAACCCTCCCTATTAAAGTCGGAGACTACAGACTAAAAAGTTAGTCTCCCGTCCCCATTACAGCATGCAAAAACCGTATTCACCTGCAGGCTTCAGGCGACAGGGACTGTTCTTGTGTGATGCAGAGTATTGCACTGCAGTAATCTGCTCCTGCAAGCCAATGCATAACATGTTTTTCAAGCTCTCTTTGCCTGAGTGCCGTATCGTTTTATCCGTGCTCCCGACAGGTAAGGCAAAAACGTATATTTATATTTCTGATATTCAGTCCTGCAGCAGCACACTTGCAACGCCGATCCATGCCACTAGACCCCATTGACGCCTTAATAGGAGTCAATGGGAGAAATATATCCTCCTTATTATTTTCTAAAATCTTCCACTTTCCTCTTCAAAAATGTTACAAGGTATTCAAGCATATCCTGTGCATTCTCAGTTTTTTTTCTCTTCATCGCTATAGCTCTGCGTTCTCCAGAGACCTCATCATGGCGCGGCGTCTAGCTCTTTCCGTAGCTCGGCTGGTAATGGGCTGCAAAAGTATTTCTTTAACACCTCCTACACCGCCAGACGTATTCTAACAGGTGAGTGATCAACTGTCACGTGACTCCCTGTCTGCACGGGCACCAGGACGCTTCCGGGTTTTGGAGGCAGGCGCAATGGTCATCTGCAGGATCGCTTCCGGGTCGCCGTTTGACGTGTCCGCTAGTCCAGGATGTTGCTGTGAATGCTCCAGGAAGCTGGTGGGGATGGCGGAGCTTTCAGAGTCCGCAGAGCGTGAGGCACGCGACAGGCTGTCACTTTGGGAACGCAGGCCCGAGCCCCGCGCCCCCCTTACAGAGCGGCAGAGCGATTCCGTGCTAGAGCTGCTGTCGGCGGCTGAGAGCTTACCGGTGCCCTCTGAGGTGAGAGAAACAGGGATGGGCGTAACTCCAAGAAAGTGACAGGGGGCATGACCACATTGGAAAGATAGAGAGAACCTGATTCCTCCTCCCTGAGTAGTAGAGAGGGCATGTCCATAGTTTCCCACAGTGAGGGTGGAAGGTGATGTGTGCAGTGTCCTTAAAGATAGAATACCCAGTGCATCTTGTGTCGATGTAGCAGTCTTATACCGATTCGAGACATGGTAACATAATATTTTTCTGATGCTTATGGTTCATTTGGTTGTATTAAGTAATGGGGCTGGACGCTTCTCTACTTCTTCAGTAGCACTAATTATCTTTGGTGTCGGTAGGACTTTCTTTTGTATTATCTGCCTTTGTGCAAATCCTGTCACTTAGCAACGCAGCATATCTCCTTGAAATCACACCTTTCTGCGCAGTGATAACTGTAATAAGTGATGCCGTAAAGTTCCCAGTCTCTGTTAAATTTCTGCTGTTGAAATCTGCCTAAATGTAACAGGGGAGACATGCCTGGCATTTATTGGATGTTGGTACATTTAGCACCAGGAGCTGCATGTTATTTCTCAGAAAGTTGGAATAGATGGAATGTATCGCTCCGGTAATATTTCGAACCTTAAGTGTTGTATTTTTTTGGTTGCAGTGAAAACTGACTATCCATCCTGGGCACTTGTAATCTTGCCAATAGTGGGGGTAAAAGGGGCGGTATGAAAGATTAAAATAAACAGGAAAAGGGGTTCACCATACGGAGCAACTTTGTAGGAAAAGACCTAGATGTTCAGAATATTAGCTAGTTTACATTTTTCAACATAAAATGAAGGAAGCTCTGCCACCGACATTTCCTTAGGTTAAAAAATGAGGACAGTTTGTTATGATCTGGCAAGTGGCAACAGAGTTTTCACTTATAACATCCATAGCTTTAATTGGCATAAAAGAGAGGTTTAGATTTAGGGCCATATGTACGAACACATTTTCCCATAGACACAGAATGGGCAAAACTGCTTGCTACATCTGGCCCTTATTGTGCTCTTTATTGCGTGGTCCGTTTGACGGCCACCTTTCAGACTCATATTTAACTTCCTTACCAGACTCTTAGGCACAATTTATTTATTTGAGTTCTTCTGAAGCGTGTTCGAGACCTGAGAAACGTAACCGAGCGCTTTGCATCAGTGCACATGTCGTTTGCATTGACAAAGGTACGTACGTACATCGTGTGGTTCTCTTGGAAAGGTACAAACAGGGTTTTCTTTAAGGCGTCATTGGAGAGAGTGATTTTAATTAACTTAAAGAGGGAGAGGAAAGAAGTATTTTTTGAAGCTTGTATCGGCGTTTTTGTTAGTTGAAATTATGAGTTTCTGGAAAGAGGGTATGTGAATTCTGGAGTGAGTCTATTCCACATTATATAGTTTGTTTGTGAGCTGGGTGTTGGGGAGTTCAAAGCGAAAGAATTCATGCACTATGCAAACCAGCTCAATATATTATTGTCTTCAAATGGGAGTAATTTGAAGGAGGTCAAGATCAAACTGATGTTATCAAGCTTTCCCGTACCTGACACTAACCTTCCTGCTGCATGTAGGGCAGTCTGCTGGGGAGCCAGATGTCTGTCAGTAGTGCATTCACATAGTCACTGCCATTGAACACTGTGCATTTTACCTCTGTTTTAAAGTCCTCCACAGGGATGAAATTTTACCACCACCCCCCCCCCCCCAACGAGCCTCTTCTGGTGCTGAATGGCTTTGACTGGGCAACTTATGAATGCCAATGATCATGTATAATCTTGGAATAAAGATTTACAGTTAAGCATGAGGATTGTGTAAAACCAACTTCGTACATTAATAGGGCATTTAAAAGGAAAAATCATGATTATAATAATTTTAACAGATATCCAAGATGGATACAGAATTAGAGGATGGGTAAGAGAGAGAATCAGATAATTTTGCTTGTTGGGAGCAGCTTTTTAAGGCCCAGCTGAACCATCTGAAATAGGCTTGTTCTATTTCATTTGTTCTGGTAGTATGTTTTTTGGAGAGGAATGTCAGACACCGCAATATTTGGGAGGCAAACATATCCGTCATAAAGAATGATAATGCGTCATTGGCTGTTTGAAGGATTGCTTGGATATCCATAGTTGATATTCTCATTATTTTGTTTGTCTTAAGAATCATATCTAGCACAAGATGTGTGAGGCTAGTTTACACATTTTTGGTTGTGTAAACTTTCAATTCATAGTTGTTTAAATGAGCATTTTGTTTCGAATAGCTATTGTGAATCACAATGGCAACACATAAAGAGTTTCTTATAAAAAGAACTCCTTGGTGACTTTCAGTAGTCTTACAATGTACAACAGGATGTGCTTTATCCCGTATATATTTGTAGAAAGCTAATTCATATTAGGGACAATTTAGACTAATAGATTATGGATGTGTGATGGAATTTGTTGGGGGCATTTTTAAGGCTTGCCCTATCCTTAGGTATGCCTGCTGAGATTTTGATAATTAACTTTATTCTGATACAGAAGACTTGTTGACAAATTATGCATAATAACCAATCATTGTTAAAAACTAACTATTGTATTAGTTATCTGCTTATGGGAAACATGGTGAATATTCCTCTACAATGCCCCCTGCACATAAGTGATCCTCTGACAGATTTTACCTGAGCCCTAACACTCCCTATCTAATATAACAAAACTCAGGAGAGAGAAGTGAGAGATACCTGCCCTTTCTCCTTTTCTCTGAAAAGGTTGTGACATATGATTTTCTTTTGCGGCTTAGAGGATATACCAGATGTACCCCCTAAACAGTTGGGAACATGACAGTGGGTTGATTCTGTAGTACGTGATGTAATGTTCTCCATCTTAAGTGAAACCAATTTTAAGCACCAGATCCTCAAAGGAGAATTCAACACCCTTGTTGGCAGTACAGAAGTGGCACTTTAGTGAGCAGGTCAATTTTTCGATGACTACAAGATTTGTTGTGTGTTTAAGTTTGGGGCCCCTCATTTCCATCAGAACAAACCATAGATTTCACATGATCTGCTATCTCAATACCCCTTTTATCACATTGAGAGCCACCTTCAAATGTATATGTACATTCTAGCAGAAGCTCGACATATGTATGCAATGTGCTATGCCTCTTGGTTCGTACCAGCACACGTCAGATTTAATTGGGTTAACCTAAGGTAGTTGGGTGTGCGCAGAATACCAATCCATTACAACATTTAAAAAAGCCTTAGTGTTGGATGCATTTGTTGGGTAGAGGTGGTGGTCTTTGGCAAATCTACTAACCACTCTTCCTTAAATTTGGCGCTTACCATCAGGTCCAGGATCTTCTCCACCTGTCTATACGTTCTCCTTTTAGAGCAGTATTATGAAAAGTTTGAACTTTGCCTTTGCCAAAATTCTTTTCTCATAGTTCCCAGACTTATTGTTGCCAAACGTTTAACTGAATTGTTAACCATATAATGTTTTTGTTTTTCAAGTGTAGTCGTTTTTGCAGTCCCAAAATGCTGTAGTGCAGAGAAGTATCTAGTATTTTTTATGCTTTTTAGGACAGCTTTGATACCAGTCCAAGTATAGTCAAATGATGTCTTGAGGTTAGCCACCATGACAATATAATTAGTCCTAGTTGTGAATATTAAGTATCTCAAAGTATATCCCAGCTAACTTAGACTGTACCATTGAGAGCAGGGTATTTCTCCGCTGTTTTTCAGTTTTCTGTTGTTGATACTGCATCTTAAATCAGTATCCTAATCAAACTTTTGCCATGATGTCTGAACCCCTGTTCATGTGAAAGGGGTGTTTTTACTATAAGCGATGAGAACCTCACCTGTCTATGTTTTGCCTGGTGGCTGAAATGGATAACATATATATATATATATATATTAAAATGTAACTTGATACTTTGCTATGAGTTGGGGTTCATGAAATTATACTATATATGGAATCTCCTGCTTGAGAGTGTACCATGTATTATTATTTTTTGTTGAAGCCGTTAAGACCTTTGACATTCATGGATAACACCTTAAACATTGTCCAGTGAATTCATCATGCATGGTGCTATTTGTTGTCTTCCCAGTAACTGGCATCCCTACAAAAAAGTTCAATAACTGTATGTTCATTATTGCCGTTCACCCCTTCTGTTTGTCCCAACCACTATCAAATCTAGAACCACTGTAGCTTATTCATTCTCTGCTTCTGTGAGTAACCAAACAATAATACCCCAAACCTGTGCTTTCCTCTTGTCTACCATCAGCAGCTTATTCACACTAACATCATACTATGTATCAGCTTTCAGCTGCCAAATCAGTGTAAGAATATGGCTTTCAATCTTATGACAATGAAAACACATGGCAGACTTTTAATATGCCATGTGAGCTCAAACCTAGAATTGTGTCCGTTCTCAGGACCAACACCTTTATAACGTGCCAACACATAATATATTTTTACCATTGGAGTCATTAGAACTGACAGTGGGACTCAACAATGTTACGACCTGTAAAGACCTTGAAATATGCAATCAAGATAAAAGGACACTGTCAACCAACAAACATTCCACAGCAAGAACACCTGAAACAGCATATGCAAATTGTATTATAACTGAGGAGGTACGAAGGTCAAGGTAGGCCATGATTAATTTTATGCCATGGAATATCTCGGGGCTCAAAAGTATATTAGATAACCGTGACTGTATTAGATATATTAAATTCTAAATATTTTTTCTGTCTACAAGAAACTTGGGCTCTTGATGCTTATCATATTGATGGTTACATTTCCTTTTTTACCAACAACTAGGTCCATATTGGGACGTGTCAAGTGCAGGTTGTTGAATTTCGATTGTGTTATTGCCTTACAAGTTAGTGCAGATCTGCTTGGATTCACCAAACTTTCAATTGTTAAGTTGAAAAGGAAGATGTTGCCACAAAAGTGTAATGGCAAATGTTATAATAATGCGTTTAGTAAACAAGACTTGGTACCCATACGCTATTAAAAAATTGTTAAGAGGCCTAGTTTGAGATTAACATGGGTAACTCATCCATTTTATGGTCAGAAGATTTTATCGTCCATCTTTTTCAGTCATCTGCTGGTTCAGCCTGTGGGATACAAGCCCCAAATCTTGAAGATATCAAACATTTGAGGCATGCTCCATAAGATGACACACTGAATGGCATTTTAACAAAATAGAACTTGTTCTTCGGTTTCGATTTTTGTTCAAGTTCTTCCATTATAGCACCAACTTATTGATTTCAAATCCCTGTCTAGTGATATCTGACATCTGGTACAGTTTTTATGGTAGTGGAAAAAAGGTTTAATTACTACAAACAATTAAATCTGTTTACCTAATCAGGGAAATGTTTTATTGCCCCAATAAGGACTTTTTCCATGGAGTTAATAAGAATAAAGGTGTGTTACACAAATGGGAACGGGTTAATCCCAGCTTGTTGCTGGCATATTTATTAAGTGAGAGAATGGATGGCTTATTATGCTGTCTAGATGACTGCTGCGTCTCCTTTAATAATGCAATCTTTCATTATGCTGTATGTGATTAACATTTCTTTTTGTCAGTTCCAATAAAAAGCAAAGGGATATAATTAAAATTGCGGTTTGATAGTTCCTGTTCACATGTGCATAAACATTTGATGGTCGCCCTAAAATGCAAGCCTTATAATCTTGAAGATTTAAGTGTTTGCAGATTGGATTATAAGACTGCTGTCAAGGATAGGAAAGCCAACATTAGAGAATAAGACTGAGATAATTTGTGGATAGTAAGGGCTAACAAAGATAATTGTGCATTATGAAAGATAATTAACCACAATTTCTGTAAGGACACAGGTGCCTAAACCCTGTCCACATCTATACCAACAGAGATTGGTGTCTCATTTGGGGACATTACCCCTAGTGCTAAATTGTTATTCTTATTTGAATTTGGAGTTGAAGGAATTCCAAGGGTAACAAATAAGAGCCCGTGTTGTAAGGCACCTGGCGCAGGCAGAGTTCCAATGGATGTTTAGAAGCAAAACGTTGATCTGTGGGCACAAGCAGTTGTAAACAATACTAAGACTAGCTCCCTTTCGTCATTGGCCAATACACTAATAGTGCCTATCTTTCAAAAGAGCCATAGAGATGTCCCCAATTTTTACTGTCCCATCTCTCTATTGATTTCAACAGTTTAAATAATAAGGATATTTTTGATGGACAGACTTGAAATGTAGGCAGAGGAAAATGTCATCTTTTTTTTTTAAAGTTAGGCTTTCATTGAAACATATTACACTAATCAAACGCAAATTTAACAGAATATAGCAGGTATCCCTTATTACAGTCCGCTAATATACAGTGCTGTCGTGCCTTTGACTGGTCTAGGTCTACTCATCTGCCGCGGCCGATCCCTCCTGAAGGCCATGTACAGACAAAGGGAGCATATATATCCATAGGTCTTGAGGGAGCTGGCTTCAAGGTCCAGTAGATCTCCAACTGTACTTGACAATAGCACATGTCTCTGGGTCAACATTGAGACACTGGAAACAACCCTCTTCCCCAATGTATCACCATTGTCCCCTAAGCAAGCAGCAGCAACGTTGTCACAAGCCTACTGTTGGAAATTGGATTTCTGGTTGGCAGATGTATGCACCCTTTTTAAGTGGGATCCACATTTCTAGTCGGGGTAAGTCACAAACACACCCTAGGTTAGCCTGTGCTCACACTGTGGTACCTTGGCACAGAGCAGTCATGCTAAATGTAAGAGACAATGTGTTAAGTATTTGTGGAACACATTAAACAGTAAAACAGTGAAAACACCAGAAAAAAATCGATGCCAGGTTAGAAAAAGAGTTTAATTGAATAAATAAAACAAGAACAAATTGACAAAAATTCAGTAAGCAGAAGTAGGGATATGAATTTCTAAAGGGAAAAAAAACAAAATAACACTTAGAAACAATAAGCACTCAAAATGGGATATCTGGTCACGCTGGACCGAGGCAAAGTCAAACGTTCAGGCCGACCGCGATGGAGCTCGGGCCAGATTCAGGGGCCCACTTGGGCCCACTGAAAAAATGTATCTTGATCTGGGATGTGAGGTGAAGCTGAAGCGATGCGTCGGTGTTGAGCCACGAAGTGGATGAAATGCATTAGTCTTCTCCATGCAACAGCAGAGACATGATGGGTCCAAGTGCGATTAGTTGGTTCTGAGTATGATGCGTAGCTGCTGCTCCAGCAGTAGGTGATCCACTGACTCTGAAGGTGAGGTGCCGGTTCTGAGGGCGATGACCTGGGTCCGCTTCATACAACAAAGAGGATGCGCTGATTCCAATTCAAGCAACGGTGAAGATGCACTGGTTCCAATGGGGAAGGGAGGGTTATGGATGGAGCAGCACTTTATACCCACTTCCAAGGGCCCTGGACTAGGTTGTCACCACTTGGCAGGGAAAGACTCACAGTTGACAGAGTCCAGGCGCTGTAGCAGGGTGAGTTAGTCTTTTGTGTCCCTGAGACTTCAGAAAACAGACCAGTCAACTGGCCCTAGAAGTCGCTCTGGGTTCTGGGGTGTAGAGATATCGGTCCAGTCCTTCTCATCCTCAGGCATGAGGGCAATAGGCTGCAGGTCAGCTCAGCAAAGCAGGAGTCCAACTCCGCAGAACACCAGTCCTTGTAGCCACACATCAGTCCTTCTTCCTGGCAGGTATCCACAGGTCCAGAAGTACATTGAGTTGGTGTTGTCTGAAGTACAGTTCAGGTGCCTTTGAAGCGGGGGAGACTTCAAAGAGCAGCCTTCGAGGTGTCAGAGACCCTGTCCATTCTGGCCTGGCTCCAGACTCACTACAGGGAGGTATGCAGCCCTTTGTGTGGAGATAGGCCCGGCCCAGTCAGGTGTAAGTGTCAGCACCTCCCTCCCAACCTGCCCAGGATAGCCCACCAGGATGTGAATGGCCTGTCAGTCACACCTAAGCTCTATATGTGTGTGGCTGTCTAGAGGGAATGCACAAGCACAGCTGTAACTCCACCCCAGACGTGTATTGGAGATGGGCAGTAGGCACCAAATTACTAAAGTAAGAAAATGCCAACTTTCTAAATGTGGCGTTTTTCAGCACTGCAATTTAAATTCCGACTTCACCATAAATTGTGATTTTAAATTGCCCAGACAACAAACTTGACAAACTGATCTTTTCCAGATTTTGAATTACACTTATAAGATGTAATAAAGTAATTCCAATGTTATGCTGTGCGAGAGGAAGGCCTTGGACTGGGCAATGCCAGGCCTGAGGCATGGTTATGGAGGTACTTGAATGGGTGGCACAATCAGTGCTGCAGGCCCACTAGTAGCATTTAATTTACAGTCCCTGGGCACATGTAGTGCACTTTACCAGGGACTTAAGAGTAAATTAAATATGCCAATTGAGTATGAGCCGATGTTACCATATTTTAGAGAAGAGAGCACACAAACCTTAGCACTGGTTAACAGTGGTAATGTTCACTGAGTCCTAAAGCCATCAAAAACAAAATGTGAAAATGAAGGGAGGTAGGCAAAAAGTTGGGAGGAAGACCACCCAGCGTAAGGCTGTCAGGTCTAACACCTGTGAACAGCAAGCGGGACAGTTTTGACATATCCTAGAATGTGTACAATTTGTGTTTTGGTAGCATGCATAACACAGATGTCTACTATGTAAGAATATACATCTGTCCAAAATATAGCCACTCCTGAGGAATGCCATGCCAGATGTAGGAAGTTGACTCCCTCTGTGCTGCACCTGGCACTTTAGGTCTTGTTCCAAAGACTAATCTTGTGAACCTGAAAGACTAATCTTGTGTACCTGAAGAGTTCAGTAAATTTGTTGTATGAATTTGAGATGAATGAGACTCAATCTGTATTTATGAGACAGGGCACTTGTTTGGCTGCACCAGAATTTTCACTGATCGTCCAGTTTATCGTCACCCAAGGTAGCCTGCTAAAGTAGTTGTGTCCTAGACACAAAGGCAGGTACTCCTATCTTGCATGACCGAGTACAACCGTGTGATCAGCCGCTTAGGGGAAGGCAAAGCTAATGCGCTATCCAGCGGTGCAAGGCTGGGGGACTTCTGAGGGTAGTCTGTATATGTCTCCCTGGGAGATCTCCATAAGAAATAATGAAGAAGTGTTTCTAGGGGTGTGCACATCATGCTGCTCGCAACAGCCTGCAGTGCAATGACTGTTCTGTCAGGGTAGAGTTTGCCGAGTTTCGTGAGCCCCTTATGGTGAAGTCAATAGCAAACCCGTCTGTCCATTGTGATGCATAGGGATGGGTTGTGCGCCACTTCTAGGCCTCTTGAGTACAGGCAGGACAGTTTGGGCCTCCTCCAAAGCCAGTTCCACACCCATATTGAACATTTAACAGTGTCTCAGCTTATTACATATGGAAGTGGGCCGTGAGGCCATCCAGTCCGGTGCCTTATCTCTGGGCTTACTGCAGATTACCCGAACAATGTCCACATCGTCAAAAGGGACATCTAAATAGTGCATGCTTGCCACATCCAACCACAGCAGTTGTACAAAATTGAAGCATGCAGCAGCATCGGCAGGGCTCGTCATAGCAGTGGATCGGTACAAGGTGGAGTAGTAAACCAGCATAGTTTGCATGATTTCAGCTGTGCCTCGGTGGACTGCTCAGTCATCTGTCTCCAACTCTGCACTATAAGCACTGCTCTACTTGTGTTCGAGTAGGAAAGCTAGGGTCATGTGTGATCTGTCTCCTTCTACATATTGTCAGGTTTGGGCTTCTTTATGCATGAAGTGGTGTCTCATTGTATTCAGAGACTGTCTCCTTGAGCTGAGCCTGGACCTCACTTTCACTTTTGAAAGTATACAAAGTCTCAAGGTTGTGAACATGGTCCTTCAGAAGAGCCAGGTGAGCCCGAAGGTACCACAAAGCTCCATATTGTATAGAAATGCACATGCCTTGTATATAGGCCTTCAAGGCCTCTCACAGCATGCCAGGTAAAGACATTGTGTGTTCACTAAGGGTGGAAAACTGTAAAATATTCCTGTAGATGTCCAACCTACAGACCATGTCGTCCAGGGCATTAGGAGTCTGTTGCTAGAAGAATAGGTTAGTCCCATCCCCAGCAGTCCGTATTGTGAGGAGAACCGGAGAGTGATCCGACAGGGTACTGGGAAAAAGTTCAACTTGCCATGTCCATGTGGCTGCATCTCTGGTGAGTAGGCAATAGTCCAGGTTCCCTCCCTGTCAAGGGAATGCCTATCATGCCATATGTCCAGTAGATTGTATTCTTCCGTAATGGTTTGAGGCTGCTTTGCTGCTCGTTGGTGAACTCTCCTGGCATAGTGGAACTTATCCACAGCCGGGTCTAGGACAACGTGCAAGTCGCCCCTCCATGTAACAGATGATGGCCCAAAGTCTACCATATATTGAGGAACGTGTCAGGGCTGTCCGAGTTGGTACCATATATACGCACAGTGGTAACCTTCTTGCCTCCCAGGATCCCATTTAAGATAACAAATCTGCCTTCTTTATCGCAAATGGAGAGGAGAGTGTACCATTGCAGCCCCTTCCGGAGCACCACTCCCACTCCCCTTCCATAGGTGGATTGAGTGGCCCTGTGCACCTCCCTGATCCAACCAGCCTTTAGTATTTAAAAAAATAATTGGGTGCCCAGTTAGATGTGATTCCTGAAGCAACCTTATGTCTACCCTGTGGCGCCTGAGGAACCAAATACCTGCCCCAGTTTGTGTGGGTCGTTCATGCCCCAGACATTCCAAGACATTAACTTGATTTCAGACAGTGCGGGGTCCTAGTCATTGTTCCAAAGGGGTATTATCTGCAAACTGATTAGTAACCTACGGTAATGTTGCTGCTGCATAGATAAGAGTGACTTTGATGTAGGCAAATTCGTGAGCATATCAAAAACACAGGGAGACATGCCTGTGTAACAAATGAGAAATCAAATAACCCCCCCCCCCTCACTTCATCAACCCCAGTTTGTTGGAGAACAAACCCACCCTGCCACAAAACATCAAATCAATGATAAAGGTATGCATAAACTGGGAATTAATACTGCGAAGCTCGGTGAGCCTGCATCTTATCGTGCCTAGTGACAGGAACATATGGCCAGGATATTAGGGGGAATCTAGAACAAAGGGATCCGAGCAGGTAGTCCGAAGGTAACAGTCATGAATAGTGATATTTATCACCATTTGCTAGTTTCCGACATGCAGAGAAATTAATGCAGGATTCTCCAAGTGTCACATGATCAGTGATTAAAACGCCAGCCCAGTTATAGAAAGACTGCCAGGCCTTCAGCAAGATTAGAGGAGGTCCAGTGAAATGGGAAGAGAAGCACAGGCAGCCTGGCACTGGGGCAAAATATCCTCGTGCATCTGGGGCTGAATGCTGTATATCTAGCCTATCTCACAGTCATTGTCACTAAGTGAATTTCCATGGAACTCTGCGCTAACAACTCTACTACCTATACCTGTATCTGCGGCAAAACTTGAGCACTGCTTTTGGATTGGTGAATATGTGTTTTGCCTTGTGCAATGACTCTTAATTTGGCTGGATAGAGAAGTGCTTACTGCAAATTGGCCTTCAGCAATAAGCACTGGCGAGGAGGAAGTATTTCTGGGCTGCCTGCACCACTGAGGTGAAATCTGGATAGATCAGCGATTTATTTTCCTAATATTGTAAATCTCTGTTCTCTCTTGCAAGCTTCAGGATGTTGTCTCTTTCTTGATAATGTGAGAGGCAGTGATCGAGTGTGGCAGGGTCCCCGGATGGGGGTACAGGCCAGAGACAGATATGCTTGTTAGACAGATAACATGCTTGTGAGGTGCTCACTGAAAAGCAATTGAAGCAGAGGTTCCACAAATGTATCCTTTTTACCTATGGGGATGGACTTCGGTATTCCAAGGAGATGGATGCTATTTCTTCTGGAGCGATCCTTCTGTTCTTTGTTTTTAAACTTGATAACTTCCAGATACTTTTTCATGCATAATAGCTGTTTATTGGAGGTGGCCATACTGTTCTCCGGATCAGAGACACTCTGCTCTAGCTGGTCCACACAGATATCAAGTTTGTCCTACTTCCCACACATCTGAACTAATCTGGTTGTTAGAGTAGCAAGTTTAAAGTCTATTGTGCTCAGGATTTTGTGCATGTCAGGCAGTATGTGTTTGATGTCAGTGTCGTCGCTAGTCCCATCGGAGTTCTGATGCTGGGGTTGGGTGCCATCAGCCCCACCATCGGCTGCCCATGTCATCTTCCTGGTGGCAAAGGATAAATGGACCGGTGTTGGGGTGCCAGGATGCCGGATTGGGTAAGTCTCCTCATTCAGCCCAAGTACGGGGTATGGGCAAACTCAGAGCTTCGCCTGTAGATGGAGGGGCACAGTCAAAGCTTCTCAGGGGATGGATCGGTTCTCTCCAGGCCAATAACAGTGCAGTCTGCAGCCCGGATCCACCAACAGTGATGCACTGAAGCCCCTCACCCCCACTGCTCTCGTTCTGCAGGGATGCAAGGATGGTCAACACCCCCACAGGCTCTGTCCCACAGGGGACTGAGCCCTTGACTGGGTCAGTTGTGCAACATTATCAACATATATGCAGGCCATAGTTTGTAGGCTCTTGTCCGGGTGCAGTCCACAGAAAGGTCTGAGGCCGCTGCCCCTCTTCCTTGCACTGGTAGGTCGATTTGGGTGCCATTAGACCAGCAGCAGCCTAGGCCCTCAACCTCCCACATTTCAGATGGGTGGTCCAGTCCTGGTGGCAGAGGCATGTCTGGGGGTCCGCACCCTGCTGATGCAGCTTGGGCAAGCTGTCCCAAAGATCAAAGGGGGAGCTTGTGCCGTGTCAGCACAGCATCCAGCAGGGTTGGACCCTCGGCGGGCCTTGAGGGTGAGACCGTCACATAGGCAGCAATTTCCAGTGTGGTCCTGTTGGAAATGGCCCTTTTTGCAGGGTTATCCCCAAACTTTTTGCCTTCTTCCTCCTATTTTTTGAGGTCTGTTTTTGCTGGTTTATTGTCTCACTTTACCTGCTAATCAGTGCTAAAGTGCAAGTGCTCCCTATAGAAATTGTACTGTTGATTGGTTTATCCATGATTGGCATATTTGATTAACTAGTAAAGTGCACTAGAGGTGCCCAGGGCCTGTAAATCAAATGCTACTAGTGGGCCTGCAGAACTGGTTGTGCCACCCACTTTAGTAGCTCTGTAAACATGACTCAGACCTGCCATTGCAATGTCTGTGTGTGCAGTTTTAAACTGCCAATTCGACTTTGCAAGTGTACTCACTTGCCAGGCCTCGACCTTCCCTTTTACTACATGCAAGGCACCCCTAAGTTAGGCCCTAGGTAGCCCCAGGGGCTGGGTGCAGTGTATGTTTAAGGTAGGACATATACTAGTGTGTTTTTTATGTGTTCTAACAGTGAAATACTGCCAAATTCGGTTTTCACTGTGCAAGGCCTATCTCTCTCATAGGTTAACATGGGGGTTGCCTTTAAAGTGCAGATTCCCTTTGAGAGTAGATAAAAATGTGGAGTTTAGGGTCTTTGAACTCACAATTTAAAAATACATCTTTTAGTGAAGTTGGTTTTTAAATTGTCTGTTTGAAAATACCACTTTTAGAAAGTAA
Organism: Pleurodeles waltl; assembly: GCF_031143425.1. Taxonomy (NCBI): domain Eukaryota; kingdom Metazoa; phylum Chordata; class Amphibia; order Caudata; family Salamandridae; genus Pleurodeles; species Pleurodeles waltl. The sequence goes on along the minus strand of NC_090447.1, from coordinate 1,169,659,694 downwards.
GCATTTTCTTGCTTATACCATTCTGTGACTCTGCCTGTTTGTGGATTGTCTGTATGGGTCAGTTGGGCTGTTCACACCTCTCCTCTAGACAGTGAAACAAAGGGGGCTGGGGTAAAGACTGCATCTCTTGATTAGCCATCTGTGCTGGAGGGGAGGAGTGGTCACTCACACCTGAAAGGACTGTGCCTGCCCTTACACAATGCCGCCTCAGATCCACTATTAGTGTCTGGGGCCTGGCCTGGACAAGGAAGGATCTTGCAAACACTTGAGACTTTGCTTCGAAGTTTGCCAACTTCAAAGGCAGAACTGGGTATTAGAAGAAGACCCAAAACCCTAGACTTTTAGAATCTTTCTGGAATCAAGAGGATCCTCCGCCCAGGAGAAGAGCTGAAGGAGGAGTACTGTCCCTTTGCTGTGTTGCTTTGCTGGACTGGTCGGCAGTTTCTTCTTCTGCCTGAAAAGAGTGCAAAGGGTGAATATTGCTGTGTGTCCTGCTTGAGAAAATTCTCCAAGGGCTTGGAGTAGAGCTTGCCTCCTGTTGGAAGTATCAGGGACACCAAAGACTTCAGTTTCCTCGACCTGCAGCACTGGGAACTGTGTGTTTTGTGCTGTTCAAGAGGAGAAACCACTGCAACGCCGCCAACGACGCGGCTGGGCTGCACTGTGACCTGCCGACGCCACCCAGTTGCATTGCCCCGCTTCGCACTGCGACCCTGGTATCCCCGACGCCATCATCGGGCGATTACAGCGAGCCACTGCTCGCACCGTGACCTGTGGGCCCCGCACTCCATCATCGCCTGCTCACACCGCAGCCTGGGCATCCCCGATGACGCCGCTCCTGCTGACACTGGCGCCGCTGCCTGCACCTTGGCCTGTGGACACTGCTCGTGAGGTACACGAAGCACCGTCCCATCCTGCACCGCAGCCCCGGTCCACCGACTCTAGCACCATCGACTCCTGTGTCGTCACGAAGCATCCTGCCTGCACACCGGCCTGTGGACACTGCTCGTGAGGGTCACGGCGCACCGTCCCATCCCGCACCGCTGGCTTGGGCCTACCGACGACAGCGCTTCAGCAACGCCGCCGCCTCCACCGCTGCCTGCACCGTGAACTGTGGATACCACACGTTGCACCGCCCCGCTTTACACCGCAGCCCTGGTCTCACCGACGCCGCTGGACGCTGTCACCCAGCTCCTGCCTGCACCGTGACCTGTGGACAATGCGCGTCCCATCGTCCCACTTCGCACCGCAGCCCTGACACCATCCACGCCAGCGCACCTGACTTCATCAGCCTGGAGTTCGATCTGCAGCGCGTTTGACCACAAGGGCCGACTACTCCTGCACCGACTCCGGGACCGACACTGCAGCGTCAGTGACGCCGCTCTTCGGAGCTCACCGCGAGGATCACGATGCCCTGCAAATCCAAGGTACTTTTTGCGGGTTTTCCCGACACTGTAGCTGGCCCGCAACGCCGCGGCCGGCCCGAACTGTTGCTTTTGTTGATCACGACGCCGTCATAGCCCCAGGTGGAGCTTTCGACTTCAAGGAACTGTAGTTTTGAGTAAATCTTGGAGAATTCATATTTTTCTTACTGTATGTTGGATTTTTATCGTATTTCGTCTTGTTTTATACAGATAAATATTGGCTATTTTTCTAAAACTGGTGTGGTGTCCTTTTGTAGTGTTTTCACTTATTACTGTGTGTTATGTGCAAATGCTTTACACATTGCTTCTGAGATAAGCCTGACTGCTCGTGCCAAGCTACCAAGGGGGTGAGCAGGGGTTATCTGAGCGGGTATCGCCCTTATCCTAACTAGAGAAGGGGCCCCTACTTGGACAGGGTGCAAACCGACTGCCATCTAGAGACCCCATTTCTAACAGGTCCTCAGTGAGTAGTTTGACCGAGATCTCCTCACTTACTAGTGCTGTCTGTACTCACTGCGGCCTGATTTCCTGGTACACAGCAGAATCAGTACAGTGTTCTTGGAGACAGACTGCCCAATCCTCTGCAGGTTTGAGGATAAATGACAGATTTATCCCTCCGGCCAGCATAACCTCACTACATGGTGACTGTCTTTCAGACTAGCTCTCATCCTTTCGAACATACAGTAGAGCTTTCTGCGAGGTTTGGGTTCAGTAAAACAGTATCTCAATTACTATCTGCTGGTAAATAAACGCATGGTAGCAAGGAAGGGTTACTGCACATGGCACTTATAGATTTAAGTTCCGCATTAAATTGTGTTTGCCATTTCAAACATTGGGCAATCATGACTTCTAAGGGTGTTGGTGTAGAGATAATCACTTTTTAAGAGCTCTTTATTCAAATAGTGAAGAAAATGTTTGATGTGGGCCCAATGGAGAGTGTCAGACTCCCTCAAAATTGGTAGAGGAGTATGACAGGGGTACATACTAGCACCACTTTTATTTATACTCTACATAAATGTTCTAAGTAAGTGTGTGCTGGCAACTAGTTGTAATTTCCCACACGTCTGATTCTGGTGTTACTATACATAGACGATGCAGTGGTTATGGCCAAATTGGCCAATGGGCATAAGAAAATCCTGGATGCATTTGTCACTTTTATGCACTAACTAGATTTGAAAACTAACATAACTAAGACATTTGTGATGGTACATGGCTACAAGACCACAAAAACCAGTGAGTATAAAACTAGTAACTTTCAGACTGGTAAGGTTCCCACTTTTACGTATTTGGGTGTACTGCTGCATCATGCATGGAATTGGAAACATCTCAAGCATTAAGATAATGCGGTTTAGAACTCAACTTAGTTGTCTTTTTGTAGATCTACATCTAATTTAGGGACACAACCAATAGAACAGATGGTCATCTACATAAGTAAATGCATAGCGGTAGCTACATAAACTGCTTGAATATGGTGATATTCAAATGTTTCTGACATACAAAGAGTAGAGAATGGTTTTGTAAAAAGATTAGTATGCATGCCTTCCAGTAGCGCTACCTTTGTATGCCATGAAGAATTAGGATAGGGGTTTTGGAGATTTTTATACGGCTTTGACCACTATTTTTGAGAATTGGGCAGAACCAGAAACTGTGTTTAATCTCACAACGATCTGAGATTGTTTGAGACTGGATCATGCTGTAAAAATACTTTTGATAAAGCATGGAATGTCTATATGTAATAGGATTGGTAAACCAGAATTATTTACAGCCCCCAAAAAGATTGCCAGTAAAGATAAAGAGATTGCAAAGCCTCTATTTCATAAGTTGTGTAAAGAGAGCTTACAATGAGCGAGACCACCTGTTAGTAGTTATCTACCTTTGTCAACCTTAGACTACATGGAACCGTGCATACATTTTAATGTAATTTCCCAACATAGATATCTCAGAACATGCTTCCGATTTGGGTTATTACATTCTTTGGAAGTAATCTGTAATCTTGGGCAGTGGTTAGATGCATGTGTGTGCTGCCCTTGTGACCACCTTTCTCCCAAATATTATTGCATTTTATAATATTTTGTAAACTTTAAGAAGTTCCAAGGATACATTATATGGTTCCCCAACGTAAAAATATGAATTCTAAATAATTTAGGCCAGCTTCAGTTATTCTCCTTCCAGTATGTTTCGTACTTGTATCATAAATTTTTTGCAGAGTGCTATTTATATTCGAAAAACATTAAAATAATAACCTCCTGGTGTTGGTGTTTCTTCACCTTTCACGGACCACCGATCGCGTGCTGCTCCTCCGTACAGGCGCGTCAGCACATATTGCGTCGGGGCGGGGGGCAGTTGTTTTACGGTTTTACCAGTGTATGTAATCTTTACATTGACAGTTTAAGCAAACAAAGATTCAGTTGATTTATTGGTTGAATCAGGTTGTCATTTAGCAAGTAGGTTATCTTGAAACGAGAGTCATTTACCAGGTTTGCCATCATCACATTCCCAGGTAGTTTTCCAGAACCATTTAATTCTTATGGTGCTAAATGGGGTTGGTCCTCTTTTAGGGTTCCTTCACATGTGGCATCTATCTAATTCCAGCATTTCCATGTTCTCCTTGGTTATCTTTAAAGTGTATAGGTTAGTATTAGGATGCTGAACGATTTAGCGCTTCTCTGCTACTACTTTCTTAGAACCTGTAAATGCATTAGTCTCAGTGATTGTACAGAAATGTAGTCTACCAATTGAAAGGGACACAGGTGGGGGTAGAGAGTCCTGCTTCCAATCAGTTTGATGCAATCATAAATAGGAGTACATCTGAGTTCTGGATCCATTTGCCTTACCCCTTCCTGTAATATGCTTACTTTTTCTTGGACTCAGGAAGGCATTCTGAATTGTGTTTTACATTTTTTATTGCCACCTCAGGGTCTCGGTGTTCGAATGCGCGATCTTTGAGAACGTATTCTGTTAGGTATGGCATGCCCTTGGCTTTAGTTGCACTTATGTCTTTCCCTTGACAAAACACCTTTATACAGCTGTTGTCCTGAACAATAGACATATCTTTGTTGCTTCTCTTGTGATCTTGAATAATCTGTATCTCGCCATGGCTTGTTGCATGTATTTTAAGATCTCCTTTAGCACTTTAACAACCATCCCCCAATAACCTGTGAGAGGGCCGAGTCACCCATGGGGCCACAGGCCCCCTTAGAGGGCAGAAACAGTGCCTCAGGTGGAGCCTTTCTGAGATAGAGGGGCAGATTGTCCATCGTTTTGAAGTAGTGCTGGAACAAGTGGCTTTTTATTTTCTTGAATTCCATAAACTAAAGAAGCATTGAGGGTGATCCCAAGGAATGGAGGCCTGAGGGAGCAGGGTGTGCCTAGACTGTATTGAGGATTGTATGCATGTTTCTTTTTCTGGCATTTATTAATATCCAGGATATGTCAGTGTATGGATCCTGGTATAGCAGGTTCCTTAAGACATTGAGAGTTTGGCTTCATAGTAACCTCGGATTTTCTTTTTTTTTAGCATATGACAATCTTGTGGATGACACTGTATGTTTTAAGGAGGAATCCAGGCTAGAGCAAGATTGGATTTGGTAGCAGTATGGTTGTGCCTGAGGATGCAAGTTGTGACTGTGAGTTATCGAACGGTGGTGTTGACAAAATATAGTAGGTTTAATTCACTTATGTCAATGAGATCAATTGTGGTGGCATTTGAACACAGCAGTTTAATATATCCTTGGCATAAATCAAACTGTTCAGAACAGTAAAACCTACATGCTGTAAGCAGTGATGCACTTAAACCTTGTTGCATCTATTGCTGAAACATCTCTCAGACATTTGTCAGCATGTTCCGAAGCTCATTTCAATGTGTGATAACAATAAGTTATGAATTGAACTGTTTGAACAAATGCTTCTTAACCCCAATAGTATTGCTGAATATTATACTTGTGCTATACAGAAGGAGATTAAACATGCCAATCTGTTTTGACCCACACCAAAGCAGCAATCAAGCCACTTTGCTAGGTCATGCCCCCTTTCCTCGGAAACCTAAGCACTCTCCAATTCATTCAATAGTGTTGGGTCTTCTTGTTATGCAAATTGGATTTCTGGGTACAAATAGCCTTGGCTCCTGTCTGGACGTTTTGCCTCACTTAAGCATTCTCCCTGAGACAACAAAAAATGTAAATGACTGACCACGTGGTTACTATCACTAGAAAGTCCTCTTAATGTAATTTGCTTCCTTAGTTTTGAAAAGCCAGTTTGTTTCTAAAGCATGCAAGTCTGACAGTGGCTTGTTAAAGATGAGCATTGTGTAGGCCCCAGAAAAGTAAGGTTGCCCTGCAGATTCCCTATGACCTCTAAGGTGTAAACACATTTTAGCAAAAGGAGCACCAAACCACATATTTGTACATATTCTAATGAAGTTGGTAGATGTTACTTGAGCGTAAAATGCTGTATATCAAAATGAATGTAGACTGTCTTAGCAAAACAAATATATTTTCAAGAGCCATACTTTATTTATTTTTTTTTTTATTTTTTAATTTTTTTCACAGCTACCCATTGAAGACTTATGTAATTTGACCTCAAGGTCACTCGCGGTTTCGCTCTCCACAGCAGTACCAGAATCTACTGAGGACATTTTAATGAAGGGCTTCACTACATTGGGCATGCAGCATGAACGAATTGAAACTGCCCAGCAAGTAAGTATCTAGAATCCTTTGTCCTTAAAATCTATCTACGTTTGTTATTTTGTTTCCTGTAAAAATGTTTAGCATAGTCCAAATTTTAGATCTGTTTTCCCTAAGCTCTGACCTTTTCATTTCTTTTTTTATATCTAAGAGGTGGATACTAAGTAAATCATTACCTCATCTGTAATGGAACTAGTATCTTGTTTGCAGGCTTGATTTGAAACTTTTAAAAGCTCAAATATATGTGTATTTTTTTACTTATATTTTTCCAGATGAGCATTTTGCAAGACAGTTGGATTTACAGGGATGTGGACATGATGTCCTGTATTAAAACAAACATTAAGTAAACCTTAGGACTTATAAGTCACCTATCGGCAAGGAGGTACAGAAATCTCAAACAATTTTCCATATTATACTGATCAGTCTGTAGAAGGTGTCTTGTAAAATCAGACCATATGTCCTAGAGCCTGACCGTGCATGTAAACCTAGAACTGTAAGTGTCTTCTAATTTGTTGACATATATAAAATTGTCTTTCAGTTTGAACACATAATCATGCCTGGGACAGCTTAGTCTGTCTTCTTTTAGTGACAATTTCTGCATAAAACAGAAAGCATCTCTTGATGTTAATTGTTTTTTTCGAGTATACTGTGCCATCGTATCTCAGACTGCAGCCTTGGGCATACAGAGGTCTTTTTTGGCCAATCTTGCCCCAGTTATAACAAAAGAAAAATTGGGAGCGTTCCCAAGCCAATTGTAAAAAATGTGCCTTTCGTAGGCCATTTCTGACACATTTTCAATTGAGGGCCTACTCTATAAGATGAATTTCCATATGAGTAATGTAAGCTTGATGTATAAAGTGTAGCAATTTTATTTACTGTAATATAAAGAAAGTCAGGATTTGACTCAGCTGCACCTCTGATTTCTCTCAAGGTTTTTCTGCTTCATATGGTGTATCACACTGATCCCTTTGTTTGGGTTTTTGTGAAACTCTAAGGTTACTGGGCCTGCTAGAAGCTGTCACTTGCCACCAATGTCCCATTGCCATAGCACTGGTATACTGCAAAGTTGGATAGGCAAGAGAGTCCCTTTATATACTTGACTCTTGTAGGATGGTGACTGGGAGCAGTTGAGGTTTTCTGCAGGACTTGGTGGTGTTTAGAATCTCAGAATGCAGTATGACCAAGTAGATAATGCTTATGTACTTGGCCATTATTTACTTTATAATACAAAGTTTGTATAGCTCCCTATCTCTGGGTACTGCAATTTGTTTAAAGATCCAGACTCTTGGCATCTCTTCTTGTGGGGATGCTTCAGACTGAATAGATAAAGTTGGTGTAGTTTTCAGAGTGTTTGCATTGAAATCATTTCTGAGTGTAAGGCGTAGTCTTTGACGGGGCGATATAGTTGTTTGAATGGCAGTGACTGACCATGGTGGGTGGGTTCAATGTGCAGCATGTGGAATGAGATAGTGAGTTGATCTGATGTGTCCAGAGGTTACGGAAGGTGACAAATGAAGGATGTCATGAAAGTGAAGGTCCAGTCAAGGATGCTTTTATTGTAGGGTCTCTTGAGTTGATTGAGGATCGCAGTTTTAAAAAGAACCAGTGTTTTTGTTTTTTCCCCTGCAGAAATAGTGATTCTCTAGTAAAAATTCGAATGAGGCCAGCAGTGGCATTTTGTTGCCAGACTGAAACACTTTAGAATGGGAAAATTCAATTTACAAGGCGTTCATGTTCCCTCATTTGGGTTTCCCTGTGCATATATATGTATGAAGCAATTGGATAGCAAACAAATGCACAGTACTTAGAAGGGATGAATTTGAGGCTAGTGGGGTGGGGAACTATTTTTTTTTTAAATTTAAATTGCCCTGTACTCGAGTAATTGGTGAACTGTTCATACTATGAAAAGTGGCATTTCATTGTTGCTGTGCCATCGGAGGTTAGTGAGGAAACTGTTTACTTTGGCACATTTATCTGTTTTTTTCCCAAGGTTTATTTTTAAAATGTTAAAAATGTTTACAGACCAAAACTGGGCTAGCATCTTAAGCAATTAAGTAAAGCTTTAACTTAAAAGCCATATTTAAATAAAAGGATATTTATTTCTTACAGAGTATTGAAAGGATACCCTATTTGTTGCACATTCCGCTTCCATTTAGGACCCTTGCTTTTCAGTGTTATGAGGCGTAGAGAATAGCCGATATTGAACAAGTTTGTTACAAATGTATTTTGGTTTCATAGTTATGGGTACAAATTCTTTGGAAGGGTTCTCCATTTCATTAAAGAATGTTAATTCTCTTATTCGCCCTTGTTGGGCTAAAACTGTAATCTTTTCCCAACATGTTGTAATTCTTTTAGCAGCCATAGAGGCTATGTATACATAGGTGGGTCCGGGGCTCACTGTGCCACTGGAATCAAGCTAGCCCGGCTGATGAAGGGTGATACTCTGAAACCGGTCCCAGGATGCTTGTTTCCGGTCCAGGGAGGACCTTTACTGGCAGTTCGGGATTGACTGTTCCCATGGTCAAGACTGATTTGCATATGGCTGGGTCCAAACTGGGGTGGTATGGTGAGCAAAATAATTGATATATTAAACCCAGGTCAGTGACTGGGGTGAATGTTTGATTGGTTCCGCATTCCGTCCATCATTTGTGTTTGTTTGCTTTTGTTGCCTACATTTCTGGATCTTCAAACATTGTCAAACACACCTTTCAGCCAGCACCGAAGCAGTAATGGACACAGATTAGCTGTGCCCATGATTTCCTTCCAAAATGTACTTATACCATGACTTACCCACTTTGAAAGAATGAACCCACCATCTGTATCGATACACCAGGGATAAGCATCAAATTACTATGGGTTAAAAAAAAATTATGTGTGCAAATATAAAAAGATTTGTACTTGTTTGAGTGTGTGCTTGCCAGTTTTAGATACTACTGAGCAAGCTTCCTATGAACATCAATGTAGGTTTCTCATTTTTCTTTACCCTTGACTGACACACCCACCAATCCCAAAGTGGTTATTAGTACATATACTAACACAGTATTGTTGAATCCATCACTGACACTACATGGTGTGGAAGGTCTGCCATTGAGGGTTGTTTCTATGCCCATGCCACTAGTAATATAACTACCACTGGAACTCCTTCCTTCAAATTATTGAAGTGTCATGATTTTTCCATTAGGATATATATTTTTCATGATGTGCAACTCACAGCTCAGTCACGCTTGATTTAAATTCAATAATTGAATTTACAAAATAGACCCTAGCCCTGATACACAATAATAATAACTAAGATATGGTAAGCCGGATGACATACCGTGTTTATTAATTGCAGACATGTATCAAATTATTCAGTATGTATCTCAAGTCTTTATGAATTACCTAGAATGGAAGATAAATTGGCCATAGACACACTGTGACGTATGTTTGGGCTGAGTAACAACAAAATTCTTGGTCTAATACCAGCCATTAATGCTAGCAGGTAGCACACACTGACTTCCTCTTCTGAATCAATTGACGTGTAGTTCATCATTGTTTTACATTTTTTAAAATTCAATCGAAGTGTATGTTGATTGATTACTGACGCTAACATATTTTTGTCATTGGGTTGTGTAATTGAACCTTTTGTATTTGTTATTGTTCACATGATTATTCTAGTTTAAGCTCATCTTTTGTTAGTACAAGACTATTCTTCCAAATTTGGCTCAAATGTGCTGCAGTTTTCCTCACTAAATTAAGCAATAAGAGCTTTGTCAAGCCTTGTTGAAGGGATTTTGTTGAAAGACGAAACTATGAAATCTCTGAAGTCTGGCTTTAACAATCCAAGTGTTAAATATTGGGAGTGTGACTTCCACATTTTAGTTTGTTTCTTGTGCCAGTTATCATTGTTCCATCTGTAAACAATTGTCTGTCAATAATGTTGTCAACAAACCTTGTAGAAGCTCTTGTAGCTTATTCTCCTCAGCCAAAGGCCTGCATTGCGGCCTGTGACACATATTTTCAAAGCATATAACTTAGCATGCTAGTACCTGATAATTGCGGTTGATAAAAAACATGAATAAATAAACTACTGCATAATCGCAAGAGTCTGTCCACAAATTTGTACGTGGCTCTGGACTAATGCATGCTTTTATCCTCATACATATGCGTTTTTATTCAGGCAGTGCATCATTGGGTAAAGTAAAAATGCACTTTTTTGATTTATAGCTGCACGACGCATGGGTTTAAGATTTTCAGTAAAACTGTTTGACACAGAATGTGGTGGCTGTTAAAACTGATCTATACAGTCTGTTTTTTTCCCCCTTTATCCAGACTGTGAAGCAATTACCTATTCTTGAGAGATTGTTGCTGTCAGTGCTATTCTCTTGTTCTTTGTGGCCCTCAGCCATCGTGGTTAACTTTGCTCTTATTTTTCTGAAGATTTTCCGGTGAAGGCTTCACACTTATTAGCCACAGTTTTGAGTGTTCAAATACAAAAGATACGTCTTACATAATGCTGGCAGTGTAATCCTAAGTGGGTTCACTTAGCACCTCACCTCTTGCACAATCAATAAAGAATTTTGTTAATAAGCATTTTAAAAACCGACTAGCAAGCTAGTTTGCCAAAGAGTGCCTAAATGGTTGTTTGGAACATCTTGTAACTGATGCAACTTAGGAAGAATTGTTGTAGGTGAAGCTAGAGCTCTCTCAGTTCCTACTTTGTAAAAGCCCTTGGCTCACATCCTAGTCGGATATATTCTTAAAAGAAGGTTTGTTTGGGGAAAATAATTTTGATTTGAAGCTAATCAGGGACATTGTTCATGTCTAGACATGGAAAACCCAGCATGTCGATACAGACTGAACTTGAGACTTTTACCCCTTTTTGTACATTTTACACCCCTGGACTATCTATGTTTGATATCTTTACTTTAATGTAGAAGAATCTACAAGGTTTAGCACAAGAAGCAGCTAGACCAGCAGCTAGACCAAACCAAGGTTTAGAAGGTGTAAGGAATGACAACGTGACAAAATGCAGGAGTTATTTAAACCAATTTTAACCAGCTTTAGCTATGTTACGGAGAAAACCATGAAGGATCAATACACTGGTCAAGGAGAGGTGACAATAGACCTATTTATATCACACAATTCTATTTTGATCAGAATATGAGGCAGGCTACATGGTAGGCCAATGGGTGATTGGGTGTATATTAATAAGAGAAAATCCACCTATTCTAGAGCTAATAAGAGACAGATTAAATCTCTTTAGTGGCTTGCAAAAATCAAAGAAAGAACTTTAAAAGCTCAATTGCATCAAATTGGAATTTATTTTAAAAAAAAAACAAAGAAGGGCTATTAAGAGGGCAATTGCATTAAAATCAGATTTTGAACATATTTGGTTGAATTGTAAAACCTCCCAGTTTGAGTCCGTAAATCTTCAAAATGTTTGAGAGTGACAACAACTGAAGAGAGGAAAATGGAAGAGTGGATCCCCCAAAGGTGCCTTCTTGCAAGGTACATTTAGCGACCAGGTTTAGGGCCCTTCGAAAAGGAGAAAAGGGGTAATGAATATTTAATGTATTAATGGTAGTAGGGTGGACAGTTCTTCAGGGAGAAGGGAGCAGGTGAGCCTGGCTCTTGTTTCTCAGCAGGATAATGTAATCTATATTGTTTCTTATTAAGGTGGGAAAAACAACAAAAACTAAATCTTCTGAGTAGAGGATTGCTTCTCAAGGTTTTTTTATTTTCAAAGTTTTATTAATTTTTTTTTTAACAAAAGACATGATAGCATGATGAATACAATGCGGAATTCTTTGTGCATGCTTTTGTAGCAACTTTTAAAAAATGAGCAAAAGTGTGTTCAGATCATAGTTATATGTGAAACATTGTTGATGGCTGTATTAATAGAGAAAAAGAGAGAGAGGAGTTTAAGAATGCAAGAGAGAAGAAAGAGGCAAAACAAAACTTACAATGGGTTGGTGTTTGATACAGTTTGAAGTGACCAGTTTAAGATTTAACCGAAGTCCAAGTTCTTGTAGTGGAGGTGTCTTGGAGCAATTCTGGTCTTTTGTGTGGGTGAGATGTACAAAGGGACTACAGGGGGTTCACTCTTTGGATATGTATAGATCCAGTTTGTTCCACAGCTTGTGTGGTGAGTGGATGTGAAAGTTCACTGTGAAGGCCAAATTGTCTATATTTCTGGCAAAGCAATCCCCAGCCCACCAAGTATGATAAGAGACGTTCTGGTATGAGTACCATTCACTTAATGTCTTTATAATTACATAGTCAGTAGCAAGTCATGGAGGTTAATGTCTCAAGGTTTTTAACAGCATACAAACTTTGATACATATTAGTTTCTTTGGGTACCAGTACACTATTAGTCAGAGAAGATGATTTGGATAGAATTGGATTTGAGTTCTATGCGCATTATGAAATTGAGCATGACTTGTTCAAGGACAGAGGTTTTGAGATGTAATGCCAGTCTGATGCTGTCCCAAATTAACTATGTGGATGAGCAAGGCAGGGATCTTAGAGTAGAATGAGGAATATGGAGCAGGTGAAGGTGGGAAGGGGCACCATGGGGTTTGTTACCTCTTATTTCAAATGTGTATGTTTAAGTCTGCTGATCTAATTGCTACAAAATGTGAATGCACATTACTAACATGTTGAGTTGAATTTTGTTATAGTATGTCCACCCGTGTATTTATAAACATTTCTAGACAACCTACTCAGGAGAAGTATGAGGGCAAATCTCACCAAGTTAAGATTTGGGCAGCTTAAGAAATACCTATCCGGATTTTATGATTTTGTTAGCTGGATATTTAAATTTAAAAAGAGTCCTTGCGATTTCAAGCATCTAGTTGATGATCAGAGCAATTCTTATGATGTTCCTGACTTTGAGTGACCTAAAGGTTCTACCTCCACTCTAGCGAAGAAGATGGTAGCACAGTTTGGTCTGTCCGAATGGAAGTACCAGGGACTACTTGTTTTAGGCAAGTACCTATGGACTTTGCTAATACTTATCAACACATTAGTAGGAAATGGATTGATCCAGTTTGCTGAATCTTAGCCATAATATAATGTGTAATCGCACTCAGGATATTGAACACAGACAATAATGGACTGCTCTGTCGAATATTTTACATTCTACTTGGCATTTAAGATAACTTATATTTGCACTATACTGAGTTGTATATGTTTTAATGTTCATGTATTATCAGGGATGTGGAATTCCTATCGCCCGACGCCCGGGACATCTTGTTTGGGGTCAAGGGCAACAAGTTTTTATGTTTACTTTGTCCTTGGGACAAGTAGGCCCAACCCTCTGCAGCACAAACCCTTTGGCTGCCTGTTTACAGAGAGTGGAACTCTCTACAGTTGAGGTAATGTGTTTCCAAAAGATAAAGCTGTTCGAACTTGTATTTATGGTTCATTATTTGAAAACCTTCATTATTAGGGTGAGTGCTGTAAATAAATGTTTTAAGGTCACACTTCACTACTGACGTTGGTTCCAGTACAAATAAAAAAAACGTGTATACACATGTTTGAAAAGTTTAGGCTATGAAGTATAATGCTCCCAGAATGCTCTCTGATTAGATGCAAATGAGGTCTCATTTAGTAAAATGTTTTGATGCATGCTAGTATTTCCCAAAAATATTTCTAATGGAAAATCAGTGTAACCATTTTCAACATGATTATGGGAAGCATGAAAATAAACAAACACTGACAAAGCCAACTGATCTGACATATCTTTATAAGTCTTTTAGTTTCATCAATGCGTGTCTTGTTTTGACATGGCTTTTGTAACACTTTATTGTTGTGGGAGCTACCAGGCCCTCAACATTGTAACAAACACTGGCAAACAAAAAAAAAAACGTTTTTGAACTCTAAAAGCACACGTTGCCACCAGTGGCATAACAAAGGCCCCGCAGCCACCCTCCAGGGGGCCCCTTCAGCACAGCACCTGCCCTGAGTGAGTCTGGAGAGGGGGCTCCTCCATGTTCTTTGCAAAGGGGCACCCTCTAGTTTCGTTACGTCACTGATTGCCACTGTGGTTCCTGACACTGAACAAAACTACTTTGTGTGCCAGTATGCTCCTTGTGGAAGAGAAGAATGCGATCACTCACAGTAAAGCCAGCCGAAAGAGAGAGAAATAGAATTTTAATAAAAACAAAATGTCTTTAACACCAGACCTAATTAGGGACCAAGACCCACATGTAGGTAGCTTTTTGCATGTCGCAAACAGCGACTTTCGCTGTTTGCGACGTGCAAAAAGCACATTGCGATGCACAAACCCAGTTTTGCGATTCGGTAACCTGGTTACCGAATCGCAAAACAGGTTTGCGACTCGCAATTAGGAAGGGGTGTTCCCTTCCTAATTGCGACTCGCAGTGCAATGTAGGATTGTTTTGCGAACGCGGGCGCAAACCAATTGCAGTTTGCACCCATTTCAAATGGGTGCTAACACTTTCACAAAAGGGAAGGGGTCCCCCTGGGACCCCTTCCCCATTGTGAATGTCACTGTAAACATTTTTTCAGAGCAGGCAGTGGTCTGCAGGACCACTGCCTGCTCTGAAAAAATGAAACGAAAACGTTTCATTTTTCGTTTTTGTAATGCATCTCGTTTTCCTTTAAGGAAAACAGGCTGCATTACAAAAAAAAAAAAAAAACTACTTTATTGAAAAGCAGTCACAGATATGGTGGTCTGCTGTCTCCAGCAGTCCACCATCCCTGTGAGGCCGCCATTCGCAAGGGGGTCGCAAATTGCGACCCACCTCATGATTATTCATGAGGTGTGCATTTGCGAAGCCCTTGCGAATCACAGATTGTGTCAGGGACACCATCCTACATTCGGATTTGCGACTCGCAATTTGCGGGTCGCAAATCTGAACCTACCTACATGTGGCCCCAAATTCTTAAAGAAAGTCACAAAAGTGCACCCATGGTATATGTCGTACCCCTATAAAATATTTGTGAACTGTATTTTAGCATGGGTAAATACGCATGTGTAGATTTGCTCATGTGAAAATCTATTGAGCATTTGCAAGTTCATTTTCCCTCCAGCCACTTTCTTCCCAACCCTGGAAGAAGTTCTAATTCTGCCATTGTCAGGAGTAAATGTCCAACCTTTCTTATTATGGGAAAATATTAGAGAGAAGCTGGTGAAGATCTTTAAAACATGCAGTTAGTAGGTTTGCAGACTCAAAGGCATTCCAGCCCTGGAACTATTGCTTACTGCTTCCTCCTGCCCCAGTATGCAGATCTGCAGAAAGGTGGAAAAATAAGGAAATTGCTACAGTAGGGATTGAAACTGCAAGTATTCAAGCCCTACTATGGTAGTAGCCCTGGCATAATCAGAGAGGCTATTATCAGAGCTCTTACATAATGAGATTGCTGCCATAATTTGGCGCCACACTACATGGCACCAAAGGGACAAGTAGATCTTTTTACAGGACAAGTAGATTTGAGAAGCAACCTGTCCCGTGGACAAGTAGATATTTTAATAAATTCCACACCCCTGATTATTATTGTATGTATATGTTTGATGGGTTTCTTCCCAAAGTAAACATTAATTAATATTGTTTTATAGGGCAGAGTACTAACAAAAATGTTTTCACCTGTTAACTGAACAATGGCCGTGACCTACTCACAGAAGGTTTGCTTATTTGCAATGCTACCTACACAGCTCTCAGGCACTTAGTGGCTCATGTAGCTACCTCGAGTTGTTCAAATAATGTATTGGAAGGTTGATAGATCTGTGTATGTGTTAGGTAAAATTAAAATTGGTTTTTGTTTTATGTGGAAGAATTTGTTTTTTCTTGTTTTTTGTTTTTAGCATTTCTAAGGTTGTAAACTAGAGAAGGACACAGTGAAATAAGAGTTTTGCTCATTGGCCTCCTCTCCACAGCTAGCTGGAAAGTAGACCAGCTTTCCTCCACAACTGTATATTTCTGTGCGTTGAAGTGTTCAGGTATCCCAAACATATAAGGTGATTTGTTCAGTTGAATAAATGTACCCATAATAGGGAACTGCTGTTACAAATATGCTTTTTGTCTTTTTAGGTTGGTCAGATCCTCTGTCTTTGTGCTCATTTAGTAAATGGTATCAGTCACAATGCACATTGTTTTTTAATTAACCAATAGAACATTGTTGTTCCAGTTCTTCTCCTGGTTTGCGGAATTACAGGCACAAATGGACCAAGATGAAGGCTCAAAGTTCAGGTATGTGTGGTATGGAGGCTGACACCTTCTATTCATTCTTTTGTCTCTTGTTATTTCATTTGTGAAGCGCAGAGTTGGGATTTTGATGCTGAAAATGCTAGGCGTGGTACTCTTAATAGTTGCGTTGCAGCTAGTGGTAAACAGGTTTTAACTTGTAAACAAAACCTTGAGGTCCAGCTGAAATCTTCTGTCTTATGGAAAGGTATTCATCTACACAGACAATTCAAACGAAGAAGAGTCATGGAGAAATCATATGGAAAATGGCACATTAAAAAAACAAGAACACTCTTAAACAGATTGCCATATGCCTACTAGGGTGCCTTTAAAGTAATAAGTATTCAAAGTATCACACCCGGGTATGTGAATAAATTAATATTAAAGGTGAACCGCAAAATGTGTAATTGTTCGTAATGTTAATCAGTACAAAAGGGAAACTGTGTAACATTGCACCAGTTTAAAGATAGCAACATGAATGATAACAGTACAATGTCCATAGAGTTGTTCATTTCAGTTAAAGTTTTATTTAATTAGTTAATTAAAACAACAGCAAATAAACTCAATATTATGCAAATTATAATAATTATTAATTATAATTCACTTAAACTCTGGCAGCAGACCTTGCATACAGAAATTTAAATAATTGTGTCACACAGGTGCAAAAAAATATATAAGCAATCTTATCCAATTAATCAGCATGGTTAAAATATATTTCTCTACGTAGATACATTTTTCTACACTCAACAGCTATCTAGAAATGTGCCTGAAGCTCCAGTTAGCCTCAAATCTGCCCCCTCTTTCCCAGTGCAGCGCCTACAATATTGCATTACTGCATGTACAGACTGTACTCTTTACCCCGAATTTATTAAGATATTATTGCCTACCATATATTTTATTAATTTCCTTCCATACGAGTCCTTTCAAAGTGTTATGTTCTGCTGGCCGCAGATGGTAACAATACTTTGAGACTTATGCCTTTAAGGCCAGTCACTAACTTACAGCTCCAAATTCTAACTAACGTTTGCTGTGGTTCTCATATAATATCTGTTTTACTGATGAGCTTTTCAAGGTTATTTGCTTATGATTACAAAAAGTTACTTTTAATATTTAACACATTCGAGTATGACTTCTATCATGCCATTGAAACGTGTACGAAAAGGGAAGCTCCCACACCTAGTGTATACAAGTATCCCCCAGCCTTTCATACCTACCCACTGAAATGTGTTTCAAACAATATGTAAATTGAAGTGTTGAAATGGGCAGATTTATAACCATGTGTATTAGCCATTCAGCAGATGGTATTTTAGCAACTTTTCTAATTTCTCGATGTTTAACATTACGTAAGGGACCTTATTTGTTGTTGTCGTGTTAAATGAAATGTTGAAAAAATATCCCTTGCCCTAACGTGTTGCGACCTGCTTTCAGTGTTTGTAGTGTCCAACCCAACTGCATAATGGACCTTAGCTGACTCTGTTCATGATGTAGAGATGACATGTCACTCTGTACTATGTCTATTGCAGAGGATACAATGTTATTTAGGGTGTTTATCCGGTCGGACAATGTGTTGAGCCCATTATCAACAACGGCTAATGCTTTCTGTAAATGTTCCTGATCTATTTGCCTTAATCGGGCAGCTGCTTGCTGTTGGTAAAGTTTTCAAATGTCATTGTATACTACATATAAGGAGCGCTTTCTGCGTTGTCTTCTGGGGCCTAACAGGAAATCCTGTAACTGTGTATCGTTGGACAGGAGACTGAGATGTACTTTAACAGCATTTAGTGAGGAACATTTCAACTATTGATGGCATAATTTTCCCACACTATATGTTGTCACAATACCCGAGTGTTCTGAGGACACATAGCGAGAGTCCGGCCTATTTGCTCTAGAACCCCTCGTGGAGTTTACACATCGTGTATAGCACCCATTGGTGTCTACCGGCCACAATAACCACCAGCCCTGGCGTGAAAGTGATGTGTTAAATGTGCCACTCTGGACCCATTCATCGAGCTGTTGTTCAGAAGCATTTACATATTTCTGCTACTTGCAAAATTTTGCAGGGATAGAATGCTGGGCGTATTCAATTCCTTAATTTTCGCTAAGCCTAAGCAACTAGTTTGTTGACTATTTAAAAAAATAAAAAATAAAAATTGGACAGGTATCAGGCACGCTCGAAATAAAGCTTAATTTTCCCTTATTTGCCAATTTTTTACTTCCACGCACACTTTTCAAGTCTGTCGACATCAAGCAGTACTCATAGCCTTCGATAGCCAATCGGGAAACAAAGGAATCAGAATAAATTAATTTTATGTCCGTCAATAATTTATGTTGACTTTCAATCACTGGTAATTTGAAATTATACGACTCAGCATTTTTAACATTATGCCAGAAAAATATGCAAACTTTCCCAGTATACGTTTTGGAACTCCCCACTGGAGCAGTCGGACAGTGTTCCCACTGTGTATAATTATAGATAGTCTTTTGGGGTACTTGCTCTGTGAATGAAATAATGCCCATAATAATTATAACAGAACATATCACCATAATTTTCTTTGGCTTGAAACACGTCTTCATTTTCAGGTACTGTATAATACTGTAAATCAGACATCACGGAATCAAAGCAATCTTTTCATGAACTAAATCCCCAGCTTTTGAAATCCAGCCGGTTGATATTACTGGAACATTCCTTATTCCCAAGGAGGCAGCAATTGCAGATGCGTTGTCATCATGGAACTGTTGTAAGTCCTGCAAGACAGTGACACGTTCATTTAGGTCAAAAGGTGTATGTGCCGCCTCCACACCAGGACCATCAAGATGTGGAACATACATTTGTGTTCCAAACAGGCATTTGTTTGAAGTAGTCCCCTCCTTCCCCCCAGGGACCTTCTAGGCAGATTAAGAGCTCTCCATACAGGTGTGTAAGCCAAAGACCCGTGCCTTATACTCTGGCTGTTAAGAATTGCTTTAAATCTCAGTTTTGTAGCTACTATTTCCCTCAGGATGAAATGGAGACGAGTAATGCAGTTGGACCCCTAACAAAGCCATGGCGTCCCTGAATGCCCTTGAGGCAAAAGCAGGGCCCTGGTCTGAGTAGAAAGCTGCAACAGCATATGTGCCGATAAAGACTAGCAAATCCTTAATAACAGTTCAAACGTCAGCCAAGCGTTGTGGCCCAACCCATACAAATCTGAAGCATGAATCAACAGCGACTAAGAAGTATATGTGTGCACTATCAGGCGCCAGGGAACCACAATGGTCCAACTACACACATTGTAATGGTTTGTTGGATGTAAGGAGGGGTGTCTGCGGAGGGCGTTTGATGGTGGATCCTTTTATTTGCTGGCAGATGTCTGTTTATAGAGACCTGGCCACCAGTAGCCTGCTTGTAACAACAAAATTGTAGCTGGCACACCAGCAGGGGCAGAAGCAACCCCTTCATGTGCTACTTTGATCAATTCAGGTCTTTGTTCTTTTTTTGGGAATCACACGATTTCCCACCACTGGTATTACTACTAGGACTGTAGTGAGGTATGGTATGCGATAGGAGTCTTTAGCAGGATATCTTTTGGTAAGGGCGTGCCATTAGCCAAAGCTTTCACAGCTGCCAGTGTTTCATCATCCAGTTTTGATCTAGAATGAGTTACTGCTGCAACAGAAGCCGTAGCTACTGCTGACTTGGCTGCTTCATCAGCTAAAATGTTGCCTGAAATGTGTATTCTAGCACGCTGATGTCCTATTGTATGTATAACATGGACAATGGGTAGCGCTTCTTTCAGGTATGCTACTTTCCTCCTCAGAACTCTGTGTTTAATGGTGTGTCCTGAATCTGTGAACACATTCTGGCACCAGTAATGCAGATATTCATTGAAGGACTGGACACAATAATGCGAATCACAGACAATCAGCGTCATCTGTTAAGGATCCATATGCTCCAGTGCCATCACCAGAGCCTTGAGCTCTGCAAGTTATGCAGTGCAGACCCCTAGGGTCTGTGTGTAAGTATGTTGTGGATGGAACTGGCCATCGTTCATGTATCCACTCACGACTGCGCAACCGGCGGAACTTTGATGTTTAGTGCCTTTAGCTGGTTGGCCTGAACCATGACTGTACAAAATTGCCTGATATTGTTCAATAGGCAACGCATTTGCTGAAACTGGATATTCAAGTTCATATTGCTATAACTCTTGGGTCTGTAATTTTGAGTCAAAAATATAATCAACCTCAGTAGCCGTCAGAGACGTTGCCCATTGAATCCAAAGTGGATGTAATGCTTTATCGTTACGAACACTAGCTTTGGTAACCGGCTGGAAGAGGGGATATGACAATGATACCTTTCCCCTGGGCCAGAGGTCTCTCTTTAATGACCACCATCTGAACAGGAGTGAGAATTTTCTCAGTGGGAGCAAAGCATTGTTCAACTGTAGAATACAAGTGTGATTTGTATGCAATCGGGATGGTCTTGCCCTCATTGAATGTCACATAGGTGAAACCAGTGGCACCAGCAATTACAGTGATGGACGAATTTTTTGTTGTTGTCCCGTGTAGGTACAGATGTTTTGCTTCAAGCATGTCTTTCTGTAATGCTCTGAAAATGCATGTGTTTTCGACCGTCCAGTATTTGCTGGTAAAGTCAGGACGTATTAATTCATTGTGTTGTGCATAATCTGGAATGTATGTTCTGCCAACATTTTAAACCCCAATAAGGACTGTAGCTTTTTTATTGTATTTGGTGGTTGTAATTGTGCACAATTTTTCATCCGACAATTTGTAGCCCAAGAACAGGACTCTAAGGAAGGCTATTTTTTTTTGTTAATTAAATTTGTAGCCAATTTAGGTAAATCCTACAACAATGCGGGCTACCCGACTTATATGTTGCATGAGGTCGTCGTCCGTGAGGGTCAGTGTCGTGTAAGATCAATGTAACACGAGCTGCGAATAGTCCTGGGCTGTTCCGAGCTGCGAACAGTCCTGGGCTGTTCTTGTACCCTTGTGGGAGTCGGCAGATTTTTTTCTGAATCTAAAGGACTGAAACTTGTTAAGTCCCTATTTTCAGGCACTATATTTTGGCAGAAAAACATGTTGGAAATATTCAGGGCCGTTTTTTTTCCCCCCACACTGTATTGTTAATAAGTGCTGTGTGCATTTTTGTATAGCAAAAGTGCGCATGTCACTATTTAAATGTCTATAGTCTAAAACTATTCTACATGAATGATCGGGTTTAGCAATAGGAAACAATGGATTGTTCATTGGTGAAACACAGAGTTTGATTACACTCTGGTACTCTAGTTATTTGAGGATTTCCCTCAGGGTTGATTCAGCTTCATTTTTTATTGGATATTGGGGTTGAAGTTGGGATTTAATTGTTATTGCACGATGGGGGGAATCTTCAGCTTCTACGTCCCCACCCGCCCCCTCCGCTCCGCTGGCCTCGCACTTGCTGCCGTCCCTCGCACCCGCCGCTCCACGGCGGGTGGGAGATCTTTCTCCTTCCTGGCGGCCAAGACCTGGAACTCCCTCCCCACCAGCCTCAGGACCACCCAGGACCACTCCGCTTTCCGGAGACTCCTAAAGACTTGGCTGTTCGAGCAGCGATAACCCCCCCTTTCCCCCCTAGCGCCTTGAGACCCGCACGGGTGAGTAGCGCGCTTTATAAATGTTAATGATTTGATTTGATTTGATTTAATCCCTTCCTACGTGACTGTGAAATAACGCAGGTGCCTGTGCCACTGCACAATGAATGGCGTGCATTTCCACAAGCTTTCTGGGAACAAGGGGCGAGAAGGAGTTCTCAATAACCTCTTCTCCATAAGGGAGATGACGGACAAATTCTGGTGGCCAATCTTTTTCGGCCAATAGAATATCATAAATGGTAACAACACAGTCCCAAAAGATATCGTCTTTTGTACGTTCAATGTCTCCCTCTAACAGTATAGGTACTCTATACACCCTGTCGGGTGTGGAGACACGCATGACTGCAGTCTCAACTTGTAAGAAGTCATTAGTTGCTTTTACCTCCAGATGCTCTTGAAGATGCCGGCAAATTATTATGACCTCTGGTGCTCTGTCTAGCTGAGGTGGGTAATGACACCTGCTTCTTTCTGTGTTAATTAACATGAACATGTTATATTTTTGACTAGGCAGGGATTCAGTCCTGATTTCAAAAGCAGTAACCAAACAGTGAATTTTCATCATTTAAATGTATTGCTCTGCTTCAGTTTCATATGTACTATGTCACATGTACTATGTCACATGTTTAAGTGCTAATGCTCTAGTATGAGGGTGCAAGATAAATATGTAACTATGTAGTATTTACTGATTTAATGTTTTCTCCTTGTAAACTAAAGCTGTATTTATGAAACAGTGCCGAATACCAATCCACCTATGTAAGGCCATGCCATTTGTTTGGGAGGCCACACCTCTTAAAACAGGTCACAGCTTCAAGTGTTTATTATAAGCTCTGCACCTTTTTCACTGCACGTAAAGCACTGTATACTTGCATGTTTTCTTCTAACTGTGCTCCTAGAATCTTTATTAACATCCTAGCAGAAATTGGGGTTGTTTCCTCACTCCTACTCTAGAATGCATGCATTCATCTAAATGAGGTAGAAACTGTCCCTTTTACATGTATTCTTTAGGCTTTTGTCTCTAATCTCTACATTTTTCTGGGTTATGTGTTTTCTACGACATACATGGGTCCCAACAGGGTCTCTTGTTTTTAAGCCTTACCTACCAGGCAGCTTTTAGCTGTCTGATTAAGAAACACCTCTTGTGGACCATACCAAAAACTTACAGTAGGCTTAGTGTTTGCCCAATGCTTACCTTAGTTGGCTTTATAGTCACTGTGATTTGTTGACTTCTTATTTGACAGTTGGCCTTCTTCTTATGCTTGTCTTTGGCCCCTGGAACATAACGATTGACCCTTCTTTTGATTGCTCTGTGTCGCTGCACCAGCTCCTCCCCAAGCTTATCCATTGCTTTCACTACACCTCCCTTGCTTTTCTTTATTTTTAAAGGATTTTTTGGCTCGCCCAGCCTCAAGCGCCTTTGTTGTTCCTTCGTCAACCCTATATATATATATATATATATATATATATATATATATATATATATATATATATATATATATATATATATGTTCGATGGCATGTGTAGCTGCAGATACACATTCTATGCATATCCATTCCGACATCTAGTATTGGGCTCCGAGTGTTACAAGTTGTTTTTCTTCGAAGAAGTCTTTTCGCCGTCTAAGTGACTCCTCTTCTCGGTTCCATTGCACATGGGCTTCGACTTCATTGTTAGATTGTTTTCTTTCCGCCGTCGGGTTCGGGCGTGTTTCCTCTCGCTCTGAGATTTCGATTTGGAAAACCTTCCTTTTCATCTGTATTGTTTCGATCACGTTCTCCATCTAGCATCGAACCGGTAGTACCGTCAGAAACTTAGTTTTTTCGCCCTTCGGGGCGCGTGTGCCCAACTTGGGCCTTTTAGGGCCTACTGTGTGGAAAGCCTGATGGATCGGACTCCATTCCGATTCTGCCTTCGGTGCCACGCAAATTATCCCTATACAGACCAGCACTCGGTTTCTAACTTGTGCCTTTCTCCAGACCATCCTAGGAAAACTGTGAGGCCTGTCGATTGTTTTGTTCAGAAAAGACTCTCTGAGATCGCAGAGCCTGAAGATTCGAAATGGCGTTGAAAAGCAGTGAACATCTCAACGTCGCTGAAGAAAAGCAGGCGCAGACAGCAGTCTCCATCCGAGACACAGACTCCGAACAGGAATCCGAGGACGAGAGACCCATCACAGCTGGCCAGCATGTGAATATGTCTGCCCCCACACCCCTGCAAAAAAAAAAAAAAAACATTCTATGGCCTTGGGTACACCACTGCCGGATGGCCATGGGTCGGCCTGAAAAAAGACTGTCAGCGACCGTCTTTCGGGGTCGGTGCCGAAAAAGGCCACTCTTCCGTCGATTTCAGAGTCGAGTAAATCTATCAAAGGCTCCATTTCGGACTCCAGTAAAAAAAATCAATCTTTGGAGTTGAATATTCGGCAGTCTGCTTCGGAGCTGAGACCTTCCACAACATTTTTGGTATCGAAAAAACAACAAATTTGGAACCGAAAAAATCCTCATATACAGAGGAACAAGGACTTTCAAAAACATTGAGAGAAACCCATAAAACCTCTGAGGAAGAGTCAGACATTGAGCCCATTTTACAAATTATGGATGAGAGACAATCCAGGAAACACACCCATAAAGACAAAAGAAGGATTGTTAATGCACCTCCTTTAAAAACAAAAAGAAAGCTGGCTTTCCAAGAGGAACTGGACACTGTACATCCACCAACAAAGATGCAAAAACAAAAGGAGAAACCAATACCTCTTCATACCTCTCCTCCTCATTCTCCACAGTTATCTGTCTCACCTCACACCAGCCCTCCACCAATGCCTTCGCCAACACACTAATTTTATTCACAAGGAGATATGGCAGACCCATGGGATCTTTATGACCCTGATCCTATCCTAGATAATGACCCAGATACTTACCCATCAAAACCATCTCCACCAGAAGATACCACTGCATACAACCAGGTCATATCCAGGGCTGCAGCTTACCATGGGGTAACAATGCATTCAGAGCCATTGGAAGAAGATTTTTTTATTTAATACACTATCTTCAACACATTCCAAGTACCAGTGTCTTCCAATGTTACCAGGCATGGTAAAAAAATGCAGACCAAATTTTAAGTGAGCCTGTAAAATCTAGGATTATCACACCTAGAATAGAAAAAATATATAAGCCTGCACCCTCTGACCCAGATTATATTACTAATCCGATGCCTCTAGATTCAGTGGTAGTCAGTGCAGCACGACAGAGGGCAAATAGCCAGTCTTCAGGAGATGCACCTCCTCCTGATAAAGAAAGCAGAAGATTTGATGCAGTGGGGAAAAGAGTTGCTTCACAGGCAGCAAATCAATGGAGAATTGCCAATTCTCAAGCACTGCTAGCCCACTATGCTAGGGCCCATTGGGATGAAATGCAGGATATTATACAGCATCTCCCAAAAGAACACCAGAAGAGGGCACAGCAAGTGGTAGAGGAGGGGCAAGCCATTAATAATAATCAAATAAGATCTGCCCTTGATGCTGCTGATACAGCTGCATGGAGCGTAAATACTGCCATCACAATCAGAAGACATGCATGGCTGCACTCCTCTGGTTTTAAACCAGAAATTCAACAGGCTGTACTCCTCTGGTTTTAAACCAGAAATTCAACAGGCTGTACTTAACATGCCTTTTGATAAAAAGCACCTCTTTGGCCCAGAAGTGGACACCACTATTGAAAAAACTGAGAAAGGAGGTTTTAAAGCACAATCCTCAGAGGCTTCCACCTCGCAAACCAAGCAACCACATTACACCCAGTATCAACGAGGTGGGTTTAGAGGAACATATTGAGGTCAATACTTTAGGAATAGATGTAAATTCCAAACCTCTATACAAACAACACAACCTAAGCAGTGACTTCCTTCCCTCCCTTCCACTCCACACATCTCCTGTGGGAGGAAGACTACAGCAGTTCCATTCTCATTGGCAAAATATCACCACAGACAACTGGGTATTATCAAATATCCACAATGGCTATTGCCTAGAATTGATACCCACCCCTCCAAACATTCCACCAAGATATCACAAGTTGTCCCCAGAACATACAGTTCTGTTACAACAAGAGGTTCAATCTCTTCTAATCAAACAAGCAATAGAATTAGTTCCACAGTCCCAACAAGGAACAGGAGTATACTCACTATACTTCCTATTTCCCAGAAAAGATGGTACCCTCAGGCCCATATTAGATCTCAGTCCCCTCAATCAATACATCTTGTTAGAGCATTTTCACATGGTAACTCTGCAAGATGTTATTCCACTACTGCACAAATAAGATTTAATGACTGCTCTAGACCTCAAAGGTGTGTACTTTCACATACCCACCCACCCAGCAGACAAAAATACCTCAGGTTTGTCATAGCAGGAAAACACTACCAGTTCAAAGTGTTACCATTTGGCTTAACAACAAATCCAAGGGTGTTCACAGAGTGTCTAGCAGTAGTAGCTGCATACTTAAGAAGACAACACATCCATCTCTTTCCATATCTAGACGATTGGCTAATAAAATCAAGCAATCTTACACAATGCCAAAACCATACTCGTTATGTGATAGAAACTCTCCACACACTAGGGTTTTCTAACAACTACGAAAAGTCACACCTTCAACCAGCACAACTACAACCGTATCTAGGTGCTATCCTAAATACTCAACCAGCTCTAGCGTATCCAAATATACAAAGAATACAAGCTTTCCAAAACTTAATACCACGCGTACAGCCAAATCAACAATACACTGTAAGATTTATCATGAAGATTCTAGGAATGATGGCATCTTGCATAGCAATAGTACCACGTGCAAGATTAAACATGAGGCCCTTACAACAGTGCCTTGCACTACAATGGTCACAAGCACACGGTCAACTACAAG
Organism: Pleurodeles waltl; assembly: GCF_031143425.1. NCBI lineage: Eukaryota > Metazoa > Chordata > Amphibia > Caudata > Salamandridae > Pleurodeles > Pleurodeles waltl. The sequence continues at coordinate 1,169,632,869 of NC_090447.1, read as the reverse complement.
ATCTAGTGTTGATGGACCGCGAAACACATATGTCCCTTCAATGGTGGAATCGCAGCAATTTAATGAAGGGGCGGTCATTTCAAGACCCTGTGCCTCACACCAGAATTACAACAGATGCATCAATGATCAGTTGGGGAGCTCACCTAAACAATCAAACCATTCAAGGTCTATGGGATGTCAAACAGAAACAGCTACACATAAACCAGTTAGAATTATTAGCTGTGTTCCTTGCCCTAAAGGCACTTCAACCTCTTCTCAAACAGAAGAATGTTCTCATAAAAACAGACAACATGACAATCATGTATTATCTCAACAAACAAGGGGGGACACATTCATCTCAGCTGTCTCTGCTAGCCCAAACAATTTGGAAATGGGCTATTCACAATCAAATTCAACTACTAGCACAATACATTTCAGGAATAGACAATCAGTTGGCAGATCTCCTCAGCAGAAATCACCAACAAACGCACGAATGGGAGCTTCACTCACAAGTACTTCAAAAGTACTTTTGAAAATGGGGAACACCAGACATAGATATATTTGCAACGAGCGAAAACAGAAAATGCCAAAGCTTTACATCCAGACACCCACATCCCCTATCCAAGGGCAATGCTCTGTGGATCAATTGGTCAGGGATATTTGCTTACGATTTCCCCCTTCTCCCACTCCTTAAATTTCAACAAATTACGTCCAACGTCTCTCAACATGATACTCATTGCACCAGCATGGGTACGCCAACCCTGGTACTCAACACTATTATACCTATCTGTAGTACCTCACTCCAAACTCCCAAACAGACCAGATTTGTTAACACAAAACACAGGTCAGATAAGGCATCCAAACCCCAATGCTCTCAATCTAGCGTTTTGGCTCCTGAAATCGTAGAATTTAGTTATTCAAATCTTCCATCAGAATGTATGGAAGTAATTAAACAAGCACAAAAACCTACTACTAGACAGTGCTTTGCAAATAAGTGGAAACGATTTGTTTACTATTGTCAATCTAAAACCATTGATCCACTTATAGCATCTATACAAGATATTGTATGCTATTTGTTTCATTTACAAAAATCAAATTTGGCTTATTCATCCATTAAAATACACCTTGCTGCAGTATCTGCATACTTACAAACTATTCAACATACTTTTCTATTCAGAGTTCCAGTTATCAAAGCCTTCATGGAAAGATTAAAACACATTATTCCACCCAGGACACCACCTGTTTCTTCATGGAATTTAAATATTGTACTTAACAGACTCATGGGACCACCTTTTGAACCCATGCATTCTTGCCAAATTCAATTTTTAACATGGAAGGTCTCCTTCCTTGTAGCTATTACTTCTTTAAGAAGAGTTAGTGAAATACAAGCATTCACTCTTGAGGAACCTTTTTTCCAAGTGCACAAACATAAGATTGTACTACGAACAAATCCAAAATTTCTACCAAAAGTAGTATCTCCTTTTCACATCAATCACACAGTGGAATTGCCAGTCTTCTTTCCACAGCCAGATTCCGTGGCAGAAAGAGCTCTTCAAAGCCTAGATCTCAAAAGAGCTCTTGTGTATTACATAGACGGAACAAAACAGTTTAGGAAAACAAAGCAACTCTTTGTTGCTTTCCAACAACCACATACAGGCAATCCTATATTGAAAGAAGGATTAGCAAAATGGATTGTTAGATGTATACAAACATGTTATATCAAAGCAAAGAGGCAACTCTTGATCACTCCTAAAGCACATTCCACTGGGAAAAAGGGTGCACAATGGCTTTATTTTTTTTAGGAAACATTCCAATGGTGGGCATACGTAAAGCAGCTACATGGTCAACCCCTCATACATTTACAAAACACTATTGTGTTGATGTGTTTTCACAGTAACAAGCTTCTGTAGGCCAGGCTGTCTTAAAAACGTTATTTCAAACAACTTCAACTCCTACAGGCTAGCCACCGCTTTTTTGGGAGGACTAACTGCTTTGTAGTCTTTGCATAGACAGTGTATCTGCAGCTACACATGCCATTGAACGGAAAATGTCACTTACCCAGTGTACATCGGTTCGTGGCATGTAGTGCTGCAGATTCACATGCACCCTCCCTCCTCCCCGGAAGCGTTTAGTCATTTAAGTTTTACATTTGTACATATGTATATACATTTACATTTGCATGGACATATCTTTATGTTTCTATACTCTATCACTCCTTTCTTCACCCTCTGCGGGAAAACAATCTGACAATGGAGTCGATGCCCATGCGCAATGGAACCGAGAGGAGGAGTCACTCGATCCTGTGACTCCGAAAAGACTTCTTAGAAGAAAAACAACTTGTAACACTCCAAGCCCAACACTAGATGTCGAAATGGATATGCATAGCATGTGAATCTGCAGCACTACATGCCACAAACAGATGTACACTGGGTAAGTGACATTGTACATCTGTTTGTGGCATGTAGTGCTGCAGATTCACATGCTATGCATATCCATTTCGACATCTAGTGTTGGGCTTGGAGTGTTACAAGTTGTTTTTCTTCTAAGAAGTCTTTTCGGAGTCACAGGATCGAGTGACTCCTCCTCTCGGTTCCATTGCGCATGGGCATCGAAAAAAAAATATATATATATATATATCTATATCTCCAAATGGCCCCAATCAAAGCGCGCTCCATTAAGTCTGTGCTCGTGTCAGGGACGGGCCAACCCTGTAATTACCTTCTCCACCAATTGACACAAAGTCAAACACGGCACACACAGGAAACCTTGTGTTTGAAGAATTTATTCTTCCAAAAAAGAAACCCAAACTTCACCAACGCATTTCAACCACCAAAGGTCTTGATCACGGACACACACACACACACACATATACACCACCCTCCACCAAGCAACCCAAGCCCCCCCCCTTCTGTTGCATACTCACCCCTTGTGGTCCTTCAGGTTTTTAAAAAGGTTTTTGGGAGGATCTGGCAGCTAGGTCACTCTGTATGTCAAAAAGCGCTTCCACACAAGTAAAATGTAAGTTGTTTTATTTATCGATCCAAATCAGCAATCTTGGATGAATAAAGAGAGAATGGCTCATGCATCATTTCGTAGGTGCGTACGTGCCACATGTTTTTGTGCATCTTTGCACATTTTTTTCACCTGGCCCGCTCCCAAGGTGCACTCCATTGCAATATTGCTTTTTGCCAATGCTATACAGAATCCACAAAAATAAGTGACAAAGCTTGATAGATCAAAAAGTGTAACCTATTGGCTTACCCAGTGCAGGGAACTGTTGCCATTTGTCTTGGAGTCATGTATAAAATAGATTTACATGTGCTTCCTTTTATACTTAGAAGACAATCTTGACTTGATTTTTCATCGTGAGCATATTAAAATACTTTTGTTTTTTTATGTGTTGCGGTTTTGACTGATTTTTTATAATATACAGAATAATTGATGCTCAACCGTGAGCTCTGCTTTCACCCAATCCATATACCTCAGAAAAACTTTGGGGATGAATGCGAAGGATTATTGAGTAAGAAATCCCTCATAGTAGACTTAAGTTAAATAATATGCTTGAGCCAGTTCGAAAAGTTTTGTCTAACCTGCTTTTTTGTTTCCTAGAGAGATGAGGGATTACTTGTCAGGATTTCAGGAGCAGTGTGACGCCATATTGAATGATGTGAACAGTGCTCTCCAGCACTTGCAGTCGCTCCAAAACCAATACCTTTTCGTGTCCACGAAAACTGGTACTTTACACGAAGCTTGCGAGCAACTTCTCAAGGAACAGGTAAAATCTTGTTTGTCACTTTTGTTTTTTTTAAGATGCCAGATTTATAAGTTGTGATTATATATGATAATGGGGTGCCCAATTTCCATACGGAATTCCTAGTTATGAAGCATTTTTTTTTACACATTTTTATATAGACATTGAAAAACAGGAGAGTTTGTCATTTAACCCTTTATACATTCATCCTGGGCACCTTTTTAAAAATTAGATGCATGTTAGATGCATGTTAGATGCTAGGCACTGTTCTGTTCACCGCTACAAATTCAGCCCTCAATATCAACTGGACCACTCTTCCTTGTTTATCAACCTTCTTGCAGTTAGTCCCTTATGATTGCCTTCAACAACCATGTTAATTAGTTAAGAAGGACTCTTGCTTGTACAACCAGTAGTTCAAACCTGATTTTCTTTCATCTCTGTTCCTTGAGTGGTGGTAATTGTTTATAGCACTGTTAAGCTTCAATCTCCTAATGAGGCATTGCAAATCAATCCAGGAAACTCCCCTGTTCTACAGCAAAACCATAATTTAGTGACACAAGGAAAATATGTTTATCTGTAACACTATCTTTCACTGAGGTTCTCCTTACCACTTGGATAGACTTTGAATATCTTCCATTTTGTAAGGCAGTACCACAGATCGCTTTTTAAAAAAAAGTAATCTATTATGTGATTTGTTTGCTAACAATAAAGAGGCAGTTGGGCCGTGTATTTTTGTTTCTTAATAACTAAAGGAAGTTGATTACAACAATGTGCATCACCAAAGCTACAGTCCTTGTTATTTCTTAGGAATTAATTTATCAAATATGGTGCGGTTCGGTGTGACTATTGGAAACACGCTCTTTCTGAAGAGGTACTGTTTCTGAGAAGTAAGCTTTTTCTTCTCCAGGCAGGGATCCTTCCAGATTCATAAACTTTGAATGTTTCCGTTTGCCAGCGGTTTGAGGGCTTGACTGATGAGAATGGTTTATCTGAACACATTTGAAGGAATATGATCTACTTATAATTCTATTCATGCTTCTAAATAGATACAGCTGTTGGCAAGTGTGTCTAGTTACATAGTGCTGTAATTGCTAATTTCAGTCAAACGTATGTTCATCAGTGGGCATGCCACAGCAATCCCTTCCCTTGTAGAACGTTCTGTTCCTCATCCCAGTAAGGGCTTTGTAAACCTTCTGCTCATATATAGGTAACAATCCATCTGGAAATGAGTTGCTTGTAAACCAGTGGCAATCTAGCAGTTTTTTAAGTAAGATACAAACGGGTGTTTAAGAAGTATAAGCTTCCTCAGTTTTGTCTAAAAAATACCTTACTCTCATCTCGACTTCCAATGTGTCACTTTTACTCCCCTTTAAAAGCCACAGTGAGTGGGAGTGATTTTTTAGTGCTTGTTAAGCTCTGACATTGTTTTTGTATCACTTTTTTATTACTATCTCTATAGGTCTGAAATACTCTTTGGATGGTTGAGTAAATTGCTATTCCGTTCGCTATGCATGTTAGGCGGAGTGTTGTTCTTTTTTTTTTTTTTCTTTTTTTTTTTGTAGTCTATGTTGAACAGTTTTGGTATTGTGTATAAAACTTTAAGATACGCACCAAACGTGTTGTGGTGAACTTAAAGCAGTGCAGATGCATTGTATGTAGTGGAAAAATGTTGAAGGATAGGACACATTTGCATATACCTACCATAATGCCGTATAGAGTTTGCATCTTCTAATAACTTTGTATGTTGATTTGAGGAACAGTGCTGGGTCTATCCAGCGTTGGCATCCAAGTATGACTGTAGATCCCATAGTATGGAGTCTGAAGGGTCCAACCAGATCCAGAGATGGTACAGTCCAAGAATAATCAGAAAATCCACAGCAGCGGGATCTCACATTCAATTAATCACTTGTAAAGGACAGCTTATCACCTGTGGGGTCTTAAGGTGGTATTGCGGGCGTGCTGCTCACTCGAAAAGCCAGGTATTGAGATCCTTCCCGAACTGCTTCAGCGAGGTGGCCAGTCCGAGGCGGAGTGTGAGCGTGTTCCATAACCAGGCTGCGAGATAAGAAAAGGATCTACCTCTAGCTGTGCTCTTCCTGATATCGGCGATGGGGGTGAGGACGAGTTGGGAGGATCGGAGCTGCCTGGTAGGGGTGTAAAAGGTCAGGCGGTTGTTGAGGTAGGCTGGTCCTATGTTGTGCGGTGCCTTGTAGGTGTGCGTCAGTAGCTTGTGGGAGATGCGATTGTTGACCGAAAGCCAGTGCAGGTCTCTGAGGTGAGCTGAGATGTGGCTGTGGCAGGGGATGTCAAGGATGAGTATGGATGCTGCGTTCTGGATTCTCTGTAGTCTTGTTTGGAGCTTGTTTGTGATGCCGGCGTTGCTGTAGTCTGGTTTGCTGTTGACAAGCATGTGGGTGACCGTCCTTCTTGTCTCAGTGGGGATCCACTTGAAAATCTTCCGAAGTAGGTGCAGGGTGTGGATGCAGCGGGATCTCACCACGTTCTGCATAGCTTGGAGGGTCATGCAGAATGTGGAGTCCTGAATGATGATGCCCAGGTTGTGTGCGTGGCCGGTGGGGCGTTTCTTAGGGCGTTTGGCAACCAGGAGTTGTCTGAGGCAGAGGGGGTGGAGCCAGTTATGAGGATCTCTGTCTTGTCCAGGTTGAGTTTGAGGCAGCTTGTTTCCATCCAGGCGGTGACTGCTCTCACATTTGCAACCCTGAAATAATTCTATGGACATCACAGTACTGACTTTGGGGGTTGAGCTGGAAACAGAGATGGCACAACTTAATGATAATTGTAGACCCAGAGTAGTGTTCAGCAATCAGCACTGACCCCACCGCTGTTGGGCCAGCTGAGATGGCGCAGCCCAAAAATCAAATCATAGCAGCCACTGTACTGGATCTCTAGGGTCTACCCTGGGGTAGCGATGGCGCAACCCATGTTAACAAAAGGACCACAGTAGTAGATTCATGAGTCCACCCAGAAGAAGAAACTGCACCATGCAGTGAAACAAGAGCCATCGCAGTAGTGGGTATATGTGGTTAACCCTGAAGCGGTAATGGCAGGAGCCGCTTGCGAGGGGCGGGTGAAGATGATATTAATATAAAAAAAGAAAAAAAAAATTACCTTCATTGTCACCGCTGCTATGCTTCTCTAATGCAGGAAGGCTACAGGGACGGGCTCCCACCCTGCCCTGTTGCCAGTCCTGACGCCGCTCAGAGCAGCGTTTGGATTGTCTGAGAGCACCCAGCCAGGGCACTCCCAGGCAGACTGGAAGCCTGTTCAGGCTCTCTCTACCCCGGCAACTGTGTTGCTGGGCTGGAGAGAGCCTACTGTGCATGTATGTTTGGCCAGCCAGCCAAATATACATGTGTAGTGAGGGGGAGTGCTGTGCACTCCCCCTCAGTGCTAGTAACAGCCTATGGCCCCGCGTTTTTACTTAAAACGATACTACACATAGTTTATTAACGTTTTTAGCAAAAGGTTTGCATCAGCAGCGACTGTCCGCCCTAGCAGAGGAGTCGCGCCTCGGTAATGGTGCTGCCTGGGGATCTCTACAGATAACCAATGGAGTGGAATGTAAGTTCACACAGGAGAAAGGGGTGATGTTCAATGTGTAGCACATGCACCACATTATTAGTTGTAACTGTCCATCACCCAACAGAAAGGTAAGTCGAGCACTAGTGTCTCTAATGTTGTTGGACTCAGTATCTTAGATTTAGTCGTATTAACCTTCAGACTCAAATTGACTGATTCAGCTAGGAATTGGGCAGTACGTTTTTCAGAGATTTGGCAAAACCAGGACATCTGCCAGTGATTATGATATTAGGAGGCGGCAGGAAGATTGGTGTGGGATGAAGTCATGGAGCCGCAGGATGTATCAGTATAAACATTTCAATATTATTTTCTAACTTTGGAAACCACTAAAATGTATTCTATTTTTTTGGATCACATATATGCGCCTTACTCCCCGGCAGCTTTTTATTATCAATATTTCTTTTTTTAAAAATCTTTTGACGAAGCGTCAGGCCTAAACGTTCATCTACTTGCCTCAGTTGCATTCTCAAGAGAAATGAACAACATTCGTTGACAGCCTTAAACTTTAGTAGTAAGCATCTAAAACAAATCTGGCTCATTCCCTTCAGCATGAAACTAAGTGCATAAGGTATTCAGTTCAAGCCTACTCAGATACATTAAAATTCAAGATGGCGCCAGAAGCACAGTTATACGGTTTATTTTCTCCTATTAATAAGAATTTCACTAAGTTGTTTGTAACCTTTGTGAAATAAGCGCTTACTGTTTAGATCTGTGTTTAAACTCGGTTCACCGGTTGAAAAAGGCAGAACCTTTCAGAGGCTGGGAAATGGAACACCGATCCGTAACTAGTATTACGCAGCGAGTAGCAGTTCACTTTATTGTGTGCTTTATATTATGTGATAGTGTAATTAGTGTGTTGCCTGGGTGTGCCCATTTCTCTCTGGGGATGGAGTACTAGGATGTTAGGTTATTTAAAATGAGTATTTTAAATTATTTCGCAGGTAATAACTGTACCTTCTATATTTCTCTATGTTCTATTTATTTCTTTTTTAAACATAGTACATTACTCATGTAGCTGTAGTGGCGGTCTGGGTGGATGGTTAGGAGGATATATGTTAAAAAGGAACTGGGGTGGACATGTGGTATGTTTGTAATGTGGCAACTAATTATGGAAGATAGCCATTAATTGTTAAAATGCATGAGTTAGCTATGATTGTTATTGCTGCAATAACTCAGTATTAACCCCTGCTTTCGTATTTTGTTATTTTGTTTTTTTCACAGTCTGAGCTCGTTGATTTGGCTGAAAACATTCAACAGAAACTTTCATTTTTTAATGAATTAGAGACTATAAACACTGTAAGTGTAACATTTAATTTGTCACGTATTTCATATTGTTAACGTATTAGCACCTCATTGCCAAACATTTTTTTAACCTTTCTTTTTCAGTTTTATTGAACAACAGACAGCATTATGGGGTGCAATGTACATAATACTAGACATATTATGCTGGGAATATTTAGCGCTAAAATACTAAACACTCAATTAGTCTATCGTCCTCACATTCCAGTACAGGACCACATACCCTGCAGGCATCTGGGGTACCCTACCTACAACTTGGGCACAACTCTTCCCTCCCTTCCATACAAATGGCTCATCATCCTCCGCTTTCACACTGCCATCACTGTCTGTAGTCTCCGTTTCTTCACGTGGCCTCAGAAATGTATCACGCACACGTCCGTCCATTCCTTAACATCATCCTCCAGCTTCTCATCCTGCCGTTTTTGCTTTATATAAACCTCCTCGGCAAGTGCCATTCCTGTATATCCCTATGCCACTGCTCAACTATGAGTGCATGCTGCCCCATCCATGTGATGGCCACTCTGCGCTGGGCCAGAACTAGTGCCAGTTGCAGAGATTTATAGCTTATCTTCTGACCCTTTGACCTCTGAACATGACCCAACAAACAAGATATTGGTACATGATCAATACGCAAGTGTGTAGTCTTTTGGAGGTCTGCCACCCCCTGTGCCCAGAAATCTTGTACTGTCCGGCATCCCCGCGCCAGGTGTATAAAGTTCGGCCCACAAACATTACAGCCCAGATATCCAGAAGGGTGGAGAATATACGATGGAGAGTCTCGAGAGTCAGATACGACCTATGCAGGAAATTGTAACGTACTAGCTTAAAGTGGGCATTGCATGATTCCGTATGTGTTTGTCTGCAGATACTCAACCACGTACTGTTGTGCAATGTGGAGTCCAGGTCTGATTCCCACGCAGCTCGCACCCTAGGCGGTAAGCCTGTCGGGTCCTCTCTCATTACCCTATAAAGTTGTGTGAATAAATGCCTACCCCCCTCCACAGGTACTTCCGGGCCAAATTAAGAGTCTAATAAGACACCTCATTCTTCAGTTTTTTTCAAAAGTGCTCGTCTTCCAAAGATGTTTTGCATGGATAATGTGAAGTTGGTGGGTCCTGCCTCTGTTGTCCCAGGACTTTGTTCCGAGATGGTTGAGGGGTGTCTTTTGTCTTGCATGTTCCCAAGATCACAAACAACTCCTAAGGGAATGTTCACACCCTTAGTAAAATGATTTACATGTTCATTGCTGTCTGACCACAGAGACCTATTTTAGGTGTTCTATTGGACTCTTGAAACTTTGTTATTCAGAATAGATGTGTTTGTGGCTCATAGACCTTCTGCTGTAGAGTAGTGCTTAAGGATCTCTTTCTTAAATGCAGATTTCCCATTGATGGAATAGGAAAGAACCTGCTAGGGTGTGATTTCCAACATTGTTATTACTCTGTTGCTGAACGGTACATAAGCGCAGTACATAAGCAGCAGAAACGACAACATGTCTGCTGCTCTGCCGCATTCTTCGTGAACATCAGTTGCTATTGGGATGTCAAAGATTATTATCCTCTTGATAGCTATGACATATTATTGTATCAGGTTGTTTTTTTTCCATAGTGATTTATGATACCCTAGCATTGCCTCAAAGGGCTAGGAAATGACAGGAAAGATGAAAAGATGGGCAAGAGAATGAAAAAGAGATGACAAGGCAGAGAGAAAAATGAAGGTGTAGGAGTATTAAACAAAATGCGAATATCTCTGAGCAATGGTCAGTGGTGCTTTGTGGGTGGCTGATCTTAGGGGTTTGATTGGAAGGCACACAGATAAGGAGATAGCCGGAAATATAATAGGAAGGGAGGGCAAGAGGGAACAGAGGATGGCATTCGTGTGGATAAGAGTAAAAGGAATCCTAACATCACAAAAATTACAGCATGATGTTAAAGAGATATTTGTACAGGACAGAGAGCGAAGCCCTGAGAGGGGGTGGGTGCATGACTTCTCATGCAGGATGACCCTCAAAAATATATTTAAATATGGACACAATGTGACAGGGCCCTGTTTTGACCTTCTGGGATGACTGAGTTTGAAGAGGAGAACTCTGCATATGTTAAAGGTTTGACTCTAGCACCTGCATTGCTTTAGTTTTGTCTGGAGTAGTGTTACAATGCTCTAGACCTTGCATTATGTTGTGTAGTAGATGCAGAGAGCCAAAACATGCAGGTTCAATCTAAAGTTTTATACGTGGGGATTGTTTTAACAGAGAGTCCTTTTCCTTATTCTGGCCTGCATTATGCATTCAGGGTAGCACTGATGGGTAATAGCAGGCGAAAGATCATATAAGAGAGTGGTGTGTTTTTGAGAGGGTGAGCTGGGAATGTGAACATATTATGGTATAGTGGCCGTTAGTGATCCTCTGTTCTATTTATAAGCAGTTAGTCTCCTGACGGTCTCATTTCTTCACCTTGACTAACCATTGTAAAGCTATTGTAAAACAAAGTAAATGTACTGTGTCTTAGAAATGTTTCTATAGTTGCCAAGTGACAGGGTGGCAAAATATACATTGCTACTTCTGAATTGTTTTAGTAGTCAGGATTGTTGCAGTTCGCACCCACTCATAAGTAGAAATATCTCATTAATACAATTAGTGATTAAAATCAGTCATTTTCTAATGTAATAATAATAATTATACACAGCCTACACAAAATGCCGACATCAGGATGGACAACATTAGTTTATGTAATTTCTTATAGTACAGCACTTCGACAGCAGAACCCTTTATGCGATGCAAGAGACACCAAACCTTCATAACTTTGTGCAGAAGACTGATTTGCATGTAGGTTGTTGTCCCAAAACCAGGGCGTGAAGGTTGATCATTGAGGATCAGGGTTCATTATTTAGGACTAAAATGCAGGGCAGTGCTCTGTCGCAGAACCTACACTACTGTTGGTCAATGTTGTTGACATTTTGGGCCACTGCTTACTAAATAACCTTCAGTTAAGTACTTTGAACAGTACCGTGTTTATTTGATGCAGTCTCTTTATTGCAAACTTGCTCAGAGGTTCTCCTTTTTAAAGATACCACTCTTGCCTGCCAATACCGCAAAGTACGGAAAAGGGTAGCTCATTGGTTAACAGTATTTCACGCCACACCATAAAAATATTTACATTTAAGAAGTGTGCATGTCCGCATGCTCCGCAGGATCTACAAGTGGATTCCAACAGACACAAGAATAACAGTAACACAGGCCCTCGTCAGCAGCAGGCTAGACTACGGCAACGCACTATACACAGGCATCCCGACAAAACACCTGTGGCGCCTCCAACGCATCCAAAACGCACCCGCCCGACTGATCCTCAACGTACCTCGCCGCAACCACATCACCCCCCCACCTGAGAGAACTCCACTGGCTCCCCGTTGACAAGAGGATCACATTCAACCTCCTCACCCACGCACACAAAGCACTCCACAACACCGGACCTGCTTACCTCAACAACAGACTCAACTTCTACATCCCCACCCGACAGCTCCGCTCAGCAGACCTCGCACTCGCCACAGTCCCCCGCATCCACCGAAAGACATCCTGAGGCAGATCCTTCTCCTACCTCGCCGCCAAAACATGGAACACTCTCCCAACCAACCTGCGACTAACCCAGGACCTACTCACCTTCAGAAGACTCCTCAAGACCTGGCTCTTCGACCAGTAGCAGCTCACCCCCCCACCCCCTCTCAGCGCCTTGAAACCCTAACAGGTACTTAGTGCGCTTTATAAATATTTTGATTGATTGATTGATTGATTGATTGATTGATTGAAGAAGTCACAGGTTTTGAGCAATGCTTGAAACATTCTCATTGATGTTTAAAGGAAGCCTTCATTGTGTATTCTGTATTTTAATAAGGCTAAGAACATTATATTTATTTACATTGCATGTTTGTTTATTGATTTCACGTAGTCTAATACATACAAAATTAAAGCCTTTTATGACAATTTCATTAATTTGTAACAGTACTTTGCTTTTTTCATAGAAACTAAATTCTCCCACATTGTCTGTGAATAGTGAAGGATTTATCCCAATGCTGGCAAAGCTGGATGACTGTATAATGTATATATCATCACATGTAAGTAATCCTTAACAATGCATTTTAAAATGTCTGACATTTTTTATTATCATTATATTTTTACTTGGAGAAAGAAAAAGTTTATATACTTGTCCTATTTCAGATTTTATTGTAAAGTATTGCAATACAGTTTATTTTTAGTATTTGGGGTCTGAAGAGGTTATCACACTGCCATCCGATCTTTATCATAATTCACTACCCATAGAATAATTGCAGTGGGATGCATGGAAAATATTTTAAATTTTATTCAAATACAGTGCCTTACAAAGTGATTATTCTCTTCTTTTATTATGAATAAACCTTATCATAGGGATCTCCCTTTCCTCCTGAGGCCTGTCTAATATGCCACACGCCAGTGACAGCTGAATCATCTTGTTTACTGAGTTTTGGGATGCGATATCCTTGAATATTGTGCTGCATTCTAGATGATTTTCTTTTTTTTTTTAAATGTGCTCCCTCTTTTCTATTCCTTTATTACATTTTATGCGGTTCAATATGTAGGAAAATGGATACAAATAAGACATTTGAGAACCTGCAGGTTCTGCACAGGTTGGAAAAACAGGATCAGAGTGAAAACTGGAGAAAATTAAATTTGAAGTTGGCAAGCATAGCACTTCATGACGTTTGTCTGCTTCTCCAAACTACATTTGCAATTACAACTTCCTTAAAATAACTGTCAAAGAATTTACCAGTGATTTTGCAATGCTAAAAGTGTGCTTTTATTGTTTTTTGTTTTAAACCTACCTGTAGGATGTTTTTCCACAAAGTGTTATTTTTAAACTTTGAAGAATTTTGTGAACTAAAATAAAAAAATCAGATTTGCAGGGGAACATATGTACAGATTCACACACCACCACTAGATCAAAGTGGGTACAGAGCATTAAAATCTTTAAGGTAAAAGAGTCCATGTTATTTTACTTTTCTCAACAGGCCTTGTTTTTAAAAGGTTAATGTTTGAAAGCAAAGAGGCCCAGCTTGGAAGGAAGTACTGGACTGTCCTTATGTTTGTGGTTGGCTTCAGTCTGCTTTTTTAGGCAGTTTAAACACTTTAAATTGGTAACAAACATTAACAGGACTGGGGCACTAGTTGAACTGGGGGAGGTTAATCAAATGCCATGGTTAACATATCACTTCTCTGTCATACCATTTCTGAGGGATTTCCAAGTCTCTCCTTCAAGGTGCAGACATTCTGAACTTTTATATACTTTTTGATTTAGAGGCTTTGTTCACACAGTGGTATGGCATCTTTTCAAGTAGATTCCTATTCCTGATCCACACCACCTCCTCGGTCTCCCTAATTTTGTTACGGCTATTGCAAGAATGGTGTAAAGTTAGTCTCTGAAAACAGTTACTACCAGATTTCATTTTCAGTTTTCATTTAATGTTATTTTCACGTATGCCTTTCTTACTATGCAACTTTATTTTTCAGCCTAATTTTAAGGATTACCCAGTGTTTCTGACAAAGTTCAAACAATGCCTTTCGAGAGCTATGCATCTCATGAAGACATATACTGTGAACACACTACATAACTTGACAAGCCAGTTAATAAAAAGGGTAAGTTTTGTGACATTTGTGTTGACCAGCTTCACTAGGAATCATTTCTTCCCAATGAGGTTTACAAACTGCAATACTGTGATTGTCACTTTTGTTTACCTTGTTATATCTTCCTGCATTTGCTTTGTGGGTGAGGGAGAAGCCTGTGTTGCTTTGTCATGTTACCTAAGCTGTAGTGCCACTTAGCATTAGCCTGCAAAGAATTTAGAAATATAACTTAACTGTAGTCAAGATAGATTTTGATTTCTGATGAGATAGATTTTGATTTATGATGTTGTCATAAATATCATAGTTTAGCAGTATGTGCACACTTATTAATAGTCAAGTTTCAGTCCCTAGAATTCACAATATTTTATTCCAGTCATTCTACGTTAGTAGGTGCTGACACTTTGGTATTCAAACCATGGAACTGCCATTTAGAAATTTCCTTTGAAATAAGAGATGAATCCCTGTTGGCACAGCGAAGGGATAGGTAGAACACTTTGTCCCTATTAAAATTAAAATTAAAAAAAGACCAGCATACATGTGTGCATTTACGCTGCATGTTTTGGCCACAAATCCTCAGTATTCTCTGTTTATGCTGCCCTCTTAGGATAGTGTCTGGTTTTCTGTTCCAAATTTTGCATGTGGTGAAAAGGACAGAAGGGACTGACTGGTGCTATGATGGTGATGCCTCTATCTGACCACAGGCAAACTTCAACATTAAATAAAGCTTATGGAAACCTGGTGCTGCTTAGATTGCCCCAAAGGAATGCTTTGCTTTTTCCCTCATTAGTCACTTACTTTTGTTCAGTCATCCATGTCATAGTATCTCTGCTTCTAATTTCAGCACTTTACAACAAATACCAAATCATGTACTCTTCTCATCACACATTAAGTGCTTGGTTTGGGTTTTGTAGAGCTCACATTGGCATCCTGGTGCTAAGCAGAAACCCTCAAGGAATAGCACAGACAAGTCTACATTTGAGATTGTAACTACCCAAATTTTTAAGAATGTTCTAAAAGTTACACAAACTTCCAGAAGAAGCAAGGGCTGGGGTAACATGTTCGAAAGTGTGACTGCGATAAAAGAAAAGGCGTGACTACCAGTCCTGGATGTGCAGATTTTTGGGGACAGGATCATAGGTCTTTTGAGGAGGAGCAAATGATGCAAAAGGGGTGTTCGAGAGTGGTTATGGTTTGCATGAAAAATATCTATTACCATACAGAATGTTATGACAAATAGATAGATTTTTAAATGTAATTCTCTTATTAACACGCAGGCAATACAATTGTTTTAAGGGTTAGGAAATATATGTCCAAGAGAGAAGTCCAATCACATAGAACACTAGTAGCGAGATTTTGAATAAGCTACAACTCATGTATCTTAAATTTTAATATTATCCGCTATTTAGGTGAAGACAAGTACAATCCATTGCAGCAAGACATTATTGCACTCACAAAAAATAGCTTCTTTGTGTTTTTTCCAAACAGGATCCACTTGCCGTACCTAGTTCTGACAATGCCTTCACGTTGTTTTATGTAAAATTCAGAGCGGCAGCTCCCAAAGTCAGTGTAAGTATGAAATAATAATTTGTGCAGCAGCATTTTTTAAAATTATGATTTATACAAAGAACACTGTAAGTTGGGTTTAAAGGCTTTAATTTAATAAACTGTTCAGTTGAATATGCTGGGCAATTAATGCAAATGAAAAAATGAAAATGTACATCTTGTTTCCGCATTTCATTTCTTGGGATGGTGAAGCATTAGGTTGTGTTATTTTGCCAGTTAACATGGTATGAAGTTGAGAGACAAAGTGATTAGGCTTCTTAAGATTAGGCTAGTAAGATGATTACCTTAGGATAATTCTGTGAAAAGTATGGTGGACAAAAGCCATTCTCTTGGTTTAGAGTGTGCTATCTGTGAAATATCTGGGGTGGCAGTGGGGTGGTATTAAGGGGTGGCAGTGTTAGCTTTATCTAAGTCTGATGCTAGATGAGTACGCAACATTCTCCATTAAGGGATTTTATTTGATATTTATAACCAATAGAATGTGCGCCCTGGAACATATGCTAACACTTTCACATTGTCATATTTGAAAATAATATTGCCCATATTGGAGCAAAACGTACATTTTAATTATAATTCAAATCAACCCCAATGAAGTACATGTGATTCAAAAAGCAAAATGCCCATACAAAACCATTTAGAAGAAAATGAATGAGATCCATGCTGGGCCTGATCGGCATCCTTGCTTATTGGCAGCATCTGCCCGCCAAATTGTCCCTCTTCAGCCTGCACTGACTTGCTTAGCTATTCCTGCAGGGCTAGGCTGCTGAGGGGTGTTGCTGATGCACCACAGAGGCCTGCATAAGGTGGCAGTAGAGTGTGGGGCCTGCAGTGCTTTTGGATGTGTTGGCACTGCTGATGCTGTCCCGGGGGGTGTCTGACAGAGCCCGACTGCAGCGAGTCTGTGACGCAGGCCTAGGCTACTCCTGGTTGCAGGGACGCTGCCAGCTCCGCAACGTTGCTGCCTACTGTGGCCCTCTCGTCTGTGCTGTTCTGCACTGGTGTGGGCCCCGGTGGCCGGATGATCAGCTTGGGGGGCCCTGGACGGTTAATTGGAGGCAGCACTGGAGTGTGGAGATTGTGGCGGAACTAGCCCGTGTGAGTGCCGAAGAGGTGATGTTACTGCCCGCAGAGTCCTGAGTGCAGACTGTGGCTGTGGCGATGCAGTGCAACGCGCTCAGGGATCCTTCAAGTCCAGGGTCGGTGCTGAGCCCCGGTACGACGCTGTCTACCTCTGTTGGAGGCCTAATTAATTCTGGGCGTCACATGGCAGATGTGGAAAGCTCACCTCATGTTCTTTTCTGTTACTGTGCCCCTGGATGCCCGGCTGGAGTACGCCTGATTGACTGTGGCCTTCCCCGGTCCGAGGAGCACTTCATTAGTATGGTGGAAGTGCTTGGGAGGCAGCACTTGTTTGATCCCTACCTGCAGATCCCCTACTGCCACAATAGCATATGTGTGACTTCGGGGTGCAGTTGCCTGGCGGGGGACTTGCCAGTATCCCCATCTGTGTTTGGGAGATCAGAGGACTGGTTTTACGTTGGATCCTAGAGGCGAACTGGGTTTGTGAGCCCTAGTGATCTGCTGTCCCTTGCGCTTGCTGCGGGGCCCTGGAGGGGATGGCACGGGGGGACTGTTGGATCTTGGGGACCCCGCCACAATTTGATTTCTGTCTTTCTGCCAGTGGTCCGAACTTCCCTATTGACTTTCTGGCAGCACACCTCTGAATGTTAAGGTCCTTTTTGTCAGTGGGACATTGTGGAAGTGTTGCTGGACTAAGATGCCTTCCACCTCCCCCCCAGACTAGTGCTGCAAGGTCCTGCAGTGTGATGTGCACCTGAGCAGTTCTGAGGGCCCCCCACAAGGGCTCCTCTTTTACTCCTGCCTGGTGGCATGGGGGCCCCGAGGGACCCATGGTGGGGCACGGCTGCTCAGAGTATGATCTTGTCCTCCAGAAAGACAACCTACTTGGCTGGACTGTGTGGTGGATGCCCTGTTCCCGCTACTGAAGCTCTCCCTGGAGGGCTGCGGTTGTGGCTCTCCTTCCTTGTAGCTCGTTGGCCATTCCTACTGGACATCACCGGGTCAGATATTGTTGGAGGCTTTGGGGATACCATTGCTGGCTGTCCGAGACGGCCCTGTGCCATGCACCCCCTCGTCTTGGTGCGCAGTTGACTGATCTTGGGGGCTCCCAGCTCGGAGTTGGAGTTCGTCTGGGGTCCTTGTCACATCGGCCCTAGATATGGGAAAAGATAGACCATGGAGGGGAGCCCAGCAAACCAAAATGGGTCAATTTAGAGCCCCGGGGACGGGCTGGGCTGCTAATCCCAGCCACAGAATGCTGCTGATGATCAGCAGGGGCCCTCGGCCCCCTCCAAAGCCCACATACTTGCCTCAATAGAGGATTCCAGTGCCGGTGCAGGCAAAAATTCTGGTGGTCTCCCAGGATGTTGGGTTACTGAAGGTGGATCTCCGCAAACTAGCGGAGCACTCGCTGGCGACAGAATAGGATGTCTCCCAACTTCACGAGGCGGTGGCCGCCCTGCATGCTAAACTGACCTCCGTGTTGGCCAAAACGGACATCCTGGAAGCTAGGGCCAAGGACATAAAGGGGTGAGTCTGGCACTGCAATCTGCGCTTTGTGGTGTTCTCAGAGGAGACGGACGTTCAGGTCCCTGAACTCTTCTTTGAACGTTGGATACAGACAGTGATCCTCTCAGCCCAGCTATCCCCTCAGCCCAGCTATCCCCATTCCCTGTGGTGGAGAGTGCTCACTGTGCCCAGATGCTGAAACCTCCTGTAGGGACACCCCCTTCACCATGATAGGTAAAGTGCTCAATTACAGAGACCGGGATGCTATCCTGCAGGCGGTCCGACAGACTGGAGACCCCAAGTTCGAGAACCTTGTGACCTGCATTTTCGTAGACTACATGAGGCAGGTGC
Organism: Pleurodeles waltl; assembly: GCF_031143425.1. Taxonomy (NCBI): domain Eukaryota; kingdom Metazoa; phylum Chordata; class Amphibia; order Caudata; family Salamandridae; genus Pleurodeles; species Pleurodeles waltl. The sequence goes on along the minus strand of NC_090447.1, from coordinate 1,169,614,087 downwards.
AGCAGTTGCGGCGAACATTCAGTGGGGTCAAGCAAAAGCTGAGGGCCAGGGTCTACGTTCTATGCTTCTCTACCCTGCAAACCTGAAGGCATTACACGAGGACAAGGCGCATTTCTTTACTACCCTGGAAGCGGTCTGGGACTGGCTGGAGATGTGTGGTGAGGGCTAGATCCTGGCGATGGCCTCTCGTGGCCTGGGTCAGCAGACTTGGAGCTCTGGCTGCTATCGGCCTGCTCGAAGGAGACAAGGTTGAGGCAGCAGTGCCCCTAGATCATCTTCAGGAGTGGTGGTTCGCCGAGATGGCACTTTGGATCTAGAACAGCAGAAGTCTGAGAGAGAGGCTGTGAGAGTGCTGGTGAGGGTGGTAATGGTCTCGAATTCTGAAGACAGCGCTAGGAATGTGGTGGAGGAGACTGGACTGGGGAGACGAGGTGGGTGAATGGAATCTGATCTGGTGACTGGTCCGGGGGACAATGTTAGCCTTGAGTGTGCGTCCCTCGCTGCATGACCTGCACTTTGTGGATGTAGGCCTCGCACTCCCTGACAGTGGGGAGAGCTGGAGGTGGCCCACATGCGTCTTGGTGGAAGTGTAAAGGGTAATGGTTGTGTGGAGGTCCAGGTCTAGCTATGGCCAACCGACTCAAGGTGGTATTGTGGAATGTCAAGAGGTAGAAGGTCCAATCATACCTCCGTCAAAAGGGTGTACATATCACTGCTTCAGGAGACACATTTTAATGGAAAGCTGAGGTCCAGAATGTTCACGGGAACTGGAGGCGGCAGTTGTACTCAGTTACTTTCTCCAAATATTCCCAGGGGGGTGGGTGGTGGGTCTCTATATGGGTAGCCTCGCATATCCTTTTTAAGGTCAGCTGTTATAAGGCAAATGTGGTAGGTCGATATTGATTGCTGTGTGGCAAACTGAATGGGCAAGAGGTGTGTTTTCTGATTGTATATACTCCCAATGAGGACCACAGAAACCTTTACGTAGTATTGGAACATGAGCTCATCCAATGCACAGGGATTCCCTTGCTGTGGGGGGAGACTTTAATTGTGTGCTTGATGGTTCCTGGGATCGTCATCCCGCAGTAGAGTACTAAGCCCAATATGGTGTTTGCATTCCAAGAGGTCAGGGCTACTGTTCCTGTAAGACTAATGCATGTGGTGACTGAAAAGACTCCCTACCCTAAATAGAGCAATTGAGTCAGTTCTTTTGGAACAATGTGGTCTTATGTCTGGCAGGGGGACACACATGAACCTGCAGAGGTTGTTGCATGTGATGCACTCCGTTGAGGATGGAGATCTAGAGGCAGCACTGATTGCCTTGGACATAGCAAAGGCGTTTGATGCTCTTGATTTGGGAGTATCTCTGTGAGGTTTTCCAGAGGATTGGATTGGGGCCAATGTTCATCTCCTGGGTGCAGCTGCTCTCTGTGTAACCAGTGGCCCGAGTGCGGTCTGGCTGAGAGGCATTGGAGTTTATCCCTGTCGGTGTCGGAATGAGGCAGGGGTGTCCCCTCACGCCGCTCCTTTGCAGGGAAATTACCAGGTGGGGTATAGGGGCGGGCAGAGTGACACATGTTGTCTCACTTTATGCGTAAGACACACTCCTATCTCGCGTACCCAGAGGGGTTGTTTGTGGCACTCCTGCAGATTATGATGGAATTCTGTGCTTCCTCTGGACGGCAGGTGACTAAACGGAAGACTGTGCAGTTTCCTCTGGCGACACTGGCCCGCCCAGCACAGGACTACCTGGTGAAGGCAGAGCTCAACTGGGTCAGGGATAATTTCCATTATTCGGGTATCCATGTGGCCAACACTTTGGTAGTCTGCAACAATCTCAATATAGACAGAGTTCTGCTTGGTCTAGAGGAATCGAGTAAGTTCTGGGCACTGCTTCCCCTGTCTGTTATGGCCAGAGTTGCACTCTGCAGAATGGTTCTGCTGCCCAGGTGTCAGTATGTCTTGCGGAATGCCATGTATGTGGCCCTCAAGTCAGTGTTTGCTAAATAAACAGCCTCCTGGAGGCGTTTGTGTGGGCTAGTAAGAGGAGCCGGATTAAACTGGATGTCCTCAAGCTGGTTACCAAGTTGGGGGAAATGGGGATTAACGAATCTCCACCTGTATTGTTTTACAAGTTTTCTCCAATATGCGCTGCAGTTGTGGACAATGGACCGAACGTTGAGAAGAACCTGTTGGGCACATAGGGAGCCAGAGCTGTTTTGCCCCGTTGCCTTATGCAGGGGTCGGGTGCCTCGACTTCCCTCCCCTTTATCATCCACCAGGTGGCAATTGCTTGGGTGATGGTGCAGAAGTGGCTGCTAGATTTTCTTGAATGGTGTGTGGCTGAGGAGAGGACACTTAGGGGGGTACACACCAACGAGCATGCTGGGCCAGATCTGGTGCAATGGGCAGCCATGTTGGATTGCCTCGTTGAGGAGGAGTTGCCGCCAGGTAACACATGGACGGCTTGTCAGAATTCAGGCCCATCGCAGAGGGGTTGACTGGCAACCCCCCAGGGAGGTTGGTTTGGTTGGCGTGTAGGTTTGATATTCTGTGGTTACAGCAACTGTCCGGTGTTGAGGAGTGGAGTGTGTTGTGGTGCAGAGTGGTCCCTTCCTCCCCCACCCCTGTTACCCTGTTTCCCCTTGGGGTGGATATGTACCCTCCAGTACATCTGTCATCCGCCTGTGCTTTAGCCCTCCTAGTAGTGGGGGGTTTGTGAATGACTGGGAGGTGCTCTTAGGCTGCGTAGTGTATTATTGCCCCCACTTGCTGCTGCTTGTTCTCTCTTTAGTATAATAATATTGTGGTTGCGATGGTTTTCAATGCTAATTGTTGTGCAGGTACATTGATAACTTGATGCTGCTTTGGTTTGTACTGTAAGTCATATGGTCCGATACTACACAGACATCCACTGTTATGCCTTGATTATTGTTTTGATCACAAACATGTAAAAAAAAATATATATATATATAAAGTTGAGCTCCATTATGTTCAAAATCCATAGTAGCAGAACAATATATTATCTGAACAAAGAGATATGTGCTGCATACATTTTTGAAGGGAGGGACAGAAGACATGGCACTATCTGCTGGCTTGGTGTCTCCACATCATAAAATCCCCCTGTCTCCCGTTCTCATCAGACAGCTGGCTAACCAGGGTCGATGAGCCCGGCATGCTTGACCAGGAGAAAAATAGTGGGATCTAACTGGCAAAGTATTCTGAGACCTCATTCAGATCTTATCTTGTTTTCCAACAAACAAAAATGCTTTGTCTTTGGTTCTAGACACTCAAGTTCTGCTCTAGGTACAGCTACGTTTTGCTATACAAGTAAGAATAAGTTCAACAATTCCATCTTCTCCTCAGGGTAATCATGAATCTGAAACAGTATGTTCGATGGCATCTGTCGCTGTAGATACACATGTTGTGCATAGCCCGCCATCTGGTGTTGGGTCGGAGTGTTACAAGTTGTTTTTCTTCGAAGAAGTCTTTCGAGTCACGGGACCGAGGGACTCCTCCTCTTTGTCTCCATTGCGCATGGGCGTCGACTCCATCTTCGATTGTTTTCTTTCCGCCATCGGGTTTGGACGTGTTCCTTTCGCTCCGGGTTTCGGAACGGAAAGTTAGCTCAAAATCGGAACATTACGTTGCTATTGTTGCGTTCGGGATCGGGTTAGATAGCATCGACATCGCATCGATACAATAACATCTCTGTTGCCCTTCGGGGTAGTTTTCGATCCCCCGTCGGGGCCTGGTCGGCCTGACCGCGTGTGACATCGACGCTGATGGAACGGACCCCGTTCCGTTTCTGTCCTAAATGCCACAACAAATACCCATATACAGACCAACATTCGGTCTGTAACCTGTGCCTGTCGCCTGAGCACAGGGAAGAAACTTGTGAGGCCTGTCGTGCGTTCCGGTCCCGAAAAACGCTCCGTGACCGCCGAGCCAGAAGACTGCAAATGGCGTCCACGCCGACAGGACACCAAGGTTTCGAGGAACAAGAAGAAGTAGAAGCCTTCTCGATCCATGAATCGGACTCGGACGAATTCGACGACCATGAAACAGTGAGTAAGACGTCGAAGATAGCACATAAGAAAACTAACAAGGCCCAGGGGACGCCACTGCCGTCAGGCCATGGCTCAACCCATAAACTCGGTGACCGACCATCGGCACCGAAGAAGGCCAAAATAGTGCAGAGATCGTCCGACTCGGGTCGAGACACAGGCACCCAGCCATCCCGGGACCGAGATAGTGCTGCCGGCAAAGATCAACGCCGAGATAGCGGAGCCGAAGCTGCTCGACGCAGAGACAGCGGCACCGAGGAGGATCGACGCCGAGAGGGGCCGGCTCCGAAAAAGAGGAAAGTCGCCTCGTAGCCGAAAAAGAGCGTGGACATGGTTTCGGTGCCAAAGCGACCCGCAACCGAGCCAACTACTGGTTCCTATTCAGAGGAACAATCACTGTCCTCTCAGATGCGAAAGCATAGATTCGAAGAGGAATTACAATCCATCGAGGTGGACCACACTCAAAAAAGGATTTTTATACAGAGTGGAACAGGGAAAATAAGCACCCTTCCCCCTATTAGGAGGAAGAGGAGACTGGAGTTCCAACAAGAACAAACACCACAAACAAAACTGGTGAAGAAGGTAACTCCGCCACCCTCTCCTCCACCTGTGGCTACCATTTCACCAGCACAGACTCCGTCACATTCACCGGCTCACACCACCTTAAGCCAAGGTGACCAGGACCAAGATGCTTGGGACTTATACGACGCCCCAGTGTCGGACAACAGTCCTGAGGCGTATCCTACAAAGCCCTCACCACCAGAAGACAGCACAGCATATTCACAAGTGGTGGCTAGAGCAGCAGAGTTCCACAACGTGTCTACACTCGGAGCCTGTCGAAGATGACTTCCTCTTCAACACCCTCTCTTCCACACATAGCACCTACCAAAGCCTGCCTATGCTCCCAGGAATGCTAAGGCACGCAAAGGACATATTCAAAGAGCCTGTCAAAAGTAGGGCAATAACACCGAGGGTGGAAAAAAAATATAAAGCACCTCCCTCAGACCCAGCTTTCATCACCTCACAACTGCCACCAGATTTGGTTGTGGTAGGGGCGGCTCGCAAGAGAGCAAACTCCCACACATCGGGCGATGCACCTCCCCCAGATAAGGAGAGCCGAAAGTTCGATGCAGCCGGTAAAAGGGTCGCAGTACAGGCTGCAAACCAGTGGCGCATCGCAAACTCTCAAGCGCTCCTAGCGCGATATGACAGAGCCCACTGGGATGAGATGCAACACCTCATTGAGCATCTACCCACAGAACTACAAAAGAGGGCGAAACAAGTGGTTGAGGAGGGCCAAAACATCTCCAATAACCAGATACGCTCCTCTATGGACGCAGCGGACACAGCAGCAAGAACGGTTAACACGGCAGTAACCATCCGAAGGCACGCGTGGCTACGAACATCTGGTTTTAAACCAGAGATACAGCAGGCGGTGCTCAATATGCCATTCAATGAGCAACAATTGTTCGGACCTGAAGTGGACACGGCAATTGAGAAGCTAAAAAAGGACACTGACACTGCAAAAGTCATGGGCGCACTCTACTCCCCGCAGAGCAGAGGCACTTTCAACACCTTCCGCAAGACAACCTTTAGAGGGGGGTTTCGGGGTCAATCCACACAACCCAGTACCTCACAGTCAACACCGTCCACCTACCAGGGACAGTACCAAAGGGGAGGTTTTCGGGGCCAATACAGAGGGGGACAATTCCCTAGAAGCAGGGGAAAATTTCAAGGCCCCAAAACACCTACAAACAAACAGTGACTCACACGTCACTCATCCCCTCCACACAACACCAGTGGGGGGAAGAATAAGTCCGTATTACCAAGAGTGGGAAAACATAACAACAGACACTTGGGTCTTAGCAATTATCCAACATGGTTATTGCATAGAATTTCTACAAATCCCTCCAAACATACCACCAAAGGCACAAAATATATCAAAACAACATTCGGACCTCCTAGAAATAGAAGTTCAAGCATTACTGCAAAAGAACGCAATAGAACTGGTACCAGATACACAAACAAATACAGGGGTTTACTCACTGTACTTTCTAATACCAAAGAAGGACAAAACACTGAGACCAATCCTAGACCTCAGAACACTAAACACATACATCAAATCAGAACACTTTCACATGGTCACGCTACAGGAAGTGTTACCATTGCTAAAGCAACAAGATTACATGACAACCTTAGATCTCAAAGACGCGTATTTCCACATACCAATACATCCGTCGCACAGGAAATACCTAAGGTTCGTATTCAAAGGAATACATTACCAATTCAAAGTATTGCCCTTCGGTTTAACAACTGCACCAAGAGTCTTCACAAAGTGCCTAGCAGTAGTGGCTGCACACATCAGAAGGCAGCAAATACACGTATTCCCGTATCTAGACGACTGGCTAATCAAGACCGACTCACTGACAAGGTGCTCACACCACACAGATCAGGTCATACAAACCCTCTACAAACTCGGTTTCACCGTCAACTATGCAAAATCACACATTCTGCCGTGCAAGGTACAACAATACCTAGGAGCCACAATAGATACAACAAAGGGAATAGCCACTCCAAGTCCACAAAGGGTTCAACATTTCCAAAAGATCATACAACGCATGTATCCAACACAAAAAATACAGGCAAAGATGATATTACAACTACTAGGCATGATGTCCTCATGCATAGCCATTGTCCCACACGCAAGGTTGCACATGCGGCCCTTACAACAGTGCCTAGCATCACAATGGTCTCAAGCACAGGGTCAGCTTCTAGATCTGGTGTTGATAGACCGCCTAACATACCTCTCGCTTCTATGGTGGAACAACATAAATTTAAACAAAGGGTGGCCTTTCCAAGACCCAGTGCCACAATACGTGATAACAACAGATGCTTCCATGACAGGGTGGGGAGCACACCTCAATCACCACAGCATACAAGGACAATGGGACGTACATCAAAGAAAGCTGCATATAAATCACCTCGAACTACTAGCAGTTTTCCAAGCATTAAAAGCATTTCAACCAATCATAACTCACAAATACATTCTTGTCAAAACGGACAACATGACAACAATGTATTATCTAAACAAACAGGGGGGGACACACTCGACACAGCTGTGCCTGCTGGCACAAAAAATATGGCAATGGGCAATTCACAACCACATTCGCCTAATAGCACAGTTTATTCCAGGGATCCAGAATCAACTTCCAGACAATCTCTCTCGAGATCACCAACAGGTCCACGAGTGGGAAATTTACCCCAAAATTCTAAACACTTACTTCAAACGTTGGGGAACACCTCAAATAGACTTATTTGCAACAAAGGAGAACGCAAAATGCCAAAACTTCGCATCCAGATACCCACACAGGCAGTCTCAAGGCAATGCCCTATGGATGAACTGGTCAGGGATATTTGCGTACGCTTTTCCCCCTCTCCCTCTCCTTCCATATCTAGTAAACAAATTGAGTCAAAACAGACTCAAACTCATACTGATAGCACCAACGTGGGCAAGGCAACCATGGTACACAACACTGCTAGACCTATCAGTAGTACCCCACGTCAAGTTGCCCAACAGGCCAGATCTGTTAACACAACACAAACAACAGATCAGGCATCCAAACCCAGCATCGCTAAATCTAGCAATCTGGCTCCTGAAATCCTAGAATTCGGACACTTAAACCTCACACAAGAATGTATGGAAGTCATAAAGCAAGCCAGAAGACCATCCACTAGACACTGCTATGCAAGCAAATGGAAAAGGTTTGTTTGCTACTGCCATCAGAATCAAATTCAACCATTACACGCATCTCCAAAAGATGTAGTGGGTTACTTACTACACTTACAAAAATCAAACCTGGCCTTCTCTTCCATTAAAATACACCTAGCAGCAATATCTGCATACCTGCAGATTACCCATTCAACTTCACTATTTAGGATCATTAAAGCGTTTATGGAAGGCCTCAAAAGAATTATACCACCAAGGACACCACCCGTTCCTTCATGGAACCTCAACATCGTCTTAACAAGACTCATGGGTCCACCCTTTGAACCTATGCACTCTTGCGAAATACAATTCCTAACCTGGAAAGTTGCATTTCTCATCGCCATCACATCTCTAAGAAGAGTAAGTGAAATTCAGGCGTTTACAATACAAGAACCTTTTATCCAACTACACAAAAATAAAGTAGTCCTAAGGACCAATCCTAAATTTTTGCCAAAGGTTATTTCACCGTTCCACCTAAATCAAACGGTAGAGCTACCAGTGTTCTTCCCACAGCCAGATTCCATAGCTGAAAGGGCACTACATACATTAGACGTCAAAAGAGCACTAATGTACTACATCGACAGGACTAAACACATCAGAAAAACGAAACAACTGTTTATTGCATTTCAGAAACCTCAGGCAGGAAACCCAATATCGAAACAGGGTATAGCCAGATGGATAGTTAAGTGCATCCAAATTTGCTACCTTAAAGCAAAAAGACAACTGCCCATTACACCAAGGGCACACTCAACCAGAAAGAAAGGCGCTACCATGGCCTTCCTAGGGAATATTCCAATGCACGAAATATGTAAGGCAGCCACATGGTCTACGCCTCACACATTTACCAAGCACTACTGTGTAGACGTGCTATCAGCACAACAAGCCACAGTAGGTCAAGCCGTACTAAGAACCTTATTTCAGACTACTTCCACTCCTACAGGCTGAGCCACCGCTTTTGGGGAGATAACTGCTTACTAGTCTATGCACAACATGTGTATCTACAGCGACAGATGCCATCGAACTGAAAATGTCACTTACCCAGTGTACATCTGTTCGTGGCATCAGTCGCCGAAGATTCACATGTGCCCTCCCACCTCCCCGGGAGCCTGTAGCCGTTTGGAAGTTAGCTTCAACTTTGTACATTTGTAAATATATTAAATCTTAGATAGGTACATACTTATTCACTCCATTGCATGGGCACTATTACTAACAAACAACTCCTACCTCACCCTCTGCGGGGAAAACAATCGAAGATGGAGTCGACGCCCATGCGCAATGGAGACAAAGAGGAGGAGTCCCTCGGTCCCGTGACTCGAAAGACTTCTTCGAAGAAAAACAACTTGTAACACTCCGACCCAACACCAGATGGCGGGCTATGCACAACATGTGAATCTTCAGCGACTGATGCCACAAACAGATGTACACTGGGTAAGTGACATTTTCATTCTCCTGACTGACCATACCACTGCCTGAAATCAGACCATATTTTTTGTTAAAGTACATGCAGGAAAAGTACTTCCCCCGGGATGTCAGTAATTCAGGCAAGGTGCTACCACCAGAACTAATATTGTTGAACTCGTAATGGGACATTTTAAACCAAGGCAAGCATCCTTCCACATGTGCATTCAGTTGAAAAGTTTCTGCATTTGCTGCTTGGCAAACCAAACTGACCATTGAATGTGCAAAAAGAGGCTGCTATACCCTGTCTTAAACATTTGACAAAATCTGGATATCAGTGTTTGTAATTTAAGGTAAGTTTGGCTACTAATGCTGCCTCTCATAAGTGTTCTTCGAAGTCATCTTTTTTCACCATTGCAGTGACTCCTTAGAATGGGAGTTTATTGTACCAGTCACGAGACTCCATTTCTTGAAATTTGAACTCATGGATCGGCTCTCCTTTAAAAGCCACATTTAAATCATCACTTCACAATTGGTATTGAAATGTGGTTTTCATACTCAATTTACTCTGTCCAGTAGGGCAAATTTTAATTATTTTTATTTATGCTTTTAGCAAAGAACTTCCTTTTGCTCCAGATGGACAGAAAAAGATTACTGGGGTTAAAATCATTTACCATAAAAAGAAACAAAGGAAAACATATCATGCATTACAAAACCCAAAGTAGAAACAGCAGTTAGTGGAAAAAAAGAGAAAGTAGAAATAAAAGAGAAAGCATAATCTGTCTATGAGTCTGCTATCTAGACAGACTATGGCAGGGTGTTTCCAGAAGCTGGTGTTTGGGAGGCACCGTTGTTAGTTCAGTAGGGTGAGTGAGTGCAGGTGCTCAAATATTTAACTTTTATTTCATTCTGTCCTGTTTTTTTATTTTGTTTTAATAGACACTAATTGAGCAGATAGAACAGAGATGTGAGAAGATACCAGAGTAAGTACAGTAAAAAATATTTTGTAACGTACATTTTTGACACAAATCTGTATTTTCAGATGTATAGCACTGTAGTGATCATTGCAAGTTTAAAACAAAAAATCAGCGCTAGGTTTGTAAAGATTTCACACCTTATTTGAAATAAACTTTACTACACATTTGAATACCTGTGAATTAGATAGAATTATAATTAGTTTAATGGTGTTTCTTTGCTTGCTCTTATTTTTCGCTATGATTTATATTTATTCAATATCAGTGAGTGACAGGAGGGGCTACTTTGCTTCTGCAAACACAATTTTTTATATTTTTATTTGGATGCAAGCTGTACATGAACATAGAATGTCTAAAAGCTTTTTATTGTAAAATTAATGTTTTTAATACATGCAGACTACATATGGGCAGCACACTGTGTTAGGTGAACTATGGTGTGATTAATTTAATTGCCTGGATAATGGTAGGCCGCGCAGGAACTGATTGAATATAGAATGTTTTTCCCCATTGTTTGTCACATAAATGAGTTCTTCTATGAAGTTGAGGGAGAAGGCAGCCTTCATCTCCAAAATGGCCTGTGGCTACCCACTTGAGAGTGCTGGTGGAGCTGTCAATTGCACCATCTTGTTGAACACTAAATCTACTGTATGTAAGAACAGTAACAAGCTGTTTCACTTTTTGCAAAGTGTATAGGTGTAATTAAGTTAAATATTTTCAGTATTACAGTACTAATACAATGATTTGAAGCAATGAGATTAGCACTGGTGTGGACCACCTTGTTAGAGAGAGAACGGCATGAGCATGGTTTAGATATGTGAGTTACACAGGCATCTGAATACAAGTTTGTTGAGACCCAGACACTGGATTAGTGATGCTGAGGATCCAGTGGCAATGATATTAAAATGCCAGGCACAACAGTGAGTAGTCAATACGAAGTTTAACCCCTTCTTTCCATGTTAAAGCTTGTTCTTGTCACTGAGTTGCATAGTTAATCAGGTTTCTTTTCAGGTGCAAGGTTTCATAAATGGAAAAGTCTTTGGTCCCAGTATGTGTTCCTATGCAACTAAATTTATCAGCCGGATAGATTTTGACATACACCTCACAGAGTGTGGGTAAATGGCGCACAAGATAGTCAAATCAGGGATGATGGTGCACACCCTACCAATTGGCACTTTAAAATATTCAGCTCCTTACATTTCTTTAAATTTACCCTTTCCTCCCATCCAGCAAGGAAACAAAATTGCTAATTTGGAGATAGGAATATGTCTCCTTACTGAATGAAATTTTCGGAGCCCCTCACATTCAAGATAGATCAGAAATTGCATTTTTGATGGTGTCAGTAGCAAGAAAGTACTAAATACACTTGGTTGAAGTTCAGAGACTCAGTAAGGGATATCTTGTTTGTACAAAATATGACAGTCTCAGTGGTACATTTAAGACATGTCAGGGGGTTGTGGTGCATTTCTTTATAGGTACAAAACACACAATATCCCAGATGACCCTGTGTTTTCAGGTCTTCGGAAATTGTGTCAGAAATGCAGACGGCATTAAATTGAGCAGTGTGTACCACACTAAGGCACTGGAAGATTTAGGGTAGTGAAAACATAAGCTGTCATCAAGAAATACTTTTTTTCCCCTATCAAGGTGGAGTACTGCAATCTGATATGCTTCTCACTCATGCAGCATTGATAGTAATACATTGTTTGTTAGCCGTCCGCACAGCAATTTGTAAAGCAGAATAAAAATTATTACGTTCTCATACTACACATTTCCTGCTTTACAGGGAACCTTTAGTAAATTATCCCATTACAAGTATTTGAGTAATCTAGCAAATATCAGTTATATACTAGCTCTTGCCACAGGTCATAGACCAAGGGATCTGCGTACCTTTTTCACAAAGAGCTAAACATTAGAAAGAGTTTTCTGAATGAATTTCACCATGAACAATTCTAAAGTTCAGCCTCCATTTTCTTTGGCACTCCGATTATGAAAACAGTATTCTGTCTGCTTCTTCCATTCTTTGCTGAAACAAATTGTTTTTTGCAAACCGTGTCCACGTTTGCTACTGCCTCATTTGGAGGTTACTACACTTAAGATAAAAATTGCTTTAATCGCAAGAGTGACATGTCTTTCCGTTGCAGAGTACTATGAGCCACAGAGTCAGCTGCGCTGCTTCTTGTCTGAGCGTTTCATATATAGATGTAGAAAGACTTCACAAATTTGGATACCTAAAATGTTCCAGAAGTCTCTTGAGGACAAATGCTCAAATATGCTAATTATTGTACAGATGGTAGGAGCTCAGCTTGCATTCAACCTTTCAGCAGTTCAGCATCACAAAAAAAGGGAAGTTGTTTTTTAAATCTAGTGACAGCCAGGGCCTTCTCCTCCACAAGGCAGAAAAAACAGAGTTAGCAGATTACGCACATTTGAGTTAATGCTACATGCAGTCAGTCCTTTCATGCATGTTTGATGTTCCGGAGATGTTAGATCAAACTGTGCGGTACCCTAGCTCTAGCAGTGTCCTCAAACTGTTGATGATAAACAGGACCTGTCTTCTACAAAGCACCTTTATAAAAGCTTATAAAAAGCCAGTTGAGATTTGCGAGAGATGAAAGATTGTATAATGGTAGGAATGCCAAGAATCAGGCATACTGTGATATTTTGCATAATGTTAATGCAAAATTGTAGGTTGTGTAGTAGGTAAAGAATTTACATATTCTAAGGTAATATAGTTTAACAAAGTTTGGGAATTATGTTCAAGACAATGTTGAAGAAAGCATGAGACACGGTTGATTTAAAGAGTAAAGGAAGCAAAAGGTCACAGATAAAGCTGAGATATTTGACACAGGTGAAACGAGTGGGTAGAGGACTAACCTCAGAGGGCCACCAGGCGGAGGACCCGATGTAAGGAGACCTCCAACTATAAATGCCTCAGTTTTATCTGGATATAGCTCAATAGAATTGACTTTCATTCAGACGACCTCTTTGGCAAGGATTGCACAGAACTTTAATTAAGCCTTCCAGAACTGTAGCCAAGTCTGTTGATTAGTTTGGGTGCCATCAATATAGGCCTTAAAGTTGACAAGATTTGCTAAAAGAGCACAGTCATCAATCCTCAGCAGCCCAAACAGATTGCTCCAACATCACACAGTGGTGCTGGATATGCTTGGTGACTTGCAGGCCCAGTGTTTTCAGGTGTTGTGAAGTATGGGTGCACAACAATGTCTTCTCAGGTAGCAGAAACATGTTTAGTCATCAGTGTCACACTGACCCAAAGCTGCAGGTGGAAGCAGCATTTAATATTTGCAGGGCACCTCAACTCTATCCCTCTGTGTTTAACTACTGAAGCCTCAGTTGCATCCTTCTAAAAAATCCAGAGTATCACTGATCCCTACCCTTCTATCTAAAACTGTGGTACACAATGCCATCTTCTACCTTAGGCTATTCCATGACAGTACTCCCATACTGTTGGTTTTTGGTAAGGACTGCTCTTTGAAGTCACTGATATTTGTGGAAAGCTGCTCTGACCACTTTCAGACACTTTTAGGCTACCAGGCTTGCACTTTTGCATGACAATGAGTTGGAGGTGATCCGCAAGCAGGCCCCAGCACTCTCACCTGACATCAACAGGAACAAAGATTACTCTGTATAAAAAGTGTAGGTGCTGCCCACAACGATAAATGTGCCCATTATAAGAACACTCATGAACTGCAGTATTGTCGTAGTGTCTGATTTTCTTTTTAATTGTATTTATTTATTTAAAACAAATATTTAGGGTATTTTGCTGTCCTTTGTCTGATGTGGAAAGAACCCACATTGCCTGTTTGTTATGGGGACTCTTGTGGCACGCTTCCATTTTATTTGATCGATCTCAAAGAGTGCATTCTGCCAATTGATTTTGTTACTGCCTAAGCTCTTGCCAGCATCTTCCTAGGAGCACATTCTTCAACACCTACCTAAGAAACCATAATTCCTTCCTCTGCAATAGTCACTTGAAGTGTTACCATTAAAAACACCCAGTTATGTTTCATGGTTCTAAAGGGCCTACTCACTTTTCCCACAAGTCTGTGCTCGTTGCTTACAACATCTCTCATCAAGATTACTGTAATGTCCTTCGGCTCATTTGACGAGAGATTGAATAAAACACAGACTTCAAATGGTTGATAATTCTGGTACAGTTTTTCTCTGGACTCTGCAGTGACTACAGTGTTGGTCAAGTTCTCCATTTCCACCACTGCCCATCCAGTTACAAATTCACTTTAGTCAATACTCTGTCTAGGCTCAGATTTGTACATATCTCTTCCCCCCCATCTTCTCACTTCCATGTGTCATCTTCAAAACTCAGCCACAGAATATACCTGGGGTTCCTCCAGTGGTTAACATCAACTGGTATGGATATCTTTACTCCTTCATCTTAAAAAATTGACTTTTTATAATGTGTTAAAGGTCCACCTTTTGTGCAAGCATTCTGCTTATTTTGCAGATTGCTTACACCTAGTCTTCTTCCTCTACAGATCAAGGCACAAGACCTCCTCCCATGTCCACTTTGACGTGCACTCAACGCAAAACATCATGGCCATTAGAAATCCTCTGTAAATTAATGTGGCATTAACTGTTTTATATAGCAGGTTTATTACCTGATGTTGTTTTTTCAGGTACCAACAACTGCTAAGTGAAATACACAATTGTTACCTAGATCAGAGAGAGCTCTTGTTGAGCCCAAGCATCACTTCTACAATTGCGGACATGACCTCACAGAACAACAGAGATCATTGTGCTCTGGTAAGATGGGCCAATTCAGATATACTATTTTGTTAAAGATTTGTTCTCTTGCATACCCAAACTTGATTTAGTGGAATTTGTTTGTATTTGTGATATTTTTTAAACAGGAAATATACCACCATAAATAAAGTTGTAGACCAAGACCGTCATGGTTAACACACATTTCAATGTGAAATACAAAGATGCATTGGTAAACAGTGGAAAAGTATGACCCTAGGCCTATAACAACGTACGCTGTAACCTAATTCTGACTCAAACTTTAATCCAAACTCTTTAACCATTATCTCAGGCGTCACGTTTATTTTTGCCTTTACTTCCACCTGTATTCTTAATTGCATAAATACTTTCTCATAAATTTTTATTTTTACTGTGCAAAGAGTATTTTTCATTTTAACACTTTCTCAGTATTTATTTAAAATAAACATACCCCATTCTGGTAACTAAATCATTTGTGCCTCAGCCTTTTCCCTCTGAATTATCTTCCTGGCAACCATGTTTGTGTCACCTAATCCAGTATTGGAACTTTCATGAATTCACATGCTTGAATTATTCCCTGTCGATGAGATGGGAGTCCCTGGTACCCTCAAAAAGCAATTCAGTGACAGGCATAGACCCTAGGTCTTTCAATTTACTAACATATCATAGTCATTACTTAAAGGACCAAAATTAAGGCTTAACTAACCAGGTTGCACCACCCTTTAGAACACTCCTGTAAGAAGCTACAGTCCCTCAGATTGTGCACTGCACGTCATGCAAGGGCATCTCCAAATTTGGAAATTGGAAAATATCTCTCTTAAAATATATAGAGGTATTCTTTTCTCTGAATTATCTGTGTTTATTCTACTTGAAATTCTGACTTCATCAAGTCAGAAAAAGCAAAAAAGTGTCTATTCAGACACTGTGGGAAGAAGAGGCTTTACTCTGATGATCCTCATCAGGAATGTATTTAGTGCCTCCATCGTTCACATAGGGTTAAGGATTGTAAGATTTGTATGATCCTTTCTACAAAGACTCTGAAGGACCGTGAAGGAAGGCTACTGTTATGGCACCAAAAGCACAAGACCAGGAAGGAGCTTGTATCAGATAGCAACAGAGAGGATTTCTCATCCTCATCTAGAAGGCCTCACACGACAGAAAGGGTCTCGGCCATGTCAAAATCATCTCTGGAGCCACCTCAAAAGTCTTCAAGAAAGTCCTCTAAAGATTCCCACAGAGGACAGAACCTATCCAGATCACCACATAGAAATCAATGTTCTTCACAACAGAAGGAGTAAAACATCACATTTCTCCTCAAGTCAACATTCAGACAGTATCCGAGCCTCCAACATCTCCACCACACATCAGGCACTCTTTTAAAAAATCTGCATCCGCACCAGCTGCTCACCGTTGACAAGCTGCTAACCGCAGATGAGAAAATCGTCATCTCCTCCATCAGCAAGAATATCGTTGTCACCACCGTCGACGACTAAGACTTTCACTGCAGCTTCACAACAACCACTACCATTTCTACATGGACAACAACGTCTACGTTCTCAATGACAACTTTGTCGACAAGTCAATCTCCAGACCGTCGGCGCTACAAATAACACCCATCTCGTTGACGACATCAACTACGGCGCTTTTGTTGACAGTGACACTCCCATCGACGAAGACACCCTCTTTGGCAAACATATTGATGACGCCCTACAAGTCATAAAGATGGACACAGCAAAGTCATTGGAGACTCTCCAATACAGAAAAATTCTCTTTCGGGGTGCTTGAGGAAGAGGTCTTCTATTATACCGGGGTGCATAACAGCATTACCTGTACCCCTCTTACATCTCTACCTCACAAAAGTTTTGTCCTCAGTATCAGTAGTGATAATCGCCACAAGCTGTTATAATAGACCCCAGCCAATGGAAAACTGTGGACGCAGGTTGCAGTCATTGACCAGATACAAGCTCTGGCTACTGCCCCTCTTTCTCCATCAGGCCTAGGTGGAAAAATATCCAATCACTTTCAAAGTTAGCAAGAAATAACATCAGATCAATCGGTTTTGGGCCTGGTTCAATTCCGCCATACTTTAGAGTTCGCCCACCTACCGCCTCCAACCCCACCTCAACAATCTATCCCAAATCATCTGCGACTTCTCAAGTTAGCGGTCAAAACCATGCTAAGAAAAGGGGCTATTGAGAGAGTCCCTGTGGCACAAAAAAAAGAAAAGCGGTATATTCCTGTTTCTTCTTTGTCTGCAAAACGTTACGGGAATGGCGACCAATTCTAGATCTGAGAATCCTCAACACGTATCTCAGAAAACAATCCTTCTGAATGGTAAAGCTACAGGACATATTCCAATGGGGACTATATGACAACCCTCGATCTCCAAGATGCATATTTCCATGTTCCAGTTCACCCAAAACACAGGAAATATCTATGATTTACAGTAACCGCAGCCAGTACCAGTTCACTGTGCTTCCCTTTTGCTTAAAATCCGCCCCTCGCATCTTCACAAAATGCTTAGCACTGGTGGCGGCTTTCCTGAGACAACGCAAACATCAGGTGTTCCCTTACCTCGACAAGTGGTTAGTCAAGGCACCTTCCAGTCAGTTTCCTCAGGACTCAACAAAAGCCTGCTTATGCCTATTCAGAGAGCTGGGTCTCACTCGACCCGTGCAAGTCAGTTCTGTGTTCATCACAGAAGACTACATTCTTAGGTGCCAAGTCTGACACTACACTCAGCAATGCTTACCCTACGCTAGAGAGGCAGTTAAAGTTAATCACTCTAGCAAAATCTATACAAAGAAAAAAGTCACTTTGAGTTTGACTTGACAAATCTCTACTAGGGAAAATAACATCCTACATTCCGCTAGTTCCATTCCGCTGCTTGCGGATGTGCCAAGTACAGGCAAAGTTGAGCAATAAATGGATCCAGGTTACAGTTTCTTTGGGCCACCTCATCTGGGCCACTCCCGGCATGATCAGCTCCCTATCCTGGTGGACGTGGCAGGAACACCTCTCGGTCAGCCTGTCTTTCCTGCCTCAGACTTCTCCTTTAATCATCACAACCAGCGTTTCCTCAGAGGGGGGCGGGAGCCTACCTATAAGATTTTCAAGTCAGCAGAAAATGGCAATCTTCTCGGCTTCACTTGCACATCATTGTACTAGAACTAATGGCTGTGCATCTTGCTTTTCAGGCCCTCCTGGCCAGATTCAGTAATTCGTCAAGGCTCATCTGCATGGACAAAACAACAATGATGCACCAGTAAGCAGGGTGACACAAATTCTTCTTCCCACCATAGTTTTACGTTTTATGCATATTTTACTTGTTAGATAAATCTACACAAAAAAACGTGTGTGTGTTCGATGGCATGTGTAGCTGCAGATACACATGCTATGCATAAGTCCTGTCCTGCCATCTAGTGTTGGGCTCGGAGTGTTACAACTTGATATTCTTCGAAGAAGTGTTTTGGAGTCACAGGATCAAGTGACTCCTCCTCTTCGGCTCCATTGCGCATGGGCATCGACTCCATCTTAGATTGTTTTCTTTCTGCCATCGGGTTCGGATGTGTTTCTTTTCGCTCCGGTAGTTCGAGTCGGAAAAGTGCTACAAACTCTCTAATTCGTCGGTATTGTTTTCGATCGCGTACCATCTATCATCGACACTTCGATACTGGCGGATCCAACTCCTTTACTTGCCCTTCGGGGCACCCGTGCCCAACTCTGGCCTGGTCGGGCCGACCAAAAGCCTTGTCGAAACCTCATGGACCGGACCCCATTTCACTTCTGCCCTCAGTGCCACGCCAAGTTCCCATATACGGACCAACATCTTGTCTGTAACCTGTGTCTATCTCGAGACCACAGCGAGGATACTTGCGAGGCCTGCAGATACTTCCACTCGAAGAAAACTCTACGAGACAGAAGAGCGCGAAGGTTGGAAATGGCGTCGAGAAGCACCGAACATCTCGACGTGGAAGAAGAGGAGATTATGCACACCGCAGTCTCTGTTCGGGGGTCCGACTCCGAGCAAGAGTCCGAGGAGGACAGACCAGTCACGGCAGGACAACACTTGAGTACGCCTGCCCTTGTCCAATCCAAGCCCAAGCACAAGGCCTCGGGAACGTCACTGCCTGAATGCCATGGCTCCACCCGTAACAAGACTTCCGGTGACCAAGCAACAACTTCGGCACCGAGAAAGGCCACGCGACCGAAGCCTTCGGACTCGAGCCGAAGCACAGGCTCCAAATTAGGCAAACACCGACCCATCGAGTCGAAGCCTCGAAAATCCCTCTCGGAGCCGAGGCCAACATCTACTCCAGGCCTTTTGATCCTGAGGAAACCGGCTTCGGAGCCAAAAAGACCCATATACACAGAGGAGCATGGACTTTCCAAACAACTTAAAGAAAGCTATAGATTTTCTGAGGAACTCATGCAAATGGAGGAATTTGATGAAAGGCAGGCCAGAATTCACATTCATAAAGACACTGGCAAGATCCTAACTGCACCTCCTCTAAAAACAAAGAGGAAGCTGGCCTTTCAAGGACAATTGGACACTGATCAGCCACCAGCTAAAGTGGCAAAACCCTAACAAAAAACTCCACCTCCTCAATTCTCACCTCATCAGTCTCCTCCTCATTCTCCTCACCTGAGTGTCTCTCCACCTACTACCCCCACTGCACAGTCTCCAGTACACTCTGCAGATTCACACCAAAATAATGTCGACCCATGGGACCTCTACAATGATCCAATTTCTGATAACAGTCCAGACTGCTATCCTTCAAAACCATCACCCCCAGAGGATAGCACCTCATACACTCAGGTTCTAGCTAGGGCAGCGTCATACCATAATGTACCCATGCACACAAAACCTCTTGAGGATGATTTTCTCTTTAATACATTATCCTCCACTCACACTATGTACCAGTCCCTTCCCATGCTTCCTGGCATGTTAAAACATGCACATCAGATTTTTCAAAAACCAGTTAAGGCAAGAGTCAAGGCTTCTAGGGTAGAAAAGAAATATAAGCCGCCTCCTTCTGATCAGTCTTTTATTACCCAGCAGCTACCTCCCGATTCCGTAGTTGTCAGTGCAGCAAGGAAAAGGGCTAACTCCCAGTCGTCTGGTGAGGCACCGCCACCAGATAGAGAAAACAGAAAATTCAATGCTGCTGATAAAAGAGTAGCATCGCAAGCGGCTAATCAATGGAGAATAGCCAACTCCCAAGCACTACTGGCTAGCTACGATAGGGCCCACTGGGACGAGATGAAAGATATCATCCAGCATCTCCCCAAGGATCAACAAAAAAGAGCCCAGCAAATAGTCGAGGAAGGGCAGGCTATTACAAATAACCAAATTAGGTCAGCTCTAGACTCCGAAGACACAGCAGCAAGAACAATCAATACTGTGGTCACCGTTCGAAAACACGCATGGCTTCGGTCGTCAGGTTTTAAACCTGAAATCCAGTAGGCTGTCCTTAACATGCCATTTAATGAAAAACAACTTTTTGGCACTCAGGTTGATACAGCCATAGAAAAAATGAAAAAAGACTCTGACACTGCTAAAGCCATGGGTGCTCTTTATTGTACACAGTACAGGGGCTAATTTCGAAAGCCTAAATACAGGGGGGGTTTTAGAGCCCAAACATCTGAGGCATCCACCTCGCAATCAAAACCGTCTTACCAGCGTCAGTACCAAAGAGGTGGGTTTCGAGGAACTTACAGGGGCCAATTCCCCAGAGGTAGGGGAAAGTATCAGCCATCAAAGCAAACCTCACACACAAAACAGTGACTTGCTCCACATCTTCCCTCACCACACTTCCCCGGAAGGAAGACTGCAAAAGTTCAACAGACACTGGTTATCCATTACAACAGACAATTGGGTATTATCCATTATCCAAAATGGTTACTGCATAGAATTCGCACAAATTCCTCCAGATATACCTCCAAAACCACACAAACTCTCGGAGGGCTCGGAGTGTTATAAGTTGTTTTTCTTCGAAGAAGTATTTTCGAGTCACGGCATCGAGTGACTCCTCCTCTTCGGCTCCGTTGCGCATGGGCATCGACTCCATGTTAGATTGTTTTCTTTGCGCCATCGGGTTCGGATGTGTTTCTTTTCGCTCCGATAGTTCGATTTGGAAAAGTTCTATAACTCAGTAATTCTCGTTGGTATTGTTTTGATCGCGTAACATCTCTCATCGACACTTCGGTACCATCGGGTCAAACATCTTTACTCTCCCTTCGGGGCGCCCGTGCCCAACTCTGGCCTGGTCAGGCCGACCGCGTGGAAGCCTCATGGACCGTACCCCATTCCACTTTTGTCCTCAGTGCCACGCCAAATTTCCATATACAGACCAACATCTCGTCTGTAATCTCTGTCTCTCCCCAGACCATCAAGAGGAATATCGTGAGGCCTGCAGATCCTTCCGTTCGAAGAAAACTCTCCGAGACAGAAGAGCACGAAGACTGGAGATGGCGTCAAAGAGCACCGAACGTCTCGACGTTGAGGAAGAGGAGATTATGCACACCGCAGTCTCCATCTGAGGTTCCGACTCCGAACAGGAGTCCGAGGAGGACAGACCAGTCACCGCAGGACAGCATGTGAGTACACCTGCCCCTGTCCCAGCCAAGCCCAAACATAAGGCCTTGGGAACGCCACTGCTGGAAGGCCATGGCTCGACCCGCAAAAAGACCATCGGTGACCAAGCAACAACTTTGGCACCGAAAAAAGCCACGCCACCGAAGCCTTCGGACTCTACCCGAAGCACTGGCTCTGAAATGAGCAGACATCGAACCTTTGAGTCGAAACCTCAAAACCCGCTTTCAGAGCCGAGGCTCCACTCCCAGCCTTTCGATCCCGAAAAAAACAGCTTTGGAGCCGAAATGGCCAATTTATACGGAGGAACATGGACTTTCTAAAGTACTTAAAGAAAGCCATGGATTTTCGGAGGAACACACACAAATGGAGGACATAGATGAAAGGCAAGCCAGAATTCACATTCACAAGGACACTGGCATGATCATAACTGCACCTCCTCTGAAGCCTAAGAGGAAGCTGGCCTTTCAGGAACAATTGGACACTGCTCAGCCACCAGCTAAAGTGCCAAAGACTAAACAAAAATCTCCACATCCACAATTTTCTCCTCCTCAGTCTCCTCGTTCTCCTCACCTGCTTGTCTCTCCACCTACTACTCCCACATCTGTACAGTCTCCTGTACATTCTTTTGATTCACTACAAGACAATGGAGATCCATGGGATCTCTATGATCCAGATCCCATTCCTGAGAACAGTCCAGACTGCTATCCATCCAAACCATCACCACCGGAGGATAGCACCGGATATACTCAGGTCTTAGCTAGGGCTGCATCCTACCACAATGTGGCCATGCACACTAAGCCCTTGGAAGATGATTTTCTCTTTTACACATTATCCTCTGCGCACACTACATACCAGTCCCTTCCCATGCTTCCAGGCATGTTAAAGCATGCACACCAGATATTTCAAGAGACAGTCAAAGCTAGGATAATTACTCCCAGAGTGGAGAAAAAATATAAACCACTTCCCTCTTATCCGGCATTCATTACACAACAACTGCCTCCTAATTCTGTAGTTGTAAGCGCGGCCAGAAAGAGAGCCAACTCCCAATCATCTGGGGATGCACCACCACCAGACAAGGAGAGCAGAAAATTTGATGCTGCAGGCAAAAGTGTAGCATCGCAGGCAGCCAACCAATGCAGGATAGCCAACTTCCAAGCACTATTGGCTAGATATAATAGGGCCCACTGGGACAAGATGAAGGATATCATACAACTTCTCCCCAAAGACCAACAAAAAAGGGCACAACAAATAGTCTAGGAAGGGCAGGCTATTGCCAATAACCAAATTAGATCAGCCCTAAATTCTGCAGACACAGCAGCTAGAACAATTAATACTGCTGTTACTATACGGAGACACGCATGGCTTAGGTCTTCAGGGTTTAAGCCTGAAATTCAACAGGTAGTCCTTAATATGCTGTTTAATCAAAAACAGCTTTTTGGTCCTGAAGTAGATACGGCTATTGAGAAAATGAAAAAAGACTCAGACACCGCTAAAGCCATGGGTGTTTGTATACAACACAATATAGGGGATCCTTTCGGAAACCTCAATACAGAGGTGGTTTTAGAGCACAAACACCTGAGGCATCCACCTCACAATCAAAGTCAACCTACCAACCTCAATACCAACGAGGTGGGTTTAAAGGTAATTACAGAGGCCAATTCCCCAGAGGCAGGGGAAAATATCAGGCAACAAAACAAGCTTCTCAGCCAAAACAGTGGCTTACTTCATCTCTTCCCAACTCACACCTCACCTGTGGGGGGAGAACTGCAAAGGTTCCACAACAATTGGCTACCCATTACAACAGACAACTGGGTATTATCTATTATCCACAATGGTTATTGCATAGAATTGGCACAAACTCCCCCAAATATACCTCCAAAACCACACAAACTCTCCTCCCAACATATCTCAATGTTGCAAGAAGTAAAATCAATATTACTCAAACAAGCAATAGAGCTTGTACCACAAGATCAGATAGGAACAGGGGTTTACTCACTGTACTTCCTTATTCCCAAAAAAGACGGAACCTTAAGACCAATGTTAGATCTCAGAACTCTCAATCCTTACATCCTGTCAGAACACTTTCACATGGTAACACTACAGGATGTGGTCCCACTGCTACAGCAGCAAGATTTCATGACAACATTAGACCTCAAAGATGCGTATTTTAGCATACCCATCCATCCAGTGCACAGAAAATATCTCAGGTTTGTAATTCAGGGAAAACATTACCAGTTGAAAGTGTTACCCTTCGGGATAACAACAGCTCCCAGAATATTTACAAAATGCTTGGCAGTAGTAGCTGCCTACCTAAGAAGACAACACATTCATGTCTTCCCATATCTCGACGATTGGCTAATAAAATCCAACAGTCATACACAGTGTCAAAACCAGACACATTATGTAATACAAACCCTACACACCCCAGGATTCTCCATAAGCTACCAAAAATCCCACCTACAACCTGCGCAAATTCAACAGTATTTAGGAGCCACACTAAATACACAAACAGCACTTGCAAGCCCAAGTCCACAAAGAGTGCAAGCATTTCACAATGTATTAGCACAAATTCGGCCAGGCCAACAGTACACGGTCAAATTCATAATGAAACTGTTGGGCATGATGGCATCATGCATCGCCATTGTCCCAAATGCAAGATTAAACATGCAGCCTTTACAACAGTGCCTTGCACAGCAATGGTAGCAGGCACAGGGTCAACTTCACGATCTAGTGTTTATAGACCGCCAAACACGCATATCACTTCAGTGGTGGAATTCCACAAATCTAAACAAAGGGCGGCCTTTTCAAGACCCTGTGCCTTAGACCATACTTACAACAGATGCATCAATGATTGGATGGGGGGGACACCTCAACAATCACAACATTCAAGGACAATGGGACACCAAACACAAAAATTTCACATAAATCACCTAGAATTGCTAGCCGTATTCCTAGCGCTCAGAGCTTTTCAGCCTCTTCTCACTCACAAGAACATCCTTATCAAAACAGACAACATGACAACAATGTATTACCTAAACAAACAAGGAGGGACACATTCATCTCAACTGTCCCTCCTAGCCCAAAAGATCTGGCATTGGGCAATCGAAAACAACATTCACCTGGTAGCACAGTACGTTTCAGGAATACACAACCAATTGGCAGATGTTCTCAACCGAAATCATCAACAAACCCACAAATGGGAAATTCATCCCCAAGTGCTTCACACATACTTTCACCACTAGGGAACGCCAGACATAGACCTATTTGCCACCAGCGAAAACGCAAAATGCCAAAACTTCGCATCCAGGTACCCACATCCTCTATCCAAGGGCAATGCTCTATGGATGAAATGGTCAGGGATATTTGCTTATGCTTTTTCCCCCTCTCCCGCTCATTCCATTTCTAGTCAACAAACTGCGTCAAAGCAAACTCAAACTCATATTTATAGCACCAACGTGGGCACGTCAACCCTGGTACACAACACTGTTAGATCTGTCAGTGGTACCACATATCAAACTCCCCAACAGACCAGATCTGTTTACGCAGAACAAACAACTGATCAGGCATCCAGATTCCAAAATACTCAATCTAGCGATTTGGCTCCTGAAGTCATAGAGTTTGGATATCTACAACTTCCAACTGAATGTATGGAAGTAATTAAACAAGACAAGAAAACTCACTACCAGGCAGTGTTATGCAAACAAATGGAAAAGGTTTGTGTATTACTGTCAATCTAAACAAATTGCCCCTCTTTCAGCATCAATACAAGACATTGTAAGTTATTTGCTTCATTTACAAAACGCAAATTTAGCCTTTTCGTCCATTAAAATACATTTCACTGCAATTTCTGCGTATGAGCAACACAGCTCTCTATTTAGAGTCTCTGTTATCAAAGCCTTCATGGAAGGATTAAAACGCATCATTCCACCGAGAACACCTCCATTGCCTTTGTGGAATCTACACATATTACTCACACGACTCATGGGCCCACCATTTGAACCTATGCATTCATGTCAGATTCAATACCTAACATGGAAAGTTGCCTTCCTAGTTGCAAATACTTCATTAAGAAGAATTAGTGAAATCCAAGGTTTCAGTATTCAAGAACCGTTCATACAAGTACACAAACATAAAGGTGTACTTCGAACAAATCCAAAATTTCTCTCAAAGGTTATATCACTGTTTCATAAAAGAGCTCTAATGTATTACATAGATAGAACTAAATCATTTAGGAAAACCAAACAGTTATTTGCGGCGTTCCAGAAACCACATACTGGTAACCCTATTTCAAAGCAAGGGCTAGCTTGATGGATAGTGAAATGCATCCAAACATCTTACTTAAAAGCTAAAAGGCAGCTGTTAGTAACACCTAAAGCCCATTCCACCCGGAAAAAGGGGCTACAATGGCTTTCTTAGGAAACATACCAATGGCCGAAATCTGTAAAGCAGCCACTTGATCAACACTGCATACATTTACCAAGCATAACTGTGTAGATGTGTTAGCAACACAACAGGCCACAGTAGGACAGGCTGTACTAAGAACACTGTTTCAAACAACTTCAACTCCTACAGGCTGACCACTGCTTATGGGAGGTAAAACTGCTTTGTAATCTATGCATAGCATGTGTATCTGCAGGTACACATGCCATCGAACAGATGTACACTGGGTAAGTGACATTTTCCATATATATATATATAAAATTGGCAAAGGAGATCTATTAAATTTAAAGAAAAATGTGCTTTTCACTGCTGTTTAGTCTGACTGAAGCATGTGAATCCATGAAAGTTCCGGTACTGCAGTAGAAAATAAGTTACGTACTTGCAACTGTAGTTCTCCAGTGTTCAAATCTTCCGTAGATTCACATGTGACCCACCCTCCTCCCTTGGGAAGCTCACCTTCTATTTCTCAGTATATATTTATGCATGTACACACAAAATCTGAGGGACTAGAGCTTCTCACAGGAGTGTTCTACAGGGGGTTGTATGATACAACCACACATCCCTGAACCACGCATGCCTGAACAACGCGGTTGGAACCACAACTGCATCTTTACCATGTATGGCTTGACCATGCATGCCTTTATACCTTATTTCATTATAAAAGCATGATTGGTAAAGGAATATGCATGGTAAATTGCACACCGAAGCCCCCCACCCCCAACTCTGCCCCTAACACCTGATACCCCAGCCCTGCAATCCTTCTCAGCCCTTAAAACTCTCCCTTCCCCCACCCTGAGCCCTAAAACTGACCCCATCCTGCCCTTAAAACTACACTGACCACCCACCCCGAGGCCTAAATCCTTGCCCCTGCTACAAACTACTGCAACCCCAGGCCCCCGCCCTCAGCCTTAAAACTGACCATCAGCCCTGAAAACCTCCCCCTACCAAACCTAGCCCCAGCTCTTTAAACTACCCACCTGCCCTGAGCCCTAATACCCTGTCCCCTGTCAAAAACACTACCTCAACCCTCCCCCTCCGCCCGGCCTGAGGTCTACAACCGCCCCCCCACCCCCCAAAAAAAAAAACTAACCCCCAAAGCTGGCCCCAGCCCCACTTACCTTTCCTGATTCTTCCTGTTCCTCTCCCTGCTTTCTGGCCCCTTGCTATAGTACCCTGACCCAAGCCCCCCCCAATCCTGACAGAGTCAGACTCCTATTCATGGTCAGACGAATACTCAAAAAGCGTACCAACAAGCTGCTGAGCAGTCATCCTGCAGCTAGCCATGATCTTTACTAATAAAAGTAAATTGACAAATACGCCAACAACCACCAACATTGTGTAAAATAAGTAATAAAGTATGGCTTTATCACAAAGACCTATGCACTCAAAAATGATTGCACTCACTTGCCTGAGATAATTAGACTCACCAGCACCTACTCTGCACAAACACAGCAAGCACACATCATATCCCACTAAAAAGGAAAAAGATAATAAAATTACACATAAGACACCACAAATATCATTGTGCACAAATCTAAGGACAATTTCACATACAATGAAACAAAAGCTAAATATTCTACATTTAGTACACCATTTACAAAAAAGTAATTCATGTGTGGCAACAATACTCATTTGGTGTAAATAGTCCAAAAAAGGTTTTCTTACCGAACATATGCAACTACACAAACTGCAGGTCTACCACTGCCAAAACCGCAAGAAGTCACAGCAAAGGAATCAAAAGCTTTGAACTAAAACAAAAAGAAGAAATATGATCACAAATACTTCACCAGTCGACAAACCCCAACAAACATTTAGAAATTTTCCCTGGTGTCTATTGGTTTCGGGGCATATGGGCCTAATATAAATAGGCCGATCTGCTCCCAAAGGGGGCAGAAACCGCCAAAAGGAATGCCCCCCCCAAAGGTGAGTGATCCTTGCCTAAGGGCCCTCCCACCCCCAAACAAAAGAAAAACACTCAAAACGTAATCCCTGGTGCCTAGTGGTTTCTGCCCTCCTTAGTGGAAGATGGCCCTAACATTGGCATTACATTGTGCCCCAAGGGAGGCAGAAGTGGCTAAAAGTATTGTGGCCCCATGGGGGAGCGACCCTTGCTCAAGGGACCATTGCCTCTTAATACACTAACAACAACAAAAGCCTCCCTGGTGTCTATTGGGTTTTCAAACTCAAAGACATCAGAGGAAAGGAAAAGCCTTTCCTTTCCCCCAATGCCTCTTTTAAAAATAAAAATAAATGGCTGCAAGAGAAACTCCCCCCTTCTCCTGTTGCTGCGCTAGAAGCAAATGTCTTCCAGCGCGTGGGGCAACCTCTAATGAAGTCAGCGCGCATTGCGTGCTGATGTCACACAGGTCGTTGGGGGTTCATTAGGGGTGGCAGAGGAAGGTTTCTGCTGCCATCACCAGTGGGGGCCTGTGGGTGGGTGGCCCATGGGGGGAACGCTAACTCTTCCCCTGTGGGTCAGTCCCAGGATGTAATGGTTACGCCCTGGGCACAGCACTGCTGTGCCCGAGAACGTAAAAATTACGTCCTGGGCACAAAAGGGGTTAAGTGCGACGACAAATGTTGTTCTGGGTTCAACATCAGTAGTGCTCAGAGTATCATCAACATTATTTGGGAGGCAGCCTTATATGTTGTTTACACTGGTAGTTTTGCCAACATTGATCAATGGTCTTTGTTTAGCTGTTGAAGGGTTCCTAGTTGGCCTCCCCTTAGAAAAGTGCTCTCCTTGACTTTGAAGAGTATTAGACGTTGAACCTGCGATTGATGGAAATCAGGTCAGCCAAAGGTCTAGATGTTAATGCAGTTATCTTATCAGGTCAGCCAGTGGTCTAGATGTTAATGCAGTTATCTTAGACTGTGCTTTCAAATGATGTAAATAATTATGTCATCTTCATTCATCACTCTGACAGCTTACATAATGCCCCTTATGTCCAGATGGTCATTTTTTTTTTTTTTTTTAAGATAAGTCACAGCCTTTGACCGAATAGGAGGACGGCAGGCACATGCAACTTGAATGAATCAGAGACAGCCTTCTTCCTCCCACAGTAGACACACTTTAAAAAAAAAAAAGGCTTTTTTGGTGAAATATACTGTCCCAAAACAGCAAAAACCACTTCACCCAACAGAATGTTAACGATGTCACATGAACACAAAGATTTCCCCAAAGCCAGAAGAAACAGAACTGATTCTGCGAGGCAACTGCCAGCGCAATGCATCATGGTTAAGTGGGACAGGACACTTTTTTCACAGCTTTCAGTGTAAACCTGTCTGGCTGCATTTTTCTTTTCTACTAGTTATACATTTTCGCCCTTTCTTGCATATCAGATGCTGCAATACAAGCTTGAAAATGTTTGTTTGGGGATCATGAGTCTATATGTAAGAAAACATTGAGTCTCTGATAGGCTGTTTCATATGGACAGTTGGACATTGACATCACGTGTGATATTTCAGTGGACGATACATAGATGAAAAGAGCTCCAAGGTTTACATACAGCGAGGAATTATTCTAATGTTTATAACTTCAATGAAGATTTTTACAATGCAGAACTACAACTGAAATTAAGTAATCCTTTCTTTATACATATCCATATTGTATGCGTTTAGAAAATGCACATGGTTTGGCTTTTGCTGTTTCTAGGAGGCCTTTTATTGTACCATTTAAATGATGTACCTAAAACATGTTTACACATTCAAAGATAGATTCAAGCTTCCCTAGGTTGAGATTACCTGCATTATTTAAGTAATTGCTGCCATTTGTTTGTTTTATATAGGTACGAAGTGGCTGTGCTTTTATGGTCCATGTGTGCCAGGATGAACACCAGCTTTACAATGAATTTTTCACCAAAGCGACTCCCAAATTAGAGTAGGTGATTAAAATTGTTGTAACTACTGACTTATTAAGACAATCATTGCGTTTAGAACAAATTATTGGTCACAGTCTGGAATCCTTTGGCAAAGTGATCTCAGTTTTTGCTTCATGATGTTCGATTTTGCAATTCCTAAGTATTTTGTTGATAGCTTTTTATGTTTTCTTTTATCTACTATATGGGTTTGTTGATCTGCTTTCTAAGAATATACAATAAGAGAGATTAAACAGTACAGTATGAGAATGTAGTTAAGCATTGCTATTGCTAATTATTCATTGCTTCTGCTGGAGGAGGTAGCGGAGTCTAATGCTGGTAAGTCTAAGTTTCATTGGAAGTGACTTTTTACTGCAGTAAAATAGCAACTGCAGAAAAACTGGGCCAACCTCGAGAGCACAAGCCAATACAATATAACAGGATCAGTCCAGCTTCTGTTGCAACCAAATGAGATTCAAGTAACTAGAGAGAAATGAAGATATACAGTAAAGAATCCCTAACTCTGTCACATTGGGTTTAGGGGTAGGTGTATAGGGTTGCTTTTTAAAAGTACAACATGCACGGTACCACACTGTGCTACCAGGCCTACATTCCCAGTTGGTCTTTCAGGCTCAACAGGCAGCGAATCCAATCATCTTACAAATGAAGTTTGAGCAACTTAGCAGGGTAGGTAGTTACCCTAAACCTACAGAAATGTCACTGGAAAAAGTCTATGTAATTAAATATTTACACACTGTTGTAATCTGTATTGAGTTTCACAAATATTGGGATACTAATGAGTGTATTATGCGATTTAGCAGTATAGATTAAACATTCCATTAATTTCAGTAAATGCTAACAACCCAGAATAATTAAAAGAATGTGTCGGTATAGAAGACTATGGAACCCATTTCTCTTCTACTGAAGAATGATAGTGTCCCTCTAAGCTACTCAACAAATCTAGACCTAGAAATCAAATAATCAAGAAGTGAACTGTGTACCATAATTTTGATGTTTGCGTCATTCTAAAAATGCATTTCTGTTATTGAGCCAAAATTAATAAAACAGCAGATTAAGAGCTACTTTTTAACAGTGAATCTGTCATGAATTCAAACCATCATCATCAGGTTGGGAATCCTCAGAGTGCAATTTATACATAATTTTCCCTCCTACAATCTCTCTTCAATTCATATGTTTACATATGTAAATAAGAAATACATTTTCTTCCTTAAGAGCTTTCTTTTCTCAGCAGCTGCTTGCATATTTGTTACTTTTTAAAAAGACCCTGGCAGTTTGCTATCTACAGTTTTGGAAGCTGACCTGTCTATTGGCTATAGCTCTGTGCCTGTCGAAGTCTATATTGATAATGGCAAAGCATTTCAGAAACAATATTTTTAAGTGCTGCTGGAAAAGAAAACATAATATAAATGTTCTGGGGAGTTCCAGTTTTTCTACTCCTCATCAACATGGTCCAAAGGTCTCTCAGTGCTTCACTAGTTATGTTTCCCAGCTTTTGACTACAGCTGATTTAAACCCTGTTGTAGATGGCGCAAGAAGATGCTCCTGTCCGACCTAGATGACATCTAATGAAATGAAAATAATATTTATATAGAGCACTAATAATCAGAGGCATCTAGATGCTGTGAAACAGAAGGAATGTAGAAATAATAGAGCCTATACTGAAAACAGATTTGAGATGCCGATTGGCTGAAGAGCTACGTTTTAAGTGCTTTCATAAAGGGGAGTAGATCTGTAATTTTCTTCAGATTGGAAGAGAGAGTGTTCCATAGTTTGGCTGTGCAGACAGTAAAGCTTCTGCTACCCCAGTTAGATCTTCTAAACATAGGGACAACTGTGTTGTTTGCCGTGGATGAGTGTTAAGGCCTGGAAGGAGTATACCTTGAGAAACAGCGTTTGATGTACTCAGAACCAGAGTCATGAAGTGCCCTAAATGCAATGCAGAGTCCTTAGGCTCACAGCTCAACTCTACAGCCTTTGACAGGTGTTGTGCAGCGAGAAACAGGCAAGCTGCAGTCTTATGGTTTGAAAGGAGTGCATGGTGTCGCATGTCCATGCTTAGTGCTGTTTTCGGAAGCATTATTGAGCCTCAAGCGAGCACTTAGGGCCCTTGCAACTTGTTGCCAGGACCATCAACGCCTTACAAAGAGAAGCTCTTACCCATTGTGCAAGCTGTTAGAAGCTGGTCCTGGCAGAAATTCCATGTATGTTGATTGAGTGTGGTGTTTAAAAGTAACCACAAGGCTGCCATGCGCTGCTCCTGAGAATTCTGTGGAGTCAAGTGCAGAAAGTATTACCAAGCGTTTGTGAGGTACGCACATACAGCTGACATAATGACGTCACAGCTGGGAGGCTGGTACATGAACTGCTTTGTTGATGCTGCTGCCGGCGGCATGACCAGGAAGTGTTTAACAACATTCTCACCCGAAAGTGCTTCACAGTGCGATGTGCGTTGGAGCGTTGCATTGTTTGTGTGAGGAAAAGAAAACTGTAGCCATTTTATGTGAAAAGTATACAGAGCTGTTATGTAGACTGGAGCCATTCTATGTGAGGAAAAGTATACAGAGCTGCCATATAGACTTGAGTGGCTAACTCTGGGGCATTAGAGTCTCTTTTGGAGACACAAACAGTAGTAGAGTAATGTGTGGTTCTGTAGGAAGGTAGCCTCTTTCTAGCATTGTTACCCCCACTTTTTTGCCTGTTTGTGAGTATATGTCAGAGTGTTTTTACTGTCTCACTGGAATCCTGCTAGCCGTGACCCCAGTGTTCATAGTGAAAACCCTATTTGTCAGTGTGTTTTATATGTCTCACTGGGAACCTGCTAGCCAAGACCCCAGTGCCCATAGTTTGTGGCCTGTATATGTTTCCCTGTGTAGTGCCTAACTGTGTCACTGAGGCTCTGCTAATCAGAACCTCAGTGCTTATGCTCTCTCTGCCTTTAAAATTGTCACTGCTGGCTAGTGACCATTTTTACCAATTCTAATTGGCACACTGGAACACCCTTATAATTCCCCAGTATTTGGTACCTAGGTACCCAGGGTATTAGGGTTCCAGGAGATCCCTACGGACTGCAGCATTTCTTTTGCCACCCATAGGGAGCTCAGACAAATATTACACAGGACTGTTTCACAGCCATTTTACACTGCACTTAAGTAACTTATAAGTCACCTGTATGTCTAACCGTCACTTAGTGAAGGTTAGGTGCAAAGTTACTAAGTGTGAGGGCACCCTGGCGCTAGCCAAGGTGCCCCCACATAGTTCAGGGCAATTTCCCCGGACTTTGTGAGTGCGGGGACACCATTACACGCGTGCACTACATATAGGTCAATACCTATATGTAGCTTCACAATGGTAACTCCGAATATGGCCATGTAACATGTCTAAGATCATGGAATTGTCCCCTCATGCCAAATCTGGTATTGGGGTGCCAATACCATGCATCCCTGGGGCTCCAGCATGGACCCCGGGCACTGCCAAACCAGCTCTCTGGGGTTTTCACTGCATCTACCGCTGCTGCCAACCCACAGACAGGCTTCTGCCCTCCTGGGGTATGGGCAGCCCAGTCCCTGAAAGGCAGAACAAAGGATTTCCTCTGGGAGAGGGTGTTACACCCTCTCCCTTTGGAAATAGGTGTTAAGGGCCTGAGAGGAGTAGCCTCTCCTGGCCTCTGCAAATGCTTTGAAGGGCACAGATGGTGCCCTCCTTGCATAAACCAGTCTACACCGGTTCAGGGATCCCCTAGCCCCTGCTCTGGCGCGAAACTGGACAAAGGAAAGGAAAGTGACCACTCCCCTGTCCATCACCACCCCAGGGGTGGTGCCCAGAGCTCCTCCAGTGTGTCCCAGACCTCTGCCATCTTGAATGCAGAGGTGTGAGGGCACCATGGAGGCCTCTGAGTGGCCAGTGCCAGCATGGTACGTCAGAGACCCCTCCTGATAGGTGCCTACCTGACTAGGTGGCCAGTCCTTCTCTGAGGGCTATTTAGGGTCTCTCCTGTGGGCTTTTCATCAGATAACGAATGCAAGGGCTCACCAGAGTTTCTCTGCATCTCCCTCTTATACTTCTGCCAAGGATCGACCGCTGACTGCTCCAGGACGCCAGCAAAACTGCAACAAAGTAGCAAGAAGACTACCAGCGACATTGTAGCACCTAATCCTGCCGGCTTTCTCAATTGTTTCCTGGTGGTGCATGCTCTGGGGGCTGTCTGCCTTCACCCTGTACTGGAAGCCAAGAAGAAATCTCCTGTGGGTCGACGGACTCTTCGCCCTGCTAACGCAGGCACCAAACTTCTGCTTCACCGGTCCTCTGGGTCCCCTCTCATCATGACGAGCGTGGTCCCTGGAACACAGGAGCTGGATCCAAGTGACCCCGACAGTCCAGTGGTCCATCTGTCCAAATTTGGTGGAGGTAAGTCCTTGCCTCCCCACGTCAGACAGTAATCCTGTGTACTGCGTGAACTGCAGCTGGTAGGGCTTCTGTGCACTTTTGCAAGAAATCCTTCTTGCACAGCACAGCCCAGGTCCCCAGCACTCCGTTGTGCATTGCTCAACTCGCTGAGTTGACCACCGGCTTTGTGGGACCTTCTTTTGTAGTGTTGAGACGACCGCCGTGCTCAGTGCTGCCTGCTTCTGCGTGGGCTCTCTGTGTTGCTGAGCACCCCCTCTGTCTCCTCGTCCAAGTGGCGACCTCCTAATCCTTCCTGGGCCCGGGCAGCATCCTTTTTCTTCATCCGCGGCCTTTGCATCCTCGAGCACGCCATGGGACATCTTCTGTGCAAAGGAGAAGTTCCTGGCATCTTCCGTTGTTGCAGAATCTTCAGCTTCTTCCACCCGGAGGCAGCCATTTTGCACCTTAATCCGGGGATTAGTGGGCTCCTGCCCCCCCCTGGACACTTTTGTGACTCTTGGACTTGCTCCCCTTCCTTTGCAGGTCCTCAGGTCCAGGAATCCGTCTTCATTGCTTTGCAAACAGTTGTGGTCTTTGCAGAATCTTCTGTCACGACTTTAGTGTGTTTCTGGGGAAGTAGGGTAACTTTACTCATACTTTTCAGGGTCTTGGGGTGGGGTGTCTTGGACACCCTTAGTGTTTTCTCACACTCCCAGCGACCCTCTACACACTACACTAGGCCTGGGGTCCCTAAGTGGTTCGCATTCCACTTTCTTAGTATATGGTTTGTGTTGCCCCTGGGCCTATTGTATCCTATTGTATTCTACACTGTTTGCACTACTTTTCTAACTGTTTACTTACCTGATTTTGGTTTGTGTGTATATTTTGTGTATTTTACTTACCTCCTAAGGGAGTATATCCTCTGAGATATTTTTGGCACATTGTCACTAAAATAAAGTACCTTTATTTTTAGTCACTGTGAGTATTGTGATTCTTATGATATGGTGCTATATGATATAAGTGGTATAGTAGGAGCTTTGCATGTCTCCTAGTTCAGCCTAAGCTGCTCTGCTATAGCTAAGCTAAGCTAAGCTGCTAGAACACTACTAATCTACTAATAAGGGATAGCTTGACCTGACACAAGGTATAAGTACCATCAGGTACCCACTATAAGCCAGGCCAGCCTCCTATAGGTTCTTCAACAAAACGATCAGCATTTAGGACGTGAATCCAGTGTTTTGGGGCACTCTCAGCTTTCTGGAAGCTTATATGTTTTGAATTGCGCAACAGCTGGTCATCACATGGTATTTGGGGGTAAAGAACTGTTTCAATAGGACATGCTGCACTGTGTGATTTTTGGTCTCTAAGCAGTGTTCTACGTGAATGTTTGAGTGAGATGTCGCTCACCAGAAAGGAGGACTTAGGGTTTGCTGCCAGACAACATTTTTATGATATGCTGATTGTTTATGTTTGATGTTTAATTGTATTGTAGTTTTTTGCTCATTCTATTGCAATTTTGAGTGAAGTAGTCAGAAGAATGCTTTCAGCTTTGTTGTATGCAATATATTGTGTCATTTGAGTGACTGGTCCTGCAAGAGTGTTCTACAGGGTGTCCATGTTTTGCATGCATATGATAGATGTATTGTGTCATTTAAGTCCCTGACCCTATGAGAGTTTGCAGTAAGGGTTGAGTGTTCCAAAGCCTGTAAGAGTAGGCAGTATAGGGTGAATGTGTAGTGCTGACCCTTTGTTAAACTTACAAGATGCCTTTTTGTTTTGGGATGAGTGTGGGTTGAAAGAGAATTGTTGCTAAATTCACAAGATGTCCTGTTGTTCTGAGCTGAGTGTGGGTTGAAAGAGACCCATTGCTAAATTCAAGAGGTTCTCAGTTGCCACAGATTGGATGAGGGTTGAAAGATACACATTGCGAATTTCTAGAATGAGGGTTGAAAGACACCTTTGCCTACTGCTATAGTGAGGATTGAAAGACACCCAATGTGTTATGCACACAATGCCCTGTTCTGGGTTTAGAGATACCCATTTTTTGGTTCATTTGATTTCTTTCTGCCTGGTTCAGTAATAGGTGGCGTGTTAAGGGTTCAGTGGAACCTGTATATGGGTGTGCTTTTGATTTTGTTTGGTTGGGGTCAGATGCAACCACTGTGTGAATAATTTATAGGGTTTGAATAATTTTAGGGCTTATCGAAACTAGAGTCTCTTACGTTTTCTGTTTGTATGTTATTATTTTCTTTCTTACATTTCCTGTTTGCATTCTTATTTTTATTATTTTCTAAAGGAAGAAGATGTGTTATATTCTGCTATACTTCTGTGCACACTTCTATTGTTCTCTGCTCAGCCAGAGTGTGATGTCATGGAATGTTGGTGAGGGACTGGAGGACTGCGACTGTTTGAGAGAGTGGCCTGAGCAGAGGGGATGCTGCTCCCAGTGGGATTTCCTTATTAATTAACTTGTAACTTATCCTGTAACATTTTAAATAAATCTACAACCTTTATCCTACATGAACTAGCTACCTGACTTCTACTTACCAAGAAGGAATCTTCTATTACAACACTCTCTCACAGTGCCTGCACTACCCTGAGAGACCCTTCAATCACCGTTATTGAAAAAAAAATTCCAGAGCTGTGGAGCCCAACCAGGGATAACCTTTTCAGCTGATCTGAACACAAGAGCAAATGTATCATCCCTTTCTGGACAGAGATAGATAAAGGAGGTGCTAACACAAGCAGCAGCAGATTCAGTCTCTGCCATCCTCTACTGGCTGTGCTGCCTCAAACTTCCCCGACTTCTTTTACATTACCATCTTCTGGTGCTGGTCTGTCTTTCCCGATTTCCAGTTACTCTGCACCTCCATATCTTTCCTGTCCCTCCTTCTGGGCTACCTTCTATATTACCAGGACCTCCTCTCTGGCACACAGCTCAATTTTGAAGGAGGCAGTCCATGCTCTGCTGAACAAAGGCGACATTTAGGTCATGCCTATGGTTAGAAAGTGGAACAAGGTTGTACTCCCTTTAGTTTGTGGTCCCCAGTAATTATGCAGTTCTGAGCCCAACCCCCTATCTTCGCCTTCTGAACTTGTACATGCTATGGGACAGGTTCAAAATGCTATCTATGAGTCACCTCTTACTGGCCCTGAATGCAGGAGATTGGTAGGTATCTTTGGATATCCTGGACACCTATTTTTACCTTCTGTTCTTCCCACCCATAGATGTTACTTGTGGTCCACTGTGATCCTAGCATAATCAGTATACAGCCTGTCTGTTAAGACTGACAACTATGCCATGTGTTTTCACAAAAGTGCTGATATTTGTGACAGTTTCACTGCAGCAGTTAGGAGTTCATGAATTTCAATATATGTCCGAAGACCAGTGAAAGTTGAGTCACTGACGCTGGTTTAGGAACATTTTCAGTCCACAGTGAAGGTCCTCCCCAGCTTGGGCTTTTCATGTGAATGCCTAGCACTCTCATCTCACTTGTGCAGCAGTTAACTTTCATAGGAGAGGTACTAGACATGACCCATATGAAGTCTTCACCTCTGCCGCCTCAGGGGATCAGACATATTTAGGACATGATGCTGAGATTTCTCCCTTCAATATGACTTCCGGTTCTGTCGGTCTTACCTCTGCTTTGCCTCTTTCATCCTTTTGGAACCGCACATCAATGGGCGAATAAGACCCTTTAGTGGTGAATGTGACAGCTGTGGCTCTAGCACCCAAGAAGCATTGCACCCTAGTTCAGATCATCCTATTGATTTACCTGACCTACACTGGTAGATCAGCTCCTCTCACCTCCTGGGTCTTTCAGCTGTAGGCTACCATGGTCACAGGCTCCACTTTGCTGTTGTTGGGCACGGCAAATCTGGGTGACATGAGAGTGAGATCTTTGGTCCTTGTCAGAGTAGAGTCTGTACATAAGTTTCCATCTCGGGGAGCATTACTCGGATTCTGTCACCATCACCTGTTATATTAAGACTGTTTTGGGAGGTGATTCTCATGACAGTGGGCAGAGTGAGAGGGATTTTTTTTCGGTAGCGGCTCATCTAGCAGTTTCCCTCAACCTGAGTCTGATACTGGTGGGACTATGAATAGGAACTACTTTCTAAAGGGACAAGAGGTGGTGATTTACAGATTGTGATGTCTTAACATGGATCTCTTAGCCACGAACTAAAACAGGAAATGCACTCAGCTCAGTGTTTTGCCATACACTTCCTCTGAAAGGTTCTCTAGGCGATGTATCCATGTCCACCTGGTTTTATGCCCTCTTCTACCCTTTTACATCAATTCTGATTCCGCCAGAATTCCTGTGGAAGGTGTTGGATGATCAGGCACAGTAAAGCCTGATCTGAGGGTCTAGTACGCCAATTTGTTGGCACTGAACATCTGTCTACCTCTTACTCTCCCACACACGAGAGTCAACTTGTCAGAGCAAACTTGTCAGATTCTCCATTCCATCCCCAAATTGTGTGGTGTTTGCATGGTGTCAGCTAGAGTCCTTTTGACTTCCAGATGAGGTTGCAGATGTCATCCGTGCGGCTTTTTGAGCTGGTGAACAATCCACTCTTTCGTCTTCTCACTTTAAAACAGTATTATTGGCAGCTTTAACTTTAGCCTATAGGGTCAAAGACCTTTAGGCCCTCTGCCCTTTCATGGATTTATGCACAGATAAGCTGTTCTTTTGTACTTGACCAGCCTTTTTACGCAGGTTGGTATCTGCTTTTCACATAGTTAGATTTGGTTACTTTGGTTTAAGATTCTGTTGAGCGCAAATGTTCACCCAAACAGGGTATCTTGGCGTTTGACTGCTGAAACCAAAAGCTCTGTCCAGCGATATTCCACATACAGGAAAGGGCAAAACTAAAAAAAGAGCCAATTCTTTAATGGCTTTCTGCCATCTAAAGAGTTCTGCTGAAATTTCAAGATCTGGGGAAGGGGTAGGCCCTTGGAAAGTATACTGGGTTGAACAGCTTAAAAAAGCAGACAAAAAGGTGGAGGTTCAAAAGCATAGACCGTTTTGTGTACCAGACTCAGTGATTTGAACATGAGCCTCTTTTGATTTGATAGCCAATGCAAAGTGGCTAGAGTTAGATGAACGTGATCCCTTATGTTTAAACCCACATCCACCCTGGTGGCGGCGTTTTGGATGAACTGAGGTTTGTAGACCTGATATATGATTAGGTCCAGGTACACTGAACTGCAGCAATCCAGTCATACAGAGGTAGAGCGATAAAAGACTCAAGCGCTCATTGTTAAGAGGGCAGTATCCTTGAAACAAAGCTCAGCAAGTCTGCCCACCAAAATGTGATTCACTGTATCAAATGGCGCTGAAAGATCAAATAAATCCAGGGTGCCAGATGGTTGTTGACCATGCAATAGTGCATTTCATTCAAGGGTGCCACCGCTGCCAATTCCATACTAAACCAAGAACGAAAACCCACTTTAGAAGGATGTAGGAGTTGATAAACTTCTAAGTGATCCGACAGATGACGAAATACAGCTGTTTCCAGAAGTTTGTCCCAATAGGAAAGTTGAGTGATAGACCAATAATTGACCTAATTGTCAGGATAAAGTGAAAGCTTTTTAGCGGTGGCGTCTAATGGGTGAACTTCAGACTTTTGGGACCAGGGCCCAAGATTAAAGAGGAATTTAAAATAATCTCAGGCACAGTTTGAACTAAAAGTAGGCCTTTATGCATCTCATTTGGAAGAAGGTCTGCTGGCAATCTCTAGTACATACTGTCACAAACTAAGTGGCAGAATACCTGTGTGAAGAAGAGAAACCTGGTGTAGAGATTTGATGTGAACAGGCAAAAAAACTGGTAAGAACGAAGAAGAGTGCAGACATTCTTATGAAGTCAAAGAAGGCACAGTTGCATACGTTTTGTTTTCAAGGAAGTCTATGAAATCACTTTCAATTTGAAAAGAGAAAGTTTATCACGCTTGAGGGGCTTGGGAGGTCTTGGAATTCCCAAATAGGAGCAAGATGGGTGCTGTCATAGTAAGGGGTGTAGAAGATTTTGAAAAAGAATGCTGCCTTCGCTTTTCTTAAAAGGGCATTTTATACGTTATTGAGCCACGCCACCCCTCTTTAAGTGCTTGATTGTAATCATGATGCAAAAAGCATTCTCAAGAGAATGAAGGGAAAGTTTAAGTGCTGCTAACTCTGCAGAATATATTACAGTCCCATTCAAAGCTGAGGCAGTCTGAAAATGATAGTTATCTAAAAGCAGTTGAGGATCAGAGTCCATAGGTGCAGTCCCCAAAGGTGCATAGCAAGCCACAGCCTACGCAGTAAAAAATTTCCAGTTACTTTTCAGCACTGTAGACACAGAAAAGGCCGTTGACTTAGTGGCCTTCCAGAAATTTCAGGAGATGTAGGTACAGTACTGGCCAGACCCTGGAACTGGAAAGATATGGTGGGATTGGAATAGCGGGGAGTTACAATTTAAGAAATGCCCTTTGGAGTGCCAGGGCAGAGGAACGCTCAAATACCAAACCGAAAAAAAACATGGGTTTGACAGTCCTAGGTTGTTTCAGGATTGTGAAAATAAACAATAAAGTCACCCAGAGCAATAGCCTGAGTTGCATCCAAATTAAATCCGAATTAACTTGCAAGAGGGCTGTTCCAAACAGGTCATATACCTCTTGGCCTCACCCCGGAGAAGTCTGTTCACCAGTGTAAGGAAATGCCTCCTTGGCATGGTTACCCCCTGACTTTTTGCCTTTGCTGATGCTAAGTTTTGATTTGAAAGTGTGCTGAGGCCTGCTAACCAGGCCCCAGCACCAGTGTTCTTTCCCTAACCTGTACTTTTGTTTCCACAATTGGCACACTCTGGCATCCAGGTAAGTCCCTTGTAACTGGTACCCCTGGTACCAAGGGCCCTGATGCCAGGGAAGGTCTCTAAGGGATGCAGCATGTCTTATGCCACCCCTCACTCAGCACAGACACACTGCTTGCCAGCTTGTGGGTGCTGGTGAGGACAAAACGAGTAAGTCGACATGGCATTCCCCTCAGGGTGCCATGCCAACCTCACACTGCCTATGCAGTATAGATAAGTCACCCCTCTAGCAGGCCTTACAGCCCTAAGGCAGGGTGCACTATACCATAGGTGAGGGCACCAGTGCATGAGCACTGTGCCCCTACAGTGTCTAAGCAAAACCTTAGACATTGTAAGTGCAGGGTAGCCATAAGAGTATATGGTCTGGGAGTCTGTCATACATGAACTCCACCGCACCATAATGGCTACACTTTAAACTGGGAAGTTTGGTATCAAACTTCTCAGCACAATAAATGCACACTGATGCCAGTGTACATTTTATTGTAACATACACCCCAGAGGGCACCTTAGAGGTGCCCCCTGAAACCTTAACCAACTACCCGTGTAGGCTGACTGGTTTTAGCAGCCTGCCACACTAGAGACATGTTGCTGGCCACACGGGGAGAGTGCCTTTGTCACTCTGTGGCTAGTAACAAAGCCTGTACTGGGTGGAGGTGCTTCACACCTCCCCCTGCAGGAACTGTAACACCTGGCGGTGAGCCTCAAAGGCTCACCCCCTTTGTTACAGCACCACAGGGCACTCCAGCTAGTGGAGTTGCCCGCCCCCTCCGGCCACGGCCCCACTTTTGGCGGCAAGGCCGGAGGAGATAATGAGAAAAACAAGGAGGAGTCACTGGCCAGTCAGGACAGCCCCTAAGGTGTCCTGAGCTGAGGTGACTCTGACTTTTAGAAATCCTCCATCTTGCAGATGGAGGATTCCCCCAATAGGGATAGGAATGAGACCCCCTCCCCTTGGGAAGAGGCACAAAGAGGGTGTACCCACACTCAGGGCTAGTAGGCATTGGCTACTAACCCCCCAGACCTTAACACGCCCTTAAATTTAGTATTTAAGGGCTCCCTAGAACCTAGGAACTCAGATTCCTGCAACCTAAGAAGAAGAGGACTGCTAAGCTGA
Organism: Pleurodeles waltl; assembly: GCF_031143425.1. NCBI lineage: Eukaryota > Metazoa > Chordata > Amphibia > Caudata > Salamandridae > Pleurodeles > Pleurodeles waltl. The sequence goes on along the minus strand of NC_090447.1, from coordinate 1,169,571,857 downwards.
AAAACCCTGCAGAGAAGACGGAGACACCAAATGCTTTGGCCCCAGCTCTACCGGCCTGTCTCCCCACTTCTAAAGACACTGCTCCAGCGACGCTTTCCCCAGGGACCAGCGACCTCTGAATCCTCAGAGGACTGCCCTGCTCTAGGAGGACCAAGAAACTCCAGAGGACAGCGGCTCTGTTCACCCAAGACGGCAACTTTGTAACGAAGGAGCAACTTTAAAACAACTTGCGTTTCATGCCGGAAGCGTGAGACTTGCTACTCTGTACCCGACGCCTCCGGCTCGACTTGTGGAGAACAAACACTTCAGGGAGGACTCCCCGGCGACTGCGAGACCGTGAGTAGCCAGAGTTGCCCCCCCCCTGAGCCCCACAGCGACGCCTGCAGAGGGAATCCTGAGGCTCCCCCTGACCGCGACTGCCTGTTCCTCAGATCCCGATGCCTGGTAAAGACTCTGCATCCGCAGCCCCCATCACCTGAAGGATCCGAACTCCAGTGCAGGAGTGACCCCCAGGAGGCCCTCTCCCTTGCCCAGGTGGTGGCTACCCCGAGGAGCCCCCCCCTTGCCTGCCTGCATCGCTGAAGAGACCCCTTGGTCTCTCATTGAAAAGTATTGAAAACTCGACGCGTGTTTGCACACTGCACCCGGCCGCCCCCGTGCTGCTGAGGGTGTACTTTCTGTGCTGACTTGTGTCCCCCCCCGGTGCCCTAAAAAAAAACCCTGGTCTGCCCTCCGAAGACGCGGGTACTTACCTGCTGGCAGACTGGAACCAGGGCACCCCCTTCTCCATTGAAGCCTATGCGTTTTGGGCACCACTTTGACCTCTGCACCTGACCGGCCCTGAGCTGCTGGTGTGGTAACTTTGGGGTTGCTCTGAACCCCCAACAGTGGGCTGCCTTGGACCCAAACTTGAACCCCGTAGGTGGTTTACTTACCTGCAAAAACTAACAAACTCTTACTCCCCCCCCCAAGAACTGTTGAAAATTGCACTGTCTAGTTTTAAAATAGCTATATGTGATTTATATGAAAACTGTGTATGCTATTTTGATTATTCAAAGTTCCTAAAGTACCTACCTGCAATACCTTTCATTTAAAGTATTACATGTAAATCTTGAACCTGTGGTTCTTAAAATAAACTAAGAAAATATATTTTTCTATACAAAAACCTATTGGCCTGGAATTGTCTTTGAGTGTGTGTTCCTCATTTATTGCTTGTGTATGTACAACAAATGCATAACACTACTCCTTTGATAAGCCTACTGCTCGACCACACTACCACAAAATAGAGCATTAGAATTATCTCTTTTTGCCACTATCTTACCTCTAAGGGGAACCCTTGGACTCTGTGCATACTATTCCTTACTTTGAAATAGTGCATACAGAGCCAACCTCCTACAACCAGTATGAAAATCCACTGGAAGGCAAAAGGGTCCATTAGCTTACCTGAGTCTCTACACTCAAAGTGTCACAAGAATGATTTATGGGACATTTTGAATTCATTTCTGTCTGAAAAAGTAAATACTTTGCTTCCCTCCTCTGGGCCTTCAGCCTCTTGCAAGGTCTTATTAGGGGGAGTGATATAATTTTCAATATCCAACATATCCTGAAGCCAGGTTTCCAATGGGCATATCACACTATATTCTGTAAGGGTGGGTGAACAGTGACTATTGATTAAGATACCTGGTAGAAGGCTTCTAGAAGTTGTGCCCACCAGTAGAGCTTTAAATAAAACTGGTGATGTATCGACATAGAGATTGCACATTTTTGTAGCCTGCTTAATGCCCAAATGTTAGCGTAAAAATGGGAGAATTAAATTACTGGCTATTATAAATAGGGCACTGAAACTGACTCTGAAAACTGACAGCATGACTAAGTGCAGATGGGCTTGCTTTTGGTGCTATGCCAGTGTTTGCTGTGGACTTGTTTAAGTATCGCTCCTTGGCCTGCACATCAAGCCTGTCAGTAGCAACTAGTGTGTCAACCAAAATGGTTAGCGCTAGTAGGAAGCTCCCAACAAGGTAAAAATGGCAGTATCACTGTACAATAACATCTCTCATCCACCCGCCCCACAACCAATTGTTAGGGACGTACCAAGAACCTAAGATAACAAGCATTTGCAATGCAATGGGTCTCGCGTTTGCTCAAGTTGAAGTTATTAGTGCTGTAAACTCATAACCAAACTTTTCTTGCCACATAAAGTGAAAATGAAAAGTAAACAGTTTCACATAACTAACTGTACTTTTCTTGCCACATAAAGTGAAAATGAAAAGTAAAACAGTTTCACATAAGCGAGCCGACGGCCGCCATGAGCACAAAGCAGACACACAAAAGGAAACAGAAGTTCGCTCCCTGTGAAACGTATTGGCAAAAGTACAATTATCCATGTAACCGGCAAAAGTGCAATTATCCATGTAACCTGCAAAAGTGCAAATATCCATGTAACAGGGTCGATATCATGCAATGTGCTCAATTACTGCCCTGCGAGATCGCGCTGCCTACGAAATAAAAAGAAAAGGTAGTCCAAAAACCATACGGAATGTTTTCAGTAGTTGGCTGGTGCGCTCGAGGTGGGATAAAAACCGGAATATGCATGCCTTTCACTAATGAAATCAAGCAAATTTTAAAAGGCAAGTCCACAAACCAACCAAACTGATGGGCGTGACGGGCGTAGTTAAACACCCACAAAGAGATTACACCAGGGACAGAGCGCTTTGCGCTCAACCCTAAAATAGGATTGCTGCTGTAAGAGCAATAACACAAAGGCCTACCTTGTCTAATAGAAAATGCAAAGGAGGTTCCCTCGACCACTACACATTTATATAATTGCAGATGAGCGCACTTAGGACAGTCATCCTACCATTTTCAGTGCTCTTTGACTACGTAGGCACTTTCCTCAACCAGTGGACAAAGGAAAACAGAAACACACCTTGCAAGCATAAGGTGAAATATTCTCTGAATGTACAAGACTGTAAATGTCGTTGAGGGAGATAAAATCCAAATTAAACGGGAAGATCATTACTGCTTTACACTCAGCCTTATGAGGTTTTGGATGCAAGATCATGGAGCCATGCACCGTTTTCAGAGGATGCCATGGAGCCATGTAGCACTGCCCACTACAGAGAAAGAGTACAGAAGAGTATGCTGCAAGTGAAACATCACAGTGTACTGCTCCACTCAGAGTACAAATTATATCTGCTGCTACAGGCAGACTTCACACAACTGTGCATGGGGTCACATGCCAGGCACAAGTAGAGAAACAGGGCACCAAGGCTTTCCAAGCTACTGTGTGGCAGACCCATGAACTACTGCAAGGGAACAGAAGTCTGTGGAGTGCCATAGGGGCATAGAGGCCACAGAAAAATTCAGTGGTACGTGTAGAAGGGTTAATGTCGTACACAGCTACAATGAGAAGGCACAGGGGCATAAATTGACAAAATAAAAAAAATTACAGTGCATTGATACAGGCTGTCCAGATCCTTTGACTTCGAGAGAGGGTACGAAGCCATGCCTGTAAATGGAGATGGTTTAGAGCCAGGTACTTCTCCAAGGGAGTGCAGAGGGGTATACCCTTCTAGAATAGGCAGTGCCATGCATTGCATAGGAGGCACAGACAAAGCAATGTGAAAGTGACTAGCGCTTCTGCAGGAGTGAAGACTTGATGCCAGAGCATAGTGACACATGAACAAATGTGTAATAAATATCAAGTCATCCTAGTATCAGAATGAGGTGGACTTGGAGAGCAGTGTGTGGGAGTCATAAATGGAAAAGTACATTTACTCCTAGATAGTTTTTTTTTTTCTTGTTATCACTTAGACCCTTTCAAAATCATATCAAATTTAAATTGTGGTTCCTTAGTCACTCACTTATGTAGGATTATTTGCAATACATATATATATATACACACACACCACCACATCAATCAAACATCGATGTGGGTCAGCCCAGAAGAAAATGGACTTTAAAAAGGTGCCTTGCTTATTTATTTATTTTTTTACATGTTAAACAATGTCTTTTTGCAAAAAGTGCTGACAAAAACCTCTTCGAAAATGGAGTAACTTTATCCCTCATTATTCTCCTGCTTCACTCTATTGCTCACTTTACTGCTACTTCTGATAAACTTGCTTTCTTTCTCTGTCCCTAAATCAGAGGTCTTCAAACTGATAGGGGGGCCTCTAGTGATCCCAGGGGTGGTGCGAGACTCTGGCTAAAATAAGCATTATACATATAACAGGCACATATTTTAAGCAGAAGCGTGGGATTGCATTTAAAAAAAGGTAACAGTACTTAACTGCAATGTTTAAATAGGTCTAGACATATTTAAACATTGCTATCTTTATAAAATAATTGTGAAAAATTCTGAGCGGGCCCAATGATTTTTATTTTTCAACTGGGGGGGCCCTTGGCATTAAAACGTTTGGAGACCACTGCCCTAAAGAATTATGGCTCTTGTAAGTAGCTTCTTTCTGTCACTCGTGAAAGCGCCACCAGCCAATCATATTCAGAGGTCAACTGTGGGGCACTTTCATTTTGCCAAGTCCTTTCCTGTGGCGCGTGTCCAGGCCACAGTCCTACTCTAAATCCTGTTTAACTTCCTGGGAGTTATAAAGGTGCCATGTAGGGTGAATTCTCTGGAAAATGCATTGATGAAGCTCGGTGCTGCCACCGTGCAGACATCTTGTGTTGACAGATAAAAAAATTTCATCACAGCGCTTTGCAGTGCTCTTTGCGCTGAAGCTTTAAGGCGCTTCTGTCATCTACAGTTGACAGTAGTAGCATACCCCCCCTCCACCATAAACAAAGGCAACGAGTGGGTTTCAGAGAGACTTTTAGTCCGCCTCAAGAGAAGCAAGTTGGGAAATGGCCCAGAGTCCATCAACCGGAAGGGAAGCAAATTAACAAGAAACCTCACAAAAACGCAGTTGTTTCTTGCACAAATAATTCCTGTCATCTCATCCTCTACGTTTGACTGCATAGCTCCTAAATAAACCCATTAATGAAAGGTACTATCTCCATTAAACGTGCTTGTGAGCAAAGTGCACAATTAGAGTACACACGTTCTCGCCTAAGCGAGAAAATATTTGAATTCCTAAATGATGAACTCTTGCAGCGACAGCCACCCTCCCTTCGAGAAGGAGGCCGCTCCCTGCTGCCCTGTGCTACTCTTCTAGCTCATCAGCCAAATTAGGTCTGTCTGTCAAGGGGGACGTCTTAGCTGCCCTGTGCTCCATTGTTTTGCATGCAGTCATAGAGCTCTCATGCCACTGGGGCCCCGAGGGGACAGTTTTGTTTATAATTAAACTAAATTGTTCAAGCAATTGACCGCGCAGTAAAGGAATTGTTGTGTAAAAAGCGCACAAACTACCACCTTGTGGATTCTTCCTGGATGGGCAACACTGCATTTATTTTTACATGCAAGTGTGGTTTTGCGGTTTCTTCACATGTTAAGTGTCTGACGCATGAGTAGCTAGGAGACTTCACAAGTAACGCAGCACGTCCTTCCACTAAAGGTAAAATATAAATGTGCGTTGTGGCTTGTTTTGTGTCGTTCTAAAAATCAGAGTAGTCACTACTAAAACTGAATAATAAAAAGACTGTTTTTTTTTTTTTTAGATTATTGCGGGCACAGATTCACTAATCTTGGACATTAACTTGCCCATTTGAAGTAGGTATATAGTCTCCACCACATGTATATGTATGCCCCCCTCCGAATTACAGTTTCATTAACGTGCCTCTGCATTGTGATTTTTGAAGAACCAAACCTGGAAGGCGTGGAACATTCCCAAAGTGGGGTAGAGTGCTATGAGCGAGTTTGAGATATACAAAATGTACTATGTAAGAAAAAGGGGAAGGCAACGAGAGATCTCGAGCTTGGAGGATGACGGTCTGCAAGAGAATGAGGGCTGACTTAATGACTGCAACAGACGAGGGTCCATCTTGTTCCTCTGTTTTTTGCTGTGGCATAGTCCAGGCATTGCATATTAGCTATGTAACGTGCTTCAGCACTGACTGCAGCACCTCTGATAGGATATCACATCGGGGCGACTATCTGAATGCTGCCTGATTTCCGTGACCTGGCCTGTGTGCGGGATTTGGGGAGGGAATTAAGGTTTTCAAAGTAAACATGACTGAGAGTCTCATCAGACCGTACACCTGACACACCAATGAAACATCCCTGTGCTCAACCACCTCGCCCACATACCCACCTCCTCACGCTGCAGTCTCCTGGAAGGTACAGCAATACTGACCTACCTGCTTGCAACTATTGGACCAAACCAAAGCATCCTTTTACCAAGCCCATCCTACCATCCCCCTCCACCCCTACGAAGTATAGTTTCGGGTGCCCCACTCGTTCTGCCTGAGGCTAAACCAATCAGGAGTCGCAGCTCAGACAAGGCTGACACGATCATCAGGTTGTGAGAAAATTTCAAATCTCAGCAGTGTACCCGCCACCCCCCACCATCACCAGCCCCTGTAAGGTGCATGGGATGAGAAATGTTGTGCACTGTGGTGCAAGGTATAAGTAGTGGGATTCGCTAACCTGAAAGTGTACGATGCCTGGTCCTAATGTGAGGGCGTAATGACTCATTCTGCAGGGGACGCCAGTTAGCGTGACACGTCCAGAGCACGCTTTGCTACAAAGTACATTTCCGCTCTGGTGTGTGTGTGTGTGAAGGAAGGACAGGACTTGAAATGGGGGCACAACGCAGCTAATAAGTTAGAGGCGGGGGCGAATGTGGATTTTAATCCGATAGCAAACAAGCATTTGGAATACAATAGTCATGTGTTTACTCGAGTTAGAGCTCTTAGTGTTGTAAATTACTGACTGGACTTTTCTTGCCACACAGACTAAAAATAACAAGAGGAAGAGAGCGAGAGGGAGCTGGCCCCTGGAAAGCCCCCCACTGCTGTTGGTTTATGTTTACAGAGGGAGCTGGTGGGGTTGAGGGGCTGATTATACACCCACAGTGTAAGACAAACAGGCCAATACTGAAAGAAAAAGTCCCCTTCAGAAGAGCTAAACAGGATATAGCGTAATTATACAGTAGTTTGTGGTGCTCCCAAAGAGAAAAAGGCAGGACAAAGAGGCAGAGTTGACCACTAGCAAGCAAGGATTTTTGAATGACAGTGGAACCAACAAATTAAATCACTGGAACCCACAGTATAAGTACACTTCAAAAGTATACAACACGTTGAACGCTATGCTCGACCTAAAAATCACCACAGCATACTAAAATCACATTCTATGTCAATTTCTTCCCAGTTTGCCTCCAAAATAATCATGAAGATGCAGCACAACCTAACACACTGCGTCTCGCTCTGCACAAAAACAGACAAACCCCCTCCCCCCCAAAATTCAAATATTAAAAGTGAAAATCACAATCGTTTTATAAATGCTTCACTAAAAATAACAAGTTTGCTGGCATTTGACTTAAGTGTGCAGGCATGCTGGGGGCTTATTTAAGTACCCATGCCTTGGCCTGCACATCAAGACTAAACCCCCCACCCCCACCTTTACCCAAAAACAACTAGCTTGTCAACTAAAGGGGCTGCCAAAAGCAAAAGGCTCCCATTAAGAAAACATTACGGTACCACTGGAACACCTCTCACCAGCCTGCTCGCCAAACAATTTTTTGGGAACTTAAAAACAAAAAAAAAAGCTGAACGTTGTTGGGAGGGTCCATTATCCTGCCATACTACATCCTTTTTGCTCATCCCACCTAGTAGTGGGAATTGGTACATAGTCTGTATTCCAGACTTACAGTGCGCTATTAGATTGTTCACAATTACATGTATATGTGTGGCATTTCTGTTGCATGAACTTAGACAAAAGACAGTGGAGTGCTGTCCAGGCTTAAACACAATTCAAACGTTAATACAATGAAAGGAGAGGATGCTGGTTTGTGGACTGTAAGTGCATTGTAATGTAGTTTTCTTTAAAGAGGTAGGTCTTCATCTCTTTTTTAAATTTAACCTTCGTTGGAGCAGTATGTATCTTTAGGTGGATGTTGTTCGTGATCCTGGGTGCAATCGATGGAAAAAGCCCATTGCCATGCTTTTTCTTTTCAACACTGTAGTTTGATGGTGTCCTGACTGTGGGTATGCCGTGATCCACCAGAGATGGAGAGCTTGTCTAGTCGATAAGCGGGGGTGCTGGTCGTGATGGCTTTGCAAATGATGCAGCTGACTGGCACGTAGAGAGAGTGGAATTTCAGCAGGTGGGGGTGATATGATTGTGTCTTCAGGCCCTGAAAGGGTCGTCCTGTGGCATGTAGGATACTCAAAATGCTGGCCAGTGTCGGAGGGCTTTAGCAACAGTTCTGAAGTTTCTTTAGAAGAGGGAGCTGGTAACGGCCTGTAAAAACATTTTTTATCTGTTCCTTGAGAGTGAGGTTGACGTCCAGGGTGACTTCAAGTGGCTTGGCTTTTAGTGAAAGTTGAGGTTCGAAGCCATCAAGATTCATGTCACTGATTAAGGTTTGTATTGTTTTCTTGTTTGTGTCTTATTCTTGGCAAATAACATGAATTTTGTCTTGGCTGAGTTGAGCTTTAGGTAGGCACTGGACAGGGAGATCTGAATGATGTGCAGACGTGTTATAGGCATTGATGTGTGAAGCAGAGGAAACTTTCAATTAGGGTTGTGTATCATTGGCATAGCAATTAATCTTGATGTTATTATCTGTGAGTATAGCAGCAAGAAAATGACGGAGGACAATGTCGACATCTCCTCCGGAGGACTCCCCAGCTAACGGGATCTATTGTGACCTAGATGTCCCCATGTGAACGAACTGGTGTTGTTTGAAACATTTGAAGAAACAGTGAAGGACATTGCTATTGAAGCCCTTTTGAGATACAGTGGTGTGTGTGTGAGGATGTGTTGGTTTACAAAAGCAGCAGGGAGATCCAGCAGTATCAGGAGGTGTGTGTCAGGAGGGCATCAACAAAGTTGTGGAAGGTAACTGTCGCCATGCTGCAACATGATCTGAAGCCAGACTAGTAGCTGTACAGCAGATGGATAATGTGATTTTGGCTTTGAACATAGAATTATTTTTCAATTATAATGCATATATGAATGGTAGGGGAGTGATGGGCCGGTAGTTGGCCATGTCATCTGTGGAGGGGTCTAGTTTAGGCTTCTTTAAGAGTGGAAGGATCTGGCCTTATTTCAGAGCTTATGAATGGATGCTTTGAGCGAGGGGTACAGTGCAGGCCTTAAAAAAAAAATGTACTCGCCCACTTATTATGGTGAGTCAGGTTTTATCAGGTCAAGCATCTGTTCTGGAAAGTGAACTTAAGCTGGAAGGAACAGGTGTTCTGTTCATTTCAGAAAATTAATAAGCAATAAAGACGCTTTTAAATCTTGTTTTTATCTTGACTCGTTTGCTGACTGTTCAAGGACAGGGTTCAAAGGTCATTTTGTCTTTTTACTAATTGTTATTTTATCCTGGAAATGGTATTTACCTTTCTTCCTTTTAGTACAGTTGGATTTTTTTGTCAAGTGAGCTGTCTGACAATCATTGTGAAACCAAAGGCTGTAAGATGCTAGTTGTCTTTTCATAACACAACATTTAAACAGCTTGTAATGAATTGCACAAGTATTCCAACATACATCAGGAATTAAAAAAGAACAGTATTTTTGCAATTCAGAAGTATGATTCAAACAAAGATTTATATAGGAGCAAAACAATTCAGAACACGTGACTTGTTGATGTGCAAATGACAAATATTTGCAGAACTTGATTTCCAAACATGATCTCTCTGTAGTTTTATCAGTAAAACCACGCTGGTGGGAAATGTTGTGGACACTTCAATGGAAAACCTACTGACTGCAAATAAGTGTGCTACCACTTCATGCTTCAGATATGTACCGTATTTTCCGGCGTATAAGACGACTTTTTAACCCATGAAAATCTTCTCAAAAGTCGGGGGTCGTCTTATACGCCGGGGGTCGTCTTATAAGCTGGTATACGGCCCAAACCCTATATTTTAACAGGAAAAGTAGGGGGTCGTCTTATACGCCCAGTCGTCTTATACACCGGAAAATACGGTATTTATTAAAAGTGATTGTTTTTAAACATGATTTGAGAAACATTCCTGCCCCCACCCTGATAACAATGCAGTTAATAAACTAGGAGGCAATTCAGCGGTCGTGTGTGGTCTATATGCGGCTAGATTTTTATTATATATGGAGCAAATGTTTAGTCTATTAAATCAAATAAGTGTTTTTTTGTACAGCAGACATGCCGAACTTCTGTATTTGAAGGTGCTCTCATATGTGAAGAAGAAAATGTCAGCTCAGTGATCCCAGTGCCCAGTATCACATAATTTGAAACCAGTTTATGGGCCAAAAGCATTACAATTAAGTTGAGTAGATTATTTAAGTCACTAGACCTGCAGGTCTAGTAACATTTTTATGTTTTTGTTCAAGGCTTGTAATGACAATAATGAGTAGGGCAGAGAGACCTTTGATACAGGTAAAGGGTAAGACATCATCTTCTTAAGAAGTGGTTTCGAGAATTTCAACAAGATCTTCAATAGATAAAGGCTTTGAAGGGTAACCATTTTGAGATTCTACAGAATGGGGTCTGTGTAACAGATAAAGCAGGTTTGGTGATGATGCGCGTTCTGCTCTTCTGTATTTTTAATTGAAGAAGGGGTTAATAGTCTGAGGAATAAGTGGGTCCGATAGAGGGCTGATGCAGTGTTTGATAGTCTTGAAAAGCATTCCACTTCTGTTGGTGCATTCATTGATGGTGTCAGTATAGTACTTTGCATGATGCGATGAGTTGTCTCTGTGTTGTGTGGGGGAACTTCAGGGGGACTTCAATGAGAGTTCTTCTTCTATTTTCTTTCCTATCTGTGGATGAATAATTTATTGTCAACAAGGTCTTTAGAGTACTAGTAAGCTTTGGGTTCCTCCGGGTGTTTTTATTGCTTTCCCCAAAAGTGTTGAAGGTGTTTAGAAGATGTCAACATTGTCCTTTCCCTAGAGCTTGCAGGAAAATTTTAGTAGTCCTCCTCCAGGTACCACCATCTCTGATTGCTTTTTTTCCACAGATGATTGGAGTGTTCAGGTGAGGGTAAGGGTTGTTGGGGGAGAAACAGCTGCGACGGATCTGTAAAAACAAAACAAATTCAGCTGTTGTTATGCTAGAATCCCTCTCTATCATTATATTAAATACTAGACATCAGCATGAATTGAAGGTGTTTTTGTTCCTCTTTCCCTGTTTGTTAAGAAAGATGTCTCACAGAACTTACTGAATTAGTACTGTCAACAACAGGGAAGCTTTTGATTGTTTAAATTCTCTCTATCAAAACTCAAGTATTCTCACATTCATTGCATGAATTGTAAGTAAGTATATATACCGCAATTATTAGTTCAAAGATTGTCTGGTCTCTCATCTCTCTCCTGATACTTCTCACTAGCATCAAGGTTTCATCACCCTTCTTTGAGAGGCAGTATAATATGAAGCACAACTTATTTAAACAAGTTTTGAATCAGTTCTTGGACAATTCTCTTTACTTTCAAGGATCTTTGTTTTCCTTGCCTTTTCTCAATTCTCAGTAGTTATTAGTTAGGATTTTCTTCAAGTACCTTGACTTCTCCGAGTCAGGATTAGTTCTTGGGTATGTTTTTCACAAATAAACTTTGCAAATGTAAAAAATCCAAAATAGCTATTAAGGCCCTTACTGGAAATGACTTGACCGGTCTCTTGATCCAGTACAAGTTCAAAATGGTATTTCCACTTACCTGACATGCTGAGTAGAAGTACAAGCAAGCTAAAACCCAAGAACCTAAAGAAAGACAATGACAGCTGCTGAATCACAAACAAGCTGCTAAGTATTGTGATTCCAACAGAATGATAGCTGAGCAGCTTTTTATGAATAGCGAGCAAGCTACCTCGGACGGAGCCATTTATAAACATGTACCTGTCTAAGGTGGTTGCTGAGTCAGAGAATCTGGGAACTCTAGTTCCAAAATGATTAGACATCCTATTTTAGTATACCAGAATAAGTTCTATACATTAACTGAACTGAGGAATCACCTTAGCACCCAAAAGTGCATTAGTCTACAGTTTAAATATTAATTAAAGTTAATTTAAAGTTAATTTAGCCAGTGGAACTACCATCTACCTTTCTGTGCGAACAAGTGCACCTTACTCCAAGAATGTTCGTTATGTCTGTTATGCTTCAGGGGAAACAGCCATTACAACGCTGCTTCTTCCCCGACTAGCCTTTACCACTCATACGTCACAACGCATGCTTCATTACAACAAATAGCCTTTACCACGCATAGCATTACAACAATTGTAATAATATGCATGGTATTGGATATGCGTTGTAATGATGGTGAAGGCTATCAACGTCGTTAGAGGAAACAGAAAGATCATTCCGTTTCCTCAGAACAAGCTGTGACATGCCTTAGGAGTGAGGTAAGGGGGATTGGGTCTGGGGGTGGGGGGTTATGTTTTACGGCAAGGGGTATGGTTTTTAGGCTAAGTGCGGGAGGGGTGATTAGACCTGGGAGGGGGGGCCTACTGTTTTAGTGACGGGTGGGGGGAAGGTTTTAGGGCAGGGGAGATGGTTTTTGGGCTTGGGGCAGAGGGATTAGGCCTAGGGGTGTGGGGGGTACTGTTTAGGGAGGGCCAGTAGGGTGAGGAGGCTAGGTTTTTAGACATGGCAGTTTTCTGGCTTAGGGTGGAGGGTTTTAGGGAGGGACAGGGGTTAGATTTTAGGGCGAAGGGATGTTTTTTGGGCTTGGAGGGTATTGGGTCTGGGGGTGTACTGCTTTAGGGAGGATATGGGGGTTAGAATTTAGGGTGGGGGAGATGGTTTTCGGGCTTAGGGAGAGGAGGTTAGGTGGAGGTGGGGGATACCGTTTTAGGGAGGGTTTCAGTGCGGGTCAGTTTTTGGGCTTATGGCAGGGGAGATTGGGTCTGGGAGTGGAGGGACTGTTTTAGGGAGGGGAGGGGTGGGGTTAGGATTTAGGGCAGGGGATGGTTTTCGGGCTTGAGGGGGTATTGGGCTTGAGGTGGTACTGTTTTAGGGAGGGGGCAGGTATTTGGGATTCAGGGCGGGGGAGACGGTTTTCAGGCTTAGGGTGGGGGTTTTGGGCTTTGGGGGTACTGTTTTCGGAGGGGGGTGTGGGTTAGGTTTTAGGGAGGTGGGGCTTTTTTTGGTATTAGGGTAGTAAGACTATTTTAGGGCTCAGGGCAGGGATAGGTTTGGACAGATTTAGGGTTCAGGGTGTGGGAGGGGCATTTTTTAGAATAACTGGGGGAGTGCGTCGTGCTAGGACCTTTACCATGCATTTGCCTCTAAAACACATGCCTTTACAACATAGTTTGTTGTAAAGGCATGCGTGTTAAGTGATACGTGTAGTAATAGCATTCTTGTTGTAACGCACTCGTAGTTACGACATGCATGCAACGGAATACATTTGTTTGACATGCAACCACACTTAAGATGTGATAAGAGTTTGCTACTGGGACCATGACAGAAGGGCTTGGTGTTAGACATGGAGTTTATAGTCTGAGAGATGAGTTCAAGTATTAAGTTGTCTCTGGAAAAGTTGTTTAAGGATCTTAAGGTTGAGAAGACAAAGTTGAGGATGTGGCTTCTGTGACTTTTTTGTTGCTCCATGTTATAGCTAGGGCTAAGGCTTTCTTTGGAAATATACCCATAGCTGACATTTCTAAGGCGGCTACATGCTCCACTCCACAAATGTTTACCAAAATCTCCTGTGAGGATATCTTAGCATGCCAGCAAGCAAGATTTGGCCAAGCTGTTCTTAAAGCTCTCTTTCAGCTCTCTGCTACATCCAGAGGCTAACCACCTTTTACAAGATTACTGCTTTACAGAATATGCATGGCATGTGTACTTACTCTCAACATGCCACGTGTGGAATATGTTACTTACCCCGTAAGCATCTGTTCATTGCTCAGATGTGCCCACCTGCCTCCCTGGAAGCCTTTGGCCATTGCAGATGTACATTCTGTCACTTAAACTGTTTGTGTATAACTTCTTGCATGGTCACTTTCCTAGCTATCTGTCCATCTCTATGCTCACCCAATGTGCTGAAAACAATCTAATAATGGAGCCAATGCCCATGCGCAGTGCTAACTAAGAGATGAGTCACTATACCTTGTGACTCGAAATGTTTCTTTGAAGAAAAGCAATGCAAACATCCAAGCCCAGTACTAGATGGCAGCAGTATGCAGAGCACATGAACCTTCAGCACTACAAGCTACAAACAGGTGCTTACAGGATAAGTAACCTATTCCTTTTAAATACTGTTCCAATGCTTATTCCCACTGTGACTTCATGCTTATATATTTTGCAGACATTATGCAGACAACATATTATCTTTACCTGCTTTCATTTTATTTGCAGACAACATAGTATCTTTACCTCTTATCATTTTATATGCAAACAGAGAAAGGGCCTTTTCAGGGAAAATCTGTTATTGACATACTATAGATGTGAAAGGATTATTAAGATGTTACATGCACACAATCAAAAGCTTCCGACATGTGAAACTTCTTTTTTGTGAATAATGGAGTTTCTAACAAAGGAAACACCTATTAAATAGGTGTAAACAGATTAAAACTCAGTGAGCTATATAAACAGAAACAAAACCTGCTAATATAAATTACTGTGCATTCTGTCTAATTGGGCGTTAATGAAGCACAATCTCAAATTCTCAAAGAAATTTTGGGCTCTATAGCAGTACTTTGTACAAAACAAACCTATCTGTGCAGCAGCTTATAGTAGCTAAGAGACTTACTGGATGTTTCACCAAGTTTTAGTTTTCTACCTAAAACTGAGGTTCATTTGCACTGTTTTTACTGAGGTAGACAGTCAATTCCACATGCTTTTCCTGTGTGTTGTAGAACCTTTACACCTCCACAGTTAATATCTAATTTTAAGGGCTGAAAAGGGCATTTTAGTAGACTAATATATTGATTGTTTGATTAATAAAAATCATTACAATATTGTAAAAGCACATGTATTGTATAAAAATTGTAATACACTTTAAAATTAATTCTAGTTGAATAGTCATATTGTTTTTCTTTACAAGTGTGGTAGTATATCTGATAAACCTGCACTTAACTGCATGTTCAGATACTTACAATATTCAGCTAAGGCTTTGCAGTAAGTTCTAATGTTCGTAGAGATGAAGAGTTGTTTGAGATGACAAATTCTATCGTCTTTGAACACTTTACTAGATAATTTTAGTAGTTGACTACACTGGTGGGCTAGAACATGTTCCGAAAATGTCTCATCCAAACAAATGATAGAAATCATATGGTAGATGCAGTACATAAAGCATTCAGCTTTAAAAGATAACAACATACGTACTAGACTCCTGTGGAGGGTCACAGGTTTGCTTGAAACAGTTTTAGATTGCCTTGTTTGGAGGAGACCTGTAGCATTACAAATGGGTTGTAACCTGGTTACCATCTTTGCATTCTCTATTTAGCCTCTAGTGGGCTGCAAGTAGATAAATGCATTCACAACCATAACTCGCCAGGAGGAAAAAATGTGAAAAGAAAGAATCTGCCATACAATTCACAGTTTCACAGGCTTTTGCAACTCCATCAAAAAAGCTGCAGTTTTTTTTTGTAAAAGATAAATTGTGCCGTTCTTCAACTGGCCAGGACACTACTCGGGAACAAACAAAATTAGTCATAACCACTGGGAACAAAGGAGTGATAACAACAGACTACAAGTATATGGGCCCAGAGAAAAACCCGTAGGTCAACTTCCTGTCAAAGGTTTATGGAAATGTACAGGGACAAAGGGGCAAAAAATTTCAGCTTCGGGGATAACATCTTGAGAATATTTGTCTCTCACGGGAAGGATTGTTTGGAGATATTTTCCATTAAAATAATATTTCTAATGGTAGGTATTTTATCTGTGATAAGAGTGGATAGCAAATCTTCTAATGCATGGGAAGACTGTTGTTTTAGAGATCACCTGTAAGGAGGCAAGGGACTCTAACTTACTGCATATCTCACACTCTGCCATACCAGGTGGGAAAGGTAAAAAGTCTTCTTTGCATGCCTGATTATGATCTTTTCTAAATTAATGCAGGAATTTTTATTTTGCAGATCGTGCATACTCCTTCCGTCATTCAGTGTAGTGAGGATACTTTTGGGGGAATTTGGGGGAGAACTGTTTCCATTATTGAAATGTATTTCTCTTTAATTTAATGTTATCGGTCTCAGTAATGGCTGTTGCAATAGTAGCTTTCAACAAGATAACATGCCACAAGGGGTCAAAGAGACTCTTAGCTAGAGCACCAAAGTGTTTACACATTTGTTTGGCCAAATACTCAAAAGCATGTGAATCGATGAAAGATGATAATGCTGGATAGCTACCGGAAAGTAATCTTTTTCCTTTCTCAGTCAATATTCTGAAGTCCATATATGTTTAATTTCAGTGTCTGGCACCCAGTGGGTCACCAGAAGTCTGGCTTTAAAAATGTACCAACTTTATTTTTGTTCATGTATATATAATCAGTTCCATTAGGATACAATTCAGAGTATATTGAATACCTATATTAAATTGATCACTGCTTATTGTGGACCTTGCCAAATATTTTGTGATGTTGCAGGAGATGTTTTACTGAGCCAGTCACATTGTTTTGTGCTTGGCACTGATAGTGAATGAAGTGCACCTTCCCAACATCTTACTTTTTCTGTTCAGGCAGTGGCGTAGCGTGTATACAAGATGTAGTATGCATGGTTGAACGTAAGGCTAGTTATGTGAGGACTTGCAAGACATTGGGTGTGTGTGCTTAAAACATTACGGATGGGGGTTAAGTGGTAGGTGGTGTTTAGATGTGAGATGGGGAGTGTGTGCTTACAGATTGAGAGGTACTGCGTTTATATACTGGAGTGTGAGAATTAAAGCATGCAGTTAAGTATATATGTTTCAGGAAGAATGGGCATGAGATCGGTTTTGCTTTAGACAGGCTTTTGAAGAGCCATTGTTGGTGTTAGTAACTTTTTCTGAGAGGTAATTGGTTCTCCTTGTGTTAATAAGTGTTTTGGGGTGTAAAGATTGGTGTGCATGTTGGGCGTACTTGTACAGTATGCTTCATGCATATCTAGGATGAAACAAGTATCAGGTAAATGATATTGTGAACAATACCAGAAACTGTTGGTGATGTGCCCCTGGAGAAAGGACTTGAGAAGGATAGCAGAGAGCCTATATGGAGTGAAATTTGCTCTCTAGCTTGAAACTACACCCTACCCAACCTGCATTTTGCCAGCATGCAAATAAAAGTCAACATATTCCAAACAAAGACGCAGAGACTGCCTTTTGAAAAGTACAGTTAGGTTCCTGTAACTGGATGGATGACCACCACCATGCATTTAATTGCTAACCTCAACAGAAGAAATGAGGCTCTTTATTTCTTGAGAAAATAACAGCCTGCTATGGAAACTGGTAAAACAAGGTGGGGGTAGCTTGCTTTTTCCCCATGTGAACGAAGGAATCACTGCAGCATTGTTTCTTGGATTAGCCATAGTACAAGAAAATGAGTGAAAGATGCCTCTAAAATGGAAGACTCTGGAATCGGAAGGTCAGACAAGTTATACTTCCTAGTAGGACAAGACCCAATAATAACTCCCAAGGTTGCAGGCCACCTCTGCAAAGCTTGAACAATAGGACTAAAAAAAAGTGTTAAAGAGTTTGGGATGCTAAGGAGCACCAAAGTGCACGATCTGCAGATGTTCTAGTAAAAGGAGTGAGAGTTTTATGTCTGACTATGCAGACAACTAATGCAGGCACCAGTATATCAAGGTGCTATTTTGTGTGTGATATTAGCAACTTTCACCCGTCCTGCAACAATTCTAAGTGCCTCTGATCCCTACCAATTAGTCTTGTTTCCACCTCATCATGTTATGTTTCCATGTCACCATGTGTTATGCGTTAATCCCTTAAATCCTATGTAGTTGGTGTGATTTTTTTAATTGGGGGGTGAGAACCCTTCTCAAACAGAAACCACAATTCCTGTCCGGGTTAACCACAAATGTCGCAAAATTATCCTATGCTTAACCGACTGGTTGCTTGGCCCAAAGGCCTTCAGGCTTAAAGTAGAGGAAGTTTAAGTATTTATATAGTACTTAAACATTAATAAAGTGAAAATGCAACCCAAGAAAATTCTTGCACCAATTTAGAAAAATAGAGAAAAATGTAGTAATAAATAATTTAGCATCAGAACAACAAATTACAATCAGCAGAACCAGTTTTTAGTGAACACTAGCACCAACTGTGAACATCTCATTGCACGAGACAGGGGCAAAGTCTGAAGTTAATGATGTCCATGTTGGAGTGCAAGATAAGGTGGTTTGGGACAGGCCTCCGCTTACCTTGGGACTTAGAAGAATTTTGGAAGAAAAATGCGGGAGTAGGTAAAGTTCAGCAAGGCAGACACCAGTGTTTGAGGAAGAGACTTTGTAGGGATGTCGCTGGGCAAAGTTGCAGTGAAGATTGCTATGTTCGAACTTAGTCTCTCATTTTGGAAGTAGAAAATCTTCAGTGGGACGAAGCTGCAGGCTTTAACCAATGAAGGCTCTAGAAGACCAGATACTCTTCAGAAGAGGAGCCACTAAACAGGATTTGCTGCTGGGGAGAAGAATGTATCAGAAACTACTGCAAATTCAGGCCACCAGCGATGGATCTTGGACAGATCGGCGAGCAGGTAGGTCCCATTCTCCTGTCGATTCTCAGAGCACTTTTTAATGGAAAATTTATTAAGTCCCAAGTTTTGTTTTGTTGGCTGTTTAGGTACCTTTAGCACCACTTCCAAGGGTCCAGGTCTGGCTGGGCACCACTTGAATGGCAGGACTCACTTCAGGCAAGGAGCAGGTTTACGTTTGGTGGAGCTTTTTATGTCCCTGTAGGTCAGAACAGGAGGCCAGCTAATTAGTCCTTGGAGTCCCCCTGGTAGTCCTGGGATCAAGCCGTAAGTGCAGCAATAGGGCAGTCATCTGAGGGTCCAGGGCAGGATTCAAGTAGCAGGGCATTCCTATGAAGTACAAAGCAGGCCTCAAACAGCACACTAACACACAACACAGTCCTTTTGGAGGTCCTCCACAGGTCCAGTAGTGAACTGAAGGGGGAGTCTAAGGGTCCTATTTTTATAGGTGATGCCAGCATTGAAATGAAAGAAACATCTAGAGTTTTCCCACCAAAGATAGTTCTCCCTATCCAGGCTCTAGGGAGTCTGGGGTGAAAAAAGGCCAGTACGAAGTTCTTTCTGAGATTGCTGAGACCGCTCTGTTGAAATATACGTGGGTCAGGGAACAGCCCTCCCCACACATTCTGGCAGGATGGCCCATCCTGCCAACAGTCCTCCTGTGTCTCACTGTCTGAGAGAAGCACACAAAGGCCAACTGCCATGCTAATCACAGTCATACGACCCAGGACACCGACTGCAGGCACCAAATGCTTAGGACAAGGAAATGGCAACTTTCTAAAAGTGGCATTTTCAGAATTGTGACTTAAAATTCAACTTTATCTTCAAAGAGGATTTTAAATTATAATTCTTTTGAGACCAAACATGACTTTTCTACCCGTTCCCTAACAAAAGGTATCACTTATTAACTGTAATAAGGTAACCCAATAGTAACCTATGCACAAGGTAGTTCTCACTGTAAATAAAACATAATTTAGTAGTTTTTCACTACCAGAACATGTAAAAGTATATGCCCAGCCTTTTACCGTGCCACATGGCCTATTTAGGGCCTACCCCAGGGGTGACTCCTACGCATTAAAAAGGGATGTTAGAAATGGGGTCTCTGTTTGGCAGTGGTTTTCACCCACTCCAAGTAGGGACCCTCACTCTAGTCAGGGTAAGAGAGCCACACAGCTAGCTTGGCACGAGCAGTCAGGCTTATATTAGAGGCAATGTGTAAAGTATGTGTTCTCTCGCTCTCTCGCTCTCTCTCTCGCTCTCTCTCGATCTTTCTCTCTCTCTCTCTCATCAGCCAATATCTAGCTGAATAAAACAAGACCAAAACAACAAAAATGCAACATACACAAGCAAAGATGTCACTTTTAAAAAGTTGCAAAGAGTCTTAATCCAGGGGATTCAGGGGTTGTCTCTTTTTAACACACAGTACTTGGGATGAATAAAAAAAAAAGATGATTTGGACCACAGAGGAGGTGAGGCGCCGGAAAACAAAGCAATGCGTTGGCTCCTTACTGCATAGGGGAGGTGATGCCTTGGTTCCTTACTGGCAGGGGAGGTGATGCTTCAGTTCCTTAAGGGTAGGGGAGGTGATGCATCTGTTTCTGGTCACACAGCTTCGGTTCCTTGCTGCGGTGCAGGGCAATGGGAAAATAGTGCCCAGGGACGATGCGTGGGAAACTCCAGATGCACCTGTGATGATAGAGGCACGGTGGATAGATGCTGTGTCGGTCCTACAGGCGCTGTGTCGATCCTTCCTCGGCAAGGCAGACGCTTTGATGATTTTTCTGCTGCAACCCAGGTGATGCATTGATATTCAGCCGTGGCGATCTGATGCATGGATTTTCTTCCTCAGGACACCAGTTTCCACTTCCAAGGGCCCAGGGACTGGATTTGCCACCACTTTGTATGTCAGGACTCTCAGCCGAAGAGTCCAGGCACTGGCAGGTGAAGTCTTTGATATCCCTGAGACTTCTTCACAGTAGGCAAGCTCAGTTCAAGCCCTTGGAGAACCTTGGAAAGAAGGATTTAGAAAGCAAAGCCAGTCCTTTCACTCCCAGGACAGAATCAACAGGCAACAAGCCAAAACAACAAAGCAACAGGCAGAGTGTCAGTTTCTCGTACAGCATCCAGCTCTTCTTCCTGGCAGAATGTCCTTAGTCCAGAAATGTTCTGAAGTTGTGGTCTCAGAGGCCCAATACTTATACACTTTTTTCCCTTTGAAGTAGGCAAACTTCAAAGGAAAGTAATTGTAGTGCACAAGACCTTGCCTTTCCTGACCTGGTCCCAGACGCACTCCAGGAAAGGTTGGAGACTGCTTTGTGTAAGGACAGGGACAGCCCTATCCAGGTGCAAGTGTCAGCCCCTCCCTCCACTCTAGCCCAGGAAGACCCATTAGGATATGCCGGACACACCTCATCTCCCTTTGTGTGAGTGTCTAGAGTGAATTCACAACCAGCCCAACTGTCATCCTGACCCAGACTTGTATTCCACAGCCAGGCAGAGGCACAGAATTGTTAAGCAAGAAAATTACCACTTTCTAAAAGTGGCATTTTCAAACTTACGATTTAAAAACCAACTTCAGCAAAAGATATAATTTTAAATTGTGGGTTCAGAGACACCAAACATGACATCTCAATATGCTACCAGTGGGAAATAACACTTAAAAGATATTTTAAGGCAATCCCCATATTAACCTATGGGAGGGAAGGCATTGAAATAGCGAAAACCGTATTTAGCAGTATTTCACTATCCGGACATGTGAAACACACCAGTACATGTCCTACCTTTTAAGTACTCTGGCCTTGTATTTGCCTGGTCGAAATGGCAGTAAAAACTGCCCACACAGACACTGCAATAGCAGGTCTGACACATGTTTACAGGGCTATTTTTGAGGGGTTGCACAATCAGTGCTTCAGACCCACTGGTAGCATTTGATTTACAGGCCTTGGGCACACTGTACACTGTACCTAGGGATATACTAGTAAATCAAATATGGCAATCATGGATAAATAAATCACCAATACAATTTAGACAGACATCAGTTGCCCTTTAGAACTGGTCAGCTGTGGTGAAGTGCCCAGAGCCCTAAAGCCAGCAAAAAACTAAATTCAGCACAGAATCTAATCAGGAGGTTAGAAGCCAAAAAGACAGGAAACCCTACAGAAAGGGCCATTTCCAACAGTGTTTCACTACCAGAACATGTGAAACTTAAAAGTACATGCCCAGCCTTGCACTGTGCCAAATAGGTTGTTTAGGGCCTACCCCAGGGGTGACTCCCGTGTATTAAAAAGGGAGGTTTTGCCCTTTGGCCTGGCAAAGGTTTATTTTTTGATAAACTGCTAAACAATATGGTTTCCAAAGCACTAAAATTCCACTGCTTTCTCCAATCTTATTAATACAATGTGTTAATCAGTGTGCTGTTGAGGTATACCCTTTGATCCTGTGTATTGAACTCAGTAAACTATCACCCCTCTTCCTTCTTGGGATTATTGCCTCTCATAGCACTCCCTTTGTGAATTGGAACCCAATGGCTTTCGCTCATATATGATTATTCTCTAGGTAACTTGGTTGATCATGCATTACATGTAGTATCCAATGTTCTTTAAATATTTATTCATGCACTGATACATTTGACCATCAGTTCTTTGCATGAAGCGTGTAATATCCCCAATTCATTTCGGGGTGAGATTGGCCCTTCATCAGGGACTGGCGGTCCCTGTGGGGCAAAAGAAAACTGTCTATCAGCAAAGCTGTTCTGTATACCAATGAAAATCTAAAGCTCTTTATTTGTTTGCTAGACAGATACACAAATAGAAATTTGCCGGGTGAAAATTACATTTAGTAGGAACTCGAAGGCGCACTGAGATAAGCCAATCATTCATGCATTTGCTTGATATTATCAGAAGCCAACAGAATTTAGAGTGTACTACACCATTAAACTTCCTTAGAACAATGGAAGTACCTAAAAGCAAACATTAACCCAGTGCTAAAAATTCAAGCTGTTTCATATGCCAAAAATCTATGTGCTATAACCACTAGAAGTTAGTATAGAGTGCAAGATGTCTAAATCCTGAGTAGTATGCCTTACCCTTTACCCTATATCTCCTATGTCCCTGTGCTTGTCCCCTCTCATTGAATATCTCACCATGGTGTTTGTGTTAGTTTAGACCCATGTGTTAAGGACCTCTGCGTGTGGTATTAGTAAGTGAAAGAGGACTAACACAGCAAAAATCATTACTTGGTCTACTGAAATAAAGTAAGAGCTGTTATATTCAACTCATGGTACGTAAGGTGGAAAAAAGAATAAAAGCAACTAAAAAGCACAATTCATAAATGCCTATAAATAAAGTCCATCTAATTTGAATAATAAGCTGTATCAATATGAAAAGACTTAACGTGGCACAGTAGACAATCCTATATTGTGTTGTAACTACAAAACTACAGTTCCAGGAATATTTTAATTTCACGTAACAGTTTATTCACAATAAGTTGTACCACAGTACGGTTCATTGTTATGTGTTCAACCCCAAGATAAAACATTTCTAGTGTTAAACACTAGCAAGCAGTTTATAACAAACAATTCTCCACAACCGCTTATAAAAAAAAAAAAAATATGAGATTTTCAGACGGGTATTCTAACCTTTAGGTGTTAAGACATCCAGTCTCTTTATCCAAACTATTTATGCAAGAGTATCTTATTGTTGTCCATTCCATCTCTACGTTGGATTGTTTCCAATACTAGAACTTTTAATTGTGTGGCAACCAATGCTTTGTTAGATTTTGTGCAGATATTGCTCTGAATCTAAATTTAGTCTTAAATTCTGTTTTACCACAGATATCATGCCACATGGGCACTTGAGCATGTAAATCAAATTGTGAGAATCAAAATAGCTGATTTTTTAAATTTTATCTTTGTCCCTTTCCGAGGTTGAGTTATCTCAGAGCTTGAAATGTTATTGCAGTTAGCAATTATGACTAGGTTTGGTGCTAGTGTGATTTCCAAAACTCATTTCATATCTTTGATCCAGTAGTTCTTTTAAATGGTGCGATCTTTGATAAATGAATATGGGTAGATTATAAATATACCTTTAAATGTGGTTCCAATTGTAACATTACCTAATTTTGTAGCACAATATTTCTTGTCATGGCACTTTCCGTAGAGTATCTAGATACAAATACAATACTTTTCTTGAGTAACGTTTGTTGGTTTCAGTAAGTCACTTCCTTTTTTATGTTCTGATCATCTCACAGCACTTTGGTGTTTGGGTATCCCCTTTGTCTGAATTTCTCACATAAAGTGTCCTTTGCAATGTCAAATAATGTGTTTAATTTCAATATTTGTGAGTAAAGCAAGTTTTGCTTCAACGTACGCTGATGGAAACTTTGGTAATGCAACCAATTATTCCTCTCTATCGGTTTCATAAGGATGTTAGTGTGGATGTTGCAATTTTCCAAAGTGATTCTCACATCCAAATATCAAATGGAGTTCTGGCTGATTCATGTGTGAGACTTGTGCATTGATCCACTTTTTGAGTTCCACGATGGCTCCCATCAATGATATTTCCATTCCTTTCCATATAACAAAAATGTAATCTGTGTATCAAAGATACATCACGAGGTTATCTTTCCAGTGAGGGTGTTGTAATGTGTTCTTTCTCAAACATTTGCATTTACCAATTGGCATAGCAAGGAGCTGCACAATCCCCTGTGGATGTGCTAATCAGTTGCAAATAATACTTCTCCAATCAATTGGAAATAATACTTCTCATTGCACATGAAATAGCTATGATATAATGTGAAATGAACCAACTCTAAGGTTAAAAACCTTAAGATCCTCTGGTATAAAGGTTGGGATCAATAATTTCACTGCTTCTTGAACCTCTTTGTTGGGTATAGAAGTATTTAACAACTTCACGCCAATAGGGCTTATTGAATGACTCGTCCGATCTAATCCAGTCAAAGCATGTAAATTGTTTAAGAAGTCAGTAGTGTCTCAAAGATGTGATTGACCCGCTTGTACATACATTTGTAGATGGTAATCTAGACATTTTCTTGTGGGTTAATGTATAGAATCTCTAGACAATACAATAAGTATAAAAAGAGAGATTGTATTTTTGGTAACATGTACAATATAGGATTCTCCAAAATTCATGAATCAAATCTTTTTTCTGTTTCCTTGATGGTTCCTCCCAATAGGACATTGTTTACAATAGACTTTTTAAAGTTTCAACAAGTGCTCTAGTCAGATCTGCTTCAATAATCTTACTTTTAAAATATCTAGCACTTCCACGAGGACAAAGCTGAAAGTTATCAGTATTTGATTGTTTCTGGTTCTCTTCACTTAGGTCCTCTTAGACCTCCATCTTAGTGCTGTCCAGTTGTACATGACAATCAACATTTTTTTATTCTGGGTTCCCACTTGTCACAAAATATCCCTAGTCCTCTTCTTCTCACAAGACACTTCCTCTTTACTTATTTTTAACCATTTCTTTTAAATAATTGATTTTACTTTGATTTTTTTTTTAATGTGCTATGTTTTCTTTAATTTGATTCTGACATGAAAAACGGAAGCTGAACTTGTGAAAAAGATTGATCGAATTTTTTTTTTTCTTCTTTGTGAGACCATACCCATGATGGTGATTGCACATATGTGAGGTGCTGAGTTTGCACACAGTATTGTACGTGCATGACTACACCAGTGCAAATAGTATTTTAGGAGCATTTGTTATAGGACTTCTTTTTCTTAAATAAGCAACCTCAATTCACTAAAGATTTCGGCTTTACAAAGCAAGCGTTCCCTTTCACTTTTCAACACGATTTTTGGTTTATATTTTACACTTCATGAATATTGGTCTTCAACTTTGACCTAGTAGCCACCTTTGCTCTATGCTGTTGCAGTGCTTTTTTATTTTAAGAAGTGTTAAAGTTATTCAATGAGATACGAGTATTTAGTGTTTCTCTAAGTAATTCTTTCTTTCTTTTTGTTACAGTGAACTTTTGGAAAAACTCTGTTTGTCGCTTTATGATGTACTGAGGCCATTAATCATCCATGTTATTCATCTAGAAACTTTGTCTGAACTGTGCGGTATTCTTAAAACAGAAATGCTCGAAGACCATGTACAGAACAATGGTAATTTAAAGGCTATTTTTTATCAGTTATGAGGTACATGACTTTCAAAAGATTTAGGGAAGATGATAATGGATTGCTTTTGGTTAGCACAAAACTGCCTCGGTATCTTTTTAAGAAATGTATGCTTGTTCTCTGATTTGGCATGCATAGAGTCTTGACTTATCTTGCAAGTACTATATTAACCTTTTAGCCCCTTTACCTTAAGGGTTGATTGCCAATAATGCAGGTATTTGTATTAGTGATTTGTGAAACTGTTCGCTTGACTAAACAACATCATATGCTTTTTTTAATTAAGTGGCCTGTTGTAGTGTAAACATATTAATCATTCAAGCAGGTTTGAAATCTCTTTAAATTGTGACTTCTGCTGTCAATACAGAGGCATTTAGTAAAACAGTTTAAACAGTCATGCAGAATAACTGTAACTGTAAATTACCTTTTAACTATGGACTGCTGTGACCCAATAAAAGACTGATGTTTGCATTGCAAAATGTCCATTCCTAAAGTAATTCCAGTCCTAGGAACTCTTCTTTGCATACTTCAAGTGAAGAATTTGCTTAGAATGCGCATAAAAATGATACATTCTGAGATATTCATTTATATTTGTGAAAACTGCATATTTTGATCTGTAGGATTCCTGAGCTCTGCTTGTACTGAATTCATTTTTTGTTATCTATCTTCTCCTACATTTCATTCACATAAGCATCTCCAGGTCCCAAAAACAGCCTATAACCTACTAAGTCCCCCAGGGTTCTAACCTGGCCTCTCTCATTTTCAGTCTCTACATTGAATCTATTGGGTTCTGTTCACAGATAATAGTATCAGAATTCACCAGTATGCTGATTATAAACACATCTACTTGAAAGTCTACTCTGCTGCAGACATTCACAGCCTCAAGATAGCAAACACCAAATCCATAGCTGAACATCCAGTGACTACCAGGAAGCTCAACCCCACCAAGACAGAATTGATGTTAATTGCCAAGAAGAACAAGCAAAATACAGTGCAGTCCTGGCTCAATGACGTGAACTTTGACAACTTTGAACTCCACCTTTCTTCAAGTGACAAGTGACTTGGATTCACGATGGACACCAGCTTCCCACTGTTGGAGCACATTGCCAAAAAAAGGTTGTCCCTGGATCAGCAGCCTCTGCCAAAGAAAATAAAGTTGCTTCTTTCAGAAAGTGAATTCAGAACTGCTGTTGAAGCCCTACTTTTGCATCTGGATGGTGGTAACTCCATGTTCCATGACCTGCTGGACTCCCTTTTGCGCCCCCCCTTCTTAAGGGCTTACATGCTGCAATGCCTTTCATTTAGTGAGTTTGAAGAAATTATCACATCACCCCGATTCTGATGGAACCACATTGACTCTACTTGCTGACTCACACCATCTTAAAAAGCAGCTGTATCAGTAACAAATAATCATGAGCAGCACCCTCTTATCTTGCAGACAAAACCACCATCTCTAGTGGCTCTCGACACACCTCCAGGACATCATCAGACTGCAGACAAAAACAAGCATTTGCAATGCAGTGGGTCTCGCATTTGCTCAAGTTTGAGCTATTAGGGTTGTAAACTGCTAACCAAACTTTTCTTGTCACTTAACTTGAAAATCAAAAGTAAAACAGTTTCATCTAAGCGAGCCGATTCACAGCGCCAAGGCCGTCATAAGCATCAGCAATAAGGAGAGACACAAAAAGGAAAATAGTTTGCTCAGTCAAAACTTATCGGCAAAAGTACAATTGGCCATGTAACATGAGTGATAGTCAAGGCGGTAACAAAACCTCCCCAAGGAGGGACAAACGTAAACCATTTTTAATGTCATCAAAGGATTTTTGAAGGGCAAGCCCACGAACGAGTGGTAGTGATGGGCGTGAGGTGGGCGTTGTGAAAAGGCCGGATACATACCAACAGGTCGGAAAACGCAGCGCATGTGCGCTGCTATGCTCGACCTAAACATGTATGAGATGGTAGCATATGTTAGGATGACAAAGGCTCCGTATTGGATGGAGCCAGGCAGCTATGCCATTCTCTGTTTAAACATTATGCAAATAAACACACACAAAGGAACGTTTGGCTTTTTTTTTGCCAAACAATGAACGTGAATCCCTATGAACCAAAACTTCACTGAATTCCCTTGTTTTCTGAGGAATTTTGAAATCATTATTGCCATCTGCATTCAGAAGTGAGTAGGTGATTGGGAAGTATTCAGAGACCCTGCAAAGAGCGTTGTTTAAAGACATCTGCTCGCTGAGAGGGACTCGACTGAAGAGCCACTGCCGCTTCCTGCTCACCGACTGACCGGCCTCTAGCAGGAACAAAGACCCCCAGAGCTGAAAGGGGAGGAATGTCTGCGGTTATTCAAGCCTGGGACAAAAACAGCTAACTGGGGAGCGCCTTCAAAGGCCAGCAGAAGAAACAATTAGTGAGTTTCTATGCTCAGGAATGAAGGAATGAAATTCAGGGTTTGAGTGCCCCATCGAGGCTGCATGCCTTCCCAGAACAGATGAGAAGAGCACGAGCAGCGCAGGTAAACACATCCACGTTAAAAACACAACCGTATTTTTTTTTTTATGGAAAAAAACAGCACGATCGTGCTGCTACAGTTCACTAATAGTGAAACCTATAGGCAAAAGTGCAATTATGTACGGAACCGGCAAAAGTGCAACTAACTATGTAACAGTGTTGATGTCATACAAAGCACTCGACTTCTGTCAAGCGAGATCGCGGTGCGAACAAAAGATAAAAAGTAATTCACAAACCTGACTGGAAACAGCAAGCCCCGCATGTTTTCAGTACTTGGTCGCTGCGCTTAAGGAGGGCTAACCACCGGAAAAGAAATGATGTATGCGTGCCTTCCACTAATGAAAGCAAGCAGATTTTGAAAGGCAAGCCCATGAACCAATGAGAGACACTGACGTAACATGGACGGGGCTCTGACCCCTTTTGTATATACTAAAGCGTCTCACAAGCGAAACAGATGCACAAGCACATGTGATGCAGGCTCAACCCTAAAAAGCAAACCGCATGCCTTTTCCATGTGTTCACTCAGGATCTGCAACAACATCACTGTATCCAACAGGACTACTCTGATTTAAGAAAAAGGTGCTCAGAACTCATATACCTCTCCTGTCATGCGTTGACTGTTTCCTTGCCATGGACTGTATGAACTGTTTCCTTCCTTGTGACCCCATACAGTGCTCCAGTGCATTTTGGATAGGTTTGCGAAATACAAATAATGGATACATACATAAATGCACACATACATATGTATATGCCTATTTGACTTCACATATTCTGTTTATTTTTTTATGTGTTAGGACAGCTGATTTAATATAAAATATAAAACTATAGAGTCTGCTACCTCTGAGTTTGTATGACACGCCTTTCTTTTATTATAGAGGACACATCTTCAGTAGCTTCCTGGCAGTACATTGTTTCTGCTGGTAGAAAACACTGGACTGAGCTCATTATTTACCTAAACATATTAATCCAGTCAGAGGTCATTTTTCTGAAGTTTGTTTAGAGGAATTTATTTGCAGTTGTGTTTTTCTGTTCTTCCCCACGGCCTCCATGCTTTCACCATTCATGAAATGCCCTTCATGTGATAGAAACATTTCAGAAAGTGACCACAACTTATTCATCATCCTCAACGTCCTGCATTTCCACTTTGCACAATAATGGCAAGCAAAAATTGTCCCGGAGGCACAAAAAAATCCTGGAAGGCGGAAAAGATTTCGGAGCCCCTTTGGAAGGAGCTGAAGATGAATCTGTCAGCAAGGTCATGTCAAAGAGGGTCACTGCTTCACGTTTGCCTTGCAAAGACCAACATAGACTTTGTCTCCAGAAAAAGAAGCAGTGGTTGTGATAATGTTGCAATGACCTAGACATTCCGAGTCACTAACAAGATATTCTTTGACAAAACATACCACATGGAAGAAGAGGTCTGAGAGATATTGTAGCATTCGATGTTGAAACACAGTCCATTTATACAAAGGGAAGGTGCTCTGCATTGAGGAAGTCAGAGATATAATACTAAGAATGAAACATCAAGATGGTTAGAGTACTTAACTGAGGTGTCTTTAGAAAACTGGCACTTCTATTTGCTGTCTATAAAAAGGTTTTAAACGGAACAATGTGTTCGATGGCATGGATAACTGTAGGTACACATGCTTTGCATAAGTCTGCCATATAATGATGGACTTGGAGTGTTACAAGTTATTTTTGTTCAAAGAATCTTTTTGAGTTATGAGATCGAGTGACTCCTCTCAGTGATACTGTACATGGGCATCGAGTCCTTTGTTAGATTGTTCTCTCACCCCCGTCTGGCTCGGACATGTATACCTCTCGCCTCGGTCTATTCCAAACTCATCTATTCCATCTTTCTTTAATTAATGGTATTGTGTTTTCAGTATCTAGCGCAATTGACCATTTTCTTTTTTACATCAGAGGTCGGGTAGCTGCCCTTCGGGGGGCCAGCCTCAGGCATACTACTTCACGCGGTGTCGAGAATTGCAGAGCTGATGGAACGCACTCCATTTTGGTTTTGCCCTTGATATATTTCGAACTTCGTTGACACCGATCAACACCTGGTGTGTAATCTATGCTGGTCCCTGGACTATAGAGAAGAAGTCTGCAACACCTGCCAGTCTTTTCGATCCAAAAAGACCCCCTGGGACTGAAGAGTGCGTCAATTGGAGATGGCGTCGAAAACACCGGACGACACTCCTGATTTTTTTGGGGGAGAAGCATACGCAGGAGGAGATCGAACACGAAGAGACTTTCTCCATAGAAGATTTGTAGTGGGATGTTCAATCGGACCAAAAGTCAGTTTCTTACCTCGGCGCAACCTGTGAGTACATCAGCCTCACCCTCCATTCAAAGACTTTAAAAAATGACCCACAAACAGGTCGTTTGAGCACCGCTGCCTTTGGGCCATGGTCAGATCTGAAAATTACATTTAGATGCCGCACTTTGGGCTCGCACTGAAAATAGCTCAGACTAAAATGCCTTTAGCATCGACCTCTGGCACAACACCTTCTCATTCAGCCTCTGGATTGAGATGAACCTTCGACCCGAATGCTTCGGCTCTGAGCAAGAAGCCATCTACATCAGCTTTGGAGCTGACAGCTTCCAGTCGACGCAAGACATCTGCTCCGAAAGCTTCAGAACTAAAAATTCTGCCTTCCAGAGGCTTGAGTCATTTTTCGGAAGCAGCTTTACCAGTGGAGCCAATACTTGAACTAATGGATGCTAGTCAGCGCCAGCTCCATATTCAAAAGGGAACAGGACAAACTATTGCTTTTCCTCCTGTCCCAATTAAGAGGAAACTTACTTTCCAAGAGACTTTGGATACTTTTTTAGGTGGAAGAGCAGTGTTCAAAGACAAGGACAAGGCTCCAGTTCTCCCTTGGGCTTCTCTACCACACTCTCCTGTGCTTCCTCTTACTCCTCCACGACTTCCACAATCTACTCCACTTATTACTGAGGCACACTTTTCTCCACAAGGTTCACCGTCACCTCAGGGAGATAATTTGGGAGCTATTCTACAAGACATAGACCCATCGGATTCATATGATACAGATCCCATACTTCCAAATGACCCTGATTTACACCCTGCTTGCCCTTAACCTCCTAAAGATGCAACTTCATATCAACAGGTGATCTCATGGACAGCTGCATATCACAACGTACAAATGCACACTGACCCTATTGAAGAGGATTTTCTCTTTGATACACCGACTACCACACATAAAGAAAGTAAGTTTTTGCCTATGTTACCAAGTATACTTCGACATGCCAGAGACATTTTTAAAGAACCTGTTAGGTCAAAAGTTCTTACCCCAAGGGTCGATAAAAAAATATATATATATAAGGTGGCACCTACAGACCCTATATTTATTAGATTTCAAATAGCTCCTGACTTTATAGTTGTCAGCACAGAAATGTGCTAACAGCCAATCAACAGTAGCTACTCCTCCTCCTTATAAGGAGAGCAAAAAACTAGATGCAGCGGGGAAAAGAGTAGCTGCACAAGCTGCCAATCATTGCAGTATTGCCAATTCGCAGGTGCTTTTGGCATGTTACAATAGGGCCCACTGGGACGAGATGGAGGCTCTCCTCCAGTACCTCCCAGAGGAGCATTACAAAAGGGGACAGGAAATAGTTTACTAAAGACCAAACTATTTCAAACAACTCGATTAGGTATGCCACTGATGCAGCTGATACCACAGCTCATCGTATTAATACCAGTATTATTATTAGAAGACATGCTTGGCTTAGATGTTCAGGCTTCAAGCCAGAAATTCAGCAGGCAGTTCTCAACATGCCTTTTGATAGGGAACTCTTGTTTAGTAAAGAGTTTGACACCACTATGGAACCCTCAAGAAAGATTCTGAAACAGCAAAGGCTATGGGGGCCCTACTCACCCAACCACAAAGGGGTCATTTTCGTCACCCACAATTCAGGGGAGGCTTCAAATCATCATCATCTACTGAGCTTTTCACCTCCAAGCAAGGCACCCATTACTATACTAGAGGTACCTACAGAGGTGCAAATAATAAAGGTAGAGGAAAGGCGTCCACCACACGTCATTGACTACTTCCACCAGCTCACACCTCTCCAGAAGGGGGAAGACTACTGCATTTTTATGCATTTTTATCCACAATGGTCCATTATCACCACAGATCAGTGGGTTATATCGATTATCCAACATAGTTACTGCCTAGAACTCATCTCATCTCCACTCCACCCCTCCAAATATTCCCCCTCACTCTCACTAACTTTCACACGCCCATCTTACTCTTTTCAAAGAAAAGGTACAATCCCTTCTTCTCAATGGGGCTATAGAGCCAGTTCCCCTCTCACAGCAAGGGTTAGCAGTATATGCCCTATACTTCCTTATACCAAAGAATGATAGGTCACTAAGACAGATTCTAGATCTCAGAACACTGTCTATTCATTCTATATGGTTACTCTCCAAGATATCATTCCCCTATTAGAGCAAGGCGACTACATGACCACTTTAGATCTGGAGGGCACTTACTTTCACATTCCCATTCATCCGGCACACCTCAGATACCTTAGATTTGTCATTCCTGGGAAACAGTATCAATTCATGATTTTACCATTCAACGTCACAACCGCTCCCAGGGTCTTCACAAAATATCTAGCCATAGTTGCAAGCATTCCTCAGAAGACAACAATTCCATGTCTTCCCCTACTTGAATGACTGGCTCATCAAAGCGAGTACCATAAAACAAGGTCAGCTTCACACTGGGCACACAGTTGACCTTTCCAGACTTTGGGATTCACACTCAACTTTCTCAAATCTAACCTCCAACCTTTACAGATACAGCCCTCTCTGGGGGCAGTTCTCAATGCTCAGTCAGCATTGACATATCCAAGCCCAGCTCTAATTCAATCTTTTCTCTCCCAACTACAAGAAAACCATAATTACACTTTGAGAACAATGATGCATTTACTAGGAATGATTGCATTCCCCATGACAGACTACATATGCGTCCCTTACAGCAGTGTCTATCTCATCAGTGGTCTCAGTCACTGGGTCATCTCCAAGTTCTAGTGTTGTTAGACTGCCAGGCTCACCGCTCTCTGCAATGACGGAATCCCACCAAACTTTCCATGAGGCGGCCCTTTCAAGACCCTGTGCCTCAGGTCACTCTGACTAACGGTGCATCACAGACAGGTTTGGGAGCTCACCTCAACAACCTCACAATACAAGGTATGTGGGATCCCATTCAACAAACTTCTCACATCAACTACTTGGAGTTACAGGCAGTCTTCCTAGCACTCAGTCTGTCTACAACAACTATCCAACAAAGGGTTCTAATCCACACAGACAGCATGACAGCCATGTATTATCTACAAAAATAGGAGTGGGGGCATTCTTCTCAATTGTCCCTTCTTGCTCAGATAATTTGGAAATGGGTAATTCAACACCACATTCACTTACTGGCAGAATACCTTCCAGGAATGGGCAACCAGTTTGCAGACCTCATCACCAGGGTGCAGCAACAAGTCCACAAATGGGAACTTCACCCACAGGTACTTCACCAATGCTTTCAAAGATGGGGGATATCACAGAAAATTAAAAATGGCAAAACATCACGTCCAGATACCCACATCCCCAGTCCAAGGACAGTGCTCTATGGATGAATTGGTCAGGGATATTTGCTTATGCTTTTCCACCTCTCCCATTTGTTCCGTCTGTAGTTTGCAAAATG
This sequence comes from Pleurodeles waltl, assembly GCF_031143425.1. Lineage (NCBI taxonomy): Eukaryota > Metazoa > Chordata > Amphibia > Caudata > Salamandridae > Pleurodeles > Pleurodeles waltl. The sequence continues at coordinate 1,169,537,779 of NC_090447.1, read as the reverse complement.
AGACAAACATCACTCACCATAATCCTTGTAGTAGCCACATAGGCACGTCATCCTTCGTTTACAACACTGCTGGATCTTTCTGTAGTTACTCACAAGAAACTTCCAAACATGCCGGATCGTCTCACTCAAAAGCAAGGTCAGATCAGGCATCCAGATCTCAAAACACTCAGTCTTGCGATATGGCACCTAAAGTCGTAGAGTTTGCTTATTTGAATCTTCCCTCAGAATGTGTGGAAATTCTTAGAGAGGCACGTAAACCTACAACTAGACAGTGTTATGATGCAAAATGGAAATGTTTTGTCTGCTACTGTCAACCTAAACACATTAACCCACTCAAAGCCTCAGGTTAAGACATTGTTATTTCCTACATTTACAAAATATCAAACCTGGCTTACTCATCAGTTAGACTTCATGTAGTGACTATAGCTGCTTACCTCAAAAATAAACAAAATATCTCTTTATTCAGGACTCCAGTTATCAAAGCCTTCATGGAAGGCCTCAACCAGTCATTCCACCCAGGGTTCCCTCAGTCCCATCATGAAACCTTAATGTTGTACTTACTAGACTCATGGGTCCACCTTTTGAGCTTATGCACTCCTGTTCTTTGCAATTTCTTTCATAGAAAGTAACCTTTTAATGGCTATCACTTCTCTAATATGTGTAAGTAAAGTACAGAGTCTAACTTTAGAAGAACCATTCTTCCAGTTACACAAAGATAAGGTAGTTCTTAGGACAAACCCTAAATTTCTTCCAAAAATAGTTTCAGCATTGCACATTAATCAATCAATTGAGTTACCTGTCTTTTTTCCCCAGCCAGAATCAGTTGCAGAGAGAGCTCTTCACACGCTGGATATTAAAAGGGCTTCTATGTATTACATTGATAGGACAAAAAACTTTAGAAAATCTAAACAGCTTTTTGTGGCATTTTCCATGCCTTATAAAGGCAATCTAATTTCAAAAACAGGCATAGCCAGATGAATATTCAAGTGTATTCAAACGTGCTATCTTAAAACCAAAAGGCAGTTACTAGTACTCTCAGAGCACATTCCACAAGAAAAAAGGGTGTTTAAATGTCTTTTTTTAGGTAATAATCCAGTAGCGGATAATTGTAAGGCTGCTAATTTGTCTGCACTACATACATTTACAGAATTATTGTGTAGATGTTTTAGCATGGCAACAAGTTAATGTTGGCCAAGCGGTGCTCAGGACACTTTATCAAGCTACTCCAACTCCTACAGGCTAGCCACCTCTTACTTGGAGGGGACTGCTTTACAGTCTATGCAAAGCATGTGTATCTACAACTACACATGCCATTGAACGGAAATGTTACTTACCCAGTAGACATTTGTTCATGGCATGTAGTGCTGTAGATTCACATGCACCCTCCCTCCTCCTCGGAAGCCTGTGGTCGTTGTGGCATTATTATATAAATATTGTATATATGTATATGCACTGCATGGACATCTTTCCGTATATACTCCTAACCTTACTTACCTGTGGAAAAATATTTTAACAAAGGAATCTATGCCTGTGCCCAGTATCACTGAGGGGAGAATTCACTCGATCTTGTGACTCGAAAAGATTCTTCAAACAAAAACAACTTGCAACACTTACTGCCCAACACTAGATGTCAGACTTATGCAAAGAATGTGAATCTACAGCACTACATGCCACAAACAGATGTCTACTGGGTAAGTAACATTTTCCTTACAGATCCTGCTACTCGGAAACTCCTTACAAGAGTAAAGAAAAACTGATTCTTTTCAAGAGATGCCTTCACATGCAGAGAGGCTTAGCATATGCACTTCACTACAGTCCAATCAGAAATCAATTCTGCCGCAGAGGCCTAGAACAATGAGGAAAGATACCACCCTGGCTCATCCTGGGCACTATGTGCACTACACCACTTGGACTACCCCACCAGTAATATCAAAGATCAGCATTATTACTTTTTAAGATGTTCTGGCACTGGAGTTTAATTAAGCTAAACATTTCTTTTGAGTTAACTCAAGCCAAGCCATTCATAATATTTGCAACTGTGAAGCACCAAGGCCCCTCAAAACCAAAGGATGCATTACTTTCAGTTAGTTTCATCAACAAGTAAATGAATACCTTGGCCTCAGAAGAAATGTGCAACACCAGAACAGGATTTAACATTTCTGAAAACAGAACCTCTGACGGCTCACTAATAGTTATATACAAAGTGAATCAGGTGACTGACTGGGTCTATGGGCTAAGATCCTCAAAGTAGCAAGTTCTATTCAATTCCTAGGACAATAATAGTGTCTCTTATAGAAATGGTCAGGAGATTGCAGGTGAATTACAGAAGTCATGAATGAAGGCATGCTGGTGCCTTTATACATAAACTAATGACTTTGTTGATGTTTGCAGAAGAATGTGTTCAGACCCATCCTAGATTTCCAAACATATAACAAGTTGGTAAAAAAATGAAAACGTCAAAAAGCTTTTCCTGCATCTTGTCATTCACAAATTCAGCAGGGAAATTGGATGTTGGCATAGATAAGGAATTGCTACAAAGATTAGTGGAGAAAAAATATATTTATTTCTTATTTAAGGTCCTTTTTATTCGACCTACATAGTTACGTTATGTGTATATGTATAAAGGACAACTCATCGAGGAATATATATTCTGGCTCTGATGCAGGAGCTGTATGTGCCAAGCCAGGATCCCCACTACTTAAAGAGCCAGGTCTTCAGTTTTTTGTGGAAGTCGAGAAATGAGGAGGAGGTTCTGATGTGCAGGGACAGGCCATTTCAGGCTTTAGGAGCGAGGTAGAATTCTGTGCATTGGGGGGGGGGCGAGTGCCAGTAGAAATAGTTATGGAACCCTAAAGGCACCAGAGGTGAACAGGGCCAGATTGATCGACTGAGTGTGGCTTGTCAGGAAAGAGCACATCCAGTGCAGGAAATTAGATGGAGACAGTGTTGAAGTCTATGGAAAAGTCCAGTAGGATGAGGGCCACAGTGTTACTTCTGTCTTTGATCATCCAGATGTTGTCCATGGCGGCAATGAGGGCAGTCTCTGTACTATGGTTGGGCCTGAATCGGGATTGAGTGTTTTTGAGGAGGTGGTTGTTAGTGAGGAGGGTGGCTAGGCATTGATCATCATTTCCATAAATTTTGCAGGGTACAGTAACAGGGATATAGGCTGTAGCTGGCTAGCGTCTTTGGGTCTGCTGAGTTTCTTTGGAAGGGGGAGTACTGTGGTGTGTTTCCAGGTGTATGGGTAGGTGGATGTGATGATTGAGTTGTTCTTGATCATGGTGAGGGCTATATGATGTTGTCCAGTCCTTTGATGAAGATGTTGAGAGGGCAGGGATCCCAAAGTGCTCTGGAGTGCATGGGCTACAGGTTTGTTGCGGTTTCTTGAGTGGTGATGGTGGGCCAGATGTTCAGGATGATGCTTTGGGTGTAAATAGAGATGCATAAAAGGGGTGAAAGGGTCTGTTTGGGGATTGAAGATTTCATAGATGCTGGTGATATTGTTGGTGAAGAATAGAAACAACTGGGGTGCAGAGGTCCTAGGACGGGGTTACGGCATTGAAGCTTGCTGCGGGAGACGTGAAATATTCCACTATGTCAAAGATTTCCTTGGCGCTGTTGGTGTTGCTTTCAATGCGGTCTGTGAACATGAAGCGTTCGGTGGCTCTGATGTCCTGATGGTAGCATCTGAGGGCAGATTTGTAGATGCTATTTGTCAGTGTCATTCTGACTTTGTCTCCATCTGAGTTCAAGTTGCTTGCAGTGATATTTGGTGAGCCGGAGCTCTTCTCTGCAGTACCTTGCTTGCGGTCTGGCTTTTGTGATTTTATTGCCTTTGAGAGGAGACAAGGTATGGGTCCAGACAGTGATCCTGGCATTGAAGTTGGTCATAGATTTGGAGAGATTACTGTTGTGTCAAGGCCAGTAGTGTAGAATTTCGGAGTACCAGGATTCTTCTGGGATCTTGTTCCAGTCCCTTCTTAAACATGCAGTGATGGTGTTTTAGTGGTTATGTGGGATGGGCATTTTGAGATTGATGAGAGTGTGGTCAGATCAGATGGTGGGTATGGGCTTCTCTACTCTGATGTTGCTGAGGGTGGTAAAGATCGGGCCCAGTAGATGTCCGGCAGCTTGTGTGGGGGCTTTCCACTCACTGGGTGAGTGTGAGGCTGTACTGGTCCTCAAAGCGGTTGGATGTGTGAGGATTGATGAGGTCCTGCAGGTGGTGGTTGAGGTTGCTGAAAAGGTTGAAAGCATTAGAGTTGATGATCAGAGGAACGACAAAGCCAGCAGGGGTACTGTTGAAGTTGGTGCATGGTCCAGGAGGGCAGTAGATGAGAGTGCCTGTAAGATTGTAGTGGGTAGTGACAAGATGTTTGAAGGTCAAGTGTTCCATGTTGATGGTGGTGCTTTCCAAGGTTGTAGAGCATTGAACGGCTGGACACTGATGGCAATTCTGCCTCCAGTTCTGTTTGTCCTGTACTGTCATGCGATCTTGAATCTGGGAGGATTGCCCTGGCAATAACTGGGGCTGACGAGGGAGTCATCCAGGTTTCGTTTAGGAAGAGCAAGTCTGGTACAAGGTTGTGTAGCAGATCCCAAATTTCGGTGGTGTGTTAAGTGAGAAAGCAAATAATGAGGAGTATGCAGGACAGAGAGAGGTGTGGTGTAGTGTAGGGGTTGGTTATGTGGTCTTATGTATTGAGGGTGTGAGGTGGGTGTGGAAAACTACATGTGAAATGGCAGGTGGTGCAGAAGAACATACCTTCAGTGTTGGGCGGGGAAGCGCAGAAACAGTGATACCTATGACAGTCAGTCTGACCAGCACCATCAGCCACCAACGTAATTACAAAATGACTGTCGCAGAAACTGAATTTGTCTCAATTGGGCAGCCACATTTTAGACAATCCCCATGGCTAGACTCTAATGTGAGCAGAGTCCAAGATAAAGTCAAGGCTCACTTCAGCCCTCAATACTTTCATACCTGTCCATCAGGCCCAGACAAAAAAAAGACCATCCGCTCCTTGGTTTAACGATGTTCTGGTTGCAGAAAAAAAGTGTTGTAAAGTGCTCAAGTGGGCATGGAGAAAGACTTAAGACACCTCAGCAAAAGTGCGCTATATGAGTGCAGTAAAAACCTATCATAAAGTGATCGGGAAAATTCAAAACTGAGGTTTTTTTTCCAACAAAATCATAAATAGAAACAATCTGGCAAAATAAATATTTTCTGTTGTCAACAGTCTAATAAAACTAGCAGCTCCTGCAGGGCCAACGGAAGCCTCAACTGACCACTGTAATAAATTAGCTATCTTTTTGTGTCTTGAAGATTAATGCTATCTATTCTCAATATTTGATGAATATCCAAGCTGAAGGTGAGGACTGTGAGCTAAAGCAAGAGGCAGAATTTAACAAACTAGCATTACTCGATTTAGCCTCTCTAACTGCCCTATGCAAACAAGTGAAATTGGGTTCTTCCAATGACCCATGCAAACCAGAAACTGTTTTAAAACTTAATGAGTTCATCCTTCTTAGAGGCTGCCAACCTTTCCTTGTCCTCAGCTACAGTACTTCAGAAATTTGAGCTACAAAAGTAATTCCCCTTTTGAAGAAAGCGTCCCTCGATACGGCCAAACCTGACAATTGCCTTCCTATCTCCCTGCATCTTTATTTAGCCAAAGTAGCGGAACACTTCAAAGAGAAGTCTTTGTAGTGCAGAAGACCCTGCCTTCCTTGCCCTGGCCCAAGCACACTCCAGGAGGTTGGAGACTGCTTTGTGCAAGGACAGACACAGCCCTATTCAGGTGCAAGTGTCAGCCCCTCCCTCCACTCTAGCCCAGGAAGAGCCATTAGGATATTCCAGACACACCTCAACTCTCTTTGTGTGAGTGTCTAGAATGAATTCACAAGCAACCCAACTGTCATCCTGACCCAGACATGTATTCCACAGAGGCACCGAATGGTTAAGCAAGGAAATACCCACCTTCTAAAAGTGACATTTTCAAACTTACAATTTAAATACTAACTTCACCAAAAAATGTATTTTTAAATTGTGAGTTCAGAGACCCCCAAACACCATTTCTGTATCTGCTCCCAAAGGGAAATTACACTTAAAAGATATTTCTAGGCAATAATCATATTAACCTATGGGAGATATAGGTCTTGTAGTAGTGAAAACCTAATTTAGCAGTATTTCACTACTATGACATGTAAAACACACCAGTACATGTCCTACCTTTTAAATGCACTGCATCCTGCCCATGGGACTGCCTTGGTCCTACTTTAGGGGTGACTTACATGTTTTAAAAGGGAAGGTTTGGGCCTGTCAAGTGGGTGTACTTGGCAGATAGAAATGGCAGATAAATACTGTCCACACAGACACCGCAGGCAGGGCTGACACATGGTCATAGGGCCACTCATGTGGGTGGCACAATTAGTGCTGCAGGCCCACTAGTAGCATTTGTTTTACAGGACCTGGGCACACATAGTGCACTTTACTAGGGACTTACTAGTAAATCAGATATGCCAATCATGAATAAGCCAATCACCAATACATTTTAGACAGAGAGTATATGCATTTTAGCATTGTTTATCAGTGGTAAAGTGCCCAGAGTCCTAATGCCACCAAAAACAGGTCAGAAGCAATAGGCAGAAGAAGTAAAAATGTTTTGGGTTAACCCTGCAAAAAAGTGCCAGGTTCAAAAGTTACTTTGTCCTCGCCATCTTCCCTCGAGGCACAAATAAGGCTGGACGATTGGTTTTCTTTCATCTAGTCTTAATACAGTTGAGGATATTTTGGAAATTTGTTGGTCTTATCAGCTAACCGACATCTTGCTGTCTGAAATTATCTGCAATATGAAATCCTCTAAGGCCAGTGCCCAGATGGCCTTCCATCTATCTTTTAAAGAAGGATCTCAAGAATTGGGGCTGTATTCTGAGTGGGTTTTTTCAAGTGGGTCACACATGTAGGTATTCTCCATACATCATGGAATGGAGCCATAGTAAAGCCCACTCTTAAAAAAATTTAAACGGACCAACCTAGTAACTATCACTTGATATCACTTTTGGACATAACCTCCAAGTTATTCGCCCAAACCTTATTAAAGCATCTGACTTCTTGGGCTTTTGATACTGGGTTAATCTTGATGGAACAGGGAAGTTTTAGGCCAAAATATTCAACAGTTGACCACTGTTTCACCCTATGAGGTGTTGCAAGGAGTTCAGTGCAGTCCGTAGGGGGTCTTTGTTGCTGCTTCGTTGACTTTCAGGGAGCATTTGACAGGGTGGACGGAGATACATTATGGTACAAACTCCAACAGCGGCAAATTCTGAGGCCCTGTCAAATCTCCTGATAAAACTCCACATAAATAACTGGGTCTAAGTTGATCTTTTCGGGACAGGTGGTTTGTGTAGGAAGTTAGAAAATGGCCTACGCCAGAATACATTTTAGTGCCTTTGTTGTTCAGTCTGTTCATAGCCGACCTTCCCCAAGTTTTGGGGTCTCCTCGCAGTTTTTCGCCAAAAATTGGGGGAAGGCATGTCAGCTGCCTTATGTATGCGGGTGATTTGGTGGTCTTAAATCTTACGCCTGTTTGCCTGCAATGCAAATAAATGTGCTACGTTCCTTGTGCCATGACTTTAAATTAACCATCAACACTGAGAAGACAAAAGCTGTATTTTTTAGTAAGCAGAAAAAGAGCTTCCCATATTTTTTTTAATTTTTTTTAACAATATGCGGTTAGACCACGCCCAAGAGTACAAATATCTGTGAATGATTTTCTCTGATGATCTGAGAAGGGATAAACTACTGGCCAGTCAAAGGTTTACATTGTTGTCTGAAGTCGGTAGTCTGAAATTATTAGATAGTAAATATGGTAGCTGTTCCTTCAAGCCACTAAGTAAAGTACTTTTGGGCAAGGTAATTCCCTACGCCCTATATGAAACCGAGGTGTTGGCAGTGGACATTCAGGTTGTATGAAAAAGACTCAACACTGTGAAATTTGGGCTTGATTTACCAAAAAATGCTATAATCCAAGCGATAAGATGGAAGTTGAAATAAGTACATGGAGTGCAATAGCAGATGCAAGGACCCTGCGGTTTTATTTTATGACCAGTAATGGATCCCCCAGTGAAAAACGTTTGGCTTTAATTTTCCCAGAGGTATTGCCAACCTTCCCTGATAAGAGGATTCTGGTTAAGTTGTTATGGTGCAACTAGGTGTGTCAGATATGTTTGGATTTGGGAGTAAAGAGAAAAAATTAGCCAACTGAAAACACCCTTAGATGCTTTTCAGAGGAAACTACCTGGAGTAAGGCTCTCCAGTATTTGGGGACTATAAGAATAGTTGTGCCTTTCCTGGTGTCCTAGGAGGGCTCAGAAGTTTTCCATATTTATGTAGAATACCGGGTAGGACCTTGCACAGTGAAATCTGGCATCTGACGGTAGGGATAAGTCCGGGGTGGCGGATGCTCAGGCTTAGGCCCAGATTGCAAAGAACCAAAACCTGTGCCCATGTATTAGGGGTAACGTTAATGCAGTCCTCCACTTATTGGTGGACTGAATATTCTTCCTAGATGAAAGGAAGAGATTTTTTAAACCAGTTTTCTTAAAGTATGGGAGAAGGTCAGGAATCATTGGGTTAAATTTGTTGTGTAGGTTGGGTCTTCAGGATGTGGGCATTGCTGTAGGTCAAGTCCGGCACAAAATTGTATCATCCTATAGCAGGATTTCTGTATCACATGCCGCTCTAGATTAGTAATTGTCCCATCCTAGTGGCCAGACTTGTTTTTTGATTTATCAGGCTATTGTTGATTCATTTGGGAGAAGTGCTTGGTTTATGGTATAAAATGGAGAACTATGGCCTTTCGAAACAGCTGGTGAAATGAAGCTTTGGATAACATTGTGATATGCTGCACACTCTATTAGGAGAATCTCCTGAGTATGAATAAAGAGGTCAATTAGGGCCTTCCAGTGGTGGGTTAATGAATGTTCCGGTGACTGTCTTTGCACAACACACGTTGTTCCATGCACTTTAATGCCCATAACTGAGATACTCTGTTGATTATATTGTGACAGGGCCAATTGGGGGTACATACTTTGATATAGGCCATGATAACATGGCTGAAGAGGTATCTATTTAAAAATCAATTTTTATGTTGCTGTAATTTGGATGGTCCATAGTTTCTGGGCTAGACTGGTCCTGATTTTGAACTTTCTGTTACATAAAGGTGGACCCTAGCTCTGCATCCTTTTGATCTAATTGAGATATTGTGCAATAACTTATTTAGTTGGACTTAATAATGTGATGACTTGTATAAGACACAACTTTGTTAGAAGACTTTTTAGAAAAAACGTTTTATGAATATAGTTGTTGTATTGTTGTACTTGTATACTTATTTATGGACAATTTTATGAAATTTCTGTTTTTCTTATTTGTGGAGCTAAACATATGCTATATTTCTATAAGAATGTATTTCTTGGAAATAAAAGAATTTGATTGATTGATAGTCACCAGTGACAGACTGATCCTGCAGTGGTGCTTAACAACCAGTGTTATCAGTGCATAGAAACTAGTAAGGAAATTACCATTGTCAGAGAGAGTTTTCAAAAACGTTGTCATGGTGGACAGTATTGTAAAAGGGTACCTTTCCAGTCTGCTCTTGTCATACAGACGGTGTTTGGCAGTACTTCTGAAAGATTATCAGATTTAGAAGTCATATTTCCAAAAGAGGAAGTCATGTACTACATAGATGTTTAAGTTGAGGGCAATACGTGTTGCCCTGAAATACTTCCGACCAGCATTGAATGCCAACACCCAGATTCAGACAGACAACACCATGTGGTGTGCAACTTACGAACAGTTAGGAATTGATGTATGTGAATTAATGGAAAACAGAAACAGAGCAACTACATAGGAGGAAACCAAATCATTAAAAAACAATTTTTAAGGACATACAATTTTAAGGAAGTAAAAAAAAAAACTAAGATTTAACAAAAGATTTTAAAGGGAAAATAATCTTATGAAAGTATCTCAAGCTACATAACAGTTGGTTTGATTTTGTAGGGTAAGATTGTTTTTTTGGGTTGAGGGACGGTTGATATTTAGGGGTGATGAGATTTTTTAGGGGGTAAGGGATGGATGGAGTTCAGGTGTAGAAATGAGTTTTAGGGGGTCAGGTATGGTTGGAGAATAGGGGTAGTGAGTGTTTTTTTGGCGACCAAGAATGAGTGTAGTTTAAGGGTGGTGAGGTTTTTTAGGGTTCACAGATGAGTGGTGTTTTGGCCGGTGGTGAAGTGGTTTAGGGTTCAGGGATGGGTGTTTTTTTTTGAGCTGGTCAGGGATTTTTGAGGTTCAGTGGTGGGTAGGTTTTAGGGGGGGGGTGAAGGGTTTTTAGGGTTTAGGAATGGGTAGAGTTTAGTGGTGGTGAGAGGTTGTATGGATCAGGTCAGAGATGGGTGGAGATTATGGGAAGAAAGAGAGTGGGTGGAATTGAGGGTGGTGAGGGGTTTTAAAGGTTGAGAGGTGGGTGAAGTTCAGATATTAAAAGGGCTGTTAGGCATCCAGAATGGGTGGAGTTTAGAGGTAGAAAGGTTTTTTTTTTTGGACCGGGTTAGGTGGAGTTTAGGGGTGATGAGTTGTTTTAGGGATCTGGGTTGGGTGGTATTTAAAGGTAGGGAAGTGTTTTAGGACTCAGGGATGGATGGAGTTTAGGAGTCAAGGAATAGGTGGAGTTTAGGTGTGACGAAGGTTCTGGGGGCAAGGATAGATGGTGTTCGGGGGTTATGAGGGGGTTAGGGATGGATAATGTTTAGGGGGTGATGAGGAGTCAGCAAATTAAAAGCATGCAAAATAATTGTTTGACAATGTAAAATATTAAATACAAAGTAATTTCCCTTGAAATAAAGCACAGAATAAATACCTTCTTCCAAAAATGTTTCTGAAAGTAACTTAAATACCATTCAGTCAAATGCCAATTTTAGAAAAAAAGATATTCTTAAATGGTAAATGCCATTCATCCTGCAAATTGCCATTTAACAGTTGAAATGGTTTCTCAGTAATGGTATATAATGAAATGATTTTCTAAGCAATTACATACAACCATTAGGCATAAGATTGAGGAATAAAGCTCTAGTGATACCATGTTGGCTGATGGGAATACCACAACCTCAGCTTCCGGAAGAGCCTGATGCACCCTTCAGAACTCCCAGAAACCAAATTGTGGGTACTAACTGAAGATATCCTAAGCCAGCTGCTGAACATCTCACATAGGTCCCTTTTCCACTTCAGAAATTGCAGTTTGCCATGACTAAGCATCAAAAAACTACTAACACTGATTGAAAGGGAATGTTCTGTGTGCCATCTGGTAAAACGTATACTTTACGCATTGCATCAATTCCATTGCTACCAGTGGTGATCCTAAAAATCAGAAAAGCCAGAATAAGAATCTCAAATCAAATAAGAATGTTATCTGTAGGTCATATGATCCTATTCACCTATTGAAACAATCAAACAAGAGTGCTGTCAACAGACAAGACCTGTTGACCAGAGTTTAAGACAAGGGTACTCTATCACATTTTCTATTGAAATGGATTCAATATATTGAAAGAAGCAAGTATGTTTTCCAGCATTCATCTTCTACTTTATTGGACTGATCATTAAGTAGGACGTTTCTCGTTTAAAGTGTCAAAAAAGATCAGGTACTTCCTTATCTCTTACACTTAACACGCCCAGTTTGCAACTACAGTCTTTTGGAAGAGCCCTTCTCAGTCACTGTTCTGTGCAATAAAGGTGATTAAGAATTTCTTGAAAGGTCTTTAATAGGCAGTCACTCCTGTTAAGAAAATTGATCATACTTAGTAACGTAACAGAATAGTACTTAGACTAGTGGCGATTCTTTTGTATCCTTTCACAAAGCAAGGCTACAACACCTATTATGGCAAGCAGTTTTCCTGGTGGCTTAACTTTTTCATGCAGGGTTAACTTTGTGTTCCAATAAACCATATAAAGTAATCCATTTGAATAGTTGTATTAAGAAGCCAATCTTTCCTTCCTTCCAAAAGTCTGTTTAGATTTCCATATGCACCAACTGCATTTCCCCAAAATCAACCCACTCCAACAGAAATACCTCTTCACAACATTAAATGCTAGCGTGCCTGAAAGATCAATCTAGACAAAATGCATTACATCAGAAAATAATAATTAGCTTTTTGTTTCCTTTACCACACTACCTGCACACGATTGGTGACATCCAAACTGTCAATAGTTTGTTGAACTGCAGTCATTCTTTGTTATTTGTAATCAGCAGGTCACTATGAGGATATCTAGGTCTCATTCAAACAGTAAGAAAATAGCATTAACTCTTCTGCCAGGTGTAGTACTTTGAGGTCAGTTCACTCTTTTGCAAGGCACCTGTGCTTATTTCCTGTGCCCATGGCAGATAACCAAATGGGTTGTGGTACTCTTTTAGTACTGTCCCCTCTCCCTCGCTGTGATGAGGTGAGCTTCAGTGTTTCTCTGTGTCAGTACAGATCTCATGATGAAAGGACAAATTATTTTTATGGAATCTTAGTTCTCCGTTTTGACAATATTTACTGAATCCATAAACAACCTTCTTTCTTCCCAGCGAAATATAGGGGAAGAATTTTGGTGCACAGTTTTCTGAAATCATCTGTAGATCTGTTGTAGGATTCAAAATGAATTGCCAGTAAGCTTTGGAAGTTATACCCTCTTGGATAGTAGCGTTGGCCAGAAGCACTAAAGGCTCAGCACAGTTTGCCTTGTCTGTCTGCTCATTCCTGTTTTATTTTTATTTTTTAAAGAAAAATAAAATGAGGCAGTAGTTACAGCCTGACCATGGACGCTCTTTAAAAGTGTTTTTATATAGCCCTTTGTGTATCTAGTAGAAAAAAGCAGTACTTCTTATTTGAAGGTTTTCTGTGATCCAGGATGCTGGCTGTTAAATATGTAGTGTTCATATGTTCAGTAAAATATTCCCATGATACAGAACTACGAGTACAAACAATTGTTTTCTTATTCGGTCTCATTTGATAGACTAGGAGTGGTCTAAGTACACAAGAACTTCGAGACAAGATATATTGTGTCAACAGATTAAAGACACACCTTCAAATCGGAGATTAAGATTAATTTAAATTGTTTACATACACAGACCATACTATACTTTTATTAGCATGTGAAGATTTGGACTATCAGAGAACTGACTGTGTGACGATGTGGTCTTCCAAATGCAAACTTAGTATGTATGGCTGGGCTGTCCCCCTCAATATTCCACTGTTGGAATTAACTGCTGGATTCACTCAGGGTTATCAGCACTGCAGATTTGAATATAACCCTGTTAAGGGTCAATTTAAAGTACTTGAAGGAAATGCCTAAGCAATTTAACAAATTTATGGCACATGCCCAATCCTTAGTAGGTGTAGAGTGACTGTGCACTGGAGGATCAGTTCTTCTCTGAGCCATGAAAATTATCTGAAAGATCTTACGACATGTAATGAACATGCAGAAATGTTAATGTAATGCTAGGTCCCTCATCCCGCCCAAGGGATATATGAATCCCTCTCCGCTCATTCTTGGCAAATATGAGTGCTCACATTTAATTGATTAAGCAGCTGTACTAATTTTTAATATAAGGATGATGTGCATGCCCTGTTGGTAATGCAGAAAATGTCCTGCCATGTTTAGAAAATGAAAGAAAAGTTTAAAGAAAAAAAGAACTTCAACAAGGCGGAAGTCACTCATTTCTCAAGGCTTGTATCCTAAAGCATTCACAGCATCCAAACAATGTACTACCAAAATTATTTACTACTCTGACTTCATAACTGGCATTATTATGGATTGTCATAATTTGTAGCACAGTTTTTCATGTTTCCTAAATGTATGCTGGAGCTTTTAAACTATTGTTACTTTATTTTATGTCAATATTGAAATGTATGACAATGTGGAATATTTCTCAAACAGAAGCATTGAGTTTAACATTACTGAAATGTTTTATTAGCAGAACATCTATGTGCATTTGAAGCTTTAGTGAAGCAAATGCTAGAAGATGTACAAGAACGGCTTGTCTACAGGACACACATTTATATTCAGACTGACATCATAGGCTACAAACCTGCTCCGGGCGATTTGGCCTACCCTGAAAAGCTGGAAATGATGGAGGTAACCATTAAGTTCATTGTTTCTATTGTTTATATATTCATTCTGTCAGGGTCACACACACAGTTTCAGTATTTTGTAACTACCAACATTGGTCCCTTATGTGAATAATCTTTACTTCTAATTTTTATTTGTTGCTTGTCTGCATTTCTGATTATACACTGTGATGCTAAATAAAGACTGTGCAGTGATTGTAGTTGCATTTAAAATGGGTTATATTGAGTTATGGAGTGTCAAATATGAACAGTGGTTTGAGGAAAGCGATGAGTGCTGAATTATGCATGAATTTGTGCTGAAGAGTGGTCTTACTCAAATCCAGAATGATCCCTCCAGCCATGCACTGCTGCTATTGTATGATGCTACTGTAATAAAGGTCTGTGAATTTTTTTACCCATCTTTGATATATATTTTTTTAGATATGCTGTGGTTGACTACACTTGGAATCTGATACACATAAAAGGGAAGTTTGCTGTTGTGTTCTTATAACAATTTGGTTGATGTTTGTATTGTAGCATTTGCATAGATCTTCTTACTCTTGTGAAGGCCCAAAAATAGTTCCAGGTGGTTGAGTAAAGGCCTTTCTGTTTGGACTGTGCAGGACGTGTATAGTATTGGTTAACGTGACAGTGAACTTGTTTACCTTTCTTAAACATGGAGTGAACTAAACAGTGTAATACCCATCAGAGTCATGCTTGCAGGTATTTATCATCTTGTGGGAAGTTGAGTGCGAGACTGCTCTATTTCTTGTGCATGGTCAGTTAAGAATCGGTTTATAGGGTGACCTCAATGGAAAACATTTTGTGAAAGTCTTGATGTTCGGCCAGGAGAGGCACCTGTCTATGTTGAAGAAAGATTGGATTGGTGCTATGAATGATCCTAGAATGAGATGAGTCCAATTCCTCCCATTAGGATCTTTGCCTCAGGGTGAACATGATCTTGTCCTGTTTTTCAACCATTTCAGTTTACCAGTGGCACAGAGGATTCACTCCATTGGAGCTAGTGTGGAGTCAGACATATGATCCTGCACCCCGCATAGGAGGGCACAACTGGATGTATGTGTAGTACAGAGGCACAGGAGGCTTCACTGGACACACTAAAATAGTATTTAAGCATGTCTGTCCCTGTGCATATATGTTCCTGTTCCTACAAGTAGGTACTGAGCATATGAGGCTGCACCTGTCATATATTTGCTGCTGCTGAGACTATGTACCTTGTCATACCTCACATAATAAGGATTGTAACTTTTATATACACTTATTCTACTCATGCCTATAAAGTTATGCCTGGACTATGACGGATTTACCTGACATCTGAACACCATGCCATGTAATGATCTTGGATGTAGGCTTTTGTTCGCTATATTAATAAAGGTGAATATGGGATATTATCACACTACATGGACATTTAAAGCTAAACCTGGCATACGAGGCTTCTTTTCCAAATGTAAGACTGTTTGTGGAAATAGGATGCAAGATGTTGCCTAAGAATAAAGCTAGATTATATTATACTGAGTAAAGTGCCTGCTTTGTTATTGTTATTCAAAGTGCAGCCAGCTTTCTCGACCTTCAGCACTCCACCTTGGAGGTCCAATGTAACCTTCTGACTGAAGTTCTCAAACTGTGATATTCAGTTCTGAGCCCCTTTTGCCCTATAATGAGGCCCTCACTGGCACTATCCTAGGGGCCTGGGTCAACCCTTGGTGTGGTTCCCTGGTGAATCACTAGATTGTGTAGCTCCAACCTTGTGTCCCCAGTGACCCTGTTTTTGTGACTCAGTACCCTTCCCTGAGGGTTTGGTGGTGCAACCTTTCACAAGGAGGAGAAACCCACCTCAGATATGGAGTGTAAGAGTAGAGAAATTTAGGTAGAGAGTATTTTCTTCCACAAATTTGGCTCCCTGGTTGGTCAGTGCCACCACCTTCTTCGAGCTATTCTCACGCTATCTGGGACTCTGAGGCTCAAGGCCTTCCAGGTGTTGAAAAATGTTAATCTGGTACTGAGGCAAGCCTTACAAGATGGCCTTGACTCTTCTGAATTTACAGTCCTTGGTGGCCTGGATACCACGGATTCTATTGAGTGAGCCCTTGGCACAAGCATAGCTATCTGCGCCTGATTAAGATCTACGACAGATTAAGATCTGTGGGTTTCTTGAGTGATGTTGAGTCGTCACTTATAAACATGCCCCTTGATAGAACTCTGCTTTTTGGAGATAAAGCAGACTTCCTTCTGGAGCATTTCAAAGAAAGCAGGACCACAGCACGTTCCTTGGGCTTGTCTGCTATGCCAGGCCCTTTAGCATGCCCTTAGTAGAGCACCGCTACCTTGTTGGAGGCAAGAGCCAATGATTTTTACCTGGCTGTCAACGTGCATAGATATTGTAGGCGGCAAGTGGCAGAGCTGCTTCATTTATTAACATTAAGTCAACTGTTGATTTTATTGAACCACTTGAAAATGTTACTGGTGGGGGAGAAGCCCCCCTTGGTGAGGCATCAAGCGACTGAGGATAAGATTTTCAAACCTGTGGTTCAGATGCACGCCATGATGTTTTTGACCCTGTTTTATATAGCCTTTGCTCAAGTCAATATTGAAGTCATTGGGCACAAAATGAACGGCCTCTTCGTACTGCCTCATCAACATTTTGAGGATGGTTAACAGTGTTTCCATGTTTTCTCTATTTTTCTCCTTATTCGGATGAAAGTACACATTGGTTAATAGCAGTGGAGTATTAGCCCCGTTTAGCCCCTGAGCTTCCAACTTAATTGGCAGCGGCCAGTCTAATCCAAGGCCAATTTGTTTGATCGCCCAACTAGTTTTAGAAGAATAGAAGATGGTGAGGCCACCTTTGGGATGCCTGATTCACAGTCAGTGCCATTCTTATCAAGGTAATTGTCGTACACGGACACTTCCCTCCTACAAAGCCCACCCTGAGATCTGGGGGCCTGAGCCCAGACTTCTGCTAAGATGTCATTTAGAATGTCAATAGTCTTAGGTGAGTTGTCTCCTAAAGACGCACATTGCCCTAACACTTGCTGAGTGTAAGAATAGGTCTGAGCCCTTATTTTCAGATCATTCAACCCTTGAAGCATCTTTTTAATACTCCCGATATGCACTGCCATGACGTTCACTAAGTCCACCTGAGTTATCTGTTGTCTGCTTGATAATAAATTGCTGCCGACATTGCATCCAGTGTCGATAGGAGGGCCTGCCAAGAGGCCCGGCCTCACCGGAAACTGACCTGTCCTCCTTGAATTTAGCTTCCAGAGAAGAATCTGCCGGGGCATTCGCCTCTTCTAAACGGCCCGACACAGTGCCCGTTGCCTGATCTTGATTGATTATGGCACAGGATGATGCAATGGATGAGGGTTGTGCCTCCATCTCTGCCAATGAACTGCTCTTACTGGCGAAACACTGTTTCGGGGTAACTGTTGGATTTTCGGAATACTTCTCTCCTCCTTGCGTAGTATAGGTGTTAGACAGTTGTGCCGTATTAGTTGATCCCTCACAAGCCGCCGGCTCTGTTGAAGAAACAGTGGCTCTGTGGATGTCATGTGTGAGGCAGCCCCCTTAACGGAGTAGAACATTTACAGAACCAGTCTGGCGCTTAGGTCTATTGAACAGGTGAGGTATCTGCAGGTAGAAGTACCCATCAGAATAATTTTTTTAACTAGTGTTTAATAATACAATGTTGTTGCCCATTGTTGTAAATAATGTTTACAATTATTTCTCAATTTATAAAATACTCTATCAACTGCTGAAGGATGAAAGGTTGAATGTGCTTTGTAGAGATGGGCACATTACCTACAGATCACAACTGATGCAATCAGCTGAGTTATCCTGTAAAAAGGTGGCTCAGAATTTAAAAATAGGTATACTCATGGAGACAAACAATTTTATTTCCCTCATACTGAACACCTTTATTGCATTAATGGCTTGTTCAAAAAGTTACTTGCCATCACTACCACTCTTTCTGGTAGACAATCTAACCACAGATTCCTCACCTTTTGAGTACTTCCCCAGGCATCAGACTGGATATGAAAACTTTTGCGTAGTACCTCTGTGTTCCACGACGTGATACCATGCAGCTCCTCACTGATGCCGATCCCCTCTGGAAATGATGTAGGGAGACAATTTGAGCGCCATTCCCACATGCTCACGACAATTGCTTTTGAGACTATTCATGCCCCTAGATGCAGAGCCCCTGCAGAATAATGGTGTCAACCAGTGTACAGAATCCTAGACATGGGATATTTTTAATGAATAGAGACCAATAACAGAATGGGGAAGATCTGTAAGAAATCTACAGTTGGAGTATTTACCAGAAAGAGCATTACAGAAGGTAAGTCATTTGTTCTTCTGATAGAGACTTCTAACCATGGATTCCTCACATTCTGAATAGCTATCAAACCAATACATATTCGATGGTGGTATAGTGAGGTGGCTCAGATCAAAAAGTTTTGTAGGACTGAGCACACGAAGCTCTCTTATCGACAAACCTGACTGTCCAGACACTACAGCTTCATGAACATTTATGAAGGGACACCCATGTAGCCATCTGACAAATGTCCACAACAGGAACCCTGCATTGTCAATGCAGTAGTAGGATCCTTGGCTCTTGTAAAACAAGCTCTTAACCCTTCCAGGAGCTGTCTGTTGCCCAATTCGTATAAGATCTTGATGCGCTGCACATCACAATCAAAGGCGAGATGGCCCTTTTCTGCACAGATTTACCCTTCTTCACTCTCACAAATCCCATAAAGAACTGATTGACCACTCTCTGTACGATCAATATAAACACTCAATGCTCTTTTGGGGTCTAGGAGCAAGGCAGTACACAGAATGCCCCTAAGGTGATGGTTTGACTGAGGTGGAATGTAGTCACTACTTTTGGAAGAAAGGATGCCCACGTTCATAGAACCAGTTTGTCTGGGAAGAAGGTGGTATATGGTGGGTTGACGCAAAGAGCTTGGCGCTCACTCACCCGGCGTGCTGATGTTATGACAACGAGTAACATGTCTTGAATGTGAAAAGCTGCAAATAACAACAGTGCAGGGGCTCAAAAGAAAAGGAGTGCGTATCAAATATATGTAAAGACCAGGTTAAGATCCCATTGTGGCATAACACAGGGAGGAGGAAACAAACGTTGGAGTACTTTCAAAATAGACATAACAGGTGATTTAAATAATATGGGTTGGTCCAGCAACATGTAAAAGGCCGAAATGTATCCTTTAACTGTGCCCAAAGCAAGGTCTTATTGGGCAAAGGACAGAACAAACAACAAGACATCAGCCAGCCTGACCTGGAAGGAGGAATTAGTTATCTGTTGTGTACTGCACCAACCAACAGATTTATCCCAACAACAGGTGCATACAGTCTTTGTTGAGGGACACGTGGCTGCTAGGATAACATCATCCACCTCCAGAGGAAGGATGAAGGTGTTTAGCTGGTGCTGTTGAATCTCCAAGAATGAAGGTGAAGATTGAGAAGCACCACTGCTGCAACAACAGATCCTCCTGGAGGGGCAGCCTGATTGGAGGACAGATGCTCAAGCTCATGATCTCCGGATACACCATACTCTCCATGCTGAAATCCGGAGCCACTCAGTCAATCCTGATCTTCTTTAGAATCTGGGGCAGGAGAGGTATCGGCAGAAAGGTGGAATGCATCTCAGAATGACAGAGAGATGCCATTAGAACTCCAACACAAAGACACTGCTGACATTGGACGTTCTTGCCAGTAGCAAAGAGATCGAGCCAAGGCTCTCCTCATTCGTAGAAAGGACCTTGCATCACCTTTGGGTTTAACTGCCATTCGTGAGCCGCTAGAAGTCGAAAGGTGAGTATGTCTGTCCTGACGTTTAACGCAGGCAGATCCCTTCATAGTCCAGCCAATTCCAGAAGCGCAGCATCTAATGACATAAGGTTCATTACCTCTCCCCGCCCTGTTTGTTGCAGTATCACATGGCAGTGATGCACTTGCACTAGCCTTCCCATGATGGATGTCAGGAAAGCTTTCAATGCCAAGCAGATGGCTCTCTGCTCCAGAAGGTTGATGCAGAGCTGGGCCTCCATTGGCAACCAAAGGTCGCTGATCACCAACAATTGCATTCGATCAGCCACCACTGCAGGCCTTTTCAAGTCTTCACCAAGATCTGGATGTGATTTGAGAGATCTCCTTTGTGTGGACCCAGACACTTTAAATCCGATGGCAGAGCTAGCATTTGCCACCTGGCATATTTGACCAGCAGGATGCAGGAGGACAGTATTCCCAACAGCTTCAGAGTCAACTTTACTGAAATCCAGGGCAGAGGCTGAAAGATAGCCTAAATGTCCTGGACTCTCCTTTCTGAGGGAAAGGCATGAAACCGGACCATGTCCAGATGAAAGGGAGTGTCTGAGTAGTCAGCATGACTTTTGCACTTTGATAGCGAACCCTAGGGATGTAAGGAGGTTCCCTTTAGTTTGTAGGGGGGTAACGACAACATATTGCAAGACTATCTTTAGCAGTTAGTCGATGTAAGGAAAGACTGGGACACCACACCTCCGAAGCTGCCGCCACCACCTCCATCACCCTCACCATCACTTTCGTGAACACCTGAGGAACGCTGGTGAGACCAATGAAGAGCACAGTGAAATGAAAATGCCGCTGTCCCACCATGACCCACAGATAATGCCAGTGAGCCTGCAGGATGGGTATGTGTTAATAAGAGTCATGAAGGTCCTATGCCACCTTCCATGTTATAGGGTCGAGGGCAGAAAAGACTTGGGCCAGAGTGAGCATCTTGAAATTGGCATTCCAAAGGAAGGTATTGAGAAAGTGCAGGTTTAAAATGAGGTGATGGCCTCCATCATTCTTTGGCACCAGGAAGTAGCAGGAGTAACAACCATGACCGACTTCTGATAGCCCCTCTGGCCATAAAACAGACAGATGGTCCTCCGACATCTGTCCTTCGGCAGTCGTTGGTGTAAGGTGTGGTGGAATGGCCAGAGTAGGACGCAGCATTTCTTGACAATATGAAGGACTCACCTGTCCGGAGTCCACCTGTCACCTGTCCACGTCTAGAGAGTGATCACTTTACACAAGCCATACAGTTAAGACACATATGGAAGAAACTACCAACTGCAAACATCATCATTGCTACTGCGATCAGGTACAATACAAAGAAGTTAAAATGGCAGGGGAACACCATTAAGAAAGTGATGGAAGAAGTATATCGCTGTGCAGGGTCACTTGAAGAGCTCAAGAGAGAATTTGGGAACCAGGAACAAACTGCATCGTGCTCAGGACCATGGGTAAAGGCATGGAAGCACCTGTGCGATTCATTACTGAACAAATTTCCTAATAAAATCCCTTTTTCAAGCTCTGCAATTGTTGCAAATAAAAATCTGGAAGGTGTTAGAGAAGAGCATCCATGGTATAACAGATCTCTGCGTAAATTAAAAAATCAAGTCTCATGTGAGACAAAAAAAAAAGTGTCAATGGAGGCACAAAGGAATAAGAACCCCGATAAAACAAAGCTCCTTAAATTGAGATCACAATATAAGAAAGATTGTTGGATGAAAGAAAGATTGTACTGTGAAGATCTGTGGTCAAAGCTCCTGATGTTGATGTCTAATAAACTGAAGAACAAGAAGAAGTCCTGGCAACTGGTGAAAGGGCTGGTACACGGGCAAAAGCATCATTTTAATGCAGGCATTGATGCTGTTCCTGGGTAGCCCACGTCTCAGCGTTGTATTCGTCCTCCGACCAAAAGGTGTTGGGACGGGACACTCAGCCAGCAAATCGTAGCATCTTAAGTTCAACCGACTTTGGCTTTAGAGTAAGGTTGAAAACGGAAACTTCCCTTCTCGATCCTGATCAAGACAATGCTGTCATGGATATAGACATGGAGCAGCTAATAGGCATTGTAACAAAGCTAAACACGAAAGATGCTGCAGGTCAAATCGATATTCCTAACGCCCTTTTTAAAGGTGATGCAACATACTGGCCTTAATACTTGGTGCTTCTTTTTAATGATCTCCACAGCACAAAGCTGTTCCCAGAAGCCTGGAAAGGTAACCTCTTCCATCCAGTTTATAAGACCGGCAATCCTGCCTCTCCGCTAATTTACAGGCTCATAGCCTTGATTGATGTTGAAGCAAAGCTGTATGCATCCTGTTTACTGTTACAATTATCCGTTTGGATACACGAGAAACATCTCCTACCACGAAGTCAGACTGGTTTCATAGTTGGCATGGGGACTTCAACCAATTTGACTGCTCTGGCTCTGCTAGGTACAAAGTCCAGGCACAAAAAACACCGACTATTAGCCTGTTTTATTGATCTTAAGTCTGCCTTTGATCGTGTCCCAAGAGCTCGCCTATGGGAAAAACTGAAAAACTTGGGTCTCCCCAGTAGCCTGTTGAACGCAATGATGGAACAATACTCAGGTATTTGGGCGCAAGTTAAAATTGGAGAAGGTGGCCATGTTACTAACAGAATTAAAATGTTAAACGGTCTAAAGCAAGGATGTGTCTTAGCCCCTATGTTTTTTAATCTAAATCTAGCTCTTTCTCCGATAAGCAATCATCCACCCGTTCTGGCTCAGGAAGCAATTGCTTGGTTACAGTACGCAGACGACATAGTATTACTTACTCAAACTCCAATTGGTCTGCAGTGCAGCATCAACACAATCACTTTTTATATAGCCGAGCAAGGATTGGAATTGTACTTGAATAAAACTAAAGTGGTCAGACTGGTGGACTCGAAATGTAGTCTTTTTCATGGTTCATCAACGGAACCCAGGTGGAGGTTGTTCCAGCATATAAATACTTCGGTTTCATAGTGGACCACAATTTAACCTTTAAACTTCAGCTTGTTGCTGCTCAAGCAAAGGCACAATCCTTGGCTATGGGTTTAAGATCTTTAAAAAAAAATGAGTTGTCCATCATTTTACTATCTTTTCTCTGTAATGTCTGCACGGCTAATGCCAACAGTTACATATGGTGCTGAAACAATGTTGGGCAAAGAAATAGCAGCTTTAAATCAAATTCAAACAAAGGCCTATAAAACAGTGTTCTAGATTCCAAAATCAGTTTTGCCAGCTCAGGTACGTCTAGAATTTGGTTTAAAAAAACTACAAATTTCAGAGTAAAAATGTGTACGTAAAACTCTGCTGGAGATTGCGAGCTGCAGAGACAGGAACAATAAGCAATCTATGCTGGCGTGAAATCGGGGAACAACAGCGCTGCAACATTATAGGCTCATGGGGAAATCATCTAAACAACTCTATAAAGAAACTGGGCCTGCAAAACATCTGTGGTGTGAGCTTGAGCAAAGCGGAGTTCTACCGGATGGTAAATGCTGTAACTCGATCAATGTCGCTTACAACAGATAATAACATGCGTGCCAAAAGACTACATTCTTGGACCGTATTATCATCATCATCATCTCAGAGCACAGGAATATTTATCAGCATTTTGCGCACAATCGCTGAAATATCAATTCATGCTTCTGTGCTTTGGGGCGATTGATACCAAAGACCTGGTCCCTTCCTGGAAGCAGGAGTTTAGGACTCAATCTTGTTTATGATTCTGACTTTCAAAAACTGTCAAATATTGTTGAAATGGTAGCGCAAAGCCAGGCTGGATAGGGGTGCTGCCGTGTCTAATGTCCTTGGGTGCTTGCGGATGGGTAGTTATTTGGCCAAGCACAGGCAACAGAGCAGGTTGTGATATATATAAGTTTAGTTGTAGGGTTAGTATCTATTATACGGTGTCATCAAGTATTTGTAGTTTTTGACTAAAGACTCTGGAACAAGGAAACTCGTTATTCTGATTTGTGGGGATTACAGGATTGCTAATCAGGTTGTACTGCTGTTGTATTCATATCGCTACAAGAGAGGTCTTGTCTTCAGACCCTGCTTTTGGACCATTTTTAAAGACACGGTTTAAGTGTTAGGACCACTAGGTGGGGCCAATCCACTTTGTAAGTGAGTAGTCTAGAGGTATATCAATTAAATACTATTGGGGTGCGCTTTTATTGTTTTCTTTTGTCATTAATTGTTTTTTTTAACCATTACTAAAGGGTTTGTGGGCGTTTATTACCCAACAATGTGATGTTTTAAATTGGCGTTGGTTTTAACTAACTATGCTAATAAACGTACTTACTTAAATGTCATCATCAGAGCTATACAGCGCAAACACCAATGCACCAATGTCTTTCCTTTTTTTTTTTTTTTTTTAGGGGACCCAGAAATGCACTCTGTGATTTCTTTCACATTTCAGTGCTTTTTTCAGCTGAAATATTCAAACATTATAGTACATATGGATGTGACCACCTAAAAAGAAATTAAGCTTTAAATCCTGTCACACTTGCAGTGGACAAATGTCCATTTCAGACCACATGAGGTCTCTCTGTGGTGCTTGGATCAAAGCACAACTCAAGATTATGTGACAAATGAGGCCTCATGCATTCCAAAGCCATTCAAGAACACTGTCACATACTTTTTATGGTGCATGCCTGTGACTAACTTCAGGCTTGACAACATTCAGTGTCTCCCAGAAAGTCACGTTCTTCTCCCTTGTCTCAATCATGCAAAGAAAAAAAAGAAGCACAAGTTGAAGAGGGAACATGGTAATGACTGCATTGATTAAAGTCGAAAGGTAAGTAGCCTTTTCACACTTGGCCACCTGCTGGGTCTTTCTCAGAGCCATTGCCCGTGGATATAACTCCATCTGAGGAGCCTCTGTGGTGGTGCCGCCTGCTACGGCTCCTATCACGGTTCCATCCACAGTGCTGTCCAAGGCCCTTCACTGTTGTTCCCATGCACAATGGCAACACAGATACTAGCTAACCTGGAGTTTCTGGAGCTGGCAGCTGACCCATTACATTTCCTCAGTGACCTGATGACACTATTCAGGCAGGCTGAGGTCCCCTGAGCTTTTAGGCCAGAAACAGCCTTATGGGGCTCCATTTTGAAATGTTGTGGCAATCCTCCCTAAGAACCATTCAGCCCCTAGGTATTTTGTCAGAGAATGCCTCTTACGCCTGCTGCATCTGTTCCAGCTCTAGCCCCTTCCCCAATGATTCTTTCCAGCACCAACAATAATGCTGCCTCCCGCACCTGTATACAGGAACTGCCTCGGACTAAAGGTATCCTTCATAGGTCCTGTTGGGAGGCCCATAGATAGGTAGATGAGACTAGGCACAAAGAGTGTTCGCAGATGAGCCACTACCATGCCAACATTGTTGGCAAACTTTGTCTAACATCTTTGGGTCGGAGTGTGGCCCTTCTTTCCAGATGTCTGACCCACTCATGCATAATGCTGATGACAGTAGTGAGGCTGCCAATTTACTGCCCCCACTCTGCTGCGCCACAGAAGACTACTGGACTCACCAGAATGTGAGTGGGCTGGATACGTCTCCTGAAACAGAGATAGTGCCCAATAGGTCACGCCCCTCTGCATGTGAAATTTTTCCATGCAGTGCTTAGGAAGGCCGCAGAAGTCTAGGAGTTACCCCATACCTACGGTGGAGACCTGGTCAGGTACACTTGTAGTGGTATTACAGCCCACCTCGTAAGTGTCATTGCCTCTCTTGCCTTTCATTGAAGCACTGCTTGAGCAGATTAAAGCAGTATGGGACAAACCTACAGTGGTCCCAGCTTTCAGTCCACTTATTGCCAGGCAGTGCAGACTTGTCCCAGGAGATCCAGACCGTTTTACCCCCAAATCATCAGAGAATCTGGTGGTGCAGGCCTTGCCCTGTTAGAAGCAGAACCCTGGTACATCCCCTCACAACACCACTGTGTAGAGAGCCTAAAAAGCTAGAGTCTGACAGCAAAAAGGTCTTCTCAGCTGATGGGTTAGCTTACTGAACACTACCTGCCTGGCTGTCAGGGACAAGCATGCTTTGTTCGAGATCACATATCTGGTGATTCCTAGTCTTGTAGACCACCTTAAGGTTCATTTTGCTGACGTTGTGCACAATGACCAAGATGTCTTAGGACAGGCTTGGGCGCTGTTGTTTCTGTGGCCAGGCCCATGGGTTCCTCCATAGCCATGCAGAGGCATGCCTGACTTTGAGCCACTGCGTTTTTCAGGCATGGGCTGGTGAGCTTCATGGATATGCCCTTTGGTTACACTTTGGTGGCAAAGTGGACTTGGCCTTGGAAAGGTTCAAAGCTGGAAAAGCTACTGACCATCATCTGGGTCTTTAGACCCTGGACTAGGAAGTTCCAGGGATTTTTAAGAGACTTTCAACAACGCTAGCCCTCCCACCTATGCCAACAGAGAAACCAGCTGCTTCACTATTGCAGAGGCAAAGGGAGTGTTTTCAGTCACGCTAAGGTGGAGAGGAAGGTGGAGATCGAGAAGCAGTCACATCACCCTTCCTGATCTCCTTCCTCCTCTGCACCACCTAGAAAGCTGCTTTAGCTTCCCCCTAAAAAAGCACATGCAGCCAATTGTGGGAAGGATATCCTCCTTTCTTCAGGCAGGGAATGTCATACATTTGGACTAGTTGATACTGAAGATAATAGAATGGATATAGCCCCTAAACTTCCAGCAGGTTCCTCCCTCCTCAGTCCTTTCAGTTGCATAAAGGAGTGGAGTTGGTTCGAGAACAGGAAATTGGGCAGTAGTGTTACTACTTCCTGGTTCCCAAGAAAGCTGGGATCTTCGTCTGATTCTAGACCTCTGAATCTTGAGGTTTTTTTTCCTGCACAAGTAAACTTTCAAGATGGTGTTCTTGGGTCAGGTTTTTCTGGGCACTGGAAGCAGAAGACCGAATAGCATCCTTTGACTTGTAGGACATTTACATCGACATACCAATCCTGCAGTCGCACAGGATGTATCTGCATTTTATGGTAGGCTCTATGCATAGCCAGTGCATGATCCTTTCGTTTGGACTTATATTGGCAACTGATTTCTTCACATGGATGATTGCCATTGTTACAACACATCTGAGAAGGGTGGGGTTTTCATTGTACCTAGATGACTGGCTGCTGAAGGGCAGCTCCCTGCAGAGGGTGTTTGACTACCTTCAGGCAACAGCATCCCTGCTGTTCGACTTTAGCTTTTCCATTGATGTACCCAAATCGCACCTTGAGCCTTCTCAGCCCCTCCCTTTATAGAGGCAGTACTGGATACAACATCTTTGAGAGTTGTTTCTCCTTCTCAGAGGATCTGAGACATTCAAGTTATGATCCTGATATTTCAGAAGGGCTATTGAATTCCAGTCCTGATGGTTACGTGCCTGTTAGGTCTGCTAGCTTCCTACAAATTGTTGGCCACTCATGCACGCTGATATATGAAAGCTCTCCAGTGGGACCTTTGTTGGCATAGGTTCCATTGTGGTGGTGATCTGAGGGAGACCATCAATAATCTCTCAGAAAACAGCAAAGGACCTGAGTTGGTGATTATTGGAGGAGCACCTGTCACAATGTGTGTTGTTTTACCCTTCTTCACTATGGCCATAATGGTGATGCATCCTATCTTAGTGTGGGATGTACTTTTAGAGGAACTGGAGGCCAGACTCCAGAGGATAAGGTCCTTCAATCAGCCTGCTCTAACTGCAAGCTATTCGCTTGTCCCTGTGAGTCCTCCTTCCATCCCTTACACTTGTATGTTGACATATAATACAGCCTCGATGTGGTATGTCAGCAAGCAGGAAATAGCTGAGTGTCACTAAATTGGAGCAGAGAGCTCCCTATGCTAAAGTGTAGGTAAAATGTAAAAAAATGTATTGTATGTTTATTTTATATGTAGAACACAATTAAAGTATATGCTACTGTTAAGGTAACATTGAATTGAGTATTTAATTTAAATATATTACAACATTATTTCTTATGGAGTTCTGTTTTCATTATTTTCTACGGGGAGGTGCTGCAATATCAGTGGTTGAATATGTGGTGTTAGACTTCATGCTTCTTTTTTGGCAGTAGTAACTTACATTCATAATTTTGGCTTCCCCCCACTTTAGAGTAAATTTACACTCGTAAATGGTGAATGGCTAACAGTAGTAAAGTTACTCAAAAGTGTAAAAATAAACTCATTCACAAGTGTAACTAACATTTG
This sequence comes from Pleurodeles waltl, assembly GCF_031143425.1. Taxonomy (NCBI): domain Eukaryota; kingdom Metazoa; phylum Chordata; class Amphibia; order Caudata; family Salamandridae; genus Pleurodeles; species Pleurodeles waltl. The sequence goes on along the minus strand of NC_090447.1, from coordinate 1,169,509,556 downwards.
TGAATAGCTTGGATCGTCCCATTCTGCAACACATCTCATGAACAAAGGCCTAAGTAACAGCTATATATTTAGGCTCTGTTATCTCTCTGAGATGAGAAGGATCAGTATTTCAAATTATTGCATACATGTTTAGAAATAGAGCTGGAATGTATGGATTAACTATCTTGCTGAGCAGGTTTATTGATTTTTAATTTAGTTTCCATTAATATGTCTCTTAAACAGCAAATTGCACAGAGTTTAAAAGATGAACAGAAGAAAGTTGCATCAGACACTTCTTTTTCTGATGTCAAGCTAGAAGATCCTGATGCCAATAACCTCATTAAATCAGGTATGCTAAATTTGTATATGTTTTGCTTCTGTAGCTATTGTGTAGAAAAGGAGCTCAGTGGGTTTTTAGGTAGAGGGTATATTTAATATACTTACTACATAATCTATGATGTATACATATTTACTTTTCAGGCAGCGTTTTAAAATGATGTTTCAAAATCTTTTAGATGCTGTTGTCTTTGTAAGTTCATATCATAATATAAATGTGTCAGCAGCTAGAGGCGAAAGGTGAGAGAGTAGATGGGAGGAGCTGCGGCCAACAGTTCGAGCTGCTGCCTTTGGATCCTGTTGACCCAGGTTCATATCATGGCCTCTGTGCTAAATTCAGCATTTTTAGATTGTGGACAGATCTCATAATCTCACTGTGCCTAAAAATGTGCAGTGTGTGCAAAATGTATTGGTGTAGTACCAACTTGATGTACATGATGTTGTAGATCATTTCCCAGTCCCTTATGTAATGTATACCTCTCTGTTGCTTTGCATATTAATTCATACTATATAAATACTAATACATACATACATGCAATTATCCCCTTCTATCACATTGTATGAATAAAGCTAGTTTCTGACGCCAATGCTAACTTTGTGCTACTGTTGATATGCAGAGATTTTGACGGCACCCTTCAAGCAGTTTGGAATACCCTGCCCGCTATCTTTCCATTTTGGCCATTTGATTTGAAGTTGAAGATCCCAGACAAGCTTCCTAAAATAATTTTGAAAAGTTGAAGTATTCCAGCAGGAGCATTTCTCTGCTCTCCTACTCCTTAACCTCTATCTGGTGGGCTTGTGACCATCTTGTTCTGGAATTTATCCCATGTGGGGAAAGAACTGTGTTTTTGTGTTGTTTACCGGTAAAGGGACCAGCATTGTAGGATGCCTTGGACTCTGCTGCGTAGCGTCAACAGCTGTTGACACTCGGTTTTAGGCAACATTGAGATTGGTTTCTCTGGTCATTACTTTTGTTTGTATAGTGTTGTTGTCTCCCTTCTTTGGAAGCACATTTTTTTCATTTGTTTTTGTTCATTCCCTCAGCAGCACATACTTTCACAATAGATTAAAAGGAATACAATGCATCAAGCAATTCTTTTTGGCGGACCAACCAAAAGTCTACATTTGTCTTTGGTGATCTGTGTCCTGTGAATTTATTATCTGTTTGTGCTCAAAGTTGTCCCAGGGAGCTGAAGAATTGTCTTACGTTTATGATGGTAACAGGGGCAACAGTGAAGATTTTGTTGAGACACAGATATTATCACATGTAGGTAAAGAGCTATTGAAGACCATGCTCCGTAAGCAATACTCATGCTAGAGCTCATTCAACAGTGGAATACTGCGGTCTTACCCATTTGCATGTCCGTGTCTCAGGATATGCCTTGTGGAAAACGTGAGGTCCTGTGATAACAAGTGCCATTTTTAAACCCAGAAACAGTGTGTACTCCTGCCTGGGAACTACAAGTTGAAGAGCAGAGTATAGCATTCTAGAGTTAGTCAACTTTTGAAGTTGAACATTTTTTTCTTTAAAAAACCCTAACAAAAAAAACAATTATGAAAAGAAAATACAAAATATATATCTACAAATTCATCTTTGACAATGAATACATTGGTACAATACTAGAATAATTTTATAATTCTGCACTGAACATCTACTTGACATTGCTGGTTGCTAAATGTTCAGTACCCATATCTAGTTATTTGACAATTGCACATAAAAAAACAGAAAAACGAAACAAGTTGACCACCGCTTCTGCTAACCGCTTTGCCTAAAACTATTTTTTAATCCTTTTTACTTAAACTATTGAGGTTGAAAGCATCGGAAAGATAAGGTCAGTCTTTGAAATGCCTCTTTATTGCAAGTTTTGATATTTATTTGGAATGTCTTAAGATTCATGCAAAAATTAAATTACCTGACAACTATTGTGGCATATCTAACCACGCCACATTATTAAAAATTGAGGTAATCAGAAGATAGAATTTTACATCTTTTATTCTCGAATTTGAGAACAGCTCCTCAGTGCAATGGAAATCTTGTCATAAAACGTTTTACTCGTTAATGTTGATTTTCTAATTTTTTAATATAACTTCTCTGGTTGTGGTCACTTTATTTTGTTTATTTTAAAGAGACTTTTATTGTCTTCGTTTATTTGCAAAGCGCTAAAGAAATATGTAAATAGCTCTCTCTGTTTTCAAGCAGGGACCAGTTTTTGCTTAGGGCAAGTTGGATAGCTAATGCAGGAAAATGTGTTCATGGTTCGGAGCCAAGTCTTCATAATCTGTGGCGACCTGTTGTCAGGTGGATAGCCCCATTTAAAAACGTAGGAACGTTCCACTTTTTAGAGACTTTGTTGATTCTTTCACGCAGTAGGACAGCACTGGTGACCTCCAAAATAAATGCACTCGTTGGAGACATTTGGAAGTCAGCATTACAGACCACTCCTGGTGAACAATACTCACTAGATGTATTTTACGGAAAATATGTTGCCGAACATTCCATGAAACATATTTGCTTCAAGCCTGATTTTGCTTTTACTGTGCCATCCTTCCAGCATGAATGACTGCGAAATATGATTTCCAGCAGTTTAGCTTTATCTGCTGTCCTGGACTCCCATTTGAGACCAGGAAGACAGATGAAATAAAATTACCTTCATGGTTATTCCAGTTCTTTTAGTTATTGCTTTTGCTCGTTAACCACAAACGGTTAACGATCCGCTCGGAAAATATGCGATGCCAGAAATTGTCTTGTCAAAAAGAAGGTGGAGGAGGAAAGTTTGTGTGCTTGCTAATTAAGGAGTGAGGCGCAGCTCTGCAGAATGATTATGTTGAAGAAACTACAGTAAATACAGTTCGTAGTAAAATAAAAACAACAGAATTGTCTGCTTAAATGCAATTTGAATTTCCTTCAGTTGATAATTTATGTGGCCGGTCTACATGTATATTTTAAGATATCTTGGTGCTTGCTAAATTCCATGTGTTTATATGCACACACTCCGAAAACAATTTTCCACACAGTTCTCCGCCCACTTCTAGCTTGGAAAAGCCAAGAGAAAATCTTCAAACGTTCGGCGTCCGAAAGAACACACTGGCACAACCACTTATGCGGAAAGTGCTATCTGATTTACTGACGCAACAGCATTGTATACCTCACAAGTTTCAGGATGCTCCTCGTGCTCACGAGTCAAGTTCACAAAAGATGCTTGTAATGGTGATTATAAAGTGACAGTGCAAGGTCACACACTGACAAGGTTAAAAACGGAATTGTGAAATGCAAACACATCCATTGTAGAAAATTTGCTGAACAAAATAACTGCCATGCTTGATTTAGTAATGTAATCCGCCTGTACCTAATGTGCAGGTACTTGTAATCTCTCCTTTCAGTCACTGCCCAATCATAGAGCAGCTGTCAAGTCACTGAATTGCAACATGTTGGCAGTATAATTATTATAAAACATATTAGTAAATCACATATGCAACAAACCACGCCCCAGTAGGCTAACCTATGCCGTTATTGTTAGAAAACGGACTTCTGATCACAAAGGCTGTAATTATACCAACAGACACTATTGCGTCCTTCCTGGGCTGTCTCTTGGCACTGTTTCCTGGATGGCATGTTGGTACATTACAATACATGAGTACAGCTTATCCAACACAAATAACTGAATAAGTGCTTTAAGAACACAGCTAGGCTTACTAGTTCGCCTAAGTTGGCTAATATTACACACTACTGGGCAACTTCATTGTACAAACTCAACTCTTCAGTGCATGATAACCACCATTACATTTTAAAATTGTCATAACACTTAACTCCTCCTCAATATGTAAACATGACATGCCCAATACTTCAAAATAACAATGTACGAAAAACTTAAGTGGTTGTTTGCGTTTACAGTTGTGCTTGCTTTTCTATTCACAGGCCACAGTGAAGCATTTTCTTGCACATTTATAAAAACATTAAAACCATGACTGACCCATGATAAAACTGCTCTTCCTCAACTGAAACCACCTCTGTTAAGTATGTAGAAGAATGTATGCCAAATAGAGTTGGCACCATCAAATCCTAATCCATGTGAACTGCTAGTTGTTCATTTAAGTTCAAACCCACTGGATCCATAGTGTTATATTTCATGATGTACCGCGCTTCTGTCTTAGAAGAAGGGTTCTGTTTTCTCCTCTAATGTTAAGCAGTATCTTGTCCATTACCATCATCTGCAGTTGGGTAATGTCCCCATAATGAGCTTCACTTAAATGTCTCGCAAGACGGTATTGCAAATCATTATGAGTCATAAATCTAATGTGTTCTAACACACTTTTTTGGCCTTATGCATCATGCTGCTTATATAGTACTTGTTACATGTACATGGTCGAGAGTAGACACAGTAGTCCATGTTACATGTAGGACATTATAGTTAGGAAATAAATTAAAAAACTTAAAAATTCACTAACAAACTATGTTCAGCAGTTTTAGCAGTTTTGGTGTTCAGTTTTTCTATGGAACAATTCATTGGTAAAACACATTTAGGGACCTCCTCTTTTTCTCATCCCCCGCTTGGCGGATCACCCTGAAACCTTTTAAGAAGGAGATGGGGTGGATGTGACTTTTTTGAGGAAAGTTTCGTGAAGATTTATCAAACAGAGCCGAAGTTATTAGGAAAACACAAAATGTTTTTCCTATAAAAGCACAGACCTTACTATAACTACTAATACACACACATTCATACATTCATTACTGCTGTAAAGGTACACTCTTTGGTTTATTGCCACAGTGTAGCAACATTGATGTCAGAAAAAAAGTTTACTGCCTCACAGATTGCTGTGTAAAAGTTACACAGCAAAAATAAATACTCCATAATATTCTTTAATGTGATTTTAGCTTAGTGCAATGCATGAATTCTGGTTTTGTTTAAATATCTGTTGTTAACAACAACAAAATGCTGTACATAAACCATGTCTTCAGAAGCACAGAGTATTAAATGTTCTCTTGTAGGGAATTTCCATTTATAGTCAGTCTTAAGCACTGAATAGTCCCACCCATGTGCGGGACCCCAGAGCACTTCTTCATAATATATCCTCTTAAGTGGAGATGTCACCTTTTTTTCAGGAAGACCTGCAAAGTAACGTAAGCAAGAACATTATTTTGCAGCTTATAGGGATTGGCTACAATGGCCCAAATCTTGATCTTTAATTAAAAAAAAGGGGCCAAGAGATTATATGTGTATATAATTTGATGGTGTTTTAGTAAAAACAGCATGAATGTTTTTCACAAACCCTTTTTTGGAGTAACAGAGAGATGAAGCAACCTAAGACACTGTAGCCCCATAGGCTGCCATTATAGGAGTGAAAATAAAGTATGTGCCTTTAAGAAATTAGAGACCACAAATATCCCATCATACTGACAGTTGCTTTAGTTCTTTTTTCTGGCTCCTCCTGACAGCATCCTGGAGCATTGAGCTCCGATAGAAATTTGGCTTTTTTCATCAAAATTAATTTCTGACATTTTTTTACATCTGTTTTATTCAACTTTTTTTTGTCTTTACCAAGCATTTTCTCTCCTTTTCTGAAATATACCTTCTCTTTTTGATAAATGTCCATCCTGTGGAAGGAAGAAAGCCAGGACAGACCCTCACGAGATGTGCATCCCCTGTCTACCAGACATACATATTCCTTTGTCGTGTCAACATTGCAGGACCTTCTCCATGTGCACCTTCAAAGACAGAGTAATGATTTGCTTCCATGGAATAGAAGAAAGGAGAAGACAACAGGCGCAGTCAGTAAGAGAGACCTCAGCGTGAGGAGAGGCTCATACCTGTACCAGAGCTCTTTCATTTGTATCTGGTGAGCGTCCCAGACAAAAAACAGCTGAAAAAATTGCAAAGGTCCTGATCGACATCGAGGACATTGCCGTCAAGGAGACGTCCCCTGTTGAAAAAACGCCATTCGCCATCAAGACATGGTGCATCAGTGTTGAGAGCAAGACCTCTATCGACGTCGACGAGTCCAATGCCACCACAACACTTGCCGTCTACCAGGTCACTGTCGAGACTCCATAGGGGATCGATACCAAAATCGAGGCGTCAATGTTTATCACCATCGACAAGCATGTCGAGGCAGCGAGAATGGTCGACTTTGAGGAGCTTTACAAAGTCTTCAAACCTCCAGGATGCAAGACAGAAGAGAAGAGAAAGCGCATCTATACTTCTCCAGACTTGGAGTATTCAAGAACATACTCCCCCTCAAGAGCTACACCTTTCTCTACACTGCCAATACCATGTCCTCAACCTACTCCGCGTCCTACACCACCTCAAACTGTGCCGCCACCACCACTTCCTCCTCCAGCACCAGTAGTTCCGAGGTCCACAACTCGTAGGTCATTCCATCGTTCCAGACATCATCACCACAGTTTGAGACACTCATCTCCTTCAAATAGACATTCACACCATTGCCACCATTTTAGATCTCCTTAAAGGCACACGCTTGACACTTATTCTTTCACTACCGAACGTTCTCCAACATTGTCAGACTGCCCACCGCCATGTATTTCACCGATAGATGACATTACCACATTTCAAGAAGTCTTGGAGAGAGGAGCTGCAAAATTAACTATCCCGATGTTGACTCCAGTTGACTTCAGTCATCTTTAAGACATTACAACACAGGTCAGCATCCAGACTTCTGTTGCCTTGTTAGAACCAGCCATGGAATTGTTTTTAATGCCAGCCTCGGTGAAGCCAGGTCCTTCCAGGCTCCAGTAGAAGTATCTCACTTCAGAACAGGATCCGGCTTTCCTTCGAACAGATCCAGCGCTGGACTTAGTCTTAGTAGTGGCAGCCAAAAAAAGTCATGTCATTACTCCTACTTCTACAGTACTTACCTAAAAAAGAAAGCCGAAGAATTGACTCAGTTGGGGGAAAAGTCTGCACAGCGGCATTCCCAGTGAAGACAGCAAGCGCTACGGCCCTGTGAGGCAGGTATGACAGGGCATTATGGGACTCCATGCACCAATTTGTGGACCATCTCACAAGAGATCAAAGAGAGGATTTTCAGGAAATCCTTAATGAGTGTTTGCTCGTATCAAACCAGATAATTAGTGCTGGGGTGACTCCTCTCTCCTTGCAGCACATGAATACTGCCATGGGGTCGCTCCCCGAAGGCATGCATGGCTTAGCTTTGTCTTACCTCTCTGAAACCAGAGGCTCAGCAGATAATTTTAAATCTTTCATTCTCTGGCACAACTCTTTTCGGAAGCCATACCAATGATGAGATGGCGAAGATGAAGGCTGAGATGGATACCTTGAAAGCTGTTGACCTGGAAAGATCAGGAAAACAAAGTAAATCTTTCTGACCCTACCACAGAAGATACTATACCCAAAGGTTCAAACCCCTTAGTGGGGATGACAACAAAGCAGCACCCAACAATAGCAGCAGTGCCCCTATCCCAGTACCAGAGGAAACAAGCCAGTGGTAGATCCACCCAACACGACCACTCAAGGTGGAAAACAACTATCCGCTTCCAAGCCCTGAGTCATCACTTCTACCTCTTCTGATAGCCACTCCGGTGGGGGGAGGCTTATAATCTTATTTGGCAGAGTGGCAAAAAATAACAAAAGACACCTGGGTTCTGAATACTATACAAAATGTATATTGTCTCAGATTCACCAGTCCTTCATCTTCCACTCCCTCCAAGACTATCCAGTTTTCAACTCCCTCTATTACAGTCGGAGGTCAGCATCCTCTTACAAAAATAAGCAGCGGAACCTGTCCCTCAGCACCAACGAGGAACAGGCATTTACTCCAGGTACTTCCTGGTAAAAAAGAGAGACAAGAATTTAATTCAGAGCCATTCTCAACCTCAAATCAGCCAACAAGTGGATTAGTCGAGAAAAGTTCTGGTTGCTGTCTTTACACCAAATTTATCCCCATTTGCACCAAGGAAATTGACTCTGTTCCATGGGTCCTTAAGACGCATACTTTCAAATTAAAGTTGCCTTAAAGCACTGCAAGTTCTTAAGGTTCATAGTAGGTTAAGACCAGTACAAAGACCTGTTTGGGCTCAAGTCAGCTCCCAAAACATTTTTGAAGTGCATGGCAGTGGTGACTGCTCATCTGAGGAAGCACAAAATATTTGTCTACCCCTACCTAGATGATTGGCTGATCAAGGCTCCCGTATCTCAAGAAGTTGAGCTTCACTTTAACTGGGATTGCAGTCTTCTCCAATGATTAGGCATCCAGGTCAACCTCAGCAAGTCAAGTTATTTCCTGGTTCAGATATTGCACTACCTGAGCGCGACCAGTGAAACATTATAGGAAAACATTTATCCTTCGGAGGAGAGACCTTTATCAATCCTTTGGAAATGTCACTCTCTGAGAACAGTAACCTCTCTCCTAGGCTCGATGGCATCCTGCATCTTCCTCACACAGAATGCTTGTCTCCACTTGCAACCTTTACAGGAATGTCTAGAGGACCAGTGGGACCAGCTGAAGGGTGATTGGGAGGATATGATAATACTATCTTGTCATGCAAAGCTGTCACTGAAATGGTGGTGTCCCCAAAGAACCTGCTTCAGGGGATTCCATCTTATCAGAAGGTTCCTCCTCAACACTAGGGTGGGGGGCTCATATGGGCCTCCTCCAAATTCAGGGCACATGCTCAGAGAGGGATTTCCATTCCATATCAACCTTCTGCTATAACGCGCAGCCCATCTAGCGCTAAAAGCTTTTCACTCATAGTTCAAATACCATAACCCCATACCATATCAACCTTCTGGAATGAAGCGCAGTCATCTGGCACTAAAAAGATTTCACCCGGCGTTCAAATACAACTCTGCTTGTCCAGATGGACAGTACGACAACCATGTATGACCTCAACAAACAGGGAGGGTTGAGATACAGACCTCTATCACACAAAGCCCAGACAATATGACAATAGCTCATAGCCAGGAATCTAACAATCACCGCTGCACGTCTTCCAGGTATGCAAAATACTCAGGCAGACTGTCGCTGCATGATTCTGCAAGAAAATCACAAGTGAGTTTACAACTTATTTCATCTGTGAGGCACACCTTCCATCGACCTGTTTGCCACTGCAGGAAACAAATGCCGAAGCTTCCCCTCAAGGTACTACCAACCAGGGACTCTGGGGAACGACTTAGGGATCGACTGGTCCAGCAAATTTCTTTGTTTTTCCACCGATTTGCCCCTAATACCAGCAGTTCTCATCAAGCTGTCCTACTTGAGAGCCAATGTGATCTTATTTTCTCTGGAGTCGCCAGGTCTATATCTCAGGCGGCCATGCAGGGCGGACCTCCTGACGAAGATTCAATGCCAGATACTACACCCTAATGTCTTCCTTGAATTTAGCAGCATGGTTCCTGAGTTAGTACAGTATGTACACTTGAATCTGCCAAAGGAATCCATGGGCATTCTTGAAGAGGCTAAGCTGCCTTCCACCCGTTTCGCATATGCCTTCAAATGGAAACGTTTCTGCATTTGGTGTACCTCCAAGAATGTGGACTCCACTACTTGCCAGGAGGACATCATACTGCCATACTTACTCCATCTGGCAAAATCTGGTATGCAATTTTAGTCTATAAAGTTCACCTGGCAGCCCTTACTGCCTACAGAAAATGTCCTTAACAATCCTCTTTTTTCAAAATCCCAGTCATCAAGGATTTTCTAGAAGGTTTAAAAAAGGTTTTCCCTCCCATTAGGTATCCTTCACCTCCCTGGGAGCTTAATATTGTGCTCTCTAGTCTAATGCATAATGCTTTTCAAGCCTATTCACAAAAGCATCCCTGCAGCACCTTTCCTGGAAGACAGCTTTCCTTGTAGCTATAACATCGGCTCACAGGGTTAGCGAAATCCAGGCACTCTGTTGGAGTGGAAGACTATATGGTTTGTGAGAACAAAGTGGTTATGAGAACTCATCCGAAGGTTCTCCCCATTAGGTTATTTTGGATTTTAATGTTAATCAGACCATATCTCTTCCAACATTTTTCCAGAATCCCTCTAATCCAGTGGAAAGATCTCTCCATTCCCTGGATGTAAAAAGAGTTTTAAAATGCTACCTAGATAAGACACAAGACATTCGTAGGTTGAGCTAACTGTTTATCATCTATGGTCTGGTCCATATGTGTTTGGCCTCTTCTAAACAGTCCATTTCTCGATGGATTGTTTTGTTGCATCTGCTTATGTTATCAAAAGGCTAATAATACACTATCAGCTAAGCCTAAAGCACACTCCACTAGAGGTAAAGCGGCTACAGCTGCTTTATTAAGAAATATCTCTATCTCAGAGGTTTGCAAAGCAGCCACATAGAGATCTGTCCACACATTTACCAAACACTACTGTTTGGATTTAGATGCCAAAGCAGACACTCAAGTAAGGCAAGCTTCCCTTAGGAATCTGTTTGCTTCAAATTGCAATGTTTTCTTGTCTTCTCCACTGCCTCTAGCAGGGATGGGCTTTCTACTCTATTCAGTGCTTATGACTACAAATGGAAATCCCCTACACGAGAGGGAATAGTTTCTTACCTGTTACTCCAGTTCTCTCATAGGGGAATTGTCATTTTAGTCATAAGCAACCCCCCCTCCTCCCTGGTCGATATGCCAAAGTTCACCAATTCCCTAAAGTGTCATCACACACACATCGCCTTAAAAAAGAACTGAAGCAACTGACACCTGCTCAACATGATGGGATACTGGTGGTCTCTGGCTTCTTAAAGGCACAGACTCTATTTTGACCCATATAATGGCAGCCTATGGGGCTATACTGTCCTAGGTTGCTTCATCTCTCTGTTACTCCAAAAACAAGTTTGTGAAAGACATTTGTGCTGTTTTTACTAAAACACCATCAAATTAGATACACATATAGTCTCTTGGCCCCTTTTTTTAATTAAAGATGAAGATTTGGGCCATTGTAGCCTATACCTATAGGCGGCATAATCATTTTGTCTTTTAAGTGACTCTGCAGGTCTTCCCGAAGAAAGATGAACATATCCACGTAAGAGGCTATAATATGATATATATTAAATGCTCCAGGGGTCCCCTTGTGGGGGTGGGGACTATTCCAGGGTCCCCGCACGTGGGCGGGACTATTCAGAGCTTATGACTGTAATAGAAATTCCCCTACGAAAGAACTGGAGTTGCAAGTAGGAAACTATTACTTATTTATGATCATTTTTAAGGGAGGGGCATTATGACACACTCAAAGCCTATGCTAAGCAATGATAACAAACACCACATATTAGACCTTACGCATTTGCATGTACACTCTGCGTGTGTTTATTTAAAGTGTTTTATGTTGCATTTCTTTTGTTTTGAGAATCTGCTGGCAGAATAAGATTCTAGAATAACTGGTTTATTTTCTGGTTTCTCATGATGTAGGTTCATCAGACAGCCTTTCTTCAAAGTCGCTAACAATTTCGCCAGCTGATCTTCATGGAATGTGGTATCCAACAGTCAGAAGGACCCTGGTGTGCCTGTCCAAATTGTATAGATGTATAGATGTAAGGAACTACATGCATTTGTTTATAAAATTTGATCATTGCTTAACGAAGTATCATTTAAATAAGGATGTTTTTTCAGGGAGGTGGATTGTTGCTTCATCACGCACACTGCCTGCTTTTGTTCTCCATATTTTAAGCGAGTGTCAGCAGCATGAAAACATACAAAAACATAGCATTAGCATAGTGAAGACGTCTAGCTTGCAGTTTGAGTCATGGTAAAAGCATTTTAAAAAGCTTGCTTTAGACTAAAACAACACTATCAATTATTCTTTCTATAAAATGCATTGATGAATAAAGAATGACAACTGATGATCCAGTGTACATTTGAGATGTAAGATAGTTCCTCATGTATAGCTGTGCAAGTGCTCTGTAGGAGGCAGAAGGACATACTAAACAGCTAATAGCATTGAGTGTGTGAGACATTCTCATGTCGCCATAGCCAAACCCCACTCTTTGTGCATTTTAAGTCTGAGCTGTCTAGCCAGATCTACATTACATTGGCAAAGCCAATGGGTCTGACTTGATTTAGGTATCTATATTCTTTGTTGTAATTGTATGTTGTTCTGTAATGTGTGTGTGGAAGGACAAACCGAAAACACACCTATTAGCAGCCATAGGCACGCATAGACTGTGCCCACACATACAGACAACACACAAACTGACAACTGCGGTTAGACAGCACATATGAGTACAAGCAGATACCGATAGATGCTTAGATGGATTGATAGCTGTGTGGTTCTGTAACAGAATAAATAATTGGTTGAATGGTTAGATGGATGGTTGTGCTTGCAGTCATTCACTGGATGGATGGAAGTGTGGACAGATTGATACATGTTTGTGGTTATTGGATGCATGTATGAATTGATTGTAAGTGGATGGCTATATGCTTGGGTGAGAGTGAATGTTTGATGCATGGCAGTGGGTGCATGCATGGATGGATAATTGCAATTGTGTTGGTAGATATTTGGGGCAATGCATAGTAGTGGAAAGATAATTGTGAGTGGAAGTGTGGATGGGCAGATGACTGCTGATAGATGAATGGATAGGTGTTGATTAAAAGATGCATGAATGTGGTTGGATGGAGAAAGTAAGTAATATCACAGTAAAATAGCCTTCATAATGATTAATAAGTATCTGATGAACTATAATTCCAAATCTTCTCAGACAGTGGGTTTGAAAAAAGTAAACTAAGCATGTGACTTCCTGAGACCTGTCGGTGCAACATTCCGAGCCTTATCTCGGATTGACAGCCATGCTGTATTCATGTGTTCCTTTCAGACTATCTGTAACAATATTGACACATAAATAGACACTAGAGATTAACCCCTTCCATGCCAAGGACGTAATGGTTATGTCCGGTGGTGCAGTGCTGAGGTGCCATGGAAGTAACCATTACGTCCTGGGACCGGCCCATGGGGGGGCCATGGGCCAAGAGGGCAGGGATGGAAGGGGAATCGCTTCCCTCTCCCAGCCTCGCACCTCCCTGCGCTCCTAACCCCCCGTGACTGTAAGAGAACTGCTTGCATTTCTCTTCTGATCGGGGGAGGAGGGGGTCAGAGAGGCATGAAAGGAAAGGCCTTTGTTATTGACATGAGGGAAGCAACCCCTTAGACAAGGGTCGCTCCCTAGGGGACCAAAATTTTTTTAGGGCATTTCAGCCCCCCTTGGGGGCAGATCAGGCTATGTTAATTAGGCCATCTGCCCCCCAAGGGGGGGACGACAGAAACCTCTAGACGCCAAGGATAATTTACCAAGGCAAGGGTCGCTCCCCTGGGGGCCAAATTGTTTTTAGACTATTTCTGCCCCCCTTTTGGGCAGGTTGGCCTTTTTTATTAGGCCAATCTGCCCCCAAGGGGGGAAGAAACCTCTACACAACAGGGATTTTTTTTTTTGTGACAATTTCACAAAAGGGGAGGGACCCCTTAGGCAAATTTAATTTAGGCAATTTCTGCCCCTCTTGGGGGCAGATCGGCCTATTTCCATCAGGCCAATCTGCCCCAGGGGGGGCAGAAACCACTTAGGCACCAGGGATTTGTGTGTGTGTGTTTTGTTTGGGGGGCAGCCCCTTGGGCAAGGGTTGTCCCCATGGAGGCACATTACAGATGGCCTTTCCTGCCCCCTTTGGGGGCAGATCGGCCTATTTTTATAAAGCCCATCTGCTTCCAAGGAGGGCAGAAAACCCACCAGACACCAGGGAAGGTTGATTTTCAAAAAAAGAGGGGGGAGTATGGCCAGACCCCCACCCTAAATAAAGGGGGAGAAAGTTGTTCTGCCCACCGGTAGGCAGATAGGGCAATTACCCCTGATCCACTCCCCGGGGGAGGGCAGAAAGCCTACTAGATGCCAGGGAATTTAAAAAATAAAATAAAATAGTGGGGTGATGGCTACCAACCAGTATGGGCATGGTTATGCCCCCACTCCAACTGAAGGGGGTAACAGTATTTCAGCTTCCTCCTGTTCACTAAAAGATCTTATCCCAATATTAAGCAAGAGGACATTTGATTATTTTGGGTTTGGGTTTTGGTTTTACATTTGGGCCATGAGAGCTTGTCTAACTCTCAAAATCGTCCAACTAGGAATGGTGAGGGCTGCACTTTTTGTACGTTGCCATATAGATAAATCTACGAGACCTAGACACATGTGAAAACTAAACATCTGGGCGAGTCCAAGGGCGCATCATTTTCTTACCCATAATGCCCTGCAAACCTCCAACTTTGCTTGAAATCACACATTTTCCCCACATTTTTGTGATGGAACCTTCCGTAATATGCAGGAATCCACAAAATTCCTACTACCCACCATTGTCGCATCTATACTGATAACCATTCTGCCCTACTTGTCAGACTAAAAATGTTTCATTTTAAACTGCCCTTTTGGACCCGCTTTGGTTTCCCCTCAATTTCGACATGTTTTTGCCTCTTCTCTGTCACAGGCACCTTGCCCACCTACACAAATGAGGAGAAGACCGAGGGGAACGTTGTGATATTACGGTGATCCCACACAGAAATGTGGGAATTTTTATTTTTATTTTTATTTTTAGCTAAATTGGAGGTTTGCTGAGGATTCTGGGTAAGAAAACACTGGGGGATCCATGTGAGTCACACCTCCCTGGACTCCCTTGGGTGTCTAGTTTTCAGAAATGTCTGGGTTTGGTAGGTTTCCCTAATTGGCTGCTGAGCCCAGGACCAAAAACGCCGGTGCCACCCCTGCAGAAATAGATAGTTTTGTATATGATAATTTTAATGTGTCTACGTAGTGTTTTGTGGCATTTCCTGTTGCGGGCACTAGGCCTACCCACACAAATGAGGTACCAGTTTTATCTGGAGACCTAGGGGAATGCAGGGTAGAAGGAGGTTTGTGGCTCCCCTCAGATTCCAGAACTTTGCACCACCGAAATGTGAGGACAAAGTGTTTTTTTGACAAATTTTGAGGTTTGCTAAGGATTCTGGGTACTAGAACCTGGTGAGAGCGTCACAAGTTATCCCATCCTGGGTTCCCTAGGTGTCTAGTTTTCAGAAATGTCCAGTTTTGCTAGCTTTTCGTAGGTTCTGGATCAGCTAGAGGCCAAAATCCAAAGCTAGTCACTTTGCAAAAAACTGCTCTATTTCCTTTGGGAAAATGTGATGTGTCCATGTTGTCTTTTGGGGCATTTCCTGTCACGGGCACTAGGCCTACAACCACAAGTTAGGTACCATTTTTATCAGGAAATTTTGGGGAATGCTGGGTAGAATGAAATATGTGGTTTCTCTCAGATTCCAGAACTTTCTATCATTGAAATGTGAGGAAACAGTGTTATTGCCAAATTTTGAGGTTTGCAAAGGATTCTGGGTAACAGAACCTGGTGAGAGCACCACAAGTCACCCCATCCTGGATTTTCCTAGATGTTCACTTTTAAAAAATGCACAGGTTTGCTAGGTTTCCCTGGGTGCCGGCTGAGCTAGAGGCCAAAATCCACAGCTAGACACTTTCCAAAAAACACGTCCGATTTCAATGTAAAAATCTGATGTGTCCTTATTGCATTTCTTGCCACACAAGTGACGTACCATTTTTATCGGGAGACTTGGGGGAACACAGAATAGAAGAACAAGTGTTATTGCCCCTTGTCTTTCTTTACATGTTTTCCTTCCACTTGTAAGACAGTGTGTAAAAATGACGTCTATTTGAGAAATGCCCTGTAATTCACATGCTAGTAAATGGACCTCAGAATTCACAGATGCGCAGATAACCACTGCATCTCACATCTTATCTTGTGCCTATTTTGGAAATGCAAAGGTTTCCTTGATACCTATTTTTCACTCTTTATATTTCACCAAGTGCACTGCTGTATACCTGGCATATTATGAAAACCCATTGCAAGGTGCAGCTCCTTTATTGGTCCTGGGTACCTAGGGTTCCCGAGGAACCTACAAGCTCTATATATCCCTGCAACCGGAAGAGTCCAGCAGACGTAACAGTATATTGATTTAAAACAATTGCCATAGCTGAAAAAAGTTATAGAAGAAAACGTGGACAGAAATGGCTCTTTTTAATACCTTTATTTCAATTTTTTTTTATTTTAGCTGTTACTTTCTGTAGGAAAACCTTGAAGGATCTACACAAATAACCCCTTGATGAATTCAGAATTATGTCTACTTTTCAGAGATGTTTAGCTGTCCTGGGTCCACCATTGATTTCACACCCATTTCTGTCACTAACTGGAAGGAGGCTGAAAGCACATAAATAGTAAGAAATTGGGTATGTCCCAGTAAAATGCCAAAATTTTAGTTTTCTGATTCAAGTCTGCCTGTTCCTGAAAGCAGGGAAGATAGTGATTTTAGCACTGCAAACCCTTTGTGGATGCAATTTTCAGGAGGAAAAAAAACACAAGCTTTCTTCTGCAGCCCTTTTTTCCCTTTTATTTTTTTAAACAAAATTTTAGCTGTATTTTGGCTAATTTCTTGATCTTTTCCAGGGGAACCCACAAACTCTGGGTACCTCAAGAATCCTTAGAATGTTGGAAAAAAGGACGCAAATTTGGTGTGGATAGCTTATGTGGACAAAAAGTTATGAGAGCCTAAGTGCAAATTACCCTAAATAGCCAAAAAAAAGGCTTGACACAGGAGGGGAAAAGGCCTAGCAGCGAAGGGGTTAAGCTAGCAAGACTCCACCTATTATGTTTATAAAGGCATATTGTAACATGCAAATGCATCAGCAGAAGGCCTTAAGAGTCAAATGGACCCGACTAGAAGGTGACGCCCTGCTTTGTCCCAACTGTGGCTGTATTGATGATAAAATCTAGTTGAGTCTGCCAAAAGAACTGATATAGACCTAATGTGTTGGAAGACTTCTGAGCAATATGGGAATCAACTATGAAATGACCAAAGCATTCAGAATCCAGATAGCAACAGATTAATGACAGAAGTGAGGATTGTGCTATTTAGAAAAGCCTTCAACTAGGAAAGGTTATTGTGGACCACCTTTTTTATGTCCTTCAAGGACCAAACCAACCAAGTAAGCATAGAACAGACATAGCACAGACAAACATTTTTGTCTGAAGTTTGAAACATCAGGTCCTAGCACTGTATCACTACATGCCATCCGAAATAAGTGTAATTTAATAAAGTTAATGCCTTGTACTTTGAGCAGTCACCCAGTGCCTGGTCACGAACCACAGTAAATCTAAGAATAAGTGTAGGGGAGCAGGAGTGCATAAGTAAGTTCCCAACTTGTGCAAAGTTGATGTAGATTTCTGTGGATCTTTGAGAAGCCTCAAAATAATTAGCAAACTACCAAAAATGGAGTGACTGAGAAAGGTTGGCACTGAGAAAAAAGAACCCCAGTTTCAATACAAGGGCTGCAGTGGGGCCCTAAATAGGTCTTTATGTCGAATAGATGTGTTTGTTAAGGCCCTTTCTCAGGGAGGCCATCTTTGGGCTAGCTATCGTGGGATACTTTGAAACTAACAGTTTATGCTTTTGCAAGTAACATAACCTTGTGGTTATTGACTTTTTCAGTTTGTTGCACATGCACTGATCTGAAAGTTGTAGGAAGTTAAATTATGTAACATCATTGAGCTAGACTCGTAACTTCCGTATGTGTAGTTGTCCCACTATATAGGTAGATTGTTGCAGAGGGACTCGTAGCTTCCTGGAAACCCGGTATTCTTAGTTGACATCTGTACGGCTTGAGAATAACATGTTCATGTTTGTTGTGCCCAAGTACATTCTGTCCCAGTTATTATCATTGATTGATTGTGCAACTCCCTACTCACCTGGTTCATCACTTGCAATGGTGAGAAACTGTATGCAAACATATTGTCCTAGTTTATCAAATGCACATTCCCTCTCGAGTCGTAGATGCAAAATCTTGGTATTTCATGTTTTTGGTCATTGTAATAAAAAGATCCCTATTGCTGATCCCTAGTTGTAATTATTTCTTGTATTGTATGCTGTTGTAAGTCTCCCCCCCCTGGAAAACCTGTGCTTGTTAACTTAGTTTGTCTGTCACTTTGTTTTCCAGCATTGTCATTAGCATGATTACTTTAGCTCTGGCCAGATGCCACATGTTGGGCATTTTTGCACAATTACCCCTTTTCCCCCTTGTAGCATATATAAACGATTGTAGTTCTATAGTTCATTCGGTGTTTTTAGTGTTGTAAATGAATTCTGGGTTCCGAAACATGTATATGTAGTTGTCACTTTGCAGTTTTCCACTTGCCTTCTGCTATTAGCTCTCATTTTTGCACCCATCTTCTGGTCATGGATGAAGCAGTTGTGGTGTCACCTGGTGTTGGCCAGTCTGAAATTGCACTTTCCCTTTGATGTTCTTTTCAATTTCCAGTGGCGCAAGAACTTCACTAAACTTAATGGTGCAGTCATTAGCATTGTGACAATCATGCATTGAATCAATTATCCAGCGGTCATATGTGTAACCTTGCATTATGATGACAGATGTATGCATGGTGCCATAATTCCTTAAAATCCTTGTCAAGCATCATGATTTAAAAAAATTAAAACAAAGTCTAATCCCCCATTAAGCAAGCCAAATACGGATGTACCAAAGCTGTGTGTTCAGGCTGCTCCTTTTCGTCCCGAAAAGCGTGTCACAGGAATAAAGGGTTTGATAAAACAGGTTGCTAACCTAAATGAGAGTACCAATAAAATCCAAACAATAAACTAATCAGAATCTACCTAATTGAGGTCTGAAGCTGCCCATTCCGGCCCCTTCGTGATGGGTTCCCAACAGACAATTAAATTACGACTCAAGGAAGCAATGGAATAAAAAAAATATGCAGTACATTTTTTTCAATTCCATCTAATCCAGTAGGATTAATGCAGTACTTTAAAGAACTAATTTTTTAGCTGTCCCATCCTTTTTGAAAAAACAAATTGACCAGAAATTGACGAAATTGTATTGTAACTAATTTTTTGCCTTTCCATTAAAATTACATATTAACTTTAAATAAAGTGGGAGCCCAGATGACATCTTAAAAATGCGCTTAGTGGGTCATTACGAGTTTGGTGGTCTTAAATATCGTACTCTGTCACTTTGGAGATGTATATCCCATCCACCGAAATATAAATTCCATTATTTACTATGGGATTTAAATTTTGGTGGACGGCATATCTGTCATCGTTGTGACGTAGTAACCCGTCTGCTGAAATCAAAAGTCTAAATTTTTATTTAAAAAGCTGGTGTAAATATCTATAAATGTAGTAGAATCTTTAAGGAACCCAGATGGGTATCTACATGGAGTTCCAAAAATAGAAAAAAAAACAATAAAAATTGTATAAGTTACAAGGAACCATGGTAACTGGTCTACTTTATTTTACCTAATAATCTTTAATTAAATCCTTTATCGAATACTTTTGATACATAAACTATCAGTCCCAAAACGTCATAACTTCCTTCGCTGTTAGACTGTAACCGGGGTGTGTTTTTGGAAGTGATTTTGTTTTGAATCGGAATTAAGAAGTATTACTGTTGCCAACTTATTGGGACTTGTCTGAAGGTTTCTTTGGTTAGTTGTGTTGCTTGCAAATAGGTGAGTGGTGACACAGAGATTCAGTAATTGGCAATAGATGTTTAAAGTACCTGGTATCAAGTGTGTAATGAAAATAATGATGAATTAGAAAGTGCTGAATCAGTAAATTGTTAGCCAGTAAGATGGCGAAGTGTACTTGAATGGCAGATAAGCTCCTGGAGGTTAAGCAAATAAATACCATTGGGTGCGGCAATGCTCATTGTTACACTCTTGGATGTTAAGTTATTATTTTTACATACCTTTATATCTTTTAGGACCCCCACCAACGCTGCTTTATTTGGGAAAGAGTTGAAGATGCTCCTCTTTAAAGATGCTTTAACAGTCCACAAACCAGCTACCTCTCCTAACAATCGTTTACTTTATGCTTGTCTTTGACCCTAAGCAGTGCTGTACGGCCTTTTGGCCAGATTCACGCTCCAGAAACACCAAACACATACATATACCCAGTTATTACTAAGAAATAATTCAACAACCCATGTTTATAAAATGTGTTGTACCTGACAAAAGATGGTGATTAAAGACGACTCGATGGAAAGCAAGTGATTTGACACTTGATAATTGTAACAATTACTTCATTACTTCATACTGTAATCAGCAGGTACTCAAGTTCACAAAATACAGTTTGTAATTAAAAAAAAACTTGATTTTGACTTTGTCAAACCAATTTTGTTGCTTATTCTCAAACATTTGAGTGAAAAAATGAATTTCATAGTTAACTGTCATAACATGTATCTTAATGTGCGCAACTTCTAAAATATTAGGAATTATGTTTGTAAAATTATTGTATGAGTTATCTACGTTTGATGTAACATCAGTATATGTAATTGTAGTTTATTTTGTGAAAAAAGATCTTTAATTTCTTTATTGTATTGCCTTTAAAACTTTATGAAGTTCTTTACACGTGCTGTTTGTTTTCTCCTCTAGAGAACAGTGTTTCAAGGATTATCTCAGGAGGCCTTATCTGCCTGCATTCAGTCATTGCTGCTTGCTTCGGACTTAATCACCAAAAACAAGGTCTGCCTATATTTGTGTCTGTCATTTTCTTGTGTAATAGTGTGGAAGGGAATGCACTTACTCGGACAACTATCCCTAATAGATATTAATGAAAGAATGGTAAAGTGAATGATAAGGTCAACTCACAATAAACTGAAAACTGTATTTACTTGTATAATTAAGCATCACATTCTGAAATGCTACACTTGTGATAGCAGATTATATGATGCACATTTTAATATATGCAGACATGGAGTTGCACCGCATGTAGATTTGGTCCGTAAGTGTGATAGTGTGGTGTGGGACTGGGAGAGGGAAAGATGTAAATGATCAGGTGGATTAGAGAGGTTTTGTGAGAATGAGTAGATGAAGGGTTTGGTATCATAGAGTCAGTTGTGTAAGCTAGGTTGGGAAAGGACAGAAAGAGGGACCTTAGGCTTTTGATCAGTATGGAAATTGACGTTATTAATCTGTTCATGAATTAGTGATAGCCTGAGCGAGCCTGCTTTGTTTCCAAGACTTTGAATGGGTTGTGGTTAGTTAAATTCAGGACATGGTTGGGGTTAAACATAGAGGGTGGTAAAATATTCAAGTTTAGGTAGTAACAGACTGCATAGATGGGTTTTGAAGCTACCAGGATTGTAAGTCCAGGTTTGTGAATAGTTGGAAGCTGGTAAAAGACTTGGAGGGATAGCCGAGTTGATGAAGATGAAGAGTTTGGGTTCACGATTCATGAGAATACCCATGATGCGGATTTTCAGGGTAGGCAACATGTAGCATCAAGGGGAAATCGAGTGGCGTTCTTTGTGGGTTGCTGACAAGGAAAAGGACAAGCTGAAAGAAAATTTACAAGTGATTATATTCTGTTAGCAACTTTCCATCTTTGACTCTGATGTGCCTAAAAGAGGACATTCTAAGTAACATCTGCTTTTTAAGGTGCTCAGATTAAGGGCCATAAACAAGCACATTATTATTATTATCATCATCATGGATAAGGCTTAGGGAACTTATCAACTTTTATCAGTCTGCCGTTTATGTAGCTTTAAGCCTCTTAGAGACTGCAGTGATCTTTACCAGTGTTTAAAGTTACATGGGAGTGTACTTCCACTTCTCAGCTGAAATGTGATACTTTCAATTTGAGAGTACCAGAAATTCTCAGAAACAAGCAGGTACTCTGGTGTGGGGCACCTGCAGTTCATTTGTTCTATTTCAACCACTGGGGGCCATGGAAGGGCTAGGGCCTCCCCTTCACTAAAGGGGCCTTCGTTCCCCTCTTCTTTCAAAGTAGACGATTAATACCATTCTATTCAGCGTGCTGACGGTGAGCATTGTGGCCAAAAATCTGTTGGATTTCACGATGGGACAATAAATGAGCTTGTTAGTTAATCTGATTTTCATTGGACGACTGCCAAAGAAGGATCTTCTTTCCTGAGCGCTCAAACTAGTCAGCACTGCTTCGTGGCTACTGTTCCCATACGGGGTTCAGACATCTACACTGCTGTCCTGGTAACGTTTGAAAAAGATTTCCTAACTGTCCTTGGTAAACTATATACTTGGACAAAAAAGTGTTCCAAAAGTGCTCATTAGATACTTTTCGTCTGTCCTAATGAATGACACCCGTGTTCCGGGGCCCAAGGGTTTCTTCCATTTGTTCCTTAAAACCTCGTTGGTCATTTTAATACTTTTAGAAGTTAACTCCTGGTGCGTGGTGCAGTTTATCACAAGAGGACTTGCTGGCGTGTGTATATATTGATATGTAGATCTTTATGCAGGTGTATGTTTATTCGGAGCTGGCTCTAAGACTCGTCCTATCTGCGCCTGGTCACCATGTGTGCTCAGCGAAGCGCCGGATTTGTGGCTCTAAGGTCCAAAGGCCTCACTTAAAGGACTGGTAGTACATTTTTTGTCCCAGTATACAGCTATCAAGAATAGTGACGTTTTGCTTTAAATATCGGCAGAGTTAAACCAATGGTTTACTATCTCAGGTTCTATCTAATATACAGTGCTTTAAATTGTCCGGTACTGAGTGCCGGCACTTTTTTTATTTTGAGAGGAAGAGTACCTGCACTTCTCAAGAAAAACACAATACTTTTTATTGGCGAGTACCAGCACTTCTCAGAAACAAGCAGGTACTCAGGTACTCTGATACAGAGTACCTGCACTTCTATTTTTCCATTTCAACCACTGCTATTATAGAAATACAAATCTCTACATCAATAATCGCCATTTCGACATTACACAATATAAATTTTGTTAACGTGTTTATTACTAATATCTAACACAGTGGCACCCATTTAATTGAAGAATGAAATGATGCGTAAAAAGCATACAACGATTCAAATCTGTGCTTTGCGGGGAATACTAAATCCACGGATTTTTTTAAAATTATTATTTGTATAACCAAGATTGAAATTCGTTACTTTAGCTCTATGCGAGGATCTCCGCAACGAGTGTTTTAACCCACCGAGCTATCTTGCACACAGAATTAGCCGGTCGCATACTCTTTACATACAGGAGTACCGTGCAGCAGACACATTGATCCTTCAGTTTATTTTGCGTTAATTCAGACCTCTTAAAAGAGATTAGGCATTAGCCTCCATAGCAAGTGCTCAACCACTTGAGATAGCTATTTTACAGTATTGTACTCTGAGATCTGCTGGATACACATTGACATCTGCAGGAGGTATCCTAAAGAATGTCCGATTGGAGGCTGAATTGTGACCAGCAAAGCAAGCTAAAATAGCTTTAAAACGACATTTTTAGTCCTCAGTTTCCTTGGGGGGTATGGGGCTTCTAAATAAATCCATGCATATGGACTGGCGCTAGTAGGTAGGAATACTCCCACGACTCCTGACTTTTGCACCCCAGCCAAATGCTAAATATTTTCTTTTTCAGCACTGGTTATCACTGGAGTCCCTGGGGTCGATGATGTCGAGGGAGGAAAGGTACAACAGAGTTTCGAGGTTGCATGCAGAACAAAATAGTGGCAGGCAGTGGCCAGATTGCTGCAGATAAACTCACATTTTGAAACCACTCTTTACCCTCGTCGTTTTTATCAAGTCACTCTTTCCTGCAGGTTCGAGCTGAAACATACCCCATTTTAATGTAAGTGATGTCTGAAGATGCAATTTGTGCTGTCTTTGCTGTTTTCTTCTCCAAAGACTGCGGCTGCAGAACCATGCCTGATTATTTTAGGCACCATAATAACTACTCCATCGTTCGTCATTTTTTAACGCTCTATACTTTTGAGTACTCTGTCAGCAGACAGCTATTTGAGATAAAAGCACACATCTTGCAGTACAATTACTTTGTCATTTCCAACCTAATTATTCATGTACTATATACTTTTGAAAGTTTATGTCGTGAATGTTATCAAAGAGTTGTCAAAGATTGAATTTCATATGCTAATAGCAATTGGTTATCCGTGAATAAGACATTCACGCTCACACCCTGTCCTTATGTTCGACAACCAATGCTTCTCCGGTCCCGAAGGTGCAAAGCGGCCATGAAAATGAAGTTTAGTCTGAAGCTGTGTAGCAGGCCCTGCAGTCTCATTAGCTGACAATGTTCAATGTATTTATGTCCTTGAAAAGACTTGCCAGAAGCCAAATACTAAATTCTTTTTTTAATGAATACATTTCTGAAAATGATGAACTGCCATTCTGGATTTCTCTACAACATCTTTATTCTGGCAAATAGTCACCAAAGGTGAGCAGGGGTAACTTTTGGGTTTCTTTTGTTTTTCACTTATTTTGGAAGAGTTTTTTGGTTCCAAGGATCACTTGATAGTACAGATCTATAAATGTCAAGCTTTAAGAGACCGTCTTCTTTCAATTTTGTATCTTTGTTTAAATAATGTAGTAGTGTTAGCACCCATTTCCTTTCCTTATGGGTGATAATGGCTTCAATAGTAAGAAAGGTAGATAGAATTATAGGTCTGTATATTTTGCACCATAAGTTTGGTATTAACTTCTTCACTGCTAAGCATTCTGCCCCCTCTCGCCCCCCTCCCAGACCATCCCCTGTCCCCCCTCCATGCTAAGCCTTTTTTGGACTATCTAGGGTCGTTCACACTTTAGCCTCCATAAGGTATCCACACCAAAAATGCGTCCTGTTTTTTCAACATCCTGGGGATTCGAAGGGTACTTTGTGGATTCCCATGTTGGGGACCGATAAATTAACCAAAATACAGCTAAATTTTGTTTTTTGGGAGGGAAAAACTGGAAACACGTGCTGAAGAAGAAAGCGTCTGTTTTTTCCCTGCAAATGGCATCAGCGAATGGTTTGTAGTGCTAAAATCACCATATTCCCAGCTTTCAGGAACAGGCATACTTGAGTTAAAAAAGCAAATTTTTCAACACAGTTTTGGCATTTTACTAGGACATAGCCCATTTTTCCTATAGTTGTGCTATCAATCTCCTTCAAGTTAGAGTTATAAATGGGTGTAATCCTGGAAAGCTATACATTTCTGAAAAACTACACAGAATTCTGAATTCCGCAAGGAATCCTTTTTGTAGATTTTTCAAGGTTTTCCTATAGAAAGTAACAGTTGAAATGAATAAATATTGACATTGAGTTGGAAAAAGAGCCTTTTCATCTGTAACTTCTAACTATGGCAGATTTTCTAAAGCAATATACTGTTAAGTCCGCTGTACCCTTCTGGTTGCGGGGATATATGGGGCTTGTAGGTTTTCAAAGAGCCCGAGGTACCCAGAGCCAGTAACATAGCTGCACTTTGCAATGTTTTTTCATTGTGTACCCGGTATACTGCAGTTCATTTGGTAAAATAAAAAGGGTGAAAAATGGGTATCAATATGTGTTTCCAAAATGGGCACAAGATATGGAGTTTAGAAGCAGTGGTTATTTGCACACCTCTGAATTTGTGGTTACCCATAGTAGTATGTGAATTAGAGGGCATTTCTCAAAATGACTTTTTTTTTTTTTTTTTTACACAGTCTTACATTTGGAAAGTGCAAATGCAGAGAATGACAGTTGGCAATAACACTTGTTCTCCTATTCCGTGTTCCTGTAAGTTTCCTGATAAAAATGGTACCTCACTTGTGTGGGTAGGCTTAGTGCCTGCTACAGGAAACAACCCAAAGCACAATGTGGGCACAGCACAGTTTTCCTCTGAAAACTGACCCTTTTTTTGCAACGTGCCTAGCTGTGGATTTTAGGCCCTAGCTTGACAGGCAGCTAGGGAAACTTAGTAAACATGTAAATTTTTGCAAACTAGACACCCAAGGAATCCAGAATGGGAATATTTGTGTGGCTCTCACTAGGATCTGTTACCCAGAAGCCATTGCAAACCTCAACATTTGTCTAATAAAAACACATCCTCACATTTCTGTGATGGAAAGTTCTAAAATCTGAGGGGAGCCACAAACTTCCTTCGACCCAGCATACCCCTAAGTCTCCCGATAAAAATGGTACCTGACTTGAGTGAGTAGGCCTTGTGCTCGCGATAGAAAACGGCCCAAAACACAATGGGGCCACATCACATTTTTCCACTGAAAACTGACCTTTTTGTTGTTTTTTTTTTTTTTTTTTTTAAGTGTGCCTAGCTTTGGATTTTGGGACCCAGCTCAGCTGGTACCTAGGGAAGCTTAGCAAACCTGTAGCTTTTTGAAAACTAGACTTCCAGGGGAATTCAGGATGGGGTGACTTGTGTGGCTCTCACCAGCTTCTGTTAACTAGAATCCAATGCAAACTTCAAAATGTGTCTAAAAACACATTTTCCTCACATTTTTGTGATGAAAAGTTCTGGCCACTGAGGAGAGCCACAAACTTCCTTCCACCCATCATTCCCCCAAGTCTATGGATAAAAAATGGCACTGCACTTGTGTGGGTAGGCCTAGTGCCTGTGACCGGTGGAGGCCCAAAACATATTGTAGAGACAACAAAATTATCTATCGCAAAACAACCTTGTTTTGCAAGGGGGTAACCTGCAGTTTTGGTTCCGGGCTTGGCGGCCATCTAGGGAAACCTACCAAACGCAGACATTTCTGAAAAATTAGGCACCCGGGGAGTCGAGGGAGCTGTGGCTTGCGTAGATCCTTCAACATTTTCTTACCTGGAATCCCATGCAACCTCAAATTTAGCTAAAAAAATCACATTTTCCTCACATTTCTACGTGGTATCACTGTGCTAGCAAAAATGTCCCACCACTCAGTGTTACCTACGGTCTCCCGTTAAAAGTGATACCACACTTGAGTGGACCAAGAGCCTGCGACAGGGAAGGGCCAAAAACATGTTGAGATTGAGGGGATGCCAAAGCATATTCATAAGCGCAGTTTTTTAAAGATATGTTTTTAGTCTGACTCTGCTTTGGGCACCCACAGAAGTGAGGTATCATTTTTATCGGTAGACTGAGGGGAACGCTGATTGGTAGGAAATTTGCGATGGCACAGTGACTCCACACAGAAAAGTGAGGAAAAAGTGATTTGTTCTTTTAGGTAAATTTGAGGTTAGCAGGGGATTCTGGGTAAAAAAACGTTGGGGGATTCACGCAAGCCCCCCTCCCTGGATTCCCCTAGATCGGGTGTAATAATCACCATCTGCCCTGAGTGGGGGGCAGAAAGACTGTGCTCATTTTTGGGGAGAGGTGGGGGCATTGACAAACCCATTCTGGGCAACCCTCACCCCTACTCTGGCTAAAAAACAATCTCCCTAGGGCCTAGTGGGCTTTCTGTCACCCCCCCCCCCCCCGGGGTGCAGATCAAGGGTTATTGCCCTCCTCTGCCCCCCAGGAGTGGGTGAAAGACTTTAGCTCAATCTGTTTTGGGTGGGGGCATGGCCATGCCCATTGTGGGCAGCCCCCACCCCTCTTTTATCTAAAAAAAAATAACAATCCCAGGTTTCTAGGGGGCTTTCTGCCCCCAACCTCCACCCCCTCCCCAGGGGCTGATTGGGGGTAATAATACCCATCTGCCCCCAGGAGGGGTGGGGGGGGCAGAAAGACTATGCACATTGAATAAAATGGGGTGGGGGCATTGGCATACCCATCATGGGCAGCCCCCACCCCTACACTATTTACATAAAGTAATCCCTGGTACATAGTGCTCTTTCTGCCTCTCAGGGGGGTTGAGGGAGGAGGCGATCAGGGGCTTTGCCAAAAAATGTATGGGGGAGCAAAAGCCCTTGTCCAAGGGGCCTCCCCCCACCTCCCTGGTGTCTAGTGCTGGATTCCTGCTTGGGGGTCTCCCTCCTACGGCGATCCCCAATCAGGAATCCACTAGAGAGGTGTACCAATGTAAAGGGGAGGTTCTACCCTCTGCCTCAGTGATAAGATAGCCCTACAAGCACCAAGGCAGAGAAAGTGAAATAAGCCGATCAGCTCATATCACTTTTGTTTTCAGTGAAATAACAGCAGCACGCCATGCATGCTTCTTGTCCTTTCACTGAAAACTAAAAACAGCCTTGGGAGCTGGGAAAGCTCTTCCACAGCTCTCAAGACTGTTTTTTACAAAACAGCAGAGGGATTTGAGGCTAGTGATGAGAACGGATTGTTCCGTCCTCAGCACACGAGAGCCGGTGCGCATAACAGAACCATTCTGTCATGCGCACCGAAGGGGTTAATAATAACTTTTATTTATAGTGGGAGGGAAACAGGAAAATTGGGGTACACAGTGCTAAGTAAGTGTATTATTATTGGTATTTAGGGAAACTGTTTGAAACCATTGTTTTCTTCTGAGAAGTTGTAAATGACATCAGATATACAGAGCAAAGCTCAAGTTTTCTATGCTACTATCTTGGAAGTTCAAGGTGGAGAACATCCAGTTATCAACGGTTACCTATCTACAAATTAATATTTTTATGGCCTCCCCAACCCACGAGTATCCCATCACTAAATGATGACTTGGAGAATCAGGGCAGCAGGAGAAACCTCATTCAAGCACTTTTCCCATTAGCATAGTTATCATTAGTGCATCCATTGCTGTGGCATCAGGGAAAGGGTGTGCAGGAAAGTGCCACTGTTGGTTACCCCCCTCACTTTTTGCCTGATATTGATTTCAATTTTGATTGAAAGTGTGCTGGGATCCTGCTAACCAGGCCCCAGCACCAGTGTTCTTTCCCAAAATCTGTACCTTTGTTTTCACAATTGGCACACCCATGGCACACAGTTAAGTCCCTTGTACAAGGGCCCTGTGGCCACAGCAGGTTCCTCAGGGCTACAGCATGTATTATGCCACCCTGGGGGACCCCTCACATAACACATGCACACTGCTTTTTCAGCTTGTGTGTGCTGGTGGGGAGAAAAGGCAAAGACGACATGTGCCATGCCCACAAACCACTGCCTGTGGCGTGGGTAAGTCAACCCTCTACAGGCCTTACAGCCCTAAGGCAGGGTGCTATTTCCCACAGGTGAGGGCATAGCTGCATGAGCATTATACCCCTATAGTGTCTATGTCCATTCTTAGACATTGTAAGTACAGTAAAGCCATATTAAGTATGTGGTATGGGAGTTTGTCATTACAAACTCTACAGCTCCATAATGTCTTCACTGAATACTGGGAAGTTTTGTCTCAAACGTCTCAGCACAATAAACTCACACTGATGCCAGTGTGGGATTTATTGAAAAATGTACCCAAAGGGCATCTTAGAGATGCCCCCTGTACGTTAGCCAAACTGCTAGTGAGGACTGACCAGTCTGTGCCAGCCTGCCACTTTCAGACACGTTTCTGACCACATGGGGTGAGAGCCTTTGTGCTGTCTGTGGCCAGAAACAAAGCCTGTTCTGTGTGGAGGTGCTTCACAGCTCTCCACTGCAGGAACTGTAACACCCGGCGGTGAGCCTCAAAGGCTCAACCCTCTGGTTACAGGGCACCCGAGCCAGTGGAATTGCTAGGGAAAACAGGAAGAAGCAACCACCCCAGCTAGGACCACAATTAAGGTGTCCAGAGCTGAAGTGACCCCCTCCCTGCAGAATCCTCCATCTTGGTTTGGAGGACAGGGACCAATAGGGTTAGGTTTGTATCCCTCCTCCCCTAAGGGAGTGGACACAAGAAGGGTTTAGCCACCCTCAGGGACAGTAGCCATTGGCTACTGCTCTCTGACCCCTGTAATGCCCCCTGAACCCAGCTCACCAGATTCCTGGTGACCTGACAAGAAAGAAGAAGGACTGCTAAGCTGAACCCCCAGCAGAGAGGAAGGAAGACACAAACTGACTCGGCCCCAGCCCTACCGTCCTGTCTCCTGCTCCAAAGAACCTGCAACAAGAAAATAACACATCCAGCAGGACCACCGACCTCCGCCAGGCTCCAGAGGACTACCCTGCACACCAAAGGATCAAGCACTCCAGAGGACAGTGGCCCTGTCCAAAAAGAAACTACACCAAGGAACTCCCGTGCCTCCCTGGATCCGTGAGTCCTGACCACTCTGCACCCGAGGCCTGTAGCTGGTGACCAGGCGGCCCAACCAGGTAGAGAGAGTACTATTGTGAGCAAGTGCCCACCTTGGGTTGACCTCCCCACCCCTCCACAACGACGCCGGCAGAGGGAATCCTGAGGACCCCCTCAGCCGCGAAAGCTCCGGACAAAGATATCCGATGCCTAAAAGACCACTGCACCCGCAGCCCCCAGCCCTTGGAGAACCTGACCTCTAGTGCGGCCACATTCAGCAGGCGGCCCTCCTCCCTGTCCAGCCTGTGGTTTGCCACAGTCGACCCCCTGGACCTCGCCTGCAGCATCTGAGTGACTCCCGGGGTCCCCTTTATAGGGAAGCATTGGAAACCCGATACCTTGTTTGCAACCTGCACCCGGCCGCCCCAGTGCCACTGAGGTTGTATGTTTGGTGCCTCCCCCAACAGTGCTCTGCTAAACCCCATGGGTCTGCCCTCCGAAGTCGTGGGTACTTACCTGCAGGTAGGCCTGATTCAGAGTGTCCCCCCCCCCCCCCCCCATAGGAGCCCATGTTTAATTTTCCTCAACTTTGACCTCTGCACCGGGTTAACTTGAACCCCAACCTGTAGACTTCCTAACCCCTGGAGACTGGAACTGTAAGTCAAGTACTTACCTGTAAATCATACTAACTTTTCTACCCCCCCAGGAACTGTTTCTGAAAATTGCACTGTCAACTTTTAGAACAGATACTTGCCAATATTTCAAAAACTGTATAACTGATTGATTTCAAACAAAGTACTATTGATGTATGTGTGAAGTACAAATCTATTAAAGTACTTACCTGCAACTTGAATCTTGTGGTTCTAGAAATAAATTAAGAAAATATAATTTTTGCTATATAAAAGCCATTGGTCTGGAGTTGAGACATTGAGTGTGTGTTTCTTCTATTGTCTGTCTGTCTGTCTGTGTGTGTGTGTGTGTGTGTGTGTGTACACAACAAATGCTTTGCACTACGCTCTGATAAGCCTAACTGCTCGACCACACTACCACAAAAGAGAGCATTAGTATTATCTACTTTAGCCTCTGGGAAACCCCTGGACTCTGTGCACTCTCATTTTGATATAGGATATACAAAGTCAGCATCCTACAGGTTGTTAGGGGTCACATCACCCCAAGTTATAGTTATTTTTAAGGGGCCCATATCCTTGAGTCCCTTAGGGTACAACTGGCCTCCTTCCTAGCACCCTCTGCTGTGACGTTCCCTGTGAACTAAATGAATAAATAAAATGCTTACACTTCCATAAAATGTATTATGTGCATTAGAAATAATCCTTCTTCAAGACCTGCCTCACTGTGTGTGCTTTAATTCATGACTTAAAACATTTCTTTCTTTCTGTTACAGGCCCAGATTGATGGACAGCTTTTTTTAATCAAGCATCTTTTGATTCTTCGTGAACAAATTGCTCCATTTCACACTGAATTCACCATTAAGGAAATTTCCCTGGACCTTAAGAAAACAAAAGGTACTGCAAAGTGCTGTTCGTTAGAACTGAGTAGCTGAGGCCTACACAGCCCCTGACGTGCACTGCACAGTTTGTGGAATTATTTTATGTTCACCTGCAATGATCTGCATGTTAAGTAAAAATAGAAATGCTAATTGAGTAACGAATCTTAATCCTTTTGCATGCTGCAAAAAGACATGACTCTATACTTGCTAACTATAGAGCAGTAGTTGTATTTTTGGTAGCTTCTTTTTCTCTCTGCTGTTGGCACCATTTCACCAGTCGTGGACTGTCCAACTAATACTCACCTGTTGACCTTCCCTGTTGATGCTCAAAGCTAAGGCTTTTCTGTTCAATTTATAAATGCTTTCTCATGCAGACAGACGCAGAAGGAACATTCTGTGCCATATCCTGTCATGGCAAGTGCTATCTTTTTTAATTTCTGGAGACCCTGGTTTGTCTCATGCTTTATGCCTCATGCCTTCTTTGTGTCCCAGGTTCTTATGGCCCAGTTACTCTGTTGCCAGCACCCATAAAAAAAAAAACACACACACACACAATCTCTCTTTCTCTCTCTCTCGTACAGCATTCAGCAAGGGGGCTTTTAGATGTCTCCTATTCCTTTCCACACTTAGCATCTGTTTTTTCCCCACACCACGACCATAAACCTGATTGAGGGTTTGTTTGATTTGCTTACTTAGACCAACTTAAATTGGACTCACTCATGCTCATTTTAGTATGCGCTCCCATCGGATTCCAGATCCTCTCACAGCTGCTGGTGCAGCCCCCATTTCAGATTTAAGTAGAAACTAAAGCCAAGTAGCAGGCAACCAGCCCAAGGAACTCTGGTAACCAGGGCTAGACCTTTAGCACTCTGTGCTGCCAGTGTCTAGACAAACCTCTTTTGATCACACAAACCTAATTATTGATTTGATCTGTAACATTGAAGTGTTGTGCAGAATTTACAGTTTTTTTAAATCTCTGTGGAGTGATTGAATTATTTTAACTCAAGAACAAGAACTGCTTTAAGGTGCTTGTCAGGGACTATTGCATCCTAATGAAGTATCCTTTGTGAATTGCCCAAAATATTGACAAGAGGGTTGTCTTTCAGTAGAGCGAACTTGAAAATGTTGTATTAGTCTCTTCACTTTCTTTCTATTTCTACATATTTATTCAATGCCAAAGTTGAAATTAAACGCAACTACAATTGCCATTACGAACTACCTTTGGCCGACCCTACGTTCACAAAAGCTATAAATATGTTTGTCACAGCCTTCACTTTTCCCTGCATTTACAATAAGTCCACCCTTGGCTTTCTGCCTTTCATTCATTTGAAGGATGAATTTGATGGGTCAGTGATGGTCTTTTTTGGCATGTGTGGTAGTTTGGCATTGCAAATTGCCTGTGTGTGTAATTGTGGATAACAACTGTCCCCGCCAGCTGAACTCCACTGGAAGGCATTCAAGGGGAGAAGGGTTAGGGCATGAACCACATACAAAGAAAAAAGGCTGACTTAAAAAATAGTTGCTTCTTTTTAAGATAAGCAGAGCTTTCAAGTCAGCGAGGGGCCTTTTCACTCAAGTAGTTATCAGTTGAAATGCAGGGTTCCACTTCACACTTTTCAACATGTACGTTCCTCCATTATCTGATGATATCTGTTCTTTCAGCTTTTCGATGGTATCCTATGCAGACAATATACAACTGATTGTCTCACTATCTCCTGATAGAGGCTCCATCTCTATGAAGCTCAGTAGCTGCTTAGTGAAGGTGTCTAAATGGATGGCAGAGAGCTGCCTAAAGTTGAGTAGAGAGAAAGCTGAGGTGTTAGTGGGCAATAACCCAACCCTCTGGGAGCAGATTAGTTGGCCTCTCTCCCTTGAGGAACACCCAATTTCCAAGATGGATGTTAAGAACCTAGGGCTCAGGTCCAACAACCTTGATCTTCTTGTTGTTTACAGAGTCAAGAGAGCTGGAAGTAGAGGTCGGTCCTTCACATAGCTTTCACCCAAACTCTGGAGCTTCTTGCCCATCAGCCTGAGAATTGACAGTAACTTCATGAGTCAGAAATCAGTTGAAAACCCACCTCTTTCCCTAATTAGTTTATCGATTCTCACTCTAAAGCCTCTAGCACTTAGAAGCCTGGTGTCGGGTAGCCAAGCGCTTAGCAAAACTTGTGAATAGAACAGAATATATTTCAGACTGCATGTTGCTTGCTGTTAAAGAAACAACCTAAATCTGTCTTCTAATTCGGTTTTGTTGCATTAACTTTAACACTTTCCTTTACTGTCTATCCTATTCTCTTTTTTTAATTTCTGCATGTGGTTTTACCACTGGCATCCGATACATATCAGATTAAATTGCATTTGAACATTGATAATACCTTTTTGTTTGCATAACGGCTGCAGAGGCCTTAAGGTACTGGGTAAATACGTCCTTATGGTGTGGTATCTCTGGCTGACAAACAACTTTGTTCTGCTGCCTTTTTTAATTGAACAAATGTGTCTTGACAGCCAGACAAGTGTACTTGCTGGTAAGTATTGCACCATCGCTGAAAATGAAGCTGGTATAATATAAAGATGCTCCTCGATGGAGTACAGATAAAAAGTTAGCTTTATTCACTGAAAATAAGATGCATAGCTGGAGGCAAGCAACCACAACAGGAAACTGGGAGCAGCTAAAGAGTAGAATCGTTACATCAATGTCTTCTACTGCTAGAGTAGTGACATGAAATGAATATCTGTTAGCAAACAGCCCATACCACAGACCTAACGAACCTCACCCCTCCACCCTAAATACTCCAGCTATATCCATACCATACTTATTTCAACAGTCAGCACATCTATACGCGAATTGTCAGAAACATAAACTGAGTCTTGAGTTGATGGCAGGTTTGGGGCAATGGAAGAAAGCTTTTTTGTTTTTATGAATATTTCTAAATCAAATGCTTAGATGTAAATATACATGGTGATGACCTATTGGTCACATAATTGGACATTGTCATTAAATTAAGTGTGTTTCACTTGAGCACTAAGGAGTTACAATTATTACCCTAGGATAGTAAATCTATTTGTCATATAAAGAGAGAATATTACTATTACCTGACAATGTCTGTAGAGTATGCTACAATCAAGGGTTAGAGTCGTGCATAACAAACTGTGGTTAATAGTGATTGCTTGTTAAACTTGACAGATGTTCTTTAATATAAAACATCAACATACTCAGAGGTTATTGTTCCAAGCCTACCAGAGCTCAGATTTGAACAGCATTTTCTGCCTGTTATTTCTTAAGGCTGGTCACATTGAAGGCATTTCATTAGTCATTAGATTTTTGTCTTTCATGAGCACATTGTGTTGAGGCTGAAGTCATGTTGTTGAGTGTATATTGATGTGATGTGTTGAGAGACCTTTGGGCCACATTATGGTCCTAAGACCGCTCTCCTGAGCATCTTACCATGTTCCTGCCAGGCTGACTGGTGGCAATAGTGTTAGGATATTGGCCTCTGCTCCTTTAAGGTAGCTGGGGCCAATATCCTAACACTCCAGCTCTCTCGGAGTGTGCACTGTCTGCAAAGCAGACAGTCAGCATTCCGAGGGAGCTGGGCAGGGGTTCCCCTGCACGGCGCATGCCATGCCACAGGCTCCCTGCCATGAAAAGGCTAGCAGAAAGAGGGGTTGTAATCAGCCAGGTGGCGCTGTGTTCAAGGTTGGTTGCAAGCCCGACGGCCATCATGTTGTCGGGAACCATGCTCTCGGCAGGGACGGCGGTCCTTTGGCAGTCCGACTGCTGGTGTGGCAGTCTCATGAGTGCCAAACTTGTAATAATGCCATCTGTCTTTGTGGTGGGTAAATCATAGATGTATTACCCTTATCAAATATCTTTAAGAGATGACTGCCTTGAGTCAAGGAAAAGAGGGGTAATGCAGGGAAGATGAACCTCAGAACATTTGTGGTTTCTTTTGCGAAGGTCATTAATCTGTAATTATTCGTCATTGCAAGCGGGTTGTTAGTGACACATATTATCAAAGTTTCTAACTATGCTGCGTGATAGCAGCATATTTAGCTGCAATTCTAACAAAAAGACTATTCACTTTTTAATTTACAGGACACTGTAATCAACACAACTTCACTATAAGCCACGGCCTAACCTGTGTTTACTGTATAAATACAACATTTTGTTTTGTTGCTTGATGGTAGTAATGTGTGCCATTGCCAAAATCTGTCCCATTTGCATTGACACCCAGACATTTTTTTTATCCTTTTCTACTTAGATTTTTAAAAGATTAGAACAAAATATAAAATCTACAAAGTGGACAAATCCTGGCAGCCAGAGATTGATCAGTCAAAATGAAATACTGAAAATAATAAAGACTCCAACAGTCAACCAATTTCTTCCCTCTCTTTTTGTAGCCCCATTTGAAATGTCTTGGCTGCATTTCATTTCTCAGCTGAGATTTCAGTGGAATTGGTAGCCTTGGTGCCCGGGTTCTAGATATGTTTAACTACACATGGACTGTAGCTTGGCATCTTATACCTTTGATCAAGAAATGCAGTGTGTGAAGTACTTAGCATTTCTGTAAACTGGAAACGTTCAGGGTGCTGTTTCCTCAATGACAGTTGGATAGTTTTTTGTCCCATTGTTTATGCGTTCGCAATTGACATTCAGTGGATAGGTTTTGGAAACACATTTCCACAATTTGGTCTATACACCTGTGGATCTAAGTATTTCTGTTAAATGTGTGGGTTCATGCTTGATAAATGTTATTGAAACACCAATGCCTTTCCATAATTGTGCATGGAAACAAAACGGAAGGGCAAGTACTCGTTAGATGTTTTCCGTTTCATGGGTGGAATGCAGTCCACAGAGCATGGAATTCTAGTAGTTCAATCAAGGGCACATTTTGCTGAAAGTTTTCAAATATATATGTAATAGACACAAATTCTTGGTACCACAAGAGAATAAGCTCTCAGCATTATTGTTTGCATTACAGTTGAAAATAATTTCTTGTTCATATTCTCATTGTTGAAATCCAAGACTACCTAGTTGAGACATAAGAATCGGACGATGTCGGTGATGGATCCTCATCAGATTTGTCTGTGGTGTCTTGAGCGCGACCATGTCGTGCTTCGAGTGCGGGCCTTGCACCCGAAGGCTTTGAGAGAGCGGTCCAGTCCCTAAAGCTAATGGCGACCCGTTACTCAACTCTGCGTAGGTCCCGGTCCAGGTCTCGTTTGAGAGGAAGGTCTCTAGATCGGTCACGGAGTCGTCATCACTCCTCGTCTTCTAAATCCTCGGGTCAAGGTAAGAAGAAGAAGAAGTCAAAGAAGTCCCATCGCTCTCTGACTTCGCTCGGCCGACGCAATGCGGGAAGAGCGTCCACGCACTAGGACTCCATCCTCGGAGCCTGCGCTGGGTTGGCTCTGCATTTCCCTGAGTTTCCCAGATACAGATCGACCCCCGCCCAGCTTAAAGAGTTTTATGAGGTCCTGCGCCTCATATTTGGGCGGTCCAACCCCGATACGGCGCCTGCGGGCACAAGGGGTTTGGCTGAGGGGTCTTCAGGTTCTGCGCCGGCGGCTTCGGCTCCGCCCACCGAGGTCACCTCCGGATCCGTGCGCGGATCCGCACCGGTGCCAGTCGCACCCTTGAGACCTTCCCTGGCGCCGGGTCGAATATCGACGCTCCCAACGTCGGTGGTGCCCACTATCAACCTTGACCCGATTCTTATCCATGACGACTCCGAGTCAGAGCGGCATCGGCCGCCGCCGCCTTCGGCTACAATGGGGCTTATTCACCCCAGGTCGGATTTGGACCCTTTTTCTTATGGGTACGAATACGGGGAGGAATTAGAGGGGGTCCCTTGACCCTTATGAATACCAGGATGACCCTGCTATGGACTGGGCCCAGGAATTGGCCGAAGCCAGTGGTCTGGATACTTCTGATGCTGGCATGCTGTCTCCTCCTACTGTGGCTGCGCCGGAGGGAGCAACTTATGGTATGGTGGTCAGTAGGGCAGCTGAAGTCTTTGGTCTCGAGCTTCCCACTGTTGAGGTCAGGTCTAATCTCCTGACTGAGGTGCTTCAACCTGGGGCTTCTACTTCAGAACCCCTTTTGCCTTTTAATGAAGCCCTCACCGATGTCCTTTTGGGTACATGGTCCAAACCCAACACAAGGGGTCCTGTGAATAGGACTATCGCACGCCTGAGAGTCTTGTTATACAGGTTTCCTCTTCAGGCGCATTCCCATCCGCACCCCCGGATAAGGAATCCAAAAGGCTGGAACAGTTTGGCAAGAAGTTGTTTTCTTCCTCCAGTCTCGCGCTGCGATCTGTGAACACCGCATGCCTTTTGGGCTGCTATACCCACTCTCTGTGGGATACGGTTGCTCAAGTCCTGCCGCAGATACCGGAGGAGGCCCGTGCTATTGTCTCCCAAGCTGTGAACGATGGGAGAGATGCGGAAAAGTTCACAATCCGTTGTGGGTTGGACACAATCGATTCTCTGGGCAGATCAGTTGCTACGACGGTGGCCTTACGACGCCACGCCTGGTTACATACTTCTGGGTTTTCGGGGGATGTCCAACAGTCACTCATGGACATGCCCTTTGATGGCTCCCGTCTCTTCGGAGACAAAGCGGACTCGGCCTTGGAGACATTAAAGTATTCCTGGGGTACGGCTCGGTCCTCGGTCTTTCCTCAGCCCCTCACCCACCACAGTCTGCTTTTCGCCCCTTTCGTGGCCACGGAAGGGGCTCCCTCTCGCATCCTCCACACAGCCACTGTGCCTCTCACGCTGTTCAGCCTATGCGTGGCCGAGGACTCTGAATCCCACATGGCTGTGGGACAGGGACCCAGAGGTCTGTCCAGTCCACCTCTGCCCCCGCTACAGCCTCCAAACCCTCCTAGTCTGTCCCCTCACTCCCGTCCAGTTGGTGGCAGGTTTCGCCATCACCTGCCCCACTGGGAACATATCACCACGGAAAGGTGGGTTTTGCAGATTGTTCGAAAGGGCTACTCCCTCCCTTTCGAATCTGCTCCACCACCCATGCCACCATCCTTCAGTCACCTTCCAGAGCATCATTTGGCGCTTCTCCACCAGTAAGTCGCAGCTTTCTTGGCCAAGGGAGCTATAGGAAAGGTCCCTGTGCCAGAAGTAGGTTGTGGTTGTTATTCCCGCTACTTTCTGATACCAAAGAAGGACAAGGGCTTATGTCCTATCCAAGACCTTCGGGACCTAAACTACTTCCTCAAGAAGGAGAAATTCTAAATGCTTACCCTGCCTCAAGTTCTGTCTGTCTTAGACCCAGGAGACTGGATGGTAGCGGTGGACTTGCAGGATGCTTATTTCCACATCCCCATCCTGCCTGCCCACAGACATTACCTATGACTCATAGTAGGTCACGAGAACTTTGTTTACCATGCTCCCCTTCAGCGGTTCTGGACACAGTGCAGTTTCAGCATTATACTCCCAAAAAACGAGTCCAAGACATTCAGGCTATGATTCCAATCTTTCGGCCTCGGTCTTGGGTTTCGTTGAGATGGATTTTGAGACTGCTGGGCCTCATGGCCTCCTGCATCCTGCTAGTAACACATGCCAGATGGCATATGCAGGCTCTGCAGTGGGACCTGAAGTTCCAGTGGGTGCAGTATCAGGGGAATCTCTCTGACCTGGCCCAGATCTCAGGGGGGACTGCGAAAGACCTTCCATGGTGGCTTTTGAATCCACATTGGGTCCACGTCAGATCCCTCTCCCTTCCCCGACCAGATCTCTATATAGTGACAGATGCGTCACTTCTGGGTTGGGGTGGCCACATGGGCGAGGCGGAGATCAGAGGACTCTGGTCTCCAGCGGAGTCGGGGCTCCATATCAATCTGCTGGAGCTCCGGGCAATCAGGCTTGTGTTGAAAGCATTCCTTCCCTCTCTCAAAGGGAAAGTGGTGCAGGTGTTCACGGACAATAGTAC
The DNA here is from genome assembly GCF_031143425.1 of Pleurodeles waltl. Lineage (NCBI taxonomy): Eukaryota > Metazoa > Chordata > Amphibia > Caudata > Salamandridae > Pleurodeles > Pleurodeles waltl. Next base: position 1,169,469,920 of record NC_090447.1, on the reverse strand, counting down.
CGCCATGTGGTATTGCAACCAACAGGCGGAGTAGGGTCCTGGACCCTTTGTCTGGAGGCACTAAGCCTCTGGACATGGCTGAAACATCAGGGCATTACCCTGATGGTTCAACATCTGGTGGGTTCCCTCAAAGCCTGAGCGGACGAACTCAGCTGTCGATGCACAGCCGATCATGAATGGTGTCTCCATCCAGAGGTGACGCAAAGTCTCTTTCAGCAGTGGGGAGAGCCTTGGTTAGATCTGTTCGCCTCCGCAGAGAATGTGCAATGTCAGCTGTTTTTGCGAGTTGGAGTTTCCAAGGCGGCACTCGCTCGGAGACGCTTTTCGTCTCGAGTGGGACTCCGGCCTCCTTTCCGCCTATACCTCTTCTGCCCAGAGTTCTCAAGAAAATCAGGAGCGACTGGGTGTAGGAAGTTGGCTCTGTATATACTATTTCAAAGTAAGAAATAATGTGCACTGAGTCCAAGGGTTCCCCTTAGAGGTAAGATAGTGGCAAAAGTAGATAATTCTAATGCTCTATTTTGTGGTAGTGGGGTCGAGCAGTAGGCTTATCAGAGGGTAGTGTTAAGCATTTGTAGTACATACACAGGCAATAAATGAGGAACGCACACTCAGACTTACTCCAGGCCAATAGGTTTTTGTATTGAAAAATATATTTTCTTAGTTTATTTTATGAACCACAGGTTCAAGATTTACAGTAAATACTTTAAATGCAAGGTACTTCACTTAGATACTTTAGGAACTTTGAATGAAAACAATGTCATGTACAGTCTTTGTAAAAATGACAATAAGCTATTTTCAAAGTGAACACAGTGCAAAAATCAACAGTTCCTGGGGGAGGTAAGTAAAGGTTAGATTAGGAGGTAAGTAAAACACTTACAAGTCTCAGTTCTGGGGGCATAGGCAGCCCACTGTTGGGGGTTCAAGGCAACCCCAAAGTTACCACACCAGCAGCTCAGGGCCGGTCAGGTGCAGAGGTCAAAGAGGTGCCCAAAACACATAGGCGCCTATGGAGAACAGGGGTGCTCCGGTTCCAGTCTGTCAGCAGGTAAGTACCTGCGTCCTCGGGGGGGGGGCAGACCAGGGGGGTTTTGTAGAGCACTGGGGGGGACACAAGTAGGCACACAAAACACACCCTCAGTGGCACAGGTGCGCCTGGGTGCAGTGTGCAAAGCAGGTGTCTGGTTTTGTATAGGTTTCAATGGAGGGACCCGGGGGTCACTCTAGCGGTGCAGGCAGGCACAGGGGGGGGCCTCTCGGGACAGCCACCACCTGGGCAAGGCAGAGGGTCGCCTGCGAGTCACTCCTGCATCGTAGTTCGGTTCCTGGGGGCTGCGGGTGCAGTGTTGGTTCCAGGCATCGGGTCCCTTGTTACAGGCAGTCGCTGTCAGGGGGAGCCTCTGAATTCTCTCTGCAGGTGTCATTGTGGGGTCTTAGGGGGGGGTCTCTGGTTACTCACAGGCTCGCAGTCGCTGGGGAGTCCTCCCTAAGGTGTTGGTTTTCTGCAGGTTGAGCCAGGGGCGTCGGGTGCAGAGTGTAGAGTCTCACGCTTCCGGCGGGAAACGTGAAGTCCTGGGAAGTTGCTTCTTTGTTGCAAAGAAGTAGCTGGTTTTGAACAGGGCCGCTGTTCAGGGAGTTTCATGGTCCTGTAGTCCAGGGCAGTCCTCTGAGGCTTCAGAGGTCGCTGGTCCCTGTCGGATGCGTCGCTGGAGCAGGTTTTCGAAGTTGGAGGCAGGCCGGTAGGGCTGGGGCCAAATCAGTTGTCATCTTCCTCCTTCTCTGCAGGCTTGTAGGTCAGCAGTCCTTCTTTCTTCAGGTTGCAGGAATCTGATTTCCTGGGATCTGGGGAGCCCCTAAATACTGAATTTAGGGGTGTGTTTAGGTCTTGGAGGTCAGTAGCCAATGGCTACTGTCCTTGAGGGTGGCTACACCCTCTTTGTGCCTCCTCCCTGTGGGGAGGGGGGCACATCCCTAATCCTATTGGGGGAATCCTCCAAAATCAAGATGGAAGATTTCTAAAGGCAGGGGTCACCTCAGCTCAGGACACCTTAGGGGCTGTCCTGCCTGGTGGGTGACTCCTCCTTGTTTTTCTCATTATCTCCCCTGACCTTGCCACCAAAAGTGGGGGCTGTGTCCAGGGGGCGGGCATCTCCACTAGCTAGAGTGCCCTGGGGCATTGTAACACGAAGCTTGAGCCTTTGAGGCTCACTGCTAGGTGTTACAGTTCCTGCAGGGGGGAGGTGTTAAGCACCTCCACCCAGAGCAGGCTTTGTTTCTGTCCTCAGAGAGCACAAAGGCTCTCACCCCAGGAGGTCAGAAACTCATCTCTCAGCAGCAGGCTGGCACAGACCAGTCAGTCCTGCACTGAAGGATTGGGTAAAATACAGGGGACATCTCTAAGATGCCTTCTGTGTGCATTTTCCTATAAATCCAACACTGGCATCAGTGTAGGTTTATTATTCTGAGAAGTTTGATGCCAAACTTCCCAGTATTCAGTGTAGCCATTATGGAGCTGTGGAGTTTTTGACAAACTCCCAGACCATATACTTAATATTGCCACACTGTACTTACAATTTCTAAGAATTAACTTAGACACTGTAGGAGCATATTGCTCATGCAGCTATGCCCTCACCTGTGGTATAGTGCACCCTGCCTTAGGGCTGTAAGGCCTTCTAGAGGGGTGACTTACCTATGCCACAGGCAGTATTTTGTGTGCATGGCATCCTGAGGGGGATGCCATGTCGACTTTGCCTTTTTCTCCCCACCAACACACACAATCTGCAATGGCAGTGTGCATGTGTTAGGTGAGGGGTCCTTAAGGGTGGCACAATATATGCTGCAGCCCTTAGGGACCTTCCCTGGTCACAGGGCCCTTGGTACCACTGGTACCTTTTACAAGGGACTTGTCTGTGTGCCATGGGTGCGCCAATTGTGGAAACAATGGTACATTTGTAGTAAAAGAACACTGGTGCTGGGGCCTGGTTAGCAGGGTCCCAGCACACTTCTCAGTCAAGTCAGCATCAGTATCAGGCAAAAAGTGGGGGGGTAACTACAACAGGGAGCCATTTCTTTACACGGGGCCCAAGTCATCTTGGTGGCTCCGAACTGGGCATGGAGAGTATGGTATCCAGAGCTATTGAGCATGTCCATTGATCCTCCACTCAGACTGCCTCTTTGGGTGGATCTTCTGTCGCAGCAACAGGGGACGGTTCTTCACCCGAACCTGTCCAACCTCCGCCTTCATGCGTGGAGATTGAGCGGCAACAGTTGACGGCTTTTGCCCTTCCACCCGAAGTCTGCAATGTTATCTTGCCAGCCAGGCATCCATCAACTAAAACTGTATACGCCTGTCGTTGGAAGAAATTTGTGGTATGGTGTACCAACAAATGTGTTGATCCCCTTTCTGCCCCTCTGTCCGAGGTTCTTCTGTTCATTCTTTCTTTAGCCCAGCAGGGCTCTGCTTTGGGCACCCTTAAAGGGTATTTATCTGCCATTTCGGCCTTTCTTAGGCTACCTGATCAGCCCTCACTCTTTAAATCTCCTATTGTGAGTAGATTCCTAAAAGGGCTCACCCATTTATTTCCTCCCACTCCATTTATCATGCCTCAGTGGGACCTTAATCTTGTACTTACTTATTTGATGTGTACTCCCTTTGAGCCAATGCATAATTGTCCCTTGCGGCTCCTCACCTTCAAAATTGTCTTTCTGGTCGCTATGACCTCTACTCGCAGGGTGAGTGAGCTACAGGCCCTTTCCTCAAAGCCTCCATACTTGTCTGTGCACCCTGACAAAGTTGTGTTGCCCACTAGGGCTTCCTTCCTAGTAGGGCAGTCCATCACTTTGCCTACTTTCTACACCCCACCCCCACATCCTATCCTTCCCATGAGGAGGAGAGATTCCACCATCTGGACCCAAAAAGAGCATTGGCGTTCTACCGCAATTGCACTGAAGATTTCCGGGTGGACGATCAACTCTTCGTTTGGTATGTGGGTGCGAAAAAAGGGAAGGCAGTGCAAAAACGTACCATCTCTCGATGGGTGCTTCTTTGCATCAAAATGTGTTACTCTTTGGCCCAAAAGCAACCTCCTGAAGGCTTGCATGCTCGTTCCAACTGCTGCTTCCACTGCATTAGCACTCGGAGTTCCTGTCTGGGATAGCTGCCAGGCGGCCACGTGGGCATCCCTGCACACGTTTGCTAAGCACTACTGCCTGGACACTCAGGTCTGCTGAGATGGCTATTTTGATAGTTCAGTCCTACAGGACTTTCTAGTATGATCTTGGTTCGCAGCCCACTACTGAGGATGGCATTGCTTGGGTATTGATTCTAAGGTAAGGGATCTGCAACCTTCGGTACCGAAATATCTGGTAGAGACATATTCTAGTTGCAGATTCCTTACCGCCCACCCATCCTCCCCGCTTGCAAACTGATTTCTAGGGACAGGGATTCCCCCTTTCAGGTCTTTATCTCTGGCGCACCAATCTCAGTGTTCTTAGCGGCTCTGCGCTTTGACGTGGGAAGTCGTTGAAAGAAACTGACGTCACTGCGCGAGGGCGGCGTCTATATACTACTCCCGTCGTCATCACGGCGACCACGATGCCTACGATGCCCGTGGAGTTGACGCGCAAGGATATTGCTTGAAGAAAAATCTCCGGATCCCATCTGACGCCTGGAGGAAAAATCTAAGGTAAGGAATCTGCAACTAGAATATGTCTCTACCAGATATTTAGTTACCGAAGGTAAGTAACTTGTATATTGTGTAGTGTTTTTAAAGTGAAGAGCATTGAGAAAGTTGGGTGGAGAATGTGTTCTCTTGAGGGTTAATGTTGATTTACATTTTTCCGACTAGTCATTGGTGAGAGTTAATTTGAGTGCATGGGATATATATATATATATGTTCGTTGGCATGTGTAGCTGCAGATACACATGCTGTGCACATCCCGCCATCTGGTGTTGGGCTCGGAGTGTTACAAGTTGTTTTTCTTCGAAGAAGTCTTTTCGAGTCACGAGATCGAGGGACTCCTCCCATTTCGACTCCATTGCGCATGGGCGTCGACTCCATCTTAGATTGTTTTTTTTCCGCCATCGGGTTCGGACGTGTTCCTTTTCGCTCCGTGTTTCGGGTCAGAAAGTTAGTTTGAATCTCGGAAAAATTGTCGGTATTGTTTGCGTTCGGTATCGGGTTAGTTATAACAGATCGACACCGATTTTTGAAGAGCTCCGGTGGCCCTTCGGGGTTTTTTCGATCCCCCCGTCGGGGCCTGGTCGGCCCGGCCACGTGTCTCTTCAAGGCTGATGGAACGGACCCCATTCCGCTTCTGCCCAAAATGCCATAACAAGTATCCATATACAGATCAGCATCTGGTCTGTAACTTGTGTCTGTCTCCAGAGCACAAGGAGGATACCTGTGAAGCCTGTCGAGCGTTTCGGTCGAGGAAGACATTAAGAGACCGAAGAGCAAGAAGACTGCAGATGGCGTCGGCGCCGACAGGACAAGGGCGTTTCGAGGAGGAAGAAGAAAGCTTCTCCATCCATGAATCGGACTCGGACGAGCTCGATCCCGAAGAAACGCCGAAAACCGTGAGTAAGACATCGAAACATAAAACTCACGAGAAGACAACAAAAGCCCAGGGGACGCCACCGCCAACAGGCCATGGCTTAACCCGAAAGATAGGTCACCGATCATCGGCACCGAAAAAAGGGCATTGATGTGTGGCGAAGTCATCCGACTCCGGTCGAGAAACCGCCACACAGCAATCTCGGACCCGAGACACCGGCCCCGAACAGATTCGGCACCGAGACAGTGGCACCGAAATGGTTCAGCACCGAGAAACCACGACGCCAAAAATAAAGAAGGTTGCCTCGGAGCCCAAAAAGGCGACCGAAAAGATTTCGATTCCGAAACATCCAGCATCGGAACCGAAAACAGGTTCCTACACAGAGGAACAGGGATTGTCCTCCCAGATGCAAGGACATAAGTTCGGAGAGGAACTTCAATATGTTGAGCCAGACTACTCTCAAAGAAGGCTCCACATTAAAAAAGACACAGGGAAGATAAGCACTCTTCCCACAATTAAGATGAAAAGAAGACTTGCCTTTCAAGAAAAGGACAAGCAGCCACAGGCAAAGGTGGCAAGACAAACAACTCCACCACCATCTCCACCACCACCATCAATGCATACATCACCGGTAGCCACTCACCACTGATGCAATCTCCGACTCATACTGCAATGAGTCAAGATGATCCTGATGCATGGGACCTTTATGATGCTCCTGTATCAGATAACAGCCCAGACTGTTACCCTACAAGGCCGTCGCCACCTGAAGACAGTACATCCTACACGCAGGTGGTCTCAAGGGCAGCTGCGTTTCATAACGTCACCTTGCATTCAGAACCAATTGAGGATGACTTTTTATTTAATACACTCTCCTCCACTCATAGCCAATACCAAAGCATACCTATGCTCCCAGGAATGCTAAAACATTCAAAACAAATATTTCAGGAGCCTGTTAAAAGCAGAGCCATAACTCCAAGGGTGGAAAAAAAGTATAAGCCACCACCAACAGACCCTGTTTATATTACGCAGCAATTAACACCAGATTCTGTGGTTTTTGGGGCAGCTCGCAAGAGAGCAAACTCTCATACCTCGGGAGATGCACCACCTCCAGACAAGGAGAGTCGCAAATTCGATGCTGCAGGTAAAAGAGTTGCAGCACAAGCACCAAACCAATGGCGTATTGCCAATTCACAAGCACTTTTGGCAAGATACGATAGAGCTCATTGGGACGAAATGCAGCATTTCATAGAACACTTACCCAAAGAGTTCCAGAAAAGGGCACAACAAGTGGTAGAGGAAGGACAAAGTATCTCCAATAATCAGATACGGTCACCAATGGACGCAGCAGATACAGCTGCAAGGACAGTAAATACTGCAATAACAATAAGGAGACACGCATGGTTGCGTACGTCAGGATTCAAGCCGGAAATACAACAAGCCGTGCTGAATATGCCCTTTAATGAACAGCAGTTGTTTGGGCCGGAAGTCGACACTGCTATTGAAAAACTCAAAAAAGATACTGATACCGCAAAAGCCATGGGCGCACTCTACTCTCCACAAAGCAGAGGCACATTTCGCAAAACACCATTTAGGGGAGGGTTTCGAGGTCAACCTACAGAGGCCACAACCTCACAAGCAAGGCCCACTTATCAAAGCCAATACCAGCGGGGAAGTTTTCGGGGGCAATATAGAGGGGCACAAGTCCCAAAAAATAGAGGGAAGTTCCAAAGCCCCAAAACCCCTCAAAACAAACAGTGACTTCCAAGTCACACATCCCCAACACATAACACCTGTGGGGGGGAGACTAAGACAATTTTACAAACATTGGGAGGAGTTAACAACAGACACTTGGGTACTGGCAATTATCCAGCATGGTTATTGCATAGAATTTCTCAAATTCCCTCCAAACGTGCCACCGAAAACACACAATATGTCAAAACAACATATAGATCTTCTAGGACTAGAAGTTCAGGCATTACTACTAAAAGAAGCAATACAATTAGTACCAGAACACCAGAAAGGAACAGGAGTTTACTCTCTGTACTTTCTCATACCCAAAAAAGACAAGACCCTGAGACCTATATTAGATCTCCGAACATTAAATACCTACATCAAATCAGATCACTTTCACATGGTGACATTACAAGACGTAATCCCACTACTCAAACAACAAGACTACATGACAACACTAGACCTAAAGGATGCATATTTCCATATACCGATACATCCTTCACACAGAAAGTACTTAAGGTTTGTGTTCCAAGGAACACATTACCAATTCAAGGTGTTACCATTCGGAATAACAACTGCGCCAAGAGTTTTTACAAAGTGCCTAGCAGTCGTAGCTGCACATATCAGAAGGCAGCAAATACATGTGTTCCCGTACCTAGACGATTGGTTAATCAAAACCAACACTCCAGAAAGGTGTTCACAACACACAAAGTATGTCATAGAAACCCTACACAAACTAGGTGTTCGATGGCATCTGTCGCTGTAGATACACATGGTATGCATGAGCTCGCCATCTGGTGTTGGGTCGGAGTGTTACAAGTTGTTTTTCTTCGAAGAAATGTTTTCGAGTCACGGGACCGAGTGACTCCTCCTTCTGTGCTCATTGCGCATGGGTGTCGACTCCATCTTCGATTGTTTTCTTTCCGCCATCGGGTTCGGACGTGTTCCTGTCGCTCCGAGTTTCGGAACGGAAAGATAGCTGAAAACGGAAGATTTTCGACGGTATCGTTGCGATCCGGTTAGAGATAGACACATACGACGACGCGTTGAACATCGAAGCGCTTCGGTGCCCTTCGGGGTAGATTTCGGCACCCCGTCGGGGCCTAGTCGGCCCGACCGCGTGGAGAACAACGCCGATGGAACGGACCCCGTTTCGATTCTGCCCCGAATGCCACAACAAATATCCTTATACGGACCTACACTCGGTCTGTAACCTGTGCCTGTCACCCGAGCACAGCGAAGAATCCTGTGAGGCCTGTCGGGCGTTCCGGTCCCGAAAAACTCTGCGCGACCGTCGAGCGAGAAGACTGCAGATGGCGTCCACGCCAAAAGAGCGTCGACAGTTCGAGACAGAAGAGGAACAGGAGGAATCCTTTTCCATCCAGGATTCAGACTCCGACGAGCTAGACTCTACAAAAACTGTGAGTAAGACGTCGAGATCAGACCTTAAAAAAGGAAAGAAGGCCCAGGGGACGCCACTGCCAACCGGCCATGGCTCCACCCAAATTCTCGGTGACCAACAATCGGCACCGAAAAAGGCCCATTCAGTGTCGAGATCGTCCGACTCCGGTCGAGACACCGGCACGCAGCCTCCTCGGGACCGAGAGAGTGCTAAACAGAAGCATCGACACCGAGAGTTCGGTGTCGACACGGATCGACGCCGAGACAGTGGCGCCGAAGACCATAGAGGCCAAGAATTTTCGGCACAGAAAAAGAGGAAGGTTACCTCGGAGCCGAAAAAACAATCGACAGGGTTTTCGGAGCCGAAAAAAGCGACATCAGACCCTGTTTCTGGCTCCTATACTGAAGAGCATTCTATGTCTTCTCAAATGAACAAACATAGATTTGAACAAGAACTGCAATCCACTGACATGGATCACACGCAAAAGCGTATCTTTATTCAGCAGGGGACTGGGAAGATCAGTACCCTTCCACCTGTCAAACGAAAGAGAACGCTTCAGTTTACTTCTCAGCAACAAACAGCACAAAAGGTAACACCTCCTCCCTCACCTCCACCTGTAACTCCGGCTTCGCCAACTTACACCCCGTCACATTCGCCAGCTCACACCGCCATGAGCCACGATGACCAAGATCAGGATGCGTGGGACTTGTACGACGCACCAGTGTCTGATAACAGCCCAGACACATACCCAACTAGGCCATCACCACCGGAAGACAGCACAGCCTACTCACAAGTGGTGGCTAGAGCAGCACTATTCCATAATGTGGAACTCCACTCGGAACAAGTAGAGGATGATTTTTTATTTAACACCCTCTCTTCAACCCACAGCTCCTACCAAAGCCTGCCGATGCTCCCAGGCATGCTACGCCATGCAAAGGACATTTTCAAGGAGCCAGTTAAAAGTAGGGCAGTGACGCCTAGGGTGGACAAAAAGTATAAGGCGCCTCCTACGGACCCTGTATTCATCACCTCTCAGCTGCCACCAGATTCTGTGGTGGTAGGGGCTGCCAGAAAACGGGCAAATTCACACACTTCTGGGGATGCACCTCCCCCAGATAAAGAAAGCAGGAAGTTCGATGCAGCCGGGAAGAGGGTTGCTGTCCAAGCAGCAAACCAGTGGCGCATCGCAAATTCACAAGCGCTGCTAGCGCGATACGACAGAGCCCACTGGGATGAGATGCAGCATCTCATTGAACATCTCCCAAAAGATCTGCAAAAAAGAGCAAAACAGGTTGTTGAGGAGGGTCAAAACATTTCCAACAATCAAATACGCTCCTCCATGGATGCAGCAGACACGGCCGCGAGGACCATTAATACGTCGGTTACCATCCGTAGGCACGCATGGCTCAGAACGTCTGGATTCAAGCCAGAAATTCAGCAGGCAGTGCTTAACATGCCAGTAAACGAAAAACTTCTGTTCGGTCCGGAGGTCGACACAGCCATAGAAAAGCTCAAGAAGGACACTGACACTGCCAAGGCCATGGGCGCACTCTACTCCCCGCAGAGCAGAGGATCTTATAACACCTTCCGCAAAACACCTTTTAGAGGAGGGTTTCGGGGTCAGGCCACACAAGCTAGCACCTCACAGTCCGCACCGCCCACCTACCAGGGACAGTACAGGGGAGGTTTTCGGGGCCAGTATAGAGGGGGACAATTCCCTAGGAATAGGGGAAGATTTCAAAGCCCCAAAACCACTACCAACAAGCAGTGACTCACATGTCACACACCCCTCCCACACAACACCAGTGGGGGGGAGGATACGTCAATATTACGAAGCATGGGACAAAATAACTACAGACACATGGGTCCTAGCAATTATCCAGCATGGTTATTGCATAGAATTCCTGCAATTCCCTCCAGACATACCACCAAAATCACAAAATTTATCAAAATACCATTCACAGCTTCTACAGATAGAAGTTCAAGCACTACTGCAAAAAAATGCAATAGAATTAGTACCAAGCACACAAATAAACACAGGAGTTTATTCACTGTACTTCTTGATACCAAAAAAGGACGAAACACTGAGACCAATTCTAGACCTCAGAGTAGTAAACACATTCATCAAATCAGACCACTTTCACATGGTCACACTACAAGAAGTGTTACCATTGCTCAAAAAACACAACTACATGACAACCCTAGACCTCAAGGACGCATATTTCCATATACCAATACATCAATCACACAGGAAATATCTAAGGTTTGTATTCAAAGGAATACATTACCAATTCAAAGTATTGCCTTTTGGTTTAACAACCGCTCCAAGAGTATTCACAAAATGCCTAGCAGTAGTCGCTGCACACATCAGAAGGCAGCAAATACATGTGTTCCCGTATCTAGACGACTGGCTAATCAAAACCAGTTCGCTCACACAATGCTCAAACCACACAAATCAAGTCATACAAACCCTCTACAAACTAGGGTTCACCGTCAACTTTGCAAAATCAAACATTCTGCCAAGCAAAGTACAGCAATATCTAGGAGCCATAATAGACACGACAAAAGGAGTAGCAACGCCAACTCCACAAAGGATCCACAATTTCAACAGGGTCATTCAACACATGTCTCCAAACCAAACAATACAAGCAAGAACAATACTACAGCTCCTAGGCATGATGTCCTCATGCATAGCCATTGTCCCAAACGCAAGACTGCACATGAGGCCCTTACAACAGTGCCTAGCCTCACAGTGGTCTCAAGCACAGGGTCACCTTCTAGATCTGGTGTTGCTAGACCGCCAAACTTACCTCTCGCTTCTATGGTGGAACAGTATAAATTTAAACATAGGGCGGCCTTTCCAAGACCCAGTGCCAGAGTACGTAATAACAACAGATGCTTCCATGACAGGGTGGGGAGCACATCTCAATCAACACAACATAAGAGGACAATGGAACATACATCAAACAAAACTGCATATAAATCATCTAGAATTATTAGCAGTTTTTCAAGCACTAAAAGCTTTCCAACCAATCATAACCCACAAATACATCCTTGTCAAAACAGACAACATGACAACGATGTATTATCTAAACAAACAAGGAGGAACACATTCAACGCAGTTAAGCTTGTTAGCTCAAAAAATATGGAAGTGGGCAATCCACCATCAGATTGGTCTAATAGCACAGTTTATTCCGGGGATCCAGAATCAGCTGGCAGACAATCTCTCTCGAGATCACCAGCAAGTCCACGAATGGGAAATCCACCCACAGATTCTGAACACCTACTTCACACTCTGGGGAACACCACAAATAGACTTATTTGCAACAAAAGAGAACGCAAAATGCCAAAACTTCGCGTCCAGATACCCACACAAGCAATCCCAAGGCAATGCCCTATGGATGAACTGGTCAGGAATATTTGCTTACGCTTTTCCTCCTCTCCCTCTCCTTCCTTACCTAGTAAACAAATTGAGTCAAAACAAACTCAAACTCATTTTAATAGCACCAACTTGGGCAAGACAACCCTGGTACACAACACTGCTAGATCTGTCTGTAGTACCACACATCAAACTGCCCAACAAACCAGATCTGTTAACGCAACACAACCAACAGATCAGACACCCGGACCCAGCATCGCTGAATCTAGCAATCTGGCTCCTGAAATCCTAGAATTCGGACACTTACAACTTAGCCAAGAGTGTATGGAAGTCATAAAGCAGGCCAGAAGGCCATCCACTAGACACTGCTACGCAAGTAAGTGGAAAAGATTTGTTTGGTACTGCCATCATAATCAGATACAACCGCTAGATGCAACTCCAAAACATATAGTAAATTACTTGCTCCATTTACAAAAAGCAAAGCTAGCCTTCTCTTCTATTAAAATACACCTTGCAGCAATATCTGCATACCTGCAAACTACCTATTCAACTTCCTTGTATAGGATACCAGTTATCAAAGCATTTATAGAAGGGCTTAAAAGAATTATACCACCAAGAACACCACCTGTTCCTTCATGGAACCTAAACGTGGTTCTAACAAGACTCATGGGCCCACCTTTCGAACCCATGCACTCTTGCGGAATACAATTCCTAACCTGGAAAGTTGCCTTTCTCATCGCCATTACATCTCTAAGAAGAGTAAGTGAAATTCAAGCGTTCACAACACAAGAGCCTTTTATACAAATACATAAAAATAAGGTCGTCCTACGACCTAATCCAAAATTTTTACCAAAAGTTATTTCACCATTCCATCTAAATCAAACGGTAGAACTACCAGTATTTTTCCCACAGCCAGATTCTGTGGCTGAAAGAGCACTACATACATTAGATGTCAAAAGAGCATTAATGTACTACATTGACAGAACAAAGAACATCAGAAAAACTAAACAGCTATTTATTGCATTCCAAAAACCTCATGCAGGTAACCCAATATCAAAACAAGGTATAGCCAGATGGATAGTTAAATGCATCCAAATCTGCTACCTTAAAGCAAAAAGACAACTGCCCATTACTCCCAGGGCACATTCAACAAGGAAAAAAGGTGCTTCAATGGCCTTTTTAGGAAACATCCCAATGCAGGAAATATGTAAGGCAGCCACTTGGTCTACGCCTCACACATTCACCAAACACTACTGTATAGATGTGCTATCCGCACAACAAGCTACAGTAGGTCAAGCTGTATTAAGAACTCTATTTCAGACAACTTCTACTCCTACAGGCTAAAACCACCGCTTATGGGGAACTAACTGCTTACTAGTCTATGCATACCATGTGTATCTACAGCGACAGATGCCATCGAACTGAAAATGTCACTTACCCAGTGTACATCTGTTCGTGGCATCAGTCGCTGAGATTCACATGGACCCACCCACCTCCCCGGAAGCCTGTAGCAGTTCAGAAGTTACCTTCAATTTTGTACATTTGTATATATATTACTTAATCCTTTAATAGGTACATACTTACATTTTTCATTGCGCGGGCACTATTACTATAGTACAACTCCTACCTCACCCTCTGCGGGGAAAACAATCGAAGATGGAGTCGACGCCCATGCGCAATGAGCACAGAAGGAGGAGTCACTCGGTCCCGTGACTCGAAAACACTTCTTCGAAGAAAAACAACTTGTAACACTCCGACCCAACACCAGATGGCGAGCTCATGCATACCATGTGAATCTCAGCGACTGATGCCACGAACAGATGTACACTGGGTAAGTGACATTTTCATTCTCAATCAACTACACAAAGTCACACCTTCTGCTGTGTCAAACACAGCAATACTTAGGGGCGACAATCAACACAGCAAAAGGGATTGCCACTCCAAGTCCACAAAGGGTTCAAGCATTTCACAATGTAATACAGGCCATGTATCCAAATCAAAAAATACAAGTCAAAAAGGTGATGAAACTCCTAGGCATGATGTCCTCATGCATAGCCATTGTCCCAAACGCAAGGTTGCACATGCGGCCCTTACAACAGTGCCTAGCATCACAGTGGTCAAAGGCACAGGGTCAAATTCTAGATCTGGTGTTGGTAGACCGCCAAACATACACCTCGCTTCAATGGTGGAACAGTATAAATTTAAACCAAGGGCGGCCTTTCCAAGACCCAGTGCCACAATACGTAATAACAACAGATGCCTCCATGATAGGGTGGGGAGCACACCTCAATCAATACAGCATCCAAGGACAATGGGACACTCACCAAAAACAGTTTCACATAAATCACTTAGAACTATTGGCAGTATTTCTAGCGCTGAAAGCATTTCAACCCATAATAAGCTACAAACACATTCTTGTCAAAACAGACAACATGACAACGATGTATTACCTAAACAAACAGGGAGGCACACACTCAACACAGTTGTGTCTCCTGGCACAGAAAATATGCCATTGGGCGATTCACAACCACATTCGCCTAATAGCACAATTTATTCCAGGAATTCAGAACCAGCTAGCGGACAATCTTTCTCGGGATCACCAACAGATCCACGAATGGGAGATTCACCCCCAAATACTGAATACTTACTTCCAGAGTTGGGGAACGCCACAAATAGATCTATTTGCAACAAAGGAAAACGCAAAATGCCAAAACTTCGCATCCAGGTACCCACAAGATCAGTCTCAGGGCAATGCGTTATGGATGAGTTGGTCAGGGATATTTGCTTACGCTTTTCCCCCTCTCCCACTCCTTCCATATCTAGTAAACAAGCTGAGTCAAAACAAACTCAAACTCATACTAATAGCACCGACATGGGCAAGGCAACCTTGGTACACAACACTATTAGACCTCTCAGTAGTGCCTCATGTCAAACTACCAAACATACCAGATCTGTTAACGCAACACAAACAACAGATCAGACACCCAAATCCAGCATCGCTGAATCTAGCAATCTGGCTCCTGAAGTCCTAGAGTTCGGACATTTAGACCTTACACAGGAATGTATGGAGGTCATAAAACAAGCTAGGAAACCTACCACTAGACATTGCTATGCAAATAAGTGGAAAAGATTTGTTTATTACTGCCACAATAATCAAATTCAACCCTTACACGCATCTGCCAAAGACATCGTAGGATACTTACTACATTTGCAAAAATCTAAGCTAGCTTTTTCTTCCATTAAAATACATCTTACAGCAATTTCAGCTTACCTACAAATTACGCACTCAACTCCTCTATTTAGAATACCAGTCATAAAAGCATTTATGGAAGGTCTAAAGAGAATTATACCACCAAGAACACCACCAGTTCCTTCATGGAACCTCAACATTGTCTTAACACGACTCATGGGTCCACCTTTTGAGCCCATGCACTCTTGTGAAATGCAATACTTAACATGGAAAGTTGCATTTTTAACAAATCCTAAATTTTTACCAAAAGTCATATCACCGTTCCACTTAAATCAAACAGTAGAATTACCAGTGTTCTTCCCACAGCCAGATTCTGTAGCTGAAAGAGCACTACATACATTGGACATCAAAAGAGCGTTAATGTACTACATTGACAGAACAAAACTAATTCGCAAAACAAAACAATTATTTATTGCTTTCCAAAAACCTCATACAGGAAATCCAATTTCTAAGCAAGGCATTGCTAGATGGATAGTTAAGTGCATTCAAACCTGTTATCTTAAAGCTAAAAGAGAACTGCCTATTACACCAAAGGCACACTCAACTAGAAAGAAAGGTGCTACCATGGCCTTTCTAGGAAATATTCCAATGACAGAAATATGTAAGGCAGCTACATGGTCTACGCCTCATACATTTACCAAACACTACTGTGTAGACGTGCTAACAACACAGCAAGCCACAGAAGGCCAAGCAGTACTACGAACATTGTTTCAAACAACTTCAACTCCTACAGGCTGAACCACCGCTTTTGGGGAGATAACTGCTTACTAGTCTATGCACAGCATGTGTATCTGCAGCTACACATGCCACCGAACGGAAAATGTCACTTACCCATTGTACATCTGTTCGTGGCATTAGTCGCTGCAGATTCACATGCGCCCACCCACCTCCCCGGGAGCCTGTAGCCGTTTAGAAGTTGATCTTGAACATCAGTATATTTGTAAATATATGTTCGATGGCATCTGTCGCTGTAGATACGCATGTTTTGCAATAGCTCGCCATCTGGTGTTGGGCCGGAGTGTTACAAGTTGTTTTTCTTCGAAGAAGTCTTTCGAGTCACGGGACCGAGTGACTCCTCCTTTTGTCTCCATTGCGCATGGGCGTCGACTCCATCTTCGATTGTTTTTTTTCCGCCATCGGGTTCGGACGTGTTCCTGTCGCTCCGAGTTTCGGAACGGAAAGATAGCTAATTTCGGAAGATTTTCGTCGGTATTGTTGCGTTCGGGGTCGGCGTAGTTAGATTCAACACCGCATCGAAGATCGAAGAGCTCCGGTGCCCTTCGGGGTAGTTTTTCGATCCCCCGTCGGGGCCTGGTCGGCCCGACCGCGTGCTGAAGAACGCCGATGGAACGGACCCCGTTCCGTTTCTGCCCCAAATGCCACAATAAATACCCCTATACAGACCAACACTTGGTCTGTAACCTGTGCCTGTCACCTGAGCACAGTGAAGACACCTGCGAGGCCTGTCGTGCGTTCCGGTCCCGAAAAACACTCCGAGACCGTCGAGCCAGAAGACTTCAGATGGCGTCCGCGCCAACAGCCCACCGAGAGTTCGAGGAACAAGAAGAGGAAGGTACCTTCTCGATCCAAGAATCGGACTCCGAAGGATTCGACGATACACAAACCGTGAGTAAGACGTCGAAAACCACACAGAGGAAGATTTACAAGGCCCAGGGGACGCCACTGCCATCAGGCCATGGCTCCACCCATAAATTCGGTGACCGACCGTCGGCACCGAAAAAGGCCCAAACAGTGCCGAGATCGTCCGACTCCGGTCGAGACACCGGCACGCAGCCTTCTCGGGACCGAGAAAGTGCTGGAGACAAGCCTCGACACCGAGATGCCGGTGTGGACACGGCTCGACGCCGAGACAGCGGCACCGAAGAAGATCGACGCCGAGAGGTTTCGGCCCCGAAAAAGAAAAAAGTCACCTCGGAGCCGAAAAAACACGCAGACAGGGTTTCGGTGCCGAAACAAACTGCAAGCGACCCAGCTTCAGGCTCTTATACAGAAGAGCACTCGCTAACCTCCCAAATGCAAAAGCATAGGTTTGAGGAAGAGCTACAATCAACTGATGTGGACCATACGCAAAAGCGTATTTTCATACAGCAGGGGACAGGAAAAATAAGCACCCTTCCCCCCATTAGAAGAAAGAGAAGGTTGGAGTTCCAAACTGAACAGACACCACAACCAAAAGTGGTGAAAAGAGTTACCCCACCACCCTCTCCTCCGCCCGTGATTAACGTCTCACCAGCACAAACTCCATCACACTCCCCAGCTCACACCACCATAAGCCAGGGTGACCAAGATCAAGACGCATGGGACCTATACGACGCCCCAGTGTCAGATAACAGTCCGGAGGCATACCCTACGAAGCCATCTCCACCAGAGGACAGCACCGCGTATTCTCAGGTGGTGGCTAGAGCAGCACAATTTCACAACGTAAGCCTCCACTCAGAACAGGTCGAGGATGATTTTTTATTCAACACACTCTCCTCCACCCACAGCTCATACCAAAGCCTGCCTATGCTCCCTGGTATGCTCCGGCACGCAAAAGACATCTTTAAGGAGCCGGTCAAAAGTAGGGCTATCACACCAAGGGTGGAAAAAAAGTATAAGGCGCCTCCTACAGACCCGGTTTTCATCACTACACAGCTGCCACCAGACTCTGTCGTTGTAGGAGCAGCTAGGAAAAGGGCCAACTCCCACACATCTGGAGATGCACCACCCCCAGATAAAGAAAGCCGCACGTTCGATGCAGCTGGTAAGAGAGTCGCAGCACAAGCTGCAAACCAGTGGCGCATCGCGAACTCCCAGGCACTACTTGCGCGCTATGACAGAGCCCACTGGGACGAGATGCAACATCTCATTGAACATCTGCCCAAGGACTTACAAAATAGGGCAAAACAAGTGGTTGAGGAGGGACAGACCATTTCCAACAACCAGATCCGCTCCTCCATGGACGCTGCAGATACAGCTGCACGGACAATTAATACATCTGTAACTATCAGAAGGCATGCATGGCTCCGAACGTCTGGATTTAAACCAGAGATTCAACAAGCAGTTCTCAATATGCCTTTTAACGAAAAAGAACTGTTCGGTCCAGAAGTGGACACAGCGATTGAGAAACTCAAAAAAGATACGGACACTGCCAAAGCCATGGGCGCACTCTACTCCCCGCAGAGCAGAGGCAATTACAGCACATTCCGTAAAACACCCTTTCGAGGGGGGTTTCGGGGTCAGAGCACACAAGCCAGCACCTCACAAGCAACACCGTCCAGTTACCAGGGACAGTATAGAGGAGGTTTTCGGGGACAATATAGAGGAGGGCAATTCCCTAGAAATAGAGGAAGATTTCAGAGCCCCAAAACCCCTACTACTAAACAGTGACTCACATGTCACTCACCCCCTCCACACAACACCAGTGGGGGGAAGAATAAGTCATTATTACAAAGCATGGGAGGAAATCACTACAGACACTTGGGTTCTAGCAATTATCCAACATGGTTATTGCATAGAATTTCTACAATTCCCTCCAAACATACCACCAAAAGCACAAAATTTGACAACACACCATTCCAATCTTCTGGAGATAGAAGTGCAGGCACTATTGCAAAAGAATGCAATCGAATTAGTGCCAAACACACAAATAAACACAGGAGTTTACTCACTGTACTTTCTGATACCAAAGAAGGACAAAACGTTGAGACCAATCCTAGACCTCAGAGTAGTGAACACTTTCATCAAATCAGACCACTTTCACATGGTCACACTACAAGAAGTATTGCCATTGCTAAAACTACACGACTACATGGCAACTTTAGACCTCAAGGATGCTTATTTCCATATACCAATACACCCATCGCACAGGAAATACCTAAGGTTTGTATTCAAGGGAATGCATTACCAATTCAAGGTACTGCCTTTCGGATTAACAACCGCACCAAGAGTCTTTACCAAATGTCTAGCGGTAGTCGCTGCACACATAAGAAGGCAGCAAATACATGTGTTCCCATATCTAGACGACTGGCTAATCAAGGCCCATTCGTTAATAGAGTGCTCATATCACACAAATCATATCATACAAACCCTCTTCAAACTAGGGTTCACCGTCAATTTCACAAAATCCAAAATTCTGCCGCGCAAGGTACAACAATACCTGGGAGCCATAATAGACACATCAAAAGGAGTAGCCACTCCAAGTCCCCAAAGAATTCAAAATTTCAACACCATCATACAACGCATGTATCCAACACAAAGGATACAAGCAAAGATGGTACTGCAACTCCTAGGCATGATGTCTTCATGCATAGCCATTGTCCCAAACGCAAGACTGCACATGAGGCCCTTACAACAGTGCCTAGCATCACAATGGTCACAAGCACAGGGTCACCTTCTAGATCTGGTGTTAATAGACCGCCAAACTTACCTCTCGCTTCTGTGGTGGAACGACATAAATTTAAACAAAGGGCGGCCTTTCCAAGACCCAGTGCCACAATACGTAATAACAACAGATGCTTCCATGACAGGGTGGGGAGCACACCTCGATCAACACAGCATACAAGGACAATGGAACGTACATCAAACAAAACTGCATATAAATCACCTAGAACTTCTAGCAGTTTTTCAAGCACTAAAAGCTTTCCAACCAATAATAGTTCACAAATACATTCTCGTCAAAACAGACAACATGACAACAATGTATTATCTAAACAAGCAAGGGGGGACGCACTCCACGCAGTTAAGCCTGCTAGCACAAAAGATTTGGCGTTGGGCAATTCACAACCAAATTCGCCTAATAGCACAATTTATACCAGGGATCCAAAATCAACTCGCAGACAATCTCTCTCGAGATCACCAACAGGTCCACGAATGGGAAATTCACCCCCAAATTCTGAACACTTATTTCAAACTCTGGGGAACACCTCAGATAGACTTGTTTGCGACAAAGGAGAACGCAAAATGCCAAAACTTCGCATCCAGATACCCACACAAACAGTCCCAAGGCAATGCCCTATGGATGAACTGGTCAGGGATATTTGCTTACGCTTTTCCTCCTCTCCCTCTCCTTCCTTACCTGGTAAACAAACTCAGTCAAAACAAACTCAAACTCATATTAATAGCACCAACTTGGGCAAGGCAACCCTGGTACACAACGCTGCTAGACCTATCAGTAGTACCCTGCATCAAATTGCCCAACAGGCCAGATCTGTTGACACAGCACAACCAAAAGTTCAGACACCCAGATCCAGCATCGCTGAATCTAGCAATCTGGTTCCTGAAATCCTAGAATTCGGGCACTTACAACTTACCCAAGAATGTATGGAAGTCATAAAACAAGCCAGAAGGCCATCCACCAGGCACTGCTATGCAAGTAAATGGAAGAGGTTTGTTTGCTACTGCCATATTAATCAAATACAACCATTACACACAACTCCAGAACATGTAGTGGGTTACTTGCTTCACTTACAAAAATCTAACCTGGCTTTCTCTTCCATGAAAATACACCTTGCAGCAATATCTGCATACCTGCAGACTACCTATTCAACTTCCCTATATAAGATACCAGTCATTAAAGCATTCATGGAGGGCCTTAGGAGAATTATACCACCAAGAACACCACCTGTTCCTTCATGGAACCTAAATGTTGTCCTAACTAGACTTATGGGTCCACCTTTTGAACCCATGCACTCCTGCGAAATACAGTTCCTAACCTGGAAGGTGGCATTTCTCATCGCCATTACTTCCCTAAGAAGAGTAAGCGAGATTCAGGCGTTTACAATACAGGAACCTTTTATACAACTACACAAGAATAAGGTCGTCCTAAGGACCAATCCTAAATTTTTGCCAAAGGTTATTTCACCGTTCCATCTAAATCAAACAGTGGAACTTCCAGTGTTCTTTCCACAGCCAGATACCGTAGCTGAAAGGGCACTACATACATTAGATGTCAAAAGAGCATTGATGTATTACATTGACAGAACAAAAAACATCAGAAAGACTAAACAAGTATTTATTGCATTTCAAAAACCTCATGCAGGAAACCCAATATCAAAACAAGGTATAGCCAGATGGATAGTTAAATGCATCCAAATCTGCTACCTTAAAGCTAAACGACAGCTGCCCATTACACCAAGGGCACACTCAACCAGAAAGAAAGGTGCTACCATGGCCTTTCTAGGAAACATCCCAATGCAAGAAATATGTAAGGCAGCCACATGGTCTACGCCTCACACAATCACCAAGCACTACTGTGTAGACGTGTTATCCGCACAACAAGCCACAGTAGGTCAAGCCGTATTAAGAACATTATTTCAGACTACTTCCACTCCTACAGGCTGATCCACCGCTTTTGGGGAGATAACTGCTTACTAGTCTATGCAAAACATGCGTATCTACAGCGACAGATGCCATCGAACTGAAAATGTCACTTACCCAGTGTACATCTGTTCGTGGCATCAGTCGCAGTAGATTCGCATGTGCCCACCCGCCTCCCCGGGAGCCTGTAGCAGTTTGGAAGTTACCTTCAACTATTTATATATGTATCATCTCAACCTTAAATAGGTGCATACTTAGTCACTCCATTGCATGGGCACTATTACTACAATTCAACTCCTACCTCACCCTCTGCGGGGAAAAACAATCGAAGATGGAGTCGACGCCCATGCGCAATGGAGACAAAAGGAGGAGTCACTCGGTCCCGTGACTCGAAAGACTTCTTCGAAGAAAAACAACTTGTAACACTCCGGCCCAACACCAGATGGCGAGCTATTGCAAAACATGCGAATCTACTGCGACTGATGCCACGAACAGATGTACACTGGGTAAGTGACATTTTCAATATTACTTTAAACTACATTATGTACATACGTATTCACTCCATTGCATGGGCACTATTACTAGCATATACAACTCCTACCTCACCCTCTGCGGGGAAAAACAATCTAAGATGGAGTCGACGCCCATGCGCAATGGAGCCGAAATGGGAGGAGTCCCTCGATCTCGTGACTCGAAAAGACTTCTTCGAAGAAAAACAACTTTTAACACTCCGAGCCCAACACCAGATGGCGGGATGTGCACAGCATGTGAATCTGCAGCGACTAATGCCACGAACAGATGTACACTGGGTAAGTGACATTTTCCATATTCTCTTAAAAAACAAAGGTTACAGGGACGTTATAGTTAGGCTCGCATTTT
The DNA here is from genome assembly GCF_031143425.1 of Pleurodeles waltl. Classification (NCBI taxonomy): domain Eukaryota; kingdom Metazoa; phylum Chordata; class Amphibia; order Caudata; family Salamandridae; genus Pleurodeles; species Pleurodeles waltl. The sequence goes on along the minus strand of NC_090447.1, from coordinate 1,169,447,405 downwards.
AAACGTGCAAAACCGTAGAAATTCCCCACTTAGAGTTAGCTCAAGTAACTATAACTCGTGCCCTAAAGGTAACTCTGACTTGCGCCACCGCCATGCACAGTTTTTGGGTCAAAAATGTTACTGCAAATATTACATTGATATTATCAATGATGTTATCGAAGATGGCATGAGTGACGTAATTTGTGGGGTAATTAGCAGTGCATGGCGAGGGTGTGAATTATAGTTACTTGAGGTAACTCTAACTATAACTGGTGAATTTTTGAAGGTTTTGTACGTTTAGAATGTGAGCCTAACTATACCGTCCATATAACCTTTGGTTTTCAAGTCAATTTCTATATTTTTTTAAAATTCTATTTTCTACCTAAAACGTCCCTGTAACCTTTGGTTCTTTCAGTGAATCAGTCGCCACCAGGTAGTTAGTTAGGACCAGGCTCCTATAGAAAAAGTGATTTTTGACATGCCTAAACCTTTGGCACCATTTGATGAATCGTCGCTAAATTTTCCAAAAATGTACCCTGGTGATTTTTGTTTGTGCACTGAAAGTTCCAGGATGATCTGTGAAGTGTGGGCTGAGAAAAAGGGGTAAAAAAAGTTGTGTTTTCTATGTTTATTTCCATAGGACTGGTGAGCAATGGTGCTAAAAGCTCTGTAATTGGCAGGCCACACCCTGAATAGTTGTGGAACCATTTTAAGGTCTTGGGACATGGTCCCTGGGACTGAAAAACAAAATGAAAAATGGCATGAGGGGTCAGTGTGGATGTACCCTGATCCCAAGAGTGTGATACAGGGGTGTTTGCGGGTCAAATTATGGGTATAAAATGATTTTTCTTCATCATGCGCAATATTTGCGATTAATCGAGTAATATGTGAGGTCATAAGCAGTGCATTATTGGGGGGCAAGTTATAATCAGCTCACTTAACTATAACTGCTGAATTTCTGTGGTTTGGTACATGTGAACTGTGAACCTAACTATAATGCCCCTGTAACCCTTGTGTTTTTTAAGTGAATTTCTAAGTTTTTTTTATTCCATTTCCGTCCTTGTAACCTTATTTTCAGTGAATTTCTAAGGTTTTTTAAATTTAATTTTCTAACTATAACGTTACTGTAAGGTCTGTTATTTTCCAGTGAACAGATTTATATATCTATATATATATAAATATAGATATATACATGCACACATCACTCAAAATACAATCAGTCGCTTCATTTGAGCTATTTACGTGCTTGTAGTTTCAAGGACAGATCTCGGTGCAGCACCTAGAGACCAAGATTAAAAACACATTTTGTTAAATGTCAGATAAAAAAAAAAAACATGTCACCTCTGGGAAAAAAATTGTCTCAATTTTACCTATGGTATTTGAGTTGATGAAAAATACATTATAAACAGTGAGTCTTTGGTTTGTTCCCTGACCAAGGGTTTCAGTATTTACTAATTCCTTCCTACAAATAAAACAAAGTAACACATTTCCAAAAAATGACTTTCAATCTAAGTCTGCTTAAACAATGATTTGGAATTCCTTCCCTACTTGCAGTCACGTCCGTCATTCAAATGGCATGCCAGTATGTTTGCTGATTTAATCTCACTCAGCCATTTTTCCCGATCTATGGCCTTGTAGAGGAGAAGTCCCCATGGAGTAAATCACAGCAATTGTGGAGGAAATATATTAAAATATGCTAAACCTTTTGCTTGAATTCTTTGTTGGAAAGGGTTTGTAATCAGTAGCTGTTCCTCAATCATGCTAAATGCAACACATCCAGCAGTGGTTTCTCTTAAGGGTTAAAAGGGCGTTGACCCACTGCCATTACCCACTCCGCTGACCACTGTGAATTTTAATGTTGTGTGGTGGCTCTTATAAAACTCACTGTTGTTTGATAGCAGGGCAGGCAGGGCTCAGACTGCGCTGCAGTTCCTCGTATGGGGACAAGGAGAGCCGTGGCTGTTGCAGTGAAGAACTTCAGGCTCTCTGTATACTTAACTTAAAATGCGCATGACTGGCTGGCTGAGTCTTTGGACTCGGCCAGGCTGTCATGCGCACTTAAGGCTTTTCAGTTCAAATCCACTCTGCCTAGAATGCAGGAGCTGGGCCAGCTAACACAGCCCTTCACTTCTTCCCTGTGGTGCTGTGTTGCCTTGCCCAGTCAATCCCCGCGCAGCTCTCATGGTATTTAGCATAGCAAATATCATGAGAGCTAAGTCAGCAATGGCTCTTTGCATACAAAGCTCGGGCACAGAAGAACCAGACAGCACCGCAGCGGGAAGAAAATAAACATGGGCAATTTAAATTATAGTGCCACGTTATTCTGAAGGGCAACATGTTTGGCCATGATTTTATTAATTATCTCCGACTTTTGGGCTTCCTTCCTTCAGGCAGTGTGCGCGATGCGATGACAGACTCCATGCTGACAGTAGAGCTCTGTGTGAATCAGTAGTTGGAACGCATGCAGGTTTTGCTTTCCCTTTCAGCATGCTGCAGACAGGCAAGAAAGGTTTCTCTGATCACTGTACAAGAGCAGTGATTATACTGAAAGGTGATGTCTGCTTGAGAAATGTGTAGTTCTTTTGTTAATGCCATGAATATTATAACGTTTTGCTCCAATGTGGAATGGGGCCAGCAGATTGTCAGTCCCAGTCAGTTTTATTAATCTCATGGTACCCGTTACTGAAATTAGTCATATATGTTCATTTGCTAATCCTGTGCAAAGCCTCGTTTACGAAGGCCTGCTGTGAAGGCTTCACATCTGTTCTCTCAGCCTTCTCAGATACATGCTTGTCCTTCATCCACCACCCTTCTTGCATGTCCTAGTTACATGTTAATATAAGTAAAACGTAGACATGTATTCAATACATCCAGTCAGTCTTTCTCTCTCTGGTACTTTGTATCTTGAAGTTTTTCTTTGCTGTTGTGTTTTAGTCCTGGAGAGTTTTTGAGATACCCTGGCACCAGGGACAGTGTGTTAGTTTATTTGCCATGTAGTCTCATCCTTTGGTCTAGGCTGCTTGTGCCTTCGGTTCTTCCTAGTGCCATGAGCTGAAAGGCGTAGGCTTCTATTTTAGTCCTCTGTTGTCCTTAATGCACTGCTAATGAGGTTCTGAATTTGGGTCTGGACACAATCCTTGTCTGGCCTAAATAACTAGGTTCTAACCTTAATAGACATCAGGCAGCCCAGCGTCAGACTTTGGCTGGTGGGGGCATAGGCCAAGCCAGACTGAAATCGGAGAGTGCCATTGCCTAACTCTCTGCACCATGTCAGAGTCCCCTGCACAGGAAGCATGCACATGGGAATTTGAACTGATTGGAGGTTTTCGTGGAAATGCATGTTTCACTATATATCCTGTCAGCTCCTTCTCAGCTGTTGCAGGTGATATCCAGCAAGGTCTTTTATTTTCATTCGTCCTCAGTGGAGAGGCTTATTATGGAAACTGGACGAGGAGCCATCCACCTATTTATATTGAAGTAATTAGATACTTTACTGGCACGGACGTCGATGGTACCTAGATGGCTCTTTTGAAGCAACAAAGGACAGAGAACAAAAGGCATTGAGCACCCCCTTCTGCCCCACCACAAACTCCCGCCCCCAAGATGATCACCTCCATCTCCTTAACCTGGAATGTTAAGGTCAGCTTCAGAGTAAAGCAACTTGCTTTCCTGAGCTACATAGCTAAAAAGCTTCCCCGTAGCAGCTCATCACCCTGCATTCTGTACCACTGGTAATCTGTCTTTTGACTTGTCGTGCATCACTGGCGATTCAAGATAAGAAGAATTCTCAACTCTCTGAGGAGCAAGTTGTTGATATCCACAACGCTGAAACAAACAGAAAAGCCTTTATAGTAACATTCATAATACGATTCCGGGGGTGCCTGAACATCCTGGTGTCTCCATAAACCCAGTGGCAAATGGGTGAGATATTCCTATTCACATTCATGTTTCACTACAAGTGAATTTACAAGCTGTCATTTCTGGAGACCAATTATATTTTTTGTGAGTCTTTTCCTTTGCCTATTTATTTCGCTTCACTGAATGATATAAAATCACGTGTTAGCTATAAACTGAGAAATCAAGTTTGTAAACTCCTCTTCCCTTACCTTTTAAAGATTTGAAATGTAGCAGTGGCCAGAATAATACAGATGATCCGGAAATCACTAGCACACACTTTGCTGCAATTGTTTGACTTCCAATTCTTACCAGAATTTGTTGATTAAAAAGCTATGCGTTTCTAAAGAAATTTGGCCTTGTGGGTGCATCCTCCTCGATCAATGCGAGTACCCTGGTGGGGTGGGAGAGTAAGGAAGTCCATAACAAAGGTTACTGACCAGTCTCCTTTAACTGATAACTTTACCCAGTCCTGTTTTTTTTTTATTTTTTTTTTTTTTAACAAAGACAGCTTTGCAATCTGAGAAGTCGATTAGTGACATTGCAAGATTATTTCTAGACCACTTCACAGCAAAATAAAGTGTTAATGTCTGTCTCACTTAGTGTCACAAGAAGCACTGAAAATATAGCAGTGTCTCACATTAATAAACTGAAAACTCGGCAGCAGTGCCTCCTTATTTGGCTTCCCTGTACAGTAAGGCGAGAGTATGTTGTGCCACTCACTTTGGCTTGCTGGAGAATTAGGCTAGATGTTTACTTAAAGAAGTCACTTCATCTGTGAGGAAATTGCTCGTCTCTGTAAGATTCCTGTTTCATTAGAAGTGCCTGAAATGTGAGTATAATGTAACTCTTTGTGCTCGCATGCACATTGTGGTGGGGATGTAATTCCTACAGTCTGGAATGCTGCACGTTATGGCTATGGTGACTTGAATTCTGTCCAATAACTGGTATGGTGGGAGCACTTTTGATGACTTGGTTAAGTAGTCAATACGACTGGTGTTTCCGGGATGTTGACTGATTTCTTGAACAAACCTCCTGGGAATATTTATTTGCCCTTAAAGACCTTAATTTTATTGGATGGGAAGACAAAGTTGCTAATGTTGGCTAACCGTGTTGGCTCGCCACTAGCCTTATCACAAAATATCGCAGGTGTCACTTGAAATTTAGCACCTTACGAAGCGCTCACCAGTTACTATCAGCAGCTTATTTCTGCTGCCCAAAACTGGCAAAGTCTCAAACTGGGTCTCTGACTCTGAGGCAGCTTGCTTTTACAAGCTAGCATCGTGCACTTGGGTTGAACCTTGTTTACTATTTTGTCCAACTTAGAGCTTTTAACCCCCTCGGGTGCCAGGCCTTTTCTCCCTCGGGTGCCAGGCCTTTTCTCCCTCGGGAGCCAGGCCTTCTTTTGGGCTATTTTGGGAAGTTTGCACTTAGGCCCTCCTACCTTTGTGTCCACATAACTTACCCACACCAGATTTGGGTCCTTTTTTCCAACATACTAGGGATTCTAGAGGTACCCAGAGATTTATGGGTTCCCCTGGAGGAGACCAAGAAATTAACCAAAATACAGCAAATATTTTGTTTTTAGTTTTTAAAATGGGAAAAAAGGGCTGCAGAAGAAGGTTTGTGTTTTTTTTTCCCCCTGAAAATGACAATAAAGTGTTTGCAGTGCTAAAATCGCCATCTTCCCAGCTTTCCGGAACAGACAGACTTGAATCAGAAAACCACATTTTTCAACACAATTTTAGCATTTTACTGGGACTTACCCCTTATGGGCATAGTGCCCTAATAAAAATAGGCTGATTTTTATTAGAAAATAGGCTGATCATTAATGGCATTTAAATAATTTGCCCACCAAGGGAGCGACCCTTGCCTAAGGAGTCGCTCCCCTCCTGCAATTTTTTTTTTTTTTTTTTTTTTAAACAATCCCTGGCGTCTAATTGTTTCTGCCCCCCCTAGAATATTTCTCTACCAGATCTATCGTTACCGAAGGTAAGTAACTTGTACATTACTTTTTGCAGTCAGGACAACACACTATAATGCTCTAATATAAAGTGAGCCCAGCGGGATTCCACATCTTCATGTTTCTGATGGTTTAGATCAGCGTTGCTCTGCTGTCACAGCTTCTGCCCTCACAATTGAGAAATTAAGTGCTGTGAATGCAGGATTTGATATGATAATAGCATGACTAACTTTTTGCTTTACAGATGCAGCATTTAAAATCCTAAACCCACGGACAGTTACACGATTTTTCAGACTAAATAGCAACAACGCCCTGCTCGAGTTCATACTACAGGTAATCATATTTGTTTTCAATTATGTATCATTTTGCTTAAGGATTACATCAGTGGTAAGCCTCAAAATAGGTTTGTAGTAAATTTGATAAATTATTTGTCTGCTTCAGGGAACCCCTGAAATTAAAGAGCATTACTTTGACTCCAAGAAAGATGTGGACCGCAACTTGAAGTCTGCATGTGAGCAGTTTATTCAGCAGCAGACTAGGACATTCAGTGAGCAGCTGGAGGACTTCATGACTAAGGTACGCATTTATAATCCCTGCCATAAAATTACACTTTTTATTGTGTCCTGAGAATATAGCATTTTATACAGAATCAAGGAGTGTTACCTGCAAAACACAAAAGCTGTCAGCCCGTTTCTTAGATAATGGCATTGGTTGAAGGTCATGGTGAATATGTATTTTAAGTCCAAACATACATACATGTTGTTAGAAATGGGGTCTTTGGTTGGCAGTCAAGTTACCCTCTGTCCAAGAAAGGACCCTCACTCTAGTCAGGGTAAAAGAGAATCACCCTCAGTTAGCCCCCGCTCACCTTCTTGGTAGCTTGGCACGAGCAGGCAGACTTAACTTCAGAAGCAATGTGCACAGTATTTGTCCCAACACACCAGTTTAGAAAAATAGTTAATGTTTATCTAAATCAAACAACACTAGAACAACAAAAATCCAACATACACAAGTCAAGAGATGAACTTTGAAAAGAATAAGAGTCTTAATCCTTTGAAAACAGTGAGAATGGTGTTGTTACACAAAGTACCTTGGTAGCGTCAAAAATAAAGCCTCACAGGCGAGCGTGCGTCGAAAAAGTCCTGCGATGTGTCGATTTCTCACTTGCAAGTGAGACTGTGCGTCGTTCCTCCTCCGGTCAGATTGTCGTGTATCGTTTCTCTTCTCTCGCAAGAGAGCGATACATCGATTCCCAGACGAGCACCTGGGATCCGGGCAGGCTTTGCGTTGATTTTTCACGTCCAGCAATGTTGCTTTGAAACCAGATCGCACGGTGTCAGGAAACCGCGCTGTGTGGGGCTTGTGTCGTTAACAGCAGCTGCTGCTGGTGTTGTGCGTCGTTTCTCCAACTGCGATGTGTCAATCTTCCAGCCAGGATGCAGGTGGAGCGCCGATTTTTAGCCGTGAAGCCGCCGGTGCCTCGTTTATCAGATGCATTGCAGGTGGTGTGTCGAAAGTTTCCCCGCATAGCGGTCTTTGCGTGGATTTCTGTCCTTTCCACCAACTTCACCTTTCAAGGGCCCAGAGAAGGGTTAGGGCACCACTTGGCAGGGCAGGAGTCTCAGCAGAGAGTACAGGTGCTGGCAGAGAGAAGTCTTTGATGTCCCTGAGACTTCAATAACAGGAGGCAAGCTCAATTCAAGCCCTTGGAGATTCTTCACCAGTAGGAAGTCACACAAAAGTCAATTTTTGTCCTCTCTCAGGCAGACGCAGGTACTGCAAGCCAACCCAGCAAAGCACAGTCACATACGAAGGGGCAGAGTACTCCTCCTCCAGCTTTTCTCCTGGGCAGAGGTTCCTCTTGGCTCCAGAAGTAATCTGATTTCCAGGTGTTTTGGGTCCACTACTTACACCCCTTTCTGTCATTGAAGTAAGCCTACTTTAAAGGTAAGCCTCGGCTTGCCCAGGCCAGGCCCCAGAGACACACCAGGGGGTTGGAGACTGCATTGTGTGAGGGCAGGCACAGCCCTTTCAGGTGTAAGTGACCATTCCTCCCCTCCAGCCAAGATGGTCCATCAGGAAATGCAAGCTACACCCCAGCTCCCTTTCTGTCACTGTCTAGAGGAGGGGTGCAAACAGCCCAACTGTCAAACTGACCCAGACAGGGAATCCCTAAACAGGCAGAATCACAGAATGGTTTAAGCAAGAAAATGCCCACTTTCTAAAAGTGGCATTTTCAAACACACAATCTAAAATCAACCTTTACCAAAATATGTATTTTTCAATTCTGAGTTCAGAGACCCTAAACTCCATTTATCTATTTGCTCCCAAAGGGAATCTGCACTTTAATAATATTTAGAGGCAGCCCCCATGAGAGAGATAGGCCTTGAAACAGTGAAAACCACTTTTGGCTGTATTTCACTGTTAGGACATGTAAAACACATCAGTACATGTCCCACCTTTAACATACACTGCACCCTGCCCATGGGGCTACTTAGGACCTACCTTAGGGGTGCCTTGCATGTATAAAAATGGAAGGTTTAGGCCTGGCAAGTGGGTACACTTGCCAAGTCGAATTGGTAGTTGAAAACTGCACACACAGACACTGCAGTGGCAGGGCTGAGCCATGTTTACAGGGCTTCTCATGTGGGTGGCACAACCAGTGCTGCAGGCCTACTAGTAGCATTTGATTTACAGGTCCCGGGCGCCTCCAGTGCACTTTACTAGGGACTTACTAGTAAATCAAATATGCCTATCATGGATAAGTCAATTTACATAAATAATTTATACAGGGAATACTTACACTTTAGCACTGGCCAGCAGTGGTAAAGTGTCCAGAGCAAACATAACGGCAAAAACAGAGTCCATCACACAGAAACAACCTGGGAAGCTGAGGAAATAAGTTAGGGGAGACCATGCCAAGGATACCAAGTCTAACACATGTCAAATGTGCATCTACTTTCATAAGGCACTACTCATTGTGTTCCATTATAGGGTGGGAACTGCACTTGTGAGCATACACACTAGGAAGCTCTCATTTAGGTTAAAACCTCTCCACATCTGAGCAGGTTGATAGAGTTTAGCCTCCTTGATGCTAACGCCCTGGAACTGTCCGGAATCTGGTTATTCTCTTCATGTTCAGGTTCTGTGAAGACTGAAGAAGATATAAACTTTAGCATCTGATGCCCTTCAGAATATTTTAGTGCCTTTGAAATATACATCTATGTTAATAAGACATAAACACGTTTTGGCATGTTAAATTTATGCTTATGTTATCCTTCACCTCCATTTTTGTGAGAAAGGCAGCATTTAGTTTTTCCTTACCATAATCACTTCTGACTGGTTTTATTTAACTAAAGTAATAAATTAGTAATGAAAACAAGACCAAAGGATATCTAAATGTGAAAACCCTGTGGTACTTTAGGAAATATATTGCTGTTAAATGTGTTCCTTGCCTTTTCAAACTGGTAGCAACCATCATCTACCTAATGAAACTGTACTGTCATGGCTTTAGAAAATGTTGAACTAGGCAATGCGCATGTGGCATTTTATCTCCTCTGCGCCAGGGATCTCCTGCACACAGTTTAAGCTGTCTGGAGAGGGCTCTTGCCACGACACACCAACACAACATGCGTATAATGTAATAGAATGCATACATACCCTTTCACTTATTGTCTGTTGTCGTTCTGATGGCTTTTGGCACTGGCTAACAGCGCTGTTCACCAGTATTGGTATCAGCTCAAGGCATTTGGTCGAACACATTTGGGAAAGTAGTTTACACAAATATTAAGCTTTCTCTAATGTATTTCTTTACAGGGTCCTCTCCCCTTGCTCTTTCTCTCGGTGATAGCGCTTCTTTGCACCATCCTTCCTTGCTTGACTCTTGTATGGGCTGCGAGGTGAAGAGGTGCCACCAGACTCCAGCCTCTGGCATTCCACACTTCAGTGCGGCCAGGCAGGTGTTGTAGTGTGCCTCATCCCACTAGGACTCACTCATCACTCACCAAGATTAGAATAAAGAGAGCCTGGGTTCATACAGGTTGGGTAGATGCCCCTCACCTTTAGCATCCACACATCGAGTGCACGCTATGCCTTAAGCGAATTCATTCTTTAGTAAATACGAAAGTGATGTATATAAGGGGTTACCTTTTTACACTGCCCCCTCTACTAATCCAGAAGTCCTTGCACTTAATCCTCGTCACTGAGCATCCACTGTTTCCTGTCTCAAAAGCGACATTCTGATTCTGACTCTTCTTTTTGCCGTTAGCTTGTGTCTCGGCCGCCTCTGGACTAGCATCGCCGAAGAAGTGATGGAGCAGTGCCACCCGGAAGAGATTACAGCACTGCCCTTTGAACTCTTCACCTCGCTTTGGTCTCTGCCTCAGTCTATCCAGCTCTCTCTCGCAATCATTAACATTGCTCCCAAACCCAATCCTGCCTTGGACCCTAGAACATCATCCTTAAGTAGGCCTTCTGCCTCGAGGAGCCCGGGGGTGCAGGCTTTTGCCACTGATTAGCAGGGTCTGCTGGGATATTGAATATTAAATGTGCAGGGCAGATACACTATCTCACACAGTTTGTATTCTGTTTTTCAGCTATACCTGTTGCTCCACCCTTAACAGGGGCATGAGCTGTTACTTCTCTTCCCATTTACCTATGCATGATGAATTTAAAAACAGCGTAGAATGTGGTATTAGGACACTACTCCCTGCTATTTGCCTTTACTGGCGACTGTCTTGGTCACTCATGCCTTTAAGTAAAACAGCAGGAGGTGCCTCGCTGGCTAGGTAGTCAGGTGGAGGAGCACACGTGAGTGAATAAACAAATCCCTGCAGGAGTCGTCGCACACAGCAGAGGAGGAGGCAGGAGCCTCATTGGTTGTCCGCAAGACTGTTAACCCCTTCGCTGCCAGGCCTTTTCCCCCCTCAGGTGCCAGGCCTTTTTGGGGGGCTTTTTGAGGCAGGGCGCACTTAGGCCCTCATAACTTTTTGTCCACATAAGCTACCTACGCCAAATTTGTGTCCTTTTTTTTCCAACATCCTAGGGATTCTAGAGGTACCCAGACTTTGTGTGTTCCCCTGAAGGAGACCAAGAAATTAGCCAAAATACAGTGAAATGTTCGTTGTTTTTTTTTTTAAATGGGGAAAAAGGGCTGCAGAAGAACGCTTGTGGTTTTTACCCTGAATATGGCATCAACAAAGGGTTTGCTGTGCTATAATCACCAGCTTCCCAGCTTTCAGGAACAGGCACACTTGAATCAGGAAACCCAATTTTTCAATACAATTTTGCATTTTACTGGGACATACCCCATTTTTACTATTTTTTGTACTTTCAGCCTCCTTCCAGTCAGTGACAGAAATGGGTGTAAATCCAATTCTGGATCCCAAAAACCTAAACAATTCTGAAAAGTGGATAAAATTCTGAATTCAGCAATAGGTCATTTGTGTAGATCCTACAAGGGTTTCCTACAGAAAATAACAACTGAAATAAACAAATATTGAAATTGAGGTGAAAAAACAGCCATTTTTCTCTATGTTTTACTCTGTAACTTTTTCCTGCAATATACCGTACGTCTGCTGGACTCTTCTGGTTGGGGGGATATATAGGGCTTGTAGGTTCATCAAGAACCCCAGGTACCCAGAGCCAATAAATGAGCTGCACCTTGCAGTGGGTTTTCATTCTATACCGGGTATACAGCAATTCATTTGCTGAAATATAAAGAGTGAATAGGTATCAAGAAAACCTTTGTATTTCCAAAATTGGCACAAGATAAGGAGTTGAGGATCAGTGGTTATTTGCACATCTCTGAATTCTGGGGTGCCCATACTAGCATGTGAATTACAGGGCATTTCTCAAATAGATGTATTTTTTTACACACTGTCTTATATTTGGAAGGAAAAAATGTAGCAAAAGACAAGGGACAATAACACTTGTTTTGCCATTCTATGTTCCCTTAAGTCTCCCGATAAAAATGGTACCTCACTTATGTGGGTAGGCCTAGCGCCTGCGACAGGAAATGCACCAAAACACAAAGTGGACAAATCACATTTTCCCAAAGAAAACAGAGCTGTTTTTTGCTAAGTGCCTACCTGTGGATTTTGGCCTCTAGCTCAGCCGGCTCCCTGGGAAACCTACCAAACCTGTGCATTTTTTTACAACTAGAGACCTAGGGGAATCCAAGATGGGGTGACATGTGGGGCTCTCACCAGGTTCTGTTACCCAGAATTCTTTGCAAACCTCAAAATTTGGATTAAAAAAACACTTTTTCCTCACATTTCGGTGACAGAAAGTTCTGGGATCTGAGAGGAGCCACAAATTTCCTGCCACCCAGCGTTCCCCCAAGTCTCCCGATAAAAATGGTACCTCACTTGTGTGGGTAGGCCTTGTGCTCGCTACAGGAAATGCCCCAAAACACTATCTGGACACATCAAAATTATCAAATACAAACCTACCTTTTTTTTGCGGGGGCACCTGCGTTTGTGGTCCTGGGCTCAGCAGCCATCTAGGGAAACCTACCAAACCCAGACATTTCTGAAAACTAGACACCCGAGGGAGTCCAGGGAGGTGTGTCTTCCGTGGATCCCCCAATGTTTTCTTACCCAGAATCCTCAGCAAACCTCAAATTTAGCTAAAAAAAAAAAAAAAAACATTTTTCGAACATTTCTTTGTGGGATCACTGCACCGGGACAAATTTTCTATCACCCAACGTTCCCCTCAGTCTCCGGGTAAAAATTATACCTCGCTTGTGTAGGTGGGCCAAGGGCTTGTGACACGGATGAGCCAAAAACATGTCGAAATTGAGGGGGAACCAAAGTGGGTCCAAAAGGGCAGTTTGAAAAAAACATTTTTAGGCTGACAAGTGCAGTAGAAATTTTATCGGTATAGATGAGACAATGCTGGGTGGTAGGAATTGTGTGGATTCCTGCAGAATTCTTTGAAAACTAAATTTTAAACATTCACTCCAGCTTTACCATAGCTAAGACTCAAGGGCTCTCCTTCCCGGCCACCACCCCGGCATGGCTCCCTTCCGCTCCACCTTCAGCCACACTCGACAATTGTAGGCTACTTTCCAAGTTCAATATGCCATCCCAAGATATAATTTGTAAGTTGCTTCACAAATGCAAATCTGGGTCACCGTTAGACCCCTGCCCTCCGGCTATTCTGCAACTGGTCCCGGAGTTGGTGGCATCTGCGCTGGTCCCCATATTCCAAGAAGTTCTTACTTCCAGCATCTATCCCTCTGCTTGGAAGGAAACTACTATTATTCCTCTAAAAAAGAAGGAAACGGGGAAACATGATGATTTAACCAATCTCCGTCCCATAGCTCTGCTTCCTCCGCTGGCTAAAATGTTTGAAAAATTTATCAACAGAGAACTGGTCAATTTCTTCAGAGGGTTTTGATATTTCTCAACATGGATTTCGGAAGTCCCATAGTCCAGAATCTGCCCTCATCTCCTCATCAGACACTATTCGGAGGTTGGTTGATGAGGGACAGGGTGTCGTTTTGGTCCTACTGGACCTATCTGCAGCTTTCAACACCATTGCCCCCCACATTCTGTTAGAACGTCTACATCATGTGGGTATCAGGGACCAGGCCCTGAAGCTTCTTGAGTCCTTTCTTACTGACAGGTGGTTTACGGTAAGCAGTGGAGACTTTAGGTCCCCCGCTTACCTTCTGCCCTGTGGGGTTCCTCAGGGTTCATCACTTAGCCTCACTTTATTCAATGTTTATGTGGCCCCTCTGGCAGAACTAATACGTTCTTTTGGCTTCACCCCAACCTCCTACGCAGATGACACTCAAATATTATTCCTATCAATAAAGATGTGGAGATAGTCGCGGCTCGGTTCAATGCCTGCATGCTGGCGGTAAGCAGTTGGATAAAGGCCAATTGGCTAAAACTGAACTGTGATAAGACCGAAGTTCTCTGTTTTCGGATAGGTAGGGCACAGTGGTCCCCTAATTGGTGGCCCAAAGAGTGTGGCACTTTACCCCTTCCAGGTTCCACTTCTAGGAATCTAGGATTTCTTTTTGATGACCACTTATCTTTTCAACCTCAGGTCAATCTGACCATCAAAACCTGCATGTGGACTCTGAGGAAACTGAAGAAAATGTTTCCCTATCTATTAAAAGAATGGAGAGTTACTGCCACTCTGGCTCTGGTCATGTCCAGATTGGACGATGGTAACGCCCTCTTGCTTAACTTGGACAAAGAATTTCTTAAAAAACTGCAGCTGATGCAGAACACAGCTGCTAGATTAATATTGAATCTGCCACGATCTGCCTCCGCTAAGGAAAGCCTTAGAAATCTTCATTGGTCCCTATAGCCCAACTGATTTCCTTTAAGGCCCTCTGTATCTCTCATAAAGCCACGCACGGGATTGGGCCCAAGTATCTGACTACTAAACTTCAGTGGTACCGATCTACACGGCTGCTGCGATCTGCCAGTACCTTTCTAATCCAGGTTCCCCGCACTAAGAAGGTGAAGTGGGGGGATAAAGCCTTCACTATAGCAGCTGCTAGGACTTGGAATTCTCTCCCGTTGGATCTCATAAAAGAGCACAATTACCTTAACTTTAGGAAACGGGTTAACACCTGGTTATTTCCTCGATAGCCTGGACCTTTCTCTTCACTGACATTGTTGCCTCTCCTTAGTTAGCGCTTCGATGCCCCCGGGCTGGAATGTGCTTTACAAATACCCCCATACATACATACATTCCTGAAGGTTCCATCACAAAACTGTGGGAGAAATGTGTGCTTTCCAGCAAAGTTGCAGGTTTGCAGGGCATTGTGGGTAAGGAAATGGTGCGGGGTGCATGTGAAGCACACCACCCTGGAATCGACTAGATGTTTAGTTTTCAGATGTGTCTAGGTCTTGTGGATTTTTCTACATGGCAGCGTCCCAAAGTAAAACAAAAGTGCAGCCCACACCATTCCAAGTGGGATGATTTTGAGAGTTACCAAGCTCTCATGGCCCAAATGTAAAACAAAAAACAAAAATAATCAAATGTCCTCTTGCTTGCCATGGGATAAGATGTTTTAGTTTGCGGGGGAGAGCTGAAAGACTGTTAGCCCCTTCAGTTCGGGTGGGGGCATAACCAGGCCCATACTGGTTGGTAGCCACCACCCCACTATTTTTTATTTTTTATTTTTTATTCCCTGACATCTAGTAGACTTTCTGCATCCCAGCCACCCCCCCCACCCGGTCGTGGATCTGGGATAATTGCCCAATCTGCTCACTGGTGGGCAGAACAAATTTGGCCCCATTTATTTGGGTTGGGGGTCTGCCATACCCCCAACCTCTTATTTTGAAAAACATATCTTCCCTGGTCTCTGGTGGGCTTTCTGCCCCCCCTTGGGGGTAGATGGGCCTTCCAAAAATAGGCCAACCTGCCCCCAAGGGGGGCAGATATGGCCAGCAGTAATGTGCCCCCATGGGGAGCGACCCATGCCCAAGGGGCTGCCCCCCAAACAAAACACACACATACACACCAATCCATGGTGTCTAGAGGTTTCTGTCCCATTTGGGGGCAGACAGGCCTAACAAAAATAGGCCGATCTGCCCCCAAGGGGGGCAGAAATGGCCTAAATACAATTTGCCCTCCAGGGGAGCAACTCTTGTCTAAGGTGTCGCTCCCCATACATAAAAACCTAAAAAATATGTATATCCCCTTCTGTGCCCAGGACGTAATGGTTACGTCCTGAGGCACAGTGCTTGTGTGCCTAGGACGTAGCCATTACGTCCTAGGCACAGAGCCCAGAGGGAGCGCCTGCGCTCCCTCTGTGGGGTTCTCCCCCACCCCCCAAGGCAGGAATGGAAGGGGAAGCCCTTCCCCTTCCACCCCGACCACCGCCCCCTCCCCCCCGTGACGTCAGCGCGCGTTCACGCGCTGATTGTCACAATGCCTCCTCCCAAGCATTTCTCTTCCGATCACGTGGAGGAGGCCGAGAGACTTCAAAGGGAAGGAAAGTTATTTCCTTCCCTTTGAAGTCTCTCTCAGCGTTTTAGCAGCCGGATTGCAAGCAAATCCGGCTGCTAAAACGCCCACTAGACACCAGGGATTTTTTTTTTTCAGTGAAATTGGCATGAGGGAGCGACCCCTTAGGCAAGGGTCGCTCCCAGGGGGGGGCATTTTTTTTAGAGGCCTTTTCGCCCCCCCCCCCCTCCCGGGGGGCAGATCGGCCTATAATTAGCCCGATCTAGGGAGCATTTTTTTTTTTGTATATTTGAGGTGGGGAGCGACCCCTTAGGCAAGGGTCGCTCCTCTAGGGGGCAAATTATATTTAAGCCATTTCTGCCCCCATTGGGGGCAGATTGGCCTATTTTTATGAGGCCAATCTGCCCCCAAGGGGGACAGAAACCACTAGACACCAGGGAGTTTTTGTTTTTTTTCGTGAATTTCACGCAAGGGGAGCAACCCCTTAGCCAAGGGTCGTTCCCCCTGGGGGGCAAATTTATTTTAGGCCATTCCTGCCCCTCTGGGGGGCAGATCATCCTATTTTAACTAGGCCAATCTGCTCCCAAAGGGGGCAGAAACCACTGGGCACCGGGGATTTTTTTTGTTGTTGTTGTTTTACAGATGGGGAGCGACCCCTTAGGCAAGGGTCGCTCCCCTGGAGGGGAAAATTGTATTTAGGCCATTTCTGCCCCCTTTGGGGGCAGATCGGCCGGTTTTAGGTCAATCTGAAACCACTAGGCACCGGGGATCTTTTTTTTTGCGCCAACGTCATGCAAGGGGAGCGACCCCATAGGCAAGGGTCGCTCCCTGGGGGGGGGGGGGGGGGGGGGCAAATTTATTTTAGGCCATTTCTGCCTCCCCTGGGGGCAGATCGGCCTATTGTTATTAGGCCGATCTGCCCCCAGGGGGGGCAGAAACCTCTAGGCGCCAGGGCAAAAAACTTTTTGTGTTTTTTTAGTTTTTTTAGAGATGGGGAGCGACCCATTAGGCAAGGGTCGCTCCCCTGGGGGGCAAATTGTATTTAGACCATTTCTGCCCCCCTTGGGGGCAAATCGGCTGATTTTAGGTCAATATGCCCCCAAGGGGGGCAGAAACAACTAGGCACCGGGGATCTTTTTTTTTGCGCCAATGTCACGCAGGGGGAGCGACCCCGTAGGCAAGGGTCACTCCCCGGGGGCGGGGGGAGGGGGGAGGTTGGGTGGCAAATTAATTTTAGGCCATTTCTGTCCCTTGGGGCCGGCTGAGCTAGAGGCCAAAATCCACAGGTAGGCACTTTGCAAAAAACACCTCTGTTTTCTGTGAAAAAATGTGATGTGTCCAGGTTGTGTTTTGGGCCATTTCCTTTCGTGGGCGCTAGGCCTACCCACACAAGTGAGGTACCATTTTTATCGGGAGACTTGGGGGAACGCTGGGTGGAAGGAAATTTGTCGCTCCTCTCAGATTCCAGAACTTTCTGTCACCAAAATGAGAGGGAAAAGTGTTTTTGGGGCCAAATTTTGAGGTTTGCAAAGGATTCTGGGTAACAGAACCTGGTCAGAGCCCCACAAGTCACCCCATCTTAGATTTCCCTAGGTGTCTAGTTTTCAAAAATGTGCTGATTTGCTATATTTCCTCAGGTGCCGGCTGAGCTAGAGGCCAAAATCCACAGGTAGGCACTTTGTAAAAAAAAAAACTCTGTTTTCTGTGAATAAATTTGATGTGTCCACGTTGTGTTTTGGGCCATTTCCTTTTGTGGGCGCTAGTCCTACCCACACCAGTGAGGTACCATTTTTATCAGGAGACTTGGGGGAACACAGAATAGCAAAACAACTGTTATTGCCCCTTGTCTTTCTCTAAATTTTTTCCTTCCAAATATAAGGCAGTGTGTAAAAAAACGTCTATTTGAGAAATGCCCTGTAATTCACATGCTAGTATGGGCACCCCGGAATTCAGAGATGTGCAAATAACCACTGCTTCTCAACACCTTATCTTGTGGCCATTTTGGAAATACAAAGGTTGTCTTGATACCTATTTTTCACTTTTTATATTTCAGCAAATTAATTGCTGTATACCCGGTATAGAATAAAAACCCATTGCAAGGTGCAGCTCATTTATTGGCTCTGGGTACCTAGAGTTCTTGATGAACCTACAAGCCCTATATATCCCCGCAACCAGAAGAGTCCAGCTGACGTAACGATATATTGCTTTAAAAAATCTGACATCGCAGGAAAAAGTTACAGAGTAAAACGTGAAGAAAAATGGCTGGTTTTTTCACCTCAATTTCAATATTTTTTTATTTCACCTGTTATTTTCTGTAGGAAACACTTGTAGGATGTACACAAATGACCCCTTGCTGAATTCAGAATTTTGTCTACTTTTCAGAAATTTTAGCTTTCTGGGATCCAGCATTGGTTTCTCACCCATTTTGGTCACTAATTGGAAGGAGGCTGAAAGCACAATTTTTTTTTAAAATGGGATATGTCCCAGTAAAATGGCAAAATTGTATTGAAAAATTGGGTTTTCCAATTCAAATCTGTCTATTCCTGAAAGCTGGGAAGATGGTGATCTTGCCACCGCAAACCTTTTGTTGATGCCATTTTCAGGGAAAAAACCACGAGCTGCCTTCTGCAGCCCTTTTTTCCATTTTAAAAATAAATATATATATATTTGCACTGTATTTTGGCTAATTTCTTAGTCTCCTTCAGGGGAACCCACAAAGTCTGGGTACCTCTAGAATCCCTAGGATGTTGGAAAAAAAGGACGCAAATTTGGCGTGGGTAGCTTATGTGAACAAAACGTTATGAGAGCCTAAGCGCAAACTGTCCCAAATAGCCAAAAAAAAAGGCTCGGCACAGGAGGGGGAAAAGGCCTGGCAGCGAAGGGGTTAACCCTGGTGTCTAGAAGTTTCTGCCCCCCCTGGGGGCAGATCCGCCTAATTATATTAGGCCGATCTGCCTCCGGGGGGGCAGAAAAGGCCTATAAATATTTTGCCCCACCCCCTGGGGAGTGACCCTTGGCAAAGGGGCTGCTCCCTTTATGCTTTAGTATTAAAAAAAAAAAAAAAAAAAATCCTTGGTGTCTTGTGGTTTCTGCCCCCGCGGGGGGGCAGAAATGGCCTAGAAATAAGTTGCCCCTCTGGGGAATGGCCCTTGCCCAAGGGACCGCTCCTCTTATTGAAATACAAAACAAAACAAATCCCTGGTGTCTAGTGGGCATTTCTGCAGCAGAAATACTAAGCGAGACATGAAAGAAGAGGAAAGGTCTTTTCTCTCCTTTCATGCCTCTCTGCCCCCTCCATGTGATCGGAGGAGAAATGCTTTGGCATTTCTCCCCCAATCGGCGATGGAAGCTGACCTTCCAGCACGGAAAGACATCATCAGACGCCACAGGGGGATGGAAGGGGAAGCAATTCCCCTTCCATCCCTGCCCAGGGGAGGGGGGTGCTTGGCCATCGGGGGAGCGCCAGCGCTCACTCTGGGGGCCCATAGCAGGACGAGCTGGTCTCCTCCTCGGCACCGGGCAACCGTTGCCGAGGGCGAGACCAGCTCGTCCTGGGCACCCTAGAGGTTAATGTGACGTAGTCATTGATCTGCATGCAATTTGTATATCGGGTCTCGATGCAGAGACAGGGTTTTCCTTTGATTATAGTCACTCATATTGGAGTGTGAAATGTTTCAAGTTTTCAGCTCTTAACATTTCCAACCCCAGTAATTACACATGCTATGTGATGTGTAAGCTGAATAAAGTGTACTCGTGCCCCACACACACACACATCCCCTCTTTAATAAGTGTCGGATGAAGCAGCTTCGATAGGTCTGGCTACCTCAATGGATGTGTATTCTGGAATACCAGCTTTTTCATTATTTTCATTGTTTTTTTTCTTGACTTTATTGTGTTTGGCATAATGTCTGTCTGTGATAGAAAAAGATGCCCTCTTCCAGGGGAGCAACAGTCTCCCATGTTCCCTTTCCATCCTTTTGTTCTTGTTTCTTGGGAATAAAGGACTAAAGACTGTATGGTTTCAGGGCAAAGGCAGCACACATCCTGTAGTGACATCTGGTTGCAAAAAGTATCTATATTGTCACTTTACAGCTGATAGACATTAACCTACTTGAGTGGTGAAAAATGTGTTAATACTTGCAAAAATGCTATTAATTTATGTTATGCAGAAGTTGGCAAGAATCAGTTTTTGATTCACTAATACCTAGTCCCTTCTCATTAGATTAAAGGGGTTACCAGACATTCACCCCGACTGTTGGTTGCATGTATATCACTGACACCAGTATTTCACTCATTATATTTGTGTAAAACCCGACTTAGAAAGCATTATTTAGGAAATAATATTTTGATAGCTATGTTTGACCAAAGGTACTTCACCTTCTGATTCATCAGTTTGTGAATATCCAGATTTTTAATCACATTTGCTCACGTGTGCCAGTATGTAGTGCCTTCAGACTCTGCAACAGCCTCACACCGCCTCAGGAAGTAATCCCGGGGAGCCACCTCTAAGTGCCGCCCTGAGCTCTGATGTTCGCTCTTTTCTTTTCATGCACTTTGACGTGGGTCTGTTGCTCCACTCTCGATCTGGTTTTCCTGACCTCTAAAGTTCATCAGAATTCAACAGTGTGCTAGAAAAATTGTCTCCTTCCCAAGACCACAGGTCTTGAGCTGGCCCACGACTGCTGGAAGCAGATGTCTGTTTGGAATCAGCACAGTGTTTGACTTTTGTATCTACTTTCTGGTCATGACTGTGCCACAAATGTTCCCTGAAGTACCTGAAGGCGTCCAGAGGACAGAAAGTTAGACTGTTTGTTACAGAATATAGGTCGGAGCAGGTTGCTCTTGAAATGACAGACAAGTTCTTGTCCAAATCATGCAGCCTCCTCCCATTCCAGGTTGCGGGGTGCCTCCCATGCCAAGTCCCTGTCTCTCAGCAAGTATTCATGAAAGTCAAAAGTCCAAATAACACCATAAGTGAAAGAAGGCCAAGTGGGATTTGTCCCTGTCTTACCATTCCAGGGCAGGAGAGAAGCTGTATAATTGACACTCCGCTGATCAGTCATCTTCTGATTCCAAGCCCATCCCAAGGTTGGTCCAGCCATCCTGAGTTTCCCATGCCATCGTCGACCCCACAGCAAAGAAACAAAGCTGGTAGCCTTCCTAGTAGCAATTACTTCCTTATGGAAAGTTGGTGAATTGCGAGCTCTGTCAGTGGTGGATCCTTGCTTGCTGGTTCATAAAGATTGGGTCATCCTGAAAACAAATTTGAAATTTGTGCCAAAATTGTCTCACTGTTCCATGTCAATTGGACTACTCACTTGCTGATCCTCTTTCCACAACTTCAGTCAGTTGCCGAAAGAGCATTAAATATATTAGTTGTTACAAGGGTTCTGATGTATTACACTGATCAGATCAAATCTATTCACAAAGCAAAATAACTTTGTTGTGTTTGCTTAAGTACCACCTGGGAAATCCTGTTTTAAAGTTGGAGCTTGGAAGATGGATAGTGAAGTTTAGTCAAGTCGAGGCTTGCAAGATGTGTACAAAGCGCACACTTTACAAAGTGCCTAGAGCTAATTCCACTTGCAAACAGGCATTGGCAATGCTAATAGGTCTCGCTATACTGAGTCCCATAAGAGCTATTGGCTTTGCCGATATGTTTTAGCCATTTGTACACCATTGTGGCTGCTGTTTAGCATGGATAAAAATTTGTATGGTAAAGGATAGTGTTATGGGGTGGCGTGCAGAGTCATGGAGTGGCATAAAGTGGAGTATCATGGAAAGTGGTATAGAGTTGAGTTGAGTGGAAAGTAATGTCATGGAGTGGTGTAGAGTGGAGTGGCATAGAATGTTGTGGAGAGGGTAGGGTGTCGTAGAGTGAAAGGGTGTAGAGGAGAGACGAGTTGAGTGGCATAGAGTGGAGTAGAGCAGAGTGGCTTAGGTGTTGCATAGGGTGGCGTAGAGCTGAGTAGATTGTCATAGAGTGAAGTGGCATAAAATGAAGTACTGCAGTAGAGTGGAACAGAGTGGAGTAGAGTGTGGTGGAGTGGTGTAGAGTGTTATGAACTGGTGTAGAGAGGAGGAGAGTGGAGTAGTGAAGAAGAGTTGGGATGGCTATAGTGTGGTTGTTAGACTTTTCATCCTTGGCATGGTCTCCCTTAACTTTTTGCCTCTGTTTCCCAAGTTGTTGATGAGTGCTGGACTCTGTTTTTGCTGTTTTTGTTATTCTGGGCACTTTACCAGTGCTAAAGTTCAAGTGCTCCTATACAAAATGTGTATGTACTTGGTTCATCCATGATTGGCATATTTGATTAATTAGTAAGTCCCTAGTACAGTGCACTAGAGGTGCATAGGGCCTGTAAATCAAATGCTACTAGTGGGCCTGCCGCACCGGTTATGCCACCCACATTAGTAGCTCTGTAAACATGGCTCAGACCTGCTGCTGCAGTATCTGTGTGTGCAGTTTTAAACTGTAAATTCCCACGTGAAAGTGTACCCACTTGCCAGGCCTAAACCTTCCCTTTTCTTACATATAAGACACCCCTAGGTAGCCCCAAGGGCAGGGTGCAGTTTATGGTTAAGGTAGGTCATATAGTAATGTGTTTTATATGTCCTGACAGTGAAATACTGTCAAATTCGTTTTTCACTGTTGCAAGGCCTGTCCCTCTCATAGGTTAACATGGGGGCTACCATTAAATATGATTAAATTGTAGATTCCCTTTGGTAGCGGATAGACATGTGGCGTTTGGGGTCTCTGAGCTCACAATTTAAAAATACATCTTTCAGTAAAGTTGATTTTCAGATTGTGTGTTTGAAAATGCCACTTTTAGAAAGTGGGCATTTTTGTGCTTAAACCATTTTTGTGACTCTGCCTGTTTGTGGATTCCCTGTCTGGGTCAGTTTGACAGTTGGGCTGTTTGCACCTCTCTCTAGACAGTGACACAAAGGGAGCTGGAGTGTAGTCTGCATTTCCTGATGAGCCATCTGTGCTAGGAGGGATGGGAGGAGTGGTCACTTACACCTGAAAGGGCTGTGCCTGCCCTCACACAGTGCAGTCTCCAACCCCCTGGTGTGTGTCTGGGGCCTGGCCTGGGCAAGGCAGAATTTCACAAACAAGTAAGCCTACTTCAAAGGGCAAAATGGGTATAAGAAGGGCACCCAAAACCACAGACTTAAGAACACTTCTGGAAACCAAGCGGAACCTCTGCCTGGAGAAGAGCTGGTGAAGAAGAGCTGCCCTGCCCACGACTGTGCTTTGTGGAGCTATCCTGCAGTTGCTGCTTCTGCCTGTGCAAGAGGACAAAGACTGGACTTTGTGTGCCTTCCTTCTTGGAAAGAACTCTCCAAGGGCTTGATTTAGAGCTTTCCTCCTGTTGTTGATAGTCTCAGGGAGAGCAAAGACTTCTCTCTGCCAGCACCTGGAGCCTCTTCTGAGACTCCTACCCTGCCAAGTGATGGCCATCCAGTTCCTGGGACCCTGAAAGGAGAAGTTGGAAGAACAAGAGTGGGAAATCCACACACAGACTGCCGTGCAGGGAAAAGATGGACACAACTCCGAGACGCGACTAAAAAATCGGTGTGCCGCCGGCTTCGCGGCTGAAAATCGACATCTCTCTGCAGTGTGACTGAAAGATCAACGCACGCAGCTGTAGAAACGACGTGCAGCATCGCTGACGGAGGCTGGTGAGATCGCAACCCTCGCTGCATAGTTTTCGGATCATCATGTGGCGGATTTCTGAGACAAACATCGTTGGGTGAGTAAAAACGACGCAAGGCCTGCCCGGACCCAAGAGTTCTGTTCGGCTCAATGCATTGCTCCTGCAGAGAGAAGAAACGACGCACGCCGACTCGACTGGAAGAGAAACTATGCATGGTCTCGCTCGTGGATGATATTGACGCATCGCAAGCCCCTTTTGACGCACATTCGCCCGTGCGGGGTTATTTTTGACGCACTTAGGTACATTTTCACGCTAACAGCGTTAGCGTTGTGTTTAAAATTACATGAAGACTCTCTTTGGTTTTTAATTGATGACTTTTGTATTGTGGATTTTTGACGTTTTGCTCTTGTTTTGTTTAGATAAATACTCTCTATTTTCATATACTTGTGTTGCATTTTGTAGTGTTTCCATTGAGTTACTGTGTGTGTTGGTACAAATACTTTACCCCTAGCACTCTGGAGTTAAGCCTGCCTGCTCGTGCCAAGCTACCAAGGTGGTGAGTGGGAGGTTAGCTGAGGGTGATTCTTCTTTAACCTGACAAGAGTGAGGGTCCTTGCTTGGACAGGGGGCATTCTGGCTGCCAACAAAAGACCCCATTTCTAACTGTGGTGTTGAATAGAGTGAAGTGGCATGGAGTGGCGCAGAGGAAGTTACGTAGTGCACTGTAGAGTGGAGTATTGTCAGTGTGGAGTAGTGTTGTGGAGTGGCATAGAGTGGAGTAGAAGGTCAGAGTGGAGTAGAGTTTAATGGAGTAGAGCATCATAGAGTGGAGTGTGCTAAAGTGGAGTAGAGTAGCCTAGAGTGAAGTGCTGTAAAGTTCAGTGGTGCAGCGTAGATTGGCATAGAGTGCAGTGTCGTAGGATACATTGGTTTTGAATAAAACGGTGTGGAGCGCATTGGCGTAGCGTGCAGTGACGTAGAGTAGAATGACATAGAGTGATGTGGTGTAGAGTGGTACAGAGTGGAGTGGCACAGTGTAGATTACAGAGTCGTGGAGTGGTGCAGGGTGGAGTTGCACAGGATGGAGTAGTGGCGTAGATTGCAGTAGCATAGATTGTAATGGCGTAAGTAGATTGCTTAAGACTAGAGTGGCATAGAATGGAGTGGTGCAGGGTAGAGTGCAGAGGTGTAGAGTAGAGTTGCATAGAGTGGTGTAGAGTGCAATGATGTGAAGTGCAGTGCAGAGGTGCAAAGTAGATTAGAGTGACGTGGATTGCAGTGCAGTGGCATAGAGTTGAGTGATGTAGAATAGAGTGGCATAGGGTAAGTTGACTACACACATGTATTATTACTATCCAAACGTTCCCAAGATTGCATGTGCAGCAATGGACTGGCGATGTTTACACCCAAAGTGAATTGCTTATAGACATTTAGGAGAATTCAGAGTATGGGTTTGATCTTTGGTGTCAGAATGAGAGATGTGGGGTCTGTGGCTCCTCAGTGGAAAATGAGGTGACCATGCTGTCCACTGAGGTGCTCTGGTACGGTAAGGAGGCTGATTGGGGAGCTTAGATTTCATGCCCATTCCGTTCTTGACCTCTCCGCTTTGACCATCAGCATGTACATCACTCAATGGTGTCAGTGATTGTGGTTTTCTGAGGGCTAGGGAATAGTTGAACTGAGAAAGGTGAAGATTGCAAGAGGGAGTAGCGGTGTGGGCTTCTGACGGCGAGGGTAGTGTGTAGGTGGAAACGTATGTGAGAAATACAAGCAGGAACATATTATTACTGGAGCATGACTAGTGCTAATAGTGAATCTGTGACACGGTGCAGCTGTTCTTGTAGCAATCAAGTGCTTCTTTTCTAGGGTCTGTGACTCAACAGGTCTCTGCTTCAGTATCTGGGTCACTTGGGCTGTGTCCATGTAGCTGTTCTGTGTCACTGTGTCCCTCGGTCACTTTTCACGATTGTACAGTGCGTGTTCACCCCGTGACCTTATGCTATGTTATAAGCAATTGTATAGCTTCTCCTCCAATTAGGTTATGGCACTGAAGCACTTCGCCTGGCTACCATGTTCATACTCTTCTTGGATTTCCATCACTAGACTGTTTGATTGTTTGGTTGTGTATGCTTTGTTAAATGGCTAGGTTCGCTATTTTGTGTCGTTAATGTAAAAGTAAAATGAGTTTACGCCTGCTCCATATCTTTGTACTCTGTGATGTGTATTGGGGTGGCGAAGGGGACTGTTGGTTGTTGGTAGCCGCTGTGTATATTC
Organism: Pleurodeles waltl; assembly: GCF_031143425.1. NCBI lineage: Eukaryota > Metazoa > Chordata > Amphibia > Caudata > Salamandridae > Pleurodeles > Pleurodeles waltl. The sequence goes on along the minus strand of NC_090447.1, from coordinate 1,169,421,701 downwards.
CTTCCCACACAGCATTGTTAGACAGGTTTGTAACAGTGATGCGGTGTGGTATGAAGGTGGGTGTGACTGCCTGTACCACAATAATTATTCCCTCGACTGGCACTGGTGCTCACTGCGTGCCAGCTGTCTGTGTGGTGAGTAGCTTGTGGTAGCAAATGCTCTTGAACTCCATCCTAGGCTGAGGGGGTCTTCAGAGTTCTGTCTTAATGTGTGATCTTGTAACCAACCTGCTGTGTATGTTTTCATGGGCATGGCTATTGCCAGCACTCAGCTACGTCCCAAGTATGTGGCCTGTCTTTGCTGTGTTGGACGTGTGTGCAATGTTGTGCCTGGTGCATGCCTTTGAATGTATGCAAACGGTGTTCAGTAAACAGTGCATACATGCTTCTGTGCTGGGCAGGTGTGCGTTTAACATGACCACATATTTAGTACTCACCACAAACGAAATTTTCTGTTGCCAACTTTTTGCTAAGTGTATTTATCGGACACTCAATGCCATTCATGTTAAAAGTCTAAGAAGGATGAAAGGCGACGCTGACTACGTGTGATTGCAACCTTTGAGATGGATGTCACACACATAAATCTCCGCAGCAGATGTTCAATCCACTGAATGCATCACCAGCTTGTAAGCACTATGCAGAGGAGAGAGGCTCTTCCGAGCCGACGTTTATTTGGTATCACATAATCATTCGCCGGAAAATACAAGCGTATAACTCTTTTTTAGGGACACAGGGCTTCAAACTGATAGCACCGTTTCAAGCTGTCCCAACATTTACAACTAACGGAGCGGAATCACACAGAGAGTTAACAAACCTTTCAAGATCCGGAAGTTTGGTGATGGGAGGAATCCAAGATTAAACTCTGGGATTCTCATCTCAAAGTCAGTGGCTTATACAATAGAGTGTGCCTCTCTTCAGCATTTTATCCAGTCTAAGTGACCACATTTCCTCAAAGCTCTAGTAGTTAAAATGGGTCCTTCAGACATAATGAGGCGTTGACTCAAAACAACTCGCCTCCAGTGACTATTGAGGACAGTGGCGGCTACTTGGCAAAAATGTTAAATAAAGAAAAAAAGTTATCATCAGTAAAACAGGAAAAACGAGCAACAGCCTGAGACAGTGGGAAAGGTACGGGTCGCAGGAGGGAACAAGTGACAATGGTAGGAGCGTGATTAGGTGGCAGGACAAGCAGTAATGCGGCAAGGGGGAGAGCAGTTTGAAACATACAAGTGCTATGGACAAGGCAGCAGGGTGGGAAAGTGAGGTCAAGAAATAACAGTTCAAGTGACTTTGGGAGTAGAGGATGGGCACAGATTATCTTGAATTAATCTATGCATTGTCCCTGCTCCACAACAAACTTTAAACGTGACGCTTTGGTCCTACTGGCCAATTACGGAGATAGTAAAGAAGAGTGCAGTGAAGACAACAAATGGCGAGCAGCGGGGGATGGGGACTCCAAACCCTTTTCTGTATACAACATTGTCTCCCAAGCAAGTAGCGCATGCGCGACCCACCAAACTTTCCTTTGAAACAGTCTTTCAGACATCTGCAAAGCAGCTACATGTTCACTTTTCACAAAGCATTATTCTGTCGACATGCCCATCAAGAAGCTGAGGTCTGGCACATAGTCCTGCCGTAACCCGCTGCTTTACGGGAAATGCATTACTTTTCAGTTTATGATAAGCATGTGATCTACAACGACACGTTATGGTTGTAGTGCTGTAATAGTATTGTAATAGTATTTATATAGCGCTTACTACCATCGACGAGGCGTCGAAAGAGTCATATGTGTCCGCCCACCACCCCTAGATGTGAGCTATTATTAGATTTTTCTCAGGTCCATACATACCGGTCAACCAATCTAAGTGCACCTGTACAACGTATGCAGTACTGCTTCACTTTGCTCCGCTTATTTCCACTCACCATTTGAGCAACAACAAAAAAAACTGTCTGAGGCGAACTATTTGTCCTGGTGCATCGTGGGATACCGGAGATGTCACCACTCACCTCGAAACCAAAATTTGTACTTGGAAGAAAAACAACTTACAATGCTCCTGTTCAACACTAGATGGCAGGAGTGTGCAAAGCATTTGAATTTACAATGCTACGAGCCAGTATTTCTAGGCGAGTAACACTTTATATATGCCTTTCCCATCACATAAAAAATTGCATTACTAAGTCCTCGTTCGATTTACATTACAAAATCTTCAAACCCCTTACTATGACTTTATAGCTGTCCCCCTCTATTATATTGCACTGTCTTTTATCATGCACTCCGCTCTAGCTTCTTTCTTACCTTCTTTCACTACATGCCATGTTTATAAATTCCAACCCAAACCATCTTCTATTCTGACGGATCTGAAAAGTTTTTCCTTTAATGAATTCTGAGAATTTACTCTTTTCCTAGCCATTCTAGTCAATGTCAGTCTTACCCACTCTCACTCTAATATGTTTTGTTACTTTCCTCAAACCAAGCCTGACGTTTCCCGCTTATTGTGACCTCTCCAATTCTTATAATTCATCTCTAAATTTTGTGCTCTGTCTGTGCATCCTGCACAGAATCTTGCACTGGGCTTCTGTGCTTCTACTCCTCCTCACTTTCAGAGTCATAACACTGGTCATACTGTGTGATGTTAAGCCATATTTTTGCATCCCCCTTTAAAACACTTCACCCTATAGTCTCCCCATCGCAACCTCATGTTTAATCCCATCCTTCAACCTACGGTTATGTTTCTCTACTAGTCCTTTGGGTTCAGGCTGTTAAATAGCAAAACACCTGGGTTCAATACAGTTCTTAAATAAACTCTTCATTCTCTTTGATACTAACTATACCCCATTATTGGTCAGAAGAATTAAGGAATATTCGTCTCTGTTAAATATTTCCTTCAAAAACGTTCTCGCACATAAACTCTGACTATTTAGAGTAAAAGTCTTGCAATGCTACTGCTTGCTTTTCCCACAAAACCATACCATTAGTGCCCACGTTTTACCATTTGCCCCCTGCGACGCTTTTGTGAACTAGCTCTGATTGAACATACCTTAAGGCCTTTGTCACTTCCGATGTATACTCTGCATTCACAAATGTTCATTTCAACTTTTAAGTAAGGCCACCAATAGTCCTCATGAAGATTTTGTCTGGCCTTTGTGATCCTTATGTTTTCCCTAACACCCCTGAGGAGATAACATTCTGTCCACTGTAAAATCTCTTAATACTCTCCAGCCATAATTTTTGGTGCACCAATCATATTACCTTTGACTCCTTTGTTCAGGGATAATCTTGATTCAACCCACCTTTTATGTCCTGGTCTATCGTCTCTTTCAGCTCTATTCACTATTGATGCACTGAACATCCTCTCCTCGTTTTCCTTTTTCTCTTTTGTCCTGCTTGTCTCTGGAAATCATGTTCGTAATTGGTCACCTATATCTATGACACCGAGCTTTATACCGTCAGAACACGTTCTCCAAACCTTCTTTGTTGAAAACCTTCTCTGATGGTTTTCAACCCTTTTCTTGAATAATTTTCCTTAACCTTACAAAGTTCTGAATTTCCTGCCTCTGAAGGCGCCGCTAAAGCCCCCCTTCTCTGTTATACGGTACATTAATGCTAGGCTCAGGCTTCCCCAGCCTCTGTAATGGGTTTGTAGCACAATTTCATGGCAGGGTCTTTATTAAATCTGGGTGCTACAGCAGCGACCCCCCTGCGCCTCAGTCCTGAAGGTCCTCTCTTGCCACCTCGTGCCTCTGCAACAAAGCTTAGCAAAATCCGGCTGCAGAGTTGCCACCTGTGGATGTTAATGTGGCTGAAAACCCCCTACCTCTTGTACTAGGTCACCTTTTGTGTTTCTGCACTCCTCCCATGTCACATGTGGACCCAGGGCAGACACATGTGGACCCAGAGCAGAGGCTTTCTCTTTTGCCTTAACTCTAGTGAACTCCGTAGCTGATCACTGTTGCACCTTAATAACGAATATGTTTTCTTTGAGAGTTTCAACTCTCCCTTTTGCTTCCATTAAACGGTGGGACCTCACAGTGATAGGTAGTGTCTCGACTTCTGAGGAAGGCAGAGAGCTCTCTTCTCGTTTGGCCAGCTTCCTTGCGGATCTTCCACCTACGCTTGGTCTTTGCATACCACGGTTCGTGGTTTTCTTTCTGTTGTACATTTTGCCAACATTACCTCTCCTTTGGTTTTCCCTAAGCATTTTGCCTTTCATCTCTGTTGCTAAGAGAATGGGTTGGACATTCGCTCTTTGAGCTTTTGGTAGTAAATGCTATTTTACGCATTTCTCTTGTTTTATTCAACATGTGGACATATATTGTTGTACTCCTCCGGGAGCCAATTCTTGCCTACTTTTGGTAGGGTCTTTTTCCTCTGTTGTCCCTTTCTATTCTTCTGTCTTCTAGGAAGGTTTATTTTCCCCTTTTTCCAATGGGTTCTACATTTTACTATTTTTCCACTGCTACGGGCTCATATTGTGTTTGTTGCAAGTTCCACTCCCTGCATTTTGGGGTGTTCTTGGTTCTCTCGTAACCAAGGGCCATTACACCCGAGCTCAATGATTGTGCCTTCTACCTTTAGTGGCACTGGCTTCCCCTTCCCAGCTTAACTAAAATTAAAATAAATAAATAAAATACCAGAATTATTATACTGCAGTACTGTACTAATGCTATACACTTCACTAGGGAGTACTTTCCTCTATTTTAAATTGTTCTTGCCAGCTCCTTTCTGCTCATTCCTGAACTGGATCTTCCCCTTGCTGTTGTTCACGGGTTCTTGATTTCTTTTTCACAGGATGTTGTGGGTTCTTTAATTGTACTCCCGCTTCTTTAGGCAGTGTGGTTCCTCGTTTTGGTCTTTACGAGGTATCCTTTATTCTAGGATTTTATTCCTGGTGCCACTTTCTACATTATCTCCCTCCACCCGCACTTCAATTGGAGGGGTATGGTGCTACTTCCATTACTGGCTCCTGCAAGATTTTACAACTTGCTTGGTGCCCTTTTTGTCCTTCGCCTTCCTTGTTCATGGTGCTGGCCTTGGAGATGTCATATCTTTTGCTTCCTTTTGTCGGTGTTCCTTCCATTGTTTTGGTATTTTTCTGCAGACAAATAGTTTGGTCCCTTTCTGTGCACACCTCTAGGGTTCCTTCCCCAGTGTTTCTTATTTCCTTGGTCATTGATAATTAGCATTGATTCTGTTGCATCCCTCCCGGACACTCTATCCTTCTGCCTCCGGAATGGTCGTGTGTTTGTTCTTACAGCTGGTGTTGTTCCTATCTTTCTTCCTTGGAATGAGCCAATGTGTCTTTCCACAACTTTTTACATCCTTCGGACCTGCTCACAGACTCTCACTTTTTTCAGAACTTCTGTCTCTTCATGGGTCTCTGATTCCATGTTCTTCCTACCCTCATATTCCTTATGGGGTGCCACGATTTGGTTATTTTGCGATTTCAAGGAGCTCTAGCTTTGTGGCTAGGTCCACTTTCTTCTGTGCAGCAGGCTACCCTCCTACAGGGGTTCCAATTTTGCCAACGCTCTTACATATTAGCAGGTTCCTTCCATTCATATCTGTGCTTTCTGTTGCATAGTTCTTTAGCTGCCTTTGTATGTGGTTGTTCCTTCTACCTCCAGTTCCCCTGTCGGATTGTTTTCTTAGCATTCATTTTTGATCTGGGTTCACACTGGAACGTCTGCTCCTTTTACCTGGTTGTTCCAGTTCTAGTTTAGTGCTTTCTCTCTTTCCTATTCTATCATACCCTGCCTGGTGTATGTGTATGCATTTTGCACTTGCACACAGCCTTACTGGTCTTTCCTATTTTGCTGTCCCATTTGGGCCTGCAGCTGTTTCTCTGCTCCTTCTGAGCCGACCATCCAGTCTATCTTTACTCTTTCTGTTTCTTAATTCGCTTCTCTGACTGGAGTACTCTCTCATTCTGACTGTGAGATTATTGTATGTCCCTGTTATGCTAGTCTTTCTACTTAGACTCTTTTACATGTTTTATATTGTGTGTGTGTCTTTTCTGGTGCCCCTTACCGGGGATCCATTTAATCATCCCGATGTTTTTTCCATAGTTGAACCTCTCCTATGGGGGTTGTTGCTGCCTACTCTCCAGTGGAGGCTTTTCCTTACCAGCCATAACTTAGCTTTTCCCCAGTGCATATACAGCTATTTTTCTCGTATGAGTCACTTATGTTTTTCTCTCGCCCACTCTGTCTTGAGCCTGGTTCTTCCTCTGTGTTATTAGGTTGTTCTTTGCAAGACTAGTGTGGTCCGTTCGTGTCCCTCCGCCAGGGTTTGGGATTGCTTGGGTATCTAATTCTAAGATGAGGAATCTACGGATAGTTGTCTCTATCAGATGGACAAGTTACTTACCTTCGGTAAAGCCTTATCTGGTAGAGACACAGGCTAGCCGCAGATTCCTTATCAGTAATCTCATCCTCCCCGCTTGCGAACTGTGTACTCTTCAATCTCGCTTAGGGTGGGTTTGGCTGTTTTGTTGTTCTGCTACGTCTCAACACATATCCTTTAATTTTTGGTTGGCATACACTATTGTGCTGTTTATCTATTCCATTGCCAGTTTCTCTGTGGCTCCACGTTGTTCTGTGGCTTCAAGTCACTGAAGAAACTGATGTCAGTACGTCAGAAAAGGGAATATATGGACTCCGCTGACGTCATGTCTGGGGACGACTTCGCTACGGAGTCGCGTGATGCCCTCTACCGACACGCAGAGGTACTGTTGAGGAAAAATTTCCAGATCCAGTTTGACACCTGAGGAGAATTCTAAGATAAGTAATCTGCAGCTAGTCTGTGTCTCTACCAGATAAGGCGTTATCGAAGGTAAGTAACTTGTCCATTACTGCTGAAATGTCCTTATACGCGAATAAAAATCCAAGTTGACGATGCAACTCCTCTAACGTGGCATACAGTTCTACCCCACAACTACAGCAATTTCAGTTCACATTCTTAGCTTTGGATACTTCTAAAAAGTAATTTGAAAATGATTGACAGTATAACTCCAACACAGGCGCTAAAGCTAACTTAACAATAAATATGAAACGTTTTAAAATGTAATATGTTGAATCTGTCTGTTTCTATAATGTATCACGAAACGAGAAATAGGTTTGGGCGTGGGTTTGATGTCTATAGAGAATGCTGACCGAGAGCAGTGAAGATTGTAGTGTTCACAACAGTGAACCCTATCGGAAATGGATATCATGAAGAACATTGAATCTCTGTTCTTAACAAACTCCATGCAGCCAAGGGGTCGTTAGAAGAAGTTGTAGAAGAAGGAATACCTTTCTTTTTGTGGTGCAGTTCACGGTGGAGGCTCCTTTTTCTCTCATTGATAACGTTGACATTGTTCGGTTTGTTAAAATAGTCGGTTGTGTGTTATAATAAATTATTATTTCAAACACATAATGTGGATAAAAGACATTACAACATGGTTTCAAGACCTTGAATTAAATAAAATGATGTCACTAAGGTGATGACTATCTGGGCCCAGTATATAGAAATAATTAATAACATATTTTCCTTGAATTTGTAGTATAATACGTTTTTGAGAAAAGTCTTGGTTATTGTAATCCTGATCGTTCTGTCTGCAGGTCACTGCCCTCAAGACGATGGTCAGTCAGGGGGGGCCGAAGTACAGCCTTTCACAGCAGCCATGGGCACAGCCAGGTATAAACTTTGATAAGTTGTAAGAAATGTGTATCATTTTCCAAAATGTCCCGTGTTCATTTCCTACCAGCACTGATTTCCAACCCCCATCGCTGTACTCTCACCAACTTTGCACTGCTAGTCTCCTCTGCTATCTCTTATTAGTATTTTCACTAATTCATTCATTGCTGCTAGATAACTCTTTGACCTTGCTTCGCTGTCTCTCGCACAAAGTTTTCATTGTGTTCCCTATAACTTGGCTGTCCGTTATTCTAAACCCACTCATGTTCTCTGTTCTCGAAGATCCCCAATTCCCTTTCTTTGTTGTGCATCACAGCTTCCATTCATGGTTGGCTTTTATTTGGTGCTTTTATTCACCCACTCTCTCTTTGCTTGTCTGAGCTCCTACAACAGTTTTATTTTAGTTGTGTTTTCTCACAAGGCAAATAATTTCAAAACCAAATATTTCTCCCATTTCCTATTAGCCACCTTATGTTGATTAGAACCCATACTGCACCCCCTAAAAGTGGACTATACAGTTTCTAATCTTCTTGTTCCTTTCTATTCCAATCAGAATGGATTTTTTTTTTACAATGTATGTATTATTACTTTCGGCAAAAATGCTATTTGAAATAAATATATGTATTATCATATGGCGATGGGAGCTTCTCAGTAAAAGATTTTTTTCCACAACAAATTTTATTGGATTTAGTACACAAACAAGACCTAGAAGGCCAAAAAAGATATTGAGCAGGAGCAATGCATAGTACCTTTTATGTGAATAGTAAGACAAGTATGCAAATAAAGAGAAGGACAACAACTTGAAAAAGGCCAGCCCTCCCTCCACCCATCCCGTAAATTGACCATGTATCAGCCAGTCTCTAGCTATAGTGAGGCATCCATCTCCATTTAACAGGCTGTGGCCCCGAATTACTTCATTAGCCCCACGTCATGAGGTGCATTGGTTCCAACACAACACCTCGGTAGTCTGCCCATCTTTGCAAGATTTTGCAATGTTTCTGAGGGAAACTCCCAGATTGGAAGACAGCCACCTCCAGCCCCATACAATGGTCTAAATCTCTTTTCCAAGCAGCGAGTGGAGGCTGGGGCCACGGCCTTCTAGTGTTTAGCGTTATCTTGTTTGGTGAAAGTAAGGATGAGTAACAGAAGAGCCTTCTTATACCTATTACCTGCAATGCACTCAGTCTTGGAATCTCTTGGTAAGACCCATGAAAGGACCACACTCAAATAGGAGAGAACCCCCACCAGAACACATCCATTGCTGTACAGATCCATACGGAATGTAAAAAGGTACCATCTACCACACCACAGCGAAGGCATCAGGGCACGCTCACTAGACCGATGCACCTTAGGCGGGCCGAGTATAGTAGGTGCTATGTAAGTATTTAAATTGGATAAGGCGGAGGCGGGTTGACACTGCAGTCTCCCTGGGGGCCCCCAGAGCCCTTTGTCCATTCATTGTTGTCTAGTGTTTCAAGATCTTATTCCCAGACAGCCCAAAGGGCAGGTAGTGTATTAGTGCTGTTAGTAACTAAGGTTTGGTAAATCTTTGTGATTTTATGCGGTTTGAGGTCTCCCATGAGGAGCCTGCTCTTGAGGGGGTTAAACTTGGGGAGGTCTGTGATGTGTCGTATGCAGATGGTGAGGGCATGACCGAGCTGGAGGTAGTGGTGGAATTGGCTCCGATAGAGTTGATATTCCAGCTGCGGGTCTTGATATGATTTCAGTACAGTGCCTTGCATAATGTCACCCAACGTAGAAATCCCTATGAGGTTCCATAGTCGAAAAAAATCCAACCGAGACACCTGAGGCAACCAGCAACTCCGCCATAGGAGTGTCTGCTCTGTAAGACGGTCCTGCCACCTCATGCACCGCAGAGCACTCCTCCAAAGACTCAGAACCACCCGAGCAGCCAGTGGCAAGAATCCCACTTCTTCTCCGCCATAGAGATAGGACTTAATGGGTGTGTCATTCATAGCCCACTTCTCCAGTGCATATGCATGGTCATCAGGGGGCCCGTGCCACCAGTCATTGATGACCAAAAATTGAGAGGTGGTGTAGTATGCATAAATATCAGCTGCTGCAATGTGCTCACAATAGGTCGATTGAAAACATGCCTTGCAAGCGACCCGGGCCACTCCACCCCTCTAAAGAAAACCCCTAAGGATAGGATCGATGTGCATTAACCATGTCTAGAAATAGAATACGGGTGAATATGTAAGTGGTATAGTAGACGTGGGAGGAAAACCATTTTGAAAATTGCCTAACTGCCCATCAGCGACATGGGGAGGCGAGACCAATTCCTGACCTCATTTCTCACCGGAGCGGCAGGGGACAGATTCCAGTCCCACGCCAAGGTCTGAGACAGGGATATAACCCCCCCCCCCCCCCCCCTAACCCCCCCAGGAACCTGAACCTACCAGTAGCACATGACAGGCCCGGGGCCCACTCAGTGAGTCTACAGTAACCGTTGACCGGAAAAACCTTGGGTTTAGTGACATTCATATAGGGGCCTGTGGTCTCTCCAAACACCCGCATGATTTCCACAAGACGGGCCTTGTGTGCACTGGATCATTGAGGAAAAAGAGGATGTCATCGATGTATAAAGAAATCTTATCAGAAAGTCCTGGTCCCCACCCAAATCCGTGTACCTGAGCATCTAGCTTGGCCCACACTGCAAGGGGCTTCACTGCTACTGCAAACAGGAGTGGGGAAAGGGGGCACCCCTGCCTTGTCCCCCCTAGCAATCGAGAAGGGCCTCGACACAGCGCTGGCCACTTTGACCGCCACAGGCAGGTCTGTACAGAGGAGCCACTATACGAGTGAAACTTAGGGCCGAAGGTTAGCCTCTGCAGAAGGGCAAAGAGATAATCCCATTGGACGAGCTTCACGCTTTGTCCATATCAACTAACAGCAGGGCTGCTGGCCTCTCAAGGCAGTGCGCCATAGCAAGTGCATTATGAACCTGATGGATATTATGTTGAGTGGCCTGGTGGGGCATGAAGCCAGACTGGTCTGGGCGGATCAGATCCGGTATGTCCTTTACGAGTCGACATGCTAGCATTTTAGCGAGGAGCTTCACCTCTTTTTTGAGGAGGAAGATCTGGCGGTAGGATGCCCTCTCTTGAGGGGGCGCCAACCTGGTTTCAAAATTACCACTATCTCGGCCTGACGCCGGTTCAGTGGGAAGGGCTCACCCTGGAGTGTAGCTTGGAGGTGGATAAAAATGGAGCACCCAGTCATGAGATATAGGCTTTCAAAAATTCACAGGGGAGACTGTTTGGTACCGGGGCCCTTCCCGACTGCAACTCCGCTAGGGTTGAGGCCAGCTCCTCCACCTTGATGTCATTTTCCTGGCCGAATCAGAGAGAGTCCGGAGAGGAAGGTCATCAGTGAACTCCACTGTCCGGTCAAGTGACGGACTCTCTCTGCAGGCATACAGTGCTTTACAATAAGAGGCAAAACATTGAGCCACCTCCTGTGGGTCCACCAGCATTTGACCTCGCCTGTCTTCAGTTGCCTGTGTTTAGGAGGGCCTTCAAGTTGATTGACAGTCTGTGTAGCATTTTGCTGGCCTTATCCCCCCCGATTGATAAAGGCGGCTTTAGGCCGCTCACCAGTTTAGTTAGGCCTTGTCCAGAAGTATGTGCTAATATTGTTGTTTGTTGAACACCTTTTGTCGCTGTCCTGTGTGAACCTCAGGAGTCCCACTCAGCCGCTCCAAGGCTCCTATCTGAAGCTCAAGATTGATAAAGGCCTGCTCACACCTGCAGTTCTCCCTGGCAGAGAAGCTGATATCTCTTCCACGTAGGGTGGCTTTGAAGGCCTCCTATATTGTGGTGGCCAAGGGAGCTATGGCCGAATTAAAGGTGACATACTCCTCTATGAACCAAGAGATATACAATCTACATGTTGGATTCTTTCGGTGTCTGGGGAAAGGCGCCACAGAAATCTTGGCCTCTGGGACCCACTCGAATTTGGAGGGCAGTAGCAGAGTGATCAGACAGACACCGTGTTAGGGTATCTGCTTTCATCACTCTGTGAGAAAACAAGTTGGGCACACAAAGATAATCGAGGCATGAAAAGGAGCCATGAGTATGTGAGAAATAAGTGTATGCACACAGGTCTAGGGTCCTGTCTCTGCTGCACCACCTATCCATATGGTGGTCCATAACAGCATTTCAGTCACCTTCAATTATGGTGTGATCCTCGGACAGACCTGCCCATAGATGTAACAGCAGAGAAACAAATGACTCACCGAGTGGCCAGGGGGTGAGGAGGGGGGAGCGGGGGTGAAAAGCAGCAAATGGTATGAGGTTTCCTATGTAGGGAGCCAGAGACTATTACATATTGCCCTAGACGATCGGTCCATGTTCTGGTGTGTCTGAAGGGAATCCTTCTCTGTAGTAGGATACAAGTGCCCCTGGTAAACGCTGCATGGTAGATCTGATACTTGAGGATATTGTCTCTGTCCATGTAATTCAGCATTTTAGGGATCACTGGTTTGGGCCACGCCCCTGGGGTGGTAGCTTCCTCACAGGAGCCCTATGGAGCTCGCTCCAAAATAAAGCAGGTTGAAAGAGAGTCCGTGGACAGAAGTGACCTAAGTCGCTGGGATAAAAGCACAACCACGGGGAAGCCCTTACACCCCTCCAAAAACTTGGTGAATCTTAGGTTATTTCGGGCATGCACGGCCCTCGACATCCTCCACCCGCGCCGCCAGCTCTTTAGAGACTTCCATCAGGTTGAAAACCTTTTGCTATAAGGCTGTGACTGAATGTTCCACCCCCGAAATTCTGGTTTTTGTCTCAGTGATCCTCTCAATCGCTTGCTTGAGATCCTATCGAATTAAAGTGACGTCCGATCTGACTGCACCAATCCGGCGAGGAGTCCCACGTTGTCTGGCACCTCATCTGTTGTGGGCTGCAGAGCATTGCCTCCCTGCTGGGTGAATTTTTCTGGGGTGCTTTGCTTGGCCGCAGTGGGTATTTTTTCTTTTGTCATGGTGGCTAGAGGCAGGATGAGAATTTCCTGACTGGCAGCCCCAACGATGGAACAAATGCCCTGCCAGACCTCCGTCAGGATACACTCGGGACACAAGCAGTCAGGTGAGGGCAGAGTGGCACACCAGTACCCAGGGCCAATTCTACGAATGTGGCTCCTCCAGCCCATAGCAGGGGTGCAAGCCGATCACCACATAGAAGAACACAAGGCAGAGGCACTCCTCAGTGACCCCTGTGCGGCATGCACCTGGCAGCAGGGGGCCATCCAGCACTAAGAGCCCCTGGCAGAGCCGGTCTTCACCCAGCCAGAGGAAGGCCTCCAAGCCAGGCTCCACAGTAGTATTGCCGCCGCCCAGCCGGGAGGCTAAAACAGCGCAGTCCCCGGACCTCCGATCAGCTCTAGGGCCCAAAAATGAGCCCAAAGGTTCATGCTGTGCACATGGGGTCGTGGCCCACTGCCGTAGTGTCCAGCAGGGGGATCAGCTGCAGTCGCTGATCACTGCTGTGTGTGATACTACCCCTTATATGTAGGTGCAGCAGTGGTGAAGTCCACAAAGTCCAAAGCCTCCCAGTACTTCCACCACACCGTACTCAGTCTTGGGACGTCCAGGTAGGCCCCCTTCAGATGGGACGTGCTGGGCAAGGCAGCTCACAGCTGTGGTACGCTCCTCTGAGGGAAGCAAAGCCGTAGAAACACCCGCGCTCAGGCACGCCAAAGATATTAGTCCCAGGGCAGGCCGTGCCCCTCACCAGTCAGCTCCATGCCAAGGCAAACACTAGGTCGGGGCCTGACAAGCCCTGACCCTCACCACACCGCCAATGTCTCTGAGGGCCGGAGGAGCCCTTGCGGCGCCACAGCAGCTCCACTCGGGGCTCCGGTCTTCAGTGGCAGGCATACTGCTAAATTGTGCCAGCGGCCCAGTGGAGTGCCACATGGCCCGCCCCACCCCGCTCCAGCCCACTCTGGCGCAACCGGAGACAGCTCCCCCACGACTCCAGAGGTGAGGCGGCTCTATGGGGTGTACTCAGCACGTGGTGAAAATGCACTGTGTCATAGGAGGATGCAGGATATAATAGCTGCTGCTCAGAGCGCATTTAGGATGCAGCCGCCATGATTGTACGCTAAATCCCCCCCCCCCCCAGTAAATGATTTTGATGAAGAAAACGAGTTTTTTGTAATTAACGTGGAGGGAAATTACATCATTATTCTAGCATTTTAGGAAGGCTAGTTTAATTAAAGATATTCTGCAGATGAGACATTGCTACTTAATTCACCGAGAGGGGAAACAGGTAAATTATGGTTAGGGATTAGAACCGGGTTAGAACGGCAGTTTAGTATTTACACAACAGAAGTGTAAATCCTAACGCACACACCAAATGCAACGCTCACGTCCTCGCACTTGATATGACAGATGCAATTAAAAAAGTCTGAGATTATATATCATACTCTCTATAAACTATGCAACAGACGTCAATGACTGCAGTTGTATTTATTGGCTTAAGTGTGCTTTGTTATTTATTTACTTTGTGCATTTTATTTGTTATTACTTATTGTTATAATCATAGTGAGGTCATAAGCATATTAGCATATGCTGAAAATTAGCATTCACGGCGTTTAATTTTGATGCTGTTTATCCTCTTGTAGTTCATAACCTCTTGGGGAAGGTTTTAAAGCAAAATATTACGACAAGGCGATGGGTGCATTTATATCTGGTACCTCTTGGGAGTTGAGATCTAGATAATTAGTGGGTGAGGAGCTGTAGGGTGGACTTTGTGGGGTGTGACGAAATCTGTCTTTTTTGTGGTAGACCTTGCCATTTCAGTGCATTATTGGAGGCTTTCTTCACGTCGCAGGTAAGTATGCATCATGTTTTGTCGATCTAGTCTTCAGACAGCATTATAATGTTGGATAAAAGTCTTGGCTGTGACATTGTACTTCACACAAACAGGATGCTTATATTTTAGAGGTAATTTTTTGCAGTCCGTGTTTTTTTAGGGACTCTGGTAGTCATTTTTTTAATGGATTTGAGCAGAAATTTTTGTTTGGAGCGAGTTCTTAATTTGTGGTGTAAAAGTGGCTTCTTGGAAGTAACCTTGTGTTGGCTCATTGTTCATATAGTGCTAAAGCATACAGAGGAGTTTTGGTATCAACATTTCTCGCAGGCTTTGTTAAAATTCTGACCTGAGAACATCTGTGTCTGAAAAGTTACTTGATTTTTTAGCTCTGATGCTGCTGTTATATCAACATTGTCTCAGAGACCTTTACAGTTATTATTTTATGTACTACGCTGCTAAAATAGGAATTCTAGAATGTTCGGACTACTTTTGTTTGGAGATGCTTTACTAGCAGTAGTCAATCTTTGTTTCACTTCATCTGGCATGATCCTGTATTTTCTGCTTTGTTACATCTGTATTGTTGAAACATGAATTAAATATGTAAATCAAAGATTTTAAGACTTACTTTTCTCGAATTTGGTTTTGTTAGTGCGCCCTCAAATTACCTCTATTTGAATGGTTAGAAATATGTAAACTTTATAAATGATTTTCATTGTTTTCAGGTATATGGACATTCTTTTTCCTACCCAGTATACACTTTTTCTCTAGGTCAAGTGAGCATGTTGTTGCTTTTGTTAATTCGAAAGAACGTCTGCTCCGTGGGTAAAGGAAGGGACATTGCAAATGCTTTTAACTCACCTGATTATCTTTAAATTCTTGCTTTGATTTCATATATTCATATTTACAATATAAGAATCTGGAACACATTTATTTTCTAATTAATTTATTGCAGCAAAAATCAATGACATCGTGGCTTCTACCTACAAGACAATCAAAACAAAACTGCCTCTGACCATACGAAGTATGTCTTTGTACCTTGCCAATAAAGATACCGAATTTATTTTGTTTAAACCAGTCCGAGTAAGTATTCTTTTTGTTTATAGCTTGACATTGAGAATTGTTTTAATTTAAAAGGTATATTTCTCTTTGATTAGGCTGCTTCCAGTTTAATGGTTATTTATTGTTGACAACACCATGACATATTTAATCCACAATTGAGTTCATGTTAATCTTTGTTTGTTTTACTATTCAAGTATTTTTTTCAAAATGGTGTTGTCAACAAATGACTATATTTTTACACTAGTTCTCTGTGACTCAAAATACTGCATGCTGTTTGACTTGTCAACAGTGCTGATTATAAGTACCAGTGAGCCTCAAACACATAATTTCTGATGGATACATCTTCCTGCAGATTCTTGACGATATGAATATTTCATCCAGGCTAAAGACATGCCTGGAAACGTTTTCCCTACAAATAGCTTCCCAGTGTAGCCCGGTGGGGCCCCACTGCTACAGCTGCTTATCCACCCCAAACATGATGTCCCTGAGTACTTTATACGCCTACCAGTCTCCCTGACTAATTCCTCAGCATTTAACAGAAACTACAGCAAGTGCCTCAGCAAAGGATCTAAGTTTTACAGACAGTGCCACAAGAAAATATAACTTTTAAACCTACACAGAGACTATGTGAGTATATTGAGCCGGATTTGCGACTCTTGCTCCTCCATGCACTGGAAAGCCATCAAGGAGTAGGAGACCAGATTATTTTGCATAAGGTCCACAGAAAGGCTCCAGAGTGGACGTTCACTCTCAAAGGTAGTCATCTTTGCTGGAACAGTCTCCTAAGAGATTTCCCCCAAAACAGCACCGTAGGAAGAAGTTCTCTTTTTCTTTGAGAAATTGGTCTTGTTTCTAGGGATCATTTGGTGTCTCAACCCTGTTCTCCAATGCCACGCTCTTTCTCCTTGTTCCTAAGAAGGTCAGACTGAAGTTTCCCAGTCCTTTAGGGGGCCTTGCACATATCAAGGTCTTCTGGCTAATGATGTATGATCTTTTCAAGACTGCTCTACAACTGTCTGGGCTAATCCTTAAAATGGGTTGTCTCTTCCAGAGGGCTTGGCATCCCCGACAGCCCTTTTGCCTTCCTATGCCATTCCTCCACAGGTTTGAACTGGGCGCCTGTGGTGAAATTGAACCGGCTAGGGTGCCGGTCCTCATTTGCTCAAGCGATTTTGAATCAAAGATGGCACCCCATCATCGGAGCTGACGCCAAGCCATTCCAAGGAGTCTGTGGGGGAAAACATCATCCATATGATAAAGGAGAAGGTTGGCTTATTTAAGCGTGAACCTTCCCCGAGCCCAAAGGTTTACAGGTTTACTCTCTTGCTGAAAACCTTTTGTTTTCGGTATGGGGGGATTAAAAAAAAACCTGCAGCATTGATGGAGGGTAATAGAGACTGATCACCCACTGCCACCCTACATTACTGATGCTAGCCTTTACTTTGACTTACAAAATGCCAGTTGCCTAGATATCTCACCAGAAGGTGAATGTTCCTACCCCTCAGACCCTGCTTCGTCAGGCGTTTAATCTTTTACAAGAGTTATTCAAAAGGTGGTAGAACCCTTGTCACTGACCTTACCGTCTGCAGAAATCTTGCAACCTTAGGCAGTAGGGGCAGGGTCCTTGATTCAGTTTAACAAGGCCCTTTTGGTCCATCAGTCAACTACAGACTGCCACACCCACAAACCTGCTTTGAGTAAACCTCACGTTTTTCCATTCCACCCACCACCGGAGAGCCTGTGTCCAAGCATCATCATTGAAGCAGAATCTCAGTGCATTACCTATGGCTTTCCCTTTGACAGAGAATCCAAAAACTAGATGCCTTGGGTCGCAACGTTTTTGCATCTCTGCATGGTTAATGCCACTGCCTTTTAGGATAATAGATTCATGCCTTGTGGGAACTGGTGAACTTACAGTTGTCAGCCTATCACATTATGTGATCTGGTGAGTAACACCGTGGATGTATCCAAACCGATCCAAAAATGTGGCCTTGACTAAAGACAACATTGCTCAGTCTGTGGTATGGCTTTCACTTGCATCAGTTTGGCTGAAGACTTACCACTTGATTTTTGAGGAGATGTCAGACTATTCTGATACACACTAGAGAGGTGAGAGAAACTATACTTGGACCTTCTTCCTCCCAAAATATCCAAATACACATAAAAAAGATCCAGATATTTTTGACCTTCTTTCCATTTATGTCAAACAGAGTTATCCGTGGGAGTTGCAAGGCCATCACTCACATAGAAATGTGGCATGCCTCATCATCAGCCGTACAACTCTCTGGACCCAGTGGAATCCAAGGTGGGCTGTACCACTGTGAGTGGGAGTTAGGGTTTACTTGTTATTATTTGTCGAGTATTCACTCCACACAACAAAACCAGAGATAAATTAACTGAAATTTTAAATCTATCCAGAACTAACCCAAATCTGTTTTACTCTTGGAAGCCATGATCGCATTAAAAACCAAAGTGTATGATAAAAATGGATACTATTTACCCTATCATCTCATGCTAAAGTCAGCATGTTTTGGCAATCTTCAAATTGCCCAAAGGATCAGCAGCCTTTATCCGGACATAAAATCTCCCACCATGGAACCTTGTCAGTAGAAGCTGTCTTTGTTAGCCCAGCTGCCCTATACAGAGATAATCAGTGACCTATTTGTGTCCAATACTTCCAGATCCGTATGCAAAATGAATTCCTAAGAATGCAAGATATTTTTCTCACATTAATGTGCTCCGGATAGCCTTACTCTGAAGCCGTGGTTCCCAACCTTTTGACTTCTGTGGACCCCCACTTTATCATTATTGGCGCCCGGGGACCCCCACTGAATCATTATTGGAATCTGGGGACCCCCCACTGAGTCATTACTGAATGCTGGGGGCCTAATCTGTTAATATTATTTAATTTCCTAAGCAGTCGCGGACCCCCAAGTGTCCCCGGACCACAGGTTGGCAACTACTGGTCTAAAGGAAAACATACAGAAAGGAAAATAATAATAAGCACAGACATTAGTCGCACTACCAAAAATATATAGAATCAAATGACAGATTCTCAAAACACATATATAAATGGATTGGCATTCTTTCTCCTTCTGGTCGTATCCGCCCATATAAAACAAGTGACTTTCACCCTCAATGCTGGAATTTGAAATCATCTATATATCAAGTGAATGAACATTGTTCACCTTTTTGTGTCACTCCATGCCAATCATGCATCCATGATCATGCTTATGCTATGTGCAGTTCAGTCTTACCCAGGAGTTGTAGCAGTCTTCCTTAACCTGGGGAATTCAAGGGGGCATCTATAGTAAAATTCTGGAGAAATATACAATACAATTGTTTTACTCATAGTTATTGTCAGCAGCAGTCAGTTCGTCCTGTTTACCAATTTGTGGGCCTTTAGTCCCCATAAGTGTTCACGTCTGCTGTCTGTCATTGTTTTGTATTAGCTCATCAAAAGATATGGTTAGATGGCATGGGTGGCTGTAGGTACACATGCTCTTTATACTCATACCATCTAGTGTTGGGTCCGGAGTGGTACAGGTTTTGTCTTTGAAGAAGTCTTACATGGAATAGAGTGACTACTCCTATCCGTGATATTGCACGTGGGCGTCAACTCCTTTGTTAGATTGTTTTCTCTCTGCCGTCTGGTTTGGAGGTGTGTGCCTCTGCTCCATGTCATTGACCCCATTCAGTTCAGTTTCTGTCTTTCTTTGTCTGTTCCAACTGTATTTTATTTGATTGTGCATTTCCATCTCTGCGCTTCCTATGTTTTTTGTTGGTTCTGGGTTCGACCGAGCATTGGTCTGGGCGTTAGTGCCTGTCTAGAGCCTACCTTCTGTGTGTCGCCGGCATTGACGGAAATAGTTCCCCGATGGAACGTACTCCATTTCTCTTCTGTCCTCAGTGACACGTTACGTTCCTGCACACCGACCAACACCTTTTTTAAACATTTCCCTCTCTAAAGACCACTGCCCGCCATCCTTCTTCTCCACCACCTCCTCTACTTCCTCCTACTCCACTACCTCCTCCACCACGATCCCCCTCCCCACTCCACCACGATCCCCCTCCCCACTCCACCACCATCCCCCTCCCCACTCCACCACCATCCCCTTTACAGAATACACTGAATGACACACCTCAAGGGCCACCACACTCTTAAACTGGTGGGCTAGGGGTCCCACCTGAAGATTCAGATCCATGGGATGCTAACAATCCAGTTCTCATCACTCCTGATGATCTGGATCTTTATCCTGCTCGCCCCTCCAGAAGATACTTCCTCATATCAACAATTAGTATCCATGACGAGGATCCGAGTTATAGTTACCTTAGGGCACGAGTTATAGTTATTTGAAATAACTGCTGCATTTCTATAGTTTGTACGAGTAAATTCAGAACCTATTACGTCCCTGTAATCTTTGTTTTTTTCAGTAAATATATGTACATACATATAAATATATATATATATATATATGTATGTGTGTACTGATGTATTTACATTTTGCATGCACATCTCTATTCCTACACATACCTTCCACTCTTTTCTCATCCCCCTGCGAGAAAACATTCTAACAATGGAGTTGAAGCCCATGTGGAATACCCCAGAGAGGAGGAGTCACTCGGTCCCGTGACTCGAAAGACTTCTTAAAAAAAAACAACTTGCACCACTTTGAACCCAACACTAGATGGTAGAAGTATGCAGAGCATGTGAATCTACAGCATTACATCCCACAAACAGTCTTACAGGGTACGTAATATAACCCTTCTGACAGCTGTCCACGCTACCCTGAGAAGTAAGTATTGTGTTTGTGTCCCCTGCCACAGTTGTACATATATGATCATTTACTTAACTGCTGTGCCCACAAGTATGTAGGGACCTAGCAATATCAACTCAGAGATGCCACCTGAAACATGATGGAATAACTCTTAAACTAATTGTAAAAGTTGCAGTTGGCCTGAAACTTCAGTGTAAATTGTGATTGAAAGCTCTCTTCAAACAACTACGCAGGTTCTCCACTTAATACTCCAAGGGACCAATGCTGCCAATTTGCGTTGGTGTTCCGTCCGCTGATGGCGTTCTATTCTGTTCATCTCACTTTTTACAGGCTGCTTGTCTGCATGCTGTTGAACGTTGTTAAGTGTAAGATGCTCTAAGCGTGAAAGCATATGGCTGCCATCTTAGTGGTATGGACTAGCAATGGCAGAGCAGCAGTACTTTTGTCGCACAAGAAAGCACCCTATCAATATGGGCATGCTTGTACCTCACTGATGGTATATCATACTGTTTGCCTACTTTCAGATCGCATTTAGCTATCTTCAAGGAAGTAACACAGTGCACAGCCTATTCATAAGACTTCATTCAAAAAGTGACAATCTCTTAATGGTCCACTTGGGATTTTGTTGACAAGTTGGTGTATAGTACCTGTTCTGACGGAACAACTATGATATCACTAAAATATTTTCCATCCACCAGGGAGTTCTTGTGTGTTAAGGCATGATCCCCTAAAACGAATCTTATCCATAGGTCAGTAGGTGCTAAGGGATTTCTTCATTCAAACCCACCAAATTAGTTTTCGAGGAATAAACCCAACATTGTTCCCTTCTTAATAACTGCACCATGCATTCTATAAATTCCTCATTGAGCTAGGGTTTGTCTGTAACTACCCAATGAATATCATTCTCTGAGTAGTGATCTTCAAAGAAGTGAGTAGTAAGTTTAGTGGAAGTGCGGGCACATTGGATAGTGCTCCTATGTTCACTTAGTTTTGACTTTTCCTCATGGTCATGCGAATATACTGCAACCCACAGAGGTACGTGATACAGTTAATCACCCTTTCAAAGTTACAGTTGGTGTGAGTATATAATTGCAATGGTGTGTTTAAACCTCTGCCAAGGAAGTGACCCATCACCAAGCCAGTACCCCACAGGGCCCTTGTAGGTTTTTTCTTTTTTTTTCTGTTCTATGTAAAGCGTAAGTAGTTCATCTTTTAAACTCTTGCTCTTCTTAAAGGAGAACATGGGTGGTGCAAGGTGTAAGCCATTACTGTTCAAAATTCTCCATTGTCTGTTCACAATTTTTTTCATCTTGATTCAGTGCTGTACTGTGTATTGTGACACAAAAGAGTTTGTCAGTTTCCTGTTTTTGTCTGCCTTAAATAAGGGCCTATCTGTAGTTGAAACATGCCCTTTTACATGCCGTAGACACAGCCTGTGTTAGGTAGCTCTGTTTTCTCAACTCACTCAATAGAACCTGTGCTTCCTGATCATAATCTTCTAGAGACATACATTTACGGTATGCCCTAAGAAATTGATCAACTGGAAGGTTTTCCCTCAATGCCCTCAGACGACAACTGGTGAACAAAAGAAGGCTTTTTTTATCAATTGGTTTGTGAAATACTTGTGTGCTGAGTTTACCACCTTTGGGTACAATTAGCATATCCAAAAATGGAAGATTTTTCTTAGTCATGGTAGAAGGAAATTTCAAAAACTGATTGCGAGAATTTAACCATTCGATGAATTATGTAGTCTCCATACTTTGCCAAATTAAAAGAATGTTGTCAAAAAAGAGCGTCCAGATCTTTATCTAATCACTGGATGGGTTGCCTGGTGAGTAAATGTGTTCCCTTTCTGAACCGTGGACGTAAAGACAAACTAAACTAAGCAAAGGTGCTTTCCATGGAAGTGATGTGGACCTGCTTTTAATACATCAAATTGAATTTAATGTAGCTCATAGTGAGAGCTATCCGGACAAAAGAAGATAAACTCTTGAGGGGCAAGGTAATTCCATGTCGCTAATTAAATCAACTACCCTCAAGGTCTCTTCCTGCAGAATACTGGTATATAATGATTTAATATCTAGAGAAATCAAACTTTCCAACTCATTGTCAAATGTAAGAGAATACAAGAGGTTTAACTCTTTGTTATCCTTGTGATATGATGGCATATTGACAACTAAGGGGCGTAGATGATAATTGCAATACTGAGAGAGTGGTTCTAAAACAGAACCAATGCCTGATACTAACGGTCATCCTGGGACAGGGGTTATCCCTTTGTGGATTTTGGGGATGGTGTAAAAATAAGGAAACTTGGAGTTTGTCTGAGCCAAAAAGTATGCCTCATTCTCAAACATCGACCCATTCTTGCGACCTTTATCAGTTTCTTTTGTGATCTCTTTCTGATTCTCCTGCATGGGATCTTTGTTGGTTTTAGTCTAATTTCTTGTGTCTCCAGTAATATTAGGCGTTGTTTGTTGTAATCCATTGTATCTTGAACAACAGTGGTGCCTTCTTTGTCTGATGGTTTTATGGTTAATTTCTCATTTAGTTTCAGCTGCTGTAGTGCTTTCTTACTGTTTTAGTTAGATTGTTGAAGGTGTCAACTTAATCGATTTGTAAAACTCTAACTCATTTATAATAGCCTGCTCAAAAGCAATTACCCCCGTAGGAACCTGTATCACACCTATCCCCCGTGGGTTCATCTCTGCTTGAAAAAAATACTTGAAATCTGATCTTCCTGAAAAAATCAGAGAGCTCACTTCGAAAGTTAAATTTTTAAACTTTATTTTTAGGGACAAAGCCCAGTCCCTTTTCTAAGTCCTGCTTCTAGATGTTTGTCAAATGAAAACTTGATAAATTCACAACTAGTTTGTGTTTTTGCTGGGGCTCATTATTTGGGCTTTCGTCAAGCTGGGGCTCGCCCTCTGAATGATATCTTCCCACTGCACTTTCTGATCTTTCTGTTTTTCATGTCACCTTCCTCGACACTGACCTAAAACGGCTGTTGGGTGTAGTATGGTTGGAACTGTGGGGGTAGGAAAGGTTGTGGTTTGGAAAGATAGCGCCATCCCAAAAGGTGGGTACCCAGTCCATGCTGGATATGGATGTGGTTGGAACATGGTCAGTGACTGAGTATATCCAAACAATCTATCTCTCCGTCTATTCCTGTTCCCACCCTTGCTCTCATTGCCACTGCTTTCATTGTCTGAGCTAGAGGACCACTGGCCTTTGTTAGGTCTCAAGAAATATTCTTCCTGATCCTTCATTTTGCTTTGTTGATTACGGTACTCCTTGGACATGTATGAGGTAAACTGTTTCCTAAGAGAAACGTTGATAATCTTTTTGTAGTTTCAAAATCTTTAACTGGGCGAGTTGTTCTTTCAATTCTCCCACCTCTTTATTGGCTTCCTTCAGTTTCTTTTTTGAGAGACTTGGGTATACCGTAATTCTAAAGAGATTCTCACATGTCTGTATTTTTATCAGTAGTTCATCTGACAAACATTTTGCTGTATTAATAATCATAATCAACCAGGCCATGCTTTGGGTTACTTCCTTGAAGACAGTTAAATGCGTTTCGAAAGTAGTGGAACAGCCTGAATAGCATTGGTGCTGTACAGGCATGCCCATATTGATAGGGTGCTTTCTTGCATGATGTGACTACTATCACTCTTCAGGTGGTAGTCCCTACCACTAATATGCCCCCCTTATGCTTTGACACATCTTCAGTGTAATGGTGTTCAATGTAGGTATGCACAAATACAGGCAAACCCTAAAAAAGGAGTCTAAGAGGAGTAGCACGCCATCTGCGGAGGGAACATCAATGCAACTTTACTTTCGAACATTGGAGTAGTAATTGGAGATTGTGCGTATTTATTGCCAGAGAGCTTACACTCTCAATTTATGCTGATGTTTCAGGCCCATTGTAACTTTTAAAATTATTTTAAGAGACATTCTATCATGTTACAGGTGGCATCTGTGCTTGACTTGATACTGCTGCCTGCCCGCATACTTGTGGCACAGCTGTAAAGGAAATAATCATATATGTAGAACACCTGTGAACAGGGACACACACACACTACTTTCTTTGGAGAGTAGCATGAACAGCTGTTATATCTGCTACGCAGCTAACACAAAACAATGATAGAGAGCAAAAGGGATGTTAACATTTATGGGGGATAAGGGCCTAACGCATCCTCTACTGAGCTATTACAAAGCAATGATAGACAGCAGAAAGGCCATGAACATTTAGGGAGACTAAAGGCTCACATCTTAGTAAACAAGACAAACAGACTGTTGCGAATATTAACTGTGAATAAAAGATTTATATCATATATTTCTCCAGACTGTGACTCTAGGGCAACACCTCTTTGTGTTCCTAGGATTAGGAATTGCTCATACAATTCCTTGGTAAGATTGAAATGCCTACAGCAAAAGCGTGATCCTGGATGTATGATCGGCACGGAGTGACACAAAAAGTCGAAGAATGTTCATTTACTTAGGATAAAGATGATTTCAAATTCCAGCATTGAGGGTGATCCTCACTTGTGTTATAAGGACAAATACCATCAGAAGTACAATGCCTATCCATTTGCATATGTTTTTTGTGGATCTGTCATTCGCTTGTATATATTTTTGGTACTGTGAGTAACGTCTTTGTTTATTATTATTATCCATTCTGTTTACCTTCATGAGGAAGCTCTCGAGCACACTAATGTGAGAGAAAATGTCTTGCATTCTTAGGAATTAATTTTGCTAGATGCATCCAGCAGAAGAAAAAGTTACTACCCTCGGTAACCATGTCTGTAGTGGATACATAATCTTCCCACAGGCACCTCATCGACCTCCTTCCTACCCAATGAGCTAGTGCTGTGTTTAATGAAATCCCAAAGTAGGCAGACATATTGTGTGCTGTATTTGCTGCTCTTGTGGCTTTCTCAGTTCTTTTCCACGCTAGTGGGGCAAGTGGGATGAAAAGCTATCAGCAAATGACACCATCACACTGGTGGGTGCCTGATATACTCCAGTGATGTTAAAACCATAGTTGGAGTTGTAGCTGGAGCCATGTGGCACTAGCTGGCTGTGCTGGGCAGTCCTGGCTGGGAAGAAAGTTTTCCGGACCAGTTTGACACATGCAAGGAGTATTCATAAGGTTAGGGATCTTTGGGAAGATTATATAGTCTTCTAAAATATAATTACAGAAGGTAAGCAAAGTTTTATTTTAAATATAACTGATACTAATGATTTTATGAATTATTCATATGAAAGACAAAAAGCAGATTATCATAATTATGTGGAAAGGAGCAACTGCAGTTTTACGCAGGCTATGAACATGCAGTGACTTTCACTTTGAGGCGTTACGTTCTTTTGTTATAGCAAACCTGTCATGTCATGGCATGGCACTCCATGATGTGGTAGACACTTGTGTACTATTTTGCAGGATTCTCACTAAGTTCAAGCATTTTCCAACATGTGTAGAGGAAATAGTTACCAGATGAGACTCCAGCCTACATGTATCAGATGTGTTTACTGATCTGAAAGTGATGTACTCTTACTGGAAGATCACCATAGTTACTGTCAGGAGGATGTCAAAAAATGGATTGTATATTAGAAGACTAATTATGCTTTAAGCTGGATTGAAAAAGAATGTTGGAAGCAGAATCCCTTGGTCAAATGTCAAGGTCTCCGGTCATTAATTGTTATCTTTCAGAGCAGTACATGAACTTGAGGAAAACCATGTTTGTTGTGCTTGAATAGCTCAGGTTGTTACCCGAGTGACCATAATCATGTTTCCTAAGTTCTACTGCCCCCCTTTTCTTTTACTTTTGCATGGTAGAGGTAGATTGTCTAGGTCAGTGATTCTTAACTTGTGGTTCGGAGACCTCTGGGGTCTTTAAAGCCTGCTCAAGTGGTCTGCGACTGCTTAGAAAATTAAATAATATTAACAGATTAGTAAAGTGTATATACATCAAAAAGCAAAGTTGAAAATTTCAAGACATTCTGTAATTGTGAAACAAGTTGAAGTTGGAGGTTAAAAATGTAGTATCCTCAGATTGATTCTTGAAAGCAGTGCAAGTGCATCAAACAGAATATAGTATGGATGATAGGTGACCTCAATTTAATTTAGAAAAGCGCCAACCTTCCCATTAAATTAAAAGTTTGGATTATTTTTCAACTTATTTGTAAATTAAATAAAATATTTAATCATTTCATGTTTAATGAACACTTTTTTCTGTCCTTGGCTCCCCGTAATGACTCCGTGAAGGTCCGTGGATGTCAATAATGACTGGGGTTCCCCTTGTTCCAGTAATAATTAAGTGGGTATCCACAGAAAAAAGGTTAAGAACCCCCTGCTCTAGATTTTTAGCCAGGGCACGTATAGTCTCTCCAGTGTATGTCTGTGTTAATGATTTTGAGGAATCTGAGAATTAACATTGACAATTTAACAGTTTAAAAAGGAGGCATGGCACATGCAAGCGATTAGAGTATTAGTTCAGGGGGTCAAATAACCCACCTCAAATAATAATCAAAATTCTTGTCAGGGTGAACAGTCACTAAATAAAGCTGTGCTTAACCCACTGGTACATTGGCACAGAGCAGACAGTCTTAACTTAGAGGCAACTTGTAAAGTATTTATACAGTGCACAAACAATAATGAGCTGAAAAACATATCAAGAAAAATCCCACATCAATTAAGAAAAATAAGTTGTGTCAGTGAACATTTTTACCTTCAGACTTGGTCTTGAGAATGGAATTCAAAAATCCTCAGTGAAGCAAGACAGCAGACTATGGCTGTAGAGAGCTCCGCATCTTCGGGTATCCACTGGATCAGGTCTCTGTGAAGCTAAGTTTAGGCAGGAAAGCTCCATACAGGTAAAATTTGAATTTCATGCAAAGAGAAGGTCCTTGAACCCAACAGATACTTTTCTTGGCCCTGCCTGCTGAAGATTTCTACCTTAGGTCTCAGTCACTTTTTTGAAGCTTGGATTTCTGCTGCTTGCTATAGCTGCAGGCTGTAGCTAAAGAAGGTTCTACGAAGCTGGACACTTTCTCCTTGTAGTTCTGCTGGATCAGATTCCAACTGTGGAGACAAACGTTAGCAGAACCTACCTGAATCCATTGCTCAGCAGCAATGCACCTTTGTCTGATCGGCTTACCTTTTTTTTTTCTTGTCCCCCGTCAGTTCTCAGCAAAAAGTTGGCAAAACGTTTCTAAGTGCCAGGCTTCAGAAAAAGTCAGATGGAGTACACTTTGCCACCAGCCAAGGCCCCAGGACCTTTGGGTCAAGGCTCACTCCAGCAGAGGCCAGCAGCTGGGTTCTGGGCAGATCCAGTTGGAACTGTTCAACTAGAAATAAATGAAGCTGGCCTCTTGGAGCTTGTTCTGTCCCTGTAGCCCAAACAGGAGATTGGTCTTATGACTCCTGGAGTCCACTTTTGTCCTGGATATTGAAGGGAGCAGACCCAGTCCTTCAGGGCTCCTTGCTGCTCTCAAAAGCAGGTCCAGTAGTGGTCCGAAGAAGATGCCTATGGTTGCCACATTTATGCCTGGAACTAGCCTGTGGGTGGGGGTGACTCCTAAATCCTCCCTTACTAATAGGGATACATTTCCCAGAGGTAAGCTACTAATGTTTGTAGCAGTTCCTGTGTGCCCTACTTGAAACCGTCCCACACTGCACCTTGCAATCTAGACCTTACATGGCAGAACCTCCCTTCTCCTGTGCACAGCTTCTATGCTCACTGTAGAGGTGTGACCCGGGAATGAGTAATATCTAGTCTGTGATCACTCAACACCAGTTCTCGGGGCAGCCCCACTCCCACTGGTTTTGGTGCAGCTAAGTGTCCAAGCAATTAAACAACTGAGGCACCTTGGCACTGAGCAGCTGATTAAACAAATAAGCAAACAAGCAGCTGGGGAGCAAAAGTAAAAAGCACAAAACATTTGAGCAGACAAGTAGGCTCAGAGCCCCGGTCACTGCGGGTAGGGCGTAAGCGGCGTCGTTAAGCTGGTGCAGCTTGCTTTTCAGCCAGGCGGATTCAGTGTGCACTCCTCAGGACAGTATAGCCGAATAGCTATTGCAGAGCTTTAATCTGGAGCACGCTCATGTCCCCCAGCCTAAGATATATGGAGAGAGGCAAGGTGTGAGGCAGCAAGAACAAAAACCAAGGAGATCGACTGGTGTTGTTGAGAAAGCTACCGGCAAAACAGATTTAAACATTAATAAATATATAATAATATAAGTAAGTAATCAGTCTGGATTCATTCACAAAGCTTCTGGAGTAAGACTGCTGGCATATGCCTTTTCAGGAGCAGAAGCAAGCGCTGAGGCCTTTGTCTGGGACAACAGCAGCTCACCCATTTGCACTAAAACCACTTTTACGATCACCTTTAAGATCAGCAAGAGGCTTGAAATCTCTGAGGCTGGTACCTGAGACACCTGAGATACCTGAAATACAGAAAGTACGAAAAATATGGAAGCTACAAAGAAATCTTAAGATATTTTGGGGTAACTGGAAACTGGCTCATAGAATTCTTTTCACATGCAGAGCCCGCACTAAAGCGAAAAGGCAGTCCATAAAAGTAAGGCTTTCCCATATTTGGGGCAAGCGTTCGGAAAGTTGTCTGAGGCCGTCCAACATGTCCAATATGTCTAATACAGAAGCTGGATTGGAAATTCAGGAAACTAAGGGATCTGAGGAGACTAAGGAAGACGTTGGATTGTCACAAGTCAATAGTCGCCTGTTAGTTACAAGGAAGGCTTTGGACGGAGCTACTGAACTCCGTAGTGGTACTGGAAAATTTATGGAACCGGAGGCTGACCAGCCACTGATATATGGGCCTAAGATTCAGACGGAATACAAGTCGTGCCCCAAGACTAAGGGAGTTTATGGCCCAGCCCTGAACACCAGAAAAACCTTTATACATAACTATCTTACAAGAGCAAGGGAAGGGATAGGAGGGACAGTGGAGAATAGTAAACCCTTGGATAGTCACGATCCACAGATCATTCCACAGATTGCTCCATTAATGGCTCCCTCCTTTGAGTTCTGTTCAGCTCCTGGATGAGATTTGGGAGCTAATGCAAATGAACTTCTAGAGACTTTAGGCAGGAAAGTGGTGATTTTCAAAAAGTAACTCTTGCAAAATATTTATTACAGATCTAACTTTACCAGTGAATTGGGTTTGTAAAAAATATTTTTAAAAGTCCAAGATTTACCTTTGTAGTTGATTCCTAGGCGGAGATAACATTATTGAATTTAATATTATATCCCAGAACTTTCCTGTGGAACAGCTAACCCTGCTACAATGAAAATACCTTTTAAGACCGTGTCATTGGAAGCACGTTTGTTCTGGGTACAAGAGGAAGAGCAAGTGCAGTCATCAGAGCTCTTCTTAGATCACAGAGAAGAAGTCCAGTCCCCTTCTATTTGTCCACAGGTCCAGAAGTGATATGAGTAGGGCACTGGGGGTACCACATTTATACTCAGTGTAAGCCTGTGAGTGGGGAACAATCCTTGCCACTCCCTAATCAATGCTGTAAATGTTCCACAGGTGACCTTTTCCGCTTTTGTAGTACTTCCTGAGTATTTTACTGTAAACAATGCCACAAGGCTCCCCTCTACTTAAATCCAACATGACATAACCTTTCTCCCTCTGGTCACACCTCCAAGAAATGTGGCTTTAAGAATGGGCAGACCCTTCCTTGTGGTCACTCCAAACCAGGCTTGGAGCGGCTACCCCCTTCTACTGGGTTTGGAGCCAAGCTGACTAAGATGACAAAGCTACGACTGCCAGTGACAGGGTAGACACCCCTTGAAGCTCAGGAATGGCTTGCAAAGCCTCCCAGGCCATCCTGCCTATGGAGGAAAAACACTTCTCCACACCCACGCCTTTGGTCCATTGTGTGGGAGCAATCCACATCTCACCATAGGGGAGCCAGTAAAGTGACATGGACACTTTAGGAAGACACATTTAGCTTGGGTAGAAAGGCATATTTGGTAAGGCAATAAAATTGGAACTTTCTAAAAGTGGCATTTTCAAAATGGTAATATAAACTCCAACTTTACCGTTATGTTGGATTTAAATTGCTGTTTTTCAGTCAATTTTCTGTGTGCTTACAAACAGAAATTATGCTTCATAAGTTGCTATACCATGGCCCTGTGCTTTCCTGTGAGAGAGCCAGTCTTTCTACAATGAAAAACGACTTTGTAGGTTTTTCACTGCCACAACATGTAAAACATTAAATATACATGTTTTGCTTGCCAAATACCCTACAACCAGTCCTTATGAGCATTTGGGGCCAGTCTTAGAGAGGGACTTGCAAATATTGAAAATTAAAGTTTAGGCCTAGCAAAAGCATTATTTTGCCATGTTGGAATGCCAAACTGCAAGTGCCAGCATGGAGACGTGTTTTACAGTGCTACTTTAATTTACACACCCTACATATATGTAATAGCATATATTAGGGGGTTATAAGTAAATTATATTATTTCTTGAACATACTTAAATAAATCAACTGTTTTTCAGTGTGCCCGCTACCAAGCATTGAAATATTGTTCACGGAATTATTTTTCTGCTCATCAAACAAATAGATACCTTTCCCAAAATCAGCCTTGATTTTTCATTAGCGCTATTCAAAAGGTCCTGCAGTTAGCAGCCCCTTACTTGGATCTATAAATGCTCAATGAAGTATGTTTCTTGCAGACAAATTAATGTTGTGTTAATAAATATAGTGTACTTAATTTGGTAGTTTGTGAAATTGCTTTGTTGTCTGAAGCCATTCAATTGTACTGATCAACCTTTTTAGAGAGTTGATTTGTCTATTTGCTACTCTTGTCAAACATCTTACTGATCAAGTTGTGGATACCCCTAGGCAGGTTTAAATGATGACCTAGTGTCCATCTGCTTTTAACTGCAGGAATTCCCAAGCGAGTTGGCGTGCAACCCCCCCACCCCATTTTCAGTAATTTCAGCCTTGGGAAATAAGGTCGTCAGGGCCTAACAAAGCTCAGGGAAGGGGGTCTAAGCACTCCTCCCTCCCCTGTCATTGGAAAAAAAAAAAAGCCCTGTGGGATGGGGTCCCCAAGGCTTAACAAGGCTCAGGCATGGTGGGCTCAAGGCTCTCTTCCCTATACCTGTAGTAGTGGCCCTGGGGATGTGGTCCCCAGGGCCCCAAAAGTCTTGGGATGGTGGCCACACGGCTCTCTCTCCCTTTAATTGTTGTAGAGGCCCTGGGGGATGGGGTCTCCAGGGCCTACAAGGCTCAGGGAGAAGGCCAAGTGGCCCCCTTTCCTCTTTATTTTATTGACTTTGGGGGCTTGGGTCCCCAGGGCCTAACAAGGCTTGGGGAGGGGAGACCTAATAAGGTTCGGCGTGTGGGGCTGCGTGGGTCCCTGTCCTCTTTATTTTATTGACCTTGGGTGCTTTGTCCACAGTGCCTAACAAGGCTGGGGAGGCATCTTGGGGGCACGCGGCCCCCTCCCCTTTAATTAAAAAAAAATCCTGGAGAATGGAGTCCCCAGGACCTATACATATTTGCTCCCACTCCCCTTCAATTTGAAAAAATGGCCGTGGGGATGGGGATGCAAGGGTCTAGCAAGGTTCGGAGAGGGGGGGCCTGACCTGGTGAATGGGGTGCCCAAGGTCTAATTAGGGTCTAGAAGGGGCCATGTGGCCCACTCCCCTTTAAAAAAAAAAAAAAAGTTGGGGTTCCCAGGGTCTAATAAGGCAGGGGAAAGGGGCCATGTGCCCCCTTCCCCTTTAATACATTTTAAAAAAGGCCCAGGGGGTTGGGGTTCCCCTCCCCTTCAATGGAAAACAAAACAGCCTTTGTGGGTGGGGTCTCCAGGGGCCTTACACGGCTTGTGGAGTGTGTGGCCAATGGCGTTCCCTCCGCTTAAAAAAAAAAAGGGATGGGGGCTTGTGGGTATGTGTCCCAAGGGCTTAATAAGGCTCAGGGAGTGGGGCATGTGGAACCCTCCCCCTTTAAGAAAACATAAGGTCCTCTGCCCAACCCCCTGCCGTGCACAGGGGGTATGGCTTTATGTATAGTAATAAAATATTTCTTTAGATTAAAAAAAAAACAACTAGAAATTCACTGTAAAATAAAGGTTAAAGTAATTTTATAGTTAGGTGAATTTGTCAGTGACATTAACTTTTTGAAATAAAAAAACACAAAGTCACCAGTTATAGTTAGAGCAGGTAACTACAACTTGGACCCCATCATGTACTGCTCACATATTACATAGACATGTTCTATGACATAATTTATGACATCGTAAATGCAATAATTGATTACATCACTGGCTGTGCCTCTGCTTCTCCACTCCACATGATGAAGTTGGTATACTCAACGTTGGTAATTTAAGTAACATACTAGTCCCTAGTGTATGGTACAAAATGTACCCAGTAAGTTAAATGGCAGCACATAGTGTCCCATCCTCTATAGTGATAGTGTAAAAGATGACTTCAGGCCTGCCATTGTAGCTTGACTATAGAAGTGTATATGTAAAAAAAAAAAGCACTATGTGACCTGTCAAAATAACCCATTTTCACAGGTCACAACCTCTTTTTTTTTTTCTTTTTTAGATATTAATTAGTCACCCCTTTATAGGCCTTAAAATCCACAACATGGGTGCATGGTATTTAAAAGTAGGACATGTAGAAATGTATTATTGTTAACACGTCCTTACAGTGACCAGCACCCAAACGCTATTTTTCACTGTGACAGTTCTAGCTGTCCTTTGTAGAAAACCAGAGTACAGATTAAAATCCTAACTGTAAATCTGAAATATTCAAAATTGAAGTCAGATTGTAGTCAATATTAAGGGAAAGTGGCTTTAAGAAATTTGCATTTTCCCTGCCTAAAGTTGATGGAGGCTCATTTTGCATTTGCTGTTCCACCACAGCCAGCCAATAACTAGCATTTCAATGGGTGTCAAATTGGTGTTAAACACTTCCCAGTAGAAAACAGTATGTTGAATGGGCAAAGATGATTCTGAACTTCCCAGACTATGCAGGGTGGAGCATGTGGGCATCTTTTTTGGCACAGCAATGTTGAATCCTGCTTGAATGTCAAGTCCTGCAGGACAGGTTCACTAGATTTCATGTAACATTTTGGGGAACACTTGAAAGGAAGGGAAACTGGATGCCAAAACACTTTTTGTGTATCCGCTATTTAGTTGCTAAAACCTCCACTTGTGTTCCATCAGATGTCTGTTTCTTAGTTATATGTATAACACTGGGGGCATCCTTGAAAGGAAAGGAAAGGAAACAAGATGCCAAAATAATTTCTTTGTATCTAACGCCTGGCTGCTCTTCTACCAGACTTCTGTTTCTGAGTTTTAAGGTGGCATAGTGGCTACCTCAAAATTGGATTTTGGTGCTAGGTGTGAGCGGATGCTAGGATTACCACAGTACACTCCCCGCAAACACCCTCAGCACGCAGAGCCCAAGTTTAGTGTGACCGAAGACTTTTGCCACCTTGAAAGTGCCCAAGGTGTCTCCTGAGAACTTTTTCCCCATTCGTTAAGGCATGTCCAGGAATCATTCCCACACACTGGCTTGCGCCGGACATAAATGTGGCACCTTAAGGCAGTTTCTGGACCTAAGGAAGAATGGAAAAGAACTGGACCTGTGCTCTCTAACGGAGTGGAACCCAGAAGGACTGGACTTGCCCGCTCTTGTATCGAGGACAAACATGGAATCTCCTGTTGAAGTTACATGGATACATAAAACTATAAGAAGTCCTTCATGCAGCTAGCCAGTTGATTGGTGGCAACTGGAACTGGACTGGACCCAAGTCGGGGGCTCTTCCTGACAATGAGTTCTAACTGCCTTCCCTGAGGTCAAGAGAGACTTTAGAAGTATTATCATGTGGTGGATTTGGACCTAAAAGACAATGCCAGAAGGTAAAATCTTTGACCAAGACAAACCCGATTGGCGTATCCGACCTATGCTCCATCACAGTTGGCCTCAAATTCCACCTAGGTCCCAGTCTATGCAGCTGTTGACCATCATTGGCACTTTGCACTTGTTGGTGCCACTCCTGCTTCAAAAATTCTAATTCATATCTCTGGTTCCCCTTTTGCAGTTTTGTCATTTTGGTGATATTTTCTTTATGAAATATTACTCCTCATTTCAGTTTGGGATTTTTTTTTGCTTTGCATTTCGACTTTAATACTGTTTTTGGCACTTCATCAATACTTTCACATTGCCCTAAGTTGTCAGTCTAGTCTGTGTCATAGCTACCAGGGAGTTGAGCTCAAGTTACATTTAGTGACTTTGAGGGTTCTCAGTGACAAGGGTTGCGATTATTCCATGAGGTGGGTAGTCAACTGCCCCAGTTAATCATACAGTTTGTTGCAACCATCTATAGAAATTGAGATAATGCCTTTTCTGTTGTTGCACTGTTAGTGCAGTGTGCCCATGGTTTATAGAAAAGTGCCCCTCCAATTCGAATATAGCAATATTATCACGAGTCACTCTACGTTGCTGATTTTTCACATCGTTTTTTTCCACGTTTCTTAATATTACCCAGTTTGACATGACTTAACTCCATTTAAGTACTTTAATTATGATTAATTGTACTGCTCACAATTGCTCTCCACTTATTTTCACTAAGATACTTGTGAATGTGTTTCTATGATAGTTTATTTGGTATTGTGTTTAAAGATTAAAAAAACTAAATGGCAAAAAACGGACATCCAGGTAAAATGCTTGCTAATGCATTAAATCAGCCAAAACACTCTTTTTTTCCCCATGATCACACATCAATCAAATAAGCAAAAAACTTACAAAACGACTGAGCCTCCTAATCTATCACAGTACGATTAACAAAAAAACGTAAAGCTCCAAACGCAAAGCCAGAACCAAACCACTTAACCATAGAATTAAAAAAATTATCTACCTGCTTCTCAATAGTACTAGATATTTTAAGAAAGGTCAGATTTCCATGGATTATATTTCTTTATTTCCTTCAGTACCCCAATTACATGAACTTTCCCTCAACATCTGTTATAACATTTTGACCATTTGGGAAGGAGGGCAATAATAACCTGAGCTGCTGTTTACAATTGCGTCAGTCAAACTGCTGCAGCCACTTTCCGACTTACCCCCTCCCCAATTCATATAAATGTATCTGATGGAAGTGGCAGAAGCATGCAGAAGTCCCATGTAGTCTCTTGTGCACCTTTACATGATAGGCAAGTATGTTGCAGCTGAAAGATGTGGTAGCTGACAGCGTCGAGGTTTACACATAGGACACTCCTGTGCTCACTAGAAACTCGATAATAATTGTATCCTGCCCGTGACCCCAAAATAAGGAAAACAGGAGACTAGCGGATGCATGGAGCCAAGGATTGAAATGACTTCCTATTTAAACATGTTTTTATTGAAAGGATTATTCCATTAAAATATTTTCTATTCAAGAGGATAATCCTTTCAATGCGAAAACATTTACATTTTAAGCTTTGAAATGTTAACAAAACTTTACATTTGGTTCTCAATCAGTCCAACAATGACCAGTATTAAGGATGTATAACATTATTAATAGTGGTCCTCCTTGATTATATACACCGTTACAGGTCATGGATGCAGACTCTGGCTTCCCTCAGGCATCGCAGGAATGCCCAAGATGCGGACTTGCTGAAGCCACCTTTTTCCATATGACCTGGGAATGTCCCCCAGTTATGAATGCATGGCGTGACATAACATTAATGGTAGCTGAATGGTTGGAGGTACCCTTGTCCCCTACACCTGAGTCATGCCTACTAGGGATCAGGGAGCGACCCAAATGACGGAAACAGGTACACTGATGTGTAGATTTAGCATTCGTGCTATACAAACGCCTGCTAGCAATGCATTGGAAGGCACCTAGCGCACAGAATACACATCAGTGGAAGAGAGACCTGATAAGCTGGGCACAAGCTGAGGCACAAACATTGCAATCACTCCAAGACAGAGGGGTCCAGATCAAGGACATAGTTACATGGAACTCTTTCATTGTCAACTTGGAGAACAAAGACAATACACGACCTCCCTGAGTAACCGGTACGACAAAACAATACGACAGGGCTGTCAGGGAGCACACATAAGTGGAAGCACTGATCACATATCTCAGGAGACGTAGCACTGTGTGAACACTCAATTGAATAACGCAAACAAGAGTGGCACGACGATGAGGGGCTATAGCAGGAAGCAAGTCGCAGACATATCAAGCCCAAACTGAAATCACATGAAGATTGATGGCTTTTGGGGGGGGGGGGGTCTTCTTCCTCCCCCCTATCCCCCCTGCACCCATTTGCTGCACCTATGCGACTCCTGCGCTCGAGCTACTGCAGGACGAATGCGGCATGCCCCCTCTCCACTAGGTGAGGGGCATCTATATTAGGGAGCGCGAACACCCCCGAGCGGTTCCCCCAACTACCTCTATTTTTCTATTTTTCCCCTCTGTATTTTCCCTCTTTTCATTGTTTCTAAGTAATTTCAGCTGTTTGTACATGTAGCAATCCACATTGCCGTGAGTGTAAAAAGATATGTAAGCGCATACTGATCTGGAACACACAACAAGTATGTAACTGATTATATTCGGATGCACAACTGTATTTTTTCACTGACTGAAAGCAATAAAACAGATTAAAAAAAAAAAAAAATGGATGCAGACTCTGGCTTTATTCCAGGTTTTATTAATAGTACGCTAGGTGTTTGAGAATCCTGTGGGGAAAGAGTTGCAAAGTAAAGGTAGAAATATTACATCAGGCCCTTTGTTATAATGATCATCTCCTGCTTCTGCTGTACTGATCTGCCCTTACGAATTTTGTGTTCTTTCAATGTCGCCATCAATTAAACACCTATATCCTTTTTTTCTCTTAAAGAATAACATTCAACACGTTTTCCAAAGAATCCATTCGATGCTGAAGGAGGAATTCACTAATGAAGATTTGCAGATTATTGCTTGCCCCTCAATGGAACAGGTAAAACCATATATTATTTACAGTTGGGTTTAGAACATAGTATGTGTGTTAAATTTGGTTACTAATTTATCTCAAGTTTTCTGGCATACAATGCATTCTCTGTTTTCGTTGTATGTTTCCTGTTTTATTTTAAACAGGAAAATGTGTTGAAAGCAGTATTGCTGAATATTGTTGTATTCTAGAATATACTATAATAATTACTATTACTAAAATAGGAGTGTTTAAACTACTACTGGACGTATTATGGTAATAAGAGCCAAACAGGAAAAGTAAATTTCTCGAAAATGCTTGAGGTGGAGAAACATTATGGTTAACAGCCCAAACCTTAGAAACACTGATTTCACAAGTTATGAATAGGTATGAAACCACAATTGTACCCCGCCGCAACTGCCATGTCCTTCAAACATGTTAAGTGCCCTTGGCCACAATACCCATTGGGCAAGGCTGTGACCTGCAGACACACACCTTAACCCATATCTATGTTCTTTGCCCACTAGCACTCTTCAGAATTAGTGTGTGAAAAATGTTGCAGGTTCCCAACTTTGGTATGGGGCTATTTGAAAGACCAAACAGTTGACAGAAAAGATTAAGAATCTACGAAAGCCGATGTTCTCACTGGCACCTATCTTTCTCTTAGACATGGTGATAATTGGACCGGTGTTCGTGTTTAAAACAGTCCATGTCTGAGTCCAACGTTAGTTTTACACCAACCCCTCTCAAGCATCTTCATGTCCTATCCATACTTCTTCAGGGCTTCCTGCCTCCGATATAAAAGTCCTAGATCTTGGCATAGGTGGGAAAAAATATAACAATGATCCAAATAGATACTTTAGTAACTCTCTGGATGATGGCTCACTTCTTATGCTGGAATGGACACTGTTTCCTCAAGGGCCTTGCCAAAATGTTTTCTTTGCTTTTTTGGAAATGTTCACTCATGATGTTGATTTATGTGCAAACAGCTTTTATGTAATTTATTTACATTTGTATCTTTCAGGTGAATTTGCTTTTATCCATATCCAAATAGGCCATGAGCGTTGCTTCTAGACGTCTATGTTACATGCTGTGTGGCAGCGAAGATCAAATGCAATGGAGCACCATCAAGTAGTTGCCTTTTCAGGCCCTCCACAAAAGATGTGTTTGGCTCAGCCACAGAAACTTTTGCATTTGGCTGGGTTGGAGCATGCCAGTGCTATTTGGCTTGCACTTAAAGCAGATCTACAGCGTCCATCATTTCAGTTGCCCAGTTATCCATTCAGAATTAAATGTTTTATCGGGGTTAAGTTGCAAGTGAACACCTTTTGTGGAGAGTGCAGTGTGCTGAAGATATACCAAAACAGCGGTATTCTAGACTGAAGGAAAAGGGAAGTATATCATGGTGACTAAACAGACTGAAAGGAAAAGTAGGGCAAGCTGTTTAAACATACTGCTGAATTTTAGATGGATCTTATAGGAAAGTACATACATGTGCTTTAAATTAATCCCATAACCTAATTGTTTCTGTTTTCTTTGTTTTACGATTTGGAAATCCAAAGAGAGCCCAATGTTGTGTGAACATTCAAACCTGCAGTGAAAAAAACATTGGGATCTTGAGATAGCTGGCTTGCAGTGTCTTAGCTAAGCAGAGCAAAACTACTATAATGCAAACCAGGTTTGAGATCGAATTCAACTCGATATTTTGGAGAGAAAAAAAAGGTGTCTCAACTTTTTTATCGTATGAAATTCGTTACTTGGTGATAAAAGTAATTCTCCACTGGGGACTAATCTGCCTTTCACAGTATTAGCTACGATAAAGCATTACTAATTCGCTTCAGTAGATTTTCAGCTCGCACTCAGTTGTCAAAAATGACATGAACATATCAGTCTTTCTAAGTTTTCCTGTCTTCCTTAACATAAATATTACTGAGCAGGCTGCTGTTGACACTTATATGTGTATTTGCTTCTTGAAACATAGAAGGTCCAAAGCGTGTCCTTTTGCACAGTCATCTTTGGATTGCAAATTAATCACATAATTGAAATTCCCTTTTTGTATTTTGATCTTATGAGTTGGTTTTAAGGGTCTCCTAAACGAGGATCAATGCTGACCTTTCAGGATTAATGTAGCAAACCTGACAGACTGGAACTTATTGAGTAATGAACATCCCAAAAATAAGAATTCAGTCATACTACGCTTCAGGAATCGAAAAAATTGAAATATTGCACCCTTATGCCATGCACTTATTTATGTGGACTTTAGTACAAATGGATGGACTACATTAGTATCCAGTGCCTTGTAATATATGTAAATGTGTTCCATTGTATGGTTTCTGATTGGGATGGTCTCTGTATAAAGCGTAGGTTATTTTAATGTACTGTACAGGGAAAGGTGGTATGTGGGCTATGTTTAGCAAGAGTCATTTAATGTGACAGAAAGTTATGTAGTCTCGAACTAAACATATCTGAAATCACTTTATGCAAAGCTACAACTGAAATGTAAAATAATTGGTGAATCCGGATTTATTTCTACATGTACAGATTCAGTGTTTCTTTGTAAAGCCAATATTGTACATATTTTCAAAGATTAATTTAGGATGCTTTATATTCTCTGGAGAATCCTACAGTTTTATTAATAAAGGTTTTTTTTAAATAAAGGGTTCGCTTTCTGACATTCTGAGAATGTTTATTTTCACATTTTAAAATCCTAAAGTTGTTACCCTTGAATACAACCCTTGATCCACGACTACCATTTTTACTTCAGCCTTCATTCTCCAGCTATGACTGTGATGAAATCAAATTTACTGATACACCTTCCAGGTAAAACCATGGTCATGGTGACATTTGCAATGGAAACTGTTTTGCAATTTTATAGAAGCATCCTTTAGTTTAGTTACATTTCTTCTTTTGTGATGAGTGCTATTTCTTAGTAATAGCTAAGATTTATGTATGTACATTTGAATTTAGTACTAAAACTATAGGATATGCAAAGACTAGTCTGAGAAAAGACAGCATAATAATGGAACGTTCTTAAGAGAACACACTGCAGTCACTCTATAAGAGAAGGGACCTAGAAAGCTAAGCCAGTGTCATGAGGAGAGATCAGCCTCGGCAGTCAGTGAGTCAACCTTTGATGCCAGCAGGTGCAAAAGAAGAAAAGAAGAGGGAAGAGGAGCCGAAACGCAAAGAACCTACAACTTCGAAGAGGAAGACCCCTTTGACTGCAAAACCAAACAATCACTTGAGATTGAACAGCAGAAGCCCTGGCTTGAAGCTAAGTGGGCAGCGCTCCTGCAGCGGGAGTATGCGTGCAATGGCTCCTTAAAAGGACTCCACATCCCTCTGAAACCCTTGAAGTCAAGGGAGATGGGGCACGACTGACCCCAATTTAGAATTGCAAATTCGAACACACTCCACCGATATGGGCACCAATAATGGGAGGAGATACAATGCCTCATTCAATACCTTCCAGAGGAGTTTACAAAGGAGGCTAAGGCAATGATCCAAGAGGGCAAGAATATTGGCAACTCCTACCTCAAGTCAGCTTTGGAAGTGGAGGATACTGCCAACAGACAAATGTGCACAGGTACCGCCCTGAGAAGGCATGTAGGACTAAGTCTCTGAGTTCGAGGTGCAGACATTGTGATAAACATGCCTTTCACATGGAAAGCCCTCTTTGGAACTGTTGTAGATAAGGCTCTACAGCAAATAAAGAAAGACAGCCAAAGCTAGGGGGCTTTGCTGTTCAGGAGAGGAGGACAACCCAACAGGAGGCCAGCAGGCAAGGAAGGATTCTCACCAGCCCCACAACAGCAAGGCTTCTGTCAACAGGCCACACATCAGCCCACCCATCAGCCCACCCAACAACAGTGTCTACACCTGATGAGACAGCCCTTTTGCTGAAAACTGAAAGGTAGAGGCCAGTCCACAATAGTGCAATGGGGTGGGGGAAGTGATCAGTGGGACAAATTAATTCTCTGTGTCAACAACCCTGCCATATAACACCAGTGGGGGGAAATAGGAGGATTCCTCCAGGAGTGGAGGTCATTCATCTCAGAAAACTTGATTTTAAACATAATAAGACATGGTTGCTGCCTAGAAGTCACAAGACCCCTCCACCCATTCCCCCATAGAAAAGACCATTAAGGGAGGAAGAACTTCTACAATTGTGGCCAAAGGTCAACTAATTTTTCACACAATGAGTCATACAAAGAGTCCCCCCAGGGAGACAGGAAAAGATGTCTAATTGGTGTACTTCATAAGTACCAAAACAAGGCTTAACACTGAGACCAGTAATAGACCTCAGATGCTTAAACTAGTTCAAACTCTGCACTTTAAGATGACAATCCTAAAAGAATAATCTCTCTCCTAAGGATGGGTGATTACATGGCCAACATAGACCTAAAGAATTCCTACCTACACATAACAATGACTCAGACACAAACGGTACTTCAAATTAGTCTTAGAGAAGGTACAATACCATTACAGAGTGCAACATTTTGTTATAAAATCAGCACCAATGATTTTCACATAATGCCTAGCAACAGCAGCTTCATACCTGAGAAGACAAGGGCATACATGTTCACTTACACGTAGACACTGGCTGATGAAGGCAAACTCAAGGCAGAGGGGCCAACACAACATACATCGCTATGCTACAACAGCTCGGCTTCACCATAAACCATGGGAAATCATCCACGCACTCAGAGCAGGTGAAAGTATTCCTGGGTGCAACACTGGACTCAAAGACAGAACACTCCCACCCAGTCTCTACACAGACCAAAGCAATAACTGAGCAAATGTGCTCCTACTACAAGGGTCAGTCTCTGACAGCGAGGACTGTCGTGAAGTTAATGGGCATGATGGCATTGTGCATCCCCTTCATACCGCAGGCAGGATTACATGTGTGAGCTATTCAGGAATGGCTCTGCAATAATTGTCCACAACCGCGGGGAGCTGGGAGGATCTAGTTGTTTACTGCAAAGGTTCAAAAGAAGGTAGAATGGTGGAACGCAGTGAAAGTGGGAATAGGGATATCCTTCAACTTAGCAGCTCCCACAGTGACCATAACAATGTATGCATTCCACAAGGGCTGGGAAGCCCAGTTTGACAATCTGAATGTCAGAGGACAAACTTTCTAGAACTCAAAAAAGTCTTTCTAGCACTGAAAGCCTTCCAGGCACAGGTAAGGGGACAGACCGTGCTGATCCAGATGAACAACACTACAACAATGTTTTACCTCAAGAAATAGGGAGGACCGAAATCATTCCCACTGTAAAAACTAGCAGAGGAGATATGGAAGTGGACGGAACGGACCTAGTAATAATGCACCTCCCAGAAAATCAAAATACTGAAGTAGATAGAATAAGCAGTTAAGCAAACATGTCCCACAAGTGTGAGATAAAACAAGAAGTGCTGGACGGTGTGTTGAGACCCTGGGGCTTGCCAAACATAGACTTATTCTTAGGCCCAGAAAACTTAAAATGTCAAAACTTTGCGTCCAGATCTCCACACCACCAGTCCAAAAGGACAGCTGTGTCGGTAAACGGGTTTGGAAGATTTGCATATGCCTTTCTGCTGATTCTCCTGACCCTAAGAGTGCTGGTCAAGGATGTCACTCATACTCATCTCCCCATAATGTGGCAGACAGACATGGTAGTCGGACTTACTAGAGATGTCCAGAGGACAGATCATACCCAAAAGGGCAACACATGACCTGCTTACAATGCAAGACAGGAGAGTATGCCATCCAGAGCTAGCCACACTTAACTCTTAGTACGTAGAGTTTGGGCACCTT
The DNA here is from genome assembly GCF_031143425.1 of Pleurodeles waltl. Lineage (NCBI taxonomy): Eukaryota > Metazoa > Chordata > Amphibia > Caudata > Salamandridae > Pleurodeles > Pleurodeles waltl. The sequence goes on along the minus strand of NC_090447.1, from coordinate 1,169,378,614 downwards.
TGGCTTCCCCCAGGACAATAGAATTCCTTAAGGAGGCAAGAAAACCAAGCACATGGAAGTGCTATATAGCCAAATGGGTCAGATACATAAACTGGTGCCAAGACCATGAAAAGCTAGAAGCAAGGACAGATCACAGTTCAGCGCTAACATACCACACCCATCTACTGGACAGCAGTCTGACCTACGCGTCATTATAGGTCCACTTACCCGCCATAGTCGCATACACCAGAGGAACGACATGGAACAACTTCTTTCCACAGCCAGTGGTGAAAAGATTCCTGGAATGTTCAAAAAGGGTGGCACCACCAAGATCAGCACCAACACCAATGTGCAACTTCAACTTGATACTCTCAGAGCTGATGACAGAACCATTTGAGTCCATACATAAAGCAGAACTGAGATTCCTAACACTCCGAGCTGGCTTCTTAATAGTCATCACGTTGCTTCACAGGGTGAAGGTGCCAAGAAGCCCTCACCATCCTAGAACCATACCTTCAAATCCACAAGGTTGTACTAAGAACATCCTCGCAGTTTCTACATAAGGTAGTATCACAATTCCACATCGGCCTGAGCATCTTATTACCGGCCTTCTTCCAAGAATGCATGTCAGAGGTCGAAAGGGCACTGCACATAATGGATGTGAGGAGAGTGCACTTGCACTTCCTACAAGAAACAAAGGCAATGAGAAAGGGGAACCAACCCTTCATCCCCTTCGCCAGGGCAAGCAAGAGTACACTAGTGAAGAAAAGGACCTTTGCACAGTGGATAGTGGAGACAATCCAAACCTGCTACACAAAGGCAGGGAAACTTTGTTTACTCGTCCCAGGATGCACTCAACAAGGAAGAAGAGTTTCTCCATAGCATTCCTCGCAAACATACGCATTAGGGACATCTGCATGGCTGCAACATGGTCATCCGCACACACTTGCTTGAAACGCTACTGTGTGGACATCTAGATAAACAAGGCAGCACAGGTGGGACAAAGAGTATGCCACCTGCTTGCCAACTCAGCCACATTTTAACCCCTCCTCCCCCAGGAGGCAAATATCACTATGTAATCAATGTATGACACATGAATTCAGAAAAGTATTCATGTTGCAAAACAAAATGGTAACTTACCACTAGGAGTAGTTTTGCAGCTTGAAGAGTTTGCTGGATTCACATGCGAGCCACCCGCTTCCCAGGAAATGTGGGGGAAGAAACAAGCGAGGTGAACACCATTTCAAGAAGAAGGATAGTTCCAACTGACACAGTCGCCAAGGAGGAAAAAGAATCTGAAGAGGGCACCGATGCCCAGGAACTTCTGGGACGCACGTCAAATGTATCACAGGGGATGGACTTAACACCAAATGGTGGTCAACAACGTCCATGAAAAAAGAGAATAAAGACAAGATACAATTTCGGACCCTACAACGAGATGCCACAATAAATGCAGACAGAGCATGTGAGTTGAGAAAGCTCGTCAAGCTGCAAAACTACTCCTACTAGTAAGTAACCATTTCATTTACCCATTTACAGGACGAAGTTAGCAAATGTTGCATTTTTTTTAATCATAGCTACTTCTCTTCTTAGAATATCTTGCTGTGTAAAGTTCTTGTTGAGAGCGTTATAGGTCAAATGTTAGACTTTCTAGGGCAGTGGGGTAATAACCACCTTTGTGCCACAAGACCTGGACGTTTTGTGCCAGGTCTGGCACAGTGGCATTTGTTGTTTAAAGTATTAGTGTAACCAATACGTATTCATGCACCGGGTGTCCTTGTGATTGCTTGGGATAGAATTTTGACAGCTCTCCGAAACCTAGCCCTAGAGGATAAGCACAACCAAAGGAGCTGTGCCTGTGATTGGAAATGCATTGTTTCGTTCTTGGATATAGTCACTCTTCCACTTGCGTGTATACATTTGTAAGGTGAATGTTTTTACTTTCTGTATGCGGTTTAATTTTGTTGATTAATTTTCAGTTTTGCAGCTTGCTCACCCTATGGTCACATAGGCCTGGAATTATGAGTAGACTCTCCTGGGTTCCTAGCAATAGGCATCCCCAGAAGCCTACTAAGATCTGTACCTGGTCCCCTTTTTAGATTGAAAATACAAGGGGCAGGAGTAAACACAATAAAACACAGTCTAGACAATACATGGATCACTCTTTTTGTTTTTCAGGACCCAGAGTATTGCCGTATTACTCTTTGTAAAGCTTGTAGCTCTTATTGGGCTCCTCTCCCACAGTCACCTACCTACGCAAATAAACTCCCTCACGTTTCAATTAAAATTCCTGGCTCAACGAGTTGCGTCCTGTTCTCTGCCCAGTTATTGCTTCTTTAGTCGTGGAACAGCTGTGACGGCCAGTTGAGACAGACGCTGCTGTTTTGGAAGACAGATTAACTTTTTAAAAGGAGGAAAACGAAAAAGTGCCCCAGTCCCTCAAGGCTACTAGTAATGAGACACCAAACATCGACATAAGCATTTTTTTTTGGTGAGGGAGGAAATGATTGCCTTCTCTTTTCGATGGTGGACAGCAGCCTTCAGTCTCTTTTTTTGTATCATAATGCTTTATTTGTTATTCATACGTTTTTATTGCCGATATGGAAAGTACTTATTTCAACACTAGAGTATCATCACATCTAACTAATGCCACGTTAATACATGTTATACATGTCCCCACTTCAAAGAGGGAACATGAAAAATTAACCTCTTCGCTGCCAGGCCCTTTCCCCCTCATGTGCCAGGCCTTTTTTTGGCTATTTGGGGCAGGGCGCGCTTAGACCCTCATAACTTTTTGTCCACATAAGCTACCCACGCCAAATTTGCGTCCATTTTTACCAACATCCTAGGGATTCTAGCAGTACCCAGACTTTGTGGGTTCCCCCGAAGGAGACCAAGAAATAAGCCAAAATACAGTGAAAAATTCGTTTTTTAAAAGAAAATGGGAAAAAAGGGTTGCAGAAGAATGTCTGTGTTTTTTTCCCTGAAAATGGCATCAACAAAGGGTTTGCAGTGCTAAAATCCCCAGCTTTCAGGAACAGGCAAACTTGAATCAGAAAACCCAATTTTTCAACACAATTTTGGCATTTTACTGGGACATACCCCTTTTTAATGATTTTTTTGTGCTTTCAGCCTCCTAACAGTCAGTGACAGAAATGGGTGTGAAACCAATGCTGGATCCCAGAAACCTAAACATTTCTGAAAAGTAGACAAAATTCTGAATTCAGCAATGGGTAACTTGTGTAGATCCTACAAGGGTTTCCTGCAGAAAATAACAACTGAAATAAAAAAAATATTGAAATTGAGGTGAAAAAAACCAGCCATTTTTCTCTACATTTTACTCTGTAACTTTTTCCTGCAATTTCAGATTTTTTAAAGCAATATACCGTTACGTCTGCTGGACTCTTCTGGTTGCTGGGATATATAGGGCTTGTAGGTTTATCAAGGTACCCAGAGCTAATAAATGAGCTGCACCTTGCAGTGGGTTTTCATTCTATTCCGGGTATACAGCAATTCATTTGCTGAAATATAAAGAGTCAAAAATAAGTATCAAGAAAACCTTTGTATTTCTAAAATGGGCACAAAATAAGGTGTTGAGGAGTAGTGGTTATTTGTACATCTTTGAATTCTGGGTTGCCCATACTAGCATGTGAGTTACAGGGCACTTCTCAAATAGATATCTTTTTTACACACTGTCTTATATTTGGAAGGACAAAATGTAGAGAAAGACAAGGGGCAATACCACTTGTTTTGCTATACTATGTTCCCCCAAGTCTCCCGATAAAAATGGTACCTCACTTGTGTGGGTAGGCCTAGTGCCTGCGACAGGAAATTCCCCAAAACACAATGTGGACACATCACATTTTTCCACAGAAAACAGAGGTGTTTTATGCAAAGTGCCTACCTGTGGATTTTGGCCTCGAGCTCAGCTGGCACCTAGGGAAACCTATCAAACCTCTGCATTTTTGAAAACTAGAGACCTAGGGGAAACCAAGACGGGGTGACTTGTGGGGCTCTCACCAGGTTCTGTTACCCAGAATCCTTTGCAAACCTCAAAATATAGCTAAAAAACACCTTTTCCTCACATTTCGGTGACAGAGAGTTCTGGAGACTTAGAGGAGCTACAAATTTCCTTCCACCCAACATTCCCCCAAGTCTCCAGATAAAAATGATACCTCACTTGTGTGGGTAGGCCAGGTGCCTGCAACAGAATAAGGCCAAAAACTTGTAGAGATAGAGGGGATAGCACAGCGAGTTGATAAGGACATATTGTTTTACACATCTTTAGGCTGACTCTGCTTTGGGGACCCACACAACTGAGGTGTCATTTTACTTGGAAGACTGAGGGGAACGCTGGGGAGTAGGAATTTTGTGCTGGAGCGGTGATCTTACTAAGAAAAGTCAGGAAAATATGCTTTTTTTAAGCACATTTTGAGGTTTGCAGAGGAGTCTGGGTAAGAAAATGTTGGGGGATCCACGCAATCCACACCTCCCTGGACTCCTTGAGGTGTCTAGTTTTAAAAAATTTCTGGGTTTGGTAGGTTTCCCTAGATGAAGGCCGCACCCACGACCAAAAACATAGGTGCTCCCTCCCCCCAAACAGGTAGTTTTGCAATATATCATTTTGATGTGTCCACGTACGTCCGTGATGTGCCAAACACTAAAATTGTGAAAAGAAACGCACTTAGGTTATGTGAAAAAGACCCCTCACCCACCAACCAAGTTGGTGGCATGCTTCATCATCGGGGTCCCACCTGAGACACCTAGCGAGTCACAAGTGTACTGTGACGCCTGATTACAGCGGAGCAGGTTTTGTCATTTGTACCACACATACTGGTTGGATTTGGCACAAGGGTGAGTGATGGTTCAGTAGATCAAATTTTATTAACAAAAGATTTCACAAAAGTGAAATGCACTGTTAATAACTGAAAGGCCAAAAAACTGATCCAATGACTCACAGCTCGTGAGCTGTAAAGCCGCGTCAAGGCACCAACCGTTTTACAGTCCAGTCACACACCTTTCATACATGACCTGCACAAGACCATTTACGCTGCCAGCCACGGGCCCAGCACATTACAACACTTGCATCGACAGACAGCGCCACTCAAGGGCCCATCACTTACATACGCCCACATACCTGATACAGCAGTCACACTAGCTGATGGACTGATATTTGGCTGGCACCGCCAGCCAAGCGCCACCCCACGCACACCGCCAGCCAAGCGCCACCCCACGCACACCGCCAACCAAGTGCCACCCCAAGCACACCGCCAGCCAAGCGCCACCCCACGCACACCGCCAGCCAAGCGCCATCACACGCACACCGCCAACCAAGCGCCACCCCAAGCACACCTCCAGCCAAGCGCCACCCCAAGCACACCGCCAGCCAAGCGCCACCCCAAGCACACCGCCAGCCAAGCGCCACCACACACACACACACACACACACACACACACACACACACACACACACACACACACACACACACCACCAGCCAAGCGCCACCCCACGCGAGCCAAGCGCCACCTCAGGCACACCGCCAGCCAAGCGCCACCCCACACACACCGCCAGCCAAGAGCCACCCCACGCACACCGCCATCACTTTTTTGTTTTGTTTATAAACAACAAAGAAACCACTAACTAATTATAAAATAAGTACAAAACTACAAACACAAAAGCTCTAACTAAATACATGACACTAATGACAACTGTTAAACTAAACATATGAAAATATGAAATAGGCAGTTTACCCTCACGGTATTTCCTCAAAATGTTTCTTTGTGTTGTAAACAGCCGGGCACACACAGCCCAGGCTTTGAAGGGCAATCAGGGCAGTACATCCGGCTCTCCCTCCGGATACCTCTTTGGGCACATACTCTACATTTCTTAGTGGGTAAGTCTTTTTTGGGAGTGGGAGGAATGTGATCTGGAAAGTGGCGATCTTTCAATCTAGCCACATCCTCCACCACTGCTACTCTAGGAACTCTTGCCTGTTCCATTACAATAAGGCTCTCTATCACCGACTCCTGAAATTTAACAAATGTCATCCTTGACTCGGGTGAACAATCCTTGAACACAATAAAGGCATTAAAAGTTGCCAAATTAAATACATGTAGGGCCAACTTTTTATAACATATAAGACTTACGAAGAGCAGTGTAAGGTTTCAACCTCTGATCTACTCTATCAACACCACCCATGTGTCTATTGTAGTCCAAAATGCACACAGGTTTGCGCACTTTGGCAACCTGACCTCAAACAGTCACAGGGGAAGTACTCGCATCATGGATGGTAGATATTATGTACAGATCCCTCCTGTGTGAAAATTTCAGAGCTATCAGCTCATTATTCCGCAAGGCACTGCACTGTCCCCTACCAAGTTTTTTTACAGACAAGCTCCCTTGGATAGCCTTTCCGTTTAGAACGGATTGTGCCACAAGCAACAGTGTCCACTCTAAACAACTCCTTGAACAACTGCACTCCAATGTAGAAATTATCTACGTACAAATGGTGACCTTTGTTAAACAATCGTCTACCAAGTTCCCACACAATTGTTTTGCTAACTCCAAAAGTGGCCGGACAACCAGGAGGGTCAATACTGGAATCCCTACCAATTTAGATCTGGAAATTATACACGTATCCTGAACTGCTTTCTGACAGCATATACAATTTAATCCCATTCCGTGCCCTCTAACTAGGAATGTACTGCTTAAAAACTAAACGCCCCTTGAAAAGGACCAAAGACTCTTCCACACTTATCTCTTTGCCTGGAACATAGACCTCTGAAAACCGATCTACAAAATGATCAAGGACAGGCCTAATCTTAAAAAGAGGGTCACAATCAGGGTGATTTTGTGGTAAGGCTAAAGCATTGTCTACAAAATGCAGCATATGAAGAAGAAGCAAATAGCGATTACGAGTCATAGTTGCAGGGAATACATCCGTTTCTATCAAGGGACTAGTAGACCAATAAGAAGCCAGTGACGGCTTCCTTATCAACCCCATCAAAGAAGTGAAACCTAAAAACTTTTTCATCTCTTCCAGATATGTGGGAACCCACTGAGTAGCTCTAGACTGAGGCCTAAGTCTGGCAGCGTTGTCCCTCAAATATTGCTTCGCATACACATTAGTCTGCTCCACAATCTCTTTCAAAAATATATCGTCCATAATCAAGTGAAAGAAATTGATAGGCAAAAAGTTTTTCGTATTGACTCTACACCCTGGGAGACCAGTAAATGCAGATAACTGTGGCTGCTCCATGTTTGGGGCAATCCAGGTGTCAGGTCTTCTAATGGGAAACCCTTCAGCCCGAGGCTGCTGCACTCTTGGCACATCAATGTCCTCCTCTAAAACAGGCCCTTCATCTGCACTGGGAGTGGCTTCCTCATCAGAAGAATCCTCTCGGACAGAAAAATCACTGCCAGAATCTCTCACTTCCTCCTCTGCCTCAGATGCAGAGTCAGTCTCGTAATCATGGTCTGAAGACGACTCAAAAAGCATGCCAACAACCTGCTGAGCGGTCACTCTGCGGCTAGCCGTGATCCTCACTAACAACAAATGGATTGCCAACAACAACCAGCACTAAAATAAGTAATAAACAAAGTGTAGCTTCATCACAAAGAGTTATGTACTAAAAATATACCACTCACTTGCCTGAAAAAGCTACTCACCAGCAACTACTCTGCACAGACACAGCAATCACCTATTATATCCCACTAAAATGTAAAAAGCAAATTAGACATATGACAACACAAATATCATTGTGCTCAAATCTAAGGACAATTTCACACAATACTGCATTTAGTACACCACCTACAAACATGTCATCCATGCATGTCAACAATACTCCTTTGGAGTAAATTGCTTTCACTTGCCTAAAACATGCAACTATGCAAACCGCAGGACAACTACTGCCAAACCCACAAGGATCCACAGCAAAGGAAGCAAAAGCTTTGAACTAGAACAAAAAGAAGAAATAAACTTTTATAATCACAAGTACAAATACTCCACCAGTTGACATACACCCCTTCACCAAGAACTAAGAAATTGTCCATGGTGCCTAAGTGGCTTCTGCCCCCTTTGGGGGCAGATTGGCCTAAAAAAAATAGCCCGATCTGCCCCCAAGGGGAGCAGAAATGGTAATCAGTAATGTGCCCCCCTTTGGGGAGCGACGCTTGCCAAATGGGCCACTCTCCCACCCACACAAAACACACACACACAAGATCCCTGGTACCTAAGTGGATTCTGCCCCCTTGGGGGCAGATGGGCCTAAGAAAATTGGCGATCTTGGGGGCAGAAATGGCCAACAGTTCTGTGCCCCCTGTGGGGGGGGGGGGTGACCCTTGTCAAAGGGGGCACCCCCAGCACACAAAAAAACAAAGGGAACCAACAAAAAATAATCTCTGACATCTTGGGGGCAGATGGGCCTAAAATAAATAGGCTGATCTGCTTCCAAGGTGGGCAGAAATGGCCATCAGTAATGCGACCCTTGCCAAAGTTGCTGCCCCCCCCTACACAAAACACACACACAGGATCCCTGGTGCCTAAGTGGATTCTGCCCCCCTTGGGGGCAGAGGGGTGTAAAACAATTCGGCCGATCGGCCCAAGGGGGGCAGAAATGGCCACCAGCTCTGTGTCCCCTTTAGGGGGCGACCCTTTCCAAAGGGGGCAAAGTGAGGCACCCCAGCACAAAGCAAAAAAAGGGGAACCAAAAAAAAATCCCTGGCGTATTGGTGGTTTCTGCCCTCCTTTGGGGCAGAAATGGCCAATACTAACTTCCCTTTGTGGGCGACTCTTGCCCAAGTGGTGCCCCCAAACACACAAAACACACACACACCACACAATCCCTGGCGCCTAGTGGGTTTCGACACCCCCCTAGGGGGCGAGATAGGCCAAAAACATGGCCGATCTAGCTCCAGGAGGGGCAGAAACATAAAAAATTATTGCCCCCGGGGCAGCGACCCTTGCATAATGGGTCGCTGCCCAAAAACATAAGGAAAATAAAATCCCTGGTAGTCTAGTGGTTTTTGCCCCTATCCCCTCCCCCCGGGGGCAGATCGGCTGAAAAAACGGCCGATCTGCCCCCGGGGGGGGGGGGCCGAAATAGGATTAGTTATGGCCCTCCAGGGGAGCGACTCTTGCCCAAGGGGTCGCTCCCCAAAAACATAAGGAAAATACAATCCCTGGTGTCTAGTGGTTTTCGACCCCGCCTGGGGGCAGATTGGCTGAAAAAACGGCCGATCTGCCCCCGGGGGGGGGCGAAATAGGATAAATAATACCCCCCCATGGGAGCGACCCTTGCCCAAGGGGTCGCCCCCAAAAATAAACTTGAAACAAAAATCCCTGGTGCCTAGTGGGGATTCCTGGTCCATGATCGTGGGCCCCGCCCGCGATCGTGGACCAGGAATCTTCTGAAAACAGGCCCAGGGGGAAAATAAAAACTCTTTCCTTTCCTTCGTGTCTGTTTCACCCCCTGCAAAACCCCCAAAAGAGAGAGACTTACCTGTTGAAGTCTTCTCTCCACTCACGCTGGAAGCAAATGGCTTCCAGCGTATCCTCGGCAGCTTCTGATGACGCCGGCGTGCTGTGAGCGCGTTGACGTCATCAGATAGCCGAGGGGGGGGTCGGGTGGAAGGGGAAGGGATTCCCCTTCATTCCTCAAGTTTTGGCCCTCCCCCCGTGGGCTGGGTGCAGGGCGAGCTGGTCTCATCCAGGGCACACGAGGACCGTGTGCCTGGACGAGACCACCTTGTCCAAGGCACCGAGGGGGTTAAAGAATGAGGGTCAGAGGAATACAGCGACCAGAATGACGAAAGGAGCTCCACCCATCTCGGAACCCCATGATACCTTGTTTCACCTCTTGCATTGATTCATTATGTGAAAACATCAAAAGTTTTATGAGGCCACTAGATCCTCAACTTCCAAAGGGGTCTAAACGTGGAGGTGGGTTAGTCTAAGCACCTGTCCATAGCGAAAGAGGTACTCCCCTGCTGCCATACGTATGTGGCTTCGACTCCAGCTGCTTAAGCAACACTAGAACTACAACTTCTGTAAGGTGAGGCCTAAATGGGAGACCAGAAAATGGAGATCCACCCATAAACGCCCCCACCCCGGTTATATGTCGGAACCACGAGTGCTTCAAGCACCCATGGCTCAACAACGGGGTCGGAACAACGACCTCGTTCTTATCACTAATGGCTTTACCACGAATGCTTTTACAACGATTTTTCGTTGTAAACGCATTTCTGGTAAAGGCATTCGTGATCAGCATGCACGGTTCCAGCATGCTTCCTCCCCAGCCCCCCAGCCCCAAAATGACCCCAACCCCCCACCCCCAAAATTACCCCAACCCCACCCTAAAACCTAAACCACCCCAACCCACCCCTTAAACCTAAACTCTGACCCCTCTCCTCCCCCCTAAACCCTAATCACCCCCTCACCCCACCCCAAAAACAACAAATACCCCAAGTCCCCACCCCTGCCCCTAAAATCTAAACACCCCAAACACCAACCCACCCCTTAAACCGAAACCCTGACCCCCATCCTCTCCCCCTAAACCCTAATCACCCCGAACCCCCACCCCAAAAAAACAGCCCCAGTCCCAGCCCAACTTACCTCCTCCTTCACCGCGTCGACTCAGACTCCCTTCTTCTGTACCTTAACCACGCATGTACATGGTTCGGACGTGTGGTTAAGGTACGAAAACCAGGAAGTCGTGGAAAACGAAAGTGTTGTTTCACTTTCGTTTTTCATGACTTCGTGGTTTCATAGTCATTGTTCCGGGTGTTTACCCCCCACCACTCCTCACCTTCAGGGTGATAGATCTACTGATCCTTATTTGGAATACGATGACAGGCAACATGTCAAAGATGAATCCGTAAAACATATGAAATTGAAAATGTTGTTCAGTCAGCTCTAAAAACGAGTGTGCTCTACAAGGATCCTCCCCCCAAATTCCTTAAAGACCTGCAACGTACCATTGCGTTTACATATTACCATTTCAAATCCCGCCATCTCACGCATATTATCTAGCCAGGTTCTGAATGTCGGAGCGACATTGGCCTTCCAATAACGAAGAATCCCATCCTTAACAATTCCTAATGCCGTAGGTAGCCATCTTTTCGTATGAGATGTAAGAGTATGCAAATATGAGCTATTTTGTGGCAGTGCCAATTGATTACTTGGGGGTACTGAAACAAGAAGTTCAGTTTTCAGACACTGCCATATCTGCTGCCGATATCCATCCAGATGTTTACACTCCCGCAACATGTCTGCTATATCACAATCTGCAGCCTCACACCTCCAACGCCTAGAATCTTTTTACTAAACTTAGAGGGGGACCGGTGCCATCGCTGCCGGATCTTAAAGATCCATATTTCAGCCGAGATCCTCTAAGGCACATATTCCTCTCCGTAAAATGAGTATCCAACTGTGTTGCCTATCAGTCGTATATTGATGCAGAGGTGGTCTAAGAGAATCGGTGGTCAACTAGTGTGGCATACGGCCCTAATACCATTCCCCCCATTATCCCTCCAAGTATGTAGATTCAGAGCTACAAGGGATCTTTCTAGTGTAGCTGGAGACCTCCCCAGCGTTCCAGACAATGTGTGTGACAGCTGAAGATAATTTCATCTTTGCTTGTGAGGTAGGTAAATGTTATGCCTGGGAACTGCTAGTGTGGACATCATCAATATAATGGATCTTACTTGCCTTTCCAGGAGCCCAAACATTCTCTTTTCTGTTGATTCTTTGTTACACCATATAGGTGCTCTAGAGTTGATGAAACCTGATGCCTTTTTCACCTTATGTGCCCGTTGCCATGTATCTTGAGAAGTGAAGTGAAAATGATGGTGATTTTGAGAGGTGTCATTTTGGGGCTCTTGTTTAGTATACAGTAAGGTTGTTCCCTATATTTATATTATGGTGTTCAATGAGAATCCAGGAAGGAGTCGAACAGTAAGTGTTCATCATACTGAGTGGGTCAGTTGTTGAGCCAACCAATATCTATCTATTGGAGGTAGGTTGAATCCCCCTTTCTCTTCGTGGCTGAGGGTGAGCTGTTAGCGGTCGAAGAGCCAGGTCTTGAGGAGTCTCCTGAAGGTGAGGAGGTCCTGGGTCTGGCGTAGCGAGGTGGGGAGAGAGTTCCAGGTCTTGGCGGCGAGGAAGGAGAAGGATCTGCCGCCGGAGGTCTTGCGCTGGATCCTGGGGACGATGGCGAGGGCGAGATTGGCAGAGCGGAGTTGACGAGTGGGGGCGTAAAAGTTGAGTCTGGAGTTGAGGTAGGTAGGTCCGGTGTTGTGTAGGGCCTTGTGAGCGTGGGTGAGGAGTTGAAAGGTGATCCTCTTGTCCACGGGGAGCCAGTGGAGGTCCTTCAGGTGAGGGGAGATGTGACATCGGCGGGGGATGTCGAGGATCAGGCGGGCGGATGCATTTTGGATACGCTGGAGTCGTTTGATGTCTTTTGTTGGGATGCCTGTGTAGAGTGCGTTGCCGTAGTCAAGTCTGCTACTGACGAGGGCTTGGGTCACCGTCTTTCTGGTTCCTGTTGGGATCCACTTGAAAATTCTGCATAGCATTCGAAGAGTGTTGAAGCAGGAAGAGGAGACGGCGCTGACCTGTTTGGACATGGTGAGGGCGGAGTCCAGGATGAAGCCGAGGTTTTCTTGCGTGGCTGGTTGGGGTGGGTGGGGGTCCGAAGTCGGTGGGCCACCAGGAGTCGTTCCAGGCCGAAGGGGTGCGCCCGAGGATGAGGACTTCCGTCTTGTCGGAGTTGAGCTTCAGGCGGCTGTCGTTCATCCACTCGGCGATGGCTTTTAGTCCCTCGTGGAGGTTGGTTTTGGCGGTGAGCGGGTCTCTGGTCAGGGAGAGGACGAGCTGGGTGTCGTCGGCGTAGGAGATGATGCTGAGGTGATGTTGGCGGGCCAGTTTAGCGAGGGGGGCCATGTAGACGTTGAACAACGTAGGGCTGAGGGAGGAGCCTTGGGGGACGCCGCAGATGAGGTTGGTGGCTATGGAGCGGAAAGGGGAGAGTCGGACTCTCTGGGTTCTGTCGGAGAGGAAGGATGAGGTCCAGTTGAGGGCTTTATCTTGGATGCCGGCTTCATGGAGGCGGGTCAGTAGGGTGCGGTGGCAGACTGTGTCAAAAGCGGCTGATAGGTCGAGGAGGATGAGGGCCGAGGTTTCGCCGTTGTCCATTTGAGTTCTGATGTCATCTGTGGCGGCGAGGAGTGCAGTCTCGGTGCTGTGGTTTCGTCTGAAACCGGATTGAGAGGGGTCTAGGATGGAGTTGTCTTCGAGGAAGTGGGCGAGCTGTGTGTTGACGATCTTCTCGATGACTTTTGCTGGAAAAGGGAGGAGAGAGATCGGTCGGAAGTTTTTGAGGTCGTCGGGGTCAGCCTTGGGTTTCTTGAGGAGGGGTTGGATTTCTGCGTGTTTCCAGCTGTCTGGGAAGGTGGCGGAGTCGAAGGAGAGGTTGATGATCTTGCGGAGTTTGGGGGCGATGATGGCGTTGGCTTTGTTGAACACGTGATGTGGGCATGGGTCCGTGGGAGAGCCTGAGTGGATGGTGTTCATGGTTGTTATTGTTTTGGTGTCGTCCACGTGGGTCCAGGCGGTGAGGCGGCAGGCGTCTGTGGAGATGTCAGGGGTGGGGTCTGGCGGCGGAGTGGCGTTGAAGCTGTCGTGGATGGTTGTGATTTTCTGGTGGAAGAAGGTGGAGAGGTCGTCGCAGAGTTTCTGGGAGGGCGGGATGTCGTTGGAGTTGGCGTTGGGGTTTGAGAGTTCCTTCACGATGCCGAAGAGTTCTTTGCAGTCGTGGGCGTTGTTGTTGATTCGTTCAATGAAGTGGGCGCGCTTGGCGACTCGGATCCGTTGGTGGTGTTCACGGTTGGCGTCTTTGAGGGAGGCGAGGTTGTTGGGTGTGCGCTCTAAGATCCACTTCTTCTTGAGCTTCTGGCAGAGGCTTTTGGAGGCGGTCAGTTCGTCTGTGAACCAGGCTGTTTTTTTCTTTCCTTGGTTGGCGGTGGGTTTCTTGAGTGGGGCTAAGATGTTGGCGCAGTCGAGGATCCATTGATGGAGGTTGATGGAGGCAGTGCTCGGGTCGGTTGGTGGGTTTTTTACGAGGGTGCTGGTTAGTTGGTCTTGGGTGATTTTCCCCCAACGGCGGTGAGGAGGTAGAGGGATGCGGTGGTGTTCGGTGATTTTCGTATAGGAAAAGTGGACGCAGTGATGGTCGGTCCAGTGGAGTTCGGAGGTGTGGCTGAAAGAGATGTGGTTGCTTGAGGAGAAGATGGGGTCAAGAGTGTGTCCGGCGATGTGGGTGGGAGTGTTGACCAGTTGACGGAGTCCGAGGTGAAGGAGGTTGGAGGTCAGTGATGCGGTGTTGACGTCGTTGTTATTTTCCAGATGGTAGTTTAGATCTCCCAGGAGGATGTAGTCTGGGGAAGCGAGGGCGTGGGTGCTCGCGAGGTCGGCGACGGTGTCGCTGAAGGGGGCTCTTGGTCCTGGAGGGCGGTATATGAGGGTTCCTCTGAGGGTCGTGTTGGGGTCCGTGTGGATCTGGAAGTGGAGGTGTTCGGCTGTCTTGAGGGTGTCGTCCGTGTGGGTGTGGATTTTGAGGGTGGATTTGTGGGCGATGGCTATTCCGCCGCCGATTCCGTTGGTTCGATATCTTCTGGTGATTTTGCATCCCTCCGGTATGGCGATTGCGATGTCCGGGGCCGAGGAGTCTTTCCACCAGGTTTCGGTCAGGAAGGCCAAGTCAGGGGCGGTGGTGTCGAGTAAGTCCCAGAGTTCGATGGCGTGTTTTCGTGTGGAGCGTGTGTTGATGAGGATGCAGTTCAGGTGGTTGGTGTTGGAAGTTCTTGTTGTTGGCTTCGCCGTTCTGTCGCAGAAGAAGTTGCAGGTGCGGCAGGAGAAAGGTCCTTTTGTGTGCTTCGGGGTTGCAAGGAAGCACTCTGCGGAGGGGCCGGGGTTGAGTGCGCGGAGTTCGTTGGTTGAGTAGCGGACGCAGGGGATGTGGGGGGCGCGAGGACCAGGGGGGGTGGCGCTGGGCGCGGTCCAGGCGCAGACGGGCTTGCCTCTGGCGCACCTCCGGCGCGCCAGCGGCGCGGACGCGCAGCGCCAGCCATTAAGAAGGGAGAGGGGAGGGAGGAGCAGCTGGGAGGCGGGAGGCGGGAGGGAGCGGCAAATGGGGGCGCGAGGGGGGCGGGCCGCAGGGAGGCAGCGGCAGGGATCGGAGAGCAGGGGGAGCGCACAAGGGGCAAAAGGCACAAAAAATCGAGCGAAATTAAAGGCAGTCACAATAAGAAAACACACAGTATGAAATACAGTAATGGCACAGTACACGATCGGGGAAACAGCAATCAGAGGGGCACAACGGGGGCAGAAGCGCCGGAGGCGAGGCGCAGAAAAATGAGAAAAACAACTTACACGATGGCGGAAAGCGGCACACGGGTCAAGTGAAGCTAGTCAGAGCCCACTAGACCCCAGGGATGAGGCGCAGGAGGATGCCTGCGGGTGGAGGAGGGCCTCGAACACGCAAACAGCAGCGTGGTCGGGGGACAGAGGCAGGAGGCAGCAGGTTGGTGCTGCGGTCGTGGGGGGCGAGCTCAGGACCTGAAACAGGTCAGAGGTCGCTCACTCGCGACGCGCAGCGCCAGCCATTAAGAAGGGAGGGGGGAGGAAGGAGCAGCTGGGAGGTGGGAGGGAGCGGCGAATGGGGGCGCGAGGGGGGCGGGGCCGCAGGGAGGCAGCGGCAGGAATCGGAGAGCAGGGGGAGCGCACAAGGGGCAAAAGGCACAAAAAATCGAGCGAAATTAAAGGCAGTCACAATAAGAAAACACACAGTATAAAATACAGTAATGGCACAGTACACGATCGGGGAAACAGCAATCAGAGGGGCACAACGGGGGCAGAAGCGCCGGAGGCGAGGCGCAGAAAAATGAGAAAAACAACTTACAGGACGGCGGAAAGCGGCACACGGGTCAAGTGAAGCTAGTCAGAGCCCACTAGACCCCAGGGATGAGGCGCAGGAGGATGCCTGCGGGTGGAGGAGGGCCTCGAACACGCAAACATCAGCGTGGTCGGGGGACAGAGGCAGGAGGCAGCAGGTTGGTGCTGCGGTCGTGGGGGGCGAGCTCAGGACCTGAAACAGGTCAGAGGTCGCTCACTCGCGACGCGCAGCGCCAGCCATTAAGAAGGGAGGGGGGAGGGAGGAGCAGCTGGGAGGCGGGAGGCGGGAGGGAGCGGCGAATGGGGGCGCGAGGGGTGCGGGGCCGCAGGGAGGCAGCGGCAGGGATCGGAGAGCAGGGGGAGCGCACAAGGGGCAAAAGGCACAAAAAATCGAGCGAAATTAAAGGCAGTCACAATAAGAAAACACACAGTATGAAATACAGTAATGGCACAGTACACGATCGGGGAAACAGCAATCAGAGGGGCACAACGGGGGCAGAAGCGCCGGAGGCGAGGCGCAGAAAAATGAGAAAAACAACTTACAGGACGGCGGAAAGCGGCACACGGGTCAAGTGAAGCTAGTCAGAGCCCACTAGACCCCAGGTATGAGGCGCAGGAGGATGCCTGCGGGTGGAGGAGGGCCTCGAACACGCAAACAGCAGCGTGGTCGGGGGACAGAGGCAGGAGGCAGCAGGTTGGTGCTGCGGTCGTGGGGGGCGAGCTCAGGACCTGAAACAGGTCAGAGGTCGCTCACTCGCGACGCGCAGCGCCAGCCATTAAGAAGGGAGGGGGGAGGGAGGAGCAGCTGGGAGGCGGGAGGTGGGAGGGAGCGGCGAATGGGGGCGCGAGGGGGGCGGGGCCGCAGGGAGGCAGCGGCAGGGATCAGAGAGCAGGGGGAGCGCACAAGGGGCAAAAGGCACAAAAAATCGAGCGAAATTAAAGGCAGTCACAATAAGAAAACACACAGTATGCAATACAGTAATGGCACAGTACACGATCGGGGAAACAACAATCAGAGGGGCGCAACGGGGGCAGAAGCGCCGGAGGCGAGGTGCAGAAAAATGAGAAAAACAACTTACAGGACGGCGGAAAGCGGCACACGGGTCAAGTGAAGCTAGTCAGAGCCCACTAGACCCCAGGGATGAGGCGCAGGAGGATGCCAGCGGGTGGAGGAGGGCCTCGAACACGCAAACAGCAGTGTGGTCGGGGGACAGAGGCAGGAGGCAGCAGGTTGGTGCTGCGGTCGTGGGGGGCGAGCTCAGGACCTGAAACAGGTCAGAGGTCGCTCACTCGCGACGCGCAGCGCCAGCCATTAAGAAGGGAGGGGGAGGGAGGAGCAGCTGGGAGGCGGGAGGCGGGAGGGAGCGGCGAATGGGGGCGCGAGGGGGGCGGGGCCACAGGGAGGCAGCGGCAGGGATCGGAGAGCAGGGGGAGCGCACAAGGGGCAAAAGGCACAAAAAATCGAGCGAAATTAAAGGCAGTCACAATAAGAAAACACACAGTATGAAATACAGTAATGGCACAGTACACGATCGGGGAAACAGCAATCAGAGGGGCACAACGGGGGCAGAAGCGCCGGAGGCGAGGCGCAGAAAAATGAGAAAAACAATTTACTGGACGGTGGAAAGCGGCACACGGGTCAAGTGAAGCTAGTCAGAGCCCACTAGACCCCAGGGATGAGGCACAGGAGGATGCCTGCGGGTGGAGGAGGGCCTCGAACACGCAAACAGCAGTGTGGTCGGGGGACAGAGGCAGGAGGCAGCAGGTTGGTGCTGCGGTCGTGGGGGGCGAGCTCAGGACCTGAAACAGGTCAGAGGTCGCTCACTTGCGACGCGCAGCGCCAGCCATTAAGAAGGGAGGGGGGAGGGAGGAGCAGCTGGGAGGCGGGAGGCGGGAGGGAGCGGCGAATGGGGGCGCGAGGGGGGCGGGGCCGCAGGGAGGCAGCGGCAGGGATCGGAGAGCAGGGGGAGCGCACAAGGGGCAAAAGGCACAAAAAATCGAGCGAAATTAAAGGCAGTCACAATAAGAAAACACACAGTATGAAATACAGTAATGGCACAGTACACGATCGGGGAAACAGCAATCAGAGGGGCACAACGGGGGCAGAAGCGCCGGAGGCGAGGCGCAGAAAAATGAGAAAAACAACTTACAGGACGGCGGAAAGCGGCACACGGGTCAAGTGAAGCTAGTCAGAGCCCACTAGACCCCAGGTATGAGGCGCAGGAGGATGCCTGCGGGTGGAGGAGGGCCTCGAACACGCAAACAGCAGCGTGGTCGGGGGACAGAGGCAGGAGGCAGCAGGTTGGTGCTGCGGTCGTGGGGGGCGAGCTCAGGACCTGAAACAGGTCAGAGGTCGCTCACTCGCGACGCGCAGCGCCAGCCATTAAGAAGGGAGGGGGGAGGGAGGAGCAGCTGGGAGGCGGGAGGCGGGAGGGAGCGGCGAATGGGGGCGCGAGGGGGGCGGGCCGCAGGGAGGCAGCGGCAGGGATCGGAGAGCAGGGGGAGCGCACAAGGGGCAAAAGGCACAAAAAATCGAGCGAAATTAAAGGCAGTCACAATAAGAAAACACACAGTATGAAATACAGTAATGGCACAGTACACGATCGGGGAAACAGCAATCAGAGGGGCACAACGGGGGCAGAAGCGCCGGAGGCGAGGCGCAGAAAAATGAGAAAAACAACTTACAGGACGGCGGAAAGCGGCACACGGGTCAAGTGAAGCTAGTCAGAGCCCACTAGACCCCAGGTATGAGGCGCAGGAGGATGCCTGCGGGTGGAGGAGGGCCTCGAACACGCAAACAGCAGCGTGGTCGGGGGACAGAGGCAGGAGGCAGCAGGTTGGTGCTGCGGTCGTGGGGGGCGAGCTCAGGACCTGAAACAGGTCAGAGGTCGCTCACTCGCGACGCGCAGCGCCAGCCATTAAGAAGGGAGGGGGGAGGGAGGAGCAGCTGGGAGGCGGGAGGTGGGAGGGAGCGGCGAATGGGGGCGCGAGGGGGGCGGGGCCGCAGGGAGGCAGCGGCAGGGATCAGAGAGCAGGGGGAGCGCACAAGGGGCAAAAGGCACAAAAAATCGAGCGAAATTAAAGGCAGTCACAATAAGAAAACACACAGTATGCAATACAGTAATGGCACAGTACACGATCGGGGAAACAACAATCAGAGGGGCGCAACGGGGGCAGAAGCGCCGGAGGCGAGGTGCAGAAAAATGAGAAAAACAACTTACAGGACGGCGGAAAGCGGCACACGGGTCAAGTGAAGCTAGTCAGAGCCCACTAGACCCCAGGGATGAGGCGCAGGAGGATGCCAGCGGGTGGAGGAGGGCCTCGAACACGCAAACAGCAGTGTGGTCGGGGGACAGAGGCAGGAGGCAGCAGGTTGGTGCTGCGGTCGTGGGGGGCGAGCTCAGGACCTGAAACAGGTCAGAGGTCGCTCACTCGCGACGCGCAGCGCCAGCCATTAAGAAGGGAGGGGGAGGGAGGAGCAGCTGGGAGGCGGGAGGCGGGAGGGAGCGGCGAATGGGGGCGCGAGGGGGGCGGGGCCACAGGGAGGCAGCGGCAGGGATCGGAGAGCAGGGGGAGCGCACAAGGGGCAAAAGGCACAAAAAATCGAGCGAAATTAAAGGCAGTCACAATAAGAAAACACACAGTATGAAATACAGTAATGGCACAGTACACGATCGGGGAAACAGCAATCAGAGGGGCACAACGGGGGCAGAAGCGCCGGAGGCGAGGCGCAGAAAAATGAGAAAAACAATTTACTGGACGGTGGAAAGCGGCACACGGGTCAAGTGAAGCTAGTCAGAGCCCACTAGACCCCAGGGATGAGGCACAGGAGGATGCCTGCGGGTGGAGGAGGGCCTCGAACACGCAAACAGCAGCGTGGTCGGGGGACAGAGGCAGGAGGCAGCAGGTTGGTGCTGCGGTCGTGGGGGGCGAGCTCAGGACCTGAAACAGGTCAGAGGTCGCTCACTTGCGACGCGCAGCGCCAGCCATTAAGAAGGGAGGGGGGAGGGAGGAGCAGCTGGGAGGCGGGAGGGAGCGGCGAATGGGGGCGCGAGGGGGGCGGGGCCGCAGGGAGGCAGCGGCAGGGATCGGAGAGCAGGGGGAGCGCACAAGGGGCAAAAGGCACAAAAAATTGAGCGAAATTAAAGGCAGTCACAATAAGAAAACACACAGTATGAAATACAGTAATGGCACAGTACACGATTGGGGAAACAGCAATCAGAAGGGGCACAACGGGGTCAGAAGCGCCGGAGGTGAGGCGCAGAAAAATGAGAAAAACAACTTACAGGACGGCGGAAAGCGGCACACGGGTCAAGTGAAGCTAGTCAGGGCCCACTAGACCCCAGGGATGAGGCGCAGGAGGATGCCTGCGGGTGGAGGAGGGCCTCGAACACGCAAACAGCAGCGTGGTCGGGGGACAGAGGCAGGAGGCAGCAGGTTGGTGCTGCGGTCGTGGGGGGCGAGCTCAGGACCTGACACGTTTGCTAGAGCTGTGTTTGTTGTAGTTGTGAGGGAAAGGGCACTGCATTTGGTGCAATTAATTCTGTAACTCAAAAAACAGTAGAAAGAATCTAAATGACCCCCGTGTGTTTGTAGAATTGTAGAATCAGTGAGTGTAGATAGCCCATTAAATTACATCTGCGTAGTAAAAAACTTTGACAAATAAGGTTAGCAGCCTACCAGCCTGGAATAGAAATTTAGACTTCTCTCTGACAGGCGCATGAATATACCCTACAATGATACATGCATCATAGTAACGAATCTTAGCAAATATGTCCCTTTCCTCAACATCCGCCCAGATGTGTCACATTTTAAGGGCCAAGGAGTTGTTTATTAGGATCGCTATCCCCATTTTCCTTGTGGTAGTTGTCCCCTCAAGTGCAAGTGTATTACTATGGATACAGGTTGCATGGATCACCCGTCCTGCTCAATCCCTTCGAAGGTCGTCACTCTCCTCTGAGCTAAAGTGTGTCTCCTGCAGGAGTGCAATATTTGGCATCTTTATGCCCAGGAAAGTGAATACCTTCCTTTTAATGAAATGCGTTAATCCATTGACATCGATGGACACCAGGCTAGGTGCCATGCCTTGAGGATGCAGCCGATGCAGCGCCTCACTGCCAACAATTCCCCTGACCACGAGCAGCAGGAGTTTCCTTCCTGTTCCAACCAGGGAGGCTCTCTTAGGCATCCAGGACCCTGGGGAAAGCACCCAGATATTGCCAGGAGTGAAGGCCTGAAGCTGAGGGCCTTGGCAAAATCCCAACTCCGGTGCTGTGGAAATCAAAATGGCAGCCCCGGTTTGTTAACGGCAGGTGCACCAAAATTCACCTTTGGCGGTGAGCCTTCCTTCCTGATTTTATTTAATCAGGGTCTGCTAGTCTGTGGGCTTTTCCCTGCCTAAGGAGAATTGGCAGTGCTGGTGCGTGCAGATTGCTCGTGCCCAGCCAACATCGTTGTTTTTGTAAGTGACCATGCAAGGCATTTAGGCAATAAATACTTTTGTGCCACTGAGCAACAACATGATGTTGGTGGACTCCCCTTTCCTCTTTGGACGTGGAGGTAAGTTGGTTGGAGGTACTTGAGAATCACAGTGCCCATTTTGTCGAGGGGGCAGAGGATGCTGCAGTGCTCTCTGTTCTATCTGTAGCCTGGAGGCCTCTGTTGTGGGAACTTGCTGGACGTGGGCGCACGACGTGAGCCCTGGAACCTAGACTGTCACAGAATGCCCTATTCCTTGCCGTGCTCTTGGCTAAGTGTCCTGACACTATTGGCCCATCTATTATCACCTGCGAAGGGCCCCGGTCACATGTTAGCACTCCTCCTTTTGTACCACTATGGGGCTATTTGGGATATTGTTGATTTCTCTTCACGGTGGGGGTTTGCACAGTGGAGTACATGGATGCCTGGCGGCTGCTGGTTTTTTGAAGTGGTTTTGGGGAGGCGGCTCTCTTGGCTTGCTCTGACACCATTGTGGTTTGTCCGATTGCTCGCAATTGTACACTCTATGGCTTGCATTGGGATATTTGTTGTCCTGTACATGGTCACATGCACCTTCCTTGCCCATCACAACAACAGATAGCCAGTGCATGGGAGTTGTGTGATCAACTGAGGTGCATTTTATTGGCCTTTTAGACAGATAGTGGTTTTTGGGGACCCCATTTCTGACACTTCAAGGGCCCCTCTGCTGCTATCATGGGGCGTGCTTGGCGCTATCTTGGGGCGCACCCAATGTACTACGTATGTTGAAACCGTGAGTTCCCCCCAGCAGGGGATTGCGCAGGGTGCTGGTGGTGAAGATATGGCAGACATGGATGACATTTGAAAAACTGTTAGCCAGCATCAACACATCTGGGGAACACTTGGAGGGAAAGATTGACTCCCTTTCCATGAAGCTGAGCCTTATTCATATTCAAGAAGATTTGCCGAAGGTCTAGAGAGGGTCTCAACCCTGGACAATACAGTGCAAACTCTGACCCCAGCTTTCAGTCAGTGAACCATTGCACCAGCACTCTTGAGGTACAGGCCCGATGCATGGCTGCACGTTGGATGATCAGGAGCAGCAGGCCTGTCATAACAACCTTAGCATCGGAGGGCAGCACAAGCTTGCTTAGGGGGACTCTCTGTTGGCCTGCTTGTAGACCTATCTCGAAGAGGTAATGGCTCCGGAAGGCCCCGCAAGATTCTGTGTTGGAGCATGTGCACAGGGTGCTTGTACGGGTGCCTCGCCCTGTGGCCTCACCACATCCCGTGGTGGCCCACATCCTATAGTACAGGGACCGGGATCATCTCCTGAAACAGGCCTCTGCACACAGCCCATTTATGGGAGACAATGCCAAGGTAGTTCTGTACTTTGATTTCACTCTGCAGGTCCAAACAAGCAGGCTGGCCCTTACAGGCGGTGAAGGAAAAGCTATTCGATTTGGGTCTCCTTTACTCTTTGCCCTTCTCTGCTCAATTGCATGTCCAGTCTGGGGGCAAGGTGCATTTTTTCATGGATTCATCTGTGGCATGAGACTGGATTGAACTCTGCGGCAAGAGTGCTGTGTGACCTGGAATGCCTGAGCTGAAATACCCTTTGCACCCCAAGTGCCAATGGTCTCGATGCAGTTGGGTGACTTGCCCTACTAAGACGCAAATGGTATTGGACCAGTCAAGTGTCGTTGAAACTACTGCCTCTCTGGGGGCTGGTGGGTACTCCCTGTGGCACTGGTCTCTGGAGTGCCACACCTCGATTTTGGGCTCTGTTACCCCTTGTCTTGATAATACTATGACGGGGGTCATACCGAGGTCTGTGAGCTATTTGGTCTGAGGTGCCTGCCTGGACATTTTATGGGTGTTCTGTATTGTTAGTCTGCTGTATTATGAGGATAGTTAGTTATATGGCTGACTGCGTAGTTTGATGTCTTTACCCCTGTCCGGGTGGTCCATGGGGGTTTGGGTGGGGGGCGAGGGTGTTTGCAGGAAACGTCCTATTGAACTGTTACATTTCTTGAGTGTTGGTTCTCCACCTCTAGCTGGTGCCCCATCCCCATGTATAGTCTTCCATCTTCAGTTATGCATCTAGTTGGCCTTTTGGCCCTTAGTTGTCTCTTAGGTGGGTCCTGCGTGGTGTGCTCTTTGGACACAATGGTGTTATGTCTCAATCCTGGAAGGTGTGGGGGAGAGGCAGATTTATTGGTGTACTGCGGTTTGCTCTGTTGTGTATTTGTTAGCTGGTGGTGGAGCATATGAGGTCATAGCATTGTGTGTCCGGTACAGGGGGGCCCTCCTGGTTTCATGGGGAACAGGTGAGGGTGGGGTCCCCAGATGTCCCTTCCTTCTTTTGGCCCATTCTTCATGGCCAAACAAGTGAAGTTGTTTACGTGGAATGTATGGGGCCTCTCTTCTCCCTCTAAGCAATATAATGTCCTGACTTATTTGAAACATAGGGGAGTGCATAATGTGTTCCTCCAGGAAACCCATCTTACAGAGGTTCAGAGCAGTGCCCTTCAGGGGAGCTGGCGGGGCCAGCTCTGTGCTACTTACTACTATGCCTTTTCAGCGTACGTTTTTGTTTGGATGAAGCCGGGGAGTCCTCTTAAGATTATACAGGACAGTGACAGACCCTGAGGGTTGTTATGTCCTAGTTTTGAATTGCCTGGATGGTAAGGATATAGCACTCTTGAACATATGTTCACCAAACGTGGATCAGCCATCGTTCCTCACTATCTTGGTGCCCTTCTGTCGCTCATGGTCCCCTATTCGAGAGTGATGGGGGGTGACTTTAACTATGTTGTGGATTTGAACCTGGACAGGGCGCACCCGTCCTTACGCAGCACAGTGGCCAGTAGGCTGGCGGCAGCTGGCCGCTTGTGGGATGAACAGTGGGACTTGGTGGACTGTTGGCAGGTGAGACATCTGTTGGCTTGTGTATACTTGTACTGGTCTAGCCTGCATGATCTCGAGGTTTGGCTTGATAGACCTTGTACGTGTAGGGGGCTCTACTGCAGGGCATTGGGGTAAAGTATTTAGGGAAAACATACTCTGATCATGCTCCCATGTTGGGTACGCTTCAGTTGTCCTCCCCTACGCCTCGTGTTCCTACCTGGCACTTTGATTCAGCACTACTGGATGACCAGACCTTCCAGGTTTTATTTGGGGAGGACATCTTGCTAATGCTGGCTCAGCCTCATCGGTGGGGGTGGAATGGGAGACCATGAAGGTGATGATTCAGGGATATTGTATTTCCAGCAGAGTAATTTCGGTTTACCAGGCTCTCTGTATTCCATAGTCCAGCCATTAATCATGACCAGCATAGTAGACGGGTCAAGGAGGAAGTATGTAATGTCTTGTTTCTGCAGTCGACGAAGTAGGGCAAAGAACTGCTTCCAGTTGCCATAAGTGATTGCTGAGAAGGTCGCTGCAACAAACACTTGTTGATTCTCATAGAGATAGGGCTCATGCTTTTTTGCCATGTTTAGCATCTGACAAACCTGCTAATGTCAGAGGCAGCAGACCAGAATATGTCTCTGGTGGCCGCTATATGCGGTGTTACAGGTGCATGCTCGGTCTGCCCTTTAAAACTCCAAGAGATCAAATGTGATGTTCAGAAGAGTCGGGACCAATCTACCCAAAAAGGCATAGGTCCTCTTTTTTTACCTGTTCTGACACCCCTAAAATCATTATATTGCCTTTGTGACTTGTCCTCTACTTTTATAGTCTTTTGGTGCAGGTACCTTGTGTCCTCTCCCCAGTCAGGTTGTGTATGCAGAAGGTGTTCTGCTTCTATGGGACATCCTTCCAGTGGACACAAGTACCTATGAGATGCAATTGTTGCGGGGAGAAATTACTGATTTTCAGAGTCGGCTCAAGTCAGTGGAAGCATGTGAGTTCCTGAGTCCTAAAATTACTGTCACCCCATCTTTGTTGATGTGGTGGTAGCCAATCATCTTATCTCAAGATCTGTTGGCTCTGTGGATCCTCTGATGTGAAATATAATTTTTTTCCAACTCACCTTTTTAAAAACTACCAAACACATTTACAGCAAATTAATTAAGTATGCTTTCTGGACCAAGATCTAGCTTTCTGGCAAATCTGGTGTAATTCAGTTGAGCAAGTTTTGCAGTACAGCTGTTATTTGTTATGCCCCCACCGTTTCCTAGGCCCCCGCTTGACTGATCACCCCTAAACTCCCCAGGAAGGAGCTGAGATGGATGAGACTTTTTTCCAGAATGTTTTGTGAAGATTGATCAAACTGCACCAAAGTTATAAGCAAATTAAAAACATAAAATGCTTTTTCTTTGGAGACAAGGTCCTAACTGAATGGATGGATGAAGGTTAAAGTAACTATACTGTTTTATGAAAATGTCAGTTTAAACGTAACATTTTAAACTACAAAAAACACTGAAACTCATCACAAATAACTATAACTCGTGCCCCTGCTCTGCTTATGACCTTGCATATTACAGCACTCATGATGCATTCCACTGCATCATTGATGACAGCACTCTCCATGGCGAGGACACGAGTTATAGTTTCTTGAAATAACTATAAGTGGTGAATTTGAGTGCTTCTTTTAGTTTAAAGTGTTATGTTTAAACTGACATTTTCTCAAAACTATAGCATCACTTTAACCTTTGTTTTTTGTTGTGTGTGTATATATATATATAAATAATAGACAAAAATAGACATTTACTTAAAAAAAACAAGTTAAAGAGACGTTTCAGTTATGTGAAAATATCAGTTAAAACATAACTTTTTAAACAAGTAAAACCGTTGAAATTCACAAGTTATATTTGTTTCAAATTAGTAGAACTCATGCTCTAAATTAACTTTAGCTCGCTCCCCCGCCATGCAGTTTTATCATCAATGATGTCATTTTAGTTGTGTCAGTGATGTCCTGGAAATGTCATGAGTGATGTAATATGAGAGCCAAGTAGCAGTGCCTGGCGAGCCTTCATTGGTGCATATCATGGGGTTGGGTGCAACCCCAATTTAAAGGGTGTTATTTCAGTAAGGCAGATGTACTGACTCTGTCAAAGGATCAGAACACCAAATATATATATAAAAAAAAGGGCCTATTAACTTTATCAACATGTTAGCGTATCAACATATATAAAGCAGGCCTATTTCATTAATTCACACATTGCAATGTTTAATAAGTGATTTTCATAAGATTTTTGTTTAATAAAGTTTTCTTTAAAAAATAATCAATGTCTGAGTCTTTCTATCAACACTTTTCAACTCATGAAATGCAGCCATAAAAACAAGCCTTAGAGGGCCTTGGACTCCAGCTGAAGAGCAGAGCTCCATTTTGGATTGCTTTAAAAAAATGGTAATCACATCCAGGGACATGGATTTAATGAATGACTCGCCCCCCACCTAACAAACAAAATACTTGATGGAGCCCTTGTCCCTTCATGGGACACCACCTGCATTAACAAATAGGCCTTGCAACGCATTATGGGGAGCTGCTTTTCCTGAGCAGAGAATAATAAATGAGTGGCTCCTGCCATTTCTTATGTTTTGTTTTTTTGTTTTACTTTTTGTGTGCCCCTCTGGTCACCCACACCTCTTTATAATGTTGGAGGACATGGGAGGAGCTCTAGGGCACCACTGTGGTAGGTGACAACCATGTTTTAATTTTTTGGTGGTGTCCCGGTGCCCACCCACAAACCAGTTTTCGTTGAGGGCTGTTGTGGGAGGCTCAGGGCCCCAGCCGGCTCCCAAGGCGGGAGCTGGCCATTTTTAATTTTTTTTTGGTCAGTAAGCTAGTGCCTACTCTGGGCATCCACAAGCCAACTTGCTTTGTGGGCTGGAAGGGGAACCCCAGGTCCCACGTGGCCTCTGAGTGGTGCTAGACAATTTTTAAATTTTAGGTGATTTTCCCAATGCCCACAAAGGGCACCCACAAGCTTTCATAGGAGACCATGGAGGTGGCCCCAGGGTCCCTGGATTCGCAGCAGTCTCCCCGTCCTGGACCTTCCTGGGTGCTGGCAGGAGCAAGATCACTAACTTTGCTCCTGCCTGGGCTGGAACAGCATTTTTCACCACTCCCAGAGGGCAGGAATAAAGTTGTATTTTTGCCCGTTAGAGTACAGGCAGAGTATATCCCAGGCAGAAAACAGTAGTTTCCTAAGGGATGGGGTCCATGGGACATAGCAGTCATATTGGACCCTGGTTGATGTGGTCCCAAGGTGGATCTGCGGCTCAGGGAGGGAAGCCTGTTGTTCCTTCCCTTCATTTGAATTATCGGCCCTGGTGTATAGGGTCCTTGCGGCCCCGTTCAAAGCTTGGGAGGTGGGGCAGTGCACCCACCTTTTATTATATATATTTAGGTGCCTTGCACAAAGGAGTCCCTGGGGCCTGTGGAAGGTCCGGGGGGCGGGGTTGCCAGCTCTCCTCCCCTTATTAATCTGTGTGCTGCTCACCACAGGGGGTTTTAATTATTAAAAAAAAGAAGAGATGCTGTATTTTTTTTGACTGGTGCTGCAGATCCTCTGCGAATTTTCAGCACTGAATAAAAAAAAAAAGTGCCATTTGTAGCCCACCCCGAATGCCCACAAGCCAGCTTTCACTGGGGACTGCGGGGGAAGCCCCATGGCCCTTATGACAGCTGCAGGCTCCCCTGGCAGCCACTGACAATTTTTAAATTGTTTTTGCATATAGCCCGGTGCCCACATTAGGCACCCTCAAGCCCACTTTCGTTTGGGGCCACGGTGGCTGGCAGCCACAGGCCCCCTGCAGCCTGCTTTCTGGCCAGCACCATACTAGGTGCTGGCAGGAGCCTGCTTATTAACTTTGCTCCCGCCCGGGCATGAGCAGCATTTTTCACAGGGTGTGCCCACTCTCCCCTTTAGAAAACAACAGTGCCCCGGGAATGGTGTCCCTGGGACACTGGAGCAGTATCAGGCCACATGGGGTTGGGTCCTGTGGATGATCTATGGGTAGGGGAGGTGGGCCTGATGCGCCTCCCCTTTTTTTAAATATTAGCCCTGGGGGATGGGGTCACTGCGGCCTTTCGAAGAGTCAGGGAGATGGTGCTTCCTCCCTGTGGTGGGGATAGGCGGTACTCAGGAGTCGGAGACGTAAGTAGTGTATATACAGGGGTTTTATTGTAGTTAAAGGTGGTAATAATAACTGCTACTGAGTGGTTGGTCGCTCGGTTATTTTTCTCTTCTCTTTGCCTTGTCCCTGTCGTCTCTTCTTCTAGGTCTTCCGGTGGTGGCAATTCTTGAACCTCCCAGGTGTAACCGGAAAGACAAACATAGCAGGAAACGAAGGTAAGTCTTTTGGGTATTTTTGGGGTTGATTATGTGAACTCATGCAGGGGAAGCGTGGAGGAATAGGGTAAGTGACCAAAGGAAGCCCGGTAGTGAGGTTGTATAAGGAAAAAGCAAACTAGTGACATTCAACACCTCGCTAGTGCTGGCCCCGTAGAGATTATTGTTTTATGTCTTTTCTTCTTCCCTCTGGGTTCTGTTACACATGCTCTCCTCTCCACTCCCCTCCCTTCCTCCTCCTCCTCCCCCTTTTGTTAGTGGTAGTATCGTTCTTCCCTGTCCTTGCAACAAGGACCGTACCTTAGCAAGCCACGACCCTCCAGGGTCGTGGTGGCAAGCGCTCGTCTCGGGGGTCCGATTTCCCCCTTCCTCGCTGTTCCCCAGGACTTGCGGGTCCTCTGGCTCCGGTTTCGGCGTCTCCCTCGCGTCTCTCTCCGTCAGCCTCTCCCAGGACAACTCCTCTCCTCCCCCGTCTCCTGAGTCTGTCTTTTCTTTTCCTCCCGGACTCCGGAAATGCTCCCTGTACGCGTCAGGCGGCGTTCCCATGGAAACATGGGAACGCGCAAGTTGGTCCGGTGTGACGCGGCTGAGGCGCCAGGCCGCGGCCGAGGTAGGCGTGGTCGTGGAGACCAAGCTACACTCCCCATCCCAAGATCGGGACTGGTAGAGGACCGAAGGGTCGGGGAACCGGGAAAGGAAGTCCGCATAGACTTGTTGGGAGCCAGGAATGTGGCGGACCTGAAAGGTAAAGGGTTGGAGCTCCAGAAACCATCGCAACACCCTGGAATTCGTGTCTTTATGGGAGGCTAGCCAGGTCAACGGGGCATGATCAGTATAGAGGATGAAGGGACGACCCAGGAGATGATACCGTAGATTTTCAACGGCCCATTTAATAGCCAGGCATTCTTTCTCGATAGCAGGGTAGTGACATTCCCTAGGAAGAAGCTTTCTACTTATAAAGACAATGGGATGTTCATGCTGATCAACGTTGGGCTGAGTGAGAACCGCACCTAAGCCAACGTTGGAGGCGTCCGCATACAAGTGGAAGGACCTGGAAAAGTCGGGGCAAGCAAGGACAGGTTTGGTTGTGAGGGCCCGTTTCAAGAGCTCAAAACTGCATAACTGTGAGTCGTTGAAGAAGGGTAGCTTAGAGGCGTACTGTTTTCTTAAAAGGTCGGTGAGAGGGGAGGCAATTGTAGAGTACTGGGGAATGAACCTCCGGTAGTACTCCACCAAACCTAAGAAGGATCGTAGTTCCTTCTTTGTTATTGGCACTGGTACCGTCAATATGGCTTCTACTTTATCTTTTTGCGACTGTAGGGTCCCGTTACCAATAAGGTAGCCGAGATAAGCGATTTGGGTATTCCCTAAACTACATTTTTTTGGGTTGGCTGTAAGTCCCGCTTCCCGTAGGGCATGGAACACAGTCTCTAGATGGTGGAGATGCTCAGACCATGAGTCACTAAATATCACAATATCATCTAGGTAGGCTGTTGCATATGCTTGGAACGGCTTTAAGAGCCAGTCCATTAGGCACTGGAAGGTAGCGGGTGCCCCGTGGAGACCGAAGGGTAGGACAGTAAATTGATACAGGGCGGACTGGGTGGCAAAGGCTGTCTTCTCCTTGTCTGCTGTGGCGAGGGGGATTTGCCAGTACCCCTTCGTTAAATCTAAAGTCGACATATATCGGGCCCTTCCTAATTTCTCTAACACCTCATCTACTCGAGGAATAGGATATGTGTCAAAAAGGGACAGGTCATTCAACTTATGGAAGTCGATACAGAACTGAACCGACCCATCTGGTTTAGGAACCAAAACCACAGGAGAGCACCACAGGCTTGTGGACGGCTCGATAACCTTTAAGGCCAGCATTTTTTCTCCTTCTGCTTCAATAAGGTGTCTACGGGCTTCGGGAATTCTGTAGGGTCGTTGGCGGACGGTTTTGCCTTCTGGGGTTCTGATAAAATGTTGGATAAGGGTGGTTTTCCCTGGTTTCCCAGAGAACAATAGGGAATGTCGCCGTAACAGGGTATGTAGTTGTTTTTTCTCGGATTCAGTGAGGGACTCATTTACAACTGGTTTTTCCCATAGTTCTTCGGTCTCGTGGGGGTACAGGTCCATCTCTAAACCCGGGGTTGGGGTAATTAAGAAGCCGGAAGCAGAAACAATGTGGCCGTCTTCCGGTGTTTCCCATTTTTTTTTAGTAAATTGACATGGTATATTTGTGTCCTTTTAGGGTGTTGATTAAGTTCAATAAGATATGTGACAGTGGAAACGGCTTTTATTACTCAGTAGGGTCCTTGCAATTTAGCTAATAATTTATTATCTGTGGTAGGTCGCATTATCAAGACCTGATCATTCGGATCAAAGGATCGCAACCTAGACCCCTGATCGTAGTACGCCTTCTGTTTTGTCTGTGCTTTTTCAAGGTGTTTCCGCACATCCTCCCAGACCGTATGTAGGTGATTTTTTAAATTGTTGACATAGTTGAACAGGGGTCTTTCCGCCTCCCCCTCTTCTTCCCACCTTTCTACTGCCATATCAAGCAAAATACGGGGTTGTCTCCCGAAGACTAACTCGAAAGGACTGTGACCGGTGGAGGATTACTCATGAGTTCGAATGGCATAGAGAACCAGAGGAAGTTTCTGGTCCCAGTCCCTTCCGGAGTCTTCTACTGTTTTCCTCAACAGATTTTTGATTGTGCGGTTATAGCGCTCCACTAGCCCATCAGTTTGAGGATGATATACAGAGGTTTTTATCTGGGTGATCCCTAGTATCTTGCATATTTGTTTCATGAGGGAGGACATGAATGGAGTACCTTGGTCTGTTAGGATCTCCTGGGGAAATCCTACTCTGGAAAAGAAGTTTATCATGGCTTGTGCCACTACTTTAGTGGTCATGCTGGATAAGGGGATTGCCTCAGGGTATCTGGTAGCATAATCTACCAGGACCAGTATGTATGTGTGGCCCTTGGAGGACGGTAATAAGGGTCCTACCAGATCCATTCCCACGTGACTGAAGGGGACCTCAATGATGGGTAAGGGTTGCAAAGGAGCTTTCCTTAGGGCTCCGGGTTCTATTAATTGGCATCTTGGGCATTGTGTGCAATATTTTCTAATGTGAGCATACACCCCTGGGCAATAAAATTTTCTTAATAAGTATTCCTCCGTTTTGTCTCGACCGTAATGTCCCCCCCCCCCGGCTGATTATGGGCTAAAAAGAGAACTTGCTGTCGATACGGTTCTGGTACCACTAGTTGTCTCTTTTCTCCTTGGGCGGACGAAGTGATTCTATATAACAGGTTCTTATGGACTAGAAAATAAGGACCCACCTCTTCTGCGGGCTCCGTTTTAGCAGTTTTCCAGGTGTGAGATAGGGTAGGGTCCTCACGTTGGCTAGCTCTGAAGAAGGGGGTTGCATTGTCGTTGCTGGCTATTACCTTCTCCAGCAACGATTCGGGTCTCGAGTTCTGGTATTTGTGCTTTTCCTGTCTTCTCTCCCTCCTTGACAGTTTTGTGCGAACTGGGGAGCTGTCAATGTGACTGTTGGAAAAGGGTGCTTCCGACCACCAATCAGAAGATGGCCCCTGATTTTTTGGCTTTTTCCAAAAGATCATTGAAGTGGATATAATCGGTACCAATGACACAGTCCTCAACTAATCTGTCCATAATCCCCACAGGAAGGAAGTCGTGAAAGTACCCCCATTCTAACCTGATCAAGGTTAATGGATAATTCATCTTATTGCCATGAATGCAACAGATGGTAACCCACTGACTCGGGGTTGGTTCCGTTTGGTTTACGAGGTCATTACGGATTACCGACTGGCTACAGCCCGAATCAATTAGAGCTTCTACTGCTGTTCCGTTTATTTTGAGGATCAGTTTGAACTGACGATGTCCCCTTCCCGTACAGAGTATTCTACCCCGGGTGACCCCTATTTCCATTGGTTCTACCCGGTCTCCTTTTCTGGGACATACTCTCGCTGTATGTCCCCATTCCCCACAGCTAAAAACATTGTGGCTGTTACATGAGGTTTGTTTCTCCGGGTCTGGATGGGCCCAGCTCTTTCACAGTTCGGCGAGGAGGATATTTGAAAGCCCCCACAGGAGGTTTTACATTGATCCGGTTACCTAAAGCCTTGACGTCTACGGATCTGTGATACGCACAGGCTAGGTCTACAGCCAGTTCCGTGTCTATCTTGGGGTGTTGTCTTATCCAGTTTCTAGTACTGCCGGGGAGCGAATCCAAATATTGTTCAAGGATAACTGCTTTAATAATATCCTCTTGGTCGGTTCCTAAGGGCCCCAGCCATTTGAGACCCAGGTATTTTACTCGGAAATAGAAGGTGCGAGGGTCCTCACTCTGTCCCCATTTCACCTTTCGGAATTTCATTCTATAGTATTCGGTATCGTGCCCCACTCTTTCCAGAATACTACTCTTAATATCTTTGTAAGGAGTGGTACCCCCTGGATTCGCGGCCTGGTATGCAGTCTGAAGGATACCCGTCAGGATTGGGGTAACATATTGTCCCCAGCGTTCTTCCGGCCATTGGGCTGAGGAGGCCACCCGTTCAAAATTGGTGAAGAAGGAATCAGGGTCCTCTCCTTCTTTAAATTTTTGTAGGACTGAGCTTAGGACAGTAGGGTGTACCTTACTTGCAGCGATAGTGTCAGTTAATTTCTGAAGTGCGGTGTCATGCACCAACTGATTGTTCGCCATAATGGTGGCTTGACTTTTCAAGGCGTTTTGAAGAGCTTCCCGGTCCTCCTTTGCTTCCCTTTGTTGCGCCTCCCATACCAATTGGACGTGTCGTTGACCTTCGGCCAACTGTTTGACCATATCCTCCAGCGTGGGTTTTTCCCCCATCCTATCTTGCTCATTGTACCGCCTGCTATGTTAAATCCCACTTCTGACACCACTGTGGTGGGGATAGGCGGTACTGAGGAGTCGGAGACGTAAGTAGTGTATAAACAGGGGTTTTATTGTAGTTAAAGGTGGTAATAATAACTGCTACTGAGTGGTTGGTCGCTCGGTTATTTTTCTCTTCTCTTCTCTTTGCCTTGTCCCTGTCGTCTCTTCTTCTAGGTCTTCCGGTGGTGGCAATTCTTGAACCTCCCAGGTGTAACCGGAAAGACAAACATAGCAGGAAACGAAGGTAAGTCTTTTGGGTGTTTTTGGGGTTGATTATGTGAACTCATGCAGGGGAAGCGTGGAGGAATAGGGTAAGTGACCAAAGGAAGCCCGGTAGTGAGGTTGTATAACGGCAAAAGCAAACTAGTGACATTTAACACCTCGCTAGTGCTGGCCCTGTAGAGATTATTGTTTTATGTCTTTTCTTCTTCCCTCTGGTTTCTGTTACACATGCTCTCCTCTCCACTCCCCTCCCTTCCTCCTCCTCCTCCCCCTTTTGTTAGTGGTAGTATCGTTCTTCCCTGTCCTTGCAACAAGGACCATACCTTAGCAAGCCACGACCCTCCAGGGTCGTGGCGGCAAGCGCTCGTCTCGGGGGTCCGATTTCCCCCTTCCTCGCTGTTCCCCAGAACTTGCGGGTCTTCTGGCTCTGGTTTCGGCGTCTCCCTCGCGTCTCTCTCCGTCGGCCTCTCCCAGGACAACTCCTCTCCTCCCCGTCTCCCGAGTCCGTCTTTTCTTTTCCTCCCGGACTCCGGAAATGCTCCCTGTACGCGTCAGGCGGCGTTCCCATGGAAACATGGGAACGCGCAAGTTTGTCCGGTGTGATGCAGCCGAGGCGCCAGGCCGCGGCCGATGTGGTCGTGGAGACCCGGCTACACTCCCCTAACTAATAATCTGCTGCGGGGATTTGGGGTCCAGTTCCCTATTCAAGACTTGCCGCCCTCCCGCTATTAAAACTATGGCCCTCCCAGGTGAGTTTGGAATTATTTTTTGTTTTTTTTGTTTTTAAAGGCAGAAGAACGACGTTGATTTGAGAGTCCCTAAAACCCAGATAAAAAAAAAAAGAATGGAGAGTTATGATTGGCCCAGGGTGCTCTTTTTTCACTTGGCAAATTTTCTGCCACAGGATGTAGTGAATCCTAGTTTGTTTTAATAGGATACAGGAGTTAGCTTAGCCTGTGGCTTGCAGACTCGTGCCTCCGTAATGCAGTGACTTTTACCCTCCTTAGCTTGCTCTGTTTTAGCACATTTATTTAATTAATTCTTGTAAGATGGCTGCCTTGTTTTGACTTAGGCCCATGTTTTGATTTTCATTATCAGTGCCACCGCGCTAAGGCATCTAGATCAGGCAACAAAGAAATTGTAGGTGTTCACTTTAGATACTTTCCCTCTCAATGCTTTCGAGGGAATTGTTTATGTTAATTACTGTCACAAGCACGCCTTGTTATCTATTGTTTGGGAACAAACCTACGTCAGGGGTCCAAGTAGATCTGTATAAATACTCCTCACTTTATTAGATAGTCAGAGGGATTCCGACCAGATGCCCTTGATGCTATCAATGCGGCACGTAGCCTTGACACCGACCCAGTCTTCGTGTTCCTGTGGAGTCTGAGCGAGAGACCTCATTCCAAGGCAACACGGGTTGGGGGCTCTTCTCATGAACATGGCATTGGCAGATTAAGGTTTAACACACCTAGCTCTCTTCTAGGTTAGAGGTTAGGCCTATATGCTATGGGAGTAGGACATATCACACACCTCATGTTATTTCATGATATTGCGGGATGGTGGGGGTCTTTGCATTAATTACTCTTGTCTTTTCCAATCTGTTTCTTGCACTGTTCATTATCCTAATCATTGCAGTCTTGCTAAAATAAAACTTATTGAAACTTTACTGCATCTTCTTCATTGCCTACGTGTGATCGTAACATGTTGTTAATGTGAGAAAGGGGTAATCTTCGTTTAATCACAACGCTCCCTGAGATGTCACGCTTATGAGTCCATACGTAAAGGCTGCCACAAATCACCTTTGACTGTTTTGGGTTCTTGGTGAGGCGGAAGGGTTGGGACGACAGTTGCGTTTTGTTGTGGGACTGGCATAGTCGCCTACAAACATAAGTATTGTCATCCTTAAACCAGTAATCTTGCCTAGAGCAAGAGTCCAACTACAACATGGCGCCACCAGCGATGGTGTTTAGGCACTAATTTACGGATACCCCAATTATCACAGTCTCATATACTACAGGTACCCTAAGTACCATTAAACGGAGACGTCCGTGGTCTTGGGGAAGATCCTCCTCTGCTGAACAGGGACCACCTAATTAGGCTGTAGGTTGTTCGAGCTCAAACTCATAAAAGGACTTTACTCCCCACTTGGTGTTCTATCTCTTCTCTCATTTTACAATATGGCTAACCCCATAAACATTCCTGAGAATGCTAGACAAGCATTACCTTTACATCTAGTAGCACATGGCTTAACAGATGAGGGCGGGGATGTTACATTTATAGTAGAAGCTATTGAAGCTTAGCAAACATAAACATTCTTCTCTTGGGACACCTTTCCTGTGGAAGACCAAAGATCATTCACATTTCACACATACAGAATTGCAAACGTACCTCAACGGTACCAAGCATACCAGTATCTTGAGATTCCGATTACTTATCAAGTACACCAGAACTTGTTTAATGGCACCCTGCCACATGTAATACAACCTGTGAGATTAGGTCCCTTAGGTAATGATGGACCAACGTGGCCTATGTTCGCCACCCAGATATCCAAAATGTACAGGCAGCAGACCTGCGAAACTTATATCTTGAATTAGTAACACTTTACAGACGATTAGTTCAGTTCGTAATGCGAACATCGAACACTACACCAGCACATCTAGCACCACCAGCACCTGCTGGATACCAATTGGCTACTGGGATTAATCCACAAATAGTACATACCATTATGGGTAAAGTACCCAGAGAACGAGATAAAATACCATTCTGGATAGCCCAGAAAGCAAATCTACTGGACGCTGTGTTTCCCCATATGGGACCACAGGAGAAAAATAGAATTCTCACTATATGCTTGCCTTTTGGGATGGTTCCCTCAGTGGATGACTGTGCCACATGGGGTACAGTCTTTGCTGCAATATACACTACCACACATGGTACCCTGACACTTGCCAATTTACCGGAAGTGTTAAAACAAATGCAGAATGAACACGGGGCTGCATCAGCCCTAGATTTGGGGATGAAATTAACGCGTAACTTCAATGCAGTCTCGTCAATAATACTCAGTAACATTAAAGGGGAAGCGGTAACACTGGCTATACACCAGCGTCTCGGAGAGATTCCACATTTGGACAAGGAGAGAGAACTACCGAAAGTTGTTTCCGATACTAGTATAGGAAGGGATAGTTTGGGAGCCAAACCGAAAAAGCTTGAAATACAATGTACCACCCCTAAGGAAGGTGATAAACAAACAGAGGAAAATACTAAGAAACGCTAGGATAAGCAGAAACAATTTAAAGAAAGATGAAATAAGAGAGCATATTCTCCACATCCGGATAACTCTGAAAGGAGATACACTCTCAGAAGTAGAGAAAGTATAAAAACTCCTGACGGATATACTGAATAATGTCCCTCTCGTTCCTTTCAGGACGCACCGGATAGACATAGCGAGAGAGGGGGCCGTACTGACCGACATCCTGAATACGTGAAATAAAAGAAAGACTCACAACAGTCTTCAGAAAAAAAAGAAGATAAGTCCCCACAACAGAAGTCACAGTTTAAAAAAAAAAAAGGTGGCAGCACTGTCAATTAAAAATGCCAGTACACTTGAGAAATGTCCCCAGAGTCTGAAAGATCATCTGGAGGCGACAGCAACTAGGGATCTCATTGCTGTTAAGACTGCGGATGGGTGTGTTCTCCCACCCGATAGGGTTTATGATTTAAAAATTCAAATTGAGGGAGACATAGAGCGCACTATTAAAATTATATTCTGGGATGAACTTAATTGTGATATCCTATTGCCTGAAAGAGACTGGCCACCAGAGCACGCTGGTAAGCTCCCACATGGGGATGATGTCATTTTGCCTTCTTTCTCTGATCTTTTTCATGAGGGAGTAAAACAAGCCTACGCTGTTGATTGGGCTTTAATGCAGGCTCCTGCATAATACCGCAATCATGTAGGTTGGGACAAGGAGTCTCCTTGTCATGTAATACCTATCAGGTCTACACCCCAACCTCAGCCACATATCCTGTTAAACACGAAGCTAAAGCTCCAATGAGGGAGATCCTCACTCAGCTCCAGTACCAGGGAGTAATTGAGCCCTCTGCCTCTGCAATGAATAACCCATTATTCCTGGTTGCAAAACCTGACCATTCCTACAGAATAGTTTTAGATTACAGACACTTAAATAGTCATACACGCACATACGCTACACAAAATTCACATAGAACAGCACTTATTAACAATATTGTGCGCAAAAAAGTACAAAACAACGTTGGATATTTCCAACAAGTTTTTCTGCCAAAACTTAGCACAAGAAAGTCGGGACCTGAGTGCATTCGCATTTGGCTCACGGAAATGCTTTTGCCGTTTGTCCCAAGGCTATAAGAACAGTCCAGGACTGTTCTGAGCCCGTGTAGCATCAACATTACATAACCTGGATCCTGAGGTGCTATCCTATGTGGATGACATCTATCTCACAGACGACGACCTCAGCATTCATCTTGTCAGGGTCGATCGGATCATTTTAGGATTTTCAGACCTCAGTTACAAATTTAACTTTAAGAAAAGTAAGATAGCCTTTCTCAGTGTATTGTTCCTGGGATATGAACTATCAAAGAGGGGAAGAGCCTAGCCCTGCATTTCCTAGAGAAATGTGCACAACTGCACCCACCTAACACGCTCAGAAAGCTACAGTCTCTATTTGGCTTCTTTAATTTTGGCAGAACATACATTCCTTACTATGCACAACGTATCAAGCCACTTTATGACTTAATACGCCCAGATCGTTCTAGCAAACACTGGACAACTGAACACACACACATCCTTAGGGAATTGCAACAGGACATGCCAGGAGCCAAACACTTACACACATGTGATAACAAAACAAATTTGGTCATCAGAATAATTGCTGGTGCCATTGGGTTTACTTATGCCACCTTTAACGAGGGTGACACAGTGCCCATAACATATAAATCCCATTTATACTCTAATGCAGATCAATGTTTTGCACCTACAGAAAAATTTCTGACCACAGTTCAAATGGCTGTCATTAAGGAGAGGCCACTTGCTCAAGGGAAACACATTATTGTCGTTACCCCGGTGCCAGCCTTAGAGGCTGTCACTAAAGCAAGCATTCCTAACGCTAAAGCACTACATCCACGTTGGATTCAGTGAGCTACCTCCCTGACCGCCAATTATGTTGATTACAGCTTTGATCCAAAACTTCAGACACAAGAATATCTCCAATATGAACCGGAGTACCCCACTTCTCTAGATATTTTACCACTTGACAGATACCATAGTGTCATTTATTCTGATGGTTCAGCACAACCAGCTGTAGGTACCAAACATCAATATTCAGGCTCTTCCGCAGCTGTCAATGGAGTAATGAAGGATGGAGTTTTCCACCCTCACAATACCTACATGCAGACCCTAGGGGACTGCACAGCTCAGCTGGCTGAACTTAAAGCCCTTCTTCTAGCGCCAGAACACACAGAGCCAGAAATGCTGACTTTGATTGTCTGTGACTAATACTGTGTCCAGTCCTACAATGATTACCTTAATCATTGGAAGCTGAACGGGTTCCGAGATTCCAAAGGGAACACCATAAAACACCAAACTTTGTGGGGGAGGGTGGCTGATCTTAATGATAAGCTACCATGTGTCCATGTAGTACATACATTGGGCCACCAATGTGTAGGATTAAACGTTATCAGTAACACTTTGGATGATGAAGCAGCCAAATCTGCAGTAGCTACGGCTTCTGTGGCTGCAGTAACTCGTTCTCAGACGAGATTGGATAATGAAATACTGACTGCCATGAAGGCTTCGGCTGAAGACAAGTCTGTCCCAAAAGCATACCCTACAAAATATTCTTACCACATTAGTGCACAGAATGTTGCTTGTGCAACAATTCCTGGGGTTGGAGATTGATCGATCGCCACCGAAGACCAAAGACTAGGTCTATTAAAAGCAGCGCATGAGGGTGTCGCTTCTGCACATGCTGGTATTTCGGCCACGGTAACACTCTTACAGAAACGATTCTGGTGGCCAGGTCTCTACAAACAGACAAAACAACATGTCCTTTGTTGTGACATTTGCAACCAAATAAAGGGCTCTAATATCAAACGCCCACCGCAGACATCCCTCTTAGTGTTCAGCAGGCCAATACAATGTGTGTACCTGGACCATTGCGGTCCACTCCACCCTGATGGTGCATACAAATACATCTTAGTCACTGTTGATTCTTGTTCTAGATTCCTGTGGGTATGGCCTCAGCGGTCGGCTGACGCTCGAACTGTTATAAAAGACTTGCTGATCTTTATCAGTACATATGCAGTTGCGGCATTCCATTCAGAGCAGGGTCCTGCATTTGCCACTAAGGCATTCAGGGACACCATGGGGATGATAGGTGTTGAACTCCATTACTCCTCACCATACCATCCCGAGGGAAATTTGGTCATGGAGAGGCGGAACCGTGAGCTAGAGCAGTCCTTAACGGCCAGAGTATTAGGTTCTGGCCGCAGCTGGCTTCATCACCTATATGGGGTCCAGAGAGCACTGAACAATCTGCCAAGACGGTCCTTGGGGGGATGCACTCATTATGAGGTTCTATTTGGGATACCTATGAATGTCCGAGATCTTGATGGCCCTGGTTTGGTGGCAGCAGACACATCTTTTGACATAAATTAACATATTACTGTCTTACAGGAGCTTCAGAAATTTTGTGATGATAAATCATCCGCAAGTGCTGCCACCTTAGGAATAAGGGATATACCAACATCTTCCACTTGCTGGATTCCTAAAGTCGTGGATCTGGTACGTGAGAAGATCACTGTGAAAAAGGAATTTGGTCCATCCTACAGAGCACCAGTCCCAGTCTTCAGGGTACAAGGTACCAGAACTGTCATCTTACCACCACTGCCTGGTTCCAGAACAAACAGGTTTATTTCAATTGATGACTTCAAAGTTCACCATGTGGCCAATCTTGCACAGTAGACCCCAGGGTCCCTTGGGTAGTTCCTGATTCCCTCTCACTACCCAACAGGGCATACCTCTTTAAAGCAGAATCAACAATGCTACTTTGGACTATATAACAATGCCCAACGATGTTTCAAACACCTCCTTGACCATGGGGAGGGCAGAAAATTAGCTCTTGCTGATTCCGGTTACTGCATTAACGACAGCACCTGTCCAAGATTTGGATGTTTTTTACACCAACACTACACAGACTGATGACACCGTCTACCATGAGCCTTTACGTGAAGTGGATCAACCTACCAGTAATGCATCTGCTCCCGTTTTTGCAGAGACTGCCTCTGGTTATTTCATTGACATTGATGACTTTTCTTCAGATTCATCCACTCCAGCAATTGAAAATGTATCAAAGACATGTAATCTATACCTATGGCTTAAAAATAACTATTTAATTTACCCTTGGAACTATGTATGTTTCTATCTTACATTTTTTGCATTGTTCCTATGGATTGGGTTTGTGACTGTTTTCTTTTTACTTATAAATGGTCATTAGCTTCCTGAACGCTCCTCAGTTGAGCTTGTGGATGAAGCCTTAACTGCACATCATTCCTCACATAAGGTCTGAAGAGACTTGTCCCTTGTAAACATTTCAGCTGTGCCAATTCCTGATGGTATTGTGTGGGACAATGTTCCATTTGATATATATATGGGCCTACTTAGGTCATTCAAATTCCATATGTGTTCAACATTTCTATGACAGATGTCATTACACCTGGTGTTGTATCTGATGATTGGGATGTCCAGACAGTTGACTCTATGTTTACTAAAATGAAGGACTATTCAGTGTTTGAAAGTGATGATGTACATTGACATACAATGAATTATTGGGAAATGTTCTGTTATAATAACTGGGGACATTACTACATGCACTGTGCTACTAGAAACAGACCTGTAACTTAACTTCACATAGTGGGAACACTGTTCTACACCACCAGTGGAGAGCCC
Source organism: Pleurodeles waltl (assembly GCF_031143425.1). Lineage (NCBI taxonomy): Eukaryota > Metazoa > Chordata > Amphibia > Caudata > Salamandridae > Pleurodeles > Pleurodeles waltl. The sequence continues at coordinate 1,169,336,811 of NC_090447.1, read as the reverse complement.
AAAACACTATCTAGACAAGTTCACTTATTTCACTGGGCATGACACAAAAAATTCAGCGTCATATTACTTCAAGTTGCCTCATTCGAAAATTAGGAAACTTTTGCTAACCAATACAAAGCTGATTTATTCAGAGTCCTTTGTTTCCGTCTTACAGTTGAAGGTTACGAATACTAGAAGAACACTGTTGATTTAAAAAGTGTATGGGGAACACAAGATTGGCAAATACAGAGTAGGGAAACTTCATTCAGACTATGCCTGATTCCTGTCCAAATTATCTTTTTTAATGACACTGTTCAACAGACATCCTGTCTGGGGTTAGCAAAAGTAAAAGAAATGAACACACCCAGTATCCTCACACCTGCAGAGTTTAATGATTGGCAATTCTTCCTGAATGTCACTGAGGAAGAGCTAGATGCAAAGGTTCAGGCTGGTACTTATAATTCTTCACTTTCCGGTCCCTACAGGTGGTTAATTTGGCCAATCGACACCAATGGATGTCAGACACGTTTTTTGAATTCCTCAGGGGGTTTCAAAATTAGCCGGCCAGATCCTCGCTTTATCTCGGGTCAACACACAGGTATAGTTACAACATGTAGTGTGGGTAAACTGTGCCAACAATAGGTACAGTTTAACACGTTAGCCGCAGTTAAGGAACATCTTAACACTCTTTCTGAAGATGTAGACTTGCAGGAATTTTTGCTAGGCCCTAGAAAACCACGCTCTAAAAGATTCATACATGCTATGTACAGCGAGATCTGGAAGCTCTCTCAGATCGAAGCTGCTGTGCGCTTCAGGCATATAGATAGAGAAAACATAGAAAAGTCTTTAGCTGTTGTCGATAACAGCATGAACAGTTTGTCCAACAGAATTTATTCACTGGCGAACATAGTGTCATCTGCGATAGATATATTTCAGACAGACCCGTCCCGTTTCTATCATGGACAAAGTCAGCTGCATTCCATCATGCAGTTAGGTTGAACGTTACAGACATTGAAAAATGGCCGAATTCCATAGAAATATATTGATGGTAGTGAATTGTTCACTGCTTTTAGTTTAACCAAAGAACAGCAGACAGTGGCTAAACAGGAAGCGAGTTTCCCCCATGCTCCTTGTAGAGAAGTTAGAAAAGCTGCCTTTCACAGTTGCAGAGAATCCTTCAATAGTATGGCTCTTACATGGCATCATTAAACTGCCCATTTCCACTTCTCGCTTTTCAAAATGCATGAAACATCTTGCTGTGGGAAGGTACAAGCGACTGGGCGATAGCTATATTAAAGAACAGTGGGAGTTTCCCTTTGATTACAAGTGTCTGAACGGTGAAACAGAGGTCTTTCTTAGCGGAAGCGAACGTGAGACTACTGTTAGTCATTCAATAATTTGCAAGCAGGCGTCCCTTCACGGCCTTTGCAGAGCGGGAGTCGTGAACTTGGCCTGTTTTCTGAAGGGTACTCCCGTCCATTTAAGTCGACTGGCAATTCATGTACTTTTGAATGGAAGTTATGCACTGCTGAGCGACTAAAGCTGTTGCGGTATGCGACCAGGAATTGCTACCCAATTTCGGTCTCTAAGGTCGTTACGTATTGTGGACAAGTTTCATTCCCCCCCACACGAGACATAAAGATAACGGACATGTGGCCTCACATTGATATTATTAATGTAAATTATGACAAGCTGAGCAGACTAAAGGCACCTCTGTTTCAAAAACAGGTTGCGTTGACATCAGCCAGAGAGAAGTATGCTCTGCAGATTGCGAGATCATCAGCCAAGATACAATCCCTATTAAATACCAGCTTCCCCAAGCACTTTGTAGAATTGGTATCCAGAATTTTTAACGCTTCAAGCACAGTCAGGATATTCCATTTCTTTAAGGCCGTTGGGTCTGGATTCGTGTCCATCTTTCAGACTGTCTTCGGATTCATCCCGTCAGCCATCCATTCACTCTTTTCAAGTGTGTTTGGTGGCGTTCCAATTATTCTAACATTGATTGGTGGGATACTGCTGCTATTTCTTCCGATTTGCAGTGTTTGTGTCTTTTCAGCTACACAAAGCAATGGAGCCGCTGCCACCAGCTCAACTGTGCCGTGATCGCATGGTTCAGATCTTCAATGTTCCTTGCTGGTGAAATTGGAGCGTGATTGGTCATTGTCATTCCGACCACTCCTATAGTGCGTGCAACTAGTCGTTCGCTGCATATGGTGCCTCTTCGAACATTTGCCAACAGTGTCCCTTGCTATTACACCGGTGCCTCCTGTGAACCAAGAACTGCTGATGTCACTGATGAGGGTTCACTCACAGTCGTGCCCCTTGAGACTGAGGCTGATTCGCAAGGCCTCCTATGAGCCTTTCTTGCTCACCGAGTTGGCTTGTTACACCATGGAAGATGACACTACTGCAGGTAGACCTGCACAAGAGACTTCTACGCACTACTGCTCCGTGGACCCATCTGCCTATCCTGTGATCGATCTAACATCTGATGATGTGGCCTCTTTCTTGGGGTCCTTTCCATTCAGTGACTCCGGAGACGCTCTTCAAGATCGTGACTATTGTAAATAATTTGATGATTGGCCTTGACTAAAATCAAAGTATACATTTATTGTTCTTACTTTGGCCTGCGTTGCTTGTCATGGTCAACATTATGGCCCTCATTACAACATTGATGGTAAAAGCCGCTTACCGCCGTACAGAAGACCGCCAACACACCGCTGCGGCTGCGGAATTCCCCCACAACTATTATGACCCACAGCTCGGAATCCGCCAAAATTCAGACACCCACACAAGTCCGCTACACCAAAGGTCAGTGATAAACTGGCAAAAACAAATCCTCCACGTCACGCCAACAGAAATACGCCCACACTATCACGACACACGAATCCACGCGGCGGTCTTTCAACCGCGGTATTCCATTGGCGGTACACACCGCTGCGCTCAAAATACACACACTCTTACAAAACACTACCACATTGGACAATTCCAAATACACACACCTGATACACATACACACACCACTCCCACACACACATTACAATATAAAACCCACACCCACATAACCCACAAACCCCTACGACCACAATTACCGAGAGAAGGCCAGAGAGAGACACCACAAACAACTACCAAGCATCCACAGGCACACAATACCATCACCCACAGAACTTCCACGCACCTCACACAACACACCACTAAACATCACCCCACTTATCACTATACACACCACCCCACACATCACCCACACCACCCCATGGCACGGCAAAGACACCCCAGGTTCTCTGAGGAAGAGCTCAGGGTCATGGTGGAGGAAATCGTCCGGGTAGAGCCACAGCTATTCGGATCACAGGTGCAGCACACCTCCATAGCTAGGAAGATGGAGCTATGGCGCAGAATAGTGGACAGGGTTAACGCAGTGGGGCAGCACCCAAGAAATAGGGATGACATCAGGAAGAGGTGGAACGACCTACGGGGGAAGGTGCGTTCCGTGGTCTCAAGACACCACCTTGCGGTTCAGCTGACTAGCGCGGACCCCCACCTCCTCCCCCACAACTAACAACATGGGAGGAGCAGGTCTTGGCGATTCTGCATCCTGAGGTCCTCGCAGTAGTAGATGGAGGAATGGACTCTGGTAAGTCAAAGCTATACTATTACATCCCCCACCCTACCTGCATGCCATCACATAACCCCACCCTCACTCTCACCCCATCACTCCTACTCCTCACAAATGTCCCACTATCACAACCCACCCATCCCAACACCAAGCCCTGAATGCAACAACAAAGCATGGACACCCATCACCAAAGCATGGCCACTGCACATACCCATACACCCCCCTAAACCACCATCACACAAGGTCCCACGCAGGAATGCAAGCACTGGGGTACACGGTCACCCACCTATTGCACACCATGGCACACACAGATGTAATAAACATCCTTTTATACCCCTGCAGGACCCCTACCCAACATCACCGGACAGGAGGGTCCACACATGTCCACACCACCAACAGAAGAGGCCCACACATGTCCACACCACCAACAGAAGAGGCCCACAGTGATGACAGCACCTCTGTCCTACTGGATCTAGATGACCAGCCCCGCCCATCGGGGACCTCGGGACAGTCGGTTCCCCTCACACAGTCACAGGCCACTACAGACCTTCCCCCCTCTGGAAACACCAGCACAGCACCCACCCAGCGGGCCCATACCTCTGTCCCCAGGACACGTCAAGCAGCAGTGTGTCCACCACTACAGGGAACCCAGGCTAACCCACCACCCCAACAACAACAGGGACCTGGGGGCAGTGGTAGTGGGCACACGGTCCAGGGACGGGTAGCCCAGGAACATAGGGGAACTGGGAGGGCTGCTGTGCGACAGGGGGATGACAGGCCAAGGGAACCCACTCTCCACGAGGCCCTCTCCTCTATCATGGGAGCCTACCACCACTCCCAGGAGACGATGGCAACGGTACTGGCCAAGTTTTAGGAGACCCAGCGCCTGCAGGAGGAACAGTATTTGGGCTTCAGGGAGGAACTCAGAGCCATCAATTCCACCCTGGGCACCATCGTAGGGGTGCTGAAGGAAGTACTCAACACCAGGAGGGACACTGTGGCACAACAAGCAGCCCCTGACACTAGCATGGACCATGAACTGCCCACCACCTCCGCCGGTGCTAGTGGACAGGAGGCACCGCCACAGGACCACCACACCAGCACCCCACCCCCTGCAGAGGGAGAACCACCCCGCAAACGGTCCCTGAGATCCAGGACAAAGACAGAGAACGATGCCAAGACCCCCACCAAGAAATGAGACCACCCTGAATGTCAGCTTACTGTCCCACTTTGTCACCCTGTCCATCCTCAAACTGCCCCAGCTCCACTACCTATGCCCATTTGGGCAATGCACCTGTGAGACTAATAGACTGGACTCTGCCATGGACATTCCTTCACCATCACCCCTCACCATTTTACAACCCCCTCCAATATTGAACACTTAAATAAACACCCTTGAAGCACAAAACAATCTGGAGCAATTACAGTGGCAAAATGGTCTTTCAATTGTAATGTGAACATACCTATGTCACACAGCTCTAGTCCATGAAGAAACAAAGCAGATGTCACACTGTGGGACACACATCTGTGAAACCGTAAGGGAAAGTGACAACTCAGTGACCATACACTGGGTGAAAATGACAGACAGTAGAGAGGTAGTAGTGTTAAAGTACATGTAGAAGGTAGGCTTGTATTCTTATCTGTGTCTCACTGGAAATATTGCAGGATCACCGAGTTCCTGTTGTCCATGTCTTCTTCTTCTGCTTCCTCGTCTTCACTGTCCACAGGCTCCACAGCTGCAACAACACCGCCATCTGGACCATCCTCCTGCAGAAAAGGCACCTGTCGTCGCAAAGCTAAGTTGTGAAGCATACATCAGGCCACTATGATCTGGCACACCTTCTTTGGTGAGTAGAATAGGGATCCACCTGTCATATGGAGGCACCTGAACCTGTCCTTCAGGACGCCGAAGGTCTGCTCTAAAATCCGCCGAGTTCGCCCATGTGCCTCATTGTACCATTCCTCTGCCCTTGTCCTGGGATTCCTCACTGGGGTCAGTAGCCATGACAGGTTGGGGTAACCAGAGTCACCTGCAAATGGCGAGGGACAACTGTTAGACACACACTAACCTGTAGGGATATCCCCAGACCCAGACAACCATTCCCACTGACTTGCTTCCAGGTGCTCACCTATTAGCCACACACGGTGCCTCTGGAATTGACCCATCACATAAGGGATGCTGCTATTCCGCAGGATGTAGGCGTCATGCACTGAGCCAGGGAACTTGGCATTAACATGGGAGATGTACTGGTCTGCCAAACACACCATCTTCACATTCATGGAATGATAACTCTTCCGGTTTCTGTACACCTGTTCACTCCTTCGGGGGGGGTGGTACCAAAGCCACATGGGTCCCATAAATGGCACCTATGATGTTGGGGATATGTCCCAGTGCATAGAAGTCTCCTTTCACTGTAGGCAAATCCTCCACCTGAGGGAAAACGATGTAGCTCCGCATGGGTTTCAGCAGGGCAGACAACACTCTGGACAACACGTTGGAAAACATTGGCTGGGACATCCCTGATGCTATGGCCACTGTTGTTTGAAATGACCCACTTGCAAGGAAATGGACTACTGACAGCACCTGCACTTGAGGGGGGATTCCTGTGGGATGGCGGATAGCTGACATCAGGTCTGGCTCCAGCTGGGCACACAGTTCCTGGATTGTGGCACGGTCAAGCCTGTAGGTGATGATCACATGTCTTTCCTCCATTGTCGACAGGTCCACCAGTGGTCTGTACACCGGAGGATGCCGCCATCTCCTCACATGTCCCAGCAGATGGTGCCTATGAAGGACAACAGCGAGCACAGAGTCAAACAACTCAGAGGTACGTACACACAGGTAACACAGAACACGAATCATAATCCGAAAATTGGCCTGTATGTGTGTCGAGGCTAGGCCTAGGTATGTATGAAGCAGTTAAAAATCAAGCCATATGGGCCCCTGAAATGGCGGCTGCCTCACCTGTAAAGTGGGACAATGGGATGTGAGGTAACTGCGCTGGCATTGTACACCATCGCGGTAGGGGGTCGAAGACCGCGGCGCAATGCTGCATTGGTTAATATTGGACCCTATGGGTCCCAGGAGCCAATGGCGATGTACGCCAGCGGTGGCGGTACGCACCGCCGCAGATGTGACCGCCATTTTCTGTCTGTTCAATCACTCGATACCTGATCTTCGACAGGAGAGGACCTGCACTGCAAGTGCTGCTGTGACCTCGATCTGGAAGAGACAGTGGCTCGTGCGTCTGGGGAAAGGGCCTCTGCCTTCACATCGGAGGAGTTGGAGAAACTCGTGGATGGGGTCCTCCCCCAGTACACGCTACTCTACAGTCCTCCAGACAAACAGGTAAATACACTGGGAGCATGCTGTATGGGCTATGCCTGTGTGGAGTGGGGTGGATGAAAGATGGGGGGGAGATTGAGGCGTGCATGAAACGACGGTGAGTGCATGAGCATCATGGCAAGGGTAGGGATGGGGGCCAATGACTGTGACGGTGCATTTGGTAATAACTTTTCTTTTCCCCCTGTACAATTCATGTAGGTCAGCGCCCACCAGAAAAAAGATATTTGGCGTGCCATCGCCAAGGACGTCCGGACCCAGGGGGTCTACCACAGACTGAGCACCCACTGCCATGAGAGATGGGAGGACATTTGCCGCTGGAGCAAGAAGACGGCGGAGGTCCATCTGGGGATGGCCTCCCAACGTGGGAGGGGTGCCCGTCGCACCATGACCCCCCTGATGTTCAGGATCCTGGCGGTGGCGAACCCGGAGTTGGATGGGTACTTGGGGGCATCACAGCAGCCACAAGGGGGTGAGTACACTCTCATTCTTCTGATTTTGTGCACAGTGGAGGTGTCTGGGTGGGTGAGGTGGGCTGTGGGTTTCCCTAGGCCAGGGCGAGTTTAGTAGGCAAGGTCCCCTTGTTCTGGCAGACCCTGTGGCACCCCACCCCACCTGTGTACAGTGCCAAGTACACCTAGTCAGGCTCCTGTGTCATCCATGTGTGCAGATGTCGTCCATAGCCTTGTAAGCCATGTCCCAGGGATTAAACAGTGGAGGCCAAGTGCGCTGCGTAGTGCAGGTGGCTTCTGTGTCTGTCGTGTCCGCCAACGGTAGCGGTAATGTGTGCACTCAACATGTCTTTCTTCTGTCGTCCCCCCCCTCTTTTTGTTGTCTCCCTGTTCTTGTGTGCATTAGCATCATCAGGTGGAGGAGCAGTGGCAATGGAGCAGGAGGGAGCTGCATCCCACATGGCCCTGGAGGGCGAGACAACGGACTTGGAGTTCATCAGTGGGACAGAGGGCGGGGGGAGCTCCACGGCGGGGACAGGAGCTGGCACCAGTGACACGGACTCGTCCTCTGATGGGAGCTCCCTTGTGGTGGCGGCAACATCTGTGCCCCCGCATCTACAGGTACAGCTGCCACCCCCCCTACCAGCACGGCCCTCCCAGCAGCCCCTCAGCCTTTGCCCTGTGCCCGCTCACACAGGAGGGTGGGCATCACCTTCGCCCCAGGCACCTCAGCCCCTGCCCCAGTCTCCCTTGCTGCCCTCAGTGAGGAGGCCATTGACCTCCTCAGGTCCCTCACTGTTGGGCAGTCTACCATTTTGAATGCCATCCAGGGTGTAGAAAGGTAGTTGCAACAAGCAAATGCATTCCTGGAGGGCATTCATTCTGGTCAGGCGGCCCTTCAGCGAGCTTTTCAGACTCTGGCCTCAGCACTGATGGCAGCCATTGTCCCTGTGTCTAGCCTCCCCCTCCAACTTCCTCCACCCAGACCCAATCCCCTGTACCTCAGCCTCTCCCAAGCACACCTTCAGACCAGCATGCACACACGTCAACACACAAGGGAAGCTCAGGCAAACATAAGCACCACACATCCCACAGGCACTCACGCAAGAATCACACACATGCAGACACACCAACATCCACTGCCTCCACTGTGTCCCCCTCCTCCTCGTCTCCCTCCTCCCTCCAAGTCTCATCTACACTCACACCTGCATGCACTACATCTACAGCCACTACTGCCATCACCAGCACACACACCCCGCTCACGTGCAGTCACCACCCCCACTGCCATTCACACGTCCCCTGTGTCCTCTCCCAGTGTGTCTGTGACGCCCCCTCCGAAGATACACAAACGCAGGCACACACCCACCCAACAGCCATCCACCTCACGACAGCCTCCAGCGCATGCACCTTTACCCAGTCACCAAACGAACACCTCCTACAACCACAACCTCTTCCTCCACTCCCAAACCCCCTCCAGCTACCCATCCCAGTGTTTCCCCAAAACTTTTCCTGTCCAACTTTGACCTCTTTCCCACACCTCCCCCACCCCGTCCGTCGCCTAGGGCCCTACTCTCCAGGTCCCAACCTAGCACCTCAGCCACAACATCTCCGGGACCAGTGGTGCCTGTAGTCACCGGAATCCGGAGTGCACCGGCCACCAGGGCAGCTGGTGTGGCACAGAGCCACAGCACGGACAGTCCCCCACCTGTGAAGCATCAACAGTTGGCCAGTGCCCGGCGGGAGAGGGGGAAGACTCCATCCACCAAAGCCGCTCCCAGGGGTACAGGTGGGAGTGTGGAGTCAGCTGCGACACCTTCCAAGGTGGGGAAGGGCCACAAGAAAGTCAGCAGGTCTGGGAAGAGCAGCATGGCGGAGAAGACCGACATCATCCCCGCTGCCCAGGAGGCCACCGCCATCATCCCCGCTGCCCAGGAGGCCACAGCCATCATCCCCGCTGCCCAGGAGGCCACTGCCAGCACCTGCCCTGCTGCCCAAGAGGCCACCGCCAGCACCTGCCCTGCTGCCCAAGAGGCAACCGCTACCAGCCCCGCTGGGCCAGACAGGACCTCCAGCACCAGCCCCACTGGGCCAGAGAGGACCGCCAGCACCAGCCAGCTGGGCCAGACAGGACCGCCAGCACCAGCCCCACTGGGCCAGACAGGACCGCCAGCACCAGCCCTGCTGGGCCAGACAGGACCACCAGCACCAGCCCCACTGGGCCAGAGAGGACCGCCAGCACCAGCCCCGCTGGGCCAGACACGACAGCCAGCACCAGCCCCACTGGGCCATGAAGGACCGCCAGCAGCTGAGTCATTGCAAAGGAGCCCTCCGCAACAAGCACCGCTGAACAGGGCACCGCCGCCACAAGCACCGCTGAACAGGGCACCGCCACAACAAGCAATGCTGAACAGGGCACTGCAGCCGCAAGCACCGCTGAACAGGGCACTGCAGCCGCAAGCACCGCTGAACAGGGCACCGCTGCCACAAGCATCGCTGAACAGGGCACCGCTGGCCCATGAGCGCCAAGGGCACTGACGCTACTGAGTCCGTCACGAGACGGATGAAGCACTCTGGGCACCAAGCCCCCTCCAGAACCAGTGGAGAGATCCCTCCACTACCTCAGTCCTTGGCAGGATGAAGCACTCTGGGCACCAAGCCCCCTCCAGAACCAGTGGAGACTGTCATCCACTTGAGAGACTGTGGCTTTCCACTCCCCAGGATAAAGCAGTGGGCACACCACCCACTGTAGAGACTTGAGAGACCGTGGCTTTGCACTCCCCAGGATAAAGCAGTGGGCAAACCACCCACTGTAGAGACTTGAGAGACTGTGGCTTTGCACTCCCCAGGATGTAACAGTGGGCAAACCACCCACTGTAGAGACTTGAGAGACTGGCTTTGCACTCCACAGGATTGAACAGTGGGCATGTGGCCCCCTCGTGGATTTGGGGTCGTGCACTCAACGGGCTGAGGTGCCCCCCCTTTCCCTCCCACTGAGGTACCTGTTTTATTGCTATCTGATGCCTCTGCAGTGTTCTCTCCGTCATGGTCGGGGCTCTTGTGTGGGCCCAGTGTTCCACGGACTTCAATGGAGCACTACCTGGACTACTATTCTTGGTGTATATTTTGTTTATAGTGTATATATGTATATTTTTGCGTACTGCATTTTCATATATTACAATGGTTACACTCATTTTCTTTGGTCTTTGCATTCTTCCAGGGGGTTTGGGGGTGTAACTATAATGTATCATGATGAATTAGTGTGTGTGTTGTCGTGGGTGAGGGTGGGGGTGTTGCGTGTGTGTGTCCCTGTTTTTTCCCTCCCCCTCCACTGTGTCGTAGGTGCAGTACTCACCGTGGTCTTCGCCGCTGGCGTTCATGCTCCTGGTAGAGGAGCAAGAAGATAAAGGCTGGCAGGATCTGCAGCTCTGGTTCCATGGCGTCCTGGTTCCTCGTGGGGTGTGTAGAGGTGAGCGTTTTCCCTTCGAAGTCCTGTTTCCGCCGTGTTTTTGTCCGCGGTGAATCCACCCCGGAAAAGGTGGCGCATTGGTAGGTTGTGATACTGTGGGTGGTACTTTGTCCTCCGCCTTTCTGTTGGCGGTGACCGCCGTGCTGTTTGTTTGTACTGCCGTGGCGGTCGGCGTGTTAAAGTGGCTGTCTTTGTTGGCGGTTTCCGCCACAGTCGTAATTCCAATTTTTTTACCGCCGGCCTATTGGCGGTCTTACCGCCGCTTTAACACCGTCCGCCAGGGTTGTAATGACCACCTATGTCTCTTGAGACTTTTTTAGCAATTAATTTTAACGTGTTTTTGAGAGGATGTTTTAGCTAGTTTTATGCTTTTTCTTTTAGTCCAGATGATTTTTAGCATTTGGATTCATTTCACCTTCGGAGGCGTCCAGATATGGCGTCATAGTTGTTACGGCAATGGTGAGGGTGTAGTGAACCCTAGTTTGTTTTAATAGGATACAGGAGTTAGCTTAGCCTGTGGCTTGCAGACTCGTGCCCCCGTCACCCAGTGATTTTTACCCTACTTAGCTTGCTCTGTTTTAGTCCATTTATTTAATTATTTTTTTAAGATGGCTGCCTTGTTTTGACTTAGGTCCATGTTTTGATTTTCATTATCAGTGCCACCGCGCTAAGGCGTCAAGATCAGGCGACAAATACAAACAAACTGTAGGTGTTCACTTTAGGTACTTTCCCTCTTCATGCTTTCAAGGGAATTGTTTATATTAATTACCGTTCCAAGCACGCCTTTTTATCTATTGTTTGGGAACAAACCTATGTCAGGGGTCCATGTAGATCTGTATAAATACTCCTCACTTTATCAGATAGTCAGAGGGATTCCGACCAGATGCCATTGCTGCTATCGATGCGGCACGTTGCCTTGACACTGACCCAGTCTTTGTGTTCCTGCGGAGTCTGAGATAGAGACCTCATTCTAAGGTAATGAGGGTTGGGGGCTCTTCTCATGTACATGGCCTTGGCAGATTGAGGTTAAACACACCTAGCTCTCTCCTAGGTTAGAGGTTAGGCCTACATGCTAGGGTATTAGGACATATCACATACCTCATGTTATTTTATGATATTGCGAGATAGTGGAGATTGTAGAGATTGTAGAGATTGTATTAATGACCCTTGTCTTTTCCATCGTGTTTCTTGCACTGTCCAATATCCTAATCATTGCAGCCCATGCAACTTATCGGAGATTGCAGTCTTGCTAAAATAAAACCTATTGAAACTTTACTACATCTTCTTCATTGCCTGCATGTGACTAAGACATGTTGTTAATGTGAGAAAGGGGTAATCTCCGTTTAACCACAACGCTCCCTGAGATGTCACGCTTTTGAGTCCATGCGTAAAGGCTGCCACAAATCACCTTTAACTGTTTTGGGTTCTTGGTGAGGTACTGCTTGTGAGCCGGAAGGGTTAGGGACGACAGTTGTGTTTTGTTGCGGGATTGGCATAGTCGCCTACAAACATAAGAAATGTCATCCTTAAACCAGCAGTCTTGCCTAGAGCAAGAGTCCAACTACTACAAGAAGACATGCTCATGTGTGAACGAGCACTCTTATTGGCTGCCTGCAACATGAAGAAAAATGTTGCAAGCAGCCATTACAGGAATTAGAGACTAAGGGCCAGATTTACCAGTTTGTCACACAGTGCAGTGCAGCAGCCGCAAATGCTGCACTGCGTGAGAAGGACAGAGCAGGAGAGCGCCATATTTACAGAAATATGGCACTCTCATTCCCTCTCCCTAACGTTGGTGCAAAAATGTTTGGCCATGCGCCAGGAACACAACTTTGCACCACAGTGAAAGGTTGCCTCTCTGAGTCTAGCATAGGTTTTGCCTTGGAAGGATACCCTTCTAGTACAAAATACTGTGCTTAGACTAACTCTAAACCTTTTCCTACTTTGTATGTGTGCTGTACAGTGAAGCATACATGCAAAGTCGGAAAATAAAGGAGAAAAAAAAGCACTTCTCCTTCACAGTGACTATTTGAAATGGGCGCTATTTTCTGGTGCTAAACCTTGTCTACTTATTTAAGTAAGTAGGTTTTAGCTTCAGAAACCTTGAGTGGTTGCATAGGAACAACCATGCACCACCCATGGTATGCCCCCTTGGCGTTAAGTAATGCGAAGTAGCACTATGTGCTGCTTTGTGCTACATGTGAGTGAACAGCCAGCATTAAACAAGTTTAGCACTGGAAAGTAAATTAGTGAAAGAAGATTTTAACGTTTTGCATCACTTTTGTGATGCAAACACAGTGCTAAAATGTAGTAAATAGACCCCTTAGCCAGTCTTAAGTTGATATATAGGAGGATTATTAAGTCAAGAAGTTTGCACTGTCTTCCCCAAGCCGCCAACCGTCCATCCACTCTGCCATCCATCCATCCACTCTGCCATCCATCCATCCACTCTGCCATCCATCCATTCACTCTGCCATCCATCGATCCACTCTGTTACCCATCCATGTACTCTGCCAGTTATCCATCCATTCTGCCATCAATCCACTCATTCACCCACATCTATCCTTCAATCCACTCTGGCTTCCATCCACTGCCATTCATCCATCAGTTATTCTATCCATCTATTCATCCACTCTGCCGTCCAATTATTCATCCACTCTGCCATCCAACTAGCCAGGCATCCATCCATCCACTCTGCCCATAACCGATCTTTATGTACAGTCATAGGCAGCCTTCAGATCAACAAAACAAATATATAATTTTTGCCTTTTATAAATTCCTTTTTCTGCCATTAGGGTAATAGTAAGTAAATTAGTAGTTGTTGACTGGCCTTTCCTAAAACCTGTTTCATAAATTGTGATAATCAATTGCGATGCTGCCCATATTTCAAGCCCCTCAAGTAGGCATGAGGCAAATACCTTTGCCTATATATCTAAGAGTCCTGGTGGATTAAATGCAGAAGAGGATTTACATACACATCAATAGGGTAGGAGTATATCTACATAGGACTTTCCAAGCACTAGGAGTGTGCATCCTGTGTAATGGAGAGTGTTTTATCCTAAACATGACAGAGAGCGGGTACTTCTCTTAACCAAGTTATACACACTGGAGATATGTATTTGTTTAACAGAGCTAGCAGTCCAAACCATGATTATTGTTGCAGGACATAATTTTGAGATATTTATTCTTTTGTGCTGCAAAATCTGGTAGTGAACCATTAATTATGTAACTATTTCAAAAGGACACACTTGTCCAGTACATACCATATGAAAGAGTAAAGGGCATAATGTGAACGTTTGGACACTAGCAATCTAGGTCAAATATAGAGACTGATTTTCTTTTGATAGTAATTAAATCGAACTAAGGGACACTTGCCCGATATACATACGTTAGAAAAAGGTGAATACAGAGATACTTTTTGAGCATTATTGTGTTGCTTTACTCTTCAGAATATCAAAACTATGCACTTCAGGATATTTTAAGGCACAATGTAAAGCAATCACTCTCAGACACCTTAGTGGGTAAAATAATCAAGTTTATTTAAGGGGCAAGTTCTCATATGGCAAAGCTAACCACACTAATATATACATATATATATATATATCAAGAGAATAACCTGAGAATAATGGTGAGAATATAAGCACTCTGTGAATCACTGCAAGAGTAAGTGCATATAATACACGCACACACAATATACTTCAATGCTTAATAGCATGAAAGTGACTGCAAGAATAAGTGCATATTACGCGCGCACACACAATATACTTCAATGCTCAATTGCATGAAAATGTCTGCAAGAATAAGTGCATATTACGCACGCACACACAATATACTTAATAAATTGAAAAGCTTCACCGAAAAGAGCGTCTGCATCCATCCGCCGTACACAAAGCCGGGGAACCCAAATCGGCTGGCACAGGGAGCCTCTTTCGGGACAATCAGTCCTCCTGGCGTTGCGTCCAACCCAGAAGAGAGTTCCTAAACCAGTCCATCCAGGCCCCCAACCTTTATAGTATTTACTAACGCCCAGGAGTCTTTTCTAGAAAAAGACCCCCTCCTTTACAAATTGTGCAATCGGCGGTACCTTGTTCACCCTTCGAGACGTCTCCTCAGAACGGGCCAAGTTCCCAGAAGAGGGCTCCAAGGTGAAGCTTGCATTCCTCCTTGTGTACAGGCAGCTTGCATTCCTCCTTGTGTACAGGCGCATCCCCCTGTTGTTCTAACTGATAGCTCGTGGAATGTAAATAGCACCCTTCGTATCAGGCAGATGGAGCGAAGTTGAGCAAAAAAACACCCCACCCTCCAGCTTGCCGAAGCTTGTGGAAAAACACAGAACAGTGCCTTACGCACTGAACCAGACTCGACAAAATGGAGTTGTGAACCAAAATGGAAGCGAAGGCCAATGGAAGCAGAGGCCAATGGTCCACACCCTGCACCATTGTTTATCTTGCACGTAGTGCATGTAGCACTACATTTCCACCTTTGGACCATTTGGCCAACTTACAACTAAGTATATCCTATAAGCTGAAATGGCAAGGCTCTTGGGCGACACTGAGATAGAAGGTTAGGCACACACTGAATACAACAACATAACGAAATTAAAATAACTGTTATGATAATGATTACACCAAAGATATAACGCAGTTGGCCTAAATTAGGCAGCCATCCAAAAGCCCAGTTCCACCACCCCTTGTCAACATCCTGCTGCACCCCCTTCACTAACTTATGCAGGGCCTCTATATGGGAGTTGATTGATATGGAGTGGTCGGATAAATTGAAGCAACACAACCCTTCAAAATCACTGCAGCCATGGTTGTGTTTAAGCAGTAAATAATCAATAGCAGCGCGATTCTGCAAAGCAGCTCTTCTAATTCCCTGTACATCTAATAACAGCTCAGCTAAGGCAGCTGATGTATAGTTAATATTCTTGACTACTAAACATGCAAGTTTATTAATAACTCTGGTATTATATACTGCAAGTCCTGGCACCCCTACAATAGAACCAGCTAAACTAACATATTCTGTTTTGGAAAGCAATGAAATTTCAGAATCACAGTCCGTAGGTAATTGAATAGTGTCTGTGGTATAGCGAGGGTGTAGAGCAGTATCCATAGGAAACATGAGAAAGCCTAAGCGTGACCAGGCACAAGGCCCTCCGGTTAGATTGGCTGGAATATAAGTAAAAGAAAGGTTACCACAAGAAAAGAGCCAACCTTTAGGCAACTTAACATTTTGAATGTGGCTGGCAGCAGGCACCACATGCTGGCAAAACATCGAATTATTTACATTCAAACAGGTCAGGTCATTCCGTGAGTGGCACAACGTCCGTTGTGCAGCAGTTAAGTTTTTGTCTCTTTTCTCCAATTTGAGCTGAGCACATTTACCTATTTTCATAGGATCACAGGTCAATGAATAGCACACATCCCCATTTGAGATGTTAAACGTGAGTATAGATGTCATGTTCCTCCACAACCGCCTGCCCACCTCCGGGCAATGACGGCAGTGACAGATGGGAGCGAACGTCACTCACATCCACCATTCCATCCTGGTTTGTATTGTTAAAGATGTGCAATAATACAGCAGCAGGAGTGGGCACTGCCACTAGACAAGTGGTAATCAGATCTTGGACGCTTTGCATGTTACTCATACAGAAGTGAGATATATTCAGCACTTCCTGCGCTAGATGAATCCAAACATTGTTCGGTTGATGCAGCAGCGTCGGCATCTGCAGCTGACGGTTGAATTTTTGGGCTATGAGCCCCTCCCGCTCCCCGGTGGAGTCTCCCGAACGGGCTCCATACACCACACTCATGGCACAGGCACTCCATAGGATGATCTGAAAAGAACAAAGGACAAAACACGTATTATCATTCTCGCAGATAGCATTTGTCAGCGGGAACATGTTCCCATTTGTCTTGACCAGGTCGCATAACTACCAGGACATTGTCTGGTCCAGTGGCGATGACATCAGCGGGTTGAGGAGGGTTATTTGGGGATTCAGTCCACACTTTGGCCCCTGGGTTCTTGTCAGTAGATCCGAACCCTCCTTTGCCTCTTACAGTGAGAAGAGCTGGGGCGCTCCCCTTCTTAACAACACCTCCATAAACCGGCATGATGACAATTTGGGCAACGCGATCACCAGGTTGCACCACTAGGTCTGCGTCACCACTGTTCAAGAGAATGACTTTTAACTCGCCTTGGTAGTCTGCATCTATCACGCCTCCTAAAACTTGGATGCCTCTCAGGGCAAGCCCAGATCGAGGGGCGATCAGACCGTAATGCTCAGGGGGAATCTGAATTCCCACCCCAGTTTCAATCAGAGTGATGTCTCTAGGCTTCAATCGATGCATGTGTAAAGCATGTAAGTCAAGTCCTGCAGATTCTGGTGTAGCTCGATATGGGGCCAAAGCTCCTGGAGCTGTTTCCCAATATACAATGGTATTGTTTGCTGTAAACGGATTAATCTGTAAAGCAGGTGTGAGCATTCTCATGAGAGGTGTCTCGGCATTTGTAAGGGGTCGGTTGTTCAAAATTTGCAAAGCATCATACAAATTATCCCTCCACCCCTTCAGTGTCCCATCAGACAGTTTACGCAATTGTTCTTTCAGCAACCCATTCATTCTCTCAATCAGTCCCGCTGCTTGTGGGTAGTAAGGTATGTGAAAAATCCACTCAATATTGTGTTGTGCATAATAGTCCTGCACTAGTCTGCCCTTGAAGTGGCTGGCGTTATCACTTTGAATCTGGAGTGGCACCCCATAGTACAGAATCAACAGATCTAATGTTTTCAGGGTGCTCTGCTGAGTTGCGCGCTTGCAGGGAAAGGCTATGAGATAACCAGAGTAAGTATCTACCACAGTGCAAGCATACTGACACCCCCTGCTCACTGGCATTGGTCCAATGTAATCAATCTGCCAAATCTGTCCTGGCAATTTACCTCTGCCTAGCTGGCCTCTCACCACCTGTGGGACCGGTCTGTGCTGTGCATGCTGACAAATGGGACATTCAATGATCACTGTTTTAATCAAATCTAGGGGAAGATGCATCCCTCTAATCTCGGCCCACCTGTGAGTAGCCTTTTCTCCAAGATGTCCGCATTTCTGGTGTGCCCATTTAGCCATTCCCACCAAATCAGAATTCTGCGCCTCCACTTCAGCCTCTTGAATCTTGGCTCGATCGTCTGCAAGACAATTGAACCATCGGTCTAATGAATCGGTTGGACAGTGAGCGTCCACATGATAGACAGTCACGGTGCTTTGAGGTAACATTTCCCAGATCTCCTGCCATGACTCCTTCCCCCATACCTCTTTGTTATGGATTTTGTACTGATGTGCATGCCACGTGGGAAGCCAAGTAGCTAACCCATTGGCGGTAGACCAGGAATCTGTATAAATGTGACATTTTCCGGGTAGCTCTTGTTTTAAAGCCTGATACACGGCATAAAGCTCTGCAAACTGGCTACTTCTTCCCTGTCCTGTAGTTGTCAAAAGCTTCTTTGTAACAGGATTATAGGACACTGCCTTCCAGTGCCTTTTCGCTCCAACATATTTTGCTGAGCCATCCGTGAACCACACATGTTTTTTGTCATCTGCAGACAAGTCTGCGAACGGCTGGCCCCACCCTACTGGGGATTCACACACTGAAGGTACATCGTGCAACATTTCGGAATTCTCCACTGGAGCCTGCGCTACCTGCTCATGCAAAACGGCAGTTCCTTTTGGACCCGCTCGTGCCCTGTCCTGGACATACCATTTCCATTTTATAATGCTGGCTTCCTGCACATGCCCAATTCTATGAGTTTTAGGGGAACTCATCACCCACTGCATGATGGGAATTTCAGGCCTTAAAATCACATTGTGTCCCAGTGTAATTTGCTCAGTATCAACCAGGGCCCAATAGCAGGCCAGCAGCTGCTTCTCAAAGGGAGTATACCGCTCTCCTGCCTCGGGTAACTTCTTTGTCCAAAATCCCAGGTGCACCCTCTTTCTTCCTTGTTTTTGCCATAAACTCCAATTAGCATACTGCCCCTGGACTGTCACATTCAACTCAATGTCTCCCTCTCGAATCGGCCACAAATCCAAAGCATGCTGAATGGCGTCTTTCGCCAATTCAAACGCGCGCTGCTCCTGCTCTCCCCATTCAAACGCATTCTTCTTTCGCGTAACTTTGTACAATGGGGCCAAAATCTGAGACAAATGGGGTATATGCTGTCTCCAATACCCGAATAGTCCAATAAAACTCTGGGCTTCCTTCCGATTTCGCGGTACTGCAAATTCCTTAATCTTTTGTTTAACTTTTGGCAACACTTCTCTGTGTCCCTGATTCCACTGAATGCCCAAAAATGTCATGCTCTGAGACGGTCCCTGCACCTTCTCGGGGTTAATCTCCCACCCTTTATTCTGCAAATGTTCCACCACCCTGTCTAGCTGAATCTGCACCTGTTCTTGTGTCTCTCCCTGCATCATCACGTCATCTATATAGTGAGAAATATGCACTACAGGAACCACTGGTACTTCATCCAAATGCTCTGCCACCAGCCGGTGGCAGATAGTGGGGCTATGTAAATACCCCAGGGGCAATCTACAGAAGGTGTACTGACGCCCCGCCCACTGTAATGCCAGCTGAGGCTGGCTCTCAGTAGCTATTGGTATCGTAAAGAACGCATTGGCAATGTCAATGGTGGCATACCAAGTCCCACTGTGTTTCTGTATGTTCTCAATCAAGGTAATGGTGTCTGGGACCGCTGCAGTCAGAGGAGGTGTATGTTTATTCAATTGGCGATAATCAATGCAAATCCTCCAACTGTTATCACTTTTACGAACAGGCCAGAGGGCATTATTCCACGCAGTGGTGATGGGAACTATTACCCCGGCCTCCAGTAAATCATGTATAGTCTGGCTAATCTCCTCATGTCCTCCCGGTATTCTGTACTGTTTCATTTGAATCACCTTAGTAGCTTGGGGAAGTGTTACCGGAGGAATCTTCAACAGCCCCACCCTTGCGGCGGCTATTGATATAAATCTTTTGGAACCAAATTGATAGCATCCATCTTCCAAATGTAGGGTCATCCCTTTCAAAATGTCAATTCCAATAATGTACTCGGGAATGGGCACAATCAAGACAGTGTATTCTCTCTTTGGAAGTGCCCCTATTTTCATGGGAACCACTATCTGCACTGCCGGAGTTTCTTTTCCGCCCAATCCCGTAATGGTGAAGTACTGTCCCCTGAATTTTCTTGGGTTGCCATGAATCAAGGAGGCCTCCGCTCCGGTGTCAACGAGGGCTCGAACTTTTTGAACATTTCCACTTTTCCAATAAATTTCTACTTTGACATGAGGTCTGTTATCTTTGCGAGCCCATCCCTGCACCGGAGTTTGACCTGTTTCCTAATCTATTTTCACTCTGCGCACATCAGAGTCTGCCCAAGTCAGATCTGGATACAGTTTGCGGTAATTCTCAGGGAACTCCTCCTCCCTGTCTCTGCTTCGCAACCTCTCTGAGCTTACCAGCTCCCTCTCCCACTCTCTTCCTCGAGTTTTCCCAGAACCTGTCAGTTCCCGGTCTCTCTCCCTGCTCCGGGTTCCCTCTGAGCTTCGGTGCTCTTCCTCCCAATCTCCATCATCTGGGGATCTCTCTCTACTGTGGGGTTCTCTCCCTTTTCACCCTCACGCTCCTCCCCTCCTGCCTTTCTCTGGTTCACCACTTTGTTAGCCTTCTTGTTCCCTTTCCTGCTCTCCTCCTTTTTATCCAAACCGCGTTTGCGGTACATTTCCCACATGTCCTTGGTGCTTATCCCATCAATTTCATCCCTGGTCACCCCATCTCGCAGCAAGGCCTGAAACATGTCCCTCCTGGTCACCCTGTTGTTATCAGTACGATTCTCAGACCGTGAATTCCTCTCTGGCTTAGCCCATTCTCCTAAATCACTTAACTCACGCACCGCTTCTACCACCTGAGACAATGGGTTACCAGTCTGATTAATTAACAAAGTCATGATGACATGCTTATTTGCAGGAGGAGCGGCCCTAATCAACCGGTTTCGCACAGACACACATAAAATTCCATTCATCAAATCATGGGCATTACCCATAAAGATAGCTGTTTTCATCCCTTCTTCCTTCAATCTCTGTACTGCATCTCTCAAAGTATACCAAGGTTTATCATTAGGCGGCCAGTCTGACTCTGTCGGATACTTCTGAGCACACCCTTGCGCAGCTAACTCCAACAAATTGGTCATGGGACCATTCCCTGGATAAGTTCTAAACTCATTTTGGATAACCGGATCTGTACTTAACATACAAAGCCTCGGGGCGTCGCCGTGATCCAATTGGACCCCCTGGCCTCCCATATCATGCACACGCACCATCCACGTAAGCAATGTTTCCCCAGACCTCTGTCGAAATCTGTCTATCACATCACTTAGTTCTTGCTGTGTATAATCCTCCAGGGCATCCAACATCACCCCTCCAGGATTAGCTGGGCTATGCTGTAACTTTCACCGATATATGGGCTGCGCACGGACAACATTCCTGCGCTCTGTCTTTCCCTGACTAACATCTTGGCAGTCATCGCCCCCGGACTCATCTGAAAAATCAGATGTATCCCAGATGTTTCCATCCCAAAATTCAGGGTCAAAGGCTAATCCTGCCTGAGAGATAGCTAAATGCACCACCTTTTTATTAACTTTCCCTCTTCGTTTCTTGTGTTTATATTTAGCGACGCTAACGGCCGTTCTCTCTGCAACCAGTTGGTACATTTCCAGCTTATCACTTAATAATTTATTTTGACAAGCTAGCATGGTAGAGGAATTTCGGGCTTCTACTAACTCCTTCTCCAGCTGCCCGTGGTCTTTTTGTAACTGTAAACATTTTTCATACAACTTTCGGTACGCAGAAAGCAAGATCCAGCCTCGCCTCCCCAACTCACAAATCTCCCTTCCCTTATCAATTGATACCTTTTGTAAACATGTAAGAACATCTTCAGGTTCTGCATTTGACATACACACATTCCAATTTTCACACAAACCAGCACAACCTGACCATTCCTGAGCTAAAAGTTTATACGGGGCAGTTTCCCACCCCGGTATTTCTATGTCCGGATTTGATACATGAGAACTTGCTTTTGAACTCGCTTTGATCTTATTAAGCATTTTCCTTTTTTCGAATCCTGCAAACGACTACGCCAATTTGTGTTGCTTTACTCTTCAGAATATCAAAACTATGCACTTCAGGATATTTTAAGGCACAATGTAAAGCAATCACTCTCAGACACCTTAGTGGGTAAAATAATCAAGTTTATTTAAGGGGCAAGTTCTCATATGGCAAAGCTAACCACACTAATATATACATATATATATATATATCAAGAGAATAACATGGGAATAATGGTGAGAATATAAGCACTCTGTGAATCACTGCAAGAGTAAGTGCATATAATACACGCACACACAATATACTTCAATGCTTAATAGCATGAAAGTGACTGCAAGAATAAGTGCATATTACGCGCGCACACACAATATACTTCAATGCTCAATTGCATGAAAATGTCTGCAAGAATAAGTGCATATTACGCACGCACACACAATATACTTAATAAATTGAAAAGCTTCACCGAAAAGAGCGTCTGCATCCATCCGCCGTACACAAAGCCGGGGAACCCAAATCGGCTGGCACAGGGAGCCTCTTTCGGGACAATCAGTCCTCCTGGCGTTGCGTCCAACCCAGAAGAGAGTTCCTAAACCAGTCCATCCAGGCCCCCAACCTTTATAGTATTTACTAACGCCCAGGAGTCTTTTCTAGAAAAAGACCCCCTCCTTTACAAATTGTGCAATCGGCGGTACCTTGTTCACCCTTCGAGACGTCTCCTCAGAACGGGCCAAGTTCCCAGGAGAGGGCTCCAAGGTGAAGCTTGCATTCCTCTTTGTGTACAGGCAGCTTGCATTCCTCCTTGTGTACAGGCGCATCCCCCTGTTGTTCTAACTGATAGCTTGTGGAATGTAAATAGCGCCCTTCGTATCAGCCAGTTGGAGCGAAGTTGAGCAAAAAAACACCCCACCCTTCAGCTTGCCGAAGCTTGTGGAAAAATACAGAACAGTGCCTTACGCACTGAACCAGACTCGACAAAATGGAGTCGTGAACCAAAATGGAAGCGAAGGCCAATGGAAGCAGAGGCCAATGGTCCACACCCTGCACCATTGTTTATCTTGCACGTAGTGCATGTAGCACTACAATTATTAATACTGCATAGCTAAAAATGCTGTTTTGATTTCAAGTTGTAAGATGTAGTTGAAAGAAAAGTTGTAATTTCAACATAGAAATGAATTAAAAATGTGTCCAGAAATATTAGATGCAGATAATAAGGAAATTAATGAAATTACATCAGAATGTTAGGGTTTTAATATTGGCACAATTCACCCAGGTAGCATTACAGATATGAGGATATTTTTTAGAAAATTGATGAGTTCATTTGTAAATATTGGAATTGTGGGAAATAGGTTGGTTGATTTAAGAACTTATATTATTTGCAATTTAGAACACGTTTAACACATCGATGAAGTAGGTAGTACTAGTACTGTTAAAAAGAATGTTTTCTATGTTTAAGATTTTACCCACAGGTGAGCACTTTAAATACTGTGTATAAGATGGCACTCTGTTGTGTGAACCCAGGTTGTGGATACAGCTGACACACGTCCCAGGAGAAAAAGAAAAGAAAAAATAAGTCAAACACAACTCGTTGGTGCTGGTACCTTTAAAATGGGCTATGTTTCATTGTGGATATTTTTATAACATCAACCTAGAATTTTACATAGTGCTAGAGCTGTATGCTTCTACATACTTGTTACATTCTGTCAGATTAGGGCTTTTGATAAGTGTATGGGTGTGTGTATGAAATGCATGCAGATTTACACGTTTAACATAAGACGGAGATGTAACGGAATGGCTGGACCGGGATGGGGAACTTGGGTTGAAAGGACCTTTTAAGGTAGGTATTGGTGAAGAAGAGAGGTTTAAGTTCTTCACAGAAGAAAGGAGCTTTGGCAGTCAGTTGAAGATGAACAAGGGACAGCTTGTTCTAGGTGGTGAGTTATAGCAATAGAAGGCTTCTTTGTCATGTTTTCCTTTCCTTCAGGAGATTATTTTTCATTTGGTTTGTGTGGCATGTAGTTTCATCTGGTTTGTAGTGGGTACTTACACCTTATACCAGGTCCAGTTATCCCTTATTAGTGAAGTAGTAGTGTTCTAGCAGCTTAGGCTGATAGAGGTAGCTATAGCAGAGCAGCTTAGGCTGAACTAGGAGACATGCAAAGCTCATGCAATACCACTTATAGCTACACAGTACTTATACACACGTAAAGACAATACTCAGTGTTACCAAAAATAAAGGTATTTATTTGGGGTGACACAGTACCAAAAACATCTTAGAGGCAATGCTCCTTCTGGAGGTAAGTATTATACACCATATATACACTAGACACGAAAATTAGACAAGTCAATAGTCGTAGAACAATGCAAACAGTAGGAAAACCTATATAATGCAATGGGAGAAAATAGATCTAGGAGCCACACAATCCATATACTAAAAAAAGTGGAATGTGAATCACAAGTTCCCCCCTAGACAAGTGTAGTGTGTGCAGAATTGCAGGGAGAGTAAGAATACAGTAAAGGTAAGTAAATTTCCCCACCCCAGAGCCCAGAAAAGCAGGAGTAAAGTACTGCAAGTTTCCTTAGGGCACACTACACCTCGGTTTTGCAATTTTGCAGCAGCCAACCAAGTCTGCAAAGAACAACTGCTGCATTATTGGACCTGAAGACCTGCAAAGGAAGGGGACAAAGTCCGGAAGTCGAAAGAAGTTCCAGAAGGGACAGGAGCCCCTGCCAACTCAGAAGAGGGTGCAAAAGAAGAGTCCCCGGTTTGCCAAAGACTGCAGAAATGCACCCTAGGAAGATGCAAGTGGGTTCCTGCATGATACAAAAGATGTCCCACGGCGTGAAGATTGTTGCAGATGAGATTTCGTGTTGGAAGGTGCCAACAAGCCTTGGCTACAACAAAAGTGCATTTTGCGTCAAAATGATGCTGGATGGACCCAGGAGGGACCTGTGGGCCTCAGCTCTCTGGGAGGAGGAAGAGGGGGCTTTCAGCACTTTGGAGAGCCCTCAGTATGCCAGACAGCACCCCCCAGAAGCCGCAGGATCTGGGTTCAAAGGAAGTGCAAAACGCAGTTGATGCAGCACAACAAAAGAAGGTCCCACGCCGCCGGAAAAAAACTCAGCGAGTTGAGCGTCACAGGATGGAGTGCTGGGGACCTGGGCCAGGCTTTGCATGAAGGAATTTTGCAAAAAGTGCACTCAGGAGGCGAAGAAGACGCAGTACACAGGGGTACTGTCGCTCTCAGGGAAGGCAAGGTCTTTCCTCCTCCAAATTGCATCAGCAGGACCTCAGGACAGTCGATGATGTCCACCCTCTGTGCCCTTAGGAGCATGCTCGTTGCTGTGAGAGGTGTCCCAGGGTTCCGGTCGTCGCCTTGGAAGGTGCCTGCGTGGAGCAGGGAAGTGACTCCGTCACTCCACGGGAGATTTATTCGGTCCTTCTGGTGCAGGATGAAGACAGGGAGTCCCCAGAGCATGCACACCATGGAAACTGTTGCAGTTGCTGACTTGGAGCTGAGGTTGCTGAAGAAAAAGTGGCTCTTGTATACACTTTGTTGCAGTTACAGCATTTCTTGGAGCAGGCTGCGGTTAATCCGAGGTCAGAAGAGTCTGAAGTTGTTGCAGAGGATTCCTGACGGAAACTTGCAAGCAGAATCTGAAGAGAACCCACAGGAGAGACCCTAAATAGCCCTGAGAGGGGGATTGGCTACCTTATCAGGTATGGACCTATCAGGAGGGGTCTCTGATGTCACCTGCTGGCATTGGCCACTCAGAGCCCTCCAGAATGCCCCCACACCTTGCAAAGCAAGATGGCTGAAGTCTGGGACACACTTGAGGAGCTCTGGGCACCACCCCTGGGGTGGTGATGGACAGGGGAGTAGTCACTCCCCTTTCCTTTGTCCAGTTTACTGCTGGGAGCAGGGGAGAAGGGATCCCTGAACCGGTGTAGACTTGTTTATGCAAGGAGGGCACCATCTGTGCCCTTCAAAGCATTTCCAGAGGCTAGGGGAGGCTACCCCTCCCCAGCCTGTAACACCTTTTTTCAACACCCTGCTCTCAGAGGAAATGCTTTGTTCTGCCTTCCTGGGACTGGGCTGCCCAGACCCCAGGAGGGCAGAACCCTGTCTGTGAGGTGGCAGCAGCTGTATCTGCAGTGCAAGCCTCAGAGAGCTGGTTTGGCAGTACTGGGGGTCCATGGTGGAGCCCCAAGGATGCATGGAATTGGCTCCCCAATACCAGATTTGAAATGGGGGAACAATTCCATGATCTTAGATATATTACATGGTGTTATTTGGAGTTACAATTATGAAGCTACATATAGGTATGGACCTATATGTAGTGCACGTGTGTAATGGCGTCCCACACTCACAAAGTCCGGGGAAATGGCCCTAAACTATGTGGGGGCACCTTTGCTAGTGCAAGGGTGCCCTCACACTTAGTAACTTTGCACCTAACCTTCAGCAAGTGAAGGTTAGACATATAGGTGACTTATAAGTTAAGTGCAGTGAGAATGGCTGTGAAATAACGTGTGCTTTGTTTCACGCAGGCTGCAATTGCAGTCCTGTGTAAGGGTTTGTCTGAGCTTCCTATGGGTGGCAAAATAAATGCTGCAGCCCATATGGATCTCCTGGAACCCCAATGTCCTGGTACCTAGGTACCATACACTAGGGACTTATAAGGGGGGATCCAGTATGCCAATTGAAATTGGTAAATTAAGTCACTGGACTACAGTCACAAATTTAAAAGCAGAGAGAGCGTTAGCACTGAGGTTCTGATTAGCAGAGCCTCAGTGACACAATTAGGCACTACACAGGCACACACAGTCATACACATTAGGCCACAAACTATGAGCACTGGGGTCCTGGCTAGCAGGATCCTAGCGAGACCGGCAAAACACACAGACATATAGATTTTTATCTATGAGCACTGGGGTCCTGGCTAGCAGGATCCCAGTGACACAGTAAAAACACACTGACATACACTCACAAACAGGCCAAAAGTGGGGGTAACCATATTAGAAAGAGGCTACTTTCTCACAGTGTTGTTGTGACAACTAAGGCCAATTGTTTTTTCAGCCAGGTATTAAAGTTTACTTCATTGAGTAGCCTTGTAAAGGATCCAGAATTACTGGAATTGTTCCAAGGACTGCTGAAATTTGCCTGGTGATTTTGTCCACTGTAGTAGGACTGCCTTTGACCACTAACCTATCCACATCTTATAGCTTCCATGACAAATGTGTGTGTATGTAAATCCAACCCCCACCGCACATGGCCTTTGGCCATGTGCGGTGGGTTGGCCACAAGGCCTGCCCTCCAACCAAGCCCTGTGGCTAAGCCCTTTGGTCACCCCCCGAAAGGAGGCCAACCCCACTCGCCCCCCTCCCTTTTTTTAATTGTAGTAGCTCTGAGGGATGGGGTCTGCAGGGCCTTTTAAAGGCTCAAGGAGGGGGCCGTGCCCCCATCCCCCCTTAAAAATACAGTTGTGTCTGTAGGATGGAGTCCCTGGTGGCAAATGCGGTCTGGGAAGGGGGGATGCATGCCCGTCCCCTTACAAAATACTTCAGGCCCGGGAGGATGGCACCTCTGGGACCCGAAACAGCTTGGGCAGGGTACCCACTGAGCCCCTCCCAAAAAAAAAATATCTGTTGTCCCACAAGCCCCCAGGGCTGCTTCACTTATGTTTATTTTTAATTGCCATAGATTCATTAAAAAAAAAAATAATAATAACTAACAAAATAATGTTTTTGGCCCCACTCCGAGCCTCTCTGAGACCCCACCACCAGTCCTAAGGGATCAGGGTGTCTCTACCTTACCCCCTTATGTCATTTGTTTATGTTTTTTAGGACTCAGGACTGAGTCCTGATTCCTAAGATGGCTGCCTCCACTTCCTGGTGGAGGTGGTGGCAGTCAATTAGATCTCAATTTGAGATGTCAGCTCCGCAGATTCTTCACAGCATGATAGATACAAAGTTTTTTACCTTAATTTTCCAAAACTACTAAACGAATTTACAGCACACACAAAAAGCACTCTTTGTGGACCAAGATCTAACTTTCTGCAAAATGTGGTGTAAGTTCATTCAGCGGTTTGGGCTGTACAGTCCCTATTGTTCCTATAAAAAGATGGATGGGTAAAATCCTATTTGGGTCCTCCATTTTTCTCGGCAATGCTTGACGGAGCACCCTGATGGTTTCCATGTGCATACTAGTCAAAAAGTAGCACTTTTTGGAATGTTTTGTGGATATTTGCAAACAAGGCAAAGGTATTAGCAACACAAAAAATGCATTTCCTAAGGAAACACAATCCTAATAATAGCTATAATATATCCCTATATCGACCATGCACATCACTCACACCTTTCATCAAGGAAGGTGCTAGAAAATTAAACTATCTCCCACTTTGAACTAAAGACCTGATGCTACCAAGCAAGCGAAGCAAGTCAGCCGAACACTCCATACAACAGCTTCCTTGTCTCTTCCATCCATGCATCTACTCATTCATTATTTCACCTATCCACCTTCTGATATCCACGATTACACATTTACATTGTCATCCACTCATTCTTTCATTCATCATTGAATCCGTCCCCTTTCTATTATCCATCCACTCTGCCATCCATCCATCCTGCCACCCATTGGTCCATTCACTCTGCCATCCATTGTTTTATCCATTCTACCACCCAACTACTCTGCAATCCATCCATCCACTGCCATTCATCCATCAATTCTGCCATCCATTCATCCACCGTGCCATCCATCTACTCTGCCATCTATCCATCCATTTCGTCACCTGTCCATCCACTCTGCCATTTAGCCATACAGTCACTCTGCCATCTATCAATCCACTCTGTTACCCATCTATGTACTCTGCCATTTAGCCATCCATTTTTACATCAAAACCACTCATCCGCATTCATCCACATCTATCCATCCATCAGTTCTTCCATCCATCTATTCACCCACTCTGCCATCCAACCATCATCCACTCTGCCATCCAACTAGCCAATCATCCATCTATCGACTCTTACATCTATTCATCCACTCTGCCATCCATCCACCCAAAAACTCTGCCATCCATCCACTGCCATTCATCCTTCAGTCTATTTCTGCTACCTATTCATCTGCTCTGCTACCCATCCATTCACTCTGCCATCTATTTATCCACTCTGCCATTCAGCCATCCATCCACTCCGTCATCGATCCAGCCTTCCTCCCATCCTTCAATATATACACTCTACCATCCATCCATCCATCCTCTTTTCCAACCATCCTTCCACTCTGCCACCCATCGATCCATCCACTCTGCCACCCATCGATCCATCCACTCTGCCATCCATCTATTTACTCTGTTATCCATCCATCTACTCTGTTACCCATCCATCCAGACTATCTGCAATCCATCCATTCTCGCTTCCTCTCTACTATCCATCTACCCATCCACTCTGCCATCTAGCCACTGCCATTCATCCACCAATTCTGACATCCATCCATTCATTCACTCGGCCATCCATCCCCTCTACGATCCATCCATCCAGGCTGTCATCCATCCATCCATCAACTCTCCCATCCATCCACTCTACCATCTATCCAATCCGCCATCCATCCATCCACTCTGCCATCCATTCACTCATCTTTTCACCCACTAATCCATCCATCCATTTACTCTGCAATCTTTCACAAGTCCATCCACATATCCATCCATCCCTTTACTCTACCATCCGTTTGCCTGTACATCCTCCTATCCATTCACTCCATCTATCAGTTTGCTCTGCCATACTCTTACCTGTCTATCACCAATCCATCCCTTTTATCTGCCATCCTTTCACCTGTCCATCCACATATCCATCCATCCTTTCACAGTGCCATCCCTTCATCTGTTCATCCACCTATCAATTTACTCTCATCCATCCCTTTGCCATCCTTTCACCTGTCCATCCATCTATCCATTCACTCACTTATGCATCCATCCCTTTACTCTGCGATCCTTTCACCTGCCCATTCATCTATCCATTCACTCACGCATCCATCCCTTTACTCTGCCATCCTTTCACCTCTCCACCCACTTATCCAATCATTCACTCATCCATCCATCCCTTTATTCTACCATCCTTTCACCTGCCCTTCCACCTATCAATTTACTCACTCATCTATTGCTTTCCTCTGCCATCCTTTCACCTGTCCATCCACATATCCATTTACTCACTCGTCCATTCATCTCTACTCTGCGATCCTTTCACCTGTCTATCCACCTATCTATTCACTTACTCATCCATCCCTTTACTCTGCCATCTTTTCACCTGTCCACTCAGGTATCCATCCATTCATTCACCCGTCTATCCACTCCTTTACTGTGCCATCCTTTCACCTGTCCATCCACCTATCAATTCATTCCCTCATCTATCCACCCATCCCTTTACTGTGCTATCCTTTCACCTGTCCAGCCGCCTATCACTCATTCATGTTTTCAACCACTCATTCATCTGCATACTCATTCATCAGCCTCCTCATTCATCCATCCATCCTTCTTTTAACCCTACCTTCCAATAGTACTTCTTTCCTTCCCTGTTCTATTTACCTAGATGTAATTTTAATTTGCTCCTGCATCTGTATCTGTAACTGCTAAAGCAGGGGGTTCACAACACCCCGTCTTTCATTCATTCATAACAATTCATACATCATTCAAGGACTTCTTTTCACCCCCAGATCAGGAGAGTGCATGTATATTTCTTCTGTACACCCGGATCACATTACTTAAATCATAATAAAAAAGCTCCTATCTCCTCAATTTTTCCTCTCAGTCCGATACCCCTTTTTTAGGTCGAGCATAAGCATTTGACCTTGTGTGTACGTTTAAGTATGCTTATACTGTGGGCTTAAATCTATTTCATTTATTGGTTCCAGTGTCCTTTAAAAATCCTTGCTCTCTAGTGGTCAGTTCTGCCTCTTTGTCCCTCCTTTTTCTCTTTCAGAGCAGGAAACCAACTACTGTATAACTACACGTTGTCCTGTTTATCTCTTTTGTAGGGGACTTTTTTTCAGTTTTTGCCTACTAGTCTTACACTTTGAGTGTGTTTCAGAGCAGCCACGCTTCCTCGGGCTAGTCCTTCAGGAGGTCTCCCTTCCCCCCCCCACCTCCCTCTGCAGATATAAAACAACAGCAGAGGGGGTTGTTTCCAGGGCCAGTTCTCCCTCGGTCTCTTAGTGTATTTCGCTTTATTAACATCGCACACAGTGCTTTATCTTTAAATATTTTTAAATATGGCAGCAGCATGCCTTTGTTTTTCATAGCTTATTTACTATATACTGGTGTGCGCCTTTAAATGTTGTGGTCTGCGGCACTAGCGCATCAAAGTTTACTTGCATTGATTAAATACAGAAAATGAGGACGTTTGAATTGAGTGTATTGGCCACGACAGTAATGGTGAGCGTGGTCAGCGTTCTAGTAATTGAAGCAGTCACGTTTCAAAGTACTGATAAGAGGGCACATTTCTTGATTTTAGTAGCATGTTTTTTCATCGGGCACTGTTTCGCTTGGAAGCACCATAACTTTTAATTGTTCATGAGCTTGTTTAATCTGTTCTCACACTGTACGCCTCTCTCTCTGCCTCTGTTGCTTCACCCTCTTTCCCTCCCCCCAATTCTCTCTCATTCCACCTCTTGCTTTCTGTTGGCTTGGATCCCATCCACCCACCGAAAAGCCTCCCATGCTGTCTTGGAGGACTGAATCTGATTCATTCATACAAAACACCTTCTGGAAAATATTTAACCCCTTGCCGGCCATGGACATAATGGCTACGTCCGTGGCTGCGCCTCTCAAGCAATACTGACATAACCATTACATCCGGTTACCGGCCGTCGGGGGAAGCTCTAGCGCTCCCCCCGAGCGCCGCCCACCCCCACCCCACAGGTCAGGGCTGGAAGAGGAATCACTTCCCCTTCCACCCCCGACGCCCCGTCCCCCCAGTGACGTCTGATGACATGAGCACGCGATAGCGTGCTGACCTCATCAGAGTTCAGAAATACAAAAGCATTTCTCTTCCGCTCGGGAGGAGGGGACCGACAGAGGCATGAAAGGAAAGGTAAAGGCCTTTCCTTTCATGTCTCTGCAAGCATTTTTTGTGTGAAATGGACATGAGGGGAGCGGCCCCCTTGGCAAGGGCCGCTCCCCAGGGGACAAATAATTTTTAGGCCATTTCTGCCCCCCCAGGGACAGATCGGCCTAATATAATTATGCTGACCTGCCCCCAGGGGGGACAGAAAACCCCTAGACACAAGGGATACATTTTTTTTGGTTTGTTATTTTTTTTATATGTGGGGAGCAACCCCTTAGGCAGGGGTCACTCCCGGGGGTAGGGGGAGTGGAATTATTTTTAGGTCATTTCTGAATTGGGCCGATTTGCCCCCGGGGGGGGCAGAAACCACTAGACACCAGGAATTTTATTTTTTTGTATCCTTACGCACAAGGGGAGTGTCCCCTTGGGAAAGGGCCACTCCCCGGGGTGGTCAATATAATTTCATTAGGCCGACCTGCCTACAGGGGGGGCATATTTACTTTGTTTTTTTCTGTATGGGGAATGACCCCTTAGGCAAGGGTGGCTCCCCTGGGGGACAAATTGTATTTAGGCCATACCCGCCCCCCTTGGGGGCAGATCGGCCTAGTTTTGTTAGGCCAATCTGTCTCCAAGGGGGGCAGAAAACACTAGACACCAGGGATTGGTGTGTGTGTGTGTGTTTTGTTTGGGGGGGCTGCCCCTTGGGCAAGGGTCGCTCCCCACGGGGGCACATTACTGTTGGCCATATCTGCCCCCCTTGGGGGCAGATCGGCCTATTTTCGGAAGGCCTATCTGCCCCCAGGGGGGCAGAAAGCCCACTGGAGATCTGTGAAGATTTTCTTTTCTGAATGAGAGGGTGGGGGTATGGCCATACCCCCACTCCAAATAAATGGGGCCAAAGTTGTTCTGCCCACCAGTGGGCAGATGGGGCAATTACCCCTGGTCCACACCCCGGGGGCAGAAAGTCTACTAGATGCCATGGGATTAAAAAAATAAATAAATAGTGGGGTGGTGGCTACCAACCAGTATGGGCCTAGTTATGCCCCACCCCAACTGAAGGGGGTAACAGTCTTGCAGCTCTCCCCCCAACACTAAAACATCTTATCGCTGGGCAAGCAAGAGGACATTTGATTATTTTAGGTTTTGGTTTTACATTTGGGTAATAAGAGCTTGGTAACTCTCAAAATCATCCCTCTTTGAATGGTGAGGGCTGCACTTTTTTGACTTTGGAATGCTGCCATGTAGAAAAATCCACAAGACCCAGACACATCTGAAAACTAAACTTCCAGTTGATTCCAGGGTGGTGTGCTTCACATGCACCCTGCACCATTTTCTTACCCACAATGCCCTTTAAACCTCCAACTTTGCTGGAAATCACACATTTTCCCACATTTTTGTGATGGAACCTTCCAGAATCTGCAGGAATCCACAAAATTCCTACCACCTACAATCTATACCGATACAAATTCTGCTGCACTTGTCAGCCTAAAAATGTTTTTTTTCAAACTGCCCTTTTGGACCCAATTTGGTCCCCCCTCAATTTCGACATGTTTTTGGCTCTTACCTGTCACAGGCACTTGGCCCATCTACGCAAGTGAGGTATCATTTTTACAGGGATACTGAGGGGAACGTTGGGTGGTAGGAAATTTGTCCCGGTGTGGTGATCCCACACACAAATGTGGAAAAAAAGTATTTTTTTAGCTAAATGTGAGGTTTGCTGCGGATTCTGGGTAAGAAAACACTGGGGGATCCATGCAAGTCACACCTCGGGTGTCTAGTTTTCAAAACTTTCTGGGTTTGGTAGGTTTCCCTAGATGGCTGCTGAGCCCAGGACCAAAAACGCAGGTGCCCCCGCCCCAAAACCAGGTAGTTTTGTATTTGATAATTTTGATGTGTCCAGATAGTGTTTTGGGGCATTTCCTTTCGCAAGCACTAGGCCTAACCACACAAATGAGGTACCATTTTTATCGGGAGACTTGGGGGAATGCTGGGTGGAAGGAAATTTGTGGCTCCTCTCAGATTCTAGAACTTTCTGTCACCGAAATGTGAGGAACTGTGTTTTTTTGGCCAAATTTTGAGGTTTGCAAAGGATTCTGGGTAACAGAACCTAGTCAGCCCATCTTGGATTCCCCTGGGTGTCTAGTTTTCAAAAATGCACAGGTTTGCTAGGTTTTCCTAGGTGCCGGCTGAGCTAAAGACCAAAATCCACAGCTAGGCACTTACCAAAAAACAGCTCTGTTTTCCTTTGGGAAAATGTGATGTGTCCACGTTGTGTTTTGGGGCATTTCCTGTCACGGGCGCTAGGCCTACCCACACAAGTGAGGTACCATTTTTATCGGAAGACTTGGGGGAACACAGAATAGCAAAACAAGTGTTATTGCCCCTTGTCTTTCTCTACATGTTTTCCTTCCAAATGTAAGACAGTGTGTAAAAAAGACGTCTATTTGATGCCCTGTAATTCACATGCTAGTACTGGCACCCTGGAATTCAGAGATGTGCAAATAACCCCTGCTTCTCCTCACCTTATCTTCTGCCCATTTGGTAAATACAAAGGTTTTCTTGATAACTATTTTGCACTTTTTATATTTCAGCAAATGAATTGCTGCATACCAGGTAGAGAATGAAAACCCATTGCAAGGTGCAGCTCATTTATTGGCTCTGGTTATCTAGGGTTCTTGATGAAACTACAAGCCCTATATATCCCCGCAACCAAAGGAGTCCAGCAGATGTAACAATATATTGCTTTGAAAAATCTGACATCGCAGGAAAAAGTTGCAGAGTAAAACGTGGAGAAAAATGGCAGTTTTTCACCTCAATTTCAATATATTTTTTTTCAGCTGTTATTTTCTGTAGGAAACACATGTAGGATCTACACAAATGACCCCTTGCTGAATTCAGAATTTTGTCTACTTGTCAGAAATGTTTAGCTTCCTGGGATCCAGCATTGGTTTCACACCCATTTCTGTCACTAAGTGGAAGGAGACTGAAAGCACAACAAAATAGTAAAAATGGGGTATGTTCCAGTAAAATGCCAAAATTGTGTTGAAAAATTGGGTTTTCTGATTCAAGTCTGCCTGTTCCTGAAAGCTGGGAAGATGGTGATTTTAGCATTGCAAACCCTTTGTTGATGCTATTTTCAGGGGAAAAACACAAGCCGCCTTCTGCAGCCCTTTTTTCCCATTTAAAAAAAACAAAACTAAATTTTAGCTTTATTTTGGCTAATTTCTTGGTCTCCTTCAGGGGAACCCACAAAGTCTGGTTACCTCTAAAATCCCCAGCATGTTGGAAAAAAAGGAGACACATTTAGTGTGGGTAGCTTATGTGGACAAAAAGTTATAAGGGCCTAAGCGCGAACTGCCCCAAATAGCCAAAAAATAAAGGCTTGGCACCTGAGGGGGAAAAGGCCTGGCAGCGAAATGGTTAATGAAACAACGTGAAGGGGAAAGAGCTGCAGTGCCCGAACAGAAGAAATGCAAGGCATGCAGACTGCAGAGACCAGTACAGTACTTCCATCCCAGTGCATGCAGACGGACTGTCCAGTTGAGCCGCACATACACATGACGAGTGAATGTGCAGTTTGCTATGTGGCAACTCCACTGAGTGTCGCATCTAACAATTGACAAAACACCTCCGTTTAAGAGTGTATGTTGTATACACATAAGGACCACCGCATCTGGGTAAAATAGAAATGGACGTCTCGGTATGGAATAAGAGGTGCTGATTCACTCACTGGCCATATTATGCATGTAAGGTTACACAATTTTTTGATCTCAGTATTTGCCTTTTACCCAGCCTGTTGGTATACAGTTTTGGTTGAGGTAGTCAGTAGCTGGCGATGTCTTGGAAATGAGGATACTAACCCCGAGCTCTCTGTCAAATGGTTATTTGACAGACCGCTCGGGGCAACGCGCAAGAAAGGCACATTAATGTGGCCTGTCTTGTGTGTTGCGTTTGCTCAATTCACAGAACTAGTGTACGCACAAAGTTAACCATGTTAATAGGATGGCCGGCGTTTTCCCGTCTGACCCGCACATTTGATGTTACCATGTGCACATATTACGAGAATCCCATGTTGATGATGGAGGGGTTGGGACTTGCAACATTAATCAAAAGGCAAATGTGCCTTCTCTGCTTTATGCTTAACTGTTGAGACCATTTGAATCTGTCTGTGTGGTTGGAGGGTTAGAATGCTGTCTCTTTTTTTCTCTTGTCCATATGATTTTATTGCACTATTCCCACCTAAGACGGTGGCCTTGTTTTCTGTTAGCATTCGTCTGTGGTATTTCGAAAGATAGGTGAGCTCTGTGGTGCACTAGGTGGTGAGATGTGCTGGTCTGTGTGTAATGGCAAACTAGGATGGCATGTTGTGAAGGTGTGGTTTGGTGAGATGATGAGGTGTTTGTGTGACGAGCACTCCATTGTATTTTACTCTGCTGTGATGTAATTGTAAATTGTATTTATATAGTGCTTACTGCCCCTCACAAGGTTCTCAAGCGCGTTGCAGCTAGTAGCATGCTACTCTGGGACCTAAGATTAGTGTTTCATAGTAGATTAGTACCTTTTAGGTCGAGCGCGCAAGCCCTCTGAAGTGTTGTAATCTATCTGTGGGCTTTTTAACTACACCCACTGCACGCTCATCACTATCACTCGTTCATGGGCTTGCCTTTCAAAACTCCTTTGTTATCATTGATAAATGCTTTTCGTTTGTCCCTCCTTGGGTCAGTTTTGTTACCACCTTCGCCATCAACCCTGTTACATGGATAATTGCACGTTTGCCGATACGTTTGACTGTAAGTGAACTTCTTTTTCCTTTTGTGTTTCTCCTTCGAACTCATGCTCATGGCGGGTTTGGTGCTTTGAATCAGCTCGCTTATGTCAACTGTTTCACTTTTCATTTTCAATTTATGTGGAAAGAAAAGTCCAGTTAGGAATTTACAACACTAATAGCTCCAACTTGAGCAAACGCGAGACCCATTGCATTGCAAGTGCTTGTTCTAGCTTCCATCCTTTCTACCGTAGTAATTGGGTGTTGTACAGTTCTGTTTTCTGGTACTTCCTTCATCATCGCTAGATGATGCGTTGTTTCTTTCCACGATGCAAGGGCTTTGCGTCGTTTCTCGGTGCACAGTCTTTGGTTCTCACTGAGATGCATGGTTCTTTTTGATGTCCAGGGGCGATGCAGGGAAATCCGGGGTGCGCTGGAAGAAGTCGCAGGTGTTGCGTCGATCTGGTGAGGTGATGCGTCGAATCTTCACTCAGGAAGTCGGGCTGCGTCGTTACGGTTCGGCTTTGCGGTGATTTTCAGCGCACAAGCAATTTTCTCAAGAGGCGAGGTCTTATTGGCCCTGAGACTTCAGGAAACAGGAGGCAAGCTCAAGTCAAGCCCTTGGAGAGCACGTCTCACCAAAGTCCTGCCTTTTACCTACATAGCACCCCACCCTATGGGTTACCTAGGGCCTACCTTAGGGGTGACCTATATGTAGAAAAAGGGGCATTTAAAGCTTAGCAGGTACTTCTAAATGCCAAGTCAAAGTGGCAGTGAAACTGCACACACAGGCCTTGAAGTGGCAGGCCTGAGACATGGTTATGTGGCTACTTAGGTGGGTGGCACAATCAGTGCAGCAGGCCAACTAGTAGCATTTAATTTACAGGCCCTGGACACATGTAGTGCACTGTACTGGGGACTTACAAGTAAATCAAATATGCCAATTGGGAATGAAGCAAATGTTACCATGTTTAAGGGAGAGAGCATATGCACTTAAGCACTGGTTAGCAGTAGTGAACTATGCAGTGTCCTAAAACCAGCAAAAACAGTGTCAGAAAAGTGGAGGGAGGCAGACAAATAGTTGGGGGATGACCACCCGAAGGCTGTCAGGTCTAGCAATCCCCTTTTGGCTTCCTTCCTGCCTGCTCTTGTTTCCTTCTGCTATAAGACCGACTTTGGTAGTTATGCGTTCCGTGCACCCTGCCCCATCCCGGGAAAACACACACACACCCTTTTCTTTATCCCTCTGCCCCACTACACCCTCCAGGTGTTTGGCACGCTGCTTTTCAAGTCTTTACTCAGAATAATTACCAGGTGGCTAAGATTAATTCAAGCATTCCACCTATTACTTTTGTTTGTTTTTCTCAGTGTTGTAAGTGTAACAGTTATGCTCAGACATGACTCCAGTAGCTCACTGTGCAAGAGGACTTACACTGTACTTAACTATGTGGCTGACACCTGTCTAACGTTGCTTGTGTTGCTGTTCAGAAGAGGACGTGGCATGGCAGTTTGTGCTGGATGGGTCTGAGTGGAGCCAAACTATGGCTAATTTCCACATGATTTGTCTCTTTCTCGAATGAAATAGCAGAAACAATACATGGGAGTGTGGCTCACATTTATTGCTGAAAGCTGAGCTAACTTCAAGCATTCCACCATCATTTTTCATTTTACTTTTCTCAAGCTTCTCCCCGAAAATCTATTGGTTCTCATTTGCTTCTAATGGGCTTCTGCTTTCTGCATGAGTCTTGGGTCTCAGTTACATATCCCCAGTGTTGCGCCGACTACCATCTCCCTGACTGTGCCATAATGTTCAGTGCTCCTTGCCTCGTTTCCCTGCTCTCCATCACACCACCTTGTTCCTTCCCCATACACAGGTCCAACTAGGTTGGCCACTTTAAGGATTATTGGCACATGATGGTTGAGAATCAATAAATGAATCAATTCCTAATGACCAACATCTAGACAGGAACTGAGAGTGTATAAAGTGTCACAGGATGGGAGAGGATGAGTGAAGGAATTAATCAATTCTCAATGACCAACATCTGAAATGGAAATGAGAGTGTATAAAATAGGATAGGAAAATAATAAATCAAATGAATGGTCATCAAACTGACATAAAATCAAGGGCACAATTAGCACCAGCCACCATTATATCATCAAACTAGGTGATTATTTCAATGACAATATCCCACCTGATAGTATTACAGATACATCCTCTATACTTTGATATAATGATTCCGGTTTTGAGCTTGTAGTAAATTAGAGATCCAATTGTTTAATTACTTCAAATTGACAACATTTCACTTATCTCTGGGAAATACTGACTGACAAGACAAAGTCACAGTTATTCTGTCAAGGTTAAAAAGTAAGCTTCTGATGGCTACTTCTAGCTGGAACTTCCTCACATTTTGAATGTCTCAGGTGCCAGTCTGGATTTTGAACATCTTCAATAGCTCACCCACACCAGAAGATGGTGCCTGCACCACTTTAGCGCCACACGTGATTTCACTGGATCCTTAAATTGCCCTATCAGCGTGATGAGGTCAGTTCAATTTTTCCATGCCATTGATGCATTACTGAGCTCTCCAGAATATCCTAAGGAAGGGGCAACATTTTTGATGTTTTCCTTTTTTCAAAATATACTACTTAGATTCAGTGTTCCTGCAAAATGTCGCTGCCTAAGCACTCTAGGTTTCAGCCATGACGACTCTGATGGACAGATGTCCATCATTGAACCACACTTTATCTGCCTTTGGTGTCTAGGATCCAACCACAGTGTCTGTGTCTGATTGTAGTACCAGAAGATGCACCTCACAGCACTCAAAGAACAAGAACAGCAGACCAAGATGTTTGAGAAGAGCTAGGGGTGAAAAATTTGGGTGCTGTAAGTCTCAGCCAGAGTCGAAGTCCCCAGAGTCTCCACCTTCTTTGAAATATTCAAGGAAGAAGCACAAGAAGAAAAGAAAACACAAATCTGGCCATCACTCCTTGAGAAGCAAGTCGCTATTATCTTGGACTTCACTTCACCCAACGTTGGATCAAGAACTAACAGAGAATCACATGGAGGATCTGGTGACTGACTGCTTCTCCATCTGACCCAATGCCAATTCCAGAGGCCTCTGACTTCTCAGCCGTACCCAGAGTGTTAAAAAACCAGGTTGCATCCATTAATGTTTCTAAGCTCAATGTTCAGTATGTTCAGCAGAGCCATGATCCCCTTGGGAGTGCCGGCTGACCCTATGGGTCCAATGGCCTACTTGTTAGGAAGTTTCCTGATGCCCTACCACTCAGCATCCTTCATGCCGTTTCTCCCATTGCCTCCAGAGTAATGGGCGTATCTGGTGTTGAATCCAACGCTACCAGCCAAATTGACACAGAGAGTGATGCCATACTTATTGGTTGTTCCACATTCTCCTCCTATGGAGCCAGACTTCAACATCCCTCCGCTACAGGAAATGGAGCCCCAGACAACATTGCTGGAACCCCACATGATATCACTAGTGCTGCAGATGACACTACCGGTGTCAGAGCCGAACCCCCCTCCGCCCCAACCGTTGTCTCCACCTCCGCTGGTGCCACATCAACTCAGCAGGAAAAGAGGCCACTGATTCCCAGATGCTCCATGAGAGAAGCATAGAGACTAGAGCGGAAGGCAGATACTTATTTGGAGATACAGACTGTCATGACAATCCCAATGTAGGTAATGAGCTGGTCGGCTTGAAGAATGCAAGAGAGCTTGATAACTCCCCAGAGTGGGAACTGCTGCCTCCAATGGGATTCCCCCCAGTGGTAGTGAACCTCCTATGAGTGAACATGGTCCAGTCCAAACCATCCTCTGCTATTAGAATTTGTTGTTGTGCTCTATTTGCGCAACAGATGGAATGGGAGGTGTTAGAAATTGGGTTGTTGGTTGACTGGGGTGTAAACCTCAGTCAAAAGAAAACCACAACCCTAGTCAGGGTAGGTGTCAGGTGAACCGTAAATTAACCTTTGCTCACCATCTGGTAGCTTGACACAGAGCAGTCAGTCTTAACTTAGAGGTGCTGTGTAAAGTATTTGTGGAAACACTTCAAACAGTAAAACAGTGAAAACACACAAAACATACCACATCAAGTTAGAAAATTAGAAATATAGAGCAAAATGTAATAACTAACAAGACTAAAATGACAAAAATCCATTAAGTAGAACTTTAGATATGATATTTTAAAGATTGAATTATAAAATAGGGCTTAGAAGCAATAAGCACCAAGAGAGGATATCTGGTCACACCGGACCGGGACAAAAGTTCAGGCTGACCGCGATGGTGCACAGGCCGGCTACAGGGACCCAGTTGGGCCTGCTGAACAAAAGTACCTAAAATCCTGGTTACGGAGCATTGCATTGGTCCTGAACCCCGCCGTCGAGGAGGTGCATCAATTTTCCCCACACAGTTGTGGAGTTGCATCAGTGTTCCCCACGCAGCGATGGCAATGTGTCAGTGCCAAGGTGCAGTGGAGTTCAGGTGGTGGTTCTGGCTGTGTCAACATTGAGGCAGTGAGTGGAGCCTGAAGAGCTCAGAGTCTGTGATACAGAGTGTCAGCATTGTCATCGTCGAATGTCATCATCAATGGGAATGCTTGGACCTGGGGCCAAAGAAAGTGCCACAATGTCAGTTCCCAAGGCCATCCACTGGTTTTGTTCCATGCAACACCAGCGATGCATCAGTTCTGCCCATGCAATGACAGAAATGCGTTGATTCTGCCCATGCAGCAAAGTGTGCATCTGTTCTGCTGGATCAAGCACCTTAGGTGCACTTCAAGGGTCCAAGACTGGGGTGGTACCACTTGTCAGGGCAGATTCACAGATGGCAGAGTCCAGGTGCAGGAGAAGGGTGGTTGGAAGTCCGTTATGTTCCTGAGACTTCAGATCAGGAGGCCAGCTGACTAGCCATGGTGTCACTCTTCTTCAACTGATGCAGGTCCTGTCCTTCTCACCCAGGGAGAGGGACAGCAGACAGGAGGGCAGCACAGCAAGGCATCAGTGTAGCAGAGTGGCAGCCCTGCAGCAGCACAGCAGTCCTACTTCCTGGCACAGTATTCACAGGTCCAGAAGTGTACTGAGTTGGTGGTGTCAGAGGTTCAGTACTTATACCCAGTTGGCCGTCATAAGTGGAGAGACTTCAAAGACAGGCCTTTGTAGTGCACTGAGGTACTGCCCACACTGCCCTGGGGGAAGGTCATGCAGCCCTTTGTTTGAGGACAGGACACAGCACTTTCAGGGCTAAGTGAGGCTGTGGTCAGCTCCTTTCTCCCATCCTGCCAGAATGGCCCATCAAGGCCCATAGTCACACCTAACCTCCTATTGTGTGTGGCTATCTAAGGGGAATACACAAAGGCCAGCTGTAATCCACCCCAGACAAGTAATCAGAGACAGGCAGCAAATGGCTTAAGTCAGAAAATGCTAAATTACTAAAAGTGACATTTTCAGAATTACAATTGAAAATCCGACTTCACCATAACTTGTGATTTTAAATTGTGACTCCAGAGGCACCAAACTTGAAAGGTTTATCTCTTCCAGATTGTGAATTACACTTCTACTTATAACATGCAGTAAGGTAATCCTGTATGTTCTCCTTTGGGAGAGGTAGGCCTTGCTGTAGTGAAATAACGACTTTAGAAGTATTTCAGTACCAGGACATGTAAAACTTAAAAGTACATGTTCTGCCTTTTAACTACATTGCACTCTGGCCTCTGGGTGTCCAGGACTTACCTTAGGAGTGACTTATATGTACAGAAAGGGAAGGTTCTGGCCTGGCAAAAGGGTTATTTGCCAGGTCGACATTGCAGTACAAAA
This sequence comes from Pleurodeles waltl, assembly GCF_031143425.1. Classification (NCBI taxonomy): domain Eukaryota; kingdom Metazoa; phylum Chordata; class Amphibia; order Caudata; family Salamandridae; genus Pleurodeles; species Pleurodeles waltl. The sequence continues at coordinate 1,169,294,160 of NC_090447.1, read as the reverse complement.
CTGCACATACAGGCTGTGCATTGGCAGGCCTGAGACCTGGTTAAAGGGCTACTTAAATTTGTGGCAAAATCAGTGCTGCAAGCCCACAAGTAGTATTTAATTCACAGGCCCTGGTCACATGTAGCGCATTTCACTAGGGATTCATAAATAAATTAAATGTGACAACTGGGGGTAAGTCAATCTTACCATGTTTAGGGGAGAGAGCACAAACACTGTAGCACTGGTAACGTGCACAGAGTCCTAAAGCCAGCAAAAATGATGTCATAAAAGTGAATATAGGCAACAGGTTGGGGGGAAGACCACCGTATGGGTGTCAGGTCTAACAGGAGGTGTGCTAATCCATTTATGAATTGTGGTGCTCCTTGTGGAACTTGTGCAAAGCATTTTAAATGGCAAGTTCAACCAAGCATGTAAACCCCAGTTGGTCATACAAAAATGACCGACAGAAAAGTCTTAAACCTTAAAGGTTTATTTTAATATTTGTCATACAGAAATCAGTTAATATAATCAAAATCAACTAATCAATAGATTAGAGTGCAATCTCAGTTAAAATACAGAATCCACCAAAGGGCTCTGTAAAGGTCTGGTCAGCAAAATACAGAGTATAAAATGGGAGAGCAATGCATAGTGTATTTGCCTCCAAGGGGCAGTAAGAAAAGTCCTTTAACACGTCCAAAAGGAGCATTCTTTTCTAGGGTTCTGAACAATGGGTTTCATACATCCACTACGACTGTACATGGGTCTCACATTTTGAACCAATCACAATTAAGCAAAACAGTTGCAAACAAATACATATTAAAAAGCTCTCCTAATTCTACAAGATGGAACTTCTCACGGACAGCACCTGTACTAGAGCAAATATTGTAACATCATGTACAAGTCTGCTAAGTTTTCTAGGTGCACCATGAACTAATACAATTGTACTGAGAACAGTGTGTGAAGGTAGTTGTCCTTGCCCATGAAACACATCAAACATTATTGTACTGAGCCATGAAAATGCAAGTTTATCCACATGATACGGGTCGCTGCCAGAAGACATCACAAACAAGATGGAGTCTGAAACCTAAGATTGCTATGCATACTAGAGTTTGATTCTCATTAATGTAATGCATTTAAATTTCAGAAAAACAAGATTGTCACGCACAAGAAACCACCAGAGGGATTCCTGCTCATTCCACTAGAGCTAAGTCTTCCACTTCAGCACTGGCAAGAGGTATGTCAGTGGCAAACATTTTCAAAGCAGCAACCTGGCATCACTACAAACCTTTGTAAAGCATAACTGTCTGGACTCTGAAATGAGGAAGGAAGTCCACTTTGCTCACTTAGGGCCAGATGTAGGAACCGGTTTGCATGTCGCAAACTGCGAAAAACGCAGTTTGCGACATGCAAAACGGCCATCGCGATGCTGATTCACATTTTGCGAGTCGGTACCGACTCGCAAAATGTGAATCCGACTCGCAAATAGGAAGGGGTGTTCCCTTCCTATTTGCGACTCGCACCGCAATGCAGAATTGCTTTGTGACCGCGAAAGCGGTCGCAAAGCAATTCGCAGTTAACACCCACTTGAAGTGGGTGGTAACTCATTCGCAAACGGGAAGGGGTCCCCGTGGGCCCCCTTCCCCTTTGTGAATGTCGCTGAAAATATTTTTTCAGAGCAGGCAGTGGTCCAATGGGCCACTGCCTACTCTGAAAAAATGAAACCAAATGGTTTCATTATTTTTTTGAATTGCAACTCGTTTTCCTTTAAGGAAAACGGGCTGCAATAAAAAAAATAAAAAAAACTGCTTTATTAAAAAAAGCAGTCACAGACATGGAGGTCTGCTGTCTCCAGCAGGCCACCATCCCTGTGAGTGCAGGATCTCGCTATGGGGTTGCAATTTGCGACACACCTCATTAATATTCATGAGGTGGGTCTTTGCGACCCCATAGCGAGTCGCAGAAGGTGTCTGAGACACCTTTCTGCATACAATTTTGCGAGTTGCAAATTGCGAGTCGGTATGACTCGCAATTTGCAACTCGCAAAATTTTCTGTTGCTACTTCTGGCCCTTAGTCCTTCAAGTTTTTTTTGCATGACTGACCGTGCACCCACCTCCTGGTGAGGTGGACTGCTTGGGGAATCTATTAAAAAGGTGAGAAATCTGCAGGTAGAAAGTATCCGTCCAAGGAAAAAGTTAATTACCTTTGGTAATGTTCTTAGTATAACTGCCTGCTAATTCCTCACCAAACCTCCCCGTTGGATGGCAGGTTATAACACATTTTCTCTATGTTGCTTCAACATATGTCAGAAAACTGCACCTGAATGGATATTAGTTTTATCCGATCGACTCAAGGTGTGTTAAAAAGTATGGATGGTAACTGACTTCATTATGCCGCAGGGGGGCACTTTATGGCTCCAGTGATGTCACGAGGTGTCTCCTGTGGTGCTGAAGTGGAGCCAGTGCCCACCACTGGCTTGGGAAAGGTATTGAAGAGTTTCAGGATCCATACTGGTGCCTGGGTTATCCAAAAGGTGAGGAATCTGCAGGTAGGTATAGTATCCACCAGAAAGAACATCACGGGAGGTACCTTTTTGATTAGGTATGTAGGGTGTGGTCTAGACAAAGAGCAAGATAGCTGCCTCTTAACTTTTAGGTCCTGCTTCCTAGTTCTGAATTTGCAATTAACCTTTGCACATTTATTGCTGCTCAGTTTAGTGAAAATATACCCAGGAAGTGACATCACTTGCATCTTCAGAGTAGCTTCAGTTTTCCATTGTGGGTGACATAACATGGTGACTCCTCAAGAATGAGCTTCCATCTCATAATGCAATAAGTATGACGGTAGTTAGATGCTTCACAGCCACACCCACTAGCTAGAAAACAACTGGATCGCTGAAGGGGAACCTTCTAGGACTAGGAGCAAATATGCTGCCACTGCCATTTGAATCCCTGACGTGCTGAAATTAACAAGCACTCTGTACCTTATTTGCTTATTGAACTGTATTGGAGCACTGATGTACAAGCTGCTGGAGATGCTCTTACTCCCTGACATTCACTCCTCTCAAGTGACATTCTATGACTGTTCTTCTCATCAAGGAAAAGACAAACGTGTTCTGAGAATTCTGTGACTGCAATTACCTTTTACCAACCAAGTTTACACAGCGCTGGTGCTAGGTATGAAAAACTGCCCAGGGCTCCGCTGTCAGTCCACTAGCATGGGGCCTCACATTTATGGTGCATCACTGCCAGGCCCATGGGAAGGGTGCCTCTCTCCTGGGAGAAGTGCTGGGAGGAATGGGGCAAGAGGGCAGTCTCCCCTGGGCCTCATAGCTCTGGACCATGGCTGTGAGGCCATGGGAAGGGGCCTCCTTCTCTCCTGGGCCTTGCAGCCCCACATCATAGTTGAGCAGCCCATTTGTTTTTGGCAGGTGTGACCTGCAACTGGTGATCCTGTCCCAGCTGCTCCTCTCAATGGCACTACTTGATGCCAATTATCCTGTAATTTGGCACACTGGCACTTTCAAAGGACAAGCAACTCTCATTCTCTCAGCCATGTATGAGCTGCGAAAGAGATGCTTGTCAGTGGCAGGCAAGAAGGCAATGCAGCACAGCAGGGGTCCACACGTGCAGGTTCTGGAGCGCCTTCAGTGTTTGAAATGCAAACAAACTTGAATACATGATTGAAACCAATTTATTTTGCAGTTGTAGATAGCGCAAACATGACCCACAGATATTGGAGTGCTTTCCATGAGTAATGGTTACATTCCACAAAGGCACATTCCTGTTTTAGGCACAGGGGATTAAGGGGGTTATTACAACTTTGGAGGAGGTGTTAATCCGTCCCACATGTGACGGATATACCACCAGCCGTATTACGAGTTCCATAGGATATAATGGACTCGTAATACGGCTGGTGGTATATCCGTCACTTTACCGTCACTTTTGGGACGGATTAACACCTCCTCCAAAGTTGTAATAACCCGCTAAGTGATTTGAAAAGAATCACATAAGGTTGAGCCAGCCCTGAGACGGGAACCTGGTTCTCCAGTTTCAGAGTTAGCAGCTCTGGCCTAACACCACATCCTCACCCCGCCTCTACCAATGCTCAGGACCTTTTCGAAGAGTACACCCTACCTGTAGGTGTCTCTTACTTACATTAAGCTTGTTTCAAAGTGCTGCCATATTGTCAGATCAGTGGACAAGGCACAAGGAAAGTTTCTTTTGCCCAGGATCAAACAGTTGATTAATTTAGGAGACCCAGGACTACAGTGCACTGTTGCTTGGTGCAAAGGCTATATATTTACCACTGTACTGCTGTTATTTAACTATACCAAGTGACTGAGAACAAACTAAACTGTCCCATGGAGCTCTTTTGTTCTACAGTCAGCATAACTTTCTCTTGACAATAAAGCCAATTTACTCTATTTATTCTCCAAAATAGGTATATTGTATCATACACACTCAGAAATAATCCATATGGTGCAGTGCTCAAAGGTGCAGTGATGTGCCACATTTACAAAGATACAGATATACAAACTGAATGTCTTAAAGATCCACATGAATCAACAGTTTGATGCATATTCACTAATTACTGTCTTCAACTGATTGAATATCAGAAAATCCCTTTTAAAAATGTTGTTTTTCTACCCTGCACACAATTTATGTGGGATTCTGCAGGATGTAAGTGTGCCATCTGGCATAACACCTATTGGGGAAGAATGTAGAGAGAGGCTATTTTATCAAATAGATAAGTCATACCTGATCTAATGAGCCATTACTTAATGAGTAGACACCTACCTCCAAACAGTGTACATCATTCGCATGCTGGGATGGTTAGTAGGCCTATGGATTCCAACTAAAGAAAATAAATGTCATAGTAAATAATCTGAAGTGCATATGCATCTACTTTTGCCCTGTATTAGCATCACCAAACCATGGTGGAACTTTGTGAGACTATCCTCTACGCTTTTCCTCCTGGAACTAGAATACGTCCTCCTGGGCTGTGCAATGTTGTAGCTACTTACCTCAGAACAGTCACCATATTGTATAATCCTATCTATTATAATGGCGGGCAGTCAATGTGCATAGTATCTCATAGTGCCATGTAAATGCTAGCAATTTCAATAACAAGAAAATCAATTTAATTCATAACTCATATGAGTGAAATATAGGCCTAATTATATGCTGCTTTTTAAAATTGATTTTCCTTTCTAAACTTTGCATGACCCACATTTATTTGACTTCCTTGATTCGCTAATGTTAGCGAATTCCAAACTGCTTTAGCTCAGCAGAAATGTTTCTATCATGACTTTTGCATGGCCTTTTCATGACGCAAATTTCCTATGCTAACAACAAAGGTTATAATTTCTATTAATTATTAACCTCATTGGAATCTCAAAACTTGCTAAACTCATCTCAAACTTGCTCCTTTATGAATAGACTTCTAGTGTGAATACGTGTTTGAACAGAGGTGATTTAATGTGAATACGCTTAAAAGGTACATGAGTGTTCTTTCTTTCAGAGACCAAGGCGGCTGATGAGATTGCTTTATGTTCATTATGTTTAAAGCTTCTACAAAATGTATCTTGTGTTTAGAACTCTCTTTATTCAATCTTACCATCTTGACTGAAACTGTTCCTGTCTCACGATGTTCTCGCCTTTTCATACAACTTATCTGAAACATTTGTTACAATGCTGTAGCTTTGTACTCCTTATAAAAATTGTCCCAGGGAAGGAACAGATACCATTCTGAACACATACTCATTCGCATTCCCATGCACATTTGCAAACAGGCTTGCAGCCTTGCTCACTGTTGCTTATGAAAACTGAACTAGACCATTCCCTGGCTTTCTCTTGCTACTGAGACGCTTACTGTACTCTTTGAGCGCTGATATCTTTTCTGGCTAGACTGACTCCCAGATGCCATTCCTTTTTGCTATTTTATATTACATTGCTTGATATTCTCTGACTCAGATGATTTTCAATTGCTGAGTTTTGAATGCTTTTCTTTCGAGAAACTCTTCATGAGTAATTCAACTTCAATGCGCTTTCCTGACAGAATTATATAATAGGCATCAGATTATAGGACATGTTTTAAGCCATGTTCAGTAATTTATGCTTGACTAAAAAAGAAAACAAACTATGAACTAATGATTATTGAAACTTTTAAAACAATTAACTACAATTCCCATTATTGGCTCATTAGAAACAGTGATTTATTCATGGAAAAAGTATAGTTTTAGGATTTGCACATTTCCAAGGGTTCTTCACGATATCTTAAGAGATGCGAACATTTATAAATTTAGGACCTGTGTGTGCTCTGGCTAAAAGTTGGTAGCAGAGGTATGGTGTAAATGACAAAGGAAAAAGGCTGAAATTGTTAAAAAAGTGCCCAAAAATTAAACAAAGCTAAATATCCCAGAAGCCAGTTGTGAAGACTGATGAAGTTCGTTTGTAGATTGCGGTTTAAGAACTGTCCTAATCGACGGGTGTAAGTATCAATAGGGCAATGTTTCAAAATTGGGATGAATTTTTAATGTGATATGTACGGAAAATTTTCTGATGTTTTGAAGTGCATTGTTATTTGTTTGATATGTTGTATTTGCTTTGTCAAAGAAAATAAGAGGATATCAGACTAAGAAATAGTCTAAGATTCTAGGATAGATACATAGGAGATAGATGTTGGATTTATTTTATTTTCATGGTTAAGTAAAACCTTAGCATCAATAAAAACGTGAGTTTACACCAACATATGAAATAATTCAGCAGAGCAATATTCTTAAAATAAAGTTTGGAAATGCCACTGCAAATAATTTAAAGGTAGATTCTTCTAAACACTGGAGTGGCAGTTGTTCTGTGGAAGTATGTGAGGGCACATTGAACATCATTAGCATTGCAGATTAGCTTATAGAATAAAATATTTAAAAGTACTTGTGCGCAACGTGCGTAGGCACAACACTTAAGATGACTTTTTGAACAATATACTTAAATTATTATTACTGCCTTGCAGTGCCATTAATTTCATTTCAACCTTGATTGAATATCTCACGAAACAGCAATTCAGTTGACTGTCCGTAGGACATAACCGCCTGCCTGCATGATCTGATTCCTCTTTGGTCATAGAGTGTTCACAGCATTGCTTTTCTCTCTGCCAATAATTCCTATCAATCATATATCAGGTGTAGTAAGTCTTCTTTGCCCTTTCCAGATAGCTGACAGTCTGTTTCGGGCAAATTGCTTTTCCATGGAGGTAGGTGTAGGAGGGAGGGTAGGATGCCCAGTCTGTACCTCAGAATTTTTTCTTTTAGTAAGTTGGAAAAGCCTGTGTGAAAGTAGGGTTGTGCTTCAGCTTTGTTGTAGCTTTGCAGCACAACCCAGCCGTGGACTCTGTTCGCCACTGCTGCCTTATCCTGCATCAGTGACATACATTTGATGGTTTTATTTAGCATTATTTTGAAGTTGGTGTGAGTTGTAGATGTTGCCCAGAGATCATGTAAGCCGAGCTGCATTAGGTAGTCAATGAGGTAGCTTCGGGTGGGCGAACTGCTTCTAGTTGCCAGTTCCGTCCATTAATGTGAATTTAATGTATTTGGATCAGCATTCTTTTTTTTGTGCCAACAGTTAATGTATGCACCTCTCCTGGCGAGGGATTGTCTCTGAAGGACAAACTCCACCCTTATCTGAGGAGGAGAGGTGTACTTGGGAAGGCAAAAGATAATTCTATGGAGCCTAGAGACAATCCAATCTAGTGTTGATGCATCCCTTCCACAGGGCGGCTCACTACCGTAAGTTACTGTCGGAATCAATTGTGCTTGAAAAACAGAAAGCAATGGTGTTAAATTGCAGCCGGACACTTTCCTATATTAAATTCTTTACAGCCAGGGCTAGGGTGGTGCCCTTTCTCTTCAGGGCATCATTCTGCAATTTGAACGTTCCTTTTTTGTCAATAATGATTTCTAAATATTTATATTTAGACACTGTCTCTAAACTTTGAGTAGCGATACACCAACTTGGTATTTACCCTTTCCTGCTGTTTACACACATTGCTTTTGTTTTATCGAAATAGATTTTAGGCTATTTGCTATCGAATACGTCTGAGTGACATTAAGAAGGTGCTGCAGCCCGATCTGGGAGCAACCTAATAACACCATGTCATCTGCATAGATTAGAAAGGGCTAGACTGCCGAGTTTCGGAGCATGAGAATTGCAGCAATCCAGAATTCTCCATCAGGTGAGCAAAAAAGAGATTGAATAGCATGGGGTGAGGAACCACCCCTGCTTCAGACCTTCGGCGGTTAGTATGCGTATTGAGAGCTGTGTCCCTGACCCCATCTTAACTTGCACCCAGGTGTCTGTGTTTAATGCGATTAGTAGCTTCAAAATGGTTGGTGGGATGTTCCGCGCAGCCTGTTTCCTACACAACTTGCCATGGTTGATGTGTTCAAATGCGGCCTGGAAGTCAATGAAGCAAAAGTATAGGGGAGACTTGTCTCCAGCGGCTCTGTCTACCAACAGGTACAGATCCATTATGTTGGTTGTAGTTCCCACATTCTTACTGAAGCTGGACTGATTTATTTCGATGATGTGATTGACTGAGGCCCAAACTGTTAGCTCCTCCAGAATAATGCAGGTAAGGTATTAGCCTTCTTATTGATCAGCACCAATAGTGTTTTTGCACAATTCTTATCTCCCTGTTTATGAATTGTGGAAATGATGGAGCCTCCCCATTAGGCTGGAATTACGATGTCCTCTAGAATTTGCCGGAATAGCGGCTCCAGCTTCTCTGATGAATAAATGATATCCTGCTTCACGAGTGCTGGAGGTATCCCGTTAGGGCATAGGGCCTCCTCCGTCTCCCCTTGCTGATCTGCTTCGCTATCAACTGTCTTGTTACTGTAACAGTGTCCATAGACCGATCCTGTGGTGAACGTTGACCATTGGATGGCCTTCCCTCTTCCAGCTTTGATGTACTGTTGGCACAGCCTGGTGTAATACCCTCTGTCGCCTCCACACAGCTTTGCCCCTCCTCAGGACAACTGATGTATAAGAGATAGAGGTATTCTTGTCTGCTAAAAGAAGTTTAGCTCGTGAGACGTCATTGACAACACAATAATCGGGATGTAATAATTGTTGTGGTTGTACTTTCTTTTGATTTTGTGCTTTTGAAACCTGATACACAAAGGTGACTAAACTAAGTAGATAATTTTCCTGCACATCGAGAATTCATCATTGTGTGTGGAAAATACTTTCTGATTGAGAATCGGAAGCTGCAAAATCGAATTCCAATTGTTGGTTGCACTCTTGTTGTTTTCTTTAGAGGAAGCAGACAAAGATTGACATTTTACGTTGTTTAGTTGTTAGTTTGTCCTTTGTATGAGAGAAGCTTGTAAAGGAGGGTGAGCCGCTGCAAGAACGACTTGGTGCATCATTTTGTATTAACCTGGTATTGGTTGGTTAGTGTAACGCCATGCTGTAATTGGTTGAACTCTGCAAAGGTTGCAAAATGATTTGTTGATTGAATTACAGAACTGTATTGTGATTTGAGAAAAAGGGTTCTGAAGTCTGACGTATAGGAAACAATTTCAAAACAACTGAGATGTTGCAAACTTTGATTGTTGATTTGTTGAAATAAACTTGAAATCATGACATTTTTCAAATTTTTGAGGAGTCTGAGAGGTGATGTAATGGTCCCAGTAAGGGTTGTTGAGGAATCCCCTGAGAGTACACCAGTGTACCATATGATGGTTGAGGAAGAGTTACATACAGGTGTTAGGCTTCACCAATCATGCAAGATCACTCAAAACGAAGGTGTATTGAGTTTTCCTAGATGGGAGACATTTAATTTGGGAATTACAAGCAGATTATGAGAAAAATTGCAAAAAAAAGAATCCACCTCCTATGCCTATACAACTTGGAGCACTTAGTGCATGGGAGAAAATAGCTTGAATTAAAGACAGAGAGAGTTAGCAGAAATGAATTAAGAGAGCAATGAGAAATTATGCAGATACAGTTTGGGATGGGTGCTAGATTATATCCCGTACTTACAAAAGAGAAAAACACAAAGGTTGGAGATTGTGAAAAACCTAAAAGGAAAAAGATTAAAGGGGATAAAGAAGCAAGAGAATGTCATCACCTGAATCAGATACTGTTTCCGGTGATGACATTCTAGATTAACTTTTGGCTACACGTCTGTCCCCTTATGTGGGCCCTGTACCAAATGATGGACTCACTTGATAAATAATGTGACCATAGCTACAGATCCCATAGAGCCAGGTGTTTCACAAGTCACTAGTCCTATGCAAGCAGTACCACCGGCAAATACACAACCGTATTGACTCAGCCGATTGTGCTACAGCCAGTAATAACTCCACTGGTTGTTGCATAGCCTGTTACTACACAGCCTTTAACTCAGCAAACAGTTGCAAGTGGTCTAGCTCCAATGAGTACTGCTCAGGAAGTAACACTTACTGATGCTACACCTTCTGTTATTACAACTCCAGCACAAATTGCTAAATTGATTATAACACAGACAGTGCCTGCACAGGTTGTTCGTACGCCAGCCACAATGGTTCAGGAAGTAAATGGAGGTATACCAGTAAATGGGTCAGACAAATGAACTGAATTGGCAAAGAAATATGAGGTTGATAGTTGTAAAAGGATACCATTACAGAGACGTTTTAAGGTGCAAGTAGATGATGAATCAATTGAAAAAGATGCGTTTTTCAGGAATGCAAATTCACCTCACTGACAAATGTGTACGCACGTGGAGTGAATTTAACAAATTTGAAAGTAAATGGTCCAAAAACATGAAAAGAAAATGTAACAGGCAGAAGAGGTTGAGGAGAAAAGAAAGCAAGTTGCAAATGCAGGAAAGAAAGAGGCATCCATCGCCTATCTTGTACGAGTGAGACCAGGTGAGGGTATATACATGTCCCTTGGAGTAGGGGAGACCTTGCAGCATTTACAAACATTTTTCCAAATTTGAAAGAAAGTCCAATGCAATGGTACACACACATCAAAGATTTTAAAGGTGTTGTGGATTGACTTAAATACATTTTTCAATACTGTGGTTCTGAGTGATTTGTGGGCAGAATGTAAGATTGCTATTAATGGCCAGATGCAGAACCAGCGAGAGCCTTCGCCTTTAGTGATGACTAAATATAATGAGGCAGTAACAATCTGGGTTTTGATTATTTGAATTTGAATTAAATTCTGCAGGAATTTAGTGAAACTGTGCATGAATTCTAGGAGAGGTTGATGAAGGCGTTTCAGCAGCATACAGGACAGACGCATCTTGACCCAGCAGAAATTGGATTTTTCATTACACAGTTTGTGCTTGGTCTGAGACCTGAGATTCGTCAGTACATACAGCAGAATGTTATTTTTTTGGCAGATGAATTCTTTGAATGTGATTTTGAAGTACGGACAGTATTGCAGTAATGAGCTGGAGATGAAACTGTCAAATTAAAGAAAAGTTAATGTTGGCACAGACCAGGAACTGGTGGTGTAGTTCAGAACGCGAGAGGAATGTAAACAGGTGGTTTATCAAGCAGGAATACAAGGTGTTCAAGGAGGGAAGCAGTGCTACAATTGATCCAAGTACAGGTGCTGATGTTGCGACGTGAAGAAAATGACTCCTCGTCATCTTTGTAACAGGGTAGGGACATTGAAAGCATTGAAAGCATGAGTGTAGGCTCAATCTAGATAGAAATATCAATAAAAAGTTACAAGGAAGAAATCAAATGCTGATTCAGAATGTTCCTATGCAACAGGTATGAGTAATGATGCAAAATCAGACTCAAATGGTACCCAGGCCACAAGCTCCTGTGGTTCAATCAAATGTAAACAATGCAAGATAAAATAAGAATCAGTTGCCTAGAATGAATCAAAGTGTCATGCAAATGCAAAATCAAAATGCAATTCAACAGTTTCCCATGTTTGATAACATTGAGGTGTTAGACTCAGGCATGTCGCAATGAGAGAGCCTGAGAAAGCAGGTATATAGCGTGCTTGGCCCAATCTTAGAGGTAGACCAAAGTGGACCATTTGTGGAAGGTGAAGTGAATAGCCACCAAGTGTCATTTCTTATTGACACCGGAGCTACCCATTCCACTGTGAGAACAGTAGAAGTACCAGACCTATCCCTTTTGGGAAAAGAGATCCAAGTTGTAGGAGTTGCAAATAGTCAAATTACAAACCTGATTTCAAAAGAGGTTTCTGTAAAAATAGGATCACTTGAAGAAAACCATCAGTTTGTGATGTGCGACTGAAGTCCTCTTAAATTTTTAGGGAGAGATTTATTATGCAAGGTAAATTGCACCATTTTTGCATGCTGCAGAGAGTTGAATTTCAAACACATTATGAGGCTGTAGATTCCAATACTGATCAACAAGAAACAATAAGGATCTATCAAATGCTGATGACAAAAGACTTACCTGCAGATTTAAAAGAGACAGTTAATCCACAAGTGTGGGATTTCACAGGAAAGGATATTGGATTCATTAAAGGAGAAGAACCAATCAGAATAAACAGAAAATCTAATGCAAATGTTCCTAGAACACAAACATATCATATAACACCTGGAGTGATAGAAAGAATAACTGCAATTATCAATGATATGTTGGAGAAGGGCCTCTTGAGGGAGATAATTGGGAGTCCATGCAACTCACCAAATATGGGATTGTGAAATCCCCAAAATGGCTTTAAAGAATTTTGTTCACAAGCTGCAGAATTGATTGCTCTCCCTAATAGCTTGCAGCTTGACTGCCCAAATTAGAGTGACTATATTTATAAGTATAGATTTCATGTTGTCCATAATTTTAGGCAGTTGTGGTCACAGCAGGGGTCCGTGACCTCATCCGGTTGAACCATTAGAAACAGGGAAGATATTAAAAACCTATTGGAAGCCTTGCAACTCCCAACTGAAAGTACGGTCGTGAAATGTGCAGCACACAGGAGCAACAATAGTTATGTCACAGTATGCGGATGAAGTGACACACTATTGTGCAATTGTAGCCTGTACATTTATTAGATCATTTACTAATGAAAATCAAGAAGAAAATGCCTTTTCCATGATGATGAGAGTTGCTAATACTTGGGATGAAGTGAGACGAATGCAAGAGAATGCACCAGACACAGAGAAACAGGGATGGATCAGAGCAGGTTGTGGGATAGATGAATAAAATGTTTGGGTTTCAGTTGATTGGAAACCAGTACTGCCAGACAGTTTACTATCCCCAATGATAAGACATTTCCAAGGACCAACTCATTTAGGGAGTGATGCAAAGGTGCAAACCTCGAAGCAATACTGGTTCAATCCTAGATTCAGAACACAAGCAGAACAATTCTGCCATAGAAGTGTAACATGTCAACAAATTAATATAGGCAAACAAACTCAAGTCACAGTGAGTCACATAAGTAGATCAGGAGACCCTTTCAACAGAATGAAGATGGACTTCATCCAAGTGCATATTTGTAATAGGCTGAGATATGATATGGTGATTGCATTTTCTCCAGGGGGCTGGAAGCTTATCCAAACAGAAGAAATGATAGGCTCACTGTAGCAAAGTTATTGTTGAAAGAGCTAGTGCCCAGATACGGTATACAGGTTTCTCTAGAGTCAGATCACTTTAATAGTGAGATTATGAAAATGCTGTGTGCAGCAATTCAAGTTGAACAAAAGTTACATTGCAGTTAACCACCAAAGGCTTCGAGCATTGTGAAGCAGCTTAATGGGACGGTTAAATCAAGATTAGCAAAAATGTGTGCTTCTGCTTCAATGAAATGGCCTGATGTTTTGCTTCTAGTGTTGGTGAGTGTACGAAGTACACCTGACAGATGGACTAATTTATTACCCCATAAGATCTTGATGGGCAGAGCAATGAGATTACATGCAGTTCCAACAAATGCACGTGTGAATATTACAGATGACATGGTACTCCATTACTGTGAGAGGCTGAGAAAATGCATAAACCGTTTTATGAGATAAAAAGGCTAATAAAAATAATTGAAAAGAAGATAAGAAGATTACCCAGGTCCGAGGGAGCAGTTGAGGAGTAGGGATAACATTTTAGAATAACACTGAGTAGGGTTAAGGAGTGTCTATACGAAAATATTATTATTAACACAGACTAAAAGAAAAAGAAAAATAATTAAAGAAAAAAGACTAGCTCAAGAAGAAACTAACCGAAGGAAGAAGATATTATTTTTGTTCAACTTTAACAAAAGATTTGCTCTTACAAATGATTATTGGTAGTAGATCTGATTGTAGAGATAACGTGTACTGCTAATAGAACTAGGTGCAAAATATTCTTAGGGACTTAACTTACACTCATTGTTTTGGTGGGAGTAGCAATAAATTTAGGTATACACTTCACTCATGGTACCAAAACATCTATAGTGAATTGTATAAGTGCAACATCTAGGCTAACTATAGATGGAGATGAGTTGAAAGCATCATTTGGAGATCACATGAGTAAAGATCACTCAATGAATGGCTATTATAGATGAATACGCTAAAAGCTATTGCAGTCAACGGCTGTTACATATGTGCACACATGCCATCCTCAGCAGATGAACATGTTTCATATCACCCCATCCACTTTCCTATGTTATCTCATATAGTATATTTCTTAATTTAGTATACAGACAAAGACATTTTGAATATTATTACTCTAATTTTCTCATGGTCTTTTCAAAAGTTCCACTAATGAAGAGTATGAATTCACACCCACAAGCTAGAGAGATGGAGACTACTTGGTATTACTTAAGACCATTACTTCCTGTTAACACTGTTAAGGCACATGAGAGAAATCTAACATGCTTAATGAACTCGCAAAAAGTGTGTATAAGAAAGAAGATATCCAAAAGAAAATTTGGAGAAAGGGAGAAGATGAGTTAAGAAGAAAGGTGTCTGTACCAAAGCTTAAATGAGATAAAAGGCACAAAGAGAAAGTGTGTGCACAAGAGGAGCATCAGTGGGAGAAAGATGCCAGTGGGAAACAGTAATTGTGATCATGTGTTTGAATTGTCTGGAGTATCATTGCAAATATTGCAAGAAGATCATCCTACAAAACCTGAAGTGTATTTTATATGTGGAGAGTGCATATTTTAGAATGCCTGCTTACTGGGAGAAATTTGCTACTTAAGATTGCTTTTTCCAAAGATGTATTATACATAGCTTAGATGCAATAACAATGCAAACAAAAGGTATAAATGCAGTGTGAACGAGGGAAACCAATTAGTGGGAGGCATACTTGGGGGAATTATACCTGCTGTAGGAGTCATGTTGAATGCTGAGAAAATCCAAAAACTTTCAAAAGTAGTTGATACATTGTCAACTTGTACCTCTGGAGCTTTACTGGTAGAAAACACTGAGCTTGTATCAATTAGATTTATGGTCTTGCAAAATGGCTACACCTTAGATATCCTCCTTGTAGATAAAGGCAGAGTTTGCAATATATTAAAAATTGTTGTAATTACATACCTCACAAGAGTAGAAAGTTAGTAGATTATGCTAAAAGAAAATCTCTGATCTAAAGCTTGATCTTGAACCTTTAGAAACCACAAGTGTAAATCAAAGCTTTGCAAAAGGACTTTCCTCAGTAGCTGATTGGTTTAAGGCAATAGGAGGAGGGGTCCTTAAAACTATTTTAGTTCTAATAGTAATAGCTTGCTTCCTTTCTAAATTAGCAGTATATAATGCAATGAAAATGATATTAATAAAGAACAGAGCGGCAGACATCAATAGGAAAATAAAAAGAGATTTAGAATTGAGTGAATGAAGAATATAGGAGGTTGAAAGAAAGAGAAAATCTAAAATGGAAAAGACGAGATACGGAAGAAGATTAAAGTGAACTCTGACAATACATTTGTGATTGTAATTTTTGTGATGATTCCAAACCATCAGATGGGGGTAAGCTGCTTGTGATTTCAATAAAAATCAAATCCATTTAATTAATAACCCGTATGAGTGAAATGTAGGCATACTAAATGCTGCATTTTAAAGGTGCATTTTACTTTCTAAACTTTGCATGACCTGCCTTTGCATGACTTGCTCGATTTACTAATGTTTACAAATTCCAAGCTGCTTTAGCTCAGCAAAACTTTTCTATTGTGACTTTCGCATGGCCTTTTCATGAAGCAAATTTGCTATGCTTACAAAGAAAGTTATAATTTCTATTCATTATTAACCATTTAACCTGCATTGGAATCTCAAAACTTGCTAATCTAGTCTCAAACTTGATCCTCTATCAAAAGGCTTCTAGTGTGAAGATGTGTGTGAACAGAGGTGATTTAATGTGAATGTGTTCCCTACACCAGTGTAGTCTCCAAAATGAAGTATCATGTGAGGGACCTCAAATGGATCACATCTAACCTTGTCTCTGTACTGAAGGTAGAATCAAAAGCCAATCCCATACAGTTGTTGCTATGCAGCATGGTGTACTTGGCATGTCTGCATCCTAAAGCTAAAGAGTGAAGACTCTCAGGGAGTGGCAAAGCTCTTATTGATGGCAGTCCTCACTGAACACTAGACTTCCAACCAAAAAAATTCCAGATGGAATGGATCTGGAGCCAGGAAAGAAGAAAAAGAAAGAACAAAAATTGGGGGAAAAGAACCAGAGGAAGAAAAACGGGGGAAGCTGCCCTGTCTGGTAGACTTCGACCTCAAAAAGGAAGGAACCAAAGAGCATGAGCTAAGTGTACATTTAACATGAACCATGTGACATTACTATTGCACGCGAGAACCAGGAGATGAATGCACCCCTTGAGTTGCTAATAGGTCCTGCTGACATGGCTCACAAAATGGGCGAGGAAGGCCTATCAACGTACAACAGAAAAAGCAAAAGCTTGAAAAGACTTAAAAGCTAAGCTAACACCGCGACCACATGGAATAAATGTAAGAGACAGCATTAAAACACTTGTAACATGAAGAGCTATCCACAATGCACCCTCTAATCCAAACCACTAAAACAAATATGAATCTCATAGGTATAGTCATATTCGTTATCTAGCAAGACTTGAGCAAGTTAGAACTTATGATGAAAGAGACAGAGATCAGAATCAGTATTCCACAAGAATCAAAAGTTGCCTGAGGAGAAAGACCAGCGACACTGAGCTCAAGATACAGTGACTGTCCAATAAAGTTACAGAAATATAATTATAAATATGGAATACGAGAAGCAATATCTCAATCCTTGGCTTTTTCGAAGAATTCCGGAACCCAGCCACCATTCCAATGTTTATAGAATCTGAGATAGAAGTAACACACAGAGAAACACACATCAAGTAAAATGGTTCAAATACTCCATAGAAATGGCCTTTATGCAGCTTTGTTTTATTCATTATTCATTTATCCCCGATATTTCAATGAGCTAAAGAGAAACAGAACATTAAACAGTGTGGACGCAGTCACACGATCGCACAAGGCTTCATAAAACATACATCAAGAACAAGCATTAGCAATGCCAATATGCCTAGCATTGGCTGCCAGCCTTTGGCCTTTATCAGTTATTGTTTGTTTTGCCATGTGGTCTTGCAAAACGTTATTGTTGGGGAAGCTGGTAGGTCCTTGTCGATGTAAAAAAAAATAAAAATAAAAAAATGGCTAAGGGCAAAACAATTTTTGGTCTCTTAAAGTACCCGTTATCTTAGTAGTTCCTGCTTTGAAGAGAACTGCTTTATGTGGGGATGTGCTTCTTGAAAAAGGGAACAATTCTGCCACTCACAGTGAAGTTAGCCAGTGGCTGAAGTGGGCTGATCCTTTGGCCCATGTTGTATGCTGTAGCGGAAATTAAAACATTTGAATGGCTCATTAACAGACCAATGGAGGAAGGGGACTGGCTAAAAGCCCACATAAATACCTCCATTATACATATAATTTTAGTATTGGCTCTAAAGGTATTGGCTAATGCCAGACATCAGAAGGATGGCCTTTCTCAAACTCAGACGAAAAAGGTGGACATTCCATATGGATTCAAAGACCTGGCTACAGTGTTAGTTAAACACAAAGGAAATATGTTCACCTTTGATGATCAAAAAGCTTTAAGTCAGTTCTTCATTGATTACAACTAAGCTGATTTTGATACAGAAACTATTCATTATCTTCATTACATCGATGTGCTTTTACCTATCCCAAGTCTATGCTGCTTTTTCAGAGATCTAGAATTAGGCGCTCTGTCAGAAGAATTTAACTGATGGTGGAATATATTCTCCAAATAGATAATATTCTAATTTGTTATGAAATTTTAAAAAATACTGAATCCCATTATTGATCATCAATCCTGCAGGTGTTTGCCCTAATCAAACATTCATTAATTCAGTAAAATGTGGTGCTGTAGATGTTTTCCTTTACCTCACAAATACTTTCACAGGTCAATTATTAAAATATCAGTTCAATCAAAAAGGAGAGAGTGAGAATAAACTCTCAAGAGGGATACCTCGGCTCGCCAATAGTAAGTTAGCTGGAACAAAGGAAGAGATGGCCTCCCAGATTGCAAGGGGTGGGGTGAGAAAACCTGTTTTTTAACAAGTTCTCACCTACATATTTATATGTTGCAAACTTTATCATTGAGTCCTCGCCCAGTAAACTAAAATCAATCCTCACCCAGTAAACTAAAAACAAATAATGCAGTTGAGTTATACCCCTCACACGTAGGTCAACCTATTTATTCATGACTTCTAGTCCATTCATCGTTATAGACAACATGCATGCCTGCCGTATTCTGCATTGGCCTTACAGTGTCAATGATGTTGCCATCTTCTCAAATATAGGTATTCGGGATCTGCTACCAAGTTGGCAAAAAGTCAGACTCTAGAAATCACTCTCTTACTTTAACATGTCTTACACCTCACGGCCACTAACACTGAACTATTACAGGTTATTTCATCAAATGTTTGTCCTTGTTAGGTAGAGTGATACAGTCATAATCTGTTTAACATTTGACCACTAAGTCGCATAGCACTCCACTTTTTGAAGCGGATACAAGTAAGAGTTAGATTTCAGATAGTATTCTTACCACTTTTATTTCACAAGGGTTCCTTTATTAGATTTGGTTGGAAAGAGATTTAGAAAAAGCTTATTCTCAAAATAGGTTCTTAAATTTTGGATTCAATAGTATCAAACATGGTCCTTTATTAAAATACTATTACTTTAACCACTATAATGTGATTGGTTTTCAGTATGGCCACAAATGGAAATCTTTACTTTTAGTGTTAAGGAACTAAGGGTCTAATTTAAAATTCAGAGGGCAGGCTTTACTACATCAGTATGATGGAGTAAAACACTCCGTCTCCCTGATAGAGTACCCGTTCTGCACATTTAGAGATGTCATCTGGCCCTATGGACATCTCTAAACATTGGCAGGAACTCCCTTGACAGGGGTTCCTGTCAATGTGTTATAATTTTGATAAGGGGCTCTGTCAAATAGATGGCCGGACGTCAATCTTTAAATTTGATTTAATTTACTTAAAAACAAAATCCCAAACCAGGATGTTGTTTTTGAAAAAACAAAAACTGATGACCTCCAGAACATGGGAATTGTCTCCTATGGTGTGAGGGTATTTAAAAGTTTTCACGGTCCCTTACTGCCAGATTTTTTTCACACAGGTAATGGAGAGTGAAAGCTGACCATTCAACTGCCCTCTCTAAATTGGGCAGGTGTATGAACAGTGAAAACTCTGATAGCCCACACTCCTTCAGGCTTTTGGAGGAATATGTCTGCAAAAGAGTGGGAGTAGACTCTGTTGCTGACATACTTAAGGTCCACCTTACTTTGAAACAGACAGACCAGCAGTTTGGTGAAAAGGAAACTCCATCAACATTGCGATGGCATACCCTCACTGCTAAGCTCTAAATCAGGCCCCTGAGAGTTATTTTTGAAATAGGATTTGTATTGGCTTTGGTCATTGCTGGGAGAAGAATGCTAGTGGATAGCATAGTCTTTTGTACAGTGCACTGCTAACATCTGTCTTACAAAAATGTTGCCTTGGACTCTCCTTTTCCCCCTTTAACTTGTTTTTAAACGTCCATACCCCTTTTTATATGGTGTGTGCAAAATGCTTTAAACAACATCTCCCAAATATGTTGGGATAGCCCCAAACTAACAGGTGCAATACTGAATGTCTCTTTAAATGCGCATGGCACTGCCTTTGATTAATTTTATGATAGCAAAACTAGAGCAATCACATTTCCCTACCTTGCCCTGTTGAATGTTGTCAGGGGTGATTTATCAGGCCTGTGCCTGAGATGGGTCTTCATATCACTGATCTAGACAGAACCTAATTTTCTTAAGTGGTCTAATAAGGTGTCCCGAAATGCTTGGTTTAAATTAATGCAGTATTACTACCATACCAAGTACACATTACTTCTAAATGGATTAACTGCATGTTCCCAGAGACAAAGGTAGGGTCCTGCAGAGGAGGGAGCAGTTTTCTATTATATGGCTTGGTCATAGGCCTTCCTCTCGGGGTATCCAGATACAATAGTTGAGACCATAAATATGACCAAATATCATGAGATTTCTCCTACCCGATGGTTTGCTTACTTACCCACTTTCTTCTAACTAAGGCTAATTTGGTATCCATTGGACTTGTAGATTGGGCACTAGCTCTGGCCAGGAGACAGAGCGTGATGAAATAGCAGAACTTTGGGGACCCAACTTACAGAAGAGGTGCAGAGAGTTGAAAACAAGAGCAGAATGTGAGATCACAGTGCCTAAGTGGGAGGAATGCAGGGGGCTGCAACAGCATCCCATAGCGCACACGTAGGATTTGATGTTGAGTTCTTGCCCAACTATAGACAGATTGGGACAACTGAACTCCCCATTAGCCGATGAGGAAGAGTAAAGACAATATACTGCTGGATAGTTGGGAATGGGGGTCTTTGGAAATGCCAAATTTTAGACTTAATTTGCATACCTAGTTTAATCATATCTACCCCTCTTCGTGCTAGTGTGACGATAGCCCACCTGCTCTACATACATAGGACTCTGTAGCAAACCCCACTTAGAAGTCCCTGTATGTTATGTTTCAACACTGAGTTTGTTATTTCATTATGGTTGTGCATTTGGATAAATATGAAGATTATAATAAGGACAGATCCGATGCCCCAGAACAATGGGTATTATAGGTGATACTACACAGATTATATAGGTATTTCTGTTTTGAAATGTATCTCTGTAATACTGTTCCAATTGTAAACAGGTATCTATTTCTTAATCCTTATATGACATTTGATGTGGACAGCTATTGAGCTGTATTATTGCCAACTGTTGTAAATGAATTCCATGTGAATTATTGTGTATGGTTGGTTTAAATTCCCAGATTCACATGCACATTTGGGTTGCTCTTGTTGTATAGAGGCAGAAGGTTTGGGCCAGACCGCTCTGTAATGTAGCAATAGCACATTTGAATTTAGAGTTCTTGTACGTTTATCCAGATCATAAATCACTGTTTACAAAAATGTGCCAAGTCAAAACCACACACTCAAAACAAGTAAGTACTAACATTTTGTGGTAGACACAAGGAGATATTTTTCTCTTTTAGGAAACTGTAATACAACAAAATAAACCTCTGACACCACCGGGTGTGCAAAAGCTTTTTTTTCTCCGCGGTGGCAGTAATGAACAAACGAATACATTAAAGAAACTTTGTTTAGAAAGCATAAACACGGACACCCTCAGGGATATCCTGGCACTCAGGATAAAGACTAGAGCTCATCGGAGCAGACCCAATGAATGAGGAGGTCAATGGGGATTTCCTGAATGATTAGAAATTGTTGTTAAGACAGGTTTAAGTTTGCCTAAACCCTCTTTAAAATAACTATTATGGGAGTGAAGTAGGTCCAAATAAAGGTTCAAAATGATTGTGCATCAACTTGGGTGGTTGTAGAAACTGTTTAGAGGCAATGCGTGCATTGCAGATGAGCGTGACAGCCATATTACATTGTAGACCTTTTGACAAAGATCATTCAAGTTTATCTGGGGCTGCTGTATATTTTTCTTGGCGCTAGATACTGTGCTGAGATCGAATGAGACTGTATGAAGGTGAAAAGAGGCAGACTATGTTTGATAGTGAAATATTTTGGATGGTGTGCCTTAAAGCACTTAACCAGTCGTTGCTATTTACATAAATATCATACATTTTGCAGTGTGCAGTCAACTTAACCAAAGATAGTAACCTATTACCTTGCTAATATTCCTAGACCTATAATACCTGGTTCTAACCAGAGTTAAAAGTTTAAATTGGAGCCACATGAGAGATTACGGAAAACCTCTGCGTCTTAATCATATCAGACACTAAAAAGAATAAAGTTTGTCCATTATTTAACCTATTCAAAGAAGCACGAATGGGTCAACTCCTCAAAAGAACCCTGATGCTCTTGCTCAGAGCTTAAAAAGAACCCGCATAAATGTGTAAGGGGTTCCAGTAAGAGTATGGTTTAAAGCGGGATAAATGTGTTCCCCAAGACAGTTCTGTAGTGCCTTCGAAAGTTCAGGAGATTTCATCCACCGTTTTCATCCACCCTTCTCAAGTGAGAGGCGTAATTTAATATCATTCTCCGGGATTGAACTGATTGCCAAATGAATGAGGACATATAACCCTGAAGTTATTTGACGAAAAAGAGGAGTGTTGGGCGTTCCAGTGCTCGGAACATATAGTAAAACCTGAAAGAAATAACATTGCCACCAGAAAGAACCCACCCTATTAAAGAGAGCGGTACGTTTTGAAATTGTCTTTAAAAAAAAGTTTGGCCTTGTCAGTAAAGGCTCAAAATGAATACCCTGTAAGCCATGAGAATCAGCATGGTTTTCGGGCCTTAATTCTCTCTGGTTGGACAGGTACATTACTCGAAATAATACTGGAAATGATCAGCTGTTGTTTATTACCCTTCAATGTGTGCCCTGAATAATTACTAAATTATGCTGGTAGGGCATAAATTACTGGGATGTCTGAATGAAGATCCGAAATGACCACAGCAATATCAACTATGTGGACAAGTATTTTGGGAGAATTTCCCAAATGACAAAACAGAAGTATCAGTTCTGATTTTTTTTTATGGCTAAGATAAAAGATTCTGTTTAAAGAACAGACAAGGCTGGGGATAATGGACAGCCCAGGAGAGTTTCATCTTCGATTTTGAAAGTATGTAAGAGAGACTGATTCGAAGAAAGAACTGCAACAGGGTGCGAGAAAAGAAGTTCGATAAATCTTTTAAAACTTAATGTAAATTCATATTTTTACAGCATGAATCAGAGAAAATTCCCAAAAACCCTTTATTATGCTTTTTTTCTGATTAAAAAAAAGAATAGGCCTAAATGGACTAATGTGGACAGTAGCCACATCAAGTAGAGTGGTATTTAAATAGGTGTGGGCAAAAGTTGACCATGTCTCAATATTGTCAAACTGTTCGGGGGACATCAGCATTTGTATTAATGAATGTATACAATTAGTCAATATCTTCACATATATTTTGCCATCTGCATTTAGGAGAGGAATAGGTGGATCAGACGAGAATAGTTTAGAGTTTTTTTTCCCAAAAAGATGGCGATATCTATGCGTAACCAGTATGTTGGACTGATTGCGGAATCTATAGCCTGCGGGATGATTGGCAATAAAATGGGTGATAAAGTATCTGAGAGTATCTATTAAACTCCACTGGAATGCTATCGACGCCGGCAGCTTTCCTAGCTGGAAAAAGGCATATTACCGCTTTGAATTCTGCCGAAATTACTGGGTTACATAGATTAATCCCGACCCTTACTCACATAGCATATCGCTTAAATTTAACCGGTCAATAAAAAGGCTTCAAAACAAGTTAAGTACTACAACCAGATTCCAGAAGAATTGAACGAAGACAGGCTTTATTTTTTTTGATTTTGAATGAAGATCCCCATTATCATCCTGTATCTGATTAATTTGAGAATGGGATTGCCTGTCTTTGCCCATGAGAGCCATAATGCGTCCAGAGCAGTGGCTGTATTTGTAGGCCACATTACAAGTAGGCCGATACTTGAGCCATGTTTTCT
The DNA here is from genome assembly GCF_031143425.1 of Pleurodeles waltl. Lineage (NCBI taxonomy): Eukaryota > Metazoa > Chordata > Amphibia > Caudata > Salamandridae > Pleurodeles > Pleurodeles waltl. The sequence continues at coordinate 1,169,270,155 of NC_090447.1, read as the reverse complement.
CAGGCAATTTTGTCTGTATTTTATTCTTAAAATCAGTATTTTTTTTATATGTTCACAGCACAAGATAAGAGCTTCCAATTAGCATCATGAAGGTATCTGAGTTCTCTATAAATATGTTACTCTTTCCTCAGATCATGTTATACTAATACAGCAACTAGGGTACAAGACCCGTACATAGGCTTTTTAAGGGTTCCACATGTTATGAACTTTAAATTGCCATTTGTTCAGAGTCCAAGTTTATTTTATGTCTGGCCGGATAAAGTTCCAGCAGTGATGTTCCATTACAAGAAGGAGACTGAATGTCCATTTTTAGGGATCTTACAAGTGTGGCGAAATTGAATCAAGGTCAAGAGGTATGGGTAATATTCATATCATTAATACATGTAACATAGATCTAGCTCAAAAAAGCACGAGAGCGTTTTACAGAGAAAAATAGTGTAGTAGAAGCCATTTAGTTATTGCCTGAAGTACACTGAACAGCATGGTGTACAGAGATCGGCTGGGACTAGACAATGAAAGCCTAGATATAATGGGTTGATGGATAGAATGTATCCAGGACATTACAACACAGCACACTCTGCAGTTCAATGTATTTTACATTACACAATTGATTATAGATACTTGCAGTGTTAAGCACAGTAGAAAGTGATTTTTCATGAATCACACAGTGCATGAGGCTGGGATTGGAACCTAGGTATCCGAGTTCCAAAGGCAGCAACTCGGGACTTTTTTTAGGCAATGGTAGGTTGCCCACTTCTCTCCAGGGGAGTCAAAGTCATGACCTCCTCTACTCCGGTTGAGAGCAGGTTGCCATTTATAGAGAACATTGCCTGCCTGACAGAGATCTCTTTATTTTGAAGGGAGCCAGGGCACCTCCCTTTGAAATAGTGAACTGTGCTGAGGAGGCTCCATGTCTAAAGCAACTGCTCTGCAAACACCCAAAGTAGGAGTTTATTTTTGCTGAACAAATGTACATAACCCCACGCCCTGGGTGCTTTTTCCTTCTGCTAGGGCAGTGCTTAATTTGCACTGGTGGTTTCCGGTGTGGGGCACCAGCACTTATTTTTAAGGGTCAGAACTTAGTTTTCTGCATCAGGCTTTTACCGTGATCAAAAGTCACGTATGGGAAAGATGGAGGAACACAAAAGCAAAAAAGCATCACCAAGGGAGAAAGCAGAAAGCAGAAAGCTGCAGGAGTGAGCTGAAGGGGTAGCGAGATGGATTTAGGATTTACGCTGCCTCAATATTCAGTGCTCGCACATTTAAAAACAGCAGACATTTGTTTAGAAGGAGAGCTTTTGGCACTGACACCTTTATATATACAAATTAACAACTGGCCTGGTCCACTTTTTTTTCCTGGGCCATTTCGATGCAGGCAGAAAAAATATCAGACAGTAGTCTTGCATTCAGTACTGTGGGATGACCATTACTGACGCCCTTCATTCCTGTGGCATACAGACTGCCATGCCAGGAATTACCACATGGTATAGACAACCAAGACATAACACGCAGTATCTGTGACACTAGGTTGAGTGGGGGCATAGTGAGTTTGATGGGGCTGGAGGTTTACTGCATTTCTACCTTTCATACAAATCATAATTAAGGCCCAAAGAGCCAATTGCACAAAGCAGTTTTTTATTTGCAAAAGGACTGATTCACAGAATTGGGCTGTTTCGGTCCGCAAAAGTTTTTTCTATATTATACAAACCACAATTTGCAATTCTGTATAATGGGGTCATGACCAAAGTTTGAATCAGTATTTGGAGAGGGCCTGTTTAGGACATCCCTTCCAAATACTGATTCGCATTGGCACGTATTATTGTTTTATGCACAAATTCTCTTTGCAGAACATTCATCTTTTGCAACCTCCTCAAAGGAAGTAGTAAGCCATTTGCAAATGGGAAGGCATCCGCAAGAGACCCCTTTCCCTTTGTGAATGTTTACAGAAAAGTTTTTTTTTTTTTACCATAGGCACTGGTCCCATCAACTGAATTCCTGAAGCAAACCATGAATCTTTAACAACTCCTCAAAGAAGGTAATAAGGTATTTGCAAATAGGAAGGGGTCCCCAATTTGTGAATTTTGACCAAACAAAAAATTAAATGTACACTTTTCATTTTTTTTTTATCTAACCTTCCTTAAGGGAAAATGGATTGCATCAAAAAATGAATTGCTTTAATTGAAATCAATCACAGATATGGTGGTTTGCTGACCGCAGCAGGCTACTATCCCTGTGATGTGTGATTCCTAGTGGTTTGCAATTCATGACCTACTTCATGAATGTTCATGAGGTAGGTTGATCACAACCCATTAGTTATCGTAATTTGTGAACCAATTTATAAGTACATAGGTCCATTTGCACATTATCACACTGGTCGCAAAAACACTTTCTCAAATAGCTGTCCATTATTTTGTGACCAGTCCTACGCACATCTGTATCTAAGTTCCTAAAGGATAGCTTCTGCCATGACCCTCTACCCAGGTTTATCCTAATTCCCCACTTCTCATCCAATATTCCCGTTTCTATTATTTGAATTCCATCTTCTAATCTGAACAACCACCCGAATGTTCAGTGATGTTAGCAATGGAGTCTCTAGTTGGCAGTGGTTTGCACCCTCTCCAAGTAGGGACCCTCAGTCCAGTCAGGATAAGGGAGTCACACAGCTACGATAACCTCTGCTCACCCCCCTTGGCAGCTTGGCACAAGCAGTCAGGCTTATCTCCGAGGCAATGTGTAAAGTATTTGTACACACACACACACACACACACACACACACACACATGTGTGCACACACACACCCAAAAAGGACTCCACATCACTTTAGAAAAAAGCCGATATTTATCTGAATAAAACAAGACAAAAAATGACAAAAATCCAACAAACACAAGTAAAGATATCACTTCTTAAAGGTGTCAATGAGTCTTAGTCTCTAGGAATCAACAGTTGTATCTTTCTACCACAAAGTACCTGGAATGCGTCAAAGACAAAGATGATGCGGGCCACAGGGGAGGTGAGGCGCTGAAAAGCAAAGTTATTCGTCGGTTCCTTACTGTGAAGGGTAGGTGATGCGTCGATTCTTTCCTCACAGGAGAGGCGATGTGTTATGTCTTTACTGCCCAGGCCCCAGACACACTCCAGTGGATTGGAGACTGCTTTGTGTACGGACAGGCACAGCCCTATTCAATCAATCAGTAATTTGTAAGCGCTACTCACCCGGTAGGGTCTCAAGGTGCTGGGGGGGGAGGGGTGCTACTGCTCGAAGAGCCAGGTCTTGAGGTGCTTCCTGAAGGTCAGGAGGTCCTGGGTCAGACATAGGTTGACGGGGAGGAAGTTCCAGGTCTTGGCGGCAAGGTGGGAGAAGGATCTGCCACCAGCTGTGGTACGGTGGACGCGGGGAGCGGTGGCAAGGTTAGCGGAGCAGAGCTGGCATGTCGGGGTGTAGAAGTTGAGGCGCTCGTTGAGGTAGGGTGGTTCGGCGTCGTGGAGAGCTTTGTGGGCGTGGATCAGGAGTTTGAAGGTGATCCTTTTGTTGACGGGGAGCCAGTGGAGGTCTCTGAGGTGGGCTGAGATGTGTTCTTTGCGAGGGAGGTTGAGGATGAGTTGTGCTGAGGTGTTCTGGATACGCTGACGTTTTCTCTGGAGCTTGGTAGTTGTTCTCGTGTAGAGTGCGTCACCGTAGTCCAGTCTGCTGCTGACGAGGGCGTGGGTAACCGTTCTTCTGGTTTCAATGGGAATCCATCTGAAGGTCTTGCGAAGGGTGTTAAAGCAAGAGGATGAGATGGCGTTGACTTGCTGGGTCATACTGAGCGATGAGTCCAGTATGAAGCTGAGGTTGCGTGCGTGGGTGGTGGGCTCTGGGGCAGTTCCCAACGTGGCAGGCCACCATGAGCCATCCCATGCTGCTTTGTTGGAGCCGAAGATGATGATCTTGGTGTTCTCCGAGTTTTGTTTGAGACAGCTTGCCTCCATCCAGTTGGCACTGCCAGCTGAGTGTCTTCCGCGTAGGAGACGATGTTGAGGCTGTGGGATCGGACAATGTTGGTGAGCGGAGCCATGTAGACATTGAAGAGGGTGGGGCTGAGTGAGGATCCCTGGAGGACTCCGCAGATGCTCTTGGTGGCTTTTGACAGGAATGGTGGGAGGCGGACTCTTTGGGTTCTGCCCGAGAGGAAGGATGTGAGCCAGTTCAGGGCTTTGTGTCGGATTCCAGCATTGTGGAGGCGTGTGCGAAGTGTGTGGTGACAGACAGTGTAGAAGGCAGTGGAAAGGTCAAGGAGGATGTGGGCAACGGTTTCACCTTTGTTGAGCCTGCTCCTGATGTCGTCAGTGGCAGCGATAAGGGCGGTCTTGGTGCTGTGGTTCTTGCAGAAGCCGGACTGCGAGATTTCGATTCAGGTGCAAGTGTCAGGTTCCCCCCCAACCCCCCCACTCTAGCTCATGAAGACCCATCAGGATATGCAGAGCACACCTCAGCTCCCTTTGTGTGACTGCCTAGAATGAATTCACAAACAGCCCAGCTGTCATCCTGACCCAGACGTGTATTCCACAGCTAGGCAGAGGCACAGAATGATTAAGCAAGAAAATGCCCACTTTTTAAAAGTGGCACTTTCAAACTTACAATTTAAAAAATCACTTCAACAAAAGATGTATTTTAAATTTGTGAGTTCAGAGACCCCAAACTCCAGTTCTCTATCTGCCCCCAAAGGGAAATTATGCTTAAAAGATATTTCAAGGCAATCCTCATGTTACCCTATAGGAGAGATAGTCTTTGCAATAGTGAAAAACGAATTTAGCAGCCTTTCACTATCAGAAAATGTAAAACACACAAGTACATGTCCTACCTTTTACATACACTCCACCCTTCATAGGGGGCTGCCTTAGGCATATCTTAGGGATGATGTACATTTAGTAAAATGGAAAATTTGGGTCTGGCAAGTAGGTGTACTTGTCAGGTTGAAATGGCAGTTTAAAACTGCGCACACAGGCACTGCAATGGCAAGCCTGAGACATGTTTGCATAGCTACTCATGTGGCTGCCACAATCTGTGCTGCAGGCCCCTTGTACCATTTGATTTACAGGCCCCGGGCACACCTGGTGCACTTTACTAGGGACTTACTGGTACATCAAATATGCCAATTGTAGATAAACCAATCACCAATATAATTTAGAGAGTGCAATTGCATTTTAGCACTGGTCAGCAGTGATAAAGTGCCAAGAGTCCTAAAGGCAGCAAAAACGAAATTTAGCACAGGATCAAAAGCAGGAGGCCAGAAGCCAAAACGACAGGAGAAACCACACCAAGAGCTGCCCGGTCTAGCAAGCGATAGTACCTTGATGCCCTGCGGCAGAGTCAAATGCTCCAAAATAAGAGGCTGAAGATCCCTCTTCTTGGAGGGCATTTTGGAGTCATCACATGGGGGTGGAAGAGGTTTCATAATCCCTTAAATCCAGATAATGGAGGGTTAAATGTGAATGCAAAATATTCAGGCACAAGTAGGGAACAGTCAGCAGGGAGACCAAGGCATTATGGTACCTGCAAACTGTGTAAGTGCCCACAAGATGTTACATCACATAACGATATTGCAGTGCGTGTTAAGCATATTTTTATTTAGTTCATTTTCTATGGGGTAACTCATTTGCAAAGTGCTGTAGGAGGAGATGTCCATCTGATTTCAAGAACAGCCTTGTGGCTTTAAATCTTCCTAAATGAATTCTAGGATTGTTGTTCAATAAGATTGGCCATCAGCCCCAAGGAAACAAAGAACATGATAATGAACAGCAATTCAAATCTCCTATATATAAATCTGGACCAAATTAGATAAAGTAGATCTGTTTGATCAGTTATGTATCTGTATTTTCGATAAGGCTAATTGAATCTCCCATTTCTATGACAGCCTGAAAAAAAGTGTGACGCTTTTCTTAATTTTAGTAAAAATGATGGAGAGATGTGGTTGCATCTATCCATTAGATAAGGTGCAAAGTTATGAGGAAATCAAAAATCTCATGCTTTCTTGGTAAAAAAAACTACTTTGTTAGAAGAATGCTCACTATAGGCAATAGTATGCTGATAGTTTCCTTTCACCTGAGTTGGACAAACTTTGTGTTTGGACAGGTGTTAAACTGGCACCCTGTTACAGAGCTATAAGCATATAATTTGGGTAGGTGATTTTGGTAGTCTACAACTGTTAATTTCTGTAAGGAACATGCTGCTTAAGATTGGCCTGGCTTCCTATTGGCCAGTCATGGAGCTGCTCCTAAGAACTTCTTGTTAGTTTAAAAAAGACTTACTGGAACAAGATTTGGGGAAGCAAGCTAGTGGCTTCTCTTGGCTCTAATCTGATGCTACAGTACATGGGGTAAAGATAAAACATGGGCATTGAGATTAACTAACTGTGATTAGATCCTTGTTCATGGACCTGGCCCCCTCTGCAGGGCCCCTCAGATTTTTACCCTCCTCTTCCTTCCTTTGGTGAACCCGCTAAATAGTGGTGAAGTCTTAAAGTGCTTGTGCACTCCATTGAAAACATTCTAAAATTGGCCTACACTTGACTGATATAATTGATTTATTTGTAACTCCCCTAATATATGGTACTAAATGTGCACCGGGCCTATAAATTCTCCTAGTTTCGAAGGCCACCTGCAAAAGTAGCTTTTTGAAACGTATCCCAGGCCTGCCACTGCAGACTGTGTGCAGTTGTAAACTACCATTTCAACCACTCAAAATGAGCCCTTTATCAGGTCTTGTTAATACTTATATTTACCTCCTATGGCAGGCCCTAACCACTCCAAAGGAAGTGTGCATGTTTTTTAAAAGGTAGGACCTGTGTATTTAAGCTTTACACGTCCTGGCAGGCAAAATTCCTAAAGTCGTTTTTCACAGCTGTATGGCTGTCTGTCCCATAGATTAACACAGGGTTACCTTATTACACTTAATAAGTGATATCTTTAGTTTATGACCAGTTGGAGAAATGCTGGTTCCACTCAAATTAATATTAATGTAAAATCATCTTTAATGGTAAAGTCTGATTTTAAGTTACTATTCTGAAAAATGCCACTTTTACATAGTTGATATTTATGTGCCCTAACCCAAATGCGCCTAGGGTCACATGCCTTTGAATGACTCTCCGTGGTGTTTTTTGTATTGTTCCTAGACATAAAGACAAAAGAGGTGAGGATGGAAAAGGTCATCCTGACAGGAAGGCTGGAGTGGAGTTGTGCCCTGCCCTTATTACACTTTAATGGACCCTGATTACAGAACACTCAAAGGAACCTGACACTAGGTCTGCCCTTGCCTTTGTCAACCTAGACTAGTGGTTCCTAACCGTTTGACTTCCATGGACCCCCATTTACCCATTACTGAAATCCGGGGTCCCCAAAGAATCATCATTAGAATCCAGGGACCCCCATGGAGTCATAATGGGAAGCCAGGGACCCCGGCCTAAACAATTTTGATGATTTAAACTGCAAAACTGTCCACAAAAATGCAGAAACAAACATCCATCAAACAAATGCACAAATGATGGAACATTATATTTAATTCACAAACAAATGTAAAAGAAAATCTACATTGTGTAACTTTCCTAAATAAAATGAGGCCACCCATTGTCCATATCATAGTCTGCTTGATGCATGTGCACTGCTCCCACTAATCAATCTAAGGATACCAACTTAATTTCTAGCCTCCAATTTTGAATTCCTTCATATTTGAAAGTGTCAGATTGGGCAGGGTTCCCTGGTGTGGGTGACCTAGTAGATGGGGGCAAGATGCAGCCCCACCAGGTCAAAATTGAGAATATCATGACCTGGCAGTCACCCAAAACTCAGAGAGAGGCGAGAGTCTTTCAAAGCTCTCCATAGGATACTACAGTAGATTTGTTAAAGGATAAGGTACCATAACAGAGCTGACGTCAAAGAAGCATCCCAGATTGGTGATCTGGACAGAGGCTTGCCGGAAAACGTTTGATACCCTCAAGGAGGCCATGTGTACAGCAACCTGTACTCAAGGCTCCTGACTACTCCAAGGAATTCATCATGCAGATGGATGCTTCAGAGCATGGCATAGGGGGGGTCTTAGCACAGTTAAATGAAGAGGGCCTACCCAACCAGTAGCTTCATTAACAGGAGGCTACTCCCACATGAACTGAGGTGGAGTGCAATTGAAAGGGACACTTTTGCTGTGGTCTGGACAGTGAAGGAGTTGAGACCATATCTGTTTGGGACTCACTCCCAGTTTCAGACAGACCACAGGCTCCTCAGATGGCTCATGCAGGTGAAGGGTGAAATACGAAACTGTTGAGGTGGTCATTCTCCCTACAGGGAATGGACTTTACGGTAGAACACCATCTGGGGGTCAGACCACGACAACACGGATGGTTTCTCCAAGTTCTTCTGCCTTAGTGAAGATAACTCCCAAGGTGTTGGGTAGCTCCTCCCACATTCAACTGAACTGTGGGGGGAACACATTTTAGACTTGATAGCCTTAGGGTGGTCTTCTCCCCAATTTTCTGCCTACCTTGTTAATTTTTCTGACCTCGTTTTTGCTGAGATTAGGAATCTGCACGTTACCACTGCTATCCAGTGCTAAAGTGCTTGTGGTCTCTCCCATAAACATAGTAAAATTGGCTTATCTTCAATTGGCATATTTAATTTAGTTAAACATCCCTAATGAAGTGCTCTACATCTGCCCATGGCCTGTAAATGAAATGCTACTTGTGGACCTGCAACACTGATTGCGCCACCCACTTAAGTAGCACTTTAACCATGTCCCAGGCCTGCCATTCCAGAGCCTGTATGTGCAGTTATACATTGCCATGGAGAGCTGGCAAACTAACCCTCTTGCCAGGCCCAAACCTTCCCTTTTAAGACATATTGTCACCCCTAAGGTAGTCCCTGAACACCCCAGAGGGCAGGGTTCAATGTATTTAAAAGGCAGGACATGTACTTTCAAGTTGTACATGTCCTGGTAGTGAAAAACTCCCAAAGCCATTTCTCAGTACTGCAAGGCCTATCTTTCCCAAAGGATAACATTGGGATTAACATATTACAACTGATAGGTGTAATTCGCAGTCTGGAAGAGATACACTTTTTGAGTTTGGTGTCTCTGGAATCACCATTGAAAGTCACAACTTATAGTGAAGTCAGATATTAAATTGCAATTCTGAAAATGCCATTTTTAGAAAGTTGGAATTTTCTTACTTTAGCCATTTGGAGCCAGCTGCCTGCCTCTGATCACTTGTCTGGGGTGGGTGTATGCTGGGCTTTGTGTATTCCCTGTAGATAGTCACACGCAATGAGAGCTTAAGTATGATTTAATGGGCAATCCTGAGCAGAATGTGAGTGAGGCGCTAGACTCAGCCTCACTTACACCTGAATAGGCTGTGTCCTGTCTCCACACAAAGGGCTGCATACCACTTTGTAGTGAGTCTGGAGCCTGGGGAAGGACCTCTGTGCACATTGAAGGCCTGTTTCTGAAGTCTCTCCCCTTCAAAGGCCTAACTGGTGTAAGTACTGGACCTCTGACACCATCACTTAAGTACACTTCTGGACCTGTGAATACTCTGCCATGAAGAAGACTGACACTCAGCTGATCTGGTGCTTTGGTGGACTCCTGCCTTGCTGTGCTGCCCTGCTACCAGCTGCTTTCTTACCTGGGTGAGGAGGACTGCACCTGTATCACTTGAACCCAGAGTGACGCCAAGGCTAGCTGGCTGGCCTCTTGATCTGAACTCTGAGGGACATAAAATACTTCTAACCACCCTGCTTCTGTACCTGAACTCTGCCATCTGTGAGTCTTTCCTGCCAAGGGGTGCCACCCAAGTCCTAGATCCTTGGAAGTGGGCCAGTAGAAGCGATACGTCCTCTGCTGAGCGACGAATCCCTGAGCAGAACTGAAACATCTTCTTGGCTACAGAACAGATGCATTGCTGCATAGATTAGACCTGACTTGCATTGCTGCTGCATCCGGCATCTTGGGACTGACGCATCACCTTTGGAACCGCCACTGCACTATGCTTTTCCCAGCGAAAGGTCCTCCAATCCCTGTTGACGGCAGCCTCAACAATGCTGCCAAAACTCTGCATCGCAGCTTCACTGCTCATCAAAATCAACGCATCACCTCGACTGCGCCATCCATCCTTGACACCGGTCTTCACATCGCAAGCCCTGTTGATAGGATCCTCGACGTCAACGCATCAGGATCTTGCACCGCAGTCCTGCTGCATCTCTGAATCAGCACTTCACCACTGCTGCACAATGTATTTTTAACCAGACTCTACGCAACACTCTGTAACCTCAGATTAAGGTACTTTTGTTGAGCTGACCTAATGGGGTCTGTTAGAACTGACAGCCTTAAGGTGGTCACCCCTAACTTTTTGCCTGCCTCCCTCTACTTTTTGGACTCTGTTTTTGCTGCCTTTTAGACTCTGCACACTTTCCCCCTGCTAACCAGTGCTAAAGTGCATATGCTCGCTCCCTTTAAACATGGCAACCTTGGATCATACCCAATTGGACTATTTAATTTACTTATAAGTCCCTAGTAATGTGCACTATATGTGCCTAGGGCCTATAGATTAAATGATACTAGTGGGTCGGCAGCACTGGTTGTGCCACCCACTCAAGTAGCCACTTTTACCTTGTCTCAGGCCTGCCATTGCAAGGCCTGGGTTCTGCAGTTTCACTGTCACTTCGACTTGGCATTTAAAGGTACTTGCCAAGCCTAAACCTCCCCTTTCTCTACATATAAGTCACCCCTAATGTGTGCCCTAGGTAACCCCTAGGGCAGGGTGCTGTGTGGGTAAAAGGCAGGATATGTACCTGTGTAGTTTACATGTCCTGGTAGTGTAAAACTCCTACATTCGTTTTTACACTACTGTGAGGCCTGATCCCTTCATAGGCTAACATTGGGGCTGCCCTCATACATTATTGAAGTGGTAGCTGCTGATCTGAAAGGAATAGGAAGGTCATATTTAGTATGGCCAGAATGGTAATACAAAATCCTGCTGACTGGTGAAGTTTGATTTAATATTACTATTTTAGAAATGCCACTTTTTAGAAAGTGAGCATTTCTCTGCACTTAAATCTTTATGTGCCTTACAATCCACGTCTGGCTAGGTTTAGTTGACAGCTCCTTGTGCATTCACTCAGACACACCCCAAATACAGGGTACTCAGCCTCACTTGCATACATCTGCATTTTGAATGGGTCTTCCTGGGCTGGGAGGGTGGAGGGCCTGCTCTGACACAAAGGACTGCCACACCCCCTACTGGGACCCTGGCAGACAGGATTGAACTGAAAGGGGACCTGGTGCACTTCTAAACCACTCTTTGAAGTCTCCCCCACTTCAAAGGCACATTTGGGAATAAAACAGGGCCTCTGCCCTACCACCACAGACACTTGCTGGAGAAGAAACCTGAACCAGAACCTGCATCCTGCCAAGAAGAACTGCCTGGATGCTCAAAGGACTCACCTGACTGCTTTCTACAGAGGACTGCTGCCTTGCTGTTGGCCTGCTGCCTTGCTGAACTCTTGCCTTGCTGCAGAAGTGCTCTCTAAGGGCTTGGATAGAGCTTGCCTCCTGTTCCCTGAAGTCTCAGGGCCAAAATAACTTCTTTCTTTCAACAGGACTCCTTGTGCGGCGAAACATTCGACGCACAGCTTGATCCGCGGTGAAAAATTCACGCACGCCTATCTGGAAAGATGGCGCTCGACCCCTCAAGGAAAAGATCAACGCGCCACCTGCGGTGCAACCGGAACTTGACGCACGGCCCGCCTGGACAACGCCGCCCGGCTTCCAGAGAGGAAATCGATGCAGCGGCTGCCGTGAGGAAGAAAATTCCACGCACAGCCCACCGGAGCGATGCGCAGCCAGACAACAAGCTCAGGATTCCACGCACAGATCCCGGGTGTCTGAAAACGACGCGACCCAGAGAGGAGACTTGTCCGCGCGCCGGAAATCGACGCACGTCTTCCCAGCGTGAAAAATAACGACGTAAGTCCGTGTGTAAAGGGGCGAAACCGACGCACACACCATTTTTCCACACATCTCCTCGTCTGCGGCCCTTTGCTGAGATTTTCCACTCCAAACCAGGTACTTTGTGCTTAAAAGAGACTTTGTTTGCTTTTTAAAGACTCAAGACACTTTGTATCACTTTTCAGTGATATCTCTACAATTTCATATTGCATCTTTTATCGTTTTGACCTGCAAATATCCAGATAAATATTATATATTTTTCTAAACATTGTGTGGTGTATTTCTGTGGTGCTATATTGTGTTAATGTATGATTTATTGCACAAATACTTTACACATTGCCTTCTAAGTTAAGCCTGACTGCTCAGTGCCAAGTTACCAGAGGGTGGGGCACAGGATAATTTGGATTGTGTGTGACTTACCCTGACTAGAGTGAGGGTCCTTGCTTGGACAGGGGGTAACCTGACTGCCAACCAAAGACCCCATTTCTAACAGGGTCCCTGTAGCCGTTCGGCACACCATCGCAGTTGTCCTGAACTGTTACCTTGGTCCCAGTCCCCTGCAACCAGATATCTCCAATAGCGCTTTTTGCTTCTTAGTGCTATTGTTTTTCTTTAAAAAAACAATATTCGACTTTGATTTTTGTCGCTTTGGTCTTACTTTATTTATTAAAGTTAGATCTATTTTTCTAACTTGATGTGGTATCTTTTTGGAGTTTTCACCGTTTTAGTGTTTGAAGTGCTGCACAAATATATAACATACTGCCTCTAAGTTAAGCCTGACTGCTCTGTGCCAAGGAACTAAAGGTGAGCAAAGGTTGATTTAGAGTTTGCCTGACAGTTACTCTGACTAGGATTGTGGCTGCTGATTTACCAGGGCTAATGCCTCAGTCAAACAACAGCCCAATTTCTAACATGGCACCTTCAGAACCTCTCATCAGAACAATCCTAGGCCTGTGGAAGATTCAGGACTGCTCCGCTATCTTAAGAAGGAAGACAGGATCTGCTTGCCTTAAACCCAGGACTCCCAGAAGTGACTCCAAGTGTCAGTTGGCTGACCTCCTGTTTGAGCTATAGAGACATAAAAAGCTTTCAGAGGGCTGCCCTGCAACTGTCCAGCTAGCTAGCACCAGTTGGACTTGCCTGAAACGATCTGAGCTCTGTCTCTCATCTTTGCCGGAGTGAGTCCTAAGCCCCAAGATGTGCACCCCTGGTCCTTGACACTTGTCTGGCATCAAAGTGCACTCCTCCTGAAGAAAAAGTGAAGATACACATGTTGTGGGCTCCTTGTGACCCCAAGGAGATATCTTCACTCTGAGAATCGACCACCCGCCTACAACCGCCAGTGCAAAGGTCCAGCGGGACCTGCTCTGTGCGCAGACAGCAACAGCCCACGACAATGTCCATTGTGAAACTCCAGCAAGTACAGGCACTTCATGCTACAGCAATGACCGTCCACAACCCTTGACCTATTCCTTACACAACCTTCTTGCATGCCTCACCAATACAAACAGCAGCACCTTGTGCAGACTTGAGAATGTAACCCCTAGCAGGATGAATCTGGTCCCTATATCTGAACTGCACTCCATCTTGATCATCCTGAACTTGTGACTTTCCCCAGTTCTAGCACAACCAGATACCACGAACGGTGCTTTGCACTTTGTGGCTAGATTTTTACCTCAAACGTTAAAAACTCATAACTCTGGTTCTACTAATTGGATTTCTGTCACTTTATTATCATTTTATTTATTACATTTTACTCTAGCTTTCTAAATTGGCTTGGGGTTTTTCTTATGTTGTGTTTTTACTTCATACTGTTTGAGTGCTACAAAAATAATATACGTATTGCTTCTAAATTAAGCTTGACTGCTTTTGTGCCAAGCTACCAAAGTGTTAAGCACATGTTTATTAAGTGACCTTTGTGGTTCACCCTGACAGGGATTATCTTTATTATTTGAGTGGGGCGTCAACCCAGCTAAACTAATTCAATTTCTTACACTTGTGTTATTAGGCTCTTTACATTAAATTTACACTGGGAATTTTGTCCATTCCTACATTACCCAAGAAAATGTAAATCAGACAGTTGTCTACCCTGTTTGCCTTTTATAAATTAGAATTGTTCATTTTCTTACTCTGTTCTTTGACTCTGACTTACTAAAAATTGTGCAGCATAGCACCGAATAACAACTGCTGTGCTGCGTGAACAGGGAAAAATTGTGCAGCTCCCTGATTTACAGACGTTCATGCACTGATGATAATAATGGCTGCACTTACACAAAATATGTCATTTTAGCATGGTGCCGTGGCACAAGGTGAGCAAGCAGTGCCTTGTGTAATATTTTAACTCCAGGTACACACTCCAGTACATATTTTTATGAAATGAGAATCAGCCCAGCAGAAGGGTCATAAACGGTGTAATTACTCTGGAAATTATACTAATATCCCACTAATATACTAATATTTTACTAATATCCCACAATAGTTCAGTTGCCTATAGTTTGCCATTGGCTTCTTTTAGTGCTAAGATTCCACACAAAGCCAGGTCCGGCTACCATATTGCAATCAGTTTTTGCATGGAATCCTAGGGGTGGTTGTGCTATTCATGCCATGTTGTCTCCCATTTACATACATTTTCAGGGATTTGGAACTCCACAATGTAGAAGCATTTGCCACAGCTCTGGTGTCAACTCGCAGTGCAAAAACGTTGATTGACAGTGCCGTTTGTGCTGCTTTGCATCTCGTTGCACTGCTTGGAGTCTCAGGAGCATGGTGCAAAACATTAGTATAGTTGGGTGTAAGATTGTAGTGGTTAAAAACAGTGCTTTGTAACCATAGGGCCAGAGGTGTTAGAAATGCTTTATACGCCTGCAGATTCTTTTTCTGCTTCCTAAACATATTGGCCCATTTGTGCTAACAGTTTGAGCTGGGTTTGCATTACAAAAGTGCCACTAACACAGTGCAAAGTATTGTGGGTGTATACTTTCCAGTGCAAATCATCCATTGCATTAGAAAGTTGCATAAAATAACACAAAGTAACACTATGTTCTACTTTCTGTCGGGCGGCATACCATGGGGGTACAAGGGCAGTCAATGCAAACACCCTTGGGTTTTGGCATAAATCCCTACCTAACATCATTTGTTGATGGGGATTAGCACGAAAAAATAACGCTTACTCAGGGCAAGCATAGCAGTAGAGCAACTTGTAAGTCTCTTCATGTTTCCAGTTCCGCATGTGTGCTGCAATATGCGCATAGCAGTCTAAACTGCATCATATCTAAGTAAACCTGATGCTGTTTTCTCTCGCCCTTTGACGCAATGCATTGCAGCAACTGCTTTGCGTCAAAACTTAGTAGATCTGACCCACTGTGACCTTCCGTTCCAATTATGGGAATTTGCTATATTTAGGCCTCCCAAAAGTACTCTGTGGAGGGTTGAGACACTTCAGAATGCAGCTCAATGACTTATTTGGGGTTCCAGCACAAGCAACCCATATCAGACGCTCTTAGTCAACTGTGTGGCACCGAGTTGCCAAAAATCCATAGTCAAAGTTCTGGTTATTCCTCTTCCAGCTCATAGAGTTTTTGATCCATCTTCAGCTTCAGTGGCACATCCCTGCTCCTAAGAATCGCTGTGCTAGATCACTCTCTTACTTGGGGCCTTATTTAGAGTTTGGCGGAGGGGGTACTACAACACAAACGTGGCAGACATCCAGTCCACGGTATTACAAGTCCATTATAGCCTATGGCACTTGTAATACAGCAATTTGGCTACCTACCCTGTTTTAACAAAGTTTCACAGCTGCCAATCTCTAAATAACCCCTTACGGCCAGATGTATGTAAAAAGTGGTGTGTGATTCCCTGCTAGTGAATTTTTGCATTTCCCTATCTGGAAATCGCAAACTGAGATGTAGTACAGTGTGTTTGACACTGCTTGCGATTCCCAAAAGGGTCGCAAGAGACTTGCCTCATTAATATTCATGAGGCAGGCTGCAATTTGCGACCCATTTGGGAATGCTCACAATCACAGGGATGGTGACCTGCTGAGGGTAGCAGTCCCACCATGTCTGTGATTGCTTTTAAATAAAGCAATCTTTTTTTGTAATGCAAGCTGTTTTCCTTAAAGGAAACCAGGATTAATTACAAAAAGAAAACTGAAATGTTTGCACCCACGTTCGCAATGGGGAAGAGGGTCACTTGGGGACCCCTTCCTGTTTGGGAATGGGTTACCGCCAGCTTGAAGTTGGTGGTAACTGAGAATGTTTTGCAACAGCATTCACGGTTGCAAAACATTCTTACATGGCCCTGCAACTCGCTATTAGGAAAGGATTCACCTAGTCAGTGAACTGCTCTGCCATCTCGTAGCTCCACCGGTGAGTAAGCAATTCTGTTCCTCTGAACTGTGACCTCTGTCAAGAGTTCGAAGCCCTCCTCCACCCGCCGGCCTCTGCTTGCGCCTCATCCCTGGTATCTAGTAGAAGAGCACTTCTACTAGGTTGCCCTCTGCCTCTTTTTTCCTCTTTTGCCTCTGTTTCACTCTTTGTCTGCTTTTCCTTCTGTGTTTTGTCCCTTTTGTGTTCCTTTTATCTTTCGCTTTTCTGCGTTTCACTCTCTCCTCCCAGTTTTTTCTCCCCCTCACTGTGTGCTCTCTCTCACTCTTGCTCTCCCCCATCTCTGTCTCCCCGGCCGCTGCTGCTGCCCCTGCTGCCCCGCCCCCTCCTCTCTCTCACGCTCTATCCCCGCCGCTGCTGCCCCTGCGGCCCTGCCCCCTTTTTTTGTGCCATTTTCCGCTTCCACCTCCCAGCTGTCCTCTCCTCCCCCCTCCCTACTTAATGGCGGCTGCTGTGCGGCCACAACGCTGGTGCGCCAAAGGCGTGCCTGAGGCAAGCCTGTCCGCGACCAGTGCCAGGACCCCTGCAAACTCATCACACCCAGGATACAGGAACAACAACTGCAAGCAAGCAGCTTCAGGCAACACACACGGTCCATTCAGCTGCCTCTGTTGCCGTCAAACCTGCACCACCACCAAGACCTGGGACCCAGCACAACCCACCCACAACATCTCACCGAACCCAAGACCCCTGAAGTGCATCCTCCTCAATGTCCGCTCCCTCAATAAACATGCCACCAAAATCTGGGAACTCCTCCATAGCATCACCCCAGACGTTGCATTCCTCACCAAGACCTGGACCAAAAACACCTCAGGCACAGACATCGCCATCACCATCCCCCAGGGGTACAAGATTGCCCCAAAAGATCACCCCAGCCACCCTGATGGGGGGGGAATCACCATCGTTCACAGGTCCAAACTTCGTCTGAACACACACTCTGAAGACTCCAAAGAAGTCACTAACCTGATGGAACATCTCCACTTCAAGCTACACACCAGTCTGAGATCCACCATCAGGGGAACCATCATCTGCCGCCCTCCTGGACCCCGCACACATTTTACCGACTCCATCAAGGACTTCATCTCCGCACAAGCCATCACAGCCACCAACTAAACCCTGCTGGGAGACCTCAACTTCCACCTCAAAAAACCACAAGACACCAACACCGCATCTCTCCTAGACAGGCTCCACAACATAGGACTTCGACAGATCGTGACAGAGCCAACACACTCGGCAGGACACACCCTCGATCCAATCTTCCCTACAGGAACTGCCGCTACATTCAGCCACACAACGTAACTAATTGAATATAACATGTAATGCACACACCTTAAATGAAAATTAAATGGAAGTTAAACTTATCTGAAAGAAATGTATTGTTCTGCTAGGAATGCTCAGTTGGTTATTGTGATCTTTTCAGATCTCTGATTTGAATCCTGGTTGGTGCGCTGGGATATAGTATTGTTAATATAGTCTTAGGATGGCCCAGTCTCAGTCTGGGACACATAGCACTGTGAATATGTATGTTATTTGTTTATACAATGTATTACACACAGTATAAGATCAGTGCATGCAGTATAAAAAAGTCTGATGCATTGACGAGGCTTGAGGGCTGGTTGTTTGTGTCCATGAGTGAAATAAATTGACTTCAACATTTGTATGATTCATTGTTTCTGTATAATATGTGTTTGTGAAGTAAAGTCCTTTGATACCCTACTTTGGGATGAGAAGCGCTATAAAATAAATTCAATAAACTTGAAAGAGGGGTTATGAAGTGATGAGGGGCACTGTTGGAGGGTAATAGTGTGGGAATTCGCGAAGATTGGGAAGCCTCCAACAAAGATCGTGGCAGCGAGTGCCACCAACACCAAAGCTGGCCTGGGTTGGGGAATTTTTTTTCATTTTTTTTACTTTGACCCCAAGCAAAAGAGAAAAAAGGGAGAAAATTAAGAAAGAAGGAAGAATAAAAAAGGAAGAATAAAAAGCTAGGGAAAATGTGCTAAAGGGAGAAAAAAGGGATGAAGAGAAACTGCAATAGTGAGACAAGGCACAGGAACAGTATTAGAGTGATCAAATAAAGAGTAATGAAGTGGAGTCACGAGTGCACCCCTTTGTATTTGGCTTCAGCAGCAGCAGTGATGGACTGCCCCGCTCTACTGACCTGTGCTGTGCATCAGTAGCCCAGTATTGAGTCATTCACAGGGCTCTGGTAATGTCCCACTGTACTGACCTGTGCTGTGCATCGATATCCCGATATTGAGTGATTCACAGGAATCCCTTCGTTTATGACTTCCACCAGACACGGATTTCACAGTATTGAGACATTCACCTGATTTGCAACTGCACTGCTGTGAGATGAAGAGTTCACATTATGCATTCCTTTTCTGACTTGCTCCTTGCTCTTAATTACCACTGCTGACAAATCAGCTTGAAATAACTGGGTGAGCTGATCCTGCTGCCTGTACTTTGTAATCTGCAAGTTACAGGTTAAATCTCAGTATGTTAGCTCAGAGAGTTGAGCATCTGCCACCACAATATGCGCATAGCCTACAGAGCAGACCTCTAATATGTGCAGGAGGCCATAGGGCCTAATGCATTTTCATGCAGAGGTACATATTTAACTTGCAGTTTACAGTTTCCAACCCTGTTAAGTAACCATGTTAAGTTAAAACTGGTGCTGTTTGTAACAGGGAATTGCATTTTCCAATTAAATCAAAGTAGGTTGTTGTATTCATTATCAGAAGTGATAATTTATTGTTCGATTAATAAAAACCATTGCAATATAAAACAAACGCAACACAAATAAATAATAAAATTAATATTTGACAATAAAACGAGTTAAAAGAAAAAAGCTGAACAGTTGAAAACCATTTCTAACTAACATAAGTTCAATCATTAAGAGCTTTTAGAGCTTTGTTAAATTTCTTACGGAGTAGTTGTAAAAATAATACCCCTTTACAACAAAATTAAATTGACTCACCCTTAAGCCAAATTATTACCGCTGGTCTACATGAGCAGATATTATTGGCTATAAAATCCTATTTTAAGAATTTTCTTCTTTCCAGACCTAGAGCAGGACAAATACAAAAGGAATGCAAAGATTCACGATTATAGCTGCATAGGTGGCAGTTTTCGTTGATATGCTGGCCTTTCCAGGAAAGGCGATCTTCTTTGGTGTCGAAAAAACCCATACGGTATAGCAGGAATTGATGTTTGATGTGAACAAACTCCTGTGGGGACAATGTCGAGTAGGACCCCAGGACTGCCCAGGCATGCCGTCGTTAGGCCAGAATGGCTTTGTCTGTGTTGAGCGAGAGTGAGCGAACAGTAATGTTAACTAATCTTTTAAATTCTGCCTTCCCAATGTTACGTTTCCAGACTTCTTCCATACCCAGGCAAATGATAACCTGGCTTAGATAGCTTCCCCATGTTCCTTTCATATTACCAAGTTGCTGCACCTGCACTTCTTGCCAGCAGGAGTAGAGTATGGAAGAATCCTCTGCTGCACGTAACTTCCATGATGCTTTAAGAAATGCACCCTGATGCTGAAACCTTTGATTTTTTAAGCCCATCTCCAGTCTAACCTGTGCCGGGGAGGCTCTTTTCGGGATGTTAAAAACGGCCTTATATGTTTTAACCTGGCTGTTATTCAGAGCATCGATCTTGCTGCCCTTCAATATTTCTGACCCGTATGAGATGGCTGGAAGCAGCTGTGCAGACATGATTTTTAATAAATGAGACCAGTTTGAGCAATACAGCTTCTTTTTGAGCAGTTTAAAGCTATATGTTAGTGAGTTGGCCTTTGACTTGATCGACTAGTTGGCACTTCCATTTCAGGCGTGGTTCAAGATGGACTTCTAGGAATTTGTACGACTGCACCATCTCTACTTTTTTCTCTCCCAGGCACCAATTAAATTGATTATATTTAGCCCCAAGGAACCTAATCAGTTTAGTTTTATCCAAATTGATTTCTAGGCCTTGCTCGGCCATAAAGATGTTAAGTGCTGATAGAATTTGTTGCAAACCTTTTGGGGTATAGCTCAGCAGGACAATGTCATCTGCATATTGTAAGCACCCAGTTTTTTCTGAACCCAGTACCGGGGAAGACTATTCACTAGCGCTAATATGCCAGCAAGATCCACCAGATATAGGTTAAAGAGAGTTGATACCAGAACACAACCTTGCTTTAGGCCAGATTTTGTAGGTATTCTGTTTGTTAATTTTGAACCATCTCCGATTTTAATCTGGACCCAGGTATCAGTATAGAGATCTATAATGGCCCTCAATAGGTTGTTGGGAATACCCAATTTAGCCAGCTTAGCCCACAACCTTTCCCTGGGAACCTGGTCAAAGGCCGATTTAAGGTCAATAAAACATGCATAGAAGCCCAGCTTCTTGCGACTGGCTTTTTCCACTAATAGGGAAAGTGCAATTAAATTTGAGGATGTTCCCATACCTGCCCTAAAACTTGTTTGAAACCTCAGGAGTAGCTTCTTTTCATCAGCCCAGGCTTGAAGATGCTGCAGCAAACAAGAGCCATATAACTTGGCTTCTACATCAGTAAGGGCTATTAGACAGAAAGTATTGTGCCCAATATTCTGGGTCGGCTTTGAAGATTGCATTCGGAAGTCCATTTGGTCCAGCTGCCCCTTCACACTTCAGTTTCTTGATCGTACAGACTAGTTGTGCTAGCTCCCAAACTTGCTTTTGGTCATCCTTTTTGGCAGTATCTATGGTCTTACCCTTGGCTTGGACTTTTAGTAATTGATTATTACTCGTCGATGGTTCAGACCCCATCACTACGGGAGGAAGCCTAACTCTGCCTTTTGACGGCTTGGTTGTCAGCCCATACAGACTGCTGACATGGCTCACCCAGGCTGCTTGAGTTATCCCACAATTGTGGTGTCTGCTTTTCCCCACTGCCAGGTCGTTCACTAACCCCCAAAAGAGCTTGCTGTTTGACATTCGGCTTGCCTATAATAATCTGGACCAGCCGTCTTGTCCACCTCATCTATCACTGATGATATCCCTTTCTCATGCCATTTCAATCTTTTAAGATTAAACAACTCTGGGGGACTTATTAAATCATTCGAGGGCTGTAGCAACTCAGGTTTATATGCTAGTTCCAAAGTTTGTAAAAAGTGATCGCTCCCCGCTCTGCTTTTAGCAGAGGAATTTATAAAGGTGTAATCGATGGTTGACCATTTTTTCCCACTTACAGAGGTGATAGAAGCTGGAAAGTCCTTTTTGCTGTTTCCATTTAGTAAGGATAGACCTAGTTTCTCTAACTGATGTTTGTGGATGCTTGCACCTTGTTTCTTTGCATTTCCTCCGTTTGGGGGCACCAGATTATGATTAAAATCGCCACTAATGATGAGTGCAGACTCCTGGTATTGTCTCAATATGGTTTTGATAAATTCACCCAGAGTTTCCAATTTCCCTCCTAAGAAATTGTTTTGGGTGAATGTACACATTTATGAGGATTAGATCTAGTTGGCTGCACTGTGGTCTGCCTAATGTGAACATAGTTGCCTGGATGCAGTTTGACTCTATATCAATTGAGGTTTTGTGGTATATGAGGGACATGGAAATCAAGGTCGCCAAGCCTCCCTTTGCATGGCCGTATTTGCTATTGGATCTTGCTGGAATGTATGAGGCATCATACCCGGACACCGCAATCTGCACCAGGTTTCTTGGAGTGGTATAATATCGTATTCCAGGAAAAAGGATTGTACTTCTTGATCATGTAAAAGCATTTGAATACCATGGATGTTCCATGAACACATTTTGACATATGGCCTGACTGCACCCTGGTTCCTGATTTTTTGACTGCTGTCAGGAACATTTTTGCAAAATAGAAGGAAGAGATTCTTTGGAGGTCCAAAATATGTGGCCTATTCCTGTTTTGCCATCATGTTTCACAACTGCTAAGTTTCCCCTTGC
This sequence comes from Pleurodeles waltl, assembly GCF_031143425.1. NCBI lineage: Eukaryota > Metazoa > Chordata > Amphibia > Caudata > Salamandridae > Pleurodeles > Pleurodeles waltl. Next base: position 1,169,247,859 of record NC_090447.1, on the reverse strand, counting down.
CAAAGGGATTGTAGCTGCCCCTGTCGCCCCTCTTAACACTGATTTATTACAATTCCTGGGGGCCCACAATGGACCTGGGTAGCGAGGACGGTCTATTTGACGTAGTTCAATGCCCCACGATAAAAAGGTGTCAGAGTATGATATTAGTTGCTGCACATGGCCTGCTGTAGACCAAGTGGTAAGTGTGGCCTCTCGATCACTCCCATGTGGATGGAGTTTAAATTCAACAGAGAGCAGATCCACCGATGAGATCTGGGATAGGCCTCGTATTTCCCCGATCAGTTTAAGGATGTTTCCTCTATTCAGGGTGTCAAACTTTCCCTCTGATTTAAAATGGGGAATGAGAAGTAGTTTATGCGCTTCTATACGCGTTGCCGCCAATGAGACATTTGTAAGTGCTTTATTGCTCTGGATCGAGCACTTATAACCTGTATCCAGTCGATGCTGCTGCAGATAGTTTGACTGCATGCTCGGGCTGGATGAACTCCTTTCATTCCATCTTTGGGCCTTCCTCACCTTCTCATAATCCTGATTGATATCTTCTGTTATTAAATGCTGATGTTCTATTATGCCATGAGACTCCATGACTAATGGAGAATTCACTGGCGTACATACCCTGGGAACTGGTCTTTTATTAATTGACTTACTAATTGAATATGACATTTTTGCCACATTATTTTTTCCCGCCATTGATTGACCGAGGAGAGGGCTTTGTTCCTTGTATCTTTGGCCCTCTGTTGCTGGAGGTACAGAGGTACTTTGAGAATTTGGGTCTGAACTGGGACATTCCTCAACCGTTGTTGCTGGAAGTACAGAAGCACTTTGTGATTTGTGCCTGAGCTAGGACATTCCTCAACCATTGCGTATAGTTTGATGTCAAATGGCAAAAGAGAATTAGCATTAGCATTGCTAATGGCTGCCTGCTTACGATGTGTAAAAAGCTTAACTAATCTTGCTTTTTCCTTGCTTTCCTTTGCTTCTTTTTTTCCTTTTTTGACCTTAAATGTACTGGGCTTTGTGAGGCATTCACCTCAATTTTTCTAATAGTACTTAAATTCTTGCATTGGCTCCCTATGTGATGGGCCCCTTCCTGTAAACTGCTAAGTGAGTTTCCGGGCTCTATTTGTGCCGTAGCTAGTGGGGAAGATGCATTGAAGGGTTCTCTTGACAGATTTTCCAAGACAATGATTTAGTCTTCACATTTTCCTGATTCGTCGAGTTCTAAAACACTGAGTCTTTCCCTTGTACTTAGGGTCTGAGCTCTGACTTCCCTAATATATCATTTAATATGGGGACGAATATCTGAGGATTGTTCCCCGAGACTGCACAGCCACATGCTACTTGTTGTACATAATTCTGTTTTTGAACTCTGTGGATCAAATCATTGAGGGCCTGTAGCTTTGAATTAATACCCACGATATATTTAGCCATGATGTTGAGTAAGTCGACTTGAATATCTTGCTTGTTTGCCTGATGCTTTATTGCGGTTGCCATGATGTCCAAAGTCGACAGGAGTGAGCCCCATGTGTTGACTGGAATGTCCGATTGGGATTCAGAATTGCGGGTACTATCCTGAAATGGACTAAGGGAAATGGTGGTACGCAACAGGTCTTCTTCATGCTTTTGACTAGATTCATGAGGAGGAACAGTTTTCCCTTGTACCGTACAGGTATCACCCTCAAGGGAGTCCATATCGAAGACTTCTATCAGGGGACGGTCAGAAATCCTACCCAAGGCCGGCAAGTCAGACTCCTTCCTTATCTGAGTGCTTGGAGGTGGATCATCCCAGATACTGAAATCCAGGTCTAGAATTGACCCTGAACAGTCTGGTCTGTCAGTTTCGACTTTCGATCTCTCCTTACTGAAGTCCCACCTTTCACACTCTTGTGGAGTGAAAGAATGATCTCCCGAGAGGGAATCTTTCTCAGAGTTGATCCCGGTTACCACAGCTGTTGCTGCATCTGCTAGCTCTGTCAATTCCTTATTTTCCTCCGAACGTGAACGCCCAGTAGTAAAAAAAGTCTGTGATTTTGTACTCCACTTTTTTTCCTGATGGCATTGAAGATGATTCCGAATTGGGTTCCCTTTGTTCAGTGGAGTGTATCCCTTCAGTTCCAGAGGTGCTTAAACATACTACTGGGGGGCTCACAGGGTGGCAATGCCTTGCTCTTTTTTGGGGTCTTGGCCTTCCACCATCGGGATCCACCCGAAGCTTGCTGGAACACATTATACTAGCTCACTTATTAACGATGAAAGGGGCAGCAATCAATGGTGGGATTTGTTCAAGTTAGTCCTTATTTCCCCAACAATCAAAGGTTCACTACTTGTGTGCTGCTTTGACAAGATGCTTTGCACTAGCTCTTGATATAATGCGGAGAATAGATTCTGCAGCCTTACTAACAAGGTTTCCTGGCCTGCTTGAAGAAGGCGGAAGTCTCAAGGGTTCACTGTAGATGCGGGAACAAGCGGGCCTCGCTAAAGAGTTCATAAGCGGCACCCAGACCTAGTTGGGCCGCTTCTGTGAACCCGCAGGGCTCAACACTCAGCAGCGGCTAGCTACAGCAACTGCGCTCGTCCTCCCACCCATACCAAACTCATATACTGAGTGAGGACACTGCCCCTTCTGCTGCTGATGCACTTGGTTCTGATAACGTCCGCACTACGGTGGAGTCAAATAAAAGGGATGAAAGTAAGGGGATATTCCTTATCCAGTGGGCAGTGATGGCAACAATGTAGACTAAGATGGAGTGGATGTCGTTAATCCACTGGACAGCCTTCCAACTCATCCCGCTGTGCGTGTTGCACCTATGCTCCTGGTGCCTGGTGGACTGGGTGCTTTGTCCAATCTAGTTGTACATTCTGGGCACCGCCTCTCCTCCACGCCTATAACCACCTATAAGCTACGCCTAGCACTAGGCTGGCACTGGGTAAATAATGGAGGCAGTGGAGGGGTACAAGCACGCCGCCCTGAGGGCTAGGAATACTTGGTGCAGCTTGCGTTCAGGGCGCCGCCTCTCCTCCACGTAGACTGTAGGCCATAGACTCTGGGCTTTAGTTGGCAATAGTCTGGAGATAGGCTGACACTGGATAAACCGATTAAACAGTGGCAGCAGTGGAGAGACACAAGCACGCCACCTGGATTGCTACAAGTACCAGTGCTGACGGACCAGTTGAGTCCAGCAGAGGTGGGGCGGGGGAAGGGCGAGGTGGGGCAAGTGGTAAGTGAACTTGGACAATATCCCAGGAAGGAGCACAGCAGGCAGAGATGGAAGGGATGGGGGGAGCGATGTGCAGTGCTCTCACCCCACTCCTGGCAGTTTCCTGGTAGTTCCTGACCCTATCCACACCCCCCCCCCACCTGCTACCCCTGCAATCCTGCCCCCCAACTCCAGCTATATCCGGCACGATCTAAGGCCTCTGGGGGGAAAGGGGGAGCTTTTTGCCGGTGTGCCGGTATGCTGTGCTGCAAGTGCTGCTAGGGCTGCGTGTCTGCTGGGCTTCTGGGCTTCTGGGCTTCTGGGCTCCTGAGCTTTTTCCGACCCTCATCAGTGAAGACAAAAGTGCTGGATGGTTGTCGTTGGGGCAACTGCAGCGATGGAGCCGCGATTAAACTCCCCCTTGCGCCATTCAAATGGGCCACCTCCGTGGGCTGTGGACCGCGAGCAGTTCTGATGGCGTGTAGAAAGTGTTGCTGCGCCGCTCTCTGCGGTCTGCGGCTGTTCTGCTTCCGGTTCTGGTTCCTGTTCAGGTGAGTAGTCAGTCAAGCTGCTGCATACTGATACTGTATTCATTATCAGTGATTGTACTATTGACTATTAAGACCATCAATATTGCGGTACAAGAATGTCATGTACAAACATATAGAAGACCAATATATTGAAAGGTAGGTACAAATAGAGGAAATATATATTTACTATTTCTAAATCCACATCTTCATACCTTATACCTTTCAATATTTTGTCCTCTATATTTGCCTCCCTCGATATTCTGACTTTGATATTCAGGGTGCACACCAATACCAGTAAAGGAGATAAGGAGTTATTTCCCTCACTGCAGAGATATGTGTGTGAAATCTGTAGGTCTCACATTCCGATCAAATTAAGACAGCCGAGGCGGTTCACTTGTTTACTGAAAAGTCCTCCTTATCTTGCAGGTGATAATTTCCAAACCCTGTGAGACACTTGAGGGGAGAATGCATTGCTTGCTCTATAAATATATCTGTAACCTACAGGTCGCATGTTCCAGTCCTACAAATAAAACTATATGGCTCATCTTGCTGAGATCTGTGCGTACACGATACATCACAGGTTTAAACGCTTGCAAGGCCATGCTGTCTTTGAGGTCCAGCCTCCCGTCCCTACCTAGTAAACACAAAACTGATGAATACAATGAAGATTGCTGATAGACCCTCTTGTCCACCTCCTCTCTGTTCACAGTTATTTTAAGCTGTGTTTGAAGACCTTTAACTAAATAAAGGAACAAAATAAAATAACAATTGCAGAAACCTCTGTACTAGGGCAGGAAGCAAGTGAGCATTGGCTGGCCCTCATCATCCCATTTCTGGAGAGCAGTATTTTTGATCAGTTTTTGTTTTTGTTTGATGCATTTGCTCTTTTTTGACTCTCATATTTACATATGGTTCATGAACAATAGAAAAAATAACTGGAAGATGTCACAATCCCCCTTCACTCACTTGCTGACCACTTCGAGGGGAAAATCACTAAATTATGTCAGAACTATCCTATCTCATTAGTGGAATCTGCTGACTCTCCCAACTTTAATTCTCCTGCTTTAAATCCCCCTTTGTTGCTGGAGATGTTTGCGGGCCAACTCCTAAAGGCAAGAGTAGGATATGCTAGACAAAATCAAATCTGGTTCCCCCTCATACCCTTTCCCTTCTCACATTGTTAGCCTTATTAACACCTTCCATCGTGTCTTTATTTATCTTATCATTGAACTCAGCAAAACTGCTGTTGGACAAAAAATTCTGCGCAGGTTATCCCTATTCTAAAGAGGGCCACTGCTGATCACAACACATTTGCCAACTACCGGCCCATCTCACTGCTTCCCCTTTGGAGGGTCTTGTTAATAAACATCTTTTGTGTTATCTGTAGAGCCACCACTTACTGGACCCCCACTCAATCTGGTTTTAGAGCTTTCCACAGTACAGCGACCACCTTGGTGATAGTAGTTGAATCCATCAGACTTTTATTAGATGATAGCACTCCGGTTATGCTTGTTTTGCTTGATTTGCCAGCTGCCTTCTATAGGGTCTCCTTTCAATGCTGGCTTGAGGAGTTTATGAGATGGGTATTAAGGTAAAGGTCTTGGACTGATTCAAATATTTTTGGGAAAATAGGACCCAGGTGATCTCATTTGACACTTTTGAATCTCAAACCATGGCCATGGACAAGGGGGTCCTGCAGCCCCACTCTCTTTAACACCTATGTGGTCCCCTCTTGCTCAGAATATTAAATCCTGTGGCTTTGACATAATATGTTATGCAGAAAATACTCAACTAATTATTTCATTTGGGAAAGATCCAGAGAACACAACAATGAGATTTCTTGACTGCATGAAGAAGATAGCCGCTTGGATGACTCAACTGTCTGCAACTGAATGGAAACAAGACAGAGATTCTGCTGTTTGGCAAGGCACAGGCCTTCTGATCTGAAGACTGGTGGCCTTCTGAGTTGGGACCAGCTCCTCGCTGTAGGACAGCAGTCAAAAACCTTGGTTTTCTGGTTGATGAGAATTTCCCCATGAAAGAACAGGCTATGTAAGTCTGTAGCACCCGCTTTAACACCATGCGCTTGCTTAAAATGTGTTCCAGTGGCTCCCATTGAAGTCTAGAAGAATCTTGATTCAAACCCTCATTATGAGTTGTCTTGACCATATCAATGTCTTTCTGGTGGCGGCCAGGGAAACTCTTCTTTCCAAACTACAGGTAGTCCGAAACACTGCAGCACTCCTGGTCTGGAAGCTCCCTTCAGGCTCCCCTTGGCTCCCACCTTAAAAGCTATCCACTGGCTCCCACTTAGAAGCGTTTACTGGTTTCCTGTTCTAGCCTCTCAGTCTTATTTTAAAATCTTTGACAGGCATGGACCCAGCATGCTTGCGAGCAAAGCTCACTCAGTACTGCCCTATTTGAAATCTCAGATCCAAGAAAAAAGCTTTGTTATTTTCCCCCCGTATCCGTACTTTGAGATATGGCAGTCAGTCATTCTCCTACCTTACCCTCACCATTGGAACAAATTCCTTCACCACATTCCTTCTTGTTCCTGCTTCGGTAGCTTTGAAAAGCTTTTGAAAACTTGGCTCTTTTGATTGGTCGTCCTGTCTTGGTTCTTTGGAGCATCAATAGCCCTCAGGAGAGAGTCATTTGCCGTATAGGAAGTACTAATAACATAACATAAGCACCCCTGGGCTGAGCCCTAGCCTTTCCTCTTCCCTAGTCCTTGCCATAAAGCTTTGGAAGACAGCCCAACTTCAAAACATTTTACTTAGGGGGCTCAGAACAGAAAGGTTTGAGGACTTCCAGTTTAGTACCTAAGAAGTATCCCGTAGTAGCCTGTTTCTGGGCAATCAGCCACTCTTACTGTAATGACTATCTTTTTTGTCCCTGCTTGCTGAAGCCAGATAACCTCCACTGATCACTTAAAAGAAGAATAGATCCCCTCACTTTAATCAACAAGGCAAAGAAACGGGCCTGAAATAATGCCAGCGAACAGCTCTTAGCAACTTTTGAAAAACCAGATACCGATCATTTCTGATGTATCTTCACCCTGGTAACCCACTCAAACCATCTAAAAAAAATGGTTCCAAAAACACTGGAAAATTATGAATTCGGGCCCCATGACTTTAAATAAACCTTTGTTCGCCTTTAAACAAGGGAAATCCATCAGAGATTTACTAGTACATACTAGACCACGCAAGAAACCGACGGTGGCAAAAACCCTACAAATGTTGTTGTGTCTACCACCAGTAGTAGGGCATTTTCTACATGGTAAAAGTAATGTTTGTCCTCTCACGAGGCAAAAGAGAGAATTAGATCTGGGCTTATCGACTTCATGGGTCCTTAAGAATAACACAAATTGTGACACAAAGAACTGCATTTATATTCTGATTTGTCCTGATTCTGATTTGTCCCTGTGATCTGAAATACATTGGCATGACAACACAGAAAGTAAGAGAACGCATAAATGAACACAACTACAAAACTGATGCGTCACTTTATGAGCTGTGGCCATTCTGAAGATGATTTGACATGGTATGTCACTGCAAGTGAGCAGCAACTACTCAACAGGGAACAAAGATGGATTTATTGATTATCCACTACACTTAAAGGCCTCAATGATTATACTCCATGGTCCCTGCTGATGGTAAAGTAAACAGGAAAAAACTTTGATCCATCTTCATAATACTTGTTTTTTTTGCAACACACCAGAATAGTCAAGGCCTTAATGATGACATCCCAGGGTCCCATGTGATGAAAAATAATCCTTTTTCACCAGCCCCATTTCAAATTTAATTTTAAAATCATAGGTTCGCAATCCAAGTAACACGTTCTCAAATAGAAGTTTGTTAATGTAAAATAGCCCTTAATATACCCTTTCCTATTCTCTGTAAATAATATCCACTGGGGGCAATTTAAGGATTATTGGACGCAAGAGCATTGATGACCATGATGGATAGCTTCCATCACTATGAACTACAATTTCCAAGAGAGCTGGGCCGGGCGCGCCACTTAGATGTCACTCGCCGGGCTCTCCACATAAACATCACACGCAGGATGCTAATGCATTTATGTTTGGGATCACCAGGAAGCAAAAGGGTGGTTTCATAGTGCTTACTACTAATCCACCCAAGAAAACCACATGGGGAAACTTGAATGGTGACATGAGAGCTCCATATAAAGGACGATCTGTTCTGTCATAGCACGGTCTTTTCTTTGGTCTTTCAAGGGTGTAGGACTTGGGCCCCTTGCAAACGAATCATGTACCGAAATCACAAGCATTGAGAATCTTGGTGGGAGCTTTGAAGGTGGGGGTAGTAAGTTTCAGTGTAATGTAAGAGCCGGGACCAATCGTCGCTTACATATACTACCATCTGACCTAATTTTTAAGCAAACAAACCCTTGGTGGGAGCTTTGATTTTAGAAGGGATGGGTGGCACAGAAGGATATGATCTTATTTATTTGGCTTTATGCTTCTATGTTATTTTTACTACTCTTACCTTCTAAGTATGTGACTATAGGACAACACCCCCACTGGACATCCATGACACATGAACCTCCCTTAAAAAGGGTAAGGAGTATGACTGTCCCATGAATGAATGTATATTTACACTTTACGTCACATGGTGGTGGAGAATAGTATCATTTGAGCATATGGGGCTGTATGCCAGTGCTTGACTCAGTACTCGTGCTGTTTAATTTAATTCTGATGAAGCAAAAATGATGGGATGGATTACCTTGTTTTAGATGAGCTAACTCCACAACGATTGGACTACAATTAGTAGGACTGTATCCTAATGGAGTATCCATTACTAATTTAACTTCCGGAAAAAGTTCATTTGGAAATACCTTAAAAATGAACCAAAATGTTCAATGGCCAGAATTTAAAGACAATTTTCCCTTAGATAATGCAACATCTGGGAGGTTTGATAGTAGATGTATTTTAACCAGGCCAACTAATCCAACAGCATAACAGACAGGGTGAAGCCATTTAAGAGGTGTTATTACGTCCTCACTAATTATTTGAAAAAGACTCATCAAGCATGTGTTAGTGAAGGGGTCATCCACCGCTGCACATACAAGTACAAAATGAAAAGTATATTTAGCTAGTCTGTTAATAGTACTATAGAAATGATTGTCAGTGGTAAACTGCTAGAGTGAAGGTTTCTCACTTAATAGTCCCAAGAGACAGACAAATCTGCGTCTATTAATTGAGTAGCTCAAGGTGATTAAACGATAAATAAGGCAACTACCCTGAGAGGAATAGATCAAGTAAAATATTTGAATATACATAACAACTAAAGGTCTTTGCTACAGTTTGATAAGAACATGTTTGGAGTAATATTATTTGTTTTTTCTCTATGTTCACCTTTTAGGTACATTGCAAGGCGTGATCCTCCAGTATCAGGTGGGAGCATTAGGCCTCACATGTATGTTTGAATTAGTCTATAGGTAGGGATAGTTGCAATATCCCTGACGAAGGCCCATTGGGCTCATTGAAAAGGGCCTAAACATGTTGACTAGATTTTGAGGTCCCTTGGACATTGTGTCCAAATGAGACCAAATTCATTTGTTTTTTATTCATACCTTTGGTACCCTTGAATAAACGACAGCCCTAGGGTATACCAACAGGTATTTTTATCAAATAAGACATGGATTCCTGCTTCTATCCAGTTGATATTTTATATAACAACTCCCAAGAGGTTTGGTTGAGTCCACCCTGGTAGTACCATCTTACCAGGGTGTAAATAGACTGCCTATAATGAAGCATGCCATGACTAGTGGGTGAGGTGTCTACTCCATTGCTTGGAAGAACCTATAGGTTGGTTGTAGGGGAGCTTAAAGACACATCCTCAATATTAAAACAATATCTGATCTTTGTTCTTGTCTCACCAGTACTCCTTGGTGGCTTAGCTTCTTTTGTGTATGATGATATAAGTTCAGAGAGTGTGCCAAAGCGTGTTTGTCTCACTCTACATTAGTGGGAATAAGTGTAGAAGGGCTGATAAGGGTTGAGGGTTCAAGTGTGGGGGAAACATTTGCCCCTGTATTACAAATTTGTTAGTCCTATTTTGACACTAATTGTAGTCATGGCAGAAGGCCTTGTGTTCAATGAGGAGGTTATATCCTCCATTCTAGCAGCACCTCCGCTCATTGTTGACACCACTCTGCCTTCGGGCACTGTGGACATTAGTAATTAGGACTCCTTAATAAAATTAAAGCAGACACAGATCAAAACATTGCTTCTTGGGGCGATTATGACAGAATATCTGAGAAAAGATATAACACCAAATGGTTTAATAGTATCCAATTGCCCCTGTATTTTTCTACACGATGCAGAATTTAGAAAAAGTGGGGCCTTGATAGCCTGGAAGTGTACCAGGAACTGTCTGGTTTTGATTATACAGACTAAAAAATTGTTGCCAGATGCCCTTTTGATTGAAATAAGAACCATGGAAAGTGGGCTGAAGACAGAAGTCACCTATGCAGCTTTTAAGAAGAAACTGGATGAAAACAATGAGACCGTCAATTAATACAAAGAGTACTTGACACAGCAAAATCGACAAGTTTGAAAAGGATTTTAAAAGGTTTTACCTACAATGGTACTTTTCCCTATTCCAAACAGGATTATGAACTACAGGGAAGTGAACACTCAGACACAGACAGTTCTGACTCAGGGAAATCATCACGAGCAAGATCTAGCAATAGACTTAACCAGGGATATCAGGGATACCAGGGATGTTTTCAATATGATACAGGAAATTGATTTTGAACCAGGCAAAGATCTGTTGATCACTTTGGATGTGAAAGCGCTATTCACCAGTATTCCACAGCAGGCTTCCCTTGAGGTTCTAGAATCTCTACTAGAATCCATGACATGGAAGTCTATACCACCACAGGATATTGTCCTTCATTGCGCCCAGATGGCCTAGAAATTACTTCCAGTTTGAAGATATATTTTATCTATAGACCCAAGAGACATCAATGGGAAGTATGTTTGCCCCAAGTGTGGCCTGTTTGTATGTACATGATTTTGAGACAAAAAACATTTACAAGCAGACAAATCCCTTCATAATGAACATCCGCATATGGAAACGGTATATAGTCCCTGTATTAATTATCTGGTCTGGCAATGAACAATTGGCATTTGACTTTGTGGGGTGGTTAAACTCTAGAGAAATCTACGTACATTTTACTCTTACTCTGGAAAAATAATCAATTTATTTTCTGGGCTTGAGGTTCTGGGCTGGAGGAGCAAAGCTATGTTTGGAAGTTTATTATAAACCAACGTACTTCAACATCTTGCTCAGATATGACAGCTTCCACCTAAAATCCCTTAGAGACAATCTACCAGTGGGACAATTCCTCAGACTAGGAAGAAATTGTTCAAATAAAAGTGATTAGCAACTTTTGTAAAAACACATACTGATCATTTGATATGCATCTCCACCTTTGGAACTCACTCAAACCATTCAAAAAAATGTATCCACAAACATTGGGAAATTCTGAATTCGGGCCCCATGACTTTTGATAAACCTTTGTTTGCCTTTAAACGAGGGAAATCCCTCAGAGATGTACTAGTCCATACTAGACCAAGCAAGAAACAGGCGCTGGCAAAAACCCTACAAATGTTGTGGGGTCTATCACTAGTGGTAGGCATTCTCCATGTGGTAAATGTAATGTCTGTCATCTCACGAGGCAAAAGAGAGAATTAGATCTGGGCTTATTGACCCCATGGTTCCTTAAGAATCATACAAATTGTGACACAATGAACTGCATTTATATTCTGATTTAGTTCCTGTGATCTGAAATACATTGGCATGACAACACGGAAAGTAAGAGTACGCATAAATGAACACAGAAGTACTTTTAGATGTAAAAAACAACTACAAAACTGATGCATCAGTTTGTGAGCTGTGGCCATTCTGAAGATGATTTGACATGGCATATCATTGAAAAGTTACCCTGGGCAAGTGAGCAGCAATTACTCAACCAGGAACAAAGATGGATTTATAAATTATCCACTGCACTTAAGAGCCTTAACAATGATATTACATGGTCCGTAGCAATTGGATGGGAAAAAGTGTTTTGGGACCCCCCCATTTTTTCTTGGCCCCTGCGCAATGTATCACCCCAAAACTTTCCAGACAGCAGCTGAACTAATTTGCGTACAAGTTATGAAAAATGTGTGATCTCATCAAATAGGGCCAAAGTAATTTACAAAACAAAAAAATGCTTTGTCTATGGGAAAACTTGTTCCTAAATATGACTACCTACTGAGTAGATTATATATATATATATATATATATATATATATATATATATATATATATATATATATATATATCTGTGTGTGTATATCCACTTACCTTGCTATACAGTAGTATGTGGATAGTAGGATAAGTAGATGAGGAGCTCAGAACAGTGAATTTACCCTTCCTTACATTTACTTTTGGGTGGAGCTCGCTCTACAAGAATGCATAAATACATAAATATTTTTACCTTGACAATAGGGTTGGACTCACCTATCGAGTAATCAGGCAGTTCCTGATGGGCTAGCCTGATAGGTCAGAGTGTAGCCTGCTTTTTTGGTTGTTTGTTGGTCTGTTTTATGGTTTTCTAGACAGGGTTTTTCTGTTCACTTCCCTGATATTGGAATAGTAATTGCCTACAACAAGCTCAAATCCATTCAGTCATCCATACATTGCACACACCTATACAGAGTGTCCTTACAACCTCAAAACAGTCCTAATTTGTAAACATGGGCCACTTTTTTAGCTTTCTAATTGTGTAATGGGGTCCATATTCATTTTGGCACCTGGGCTTATTTTCTGCCCCAGTCTGACCCTGCTTGGCAATATAATGGTAGTCTACACCCTGAAGCAGATATTTTATTTGATCAATATTGACACACACCTTAGCTGAGGGATATGGAGACTCAACCAGCAATGGAGATTGAGTACTTCCTTTGCTTGCATTAGGACGCTACGGTTTTGTTGACACAGATGCACTGCTTTTATTGTGTGCATGTGATGTGAGCACTGCACACAGAGTGTCTGCTACCAGAGGCATAGCTATCATTTACGCAATATGTTCAATGGCTCCAGGGCCCAGGGGAATGAGAGTCACTCTACACCCCAGTTAGGACCGTATTTTATTACACAACTGTTGAAGGGGACACCCATTTTCCTGGCTATACATTTCACATTTAAAGATCACAATTTCTGATTTTCCCATGCTTTTTTGCAATGTCACTGTTGCAATGCATTCTCCCTTTCGTGATTGGTCTCCTGTATTCTGACCATTTTTAAAGTCACACGTTTAAAAAGAAAGTATTCTGAATATTAGCTTTTTTTTTTAAATAAAGGCACTAGATCCTAATGAAACATGTCCGTGATAGATGTAAGTTGCGCATTTAATAAGGCTACCTACAGTGTGAGAATCAGTCATTCCTGCTCTGGAAAGATGCTTAGAGCCCCTTGAGTTTTATAGAAACTTATGATTTGATTTGAAGTAACCTTTGGAAAGAATTCTGACAAGAACAATCTTAGCAGCAAAAACAGACAGTCATGGGACCCCATCTTCCTGTAGATTTGATCTTTCTTGCTGCTTGACCAGTTGTATACATAAAGGACCAGGCCAGGTCCTGAATGAACTGGAACACAAACAACTCAGGACCGGTTTCACCCTGATTGGGGCTTATCAGCCAGGCATAACTTGGATCTAGTGATAAAGTGAGCACAGGACACACATATGGACATACCCATTGCATTGAGGGTGTTGCACAGAACTGTACAAAAAAGATAATGGATGGATTGCTTGAATTAATCTCAGCCACTAGTAATAACTCTGGCCACGTCCCAGTTCAGCCTTATTTTGCACACCATGCACTTTGATTTGGAACTAACCTTATGCAAATCATTTGTAACCCTGCTCCAATAAGAACCATTCAGACCGAACTGCCAGTCCACCCAATCTTAAGACTGGAATGCAGAGTGTCTTCTGATATGTATATTGTAGGGAGATCACGTAAGGTGGGATTCTGGATATGACAATAGGATTTAATTCGGGAATCTTAGCTGTTCTTTCACAGAAGAGCTGTAGAGCTGTTTGTAGCACTTTATTAACTGCTATTTGATGGATTTATCTTATTTGCACTTTCTGTGAAGGAAACCTTGGCGGGGAATGAATGAAAATGCTATCGGTGACCCAGGAAAGGCTATCTTGGTATTGGAGAGGATGGCTCAGTCCACAGTCTTTAAAAAAGATGGTGTAGAAGTAGCTTCCTGAATCCACCAAGTGACTGAAAACCAACAGGCCGTGTAAATATGACCCGAAGGAATGAATGCTTTAAAAGATGACTCCGTGAATGAATGGGCCAATTAATGAATGAATGAGTGTGGCACAGCACTGCAAACTGAATTTGTGTGTGCAAAAAAGCTCATGATGTCTCTGGAATGCAAGTAGGTTGAGCTAAAAATTGTAAAACAAATAGTTCCCCTTCTCATCAATAAGTGCAAAGGGGATACAATGTTTATGAGGGATTAAAAACACAGTTATTTAACCAAACATGCGCTTTATTTATTTTACAGGAGCCCTCTGTTCTGGAGACACCATTTTGTTCATTTTCATTAGCTTTAAGCTACCATAAGAAGCAAACCCACTTTCCTAGTTGGCTGTCCTGTTTGGAAAATGAGTTGCTTGCCATTATGTCGCTGAAGACTACATCCACAGATGTGGCCATTTTCGGTCTGGTGAAGTATTTGTTTTATTATCTTGGGTCATTGACACAGTTCATATGTTCTACTTGGTGGCATTGGAGCTCTGGGACTTTGCTGCTGGTTTACCGGTTGATGTTGCTGTGGAGGCACGTCTTGCAGACCCTAGCTGTTCTTTGACTTTCATCTTGCTCTGCTGAGGATCTAGTTGGTCCTTACTCTTTAGTCTGATGATGCTGTCACGCGTCTTAGTTGCTTTGCCCAGTGCTCCTTGCGGGCTTTGCTTTCCATGATGCTGTTCTGGAGCTGATTTGCTCTGCCCGACACTGCTGGACGGTTTCACCTTCGATGCTTGTGGCTTTACGGGTAATCCTTCATTGGTCAAATTCCCACTTGAATGCTTTTCAAGGTTATAACTCTTTGAGCGGCGCACTTCATACTTGATCCTCGCGAGCAGGTTCTGGATCAGAAGGGACTTCTGATGGAGGAGCTGCTGTTCTTCGCTCATTCGTACTTCGAGAGCTTCCTGTGGGTCTTTCAGCTGCAATAGTTCATGTGAAAAAAAAAAAAGATATTTTAATGAACTATGACCCTAAAGGTTAAATACATCTTCACAAACTTCATAGATAAAAATGAATAAACACTCTAGATACATGAATAAAGAGTATTATCCTAAGACCAAGGCGTACATGAAATAACCATAAAAACGAATTTAATTACTTAACATCTCCATTTACGAAAAGGTCTTTATTGGGAAGGCATATTCAATTTACGCAAATTTCAAGGATATAACATGTAGGAGGAATGGAATAAAATAAGACATAGCAATGCACAAGGAGCTCAAGGGGGTTTGTGAACGTCTTCCTGCAAAAATAACAGAGTGGTAATGCCTTTTCCTAGATGATGAAAAGTTTACTAGGACATACGCTCCATCGATTATATGAGTTGCATAAAAAACATCATACCAAAGTGAAAAGAATAGTTTAAAGAATAATTTATCAGGATCCGAAGATGCCCATCAAGCGATCAGCATTTATAAGACTTGACCTTTGTAAGTTCCTTGCATGCCCGAGGCATCATGCTTGCGTCCTATAATAAACAAAAGCGTCCTATAAAACAACTAACATATATGAATCCAGTGCTTGTTTCACTTATTTATATGCTTTTAAGAGTGCTGGTGTTAGACTTTTCATCCTTGGCGTGGTCTCCCTTAACTTTTTGCCTGTGTTTCCCAGGTTGTTGATGTGTGCTGGACTCAGATTTTGCTGTTTTTGTTACTCTGGGCACTTTACCACTGCTAACCAGTGCTGAAGTGCAAGTGCTCCTTTACAAAATGTGTATGTAGCTGGCTTGTCCCTAGTACAGTGCACTAGAGGTGCCCAGGGCCTGTAAATCAAATGCTACTAGTGGGCCTGTAGCACTGGTTGTGCCACCCACATAAGTAGCTCTGTAATCATGTCTCAGACCTGCCCCTGCAGTGTCTGTGTGTGCAGTTTTAACTGTAAATTCGACTTGGAAAGTGTACCCACTTGCCAGGCCTGAACCTTCCCTTTTCTTACATGGAAGGTACCCCTAAGGTAGGCCCTAGGTAGCCCCAAGGGCAGGGTGCAGTGTATGGTGAAGGTAGGACATATGGTGATGTGTTTTATATGTCCTGACAGCGAAATATTGATAAGTTCATTTTGCACTGTTGCAAGGCCTGGCCCTCTCATAGGTTAACATGGGGGCTACCTTTAAATATGATTAAAGTGTAGATTCCCTTTGGGAGTGGATGGACATGTGGAGTTTGGGGTCTCTGAGCTCACAATTTAAAAAATTTTTTTTTGGTAAAGTTGATTTTGAGATTGTGTGTTTGAAAATGCCACTTTTAGAAAGTGAGCATTTTCTTGCCTATACCATTTATGTGACCCTGTCTCGTCAGTTTGACAGTTGGGCTGGTTGCACCTCACACTAGACAGTGACACAAAGGGAGCTGGGATGTAGTCTGCATTTCCTGATGAGCCATCTGTGCTAGGAGGGAGGGAAGGAGTGGTCACTTACAGCTGAAAGGGCTGTGCCTGTCCTCACACAATGCAGTCTCCAACCCCCTGGTGAGTGTCTGGGGCCTGGCCTGGGCGAGGCAGGATTTCACATTCAATAGAGACTTTGCTTTGAAGTAGGCCTACTTCAAAGGAGAAATTGGGTATAAGAAGGGCACCCAAAACCACAGACTTTAGAACACTTCTGGAAACCAAGAGGAACCTCTGCCTGGCGAAAAGCTGAAGAGCTGAAGAAGAAGAACTGCCCTGCCTGTGACTGTGCTTTGTGGAGCTATCCTGCAGTTGCTGCTTCTGCCAGAGTAGGAGGGCAAAGACTGGACTTTGTGTGCCTTCCATCTTGTGAAGATCTTCAAGGGCTTGATTTAGAGCTTGCCTCCTGTTGTCTGAAGTCTCAGGGACAGCAAAGACTTCTCTCTGCCAACACCTGGAGTCTCTGGAGAGACTCCTACTCTGCCCTGCGATGCCCATTCAGTTCCTGGGACCCTGAAAGGAGAAGCTGGCAGCCTAAGAGGAAGAAATCCACGCACAGAATGCCGTGTGGGGAAAACATCGACGCAACTCCGATCTGCGGCTGAAAAATCAATGCGCGGCCGGCTATGCAGCTGAAAATCGATGCTCACCTGCAACGCAACTGAAGAATCAACGCACGGAGCTGGAGAAACGACGTGCAGCATCGCTGACAGAGGCTGGGAGATCGCCACCCGCGCTGCGTGGTTTTCAGATCATGGTGCGGCTGGATTTACGACGCAAGTATCGCTGGGCGTGTGAAAATGCAAGGCCTGCCCGGACCCGAGAGTGCTGACCGGATCGACGCATCACTCTCCTGCAGAGAGAAGAAACAACGCGCCCCGAAATGACGCAAGGTCTCGCTCGTGAGTGAAACTGATGCATTGCAAGCCCTTTTTGACGCACACTCACCCGTGCGGGGTTATTTTTGACGCACCCAAGGTATATTTTAACACTAACAGTGTTAGTGTGTGTTTAAAACTACATGAAGACTCTTTTTGCTTTGTAATTGATAACTTGACTTGTGTATTGTGGATTCTTGTCGTTTTGGTCTTGTTTTGTTTAGAAAAATATTTTCTATTTTTCTAAACCTGTGCTGTGTCACTTTGTAGTGTTTTCATTAAGTTACTGTGTGTGTTGGTACAAATACTTTACACCTAGCATTCTGAAGTTAAGCCTACTGCTCGTGCCAAGCTACCAAGGGGGTAAGCAGGGGTTAGCTGAGAGGGATTCTCTTTTACCCTGACTAGAGTGAGGGTCCTTGCTTGGGCAGGGGGTTACCTGACTGCAAACCAAATACCCCATTTCTAACATTGGTGATCAGCGGATGGGATTGGACTTGTATTTGTACCTGAACTTGACATACAGTAATTAAGTGTACACTACTGTTTTGAGTGCAGACCACTACATGACCACATACTGCTTGTCTTGTGATCTTTGGTTTTTCTCTTTTGCTTGGATTTTTCCCTACATCCATTTTTGTGGTAATCTTTGATTGACTTCTGAACTTCATTTGGGAACTTGTTTTCTGCTTTTTGGAACTTTGCACTTTTGTTGACTTTTCATCATGTCCCAATCTGGAGATGCATCAATTGGAGCTGCTTTTGACCTGGAGAAATTTGAAAGCTATAATTGGGCTCAATTAAAGCAGTTCTGTAAAGGTTTTGACTGCCCCATTAAGAGTTCAGCCAAGAAGGAGGAGCTGCAAAAGGCGCTGAGGGCCTGTGTGACAGCCAAGAACACTGAAGGGCACACAGAAGATGAGGAGGAGGAAGGACAGTCCATACACAATGGTATTGTAGGTGTGCCTGTTATGTCCAGGGAGAGGGTCTCCTGGGCAGGTAGCAGTGTCTCATCTAAGGGTCCGACCCCTGAAGAATTGCTGGACAGGCAGGCAGAGAGGGAACACCAGAGGGAGTTGGACAAAATGAGGATGGCCGTTGAAGAGAAAAAGTTGTTGTTGGCTCATGAACTCAGCTTGAGGGAGCTGGATCAGATGAGCCAGTCTAGTAGGGATGGTGGCAGCCACATCACAGTGCAGCCTGAAAGGAGGGTACACATTCCTAAAGATCTTGTGAAGGATTATAAAAGGGAGGACAACATATACTTGTGGTTTAAGGGGTATGAGTCTGCTTTCCATATGAATCTGGTCCCTGAAGCTCATTGCGGGGTGGGTCCGTGGAAGCACTTTTAGGTAGAGGGGAGGGATACACTGACAGCCCTAGGGGATGGTCAGAATCTCACCTACTCTAGCATGAAGGATGCCCTACTCACAAGGTATGGTCTCACCCCTGAAGTTTAAATGCTACAAGAAGAAGGAATCCCAAACATGGTTGGAATGTGTTGATTCTTATTGCAGGTCACTGGATGGTTGGGTGAAGGGCAGTATTGTAACTACGTATGAGGGGCTTTACAATCTGATTGCTTGGGAGCACTTGTACAGTTTATGTTTTCCAGAGCTGCGCCAGCACCTGATTGACAGCAAGCTGACTGACCCCAGGAAGCTTGCGCAGGAAGCGGACCGCTGGGAGAGCACCAGGGTCCAAAAGAGGTATGGGGGAGACATTGTCAAGGGTGGGCAGGGTCCCTCTCAGAAGAAAGGGGGGGTAAGGGTAAATGAGGGGAGTTCTCTAAAGGGCCCCAAACTGATTACCAGGGTAAGGATTCCCAACCCCCCAATGAGAAGAAGCCATGGTTCTCCAAAGGGAAGCCAGTGGCAGGTGGTCCCCCACGTAAGTGCTATGCATGTGACCAGGTGGGTCATGTGAGAGGGGACCCCAAATGCCCAAAAAGTACACCGGCACCCACTGGTGCGCCGTCCCAGGGTTTGGCCAGTGTAGCGCTTGGGGAGGAGTTGGTTCCAGGTGGGTGGGAGCCAGCTTGTCTCACTAGGGGACAGTGAGATAGTCCAGAGAACCCTCGTGCCTGAGAACACTAGGAAGTGCAGGCAGTGGGTGACCATCAATGGACAGAGGGTGGAGGCTCTGAGAGACACAGGAGCCAGCGTGACTATAGTGAGGAGTCAGCTGGTGTCTGAAGAACAGATTGATCCATGGGTACTTCACCAAGTAGTTGTAGTGGACAACTCAGAGCACCTGTGCAGAGTGGCGCAGGTTCCCTTTGAATGTGGGGGTGTTCTCAGGTTCCTTGAAGGTAGCTGTGAGTCCAACCATGCCTGTTGATTGTTTGCTAGGCAATGACCTGGAGGATTCCCCTTGGAAGGAGGTGGAACCCAGGTCTCACTTGGAGATGTTGGGTCTGCCTGGGTGGGAATGCGTATCCACCCGGTCAATGGCAGCCCGCCAGGGTAGTCAATAGCCCCTGCAGCCTGAAACAGTGGCCCAGGGGACCGCCAAGAAGAAGAAGGGCAGGAGGCATGGGAAACCGGCCCCAGAAGTTCCCACGCTGTGGGAGTAGGCGGAGCCTGAGGGTGACACTCCGGAGCCTACAGGGGAACAGGTGGCTGAACTGGGGGAGGTCTCTGAGCTGTCGCAGTGGCAGCAGAAAGGGGGGCCCACCAGGGAAGCATTCTGTGCAGTACAGAAGACACACCCTACTCTGGAGGGTTTGCAGCAGCGGACTGCAGACCAGGTGGCTGGCAAGGAGCCAGGATCACACCTGATTTATTGGGAGGATGACCTCCTGTATAGCGAGCCCAAGGTTCCTGAACCTGGGTCAGCCTGTGTGCTGTGGTACCCCAGTGCTTCAGGGCCTTCCTACCGGGGTTGGCTCATGATGTGCCTTTAGCTGGACCTTTGGGGCAGGACAAGACCTTTGAGAGGCTTGTCACCCACTTTTACTGGCCCCTAACATGCAGGCACTCAGATGCACATTGCAGGTCTTGTCAGACTTTCCAGGCAAGTGGCAAGAGTGGGGGGAAATTTAAGGTTCCCCTCCAACCCTTACCTGTGGTTAGTACTCCCTTTGAGAGGGTAGGTATTGACATTGTGGGGCCTCTGGACACCAAAACAGCCTTGGGCAGCAGGTTCATCCTGGTCTTGGTGGACCATGCCACCCGGTACCCAGAAGCCATTCCTCTGAGGTCAGTCACTTCCCCTGTGGTGGGTCGTGCACTGATGGGGGTTTTTACCCACATGGGGTTCCCCAAGGAAGTGGTATCTGATAGGGGTACCAACTTCATATCCACATTTATGAAGTCTCTGTGGAAAGTGTGTGGGGTAACCTACAAGTTCACCACACCTTACCACCCCCAAAGTAATGGTCTGGTTGAGAGATTCTACCACACCTTGAAAGGCATGATTCAGGGCCTGTCAGAGCCCTTGAGGCAGAAGTGGGACGTCCTCTTGCCATGCCTTCTGTTCGCTTACAGGGAGGTGCCTCAAAAGGGACTTGGGTTTAGTCCTTTTGAGCTCATCTATGGCCACCCTGTGAGGGGACCCTTGAGTCTGGTGAAGGAGGCTTTGGAGAAAGCTCCTAGTAAACCCCCACATGATGTATTTAGCTACATGCTGGCTTTAAGAAACCAGACTGCACGCTTCAGGTGTCACGCTCAGGAGAACCTGGAAGCAAGCCAGGAAGATATGAAACGGTGGTACGACTGGAATGCCACTCTGGTCGAGTTTCAACCTGCTCAGAAAGTGTGGGTGATGGTGACAGTGGAGCCTAGGGTGCTCCAGGATAAGTGGACTGGGCCGTTTGAGGTAGTGGAGCGCAAGAGTGAAGTCACCTACCTGGTGGACTTGCAGTCTCCAAGGAACCCTTTAAAGGTCCTGCATGTCAACCGCCTCAAACCATACTTTGAGCGGACTGAACTGTCCATGCTCCTCACGACAGATGATGGGGTAGAGGAGGAGAGTGAGCCTCTTCCTGACCTCTTGTCTGCAGGAGAAAAAGATGGGTCAGTGAAGGGAGTGATCCTCTCCCACTCCCTGACTGAGGAGCAGCTGGGTGACTGTCGCCATGTGCTGGGACAGTTTGCCTCACTGTTTTCCCTGATGCCAGGGGTCACACATTTTTGCACGCATGATGTGGACACTGGGGACAGTACACCTATTAAGCAAAAATGTTTACAGGGTGACTGACAGGATGAGAGCATGCATTAAGGATGAAGTATCCAAAATCCTTACTCTAGGGGTTATTGAGCACTCCAGCAATCCTTGGGCCAGCCCAGTGTAAAACTACATGAAGACTCTTTTTGCCTTTTAATTAATAACTTTGACTTGTGTAGTCGGGATTTTTGTTGTTTTGGTCTTGTTTTGTTTAGATAAATATTTTCTATTTTTCTAAACCTGTGTTGTGTCATTTTGTAGTGTTTTCATTAAGTTACTGTGTGTGTTGGTAGAAATACTTTACACCTAGCACTCTGTAGCTAAGCCTACTGCTCGTGCCAAGCTACCAAGGGGGTTAGCAGGGGTTAGCTGAGGGTGATTCTGTTTTACCATGACTAGAGTGAGGGTCCTTGCTTGGACAGGGGATAACCTGACTGCCAACCAAAGACCTCATTTCTAACAGCTGGTAAGTGACAGGAGCACATTTTTAGCACCACAATTCCACCAACCCTTACAAATCGGTTAATTTGAAGACTGCTTGTGTTGCTTTTCAACAAAAAATACAAAACGCCTTCATAACAAACAAATCATCCAATGCCCGTATCCAGCCTTTCTGTCAAAAGAACTGTAATTTTTAGGTACTGCCAATACTGATTCTATGTGATCACTGGCATCAATGACAATATGTCTGGCAAAGTTGCTAAGCTGTAGTGGAAGATGGCAAGTCCCAGAAATTCTGTGAAACCGCAAATAGATAAACTAAAATTCGATAAATATGTTTTATCTTGTGTATGTTTTATGATGAAATGCACCTTTACTGTTGAGGGTGTGGAAACTGCGTAAACAGGTGAGGGGGAGTTGTCCCAAGGGTTTACCTACCCAGTGGGGAGCAGTAATATATGTATTTAGCATTCTTAGCTCCT
Organism: Pleurodeles waltl; assembly: GCF_031143425.1. Classification (NCBI taxonomy): domain Eukaryota; kingdom Metazoa; phylum Chordata; class Amphibia; order Caudata; family Salamandridae; genus Pleurodeles; species Pleurodeles waltl. The sequence continues at coordinate 1,169,225,428 of NC_090447.1, read as the reverse complement.
TGTTGTGAGACTTGATTTTTGTGCAATGTGAAAATGTGTTGTAATCTGTTTATTAATGGAAGTGATGCATGGCTTTTTCTAAGATGTTGTAAGGTGTTGTGGGACTGTGGAGTCCTGTTTCAAATAGATTGTAATGTAAAGAACAAACATGAGAGGGGAAGTAGCAGCTCAATGGACATCATTGTAAGTAGGTATTGTTTGAGAAGGTGGGTCTCTAGCAGTGCTTAATTTGTGTTTGTTGTTTCCAGTGCACTTATATTTGAGGGCCGGCGCTTATTCTTCTACCTCAAGCATTTACTGCGAGCAAAAGACACATTTGGGAAAGATGGAGGAAAAGAAAAACGAAAAAGCGTCACAATGGGAGAAAGCAGAAAGCTGCAAGAGTGAGCTGAAGGAGTAGGGAGTGGCTGTGAATGGATTAAAAAGGCCCGAGATGGCTTCAGGATTACGCTGCCTCAGTATTCCGTGCTCCCACATTTAGTTGCAGCAGCCGCATGTTTAAGAGGAGGGCTTTGAGCACCAGCACGTTTTTACTTACAAATTAGGCACTGGTCTCTAGAAGTTCTCCAAAGGTGGGGTAGGGTGTCAAAGAGAACGGAGCCGTTTTAGAGAAAGATTGTCTTTGAGAATATAGGCGGTCATTCTGACCCTGGCGGTCAAAGACCGCCAGGGCGGAGGACCGCGGGAGCACCGCCGACAGGCCGGCGGTGCTCCAATGGGGATTCCGACCGCGGCGGTAAAGCCGCGGTCGGACCGGCACCACTGGCGGGCTCCCGCCAGTGTACCGCCGCCCCATTGAATCCTCCACGGCGGCGCAGCTTGCTGCACCGCCGCGGGGATTCTGACCCCCCCTACCGCCATCCAGATCCCGGCGGTCCGACCGCCGGGATCCGGATGGCGGTAGGGGGGGTCGCGGGGCCCCTGGGGGCCCCTGCAGTGCCCATGCCACTGGCATGGGCATTGCAGGGGCCCCCGTAAGAGGGCCCCTACATGTATTTCACTGTCTGCTGCGCAGACAGTGAAATACGCGACGGGTGCAACTGCACCCGTCGCACAGCTTCCACTCCGCCGGCTCGATTCCGAGCCGGCTTCATCGTGGAAGCCTCTTTCCCGCTGGGCTGGCGGGCGGTCTGAAGGCGACCGCCCGCCAGCCCAGCGGGAAAGTCAGAATTACCGCCGCGGTCTTTCGACCGCGGAACGGTAACCTGACGGCGGGACTTTGGCGGGCGGCCTCCGCCGCCCGCCAAGGTCAGAATGAGGGCCATAGTCTGCCTAAGCTCAGCCAAAGGGCTTCAAAGGTTATTGACCCTCGTGGCTCAGCTTCTACCATTCACACTTGTTTCACACCCTTGTCAGGAGAGGCAGCACTTGCTACTTCAAAGGAAGACCCCATAATAGTGCACGATGTAAGGGAAGAATCATCACTGGGCATTCTAAGCTGCATCTGCCTGTGAAGCGATCATGTAAAATTCTTCTCTTTTTCATTTGATAATCAAAAAACGGACCCTTAGAGCTAAACTACATATCAGGGCTATACAAAATGGGATTTTTGGGGTAAATTAGCTGGGCTGGCTTTGGGTGGGGTTTGGAGAACTGGAGAGCTAGGCACAAGGTAAGAAATGTTCTACTATACTATAGTAAGTATGCATCATTGCTGCAAAAGGATTGTCGGGGTAGGCCTTGAAGTGTTAGCTCTATTCACTTGCCTGGTGTCACCTACTAAAACGTACCACTTGACTCACTCCCAGGAAGGAGCTACATGAAACTGACAAAGATTCAACTGCTTACTTTACAGAAGAATTCCTGCCTGCCCAATAGAGTACTTTTAGAGAGGTATTGCCACCTCTTTCTTGAACCTCTGGCATAGGCCACAGCTCCAAGGCTTGTGGCAATAGTCTCTTGCTGACATCCAAGGTAAAAGGGGCAGGTCTTGCCAGTTATGTCTGCTTGCTACTCCCTCCTGCGAGTGGAGAGTGCAAGAGGTCATATTGACAGTGGATTTCCTGGCCTGCCTGGAAGAAAAGACACGAATTAGTGATAACTGCACACTTCTCCTAATTACCCTTGTAGATTCTCTCTCCTCTGGCTGCAAAGTGCAGTTTTGCAGCTGAGGCCATTGGTGCTGCAGGGAAATCCTAAGTAGCATTTGATACTGGGCATTCTGCTGCCGACTGTACTGGAGTTGTATACTGCAACTAGAAATCAAGGACAGAACTGAGGAATTAGTCCTGAAGATGGGGTACTTTTTATAAAGGTTCATTTAGCTTGAACATGTCCTTTGAATTGAAGTAATGCAAGGGAGCAGTGCATCTCTCTAGTCTTCTTGATGGAGATAATTTCCTTTAAGCGACATCAGTAAATGCCCTCCTACCCCTTGCAGCCTTTTCTGAAGACAATTATTCGCTGTGAATGAAGAGAGATGTTTTTTTTAAAAAGGTAATCCCAATTTATTCTTGCTATAAACTTTAAACTCTGCATAAGAGTTACTCCATTTTGTAAGGAGTATTTCATTATTTAATTCTTATCTTTTTCACTAACTTTTCTTGAACGTTTTACTTTGTTTTCTTAACCGTAATATTGCTTTGATCCATTAGGGCACACGTACCACATGCATTTCTCAGAGGAAGGCTTTTCTCCTGGAGCCAGGCTACCAACATTGAGCCTGGATTCCTCATAGAGTCCTGTTTACCTTTTACCAGGCAGATTATGGGGTCACGAGGCAGCTCCACCACAGTTCCCACCAAGACAGGCCTCCTTTCCCTAGTTTAACAATTCGGTTCCCTAGAGGACAAATTAGCAAAAATGTAATAGATCTCCATATTTATCGGGACTACTGTTTTCTCAGTTCTCGTCTCCCAGGCATATTTGAAGGTTCTCTCAGCATTTTGGCACTTATGTGCATACATATATGGAACTAACACACAGTTTATACATACCTTTTTGGTGTCCTGATTTTTATCGACAATGATTTGCCATTAAATACCTTTCTATGCCTAATCCCCCTAAAATCATGGGGAATATTGCTTCCCTTCCCACACTGACTATACCCCTTACACCAGGATCATTTAGTAAAAAGTTTGAAAGTGCAAATAAGTGTGTGAAAGGAATTGGGCACGTATGTCAAATCGCCCAATGGACGAGCTATCAAATTGCTCATCCCCTTCGCACCTCATTTGTCCTGCCACCCCTTGGAGCTTACATGATTATGTCCATAAATACTGTTCGGAGTTCACTTGTAAATACTAGGATACTTTCATGCATACGTGATCACTATGCATATAGAGCAGTGTTTTGTATATTGCCCAAGAGTTTTTCCCAAACGTTTGGAACTTCTACACATATGCCTGACTCCCATATGGAAAAAAGCATTGTGAGCTGATGTGTATCACTGGAAGGGCACAATTGTGTACTGTTGTCGTTTAGATTCACACAAAAGAACAAATAACTAATTAGAGTTACTGAGGGTCGTGCCTTTGAATCCTTACCTTAGAGCAGTGGTCTTCAGACTTTTTAATGCTGCGCCCTCTCCCAGTGGAAAAAAAATCGTAGGCCCTTATCCTTTTTTTTTCTCACAATTATTATATGAAATCGGCAATGTTTAAATGTCTACACTAATTTAAATATTGCAGTTATATTGTTACTGTTTTAAAAATGCAATCAAATAGATGATGCAGAGCATACTATTCTGGTCAGACAGGCCTTACTAATGCGTAAAAATATTCACAGCGTGATTATTAGAAGTGAGTGTTGGGGTTTTGAAGAGTATTTGGAGACCATTCCCTTTTGACGCATACTCCCAGCTTGGATATAAATGACGTAACATGTTAGTAATTTCACTTTACAGAGCGGTTTGCTGCTGCTCACTTTTTTCAGCTCAAAACAAAGCTGTGTTATTAGCATAATACTTCTTTTGGCCAGAGCCTGGCATCCCCTGAGATCACTAGAGCCCCTGTAGGGTAGTCCGCCCCCCCAGTTTGAAGAACTCTGCCTTAAAGAATTATAGTCTCAGTCATTTATTCAGCCATCAAAAGAGAGCAGCTGTTTACTGACGCATTACTGAAAACACCTGAAGAAAATAGTCACAGATCCTCTTTCCTCTTACACCATCATGATGAAGACACTCAAACAGCACAGCAAGCCAGATTCTGTATACCAAATCTTATTACCCACATTCACTTATTACAACTTTTTTTTCAGAAACTCGTGTCCCCTGACTGTACTTCTTGACACCAAAACCTTTCGCTCCCAAGTACACCCTGATCACAAATATGCAATCTGTAATTAAGAGAATAAAGACCATAAGACATCATGAAGACTCACTATTCCCCAGTGGCAGCCGGCATCTTTAGGAGGGGGGGGCGGGCGGGACACACACACACACACACACTCCTTCTTTCACACAGACACGCACGCATGCACGCACGCACATCCATTAACAACACTCATACCATTCAAACATGCACGCACACACCAAACATTAATTTTAAAACATCACACACACTCATTCTTTCACGCACGCACGCACATCCATTAACAACATTCATACCATTCAAACATGCACGCACGCACCAAACATTCAGCCAATGAGGAAAGGCAGCAGTCCCAGCCTCGTCACAGAGTGGGATGGGGTCAGTGAGACTGCTGACCCCACCCCACTTTGTGACGAAGTGTCACTGATTGACAGTCGCCCTGGGCACTTCAGGGCTTAAACTGAAGCGCCCAGGGAGAGTGTCAATTGGTGACGCTTTCCTCATCACCCAGGGGAGGGCCTCGAGGCACCTTTGCTGGGCCGAGGAGGTCACACCCATACGAGCTGTGATCTCCTCAGCCCAGCAAAGTTCAGCTCAGGCAGCCAGGAGTCTGCGCAAATCGCGCATGTCTCTGCTCCTGGCTGCCTGACCTGAACATGAAGAGTGTCTGTCAGGCTGACCTTTGTTCAGCCTGATAGACACTCTTCATGGGGGGCAAAAGGTGGGGGGGGGGCGTGGCCCCTCCCCCCTAAAGGACGGGCCGCCACTGTTATTCCCTACAAAGTAACATTATCTGCAAAGTCAAAACTTTTGGCTATCAGTCTATTATCACAGATGCATCCAGCACAATGAAAGACTTTTACTGTCAAGAACCTGACACTAAAAAAAATCTGTTGAGTTGCATTATTAATTGTTTGCGGGGCGGGTGACTCCTCCAAATAGCCACAGTGCCACCCTGCACAGACTAGTCTACATGAAAGGTGTCAAACTTCTCCTTAAAAGAGTTCCAGATAGGAGGGAAAGCCCATTAAAGAGAAAAAAAACCTCCTTGGCCAACCTACAGCTCTTGATAGATCTTGATCATGAATATTAACATTGAAGAAGTAAGCAAAGCATCAAATTCCACCTGAGAACAGGAAGGAGGAAGAAGAAAAAAGACAAGCAAAAAATCAGGTGAAAAATTCCAGAAGAGGGTCATCTGCCAAAAGCAAACTTCTGGCCAAAAATACTAGCCAGACTGTGAAGAACACCATAAAATATAAGGGGACTAATGCACTGTTTTGCATCTACATCTTGTGCCTGTTTGCAATGTATATGAATAAACACGAACTGACATCACAGGCAAAAAAAACTCCATTTTAGATTAGCAATCTCAAATCATGTTTTTGTGGTCAATCCACCCTCGTGGGAACATCTGGTTATAAGACTTCTCCATGCTCTTTTTCAGAAAATAACAGCCTTTGTTTAGATTTTGAAGAAGAAGCCCAGTTTGACATCTTCTGTTCCTCACTGCATTCTAAGACCAATTCACCACCTTTCATGCTTAGCTCTCTAGGCTACTCATTGCACACCCCTCTCAGGTGACCATGAGTCCTGAGATGCAGCAGCTACAGTATTTTGGATGGCATGAGCGCTCAACATTCACTGTGCACAGCCTTCCAGGAAAAAGTGGGTTGCAGCCTGAGTAGTGCTTCTTCGTTTCTTGAAAGCATACAACCTTGAGTTATATCTTTTTTAAAGCAAACTTTAGTGAATTTTCTTTTTTCATACCTCTTATATATATTTTTTTATCAACAATAACAATACACTGGTCAGTCATAGAAGCACATCAAATAATTACCGGGTGCCGTTATGAGGCACCTTCCGAGGTGAGAAGGTTGACAATATCATAGGTAGTTGTGTAGGTTCTGGACAGTAGTACGAAATGACAATTTGGGCTTCAGGGTTACATCAATGAGGAAGACACCTCAAGTACTTTCATTCAGCTGGGCCCTAGCATATGCACAATCTCATTGTCAGGGTGCCATTGTGAGTCGTAGGAATGGGTAATCTAACTTCTGTGTGAATTTGTCTAGTATCACTTCCCTCCCCGCCACCCCCTCATTACCCCCCCCCCCCCCGGATTTAAATTTTGCAAAAACATTTTTTCAGCCAATGTCAATTTACCAACATGTATGCCCCATGGCCACTCTACACTTTTCCAACAGCAATGCTAGGTAAATGTGGAAACAGTCCAAGTAAGCATAGCTTGGGTGAGAGTCTCAACTTTCCTACTATGGTATCATTAAGGTGATCAATGATTGTTCATCAGAAGGAGTTCAGCATTAGACATACCTACACCAAGTATACGGAGTTCACTTCTGAGTTGTGGCAAAAAGGGCAACAATCAAAATAAGAAAACGTATCCTGTGTATTGTGGCAGGGGTTAGATATGTTTAGTGTAAGTAGCTGAATTGTAGCAATTTAAATCTAATATTCCTGTATACTTTGGCTGACAACATTTTGACATTGGTTCCCAACAAGGTCTTGTACAATGTCATAATCACTTATTTCCCCTCTTCTCTCACTGTCAATAATTCATGCAAAACTCTTCTGTTCGTGATCCCCTCCTTCCAGGTCAGACTCATCACCCCAGTCCATTAGCCAGAGGACAAGATCTGACCAGGTGGTATCCAGTTGTCCTATGTTACCCTGTTAAATGTGTGTAACAGTCCTAATTGATATACAGCCTGACCTTGTCAAATGAAGATACATAAGAAAACTGGTCTGTTGAATGTGCCATTCAATGCTCTCCAATGGTAAGGCGGGGTATGCCACCTTCTTTCCAGTCTTTTTTTTGGGAGTGACTACAGCAGTATCAAGATGTTGTCACTATTTTAGAGATAGAGTATCCATGGGTGTGTCGGCCAAACAACGCACCCCATATTGTGCTTGTTTTCATACTATCGGTCAAATATTGTGCTCTGGGAACTGGGAAGATATGTCCCATGTAGCCACAAGTTGTACTGTGTGGCAATGTAGTATAAGTCTGGAGCCCAGGTCTATTCCTTACTCAATGGCAGCCGTGTCTGGTTAAATACAACATTGTGTATCCTTCCGTTCCATAGCAGACCCTTCTGCAGAGACAAAATGTTTATGAACACCTATGAACGTATGAGGTTGTGGGTATCAATGTGTTTTGCTGGCCGATTCTAAACATGGAACGGTATAACATCCATTGGCCTGGTGGATTTTCAGATATCAGGAATGTACGTTCTGCTTGAAAAAGTCATGATGTACATGGTGAAATCACAAATTACATTTTTCCAAAGTAAGTTATCCTTAAATGTGCAAATATGTTTGTGAATTGGGCACAAGATATCTTGAGATGAGGGCAGGAAGAAGGATGAAAAAGAACAGATGCATACAGTGTAATGCGAGATTTTGGAGCAATTTCATTATTCTAACTTTGTAATAGACAACATGGGGTTCTGCAGAGCTTCAAAGTTGGAAGCTGAATTAACTTATTCATGTGATAATAAGGTAAAGAAAATATTTTGAATGTAAAGTATATTAAATATTTTGCATACCTTCACTCAATTAAGAATATGGTACAGAAGATATATAAAATATTTATTGAATCTTCTGAAAGGTTTTCTCTTAGAAAAAACGTGTTCAATATCTAACATGGATGATAATACGTTTCAAACAATAATGATTTATTGTATAGGCTATGGAAAAACCAGAATAAGAAGTACAAATATCTCTGAAATGCACTTGTTATTAGATATTAACATGGTTCTTGAAAAAAACTTTTAAACTATCATTGTAAACAATCAATTATGATCATGGAAGAAATCCTTGCAAAATTTGAATCAAGTCAGAGTAGCATCTGAATTAATTACGTGCATGTCGTATAATTGAACAGTCACAACTAAAAAACAGAAAGGAAAATGTAGAGGCATTCCAAGTTGATAAAGCCTTGTTACATTACTGCTGCAACCCTGCCTGATTCACTGAGGTCGGCACTGCTAACTAACTTACCTGGGATGGCCACTCTTATAATCTTCTCTGATGTGCTCACTATTACAGCACCAACAATATTAGTAGCTAACGATGATTGCTACTGAACATAAGTAGTTGTTGTTACAGAAAAGGCTGGAGACCTCTGCTGTAAATACACATGTTATGCATAGACTATTAAGCAGTACATCCTCTCAGTGGTGGATAGTGAGCGGATGATACAGATGTTTGGAACAAAGTACCTAACACACTTTGGCCAAATGAATCCTCCTGACGGGCTTGAATATCCACCCAGAAGAGTTTGGTGAATCTGTGTGGTGTTCATCAGATAGCAGCCTAACAAATGCCTGCTATGGGAATGTTCCCTAAGAAGACTATAGTAGCTGCCTTCTTTTGAGTGGAATGCACTATAGGTACTACATGTAATGTATACTCAGCCTATCTAACAATCCATGTTGCTATACTGCCTTTAGAAATGGGGTTTGCTAAGTGAGATTTTAGAAAGGCAGCAAACAGTTGTTTTGCTGTCGGATTAAGTTCTAGCAGTGTAGTATATAAGTGCCTTGTCGACATGATGCATGTGTAATCCCTTTCTGCCAAGGATTCTACCTGCATAAAGAAGATGGGAACTCAATTTTTTGCGCTTACATAAAGGAGACACAACAGTTGGTAGAAACTTTGAGTATGTCCTCAAAACTATTTTGTCTCTGTGCATATGAAAAAGTTTCTCCACTGTTGGAGTTTGTACCTCACTGATCCTCCTCAGAGAGTTGATACCAACAAGGAAGGCTCCTTTTCAAGACAGGAACTGCATACAATAATACTGTAATGGCTCAAAAGGGGGAGCCACGAGTCAGGTGGAAAATATATTTTGATTACAGACCGGCACAGAGGATTTCTTGGAGAAATCACTATTTTAAGACCCTCTATGGAAGCCTTGACCACAACTACGTGAAAACTTACATCCTGTTTATACCATGTTCACATACTCCAATGCATTACAGTGTTAATCTTCACATACATAATCAAGAATGTACTAATATCTCATAATTAAATGTGAATGTTGTTTTATAGTACTGTGTAGCTTATTGTGGCTGTAAATATGCTTGCTTATTTTCATGGCTCAAATACGCCAGGAAGCCAGAATGCATAGGGTTGCAAATATGCATATTTCATAGAAGCACAACCACACTTTCGAACCTGGCAAGCGGAATTAGGATTTCAGGAGTATAATGAGCCCAAGATTACTTGTATGAGTGATATCTTCTCCTCAAGGATGCTTAGCGCTTCCTCTGGAAGAAGATCCAGCCACCTTCTCATTAGATAAGGGTTTGCTTAAAGTGACAAGTTTCTGTCATGTGATTACAGTCCTTAAATAAATGCATAATATACAATGGTCTAAAACTCTACGGGCCTCATTTACGAGGCCCTAGTGGCACACTGCGCCACTGCAGCATCATTTTTATAGTGCTCTGGTGGAGCAGTGTTCTGGTCCATAGTAACAAGGCCGCGCAAAGTTACCTTGCATGGCTTTTCATGGCCTTGTAAATATAGAACCCTTTAACACATCACACTACTTGAAAGGGGCGTCTCATGTGTGTTGCTTGGGGTGTTCCCATGCAACACTCATAGAACACGAAGGAATCTGATGCATTCCCAGATTTATCTGGGAATGCTTCAAATTCCTAGGCCACCTCCCCGTTTTTTCCTCTATGTGTGCTTCATTCTGCAGCACACATAGAAAGAGGAAAACACCTCCTGTGATTGTTTTTGTGCAGGAAGCGCAACCTTCATCCCCACAATGCAAGTACCCTTGCACCTTGGTGCAGGGGTGCCTGCGTTGGCGTATGGCAGCAGTTTGTGCGCTAAGGCGGGGGAGTGGACAGAAATGCACCATATCTTGTAGTTATGGTGGATCTCTGCCCTTTCCCAGTGGCGCAGGGTGGCACAGCAAGGCACTTGCTGCACCACCCTGCACTACAGGCCTTGTAAATGAGGTCCTATGTATTTTCCCAGTATGCTCACATTGGCCTTATTCCAATGAGAGCCCTGGTCACTTGAAATGCCAGTTGTCTTTCATACTTTGGCTCTGTTGCCTGCTATTTTGTTTGTACGCTGGTGTGACTTCGGCTGCCCAATGTTTTGTGTTATATTTTTGATAGGTATTTTAAAAAGTGACAAATATTCTGCATGTAAGCTGTCTCTGAAGCTAAATGTAAAATAGATAGAAGTGTTGGCAAATCCTGTCTTATGTAATTGCAGCAAGCAGCAAAAATGTCTTGAACAGATACTCAGAGGCAGTCTATGTATTTGCCTAAACTGAAATTAACAAATCTTTCCCACTTTGCAGCATAGCATGCATTGGTGATTGATTTACTTGCCTTGTGGCAGATTTGCATACATTTCTCTACAGGTCTGAGGTAACCAAAATCTAAGAATTCAGGTGCGTGATTGCTGGAGTCAATTGCCACTGACCTTGAGTCAGGATTTGTGGTCTCAGTAGCAGTTTTTAGTGAGGGTGCACAGACATTACCAGCAGCATTGAATATTACAGCCACCTTGCCCAAGTTGATGCCACCAGAATGAGAGTCATCTATACTTCTCTCACTTTAGTCACAGCATATGGGATCAGAGGAAGTGGAGAAAAGGTATAGGGAATTACACCTGACCAGTTAATTCATAGTCCATTACCCATATACTGTTGGTGTGCTACCTGGGGGCAAGGTTTTGGCATTTTGTATTTTGCATGGGTGCTAACATTGATTATGGGAGTTCCCCATTTCTGAAAGTACTCATACAGTACTTGGGGATTCAATTCCCATTTCTGGACTTTTTGATGCACCCTGTTTAACAAGTCTATAAAGTCATTGTCCATCCTGAGAGGTGCTCCACTAGAAGCACAATTTGATTCTGCCTGTCACATTGCCAAGTGGTCTAGGCCAATGCTGACATATGTGATATAATACATCACTATCATGTTGTCTGTCTTTCTCAGGACCGTTTGTTCTTGAAATAGAGTGTAAAATACTCTGAGTGTCACTTGAAATACTGTGAGCTCTAGGAATTTGATTAACAATGCTGTAGTTCCTGCGTCAAGGTACCCTGAACAGTCATGCATTTGAGATGTGCTCTGTACCCTATGAGTTAGGCATCCATGGTGATGGTCACTTGTGGTTGAGAATCCAGAAAAGGCCGGTCCAGCTATTTTGTTTGCCATTCCACCATAATAAAGTGGGCTGGGCTCTACCACCAAATGATTTTCCCATTGACCCTCCTCTTATCATCATTGCCTCGCTTGACACTCTCACAGTGGATGCATGTACAATGTTGTATGCCGCACTATCTGTATGCACAAGGCCATCATCCTCAACTGTTTCATTCTCATTCTCGCCAGAAGAGTATGTGGTGTCCAAAAAAGAGCCAGCTGCCCTTAGAATGTTATCATCCTCTCTTGGTATGGCTAAGCCATCCTTTGTTTCTAGGAAAGGTTGGATCTGCTTTAGTGAGAGCTGTGAGATTTACCAGTGACTTTGAACCTTAGTCTGTATAACAGAAACACTGGAGCATGAATATGTGTTAAGCGTTGCTCCCAGCTGCTGTTTTTATCAGTCAATCGTTCAAGTAAGAAAAAGAGTGAATGGATTTTTCTGAAGAGCTGTGCAGCTACAGCCACTAGGCATTTGGGAAATGCCTTTTGTAACTCCATTGTGTAGACCTTATTAATTGGTAGTTTTGTCCAGTTTGGACAAGCGAAGGGTTTGGTGATGTGCTGTATGCCTGGGGATGTGGTAGTATGTGTTATTCAAGTTAAGGGTGACAAGTGATCTTCTATGCAGTGCAGAGGGGTGATGTCCTGTGAGGTTATCATTTTGAAGTGCTCTAACAAGATGTAGCAGTGAAAGGGATAGAGGTCTAGGATAGGCTGGGGAGTTCTATCCTTTCTGGAAATAAGGAAGTACATGAAGTAGATTTCTAGGCCCTATTGGTGATGGGGAAACTAGCTCAATGGCACCGTTGGTGAGGAGCTCTTGCACTTTCTCCTGAAATAGTTGTAGGCGGTGTTCACTCATTTTGTGATGATGAGGTGGTATGTTTGATGACGTGGTATGGAATTCCATGCAATATGCCTGCTGTGTCAGAGACAGAACTGATTTGTATGAGAATATTGATCTCCACTGTGGAAGGAATTGTCCAGTGACAGGTCTTGTGTGATTGGGGGGAATGATGGCCAAGTCACTGCTTTGCGATAGTGGCACACTTGCCAGAGGCGCCTCTACCCTTGGTTCTGCAACTTCCACAGTAGCCACCTTTACTGAAGGACGTGGGTACCTGAGTGTCCTGTAAAGACTGCTGCAGTTGATATCCTACCTTTAGGTAGGAGGAGATGATTTGAAACCTCCCTTTTCCTGGCCCTTGAAAAAGGCAGACCTGGTTGTTTGGATCTACAGAGCTCCTAGGGCATTAACTGTCTGTGTTTTTTTTTAAAGATTTTTTTTCAAACATACCATTGATCAGAGGGCAGACCAAATGCTCGCCCTCAAATGTGACGCTAAATAGGTGCTGTTGAACCTCTGGTCTAAAGTGGAACACTATGAGAAAGGTGTGGTGTTGCAGCAGGATGCTAGCGTTAATCTCCCTAGAAGCAATGTAAGCTGAGTCCAGGGCACTTTGAATATTGGCTTAAGAGATACTTTTCCTTCAGTGACAAGTTATTTTCTCCTTTGCAATAGGCATCAGGGAGGTGCTTGACCAACTCCTCCATCTCCTCTCAGTGACTGCAATTGTATCTGAAAAGCAGTCAAACTGATTTGCCAATTTTCCACTGAGTGGCTGTCCTTCATGGCACCTGCTTCCACGCCACATCAATCTTATTGGGCTTGCTTGTCTGGAGGGGGAACAGCCCTGCTGCCTGTGCTGAAGTTCTCTTCTGGCAGTGTGTACCACCAAAGAGTCAGGCGGGATATGGCTCCTCATGTACACCGAGCTGTCAAAGACTGCCTTTTACTTATTTCGAGCCTCAAGATGACAACTCACATTTTGACAAGGTCCTTAAAGTTTTCAGTGTTACACTTTTCAATGCTTTTTAGCACAGGAAAGTGCTGGACATACATCTAGGGTTTGGAAAGGGTTTTGGCTAAGAAGTCATCCTCCTCTCCGTCACGCGGAGATTAACTGTACCCTGTTGCTCAATTCTCTGGATAGGTGCATGATACACAGTGGTGTCATCACAGGCTAAGCCTCTAGGTCAGTGTCCTCCTGGAGACCCACATCATAATTGTCTCAAAGATTATCTCCATCTCTTGGTGTCAGAGGGTCAGGAGGATCATAGGGGCTATCCTGGACCAAGTCAGAGTGATCTAAGGAAATAGACAAGTGTGTTGAGAGGGGAGGTTGTGGTGATGTGTTCAGTGGGGGCTCAGACTTGGGCCTGTGGGGAGGGAACCAGATAGAACTCTAATTTCTCCAGTACTTGCTCCTTCAATGTGAGCTTTCATCCCTTTCTGTCTGAGATGTATGGGGCCCTATCTGCATGCCATTACAAACTAAGTGGTTCCTAGTGGAGGGATGCATGAAGATCTATTGTTGCTTAGACAGCTCGAGGGTTGCTGAAGATTTGTTTGAATCTGACCTTGGTGCTGAGGCCTGACTCTGAGCTAGCTTTAAGGTTGATTTTGGAGTCAGCTTTGGAGTCAAGTGTGACTCCAGAGAAGATTTCTCAGAGATTCTGAGTAAAGCCAGAAGGGTAGCATCACTGAGGCTTTCCTGGAGCTGAGAGGGTCTCTTGGTGGTCAAAATGTCATGGGGCCTGGAGCCAGACCTGAAGGTCAATGCTTCTTTTGGCTTGCCTCAGCAGATCGAAGCTAGATTCTGTTGAGAGTGGTCATTGTAGGTGTTCTTGGAGCTGGAGGGGGGGGGGGGATCTTGGAGCGAGGAGGTCTTAGGGCCTGATGCTGGAACTAAAGATCAATATATTTTTTAGGTCGTCATAGGGCTCGAAGCCCAGCTTTATTGGCAGACATCACTGGAGGGGTTCCTGGAGTGGAGGAGGGTTTCTCAGGATGAAGAGGTCTCAGGGCCTAGAGCCAGACCCAGAAATTGATGCCTCTTTTGACTCACCTCTGGCTCAAAGCCTGATTCTATCGAAAGCGGCCTCAACATGTGAAAGCTTTGATGCTGAATCTTGACTCAGAGTGGAGGAATAGAGACTCTAGGGATTGGTTTTGTCCTGACGCCTGTGCTTTCGCACAATAGATGTTCCTCCTCCTTGACCTCTGATTCCTCACAGGTCAAAACCATGAGAATTTGGTTTGTCTGCACCAGCTGATTCCCTGAAGGGCCACCCTCTTCTTGTTCAGGGCCTTCGAGGTCTTTAAGACTGAATAGGTGCAGTTCATCGGGTGTTTCAATCCTGTATTTTTTGGGGGGCCCAGTGGCACTCATGTGGAGATTGGATAGTCTTTCTTTTGACTTGAATGCCTTATACGCTGAGCAGATTGACTCCTTGTGCTCACAGATACAGTAGAGAGTCACTGGGGCCCAATAATTGGTACTACAGATCCCAGAGGATTTGTCGAACCTGATAGTGGAAAAATACAACAAGAGGTGGAGTCTTTGTCCTGGTGTATTGTGGGCAATGGGTGGAGTCATGAGACATCTTGTGATACCTCTGCCCAATGCTACATGTTCGGAGTATACAAAGATTTGTATGTATGGCCACATGCTGGGGGTAAGGGATTTTCACTACAAATGTTGAATCTGGGATTAATTTGCCTCTAGGGCCACCATAGTGGTGTTGTCATTCACATAAGGACCTCTGTTTTTTCTTAATAAAGAAAAAGCCTTAAGGTGTTCCAAACAAAAAGGGATATTGTTGTGGTTAGATATGAAAAGAAAAATTTGGGAATCGTCAGCTTACAACTGGAAGCAGTGCTTGTAGGTGTTGATGATCTGATGAAAAAAGAAAGTAGACAATGATGAGCCCAGGGAACCTGACATCTGCCAATTTTTCCATATGGATTCTGAAGAATCGATCCAACCTTGATGTGTTCTATTTGATAGGATTGAGCTTCTCAAATCTAGATGGCTCCTGAGAGCCCTAGTCAATCTGTCAGATGACTTAAAAGAATGTGTTGTATGTGGCTTAAAGATCGATGAAGGTCAACACTTCTGATTGTTTTTCCAGAGCTGAGAAGATGTTTGTATGGAAATTTGTTAGTTCAGATTATTCCTCTTTGTGTCCTGACTCCTGATTGGGGGCTCTGCAGAAGGTTGTTGATTTCCAGAAGATATTGAGTTGTTTTCGATTACTTTGCTAGTGAACGAAATAAAAAGAAACTAGTTTTCACATCCTTGTAAGCAGCCACGTGTTATATGGTTTAAAATGGACCATATCTAATCAAGCTATGAATCTTTTTCCTGACTCCCAGTAAGAACTTTAGTCAATAAACTGTATCTCCTCTTAATATTTGACTACCGGAGAATAGATGCAAATACCACTCGAAGTTTCCAGCACTAGATAGGTTTTAAGATTTAGAATCTGCACCATAAAGCATGCCATAATTACTGACTGCAATTAAGTGCCCTTATAGATGTGTCCTAACTCTGACTCACGATTATTTAAGAACACACGCCGTTAACAGTTATATTTCTGAGTTCTTACCTTTAGCCTGGCGCCCAGATTCAATTTCAAGCCGCTTCTCTTGGTTGAAAATGTTAACTGAATTTGATCCTGCGATGCAATGCGGATCTCAATGCGAGGATTCACTTTCAGGATGATTGGCTGAAAGGGAGGAGCGTGAATGTGACTCCCACTCCCCTTCCATACCCAGCGGGTCAACCGTGTTCCATTCTTATTAAAGTAATAGCCACCGCTGGGATCCAGGTTCATCCTGCACAAGTATTTCACACATTAGAGATATAAACGGCTGTTGAAAACATATAATTTAATATCAAACTATCAGTGTTTCTAGCGTGAGAGGATATAAAACATAAATCTGTTCCAGTTATTTACAAACCTGCATAGCCTCTGGTACTGTAAGGCTTTTACGTGTAGTTTACCATAAGCTGCTGTACTGCGGATCGATCTTTGACCTTCCTTGCAGTCCACCCATGACTCTGGCACCCAAGGAGGGTCCCACTTTCCCACCAGTACATTATTAGAGATAGTAGAGCGGACAAGGGTACCACTGCTACACACTGCTGTCCTCTTCAAAAGACCTGCCAGGGGCCTCACAACATTTTCACAGTGAGTAGAAGACTGTGGGCAAACTAGAAAGGCAGGTGGGCTGTTAGCATATTTCTACTGGCCACATTGACAAGTGGAATGTCATCAGCCTCCTAAGCTCTGTGTGTGCATCACTGTGTGTGTGCACGTGCTCTTCCTTGACTGCAAGAAGAATCATTTGTTGAATCACCAGCCTTAGGTCACCAACATTTGTCTGTGCAATAGGGATCAGGTCGAGGGTATACCAGCTATGGCCGGTCATAGCTGGAGAGATGTTCCATTTTAAGATGAAAAATAATATAATGTCCACTACCCCAGTAGTACTGTTAGACCTGACAGCCTTAGGGTGGTCTTCCCCTCATCATTTTGCCTATCTCCTCTATTTTTCTGATCTCGTTATTGCTGGCTGTGGGACCCTGAGCACTTTACCACTGCTAACCAGTACTAAAGTACATGTGCTCTCTCCCTACAACATGGTAACAATGGCTCATACCCGATTAGCATATCTAATTTACTTATAAGTCCCTAGTAAAGTGTGCTACATGTGCCCAGGATATGTAAATTAAATGCTGCTAGTGGGCCTGTGGCACTGAATGTGCCACCCACATGAGTAGCCCCTTAATCACGTCTCAAGCCTGCCACCACAGAGCCTGTGTGTGCAGTTACACTGCCATGTCGACCTGGCAAGGTAAACCTCTTGTCAGGCGTCAACCTTCTCTTTTTACACATATAACTAACCTTTAAGGTAGGCCCTACGCAACCCAGAGGGCAGGGTGCAAGGCACTTAAAAGGTAGGACATGCACTTTTAATCTTAACATGTCCTAGTAGTGAAAAACTCTCCAGTTCGCTTTTCACTCCTGATGGCCCACCACCAGGCTGCTAGGTCTTCCAGGGCTGCATGGGAGGGAGGAGCTGACACTTCCACCTGAAAGGGCTGGGCCTGCCCCTGCACAAAGAGCTGCATACCCCCCTGTTATGAGTCTGGAGCGAGAGCAGGATGGGCAGGGACGTCGTGCACTTCAAAGCTTTTCTTTGAAGCATCCCACACTTCAAAGGCACCAGTGGGTATGACACCACCAACTCAGTACACTTCTGAATCTGTGACTACTCTGCCAGGAAGACGAACTGCTCTGTGGAAAGGACTGCTACTCTACTGGACTGCTGCTTTGCTGGATTCTAACTTGCTGTGCTCTTGTCTTGTTGAGATTCCCCACTCCTTGCTGTTCCCCTGTCTGGGTGAGAAGGACTGGATCTGCATCACTTGACCCCAGAGTGTCTCCAAGGGCTTGCTGGATTGCCTCCTGTTGCCTAAGTCTCAGGGACACCAAAGACTTTGGCCTATAGCTATACTTTTTTGCGCCCCATTTGCACCACTTTCTGATGGAAAAACGGCACAAACTTGCAAAATACAATTGTATTTTGCAAGTTTGTGCCGCTTTTGCGTAAAAAAATGAAGCAAATGCGGTGATAAAAAGGTATAAATATGGACCTTAGAATCCTCCTGTTCGAACCTTTGGGCTCATCTGCTGGTGAATCTGTCCTGCCAAGTGGTACCTGCCCAGTCCTGGACCCTTGCAAGTGGATCTAGGGGTTTGTTCCAGTGGAACTGATGCATCCTCTGCTGCAAGAAGCAGAATCAATGTATCACCAGTGTTGCAGGAACCGGATTGGTACATCACACTCTAAACTGTGGCATTGCACTCGGAACCACCACTCCAGAAGTGATGCATCGCTGCCACTGCATGGAGAAGATTGGTGTATTGCCTTTACAGCGTGGATAAACCAGGCAAATGTCATTTGGAACTCCCGCACTTCAGAACAGGTCCTTTGTTCATGGACCCAATGCAGTGCTGCAGTTGCATGGAGAAATTCGGCCTACGTGGGGGATCAATGATGCATGTTGCTGTTGCGACCAGGATCAAGGTACTTTTGCACTAGGGCCTTCATGCAGTCCTGTATCCAGCCTGTGCTCCATTCGGAGTGGCCTGAACTCGTGACTTTGTCCCGGTCCAGAGTGACCCATTAACTCTTTTTAGCGCTACTTACTTTTAAGCGCTATACTTACCTTAAATCTTTAAAAATTATGATCTCAAAATCTACTGGATTGATTTTTGTCGTTTTAGTCTTGTTTTATTTATAAAAGTATAGTCTATATTTCTAACCTGGTTTTGAGCCTTTTTGTAGTATTTTCGCTGTGTATTGCTTAAGTATTGCATAAACACTTTACACATTGCCTCTTAAGTTAAGCTTGACTGCTCTGTGCCAAGCTACCAGAGGGTGAGAACAGGATAATTTAGGGTGTGCTGTGACTTACCCTGACCTAGTCCTTACGTGGAAAGAATGCATACCTCTGCCAACTAGAGACCCAATTTCTAAGAAGAACTATATTCAACTCTTGACAGATCAGGTTTTACATTAAGTTTTACTTGCTTGAAATTTACTGAAGTAAAATATTAAGGCTAAGAAAAAATGCATAGCCACTGTCTGAAATTGGATTATTAGTTTGGGAGGAGATGCCCCTACCAGCTGAATGAACACAATTTGGGAAAGTCAAAACACATTTCTAAGAGAACCTCTGATTAATCCGGGATAGCAAGTTCACAAGCAGCAGGCAATTCCCCAGAGAAATGCATGTTATGTTTTAGCAGTCCCAAACATTTCCAATCAAGAAGACATAATCAAATCCACAAACCATTTTAGAAAACTAGAGTAAATTGTAATCAGCAAAAAGGCACCAAAATTAGATAACAGGAGTAGAGATAAGATTTTAAGGATAAAACACCCAGATGTAGTAAAGAGCCATTGAAAAATATCAGTTCACAGTTGCCTTGACCTAGGTTCAATTTCAGGCTCACTGTGATGGAGTGTAGGTTGGATACACCAGGTGATTCGTCTTGGCTAAAGTTCTTACCTTGGAATGTAGTCACTTTTTGGAGCTTAAAGTCTTACAGCGGGAAAAGGTCCAAGACTTAAGCTTGTGAAGGACCCCTGAAGTAGGATATGTCATTGTAGAGCTCCACTGAAGCCTTCAGTTTTGTCTACAAAAGCTGTGATTGGTACAAAGCAGGATCCTGTAACTGCCAAGGTCACTTCACCTTTGAAGTAAATTTCCCAGTTTGTCCCAGTTCAAGGTTTTACCTTTTGATCTGAGCCATGTTTTTGGTTCATGAAATCCACCAGTGGGGCAAGGCTGTCTGTAGAAGGGCTGGCCTTTACAAAGCTGGATACCTCCAGCAAGAGGTCACACGGATGCCTCTTTCTTCACAGCAAAAAACTCTGAGTATGATGAGCCAGGATGTCTTGCCTGCTGAGGATGCACTCTCCCAGCCTCAATACCTTGCTCTGGTCCCCTGGAGGTACAAAAACGACCTGAGATGCTCAAGGCAGGCTTTTAGACACCAGGGGCCATATTTATACTTTTTGACGCAAAGCTGCGCTAACGCAGTTTTGCGTCAAAAAAATTAGCGCCGGCTAACGCCATTCTGAAGCGCCATGTGGGTGCCGTATTTATTAAATGACGTTAGCCGGCGTTAGCCGCCGGCGCTGCCTGGTGTGCGTGAAAAAAAATGACGTACACCAGGCAGCGCCGGCGTAGGGGAATATGGAGCTTGGGCGCCAAAAAATGGGGCAAGTCAGGCTGAGGCAAATGTTTCGCCTCAACCCGATTTGCGCCATTTTTTTCGACTCCCAACCCCCATTGAAATGACTCCTGTCTTAGCAAAGACAGGAGTCATGCCCCCTTGCCCAATGGCCATGCCCAGGGGACTTCTGTCCCCTGGGCATGGTCATTGGGCATAGTGGCATGTAGGGGGGCACAAATCAGGCCCCCCTATGCCACAAAAAAAAAACAATTATTACTTACCTGAACTTACCTTATGTTCCCTGGGATGGGTCCCTCCATCCTTAGGCGTCCTCCTGGGGTGGGCAAGGGTGACAGGGGGGGTCCCTGGGGGCATGGGAGGGCACCTCTGGGCTCCTTCCGAGCCCACAGGTCCTTTAACGCCTGCCCTGACCAGGCGCTAAAAAACGACACAAAAGCGGCTGGACGTCATTTTTTTGACCCGCCCACTCCCGGGCGTGAGTTTTGCCCGGGAGTGTAAATACGGCGCACATGCCCGCGGAGTCAATTTTTTAGATGGGAACGCCTACCTTGCATATCATTAACGCAAAGTAGGTGTCCACGCTAAAAAATGACGCAAACTCCATGGACTTTGGCGCTAGACGCGTCTAACGCCAAAGTATAAATATGGAGGTAGTTTTGCGTCGGAATTGCGTAAAAAAAAACGACGCTATTCCGGCGCAAACAGAGTATAAATATGCCCCCAGGTATTTCTCCAGACAGGGTTCCAACAGTGGTGAGCAGGGCTGTCTTTGACTCAGGAGTCCTTCTGCTTTTTTTGTGATCTGGTAGTAAGTAACAGGAGGCTAACTACTTGACCTTTGGAGAGCTGTTCTAGCCCCACAGTGTCAGCAGTAGTCACCAGTCCTTTGGCTTTCTTCCTTCCAGCTAATGGGATGTCTTCTTTCTTTAACTAATATATTCCCAGGTCCAGGAATGTTTTGAGGAGGTAATGGTGAGAAATCAGTCATATCCTATGTACTAGCCAGGGAATAGAGAATTGCCTACAGCTAGTAAGAACTACTTTCTTGCAGACTTCCCCTCATCTTTGTTCAGCACTTTTTACAATTCACTCAAATCTTTCCATAATCACTCAACCAAAATGGCCTTAGTCTTCATCCAGCTCCAGCCTAACAATCATTTTAGCCAAACTCCTGTGCAGATAAGGTGTTCTCCCTCTATCCGTTCTAGAACTGTTTTCCCCCCTACCTGGACCACTGACAGAACTCCTTGGAAATCAGTGAATGCAATTCCTTACCTGATCGGACCGATTTGGGACCTCCACTTTAAAGGAAGAGCTATCAAAGCTGCCCTTTGTGTTCTCAGCTGTCCTTTGTGTGCTCCTACCAAATTATATTTCCTGTTATGTGCAAACTGTCAGCACTACTCTTGTCGTCTTGCTGCCAGAAGACAAGCCATTGTCTTCCAGGATACAACCAGCCAAGAATGTGCATTAAATCTCTGCAGCTGGGCTGTGAGGAAAACCACTTCTAAAGCAGGTCACATTCAGGCAGAACAAATTACACTTTTCTAAGGTTACTTTTCCACTAGCAGTAACAACAATCTACTTTGACCATTGAACTGGACTTCTGAATCTAACAACTCAGTACACTTTTGGACCTGCAAATACTCCACCAGGAAGAAGGACTGCTGTGCTGCTATAAGGACTGCTACTCTGCTGAACTGCTGCTTTGGAGGAATTGCTTCCTTGCTGTGCTGATCTGCTGCTTGTTGCCCTCCTTGCCTGGGTGAGTAGGACTGGACCCACAACAGTTGAACCCAGAACCAGAGTGATTCCAAGGTCTTGCCTCTTGTTCTTCTGAAGTCTCCATGAAATATACAACTTCCAAGTCATCACATACAGCACCTGGACTCTGCCATCTGTGAGTCCTGCCCTGCCAAGTGGTGCCAATTCAGTCCTGGGCCCTTGAAAGTGGTTATAAAGTGCTGCTCCAATCCAAAATCCACACATCAATGCCATTACATTGCTTAAAACTGGTGCATCGCCACTGATGCTGACACATTGCCGTTGCTGTCAGGATCGAGGATACTACATTGCCATTGATGCTGGCCCATTGCTCCTGCTGCGAGGATTTGGAACACTGGAATGCTGACTGCGTGACACAGTGCCTCCATTCCCGATGCATCTTCAACTTTGAGCAGCTTATTGCCTACACCTTTGTGAACAACGCCAGCACATTGCCTCCTTTGCTCCTCGCATCTGGTTCTCTATGTCAACACAACTCGAACCAAGTTACTATTTCAGCGGACCAAGGCTAGTGCCTGTATCTGACTCACGTTCCATCGCGGTCACCATGAGTTTTCAGATTTGACCTGATCTAGCATGATCCGATAGCCACAGTTGGTGCTTTAAGCTACTAAGCACTATAACTAAGTTAATTCTTTCGAAATTCATATCTTGACTTCTACTAATTGGATTTTTGTCATTTTGGTATTGTTTTGTTCATTACATTACGATCCATTCCTCTAACTAAGTGTGGTGTTTTCACTTGTTTACTGTTTGAAGTGTTTCTCAAATACCTAAGACATTGCCTCTTAAGTTAAGCCTGACTGATCTGTGCCAAGCTACCAGGGGATGGGCACAGGTTAATTTAGGGTGTTTTGGTGTCTTACCCTGACTAGGATTGTGGTTCTTGTTTGAACAGGGTGCATACCTCTTCCAACTAAAAACCCAATTTCTATCAGGTAACCATAAAGAAAAGGCTGATATCTAACTGGTAAATTATAAATGCATGCTAAATTCAGAGAGCAGTTAAGGAAGCAGTATTGTGCCCAAAGTATATAACTATGCTAAACATAGGTTCTATCACTCTAGTCTGCTTCAGGGTAGATCAATGTTGACTAGTGCGGAATAGTATTGGGGCTAATTTATGTTGCCTGGACTAAAACTCCTGCTACAAATGGCACAGCCAATAGCCAGAAGAATGGTACCAAATAATTTTCAAGGCCCTCTGTTTTGCAAATGTTCACTTATTAATACACTTCACCCTGCAACGACTTACAATATGACTGATTTACATCAGGTTAAGTGTTGGGTTACCTCATCTTTTCTTACGTGTTACCCATAGCAGTTGCTCAACTGCAAGGGTTCTCTCATCAAGTTGTTTTTGTTGGAAAATATTTTGTATTTTCCTCTGTTCTTTTTCATAATATGTCGATGAAAGAAACTCCTACTTATTTTGAATAATATATCAATAAATTACTTAAAGGTCCCTCAATTTTAAGACCAACTTAAACACCAATAGATAATGTGTTACAAACTAAAATTGATAACGTTCAATTTCATAACATCCAATACCTCCAGTCTAATATTATCTCCACAGGACTTCAGGATTAAAATTAACCAGTCGTCTTTGTTGCTTACCCAAAATTTAAAGACAACATAGAAAAAGGAATTGAGAAATTTCATACCTTCACATAAAGAACAAAATGGACAAACTGGCAAAAGGCATTGATAACTACAATAAGCAGAATACTTATCCTTTTCTGGCAAAGGACAGTATAATCAGGATGACCAGATCAGATTCACTACCTGAGGTTGTTTCCTTAAGAAAAGCTTTGTGACTTTTCAACATCCTCAACTTCAGTAGGCTGAGATTCCAAAATGATTTTCAAACCAGGAGCAAGCAGCTCTTCCTTTCTGCCCAAAATCCCTGATTTTTTAAACCAATGTTGTTTGGTTGGGGAAGGGGCAAAAGTGGCTACCCAACGGAAAGACAGAGAGGCAGAAAGAGAAGAAATGTCAGAGGTTACTAGCAACAAGATTCCTACCTCGAGAGACAAATTCACCTCCATATGAGTCCGTACCCCAACATGACACCCATTTTAAATCTCTCCAAATACATTATCTTGCTATCAGAAATGCCCACATTCCTTTGTTATGACAGATAGACCAAATTTGTTTGATACCAAATTAAACTTAAACAATTATTTTGCAAGGTCTGCTTAAAATATTGTTTCCAGAAAAAATGTGTGTCAGAACACAGATATAAAACTGGGTTGAGATCCCCTTCCTCATTTACTCCACCAAGCCAGTTGATGCCAGCAGAGATTTTAGCATTTGGGAAAATGGTGCTAAAAGAAGTTGAGACACTGCACACAGACAGGAAAGGAGTCAAATATAATATTTCTAAAACCGAACATGACTCCACAAATACTGTAAAAAATAAAATATACATTGAAATCAATGTACATGGGCAGTGGAAATGTAATCCAAAATAAAACACTGTAAAGTGAAGAGAAACGCAGACAACTTTCCAACAATGAGCATTATTGTAAATTGAGAGGGTAACCTCACACCCAAAGTCACCAACTTGAATAAAGAACTCACAGATGAATGCTTTGAGGTTGGTTTTCTAAGCATACACTATTATGATTATTTGAATGAAAAACCCAGGACTCTGGCAATTTACACTACCTAAAGAACATAAGTGAATACAACCTCATACCCCCCCCAACACCACCACCACAAGCAGACCAATCATCTCCACTTGTGGCTCATTACTTGACCCACTTTGTCAATATGATGACTTGCTCATTAGACCTTTTGTACCTAAAACAAAGGCCTTTGTTTAAGGCATCATGCATCCTGTAGCAGAAGTAGTGATAACTAAGAACTTCCTTTGCTTTGAGACAGAGTTTTTTCTCCAGATCAAAGGGACAATAATAGGGGCAGGGTTTGTTCCCAATATACTAACATTTACATGGATCAATATGAAGCCCTCACATACACACTGAGATAAATTCTTTTGTTGGCTATATTGATAATGTGTTCACAATATGGCATTAAGATGTTAACTTCTACAAATAGCTCAAAATGTGCACGTTCTACAAACATCAGATTCACCTTTAATTGGGATCCAAAAATGTCTCCTTCCTAGACTTAATTATTAAAGTTCACAGCTAAAGGCTGTATACTACCCTCTACCACAAATCAACAGAAATAAATACTTTACTAATCTACCATAGTCTCTACCCAGAACTCTCAAGGATAAATTGCCATAGGGCTAGTTTCTTTATGTTAGAAGAAATTGTACATTAAAAGAGGATTTTTATGTTATCTGACATTTTGATCACACACCTGGGGGAAAGATGGTATCCCATTAGATTGCATAAACTATTAAAAAAGAGCATGGCATTGCCCATGGGAAGAACTACTCACTCCACATAACAGAACACAGATGAACGATAGACTGGTCTGTGTCAGCACCTACATCTTCAGTCATGACATAAAAAAGTTGTGATGAAAAACTGCCCATTGATCAAAGATGTAGTGCATTTATATGAATGAAAACCCCCTATATACATTCAAGTCTAATCAAAACATGAAAGATCAAATTGTAGGGATATAGTTGCCATCAGAAAATATACCAATACCATGATCACAATAGGGTATTCCACCTATTATAAACACAGTCAGTTCACTGACTGCCTATTTCCCATTGAAACCAAGGGCCAGATGTATCATTATTCACAATACCGATTACCTAATTGCGATTTTTAGCGAATCGCAATTAAGTAATCGCTATTGGAATGTATGAAACTCCAGGAGTTTCATACTGCGATTTGCAGGGGCTCGCAAATGGACCTACCTTATCAATATTCATGAGGTAGGTCGCACTTTGCGAGCCATTGTCAATGGCTACAATCACAAGGATGGTGGCCTGCTGGGCTCAGCAGACCACCACGTCTGTGATTGCTTTTCAATAAAGCAGTCTTTTTTTTTTTTTAATGCAGCCCGCTTTCCTTAAAGGAAAACGGGATGCGTTTAAAAATGAAAAATGAAAGGTTTTATTTTCATTTTTTAAGAGTAGGCAGTGGTTCCTGGGACCACTGCCTGCTCTTAAAAAACTTTTTGCATGCATGGACCCCTTCCCCTTTATGAATGAGTTACCACCTACTTCCAGTAGGTGGTAACTGCGATTGTTTTGCGACTACATTCACGGCCACAAAACAATCATACATACCTCTGCGATTCGGTATTAGGAAGCGACGATCTTGGCACGCCCCTTCCTAATACCAAATTGGTATGTAGTTGCAAATACAATTTGCGATTCAGTAACAAGTTCTGAATCGCAAATTGGACTTGTTACATACCAAACCCCATTTTTGCAAACGCAAACAGGCCGTTGGGCCATTTGCGATCGCAAAAATGTTTGATACTTCTGGCCTCAAATCCTTTACACAAGACAAACCGTTGCAAGAGCACAAAGTGTATTCCCAAATTGTAATTTGCAAAATGTTGCTTATGCCTTTTGATGTCCATGTAACCTTCAGTATACAGGTCAGACTTCACAAAAAGTCAAAGCTTGAATTCTATACCATTGCAGTAGAATCAAGTGTAACATGGAAGGTACCACCCCACCTTGAACACGACAGAACAAAAAGACATCTTCTTGAAGAACTGTGATGGCAAGTGTAGAACAAGTACAACCACACGGACAAGGAGGAGATAGCTCCATTTATTAGAAATTTGTTGGGCCTGATTCACAAGGGTAAACTTAGACTTCTTGTTGAACCTTAGACCAAAAGTCTAAGTTTACTACTTTTTAGTATTCACAAGGAGATTTCACTTCTGGTGCGGAGAGTACACTCCGGGTGTGGAGATTACACTTCAGGTGCGAAGTGGACACTCTGCACTTGGAGCAGAGATTCTGCCCCTAGTGTGGACGTAAAGATACTACTCATAACTCACCTTTGAAAAGTCGTAAACTTAGACCTCTGGTCTAAACATAGACCAAAAGTCTAAGTTTAACTTTGTGGATCGGGCTCTGTGATTGCAAATAGATCAACCTCATCAAATCAGATGATTATGGCTTTAACAAACTGGATGAAGGATCTGGTGTTATCTGTTAAAGTCAAGGTGCAGTGAGAAGTCCTGGGTTCAATTTCCAGACACTCTGCCTATATGACATCCTATGACACTTACTCTGAGGACCTATTAATTTGAAACCACAAAAAGGTCAGTATGCATCAGTATATGTGAATTGTTGTGATGCGTTGCTACTATGTTATATTTAAACAATTTTTTTTATATATGTGCATAATATGTAATGCCTTTACTCACTGAAAATTGGTTGGCAGAACGAGGCCTCTTTTACAGTAAACAAGTATAATTGTGTAGTTATTATGTGAGCAATGTTTTGTTACCCTGTGCTGTCCGGCATGCACTATATAATTCCAGTTAAGAGTAATTTGTAACAATATTATAACTGGAACACATAATGCAAACCATTTCCTGTCCTGCAGGCCACTGCTTTCCAAACATTTTAAAACCACAACCCAATTTTTAGAAGGACGCCCTTTTGTGATGCACCTAACTTTAATGGACATGAGGTGGTGATTTTGTAATGTAACTAAAGCATCGTTTGGCAGCACACTGTCATTTACACACAACAAAATGTTCCATTGAAATAGCCATTAAAATCTTTGTTTCCATCATTCTTCGGGATTACAAAAAAGTGCTTCAATTTTGATTTCTGCTGAATCTACAGTTTACATGAACTTGCATTTTGTTATGTGGTACAAGAATACATCCTACAGCCTTTTCTGTCATGCCTTCTCTAGCCCTGCACGATTATCACATAATTCAGTTTACTTTGCTTTCTCTGACTGCAAAGGTATAGGATTTTGTAAACACTAATCTCCACGTTAAAAAACATAAGAACAATTTGTCATGAGATGAAGCCTGGCATTTGACCTTTGTCTAAAACACAGTAAATGTGACAACATAAATAAAGGTTTTAAAGGCATCTTTATATATTACTTGGACTTTCATGACCCACCAAACATTGGCTTGTGACCCACCAGTGGACCATGACCTTCAGTTCGGGGAAACACTGGGCTTAGTCATTTCTTGCATTTTCACTTAGTGGCACATATTAAGGCAGCCTTTTCACAAACCTACTCATGGGCCTTGTTCGGAATTTTGGGGAGTCTTTTCTTTGGATGGTTAAGCTCCATACAATTTCTAAGTAAGCGTTTCTGCCATGTATAATGTTTTCTCATCATAGTAATTCAAGCATCTCTTTAAAGAGATTTTATTGTCAATTTCTCAAAGCTAATGAGAAAATGTGGTTTCAATGTTCGTGTGGTGGCAGTTTGCGGCTGGTTATTAGTGTATATATTTGAGTGTTGGCCTAGCCCTTCAGTCAGGTGTGATTCAGACGTAGACACGAGTGCTAAGCCTTCCATTCCGCTGCCACAAACCAATGACAAAATTAAACCCTACTTCTAGCCTTGACCTCGAGCACACATTTTCTCCCTTCTTACAGAGCTCCAAAAAGCAGATCAGATATAAGCAGGTGAACCAGGATACGATATTTCCTCCCACCATTTTGCTTTAAGTAGACGTATTAACGATTGCAATATGTCTAATATGTTGTTTATTTATTTTTAAACAAGTATGTTTTATAATATGGCTAACCCAATGATTTATCTCCTCACCTTCCAGGGTCTGAAATATTGTGTCACTAATAACTGACCATTACATTAACTTGAATTTAGTATTTTCTTCACTGGTTACTGATTTACCCCATATAAACTTAATCTGGCCAGTGTTCTTGCTGTTAATCAGTGGATTGTGGTGACTGTTACCTTCTTTTTGATTCTTAAAGTGTATAGTCATCCAAGGTTATAAGTAAGTCCGTTTTTTGATACATGTCACTACAGCCATATTCAATTGATTTGTATTCAATGAGAAAAATAACCAGAAAAGTTTCTAAGTAGAAAAGTAAAATCTCGACGGGACCACTCTGACTTTCATCGGTGTTTGCCTGAAACCTAGACTTTGCCCTGGACCCTGCCAATTGAGGGTGATACTCTACAGCTGAAAGGGAAAAGCAGTAACTTACAAAACTTTTAGAAACTTTGAAAACTTTTTAGAATGAAAATCAGTGATA
Organism: Pleurodeles waltl; assembly: GCF_031143425.1. Lineage (NCBI taxonomy): Eukaryota > Metazoa > Chordata > Amphibia > Caudata > Salamandridae > Pleurodeles > Pleurodeles waltl. The sequence goes on along the minus strand of NC_090447.1, from coordinate 1,169,196,411 downwards.
TATGAAAATATTGCAAAACGCATAACTCTGATTCCCTTCACCTGATTTTTCTCATCGTGGTGCCCTTTTAAAGATAAAAATATATATTGTTTTATAAACTGGAGTGTAATTTTTGTTATGCCTCTTACTTATCAGCTGTTTTTGTATTGATACATGCTTTAAACTTGTTTTCTTCTGAGTTATGTCTCACTTCTGTGTTTCATAACTACCCAGGACTAAGCTTAGTTTTGATTTAAAGAATTCTAACTGGACCTGACACTGAATAGTGACATTATTACTTGGTAAGGTCTCATATCCACACCAATTAATAATCCATTTCTCTCAAACCGCCTAATTGTATTTATTAGTCTGGTTGTTGTGCAACCCAATTTCCAATTTGTGACACAATATATTAGTACATAAGTGCAAGTCTGGCTTTAGAACCGGTGGCGCCCAGTGCAACATTTTTTTTGGTGCCCCTCCAATGACGACCTTCTCCACTGATTTCTTCACTACTACCCTGCAGCACTGCCCCTCATCTCTCCATAGCCCCTCACTCACATACATTTAATTTGTTTTACAGCAGACCTCATACCAGCATAGGGTGTCAGAGCACTTTACATCACACACATGATAACACATGAAAACTGACAAATCAAGCTGTAAAAGACTAGAACGCAAATGGAGGGTATCAATAACCAGCACTGACAAACAAACATACCGATTAGCATATCACTGCAATATAAGGACAGCACATAGGCATCATATTATCAACAGGATAAATTGAGTGCAGTAGTGCAGAGTAGATTGGCATGCTAGACCTTCAAACCCCTCGTACCATATATCTGTCCCGAAGTATTGCCTCAATAGCGTTTGAATGGGTTAAGCTTATTTATCAATCTCGTCTGCTCAACCTGCTAGCTAAAGTCAAATCCATTCCCCTTCTCACCTCTGTCCTCCATATATCATTGCTACCCTATCCTCCCTTCTAGCACCTGCTATAAAATCACTGTGTAACCAGTCTCTGACCCAAAACAGATCCCATGGAAGCAGCTAAGTATCACCCCAATATCTCTCCTGCCTCAGTTGGGCAACGTTCTGGAGTCCCACATCCACAAACATCTCTCCTCCTTTTTGGAGAACCATAGTTTGATGCTGCTTGACCTGTTGTGGTGCCTAATACCATCTCCTATTATCTCCTGGTACATCATCTCTATCAGCACTGCCCTTGACTGGTTCAAAAATGTCCTCAAAGATAGGGGCCAAACAGTTTTCCATGGGCACTTACCATGCCAAAACTGTTTCCCTGGACAGGGTTCCTCCTTGAGCACTATACTTTTCAGCATTTATGTAGCCCCCTCCCCCCCTTGCCCAGTTATTTAAGTCCTGTGAGTTTTAAATACTTTCTTATGCAGATGGCTCCCAACTAGTCATCTCGTCAATGTCAAACAGCGATTTGTCGCCTGCATGCGAAAAATCGCTCTCTGGATGTCCCTCAACTGTTTGCAATTAAATGGAGACAAAACAGAGATCCTTCTGTTTGGCAGAGCCCAGCTCTACTGGACAGATGACTGGTGGCCACCGGAGCTTGGCACTGCCACTTTGCCCAGCAAAACAGCCAGTATATTGGGTATACTTTTAGATGAGAAGCTATCTATGAAAAACTAGATTACCTCCAACTGCTGCAGTTGCTTATGCATAATGTGCTTTTTTAGGAGAGTCTTTCGGTGACTTCCTTTACAGCTCCTGGAAGACACTTACCCAGGTATTAATCGTTAGTTGTCTGGATTATGGCAATGCCCTAATCCTCACTTCAAATGAATTCCTTTTATCCAACATGCAGGCGGTTCAAAACTCTGCTGCCTGCCTGGTTAACAACTTGCCTCCATGGACACTGTCAGCCCCAACACTCAGAGCCCTTCATAAGCACCACAATGTAAATAGAGCATTCTTCAAATTGCTCTGCCTGACCTACAAATCTTTGTCAGGTTTAGGCCCAAAATCTACAGGACAGACTCGTTGTATACCACCCTGACAGAAATCTAAGATCTGAAATTCAACTTCTTTTATGTACTTGGTATATTCGAACATCAACATTTGGGGGTTGGGCTTTCTCCTATCTTGCCCCGTACCACTGGAACAGCCCCCCTCTGTTCATCAGCACATGCCCCAGTTTCTCTGGTTTTGAAAACATCTCAAAACCTGATTGTTTTAGTCAGTCATAGCACTGAGATGTCCCTTCGGGGACGAGTTGCACAATACCAAGAACCAAATAACACAACAAAACATACCATAGAAACAGTAAATCATGCATGTGTAAATAAGTCTATGGGAAATATTTATAAGACAATGAGGATTACAAGGTGTAAGAATCACATGTTATCCACAATAGTAGGCTGCATATTGTAAGAGTGTTTGGCCTACAGAAACACAAACTCAGGATTTAAAATGTACCACTGTGATTGGGGTTAGCCTTACTAATAAGAATGTATTTCTACCCAAACAAACACTTTTGAGCTACACTAGGATATTCTAGGATAAAAAAAACACAACATTCTATCAAAAGCAGTAATCCTCTGACTTGTCCACATAAAATACAGTTGTGTGGTCTGCATGGTACAGGATCTTCGCAACAGGCATATTATCCCGATGTGCTACTTTATGATGAGTCAAAATACCCAATAGACAAAACCTCAATCTCTCTCCAGCAAGTACATTCATCACCAGAGCTGTCTTGACATGTTTATGTTTCCTGGAAACAGCTGGATAGGCACAGAACTTGCAGCAAGTGCTTTTGAACTCATAGGTTATTTCTAAATACAGCGCCCCGTGCCCCCTAAACTGTGCACCAGGTTTGACTACACCAGTCGCACGGCCCTAAAGCCATCCTTGATAGGTTGCATCCCCATTCACAAACCAGCTGGTGTGTAATTTGCAAATACCTAGTTTGCAAATGACGATGGTACATCTGACCTTAAATGTAATTCATTCAGCAGCTACATCACCCACCCTCACTTAACATCTCTTCAGCCTAATAACGTTAACAAGAGAAATCTACAGACAACTCAAAGTCAGCATTTTCAATTGTGCACGCTACAACAAAGACTCTTCGATTTGGAAAAAAGATCACTATAGATTCACAATCAACAAATTGTGTTTAGGTTAGATTGCATTAAGAAATACGTTACCTCTTCATAGGTACCATGCCCTATTGTCAAACAGTATAATGCAGTTAGTTTGCCAACAGAAACAGTGCCACTGAGAGCAATGTTGTGCAGCCAAGCAAATACCTTCATGAAGACATTTTCTAATTATACACCAGATTATCAAAATAACTCAACACTTTTTGTTTATATAAATATTAACCAAATGTTGTTAATGCAGATATTAACCACTCCTTTTATAGAGCAAAACCAAAAATAGCCTTGGGAGGAACATGAGCATAAAAGAGTATACTTATATGCAGTGTTATCCCATAATCCTTTGTTAGAGATCCTAAAGGTGAGTACTTGGCGAAACAACCTTCTGAAAATCAAAATGTAAAAATACCATTCAACAATTGCTTCCAAAATATTGTGAGCAAGGATATTAGTAAAAACAGCTCATAACACAAATTCAAAGCAAATAAATATGCATGCAAATTAAAATAATTTTAAGGGTAGACTTTGAAGAGGCGTGGAACTGAGAGGAGTTCTCTTTTGGGTAAAAAAAGGAATGTAAGAGTACATGAATGAGTGCACTTCGTTTACTTTTTTTAGTTGCCTCACGTGCCTTTGTGAATGCTCCAAAAATCTAAAATGTTAATATTTATGGAACATTAATTTACAACGAATAAAAATAGAAAACAGTCTTTGCACTTTTACGAATAGCAAGTTGGATGTTTCGAGCCGATTTGCAAAGTTACGTAAACGTTTTTAAAAGACTACTCCTGAAGAACTACTGATCGTACTTGCAAATACTTTTGCGAATTGACCCACTCTGTATTTTTGTATATTCCTTCACGCAATAATTTCTGTGACGTATTTATATCATACTTTAATTCTGGAACTTTTTTGACTTCATCGTTTTATTCGTCTTTTGATTTAATATCAATTAGATTCTAAAAGTGAGTAACGGATATTTATTCCACACAGGTTATTGTACAAAACAATTTGCGCTCACCAGAGTGATCCATTCGGACGATAGCACGTTGACTGTCCATTACTTTTGAAGATTGCTCGAATATGTGGTTTGATGTATTCATCCTCCATGATGATGAAGGTGAACTGAATTGGATCCGTGCGTGAGATAAGGATGGCAATATTACCTGAAGGATAACTAGTGAACAGTTAAGGAAAAAAGGATCTACCCATGATGGCATACACGCTTTTTAAGAAAAATCAACCTTAGGTAGTTTAACACTGCTTTTTTCACAATCACAGATTTCACAATAATGCCATCAAATAATTTACTACCTATCATCTCATTTTAGACAAGAAAGAAGCAGTCTTCGTAGAGCCATTGAGCAGAACTATGTGAAATTTGCATTATTTCCTTGTTTAATGACCTTCTTCGCATTGAATCTGTCGAGGATAAAACTTGATATACGAATCTGTGACCACATGACGAAATGTTTTTCTAAATTGTGCTGAGTCTGCGTCACACAGTCCTGATCGTTTCCCAAAGATGCTGCTTCTGTCATTCAAGTGTGCATTCTCTTATCTAGTCTTCCCTTTAAACATTGCACAGCGCCCACTATTACCCCATTTTCCACTTGTGGGTTAAGCCATGTGTCTTGGAGGAATCCCAACTACCATTAGGCCCAATCATACCTGATTATGCTGACTTCCGTTGATTTTTGTGTAACTATGTCACAAACATTACACATTGTCTATTTAGTGTTGCTTGCTGTAGGTGGACAGGGAGAGGTACGGGAATTAAGTAATGATTTTTATTGATAAGCTATGGTTTTGAAAATGCTGACAAAATGTTCTCTATATCAATTTTACTTTCAAATCACTGGTCATAGTTGTGAATTTGACCTGTGATTGGAATGTGAGGTAATACATTATTGAAAAAAAGAGATGAAAACACTTATAAGGGAATATTTATTATCCTCTTGTATCCATTGCAGCCTTAAAACGTATCAGTACATTATCTTCTAGGAATCTGAGCCCTCGCTCAAGCAGAGGTGACAAGCTTCTTCTTTGGGCCAGATCATCATGTGTTGGGGTATCTGGCATGTGTGGGATCAATCTAATTGATGAAAAAGTAATTTGAACAATGATGATATGTGGGTGAAGACACTTTTATTATGCTTACATTTTCAAGCCTATTCACAGGCTGTGTTTTGTGGTATGTGAAGTAGTACTATATATACTACAAAATGCTACTCATTAACCTGCTGGTGGAGAAATCCACCTCTGCCTTTCTTATCTTTTCCTGTGTGAAAATCTTTGCTATGATGGGGAAGATCTCTGTTCTTGCAAACTTACATTTTAGTAGTATATGTAAGAGGGGCAAGAAGGAGAGACTAGAAAATTGGGCATTGCTTACGATAAAATGTGAGGGGTTAATGGAAAAGTAGGTAAAGGGTTCGGGGGGGACAACCAAATATCCACCCACAAAAGACACAGGGCCTGATTACTATCTTGGCAGATGGAATACTCTGTTACAAATGTGCCAGATATTCAGTCCGCCGTACTACCATTTCCCTAGGATATAATGGAATCTTCATGTGAAACTTCACAAGATTTTCAAAACTAGTTCGCCACTCACTTCAGCTGTTGTCTTGACATTTTTGAGGTGGAGTGTCCTGCCCGGGCAGAGAAAAATGGGGATAGGGGTCCCAAAATGCGTTTTCCCATGTAATTTCCTATAGGGATTTTAGAGTCCAACTCACTGGACGAAATAACACCAAAGCTGGCAAAAAACTACCTCTTGGTCTAGAAAGAGCCGTTTAGGGATCTGGTGTGAATCCGTTCAGTAGTTTTTGAGTAATTAAAGAAAAAAAAAAACATATCTATGGGTGCTGATTCTGCTAGAATCTGAGAGATCCCATGTTGATTGGCTGCCAACACTTCATCCAGGAAAGGTGGCAGCCATTTTGGGACTCAGACTCAGCTGGGTCCCAAACAAAGTTTAAAAAAAAGAGAAGGGGTAGGTTGGGAATACCCTGACCCTTCACGCCTGGTGGTGGGGTCCCCCCAGTGACGCCACCAGGGCCAAAAAGCATTTTTTGAAAGTTTTTCCTGTAAAACTGCTAAGGATCTCCAGATTATGGGGAGGGGGTGCATGCGGCCTCCCTCCCCATGGCCGATATGGGTCCAAGGGACTGCCACCTCCGTGGGGCCAAGCCAAAATGAAATTATGAGGAGGGGGCATGCTGCCCCCTCTGTAAGCCTTTTACACTCCTACAGTCCTGGGGACCACCACTCCCTGGGGCTTGGCCCTAAGATAAAAGGAGGGCTGTGTGGACCCGCCTCATCTGCCCTTTGGGCCCCGGGGACAAACACCTCCCTGGGCCTAATTTTCAAAGAGGGGTGGCCCCCGTCCCAGGCCATAATTGGCATCAGGGACCACCACCTCCCTGGGGCATGACAACATTTTTTGGGGATTGGGGGAACCCCGTCATGAGCCTTAAAGAGCCAGGGGGCCATTACCTCCCCGGGGCCATGCTAATTTTCAAAGAGGTGGCCCCACTCCTAAGTCCTTTTCGGCCCGGGGACCACCACCTTTGTGGGGCTGGTCCTAAAAAAAACAAAGGAGGGGACCACATGGCCTCTCTCCTGGAGCTGGTAATTGCCCTTGGGACCGACATCCCCCACGGCTGGCTTCCTTTATGTCGAGGTGCCCACCCTCAGGACATAGTTGTATGCTGTTGCTTTGCGGAGCTTTGACAGCTCCTGCCAAGCGGGCGCAAACAGTAAGTACGCTCCCAGCGGGGAGAAGCAAAAAAGATTAAAGCATTGCTCCTGCATGCAGGGAGCAGCAATTCTTGCTGATCCTTGCGAGTGGGAGCAATGTCAGCACCTGCTAGAGGTGAGGAGCCAGCAGAGACGGCAGGAGCTTTGAGGCTCTCCCACAGTGGCAAAAAATGCACACTGTGTGCCATGGGTGGGACAAGGGCACCTGGGTTAAAGTGTCTGTGCCCCGGTATGAGGTCCTCTGGCTGAAATCAGCCCGGGGAGGGGACTGTGTGGCCCCTCCTCCCTCTTTCAAAAATTGGCTGGGCCCTGGGGGATTGGAACTCCAGGGCCAAAATCGGCCCTGGGAGGAGGGCCACCTGGCCCCTCCCCTTCAACTAATTGGCTGGGCCCTGAGGGAAGGGGTCCTCGCAGGCAAAATCGGCCCAGGGGCCATGTGGCACCCTTCCCTTATACTGATTGCCTGGGCTCCAGGGGTTGGGGCCCCATGGGCCAAAATTGTCTCAGGGAGGTGGACAATGCGACCCCTTCCCATTTTAGTAATTGACTGGGCCCCAGTGTATTGGGGCCCCAGGCTAAAATCAGCCCGGTGAGGGAGGCCACTTGCACCCCTTCCCCAGTTAGTTATTGGGTGGCCCCAGGGGATGTGCTTCCTGGGGGCATAATAGGCCCAGCAAAGGGGGCTATGTGCCCCCTTCTTGCGTTGTCTAAATATGGGGATTGGGCTACAGGACCTGGCTGCATGCTAGGCCCTGTGGCCAACCTCCCATGGAATGAACCAAGGCCAAAGGCCCTGCATGGTGCTGGGGTGGGTGCCTGCGGGTGGTTGGCTGCAGGCAAGGCCCTTCAGCCAAACCCTGCCTCTCACAGCAGAGGACCATGAGAGATGGGGGATGGGTGCCTGTGGGATGTTGCCTGCAGGTCAGGCTATGCGGCCATCTTCCACCGCACACAGCCTTTGGCTGTGCGTGGCGCGGGGTTAGGTGTCTATTGGGGGTTAACGGCAAGGCCTGGCACGGGGGCCCTCGCCAAGCACTGCTAGTTATCCCACATATTATATCAGTGATGAAATCTTCTATGACATCATTGAAAAAATAACCGCAACATTTGCAATAAAATTATTGATGAGAAAATTGTGCATGGTGGGGGCACGATTTACAGTTACCTTATGGCACAAATTATAGTTTCTTGAAATATGTATAACTGTTTAATTTCTATGGTTCTGTGTGTATAAAATCTGAACCTAACTATAAAATTCCTGACATCCCCATAACCTTTGGTTTTTTTGGTGACTTTCCAAGATTTTTCAATTCTATTTCCTAACTATAATGTCCCTGCAACCCTTGTTATTTCAGTGAATATATACACACACACACACACACACACACACACACAAATACTTATATGTATAGTGTTAAACAGTGTATAATAATTTTATATTTTTATAATAAACTTAATTTAACAAAATCAAATTCAATGAAACTTTTTAAAGTGTTGTTGAAAAATGAAACATAATTTAAATTAATTCTATGTATAACCTTTCACAATCTTTAATGTGTATGAAATATAAAAATATAGCTGTGGTTGGGATTTTTTAAAGTTATTCTTTAAGAAATACTATTCATAACCTAAGCACATATATTTAATGTAATTCATTTTTAATGCATATTTAACTTAATCAGTTAATGTGCTGTAACATTGTATTTTATCAGTTCTAAGTTTATGATAATTTAAATTATTTTACATTTATTTATATTTTATATTAAAATATTTTCAATATTTAAAACAAAATAAATATTTTTATCTTTCCCTATACTTACACATAGGGAGAGCTGGGGAGAACCCCAACTGTGCTTGAAAGTTACAAGTAGTAACTTCACACAAACTTCAAATCCTGTTGTAAGACGTGCAACCAGGGGCGGAGATAAGAAAGTTTACACTTAGGAGTAAATCTGCATAGAAATTATCAATAGCAAAAAAGTGTAGGTTTACACCTAGATGCAATAGTAGATTTATATCTGAGTAGATCTACATGTGTAATTTTACCTTTGTGAATAGGCCCCCTATATCTATAAGGGTATTGAAGATTGTAAAGCTTAAAATTAGCGAGAGGTGTGTCAAATTCTTTATTGATGCTACTGTGGTAAGATTAGAAGCATCATACAGGGTAAAGTTAATTCACCCTGCATATAGCGCCAACATGTTTCACTCTCTAAGACAAGCCCAAAGAGAGTTTGGGGCTTTCACCGGGACTTTTAATATAGTCCTATTAGTTGACAATTAAATGGTGGTGTTTTTGTAATATATAAATAAATATACAAAATCGAGTGGTCATGCTTGGTAAAGTGGATGAGTATTCTTTAGAAGTAAAACAACAATGCCTGCACACGGATCCACTGGAGCATAATTTTTTTTATGGTCCGTGGTGCAGTGTGCCGGCCCTTATTTATAAAGGCCACGAAAAGCCACCTTGCGTGGCTTTTCATGGCCTTGTAAATATGGATCTCTTTCACACACTGTGTGATAGGGGCGTTACATGGGTGTTGCTGTGGGTGCAACCACGCAACACCTAAGGAATCCTGTGGAATATGATGCATTCCTAGATTTACAAGTCTGGGAATGCATCAGATTGCTATGCCAGCTCAGGGGTGGAGTTAAAGTGGCGCAATGGGGAGAAATAACACAATTTCTTCTTGTTTATTCCTCTTTCTTTGTGTACTGCATTCTGCAGCACATACAGTAAGAGGAAAACACCATTAATGATTGTTTATTTGCGGGAAGGTGCAGCATGGTGCAAGGATGCCTGCATTGGCGCTAGGCAGCAATTTGTGCACCAGCGCCCGAGACAAGCACAGGAATGCGCCATATTTTATAGATATGGTGCATTTCTGCCTTTTTGTTCCGACGCAGGGAGGTGCTGCAAAAAGGCTTGTGGTGATGCGCCAAAACTTAGCAAATGAGGCCCTTTGAGACCATGTAAGGTATTTTGGGGGATTCTGAAACTTCTTTAGCTGTAAAAAAACTAAGTGAGAAAAGCTACCCTGAGTCATGTGTACCATGAAGTCATACGGCCATGACCCTTCTGTTACCGATCACAAAACAGCAAGTGGGACTTATACAAAAGGTGATCTCACTGCAAAACCATTGTTCATTATCTCTGAAAAAAGCACAGAGGGGGTATGTATAAACTGAAGAGATATATGAACAAAAAAGATTTAGCAGTATTGTTGGGTGAAAGCTAATAGTTTCATTATGGAGATTTTAAATAGAGGAACACCAACCAGCTGTGACTGACAATATATCAATAGATTTAGGTTGTACTGAACCCAGAATAAATTCTTTCAGTGTTCAGATTGAATGTATGAACTATTTATTAGTCATTTTTGAAAGGCATATGAAGATGTTCTGATCTGGAGTGATGTTAAACGCCACAGGGCTATAATGTGCAGTATACGTGTTGCCCTTCTTCGTCTATGCACAATTTCTGACCAGAGGTATATAATGACATACAAATAACAAGATAAATGTATGTTTAACCTGACAAATTAGAATTCTTCAATCGATAAAATGGCAATGGAAATCACGGGTAGTCTCCACCATTTCTTTCAAATATCCTACAGTATTAAGGAGAAGACCACCCTCCCTCTAAATAGTTGTGTGATGTAATATTTCCATTTTCCATACACTCTGCCAGTCATTCTAACCAATTACCTCTATTTGCAGTATATTTTGGTCTGGTTTCCCCACACAAGACGGACATATGGCACTATGAACCCCCTAGCAAATAAGAAAGAAATGGACAGATTATATTTGCATAATCACACAGACAAAAAAGGAGAGCGTGAAATGAAAATAATGCAAATTTTACCTTGTCTTTTGTTCAATATTGTCAATTACTAAAATAATCGTTGTAAGACGATCTGGACATCTTTCGTTATTTTTACTTTTTACATTATTGTGCTACAGTATTTAAAGTGGTGATAATTGAATAAAGAGGTGTGAACAGGGTGTATATTACAAATGAAATGGCTTTCAGTTGAGCAATGAAAAATGGCCAGTCCTAATCTTTGAGCAATCCACAAGGGTTGCATCACATATATACTTGAGCAGAGAGCTCTATCTCTATCACCAAACCTTCTGTTGCAAGCATGTTGATGTTTTGGGCAACCCAAATAGGTGACCTGTGGGCCAAGCAGGTGCCCTATGCCTGGAAGGAGGTAAACTGTTATGACCACCACTTGTATTCAGTTAAGGAAATTGCAAATCTCACTTCTTGACTGCGGAGAAAAATGCTGAGCACTGTGCGAGGACATATGGAACATATTAAAGTAAATGAGCAACAGTTTAATTTATGTGTAGTTTAGCAGATGTCCAACATATGTTCAAGAAAAGTGTGATCAACATGTTTTTGTTACAATTACTTGGGTTTACACGTGTAGAACCGGTTCTACACGTGTAAACCCACGTGATTGTATTTAGCATGCTAAGTACTGTGCACCCACGTAGAATAAGGTTTATGCATGACACATTAGTGAAATAGCCCTGCTTGCACATTATTAAGCCTGGGTCAAATTTAAATTACGCTGGCATAATTCTTGTAGCACTTGTTATGCGAAATCTCTGAAATTAAACCATTACAGACTTTGTCTAATTATGCTACATAAATTGTAAAAATGTACTGTGAATTATGCCATTTATAGTAAAAAGTTACCATGAATACATGAAGGCAGCAGAATGTGAACACCTGTTCCTTGCTGGGCTTTTGTTTAAATGAGACCTTGCATCGAAAAAGTGACACAGTTTGTGCAGGTCTTCGAAATTCCCTGCATCTAAACTTTCAACTGAGTTTTGCAGGCCTTCCTGTAGCCATAGAAGCTCTTACACATAGTGAAACTGACTAGTCAGTCTGGTGTTTCTGAGATGAGATCATGAATACTCCTGTCAGAGCCAAGGGCCCAGAATAAGCGTCATTTACAGACATTTCCCAATCCTGAAAACTAGTGCCTGGGCCTCTTGAATGTGAATGAAGGGTATTGTATTGAATTATTTTTTAAAACAATATTCGTACAATTGGTGAATAGGATCCTTGTTTCAGTACAGCACTGAGCCCTGTAGGGTGAGGTGAAGACAGATATACCTATTTACATGAGAGGAAAGAGATGATACGGCAGGCAGAGCAATGATTTGGGTGCAGTCGGAGTTAGTTGGTCCAAAGAGCTGCTGAGGTGCCGATGGAGTGCAATGAAAACTGAGAGCAGATGGAGAAGTCCTGAAAAAGAATTGGTTGCTGATTTATTGGGCTATTCTATGCACTTCCTAGATCCGGGGTGCTGGGTTGGACTAGGGCTGTAAGGAGATGGATCCATGCGCCAACAGCACATAAGGTAAATGTAACATAACCATAAAGTGTAAAGGGGGCGTGGCTAACCGCCCAAGATGGCGGTCGTTTGATTGCAGAGCTTCCGTTCCGGGCCCGCCAAACTCCATAAATCCGAAATAAATTGGGGCCATCCATGGTGGAAAGATCGGTCTCTCCCAGGGAAGATACCTGAACACCCACTAAACCAGTGATGGGGTCCCGATCGGCGCTACCCAGATCCCGCAGAGCCATATGAGGAGTCAGGCCTAAAGTACTGAGGCAGACACAGTCGTGTTCGGCGCTGGACGCGGGGGCCTGGGCTGTGACGGTGTGGCCGCTGCTGATGCGCTTGGCCTGGGTTCCTCTCCCCCCTTTCCCCTGTGGGGCGCTGTGTGGTTCACAAGCCGCGGTGCAGATGAGATTGGGTCTGGTGCCGGGCTGGGCCTGGCGAGCGGAGAGCAGAGGGTGGAGGAGATAGCCACGAAGCCTGTGTAACGCGACGGTGGACGAGGAGTGTGACGGTGATGCAGTGGAAATCGGTACTGAAAACGAGGGGCCGGACTGCGGTGCTACGGCCCTGGTCGGCCCTGATAGCCGGGGCCGTCTTTCCTGCCCCCTCCCCCACTGATGCAGAGCAAAACAAAGTGGGCCAAAACAATAACAGGCAAAGGACAAAAGAGCGCTGGCATCATTAATGCTGAAGGAAATTTTTCTGGGAAGAAACACATTGGCCGGCCTATAACCCTATGGGTAGAAAAATCCTGAGTCACACACCGCAGCGTGAATATCGGCAGAAGAGGGCTGTGGACATTGGAAATACAGCCAACGTCTGCATTCGACTACGAGAATTTCTAGTACAAATGTTCAATATTTGACTGCTGGTGTGAGGAGGGAGGCATTACCAAACGCAGGCTCCGCATTGGATTGAATTGACTGTGAGAGCAGTGTTATTGATTCATTGAGCTGGCAACATTAATTATAGATGAGATCATGGGCCGCAAAAAGGGCACATATCCCGAGAGTGGAGAGACGTCGGCCTCTGTGAGTCCACCACTGGCTACAACAGCAGAAGGCCCAACGGATAAACTAGATGTCATCCTACAAGAAATCAGGGAAATCACGAATAGCGATAGAGCAAAGACTGGGCTCTATCACAATGGAACTGAGTATTCTGAAGGATGATCAAAAGAAATTATCAGAATAAAGCAGACTGAGATGAACGTCGCTGAGATCCTCCCTGCTCACAAAGAAAACAGCAATGCCATTGAGCACCTTCAACAGCAAGTAGAGACCTTGCAGGAAAGAGTTGAGGACGCAGAAGGGTGATCACGACGTAACAATGTTCGCATAATAAGCCTCTCGGAAGGAAGGGAGGGGAGAGACCACACACAATATGTGGAAGATTGGCTGAAAATGATAGCAGTGGACCGACTGTCAGTTCACTTCACAATAGAAAGAGCGCATTGAGTACCTAGTAGGAGGTCTCCACCTGGGGCACCACAGTGCCCCTTGATAGCTCGGATATTAAATTACAGAGATCGTGATACTATATTACAGGTGGCAAGAGAATTGGACCCCATTGTTGTAGATAACGCTCAAATCTCTCTATACCCAGACTAAACAATATCAGTCCAAAAACACAGAGCTTCTTTCCAATCCATAAAAAAGAGACTGCGAGCGAGGGGCTGACATATGCCCTACTGTTCCCGGCCCGATTACGAATTACATATAATCAAAAAGCGCATTTCTTTGAAACACCTGCTTTAGTATGTGATTGGCTAGACACAACCTTCCTGCAATTAAGGACCAGAGACCACAGTTATGCCCAATACTCAAGACAGCTCCGCCAGCCCTGCAAAGACAAACGAAGTCGACAACATTCAACACGAAAAAAAACGGGCCCAACGCTATTGCAAGTACTGGAAGGTCAACATGATGCAATTCATTCAGCATACTCTATACAAAGAGTAGACTCTTCTCCGCATGGCGTTGCCTCCTCGATGTACAGCACTGTGGCATCTGACTCAGAGGGAAGTTTGTTTTTCTTTCCCTCCATCTCTCCGCAAATAGCGCAAGACCTTTAAGGACAAGCCTAAGCAAAACTGAGCTCCTGAAGACTTCCCCCTAAATGCCCCAGTAAAAGACTTATGAATAATCACAAAGTGCCCACACGATTCGAGTAAAAACATTTTTTTTAAATGGCCAACTTCAATATAAACAAAGTACACCTTCGGCAAGACACTGGTGACCCCAGGATGAAGAAACTAGCTCCGAGGATTGACTTTGAAAACACATAGAAGGGAATAGTTATGGTTATGCCCCCATATCCTGAGGGGATTATGTGTTTCCCCCCTCAAAAGGCGGGCACGGACGGTCGAGCTCGGCGATCCATGTTTTAAATAGAGAAACCCGTTGACCACGGGTGAGTCCTACTGAACATACATCTTGTATAACCCCTATTCCATAGGCTCATTGGTTAGTTTTTACAATAATGGTTGTAAGTCAATTTGGTTTTTATTGTGTAGAAGTTTGGCAAAGTCTGTACCGGCCATGCCTAGTATTGAGTTCAGTTGTAGGAATTGCTAATTATTTAAAAAGTTCGACATCAACAAACACATCATTCATAACATCTCTAGGGGGACAAAGGCAGGAATGGACTGCAAGAGGGACAATTATATTAATGCTTCATAATGTCTTCGATACGTGAGTACAATATTATTACTTGGAATGTACGTGGCATGGGATCTGTGCACAAACGGCAGAGAATATTGGCCCAATTGAACCGCCGAAAAGCACGCATTGTTTATTTTCAGGAAACACACCTTACCTCACATGAGGTGGTGAAACTCCGCAAAAAATGGAGGGGACAACTCACATACATCATATTCTGTGTTTGCACGAGGGGTGGCTGTGTGGAGACGCGCTGGGGTGCCCTTCGAGATACTAGGCACTAGGATAGATGAGGAGGGCAGGTACACTCTGATCAGAGGTAACTTAGATGGGAAACCCATAGTACTGGGCAGCATATATGCCCCAAATAGCGGGCAGGATGTCTTCCTAGAATGATTATCGGTGGTACTGGCACAATGGACACATATCCCTTGGATATTAGGTGGAGACGTTAACGCAGTACTGGACATTACCCTGGATCGCTCCACACCACCATTATCTGGCACTAATGCACACAGACAAGCAGAAGCACTGAGGAATTGGTTACAGGGTTGGGCACTAACAGACATATGGCGGGCCAGAAACATAGGCATGAGGGAGTACTCCTTCTACTCCCACCCACATAAAGTACTCATGAGACATGACCGTGTTTTATGCACCACAACATTTCAAGCGCAGATGACCCATGCTACATACTTAGGGAAAACACTATCAGACCATAACCCACTAGAACTGACGTTGGCGTGGGGGAGGCTATCTACACTGATCCCAACATGGCGCCTGCAACCATCATTATTAGAAGATGTACTGCTGAGAGAAGAAATAGCCCAGGTAATAACAAATTTCTTTACTGATAATACTGGCACTGCGTCCTCTCCTTTGGTGGAATGGGAGGTGTTCAAAGTGGTAGTAAGAGGAGCAATGATGGGAGCGACGACTGGAGTGCGGATAGTAATAGCAAGACAGCTCAAACAAGTAGAAGACAAGATGGGGCCACTAGAAATAGAGGCAATAATGCAACCCCCCCAAGCTCAGCAGCTACAAGAAGCCAGAGCCGATCACGCAGACCTAATCGAAAGAGTACGAAAAGTAGATTACACAAAATACAAGGAACGCGCACATAGCGAGGGGGATAAGGCAGGGACACTGCTAGCACGCATTATAAAAGAAGAGCTATCCCCCACTCCCATACTGCACATGAATACACCGCAACAAACTAACATAACTGCACAAATGGAGCTAAATGCGGCATTTCGAGACTACTATATAACATTATATTCCGCCCCACCAATAATGAATAGAGCCACATCGACTCCTTTTAGCCGGCACTGAGCTACCAACTCTTAATGACGAGGCCAGGCAAATTTTAGGAGCACAGATAAGACAGGGGGAGATACGCAAGACCATTAAAAGTATGGCACGTAATAAGTCACCAGGATCGGATAGACTTCTGTCCAAATTCTATTATTTGTATAGTTCAAAACTAGCCCCACAATTGGAAAAATTGTACCATGCCACGTTGTCAGTGGGACACCTCCCAGATACTACTAAACAAGCAATAGTGATCTCATTGTTAAAACCTGGAAAGGCTGCCACAGATATCTCGTTCTATAGACCCCTATCATTGCTAAACACAGAATATAAAATACTAGCAAAAATGTTAGTACAAAGGCTCCTTAGCTTTATAGGCAATTTGATACATACAGACCAATGCGGATTGATTCCGTCCCGTAACACATCCTTGAATATTCGCCGGTTATATCATGTGATGGACTCGGCCAGAGAGGGATACCCCAAGCAGGGTGTCCCTCCTTAGACCTTCGGCAAGCATTTGACTCCTTGAGATGGGACTACATGTTTGAAGTATTGATAAGATTTGGGTTTCCGCACGAATATATACGTTGGGTCTGACTGCTTTACGCTGCTCCTACGGCAAGAGCACGCACAGGACAGAACATTTCTAACTCCTATCATGTTCATAGAGGTACTAGACAAGGATGCCCATTGTCTCCCCTACTGTTTATCCTAGCGGTGGAGCCTTTGGCACATCGATTGAGGCGAGACAGCGAGTCCTGGGGAATAGACATAAAGAGAACAAAACATGCGGTATCATTATATGCAGAGGACATTATTTTATACATGAAAGATCTAAACCACAACCCGAGTACCGCCGCGCAGATATTTAATGACTTCGCACAACTGTCTGACTGATCATAAATTATGACAAGTCAATGGCATTTTCCTTCTACGGATTAGATATAGGTAATGTGGTAGACTTTGGTGATAAAAGACTGCGAGTAGCTGTAGATACGTTTCGATGCCTGGGTATACAAATTTATCAAATCCCGCTGGATCTACTAGAGGGTAATTTACAAAGAGAAATGACCTCACTTAAGCCACAGATTCAGTTCTGGATAGCATTACCAATATCCATCGCGGGCAGACTAGCGCTGGCCAAGATGGTGATGCTACCCCGCATTTTATACTACTTTATGAATCTACCTGTGAAAGTGCCAGAGGTATATTTTAAAGCTCTCCATTCTATGTTACACAAGCTTATTTGGGGAGGGGAAGGCGCCGAATTGGACTGTCTAAGCTACAAATGCCGGTGAATCGGGGGCCGTGAGTGCACCTGATTTTAAGCCCTATTGTGTGGCGAGCCAACTGCAATGGCTTGCATATTGGCTGGTTGAACGAAACTTACAGGAAATAGAATACACCCAAATAATGCTAGATAAGGGCAATATACAATCTTTGCTGTGTCCAGGATCACGATTCCCTGAAAGAACGCCACTTTTACCTCGAGTGGCCCTGCAATATTGGAAACTTGCACTTAAATATACAGCCAACACAATTCCTTATGCCCCTAATATCCCACTGTTGGGATTACCAGTAAATGCTGGAACACTAACCCAAAGCCGAATCCAACGATGGATACAGGAAGGAGTAGACACAGTGGGGTCGCTGTTTAGGGATCATCACTTACTCACACATAGGCCCTCATTACAACCCTGGCGGTCGGTGGTAAAGCGGCGGTAAAACCGCCAACAGGCCGGCGGTAAAAAAAATTGAATTATGACCATGGCGGAAACAGCCAACATAGACAGCCACTTTAACACTCCGACCGCCATGGCGGTACAAACAAATAGGATGGCGGTCACCGCCAACAGACAGACGGAAGACAATGTACCGCCCACACTATTATGACAGGCCAATCTGCCACCTTTTCCGGGGTGGATTCAACGCGAACAAAAACATGGCGGAAACAGGACTTGGAAGGGAAAACACTCACCTCTACACACCCCACGAGGAACCAGGACGCCATGGAGCCTGAACTCCAAATACTCCATGCGATTGTCTTCCTGCTCCTCTACCAGGAGCACGTCCGACGGCGGCGACACAGGGGAGGGGGGAGGGAAAAGAGAGTGACACACACAAGCAACACGCAACACCCCCACCCTCACCCACAAAAACACACACACCGATACATGCTGAAACATAACATTTACGCCCCCCAAACCTCCCTGGAAGAACGCAAGGACAAAAGGAAATGATTGTAACCATTGTAATCAATAAACATCCATTAGTCAAAAATTTATATACACTATAAACAAATATGTACACCAAGAATTCAAGTCCAGGTACTGCACCTATATAGTCTGTGGACCACTGGGCCCAAAATGCATGGGTGAGGCCCACACAAGATACCCGATCGAACCGGAGAGAACACTGCAGGGGCATCAGATCGAAATAAAACAGGCACCTCAGGGGGAAGGGGCGGGAGGCACCTCAGCCGGATGAGTGCACGACACCAGCTCCACGAGGGGGCTCCATGCCCATTGATGTATCCTGGGGAGTGCAAAGCCACAGTCTCTCAAGTCTCTCCAGTGGGCTGGTTGCCCACTGCTTTATCCTGGGGAGTGCAAATCCATAGTCTCTCAAGTCTCTCCAGTGGGTGGTTTGCCCACTGCTTTATCCTGGGGAGTGCAAAGCCACAGTCTGGTTCTGGAGGGGGCTTGGTGCCCAGAGTGCTTCATCCTGCCAAGGACTGAGGTAGTGGATGCCTTTCTCCACTGGTTCTGGAGGGGGCGGCTTTGTACCCAGAGTGCTTCATCCTGTCAAGGACTGAGGTAGTGGATGCCTTTCTCCACTGGTTCTGGAGGGGGCTTTGTGCCCAGAGTGCTTCATCCGGCCAAGGACTGAGGTAGTGGATGTGATACTCCACTGACGGTGGGGCAACATGGAAGCTGGCCAGGCCCCTGGAACTGACCACCAGCCACGTACGGATGACCACTGGGGATGGCAGCCATGTCTGCGGTGGTGCCACTGGCTCAGGTTGTCACGGGGCCGCTGGTGGGGCTGGCGGCGGTGTCATTAGCGGTGGTGCTTGCTGCGTTCATTGTGGCGGCGGTGCTGGTGGCAGCCTCACTGACTGCGGTGCTGGTGGCTGGCTCACTGACTGCCGTGCTGGTGGCTGGCTCACTGACCACTGCGCTGGCGGCGGTGTCAGTAATGGCAGTGCTGGTGGCAGGCTCACTGACCGCTGTGCTGGCGGCGGTGTCAGTAATGGCGGTGCTGGTGGCGGGCTTACTGACCGCAGTGCTGGCGGCGGTGTCAGTAGCGGCGGTGCTGGTGGCGGGCTCACTGACTGCGGTGCTGCTGAAGGGTTCTGTATCTGGGCTGCTGGCAGCGGTGTCCTTGGCGGCGGTGCATGTGGCGGTCTTGTCCGCTGTGCAGGTTGGCGGCGATGTTGACTTGCCTTTCTGCTTCAGGCCCTTCCCCACCTTGGATGCTGGCGCAGCTGTCTTGCCACTCCCCACACTTGTCTTGGCTGAGCCCTTGGTGGCAGGTGTTTTGGCCTTCTCCCTCTGGGATGTGGGCAACTTTTTCTGTTTTGGAGGTGGGGGAATGTACTTGGCCTCGCTCCTTGGGACACTGGCAGCCCTGTTGGAAAGGCGGGCCCTAGGGGATGGAGGGGGGGTGTAGGGAAGAGGTCAACATTTAAGAGGAAAAGTTTTTTTGACACACTGGGATGGGCAGATGGAGGCGGTTTGGGAGTGGAGGAAGAGGTAGTGGTTGTAGGAGGTGTTCGTTTGCTGACTTTGGGTGAAGGTGCATGGGCTGGAGGCTGTCGTGAGGTGGATGGCTGAGTTTGTGTAGTTTGAGAGGAGGGCTCACAGACACACTGGAAGAGGACACTGGGGATGTGTGAATGGTAGTGGGGGTGGTAAGTGCACGTGAGCGGTGTGTGGTGTTGGGCGTGCTGGTGATGGAGGTAGTGGCTGAAGATGTAGTGCATGCAGGTGTGAGTGGAGACGTGACAGGGAGGGAGGAGGGAGGAGACGTGGAGGAAGGGGACACAGTGGAGGCAGTGGATGTTGGTATGTGTGCATGGGTATGACGCTTGTGTGAGTGCCTGTGGGATGTGTGGTGCTTATGTTTGCCAGAGCCACCCTTGTGTGTTGAGGTGTGTGCATGCTGGTCTGATGGTGTGCTTGGGATAGGCTGAGGTACTGGGGATTGGGTCTGGGTGGAGGAAGTTGGAGGGGGAGGCTGGACACAGGGACAATGGCTTCCATCAGTGCGGAGGCCAGAGCCTGAAATGCTCACTGTTGGGCTGCCTAGCCAGAATGAATGCCCTCCAGGTATGCATTTGTCTGTTGCAACTGCCTCTCTACACCCTGGATGGCATTCAGAATGGTAGACGGCCCAACGGTGAGGGATCTCAGGAGTTAATAGCCTCCTCATTGAGGGCAGCAGGGCTGACTGGGGCAGGGCCTGAGGTGCCTGGGGCAAAGGAGAACTCCCCCTCCTGGGTGAGCGGCCACGGGACACACGCTGAGGGGCTGCTGGGAGGGCGGTGCTGGTAGGGGGGTGGCGGCTGTACCTTTGTGGTGAGCACAGAGGGTCCCGGCACCGCAAGGGAGCTCCCATCAGAGGAAGAGTCGGTGTCGCTGGTCTCAGCTCCTGTCCCTGCAGTGGAGCTCCCCTCACCCTCCGTCCCACTGGTGAATTCAGACTCCGTTGTCTGGCCCTCCAGGGCCATGTGGGATGCAGCTCCCTCCTGCTCCGGTGGCACAGCTCCTCCGCCTGATGATGCTAATGCACACAAGAACAGGGAGACCACAAAAAGGGGGGGGAAGAAAGAAGAAAGACTTGTTCAGTGCATACAATACCGCTACCGTCGGCGGACACTACAGACACAGCAGCCCTCTGCACTACGCCATGCCTTTGCAGTTCCCTAATTAATCACAGGGACATGGGGTAAATGGCCTATGCCCGATTGCTGCGCACATGGAAGTCACAGGAGCCTGACTAGGTGTAGATGGCTCTTACCACTGGTAGGGATGGGGTGCCACTTAGCCTGCCTCACAAAGGGTCCTTGCCTACAAAGCTCGCCCTAGCCTAGGTGAACCCACTGCCCACCTCCCCCACCCAGACACCTCCAATGCGCACAGAGTCAGCTGAATGTGAGTGTACTCACCCCCTTGTGGCTGCTGTGATGCCCTCAAGCGCCCATCCAACTCCGGATACGCCACTGCCAGGATCCGGAACATCAGGGGGGTCATGGTGCGACGGGCACGCCTCCCACGTTGGGAGGCCATCCCCAGCTGGGCCTCCGCCGTCTTCTTGCACCAGCGGCGAAAGTCCTCCCATCTTTTATGGCAGTGGGTGCTCTGTCTGTGGTGGACCCCCAGGGTCCGGACGTCCTTGGCGATGGCACGCCAAATATCCTTCTTCTGGTGGGGGCTGACCTAGAGGAACAGTACAGGGGAAAATGTAACACTTTTACCATCCGGACCGTCACAGTCATTGTCCCACATTCCCACCCTTGCCCTGACGCACATGCACTCACCGTCCGATCATGCAGGCCTCATCTCCCCCCTCCCGTATCTTCCATCCACACCACTCCAAAGAGGCACTGCCCATACAGCATGCTCACAGTGTACTCACCTGTTTGTCTGGAGGACCGTAGAGTAGCGTGTACTGGGGGAGGACCCATCCACTAGTCCAACTCCTCTGATGTGAAGGCAGGGGCCCTTTTCCCAGACACATGAGCCATTGTCGCTTCCAGACTGAGGTCATAGCAGCACTTGCAGTGTAGGTCCTCTCCTATCGAAGATCAGGTATCAAGTGAGTGAACAGAGAGAAAATGGCGGTCACGTCCGTGGCGGTGCGTACCGTCACCGCTGGCGTACATCATCATTGGGTCCTGGGACCCATAGGGCCCAATGTTAACCAATGCAGGATTGCACCGCGGTCTTCGACCGCCTACCGCGACGGTGTAGAACGCCAGCGCAGTTACCGCATATCCCCTTGTCCCACATTACAGGTCAGGGAGCTGCCATTTCAGGTGGCCACATGGCATTATTTTTTAATGCGTCACACATATATAGGCCTTGCATATACACATATACACAGAGACAGGCACATAACGTATTGACAAATGTGTGCAATGCAATTGTTTTTTTCCTACCTCAGTGTTGGCTGACTCTGTGCTCGCTGTTCTCATCCATAGGGCACGTCCGCTGGGGGAGGTGAGGAGATGGCGGCATCCTCCGGTGTACAGACCGCTGGTGGACCTGTCGACAATGGAAGAGCGACGTGTAATAGTCACCTACAGACTAGATCGTGCCACAATCCAGGAACTGTGTGCCCAGTTGGAGCCAGACCTGATGTCAGCTATCCGCCATCCCACAGGAATCCCCCCTCTACTGTAGGTCCTGTCAGTACTCCATTTCCTGGCAAGTGGATCTTTTCAAACAACAGTGGCCATTGCATCAGGGATGTCCCAGCCTATGACTTCCAACGTGTTGTCCAGAGTGTTGTCTGCCCTGTGAAACACATGCACAGCTACATCGTGTTCCCTCAGGTGGAGGATTTTCCTACAGTGAAAGGTGACTTATATGCCCTGGGACATATCCCCAACATCATAGGTGCCATTGATGGTACACATGTGGCCTTGGTACCCCCCTGCAGGAGTGAACAGGTGTACAGAAACAGGAAGAGCTACCATTCTATGAATGTGCAGATGGTGTGTTTGGCTGACCAGTACACCTCCCATGTGAACGCCAAGTTTCCTGGCTCAGTGCATGACGCTTACATTCTGCGGAATAGCAGCATCCCTTATGTGATGCTGCAACTCCAGAGGCACCGTGTGTGGCTATTAGGTGAGTACAAGGACCCTATACCGTGTGAATAGTTGTCTGGGTCTGGGGTTGCCCCTAAGGGTTAGTGTGTGTCTAACAGTTGTCCCTCGACATTTGCAGATGACTCTGGGTACCCCAACCTGTCATGGCTACTGACCCCAGTGAGAAATCCTAGGACAAGGGCAGAGGAACGCTACAATGAGGCACACAGGCGAACTAGGAGGAATATTGAAAGAACCTTCGGCCTCCTGAAGGCCAAGTTCAGGCGCCTCCATATGACAGGTGGTTCCCTATACTATTCACCAAAGAAGGTGTGCCAGATCATCGTGGCCTGCTGTATGCTGCACAACTTGGCTTTGCAATGACAGGTGCCTTTTCTGCAGGAGGATGGTCCAGAAGGAGGTCTTGCGGCTGCTGTGGAGCCTGTGGACGGTGAAGAAAAGGAGGCAGAAGAAGAGGACATAGACAACAGAAACACTGTGATCCAGCAATACTTCCAGTGAGACACAGGTAACAAGACATCACTGCCTCCTACATCTTGTAACATTGTTAGACCTATCATCTGTCTGTCACTTTCACCCAGTGTATGGAGCCTGATTTGTCACTATGCCTTTCAATTTCACAGATGTGGGTCCCACTGTGTGACCTCTGCTATGTTACCTCATGGACTACAGCTGTGTGACATAGGTATGTAGACATTAGAATGGACATTGGGTTTTTCCTCAGTTATTGCAAATATACAATTGTGAAAGCACAGACTGACTCCAGATTGTTTTGTGATTCAAGGGTGTTTATTTAAGTGCAAAATAGTGGAGGGGGTTGTAAAATGGTCAGGGTTGATGGTGGAGGAATGTCCATGGCAGAGTCCAGTTATTTGTCTCACAGGTGCATTGTCCAAAGGGGCATAGGAAGTGGAGCTAGGGCAGTTTAAGGATGGACAGGGTGACAAAGTGGGACAGAGGATGACATTCAGGGTGGTCTCATTTCTTGGCGGGGGTCTTGGCATTGTTCTCTGTCTTTGTCCTGGATCTCAGGGACTGCTTGCGGGGTGGTTCTCCATCTGCAGGGGGTGGGGTGCTGGTGTTGTGGTCCTGTGGCGGTGCCTCCTGTCCACTAGCGCCGGCGGAGGTGGTGGGCAGTTCATCGTCCAGGCTAGTGTCAGGGGCCCCTTGTTGTGCCACAGTGTCCCTCTTGGTGTTCACAAGGTCCTTCAGCACCCCTACAATGGTGCCCATGGTGGTGTTGATAGACTTGAGTTCCTCCCTGAAGCCCAAATACTGTTCCTCCTGCAGCCACTGGGTCTCCTGAAACTTGGCCAGTACTGTTGCCATCGTGTCCTGGGAATGATGGTACACTCCTATGATGTTGGAGAGGGCCTTGTGGAGAGTGGGTTCCCTGGGCATGTCCTCCCCCGTCGCACAGCAGACCTCCCAGTTCCCCGTTTTTCCTGGGCCTCTGTCCCCTGAACTGTGTGCCCACTGCCACTGCCCCCAGGTCCCTGCTGTTCTTGGGGTGGTGGTTGGTTTTCCTGGGGTCCCTGTAGTGGTGGACACACTGTTGCTTGACGTGTCCTGGGGACAGAGGTATGGGCCCGCTTGGTGGGTGCTGTGGTGGTGTTTCCTGAGGGGGGAGGCTCTGTGGTGGCCTGTGACTGTGTCAGGGGAATCGACTGTCCCGAGGTCCCAGGTGGGCTGGGCTGGTCATCTAGATCCAGTTGGACAGAGCTGCTGTCACACTGTGGGCCTCTTCTGTGGGGGGGGGGGAGTGGACATGTCTGGAACCTCCTGTCTGGTGACATTGGGTAGAGGTCCTGCAGGGGTGTAAAGGCATGATTATTGCATCTGTGTGTGCCATGGTGTGCAATGGGTGGGTGACCCTGTACCTCAGTGCTTACATTCTTGTGTAGGACCTTGTGTGATAATAGTTTTGGGTTCTGTGTGGGTATCTGTAGTGGACATACATTGGTGATGGGTGTCCATGCTCTGTTGTTGCATGCAGGGCTTGGTGTTGGGATGTGTGGTTTGTGATAGTGGGACATATGTGAGGAGTTGGAGTGATGGGGGTGAGGGTGTGGGTATGTGATAGCGTGCAGGTAGGGTGGGGTATATGGTAGTTAAAGATTTGACTTACCAGAGTCCATTCCTCCAGCTACTCCTGCGAGGCCCTCAGGTTGCAGTATAGCCAAGACCTGCTCCTCCCATGTTGTTAGTTGTGGGGGATGAGGTGGGGGTCTGCCGCCAGTCCTCTGAACCGCAATGTGGTGTCTTGAGACCACGGAACGCACCTTCTACCGTAGGTCATTCCACCTCTTCCTAATGTCATCCTGTGTTCTTGGGTGCTGTCCCACTGCGTTGACCCTGTCCACGATTCTGCGCCATAGCTCCCTCTTCCTAGCTATGGAAGTGTGCTGCACCTGTGATCCGAATAGCTGTGGCTCTACCCAGATGATTTCCTACACCATGACCCTGAGCTCCTCCTCAGAAAACCTGGGGTGTCTTTGCTGTGCCATGGGGTGGTGTGGATGATGTGTGAGGTGGTGTGTGTTGTGATGTGTGGGGTGATGTTTAGGGGTGTGTGTTGTTTTGTGCGTGGATGTGTATGAGTGATGTTGTTGTGTGCTTCTGTATGCTGGTGTGGTCTTTGCTTTTCTGTCTCTCTGCTTCTTCCAAATGTTTCATTGTAAGGGTTGTGGCTAATGTGGGTGTGTGTTTTATATTGTATTGGGTGTGTGAGAGTGGTGTGTGTATGTGTATCAGGTGTGTGTATTTTTATTTTTCAATATGGTAGTGTTTTGTAAATGTGTGTGTATTTTGAGCGCGGCGGTGTATACCGCCAATGGAATACCGCGGTTGAAAGACCACGCGTGGATTCGTGGGTCGTGATAGTGTGAGAGTGTTCCTGTTGGCTTGACGGTGGAGGTTTTGTTATTGCCAGTTTATCACTGACTTTTGGTGTGGTGGACTTGGGTGGGTGTCTAGATTTTGGCAGATTCCGAGCTGTGGGTCGTAATAGCTGTGGTGGAATTCCGCGGCCGCGATGGTGTGTTGGCGGTCTTCTGCACGGCGGTAAGCAGAATTTACTGCCTATGTTGTATTGAGGGCCATAGTGATTTTATACATGAATATAACTTGTCCTCCTCACTGTTCTTGTTGCACGCGAATACAACACACTATGTAAAGAGACACTGGGCCCCAGATGGCATAGAGCCCCCCACACATGATCTTTTGCAAACTATACATACCGTAGGGCATGGGAAACACTTAATGAAATGGCTTTACCGGGGACTCAGAGCTTGCCTAACGCAGCCCCTGACGGCGCGAAAAACTAAGTGGGAGTTAGACATTGGCAAAGAATTAGCTGACAAAGAATGGGCGGTAATTCTAGAATACCCTAGTAAGGTATCCCGTAATACAAGATTTAAGTTTGTACAATATGCTATACCACATAGAGCATATCTCACACTGCACAAATTGCATTTGCTGTACCCGGCAGTGCCGCCAAATTGTCCCAGATGTGGGGTTGAGAAGGCAGAATTATTACACATGCTGTGGAGTTGTCCTAATATCTCCCAATACTGGAATGGGATGAGCACCATATTAGAGAAGGTAATAGGAATCGCTAAATGGGGAACAGCGGAGGTGTGTTTGCTTGGACTGCTTCCTCACACAAGAAAAAGAAAAGTGACCACACGACTTGCAAGCTTAGCACTCTTACTGGCAAAACGTCTACTGACCAGGCGCTGGAAGGCCACACTAGCTCCCTCTGTGGCACAATGGGGTATGGAAGTGTTGGAATGGGGAAGGGCAGAGAGTGCCACCCAACTGAGAAGACTACCAATAGCTTTAGACTGGGATGAGATATTGTATGTTTTTAAAGCAGCATGTGAAGAGGAAGAGGTCTGAATACAGGTATAAAACGGCCCTTGATAAATTACTAGAGTTGATATAACCTAGCTGCCACTACTAGTGTTTTATTAAGAGTAGAAATTGGGCGCTGGGATGATGCCGCTGGATACAGTTGGTGGTTAAGAACTCCCCAGAACTATATGCTGAACAGTGTAAATGTGTTGAAGACAGGAGATTAAAACTGTACTGCACCATTGCTATGGTCCCCCTACAAGAACGAAATGTTAAGTTAGAGCATGAAGGAAGGAGAATAAGGTTTAAATGTTATGAGTTATATTGGATCAATCTATGCAAACTTTTACATAAAGCACTGTATTGTACTAGAAAACTGAACATGCAAATGGTAAATAATGGAGTACAGTGCTACCAAGACAATAATGCTTTGTATTATATACTATGGAAAATATTACTCTGTAATATCCAGTGAATAACAATATATGGCATATACCGAAAACAATAAAAAATGTGTTTAAAAAAAACCCTAAAGTGTGAAAACAAAATTCCATTTTAATTTGTCTACTTTTGTTGTTTTAAAACTGCCTCAAACAGAACACAAGAAAGTAGAAATCTATAATTGTCTTTCACTCCTGTCCTTGAAACACACCAAATTATTTGCATACACTTAAAGAAGAGTGTAAATCTGCCCCTTGGGTATAAATATTTCGTTGTTCCCAAGAGGTAGTTCCAGGCAGTTCATTTCATTTAAAACAGATGCATTGATTTCATGTATGTTGCCAACATACAGTTTGAAAAAAAAGAAAACAGTTTTTTATGTGCACATTGCTTTTTGTACCAAATGATGCACTTCCACGGACAGTAGAAAGTTATGAATAAGAGCATTTGTTTATATTTCAAAGGATGTCAAAATGTTGGGAATGGCCTTTAGGAGATGAGTTGTAAATATGTAGACTGCTGAACTGCGCAGGCCGAATTTTGTTTTTGAGTATTGCAATAAGTGCTGCAGGCCAAGTCTCTTACAAGTTAAAGAGGAGTTCTACTGCAGAGGCTCTAAGGCATGTCCATGTACTACTACACGTTAATAGATTCTTTGCAAGCTATTTCAAAGCAGTTCAAGTTTTAAAAGTCTAAATTATTGTACAGGATTAAATCAATATCTTTCATGACTCTTTTTTGGATTGCCCAATGTTGATTCAAAGGTACTGTTAGAGCTATTTTGATAATTACGAAATAATGTGTATATCCCTGGGGTTAGGTGAACCTTAATATGCCACAATTAGAAATAATTAGGCGCCAGTTAGCATTATTAGACCTCAGGTTGCTCCTACTGGCATATATTTTAATGTTGCTGAAGAGAATGCACAAATAATGAAGCATTTCTAACTGCATTCTTTCTTTCCTGTATTCTTTCTTTTCATACATTAAGTGAAACAGAGTTCATTGTCATTGCTATGCTTTTCTGGTGTTGTCTAAAATGTATTGATTTATGTACCTTAACAGGAAGCAGTGTCAGGGCATACTAGTAAAATTAGAAGGCATGCTCTTTTGCTGGAGCATGTTCAGTGGCCTATTCATTTTGTGAAACTCTTAGTGTATAGTTTTACATAGATATTTCCTTATGATCTAATGTTTGCGTATGCATGCAACGTAGGTGTTTCTAAACGTTTCTTGTTTCATGTATAATTTTTATATGAGAATGATGACTTGTTATCAGCCCGATGATCTCACTTCTCACCATGTCAGGAGTTACCTGGGGGGCACCTGGACACCTAGCCTGCCACTTGTCTGTGGCCTCCAGTTCCTGCTTGTTCCAGCCTGATCCAGTGACACGCCATACCTCTGGCTTTCCTGCCCGAAATTTCCCACTCACCATTCTTCCTGACACCACATGCCCTCCACCACAGGAGCTACTTAATGCAGGCACGACCATGCAATGGATGTGTGCCTTTTGTGTGCTGTTGACACACCAAAGGCACACCAAAGACAAGCCCATCTGCGGCCGTCACGTCGGCTCCTGTATCACACCCAGCGCCACACCCCCTTGCCCTTCCGCCCCCTGAAGATACACCATCACTGAGCTATACACCCTTGATGCTGCAACAAACATTGCTCATGTTCCATGATAGTACCTTTCACCAGCACCCACTGCCACTTCACCTGCCACAACACACACACCAGCCCACCGACCAGCCACACCCTAAACACATCACAGACACGACCTGAACAAAAACAGCAACTCAGGTGTGCCCTTCTCAACATACGCTCACTATCCAAATACACCACTGAGATTTGGGACCTCATCTCAACCCTCACACCCTACATCCTCTTCCTCACTGAGACCTGGCTCAACCCCACTTCTGTGCCTGACATCGCTACTGCAATACTCAAAGTATACAAGATCATCCACAGTGACTGCATCAACAATCTTGGTGGAGGGATCAGCCTCATACTCTAACCAATGCACCACTACAAACGACAACATCACCCCATTCATGGAACACCTCAATTTCCAAACCAAACAAAGAGCAAAACTACCATCAGGGACAACCTCTCCTACTGGCCTCCAGGACCACATCCAGCTGTCTGCAAAGTCCTTGCCGACTTCATTGCTGCTCACACCATAGACTCCAACAACTACATTTTCTTCTGTGACCTCCACTTTCATCTCAACAATCACAATGACATCAACACTACCAATCTCCTTGACAGCTTGAACAATTTCAGAATCACCTAACTCATCCCAACTCCACACACGCTGCAGGTCACAATCTGGACGCCATCTTCACCTCCAGTGATCGCATCAGGTACAGCCACACATGCAATTCACCTAGGAGGACCACTTCGTCATCTACTTTAAAATCACCAGCTAATGGACCGCTATCCCCATACTGCCCAATGCCCTCTACTGCAGCTGGAGCAAAGTCTCAAAGGACACATGGATCAATGCCCTCAACACCACCCATCCATCTCCTCCAACAACCTAGACAACAATGTCAGAAACTTCAACAATTGGATCACCAACTGCACTGACAGAGTTGAGCCTATTGGGAACAACACCCACAGATCATTCACCAAGCAGACTTGCTGGCACGCTTGCACACTGCGGACCTCAGAACTGCTAAACAACTTTGTAAGCAACTGGAAAGGTGATGCCTTGCCAGCAGGGACAAGACAGCCCTCAACCTCTATCACAGACAGTTGAGAGAATTGAAGAAAGAGGCCTTAGCCTCATGCATCGAATCAAGCTCCGATAGCAGCAAAAACTCTTCAACACTTTCAAGGAATACTCCAACCCCTAAGCTGCAACATACAACTTTACCCCCTCACAGGAACTCTGTGACAACCTTGCAAACTTCTTCCACAACAAGATCACCACCTTCTAAAGAAACTTTAGACCTCAGCCCAAGGCCAGTGATTTCTTCAAGCAACACAACGACCCTGCTACCACTAAAGACATCTGAATAAATGAATGGATGCGGCTCGCCCTACAGGACACCACCTCCATCATGAACTCAGTCCACTAAGGAGCCCCGATTGGCCAATGTCCTGACCACATCTTCAACCTAAGTGAAGCCAGAATCATCCATATACTCACCACCTTGTTTAGCACCCCAATTACCACAGCCACTTTTCTCAAGGACTGGAAACATGCAGAAGTCAATGCCATACTAAAGAAACCATTGGCAGACTCCGGGAAAATCAACAATGACTGACTGATCTCCCTGCTCCTGTACCCGGGCAAGGTGTGAGAAAACTCTATCAAGCAAAATCTCTCCTCACATATGAAATGTAATCTCCTGCTCCACTCCTCCCAATTCGGATTCTACAGAAATCACAGCACTGAGACAGCCCCATCACAGCTACTGACACCATCCGAGCCCTGCTTGACCAAGGAGAGACTGTGACTCTGATCTTCCAAGACCTCTCTGCAGCCTTCAATACAGTCTCCCACCAGAACACTCATCATAAAGCAGCACATCATATGCATCCAAGGTGCCACCCTCAGATGGGTTGTCTCTTTCCTCACCGGAAGAACTCAAAAAGTCTGCCTTACCCTCTTTCCCTCCAAACCCAAGGAAATCATCTGTGGATTAGCCCAAGGACCCTCACTCAGCCCCACCCCCTTAATATATTTATATGACACCTCTGACCAGCACCACCAAAATTCATGGACTCAATATCATATCCTATGCTGACGACACACAATTCATCCTCTCCCTCTCTGAAGACACCACTAGACCATCTTCTACAACTTCATAACAGATGTTGCCAACTGGATGAAGAACAGCTGTCTGAAGCTCAACACAGACAAGACAGAGTTACTGATTTCCAAAACAAAAGTTCCCCATGAGATGTGTCCAGATGACCCTCAGAACTTGGACCTACTCCTACCCCCACTGACCATGCTAGAAACCTAGGCATCGTCTGGACAACAAGCTAACCATGACAACTCAGGTCAACTCCATCTATCTGCTCCTCCTGCTTCTTAAACCTCTGCATGCTTCATAAGATTTTCAAATGGCTACCCCAAAGCTCCAGATGCACCATCTCCCAGGCCCTTGTCTCTAAACGACTGGACTACAGCTCTGCTCTCTACACAAGGATCATAGCTCACCTCCTCTAATGATTACAGACCATAAAGAAGCACTGGAGTCAGACTCGTCCTGGATCTCCCTAGATGAACCCACATCACCCCTTACCTCAGTAAACTCCAGTGGCTCCCTGTACAGAAAGAAATGCCAGTTCAAGCTCCTGACCCCTGTAAGCAAGGATCTACTAAACCGTGGACCTGCTTACTTGAACTACTGCCTAAATTTCCATCAGCCCTCCAGACACATCAGCTCCACATTCCTTTCTGTAACCCTCAGTCCCTGCATCCGACGTAGCAGATGTGGAGGTTGCGCCTTAGCCACCTAGCATGGAAGACATGGAATCAGCCACCTTTTCACCTACAGACCTCCCTATCTCTTCTAGAGTTCTGAAAGTCCCTGAAGACCTGGTTAGTCAGCTTTTCAACTGGACCCTGCCAGTACCAGAATACGCTCTAAAAATCTATTGATTGATTGATAGCCTTTCGCTATCTGAAAACCTATAGAATGTACCCTTTTTAGGATATATGCCAGACTGTTCTTGTTTTCTAAACTGCGACTCCGTGCCAGTCTGCCTATTGACTCTATTCTTAGATTTTTTCTGTGCTTCTGAATTGAGTTGACTATTCATTTGATTGGAGGTCAACTTTATGTTGATCCTCTTACCTTTGCTTCATTGACTGATTGTTTATGCTGATTATGATTCTAACTAACTAGTTTTACTTTCTGTAATAACTCTTAATTTCTAATAACCCTTCAAAGTTTTGACTTTGAATTTTGTCCTGTGAAGGTTTTTTTAAGTGGAAAAGGGCCACTGTCCTATAGACTCACATTGCCTTGATCCTGTGCATCAACCTTTTGAATATTTTAGTTAAAGCATTGAAAGTATTCTTTGAATTCCTGGCATGGCAGACTAATTATACCTCCTCAACTGTGGTTTAGGTTTTGAGAGAAATATAGCAAGCTGTTGATTTTTCTTTTTCAACAATTACATATATTTTAGGAACTTTCAAAGTTCAGTGTTGGAGCATTGCTGATTTTAATTTTAACTTTCATTGAGAATAAATATGAATGTGGACTGGGGAACTGCCTTGCCATTGAGTCGGGTCTTGTTCTTTCTATATTGCACCAATTAGAGTGGCATGCATCAGAAAGAGTGAAGGAGTGATATGATAATTGATTCTTACATACTAATGGGAGAGTGAATTTGTAAATTAGTGATGATAGATGATTGCTGAACCCAAGTCTTAGCAATCCAGGTGTGCAAATGACTGAGGTCCCCTGCCTGTTTGGGTTAAGAAGCTGTTTGCCTGGGGTCAGAGCTCCGGCTGGCCCTGGGGATTAAGCCCCCAGCCCTGGGCTCCATTCTCCAGCTCACTGTGACTCAAAATGCTCTTGGCAGGGTCCTGCAGGTTGGGAGTGGTCTCCCTTGCTTGCCTGTGTTACAAAGCTCTAACTGGCCCCTGGGTCAGAGCTCCAGCTGGCACGTGGGAAGAAGCCTTCTGATCTATACTTTGTTCTCCAGCGTGCTGTGTCTCAAGGTGCTATGGGCAGAGTCCCCCAGGCCCAGGAAGGTCAACCCTGCTTGGCTGAGTCAAAAAGCTCTCACCAGACCCCATATCAGAGCTCTGGGGCTGGTCCTGGGGTAGAACCACCCCACCGTGGTCTCCATGTTCTAGCATGTCATGTCACTTAGAACCCAGGATGGTGACCTGAAGGCCTTGTGTGGTCTAGGTTAAGAAACTCCGATCGGGTTCTGGGTCAGAGCTCTTGCAGGCCCTAGTGTTGAAGCCCCTAGTCCTGGGCTCTGTCTTCTGGCCTGCCATATCTCTAAGTTCCTGCAAAGGGGTCCCAGCTTGGCTGGATTAAAAGGCTCCAAATCAGTGGCCCCTGCAAGAGTGAGTGGAATCTTTGTCATAAAACACACTGTCCTTCTAGTCCAGCTATCTGGTCGCACCAAAGATGGACATCTGTTGGCACCATAGGAATGCATTGCGTGCCAGATGGCTGGGCTGCCCTTTGAGGCCAGCCAGGGCTCCAGGAGTTAGGATGCATTCTCTTAAACGCCCCCTTTGTGACCCTGTATGCCTGGATTACAAGAAAGGCAGGTGGCCTTCCTCCACATTATCAGGGACAAGGTACTATGGACCCCCCCAGTAACCTGGTAATTCTCCAGGGTGTTATGAATGCCTGGGCCAGCCTGCCCCTGGCCCTTGGGGCCTGGGTCTGTAGTTGCCTTACAGCCCTGTCTGATGAGCCTTTCTGCCAAGCCCGCCTTCCTGGAGAGCAGGCAGGGACATTGCCGTGCAGGGCGGCCTGCTCAGGGATAATCTAGCCAGCACCCACTGTACTCTGATCACTTTGGCACACTTCCTCCATTTTAAGATAGACAGTTTGGCCAGCTTTGGCTAGTACTTCAAGCAAAGAGCATCTAGCTCACATGTACCGTACAACTCAAGGGTTTACCTTTCGTGGAGGCAACCCAGCAGAGCGAAGTCCACAAGGTCTGGTATAGTGCCTTCCAGTAGGTGGGTTCAGGTGGTGCTAGTCCCAAATTCCACCTTGTGGTCCACACCCTGCATGCACAACCTTATATTCCCAGGGTATTTCTGCAGCAGCACAGAATGACCATTCCATGTAGTGTCCCGGCTGCCCAGGTCAATATCCTTCAGTCTCTTTCAGGCTGCACATTGGCCCACCTCTCCTTTATGTTGTTGTGGAACAGGCTAGACCCAGGGTGCTGTGTGACTACCCTGTCACCTCAACACCCTGCAGGCAAGCATGGGGTCCCCAGCAGACTCCTGAGGTGTGCAAAGGTGAGTCTGACGTGCAGCTCCTCCTTCTGTCCAGCAGATGCGCCTCCCTCGTTGATCCTGACAGTAGCATGTGCTTGCCTCAAAGATTACCAATGCACATGTAAGTACACATGGTTGGTACAGTGAACCTGTGAATGACTCATCAATTCAGTATTGTTCCTTTGATCACTCCATCTGTACCTTGGATATCTGTGATAATTATACAGCAAATACATGCCCACAAGTGCTGACCTCCCAGGAAGCATGCTTTTATCAGAAGAAAACCAATCCTGGCTTGTCCAGCCACTTTGATGACTTTAGATAACCTTGGGTCAAGTACGTTTCCCAGTGATGGCAAAAAGTACATTTCATGGCTGCCCTATCAACTTTTGACGGTACTTTCTATGCCTACCATGGTGACCATAAGAAACGTGGAATCAGGATTTTATTCCAGAGAGGGAGTCTGGGAAATGGCTACCACAACCAAGGAAGGCAGCAGGGGCACAAATTACCCACTCCTGACTCAGCAAGGTGGTGTGATGAAAATAACAATACAGTATTCTTTTGAGGTCCTGTGCTTGGAATGAGTGCGCTTTAATCCTTTCATGATGATTCTTTGGAAGGCAAGTTAGGTGCCAGCATCAATGATAATTTCAGCTCCAATAGCACTTATTAAAGTTACTATAGTTAAAAAGCTTGCATTTGGATCTTGGAGCTGAGCTGGGGATTCACCATGAGGCAAGCTACCGCAAGTCCTAATCCCTGCCTCTTGGCACCTTTCTGATGCTCTTGACTGACTGTCCTGGGGGTCTGAAGCACTTATTTAAAAAAAGGGTTCAAAGCAGGCCAGTTGCCTGAATACTTCAGGATTAGGACTCTAATTCAATTTTCTTGGACTTTGGAACTGGGGCCATGATTAAGAGGGATGCCGGGGGCATTTGTATTAAGCTGCTAGAAGTGAAATTCTTGGACTGGCACTGGTTGAACCAAAGCACAACCATTTTCCAAGAATGTTTTCATTAATCAAGAATGAAAGTTGCAGGTTTGAAGATGATTAGATGCAGTTTAGTTCCACCATAAACAATGTTGACTAGCAATCCTGTGGCGTTATTCTGATGACTCACTAAATGGCATCTAGGAAACCAAAGTCTTTGGGGTTCCAGGGGCAGTATGGTTGCTAACCTGAAACTTAAAGAAATTGATGAAAGGGTCCCACCGGAATTGGAGCCTGTGGCTTACTTTGACTCAGCATAGGAAACCTCACCTGGCCGATGCGGAAAGATTGCAAAATTGCTAGCTCTTTCTCAATTCTGTGGGTGGTGGTGCATGATCATTCTTTAGTGATTTGTCTGATTAATCCTAATGCTGAAAAATACTCCTCCATGATAACCAGTTACGCGACTACCAGCAGTCGCGTTCAATTTCTTAGAAGGACAAATGGTGTTCAGCCATACGAGATCAAGCAACAAAAAGTATCCAATATGCTTAGATGACCAGCGCTGCGTGCAGGCTACACTGAACAGATCAGCATGTGTCTAATTGCGACAGCAGCTTTGTGTAACCATCTTAACCCTGTTTGCTATAAAGATTAAGGATTGAAATTATTTTCCAAAAACCAGGAATTCCCAGTGAATGTGGGGTATAAGGTTGCTTTGATTAAATCCCTGCTGTTTGTGCACATCCCCACTACTAATTGGATAGTTGACTGAGGTCCTTGAATTAGCACTGTCAGCTTTGGCAATGGCCCTGGCAGTACATGAAGAAGACAATCAAACTTGATTATCTAGAAGAAGTAAAAGTCATTACAGGGTTTCCGTAGGTGAACCTGTGGATGGATCATTAACAGCAGAGCAGCCCGAGTGATTGATGAAGCCAGCCTGACCCTCTGCTGCGTCCCAGATGAATCCCCGCCAAAGGGCTCATCCCTCTCCTTGACTGCAGGCTAACTGAGTGTTCTGCGTCCATTGAGTGGTTGGGTGAGGACTCAGGCCCATATTTATACTTTTTTAGCGCCGTATTTGCGTAGCTTTTTGACTCAAAAAGCGACGCAAATGCGACGCTAAAAAAGTATAAATATGGGCCTCAGTGCGTAGCAGGCTCCTCTACCCCAGTACGACCTGACTGACATGCAAGGGATCAGGATGGTTTTGCCCTCTTTGAGAGGGGCTTAATGCAAGAGACAGCCTCCCAAGATACAACACATGCTCACCCAGCACAACCTGATGTGAACCAAATCACAATGCCTTCCCGGGATAGGACCCACACTAAAGGCCCTGCTGTCTGGGCACTACTGTGACCGATCCTGGCCCACCCGGGTGTTGAGAGGCCTAGGAATGGCCTGTTTCTGGTGGTAGGGCACCATGGATGAGAATCGGCTGGGGCCACGAGAGAATTCTGGCTTTTCTGGGTGGAGATGCCCTGCCCCTCACAGATAGTCTGAACTGATTCGAGGAATAGGAGGTGAAGCCACCCCATGCTACTCAAGCTTCAAAGCATTGCACCCCCAGTGGAAAGCAGAAAAGTTGCTTTGATGGAGCATGGGAAACTGGTTCTTCCCCCCTCGGTGCCTCCCATCATGGCACAGGATAGGCCGAATCCGCTGGCATTGTTCCGGTCTGCCGACTAAGCTGGGGACTATAAAGATCTTGGAAAAGATGTATAGATGAGCCTGTTGATGAAGACATTTGTAGATCACACAAAGGATTTTTAACCAACCACTTGCTACCAATGCAGGCTGATGAGATGGTCTGGCTGGCCTATGGAGCACTCTGGCAGTGCCAGGAGAGCTGGTATGATGTCAGTGTGTGAGACATTTTTCTGACTGTTTGTGGGCCTCTTTTATTGGCTGGTGAGCTGGTTGTTACAGTTTATTTCCCCGATCTTAGCGCACATATTGCTTGCAGCAAACACACATTCATGCAGTCTCACACCTTGCAAAAAACCTATACAACATGCCTTTATATGCATGAACCACCTTTTTTTTTTTAGATACCTGATGACATTTTTTGTCCCGGTGCAGCCTTGGATGATGGCACATGGTCCCTTTTACACAAAAATATTAAAGAGCCCAGACAGCACAGACCTGAACTGTCTGCTGTCTGTTCCAAAGATATTTGGGGAGAGTGAATATGGAGCATTACAATAAGCCAGGCAAACTGACCTATCTACAGTAAGTGATCCACCACCACATCTGTTGGAGTTACCTCTATAAAAGACTGCCATATATGATGGTTAATTTTCTACGAAATATAAATATAATGACCTCAACATGCCTGAAAACACCTACTAGCATGTTTGGGATACTAAGCATGTAGACAATGAAAATGTGCCCCCACTTTGTGGGTATATTGTTCATGCTCACCCATATAGTTGTACAAAAATTAGAAGATTTTCAACCAGAAATTGCATGACCTCTATCTTTCTCAGGCCACATTTGAGGAGAAACCTTCAAGATTCACAGACACGATGGAGTATCCTGTCCATGAATCCCAGGGTTCCCCATCCTATTTAGGACTGGAAAGAGAGAGCTCTCCCGCAATGGTGCCCTCATTAGCTTCCTCTGATAACCCAATGGAATAAGGGCCATATTTTGGATGGACGGTGCGATGTATTTTTCTTCAGGTCCATTTCTGTCAGGTGAAACCTAGCAGGGAGGGAAATAAACAAATAATGAGTGCAGCTCCTAGGGAGAAAAACTCTCTGGATATGGGGTTATTAGTTTTTTTGTGTTTTCTTTTTTAAACTCCCACTATGGGAGTTTGTTTTTCAAAAACAAAACATTTCTTAAAGTTTGATGTATGGCTATCAAACCTGATGACAGCAGACAGTAATCCATCACTGTGGTGGACATAATGTCCTCCATTACCCTGACAGACGGAGTACTGTTGCTGCAAACTCTAGCTCTGGCCCAAAGTCTAAAACCAATTTAACTCATATCTGATACGTGGAGTTCCAAAGGGCTAATAATGTTTCCCTATACTTTGAGGCTGTAGGGAGGAGCAAGGAAGGTCAATAGTTGTCTTTGACCTTTTAACAGAGATGACTTACATTGGTAACAAAGGGTAGAGGGCCATCTAGTGGATTTTGTACTTAGGATATGTCAAATAACAGATCTGAGGGAAAACATTGAATATGCCACTGATCTTTTGAAGAAAAAAGATGGATACGTCATTGCATATGGATCGAGAAAGTAAGGTAGTCTACTGAATGCTACAATGGCTCTAATGCTTAGAGTTTTCTTGAAATAAGGCCCTGGGAGAGGTGACAGCCTTTGTAACAGAAGTAGTAAAATTGATCATTTTGCCAGTAATAAGGCATTGATTAAATGTCCTCAACTTCTAGCAGAAGGCCCTAAAGACTGCTTTCGAATAAGTGAGATGCCAATATCGTTTGGTTTACTGTACCTTAATCCATTCTTTTTCCCTTCTGGGTTAAACCAGGGGTCACTGTGTTTCTGTAAACTGAAACTGGTGGAAGGAGACTGCTGAAGGTTCAGTTATTAATTTATGATAGAATAAATTGCCCAACTCGTCCCCCTGGAATTACCAATACTGGGCGGAGTTAGTTGGTTTTACGAGTTGGGCTCTGAGGGTCCCCTAAGAAATTAAGAATCGGTAATTCCCGTCCTAGTCCTCCTGGTTATTCTTTACTTCATATTCAGTATTTCGCTCAGACATTTCCGTTACGTCCGTGGTCTGTGGTGCTCCTGATGAGGTTGTAATTCTGATGAGGCCCATAATAGCTGTTAACGGCCCCAGTGAAATTTCAACGGCACTCAAAATCGAGGACGTAGAAGATATACTCTGATGGACGCTCCAAATGCCTCTTAATTGGTTGACTCAAGTGAATGTGGATACATTTTAAAGCATTTGATTGTTCTGCAGAAACAAATACATATAGATTATGGTAGTGATTAAAAAAGGGTTCGGTGACCCTAAACAACTTTGCAGAACCGAATTTTGCTGTTCTTCTTTTGATGCTACAAACGTAGTCAATCCTTAACGGATACAAAACCTGACCTGTTCCATCTGGAAAAACGAGGTGCATCATCTTTCCACTGCGGTAAAATCTGTTGCCACGTTCTTCACATTTCTGTAAAAATCAAGAGTTATTTGTTTGTCTTGGTACCAAAAGAAATAGTGAAGTTCGGTACTACTAACATTTTAAGATCAATTTTGCGAAAATATCATCAAGGGGACAACACAATTTTCTGCAATAATAACGTTATAAACCTGTAAAATGGTTTGAGTGTGGTCCCGAACACCTGAATGTTACAGGCTTGAATTCCAACAAAGACTCATGCATCTGAGGTCGGCAAAATGAGAGTTAGGTAACAACCTCTATTGTTTTTGTGTCTGTAAACACAGAGAAAAGCCATTGTGATGATTTGGAAAAACAGAGCAGAAACATATAGAATAAAAGGTTGTGGCATGGGGCATTGGCTAAGGGAACTCACACGAGGGCCGGAGTCATTCAGAGTTTGGAGGGTGAGAACAAACCGCCAACATTTGACAGATGTCTCCTCTGCCGTGTTTAGATTGTATACACGGTTTTCACTCTAAACATGGAGGGCTTTAGTCCGCCAATTTTTGGTGGTTAATCCTCAGCCACCAAACCCTACATTTTTTTATTATTTGTTATTGGTTTAAAATATTGGAACATCAGCAATTACAGGCAGTGTATGTTGAAAATAGAACCAAAATGTATCCGTAGCATAAGTAATGATGCGCTCACAGGTGCCAATGTACAGAAGTGTGAACATCACAATCTGAAGTATGACAAGAGAACGAAAATACGTTTGTAATATCCATATTTATATTATAGATCACATTCTGCATATTGTCTTTGTAACACGTCTCAAACATAACTGGTATTAAAAAACAACTATTACCACGCATGTTTGCTTCCGCCCTCAAAGGGGGTTGTGAGGGGGAGAAAGAAGGAATAGAGGAAGGTGGGGGGCGGGGAGCCATGTAACTGACTTTTGAGGGGAGTCGTGCAGGAGTGTCCCCCACTAAGTGCGGTGTTAATGCAGATATAATGGGCATGGCGCTGTCCCACCCAAGGTATGTGAGGTTACTGACTAAAAGTCTGTACCCTTCCGAGTCGAGTGCATCATGGTAAGTATTCAGGGTGGCCTGTCATCCGATTTCGACTCTACCTTTTCCAAATGCGTGTGCCAGTCAGGAGGGTTAGTCGGCGCCTCCACTGCTATTTAACGCATGTTGCTGTGCCAGTGTACCAGACCTTAAATCTGCTAACCAACGCCAAATGGGGGCAGTGTGGTGCTTTCGAGCACATGCCAATCCTGTCTTCAGTCAGTTCCAGTGCCAAGTCGATAAATTTGTTAACAGGTTTACGGGTTGCTGAATGGGAAGCGACACCCAATAAGCAGTGGAGACTATCCCTCTGGAGCGAGCAGCCTATATCCTCCGAAAGAAACTCTAGCACCTCATCCCAAAATGCCAATAAGGGTAGTCATGTCCAGACAATGTGTAAAAAAATAAATTGCAGCGGAGGTCTGGCAGCGCAGGCAGGTGTCGGGAAACCCTTTGCGAGTCTCTTTGGGGTAAGGTATGTGTGGTGAAGATAATTAAATTAAGTATATATTAGTCTAGCATTTGTGGAAGTAAGTTTGGGGCCTTCTAGGCACTGTGACCATTGTTTGTCTGTGAGAGTGATAATGAGCGCAGCATCCCAGTAGTCATGCAGTGAGTGGAGTGGTGTCAGTCTGTCAGTGTGCAGGGAGTTATAGAGGTATGTGACAGCCCAACACCTGCTCCCATCTGTTAGCAATGCCTGGAGGAGGAGTGAGGTCACGGGTTCGTCATACGTTTTACGCCAGGTCTCATGCAAATGCTGAATAAGTGTGGCATAAATAAGGAAGGAGCAAAGCGGGATGCCTTAGTCGTCCACAAAGCTTTCAAAGGTGCAAGGACTTTGTCTGCGTAAAGATCACCCGATTTGTCGAGGCCTGCGTTTGACCATGCAGTAAGGGCCATTTGCCTTCTGCCTCTGCCCCATATCAGCACAGGTAGCTCCAAGAACAGTTTACGAGGTATTTGAATGAAACAGGGCAGTATCAACATCTTAGAAATGGCTATTTGGCCAATGGCTAATGGCTTTTGGTGAGAGCGACAGAGATAACCAAAATGGAAGGGGGGCTCTCATCCCAGAAAGAGCCTTGCCTACGTTGTTGTCCTCCAGGTCTTTATCTGAATGATAAATTTGTTTCCGTAGCTAGTTTACGGATGTGCAAGACCAGGGGACAGAGGAGGTGGTAAAGCTTGCTGTTGCCCCCTCAGTCAAGGATGTCAGGGGAAATAATTGGGATTTGTTCCAATTCACCCAGAGCCCTGACACATCATCAAACTGTCGTAAGAGTGCCTTAAGACCGGGGAGCACCATGGTGTTGTCCATGAGATATATCAAAGCGTCATCTGTGTAGAGGGAAATTTTGTGCCAGCTATGATCTGCTTGAACCCCCTGTTCGGCAACCCACATCTGGAGCATGCATGCAAGAGGATCCATGGCCAGCGGGAAGAGTATTGGGGATAATGGGCAGCCCTGGTGAGTGCCTCATTCAATGTAAAAGTGGCCTGATATTACTCGACCAATTTCAACCCTGGCAGTGGGGACGATATATAATGTGGCTAGCCAATGGAGAAATTTGGGGCTGATCCGAATCTTGCAAGAATCTCTTGAAGGTAGCCCCATTCCAGTGTGTCAAATGTCTTCTCTATGTTGAGCGATGCTACCCAAGGGTCTACCCTGGTCAGCCGTGCAAAGTCCATCAACATGATTAATATGCGTATGTTCAAGAATGTGTTCCTGCCAGGTATAAACCTGTTTTGGTTGGGATGCACCACTTGCTGAAATATAGCTATTGGCTGAGTGGCCAACACTTTACTAAGGGTTTTATAGTCTGAATTTAATTAGGAAAGGGTCCGACAACCAACGCTGCCCCTCGAAAGGAGGGGGGAAGAATAACTGCATCATAGGCTGAGTTGCAAAATTCTAGCAATCATGGGTGAGTTGGGACTGAAAGGTAGAGTAGAACTCATCAGCCAGTCATCTGTGCCTGGGGTTTTACCCTGTGTCATCTGCTTCATTGCTTTGTTAATTTCGTCCTCCGATATGGGTGCCTTCAGTTCTGCTAGCTGGGTGGCCTGTAAGTGGGGAAGGTGTATTCCGTCTAACAACGATCTGATCAGTGCTGAGTCAGCCAGCTGTGGGGAGAGTGGGGAGGCATGGAGCTTGGCGTAGCAAGAACAGAAGGTGCAATTGATGGTGCCCTGAGTAATTTGTAATATACCCATCTCTTCATAAATAGCAGTTATTGGGACCCTAGGCGAGATTGAGCAAAGGAGCCAGGCCAAATGCATTCCTGCTTTGTCGCCTTCCACATATTTTTAACATATATTCCCTACATGTTAGTGTGCGTAGAGTCTCTAAGGTCACCTGGTGTTCGAGTCTCGATTATGCAAGTGGTACAGCGGCAGCACGGTCTGTAAGAAGCAACCACTCATACTGCTGAATATCAGTTTCCAGTTTGGAAACTTTGTTTTGCAGTGCTACTTTGGATCCATACTCCAATTAAAGTGCATGCCCACGTAGAACTGGTTTAAATGCAAACCATTCAATGCAAGCGCTTGATGCTGTTCTTTCATTGTCTTTAAAATATGAGCTAATGTGGTCTGCAATGGTGGCACGAATTGCTGTGTCTTTTAAGGCTTCTGCAGGAAGTCGCCATGTGGGAATGCTAGGCCGAGCACACCCCACATCAGTTGTGATCTGATATGGTGCGCTCCGGTATTCTGCTCTGGAGATGTTCGATAGTGCTTCCTAACTGCAATAGAATATGTCTATTCATGTGTAGAGATTGTGTGTTGTGTAGACTGGAATGGAAAGAGTATTCACTGTCAGTGGGATGAAAGCAATGCCATACATCTGCCACTTGTCTGTTGGAGGACCAGCTACGTAAGTGATGTGCGAGAGTTATAGATTGTGAGCCCGGTATCGGCGAGTGAGAGCTATCCAAATCAAGGTTGGGGACACAATTAAAGTCTCCGCCCCAGTGACAAGTGGGTCAGAGTATTGTGTAACAATGCAGGTTTAAGGAATCCTAAGAATGAGGCCTGGTTGGCACTGGGGGCACAGAGCGAGTTGAAGGATACAGGGAATACATCTAATGGGCCCGCTAGGGTGGCATATTGCCCCTCAGGGTCAGTCATAGTGTGTGTGACCTCCAGTGGCCCCCCCAGGTGCCTCCCAGATAAGGTATCCCCTGGCATATCAGGAATACCCAGTCCCCATCAATGTACAACACCAGTGCTTCTGCATGACCTCCAAGTCTGGGGCAGCA
The DNA here is from genome assembly GCF_031143425.1 of Pleurodeles waltl. NCBI lineage: Eukaryota > Metazoa > Chordata > Amphibia > Caudata > Salamandridae > Pleurodeles > Pleurodeles waltl. The sequence goes on along the minus strand of NC_090447.1, from coordinate 1,169,152,737 downwards.
AGGTGGGTCTCCTGCAGGAGCACTATCTGTATCTTACCCCTGCACAGGTATTGGTGTATTCTATATCTCTTAACGTAGCTAGCCAGTCCTCTGACATTCCAGGTAAGGGTCAAGTATTGTGGACCAGTCATGGATCCTAGAATTGGAATTGAAAAGAGGACCAGGAGTAGGACTTATCCGCATCCCTGCAACACTCCACGCACCCCCTCCTGTCCCACCGAATCACATGCCTCTGTCAATGTGAACAGAAAATGAACTCAAAAAGCTAAACTAAATAACAGTCATTCCCAAACACCCTCTCCAAGACTGACACACCAACTTGTGTCCAGCCAGTAGCACTCTGAGGCAATACGGAACAGAATTAAGTAACAGTTAATCACGGATTCACTAATGATGTGTGGGTTAGTGGCTGCGGGTGTATAACTGCAGTCTGAAGGGGAGGGTGCTCGCAACCCTAGGCTAGCACATCAGTATCATTTTCCTCAGCCTTCCCATTTTTAAAGAGTACTCACAGTGACCCAGTATGGGGAAAGGGCAACCTCGGTTTATACAGGCAATTATATCATGTCCTCTTCAGTCTGGTGGGGTAACCACTGGGTCCACTCCTATCAGTGTGTCCATCAGTGGCAGGTCCAAATCTTGCGGTTCAGTACCGTGCTGCGCCACCACTGAGCCGGGGGGAGGGGAAGAGTTCGCCCCACGTTGCTGCACCTGATCGACCACCTGGGTTTTTTCTCTTGCTACCTGCTCCTTTGTTGGGCCCAGCACCTGATTCCTGCCACAGGGCTTGCAATGCCACTGTGTCTTCCATTCCGAGGGGTGGTCTGCCACCTCCCCGGGTGGAGCAGCTGGTCCCTTGTGTTCTATCCATGACCATGCCCCGTCAGGGGATGCACATAGTGTTGTGGACCCCTTGTGCATTATTCGGAGTACAGCTGTAAATTGCAACACTTACTTGACATTTTGCACTTTTAAACACCTCTTCACAGGCAGAAAGGATGACAATGTTGTACCTCTACAGTATAATCAGGGAAAATGTGAACTTGCAAGTTCTTGATGACAGGGTCCTCTTGCTCGAGTGATGTGGAGAATAGGGTCTCTGTCCTTGTAGTTGAAAAGGGGTGCCACCACAGGTCAAGGGAGTGGGGGCTCCAGGTGGTGGGGGTCTGCCCGGGACCCTGTGGGTATGCTCTACCAAGAAGAAGGTCAAATGCTTTCCCTGTATAATGGTGGTCAAAAAACACACTTTGAGATAAAGTTCCATGATGGGTCCCTCTGCACATTCCGGAAGGCCCACTATTCTCACGTTGTTATGCCTGGATCTGCCGTCTTGGTCTTCAGCCCTTTTTCTGTGGTAGGTGACCTCCTCCTGTAAGGCCTTATGCTGTGTGCTGGTGTCCAAGATGGTAGATCTGAGGGTCGCCAGATCAGATTCTGCAGTCTTTACTCTTTCCTTCAACATTTTGTGGTATTTGTGTATGAGACCCATGTTGCTCCTGAGAGCGTTGATTTTTGGTTCCAGGGAGGTTTCGACATCTAGGACTGTGGATAGATTTAATTGAACCTTTGAGATTGGGCAGCCAGTGTGCTTTCGAGGTCCCCTTCAGCTGGGTGCGATGTTGCCCCTCCATTCCATCCCCACAGGCTGCAGGGGCTTCCGTCACTGCTCAGTATTGCTTTGTGCGCACCATGTTGACAGTACTTTGGTTTGAGTGCAGCTGTTTCAGGAGTATAGAAGTTCCCCCCTCAATGTGCCACTGAGGATGGGGGCACACGAGCTTCAATCTCTCCTGAGTAATATTAGAGTGTGACGGCCAACTGAGGTGGGAAAAGAATGTGGAGGGCTGTTGATGCTGGGGTGGCCCCATCCAGAGGAGGCACCTATGAAGGACCCCACACTGCTCCACTCCACCAGTCACTGGCTATGGTGACCCGTGGCACCGGGTACCTGGACCGGCTAAGAGCACATGAGCGGTGAAGGGGAAGTCCCTTCATCACATTGCCCCACAATGTGTTGGTGGTCTCATGCAGACGTACTGTGAGACAAAGAGCGGGGACCAACACTTGTCAGTTCTCATTCACGGTGTGCTGTTTACTTATGCAAAAGGGGAGTCTCTTGTAGTAGGACTGCAGCTCCATTGTCCCAGACTGACTCAGTAGTGAACTTGTCCACGCATCAAAGTTAATAATTCACTGGTGCTTTGTTCACCCCGCTACTAGTCTCTTAGGGGGATCACTCCTCAGTCACACCAGACTTCCTATCTACAGCACTCACCGTGTGGCGATCGGGTTTCGACAACTGTCTGGTGTGCTGATCATGCTGCTGCCACTGGCACTGTTGCTTTGATTCCTCTGCCGCACCCAAAGGCACAATGCTTCAGGTATGAGTATGTTGATTTTCTCTGCCATGAGGGGGGAGGTCAGCTGCGCTAGATGCTTATGGCTCCCAGGGAGCCACGGGTCACTGGTTGGCACACGGGTGTGCCCCCAGTCTGCACTGCTCCTCTTGAAGATGAACGGTGTGAGTGGCCGGGGTCACAGAATTCCGTTTAGGGTGCACCAGGTCTCTCCTGATGCGCCGCTAGCTGCATTGTCCATCCCCCATTATCAGTGGCAACGGAGAACCCTCAATTGGCTTCAGGGTGGATGAATGCAGGCTGAGGGTTGCGGAGCTAAATTCCAATCGACTCACTCATCTGCCATCTAGGTCAAGCTGCCCCCCAACCCTAATGACCCTAATTTTCCTGCCAAGTCCCTCAAAGTGCTGTGTACTTGTATGTACTTGATACTGAGTGAAAGTTCCAGACTTTAAGTCAAGGTTGGACTAGCCCTACCAGATATCAGCCTTTTCCCATGGAGCCTGGGAGGGTGAGGGAGTGTTTTGGTTAGGTGGGACTGGTTTTGTAGCAATGCAGCAGTTTTAAAAGCACTACCAAGTTCCTTGTGTACCCAGGCAACAATAAAAGTAGCAAGATAACTCTGATGATTAATGTACCTGCTGGAGAAAGATCGGGGTTTTGGCTAGTGGCAGTTTTGACTCATCTAAGGTAGCATAGAGGGTCAATATGCTGCTGCAAAGAACATATACTATGCAGATTACAGAACAGTATTTTATGTGCATTACTCGGTGAGTTACTGCTTTTGTCACTGAGATATTTTTGTTACAATCTACTTACAAATATAATCAAGCACAGTGAGTTATGAACTCCCATCAAAAAGCTGCATATAAACTGCATGGTAGAGGTTAGAAAGTTATGCTTTTTTCCAGTCTTTGATTATCCTATTTTTGCTAAAAAAGGGTTTTTTGAGTAGAAATGAATTGTTATTAGTAACTTCACCCATAACCATTGTGTTACATTATGAATCTTGAGTTTATGCTTCCCTAGACCGAGCACTCTTTAAAAATGCCTAAATTTAGTCCCCTTTGTCTTATGTAATATTTTCCCTGACTTACAGACATATGATTCATTGTCTCTGTATGTGTGTGTGTGTGTGTGATGTTAAGTGCTCCAACACCCAATGCTGGTAAGAGAGGCACTATAAAACAATTGAGATACATGTGAGAGCGGGGCAATGGAGAGATGAGAGGCATTGTTAGAGGATGATGGTGAGGGAATCATTAGAGAGCCCCAATAAAGATTGCTTATCCTGATGCATCATTTACTATGCTTTAAAAACGAACACAACTGAATATATAATGAAAAATGTGTTGTACAATGAACTGGTTTTGTCATTTTTCCATATTTTCTTGGGTTCATCACACCCCCACTCCAAAAGCGCTATTGTAGTTGTCAGGCTCGCTTGCTATGTACCCAATTGGGGGGGAGGGGAGGGTGAATGGGGGTAGCCAGACACAATTTGCCAGGGCTGCTTTAGGTTCCCCGTCTGGCCCTGCTTTAAGTGTTCATTGATGATGCCTTGGTCTCCCTCAAAGTAGACAATCAACACATTTGCAGGCAAGCTCTTCTCGGTGGGCCCTTCTGCATCTGGGCCTCTTAGGTATTACCCAAATAGAACCATACAGTATAAATTCATACCAAACCCTTCCAGATTTCACAGTGGCCTGAGTAAAAAGGAAAATAACGGTCTTAGTACCATAGTTTATAATAATTTACATTTCACAAAACATATACAAAAACATACATTGTACATGACTGATTAGTGATTCAGAAAGTAACATTCTACAGATAATTAATTACATTTATATTGCATAAGCGGAGAAGGCTCTTTTGACGTTGGGGACAGGTATACATATTCGTACCAGGTGTATGTTTTGCAACTTTTAGTTTTGACTCGTTTTTCAGTTGGTTCCTGTCCCTTTTTGTCATTAGTTGAATAAAAGGTGTCAGTTTACTGTCACGTGATCACTGTTACCGCCACTTCATGAAAGAATTAAAAATTCCCTTTAAAAACAAATAAAAATAAAACTCTGACATCAAAATGAAACTTAAAAGCTCAAAATCACAATTTACACACATAAAAATTATGTAAACCAATCAAATTATTTAACCCGATTCTAATACAAGAAATATATCAAAACACACAGTATCATTCATGAACAGTCTATTAATTACAAAACCTAATACTTTATAAATGAGCCCAATAACATATGTTGTATATAGTAACTAAAGAAAGTAATTTATAAGCATTTATACCTGAAACCAGTGACACTATTTGGCACCATTAAGATCAATGAAGCCAATAATTATATTGCATTTTTAATATGTTTTTCAAAGCTATTCTCCACTATCAACTTTATGTGCAGTCTACTATTCTTTTTGTTGATCTTAAACAGTATTACATTCCTTGACACAAACTGTCGTCGAAACCTGTTCTCTTCTTTGTCAGGTTATGTTGAAATAGTCACCAGGGGGGCTTCTCATTTGCATATACTTGTAGAGCCACACCTCCCTACCGTAGGAACACCTCTTTCTTTAGGGTATTGTGGTCTATTCCTTGAATGTGCTTTCCAAAGCTTTCCAAAGGTTGGTGGGTCTTCGATCTTCCTTTGTTGGACGCATTCCTTTTTAGGTGTTGCCTGTGCAGCGCTTGCTCTGTGCTTGTGACGTATTTTGTGAGTGAAAAAAATATTTCAGAGGGGCTTATATCCTGCCCTCAACTAAGTTTCAACTTAGCATTTGTTTTCTTGCCCATCAGTTTGTTGTTTCTTGCATTTTATTGGTTTGTACGTGTGGTTTCCTGTTTGACTTGTGCTTTTTGTGTGCTTTTCTGTTCTTTGGAGCGTGGTCCAAGTACTTTTCCCTCCACTTGCTTGACGACTGCATGTGCACTTCAGACTGGGAACTAGTTTGTGTTTCATATTCTTTTTAATCCAGCTTACTTTTCTACTGCATGTGTACTTGGACCTGGATTGTTTATTTCAGACCTGGACTTAGTTCATGCTGAGTTAGTTCTTGTCTTGACCTTTAGAAAACATAAACTGGGGCAGTTGAAAGTGGACGAGGAAACAAATTAGGACAAGAGCTTGGGTAAAATCAAGTTGATTTGTAGTTGTGTTCTCTCCATTGTTATGAGGTTGTGTATAGCTTCTTTAGTGCTCTGTGTAGTCGTTTGTTTTTCAGCTCTTTTTATTGGACCCATGTAAATCCTCGAAATCGGGTCACTGTGTTCACCACTGCTTTTCATCGTCTCATTTTTTCTGTATGATCTCAAATTGTAATAATCACTTTCTATACACGTAGCGTATAAGCAAATGTGAGTAAAAATTGAACAAAGCGCCTCGATAAAACCCTTTGATGTTCGCACTTATATTGATATAACTTATCAAGTCACTTTGTTAATTTTTTTACTGATGGTTTTTTTATGGCCATCTTAAAGTGCCTGGTGCTTTACCTTGTGAGCTTTTATTGAATGGGACTTTTGCTTTTGTGTTTCTAAAAGGTCTCGTTGAGCAATCATTGTTATCTTTTGGTTTATTATTGTTATGTAAAGCACTTCGGTGAAAGCACTGTACTAAAATGGTTTGTTAAATAAAAACCACTGTATGCAGATTGTGCAGCAGATGATGGATTATGTGGCAAATGCTACAAGTCTATAATTATGCGAAACTAGCTGCAGCTGCACAATTGCATCATTCCAGTGTCTTTGAAAATGATGCATGACAATGGTTAGATAAATAAAAACTATAGGGAACAGTTTATAGCAGTGTTCCTGTCCTTTAGAAAACATGATCTCGGGCAGTTCAAAGTGGACAAGGGAAGACATAAGGAAGAGAGTTCGAGTCCATTGTTGCGAGGTTGCGTGTAGCTTCTTTTGTGCTCCATGTACCCGCTTGTTGATGTTTAATCTATGTATACCCTCGACCTCTGGTCACAGTTTTCCCCAGTGACTTTCATTACTTCACCTTTTTATATGATCACATTTGGTAATCATTACATATACATGTACTGTATAAGCAGATGTGAGTAAAAAATGAGCAAAGCGCCTTACTTTTTTGTTCTTACTTACAATGGTATAAAAATCATCCTTTCCTGGTCATGCAAGCAGTATACCCAGGGCCAATGAAATTATGCTGCACTAGAGAGCCAAATTGTGCGGCAGGGTTGAGTAAAGTATGTGGCAAGATCAAGCAAATTATCTGTCATAATGCAGCATAATCTGCAATAGAATTACTTTATTATTTCATACATTTCATAATTGGTAACCCCGTCTGTGCATATGTTGAACCTTATTAATATGAGTTTACTGCATGTGTACTTCAGACCTGGAGTTAGTTCATGTAGAGTTAGTTTGTGTGCTGACCTTTGGAAAACATGATATGGGGCAGTTGAAAGTGGACAAGGAAAGCTGTTAGGATGAGAGGTCGGCTAAAAAGGATAATATGCAGTTGTGTTCTCCCCACTGTTGTGAGGTATTGTATACCTCATTTTGTGCGTGCACTTTATAAAAACATTCTTTTGATTTACTAAAGCCTTCCTGCCCTTATTTCCTTATTTTTAAAATTAGTTCCACAAAAAAATAATTTTCTAAAACAGACCGGAGATAATTCATGGGTCCAAACAACCATTGGAGTCTAGGCGCCACTTTCACATCTGTGGACCAATTTACAGTGTTTAGGGCCTATTCAGTTGCTCGACTTGGCAAACTGTTATGGCACAAGATAATATATTACCAACTAAAGAGCCAGTCGACCAGGTTGCTACATTCTTCCAGCTGTGTTTTGCTTCCATTTTTACGTCGAGCGTTAGCGTTCGGCCTGCTGTATACTAAAGTATACAATAGAGTGAGTTTCAGTGTTTTGATTCGTTAGTTTCAGTGTCCTTCAAAATTCATTGCTTGCTAGTGGTCAGTTCTTTCCTTTGGCCTGCCTTTTTTCACTTTGGGAGCAGCACAAAGTACTGTGTAATTGCGCTATGTCCTGTTTATCTCTTCTGTAAGGGACTTTTTTTTGGCATTTGTCTGTTTCACTTCAATAGTGTAGGTGCTTGTTCAGTCACTCCTCGCACCAGCTCCCTCTGTAAACATAAACCAACAGCAGAGGGGGGCTTTTCCAGGGCCAGCTCGCCCTCCTTCTCTTTATTTTCAGTCTGTGTGGAAAGAAAAGTAAACTGAGCAATTTACAACGTTAGGAGCTCTAACTGGAGCAAACACGAGAGCATCGCATTCCAATTATTTTTTGTTATTGTTTCCTGCTCATTCGGTGCCCGTCACTGATCACAGCCACACAAATAAAAAAAAAAACGCAGCAGCAATCGCGCTATGTAAACCCAAGAGCGATCGCGCTGCGTTTTTTTTCTTTTTATTAGTGTGGGAAGAAAAGTCCAGTTAGGAGTTTACAACGGTAAGAGCTCTAACTCGAGCAAATGCGCGACCTGTTGCATTGAAAATGCTCGTTTTTTAATGGAGCTGGGCATACGATGCGACACGTTATGCAGTCACGTACAAAACGGGCTCTGTGCTATAACTGTGAGTAAACAGGGCAGATAAACGTCGTGACCGGCCTTGACACGGTGCGCTTTCTGCTGTGTTTTATCTTATATCGTTCATCTGATGCACGTACATCCGCACACGTGTGTCCGTCCACAATTTCTTCTCTTCCCTAGTTTTATTTTGTCTCTCCCTGTGTACCTGACTATATTTCTACTACGGACAATGAAAAGTTCTTTCATGTATACTATTCTATGATCGCCATTTGGAAAATAAATATCTTAATTAGCCCAATTAGAATATTTGCAAATGAATCCACCCCGAGGGGCATTTCTAAAGGTTGAAAATCAAGCAAACAATGGCGTCTGTGTCATTTCTCAGCACTTCCGGTGCAGCGGGCACCAGCACACAGACATGGTGCAGTTTCCTCAGGATCGCAGCATTTTGGTCTGGGGCAGAATCACCTCCAGAGCTCCCCTCCCGCGCCTCCAGCTGCCAGTGGCTGTCAGGGGTTTTCCCCTGAGCGCCAGTGCAGGAAAGGGCAACATGCCCCTTGCCTTCTGGCTGCATAGTAAAGGACAGCTGTAATTTGGGTATAGAGGGTACCTCACATCCTTGGGCCCGGGTGCCACTGCTCCTGCTGCACCAATGCTAGAAGAGTCCCTGACAGTCACAGTTTTACTACAAGACACGTCTCCTAAAACTCGACAGACCAGGAAACGAAGACTTGGCTTTACAATGCATCACTTTCCGATTTATCATCACTCACAAGAATATATAACTTGAGCGTTGGGTGCTGATGTTATGTTTGCAGACTTCCGAGAAATGCAGGCTATTTCCAGTGTGACTGTAAACATGACTTGAGCTTCTGAATACCACGGTTCCACAGTTGGTGTATATCAGAGGGACGATGGATGTTCCCTAGGCAATGTTTCTGCTTTTTTTGTCAAACAATAATCCGCAGTAATAGCGATTATGGAATGTTGTTGCAATCTTCAGTTCCACGTGAGAACAGATGTTTGTTGGCTTTTCACTTTGTCCCTAGTAAAACAATCAACACAACAACCGTTCTCTCAAAATGATTGGTCCCCACAACTGATCCCGCCCCTCCCCTTTCGCATCTGTCTTCCTAATTCCGGTGACCGCAAAGGAGCAGGTTGCTGAAGGGGCAAGGAGTGCATGGGGGTAGTGGGAAAGAGAGCCCTTCCTGAGCACGGCTGGGCCTGCTCCCCTGGGGGTGCTACCAAGGAATCCAATAAGGGAACTTTCTGCAGAGGGTGAGTTTCAGGGCATCCTTGGGACCTACGTCTCTCTATATAGCCCCAAGACAGATGAAATTATCACTTCTGGTCTGAGAACATTCCATGGGTTTTACTTTTTGTTATAGGACAGTTTCTGTCACCAGGCATGTCATCTTCCAGCAGTTACTAATTCACGCTGGATCCCTTGTTTCTTGTCACTAAGACTCGTGCAGACCTCAGGGCATTTATTCCTTTATGCAGATCCCTTTCTTGCTGCTTCAGCATCCCCTTGAACCAGTTTTTAAATTGGAAAAAACAAGTGCAGGTGCTTATAACTCGATCGGTGGCCTTGTGTTGGGCTAAGTGGGAGGGTTACTGTGTGCACATTTAATGGGATCGAGATTTTCTTGATGTGAAAGTGTGCATGATGACAAAGTCCTTTCTTGTATTTCTAGAGTATTCTTTTTGTTCTTGCATGTATAGAATAGTACATTTATTATTGTCTTCACATTATAAATGTGTAGACATAGCTGACAAGATTTCACATTGGTATGTGTGACATTTTCCTAATTTCAGTGTAATTATCAGTGACATTTCAACCATTAGGAGCGACACTTTCTCGCTAGCCACATCCAGCAATGAAGAAAACTGAAACACATAAATATTAGATATTGCACCCATTTGAGCAATGCAAAACTCTAAGAAGATCTTGAAATTGCTGCAAAGCACTAGAAATGGAAGGGCACTAACCTAGTGCCCTTGTAACCTGATCGTACTGTAAAAACAAATGTGTTATTTATTCATTTATTTATTCAAAGCATCCTCCTCCCCCTCAGCTAGGCACCAAGGGCCACGCTAGCAGTTCCACAAGTAACATGAGGATTTGTGTGACAAAAGCAGTAACACACAGCTATACTCATACAATTCCATTCTGTGAATAAGCTTGGTTCATGTTCTTTGCAGGATGCTCATTAACCCTCTGTGCTACTTTATGATGAGTGAAAACTGCCAGTAAACTAAACGCTGATCTCACTCCACGAGAATATTATTCACCAAGGTTATCTTAACATTTTTGTTGTTGCCTGAAACCTCCTGGACACACAAGGAATTCAGACTCATGCCATGACCAGACACAACCCTTGGGAACCCCACAGCACGTGTTGACGTCAGGAGGTCGGACGTTGACTTAAATGCTGGGTCACAGGAATTATATGGCAGGAAAAGACAAAGTTATGAGGCAGGGTTGACCAATTTATGTGGCAAGAAAAGTCCAGTTATGAATTTACAATGACAACAGCTCTAACTCAACAAAATGCGAGACCTGTTGCATTGCAAATGCTTGTTTCACTTTGGTGTCTGAAACACATGCTACCCGATCACAAATTATGTGCTTATTCGTTTTCTACAATTGTGTATTTTATTTCAAATTTTTCTTAAGTTGCTATTTGTTATATGTTACTTTTTTCTTTTATGTTAATGCTAGTTGCTAAACTTGTATAACATCACAATGTGTATAGTTATAATGTTTCAGTATAATATATACTGCAAAAATTGTTTATGGGTTATGTAGCGTTTTTATTTACATAAGCGCTTTGGGGAAAGCTCTCCAAGAAAAAGGTTAGATAAATAAAAACAACAGGGAACAGTTTATAGGACTGTTCCTGACCTCTACAAAACATGATCTGGGGCAGTTGAAAGTGGACTGAGAAAGACATCAGGACGAGAGCTTGTGTAAAATTAAGCTACTTTGCAGTTGTTTTCCCTTGTGTAAAATTAAGCTAATTTGCAGTTGTTTTCCATCCGTTGTTGTGAGGCTGTGTATAGCTTCTTTTGTGCTCTGCATAGACGTTTGGTTTTCAGCTCCTGATGTGGCATTGAGATATACCCTCAACCTTGGGTCACAGCCTTCCCCAGTGTCTTTCATCACTTCATTTATTAATATGATCACCTATGCAAATTCTATTAACTTTGTCAATTTGTTTTATATATTGCAGGGTAGTTAAGCTGCTGTGCAATATAATTTAACGTTAAAAAGAGCACTATGACACAAACAATGACAAAGACAATAGATTTTGCGTAGGCAAAACCTATTGGCTTTGCCAATGCTTGTTTTCATTATCAACACATTTATTTGCAACTGCTTGTTATATTTAGTTTGCCCCATCCCTTCATATGCAGCAGTACTGCAGGCGTTGAGCATAAATTAGATTAGATTAGATTGGATTAGATTATACCATTTATAGAGCGCATGGCTACCCTAAGGTTTCCCAGCGCTAATGGACCAAGACCGAAACCCGGCAAAGACAATAACAGATTAAAAACAACCACGTTTTTAGTGCCTTCTGGAAATTATATTCTTGGCTCATCAACCGTCGGCTGAGAGGCAAGGAATTCCACAATTTGGCTCCCCGAAAGGCTAACATGGCTCCGCCCCATTTGGCTTTCTTTATTTTGGGTAGGGTAGCAAAAGCGGAGGTGGCAGATCTCAGAGCTCTATTTGGCCTGTAGAAGGTGGCAAGGTCCTTCAGAAGAGAGGCACTCTTATCATAAAGGGACCTATGTATATAACATAGGGCCTTGAATTTTATCCGCTGTTCGACAGGTAGCCAATGTAAAGAGACTAGGCCGGTCTTTACGGATGACCATCTAGGGATATCCAACAGCAACCGGGCAGCGGTGTTCTGGACCCTTTGCAGTTTCTTTTTAACATAAGATGGAGAGCCAAGAAAGTGTCCGTTACCATAGTCTAGTCTTGACAGGATAGTGGCCTGCACAATGAGTCTCTTTGTCAGGGCTGGGAGGATAGCAAAGACCTTCCTTAAGAGTCTGAGAAGGCCGAAGCAGGTAGATGATATATGCTTAGCATGAGTAACCAGTGTCAAAAGAGGATCAAGCCAAATCCACAAACACTTGATCACTTTCTTAGGGCGCGGAAGGTCTCCCAGCGCCATGGGAATCCTTTGCTGGGTACCTAATCTAGGTTCTGGGCCCAGAATCATTAATTCCGTCTTTTCCTCGTTTAATTGCAATTTGCTGTCAGCCATCCAACCTGAGACAGCTTGCAGGCAGAAGGACAGTGTGGCCCCTTCCAGAACCACATTGGAAGAGAAGGAAACAACCAATTGAGTGTCGTCGGCATAGGACACCAACGTTAGTCCGAATGACTCTACCAGTGAGGCTAGCGGGGCCATGTATATATTGAATAAAATAGGGCACAATGATGAGCCCTGTGGGACACCGCACTTAAACTGTAGTTTGTCCGAAAGATGGGAACGGTCCAAAACCTGAAAAGATCTACCTTCTAAGAAGGACGTAAAAAAAACAAAAACCTGACCACTCTGATCGATGCATCGTTCAGCACTCTTCAAAAATTGGCTATTCTAGGATGCTACCAGGTTGTGTGGAGTAAGTCCCAAATCTTTGCTCCACACCACTTGTAGCTAGGACTGGCACCACAACCCACCTTCCATACTATAAGTCTTGTCATGGACAACTTTTGTAAAAATGTAAACTTTATATCCTTGCACATTGCCCTACTTATATTTTCCTTCTCACCCATCAGTGCATCCAGCCATCTGAAATATCTGTGATTCATTGGTTAAAAACCATCTTAAAGCAGACCAGCTTTCAGTATCTTCAACACATACCTAAGGTCTGAGCCTATAGAATATCTGCGTTTCAAGTACCTATAAAACTCGTTTAATGCAACTCAAACTCTTGCTTGAGTTGTGCAAAGTGCTTCAATGTACCCTCCCATTCCACATCAAGCCCAGTGGTAATACTGATCACGCCTCATTTGTTTAATTATTATAGGCTATCCTCTGCTCTCAACCGGGTATCCAGCCAGAGGCACCTTTTATGTCAGTGTTTCTACTTACTGTTTATCATGTACGCAATACTGCTTTTGTTGAGAGAGGGGGTCTTTATCAATACAAGTAGTCGATCTCCCCACAATCATACTCCAGCCTAATTGCTTTGTTTTCCTTCTTATAGATTTCCAGTCATTACTGTTTGCCAGTTGCGTCATTCCTAGTAGTCCTATTCCTCCACTGTAATGCAACAAATGAAACAATTTCCAACATGTGATTCTCTGGGTACTGCTCTCCTATCACAACTTTAACCATGGCTTGCATCTTTAAAAAAAACAGAGGAGCTTAGTTATCAGGATGTGGCGCAGCGCAACAAGTTCACTTGCTGCAACGGTGTCACGGGCAAAGGGCAGGAGTGTGCCATATTTAAAAGAATATGGTGCATTCCTACCTTTGTCTTTGCGCTAGCTACGTTATGACAGCTGGGGATCAATGCAGGCACCGTTGCACCATGGTGCAAGGTCCCTGAGTTGTAAGGAGGATTGTGTTTGTGCAGGAAGGTGCACCTTCCTGCAAAAAACAATCCCTTGAGGCATATTCCTCTTTCAATGTGTGCTGCACATATTTCTCCTCATTACGCCTCACCTGGGAAGACGTAGCATATTTGGTGCTTTCCCAGGTCTACCACTACTGGTAAATCTGGGAATGTGCCAAACTCCATGTATGTTGCATGAGAACACCATTTCAACACCCATAGAATGCCTACCAGGGGCAGAGTGATGCAACACAGCGATTTACGCTGAATTACTTTACTCCAGATTTATGAAGCAACTCAGGACTATGCAAGGTGTCCTTGTGTGGTGTCATAAATCTCATTTTTGAGTTTTGTTACACATGCACCATGTTGAGTGGTGCAAGTACGATGCAACTGGGCTCATAAATATGGCCCCAAATTTAGATTTCATCCAAACTTATGCGTCTGGTGATGTTACCTGTGACATCGCATGTGTTGGCATCCAAGATTGTGCACTAAAGTAGATCTCCAGTGGAGGAAGGCATAAATGCTTATAGGTCCTGTGAAAAGGCTGTTGAAGGTGTGAGGGCTATATCGGTATTGTGCTGTGGATAATTCACTGTGCCTCTGGAGGGAGAAAAATCATCTTGGGAAAGAACTACGACTGCTGGACGCTGAGGTCAGCTGTGTCAGTTGATGAGGAGCTACCCAAGACATGTGCCACTGCTGGAGCTTTGAATCCAGTGGTGGGCACAGAAAAGAAAGGTGATTTAGTTGGGACCTTGCGAGAGGCGGTAAGCAGGTGGGGGGCACAGCCATGTCAGCCAGCCGATCCACCCGAAACACATGCCACTGAGGGGGCTTAGAGCCCAGTGGAGGCCATGGAGAGGAAGGGTGGACTGGTCAGGACCTTGCAAGGAGGCAGGGACACCATGGGAGGTGTGCCCTTGGACTGTTGATCTGGGCCAGGAACCAGAGCATGTGGCAGTCAGGGGCCGCATCCCCACCATGAAGGCAAGGAGGCCCCCTGTCAGGAGATGATTCTGTGCTGAACTGCTTGTGGTGAGGTGGTGGGGCCCAGAGATTGAGACTAGCCAGCAGGAAGGTTCAGATTGCCTTACAGATTGCTGACAGCCCTGGCAGGGCTTGGCTGGTGTCCCCCTCATGATGTGCGTGAGCAATACACCCAACCTGGTGTACCCACCAGACCATAAAGTGGGCTGGGGGGCAGAGGGCTACAGCAGGCATAGGCAGAGACCCAAGGTGGGGCCCTAGGCCACACAGAAGCAGCAACAGTACAATTGAGGCCCAAAAGTGAGTGGAGGCCTCTGGTGAAGCCCAGTGAGAAATCTCCTGCATGGAGGTAGTGAGCAATACAACCACCAAGGCCTGGGCTCTCAATCCTGAGGATACTGGTTACAAACAAAACAAGGAGCCATTTAATGTTCTGGGGCACAGGGCCTACAGTGCCTTTGGCCCACAGACTTGGAAAATACGGCATTTGCGCTCTGGAGCAGAGAAGTGAACTGGAAAACCAGGACAGGTCTACCTCGGTGTCTGAATCTAAGCCCTCAATGAAAGAGCTACTGTATGCAGTGGGAAAAACCTAAACAATGCTGGAACACAAAATAGACACCGTCATCCATGAGGCTGACCTCTTAAGCACTGATCTGCAAAAGATCTTGGCTAAAATGGTTACGGCAGAATCCACACGGGAGGAGCACACGAGGGCCATAAAACAACTGCAATCCAAGGCCCTCCACCTTAAGGAGACAACTTGGCTGCATGCACAAATGGAATATGCGAAAGGGAGATCCTGAAGAAACCATATTCTCCTAGTGGATATTTGAAGGCATAAACGTTGAACAATATGTGAAGAACCTGAACAAAACAATCTTGCAACCGTGACACATTTTGGCACATTTTGTGGTAGAGACAGAGTACCGAGTCCCAGGGGTACCACCAAGATCAGGGTTATGACCAAGACTGATGATTGTGAGGCTTCTTAATTATAAAGATCCCAATGTGGTAACTAAGGTGGCGAGACAACAAGGGCTGATAGGATTGAAAACCAGAATATCCTGATCTTCCTGGCCTATACACAGGAAGTGCAAGCCCAGAGAAGATCGTCGACAAAGTAAAAGTGGAATTAGAAAATGGAATCTTCAAGATGATGCTATTCCCTGGCACAACTGAACGACTAGTTGGAAGGGAAGTCATGATTCTTCTCCTCATCGATAGAGGCCTGGGACTAGCTAGAGGGATGGAGAGCAGTGACACAGGGTCTCCAAATGGGCCTGGTGCAGACAGAGCATAGCCCCTCCAGAGCACCCTTCTTGAACAACCGAGACTTGGAATGGATTGGCAAATTTCAGAGATTTTAAGGTTTTCCAACTGAATTTTAACAGATGTTTTTTTCAGTGAATTTCTTAGGATTTTGCCATGGTAAGAGAAAAGTGAATGCATGGCATGAACTATGTCATACTTTTAACTGTGTTTTTCAGTGAATTTCCAAAGCTCAGAAAGAACCTTTTAAAAAAGTATCTGATGTTGCTTGTTTAGATGTATGATTTGTTTGACCTATGGTGGTGGGTGAGTGAGCACCTAATTGCCTACATGTGTGATGGTGAACTTGTGGAGAATTATGGTGATTATGTTGATAAACACTTGTTTGAATTTGGACATACTAAGGTAACTGTGTGGTTGTATATGATGGTGTGCCTGACTCCTTCTGGGATGTGGATGAAAGTTCACACTCCCCCCACTTGGTTTAGCTTTCTAACTACATCTCAGGTTTCATGCAAATCCATGAAACAGTATAAAGGTTATGAGCAATTTGCGTTTTTGTCCCTCCTTACCACAAAAGTTGGGGGGATTCATAAAAGACACCCAAATAATTGTGAAATTACCATACTTTTGCCTCTCCTTTTAATTGTGTTCTCCCCTTGTTAGATGTACATAGAAGATAACATATTATGAGAGAATTAAGGAACTAATTTAGAGTTTGGCTGGGGGTTCACTCTGTCAGAAACGTGACGGATAATCCGTCCGCCATATTACAAGTTCCATAGGCTACAATGGAAAGTGTAATATGGCGGACGGGATATCCGTCACGGTTATGACGGAGTAACCCCCTCTGCCAAACTCTAAATCTGGCCCTAAATGTGCTAACTGCTTTTCAGATTTTGGACTCAACATTCAAATGTTGCAAGCATTATTAGAAAATGAAGGACTTTTTGACCCTTCCTTTTAATTTTGACCCCTGACTGATCTACATGAATCATGGTATCATTACACTGGGTTTAACTTGCCTTCTGTCAAATGTCATGCTGATGTCTCAAACACAGCCCAAAGTTAATAATGAAATTAACTTTTGTTGCCCTCCATTTATCTCCCCCCACCCGCCATGTGACAGGATGCTCTCTCTGTCATGCACTTTGTCTCCCTCACAATCTCCCTCATACTCATTTTCGCTTCCCTCACATTTCTCACACCTTCTCTGTAATGTTTACATACATTCACTTATTCTTGCTCACTCCCTCACTTTCACTACTCAACCTTTCGTTCACTGACTAGCTTAATTGTACTCATTTTCACTCACTCTAACTCACACACGCTTTACTCATTGCCTCTTATTTAGTCTCCGACTCACTTTCTCAATTGCCCTTCTCGTATGCAGTCATTCTCCCAAATACCTTCCCTCACATTATCACTTTCAATCACTCACTCTGACTCGTTGTCTTTCTTACTTTCACACTCAACAATCCAGTCCCTCTCACTCACTTCATCCCCTTTCCACACTGTGTCACTCAGTGTTTCATTCCCTCGTTCTTGTCTTCTGCATTTTCATTCACTCACTCACTCACTCACATACATTTTTTATCTTTGCTTATACTATTAATGTCGATTCTGAAAAAACTTTTAGCCATAGAGGGTGTCAGGGCTAAAAGGACGGAAGCACCGCCAACAGGCTGGCGGTGCTTCCAGCCCTATTAAGACCGCGGCGGAAGCGCTGTGGTTGCACCGCCGGGGCCGGTTGTTTCCCGCCGTTTTAGCCCCGGCGGTGATAATCCGCCAGAGCAGCGCTGCAAGCAGCGCTGCCCTAGTGATTATGACACCCCTGCCGCCAGCCTGTTTCTGGCGGTTTGCACCGCCAGGAAGAGGCTGGCGGTAAGGGGTGTCCTGGGGCCCCTGGTGGCCCCTGCACTGCCCATGCCACTGGCATGGGCAGTGCAGGGGCCCCCTAACAGGGCCCCTGACAGCTTTTCACTGTCTGCATAGCAGACAGTGAAAAGCGCGACGGGTGCAACTGCACCCGTCGCACGGCCGCAACACCGCCGGCTCCATTAGGTGCCGGCTCCTATGTTGCAGCCTCATCCCCGCTGGGCCGGCGGGCGCAAACTTGGTTTGCGCCCGCCGGCCCAGCGGGAATGTCATAATGGGGGCCGCGTGAGTGCGGCCGCATTGGCGGCCGCACGGCGGTTACCGCCTGGCGGGCGGCGGTAGCCGCCCGCCAAGGTCGTAATGACCCCCAGAGTGTTTTATTTTTTGGGGACAAGAAAAAACATTCTAGTTTTAGCACAGTAGTATTTGTCGGAAAAATGCAAAATGGAAATAAAGAACTTGAATAACTTATGAAAAAACCTTTTTTCAAATGTTCTGCTGTTCAGTACTTTGCTTCATTTGAGCAGCCTGGTTTTGCTCACCACAGCAGATATCGGTGGCATACACCAAACAATCTCATTAGATGCTGTATACTGACTTGGTATGCAGACTTGCTGCGCACACTACTGGGAAACAATCTCCAATTAAATTAAATGCTCAGTTCATGAAATGTATGCTCCAAACGTAGATATTTAATAGTAGAACTTAATATGAGTTGTTTACATCATAATATTTATTCCATTGAACATGTACAGACCTAACAATGTAATCCCTCTTTCATGCCCGGGATTGACGGTTTCCTGCTTCTGCAGACTTTCTTTACGAAATTGAGCTCCAGCAGCGATTGCTTAAGGCATAGATGCAGAAGATATGCTTGTCTCTATTGTATCCCTCTTCCTCTTTATTTTTTCAGCAATAAACTGCTCTTCATGCTGCGCTTTAAGATGCGTACGCATGGATGTGGGGTTCTAAAACTGTATATCTATCCATTTCCCTGCTCAACCTCTTGTTGCACACGGTACAAGTCACACAATTAGACGTACATTTTTCTTCACTTGGGGTGAATAGTGAAAAAATATCATACAATGGAGACATGTGGAAACCTGATCCTCAGTCTGAACATCATCTACTTCTTCTTCAGTGTTGAAAAGATTTTCATGTCTTATGGCCAAATCTAACCATAAATTCTTCTTTAGTGAGCTTAAGTCTGTGAATTTCTGTTTTCTTATGATATTCTTCATCCAACATTTATTTAAGTAACCCTACCGCTGCTTCACATGGCCTTTAGATGTGTGCAATGCGAGTCAGCAACAGTCCTGAAATCCAAGATCGCTAACCCCTTATTCCATCTACTAGGACTCTGGCTCTACCCTAGTCACTGTGCTATTCTTATGCGGTGCCTTCTTCTGTCAGGTCAAAGGATGGCACAGCTTCCTGCAGAGGTTTGAGACAGAAATTTTAGGACTACCCTGAGAATGAATGGGAGCAGTTCCTGCTAGCCTCACTTGCCAGGACAAATTCAAAGGAAGAAGTGCTAAGGTTGTCCTTTCTTCTGCCAGATGCTCTTGTTCCTTACCAGGTGGGTAATCTCTGTTTAGTGAGCGCTTGTTGACAACAACCCTGCCTTCCTGGGCTCAGAGGCCAAGACATAGTCCTCTGGGGGCAGATAATTTACAGGCCCTGGGTATATACCATACCACTTTATAAGTGACTTATAGGTAAATTAAATATGCCACACCGGTGTAAGCCAATTATACCAGGTTTTAGGAAGCAAGAGCAGATGCACTTTCAGACTGATTAGCAGTGGTAAAGTGCCCAGAGTCCTAAAGCCAACAAAAAGATGGTCATAAAAATACAAGTAGAAAGGAAAAAAGTTTTGGAGATAACCCTACAGAAAAAGCCTTTTCCAACACCCTGATATTAGCTATAAACATAGCTATGGTAGAAAAAAAGCAGTTTGAATTTATTATATGAACCAGTGCTTGTTCAAATAAAAACATACTTTTCCCTTTTGGGAACCTGAACCACAGACTGTTCCCCTGAAGGTTGCTTGACACGATTCTCAAAGGGGAACTTTCAATGTGTTGGTAACAGGTCAATGGTTTATGAATGCTACTGCTCTGGCTACAATGAGTGTCAATGACACATACCATACAGACTTGCAATTTATGAAGTCAAATTAAGTGGGATAGTAAGGGCCCTTATTTACTAACATATGATGCATATGATGCATTCCTGCTCTCCCCCTATGTTGGCGCACTTATGTTATGTTATTAAACTTATAGAGCGCATCGCTACCCAAAGGCCTCCCAGCGCTAACGGACCAACACCTAAACTAGGAGGAAGGACAGCCAATTCTAGAACAGCCAAGTTTTCAGTGTTTTTCAAAAATTGTATTTGTGACTTATCAGTCGAAGTCTAGGGAGGAGGGAGTTCCACAGTTTGGCTCCCAGGTAAGTCAATTGGTTCAGCAGTCATTTGGATGATTATCCCACCCATCCATGTTTCCAACGACGTAGAGAAAAATTGGGTCTAAGCTGCCAGGAGGAAGAGGAGGTGAGTAAGTCAAACTAGGGTCCTGATTTAGTTTGTCAGAGGGGGTTACTCCATCATAAATGTGATAGACATCCCATCCGCCCTAATATGATTCCATAATATCCTATGGAAATCGTAATATGGCGGACAGGATATTCATCTCTTTTGTGACGGAGTAACCTGTCTGCCAAACACTAAATCAGGCCCTATGTCCTCGGCTCAGCCTCCTGTAACTCTATGTGCACAGTGTAGTATCCTGCCCTCTCCTGCATGGCCCACGGCGGCCAGCCACCGCCACCCTCATGCAAGCCACCACAAAGTCACCGCAGAACTAATGGTCCTGGGTGAGCCTTGTGCTGAAGCAGCAGGCTGCATAGCGTAGCAAATGAAGTATTTTAGCGTCAGCCTTACACTGTCTGGAGGAATCGGCTTCATGTAAAAAGTGTCTAAAGTGCAGGAGGCCTGGGACTGGCACAACTGGCATTGCCGCTCCCTGCAATGTACCAGAAATATGACGAACAAAGCAGTGCTCCTCACTCAACAGAAGATATGAGCAAGGCACCACTGCCACACTCTGCGTTCAGTGGCTTGAGACTAGGGTGGAAAACTGTTCCGTACTCAGGTTTGTCCTCCAATCTTGGCTCCTGGTCTTCTGCAGGACACACATTTTGTTTCCCACTACCACTTCTAACCTTCTCTCAGAAAAAGCAGCTTTTAGTTTTTCAGCCCTTAATGAGCTGTAAAAGAGATGCTAAGCTGTTGGTGATTGGGTGGGGGTAGGAGCAGCACAGGAGAGGTCTTGCACAAGCAACTCCAGAAGTTTCTTCAGTTACAGAGCTTCAAATACAGTTGCAACACTTGCGGTTACGCAGCACTGAACATGTGAATGAAAACCATGCTGGGCACTTGTCCTAGGATAATACCATTGGTGTCTATTTCTTCCATTAAGCCTGTTTCGATTGGCTCACGTATTGTGCATATTCTACACAGCACAGGGAGATTGTTATTTTTTTATTAAAGTAATGGATTCAATACTGCAGCACACAGCTACTTGTTGCGAAGGCTATATATTTACCGCATTTAATTTTGTTGAATGTTTCATAATGAGACTGGGCACTTCTCCACGCCTACTATGCCTCCCATATTCAGGCCACTTTTAACCACATACTTAACAGCAGCTTTTACATTGAAATAGTCCTAATATTAGCAAAAAGGAGGAGAAGAATACATTTAAAAGCTGATTTCCCAAGAGCACACACTTTGGCTAAAAGGGAGACTGAGATTACAAACCTTGTCTCATATTTCCACTCAGTTTCCTGCTAGTCCAAAATGGAGTGGCACTGATTCTGAAGGCATGTCCAAGAGGCAGCCTTTCGGAGGGAAATATCGCTGGGTCCTACTCAGCTTTAGAAACCTGTTTATTTCCAGCAAATTTATCTGAAGAGGTAAAGCTGAAATTAAATGTCAAGTAATCTAGTTCCATGGCTAAAACATACCCACTGGGCCACATCTAGATCGGGTTCTGTTTTTAAGAGTCCTGTCAATGTTTTTTTGTAGCCGTCACTACTTTTTCTTTGTGTCCTAGGTGGTTAATGGGCAGCATAGTATGCTTTACCATTGGTATTGCAAAGTTTTCCAGTGCCTGGATACCCTCAATCAATCAAACAGTCAACCAGAGCATTTGTAAAGTGCACTACTCACCCATGAGGGTCTCAAGGCGCTGATGGGAGGGGAGGGGCTGCTACTGCTCAAACAGCCATGTCTTGAGGAGTCTCCAGAAGGTAAGTAGGTCCTGTGTCTGTCGCAGGTGGGTGGAAAGAGTGTTCCAGGTCTTGACAGCGAGGTGGGAGAACGATCTCCCACCTGCGGTTGTTCTGTGGATGCGTGGGATGGTGGCAAGGGTGAGGTCGGCAGAGCGGAGCTGTCGGGTCAGAGTGTAGAAGGATAGCCATCTATTGAGGTATTCTGGTCCGGTGTTGTGCAGTGCTTTGTTAGCGTGGATGAGGAGTTTGAGCGTGATTCTCTTGTTGACGGGGAGCCAGTGTAAGTCTCTCAGGTGGGCTGTTATGTGGCAGTGGCGGGGGGATGTCCAGGATGAGGCGTGCGGAAGCGTTCTGTATGCGTTGCAGTCTCTTCTGGAGCTTGGCGGTGGTTCCTGCGTAGAGGACATTGCCGTAGTCCAGTTTGATGCTCATGAGGGCCTGTGTGACCGTCCTGGTTTCAGTGTGGTCCATTTGTAGATCTTCCGTAGCATGCAGAGGGTGTTGAAGCAGGAGGAAGAGATGGCGTTGACTTGCTGGTCCATTGATAGTGATGAGTCCAGGATGAATCCCAGGTTGCGTGAGTGGTCGGTGGGTGTCGGTGCGGTTCCCAATGTGGCAGGCCACTGGGAGTCGTCCCATGCGGAGGGGGTGGAGCCGAGGATGAGGACCTCAGTTTTGTCGGAATTCAGTTTCAGGCAGCTGTTTCACCCTCCAGGGTAAAAAGCTGTAAAGCTGTGCTACACAAATCTACATAACATACCACAACACAACAAAGCTTAAGACTGCTTCAATCCATTTAAATAGCAGAATTCTTCATTTTCTAAATGGGTCTATAAAAAGTTTCAATCACAAGCAGACAAGGTTCATGCCAGGAGGTTGTAAACGGATTAGAACTCAAAGAGGTATGAATAGTAATCACACTTCATAATCTCAGTCTCCAGTCGACCTATATTTTTAAGATGGTCTAATTTAGATAAGGGGTATTTAAAAGGAAGTCACAACAATGTGCTGTACAATTCATAGTACTTTTGCCCCTCATGAAATCGTCTTTTTATGTC
This sequence comes from Pleurodeles waltl, assembly GCF_031143425.1. Classification (NCBI taxonomy): domain Eukaryota; kingdom Metazoa; phylum Chordata; class Amphibia; order Caudata; family Salamandridae; genus Pleurodeles; species Pleurodeles waltl. The sequence continues at coordinate 1,169,129,766 of NC_090447.1, read as the reverse complement.
GCTTTGTGTGCAGTGTTTCTGCATGCCCACTGTAGCTCTATAAATATAGAGGCCCATATTTATCAAGGTTTGCATTACCCTTGGCGCCACAAAACCTAAGTGCAATTTCTCAAGCCACACAACGCCACCTTGCATGGCTCTGCATGGATTGATAAATCTAGAGTAAGGCAAAGGCAGCATAAATTGCTGCCTTGCGTTAACTCTGCAGCAAGAAGGGTGGAGCATGGATTTTGGTGCGTTCCCAGATTTACCATTATTAGTAGACCTGGGAATGTGTCAAAATGCTATGCCTCCCAGGGAAAGGTATCTTTATTTTCCCTCATTTCTTCCTCTTTCTATGTGTGCTGCATTCTGCAGCACAGGTAGAAAGAGGAAAATGTTTCTTAGGATTGTTTTTGTACAAAATGTGTGATCATAGGCAAATAGTTTATTAAGCTGAACCTATACATTAACTTCACCACATTTGAGAGCATTTGGAAATATATTAGCCCAAGACATGCGTTGTGCAAAATACTCTCTTGTACATTATTCAATACAGTATAACAAAGCTCTTTTATAACATCACACTAGGCGATATAGAGGGCAAAGGACACCTGTGACCTGATTTACTTCTTTGTTCACTATTTGGTCCCCAATAAAAAATCAATCCATAAAATTACATCTGAATGGTGTTTTACTCAAAGTATAAAAACAATGAAAGAAGCATTAAAAACACCAACGCATTGGGTGCTTAGTGCAGAAACATGATCGGGAATTAGATTCTCACAGGGATCGAAATGTCATTGGCTTTAAGCAAGGACCCTATGGACTTGTGTGTATCATTTATAAGAGACCACTCAGCAGGAATCTGCACAAAGCACCCACTGCATCGCTGTTTTTAATGCTTCTTTCATTTTTTTGTACTTCGAGCAAAATACCATTTGGATATAAGTTATGAATTGATTGTTTATTAGAGTCCACTGTCTTCTTGGATAAAACGTATGCCTAGGGTCCCTATGATTTTTGGGTTTCCCTTGAATACATAATACCACTCTTCGTTCACTAATAGCATTGTTGCCAGGGTGGAGGGATATGGAGGGGAGGTCCATGAATCTGTCTTAGTTCATGCTTGGCATTCAAAGCATCAGTGATATAATCTCATGTACTAAAGAGATACTACCTGTTCCAAAGAAATACGTTTTTGAATTTTTAAATGTCTTTATCATATATTTACATAATATTTGCTGCGCGTTTTTACGCGGCAAGTATTTTGATGGATTGGCTTGTGTTAGGGTTTATAAAGCCATGCCTGACCATTGGCTCTGTTCAGACCGCCTCATTAATTGATTTGCATTTCCACCTCTATTCCAAAAATGAGGGCATGTGCAAGTAGCTTCTCCAGTTAAATGTATTGTTTGCTTTGACATGTAGTTCTTTTTAACCTACTGCAAAAGCAGGACTACAATTCACAGAAGGCAAAGACAGTTCCTGCAATGGAAGAATCCTTCCTGAATTCAGAAGACATGAACACATTTCTGTATGTTTTTTTCAAGGTTGTCTGTGTATCAATTAAAGTGTCAATAAAAAAAAAGCAAAACATTTCATGCTTGGTTAATAAGCAACTGAATTCCACTGTACATTATTTATCTAAAATCCCCCCTCTTAACTGCTTGTGTTGGTGCCACACAAGCTGGCCAATGGTAATCCCCTTCTGCCACCACTGGGATTCCCCTAGTTGCAGGAAAATGTTGTGCTTCTCTTTTAGATCCCTTCCGCAGGGATCACAAATAACTCAGGGTAGTTGCAATATTTCTAAACTAGCAAAGGTTTGTGTTTGCATATTGGCACTGACTTATCTTGGGATAAACAGAACTTTCATCACATTGTGAAGTAAATGTAAACGTTTTAATTTTTTATGTTTAAAATGTAGTTAATAACTCAAGTACTGGAGGTTCTATATGTTTATCTTAAGCAGAGAATAGATGTAGTCTTAGATTAGTTTATGTGAGGCTATGATTGCATTATATGAATGTTGAAGTTTTGGCTGCTTTTGGGCAAATGTTGGTTCGCTTTAAGCTTACTTTGGCCTTGTAGTTCGACAGCTTTGGGCTAGGGAAGGGTTTTAAAATCTAGCAAGTGTTAACCAGACAAGCTCTTGGCGAACTACTGGGTGTCTGCGTTGACCTTGAAATGCACCAACCCATAGTAAATACTGCTCCCTCTGTTGTTGGATACGTAGAATCAGCAGAGAACAGCATGTCTGCTTTATACCACCAATGTCCCTCGCCACAAAAAAACATATGCAGTGATTTAAAAAAACATGTATTTGCAATATCTGGTTATGCTTTGATAATTGTATGCCTAGTGTAAGTCCTTTTTAAGCTGGAACATCACTGTAGCTGCATCCGCGGTTCCACCAGGAAGGCCGTGTCCTGAAATAGCCTGTTTAACCATGTTTAATGCGAGCAGTTTCTCTCCTCTGGATTTCGATTAACCAACTTTCCCCTGATAATGTAATCCGCCGGAGGCTTTTGTTTTTCATCAAACACACAGTGCTCCGACAGATAACAGCTTATAAAATATAAACATATTTACTTAAGGGGCTCTCCTCGGGCGCGGAAGCGGGCACGCTCTGTTCTTCGTTTTTCCCCGAAGCCCAAGCGGTGCCTAGCCTCAGAAGAAATGCCGAAAGACCGCGATTGCTTGCGTTTGCTTGATTTTCAATATTTTTAACTTATTGGGAAATTGGATTCACCGAGGCACAGGCGGTTTGAGCACTTCCCAAGGATCCCGTCATAAAACGTTGATTCGTGTCAGCCGAAAGCTTGTTCATAAACCCTCGAGTTGAAGATGATAAGCTGTGCTCTCGGCAGTGACAGGGCTGACACATTCTGTAGCCTGAGGTTATCTAGCCAGCAGCCATGAAAAACATCCCTGCTGCAACTCAGGCAAAGTTTTGCTCACTGCAGGTTCAGGAAGCCTTAGCGCTGCTACCCCCTAGCCCCGCTACCCCCTAGCCCCATAGGGTGTGTGCACTGGAGCTCACAACAATACAATGCATGCAACATAAGACACCTGGGACACCAATTGTGGGTATAATATGTTGCAAGTTTATTGATTACACAGGTTGGGTTCGCTTACGGGCGATCCCAGTGTCGGAGATGAGTTCGTTGAAGCTGGCCGACACCCATCCTGAGAAAGCTAGAGCTGTTCCGTCTGGTGTTCTTTGCACCAGCGTACTTAGATTCTTACAGCTCTTTCCTTTATCGTGGTTTACCACTCTCCTGCTTTCTTTATTTGTCATGCTCCTGACAAGTCAGAGCGAGACCCAGGCAAGTCTCCACAGTTGCTCAGGATTCCAACTGTGGCTTGCGGGATTAAGGAGCGCCGTCGCGTCATCCCAGGCCCCGCCGTAAAGGCTCCCAGCGGCCTGAGGAATTGCTTTTGGCTCCAGGAATAACCATCTGGAGTTTTTTTAAATCATTTAACGCTTTAGGATCACCCTTTAACTGCGCTTTGCGACTCATTGATTCATCTGCAAAGAAAGTCATGTTAACAAGCATCTCTACAAACATGCTTATTCGCTTCTTCCTACTGTATCCAGCCCAGGTTTGCCACTGTTGTGGGGTGGGTGTGAGGGATATCAGCGTTTATCCAAGGAGGCCTCAGCCCCGGGAGGTCACCCCTTTTGAGACCTCCTGGCCTCACTCCTCCCTTCTGACACCTCGGGCCCATAAACCAGGGGGTGGACCACCCTCTCCAGGTATGGTGGCCCCTTCTGACCATTCGCCATCCTAGCAGGGGAATGACGCTAAGGAGCTGTCCCCCCTATTGTCGCACTTTGTGCGACGTGGCTAGCTGCATAGCGCTGCTACCCCTAGCCCCCTAGGGTGTGCGCACTGGAGCTCACAACAATACAATGCATGCAACATAATAAGACACCTGGGACACCAATTGTGGGTATAATATGTCGCAAGTTTATTGATTACACAGGTTGGGTTAGCTTACGGGCGATCCCGGTGTCGGAGATGAGTTCGTTAAAGCTGGCCGACACCCATCCTGAGAAAGCTAGAGCTGTTCCGTCTGGTGTTCTTTGCACCAGCATACTTAGATTCTTACAGCTCTTTCCTTTATCGTGGTTTACCACTCTCCTGCTTTCTTTATTTGTCATGCTCCTGACAAGTCAGAGCGAGACCCAGGCCAGTCTCTACAGTTGCTCAGGATTCCAACTGTCCCTTGCGGGATTAAGGAGCGCCGTCGCATCATCCCAGGCCTGCCGTAAAGGCTCCCAGCGGCCTGAGGAATTGCTTTTGGCTCCAGGAATAACCAGCTGGAGTTTTTTTAATCATTTAACGCTTTAGGATCGCCCTGTAATTACGTCAAGCCTCGGGAATTGCATCTTGCGATAACCGAGGCCCCCCCACCTGTGCTCGTCCCATACTCTACGTACATCCAGCTTTTTCTAGCGTGTCCCTAACATTTAGTAGGAAAATATCTGTGCCTGCGTCCGACAAATGTACCTCGTCTGGCGCAAAATTACCGCTCAAGTGTCTACTCAGCAGGGTATGTCTGATGAAGCCAAAACCCTGTTGCTTCGCAATTTTTTGCAGGGACCTGTTGATTCTGTGCCTGGACATTTCAATGGCGGCCGCTGACCTGGCTCCCTGCCACACCCCGCGGGATAATCTCAGATCAAATTGTCTTCCATCAGGGTGACGAGCCTGGCGATACCCTGCCTCATGGCCTGCAACAGTGGGCCCCTCCCACAAGTAGTTAGATTGTTACCACCCTAGTGGATCAACAGAATGTCGGGCTTCAACCCTCTCTTCCCCACTAGCTGGCCAACTCTAGGTTCCAGCATGGCCCATCTCATTCCTTGGCATCCCATCCAAGAGAGTTCGACATTACTGAAACTGTGGTTCCAGCCTCTTTCCTTGGCCCGCTGTTCTGCTCTGGCCACTGGGGATTGGCCCATCACCCATACCGTCGTAGTCCCTAGATGAACGAGAAGGTAACCATTACCATACACTTTATTGACATTTGTGACTGCCTTATATACACTTATGGCAAAACATCGTTACAATACAGTCATTGCATTTTGCCTCAAAGCAACTTCCTTTCCCCATCTAGGACCATGGCAGCCTCCTGCTCCTGTTGCACTAAACACACTGCCCTTGTGGGGAGGGGAGGTCCGATGACAATCCTTCCCCGTCTCAGGACCGGATGTACAGTTTGTATCTGTCTGACTGCCACCTCCCAATCCGCTTAATTGCCCCTGCATGCAGCCCCTCCTCAAATGCCGTAGAGGCCGCACCGATTCTAAAGGAATGGGTTGACCATTTGCGCCCCTTGTACCCTGCCTTTGCGATTGCCCACTGCAAGACCCTCCTGTATTGAAACTGTGTAAGTGGTTGGGCGTCTTGGTGAAGCAATAAGTATCCCGTTTGTGAGGGGCGGCATGCTGTGTACCTCCTGAGCAGTTCCACTTGGGGTCCCCTAGTCCTCTCAAATGCACCACCACACCTTTGCCTTTCTGGTCGGTTTTGGAGCGCCGCACTGTTAGTTCAACCATATCCTGCCCAATTTTGAGGTCTCCCCACCTGAGTGCCCTATATGATGTGTCGCCCTTCGCTTTCGCCACTAACTCTGAAGACCTGAATGCCCCAAAAAAGGCTAGGGAAAAGGTGACAGCGAATAAGAGCTCCTCATACTATGTGTTACAAATAACTGTGAGTGCCACCATTAGGCCCCTTAGCGTATCTAGATCGATTGGTGTCCTCTGGTTGGGTGGTTTCTCTTCTTCCCTAGCTCAACCTTTCAATGCTGCCCTAACTGGGAAGCCCGCAGTTGGGTCTCCCTCCCCTTTTAATTTAGCAAAATGGGCGATTGCCGCCAGGTGCCATGAAACCCAGGCGTGTGACTTGCCATTGTCTTTTGCCCACAGTACAAAGCGGTGCACTCGTGTGGCCGGTGGATGGTCCTCCCCCGCCCCCCAGGCATTCGTTAGTGATGTAAACCTGTTGAAACACACCCTGTATCTGGCTCGGGTATCCGGGGCGAGGGATAACTCTCCCAGTGCCACTATCCTTTGCTCCACTGAACCAATCGCCACCATTCTGCCTTGAACGGCGTCATCTCCTCCATTGCCTGGGGGCAAGCAGTCCGGAATTTCGTCCACTGAAAATGAGAAAGAGCATCAGCAGCCACATTCTTCACTCCGTGGACATGCCGGCAACGAAACTCCACGTTTTTTAACAGACAAACCCTCACCAGCTCCCTCAGCAGCCCTACCAATACCGGGCAGTTCCCTGACTGGCAGTTGATCGCCTGTACCACGGCCATGTTGTCCAACCAGAACGTAATCCTCTTGTCAGCTAGCACCTGTGGCCACAGATGGAGGGATAGGACAATTGGGAACATCTCTAACACCGTGATGTTTTTTGTGAGCCCATGCCTACTCCATGCATTGGGCCATTTCCCCGCACACCACTGACGGTCCAGTATGGCGCCAAAACCCTCTCTCCCTGAAGCATTGGTGAAGAGCTGGAGCTGCTGACTGGTGCACCATGGAGTGTACCATTGAACTCCTCCAGAAATGACCGCCACATGCGCAGGTCCTCCTTCAGGCCCGAACTGAGGCGCACCAAGTGATGGGATTTGATAACCTTCGACGTCGCCCTTGCTAGCCACCTGGCAAAAATTCTGCCCGCTGGTATAATTCTCGCTACAAAGTTTAGCCTGCCCAGTAGGCTCTGTATTGTGGCTAGGGTCGCTTTGTCCTTACTCAGCACCTGCCGAATGTTGGCCTGCAGGGCCAGACCTTGTCTCCCGGCAGTCAGTACATCCCTTTAGTTGAATCAATCTCAATGCCCAAGAATGTTAAACACTCCGTAGGTCCCTGCGTCTTCTCCGGGCCAAAGGCACCCCCATCGACTGACTCAGGCGTTCAAACGCATTGAGGGTAGCCCTACACCTGCCAGAACCTGCCTTTCCTATGACGAGGAAGTCATCTAGGTAGTGGAGTAAACTCCGCGGGGTTGTTTTCTTTCAGTGCCCACTCCAGGAGGCATGCAAAGGTTTTGAATTAGGAACATGACACCGCACAACCCATCAGCATGCATTTGTCATAAAAGTATTGACCAGCCCACTGCATCCCCAGGAGGTGGAAGCTACTCGGGTAGACTGGGAGAAGGCGGAACGCGGACTCAATGTCTGCTTTTGCCATGAGCGTCCCTTTGCCTGCTGTGCGAACCAGGTCAATGGCCTCACCAAATGAAGCGTAACCAACGGAGCACGTTCCCTCCTCCAGGTAGTCGTTCACCGATGACCCTTTGGGGTAAGAGAGATGGTGGATCAACCTATATTTTCCCTGTTCTTTCTTCGGTACAATCCCCAGAGGTGACACGATGAAGTTTGTAAGGGGCGGCTGGGAAAAGGGGCCAGCCACCCTCCCCAATTGAAGCTCCTTCTTCAGCTTCTCTTGTACCACTCCTGGGGCTTTCCTGGCTGATCGTAAGTTGTTGGCTCCCCTAGTGACTGCCGGGCCAGAGTATGGGATCCTAAACCTTCACTAAAACCTCTGAACAACAGGTCTAGGGTAGTCTTTGAGAATGTGGGCCTAGGTGCTAAAGGTTATGGGAGAAGGTGCTGTTGTATTGTGTTGCCACTCCGGACCATTAGGGCTGCTTGGTAACAGCATTGGTACCCATTGGCTTGTCTGTCCTGTTCCCTTTGCTGCAATTGGCCGCTGGGTGCCAGCCGGCGCACTTGGAGCAGTTGTGTGCGAATTTGCAAACGGCGCCCCATGAGCATGCCCCACTGTTGTACAGCCTGCATGAATTATTGTTGAACCTATATTGTGAAGCCCCTCTCCCCCTCTGCGGGGGCTTCCCTCGAAAGGGGGGCCTAAGCTTCTGCTTAAAATAATATGGCCTCGCCTGTTTGTGCCTTGTGAAACCGGTGTCACTGTTTTCTGGCCTGCTGCCGTTGCCCATGCATTGCACCCAGAGTTAAATTTTGCAACAGTCCCATGCCATCTCTGGTGCCTGTTCCATCTTTTGCCTGAACTCTCGGTCGTACCTCAGCCACCCTGTGCCCCATTGCGGGTATATTCCTCATATATGACCCGGTTGTACTTGCAAAGAGCCGGTCCCTGCTCCGGGAACTTCTCCATAATCACTGTGGACAGCATCACGAATGCCTCTAACCAGTTGTCTATTGACTCCTCTGGCTTAACCTTCCTCTTCCACTTATGCTTCTCTACCTCCTTGCTGGGTACCGTTATGTCCGCGCCCTCCTTGGCAAATGTGAGCAGCGAGAAAATGTCAATGAATTCCCTCTTCCATATTCTCTCCCTAGCTTCTAACGGGACCCTCCACGCCAGGGACGATCTCCCTGATAGCAAAGGGGGATCAGGCCTAACAACCGTCGCTTTGTCGCTCCCGCCTACCGGAGTATTTGGTGCCTCCCTGGCTGCTACCTCAGCTCCCAGCGTGGAAACCTCGCCCTGCACAGTCAGCGGCAAGTTGGTGTCCCGCCCCCGCACCTGCCCTGCGCTTGCTCGCCTGCCGCTAGCGCCTTGCTCGTCCATGCCCAAACCAGTTAGCACCTTCGCTGAGGCCATTAAGCTGTGCATTGCCTCCATCATCTTACCCAGTCCCCCTTGCAGCCCCTGCCCTGATGCTCCTAGGGTGGGGCTGCAGTCCACGCTCCTTGCGGGTTGACTGATCTGCTCCTGAGCAATTGGCGGGCTTGCCCCTGGGGCCAACCCCCCAGCACTGAGGAGAACCCCACTTGCCCCTGTTGCTTCTTGTTCCTCATTGTCTTTTCTGGCTCTCCTTGGCCCGCTGTCCTTCTGGGAAGTTGAGAGGCTCTCTGGTAAATTGCTGTCCGCCATGTCCTTCTTGGCTCTTTTGAGTTTGCTCCCAGCTGCGGCCCTTGCCGGCCTCTTCCTTTTGGCAGGTGCTGCTACACTCTCATCGCTTAGGAGACAGAGGCCTGAGTCCGAAGGCTGCACCTCGTCCCTGTTCATCTGGGCGGGAGTTTGAAAGGCTGCTGCACCCCTTGTGCCACCACCATCATCTTTGCCGTTCCAGGCCTTTCGCCTGACCCATGGCCATGAACCTCATCCATATATCAGCCTCCTCCTGGTTCTCTTTGGCGGAAAAGAGTGTAGGGGAACCGTGATCCTCCATCGTCCCCTTAGTGCGTGCTGGTGAGTGATCTTATGTCTGAAATTGAGAGAAGTCAGCCTTATTAACATGCCCCTGGAGATGCCTCACCCTTCTATTTACTCGCCCGATGTTGCTTTGCTGACCCCCCTCTTTTTTTTTTTGCTGCTGGAGCTCACCCATGGCCCTCCAGCCCCATTCTGTGCTGCCGCCGCAACCTGCTGGCCCATGTGGCCGTCCCCAACTGTTGAGGTGACACCCCAGCCGGGTAACCTTCTGGCGATAAGGTAATCGCCTGCTACTGTGATTTACCAGCCGCTGCCCTCTTATGTGCCTGGCTCCAATGCCACGGGGGGCGGGTATCTGGCAACTAGACCCCCTCATCAATAGGCCTGCGACCTGCTCCCTCACCCATGGGAAACCTTGCTATTGTGGCCCCCCATTTGAGGTAGCCGCCCTGGTACCCCTTCCTGCTTACTGTGTACCTTGCTCCACCTTAGCGCCCTAGCGCCTGTGCTTCGTAGTTGCCCTATGTGGCCAACCAAGGGGAAGTACCTAGTAGTTCATTGGCCGCCTGGAAGCAAATAGACAATTAAGCACCAAAGCATCACCGGTGATAAAATGTTTTTTTTTTTTTTTTGCACTAATGACTGCAGTTGCCCGCAAGTTACTGAATCAGCTTGTTACTAGCAGTTAGTTGGATGCCTGGAAGCAAATAGACAATTAAGCACCCAAGCATCACCTGTGATAAAATATTCTATCATTATTATTATTATACATATATATATTTATATTTTTTTATATGCACTATGACTGCAGTTACCAGTAGGGTACTAAATCAGCTTGTTATTACATATATATGCACTAATGACTGCAGTTACTAAGGGGGTCATTCCGACCCTGGCGGTCTTCCGCGAATGACGGAAGCACCGCCAACAGGCTGCCGGTGCTTCCCTGCCCATTCTGACTGCGGCGGTAAAGCCGCGGTCAGAAAACCGGGTCCGGCGGTTTCCCGCCGGATTTCCCCTGGCTGGGCGAATCCGCCAGGGCAGCGCTGCAAGCAGCGCTGCCCAGGGGATTCTGACCCCCTTCCCGCCAGCCTGTTTCTGGCGGTTTACACCGCCAGGAAGAGGCTGGCGGGAACGGGTGTCCTGGGGCCCCTGGGGGCCCCTGCACTGCCCATGCCACTGCCTAGCAGACAGTGAAAAGCGCGACGGGTGCAACTGCACCCGTCGCACATCTGCAACACCGCCGGCTCCATTCCGAGCCGGCTTCAATGTTGCCGGCCCCCTTCCTGCTGGGCTGGCGGGTGCTAACATTGTTAGCACCCGCTGGCACAGCGGGAAGGTCGGAATGCCGCCAGCGGTCTTTTGACCGCGGAGCGGTCAAATGGTGGTTCCCGCCAGGCGGGCGGCAACCGCCGACCGCCGCCCGCCGGGGTCAGAATGACCCCCTAAATCTCCTTGTTAATGCACATACCAACATGTTATCCGTAATATATGTTTAAACTGGAGAGCTTCATAATGTGTACAAATACGATCTGTTCCATAAATGTAAGTTAGTATCTGCTACATTGTGCGACGTGGCCAGCTGCAGTTCTCGGGCACTGACTGTTGAATGGAGAGCGTTCCTCCCAGAATTTCTGACTGCAGAACATAAAGTTGCATAGAGCCTGCATTAGAGGAGAACGGGCGCTAAAACGGGAGAGGTGTATGTGTTACGGAAAGGTGTTGAACGGTCGTTCAGCACCATAGGTTTTTTGGCGCTTTAAAGTCGGAGCAGAATTGAAAGAAATCGCAGTGCCCCAACAAAGAAACCTTGTAAAAGTGTAGCGATAAAACAAGTGTGAGTCAGGTTTACTGCAGCGGCCTTGCTTAATGTGGCAGTTAAATCCTAACTAGTCGCGGTGTACATTTTCGCGATGTGCAGTGCACCAGCTATGGGGAACTGGAGTGTGTGTGTATTTTGTTATAAAGTAATGGGAGGTGTGTTTTATGCGGTCGCATAAACAGCTCGGACCGAACAACAACCTCAGCAGCCGCTTCCCTAGGCTGAATCAGCGCTTCTCATTTAAGCCACACGCGAATATGTGCTGATAAGACACCATCTGAGGCGCGAGGCCGGGTTGTTTGCGATAAGGATACTGTCGGTAATGCCTCAAGTAGGCTGTATTTTTTATTTTTTTGGGGCGCGCCGCACGCCGTGCACACCCCAGCCCTTCCCCGCCCGCTCGCGGAGGTGGTGGTATCTAGTTCCCCCCAACCCCCCACGTTGACTGGGTCAGGGGGGCGAGCGGCCCGAGAATCGCCTCGCTCCCCCCAAGAATCGCTGCGCTCCCCCCAAGAATCGCTGCACTCTCCCTGAGAATCGCCGTGCTCAACCCGACCCTGCGCCAGCAGCTCCCCGCGTCCTTTACCGCGCCAGTAGGCAGGTCGCGAAGCCGCATGGAGGACGCCGAGGGGCCGTACGACCAGGCAATGGAACTCCAGGTAGTCGATGCTACCATAGCCCTGCCTCGCACGGGGAAGCCTCTCGCACACAAACAAGGACTACAACAAGGATGCCGCGATCCATGGTGTCGGGCGATGCCCACAGCCACAACCCCGGAGAAGGAACACTGCCCACGCCGAGCCGTGAGCGTTGGAAGGGAAAACACAACACCCAGGCACCCAGTCCCAATACAAGGGAGGCTTTCTTTTTTTTTTTTTTTTAAAACAATGGGCGCCTGATCGGACAAACACATGATAGCCGGCAGCAAGCATTTATGCACCCTAGCTCCCCCTTCCAAACTAACCTCTGTTTCCTGCTTAACTCCGTGTCCCGCTGCCAGGCAACCACTGCTGTCCGGATATCAGCGTTTGTCCAAAGAGGCACCAGCCCCGGGAGGTCACCCCTTTTGAGACCTCCTGGCCTCACTCCTCCCTTCTGACACCTCGGGCCCATAAACCAGGGGGTGGACCACCCTCTCCAGGTATGGTGGCCCCTTCTGACCATCCGCCATCCTAGCAGGGGAGCGACGCTAAGGAGCTGTCCCCCCTATTGTCGCACTTTGTGCGACGTGGCCAGCTGCATTTCACTGAATTCCGTGGTGGTAGCGCAGTATCAAGAGTGGCATTGGTTCTGAAGAAAACACGGCAAATACACCTACATGATGTATTCTGGAGGTAGAAAAATGCTATTATTGTCCCCCCCCACACAGACAGACACACACGCACACACACACAGACCCATTAGCCTTGGTGCCACTGCACCTGCTGCACTATTGATAGACACTCCACTGACTAGTGGCGGTGACGAGGGTTTGGTCACACAGTACCATGCAGGTAAGAATAAAGGCTACACGAAACAGCCTAGGTCTGCTGTGGGAGTGCCGAAGAGCCTGTCGAGAAAGAAGTGTAGAAGACCATTAAGCAAATCTTTGCACAACTTTCAATTATAATGACATGGAGTTTCTATAAAAGCCTGAAAGGTTGTTACAGAGGAATGCTGACAGTTATAAGAGGCCAATTCCGCCAGGTAGTGTTTACTACAATAGATGACGTGTTCGAGGGGTTACAGAATGAGGATACACGGCACTCACTCGAGCACCAAGCTGTCCCCACAGCATGATGTCTAGTAGCACCCTTGTTTTTTAAACCCCTGTATGCATATAATATTTTGTATTAAGTACTACTTTTCACTTTGCCTAATAGCACGAGAGGTATATTTGTGATTTTTTAATTATTTTCATAAGTTTGTTGCAAAGCAAGGTTTATTTTCCTTTAATTTATGAAATGAGTTGCGTGTTTGTGACTACATTAATATGGTAAACATGATAACAATATTGTTGGACTGCTAACAAAATTAATTCGGAAAGGACCACTTTCTTTGCATAACTTTTGAAGCTCAAGCCTCAGGGATATAAGGCATCTCATTAACAGAAGGTTATTGCATTTCACCTTGAAGCACCACTCTGTAGTACATGCTTTAGCGCTGGTGACGCCGGTAAGACAATCTTTTTTGTCACCGTCTCACCCCATGACCACCTCCTCCGATTCTTTCACTAACACTCTGCAAAAGTGCCCCTCATCACTCCATAGCGCCTTTCTCACACATACATTTAGGCCCATATTCATACTTTTTTTGCAAAGCATTTGCAGCATTTTTTCACGCAAAAGCGATGCAAACTTAAAAAATACAATTATATTTTGTAGGTTTGCGCCGCTTTTGCGTCAGAAAATGACACAATTGCGGTGCAAAAAAAGTTTAAGTATGGGCCTTAATTTATTTTAAAGCTCAGGTAAAGGTTGGCTTTAATAATCCACTCAGCAATCCACATAAAATACAGATCTGTTCTTTGCAGCATGTTAATCTTCTGCGCTACATTATGACGAGTCAAAAGTACCATTAGATAAAGCTCCTATTTCTCTCTCTAGCAAGAACATTAATCACAAGAGTCATCTTGACAATTCTATTAATGCCTGAAAGCTGGACCCACAAGGAACTCTGCTAAGGTGTTTTACAATCGAAAGTTATTGCTCAACACAGCGCTCCTCTCTTGAGGACAGTGCCCCTTCAAGGTCAGCGTCCAGTGCAGCCACACAAGTCGCACCTCCCTAAAGCCGATCCTGAGTCCACGCATAAGTATGCCGAGACTAGTGTGCCTACTCGTCGCCAACTGTAGTGTCACATTAAGGAACAATGGCAATGCAATGAGATCCAGAGGAACAAATTTCTTCCAAAAGTTGTGCAAGTTAATGTTTAGCCTTCATCTACACAACGGTACACAAAAATGTGAAACCCCACAAACCTACAAGTAGGACAGCAGTATTGTGGAGACCATTGGGTAAATGATAACTTGAATGATAGCACTTGCTAAAATGGAAAGCATGACAGTAAGGCAATGAGATGCAACATGACGGATCCAGTATTCCTGCATAGTTTGTAACTCTCAATAGAGAAGAAAAAAAAATTTGCCACAAAAAAAGAATTGCATGCCCCCTGTAATGGGGACCCAAGCCACAGCAAAAATCTTAGAACATTTCTCACATCCTCTAGCATAATACCAATGCTTTCCATGCAGGCACTCTACAACCATGTATTCACCCAACTTTTGCAGTTGTCTGATAAAAGCTGTTTGCTAAGCCTGCACTGCTAGATATGAAGATGTGCCACCCTCTGTATTTAGTCAATTCTTTCCGAAAACCGAAACATGGGTTAAATACATTATTATCTATGGCTCTCTCTGAGTGCTGATATTTTAAATCGGGTTGGTTACCGCTATGAAGTAGCAACAGTGTAAAACAAAAGTTGCTTTCCATTGTTGCTATATCTTAAAGGAATCCCAGAATGCTCTGACCGGGCTCTCAGACAGCCTGTCAGTGCAGAGTTTTCTGTCTGCTTAAGGAGAGCAGAGAGCACAGCTTTGAGTGGGGAGGGAAGAATTAGAGTGGGTGGGGGTGGGGAAGGTGGAAACCGGGGCCATATTTACAATAAAGTGGCACAGGGCAGCACAGAAAGTGATCTTGCTGCGTTGCCCTGCACCACAGGAAACGGACAGAAATGCACCGTATTTATGAAATACGGTGCATTTCTGTTCCTTCCTTCTGGGCTGGCGCACAATTGGTTGCCTATCGCCAAATCAGATACTCTTGCACCATGGTGCAAGAGTGCCTACATTGCATGCAGGATTGTTTTGGGGTAAGAAGGGATACCTTCCTGCCCAAAAACAATCCATGGAGGTGTTTCCTCTTTCTACATGTGCTGTAGAATGCAGCACACATGAAAAGAGGAAAAAAAAAGGAAAACTTAAAATATTTCTCCTCATTACACCTACCCCTGGGAAGCGTACAGTTTTGATGCATTCCCAGATTACATGTCCTTGTTGATCTGGGAATGCATCAAAACCCATGTGTGTTGCATGGGAAAACCCACCGCAACACACATGGAATGCCCCATGATACTGAGTAAAGCAACGCAGCGACTTGTGCTGCCTTGCTTTACTCCATATCTGTGAGGCCGTAAAAAGCCATGCAAAGTGGCTTTGCATGGCCTTGGAGATATGTGCCTGCATTCTGCGCCGTCGGAGCGTAAAAAAAGTGATGCACGGGTGGCGCATGTTACTTGTAAATATGCCTGCAAGTATAAAGGGGGTTATTCCAACTTTGGAGGAGGTGTTGATCCGTCCCAAAAGTGACGGTAAAGTGACGGATATACCACCAGCCGTATTACGAGTCCATTATATCCTATGGAACTCGTAATACGGCTGGTGGTATATCCTTCACTTTACCGTCACTTTTGGGACGGATTAACACCTCCTCCAAAGTTGGAATAACCCCCTTTGTTTTAAATCTGGGACATGGATAAGATGTCACATTACAAAAAGCTCTCTCATTACTCCTCATCCCCTGTGTAACAGTGGATAACAGGGGCAGATGATTTTGGGGGCCATACATAACATAAAATTATAGATGGGTCAGAAATGAATTATGTTTTTTTTAAACCTCAGGGATCTAAGTGGTATAAAAGACAATTGGATCTTCTCTCTCATCATTAGGTTGAGCATAGCAGCGCACAAGCGTTGCTTTTCTGACGTGTTGGGATGTATCTGGGCTTTTAACCACGTTCACCGAATGCCCAATACTATCACTCGTCCACGGGCTTGCCGTTCAAAAATCCTTAATTTTCATTGGTAAATGCTTTATGTTTGTCCCTCCTCGGGGCGTTTTTGTTACCGTCTTGGCCATCGACCCTGTTATATTGATAATTGCACTTTTGCTGATAACTTTGACTGCGAGCAAACGTTTTCCTTTTGTGTCTCTCCTTTGCGCTGATGCTCACAGTGGTGGTGGTGCTTTGAAACAGCTCACTTAGGTCAACTGTTTTAAATTTTATTTTCAGTTTGCGTGGGAAGAAAAGTCCAGTTAGGAATTTACAACGCTAATAGCTCTAGCTCGAGCAAACGCGAGACCCATGTGCATTGCAAATGCTTGTATTTTCTTTATGTCATCCAGAGCCCATCGGTGAAAAACATCTCGCTTATTCATTGTTACCCATCTATAATTCTATATGAAATATGCTGGGACATATGTTCAAAACTGTGATTCCCCCAACAAACCTGAGATGCTGGTACCCTAGGAATAAATTGAGTGACTTGCAAATCAGTTCTAATTGCTGTCCCTAAAACTTGTACACAGAACGTACTGGTGGTTAATAGAACATAGCATTATGCGTCCCTGAAAGCATACACAGATTGCAGGGTGAAGCTATACTTTCTATGTGAAGGACTGTCAGCCTTTTCACTTGGTAGTTCAAACATTCCATAGAAGCTCAAAGCATGCTGCAAAATTGAACAGGAGGCCCTCCAGGGCAACATAAGGAATGGAACAATCTGAATCCAGTTCGATGGCTAGAAAAGTAAACAGGGTCATATTAAATGAAACTAAAATAGTGATTTTGGAAACATTTTGAAAAACATTTAGGACATTGGTAAAAATGTACTGACATTTTTCAAAATGATTTAACGATGATCATTACATTAGTTTCAAACGAAACTGCTGTGAAGTATAACAACTTGCATTTGAATTTGTTGGATAAGGGAGAAATAAGGTGGCGCTCATTTTTATGGCTAAAAATATTCTTAGGCAGAGTTTTATATATTTTGGCCCTTTAAATTGCTATCAATGTTAATTTTCATTCGTTCATGTCATAAGAGAAAGTATATTTATATCCTGCATACCTTAGTTTTCTATCTAAAATGCATTTTGATGTGTTCAGGAAATGTTGCTTTATCTGTTTAACCAGTAGGTGACAAACTCTACAATGTTTTTGCCCATTGTCACTTGTTATTTGTGGTTTATTGGTATATTTCGTTGAACTAGAGTGGCTTTTATGTATCAGAGACCTTGGTATTTGGTGCACTTATGTTCGTTTTTCTTTCGTTTTATGTATCATTATTGTAAGTAGTATTGTAATATTCTTTTAACATTTATATATTATGATGACCTTAACCCAAACGATGAATGATAAAAATCACTCAGTTTCACCAAGCCTTTGTGAACCAATATAGCTAAACTTCAAGAGTTCAGAAGTGAAGGTAAGGCACTTGGTATCTGTTACAGGCAGTACTGTGCATAGCCAGGTACTGTCAGGGACTGAGCGCCTGCACTTCTTTCATTTGAAAGGTAGAGTTCATGCACATCTCTGCATAGATGCAATACTTTTAATGGGAAAGTAACTGCACTTCTCAGGAGGGAGCCCATGTTCTGATGGTGAATACCTTCACCTCTGTATTTTCATTTCAAGTACTGGTTATTGGTAAAAAAAAAACTGTCTTCTAAATAATGTGGACTTCTCTTTTTGTATCCCCCCCTCAATTCCACCATTTCCCCAATTCAACGTCAGATGCCACAAATATAAAAGTAATTACATGAAAAGTGGTAATTGTATGTCGTATTGCTGCCTGTGGTGTAGCCCGCTAGCACTGTGTAGACTTTGCTAGTTTTGGTGCAAGCCATACCTTGCGTGCTGGTTGCCTTGCCTGATAGAGTGTGAGCTGGAGCTTGTATGCATGGTTGAATGAATGCATGGTTTTACAGTGCCTGTGTGGGAGGCATTAATATTATGCTGGAGGACCTACGAGATACTGTGAGCAACCTGCTATGACTTGCGTCCCCATTACAGGGGGATTTAATTCCCGATTTGGGGAGAAATGTTTTTCTTACCGTTTTGGGAATTAAAATTATGCAGGAATACCATATCCTTCATGAACTCTCCCCTGACATTTTTTTCTGCCAAAAGCAAGCAAAAAGAGAGGGGGAAGACCTATAAGCAAGAACTAATGTGCAGAAATCAGTGAGGAAACACTGATTCACTCTGTTATTCATTTCCAGTGGCAAATCCCAAAGGAACACAATTTATTCACATACTTGAAGTACTGATTTCTAAGGTATCAGTAGGTCCGTGTGTGAGAATACTGATTTAGGGGTCATGGAATCAGGGGCCTTGATGCTACTCATATTCTTGCTTGTGTCGTCGAGTGAGACTGATGTAGTAGTGTACTTAGTTGGTAAAATACATGTCTCCACTGGCCCTGACTCTGCTTGGTCCCTCAGGACTAGTCCACCAGACACAACAGGCGGTCCCCATGGTCACACCAGGGATCGTGCACCAGAGTACCACCATTGCAGCCACACACGGCGCCATGCCAGAGGCTGGCATCACTCTTGGGATTACGCAATCCACCTCTATATGTGGCAGGTATCTTTTGCTTTGTATGTACACATACATGAGATAAAATAGCACCTCGACTGTGCAGGCAATGGATGCTTGCTGTGTGGATAGATCCTCTGATGTCAGCAGCTCAGCAACAGTCCATGAAACTGGCTGAAGTCATGTATCCTTTAATACAGTAGCTGCAGGAAATAGTAATAACACATTTTAGAATTCCTACAATGTGTCAAGGACAACTGGGATAAGTGTGACAACATATGTTAACACCAATAAATGTAAAACAGGGACATAGTATATTTTTCACATTGAAAAATTGATAAATGAACAGACATTTGTACATTGTACATTGTCTCAGCATGTATGATGTGTAAGATAACTGTATGGTATTGTTGAGCAGCAACAGTTAAAGATATACATTTCTCACAAATGTAGTTGTGGTGTGTTGAGATGGCAGGCCTGATTGCCCTATGTAAAGAGGAGTTAGTCCTGCCAAAGCTCTTGTAAGTAATGCAGTAGACATGAGGACTATACAAGGAACATGAGAAGGCATCAAGATTAGTTAGATTCCTTTTCACTCTATCGGCGTGTGTGTGTGTGTGTGTGAGATGGGTGGGATGAGTTTCTATCAGTGAAGGCGGAGATGCAACCTGTTTGAGGACAGAGTGAGTGTGGAGTTGTAGTCTAGTTAGTTTGGTGAGAGGATAAGTTCATTGTCGATGGTGAGACCGGTCTGGTTTGAGTCTGTCACCAGGTACAGCCTTTGCCACTTGCTCTGGAAAACTTTGCCTTCACCCATTTCCTCTCATCTTTGAAGTCCCATATGTGCTATAATGTAGTGCCACATGGCTGCCTTCTTTGCTCCTCTGGGGGATGTGACTGTTGACCATGCGTACTCTCAAAATACATCTGTAACATTACTATCAGTAACTTTATGGTCATACTTTGAGCAGTAAGTGTTTCCGCCCCCCTTAAGTAAAGGGAGGGACACACTCTCCTACGTTTTGGTAGAAAATTCTGCACATACTTGGTGAATTGCTCTCAGGTGGAGGGTTATTTACAGTTTGGCAAACATAGGACACCTGCCAAAAAATATTGGGTATTCCATCCACCTCCTTAGAATACATGCATGCTTATACACTGTAAATACGGTAGATTGGATCTTTGTTAATGTTTGGCAGTTTGCCTAGCATCCAACAAACGTTAAATAATCCCCTTATTGCCTCATTATGGGCGTGGAGCAAAATTCTGATCCCTGTGCAAACCAGGAGTTTACACAGGTATTGGGATTCCAAGGTTTGCTGTACATATTACATTCAGCAATCTTCTCCTGGAAACTCAAAGCTGTTGAAATTAACTAGGAGAAAATATGCTGGACAAAAGTAATACAAGTGGAATTTGAAGAGTTAACATCCACTGTGCTTGTAAGTCCACTTTTCGCTCTACAAACCTGGAATAGGAGGCTATTACTACACCCAGTCAATTTTTCACTGCAGATTAGTATTTACTGGGTGTGGTAAATACCACCCACTATTTTAACATCCTCATAAAAAACACCTCAGTGTTATAGAGTAACAACTACAATTTAGAATTACAAAATGTACTTTAAATAGAAAAAGAAATGTACCAGAAATGTGGAAATTATCACAAAATGTACAGGAACTCTATAATAGTAAAACTAATTGTAGTGGAACACTATTCCCTAGTTCCTGCTCACTTTGACCTCTTGGTTATTGTGTCATCACTGGTCAATTAATACATTATTGCATCCAACTAAAGATGTTTTATCTTATTACAAGTGAACTGTGAAGTTAAAACACTTATGTGATAGGAAAACAAATGATATCACTTTACAGAGACATTACCGTGCCCCATGAATTAGAATATTTTTTTGAACTGTTGTGTTTTCTTGGAAATTAATCTTGTGTACTGTGCAAGTCAAGGCTTAACAAGTAGGCCACATTTCTTTAACAACCTTTTGTGTTTTTACAGTTGATGTAATGCATGTTCAACATTCTGTAAACACAGCTCTTGGTGTAATATTGTAATTTGCAACACCTGACTCATAGGTGCTAAAGCACTGTGTCTGTAAATAGCAAAATCAATGAAATGCACATGAGATAGGAAAAATGAATTTACTATCTCCGAGCAATAATTTGGTTAGCCTACCTTCACATGGTCAGCTTCTAACTCCTGTGTAGAAGTAAAGCGGTCTCCAGCATTCACTTCATTAGCATCCAGACAGGAAGGAGAGCGGCCATTGTGACCTGTGGGATTTCCAATGAAGTCATCTCTGTCCTCAGTTAACAAGAACACATTTATAGTCATCACATACAAAGCTAAAACAATTGTCAACGAAACACTTTGATAAAGTCTATTCAGTTCTACAGGTAAATAAATGTAGTAAAACTTTAGATTAAACCTTTATGCACAGTTGAGAAACCAGAGGTAAGTTGAGGCAAATTGAAGAATATTTTTATTCTGATGGGCAGTATTTCTCTTTTCTAAGTAAAAACACTGACAGGACTCTCATTTATTAGGTGTTATTAGATGTTTTATTGCGTTCTGAGTTTCTTACCCCAAACCACCTACCTGAGTAAGCCTTTAACTGTTAGATTTTGCTAACCTGAGGTTCAAATGCTAAAGAGGTGTAGTTAATTTTTCAGTTTTTGACTTAAATTAGGCTAAACACATAGGACTATGGTGGGTAAAGGCTCTGTTACAGTCTGGGCCTAGTAACCCCTGTCTGCCCGAGGACTTCCAAAAACGTTGTGTTACGCCCCAGATAGATTTCCAACCCGCAGCGTTCCATTCTCATCCTGCAGTGATACTTGTGGTCTGTTTTTCAGCCCATCGGGCCTGCCGTAGGCCTCGTATTTGCCCGCAGTGTCTTTTCCTTTCTCAACAGTGAGATCGGGCGGCCCAGGGCCGGGCTGCAGATCTCACCATGGTCGCTTCATGCTCTGCTCTTGCATCGTGGTTGGCTCCCGCGATGCATATGTAGTACTTGCCTGTTTCATGTTTCCTGGGTTGTTCGTCCTCTGGTCATAGGGGCCATACTTTCTTTGTCCCAGAATACTATTTCCTTCCCAGCATGCACTGTTTTTCCTTCTTATTAGTCCCGTTCCAAGATAGCGTTCTGCCTAGTTTTTCCTGTGGCACTTTCCTAATCTAATATGGCGTTTTTCCTTTTTTTGCTGTTTTTCACTTCCTGACTCTCAGGATATAAGGGTCTTGAGTTCCTTTCTTCTTTGCGTTGCAATACTCCTTGTTGGTGGTGGTCCTGGCTCCTGTTTGTTGCTCCTGTGGATTTGTTCCTGCTGAAGCTTCCTGTTGTTCCAGCCCTTGAAGTTCAGGTTTCTGCTGTGCCTTCTCTGATTCTTTGGAGCTACTGCCTGGAGGTTTTTTCCCTTGTGGTTTTGCATCTGGGACGCCTTCTGGAGGGCACAGACTGCCTTGGCATCCACCTTGTCAGCAGCACCGTGGCTACAGGAAGGGGTAGCCCCTATCTTGGCCAGACCAGAACATGAAAGATCTGAAGTTGTACCCTGCTTTCATATGAAAGAGGCGGTAAGAGAGGGGCAGATCGTGACAGGTTGTGGCAAGCGGTAGAGGATCACTAGATTTTCATTCCAGTGAACACTAACAGCAGTAAGAAGTTCAGATTTTTCACAAACATTCTGCATTTAAAATGGTGGATGGGAAAATGCAAGCCTGAAAACCCTGTGGTTAGATGAGTTGAAGCAGATATGTCCCAGGTATTGATCTTTTAGGCAATTTAAACTTCGCTGAGACCCTGAAACTCAAGCCAGCACTCCAGAAAGCTATGGGAGAGTGGAAGAAAAAGGCTGGAGAGTTCAGAAGCACTAGCTCAGATCAGCACCCAGGAAGAGCTAAAGATACATAGTATTAGTGGGCCTTGGAAGAAAGAGAGGGCAGTGAACAGAAAAGACAGAATCAAGACATATATTGGACATTGGAGAAGGAATGGGTACATCTGGAAAAAGAGTATCTCAGATTAGCAGAAGATGGTAAATGGTAAGTCCCCCTCCAAGTAATCCACCATTAGGGTTTCAAAAAGTCGATACGTTTGTATGTTTGAGACACTGACATTTTGGGGTGGTTCAACGGTTTTGAGATTGAATGTAAGGCACAAAGTTTGAATAATAAGTGCAAATCAGCAACTTCACTAATCTGTCTCCCTTACAAATGGGCTAAAGTCATTGGAAGGATGCCTGACAATTCGACTTAGGAGTGTATAAATGCACCTTCATTATGTGGGTTTAGGCTGAAGCCAGTCTAGTAATTATAAAGGTTCAGAGAGAACAATAAGATAGGTGGGGTCCAGTTGAGAACTGGATCCATGACACAGTGCATAATTGGAGTGAGTGTTGAGAGGAATGGAAGCAAAGTATTGTCTCTTAACCAGTTAATGGTAGAAAAGCCACTGAAAGAGTAATTCCCTACTCCACTTGTGACATGACAGGTCAGACTGATCAGACTGCAGTCAGACACCCCTCTAACTACCCGATCTTCAATTCCCAGTACAGTCTTGGACCATATATTTGTCCACACAAAACAGACTGGATCCCAGGAGGAAAGTATTGACTTTAGTCTTCAGTTTACAATGGTGGTATCAAGCTCAAAGTCCAATGTGCACAGACTTTGGTGAAGACACTGTCCACAGACTTAGAGGCATTCCGACCACTGTAAGACACTTATGTCTTGATTACTTATTGGTAACCTAATCACTGCAATTTCACCTTCCATGTCTCAGTCATTTCTGCTGTCACCTAAAACAAAAACCTTTGTGGGTCTCTACTAGAGGAGGCATTGCAGACCCCCATTTCCAAGCACATAGCCCAGGACACCACCAACACTAATTATTAACAGTAAGGCCAAGTTCCCCAGAAAAAAACATAAGTCGACCTCATGGGGGCATGGGTATTATGTAAGGGCTGATGGAATAAGAGTAATGAGATTGTGGATAAGTAATTGAGATATCATCTCTTCATCAACTTCCTCATACAAGTCCTTAACAAATGCAAATTTACTCAGGAAGGTTAGAAAACTCTAATTTTTAATTAAACAGAAGAGAGTCCTCATTTTAATTAATATGACAGAATGGAAGACCACGCACTAGAGCCAGAGGTCCATCTCCCACCTGCCCACAAGATTTTCAAGCAACTTGTGGAAAATTAGTTTCTGCTCCTTCAAGGGGATAAAAGTGTGACATCAATTTGGAAATGGCAACCTTGTTGAGATCACATCATTTGCGATGAACTGAGGCCTTAACTTCTGAGTGCATGGAAAGTGTAGTATCAAAGGTTTGGTAGAGTCACTGGAATGAATCTCTAGTAGCATTTGTATAGCGCAAAAAATTAGCAGAAAAGGCAAAACAGAATGCAGAAAAGGAACAGAAAATACAAACAAAATGAGCAGAAAGGAAGCAGACGATGGGGGAAAAAACAAGCAGAAAAAAAGCAAAATAGAGTGCAGAAAAGGAACAGAAAAATGAGAAGGAGCTGAAAAGGCAGAAAAACAAGCAGAAGAGGAGCAGAAAATGCAGGAAAATGAGCAGAAAATGAGTAGAAAGAGGCAAAAGAAAGTACAGGATGAGCATAAAAGGCAAAGAAATTGCTGAAAAAGGGAAAATAGAGTGCAGAAAAGGAGCAGACAATTCAAACATAACTGAGCAGAAAGGGAGCAGAAGGGGAGAAAAACAAACAGAAAAAGGCAAAACAGAGTGCAGAAAATGAGCAGAAAAGGCAGGAAAAGGAGCAGAAAAGGAGCAGAGATGGCAGAAAAAGTAAGCAGAAAAGCAGCAGAAAGGCAGAACAATTAGCATGGAATGAGCAGAAAAAGGCAAAATAGATTGCAGAAACGTAGCAGAAAAGGCAGAAGTACAAGAAGAAAAGGCAGAAAATGAGCATAAAAGGAGAAGAAAGGGAGCAATAAATGCAGAAAAACAAGAAAAAAAAGAACTGAAGAGGCCGAAAAAATTTGCAGAAACCGAGCAGAAAAGGAGCAAAAAGGCAAAATAACAGGCAGAATCTCAGAACAATTACATGAAAAAGGAAAGGAAGAGACTGAACATGAGCATAAAATGAGTGGCAAATGAGCAGAGGAGGCACAAACAGAAGGCAGTGGAGGGAAGCGGACTGTGGGCAAGCTGTACAGGAGAACTGTTCAGGAGAAGCTGGCATGAGGACCTGTTCAATGGGGTTGCGCAGTGGCTCATATTAACTAGGTCCTGGGGGGAGGGCAGGGTGCTGGGTGGCGGGAGAAGGAAAACAGCTGGAAGAGAGAAACAGTTGGAAGATGAATGAAAAAGCAGAAAAGGGCAAAATGGAGTGCAGGAAAGGAGCATGAAAACTAGAAGAAAAAGAGCAGAAAAGGCAGAAAAATGAGCACAATAGGAGCAGAAAAGAGAAAAACAAGACGAAAAATGAACAGGAAACAAGCAGAAAAAAGCAAAATAGAGTGCAGAAAGGGTGCAGAAAAGGCAGAAAAACAAGCAGAAAAGGAACAGAAGAATCAGAAAAATGAGCAGAAAGGAGCAGAAAATGAGATAGAAATGAGCAGAAAAGGCAGAAAAATTAGAACAAAAGGAGCAGAAGAGGCAGAAAAATGAGCTGAAAAGGAGCACAGTAGGCACAAACAGAAGACACCACAGGGTAGCGGACTGGGGCGAGCTGGACAGGAGAACTGTTGCAGGGGTAGCTGGCGCGAGAACTTGCCATTAAGATAAGATAACGGTAGCAGAAGTCCCTTGTGTTCAATATATTTCCCTTTAGGATTAGGACCTAGGTGATCCAATTCTTCATCCTCTCTATTGTCATATTCCAGGGAAGGCCAGGAGGAGGAAAGGGAAGTTGATACGGAAATATTGAGGTAAGATTGAAGATAACCTTGGACTTTTTCTTTTTTCATCTTTTTTATGAACCTCTTTCTCCTAGAATGTTTGCTAAATTGTCTTTCATTAGTGATGTTAGATTACCTTTAAACAGAGACCCCTAGCAACAGGATTGCACGACCTATCTATAAACTCAATTTGTCTCTCAATAATCAACAAAAAGTACTGACACTAGAAACTACTAGAAAAAGACTGGTGCTCAGATATCAAAACTCAGTTAGACAGAGTGAGCCCCCCAAAGCAACAACAGAGGGTGGATTTGCATTGCTGTAATGTTACAGCACCTGAAACCTGACTCTGACCTCCCAGATTAAAATAGCACCTACTCGAGTCACAACAAAGTAGTACGTCACAGTGCAAGACCATCCAGAGAGAAGGACGTACACCAAATGCTTTCCATCCTCTGCAACAACAGTAGGAAGGTGAATCAAGGTTTCTTCTTCCACTTCCCCTGCTCTGCCTTTTGAACCACATGCCCGCGTGGGAACATGAAGTAACAAGCATTGGTAAATGCATTAAGTTTCGCCTATGTGATTAATAATTAGCTGTTTTTTTGTTGTGAGTTGTGAATAGTTGTGCAATATATGTTACTGAAAGTTTGTTCAAGTGTTATGACTTGTTTTTTAAGAAAGGAAATATATTGTGCTGTTACTGGTGTTATTTTAAAGTGGGAAGATAAGGTAGTACTATATTAGTTAGTACTACATTAAAAAACATGTACCTGACAAGTAGGCTTGAAATTGGTGCAGTTATGGGAGAAGAAATAAAGGGTGGATGAAAAACCAAACCAAGCAACTTTTATTTTATTTTTGAAAACCAAATAAAGTGTTATTGATTGATTAATCAACAAAATTCATCAGGTGAGGTAGCAACATTTATTTATTTACCTCGGGCACTTTTCATGACATCAAACACAATGCAGTTGATCTCGTAAACGATTTGATTGATGAAATCACAGAGGATTTTAAACACAATATTGTAATATCGCCAATCACACGTGCTGAGTGCATGCACCACATCACCTGTAGCCACTCTTTGTGCACAACCCTCAATTATTTAAAAATGGTTTGCAGCCTTTAACTATGGATCATGTGCAGTGCAAATACATGGAATAAGCCATGGACTGTCTGAATTACTTACATGCACCAAATACCGTGCAGGTGAGACCTAAAAAGGCACCACGCTCACTGAGTGCTTCGTGCCCCCAAGGCAGCTATTGTAGCTGTGAGCATTCCAACCAACCGTAGAATGAATCTCAGGCTGAAACTGCCCGAGGTTCAGCCAATGGGAGAAGAATTAAAGTTGGCCAATCAGAACCTGTACTACTCTGTAGTTTAAAGGAGGGAGTGAAGTGCTTAGCTTCCTGGTTAAAGATATACAGATGTTCCAGTGAAGGTTGAAAGTTCTTTCTTTGACACTAGTGCTAACGAGAGCTTAATTTATCTACATCCCTTAACCGGTTTTGTTTAATGTATACATTTTCTGCCTTTCTCTAAGAGTGAGACATCTTATCCAATATGGCTACTAATTTTGCACATACTATGCCACTGTAACTGTATACGTAAAGTACTTCTTGCTGGCTTAATTCATTAATGGCTTTGTTGCAGTTTTCACGGCGTGTGCTCACCAACTACGTGATCGCGCAAACAGAAGCCCCACCTCTTACCTCCCACTTTTGGTGTGCCGTAGCCGTGCTGCTGTTTTGTCCCACTTGTGGAAACATGTTGATCGTAGAGGAGGGCCAGAAGTATTATCGATTCGCTTGCAAAATGTGCCAAACATCACTCAGAAAGTAAAGGATATTTTTTGGAGTGGGGTACAGTTTATGCAATTTTAAATAGGGCTGATATTGCCTGAAGTGTTAGATGTGGCATAAAGGCAGGAGCTGCCTACTTTAAAGCTGAGTAGGTTTGAGACTTGGCATCGGCTCCACATCCTGTCATTCTGAGCAAATCATTTAGTCTCACCGTCCGTGCAAAAATTTAATCCGACTTTGTCTGATGTAACTTGGGTGGGAGGTAAGCCCCTTTTAAAAGTTATTTTAAATACAATAGATTTCACAAGCACGGCGCAAGCGCTGTGCAGGTGAAACCTAAATTTCTGGACAAGGCATCCAAGTAAGGGCAGCCCAATGACATGAACAAAGGACAGCACCCGCATAGAGAAAACATAATAAGCAGATAGAAAAGTCCCAACAAACACAAGGCACCCCTTACCTTTAATGATCTGGCTTCTGCAGGCCCGGCTCATTACCTAAGCAGGACCCTCAGACCTGAAAACAGAATCTGGAAACCTGTACCAAGCACCTGGCTCACAAAGAAAAATAAAATAATAAACGATGGGTCCCTAGATGGGGCAGAGCAGGGAGTCTATCTACACAAAAACAGGAGTTGGTGTCGGTGGTGCTCTAAGCTGTGTGCCTGGGGTGAGGGGTAGATTCCTCCAGTAAGGTCACGGATAATTTGTTTCAGGTGGAGGTTGGTACCTAAGAGGTGCAAACACCCGATTTCAAGGAGACTGGAACAAGGTAGTGAATGATGTTCCCATCAATGATGATGTGCTCTGCAAGGGAATCAGTCATTATGACTTTGGGCTGGGTGCCCTTCCAACGCAAGCCCCAATTTTGGACAGACGTGAATCAATGAGCAACGATAGATGCCTACTATTACCATGGTTTTGAATGGACTCTGGCGAACGGCAGCTGTTAGAAACAAAGCACACAGGCTTAACCAACATAGACCTAAAGCTGTGCATAGGCGTGCTGCTATGAGAGGTTTGCAGATAGGCAGTTGTGCATGCCAGTACTATAGAAAACCCGTAAAGCAAGGCTGTGAAACTGATGGCGTGTCCACTGAGTGCCAAAAGTTAAAACTTTTCCCCTCTTCTTGATCTCTAGTTGAAGAAAGGTCAAACCTAAAAAGTAATCATAAATTATAAAGAATATGCATACATGAACTGTACTTACATTTGCCTATGTTTAGTTTCTTTGCTAATTCAGCCAACTGTTCGTTTTCTTGTTGCAACCTGAAATTAATGCACAATTTTGTGCATATTAAGTTACGAATCAGGAACTTGCATTGTAGTATTTTACATTAAGTAAACTGTGTAACAGTTTCCACATGTACTTAAAAAAATATATACATTCTTCAGCGTCATACTTACCTTAGTTTTCACCACTAAGGGCCTTAGTGTGAGTGCTGTGCTATTTACGATGGAAATACCGCACCCGATCAGCAGAGATGTCACAGGGTGCGGTGTTTATGGGTGCAGTATATGCACTCTGAGTTATTCTGCACAGAATGGGGTATAATGTTTTCCCTCGTTCCGAGCTGCAAAACTCTGCATTGGCGGTATTTTCCTATACAAATTCCTCCAGGTTTTACCAGAAAAATGTGTGTAGGGAAAAAGTATTGTATTACTGCACCAGTTGTAATACCGATTCACGTGCAAACTTCATTTGCGCCTGGATTGGGATTAGTACGATGAGGTTTTAACTACATTCTACCTGTACTAGTAAATCGACTCCTTGTTGCTGGATTTTTGCTTTTGAATATTAATGATATCGAATTTCTGTTTTCACAGATTTGCTGCTACATGCGCTTCATGTGTTCTCGTTTATGTGGTACTCTTGAGGCAGGCCTGAGCTTTCTCCAGTACAGTAAATTTTAGTCTTCCAGATAAGGCCATCTGCAATTTACAACTTTTACGCCTATGCAGTCAACTTTCAGATATTCCATCGCTTAAACTTGTTGCTAAAATCTTCTCCTAACATTTGTTCTTGTCCCTCTAGACAGGCCATAATTTCTGGAATGACACATATTTTATTTCACAGTGTCTACTGTATTATGAAATTAAATCCGGGGACCAAAGGCCTGAAGGAATTTACATAAAATATTTTCTGTGGTAGAAAAAGCCGATTTAGCATAATTTATAAACTACCATCTCATGATCTTTCATTTTGGCTCATGTGCAAATTCCATGAATGTTGTGCTTGGTGGGGAGGTGGAGTTGTGCAGCATCACTGCAATACAAGTAGATAGGAGAGAACTACAGACGCCTCATTCTATATAATATATAACTTCCTGACTGCAGCCTTCAATGCTGATGATTTTGGGGACTAGGGCCCTGATTACAAGCTTAGCGGGTGGAAAAGGCTGCCTTCCAAATTCCTGCGGTCAGGTCACCGCCAGTGACCTTCCCGCAGCCCCTATTAAGAGTTTCTGTGGAAACAGCCCACAGTACTGACAATGTTGTGGTGCGTAGGGTGCAACAGCACCCGTCATGCTTTTCACTGTCTGCAAAGCAGACAGTGAAAAGTGTGACGGGGCTGTCAATGGGGGCCCCTGCACTGCCCATGCCAAGTGCACGGGGGCCCCTGCAACCCGTCTCCACCAGCTTTTACATGGCGGTGCAACCGCCATGCAAAAGCTATTGCAGAGGGGGGTCGTAATCCCAAGGGCGTCACTGCATGCAGCACTGCCCTGGCGGATTATGACCGCCAGCACCGCCAGTCTCTCCAGTTGAAGGAAACTGGCGGTGCTGGTGGTCCGACCGTGGCCGAACCGTCACGGTCATAATGTGACGGTCTGACCGCTGCCAAAGCGGTCAGAACACCATTTTGGCAGCAGTCAGACTGCCATTGCGAGTCTGGCGGTCTTAGGAACACCAGCCTCGTAATGAGGGCCCAGGTTTGGAACAATAGTAGAAACTTGAACAAACCTCAGCATTTTTAGGTCTGGCTTGACAGAACAGCTGCCAAAGTGACCTATTGTTACCAACTCTTCAAAATATACATAAAGTGGGCTTTGGCTCTACCAATATCAGTGTTACTATTTTACCTCATGCTATCCACTGCTTGCTGTGTCATTCTGCCTTGCAGGAAGTGCTTTCATCGGAACGCATGAGCGACTATTTCATATCTCAAAAGTACACTCAGTCAATACATCACATTGTATTTTGTTCCTTCTTGCATATATGAATTATATACAGACTTCCTTTTTGCCATGCTTTCCCAGTATTGGCAAAGCCAATTGACTTGTGTTTAGAATGCTAAACAGCAATTGTGCATGCAACACATGCAAACAGTATTTATGTATGTCTGTATTTGCATGAATTAGCAACTGAGAAGCCAGAGATGTTGACTTTGCCAATACTTGGTTAGCTCAGGTACCTAGAGTGTATATTCAGTTTACCAAATGATAGCTCTTTTTTTAGGATACACAAGGTAAAGCTGACCTGCCCATTTATACAAACAGGCACATGAACACTCTCACACACACTCACTCACCAGAGAATAGGAATTACTCTCTTTGTGTGCATGAAAGAATCTGATTTATATATATATATGATATCTATCTATCTATCTATATAAAGAAACAGTGAGTAAAACGGAAAAGGGATCATGAAAAAGAAGATGTGGAATATCAGGATTAGGACTTTGTAGTACCAGAGTTACTAGGTTAGTGAATTAGGCAAACCTTTTCCAGGTAATAATCAATTTTGATATTTGTAATCAATATGAAATTCTTGGAAGAGGATTGGTGTAACTGCCAGAGATGCTGACTTTCAAGTCTTGGCATCTGCTCAAATATTCAATGATTCTGGGCAAATCACTTTGGGCCCATTTACGAGTCTGGCGGTTCAAGGAGTGCCAAACTCGCGGTGGCAGTCTGACCGTCATACTCCTGGTAGTCTGACCACCAGATTATGATCCTGGTGTTCAGACTGCCAGGAGACCGCCACCTCTACCAGGATCAGGGATCCCAATGGGTTGGCAGTGGTCAGAGTCGTGGTTTGGCACCGCTGTGCTGATCACAACTCCCCTTTCCGCCAGCCTTTCCATGGCGGTTGCACTGCAGTGGGCATTCTGAAGATGCTTGAGTGCGACGGCATTGGCCACGGCTTCCTAAGGGAGCCAAGGCCAATGCCGCTGCACTATTTACACCCGGCTGACCAGTGGAAACGTCATAATATGATGTTTCTGCAGATCAGCCAAGTGGAAATATCATTATACGACAGGGGTGAGGCTGCTGGCTTGACAGGAGCCTCACTCCCGCCGTATTGGCGGTCTCGGCGGTAATACTACTGAGATCATAATCGGGCCCTTAACCTCCAAGTGCCTAGCTTAAAAGAATATATCCTTGTGTAATGTAAGTGGTGCCCATATACAGCACTTCAATACCATTGGGGTGAACTCAGCAATTTAAAACTGTCAAAAAAAACCTTAGAATAACTTAGTGGGCTGGGATGTCAGTGAACTAATTACTGGCCCCTTGAGAGCTAATGGTATCTCATGAGCTACTTCCGCATGTCAGCCATTAACTAACCCACTTATGGACTGCTGATGAGTCTAATAATCTTTGAACTCATTCTCCCTGTAGGTCAGCCACACTAGGGACCTGAGGATAGATATTGCTAGTGCAAATTTGCAAAACGTCTTTGTGTTCTGAAGATCTTCTTTACCAGATTAGAAGAAAGTATCGTTTTTTTTCATTCCACTATAGTCCTTACTACTAGTGGCCCACCTGGGGATATGTTGTTTATCAGCCCTGGTAAACGCTACTGTGTCTCGTATTTTTTATAACGTTTGATAAATAGCTGCAATTACAAGTTTGCTTCATCCAAATGGGTGCAGAGGCACCAAAATCGACTTGTCCCAGAGTTTATCAGACATTTCTACTATCTACATTTCAGCAAGTTTGGCCTGCCAAAATTTAACACTGGGCATAGGAAGACTCCCAGTAAGTTATAACTATGGCATTTGCACACACCTGTTTGCACAGGGCCAGCAATTTACCTGGCCACTTGTAATTAGGGACTATGAGTGCTAAATTCAGACAGGTTAGGATTACCCCACTGCATCTTTATTTGTGAGGCACTGATGCAAGAACAAGGCCAGAACCATCCGGATTTCCTGGGAAATCCCCTTTTCATTCATAGAACTCCTGGTCCATAATCTCAGACTTTTGATTCCAAATTCATAAATTAATTCTCAAATTATCACCCTTATTTTAACCATTCTTAAATGGAGACTGCAACAAGAGTAGGGCTTTGTACCAGTTTGTGCAGATCCCAGGTACTCGTATTTTAGGCAGGGAAATGGTACCAGTCATTCAAACCTCACCCGTTCTGTTGCAAATGTCACAATGGTTTCCTGTTTTCTTGGGGAGAGGTTAAGATTACAAATTACCCCGGTGACCCATTTACCTCAGGTTCACAGCTGTGCTGACCCTGTCTGTGGAGAGAGACTTCTCCAGCAGCTTTGTTACAGTCCCTAACACAGTCTTGTCCACTTGCAGACTAACCCTGTGAAGAGAAAAAGAAAAATCAATGATCATGAAAACATGAGCAACAAATGGCAATAATTAGTCTACTCTCCTCTGTCAGTCGTTGAAATAGAAATAATTATGGCGTTCAACCTAAGTCCTGTTTTGCAGTCCTGCAAATACACCATATATGGGGTAAATCTAATTTGTCCATGTCTGTTAATCTGTAGAAAAGTATGTGATAAACCAGAAGAATATTGCAGCACTGGTAAAACATTGATTTGAAAATATAGAGCTTACCTGTTTAACATTAGTTTAAATTAGTGTTGCTACCTTACACATCAATCTACTGTATGCAATAGACCTTAGCAATGGTCTTCATAAGGGACAGCTCCCAATTTTCCCTTCTAATGCTATGCTATGCATCTCTCTTGGTTGAGTGAAATCTTATGCTGCTTTTTACATCATAGTGAATGTTTAGTGTTATATAAGTAAAAGTAAGATTAGTGACAGGTTTGCACTATGAAAACATCAATACATACATACATGATTTTCTTTATTTTACACATTGCAATTCTCCATAACTCACTCAAAACATGAAGTACCTCCCCTTAGATATACCATAATGGCATTTTTTCAAAATCCGTTGAGTGAAATGTTATTGTTCTGTTCCAAAGTAAAATGTGGATTGAACTATACATTTTCTAAAGACTCAGGTCCTGATTATGGGTTGGGCGGTTGAACAGCCACAACTTCAATACGGCAGTGGCGAGGCAAGCTGGCGCCCTCACCACCACTGTATTATGATGTTTCCACCAGGCTGACCAGTAGAAACGACATATTACAATGTTTCTTCTGGGCAGCCTGGTGGAAACAGTACAGTGGCATTGGCCTCAGCTCCCTCAGGCAGCCGAGGCCAATGCCGTTGCACACAGCACCCTCGGAATACATACTGTCTGCCATAGCAGACAATGAACATTCCGATGGTGCTGACAGGGGGCCCCGCACTGCCCATAACGTAGTCATGGATAGTACAGGGGCACCCTCTTGCCCCCAACGCTGCCTTTCCACCAGCATTTCATGTCGGGGACTCCGTTATGGAAAGGCTTGTGGAAAGTAAAGTCATGATCAGCACAAAGGTGCTGAAGTTGGCACCGTTGTGGCGACCATGACTTTCACTGCCGCCAACCCGTCCCAGTCGGACGACCAGGAGTGCAGCTGTCCAGCCACCACCATGAGTTTGGCGAACTACAGACCGCCAAACTTGTAATTAGGCCTTCAGAATGCTGATTTGCTCCTCCAGCTTGGCAAAATGACTAATTCAATTACCATAAATATCCATGTTTTTTAGAAATAAGCAAACTTTCGTTGTGGTGAAGAATCAGTTTTTTCTTGAACTTTTGCTGCAATGCAGCCTAGCAGCAAAAGGTGCTGCACTGTGTTGCATCAAAGAAAAGCAATGTCATATTTTCTAAGATATGATCCATTTTTACTCTCCCCCTGTGCAGGAGCACACACCCTTACCCAATAGTAGAGAGTTTTAAAACCCCTGGGTGGTTGCATGGGAACGCACATGTACCACCCATTGAATGCCCCCTTGATGCAAAGTATTGCAAAGTAGTGCATACCACTACTTTGTGTTTCTTTGACCAAATTTCCAATGCAAATCTGGAATTGCACTGAGAAGTAAATATAGCCACAACACTTTGTGCTGGATTTGAGTTACAAAAGTAATGCAAACCCAGTGCAAAATGTTACTAAACCTGGACCTCAGTTTGAAAACAGTGGTGCACTGAAACACATATTAGCCCTTTATAAGTTTAGTTTAATTCAACTTTTTCTCTCCCTCAGTGGCCTAGTGAGAGTGGGTTTCTGAGAAAAGGAGCAGACAAGAGCAAAAACAAAAAATACATCAAACAAAACAAAACAACCAAAAAAATGGAACAGGCAAAGACAATGCAGAAAGACAACAACAAATAGAACACACAAGATTATAAGACAGCAAGCAAGTGAGAGAGGGAAAGTAAAAGACAGTAAGGACGAATGTGCAGTTAGTAGGAAGGCAAGACAATTCATTTGGATATGAAAATCACAATGATTTTCTATGCGCTGTGCATTATAAATTGGAAAGGCAATAACTTTGGATTTATATTGGAGGGAAGAGATTGGTAAGAATTTGGAGGCAATATTCACATTCTCCATATAGAGGAAATGTAGGTAGGGGATACATGTATTAGATTCTACAACCACCTAGAAGAGCTTTGTTGGCAGACTTTCTTATATGGATCAAATTTACATTAATGTGAATGGCTACATCCATAGACATGAATAATCTTACTAAATAATGTATAACATTATGGATACCCTTGGTTTTGATTTTGTTGTTTAAGAATTTCTTTAAGACGAAGATGAAACAATAGCTAGATAGATAGTAGAACAAAAGTTGAAAGGCATCTCGTATACTGGATTATATAATACCAAATATCAAATTTGAAATATAGTGCTACTAAAATATCATACCCAGAATGTCTAAAATATATACATACTGGAAATGTGTGAATATACTGGTATTTAAATAAGATATGCTATACTTAAATACACATATATGTACCTTGATGTGATATATTTCTTCAATTGCATAGTTGTGGAGTTAGGTAAGGTATACTTATATCCAATTGCCTTCGCAAATTTTCAGGAGGTGTTGTTGTTGCTACACTATAGCTGTAGCATAATATATTTGTGTTTGGTATTCTGACATTCTGACATGCAACCATATTGGTTGACAATGAATGCAGAACGAATGAAAAAAAGACAATGGGAGTCATTACGAGTCCAGCGGTGTCATGATTGCCATGTTGGCGGTTGTACTGCCAACAGGCTGGCGGAGAGGACTGCCAAATTATGACCATGCCGGTATTCCTGACAGAATACATCCAATCCACCAACGGCAGCGCCACTGCAGTCAGACCGCCACGGACAACTGTAGCCATCTGCAGGCCAGCGGGGACCATGTTCCCATTGGACATAGTGCAAGGCAGCACACTGTCAAGGTTTCTGCCACGGTCGCACCACCATGGAAAGCCTGGCGGAAAACAACTCTATAAGAGGAGATACTCACCTTCAGGAACACATACCCTGCTGGAGCCGCCATGGAACCTGAACTACATGGCTTCCTCTGCTCCTGCTCGCCCAACAACTCCGAAAGCAATGACAACGACAGCAACTGTTAGTACACACACTTACCTGTCACTGTTCCAAAATGCCGATGTATCTACGCATACACAACATACATATCTGGGATGGTTTGCGCGGGCTTCCTCTTCACCATTTTAAAATTGTGATGTTGTGTC
Organism: Pleurodeles waltl; assembly: GCF_031143425.1. NCBI lineage: Eukaryota > Metazoa > Chordata > Amphibia > Caudata > Salamandridae > Pleurodeles > Pleurodeles waltl. The sequence goes on along the minus strand of NC_090447.1, from coordinate 1,169,093,879 downwards.
GTCCTGGTTATTGCAGCTCACGCTTTGCTATCTAAAATGCAGTCGTTTTATTAAACCAGTCATTAAAACTTATACTGCTTCTTATTGTCATTTATATATGAGACTGAATTGTGAATGAGAGAACCGGATGTGACCTGAGTGACCACGACTTCCCTGAGAAGCCTAATATGTCATGCGCTCGGCTGCCCAATCATCCCTATCTTCTGGTAGAGATGAGGCACTGCTAGTTAGCCGGAGCAAAACCCAGATCAAAGGCAACAGGTGTCACCCACAGTGGGTCAGACTCAGTCTCCCACACCGTGGATGATCTTGCTGCTCAATCCAGTAGTCTCATTAGAATAGTGAGAGCCTACGCGACATGGTGCTGCCAACGTTTGGTCAGGCTCTAATTTTTGGGTCCTCCGGAGCATCTCTGTGTCATTATATACTGTATAATGACACCTCAATGCCGTATGCGGAGACGTCCGTTGTGCTGAGGATTTCCACCACAGCTGTGTAGGTAATCCTACTGCAACTGGCGGTTGTTCAAGCTTGAACTTTAAAAGGAAACCCCATTTTGGTGTGCCTTCTCTGAACTCATAGTGTTACTATCATGGTGAATCCCCAACAGGTACAAATAGCTGTTAATATGAGGCAACCTCTAACAGCACACTTACTAGCGAATGGCCTAACGGCCCAGGGAGGTCCAGTCACATTCGTGGTGGATGCCCATGCAGCTTTAGAACAGAACTTTTTTACTCTTGGGTCATATTTCCAGCAGTTGATGGGAGCACAAATACATTTCACCAGTATAGACCTGCAAATGCGCCTGGACAATACAGAGCATACGCATATTTAGAGATACCTCTATCTTATCAAGAACATAATAATTGGCTTGATGGCGCCCTACCCCACACAAAATTACCAGTAAGGTTAGGTCCACTAAGTAATGACGGTCCTACCTGGCCTTTATTGGCCACCTGTACACCACATCGTGAGGTTGCAAATTTAGCAATAGCTGAGGTTTGTCGCTTATATTTTGAATTAATAGCAATACATAGACGATTAGTACAATTTGTGATGCAAACACTTAATACAAACCCAGCACGTGCTGCTCCAGCACATCCACATAAATAAACGCCAGGCATAAATCCTGCGACTGTACATTCGATTATGGGTAAAGCACCCGCCAAACGAGAGGAAACTCAGTTTTGGTTAGCACAGAAAATTAATACGCTGGAGGCAGTGTTTCCTCATACAGGACCTCAGGATAAACATAGAATATTAACAATGTGCTTACCCTTTGGGATGGTCCCTACAGTAGAAAACTGTAATACTTGGGGCACAGTATTTGCCGCGCTCTACACCACCGCACATGGTACACCGACACTTGCCAATTTACCGGAAGTGTTGAAACAAATTCAAGATGAATATGGGGCTGCCCCAGCCTAGATTTGGGAATGCATTTGATGGGCAACTTTGCCACAGTATCCTCAATCATTTTAAGTAACCTTAAAGTGGAAGCAGTCACACTTGCAGTGCGCATGCGGCTTCGTGACGTTCCACAGCAGGATCAAGAGAGCTGCCTAAAATAATAGCAGAGACCTATTCAAGTATTGGTCAAGATAGCTTAGGGGCCAGACCACAAAAACATCAATTTCAGGGTAAATCAAACAAAGATACCCCCACGCAAGCACCTGATGGAAATAAGAAACGCTGGGAAAGAAAAGCAACAAACTCCTAAGAAAGAGAGGGGAGAATCTCCGCGTATGGAGGTCCCACAAAATAGGTATTTTCTCAGAAACAGAGATAATATAAAAACGCCTGATAGATATCAATATACTGATACACGCCAATCTCGTTCCTTTCAGGACTCATCGGAAAAAAGAAATGAGAGAGGTGGGCAATCAGAGCGAAGAACAGAGTACGTGAAACCAAAACAGGAATCACAACGCTCTTCTGAGGTTTCTGTTAAAAAGGAAGAGAACCCCGCCCAACAAAAACAACAATTTAAAAAGAAAAAAGTGGCAGCAGTCGCAGTCCGACATGCCACACAGGAAGAGGGTCCTCTTGAAGAACAAGAATTGGGCTCTAGCCTTGCTAGACAGTACGGCAGAGGTCACAATAGTTCGCCGGAATCTTCTAGAGCATCTGGAGGTGAAAGCAACTGATGACTTTATACAAGTAGAAACTGCGGACATGCGTGTCTCCACGCCTGATAGGGTGTACAAAGTAACGGTACAGTTAGAAGGAGAAACTGAAGGCACAATAGATGCAATCTTTTGGGATCGTATAGTAAAAGTATATGATGTCTTGTTGGCCGAACAAGATTGGCCGTCTGACTTTGTCCGTACCTGCCCATATGGAGAAGATGTCATTAAGCCTTCTTTCTCGCCCCTTGTTCCAGAGGAACTTGCTGAATCCTATTCCGTTGAATGGACTTTGACACAAGCACCTGCATTATACAGAAATCACGTGGGATGGGATAAAGAATCCACCTACCATGTAATCCCAATCAAAAGTGAACCTCAGCCACAACCGCAGTATCCTATAAAACATGAAGCAAAAGCACCAGTGAGAGAAATACTAAAGCAATTAGAGTACCAGGGCATGATTGAACCCTGAATAACCCATTATTCCCCGTAGCTAAACCAGACCATTTATACAAAATAGTCTTAGGCTACAGACATTTAAACAGTCATACACGTACCTATGCTATCCAAAATATGCATAGCACAGCACTAATGAGCAACATAGTGCGTAAAAAATACAAAACAACTCTAGACATTTCCAATGGGTTTTTCTGCCAGAATATAGCGCCTGAGAGTAGAGACTTACAAGTTTCAGCGCACTAGGCTCCCAGAAACAATTCTGTTGTTTACCTCAAGGGTATAAGACCAGCCCAGGACTGTTCGCAGCTCATGTCACTGCTATTTTGCACAAGATTGACCCTGAAGCATTGTCCTATGTAGATGATATTGATCTCACAGATGATGAACTACTACAACATTTAAGACGGGTAGCCCGCATTGTTGTAGGGTTTGCTGAATTTGGCTACAAATTTAACTTAAAAAAAAACAAAAATAGCCTTCCTCAGTGTCCTGTTCCTAGGATATGAGCTGTCAAGTGAAGGGAAGAGCCTAGCACCACAATTTTTAGAGGAATGCGCACAGTTACAACCACCGAATACGATTAAAAAACTCCAATCATTATTGGGTTTCCTAAATTTCGGCAGAACCTACATTCCAGATTATGCTACACGCATAAAACCTTTATATGAATTAATACTTCCCGATTTTTCAAGTAAATTCTGGACAATTGAACATACATGCATTCTTCGAGAGTTGCAGACAGATATGCTTGCAGCACATCATTTACATACGAGGGACAAAAAAACACATTTGGTCATCAGAGTAATAGCTGGGGCCATCGGTTTCACCTATGTGACATTTAATGAAGGTGAGACAGTCCCGATTGCATACAAATCGCACTTGTACTCAGCAGCAGAACAACGCTTTGCTCCCACTGAGAAAATTCTCACTCCTGTACAGATGGCTGTCATTAAAGAAAGACCTCTTGCCCAAGGAAAATGCATTATTGTCGTTTCTCCAATCCCAGCCCTAGAGGCTATTACAAAAGCTAGCGATCCAAACGCAAAAGCATTACATCCACGTTGGATACAATGGGCTATGTCTCTGACAGCCACTGATGTAGACTAAATTTTTGACCCAAAGCTACAAACTGTGGAATTTCTACAATATGAAATAGAATATCCAGGTCCAGCAAATACTTTGCCTATTGATCAGTATCATAGAGTCATGCACACCAATGGCTCTGCACAACCTGAAATTGGAACTAAACATCAATATTCTGCTCCTTGCACGGTCGTAAGTGGCTATATGGAGGGCAATACATTTTGTCCTCTACATACCTTTACACAGACCCTAGGGGATTGGACAGCACAATTAGCAGAGCTAAAAGCTCTGCTGATGGCACTGGAACACACGGATCCTGCACAGCATACGCTGATTTTTTGTGATTCATATTACTGAGTCCAGTCCTTTAATGAATACCTGCATTATTGGTGCCAGAATGGGTTCAGAGATTCCAAAGGCAACACCATTGAACACAGACTATTGTGGGGGAAAGTAGCTGACCTGAAAGAGACGCTACGGAATGTCCATGTTGTACACACACTTGGGCACCAGCGCTTTGTAAAACATGTTGCTGGAAATACACTGGCTGATGAAGCTGCAAAGTCAGCAGTGGCTCTGGCCGCTGTAGCTGCAGTGACTCGTTTGAGTTCAAATCCGGACGCAGACATCTGGGCTGCTGTGACAGCTACGGCTGATGGTATGCCCTATCCTAAAGGATTTCCTAACAAATATCACTCTCGTATGGTAGGTATGCTGAACGCTGAGGTTAAGATACCAGGCGTAGGTGTACGAGACATCCCCAACAAAGACATAAAATCACAATTGATTAATGCAGCGCTTGAGGGTAGCATCTGCCCATGCTGGTGTGGCAGCTACAATTTTGATCTTGCAGGCCCATTATTGTTGGCCAGGTCTCAACAAAGACACTAAGCAGTATGTCCTTTTATTGTGACATCTGTCAACAAATCAAAGTTTCCACTGCCAAGCGCCCGCCGCAGACACCCCTCTTAATTTAAAACAAATCATTTCAATGTGTGTACTTGGACCACTGTGGTCCCTTAACACCTGATAGTGCATACACATATATTTTAGTCGCTGTTGATTCATGCTCCAGATTTGTATGGGTGTGGCCACAACGCTCGGACTGTTATTAAAGATTTGTGAATCTTTATCAGTACATATGCAGTTGCGGCTTTCCATTTGGACCAGGGCCCTGCTTTCGCCTCAAGGGCATTCAGGGACACCATGGCTTCGTTCGGGGTCCAACTCCAGTATTCGTCTCCATTTCATCCAGAGGGAAATAGTGTTGTGGAGCGATTAAACCATGATTTAAAGCAGCCAGAGTCTTAGGTACGGGTCATAGTTGACTTAATCACCTGTATGGAAACCAGAGAGCACTAAATACCCTGTGTAGAAGGTCCCTGGGGGGTCGTACTTCAAATGAGTGCCTGTTCGGAACTCAAATGTATGTTCCGGATCTTGATGGTCCTGGCGTGGAGGCAGCAGAAATACCTTTCGACATAAATGAAGGTGTCACTGTCTTACAGGAATTGCAACAGTTCTGTGATAATTCTTCCAAAAGTGCCGCCTCCACAGGAATTAAGGATGTGCCTGTAACATCTACTGGCTGTTTTTCAGAGTTGGGGATCTTGTACATGAGAAAGTCGCAGTGAAAAATGAATTTGGCCCTTCTTATCGAGCACCAGTCCCTGTACTAGGGATACACGGTACCAGAACTGTTATTCTACCACCGTTGGCAGGTGCCAAAGAAAATCCTTTTGTCTCTATTGACAATGTCAAACTACACCATGTGGCCGATCCTGCACAGCCGACCAAGAGAAACATCCAGTAGTTCCCGAATCCATCTTACTACTGGCGAAGAATTTCCTCTACAATTTGTTTACACCAACACTGACACCTCTCCGAGCATCGGGAGGGTGGAAGATGATCTTGCATTAGTTCCACTAACGTCAACTAATTTAGAAACATTTGACCAAGTCAACTTGACTTCAAGCCAAACGGATGGTGCTGTCTATAGTGTGCCACCGCAGGAAACACCAACTCCGCCACTGACAACGGCTCCGCCATTTGCACGAACTGCCCCTGGGTATTTTGCCGATGATTTCTCAGACTCATTCGCCTCTTCGACAGCTGATTTGTCAAGTACACGTCAGCTAACAAACTGGCTTAAAGAAACGTATTTTATTTTTCCATGGAATTATCTATGGCTGTCTTTGCCTGTCCTAGCCTTTCTACTTTGGATTGGTTTTGTCACTACCTTTTTCTTGTTAATACATGGTCCTTTTGTACCTGAAAGATCGACAGTTGAACTGGTGGAAGAGGTTTTGAAACCACATTTTTCTTCCTATAAAGTCCGAAGAGACTTATCCTTTGTGAACATTTCCGCAGTGCCAATTCCTGATGGGATTGTTTGGGACAAAGTAATGTTTGATATATATGGTCCCACGGAAGTTATTCAAATACTGTATGTGTTCAAATGATCAATGAATGATATAGTGATACCAGGCATTGTTTCTGATGATTAGGATGTGAAAACAGTTGATTCTATGATGACTGAATTGCAATATTATACTGTCTTTGAAAACGAAGATGTTTACCAATTGAAAGAAAATTATGGTGATATGTTTTGCTATAATTATTATGGGCACCATTTCATACATAGAGTGAGCAGTCCCAAAACTGTATTTAATTACACGCAATGGGAACATTGCCCAACTCCACCGCAAGGGAGTTCCAAAACATATTCTGAGAAGTTTGCATATTTTTCTGGGCACAATCAAAAGAATGCTGAGTCATATTATTTTAAGGTACCACTTACTAAGGATATACACATGTTATTGACCAATACAAAATGTATATATTCGGAATCCTTTGTTTCCCGGTTATCGATAGAAGGCTATGAATATTGGTCCAAATCAATTGATCTGAAAAGTGTCTGGGGAACAAAAAATGTGCAAATTAAGGGAAAAGAAACATTGATTAGAGCGTGCCTCATTCCTGTACAAATGATCTTTTTAAATGAAACAGTGCAACAAACGAGTTGTTTAGGCTTCGCGACAATCAGGGAATTAAACATGCCCAGTATACCTGCCCCCGCAACATTTTACGAATGGCAAAAATATATGAATGCAACTGAAGATGAGCTTGATGAGTGGGTCCAGAATGGTACGTTTAATGCTTCACTGACACGTCCAGGCGGGTAGTTATTGTGGCCAATAGATACCAATGGGTGTCATCAACGTTTTATTAACTTCTCAGGGGGTTTTAGGACGAGTAGGCCAGACCCTCGCTATGTATCACTAGAGCATGCAGATATAATTACAGCATTTAGTGTGGGAAAATTATGCCAACAGTGGCTAAAATCATCCTCACTGAACGCGGTTAGAGAACACCGCAATCTTTTGTCTAACTCCCCTGACTTACAAGATTTCTTGCCAGGCCCTAGAACACCACGTAAGAAGCATTTTTATATGCAGTATACAACGAGATTTGGAAACTTTCCTAACAAGATGCTGCTGCCCGGTTAAGGAAAATAGACCAGGAAATAAAAAAAAGGCATTAGCTGTTGTGGCTAATGGGATTAACACTTTGTCCGACCGGATATATACCATTAACAATATTGTCTTTTCTGCTATAGACATTATACAATCCGATTTGTCTTCCTTACACCATGGACAGAGTCAGATCAGGTCCATTATGCAGTTGGGTTGGACGCTTCAAACATTGAAGGCGGGTCGCGTTGCATGGCAGCACGTCAGTGCAAGGGAGATATTTTCTTCTTTTAATCTAACGCGACAACTAATAGCTAAAAAGGGAGCGACTTATGTCATGCTTAATATCGAGAAATTAGAAACGTTGCCTTTTACAGTGGCGGAAATACCATTGGCTGAATGGTTAATATATGGGGTTATTAATCTGCCTATTTCCACACTACAATTGACCTCCTGTTTAAAACACATTCCGGTAGGCAGATATGAAAAGCTGGGAGATAGTTACATCCATGAGGTGTGGGAGCTTCCCTTCTCGTACAAATGCTTCAATGGCATGAAAGAGGTCTTTCTTAGCGGTAGTGAATGCGAGACTTCAGTCAGCCATTCGATGATTTGTAAACAGCTGTCCTTGCATGGGGCGTGTAACGCCTCAGCTGCAAACTTGGCTTGTTATCTTAAGGGAGTCCCAGTCCCTTTGATTAGACCCACATTCAAGGTGCTTTAAAACGGAAGCTACGTCCTTCTTAATAGTGAAGGCTGTTGTGATATGCGGGCCGGAATAGTTTACGTTGTTTCAGTCTCTACGGTCGTTACATGCTGTGGGAACGCACTGTTTCCCCCCAATAAATTTAAGGAGGTAGCTGATATTTGGCCTTACATTGCTACTTCAAACATGAATTTTGACAAGATGAGTAGACTCAAGGCTTTACTGTTTCAAAAGCATGTGGCCCTTACATCTGCGCGCGAGATCTACGCACTTCAAGTGGCAAGGTCATCAGCAGAAATACAGTCCCTGTTAAATACGAACTTTCCGAGACACTTTGGTGAACTCGTGGGACGAATATTTAATGCGTCCAGCACGACTGGAATCGCAAATTTTTTCAAAGCTGTTGGTTCTGGTTTTGTTCACACCTTCTCCTCCATATTCGGTTTGATACCTTTAGCTATCCACTAAATTTTCAGTAGTATTTTGGGGAGATTTCTGATAACTTTGGCTTTATTAGCTGGCATCCTGCTGTTGCTGTTGTTTATGCGCAGTGGCTGTCCCACTGCAACAAGGAGAAATGACGGCGCTCCCATCAGTGCAGCTGTGTCGTGAGCGTATGATGCAGCATTTTGGAGCAACACTCCTGGAGCAATTGGAGAGTGTGACTGGTCTATGTCATTCAGACCAGTTCTGTATTGTGTGCAGCCCATGTTTCGGTGCCTCAGTTGCTCTTTCGAACATGCACTGGAAGTTTGTCTTTCACAGCAGCGCCCCCCAGCAATAGATGCTGATCTGTTGATGTTCTCGCTTAGGGTTCATTACCAGACATGCACACTGAGGTTGAGGTTGCTATGTGAACCTAATTATGAGTTACCCTTCCTGGAGGAAGTGGCCAACAACTCATCAATGGGCACTCCACTGGATGCCGCCTTGGTTAACACTGGGGCTTTGGAACACACTTGCTCCTTGATCATTTTGGGCGCGGACTTACTGGTTCTGACACCTGCCGAAGTGGAAGATCTCCTGTTCTCCAAGGCTCGTACCTAGTTTGGAACTTTTCTAAATTGACATGTCTTTTGAATTTGGTTATAAGTCACATGCTCATGTTTTAAATTGCCAAGTAGTATGCTTGTGTGTCCTTTTAACTTGTCACAATTGACCTGCTTTTTATATATATCTTAGGTTGAGCTTTTAGCAATGAAATTTTAGTTTTGGCTTTGAACCACTTTCAACCAACAAGGGGAGGCTGATGTGTAGCCATTTTAGTTATAGCTCCATGCATCTTAGTTTAACACACTAGGCCGCTGTGCACTTTGACCTAGATATATTCTATTTGGCTTCATATTGTTATTTTTACAATAACCAGTTTTACGGTCTTATTTTATTTTCATCTATCTAACTGTTTTTGCTTAGCCCAGCACTGTGTTCTCAAACAAGACATTCTTGGTCCCTTTGTGCTTCAGTCAAGGCTACAGTTTGGTACATTGCCGGTGAACGTGGTAGAAGTTTAGTCTCCAAAATTCATAGAAAATACACATCCTTATGTCAGGACATTTTCTTAGAACATCAGCTGTGTTATTATAAAAACACTTCCTAGTCTCATTACACGTTAAGAGGGAGATTCCAGCCAGGGAACCACGACTGTATGCTGATTGCTGAATGCTTCGCTGCAGATGCTAACGCAGACTACAGGCCTTTGCTCAGGTATGAGGGTTGATGTCCTCCTAGGGGAACCTAGAAGGCAGAATTAGAGCTTAACATGCTGTGCTCAGATTATGGCCTAGGTAGGAAAGAGTCCATCAATCCTAGTGACAATATGATAGCGTTGTTCTTATGCTTCAATCTCCTCGTCACCATTTTAATATTGTCATGTTGTGTCATCCTGGTTATTGCGCTCACGCTTTGCTATCTAAAATGCAGTTGTTTTATTAAACCAGTCATTAAAACGTATACTGCTTCTTATTGTCATTTATATATGAGACTGAATTGTGAATGAGAGAACCGGATGTGACCTGAGTGACCACGACTTCCCTAAGAAGCCTAATATGTCATGCGCTCGGCTGCCCAATCATCCCTATCTTCTGGTAGAGATGAGGCACTGCTAGTTAGCCGGAGCAAAACCCAGATTTAGGGTCACCCACAGTGGGTCAGACTCAGTCTCCCACACCGTGGCCGATCTTGCTGCTCAAAATCCAGTAGTCTCATTAGAATAATGAGAGCCTACGCGACAACATCATACCCCGTAAACACACATCACAATGGATCTGACATACCAATCACCACATACACATGCACACAGTACAAGGGCACAGAACACTGCAAATAACGCATGTCAACACAATCACAACACACAATACCAACACAAATCCATGTCCCCAACTCATACATGCCCATCACACAATACACACCCATCACTGTGGGACAAATGCAATGCACACACCCACACATGCTGCCCAGCCATAACTGGTGGCACAACCACCACACACACAAAACTTACTCACACACAAAGAAAAGCAGCCAAGATCAAAACAGCCCTAAATAAAGAAAGGCAGGACAAAGATGTAACTTTCGAACCAACAATGGGTTGGCACAGATAAATGTTAATAAATAAATAAATATAGATACATAACTATGTACAAACATCAAGGCCATAGGCCAGTCCAAACACATATGTGCAACATGCACATATGGCACTTCCAAGTGCCCCAACGTGACTCCTGACTCCCATATAACCTCCACTGGTAGGGGCATCAAGGGGGGCAGGCAAGCACCTCAGCAGTTAGGGGACAGGGGCTGGAGGGGGGGTTGGGCTTCAGTTTAGGAGGGGATCTTTGTGCTTGGACTTGGGAGGGGAGCTTAGGTCGAGTCTTACAGGAGGGCTGGAAACTCTTGGGAGGGGTCGACTTCTTGGCAGGGGGGCATGGGTACTTGCAGGGGAACAGGGGAGGTTTTGGAGGTAGAAGGGCTGGACTTGGGGAGGGACACAGTGAGCTTGGGGTCACATGGGGTGGGAGAGGAGTAGGGAAAAGGCACAACTTCAAGAGGAAACATTTCGTAGACACACGGGGACGGTCATGGCAAAAGGGTTTGGAAGTGTAGGTAGGGGGAGTGGTTGTAAAAGGTATTTTGGTGGATGTCTTGGGTGCATATGTTTGTGTGAGGTAGACTTGTTGGTACTGGGTGTCTGTTGGGTGGGTGAGTGTGGGCGTTAATGTATCTTGGGAGGAGGGGGGTGGAAGTGCTGGGAAAATCCATGGTGGATGGGTGAATGTCTGTTGGGGTGGTGACTGCAGGCATGGTGGATGTGCCGCATGTAGGCGTGCCTGCAGTTGTGGTGTTTGCAGATGTGGTGACTGGGGTGGATGTTTGAGGGGCTGCTATTGTGCTGACTGTGGGCAGGTTAGGAGTTGTGGCTTGATTGGTGAATGTTGGTGTGGTGTCTGCAGGTGTGCCCAGTGTTGTTTCTGTGATGCTGGGGGTGGTGGGGGAGTCAGTGCAGGTAGTGACTGTTGGTGTGTCTGCAAGTGGGTGTTGTTTGTTTGCATGCCGGTGGTGGGTCTTGTGGTGCTTGTGTGTGTCAGCGGTACTCGTTGATCTAATATCAGTTATGAGCAATACTTACACGAGTTTCTTCAATATCAAATTCTGGACGATTAATTAATAATCAATGACAATGGACTAAGAATCTAATACGGAACTATTTTTTAGTTTATTTTATGTAAGGAATGGACTTACAACGGGTTTTCTAAGGAGTGTGGAAAGACATGGAACTGACGAGAGGAGATTTGAAATGATTTAGTTGGAATAATGTAATTGATGCAATTTAAAAAAAGTTTTTTGGTAGGAGGAGATACACATTAAGGAATTTTTGATAGAAACATAAATGTAATGTCAGGATCATTGTTAGCGCCTGTCTTTGGTTTTATTAATGATGAACTATTGTACAGAATTTGATATTGAAGAAACTCGTGTAAGTATTGCTCATAACTGATATTAGATCAACGAGTGCCTCAGTATTGTTGAAGAATTTAATTGATTGACTGGTCCAATCAAAGTAGGGGTTTTGAAGGTGTATTCCCCACTGTAGTGCACAGTTGTGGATAGATTGTCTAACCAATAGAATTTATAATACTTGGTGTGCCAGTTCTCCTTTCAGAATACACCCTTTCTGGTGGTATTTACTAGTGTGTCAGCGGTACTCTTGGATGTTGAGGTGGATGCATGCTTGTCTGTCTGTGTTCTTTGGCTAGGTCGGGGAAGAGGGGTTTTGGGATTAAGAAGGTGAAGGTGAAGGGGGGACGGAAGACAAAGGGTTACTGGCTGCCATCAGTGTGGAATCCAGAACCTGAAAGGATCTCAGTAGGCCAGCCAGTGCACAGTGAAAGCCCTCCAGGAACGCATTGCCTTGCTGAACCTGAGTTGCCAGTCCCTGGATGGCATTCACAATGGTCGATTGACCCACAGAGATCAACCTCAGGAGGTCAATAGCCTCCTTACTGAGGGCAGCAGGGCTGACAGGTGCCTGCAGCGAAGGAGAAGCCCACCCTCTTGGGTGAGTGGGCACGGACAACTGGGTTGAGAGCTACAGGGAGGGCAGTGGTAGTAAGGGGGTGGCAGACAAAGATGGTGTTGGGATGGTCCCAGATGGGTTTGCCACCGCCAGGGAGTGTCCACTGGAGGAGGATTCCAAAGATGATGATGTTGATCCTGTCTGGCCCCTGGCACTCTCCTGCCCCTCTGGGCCACTGGGTCCCTTGCTGTTGGTGGTATCAGCACTCCGGGTCCTATGGCCAGCAGCATCCTGACTCGCCTGTGCCCCGTCTCCCTCACCTGCCGATGCTGATGCACTCATATAGAGAGAGAGATTTAGAGGGAGAGAGAGGGTCATCACATTCTTCACACTCACACATGCACAACTGTAGTTATACTGCTCCTGGCTAGGTAATCCCATACAGAAAACCACATATCCCATAACATGTTACAGCATGTTACTTCTACCCACCCCTTTATGTCATCTCTATCACCGACATCATAATCCATGTAAGGTAGCACAACTGGAGAATTCCATCAAATCACTTGTAAAGCTATGTCAGCATGCTCATCATGCCCTGGCTTCAGCTAAAATTATGTCCTACTACTGGTCATATCTCTCCATACCCCTATCACCTTTCGGAAAGCAGATGACTGATCACACCATATCATGCATGTACTGATTCAACTCCTGACCAGTTCATGTCCACAAGTAATGTCCCATGCACGTAATGACAACTCTATTCACAGACCACACAGCACCTGCCATTCCAATCAAATGCCTATCTGAGCCCTCTGTACATATATGCCATAATGGATACAATCTCTGATAAAGCCACAACAAGTGGCAGTCCCATGCAGGTGCCATCTGATGTTAAGAATCGATTTCTGTAGAACAGCCATGTCACTACCTGTACCAAATCCCAGAGGAATATCTGCAGTCACTATACACAGATACACCACATTACGTCATACATGGATATACAACTACAGTGGCATACTTAGCACACATGAGACATCCACTGACAATCACATAGAGCAGTGTAAGAACAACAAACAAACGCCAGCCAACAAAATCATTATAGAGCACATAACATTCGACCTGACATGCAGATACAGTTCCACGACATGACAACATGAGTAAACCAACATCACTCACACCATTCCTGGCATGTGATTACCTGTACCAAAGTCAAGACAACACACACATCCCACTGAAAACACATGTACACATGATGTATACAGGGACCTACATGACTACCATTGCACTGACAATATATCCCACAACAATAACACCTGTATGAGAAATAGTAGTACAGCTAAACCATTATATATTGAATTATGAGGTGAGTCAATACCAATCCCTGTACAAACTGGCCCAATCAGCTAGGCTAAGGGAAGCAATAATTGTCACATTCTATAAGATTTCCCCCCCCCAAGTAACCATTGAGACAAGATGTAGGCAGCTAATACCATATGTTGCACTCTTATTCGTAGGGCATTGGCACATATAGTATGGGCATTGCATATTGTCAAAGGGTAGGGCAGCCTAGCCACTTGCCTCCTCTACAACAAACCCATTGGGATAAAAGTGATTTGTCCACATATCAATGACATGGGAATGCATGGTAATGGGTAAATAGACAAAATCTGACACCCATAGTTGGGTGTCCTTCCGTTACAACCTTCACATACCCTATAGTATGAATATGAAGGGACAATGAGGATACCTCTACAAACCCATATGTACTGTCCTATACTGGCCATATCTGTTGACTGATTGAGTTGCCAGCCTCACATGGAGTCAATACTTGTACCAGGACTAAAGGTAACTAGTCCCTGTACCAAATATGTCAGGCACTCAATACCAAATACAGGTGATTTGCACAGATGGTAGTGGTCAGAGACCTTAGAGCTACATATTCACGTATTCTGATGTATGGACCTGGAAATACTCAATGGGTAGGATGATATAGTAGCTTACATATATGTATATATATATATGTGGCTGGGTGGAGTCACACGTGTGGCAATGCCATTTGTGCATCTCCACATGCAGTCATAGATATACCAAGACACAGGCGATCTCAACGTACACATGGCCAACCCTAATGCCAGCTCTCTATCTATTAGTCAGGCAATGTGAATACTATGGGGCATATTTATACTCTGTCTGCGCCGAATGTGCATCAAACATTTTGACGCACATTCAGCGCAAACCTTGCCCCATATTTAAACTTTGACGCCCGAGCCCGCGGACGTCAAAATCCTGCCTTGTGTTAATGATGCAAGGTAGGCGTTCCCGTCCAAAAAATGACGTAAATGGCCGTGCGTCGTTTTTATGCTCCCGGGCAAAAATCCTGCACGGCCCTGAGGCAGAGCCGTAAAATGACACACAGCCCAATTTGCGTCAAAAATTTATGCCTGGTTCAGGGCAGGCGTTAAAATGGGGCAAACACACCTGTATTCAATCAGAACACACAGAAGCAACAGCAGAGCAGCAAAAGGGAGACATGGAGGTGCTTCTCATCCAGTGTGCACACAGACGCAGAGCCTAGCAACAACAGCAGCTACCACAACACCAGCAGGGACCCCAAAGGCAGCGCAGAAGGCAGGAGAGATTATTCCGCACCAGACCAACCCTTCATGGCCTCAGGGAACATGACATCATCCAGAGGTACAGGTTGAAATGGCAGGCCATTCAGCAGCTGCTGCAAAACATAGAGCCACAGTTGGCACCCACCTTGCTGACACCCCGCACCATCCCAACAGAAACCAAGCTGCTAACTGTACTTCACATGCTGGCAAGTGGCTCTTTTCAAACAACTGGTGCCCTCTTTGCTGGAATATCACAGACATCATTTTCTGCCTTTTGCCCAAAGTACTGGATGCCATCATTGGACTCACACTCCGCCACATCCGCTTCCCAAGCACACTGCAGAAGCAGCAGGAGACAAAACAGGGGTTTTACCTCATTAGTGGCTTCCCACACGTCCTTGGTGCCATCGACTGCACACATGTACGCCTTGTGCCACCTGCTGCAACTGCACACCTCTACCGCAACAGGAAGCACACACATTCCATCAATGTGCAGGCCATTGTTGATCACCAAGGATTGATCACCAACATCGTGGCAAAATATCCTGGGAGTATCCATGACTCATTCATCTTCCGTCACTCTACCATCAATCAGCACTTCCAGGATGGACGGTATGGCAATGGACTACTTGTTGGTAAGTACAGAAACCTACTTATATTCACACTGCACAGCAACCCTCTAGGACACACAACACATACACCACAACAGCAACATGTGGACAGGAACACACTGAGGTCGTGACATCGCTAGCCATGTTTCATAGGTCTGCATTGAACCTGTCACACATCTGAAATTAGTGTACAGTCTAATGTTAAGATGTCAATGATCACAACGTTTGGAGTAGTTTGCCTAATTGTCACCTTGCAAAATGTAAGCATCTCACTGATGTTTAAATTAATCCATTGCACAAGTCTAAAGGTATGGGATGTCCAGGGTACATTGATGTGAACGTGTTAACAACACTGTCAAAATTAATCTGTGTATGGAACTATCATCTCACCCCCAGTGAAGACACAGGGACACCTGTATCACAAGTCACAATGTTAGGGAGTGCACACTGTACTGCAAATCCCAAAACATACTGCTGACAACCGGTCAGCAGCCAAACACTCGTTCAGACAAGGAAACAACACAATGCAGATGTTACATCCTAAGAAGGAACACTCTAATACAAAAGAGTTACAGACAACACAAGACAACTACTGCCATGCAAGGTGATTTCAATGGGGCAAGCTACATCATCATGATCCCATTCATTTTCTTTTTCAGCTGATCAGGGGTATGGGATTCAGCCATGGATAATGATACCATTTGGCAACCCAAGCACTGCAGCAGAGCGTGCCTACAATGACGCACATAGGAGGACATGCAGCATAGTCGAGAGGACCTTCGGCATCCTCAAGTCGAGATTCAGGTGCCTCGACATCACTGGTGGTAGCCTCCTATATTTCCCTGAAATAGTCTGTGAGATCATTCTAACGTGTGCCATCCTGCACAACATTTGTATACAAAGGAACATTCCTCTCTTGGAACCAGAGCTACACATGCCTGAAGAGGAGGAAGAGGAGGATGGTGGCCTGCAACATGAGGGGAAACAACAAAACACGGCTGCTGGAGTGCATAGGCGCCAACATATTGTGATCAATTTCTTTTAAAACTACTCACCATCACCACTGTATTAACTAATGTTAATAAACACCGATAATAATCACCATCTCATGGGCTGGCTAATAATTTTTGTTCACCTTTATCTCTAACTATCAGAATAAGAGTGTAGCCTGATGGAGCATTGCTGATATACCGATCAGGACACAGAAAATCCCAGAGCAATTGTGATGACATTTATCCTGTACATTTCACCTTTGAAGGCCAATAGCAGAGGACCACACCTATTTCACACATACATGTTGGCAACATGGTTCATCGCAGCATATGGCACACAACTAAGAAACCATCACTCAATAAGGGGAAAACAAGCCTCATACATGAGGCAGTTGATGTGCTATAGCATATGGTAACAGGAATGTGTGACCAGACCCTTGACAGCAGTAAGTCCAACTGCACCGATCTTTGCAAGGACTATCTGTGACTAGAGTTCCATATAAGCAGAACATAGACAGCACAAGTGCCACACCTATGACACGCATTGCACACATGACATTCCATGTACATGTCAGCCCATTTCCTAACTCCTGACACACCCATGCTCCTGGTCACAACCCACCTGTCTGAAGAGGTCCCTGGAATGGTAATATGTGTACCCCGATACTCCCTCCTCTACACACACAGACAAACAATACTAATCCTGTGTGCTACACCCTGTCCTATGTTATGCCATTGTCATAGTACATCTGACTGCATGGACGTCAGGTCAATTAATACATTGGCTTGTAGTTTCTAAGCCCTGTTATCACCTGTAGATTGCTTCCTGTGTGAAAGGTACTGTTGGTCATTTGAATTCAAATCTCACATACAGGACTTGCGAGAAACTGATGCAGCACACACCTGTGATCACCTCCATGCACACCACCCATTTATACATGCTTTGCCCCTGCTGATGCCTGGAACAGCATAGAAGTTTCCATTTTGTCAAATACACCGTTAGGCATTGCTACTAATTAAGCCATGTAACACAGCCCTTGGGTTTATGTCTCACCTTCAAAAACACAGGACATACACAGTTTTCCATGTCAAATGTCTTTTTCTTTCTCCGACCAATCTTAGTCAGACCACTGATTATATACCTTGTGAAATTGCTAGATCCAGATTGACCCTGCATCCTGTCAGCCTGACTGGCACCTGTCTGTGAGTTACCCTAAAGGTTCCTTGTGGCTACATATGTACCACACTTGCGTTAGCAAACCTCTAATTCCTCAGAGGGTATTTTGTCATGTGCTTCATCAATGCATACCCAAATACATTGTATAGCATCATCTGCTTTTTAATTGTACCATATTAGTAAAATTGTCTTTGAATACCACAATCAATGCCCATCCCTTGTCTGGGGCTCCTGTATGCATGAACGACAAAGTGTGACAGTGTACCAGGGCCGTATGCAGGGATTGGGTATGGTGCGTCCAGCAGAACCAGCTACCTCTGATAATGTGCATGAAAAGACCACACATATTAGGACCCTCATAGTTCGCATGCTGAATCACATTGCTCACAACATATTGATGGGCTGTGCATGCTGAATAGCTGCTACATTAATCAACACAGAGGCTATGATGTTCCCAGATGCAGTGTGAACTTCACAGGCCCAGCTGTGTACAAATGTTGTAATGATACCTGCCGGAACATGACACCTGAGACATTATCTCACTCAGCACACCAAGGTTGCCCTGTTGACAGTCTCATTACACGTCTTCAGTGACAGGGTGGGACCATCCCCATGTAGGTTCTCATGTCCTCATCCACTTTACTCACATTGATCTCCGAAGGTTACTCAGTAGATACAGGAATAGCTGCCACTGACTCATGATGAGACCTGGACGCAACTATGACAACATACACCCCTAAAAAAATACCGGATCAACATTGGACCACACACATGAACAAGACACCTCTGTGCAATTGATCACTGGAAATATGTGGACACGTGCTGCCTCATCTGCTCGTCCACCACTGCCACTGGAGAGTTGTGGCTCAGTCATATGACCACAACTGTGGCGTCATATTACATTTGTGGTTCACCTTTGGCTGTCTGTGCCAATAACATGGTGCCCACTTCGTCTATGCATGTGCCTGACTCACTGTGGGTTCACCAACAAGTGCCTAGGAAGCAGTTACCAAATTTCTAGGACATGGGATGGCCAACTTGTGGACCATTGACATGAACAAGCATCTGCCATCTATCCGGTGCATGCTTTGTCATTTGTGGTGTCTACGTTACCCAAAATCTTGGAAGTGCACACAACAGATGTTGCTATATGTCTGACTAGCACATGTCCTCTCTCATTTCCACAATGACTTGCATCTAAGGTTTGGACACATTGACTTCACGTTCATACAAGCATATTTGCGATAATGCATCTTGTGATGCACACACACTGGGTCGACAAATACATTAGTAGCCACTGCACACACATTGAGCCATAGGCAGTGAGGTATTGTACTCATGTGCGTCACCTTGCTATCCTCTCCTGATGCCAAACATGCCCAAATTGTGCAATACATATATGTAGGCCACACATATGGCCATCTAGTGCATCAGCCAAGCGTGAGAATCCTGTTAAGGAAGTAGCGGGTCATGGTCCGCAGCAGTATGATGCCTCACATGTGAACATGCACCATCAACACCAAAGTGGGTGCAATCAGCCTATCTCAGTTGTGTCCCAAATGTAACATTACATTAAAATGGAAAAAATACCCAAAACCAGTTCATGGCCAGAAATTTTGTTGCATACGCATCAAAAAATGATGCACGAGCGTAAAATAATTACGCTTATGCCTAAAAAACGATGCATAATGCCCTGAAAATTGGGTAAGTGTTAAGACTATTTCAAAATATATGTATGTGGCCTAAGTTTTACTCCTGTGCGTTGAAACAAATGAAGCACATACTGTATGCGTGAAAAAATATGACGCATAATGATAAAAACGGCGGCCATTTTATGCAGGAAGTGATGTAATAGGATCTCCGGTGTACTTTCACTTTCACTTTGCAGTCTGTGATTCTTCTAGACTGTGTATCTGTTTTCTGAGTTTTGTCCAGTGAAATTGTGCTTTTGTCTCCTGTTTGCTCCATTACTTGTTAGTTTGTGAAATAAATATTGTTGTTGTATACTGTCTGACTGTGTTTTGTGTACTATTGTCCAGTATTGTATTGTCTTTGTTGTTTGTGGGAGTCTGTTGTGGGTAGTGCTAGTTTGGGGATAGTTGGGCTCTTTTAGATGTTAAGTTTACTTTTTTGTACTCCTTTCCCTCTTTTTCTCCTTTGTTCTTCTTTATCCCCTATTCCCCTTTTAGGTGCTAAGATGTTGGGTAGGCCACGTCTTGGCAGGATGGGTCAAGAGGAGCTTGGGGGGTTTATATGGCTGGTGTGCCATTTCCTCCCACTGATGATCGAGGCAGGGTGATACAGGGGTATCACACCGAGGCACGATGAATCCGGTGGGGAAAGGTCCTGCATCTCTTGCAGCGCGTGTATGGGAGCCAGAGGAATGACCACCAGCTGAAGCACCGCTAGGCTGACCTCATCACCAGGGAGCAAGATCTGATGGACCACCTGGGAATAGTGATTGGTGGCCCTGTTGGTCAGTACAAATCAGGTAAATGTGCACAATTAAAAGCTCTGTAGTGACATCAGATGATTTGTACAATATCTGCCGACTAAGTTGCTGACTGTGTGGAATGCTTCGGAAACATACAGGGTCATTGATGGACTATGTGAAGGACCACAATTGCTAGCTGTCAGGAAGCACGTGCTCTGCAAACGTACAGAATTATTTTGCTTAATGTAATTTGGTGCCGCCTTTGTGTCAGACAGCAACAGAAATTAGGAGCCAATCATGTCTATATAGGTCACATTTGCCAGTGAAGTATAGATTTTCAAAAATATTTTGTTGACGCAATAGCTAGACTGACTTTCTAAACACTAGGGGGCATATTTATACTCCGTTTGCGCCAAATTTGCGTCGTTTTTTTCGACGCAAAATCGGCGCAAAACTAACGCCATATTTATACTTTGGTGTTAGACGCGTCTAGCGCCAAAGTATGAGGAATGAGCGTCATTTTTTTGCGTGAACGCCTTCCTTGCGTTAATGAGATGCAAGGTAGGCGTTCCCGTCTAAAAAAATGACTGCGACGCAAATGCGTCGTATTTATACTCCCGGGCAAAAATCACGCCCGGGAGTGGGCGGGGCCAAGAACCCCGCATTTGCGCCTCTTTTTAACGCCTGGGTCAGGGCAGGCGTTAAGGGGCCTGTGGGCTCAAAATGAGCCCAGATGTGCCCTCCCCTGCCCCCAGGGACCCCCCCTGCCACCCTTGCCCACCCCAGGAGGACACCCAAGGATGGAGGGACCCATCCCAGGGACATTCAGGTAAGTTCAGGTAAGTATAATTTTTATTTTTTTTAATATTTTTTTTTTGGCATAGGGGGGCCTGATTTGTGCCCCCCTACATGCCACAATGCCCAATGACCATGCCCAGGGGACATAAGTCCCCTGGGCATGGCCATTGGGCAAGGGGGCATGACTCCTGTCTTTACTAAGACAGGAGTCATGTAAATGGCGTCTGGGCGTCGTTAAAAATGGCGCAAATCGGGTGGAGGCGATTTTTTTGCGTCAACCTGACTTGCCCCATTTTAAGACGCCCTAACGCCATTTTCCCCAACGCCAGCGCTGCCTGGTGTACGTGGTTTTTTTCCACGCACACCAGGCAGCGCCGGTCTGCTAGCGCCGGCTAACGCCATTCAATAAATACGGCGCCCGCATGGCGCTTCAGAATGGCGTTAGCCGGCGCAAAACTTTTTGACGCTAAACTGCGTTAGCGCAGTTTAGCGTCAAAAAGTATAAATACGGGCCTAGATGATGTAGAAATTGAGTGCTGGCTTCACGTCAATTGATGATAGCAATGTGGCCCAGACATATGTCTCATGTGTGTCTGGTGAGTGTGTACGGAAAGCGTTTTTGGAAGTTCTATGAATATTAGGGATTATTGTGGTCCTTCATCATTTTGGATACATGTCAGATCTGGATTTGGAAACATAGGAAAAAGGTGTAAGGTTCCCTCAGCTAACATCTTACACTGGTATTTGGTGTTTGGTGTTCCACCTTTCTTTTAGGGATGGCAGGCCAAGGGTATGCACATGGGTTCATATCTCTATTGTTGGTGCAAATCACCATAGCTGGGCTACATCAAATGAAGAAACTGTAACAACATGAGGTCTTACAAAAGTCCCTGCTCCTCTGTACATTGTACCTATGTGTCATAAATGTGTCATGGCCAAATAGGCTGTTTGACTGGTAATGCAGTCCTCAAGTAACCAGGCTTTGGATGTCTCTGTTGGATGCGCATGGTGAGACGAATACACACCATTATTATGTCTGCTCACTAATGACGGAGCATGTTTGCCACCACATGGTAGTTAGGGCCACTGCATGTGTGCTGATATGTGTGTAATTGTCACAGGAGATCCATGCTATGTACATGTTAGCCGTGCTATATCGGATGCAGTATCATCTTGTCTGAGTGGCTTTACTTACTTATGTCATCTTACACATAGTTTTTGTCTTTGGAATTGTTGGTCAGTGCACAGATTTTGAGCACATTTCTTCCTTCCATGCCTTACAGGTGGACTGGCACCCTACACTGTGGGCGAGGTGGCTTAATTTAAGGACCCCAACAACTCCAGTAAGTGTTGATATGTCTGTTATGTGTTGTGTTTGCTGGTGATGTGTGAGGGACTCCTTTGTGTTGAACACATAGCAAGGTATGATGCGCTGGCCCATCATTTGTCTTGTTCCATGAGTGGGATTTCATTTTCTAAACATTTTGGAGTTTGCCAATGCTTATCCTATTGTCTTATCTAGGGATTCTAGGTCATTCCTGTAGGCCCCGCAATGTGAACTGGTGTGAGTCATGTGGATAACACTTGTATCAACAAGAGTCGCACTGGAACTAATCTCAGATTTAGGTGGTCATTCTAACCCTGGCGGTAAAAACCTCCAGGGCGAATGACCGCGGTAGCACCGCCAACAGGCTGGCGGTGCACCGCTGGGCATTCTGACCGCGGTGGTTCTGCCGCGGTCAGTAGCGGGAAACCGGCGGTCTCCCGCCGGTTTCCCGCTGCCCTGCAGAATCCCCCATGGCGGCGGAGCGCGCTCCGCCGCCATGGGGATTCTGACACCCCCTACCGCCATCTGAGACCCGCCAGGAACAGGATGGCGGTAGGGGGTGCCGCGGGGCCCCTGGGGGCCCCTGCAGTGCCCATGCCAATGGCATGGGCACTGCAGGGGCCCCCGTAAGCGGGCCCCAAAAGGAATTTCAGTGTCTGCTTTGCAGACACTGAAATTCACGACGGGTGCTACTGCACCCGTCGCACTCCAGCAACTCCGCCGGCTCCATTCGGAGCCGGCTTCATTGTTGCTGGGTCTTTCCCGCTGTGCTGGCGGGCGGCCTTTTGGCGGTCGCCCGCCAGCACAGCGGGAAAGCCAGAATGGCCGCCGCGGTCTTGTGACCGCGGTGCGGTCATTTGGCGGTAACCGCATGGCGGGCGGCGACCGCCGCCCGCCGCGGTTAGAATCACCGCCTTAGTCTGCCTGTCAGACCCACATTCTCTCAGAATGGGGCTGCAAAATGCTTACCCACAGACCTATTCACCAAAGTACTTATGAAACTGTAGGGTGAACTTCCTAGCAGCATGTAGCTCCACATGTAGAGCTACAAGTATGTGGCACTTGAGTGCAATGGCCTAGGTGTGCATGCAAATCATGGCCATGGGTGTTCTTGCAACTCTGTGTCTGTTGTAAGTCATGCCTTACTTGAAGTATATGATGTGGACAAAGGTCTTCATTTCCAGACATGTGTGGCGCTGCGATTGGTCAAGGGTTTGCTGTCTCCTATTTGTTGATACACCTTACCTGTGGTGTGTGTGTAGAGCCAAACACATGTCCAGCTTTCCTAAGCTTCCTGGGTGTCCATGTCGTTTGCAATTGTTAGTTGTTTATCCACCCCCCCACCCTCAAACACAGGCATGGGTTTGTGAATAGTGTACCTAGGACTGATGATACAAGTATGTTACACAGACATGTAAATCAGTGAAGGTTTGGTTGGAACCTAGTATACACACTCAGGTATAGCACATGAGTACTATACTAGCAAGTCCATTTACAACTTGCAGATCATGTGGCCCTAGATTTCCATCCCGTACACTGACATTTGTAGCCCTGGCATTGACGCAGGATGTGCTGCATGATTGTTAGCTGACAACTGTCAGAAATCTGATGCCAAATTAATGCCAGTTGTTACCCATCTTGTAGGGTTTGGATGTGCTATGTGTGATACGACCTTTGTAGGCTGGCCTGCCATGTACTTCCTCAGGGACATTCAACGATCTGTATGATGATAGGAGCTGTTACAAGTATAGTTGATGTACTGTCTGGTTTACTTCTTGTGCCAGTTCACACAATGCAGTTCCTAATGTAAATTTTTTGCCTTTGTCTTCACAGCTGCTAACATGACACCTATCCAGGTCCGTGAGTTCCAGAGGCGGGTAATGCGTTCCAAGCATATCCTGCTGGTAGAGTCGGGGTTCAGATGGATGGCCCGAAGGTACAGGAACGAACGGGCCTACGGAGCATGGAGAGCTTTCCCACAGGGTGGCCCTACTTTGCCCACCACAGTCACCACCAGCACAACCACCACTTCCACCCAGGTGGCACCACCCACAGCTGGGACTGTTGACCCAACAATTTCTGCAGTTGCTCTAGGCCCTAGCAGTGGACCACCTTCAGGGCAGCCCACAGGCATTGACTATACATGCCCACACACGTCCTCAGCTGGTACCCAGACCGCCCCAGCTGCGACAGTTGACCCTGCAGCTTTTCAGGACATGCAGCGCAAAATGGACCGTGTCCTATGTAAAATTAGTCACCTGAGCCGGGGACGGTTGCCATATGAACAGGCGTGTGCGGTCCATAAAGCGGACCCTCCGGAGGACAAACCTCTAGACTTTGTCAGTGGACATGATTACCTCCCCTCCCTCCTCTTTCCTTGTTCTTTTACTTAGTGGACTTAGGGGGCTTAGTGTTAGGTTAGTATAGGCTGTTAGTTTAGTTAGTGATAGTGGGTGGGGGGTCCTGATTATTTCTATTTTTTCTTTTTGAGTGTGTGGGTGGGTGGGTGGGGGGCTATGGTGGGGTTCTTGTGTGTTTAGAAATAAAAAAGAAAAAAAAAGAAAAAAATACAAATAAATATATATTTGTTTAGTGTAGGATAGTATGTGCTTAGGTTAGTATCTGTTGTCCTCCATGTGTCCGGTCTCATAAGGGAGATGGGGGGTTGATGTTTAGAACGTTTCGTTACATGCGATAAGTACGTTTAGCTTAGGTTAGTTAGGGACAGTTGTGGGTAATGAGTAGTTAGGGTAGAATAGGGTAGGTAAGACTTTTCCCCGAGTTTCCTCTTCTGTTATTACCGTTTAATAAATACATAGTGAACCCTTTACAGTATGTGTTAAATGCTTGTTGATCAGGGCCTTGGCATAAGTGTACATGAATTTTGTTCTATTACATTTGTGTCCTATGCTATGAACAAATCCCAACTGAGCTGTAATATTGGCAGCTACCCCAGAGCTACCTTGCAAAGATTCCACCATTCATTGCAACCACCAATCACAGTTAATATGGATCCCAACGTGTTTTTTTCAATAAGTATATTTTCAAAGTCACAAACAGTGCTTTCAGATTTGGGATTGGGGGAACTGTTTTACGTCTGACTGCAGTGTGATGTTCAAGGAAACCCTTATAAGGTGAGTGGTCGTAAGCACTCTTGTAGTATCATCTTCATGACTCACAGACATCATTTGTGACACTGTTAAGCATGATTACTTATTTGGATGTAAACTCAGACACCTTTATTCATGCAGTTTTTTGAGTGTTTGCTTAGATTTGTAGGCACTGTTATATGTGTTAGTATTGCATGGTGACAACATTTTGCTGCCACTATTTAATGGCTTAGATATCCCTTGAGGAAGCATTATTCTGTCCAACACAGCATGATGGTGCATGGTTTCTCTTTTCATCAGATATTACCCTCAGGAAGGGCAGAGTATGATGCAATCCAGGCCCATGTGCAAAGTTATCAGACTACATAATTTCAGGACAGTTGTATTGACAAGCTACGTAATTTGACAGGAGGCACATTTCAGTTATCTACTGCACAGTTGATGTGTCACATTACACAGAGACAACGTGGTTGTGTAAGTGCTATTTATTGGAAAGTGCTGTAGTGCTATATGCACATTGTCCATGATTGTGAGTCCGTTATTCTGACATCTTCCATTGTGATCCCACACAAGTGGTAAAGGAAAATGCATTTGACATGCTGGGGTGATGTGTCAGACAGTGCAGAGGGACAGGATTTGCCAATGAGTAAGTGAGAGACAATCACTGGGCAGGATGACAAGAAAAGATAAACAGTGGTTTGCAGAACAGTCATTGAGTTCAGTTGTTGTAAGACTGCCATGTTACAAAGCGCTGGACCTTGGTAATATTTGGCCATGCGGCAGGGACTAGTGCTTCCAGGTACTTTTCCGTGTGAGGGTGATCTGTTCCATGTCTTCTTCTTCTGATGTGTGGTGGTGGTTGTGAAGGGGCAACAAACACCTCAGTGTTAGAAGACGTGGAGTCAGACATCCCGGTCGCTGCTACCTGTGAAGGTCTTAAGGGCAGTACTCCTGCAAGGAGAATCTGCTGATTCTTAAGAATAGCAGCCACATCACGAAGGTTGGCAGCCAGGTCAGCCCTGAGGGGGTCATGATTGCATTCGTGCATGCAGTGGAAGGTTTGGGGCGTGAGGTGTTGTGGCAACTCCCTTACTGCAGTTGTGAATTCCTTGATAGTTTGTTGTAGTCCTTGCAGGATGGATGTTAGGGCTTGCATGGCTGCTGCCTGATCTGCAGATGACATTATGCACGAACGCACCCCCTCTAGGCTGGCTGCCATAGTTTGCATCCCCACCCGCACCTCCTTGGCCAGCTCCCACTGTACTCCGACTACAGTTCTCTCAAAGCTGGTGGCTGTGTCGCCTGAGTCCTCAGCTGTATTGGAGCGGGTAGGTCGTGCAATTGGTGTTGTGGGTGGGTCCTCTGTGATGGCTGCTTGCTCTGAGCTTCTCCTTGTGGGGTCTGGAGGAATCCAAGGACATCTTGGAGGGTATGCTGGGTGATGTTTGTCAGCTCGTCATCCATGTCATCAGGGTATTCCTGGATAGGCATATCCGCAGGAGATCCATCATTCTCTGCAATGAAATAGGGTACAATTAGTGTATCTGTGTTGTGGCATTGGTGATGTGACATGACTGCCTTGTGATGAATTCACATTGTGATCTTGTTTCCTGTTCATTACTCCAGTCTTTCAGATGAGCATTCTCCCAGGCCTATGGCCCACCTGCATGTCACATGTATTGTATTAAGTTATTAGACTTGTTGGTATCATCTCCTCTAGTGTTGTTTTAGGCCAAATAGTGAATTGCCACCTTCTTGTGCTACTCAACCCTCCGTCTACATCCATTCTAATGGCGAGGCCTTTCTCTGGCTGTGGGTGCTCTGATGGCACTAGCAGCACACTTAACAATCTGGACCTGCCCCAGTCTCTGATCTTTCACATCCACTTATATGTAGTTGACATGTAGCGTATACTATGCATAGCATTGTTAAGGCACGATATGGATGTTAGCATTGGTAATATGTACAGCTGATGTTTGGGGAATGTGTGGTACATTGGATTGTCCTGATAGTCGTAGCAGTGTCCTATTTCCTCCTCTGACTGTGCAGGTGTATGTCAGTGACCAGTTATATGTGTCCTCCCCCTCAATGCTGTTGTCTGAGCAGTATAACATTTGGGATGTTGAATTGTGACCCAGGCACAGGATGGACCCTGGCATATGCAGCATGGGTGTGTCCTTAGTGCTGTGTAGCTCCTCATGTTGATGACATTGGCTGATGTTTGCGGCAACTATGGGCATTCACATTTGACAGGACTGGAGCCTTTGTCTTGTTTCAGGGGATTGTTAAAGTTGTCATCCTCAACCCACTAATTTAGGGGTGTATGATCCATGGGGACGTTACTGCCATTGACTACTTGAGCTGCACACAGAGGGGAGGTGGTAGTGGCAACTGTTGTCACTGTTACATTCCAGTTGTCGGTATGGCTAGAAGTTGTTAATTGGGCCTTAGTTAATGTAGGGGGTATAGTGGCTGATGTGTGACGGGATGTCAGTTTGACGTTGTGCCCTTCCCTACTGGCGTGGCTTTACCTTTGCTCCATCGTTGGTATGGCAGCATGCCCCCATGGGACTGTTGTTGGTGTAGTGTAATGGTGTGCCCCAGCTTCTCTCTGTGCAGGCCATGCCCCCATGCCATACCCCTTTACCCATGCCACTCCATGCATATGATGACTTCCATGCATTTTGTGGTCGGTATCCCCCCGCTTACAGTTGACATTAGTGCATTTTAATTCCCCATGCCACTCACCCTGCATGTGCGTTGTCTCCTGGTAGTCTGTGCTCTCCTGTCCTTGAATCCCTGTGACGATCTCCTCAGGGATGACAGCTGCGACAATCTCCTCCATGTGGTCCAGGGCCTCCTGGTGTGCTGGACTCCCACCTCCAGTCTGCAGTGCTGCCTTCCTGTTCCTGGTAATCTTTTCCTTTGTCCTGCGCTTGCAGTCATGCCAGCGTTTCTTGCACTCGATGACTGTTCTGTGTACTTCTGCCACACTGTTATTCTTGTCAACAATTTGTTGCCATATTGCCTCTCTCCTACTGATTGGCAACTTTGAGGTGACAAACAGTTGGTGCTGGTGTTCCGTCACCTCTTTAATCAGAATTTCCTGTTCCTCTGCACTGAAGCAACACTTTCTTTTCTTCCTAAAACTGTCCTGGGTCTTGTGTGGGTCCTCCTGACTGGTTCCTGGTCTGTTGTCATATTCCTGGGGTCTGTACAGTCATCTGGGATCCATTTTGGCTCTCCTCTGCTGAAATGGCTGTGTTTACGGGGAATTTTAATGCTATTGCGTCAAAAAACGCTGCATATCCGGTGTGTGGTGTCGTAAATCGACCCACAGTCATTTCCGCCACGTTAACGTCGTTTTGCTTTACGACTTGACGTTGCTATGTGCGTCAGAAATAATGACTTACACCTGTGGTTTGCGCCGCCGGCCGGCAAAGTATAAATT
This sequence comes from Pleurodeles waltl, assembly GCF_031143425.1. NCBI lineage: Eukaryota > Metazoa > Chordata > Amphibia > Caudata > Salamandridae > Pleurodeles > Pleurodeles waltl. The sequence continues at coordinate 1,169,064,998 of NC_090447.1, read as the reverse complement.
TGACACCCGCACGGCGCACAGAAATGGCGTTAGCCGGCGGTAATATTTATGACGCAAAACTGCGCCGGCGCAGTTTTGTGTCAAAAAGTATAAATATGGCCCTATGTATTTCCACTAGTCTACATACATGTAGCACACACTACATTGTCACAGCTGCTAAGGTGTGACAGCAAACACCACACTAGCAGAGCCAAGTACAAGGATTCAGTCAGTACTTACCCCCTTGTGGCTGCTGTGCTGCCCTCAAATGTCCATCCACCTCAGGGTAGGTCACCACCAAAATGTGGGCCAGGGTCCGATGGGCACCCCTCCCTCATTGGGAGGACATCCCCAGCTGGGCCTCAGTGGTCTTCCAGGCCCAGAGTCTCTGGTCCTCCCACCGTTTTCTGCAATGGGTATTCCGCTGGCTGTGGACCCCTAGGGTCTGCACTTGCTTGGCTGTCACAGCAAGTAGGCACACATACCCATCCTCTCAGCTCACACGTCTTCACATGCCAAATGCATGCATCTATACCCTCACAAGTTCACATGCCCGATGCAACGTCACACATAACACCTATCACACATGGCTAGGGCATTGGACTCACTTGCTCCTCTGGTGCCCCATATAGCTGCTCATACAGGGGTAGGACCTCCTCGACTAGTGTCTCTGGCTCTTTGGGGGTGAAGAAAGGGGCCCTATCACCTGCAGGATGTGGCATAATGGCTCCCAGAGGCAGTACACAGCAGCTCACGTCATGAAGGTCTTGCTGTCAACAGTGTCAAGAGTCAAGTGAGCAATACTGCTGAAAATGGCAGTCAAGGCCACCACGTACTGGACCGTCACTGCCGGCGGTCATGCCCTTCGGGCTCAGTCCACCGAAGGCAGCAATGTTAAGCAATGGCAAGTTGCAAGGCAGTTACGACTGCCTACTGTCATGACGACTTCCGCCAGCAGACTTAGTTCACTTCCAACTGTCCACTACAGTAGGACAGGCGCCTGCCATTTGGGGCACATGTAATCAATGGATGTGCTTAATTATCTGCGTCAGTCACTTACTCCCCCAAAATGCTGTGTGTAGTGCCATCATGGTTGTGCAACATATTGTGCCAAATTTAACACAATGACGTGTTGAGGGAGTGTACATGGTGAGAATTATGTAAAGCTACTCTGAGGTACATAGGCCACGGGTAGATATTGGTAGAATCCTAAACATATGTGTGATTAGTGCAGGCTAGCTAAGTCTTACACACATATGTACAATAACATTGGTTTCATATGTACAATCCAATTTACAAGTTAGTTAGTGTGCAGCAATGAAGGTGAAATAGGTACATATCTATGGCCGGTACTGTAATGTCAGAAGTGCTACGCATCCTCTACAGATGTTAGGTGTCAGGTAATATATAAGGTGTTAATAATGTGTGCATGCTGCATAACTCATAGTATATTCTCTTCTCTCAACATAGTTATCCTGCCATGAGGAGAGTGAGACAACCACTAGTGTACTGTTCACTAGTAGACCTGGAAACCATGGAGGAAAGGCATGTCATAAAAACATATTGTCTGAATCGTCATACCATAATGGATCTTTGTACACAGATGGAGCCAGATCTGACGCCAGCCATTCACAATCTGTATGGCATACCTTCCATCATTCAAGTCTTGTTAGTGCTACTCTTCCTGGCCACAGGGTCCTTTCAGAATACTGTTGCCTTAACAGCTGGGATGTCTCAGGCCATGTTCAGTCTGGTGTTGAAGGATGTACTGTGTGCATTCCTGAAACACCTGGACAGCTACATCAGGTTTCCCCAATAAGCGGATTTGGCCTATTTGAAAGCAGACTTTTATGAGATGGGGCACATTCTTCAAGTGCTAGGAGTCATTGATTGCACCCATGTAGTCCTGGTCCCTCCCAGTGCCAATGAACAGGTGTATAGGATCAGGAATAACTACCACTCAATCAATGTACAGGTGGTGTGTCTGGCAGACCAGTACATCTCACAAGTCACAGCCAAGTTTCCTGGATCTGTGAATGATTCCTACATCATGCAGAACAGCAATGCCCCACATCTGATGGCACAACTGCAAACAGAGAGGGTCTGGCTGCTTGGTAAGTTTGCATTGTAGTGTGTGTTATGTCACTTGTCATCACAAAATAGCCAGTCGCAGGACCTATTAATGAGTTTTTTTACCATTGTGTTCACAGGTGACTCATGCTATCCACACTGTCCTTGGCTGTTGACACAATTGAGGTACCCAGCCCTGCCAGGGGAACTCAGTTACAATGGGGCCCACAGGAGGACAAGGCATTTAATCGAGCAAACATTTGGGGTCATGAAGGCAAGATTTAGGTGCCTGGACCTGAATCTTGCCCCACAAGGAATGAGGTGAAGACCTCCCTTACTTGCCCCACAAGGAATGCTAAATAATTGTTGCATGCTCCACAATCTAGCCCTGAGACATCAGATACCATTGATAGCAGATGAGGGGGAGGCAGCTGTACCTGTGGCTGGAAATGGTTATATGGCAAGTGATGAAGAGCCAGAGGAAGAAGGAGCAGGTGACTCTAGAGCAGATCTCATCAATCAGTACTTCCACTGACATACAGGTGTGTGAAGTGGACCTTTTATAGTGTTGAATGTGCACAACTTGAAATAGATGGCTGCCATTACACCTCCTAGCCTGATTCATCAGTGGGGGTGTAATGTGCTCCAATGCCTATGTGTGAGTTGTGGATGCAGACTGATAGATTGTTATGTGTACAGTACAAAATGGTCTGCTCAATCATGTATTGTTACATCTGATCCTAACATACACTTCTCGAATGGACTACTTAGTATTGAGGTACGTTTCTTGCATTCTCCTATCCTCTTTTCCTTCCACTCACTGAAATTGCAATTTTGTGTTTGACTCTGCCACCCATGGCTTGAGGTATTCATTGTCAGTAGCCAATGGAAATTGCTGACAGACATGAGAGGTGTACATGACAGATAGCTGGTAAAATGGATATAGTTACAGTGGGGTGGTACCTTGTTTGTACTACCTTCATACAAGTGGGGTTGTGACTGCGTAGACCTTTCCTATTACTGTGGGGTAGGGGGATGTGAAATGGTGTATTACTTGTGGCCCATGTTTGATGATTGGATCATGGCCTCTGGCTCCACAATGGGTGGGGTACTTTGTGATGACCTTGGGACCAGGCTGTGTTTGTATTCTGATGTTGCTGTCCAATGGGTGTCTGAGGCCTGTGGTTCTCCTGGCAGGGCCTCCATTCTACTAGCTGCCGCAAATTTAGATGGGGCAGATTTTACGTTGCTGGTGGAAGGGGTCTGATGGTGTGTTGAGGAATCAATCAGGATGGTGTTGATGACCCTCAGCACCCCTGCAATGGCAACCATGGTGGCATTATGTGCCTGCCACTGCTGCATGACTTCCTGGTGGTATTCCCTCTGCAGCCTTTGATCTTCTCCCAACATGGTGATTATTTGGCCTATCCTGTCCTGGGAACTTTGGCATGCTCCCAGGACTTGGGGGATGGTGTCTTGGTCAGTGGAGTCCCTTAGAGGCCCACAGCATTCCTCCCACGCACCCCCCCCCTCCAGGTGCCTGTACCCCTGGCACAGTGTGCCTATTCCCTGTGGTAGCAGGGCCTTTATTGTCAGGGATGTCAAGGTTCGACACTCAGGTGCCTGTACTGTGCGGCACACAATTGATTGAACTGTCCTTGGGACACAAGTTGGGGGGAAATGGTTGCTTGTGATGTGGATGCACCAGGGTTGGGGGATGTTGAGGTGGGCAGGGTAAGGCCGGGAGTCGTTGACTGACAAGGTGTCCCAGTTGGGCCATGTTGTTCGTCATTGTCCAGAAATCCAGACATGTTGTCCCCACTGGGGCCTTCATCCTGAAGGGGACTGGCAGTCTCAGGTATCCTCTCCATGGTGGCAATGGCAGGGTTACCTGTGGAGGGTGTGAGACACAGAGTTCAGGTTAAAATGTGTGTTTGGTTACCTCTTTGTGAGATGCAGTGGCTTCACATGATTTCTTGCAATGACATTGACAGATGCTGCACAGCATACCTTTGTTGTACATACAACTCTGTGACTTGATTTCCATACTCCATGTTGGGAGCTGTCATACAAGTGTGGTACAGATTGCACAGCAGATGGGTTCTGGTTTTGTCTGATAATTGACACAACTGTTCACCTCTGTTACCTAGTGAATAGTCAGGCATGCTAGATTTCACACAATGAAGCTGCACAATGCACAGTGGTGACCTAGTGAGAACAAAGTATGTGAGTATGCAAGAGTAATAGTCCTGTAACTAGATGGTACATGTGCATCAACTCTGCCATCTTACTTTCCAACCCAGTTCAGTCTATTTCTGGCTTGGGATATTTGATCCCACTCAGCTGTAGCTGTGTTTTGCTTTGTTTGCGATTGTAAGTGTGCCATTGCATTGCTGTCTTTGCCTTGTACTGGTCCTCACTAGGATAATCTAGATGGTGAAACTATCACTTTAGTTGTACATGCATTACATGTGATGTGTTGTGCACATTCCAGATTTTCACTGTAATGGGTTAGTGCATTCCTGGAGTCGTGGTGATATGATTAGCCAGTAGTGAACGTACCATCACCAAGTGTTGTGAGGACAGTTGGGCTGAGTGGTGTGGTGGCATGCAGGAGAGGGGCCTTAGGTGATTAGGTGGGAGGAGTAGTGGGACATTTAGTTAATTAGGGAGTGTTATTTGGGTGGTGAGGAGGCATGCAGGACAATACAGATGTGTGACATGACTGTTGTGGGTACTTACCAGACTCCAGTCCCCCAGGTATTCCAGTCAGACCCTCAGGATGCAGTATGTCCATGACCTTCTCCTCCCATGAATGAACTGTGGGGGAGGAAGTGGGGACCCACCCCCAATCTTCTGTATGGCAATTTAATGGTGTGATGCCATGGAATGCTCTTTCCCCCGTAGGTCGTTCCACCTCTTCTTGATGTCCTCACTTGTGCGTGGATGGCTGTCTACTGAATTGACCCTGTTGACTATCCTTTGCCACGGTTCAATTTTCCTGGCAATCGATGTTTGTGGATGGCTACCTACTGAATTGAGACTATCGACTATCCTATGCCACAGCTCCATTTTCCCGGCAATCAATGTTTATTGGACTTGTACTCCAAACAGTTGTGTCTCCACTCTGGCGATTTCATCCACTATGACCCTTAACTCGTCATCAGTGAAACGTGGGTGTTTTTGTGGGGACACAGTAGTGGTTGGGTAGATGGTGTGTGGGGGGTGTTGTGAGTGTAAGGGTGCAGTGTTGGGTAGTTGCTGAGGTGTGGATGCTGCGTTGTGAGGGTGAGATGGTTGTTGCAAATTGTGTATGCTCGTGATGTGTTAGTTGCGCTGATGTGGGGTGTGTGCTGAGTGTGATGTGTGCCCATTGTGTAAAGGTGCTATATGTATAATTTTGTCCTGGTCTCTAGTTATCTGAATGGCACTTTTGTTGCAAAGGATTGTTGGTTGTGTAGGGATGTGTTATATAGTACAGTGAGTAGGTGTGTTGGGTGCGAGGATGTATGTCAGATGTTGGTATTTTATGTAGGTATTCAACACTATCCAATGTGGTGTGGTGTTCTAAGTGATGTGAGTTCTGACCGCGGCAGTTCACACCACCAATGGTTTTTCGCTATGGAAGAATCGCTGTGGTGATTTGTGGCTCGTAATCTGGTGGGTGGATTTGTGTCAGGCTGGCAGTGCTGGTGGTGGGAGAGCCTCTTTCCCACCCTCCAGTGTCCTGGCAGTTTGGGATTTTTGGCTGGATTTTGGCGGTCTTCACGGTGTGACTCTTAAGACAGCGGTCAGAGTACCACTGCGGCGGTCTTCCCAAGAGACCACCAAACCTGTAATGAGGCCCAATATATTGCCTGAATTTTCTACACTTACCTATATATACTTTCACTAAATTTTGTTTCTTGACATTTAGGCCTTGATTTTAGTACAACTATATTTTTGTCCTCAAAGTTCTGTCATACAACCCTCTAAAAGCCAAAGACATGCATGCCTTTGATCAATGCTGCTTTTGAATATAATATAGAATGCAAGAAACCACGTGATATAATAAAATTAATCAATCTGGAAGCAAATGTTGAGTATTCTTGGACCCTATTAGGATCTCCCCAATGATTCTATGGGTTCTAAGATGTTAAGCTCACATGTAATTATCAAGAACAAAAGATTACACTGTATATTGTGCAAATCTTATGTTTCTCTTTAGAGTTTAAATTATTCCTGATATGTAATTTTATTAGTTTGTGGTAGACTATGTACTATTCGCAGATTGTGTAATTTTTATTGTAGCACTAAAAAGCTTGGTTAGTTTCTGGCGTTTCGTTCACAATATAAATTAAATATCTAGGAATACAAATGCATGATTATAGAAGTGTACCTATTTCTGACTACTAATTTATAAAAAGATCTATTCCATCTCATAAATCCAATGCCCCCCCAACGGTTGTTTCAATTCTGACAAGAGAGAGAGAAGAAACTTTTAGTTAAGAAGAGGCCTATCAACATGTCGCCTGTTCACAACGGTGAATATACAAATGTATGTTTCATAACATGTATATTTAGTGCTTCACCTAGGTGTACTTTACACTTTTTTGGTATGATTTACATGTAGGTGTGGACTTACACTTCTACACTCCCTCAAATCAGGAGGTGGAGCTTCCTGCAAAAGGGTTTGTGAGTATAAAGTTACTACTCCTTGTAGCTCTGCACATGTAGGTGTAGATCTCGACATATAGAGATCTTCCTATGAAAAAAAATGTGGGAAACTATTACATTTTATTATCATTTAAAATATTATTAAAATATATTAATGGAAAATATACATATAAATTAAGTTTAAATATCTATTTTTAATACAGAACTAATAAAATAAAGTGTTACAGGATATTATTTATGAATTACTAATTGTGTATTAAATAAATATTTAATTTAAATATATTCATTAAATGAAAAAAACAATCTGTCCCTCATTATCATTTTTGTTTAATATTTACTAAATTTTGTTAAAAAGTATGTTTATTTCAAAATATGTTTATTTTAAAGAAAAGTATGGACACAATTGAATTTTTAAAATTAAATTTGTTATTCCATTTTAAAATAATAAACAAATAAAATATATACTACTTATGCCTGAAATAGACAACCTTAAATCAGAGAGGTTTGGGAACGGTGAGAATCTGATGCATGGTGTGGTGAGACTACGGTAAGTATTTTGTAGGTTTGCGCCGCTTTTGCGTCAAAAAATTATGTAAATGCGGAGCTAAAAAAGTATAAATATGGATCTTAATTTATAAACAAAAAAACAAAAGGACAAGTAGCAGAAAACAATCAGGACTGGATTAGCTATTCATGCCTGGTGTGAAAAAACCTGAGAGCCATGTTACACTGGCCAGTTACGAGTGAGGTTGCGATGTGTGACTTGTTAATAGGGAAGGGCATCATGAAATAATCACACACCATGCGAGTAAAAGGCCACTTTATCAGGACAGTTGTTGCAGTATTCTTATGAACTTCAGTACAAATGTAACATAACATCAGCTTTTTCAATAACTCGAAATTCTCAATGTGTATTAACTATTCACAACCCCAGTTCTCCATATCCTGCCCTAATTTTTTCACCTGTCTTTCACTGTCTTCCTTGCATTTCCTCAGCCCCTCTCTCTCTTACCCTACCAAACATCCTCCAGTACAGCCTCCTTTTTCTGTTCCAAAGATCCTCACACTGTTTTCCCCTCCCTTGTGAACCCACTTCCCACCCAAGGGGTGGATAAGCCTGCATCTGACTCGCTACCCCTCCAAACTACCTCAACACATTGTACACAAACCATGTCCTACTGTGGTGTAGCTGAACACCAGCCTCCACTCCCACCTTTGGAACATGCAAGGTGTGTGGCTCAACAATAGTATCCCCTGTCTCATCAAGCTGAAGCAGTCAGAAGGCTGACCCTTCACCTTCCTTTCCAATAAATATTTTCTCTAACTCTCGCCCCTCCCCTATTCCCAACCTATAGTCTGTCCTGAAGTAGCATGTGGGTGGGGGGGGGACTTGGGTCCCATCATTACTTTGTATGGCAAAGACTTCATGTCATCGACATACCTTGTTTTCCAGCCTGGGTTTTTATTGAACAAAATCAGTGTGCCCTTTCAATTGTAAACTTAGTTTGGCTTAATTGAAGAAAGTGGACGTACTCATCTGATAACAACTATTTGTGAAATGTCAAGTGCTGCCGTTAAAAATTTGTATTTATAACCAAAGGCCATTTAATTACACCACGTACATAGGTGTTCTAGAGAGATATTTTGGAGCAGGGTGACACTGTGTTTGTTGTCTGAAAAGGGCTTATGTGTATAGAACGTCTTTCTATACTTTGTGAAAAAGTACACACACTGACCGTTTTATTTGTTCAGAGAATAAAAAATGTACTTTCAATGCTGTAACTACTACTCTGTTAGGGATGAGAGATGATGAAGATAATCGGAGTTAATAAAATACTAATGTAAATTGTTTATGTAGTCTAACATTTATTTTCTCGCTTTTTCTATTTCATTTATTTATACGTCTTTATTGCTTCTTTTTTCAAACTTTTCCAGTACACATTGAAATTTGATACCTACTCACTTAATTCTTCGTGTTTTGTATGATTTAAATTTCAGTCTAAAAAGTAACAGATAATTTATTACTTGCTTTCATCTTTGTTCATCCTTGCAATCTTTGACTTCTCATCTCTGTCCCTTATCAAACTAATTTCAGTATATGACTAATTTTTATACTTAGGCCCTCATTATGACATTGGCGGTAAATCCCACTTACCGCCATGCCGACTGCGCCAACATAACGCTGCCGCAGCGGAGATCCGCAAATCATATTATGACACACACATACCAATCTGTCACTATACAGCCACACACACAAGTCCGCCAAACCAAAGATCAGTGATAAAGTGGCAGAATCCAAACCCACACCATTACACAAACAGAACAGCGCCCACAACATTATGACCCATGAATCACTGCGGCGGACAATCAATGGCGGTAAACCATTGGCGTACATACCGCTGCGCTCAAAATACACACACACAAACAAAACAACACTACATTGGTCAATTAAAACTACACACACCTGACACACATACACACACCACACCCACACAGCCACACCACTATAAAACACACACCTACATTACCCACAACCCTTTATGAGTACAAACAGTTGCCACCAGAGAGAGACAGCAAGACCACTCACACAACCAGAGCCACATACCACCATCACCTATACAACACCAACGCACCTCACAACACGCACCCCAACACATCACCCTACACACCCTCACCCACACTATTCACACCACACTCATGGCACCACCACAACACCCCAGGTTCTCTGAGGAGGAGCTAAGGGTCATGGTGGAGGAAATCATCTGGGTAGAGCCACAGCTATTTGGAGCACAGGTGCAGCAGATATCCATTGCTAAGAAGATGGAGCTATGGAGGAGAGTCGTGGACAGGGTCAATGCCGTGGGACAGCACCCAAGAACAAGGGATGACATCAGGAAGAGGCGGAACGACCTATGGGGGAAGGTGCGTTCCATTGCAGCAAGATATCAACTCGCTGTACAGAGGACTGGCGGTGTACCCCAACCTCCTCCCCCCCACAACTAACAACATTGGAGGAGCAAGTCTTGGCATCCTGAGGGCCTGGCAGGAGTAGCAGGAGGACTGTACTCTGGTAAATCAATTCCCTATTATTATCATCCCCCTACCTGCATGCCATCACATACCCCACCCTCACCATCACTCCCATCACTCCACCACCTCTCACACACCCCACCATCACAACCCACTCATCCCAATGCCAAGCCCTGCATGCAACACCAATGCATGGACACCCCTCACAGACCTGCATGGACACCTATAACCACAGCATGCACACAAGAGAGAATCACCTAGCCCACCAAATAACAACTCACACAAGGCAAAGCTGCCAGGGCAATAACAACCATAGAGGGCAACACATCCATGCACAATATGTCACACGCAGAAACAATAACACTGCATGTACATCCCCACAGGTAACCCAGCCAATATGTCACACGCAGAAACAATAACATGCATTTACATCCCCACAGGTAACCCAGCTAATGTCACCAGCGAAGAGGTGCCAGCAACATCCAGTCCACCGCCCCAGAACAGGCCGACAGTGATCTGTATGACCAACCTGGCCCATCAGGGACCTCTGGATAGTCAGTTACCCAGGCAAACTCTCACACCACCACATAGCCTCCCCCCTCAGGAAACACCACCAAAGCACCCACCCAGCGGGCCCATACCCCTGTCCCTAGGACACGTCAATCAGCACTGTGTCCACCACTACAGGGACCCCAGGCCACCCCACAAACACAGGACAATCAGGGACCTGGGGCCAGTGGCAGTGGGCACACGGTTCAGGGGACAGAGGCTCAGGACAACAGAGAAGCTGGGAGGACTGCTGTGCGACAGGGGGAGGACAGGCCCAGGGAACCGACCCTTTAGGAGGCACTCACTGAGATGCTGGGAGCATACCAACATTCCCAGGATACGCTGGGCCAGATCCTGGACAAGTTGCAGGAGAACATGCGGCGGCAGGAGGGACAGTACCTGGGGATCAGGGAGGACTTGAAGGCCATCAACACCACCCTGGTCTCCATTGCAGGGGTGCTGGCAGACATGGCCAACAGTATGAGGGATGCAGTGGCACACCACTGGGCCCCAGACACTAGCCAAACCACTGAACAGCCCTCCAACTCTGCTGCAGCTAGTGGACAGGAGGCCCAGCCAACAGACCAACAGGCCACCAGCACCCCTCCCCCTGAAGAAGGAGAACCACCCCGCAAATGTTCCCTGCAATCCAGGCAGAAGCCAGAGACTATTGCCAAGACCCCCGCCAGGAAATAAGACTCTCCTGATTGTCACCCTTGTGTCCCACTCTGTCTCCCTGTCCACCTTGAACTGTCATTGCTCCCCTTCCTATGCCCCCTTGGACAATGCACTTGTGATACAAATAGACTGGACTCTAACCTGGACTTTCCTCCATCATCACTCCAGCCCATTGTACTACCCCCTCTTCTTCAGAGCACTGCAATAAACACACATTGATAAAATACAATTAGGGTGTATGTCAAATGTTTTCTAAATGTATTCGTTTAACCAGGTTCAAACATTGCAATTCAACTGTACAGTAATGTTTACATAGGAAAGACCTGTAGTTGGCTGCACTGAACACAGCAGGAGCAATAGTGGGGCACCAACATCTGCAAAAAGAGATGCCAAAGGGTACAGTGAGTGGGCATAGAAATAGGAATACACAGCCTGCCAGTGACAATGTCACACATCAAACTTTAAATTATATGTGTATTAACACTGTCTTACCTGTGTCTCATTGGAAGTATTGATGAATAATTGCACTTCTGTTGTCCTCATCCTCTGCCTCCTCATCTTCACTGTCCACAGGATCTACTGCTGCCACACGGCCATCTCCAGCCTCCTCCTCTTGCAGAAAAGGCACATGGCGTCGCAAGGCAAAGTTGTGCAAAATACAGCATGCCACGATGATCTGGCAGACCTTCTTGGGTGAGTAGCACAGGGATCCACCTGTTAGATGGAGACAACAAAACCTGGCCTTCAGGAGGCCGAAGGTCCTTTCTATAATCCTTCTTGTTCGTCCATGTGCCTCATTGTAACGTTCCTCTGCCCTTGTCCTGGCATTCCTCACAGGGGTTGGTAGCCATGAGAGGTTGGGGTAACGAGAGCCACCTGTAAATATCGATGGACAACTATTAACCACACACTCACCCTTAGGGCCCACAGCATACCCATACACCAACATCCACTGGGTGGGAACCAGGGCTCACCTATTAGCCACACCCTATGCCTCTGGAGTTGAGCCATCACATTTGAGATGCTGCTATTTCTCAGGGTAAAGGCATCATGCACAGACCCAGGATACTTTGCATTGACACGGGAGATGTACTGGTCCGCCAATCACACCATCTGGACATTCATGGAGTGAAAACTCTTTCGATTTCTGAACACGTGTTCATTTCGCCAGGGGGGCAAATGCAATATGTGTTCCATCGATTGTCCCAATGATGTTGGGGATATGTCCCATTGCATAGAAGTCAGCCTTCACTGTGGCCAAATCCTCCACCTGGGAGAAAACAATGTAGCTGCACATGTTTTTAATCATGGCAGACAACACACTTGTTAGCACTATTTAGAACATTGGCTGTGAAATTCCTGCTGCCAAGCCCACTGTCACTTGGAAAGAACCAGTTGCCAAGAAATGGAGCACAGATAGCACTTGCACAAAAGGGGGGATCCCGGTGGGGTGACGGATAGCATATATTAGGTCAGGCCCCAATTGGGCACACAGCCATGTGATTGTGGCCTTGTCAAGTCTATACGAGAGGATAGTGTGCCTGTCCTCCATTGAAGCCAAGTCCACCAGGGGTCTGTACATGGGGGGATCTCTCCACCTCCTATTTATCCACAGCAGTTGTAATCTATGGGGCAGAGGAGTGAGCAGCTGGTCATTATCTGTACATTCCAACCACTACAGTTCAATGCAGATTGTGATTTTAACATTATTTTGTTGGAGATGTCCAAATAGTGCATTTGTTTACTGTGACGCAGTTAGGATTCATGGCCTGCACCCCCTCCCGAAATGGCTTCTGCCTGTCCTGTATTGAGGAACAGGTGGAAATGAGGTAATTCCGCTGACGTTGTGAGCCGTTGCGGGAGGCGACCGAGAACCGCTGTGCAACTCCTCATTAGTTATCATTGGGCCCTATGGGGTACAGTGGCCATTGGTGATGTACGCCGGCGGTGACAGTACGCTCCGCCGCAGACGTGACCGCCATTTTCTATCTGTTCACTCACTTGCTACCTGACCTTCAACAGGAGAGGACCTACACTGCAAGTGCTGCTGTGACCTGTGTCTGGAACCGACCATGGCTCGTGTTACTAAGGAAAGGGGCCCTGCCTTCACCTCGGCGGAGTTGGAGCGACTGGTGGATGGGGTCCTACCCCAGTACCGACTGCTGTATGGGCCTCCAGACCAACAGGTGAGTACACTGTGAGCACGATGCAAGGGGCATGAATCCATGGAGGGCTGTGTGTGAAGCCGTAATGTAGGAGGGGGTTGGTGGATGGGCCCTGGGCAGCGTGCAGCATGTATGCTGGGCCATGTCTGTGCTAATCGGGATGGAAAGGGCCATGGTGGGCCCTAAGTATAACAGGCAGGACGGTCGGACTAATATCTTTCCCTGTGTCTATTTCCCAGCAGGTCAGCGCCCATCAAAAGAAGGGTATATGGTGTGCCATCATCAAGGACGTGTAGACCCTGGGGGTCTATGGCAGGCAGAGCACCCGCTGTCGGAAACAGTGGGAGGACCTGAGACGCCCGGCACGGAAGACGGTGGAGGCCCAGCTGGGGATGGCCTCCCAAAGAGGTTTGCCTGTCGAAAACCTGACCCCCCTGATGGCCTGCATACTGGCGGTGGCCTATCCGGAGCTAGATGGGCGTTTGGGGGCATCACAGCAGCCACAAGGGGGTGAGTACAGTGCCCTAATTTACAGCTTATGCCTGGTGGGGTGGTATCCGGATGGGGTGTGTGGGCCCTGTGGGTGCCCCTAGGCCAGGCCTAGCTCTGCAGGGTGGGTCACATGTAGGGCTGGATTCTGATCTGAAAGTCCTCCAACCAAGCTAGTAGGCATCCACTACTGGTCAGGGGTCTGTAGGTCTCAGGTATGCTGCAATTTGTGTTAGGTGTCCCTATCCATGGGCTGGTGACTAGCATTGAGACTGGTAGTGCATTGCCTAATGCGTAGGACTGTTCCCTGTGTGTGACTGTGTTGTGTCCACCAATGGTGGTGTTGTTGCTGCCATTGACCAAGTGTGTCCTTTGTCTCTCCCCCCCCTTTTTGTTTTGTCACCCTGTCCTTATGTGCATTAGCATCATCTGGCGGAGGAGCAGAGGCACCTGCGACAGAGGGAGCTGCATCCCACAAGACCCAGGAGGCCGAATCCACCGACGGTGAGGGCACCAGGGGGACAGAGTGCGAGGGGAGCACCACGGCTGGGACAGTTCGGACATGGATACCTCCTCCGATGGAAGCTCCCTGGTGGTGGCACACACCTCTGTGCCCACCCCAGCTGCAGGTACAGTCGCCACCCCCGTACCAGCAGTGCCCTCCCAGCAGCCCCTCATCGAGTTTCTCGTGCCCGCTCACCCAAGAGGGTGGGCATCTCCTTCGCCTTAGGCACCTCAGGGCCTGCCCCAGTTAGCCATGGTGCCCTAAGTGAGAGGCTATTGACCTCCTGCGAACCATCTCTGTTGGGCAGTCAACCATTGTGAATGCTATCCAGGGGCTGGCAGCCCAAATGCAAAAGACCAATGCATTTCTGGAGGGCATTCACACTGGCTTGGTGGCCCAACAGAGATCAATCCAGGCTCTGGCCTCCTCTCTGATGGCAGCCATAGTCCCTGTTACACCCTCCCCCTCCAAATTCCTCTTCCCAATCCCCTCAACCACAACCTATCCCAAGCACACGGGCAGACAAGCAGGCACCCAGGACAACACACAAGAGTGAACATGGCAAGCACAAGCAGCACACTTCATCCCACAGGCACTCACACAAACAACATCCAGAAGCAGACATACCAACATCCACTGCCTCCACTGTGTCCCCCTCCTCCTCCTCGTCCACCTCCCTCACAGTTGAATCTCCACTCACACCTGCATGCACTACATCCTCATCCATTACCACCATCACCAGCACACCTAACAGTATACGCCCCTCACTGGCAGTCACCATCCCTGCATCCAGGCCCACATCCCCTGTGTCCTTTCCCACTGTGTCTGTGCCTCCTCCTCCCAAAGAACACAAACGCAAGCACACAGGCACCCAACAGCCATCCACCTAACAACAGCATCCAGCCGATGCACCTGCACCCAAACACAGCAGACTGACACCTCCTACCACCACTCCCTTTTCCTCCATTCCCAAACCATCTCCCTCTTCCTGCTCCAATATCCCTAAGAAGCTTTTCGTCGCTACCATTGACCTCTTCCCTAGCCCCCCGTCCCTCACGTCAGGCCAGGGTGGTCAAAACCCAGGAAAGTACCTCAGCCACCCAGTCCACGGGCACAGTAGTGTCCCCAGCAACTCCAGATGGGAAAGGATCCCAGCCACCAGCCAGCCAAACGGAAAGGGTACCTGCCCCAAGTGCCTCAAGGACGGGCAAGGATGCACCCCAGTTGCAGGAAGGAAGGGCACGGAGGCAGCCCCAGTTGCAGGAAGGAAGGGCAAGGAGTCATCCCAAGCTGCTGGAAGGAAGGGCAAGGCACCTGCAATAGCAGGCAGTAGAGACAAGGGGCCTGGTGCTGGTACTCAGTCGGAGCCCGCACCACCAACCATGGTGGTGCAGCCGTCTGAGGCTGCAGGGGATGGGCTGGAGCCTCCCCCCACCAAAGCCAGCACAGCCACCAGCAGCAGCAGCCCCAGTAGGCAGCTGTCCAAGGCTGCAGGGGATGGGCTGGAGCCTTCCCCACCACTGGCAGCTCCAGCAGCAGCACCACCACTGCCACCACTGAGCAGTTGTCACCGCTGGCGGACAGTGTGTAGTCCTGTGTCCATGGGCTGTTGTGCGGCCTGGCCCCTCAAATCCTGTGGGTATGACACCCAGCTGAGAGACTGTGAGCCTGCACTCCCCAAGATCTGCATCACAGGGCACGATGCCCCCTCCAGAACCAGTGGAGAAGACATCCACTCACCACATCCTCCCCAGGATGAAGCTCACTGGACATGATGCCCCCTCCAGAGCATGTGGGCAAGTCACCCACTTGAGAGACTGAGGCCTTGCACTCCCCAGGACTGAGCACAGGGCATGTTGCCCCTTCTAGGAACAGTGACGTTGTGCCATCTTCCGGCTGAGGTGCCCCCCATTCTCCGTCCCCCTGAGGTGCCTGGCTATTTTTGTCCTGATGCCCCTACAATGTTCTCTCTGTGTTGTTGCAGAAGTGAGGTGGGGCCTAGGACTTTGTGATGTGGCTCTGTGGCCCACGAACATTGGGGACTGGGCAGTGTCCCTTGATTTGTGAATATGTATATTCTTATTTATTTGGATGCACGTATTACTACTATGTTTATCTTATTGCACTCTTTTTACTCTATTGTAGTTGTCCTTGCATTATTCCTGAGGGGTACAGGGTGAATATGTTATGTTACTGCTTCTGCTTGTGTGTATGGTGTTGGGGGTGGGGGTGGGGGTGTTGCGTGTTGCGTGTGTGTCACTCTCTTTTTCCTTCCCCTCTCCCCTGTGTGCTAGGCGGCTGTACTCACCGTGGCCGTCTTCACCAGCATTGTTGTTCGTAGTGGAGCAGCACGTAGAAGAGCATGGGGAAATCACGCAACTTGGGCTCCATGGCAGCGTGGTTCTTTCTTGAGTCTCCAGAGGTGAGTTGTTTCCCTTATGTGCAGTGTTTCCGCCAGGCTTATGATGTCGTTGGTACTGCCTTAGAAAAGGTGGCGGATTGGTGTCTCATAATACAGTGGGTGGAACATTGTCTTACGCCTGGCTGCAGGCGGTTACTGCTGTGGTGCCTGTTGGTTTCGCCCTGGCGGTCGGTGTGTTAAAGTGGCTGTCTGTCTGAGCGGTTTCCGCTGTGGTCATATTTTCAAAGTTATTACCACCGGCCTGTTGGCGGTATTACCGCCACTTTATCACTGACCACCAGGGTTGTAATGAGGGTCTTATTTTGGTTATTTTGTGTATAAAATGAAAGTCTATCCACACTGCAAAAGCGAGCAAAGTACACATCAAAGAAACTGATCTTCAGATGTAAGTGTGTAAACAGTGCATTTGAGAATCTTTTGCATGCATATGAACAAGTTGATGATTAGTGTTGAATATTCAGTGTGTATTTGCGATAGACGTTTTGCGTAGGTGGGCAATATCAGGCGATAGAATTTAGTGCACGGAGCATATTTCATGAATCTGCAGAATCCGGAACATGTTTGAGTACTGGTATGCCATCCTTTTACTTATTACCTCCTTACATGTCAGTAGAGTAATAGCATGATAGGGAGTTGATCCCGTGCCACCAGGGCCTAAAATACAGATTCAGAATATGGTGCTAGTTTGGGCTACCTCTCTGTGTGCCTGGCCCCTTCCAGGACTGCACACCCACCTACACCTAATATCTAGCAGAGAGCAAAATTTCAAACCTGCCTTTAGAAACACCCTACCCAGTCATGGCTCGTGGGTCGCCGAAGGAGCAGGGTGGCGGGCGCAGGTGGTGGTGGGGCGACGATGACACATAACATTACAAAAAATATTTTAAAAACACTTACCTCCACTCCCGCGATCCGACGCTCTGTTCCTTGCATCTTCCGTCTCCTCCAGCAAAGCCTCCCAGCCTGACCTGCGGCCAAGCCTGATGCTGCTCAGAGCAGCGTCAGAAATGGCTGAAAGCGCCCAGCCAACTGTGTTGCTGGACTGGAGAGACCGTTCTGCGCATGTGTGTTTGGCTGAACTGGCAAAACCTGCATGTGCAGTCAGGGGGAGTGCTGAGCACTCCCGCTCATTGTTCGTCACCCCCCTGGCCTGCCCCTTTTCCCCAAAAACTATAATAAATATAGTTAATTATAGTTTTGGGGGAAAAGGTTTACAGCTGCCGCTGTTAATGGGGGGCGGGCGACACTCCTCCGCCCTTATGGAGGAGCTGCCCCTGACCCTACCCCTCGCCCACAATACACAGGTGGATGTATAGTGCACATGCACGGCTTCTGAGGAGTCCTATTCTCCATTCAAAATAGTGCTCTTGAAGGCCCTGACAGCGCTCCACATCTTATTTGGCACACAGATACAGCATATCCCAAGAACTATTTTGTCTGTGCACCACTGTCAGTAATTTGCTCTCAGGCAAAGGTATTGCCTGCTGTTAATGGGTTAATGGTAAAATGAAAATGAGGGAATACTCCCTTCACATTGTTAGGGAGGAACATGTGTGTCTACATAATGGGTATGGCAAATGGGGACACTTAAGTATCTATGCCCTTTTCTGTAATATGGAATTGCCAAGAGTGCATTGGAAGAGGACCCATGGCACATGTATAACCCGGTTCAGAATACTACCAACCCTCCCCATGAAGACAGACAAACCCTTTCATTGAGAAGCCAATGTCAGAACAACACAGCAAGCTGTGGTCCTCTTATAACTCAGTTGAGGCAATGGACTGGTCAGCGGTCCCCAGAAACTATGTTGGCATCAATTCCATGCATCCTACTCATTGATGCACAGGCCATGAAGGCTTAAAGAAGTTTGCTCCACTATCTCCATTCTCTTGTAACAACACAGACTTTCCCTGCAGGTCTGTATCATCTTCAAGACCAGCTGCGTAACCCTCAAGTCCTTCTGAAAGGCAGTCTCATACACTAATCACATCAGGTGAACAGCACCTTACTGGAGACCATGAGGTGCAAGAAGGGAAAAAACAGAACTGAAGCCATTTTAGTTTCCTCACCAAAGATATGGAACAGCATCACCGTGAACATTAGAAATGGTCCACCATTTTTTTGTTTAAAGGTCGCATCTCTTCCTTGAGCACTACCCCTAACAAAGTAATGTGTGCCTGTTATATGCCTCATGAAAGTGGCAGGGTACATTGGAGTAACAACTGATGGTCCAACCACTCTATTTAGAGCTGGGCATCTGTCTGAGTGCCAATGGTGGTGTCCTCCCTGGCTTCACTGGAAGAAACCCGACACGAGGAGCATGAGGAACCGAGGCCAATGCCGCTGCACTGTTTCTACTGGGTTGACCAGCGGAAACCTCCCAATGCCAAGGTTTCCGCCAGTCAGCCCAGTGGAAACATTGTAATGGGGCTGGGGGTGCTGAGCTGACCAGCAGAAACCTCCTAATACAGAGGTTTCCGTCAGTCAGCCCAGTGGAAACATTGTAATAGGGCTGGGGGAACGAGACCGCCAGTTCTACGGCGGTCTCCTCCTCACAGGGCTGATAGGCCGATGGTCAACCCACCAGCCTCATAATGAGGCCTTATATTAAATTTGGTGTGTTCTCCCAAGAAAAATGAATGCTATCTTTGTAGGCTTTATTCTGAAGTATACACCAGGCATTCAGGACCACAGGCAGTAAAAGTTGTGTGCCTATTACACCATGGGGTACAGGTGGGTGCTGTCAGTGCTTTGGTAGATTGTGATATCATTTTGTAAGTATAGACCTTATCTGGATGAAGAGTGAGTATTGGTGCCAGGGTAAAACCATGTGTAATGCTGCAGAGTGGTGAGGGTTGAGGGATGGGGAATTGTTCTGTAATTGTACAGGCTGCTGGTGTCCATGCATGCACCATCCGAAGAAAGTCTGACAAATGCCTGTGGAGTGATTATTCAGAGGGGCCTACTGGAGTATTAAATCAGAAACAGTTGATTACCAGACTGGTGTTCTATCTGTCACTGATACATAAGGTTTTTGACTACCTAAATACAGTGTCCCTTGACTTGCATTTTACACTCTTCTCTTAGTGTCATGAAGGTGCAGTTTGGTGGATTACTGCCTGGTGGTGCAGTACACTTTGATGGCCTACTTTTCCCAGAATGCAGTGCAATATGCAATGTGATGCATAGTGGTCCAGTGATGAAATTCACTGTGGTATGGTTGTTTCTAAAGATTTCATAGAGTGTGCTGAGCTGGTGTCCGTAGTGCCATTCATGTAGGGAGTTTGTATGTGCCCCTTTAACAATTGCTTTTGCTAGCATTAAATTGAGTAAAGGAAAGAGAGTGTGTGCAGTCCTTTGTGAGTGCATCTGAATGATATGAGATTTTCTTTACGAGGGGAGGAGTTTACCAATTTACAGAAAGATGAGGAATATTCTTGAATGGACGGTGGTGTTAGTGATGCTAAGTGTAAGACCTGGTGCTTTTCAGAAGGGTGACTTGATTGTGAAGGATGGAAGAATGTTCTTGAAGTAGATGATGGTTTGAAGGGAAAAAAGGATGTTTGTCCATGGTAAGTGGGGTGTACCAAGCAGCAGATCTCGCCTAATGGTAAGTGAGATTGACAAACTGTGGTTAGTTAAGTTCAAGATTGTGTTTTACAGTGCATATTTTGTTGGTGAAGATCTTTGAGAGAGTGGTTAGCTCTGTTTCTTTTCTTTAGAACATATGGAATATATTATAACTCAAAATTATTGCCATGAGCCACAGAGAGCACTACATCATTTCTAGGACTTCAGAAGGTCATGATGACATATATTTCACAACGTTTTAAATTTGAGCAAACGTTGTGAAACCACAGTTTGCGCATTTCAATAATTATGTATGCTTAAGTAACAAGCAGGCTACATGTAAGCCACTTATAACAAGCATTTTCAATGCAACGCGTCTTGCATTTGCTCGAGTTAGAGCTATTAGCGTTGTAAACTCCTAACCTGACTTTTCTTGCCACACAAACTAAAAGAAAAAAAAAGCAGCGTGATCGCACTATGTAAAATGCAGTGCGATCATGTTGAAATTGAAAACTGAAAAACCGAGCGCGATCGCGCCATGTAAACCCCAGCATGATCACGCTGTGTGGAAAATAAACAGAGAAAGTAGTACGGAAGCCATGCTAAAAACATTGAGCCTCGTATGTTTTCAGTAGTTTACCGGTGCTGTGTAGGTGGGCTAAACACAGGAAAAGGCATGACGTATGCATGCCTTTCACAAATGAAAGCAAGCGGATTTTAAAAGGCAAGCCCACGAACCAATGAAAGCGACTGACGTGACATGGGAGAGGTTGGAAGCCCAAAGAGAGATTACTACAGGAGACGGAGTGCTTTGCGCTTGCCCCTAAAAATGAGTATCAGTATTACATTGAGACCAAATTAATTCTTTCTGTCCCTCACTATGTAAATCTACAAAATAATTTATAATACGTTTTGATCAGATCAAAAGCTATTATGTAAAATGAACTGCAGACTCCTACCTAAGAAATTTGAAGCCGATCCTTACTCCCAAGCCGTATGCACCACAGTTTTTTTTTGTAGCACTTACCATTTTTCCACAGCCTGTTTCATTCGCATCTGCATACTTCTGTGAGCGTGAGGTTGGATATCAACCTGTTCCACTTTTTTTGATGTGGATGGTGCCAAGATCTCCTGTATTAGATCCTGCACGACTGCCTTGTACATATGGCAGCAGAAGAGCTGAAAAATAAATCGTTGAAACACTCATTAAGTGTAAAAGCAATAATATTACAGGGGGGCATATTTTCCATTCAAGAAACACCAATAAACAATTGAGGTGTTGATAGACTTGGTTGAAATTGAAAGTTGGAATCCTAGATGCATATTCAGATGTAGTTAAGTTAAATTCAGGAGGACAAGCAGTTTTTAAGGTTCACAAATTGGGCAGTTCTAGAGCTTTCTTTGAACCTGATCCATATTCTGTACCCCTCACACAATCAGGCATGTGAAGCCCCTGATAACTTCAAGTGGTTGAATCATTGGTTTTGCCATACAATTGTTGAAAAACCTTTGATTTAAGACATGGGTTAAGATCTAAACACAGGGACTCTCCCTGACTACCAATTGCACACCTTCATCATGCGATAACAATTTTTGATCCCTGGAATTTGAAAAAAGCCTGTGGACCTGGTATTACTTGGTCCAAATCTGAATTGGTATCCCTGATTGTGGGGACAGTTCCTTTTAAGGAAGGAGATATATGGAACTGTGGTGCAGGTTGTGGGGAATGGGAGTCACGTTAGCAAGGGTATTCGGTGCCAAGAAAGGCTTTGGGCCTTTTAGGGACTGTTTCAGGTTTCCCCCATTCTTAGAAGGGTGATAACTAGGGGGTATTGAGTGATTGTGCCTTCAATCCCTGCCTGAACCGGAACAGGATTTTGCAGGGTGGTTTCGCATGACGTTATAAATATGGGTCTGCACTGTGTGCACCGGAACGTCAAAAAAAGTGATGCTAAGGTGGCGCACAGAGCTTGTAAATAAGCCTCTCAGTTTTCCTGGATTATTCCCTAGTGTAAGGGTTTCTGCAAGTGGAAATTATATCAGGTGTACCATTCCATGGGTGTAATGTAACACAATTGTACTTTACCATATTTAACCTTATTTTTATTTGTTTGTCAATTCGATAAACTAGCTTCCACCTCACTAACACAGCAGGAGTAGATTTGTTAGTGTTTACAGAATGGAAAACTACAGGCCCTGTTCAGAAAACAATTTTTCAATCTATTCATTTGACAAGTTGACTGGTCACATTCAAAACATAAATGCATCTTTATTATCAGATACACATTGAACTTACTGTCTTTTTGCTGCCTAAATGCTTCCATAGGAGCATAAAGGGTTAGCCCGGATGTTCTAAGGACCCTCCTGTACAATTATGTCAATTGGGGGTGGTGCACATGTGGCTGGAGAGTACCCCCAGCACATCATGTGCCTTCAGACGTGCCCAGTGGAGGAGGTCCTCAAAGTGTCTGTGGCACTCCTTCCTTCTGCAGGTGTGGACAGCCTCTGGAGTGCAGCCAGCACACAGCAATGTCAATAAATCTAGGTCCACAATGCATTGATCAATGTGTCGCTGGACCCCCATAGAGCTAGGCTTACTAGTAGAGAACTCTTCACAGATTATTACCAGCACTACATTAGTAAAGCTGGGGGTCCTCTCATCTTGTCTGTCAGCCATTTGTGTGGTTGTGATGGGCATAGGATCAGTAGGATGGAGGAGGATACTGTTAGAATGAAAATATCTGACTTCCTGTTTCTTTATGTCATTTCCTGCTTGTGGCAGTAGAGAGAGATCTTCACCCAGAGAACTGCAGTCTGTCCCCTGAGTACTGAGATCTCCATGGCAGTTTCCACCATGCATATAAAGACCACCATAAAGATTGGGGAAGAGATTATGTTGAAAGGAGTTGCTTTTATTTATAGAGAACACAATTTAAATTCTAAAACAAATATAGGTACATACTTGTTCAAACTACACGACTGATTTTATTTTAGTGAAAACATCTAAATGTGATACAATGAGTGAGAAAGTGGAGTGTTAGTATATTAATAAATCAAGCAAGGCATGTTTCATTCTGGCATCATGGTAGTGCAACAGTATTGCCTCATGATGGTATCTGTGGTTGATGTAATAACCCACCATTCATATTGTCCAATCAAAATAATGCTGCAATCAAACAAGCAGCTGAGGTGAAAAATTTGTCTGTTAGTGAATTAGGCACTTCAGTTCCACTACTGATCTAAGTTATGTGCCTACATCATGAATCTGGTAATCATATGGCGGTCGCCCCTAAGTAGATATAGGGGGTCATTCCGACCCTGGCGGTCCATGACCGCCAGGGCCGGGGACCGCGGAAGCACCGCCAACAGGCTGGCGGTGCTTCCTGGGCCATTCTGACCGCGGCGGTAAAGCCGCGGTCAGAAAAGGGGATCCGGCGGTTTACCGCCGGTTTTCCCCTGGCCCAGGGAATCCTCCATGGCGGCGCTGCTTGCAGCGCCGCCATGGGGATTACGACCCCCTTCCCGCCATCTTGTTCCTGGCGGTTTTTACCGCCAGGAACAGGATGGCGGGAGCGGGTGTCGTGGGGCCCCTGGGGGCCCCTGCACTGCCCATGCCACTGGCATGGGCAGTGCAGGGGTCCCCTAACAGGGCCCCATAAAGATTTTCAGTGTCTGCTTTGCAGACACTGAAAATCGCGACGGGTGCCACTGCACCCGTCGCACCCCTACAACTCCGCCGGCTCCATTCGGAGCCGGCTTCATTGTTGAGGGGGGATTCCCGCTGGGCCGGCGGGCGGCCTCCTGGCGGTCGCCCGCCGGCCCAGCGGGAAAGCCAGAATGGCCGCCGCGGTCTTTTGACCGCGGTGCGGTCATTTGGCGGTTCCCTCCAGGCGGACGGCTCCTGCCGCCTGCCGGGGTCAGAATGACCCCCATAGTTAGGACCTAGCTTCTATAGAAAAAGCAGTTTTTTACTTGCCTATATCTTTGGTGCCGCTTGACGAATCTTCACAATATTTTTTATGAAAATTTGACAGTCACGTCAGCTGCTGTCTTGAAAGTTTCAGGGTGATCCGTCAAGCGAGGGAAGAGAAAAAAGGGGGAGGCAAAAAAAAGGAGTGTGTCCCATGTTAATTCCCATAGTGATTTTAAATAGTGATAGCACCAGAACAACTGGACATAATTACACCAAATTTGGCAGAAAAGTAGATCGTGGTCCAGAAAGAACCCTTTTTGTTATTTGGTGTAAATCCATCCAGTAGTTGTTGAGGAATCAAAGAAAGTCCAAATTTATATATATATATATAGGGACGGAAAGGCATCGCAAACCCTACCGATCTTGTGCTAAGATCTGATTGGCTGCCAAGACTTCAACAAAGAAGTGTTGGTGCCCATCTTGGGATTCAGCTTCAGCCAAGTTCCAGAAAAAAAGAATATAAAAAACAAAAGGGGCCAGGGTAGGGACACCTGACCCCTTAGCTCTGGTGCTAGGGTTCCAGAGGGATCCTCCCAGAGCTAAAAAACATTTTTTTTGTAAAATGTTTGCCACGATTCATGGCAGATCTGGTAAAACATTTTTTTAAAACAAGTGAGGGCTCCCATACATTGCCACCTGCCCAGGGCTGCAAAAATGATGTGTGCAGGGTCTAACCAGCTCCCCACAGCCCCCAGAGAATGCCAGCTCCCTTGGACACTAAAGATAAACAGTGTGGGGCGGTCACCTATCCCCGCAGCCCTGAGGACCCTCACCTCCCTAGGGAACTAAAGATAAACAGTGTTGGGGGCTGCCCACCTCCCCCACAGCCCTGGGGACTGCCACCTCCCCAGGGCACTAATCACAAAAAGTGAGGGGGACCTCCTGCCCACCCCTCAACAATCCAGGGGACCACCACTTCCCTGGGGCAATGGTTGTTGAAGGAGGGCCGCACAGGCCACCACGTGGAGCCATTGATGGTCTTGGGGACCACCACCCCCTAGGGCCGGCTCCTGCAATGTCCCGGGGTGCCCACCCCTGGGACAGTGCTGTTTGCTTTTTGCAAGTGAGAGCTGTCAAACAGCTCTCACTTGCAGAAAGCACAGTTTTCATCTGTCTTCCCTGCATGCACACAGCATTCAGTCCCTGCGGCCACCCAACCCCATGCTGAGCACAGCCATTTGGCTGATTGCAGCAGAAGTTGGCCGCGGCCTGTCTCTCTGGGTGTGAGAGGGTGTATCTGGGGGTGAGAGTGGCTGTGAGAGTGTCTGGGTGTGAGAGTGTATGCATCAGTGTCTTAGTGGGTGCATCATTGTCTGTGTGGGTCTGTGAGAAGGTGCGTGAGAATTTCATTGGGCCTGTTTTCTGGATGTGTGACAGTCTGAGTGTGTCTATCAGTGAGTGCATGAGTGTCTGAGGGGGTTTGTGAGTGGGTACATCAGTGTCTAAGTGGGTCTGTTAGATCTGTGAGTGGGTGCATAAGGGTCTGAGTGGGTTATGAGTGGGTGCATGAGTGTCTGAGTGGGTGCATGAAGGACTTACAGACCCAATGAGCATGAGTGGGTCTGTAAGTGTGTGAGTCAGTGTCTGAGTGGGTCAGTGAGTCAGTACATCAGTGCCTGAGTGAGTGTGTGAGTGGGTGCATCAGTGTCCGAGTGGGTCTGTGAGTGGGTGCATGAGGGTCTGAGTGGGTTTGTGAGTGGGTGCATGAGGGTCTGAGTGGGTTTGTGAGTGGGTGCATTAGTGTTTGAGTTGGCCTGAAAGTGGGAGTCTATGAGTGGGTGCATGCGTGTCAGAGTGGGTGTGTAAATGGGCACATGAGTCTCTGAGCGCATGTATGAGTGAATGAGTTAGTGTATGAATATTTTTTTGCTTATTCGCGATTTATCTCGATTAATCTTTATTAACTGCAAATATCGTGCACGATGAAGAAAAATCATTTTAAACCCATCATTTGACCTCCAAGCACCCCTCTATCACACTATTGGGGTCAGGGTACCTCCAACCTGACCCTTTATGCTACTTTTCAGTTTGTTTTTCAGCCCTAGGGACCATGTCCCGAGACCTTAAATGGCGGCTGCAACTTTCTGTTAAAAAAACATGGAAATTCACTGAAAAAAATAAAGGTTACAGGGACATTATAGTTAGGAAGTAGAATTAAAAACCTTAGAAATTCACTGAAAAAAACAAAGGTTACAGGGATGTTATATTTACGTTCTGAAGTTACTCATACAAAACCATAGAATCTCACCTATCTAAAGTAACTACAACACGTGCCATCGCTATGCACAGGTATGTGATCCATAATTTTACTGCGGATGTTACAGTGACTTTATCAATGTTGTTATCAAAGATGTCATGAGTGCTGTAATTTGTGGGGCAATTAGCGGTGCATGGTGAGGGTGAGAGTTACAGTTATCTTAGGGCACGAGATATAGTTTTACTCTATTACAGGTGAATTTCTATGGTTTTTCACAAGTAAATTCAGAACCTAACTAACTGGACGGAATGACACAAACATTGGCAGAAAGCTAGTTTACGGTACGCAGATTACGCTTTCGCTTCTCTGGTGTAAATCCATTCAGTAGTTTTGGAAATATTAAAGGAAAAATAAATGTTTATAGCTAGGGACTTGGACTCTTCATTAATAAATCATAATACATGCACAAATAGAAGCGCTGTAATTGGCTGCCCACAACCTGACTAGAAAGTTGTGGCTGCCATTTTATTTTATCGGAGAGGGACCCGGGCGTGAAAATAATAATGACAAGTGCTATCACGGGTCAGGGTGGGGGTACCCTGACCCCATGGGTGTAAGATAGGGTGTGCCCTAGGGTCATATTATGAGTTTAAAATGATTTTTCTTCACCATGTGTGATATTCGCGAATATCCTCGAACATTCTTGAATATGTGAGGTTATTCTCGGATATTCTCGAATAGTCGAGGATATTCTCATATATTCGATGGTATGAAAAAGGTTTTCATACACTAATTAATTCGATCCTACATGTACTCAGACACTCATATGCCCACTCACATACCCACTCAGACACTCATGCACCCACTCAGACCCACTCAAAGACTCACACACCCACTTTCAGACCCACTCAGACACTCATGCACCCACTCACAGATACATTGCCATAGACAAGCCCTGTAGTCAACATGTGCTGTGCATGGCCAAAGGCACGGGTTGGGTGGTTATAAGGGCTTGGATGCGGGACCTGGCCGCAGGTCAGGCCATATGACCAATCCCCACTGCATAGCAATTAAAATGAATTTACATTAAAAAAAATCACGGACATTTACTGAAAAAAATCAAAGATTACAGGAGCGTTATAGGTTCTGAATTTACTTGTACATAGCCATAGAAATTCAGCAGTTATAGTTATAGTTATTTCAAGTAATTATAGCTTGCGCCCTATGGTAATTATAACTCTCGCCTTTGCCAGGCACAGCTAATTACTCAACATATTATATTATTAATGACATCTTGTATGGCATCATTGATATTCTCACTGCAACATTTACAATAAAGTTATTGATAAGGAAACTGTGACATGGCAGGGAGGTGAGCTATAGTTACCCTAGGGCACGAGTTATAGTTACTGGAAATAACTTTAACTATAACTGATTAATTTCTATGGTTTTGAATGAGTAAATTCAGAACCTGACTATAAAGTCCCTGTAACCTTTGTTTTTTTTAGTATATATATATATATAAGACTGGTCAGCGCTTGACATGGTTTCTCCTGTCTTTTTAACTTCGGATCTCCTGTTATGATCCTGTGCTGAACTTTGTTTTTGCTGTTTTTTGTACTTTGGGCACTGAACCACTGCTCACCAGTGCTAAATTGCAAGTGCCCTATGTCTAAATTGAGTTGGTAATTGTTTTTCTCCATGATTGGTATATTTGAGTTACTAGTAAGTGCCTAGTAAAGAGCACTAACGGTGCCAAGGCCTGTAAATCAAAGGTTACCAGTGGGCCTGCACTACTGATTGTGGCAACCACATGAGTAGCCCTGCAAACATGTCTCAGATCTGCCACTGCAGTGTCCATAGGTGCAGTTTTACACTGCTAATTCGACGTGGCATGTGCACCCACTTGCCAGACCCAAAACTGTCCCTTTTACTACATATGTTAGTCACTCCTAAGGTAGGCCCAAGGCAGCCCCATGGGCAGGGTGCAGTGTATTTAAAAGGTAGGACATGTACTAGTGTGTTTTACATGTCCTTATCTTGAAATAATGCTAAGGGTGTTTTTCACTATTCCAAGGCCTATCTCTCCCATAGGGTGACATGGGGATTGCCTTGAAATATCTAAGTGCAGTTTCCCATTGGGAGCAGATAGAGATGTGCAGTTTGGGGTCTCTGAACTCACAATTTCAAAATACATCTTTCTGTAAAGTTGGTTTTTAGATTTTTTTTAAATGCCACTTTTTAGAAAGTGGGCATTTCTAGCTTAACTATTCTATGCCTCTGCCTGGCTGTGGAATACGCATCTAGGTCAGATTGACAGTTGGGCTGTTTGTGAACTCACTCTAGACAGTCACACAAAGGGAGTTGAGGTATATCCTGCATATCCTGATGGGTCTTCCTGGGCTAGAGTGGAGGGAGGACCTGGCACTTGCACCTGAATAGGGCTGTGGCTGTCCTTACACAAATCACTTTCCAACCCCTTGGAGTGTGTTTGGGATCAGGACAGGGAAAGGCAGGGTCTTGTGCACTACAAAGAAGTTTGCCTATTTCAAAGGCAGAAATGAGTATATGTGTTGGACTGCTGACCCGACAACTTCAGAACACTCCTGGACTGAGTTAATTCTGCCAAGGAGAAGAGCTGGATGCTTGAGGAGGACCTGCCACTCTGCCTGTTGCTTTGTGGTGCTCGCCTGCTGCTGCTACTTCTGCTCTGGGAATTAAAGGACTGAACTTTGCTTTCTACATCCTGCTTTCCAAGGTTCTTCAAGGGCTTGAACTGAGCTTGCCTCCTGCTGCGAAGTCTCAGGGACATCAAAGACTTCTTCTGCCAGTGCCTAGGCTCTTCTGCTGAGAGTTCTGGCTTGCCAAGGGGTGCCAAATCAGGTCCTTGGGTCCTTGGAAGTGGAAGCTGGTGACCTAAGATAAATTGACCCACCAAAGCCATTGCGGCGAAAAATCAATGCAGCACCTGCACAGTGGCTGAAAGTTGATGTAATGCAGGCAAAATCGACGCATCGCCTGCTTCAGCACAGATCCATCTTAGCCCTGTGAGTGGATTTTTCACTCATCATCCCTGGGTGTGAAATCTCCAACATCAGTGCAAGGAACTGAGGCTGAGTGGCCAGAAATTGATGCAACCTTGTTCTGCGGGGAAAGAATCAATGCATCGCCTACCCGGGGGGGGGGGGGCCTGGGGAAATCGACACACGGCCTCACTTGCGAGTAAGGAATCAACGCATTGCTTGCTTTTCTGATGCATTTCCTCTCCTGTGGCTTTATCTTTGATGCATACCAGGTACTTCGTGCTAAAACAACACATCCATTGATTCCCATGGATTAAGACTCTTTTAACTTTGAAAATTTATATCTTTCCTTGTGTATGTTGGATTTTTGTCGTTTTCGTCTTGTTTTATTTAGATAAATCTTAGCTATTTTTCTAAACTGGTGTGAAGTACTTTTGTGGTGTTTTCACTGCATTACTTTGTGCGTGTAGACACACTTTACACATTGCCTCTGAGATAAGCCTTACTACTTGTGTCAAGCTACCAAGGGAGTGAGCAGGGGTCATCTTAGGTGTGTGACTCCCTTACACTGACTAGAATGAGGGTCCTATGTGGACAGGGTGTAAACTGACAGCCAACTAGAGACCACATTTCTAATCAGCAGTGAGGATAGGACTCGGATTTGTAACTGACATACAGTGATTGGTGTACACTGCTGTCTTATTGCAGACCATTCTGCAACCACATACTGTTTTTTTCTTCTTGGATTTTTTCTCTTTGCCCTCTGGGAACTTCTGCAACTTTGAGTTTTATCTGCAACCATGTCTCATTCTGGAGAGCCATCAGCAGTTGTTGCGGAGTCAGTGTTTGTGCAGGAGAGTTTGGGAACCTATATGGTGCCTCAGCTATAAAAGTTCTTCAGAGTTCAAATGTCCTATTAAAATCTCACTAAAAAGGAGGAGCTGCACAATGCGCTGAGGGCCTGGTTGGCAGCAAAGGAGGCTTGTGGACACACAGAGGAGGAGAATGTTGTTATGGAGGGAGAGGAGGACAACTTGCAGGATGTGGTGGATAACCAAGATCTACATAGGAGGGAGGCAGCCTCCTGGGCAGGTAGCAGCATTTCCTCAAGTGGTCTGACCCCAGAGGAGTTGGAGGACAGGCGGAGGCTAGGCAGCTGGAGAAAGCCACGAGGGAGAAGGAATTTCAGCTAGAACTAGCCAGACTCAACAGAGAGACAGAGAGAGTGATAATTGCTATGGAGAAAAAGAAAATGCTTTTGGCTCAAGAGATGAACTTGGAGGAGATTGATCTAAGGAGCAGGCCCAGCACAGATGGTGGCAGCATATCATCAGTGCAGTTTGAGAGGAGGGTGCGCCTTCCCAAGAATCAAGGGAAAGAGTACACTAAGGAGGGTGACATCCACTGGTGGTTTCAGAGCTAAGAGGCAGCACTTCACATGCATGGGATCCCTGAGAGAGATTGGGGGGCACACCTGTGGAACTGCTTCACAGCAGAGGGGAGGGACACCTTTTTGGCACTAGGGGCAGCTAGTGAACTCACCTACACCAGGATGTAGGACGCCCTGATCACTAAGTATGGCCTGACACCATAGATGTACAGGGGAAAGTTCAGGGAGAGTAAGAAGCTTAGTTCTCAGACCTGGCTTGAGTGTGTGAATTCCTTCTGCAGAGCACTGGATGGTTAGGTGAAGGGAAGTGAGGTAACAGAATATCAGAGGTTGTACAATTTGTTTGTATAGGAGCACTTGTCTAGTCTGTTTTCCAGAGCTGTGCCAGCACTTGATTGACAGCAAGCTTACTGATCCCAGGAAGATTGCTCAGGAGGTGGACGGTTGGATGAGTACCAGAGTCCACAAAAAGTTGTATGTGGGAGATTCAGTCAAGGGGGGGGAGTGTCCCCAACAGAAAAAGTACGGGGGGGAGCAAGGATAAAAGTAAAAGATTCTCTAAAGAGCCCTAAACAAGTTCCCTGGGTAAGAGTTCCCAGCCCCCTACTGAGAAAAAGTTGGTTCAGTTCAGGAAAGCCTGCAGTGGAGGTACCCATCAAGTTCTATGCCTGTAGGCAGGAAGGGCACATCAGAGAGCGTCCCAAGTGTCCTGAGCAGGTAAAGCCTCCCACTGGTGGGCAGTCACTTGGGGTGGCCAGTATAGCGCTTGGGGAGGAGTTGGCCCCAGTTAGTGGTGGGAAGCCAGCTGAATTAACCCTAGTCTCCCTGGATGAGGTGGTCCAGAGGATCCTTGTGCCTGATAATACAAAGAAGTACAGGACCTGGGTGACCAGCAATGGGAGGCGGGTGGAGGCTTTAAGAGACACAGGAGTCAGTATGACCACAGTCCGCTGCCATCTGGTGTCTGAAGAGCAGGTAGTCCCTAATGTGGTCCATCAAGTTGTAGCAGTTGACAACAGTGAGTGCCAATGCTTGGTAGCTCAGGTTCCCTTTGAATTGGGGGACGGGGGTCTCAGGTTCCTTGAGGTTAGCTGTGAGTCCATCCATGCCTGTTGACTGTCTGCTAGGAAATGACCTGGAGCATACTGCCTGAAAGGGGGTGGAGCTCAGGGCATACTTGGAAATGTTGGGATTGCAAAAGTGGGTGTGCATAACCACATTGTTTATGGCTGCCAGAGAGGGTTATCAGAAGAACCTGGAGCCTGAAACAGTGGCCGAGGTGCCTGCCAGGTAAGGAAAGGGCAAGGGGCATGGGAAACCAGCTCCTGAGATTTCCACAGTCTGAGAGGAAGCTGAACCTGAGGGGATGCCCCGCAGCAGGGGGAAGAAATGGCCAAACTGGGGGACC
Source organism: Pleurodeles waltl (assembly GCF_031143425.1). Taxonomy (NCBI): domain Eukaryota; kingdom Metazoa; phylum Chordata; class Amphibia; order Caudata; family Salamandridae; genus Pleurodeles; species Pleurodeles waltl. The sequence goes on along the minus strand of NC_090447.1, from coordinate 1,169,032,893 downwards.
TGCCTGAGCTGTCCCATTGGCAGTAGGAAGGAGGCACCACCAGGGAGGAGTTCTGTACAGCAGTAGAAAACATGCCCCATTCTTGAGGACATTTGGAAACAGGCCAAGGCCCAGGCAGCAGGTGACACCTCTGGATCTCACCTGATATAATGGGAGAGGGATCTCCTAAATAGTGAGTGTAAGGTTGCTGAATCTGGGGCAGCCCGTGTCCTGGTGGAACCCCAGTGTTTCAGAGCCTTCCTACTAGGTCTGGCTCATGATGTGCCACAGGGCAGGACAAGTCCTTTGGCAGGCTTGTCACCCACTTTTATTGGCTCCAAATGAGGAAGAACTCAAATGCGTTCTGCTGGACTTGTCAGACCCACCAGGCAAGTGGCAAATCTGGGAAGAAGTGCAAGGATCCTCTTTAACCCTTTCAGTTGTGAGCACACCTTTTGAGCGGGTGGGCATTGACATTGTGGGGCCTCTGGATCTCAAGGCAGATATAGGTAACAGGTTTATCCTGGTCTTGGTGGACCATGCCACCCGGTACCCAAAATCTACCCCCTGAGGACAGTGACTGTGCCCACAGTAACCAGTGCATTGATGGGGGAGCTTTACCCGTGTGAATTTTCCCAGGGAGGTGGTATCTGATCGGGGTACCAATTTCATGTTGCTGTACATGAAGGCCACATGGAAGCGGTATGGTGTAACATAGAATTTCATCATGCCTCACCACCCCAAAGCAATGCGTTGGTTGAGAGTTTCAACCGCACCCTGAAGGGCTTGATTATGTTTCTCTCTGAACCTATGAGGTGTAAGTGGGATGGCTTGTTACCATGCCTGTTGTTTGCTTACATAGAGGTACCACAAAGGGGGTTAACTTCAGCCCTTAACTTCTGTATGGGCACCCTGTGAGAGTGCCTCTCAGTTTGGTTAAGGAGGGCTGGGAGCAAGCTTCCAAGAAGCTGCCACAGGATGTATTCAGTTACATGCTGGCCTTGAGAGACCAAACAGCCTGCTTCCGGAAGCTTGCTCAGTAAAATCTGGAAGCTAGCCAGAAAGACATGAAATGTTGGTACGACCAGAACACCACTCTGGTTGAGTTTCAGCCTAGCCAGAAGGTGTGGGTGATGCCTCCAGTAGTGCACCGTGCTCTCCAAGACCGTTAGTCTTGGCCATTTGAGGTGAAGGAGAGCAAGAGCAATTTCACCTACCTGTTGGACATGCAGACTCCTACGGACACTTTGAGGGCCTTGCACATGAACTGTCTCGAGCCACATTTTGAGAGGTCTGAGTTGACTACACTCTTGGCCACAGATAATGGGATGGAAGAGGAGAGCAAACCTCTCCCCGGACTCCTATCTTTCAAAGAGCAGGATGAGTCAGTGGAGGGTGTGAACCACTCCCCTACTCTGACCCTAGATCAGCAGAAAGACTGCCACTAGCTGTTGAGACAGTTTACCTCCCAATTCTCACTTACCCCTGGGGTAGCCCACAGGTGCACCCATGACATTGATACTGGGGACAACCTGCCTGTTAAGCACAAGTCTTACAGGTTCTCTGATATGGTGAGAAAAAGCTTTGAGGAGGAAGTCTCTAAGATGCTGGAGTTAGGGAGATTGAACACTCCAACAGTGATTGGTCCAACCTTGTGGTTCTGGTCCCCATGGCTGTCCTACCCAGTGCCACCCCTGAAGTTAGGTTCTGTGTTGACTACTGGGGGCTTAATGCCATCACCAGGACTGGTACACATCCCATCTCCAGAGCTGACAAGCTCATTTACCGGTTGGGAGCTGCCAAATTCCTCAGCACGTTTGATCTGACATCTGGGTACCTGCAGATTGCCTTAACTGAGGGGGCCAAGAAGAGGTCAGCATTCTAAACACCAGAGGGGCACTTTCAGATTTGTGTCATGCTCTTTGGGTTGAAGAACACCCCTGCCACCTTAATGAGGCTGGTCAACCAGGTCCTGGCTTAGTTGGAAATTATTAGTGCTATCTACTTAGATGACATTGCTGTCTCCAGGTCCAGCTGGGAGGATCACTTGTCCAGACCTTGTCACTATCTAGCTTGGCATGGATAGCACTGTGCTGATCCAATGCTTAAAAACTTTGCTAGATAAACAGACATTTGAGGTGAGCAAATCTAGAGTGTCGCTGGTGTTGCAGGGTGCTCCTTACTAGAGCTGCTGTCCACCTAAACTTGGGAGCTACCCAGAGTTCTCTATTCTTCTTTTTTGCATAATTTATGCGTCACTCTAACCCTGAAAGGGATTTGTTTGAGATATATATATATATATATATATATATATATATATATATATATACTCAATCACTCTCATCAGCTCTTTTGGCAATTCTACCTTCTACCGCAATTCTACCACATCTTACACTGAAGATACTCAATAAATCTTGATCTTGTCGCTTGACAAGAAATATTTTGCCAAATAGTTTAGATTAATAAATAATTAATATCTTTTTTAGTTTTCATTCCCAACTTTCTTTGCTGTCTGGACCTTTATGTGTAAACCTTTTCTGTAGGCATGAACAAACAGCTTTCTATCTGAAATATTGCCAAGATGCTCAGTTTTGAGTGACAGTGCGCTTTACAGGTACCCATTATTTAATTACTTAATTCACTCATTCATTCAGCAACTTCTCCAAATTAGTTTATATTGGAGTGGTAATAGTAAATTACACCCCTTTAGTAACCAACACCTTTCTCAAATTCATTTAGATTGGTGTGGGAATTGTAAATACCAAACCTTTAGTGTTTAACACCTTTCCCAAAATGGTTTAGATTGGTGTGGGAATAGTAAATGTCACCCCTTTAGTTACCAACACCTTTCCCAAATTGGTTTAGATCTGAAGAAGAATGGGAATAGTAAGTGTCTCCGCTTTTGTGACCAACACCTCCCTCAAAATGGTTTAGATTTGGAGTGGGAATAGTACTTGTCCCCCCTTTAGTGTCCAACACCTTCCTCAAACTGTGGAAATAGTAAATGTCACCCCTTTACTGTCCTGAACCTTCCCCAAATTGGTTTTGATTGGGGTGGAAAATTTAAATGGCACCCCTTTACTGCCCAACACCTTTCTCAAAGTGGTTTAGAATGGAGTAGGGAAAGAAAAATGTCACCCCTTTACGGTCCAACAGCCTCCCAAATTAGTTTAGCCTGGAGTGGGGATATTATTATTACCCCTTTACCGTTCAACACCTTGCCCAAATTGGTTTAGATTGTAGCTGGAATAATAAAGGTCACCCCCTTTGTGATCAACACCTTCCCCAAATTTGTTTAGATTGGAGTGGGAATAGTAAATGACACCCCTTTAAGGTCCAACACCTTCCCCAAAATTATTTTGATTGGAGTGGGAAGTGAAACTGTCAAGCCTTTAGTGTCCAACACCTTCCCCTTAATCCTTTAGATTGGAGTAGGAATAGTAAATGTTACCCCTTTAGTGTTCAACACTTTCTCAAAAATGGCCTACGTTGGAATGGGAATATTTAATTTAACCATTTTAGTGTTAAATTCCATTGTTAAAATGTAATTTTTGGAGTCAGAGTAGTTTATGTCATTTAATTGGTATTGTTGATGTTTAGAAAGATAATTAAAAAAATAGTGGCTGTATATTTGTAGTACATAAAATTATTGCTATAATATTTTCAAAGAATAAAAATATGTAATATATTTGTACATTTTTCTTTTTTCAAAGTTTATTTAGATGTATATTTTTTAACATATATGATTCTGGTTATAAAAATAAACAATGTGAATCCTGTTTTAATAATATTGGATATTGTAAATTTTTCTGGAATTTTCTATTATTTAACAGTTTATTTACCATTAATTAAATTGTTTTCTGAACATTAATTTCAACATAGGTTTTTGTTATATATTGAATGTATATATTTATGTTTTTATTCCATTTATACAATGCAATATTTTGTTATCTTTTTTAACAACACTTTTAACATGTTTTACATGTTTAATAATGTTTTACAATTTTGAAAACATTAAACATTTGTAACTTATTTTCCCATTTGTTTTTAACTGCTGCCTTCTATTTTGTAGTCTATTCATGTCATTTTTAGTCTATGTCTTGGTCTCCAGGTCACATGGAGGTATGTTCTGCTTTTCGTCAGAACAGGTAGGTGAATGTTTTTACATTTTGTAGGCCTATATAAACTCTTTTTCAGGCTTTTTTAATGGTTTCTGGATACTTACACATACATAGCACGCACACTGCAGCCAGCACTCACACAGTACACATCAAGAACACACAGTTATGCACAGCAAACGCAGCACAGGCCTAGTCTCACACAATCCCATACAACATACCAACATGTCACAACTACACCACAACTGCACAATCATAAACACATTGTCAAACAATCACAACCAACACTGGCCGGGGACTCATCACACATACAACAACATGTACAATTAACTGGGAATAAACACACACATTTACACCCTCATGCAACTTAGCAATCGACACGCACATCATACACACAGCACATTGTACCTATCATAACATGCACAATACACACACATTCACGCAGTCAAAGCACACACAGCCATACACTATAACAACAAACAGATGTCAACTCAAACACAACACCATGACAACATGTCAGCAACATACACATGTCCATCATACAACAAACACTCTCTGAGGGATAAAAGTATTGCACACACCCTCACATATTGCCCAAACAACACATGAAGCACAAGCACCACACACACACAAACACTGGGACACAACCAATGTCAAACCTAGGAAAGGAAATGCAGGGCAAAGATATAACCATAAAAGCAACAACCTGTTGGTGTTCATGTTTTAGAATAATGTTAATAAAACAAAATTGAAGTCCAAGGCCATTGGCCAACCCATATCCACACAATGTTGCACCAAAGGCACAAAATAGTTCCCCAGCTTCACTCCTGACTGCCATGTAAAGGTACGGTCATCAAGGGGGCAGGCAGGCACCTCAGGGACTTTTGGGGAGTAACTCAGCAGTGGGGGTTTGGGCTTCGGCTGGGGGTGGTTTGGGCTTAGACTTGGGAGGGGGGTTTGGTTTTGGCTTGGGGAGGATTGGGTCTTCTAGGAAGGGGTCGACTTCTTGGCGGGGGAGGAGCATGGGTACTGGCTGGTGGGGCAGTGGAGGCTTTGGAGTTGGAAGGGATGTCCTTGGGGAGGGGCACTGTCTCCTATGCCTGCCGAAGGTACAAAACAGAAAGTGAGGTATGGTCATCACATTCTCTACATATCACTTCTGTCATACTTTACACTTCAGCACCATTACATCCAGATTCTCAACACCCCCAAGTAGTGCCAGTTAAGTGCCAATATCATGTCACAACAAGATACAATGTATGTCCCTCTATACATCTATAAAAACATATTTAAACACAGGCTAAGCTACCTATCCCACACCTACAATACCATGATATCAGTAGTCCTGTCACACTGACCATTTCATGACAAGGTGTCTTTGCCACATACTACAGGGTCCCTATCCACAGCAACATAATCAAGCAACAATCAAGCAATAATTCTGAAATGTGATATTGAGTTCCACATTTCAAATACAAAAACTTCACACATTCTAACAAATATGCTTAATGTCATGTGCCAGGCTATGAAACATATTGTACTGTATAATCTGGACAGCCTGGTGTACATAAGCCATTACCACTTCATGTCACATAGTTAACAACATACACAATGGATATATGCAATCATGCAACTCCTCTAATTGCCGAACTCTAAATATGTCTTTGTTGAAAGAGTCTAAAAACATGTCACCTACACATGTACCAATTTTGATGGTTGAAAGGATTGCAAATACATTGTGGACCAAGGCATCTAAGTCTTTTTCCTCCTGAAAACAAAGTATATCAGTCATATAAGGGCCTAATATGCTCAGAGCATTGAACCACACACAACAACAGCGAGTACATCTTCTTTTTCTAGTCAATGGGCCACTGTCATGTGTATGAAGGTGACATTCAGATGCATCTAATCATGCAATCAGTCCATCAATAGCCCAATGACTGACTAAGTGGCAACATGACTATCCACAAATCACACATGACTATCCTTCCATCTGTCTGTGAAAAATGTCTGAGAGACAAACCTCATCTGATGCTACCATAACAGGTACACCCACCATGATGCAAGTCCAATGTCTGAATACACATACCATGCCACTTGCATGTTTATGTGAACTACTACACCTGCACCACATTGGTGTCAGTGCAAACAATAGCTTTCCATAGAGCCAAGACTCAGTAAACCTAACCTAATTAGCAACTGAAAGTATGTATATAACTCTTTACATTGTGGAATCATGACAGAACCTTTAAATGTACACATGATGTTGGCAAATAAATTATAAGAGTTCATCTGGAAATAAGATTTCTGTACGTATTTATCATGCCTACTACAGTATGGCTAAGTGAAATGCTGGATAGCCACTTACCACCTACTGAACATGGCACTAGCATTCATTGTCCTGACACCAATGTGTGTAAGCCAATAGGAGTCTAGCAATACCTCCATGGTTCTGAACATGTAGCTTATCCAGTCAGAATAGACATTACAAATGTCTATGTACATCCCCCTATTACCAAGGGGTTTCACTTTGTAACAGGTCTGAATAAGTGAAGCAGGCATGCCATGTGAAATGTCAGATGGACATCACAGCCTCACATGATGCTGTCACTCACCTGTAAACTTTTGACAAGTAGAAATGACTACAAATGGTCCGACTCAATGTTGCACATATACATAGGTCAAGGGACATTGCAATGGACACAGAGCAAGGACCCGGACAACTTACCAACATGATATTGGGATTTTTGATCTGTAGTTGGGAATAAACAACCACCAGGTATGAAAAGAAAAATTGTATTGTGTGTAACACAGTCACATGTCCATCACCCTATGCTTTTGTACAAAGGTGACTACATAGTTTAGTAATATGCCCCTATACACATTAGAATGTGCACACCTGTGGTCTTCCGGGCAGAGCATCTCAGGTCCTCCCACCTTTTCCTAATGTGGATGTTCTGCCAGCTGTGGACCCCCATGGTCTGCATTTTGATGGCAATGGCATGCCATATCCCCTTGTTCTGATGGCCGTTGACCCCATGGATAACACAGTCAACAATAGAATGTCATGCCCATATGCACCATTCCAAAACAAGCAGGGTGAAAAAAAGTTTGTGCACATACCCATACACAGACTGAATATGTCATGCCATGTGTGATGTTAAAACAGGAGTGAGCTTGTTACATGTGACCAGACCTCATGCATATCTGTAAAAATGGTCTTCCTGGCAAAGTTTGTCATACCACCTTCAATGATCATGTTTTACAGTTAGTAGGTGGGTCAGGGAACATACATCATACAAGCTCTACTATGTCTAAGTACTCAATATCTATGAAAACGCATATGCACATGCACATCTACCCACACATGTCACCACAACCCTTAATTCTTCCACATGTCCTGGACATCATCTCAAGCTTTACCCATCATCCATTGCTTGTCATAACAAAGGATAGATGGGGAAATATACATATGTGCACATCGTGCACTTACCTGTTCCTCTGGTGCACTGTAGAGCTGTTCATACAGGGGTAGGACCTCCTCCACCAGCTTATCAAGCTCCTCCAGAAAAAATGCAGGGGCCCTATCACCTGTAGGATGTGGTGTGATTTCTCCCAAGGACTTAGTTAGTGGAGGTCTTGCTGGCAGCAGTGTCAGGTGAGAGATGAAGTTTGAAATGGTGGTCACGTCCATCACGTAAAACACCATCACCGCTGACGGACATCGCCATTGGTGCAAGACCGACAAAGGCAGTAATGTGTTAAAATGCCAATGTCCATCACTGTTGTATCCACCTACCATCATGACAACTTCCACCGGCAGAGTTAGGTAATTTCCCAATGTCCAGTTCAGTAGGTCAGGTAGCTGCCACTTTAAGACTCATGGCTGATCGATAAAGTATGATCAAAGTTGCATCACAAGCTGTGATACATATTTACAACCTCATGTTCACTGCTGGCTTTTAGCAAATATGTGGGGAAAATGCAGAATTTATGTACAGGTTGTAAACTTGAGTCAATACTAACGTAACTTTAGTGGCATAGTCAGCACACCAATAGCAATCAGAAATATGGCATCATCAATGTGAAACATAGTATGAATGTCATTATCACAGAGACTTTTAGTCACATCCTTCTCCATTTCTAAATCATGAGTGAGGAAAGGGAATGTGATTGCAGTAAGAAGCCATTATTTGCCTAGGTGTGTACAGGGTACAATGTTTCTACAATATCGTGGCATGTCAGAGCATTATGGGGGTCATTCTGACCTTGGCGGTAAAAGGGCCATACCGCCGGTCAGAACTCCGCCATACTACCGCCGCAGCCGCGGTAAACCGCCACAGTCATTCTGACCACCAACTGTGAATCCGCAAAAACCCGACATCCAAGGAAGGCCGCCTCATCAGCGGGCCGCGGAAAACTGGAGATGACCAAACCTCCACTGCCACGCCAACACAAACACGCCCATGCCATTCTGACCCACCAATCCACGCGGCGGTCTTTCAACCGCGGTATTCCATTGGCGGTACACACCGCCGCGCTCAAAATACACACACAGCTCCAAAACACTGCCACATTGGGCAATTTGAAATACACACACCTGACACACATACCAACAACACTCCCACACATCCATACAACTATAAAACACACACCCACATCACCCACAAACCCCTACGACCACAAATCAGAGACGAAGGAGAGAGAGACACATCACAGAATAGAGAGCTACATCACACAGAGGCACACTACACCATCACACACACCACATAGAAGCACAAAGCACAACACACTCATCACCATATACTCCACCCAACACCTCATCCACACCACCCCATGGCACCCCAAAGGCACCCACGCTTTTCGGACCAAGAACTCCGGGTCATGGTGGAGGAAATCATAAGAGTTGAACCGCAGCTCTTCGGCTCACAGGTGCAGCACACCACTATAGCCAGGAAGGCGGAGCTATGGCAGCGGATCGTGGACAGGGTCAACGCGGTGGGACAGCATCCCAGAAATCGAGACGACATCCGCAAACGCTGGAACAACTTAAGGGGAAAGGTGCGCTCGATGGTCTCGCGACACAACATCACAGTGCAGAAGACTGGCGGGGGACCCCCACCCACTCCACCCAAATTCACAGCATGGGAGCAAGAGGTACTAAACATCCTGCATCCTGATGGCCTCGCTGGAGTACACGGAGGAATGGACTCTGGTAAGTACAATCTCAACTACTTCACCCCAAAGCATGCTAACACCCACCACCACCCTCATCCCCAACCCCCCATCACACATCCTCCCTGAGAATGTCTCTCCAGCACAACCCACCCAACACCAACCCCTGCATGCCCCCACAAACTATGGACACCCATCACCCAAGCATGACCACTGCACATACCCCCCCCCCCCAAAACACCCCCACAAAACCTCCCCCAAGGGAATGGCAGCACTGGGGGACAAGGGCACCAATCAATGGCACGCAATAGCACACACAGAAACAATAACCATACTCTCTTACCCCATGCAGGACCCGAACGCCAACACACCGGCCAGGAGGGTCCAGAAATGTCCATCCCCCCACCGGAAGAGGCCCCCAGTGATGACAGCAGCTCTGTCGTCCTGGAACCTGATGACCAGCCCGGACCATCGGGGACCTCTGGACAGTCGGTTCCCCACACACAGGCCACAGCAGACCCAACCCCCTCTGGGACCAACAGCACAGCTCCCACCCAGCGGGCCCATGCCTCTGTCTCTAGGACAGGTCAATCAGCGGTGTGTCTGCCACTACAGGGCACCCAGGCTAACCCACCACCCCAACAACAACAGGGACCTGGGGGCAGTGGTAGTGGGCACACCGTCCAGGGGACAGAGGCCGGGGGAAACAGGGCAACTCGGAGGGCTGCTGTGCGACAGGGGGGGGAGGAGAGGCCCAGGGAACCCACTCTCCAAGAGGCCCTCACCACCATCATGGCAGCCTACCACCACTCCCAAGAGACGATGGCGACGGTACTGGCCAGGTTCCAGGAGATCCAGGCACAGCAGGAGGAACGCTACATGGGGTTCACCAATCAACTCACCAACATCTCTACCGCTATGGGGAGCATAGTCCAGGCCCTCAACCGGATAGAAGACACGTTGCTGGACCGTGTGGCACCACACAGGGCCCCTGTCACTAGCCAGGAACAGCTTACCACCTCCGCCGGCGCTAGTGGACAGGAGGCCCCACCACAACGACAGGCCACCAGAACCCCACCTCCTGCTGAAGAACAACCACCCCGCAAGAGGAGCCTGAGATCAAAAAAATCGACAGAGTAGGATGTCAAGACCCCGCCAGCATGAGACACCCCCTGAAGTCATCCCACTGTCCCACATTGCCACCCTGTCCAACCTTGAACTGCCCCTGCTCCATCCTTCCACAGGCATATGGACAATGCACCTGTGAGACTGAGAACTGGACTCTGCCATGGCCATTACTCCACCCCCACCCATCACCGTGTTTATATCATGTACCATTATCTAGCACAAAAAATAAATCACTCAATGCACTGAAATCAAACAGGAGTCAGGGGGTATTATTTACAAATGTATAACACATTACCGATCAATTATGTTCTGTTAACTTTGTGCTGAACACATACCGAGATCAATAAGCATTAGTCCATGGGCTAACCAAGCAGTAGTCACGGAGTGGGTCACACAGCACTGAAAAGGGAAGGGAAAATCAAACATCAGTTTAAAAGAACTGGGGGGTCATAGACAAAGTTGAGAAGCAGGAGGCTTGCAGGAAAAGTAAAATGGCGTGGTTGATTCTTACCTGTGTGCTACTGAAAATACTGTTGGATAACTCTGTCCCTGTTGTCTGTGTCGTCCTCTGAGTCTTCCTCCTCTTCACTCTCCGCAGGCTCCACAGCTGCTTCAATACCACCATCTGGAACATCCTCCTGCAGGAAAGGCACCTGACGTCGCAATGCCAGATTGTGAAGCATACTGCAAGCCACGATGATCTGGCACACCTTCTTTGGTGAGTACATCAGGGATCCCCCTGTCATATGCAGGCACCTAAATCTGGCCTTCAAGAGCCCAAAGGTCCTTTCTATGATCCTCCTAGTTCGCCCATGGGCCTCATTGTACCGTTCCTCAGCCCTGGTCCGGGGATTCCTCACTGGGGTCAATAGCCAAGGCAGGTTGGGGTAACCAGAGTCACCTATTAGCCACACACGTTGTCTCTGTAGCTGTTCCATCACATAAGGGATGCTGCTATTACGCATCACATACGCGTCATGCACTGACCCAGGGAACATGGCATTCACATGGGAGATGTACTGGTCAGCCAAACAGACCACCTGGACGTTCATAGAATGGTAACTTTTCCTGTTTCTGTACACCTGCTCATCGTCTTTTGGGGGGACTAAGGCTACATGGGTCCCATCAATGGCACCAATGATGTTGGGAATATGTCCAAGGGCATAAAAATCACCCTTCACAGTGGCCAAATCAACCTCCTCAGGGAATATAATGTAACTCCGCATGTGTTTCGTCAGGGCAGACAACACTCTAGACAAAACTTTGGAAAACATAGGCTGAGACATTCCAGATGACATGGCCACTGTTGTCTGGAATGAGCCACTTGCAAGAAAATGGAGGACTGACAGAACCTGCACCAGAGGGGGAATTCCTGTGGGTTGGCGGATGGGGGACATCAGGGCTGGCTCCAGCTGGGCACACAGTTCATGGATAGTGGCACGGTCAAGTCGGTATCGTAGTATGATGTGGCGTTCTTCCATTGTCGACAGGTCCACCAGCGGTCGGTACACGCGAGGATTCATCCTTCTCCTCGCAAGTCCCAGCGGACGGTGCCTAGGAATGACAACATGGAGCACAGAGTCAAGCCAATCACTGGTACGTTCACCACAGCTTGCATAGCACACGGTTATCTATGTTTTGAAAGGCGTGTATGTGTGGCAATGCAAGGCCTAGGCCTGTGTGTCGCAGTAGAAATTATGCCATGTGGGCCCTTGAAATGGCGGCTGCCTGACCTGTGAAGTGGGACAATGGGATGTGAGGTCAATGCGCAGGCGGAGCACACCGTGGCAGTAGGCGGTCGAAGACCGCTACACGGAGCCGCATTGGTTAACATTGAATGCTATGGGTTTCAGGAGCCAGTGAGGATGTGCGCCGGCGGTAGCAGTACGCACCACCGCGGTACGCACCGCCGCGGGCGTGACCGCCATTTTCTATCTGCCTAATCACTCGAGACCTGATCATCCACAGGAGAGGACCTATACTGCAAGTGCTGCTGTGACCTCGGTCTGGAAGTGACAATGGCTGCTGCGACTGGGGAAAGGGCCCCTGCCTTCACGTCTGAAGAGTTGGAGAAGCTCGTGGATGGGGTCCTCCCCCAGTATGCGTTACTCTACGGTCCTCCAGACCAGCAGGTAAGTACACCGGGTGCACATGGAATGGGCGATGCCTGTGTGGAGTGGGGTGGATGTAAGTTGGTGGGGTGGGGGGCGAATGAGGAGTGCAACGCACGACAGATGAGAGCATGTGCCATATGGCAAGGTTGGGGAGGGGGGGCCAATCACATCTAACATGCAGTAAGTTGATGAATGTTTCCTTCCCACCCTGTACATGTCACATAGGTCAGCGTCCATCAGAAAGTCGAGATTTGGCGTGCCATCACCAAGGAAGTCCGGGCCCTGGGGGTCCACGTCAGACGGGGCACCCACTGCCGCAAGAGGTGGGAGGACATCCGCCGCGGAACCAGGAAGACCGCCGAGTCACTGCTGGGGATGGCCTCCCAACCTAGGAGGGGTGCCAGTCGTACCTTGACCCCCCCTGATGTCCCGGATCCTTGCGGTGGCCTACCCTGATTTGGATGGGCGCTTGAGAGCATCACAGCAGACACAAGGGGGTGAGTATTAGCACATTCTGCTATCTTTCTGCGCAGTGGAGGCGTCTGGGTGGGGGAGGAGGGTTGTGGGTGACATTAGGCCAGGGCGCTTTCTGTAGTGTAGTCCTCTCCCTTAGGCATGGCCCTGTGCTCCCGGCCCCCACCTCTGTAGGGTGACAAGTACAGCTATTGATGGTCCAGCCTCACACATCTGCGCGTTTGTCCTCTCTTGACCTGTTGTCTTAGTCAGAAGTACTGAGTAGTGTACCCCGAATGCACGGCTTAGTGCATGAGGCTCCTGTGTCTGTCCTCTCCGCCAACGGTGTTGACATTGCATGCACTCAACCTGGTCTTCTTTTTTCTCCCCCCCCACTTCTTCTTCATCTTCTTGTGCATGTGTGCATTAGCATCATCAGGCGGAGGAGATTTGGCATCAGAGCATGAGGGTGCTGTAAGTCACAAGGCCCCGGTGGGCCCAGGAACAGACACTGAGGGCACCAGTGATCCGGAGGGCGAGGGGAGCACCACAACGGGGACCGGTGGTGAGAGCAGCGACACAGACACGTCCTCGGATGGGTGCTCCCTAGCGGTGGCGGAAACATCCGGGATCCCCGCCTCTACAGGTACAGCCGCCACCCAGCGCACCAGCCCCGCCCTCCCTGCAGCCCCTCAGCCTACGCTCCGTGCCCGCTCACCCAGGAAGGCGGGCGTCTCCTTCGCCCCAGGCACCTCAGCCCCTGCCCCTGTCACCCCTGCTGCCCTCAGTGCGGAGCTCATTGACCTTGTGAGGACGCTCATTGTTGGGCAGACTACCCTTTTGAATGCCATCCAGGGGGTAGAAAGGGAGGTGCATCGGAGCAATGCCTACCTGGAGGGCATTCATTCGGGTCAGGCTGCCCATCAACGATCGTTCACTGCTCTGGCCTCAGCACTGACGGCAGCCATTGTCCCTGTTTCCAGCCTCCCTCTTCTGACTGCCTCCAGCCTGTCTCTGTCTCGTGTTCCTCAGCCTATCCCATCCACACCATCTGACCAGCATGCACACACCTCAACACCCAAGGGCAGCTCATCCAGACACAAGCACCACAGATCCCACAAACACTCACCCAAGCAACACCCAGATGCAGACATTCCAACAGTCACTGCCACCCCTGTGTCCCCCTCCTCCTCGTCTCCCTCCTCCCTCCCTGTGACAGTTACACTCACACCTGCATGCACACCAACATCAGCCAGTGCTTCCATCACCACCACACCCTCCTGTACAGTCCGCACGCGTGCAGTCACCACCCCCACTGCCATTTACACGTCCCCTGTGTCCTCTCCCACTGTGTCTGTCACCCCCTCTTCCAAGACACACAAACGCAGGCAGCCACCCACCCAACAGCCATCCACCTCACGACAGCCTACAGCACCAGCACCTTCACCCAATGACAGCACACCTGACTCTCCTACAACCACATCCTCTTCTTCCACTCCCATCACCACTTCTCCTACCCTTTACCTTGGCCCTAAAAAAGTTTTCCTGGCTAATCTTGACCTCTTTCCCTCCGATGACCTACCCCCTCCATCTGCAAAGAGTCCCAAGAGCACCACAGCCACCACCAGCCCAGCTTCGGGTGTCACTGTTGTGCATGGGTTCTGGAGTCAACCCTTTGCCAGCAGTGACACCTCAATCAGCAGCAAGGACACATCCAGCCCCCCCCCGGCAAGAGGACCAGGAAACACAAGGACCGCCGACTGACACGGCTGCCCCCAAGGAGCAAACTTCGCCCACTTCACCAGCCACATCATCTAGGGGAGGCAAGGGCCCGAGAGCCCCATCTAAGGAGCGTAAGGGCAGCAGGGCGGAGAAGTCAGGCAGCAGGAGCGCGGAGCAGGTGGGCCCCACATGCCACATCCCAGCTGGAAAGGAGGACACCAAAGGGCCCAGGACTCCGTCCCCGAAGGGTCCAGAAGCATCACGGTCGGAGGGCGACTGAGCAGGGAGTCCAGGCCAGGTCTGGCTCCCTTGACCTACTGGATGTGCACCGCTGAACAGGGCCCGCCGTGGAGAAAAGCACCGCTGAACAGGGCCCGCCGTGGAGAAGAGCACCGCTGAACAGGGCCCGCCGTGGAGAAGAGCACCGCTGAACAGGGCCCGCTGTGAAGATAGGCAGCGCTGAACAGGGTCCGCCGTGGAGAAGAGCACCGCTGAACAGGGCCCGCCGTGAAGATAGGCACCGCTGAACAGGGCCCGCCGTGGAGAAGAGCACCGCTGAACAGGGCCCCGCCGTCTCAAGCACCGCTCCGCTGGGCCCTTCCTGTCAAGCACCGCTCCGCTGGGCCCCGCCGTCTCTGCACCGCTCCGCTGGGCCCTTCATCTCAAGCACCGCTCCGCTGGGCCCTTCCTGTCAAGCACCGCTCCGCTGGGCCCTTCCTGTCACGCACCGCTCCGCTGGGCCCCGCCGTGTCAAGCACCGCTCCGCTGGGCCCTTCCTGTCAAGCACCGCTCCGCTGGGCACCGCCGTCTCAAGCACCGCTCCGCTGGGCCCTTCATCTCAAGCACCGCTCCGCTGGGCACCGCCGTCTCAAGCACCGCTCCGCTGGGCCCCGCCGTCTCAAGCACCGCTCCGCTGGGCCCTTCCTGTCAAGCACCGCTCCGCTGGGCCCCGCCGTGTCAAGCACCGCTCCGCTGGGCCCCGCCGTGTCAAGCACCGCTCCGCTGGGCCCTTCCTGTCAAGCACCGCTCCGCTGGGCCCTTCCTGTCAAGCACCGCTCCGCTGGGCCCTGCCGTCTCAAGCACCGCTCTGCTGGGCCCCGCCGTGTCAAGCACCACTCCGCTGGGCCCTTCCTGTCAAGCACCGCTCCGCTGGGCCCTGCCGTCTCAAGCACCGCTCCGCTGGGCCCCGCCGTGTCAAGCACCGCTCTGCTGGGCCCTTCCTGTCAAGCACCGCTCTGCTGGGCCCCGCCGTGTCAAGCACCGCTCCGCTGGGCCCTTCCTGTCAAGCACCGCTCCGCTGGGCCCCGCCGTCTCAAGCACCGCTCCGCTGGGCCCCGCCGTGTCAAGCACCGCTCCGCTGGGCCCTTCCTGTCAAGCACCGCTCCGCTGGGCCCCGCCGTCTCAAGCACCGCTCCGCTGGGCCCCGCCGTGTCAAGCACCGCTCCGCTGGGCCCTTCCTGTCAAGCACCGCTCCGCTGGGCCCCGCCGTCTCAAGCACCGCTCCGCTGGGCCCTTCCTGTCACGCACCGCTCCGCTGGGCCCCGCCGTGTCAAGCACCGCTCCGCTGGGCCCATCCTGTCAAGCACCGCTCCGCTGGGCACCGCCGTCTCAAGCACCGCTCCGCTGGGCCCTTCATCTCAAGCACCGCTCCGCTGGGCACCGCCGTCTCAAGCACCGCTCCGCTGGGCCCCGCCGTCTCAAGCACCGCTCCGCTGGGCCCTTCCTGTCAAGCACCGCTCCGCTGGGCCCCGCCGTCT
Source organism: Pleurodeles waltl (assembly GCF_031143425.1). NCBI lineage: Eukaryota > Metazoa > Chordata > Amphibia > Caudata > Salamandridae > Pleurodeles > Pleurodeles waltl. Next base: position 1,169,016,447 of record NC_090447.1, on the reverse strand, counting down.
CAAGCACCGCTCCGCTGGGCCCCGCCGTGTCAAGCACCGCTCCGCTGGGCCCTTCCTGTCAAGCACCGCTCCGCTGGGCCCTTCCTGTCAAGCACCGCTCCGCTGGGCCCTGCCGTCTCAAGCACCGCTCTGCTGGGCCCTGCCGTGTCAAGCACCACTCCGCTGGGCCCTTCCTGTCAAGCACCGCTCCGCTGGGCCCTGCCGTCTCAAGCACCGCACCGCTGGGCCCCGCCGTGTCAAGCACCGCTCTGCTGGGCCCTTCCTGTCAAGCACTGCTCCGCCGGGCCCCGCCGTGTCAAGCACCGCTCCGCTGGGCCCTTCCTGTCAAGCACCGCTCCGCTGGGCCCCGCCGTCTCAAGCACCGCTCCGCTGGGCCCCGCCGTGTCAAGCACCGCTCCGCTGGGCCCTTCCTGTCAAGCACCGCTCCGCTGGGCCCCGCCGTCTCAAGCACCGCTCCGCTGGGCCCCGCCGTGTCAAGCACCGCTCCGCTGGGCCCTTCCTGTCAAGCACCGCTCCGCTGGGCCCCGCCGTCTCAAGCACCGCTCCGCTGGGCCCTTCCTGTCAAGCACCGCTCCGCTGGGCCCCGCCGTCTCAAGCACCGCTCCGCTGGGCCCTTCCTGTCACGCACCGCTCCGCTGGGCCCCGCCGTGTCAAGCACCGCTCCGCTGGGCCCTTCCTGTCAAGCACCGCTCCGCTGGGCCCCGCCGTCTCAAGCACCGCTCCGCTGGGCCCCGCTGTCTCAAGCACCGCTCCGCTGGGCCCTTCCTGTCAAGCACCGCTCCGCTGGGCCCCGCCGTGTCAAGCACCGCTCCGCTGGGCCCTTCCTCTCAAGCACCGCTCCGCTGGGCCCCGCCGTCTCAAGCACCGCTCCGCTGGGCCCCGCCGTGTCAAGCACCGCTCCGCTGGGCCCTTCCTGTCAAGCACCGCTCCGCTGGGCCCTTCCTGTCAAGCACCGCTCCGCTGGGCCCCGCCGTCTCAAGCAACGCTCCGCTGGGCCCCGCCGTGTCAAGCACCGCTCCGCTGGGCCCTTCCTGTCAAGCACCGCTCCGCTGGGCCCCGCCGTGTCAAGCACCGCTCCGCTGGGCCCTTCCTGTCAAGCACCGCTCCGCTGGGCCCCGCCGTGTCAAGCACCGCTCCGCTGGGCCCTTCCTGTCAAGCACCGCTCCGCTGGGCCCCGCCGTCTCAAGCACCGCTCCGGTGGGCCCCGCCGTGTCAAGCACCGCTCCGCTGGGCCCTTCCTGTCAAGCACCGCTCCGGTGGGCCCCGCCGTGTCAAGCACCGCTCCGCTGGGCCCTTCCTGTCAAGCACCGCTCCGCTGGGCCCCGCCGTCTTAAGCACCGCTCCGCTGGGCCCTTCCTCTCAAGCACCGCTCCGCTGGGCCCCGCAGTGTCAAGCACCGCTCCGCTGGGCCCTTCCTGTCAAGCACCGCTCCGCTGGGCCCCGCCGTCTCAAGCACCGCTCCACTGGGCCCTTCCTCTCAAGCACCGCTCCGCTGGGCCCCGCCGTCTCAAGCACCGCTCCGCTGGGCCCTTCCTGTCAAGCACTGTTTATGGTTCACTGTGCCCACCATGCCTCCTCCTTGAGCAGTGGACACTGTCATCCACCAGATGGACTGTGGCTTTGCACTCCCCAGGATGGTGAAGTGGGCAACCCACCCACTGTAGAGACTTGAGAGACTGTGGCTTTGTACTCCCCAGGATGGTGAAGTGGGCAACCCACCCACTGTAGAGACTTGAGAGACTGTGGCTTTGCACTCCCCAGGATGGTGAAGTGGGCAACCCACCCACTGTAGAGACTTGAGAGACTGTGGCTTTGCACTCCCCAGGATACATCAATGGGCATGGTGGCCCCTTCGTGGATCTGGCGTCGTGGACTCATGTGGCTGTGGTGCCTCCCCTTTCCCTTCCCCCTGAGGTGCCTGTAATTTTTTCATCAGATGCCCCTGCAGTGTTCTCTCCAAAGGACTCAGGTCTCCTGTGTGGGCTTTGCCCTTGTGTCGCTACACTGTAGCCCACGGACTGTTCCATTTAACTTTCATGTACAGGACTAATTGCCTCGGTTCTCCATGGCAGTGTATATAGTATAATTTTGTTATGGATATTTTGCGTAGTTGACCGCTCCATATCAGAGTCTATTTTTTATATAAATTTTTCGTTCCAATTTATTTCTGTCTTTGCATTCTTAAGGGGGTTTGGGTGGTGTCACTGTGCATTGTTGCTCTGCATTAGTGTGTACATAGTTTGGGGGGGGGTCGCATATGTGTGTGCCGTAAGCTTCCCTCCTCCCCCCTCCCGTGTGTCGTAGGTGCAGTACTCACCGTTGTCGTCTGCGCCGGAGTTCGTACTCGTGGTAGATGAGAAGGTAGACGAGAGCAGGTAGGATGTTTAATTCGGGTTCCATGCTGTCCTCCTTCCTCGTGGAGTGTGTTTTGGTGCGCGTTTTCCCGTTCGTAGTCTGTTTCCGCCGTGTTTTTATCGGCGGGGCTCCCGCCCCGGAAAAGGTGGCGGATTGGTGAGTTGTGATAGTGTGGGCGGTACATTGCCTGCCGCCTGCCTGTTGGCGGTGACCGCCACGCTGTTTGTCTGCACCGCCGCGGCGGTCGGAGTGTTAATGTGGCGGGCTGTGTTGGCGGTTCCCGCCAGGGTCAGAATTCCATTTTTTCGACCGCCGGCCTGTTGGCGGGTTGGCCGCCGCTTTATCACCGACCGCCAGGGTTAGAATCACCCCCTATGTGTGACATATGTATTTTAACAATTACAATGGACAGAATGAGTGAAACACATACATCTTGGTTTTATCACATATAGTTACCCTGGCATGAGAAGAGTGAGAGAACCTTCAGTGTATCGTCCACTAGCAGACCAGCAAACCATGGAGAATCAACATGTCATCTAAATCTACCACCTGGATAGGCATGCAATCGTGGATTTCTGTTGTCAGTTGGACTGAGATCTGATGCCTGCCATCCTACCATTTGTAATCCTTATGGCATACCACCAATTTAATGTCATGTCAGTACTGCACTTCCTGGCCACAGGATCCTTTCAAACTACAGTGGCCCTAACTGCAGGGATGTCTCAGCCTATATTCAGTCTGATTTTGAAGGCTGTACTGTCTGCATTGTTGAAACACCTGGACAGCTACACCAGATTCCTAGAATGTGAAGACTTGGCCCATGTAAAGGTAGATTTTTATGCTTTGGCACACATCTCACATGTGGTTGGTGCCATTGATGGCACGCATGTAGCCTTGGTTCCCGCAAAAGCCAATGAATAGGTGTATAGGAACAGGAAAAACTTCCACTCCATTAATGTCCAAGTAGTCTGTTTGGCTGACCTCTACATTTCACAAGTTTGTGCAAGGTACTCTGGGGTCAGTCCATGATGCCTTCATCATGTGGCATAGCAATATCCCACTGCTGATGAAATGACAGTGCACAGAGAGGGCCTCGCGGGTTGGTAAGTCATATAGGTCATGTGTGTCTGCAACATTTATCTACTACCAAATGTTAGGATGCCCAAGTTTTTATTTTGCCTCTTTGTAACACTTTCTTACACGGGACTCTGGCTACCCAAACCATCCTTGGTTGTTACACCTGTGAGGTGCCCAACCACGCCAGGGGAAGTCTGCTTTAATGAGGCCCACGGAAGGACAAGTGTGCATTGGAGCGGACTTTTGGGCTCCTGAAGGCAAGGTTACCTAGCATTGATAAGTCTGGTGGAGCCCTCCTTGACTCACCCACCAAAGTATGTCAAATTATTGTTGCCTGCTGTATGCTTCACAACCTCGCCCTGAGTCGTTAAATATCATTTATACTAGATGAGGGGGAGCCAGCAGTTCTAGCGGGATATAATGCAGATGTGCCAAGTGAGAATGACTATGATAAGGATGAAGCTGGAGACATTCAGGCAGATATCACCAATCAGTACTTCATCTGACTGTAGATATGTCATGTCCTGTAATATTACTAACTCAGTGGAGTATTGGTTGGTTAGGTATGCTTGAGAAAGGTCTTAGTATGACCATCAGAAAGGTCATAAGTAGCTTCAAAGCACATAACTCAGATGTGCATGCTGAATACTACATTGAGTAGTGTACAACTTTTTGAACGCCATAGTCTAAATATCAGAGTGCACAATAAGATTTACCATTGTATATAGGACATAGCTGTATGATGTTTTCCAATCAATTCCTGCCTATACCTTATGTATTGCAATTTAATTTTGCAGATTACATGACAAGGTCATTGTTAGAAATGGCGTCTTTGGTTGGCAGTCAGGTTACCCCCTGTCCAAGCAAAAACCCTCACTCTAGTCGGGGTAAGTCACACACAATCCAAATTATCCTGTGCCCACCCTCTGGTAGCTTGGCACTGAGCAGTCAGGCTTAACTTAGAAGGCAATGTGTAAAGTATTTGTGCAATAAATCATACAATAGCACAATATAGCACTACAAAAATACACCACACATATATAATATTTATCTGAGTATTTGCAGGTCAAAAATGATAAAAGATGCAATAAGAAATTGTAGAGATATCACTGAAAAGTGATATGAAGTGTCTTAAGTCTTTAAAAAGCAAAAAAGTCTCCTTCAAGCACAAAGTACCTGGTTTGGAGTGAAAAATCTCCGTAAAGGGCCGCAAAGGAGGAGATGCGTGGAAAAATGGTGTGTGCGTCGGTTTCGCCCCTTCACACACGGATTTGCGTCGTTATTTTTCACACGGGGAAGACTTTGGGGGTCATTCTGACCCCGGCGGGCGGCGGGAGCCACCCCCCTGGAGGGAGCCGCATATGGCCGCTCCGCGGTCGAAAGACCGCGGAGGCCATTCTGGCTTTCCCGCTGGGCTGGCGGGCGACCGCCAGAAGGCCGCCCGCCAGCCCAGCGGGAAACCCCTCCCCACGAGGAAGCCGGCTCCGAATGGAGCCGGCGGAGTGGGAAGGTGCGACGGGTGCAGTTGCACCCGTCGCAAATTTCAGTGTCTGCTGAGCAGACACTGAAATTCTTTGTGGGACCCTCTTACGGGGGCCCCTGCAGTGCCCATGCCATTGGCATGGGCACTGCAGGGGCCCCCAGGGGCCCCACGACACCCCATACCGCCATCCTGTTCCTGGCGGGCGAACCGCCAGGAACAGGATGGCGGTATGGGGTGTCGAAATGCTGCGCCGCCATGGAGGATTCCTCAGGGCATCGGAAAACCGGCGGGAGACTGCCGGTTTTCCTGTTCTGACCGCGGCCAAACCGCCGCAGTCAGAATGCCCTGCGGGCACCGCCAGCCTGTTGGCGGTGCTCCCGCATCCCCGGCCCTGGCGGTCCTTGACCACCGGGGTCGGAATGATCCCCTTTATGTCGATTTACGGCACGCGGATAGTCTCCTCTGTGGGTCGCGGGGTTTTCAGACGCCCCGGGGTCTGTGCGTGGATTACTGGGCTTGTTGTCTGGCTGCACGTCGTTCCGGTGGGCTGTGTGTTGAATTTTCTCCCTCACGGCAGGCGTTGCGTCGATTTTCTCTCTGGAAGTCAGGCAGCGTTGTCCAGACGGGCCGTGCGTCGAAGTTCCGGTCTCATCGCAGGTGTCGCGTCGATCTTTTCCTTGTGGGGTCGAGCGGCATCTTTCTGGATCGGCGTGCGGTGAATTTTTGCGTGAAGTTTTTTTGGTCCTGAGACTTCAGGGAACAGGAGGCAAGCTCTATTCAAGCCCTTGGAGAGCACTTCTGCAGCAAGGCAAGAGTTCAGCAAGGCAGCAGGCCAACAGCAAAGCAGCAGTCCTTTGTAGAAAGCAGTCAGGTGAGTCCTTTGAGCAGCCAGGCAGTTCTTCTTGGCAGGATGCAGGTTCTGGTTCAGGTTTCTTCTCCAGCAAGTGTCTGAGGTGGTAGGGCAGAGGCCCTGTTTTATACCCAAATGTGCCTTTGAAGTGGGGGAGACTTCAACGAGTGGCTTAGAAGTGCACCAGGTCCCCTTTCAGTTCAATCCTGTCTGCCAGGGTCCCAGTAGGGGGTGAGGCAGTCCTTTGTGTGAGGGCAGGCCCTCCACCCTCCCAGCCCAGGAAGACCCATTCAAAATGCAGATGTATGCAAGTGAGGCTGAGTACCCTGTGTTTGGGGTGTGTCAGAGAGAATGCACAAGAAGCTGTCAACTAAGCCCAGCCAGACGTGGATTGTAAGGCACAGAAAAATTTAAGGGCAAAGAAATGCTCACTTTCTAAAAGTGGCATTTCTAGAATAGTAATGTTAAATCCAACTTCACCAGTCAGCAGGACTTTGTATTATCAGTCTGGCCATACTAAATATGACCTTCCTACTCCTTTCAGATCAGCAGCTACCACTTCAATAATGTATGAGGGCAGCCCCAATGTTAGCCTATGAAGGGAGCAGGCCTCAAAGTAGTGTAAAAACGAATTTAGGAGTTTTACACTACCAGGACATGTAAACTACACAAGTACATGTCCTTCATTTTACCCACACAGCACCCTGCTCTAGGGGTTACCTAGGGCGCACATTAGAGGTGACTTATACGTAGAGAAAGGGGAGGTTAAGGCTTGGTAACTTCTTTTAAATGCCAAGTCAAAGTGGCAGTGAAACTGCACAGACAGGCCTTGCAATGGCAGGCCTGAGACAAGGTAAAGAGGCTACTAAAGTGGGTGGCACAATCAGTGCTGCCGGCCCACTAGTAGCATTTAATTTACAGGCCCTGGGCACATATAGTGCCCATTACTAGGGACTTATAAGTACATTAAATAATCCAATTGGGTATGATCGAATGTTAGCATGTTTGAAGGGAGAGAGCATATGCACTTTAGCACTGGTTAGCAGTGGTAAAGTGTGCAGAGTATAAAAGCCAGCAAAAACAATGTCCAAAAAGTGGAGGGAGGCAGGCAAAAAGTTAGGGGTGACCACCCTAAGGCATGTCAGGTCTAACAGTCATCCTCATTTGGCAATATCTGACAGTGTCACAAGCAGCTGGGATTTGCAGACTGACATGTGAAGTGATTATGGATTGAATCAGGTACTGTCAGGCATGAGATTTGTGGTGTGCAAGTTCTATGTCCAGAGTCTCAGGACAATGGGTTGCTAGTATCCTATTCTACACTATATACATGTTTGCCATAGTAAGTGGGGCCAATGGTGCCCTGTGTATGGTTTTAGGTCTCTGACACATGTCATCCTGTGAAATCCATACCCTCAACCATCATAATTACTTGATTTTGGTAATACTTAATTTGTATGTAGGTGTCACTGTGTTTCATCATTTCAGGCCACTTTGCATGTGTTACAAATCTGACATAGGTGAGTATCATGCCTATTGATACATGCCCATGGTTAAGTGTAAGGTTCCATGACTGGGGGGATTTGTACAGACCTCTCTCTGTATTATGGGGTATGGTAATTGGGGAGATATGGTATGGGTATTTGCTAAAGCTTTAGCTGATGATACAGTGTATGTGGTCTGTGAGGTTCTAGTCATTTACACCTATGCAGAGTAATTTAAGTGAGCAGCAGTACTTTACTGTGTGATAATTTGCATTTTCCCTCCCTATATGTAGGAAAGTGCAATGAAAGTGACAATACGTTTGTCCATCAGTATCATCAAATTCAACATGTACCCTAATTAAAAAGTACATGTGAGATGGGACTTTAAAAAGTTGGTGTTAGAAATGGGGTTTCTGGTTGGCTAGGGTTATACACCTCAGCCAGGCAGAACTTACCCACTCTATTCAGGGCAAGGGAGTTACACGTCCAAGATAACCCCTGCTCACCCCCTTGGTAGCTTGGCACGAGCAGTCAGGCTTAACCCAGAGTGCTAGGTGTAAAGTATTTGTACCAACACACACAGTAACTTAATGAAAACACTACAAAATGACACAACACCGGTTTAGAAAAATAGGAAATATTTATCTAAACAAAACAAGACCAAAACGACAAAAATCCGACATACACAAGTCAAGTTATGAATTTTTAAAGATTAAACTCAAAAATAGTGCTTAGAAACAAAAATGCTTCGATGAGATGTTAACACGGCGTCGTGACGGAGTCGTTCCCAACAAGCCGACACCACCGGCGCCGGACACGGAGTCGTGTAGACCCCCAAGTACAGTACCTTTGGTGAAGAGTGAAAACAAGCCAATGCGCGAAGTCGGGGATCGCGGCGTCTGTGCGAAACGTTGAATCCGCGCACTTCGAGTGGCGTCGGTCACGACGTGGTGTGGCTACTTCCACGGAGACGTGGACTTCAGCAGGGCTGCTGCGGCGTCGGGCCTGCGAAGAGCGTCGCGTTCCAGCGAAGGTCACGGCATCAGGTGCAGGCGGCGTTACCGGATTCAACAGCGGCGTCGGTCCGGAGTCATCCGAAGTCGATTTCCTTGGATTCCACCAGCTTTCCTTTCAAGGGCACAGGGACTGGATAGAGCACCACTTGTCGGGGCAGGAGTCTCTCCAGAGACTCCAGGTGCTGGCAGAGAGAAGTCTTTGCTGTCCCTGAGACTTCAAACAACAGGAGGCAAGCTCTAACTCAAGCCCTTAGAGATTTCTTCACAAGATGGAAGGCACACAAAGTCCAGTCTTTTCCCTCTTACTCTGGCAGAAGCAGCACTACAGGAAAGCTCCACAAAGCACAGTCACAGGCAGGGCAGCACTTCTTCCTCAGCTATCAGCTCTTCTCCAGTCAGAGGTTCCTCTTGGTTCCAGAAGTGTTTCTAAAGTCTGTAGATTTGGGTACCCTTCTTATACCCATTTTAGTCTTTGAAGTCACATTTCTTCAAAGGGGACTCACACCTACTTGTGAAATCCTGCCTTGCCCAGGCAAGGCCTCAGACACACACCAGGGGGTCGGAGCAGGCATTGTCAGAGGCAGGCACAGTCCTTTCAGATGAGAGTGACCACTCTACCCCTCCCTCCTAGCAGAGATGGCTAATCAGGAAATGCAGGCTACACCCCAGCCCCCTTTGTGTCACTGTCTAGTGCGAGGTGAAAAACAACCCAACTGTCAAACTGACCCAGAACCACAAACAAGGCAGAGTCACAGAATGGTTTAAGCAAGAAAATGCTCACTTTCTAAAAGTGCCATTTTCAAAAGCACAATCTTAAAATCAACTTTACTAAAAGATGTATTTTTGTATTGTGAGTTCAGGGACCCCAAACTCCACATGTCCATCTACTCTCTAGGGGAATCTACACTTTAATCATATTTAAAGGTAGCCCCCATATTATCCTATGAGAGACAGGCCTTGCAACAGTGAAAAACGAAGTTGGCAGTATTTCACTGTCAGGACATATAAATCACACTACTATATGTCCTACCTTATCCATACACTGCACCCTGCCCTTGGGGCTACCTAGGGCCTACCTTAGGGGTGCCTTACATGTAAGAAAAGGGAAGGTTTAGGCCTGGCAAGTGGGTACACTTGCCAAGTCGAATTTACAGTGTAGAAATACACACACAGACACTGCAGTGGCAGGTCTGAGACATGATTACAGAGCTACTTATGTGGGTGGCACAACCAGTGCTGCAGGCCCACTAGTAGCATTTGATTTACCGGCCCTGGCACCTCTAGTGCACCTTACTAGGGACTTACTAGTAAATCAAATAGGCCAATCATGGATAAACCAATTACATACAATTTACACAGAAAGCATATGCACTTTAGCACTGATTAGCAGTGGTAAAGTGCTCAGAGTTGAAAAGCCAACAGCAACAGGTCAGAAAAAAATAGGAGGCAGGAGGCAGGAGGCAAAATGACTGGGGATGACCCTGCATAAGCAAAAGTCCAACAGTTGGTACAACCGTGCATATCTTGTATGTGCAAGATTTATTACAGGTAACAGTTACATATAGCTGAAAAATGACTCTCACACATGATCTGTGGTTTGGTAGTGTTTAATGAGGAGTGCACATTCATATGGGGGAATTGGATCACATAAAATGCTTATAAACAGTGTTGGATTCAGTAATGGTGGATGAAATCATCAGGGTAGCTTCACCAACATTTGGAGTCTCAAGTACAGTGTTCTTATACCATTGGAAAATGGAGATTGGTTGTAGGACAGTCAACAGAGTCTCTCAGTGACACGCAAGGGGAACCAATCAGTAGAGGTTCACTTCCTGGCAGTGGCTGAAGTCTTGGAATCTGCTCCTCCTGGATGTTTAGGTGTACGCCCATGTTTTCAGGGGGTTCATCAGCTACAGAGGCAGGAGTGTCGGAGGCATGTCCTCCCCCTGGCAGGGCCTCCATTCCACTGGCTGCCACAGATGTTGAAGGGGAAGATGACAGATTGCTAGTAGAAGGGGCCAGCTGATGTGAACATATCCTACTCAGGATGGTATTCATGTCTCTCAGCACTCATTCAATGGCAGCTCCATGGGCATTTTGTGACTCCACTGCTGCATCACTTACTCATGGTTGTCCCTCTGTAGCTGCTTGATCTCCCCCATCATGGTAAATACCTGGCCCATCACACCTTGGGATTGCTGGTACGCTCCTAAGACTTGGGAGATTGTGTCCTGGCCAGTTGTATCCCTAGGTGCCTCCATCCTCAGACCCACACCATCCCTCCTACGCACCCTACCCCCACGTGCCTGAGCCCCTGGTACTGTTTGCCCACTCCCACTGGTGCTAGGTCCATCATTGTCTGGTTTTACAACTGGTGACTCAGGTTCCTGTAGTTGGGGGGCACATGATAGTTGACACTGTCCTTGGAACACAGGATTGAGGGTGAGTGGTTGCCTGAGTGGTTGTAGCAACAGGGCTGGCAGAACCTGAAGGCAGGGTGAGGCTGACAGTTGTTGACTCACGAGGTGTCCCAGATGGGCCAGAGTTGTCCTCAATGTACACACATCCAAGGGTGATTTCTTCAATGAGGGCTCAATCCAGAGTGGCAGGTGACTGTCTCTGGTGTCCTTTCCATAGTCACCATGGGTGGGTTACCTGTAGGAAAAGTGGAACACACAGACTGTGAATTATGCAACAGGTGAGATCAAACTTTGACTGGTAGACATGCTACATGACATGCCCACAAAGCCCTTACTTGATCCCCTGATATGACATTGCTGCCTGCATCCAAATCTCGATTAGAGCTATATGGGAAACAGAGGTTTCCTATATCATACACCTTCCTACAAGATATTGGAGTATCTTGATGGTTATATGTCTGTTCTTAGATTCATATCTTATCTGCTAAATGAATTTTCATTTTATAGTCATCTCTGAGTTAGTGTATGGCATCATAGTGTTCACTAGCAGCTGTACAATGTACAATGGAAACAGTGGCCAACAGTATGAGAGTAAGCATTATACCTGGGCCTCTGTATGGGTGTACTCCACGTACATCCAGCTTCCTATATATGTATGCCACCTAGGCAAGTACTTACATTGTTTGAATGAAGATTTAAAGGCCAGTTCAGCAGAGAACACAGTTGTAGCTGTGTTTTGGATGGTATTGTACTGCCAGAAGCCCATAGCATTGCTGTCAGTGCCATAGACTGTACAATTGTGGAACATTCAGGTGTGTTGAATTGTTTATCAGTTGAGCAGGCAAGGTAATTATATTTGTAGTGCACTGTTCTGGTTGTGTTAATGGTGGAACAGTGCCTGATGGGAATTGTAGTGCTATCAGTCCCTGTACTGCCTATGCCATACACAGACACTGGGGTCCAAGGTGAGTTTATTAGACATGTGGGATGGCAGAGAAGGGTATTTTGACAGTTGGACACAGGGGTGGTAAGTGGTTTAGCAGTTGGGATGAGAAAAGGTCATCAGTGATCATGCACGATGAAAGTTTAGGATGACATCATGGGTGTTGTGACTTACCCGGCTCCACTCCCTCAGGTATCCCTGGCAAGCCCTCAGGATACAGGATGTCCAAGACCCTCTCCTCCCATGATGTGAACTGCGGGGAGGAGGTGGGGGCCCACCGCCAGTCTTGCTGACTGCCAGCTGGGTCCTGGTGGCCATGGAAGGCCCCTTTCCCCTGAGGTTGTTCCACCTCTTCCTGATGTCCTCGCTTGTGTGTGGATAGTTGCAGACGGAATTGACCCTGTTGACTAATCTTTGCCAGATCTCCATTTTCCTGGTGATGGATGTGTGCTGGACTTGTGCTCCCAAAAGGTGTGGCTCTACTCTGATGATTTTGCTCACCACAACCCTCAATTCATCATCTGTGAAATGGGGATGTTTTTGTGGGGACATGGTAGTGGTGGATGAGAAGGTAAGGATGTTAATGCAAAAGGGAATTTAAATTGGTGATGAAGTGTGGGTGCTGTGATATGAGTAGATGACCGGTAGTGTCTAATGTGTGGGGTAGTTATTGTTGTGTTGGGTGCGTTATGCAGGTGTGTGGTGTGTGCAATGTGAAGTGTGTAGGGGTGCCTAATCTGTGGATAGTGATATTTGTCTATGGCCTTTTCTAGCTGTGTATGGTGTTCTAGTTGCAAAGGATTGTGGGGTGTGAAGGGGTGCGTTTTATAGTGCAGTGTGTAGGTGTGTTCGATGTGTGGATGTGTGTCAGGTTGGGGGGTTTCAAATGATCCAGTATGGTGTGTTGTATTACTGTGGTGCCCACCAACTGCTGCTGTTCGCACGGCCATTGGTATACTGCTGTACGGCCATTGGTTTACCGCCATGGAAAAACTGCTAATGTGGTTTGTGGATCATAGTAGCTTCAATGTTTTTTTGGTGTGCTGGTGGTCGGGCCACCTCTTTCCCACCCTAAATAGTCCTGGGGGTGTTTGGATTCTGGCTGTCTTTTGCCAGGATTGGTTGTGTAACTCGTAATATGGCATTCTGTATGACTGCCAACATGGAGGTCTTTTGGCAGCCACCACCATGTTGGTCTTAGCGTCAGACTAATAATGAGACCCTATGGCCCTCATTACAACATGGCGGTAAATGCCGCTTACCGCCGTACACACTGCTGCGGCGGCGGAATTCCGCTACAGCTATTACGACCGACAGCTCGGAATCCGCCATAATACAGACACCCACACAAGTCTGACACACCAGAGGTCAGTGATGAACTGGCGAAAAAAACAAAACCTCCACCGTCACGCCAACAGGAATATGCCCACAGTATCACGACCGACGAATCCACACGGCGGTCTTTCAACCGCGGTATTCCATTGGCGGTACAAACCACAGCGCTCAAAATACACACACATTTACAAAACACAACCACATTGGACAAATCGAAATACACACACCTGATACACACACACACCACTCCCACACACCCAATCCAATATAAAACACACACCCACATCACCCACAAACCCTTACTACCAAAAATTCCAAAAGAAGGCCAGAGAGAGACACCACCAGAAACAACACTAGCATCCACAGATACACAACATCATCACTCACACAACATCCACGCACCTCAAACAACACACAACAACACATCCCCTCACACATCACAACACAGACCACCTCACACATCACCCACACCACATCATGGCACCACAACAACCTCCCAGGTTCTCTGAGGAGGAGCTCAGGGTCATGGTGGAGGAAATCGTCCGGGTAGAGCCACAGCTATTCGGATCACAGGTGCATCACACCTCCATTGCTAGGAAGATGGAGCTATGGCGCAGAATCATCGACAAGGTCAACGCAGTGGGATGGCATCCAAGAACATGGCACTGGAGTACAGGGTCACTCACCAATTGCACACGATGGCACACACAGATGCAATAATCATGCCTTTACACCCCTGTAGTACCCCTACCCAATGTCACGGGACAGGAGGTTCCAGACTTATCCAGTCCCCCCTCGGCAGAGGCCCACAGTGATGACAGCATCTCTGCACAACTGGATCAAGATGACCAGCCCGGCCTATCAGGGACCTCGGGTCAGTCGGTTCCCCTGACACTGGCACAAGCCACCACAGTGCCTCCCCCCTCAGGAAACACCAGCACAGCACCCACCCAGCGGGCCCATCACTCTGTCCCCAGGACACGTCAAGCAGCAGTGTATCCACCACTACAGGGAACCCAGGCAAACCCACCACCCCAAGAAAATCAGGGACCTGTGGGCGGTGGCAGTGGGCACACGGTTCAGGGGACAGAGGAACAGGAAAACAGGGGAACTGGGAGGACAGCTGTGCGACAGGGGGAGGACAGGCCCAGTGAACCCACTCTTCATGAGGCCCTCTCCAACATCATGGGAGCGTACCATCATTCCCAGGAGACTATGGCAACGGTAATGGCCAACTTTCAGGAGACCCAGCGGCTGCAGAAGGAACCCTATCTGGGGATCAGGGAAGAACTGAAGTCCATTAACACCACCCTGGTCACCATTGTAGGGGTGCTGAAGGACCTTGTCAACACCAGGAGGGACACTGTGGCACAACAAGGGGCCCCTGACACTAGCCTGGATGATGAACAGCCCTCCACCTCCGCCGGCGCTAGTGGACAGGAGGCACCGCCACAGGACCACAAAACCAGCACCCCTCCCCCTGCAGATGGAGAGGCACCCCGCAAAAGGTCCCTGAGATCCAGGAAGAAGACAGAGGCCATTGTCAAGACCCCCACCAGGAAATGAGACCCCCCTGAATGTCACCCTTCTGTCCCACTTTGTCACCCTGTCCATCCTTCAACTGCCCTTGCTCCACTTCCTATGCCCCTTTGGAAAATGCACCTGTGAAACAAATAGACTGGACTCTGCCATGGACATTACCCCACCATCACCCCTGCCCATTTTACAACCCCCTCCACTATTTGCACAGAAATAAACCCACGTCAATCACAAAACAATCTAGAGTCAGTCTGGGCTTTCACTAATGTGTAACTAGTCCACATACAGATGAAACACAGCTGTAGGTCTGGAGGAAATATAGCAGAGGGCACAAAGTGAGACCCACATCTGTTAAATGGAAAGTCAAAGTGACAAGTCAGGGTCCATACACTGGGTGAAAATGACAGACTTCTGATAGCTCAAACAAAAGTATGAGATGTGTGAGGCAGTGACATCTTCTTACCTGTGTCTCACTGGAAGTATTGCTGGATAACGTTGTTTCTGTTGTCGATATCCTCTTCTTCTGCCTCCTCTTCTTCTCTGTCCACAGGCTCCAGAGCTGCCACACGACCTCCAGCTGGACCATCCTCCTGCAGAAAAAGCACCTGTCGTCGCAAAGCCAGATTGTGCAGCATACAGCAGGCCACAATGATCTGGCACACCTTCTTTGGTGAGTAGTAGAGAGAACCACCTGTCATATGGAGGCACCGGAACCTGCCCTTCAGGAGGCAGAAGGTCCGTTCGATCACCCTCCTAGTTCGCCCATGTGCCTCATCGTAGCGTTCCTCTGCCCTTGTCCTAGGATTTCTCACTGGGGTCAGTAGCCATGACAGGTTGGGGTACCCAGAGTCACCTGTAAATTTCGAGGGACAACTGTTAGACACACACTAACCCGTAGGGACAACCCCATACCCAGACACCTATTCACACTGTATAGGGCCCTTGTCATCACCTATCAGCCACACACGGTGCCTCTGGTGTTGCCCCATCACATAAGGGATGCTGCTATTCCTCAGAATGTAAGCGTCATGCACTGAGCCAGGAAATTTGGCATTCACATGGGAGTTGTACTGGTTGGCCAAACACACCATCTGCACATTCATCGAATGATAGCTTTTCCGGTTTCTGTACACCTGTTCACTCGTGCGTGGGGGTACCAAGGCCACATGTGTCCCATCAATGGCACCTATGATGTTGGGAATATGTCCCAGGGCATAGAATTCACCTTTCACTGTAGGCAAATCCTCCACCTGAGGGAAAACGATGTAGCTGCGGATGTGTTTCAGCAGGGTAGACAACACTCTGGACAGCACGTTAGAGAACATTGGCTGGGACATCTCTAATGCAATGGCGACTGTTGTTTGAAAAGACCCACTTGCCAGGAAATGGAGTACTGACAGGACCTGCACTAGAGGGGGTATCCCTGTGGGATGGCGGATAGCTGACATCAGGTCTGGCTCCAACTGGGCACACAGTTCCAGGATTGTTGCACGATCAAGTCTGTAGGTGACTATTACGTCTCTCTTCCATTGTCGACAGGTCCACCAGCGATGTGTACACTGGAGGATGCCGCCATCTCATCACCTGCCCCAGCGGACGTGCCCTATGGAGGAGAACAGCGAGCAGAGAGTCAGCCTACACTGAGGTATCACAAAATGTCATTTACACACATTTATTAATCCGCAATGTGCCTGTTACTGTGTTTATGCAAGGCCTAGATAGGTGTGACGCAGTTATTATTAATGCCATGTGGCCCCCTGAAATGGCAGCTGCCTTACCTGTAAGGTGGGACAAGGGGATATGAGGTAACTGCGCTGGCGTTCTACACCATCGCGGTAGGCGGTCGAAGATCGGAGCGCAATCCTGCATTGGTTAACATTGGACGCTATGGGTCCGAGGAGCCAATGACGATGTACACTGGCGAGGACGGTACGCACCGCCGTGGACGTGAACGCCATTTTCTGTCTGTTAACCCACTTGATACCTGACCTTCAACAGGAGAGGACCTACACTGCAAGTGCTGCTGTGACCTCAGTCTGGAAGCGATGATGGCTCATGTGTTTGGGGAAAGGGCCCCCCGCTTCACTTTGGAGGAGTTGGAGAAATTGGTGGATGGGGTCCTCCCCCAGTACACACAACTGTACGGTCCTCCAGACACACAGGTCAGTACACTGTGAGCATGCTGCATGGGCAATGCCTGTTTGGAGTGGTGTGGATGGAAGATACATGTGGGGGGACTGAGGCCTGCATGAGCTGACGGTGAGTGTATGTGCGTCAGGGCAAGAGTGGGAACGTGGGTCAATGAGTATGATAGTCCGGACGGGTAAAGATCTTCCTTTTCCCCTGTACTATTCCTCTAGGTCAGCACCCACCAGAAGAAGGATATTTGGCGTGCCATTGCCAAGGACGTCCGGACTCTGGGGGTCCACCACAGACCGAGCACCCATTGCCGTAAAAGATGGGAGGACATTCGCCACTGGAGCAAGAAGATGACGGAGGCCAAGCTGGGGATGGCCTCCCAACGTGGAAGGGGTGCCCGTCTCATCATGACCCCCCTGATGTTCCGGATCCTGGTGGTGGCGTATCCGGAGTTGGATGAGCGCTTCAGGGCATCACAGCAGCCACAAGGGGGTGAGTACAGTCACATTCATCTGACTCTGCGCGCATTACGAGGTGTCTGGGTGGGGGAGGTGGGCAGTGGGTTCCCCTGGGCCAGGGCGAGCTTTGTAGGCAAGGTCCCTTGAGAGGCAGGTTCAATGGAACCCCAACCCCACTAGTGGTTAGTGCCATCTACACCTAGTCAGGCTCCTGTGACTTCCATGTGTGCAGCAATAGGGCTTAGGCCTTGTACCCCATGGGCATGTGAATAATCTAGGAACAAAAAGTGCATGGCGTAGTGCAAAGGGCTGCTGTGTCTGTAGTGTCCGCCAGTGGTAGTGGTGTTGCATGCACTGAACATGTCTTTCTTCTGTCTTCCCCTCCCTTTTTGTGGTCTCCCTGTTCTTGTGTGCAATAGCATCATCAGGCGGAGAAGCAGTGACACCGGAGCAGGAGGGAGCTGCATCCTACTTGGCCCTGGAGGGTGAAACAACGGAGTCAGAAGCCACCAATGGGACGGAGGGCGAGGGGAGCTCCACGGCGGGGACACGAGGTGACAGCGACTCCTCCTCTGATGGGACCTCCCTTGCGGTGGTGGCCCCTCTGTGCCCCCCGCATCAACAGGTACAGCCGCCACCCCCCTACCAGCACTGCCCTCCCAGCAGCCCCTCAGCGTGTGTCCCGTGCCCGCTCACCCAGGAGGGTGGGCATCTCCTTCGCCCCAGGCACCTCAGGCCCTGCCCCAGTCAGGCCTGCTGCCCTCAGTGAGGAGGCTATTGACCTCCTGAGATCCCTCACTGTTGGGCATCTAGGGTGTTGAGAGGCATTTGCAACAAACAGAGGCAGCCCAACAGAGAGCATTTCAGGCCGCCATTGTCCCTGTGTCCACCCTCCCCCCTCCAACTTCCTCCACCCAGCCCCAATCCCCTGTACTTCAGCCTATCCCAAGCACACCATCAGCCCAGCATGCACACACCTCAACACACAAAAGTGGCTCCACGTCTCCCTCCTCCCTCCCAGTCTCATCTCCACTCACAACTGCATGCAGTACATCTTCAGCCACTACCTCCAACACCAGCATGCCCATCACCACTCACTGCTCATGTGCACTCACCACCCCCACTACCATTCACATATCCCCTGTGTCCTCTCCCAGTGTGTCAGTGAGCCCTCCTCCCAAAGTACACAAACGCAGGCACACACCCACCCAACAGCCATCCACCTCACAACAGCCTCCAGCCCATGCACCTTCACCAAAAGTCAGCAGACGTACATCTCCTACAACCACTACCTCTTCCTTCACTCCCAAACCCCCTCCATCTACCCGTCCCAGTGTGTCTAAAAAACTTTTCCTGGCTAATATTGACCTCTTCCCTACACCTCCCCCCCGTCCGTCCCCTAGGGCCAGGCTTTCCAGGTCCCAAGCCACCACATCCCCAGGCACAGTGGTGCAAGCAACTGCGGGCTATTGGAGTGCGCCAACCATCAGGGCTGCCAGTGTGCCACGGAGCGAGGGCAAGGACATTCCACCACCTGCCAAGCTACAAAAGTTGCCCACATCCCAGAGGGAGAATCAGAAAACACCTGCCACCAAGTGGTGAGGGAAAACGTAAGGGGATAGTGGCAAGACAGCTGCGCCATCATCAAAGGTGGGGAAGGACCAGAAAATGAAGGGCAGGTCAGGAGAGGGCATGGCGGCACCGATTGAGGGACCAGTGTCACACCTTCTTTCCATGTCAACACCAACCTGTACGGCGGAGAAGACCCCCACCTGCACCGACGCCAGCACCGCTGCCACAGAGCCCGCCGCCAGCACCGCTACCACAGAACCCGCTGCCAGCACCACCGCCATAGAGCCCGCAACCAGCACTGCTGCCACAGAGCACGCAACCGGCACCGTGGCCACAGAGCCGGCCGCCAGCACCGCTGCCACAGAGCCCGCAACCAGCACCGCCTCCACAGAGCCCGCTGCCAGCACCGCTGCCACAGAGCCCGCCACAAGCACCGCCGTGACTGACACCGCCGCAAGCACCTCCAGCGGCCCGCGACCTCCTAAGACAGTGGCACCACCGCAGACATGGCTGCCATCCCCAATGTCAGTCGTCCGAGGCTGGTGGTGAGCTCCAGGAGCCTGGGCAGCTTCCATTAAGCATCACTTTCAGTGGAGAAAGGCATCCACTACTTCTGTCTTTGGCAGGATGAAGCACTCTGGGCACAAAGCCCCCTCCAGAACCAGTGGAGTATCACATACACTACCTCAGTCTTTGGCAGGATGAAGCACTCTGGGCACAAATTCCCCTCCAGAACCAGTGGAGTATCACATCCACTACCTCTGTCCTTGGCAGGATGAAGCACTCTGGGCACAAAGCCCCCTCCAGAACCAGTGGAGACTGTTATCCACTTGAGAGACTGTGACTTTGCACTCCCCAGGATAAAGCACTGGGCAACCCACCCTCTGAAAAGACTTGAGAGACTGTGGCTTTGCACTCCACCCACTGAAAAGACTTAAGAGACTGTGGCTTTGCACTCCCCAGGATGAAGCAGTGGGCAACCCAGCCACTGAAAAGACTTGAGAGACTGTGGCTTTGCACTCCCCAGGATAAAGCAGTGGGCAATTCACCCACTGAAAAGACTTGAGAGACTGTGGCTTTGCACTCCTCAGAATACATCAATGGGCATGGAGCCCCCTCGTGGAGCAGTGGCGTTGTGTGTTCATCAGGCTGAGGTGCCCCCCACCCCCCTCCCCCAGAGGTGCCTGTATATTTTTGGTTTGATGCCCCAGCAGTGTTCTCTCCGTTTGGAGTCCAGTATCTAGTGTGGGCCTCACCCATGCATTTTGGGCCCAGTGGTCCACGGACAATGATCGGTGCACTATCCGGACTTGTGTAGTCGGTGTACATAATTGTATATACTGGATTTGGAGTTTTGACTACTGGATTTGTATTGATTACAATCGTTCAAATCATTTCCTTTTGCCCTTGCGTTATTCAAGGGGGGGGGTGGGGAGGGTGTAAATGTAATGTTGCAGCATGTATTTGTGTGTATGGTGTTGTGGGTGAGGGTGGGGGTGGGGGTGTTGCATGTTGCATGTGTGTGTCACTCTCTTTTCCCTCCCCCTGCCCTGTGTTGTAGGTGCAGTACTCACCGTGGTCGTCGCCGCCGTCGTTGGAGCTCCTGATAGAGGAGCAGGAAGACCATCGCCGGCAGGATCTGCAGTTCTGGCTCTATGGCGTCCTGGTTCCTCGTGGGGTGTGGAGAGGTGAGTGATTTTCCCTTCTGTGTACTGTTTCCGCTGTGTTTTTATTCACGTTGGTTCTGCCCCAGAAAAGGTGGCAGATTGTGGGGTTGTGATAGGGTGGGCGTACATTGTCTTCCGCCTGTCTGTTGGCGGTTACCGCTGCGCTGTTTGTTTGTATCGCCATGGCGGTCGGAGTGTTAAAGTGGCTGTCTTTGTTGGCGGTTTCCGCCGTGGTCGTGATTCCATTTTTTTTCCCGACGGCCTGTTGTCGGTATTACTGCCGCTTTAACACCGACCGCCAGGGTTGTAATGAGGACCTATATCTTTTAGGATTTTGTTGTGGGCTTCTTGGAACTAGTGCTTCCCTCTCTTATATCCTGCAATACCTCCCTTGCTTCTGTTTCTGTTCCATTTGGAGAGTGGTCATGTTCCCTTACATTCATTATAATATCCGTTTTTGTAGTGGCCCTCCCATAGCATGCATTAGAGTAATATTTAGTACATTTCCAATTTAGAGTTTCCATTTATGTACTTTCTTGTTTATAAGGGTAGCACATGTGAATTAGTAATTGCTTTAATTTCTGTGATGTTATATATCTTAGGGCTTGATTACAACCGTGGCGGATGTGACACACTACTTGGGTGAGCGTGGTGTGGTGAGGACCAATTATGGAAGCATAAGTGCCATAGCTTAAAACTGCTGCTCTATCTTTCACTGCAGGCAGACCAAGCTTGCCTTATGGACACTTTCTGCTCTTCACAAAGGACGCCCACCGGCGCACTAACTATGCACCACTTAATAGGTGGTGCTATGTTAGTTTGCCTCCTGAAAGCCTGTCTGATGTGCACATGCATTTCTTGTATGATGCTTGTGAACAGGCAAAGATGCTAGATCATTTGCATGGGGCCCATGCACTCACGCATATGAAGGAACCCCCTCTAATACTGAACAGGCAGATACTGTCTGACTCGAAATGGGTGCTACGGTCCCTTTAGTACAGTGCTTATGTTCCATGAGCTCAGAAAGTGGGCACAAATGGCTGTTGTGCTCCAAGGGCTCTTCCATAATCCAGATATGGGTGTCACTTGAGGTGTTTCATGGGTTTTTTGTTGTTGCTCAGTGTTAGCACGTCTGACCTCATTTGGTTTCTTGTCGCTAATTTATAAGGGGATGCATTAGAGGTTAGATGGACCTTTTGACTGCGCATAGAGTAGTTCCCGGCACCGGCCTCAAATTTCAGTACCAAACAATAACAATTTCAATCAATGGTATTAACAATCTTGAGAGTCGGAAATTTCCACACACCATGACCCCTCGGCCATGAATAACCACACCTTTATGATGTAGTGGTGTACACTTCTGCAATAAAGAAAGTTGCTGTGGAGAGCTCCCGTTCTTCGCAAGTACTCAGGAAAAACGCAAGTATCTCTTGCAGGCAGGTCTGCTTGCCCCTTCCATCTATCTCTGGTGAGAAAACTGGTCTGATTGTAGAAGCCCTCTCACTTTTTGCCCCCATTTTTAGCTGAAACTGGTGTTTCGGACTCTGACTGTGCCCTGGGCATGTCGTAGTTGGACTCTTGCTCTAGGCAAGACTGCTGGTTTAAAGATGACAGTACTTATGTTTGTAGGCGACTATGCCAGTCCTACAACAAAACACAACTGTCGTCCCTACCCTTCTGGCTCATAAGCAGCACCTCACCAGAAACCCAAACAGTAAAAGGTGATTTGTGGCAGCCTTTACGCATGGACTCAAGAGTGTGACATCTCAGAGAGTGTTGTGATTAAACAGAGATTATCCCTTTCTCACATTAACAACATGTCTCAATCAAACACGGGCAATGAAGAGGATGCAGTAAAGTTTCAATAGGTTTTATTTAGCAAAACTGCATTCTGCGATAAGTTGCATGGGCTGCGATGATTAGGATAATGAACAGTGCAAGAAAGAGAATGGTAAAGACAGGAGTCATTAATACAAAGACCCCCACCATCTTGCAATATCATAAAATGACATGAAGTATATAATATGTCCTAATACCCTAGCGTGATAAGCCTAACCTCCAACCTAAGAGAGCTAGGTATGTTAAGCCTCAATCTGCCAATGCCATGTTCGTGAGAAAAGCCCCCAGCCCTCGTTACCTTGGAATGAGGTCGCTAGCTCAGACTCCGTACGAACATAAAGACTGGGTCACCATCAAGGTGACGTGCAGCATCGATAGCAGCGATGGCATCTGGTCAGAATCCCTCTGACTATCTGTTAAAGTGAGGAGTATTTATAGAGATCTACTTGGACCCCTGACGTAGGTTTGTTCCCAAACAATAGATAACAAGGCCTGCTTGGGACGGTAATTAATATAAACAATTCCCTCAAAAGCATGAAGAGGGAAAGTACTTAAAGTGAACACCTACAGTTTGTTTGTCTTTGTCACTTAATCTTGACGCCTTAGCACGGTGACACTGATAGTGCAAACGAAAACATGGGCCTTATCCAAAACAAGGCAGCCATCTTAAAAGATTTAATTAAATAAATGCACTGAAACAGAGCAAGCTAAGTAGGATAAAAGTCACTGGGTGACGGGGACACGAGTCTGCAAGCCACAGGCTAAGCTAACTCCTGTATCCCATTAAAACAAACTAGGATTCACTACAGGGACTGCTAACCAGTCTCAGGGCCAGTGCTCTGTTTAAAATAGTATATGCAAGTTAGGCCTAATTGTAATTGGCTGTTTCAACCTACTTATAAGTCCCTAGTATATGGTAAGACATGTACGTTTAGGGTCCCCAGTATAGTTAGTGCACCCATAGGTGACTTCTGTGGTGTCCAGTGTTATTGTAAAGGCAGGCCTGCATTGCTGGCTGCTTTTAAGTTAAAATTAACCCCAAATTCGACTTTGGAGTTGCAAGTACTTCTAAAGTCTCCAGTTACCTTATTTGTACATATAGGTCACCACTAAGGTCTGTCCTAGGTGGCTCTAGGGTTGAGTGCAGTGTAAATATAAGCATGGACTTTATAAAAGTGTTTTATAAGCCCTATGGGAGGGGAAAACAGACACATTTGTTTTCCCCATTGTAGCCAATGGGCTCCATAGTCTGACATTAGGAGACTTTATTTTAAAATAATAAAGTCTTATTTACAATAGACATGAGCTAAAGGTATCAAGTTTGGTACCAAATGAAATGTCATAATAAAACCAATAACTTTCCAATGTTGAATTTATTATAACTAACACAGGGAAAGCATTTTAGACTGTTTCTGAAAGTTACCAAATTCAGCCCTGTAGTGCCCTTTCCTGATTGGTCAGCCTCTGGCAGCCTGAGTCAGGCTACCTTAAAGAGGTGTGACGTGGCCTGGGCTGAGACAAAGAAGGCTTCTGGTGGGAGGCAGTTGGCAGAGCAGGATGAGGAAGAGTAACCAAACTGGTCTTCAAAGGAGGGAAACCCACTAGTGACAGAAACTGGACCTCCCCCATTTCATGCTCCCCCAGACAGATGGGAGTCCCACTGATTACACTAGGAGAGGGGCTGGAAGGGGTGTGTTAAGGGAGACTTAGCCACAGCAGTGGGTGGGCTCAACCTGATCTAACCTCCAAAGATGAATTTTCTCCATGTTGGATTTTTAGAGAATGTTGCTTTCTGGGATTGATTTCTGCCACAGGAAGTGGTCGCCCCAGAAGGTATCGCCCTGCATCCTATTGGACAGAATCACCCCTCTGAATCCCAAGCCAGGAGCAAGGACAAATATTGCAGAGGTGCTCCACAGTTTAGATCCCTGCTGGAAGAAGATACTGAAGAAGAAGACTGCCCTGCTGGACCCCTGGCCTGCATCTGAAGACTGCATTCACAAGAACTGCACCAGCTGCACACTTTGAGCTTCACCAAGAAAAGGACTTTGCCTTGCTTCTGCAATTCTAGGAGTGGACTCCCTGTAACCTACAGTTACTAAGGAGCTGGCCAGAGTCCCTTGTATCAAGTCCTGCAAAAAGAGCCCAGCTAACCAGCCTCCAGTGGCCATTTGAAGATTCTGACCGGATGTTTTCTGGGAACTGTAGTCACAACTTCCAAAGGGCAACTCAGAGCTTCTGGAACATTGGATCACATTTGTGGACACTTCAAGGACCCAAACAGGACTTCTGGTAGAAGATCCAGAACTTTGGAGCAACTTTATAAACAAGCTCTATAAGTGGACTGACCCGACGTTGAGAGTCAAGCCGGCTACCTTCAACCGCGACCTGGTCTGAATTTCAGGGTTGCCCGGCTGAAAGCTCCAGAGCTTCAGACTTCCAAGATATGAATGGGGGCTCATGGGAAGGCAATCAGACAAAATTGCACCGAAATCGGCTTGCTGAGGAGGACCGCATGACTTAAGGAAGAAAAGCTCCAGAAAAGTTTCTAAATGTGAAGGAAAAACTTTGACCGCGGCCTCCTACTCAGTGTATCCGAGCATGGCTCCATCGCAGTCGGCCTCAACATTTGACCTTGTCCATGTCGAATGGGACCAGATGTACTCGTTGGCGCTTTTGGTTTTTAATCTTTA
The DNA here is from genome assembly GCF_031143425.1 of Pleurodeles waltl. Lineage (NCBI taxonomy): Eukaryota > Metazoa > Chordata > Amphibia > Caudata > Salamandridae > Pleurodeles > Pleurodeles waltl. Next base: position 1,168,991,577 of record NC_090447.1, on the reverse strand, counting down.
AAAATTCATATCTCCAGTTCCCTCCATTGGATTATTGTCATTCTGGTGTCATTGTAAGGATAAAAATATTCCTATTGTCATAAATTGGTGTTGGACCTTTATTATGTGTTGTGTTTTACCTAGTTACTGTTTTGTTGGTAATAAATGCTTTACACACCTGTCTCCTAAGTTAAGCCTAACTGCTCGTGGGCCAAGCTATTAAGGGTTGAGCAACGATTAATTTACTGAGACCTTGACTGGACCTAGTGGATATTTGTGGCCTATTGCTAAGTGTGTCTACCTACCTGCCCTTACCAATAATCTACTTTCTAACATCACTTTAACCCCTTTGCTGTCAGGCCCTTTCCCCCTCCTGTGTCAATCCTTTTTTTGGCTATTTGGGGCAGTTTGCGCTGAGGCCCTCATAACTTTTTGTCCACATAAGCTACCCACGCCAAATTTGTGTCCTTTTTTCCCCAACATCCTAGGGATTCCAGAGGTACCTAGGTTTTGTGGGTTCCCTTGGAGGAGACTAAGAAATCACCCAAAATGCAGCAAAAATGTTTTTTTTTAATAAAAATGGGGAAAAAAGGCTGCAGAAGAAAGCATGCATTTTCCCCCCCTGAAAATGGCATCAACAAAGGGTTTGCTGTGCCTAAAATAACCATCTTCCCAGCTTTCGGGAACAGGCAGACTGGAATCAGAAAACCATAATTTTGGCATTTTAGTGGAACATACCCCATTTTTACTTTTTTTGTGCTTTCAGCCTCCTTCCAGTTAGTGACAAATAATGGGTGTGAAACGAATTCTGGATCCCAGACTGCTAAACATTTCTGTAAAGTAGACAAAATCCTAAATTCAGAAAGGGGTCATCTGTGTAGATCCTTTAAGGTTTTTTTTACAGAAAATAACAGCTGAAATAAAATAATATTGAAATTGAGCTGAAAAAACAACAATTTTTCTCCATGTTTTATTCTGTGACTTTTTCCGGCTATGGCATATTATTTAAAGCATTACATCTGCTGGACCCTTCTGATTGCAGGGATATATAGGCCTTGTAGGTTCATCAATCTAGAGCCAATAAAGAGCTGCACCTTGCAATGGGTTTTTATTGTATACTGGACATACAGCAATTCATTTGGTGAAATATAAAGAGTGAAAATTAGGTATCAAGGAAACCTTTGTATTTCCAAAATGAGCACAAGATAAGGTGTTGAGAAGCAGTGGTTATTTACACATCTCTGAATTCCGGGGTCCCCATACTAGCATGTGAATAACAGGGCATTTCTTAAATAGATGTATTTTTTTACTCACTGTCTTACATTTGGAAGGAAAAAATGGAGAGAAAGACAAGGGGCAATAACACTTGTTCTTCAATTGTGTGTTCTCCAAGTCTCCCGATAAAAATGGTACCTCACTTGTGTGGGTAGGCCTAATGCCTGCACCACAAAACTTAACATGGACAACTCACATTTTTACATTGAAATGTGATGTGTTTTTTGGAAACTGCCTAGCTGTAGATTTTGGTCTCTAGCTCAGCCGGCACCTAGAAAAACCTACCAAACCTGTGCATTTTTTAAAACTAGACACCTAGGGGAACCCAGGATGGGATAACTTGTGGCGCTCTCACCAGGTTCTGTTACTCAGAATCCTTTGCAAACCTCAAAAGTTGGCAAAAAAACACTTTTTCCTCACATTTCGGGAATAGAATGTTCTGAATTCTGAGAGGAGCCACAAATTTCCTTCCACCCAGCATTCCCCCAAGTCTCCCGATAAAAATGGTACCTCATTTGTGTAGGTAGGCCTAGTGCCCGCGACAGGAAATGCCCCAAAACACAACATGGACACATCACATTTTCCCAAAGAAAATTGACCTGTTTTTTGTAAAGTACCAACCTGTGGATTTTGACCTTTAGCTCATCCGGCACCTAGGAAAACCTAGCAAACCTGGACATTTCTGAAAACTAAACACCTAGGGGAACCCAGGACGGGGTAACTTGTGGCATTCTCACCAGGTTCTGTTACCCAGAATCCTTAGCAAACCTCAAAATTTGGCAAAAAAACACTTTATCCTCACATTTCAGTGCTGCAAAGTTCGGCAATCTGAGGGGAGCCACAAACTTCCTTACACCCAGCATTCCCCTACATCTCCCAATAAAAATGGTACCTCACTTGTGTGGGTAGGCCTGGTGCCCACAATAGGAAATGCCTCAAAACACTACATGAACACATCCAAATTACCAAATACAAAACTATCTGTTTTTGCGGGGGCCTGCGTTTTTGGTCCTGGGCTCAGGAGCCGTCTAGGGAAACCTACCAAACCCAGACATTTCTGAAAACTAGACACCTAGGGGAGTACAGGGAGGTGTGACTTGCATTGCTCTCCCAGTGTTTTCTTACCCAGAATTATCAGCAGACCTCAAATGTAGCTAAAAAATCACATTTCCCCACATTTCTGTGCAGGATCACTGCACAGGAATGAATTTCCTACCATCCAATGTTCTCCTCAGTCTCCTGATAAAAATGATACCTCACTTATGTAGGTGGGCCAAGTGCCTGTGACAGGGAAGAGCCAAGAACATGTCAAAATTGAGGGGGAACCAAAGTGGGTCCAATAGGGCAGTTTGGAAAAAAGCATTTTCAGACTGACAAGTGGGTCAGAATTTTTATCGGTGTAGATGTGACAATGCTGGGTGGTGGGGATTTTGTGAATTCCTGCAGATTCCACAAGGTTCCATCACAAAAATGTGTGATTTCCAGCAAAGTTGTAGGTTTGCAGGGCATTGTGAGTAAGAAAATGGTGGGGGGTGCATGTGAAGCACACCACCCTGGACTCACCCAGATTTTTAGTTTTCAGATGTGTCTAGGCCTCATAGATTTTTCTACATGGCAATGTCCCAAAGTCCAAAAAGTGCAGCCCTCACCATTCCAAGTTGGACGATTTTGAGAGTTAGACAAGCTCTCATGGCCCAAATGTAAAACCAAAACCCAAAATAATCAAATGTCTTCTTGTTTGCCATTGGGATAAGATTGTTTAGTGAGTGGTTGGAGAGCTGAAAGGCTGTTACCCCCTTCAGTTGGGGTGGGGGCATAACCATGTCCATACTGGTTGGTAGCCACCACCCCACAATTTAAAAAAACTATTCTCTGGCATCTAGTATGCTTTCTGTCCCCTCAGGGAGTGGATCGGGGGTAATTGCCCTATCTGCCCAATCGTGGGCAAAACAACTTTCTCCCCATTTATTTTGGGTGGGGGTAAGGCCATACTACCACTCTTTAAAAAAAAACAAATTCTTCTCTGATGTCTGGTGGGCTTTCTGGCTCCCTTGGGGGCAGATGGGCTTTACAAAAATAGGCCGATCTGCCCCCATGGGGGCCAGAAATGGCCAACAGTCATGTGCCCCCATGGGGAGCGACCCATGCCCAAGGGGCTGCCCCCCACAGAAAACACACACACACTAATCCCTGGTGCCTAAAGGGGTTCTGCCCGATGGGTGCAGATCGGCCTAATAGAAATAGGCGGATCTATCCCCAAGGGGGGCGGAAATGGCCTAAAATAAATTTGCCCCCAGGAGAGCGACCCTTGCCTAAGGGGTCACTCCCCATCTGTAAAAAAATAAAAAAATAAAAATCCCTAGTTCTTAGTGGTTTCTGCCCCCCTTAAGGGCAGATCGGCCTAATTAAAATAGGCTGCTCTGCCCCCAAAGGGAGGTAGAAATGGCCTAAAATAAATTTGCCGCCCAGGAGAGTGACCCTTGCCTAAGGGGTCGCACCTCTTGTGTGAAATTGGCACAAAAACAATCCCTGGTGTCTAGTAGTTTCTGCCCCCCTGGGGGTCAGATTGGCCTAATAGAAATAGGCTGTTCTGCCCCCAGAGGGGGCAGAAATGGCTTAAAAACAATTTCCCCACCCAGGGGAGCGACCCTTGCCTAAGGGTGCACCCCCAACTTGTAAAATACATTAAAAAAAATGATCCTTGGTGTCTAGAGGTTTCTGCTCCCCTCTCGAGGGCAGATCAGCCTAATTAAAATAGGCCGATCTTCCCCCAGGGGTGTCAGAAAAGGCCTATTAAAAAAATTGCCCCCCAGGGGAGTGACGCTTGCCAAAGGGGTTGCTCCCCTTATAAGTAAACATAATCAAAACAAAAATCCCTGGTCTCTAGTTGGCATTTCTGCAGCCCGATTGTTTTACGATTGGGCTGCAGAAATGTTCAGACCGACATGAAAGGAAAGGCCTTTCCTCTTCTTTCATGTCCCTTGCCTGCCCCCACCCCCCGATCGAAAGAGAAATGCTTTGCATTTCTCTTCCGATCCTTCTGGAAGCTGAGCTTCCAGTGCGATGGGGGCGGCCTCTGACGAGGTCAACATGTGATCACGTGCTGACATCATCAGACGTCACTGGGTGTGGTGAAGGGAATCGGCGGTGGAAAGGGAAGTGATTCCCCTTCCATTCCTGCCCATGGGAGGGGGATGGGAAGCCCACGGGGAACGCTAGCGCTCCCCTGTGGGCCAAGTCCAGTATGTAACGGTTATATCCTTGCTGCTTGAGTGCTGCAGCCAAGGACGTAACCGTTACATCCATGGCGCGGAAGGGGTTAAAGCTGCATGAGCAATGTTTCACATTCTTATCAGTGAAATATTTTTTACAAACCTTCCATCTTAATTTTTTGCCCTTTCATAGCATCTGACACATCTTAATGCCTCCTTTTGATTCCTTCTTTCTTGCAGAGTGCCCAACCGCCTTCTTCTGAAACTTCTCTCCTTTAAGGAAGGAAGTTTATTTGCTATCCCAGATGGTTTCATATTAGCCAGAATGATCATGGAAAACATCCCAATATCAGTTCAAGTAACTTGACCTAGCTCCATGGCAGGTAGAGTCTTTCCAAAGCATAGGTAAGGAGGTGATCAGCCACATATTTCGCTGTATGGAACGTGGAGAAGAGTACTTTTTATATGTGTTTTCCAGAAAACATAAAATTCCTGTACATATGGAGTCCACAGCTGCCCTCCATCATCTCAGGAAGCCATGCACACCCATGTGCCCCCATGTGCACCACTGGATACTGGCAACCATCAATAGGTTCTTACAGAGACTCTATGACATCCAAAAGTAGGCACAGACACTGCAGTCACCTATTGGGTCTCCTCAAGCTATTGAAGTTGTTCCATTTGTACTACAACGTACCCCTGGCCAAATCCGGCAACTGCAGGCGGCCACAGGCAACACGTGGAGAAACACTGATAAAGAAGGCAACAGTGGCAATGACTTCCGGGATGAAAAAGGCCAGTAAAATGACACGCAGTCCATTTATACTCACAGGCATGGCTACCTGTAGGATTTTGTGGAAAGCCACAGGCACCCAGCAAAATCGCGAGCATCCCAGAGGCATCAACAACTGATTTTTTTTTTAATTGAGTCCACTGTTTCCAAGGTGTGACATGGGCTTTCACAGTCAACTACAGGCACACACTGGTAGCACAGACATGCCTTGGGCAGCAATGGAAACCGAGAAGCACCTCACGGGTTCCACTAACAGCCCAACAGCCACACATAGATACCAACAGGCACCTATTGGTATATGTAATTGCAGCATTAGTTTACATGCTGCTCCAGCATGCCACAACTGATCTTGTATGCAATCTTATGGGATAGTATACACATATTTTGCGCTTGCACACCTTATGCAAATCCATTCACAATACAATACCACTGTAGTACTTTTCACTATAAGCTGTTTCCTCATACATTGTTTGGGAGACTTTCAGGCCAAAATCTCCAGAGCGTGGAGCTACAGGGCTTTTGGGCTTTTTTCTCCTAATTCAGAATAATCAAGTCCCCTCTAAATCAGTGCTCAAGATATAGAGGAGCCTATTTACAAAAGGGAATTTACACATGAGTAAATCCCCACATGTAAATTTACTCTTACACTTAACTTTACTACCTTTTGCTATTCATCATTTGCAAGTGCAAAGTTACTATAAAGTGTAGACTTACATGTCTCCATGCCCTATGTTTAGGGGGAGAGTCTCAATAAACATAATTTAAACTGTAAAGTTACTTCTAGAAATTTTATGGTATATTTTACATTCTCCTAACTCGGTGGAGACCTCCGCACCTGGAGTGGAGACCTCCACATGGGGAAGAGAGTTAGGGAATACGAAAATTATATACACCTGATCCATATCATGCATGACTGGCACACATTCCCTTACAATTACATAAATACTCCCCACATGATAGGATCTGCTTTTTTTTCTTTGTCTTTCAGCTCCTGCAATCACCACATTCTGCCTGAAGGATGGACGTCTCACTTTTCAAGAAGGAAATAAATTTCACTGGGGAGACAGTTCTTGTAATTAACTTGGTAGTAAAAAAATTACAAAACCACATGCTCTTCCGGGAGGCTTATTGTGATCTTGTCTCCATCTTACCTCCTCATGGAGGAAACCCCCCTCCCTGAGCCGATTATGGCTCTGGGAACCCATCTGGGGATATTAGTAAAAGGGAAAGCAGTGCACAGCCCCCTTCCGTGAGCCTCTTCAAGCTGTGGTGCCCAATCCAATGGGCGAATTTTTTAAAAAGGGACTAGGGCACACTGCCCCCCTCCCCACGACTCTTCAGGTCCATCCGCTGGGGTGGAATGTATTTAATAATGGGAGGGTGGAACACACACCTCCTCCCCAAGTCCATATTGGCCTGGGGACCCCATCCATCAGGGTCCAACACTTTACAGTGTCTAAGGTAGCCCACCCTGGATACTGTGGTTTCCTGCCTGGGTAGCACAGGCATATACCCTACCAGTACTTTCCTGATCAGGGAGCAGAACATTGCTTCTGCCCTGAGGGAGCAGTAAAAATATGATTTTCCCTTCCATGAGAGTGGGTAGTATCAACTTACAGTAACCCTAAGAACCAGGGTAATTATTTCTACTCAAATGTCAGTGGTTCACTTGGGATAGCAAAATCTACAGAGAATAATGCTAAATAAATAAATTAGGATATATATTACATGTAAGCCTAACACCCAACGTAGACACCCAAAAGAAACATATGTACAAATATAAATAGATAAGCACAAAACAGAAAATATCAAACCCTAAAATTTGCTAATTGAATTTAATCAATAACTAATCAAAAGTGACACTAAGGCTCTCATTACAACATTGGTGGGCGGCAACCGCTGGCCGCCAAGTTGTAACCGCTGTGCGGCCGCCAATGTGGCTGCACTCCCGCGGTGCCCATTATGACATCCCCGCTGGGCCGGCGGGCGGAAACAGAGTATGTGGGACGCAACATGGGAGCCGGCTCCAAATGGAGCCGGCGCTGTTGCGGCGGTGCGATGGGTGCAGTTGCACCCGTCGCGTTTTTCACTGTCTGCAGATCAGACAGTGAAAAGCCGCATGGGGCCCTGTCAGGGGTCCCTGCGACTCCCCGTACTGGCAGGCTTTTCCTGGCGGTTCAAACCGCCAGGAAAAGGCTGGCAGTAGGGGGAACTCGTAATCCCCTGGGCAGCGCTGCTAGAAGCGCTGCCCTGGTGGATTACTTCCCCGGGGCCATTGCGGTGGGAAACCGCCGGCCCCGGCGGTGCGACCGCGGTGCTTCCGCCGCGGTCGTGATGTCCAAGGGAGCACTGCCAGCCTGTTGGCGGTGCTTTCGTCATTTCAGCCCTGGCTGTCCAGTACCGCCAAGGTTGAAATGACCCCCTAAATAACTTTAAAAAGTATACAGAGTAATCAGCTGTTACTTATCCCAAAGAAAACAGCAAATGTTTTTTTTGTCTGACAGCCAGTCCACATTACAATATTGCAGGTTACTAACCTAAACAAACAAGGGAAAACAAATGTAATACAGGACAAACTTCTATACAAATGTTCAATAGAAGAACGGAACAACCTGTGTTGGAGTGAAAAGGAAAGTAAACTTGCCAAGTGATGAAAAACCCAAAGACCAAACATCACAAACTGTATAAGCTTATGAAGAAAGCATAAAAAGATGAAAAAGAATAAAAACCAAATCAAGACAACAGACCAGGCTATGTAGTAGTGTCAGAGTAATTTTAATTAGACAGCACATACCAGAGAAACCACACCCAGTGTCCATCAGCATAAATGATCTAACAGCTGACTTATAAAGTCGAGTTGCAGAAAGAATTGTCATCAGCAATGCAGAACGACAAAGCAGAGTATGCCAGAAAAGTAATCCTAAGATACCATACCTAGGTTATTAAAAACATTCAAAGTTACTGAAGTGAAAAACCCTATAGCATCATAAAAAGAAAAAGAAAGATGCAACAAAGCCAGACTTTCTAGAACGCGAGAGAGCTACATTGAGCAAGGAGTACAGCAAACCATAGAGCCACCAATAATCAAAAGACAATGCCCTCATTACAACCCTGGTGGTAAATCCTGCTTACCATCATGCTGAAGGTCGCCAACATACCGTGGAAGAAATCTGCTACAGGTATTACGACCCACGTCTCGTATTCCGCCACAATACAGACACCCACACAAGTCCGCCACACGAAAGGTCAGTGATAAACTGCCAATACCAAAACTCACACCGTCACGCCAACAGGAATACGCCCACATTAACATAACCCACGAATCAATGCGGCGGTCTTTCAACAGCGGTGATCCATTGGCAGTACACAACGCCGCACTCAAAATACACACACCCTTACAAAACACAACCACATTGGACACTTCAAAATACATACATCGATACACATACACACACCACACCCACACACTCACAACACTTTAAAACACACACCCATATTACCCACAACCCCTTACAACAACATTTTTGTGAAGAAGCAGAGAGAGAGAATAGCAAACACTACACCAGCATCCACAAGCACACAACACCATTACTCATACAACATCCACGCATCTCAAACAACACACTCCAACACAGCACAACAAACATCACCTCACACATTACCCACACCACATCATGGCACCTCAAAGGCACCCCAGGTTTTCTGAGGAGGAGCTCAGGGTCATGGTGGGGGAAATCATTTGGGTAGAGCCACAGCTTTTCGGAGCACAGGTGCAGCACACCTCCATTGCTAGGAAGATGGAGCTATGGCGGAGAATCGTCGACAGGGTCAACGCAGTGGGATAACACCCAAGAACATGGGATGACATCAGGAAAAGGTGGAATGACCTACGGGGGAAGGTGCGTTCCGTGGTATCCAAACACCAGGTAGCAGTACAGAGGACTGGCGGTGCACCCCCACCTCCTCCCTCACAACTAACAACATGGGAGGAGCAAGTCTTGGCAATACTGCATTCTGAGGGCCTCACAGGAGTAGCAGGAGGACTGGACTCTGGTAAGACATATCTTAACTACTATATCCCCCCACCCCACCTCCATGCCATCACATACTCCCACCCTCACCCTCACCCCCATCACTCCAACACCGCACGTAAGCCCCACTATCACAACCCACCCATCCCAATACCAAGCCCTGCATGCAACACGAAACTATGGACACCCCTTACCAAAGCATGTCCAGTACAGATACCCACACAGACCCCAAAACACAAATCACACAATGGCAAACACAACAATGCAAGCACAGGAGTAGTGGGTAACTCACCCAATGCACAAGATGGCACAGACAGATACAATAACTATGCATTTACACCCCAACGGGACACCTACCCAGCGTCACCGGACAGGAGGTGCCAGACATATCCAATCCCCCCACAGAAGAGGCCCACAGTGATGACAGCAGCTCTGCATGTCTGGATCAAGATGACCAGCCTGGCCCATCTGGGACCTCGGGACAGTTGGTTCCCCTGCCACTGTCACAAACCACCACAGAGCCTCTCCCCTCAGGAAACACCAGCACAGCACCCACCCAGTGGGCCCGTCCCTCTGTCCCCAGGACACGTCAATCAGCAGTGTGTCCACCACTACAGGGACCCCAGGCAAACCCACCAACCCAAGACAATCAGGGACCTGGGGTCAGTGGCAGTGGGCACACGGTTCAGGGGACAAAGGCACAGGATAACAGGGAAACTGGGAGGACTGCTGTGCGACAGGGGGAGGACAGACCCAGGGAACCCACTCTCCACAAGGTACTCTCCAATATCATGGGAGCATGCCATCATTCCCAGGAGACCATGGGCACGGTACTGGCCAAGTTTCAGGAGACCCAGTGGCTGCAGGAGGAACACTACCTGGGGATCAGGGAGGACTTGAAGTCCGTCAACACCACCCTGGTCACCATTGCAGGGGTGCTAGCAGACCTGGCCAACACCATGAGGGACACAGTGGCACACAAACGGGCACCTGACACTAGCCTGAACGATGAACAGCCCTCCTCCTCCGCCGGCGATAGTGGACAGGAGGCCCCGCCACAGGAACAACAGGCCACCAGCACCCCACCCACAGCAGAAGGAGAACCACCCCGCAAACAGTCCCTGAGATCCAGGCACAAGACAGAGAACATTGCCAAGACCCCTGCCAGGAAATAAGACTCTCCCGATTGTCACCCTTTTGTCCCACTTTGTCACCCTGACAACTTTGAACTGCCATTACTCCACTTCCTATGCCCCCTTGGACAATGCACCTGTGAGACCAAGAGACTGAACTCTACCATGGACATTCCTCCACCATCACCCCAGCCGATTGCACACCCGCCTCCACTTATTAGCACAGAAATAAATACGCTTGAATCACAAATAAATCTGGAGTCAGTCTGTACTTTCACAAATGTGTAATTGCAACCTCTCAGAAATATAGCAATGTCAATGTTCATGTTCACATACCAATGTTACACAGTTGCTGGGCAGCAGTAAACATAGCAGAGGGCACAAAGTGGGACCCTGATCTGTGAAATGGAAAGGCAAAGTGAAATATCAGGGTCCAAACGCAGAGGTAAAATGGCAGATTTATGCAGTGTCCTACAGTAGTATGATATGTGAGAAGCAGTGTCATCCTCTTACCTGTGTCTCACTGGAAGTATTGCATGATAATGTTGTTTCGGTTGTCTATATCTTCTTCTTCTGCCTCCTCTTCTTCACTGTCCACAGGCTCCACAGCTGCCACGAGACCAACATCATGCCCATCCTCCTTCAGAAAAGTCACCTGGTGTCGCAAAGCCAGGTTGTGCAACATACAGCATGCCACGATTATCTGGCACACCTTCTTCGGTGAGTAGTACAGGGAGCCACCTGTCAGATGGAGGCATCGGAATCTGGCCTTCAGGAAGCCGAGGTTGCGCTCTATTATCCTCCTAGTTCGTCCATGTGCCTCATTGTAGCGTTCTTCTGCCCTTGTCCTGGGATTCCGCACTGGGGTCAGTAGCCATGACAGGTGGGGGTAACCAGAGTCACCTGCAAATATTGAGGGACAACTGTTAGACATCCTCCAACCCTTACAGGTTGGGATAACCCATGACAGGTTGGGGTAACTAGAGTCACCTGCAAATATTGAGGGACAACTGTTAGACATCCTCCAACCCTTAGGGACTCTCCCAAGCCCAGACACCTATGTCAACTGTATTGGGACCTTGGGCTCACCTATTAGCCAACTCAAGTGCCTCTGTAGTTGCCCCATCACATAAGCGATGCTGCTATTCCTCAAAATGTAAGCGTCATGCACAGAGCCAGGATACTCGGCATTCACATGGGAGATGTACATGTCTGCCAAACACACCATCTGCACATTCATTGAATGGTAGCTTTTGCGGTTTCTGTACACCTGTTCATTCCTGCGGGGGGGGGGACAAATGCCACATGTGTACCATCAATGGCACCAATGATGTTGGGGATATGTTGCAGGGCATAGAAGTCACCTTTCACTGTGGGCATATCGTCCACCTGAGGGAACACAATGTAGCTGCACATGTGTTTCAGCAGGGCAGATAACACTCTGGACAACACGTTAGAGAACATTGGCTGTGACATCCCTGATGCCATGACCACTGTTGTTTGAAAGGAACCGCTGGCCAGGAAATGGAGTACTGACAGGACTGCACAAGAGGGGGTATTCCTGTGGGATGGCGGATAGCTGACATCAGGTCTGGCTCCAATTGGGCAAACAGTTCCTGGATAGTGGCACGATCAAGTCTGTATGTGACAATGATGTGTCTGTCTTCCATTGTCGACAGGTCCACCAGGGGTCTGTATACCGGAGGATGCTGCCATCTCATCACCTGTCCCAGCGGACATGCCCTATGGAGGAGAAAGGTGAGCAGAGGGTCATACACCACATAGGTTTCACAAGGCTGTTTAGCACAATCGTGATATAATCAGTGTGTGCCTTTGTCTGTTGGTATTCCTGGCCAAAAGTGCTGTGATGCAGTTAGTCGGCCTGCCATGTGGGCCCCTGAAATGGCGGCTGCCTGACCTGTAAGGAGGGACAAGGGGAAATGAGGTAACTGCGCTGGCGTTGTGTAGCGGTCGTTGTGCAATTCAACATTGGTTATCATTGGGCCCTATGGGTTCCAGAACCCAATGACGATGTACGCCGGCAGTGACGGTATGCACCGCCGCGGACGTGACTGCCATTTTCTATCTGTTCACTCACTTGATACCTGACCTTCAACAGGAGAGGACCTACACTGCAAGTGACCTGAGTCTGGGAGTGACAATGGCCACAGTGTCTGGGGAAAGGGCCCCTGCCTTCACTGCAGAGGAGTTGGAGAAATTGGTGGATGGGGTCCTCCCCCAGTACACACTACTCTACGGTCCTCCAGACAAACAGGTGAGTAAACTGTGTGCATGGTGGATGGCACATGAATGTATGGAGTGTCGTGGATGGAAGAGATGGGAGGGGCACAGGCCAGCATGTGAGGATGGTGAGCGTATGTTTTTCTGGGCCAGGGTGGGAGGTTGGTGGCCAATGAGTAAGAAGAACTGGACGGGGGAGTAACATCCATTTATACTTCACTTTTCCTCTAGGTCAGCGCCCACCAGAAGAAGGGTATTTGGCGTGCCATCGCCAAGGAAGTGCAGACCCTGGGGGTCTACCATAGACGGAGCACTCACTACCGCAAAAGATAAGAGGACCTGCGCCGCTGGAGCAAGAAGACGGAGGAGGCCCAGCTGGGGATGGCCTCCCAACGTGGAAGGGGTGCCTGTCGCACCATGAACCCCTGATGTACCGGATTCTGGTGGTGGCATATCCTGAGTTGGATGGGCGCTTGAGGGCATCACAGGAGCCACAAGGGGGTGAGTACAGTCTCATTCAGCTGACTCTGCGTGCTTTACGAGGTGTCTGGCTGGGGGAACTGGGCTGTGGGTTCCCCTAGGCCAGGGCAGACACACCAAGGTAAATCCATTGTTTTGCAGGCTCAGTGCTTCTCCAACCTTAAAGGTGGTAGTGGCCCTCTACACCTAGTCAGGCTCCTGTGGGTTCCAGCTGTGCATCAAATGGGTCTGGGCAGAGTCCCCCATGGGCATGTGCTTTTAACCTGCACTGTTAGTGCATGGGCTAGTGTATAGGGCTGCTCCCTGTGTGTTGTGTCCGCCAACTGTTGTGGTGTTGCAGGCATTGACCATGTGTTTCTTCTGTCTTTCCCCCCCTTTTTGTTTTGACACCCTGTCCTTGTGTGCATTAGCATTATCTGGCGGAGGAGCAGTGACACCAGAGAAGGAGGGAGCTGCAACCCACATGCCCCAGGAGGGTGAATTTACGGAGTCTGAAGGCGCAGACACCAGCGACAGCGACTCCTTCTCTGATGGGAGCTCCCTTCTTGTGGCGTGCACCTCTGTGCCCACCGCAACAACAGGTACAGCTGCCACCCTCCCCTACCAGCACCGCCCTCCCAGCAGCCCCTCATCGAGTTTCCAGGGTGTCGAGAGGCATACCTGGAGGGCATTCATTCTGGCGTGGCATCCCAATAGAGAGCATTTCAGGTTCTGGCCTCAGCACTGATGGCAGCCATTGTCCCTGTGTCCAGCCTCCCGCCTCCAACTTCCACTACCCAGACCCAATCCCCTGTACCTCAGCCTATCCCAAGCACACCATCAGACCAGCATGCACACTCATCAGCACACAAGAGTGGACATGGCAAACATAAGCACCACACATCCCACAGGCACTCACACAAGCACCAGACCCATGCAGACACACCAACATCCACTGCCTCCACTGTGTCCCCCTCCTCCACGTCCTCCTCCTCCCTCCCTGTCTCATCTCCACTCAAACCTGCATGCACTACATCCTCAGCCACTACCTCCATCACCAGCACGCCCATCAATACACACCGCTCACGTGCACTCACCACCCCACTACCATGCACACGTCCCCTGTGTCCTCTCCCAGTGTGTCTGTGAGCCCTCCTCCCAAACTACACAAATGCGGGCACACACCCACCCAACAGCCATCCACCTCACAAGAGCCTCCGGCCCATGCACCTTCACCCAAATTCAGCAGACGTACACCTCCTACAACCACTACCTCTTCCTCCACTCCCAAACCCCCTCCATCTTCCCATCCTAGTGTGTCTGTACTGCCATTTGATAAGTTTGTTTTGACCAATGACTTTGTGTTTCACCACTGCGCATATTAGTTGCTCAATGTTCACCAGTAGCACATGGTATGTTTTGTTCAGTTGAGCCGCCTATGGGCTTTGACATGGCATTAGCCATTACTTTCTGTATTCAGTTTAGCCGCCTATGGGCTTTGACATTGCATTAGTCATTACATTCTGTATTCTGCCTATTGGCTTTGACATGGCATTAGCCCTTACTTTCTGTATTCAGTTGAGCCGTCTATGGGCTTTGACATTGCATTAGCCATTACATTCTGTATTCTGCCTATTGGCTTTGACATGCTGTATCCAGTCTAGCCGCCTATTGGCTTTGACATTGCATTCCTATTGGCTTTGACATGATGTATTCAGTTTAGCTGCCTATTGACTTTGACATGCTATTAGATATTCTGCCTATTGGCTTTGACATGATATCATATATTACATTTTGTATTCAGCTCCGCTGCCTATTGGCTTTGACATGATATTCAGCTCCGCTGCCTATTGGCTTTGACATGATATTATACATTGCATTTTATATTCAGCTCCGCTGCCTATTGGCTTTGACATGATATTATACATTGTATTTTATATTCAGCTTAACTGCCTATGGGCTTTGACATGATATAAGACATTGCATTTTGTATTCAGCTTAGATGCTTATTGGCTTTGACATGACACTAGACATTGCATTTGATATTTAGGTTAGCTGCCCATTGCCTTTAACGTGGAGTTAGACATTGCAGTTGAGAATCCAAGCTGTATTTTTCCAAGCTGTGTTTTTGCACCAGAGAACCAAGATGTTTTTCTCACAGTAGACTAGACATGATAAGAGAGAGTACATGGGTGTTGTTCTCTCTGCTTGAGCTTGGGAACAGGAGTAGTCTTGGAGACCTGGCCAGTCTCCAAAAGGCTTGCTCAGTTTCCCGGGTCTGAGAGGAGGGGGCACACCTTTGTAACGAATGTAACAGGCTGCAGAGGGTCAGATTCGAATCTGCCGGACCTCGTGCTGGTGCTTGGCGCAGGCTGCCAGCAATCCCGTGTGGGTAGATGAATCTCTCTTTCTCGCGGCTGACAGGGGTCATCAGCTTGCAGACCTTAGAAAGATGAAGCTGTAGATAGTTCCCACACGGTGAAGTATTTGTTTTGCTTTGCATTCAATATCTTATAAATATAACCTGCTGTGTATATTGCAAACTGATATATTTTGTTTGATTAACGCGGACTTGAAAGCTACTAATTCGTCATTCATAAATATTGTGGTTGGGGAAGAATTAACAACAATAAAAGTCTTCTTTGACCTCAGAAGTGCATTTCTAGTGTGTTATGTTAGTGCTTAGAAACTAGATAAGAGGAAAGCACTACAATTGGTACCAGAAGTGGGGTCGGTCATTAAGAGGTGATTAAGAAGGGGTTTGACGAGTTAGTAGATTTCTAAGTGCACACTTTAAAAGTGTAATTGTTTTTTTGTTGTTTGGAGAATTACAGAAATTGTTTTGTTGTTTGGGGAATCACAGTAGCACGGCAGACCATGTCTGAGAATGCATGTATTGGTAAACTGCCTGATGGTGCTACGAAAAACTGTGAATTGTTTTCTGTTTGGGGAATTACAGAAGAAAATGCATGTGTAGCTAAAATGCCTGATGTAGAAAACGTGTCTTTTGGAAGTAATGATGACAGAAAGGTCTGGATACCTTTATCTGCTTACAGAGAAATGCAGGACAAATGTAGGAAGTTGGAACATGAAAATAGGAATTTACGTGAGCAAATTAGCCCGACTGAAAGTTATAAAAAGGCTGTTTTTGAAGAATCTTTCTTGTCCCATTCCAGTAATGAGGGGGTTAAGACAGCTCCGAGCTGCACTGAGTTTTCGTGTGAGCCAGGGTTTTTGGCAGCCAAAATGCATTCCTTAACTGATAACACGGATGAGAGAGACCAGAATGTGATTTACGAGTTACCGTTGCAAAATGCACAAGTAAAACGAAAGATTTTAGAGCAAGAGCCGACTTTCATTAGCTTGTTTGATTTTTGGAAAAAGAATAGCCCTCATTTGAGTGAAATCCTAACACTTTTGTATATGGTCACTGTGAAAAATTATATGCAGCTGCGCGCTTGTGATTTGGCAAATGAAATAATGCAGACTTTAGGTTTCTGCGCAGTGCAAGAAGGAAATACTGATGTACATGTAATTCAAGAACAAGGGAAGAAAATAGTGCCCCTAGCTAGAATCATACAATGGATCTGGTATTTGCAAGACAGGGCTAGAGTACCACAGATAAAAGAGTTACCAATGAAGTTGAGTGCACCATTTGAATTCGTGTCCACTGAAGATAAAAAGCATGTTTGTTTTACTAATGATTAATTGACTGAAATGTTGTTTTCTGGCACAGTGGAAGGAACAGCGTTGTATAATGTGTGTCAGATTTTAAAGCAAGAGCTACGTGAGATGTGTCATTTTTACGCTGATTTTTGGTTCATTGTTAATGTTTTAGCACCTAACTGGTTCAATTACCTTGCAGATGTTAATGAGAAAAATTCAGAGAGAGAAGTGTACACCCAGAATTCTGCCTTAGTGGGGATGGCTAAGTGGGTGCCCCAGAAATGTGAACAGCTGAGAGAAAAAGCCACTTACAGGTGGGCAGAGATGAGAGAGATGCACATTCCCCTAGATTTGATAAAAACTGTGCAGCACGCACAAAAGCAATCTGTCATGCAAGCAGTCACAGAGCAGTTGGGGAGAGGAAAGTTACCAGGACAGAAATGGCAAATTGATCAGGTTTTAGGGAGAGTGATTGCTGCAAATTACCAAGGAAAAATCGAAATTATGATGATACCTAGAAAAGAATCTGATTCATTCATACAAATTGGAGACAGAATGGCCCAAATTGACAAAAATGCAGTGAATGGAGGTTTGGTAAAGAAGGAGTCTGCCCCAGCCCTTCTGGCAGTGCAAGAAAAGGGAAGCTGTGGCGCAGCAGATAAAAACCTCAGTGCTGATGTGTGGGCTGAAGCCCCAAGTGACCCTCCAGAACCTGCAGAGAATATAACAAAGGGCCCCAAAAACGTCCTGCTGATTATAAAACAGGGAAAGAAAGAGGAAGGGTGCAGTTTAAATGAAAAATGTTATTTGCAAGAAAAGTCATACTTGTTTCTTTTGCAGATCCTACCACGTTTCGCCACTGTCCCTGAGTGTGCTGTGTGGTCCCCCTTCCGGTGTGTGCGTGTGGGGTCGGGGAAGGGACCGAATCCCCAACCTGAACCTGGCTGAGTAAAGTGCCAGCACCATGGGTCCATTTTGCGCAAACTGCGCCTTCAGTTCAAGTTCAACTTGTTTGATTGCATTCTTCCACCGGAACTAAGCTGTGTTTTTTTTTTTTTTTCCCTCTCGTATGGAACTCTGACTTTTGCTTATCTTCCAGCAAACCTTTCAGGTGGACCGTGCATCTTTACATGAGCAGAACTCATGCCACATCAAATTGCTAACACTGTTGAATTAGAGACTCATTCAGAGAAAAAAAAAATTGCTCAGTCTTTTCTATGTAGATGTATCTGATGTGAAAGGTTATGAGATCAATGTGTTAATTCACTTCTATTGCTTTACAGGGATTGCTTTGACTTGCTGATAATGTTTTTTTTTTGTTTTGTGCTGATGTTTTTTGTTTTTGTTTGAAACAGGAGATATGTGAAACAAAAATTCATTGGTCAAAGGGCGGAATGTACTGCCATTTGATAAGTTTGTTTTGACCAATGACTTTGTGTTTCACCACTGCGCATATTAGTTGCTCAATGTTCACCAGTAGCACATGGTATGTTTTGTTCAGTTGAGCCGCCTATGGGCTTTGACATGGCATTAGCCATTACTTTCTGTATTCAGTTTAGCCGCCTATGGGCTTTGACATTGCATTAGTCATTACATTCTGTATTCTGCCTATTGGCTTTGACATGGCATTAGCCATTACTTTCTGTATTCAGTTGAGCCGTCTATGGGCTTTGACATTGCATTAGCCATTACATTCTGTATTCTGCCTATTGGCTTTGACATGCTGTATCCAGTCTAGCCGCCTATTGGCTTTGACATTGCATTCCTATTGGCTTTGACATGATATATTCAGTTTAGCTGCCTATTGACTTTGACATGCTATTAGATATTCTGCCTATTGGCTTTGACATGATATCATATATTACATTATGTATTCAGCTCTGCTGCCTATTGGCTTTGACATGATATTCAGCTCCGCTGCCTATTGGCTTTGACATGATATTATACATTGCATTTTATATTCAGCTCCGCTGCCTATTGGCTTTGACATGATATTATACATTGTATTTTATATTCAGCTTAACTGCCTATGGGCTTTGACATGATATAAGACATTGCATTTTGTATTCAGCTTAGATGCTTATTGGCTTTGACATGACACTAGACATTGCATTTGATATTTAGGTTAGCTGCCCATTGCCTTTAACGTGGAGTTAGACATTGCAGTTGAGAATCCAAGCTGTATTTTTCCAAGCTGTGTTTTTGCACCAGAGAACCAAGATGTTTTTCTCACAGTAGACTGGACATGATAAGAGAGAGTACATGGGTGTTGTTCTCTCTGCTTGAGCTTGGGAACAGGAGTAGTCTTGGAGACCTGGCCAGTCTCCAAAAGGCTTGCTCAGTTTCCCGGGTCTGAGAGGAGGGGGCACACCTTTGTAACGAATGTAACAGGCTGCAGAGGGTCAGATTCGAATCTGCCGGACCTCGTGCTGGAGCTTGGCGCAGGCTGCCAGCAATCCCGTGTGGGTAGATGAATCTCTCTTTCTCGCGGCTGACAGGGGTCATCAGCTTGCAGACCTTAGAAAGATGAAGCTGTAGATAGTTCCCACACGGTGAAGTATTTGTTTTGCTTTGCATTCAATATCTTATAAATATAACCTGCTGTGTATATTGCAAACTGATATATTTTGTTTGATTAACGCGGACTTGAAAGCTACTAATTCGTCATTCATAAATATTGTGGTTGGGGAAGAATTAACAACAATAAAAGTCTTCTTTGACCTCAGAAGTGCATTTCTAGTGTGTTATGTTAGTGCTTAGAAACTAGATAAGAGGAAAGCACTACAGTGTCTAAAAAACTTTTCCTGGCTAACATTGACCTCTTCCCTACACCTCCCCCACTCCGGCCTTTCCCTAGGGCCAGGATGTCCAGGTCCCAGCCCAGCACCTCAGTCACCAAATCCTCCAGCACTGTGGTCTCAGCAAGTCCTGTAACATCGTGGGACCCCCATCAGGGCTGCCAGTCTGCCACCTAGAGAGGCCAAGGATCAGCCCATTCCGCCACCTGCCAAGGTGAAGAAGGGGCCCACATGCCGTAGGGAAAAGCCGCACCAACCACCCTGCAAGGCCTCCTCCAAGCCAAAAGGGGACAGTGCCAAGGGCCCAGCAGCGACATCCAAGTTTGGGAAGGGACACAAGGCTAAGGGGAAGTCACCACAGGGCACGGAGCCGTTGGCTGAGGGACTAGTGTCACCCCTTCTGGCAAACAGAACAGCAATCTGTACGGCGGTGGACACCGCCACCTGCACTTCCACCTGTACCGCCACCTGCATGTCTGCTGCCTCAGCAACAGTCCCAAGCATCATCCCCAGTGGGCAGCCATGCGAGGCTGCAGGAGACGTCCTGCTGTCTCCCTCCACAGGTGCTGACACCGGCACCACCGGCAGCATCTCCGCCACAGACACCGCCGCAACCACCACCACCAGCCCTGCGACGTGCACAAACACTGCCACCATAGCCGACATGGCAAACATTCCCAGTGGACAGCCGTCTGAGGCTGCAGGAGACGTCCTGGACCCTGCACAGCGTACATGAGGCAACACACCCAGCACTGCTAGTACCAGCAGGTGGCAGGCAAAGTTGCAGCAGGGTGGAGTGTGTCTCTGACTCCATGGAGTATAATTCTACCTGTTCCCAGGCAATCTCGTGGCACACACACCCAGGTGAGGGAATGGGACCTGCCACACTGCATGTGCAGCACTCTGGGCACCAAGCCCCTCCAGAACCAGCAGAACATGTCACCAACTTGAGAGACTGTGGCTTTGCACTCCCGAGGACCAATCAGTGGACAACCCACCCACCTGAGAGACTTGAGAGACAGTGGCTTTGCACTCCCCAGGACCAATCAGTGGGCAAACCACCCACTTGAGAGACTGTGGCTTTGCAATCCCGAGGACCAATCAGTGGACAACCCACCCACTTGAGAGACTCGAGAGAGTGTGTCTTTGCACTCCCCAGGACCAATCAGTGGGCAACCCACCCACTTGAGAGACTCGAGAGACTGTGGCTTTGCACTCCCCAGGACCAATCAGTGGGCAACCCACCCACTTGAAAGACTCAAGACTTGAGGTGCCTGTCTATTTTTGAGCTGATGCCCCAGCTGTGTTCTCTCCGTTTCGAGTCAGGTATCATGTGTGTGCTTCGCCCATGCATTTTGGAACCACTGGTCCACGGACAATGAATGGACACTATCTGGACTTGTGTAGTTGCTGTACATGTTTGTATATACTGTGGATTTAAGTTATCTTGGCCTATCTCAATTTTCAATGATTACACTTGTTACAATCATTTCATTTTGTCCTTGCGTATTTGTGTGTATGTTGTTGTGGGTGAGGGTGGGGGTGTTGCGTGTGTGTGTCACTCTCTCTTTCCTCCTCCCCTCCGCTGTGTGCTAGGTGCAGTACTCACCGTGGCCGTCACTGCCGTCTTTGCTGCTCCTGGTAGAAGAGGAGGTAAACCAACATTGGTAGCACCTGTAACTCGGGCTCCATGGCGTCCTGGTTCCTCGTTGGGTGTCAAGAGGTGACTGGTTTCCGTTCCAAAGACTGTTTCTGCCGTGCTTTTGATGGCGTTGGTACCGCCCCGGAAAAGGTGGCGGGTAGGCCTGTTGTAATACAGTGGGCGGTACATTGTCTTCCGCCTGTCCGTTGGTGGTTACCACCACAGTGTTTGTTTCTACCGCCGTGGCGGTCGGAGTGTTAAAGTGTCTGTCTGTGTTGGCGGTTTCCGCCATGGTCGTGATTCAATTTTTTTTTTACGCCGGCCTGTTGACGGTGTGTCCGCCGCTTTAACACCGACCGCCAGGGTTGTAATGAGGGCCAATGCCTTTTACCCCATCAAGTACTCAATAACACCGGGGAGAGACACCATTCATCATGTGCACCATTGTCACCTAAGAAAAAAAAATTAATAATAAATAGAATTAGCTAGGATCCTGTGAAAAAGATATCCGCTCAAGATTAGAGGTATGCAGGCACTTACGAAAGAGCTTGTGGGCCTTGTAAGTAGTCACTGCATACTAGAAAACACCAAGGAAAGCCTCAGCAGAAACATTTACCTCAACGTACTCAATAAAAGGGGAGGAGCACTAAACTCATGAGCCAGTAGTAATGTTGAAGTGAGTAGTCAATAACATGGGGGAGGGCCACCACCCATCATGTGCCGGTAGTCAGTGAAGCAAAAGCAATTCAAAATATCCATCACCAATAAAATTCACTTGAGGCCTGTGAAACAGATATCCACTCAAGATCAGAGGGATGCAGACACTTTCTGTGTAGCTCACTGGCCTTGCAAACAGTCAGCATGTACTAGAAGCACATAGGGAAACCTATGCCACCAGATACAAGCTAGCCTGGCTGAAGAGGGGTGATACCCCGAAACCAGTCCCAGGATGCTTGTTTCTGGTCCAGGGAGGACCTGGTCTGGCAGTTCGGGCTGGACTGTTCCCATGAGGAACAGGGTCAAGACTGATTTGCATATGGCTGGGTCCAAACTGGAATGGCATGGTGAGCAAAAAAACTGATGGATTAAACCCAGATCTGTGACTGGGGGTGAATGTTTGATTTGTTCTGCATTCTGTCCATCAACTGTTCTTTTTGCATTTGTCACCGCAAATGGGAAGGGTATGCCCAGACGTGGGTCCCGTGCTCACTATTCTGCCAGATTCAAGCTAGCCTGGCTGAAGAGGGGTGATACCCCAAAAACAGTCCCAGGATGCTTGTTTCTGGTCCAGGGAGAACCTGGTCTGGCAGTTTGGGCTGGACTGTTCCCATGGGAAATAGGGTCAAGACTGATTTGCATATGGCTGGGCCCAAACTTGAATGGCATGGTGAGCAAAAAAACTGATGGATTAAACCCAGATCTGTGACTGGGGGTGAATGTTTGATTTGTTCTGCATTGCGTCCATCAACTGTTCTTTTTGCATTTGTCACCCCAAGTGGGAAGGGTACACCCAGATGTGGGTCCCGTGCTCACTATGCCACCAGATTCAAGCTAGTCTGGCTGAAGAGGGGTGACACCCTGAAACCGATCCCAGGATGCTTGTTTCTGGTCCAGGGAGGACCTGGTCTGGTAGTTCGGGCTGGGCTGTTCCCAGGGGGAACAGGGTCAAGACTGGAATGGCATGGTGTGCAAAATAACGGATGGATTAAACCCAGATCTGTGACTGGGGGTGAATGTTTGATTTGTTCTGCATTCCGTCCTTCAACTGTTCTTTTTGCATTTGTCACCCCAAGTGGGAAGGGTAAGCCCAGACGTGGGTCCCTTGCTCACTATGCCACCAGATTCAAGCTAGCCTGGCTGAAGAGGTGTGATACCCCGAAACCGGTCCCAGGATGCTTGTTTCTGGTCCAGGGAGGACCTGGACTGGCAGTTCGGGCTGGACTGTTCCCATGGGGCACAGAGTAGAGACTGATTTGCATATGGCTGGGTCCAAACTGGAATGGCATGGTGAGCAAAAAAACTGATGGATTAAACCCAGATCTGTGACTGGGGGTGAATGTTTGATTTGTTCTGCATTCTGTCCATCAACTGTTCTTTTTGCATTTGTCACTCCAAGTGGGAAGGGTATGCCCCGATGTGGGTCCCGTGCTCACTATGCCACCAGATTCAAGCTAGCCTGGCTGAAGCAGGGTGATACCCTGAAACCGGTCCCAGGATGCTTATTGCTGGTCTAGGGAGGACCTGGTCTGGCAGTTTGGGCTGGACTGTTCCCATGGGGCACAGGGTCAAGACTGATTTGCATATGGCTGGGTCCAAACTGGAATGGCATGGTGAGCAAAAAAACTGATAGGTTAAACCCAGATCTGTGAATGGGGGTGAATGTTTGATTTGTTCTGCATTCCCTCGAACAACTGTTCTTTTTGCATTTGTCACCCCAACTGGGAAGGGTATGCCCCGATGTGGGCCCCGTGCTCACTATGCCACCAGATTCAAGGTAGCCTGGCTGAAGAGGGGTGATACCCCAAAACCGGTCCCAGGATGCTTGTTTCTGGTCCAGGGAGGACCTTTTCTGGAAGTTCTGGCTGGACTGTTCCCATGGGGAACAGGGTCAAGACTGATTTGCTTATGGCTGGGTCCAAACTGGAATGGCATGGTGAGCCAAAAACTGATGGATTAAACCCAGATCTGTGACTGGGGGTGAATGTTTGATCTGTTCTGCATTCCGTCCATCAACAGTTCTTTTTGCATAGGGAAACCTCAGCAGAAAACGTTTCCCTCAGTGTACTTTATAAAATGGGCAAACCACCAACCCCATGAGCCGCTAGTAACTGGAGAAAAAAACATTCAAAACAAACAGTCACCAACTAAAAAGAGATTAAACTGATTGGGCCCCAATAAATAAGCATGCAAGGTCACAGGAACGTACTGTGTACCTGGCTGGCAAATACAATGCATCTGCACCTACTGTAACAAAAACGCCCTGGAGCCCTCAGCAGATTGCAATCAAGGGTGCACACACTAGAACCAGAATTGTAATAACAGTGGGCACAACCAAAGCAGGTGCCATGCTAAGCATGGCATGTCCAGAAAATTGAACTATGGGGATTGTGGTATCTGAAGCACAATGCGACATGAGGGAGCAAGCAAAAGGTGCCGGCACTCATAGGCACCCAGTATGGTGCTGTCTGGGAAGCCAGCAGGAGCTATTGGTGGTCCAGGTCCCCTATGCGACCCCCAACATAGCCTGAATGAGGGTGCTCCTGGTGGGCACTGTGGCACCCACATACATTAAAAAATATCTGGCACCCACCAGAAAGGCACATGGGGGCCATTGGTGTTGTACGTCCTGGGGTTGGCTTTGTGAGTGGTGATAAAATATTACTTTACATAAAAAAATAAACTAGAAATTCACTCAAAAACCAAACATTAAAGAGACATAGTTAGAAATTGTGATTGTATCTTACTTTGCATTAAAACAACCTTAGAAATTCACTGTAAAAAACAACGGTTAAAGGGACTTTAGGTGAAAATGTCAGTTAAAATATACTGTTTTGAAACTAACTTATAGTTATCTGAAGTTACTGTAACTTGTGCCATAGAGTAACTATAACTTGAGCCTCACCATGCACTGCTAATTACCTCCCATATTACATCACTCAGACATGTTCTTTGACATCACTGATAACATCACTACAAAATACGAAATGACATCATTGAAGTCTGCACAGCATGTTTATGGGGTGGAAGCCAGTTATAATTGCTTTACGGCCCAAGTTCTAATTACTTCAGATAACTATAAGTGGTTAATTTCAGCAGTTTTATTGGTTTAAAATTGCATGTTTTAATTGGCATTTGCATCTCTTGTGTCCTATTAACCTTTGTTTTCTCCGTGAATTTTCCAGGCCTTTTTTGTAATGTAAGGTAAGACACAATTATCCTTCCTAACTATTAAAAACATTTGTGTTTTCAGAGAATATATACATACAAATACATTGCCTTGTGTGGTACTAGACTTACTCCAAGGCTGAGCTGGAGTATATTTACTTGTATTTTGTCTTTAAGGACGGTAGTAACCTTAGAATTATAGTCTTTGAATAACAATGGTGTAACTCATTTTTGTGGGTGTTTGTATTAGTATGCCCCTCCCTAAAATCCCACTTTTCCTCTATAAACCCTTCCTTTTTCCTCCATAATGCCCTCCCATTTAGTATTTATTATTCCTAATTTGCTCACCACTCCCCATAGTTCCTCATACATTTAGTGCTAAGTAATATTCTTGCATGCACAGAGATCTCCCAATAGAAAAGATGGGAAAGGTGGAGGTGGTGTTCTACCAGTAGGTTTGTGAATTACATTTTATAGTAAGTAACCAGTACTTCTTTCTGTACTACAAAATGTAGTTTGTAAATCAGTCCCTTAGTTTTTAAACCTTTTCCATTTTTTATTTAGCATTAAAATGTATTAGGCAAAATATTAATTTTGGGGAAAACATAAACTGTTCCTGGGAATAGGTCAAAGTAAATCAATGCAGTCCTATTATAGAGGAAAAATCTAAACTTGGAGTGGCAAATTATAAAAGCATGCCAGGAAACGTAATGAGAAAAAGTCTATTCACAAAGGGGACCAATTAAATAATATCTATAAAGAGTCCAAATAATCAGTCCTCTGTCCTACACTATAGTGAAGTAAATGCCCCCAGCCAGAGAAGGGGTCCGAGTCATATTCCTGGATTGGGGACATCTTCATTCACGCTCTTCACCACAATAATTGTAAAGTCCTCCTCCAGCATTGACATTAAATGGCTAGCTGTGGCAGAACCAGACACCCGAAGAGAAGAAGGAATGGGGATTGCAGGGGAAACAGAGGAACTGTGAGACCTGACAGGTGGTGGCGTGGGTTGAGGAGACAGACACAATGTAGGCCTGCTGTCAAGCAGGACCACAAGGCCATGATGCCTGCTCAGTGACCATCAGTTGTAGTATCTGTACCTTTCCAATTAGGTCATAGATATCGCAAGAGATCACTTTTTAAACCTCTTTGAATAGACTTAGGACCTTCAAGAGAGCAACCAATGACACATTCTGCGGGAATGGAGAGGTATACACAAGAGAACTATGAGGTGTTGGCATATGAAGTATTCCTCAACTGCTGGTACTGTTCTGTGAAAGCATAGGGAGGCGGAGATGATGACCATGTGGAGGTGCAGCTGGTGACCCCGATGGTATGGGGGCCTCTGAAGCTAAGTAGGTGAGTACAGACCTATATAGTAATAGGGAACATTCATCTCAAGGGCAGAGGAGCTCCAGGCTGGTTGTGTCCACATTTCTGACATCCTAGCCACAAGAACTGAAATTGTGCAGTCTTTGCCAGTATGCCGATGTTTATCTGTCATCTCTCCAAATAGGGATGTTAATTTCCTAAATCATTTGGAATCAGGCATTCAAATGAGAAGAAAGGTTTGCTCAAGAGAGTTTTGTTTGCATAATTCTATGATTAAATGTTTTACAACATCTTCTCTGCTTATTTACTGTACTTGTAGAAGGCAACAAAGCATTTAAAGTAATTAAGTAGTTTTGTTTTTAGTGTAATAATGTTGCATCATTTTAAATTAATTGTGTGTGAATGTAGATATTTTGTAATGGAAATTAATTATGGTGTTTCTAAAGTAATGTAAAGGTACACAAAAACGTAGTTTTGATCAGTGTAAATGAACCAACTCCCAAATGATGAAGTAAAGTTTTAAATATTATTTTGATTAAAAATATAGAATTTGAAAATCATTTAAATTATGTCCAGATAAGATGATTAGCATATCCAACCAAGCTACAAACATTTATGCATGTCAGTATTTTTTTTAAATAATTCATTTAATTACACACATATAACATAGGTTTATACAAGAGCAAAATTCAGACTGAACCCATGACAGGACACAAAATGCATGTGCTGTTAGGGAAATATACAAATAATACATTTAGCACCTGTCTGCAGCTCAAACTCTTCCAGCTAAGCATGGAAGGTCTCCCCGCTGCTCTCAGGATTCTCCTGTTGAGTGGTGTCATGAGGGACAGCTGAGAATGGAGCTGGAAGAGCAATCCTTAATCCTGTCCTGGTGATGGAAGCCCTCCCAGTGCTTGTGGCATGGTTTCACACTGTAGGTGTGAACATCCACTGGCCCACTGCACTGCTGCCAGTGGTGATTTCTCTGCAAATCTGGGTCTCCACTGCGTTGGTCAGACAGGGCTGAGGAACCCCGTAAAGCTGAGGGTACCATTGGAAGACCCCTTGACAAACATCCTTATTTTTAACAGTTATTTGGGGGTGGCTATATCATCTTGCCCCTCACCCATGTTGTCTTTTTTTCTTAAAAACAAAAAGATGCAACGAGATGGAAGAAGATAGTGTGGTGGTCTTGAGAGAATGGCTTAGAATGCCCTTAAAATGACTTCCTGTAAATTTCTATTTACTGCAGTGGGTGAAGTTCTCTACCTTTAGTGCACAGATTTCGGTACCACACGTGGGTTGGAGACTCCACAAGCAAGAGGGATCCCTCTGTATGCGGAGGAGATACTTCCACATGCAGGAGGGAGACCAGTGCATGCAGTGAATGCAGAGATTGTGTAGTACGTAATGTTTGTGTTGAAGGTAAGTTTGTAACTGTGATGATTCTATAACATGAGAGTGGTAAGTGAGAGTCTTTCCTGAAGTGCTGTTAACGAAAAGTGTTTTAATGTTAGAGCAAATGAAGAGGCAAATTGGCTACAGCCCAGCATGTTTGTTGCCATGATGTAAATTGAACAGAGTTGTCTGGACATGGTACATATGGACAGTGTAGTTGCCCACCATTGATCATTGACAAGAGGCTGCCCAACCACATGAATGCAGCAACCAACCTAGAAGCACAAGAAAAATATGAGTTAACTAGTCGATCCCACACCTCAATACCCTACCCTCTATTCTGTACCCCGCCCCGGGTACCGGAATGTGATCATATATCAGGGTTAAGATATATATGCAAGTCCCTTGATATGACAATGTTGTGCAACACACAACAGATGAAAACTATCTTGCACACATCTTTTTGGGAGTACATGGTCAAGAAATCTGAATCATTATGACTTAAGGATCTCAAAGCTCATGTAAATATGTGTGCCCTATTGGAGATGTGCTTAGACGGTGTGGTCGGATGTCAGTTGGGTGTGCGGACTGCAGAGATGAGGAGAGAGACCATACCCAGCATCGTCTTCGGCAACACCATGTGAAATTAAAAATAAAGGGGCCTCTAATCAAATGTCATACATCATACCTACCTGGGTGTTAGGATAATGTGTGTGTGTTGTAGTGAACAATGAGTATGCCTGAGATGCCAACGACAGAAGCAGGTGTAGCCACAGTGTGCCATGTTGTTACTTACCAATGAGCCATGTCACTGAAATGCCCAGCAACCAAGTGTTGTGCAAGTGGTCACTGATGGATGCAGTCATGTGTGCTTCCAGGAAAGGCAGTGAGCACATCAGAAAGACAGCCTCTGGCATCACATAGAGCTTGCAAGTGATACAGTTTCTGCTGCAGAAAAGGTGTGCTGTGTAGTGAGCTGGCTGAAGTGCCACATTGGTGCAGTCAATGGCATCTACCACATGAGGGAAGTGGGCAAAGGCATAACATTCCCTTGCCAGCCTATGCCTTTCCACCAGTGGCTGTGCAATGGTAATAAACTGGTGCAGACTGTGAGCAGCTAGGGCATAACACAAGATAGGTGCGTGGGCCAAGTCAAGGTGTGGTACAACAGAATTATCATAGTTGCAACAAAGTATGAATTTCCAACCCAGACTACACGTTTAATAGTATCTCATAATATATAACCTATATTTACAGTATAAACGGTGATCATCATATGGAAATGTGAAAAATTGAAAATAAACAATGCAATGTTACATGGAAATACAGTAATCGCACAATGAAACAAGCGACAAAGAACTGCAGTGAAGAAATACGTAGGCTGAAATAATTGAAAAAAAAGATGCTCACAAAAGGAATACAGTAATCACAACATCGAAATAAAACCAGGGGTCCTAGATAATGCTCTGCCCTTCATTATGAACGCCGCTCAGTTCCTCACAGAAGCGAAAACATTTGCCAGTGTCTGAACTCGATTTCTGACCGGGGTAATAAGTCTTTGCCGCACAATTTTCGTCAGATAACACTTCTCACAAAACGTGCTGGCAATTTGTATGAAATTCAAGTATGAGTACATTGCAATGGGTGAAAACAACCGTAATTAGTACATCATCCTGATTCTGAGGTCCGAAAATTGCAATGACGAGCAACTCCCCCCTCCAGTAAATGTATTCCACAATGTCAGTATAAGGTGCGCTTCTGTGGGCAGCCCTCATCTTCCAGCTTGCAAATGTCATCCTTACAAAAATGCTCACTCGTACAAATGTGCAAGTTGCGTTATATCAGTGATGACTGCGCATAATGTTTTCGTCCATTACATTCATAATAAAAAATACAGTAGGGGCCCCTGTCTTCACCATACTTCAAGCCTTCAAACCTTCACTTCACAAGGGAAGACCAAAAGGCAGCCCCCTATGGGTGCACGAAAGTACCCCTAAAAGTACATCCAGCTGTCACCAACGAGTGGATGAAGGACCAGTGAATACTGCCCTTATTTTAGGGCCCACCAACTGTGTCCCTGAGAGACTCTATGTTAGAAATGGGGCCTTTAGTTGGCAGTCAGGTTACCCCAGGTCCAAGCAAGGACCCTCACGCTAGTCAGAATAAGTCACCCACAATCCAAATTATCCTGTGCCCACCCTTTGGTAGCTTGGCACTGAGCAGTCAGGCTTAACTTAGAAGGCAATGTGTAAAGTGTTTGTGCAATAAATCATACAATACCACAATATAACACCACAAAAATACACCACACAGTGTTTTGAAAAATATATATTTATCTGGATAAATGCAGGTCAAAACGATTAAAGATGAAATAAGTAAATGTAGGGATATCACTGAAAGTGTTATCAAGTGTCTTTAGAGTTAAAATATTACTGTAAAAGCAATAAAAAGTGTCTTAAGTTCTCCTAGAAACAACAAGTGTATCTTGCAGGGCAATGTACCTGGTTTGCGTTGAAAAATCCTCGCAAGGGGCCGCAGAGGAGGAGATGCATGGAAAACGGTGAGTGTGTGGCGGTTTCACCTCGTCGCACACAGACTTGCGCCGTTATTTTCCACGCAGGGAAGACGTTGTGTCAATTTCCGGCACGCTGACTTGGATCCTCTACGGGTTGAGGTGGAATCCTGGGCTTGCGGAGTGAAGTCACAGGGGTTGCGTCGATTCCAGTGGGTGATGCGTGGAATTTTCTTCCGCACGGCAGGCAATGTGTCGATTCCTCTCAGGAGATCGGGCGTCGTCATTCTGAGTCGGCTTGCGTCGATCCAGTAGGGCCGTACATCGAAGTTCTGGTCGCGTCGCTGGTGCTGCGGCGATCTTCTGTCACGAAGTCAGGCTGCATCGTTCCGGGCTCGGCGTGCAGTGAATTTTTCACAGCAAGCAGGCTGTGCGCCATTCTTGGCAGGCGGTGTGTCGAATTTTCACCGCACGGGGATTTCAGCTGCAGGAGAGAAGTCTTTTTGGTCCTGAGATTTCAGGGAATAGGAGCTAAGCTCTATCCAAGCCCTTGGAGAGCACCTGCTACAGCAAAGCAAGACAGCAGCAAGACAGCAGGGCAACAGCAAGGCAGCAGTCCTTTTCAGAAAGCAGTCGGGTGAGTCCTTTAGGCAGCCAGGCAGTTCTTCTTGTCAGGGTGCAGGTTCTGGTTCAGGTTTCTTCTCCAAGAAGTGTCTGAGGTGGTAGGGCAGAGGCCCTGTGTTTATTCCCAAATGTGCCTTTGAAGTGGGGGAGACTTCAAAGAGTGGCTTAGAAGTGCACCAGGTCCCCTTTCAGTTCAATCCTGTCTGCCAGGATCCCAGTAGGGGGTGTGGCAGTCCTTTGTGTGAGAGCAGGCCCTCCACCCTCCAAGCCCAGGAAGACCCATTCAAAATGCAGATGTATGCAAGTGAGGCTGAGTATCCTGTGTTTGGGGTGTGTCTGAGTGAATGCACAAGGAGCTGTCAACTAAACCCAGCCAGATGTGGATTGTAAGGCACAGAAAGATTTAAGTGCAGAGAAATGCTCACTTTCTAAAAGTGGCATTTCTTAAATAGTAATATAAAATCCAACTTCACCAGTCAGTTACCATTACCATTCTGGCCATACTAAATATCACCTTCTCACTCCTTTCAGATCAGCAGCTACCACTCAAACAATGTATGAGGGCAGCCCCAATGTTAGCCTATGAAGGGAGCAGGCCTCACAGTAGTGTAAAAACGAATTTAGGAGCTTTACACTACCAGGACATGTAAACTACAAAGGTACATGTCCTGCCTTTTACCTATACAGCACCCTGCCCTAGGGGTTACCTAGGAAACACCTTAGGGGTGATTTTATATGTGGAAAAAGGGGAGTTTTAGGCTTGGCAAGTACTTTTAAATGCCAAGTCGAATTGACAGTGAAACTGCACACACAGGCCTTGCAATGGCAGGCCTGAGACGAGGTTAAGGGGCTACTGAAGTGGGTGGCACAATCAGTGCTGCAGGCCCACTAGTAACTTTTAATCTACAGGCCCTGGGGACATATAGTGCACTCTACTAGAGACTTTATAAGTAAATCAAATAGCCCAATTGGGTGTGATCCAATGTTACCATGTTTAAAGGGAGAGAGCATATGCACTTTAGCACTGGTCAGCAGTGGTAAAGTGTGCAGAGTCTAAAAAACAGCAAAAACAGTATCTCAAAAGTGGAGGGAGGCAGGCAAACATTTGGGGTGACCACCCTAAGGCTGTCAGGTCTAACACTCCAGATCTACAGACTGATGGGTACTCTGAAATTAGGAGCCTCACCACACTGCTAACAACAAAAGCCGATGGAAACACCTAACAACAAAGGAGAGTGCTAGGTACGGAATAGTTGAGGTGTTGGTAAAGACTTTTCTCCTTGCCAAGACCATCTGCTGGATGCCAATCAGGAATACCACATCATGATAACAGCACGATTCCAGGACAGGAAATGCTACTGAGTTTTCACTTACAGGTCTATTAAAAAATGAGACACAGGGCAGCCTAGTCATGAGTTCAGGAGATGCACTCCTTTTTGACATCAATCTCCTTACCATAATAGGGCCCTGCTCCAACTGCACTAAAGAAAGAGAGGGTAATTGAGAGGGAGCTAGGAAGAACAGCATAATAGAGGGAATAGAATAGGTAAACAGAGATCTATTGCAATCAAGGAGGGGAAAGAGACTTTAATACAAAGTCTGGCATGCTACTCAAACTGCAGCTTTACATCTGTAGCTACCACCAAAGGTAGATTGACTGAAACACATTAAGCAGATGAAGAAAGTTCCTTCCTCAGAGCGTCCTCTAGGATTGAGCCATTGCCGCCCTAGCTAGCCTATCAGCTCTGCACCTTGCAACAGAACTGGATTTTGTGTCCAGCCCTCCCACACTCCAGTTGGGCAATGGCAGAACAGCCATCTCTGATACCAGCTCCATGGCCTGACGCCTACTAAGAAAAAGCGAGAGTGATGGAATGACAGAGTCAAGGCTCTGGCTTGCCTCTAAGAGCCGAGCCCTGGAATTGTTTGCAATGTAAATCATGCAACAGACATCATGTAACATATGATAAAGTCTCTTCAAATTAAAAAAAAACTTTTAACATGCAACAGCGCTGACATTTATAATTCACATTATAGGTGCATTGAGAACTAATGAAGAAAAAGGGGGAGTGGTGAAACAAAATATTTGCCATAGATCACACGGTTTGGTTAAGCAGGGAAGCTGGAATTGATCCCAGGTTTTCTGGTTTCACTTAGTATAAATCAAACACTATATGGATATCTATTTATCTTTACTTTTGTACCGCAAGTGTTAATGCTTTGTTTTAAACATTGTGCACGAGAATAAAGTGAGGATGGCAGCAGAAGCCACATGAAAACTCGACTCGTTTTGGGCTTGCTGCTCTAAGAGCACCTCGAGGTGAGCCTGAGCCCAGCAACTAGCAGGAGCTTTAAGTGGCTCGCCCACGCCTAGGAAAGACCAGGCCCTACCGACAGTGTGCAATTGTTGTTCCCACAGAGGTCTCAGCCATTGAGTTTTGGGCTTTTGGCAACTGAAGAGTCTAAATACAACTCCCAAGACACGCTATAATTTTTGGGTGTGCAGGACCTGATAAATTCGCTAGATCTCTGAACCCCAACTAAGCAAGAAGAAGACGTGTTGGCCTGCATTAAAGAGGAAAGCACCAATGGACCAACATTTTATATACTGGGATCTTCAGTGTGATTAAAATTACTCATCCATGCATACTTTTTAGCCACCACCTCGCACCCTCATATATTCCTGTACCTACGTATCTCAGATGCAAAAGTGAATATGGAGTAAATATTGCATCTGTGACTTGTTTGGCACGGAGTATACAATTATGAAGGCGATAACATCAGCAAGCACTTAGTTTAATGACAATAAGATATTTTTAAAATTACCTTTAAAGTAAAAAAAAAAAATCCATACTTACTGCATGTACGTGTTGTTTCATAGTAGAAAAAGTAGATTTAATGTGAAAAACAGAGGCAATTTAGTGTAGCAACATTTCCCACTGCAGTTTGAGAAGTTGTATATTGATGATGCGAACAAAAAATATCATCCTACAAAAATATTGTGGGGCTTATTTATGGAGAATTGGCGTAGGGCAGTGCCACAAGTCTTCTTGCTGGTTTGCCCTACACCAATGTGAAAGGGTGGGAATGCACCATATTTATGCAATATGGTGCATTTCTGTCCTTTCCCAGTGGCATAATGAAACTTTAGGAGGGCCCCTGCAAAATACATGAAGGGGGCCCCCATATAGGCCCGCTTTAGCCCCGGTGGCGCCTGGTGTGACAGTTTTTTTGGCACCCCCCTCATGACCGCCTTCTCCACTAAGTCCCTCACTACCACTCTCCAACAGTGCCCCTCACCTCTCCATAGCCCCTCTCTGACATACATTTCTACTCATAGTCCACTCACAGTTTTGTGATCTGCATGATACACATTCTTTGCAGCAGGCACATTATCCCTCTGCGCTACTTTATGATGAGTAAAAATTGCCACTAGACAAAAATTGGATCTCTCAGTAGCAGTAATATTAATCACCAGAGTTATCTTGACATTTTTTATTGTTGCCTGAAAGCAGCAGGATGCACAAGCAAGTTCAGTGCTTCTATACGCATAAGTTAAATTTAAACACAGCGTCCGCACCAAACAGTCATACTGCCCTAAAGTTGGTTCCACCCACATGCTCCGGACCCAGTCAGGAGCTCTCTGGATAGGGGCCCATGCATAGTGCCTGGGGCCTCCTAGTGCTTGGGAGCCCCCCACACATAGGGAGCTGTGGAGGCTCTTGTTACTCCACTGTCCTTTCCCCCTGTGCTTCTGTCGTTTCGGTTGCGTAGCACCAGTGCAGCCACCCTTGCACAGTAGTGTGTCTGTGTTGCATGCAGGATTGGTTTTGGGCAGGAAGTTCGACCTTCCTGCACAAAAACAATCCCAAGAGGCATGCAGAGTAAGGCAACGCAGCAACTTGCACTGCTTTGCCCTACTCCATATCTATGAGGCCATTCAAAGCCACACAAAGTGGCTTTGCGTGGCCTCATAGATATGGTTGAGAGGTTTGCATCATCAAAGCATCACAAAAAGTGACATTCCGGTGACACAAGCCTCTTATAAATATGCCCCCCAATTTAGACTATCCACTGCCACAATAGTGTGAACGTGTATATTCAGGTAAGCATACATTTAGTGTAAATAACTCCACATCTGCATAACTTGAAGATTTCTATATCATCATGGTACATATATATGGTGTGAAGTACAGTAAATCTATGCTTACCGGCATCTAATTACATTCACAATAGTATGGTAGTCAGTTTACTGGCTACAATATTTTTGTAGAATTATATTTAAACCACAATATTTTGGTAGTCTTTAATTTGCAAGCTTTTGTTATTATTTTCATTTCGACACCTCAGTCCCTCATTTTAGCAAATACATAGGCCCATATTTATACTTTTTGATGCAAAACTGCACCGATACAGTTTTGTGTCAAAAATTTTAACGCCGGCTAACACCATTTCATTGCACCACCCAGGCGTTAAATTTATACTTTGATGCATGGCGGCGCAAACCAGTGGTGAGAGTCATTTTTTTTTACTAAAACCAATGCGCCACGTCGTAAAGAAAAATGACATTACCGCGGCGCAAATGACTTTGATCTGGTTTATGATGCCGCAAACTGGATAAGCGCCATTTTTTGATGCAATAGCGTCAAAACGCGGCACAAAAACTGCAAAATGTGGAAAGGACCCCCGAAATGGATTCCAGAAGCTATCAGAGACCCCAGGAAGATGACAACCGACCAGAAATCAGCCAGGAGGACCCACACAAGACCCAGGAGAGGGAAAAAATAAAAAGGAAGTGTTGGTTCAATGCAGAAGAGCAGGAATTACTGGTAAAAGAGGTGACGGAACACCAACACCAACTTTTTGTCACCTCTAAATTGCCAATTGGGAGTAGAGAGGAAATTTGGCAACAAATTGTCGATAAGATCAACAGTGTGACAGAAGTACAGAGAACAGTCACCGAGTGCAAGAAACGCTGGCATGACTGCAAGCACAGGACCAAGAAAAAGATGGCAAGGAACAGGAAGGCAGCACTGCAGATTGGAGGTGGGAGTCCAGCACCGCAGGAGGCCCTGGACCACATGGAGGAGATGGTGGCAGCCGTCATCCCTGAGGAGATCGTCGCAGGGATTCAAGGACAGGACAGTGCAGACTACCAGGAAACAACAAAGATGCAGGTTAAGTCGCATGGGGAACTAAAATGCATAATTGTAAACTGCAAGCAGGGGGAGGACATACCTACTACACAATGCATGTGAGACATGATAATCATGTAGTGGAATGGGCAAAGGGGCACAGCACAGGGGCATGGGCTGTGCTGAGCAAACCTGGGGCACAGCACAACACTACACCAACAACCTTTGCATGGGGGTAAGCTGCCATGCCAAGGATGTTGGAAAAGCAAAGCCAGTCCAGGAGGGTAGGGTACAATATAAAAACGGCATGCTGTCACACGACAGCTGGTATTCTCTCTACATGAACTTGGGCTCAATTAACAGTCTCAGGCCGTATCCGCAAGTGGAATTTAACATTGACAACAGTTGCCACTACCACCTCTGCTGTGTGTGCAGGTCAAGTAGCTAATGGCAGTTATGTGCCCATGGATCAAACACACCCAAATTAGAGGGTTCAGGATGACGATGTTATCAATCCCCTGTAATCTATAAAAATGTGCTAATCCTGTCAAATGCTCATGTCCATAGTCGCTACAAACATCAGCCATTGTCATCAACATTATGAGGTACACAGCAGTAATGTCATACATATGCTGCACATGTCAGGGTCTACCCTCTGCCTGGGTCACAATAGCTGCAATGCCACCACGCAACATCCCAACTGTCATAGTGCTAAGACAACAGCATTGTGGGGGAGTACATATGTTTCTGGCTAGTGAAACACACCCGCACAGTCATAAGAGGAAATGGAACAGTGCTAGGACCATCAGTGCAATCCAATGTAGCACACATTCCCCAACAACAACATTACACATTACCAATGCTGACACCTGTATTATGCAATGCCAATGCTATACATAGTATATGCTAGGTCTCAGCAACACATAGCTGGATGTGAAATATCAGAGACTGGGTCAGTTCCAAATTGTGAAGTGTGGTGTAAGTACCATCAGAACACCCACAGCCAGTGCAAGGCCACACCATGATAATGGAAGTAGACGGAGGGTTGAGTTGTACAATAAGGTAGCAACATACAATTTGGGCAGAACCTACACCTAGAGGATGTGACACAGACAATTCCCCAAACTTCCCACACTACATGTGACATGCAGATGGGGCATAGGCCTGGGAGAATGCTAATCTTGATGACAGGAACAATGAACAGGAACCATGATCACAATGTGCAACTAATATGAAGTCAGGCACGTCACATTACAAATGCCACAACACAGACACACTAATTGTACAATATCTCATTGCAGAGGACAATGGCTCTCCTGGGGATATGCCTATACTGGACTTCCCTGATGACATGGATGACGAGCTGACAAACATCAGCCAGCAGACCCTCCAAGATGTCTTTGGAACCCTCCAGACCCCACCTTCAGTCGCAAGGAGGAGCACAGAAGTAGAAGACATTACAGAGGACTCACCCACCACCCCAATTGTATGACCTGCCAGCTCCAACCCAGCTGAGGACTCTGACGACACTGGCACCAGCTTTGAGAGGACTGTAGTTGGAGTACAGCGGGAACTGGCCAAGGAGGTGCGGGTGGGGATGCAAAATATGGCAGCCAGCCTAGAGGGGGTGCATTTGTGCATTATGTCATCTGCAGAACAGGTAGCAGCCATGCAAGGGTGAACATCTATCTTACTAGAACTTCAACAAAGTGTGAAGGAAATCAGCACAGCAGTAAGGGAGTTGACACAACACCTCCACACCAAACCTTTCAACACATGCACAAATGCAATATTGACCCCCTTAGAGCCGACCTGGCTGCCTACCACAGTGATGGAGCTGCTATACTTAAGAACCAGAGCTCCTCCTTGCTGCAGTACTGCCCTTAATAGCCCCACAGTTGGCTGCTACCGGGATTTCTGACTCCACGTCTTCAAACACTGAAGTGTGTGTTGCCCCTTCAACCCCACCACCACCAATGGCAGAGGAGACGACACACACATCAGAAGTTGAAGACATGGAACAGATCACCTTCAGCCGTAAGAGTACCCGGTAGCACTAGTCCATGCCAAATGGGCACTTATAACCAAGGTCCTGTGCTTCGTAACATGCCAGTCTTGCAACAGCTGCTCACAAGTACTGTTCTCCAGCCCACTGTTTACCTTGACACTATGCTCTGTGATTGTCTCTCACTACCTCATTGGCAATTCCTGTTCCTCTGCACTGTATGACACTTCTCCCCAGCATGTCCAATGACATGTCCTTTTGCACTTGTGTAGTATCACAAGAGAAGGCGTCACACTAATGGACTCACAATCCTGGACTATGTAAATATTGCGCTACAGCACTTTAAAATAAATAGCACTTACACAACCACTTTGTCTCCGTGTAATGTGACACATCAGCCGTGAGGGACATTAGTGATGTTTGCATCATGTCAATGCCCATAGAATGTCAATACAACTGCCTTGAAGGATTGTGGGCTGATAACTATGCACTGGGGTCTGGATTGTACCATCATCTGCCCTTCCTGAGGGTTAATTCTGAAGTAAATAGACAAATTACAGTATAATGCTGTGTTGGACAGAAAAAGTCTGCTTCAAGGGATGTCTAAGCAGAAAATCAATGTCTTCAAATTTTTCTTCTAGACAATCTAAAGGTATGTGACATTTGACTCTAAAATTTCCTCACACACACAAAATACAGCAGGAATGGATGTGTACGAGTGTACGGACAAGTAAGTAACCTGGCAGTACAATGTAAGAAATGATAGATGAGAGTAATTTTATACTATAGTACATAATATTATATCATCACTCACCTTATCAGGGTTCACATGAAAATCAGGCTGCAGGCAGACGTACCACAGTGTCCTCGATACAAAATCTGGTCTCAAAGTATGACAGATTGAAAACACATCCAAACTTAACAACACATTGGGAACCATAGGAACCTTTAGTGGTGGGTGCAATAGATGGTAGATGCTTAGAGAAATAGCTTTGGTGTAGCTGCCAATGTGACAGCTCAATTGGGATTTGGATGCAGGATGGCACACAAATGCAAATACTAAATTGATACTGTTCACCCATGCCAAGGCCCTGATCCCCAAGCATATGACACATACTATAGAGGAGTACCTGAGTATTTATTTAACTGTAAAAATAGGATGCGAAAACTAGGGGAAACACCCTTAATAACCTAACCTATCCTAACTACACATTACCCACAACTGGCCCTAACTACCCTCAGCTAAACTTACTTATCACATTTAACTAAACACTCTAAACATCAACCTCCGGCCCCCCTTATATGACGGGACACATGGAGGACAACATATACTAACCTAAACACATACTATCTTATCCTAAACAATGATATATATATATATATATATATATATATATTTTTTTTTTCCTTATTCTTTTTTAATACACCAAAACCCCAACATCATCCCACACCCACCCACCCACAAAAAAACAAATGTACAAATATCATACCCTCCCCCCTCCAGCCCACTTATACTAACTAAACAAGCAGCCTATTCTAACCTAACACTAAGCCCCCTAAACCCACTAAATATAAGAACCAGGAAAGAGGAGGGAGGGGAGGGGAGGGAATCATGGCTGAGGGTCACAATGTCACAAGTTTGCCGTCCGCAGGATCTTCTTTATCCTACGCACTCTCCTGTTGATCTGGGACACCTCCTGCAGCAGCCTGTCCAGTCTGCGCAACATCAGTTGCATGTCACATTGCATGTTACAAAATTCTACATTGTCAATGACTGCAGCAGGGGTGGTCTGTGTGTGCCAGTTGTGGAGGGTTGTGCAGTTGCCGGTGCCATGCTTGGAGGGGGAGGTGCAGGGGCTGCTGTCAGTGGTCCAGGAGCAGATGATGTTGACGGACCTGCAGTCGTGGCTGTCATCCTTGGTGCCACTTGGGTCGGAGTGGTGGTGCTGGTGGTGGCAGCTTTGTGGACACAGATGGGCCCCCTTGGGCAAATGCCCTCCACACCCCTGTGGCTCTCTCATGGCGATAACGCCGTGCCATGTGGCGGAACCCAGACACAACATCCAGAATGTGGCATAACGCATCGCCCTCCTCTGGAACTCACGGATCTGATTGGCATCCATATTGGCTGTTGTTAAAAAAGATAAAGCCAAACATTAGTTACATCATTGTGTGATACAGCTGCTGATGATATTCATAAAATGAATCACATTTATCTTAAACAGGCCAAATCACAGTACAGATCACAGATTCTCCCTGAGGAAGTACATGCCAATGCAGCCTACACATGTCCTATCTAACAGCACAGCAATGCTCAAAAAGATGTGTACCTACTTAAATGATCTAAGCATCATTCTTCTGCCATTAGTCACATAACAAATGCTGCAAGTCCTCCACATGTGACAGCCCAACTAATGACTATCTTCTGGATGACAATCAAGGGCCACAAGACCTGTGATTTGTAAATGGAATTGCCAGGATGGTATGCAGTTGCTAATCATGAGTGGGAATCCTAGATTGGAACAAATGAATTTCAGAATTACATGTCTGTGTACTACACCTGGATCCTCATAAACCTAAGCCTGTGCCTGGGGGGGATGGACAAGCAACACATACTTTCAAACATGAAGGACAGCCAGGAAGGTTTGGACAGCTGTCCATGGGTTTAGTCAGTCCACCACAGGTAAGGAGGGTGTCCAACTAGGATAGACACAAACATTGTACAATCCCATCCACATTTATGTTCCTAATTGCAGACAATTGTCAACATAATTTGATACCACAAATACCTGTCATGCAAGCACCCATCTGGGCATGAGCTGCATTCATACCAATTACATTGTACTCAAGTGCCACATAAAAGTAGCACAACATGTGGAGCTAGATGCTGCTAGGAAGTCATGCATACAGCCTAACATGTCCATTAGTGAACAGGGAGGCTCAAGTCTGTGGGTAATACTTCGGCATCCCTACTCTGTGTAATTCAGGGTATGACTTGCTGACTAAATCATGAAAATGGCTCTCTCCAAATTTTTCATTACAAGAAATGTAACAACAAATGTCACCCTATTCACATGGCCATGCCTACAGAACTGCACTACAATCCCAAAGTACGACTCTACTCCACTGATTGTCCAACTCAAATATGGAAAAACCTCAGTCAAGTCACATATCAGATCATGTGCCAGCACATCATACCTTGCTATGTGTCCAACACACAGGAGTCAATTACACAACAGCTGCAAACACAACACAGAACTGAAAAATCAACACTTACTGGATATGTCTGGGTCTGCAAATCGAGCCACGTCTCCAATTGTGTAGGGGGCAGGTCCACCTGTAAAGCATGGAAGGGTGAAATGTGCTCAATGTCTGTGCACTGTACAGCACTTTGAAGAAAACATTACTGTGTGTGACATTATATCTGAAAGTCCAGCCCCTCAGGCATGATGATACTCCAACAGACATACCACTGCAAACATGTAGAGACCCTGTCACTCCAGTGAGTGATACACACACATATGCACACATGCAGTGGCCCTAACTATCATGTGGTGACAAACATGATTTATCAATTGGTTGCAGATTAATTTCTAGAGTGTACTCCATTTCTTCATTTGTTGTTATGAGAGACATGCAAAACCACATTCTTGGTGCACTGCAATACCAGTCACTCAGGTATTGCGGCTTGTGCATCAAGGGACAATCAGTTACTGTGTGATGCTCATGTGGGTTGAAATTAGCTCATGATTTATTCTGCTTTCTATGGTCCATTACATGTGGGTCTGTGTTGTGTGTAGGTTACATATGCTACATTGACAGTGTACCGTGAGCCAGATATGCACCCTATGACACCATAATGGCAGGGATCCTGTGCGTTACTTGATGACCATCTGACGCTAAACATGGATTGGGCATTTATCGAAATTAATACAACAAAGAAATATACGCTGACAGTGTATATTTTGGTCATCCGTGACAGAATGCATGGGCACAGGTGTAGTCATTGTACCTGAAATGTGTCACTCATTGCACTGTGTACCCATATTGGGTATTGGAATTCACAGTTAGCCACATTCACCATCTTACATTAGCCAAGTTGGGTGATCTGCGGGTTTACAGCAAACTGACACTGTCCCATTATTGAAACTTGGTTTAGCAAATGTCCTACTGTGGTAATCTTGATGATGTAGGTTTCAATTTGTATGCACCTTGGGAATGGCAGCAGTCACAGGAATGCTGGTCTTC
Organism: Pleurodeles waltl; assembly: GCF_031143425.1. NCBI lineage: Eukaryota > Metazoa > Chordata > Amphibia > Caudata > Salamandridae > Pleurodeles > Pleurodeles waltl. The sequence continues at coordinate 1,168,949,206 of NC_090447.1, read as the reverse complement.
TGATCTTAGCATACACCCATGTCTGTGATAGCCTTCATACTGCGAAGTTAGCTATTGTACATATGCTGCACTAGATCAGCAGGGGTGTACCAACAGTAAAGTAGCAAAGTATTTGGGGGCTTTATATGTATGATGGAATCGGTCAGGGGTCCCTTGCACAACATCATGCAAGTAATACATTGTGACCATGCAATCACCAACTTCAGGTATCCCATGATGACCCAATAATTTATGAGAATTGCATGGCTATAAAGTAACACAGATGGCAAATTCATCAGCTATGTTACAGCTATTTTGCCCAAGGCAGTTTAAAACACACAGGAACAATGAACAGAGGACCAGATATATTTTTAAGTCCTCAATTTGTAGCATTTGCTTCATGTTTTACGATACAGCTATGGGAAGTACCACCAAAGATTTAGATATGAACCCGTGTGCATTACTTTGGCATCCATTTCTAATTTAATTGCGGCACAAACCAAGTCAAAGTATCAACCTAAGATATTACCTGAGGTTAGGAAGAACTTTGTACATATGGCCCGGAATCCAGTTCAGACATGTATTCCAAATAATTGGGGACCATATTAATTATTTGCTTTAGCTTGTGAAATATATCTCTTTCCTGGTACACTCACAGACCATAAATGAAACATACGTTTGAGATGCATTACCAACATCTATTGACGTCAAAGCAGCACTAATTTACAAGATCAAGTTGTGTTTTGTAAGTTTGTGCATCTGTTGCGTCAACAAATGACAGTAATGTGTAGCAAATATTGTATAACACAGGGCCACTGTATGTTTAACTTGCATTACACATGTCCAAAAACATTGCCTGTAGCATATCAACAAATCTGCTACTGTCACTACAGAGCATTTAAATGTACACATTAGTCTGAATTGTACTCACCAAGAGGGCCACCAATCACCACACCCAGGTGGTCCAGCAGGTCTTGCTCTCTGGCAACAAGGTCAGCCCGGCGATGCTTGAGTTGGTGGTCGTTGCGCAGTGTGTTGAAAATTCTCCTCAGATGGTACACCACCTTGGACCACCTGAGCCTCCTCGCCTCCGTGTGATACCCCTGTATCACCCTGCCACCAGCCTCAATCATCAGGGGGAGGAAGTGGCACACCAGCCAAATGAATGCCACCAGCTCCTCCTCACCCATTCTCCCCAGACGTGGCCTACCCAACATGACCAAAATAATAGTAATAGGAAAGGGTACAGAGGAATATACAGGGAAAGGAGGGAGCAAAATGAAAGTAAAGTAACCCACAAACAGCCCAACTGTCCCCAAACTAACAATACCCACTACACACTGCCAACAGTACAAAGACAAAATTAGACACCAAATATGAACAAAACACACTTACAATGAACAACGGAGACAATCACTAAAACAACAGATGACAAATAGGATGGCACACAGGAGACAAAAGCACAATTTGGACAGACAAATCTCTCAGCACAGCCACACAGTCTAGAAAAATTACAGACTGCAAAGTGAAAGTGAAAGTACACCCACTGTACCATTTCTGTAAACAGGATATCCTATTACATCCCTTCCTGTCTCAAATGGGGTGCGTTTTTATTATTATGACGCAAATGCTTAAAAATTCCCCCGCATTCCTAGTTCCAAATATTTTTCATTGGTCACCAATTTCATGGGGTACAGTGTAGGAATTACCGCTCGGGCCCAATGGATGTATAATGGCTGTGAGCGTCATTTTTCAACTCATATGCGGCGAATCTTGACGCATATGTGTCTTTTTTTTACATGTTTGCATCAAAATATCTGTCTTTTACTGTGTTTGTGTAATTTCTCTCATTTTTAACGTACATGAAAGCTGTAACTGTACAGAGATTAGCTGTTTGCACCTGCATTGTGTGTTCCAGTGTTTGGGCACATGTGGCAGACCACACTACTGCGGACCATAATACTCATGTTGTTGTACCAGATGAACACCCTTCACTGACGCAACAGCTACCCAAACATTGTGAATAAAAAATAGTATTACCCAGTTTGAGCAGGTTGTGCGTCAAGAGAGGATAGCACGGCTACGCAACTTAATACATTAACTCATTGCCTGTGTGTTAATGTCTGTGAATTGACTATTTCAATTGTTGTTGGGCCTCTGTGTGAACGTCACAAGACGTGCTTTCATTAATGTGCTTGTATGCATGTGTTGTAAATGTGGATAACCATCAGATGCTATTCAGTGTAGTAATGAGTCAGGATATGTGTTTGTCACACACGGAGCATCTAATGCTGTGTGAACTTCCCTGACTTTTGGGACAAAACATCTCCCATGACAAACTATGCACAGGATAGATAGAGGACGGTTGATAATGGCAATGAGTAAGCCAATCACTGGTACAGGAATCTTGGATACCACATCCTGGTCACTACCCATGAGTCAAGCATTTGGAAATGCTATGTAGGTACAGTGTTTGTGACACAGAGTAGCAAAACCAATCCAAAAATGTAGTGTCACTCCACAGTTTGAGTCATATATATGACCTATGTTTCTTGTGTGGCAGTGGAGGACCAGCAGACCAAGCTGCATGTGTTCACATATTTTCAGTGTTTAATTGCACAAAGGTGTCCAGTTCTAGTGTGTGGCCATGTATACCCTGTGTCATTATTGTCCTCCATGTTGTCACAGTTACGTGCAGGTCTAGTCATGAGTTTGTGGAGCCATTCCCTGCATTAACAGAGTATTCTTCAAAGCAGAATTGACCGAAAGCCAAAAAGGAACCAACAACACATATGGGGATAGTCCAGCTATGGCACTGCAGAAGTTTTATGAGGCTGACAACAGGGCAACCTTGGTTTGCTCACAAACGTAATGGATCAGTAAATATAACCCAGCAGCTTTCATCACAACATTTGTACACAGGGTGGCCTCTGAAATTCCCACTGCAAAAGGGAACATAAGTGCCTCTGTGCTGATTAATCTCAGAACTAGTCACCACGCAAGCACCATCATTGGGTTGCAGCCAATGTGAATCTGTGTGTGGACCGTCAGGGCACAAACATGTTTTGTCCTTTCATGCACATTAGCAAATGTTGTTTGTTGTGCTGGAGGCACCTTACCCAATCCATGCATACAGCCATAGTACACTGTCACTGTTTGCCACTCATGCATACATGAAACCCAGGCAAGGAATAGGGCCGGGATTAGGCTATTTGAATACATGTCCCAGACCATGATACCATAAGTAAACTGATTACACTATACAATATATTTGTGGATTAGTCGTAGACCTACCAGACACAATACCCCAGGAGGAAAGTGTGGGCATGGAAAGCAACTATGAGAGAAATGTAGCCACAGGGATCCTCTATGGTAACACAAAGACAGGAACCAATCAGGCTAACATGATGCACGCTCTGTCAGGAACTTTCATGAAAAAGGCAAATGCCCAGTGAGCAGACTCTGGCTGGAAAAAGCTGGAACAACACTGTGGAAAATAAAAACTGAATTTGTGCTGTGGGCTGCAACGTTACACAATAACTCAAGCGCTGTGTTACACAAGTGGTTTATACGGCAATGCACAACAAGGATATACATAAAATGGCATCTTCTAAGCAGTTCCAGGCAGCAGCAATGGCAGTGCAGGTTCAAATAGCTGGTCTGCATGGAAGTGCTCACAGGTGTGTGCCGCTTCAGTCTCTCACAAGTCCCGTAGGTGTGAATCAAGTTCAAAGGGCCAACAGTACCTTTCACATGGGAAGTAATGGACAAGTGATTACAGGTCCTACAGACTACCAGGCAGTGCATTTTCTGACCTGAAGTCCATGTAGACAGATGAACTAGGACTATGGCATGCCATACTAAAGAGGGAAGCACACTGGAGTCAGAATGTGAGTCTGGGTGTGTGTAGATGAAGGATTATCAGGGTACAAATAGTCCAGTTACAGGGCCACCTAGAGAAGGGTGGGGAGAGACTGAATACATGCCTGTGGCAGAACTTATAACCTGGGATGGCAAGCACAGGGCATGTCTTTTGAGCAATGCTTGTAATACCTGGGGCACTCGTGCTATCCATTTACAGCTTACATGGACTTCTTGTCACACATGCTCCTTGCAGAGATAGCTGATGTCACACTTACTGCTGTCAAGGTCTGGTCATACATTCCTGTTACCAATGCAATAGCACATCCGCTGCTTCATGTATGAAGCAGTTTTTTAACTTATAATTGATGGTGTCTTGGTTGTGTGCCATATGCTGCAATGAATCATGTTGCCAACATGGATGTGTGCCGTAGCTGTGATACTCTGATATTGCCCTTCAAATGTGAAATGAAAACGATATATGTCATTTACACTGTGTGTGAAGTTGGGTGTACATTCATACCCATCAAATGTGATGTGGCTTTTTCAGTATCCTAATCTGTATTACTGCACTGCTCCATGACGCTAAACTCTGATTGTGATTCCTAGGGGTCATGTGATGCATAACTAATTACACAGACCATGATTTAGTGATTAAATGAGGTGTTTAATGACATATGGCAAGACAGTGTTGATGGTGACGACAGTTAAAAGAAGTTTTGTACAATGTGTTGTCTCCGACGCAATCCTGCTGCAGTTTTTGGATGGTCCCCCTCATGTTGATGGACGGCATCCTCCTCTTCCTCCTCTTCAGGCATTTGTGGGTCTGGTTCACAGAGGGGAATGTTCCTCCTTACACATATGTTGTGCAGGATGGCACAGGTCAAAATGATCTTGCAGACCATTTCCGGTGAATATAAGAGGCTGCCTCCGGTGATGTCGAGGCACCTGAATCTTAACTTCAGGATGCCAAAAGTCCTCTCTACTATGGTGCGTGTCCTCCGATGTGCCTCATTATAGGCACGCTCTGATGCTGTGCTTGGGTTGGCAAATGGTGTCATGATCCATGCCTGGATGCCATACCCCTGATCAGCTGAAAGAGAAAATGGGTGAAAATGTTTTGATGAAGCTTGCACCATGATTATCACTTTGCATGGCAGTTGTTATCTTGTGTTGTCTGTGACTCATCTGTGTTTGTGTTATTTTGTGGAATCCTAGGCTTCTGGGATATGCTATCAGCATTGGGGTGTTTCATTATCTAAAATGGTGTTTGGCTGATTGACCGGATATCAGCGATATTTTTGTACACTTGCAGTACATTGTGTGCTCCCATGCATTATGTTATGTGAAAGAGGTGTCCATGTGTCTTCACTGGGGGTGACATGATACTTCCACACAGAATCAATTCCACAGTGGTGGTAACAAGGTTGCACTATATGGCCTGAACATCCCATCCAATTCAACAAATGCAATAGCATGTGTTACACAACAGTTCAGGTTTTTGATCTGGCTAGGTGACCATGTACAACACATCTCCATATGTTTGCAGCACTGAAGTGTTGACAATTGACAATGCACTAATATCCAATGTGTGACAAGTTCTATGCAAACCTATTTTTGTGCCCTCACCAAGCTGGCTCATGTTCAAACGTGTACCTACACTACTGAACCTGGTCCAGGTAAGGTGACTAACTTGGTTGTGGGGGTGAAGGTTTAATTGTCAGAAGATCCATATGCCTGTATGTCTGTTGTGTATATGTGTAATTGTCTCAATCCATATGTGTAGCAATGTGCACTTTGCAATATTGTCACATCAATATGTGTTCTTGGCCTAGTCCACTTGCTCATTGGTCGCAGGCAATGTCAGCGCAGGAGTGATGTGAGATGTTGGTACAGCCTCAATGATTCCATGTCCCATTCATTAGGGTCATCATCATCATGCTATGTGTCTCATGGTGTTTGACCTGCAGTGAAACACATTACACACCGCTTACACAGTACGTATTGCTTGGAAGGGTGTGTTATTGAGTGTTATTGATGTGATGTTGGAAGGTTCATCTTCCAAGTTGTACTGCCAGTTAAGGCCGTGTCATTGTGTGGTTTTAAATTGGTCCCTTGTGTCTCTGGAGTGGCATCTATTGTTATTTGCATCTGTCATTTGTCCATATCCCATTGGGTCAGGTTATCAAACATGACTAGCAGTGTCACAACTCAGTGTCTTCCTGGCCACGTGTCAATGTAGTGTTGTATGTGTTGTGTGTCCTACAGGGTTGCTGTGCTGTGTGTATATAACTAGGTTTCTGTACTTACCAACAAGTAGGCCATTTCAATATCATCCTTCCTTGAAGTGTTGATTGATGGTGCAGTGGCGGAAGATGAATGAATCATGTACACTCCCAGGATACTTTGCCATGATGTTGGTGATCAATCCCCGGTGATCCACAATGGCCTGCACATTGATGGAGTGTGTGTGCTTCCTGTTGCGGTATAGATGCTCGGATGCAGCAGGTGGCACAGTCTGTACATGTGTGCAGTCAATGGCACCAAGCACATGTGGGAAGCTGTTGATTTGGTAGAAGCCCTGTTTGGTCTCCTGCTGCTTCAGCTGTGTGTTGGGGAAGCTGATGTGTCGGATGTGAGGGAGATGATGGCATCCAGTGCCTTGCGTGGGAAGGAAGAGAATGAGGGCTGTGAGATCCCGGCAACCAGGGCAAAAGTGGTTTGAAAAGAGCCACTTGCCAACATGTGGAGGACAGCTAGCGGCTTGGTCTTTGGTGGAATGGTGTGGGGTGTCTGCAAGCTGGGTGCCAAATGTGGCTCAATGTTGCACAGCAGCTGCTGTATGGCTTGCCAGTTTAGTCTGTACCTCTGGATGATGTCATGTTCCCTGAGAACCAGAAGGGTTGTCCTGGTCCGGAATATCCTCTCCTGCCTTCTGCGCTGCCTTTGGGGTCCCTGTTGGTGTTGTGGAAGCTGCTGGTGTTGGTCCTGTGTTCTGCGTCTTCGTGCATGCTGGATGAATAGCACCTCCATGTCTTCCTTTTTGAGCTCTGATGTTGCTTTTGTGTGTTTCCTTAAGTACTGGTGTTTGCCCCATTTTAACGCCTGCCCTGACCCAGGTGTTATTTTTTTACGCAAATTGGGCTGTGCACTATTTTCCTCCTCCTACCCGTGCGTCTTTTTTGCGCGGTTGGATAAATATGACGCACTGGTGTTTAAGTCATTTTTTGGACGGGAACGCCTACCTTGCATGTCATTAATGCAAGGCGGTTTCACGCATCCAGAAAATGATGCACATGGCGGAATTTTGGCGTTCGCAGGGTCGGGCGTCAAAGTATAAATATAGTGTTGGGTTTGTGCCAAATTTGCGTCAAAAATGTTGATGGAAATTCGGCGCAGAGTATAAATATGCCCCATAGTTTTTAGGGATCCCACTATCACTCCACAAGGTTGTTGACAACTGTTTCCAATGCTGTTCTCTACTCCACCCTTCCCAAGAAGCGTATCTTTGCGTATTATGGCATATTCAAAACAAAGGTACTCCAATATATTATGAGAACTGTCTGGTGTTGCCCCTGCAGCTCCCTGTTAAAAGTTAGAGGTCACTTAATGAGCAGACTTCAGTAGACTGGGGGATAGAAGTCACTATTCTGTCAAGTATAAGCATTTAAATGCTGTAATTCAGATTATCCAGTGCACCTTCGATAGGTGTCTATTTTTGGCCAAATGCCTATACAATGAAATGGTGGCTTCCTTAGATCAGTACGTGTTATAGCAAGAGACATTAATGTCACATCATAGGATTGTTATCTTGGCAGATACTCAATGGCAATTAGGCTTGGTGTAGCTTTAATCCTTGCCTGGCTGAAATTACTTTTCAGTGAGGATGACAGTTTGGAAATGAAAGACATTAAAGATATGGCAGGCAATAATTTGACGCATAACTTTCATTTGTTAAAAGTATGAGTTTTTTACAGTCAGCAGGTTTCCATGTTCCCTGTTTAAGTGCGATAGCTGTTCATTGATTTATCCAAGAACTGTCCTGGATTTTTTCATGTTTAGGTGCTGAAGACTTCTGTTACCTATCTCTACCTTTCCATTACATATCCAGACAGATAATATCTCCCACTGTGCATATTTTGCTTTGTCCTGTGACAAGTGGCATGGGCCTACACTGCAGTGTGTGTATGTTGTGGTAATACTCAGAAGTGAATGTGCCTTTCATACCCTAGAAGTTGTGAGCTATCAATAACCTCTCCACAATAACACTCTAAATTTGCCACCTTTGATGTACCAGATTTTAAATGCCCCTTGGTGCTGGCTGGCAGTGTTCCTATGCTGTCTCTGCACAGTCTTTCCCTGTGGCAACGTCAGGAGAATGCAGTGTGGCAGGACCAGGTCCATGTTTTAAATATTCAACTAAAGATTTTATAATTTTATCTGCCCACCATGCCAAAATGACTTCATACTTTCCTGAGAGAGTTGAGAGCCACATTTGTGATCCAGCAGATTCCAGCTGCCAGCATTCCACCACTCACTACAAACCATGCCTTTCATTGCCTTCGTGGCTGTATATCCCAGTTCCTGCTAGTGACAGCGGAAGAGAAGCACAGCATGTGGGTGGGATCTAACAACATTTACAAATCTGTCCTTCATAACCCAGCGTTGGCCAGAGAGTCGTCATTCCTCCTTTGGACTTATTGTAGGGTGGTTGCAAGTAATAGCCTATGTACCACGTTTTAGTTTTTAAGGGTCTGGCCCAAGAAACTGACGAAGCCAGTATTCGTTGATTCAGCCTTTCTATTTGTTTTCTACACTGGCCTACTAGAGTATTCTCTGACAGCCTGGGGTCTCAAAGAAACTGACTCCAGAGCTGAATATTAATATGAAAGCTCAAACAGAATCTAGCAGATTGCAGTGGGAGTAAACGAAGACCCTTTGCTTGACAAAGGGTCCCTCTGAACATGGATGTGGATGGATGTGGCAACAAGCAAATAGCTACATTCTTTAAGGCGTTGAACACTGGTAATTACTCAGTGCCACATCCTAGTCCATCTTTACGTTGCACACAATGTCACCTCAAATGAATTGAACCAATTCAAAGCATTCTAAGACCACTCGAAGTCCATGCACAATGTGGAGATTACTACTCTCAGCAAGCTGGACCTCTTTGTGCCTTTAACATGATTTGTGACAGCGAGCTGCTTCAATGGATAGGACACTTATGGCCGCACCATCTCAAGGGTGATATCCTCTTCCACATGTCCCACTGGGATTTTGCTTTATGTTGTACTCTGAAATGCTACAGGCATGTGAAGAATGTTCAGAATTACAGCGACACGTGAAGAAATGAAGTATGATTGTCAATGAGCTTGTCTGACGCCAAGCAATACGGAAGATTAAGTTAACGGCGAAAAAAATAGATGCTTATGAAAAAATACGTACCTTTTAGTCGATGTGAAACTGTTTTAAACTAAGCATTTATACTGTTCCCAAGGGCCTTCTGCTATTTAAAACAAACACGCATTTTTTGTATAAGAAAGCAATGGGCATGTCCAACCCCTGATACAAGCCTCTTTCCTCTCTACAAAAGTGAAGATTTTCATTTTTTTCTGATGTTTTTAAAATTTCAATTCACAATGCTGCAAAGTAGGCCGAGGATAGTCAAATGGAACTAAAGGTATAGTTATGAATTATAATTCAACCAAAACCTGAAGCTAGAACTATTTTCCAGGGCCAGTCTCACCTCTTTGTTGACCAGCAGCGGTTTGAAGTGAGTGTGTGAGAAAATCCAACACTAAGATTATTAGAGAAACAACTTCATTTGTATCCACCAAGAGAAGGGTGGCCTCCGAGAGATTAACACCTGCAGGTGGCAGGAGTTTTGGTTTGGAAACCCAGCTTTTTTGCAGTCCCGGCTTCAACACATAAGAAAACAATTACATTCACCTGGGATATTCACTTGACACTTCTGTGCCTGAAACTGTAAATATGTAATGTAAACACATCTTTGCATGTCACTCTGTATACGAGACGCTATATTTACTGTCCTAAAAGATAAAAATCTTCATTTAATTCTGTAGTAAAAAATACTCGGAGCTTGATTCACAAAGGTAAACTAGTACTTTTATAAACTATGACCCTGATTCACAAAGATAAGGGATTTACCAATAGTATATTTATAAGTATGGAGTCTCCGCAAATAAAAGGGCCGATCTACTTGTAAAGATTCTACTTGTAAATCCCTTTGCGAGTAGCAAGCATTCGTAAACATACACAAAAGTGTACGTTTACCTTATGTTTGGAGACTCCACACTCCTAAAGAAGCTACTTATAAATCCTTTTGTGAACAGCTAACAATCGTAAACTTACACACGCAAAAGTGTAAGGCTCATATTTATACTTTTTTAGCGCCGCATTTGCGCCGCTTTTCCACGCAAAAACGGCGTAAACTTGCAAAATAGTATTGTGGGCCATATTTATACTTTTTGACGCAAAACTGCGCTAACGCAGTTTTGCGCCCAAAAAATTAGCGCCGGCTAACGCCATTCTGAAGCGCCATGCGGGTGCCGTATTTATTGAATGGCGTTAGCCGGCGTTAGCCGACCGGCGCAGCCTGGTGTGCGTGAAAAAAAACCACGTACACCAGGCAGCGCCGGCGTAGGGAAAAATGGCGTTTGGGCGTCTAAGAATGGGGCAAGTCAGGCTGAGGCAAAAAAAACGTCTTAACCCGATTTGCGCCATTTTTTAACGACGCCCATCCCCCATTGAAATGACTCCTGTCTTAGCAAAGACAGGAGTCATGCCCCCTTGCCCAATGGCCATGCCCAGGGGACTTCTGTCCCCTGGGCATGGTCATTGGGCATAGTGGCATGTAGGGGGGCACAAATCAGGCCCCCCTATGCCACAAAATAAAATAAAAAAAATACTTACCTGGACTTACCTTAATGTCCCTGGGGTGGGTCTCTCCATCCTTGGGTGTCCTCCTGGGGTGGGCAAGGGTGACATGGGGTGTCCCTGGGGGCAGGGGAGGGCACCTCTGGGCTCATTCTGAGCCCACAGGTCCCTTAACGCCTGCCCTGACCCAGGCGCTAAAATCCGGCGCAAATGCGGGTTTTTTAGACCCGCCCACTCCCGGGCGTCATTTTTGCCCGGGAGTATAAATCCGACGCAATAGCATCGCAGTCATTTTTTAAGACGGGAACGCCTACCTTGCATATCATTAACGCAAGGAAGGTGTTCACGCAAAAAAAAGACGCTAATTCCAGGAACTTTGGCGCTAGACGCGTCTAACGCCAAAGTATAAATATGGAGTTAGTTTTGCGTCGAATTTGCGTCTAAAAAAACGACGCAAATTCGGCGCAAACGGAGTATAAATATGCCCCTGTATTTTGTACGTTTGCGCCGTTTTTGCATCAAAAAGCGGCGCAAATGCAGCGCTAAAAAAGTATAAATATGGGCCTAAGTGAAAGGCTTCCGAATCAGGCCTTATGAGTGAAATTTTACTACGAGTAATTTTACAACTGGGGGAGACTCAGCACTATTACTGGCAGTAAATGCCCCCTACCCTCAGTGTCCCTAAAAGCACCTACGTGTATGTGTAGTCAGAGACTACCATTCCAGTCGTGGATGCCTTCAGAGCCACCCCCTGTGCCACGGTGTAAAAGCCCTATGACTGGCCAAGCCATTGGTATCATAGCCCCTGCCACAGTGTCAGTGTTCATGCTGCTAAAGTAGGCAGATTCAGAGATGCCCTCTGGAGGGCAACATGTACATAGGAATCCCACCTGTGTACTTGGGCAAATGGAAACATTGACAGATTGGAAAGTGCTCCCTCTACAAACTCCTTGTCCTCCAGGACAACTGGCCCAGAAAACCATTTTTGGAGAGGATGCAATTTAGGTAAAATTGGGATATGGGGCGTTTTGCCAGGTATAACATTGTTCAGGTGCAAATAGAACAGGGCAAATCCTTAAGAACAATTTTCACTGTTTGTATACTTTAGATTGGGGCAATATGTATTTATTTATTTGCACGACGGCAACAAGACGCTATGTAATCTCACGTTATTTTTTATTGCAATTACAAAATAGGAAATTCATTTTCTTCAATTTTCAAATGTGAAAGACGGGACTATCTTTGAGGCAAATCATTTTTGTTCCTTATTAGTTTGGCCAATTTGTTAAAAGATTGTTTATTGACTCGGGTTTCTTAGCAGCTAAAACCTCTATTATACACGAAAAAATGTTTGTAAACAAAAAAGTGACTTATAATAAAGCACGTTTTTGCTTAGCAACATTTTACGTGTCTCAAAGACAGCAACCGTGCTACGATGTTTTTCATTTTGCTCTGATGTAAACGCATTTTTTATTGTATGGACTAGGTTAAAAGTTGTTTGTGCCATTGCATATTATACATTACACAAGCAGCACAACATTGCAAAATGTTTCTGTCCTATTATTTGTTCATGTGCAAAGTTTCTGTGATGCCATCCTTGAGTTGCTAACAGTGAATCTAACACAATGTCACTTGCTTCCTCCTCCAATGTACCCAGCCTAACTGGAGTACCTAGAGTTAAGTTATTTCAGTAGATCTCTTACAATGAAAGAACTATTTTCCATAAAGTCTTATATCCTATAATAAACAGTTCTGTTTAGAGTTTTCTTGGTAACTTTTTCTAAGTAACAGATTACTTACGGTTGGAGCACAACATAACCAGTATCTTTGAAAAACGTCGCAAACAACACTACTGAGTTTTAGATTACTTCTGTAGAATTAGAGAGAATACTTCAACATTAGAAAAAATGCTGGGTACCACATAGCCTTCGGAAAGTAAGGAGTTCTCTAAAGAATTTGAGAAAAAACATTGTGGAAAGGTAACTGCAACGCCCCCACGCTACGGATGCACGTATACAGTGATTATATTGAGGTATGTGAATTTATTTCTGAAAATATGAAATTTGCAAACTCGTTTGTGAGAGGCTAGGGATTTCACTAACTTTCGCAAGGATATTGCAAGTAGGGTTTATTACTTACTGATTCCATTGGTTGTGTGCTGAGTTGTTCCACTGTTGGAAAGGGCTTCGTAACTTGATAACAAAACTCACAGATATGTCCATCCTTTATGGCCTCTTCGTATTTCTCAGGATGCTAGATAAAATATAACTTTATTAGGCCTTGCAAGCATCTCACACAATTAGTGAAAAACGGGTTAATATACAAAGTAATGGAATTTCAAGCTTTTTGAGCTTTGACCCAAATATATAAAGTTTTTTTCAGAATGCTGGAGAAGTGTGGCTCAATGGTTAGAGCGGCAGACCCTGAAGCAGAGATCTGGCTCAAGACCAGGGTTTAAGTCCCGCTTCAGCAGGTCTTGGGCTCAATTCCCCTTGACCAGATAATTCTTGCCTCGGTGCCTAATCTAATTCATGGGTCCCACTCTGCAACTCTGGGCAATAGCTTGCTTAATCTCCACAATGGCCCCAACAGCGCTTGGATGCCTGGCTTCACCCTGGGGGTGCTCAGGAGTGGGCGCCTCACAGGGAAAAGCCAGGAGGGGTTCCATAGGGTATGAGTACAGCGCCTTGAGACCCTAACGGGTGAGTAGTGCGCTATACAAGTGCTAATTTACATTTACAATGCATGGAGCACAACCAGCTGATATTTTCTGTTGGGGGTGGAAGGTGCAGGAGGAGGGGAGGCGGAGCAGGAATATAGTGGCTGAGTGGTCACACATGCAAAATTGCTCTTCTTGCCACACTGACTTTCCAAAGACCTCAGATTGTCATTATTCCCAGGTATGGGAATTTCTTAGTAAATTTGTTGATAACACAGGAAATGGAAAGTACACCATACGGCTTCTAACCCTTATCACACCACCAGAAGGAAGAGTACATGGCCTTTATAACACATCCTGTGAAATCACATAAATTTACATCACAGGCAGTAATAGCGGTATAATGTGTTAATAAGAATGTCAACGATCAAAGTAAGCAACTAAGGGTCTGATTTACATATTGACCTACTTCTTACTCAGTCACAACGGTGATGGATATCCCGTCCGCCTAAATCGAAATCTTATTATTTCCTATGGGATTTAGACTTCGGCGGATGGTATATCAGTCACCATTGTGATGGAGTGACCTGTCTGCTAATATTTAAATAAGGCCCTAAATTACTTAAGATTTTTACTAAAACGTATTCAAATACTCCACAAACAAATTTCTCGGAAGTGGTTATACTGTAACGTTGAATCACAGTTTCAATTTAGAAATCCGTTTGCCACAAAGGCTTTCCCGAATTTTAACAGGAAAATAAATAATATGAACAAAAAGTCATAAATTGATCTTTAGGGCTATGGAGGGTAGGTATAACAATATGGCTGTGAGCCATAGCTGAGCGGGGCTGCTGCGCTGCCCTAACAAGAATGTTCACCAAAGAAAAAAGGTTTTAGTCAAGGGTAAGCTCTGCCCGCCTTCCGAGCAATGGCATGAGCAAGAGGTAGTCCACAGACACAAGTTGTGAGCTGTTGTATCTAACAAAGTAACCCAAATAATAGTATAGCTAGTGAAATAAAGAAATCAGAGGTCGACATAAGATTCAATTAAAACAATGAAATCCATTTGGTAACAAGCCACAAAAATGAAGGAAATCGGAAGTAGGGATTCAAAGTTATGAAAAAAGTAAAAACAGTATGAAACAAAGTGAACTGAAAATTCAATTATGTGTATCAGATGCGATGGCTGGGGGGGGGGGAGGGGTGGAAGAAGAACTTTTTTAGCCAATCAACAAACACGTGCCTCTGTCTGAATTTGTTTATTTGGTTTGGTCAAAGAGTTTTCTCTCAAACTCTGGGCATTTGTCTGGATGTCAAATATTTCGAGCAGAGCAAATTTGAAGGCCGCATCTGTTCAGGGCTCCCAGATATCAGATATGCTGATCGGATGATCCTGTGGTAGCCTCACACTTGGTGGCAAAATACGCAGAGCAGGATAACATGGGTTCCTGTTGCCTGATAATTATATATTTTTAGCAATTTTATCTTAATCAGTCCTTTATACATGACGTTTTCTAAAACCTTTTTCACAAGGGATGCAGCTGAAGCCTTAATTTTGCATAGTCCAAAAGTAATTTTCTTGAAGCAATGCTGCATTATATGATTCTAAAATCTTCATGGCTAGATCACTGACTTCAATTTATTCTCCCTAAGGTGTAGGGCGGTGCTGAGAACCTAATTCAGTGATCTACAAGAAATTCCAGTATCTTCTGGTTTACTGTAATTTTTCCACATAGTAGAGTTTCCTCTGTTCTGGAACCTCCTGCACACTCAGGTTAGGGAAGGCAAGTTTCACTGGGATAAGAATGCTTTGGTGGCATAACAATGACCCACCATTAGGCCTGCAGGGTAGCAGGAGACTGGAGCTACCTCTCTTAGAACAAGATTAAAAACAAGAAATTAACCTAGAAGTTGAGGCATTCTCATAGTTTTTGGTTTTCTTTAGTGGGCAGATTCAAGAACCTTTCACAGCAGCAGAGCCAGCTTTCTTCCATCTTCTTCTCGAAGTAGGTTAAGAAGACCAGTGACGTCTATATGAGCTTATAACATGTACTAACTTCCCTGTTATTCGGATGTACAGCTAACTCAATTGCTACATTGCTCTCGAACTTCCCACTTTCAATTTTGCATCAGTTTGATGTTATTCAAATCTTGTGAGGTTTGGTTTCAGGTAATCCAAGTATCTGAAGGTCATTGTGGGAATTTCCAAGACAGTGGGGAGCTTCCATTCTGAAGCAGATGCTTCTCCCTTCACAAAGTTGCACCACCCTTGATGCACATTCCAGACCTCAGGTGAACAAAGAGTTTTACCAGCACTTGGCCACTGGCCCTTTGTGATATCTAGGGGCTGAGAGCCTTGAGATTCCATTCAGCCGCCTCCATGAGGAAATATTTGCGTTCATGCACTATTTATGAGATGCAGGCATGCCCAGGAAGACCTTCTTTTGCCTCTTGCCATGTGGGAATAAGTGCATTGAAGTTTTGTGTCTACGATGGTGGTCACTCTTGTCCACTAGCACAAGCTAAGTGTATTTCCTCGCCAGCTAAAACTTGATAATCACTGTACCAATATTTAATTGGCTGGGAGAATACAAAATCTAACATTTCCTTTTACTTTTGTTAACTAAACAACTGAGACAAATGTTGTCTTTGACTACACAATCAACACAGTCCACTTATGATATATAATGATTTTGATAAGGCTATCTGTCACCAGCCCTGAATACTAATTTAGAGATGCAGGTTGCAGCCTCGCTGGCATAGTAGTTGTGATCATATCCACAGGGAACACTTCAATAGTCAGTGAGCAAAACTGTCCTTTCCACTTAACCTCATAATCGGAGACCTCCCTAACTGTGTGAGGGTGACCTAGTGATTGCTACCATGCACCCTAACCAAGCCTTCCGTAGGGAAGATGCATTACTTGTTGGAGCAGTTAATTTGCCAGTCATAAATGTTGCACTCCAATCTCTGCTTGAAGGCTCCCTGGATGTTTCCCTTTTAATGCTTAGGCCATTTTGCCATCCTGGTGAAAAAATATTGACTGCTACTTCTGTTGGGCATTCTGATTTGAAGGTTTGACAAATATATAGTTTGTACAGAGATGCTTCCCTCTCTGGTGGGTGATGTTCTGTGTGTTGAGTGGAGGACATCCCTCCATTGACCTGGGGAGGGGGCGAACAACTGGATGCTTGCCAAACTCTAAAGAAGTCACCTTACTTGTAGGTTCTTCTTGTCCTTGTTTTTAGGGTGAAGTTCGACCGGACATACAGGCGTATTCTTTTGGCATGCCTTTTTATCTGTTATAATATTTCAGTGTTTGTGACCAGGCATGCTTGGTTTTTGAGGGAGAGAGGAAGTCCCAATTTAATTTCCTACTTTATCCACTAATAAGGAGCTCAACTTTTTTTCCGTTCATGATTTTGCATTCTGGGTCTTTTAAAAGAAATGTTGTTTCCTTTTTAAAGCTGAAACATATCTTACTAGGCATTCATCACGTCCGTGATGGAGGGTTTTGGCTCCTGCTGTCCCACTTTCATTCCCAGCTTCAATTGTAGAACTAGAGTTTACATTTGTGGGAATACTGTGAACATTTCTATTTAGGCCTCTTGTGATTTAGAAACATTGTTAACAATGAAAGCTCCAATCTCAGGAGATTCATTTGTGGGATTTGGATTTGCATTTAAAATCGGTTCTGTGGTCCTTCCTCCCTCCCTGTACCCTTTGGTGATATGAAGATTATTTGAAAGGATACATTTCAAATCAAGAAACCTTGCTTTGTTCTTTCCATGCAAAGGGCACTGAAGCATGATTCATGAGTATTTGATTTTTTTAGTAAACTTATCTTGGTCCTTTTGGCTTCTCCATGGCATTCCATGTTCCTCCCCACCCCCCTTTTCAGCGCCTTGAGGCCCTAGCGGGTGAGTAGCACACTTTACAAATGTTTGATTGATTGATGTTGCCCTGTGCTCCTTGATGTCTTTAATGTGTCTCAGATCAGCACATTGTGCATGTCCCACTGTGGACTGTGTTGTGCAGAGCCACACGTGAAACAAAATGATTGACTTTAGTAAGCACAAGTGTCCCAGGTTCATCCAGTGTTCCAATGAAAAGATATCTGTTTATGAGGAACAAATAAAGTTGAAGATAACCATTTAAACCACGTGTGCATAACATGGTAATGGATCACTGATTGGTATGTGTATAAAGAAGGTGGTATATAAACAGACAACAAAGCCAAAAGGATGCCCATCTCCAGAAGTAAGTAAAGTTAGTCATTTGTAGAAATAAAGGAGATGCCCCATTCCATTATGTAGATATAGAAAGTTGCTCACCTGGCAATGCAGTGTACGAGGCGAACCATGATCTATGCCTTACTTACCATCTTTTATAAAGTGACCTTTCTGGATTTTCAATTTGAACTTTCTTTGTGCTCTATGCAACATGTTTGACACACTGAATAGCCAGGTGACCAACTTTCCATATTTTTTGAGGCAAGCATTGTTGAAAACAAGGGTGTTAGGCTTTGATTCAATGACATTTTAACCATGGTAGATATGTCATTTTATTGCCATTGTTTACAAAATGCAGTTGTGCTGTTTTAACCGTATTCTGTGTTGTTGATTTAGATGTGCTAAGTAACAGGGTGCACCTGATGAACTAGGAACACTTTTAAGTTGAAATGTCTTTTTCTTAGCACAGTTTGTGTGTGCAGCATTGAAGAAAATGAAAAAGGTTTGTTTCTAATCACCATGGTGTACCTGAATCCTTGTTTAGGGAGTGTTAGTAACCCAAAAGCATTTAAGCGGCTTTAACTGTGCGTTGGGTGGGGTTCTGCAGGGATATAAAAACCTGTCTTTCACATTCAAACATTGGTGCATTGAACTAAGTTCACTCGTGCCACCTGTGGGTGTGAAAACAAACCTTGTAGAGCTGAGCCAGACTCAGGACCATATTTATACTCTGTTTGCCCTGGATTTGCGTCAATTTGTTTTAGGGAAATCCGGCGCAAACGTAACTTCATATTTATATTTTGGCACTAGACATGTCTAGCACCAAAATATTGGAGTTAAAGTCATTTTTTGCCTGCGGAAAACTACCTTGCGTCAATGAGATGCAAGGTAGGCGTTCCCAGGAAAAAAATGACTCAAAGGCCCTAGCACCTTATTTATACTCCCATGCAAAAATGGCACAAGGGAGGTAAGGAGGCCTAAATAATGGCGCTAAGCCTGCTTAGTGCCAATATTTAATGCCTGGGTCAGGGCAGGCGTTAGGGGACCTGTGGGCCAATTTCCATTGTGGAATACCATGGAATTAGCCCACAGGTGCCCTCCCAAGGCCCCAGGGACAACCCCACCCACACCAAAGGGACAGCCGAGGATGGGGGACCCCATCCCAGGTAAATTCAGGTAATTAAAGGTAAGTATTTACCTTTTTTTTTAAAGTGCCAGAGGGGGCCCAGTAATGTGTCTTCATAGATGGCACTGGGTGCAATGGCCATGCCCAGGGGACCCTTGCCCCCTGTGCAGGCCATTGGTTTGGTGGGCATCACTTCTGTCTTTTATAAGACAGGAGTCATGTGGTATGGTAGGTTTAGCGTCAATAAATGACGCTAGGCTGGTTAGAGTCATCCTATTTTACTCTAACCAGCCCAGCATAATTTTTTAACGCTAAACCCACTTCTCCCATACCTCCACCCCCACCCGGCTTACGTCATCCTCCATGACATTAGCCCACCCTTTGCACCAGATTGCGCCATTCCATAAATAAGACGCCCAGCAGTCGTCTTGGAATGGTACTAGTCGGCGGTATACTTTTTGATGCTAAACTGCATTAGCGCAGTTTAGCGTCAAAAAGTATAAATCAGGGCCTCAGTTTATGGAACAAAAGACATGACATCTGCAGACCGATTATGGAAAAGATGCTTTCCAATGTAACAGATGCATAGTTGCTGGCAAGTATCTACTGAAAATCTATAAAAGCAAATCAAATCTGCACCATTGATCGTTTTTGTATGATTCATATGTTATACTGGAGTCCAGAGAAGCTGTCAAAGATGAGAGCAGGGATCATCACCCCCTTTCCAGAGTGCAACTCCCCTACAGTTAACAATTTACACATCTTCCTATATTTTGCGTCCTCCTTTGCTTCTAGTCCACAGTGAGTAAGATAATTTCAGATGTCTTAAAAGAGGAAACTGAGGTAAGATGTACACTGGTTACCTTGGGATCTCCATCCATATTTAAGTATGTCAGTTAGGAACAAATGGCTACTTCTTTACTTAACTAATAGACACCAGATTTGTGGGAGTTGGATGACTAAGTAGCACTCCTCAATAACTGCTGATTCGCTGTGTACTGTGAAAAATACCTTCCCGCCTGATAATTTCTCTAACAAGAAGGTCTCAGTTGAACTTTGAGCATTCCATGATTAGACAGTGCTCATTACGGACCTCTTGAATCCTGCACAATATGAGCTTGAGTGAACGCTTGATCAAGTGGTTTGGCTCTTATTACAAATATCAAGAGTACTCAGAGGTCATATGAGGATAAAAAGTACTGGTGAGTTATGCCTATCCTTTTCTTGATGCAGAGCTGCATATTTTGGCGTCTTTCTTCTGTTCTTTCAGATGAGCCCGATCAGCCCAGGAGTGGGCAGGTGACCACTTGGTACTCTGCAGTGTGAGCTCTATGGCTGATCTTCATATACTTTCTAACTTAAAGCAAATAGGGTTTTCTGCATAATGCATGCACTGAACGATCATCCTCTGCACTCTCAGGATACTTATAAAATGTCTGTCACGTTATGTTTCTGCAAGAAATATGATGATATACTGTAGTGTTGCTGTTTACACGAAGTGATATATATGGTCTAATATCTTAGCCCTTCCTTCTGGCAGAAGGGGAAATGAATAAAAATTGATTACCTCGTTAGGATCAATTTCCTTTTAGGGAGTTTTCGAGCAGAGAATTGCGTGCACTGCCTTAATTAAGAAATTGAACTTGTTCGCAATTTAACTTGGCCGTGAGCAGAGCAATAGTCACGGTCGCTCTAACTGCAAACGCAATGTCTGTGCAGACAAAACTGGCCCTTTTATTATGTCTTACTTTCACAGAGAAGGGTATTGTGAGTGAAATATGCTTTTCATTAAGTAGCACAAATGCTCAGGAGATCTTCGTACTGCTTACTCGGCTTCAGAGACAAAGCTAGGCCTTTGTCCAGAAAATACATCAAACTAATGAGTGCAAGTTCTTACCTGAAGTTGAACCACAAAGAAACTGCTGTTTTTTCATTTTAGTGCGCATTTCTCACAATAAGGTGTGTGCCAGACACTGCAGTGTTTAGAGGTGTCAGATGTTGTTGGTGCAAATGGTCCATTGGATGAGTCGCATTTGTTAACATTTGTTTAATACTTCACCTGCTGCTAGCATGCTAACCACCCATGGCCCATCGAAAAGCTTTACTGGTGGGTCTTACTAATGTCTGGCACCACTGCAGTGCTTAATTTGAGCCAGTGGTTTCTGGTGCTCGGCACTGCCACTTGATTGTCAGCACCGGCATCTATGACAGTCTTCCACATGGCACTTTCACTCGAATTTAGAGATGAGCAGAACAATAGCAAGCATTTGCAATGCAACGGGTCTCCCATTCGCTCATTAGAGCTATTAGCGTTGTAAACTCCTAACCGGACTTTTCTTGCCACATAAACTAATAATGAAAAGTAAAACAGTTTCATATGTGAGCCGATGGTCACCATGAGTGTGAAGGAGACACAGAAATGGAAACAGAAGTTCGCTTGCAGTGAAACTTATCGGCAAAAGTGCAATTATCCATGCAACATGGTCGATGTCATGCAAAGTGCTCGACCTCTGCCCAGCGAGACTGCGCTGCGCAGGAAATGCAAAGCTAAAGTAGTCTACAGCGCCTCTAATGTTTTCAGTAGTTTACCAGTGCGTTTGAGGAGGGCAAGCCCTCGAACTAATGAAAGTGATGGGCGTGACATGGGCATGGCCAGAAGCCCACATAGAGATTACAACATGGTCCAGAGTGCTTGCGCGCGCTCGACCCTAAAAATGTCTAAAACCTACAATGCAGGCCGTTTTTAAAGCATTGGGGTCCTGGAATTGTCACACATTTAAGAGTGTGATATTAATATTGTGTTGGCGCTGTCACTGGCAGCTCTGGCAAGGGAAAAGGGTGATGCAAGCTGCGGTGGCCTCCTGACGACGGCCCAAGCACTTAATTTATTTTTTATAAATTAAGCACTTCGGCATTGTAATTTGGCAAGCTTAGCTTTGGTTTGCTCCCCCGTCTAGTGCAGTCCCTTTCAGGGTGTTTAAGTATGTTCCTACAAAGGCTCTCCCCAGATTCCTGTTAATGAAAATATGAGTGGCCCCGCAGAGGCGCAGTAAGTCTCGCTTCCCAGGCATTCCTCTTCTTAATTTTGCTGTTATGTTGACGTGGAACCCAAGTACTTTCTAAGATATTACAACTGGAATTGCCGAGTTGAATAAAGTGGAGGAGACAATGTGGAAGATTAACTCTATGATAATAAAAACCTCGGACAAAATGATCAGGGTATGAAAATGGAATCAATGGTGAGTACCATGTAAGGTGTGATAGCAGAGGCACAGTAACTAAAGACAGAAGTCTTGGAAAGTTGATGGTCACGTGAAATTGATAACAAAGCAGCTCAGGCAAGGCAAGGCGGGTAGGGAAGTAAAATGGAAGGAGGCAGACGAAAAATCAGCTTGAGAAGAAGTGGGAGGGAGGTGAGTTCGAGGTAGGTGGAAACAGCATTAATGGAATTCAGGATGAATTTGAGGAAGAATCTGAGAATATAGCAGACCCCAGAGGGAGAAAGTTTCCAAACGTGTCTTTGGAAGATAAGCTTTTTCAGTAATGACTTGAATGTGGACAGTTAGGCGGCGGTTCATACATTTCAAGGCAGAGACTTCCAAAGTCCATAGCACTAAAGGATTTTGAGATTTTGCAGTGCTTTTTGAAAGCCGGGGTTTCTACAAGGGGTGTATCAGGACAGCGTAACAATCTGAGCCCTTCTGACACTTTCACTTTTGATGTTAGGTGTCGAGGTGCAGATGTTAGGTGTCGAGGAGTAAAAGGTGTAGAACGTTATGGATAATCAAATGGTCCTGTCTATCGCCCTGGCTTCAGTAGGAAGCCAATGGAGAGCCTATAGCAGTGGTGTTATGTTGTGACATCTTTTAGTTCCCTTTGAAGAGTCTTCTTAAGAGAGAGAGAGCTGCTATAGCCAATGCTTGGAAACACAACAGATTGAACAAATGTCCTGAGTCTCGTTCAGAGAAAAACTGATGAATCCCTCAAAACATTTGCAAGTGAAAACGTGCACTCTTGGCCCAAGTTTGAACCTTATTTCGAGAATGAAAATCAGAGATTTAGGGCAATTAGTTATGACAGTTTGCAGAACATGTGAATCAATCCAGGTAGAAGTAGTAGAGGAGACTAAGGTCCATATTTGTACTCTGTTTGCGCTGAAATAGAGTCATTTCTTTAATGCTATTTCAGTGCAAACTTAACTCCATATTTATATTTTGACACTAGACCAGTCTAGTGCCAAAATATTGGAGTTAAAGGCATTTTTTGCCTGCGGAAAACTACCTTGCGTCAATGAGATGCAAGGTAGGCATTCCTGTGCAAAAAATGACTCTAAGGCCCAGGCACCTTATTTATCCTCCCGTGCAAAAATGGTGCACAGGAGGGAGGCAGGCCTAAATAATGGAGCTAAGCTTGCTTAGCGCCATTATTTAACGCCTGGGCCAGGGCAGGCGTTAGGGGACCTCTGGGCCCATTTCCATGGTGAAACACCATGGAATGAGTCCACAGGTGCCCTCCCCAGGCCCGAGGGACACCTCCACCCACACCAGAGGGACATTGGAGGATGGGGAACCCCATGTAGGTAAGTACAGGTAAGTAAAGTTAAGTATTTACCTTTTTAAAAACAAAAAATTACATAGGTGGCACAGAAATGGGTCCCCATACATGGCACAGGGTGTAATGCCCACGCCCAGGGGACCCTTGTCCCCTGTGCTTGCCATTTGGGTGGTGGGAATGACCCTTGTCTTTTATAAGCCTGGAGTCATGTGGTATGGTAAGTTTAGCATCAAGAAATGACGGTAGGCTGGTTAGACTCGTAATTTATTTACTCTAACCTGCTAACGTCATTTTTTGGTGCAAAAGCCCCTTCTCCCATACATCCACCCCCACCCAGCTACCGTCAATCTTTTTGATGCTAGCCCACCCTTTGCGCCGAATTGTGCCATTCCATAAATATGGCGCCAGGCTGGCATCCTGGAATGGCGCAAGCCAGCGCTACACTTTTTGACGCAAAACTGTGTTAGCGCTGTTTTGCGTCAAAAGGTATAAATATGGGCCTAAGATGGTAAAATAAAGAGTAACTCAGTCCTTGTATGACTGAATTTTAAATGGTTGGTGCTCATTAAATCTTGAACTGATTGTGAAGTTTGTGCAAGATGACTTTGTTTGTAGAGTACACGAAGAGATATACCAGAGTATCATCCAATAATAGAGGCTCTCACGGTTCTTGAATAATTCTCCAGGCAGTTCGATATGCAAATTAAAAAGAATAGAGGCATTGAAAGGCCCTTTGAGATATAGCAACTGAACTGGAAAAGCAGGTTTCAATTTTGATTTGCTGTGACTAATTCTTCAGGTAAAATGCAAACCAATTAAAAACACCACCACCAATGCCCATGTGTTTCTTTAGGGTCTTAAATTTATCAAATGCTATGGATAAACTGAGAAGAACAATAAGACAAAAATTACCACATTTGAAGATGCCAAGTGAGTACGTAACCACCTGGAACAAAAATCTCCATGTGGTCTCCTTATCTGAACCCTGACTGGAACTTACCAAAAAAGTATTCTTTGATATATATTGGGTAAGATACATTGCAACACAACTATAAATAACTTTAGAGACAGGGAAGATATGAGACAGGATTTTTCAGTAATCTGAATTCGCTGAATGTTTATTCAATAGTAGGGTATTTTGCCCAGTCATCAAGCAGGCAACATTTGTTTCAAGAGGACGATTCACTGGTTTAGCTCAATGAGGAAAAATCTATAATGACAAATCTTTAGCAAGGTTCTCTGACTATGACCCTCATTACGAGTCTGGCAGTCTTAATACTGCCAGACTCGCGGTGGCGGTCGGACCGCCGCTGTCACGGCGGTCCGACCGCCACATTACGACTGTGGTGGAGCCACCATAGTCTGTCCGCAGACTCCGCCAGATTGCTGCCAGTCGACAGCCTGGCGGTTTCAGTGGTTGTAATCCGCCAGGGTTTTCATGGCAGTTGGACCGTTATGGAAAGGCTGGCAGAATGGGAGTGTCGGGCCCCCCTGGGGGCCCCTGCACTGCCCATGCAATTGACATTATTACAGGCAGTGGAAAGCGCAGCAGGTGGTGCTGCACCCGCTGCACCACATTTCCGCTGGCTCGATTACGAGCCGGCGTCAATGTTAAGGCCCTGTTTCCCGCTGGGCTGGCGGGCGGAAATGCTGTTTTCACCCACCTTTCCAGCTGGAAACTTGTAATAAGGCTGGTGGTGTTCTGGCTGCACTGGCGGTCAGATGGCAGTACGGGTTTGGCAGATGGCCTCCTCCGCCCGCCAAACTCATAATGAGGGCCAGGGTGTCAAAATGACACCACACCACCCTAGATTTACATTGCAGATTTATGTTCTTCTTTTATTCTGAAAGGAGAGGTAACAAATGTAGATTTAACTTTTTGATTAAAGGTTTAAGGCAAGTCTTAAGATTTTGCAAAAGGATCTTCATATCAGATATAAAGGGGAGAATTATTTGCCACTCTAACTACATTGAATAGGTTTCAGATGGTTATTAGCCATGGTGATGAGAGATACAATGTTGATGGCCTTAGCATTGTAAATGTTTTTTAATAAAGACTTCTAGCTGTCTTAAAGGGATGGAGTGTGATAAAGGATGATAGTTGTCTTCACTTCTTTCCAACACTCTTGACAATTTATTTTCCTCAAAGCTATTCTTAGATACCCAAGGATCAGAAGGTTAAGGTCTTTATTGTTTGCTCCTAAGAGGAGCTATGTGTTGCAATGTGGTATGCGAGTGATGCATTCTGTGCACACCTTCATTGTTCTCTGCTCAGGAAGTGTGTGATGTCATGGAATGTTGGTGTGGTGACTAAAGGAGTTTTACAGTTAGAGAGAGTGGGCTGAGCAGAGAGGATGCTGCTCCTTGTGGGGTTTCCTTATCAAGTACCTTATAACTTATCCTGCAACATTTTAAATAAACCAACAACCTTTATTTTACATTAACTGGCTAACTGACTCCTACTTACAAAAGAAGGATCTTTGATTGTAACACTTGCATTTAGCAGGAGGACTAGCACTACACATTCACTCAATAGTGTGTAACCATCCACAGATCCAGGGACACAAAACAATGCTGACACAGATTGGATGAGGGTTGAAACATACCCATTGCGAATTTCTAGAATTAAGGTTGAAAGACACCTTTGCCTACTGCTATAATGAGGGTTGAAAGACACCCCTTGTTTTATGCTCAAGATGCCTTGTTCTGGGTTACATTAGGATTTAAAGATACCTATTTTGTGGTTTTGTGGCTCATTTGATTGTTTCTGCCTGGTTGAGTAATAGATGGTGTGTTAATGGTTCAGTGGGACCTGTATATGGGTGTACTTTTGGTTTTGTATGATGGGGTCGGATGTGACAACTGTGGCAATAAATTTTAGGGTTTGAATAATTTATAGGAATTATCAAAGCTAGAGCCTCTTATGTTTTCTGTTTTTATTTTATTATTTTCTAAGGGAGGGACATGTGTTATAATCCACTATGCTTGTGATGCATTCTGTGCATGGAGGAGTGTGATTGCTGGAGGGAGTGGGCTGAGCAGAGAGGATGCTGCTACTGGTGGGGTTTCCTTATTAAGTAACTTGTAACTTATCCTGTAACCTTTTGAATAAACCAACAACATCTATCCTACATGAGCTGGCTACCTGACTCCGAATTACAAAGGAAGGATGTTTGATTATAACACTAAATCATGTGATGTTCAGACAAACAATTGTTAAATTTGGAGGTGGAACCACATCGTCATGAAGACTGATAGCAGAAAGCTCTTTGCTGTCAAGGGCAAGAATTTTGACCACATTAAACCACTCTAAACCCTTTTTAGCTTGGCCAAAGGTTTTGTTGTATGTAAAGACCATTGAAAAAGGGATTAGGAGATGATCAGAGCAATACAGAAGCATTGGGTCTTTAGCAGTAAGAAAGCCTCCATTTTAGATAATAAGGTATAATGTTGCTCCTAGTTGTAGACATGCATCTCCATCTCCTGATGGGGCCTCATATGCCAAAATTTAGAGTGTAAAGTTACCACTCAGAAATTTTCACACCTAGGGGGAGTCTTCTGCCAGTGTCAGAGGCCTCCCTATACGAAACTATAGAGAAATGTTTTAAAGCTTATTAAACCTTAAAGAATATTAAAGATATTTTAATGTAAAAAGTGATATCCTAAACTCTTGAGGCTTTTTGCTGCCCAAGCGCTGAGTCTTCTTTTGATGCTTGGTGCAGTTCCTGCTTACACCTTTATAACTTCTCCCACAATAGGTACTGAAGACAAATGTGCATACTTTTTTCCTTATGTTTTAGGGGATTATAAAAGTAGGCAGACAAAAGCAAAACTACAGCAACATTTGTTTTGAAATAAAATAGTACAAACGTGCTATGTAAGAAAGCAAGTTTTTTCTCTAAAAGTGGTATCAACAAAAGGTTTGCTGTGCTATGATCACACTCTTACTAACTTTCAGGAACAAGCAGAGTTGTCAAGACAACAAAAATTTTACCACAGTGTATGCATTTTGTAAGTAGTATTCTATTTTTTCCTATTTTGTTTGTGATTTTAACCTACTTAAAGTTTTTGGTGGAAAACGTTGTAAAATCCATGGGTGAAACCTGAAAGCTATACATTTCTGAAAACTAGACACAATTCCAAGTTCAGCAATGTTGCAGATGAGTAGATCACCAAAATAAATGATTGTTGAAATAAGAAATAATAAGAAAAATAGGGGGACCCATTCTATTATGTGATACAGAGAGCATTTTGGTACTCTTTCTTGCATACTTTTTTACATTCAGGAGCACACCATGGAGAGAAAGTGAATTAATAATTACAATTGCTTAACTTTCCTGTGTTCACACACTTCCCTGGATAAAAATGGCACCCACTTGTCTGGGTGGGCCTATCACCTTTGAGAGGAAAGGTCCCAAAATTCAACATGGAGACATCAAAATCTAGCATTTTATTTCCATGTGTGTTCTCCACCCAAGGAAATATACTAAACCAGGACAATTCTGAAAACTTGGCATCCATGGAATTCCTCAGTACTGTGACATGTGTATCCCACTACATTTCCTTACACCGATTTTCCTGCAAACCTCACGTTCTGGTTAAAACATGCATTTCCTCACAATGCTTTGTGGGAAAGTTCCACAATATGTAGGGATCCACAATATTCCTACCAACTGGTGCCCATCCACTTCTCTTGATAAAAACAATGCCCCACTTGTGTGATTGGGCCTAGCACCCATGTCAAGAAAGGCCTGAAAAAAACACCCATTGAGAAATATTTTTTTTCCAACAAAATCAACCCAAATTGGCTGTGGGAGAGACAGAGATATTTGGGCCTGGGCTCAACCACCATACAGGGAAACCTAATAAACCCAGATATTTCAGAAAACTGTGCAGGTATTCAGGGGAGTCCAGAGTGGTGTGAGCTGCATGGATGGCAATACAGTTTTCTTACCCAGAATGCCATGCAAACCCTAAACCTCGGCTAAAACTCACATTTAGCTCACATTTCTGTGAGGAAAATGTCTGGAAACAGCAGGAATTCAAACAATACCAGCCACTCAGTGTTGTCACACTTCCCAGAATAATTGTTTTTCTCTTGTGTGGGTATTACATAAACAAATTAAAATCAAGCTCTGAATGTGAGGGAAACTTTTAACTTGCATACTGACTTAGATTTTTTAAAAGAGAATCATTTGGTGCTAGCACCAGAAGAATTCACTCAAGCAATGTGCTGGACTACCCATTGATTTTCACCACATTAGAGAGGTAATGAAATGGACATCAACAGGTTGACCACTACAATCAGGTGGTTAATGTAAAATAATTTTGAATATTTATTTTAAAATGATCACTAATAAAATTAAAGGTTACAGTACATTAACTTGCATGTATGTTATCTAAGTCCTTAAAAATTTATTTACTTTTTAAATTAAATTCCTTAAATAAAAATAAAAAAAGAAACTTTCAGGAGTATGTTGCAGAACCGCTGAGTGGCCATGTGCAGTGCTAAACTTATTCCAAGTTTGGGCTCGAGTACATTTATTATTGTTTTGGAACCTTTTTGGTTGAGGAAACTTTAGAAGTGTACTGTAGTTTATGAATAGAAATGGGCAAAACGTTTTTGTAGGTGGTTATTTGTATTTGCATGTCGCCCCAAACCCTTGTGCCCCTTTTAATCCACTCCCATTTTCATGTAAGTATTCCTAATTTTCTAGCCTTTTACCCAGTCCCTCTCACATTTACTTTGAAACACAGACCTCTGTGTGCAGGGAGTTCTGCACATGTTGCCAAGATCTCACATAGAAAAGTTAAGCATGGTGGACGTCTCCGCAAGTAGGACTGTTAATACCATTTTGTAGTATGTGAGTATCACTGCTGCAGCGCTACTTCACATACTAGCGAGTGCAGCTTGTGAATAGGTCCCATAGTCTTTTCTATTTGTCCTAATTGTACATGGATATGCGCTGAGTTTATTCCCATTTCAGATGTTTTGGGGGTCAAATCAGCAAGGCATTTAAAAGTATGTGAAGTAGTACTACTGGAATACAACTTCACATATAAATGGTTTTGTGAGTCACCTCCACTATAATTTAGAATTCAAGCTTACCCCAACAGTTAAAGACTGGCTTTTAGACTTAATAGCGCTTGCCAAACTTGGTGTATCATGTGTGAAACCATTTTGAAAACAATGTCAATGTATGTTCAGTATTCAATGACTTATTTGCTTAAGAATGTTTTTCTCTTCTCTCTTTATTCCATTGTTCTTTTCTTTGTATTTTTAGGCCAGGTTCACTAGTTTATTTGTATGACAATGAAATTAAAAATTGTAGACTTTGTGCAAAGGTTTGTAAAGCTAGCAATAGAACAAAAGCTTGTACAACACAAGATGTGGTTTTGTGGCAACTACTGTAAGATCAATACAATATTGATTGAGAAATTTACGCTGCCGTCTTTTTCTCTAAGAATATTGTTAGAAATTGGGTTTTTGGTTGGCAGTCAGGTTACCCTCTGACCAAGCAAGAACCCTCACTCTAGTCAGGGTAAGTCACACACAATCCAAATTATCCTGTGCCCACCATCTGGTAGCTTGGCACTGAGCAGTCAGGCTTAACTTAGAAGGCAATGTGTAGAGTATTTGTGCAATAAATCATAGAATAACACAATATAGCACCACAAAAATACACCACACAGTGTTTAGAAAAATATATAATATTTATCTGGATATGTGCAGGTCAAAACGAATAAAGATGCAATATGAAATTGTAGAGATATCACTGAAAAGTGATATGAAGTGTCTTAAGTCTTTAAAAAGCAAACAAAGTCTCTTTCAAGCACAAAGTACCTGGTTTAAAGTGGAAAATCTCCGCAAAGGGCAGCAGGGGAGGAGATACGTGGAAAAATGGTGTGTGCGTTGGTTACGCCCCTTCACACACGGACTTGCGTCATTATTTTCCACGCGGGGAGACGTGCGTCGTTCTACGGGAAGAAAAATGGTGTGTGCGTCGGTTTCGCCCCTTCACACATGGACTTGCGTCGTTATTTTTCACTCGGGGAAGACGTGCGTCGTTTTCCGGCACGCGTACCGTTTCCTTCTGTGGATCGCAGGATTACCAGATGTCCCAGGGTCTGTGCGTGGATTACTCAGCTTGTTATCCGTCTGCGTGTCGTTCTGGGGGCTGTGCGTGGAATTTTCTTTCTCACGGCAGGCGTCGATTTCCTCTCTGGAAGTCAGGCGGCGTTGTCCATGCGAGGCCGTGCGTCGAAGTTCCGGTCGCACTGCAGGCATCGCACTCGGCATCCAGTTGAAAAAGAGAAGTGTTTTTGGTCCTGAGATGTCAGGGAACAGGAGGCAAGCTCTATTCAAGCCCTTGGAGAGCACCTTTACAGCCAGACAAGAGTTCAGCAAGGCAGCAGGCCAACAGCAAGGCAGCAGTCCTTTGTAGAAAGCAGTCAGGTGAGTCCTTTGAGCAGCCAGGCAGTTCTTCTTGGCAGGATGCAGGTTCTGGTTCAGGTTTCTTCTCCAGCAAGTGTCTGAGGTGGTAGGGCAGAGGCCCTGTTTTATACTAAAATGTGCCTTTGAAATGGGGGAGACTTCAAAGAGTGGCTAAGAAGTGCACCAGGTCCCCTTTCAGTTCAATCCTGTCTGCCAGAGTCCCAGTAGGGGGTGTGGCAGTCCTTTGTGTGAGGGCAGGCCCTCCCCCCTTCCAGCCCGGGAAGACCCATTCAAAATGCAGATGTATGCAAGTGAGGCTGAGTACCCTGTGTTTGGGGTGTGTCTGAGTGAATGCACAAGGAGCTGTCAACTAAACCCAGCCAGACGTGGATTGTAAGGCACAGAAAGATTTAAGTGCAAAGAAATGCTCACTTTCTAAAAGTGGCATTTCTAGAATAGTAATATTAAATCCAACTTCACCAGTCAGCAGGATTTTGTATTACCATTCTGGCCATATGACCTTCCTACTCCTCTCAGATCAGCAGCTACCACTTCAATAATGTATGAGGGCAGCCCCAATGTTAGCCTATGAAGGGAGCAGGCCTCACAGTAGTGTAAAAACAAATTTAGGAGTTTTACACTACCAGGACATGTAGACTACACAAGTACATGTCCTGCCTTTTACCCACACAGCACCCTGCTCTAGGGGTTACCTAGGGCACACGTTAGGGGTGACTTATATGTAGAAAAAGGGGAGTTTTAGGCTTGGCAAGTACTTTTAAATGCCAAGTCGGAGTGGCAGTGAAACTGCACACACAGGCCTTGCAATGGCAGGCCTGAGACAAGGTTAAGGGGCTACTTAAGTGGGTGGCACAACCAGTGCTTCAGGCCCACTAGTAGCATTTAATCTACAGGACCTAGGCACATATAGTGCACTCTACTAGGGTCTTACAAGTAAATCAAATAGCCAATCATGGATAAACCAATCAACAGTACAATTTACACAGAGAGCATATGCACTTTAGCACTGGTTAGCAGTGGTAAAGTGCCCAGAGTTCAAAAGCCAACAACAACAGGTCAGAAAAAATAGGAGGAAGGCCAGGTCCAACAAATATGTTCTCCAGAAATCCATTTATTTTTCTTCACCACACATCTTCAAATCGTGCAAGACACACTCAGAGTAGAATTATAAGTCAACCTTTGCTTGAGTTTCTTTGGTTTATTTTGTTTCAAATTCTAGAAACATATTTAATCTTAATTCAAGACTTTAAATGAACTCTGGTGATATAAGATAGTTTTTAAACTCAAAATGAATGACAATCATGATGTCACTACATTACTAAGAAAATACTAAGGCAAATAATGGTGTGGTGCTTCAAAATAATTTCCAACAGGTCGTTGGACAAACATTCAGCAACTTACAAAAATATTGTAGAACATTTCAATAAAGGTAGATGCATGTTTCTTTATTGTTGTAAATGACATTGATTTACTGAAATATTGCACTATTCAATAGTTTTAAATATTTTCATAATCTGTATTCATTGTTATAATTTATGCCATAAAGATATTTGTCTTCAATCTTATTATTATTGTGATTGTTTTTTACTCATGCTCTTTTTTTTAAAAGTATTGTTTGTTTAACTTATTATTTAGAAATTATTCTCATATTATTTTTGAATGGGTTGCGGGGATTGGGTAGGTAGTGTTTAGTTTAAAATAACTTGAAATATTGTTGTTATTATGAACAATTTGATCTATATTATTCAATATCTTGCTATAAGAATCACTTATATTCATTTCAGTGTTGCTATTCATATTTTTTTATTATTTTATTTAACTGAATCTGTGTTTGTACATATTTCTTCAATTCACTTCCTATATTCAACATTCATTTACATATATACTTTTGTGCCATCTGACAAATCTGCACAGAACTTCACAAAAAATGTTCATCCACCTCAGCTTCTCTGGGGTCATCTGTCAAGCAAGGCCCACGAAAAAGGGGGATCTCAAAATGTGATTTTCTCTATTCAGTTTTCAATAGGAAAGTTTAAAAGCAGAATTACACCACATTTGGCCAAAAGCTAGCTCTTGGTCCAGAAAGAGTGTTTTTTTGTTATTTGATGTACATCTGTTCAGTAGTTTTAGAGAAATTAAGGCTCAAAAACTTTATATAGTTCATGCTGCAGAGGATCTGCAGAGCCAATAGATCTCAAGATAAGATCTGTTGACTGCCTCCATATCAACAAAAATGTAGTGGCAGCCATTTTAGGACTTGGAGACTCTGCCTCCTGTCCAGTTAAAAAAGTTTTTAAAAAAAGCATGTAGGGGGCAGGCTAGGCATACCCTGTGACCCCAGGCCTCATCAGGGAATTTAACAAGGACTTGCCCTTGGGGCCAAAAATTATTATTTTTTAAACAAGTTACTGCTAATATGCACTTTAAAAAACCAAAACCCTGGGTTGGTAGCAGAATGTGTTTTAATGAGGCTCCGGTAACCTCATCCCCTGGGACAGTACTTATATAAAGGCCCTGGTGACGTCATTCTCCACTCCCCAAGGCTCATATAGGCTCTTGAAACCCATCGCCCAGGGCTATGGTTTTCATTAGGGGAGAAGGGCATGAAGCCACATTCCCTGATCCTCTGTGAGGCCCCAGGGACCACATCCCCCAAGACCGATGTTTATATAATGGTGAGTGGGAGTGCAGCCCCTCTCCCCAAGCCTCGTAAAGGGCCCAGGGATCCCATACCCCATAGGTTTTTTTTTTTTAACAACAGAAGAGAAGCAGGCAGCCCCCTTCTCAAGTTTCTATGAGGCCCCACAAACCCCATCCCTGGGGCCAGTGTATTTTTTGGGGAGGGGGGTTCCCGTTCCCCAACATTGGCTCCAGGGACCCCATTTCACAGAGCTCAATTGCAGTGTCCCGGGGAAAAACCCAACCCAAAATTTACATAATATACTTAAAAACCAAAGGCTGTCAAGCAGCTCTCACTTGCAGAAATCAAAGTTTTCATTTGTTTCCCTGCACGCAAATGTGCTTGCAGGGAAACAGATGAAAACAGTACTTCCACAAGCAGGAAGCTGCTATTAAAACAAAATAGGGAATTCAATAAAAAAGGCTAAAACAATGCTATAGAAATTATGCTTTGAACTATATTAAAAAAAATATAGAAGTCCACTGGAAAAACAAAATGCTAAAGTGACGTTATAATCAGGTATACAACATTATAACTTATGTTTTGAAAACCCATAGAAATTCAATAAAAAAACAAAGACTAAAGAGACATTATTAGTTAGGTGACAATGTCAGTCATAACGTGACATTTCAAACTCAAAAAGCCACTGAAATTCGCCGGGTATAGTTACCCATGACATGCCTATGACCTCACATATTACATCACTCATGACATCTTGAATAAGATTATTGATGATTACACTGATAACATCTTAAATGACATCTCAAATGGCATCATTGATGACATTTCTGATCACATCATCCAACCTACTCTTTAGTACAGCAATCCTTCTGATGTACTCTTGTCCCCACTATTGTATGTGCGTTTTTGAGATAGGCCAGTTAGCCCTGGGTGCCCCATATACCCACCTGGGTTCCCATGTCACACTGCTTTACAGCACATTGTACAATCTGCTGTCTACAGCAAATTGTACAATATGCTATGTAGTCCTCAAACTGCCTGAGCGTAAAGAAGTCCCAAACCAGGGAGGAGAACTTCCTTGTAGAGATAAACCCAGAATAACTCTTTTTTAATATATTTTTATTGGCATTTCAACAGGCAGCTTACAATGGATAAATATGATGCAAAGTCAGTATCAATGTATGTGTTTGATAGCTCTATTATCTATCACTTACTGAGTATTTTCACCGCCCCACAAGATGAAGTACCAACACATAACACTG
Organism: Pleurodeles waltl; assembly: GCF_031143425.1. NCBI lineage: Eukaryota > Metazoa > Chordata > Amphibia > Caudata > Salamandridae > Pleurodeles > Pleurodeles waltl. The sequence continues at coordinate 1,168,914,539 of NC_090447.1, read as the reverse complement.
TAACCATTATATTTGCATAATGAATCGTTGTATCTAAACATCCCCTTCTCCGCACAAGCTTTCAATGCTATCTGGTATGCTAGAATCAATATGCCATTCTATATTTAAGGTGAGATCTGGCTACGCCTGTACCATGGAGTGCTGCCTATGAGGCTGTGATCCCTCCCTTTCATATATAATGTGTTGGATGTGGGTGATACCCCCTCAACCTAAGGGATGTTCGGCTGTGGTAATGAAGAGTTCTTCAGCACTGGCACCAAGTTCTGTGTCATCGTTCCCCAAGCCGGTAAGTCATCTGTTAGTTTATCACCCTGTCTGGTCCATGGCATGTGTGCTTCTTCTGCTCCCACCCATTCTACAATGTCATCGCTCCACCGGTGTCTGAGGATTTAACCAGTGTATCGCCATACTCCTTTTGGCAGCCATAATCACTAATACTGTGTATTTTCTGCTTAATTTCTTTTTAGGATTTATGGGAAGTAAGCCTAGAAGGCATTGCTTAATCTGCAATTGCACTACTCATCCTGTCACTGTTGCAACATGGGCCACAATCCCCTCCTAGAATCTCACAATATTCAGGTACCTTCACACCATGTGTAAAAAGTGCACCTGCTCAGTACCACAGCGTGTGAAGGTCTGTGGGATTACATACTGTGTAATCTTTTTGGGGTAAGGTATGCCATATGAATATAATTATATTATATTAACGCCCGTCTTGCATTGACTGAGAATTCTTTCACTCCTGAGTGTACTGTCCCCCATTTCCAGAGTGTGATCTTTTTGCTACCGTCATCCTTCCATTTTTCCTCAATGCCGAGTGGTGGAGTGTATCTATCTTTTCAAAGTGCACAGTATAGATGTGTGATCAACCGATGGCCTCCAGCAAAAGCCAAGAGTGATCAACGATTGCGTAGGCGGTGGGGCATCTGGAAATGATGGCCACAACTGCCTAGCAGTGGCAGCGAGTTTCGCGTATTGCAGAAATTGGCCCTAGCCCAGTCCAAACTTGTCGCAAGCATCCTGCAGGGTGATAAAATGATCCTCTGGATACAGGTCCAATACCATTATGCAGCCTCCCTCCCTCCCACTATCAGTCTACTGTAATCACCCGCGCAATCCGTGCAAAGGGGGGTAATATCCATATATCTAGGTCCGTATGGTATGGAGTTCGGCGTATCATCCGCCAAACAGTCTGATCCCACAAACCGCACGTCAATTTGATGACATACTGTAGAGAGTCTGGGATGCGTCGCCCCCTCTCATCAACTCTTCCAGCTGGTGGCCTTCACGGGAGCCCACCAGAAGGGACCATTGCCAGTTTTCTTCTCCATCCAACCAATTAACTGCATGCTGTAGATGAGCCGCCAAGTAATATAACTTTCAATCCTCCCTCACCCCACTTCCTTTTCAAAGTGGCAAGTCCCACTCTACTTTGTTTCCCACCTCATAATAATTGCAACAAAAGTTCATCCAAGTCCCTAACTATTTGACTTGGGATTTCATACATAGCCCCTTGCAGGACATAGAGAAAGCGGGGGAGCACCACCATTTTTATCAGAGCTATTTTCCTCATTAGTAACAAGTGTAGAGTATTCCAAAATGCTACAGTTGGACGCAAGGCACCAATCAGCCAAGTTCAAATGTGACTCCACATATGATTTGAATGCCCAGGTATTGCACCGTGTCTGTCTTCCACAGGATACCAGCCTCAGGCAATTGGTCAACTAGCAGCTCACCAAGCCTCCCAAGTGGGAACAACACTGATTTTCCTGCATTAACACGGAGTCCCGAGAAGTCACCAAACTCCTGCATAGCACTCAATAGTATTGGGGTGGATATATCTGGTTGACAGAGATATACCATTGCATCATCTGCATAAAGCGGACCACCTGGTCCGTGTGCTCCACACGGATGCCCCATTCCCGAAGGGTCAGTCTCAAGTGACAGGCCAGTGGCTCCATTTCAAGTGCAAACAGCAGAGGCGACATAGGGCACCCTTGCGACATGCCTTATTGAAGCAAGATCTCAGTGGATACATATCAGCCAGTTCAGACCCTCATCACTGGGCGTTCGTACAACAGTCTCATCCACCTGATGAAAGTGTGTCCCAGACCGAACACTCCCAACACCTGCCACAGGTCGACCCAGCGGACCACATCAAATCCCTGTTATATATCTCAAAAGGCCAAGGCATAGCCGCCCACCGTGGGATCAGATGAGTGCAGCATGTGTGTTAGTAGTCATACCATGAGTAAGGTATTTCATTGGGGGATGAAGCCTGACTGGTCTCCATGGACCAGATGCGGAAGGAACTGTAAGAGCATCATTGCCAGCACATTGTTGAGTATCTTTGGATCAACATTAAGCATTGAAATTGGGTGGTATGAGCCCGACTTTATCAGGTCCTTCTCCGGTTTTTGAATCAGGACTATCAGGGCCTCTCTCATAGAAGGGGGGAGTACCCCCTACATAAATGCTTCCCCGTATTCTACTTGCAATATTTCTACAACTACATTTGTGTAAGGTTTATAAAATTCTACAGTTCATCAGGCCCAGGGGTTTTAGCAGTTATTAAGATGTTTATTAGCTTCCCTGATTCCTGCTGTGTCAATGGGGTCCCCAGCACCTTTCTATCTGCATCTGTCAGTTTCGTTAGAGCCAGCTCACTCAAGTAATCAAGTAGCCCATTCAGATTTAAGTCAGATAGTGCTGTGTCTACCATCCGCAAGTGAGCTGTGAATACATTGTTTATTTCTTGCTGTGTTGTGGGGCCATTAGTCCTTCAGGAGCTCCCAGTGCAAGAACCGGTTGCAACTGTGACTCCACCCTAAATAGCGTGCCAGCAATCGACCTGCTTTATCTCCATCCATGTATATCCTACATCTATTCTCCTTCCAGACATACTTTTTGAGCTGATCCCATAGTTCACATAACCAATGTCTCTGTCTATACCATTCTGATTTGTGCTCAGGCCTATCCGCCTACAATCTTCCCAACCTGGCCAGTTCTGTTTCTCCCAGCTGTAAATCCTACTCTAAAGTTCGCCCGATACCTACAGTTGTGACATGCAGATGCCTCTAAAGACCACCTTGAGTGCCTCCCACTGTACAGCACGACTAGACATGCTATCCCAGTTAACTTAGATGTCGTGTTGTAATGTCTCCCACAGGGTAATGAGGAAAACTGGATCTGTGAGCGTCTCTGCCTGGAGATGCCAAAGTGGTACTCTAGGCGATGGCCTGTGCAATGTATATGTCAGTAGTAGTGGGATGTGATCTGATATATAGTGCCCCAAATAGGCCACTTCCTGGATTCAGTGCGCATCATCAGACTGGGCCAAGAAGTTCTGCTTTGCATACCTGATGCAGGTGTGTAACAGGAGTATTCTCTGGTGGTAGGGTGATGTAAGAGCCAAATTTCAACCAGACCAAACCTGCAGCTCTGTTGTGCTAGCGAAGCCGTCATGTTAAGTTTAACCCCAGTCCTAGGGTGAGTGCTATCTAGAGGACCATCTGAGACGCAGTTGGAATCCCCTGCAATGATCATCTCAGTATCAGTGGATACCCCCAACGCCTACCAAGAAAGGTCCTGTCATCAACATTAGGAGCATATACATCTACCATACACAGGTCATGCCCATCTAACATGCCAATCAATATGACATATCGTCCTTCTGTGTCCAAGTGTACCCTGGTGTGTTTGAGAACAGTGTGCCCTGTGACACCCATATGAGAGCCCCTCGTGCGTAGCCAGAAAAGGAGGTGTCAAAGATTTGCCCTCGCCACCTTCTCCCTAGTGAGAGTATACAATCCCCACCCATATGCGTTTCTTGGAGGAATGCCATGTGCACCCCATATCTTTTGAGGTAGGAGTCAACCTGGTTGTATTTTTGTTGGATTATTTTGACCTCGAACATTCCAGGCAAGGAATTATAACTGTTGTTTTCTATTGCTCATATTCAACATTCAGGTTCAGTATGCCACTTTGGAGGTGCAGTGCATGCATATGTTTTCCCAGATAGCAACATGTATAAAACAGGAAGCTTCCCCTTACAGCACCCCAACCAATAGCATCTTTTTGTCCCTCCATCTCCCACTTTAAGCCCACCCTCAGGCAGAATAAGTAGAATCCCAGGGTACAACCCGTGGTCTTTAGGTCCCCCCACTATCTGCCCTAATTGCTCTCCCAAGTGTCTCCCTCCCCCCTTTTAAGTAACTGTAATGATAGTCAACTCTGCTTGTAGTTTCTGTTTAAGACTCTTACCCTGCCTAGGTCACACAACCTGTTAAAGCACACAGCAACCATGCAGAGGGGCAAGGCTCTCAGACTTTCCATCCCCTGAAGGTAAATTTAACAGTTAGGCAAATGTCACATCCATAAGACTGACTCAAGTGATCGCACCCTGGTTCTTCTCCCAAGATGCCAACCTCGCTGCAAGGCTAGTTTCTACTATAGAATGCAATTGAGTACTGTTTGGCAATCAGGCTTCACTGTCATCAGGGGTTGGTGGTTGGCCCAAACCCCCCTGCCCCTCCACATCTGCACTGACGCTCAGTGCATCTGGTCCCTCACACAGTTGTGAGAATGAGTTCTGAGTAGGTCCAGAGTCTCAGCCTGTAGTGTTCCATACGAACAGACCAAGATGTGGCCCCCGACACCATCGCAGGTTTCTTAGGAGGATGTTTCTGGGCTGACTTGCATCTGTTGTAATGTTTTAATTCTTGCCGTCTCTGCTCGTTCACTCCATGGATTGTTGTCCTTTCCGAATGCCCTGCGCCTTGATCCATTCTCTGGCTTCTTTTGTCGATTCAAAGAATTGTACTGTACCCTTACATTGGATCTGGAGCTTAGCTGGGTATTTCAGGCTGTATTTATATTAGACTCCTGTAGGTGAAGTTTTATTGATAGGAAGTTTTTGCAGAGGTCCTGAACCTGGGGGTTTAAGTCTGGGAAAATAAGTATTCGTTTGTCCTCAAATGTTGGAGCACTTTGAGTGCGAACGCGCTGTAGAATGGCATTGCGGTCCCTATAATTAAATAGCCATGCAATTAAGGCCCGGGGGGCTTACCCAGGCTTGGCATCTCTGTAAGAGCACAGTGCGCACGCTCAATAGTGAAAAATATTGACAGGCCCTTAAGCTTAAGGTAATTGACTATCCAATCCTCCAGGAAGAGTTCTGCAGAGGGGCCCTCCACTCATTCCAGAAAGCCTACAAGGCAGATATTATTTTGACAGGAGCGCCCCACCATGTCCTCCAGCTGGTGTTCCATATAAGAAGCACTGCATAGGTGTCCTGCCACTGTGGCCTGGAGTGTTTTGACTTCCTTTTGTAATGTTGTTATATTCTCCTCAGTGCCCTTTACTTGTTCTACCACCTCACGCTGGCCAAGTGGCATCCATGTCAATAGTGTCCATTTTAGATTCCAAAGCCTCTCTCATGCTCCTTATCGCTTTCAGGATTTCCGATGTCCCCAGGGATTAGGTACTTGATCCATGCACTGTTCTCTCCTCCTGTGTTATGCGCACTGACGTCTTGCCAGAGACCGTGTAATGATCTATCTTGTTGGACTGCGCCTGCTTAGGCCACTTGTCCTTTCCCATTATGCTCCCAGAAAGATTGTGATCGGGTCTTGTGAACTGTCTCCCCACGTGGCGGTCAATTGCTCGCTAGAATCACCCCAGAGGAAGCCTGCAACCTTTAGCTGCCAGGATGGCTCTACATCGATGCATTGGTGTGTTCTTATGGGGGCATTACTATAACACCTGTGTTGTGTTTGATGGAGGAGAGGTGCCCAGTGGGAAGGTGGTTGTCTTACTTTTGAAGTATCGTATTGCTCAGGCTATTGCATCATAGGCCTCCCAGTCTGAGGTGCATCTAAGGTCTTCTCTTCCAAAATGTCTCCCCGACAATCTCAAGGAGGAAGGCCTGCACTCACTCGGTGGTAGGGGACACAACAGCTGCTTTATATCCTTGACCCGCCGTTTAATGTGCCGCACATCCCGGCTCAGGTGGCTAACCTTGCGCAGCACTTTGTCCATCTTGTGTTGAAGTCTGCAGGGTCAACAGCTGGAGCAGTGGCAGTCTGGGTACCGGTGGAGGAGGTCTGTGTGGGCTGTCCTGCACCAGTGGCAATGCTGGGACCAGGAAGACCAGCAGATGTGGAATCAACAGAGGCAGCTGTGGGTGGGGCCACCTGGCTCTGATTGGTGGTTGTTTCTGTGGTGGCTGTGGTGGGCACAGTAGGCCCACCCTATGGGAAGGCTCGCCATGCCCCGGAGGCACGTTCATGGCGATATCACCGGGCCATCCTCCGGAACCCCGACTCCACCAGCAGGATGTGCTGGTATCGCATGGCCCGACGCTGAAATTCACGGACCTGGTCTAGAGTCACGTTAGCTGCTGTGAAGACAAATGCAGATATGCCACATTAGTAACTGCATTGTGTGAAACGGCACAGCAAGTTAATCAGACATTACATTTACTGTACTTGTAACAGCTCATATCATGATACAGAGCATTGAATGTCCCTGAGGAAGTATATGGCAGACCAGACAACAAAGGCCACATCACACAAAGCACATCCATAACACAAAGGGTAACAACTGGCCTTGACTTGCAATCTGAGTTCTGACAGTTAACATCTAAGAATCATGCTGCATATCCTCCACCAAGAGCTGGGCTACAAATGTCAGTATACGGAAAGCAAAACTAAAGCCACATGGTCTGCAAGTTGTAACTGGACTTTCCAGTATGGTACCAAGTGCCAAACCTGAGTGTGTATACTACTATGCAACCAAACCGTCACTTATTCACAGGTATGAGTAACATACTGGTAGCATCAATACTAGGTACCCCATTCACAAACCCATGGCCGTGTTTGAGGGGGGGCGGTGGATACACAACTATAATTTGCCAACAACATGTACACCGAGGAGTGTATAGGCTAATCCACACATGTTTGTCTCTACAGACACACCACAGGTAAGGTCTATCTACAATTTGGAGTCAGCAATCCCTAGAGCACTCATAGGGTCAGACATGTCAGGAAATTCAGAACTTAGTACACAACATATACTTCCAGTGAGGCCTGACTTACATCAGACACAGAGTTGCTAGAACACCCATGATCATGAATTGCAAGCACACCTAGGCCATTACACTCAGGTTCCACAGACTTGATGCACTACATGTGGAAGTACATGCTGCTAGGAGGTTCTACCTACTGTTTCAAACTTACGTAGGTAAATAGTGAAGCAGATGTCTATTGGGAAGCTATTAGCTCCACCAATCTTAGAGAATGTGGGTCTGACAGGCTGACTAAATAGGGGCTGACTTCCATTGCGACTCTTGGTGATACAAATGTCAGACACATGACTATCCCCTGTACTCACAGTGGGGCCTACAGGGATGTCCTACAATCCCTACATTATACCACTGGATACGCATTGGCTAACTAAAATCATGTGAGAACTGCATTCCCACTCATGGAACAAGTGAAAAACTTGCCCAACGCATCACACCTTGCTATGCGTCCAACTCACACGAGTCCATAACCAGCAAACACAACACATAACAGACATATCAACACTTACTGGAGTGGACGGGGTCCTCAAATGTCACCACCTCTCCCACAGTGTAGGGCGCCGGTCCACCTGTAAGGTATGGAAGGAAGACATGTGCTCAAAATCTGTGCACCGTGCAACAATTTCAGTATCATTTACAATGTGTAGGCTGAATAAGGACTTGGCAGCCATTCAGACATGATGGTACTGCATCTGATATTTCACGGCCAACTTGTACATAACATGGGTCTCCTGTGACAGTTACACACATATCTGCACACATACATTGGCCCTAACTATCATGTGGTTGCAAACTTGCCCCATAATTGGTCAGCATTAAAAAATATGGAGTGTAATAGTCTCATCATGTGCATCCAAGAGAAACATCCAACGCCTGGTTACTTGAGGACTGCATTACCAGTCAAACATGCCTTATGGCCATGACACATTTATTGCACAAAGGCCCAATGTACAGAGGGAGGGGCAGGGACTCCTGTAAGCCATCCTGTTGTTACAGTATAGTCAATTGATGTGGCCCAGCTATGGTGATTTGCACCAACCATGGAGATGTGAAGCCATGTGCATTCACTTGGACTGCCATCCATATTTGGATTGTGGCTCAACCGATTCCAACAAACATCTTAAGATGTTAGCTGAGGGCACCTTACACCTTTTCACGATGTTTTCAAATCATTAACTGACATGTATCCAAAAAGATCAAGAAACACAATAATCCCACACATTCATAGTACTTCTGTGAACGCTTTCCTTCCACACTCACCAGACTAACATGAGACCAATGTTTGAGCCACTTTGCTATTATCATTTGACGTGAAGGCAGCACTAATTTTCAGCATCATGTAGTGATTCTAAAGTCAGTCTAGCAATTGCGTCAACATTGTTGGCCTAAATGTTGGTACATCTGTACTTCTATGTCAATAATACCCTATATAGACATGATTAGCTCCTATTTTGTTAGCTGTGCTGACAAAAAGGCCGCACAAAATTCCTTCATGGTAAAGTTACCTTTAAGTTTGCTGAGCACGTGCTACCTGACAGCTAGCAATTGTGATCCTTGCCATAGTGCATCAATGATCCCCTTATATTTCCGCAGCATTACACACAGTCAGCAAGTTAGCTGGCAGACATTGCACTAATCCCCTGATGTCACTACAGAGCATTTAATCGTGCACAATAACAATAGTCGTACTCACCAACAGTGCCACCAATCATGATTACCAGGTGGTCCAAGAGATCCTGCTACCTGGTGATGACGTCAGTCCACCGGTGCTTCAGCTGGTGGTCACTTCTCTGGCTGGTATACACACGCTGCAGGTGATGCAGCACCTTTCCCCACCGGATTCTGCGCGCCTCTGTCGGGTACCCCTGTATGACCCTGCCCCCTGCCTGGATCATGAGTGGCAAGAAATGTGTCACCAGCCAGATGAAGCCCCCCAACTCCTCTTCCCCCATCCTGCCAAGACGTGGCCTACCAGACATACTTATAATTGAAGAGAAGGAATAGGGGTAAAAGAAATAGAAAGGGGAAATGGGTGAAAGTAGGGAAAAAAAGACAGAAAAAAAGTAAACCTAAACACTAAAAGAGCCCAACTATCCCCAAACTATCACTACCCACAACAGACTCCCACAAACAAGAAATACACAAGATAAATGGACAAATGTAGACAAAACACAGTACTACAGTATACACAAACAATATTTATTTCACAAAAGGACTTTACAGATAGCACACAGGACAAATACAGCACAAAATCTCTGGACAACACTCTACATAGCCACACAGTCTAGAAGGATCATACACTGCAAAGTGAAAGTGAAAGTGAAAGTACACCCACTGTACATGATCTGTAAACAGGATATCCTATTACATCACTTCCTGTATGAAAAGTCCCGCCTTTTTCGCGTTATGCGTCATTTTTTGTTGCACAAAACTGTATTTGCGTCATTTTTCTTGACGCACAGACGTGAATATTAACCCGCATCCACATAATGATACATGGACAGTACAAATATCTGGATGCGGGCTAAATTTCACTCCTGTGCGTCCAAAAAAATGACGCAAATACAGTTTTGGTAAACAAAAAATTACGCACACCGCTAAGGACGTCAAAATTACAGTGCATTTACTGGTTTGGGGCATTTTTACATCTTTTTTGGTTATTTTACATTTGGAACACATCAGAGATTGGATAATTGAAGACAGTATGGTGTTGATGGTGTATGTTCACATGTGTGACATCATACTGCAGCGGAACATCATCCACTACACCCTTCACAGTATGTTTACAGTTGGCTGACGTCATAGATGGTCATAAGTGTGGCCTACATATATGTATGGCACAAATTGTGCATGTTTGCCATAAGGAGAGGATAGCAATGTGACACACATATGTACAATACCTAATTGCCTTTGGCTCAAAGTGTGTGCTTTGACAACTAATTTGTTGGTTGACCAAGTGTGTGTGTATATCACATGATGCATTATTGTACATTTGGTTGTATGAATGTGACAACCATGTGTCCAACCCTAAGATGCAAGTCAAAATTGGAATGAGCAAGGGCATGTGTTAGTCATACATGTAACAACACCCATAAAGTATACTTCCAAGTTTTAGGGTCACGTAGACACCACATGTGACATAGCATGCACCAGATGGATGGCAGACGCATGTTCATGTCAAAAGTCCACATTTTCTACATCCTATGTCCTAGAGTATTGGTAAGAGCTTCCTAGGCACTAGTTGATGAATCCCACAGTGAGTCATACACATGCATTGAGGAAGTGGGTGCCATGTTGTTTGCACAGACAGACAAGGGTCAATCTCATATGTATGATGACACCACAGTTGAGGCCACGGAAGTAAGGCCCAACTATCAAGTGGATGTGGTGGACCAGCATACAAGACAGCACGTGTCCACATATTTCCAGTGATCAATTGCACATAGGTGTCTTGTTCATGTGTGTGGTCCAATGATGATCCTGTAGATTGTTTGGGGTGTAATTTGTCACAGTTCGGACCAGGACTCATCATGAGTCAGTGGCAGCTATTCCTGTAAATACTGAGTATCCTTTGTTGATCAATGTCAGTAAAGTAGATGTGGACATGTGAACCAACATGTGGATGGTCCCACCCTGTCACTAAAGACGTGTAATGAGACAGTCAACAGGGCAACCTTGGTGTGCTGAGTGAGATAATGTCTCAATTGTCATGTTCCTGCAGGTGTCATTACAACATTTGTACACAGTTTGGCCTCTGCACTTCCCACTGCATCTGGGAACATCATAGCCTCTGTGCTGTTTATTCTCGCAGCTATTCACCACACACGGCCCATCACTATGTTGTGGGCACTGTGATGCTGTGTGTGAACTGTCATGGTTCTGACATTTGTGTATTATTCATGTACATTATCAGAGGTTGCTGGTTGTGCTGAAAGCCCCGTACCCAATCCCTGCGTATGACCCTGGGACACTGTCACACTTTGTCATTCATGCATATATGCAACCCAGACAAGGGATGGGCCATGAATTTTGCATTTCCAAGAGGAAGTAACTCAAATGTTACAGTTAAAAGGCAGATGATGCTATACAATGTATTTGTGTATGCATGGAAGAAGCCCATGCCCAATGCCCCCTGATGAATGGCAGGTTTGCTAACGCAAGTGTGGTACATATGTAGACACAGGGATACTTTAGTGTGACGCACAGACAGTTGCCAGTCAGGCTGACAGAATGCAAGGTGATTCAGGAGCCAGCTACTGGACAAGTTACATAATCAGTGGTCTGACTGAGACTGTTTGAGGACAAACTAGACAGTTGACATGTCAATCTGTGTACGTCCTGTGTTTTTGAAGGTGACAAATGAACCCAAGGGCTGTGTTACACGGCTTAATTAGTATCAATGGTTGACGGTGTATTTGACATAATGGCAACTCCTATGCTGTTCCAGGCATCATCAGGGGTAGTGCTTTTTGAAATGGGTGGTGTGCATGGAGGTGATCACAGGTGTGGGCTGCATCTGTTTCTCACCAGTCCTGTAGGTGAGACTTGCATTCTAAGGGCCAACAGACATTTTCACAAATGGAAGCAATCTACATGTGCTCACAGGGCTTTGAAACTAGAAGACAGTGTATAAAATGACCTGACGTCCATGCAGTCAGATGTTCTATGACAATGGCATACCTTAGGAAAGGGTGTAGCACACTGGTTTGCTAATGTTGGTCTGTGTGTGTAGAGGAGGTATTATCAGGGTACACATCTTAGTATTCCAGGGACCTCTTCCGACAGGTGGGTTGTGACCAGGTGCATGGGTGTGTCAGGAGTTAGGAAATGGGCTGACATGTGCATGGAATGTCATGTGCGCAATGCATGTCATATGTGTGGCACTTGTGCTGTCTATGTTCTGCTTCTATGGAACTCTAGTCACAGATATTCCTTGCAAATATTGGATGCAGTTGGACTAACTGCTGTCAAGGGTCTTGTCAGACATTCCTGTTAGTGATGCCAAAGCACATTGACTGCCTCATGTATGAGGCTTGTTTTCCCCTTATTGAGTGATGGTGTCATAGTTGTGTGCCATATGCTGCGTTGGACCTTGCTTTCAACATGTATGTGTGAAATAGTTGTGGTCCTCTGCTATTGGCCTTCAAAGGAGATATGTACATGATATATGTCATTAAGAGTGTGTGTGTATGTGACCATTGTATGTTAGGCATCACATAAGCTCTGGGATGTTCAGTGTCCTACTCAGTATCTCAGCAATGCTCCATGAGGCAACACTCTTATTCTGATAAGTAGAGATGAAGGTGTGTAAAAAGGAATAGCCAGACCATAATATGGTGATTATAATAGGTGTTTATTTAAATTTGTTAACTAAAGTGGTGAAGGTGATCATATTCAGAAGAAATTATTTACAATCTGTTGCCGCCTGCGTATACCAGCAGCTGTGTTCTGTAGTTCCCCCTCCTGTTGCAGGCCAGCATCCTCCTCTTCCTCCTCTTCAGGTATGTGTGGCTCTGGTTTCAGGAGGGGAATGTTTCTTCTGATGCAAATGTTGTGCAATATTGCACATGTGAGGATGATCCTACAGATCATCTCGGGGGAATATAGGAGGCTACCACCAGTGATGTCGAGGCAGCGGAACCTTGACTTGAGGATGCCGAAGGTCCGCTCGACAATGCTGCGTGTCCTCCTATAGGCCTCGTTGTATGCACGCTCTGCAGCTGTACTCGGGTTGCCAAATGGTGTCATAATCCATGGCTGGATGCCATACCCCTGATCAGCTGCAAGAGAAAATGAATGGGATCATGTTGATGTAGCTGGCACTATTGAAAAGACCTTTAATGGCAGTAGTTGTCTTGTGTTGCCTGTGACTCTTTTGTGTACTAATGTGACATCCTATGCTTGTAGGCTATACCATCTGCATTGTGTTGTTTCCTTGGCTGAATGAGTGTTTGTCTGCTAACCGTTTGTCAGCAGTATGTTTTGGGATTTGCAGTACAGTGTGCCCTCCTTAGCATTGTGACTTGTGATACAGGTGTCCGTGTGTCTTCACTGGGGGTGAGATGATAGTTCCATGCACAGTTAAAATTGAAAGTGTTGTTAACACGTTCATATCAAAGTACCCTGGACATCCCATACCTTTAGACTTATGCAATGTATTAATGTAAAGGTCATTGGGACACTTACAATTTGCAAGGTGACATTTCAGCAACCACACTCATTGACGTCTTCACATTAGGCTGTACAGTAAATTCCGATGTGTGACAGGTTCAATGGTGACTTAAGAAACATGGTTAATGAAGTCACGACCTCAGTGTGTTCCTGTTGACATGTTGCTGTTGTGGTGTATGTGTTGTGTGTCCTAGAGGGTTGCTGTGCAGTGTATATATAAGTAGGTTTTTGTACTTACCAACAAGTAGTCCATTGCCATACCGTCCATCCTGGAAGTGTTCATTGATGGTGCAGTGACGGAAGATGTATGAGTAATGTACACTCCCAGGATATTTAGCCACGATGTTGGTGATCAATCCCTGGTGATCGACAATGGCCTGCACGTTGATGGAATGTGTGTGCTTCCTGTTGCGGTAGAGGTGTTCAGTTGCAGCAGGTGGCACAAGGCATACATGTGTGCAGTCGATTGCACCAAGGACGTGTGGGAAGCCACTGATTGCGTAGAACCCCTGTTTAGTTTCCTGCTGCTTCTGCAGTGTGTTAGGGAAGCAGATGTGGCGGGGTGTCAGTCGAATGATGGCGTCCAGTACTTTGGGCAAAAAGGCGGAGAATGATGGTTGTGATATTCCGCCAACCAGGGCACCAGTTGTTTCGAAAGTGCACCTTGCCAGCATGTGAAGTACGGCAAGCAGCTTTGTTTCTGTTGGGATGGTGCGGGTGTCACCAAAGTGGGGGCCAACTACTGTTCAATGTTTCGCAGCAGCTGCTGAATGGCCTGCCAGTTATAGCCGGTACCTCTGTATGATGTTGTGTTCCCTGAGGTCCTGAAGGGTTGTTCTTGGGCAGAATAGCCTCTCCTGCCTTCTGCGCTGCCTTTAGGGTTCCTGCTGGTGTTGTTGTAGCTGCTGTTGTTGCTGCTGGGCTCTGCGTCTGCATGCACGCTGGATTAGAATCACCTCCATGGCTCCCTGTTGCTGCTCTGCTGCTCTGCTGCTCTGCTGTTTGTTCTGTGTGTTCTGATTAAATACAGGTGTGTTTGCCCAATTTTAACACCTGCCCTGACCCAGGCGTTAATTTTTTACGCAAATCGGGCTGTGCGTCGTTTTCTGGCTCCGCCTCCCGGCTGTGCGTAATTTTTGCCCAAAAGCATAAATACGACGCACATACGTTTAAGCCATTTTTTGGACCGGAACGCCTACCTTGCATAAATTAACGCAAGGCGGGTTGCCGCATCCACAAAATGACGCACACACCGGAATTTTGTCGTCCGCGGGCTCGGGCGTCAAAGTTTAAATACGGGGCAACGTTTGCGCTGATTGTGCATGATTTTTTTTTACGCACAATCAGCGCAGACGGAGTATAAATATGCCCCTATATGACTAGTAGAAGAGCAGTCACAGCATCCTGCTCTTCTGCAGCAAGCTCAGCTTCTTTCTCTTCTTCTACCCCTGCAATATCAGGGGTGGCAGCATCTAGTTTATCTGAAGATTTGGTCTGCTGTCGAAACAATTCAATCACAGATTCACTGCTCTCATCTATGACTGCAGTCATTACAGAAATGAGAGGCATCTGCTCATGTTTTGGTAGTGGTGCCATTGATGAGCCAAAGGTGATCCTCCTCATAGCGTCTTGTTGAAAACAGAGTTCATTAGTTATGCTGGACAAAAAGATGAGGACTTGAGGGCAGTGGTAGCAACAGGCTTATTCCCCTCACTGGCCACTTTCTTGGCTGGAGCCTGCTTCTTTGGGACAATCTTCCTTGCTTCTTCTACTTTTGGCCAGCAACACAAGCAGGAGAACTGAACAGGGAGGTCTCTAGGCTCTGGGGGCAGCTAATCTACAGACTTCTCTCCATCTGTATCCTGTTGTGCATCTGTAGGCAATACAAAGTAAGAAGGAGGAGAATGAGACTTGAACATTCCATAATACTAACTCCAGCCTCCACATTCCCAAAATATCCATCATCCCTCAATCTCACATGGCCTACCAGCACCTTCCTTACTCCAAACTCCAGGCCATCAGCAGCAAACAAACAAAATACAACAAATTAACAGAAATCGTGGTGCCTTGCATCACAAACATTTTGCACAGAACTATGTTAAACGTACTTGATTTTCTAATGACAAAGGAAGGGCCCAAAGATGGATAATGCACCAGAGATGCAGCTCTCCCTCCAAAATCCCAAAACAAAATGACCAGGGGATGGACATAAACCAGGGAGGAGTCTTCATGTCATGAAGAGGAAGGTGATATTCTATGTACAGCAGCTTCTCTCTCTATGGCGCTTGTACTGTAAACAAAAAAATTATTTTGCGCTTAATAATTTCCCAAAGAGTCCACTCAGGTAAAAAGTTTACACAAAATACATTTTATCATTGGATGAATTGTTCCCATGCTGTTTGCTAAGGCAGTGTAATGGTGTAATCTCAGACTACCTGGTTGATCCTAGCAGTAGTATGTAGTTGTCATAAATGTTAAAGGAAGCATGTATAAGTAAACATGGCTGGCATAGTGGAACAGTGAATGCCTCATTAAGTCAGTTATGATTCCTTTGAATGCTCCATCTGTTACTTGGATCTGGAACTGTGATAATACTAGAGCTCATACATATTAAAGAGCACTGACATCCAAGGATGCATGAATTTATCAACCCAAGACCAATTTGGACTTGCATAAGAGTCCCTACCTGGTCGGGAATTTCAACTTTAAAGACTTAGGATTGTGATTAAGATCTGGTACACAAGACAATAGCTAATGTGCAGTCCTTTGGGACATTTTCTAATTGTATGTACAATATGGAATCTAAGTATGTTTTGTTTATTGTTATGTTTATTCACACCCTTAAGACAGAGAAGAATCCTTGAAACATTACTGCAATCTCTGCTAGGCAAAAAAGTACTTAATTTCTGCTGAAGGATTACTTTTGCCAGGGCTGTAATAACTTCTACGCCTGGAGATACAAAAGCCTTTTGTATTCAGTGAAGTTTTCTGGGATAGCATTGCTTATAAGGACTTCAGACCACATTTAAAATTTGGCGAGTGGCATGCAGTTCATTAGGGTGGCAGAGGTATTTCCTTTTAGACCTTCACTGGGCTACCACCTGCCAAATGGGGAACTGACTGCTTGTTGTCATAAGAGACGGTTCAAAACTAATTTGTATTACAGAGATTGTCACAAGGTATACCACACTCCATATTAGAGTTAGTAGATTGGAATTTAAATGGAAAAATACTTAAAGCATTTGTTAGGAATGGGGTTTCTGGTTGGCTAGGATATGCACCTCAGCCATGCAGAACGCACCCACTCTAGTCAGGGCAAGGGAGTTACACGTCTGTTATAACCCCTGCTCACACCCTTGGTAGCTTGGCACGAGCAGTCAGGCCTAACCCGGAGGCAATGTGTAAAGCGTTTGCACAACACACACAACACACGTGACACACTATCTTCACCACAAAGGAAACACAACACCCAGTTATATGAAAATATACTGTTTTGTACACAACACAATTATTAGACCAAACATCACATATCAATAGTATCTTGCTACCTTAGCAGTTGTCAGAACGGTACACATTAGTTACTCTGCAAACTAGCAGTAGTCACATGTAACACATACGTTACTCAGTATTCTGCAACATAAGCAGTAGTCAGGAAACACGTTATTGCACAAAAGCACTTGTCATAAGAATATCATAAACACCCATATTAGCAACATTATAAAACATATGGCAAGTCAGAAAAAAAACATATTAGCATGTTATGCCCGTAAAAGGAACATTGGCATACACATATGCAACACTTCATCAAAGTGGATAGGTTAGCATAACATTTTCAGCATGCCCAGACCAGGAACATTAACAACACATGGGTCATATCAAAAACACAATGTCCCAACCGTCATCATGCAGGGTATGGAACATTCTCATATGCCCATATTATCAGCAGTACCTTCCTAGGAGTGCACCAACCACTACCAGATAAGCACCTGCGCCTATTTTACCAATGGCGTGGCAAACTCCAGCCTCCTTCATGAAGCGCAGGAGCTCCTCTTTGGGGAAATACAGTACTCTGAGGAGCACTCGTATACTGGGTGTATTTCCAGCGGAAAAAGGGAGCTCGGCAGGGACGGGGCCCTCGTGGGGTTTCCTTCCCGCCCTCTGCACTGCCCCGAGTGTAACTTCCGAGAGAAGAGGTGGAAGTTGGCCCTCAACACTGGGCCACAAAGGGGGACCTTGCTCTGCCTCCCCGGTTTCGGGATTCACTGGCCATCAGCTCTGTCACTAGGAGCACTATGGTATTTTTCTGCTGAGGCTCCACAGCTCGGGAGGCACGGCCGGTTGGGCAGCACATACAGGATTCCTCCTGTAGGGGCCCAACAGACGCTCCCTGAGGCCGTGGTGCCCAGCCGGTCCCTGGCAATTCTGGCACCCTAGAGGCGGTGACCAAAGGGCACAATAGGGCCGCCGCCCTCCTCCTTGAGTCACAGGCCACAGCACTCACCATGCGCTGCAGAACAAGGAATGCCCGGTCACTGCGGTGATCTTCCAAGGCAAATATCGGAGCGCGCCTCCCAAGGTGGGGGCCATTATGGACAGAAGACGCTCCTCCAGGCACCATACCCGCCAAGTCAAAGTGTGGCTCCAGGCACGATACAGCCACAAAGAAAAAACTCCTCATGTGCTTGAAGCAGATAGTTGCAGGGGTCAGGGGCCACGGTACCCTGCCCCTGGGGGGCAACAGTGAAAAGAAAAGGAGCACAGGTGGCAGAACCCAGCAGCAGGCCAGCCCAAGGAGAATGCAGGCAGTGGGCAGTTCCTCAAAGTGACCAAGCAGGTCGCAGGTCATCAAAGCAGCAGCAGTCCATGGTGGTTACTGGTGAGTCCCTCCAGCAGCATTGAGTCTCCAAATTGTGGGGAAAATTCCCATGTACTTATACTCAGTCCTTATAGTGTTTTACAATGTAGGTGTGCCTCGCCTCTCCCTTCTCTCAGCCCAGGAAGGCTATTCAGTAAGCAGATGCACCTCTGTGACACCTCCACCCTCCCTGTGTATAGGCTGTCTGAAAAGTATGCACAAAGCCCCAACTGTCACTCTGCCCAGACATGGATTGGAGTCAAGCTGCAAAACACCAGTCATAAGCACAGAGAAATGTGCACTTTCTAGAAGTGGCATTTTTGTAATAGTAATAAAAAATACACCTACACGAATAAGCAGCATTTATTATCGCCATTACAACCATATGAAACATGCCTACGCTAACCCTCATAAATCAGACAATACCCCTTACACATAAGGCAGGGCATTTCTAATGCACTCATATGAGAAGGCAGCACTCACAGCAGTGAGACACCAAGTTAGGCTGTTTGTCACTACCAGGACAGGCCATGCAACATGGCACATGTCCTGCCTTCTACATAAATGGCGACCTGCCCATAGGGCTAGCTAGGGCCTACGTTACGGGTGACTTACATGTAGTAAAAGGGGAGTTCTGGGCCTGGCAAGTAAATTTAGATGCCAGGTCCCTGTAGCAGAAAACTGCACACACAGGCCCTGCGCTAGCAGGCCTGAAACAGGTTTGAAAGTCTTCTTCATTGGGTGGCGCAAGCAGCGCTGCAGGCCCACTATTAGTATTTAATTTACAGGCACTGGGTATAGTGATACCACTATGCAAGGGACTTGCAGGTAAATTAAATATGCCAATTAGGTATAAGCCAATCATACCAACTTTAGATGGGAGAGCACCTGCCCTTTAGCACTGGTCACCAGTGATAAAGTGCTCCGAGCCCTAGAGCCAACAGCGAGAGGTCAGAAAAACCAGGATGAGCTAGGCAAAAAGTCAGGGGTGAACCTGCTACAGGGGCCAGGTCCAACAGCATTATTTTGCATTTTGAATATTAATGCTTTGGCAGATCAGGTTGATACCAGATGTAAGAACAGGCAGAGGTAAGCTATCCATGTATCGGTTTCTCACTCTTACCTAACTCTCTTCTCACCAGGTAAACTGCTCAATTCCATAGTGCTCCTTGTATGGCTATAAATAGGTTCAGAAAATTGAGAAAATGTACATTGCTCTTGAATCCAGATTGCTGGATTAATTCAAAGCGGATCATATCTTCCTTTTGGAGTATTTTGATAAATTGGTATCTGGTAGGGTGGTGTCTTCAAAGTGCCCTTTGAAAGGAGTTATGGTACCTTCAATTGTGTTATTTGTTTGGATTCTTAATTAGAGGTACTTTGATAGCAATTGCACCACAGGATTTGGAACCGACTGAATGATGCATTGGATAAACCCAGCTGTCTTCAAAGTAGTCAAGGAAAGTAAAATAATTATTTGTTGGTTTTAAACTAGGGGAAGTCTATTAATATGTACAATGATTTACTTCTTATGTAGTTGGCTTAAAGGAGCTTATTTAGAGCTTGGTGGATGGAATAATCCATCAAAACATAGCTTATATCTTGTCCACTGTATTATTATCACCATAGACTATAATGGTCTTGTAATATGGAGGATAGAACATCAGAAACAATTTTGATTGAGTATCCCATTGCCAAACTCTAAATAAACCCCACACGGTGTTCAACCGGTTTATTAATTTTGAAGAATTATGGAGGTCTAAATGTGCCCACAAAAGGAAGAATTATTTAAATGGCCCATCCATGAGCAAAAAGAGAGATTGTGTTAAGGTGAGGAGAATATTTACCGTTGAAAATACATTATTGATTTTTCATTGTTTTAGTTTAGTTACTACACAAGATGAATGAAGTGTTCTTTGGAATGTGTTTATGTGTGTGTGTGGGCATGGGTGTATATGTATGTCAGCAAAGGTGTTTGGCACTGGTGCGGCTTGTCTTTCTGTTCTCTTTTCCTATTTAGTGTCAAGTTTTAGATTTATGGCTGTTCACCTGGGAAAAGGAGGGATTCTCTGATCATAGCCTTTGATAATAGATCCAGTGGGAACAGTAGACTGGTTTGATGCTTCATTAAGTCCTTATGATCTATTTCATACTTCTATCTTGGTCACTGAGGTGAGGCAGTTTTTCTTGCTTACATTTTTGTGGTGTTGTTTATAGCAGTGGCTCTCCTATAGCAGTCATTAAATTAATGTTTGGTACATTTTTGAATTGTGCTATTGTTTGTAGTGTTCTCATTAGAATAAGTATACCCCAAATATGCTAAAAAGGTTTCCCTTTTTGAAAAGTTAGAGCACTTGGCTCTATAGACATTTTGGGATGTGTAGAGGATATACATTAAATAAAAATAGGTTTATTGTGTAGGCTTTTATAAATTGGAGATATTGTATCACAATATAATTTTAAAGCTTTGTAAAAAATATTGTTTTTACACTTACTAGTTTCCTGTTTTTGAGTACTTACGTGTTCAGTTAAAGTTAAAATATTCCTTTTGAGGTAGAAGTCGGTAAATTGCTTCATTCAGAGTAATATTCTTCTCTAATATCAGGTGTATAGGAGCACTGATTATTTTGTGTCTCTTTTATTTATTTGCCTTAATTGTTTATAGTGCCTTCAATTTGGTAACTGACATATTTTTAATGTGATTGGTTTGGGAGTTCTTTTGAACTTTTTGGGTTTATTCATTCTAAGTTAGATAATACTTTATAATTTCTATATGGTTTAAGTTTGTTTACTTGGGTTTTAACACACACACACACACTCTCTCTATGTAGATATATCTTTATACATGTATCTTCGGGTGGTGGGGTTTATATTCTTAATGTTTTTTTTCATGTGTTTTTCTCTGTATAGGTAGAAGATATTGATTGTGATAATTTTGGGCCTCATTACAAGTTTGGATGTCGGACCTCCAGACCACCAGACTGCCATGGTGGCGGCCGCCAAAAGACCGCCATATTAGTAGTCACACAGACCGTCGTATTACGAGTCACGTAACCAGGCCCGCCAAAAGACAGCCAACAACCTGACACTGTCTAGACTCATGAAGACGGGAAATAGGCAGTAAGATCACCGGAACTGCCAGCCTGTCAACCTACCTCCGAATCTATTACAAGTTGAAAATTGGGATGGCGGTCATGCCATGGCGGTTTTCCAATTGCGGTGCGAACCCCCGACGGTCGGCGGTCCCCACAGTAATACACTACACCACAATGGTGGGCTTTGAAAACCACACAGCTGGCACAAATTCACACACTCAACACACATACAAATTACACTATAAAACACACCACAATCCTTTGCATCTACAAGGGCCCAAACAGAAGACAGAGTGCCAATTAAAAATACAGAATCATAGAATAGGCATCCCTCCATCTTTCACTGGACACACATCCCACACCCTCACAGCACCCCCACCACACATAATAGCACCTCTAAACCAAATGTGCTCCCAGTCATTCTCTCGCACAAGGGACGACATCAGGAAGAGGTGGAATGACCTTCGGGGGAGATCCGTTCCATGGCATCCAGCCACTAGCTGGCAGTCCACAAGAATGGCGGTGGTCCCCCACCTACTCCCATACAGCTCACATCATATGGAGGAGAAGGTCTTGCCCATCTGCATCCTGAGGGCTTGACCCAATTCCTGGGTGAGTCTTGTAAGTCCCAACAATACAAATGGCACAAAAATGTATTAGCATGCATGCTCATTGATCACCTTTTGCCACTGTAACTGTCACTCCACTCACCACCCCTGTGTCCAACTGTCCAAATACCCCAGCCTAGCATCTCACATGTGAAGTAGTCTCACCTGGGGGCACAACATCTGTGTATGGTTTGTGTAGTACAGGGACTGACAGCACTACACTTTCCAGCATTACAAACACCACAACAGTGTACCACGCTCAAAATCACATTGTTGTGCAAATGACTGTAGTCACCTGAGAGGGTCCCATCTGTATAGTCTGTGGGTAGGACAGACAATGACAGGAATGTTAAAGCTAGCAGGCACTGGGACTCACACTCTACTCAGCAACAACACTGGCCTCTGCTGCTATGACCTTTCTCCCACTACTTAGCTATTGAACTGTACTCATCTGAGGGGATCTCAACTGTATAGTGTATGGGTATAGGACACACAATGACAGGAATTCTAAAGCCAGCAGGCACTGGGACTCACACTCTACTCAGCAACAACACTGTCCTCTGCTACTATGACCCTTTTTCCACTACTCAGCTATTTAACTGTACTCAACTGAGGGTATCTCAACTGTATATTTTGGGTATAGGGCCCTCTAACTCCAATGACCAGGACAGTGTCCATGTGACATTGTGCAGCTGTCTGAGAACTCACAAATGAGGTTTGCGTACCTGGGAGATACCCAGAGGCAGGTAATGCTACACTCTGTGATGGGCTCAATCAACTAAATCCATTTTGAGGAGCTAAGCCAAGAAGAAAATAATGTGGACAGGAAGGACAGCCCGACCGGTGTGCCAAATCAATGAAATACAAATCAAATGTCACAAGATGCAGCATCTAAATGCTTGTGGCAGAACACATATCCACATATCCACAATGCACTGACCACATGATAACAACTAACAGATACAACAACAAGGTTACTGGTCTGCCTGCAACTAGGTCTTAAGATGACCTAAGCCACATCATGCTCAGTCACCATTTTTTACTGCACTTCTGGAATGATATAAGCCTATGGACAGACCTCCAAGTGCCAAGGTACACAGACATCCTATAGCAAGTTGGCTTCAAATGGAAATGGTCTGTTCACCAAATGTCAGCTCTAAACTTTGATAGCAGGTGTGCTTGTCACATTAGGGAAAACTGCAAAGCGAATGTGTACATGGCCCTAAACAAATGTCACTTTTAACTGTTGTTTGTCATAATACAGCCTGCAACATTCTGTTTCTCACTTCAACAGGTCTACCTGCCACTGGGACCATTGAGATGACTCCAGAGACTGCCCCCTTCCCAAGATGAGGCCATCAGTGAGGATAGCACCCCTGGATGTGTGAATGTTGAGGACCCCTCTGGCCCATCTGGGGAACCTGGTCAGACGACACCTGTCAGCTTCACCCTGCCCACATCGACTCCTCCCAGCCCTGTTGCATCAACATTGCAGGCAACCAGTCACCCACAAACCTGTGTCCCAAGGACAGATACAACCATCTTGAGCCCTCCAGTCCAGGTATCGGAGTCACAAGACACCCCTGACAATGAAGGACCTAGAACCAGTGGTAGGGGGAAACCTATGCCAAGGGTGCAGGCACATGGGGGTACCATGTGTGGGAGGGATGCTGTGGGCCAGCGGCATGAGGCTGCTGGGAATAGTTCTGGCCAGGACACCATCACCCAAGTCTTGGGAGCTTACCAACAATCCCAAGCTGTGATAAACCAGATACTCACCATACTCTGGGAGATCCAGAAGCTGCAGAGGGACACCCACCAGGAAATTATGCAACAGTGGGAGGCCCACAATACTCACATGGCCTCCGTAACAGGGCTGCTGAGAGACATCAACACCACCCTGAGCAGGGATCGCAAACAACACCAGACCCTTTCCATTGGCCAACTAACACCAGCCCCTTCTACATCTGTGGAAGGGAGGCCCTGACAGGAAAAGGGCCTGCCTCAGACACCCCTGCCTCTGTAGCTGAAGAACCACCCCATGCAAGTGGGCACATCCACTGAAACATCTAGGAGGTGCAAATGGCAAGACCACATCCACTGCCAGGACATGAGCTCTTACTGATGGAACCCCATTGTGTGCCACACATTCACTCTGTTGACAGTTCTTCAACCACTTTCCATTTTCCTTGATAGGAGGACACTGAACTTTGGACTTCAAATGCTGTGGCGGCTACTCTAATGATTATATCCATCATTACTGACCCCTTTACTGTTTGACAATTCTTTTTCATATTTTCACCCTCATGTCCTGTGCACTTGTACGTAAGTACAACTAATATATATTCAGTGTATATTAGTCATTTTTTATCATTGTGAGATGATCAATGTGAAATTCATGTGATGCTAATGAGGTACTTATAAGGTGGAAGTGTGAGGATGGATATGTCACAGGTAGTGTCATGCTGAGGATCACTACCAACACAATGACACAAGTGACACTCACACCCAAAAATGTATTTACACTGTGCAGCATATAGGCTGCCAAAAAGTCTGGACTGTCATAGCCAAGAATGACAAAACATTGTTGCTTATGGCTAGATATCTCAAAGTACTGTCCCCCTGGCTACAGAAGAAAGGGCTATGTCAAACCCTGTCCCGTAGAATAAGCTAACATATTAGTGGATTTTGTCATCAGCTTGACCCTTATAACATACCAAAACCATGTTTATCAACTTAACATACCCCACGACAGAGAGGACAGCACAACATTTCCACATTTCCTACTCAGAGGTCAATCCTCTTACAATGGCTAGCCATCTGTTGGCATTTTACACACCTATGTTAGTGTTGTGGCATAGGCACTGTGGCCTGCAATGAGTTAACACATTGACAGTTACATAGAGATCATTCAGGATCTTTGTCAACACAATGTGAAGGTAGAGGAAATGGTTTGCACAGGGTGACATGGGACAATGACACATGATCATAAACATGAGACCATTGGACCAACATACCAAGGCAAATAGGTCTATTGTGTAGCTCAGATATCTCCCATGCCCAGGGTGTCCAGGCAGCCTGGGCATAGGACTCATACACCAGAAATCTGCAAATAACAGTCCCTGTCCACTTCACAAGTCAGTCCAGCAACAGCCACCTGCCAATGACACAACTCTGAAATGCCCACATGAGGATGACACGGTGAAGAAACCTGCAAGGAAAAAGTGATAAACAAAGACTTTAGGCCCATAATGGTAAACCTGAGACTGAAAACTCTTCTCAGTATACTGTGTTTTCTCTGACAATGCAATGTGACTGTCCCAAACAAAGGAGATCCTCAAGAGAGTCACATCTTCAAGTCGGATGTAGCCAGCAAACCTTGGCAATATGATGCATAGCATCAGATGCCCTATCTCATGGTGACAGAGACACCCTTCTCCACAAATCCTGACCACTACATTACTCCATGCAGTCACAGAAATCACACAACATCACATACTTACACTCAAGTGAAGTACTGATTGATGAGATCAGCCCGCAAGTCTCCACCCTCATCCTCATCACTGTCATCCTTTCTTGGCATTTCAGGATTCTCACCCGGTGGCACTGCCAGCTCCCTCTCATCAGGGATTTATGGAATGTTTCAACTCAGGGCAATGTTGTGGAGCATGCAGCAGGCCACAATGATCTTACACACTATTGCGGGTGAGTAGAGGAGGGCTCCACCAGTCTTGTCTAAGCTGCAGAATCTTGCCTTCAGGAGCCCAAAAGCCCGCTCCACGACATGCTGTGTCCTTCCATGTGCCCCATTGAAGCGGACTTCCCCTGGTGTGGGTGGGTACTTCACTGGTGTCAACAACCAAGGATTGTTTGGGTATGCAGAGTCCCCTGTAAGGGAATGTGACATGTGTGCAACCATGAGTCCAGAGTATCGTCTCACTGGCAGCAGACATAGCATACAAACACAAATGACATATGTTACTTACCAACTGGCCAGGCCCTTTCTGGGTACAGTCGTGTCATCAGCTGTGAAATAGTGCTGTTCCGCATGATGAAGGCATCATGGACTGAACCCTGGTACCGGGCACATACTTGGAAAATTTAGAGGTCTGTCAAACAAACTACTTGGACATTGATGGAATGGAAGTTCTTCCTGTTCCCATACACCTGTTCATTGCCATGCGGTGGAAGCAAGGCTACATGGGTACCATCAATGGCTCCCACAACATGTGGGATGTGTGACAAACCATAGAACTCTGCCTTCACATGGGAAAAATCCCCACGATGAGGAAAACAGATGTAGCTGTCCAGGTGTTTCAACATTCCTTCAAGACGAGACTGAACATAGGCTGGGACATCCCAGCAGTTAAGGCCATTGTATTTTGGTAGGACCCTGTGGCCAGGATTGCAACACTGACATGACTTGTGCAATAGGTGGTATTCTATTTGTATGATTGAATGCAGGCATCAGATCTGTCTCCAACTGATGACAGAGATCCATGAGTGTCTGCCGATCCAGGCGATAGATCTGAATCACATGCCTGTTCTCCATGGACTTCAAGTCTGCTAATGGACGGTACACAAGAGGTTGCCTGATCCTTCTCCTCCCAGGGTAGCTAAGTGGGACAAAAGGAAGAAATGGCCATCTCTCATTGTATCCCTTTTAATTTACATGATACATGTCATATACGAACTGTGACATGTCATGTGAGTCAGTGAAAACATGATACACAGCACACACCAAGGCTAACAATAGCACATCTATATGACGTTACCCTCTTGCCTTTCAGAAAATGTGTACAAATCATGGATCTTGACTGCAACATTATGTAAAACTAACTTCTAACTCTGCTTGTGAATCAGTGCCCAAGGTCATGGATTGCCCGTTGGCAAGAGGGTGGTGACTGTACCTCCCAAATGTGTTGTACTATATGCTGGACAACATGACAATATAATCTCCGAACCGATAGGCCTACATGACAGGACAAGGTCAGCACCCAAGATTTGGCCAGACAACATTTTCACAATTGTGACCCTTCCAAAATTAGCGCCTAATAGCAATGTATACCTCTAAAATGGAGGCTGCCTGACCTACTCCACTGGACATTAGGAACCGTCCCCGACTGCCAGAGGAAGTCGTCATGGTGGTACGCATATGCTACCGCTGCAGACACTGCCATTAGATAACATTGCTGCCTGTGGTGGTCTTGGACCAATGGCAGTGTCCGCTGGTGGTGATGGCCATGTACGTGGTGGATGTGACCACCATCTTCTGCTGAATCTCTCACTCGACTCCTGACACTGCTGCCAGCAACACCTCCACAACCTGAGTTGCTGTGTACCTCCTCTGGGAGCAATAATGCTGCGATTCTACAGGTGATGGGCCCCTGCCTTCTCACCAGAAGAGCTGGAGAAGCTTGTGGAGGAGGTCCTACTCCTGAATGAACAGCTCTAAGGTGCACCAGAGGAACAGGTAAGTGCACTATCTGCACACCTTTTTTCTGCACCTCCACTTATCTTATCTTTAGTTAGACCAGGCTTAGGCCCAGTTTGTCAGATTGTGTCCTAAATGCCCTGTAGGTGCTCTCAGTGTGTATCAATGGTAGAGTCAATGGGCATTTACCTTTGTGAAGTGACAGGTTTGGAGTCCTGAGGCAGTGTGGTGAGTGTGCATTGAGTGTTTCCTGACCCAACTTGCGTTTGATGCACATGGCTAGGTGAGGTGTCATGACAGCCATCCCCATGCTGATCTTGCCAGATGATGTAGAAAATGTGTGGTCAGTGTGGTTGCATGACAGCAGGAGGGGTGAATGCATGTTGTATTGGTCGGTTGCTCGTAATTTGTGGCCTTAATGTGCTTACACATTGATTTCTGGCTGCATCTGGCCTTGTCAGACTGTTGTTCTGAAGCCAGGCAATGACTCACTATGCCCCTCAGCTCTGCACATAGAGACCCATAGGTAATTGGCTGTGGGCTACATGATGTTCCGTGATGCGTGTCATTTATTGGACATGGTGTATTGTGTAGGTCTGTCAGCTCAGCCTGCAGAGAACGGGCCTTGTCAATTGTTACTCACTGCAAAACTTGAAACCTGGGCTGATGTAGATTCCCATGTGCACTCCAAGTGTGACTCTGTGCCCAAACCTTGGATCTCTGAACAGCATTTGATGCTGTCAAATCATGCCTCACTGCCTATTTGCAGCTTCTTGAGCCTTTGTCTACTGATTACTATGAACGTTGAATGGGGGGCATGGTGTTGATCTGGGACTAATGTGCTCATATCAACTCTGAAAATGTGTGTCACATATCCTTGACAGGTTCCTTGATCACACAGCCCTGTTGTCTCTTTCATCCAGCTGTGATGTGTCCTGTGCATGCTCCTTGCATTTTGGACATAGCAGAACTAAAAACTGTGTGTTGTTCGCTGATGTGCCATGATACTGGACTCTATATCTGCATCTGTATCTGCACATAACCACACATGGACAGGCTTGCCTCTTTGTGTGCTCTACATGTCACTCCCTTCAATGTGGTCCAAGCATAAAGGGTCTGTCTGTAGGCTGGCTGTGACCTGTAGGGACTGTATGCAAAGGGTGACAATCAGAGGTAGTGCATGTTTCTGTGCATTGTTAGCTGTGTGGTGTACCTATCATTTGCCACTTTCTGTGATTTGTTCAATCGTGTTCCAGGTCAAT
Source organism: Pleurodeles waltl (assembly GCF_031143425.1). Lineage (NCBI taxonomy): Eukaryota > Metazoa > Chordata > Amphibia > Caudata > Salamandridae > Pleurodeles > Pleurodeles waltl. The sequence goes on along the minus strand of NC_090447.1, from coordinate 1,168,886,030 downwards.
GCCATGTGGTTAGCTCATGTCCCACAAAAGACACTGTGGGGGTCATTCTGACCCCGGCCGGCGGCGGAAGCCGCCGGCCTGGCTGGAACCGCCAGAATACCGCTGCGCGGTCAAAAGACCGCCGCGGGTATTCTGGGTTTCCCGCTGGGCTGGCGGGCGACCGCCAGAAGGCCGCCCGTCAGCCCAGCGGGAAACACCCTTCCATGAGGATGCCGGCTCCGAATGGAGCCGGCGGAGTGGAAGGGGTGCGACGGGTGCAGTTGCACCCGTCGCGATTTTCAGTGTCTGCATGGCAGACACTGAAAATCTTGGTGTGGCCCTGTTACGGGGTCCCCTGCAGTGCCCATGCCATTGGCATGGGCACTGCAGGGGCCCCCAGGGGCCCCACGACACCCCATACCACCATCCTGTGCCTGGCGGCCAAAACCGCCAGGAACAGGATGGCGGTATGGGGGTCGGAATCCCCATGGCGGCGCCGCCATGGAGGATTCCCCAGGGCAGAGGAAAACCGGCGGTACACCGCCGGTTTTCCGTTTCTGACCGCGGCTGTACCGCCGCGGTCAGAATGCCCAAGGGAGCACCGCCAGCCTGTTGGCGGTGCTCCCGCGGTCGTTGGCCCTGGCGGATTTTACCGCCAGGGTCAGAATGACCCCCTGTATTTCTACCTGATAAGTGCAGGGCCTGATCTGGGGTTGGGGGGATGTAGGGCACCCTATTGGGGAGTGTTTGCAGTTCTGTCCCCGGGTCCAAAGACTGTTCTGTGCCACAGTTGGACATGATGATCAAGACAGAATGTTATTAGATAGGTGCACTGACATTTATGTGACTCAGCCATTTTGTGTGGGACTTCTGGACATAATATCTTGTCTTGTCTTTTGCAGGTCAACACCCATCAGAAGAAGGGGATCTGCTGAGCCATTGCCAAGAAGGTGCAGATCTTGGGAGTCCACAGCCAGTGGAGTGCCCACTGTCGGAAGAGGTGGGAGGACCTGAGAAGCTGGGCCCAGAAGACTGCAGAGGGACAACTGGGGCTGTCCTCCCAACGAAGACCGGGTGCCCACAGGACCATGACCTCCCTAATGGCTTGCATTTTGGTAGTGGCCTACCCGGCCTTGGATGTACATTTGAGGGCAGCACAATAGCCACAAGGGGGTAAGTACAATGCAATTACATTATTGGCCCTTCGCCAGGTGATTGAGTGAGGAACAGAATGCTCCCCCTGACAATGTGTGACATGTCATGTGTCACATATCATCTATGATCATGTTGGTGTAGACAGGCCATGTGTTCTCAACTGGTGTGCTCATCCTTTTGGGTCTAGGACCTGACTGGACTGTGCGGAACCCTCAGTTCAATTGTACAGCAGGGAGTGCATATGACTGTGTTTAGCGTTCAATTATTCTGCTTTAACTACCCTGGTGGGTGCTAGCTTCCATCAACAGATAACTCTTCCAAATGTCACAGTACAAAGGTGGGTAAGATGTGGCTCACTGTCCTCTGCCATGTATCTGGGGATATGTCTAGGTTGAATTCTTTAAGTCAGGGGCAGTTTTCTCCATTGTATGTTGGGTGCTGATGTCTCACGGCGGTCTGTGATACATGGGTGTCCATCATACATGTGACATGACTTACATGGCAAAATCTTGACAGCTGCAGCAAGGTACTTTCCCTTGGTAAGTGGGGAATATACTTTGTTATGGATGATGTCTCATAGGTATGGCCAAGATACCTTTTGCACACCTGTGTGCAAGTGCTCCATTTCCATTAGGATACATATGTATGCATTAGATGTAACCTTGTGCTAGCCTTGCAGATGGCATGATGTCTGAAATGTCTCACAAGTATGTCCATGGTGTCCTGTTGTTGGTATGATACTTCTGCAATGATTGCCCATTCACTGTGAAGCACCAAACAGGACTGTGTCACCATCATATGTAGTCAGACAGATACATTCATGCCTCATGGTGTGTACTTTGTCATGTGGAACTGCATTAGCTATGATGGACATAACAGATTGGATCAGAGTGTTGATTCACTTCATGACCTATTGTAATTGTGATGGGGTATGTTGTTGTAGGTGCACAACACCTGTGTGTTGTTTGGGAAATGTGCCCTGACTATTGTGATGCATCATGGAAAGAATGGCAGTGATGTTTGCATTACTTGTGTTTTGGGGTCAGAGATTCTTCCACAGGCAGATGCCATGCTTGTCATGTCTGATATGTGGGTAGTGATGTTAGTTCTTGTTGGACCTGGCCCTTTCTAAAGGGTCATTCCCCAAGCTTTTTGCCTTCTCCTCCTAATTTTTCTGACCCTTTTTGGCTGAAGTTATGACTCTGGTCACTTTATCACTGCTAAAGTGCATGTGATCTCCATTGTAAACGTGGTATGATTGGCTTATGCCTGATTGGCACATTTAATTTACCTGTACGTCCCATGTACAGTGGTATTCCTATACCCAGAGGCTGTAAATTAAATGCTACTAGTGGGCCTGCAGCTTGCACCACCACAGAAGAAGCCCTTCAAACCTGTCTCAGGACTGCTAGTGCAGGGCCTGCATGTGCAGTTTACTGCCACAGGGACCTGGAATCTAAATTAAATTGCCAGACCCAAAAGTCCCCTTTTACTACCAGTAAGTCACCCCTAAGGTAGGCCCTAGCTAGCCCTAGGGGCAGGGTGCTATGTACAAAGAAAGAAGGACATGTGCCTGGTAGTGACGCCTATCCTGGTAGTGACAGCCTATATGGTATCTCACTGCTTTGAGTGCTGCCTTCTCATAGGATTGCATTAAAAATGCCCTGCCTTATGTCTAGGGAGTATTGTCTGATCTATGAGGGGTAACATAGGCATGTTTGGTATCTTTGATATGGTAGTGAGAAATGCTGCTTACTGGTGTAGGTGGATTTTTTATTACCATTATAGAAATGCCACTTCTAGAAAGTGAGCATTTCTCTGTGCTTATGACTGGTGTTTTGTAGCTTGACTCTAATCCAAGTCTGGGCAGAGTGACAGCGGGCTTTGTGCATACATTTCAGACAGCCTGTACACAGGGAGGGTGGAGGTGTCACAGAGGTGCATCTACATATTAAATGGTCATCCTGGGCTGAGAGAAGGGGGGGCACACTTGCATTTGTAAAGTCTGTGCCCTGCCTCACACAAAGGGCTCGTTTACCCCCAACTGATGTCTGGAGCCTGTAATGGAGGAGAGAGGGACACTCCTAGAACCGGTTGCAACTAGTTGGAACCTCCTCTCCTCCTCATTGAAAATGCTTTGCAAAACTGAGTATAAGTACAGGGATTTTCCCCATTTTTTGAGTACTTTTGGAACTGGGACCAAACCTCTGCCAGAGAGGCTACCGGACAGCGCAAAGGACTCATCTGGACTGCCCTTCTCTGTGTTGCCCTGCTGCCTGGCTTCTACCAGGTAGCATAAAGAACTCATCAGGATTGATTTTCTGCTTGTTGCCCTGCTGACCAGCTGCCTTCCTAGTCTTGGGCTGGACTGCCACCGCTGAAATGACTAAAGAGATCACCCCTGCCTTCCTGTGGAGTGCTGGTCCCACTGTTCGCACCCGCCTATCCCTGTGGCCCCCCTGAGTGCCTCCCAGGAGCCCAACACATGAAGGGCACTGCTTTCCTGCTCCCAGGTAGCCCCTAGAACCACTGCATGGTGAGCGATTTATGGCCTGGGAGAAGTGTGACCTGAGTGCTGTTTATTTACTGGCCCTACTGCTTTGAGAAGCACTTTGCAGTGTGACCTGAGGAAATCAGCACCACGACCCGAGCAATTTACAAAAACCTGAGTGCATTGGACAGTGCCCACAGAGCCAAGGAGAGCTTTGGAGCAAGAATGCTATTGAAACTCACAACAGCGGCCCAGGAATTCATAAGAGCACAGATGCCCCAGGTCGAGTGTGCACGAGTGCCTGTGCAGAGGAGGATGGGGCACCCACCCGGAAAGAGGGAAACCTCTTTGGAGGGCCCTCTCCCTCGCTGGGCTGTCCCGGGCCCCTCTAGGCAGGAACCTCGCACCCGAGGTGAGAAGCGTGTCCCCCCCGAGACACAGGTGGCAGAGCGAGTCTCTGCTTCCCCCACCGTGCGGCGTGGATGCCTCAACGGGGGCCACACCCCGCTGACGGTGAATTAGGCAGGAGCCACCTGATTCCCCCGTTTTTTCGTTATGATGGCGCCTTTCGGTGGGTAGCGACCCCCAGGAGAAGAGCAGGGTCGTTACTATATGTCCTGCCAGGTACCATAGACCTGGTGCCACAGCGCACACACGCTACAAATTTCACGTGCAAAGTGTCCTGGTAACTCGCATGATCTATACTACCTAGGAATGTTTCATTTGGATGGCTGGCAGCCCTAATAATAATTTTATTCTGCCTAGTTCCTGGTTAGCGATCTTGAATCGCCCTTGTGTTCTCTGATGTTCTAACGTTCCTTCAGTGGAATGTGTGTTTTCTAGGACAGGGGCTTTTATGCTAATATGTTTTCATGACTTGCTATCCATTTCCTGATGTTCCTGGTATGGGCATTTATGTTAATTTTATGAGAAGTACGTTTCTTTAGTAATGTTTTCCTGACTACTGCTTATGTTGTAGGATAATCAGTAACCTATGTGTTTTATGTGACTACTGTTGGTCTTAGAAGAGCATTAATACTGTGTAATATTCTGACAACTTCTAGGATAGCAGCGTATTACTAACATGTTATGTTTGGTCTAATGATGTTGTGTACAATACAGTTTATTTTTACATAACTTGGTGTTACATTTCCTTTGTGGTGGGGATAGTGCATCACGTGTGTTGAATGTGTTGTGCACTCACTTTACACATTGCCTCTGGAATAGGCCTAACCGCTCATGGCAAGCTAACAAGGGGGTGAGCAGGGTTTATCTTGGGTGTGTAACTCCCTCGCCCTGACTAGAGTGGGTGGGTTCTGCCTGGCTTAGGCGCATACCCTACTCAACCATAAACCCCATTTCTAACGGTTCTCATTGTACAACAATTCAAGAACAGTACAATTGTCAACTACAAACATACTCAGCCGTTGACATGGAAATGGTTTGTGAGACATTGGTGGGGGCTATCCTGGGCCATACAGGTCCATTTTTGTGTGTAATCTGGAGAATTTTCTCCAAGATGTTTTAGACCTGACTTCATTATTGTCCCTTGCAACACAATATGTGAGACATATCTGCGAGACCTTGCTACTACCTCCTTGACTCAATTAGGGTAGGTGTTACTTGTAGAGCTGAAATTTGTTGGGCTGTGTCCATAGTGACATGGATGCTTCCATGTCACCTAATGAAGGAATAGCATGTTGATACCAGTTTTGTCTGCCTTTCCCTCGCAACATCTGTTTTTGTTGATACGTGATATCAGTGCAAGGTAGATGTGTGTATAGGACCGTGTCTGTACAATTGGTTGGGTACCTTACAATGGTATCCAATAGTTGACTATGGTTCCCTGTATTGAGCTGCATGTGGCACAGGTTTGGGGTGGAAAGGCTCCTAGTTGTGGTATGGTTAGTGTAGTAGCTAGACTTCTTCCCTGCTAATGTAATCACCTGTGACCAAGATTTACTCATGTGTTACTTTTGTAATTCAAGGTGGCATGCATGGTTCTGTGTTGGCATATGATGGTTCCACTGTGCTGTTAATTCATCTGGGGGCCATTTGACGTGAAGGTATGTTTTGTCTCTCAGAGTTGTGATTGATATGTTATAATGTACATCTCGTGACCCTACTTCACTTTCTTTTGGCAGCATCAGCACCGACGGGCGAAGGCGACAGGGTCGAGCCAAGTGGGGAAGCATCTGGCCACGAGACCTCAGGTCACGACACCACCAACACAGAGGGGCCCAGTGGCCCAGAGGGCGAGGGGAGTGCCATGGGGGAGACCAGATTAGCCTTTACATCCTCATATTCCTCCTCCAGGGGCCACTCCCTAATCATGGGGGACCCATTGGAAACCACCCCAGCACCATCTCTGTCCACCCCCATTCTATCATTGCCCTCCCTGTTGCTCCCCACCCAGTTGGCCATGCACGCTCACCCAAAACGGTGGGCATCTCCTTTGTCGCTGGCATTTCTGCCCAAGCCCTGTTAACCCTGCTGCTCTAAGTGAGGAGGCTATTAACCTCCTGAGAAGCATCTTTATGGGTCATTCCACCATTTTGAATTCCATCAAGGGACTGGAGACACAACTCCAGCAGAAGAACATGTTCCTGGATGGTATTCACAGTGCAATGGCTGGCTACAGAGAGCTTTTCAGGCTCTGGCTGCCACACTGATGGCAGCCAGGCACCTCTTGTCTACCACCCCCTCCACCTTCCTCTTCCCAGTCCAAATCCCCCTTCCCCGACCCAGCCAAAGCACACATACAGACTTTCATGCATCCACCTCAAGAGACAAGAGAAGCGCAGACCTAAACACAAGCACCACAAGACACACCACTGGCACGCACACAAACAACATCCACCTGCAGACACTGCAACAGTCACAACTTGCCCTGACACCCCACCACCCCCAGCATCACACACACAACATCTGGCACACACACAGACACCACATCACCAGTCACTGACACAGCCAAGACACCCATCCTACCCACAGACACCACCCCAGAGGACCATCAGACATCCACCCTAGTCACTACACCTGCAGGCACACCTACATGCAGCACATCCACCATGCCTGGAGTCACCACCTCAGTAGACACCCACCCACCACAGCAACCCCTAGCACTGCCACCCCGCCTCAGCCCAAAACACATAAATGCCCTCAGTCACCCATCCAACACACACCCACCACACACAAGCACACCTCCCACAAACACACACCCAAGACATCCACACCTTCACGTCAGACAACCACTCCCTCTAGCTCCAAATTCTTACACCCTACAGATTCCTGTCCCTGTGTGTCTACAAACCTTTTCCTTTGTGGCCTTGACCTTACCCTGTGACACACCCAAAAGGACGGTTACCCTCCCAAAGGCCATACCTTCCACCTCCATGACCTCCCCTGATCCCCTGCAAGCACCCATGCCCCTTCCCCACCAAGAAGAAGCCTATCCCTCCCAAGAAGGTTCCCCCCTCCCAAGCCAAAACCCACACCCAAACCCACCCCTCTCAAGCCCAAACCAAACCCCCCCACCACTCCTACCAGATAGTCCCCGAAGTGCCTGCCTGCCCCCTTTGATGCCCCTACCTGAGGAGGTTACATGGCAGTCAGGAGTTGAGTTGTGGCCACTATTGCGCCTTTTTGGGCTACAGGCTTTGGACTGGCCTATGGCCTAGGACAAAAAGTCTTTTAATAGACTTATTTATGATTAAAGCCAACCAGTTGTTGGTTTTTTGGATACACCTTTGTCCTACATTTCCTTCCCTAGGTTTCTGCTGTTCCAGGCTTACATTTTTTGTGTGTCTGTAGTTGTATTTGTTTGTGCTGCTTGCTGCTCCATGTTGTTTTTGGATGTTTGTGAGTTTGTGTGTAGTGCTGTTGTCCCCAAGGTTAGGATGTGTGTTGTGTGATGGACATGTGTATGTAGCTGAAATGTTGGTGTCATGGAATTGTGTTGTATTTGTAGTGGTATGTGTTTATTTTTGTGATGTGCGATGTGGGCATGTATGGTGTATGACTTGTCCCCTGATATGGCAATTGCCTACATGTGGTGTGTGTGTTCTTGAGTTTGTCAGTGTAGACATGGAGTGTGTTGAATTGTGTTAGTTTGCTTTGCATTTGTGTGTGCATGTGTCTATTTAGGTGCGTGTCCCTCTGAGCTGGTTGATGTAAGGGTATGTCCCATGGAGTGTGAGTTGTGTATGCTTTGTTGCCTTGCCCTTCACCCATTGCGTGACTGTGCATGAGAATTCATGTTGGTATTGCTTGTCCCTGGGATCCCTTTGTGGGCAATTCCTGTGCACATGTTTTTTGGGGCCTTGTTCAACATGATATGTGTCCCAGTGCAGACTCCGTCCATGTATGGTCCTGCTACTCCCATTGCAGCTGTGCAGGTCTTGTTGTGCTGGTGCGCTTTGTGTTATTTGTCTATGGGTCTCTGTGTGTATTGTGCATGGCATTGTTCTTTCATTGTGCAATGTGTGTGATGTGTGTATTGACTGTAGGGATGTTAGATGGTCGGGTTATGTGTTCCATGGAACATGGATGTATATGTGTGTTGTACGTGTGGGCAGTTCCTGGCCAATGTTGGGTGTGTGCGTGGAATGTATTTGTATGTGGGCAATAGTTGTGTTGTGGTTGCTGTGTGTATGTTGTGTGGCATTCAGTGTCTCTGAGCCTGTGCTGTGTAGCCGTGTGTATATGTGTAGTATTGCTATGCAGTGTGTGTGTGTGTGTGCTGCCCGAAGTGTGCAAGTTGGGACTGTGTGGGTATCCTTATTGCAGTAACTGAGTGTGTGTGTTTAGAATGATAGGGGTAGCTGCTGTCTGTCACCCTCCCACCCCCCTTGATGTGTTTGCCAGTGCAGCGTGCTGATTTTAAAGGGTTAATGTTACAGTTGATGTTGTCCATGTCGGCGTTGATTTTGTTTTCTTTCAGCGAACAGGAGCAGCAGCTTGACATCAAGGAATGGCTCAATTGCGGTTATGAACGTGTATGGCTGTCTGCAGGTGAGTGTCTCTATTTATGCTGTTCGTTTCCACCTCCTGATACATGGTGGTTGGATCACCACAGTCACATTGGTGGTGTGCAACCTATCAATAGGCCTGGGGGAAACATGATCTCCCCTGGCCTGTTTGTGGATCAGACAGACTGCGGCGATCTGTGCTACCTGGCGGTGGGGGCGGACAACTGGCGGTCTTGTGTTGCCTCCACTGCCAAACTCATAATATGGCGGTCTGCTCCGCCAGCCTGTTGGCGGCAGAACCACCACCACCAACATGGTGGTCCTCGGACCGCCAAATTCGTAATCAGCCCTTTTGTTTTCTACATTTCTGTAACTCAGAATATGGGTTTAATGATATTTTCAATGACAATAATTTTGTTATTGCTATATTGCATTTTATATGGGGTGTTTAGAAAGTCTATATTATTGTAGTCAGTAGTTAGGCAATGGCATTTTTTTAATCACAATATTTTAGTTGTTGATGTTGTGACATACACCAGAAATAATGAAGTATGACCAACTAAGACTGAGTTTTCATCAAAAAATGCATTGAATCCACTATAGAATCCCTTATATAGGCTCAAAAGAAGTCTGAGAAAATAATGTCTAAGTCTATGTTGACATGGGAAAGTAAAACCAGGGATGGAACCCAGATGGAGGAGATTATCGAAGGCAACACAGCAAAGGGTAAACATACTGAGGGGGGATGGTAAAAACTAGGAAGACTACAAGGGATTATAGAAGAGAGGAATGAGAAAATGGGCTGAAAGAAGCAAAAGAAGAATGTTGAAGGGAATGGGAAGATAGGCATGGGGAACATCTGGATAAGAACCATTTGCAATGAGAGGAAATACAACGAAAGGGGAATGGAAGTAGATGAATAGGGCAAAATTAAAGAATGGTCAAAGAAAGTGATGGGGAAACACAAAAAAGTACGGGTTCTCCCAAACCTACGTGAAAGTTAATGCAAATTGATGGAGGTGTTGGCAAAAAGAAGAGGGAAAGTTGGATGAAAAAAGAAGAGGGAAAGGTGAATGAGAAGGACTCTAAACATTTTAATGGACTTTTTTCTAAAACATGATATAAAAGAATGATCTTCGCATAAGGACTTTGCATAATAAAAATGTGATGAAATTGAATTCTCAGCTTGCTTACGTGATGCTGATGAACAACGAAGTAAATAATTATCACAATCAAATTAAGCATTTTTCTCTGGTCTGTACATGAAGAATGCCCGAGATGATATAAACCATGACTATCTACCGCAAGCAGTTTATGAAACGATTCAGGAACAAGATTCACACTATCATACAATAAACAGCCACTGTAACGTAGTTGCATGGTATATTATGAAAGTGTCACTGTTTTCTTTTATTATAAGACAAAATATTGATTATTATTCATGATGTAAGAGATATTTTGATGCATGCGCACTTCACTGTATTAATTTTGAAAGTGAGCCGTTTTCTGAAAATTATACTTTACTCACAGTTTCTAGAGCTTCCGTGATGTACAGGTCTAGGGTAGGAAAGGCCTTAGACACCTGATCACAAAATACACAGATCTCTTCATTCTGTGTATCCCCTTCTTTCTTCTCGGGGTGCTATGGAAATATAAAACATATATTAGGAGTCTGCAAATTTTTTGCATCATCCATCTTTAAAATGTTATGAAGTCTGCGAAATGTCAGTATATTTTAGGGAAGTATGAATGATTGCACATATGGGAACTATGGAAATGTTTAGAGCAGCTTAACATGGAGAGACTCCCTCCGTAAATTCAATGATGGGATCCTGGTGACACGACTAAGGCTACCATGAGCAAAATTAGGCCCTCAGAAAGCTACTGCAAGTAAAATGCTTAAGCAAGATGTAATTCCTGCCTACTTACATTATTATAAAATATATTATTAAATCATGTACTTGTAAATGCTATTAAGGAGCATATGGATTAAATTAGAATACGATTTAAAGATGAACACTATAGGCATTGCAATAAAAACCCTGAATGCAACAATAAAAATAAGTTATTTCAGAGCAAAGGTTCAATGCACTGAACACGTAGGCACTGTGGCTGGGTCATGAAAGATGGAAAAAAGGTCAAAGATCGGAGCAAATGCAAATGTATTTTTGTGCCAAGAAAGGGGTACCAGAAAACCCTGTTACCAATGTTGCAACTAGATGTTCGCGAACTCGAAAAATAATTTATTTTAGACTCACAAATTAAAGCCAGCTACGGATTGGATTTGGTGACCTACACCGAGTCTGGTGAATCAGTGGGTGATTTATTATTTCCTCACTTGAAAAAGAATCAGACTAGTTCCGGATACGCATGGAAATTCAGTAATCACCCTCTCCTCAGGTCCTCATCCAAGTCCTTACTCCGTGAGGAGAGTCCTCACTCCAGAAAGTCGCCCAACTGCCTCCTAACCTGTATTTGCTTTAAATAATGATTTTCTTTATTCATTTTTGTTTCATTTAGCTCTTTTACTATGCCCATAGCCCATAAGGCATTATAATGCACACATAGTTTACCAAAATCTTATCTTCATACCAAGTATAGCACGATGAGGACTAAGCAGGTTTTGACCACAGTGAAGAATACCTTGATACGCAGTAATGAAGAATACTGGTGTGTGGTCCTAGCATTCCTACTCTGCCTGAGAATGGCCTAGGTGGAAATTACGCTGGATCCTGCTGACATAGTGAAGTCTTTATGGAAATGTTTGCTGACATGATTTAAACGCCAACCCGGAGACTGATTCGGCAGTCTGTTGAACACCTATATATTACCAAATTGATTGAAATGTAGAGAAAAAATAGGAACAAGAATGCTTTATTAAAGAGTTAATTATTATAGATAAGACTGGAGGCCTGAAATTGACTCTGACAAAGGTGTCATGCTGACGTGACTTTTTTATTAGTTTCATTACCCTATGATTAAAAAAAAAACAAATATAGAGAAATGATATCAGGAAACCAAAAATAAAGAAGGAAAAATGGGGAAGAGTAGAAAGACTACAATGTCAGTTTCTTTCCTAGATGTCAGGTATACGACGATACGGTAAGCTTTTTCCCAGACTGATGTGGTGGCCATTTACCAACATGTGTGAACAATTAGAAAGTGTTCCGGAAGTATAACACGCAGTGAATTCTGTGAGCAGATATATTCCAATCTGGGTTTCTTTTGGAATCTTTTTCTATCTAGGCACATCATGATTCCAACATAGTATGATTCTTTCTTGCACAGAAGTAGGAACTTTGAAACATTCGCATTTGTTTTTGATAGTTACTATTGGTTGTTTATGTGGAGCAGGGCAGATTTATGTGGATTAACTCTCCTTTAAAGACTACAGCAGCCACTAGAGGTAGGTTTAGACCAGAGGGATGGGACGAGGTGTCTAAATTAAAGTACATATATTAAAGTCTACCCTATTTTCATTTCAGCTTTTTGTGTTATGCTGCCAAATACCCATACTCATTTACCAGGGTCACTTAGAGCTCAGCGGAGCTGTAGCTATGCTAGAAATCCACAGGGATCCCAATCCACTGAATGCTCAGGTCTCCCTATATAGAGATGGAGGAACCACGGGTTTCTAATGATGTGGTATAATCTGGCACTACTGTTGGAAACTCTTGCCCCCCGGACCGCGTGCCCCTTTCAGCGACTCCATCACCGACTTCGTCTCCCCGCACGCCCTCGCCTCGCCGGACTACATCCTCCTAGGCGACCTCAACTACCATCTGGAGCAAAACAACGACCCCAACACCACTGCCCTGCTCGACAACCTCGCCAACCTCGGCCTCAAGCAACTGGTGAACACCGCCACCCACATCGCCGGACACACGCTTGACCGTATCTTCTCCGCCAGCAAACACGTCTCCTTCAGGCACACCTCCGCTCTACACTGGACCGACCACAGCTGTGTCCATTTCACATTCCGACGCGAGACCCGCCACCTCCGCACTCAACCCATCCCTCGTCGACAGTGGAACAAAATCCCCGAAGAGCAACTTTTCTCCGCACTCGTCGTCAAACAACCTACCCTCACCACCTACCCCAACGACGCAGCCCTCAGCCTCTCGAACTGGATCTCCAACTGCACAGACAACCTTGCTCCCCTCAGACGCACGCATCAACAGGCCATCACCAAAAAACCTCTCTGGTTCTCTGACACCCGCAAAGAATCGAAGAAAACATGTCGCGCCCTTGAGAAAGCCTGGCGCAAGGACCACACCGCCGACAACATGACCGCCCTCAAAAACGCAACCCGCGAACACCACCACCTGATCCGCACAGCCAAAAGGAACTTTTTCACCGACGGACTGGACAAAAACAGCCACAACAGCAGAGAACTTTTCAGCATCGTCAAAGAGTTCTCCAACCCCAACGCCAACGCCGTCACACCCTCACAAGACTTGTGCAACTCCCTCGCCACCTTCTTCCATCGCAAGATCAGCGACCTCCACTACAGCTTCGGACACCAGACCCTACCAAGCATCACCGAACTCACACCCCCGGCCATCACCCTCAACGCCTGGACCCACATCAACACTGTAGAAACCAAAACCACCAGGAACTCTATCCACTCCGGCACCCCATCGGACCCCTGCCCTCACTTCATCTTCAATAAAGCCGACGACATCATCGTCCGCACCTCCAGGCCGTCATCAACTCTTCTTTTTCTTCTGCTACCTTCCCCGAAAGCTGGAAACACGTCGAAGTCAACGCCCTACTAAAGAAACCTATGGCTGACCCTAGCGACCTGAAAAACTTCCGCCCCATCTCGCTCCTCCCCTTCCCTGCCAAGGTAATAGAGAAGACCGTCAACAAACAGCTTACCACCTTCTTGGAAGACAACAACCTGCTCGACCCTTCACAAACCGGATTCCGAACCAACCACAGCACTGAAACCGCCCTCATCTCAGTCACAGACGACATCAGAACCCTGATGGACAACGGTGAAACAGTCGCCCTCATCCTCCTCGACCTCTCGGCTGCCTTCGACACCGTCTGTCACCGCACCCTAATAACCCGCCTCCGCTCCACTGGGATCCAAGGCCAGGCCCTGGACTGGATTGCCTCCTTCCTTTCAAACCGCTCTCAAAGAGTTTACCTCCCACCGTTTCGCTCAGACCCCACCGAGATCATCTGCGGCGTACCGCAAGGCTCATCGCTCAGCCCGACACTCTTCAATGTCTACATGAGCCCCCTCGCCGACATCGTACGCAAGCACGACATCATCATCACCTCCTACGCCGACGACACCCAACTTATACTCTCCCTCACTAAGGACCCCGCCAGCGGCAAGACCAACCTTCAAGAGGGCATGAAGGACGTCGCAGATTGGATGAGGCTCAGCCGCCTAAAGCTGAACTCTGACAAAACAAGAAGTCCTCATCCTCGGCAACAGCCCGTCCACTTGGGACGACTCCTGGTGGCCCACGGCCCTTGGCACCGCACCGACCCCCTCAGACCACGCCCGCAACCTCGGCTTCATCTTGGACCCTCTTCTCACCATGACCAAGCAAGTCAACGCCGTGTCTACCGCCTGCTTCCTCACCCTCCGCATGCTCCGCAAGATCTTCCGCTGGATACCTGCCGACACTAGAAAAACCGTGACCCACGCCCTCATCACGAGCCGCCTGGACTACGGCAACACCCTCTATGCTGGGACCACCACTAAACTCCAAAAACGCCTGCAACGTATTCAAAACGCCTCGGCCCGCCTCATCCTCGACGTACCCCGCAACAGCCACATCTCCGCACACCTGAGACTCCTGCATTGGCTCCCAGTCAGCAAAAGGATCACCTTCCGACTTCTCACCCACGCACCCAAAGCCCTCCACAACAAGGGACCGGAATACCTCAACCATCGCCTCAGCTTCTACACCCCCACCCGTCTCCTCCGTTCCTCTGGCCTCGCGCTCGCTGCCGTCCCTCGCATCCACCGCTTCACGGCGGGTGGGCGGTCCTTCTCCTTCCTGGCAGCCAAGACCTGGAACAACCTCCCCACCAGCCTCAGGACCACCCAGGACCACTCCGCATTCCGGAGACTCCTCAAAACCTGGCTTTTCGAGCAGCAGTGACCCCCCTTCCCACTAGCGCCTTGAGACCCGCACGGGTGAGTAGCGCGCTTTATAAATGTTAATGATTTGATTTGATTTGCTATGATCTCGCCAGCAGTGGAGTGTTGGGTGCTCTAGTGGTGGCCCACTGTTTGAGGTGTGTCCTACACCATTAATTTTCCCTGCTTAGGACTGCCATGCAAAATATGGTGGATCCTGGCAGGGAAAACAAACGATGCAGAATATGTCACTTGAGTGAAAAGTAAATCATACTCATGGTATTAATTCAATGAAACCTCGAACCTAGAAGTGCCATCTAGTGGTCACTGTTCTCACACATTCTGTGCTATTTATCAGGAATATGACTCTCAGGATCATAATTCCCCTCATAGTATTTGTTGTTGATGAAAACAAAATTCAATAGGGTGTCCTTAAAATATCTATTGGCTTACCTGCCGAACATCAAAATGATCATGACTTTGTAAAGGCAAGGCAACCTTTATACCATGAACCTTGGGTGGAATGATGGAAAATGAACACCTTCCCAAATACCTTATAATTAAACCTGGGAAGCAGGCCAGTTGTTCCCTGTTATACTGATTTTTCAACTGCTAAGTAATGCCTCTTGCAAGTAACTCAGATGGGATGTGACATTTCTACCATTCCTACTCCTGTATCGCAATTTAAAATCAACCACTTTTTAGATGACACTATTCCTTTCTTTTCAAATCTCAAGTGGCTCTCGAACCGTTTCTCTAACTTTATGAATAACTTTGGATGAATATCGGGATGAAAAAATAATGGCTTTAAATATGAAAGGTTGAATTAGATATTTTTTCATCAGGCAATACCTCTACAACACCGTTTAGCTATTATCTAAGTTTGAGAATGTGTACATGCCTTAAGCTAGGGCAGCCTCGGCCTCACTGGTAGGAACTTGGCAGGACTCAAGTAGGAACAAGTCACTTTCAGGGAAGGTACAGTGGATGTAAACATTACCAGAAGATGACTTCCTTTGGTGGGGCAGTGGTATTACTGTGTGGTATGGGAGTTAGCACTCCATTCCAATACCAAAAAAGCAAACCATTTACACACTTCAACACTATTTACCTCCACCGCAGACATGCAGAGGTTTACAGGTAGGTCAACTCCCACAGCTGAGCTGGAATACTGGTGGAGGTGGAGAGGATAAGGGATTAGTCTAGAAAATCTGCCACTTACTGACAACAAAAGATGGGTGTCATGGACCAGTTGCAGTGCCCCAGTACTCCACAGGGAATATGAAGAAAGGGTGTTTTATGAGAGGCACAGTTTCTCCTCTTCAGCACTGGCTTATCACTCAGTGGTGGGATAGAACTCCACCCCTTGAATCACAAAATCCAATAAGAAACGAAAGAAGGGGTTAAGGGGTGTTTTATATTCTTCAAGGTCTCTATATACAGGTTCCTCTTGACAGTCAGGGATAAGGAGCTGAACAGAGAAGGTAGCGAGTGACGCCCCCTTCTACCTCTTCCCAGGCAAGTGGTGTTGGATTTGGGAGGAGGTTTATGAACTTTCCAAGGGATGGAAAAAAGAGAAGGAACTGAACAGAGAGAACATAGAGGACAGAGATTATGGTAATCTCAGATGACTGCCCAACCTTCTCCAAAGGGTGTCTGGAACTCTACCTATGATTGGAATGTTTTGTGGATTGTCCCTTACTACATGTATCCCTGTGGAAGTAAAAAAACTGGAAAAGACATTGGGCCTTATTACGACCATGGCGGTCTTTAGACTACCCACGACGTGGTCTGACTGCTGCCAGAGCAGAGGTCCGACAGCTTTGCCAGCAGTCTGACCGCCACATTATGACCGTAATGGTTGCACCACAGTTGGACCGCCAGCACCACCAGTTTACCTCCACAGGAAGGGCTGGCGGTGCTGACAGGCTGGCGGTCCTAATCCTCAAGAGCAGCGCTGCTTGCAGCGATGCCCTGGGGATTACACCCCCCTCTCCACCAGCCTTTACATGGCAGTAGAGATGCCATGTAAAGGCTGGTGGAGATGGGGTGCAGAGGGCACTAGGGGGGCCCTTGTACTGCCCATGCACTTGGCATGGGTAGTTCAGGGGCCCCAATGGCCATCCCTATCGCGCTATTCACTGTCTGCAGTGCAGACTCACTGCAGTGACGCCCTGCAACTTTGCTTCCGGCTCAATTATGTGCCGGATTCAATGTTGTAGGCTGTTCCCCACTGGGCCAGCTAGCGAAAACACAGTTTTCACTCGCTGACCCGCGAGTAACTCGAAATAGGGCCTGCAGGAAGGCACCTGCAAGGGCAGCAACCTGACCACGGGAGTTTGGCGGTTGGCTTTTCCGTCCGCCAAACTCATAGTAACCCCATGTGTGTGTTCCTGAGGCAGTAAGCATTCACTCAAGGACACATGATGTATGCATCATATCAGACTGGAATGAAAAGGAGAGGGAGGAATAAAAGGAAACCAGTGGCTCCACACATTTGTGCTAAAAAAAGGACCATAGTAAGCAGTAGGTACGTAGATTTATTAATGGACAATTTAATAATGTTAGGAACATTTTTAAGGCTTGGTCATATCTACCAGTCCTCTTCAATTGATAAGGACCCAACCTGAAATTTACAGACATTGATGTATTGTTGTTCTTATTTACAGAGTTTAGCGGATGGACTGTCATTCATTCGCTCGCCATGGAGGGACTGACCCATTTATTATGCTGGTAGATATCTGGCAACCATATTTAGGGTTTGGACTGAAAGATCGCCAGCTGTTATGATGGAGTATGGTCAATTGGGTGAACCTCAGACCTCCGTAGACCTACCACCGCCACCTCCTGCTCCCCACTGATGGATAAAACTGTTGACACTGGTATAGTGGCCATGAGTCCAACATATTTAGAGTTGTTTGCCATCGGAGTGGTATGTAGGGACCCTGTCAACAGGAATGGCAATGGTGAATAGGGTTTCTGTCAGCAGGAGCATCAGTCAATGTTAACGGATGTGTCCATCACTGCACACCTGACCAAACTAAAATACAACACCAACAGTTCTCACTACAGAAGACACACTTCTCACCACACAACCCATTTATCACTCAAAACACGAACCACTGGCAGCAGGCCTATGCTTTCATTTTCATTCTCTGAAAATTAGTCATGTTTAATGCAATAATTAGAATTGAGGCCCAGTTGTGTGAAGCATTGGTCCAGACAAAAGCCATTTGGGGGGAAGGGAAACATGGGCCAGAATCATGGATAAGGTGAGTCAGTCTCCAATGTGCATGTACCTAATAGACACAACTTTACAGAAGGGGATTAATGGAGTGAAAGGGAATTGTCTAGCATAGATGTATTTGAATTACATCTGCCTATTGCCTAACAAAAAGATTTACAATATAACACTGTTTTATGTCCAAAACATCATAAGGAGTCATCACAAATGTACATTTTTAAGTGGCCTATACCTTAAATGTTGAAATCAAATTGGCTTGTATATTCTCACTAACCTCCATTAGAAAGCTGGGATTATTCAACATTACAATTATTGACCTGGAAGTGTTTGATTGACTGCTTCACACACTGTACGTAAGGTATAGTACCATTGAACCTGTGACAAGAGAGCTAAATCCTAGGTTTGACACCTCATAGACATTAGCCTAGCCCTGAACTGTGAAACCATAAATTGGCTTTCTTCACTCTCTATCAATCTTCTTAAACATTTTGTAATTTAGAATGAATGAAACAAATGTGAGCCTTTTATCAGTACTGTAAAAATACATTGACATGTCAGCATTGTGTACAAAAACCTGTGTTCAGAGCAATCATGCAAAGAACGCACAACATTGGAATGTGCAAAACAAAATAAAAAAAACACTATCAGGAGGCATAATTATAAAGAAAATATGACTTTTACAATGCAATGTAGATAATGATTCCACCTATATGAAAGATATAATCTAAGTGTTTCATTTTATTCGTTACAGCTCCTCCAAATACATTAGCAACACAAATGGTAGTCTTCAGCCACAGATTGGGTTCACAGACATTGTGCTCAGACACAGTCATAAACAAACGTTATGCTCAGGCACAGTCATAAACTACACTATATTTCACCAGATGTGCTACAGCTGACACCATCAATTCACATTACTAGACTTCGCCAAATATACAATGTGCCAGATACCTTGTATGAAATCCATTTACACTGGCTTCACTGAATGATTGAGAGGAAGTGCAGTACATTTTTTACAAACATTTCACAAATGGTCAGACTTGTTGAACTGCTGATCAGTTGATAACCAGTATCTGTGCAACTCTCCAAAGTATCCACCTAGGACCTGCTACTAGCTGAGCAGATGGCTGGATGACATGAACCTAGAAAGAATTAAGCAGACATCTTAATTAATTTTGACTACTTTTAAATTTTTATTTTCAATCTTGTATCAGTTTGAGAGAATCAAACATGAACAGCTGTAAATAAAATTCTCATAATAGCATGATCTTCATGAAATGCAAGATATTGTCAACATGCTAATGTGCTTTTGAAAGAAATAAAGTAAACAAAATAAAGTAAATGAAAGTTAACCATCCTAAAATTAAATTAGTGGATTATAAACCTAAATTATAAAAGAGGATATGTCAAAATGGAATACAAATACATAATTTTATCCTTACATTCACTTACCATCACTAAAAGTATTTTGATGAATTCACGCCTGAAGTCACTGCCTTAATACTCATTACTGTCAACTTGCTGACACACGTCACCAATCTCACAGTTTTTGTCATTCTGGATGAATGGAATATTTCTCCACATGGCAATGTTGTGAATCATACAACATAATGCAACAATCTTGCAGACCGTCCAGGGAGAGTAGAGGAGGGCCTCTCCAGTCTTGTCCAGGTACCTTAACAGGATCTTTAGAAGGCCAAAAGCCTGTTCCACAGATCCCCTCATTGAAACAAGGGCCTCATTGAAGCAGACTTCCTCAGTGTTGTTGGACTTATCAGAGACAATGAAGGTCATGTACAACTAGGGTAAGCTGAGTTTACACATGTGAAATAATGCTTGGAAGAGCAGAAGTTTCCTACAAAAATTCACATCAACAGATTTTTTTTAACTTTCCAGCAAGCCTGGTCCCTTCTTGGTGCAAGGTCTGCCATTTGTTGTGGTATGAAGCTGTTGCATTGTGCTTGTTAGGTCATGGTTGGAACCTGGAATTATCACACATGCACATTGATGGAGTGAAAATGTTTGTTATAGAGGTACACTTGGTGCTGGGTGTGAAGTGGCCCAATGCAATTGAAGTTCTATTTTTTACACCAACCACATGTGGTATCCGTCCAAAGGCATAGAACTTGTTGTTGATTTTGTTCAATGTAGCATTATCTGTTGGAAATTGGATGTAGTCTTTCGCATCCCTGAGCACAGCTTCCAAGATCTGGCTGAGGGCAGCTGAAACATCCCATTGATGTCACTATCTACTGGAAGGAATCAGTAGGATAGAAATGTTGCCAAACAGTTGCATTGAAAATGTTATGATAAAACAGCAATGGTGGTATGGTTCAGCTTGCACTACTTTATGATATGCATTTCTTGCGTGTTTTTTAGATGTGACAATGTTTTTATTCTTTTTCATTACATTGACAAATCCTTCTTCATCTTCCCTTGGGTGGTTGATGAACAGATCTGCAGCATTTGAGTGGTGTGTTAATGCTGAATATTTTCACACACTTGCTAGACACAATAGAACAAGTTATAACATTTGACTATGACATCTTATAACTTTTAAAATATTGAAACAATGTAACGAGGTTGGCCCATTTCTTCCTTTAAAATATATATATATATATATATATATATATATACATATATATATATATATATATATACACACACACACATATATATATCTTACAAAAAAAGTATAAACATGTATTTTCAATACTACAATTTTCAAAACATCTGGCAAAAGACAAAATTAAAACAATAGGTTAAAGAATAAATATTTTCATTGTTATGAACATCTCCTATTTTTTACATTTTTAAAAATATTTAATGCATAGTCATTTTTCAAAATTATTAAATTTTTTCTAAATATTATTTTCTCAAAACTCTGTGAAAGTTAACATAGATTACACAGCAAACACTGTATATCTACTGTTTGTAATGTTATTGGCAGAAGCATTGTCACTGACAATGAATGCTTCTGTTAATGATGCACTAATGGTCTGCCATATTTTCAGGCACACTCTAGGCTGACAATATTGATTTGGGTTGGCGGACCAAACATGGCAGGTGACTGATGTAACTGTCATTGACGACAGACTACGAAATTCATCTGCACTTATCTTTTCCTGCATCCACTGTCTTGCATTGGTTATAATGATCTATGATGGAAGGAATCCTTCGTCTGTAGTCTAGGCATACATTGATGGAAATCCTGTCACATTGGTGTACTAATTTTTTAAGTCCATTAGGTCTTAAACATAAAATGTAGCAGACTTCCTCAACAGTTGCTGCTTTTTTTAATCTGCTGGGACCCACCACGTGTCAAGTAGCAGGTGACTGGGCCCCCAAATTCACTCCTGAGATGTTGGTTAGCCTTGCAAAGGGGGCCCTGACCAACTACAGCCAACTATATGGTCCAGCAAGGTCATATAAGTTGCAAACATGAAATACACTTACATTTATATTCAGTTGCTCATTAATAAGTTTGTGACTTCACCTCCTGACATTTGTTCTAAAAGTCACATCCACCATATCAAGAGCTATTCACAGCCCTATGATGTGGCAATATGTGATTTAAACACAAGTTCCTACAAAACCACATATTAAAAATGTAATTTTTGTGACCATATTTTTTAAATAAAAACACATAGAGCAGGGTGCCTGGGTGGCTGCCAATCTTTTAAAATGAAGACCCAATGCCTGACCAGAAATGCACAGTTTTATATTTTTTATAATATTTTTATTAGGCATATATGTGGCTAGAACTGAAGTCTGGCCTAATAATATTTTTTTAACTTGTGTATGACAGAATCTAGACTGTTATGTATTCTGCAAATGTTAATGATTGCTAAACAAATGTTTTGCCAGACATATCCCACACTTTCCTTATTTGGAATGATGATAAAGGAATATCTTCCATTTATCTTCTTGCTGTCAAACAATTTTTGATTAACTAGTTGAATAGCAGGCCCGGAAGTAGCCTGCTACCCGTAATGAATGTGTGACTACAGAGACCTGCCCATCCTGTCTCCTGTGGCTTTTAAAGGTCACTAGTTGGGAGTCAAGTTGCAAAAACAGCATTTTTAAACAGGTAGTACCTCACTATGCATGCATGAGTGTGTTGCATACTATGTATGTCTGAAACAACACTAGATCAGTGTTCTGTGTCCTGATGAAAGCCCTGGACCCAGGAGACCTTCAATTTAGGGGCTGAAACATGCTGACCAATTATTAGGGAAATAGGACCATTGTATCCTTACCCCCTTACAACAAAATTTGTTATCATACCAAAACCACCATTAATAATTGGATAACTTGGTTGTTTGAGGTATTTTTATTCTTCTTTGGAGACCCCAGCTCCAGAAATATTGAAAGTGCTGTCTGGAACATGGTTGAGCCCATCCTTGTTTTTAGGGAACAGGATAAGACCCGATGATGAAGTGTGCCGCAACTAGAGTAGGTGAGGATCTAACAAAGAAAAAACAAAAATGTGTTTGCCAATCAAGTGATAATTGGAGGATATACCTTTTTCCTTATATAAAAATAAGTTGTGAAGTGTGTATCATATTCCCTCTATATTCAAAGTCTGTCTTCCTTCACAGGTGGGCGAACTTGTAATATCCTTGTTTGGGTCTCTGTTTGATTATTCTAAGCAAGCATTAAATTAAATTGGTTGCCCAAAATACTTAACCAGACTGATATGTTGTGAAGAAAAAATGAATTAGTCAGACATTGGGAAGAGTATACAGGACCTCCCTTTGGCATGGGGAAGCTGTGTGGTCAACCAGGACTTGCAATGAAAAGGGTTTAGGACATGGCACTATCAGAATCGAGTTAAGGGTGAGTGAGAATGAAAATGACTGAGTGAATGCAGGTAAGCGTGAGTGAGAATGAGTTTGACTGTGGTCAGATCTGTTCTCATTGAACTACATAGGCATTCCATCCCTCATGCTCAAGCACTCTGCGGTGGCTTTACAGCAACTTGCAGTGCCTTATTAAAGAACAGTAATCAATAAACAATTGCCATCCATGTTGAAAGATGTTTAAAACTACAGGTGTGTTTAATTACGTTTAAACAGACAAACGACTTGGCACATGGCCATGAATGTTGTCTTTGACTCCTGCCTGGCATGCATTATGTTTAATGACCCCAATAGGTGTACCTTATTATATACGATGGAGTCCTTTACCTCTTCACGTAGCTTGAATATCAATAGTAAAGGTGTCATTTTTGATTGTTAACTCCTCACCGAGGGCTTAACTATTGGCCTACACCCCTAGCAACAGTATAGCCAGACTGGCTAGGGTTACAGACTGGGGATCCATGTTGCTCAAGTAGTGGTGATCTTTAGGCTTGCCTTTCTGTCAGTCATGTGAATGGTACTCTAACCTGTAATCTCCTTTGCAGGAGTGACATAAATCTCCAGTGACTCAAAATAATTTCATCTGTCCCTGCCGAGGCAACTGCTAACAAAACTAAGCAGGGTAAAGAGGAATGGAATCAAAAGACAGAAGAGACTGAAGCAGGCTGCTCTCATCTTCTTTGGTCCTTGACGTGCTGTTAGTGTTCTAAGGGGGCAGAGGATGTTGTATAAATCTTGACGGTTGTTGCCAGCAGGGGATACACAGAGAATAAACAAAATATCATCAATGCCTTGAACCAATGTTCATGACAGGATGTGGCACAAGGAGATAGGATGCGGCGTAATGGCCAGAGTGGCTGACTTTGGAACTGTGTACCCAGGTTTGAGTCACAGGATTGTCTCAACCTCCTGTGGTTCTGGGTAAAACACTTAGGGCCAGATTTAGATGTTTGCGATAATGGTCCCGCCGTTGAATTGGTCCGAGTACCAGATTTAGATGTTGGTGGTCCCATTGATGAAAGACCGCATTCAAAATGCCATCTCTGCCAAGAAAACACCAACCGTGACAACAGCGGGAGAGGGAAAAGGGGATATTCATGGGACCACTGCCAGCCTTCCCACCGTGCAGATTTAGAGGTGCCTTACCCCCAAGGAAACATTTGCGGTCTGACCTCTATTTCTTAGTTGGTGGATTGGGAGGGAAAGGGGGTGAAAACTCTCCTTTTTCCACTTTCCTCCCCGCCTTCGACTGGACATGACTTGACAACACCTGCCATTGCTGCTTCCACTGATCCACGGAGAAAACACAACCCCGTCGATGAACTCCACGTTAGGGACACCGCATTGCCTGGGTATTTTGGGTGGGCACTGCATATACATGTCACAGAAATCGTTTTTATCATTGTGACATGTAAATGTCGGGTACACGAGTGGGACAGACATGGATCACGACACACTGGTACACAATGCATATTGAACACGTACACAACTGTCATTATGGTGCCAGTATTCATGGACAAACGAATGCTGGCACCACAGTGTCAGTACATTCACACCTGCCAACTGTGTTCATGTCTGCACATTGCCAGGGGACCTGTACCTGTCATGTTGTGCTGTGAGTTGTTTGTGTGAGTCAGTACATGTATCTGTGTATGTGATGCGATTGGCTGGTTGAGGGGTGAGCGGGTGTGTGTTTTTTTTGTGTAGCTGAGTGTGTGGTTGGGTTGTTTGTTGTGGGTATGTGTGGGTAGAGTATCAATGGTGTGTATATGTTGTGTCTTGGATGTATGTCAGTGTGTGTTTTCGGCTTTTACGGGTTGTGTTGTGTCAGTCTGGGTAATTGTGAGGATATGTTGTGTTGTGTAGTGTGTGGTGCAGGGGTACACCAATGGTTAAGGGACAGTGTGTGTGTGTGTGTCACACCTCTCTTCCATAGCCCCTGCCATTGTTTGAAGTTTATAGAGTCCTGCCGCTGTATCCTGCAATCAGCAAACCACCGCCATTCAGACCGCCAGCAGAACTGTAACATCTAAATAAGGTGGTCATAGGACAGTCGCTGTGACAGTAGTTTCTAGTCTGCAACTGATGCCACTTGGCGGTATGACTTCCAAGATTTAAATCAGGTCCTAAATCTTCCCGTGCCTACTAAAATTAATTTGTCCTTGTGTAATGTAACTGGTGCCCATGTAAAGTGCTCCAATACCACCGGGTCAAGTTTGCTCTATATAAAACTGCAAAAGAAAACAAAAACACACTCAACATTGGCAATTGTGACAGCTTAGGGGAATGCAATGTTATAGCTGTTGTGTTGTTGTTTGGAGGAATGTTTGTGGATCATGAAACCCTGAGAGAACAGAAGCCCAAATAAAGATGAATTACAAGAACTCAGGCTCCACAACTTCAACTTATATCTGACAAAAGCAATTACTTTAGGTGTCATATTTACATAAACTGAATAAAAGCCTTTGTCTCAGTATGCCATTCAGGTTCCTATGCATTGTTCTCACATATTCCACTATTGTTAGGAAGCTCAATTTATAAGCTATTTCACATGTATTTGGTTGGCCAACACAGTTCACCTTACTTTATAATTTCACAATAGTTGTTAGCGGGTATAGCACTAAAATCTGTTATTTTTCAGGTGTGGGCATGCTGTGACCTGGATGCAGATGCCACTGCACATACAAGTGATTGTTCATAGTGCAGGGCATGGCGTGTGAGGGTTGGGTATACCAATTTATATATTAAAGCCACTACCCCTCAGATTGGTACAGGCCCTTTAAAGCAGTGGCTTCTGACTCCACCTCTATTAACAATAAGTGGCACTGCAGCTTCATGAAAATATTTCAGTGCTTTGACCTCTGACTCAATAGGGACTGCAGTCCATGTAAGAATTTTAAAGTTTTTGCATTTGACTTTTGCGGGACACCTAGTGATGACTAGTGCAACTGCAAATTGATGTAAGAATTTCAGTGCTTCTACATTTGACTTGTGAGGGACACCTAGTAACAACTTGTGTAACGGCACCTTCACAAAATAATTTCAATGCCTTTGCTTTTGACTTGAACTAGTTCAACTGCGGTTTCATAAAAGAATGTCAATGCTTTTGCATTCTGAGGGACTACTAGTGGAACTGCAGCTTTATGAAAGAATCTCAATGCTTTTGTATTGGTTTTTGATGGACACCTATTGATGACTAGTAGAACTGTGGTTTGATGTAGGAATTTCAATGTTTTTTCATTTGACCTGTAAGCAACATCTGGTAACCACTAGTGAAACTGGAGCTTCATGTAAGACTATCTATAAATATATATATATATATATATATATACATATATATATATATTCAATGAAAAAAACAAAGGTTAAACCATTTGTATAATTAGGAAAACTTTATTTATTCTTTCTATACAAACCAAACACCAAACTTTAAAAAATACACAAACATTACAAATTTGTAAGTTATAGTTATACCTTACATTTATGATTTACACACCACCTTGAAATTAATATGCCTTTATTCTTTATCTACCAACAAAATTTAAACTACACAAAAAAG
Source organism: Pleurodeles waltl (assembly GCF_031143425.1). Taxonomy (NCBI): domain Eukaryota; kingdom Metazoa; phylum Chordata; class Amphibia; order Caudata; family Salamandridae; genus Pleurodeles; species Pleurodeles waltl. The sequence goes on along the minus strand of NC_090447.1, from coordinate 1,168,859,664 downwards.
TTGATTTCTAAGCTTATACTTATATTTTTAATTCATCATTTTGCAACACACTCAAATTATTATAACACACACAGCTCCATACACAGTGTATTGAACTCAGTAGCCACAGTACATTTTTGGGTAGTATGTGTGAATAGTGTAAGTACTGTTAAAGTTATAACTTTTTAAAAATGTAGTTATATATTTTTCCGCAGTGTAGCACGGTTATTTTGTAGTATACCATGGTACATGCACATGAAAAGGCAGTTGGTGATTAGTTAATGGCTGTGTTTACCGAAACGTAAAAGGCAGCCATGTTGTTCTCACCACAGTTCAGCTGCATTCTGCATTTCCTTGTGTTCTGGATTAGGGTTTTAGATATAGGTAAGTAGTAGGTATATTGTTGCTACTTAGCTAATACCGCACTATTAAAGTGTAAACAGGGATAGAAATGTATTTATCATTTTTTATATATTTTTACGGCCCTTTAGGAAGAACTGCACATTTTTGAAAAATTTTGTTAAGTAGCATGGTAATTTGTAGGCATTACTGCAGTGCTCTGTAGACTTTTTTTATAATGATTTAAATATGTTAAAAATAGAAAAGTATGCTGCAGTACACTACATTTGTAAAAGGAAGTACCACTTTTTTTTTTAAATGTACAGAAACCTATAAATATGTTTCCCTACCTATTAGCACTTTAATTAAGTGGTGATAAGTAGTGGAAAATTATCAAACCTGATACTTACCTACATTTAAGGGAGAAACCCAGAACACAGCCAAAGTGTACCTAACACGGAAATAGCTGCTTTTAACTTTTGTAAAGGCAGTGATTAGCCAATCACATAATGTCTTTTCATCGCAAGATATTGCGGTACTTCTGCAAAATACTGCAAACGTTTGTGAATATACCACACCAATAGATGTTGCTAAGATAAAATACATTATACCTTAAAAAATACTTACCTGTATTACCCAAAAGATCATCTGCGCACCATGTCTCATCTTGCCAAATTTCATGTATAGCTGTTTACCCGGCTTCGCGCTATGGGCGAGGCTTTGGGGGGGCTTTACATTGCTTCAGAGCTGTTCTGATGAACACCACACCACCTTAAGACTACCTCAAAGGCAGGGCAGACTCATATCTTGTAGAGCCTAGGTCCAGATGGTTCAAGTCTTTGATGTCCATGAGACTTGGAAACAGGAGGCAAGCTAACAAGCCCTTGGAGATCACTTGTAGTAGGAAGGCAGAGTCCTTCCAGCACAGTCAGGGAGCAGCAGGCAGCACAGCAACACGCAAAAAAGCAGTCCTTCCCAAAAAGCAGTCCTGTTGAGTTCTTTGAGTTGCACGGCAGCCCTTCTAACAGAGTCCAGTTGTAGGTCCAGAAGTTTCTGATTTTATGGGGTCACAGACCCAGTACTTATACCCAAATGTGCCTTTGAAGTGGTGAAGACTTCAAAGAGTAGTCTTGAAGTGCACCAGTTCCCCTTTTATTCCAGTCCTGCCTATCAGAATATCTGTGTGGGGTTATCAGTCCTTTGTGTGGGGTCAGGTCGCAACCGTTCAAAGTTTAAATGAGAGCCCCTCCACCCTTCCCGCCCAAGGAGATCCATTAGTATGCGGGTGAATTCAGATGCAGTTGAGTGTCCTGTGCTTATGGCTATCTGGATAGAATGCACAAGGAGAGTTGTCACCCAGCACAGACCAGACATGGATTGGGGACAAGCTGTAAGGCACAGAGAGCAGTAAGAGCAGAGAAATTCCTACTTTCTGAAAGTGGCATTTCTTAAATAGTAATGTTAAATCCAACTTTATCTGTAAGCAGAGTTTCTTAGTACCATTGCAGTCATACCAAACAAGGCAACACCATTCCTTTCAGATCAAAAATTACCACTTAAAAGTCTGTAAGTGAATTCCTGATGCTAACCTATAACCCTCACAGTAGTGAAAAACAAACTAGGCTGTTTGTCACTAACAGGACATGTAAATCTTAAAAGTACACATCCTTATGTGGGTGACACAATTAGTGCTGCTAGTCCACTAGTAGCATTTCATTTACAGGCAGTGAGCACATGTAGTACACCTTGCTAGGGACTTATGGGCAAATAAAATATGCCAATTAGGTATGAACCAATATTATCATGCTTTAAGGAGAGAGCACAAGCACTTTAGCACTGGGCAACAGTGGTAAATGCACATGGTCCTAAATCCAGCACAAACGAGGTCAGAAAAAGAGGAGGAGGAAGGCAAAAAGTCTGGGGATGACTCTGCAGAAATGGCCATTTTCAAAACAGCCCTCCTCCAGCCTAAAGCCAGGGTGGACTAATCAATACCTTGATGGAATTGATGGAAAGGGCCATTTCCAGCAAAGGACATCTAGTAATTACTTAGTTACATGTAGCTCTAGCTATGTGAAAAGCAGATTGATTGGCTTTACCAATGCTTGTCTTTTGTAGGTGCTGACAGAATGACGGTTGTTCATCCTTTGGTGACAAACTGTATGCTTTTCTGTTGGCTGATGATGGAAATCTCATACCAGGAGAATGCGGTGTTGTGAGGCACTAAAGAATATTATAAATGGCAAGTGAGACAGGGTGTTTGGGAATGGCTTAAAAAGGAAGTAGATGCCCAATGCTCTTGTAGGATGCTGACAACATGAGGCACCCCTATGCTCTTGTACATTTGCTTTTCCATGGATTTTGAGCATTGCAGCAACATTGCTTGGGTCTGTTGTATGTCCACTGGGGAAGATGGCCCATTGCCTTTATTCAGCCCACAGTCTATGAGACACAGAAATGCCAATGTAAGGGTCAGTGGTTGAAGTCAGGGGACTGATGGAATGACATTGGGGATAACCTGAGAGCAAGGGTAACCACTGTACGGACACAAGGGACTTTTTAGAGACCAATCTACATATCATGCTCAACTCAGACCTGTCTGTCTACCTACCTTATTGAGGGCATGAATTACATCTTACCATGCTTGTACATCAAGTATTCCTAAAGCATTAAGCAGCTTCATCAGATTGGTAGTGGCAGTTAACAGATTGACTCAGCACTGCTCATATGATGGCTACAGCTACTTATACCACAATGTTGTGTGTTCACCTGTATTTCACACAACTAGGCCTTGGAATGGTCAAAAACATGTCTACTTTCCACTGTGTTGGTTTAACTGTTTCCAAGATGTCATGTTCATTCCCTCCTCTAAAGTGCAACTGATCAACAATTCTAATGAGCTGCTTGAGCCTGATAGTTTCTGCAAGCTTCACACATGTCATGTCAGCAACTTCAACACCATGGTAACATAGCACATTCAACAAACCTTAGAGTGTCCACGGTCTGTACTTACAGTCACACAAAACCTTTGGATGTAGCTTTAACACTTTAACCAATAACATTGTACTCTATTTCTCAACGGGTCAATTTGCCACAGCACCTGGACAGACATCGTCCACCAACCAGACTCTCAACCCACTTCTGGATGAAACCCTCAGTGATGACACCACTCCTGGACATGTGGACATGGATGATGGTCCTGGCCCATCTGGGCAGCCTGGTCAGATGGCAACAGTGAGTCTCATTGTGCCCACAACAACACTTCCTACCCAAGTTACTTCAACATCACAGACAACAAAGTGCCCCCCAACCTGTGTACCTATCAAAGTTGCTACCATCTTGTTCCCCCTAGTCCTGGATCCTGAGCTGAGGTGCAAGCTAACAATCCTGACAATGTTGTTCCAGGACCCAGTTGGAAAGGGCACCCTGTGCCAAGCACACAGGCTCATGGGGGAAGAATCCGTGGGAGGGATGCTGTTGGCCACCAGAGTGGGGCCACTGGGGCCACTCATGACCAGGATACCATCAGCCAAGTCTTGGGGGTCTATCATGAGTCCCAAGGCATGATGGTTCAGGTGCTAACCAAATTCCAGGAAGCCAAGGAGCTGCAGAGGGACATGAACCAGCAAATGGAGGCCCATAGCTTCAACATCGGCACCCTAAAAGGGGTGCTGAGGGACATCCATACAACCTTGAGCAGGGCTTTTCCCCCAACATCTACCCCTTCCTGTGGGCCAACTACATCCAGCCCAAGTACATCTGTGGCAGACACAGGAAGGGAGGCCCTGCCAAAGGACAAACTGCCCTCAGACACCCATGCCTCTGCAGCAGCTGAACTCCCCCCATCCTTGCAAGCGGGGATGTCCATGTAAAAATCCAGGAGGTGGTGATGGCAAGACACCCACCACTTCCAACAATAAACCTCATACTTAATGTTCTCTTTTTGTGTCACACATTCACTCTGTGGACCGATCCCGAACCTCATTCCATTTCTGATAGGAGGAGTACTATGGACTTTGGACTTTCAATGGGGTGGCCTCTAGTCCTATGATTTAGTTCACCATGACTGACCCCTTCACTCTTCCTTAATGTTACTTTTTGCCACAAGTTAATTTTTACCCTTAGCACTATAATAAATTCAGAACTTATTGTCTGCGGTCTTAAATTTCACATTTAGCAATGCAGATATGTAAGAACATGTGAAAAAACAAGCTACTTGAAGTAGCAAAGATATGTTGCACGTACAGTGTCCATGTCAGGATTACAACCATTCCACACAAACACATACATACAAGTGTCTTGTCAAAGAAGGAGAGTCAGACAGAAGGCAGTACAACAGTTTCTGATCGCAGGGTCAATACAATCCAGGGCTTCTGCATCTGGTGGTATGGCCAAGTGATGTGCCACAGACACTTTGGCCTACAATGATGAAACACATAAATAACTACATATCGTTCACACAAAAAGAGTGTTTAGCCAATGTGAAGGGAAACTAACATGAATCCGGCCTAGGACTTCATATGTTCTGACCACATGATGACACACATGATGCATCAGGGCCACCACATAACAAGGAACAAGTCCAATGGAGTCTTCCAAACATCCATCCTGTCACTGTGCAAACTGTCTTGGCATAGGTCTTGTACACCCAAAGTCTGTGACCTACATTCCCAGAAACAATCCATGTCTACTTTGTATGCCCAAACAGCATCATAAGCCTGCCAATGTCATAATTCAGAAATGTCCCAATGAAGATGTCATGGTGAAGGTACCTGAACAAACGCAAAAAACAACCAGTATAGTTAAGCAACCATACATATAACACAATTCACATAGCAAACGTCTGGGAAAAGCAGTCCATTTTATAAATCCCACAGAAACAAAGCAACATCTCCTAAATGTTATTATGTCAAAAGCTTCCTCATCAGACACACTTTGCCAGTATTTGCCAGAGCTTCAGCTACAGAAATGTTCGAAAACATCTACTCCTCACATCATCACAAGAGTTCATTGTACAGTCAAAGTAATGACATCTCATGCCATACTTACACTCATGAGAAGAAGCTGATGATGAGATCTTGTCACAAGTCAGCTCCTTCCTCTTCGCCACTATCATCTTTTTTTGGCATTTTCTGATTCTTGCCTGGTGGCACTCCAGGCTCCCCCTCCTCTGTGATATAAGAGATGCTCCTTCAAAGGGCGACATTATGGAGCATGCAGCACGCCATGGTGATTTAACACACCTTCTCAAGTGAGTTGAAGAGGGCTCACCCAATCCTGTCCCGACAGCAAAATATGGCCTCCAGGAGCCCAACCGCCTGCTCAACTGGCTGCATTGTTTTTCTATGGGCCTTATTGAAGTGGACTTCTCCTAGCATAGTTGAATTTCTCAGTGGTGTTAAAAACCAAGAAGGGTGGGGATATACTATTTTGTAATGAGACATAAGTGCCACAATAAGTCACACACTTCCTGATTACAGCACCTGATGTTGCACATAAAAGATCACAACAGATGTAACTTACCACCAAGCCAGGCCCTCTTCAGTTGCAGTTGTGACATCAGCAGGTTAGGGTGCTGTTCTGCATTACAAAGGAATCATGGGCTAAACCTGGGAATCCGGGCACAGGCATTTGAAATGCACAGATCTGACAAGCAGACAACTTGCAAGTTGATTGAATGGAAGAATGTTCTGTTGCAATAGACGTGTTTACTGTCATGCAGTGGCACAAACGCAATATGGGTGCCATCAATGGCCCCCACAACATATGAGGGTGACCAAATCTATATAAGTCAACCTTCACATTGGCTAAATCCTCATGTCTGGGGAACCTGATATAGCTGTCAATGTGTTTCATCATTGCTAACCATCTTTTAAAACACAACTGACCATAGGTTTTCACATACCACCAGGTATTGCCTCAGTATATTGAAATGACTCTGCAGCAAGGAAGTGTAATACTGGTATGAGTCTCAAAATGGGTGATGTACATGTTGGATTAGTGTTTTGAGGCATGGAATCTAGCTCCAACTGATGACATAGATTTTGGATTGTTTGCCTATTCAGACGGAACTGCTTTATTATGTCACATTCTTCTATAGTCCGGGTCTGAAGCGGATGGTAGACTGGAGGTTGCCAAATCCTCCCTCTCCCAGGGAACCTATTTGTGTAATTAAATGAGTTTGAGCATTAGCCACTGTGTCCAGACCAACATATCTGATGTTTAAGACCTAGTCATGCGACAAAACATTATTGACTGGAAAAACATTACACATCAAAATTGTCTATTACTCAAGGGCCAGCTTTGATCCCCAGGCTGTCCAGACGTGTCTACTACATATATGTGCACATAACACACCTATCTGCTACTCTTGTGCTTCTTAATGTTGTAAAATATGTTCCGACCGCCAAAATAATTGTCACCGGCTGGGTACAGTGCACTGCGGTTCTATGACATCTGCAACCAGCAACTCACTACACTGAGAACTGTGTAGGAGAACCTACATATCAAGGGAGCTTTACATCTGTTGAGATGTTACAACTCATGAATAAATGTTGTGACACGTTTACAATTAAACAAAACTGTAGTTTCAACTGCCTAAATGGAGTATGCCTAACCTAGTTTGTGGGAATTTAGGAACCTCCCACCGCCGACAGAAGTCAATCATACAGTGGGCAGTTCAAACCATAGCTGACACTGTGATGGTTGGGGCCCAATGGCTGTGCCCGGCGACGGTGATGACTGCGTACCTGGTGTACATGTACGCAGCACTTTGCAGAATAACTCACTTGCCTCCTTACACTTCTCCTTGCAACACCTCCTCCACTTCAGCTGCTGTGTGCCACCTCTTGGAGCAATCATGCCAGACCAAACAGGTGAAGGGGTCCCTGCCTGCTCTCCAGAGGAACTGGATAAACTTGTTGAAGAGGGCCTTCCCTTCTATGGTCAGCTCTATGGCTCTATGGCTCTATATGTGTCTATTTTCAAAACCATCCTTTCCTTCCTCACAGGTTAAAATGTGCCTCTGAGTCCCAGTGAGTCATTTGGTTGCCTGTTGTCTCAATCTGTGTTCCATATTTAGAATGTACACGTTGTGGATTGTGGAGTCCTGTACTCTGAGTATTTCAAATGACCATTGTGTTTTCTGATGTGTGATAAACTCTAGATCCTCCTTCGGTTGCATTCAAATATCTATGCAAGTACATTTTACAGCCTAACAATGATTTGTCTGATGATCTGATAATGGTAAATAAAATAGTACATGTATTTGCATTACAGTATGTGCTGTGTCTATATACTGTTTTAGTCAGTTGAGGATGTTATTAGCAAAGTATAAAGTCCCACAAATCACTCAGCCCAGATCAGGCCTTGGCAAACTGTGGTATGAGACTTATGTAAAACTCACTGTTTCCTTCCGAGTGCCACACAACCTTGAACTCACAGATAGGATGGCCACAGGATGTACTGTCATGCATGGAAGTGATGGTAATGTGTTGTTCATGTTGGTTCTGCATGCTCAGCCTGCAGAGAGCAAGGCTGATCAAAGGCTTTTCACAGTATGGAGCATAGCCCAGGCTGGTGCACAGAAACTGTGGCTATGCAACTGAGGCACTAGGTCCACTCCCTGTAGACCTTCTGATCTTTGGATGTGGCTAAAATGAGTCTTCTGAAGGACAATTGGGCCTGCATGCTTTTCCACTGAAAACATTAGGAATTGGGGACTGAGGTAAACACCTGACCTGGTACTTATTTCCATTGACCCTCATTGTCAATGGGTGTCATTGCCTAATGACAGGCTCCTTACTCCCACACGTCTGTTGTCACCTTTCCAGAAGTTATGTTTGTACAGTACAGGCCTATTGCACAAGTGAAAAACCCACAGTGCAGATAGTTGGTTGATGCAGGGGAGACCATTACATGTGAATCACTAGCTTTGTTACATGCAACCAATCTGAACAAACATACATTGATATTTTGAACGTCATCTTTGTAGGAGTGCCACATATAGTAAGAGGTGTTCCCTGTTATACCAATACTTACCACACAAACCCACTCAGAATTAGGATGAGATTCCACTACTGTATGTAGACCACATTTCCACACATCCACAGGGAAGAAGCTTCTGGTGACACCTATGGCAGCCCTTTCATTATCACATAAGCCTTACTGTGTAGTCTGTACCACAGTAGTTGCCTGTATGGACCGTATGCAGAAAGCCAGTGTGGCTGGATGTAAAAGTGTCTATACAGTCATGCACAAATAGTTTATCCTTCCGGAGGTCACAATGGTGTGTTATGTTTCCTAGTGCCTCACATCACAGTACACGTTGCTTGGCTAGTCAGCAGATGACTCCAAAAGTGTGCATTTATGTCCCTGTACTTTTACCATGTGTGCTTTACTCATTTTGTGTGTTGACAATAACAAAATGCTTGTGCTAGCTGTTTAAAAAATGTGTGCTACATAACAAGTTACCCTTAAAAAGTACAATTGTGACCACTTTGTTTGTCTGTTGCATCGATACAGGTCAATACCCATCAGAAGCAAGGTATTTGGAGAGCCATCACCTGGAAGGTGCAGACCCTGGGGGTCTATCACCAGGTAAGCGTCCACTGTTGAAAAAGGTGGGAGGACCTGAGACGCTGGGCCCAGAAAATCACAGAAGACCAGTTGGGTATGTCCTCCCAACGTGGGCATGCCAAAAGCTCTTGTTAAATAGTTTCATATGATGAGTATAAAGTTCACATGTTATCACATACAGGAGTGTGTCAACACTGGTTGTTGGGTCACACATACCCTAACTCATTACTCCCTGTTATTTATCATGATTAATTGCAGAGGCAATGAAGGAGATGAAGGAGATGACAGGTAGACCTCCATATTTACTTGTTCACAATGTGCATTTCCATGCCATTGATGTTGAATCATTTGGCTAAGTGCTTTGCACATGTCAATTATTGGAGGTTCAGGACCTGACTGTTGACATGCATCAGGGAGTGACATGCAGAAATGTTGGAATTATATTTGAGTGTTTACACTCAGTGATCCAATGGAATCTGTTTGCATGACATAAAGGTAGAGAGATGTGCCTTTCCTTTGAGAAACATGTGAAAGGCCACCTTCATATTTTGGAGATTCCCTTAGCCACAACAACCTCCAATGGACTATTGCCTTCTAGTAAAGCAATATTAGAAGGGTGTTCTCAGCAGGCCCAATCGAAACAGGTGATTTCCCTAGGTCTAGCTGATTCATTTTGCTGTGGATATATCTTGAAAATCCCCCAAACATTTTGACCAGATTGTCTCCAGTGTACTTTTCTTTGCAAGATATGCAAAATCAGCACAATTTCCAGTACGCTATTTTGACAATGAACATATTGTGAAATTACCATTGGTGACTTTTTACAGTGTGACATGGGTGTTTCCATGTTACCTTTTTTAGGCTACTGTACTGCAACATGGCTGGATTATTTCATCCTAATGTGGTATTGTGTATATGAACATTTAATGATTGCAGGACCTTGTATGAAATCTGTGAGAATTTCCTTGGCATTTCCATTATATTTGATGTCAACAGGTCCATGAGGGGTGCTACAAGAGCCAAACCATTCATGGTGACAAGGTCTCCTACTTGATCGATGGGTATTGTAATTGGACAACTTCACTCATGCAAATGTAGTTGTCTGTGATACTGATTTTCCTGTGTGCAAATGTTTACAGTTCAGTAGCTTGCATGCATGTGGTGTTGCAAATGTAGGAGGGACTTTGGAGGACATGGTGACTGTTGTTTGTGATCAAAGCTGTTGTTCAAGTGTGCTCAGACTTATGGACTAACCGTATTTGTCTTTGTCATTTCAGCATCAACACAGGCAAGCAGAGGAGACAGGGCTGCCATCAGTAGGGAAGTAGCTGGCCACAGTACCTCTGGTAATGAGACATCTGACACGGAGGGACCCAGTGGCCCAGAGGGTGAAGGGAGTGCCACGGAAGAGACCAGCTCCACATCATCTTCTTTGGAGTCGACCTCCAGTGGACACTTCCTAGTGGTAGCTGAACACTCAGGACTTGCACCTGCTCCATCCTTTTTTGCCACCCCCAGTTCCATCTCCACCCTCCCTGTTTCTCCCCACCCAGTTGGTCGAGTCCACTCCCCCAAGAGGGTAGCCATCTCCTTCGCAACAGGCACCTCACCCTCTGCCCCTGTTACCCCTGCTGCCCTGAATGAGGAGGTTATTGCCCACCTGAGGAGCATCTCTGTGGGTCAGACTGCCATTCTGAATGCCATCCAGGTGCAGGGCACCCACCTCCAACAGATAGGTGCATACCTGGAAGACATTCACAGTGCTATGTATGGCCTACAGAGATCTTTTCATGGTCCCACCACCTCCCTCACAGCAGCCTTCCACCCGCCACAATCATCTTCCCACCACCTTCCTCATCCGCATCCAATTTCCCTATACCCATACCTGTTCGAAGCACACTCACACATGCACATGCACACACCTCTACAGCCACAAGCAACACACATAAACACAAGCATCAAGAGGCACACACGCATGCAAGCACCCAAAAGTCACTCACCCCACTCACAACTACTACCATATCCACCATATCCCCAGACATTACCCCATGACCCAAAGACACAACAACCACATCCACCATACCTCCAGACACCACCCCAACACACACACGCACAGCCACAACATCCACCCTATCTCCAGACATCACTCCAACACCCACAGACCACAGACCCCAGCCACCACATCCACCATACCTCCGGACACCACCCCTACCCACACACACGCATCCCCCACTCCCACTATACCCATTACATCCTCATCAGAGCCCACCAGGAGATGCAAATACCCACACTCACACATGCAACAGACATCAACTGAACACAAACATACTTCAGACACACACACACCAACAACACTCAAAGCGACTCCTGACACAGGCACCTACTCAACATCCCAACCCTTAATTCCTCCTGTACACCCTCCCCATTTTTCCAAGAAAGTTTTATGTTTCCCCTTGCACTTATCTCTGTGGAACCCAGACCGCCTCTCAAAGCAAACAGGATCCCGGCCACACCCCAAACCATCCCTACTATGTCAAAGTCCTCCCCTGTGGCACCTGCCCCCCTGGACCCTGCCATACCCCATCCAAACCCAGCAAGAAACCGACCTCTCCCAAAGTGAAGCTCAACCCTCCCAAGACCAAACCCATCTATCCTAAACCTAACCCTACCCCACCCAAAGGTGATCATTGAGTACCTGGAATGCCCACTAAATATCCCTTCCTGTGGAGGTTTTTGTGGCAGTGATCTCTGAGGTAAGTTGTGAGGCACAGCAGTGTGCTCAGCACACCTTTCACCATGGTCTGGCCATTGACCTCTGCTCCATTTTTGGAGGCCTGTAAATAAAGTTCAGTTGTTTGCTTTGCTATACAGTGGTCCTGCCATTACTGTTCTACCTTTTTGATGTTCATGATTAATATATGAGGTATGACTACAGTTGTGTTTGCTTCACCCTGATTGATGATACTTTTGCTGAAGTTGGTAATATCAGTATGTGGAACCAGTGCTAGAGTCACCCAGGACAAGGGGAAATGTTCTGTGGATGGGTGTGTGGGATGTGATCTAATTGGGTTGGCATTGCATTGGGTGTTGTTTCATATGGTAAGTATGTCTTATGGGCGAGGCCACTTTCAACATCTTTTGGGTTACATTTCTCCCCGAATGTATTGTTGGACATTTGTTTGATGTATGCAGACTAGAGGTTTGTTTGTCCACACATGGAGGGTGTTCGGTTGTGCTACCTTCCTATACACTTGAATGGACATGTCCATTATAATGTGTTTACCTTACACCTACTTCATCTAAGTGTGTGACCCATTCTGTTACTGGTATATTTGCTTTCTAGACTTACACTTACACATTTTCCACATGGGCATTGCACTTGATGATGCTATTGGTTGTTGCTGATATTCATCCGGCCACAGTTCCTGCACAAATAATGTTTTTTGAAGCATGTGCAAAATGAAATGTTCCCAGGACAGCAGCCTTCCCGGGGTCCCCCTGATTCCGCCATACATATTCTGCAGGGATTGTTTACAATGCGTGCTTAGGATGTTTATCACACAAATTACTCTGCATCCCATGTACCTTACATTCTCTTGCAATGTGGGTGATATGTGTGATTCAGTTACAAGGATTTTGCAGGGAAGGTGTGTTTGGGTTCAATGACACATCCATACAGATGTCTGTCTTCTGTCACGACAGGCCATGGCATGTGTACAATGTGAGGGTGTTGCTTCAAATTGGAGGTGTGATATTGATGTGGATCTTCTGTCATGAAACCCAATGTTATGAACACTCCACTGTCCCTGAAACTGAGATGTGAACATATCAAGTTTTGTAGAGTGTGGTGGTGCAGTGTCAATGATCTGTCCAAAGGATGCACCATAGGGCTGTGTTGGGATATACGTTGTGTACAGATCTGAACTGGGCCACCTGAAATATATTTGGGACACAGTGCACAGCACACATACCAGGCCAATGGCGGCCCGTCGAATTGCTGTGGAGTTGGACAAAACAGGTAGGTATTTGACTTACCATCAGTTGCGTCCAAAACAATGCCAATTTTGTTTGCCATCGAGCAGCACAAGCATCGACAGGACAAGTAGGATCAGCACCGTGGTGGCACCAGATTTGTGAGGCTGCCAACAGGTGAGTTTCGGCTTTACATCCCTTGGTTTTTGCCAGCTCAATTGTAATGATTGCACTGCCACGGTCACTTCAGCGTGAAACAACATCGTGATTGGCATGGTGGTTGCACTGGTGGTCCACTCTCCGATAGACACATTGGCCTATCTCATCAACACTGCGGTCTAGTTTTGCTGGTGGTGTGGGCGGGACCATAGCGGTTTTTCAACTATGCCACTGCATGTATCATAATATGCTGGTTGGACTGCCTCCAGGACAATGGTCAGACCGCTGCCACGGCAGTCCCCAGACCGCCAACTCGTTCTTAAGCCATAAATGTCTACATGTTTTGTGTGTGTTTTTAGTGGGCTGGTTCACTTCAATGGACCTGATTATGAGTCAGGAAGGGTGGTATCCCCAGATGGGGTTCCATTCTGCCCTATCACTACTGGTGGTGTTTTCCCACCCAGATTATGTGGATGATGCTGCAAGAGGACCCCAATCTGGATCCTGGCACCTGGCTGACCCCATCTTACACCTGGGCAAAGCATGCAATACTATCCCCATTCATCCCAGACAGCCCTGTTCTACATAAGCTCCATCGCTCCTATTTCTACCTGCTCAAAGCCGGTGGTAAACAGAAACATATATCCCCAGGGAAAAGGGAGTACATTGTGGGATTTAACCCAGAAAAAACAGGTTTACTGTGCAGGTGCGGCTCCTCCGCTAGGGAGTGATGACGCAGAAAAAGAAGGACCAACATATATTCATATATCATGTAACCAAAATCGTATAATGTAGTGTGATTTTAGTAAAGAAAATAATGTACGAGGGAAATTGTGCCCTCGGGGTAGTTCGCCATCATTATAAACGAGCTTTATTAATCATGAAGAATTGAAAAATGTAGTAATCCGTCATAATTGCAAATGTGTGCCATGATTTCTTGTTGAAACTGTTTTATGCTTAGCTTAAATTTAGTGGAGGCTTTGGCCTAGTTGCCTGGTCTCAAATTCTAACTGCGTGGCTTTTCCTTGAACTAATAAAACATATATTTTACTTTAAGGTTGTATTTTTCCAGTAGAGATGACTAATACACTTATCTCCAAGGTTTCGTGCTAGGCCGGTTTCATCCCCTTTGATACAAGGTCAGTCTCTGCAGGTGCGGACAATAAGGGTACTGATACCGAAATAATTGGCAAACCATGTTGCAACTTGTGTTCCAAGGCTCCAAGGACAAGGTATGCATAAATGAGTACTAGGAGAAAGGCATTTTCCATTGGTCAAATTGAACCCACCCTATGAACCCTCCAATGGAAGACCCTGCAGAATTTGGAATGTTTCTTACTTAAACCCACCGGACAAAGAGAAGTCAGCCATTTTTCCTTGATCCCATCTTTGAAGCCAAATGCCAGACGCCATCTTGGACGACATCTTGATGCCCTTTTCTCTATTCCAGAGAAAGAGACCTTAGGAATTCTCACCCCAAAGACTTCAACTTTAATTCGCCCCATCTTGCCCATGGAGTAACTTTGCCCCATTCTCCTTGCTGCTGCAAGGAAACTTGCCCTTAACTTTGCCCCTTTGAAATCTGCCCCATGCTGATCGAACCGGTACCTGAAGGACGAAGACTTTCTTGAATGCTGATTGTATTTGGTAATTATGAAAGGATAATTGTGTTACGCATTGTGTTTTTCCTTTTAGGTACCAACTGCTATTTTGATAGGGCCCAAGCTAGAAGTTTTCCAAATTTGTGTTGACTAAATTCGTTTGCATGAAGCCCCACATGCCAATGCTAATTAGAGGTTAGTCGAGGTATTCATTTGATGCACCATGCTAAATTGAAATCTTGTTATGCTGACCGATGTATGAAATTAGTCAAATTCATTTGCTTATATTAGTGATTTGTATTGCTATAACTGAGTGCATTATAATTCAGATTTTGCGTAGATTGCGTTTCTTCCACCGCTATGGACAGCTAGCAATGTTTGTATACATATATCATTTGGTTTTGAGACTTATATACATTGTGCTAGCTTTGTTAATATAGGGAAATAAATTCACTAACTTTTAATAAACTGGTGTGGTTATTCATGACTGAAAGGTCATGGTGCGCCGAAATACCAACTGTTATTGATTTCTAATGTGTTATTTTGACCTAGTAATAGAGTATTGGGTATCGATTACAATAGTTAGTGATTATTGATTCAAGTGATCCGACTATTCTAGGATGAGGAGAGCCCAACTCGGCTAAAAGGTCCACCGACCTCCAACGTGCCCAGGTACAGGTAATTTATAAGGGCTGGACACGTTATCAGTAGATGGTAGCAGAGATTGATGGTTTCGCCCTTTGGGACCCCACCCGAACAATAGATGGAGTCAAGTTAGAATTTTTTTGATAAAACAAGTTGGAGAGATGATGATGCCCTAAATCCCCAATGACTTTCCCGGAATCTCGGAGCTTGTGAATTGAGGAAATGGAGGTGTGAGAATGTTTCCGGCGTTTCTAGTGACGGTATGAGAGAAGTTAGGGTTTTGCGCTTGCACAGTTTATTGCCGCAGATTAATTGAGAAGTTTGTGAGGATTTTAGGGGATTACGAATTCCAATTAAAAGATTTTAGAGGAGTGTTACTCCAAAGTGTGAGAGTAGGGAAGTCGTCGAACTTCACATGTGTGTAGCGCTTTGTGCAGGAAAAATTGTCCACGTGGTTGTTGATGTTGAGACGGGCCCTGCGAGGTCAAGAGACTCCGGAGTATGTTGAAAAGTGTATGAGACACTTGATTGATGTTGTAATCTGTTCGGTTTAATAGGTTGATCGGGCGTGGTCAACAAGTCGGTATGAATATTGAGGAATGAAAGAAAATTTTCGACTTTGAGATTTGACGAATTCTAAGGTGCACTAGAATAGTTCATTGATCAGTTGAGAGTAAAGTTTGCGGCTCAAATTTTGCTTGCGAGAGCGGGAAACCGAGAAAGATGGAATAACTGCAGAGGCTAGTGAAAAATCCCTAAGGTTTCTGAAGCGATTGTATTACCCTTCCTGTAGTAAATCAACAGCTTTGTTTTCTTCTTTTTGGTTAGTGCTCGCGATATATTGCGGAAATTAGTTTTGAGTGAAGCTGAATGAAGGAGGACAAGCCGCGGGACTTTGTCAGCCGCAGTGTGTGAGTGTGACGTCACTAGGAGCCGCGCTGGGATAGGTTGGTGGGTGAGAAGGGTCGCGCATGGATTGGACGCAGTCCGTGAAGCGCACTTGGTGGGGAAAGGCAAGCGAAGAGTATTTCGGGAATTAAAGTCACTTATTGATTACATATTTTAGAAAAATAAAAGACGGAAAGATGAAATTTTTCAAAGCATTTAAGAGTGCCATGAGGGGAAATGTATATATTAAAGCAAATGTAGGAGAAGAAACACCGCCTGAGGGTACACCAGCTTACATCGTGATTGAAGAAAAGGGTGTAGCACCATGTCTTTGGTTAAAGCAATGGTGCAAATTAACAGAGAAGCATGGAAGTGTAGCGTTCCCTATCCACAGGTCGTTTAATCTAAGAGTTTTGGAGATTGTTTCCAGCAATTACTGACGAAGCAGAGACGGAAGGAAGGAAAGCTACCTATAAAACAAACAGGAGTCAGTCCAGAGATAGAGAAAACAACAGAAATTCGAAAAGATCAGACGAGTCAGACGATGAGTTCATTGTACAATTGCTAAATGATCGCCCGCCACCATATGTGGAAAGCAAAAAAGGCTCAAGCATTAGTACTGCCCCTCCAGAACCAATACAAGGTAATGTGACACCGAATTTGAGAATATCACAGAGACAGAGCAGTTCCGATATGCCTTTCTCACCAAAAATACCACAAATTCAGTGAATATATCCTGACGTGCCTAAATTGAAACCTGTTGATAATTATCAGCCGCAGGTTCAAAGGCACTACTGTGATGAGCATAACCTGGGAATAACTTTTAATTTAGTGGCACAGGGAGGACAAAATTATCAAAGACCGACATTGATTCAAGCCGAATCAACCCAATTTTTGATGCCCCAAAGCAGACACAAGAAGTGCCGAGGTATACACGAGTAACAGGGAGTCAGATAGGTATGCCAGCGATGATGAACCAAAATGTGGGGATTAACATGCCACAGAATTCGGGGAACAGACAGAATCCAGATGCGATATCTCTGCCTATCACTGTAGGTCCGCCAGTACCATTGTATATACAGGCAAACCCAAACGTATGCGATCAAGGGGTGACGACACAAAATGAGGCAGGGAGAAGATGCATAGAAAACACTCCAGAAACGACTCCGATAGCGACACTGCCAAATGGATCTGGGTCCTTGTTGGAATTTAGTCCAATTCCAATTTGCGCTCCATCGACTGTGGTAAGGTCAAATCCACCACTATTAGTGCCGTTAACTTCAAAGACTGAAACGTTACAGCAACCATCAGTAGCAGTTGTTATAAGTGCTACATTGATGGGACTGAACGCACAACAGCTAACACAATGGTTCAACAGTCTGAAGTCTCCTCAGAGTACGTCCAGTGGGAAGGGAGAAGAGTACCTGAATAAAATAAGATTGGGCATGGAAGCAGATGATCTAGTAGAGGGAACGATGGGTTTGAACAGATTAGAATTATACACAGAAGAAGAGATGAGATACATGTGCCCTAGAATTACAAGAGAAGTAAGCAGCATACATAAAAAGTTACAAGAAATTGCAGATAGAAACGAGATCGATATAGGTAAGACCAAACACTTGAGCAGAAGCTACAGGCTAGACTTTGAGACAAAAGACTTTGAACACATGAAATCTGCAGGAATGAAAACACACCTTAAGGAGATACTGCAGAGCGCGAAGGTCTGGAGATGTTTAGACAAGTGGGAAAGTAGATGGATTAAGAAAAAGGACCAAAAAAAAGAAAATACCCCAGATCGGAATGAAAAAGCACAACAGAATGACGACCTGAAAACCATGTTGCCAAAGAGAAACAGCAGTGGGAAAACTTGTACATGTACCATGGCACAGGTGAGATATTCAATCCCTTACGGATGATTTCCCTAAATTAAGAGAGAAACCGATCGAGTGCTATCAACAAACAGATAGATTTGAGAAACTCGCAAAATGTCTCTGGGAAGACCTGAATACCTTATTTGAAATTGTGGTTCCAGCAGATTTGTGGGAAGATTGTAAAAGGGCTGTAGGTTGGCCAACGACTGAACTGGAGAGAGATAGGGACACAGGTGCACCATCACGTACGGTAATGAGCTTATACCATAAGGTGATTGAGCACTTGAAAACCAAGGTTGCGTCGAAAAATTTGGATTGGCAGAGGATTGACAGAACAGCACAAGAGGTTAAGGAGTCGATACATGCATACTATGAAAGATTGTTGAAAGCGTTTAAAAATTACAGTGGTACGGAAACGACTGAGGCAAAGGACATGCTCCATTTTGTGTTCAGATTTGTGGAAGGGTTGAGACCTGAGATTAGCCAGATGATTAAAATGCATTTGATTTGTTGGCAGTCAAAATCAATCGATGAAGTGTTGAACTATGCAAAATACTGCAGTGATGAGATTGAGACAAAGCAGAAAAGGTTGAAAGAAAAGGTGATGGTGATGCAGCTTAGAGCAGCTCAGACTGGTTTGCAAGGTTTGCAAGGTTTTCAACAACAGTTGCCGCAGCAGCAACAGCAGGGAAATGCTATGTTTCAGCCGCAGATGAGAGGCAGAGGACGAGGAGGTTTTGTGAATAATGGTCCTGATTTAAATACTGGTATGATTCCAGATGGCATACAGGCAATGAAAAAGGTGATCCCATGTCACACGTGCGGAATCGTCGGGCATTGGAAACGGGAGTGCCCAATGATGGTGCAGGAAGGTGTAGGTCAGAAAAACAATGATGTCAATGCATTTCAGAATATGAGAGGACCGAAATTGAGAGGTCAAAATCCAAATTATCAAAATAATGTAAATCAGATGCAGGGTTTACAACCCATGCAACCGCAACAGGTGCAAATGCCCCGGGCACAAATGGCACAGTTGCAGCCAATGCAACAGCAGTTTCCTATGGTACCTAATCAGCAAATGCAAATACCCTTAGCACCAATGAATCAGCAACACGTAATGCTTCCTCAACAGGTCACGGGTCAAGGAATGAACCAAAATGACACAGTACACCAATTCCCGTTACATAGTGAGAATGGAATAAACGATGCATGGGAGAGTGAAAGTTCAGATGAGGAAGGAAATTGTATTCTTGCAGCATCTTTGGAAATTGATCAAAAGGGTCCGTATGTGGAGGGAAGAGTCATGGGTCACCGCGTTTCATTCTTGGTTGACACAGGAGCTACACGCTCCACTGTTAGGAGCATCGAAGTACCAAATTTGCCACTTTCAGGGAGAACAGTTCAAGTAGTGGGAGTGGCAAATAGGTACCTGACGAACCCAATCACAGATCCAGTGCAAGTCAGAATTGGTAATTATCACGGGTCACATAAATTTGGGGTGTGTGACTCAAGCCCGATATCACTATTAGGGAGAGACTTATTGTGTAAATTGGGGTGTTCGATTATGTGTTCAAATGATGCAAAATACAGACAAATAGTGATGGGGAAGAAGAGGACAGTGTAGGGGGGATGAAGTGGAAACTGTCGATGAAGAGTATCCCCTGATTACTCTTTATCCAATGCTTGCTGAAGCAGATATTCCTGCTGAATTACAGGAAACAGTCAGAAAGGAAGTGTGGGACATGACAGGGAAAGAAGTAGGATTGGTCAAAGGAGTAGAACCAGTGAAAGTTACTGTAAAACCCAATGTAACTTTTCCCCAGACCCCACAATACCATATGGCGCAAGTCACCCTTATGAATGTCGCCCAACTCATTGATGAGTTTGTAAAACAGGGAGTACTGAAAGAAGTGTTAAGTAGTCCATGCAATTCACCAATCATGGGACTAATAAAACCGAGTGGAAAGGTCCGGATTGTTCAGGATTTGAGGAAAATTAATGACATAATAGTCAAATGTTGCCCCGTAGTACCCAATCCAGCTGTGATAATGTTTCAAGTTCCCTGTGATGCTGAGTGGTTCTCAGTCATCGACTTGTCACAAGCATTCTTTTCTGTGCCTCTTCATGAGGACAGCCAATTTCTCTTTTGTTTTAAATTCTTAGACAGAGTCTACAGTTGGTGTCGAATTCCTCAAGGGTTTTCGGAGTCACCATCAATTTTCAATCAGATTCTAAAGAAGGATTTGGAATCATTAGAATTGCCATTTGAATCAACCTTGGTACAGTACATTGACGATTTGCTGATCGCATCCAAGACAGAAAATGACTGTACAGCTGACACCATTGCCCTAGTGAACCATTTGGTAAGGAACGGACACAAAGTGTCCCCTTCAAAATTACAGTTCTGCCAGAAGAAAGTGAAATATTTGGGTCACCAAATAGAGAAAGGGTCAAGAAGAATTATGAAAGAAAGAATAACAAGTGTACTTCAAATGAGTCCACCGAAGACGAGAACAGAGGTGAGAAAGTTTTTGGGAATGGTAAGCTATTGTTGCCAATGGATTCCCAATTTCTCAACTCTAGCAAAACCTTTATTAAAACTGACCCAGAAAGATGAGCTGGATGAAATAGAGCTAAAAGGAGATGAGATGGATGCTTTTATTGAATTGAAGGAATGCATGTGCAGGGCTCCAGCTTTAGGTATGCCTGATTACACAAAGCCTTTCACATTGTTTTGTCATGAACGTGATGCATGTTCCTTGTCTGTCTTGACTCAAGCCCATGGTGCCGTAAACAGACCAGTAGCATATTTTCCAGCTACTTTGGATCCGGTCGCAGCAGCACTGCCAGGGTGCTTGCGTGGTGTTGCAGCAGTTGGTATCAGCTTAACTCAGAGTGAAGGAATAGTGATGGGACATCCTTTAACAGTCATGGTCCCTCACTCAGTCGAGATACTTTTGACACATTCCCGAACACAGCACATGACCGGTGCTAGGCTTACAAGGTACGAAACAATAATTTTGGGTTCACCTAATGTGCAGCGGAAGAGGTGCACTACGTTGAATCCAGCAACTTTGTTTCCCAGTGAAAATGTCAAAATTGAGAACGCTGAAGACATCGAGCACGACTGTCTTCAGCTGACTGAATTTTGTACAAAACCAAGACCTGATATCAAAGACACCCGATTGGAAGAAAACGATCAAGTTATTTTTGTTGATGGTTCATGTTTAAGAGATGCACTAGGAATATTGAAAGCAGGATATGCTGTATGTACAATAACAGGTGTTCTGGAAGCATCTTGGCTTCAAGGAGTTTACTCTGCACAAGTAGCGGAACTGGTAGCACTTACTAGAGCTTGCCAACTTTCCGCATTAATGAAAGTCACCATTTACACGGATAGTCAGTACGGATTTGGAATAGTGCATGACTTTGGACAGTTGTGGTCACAAAGAGGCTTCATGACCTCTTCAGGATCACCAGTGAAAAATGGCAAAAGAATAAGAGAATTATTACATGCCATCCAGTTACCAGGAGAAGTTGCAGTGGTAAAATGCAGTGCACACTCGAAATCACAAGACTATGGGGGTCATTATGACCCTGGCGGTATTATGACCACCAGTGCCAAAATGACGGGAGCACCGCCAACAGGCTGGCGGTGCCTCCCTGCGTACTTGGACCGTGGCGGTAGAGCATGGGCAGTGCAGGGGCCCCCAGGCAGAGCCCCGTCGCGCATTTCATTGCCCGAATTTCGGGCAGTGAAATGCGCGACGGGTGCTACTGCACCCGCTGCACATCAGGATTGCCGCCGGCTCAATTACGAGCCGGCGGCAATGTTGATGTGACATTTCCGCTGGGCCAGCGGACGGTAACTCTGTTACCGTCCGCTGGCCCAGCGGAAATGTCAAAATAGGGAGCCAGCCATACCGCCAGCAATGGCGGTATTCTGGCGCCTGCAACCTCAGCGGTCTAATGACCCCCTATGTTTCTTTGGGAAATGGGTATGCAGATCAAGTCGCAAGGTTTTGCGCATTGAACTGTATATTGCTTAGAGACGAATGGAACTTGATAAATGAGCCAGAACTTGAGCCAAGTGAAGCTTTTGCTCTAAAGGTTCTAGATACAATTGATGAATTAAAATCCTTACAGAACGATGTTAGTGAGGATGAGAAACTCTCATGGAGCAAACTACAATGTGTAAAGAAACCAGATGATTTATGGGTTTCAAGTGAAGGGAAATTGGTTCTGCCAAACAGTCTTTTGACACAGTTAGCCAGATTGTACCATGGACAAGCCCATCTTGGAAGGGATGCCATGGTTAGACTATTCAAAATTGATTGGTTTAATCCCAAATTCCATCAAGTTGCTGAAGCAGTTTGCCATTGTTGCGTCATTTGTCAACAAATGAACGCAGGGAAGGGAACAGTAGTACATTTGAGCCACATTGGAAGAGCCGGAGGTCCGTTCAGCAGGATGCAAATGGATTTTATTGAGATGCCTGTGCATGGAGGCTTGAAGTATGTGTTGGTGATTGTGTGTATTTTTAGTCACTGGATTGAAGCATACCCTACACGTAGAAATGACAGTCTCACAGTTGCGAAACTACTCTTGAGAGAGCTAATACCACATTTCGGATTCCCGATCTCCTTAGAATCAGATAGGGGAAGTCACTTCAATAACGAAGTAATAAAATTACTGTGTGCAGCGCTGAACATTGAGCAAAAGTTGCATTGTAGCTACCGCCCTGAAGCATCAGGTCTAGTGGAACAAATGAATGGCACATTGAAATCGAGGATGGCAAAAATATGTGCATCAACAAACTTAAAATGGCCTGACGCATTCCCCTTGGTGTTAATGACAATGAGAAACACCCCTGATAGGAAAACTGGACTGTCCCCGCACGAGATCCTCATGGGCAGAGCCATGAGGCTTCCAGCAGTTCCTGCAAATGCTCTTTTGAATATTACAGATGATATGGTGTTAGACTACTGCAAAGGTCTAGCTGATGTGGTGCGCTCTTTTTCTCACCAGGTGGAGGCCACCACCTTGCCACCAATCCAAGGTCCAGGACACGCCCTGAAAGCAGGAGACTGGGTCGTGATAAAGAAACACATAAGGAAGTTGTGTCTGGAACCCCATTGTAAAAGGGCCTTTCCAAGTGATTCTGATGACTACTACTGCTGTGAAGTGTGCGGGAGTTCCCAACTGGATTCATGCCAGTCACACAAAAAGGGTGACGTGCCCCACAGAAGAGGAAGTCGAAGCGCTGAAATCGCCATTGACTGACAAGAGAGTACCAGGCACTGAGACAGCACAACGAGAACCTGGAGGCGAACAAGCAGAAATAGAGGAGGGAGAGATATTTTCTGAAGAAGAAATAGCTGATCCGTTTGAGGAGAACGGAGGAGAAACATCAGAAAGTGACAAAGATCCTGAGGGGGACAAAGAGCCTGCGACAGGTGAAGAAGGAGGAGAGCCTGATCAGAGGAGGGCTTTCCCAGAAGCAGACGATAAAGGAAAAGAAAAGGAAAACCTGATTGACCACCTAGGGGAAGAAAAGGAGGCAGGACAGAGTGAAATCGCTCATCCTCTTCCGGAACCGGTTGCAGGTCCCTCAGGTGAAAACAGTGCAAAACGGAGACAAAGCATATCGCCAGTGAAACTAAGGACTAAAGAAATATCAAATGAAAATGAAGGGCCGAAATTGAAAGAGAAAAGGAAAGAAGTGTCTGTCGCGATAGCAACACCGAGTGAAGAGAAAGACCCAGCCAAGGAAGAAAGTACCAGTGAAAGAGAATCAAAAAGAGATGCAAAATTAAAAAGGAAAAGAATACCGATCAGAAGATATTCTGGTCCGGAGTGGGCATACATAGCCACTAACGATTGGTCAGACGAATTCCTATCTCTCAGTCTTGAGAACAAAGAAGTGGAACTTCACTTTGGTACTTGAAAAGTGAAATTTCATGAACATTACCGAAAAAGACATTAACAACCTGATTGACTTTTGAACCGGCTAAGACATTGCTAACTTGATTGACTCTGAAGCCAATTTGGAGACAAAGCTGCTAACCGATAAGAGACTAAGCTGCTAAAGAAAACAGTGTGAACATTGAACTCGTTCAGCTTTATACATATCTGCAAATCTGATTTGATAAAGTGTCTTCAACTTTCTGATTCTATATAGATCATGACAGGCTACACTACACAGGGACATAAGATGAAGTGTTGTAAATACATGTGTATAGGCCTAATAACTGCATGCGTACTAATCATTGTAGCAATAGTTCTCGGAATGCATGGAAAGAATGAGAGAGAAACGAATGATGCTTCTGCTTCTAAACCTACTACTGAACTAACTCCTTTGAAGAAACTCGAACGAGACGAAAGACATTTGCATGATAAAAAGGAACTTTCGTCTAACGTTTTCTATCGCTTATTAAATGAGTATGCTCAGACAATAGATGCGAAAGATTGTTATGTGTGCACACAGATACCTACCTCAGTAGTGGAAGGAGTGACATATCATAGCATGCCTCTTACGTATGGAATTACATGTAGTTTAATAATGACCAGATTTTATGGCCAGGAGTATATTCACTACTTTTATTCCAATCCGGATGTTACATTTGCATATATCCCCATAATAGAGCACCTGAGTAAAATAGCAAGAGATTATTATATAAAGATAATGAGGGGTTCCTTTGAACCATTATCACCTTTTCACACAGCTTACGCTCACAGAGAAAACCTTACATGCTTGCTTTCACCGATGGAAATAAGTTTTCTGGATCACACTGATGATAGGAGGAAAGCAGGGAAGGAGAAATTAGAAAGGGAATTACACAAAAGGACATCTGTAGATAACTATGCTTTTGCCGCGATAAAGACACAAGGGAAACTAGCTTTAGATACATTCCACGTAGGGAGGTTCTGTGTACATAGACATAATCATATTATGACATTGTTTTTGTGGGAACGAGTGAATGCAAACAAACGTTTTTGTTTCAACCTAAATTGACGTTCATGCTGAATGGACAAGACCCAGTTATTCCAGGGGTATATTATATTTGTGGACTCAACGCCTATTATCGTCTTCCTAAAGGATGGTATGGGAGATGGGAGATGTTATTTGGGAATAGTATTCCCAAAGGTTTATCAACTGGACGACTTAAAGAAATTCCCAAAGCTGTCTGAATCACATCATGTTCAGAAGAGGGAGACAGCTTCTGGTGTGGTAGGAGATATATTTGGAGCCTTGATTCCTTCAGTGGGAGTCATATTGAATTCAATTAAAATACGAAAGTTGTCTACTATTGTGGATAACATGCTGACAAAATTCTCAGGAGCTATAATTCTGATGGATGCTGAACTTGCCGCAGAAAGAGCTGTAACTCTTCAAAATCGGCTTGCCTTAGACATTCTTTTAGCAAAGGATGGCGGCGTTTGCAAAATGCTTGGTACACGTCACTGTTGTACTTATATACCGGACAGCAGCGGGCAAATTAGAAAGATGCCTACAATTTTAACGAGCGAGAGTACAGATTAGAAGGAATTGAAAGAACCAAGAGTATGGGAGAAGGTTGGAAAAGGATTTGCTTCTGTGGGAAATTGGCTCAGCAACGTTTGGAACGGATTGTTACTGAAAATAGTAAAAGGAATATTAATAATATTAATTTGTTTATTAGGCATTTGGGGAATATGGAAAGCTATTAAAATATTGAAAACAAGAAAAAAGAGGAGAAGAGAAGAGAAAGAACAACCCAAAATGGTAGAAATATACAGAGAAAAATCTAAAGGAATTAAAAGAAAGAGAGAGTTGACTGAAGCTTTATTAATCATGAAGAATTGAAAAATGTAGTAATCCGTCATAATTGCAAATGTGTGCCATGATTTCTTGTTGAAACTGTTTTATGCTTAGCTTAAATTTAGTGGAGGCTTTGGCCTAGTTGCCTGGTCTCAAATTCTAACTGCGTGGTTTTTCCTTGAACTAATAAAACATATATTTTACTTTAACGTTGTATTTTTCCAGTAGAGATGACTAATACACTTATCTCCAAGGTTTCGTGCTAGGCCGGTTTCATCCCCTTTGATACAAGGTCAGTCTTTGCAGGTGCGGACAATAAGGGTACTGATACCGAAATAATTGGCAAACTATGTTGCAACTTGTGTTCCAAGGCTCCAAGGACAATGTATGCATAAATGAGTACTAGGAGAAAGACATTTTCCATTGGTCAAATTGAAGCCACCCTATGAACCCTCCGATGGAAGACCCTGCAGAATTTGGAATGTTTCTTACTTAAACCCACCGGACAAAGAGAAGTCAGCCATTTTTCCTTGATGCCATCTTTGAAGCCAAATGCCAGACGCCATCTTGGACGACATCTTGATGCCCTTTTCTCTATTCCAGAGAAAGAGACTTTAAGAATTCTCACCCTAGCGACTTTAACTTTAATTTGCCCCGTCTTGCCCATGCAGTAACTTTGCCCCATTCTCCTTGCTGCTGCAAGGAAACTTGCCCTAAACTTTGCCCCTTTGAAATCTGCCCCATGCTGATCGAACCGGTACCTGAAGGACGAAGACTTTCTTGAATGCTGATTGTATTTGGTAATTATGAAAGGATACTTGTATTATGCATTGTGTTTTTCCTTTTAGGTACCAACTGCTATTTTGATAGGGCCCAAGCTAGAAGTTTTCCAAATTTGTGTTGACTAAATTTGTTTGCATGAAGTCCCACATGCCAATGCTAATTAGAGGTTAGTCGAGGTATTCATTTGATGCACCATGCTAAATTGAAATCTTGTTATGCTCACCGATGTATGAAATTAGTCAAATTCATTTGCTTATATTAGTGATTTGTATTGCTATAACTGAGTGCATTATAATTCAGATTTTGCGTAGATTGCGTTTCTTCCGCCGCTATGGACAGCTAGTAATGTTCGTATACATATACCATTTGGTTTTGAGACTTATATACATTGTGCTAGCTTTGTTAATATAGGGAAATAAATTCACTAACTTTTAATAAACTGGCGTGGTTATTCATGACTGAAAGGTCATGGTGCGCCGAAATACCAACTGTTATTGATTTCTAATGTGTTATTTTGACCTAGTAATAGAGTATTGGGTATCGATTACAATAGTTAGTGATTATTGATTCAAGTGATCCGACTATTCTAGGATGAGGAGAGCCCAACTCGGCTAAAAGGTCCACCGACCTCCAACGTGTCCAGGTACAGGTAATTTATAAGGGTTGGACGCGTTATCAGGGGGCAGAGGACCGTTGCCCCCAACCCACCAGCAGCAGCTGCCAAACTGCTGCAATACAACATTATAAACTATGTTTATTATTGTTGTATTGTAGAAGGGGTGCGGCCACGGGGTTGACTAGCACAGAAGGGGAGTGCTCAGCACTCCCCGCCAGTGCACAAGTATGTTTGGCCGGCCGGCTCAGGCCGGTCAAACAAACATGCGCACTAAGCTCTGTCTAACCTGGCACCGCAGTGAGAGAAAGCAGACAGGCTCTCACAGTCTGCCTGGGAGTGCCCTGGCTGGACGCTCCAACCAATTGGAATTCTGCTGCAAACAGCATGACAGCAGTGTTCAGATTGGCCGCAAGGCTGGCTGGGAGCCTGTGCCTGCGGCGAAGAAAAGAGGAGCTGCGTGGTGGATTCAGGTAACTTTCTTTTTTGTTTTAATATTAATTTCCCTGGGCCGCCCCACCCCCGCCACGCACTGCGAGCTGCTTCTGTGGTCATCCTCAATATTTCACATAGATTTACTCGGAATGGAGATATCGGCTGGAGTTGTATATTTCAGTCACCTGGTATTTCTGCACCTAAATTCGCCTAATCATAATTGGGCCTATACTTGAATAACTTTTTTGTACAAATAAAACTGAAAAAAAAATGCAGTTTTACATAGCAGTATTGCAATGTGTAAGACGTAAATGGTGATTTTCTGTTTAAAATGTTATATGATAGACACTATTTCTGGTAAAATAATGTAAAGTAAAAAGCAAGTAAGAGGAGACGATAAAGTGATGCAGGATAGAACTGACCATACAAACAGTAAAAGGATGATGAATGGAGAACAGAAGTACAATGACGTCATAACAAATACATTAAATAGAAACGTTATAAATGGCCTGAAAGTGCTGTTGAGTTGCTGATCTTAAAGGTCATAAGTGTTTCATTAATAATAAGAGCTGCAGTTGATTTTTACTTTCCTACTCATTAAATTCCTCACCTTACGACAGGAATGTTGCACCTTAGAATCCGACTACATAGTTATAAGGATTCAAAGCCCTGAATGGAGAAAACTGAGAAAGCAAATATTCGGTGTTGCCGATAGAAGCTTTTCATATCCGTGACCGCCAGAAATAGACAACTTTCATAAAATTGATTATTTGATTCAGGGAAGAGGAGTCCCGATTGGTATCTCATTCTGCCAGGAATATAATGCAAACATTCTAGAGCTGCAGTAGGCAACAGTAATTTACATAAATCCCTAAAGGGAGGGCATCACCTGAGGGCTCAGAAAGTGACGGGCAAAATGTTCTTTGAAGTGGGTGGAAAATTCTTCCTTTCATTTTGCGAAAATAGCAGCAACGAAAAAGAGGAATTTCACAAAGCAAATAGGTCTAGCATTTTATATGGGAGGGCGCCTGTTTCTTTCGTGACTGATGAAATACGTCTACACGTGCATTAGCTTTTTTCTTCGCTATAGGCTACATGCAACTGTCTAGCAGTGCAATACGTGAACCAGCCAACACTCACTGGTGGAACACTCCATGTATAAACATGACAGACTCCATGCACTTCCTCACTCATGCATGGAACGAGGGGATTCAGGAACGAGGGGAGACAGGATCCCACAAACAATCTGTTTTTTTGCATAACAAAAAGTGGCTTAACACTGCCTTATAAATAGGGCACAGGGCACAGAGCCACAGGAGTGCCACAAAAAGTACTTGTTTCAATTCAATAGGGTGTGCTTAAAATATCTATTGGCTATCCTGAATGATCGTGACTTTGTAGAGGCAAGGAAACCTCTGTACCCTGAACCTTTGGTGGAATGATGAAGAATTGACACCTTTCCAAATACCTTTCCATCAAACCTGGGAAGCAGGCCGGTTGTTACCTGTTCTGATTGTTCAACTGCTACATGATGCCTCTTGCAAGTAACTCTGATAGGATGTGACATTTCCACCTTTTTATACTCCTGTATAACTATTGAAAATCAACCTCTGTTTGGATGACAAAATTCCTTTATTTTCAAATCTCTCGTCACTCTCGAACAGTTTCTCTAAATTTGGAGGATTATTGAGATGACAAATGAATGGGTTTGAACATGAAAGGTTGAATTATAATTTTTTTCATTAGGCACTACCTCTACAGCACCCTTCAGCTATTATCTAATTTGAGGGGTTGTACATGCACTAAGCAGGAACAGCCTCCAGGTCGCTGGTGGGAACTTGGCAGGACTACTTAGCGGTCTCAAGTAGGAACACGTCACTGTCAGGGAAGGTACAAAGGATGCAAACCATACCAGATCATCTCATAGTTGTACCACACGGTCTTCCTTTTTTGGAGCAGTGGATAAGGAGCTGAACAGAGAAGGTAGGGAGTGACGTCCCCTTCTACTACTTCCCAGTCAAGGGGTGATGGATTTGGGAGGAAGGTTATAAACTTCCAAGGGATGGAAAAAGGAGAAGGAACTGAACAGAGAGGACAGAGATTACGCCAACTTCTGTTTCTTCTCAGGTGACTGACCATCCTTCTCCAAAGAGTGTTTGGAACTCTACCCATGATTGGAATGCTTTGTGGATTGGCCCTTACTACATATATCGCTGTGGAAGTTAGAAAACTGAAAAAAATACAGTGGCTGTTCCTGAGGTAGTAGAATTTATTCAAGGAAACATGATATATGCATCATATCGGATTTGAATGAAAAGGAGAGGGAATACAAGGACACCAGTGGCTCAGCACATTTGTGCTAAAAAAGAACTATAGTAAGCAGAAGGCATGTGGATTTATTAACGGACAATTTAATAACGTTAGGGATAATTTTAAGGATTGGTCATATCTTCCCATGGGGATTATTTGAAGAATTGATGTTTTGAAGATGGTAGACTTTCTGAGGACTATTTTCTTACACCAAGTTTATTCCTGAACATCTCCCCAAAAAAGTCAAAACTACATGGACTTGTATCTACATGTATGTGGCATTTGAGAACACTTCTACAACAAATTAACCCCTTCCCGGCCAATGATGCAATGGTTATGTCCGTGGCTGCGGCGCTGAGGCGCCACGGACGTAACCATTACGTCATGGCACCGGCACTCGAGGGAAGCGCTAGCACTCCCCCGAGGGCCTGGTCAGGGTTGGAAGGGGAATTTCTTCCCCTTCAACCCCCTGACCCCCCTCCACCCTCAAATGACGTCGCTGACATCATCAGAGGGTGCCAGACGCGCTAGAAGCCAATTGCTTCCAGCGCGTTGAAGAACACGGAGGTGAGTTTTTTCCTCCAGGCGGTGGGATTGCAAAAAAAGACGCATCGGGGGAAAGGACCTTTCCCTCGATGTCTCTTTCAGCATTCCTGCTGCCCAATCGTGATGCGGCTGGGCAGCAGGAATGCCCACTAGACACCAGGGAATTTGTTTATGTGTGTTTGTGTATGCAGTGTGGGGGAGCGACTCCTTGGGCAAGGGTAGCTCCCCTTCGGGGGGCAATATATTTATCACCGTTTCTGCCCCTCTTGGGGGCAGATCAGCCTTTTATTTTTAGACCGATCTGCCCCCAAGAGGGGCAGAAGCCACTAGAAACCAGGGATTGTTTTTGTGTCTTTTTTTTGTGTTGGGGCCCCCTTGGGAAAGGGTCACCTCAAGGGGCACAATGCACTGTTGGGCAGTTTCAGCCTATTTTTTTTAGGCCCATCTGCCCCCAAGGGGGGCAGAATCCACTTAGTGCCAGGGATCATGTATGTGTGTGTTTTGTGTGGAGGGGTGGCCTCTTGTGCAAGGGTCGTCCCACAAAGGGGGCAATATATTCTATGCCATTTCTGCCCCCCAGGGGCAGATCGGCCTATTTTTTTAGACCGCCAGAGCTGTTCCGACGGAAGCACCGCTAACATGCTGTCAGTGCTTCCCATGGCATTACAACCGTGGTTGAAGCGCAGCGGTCGCACCGCCGGGACCAGCGGTTTACCGCCACTTCAGTCCCGGCGGTTTTAATCTGCCAGGGCAGCGCTGGGATTACGAGTCCCCCTACTGCCAGCCTTTTCCTGGCAGTTTGAACCGCCAGGAAAAGGCTGGCGGTACGGGGAGTCGCAGGGCCCCCTGACATGGCCTCGTGCAGCTTTTCACTGTTTGCCATGCAGACAGAGAAAAGCGCAATGGGTGCAACTGCACCCGTTGCACAGCCGCAATACTGCCCCGGCTCCATTTGGAACCGGCTCCTGTGTTGCGGCCGTGATCCCCGCTGTGCTGGCGGGTGGAAACCAGGTGGGGATCTCAAAATTACCGCCGTTGGAGTGTGCCTGCATTGGCGGCCGCCCGGCGGTCCGAAGCCGCCCGCCAAGGTTTCAATGAGGGCCTATATGTCTCATCTTAACCATACACAGCGCTCTGCCCTTGGGGGTGTCTGACATGTAAGAAAATGGAAGGTTTAGGCTTGGCAAGTGGGTAAACTTGCCAAGTCGAATTTACAGTTAAAACTGCACACAGACACTGCAGTGGCAGGTCTGAGACATGATTACAGAGCTGCTCATGTGGGTGGCACAACCAGTGCTGCAGGCCCACTAGTAGCATTTGATTTACAGGCCCTGTACCTCTAGTGCACTTTACTAGGGACTTACTAGTAAACCAAATATGCCAATCATGGATAAGCCAATTACATACACATTTTGTAAAGGAGCACTTGCACTTTAACACTGGTTAGCAGTGCCCAGAGTAACAAAGACAGCAAAATCAGAGTCCAGCACACATCAACAACCTGGGGAACAGAGGCAAAAAGTTAAGGGAGACTACGCCAAGGATGAAAAGTCTAACACTGTCCAAGAGAGCTTGTCTCTAAAAAACTTGAGAAGGGACAGTGCAGTGCCTTGCGGAATGATGAGCTGCTAGCTCAGAAATTTGTAGACAGGAGGGATGTGTACATGCTAAATATCATCCATGATGAGAGTACTTCACCTGTGGCTGTTTGAGGTCATGTTGCTGAAGTGCGCAAACCTGTGTGCATTTTAGACTACAATAAGCACATGGGTGGTGTTGATAGAGTAGATCAGAGGTTGGAACCTTACACTGCTACTGGTAAGGCTTATGTTTGGTATAAGAAATTAGCGGTTCACCTGCTCCACTTGGCAAATTTTAATGCTTTTTTTGTGTTCAAGGAAAGTTCTCCAGAGTCAAGGATGACAATTGTGAAATTTCAGGAGTCTATCATAGCGAGCCTTGTTGTGCTGGAACAGGCAAGAGTTCCTAGAGAAGCAGTGGTGGAGGATGTGGCTAGATTGAAAGATCGTCACTTTGCTGAGCACATTCCTCCCACGGCCCAAAAATACTTTCCTGCTAAGAGATGTAGAGCCTGTGCTCGAAGAGCTATCAAGAAGGAGAATAGGATGTACTGCCCTGATTGTCCTTCAAAGCCTGGGCTGTGTGTGGGTGGCGGTTTCAGGAGATACCACACACAGAAGAATTATTGGGAAATACCGTTAGCATAAGCTGCTGTTTTATATTTTCATCTGTTCAGTTTCACGGTTGGCATTGCTGTCATGTATTCAGATAGAGCTTTTGTGTTTGTAGTTTTGTACTTATTTATAATTAGTGGTTTCTTTGTTGTTTAAAAACAAAAAAAGTGGTGACGGTGTGCATGGACTGGCACTTGGCTAGTGGTGTGTGTGGGGTGACACTTGGATTGCGATGTGTGTGGGGTGGCAGTGGGCTGGCGGTGTGCGTGGGGTGGTGTTTGACTGGCGGTGTGCATGGGGTGGTGCTTGGGTGACGGTGTGTGTGGGGTGGTTCTTGGCTGGCGGTGTGCGTGGAGTGGCGCTTGGCTGGCGGTGCCAACCAAACGCCAGTCTACACACTCCCATCAGCTGGTGTGATTGATGTATCAGGCATTTGGGCGTATGAAAGTGATGGGCCCTTGAATGGTGATGTCTGTTGATGCGAGTGTTGTAATGTGCTGGGCCCGCGGCTGGAAGCATGAATGGTCTTGTGCTTGTCATGTATGAAAGGTGTGTGAATGGACTGTAAAGAGGTTGGTGGCTTTACAGCTCACGAGCTGTAAGTCATTGGTTCAGTTTTTTGGCCTTTCAGTTATTAACAGTGTATTTCACTATTGTGAAATCTCTTGTGAATAAAATTTGATCTACTGAACCATCACTCACCCTCGTTCCAAATCCAACCAGTATGTGGGTAAAAATGACAAAACCTGCTCTGTTTAAATCAGGCTTTGCAGCACACCCGTGACACGCGAGGTGTCTCGGGTGGGACCGTGATGATGAAGCATGCCACCAATTTGGTTGGTGAGTGAGGGGTCCTTTTAACATAACCTAAGTACGTTTCTTTTCACAATTCTAGTGTTTGGAACATCACAGAAGTACGTGGACATATCAAAATGATCTATTGCAAAACTACCTGTGTTTTTGGTCCTGGGTGTGGCCTTCATCTAGGGAAACCTACCAAACCCAGACATTTTTTTTTTAAACTAGACACCCCAAGGAGTCCATCTCCCTAGGTGTGTTTCTTGCCTGGATCCCCCAACAGTTTCTTACCCAGACTCCTTTGCAAACCTCAAAATTTGCTTAAAAAAGCATATTTTCCTCACTTTTCTTTGTAGGATCCTACCACCCAGCATTCCCCTCAGTCTCCCAAGTAAAATGATACCTCACTTGTGTGGGTCCCCAAAGCAGAGTCAGCCTAAAGGTGTATAAAAGAAAAATATGTGTTATCAACTCGCTGTGCTATCCCCTCAATCTCTACAGGTTTTTGGCCTTTTTCTGTTCCAGGCACCTGGGCCACCCACACAAGTGAGGTATCATTTTTATCGGGAGACTTGGGGGAACGCTCAGTGGAAGGAAATCTGTGGCTCCTCTCAGATTCCAGAACTTTCTGTCACTGAAATGTGAGGAAAAAGTGTTTTTTTAGCCACGTTTTGAGGTTTGCAAAGGATTCTGGGTAAGAAAACACTGGGGGATCAATACGTGTCACACCTCCCTGGACTCCTTCGGGTGTCTAGTCCTCAGAAATGTTTGGGTTTGGTAGGTTTTCCTATATGGCTGCTGAGCCCAGGACCAAAAACGCAGGTGCCCCCCTCGTAAAAACAGTTAGATTTGTAGTTCATCATTTTGATGTGTCCACATAGTGTTTTGGGGCATTTCCTTTCGCAGGCACTTGGCCTACCCACACAATTGAGGTACCATTTTTATCAGGAGACTTGGGGGAACGCTGGGTGAAGGAAATTCGTGGCTCCTTTCAGATTCCAGCTAGGGACTTTGCAAAAAACAAGTCAGATTTCAATGTAAAAATGTGATGTGTCCATGTTGCATTTCCTGTTGCGAGCACTAGGCCTACTCACGCAAGTGAGGTACCATTTTTATCGGGAGACTTGGGGGAACACAGAATAGCAAAACAAATGTTATTGGCCCATTTTTTCCTTCCAAAGGTAAGACAATGTATAAAAAAGATGTCTATTTGAGAAATGCCCTGTAATTCACATGCTAGTATGGGCCCCCCTGGAATTCAGAGATGTGCAAATAACCACTGCTTCTCAACACCTTATCTTGTGCCCATTTTGAAAATACAAAGGTTTTCTTGATACCTATCAAATGAATGGCTGTATACCCGATACAGAATGAAAACCCATTGCAAGGTGCAGCTCATTTATTGGCTCTGGGTAACTAGGGTTCTTGATGAACCTACAAGCCCATATATCCCCACAACCAGAAGAGTCCAGCAGACGTAACGGTATATTGCTTTAAAAAATCCAACATTGCAGGAAAAAGTTAGAGTAAAACGTGGAG
The DNA here is from genome assembly GCF_031143425.1 of Pleurodeles waltl. Taxonomy (NCBI): domain Eukaryota; kingdom Metazoa; phylum Chordata; class Amphibia; order Caudata; family Salamandridae; genus Pleurodeles; species Pleurodeles waltl. The sequence goes on along the minus strand of NC_090447.1, from coordinate 1,168,824,613 downwards.
AGAAATAGCTGTTTTTTTCACCTCAATTTCAATTTGTTTTTATTTCAGCTGTTAAATTCTGTAGGAAAACTTTGTAGAATGAACACAAATTACCCCTTGATGTATTTGGAATGTTGTCTACTTTTCAAAAATGTTTAGCTTTCTGGGCTCCGGCATTGGTTTCACACCCATTTCTGTCACTAATTGGAAGGAGGCTGAAAGCAAAAAAAATATTAAAAATGGGGTATGTCCTAGTAAAATGCCAAAACTGTGTTGAAAAATTAGGTTTTCTGATTCAAGTCTGCCTGTTCCTGAAAGCTGGGAAGATGGTGATTTTAGCCACAAACCCTTTGTTGATGCCATTTTCAGGGAAAAACTCACAAGCCACCTTCCGCAGCCCTTTTTTCCATTTTGTTTGAGAAAAAACGAAATGTTCGCTGTATTTTGGCTATTTTCTTGGCCTCCTTCAGGGGAACCCAAAAAGTCTGGGTACCTCTAGAATAGAAAAAAAGGATGCAAATTTGGCATGGGTATCTTATGTGGACAGAAAGTTATGAGGACCTAAGCATGAACTGCCCCAAATAGCCAAAAAAAGGCTTGGCACCTGAGGGGGAAAAGGCCTGGCAGCGAAGTGGTTAAAAATCTTTTTCTTTAAATAGTACCAGGTGGTTTATGATTCCCACAATTTTAATTCAGTTTTTGTAGAAAAATTAAACATTTCCTAAATCTCAGCTGAGACAGTCCTACTCTCAAAAACCTCAAAAAAGTAAAACCCTCCTCTTCAATTGATAAGGATCCATACTGACATTTACAGACATGGAAACATTGTTGTTCTTATTTACGGCCTGATCAGAGTTTAGCAGATGGACTGTCATTTGCTCATCCTGGAGGGACTTACCCATTCATTAGGCTGGCAGATATCTGTCAGACATATTTAGGGTCTGGGCTGAAGGATCACCAGCTGTTATGATGGAGTGTGGTCCATTGGGTGACTCAGTTGACATACCCCTGTCACCCCACACTGATTGATAAAACTGTCAACATGTGCATGGTGGCCATACATCCAACATATGTAGAGTTGTCTGCCATCAGAGTGGTACATAGGAACCCTGTCAACAGGAATAGCAATGGAGAATAGGGTTTCTGACAGCAGATGCTACAGTCAATGTTAAAGGACATGTCATTTAATGCACACCTCATCAAACTAAAAAACAACACCAGCAGGTCTCACTACAGAAGACACACCTCTCACCACAAAAACCATTTGTCACTCAAAACACAAACCACTGGCAGCAGGCCAATGAGTTATATGTCATGTTTAATTCAATAATTAGAATTGAGGCACAGTTGTGTGGAGCACTGGTCCATACAAAAGCCATGTGGCTGGGAAGGGAAATATGGGCTAGAATCATGGATAAGGGGAGTCAGTCTCCAATGTGTATGTACCTAATAGATACAACTCTACAGCAGGGGGTTAATGGAGTGACAGGGAATCAGCTTGCATAGATGTATTTGAGTTAAATCTGCCTATTGCCTAACAGAAACGTTTAATAATAAAACACTGTTTTATGTCCAACAAATCAAAAAGACTCATCACAAATGTACATTTTTAAATGGCCTACACCTCACATGTTGACATCAAATTGTGTTGCATGGCCTCACTAACCTCCTTAAGAAGGCTAGGATTGTTCAACATTACAAATATTGGCATGCAAGTGTTTGATTGACTCAGTGTAATTAAGGTATAGTACCATGGTCCCTGTGACAAGAGAGCTAAATCCTAGGTTTTACAGCTCATAGACATTAGCCCAGCCCTGAACAGTCAAACCACCAATAGCCCCTATTCACTCTCTATCCATCTTCTTCGATATTTTGTAATTTAGTATGAATGAAAGAAATTTATGAGACTTTTATCAGTACTGTAAAAATACATTGATGGCATGTTAGCATGGCCCCCTGCACCCTGTCTCTGCCAGCCAGTTCATGGCAGTGCTAACGCCATGAAACCGCTGGCGGAGAAGGGAGTCCTAATCCCCAAGGCAGCACGGCTCACAACGCTGCCCTGGCGGATTAGGACCACCAGCATGCCACATTTGTGTCGATGAAAAGTGGCGGTGCTGGTGGTCCGACCCTGGTGCTACAGCCTCTGTCATAATGTGGCAGTCGGGCCGCCACATTGGCGGCAGTCTGACGCCCACCACGACCCTGTCAGTCATTGGACCACCAGGGTCGTGATAAGGCCCATAATGTAAGTGTTTCATTTTGTTAGTAACTGCTCCTCGAAATACATAGCAACACAAATGGTAGGCTTCAGCCACAGATTGGGTTGTCCTCATGTTGTACATGCACAGTCATAAACCACAGTATATTTCACCAGATGTGCTACAGTTGACACCATCAATTCACAGTTTTAGACTTTGCCAGATACACGTCTGATACCTTATATGAAAACCATTTACAATGGCGTCACTCCATGATTGAGAGGAAGTGCACCACATTTTTACAAACATTTCACAAAGTGTCAGGCATGTTAAACTGCAGATCATTTGATAACCAGTATCTGTGCAACTCTCCAAAGTATCCACCTATGACTTGCTACTGGCTCAGCAGATACCATAATAACATTAACTTATAAATAATTAAGCATAAATCTGAATTAATTTTGACTACCTTTACATTTTTATTTTCAGTTTATCATTTTTAGAGAAACAAACATCAAAAACTGTAAATACATTTCTCATAATAGCATGATCTTCACATTATGCAAGATATTGGCAACAAGCTACTGTGCTTTTGAAACAAATAAAGTAAACAAAGTAAACGAAATAAAGTAAATAAACATTAACCAGTCTGAAATGAAAAAAAAATACATTGTTAAAGAGGATATTTCAACAGGGAAGACAAAGAAATAACTTTATCCTTACATTCTTTTACTATCAGCCAAAAGTGTTTTAATGAATTCATGCCTGAAGTCACTGCCTTACTTAATATTCATCACTTCACTGTCAACTTACTGTCACAAAGCAGGGCATACTCACAGCTTATACAACCCAGCTGCAGATGGTTCAATCCTTTGATGTCCCTAAGACTTTAAAACAGGTGGCATGCTAACAAGCCCTTGGAGATCACTTGTGGTAGGAAGGAAGAGTCCTTCCAGCAGAGTCAGAGAACAGCAGGCAGCAGGGCACCAAGCAGAAAAGCAGTGCTTCCAGAAAAGCAGTTCAGTTGAGTTGTTTGAGTGGCTCAGCAGCCCTTCTGATAGAGTCCAATTGTAGGTCCAGAAGTGTCTGAATTGATGGGGTCAGAGACCCAGTACTTATACCTAAATGTGCCTTTGAAGTGGTGGAGACTTCAAAGAGTGGTCTTGAAGTGCACCAGTTCCTTTTTCATCACAGACCTGTCTGCCAGAAGATCTATGGGGTATTATCAGTCCTTTGTGTGGGGTCGGACCACAACCCTTCGAAGTGTAAGTGAGAGTCCCTCCGCCCTTCCTGTCCAAGGAGACCCATCAGAATGCAGATGAATTCAGACGCAGTTGAGTGTACTGTGTTAATGGCTGTCTGGATGGAATTGATAAGGGGAGTTGTCAGACAGCACAGACCGGACTTGGATTCGAGACAGGCTGTAAGGCAGAGAGAGCAGTAAGAGCAGAGAAATGCCTACTTTCTGAAAGTGGCAATTCTAAAATAGTAATTTTAAATCCTCCTTTACCAGTAAGCAGGATTTCTCACTACCATTCCAGATATACCAAACATGGCAACGCCATTCCTTTCAGATCAAAAATTACCACTTAAAAGAATGTAAGGGAATTCCCAATGCTATCCTATGAGATGACTAGCCCTCACAGTAGTGAAAAGCAAAGTAGACGGTTTCTCACTACCAGGACATGTAAATCACAAAAGTACATGTCCTTATGTGGGTGGCACAATTAGGCCCTCATTACAACCCTGGCGGTAAATCCCGCTTACCGCCGTGCCGACAGCCGCCAACATACCGTGACGGTATTCCGCTACGGGTATTATGACCCACACAGAGAAATCCGCCACTATACAGACACCCACACAAGTCTGCCACACCAAAGGTCAGTGACAAATTGGTGATAGTAAAACCCACACCGTCACGCCAACAGGAATACGCCCACAGTATCACGACCCACAAGACACTGCGGTGGTCTTACAACCGCGGTAAACCATTGGTGCTACACACCGCCGCGTTCAAAATACACATACATAAACAAAACACAACCACATTGGATAATTCAAACTACACACACCTGACACACATACACACACCACACCCTCACCACTATAAAACACACACCCACATTACCCACAACCCTTTCAACGAACAAATTAGAACAAGCAGAGAGAGAAAAGCAAAGACCACACCTTCACCCAGAGGCACAGAACACCATCACACATACACCATCCACGCACATCACATTATACATCACAACACAGCACCCACACATCACCTCACACATCACTCACACCACATCATAGCACCTCAAAGACACCCCAGGTTTTCTGAGGAGGAGCTAAGGGTCATGGTGGAGGAAATGATCCGGGTAGAGCCACACCTATTCGGAACACAGGTGCAGCAGACCTCCATTGCAAGGAAGATAGAGCTATGGCGGAGAATCGTCAACAGGCTCAACGCCATGGGACAGCATCCAATAACCAGGATGCCATCAGGAAGAGGTCGAACGACCTACGGGGGAAGGTACGTTCTGTGGTTTCAAGACACCAGATTGCTGTACAGAGGACTGGCGGTGGACCCCCACCTCCTTCCCCACAACTAACAACATGGGAGGAGCAAGTCTTGGTGACCATGCATCCTGAGGGTCTCGCAGGAGTATCAGGAAGACTGTACTCTGGTAAGTGAAATCTTTACTATTTTATCCCGCCTACCCTACCTGCATGCCATCACACACTCCTACCCCTACCCTCACTTCCATCACTCCAACTCCTCACATATATCCCACTATCACAACCCACCCATCCCAATTCCAAGCCCTGCATGCAACATCAATGCATGGACACCCATCACAGACCTGCATGGACACCCATCACCACAGCATGCACACTAGATAGACTCACCCAGCACAACTAATCAGCAATCACACAAGGCCAAGGCGACAGTGCAAGCACCTTTATCCAATGTCACCGGACAGGAGGTGCCAGCTATATCCAGTCCCCCCACAGAAGAGGCCCACAGTGATGACAGCAGCTCTGCACGCCTGGATCAGGATGACCATCCTGGCCATTCTGGGACCTCTGGACAGTCCGTTCCCCTGCCACAGTCCCAAACCACCACAGAACCTCCCCCCTCTGGAAACCCCACCACAGCACCCACCCAGCGGGCCCACGCCACTGTCCCCAGGACACGTCAATCAGCAGTGTGTCCACCACTACAGGGACCCCAGGCAACCCCACTAACCCATGATGATCAGGGACCTGGGGTCAGTGGCAGTGGGCACACAGTTCAGGGGACAGATGCACAGAACAACAGGGAAGCTGGGAGGACTGCTGTGCGACAGGAGGAGGACAGGCCCAGGGAACCCACTCTCCACGAGGCACTCTCCAACATCATGGGAGCATACCACCATTCCCAGGAGACCATGGGCACAGTACTGGCCAAGTTTCAGGAGACCCAGCGGCTGCAGGAGGGACAGTACATGGGGATGACCTCACCAAAATCTACACCATCCTGGTCACCATAGCAGGGGTGCTGGCTGATATGGGTAAGACCATGAGGGAGGCTCAACAAACGGCCCCTGTTACTAGCCAAACCGAGTAACAGCCTTCCACCTCTGCCGGCGCTAGTGGACAGAAGGCCCCGCCACAGGACAAACAAGCCACCAGCACCCCACCCACTGCAGAAGGAGAACCACTCCACCAACGGTCCCTGCGATCCAGGCAGAAGACGGAGAACATTGCCAAGACCCCCCCCAGGAAATAGGACCCTCCTGATTGTCACCCTTCTGCCCCACTATGTCACCCTGTCCACCTTGAACTGCCATTGCTTCCTTTCCTATGCCCCACTGGACAATGCACCTGTGATACCACGAGACTGGACTCTACCATGGACCTTCCTCCACCATCACTGCAGCTCCTTGCACATACCACTAAACCCATTAGCACCGAAATAAACACCCTTTAATCAGAAAACAAATCTGGAGTCAGTCTGATCTTTCTCAAATGTTTTATCACAACATTAGCAACAAATTGCAATGTAAATGTTACTTTGTTACCAATGTATGACAGTTGTTGGGCAGCAGTACACATAGCAGAAGGCAGAATGGGGTACCCAGATCTGCAAAAAGGAAATCCAAAGGGAACAGTCAGTGTCCATAGACAGAGGTTAAGAGGCTGCCATGTACAATGTCCTAAAGTATACTGAAATGTGAAGAGGAGTTACAGTCTCTGACCTGTGTGTCACTGGAAGTACTGCATGATGATGTTCGTTCTGTTGTCAATATCTTCTTCCTCTGCCTCCTCTTCCTCACTGTCCACAGGCTCCACCGCTGCCACAAGACCATCACAAGGCTCATCCTCCAGCAGAAAAGGCACCTGCCGTCTCAATGCCAGGTTGTGCAACACACAGCATGCCATGATTATCTGGCACACATTCTTCCGTAAGTAGTACAGGGAGCCACCTGTTAGATGGAGGCACCGGAATCTGGCCTTCAGGAGGCCAAACGTCCTCTCAATAATACGCCTAGTTCGCCCATGTGCCTTATTGTAGCATTCCTCTCCCCTTGTCCTGGCAGTCCTCACTGGGGCCATGAGAGGGTGGGGTAACCAGAGTCACCTGCAAATTTCGAGGGATACCTGTTAGACACACACTAACCCTTAGGGACTACCCCATACCCAGAAACCTACTCATACTGTGTGGGAACCTTGGGCTCACCTATTAGCCACAACCGGTGCCTCTAGAGTTGGCCCATCACATAAGAGATACTGCTATTCCTCAAGATATAGGCATCATGCACAGAGCCAGGATACTTGGGCCCATATTTATACTTTTTGACGCACAACTGTGCCAATGCAGTTGTGCGTAAAAAAATTTACCGCCGGCTAACGCCATTCCAAAGCGCCATGCGGGCGCCTTATTTATTGAATGACGTTAGCCGGCGCTGCGGACTGGTGTGCGTCAAAAAAAATGACTCACACCAGGCAGCGCCGGCGTAGGGGAAAATGGAGGTTGGGCGTCAAAAAATGGGGCAAGTCAGGTCTGAGGCAAAATTCAGGCCTCAACCCGATTTGCGCCATTATTTTTGATGCCCAACCTCCATTGACATGACTCCTGTCTTAGCAAAGACAGGAGTCATGCCCCCTTGCCCAATGGCCATGCCCAGGGGACTTATGTCCCCTGGGCATGGCCATTGGGCATAGTGGCATGTAGGGGGGCCCAAATCAGGCCCCCCTATGCCACAACAAATAAATGAAAAAAATACTTACCCCAACTTACCTCAACTTCCCTGGGATGGGTCCCTCCATCCTTGGGTGTCCTCCTGGGGTGGGCAAGGGTGGCAGGGGGGGCCCCTGGGGGCATGGGAGGGCACCTCTGGGCTCCTTCTGAGCCCACAGGTCCCTTAACGCCTGCCCTGACCCAGGCGTTAAAAAACGGCGCCCATCAGGCTGGGCACCGTTTTTTAAGGCCTGCCTCCTCCTGTGCGTCAAAATGACATCAGAGTATAAATATGGGGCACAGGCCTTAAAGTCATTTTTTGGAAGGGAACGCCTACCTTGCATATAATTAACGCAAGGCTGGTTCCCCCTTCCAAAAAATGACGCACATGGTGGAACTTTGACGCCCGCGGGGTCGGACGTCAAAGTATAAATATGGGGCAGGGTTTGCGCCGATTGTGCCTCAAAAATGTTGACGCACATTTGGCGCAAACAGAGTATAAATATGCCACTTGGCATTCACATGGGAGATGTACTGGTCCGCCAAATACACCATTTGCACATTCATCTAATGGTAGCTCTTTCTATTTCTGTACACTTGTGCATTTCAGCAGGGGGGACAAATGCCACATGTGTGCCATCAATGGGCCCAATGATGTTGGGGATATGTCCCAGGGCATAGAAGTCCGCTTTCACTGTGGCCAAATCATCCACCTGGGGGAACACGATGTAGCTGCGCATGTGTTTCAGCAGGGCAGACAACACTCTACTCAACATGTTAGAAAACATTGGCTGAGACATCTCAGATGCCATGGCCGCTGCAGTTTGGAAGGAGCCACTTGCCAGGAAATGGAGAACTGACAGGACCTGGACTAGAGGGGGTATACCTGTGGGCTGGCGGATAGCTGACATCAGGTCTGGCTCCAATTGGGCACACAGTTCTTGGATTGTGGCACGATCAAGTCTGTATGTGATTATGATGTGTCTATCTTCCATTGTCGACAGGTCCACCAGGGGTCTGTACACCGGAGGATGCCACCATCTCATCATCTTCCCCAGCGGTTGTAGCCTATGGAGGAGAACGGTGAGCAGAGGGTAATTTACCACATAGGTAGCACAACTGTGCCTGAAGTAATGTTAGAGAATCCGTGTGTGAAATCATGAGTCCGTATATGTGCCAATATGTGCTGTGATGCAGTTAGGTGCCATGCCATGTGCACCCCTGAAATGGCGGCTGCCTGACTTGTGAGGAGGGACAATGGGAAAAGAGGTAACTGTGCTGGCGTTGTACAGCATCGCGGTAGGCGGTCGAAGACCGCTGCGAAACTCCACATTGGTTATCATTGGGCCCTATGGGTTCGAGGAGCCAATGGCGATGTAGGGCGGTGGTGACGGTACGCACCGCCGCGGACGTGACTGACATTTTCTATCTGTTCATTCACTTGATATCTGACCTTCAACAGGAGAGGACCTACACTGCAAGTGCTGCTGTGACCTGAGTCTGGAAGCGACAATGGCTACAGTGTCTAGGGAAAGGGCCCCTGCCTTCACTGGGGAGGAGTTGGACAAACTGGTGGATGGGGTCCTCCCCCAGTACAGCTACTCTACGGTCCTCCAGACAAACAGGTGACTACACTGTGAGCATGATGCGTGGGCAATGCCTGTTTGGAGTGGTGTGGATGTAAGGCCCATGTTGGGGGGTGGGCTGAGTGCTGCATGTGAGGATGGTCAGTGTATGTGCGTCAGGGCATGGGTGGGAACTGGTGGGCAATGATTATGACATTTCGGACGTTCCGGACGGGTGAGTAATTTCCTTTCCTCCTGTACGTTCCCTCTAGGTCAGCGTCCACCAGAAGAAGGGTATTTGGTGTGCCATTGCCAAGGAAGTGCGGACCCTGGGGGTCTATCATAGACGGAGTACCCACTGCCGCAAGAGATGGGAGGACCTGCGCTGCTGGAGCAAGAAGACGGTGGAGGCCCAGCTGCGGCTGGCCTCCCAACGTGGAAGGGGTGCCCGTCGCACTATGACCTCCCTGATGTTCTGCATCCTGGTGGTGGCCTATCCGGCATTGGATGGGAGCTTGAGGGCATCACTGCAGCCACAAAGGGGTGAGGACAGTGTCATAAAGCTGACTCTGCACGGTTTAGGAACTAGCTGGGTGGGGGCTATGGTTGCCCCTAAGCCAGGGCGGTAATGCCAAGGTATGTCCCTTGTTTACAGGCTCAGAAGCAGCCCTACCCCAATGGTACAATTGGGCAGCTACTAGTGTGCAAGATCCTGTGGGTGTCAGGTGTGCATGTGCTGGTGTTAGGCATTGTACCCCCTGGGCTGGTGACTACCGTAGTGACTGGTTGGGCAAGGCCTAGTGCATAGGGCAGCTCAGTGTGTGTTGTGTCCGCCAACGGTAGTGGTGTTGATGGCATTGACTATGTGTGTCCTCTGTCTTTACCCCCCTTCTTGTTTTGTCACCCTGTCCTTGTGTGCATTAGCATCATCTGGCGGAGGAGCAGAGGCACCGGCGACAGAGGGAGTAGCATTCCACATGGGCCATTAGGGTGAATTCATGGAGGGTGAAGGCACCAGTGGGACGGAGCACGAGGGGAGCTCCATGACGGGGACAGGAGGGGATGGCAGCGACAGGGACTCCTCCTCTGATGGAAGCTCCCTGGCGGTGGCAGACACCTCTGTGCCCACCCCAACTACAGGTACATCCTCCACCCCCGTACCAGCACTGCCCTCCAGGCAACCCCTCAGTGTGTTTCCTGTGCCCGCTCACCCGGGAGAGTGGGCATCTCCTTCACCCCAAGCACCTCAGGCCCTGCCCCAGTCAGCCCTGCTGCCCTCAGTGAGGAGGCTATTGACCTCCTGAGATCCCTCACTGTTGGGCAGTCAACCATTCTGAATGACATCCAGGGTGTTGAGAGGCATTTGCAGCAAACAAATGCAGACCTGGAGAGCATTCATTCTGGTGTGGCGGCCCAACAGAGAGCATTTCATGCTCTGGCCTCAGTACTAATGGCAGCCATTGTCCCTGTGTCCAGCCTCCCCCTCCAACTTCCACTACCCTGACCCAATCCACTCTACCTCAGCCTATCCCAAGCACATCTTCAGGCCAGCATGCACACACATTAACAGACAAAAGTGGCTCAGGAAAACATAAGCACCACACATCACACAGGCACTCACACAAGCACTATACCCATGCACACATACCAACATCCACTTCCTCCAATGTGTCCTCCTCCTCCTCCACGTCCTCCACCTCCTTCACAGTGTCATCTCCACTCACACCTGCGTGCACTACATCATCAGCCACTGCCTTCATCACCAGCACGCCCATCACAACACAACGCTCACACGCAATCACCCACTAACATTCACACGTCCCCTGTGTCCTCTCCCAGTGTGTCTTTGAGCCCTCCTCCCAAAGTACACAAATGCAGGTGCACACCTATTCAATAGCCATCCACCTCACAACAGCATCCAGCCCATTCACCTTCACCCAAACTCAGCAGACGTACACCTCCTACAACCACCTTCCTCCACTCCCACACCCCCTCCATCTTTTCATCCCAGTGTGGCTAAAAAAACTTTTCCTAGCCTAGCTAACTTTAACCTCTTCCCTACACCTCCCCCACCCCGTCCGTCCCCTAGGGCCAGGAGGTCTAGATCCCAGCCCAGCACCTCAGCCACCACATCTGCGTCTGCTGTGATCTGTGCAAGTCCAGGTGGATCGAAAGGGGGCACCCGTCAGAACTGCCAGTTTGCTAACTACAGATGTGAAGGACCACCCAATTCCGCCACCTGCCAAGGTCAAAAAGGGTCCGGCTTCCAGCTGGGGAAAGTCGCACCACCCACCCAGAAAGGCCTCACCCAAACACAGAGAGGACAGTGCCAAGGTCCCAGCAGCGACTGCCAAGGTGGGGAAGGGACACAAGATAAAGGGCATGTCACCTCAGGCACGATGCCTCCTGGTGAGGGGTTGGTGACTACCATTTCCTCAGGGAAGCCAGCGACCTGTACCACAGTGACCACCACTGCAACGACCGCCACCTGCACCGCCGCTGCCACAACGTCAGTCTGCAGCATCCTCCCCAAGGATCAGAAATCTGAGGCTGCCGGAGACGGTATGGTGCACAACGCCCCCTCCAGGAACAGTGGAACATGTCACCGACTTGAGAGACTGTGGCTTTGCATTCCCCAGGAGCAAGCAGTGGGCAAACCATCCACTTGAGAGACTGTGGCTTTGCACTCCCCAGGAGCAAGCAGTGGGCAAACCACCCACTTGAGAGACTGTGGCTTTGCACTCCCCAGGAGCAAGCAGTGGGCATGGAGGCCTCTCAAGGGGCAGTGGCATCGTACCATCTTCTGGCTGAAGTGCCCCCCCTCTTCTTCCCCCTGAGGTGCCTGTGTTTTTTTCGACCTGATGCCACTGCAGTGTTCTCCCCGTTTTGAGTCAGGTGTCATGTGTGGCCTTTGCCCATGCTTTTTGGGACCACTGGTCCACGGACATTTACAAGGGAGCGTGTACAGCCTTGTGTATATAATGTGAACTTTTGTATATACTGATTATTTGATTTTCTCTTCCCATATCTGAATGTTCCAATATAACACTGGTTAGACTCATTTCCTTTTGTCCTTGTGTTCTTCCAGGGGGTGACAGGGTGTATCAGTATTGTTGTTGGATGTGTTTGTGTGTATGTTGTTGTGGGTGAGGGTGGGGGGTGGGGGTGTTGCGTGCCACGTGTGTGCGTCACTCTCTTTTCCCTCCTCTCCTCCCCTGTGTGCCAGGTGCCGTACTTACCATTGTTGCCGCCGCGGCCTTCTTTCTACTTCCTGGTGTATGAGAAGATACACCAACATGGGTAGTGTTAGAAATGGGGTTTCTGGTTGGCTAGGGTATGTACCTCAGCCAGGCAGAACTTACCCACTCTAGTCAGGGCAAGGGAGTTACACGTCCAAGATAACCCCTGCTCACCCCCTTGGTAGCTGGGCACGAGCAGTCAGGCTTAACCCGGAGGCAGTGTGTAAAGCGCTTGCACAACACACACACACACACACATGTGACGCAATATCCCCACCACAAAGGAAACACAACACCAGATTATATGAAAATATACTGTATTGTACACAACGTAATTATCAGACCAACATCACATAACAGTACTATCCTGCTACCTTAGCAGTTGTCAGAACGTTACACATTAGTTACTCTGCAAACTAGCAGTAGTCACACATAACACACAGGTTACTCAGTATTCTGCAACATAAGCAGTAGTCAGGAAACACGTTATCACATTAGAACACTTGTCATAAGAATATCATAAAACGCCCATAGTAGGAACATTAGAAAACCTATGGCAAGTTAAGCAAACATATTAGCAAGTCATGCCCATAAAAGGAACATGTGCACACATATGTAAAAGCATCATGGAACAGGTAGGCAATATATCATGATGGCAAAAGTCTGTAGAAAGAACTTTAGATTATAATTATATTGGTTTCTTTAAACAGTACCTTTTTTGATGAGGAGGCATTTCCAGTGCCTAAAACAACCAATGGGGCCCCCGGCGCTCTTCTGCGCAAAACGGGGGCCTCCTGACAATTGTGGGAACGAGGGGGGTAGCACACACCCCCTCAGTACTCCTAACGGGCCCCTCCAGGGCCCCCCTAGACCTCCACCGGCCCTCCTGAGGGGGGCCCTGGTCGCCCAATACGTTTTATGGGTAGAGGGGGCGATCGCGCCCCTAGGGCAGTGACCAGGGAGAAGGGAACTCCCGTTCCTCCCCGTGTCCTGCGTGCCAGGGGGCAGCCGCCCTTGTCCGCGGTGCGGCTGCCCCAAAAGGAAGTATCAGAAGCAGGGACCTCCGTTGAGGTCCCTCACCGGCTTCCTGCGGCAGCTGCACCCGGTCTGGTGCACGGACCGCTCCTCTGCCGTCCCTCGTCCACGAGGGAGGCAGTTTTGGAACCGGGTGCCGGCATGTGCCCCGGGGGCGCTCCGCAGAGCGCGCGTCACCCGGGGGCACAACAGGAACAGCCCCGCTCCTCTCTGCACTCCAGCAAGTGCCCCGGGGGCACAATGAATAGCTCGGTCCCTGCGACCGTCCCGATGCGGCGCCCGGGCCGCGGCGGTGATTTTTCAACACAACAAAAAGCTGTAGGAAGGCGCAACGGTCCTCCTTTATGCCCGGGTTGCGGCGGTGATTTCCTTGGGCAAAAGAAAAGCGCTTTCAAAGCGCTAGGACACCTCCAAAGCCCAGGCTGCGTCAGTGATCTTTTTCCAGCAATTGAAAGGATGCCTTTTTCTCTTAAAGCATCCTGGGCAAAGGTGTAAAAGATCATTGCAGGGGTCAGGGGCCACAGCACCCTGCCCCTGGGAACAACTACACAAGAAGGAGCACAGGGCTGGTGGGTCCAGCTACAGGCCAGCACAAGGGATGCAGATGGTGGCAGTTCCTCCTAGTGACCAGGCAGGTCACAGGTCAGCACAGCAGCAGCAGTCCATGGCGGTTTCCTGGTGAGTCCATTCATCAGCGTCTGTGTCCAGTTTTAAGTTCCAAGAATGTTCAAATTGTGGGGAAAATTCCCCTGTACTTATAGTCCTGTTTTTACAGTGTTTTACAATGATAGGGAGAGGAGGTTCCAGCCAGTTACAACTGGTTCTGGGAGTGCCCCCTCTCTCCTTTCAGCACAGGCTCCAAACATCAGTGGGGGGTTAACAACCCTATTGTGTGAGGCCAGGGCACAGCCTTTACAAATGTAGGTGTGCTCCGCCTCTCCCTTCTCTCAGCCCAGGAAGACTATTCAGTATGCAGATGCACCTCAGTGACACTTCCACCCTCCCTGTGTGCAGGCTGTCTGAAAAGTATGCACAAAGCCCAAACTGTCACTCTGCCCAGACGTGGATTGGAGTCAAGCTGCAAAACACCAGAGTCATAAGCACAGATAAATGCGCACTTCCTAGCAGTGGCATTTCTGTGATAGTAATAAAAAATACACCCACACCAGTAAGCAGTATTTATTATCACCATCACAACCATACCAAACACGCCTACGCTACCCCTCATAAATCAGACAATACCCCTTACACATAAGGCAGGGCATTTCTAATGCAATCCTATGAGAAGGCAGCACTCACAGCAGTGAGACACCAAGTTAGGCTGTTTGTCACTACCAGGACAGGCCATGCAATATGGCACATGTCCTGCCTTTCTACATACATGGCACCCTGCCCATAGGGCTAGCTAGGGCGTACTTTAGGGGTGACTTACATGTAGTAAAAGGGGAGTTCTGGGCCTGGCAAGTACATTTAGATGCCAGGTCCCTGTGGCAGAAAACTGCGCACACAGGCCCTGCGCTAGCAGGCCTGAGACAGGTTTGAAAGTCTACTTCAGTGGGTGGCGCAAGCAGCGCTGCAGGCCCACTAGTAGTATTTAATTTACAGGCCCTGGGTATAGAGATACCACTGTACAAGGGACTTATAGGTAAATTAAATATGCCAATTAGGTATAAGCCAATCCTACCAACTTTAGATGGGAGAGCACCTGCACTTTAGCACTGGTCAGCAGTGATAAAGTGCTCAGAGTCCTAGAGCCAACAGCGAGAGGTCAGAAAAACCAGGAGGAAGGAGGCAAAGAGACTAGGGATGACCATGTGTATGGCCAAAAGTCCAACACAACCCCCTACCAGCCAAAAGCCAGGGGAGAACAATCAATACCTTGATGTACTTCCCTGATTGGGGCGATAGAACAAGGACCCAGGCCCACAACAGCAGGGGCATGTTCCAGTTCTACGCCTTCCTGACTCCACTGGGATCTCTCTGTCAATGCGTCCCAGGCAGCCTAGACCACCCCACATGGATTCTCTAGCTGCCAATGGCCAGAACCAGGCCCCAGGCCATGTAGGAGCCTCTGGTCTCAGAAACCATAATGAGTGGGGGGCGGTAGCCCCAGGTGCAAAGCAACCTGTCTCCACTCCATTTCCGATCAGTTCAGGGGCTCTACCCTGCCACTGATCCACCAACCTAGGGTCCACACCCATAGGTTCTACAGGGGCTAGAGGTGAGGCTCTCCTCCCTCTACCCCTCCTTCTAGGATCCCGCCCTCCTCTCCTAGGAGGGGTATCACCAGAATCCACACTTGCCAGGGTGCTGGGTACAGCAGCCCTGCACAACTTTCTCGCCAGCCCAGGATCACTACCTGGCGACTGACCACCCAACCTAGGGACAACACCCTTGGGTTGCACCGGGGTCCTGGGCGGGCTTCCCCCTCCCTGAACCCCACTTCCAGAGTCCTGCATCTCCCTACCTTGGGAGAAGCCACCAGAAGTTTCACACGGGGGGTGAGCACACTAACCGCCCCCCCAACCAGATCAGAGTTTACACCCTGAACCTGTCTATCTAGTCCAGGGACGACACCCTTAGACTGGACCATTGCCCAGCGAACCAGGACTTCCTTGGGAGCCCACCTACCCCCTACCAGATCAGAGCTTACCCCCTGAATCTGGCAATCCAACCCAGAGTCACTACCCAGCGGTTGAACCACTGCCTGGCGCACCAGGACTTCCTTGGGAGCACACGTACTCCCCATCAGGTCAGAGTTTACCCCCTGAACCTGATCATCCAACCCAGAGTCACCACCCTGCGGTTGAATCATTGCCTGGCGCACCAGGACTTCCTGGGGGGCACACCTACCGCCCCACCAGGGAAACACTTTCCCCAAGGGCCACACAAGAGTCTGGCTGGCGCAGGTCTCCTGACCTTTGCCCATCGGACAGAGTCTGGATTCCCCCCAGCCCAGAAATGGTCTCACCAAGGTCATTCCTGGGTGGCTCTGCTCTCAGAGCTGACCCCTGACCCTCCAGGTTCTCCACTGGGGCCGCAGCCCCCTCTCAACCCTATGCCTGGATTTCCGCCTCCTCCGCTGTAGAGCGAGACTACCAGACACCAGGACCGGCAGAACGCTATCACCAGCCACCCGCCTAAGTCCTAATGACAAAATGGGATCCTTCTGAACAGCTGGCCCTACGGCACAGGTTAGGCTCACCTCCTGGCGTTCACTCATGGAACCTTCAGGGGCCTGGGACGGGATCTCGGGCACCTTGGGCCTCAGCCCAGCCCCATTCCCTCTCCTCAGAGACGGGACATGGGGTCCCTCACCCATCCCAGTCCACTGGGGCCTACCTGGGACACTCCATTCCTTTCCCACCACACCTTGTTGGGAAACACCTAGACCACTCTCATTAGGAACACCCCCTAATGCCACACCAGATCCTCTGGTACGCAACCAGAAGTCTGCCTCCTTTGCGAGCTCCCTGGGGTCAGAGAGCTCACACACTGACAAGTGTTGGCGTAACTCTGAAAAACAACGAAACAGGTGCTCTCTGAGAATCAGATTAAACAGCCCTTCAAAATTGTTTATTGTGCTACCCTTCACCCATCCATCTAGTGCAATACAGCAATCCTCCACAAGCTCCTCCCAAGACTGGTGGGACAGTTTCCTACCACCCCTAAACCTTTTTCTGTATTCCTCAGGGGAAAAACCATACTTCACAATCAGTGCGTTCTTCACAGCGGAGTACCCCTCCCTGTCACTCTCTTCTAGAGTCAGTAGGGCATCCCTCCCCTCCTCAGGAATAAAACTCCCTAGGCCAGTTCCCCAATCCTTCTCAGGGATCCTGCGCTCTACCAGAGCCTTCTCATATTCCTTTAACCACTGACGTATGTCACCCCCCTCTTGGAACCTAGGTACCAGATCTATGGGTATGTGAGGAACATCTTTGCTACAGCACCGTACATTGCTGCCACCACTGGACTCCACCTGCAGCGCTGGTGAGTCCAGAACCTTCAGACTGCGCTCTAGAGCGAGTCTTTCTCTGGCAAAGGCCCTCTCTGCCTCTGCCATTCTCTCCTGTACTAAGGCCTTCTCTACCTCAGCCCTTCTCTCCTCAACAGCTAGGCGCGCTAACTGCAACTTCAGGTCCCTCTCTTCCCGCCTATCTCTTAGCTCATCAGGCGTCAGGGAATGAGAGGTAGCCCTGCTTCTTACACTGGACCCAGCAAGGGACTCTCTATCACTGGGGCCTTCCCTGTCAACTGGCGTCCCCAACCAGTCATTCTCACCCTCCTGATCAGTCTCTCTACCACTCTCTAGGGATGAGGTCTGGGAGCCCTCCCATTGGGAACCCTCGCTACACTCAGGATCCTCTGGGTACCCCCTAAGCACACTCCCTCCCTGGGTAAATGTCACAAACCTTTCAAAGAAATTCAGAGATCTCCTGAGGTCCCCTTCTACAGGCAGCCCTCTCTCTCTACAGAACCCCTCTAATTCCCCCTGTGTGTAAAACGGCAGGTCCTCTAAATCAAAGGTAAGTCCCATCTTATAAAGGTACAAATAACTCAACTGTGACAACCACAATACCCAAGCGTGAGAACTGAAAACAGGAAAAATGACCAAAGAGAGAAAGTTAAGAGAAGCCAAACATGTGATGGTCTAAACGCAATCCTTGTAGTGAAATAATGAGTCACAATGGTATTGTGCAAGCGCAAGTCCTATCCTCACCGCTGACTTCCAATGTTAGAAATGGGGTTTCTGGTTGGCTAGGGTATGTACCTCAGCCAGGCAGAACTTACCCACTCTAGTCAGGGCAAGGGAGTTACACGTCCAAGATAACCCCTGCTATCCCCCTTGGTAGCTTGGCACGAGCAGTCAGGCTTAACCCGGAGGCAGTGTGTAAAGCGCTTGCACAACACACACACACATGTGACGCAATATCCCCACCACAAAGGAAACACAACACCAGATTATATGAAAATATACTGTATTGTACACAACGTAATTATCAGACCAACATCACATAACAGTACTATCCTGCTACCTTAGCAGTTGTCAGAACGTTACACATTAGTTACTCTGCAAACTAGCAGTAGTCACACATAACACACAGGTTACTCAGTATTCTGCAACATAAGCAGTAGTCAGGAAACACGTTATCACATTAGAACACTTGTCATAAGAATATCATAAAACGCCCATAGTAGGAACATTAGAAAACCTATGGCAAGTTAAGCAAACATATTAGCAAGTCATGCCCATAAAAGGAACATGTGCACACATATGTAAAAGCATCATAGAACAGGTAGGCAATATATCATGATGGCAAAAGTCTGTAGAAAGAACTTTAGATTATAATTATATTGTTTTCTTTAAACAGTACCTGTTTTGATGAGGAGGCACTTCCAGTGCCTAAAACAACCAATGGGGCCCCCGGCGCTCTTCTGTGCAAAACGGGGGCCTCCTGACAATTATGGGAACGAGGGGGTAGCACACACCCCCTCAGTACTCCTAACGGCCCCCTCCAGGGGCCCGTGATCACTGGGGGCCCCCCTAGACCTCCACCGGCCCTCCTGAGGGGGGCCCCGGTCGCCCAATACGTTTTATGGGTAGAGGGGGCGATCGCGCCCCTAGGGCAGTGACCAGGGAGAAGGGAACTCCCGTTCCTCCCCGTGTCCTGCGTGCCAGGGGGCAGCCGCCCTTGTCCGCAGTGCGGCTGCCCCAAAAGGAAGTATCAGAAGCAGGGACCTCCGTTGAGGTCCCTCGCCGGCTTCCTCCGGCAGCTGCACCCGGTCTGGTGCACGGACCGCTCCTCTGCCGTCCCTCGTCCACGAGGGAGCCAGTTTTGGAAGCGGGTGCCGGCGTGTGCCCCGGGGCGCTCCGCCGAGCGCTCGTCACCCGGGGGCACAACAGGAACAGCCCCGCTCCTCTCTGCACTCCAGCAAGTGCCCCGGGGGCACAATAAACAGCTCGGTCCCTGCGACCGTCCCGATGCGGCGCCCGGGCCGCGGCGGTGATTTTTCAACACAACAAAAAGCACTGGAGAGGGCGCGAAGGTCCTCCCTCAAGCCCGGGTTGCGGCGGTGATTTTTCAACACAACAAAAAGCTGTAGGAAGGCGCAACGGTCCTCCTTTATGCCCGGGTTGCGGCGGTGATTTCCTTGGGCAAAAGAAAAGCGCTTTCAAAGCGCTAGGACACCTCCAAAGCCCAGGCTGCGTCGGTGATCTTTTTCCAGCAATTGAAAGGATGCCTTTTTCTCTTAAAGCATCCTGGGCAAAGGTGTAAAAGATTGTTGCAGGGGTCAGGGGCCACAGCACCCTGCCCCTGGGAACAACTACACAAGAAGGAGCACAGGGCTGGTGGGTCCAGCTACAGGCCAGCACAAGAGATGCAGATGGTGGCAGTTCCTCCTAGTGACCAGGCAGGTCACAGGTCAGCACAGCAGCAGCAGTCCATGGCGGTTTCCTGGTGAGTCCATCCATCAGCGTTCTGTGTCCAGTTTCAAGTTCCAAGAATGTTCAAATTGTGGGGGAAATTCCCCTGTACTTATAATCCTGTTTTTACAGTGTTTTACAATGATAGGGAGAGGAGGTTCCAGCCAGTTACAACTGGTTCTGGGAGTGCCCCCTCTCTCCTTTCAGCACAGGCTCCAAACATCAGTGGGGGGTTAACAACCCTATTGTGTGAGGCCAGGGCACAGCCTTTACAAATGTAGGCGTGCCCCGCCTCTCCCTTCTCTCAGCCCAGGAAGACTATTCAGTATGCAGATGCACCTCGGTGACACCTCCACCCTCCCTGTGTGCAGGCTGTCTGAAAAGTATGCACAAAGCCCCAACTGTCACTCTGCCCAGACGTGGATTGGAGTCAAGCTGCAAAACACCAGAGTCATAAGCACAGATAAATGCGCACTTCCTAGAAGTGGCATTTCTGTGATAGTAATAAAAAATACACCCACACCAGTAAGCAGTATTTATTATCACCATCACAACCATACCAAACACGCCTACGCTACCCCTCATAAATCAGACAATACCCCTTACACATAAGGCAGGGCATTTCTAATGCAATCCTATGAGAAGGCAGCACTCACAGCAGTGAGACACCAAGTTAGGCTGTTTGTCACTACCAGGACAGGCCATGCAATATGGCACATGTCCTGCCTTTCTACATACATGGCACCCTGCCCATAGGGCTAGCTAGGGAGTACTTTAGGGGTGACTTACATGTAGTAAAAGGGGAGTTCTGGGCCTGGCAAGTACATTTAGATGCCAGGTCCCTGTGGCAGAAAACTGCGCACACAGGCCCTGCGCTAGCAGACCTGAGACAGGTTTGAAAGTCTACTTCAGTGGGTGGCGCAAGCAGCGCTGCAGGCCCACTAGTAGTATTTAATTTACAGGCCCTGGGTACAGAGATACCACTGTACAAGGGACTTGTAGGTAAATTAAATATGCCAATTAGGTATAAGCCAATCCTACCAACTTTAGATGGGAGAGCACCTGCACTTTAGCACTGGTCAGCAGTGATAAAGTGCTCAGAGTCCTAGAGCCAACAGCGAGAGGTCAGAAAAACCAGGAGGAAGGAGGCAAAAAGACTAGGGATGACCATGCGTATGGCCAAAAGTCCAACAGGTAGGATCTGCAATTCGGGCTCCATGGCGTCCTGGTTCTTTGTGGAGTGTCGAAAGGTGAGTGGTTCCCCTTCGATGTACTGTTTCCTCCGTGCTTTTGATGTCGTTGGTACCACCCCGGAAAAGCAGACGGATTGGCCTCTGATAATAGTGTGGGTGGTACATTGTCTTCCACCTGTCTGTTGGCGGTAACCGCCGCGGTGTTTGTTGCTACTGCTGTGGCGGTCGGAGTGTTAAAGTGGCTGTCTATGTTGGTGGTTTCCACCGTGGTCGTGATCTCCTTTTTTTTACTGCCGGCCTGTTGGCGATGTTTTCTGATGGTTGAACACCAACTGCCAGGGTTGTAATGAGGGTCTTAGTGTTGTAGGTCCACTAGTAGCATTTAATTTCCAGGCTGTGGGCACATGTAATACACTTTACTAGGGACTTATAAGTAAATTAAATACGCCAATTAGGTATAAGCCAATATTACCATGTTTTTATGGAGCGAGCACAAGCACTTTAGCACTGGTTCGCTGTGGTAAAGTGCACACTGTCCTAAATCCAGCAAAAATTAAGTCAGAAAAAGAGGAGGAGGAAGGCAAAACGTCTGAGGCTGGCCCTGCAGAAGGGGCCATTTGCAATACAACCTTCATCCAGCCTAAAGCCAGGGTAGACTAATCAATACCTTGATGGACTTGATGGAAAAGTACATTTCCTCTAGCTATGTGAAAGGCCAGATAGATAGGCTTTGCCAATGCTTGTCTTTTGTAGGTGCTGACAGAATGATTGGTGTTCAACATCCTTTGGAGAGAAACTGTATGCTCTTCTGTTGGCTGATGATGGAAATCTCATACTGGGAGAATGCGGTGTTGTAAGGCACTCAAGAATGTTATGAATGGCAATTGAGGCAGGGTGCTTGGGAATGGCTTCATAAGGAACAACTGCAGGCTTTTTTCTATTCCTACTGGGGAAGATGATCCATCACCTTAATTCTCCCCACAGTCAAAGGGACCCAGTCTATGGGACAGAGAAATGTCAATGTAGGGGTACGTGGCGGAAGTCAGGGGACCTTTGGAATGACATTGGGATAACCTCAGAGCAAGGGTAATACGAGGGGCACTTTAGGGAGCTCTGATACTCAGTTCTTCAGACATTGTTGGTACAATGGGAAACCTGGGTTCAAATGAAGGTAACCCTTTCATTGATTGTTTCACACTTTGTTTTAAAGTTCATTGTCACCCTGTTACCCTCCTGGGATCCATCATTCTTTATCGTCATGCTCACTCTGAGCAGTAGGAGGAAGTATGCATGACTTTATAACTTTAGGCTAATAAGAGTAATGAACATTCTCTCTCTCTCTGACTGAAAACCTTTTTATATGGAGCATATTGTTCATCTTTGGCTTTTCTTCCATTACTGGCCATTGTTACTTTTTCTACACAAAGCTTTTTTGTTGCAGGAATGGTCTGTGTATCACAATGGCAAAACTCACACATCAGTTCATTCTACACAGATTCTCTGTATGTTTTCCAGACTCAAAGGACAAAGAAGAGCTGCAGCTTTTTTTAAAACTGGTACATTTTGTGTCCCTTGTTGTCTTACCACGTTATGAAGTTGGCTTAATTTTCCATATTCTCCTGGTAACCCTGGTCCAGATTCCTTATTCACATTATTTTTAATAGATGCAGTTTGTAGGATATAATGAACATCTTGGGCGGCCCTCATAGTTGACTTCAGTAATATCTCATTGGGACTTATGGCCTGGTTTGTAAGTGTGCGCCCCGCATGCTAACTGTTGCTTGTTGTCATCTTGACAAGCAGTTAATGTTCATGCATTGTCAAAGTTAGTCCCTGCTCTACAAAGTGGACTGCAGAATGACATAAAGCAGAAGGTGGGACTACTACTTTATTAGTATGCAGGTAGACACCTTGACAATTGAGAATGGTCCTGAAAGTCTCCCGTGAGTGAGGGTCATCTGCCATCTGTTCTCATAAGGGTTTGGGAGAATCACTGAAGTGGACTTGGGGCCTACATGTAGACAGTACCTAGCAGGGCTACTGCCACACATTTAGGGGGTCATTACAACCCTGGCGGACGGTGTTAAAGCGGTGGTAAGACCGCAAACAGGCCGGCGGACAAAAAAAGGGGATTATGACTATGGCGGAAACCGCCAACAAAGACAGCGCGGCGGTCACCGCCAACAGACATGCGGGAGACAATGTACCGCCCATAGTATCAGAACACACCAATCCGCCACCTTTTCCGGGGCGGATTCACCGCGGATAAAAACACGGCGGAAACAGCTTTTGCTATGGGAAAACGCTCACCTGAACACACTCCACGAGGAACGACGACTCCATGGAGCCAGAACTCCAAATACTACCTGCCCTTGTCTTTCTGCTCCTCTACGACCAACAGCGACGTAGGCGCCGAAGATACCGGTGAGTACTGCACCTACGACACGGGGGAGGCAAAAGTTAGGGGGACACCCTCCAAACACCCCCACCCTCGCATATCACAACATACACACCAATGCAGTCAAAAATATCACATGAACAACCCACAATCCCCCCGGAAGAATGCAAAGACAAAGCGAATTGCGGTCAAACATTGTAATGTGCCAATATACATGTCATACAAAAATATACTGATATATATCTCGAAATCTGTCATAATTATATATACAATACAAGAAGTAGTGCAGATATGTACACAACAATGTCCGTGCACCAACAGTCCAAAAATGCATGGGCGAGGCCCACAATAGATACCTGACCAAAATCGGAGAGAACACTGCCGGGGCATCAGATAGAAACACTACAGGCACCTCAGGGGGAAGGGAAGGTGGGGCACCTCAGCCACATGAATGCGAAGCCAGATCCACGACGGGGCTCCATGCCCATTGATGTATCCTGGGGAGTGCAAAGCCACAGTCTCTCAAGTCTCTACAGTGGGTGGGTTGCCCACTGTGCCATCCTGGGGAGTGCAAAGCCACAGTCCCTCAAGTCTCTACAGTGGGTGGCTTGCCCACTGTGCCATCCTAGGGAGTGCAAAGCCACAGTCTCTCAAGTCTCTACAGTGGGTGGGTTGCCCACTGTGCCATCCTGGGGAGTGCAAAGCCAGAGTCTCTCATGTCTCTACAGTGGGTGGGTTGCCCACTGTGCCATCCTGGGGAGTGCAAAGCCACAGTCTCTCAAGTAGATGCAGTTCTCTACTGGTACTGGGTGGGACTGGTGCCCAGACTGGATGAGTCTCCCCGTGAAAGTTCCTGTCCTGTCACTGTCCCAGCTGCACATGGGATAAGGATGCCTGATGTGGCGGCCTATTCATACCTACACGGTCTTTGCTATGTTCAGCGGTGCTTTGCCATGGGGGTCTTTGCCCTGTTCAGCGGTGCTTTGCCATGGCGGTCTTTGCCCTGTTCAGCGGTGCTTTGCCATGGCGGTTCAGGACTGTTCAGCGGTGTTTTGACATGGCGGTCTGTGCCCTGTTCAGAGGTGGTTTGCCATGGCGGTCTGTGCCCTGTTCAGCGGTGCTTTGCCATGGCGGTTCAGGACTGTTCAGTGGTCTTCACCATGGCGGTCTTTGCACTGTTCATCGGTGCTTTGCCATGGCGGTTCAGGACTGTTCAGCGGTGCTTTGACATGGCGGTCTGTGCCCTGTTCAGCGGTGCTTTGCCATGGCGGTTCACGACTGTTCAGCGGTGCTTTGACATGGCAGTCTTTGCCCTGTTCAGCGGTGCTTTGCCATGGCGGTTCAGGACTGTTCAGCTGTGCTTTGCCATGGCGGTCTGTGCTCTGTTCAGCGGTGCTTTGCCATGGCGGTTCAGGACTGTTCAGCGGTACTTTGACATGGCGGTCTTTGCCCTGTTCAGCGGTGCTTTGCCATGGAGGTACAGGACTGTTTAGTGGTGGTTTGCCATGGCGGTCTGTGCCCTGTTCAGCGGTGCTTTGCCATGGCGGTTCAGGACTGTTCAGCGGTGCTTTGACATGGCGGTCTGTGCCCTGTTCAGCTGTGCTTTGCCATGGCGGTTCAGGACTGTTCAGCGGTGCTTTGACATGGCGGTCTTTGCCCTGTTCAGCGGTGCTTTGCCATGGCAGTTCAGGACTGTTCAGCGGTGCTTTGCCATGGCGGTCTGTGCCCTGTTCAGCGGTGCTTTGCCATGGCGGTTCAGGACTGTTCAGCGGTGTTTTGACATGGCGGTCTTTGCCCTGTTCAGCGGTGCTTTCCCATGGCGGTTCAAGACTGTTCATCAGTGCTTTGACATGGCGGTTCTGATACAGACATTGGTGTGTGGCATGACGATCTCCACACTGGACATTGGTATGTGGCATGACGTTCCATCATTGCCCAGCGGGGCTGTGGCATCCTGGCCCCTCCTGGACTGTGACTCCGGCGGTGGTGTCTGGACCAGTGACGATACTTGGGCCCTCCTGGGTTGTGACTCTGGCGGTGGTTTCTGGACCAGTGACGATACTTGCGCCCTCCTGGGCACTGACTCCGGCGGTGGTCTCCTGACCAGTAACGATACTTGGGCCCTCCTGGGCTGTGACTCTGGTGGTGGTCTCCTGACCAGTAACGATACTTGGGCCCTCCTGGGCTGTGACTCTAGCGGTGGTCTCCTGACCAGTAACGATACTTGGGCCCTGCTGGGCTGTGACTCTGGCAGTGGTCTCCTGACCAGTAACGATACTTGGGCCCTCCTGGGCTGTGACTCTGGCGGATGGTCTCCTGACCAGCAACGATACTTGGGCCCTCCTGGGCTGTGACTCTGGCGGTGGTCTCCTGACCAGCAACGATACTTGGGCCCTCCTGGGCTGTGACTCCGGCGGTGGTCTCCTGACCAGTAACGATACTTGGGCCCTCCTGGGCTGTGACTCCAGCGGTGGTCTCCTGACCAGTAACGACGGTGCTGGCGGTTGTGTCTGGACCGCCGGAAATGATGGCGCACTTCTCCGCCGTGACACTCACAACAGGCTGGGGAGACTTCCTCGGGACCTTCCCCACCTTTTTTGGAGTTACAGCTGACTCACCAATCGCCTTCGATCCCATTTCAGTTGTAGTCCCACCAGGAGTCTTGACACGGTCCCGTCGTCCACTCTCCAATTTCAGAGCCTTTACAGGGGGTGGGCTGACAGTGCCTTGGCTCCGGGTCCTACTGCCTGCCCTGGTGGACGGTGCACTCCAAAAACCTGGAACACGCACCACTGGTACTGGAGGCTTTTTGGCTGTGGCGCTACAACAGGACTGATGAATTGGAGGGGGGGCAAAAAGGTCAATTTGACATAGGGACAGTTTCTGACGGACACTGGGATGGGTAGTTGGAGGAGGTCTGGGAGTGGAGGAAGAGGAGGTGGTTGTAGGAGGTGTCACTTTAGGTGTTTTGGGTGCAGGTGCAGGTACTGGAGGCTGTCGTGAGGTGGATGGATGTTGGGTGAGTGATTGCCGGCATTTGTGTACTTTGGGAGGGGGCTTCACAGACACACTGGGAGAGGACACAGGGGACGTGTAAATGGCAGTGGGGGTGGTGAGTGCAGGTGAGCGGCTTGTGGTGCTGGGTGTCCTGGTGCGAGTCCTAGTGCCTGTAGATGTGGTGCATGCAGGTGTGTGTGTAGATGAGACTGGGAGGGAGGAGGGAGAAGAGGAGGAGGGGGACACAGTGGAGACAGTGGATGTTGCTGTGTCTGTATGGGTGTGATGCTTGTGTGAGTGCCTGTGGTGTGTGTGGTGCCTATGTTTGCTTGAGCTACTTTTGGGTGTTGACTTGTGTGCATGCTGGTCTGTAGGTGTGCTTGGGATGGGCTGGGGTACAGGGGATTGGGTCTGGGTGGAGGAAGTTGGAGGGGGGAGGCTGGACACAGGGACAATGGCTGCCATCAGTGCTGAGGCCAGAGATTGCAGGGTTCGCTGGAGAACAGCCTGACCAGAATGAATGCCCTCCAGGAATGCATTACCGTGTTGCAACTCTCGTTCTACACCCTGGATGGCATTTACAATGGTAGACTGCCCAACAGTGAGTGACCTGAGGAGGTCAATGGCCTCCTCACTGAGGGCAGCAGGGGTGACAGGGGCAGGGCCTGAGGTGCCTGGGGCGAAGGTGATGCCCACCCTCCTGGGTGAGCGGGCATGGGGCAAACACTGAGGGGCTGCTGGGAGGGCGGTGCTGGTAGGGGAGGTGGCGGCTGTACCTGTAGAAGTGGGGCGCACAGATGGTGCCGCCACCACAGGGGAGCTCACATCGGCAGACGAGTCAGTGTCGCTGGTTGGTGATCCTGTGGCCGACGTGAAGCTCCCCTCGCCCTCCACCCCACTGGTGCATTCAGAGTCTGTGGTGTGGCCCTGCATGGCCATGTGGGATGCAGCTCCCTCATGCTCCGGTGCCACTGTACCTCCGCCTGATGATGCTGATGTACAAAAGGACAGGGAGAGCAGGAAAAGGGGGGGAGACAGAAGAAAGAGAGTTTTAGTGCATGGCATACCGCTACCGTTGGCGGACAAGACAGACGCAGCAGCCCCATGCATTACGCAGTGCTCCTGCCCTCTGCACATGCAATTTCTGGGATATGGCCTACATGGCAATGGTAGAAATCTGCGCACATGGATGGCAAAGGGGCAACTATACATCAACTTGCCACTGTTCTGAGCTGGGGTAGAGTGCCACATGGCCTACATTACGGAGGGGCCTTGCCTACCTAACTCGCCCTGGCCTAGGGATACCCACAGCCCACCTCCCCCACCCAGACACCTCCACTGCACGCAAAGTCCACAGAATGAGGTTGTACTCACCCCCTTGTGTCTGCTGTGATGTCCTTAAGCGCCCATCCAACTCCGGGTAGGCCACCGCCAGGATCCGGAACATCAGGGGGGTCATGGTGCGACGGGCACCCTTCCCACGTTGGGAGGCCATCCCCAGCTGAGCCTCCGCCGTCTTCTTGCTGCAGCGGCGAATGTCCTCCCATCTCTTACGGCAGTGGGTGCCCCGTCTCTGGTGGGCCCCCAGGGTCCGGGCTTCCTTGGCGATGGCACGCCAAATATCCCTCTTCTGGTGGGCGCTGACCTACATGACATGCACAAGGAAAGAGGAACAGTCATTACCTACTGCACCGTCAATGTGAGTGGCCCCCTCCCTACTCTGGCCATGTGGCCCATTCATTCCCATGCATTTATGTTCTATGAACTCTGCACCCTTCTCTCTTCCAACCAGCCCTCTCCACCCAGGCATAGCCCATCCAACGTGCTCCCTGTGTACTGACCTGTTGGTCTGGAGGACCGTAGAGTATCAGGTACTGGGGGAGGACCCCATCCACAAGTTTCTCCAACTCCTGTGCTCCTGAGCCATCGTCGCTTCCAGACCGAGGTCACAGCAGCACTAGCAGTGTAGGTCCTCTCCTGTCGAAGGTCAGGTATCTAGTGATTGAAGAGATAGAAAATGGCGGTGACGTCCGCGGCGGGGCGCATCATCCCCGCCGGCGCACCTGTTCATTGTCTCCTGGGACCCAAAGGGTCCAATGTTAACCAATGCAGCATTGCGCCACGCTCTACGATCGCCTACCGCGACGGTGTCCATCGCCAGCGCAGTTACCCCACAATTCCATTGTCCCATTTTAGAGGTCAGGCTGCCGCCATTTCAGGGGCCCACATGGCTTCATTTACTACTGCGTCACACATAGCTAGGCCTATAATCAACACACATACAGGAAGGGGTTTTGTGAGTGGTGTAGTCTTGTGTGTAACTGTGGGTACATACCTGGAGGAATAGTGACTGGTTCTTCGCTGTTGTCCTTCTTAGGCACCGTCAGCTGGGACATATGAGAAGATGGCGGAATCCTCCGGTGTACCGACCGCTGGTGGACCTGTTGACAATGGAAGAAAGACATTTGATCGTGACCTACCGGTTTGACCGTGCCACAATCCAGGAACTATGTAGCCAGTTGGAGCCAGACCTGATGTCACCAATCCGCCATCCGACTGGAATCCCCCCTGACGTGCAGGTGCTGTCAGTGCTCCATTTCCTTGCAAGTGGGTCATTTCAGACTACTGTGGCCATGGCATCAGGGATGTCCCAGCCTATGTTTTCCAACGTTTTGTCCAGAGTGGTGTCTGCCCTGCTGAAACACGTAAGGAGATACATGATTTTCCCTGAGGTGGAGGATTTGCCTACAGTTACAGGTGACTTCTATGCCCTTGGACATATCCCCAACGTCATAGGTGCTATTGATGGGACCCATGTAGCTCTGGTCCCCCCCCAGAGGAGTGAACAGGTGTACAGGAACAGGAAGAGTTATCATTCGATGAACGTCCAGATGGTCTGTTTGACAGACCAGTACATCTCGCAGGTAAATGCTATATTCCCTGGCTCTGTGCATGACGCCTACATCCTGCGGAATAGCAGCATCCCTGATATGATGGGTCAACTCCAGAGGCACCGTGTATGGCTGTTGGGGCACTCTGGTAACCCCAACCTTTCGTGGCTATTGACCCCAGTGAGGAATCCCAGGACCAGGGCAGAGGAACGGTACAATGAGGCCCATGGGCGGACTAGGAGGGTGATCGAACGCACCTTCGGCCTCCTGAAGGCCAGGTTCAGGTGCCTCCATATGACAGGTGGGTCCCTATTCTACTCACTGAAGAAGGTGTGTGACATCATCATCGCCTGCTCCATGCTCCATAATTTGGCATTGCGACGCCAGGTGCCTTTTCTGCAGGAGGATGATCCAGATAACGGTGTTGTAGCAGCTGTGGAGCCTGTGGACAGTGATGAGGATGAAGCTCAGGAAGACGAAAACGACAACAGGGAGTCAGTCATACAGCAATATTTCCAGTGAGACACAGGTGAGTACATTTTCAGGTTTAACATTACATTAACTTTCACATGTCTACCTCTATCCTGTACCTACATTTCACTCACTATTTGTTAATTGAGTTGTCCCCTTCCATTTCAGTTTCACAAATGTGGTAACCTACGTGTCAACAGCTTGCACCCTTGAAAGGCTTGTGATGTGTGACATTGGTATGTTGGCCTTCCAATGGGTAACCCTTTTTGACACTGTAATTGACAATACAAAGTTCAAAATCATAGACTGACTCCAGTTTTATTAGTGTTTCAAGGGTGTTTATTTAAGTGCAGAAAAATGAAGGGGGGTTGTGAAATCGGGATGGGTTATGGTGGAAGAATGTCCATGGCAGAGTCCAGTCTATTAGTCTCACAGGTACATTGCACATCTGGCCATTGGAAGTGGAGCTGGGGCAGTTCCAATCTGGACAGGGTAACAAAGTGGGACAGTGGGGGGACAATCAGGGTAGTCTTATTTCCTGGCGGGGTCTTGCCATCTTGCTCTGTCCTGTTCCTGGATCTCAGGGACCGCTTTCGTGGTGGTTGTCCGTCTGCAGGGGGTGGGGTGCTGGTGTGGTGGTCCTGTGGCTGGGCGTCCTGTCCACTAGCACCGGCGGAGGTGGTGGGCATTTCATCGTCGTGGCTAGTGTCAGGGGCCCCTTAGAGTGCCGCGGTGTCCCTCAAAGTCTTTTGAATGTCCGTCAGCACCCGTACAATGGTGCCCAGGGCGGAGGCGATGGTCCTGAGCTCCTCCCTGAACCCCAAATACTGCTCCTCCTGCAGACGCAGGGTCTCCTGCAACTTGTCCAGGACCGTTGCCATCGTCTCCTGGGAGTGGTGGTATGCTCCCATGATGGAGGAGAGGGCCTCGTTGAGAGTAGGTTCCCTTGGCCTGTCCTCCCTCTGTCGCACAGCAGCCCTCCCAGTTCCCCTGTGTTCCAGTGCCTCCGTCCCCTGGACCGTGTGCCCACTGCCACTGCCCCCAGGTCCCTGTTGTTGTTGGGGTGGTGGGTTAACCTGGGTGCCCTGTAGTGGTGGACACACCGCTGATTGACCTGTCCTGGGTAGGGAGGTATGGGCCCGCTGGGTGGGTGCTGTGCTGGTGTTACCAGAGGGTGGAAGTTCGGTGTTGGGCTGTGGCTGGGCAAGGGGAACCGACTGTCCTGAGGCCCACGATGGTCTGGGCTGGTCATCAAGATCCAGTAGGGCAGAGCTGCTGTCGTCACTGTGGGCCTCTTCTGGGGGTGGAGTGGTGTTGTCTGGACCCTCTGGTGTGGTGACGTTCCTTCGGGTTCCTGCGGGGGTATAAGTACATGATTATTGCATGTGTGTGTTTCATGGTGTGCAAATGGTTGGGTGTGCGTGTACCCCAGTGCAAGCATTCCTGTGTGGGGGCTTGTGTGCTGATGGTTGGGGGGTGTTCTGGGTATGTGCAGTGGGCATGCTTTAGTGATGGGTATCCATGCTTAGTTGTGTCATGCAGGTCTTGGGGTTGGGATGGGTGGTTGGTGTTATGGGTACATTAGTGAGGAGTTAGGGTGATAGGGGAGGGTGTGAGGGTGGGGGTATGTGATTGCATGCAGGTAAGGTGGGGGATATGATAGTTAAGATTTGACTTACCAGTGTCCGTTCCTCCAACGACTCCTGCGAGGCCCTCAGGATGCAAGATGGTCAAGACTTGCTCCTCCCATGTTGTTAGTTGTGGGGGAGGAGGTGGGGGTCCGCCGCCAGTCCGCTGTACCGCGATGTGGTGCCTGGATACCGTGGAACGCACCTTCCCCCGTAGGTCGTTCCACCTCTTCCTGATGTCCTCCCTATTTCTTGGGTGCTGCCCCGCAGCGTTGACCCTGTCCACTATTCTTTGCCATAGCTCCATCTTCCTGGCTATGGATGTGTGCTGTACCTGTGAGCCAAATAGCTGTGGCTCTACCTGTAGGATTTCCTCCACCATGACCCTGAGCTCCTCCTCAGAGAAGCGGGGGTGTCTTTGGCGTGACATGGGGTGGTGTGGGTGAGGTGTGGGGTGGTGTATGTGTTGATGAGTGTGGTGAGTGTAGTGGTATGTGGTGTTTTGTGTGTGGATGTTGTGTGGGTGATGGTGTAGTGTGCCTCTGTGTGATGGGGTTCTCTATTCTGTGCTGTCTCTCTATGGCGTTCTCTCTAATTGTGGGTCGTAGAGGTTTGTGGGTGATAAGGGTGTGTGTTTTATATTGTGTTGGATGTGTGGGAGTGTTGTTTGTATGAGTATCAGGTGTGTGTATTTGGAATTGTCCAATGTGGCGGTGTTTTGGAGCTGTGTGTGTATTTTGAGCGCAGTGGTGTGTATCGCCAATGGAAAACCGCGGTTGAAAGACCGCCGCGTGTATTCGTGGGTCGTAATGGCATGGGCGTGTTTCTGTTGGCGTGGTGGTGGGGGATTTGTTTCCGCATGTTTATCGCTGACCTTTGGTGTGGCGGTGTTGTGTGGGTGTCTGAATTTCGGCGGATTCCGTGATGTGTGTCATAATAGCTGTGGCGGGCTCCCGCCGCCGCGGCGGTGTGTTGGCGGTCTTCTGCACGGCGGTAAGCACCTTTTACCGCCAATGTTGTAATGACCCCCTCTGTGTCTGCACATGGATACCAGCCTGCCTTTGAAGATGGGAAGGTCAAAAAGCCTAGAGAGCCCTGTGCATGTGGGGGGAGCATTTTTTAACTGTGGTTTTATGGCACATCAGTCATTTTTTAGCATTCAGAATGAAGGCCTGGGGGCCCAATGACGAGTTTGGTGGTCGGACCGCCAAGGCGGCAGTCCCAAAAAGACTGCTGCACCAGGGGTCTCCAGACTGCCATATTATAGATATATGTAGGCTGAACCACCGACTGCCAAAACAAATGTTTGCCCGCCTTCAGGTGGTGGTCTGTAATCTTGGCGTTGCACACTCTGTTGCTGTCATGGTTGCATGGAATGGCTGAGCCAGTTACAAGAGTCCACGTGGTGGTCTCCTCGAGGTGGTCAGCTGATAGCGCAGTACGCATTCAGCAAAGCAACAGGCAAGTGCCCATTGGATGGATTAAAAAACAACACAGCTGACATATATTGGCCCACCGGACCTACCTGCAAAACACACAATAAAACATACCTCTTCCCACACGATGATCCTTTGCTGCTTCACTGCAAGAAAGAGACCAGAGCCCACAGATTCTCACATCCCCAACAGATAAGCCACACCGTTTTTCACAATCTCATTCAACACCTTTCACACAATTTTGTCCATGTACTCCCTCTATCACTTTTTTGTTAAGTAAGTCCCTGCCACCCACTTCATTTTACACCCATGTCACGTTTCAAAAATCCTAATTTTTCTGATGATGAATTGAGAGTCAAGGTGGATGAAATCGTAAGAGTAGAGCCACAATTGTTTGGAGCCCAAGTCTAGCATACTCCTCTCAGTAGGAAAATGGAAATGTGGCAAAGGATAGTCGACAGAGTGAATGCTATAGGCACCACCCTTCGCACAAAGGAGGTCTTTAGGAAGAGGTGGAACAACCTGAGGAGGAAGGTGTTCTCCCTGGCCTCCAGGCAACATATACAGGCCAATAAGACTGGTGGTGGCCATCCCAGTGCCCTATTACAACTCTTTCCCTGGGAGGAGAAGGTCTTGGCCATTCTGCATCCTGAGGGCTTGACAGGAATAGCTGGGGAAGTGGAGTCTTGTAAGTCACAATACAAAACTGTCCCAAATCTTCAATGTCCTGCATGCTCATATCTTACCTTTTTCCACTGTGTTGTTCATCTACTTTCCTAACATGCAATACCCAGATTTGCAGAGATGTGAACTTGTCAATGTGTATTGTCACACATAATATCACACGTATCAATCCCCATTACATGCCATATGTTGGAATGGTGCCTGTAAGTGTTTCAACATCAAAAGATCATCCCAGGATCTATGGTATATGTCAACATGTAAATGTATGGGCCAACCTAACTACAGTGTGGTAACAGATATGTAAGACTAAACATTTGTCAAGCGTTGGGAAGTACAGATAGTGACATGACTACAACTACTAGGAGGCACTGTTTCCGTACCTATAAACATCAGGTCTTCCTGCACTTGTCCAAATACACCTGTGTGTCATCTCACAAATGAT
This sequence comes from Pleurodeles waltl, assembly GCF_031143425.1. Classification (NCBI taxonomy): domain Eukaryota; kingdom Metazoa; phylum Chordata; class Amphibia; order Caudata; family Salamandridae; genus Pleurodeles; species Pleurodeles waltl. The sequence continues at coordinate 1,168,790,815 of NC_090447.1, read as the reverse complement.
GTACTCTCACCTGGGAGTTTAGCATTTGTGTACTGTGGGGAGGCAGCAAGTGACATGACTACAACTACCAGGAGGCCCTGTTTCTGTATCTCTAACCAAGAGTGCTTCCTGCACTTGTCCAAATACACCTGTGTGCCATCTCTCAAAAGGCGTACTCTCCCCTGTGAGTTTAGCATTTGTGTAGTGTGAGGGGGCAGCAATTGGCATGACTGCAACGACCAGGAGGTCATGTTTCTGTACCTCTAACCACTAGGCCTTCTTGCACTTGTCCAAATACACTGGTGTGCCATCTCTCAAATGATGTACCCTCCCCTGTGAGTTTAGCATTTTTGTAGGTTTGAAGGCAGCAAGTGGCATAATTACACCTCCCAGGAGGCCCTGTTTCTGTACCTCTAACCACAAGGCATTCCCTGTGTGACATCTCTCAAATGATGTACCCTCCCCTGGGAGTTGGAAATCTATACATCATGCTCAACTCAGAGACGTGTCTGTCTACCTAGCTTGCTTTGTCCTGGTATCCCAAAATGAAACTACTGAGGAGAGGAATGACACCTTGCCTAGTGTGTACATCAAGTATTCCTAAAGCATTAAGCAGCTTTATCAGATTGGTGGTTAGATTGGTGGCGGCAGTTAACAGATTGACTCAGCACTGCTCATATGATGGCTACAGCTACATAAACCACTAAGTTGTGGGTTTGCCTGCATCTCACACAACTAGGCCCTGGAATGATCAAATACACATGTCTCCTCTCCACTGTGTTGGCTTAACTGTTTCTAAGATGTCATGTTCATTCTCTTATCTACAGTGCAACTGATCACCACATCTAATGAGCTGCTTGACTCTGATGGTCTCTGCAAGCTTCACAGATGTCATCTCAACAACTTCAATACTGTGGAAACATAGCACAATCAGCAAAGCTACTACTTAAGAGTGTTGAAATTCTCTACTTACAGTCACACAAAACCTTTGGATGTAGATTTCACACTTCAACCAATAACATTGTACTCTATTTCTCAAGAGGCCGAGCTGCCACAGTACCTGGACTGAGATTGTCCACCAACCAGACTCCCAACCCACCACTGGATGAAGCCCTCAATGATGACAACACTCCTGGACGTGGATGATAGTCCTGGCCCATCTGGGCAGCCTGGTCAGATGGTGACAGTGAGTCTCACTGTGCCCACAATAAAACCTCCCACCCAAGTTTCTTCAATCTCAACATGCCCCCCAAAACCTAAGAACCTAGCACAGTTGCTTCCATCGTGCATCCCCCCAGTCCTTGATCTTGAGCTGAGGTAGAAACCAACAATCCTGACACTGAGGTTCCAAGTACACAGGCTCATGAAGCTAGGGTCTGTGGGAGAGATGCTGTGGGTCACCAGAGTGAGACCACTGGGGCCACTCACAACCAGGATACCATCAGCCACGTCTTGGGGGTCTATCATGAGTCCTGAGGTGTGATGGGCCAGGTGCTAACTGAACTCCAGGAAAACAAACAGCTGCAGAAGGACATGAACCAACATATGGAGGCCCATAACTCCAGAATGGGCAACCTAACAGGGGTGCTGAGGGACATCCATACAACCCTAACCAGGGCTTTCCCCCCAACATCTACCCCTTCCTGTGGGCCAACTACATCAAGCCCAAGTACGTCTGCGGCAGACACAGGAAGGGAGGCCTTGCCAGAGGACCAACAACTCTCAGACACCCCTATCTCTGCAGCAGCTGAACCACCCCCTTCCGTGCAAGTGGGAACTTCCATGTGAGAATCCAGGAGGTGCAGATGACAAGACACCAACCACTGCCAACAATAAACCTCATGCTTAATACTATGGACTTTCGACTTCCGATGGTATGGCATCTACTACTCTGATTTCATTCACCATGACTGACCCCTTCACTTTTTTATGTTACTTTTAGCGACAAGTTTGTTTTCACCCTTAGCACTGTGAAAAATTCACAAGTCACCAACCCATTGTCTGCTGTCTCAAATTTCACATTTAGCAATGTAGATATGTAAACACATGTGAACCATACAATAAACAAAAACAAGCTACTTGAAGTAGCAGGGATATGTTGCAAATGCACAGTGTCCAGCTCAGGATTACAACCATTCCACGCAAACACATACATACAAGTGTCTTGTCAAAGAAAAAATGTATTACATTGTTCAGCTCATAGGCTGTCAATGTGTCTGAAACTTAGCAAATCACACATGATTGAATCATACAAGGTAAATATTGAAATTTACAGTTACAGACCTCCAGGCCATGGAATGAAGGGATATATCAGACATTGTCCTGTAGAATAGGCAAACATGAAATTGGTTTATGTCATCAGCTGGAGCCACATCGCCTACCTACCAAAAGTAATCCAACATCACATAATGCAAGAGTCAGACAGATGGCAGTACAGTTTCTGATCACAGGGTCTTTACAATCCAGTGCTTCTGCTTCTGGTGGTATGACACAACCAAATGTCAGTGATGTGCCACAGGCAATTTGGTCTACAATGATGAAACGCATAAACAGCTACAAGTAGTTCACCCAAAAAGAGTGTTTCGCAAATGTGAAGGGAAACTAACATGAATTCGGTCTAGGACTACTTCTTTTCTGACCACATGATGACACACATGATGCATCAGGGCCACCACACAACAAGGAAGAAGTCCAAGAAAGTCTTCCAAACTTCCATCCTATCACTATGCAAGCTCTATTGGCACAGGTCTTGTACACCCAAAGTCTGTGACATACATTCCCAGAAACAACCCATGTCCACTTTGTATGTCCAAACAGCATCATACCTGCCAATGTCACAACTCGGAAATGTCCCAATGAAGATATTATGGTAGAGGCACCTGTACAAACGCAACAACAAGCAGTATTGTTATGAAACCATACATATAACACAATTCACATAGTAAACATCTGGAGAATGCAGTCCATTATATAAATCTGACACAAGCAAAGTAATATCTCCTTAATGTTATTGTGTCAAAAGCTTCCTTATCAGCCACACTTCGCCAGTATTTGCCAGAGCTTCAGCTTCAGAACTGTTAAAAAAAATCTACTCCTTATATCATCACAACAAGAGTTCATTTTACAGTCAAAGTCATGACATACTTACACTCATTGGAAGAAGCTGTTGATGAGATCTTGTTGCAAGTCAGCTCCTTCCTCTTCACTACTAGCATCTTCATTTGGCATATCAGGATTCTCGCCCGCTGGCACTGCAGGCTCCCCCTCCTCTGGGATGTAAGGGATGTACCTCCGCAGGGCGATGTTATGAAGTATGCAGTATGCCATTGTGATTTGACACACCTGCCCAACTGAGTAGAGGAGGGCTCCACGAGTCTTGTCCAGACAGCAAAATCTGGCCTTCCGGAGCCCAGAAGCCTGCTCAACTGGCCGCAGTGTTCTCCTATGGCCCTCATTGAAGCGGACTTCTCCTGGCATAGTTGGATTCCTCAGTGGTATTAAAAACCAAGGACGGTTAGGATATGCTGAGTCTTCTGTTTTGTAATGAGACATAAGTGTCACAATGAGCCACACACTTCCTGATTGCAGCACCTGTGGAGAAGTGTGGCTCAATGGTTAGAGCGGCAGACCCTGAAGCAGAGATCTGGCTCAAGACCAGGGTTCAAGTCCCACTTCGGCAGGTCTTGGGCTCAATTCCCCTTGACCAGATAATTCTCGCCTCGGTGCCTAATCTAATTCATGGGTCCCACTCTGCAACTCTGGGCAATAACTTGCTTAATCTCCACAATGGCCCCAACAGTGCTTGGATGCCTGGCTTCACCCTGGGGGTGCTCAGGAGTGGGCGCCTCACAGGGAAAAGCCAGGAGGGGTTCCATAGCGGTATGAGTACAGCGCCTTGAGACCCTAACGGGTGAGTAGTGCGCTATACAAGTGCTAATTTACATTTTTTTTTTTTACACCTGACGTTGCACATACAAGATCACAACAGATGTAACTTACCAACAAGCCAGGCCCTCTCTGGTTGCAGTTGTGACATCAGCAGGGGTATGATGCTGTTCTGCATTACAAAGGAATTATGGGCTGAACCTTAGAACCGGACACAGACATTTGAAAAGTACAGATATAACAAGCAGACAACTTGCACATTGATTGAATGGAAGTGTGCTCTGTAGCGACAGAATTGTTCACTGGCATGCAGAGGCACAAATATAATATGGGTGTCATCAGTGGCCCCTACAACATGTGGGGCGACCAAATCCATTGAAGTCAACCTTCTAATTGGCTAATCTTCAGGTCTGGAAAACCTGATATAGCGCCAATGTGTTTCATCATTGCTGATAGCACAACTTTTAATACACCACTGAACATAGGTTGTGACATACCACCAAATATAGCCTCTGTATATTAAAATGACCCTGTGGTCGAGGAAGTGTAATACTGCCATCAGTCTCACATTGGTAGTATACATGTAGTATTAGTGCTAGCGCAGGTGTATTAAGAACAATTATTAATGAGTGTTTATGTACTTTGAATAAATGATTTGTGCAAAAAATAAAATAACATAGAAAAATAATGCAAACATTTGAAAATGTGATTGCAAAGAGTGGCCGCCAATGTTCACAGAGTATACTTATTAGTGAATTAATATTATGAAATGTTGAATATATGTTTGACTATTGTTGTAATATGTCATATTAAGGGTTATGCATTTTGCTCTAGCTGTATTAATTTTAGGCCTTAATTTAGTAAACGTCTTGGCCTAGGCTGCCAACCCTTATGTCAAAGCTGTATTTCTTAACGTTTAATAAAATGGCTGTCCTAGAGAGTTAAACTGTGAATTTAAATTTTTGCATTACCTGCTCGTAGCTGAGAATTGCTTCTCATGAGAGCCGACTGCTAGAAGATGCTTTTCCTACTAATGTAACATTTTGGGCCTCATTCCGACCCTGGCGGTCATGGACCGCCAGGGCCGGGGACGGAGGAAGCACCGCCAACAGGCTGGCGGTGCTTCTGGGGCAATTCTGACCGCAGCGGTAAAGCCGTGGTCAGAAAAGGGGAACCAGCGGTTTCCCGCCGGTTTTCCCCTGCCCCAGGGAATCCTCCACGGCGGCGCTGCAAGCAGCGCCGCCATGGGGATTCCGACCCCCTTCCCGCCAGCCTGTTCCTGGCGGTTTACACTGCCAGGAAGAGGCTGGCGGGAACGGGTGTCGTGGGGCCCCTGGAGGCCCCTGCAGTGCCCATGCCACTGGCATGGGCACTGCAGGGGCCGCCTAACAGGGCCCCATTCAGATTTTCAGTGTCTGCAAAGCAGACACTGAAAATCGCAGCGGGTGCCACTGCACCCGTCGCACACCAGCAACTCCGCCGGCTCCATTCGGAGCCGGCTTCATCGTTGCTGGGGCTTTCCCGCTGGGCGGGCGGCCTTTTGGCGGTCGCCCGCCCAGCGGGAAAGTCAGAATGACCGCAGTGCGGTCTTCTGGCGGTCTCTGCCCGGCGGGCGGCGCCCGCCGGGGTCGGAATGACCCCCTTTGTGTGTAATGTGTGTGAAACAGACTTGCCCAGAAGAACAGTGGAGATACCTACTGGAGTAGAAGCTGCAACAATATTATTACCTGACAAGCTGGATGATGAGGACATTGTAAGACAAACCAATCAATGACATGTGAAGGGAGTAATAGTAAAATTCATAGATTTGGAGTTTTAGTTTTATTGGACAAAGTGTGAACATGTGATTAACTGACCAATAAGATTTGGGAAGTAATTTTAGTAGTTTTAATTTAACAATGCTGCATGGAAAGAAGATAACCCCATTGCCCATTAGCGTGCTGGCTGTACGGTCAATATTTCTTGTGTGCCTTGACAAAAGGCGTGCTTAACTTTAATGCTTAAAGACTTTGCGCTTTCTGAACTTTGGTGCTGAATCCTTATGCCTTGCTAATTGACTGATGTCCTGAGAACAAAGACTGACTCTGCTTGCTGATCCACACTGAGGATAGGTATTATAAAAATGAGACTGTTGATTATTGTGCATATTCACTTTTCCTTTCTAGGTACCAACTGCATTGTTTTGATACAGCCATAGTTAGATGTTTTTTCAAATTTGTGTAACTAAATAGTTTTGCATGAAGCCCAACATGCTGATGCTAATCTGGTGTTAGTTAAGTATCCTCCCTAATGAAATCATGCTAATAGGAATTAATGCTCAGTGAATTTATTTGCTAAACTTTTATGTGATTACATTGATGCAGTTGACTTTATTACTGATTTTCACCATAACCTTAGAATGTGTTGTAGTTCAAGCTTTGATTAGATTACGTTTCTTCCGCTGCTTTGGACAGCCAGTATTGTTTCTATATGTGTTTCAATTGATTTTGAGATTAATCTACATGACCTTAGCATTGTTAGTATAGGGAAATAAATATTCGAACTTTTACTAAAAGCTGTGGTTATTCATGACTGAAAGGTCATGGTGTGTGACAATTACTGACTCCTTTGATTGTTGATGTTATTGATTGTTGTTGATTGTTGACTATTGATTATGTACTGGAGCTATGGTAAGAACATCTTAATTACGAGTCAAAAGGTTCATCAACCTATACGCGTCCCCTTGTAAGTTTACTTTTTAAGGCCAGACACGCTAACAGTAGTGTTTTGAGGCATGAGATATGGCTCCAACTGATGACATAGATCTTGGATTGTTTGCCTATTCATACAGTACTGCTCTATTCTATTATGTCAAATTCTTCCAAATTATGGGTCTGGAAATCAATGGTTGACTCCTCCTCTCTCTCCCAGGGTTCCTATTTGTGGAATGAAATGAGTTGGAGCATTAGTCACTGTGTCCAGACCAACATATCTGATGATTCAATCAATCAATCAAAAAAATGTATACAGCGCGCTACTCACCCGTAAGGGTCTCAAGACGCTGGGGGGTGGGGCGGGGTGGACTGCAGTTTTACTGCTCGAAAAGCTATGTCTTGAGGTATTTTCTGAAAGACAGGAGGTCCTGGGTCTTGTGGAGGTTGGTGGGGAGGGAGTTCCAGGTTTTGGGGGCAAGGTAGGAGAAGGACCTGCCTCCGGAGGTGGTGTGGTGGATGCGAGGAACTGTGGCGAGGGCGAGATTGGTGGAGCGGAGGTGGAGGGTGGGAATGTGGAAGTTCACTCTTTCGTTGAGGTAGGCTGGTCCAGTGTTGTGGAGGGATTTGTGTGTGTGGATGAGGACTTTGAAGATGACCCTTTTGTCGATAGGAAGCCAGTGGAGGGATCTGAGGTGGGTGGAGATGGGTTCATGGCGTGGGAGGTTCAGGATGAGGCGTGCAGCTGCGTTTTGGATCCTCTGGAGTTTCTGCTGAAGCTTGACTGTGGTGCCGGCGTAAAAGGCGTTTCCGTAGTCTAGCCTGCTACTGATGAGTGCACGGGTGACCGTCTTTCTGGTTTCTATGGGTATCCATTTGAAGGTTTTTTGCAGTATGCGGAGGGTGTGGAAGCAGGAGAAGGTGATCGAATTGATTTGCTGGGTCATGGAGAGAAGAGAATTTAAGATGTTGCTGAGGTTTCGTGGGTGGGTGCCGGGTGTTGGCGGTGGTCCTAGGGTGGTGGGCCACCAAGAGTTTTGCCATATTGTTTTGTTGGGGCCGAAGATGATGATTTTGGTTTTCTTGGAGTTTAGTTTGAGGTGGCTTGCTGTCATCCATTTGGCGGTCTCTAGGAGTCCGGTGTGGAGGTTGGTCTTGGCGGTGCTGGGGTTCCTGGTGAGGGAGATGACGAGCTGGGTGTCGTCTGCGTCGGATATGATGGTGATTCTGTGTGGGAGGAGGGTGTTGGCGAGTGGGCCATGTAAATGTTGAAGAGGGTGGGGCTGAGGGAGGACCCTTGGGGAACTCCGCAGATGATCTTGGTTGCTGGGGATTGGAAGGGAGGGAGGTGGACTTTCTGGGTCCTTTTGGTGAGGAAGGAGGCGAGCCAGTCCAGGGCCTTGTGTCGGATTCCTGCGTTGTAGAGGAGTGTATGGAGTATTTGGTGGCAGACAGTGTTGAAGGCTGTGGAAAGGTCCAGGAGGATGAGTGCGACGGTCTCGCCATTGTCGACTCTGGTTCTGATGTCGTCAGTACAGGTGATGAGGGCGGTCTCAGTGCTGTGGTTCCTGCAGAATCCAGAGTGGGAGGCGTCGAGTTCGTTGTTTTCCTTTAGGAAGTGAGACAGGCGGGCGTTCACTAACTTCTCAGCGACCTTGGCGGGGAAGGGGAGAAGAGAGATTGGGCGGTAGTTCGTGAGGTAATCAGGGTTTGCTTTGGGTTTTTTCAGGAGTGGGGTTACTTCTGCGTGCTTCCAGGAGTCTGAGAAGGTGGCATCATCGAAGGAGCTGTTGATTACAGCGCGAAGCTTGGGAGCGATGGTTGGGCTGGCCTTGTTGAAGATGTGGTGGGGGCAGGGGTCCGAGGGGGAGCCTGAGTGGATGGAATTCTTGGTTACTTCGGTTTCTTCGTCGTTGGTGGGGGGCCTAGGTGTATGGTAGATTGAGGAGCGGGGTGTGTTGTTGTTGGTCGTGTCGGTGTTGGAGGTGGTGGGTGCTGGTGGTGTGAAGCTGTTGTGTATGTCTAAGATTTTGAGGTGGAAGTGGTTGGAGAGGGAGTTGCAGAGGTTCTGTGTGTGAGTGGGGTCGATGTTGCAGGATTTGGGTTTGGTGAGCTCTTTGATGATGGTAAAGAGTTCCTTTCTGTTGTGTGAGTTATTGTCTATGCGTGCCTTGTAGTAGGCCCTTTTGGTGGTCCTTATGAGTTGGTGATGTTTGTGTATGGTGGTTTTGAGGGTGGGGAAGTTGGTCATTAAGGGTTCTTGGCGCCAAGCTTTTTCTGTTTTGCGACATTCACGTTTGGAGGTTTGGAGTTCAGTGGTGAACCAAGGGGCGTTCTTGATGTTGTGGGTGGTGATGTTTCTTCTAAGAGGGGCGAGTGAGTCTGCGTAGGTTGTAATCCATTGTGTGAGGTTATGGGCAACAATGTTGGGGTCGTTGGTGTTGGGGGGGCGTTATGTGCGAGCTGGACATTCAGGTGTTCTGCGGGGATCTTGTGCCACATGCCGTAGGGTGTGGTGTGTTGGTGGTGGTGTGTGGGTGGTTTTTGAGAAGGAGTAATGGACGCAGTGGTGGTCGGTCCAGTGGAGTTCGGTGGTGTGTGTGAAGGTTATGTGGTTTGCTGGAGGTGAAAATTGCATCTAGCGTGTGTCCTGCTGAGTGGGTGGGTGATGTGACTAATTGTTTGAGTCCTAGGTTCATGAGGTTGACTAGTAGGGATGCAGAGTTCTGGTCGTGGTGGTTCTCCAGGTGAAAGTTTATGTCACCAAGAGGATGCAGTTTGCGGAAGTGAGGGTGTGGGGGCTGATGGTGTCAGCGATGGCGTCACAGAAGGGGGGGTGAGGTCCTGTTGGTCTGTAAATTAGGGTTCCTCTGAGGGTGGTGTTGGCTTTTATGTGAATTAGGAAGTGCAGGTGTTCTGCGCTGTCTAGGGTGTTGAGTATGTTGGTGGTGATCTTTGTGGTGTTTTTATGTACAATGGCGATGCCACCTCCTGGTTTGTTTAGAAGATCTCTACAATGGATTTTGTAGCCTTCTGGGATGGCTGTGGCTATGTCGGGCTCAGATGAGGGATTCATCCAAGTTTCCGTGAGGAAGGCAATGTCCGGGGAGTGTGACGTGATCAGGTCCCAGAGTTCGATGGCATGTTTGTGTATGGAGCGGGTGTTTAGGAGAATGCAGTTAAGGTGATTGCGGGGGCTGTTGTTGTTGTTGTGGTGCGTGATGGTGTTGTTGAGGGGGGTGTTGGTGTTGATGTGGGTTGTGGTAGTGTTGTTGTAGAAAGTGCTAGCGTTGTTGTGGGGCTTGTTGGGGTTGGCGTGTGGGTGTTTTTGTTGTTGTTGTTGTTGTGGTGCTTGATGGCGTTGTTGTCGGGGGTATAAGTGTTGTGTGTTGGGGTATTGCTGTTGTTGTAGAGCGTGCTAGTGTTGTTGTGGGGCGTGTTGGCGTGGGGCGTGTGGGTGTTTAAGGTGTTTGTGGGGGTGCTGGAGAACCGGCAAGCATAGCATTTAAATGGTCCATGTGCGTGCTTGGGGTTGGCTTGAGCGCAGGTGGGGTGTAGACCTGGGTTGAGGGTGTGTAGTGTGGTGGCTGAGTAGAGTTGTCTGGGGGGGTTAGGGTTGAGAGGACAAGGGGCACCGGCGCTGGGCGCTGTCCAGGCGCAGGCGGGCTTGCCTTTGGTGCACCAGCAGTGTGTCCGCACAGCGGCCGTCATTAAGAGGGGGAGGTGGGAGGGTGAAGCAGCTGGGAGGCGAGGGACCAATGGGTGCACGAGGAGGGTGGGGCTGTAGGGGACGCAGAGGCAGGGGCGGGAGAGCGGAAAGAGCTGGCTGAGCTGGGTTGGGTTCAAAAACAGACACAGAAAAAGAAACGGGCAAAGACAAAGGCACAAATGTAATTTTTAGCGGTATCGTGAACGAAATAACAGTTTTACACAACGAAAAGGCTAAAAGCAAAGCAAAGATACAGTGAGCCTACCACTAGGCACCATGGATGAGGTGCTGGTGTTTGCCTGCGGGTGGTGGAGGGCCTTGAACTTCTTTTAGCTGCAGACGGTGGGGTCAGGGGCACGGAGGCAGGCTGGTGGAGCCAAAGTGGACTCCTGGCCAAGAGCCGGTCAGGGGGTTACACAGGGCTCCGCGCAGCGGCAGCCATTAAGATGGGGAGGTGGGAGGGAGGAGCAGCTGGGAGGTGGGAGGCGAGGGACCAATGAGAGTGCGAGGGGGCGGGGCCGCAGGGGACGCAGCGGCTGGGGCTGGAGAGCAGAGAGAGCTGGCTGAGCGGGGTCGGGTTCAAAAACAGACACAGAAAACGAAACAGGCAAAAACAAAGGCACAAATGTAATTTTTAGCGGTATGGTGAACGAAATAACAGTTTTACACAATGAAAAGGCTAAAAGCAAAGCAAAGATACAGTGAGCCTACCACTAGGCACCAGGGATGAGGCGCAGGCGGGTGCCTGCGGCTGGTGGAGGGCCTCAAAAATCTTCGGGCGCAAGGACGCAGGCTGGTGGAGCCAAAGTGAACTCCTGACCAAGACCATAGTCACGTGACAAAACATTACTGTCTGGAAAAACATTACACCCATTACACATCAAAACTGTCTACTACTCAAAGTCCAGCTATGATCCCCATGGTTGTCAAGACATATATCTACTACATATATGTGCACATAACACACATATCTGCGCCTCTTGTGCCCCTTGATATTGCAAAGTATGTACTGCCCGCAAACAAACCTGTCGCCAGTGGTGTACAGTGCACCGCGGTTCTATGGCATCTGTGACCAGCATCACACTACACTGAGGACTCTGTGGGAGAATCTACATCTCAAGGGAGCCTTACATCTATTGAGGTGTTACTACACATGAATAGATGTTGTTGGAAATGGCAAGACCCCATTTCTAACATTGGTGATCAGCGAATGGGACTGGGCTTGTATTTGTACGTGACATACAGTGATTAAGTGTACACTACTATTTTCAATGCAGACCACTACGTGACCACATACTATTCGTCTTGTGATTTTAGTTTTTTGTCTTGGGGACTTCTTTTTGTTCTACTTCCATGTTTTGGCTGATCCCTTAATTGACTTTTCTTTGAACTTCTTTGGTAACTTGTTTCTGCCTTTGGAACTTTGCACTTGTTTGCCATCATGTCTCATTAAGTGCTCCATCAGGAAGGGGAGCTGCAAAAGCCACTAAGGGCCTGGGTGACAGCCAAGGAGGCTGGGGAGCACACAGAGGAGGAGGACGTGGATGAGGAAGTGCATAGGGTACACAATAGTGTAGTGGAGGGACCTGTTATGCCTGGGGGGAGGGTCTTCGGGATGGATAGCAGTATGTCCTCTGAGGGTCTGACTCCTAAATAGTTACAGGACAGACAGGCAGAGAGGGAGTACCAATTGGAGCTGAAGAAGCTGAATCTAGAGATAGAACAGAGAAGGATGGCCTTAGAGGAGAAAAAGATAATCTTGGTTTATGAGCTAAGATTGAGGAAGCTGGAAGCCATGAGAGCTGCGTCCAGCTGGAATGCTGAACAACTCTACAGTATATCCAGTGCTGCTGAAGAAGTGCACATGCCCAGAGACGTGGTGTCCTACTTGAAGGAGGGGGTGAACACACACCAGGAGGTTCAGGGGTATGAGGTAGATCCAGTGATGCACAGGGTCCCTGAGGTGGATTGGGGAACTGGCATGGGGAGGCATATTCCTACTGGTGGGAGGGACACTCTACTGACTCTAGGTGAGAGTGACAGGGAGAGGGGTTCCCCCAGGTAGAAGTCCTGGTTATGTAGTGTGGAGACATCCCAGAAGAGTTTGGGTTGAGTGTCAGGGATAGCCAGGTACTGTCTCACCAGTCTCAGGAGGGTGATGTGGGGTGCTTTTTCAAGGCTGAGTCACTGGATGGTTGGGTGAAGGGTAGTTTGGTTAATTCATGTGAGGGGCTGAGTGATGTAATTGCTGGAGAGCATATGTCTAGTCCTTATTTTCCAGAACTACGCCAACACCAGGTGGAGTGTTAGTTATCTGACCCCAGGAAACTTACACTGGAGGCAGACCTCTGGGTGAGTACCAGAGAGTCTGAGGAGGCATTTGGGGGTGCTCTTGAGGGGAGTGGTCTTGGTATTATCCAACCAGGTGAGGTAGGGGAGGATTACAGTGTCCTAGGTAGGTCCCAGGATAGAGGGATGGGTGAGGGACCCCATGTCCAGTCTCAGAGGAGAGGGAATGGGGTTGGGCTGAGGCCCAGGGTGCCCGAGGTCCAGTCCTAGGAGGGTTCCATGAGGGAACACCAGGAGGGGAGCCTAGCCTGTACCGTAGGGCCATCTGCTGAGGAAGACCCCACAGTTTCAGGAGAACTTGAGGGGGGTGGCTGTAGTTCTGGTATCTGGCAGTACCACTCCTAGTGAGGGGGTGCAAAAGTCCAGACAGAGGGTTGAGATGGGGTTGCGGACCCCAGTGAAGAACCTGGAGGGTCAGGAGTCAGCTCTGAGAGAAGAGCCCCCCAGGAATGACTTTGGTGAGACCATTTCTGGGTTGGGGGGAATCCAGACTCTGCCAGATGGGCAGGGGTCAGAAACCTGTACCAGCCAGACTCTTGTGTGGCCCTTGGGGACGGTGTTTCCCTTGTGGAGGGTAAGTGCCCCCCCCAGGAAGTCCTGGTGTGCCAGGCAGTGGTTCAACCGCAGGGTGGGGACTCTGGGTTGGATGGCCAGGCTCAGAGGGTAAACTCTGACCTGGTAAGGGGTAGGTGTGCACCTCAGGAAGTCCTGGGTTGCTAGGCAGTGGTCCAGACTGAGGGTACAGACCCTAGACTGGAGGTTCAGGTGCAGGGGGTAAACCCTGACCTGAAGGGGGGGGGGGAGTGGTCTGCCCAATTACCTCCCCGGTGTGATTTCTAGAGGTACTCTCCCTGAGGAGGGGGGGGCAGAACCCTGGGTAGAAGGCCAGGTTCAGGATGTCCCCCCTGACCTGGAGGGAGGGGCTACTGCTAACAGTGCCCCTGCCATGTTGTCTTCTGGGGGGCACTTCTAGTTAGGGGGGGCAGGACCCCAGAAGGGAGGGTAAGGGAAGGGAAGCCTCAGCCCTGGCCCTAGTCCAACTTGAAGGTACTGACCCCAGGTTGGAAGACCAGTTGCAGGTTAACATCCCTGCACTGGTGGGAGAATTGTGGAGGACTGCTTCTACAAGCATCCTGACAATTTTGGACTCTGGGGGTGCTGGTCCTGGAGAGAGGGTACAGAGCCCCAGAGGGGAGGGCCAGGATCAGGCTGTCATCCCTGACCTGGTGGAAAGGAGAGTGGTCAAAGGGTGCCAGGCACCTGGGGCTACCGCTCCACACTCTCCACAGTCACAGTGGTTGGAGAGTCTTGAGAGGCCTGGGGCCTGGCTCTCATCACTGACAGCTGTCAGTGGCCACTGTGGCTTGCTGTCCTGATGGACAGAGTTGCCCCTGGGGGGGAAGGGGGACAAGAGTCACACCCCAGGGGTAGAGTGGGCAACACTACTGTGTTGGCCCTGGTGGTACTATCTACCACCTGGGATACATCTGTGAGCAAAGTAAAGTTAGGTGCTGCACAGATGGTATCGGCAGATGAGGAGAAGGGTTCCCCATGGGGTAGCTTAGTGGGCCCTGAGAGTATGGACAGAGTGACCCAACTGGAGTCAGGAAGGGTGGAGAATTGGAACATGCCCCTGCTGTTGTAGGACTGGGTCCCTGTTCTATAGCCCCAATCAGGGAAGCACATCAAAGTATTGATTGGTCTCCCCTCACTTTAGGCTGGTGGGGGGTTGTGTTGGAAATGGCCCTTTTGCAGGGTCATCCCCCATCATTTTGCCTCTTGCCTCCTATTTTGTATGACCTGTTGCTGTTGGCTTTTGAACTATGAGCCCTTTACCACTGCTAACCAGTGCTAAAGTTCATATGCTCTCTATGTAAATTGTATTGTTGATTGGTTTATCCATGATTGGCATATTTGATATACTGGTAAGTCCCTAGTACAGTGCACTAGAGGTGCCCAGGACCTGTAAATCAAACGCTACGAGTGGGCCTGCAGCACTGGTTGTGCCACCCACATTAGTAGCTCTGGAAACATGGCTCAGACCTGCCACTGCATTGTCTGTGTGTGCAGTTTTAAACTGCCAATTGGACTTGGCAAGTGTACCCACTTGCCAGGCCTAAACCTTCCCTTTTCTTACATGTAAGACACCCCTAAGGTAGGCCCTAGGTATCCCCATGGGCAGGGTGCAGTGTATGTTTAAGGTAGGACATATACTAATGGGTTTTATATGCCCTAACAGTGAAATACTGCTAAATTCGGTTTTCACTGTTGCAAGGCCTATCCCTCTCATAGGTTAACATCAGGTATGCCTTTAATTATGATTAAAGTGCAGATTCCCTTTGGGAACGGATAGACATGGAGTTTGGGGCCTCTGAGCTCACAATTTAAAAACACATCTTTTAGTAAAGTGGATTTTAAGATTGTGTGTTTGAAAATGCCACTTTTAGAAAGTAAGCATTTTCTTGCTGAAACCATTTTGTGACTCTGCCTGCTTGTGGATTCCCTGTCGGGGTCAGTTTGACAGTTGGGCTGTTTACATCTCTAGGCAGTGATTCAAAGGGACCTGGGGTGTAGCCTGCATATCCTGTTGAGCCATTTGTGCTAGGAGGGAGGGGTGGAGTGGTCACTCATACCTGAAAGGGCTGTGCCTGCCCTCACACACTGCAGTCTCCAACTACCTGGTGTGTGTGGGGCCTGGCCTGGGCAAGGCAGTATTTCACAAACAAGAGAGACTTTTCTTTTAAGTAAGCCTACTTCAAAGGGCAAAATGGGTATAAGAAGGGCACCCAAAACCACAGACTTTAGATCACTTCTGGAAACCAAGAGGAACCTCTGCCCTGAGAAGAGCTGAAGAGCTGAGAAAGAAGAGCTGCCCTGTCTGTGACTGTGCTTTGTGGAGCTATCCTGCAGTTGCTGCTTCTGCCTGTGCAAGAGGATAAAGACTGGACTTTGTGTGCCTTCCTGCTTGTGAATAATTCTCCAAGGGCTTGAAACCGAGCTTGCCTCTTGTTGTTGAAGTCTCAGGGACAGCAAAGACTTCTCTCTGCCAGCACCTGGAGCCTCTGCTGAGACCCCTGCCCTGCCAAATGGCACCCTATCCAGTTCCTGGGGCCTTGACAGGTGAAGCTGGTGGACCAAGGTTGGAAATCCACGCACAGATCACTGTGCGGGGAAATTTCCAACGCAACCTCCGAGAGCGGCTAAAGAAACGAAGCACCGCTGGCTCTGCGGCTGAAATCGGTGCAGTGCTTGCAGCGCGGTTGTGAAATTGATGCACGTGGCTGGAGAAAAGACACTCTGCATCGCTGACAGAGGCTGCAATTACGCAACATCGCTGGGCGCGGAAAAACAACTCAAGCCTGCCCGGACCCAAGGTGTTTTGTCCAGATTGACGCATCTCTCTCCAGTGGGGAAAGAAATGATGCACGCCGATCGGACCGGAGAAGGAGAAATGACGCATGACCTCGCTTGTTGGTGAGAAATCAACGCACTGCTTACCTTTTTTGATGCACACTCGCGTGTGCGGGTTATTTTGACGCAACCCAGGTACATTTTCATGCTAACAGCGTTAGCGTGGTGTTTAAAAGAACAACACTCTTTTTGCATTTTAATTAATAACTTGACTTGCGTATGGTGGATTTTTGTTGTTTTGGCCTTGTTTTGTTTATATAAATATTCTCTATTTTTCTAAGCCTGTGTGGGTCATTTTGTAGTGTTTTCATTAAGTTACTGTGTGTGTTGGTACAAAAACATTACACCTAGCACTCTGAAGTTAAGCCCGCCTGCTCGTGCCAAGCTACCATGGGGGGGAGCAGGGGTTAGCTGAGAATGATTCTCTTTTACCCTGACTAAAGTGAGGGTCCTTGCTTGGAGAGGGGGTAACCTGACTGCCAACCAAAGACCCCATTTCTAACAGATGTTGTGACACATTTAAAATTACACAAAACTGTAGTTTGAACTGCCAAAATGGTGGATGCCTGACCTCGTTTGTTGAACTTTAGGAACCTCTCACTGCTGGCGGATGTCAACCCAGTTCAAACCACAGCGAACACAGCCATAGACTGATGTTGTTGACTGTGATGGTCGTGGCCCCAATGGCTGTGCCCGTCGATGGTGAAGACCGTGTACCTGGCGCACATGTATGTGGTGCTTTGCAAAATAACTCACTTGCCTCCTGACACTGCTCCTATTAACACCTCTACCACTTCTGTTGCTGTGTGCCACCTCAGGGAGCAATCATGCCAGGCCAAACAGGTGAAAGGACCCCTGCCTTCTCTCCAGAGGAACCGGATAAACTTGCTGAAGAGGTCCTCCCCCTGTATGGTCAGCTCTATGGCTCTTACATACACATTTGTCTATTTGTAAAACCATCCTTTCCTTCCTCACAGGTTACAATGTGCCTCTGAGTCCCAGTGAGTCATTTGGATGCCTGTTGTCACAATCTGTGTCCCATCATGGAATGTACAGGTTATAGACTGTGAAGCCCTGTACTCTGAGTATTTCAAATGACCATTGTGTTTTGTGATATGTGATAAGCTACCGATTCTCCTTCTGTTGCATTCATATATCTATGCAAGTAAACTTTACAGCAAAAAAATGATTTCTCTGATAATCTAATGATGGTAAATAACACAGTACATGTATTTGCATAACATCATGTGCTGTGACTGTATACTGTTTGAGTCAGTTGAGGATGTTGTTAGCAAAGAGTAAAATCCCACAAATCACTCATCCCAGATCAGGCCTTGGCAAACTTTGGTATGAGACCCATGTAAAACCCACTGAGCCCTTCAGAGTGCCACACAACCCTGAACTCACATATAGGATGGCCACAGGATGTACTGTTATGGATGGAAGTGATGGTGATGTGCTATTCATCTAGGTTCTGTATGCTCCACCTGCAGTAAGCAAGGCTGGTCAATGCCTTTTCACAGTATGGGACATATCCCAGGCTGGTGCATAGTAACTATGGCTATGCAGCTAAGGCCCTGTAGACCTTCTGATCCTTGGATGTGGCTAAAATGAAACTTCTGATGCAAGATTTGGCATTAGGAATTGGGGACTGAGGTAAACACCTGACCTGGTACTTATTTCCATTGACCCTCATTGTCAATGTGTCTCATCACCTATTGGCAGGCCCCTTACACCTACATGTCTGTTGCTCCTTTCCAGAAGTCATGTTTGTACAGTACAGGCCGATTGGACAAGTGCAAAATCCACAGTGCAGCTGGTTGGTGTAGGGGAGATCATGACATGTGAATCACTAGCTTTGTTGCATGCAACATCTCTGACCAAACATACCTTGGTGTGTTGAATGGCTTCTCTGTAGGAGTGCCTTATGTTGGTAAAAGGTGTTTCCAGTGATATCAGGACATACCACACAAACCCACTCAGAATTGGGATGAGATTCCATGATGTAGACCACATTTCCACACATCCACAGGGAAGAAGCTTCGAGTGACACCCATGCCAGCCCTTTCATTGTCACTTAAGTCTTACGGTGTAGTCTGTACCATGGTAGTTGCCTGTATGGACCCCATTTAGGGAGCTAATGTGGCTGGGTGTAAAGGTGTCTATACAGTCATGCACAAGTAATTTATCCTTCTGAAGGTCACAATAGTGTGTTGTGTTTCCTAGTGGCTCACATCACAGTACATGTTGTTTGGCTCTGGGCTGCAATATGTCAGTGAGCTTGCTTAGTCAGTGTAGGACATGACCAGGTTTATGGATAGTCAGCAGATGACTCCAAAAGTGTGCATTTATGTCCCTGTGCTTATCACTATGTGTACTTTACACATGTTCTGTGTTGATAATTAAAACATGTTTGTGCTAGGTGTTTACAAAATGTGTGATACACAACCAGTTACACTTAAAAAGTGCAATTGTGACATCTTCATTTGTCTATTGCATCCATACAGGTCAACGCCCATCAGAAGCAATGTATTTGGAGAGCCATCACCCACAAGGGTGATCCACTGTTGAAAAAGGTGAGAGGACCTGAGACGCGGGTCTGGCAGATCTCAGAAGCTGGGGTTGTCCTCCCAATGTGCGTGGGGTGCACGCCAGACACTGACCACCCGATGGCCTGCATACTGGCGGTGGGCTACACAGAGCTTCATGGGCATTTGAGAGAAGCCCATGAAGCTCAGGGTAGGCCTCCACCAATCTGACCGTCAGGACTTCGGCGGATGATGTAAACTGTCCGCCAAAATCATAATGACCCCATAAGTGTCTAAATTCTTTGTGTGTGTTTTTAGTGGGCTGGTTCACTTCAAAGGGCCTGATTATGAGTGAGGCAGGGTGGTATCCCGAGATGGGATTCCATTTTGTACTTTCACGACTGGCAGTGTTTCCCCACCCAGATTATGTGAGTGTTGCTGACCGAAGAGCCCAACCTCGATCCTGGCACCTGGCTGACCCCATCCTACATCATGGGCAAAGGATGGGCACTGGAATTTCCCCGTTCATCCCTGACAGCCCATTTCCTTTCATATTTGCTGCCAGCCTTCCTACGCCATCCTCCTGTTCTACAGGACATCCACTGCTCCTATTTACCTCCTCCTCAAAGCAGGTGATAAACAGAAACTTAAATCCCCATGGAAAATGGAGTACACTGTGGCATTTAACCCAGAAAAAACAGGTTTCCCGTGGTCATCCTCATTATTTCATATAGATTAACTTGGAATGGATGGATTAGGTTCGGAGATTTTCTATTTAAAACTTTATATGATAGACACTATGGGCCTGATTACAACTTTGGAGGACGGTGTTAAACCGTCCCAAAAGTGACGGATATACCACCTACCGTATTACGAGTTCCATAGGATATAATGGACTCGTAATACGGTAGGTGGTATATCCGCCACTTTTGGGACGGTTTAACACCGTCCTCCAAAGTTGTAATCAGGCCCTATTTCTCGTAAAATAAGGTAAAGTGAAAAAGAAGTTAGAGGAGACGTTAAAGTTATGCAGGTTAGAACTGACCAGACAAACAGTAAAAGGATGGTGAATGGGCAACAGAAGTACAATGACGTAATAACAAATCCATTTCATAGAAAAATTATAAATGGGCTGGAGGTGCTGTTGAGTTGCTGATCTTAAAGGTCATAAGTGTTTCATTAACTAGAGGAGCTGCAGTTGATTTCTACCTTCCTACTCATTAAATTCCTCACCTTACCAGAAGAATATTGTACCTTAGAGTCAGACTATTAGTTATAAGGATTCAAAACCCTGAATGGAAAAAAAATGAGAAAGCAAATATTCGATGTTGCCGATAGAAGCTTTTCATAACCGTGACCTCCAGAAGAAGAACACTTTCATGAAATGGATTACTTGATTCAGGGAAAAGGAGCCCAGATTGGTATCTCATTCTGCCAGGAATATAATGCAAACTTTCTAGATCTGCAGTAGGTAACAGTAATTTAAATAAATCCTTAAAGGAAGGGCATCACCTGAGTGCTCAAACAGGGAAATGCAAAAATGTTCTTTCAAGTGGGTGGAAAACGCTTCCTTTCATTTTGCAAAAAATAGCAGCAGCGGAAAAGAGGACTTTGAGAAAGCCAATAGGTCTAGCATTATATATGTGAAGGCGCCTGTTTCTTAATTTGTGACTAATGAAATACGTCCACACGTGCAGTAGCTTTGTTCTTCACTATAGGTCACATGTAAGTGTCTAGCAGTGCAATACCTGAGGCATCCACCACTCACTGGTTAAACCTATATGAAGGGAACATTCCATGTATAAGCATGACGGATGCCATGCCCTTCTCACTCATGCATGGAACGAGGGCAGACAGGATCCCACAAACAACCTGTTTTTCGATAACAAAAAGTGGCTTACGGCCGCCTTGTAAATATGGCGCAGGGCACAGAGCCACCAGAGCATCACAAAAAGTGACGATCCGGTGGCACTAGGGGCGTGTAAATATCCCCCTTAGCTGTCCTCCAGAGCTGGCGTAACAAGTATAGTGCAACTGATAAGGAAACTGTTATAAAATGCTGCAGATGTTTGTTTAATCTCTAGGTTGGGTGTGATTTCTCAAAAAGAGCAAGTATCGCCTCAGGTACAATCATAATTTGTATACATGCACTAATAGCTTGAAATACATCTAAAGTTGTGTCAACTTGAGACAAAGGAAAATACATGAAGCCAGTCACCGTTATCATTTTGTGCATATCTAAAACATTGATTAAGGATGGCAGGAAACATTTTATGTATCGCTTGTGGAGTATAATATGCCATCAACCTTGAGAAAAATGCCATCCTTTTAACGTTAGCTGCCCTGAGGGACTTATACTATAACAAAGAGATACATTCCCACTCACCAATGGTCATTCCACATCCAGTTCTCTTTCAAGTTTATCTAAATAATCTGAAATCAGAGACATGTCGGAGTACTTCTTCAAGGGCTTATACCAGTTACCTACCCCTGTTGGTTATATGATGGAACAACGAATCCTTGAACCATGCATGCCTGAACAACACGGTTGGAACAGCTTAACAATGATTTTTCATTGTAAAGGCATGAGTAGTAAAGGCATGTGTGGGACGGCATGCATGGTTCCAGAATGCAACCCCCCCACCTGCCCTAATGCCCAGAAGCACCCTACCCCTAATACTAAAACCACCCTGACCCCCTGCCCCGCCTCTAAAAACTAATAGAACCCAAACCCCCAGCCCCAATACTAAAACGACCCGACCCCTACCCCTAAAAACAAAACTACCGCACCCCGCCTCTAAAAGCAAAACTACCCTGAACCCCAACCCCGCCCCCAAAAACAAAACTGCCCCCACCCCGCCCCTAATACTAAAACTACCCCAACCCCACACCCCGACCCTGAAAGTAAAACTACCCGACACCCCACCCCGCTGTAATATGAAAACCCTGACCCCCCCAAAAAACAAAACTACCCTGACCCCCCACACCTCTCCTCAAAACATAACTACCCTGACCCCCACACCCTGACCCTAAAAGTAAAACTACCCGACCCTCCACCCCGCTGTAATGTGAAAACCCTGACCCCCACCCCTAAAAACAAAACTACCCTGACCCCCCACCCCTCCCCTCAAAACATAACTACCCTGAACCCCCACCGCCCCTAAAAACAAAACTACCCTGACCTCCACCCCTACCCCTAATACTAAAACTACCCCGACACCCCACCCCGTCCCTAAAACCTAAAACTACCCTGAACACCCACCCATAAAAACTTAAACAACCCGACCCCCCAACCCCACCCATACAAACTAAAACAACCCAAACCCCACCCCAATACTAAAACAACCCGACCACCACTCCTAAAAACAGCACTACCCTGACCCCCACCCCAAAAAACAAAACTACCGCCATCCCTACCCCTAATACTAAAACTACCCTAAGCCCCCACCGCGCCCCTAAAACTACCCCAACCTCCCACACCCCTAATACTAAAACAACCCTGATCCCACCTCTAAAAACAAAACTACCCTGACCTGCTCCTAAAAACAAAACTACCTTAACCCCCCACCCCCTAAAAACAAATCTACCCAGACCCACCACACTGGCCCCAATACTAAAAGTACCCCAAACCCCCCACTCCTGCCGCCCCTAAAACTTAAACTACCCCAACCCCCACCCCTAAAACTAAAACTACCCTGACCCCCACCCCACCCCTAAAAACTAAAATTACCCTGACCTCCCACCCCCCTAACACTTAAACAACCCTGACCCCCACCCCTAAAAACAAAACTACCACAACCCCACACCCCGCCCCTAAAAACCAAACTCATTGACTCCCCACCCTGCCCCTAATACTAAAACTACCCGACCCCACCCCTAAAAATAAAATTACCCATCACCCCACGCCAGCCCCTAAAACTAAAACTACCCGAACCCCACCCGCCCCTAAAAACACATCTACCCCATCCCCCCAACCGACCCCTAAAAACCAGAACTACCCCATCCCCCTACCCCTGACCCTTAAAAACCAGAACTTCCCTGACCCCCCACCCCGTCCCTAAAAGCAAACTACTCCCACCTAAAAAAACTACCCCCAGCCCTGCCCCTGCCCCACTTACCTGACCACGTCCTCTCTTGACGCTGACTCCCTTTTTCTCTGCCTTAACCACACATGTGCCTTGTTCAGCACATGCTTGGTTAAGGCACAGAAAAATGAAGTTGTTGTTCACGCAAGCGTTGTTCCACTTTCATTGTTCACAACTTCGTTGTTCCAGAGTCATGATTCCAGATGTTTCCCACCCCTGTTAACTCTGATATTGGTAATAGCTGCATTAGACCCAGAGTCGTTGAGTTCATCTCTTGGCAATTATTGGACAAAAATCCGGTAATCTGCAAAAAACTATGGGCTAGATGTATCAAAGGATTTTGCATTCGCAAACGGTGCGAATGTCTGTTTGCGAATGGAAAAATGCGTTTCACGATGTAAAAAAAAAATTTTTTAATTTCGTACTTGTATAGCGCACTTCTACCCTGTAAATCGGGCTTCTTGGCGCTGTAAGCATACCGCTGTGGAACCCTTTCTGGCTTTCCCTGTGAAGTGCCCACTCCTGGGCACCCTCAAGGTGAAGCCAGGCATCCCAGCGCTGTTGGGCAGATTAAGCAAGCTATTACCCAGAGTTACAGAGTGGGACCCATGATTAGATTGGCACCAAGGCGAGAATTATCAGGTCTGAGGAAATTGAGCCCAAGACCCGCTGAGGCAGGAAATGAACCCTGGTCCCAGGCCAGACCTCTACAGGACGGTCTGCCGCTCTAATTATTGAGCCACACTTCTCCACTGAATGTATGAAACGCATTCGCAGTGTGAATTTTAGAAATCACAAAAACTGCGAATGAGAGATGAATTTGCGTGTCGCAAGCAGAGTATCGCAAATAGCAACATGATTTAACGAATCGCTGTTAGTGAAGCGCTAATTGCAATACAGATTAGCGAATCGCAGATAGCGATTTCCAAAATCATGCCGCTATTTGCGAGATGCAGATTGCGACACGCAAAAATGGATTCGCAATGCGATGTAGCAAAACATCGCAATTTGCGATTATTCGCGGAATGGCCGTTTGCACATGCAAATTACCACGAACTGAAACCCGGTGATAACCAGGTGCAACCTATATAAAGAGGCCCAGAATGCCTCAGCCCCCCTTCCACAATGCCTGCACTCTACGTCATGGTGAGGAGAATGAGAATCTTGGCAGGTTTGAGGAGAGAGAGGAGGAGACAGGAGCACATTTTCAGAGTGCGCATAACCCTTTTTGACCAGAATGAGGAGGACATTTTGGATAAGTACAGGTTAAGCTCAGCCATGATTACTTGACCTGATAGGTGAGTTACAACCCATGCTGCAGCTCACAACACACAGGACCAATAGCATACCCACCCATGTGCAGGTATTATGCTCCCTGCACCTACTAGCGTCAGGGAGATATCAAGGGGTCATAGCAGCAGCTGGAGGGGTATCACAGAGTGTCCTCTCTAGATTTTTCAATGCATTTCTCAATGCCATGCCGAGCAGAATACAGCTGTACATTAGATTCCCCAACACCCCACAGGCAGTACAACACAATAAAGTTAATTTTTACCAGATAGCACAGTTCTCACATGTGCAAGGTGCCATTGATGGGACACATGTAGCAATCTGTCCACCATAATTTTATAGTTCACAATAATGCATTGATGTAAGCATAACGTCAAACAGCAAATGTACTCATTGAACTCTCTGTGCATTCATGAGACAGTGCCTATGCAGTGCACACCTATATTATAACGCCCTACCTGAGCCCTGCCACCCCAGCAGAGAGGAGGTACAATGCTGCACATAGGGCTACCCGCAACGTGGTAGAGCGCACTTTTGGGCTGCTGAAGAGTCGTTTCAGGTGTATCGATAGGAGTGGAGGTGCGCTACAGTACAGCCCTGAGACGACATGCTAATTTGTGGCCACATGTGTTTTCCTGCACAATATAGCAACCACCATGGCATACCAGTGGAACTCACGGAGCCAGACTCAGATGAGGATGATGATCCCTTACCACCCCTTCCACCAGCCGACAGGACCAGTGCAGCAGAAGGCAGGCAAAGACTGCTGACATCATATGCAACCATTTTTTACGTAAGTAATGACAAATCCACTTCAATAATATGTTTTTCAGTAGTTAGCATCTTTATTACCTTGACTTCAGGTAAACATTGTGTCAGTAGGACATAGCTATTGACAATGAGCAGATATGATCTATTAACAGTGTCACACTATTAGCATCGTAGCATGACTTAATTACACATGTTGAGGTGGTCTCCAGTAGCCCTCAACATCACATCTTTCGTCCACGCACTCCACTTGAGTGCTCATTGCCCTCGCTGGCACCTCTAGTAGCAGGTTCACCTGCAGTACTGTGTCTGGTACTGCGACGCCTTGGATCAATCACAGGGACTGTCAGACTGCTGAGGCTAGAGGACTCCTCACTGTCACCAACACCCAGTTTGCTGGTTGTGGCACTGTGTGTTGTTTGCATGGCATCCACTAAGTTGGTAATTTGCACAGTCCCTGTGCAATGTCCCTACTTCAATGTGCCATCTCCACCTGTGTGGCAACGGCACGCCGTGATAGCAGGGCTGTTGAACTTGCAAGCCGATTGACTGATCTACAGAAGCTGCCATACTTAGCCAAATATTGGTGATGGCGCCTGCACTGGCTGACACGCTCCTGCCGAATCTCTGTGCATAGTTCCCCAATGGCCTGTGTCAACTCCTTGGTGTTCTCAGCAACTCTTTGCTGTCCCTCAATCAGGGTCTACAAGTGCTTGTTTTGTAACCCCATATTGTTATTGTGAGACACAAACTGTCTGGGAAGTGACTTCAAATGTTTGCATTGCAGGCGCTGCACCTTCAGCATGGAAGCTTCCAGGCCGCCAAAGATTGATGGGCCCACTCCTTCTTCTGTGCGCTGTCTGCCTGCATTGTGACGCCTCCTGAGAGGAGTAGACTGGCGCTGGCGCTGGCGCTGGTGCGTGGACTGCTGTCTTCCTGTGGGACTCGGCTCTGGTGGTGGTGTGGGTTCATGTTCTGGGATCTCATCTGAGACCAGGTTTTACTCTGACAGTGGTAACACCCTTGCCCTGCGTCTAGTCAGGACAATACTGTAGGACTCACTTGTATTTGAGTCGGGCTGTGTCTGTGTTTCTGCTTCCCCTACTTTTTCTGATCCTGCAGCAGCAGGGACCGAGTCATCTGCAAGGATACTGTGCAGCATGTCAGTTCTAGCATTCATCACAGATTTCCAGAGTGTTGCTTTATATGTACAAATAAATTGTGTCACCCTGAGTCATTTGTGGGGTTTCTCTATGTGGCTGCCCACTATCTTGCTATTTATGTTGTGTATTCACCTTAGGGTTGTGTACTACCACTCCCAGAAGGCACTGTTGTGTTGCATGTAAGATGTGACATGGACTACTTTTCATTGTGCATCAAGCTAGGTTCTATTTCCTAAGGGGCATGTGTACATGCAGATGTTGGGATACACATAATCACTGCCCTTATCTTTGCTGGTGCTGGGTGTCCCTGAGGTGTCGATGTCAGTTACACCACTGACAGCTTCTGGCAGCAAAGTGGACTCCATCAGGTCTTCCATAGGGGTGGAGGGTGTGTGGGTGGATGGTCCACCTCCGGTGCTCCTTGCCTCCCTAAACCTACTGGCCACCCTCTCCTTGGCACGGACCACAATTCGTACCATCGCTTGCGTATCTCCTCCACAGAGTGCTGCGCAACACCCACTGTGCATATGTTTGTCTGCATGTCAGACCAGAGTTTCCGCTTCTCACTCTCAGGTACTTGGAGTGAGTTCTTTCCAAAGAGTCTGTCATGGTTCCCAACAACCTCCTCAATGAGCACCTCCAATTCTTTCTCACTGAATTTCAGCTTCCCCGCCTGTCTCCCTTCTCCTTCCCATTGCCAGCATTGGCCATGTTGCAGTTTGATCCTGGCTTCCAGACAATGTTGACTCCCTTGTGCTGGGCTGTGTCTCTCTCACTGCGCCTTTGGGTGTGGCTCCTGGAAACAGCATGGGTTGATTCACTTCCTGTTTGTGATGTCATCAGGCTGTTCCGGCTTTGCCGTTTTCGCTATTTGCAATTTTCATTTACCAAATCGCAAATTATTTTGCGATTCGGTATTTGCATCTCGCAAATTGCGTTTGCGAATTTTAAGAAATCGCTATTTGCGATTTTCAAATTTGATACATCGCTTTTTGCATTTCTAAAATTGCGATTTCTTAAAAATCGCAATTTGGAAACCGCTAACTGAAATCTTGATACATCTAGCCCTATGCCACTAGCGATACCACTGCCTCCAAACGCAGTTTCATTTCCTTCCAGGTTATCAATCTGCTACCTACATAAAAATCACCCATAACTCAATACTCATGGGAATTCTAGAGATGAAGCACTGGTTTGGATACACATAAACCTCAAACTTTAGAATAACTAAGAGTCGCATATCTATGGCAAGACAGATTTCTATCTCCAATAACACCTTATATCTTGTTGTTTTCGGTAGTCTAGCCATTCTTAAAAAGGTAGGTAGTTATATTTCTGATTCTTGAGCCATTCTAGCCAATAGGACATTTGCAAGCCCCTCCCCCCCAAGAGTTCTGTCCCCTACAAATAGTGATATCCAAATGAGAGGCCTAATAATAAGAGAAAACATCTGCTGGAGCCAAACCTCCTTGTTCCCTTTCTAGATGCAGTTTGGAGCATTCCAACCTTGAGGGTTTGCCATTACATTCGAATATAGTAATTTGGGAATCTAGCTTTTTAAAAAAGGCTTTATTTATTTTAATGGGACAATTAGAGACCAGGAATAAAAATAGAGGCAGAATAGACACTTTACGTAATATAACTCTGCCTATTACTGTCATTGGAAGTAAACCCGATCTAGCCAGCAGAGTCTTAACTCAATAAACCACAGTTTTAAAGTTCAGCTGGAACAGCTGAGAATAATTATTCAGTAAAAGCATCTCTATGAAACGAATTGGTCGCTGGTCATTATATAGGCGCTGAAGGTCCGGGGCCAAAACCTAGGACGGAATGTTAAATTACATGGACTCGGTTTTGCTAGGATTTATCTTGTGTTCACCTCTCCTCGTATACTCCTGAATTAGGTTTATGACTCCTTCGAAGTTGGGCTCTCAAATAAAGAATCATATTGACCGCAAACAATTTGATCTCAGACATCCCAGCTATCGGTGGGACTATCGTTTCCTCACAATGAATTCTAGCTGCCAACGGCTCTATAAATAAGGCAAAAAAACACGGGTGACATCAGGCAGCCTTGGCGGGTGGCCCTATTCATTTTAACAATACCACCATTAATTGCATTGATGATAATGCGCGCTTCGGCTCACCAAACCTAGTAAGTGTAAAAAACAAGGCATCCCTACTCACCAAATCGAATGCCTTCTCGGCATCGAACATTACCATTGAATGGCCCCTAAATGGTTGCAGAAATAAATCTATAGATTTTATCAAAAATACGTATTGGCCACGATCAACCTTTTGGGCAAAAACCCATTCTGAGCATTAGGAACCAGAGGTTGGCCTGCTGTGATGATACATGTTGCCCAAACCATCACACACAATTTATAGTCTGCATTTAGCAGACTTATTGGGCGGTAGGATTTCACATTCAAAAAGGGTTCATCTTTTTTCAGGAAGCTTACAATTACAGACTCTTTGAAAGTGGATGGTACTTCTGCTCCTTCACTGATTAAATTAAATATTTGCGTCAAGAAGGGAAGGAGCTCTTTCGCAAACACCTTATACACCTCCGTTGGTATTGTGTCACTGCCACCAAGCATTGGGCATTTTCTGCACGGCCGCTGCCACCTCTCACGTCGAGATGCAGTTTCTGCTCAGAGGACAACTGAGGGAGGTTAATAGAGGCAAAAACCACTCGAGGCTCGATACTGGAACAGAATGGACTCTTTCATATACATTTTTATATTGCTGGAGAAACACCTCAGTGCTTTCCTTATCATCCATTTGGACTATATTAGACACAGGCTTTTCAATCTTTGAAATACAGTGAGAATCCCATTTAATCCATGTGGACCAGGCATAGGACTTGCTAATCAGCTGACTCTCCTCACATTGCTTCTGCAGGTAAGTCCTTAAATTGTGTATCTCCTCAAGGACGAAAAAACCCTTATGTTACACTTGGCCAATACTAGCTGCTCTTTTAATGCAGCACTTTCAGCCAACCTTGCCCTGTCTAGGGCTGCGAGGACTACCTCAACAGCCAGGTGTAGCTCCTGTATTCTGGTGGTAAGTATTTTATTCTGCTTAGACTTGTATGCTATCACCTGACCTTGAAATGTTGCTTTAAAGGCCTCCCATATTGCAAAGGCTGGGTCTGATGTCTTGGACAGTTGTTGCAAAGTTGAAGTGGGTGGTCAAAGCTGTCCCGGTCCTTCACCAAAAGGTGCCTCTGGCCACTAGGGAGGTTCACCTGACTGTGGGACTTAAAAAACGGTGTTTCTGTTGTGGTAAGCTGAAAGGTAGTAGCAGGTTCCTCTCCCTAGCCAACAGTTTCATCAGGTTGTCCAACTTTGGTTGCTCAGAAAGGGAACATGAGAAGAGAATATTGTGGAATGCTTTGATCTTTCGTGGGCCCATCTATATGTGATTAAAGTCACTGAGAGAAGCTCTTGTTGCAGTTGCAATGGCCCACAATTTATGGAACGAGTGCTGGAAAGGAACCAGGCAAGCAATGCCATGGAAGACAAGAGTGTCAAACATTTATGACTAACTTGCATGGCTGAAAAAATCACTTGCAAGACGTCATTAGTATATGCACCTGTTATGTCATTAATTGTGTTTGACCACTGACTTTGTGTTTCACCACTGCGCATATTAGTTGTTCAATGTTCACCAGTAGCACATTACATGTTGTATTCAGTTTAGCTGCCTATTGGCTTTAACGTGGCATTAGACATTACACTTTGTATTTAGGTTAGCTGCCTATTGACTTTAACGTGGCATCAGTTTGACTGCCTATGGGTTTTATCATGGCGTTAGACATTGCAGTTGAGACATTGCAGATGAGCTGTGTTTTTCCACATGGTAAACAAAGCTTGTGTTTTTCTCTCACTGTACACGATAGCATGATAAGGAAGCGCATATTTTGGTGTTTTTCTTTAGTGTAGAAAACAGTCTGACCTTGAGAGGCGTGTCTCGAAACGGTGGCCAACTTTCGACACATTCCTGTCAAGGTTTACCTAAACAAGCCAGCATTTTTTTATAATTAATCTATAAAAGGTGTCCCTGGGCAGCAGCGAGGGGGGAATTTTCCTAGACTTCAGTCAGGAGCGGACGTCAGCTGCCTGACCTCCCGTATTCATAGAAATCTCTTTCTCGCAGTTGAACAGTAGTCATCAGCTTGCAGCCATGAGAAAGATGAAAAGCAGTGATAGGGCCTACGGTGATGAATTTTGACTTTTATTCTTTGTTTTGAAGTTATGCTATAATATAACCACATATAGTTGCTCTGTACATTGCAATTGAGAATCACTTTGATATATTTTCCTTTCATTGCTATGACTACATTTAATCGTGTGCCTCTAACCTACTAATCTCTTCTCTCAGGAACCTCGTGGTGAAGTAATAATAAATGTCTTCTTTAAACTAAGAAGTGCATTCCAGAGATTGTTTTCAGCTCGGTCATTAGTGAAAGCAAAACATTTTGGCGTAGTCGGCAGCCTGGGAGTGGAATTGGAGATTGGAAGTGCACGATTTAAAAGTGTAATTGTTTTTGTTGTTGTTTAGAGATTTAAAGGAAGCACAGCAGACCATGTTTGAAAATGCATGTGAAGTTAAACTGCCTTATGGTGCTGTGAGAAACATGTTTTCTTGTTTATCAGGACTTTCTAAGTCTTGGGATGAGTGCTTTGATAAAACAAAAGTGTTTTCATATTTGGAAAATGTGCTTTTTGAAAGAAATGATGTTCCTTTTGTTCTTGACAGAAAGGTTTGGATACTTTTGTCTGCTTACAGAAAAATGCATGAGAGATGTAAGCAGCTAGAACATGAAAACAAGAATTTACGTGAGCAAATTAGCCAGAACAAATTGTTGTAAGACAAAACTGAAATCTACAAAGTTGTTGCCGGAGAATCTGGCTTTTCACACTCCAGTAATGAGGAGGGTAAAAAAGGTGGGGGCCAGTGTGAGTCTCATGAGCAGAGCGTAGATCTCCGTGCGCAGAGCAGCCCACAGTTTTTGGCAGGAGTTGAAGTGCATTCCTTAAAAGATTACACTGAGCACGAAGTTGACGATGTTATATTCAGACCACTTTTGCAAAGTACGATGTGTAAAATTAATTCAGACAAGGCAGAGGTACTGTCGCAAAATGTGCAGTTTCTGGGAATTCAGTTGAATCCAGAAAATAGACAGATGTTGTCACAGGTAAAACAAAAGATTTTAGAGTTTCTTACTATTTGCACTAAGCAAGAGACACCAAGTTTCATGAGCTTGTTTGATTTTTGGAAAGAGTATAGCCCTCATCTGAGTAAAATTTTAACCCTTTGGTACAAAGTACCTAGGAAAAAACATGAGTTTGAAGAGGGTGAGAAGCAGCTGCGTGCTTTTGATTTGGCAAATGAAATAGTTCAACATACTTTAGATTTGTGCACAGTGCAAGAGGGAAATGCTGATTTACGTGTAAATCAGGAACAATTTGCCACCTTAAATATGTGGCAGAAACAGGGGAGGACAAGTGTGTCCCTGGGGCTTTGGATTAGAAAACTATCTGACTTTGTGGAGCGCTGTACTCCTTTTGAAAAACAGTTTTTGACTTGTTATTGGGCTCTAGTGAATACTGAGCAAATTACATTAAATGATAACGTAATTCTGAAATCTGAAATATCAATCATGCAGTGGGTGATGAGTTCACCTAAATCTCACAGTATAGGCTAGTATCATACTTTGGATCTGGTACATACAAAACAGGGCTCAAGTAGGACCTACAGGCACTACAGCCCTACATGAACACGTGTTACAAGTCCCTTTCCAGGATGAGGAGATAGTGCAGAAGGTACCACAGGCAAAAGAGTCACTAGTGAAATTGAGTGCACCATTTGAATTCTTGTCCCCTGAGGATAGAAAGCGTGTTTGTTTGACTAATGATTCATTGAAATGCATGGATAGTAAAAGACAATGGAGAGCAGTGTTATACAATCCAGTTACTGAAAAGTTGTTGTCTACCAAAGGAGGAGGAAAAAGTAACCAATATGCAGAGTTGTACAATGCGTGTCAGACTTTAAAGCAAGAGCTGCTTGAGACGTGTCATTTTTACACTGATTCTTGGTTCACTGCCAATGGATTAGCCGTTTGTTTTTCCACATGGCTTGTACATGACTGGTTCATTTATTCAAAGGGGGAGAGGAGCAAAGAGTTGTGGTAGGAAGTTTGGGAAATGTTAAAACACAGCATAGTCATAGATACTAATTGTCCCATTGACTCATTAGAACGCTGGTTCAATTCCATTGCAGATGTTAAAGAGAAAAGTGCAAAGACAGAAGTGTCAACCCAGAATTCTGACTTGGTGGGGATGACTAAGTGGGTGCACCAGAAATGTGGACATCTAGGAGAAAAATCCACTTACAGGTGGGCAGAGATTAGAGAGATGCACATTCCCCTAGATTTGATAAAAACTGTGATTTTGCAATGTCCTATTTGTCAGCACACACAACAGAGATCTGTCCCACAAACAGTCAAAGATCAGTTGGGGAGAGGAAAGTTACCAGGACCGATATGACAAATTGATCAGGTTTTAGGGGGGGTGATTGCTGCAGATTACCAAGGAGAAATCCAAGTTATTCTGATAACTAGAAGAGAATCTGATTTATTCATACAGATTGGAGACAGAATTGCCCAACTTGTCATAAGTGCAGTGAATGGAGGTTTGGTAAGGAAGGAGTCTGCCCCAGCCCTTCTGACAGTGCAAGGAAAGGGAAGCTGTGGTGCAGCAGATAAAAACCTCAGAGCTAAGGTGTGGGTTGAATCCCCAAATGACCCTCCAGAACCTGCAGAAATCATAACAAAGGCCCCCAATAACATCCTGCTGATTATAAAACAAGGAAAAAAAGAAAGGAGGACACATTTCAGATGACAATTGTTATTTGCTCGAAAAGTCATACTTTTTTCTTTTGCAGATCCTACTACGACTCGCCACTGACTATGAGTGTGCTGTGTGGTCTCCCTTCGGGTGTTTGCGTGTGGGGTCGGGGGAGGGACCGCACCCCTAACCTGAACCTGATTGATTAAAGCACAAACCCCATGGATCCATTTTGCGCAACTGGCGCCTTCAGTTCAAGTTCTACATGGGATCAATACAGGGTACCATTGCAACTTGTTTGATTACATTCTTCCACTGGAACTAAGCAACATTGCCAGTTAACTGTCTGTGTTTCGTGTGGAAACCTGACTTTCACTTACACTCCAGCAAACCTTTCAGGTGGACCGTGTACCTTTACATGAGTAGAACTCATGCTACATCAACTTGCTATTTTAGAGACACTATTCAATCAGTTATTATCCCAATCAGAGTATATAAGCTTCAGTCTTTTCATTGTAGATGTATCTGATTTGAAAGGTTATGAGATCAATACGTTAATCCACTTCCATTGCTTTACAGTGATTGCTTTTATCATTCAAACCTGATTTGCTTATAATGTTTTTTGTTTTTTTGTTTTTTCTTTGAAATAAGAGAAAAGTAAACAAAAGCCATTGGTCAGAGGGTAGAGATGTTATGCCATTAATTGTGTTTGACCACTGACTTTGTGTTTTACCACTGCGCATATTAGTTGTTCAATGTTCACCAGTAGCTCATTACATGTTGTATTCAGTTTAGCTGCCTATTGGCTTTAACGTGGCATTAGACATTACATTTTGTATTTAGGTTAGCTGCCTATTGGCTTTAACGTGGCATTAGACATTACATTTTGTATTTAGGTTAGCTGCCTATTGGCTTTAAAGTGGCATCAGTTTAGCTACCTATGGGCTTTATCATGGCGTTAGATATTGCAGTTGAGACATTGCAGATGAGCTGTGTTTTTTCACATGGTAAACTAAGCTTGTGTTTTTCTTTCACCGTACACGATAGCATGATAAGGAAACAAATATTTTGGTCTTTTTCTTTAGTGCAGAAAACAGTCTGACCTTGAGGGGCGTGTCTCAAAATGGTGGCCAACTTTCAACACATTCCTGTCAAGGTTTACCTAAACAAGCCAGCATTTTTGAATAATTAATCTATAAAAGGTGTCCCTGGTCAGCAGCGAGGGGGGAATTTTCCGACACTTCAGTCAGGAGCGGACGTCAGCTGCCTGACCTCCCGTATGGGTGGAAAATCTCTTTCTCGCAGTTGAACAGGAGTCATCAGCTTGCAGGCATGAGAAAGATGAAGAGCAGTGATAGGCCCTACGGTGATGAATTTTGACTTTTATTTTTTGCTTTGAAGTTATGCTATACTATAATAACATATATTTGCTGTGTAAATTGCAATTGAGAATCACTTTGATATATTTTCCTTTCATTGCTGTGACTACATTTAATCATGTGCCTCCAACCTACTAATCTATTCTCTCAGGAACCTCATGGTGAAGTAATAATAAATGTCTTCTTTAAACTAAGAAGTGCATTCCAGAGATTGTTTTCAGCTGGGTCATTAGTGAAAGCAAAACAGCACCAAAGCACATAGCCTGCAAGGAAGGTTTTTTGGTTCAGAAGAAACTTCTGAGGTCCCCTCCACCCTGCAGCTCACTGTTTGAGAAGAAGCAGAATCTTCAGGGGCCATAGCTTTAAAGCTACTTTGAATTGCCAGAACTGAAATGACATTGAGGAAGGTGGAATCTGCAAGCCAAATTCTTTCAGCTAATAACATGTTATGTTTAGCAGTACCTACAAAGCTCACGTTGACTCAAAGGTATAACAGAGAAAAGGTTAAAATACAAGTGTGCAGATCCGACATTGGGAGTGCAACACAAAAGCTTTGCTAAAAAGCCAGGTTTTAAAGCCCTCCTTAAGAGATGAGATGGCTAATCGAAGTGAGTTCCACTTAGTTAGTGCTAACACCAAAAACCTGTAGCCTCCAGCCCTTGATTTGCAAAATCTTTCACCAGAAGATTTGCTGGAGAAAAATTAAGTTCTCTCATCGGGACATGTCTCAACACTTGATTGATCAAGAATTCAGGTGCCATCACACGCAAAGCAGGTTTTAAATTCAATATGTTGTTTCACTGCTAAACAGTGAAGTTGTTTCAGGAGGGGTACGGTATGTGTTCCACGAGGGGCCTTTACCACCAAGCTGCCTGCTACATTCTGGAGCAATTGTAATCTAGCAATATTGCATTTCAGGAGGCCAAGGTAGTTGCTAGTTGTATAGTCTAACCTAGCACTGATGACTGCTGCCATAGTAGTCTTTAGGCCTCAAGAGAAAGAAAATGTTGTAATTTTTTGACTGTCTGTAGAATGAACACACATTTTGAGATTACAGCATTAAATGTGGCCTCAGCAAAAGCTATTGGTCAACTACTATTCCTAGACTTTAGCAGCTGGCTTGGGTACCAAAAACATACCTATTTCGAAGGGCCAGTAATGACTGGATCAAAACCCAGAGTTTCCACTGAATACTACCACTTCAGTTTTATCAGCATTCAACTTTAAGTAGTTACACCTCAACCAACCACTAATGAATCACATTATGTCTTGAAATAAATTCTGAGATAAAACTTGCCCATTAAAACATAATAAAATCTAAAAATTGTCTGTGTAATTAAAAATCAGACACCTTTCCTAATCAGCATGTCACTTGTATACCTCTCAGGCACTTTCTTTGCCAAAATAGTTGCAATCCTAACTGAATTCTCATGGCAATCCCCCAAAAACTGAATTGTCCTAAAAAAACCAAGGCTGCTGAAAACAGTGGGTAGCCTATACTAGCCAGACTATTGGAGATATCAGCACGTCTTTATAGCTAAGCAGGGAAATCATTGGCTCCTCCCCCCAACACAAATTCCCCTTCATGGTTCGAGATCAAAAAATCGCTAGTTGGGCCTTAGCAACTAATAACAGAACATTCTGCAAGCATCCTCACATGCACAGCGCAAGCCCTGTGTAAAATTGATAACAAACTCCCTGACAAAATACAAAACTCACCTCTTGCCTCACTATGGCATAATGAACACCTGAAATTAGATGGCAAAATCATTGTTCTAGCGAACCGGACACAAAAAGGCACACTGCTAATAGAAGACCTCAGTACTCCCGCAATCTTTTGCCCTTCTCCCAACTCAAAGCTAAATTCAACCTAAATGATTTGGACTTTTATCACTTCTTAAAAATTAAAGCAATTATCTCCAGACACAAATCCCCTGTCAATGCTGATCTAACCATTATTTTACGTTCATACATCAAAGGGGGCCATGTAGCTTCCAGAATCTACTCTCTCCTATCCCCTGCTAGCTCTGCATTAATGAAATCAATACACAACAGATGGGAATTACTCCTACATGACACAAACAGCCCTAAGGCGGCTCTGATGAACTGGTTGTACATCTGAGTGACCCTTACCTCAAACAAAATTACACTTTCATTAGCTTAGAGTAGGTACTGGGTGGCCTATATGGCCCACTGGACCTCTGCCAAACTGATTAAACTTGGTCTTCGAAACTCTGACACCTGCTAGAGCTGTGAGAAAGAGCCAGGGGACCTTGGCCACATGCAGCTGGATTGCACCTTCTCTAAGACATTTTGGGCAGAAATAATAAAACCATATAGTAAATTCTAAATCTGAATTGAACACCGAACCTAGTCTCCATCATCTTGGGAGTTCTTCCCCCCGATATGCACTTTATGCTAAACAAAGAAGACCCCCTTTTATGGGACATCCTTGTCTCAGCCAACCTTAAAGCCATTTTATCTAAATGGAAAGATCTATCCAAACTTTCACAACACACTGGGTGGGAATGGATGAAATTTAACAGTGGCGGATAACTCCCTATACACATACCAGAAAACTACCTCAAGGAAAAAAGAATTTTTTTTGTCCAAGTTAGACAACTTCATTCTTAACACGTGCCCGCAGCAGTTGCCACTCTCCCCCGCCTCTACTCCAACTCATCTCCCTCCTCGCATTCCCCACACACATAGCATTCCTTTGACTCTGCTCTTACTCTTCTCTCACCTGTCTCCCCTCTTTCCTGAGCTCTATTTATCCACCCACATTACGTGATCAGTTGGGGTAACCCATACCAAAATTCCACCTACCAATCAGCTCCTCGATTCCCTCCATACAAACACCAGCAGAACACTCATCATCACCTCACACACTTACGGCTACACACACCCACTGATTTACCAGGTACTCTTCCCAACTTCAATGAGAGATTTAATAGAGTATTAAGGGTTTTTACTATGGGGAGCTATTGCTTATATAACTCTAGGTGGACAAGGATAACAGGGAAAACCTGATATGTACTTTGGTGAACTAATACAGTAGAGATTATTGGTCTAATGAGGTAAAGGTGACTAACTTTACATAGTCTTGCTTCTCCTTTTCTAGCTTCTTAAATCCAAACATTGCGCTATTTGGTCTACTTAATTAACCTTATCTTCTCAATAAAGCACATGTTTAATTCATTGCCACCCTCTTGAGAGTATATCATAGGTTGCCCGATTCTGTTTATAGTCGAAAGGTTGCACATAATCTTAAAAATGTCCTGCTCGAGGTTTTGAACCTTGCAAAACATATTAGGGTAATAGGTGAAACTAGCTTGAGTAAGCAACTTTTTATTGTTTGTCAGTCTCTGCTTATAATTAGATTGTAATTTATCAAATGTATTTCACAATGTTCATCTGAAGGCGTGATAGATGCATTTTGGAATCTATTAGTTCTATAGAGAATCAAGAGGCTCATAGCCTTCTTTGGTAGTCCGGCTACTAACATGCAATGAAAACTAATTTCCTATCTTGTCAAGCCAGTTAAATTCTAGGGCAGCTTCGTCTGGGTTGTTACTCAATGGAGGTTTAGTTAGTTCCAAAGACTCTAACATTCTCTCCTTATTAATCTTTTGCCATTTCTGGTGAGTCTTAAGTTCAGAGTACTGTTTGCTGGGATTTTCAGAGGTTAACAAGTCCACCTGAATAGTGTAATGATCTGATCAAGCACAAGGTTCTATTGTGCACTTTTCAAGTACACAATCAAAAGACCAAACAAGCTTGAGCTTGTGACCTTTAAAAGGGGTAGGAGTTTTTTTATATGCTGGGTTCATGAATTCCATGAACGGTTGGCCTCTAGAGCTCACATCAGTTTCCTCAACCCAATAATTAAAATTTCCTAAAACAATCAAATCATTGTAATTAGTCAACAGAGAACAAGCCATATCATTGAACAATGTGGGAAAGTTGCTCATATAATATGGGGGTCGATAAGCAACATGAAAGGTAAAGGTTGTATTACCAGATTCTAAATGAAACAGAAGATCTGTATCTCTAATCAACTGTTTTGCAGTTTAGTAATCCCAAATGGCTGGTCTACAATTGCTGCCACTCTCCCCATTTCTATCCTGGAGACAGTTCGTATTCATCAAGAAATACACCTCTGGGATGGCCGCACATACTGATTAAGTATCCATCAGCCATGTTGCAGCTAGCAACAGAATATCAGTTTGGTCAGAATGCAGTAAATCAGCAGTTCCCAACCTGTGGTCCGTGGACCCCCAGGTTTCCGTGACACATTCCCAGGGGTCTGTAGGCATCTCAAGGGTTGGGCCGACAGGAAGACACTACTCTGGCTGGGGCCTCTCGACAGAAACATATGAGTCTTTTTATATTTGTTACTTCATTTGTGCAACAGTTTTTAAAGCACTGCAAAGTTCTTTGCATTTTCAGCAGTTTTCAGGCAAAAATTAAAGTGTCAAGATAACTGTGGTGATTAATGCACCTGCTGGAGAGAGATGGGAGTTATGGCTAGTGGCAGTTTTGACTCATCTAAGGTAGCACAGATGGTTTGTATGCCTGCTGCAAAGAAACTGTATCATGCAATTAAAGATCAGTATTTCATGTGCATAGTACAGTTAGTTACTGCTTTTCTCACAGATTCTTTTGTTACTGTGCGGTTCATAAGTTACAATTGTAATCTAGCACACTTAGGGGGTCATTCCGACCCCGGCAGGCGGCGGGCACCGCCCAAACACCGCCCCGCGGTCAAATCACCGCGGGGAGCATTCCAACATTCCCGCTGGGCCGGCGGGCGATCTTCAAAAGATCGCCCGCTGGCCCAGCGGGAAAGCCCCAGCAAAGATGAAGCCGGCTCCGAATGGAGCCAGCGGATTTGCTGGGGTGCGACGGGTGCAGTTGCACCCGTCGCGATTCTCAGTGTCTGCCAAGCAGACACTGAAAATCTTAATGGGGCCCTGTTAGGGGGCCCCTGCAGTGCCCATGCCAGTGGCATGGGCACTTGCAGGGGCCCCCAGGGGCCCCACGACACCCGTTCCCGCCAGCCTCTTCCTGGCGGTGTAAACCACCAGGAACAGGCTGGCGGGAAGGGGGTCGGAATCCCCATGGCGGCGCTGCATGCAGCGCCGCCATGGAGGATTCCCTGGGGCAGGGGAAAACCGCCGGGAAACCGCCGGTTCCCCTTTTCTGACCGTGGCTTTACCGCCGCGGTCAGAATTGCCCCGGAAGCACCGCCAGCCTGTTGGCGGTGCTTCCTCTGCCCTCTGCCCTGGCGGTTAGAAACCGCCAGGGTCAGAATGAGGGCCTTAGCTATGTATTGCCATCAAACAGCTGCATGCAAACTGCATGGTACAAGTTAGGACGTTATGTTTTTTCCCAAGCTTTCATTGTTCTGGTGATGCACAAAAGGTTTGTTTGCATAGAAATAAATCCTAATTGTTAAAGTCATCTCTGACCACTGTGTTATGTTCTAAATCTTGAGTGTGTGCTTTTCCCGTCCAAGCACTCTTAGAATATGCCTACTACTATAAATGACATGTGCATGGCGTGAATCCTTTCACTCCCCTTTGGCTTATGTAACATTTTCTATACACTGATATATACACACATGATTCATTGTACCTGTATATGTGTGATGTAAAGTGCAATACCCTATACTGGTAAGAGAGGTGCTATAAAACAAATTAAATACATGTGAAAGGGGGGGCTATGGAGAGGTAAGAGGCACTTAAGGTATTACTTGATTTTGTCATCACATATTTATGTGAAAAAGCTTTCTCAGATCTTATGTACCTAAAAAATGAATACAGAATTTGCTTGGGAAAAGTAGAATCTGACCCGACGATTTAACTTTCCAAAGTAAAAACAGACATTGAAAAGTTAGTTGCTGAGATGTAGCACCAACGTTCTCATTAACATTTGTAATTTTTTTGTGCATTTTTTCTATATGAAATAATCAAATCTTTAGTAATTCGAATTTGTTTGGTGTCTACTTGTTTGAAATTTAAATCATACAAATTGATTGGGGGTCCCCAGTTTCCAGTAGTAATTGAGTGTGGGTCCTCAGAAGTCAAAAGGATGGGAATCACAAAGATTTACCAATACCTAGTTTTAAGTAACATGCTTTAAGAATGTCAGCCTCTATCTCTATGTAGGGTTGTATAATTGGATTTTCACATCCATCCGTTTGGTGATTTAAAATCCCATTAATGAATAACCTATTTAATGTATCTGACGACAGTTTCAGGCTAACCTGATTCCAGTTGAGGAGTTGCTCAGCAGAATACGAATGCAAATCAGCATTATGGCTGGCCACTGAACTCGACTTGGGGTGGACGTGGACAGACAGGCTTGTCTTTGGTGTGCCAGCTGCGCAGCCACACAGCAAGTGTAGTTATAAACCCTTCCTGGCCCATCTACTTTGAAAGAAGTATATGTTTGTGAAGTAACTTTTGAGTACCAACCTTTCTTGTGATTTGCTTTAAAGATTTGCTGCATTAGAAGTAGCTTTATGTATTGTGTTTGTATTTGGGAACTGATCAATGGGTTATACTGACCATTTTTTATTTTATTTTATCTGTACACTGCACTTTGGGCTTGTTCTACCTAGGAACTCTTTTTGAATTTTAAGTTGTATCAGGGCTTGAGCAAGGAGCACGAGGGAAGCAGAAATTGAAGCACCATCTTGTAGTGGTTAGCACTCTAGATATGTCAAGGAAAGCTTATAAGCACACTCGCTATGTGGGTGCTTTCTTTGAGAGAAGTATATGTTTATGAAGTAAATTTTGAATACCATCCCTTCTTGTGACTTGCTTTAAAGGTCTGCTGGATTAGATGTCATTTTTATGTATGTTTATGTATTTTTGAACTAGTCAATATGTTATACGGGCCAGTTTTATTTATGTATTTTTTAATTATTTTTTCTGCACTTAAGACTTGTTGCACCTCAGTAACTGATTTTAAATTTTCAAGTTGGGTTTAGGCACTGGGCGAGATGCACAAGGGGAAATATGAAGTGGAGCACCGTCTTGTAGTGGTTATTACTCTAGGTGTGCCAGTGAGGGTTATAGGAATTCGGCATGGCCTATAATGCCTTACCCAGGATCTTCTTAGTCGCCTTAGTGAATTTCAGGTAAGTACTATGTGAAAAAATCAATTTCCTGAGTCTCTAGCTCCACAAATTAATTTCCAGGTGTTCTTTGATATGTGTGAAGGACCTCTTGAACGTGTGGTCCCTGCACATACCTTCTTTTAGGATGATGATCAGTTGCCTCTGACCATTACCACCTCCAGTATTATCAAGCCTTTGAGGAGCCCAATAAACCTCAGCTTTCAAGACGTCTCTGTCAAACACACCTTGCAGCTCCTCATGAGCTAATTAAATTAAATTAGGCTGGTGAAAGCAAGGTTAGGCTCCTGTATATTGTTGGCCTTCCCATAGCTATCACATCCCTCTGTTCCTGCATCCTTTTCCCTTATATCAGCTCACTAGCCCATGCCAGTTTGCAAAGCTGGCTGCTATGATATTCCTCTGGTAACTTTAGAAAGTATGAGCCATCATTTTGAGGTCAGACAAGAGAGGTGGCCCATCTATGCATGCTTTATTGGGTATCAGGAACTGAGGGCCTGATTACGAGTTTGGTAGTCGGACCGGTT
The DNA here is from genome assembly GCF_031143425.1 of Pleurodeles waltl. Taxonomy (NCBI): domain Eukaryota; kingdom Metazoa; phylum Chordata; class Amphibia; order Caudata; family Salamandridae; genus Pleurodeles; species Pleurodeles waltl. The sequence continues at coordinate 1,168,749,051 of NC_090447.1, read as the reverse complement.
GACCGGCATGTTGGTGGTCCCAAAAAGACCGCTACGTTGGTGGTCCCCAGACCGCTGTATTATGATGCAAGCAGACAGGACTGCCGCTTGCTATTGCAATCATTAAGTCGCCGTGGTGGTCTCCTGGCAGCGGAAAGCCAAAGGCAGTCGTCCACCCTGTCCACATTCAGCAAAGTAACAGACAACTGCACATTGAATGAATTAATAAATAACATAGCTGACACACATTGCTCCAGTGAACGCACCTGCAAAGCACACTGTAAAACACTCCCCTCCCCAGACCACAATCCTTTGCATTTCCGCCAGAAGACAAAGAATACCAAGCACATTTTTTTGTATATGACACAGATTAGGCACTCTTTTTTCCACCATCCCAAGGGACACTTTGTACACAATTTTGTCCATTAACTCCCTATTGCACTTCCACTGTTCAGTAAGTCCCTGTCACCCATTGTTTTTCCTCCATATCATGTTCCAAAAAATCCCTGTTTCTCTGAAGATGAGTTGAGAGTCATGGTGGATGAAATCATAAGAGTAGAACCATAATTGTTTGGGGCCCAAGTCCAGCCCACTCCTCTCAGTAGAAACATGGAAATGTGGGACAGGGAAGTCAACAGAGTGAATGATGTAGGCACCACCCTACGCACAAAGGAGGACATTTAGCTTGAGAGGAATTCCTGGGGATTCTGGTAAGTTACAACACAAAAAAGTCACAAAAATGCAATGTCATGCATGCTCACAACTCACCCTTTGCCAGTGTCTTGTTCATGTACTTCACCAACATTCAATACCCAGAGTATCTGAGTTTAAACACTGCCAATGTGTATTAATGGACCCAACATCACAGCTACCAAGGCCTATCACATACCATATGTCCAAATGGTGCCTGTAAATCTCACAATACCAAAAACACATTCTATGATTCATGGTATGTCCCAAAATGTAACTGTATGCTAAACCTAAAATGCATCCTGCATACAGACATGTTACACCCAACATTTGTCAAATGTTTGGGAAGTAGAGGGGGTTAATTGACTGCAACTCCCAGGAGGCCCTGTTTCTCTAACTCCAACCATTAGCCCATTGTGCACTAGCCCAAATATACCTCTTCAGGAACTCTCAAATGAAGTGGACTCACCTGGGACTAAGGCCCTCATTACAACCCTGGCGGTCTTTGACTGCCAGGGTTGTTTTGGTGGATTTCACCACCAGCAGCACCGCCGGGACCAGCGGTTTCCCGTCACTTTTGTCCTGGCGGGAGTAATCCTCCAGGGCAGCGCTGCCCAGGGGATCACGAGTCCCCCTCCCGCCAGCCTTTTCATGGTGGTTTGCCCCCTGCCACGGCCCGTGCAGCTTTTCAAAAACACAGGTTTCCGCCCGCCGGCCAAGCAGAGATCTCATAATGGCCGTGGCGCGAGTTCGGCTGCATTAGCGGAAACTGCCCGCCAAGGTCGTAATGCCTCCCTTAATGTTGGGTAGTAGAGGGAGCGACCAATAGCCCCTGTTGTTGTAACTTCAGCCTAGTGTCAAGAAGCTACAGAGGGACATGCATAGGGACATGCGTGAACAGATGGAGGCCCATAATTTCAACATGGCCTCCCTAACAGGGGTGCTGCGGGACAATCAAATAACCCTGAGCAGGGCTTTTCAAAACTTATCTTCCCCTTCCTTTGGCTCATCAACAGCTTCCCTATCGACATTGGCACCAGCCACAGAAAGGGAGGTCCTGCCAGAGGAACAACTAACCACTGACACCCCTGCCTCTGTAGCAACTGATTCCTATCCCCCTCGCAAGGGAGGGGGGACGTCCAGCAAAGAGTCCAGGAGGTGCGGATTGCAAGATACCCCCCACTGCCAGCAATAACACTCCTCCTTAAGGTCCCCCTTTGTGTGTTCCACATTCACTCTGTGGACTGATCCTGAACCACCTTCCATTTCCAATGGGAGGAGTGCTCTGGACTTTGGACTTCCAGTGGTGTGGCATTTACTCCACTAATTTCATTCACCGTGACTGACCCCTTCACATTTCTTATTTTTTTGTTGATTCATGTCACATATATCTTCTGTTAGTCATAGTTTCACAATAAAATCACCCATCACTGACCCATCGTCTCCTGATTTTGATTTTATATTTATCAATGTAGATATGTCAGACCATGTGAATCATACAATGATGATCCAAGGGACTTGTTCAAAATGGGATACGTTCCATGTACACAGTGTCCAGCTCAGGATTCCAACCGTCCAACACAAATACATACATTCAAGACTCTGGTAAAAGAAAACATTTATTACAGTGTTCAGCACATAGGCTATCAATATGCTGTCAATATGTATGAACAATTTGAAATCATAAATGATTGACTCATACTGAGTAAATGAACATATTTACAGGTACAGACCTCCAGACCATGAAAGAAAGGGATTTGCCAGCCAGACATTGTCCTGTAGAATAGGCCAAGATTTAAGTGGTTGATGTTACCAGCTTGAGCCTTATCTCATACCACACCAATGTAATCCAAAATCACATAGTCCAAGTTTCAGACAGATGGCAGTACAAAAGTTTCTAATCACAGGGTCATCATGATCCAATGCTCATGCATCTAGTGGTATGACACAAACATATGTCAATGTTTTGACACAGGGCCTGTGGCCTACAATGATGAAATAGGTCTACAGCTATATACAGGACATTCCAAAAGAATGCTCAGCCAATGGAAATGGGAACTGACTTGGTTGTGACCTAGGACTACATATATTATGACCTAATGATAACACACATGAGGCATCAGGCCCACCACAGGACACAAAAAAAGTCCAATGGGCACGTCTGAACTTCCAATCAAACACTGTGCGAGCTGTCTTGGCATAGGCCTCCTACACCCAAACTATGAGACCTACATTGCCTGGAATTCCTCAGCGGTGTCAATAAACAAGGATGGTTTGGATTTGCTATCGCCTGTTAAGTAAGGGGACATAGGTGCAACAATGATTCATTCAATTCACGATTGTTGCACCTAACATTGCTCACTCACAATCAGGACAGACGTGACTCACGAACCAGCCAGGCCCTCTCTGGTTGCAGTTGTGACATCAGCTGGGGTATGGTGCTGTTCCACAACAGGAAAACTGGCACATACGTTTGAGATAAAGAGATCCACCAAATAGTCAACTTGCACATTGATGGAATGGAAGTATTTTCTGTTGCGATAGACTTGTTCAGTGGCCTGAGGTGGCACCAAGCCAACATGTGTGGCATCAATGACCCCCATCACATGTGGAAGGCAGGCAAAATCATAGAAGTCAGCCTTCACATTGGCTAAGTCCTCATGTCGGGGGAACCTAATATAGCTGTCAATGTGTTTCAACATTGCTGAGAGGAAATCTCTCACCACCAGACTGAACATAGAGCCACTGTATGTTGGAATGACGCTGTGGCCAGAAAGTGCAATACTAACATGCTTTGAACAATGGGTGGTATGAAGTATGGATTGCTGTTAGCTGGCATCCGATCTGGCTTTAACTGATGGCATAAATCCACTATTGTTTACCTATTCAGACGGTAGAGCTGGATGACGTATCGTTCCTCCATAATCTGAAGGTCTGGCAATGGATGGTAGACAGGAGGTTGTTGCCTCCTCCCTCTCCCAGGGTACCTGTGTGTGAAAATACATCATTTGGAACATTAGTCACTGTGTCAACAGCAACATACATGATGCATACCAACAAAATCATGTGACAAAGCATTTCTGACTGGAACTACACAAGGGTCAAATGTGACCCCCATGGTTGTCAACACATGTGTCAACTACATGGATTTGGGTGACACCCAACTATCTGCTATTCATTTGCGCCTCGAAATGTGACAGTCTTTTCTGACCACCAAAAACACCATCAGCGGTGGTGTACTATGCACCACCATCAAATGCCATCTGTGCCCTGTAACAAACTACATTGGTGGATGTTTAGTCGAACGTACACAACAAGAAAGATTGAGTATGCGCGTGATGACCCTAACCATGTATTTTTGTTGTGATGCATTTAACAGGGCCATATACAGTACTTCAAACTGCGAAAATGGCGGATGCCTGACCTACTTCACGGGAGATGAGGAAGTCATCCATGCGGTGGGTGGTACCAAACGCAGTGGACACAGCCACAGGCTACAATTGTTGTTTGTGGTGGTTGAGGCCCAATGGCGGTGTCCATTGGCAGTGATGACCATGTACGTGGTGTACGTGTACGCCGCGTTGTGCAAAAGCAGTCACTTGACTCCTAACACTGCTGCCAGCAACACCTCCACCACTTCAGCTGTTGTGTGCCACCTCTAGGAGCAATCATGCCATGTCCAGCAGGTGAAAGGGCTTCTGCCTTTTCTCCAGAGGAGCTAGAGAGGCTTGTGAGTGAGATTATTCCCCTGTATGGTCAGCTCTCTGGTTCACCACAGCAGAGGAGCAGATAAGTACATCATAGGCACAATTCACTCTGATCAACATCATCCTTTCCCTCCTCACAGGCTACATTGTGCCCCTGTATGCCAGTTATACGTCTTGTGTGCCTGTTGTTGCAGTTTCTGTTACAGCAATGAGATTTACATGGTGCATGTATTAGAGACCAATACTATATGTTGTGTTTATTCCCATTGTGTTGTGGGATTTTTTTGGGGATGCACATTACTAGGCAAGGAGTCTCTACCATCATACAATGACATTTCTTCGATTATGATGGTTGTAAATGTTAGACAACATGTATGTGCATGACAGCATGAGCTGCGTATGCATCTTGTCGGAGTCATTTGATGATCTTGTAAGCAATGTGTATTGTGCCAAAGATCTTTCACCCCACATTTGGCCTTGCCAAACTGTTGTCTGGAAGGCATATCCTGACTCGCTGTGCTCTTCAGGTTGCCACACAAGCAAAAAGCCACATTGCTGATGGCCACATGATGTAATGTCATGCAAGGAAAGGATGGCAATGTGAGTGTCATTTAGGTTCTGTATGCTCAGCCTGCAGAGACCAGGGCCTGTCAAATATATATATATATCCCAGTATGGGACATACTCCAGTCTGTGGGAGAGTCACTGTGGCCATGCAAATGTGGCACTGTACCCATTCTCGGTAGACCTGCAGATCCTGTCATGTGGCCAATATGAGGCTCTAGTGGCAAAACGTGCCCTGAATGCCTGAGTCCATTGACTAGATTAGGAATGAGTACTGAGGTACATCCCTGAACTAGTCCATATGTGCATTTTGCATCATTGTCAGTGTGTGTCTTTGACTCATTACAGGTCCCTTACTACCATAGCTCTGTTGTTACCTTCACTTAAGTCAAATTAGTCCTGTAGAGGCATATTGCACAAATGACAAACCCACAGTGCAGACACGAGACTCAGGGGCATATTTATACTCTGTTTGCGCTGAATGTGCTTCAAATATTTTGAGGCACATTCAGCGCAAACCTTGCGCCATATTTATACTATGACGCCCGACCCCGCGGCCGCCAAAAATCCTCTGTGTGCGGCATTTTTTGGATGCGGGAAACGGCCTTGCGTTAATGACATGCAAGGTAGGCGTTCCCATCCAAAAAATGACTTTAAGGCCTGTGCGCCTTATTTATACTCCCATGCCATTTTGACTCACAGGAGGGGGTGGGCCTTAAAAAACGGCGCACTGCCTGATTTGAGGGCAGGCGTTAAGGGACATGTGGGCTCACTTCCATGGTCTCTGACCATGGAAGCAGTCCAGAGGTGCCCTTCTCTGCCCCCAGAGACACCCCCTGCCACCCTTGCCCACCCCTTGAGGACACCCATGGATGGCGGGACCCATCCAAGCTAGGTACAGGTAAGTTGGGGTAAGTATAATTTTTTAATTTTTTTAAAGGGGTGTGGGAGGCCTAATTTGGCACCCCCCCCCTACATGCCACTGTGCCCAATGACCATGCCCAGGGGACAGGAGTCATTTCAATGCGAGTTGTGCGTAAACAAATGGCGCAAGTCCGGTTTGAGCCATGGTTTTTTACTCAAACCTGACTTGCACAATTTTTTGACGCGCAACCCCCATTTTCTTCTACACCAGCGCTGCCTGGTTTGAGTCTTTTTTTTTTACTCTGACCAGCCTGCAGCACCGGCTAACGTCAATCCTTAAATAAGGCACCCGCCTGGTGCGTGGGAATGGGATTAGCAGGTGGTAAATTTTTTGGTATCCACCATGTCAGCCCTTTCATTGTTAAGTGTAAAGGTGAAGTCAGTACTGTGGTAGTTGCCTGTGGGGACTCTATGTATTGAGTCAAGGTTACAGAGTGTAAATGTGTTTGTCCAGTCAGGCTTAAGGAGTTTGCCCTTCAGACACCACATTGGAGTGTAGTATTTCATTGTGGCTCACATCACAGTACATGCTGCTGGAGCATGGGCTACCTGATGTCAGTAGGCTTGGTTAGTCACTTTAGGCCATGAGCAAGGTAGTGGGTTAGTCTGCATGTGTGCTCTACACTTGTGGTGTGTTGACACACTGCAAATTTTGTGCTTGGTGTTTCTGGCATGTGTATGACACAACTATGTGTACACAAAACGTGTGTTTGTAATTGTTTGATTTGTCTATGACAGCCGGAAGGTGTGCGGAACCTGAGGGTCCATAGCCAGCGGAGCACCCACCGTTGGAAGAGGTGGGAGCACCTGAGACGCTGGGCCTGGAAGATCGCAAAGGTCCAACTGGGGCCTTCCTCCCAACATGGGAGGGGCGCACGTCAGACCTTAACTCCCCCCTAATGTCCTGCATTCTGGTGGTGGCCCACCCAGAGCTTGATGGGTGTTTGAGGGGAGCACAGCAGCCACAAGGGAGTGAGTACAGGGCATATTTCTGCCTATCACATTGCCAAGTTGATGGCCCTACTTGATCAGAAGATGTGTATATGTTTTGGATCATGCATATACAGAGAAAGATCTGGGTGCATTTGATTGGGATGATATTGATGGGGTGCTAAAACCAACAAAATTTCGAAAACCTCTACCCACAGAACTTACATGTACATGTACTTGCAAAACCTGTGCTACAAAACAATTTCCATGTCGATATGCTCTTCTCAAATGTTCAACATTTTGCAAATGTACCACCAGCGATTGCTGAAACAAATAAATGAAGTGAACTTTTAAAATGTGTCTAAATTAGGAGCAATAAACATTCTTTTTTTCGTATTCAGATCATAAACATTGATGTAATATTTGGCCTCGAACAGCAATATCTACCCAAGCTAAATAACTTCTCTAATGATCCAGAAACACAAATCAAAAATGAAAATCTCTGGACAACAGTTTTCTTATGAAGGTATGCAGTAGGCCGGGATAATTACTACTATAACTTAAATCCTAGACACACTGATGAAATAGTAAATATTGGTGGGCACATTTCCTTTTCTAACTCCAACTCCAAACACATTGGGGAAAGTTCATACATTGGGAGGGATGTCATTTATTTTTTAAATCAAATCTCACAAACCTTAGGCAAAGTGTATAAACTAGAGAAGTTTGGGGGCACTGGATTTACTATTCTAACTCAAATCCCACACACATTGGGAAAAGTAAATACATTAGATGGGATCAGATTTAGTATTGAACCTCAGTTTGCGCAAACCTGTAGAAAGGTCAGACATTGAGGAATTACCATTGAATATTATAACAACACAATGGGAAAGGTATTATCAAGTCATGTGGGTCACAAGTTAAAAGCACTGGCTTTGTGTACACCTGTAACTTCTTACCTATTATTAAGGCATTTCAGCCGAAACATGTCAGGATTATTTTGATAGCTGCTGCACACATAGTGAATAAACTCTGGGATGTTTTCCTGAACTAGTGCTAACCTACTGGTGGTTACCTCTAGGTAGTTATAGTTAGGACCTAGTTTCCATAGGAAAAGCGTTTTTTGTTTTGGCAATAAATTTGGCACAGTTTGATGAATCTTCAAGACATTTTCAAAACTGGTATGCCATTCTCTTCGGCTGCTGTCTTGAAAGTTTTGGGGTGATTCATCAGGTGGAGGGGGGTCAAGAAAAAGAGAAGGGGCCCCAAAACATGTTTTCCCCATGCCATTTCCCATAGGGATTTTAGACATAACTATGTCCCGAATCGCTTGACGGAATTACACCAAATTTCGAAGCTGAGTCCCAAGAAAAAAAAGTAAAAACAGAGAGAGGCAGGGTAGGAATACCCTGATCCCCTAGGCCTGATGGTGGGGTCCCAAAATGTTTTTTTTACATTTTTTAGCAAAATTGCAGTAGATCCATAGATTCACAGCAAATTTATTTTTTAAAAGTCCCAGCTCCCCCTGAGCTTCTGCATCACTCTTGCTCCTTTCTTTTTCTTGCTTTTTCCCCCATTTTTGCGTGCCTTCACCTTGCTTTTCCCTGCTCTCACAGCTTTCACATTGCTTTTCCACTGTTTGTTGTGTGCCTTATTACTTTTCCTTCATTTTCACTGCTTTCTCCTTCCTTTTCCCCTCATTTTTGAGTGCCTTCTCCTATCATTTCCCTAATTTTCACTGCTTTCACCTTGCTTTTTCCTCCTCTTTTTGTGTGCATTATTCTTGCTTTCCCTTATTCTCACTGCTTTCTCTTTGCTTTCTCCCCTGTTTTTGTGTGTGCCTTCTCCTTGCTTTTTCCTCATTCTAACTATTTGCAACTTGCTTTTTCTTATTTTTTTGGTGCCTTCCCTTTGCTTCTTCCTCATACTTACTGCTTTCTCCTTGCTTTTCCCCTGTTTTTTGTGTGACTTTTCCTTGCTTTTTCCTAATTTTTACTGCTTTCTCCTTGCTTTTTCGTGAGATTTGGTGTGTCTTCTCTTTGTTTTTCCCTAGTTATCACTGCTTTCTCCTTGCTTTTTCCTCCATTTTATGGGTGTCCTCTCCTTGCTTTTCCCTTGAGGTGTGGGTTTGGATGCATGCAGGAGGTTAGCTAGCCCCTGTGCCCAACCCCTCTCTGCATTAAAAAAAAAAACATAAAAATTCACTGAAAAAAACAAAGGTTACAGGGACGTTATAGTTAGGAATTAGCATTTTAAAAAACCTTAGAAATTCACTAAAAAACAAAGTTTACAGGAACGTTATAGTTAGCATCAGAATTCACACGCACAAAACCATGGAAATTCAGTTGGTATAGTTAGAGTTATTTCAAGTAACTAGTGCCTAAGATAACTATAACTTGCACCCTTGCCATGCACTGCTAATTACCTCACATATTACATCAATAATTACAACTCCTCATCATTGATAATATCATTGCAACATTTGCAGTAAAATTATTGAACTGAAAACTGCATGGTGGGAGTGGGAGTTATAGTTACCTTAGGGAATGAGTTATAGTTCCTTGAAATAACTCTTACTATAGCAGCTGAATTTCTATGGCTTTGTGCGTGTAAATTCTGATCCTCAGTACAGCGTTCCTGTAAATTTACCTATATATATCTATATCTAGATATATATCTATACCCGTATGTGTATATATATATATATATATATATATATATATATATATGTAACCTAGTGGTGCTCACCACTAGGTAGTTGTAGTTGAGACCTTGGCCCTCATTTCGAGTCTGGTGGTCCTAGGACCGTCCGACTCGCGGTGGCGGTTGAACTGTCGCATTGGCATGGCAGTGCGGGGGCCTCCCAGGCTTTGCAGACAGTGATTTGCGTGACAGGTGCTGGTGCACCCGATGCACTACAGCATTGCCCCCAGCTGTATTACAAGCCAGCGTCATGCTGTTGTGTGTTCCCCGCTGGGCCAGAGGGCAGAAACTGTGTTTCTGCCCTCTGGCCCAGCAGGAAACTCGTAATAGGGTCAGCGGGAAGGGGACCGCACTGGCAGTTTCCTAACCTGCAGGAGTTTTGCGGGCGGCCTTTTCCACCCGCCAAACTCCTAATGAGGGCCCTAGTTTCTATAGAAAAAGCTGCTTTTTGCTTGCCTATATCTTTGGCGTCGCTTGACGAATCTTCACAAACTTTTCCCCAAAAATGTTACAGCCACATGAGCTGCTGTCTGGAAACTTTTGGGGTGACCCCTCAAGTGGGGACTAGGATAAAGGGGGGTTGAAATTTAGAGCTTTACAATGATAATTCCCATAGGAAAATTGAACAGTGCACAACCAACTGGATGGAATGACACCAAATTTGACAAAAAGGTAGCTCTTGGTCCAGAAAGAGCTCTTTTTGTTATTTGCTGTAAATCTGTTGAGTAGTTTTTGAGAAATTTAAGAAAATCCAAATTAGTATATATAGGGATGCAAAGTTTTCGCGACCCCTCACGATCTTGTGCAGAGATCTGATTGACTGATAACACTTCAACAACAGAAGTGTTGTCAGCCGAGGGCTAAAACGCATTTTACATTTTTTATGAGTGGATCCGTGGCAGATCCACTGTAAAATTAATTTAAAAATGAAGTGCATTCTCCTGCACTTCCTTATTAGAAATCCCCCAGATGGGCAAAGTCCCGGGATATATATTTTTTTTAGATGCGGGGGTTGGGAGGGATCCTGGCCCCCTCCTGCTGCCCCAGGGACCACCAACTCCCCAGGGTATTTAAGAACTGATATGTGGGGGACCTATGGCCCCCTGCCTAGGGGACCACCACCCCCAGGGCAAATATTTTTAAAAAATGAAATGCGGGTCCCTTTGGGTCTTCTATATAGGTATATGCGGGGGCCCATGGCCCCCCCATGCCCCATGGACCACCACCGCCCCAAGGCAAACAGAATCTTTTTTAAAGGGGGTCCATTTCGGACCCCCAGGCTCTGGGGACTACCACCCCCAGGGCTATCTTTATGTTGGAGGTGGGTTGTGCGGCCCCTTCGTGGAGCCACTGATGGCCCTGGGGACCGCAACCCCCTGGCTCCTGCTATGTCGCAGGGTGCCAAAGCAGCGTTTGGCCACAGGGCCTGGCCTGCGGCCTGGCCCTGAAGCCAATCCCCTATAAGCACCCAACCGTACACTGCCTTCTTCTGTGTGCCGTAGGGTTCATTCACAAGGGCTGGTCTACAGCCAGTCCCTGCAGCCAACCCCCCACATCACCCAACCCAATGTTGTGCACGACCCTTTGCACATGCACATGCATGGCGGAAGTTAGCCACGGCCTCTGTGGGTGTGAAAATATTTCTAAGAGGCTGTATTGGTGAGCTGTGAGAGTGTCTGGGTGTGAGAGTGCATACATCAGTGTTTTAGTGGGTGTGTCAGTATGTGCGTAAGTCTGTGAGTGGGTGCATCATTGTGTCAGTGGGTGTGTAAGTGAATGCATAATTATCTGAGTGGGTCTGAGTGGGTGCATGAGGGTCTGAATGGGGCTATGTGTGGCTATGTGAGTGTCTGAGTGTGTCTGTGAGTGGGTGCGTAAGTGTCTGAGTGGGTGTGTGAGTGGGAGAATTGATTGAAAGCGAGACAGACAGAGAGAGAGAAAGAAAGTGAGAGGGAGAAAGATAGAGCTTTTAAGGCTTTGGTGCCTGATATACTTAGAATGAGTTTTTTCTCTCCAATTTTTTTTTTTTTTTAAATATATATATATTTTTTAATTATACACACTTCACACTGAGCTACGGGTTTTCTTTTTTTCTAGCCCTTTATGGGATTTCATAATATTTATTTAAAAAACCATTAAGGGCTATCTGGCATTGCGGGGGAAGCCCTTAAGTGCCCCCCTGCAGTCACTAAATATTTTTTTCATTGATGTTTTTCATTAAAAATAAATAAAAAAGCCTTTAAGGCTTCCCTCGCAGTGCCATTGCTTCAGCAAGCACGGAGCTGCTTTGAAAGCAGCTCCCTGCTTGCTAAAGCATTTCATCTCTGTCCCCTGCATGTGTGCAGGGGACAGAGATGAAAGCTCTGCTGTTTGACAGCGGGCCCTGCTTTAAAGGTCTCGCTGTCAAACAGCAAACAGCTATGTCTCTGGGTTGGCACCCCTGGGACATAGCAGGAGCCATCCTTGGGGGGTGACAGTCCCCAGGGCCATCAGTGGCTTTAAGAGGGGTCTACGTGGCCCCCTCCAACAGGACATAGCCCTGGTGGTGGGAGTCCCCGGGGCATGGGGGTCCCATAAGGACCACCTTTCTTTTTTATTCACACTTTGCCCCCAGGGGTGGTGGTCCCAGGGGTGTGCGGGGATGCAGGCCTCCCTGCCTATACTTTCAGAAATGCCCCAGGGGGCTGCGGACCATCCCACAGATTATAAATAAGGCAGGCTTGGGAAGGTAGCAGTCCCCAGAGCAGCAGGGGGCCATGGGCCTCCAATTATGATATAATAGACGCCCCAGGGATGGTGGTCCCAGGGTGCGGGGGCCCGTGTGCCCACAATTAAATACAAATTGAAGCCCTGGGGAGGTGGCGGTCCCCAGGGCAGTGTGAGGGCCATGGGCCCACCACATATAAAAAAAATGAAGGCTTCGGGGAGGTCCCCCACACAAAATTTGTAATGCCCCAGGACCTGGCCTACCAGGAGGGCTATAGAAAAAAATTGCACTGGAGCCTGCACAAATCTCACAAACTTGCTGCAAAAATGTTTTATAACATGTACTTTTGCTCTGGGGGTGGTCCCCCTTGCCAGTGCTAAGGGGTCAGGGTGTCCCTACTCTGGCCTCTTTTATTTTATTTTTACATTTTTTCAGGGACACGGCTCAAGCTGAGTCCCAAGATAGCTGCCAGCACTTACTGGTTTGAAGTGTTGACAGCCAATCAGAGCTGTGCATTTCCCTGCACAAGCTTGTCTTTGTTCGCGAATACTTCTCGGCCAGAGATATACAAATTTGGATTTCCCTAAATTTCTCAAAAACTACTCAACAGATTTAATCCAACTAAGTGAAAGCGTAACCTGCATACCGACAGCAAGCTTTCTGACAATTTTTGTGTAATTCTGTCCAGTGGTTCAACCTGTAGTCATGTGTAAAGAATCCTATGAAAATTAACATAGGAAATGCAATGTTTTTTTATCCCCCTTTTTCTCGGCCCCAACTTGAACGAACAACAAGAATCATCACAACACATTTTTTGGAAAATTTAGCGAAGATTCGTCAAACAGTGCCAAAGATATAGGGAAGTCCAAAAAAAAATTTCCCAATGGAAACGTGGTCCTAACAATATATGTATATTTGTTTATATTTTTATTTTAAATATATATACATATATATATATAAAATAAAAATATAAACAAATTAATGTGGACAATAAATAAGATATTACAAATTTCAAGCCTCCAAAAAATTTACTAAACAAACTACAATCATTAAATTAGATTTAAAAATAAAACCGAATAATATCAACCATAAAAAAGCAACATTTAATGCTATAAAATTTATTTTCCCAATATTACAAAACTTTAGGAGTCGAAGAATATTAAATATACTATGTCCATGACAGTTTCTGAAACAGTAGGGAAAGTATTGGACTATGGAGGAGTTAGATTTACTATTCCTACTCCGGTAAATGCAATACTAGGGAAAGTGTTGAACTTCGAAAGGGTTGAATTTACTATTCACACTCCGGTCAAAACAAGAGTGGGGAAAGTGTTGGATGTTAGAGGGGTAAAATTTACTATTTCAACTCCAGTCTGTGCCACAGCAGGAAAAGTGTTGGATTTTGGAAGGATTAAGTCTACTATTCCCACTCCAAACAGTGCAACATTAGGGAAAGTGTTGAACTTTGGACACATAAAATTTCCTATTCCCACTCCAGTCTGCGCAACAGTAGAGAAAGCACTAGCTGGGTTAAATTTGTAATTCCCAATCCAAACATAGCAACAGTAGGGAAAGTGTTGGAATTTAGAGGGGTAAAATTTACTATTTCTACTTCAACCTGTGCAAAAGTAGGGAAAGCATTGGAATTTCGAGGGGTTAAGCTTACTGTTGCCACACCAAACAACATAACATTAGAGAAATTATTGGATTTTGGAGTGAATAAATTGACCATTCCCACTCCAAACAGGACAACAGTAGGGAAAGCATTGGATTTTGGCAGGTTTAAATTTACCATTCCCACTCAAAGCAATGCAACATTGAGTAACGTGTATTCCATAAATTACAGAATAAAAAATCAATGAAATAAATAATTACCAATCAATAATTAATTGTTAATTAATTATTGCTTAATATACTTCCCACCTTATACCTCTACAAACCTAATGTCCTGCAAATAAGATATAACAAAAACAAATCAGCATTACATAGTTTACATAATATCAATCGTATAAATAAATAAGATTTACTAGGCTTATTCATAATTAATTATTACCATGTTAACTTTGCACTCTATCCCTGTACAAAACTAGCAACTGCTGTGATACTATAAATTGCTAATAACAAATTAATAAATATGTCCAAATCACTTAGAATAACAATTATATAAACAATAGTAACACATAAAATTAATAAATTAATATATTAACTAAAACAATTAAAAAACGATATTTTTAACCACTATATTATTGAAAACAATTTAAAACATTGATATAATTGACAATTATATTGTCTACCGCAAAAACCAATATTTTTTGTCAATGATATTTGTGTATCCCTATGTTTGTATCTTACAATATTTAATTTCTAATATTTCTGTCTCCTGATATGTTTAACTTCATAATTTGTCCAAACACCCTCTCAGCTCTTATCTATCAGTTGTATTCCAACTTGGTAAAGAGCCAGCAGCTTCTATCATAATGAGTGCGTTGAGGAACAAAAGGCACCCATGTTCGAGGGAGGTAACCATGAAGTGCTTTGTGAATTACACCATTGAACAAGAAAGATAAACACATTTCGTGACATATCTCTCTGTGAATGTATCTTCAGTAACTTGTTAGCAAAGAAGACTTACATTTTTAACAGTTGAAAGAAAAATAACCATAATTAAAACAATCAAAAAGATGACAGACGGACACCAACAATATCAATCTATAAGAAATAGTGTTTCACTCCTTTGAATTACTGTTGTATAACAGTCCCGACATTCATTTTCTAATGACAATGGAAACCAGAGAAATATGAACTTACCACACTACTGCTTCTAATGGTCTCATAAACCAGAAAACACTAATTTCCACATATTTTAGTAGCTGATTTCCCAAAACTGTCTGGCTGTTGACGTATTTTCACTTCTGTTTGCTACGCTATAAAATTATTACTTGGCTGACTACTATTTGAATGATGTCCCAGTCACCTGCCTATATGATTGTAGATGAGGAGATGCAGGCTTCACTGTCTGACTGAGACAGAAAAGAGGCCTGGCACCAAAGTAAAAGTGAGCCCATTAGCGGATCAAAAAGCTAAAAAAGTAGGCCACATGACCACACCGGGAAGTTCTGAACTTGTAAAGACACGTTGTTTGCAAGGTGTGGAATAGTTCATGCATTTGTGCTTGCTGTAGGCAATGTCTATGAAGATATCAGGGAAAACATCAATACAAATCAACCTACAGGACAGTAAAAGGTGGCCACAAACAGTCAAAAAACTAACCCATGCACTCACCTGTTAAACCAGCCTTCTGGCATTCCAAGTAAGATGCTGCACAAATGGCCAGACTAGGGCTACTTGTAACCCGAAGCCACAGTCCTCAAATTGTCCTACATAAATTGTATTCTTTTTTCATACCAAGAGTTGGCCCGAGCATAAATTCTAGGGTTCCATGCGTGTTTTAGCATTTACTTTTTGCTTTAACAGGTGGACGGCAGCGTTAGTTCTGGGAGGAAATGTTCGACAATCACTATAACTGCTTTCATCCGCATTGACAAGCATCAAAGACTGCTCACAGTCCAACAAACGTCGTTCCTACGCTCCTCTGTCCTTTGAAACCACTCCCACAGCCAGGACTTTGAGCACCCACCTCTTTGGAACCCTCTGCTGAAACACTCTGAAGCACTATTTTTATCATGCACAGACAAGCAAAATGTTTATGTTCTACTCTTCCTCTATACACCCTAATAACCCTGGGCATGATTTGGATTTTGGCAGAGGGAAATACTCTGTCACAAATGTGACAGATTTCCCGTCCGGTGTATTATGATCCCAATATATCCTATGGAGATTGTAATACAGTGGACAGGATACCTTGGCGCTCCTCCATTGCTGCGTTCTTCTATTGAAGGATTCTGCAGGATCAAGGTACCAATTGTTCAAAGGTTTTAAGGTGACTTTGATGTTTCTGCTCTGATCATACAGAGCAATCCTGTCTCTATTTTTGCACTGTCTACTTTCATAGTTCATTTCTTAAAAGTTTCATTGGCTATCCAAGCACTAATGCTGCAAATTCCTCCTTGTTCTCAACCCCTCACAAGAGAATGATCTATCTCAATTGTTCCACTGCCCCTTTCTCTTTCACTGTAATTATACTAACTCGACCACCAATAATAACCTAAGTCATATCAACTGTACTTTCATACAAGGCCACACAGACTAATCAAGATGAGAGGCAAGCCACGGAAAATTTTGCAACAAGAATTGAATTATCAGCTGCAATTAAAGGGAAGAGTGAGTACTCCATAAAGTGAATCATGGAAAATTAATCTACCCGATTAAGAAGATTTAATAGCCCGTAAAAGTGTGGGGAATGAATTTGAGAAAACAATAGGGGACTAATCAAGGATGAAAGATAATCCACTGATAGAGTTCTAATAAGAATTGATGTGATGGTCGCAATTTAAGGCAAAAGGGATCCATAAAGTGAAGCAGGGAGTAATTAATTGACTCACTGAAAAGGATTTGACACCCAGTATTATTGTAGATAAGGAGATTGAGAACACAGTGTGATTTTTTCTGACCCATTCAGGTACGTCAGTGAAAGTGATTGAGACTATCCACAGTCAATATTTGACTGCCCTAATGAAGTCTGAAAATGATGATACTGCATCACAATGTTTGATGCTCTCTGCCATGTTTTGTGTATGTATGTGTGGATTAATAATGGGCTTGGGTAAGTGTGTGTCTTCAGTTTTAGAATTTGCTTGATGCATCTACACACATGAATTGAGATAAAATATGTTCAAAGACGTTGATTATTTATTAATAAAATATATTTTTGGAGACAAATGTAGTTTAGATATGTTTGCACTAAGTACAATAGGTATCAATATTATTGAGAGCACACTTTCCCAAACACCAGCTATTTTTTAAAATGCAAGCTCCACAGTGCTAGATTTACCAAAGCACACTGGCCTGAAATTGCCATCCTTTTCACAGACCACAGTCTCAGCTTTCTTTGCATCACAGAATCCTGGCTTATATACCTTCCCAGTCAATATTGGATTTGCTGGTACCTCATGCCTAAAAAGTAAGGTGGTGGCATCACAAAGAAACACTGAACTGCGAATCATCAATGACCACTCCCTTTAGAAAGCCTTAAAATATCTATCATGCTAACTCCATCCAATACATTCTACCTGCACACCATTTATCACTCACCAAAACTAAAAGCCATCTTTGCCAAACAGTCACCAAAAATATGTCCTCTCTAGCTAGATGCTGTCAATTTTAAAACACCTTCTTCTCAGACTTTCATCTCAACTGGAAAAATAATGAGTTCAAATCTTTCCCCAAGAAAACAACATCAGGCTACAGAGTACATATTTTGGTGACTGGCAAAGATGGTTTGCTTCCTCCTCCAACTCTCTACTCAACCTGCACACAACAAAGTCTTACTTGTCTTTGACTGTTCACCAAACTAAAAAGCATAGACGAGAGTTCAAATTAATCATTTGCTTTGTTGAAGTGAGCTATATCCAAGAGCAGACTATTATGTCTCGTAATCCTACCCAATCATTTTTTGACACCTCCTTCATAGCGCAATTCCATGCATTGAAGGCAGTCTTCCCCCCCTCCAGTCTTTAAAAAACACCATCCTTGACTTAAATTTCGAATCAAGCATGCGATCAATCAATCATTATTTGTGGAGCGCCACTTATCACCCCAGGGGCAATCCAATCACTGACGGCCAACATTTCGTGCTGGCGGCCTCTCCTTGAAAAGCCCAGTCTTTAGCTTCTTCCTGAAATCGGGGAGAGTGTGGGTTGTTTGCAGGTGGAGCGGGAGGTCGCTCCATGTTTTGGCTGCGATGTAGGAGAAAGAGCTGCCTCTGAGGCAGCTTCAGCTGACTCATGGGAGGGCAAGGGAGACTGACTGGTGTTCTCTGGTGGGTTGGTGGAAAGTCAGAGGGTGGTTGATGTCTTTAGGTCCAATGTTGTGGAGGGCAGCTCACTCAGAAGTGCAGGCCAAGGGTGCAGATCCAGATTCCAATAGGGCAGTCCTTCTTCCTCTTGTAGTTTCAGGCAGCAGATCTGAGAGGCTATGCACCTCTCACATATGTATTCCCAGCTCCTGGGCATCAGGAAGGTGACTAATAGAATGCAGAGTGGCACCCAGATGCATCAACACTTTCTCCAAAGTGTGGCATATTCCTGGCCCAGAATGCACCATTCTTCCAAAATCCATGATGGCTGAAATTTCAGCAGAGCAGTCAGCGCTGACTCAACCAACCTCAGTGAGGCTCATTTCCATAGCTCTCTTCCTCCTAACATCTGGAAATTCCCTCCTTAAGCCTGGTATCTGTCTGAGGGGTCCAGAAGGTGGGGGTTTGGTGATTTGACATTCCCTGCCTGTCCTGCTTTCCTTTGAGGCTGTATGTTTTATTATCCCACCCCCCTGCTCTGGCATTCTTGTACAGTCCAAATAGCTTTTCCCCTGGACAACCACTTATCACTTAATCAAGCAGCTCTGCTAATCCTGTTAGCACTGACAATCAGAGAAGACCTTCAGAAGGCTGTATTTTGACCTACAGAAAGAAAAGCCTTATAACTTCTCTTTTGTAAAGGTTATGATAAATTCACCAATGCCAAATTGCTAGATTTCTCAAAACAAATCTTTTAAGTCCCTCCATGACTTTTCTATGTTTTCCCTTACTATATTTATAATAAAATACAATATTGCAATGGTAGCCTATGGAGCCCAGTCTCTACAATGGGGGAAAATGAAATGATCCATTTTTCTCACACCAGGGTTTATAAAACATATTTCTTAAGTCCCCTGCTTATAGTTACAGGACCCCCACCCCTGGGACAACTAGAGGAGACCCTGGGGATACCTACCATGTGAGAATAAGGTAGATTATCATTTTGTAAGTGCCCATAGCAGCAAAGTCAAATTGGGACACCATTTCCATTTAAATGCCGTCTGCAGAGTCAGGCTGCATTTAAAAATGACAGAAAACCCCCAGCAGTGCCCACATGCAAAGGGCAGCAATTCTGCTGGGCTTCTACTTCCATGCCCTATTATGTACCGGGTCTCATAGGTAGTTGGCACCCCTAGGGACTTATAGGGGCTGTCATGCAAATGGAAAGAATTTCACTTGTAAGACAGGCTGCAAGGCTGGCCTGTGTTTAAAAGGACAGAAAGCACACAGCAGTGAACACATGAAAGTGCAGAATTTCTGCTGGACATCTAATCTCCATGCCCTACTATATACTAGGGATTTGTAGGCAGATTGTACCCCCTTGCCCTACGATATACTAGGGACTTACGGGGTCTGTCAGGCCAATTGGAAGGGTACCCTAATACCTAGTGTACTCTACTGCATGTGTGTGTTTTAACATAGCACTGGCATGGGTCTCGCTCACAGAGACCAGGGCACAGTCACAGTCAAATACCATCAGCACCAGTCAGCAACAACAATTAGGGTGAACAGGGCAAAAAGATGACTTTCCAATATGCTGGGAAAGGTAGAAGTGAGATCTGTTGGTAGTTTTTGGGTTCGCTGGGGTGGTGGACAGTTTTTTCAGAAGCAGTTTTACCTCTGCGTGTTTTCATGCATCTGGAATGGTGGCTGTTGTGATGGAGGCGTTGAGGATGGGGCTGAGGGTGCTACTACATTCTAACAAAATTAGATTCATTTAAAATGATATAAGAACTGTCACATCTTCAAGAGTCTAACTGCCAGAAAACCCCCAAATCAATTGGATTCTTTCTCTTCCCTAAATAGAAATAATGAGCCTTCCATATCAGAATACTCAAGTCAGTGATTTTCTGTTTGGACTGCTTTACACTAACATCATAAATATAACGTCTTATTACAAAAATACTCTAACTCTCCCATTCCTAAAAAAAAAAGAAATGGGACTTTTTTCCATCTATCAACAGGCGTCCAACCTTTCCTCATTGGCAAAGCCATAAACAATTGGCCCACAATTTCAAACTGAACTGAACTCCATCATTTCTGTGAAAGAGCTGCCCAGAGACTTCCAATTTTGTCTTCAGTCCGGGAAGCAGCGGTAAACGGTCATTCTCAAAATACTGTATAATGTCTATCAAATGCTGGGTGAGGGATACTCATATTTACTTGGCATTGTGTTTATGTTGCCATGGTTAATTATAGTAGGGTTATCCTTGCCCTTGAATGCCAAATATGATTTAGTACTAAGACCCTAAACTGGATTTCTTTATTACGAACTGCCTTAAAGTTGGGGAAGGTGAGGCGCTTCATCTCAGGAACAGCAATAACATGTGGTGTCTTGCAGGGTCGGATCCTAGCCCCTGCTGTGTCCAATCTGTACATGAAGCCTCTGAGTTTGATCCTCAAGGACGCATATTTCTCCATTCGCCAATATGCTGGTGGTACACAGATATACACATATACATATAATCTTGGGGGTTATCCTCACTCTTTATTTGTGTCTACAAAACTCCAGAAATGGGTGCCTGAAAATGCACTTATGTTTGAACAACAAATTAGTCCTCCAAAAACAAGCTCAAAATCCACCTCTTTCTTATGAACCTCCACACAAAGTAGAGATTGATGCCATCACTCTCTTCCTTTGTTAAATTGTTGAATGTTTCTTTAAACACCATCCTTATGCTCATCCTTCAAAGAAATTAGGTAGTTACGCCTGCTACCTTCTTCCACTCAAAAATCAAACATCTAATCTGATCAAAGAGCTCCTAACTTGTGCCACAAAGTCTTCTTTCGTACCGTGCAAGGCAATCTTACAATCCGTGGGACGATTGGTTACAAACCACATTCACACTCATTCAGAGGGCTCATCTTTGATTCCTCTTGTCAGCAAGGCATAAGACCAGGTGATACTGCCTCGTCTAACAAATCTGATATTTCAACAAACCTCCGAACATATTTATGAAAAGTGGCACTGCACACATTGCTGCGCCACTTTTCTTGTGCCCTTTACCGCCCCCCCTACTGCTACCATGTGTACGTCGTATTTAAAATACGGCACACCATGGCGCAGGGTAGGGGGCAATAGCGTCATTTTTTAATGACGCTATTGATGTACACTGCAGTAGTAGTGCCAAAATGTTGGCTCTACTCCTGCAGAGTATATAGGAGCCCATTGTGAACAATGGTGTGCCCCCTTTTAATGCCTGTTCTGAGCAGGCGTTAAAAGTGCCTAAAACAATGACACAAGGAAATCTCTTAGATTTCCTTGCGCCACTTGTTTGGCTCCCCTAATGGGGGAATGCCCCTTTTACATACATTATTCCTGGGGCAGGCATAATGTAGCGCAAAGGATTACAAAGTAGCACAATGGAAGCATTGCACCACTTTGTGAAAATGGCACAGGGATTTTGGCCTAGTGGGCCACATTAACATAAAATAAATTATGCTAATGTGGCACAAGGAGGCACAAGGGGCTCTTAAATATGCCCCCAAATTTATCCAAATAAGGGCTTGATTTAGATCTTGGCAGACGAATTACTCCGTCTCAACAGTGACGCATATGCCGTCTGCTGAAATATAAATCCCATAGGATATAATGGGTTTTATATTTCAGCAGATGGGAAATCTGTCACCTTTGTAACAGAGTAACTCGTCTTCAGAGATCTAAATCAGGCCCATAGTCTGTTTTTTAGGTGAATTAAGAGAACCTCTTTTTTTCACTAACACTCTTGCTATGGTGTAGCACCCTCAGCTTGGAGCACTCTTACCCTTTATATCAAAACCAAACCTTTCCTTCACATACTTAGGAAACATCTGACTGAATAAACTTTATTGGTTAGTTTAAAAAGTCATTACAAATATCATACAAATAATAGATGAAAAAAGAGTGCAACTGTTATGAATGGAGACAAAAATCATATAGAGCCTATGCCTTTAAATATGTCAACTGCCCAATTCAGATTCCACCTTGACGTATTAAAGAAATATATAAAATAGCAAAGTTAATCAAAAATTTGTTTTCTGAATAGACCCTGTTTCTAAAACCAAAGCATATTAAGGAGGCATATAGACAAACTTGATACGGAAATAATAAAGTTGATGAAGTCCAACAATCAAATAGATAGCGCGTGCCAGACATGAGTGCAGAACATGAAACTACAATCCGTCAGGCACCGAACGGTTAAGGAAAACAGAATCACAATCCATTTGTTGTATAGCTGGTACTTTTAAGCTACCACTTTCAAATATTTTTCTAGACCACTGGTCAGATGCGAGTCTCTACTATTGAAATTATGGTTTACAGCAGAAACGATGCTTTTAGCATAATATTCAATTCTTCTAGAAAGTTTGGACAACACCACAATAGTGCTAAACTGTAAAATCTGTGCCCACAAAACTGCAGTCCCTATTTAGCCTTTTGTTTTGCCACGTTGTTGGAGTTAGTCTATATCAATCAGCCCTAATTGTCGACTAATGTAATCTCCTTTGGTTCCGTTAGGCGTAATTTCCAATGCCTCAATTAGGTGTGACTAAAAGGTACCCGAAGCATATGATTTTGAAACTAAGCCCACACACGTTAGTAATGAGTGGGATTCACAACCAAATTCACAAGATTTTTTTCGTAATTGTTTTTTAAACAGTTTTAAATTGGATTGCAGGCTGTGAATTCTCCCATGCTTCTTGAATTTCTAATATTTCCAAAGGTGTTAAAGTGACTATTGTTTGCATTATTGCTCCCATTCTGAATATTTTCACACCAAACGATTTTAAAGCACCCAGTTTAACATTTTTACAGCGATGCTAGAAGCTCAGTGTACTAGACACCTGCACCACTGTCTGCGTAACTAGGCACAATTCCAGGCGGAACAGAGCCTGTGGTGCCGAAGAGAGACAATTAAACAGTCTTCCAAACAAATTGAATTGGGCTAGTTCCAACCACTTCATTGCACTAACAGGAAGGCCCGCACATTCATACATTAACAAGGGTGTAAATTTAGTTTTAATACCGCATTTACAGATGGCCCGGATAGTTTTCTTGCAAGATGTGACAGAACAAATACCAGAGAATTTGCCTGGAGTTTTGTGAAGACAAATATATTAGACAGCTTGCTGTATCCTGAAACCTTCTCCCCATATGCTAATACGATGAGGCTTTTACAATATCTTTTTGATTTATATAGCATTTGCCATGTTTACATATTTTTCCGACAAACACTGCCACATTCGATTTGGCAATATTCACCTAAAGACACGCCTTTCCACCTTTTACCAGAACTGACTTGCTCTCTTCCACATCATTTTTTTTGGCACACATTTTTCTAAAATGCTTGAGGTTTATTATTAATAGTTCTGGATATTGTTAAATCCCTTCACAATATTATCTGCTTTTTAATGATTACTCCTTTTATGTTTGCTGTACAATATTAGCCAAGATGGCGTTCGAGCAGAGGCGTAGCTATCAAAGATGCAGCAGGTGCAGTGGCACCAGGGCCATGGCATGAGAGATGCACAGCCTGCCATGCACCAGCTGCAGATAGATTAGAGGCTATCCTTTCTGAATTGTTCAAATACAGTTCGTCTGGGGCCTGTTTTTGTGTTTACTCTTGGGGTGGAGGGGTATGAATTTAGTTGAAGATACCGGAGCAATGTTGGAGAGGAAAGGGATAAAATAAAATTAGAGGGTGAAACATAAAAGGGGAAGGGGAGTGTAAAACATAACCGAATGGGCGAAGTAGTTAAGGATGAGAGAGAAAGGGAAACAAGGTAAGTGCAAGCACAAGGGGCGAGGGAGGAGGAAAAGAAAGGGGTTAGAAATATAAATGTTGTAATAAGAGGGAGGAAGTAGATAAGGACGAGTGGGGCACAGAAGAGGAGGAAGAGAGTGACAGATAAAAGGGGTAGGGAGGAACGAGACTAGAGAGGGATGGAGATCAGACATGGACGAAATGTAAATTATGCCGCTATAATTTGTGTATTTTGGTGAATCTCACTTTATGTTTGTTACGTACAATTCCTGAAAGTACACGATAACGTCATGCCATGTAACTATGCTACCGATCGCAGCAAAATATTACAAGAATGTGGGAGCAATGTGAACAACCAGAATAGAAGCGGCTGTAGCTCACAGCAATTGTTTTTCGTGCGATGTTTTAGCACAAAATGCACGCTCGTTTCAGAAACTGATAAGGAGGATGCATTTTGCTCTAAAATAGCACTGAGAGCTAGATCTGTATTTCGCATGCTTGCGTGCAATTTCACATAATTTTACCAAAATATTGCATGATGATACCATAGCAAATGGCAGGAATATTCCAACCCTCTGAATTGGAGCTATGGGGAGAAGGAACAAGAAGTTGGATGGGGAATTGAGACCCGTAAGCAGTAGTGCAGCCCTCGTTTGTGCATCAGGTGCAGTGACACCGAGATCCAAATGTGTGGTTGTCCCACTAAGCTGTTATCAAAGATGTATTATACAGACCTGTGAACTTAAAAAAAAATCACGGTTTGGGGAGGGAGAGTGGCCTTGGAGGGAGCGGGACTTGTGCCGAGAAATTCCTAAGAATTCCTCGCCTCCCCCCACTCACACCTCCACCAATGTCTCCTCCTCGAAAAAAAAATCAAAAACTTGCTGACGCTGTTGCCAATGTCCTGGGGTGTTTTCACATCTCTTAATGGATATTGTCTGTTCATAGCTTCCAAGGAGGAGCTGGAAACTCACTGTTTTCTGTGGCTTCCAACTCCTTTTCCCTGACACCATGTGATATCTGCTCCTCATTCAGTAACCGTTTCAAGGGAATACATTTTGTGTGCCACAGTGCGGCTCTGTGTGAGTTGGCATGCCTTATTACATAATGAAGATTTCATTTCTCCTCGCTGTACTCATCCTATGCCTGGCCAGAACAGGTGCAGACCACGTGTATGTGGATGTGCAAGGACGCAGGTACATTTCTGCCTCTACCTGCCATGCCACATCCTGTCTTGCTGCGTCTCTGCAGTGCATTGTCTTAGCATACATTTTTGTCATTTCCTACACCTTGCTTAGGACAGAAAAGAAAAAAAGCCCTCCAGAGAGTGGGACATGAAGGCTGTCTTCTGAAATATTCTCATAATCACATCATCCAGGTGGTGAACATAGTTGGGATTTCAGATTTAGGCATGCGTGCTTTCCTCCTCCCCGCATAACTGATGACAAACCAGTAAATAGCTGAGAGTCTAGCACACACCCAGAGGAAGGCATGCGATCCCAGCACTTTCACAGCTGATGCATGAAAATGAATTGAATTTCTTCCCTTGCGATAGATGTAAACATGTAATTTTGTCACCTACTTCTCATGCAAGTTATGAGTGGTGGTGTGTGACGTCTCTAATGCAGTGGTAGGAAGCATGCACCTAACCCTGCTGCAGCTCTGCTCTAGTTCAGAACCGGCGCGGGGGATAGGGAGGTGAGCCAGGAACAGATCTTGACACATCCCTCTTCTAATGAGCGGTGAGGTGTCACATCGGCAACAGCTATACACGGTTCCACACCTCCCAGTGCAGATTTTGTTCCAGGAAAGATGTGTGTGTGCATGCAAGACAATTTGTACATTCACAAATTCTATCAAAAGTTAGGATGTATGCAAAATATGCTTCCCCCCCAATCTGCTCTAGCACGGACTGGAAAAAAACATCCTCGATCATATTTCCACTGCATTCCTTAGCTGTGAGACTCGATTTTTCGTCACTGACTTATTTGTGTGGAAGGTCCCATGAGAGGGTGGTCTCATGCGCGGGCGGCCTGATGTTAGGGATGAGGGATGAGTGTCTTTATTATTATTACTATTAATATTATTAGATATCATTTATAAAGCGCATACCTACCAAAAGAGGTTTCCCAGCACTAGCAGAAATTACGGATTGAAGCACTTCAGGCAGCTCAGAAGAGGGACAGTGATTTAGAGACCAGTTAATTGAAACAGCCAGGTTTTTGAAAGTTTCCAGAATGCAAAGAGAGAATCAAATTCTTTCAATGTTACAGGCAAGTCATTCCAGAGTTTTGGCCTAAGATAACAAAAAATGCCAGACCTCCTTGGTAAGACTTCCAAATTCTAGGAATTACAGTCATATTCTGATGGCTAGACCTTAGCTGGCAATTAGGTGATATATCAAGAGACCAATGATCTTAAGTATATGGGTCCATTGTAATATATGGGCATTTGTGCATATAGTACAATGCCTTAAATTGCACCTGCCGCTCAGTGGGCAGCCAGTGAAGAGACCTTAGCAAACTGGCAGAACCAGAAAACTTAGGAGGAGAAAGTAGGAGATGTGCAGCTGCATTTTGCACAATTTGAAGGTGTTTAAGTAGTGATTTTGCCACCGTCAGATATAAGATGTTCCCATAGTCCAGCCTGGAGATAACTAGGGCTTGAACAACAGTTCTCTGAGCTCAGGTGGGAAGGCAACAGAGGATCGTCCTCAGCCATTTCAGTATACCAAAACAAGTGGCTACTACCTTGGTAATTTTCTGGTTCATAGTGTGTTCATGATCCAGTCAAACTCCCAAATTCTTTACAACAGACCCGGGATTAGGGGAATTGCCCATAGAAGCAGGCCACAAATGTTCCCCCCCGGGGGTGTAGAAGGATTCCCCAACAACAACACCTCCTCCTTGTCTCGATTTAACTTTAGGGAGTTAGTACCCATCCATTCTGAAACTTAGATGAGGCAAGAAGGGATAGCCACAATATTCTGGTTGCACTTAGATGACAGAGATACAAAAATGTGTGTTTCATCTGCATACGAGAAAAGTGTAAGGCACCAGTTCTCCAGAATATCTGCCAGAGGTCTCACATATAAATGATAAAGCAGGGGACTCAGAATGGAGCCCTGAGGCGCACCTGAAGATAGAGAGTGTAATTTTGACTTGTGTTGGTTAGTATGAACCTGAAAGTTGTGATCGTCCAAGAAAGATTTAATCCACACAGTGTCCTGTATTCCCATTCCCTCTAAGCTTTGTAAGAGCGTATTAAATGCTGCACTGAGGTCCATCAAAAGTGGTACAGCAGCACTGCTTTCACCCAGTTGATGCCTCAAATACTCAATGACCCCAAGAAGCACCAATTTGGTGCTATAACCTACTTGGAATCCAGATTGTGATGGATGAAGTAGGTCATTCTGTTCTATGTGTTTTGTGAGTTGCAAGTTCACATGTTTTGCTAGCACATTATAAAAGGTGGGCAGCAAAGATATTGGTCTATAATTAGACCATATAAGGGATTCTGTATTCGTTTTTTTCATAAACGGAATGACTAAAGCAGTTTTCCAAATTTTTGAAAGTATCCCTTCTGCCAATGACTGATTTAATAGTTGGCCAATCTGCTCCATACTTTCTGGGAAAGTTTCCCCATCAACTCTGTATTGCAGGGATCCAATGGGGAACCTGATTTAATTGATGAAGGGAAGCCCTTAAAAGATAGTACATCCAAGGGCTGGAAAATCCCTAAAATCTTTATCAACCTCAGGAATACTTGTTTGAAAATTGGCCTCAGCTGTGTTGGAAAAAGTAGCCTTAATATCACCCACATTTTAAATGAAGAGTTTGGTAATTTCTTCACACTGCATATGAGAGAGCAGAGTAGTTGGTGCCATCTTTGTAGGATGCAGCAGAGCTTTCACTACTTAAAGAAGAGTATTGGGGCAGTTTTGGCATGCAGTAACTTTATTTGTAAAGTAAGTGGCTTTAGCTTCATGACAGTCTTTACGATATGACTTCAATGCATTCCTATAGATTACCTTGTCCACATTATTATAGGTTTTACACCATGCTCTCTCTAGCTGTTTACATACTATTGTTTCATTGTGAAGAGATTCATTGTGACATGGTGCCAGAGGTAGAGATCTACAGGGCCTCTTAATATTAATAGGTACTACAGTGTCTAAGAATGATCTAAGCCAGTTATCCATCACAGGTGTATCTAATACTACTGAATTACATAGTAAAGGAGGATTCTCCTCCAGGACAGCATTCAACTAAAGTATATCTAGTTTTGCCCACCTTCTACTAAAAAGAGACAGTCAGCTTAACCTGACATTGCGGCATTTGTTGTCTTTAAAGCAAGAAAAAGACTGTTGTGACCTGACATTGAGAATTCTTGGTCACCTTGTTCACCTTCCTAAAATCATTTAGATTAAAAAGAGAAATTAAAAATTGCACATTTTAAAAAAAAAAAAAGGGTATATTTGCCAATATTACTATGTATTTGATTGAGCACTTTACCAATTTTAGTGCCTTTCATGTTGGAAGTGATGTTTCTCAGTTAAATTCTTCAAGGCTTGTTCTCAATAATTAAGAACATCAATTCTGTCAAGGATCTACACTTACTGTTTATGTCCATTTACCATCCTGAGATTCAGAAAACTGGAAGATTCACTATTATGTAAAGTTTTTTTCTTGCAGAACTATACTTTACTACCATGTACCACCTTCTGCAGCTTTTCCGTGTGTGCACAGTGCCTATTAGTTTCTTCCTAATACAAGTATCTCAGGGGGCGTAACTTTCATTGGTGCAGCCTGATACATCTAACATGCTAATCCAAGGGCTGCAGGTAGTTTACAGATTGTAGAACCTTGAGTTCTACAATGAATCGAGTGAATCGCAACAAAGATATACATTTCTAGGTGTTCCCAACATTTGCAATTGGCAATCTAAAATGTACACAGATCTTGTGCATTTCCTGTTACCTTAAGTGAAAGTTGTGTCACAGATCCTGATTACATGAAGGTACTATTGCCCATTTAGTATTTGGCTTTAGAAATCAGCTCTAAATGTATGATATAGCACTTTAGTTTGCATGTGGTTAAATGGCAAGGATCTGATGTAGGTTTACTTTAAATTACAGAGGTTGATGTGAATGCGGTGTCTGTATACAGTTTGTCAACATCACTCCAAAGTAATGGGAGACTGTTCTGTTTGGGAAAATTGGGAAACTTCAGACTTAACTTTAAATTATGCCTCACCTCATCTTGGAAGAAACGGATTGATTTTTGTCTGTGGGGGGATTTCAGGAGATTCCCTTGACTCTCCAGGGCAGGCAGGGCCATAGCTTGTGCTTTCATCTTTCTTGAAAGATCATAATCTGGAAGAGAAAAGACTTGTTAAAATGTTTAAATAATATGGAAGAAAACTAATAAAAATATACTTAATAAATACATTCCAATATCATTGAAGATGAATTGGAATTTCTGAATAAATCAAAAATTGTGGAGCTGATTCACAAAATCATGTTTAAGTACCGGAAGTGATATACTCTCATGACTCTTTTGAATACTCTTACATGACTTTGTGAATCACCCTGCAATGTTCAACTTACTTTTAATAAAATTGAATAGAGGCCAAGGACTTTTCTATTTGTGTGAATTGTATCTGACTTCTCCTTGCATATTTCGATTTGAAGTGTCTTGGGGCCAATTTACAAAGACATGGAAGAGTACATAAAAAACCACAGGAGTACTGCTTTATATACTCCAGGATGCTTTGAAAATAGATCTCTTTGGGATTTGAGAGGGATGATGCACATATCTAGCAGACATTGCAGAATTAACCACCTTTAGCTTGTGCTTTAAGCAGTGCTTAATTTGGGCCGGTGGACTGGCACCTATGACAGTCTGCCACATAGTGGTGTTGTCTGTCTAATTTAGAGACATGAAACTCAAAATCAGTTATTTATTAATTAAATATAAATTAAAAATGAGTAATAACTGCCACCCCAGTCATTCTTATAGCTTTGTAGCCTGGAATAGTGTGAATTGTCATACTTGTGATGATCTGTAGTTGTGTTGGTATGACATTGGTAGCACTGGTAGAGGCAATGTGTGGTTCACGCTGCAGTGGCCTCCTGATGAGAGCCCTGGACCTTATTTTTTTTACAAACGAAGCACTGGCTTTAAGTGGCCCAATGTTGCATCTGACGACTGTCTTGATAGTGACATGCTACTGCTATGTTTGACTGAATATTATTACAGAAAATAAGCACACTATTCATTTTCCATCTCTCTTATGGTATAATAACTTATAAACTAAAATACGTATTTGGCCTTCAAGTTTCAGTGTGGTCTAACTGCTCACATAACACAAGATTTGCTTTGCTGGTTGATCAGTTGATGTCTCTTTACCATTAGAGTGAGTGCACTCTTATAGTACCATGCTACCATGGTACCATGGCACCATTTTGCATGGCAAGCAGATGTTCCTCAGCAGCTATATTTCTAAAGGAAGCCTTATTTGAGCCCCAGTGCCTCTTGCGGGGTCTTATGTTTGTGCTCCTTCTGCAGCACAAATGTTGGAGATAACTGCAAGGCACGCTTTGCCTCAGAATCTTGGTCACTTCCATGTGATGTTCCACAACGGGATGACCATTCTCATCAATGGATCTGTCAGCCCACAGGCCAAACTAATTACCAATACTGGGTGGCAAAAATGTCCCATGCAGCTAATTGTAATCCATATTGCCCAAGAGACCCCAACAACTGCGCCCAAAATAGAAACTCACCTCTTGTCAATGCAGGACTGGACGCATAAAACCTATTTAAACTAAAATTGTAACAAAACAGAGGAGCTTGTAAGTAGTTCCGTCATGTTAGCCCTGAATAATTAGGTCCATGCCCCAAGTTATGCCAGTGTTTTGAGACCTGGTATGTTAAATGGGAGGATCTGCTTCTTAGACCATCAATCTTGACATGCGCACAACGTTGTAACTCTAGATTTGTCCAACACATGGCACTGGGGCAAACCTGTAGCCTGCTGAGACATTTCATCTGGACCGCCATGTCGGCATTCACTCTTTGGGCCCGGTTGGAGAACCAACACAATATAAAACAAACTGATATTATTTTCCCTCCAGACCTGAAAGCCTGCCTCTGGTGCCATATTAGTGACAGACAGAAGAGAGTACTGCACTGGCAATTGGCATGCTCATCAGTCCATTCAGAACAGCATCAGCAGTAGGGCACAAATGGCTTGCCCCACAGAAAAGCCTATTCAAAGGAGGGGCAGCAGGGTGCCAACGTTTTCTTCTACTTTAGAGATTAAGTCACCTTCAGGGATTGTGGTGTTGCAGAACCTATTTGTCAGGATTGAAGTTTAAGAGCACAGTCAAATGATCCCTTTGCTAACCATATGCAAATTATGAGCTATTGGTCAGCCCTTTTCAACCATTGGCTCCGTCCAGTGCAGCATTCAACTCTAACCTAATGCTGTTGACTGTCTGAATGAATGCTTCCTCCACTACTCCATTGTTGCATTTAACTGCATGAAGGAGTACTTTACACTTGTAGCCATGGGCATCAATTGACCAAAATGCCAGGGGTAGCAGATATGACATCACACGCCATTTGTCATTTACCTTGACTCACATGCACATACTTACACATATACACACACATTCACACACACACACATAAAAACACACTGTCCCTGCGAGCATGCACACAACATACATTTAAAAGCATCCTTACTTATCCTGACTGCCATATATTGTCCTATTCCATCTAACTGTACTAAACTTTGTATTACACAAATAATGATTAACATTATTCACTATTTGTGTACTAAAAAACTGACAGAAAACCAGGGAAGTGGAGCTGCAACCTACGTCCATTAAGAATAGCTGCTGCTGTGTTCATGGCACTGATTTTGCCACCTCTGAGGCCAGGCATCGCAAATGCAGCGCCAGGGCTCGCAAAGGGCAAGCCAGGGGTCGCAGCAGCAACCCTTGGTGACCCCTAAATGACGTCCATGTCTGTTGCCCTTTCTGTCTGAACCTGTTGTGGTGGCTCTCTCTTATGAGCTTCACTCTAACACCCACCCCTCTCTCCTTCTGTTTGATGCTCCTCATGACCCCCCTCTCGCCCGCCACTCTCACATTCCTACATCCTGCCACTTCCTTTTTCCCATATGCTGCTTATCACCCCATTCTTCTTTGCCTGCATACTCACCACACCCCGCCACCTTCTTGGGCTCCACCTACCCCCACAATCTTTCACCATTGCCTCTTCCCTGTTTGGTCATCTTCAGCTCCTGCCACACACTCATGGTCCTCCTTCCCCCTCCCACTTTCCACACCCCCTCTTTCCTTGTGTACTTATTTTTAACACCCACACGACTACCAACTGGCTACCTTTTTACGTTTCCTCTCTACCGCTTGTAGTTTACCTTGTCTGCTCTTCTCATTAGATCCGCCAGTAGCAGGCTTCTTTCTCTCATTTCTACTTCCTAGAAGTGAAAGGCTTGGTATTCTCAAGGCTTCCTTGCCTTCATTATAGTCCTCTTATGATGTTTATGGCAAAGGTCGGTTGGCAAGCTGACAAAAAACATTATAACCTTGTCCCCCACTGGGAAAGGTTGGACACTCTTGTTATAGGCTACATCATCTCATTGCTTGCAAAACTATATTGGTTGCCAGTTTTGCAATAAGTTAAGTTCAAAGCTTTTATTATTATACACAAGTAGCATCATGAGACTGAGCTAGTTTTCTAATTGATATTATTCAGAAATGTGAGCCAGATATTCAATATGCTTAAAGAGTAACCACCTCGTGGAAATACCCTTACCTCAGAAGCCTTATTTAGAAGGCAGGCCCTTTGGTATTCAAGTTGTTTTTTTCTATAATTCCATCAAATCTCCCAACAGTAAATATGCTACTACTATGAAGCTCTATGTAATGCATATAGTAATCAAAACATCAAATCAACGTTGAGTTGAAACTCCTGCTACAACCAGTCTTGCATATTCATGCATGAGACCACATGTGAAAGCAGTGGCTCCCATAAAAGCCCTGGAACATTCACCCTTCACTGAGAGGAGATTTATTCACACAAAAAGCTCTCAGTGACTACTTTTTTGTGCAAAACCGTCATTTTGTAAATGAGGAAAGTAGTTTTGCACCTGTTAAAAAATGTATGCGTGTGCAATTAGACTTACACAGAAAATATTATTTTGCTTCAGCAATAAAATATGGATGTTTTCTCTAGAGTTCTCTTTTTCCATTTAGCATATCATTACTATACATGTCCCATGCACCCACTGACTCCCATGCTGACTTGCTGTTCTCACAGATTTGCGTATATTTGGTGGGGTGTGCACCTATCTCATTAAACCTGTAAAGGCGTTGTCACTGGGCCCTGGTTTACACCATAAAGTACTTTTTAGTGTTACAGCTGGCATCCTTATAGTGGTCTACCACCAGACATTTTGCCTTTACCTCCTGTTTTGTTGCTGTATCTTTTTGTTGGCCTTAGGACTCTGAGCACTTTACCACTGCTGATCAGTGCTAAAGTGCATGGGCTGCTCCCCAAAAACATGGTAACTGTGTCGTATCCACAATTGGCATATTTAATTTACCTGTAAGTCCCTTGTAGAGTGGTGTACCCTGTACCCAGGGCATGTGAATTGAATGCTACTTGTGGGCCTGCAGCCCTGATTATGTCACCCATTCAAGTAGCTCTGGAAACATGTCTCAGGCCTGCCGCTGCAGTGCCTGTGTGCGCAGTCTAACTGCCACCCTGACTTGGCATTTAAAACCTTTGCCAAGCCTAAATCTCCCCTTTTTCGTACAATTAAGTCACCCCTAAAGTAGGCCTTAGGTAGCTCATATGGCAGGGTACCATGTAAGCAAAAGGCAGGACATATACTCTTCAGTTCTTATGTACTGGTGATGTAAAATTCCCCAAGGTCGCTTTTAATTACTGTGAGGCCTGCCCCACTCCCAGGCCAGCATTGGGAATTCCTTTATCACCTTTAAGCTGTAATTCCTGATCTGAGAGAAGTAGCTGCATCATGTTTAGTGCTATTGGAATGGTAATAACAAATCCTCTCACCTGGTAAGATCAGACTTATTATTGCTATTTTAGATATGTCACTTTAAGGAAGTAGACATTTCTCTGCACTCTGCCCAGTGTGCCTACAGTCTATCTCCAATACACATCTGGCTTTGGTTAGGTGACAGCTACACTTGTTCATTCGCTTCAGACACCCAAAACACAGGATACTCAACTGTATCCGCATGCATCTGCATACTGGTGGGTATTCCTGGTGAGGAGTTTGAGAAGGGCTCACACTTACACCTCAGAGGGGTAGTGTCTGGAGTTCACATAAGGGGCTGATTACCCCCAAGTGATAGTCTGGAGCTGATGCTGATCTGAAAGGGGGACCTGTGCACTTCATAAGAACTCTTTGTAGTCACCCCACACATCAGAAGCAGTTTTTGATACAAATATTGGGCCAATGACCCACTCAAGACAGTACACTTCTGGACTCAAGACACACTGCTGGAGAAAGGACTGCTGTATGCCAGGATTGCCACTCTGCCAAGGCTGACTACTGTCAGGAACTGCTGCCCTGCTTGGTTGTGCCACCCTGCTACCTGCTGGTCTCTGCTCAGCACCCTAAGACTGGACCTCCAAGTTCTAGTGACTCCGAGTGGTCCTACTCACCCCTCACTGCTTGCCCTGCAACTCTCTGACTTTCACCGAGCACCTTCTGGCCAGTTGTGCTGCTCACATCACAACAACTTGGCCCGAGTGGCCTCTGCCTTGCTTTGCAGCGCTCAGCACATCAAATTCACCCAAGCGACCCCTGCCTTGCTTTGCTACTCTCACCGGATCAACTCCAACCGCGCAGCTTCAGGTCCGTTGTGCTGCTCGCATCGCATCATCTTCACCCGAGCAGCCTCTGCCTTGTTTTGCCGCTCTGATTCCATTAACTTCACCCGAGTGGCCTCTGCCTTGTTTTGCCACTCTTATTGCACAACCTTCACTCGAGTGGCCTGGGTCGCGCTTTGCAGCTCTCATCTCACCAAGTTTGCCCGAGCGGCCTCTGCCTGGCTTCACTGCTCTCATTGCACCAACTTCACCCAAGCCCCCTCTGCTGTGCTTTGCAGCTCTCATCACATCTCTTTAGCCTAACTCGAGTGGCCCCTGCATGGTCCCACTTCTCACACCACATCAACTTCAAACCCGGGCCGCTCTAACCCTGCATAGCTACATCCCGCTCCTGGTAGGAGCACAATTATGGACATTAGACACTCGTGCCAAGGAGTCCCCGGCAACATCTTTTGACCCATTACTCTTTTCCTGCACATTTATAGTAGTACCTTTTGTCTTCAAAGCTAAGTATTCCAGTATCGCATCGAACCTGAAAATATTGACATAAACAACCTTTGTTTTACTTTATAACCGGGTGAAATCTCTTTCTGTGGTATACCTCGTATGATTATTGAGGGTGTGTTGCACAAGTACTTTACACATTACCGCCTAAGTTAGGCCTTCCTGCTATGCGTCAAGCTACCAGAGGGCAAGCACAGGCTAATTTATCATGAGTCATTGACTTGCCCTGACTAGAACTATGGGCCAGATGTAGGTAGCTAAAAAATAGCGAGTCGGAATTTGCGAGTCGTTGCAACTCGCAATTTCCGACTCGCAAACAGGTATCCAACAAGAAAAAGTGACTTCATTTTGCGACTCACAAATGAAGTCGCACCGCATATTGCGAGTCCGCTGTTTGCGAGGTCGCTTTTTGCAGGAGCATTGAAGAGCTCAAAAAGAGATGGTATGACCTGCGCTCCAGGACCAAGGAGAGGGTGGCGAGCGCCTCCGGGAGATGAGGGGCACGGGAGGAGGCCCATCCACCGTCCCACCACCCACACCCATGGAGGAACGTGTGGAACAGACCCTTGAGCCAGAGGCAGTGGCTGGAATGGGTGAGTACCATGAAACATGTATGTACACCCATAGCTGCCATACCCCCATCCACCCAGTACACAGCAGCATGCACAACCAAATTAGCTCCATTCCAGACTAACAACCACCAGAATGGTGCATGATGGGCAATGTAGTTCAGTAGTCAGCTGATAGGCAACAGTTTATTAGGAAGCATACAACAGATGTTAGATACTGACAGTGTGTTCCCTATGTCCCACAGGTCTCCCACAAGACATCCCCACCAGCCAGTCCGTCCAGGGTGCAGAGGGCAGCCAACAGGCAGCACAGGAGTCAGGAGCAGCCACTACAGGGCCCAGCACCACCCAACCACAGTCCCCTCCAGCTGCACCAATGGACATTGGGGAGATCGACCCAGCACCCGGTCCCAGCCACAGTGCCATACAACAGGACCCTGATGCTCCACCACGTCGCAGGCGCCGAGTCCATGTCCCTGCAGTGTCCCAGGAGGATGTAGGGGACTCTTCCATGTCCGCCCCCGAGGCAGCTCTCATCAGTGGTCAGCGCCTGCAAACAAGGCAGATGAGAGTTATATCAGGGGCCATGCAGCGTATGGAGCGGAATTTCACCACAGGGCTGGCACAGGTGCACACAGACTTCCAAAGCCTGAACAATCATGTCGGTGACCTTGCACTCTCCATCCATCAACTAGTAACTGAACTTGTGTCAGAGAAAGAGAGTGCAAGGCGCCGTGAGCGGCAACTCATACACCGTTTGGACCGCATGGCTGCCTCAATCGTCCGCCTGGCAGTCAATACAACAGGGCTGTCACACCGTACAGTCAGTTTGCAGGTAGACTTGGGCCACTTTGCAGGGGATGTGGCTCGAGGACTGGGTCGGATTAGCCATGCTGTGGACATGATGGAGGCAAGACAGGTGGCTAGGGGCACGGCAGACACACCTCAAGATAGTGAGGAGGGCTCCACCGTCAGTAGTGCCTCTGCCACGGACACAAGGGTATTGAGGAGTGGCAGTGCACGTCAGAGATCAGCTGACACTCCAAGCACTAGCCATGCTGGGCGTCCCAGGCGGAGGAGTAGAGCTATGCACTTGCGGACAATTGAGGCACATGAGGTGAATGTGTCCTCATTGCAGGTGGACATTTACACCCCCTTCCCAAAAGTTCAGTTCATAATTATTTAGGTTCACTTAATAAAAGTTCTTGTTTGTTCCACTTCACTTCTGGGCTCTTTGTGTGTGACATTAGTGTGTGTGGTGACAGGTAGCACATACCTTCCAAAGTATTGGTTTGCAATGTGGTCCCGTCTCTGTTTGCCTTGATTTGCAATGCTTCTATCCCCATGATGGCGATGTGGTAGCTCTTGCTCGTCATCCTCCGAATCTGGGTCTTCTGGGGTGAGATGTAGCCCACGTCTGGTGGCAATGTTGTGTAGTATAGCGCATGCGCCAACGATCTTGAATGCTGTTATTGGGGCATACTGGAGCGCACCTCCACTTCTGTGGAGGCATCGGAATCTTGCCCTCAACAGTCCAAAGGTCCTCTCTATAACATTTCGGGTCCTCCTATGTGCTCTGTTGTACTGCCTCTCAGTCTCATTGCTGGGTGTTAAGTACGGGGTAAGTATCCATGGTCGTAGCGCATATGCACTGTCACCTGTTTCGCAAAAATGGGCAATGTTAGCAGGGCATGGATGGTTTCCACAGTGACCTGTATGTATGTCTTCAGGGTGTATTGAGCAATACCTAAGAGATATCCATCTCCAAACTCCCCACGTTCTAGGCGTTGGTGTATCCCACTGTGCCTGAAAATGTAGGAGTCATGTGTACTCCCAGGAAATTTGGCTACCATGTCAGTGATGACATAATGGGCGTCACATACAACCTGGATGTTCAGTGAGTGGGTACACTTACGGTTGCGGAACAGATATTCCAGATTTGCAGGAGGGCAGATTTGTATATGTGTCCCGTCTACACACCCTATTACATGAGGGAAGTTGGCAATCCTGTAGAATTCCAATTTGGTGCTGTTGATTTCTGCCTCATTCCTGGGTAGGTATATGTATCTGGACATGTGTGTGAGTATGGCATCTAAGAAACATCTGAAAAACCGTGAGAGTGCACTTTGGGATACCCCACCTGCCACAGCAATGACCCCCTGATAGCTACCCGAGGCCAAGAGGTGCAGTGGGCATAGCACTTGCACATGTGGGGGGATGGCGCTGCCGTGCACAGTCTGGCTTTGAAGCTGCGGATTGAGTATATCTATTAATTCTAATATTGCTGCACTGCTGACTCTGTATTTATCATATATCTCCTCCTCTGTTTGTTGGAAAAGTGTCTGCCTGGTTCTGTATATCCTCTCCTGTCTCTGGCTCCTCCTCCTCCTCTGCTGTGCAGCGTGGACTCTCCTTCTCCTTGCTATCACATATATCTCCGCCATCTTGAGTAACCCAGGTGCCTTCTGGGTCTCCTTTTATACTTTGGTTCTGGTTACCACCTGCTCTGAGTTAGTGGTAAATTGGGTGTGCAAAATGGGCTTTTTGCGACTAGTCGCAATTTGCGAGTGGCTTTTTCATATGGTTTGCGACTCGCAAATTGCGACTTCCTATTTGCGGGTCGCACTATGGGGTCGCAAATTTTGCGAGTCGGTAATGGCTCGCGTCGCTATTTGCGATTCGGAAATGGGGTTTTTGCATCCCATTTCCGGTTCTGCGGGGTCGCAAATAGCAATTCGGGCCATTTGCGACTCGCAAAATTTTGCTACATCTGGCCCTATGTTCCTTACTTGAACAGGGTGCATACTTCTGCCAACTAGAGACTCAGGCCCTCATTCTGACCCTGGCGGTCTTTGACCGCCAGGGCGGAGGACCGCGGGAGCACCGCCGACAAGCCGGCGGTGCTTCAATGGGGATTCCGACCGCGGCGGTAAAGCCGCGGTCGGACCGGCACCACTGGCGGGGTCCCGCCAGTGTACCGCGGCCCCATTGAATCCTCCGCGGCGGCGCAGCTTGCTGCACCGCCGCGGGGATTCTGACCCCCCCTACCGCCATCCAGATCCCGGCGGTCGGACCGCCGAGATCCGGATGGCGGTAGGGGGGGTCGCGGGGCCCCTGGGGGCCCCTGCAGTGCCCATGCCACTGGCATGGGCATTGCAGGGGCCCCCGTAAGAGGGCCCCTACATGTATTTCACTGTCTGCTGCGCAGACAGTGAAATACGCGACGGGTGCAACTGCACCCGTCGCACAGCTTCCACTCCGCCGGCTCGATTCCGAGCCGGCTTCATCGTGGAAGCGTCTTTCCCGCTGGGCTGGCTGGCGGTCTGAACGAGACCGCCCGCCAGCCCAGCGGGAAAGTCAGAATTACCGCCGCGGTCTTTCGACCGCGGAACGGTAACCTGACGGCGGGACTTTGGCGGGCGGCCTCCGCCGCCCGCCAAGGTCAGAATGAGGGCCTCAGTTCCTAACCAGTGTTGCAGACTCTTGCGATTTGCAAGGAAGAGGGTATTCGAAAGGAGTGTTTTTCTTACTTCCTAGCAAACTGCAAGGTTCTATGTCAGGTCAATACTTTGCGCAGAAATTGCTGTCGAAAGCCATGGGATGGATACCTACATATCAATGGAGATGCCAGTAGCGTTCATAACAAAAATGCCATGGGCGCTGGTGCAAGCAAGGAAAATGTCCCTTTTGACTGCTGTCAAGGTAGTAAAAATTCACTTTATGAATGTGACTTGACAGTATCAGGGGTGTATACTACCAAAAAGGGGCAAGCTGTACGATCTCCCAATGTCCATTAGAGTTATTTCTAATTTATAAAAACAATGTAGCTCCTGCCCTTTAGGGGACATGCCCTGTTATTGACATTTTGCTAATGTGAATGGGAAAATGGAGATCTGCTGTCACTCGTAGGCCTACCTCCCTGCATTCAGATGCATGTAGTAGAATGCACACATGGATGCTTGCCTTGCTAAGGACAAATTATGCAATTCTGAACACATGCCGTTTTTGCTTTGTAACAAATGAGTACATCATTGCCTTTTTGTGATTCACTAACTACATTCTGCAGATTTAAAGCATCAGTTTTGTAAATATGATTCATTGTCTTCAATCGTTTGTGAATTCAAATGGAAAACTAAATAATGGAGCAGTGGTATATGTTTTTTCAACCAGCGAAATTGGTCTTAATTCACAACTTGAAATTGCGAAAATATTATTTTCTTCCCATGCCTCTACCACAAAGTGATCTTTTTATGACTGTTCTTGCAAAAGAGTCTTGACAGTTAAGTTATTTTCCTGGAATAAAAATAGCAACATATTTAGTTGTTTTATTTTCCCATTAAAAGTATATTTAAAAGTCCTGCTTTGTTTTCAGTTAGGTGTATATCTAAGATCCCTAGCGCCTCCTTGCGCCACACTAGCATAATTTTTTTAAACTAATGTGGCCCAACGATGCCAAAATCGCCGGACCAAATTTACAAAGTGGTGCAATGCATGCATTGTTCCACCTTTTAACCCTTTGCACTACATAATGTCTGTGGCAGGTATAATGTATGCAAAGGGGATGTTCCCCATTTGGTGGGCCAAAAAAATTGTGCAAAGAAACTTTAGAGATTTTTTTGCGTAATTTTGTTCAGCACTTTTAATGCCTGATCAGAGCAGGCATTAAAAGGAGGCACATCATTGTTTACAATGGACCTCAATGGGTTTTGCAGGATTAGCATCAACATTTTTGACACTGATCCTTCAAAGCTCTGAACTAGCATCAAAAATGTTGACGATAGTTCCCTAACTACCGCCATGATGCGCCGTATCTTAGATATGGTGCACTCATGGTGGTGTTAGGGTGGCACTAAGGGGCGCAAGGAAAGGTCGCTGCACCCGGTGCAGTGCCACTTTCCATAAATCAGGCCCTTAGGGGCAGATTTAAGAAATGTGGCGCTGCACCCAGTGCAGCGCCACTTTCCTGGCACCCTTTAGCGTCCCTCTACTGCCACCATGTGTGCACTGTATTGAAAATACGGCGCACCATGGTGCAGGGTAGGGGACAACAGCGTCATCTTGTTTTTATGCTATTGAT
Source organism: Pleurodeles waltl (assembly GCF_031143425.1). NCBI lineage: Eukaryota > Metazoa > Chordata > Amphibia > Caudata > Salamandridae > Pleurodeles > Pleurodeles waltl. The sequence continues at coordinate 1,168,708,087 of NC_090447.1, read as the reverse complement.
GTACTCTGCAGGAGTAGCACCAAAATGTTGATGCTACCCCTGCAGAGTACATAGGGGCCCATTATAAATAATGGAAGCTCCCTTTTTAACGCCTGCTCTGAGCAGGCATTAAAAATGGTGCAAGGAAATCTCTTAGATTTCCTTGCGCCATTTTTTCAGCCCCTCTAATAATGTGGTGCAAGGGTTTACAAAGTGTCACTATGCACTGCTCCACTTTGTGAAAATGACTCTATGGCGGCGCTAAGGTGGTGCTAGGGGCTCTTAAATCTGCCCCTTAGCGTCTTACTAAATAAAGCGCAAAATGTTGATTTGCTGTACTTTTTTTAGCAAATTAAATTAAACACTCCTAATTAAGTAGAAGTGTTCACTCACTGAGCTAGGAGAAAATTAAATCCGACTACATTTTTCAACAATTAAAAACATTGAACTTTTATATAGTAGAATTGATAATATTTAATTATTAAAAAGTGAACACGCAAAGGAAAAATAAGTACCATTTTTCTCTAGCTTCCCTAGGGAAATGCATTGCAACTTGCTAAAAGCCAGTGAATTTTTAAAAAAATAATCAGTGTATACCTTTCAAAACTTTGAGGCTTCCTTTCTCAAATGGAAACGTCAAAACAATATGTTAAGTATATACCACAAATTCCTTTGGAAAAACAATATTTTGCGAAACAGTAATGCCTTCGTATTTTTCGTTGGCTGTGCCATTAATGTGCTTATCACACCGTCGTGTCGATATGTTTGTGCCTTAACACTGCATGGTAGGCCGTTGATGGATAGTGGTCATGCGCTTTCCCAATGAGCTTAGGAGCTAACTAGCAGACCTCGTTTTCCACAGTGTGGTGGTGATTGTGATATGTATCTATGATGCTGAAGGGTACTCTAAGAGAAGCAAACAAGATCAACATTTTTGCAAGAGATGTATACTATCTTCAGTGGTCTGTCCCAACATTACTCAGGTTTCTATCTTACCAAAAATATTTTTAAAAAAATTGAAAATTATGTGCCCCGATATTTTAGTATTTCAGAATTTTTATTATGTTATTGTACCTCTCCCCGTTCGTGTCACATGTTGGTGTAAATTGTTCCCTTTAGAGGGTGTGTAATTATAATTGAATGTGACATCACTGGTACCACATTTCCACTACTCCATATACTGATATATGCTTTGAACTATTTGCATAGGGTGATGTTGCGACTAAAGTTCTCTGTCCTCAGGCATTATAGTACTCCAAATGGGTAACCGTGTGTCTCTCTTTACAAGCTTGTACCTCCAATGCTAGCAGGTCAAACAGTGAAGTTAATCAAGGTGGTTAAGGATTCTGAACTCAAATAAAATATAACCCAAGTAATTACATGTAAATAAACTCAATATCCAGTCCAAACTACATCTGTGAAAAAGAATCAGTATTTTGTTAGAAGTAGGTAAGTATGTCAATTAGAATTATGAAGAACAATACAAAAGAAAGGTCCCAGCACTTTTGAACTTTTAACGAACAAAGTACTGGCCCAAACATAATTATAGTGCTTATTGAGTGCTACAATGAATCTACTTTGCTATGACTCATGTTGACAAGAATTGCTTTTCGTCTTCCCCAGTTTTTCATCATCCTTGGGTGCAAGATTGAAAAACGCACTGCGTCTGAGAATCAGTACAATATGCAAACATCCATGTGAGTAAAAGATTCACCAGCACAAATGAGCAACAGTCACTTCCACAATTAAGAGGATAGTTTTAGGGTGCCTAGCTAGGCATTTGATAAATATTTGGCCCTAGGTAAATTGCACTACGGTGGGTCAGATAGTCCATATCAACAATGGAGAGTCCAGTTAAAAACCCTTCTCAAAATCTCAGTTCAGTTTAGGAAGACTGCTTATACCCAGAGTGCATCTCACAAGGGTTTAAAACATCATGGTCTTATATTTCAAAATTAGCTACTGGAACTCAAATGTTTATGCTGAGCAGAGTACCCAGGGAACTGGAACATACACTTGACCTACAGGCTTACCATTTGTGACTGGAATAGAAGGTTATAGTTCAAATGTGAGTTCAAATGGTCCAATCTCCAAAAGTTCAAAGACTAGAGTGATAGCCCAAATGAGTTTGGAATCAGGGCAGACACAGTCAACCCTTTATGTCTATCTGGGGCTGGAAACAGGTAGATGCAGTATTGTCCTGATTTCTTGATCTGAATGACTTTGACCTACTGGGGATTCTCAGAGACCTTTTCTGGTGAGCTTGGTTCAGGCTTCTGTCTTGGGGTGACATTCATATAGGCTTCTGTCTACTGGGCCTTGGTCCTCTTGAGTTCCACATCTGATAAAAATCTTTCTGTGCTGGAGCACAGTGTCCTTCACAACGTCTGGCCAGATTATGTCAGCACTTATCCTGCTTAGTGGAACTAAGCAGAAATAAGAGCCAACCAAAACTCAAGCTTTCTTCAAATTGTACACTCCTCCAGTCAAGACAGAGCGCATCATCCCACACTTGAGCAAAGATAGACTAGTGGCTCCCACTGGTTGATGACATTCTCTGCATTATTTTATGATCAAAAACAGTCACTCTTGGCCAAGGTCTACTCGTAGCTACGTACTATGGAAGGTAGAAACTGGCTGGCATGGTAGTAGATATATATTCCCCAGCTCATCAGATATTTTCAGGCATTCCAGAACACAGCCCAGGGCATGTAGGTGTCACATCCACAGGAAAGGAGGAAGATAACATGTAGTGAAGCCTCCATTTTGTGCAGTCCTTTATAGGACACCATTTGCCTGGTACCTTGTCTGCCATCCATTCAACATATGTGTAAATCACCATGCGCACCACTAAGCACGACTGACTTTGAGGTATAGGAAGGACTCCAAGTATGAGAAATGTGATGAATGTTAGAGGGAAGAGTTGATAATCTGCCTCCTCATATGTCAGGAATCCTCGATCATGTCCAGTGCAGCAGAGATGGGGTCACATTTCTCAGATTCCAAGATATAAGGTTGCTATTGGTTGGTCTTGGAGACTGTGGCAGATAACCAAATGCCTCCTGACGAGACAAAAGAGGGTAGATTCACAGGGTAACATTGATCAGCAGTTCTGGGGCAAGGTGGAAAGAGCCAGCGTATTCTCGAAAGAGCTAGAAAGTTCCAGAGACCTCTAGGTCAGTAAGAGGTTGGAAGATTTAAGCACCAGCCACAGTATTACAACTTGCCTAGAAAAAACAGTTGATGGGTTATCTTCTCTTGTTGCATAGTTCACACCATTTGTGTTCCCAGCACTCTTGCTGCACAAGGTCCACTAGCCCGTGCTCCCAAGGTCAGCAGGTTCAGAACCTTATGAAGCATTACCAACTCTCTACCTCCCTTCCTATTTTTCCCCCCATAGTCACTGTTGGAAAATGGTCCTCTCTGAAGAGTCACCCCAAACATTTTGCCTTCCTCCTCTTTTTCTGACCTAATTGTTTTGGCTTTATGACTCTTGACACTTTGCCACTGCTAACCAGTGCTAAAGTGCATGTGCTCTCCCCTTAAAAAATTGTAACATTGGCTCATACCCATTTGGCATATTTAATTTACTTGTTAGTTCCTAGTAAAGGGCACTCTATGAGTCCAGAGTCTGTAAATTAAATGCTACTAGTGGGCCTGCAGCACTGATTGTGGCACCCACATAAGTAGTCCCTTAGCCATGTCTCAGGTCTACAATTGCTAGGCCTATGTGAGCAGTTTCACTTCCACTTCAACTTGGCATTCAAAAGTACTTGCCAAGCCCGAAATTCTCCTTTCTTGCATTTGTCACCCCTAAAGTAGGCCCTCTGTAACCCATTTGGCAGGGTGCTCTGTAAGTAAAAGTCAGGACACGTACGTATGTGTTTTATATGTCTAGGTAGTGAAAAACTCACAAATTTGTTTCTCATAGGCCAGCATTAGAATTTCCCTTATATACTTTTAAGTGGTAGATTCTGATCTGAAAGGAGTGGCTCCGTCATGTTAAGTATGGCCATATGGCAATAGAAAATCCTGCTTACTGGTGAAGTTGGATTTAATATTACTATTTTAGAAATGCCACTTTTAGTAAGTGGTAATTTCTCTGGACTTACTGCCATCTGTGCCTTACAGCTTGTCTCCAATCCACATCTTGTATGTGCTGGCTGACAGCTCCCCTTGTGCATTCCACCCAGACAGCCATAAACACAGGACGCTCAGTCACATCTGCATTCATCTGCATACTGAATATGGCTCCCTGGGCAGGAAGGGTGGAGGGGCTCTCACACTTCAAAGGCTGTGGCCTGACCCCACACAAAGGACTGATAACCGCCCACACAGTCCAGGCAGACAGGGCTGGGTTGAAAGTGGAACGTGTGCACTTCAAAACCACTCTTTGAAGTTTCCCCCACTTCAAAGGCATTTTTGGGGATATATTCTGGGTCTGTGACCCTCCAAAATTAGACACTTCTGGATCTACACCTGAACTCTATCAGAGGGACTGCTAGGCTTCCCAAAGGACTCATCTGTACTGCTTTGTTGGAAGGACTGCTGCCCAGCTTGTTGTCCTGCTTCCTGCTGGCCCCTGACTCTGCTGGGAGGACTATGCCTTCCACACAAGTGCTCTCCAAAGGCTTAGATTGAGTTTGCCTCCTGTTCTAAAGTATAAGGACCACATAGACACCAAAGAGAAGAAAATCCCTATGCTTCTGAAAATCAACACAACGCCTGCAGAAATCTATGCAGCGTGTGACTCACGGCTGAAAAATTGCCACATTGCCTACCGGATCAACGCAGTGCCTACTCCTTCTTACCAGCACATCAAGGATGTTCAACACATTGTCCCTGGGCATCAAAATATCTCCACATCGCACAGAGGAATAAAAGGCTGCGCTCCTGGAAATTGACTCATTACCTTGTGGCATGGAAAGAAATAATGCATCCTCTGTGCCACGTCACAAAATCCAATGCAGTTCCTTATTTTTCAATCCATCTCCTCCTCTGTTGCCCCGTGCATTGTTATTTTTTATGCATCCAGATTACTGTGTGTTAAAAGGATACAACCACTGATTCTTAATAAATAAGAATCATTTAAACCTTTAAAAGGTGATATCTTGACATGTGCATTTAGTTTATTCAGATAAAAAAAATCTATTTCCCTAAAATGGTCTGGAGTACTTTTGGTGGTGCTTTCACTGTGTTACTGTATGAGTTGAACAAATACTTTACACATTGCCTTCTAAGTAAAGCCTGCCTGCTCTGTGCCAAGCTACCAGAGCGTGAGCACAGGATAATTTGCATTGTGTTGTGACTCACCCTCACAAAAATTGTGGTCCCTACTTGGACAAGGTTGTATACCCCTGCTAACTAGAGACCCAATTTCTAACAGTCACTCTAGAATCTGGAATTCTTTTCAGCCACTGGCCTGAATTCCAGTAAAGTGCTGACAGTCTGCCTGGTTTACATGCTGAATGGATTTCAATGGTAACCCATTGCAAACCATAGCTCAGGCCACTGGTAAAATATGAGAAGAGATTGAGACAACCTGACAAGAAAGTTCTTTCCTCCTTGATAATTAAATCAGTTACAGTTCCCCAATTCTGGTGTCTCTGGAAGCTCAATAATAAATAATGGTGCTTTCTTATCTTCTGGCACTGTTCTAACAAATACAAGGGGGAACTCATCAACAATATCTGCACCTACCACCATTTCCATCACATGTATGGTCCCTCTGGAAAGATTGATCTCAAAACCTTACAAGACTTTGTGGCTCAATGCAGCTGACATTTGTGGCTCAGCTCTAGCTGTTTCACACAGATCAATCCAAGGTTAGTTTCATCCTGTCAAATTTGTCCAGGGACACCTAGACATGGGAAACTCTGTTCATTAATAGCAACAGTCCCTTATTGTCTATTTAATCTCTTTTCATGGAACATACTACATGAAACAGATTCCCATATTGACCTCCTAATTCTCAAACAAGATCAAGAAGTCTGAATAATTTAATTAGTCAGTACAATCAATTGGTCTCAGAACTAGGATGCACTAATGAAATGGGAGCTGCCACTTTCTATCAAGGTTTATAAGAATAATTGAAAGACACAATCTATCTGTAATAAACCAGCCAACTGATTCTAACAATTTTATAGAATTGGCGCTAGAAATAAACTCCCAGAAAAACCGATATCAATAGGGGAGAAAGGGGATTGGTTTGCAGAATAACTCTGGTTCCAGAGAATATAAATCTACTGAATGTGTGGAAGAATCTGTGCAGATTGGTCAGTTACAGAAACACTACAGCTGAGGAGAAAGATAAAAGAAGAGGAGAAGGCCTGTGCCTGTATTGTGGAAAACCTTGATTTTTCATGAATATCTGTCCCAGTCAATCAGGAAACATCTGTGCTTACTCTTGAAAGGCAAACCCAGGTTAAGGACACTTACAACAAAAGAGTTAGACAATGTAAAAGAGCATTACTATTTGCTGTACGAATTGCCCATTCCTATAGGCCCACTCTCAGTTTTGTCTCTCATTGATTTGGGGACCTCAGGATGTTTTATGGACCATACCTTTCAAGAAAGAGTTCATATTAAAAAAAAAGAGAAAAAATGAACTTATTAGAGGGATAGATGGTAAGGAACTCCTTTTTGGAGACGTTGTTTAGAAAGCAAAAGAAAATCATGGCTACATTACATGAACATGTTGAAGATTTAGTTTATTTATTTCATTGATTAACCTGATTTTGATATTGATTCAGAAACGACATAGTTGCACAGATATAATCAGAACATGGATTGGCAACAAAAAACCTTTACATTTATACAAATAACTACTCATTCAGTGCTAAGCTTATAATATAACAAAACTTGATGTGCTATATATATATATATATATATCAAAGCTTTTGAAGGACACAATGCACATTCCAGCTTCTTTTTGGGAGAACCTGAATGTATTTGGCAAGAAAGGGGCTAATATGTTACCACCACATCAACCTTATGATTACACCATCATTCTTGTCCCTCATGCCAAGATACGGCATAAAGGATTAATACTCTGAGTCCAAAAGATAATCAGATGCTTAAAGACTATCTGGATGATAATATAAAGAAAGGCTTTATTGGACACTCCACATTCCATTAGGGGCACCAATTTTCTTTGTTCCAAAACAATGTGGAGAGTTATTCCTGTATGTTAATTATCATGAATTGAACCAAATTATCATCAGAAATTGGTATCCACTACCCATTATTTCAGAATTATTACATCAATTAAAAGATCCAATCATACTAAAATCTATATACATCATTGCATCTATGGGATTCATTTCATTCAGTGTGCATTGAAGAAAATGACAAATAGAAGAATAGAATAGAAGCCCTAAATACCTGCTATGGTCACTATGAATGTTTAGCAATACAATTTGGCCTCTGCACTACTCCCACAGCTTTTTAGCACTTCATTTACAACATCTTCAGGGATCTGCTAGACTCTTGGCTCCAGTGACATAATGCAAGCATTCCTCCCATCACCTTTTATGTGTTTCACGTACAGCCCTAAGTGGCACGGCTATTTCCAGACATGGGTGCCATGCTCACTGTGCCACTAGAGCCATGCTGTGCCCGGCTGATGAGCCAATAATTAGTGTGAAACCAGTCCTGGGTTGATTGTCTTCCAGTTCAGGGAGGACCTGGTTTCACAGTTCAGGCTGGACTGCTCCATGAGCAATAGAGTCATGCCTTATTTGCATAGGCTACTCAGAGCTAATGCTAATGGTTACAGTTATTGCAAGCAGCCTCCCCTCACCTTTTGTGTGTTTCATGTACCGCCCTAAGAGGCATAGGTATTCCTAGATGTTTGTCCTATGCTCTTTGCGTCGCTGGAACCAAACTGTACCTGGCTGTTGAGACCATAACTAGGGCAAAACGGGTCCTGGGTTGCTTGTGTTCTGGTTCAGGGAGGGCCTGGCTTGGCAGTTGGGGCGGAACTGTTCCCACAAGGAACAGTGCTAAGACTGATTTGCATGTGGCTGGGTCCAAACTGATGTGGCATGGTGAACAAATGAAGAATGGGTTGGGGTGCTAGCCTGAGCTAATGCCAACACTCATTGCAAGCAGCCTCCCTTCACCTTTTGAATGTTTCATTGGCTTCCTGTCAAGCCAAGTTAATTAGGCCGCTCTGCCCCTGGGATGTGGGGGGCAGAAGCCACTAGACACCAGGGAGTTTTTGTTTACATTGATAAGGAGAGCGAGGCCTTAGGCAAGGGTCGCTCGCCAGGGGGCATTTTATATTAGGCCTTTTCTGCCTACTCTGGGGGCAGATCGGTCTATATTAAATAGGCTGCTCTGCCCTCAGTGGGGACAGAAGCCGCTAGACACCAGGGATAGTTAATGTTTTTATTTTTTTACACTTGGGGAGTGACCCCTTAGGCAAGGGTCACTCCCCAGGTGGCAATTTTTTTATGAGACCTTTTCTGCCCCCCTACCCCCGGGGCAGATCAGCCTATTTTTATTGGGCCCATCTGCCAAACCACTAGACACCAGGGATTTTTTTGGCATCAATTTTAAAAAAGGGGAGCGTCCCCTTAGGCAACTGTTGCTCCCCTGGGGGGCAAATTTATTTTAGGCCATTTCTCCCCCCCTTGCGGGCAGATTGGCCTATTTTAATTAGGCCGATCTGCTTGCAAGGGCGGCAGAAACCACTAGATACCAGGGATTTTGTTTGTGCCAATTTCTCGCGAGAGGAGCGACCCCTTAGCCAACTGTCACTCCCCTGAGGGGAAAATTTATTTTAGGGGCAAATAAGCCCACCAGACACCAGGGAACAATTTCTTTAAAAAAAGAGGGTGGGGGTATGGCCATACCCCCACCCCCAATAAATGTGGACAAAGTTGTTCTGCCCACTGGTGGGCGGATGGGCAATTACCTCCTATCCACTCCAGAGGGGGCAGAAAGCCTACTAAATGCCAGAGAATTAAAAAGCAAAATAGTGGGATCGTGGCTACCAACCAGTATGGGCATGGTTATGCCCCCACCCCAACTAAAGGGGCTACCAGTCTTTCAGGTCTCACCCCACACACTAAAAGATCTTATCCCAACGGCAAACAAGAGGACATTTGATTATTTTGGATTTTGGTTTTACATTTGGGCCATGAGAGCTTGGCTAACTCTCAAAATCGTTCCTCTTGAAATGGTGAGGGCTGCACTTTTTGGACTATGGGATGCTGCAATGTAGAAAAATGTTGGAGACCTAGATACATCTGAAAACTAAACATCTGGGTGAGTCCAGGGTGGTGTGCTTCACGTACATCCAGCACCATTTTCTTACCCACAATACCCTGCAAACCTCCAACTTGCTTGAAATCACACATTTTCCCCACATTTTTGTGATGGAACTTCCAGAATCTGCAGGAATCCACAAAATTCCTTCTACCCTGCATTGGCATATCTATAGCGATAAACGTTCTGCCCCACTTGTCGGCCTAAATATTAATTTTTTTCAAACTGCTCTTTTGGACCCGCTTTGGTTCCCCCTCAGTTTTGACATGTTTTTGGCTCTTCCCTCTCACAGGCACTTGGCCCACCTACACAAGTGAGGTACCATTTTTATAGGGAGATGTGGGGGAATGCTGAGTAGAAGGAAGTTTGTGGCTCCCCTCAGATTCCAGAACTTTGCAGCACCGAAATGGGAGGAAAATGTGTTTGTTTTGCTAAATTTTGAGGTTTGCTAAGGATTATGGGTAACAGAACCTGATGAGAGCCCCACAAGTTACCCCATCCTGGATTCCCCTAGGTGTCTAGTTTTAAAAAAAAAGCACAGGTTCAGTAGGTTTCCAAGGTGGCGGCTGAGCTAGAGGCCACTACAACATGTCACATTTCAATGTAAAAATTGGATGTGTCCATGTTGCATTTCCTGATGCGGGCTTTAGGCCTACCCACACAAGTGAGGTACCATTTTTATCAGGAGACTTGGGGGAACACAGAATAGAAGAACAAGTGTTATTGCCCATTGCCTATCTCTACATTTTGTTCCTTCCAAATGTAAGACAGTGTGTAAAAAAGATGTCTATTTGAGAAATGCCCTGTAATTCACATGCTATTATAGGGACCACGGACTTCAAAGATGTGCAAATAACCACTGCTTCTCAACACCTTATCTTGTGCCCATTTTGGAAATACAAAGGTTTCCTTGATACTTATTTTTCAATCTTTATATTTCACCAAATAAATTGCTGTATACCCGGCATACAATGAAAATCCATTGCAAGATGCAGCTCCTTTATTGTCTCTGGGTAGCTAGAATTCTTGATGAACCTCCAAGCCCTATATATCTCCTCAAGCAGAAGAGTCCAGCAGACGTAAAGGTATATTGCTTTAAAAAATCTTCCATAGATGGAAAAAGTTATAGAAGAAAATGTGGACAAAAATGGCTCTTTTTTACCTCAATTTCAATATTTTTAAAATTTTAGCTGTTACTTTCTGTAGGAAAACCTTGAAGGATCTACACAAATGACCCCTTGCTGAGTTTAGAATTTTGTCTATTTTCCAGAAATTGTTAGCTGTCTTGAATCCAGCATTGGTTTCACACCCATTTCTGTCACTAACTGTAAGGAGGCTGAAAGCACAAAAAATAGTAAAAATGTCTCAGTAAAATGCCAAAATTGTGTTGCGAAATGTGGTTTTCTAATTCAAGTCTGCCTGTTCTTGGAAGCTGTGAAGATGGTAATTTTAGCACCAGAAACGTTGATGCCATTCCCAGGTAAAAACCATAAGCTTTCTTCTTTCTTCTAGAGCCCTTTGTTCACATTTTTTTTTAATTACATTTTTGCTGTATTTTGGCTAATTTCTTGGTCTCCTCCAGGGGAACCCACAAACTATAGGTACCTCTAGAATTCCCAGGATGTTGGGAAAAAAGGACACAAATTTGGCATAGGTAGCTTATGAGGACAAAACTTTATAAGGGGCTAAGCGAGAACTGCCCCACATAGTCAAAAAAAGGCCTGCCACCTGAGGGGGAAAAGGCCTGGCAGCGAAAGGGTTAATTTTTTAGAATTGGTTTCAATTGAGACCTAACTGGACATAGTAATGACTAGTGCCAATATTACTTGAAGGGGAGCACCATCCACTTCAAGTAATAATCCACTTTCTCACAGGTCCAGAACAGGAGAAAGAATTCTCTGAATCAAAGGAAGCTTTCCGAACTGCTGAAATACTAAGGCATCCAGATCACTCACACCTTTTCATTATAGAAACAAATGCCTTTTCTTATGCCATTGGGGCCATTGTATCATAACAGCATCCAACTTCTGCATCCTTGCATCCTGTGACTGTATTCCTTTACTTTAAATTAATCTGAGAGGGGTTGCACAATGTATGATAGATAGGTTTATGCTATAAATGAAGCATTCCAAAACTGGCAAAATTATGTGGAGGTGGCAGAACATCAAGTTATAGTCTGGGGGGACCATAATAACCTGGGTTATCTCAAAGCAATGAAGTGCTTCAGTCCTCTGCATCCATGGTGGTCCCTTTTCTTCTCCTATAGGACATTACTGATAGAACTGGAAATCATCTAGGCAAAGCCAAGGCCACGGAAAAGAAAGCAACACTAATGAAAGCACTTACCATCACAGCCCTTCAACAAATAATGTTCACTCATTCCTGACTGCAATTAAAGATCCACAAGCTTCTTTCAATCAACAAGAATTCATAAGGAAGGATCACTTGAAAAGGAAAAGGTTGGTCTATTACAGCATTCAATATTTTGTATATACCTGAAAGGAACTATCAACAATGTTTTCTATACTACTGCCTATACATTCCAAATCTGTGATATGCAGAGCAGGACTTGGAAAGACTGGAGAACTTCTTACATCTTAAATAGCATTTCTGGTGGGAAGGGATGGATCAAGGTGTCAAAGAATTTATAAACCATTGTGTCATCTGTGTCATGGCCAAGTCATGTCACAGTAATCTCAATGGTCTATTACAACTTTAACCTACACACACACACGCACTCAGTCACCCCTGGACTTGTACATCAATAGACTTCATCTTTCAGCTTCTAGTTCCCATCAGTGCACTACAATTATAGTAATAGTCTAAATCTGACCAAGAAAGCTCACTTTATTCCATTTAATAAGGTGCATAATGCCTTTGAATCAGCACAGGCCTTCAAGGACATTGTTTGTCCTCATGGGATGCCTGAGCTTATCATTTCAGATAGAGGAACCCAGAATCTCTCTACATTTTGGAAAACAATAATCATTCAGTTGGACATAATGCATTTCCATTCCACTGATTACCTCATTCAGATGGTCCGCCAGGCAGAGATTGTTAATCAAGCCTTAGAACAATATCTCCATTGCTTCTTAATATACAGCCTAGGATTGGTTACAGTGATTTCCCTTACTTATGTTTTTTCAAAACAGTTCCCTTCACTGTGCTTTAGGTTTTTCTCCTATTTTGCTTATATGGGTATTACCCTTATACCTGGCCAAGATATTGTTCTCCATCCTCTGTACCTATTGTGCAGAAAGAGCTATACAAATCCTCTGAGAGCTAAAATTAAATATAAGAGATTTGCTAATAGGCACAGACAGGCTGCCCTATAATCAAACTGAATTATCTTGTTTGACTACTCTACAGAATCTATTCCATGTTCCCACCCTAAATGACATATTTATGAGAGGCTTGCGCCGCCGTTGTGTCACCTATAGTGATGCAGCAGCATCGCAAACTGTTCAACCATATCTATGAGGCCCCGCATGGCACTTTGCTTGGCTTTGAACGGACTCATATATATGGAGTAAGGCAAGGCAGCACAAATCTCAGCGTTGCCTTAGTCTTTGTTAGGGAGGCGTCCCATGGGCTTTGTGGTAAGTGTTCCTATGCAAAGCCCATAGATATTGATGCATCTCCAGATTTACAGACTTCCCCGTGGAGGTGCAACAAGGAGAAATATTTTTATTTTTCCTTGTTTTTTCACTCTCTCTACTTGTGCTTGTTCTTTCCTCTTTTTATGTGTGCTTCATTCTGCAGCACACATAGAAAGAGGAACAAGTCTCCCAGGATTGATTTGTGAAACAATGTTGCATGCAACTCAGGCACCCTTGCACCATGGTGGCGGAAAAGGACAGAAATGTGCTGTATACGATAGACTTAGAGCATTTCTGCCCTTTCACATTGATGCAGGGCAGTGCAGGAAGGTGACTTGCTGCGTTGCCCGTACCAAATCCCCATAAATCTGGACCTAAGTACTTACCATCATTTGTGAATCCTTTTAAGATCACAGGCTTAGGCAGGAATTCTGTACTGCTCCTGAAATTACCAGATAATTGCCTGTAGTTCACATCTCTAGAGTTAAGAAAGCAACAAACACAGACAAGGTGCCATCTCCTGTTATCATAATAGATAATAGATAGGTCACCTCACTATAAAGTGGAGGAGATTCTTGATTCCCACCCAGGACCAAAGGCAGGGGTGTGGGACCTCAGCTTGTTGGCAGGTACAAATTCTTGATTCCACCAGCGAGGACGATGAAGAGGGAGATGAAGACCGAGGTAGTGGTAGCAAGCCCACCCAGACTGTAGCTACACCACCAATACCATCAGCCCTGGTGGAGGCTGCGGACAGGGGGAGGGGAGAATGTGGGTCTCCCCCTGGCCCCTAAGAACAGAATTGTGATGTGGTGTCCCTAGGGCATGCCCCATCACCATCTGTGCCTGCCACAACTCCTCCCTAACTCCTGAGTCCTCCCATTACATCGGGCCTACTTCTGCACCCCTTGCCACTACCGCTCCATGTGCCTGTCAAGAATATCTGAGGAAGGCAATTTCCCGCAACACCCCATATCCCTCTTGTTCAACACAGACCCCTCTGTTTACTGTAATTCCTCAGTTTGCATCCCAGGAATTGGTGCTGGCATCAGAGGATGAGGGGAATGTGTCCTCTCAGATCTCACAGGAGATCCCAGAGGCACAATCCCAAGATATGCCTCCAGCACTTCCCTAGTTGCAACCATTTTGTCTGCATTGGCAAACTCTCCCCTCAAACTGCTCTTGTTGTGCCTCCCAACTCATCTTCCCTCTCTGCTTCCCCTGCTAGCCCTTTTAATCCTAATGTTGCCCACTCCCATGGGGTGTTTGGTCCTGCATCTCCCAAACAAGAAGAGTCCACAGTCACAGAAGACTTGGACATTATTGTTAAGGATGACAGTGATGATGGCCAGTGACTAGATATTGTTTGGATTGTGGACTATTTTTTCCCCTTGTACTCAGACTGGTTACCTTGATGTTACTTGACGGGTTATATCTATTTTGCGCACCCCCTCCAACTCCCATTGCCCAGTCTGCTATAAGATTTTGTATGATTTCCTTTCTCCCTTTCCAATGGACAGTTTTAAATTTAATGTATTTACTAGCTAACATACATTTTCAAAAAACAACATCTCTGCGTTGTGTGTTTCATTGTATTTGCTGTTCTCAATGTATGGAAGTTTCATAGATAGGTTTTAGTTATGCTTCAACATGATACCTTGATACACAGATGGTTCTACAAATATACATGTACATCACGGCCTACAACTGGAGTAACCAATTGATATCATCAACTAATACTCAACTCATTTGAAATGTGGAAGATAGCTTTTATTTACCAAATATACTGAAAACATTTATTACAGTGATCATGGGATCTCTGTTGCAACTTCACAATAGTAGTGATGAGGATCTCTGTAAGTGTGTTTATTGTGTTATGCTGATTTGTGGGTGGGTGTGGTGCCTCTGCCTGTGCAGGTAGTGGAGGGGCCTATACAGGGGCTGGGGTGGCTCTACAGGTGGTGGAGGTGCCTGTACAGGGGTTGAGGGTGGCTGTACAGGTGGTGGAGGTACCTGTACATGGTGGGAGGGAGCCTGTACAGGTGGTGATTGTGCCTGTACAGGTAGGGGAGTGACTGGGTGAAGGTGGGCATGTTTAGGCAGGTGGTACTTGTGGACATTGGGGGGTCTGTGCAGGTCGTGGTGCAGGTGGCTGGGTGCGACATGGTGCACCTAGGCATGTTGGGTCCCCTCCATGCAGTGACCATAAAGGAAAACTTTGGAACAGTTTTAAGATGGCCTCAATCATCCTCATCATCATGCCTTGCACCCAATAGATAGCTAAGAGGTCATTTTGCCTCCTTGCCATGTCTTGGCAAGATGTCTCAATGCTGTCTAAGATATGAGTCTGTATGTCAAGCATCTGAGATATTAAACATATTTTCTGCAGTGAGTCTGATATGTCAGACAGAGTATTCCCTATGGCATGAACTTCCTGCCTCCTACAGCCTGCTGTTGGAAAACCTCATCCTCCCACTGGCCAGCAAGACCATCGGCCAGCCCCCTTCGCATGGGACAGACTCTGTTCCAACCATCAAGTCTACCAGCACAAGGAGAGTTGGCATGTGGGAGACTGTGGACAGGAAAGGGGTGCCTAGGGAAATTGTGCTCCTCATCAGGGTTGTCAGGTCTCTCAGTTGCTTAAGAGAAGGCCTGGGGGGCAGTGTCATGGGAAGAGTGTGCAGTGGAACTAAAACATCTAGCTTGGATGTGGGGGCTGTGGGAAGGTGATGGTTGTGTTGGGGTAGGGGAATGATGTGGCTAGTTGGCCGACTGCTGGGAATGGGGAATCCTCTGAAGTAAAGTGGGAGGTGCAATGCTGGCCAGACCTGGTGTTTGCTTTCCTTTTGCCCTGTGGGCCAACTATCCACTCCTGAGATGCCTCCTTCTCTTCGACCAGCACCAGATCTTCTTCTTCCTACTCTACATTTGCAGTGCATCATACTAATGTAACTTTTTACGTCATTATTGAATTGTTCACATATTCGCCACATTCTGTTCAGCAGTCTCAGAAGCGCATGTATCAGCTGGGGGTCCATTGTGGAGAGGACGTCCCTCTCAAGAGGGGAGAGTTGGAAGCGAGGTCCAGTTGGACCACCAGGGAGAGCTCAGGCCACCTTTATCCTGGTGTACTTCTCCTTCACTCACCTCTTCTCCTCCTGCCACTTCTTCTTTACATCAAGGACAATGCGAATGTCCTCTCCCAATGCACTGACTGCAGTTGACAACTGCTGCCATAGGGTGGCCTTCTGCGTTGCACTGGTGTAGTGCAGCGGAAGACCATGTAACCTCTTGTGGTGTCTTACTACAAAGGTGATAATCATGTTTATCGCCTCCTCTGTGTAAGTTTGCTTCCTATTCAATGGTAGAATGATGTGGGCAGTTTACGCAGGCACAGACATGGCAGGCACAGTATCGGTGAGGAAAGACCAGAGCCTTAAATGTGCGCTGCTTTTATGTGGTTTGTACTACAGGGTTGCAGGTGGTTTTAGTTGTCTGCAGGTGGTTGCAATTTCAATTGCTCTGCCATGTGTGCAGAGATTCCGCCCCATGTGCGGAGCCCCTGAAACAAATGCAGCATCTCCGACCCGAGTGTGGAAACTCTGCCCCAAGTGCAGACATACACAAACTAGTAACACACCTTTGTGAATAGCAGAAGTCGTAAACGTAGACTTTTGCCCTAAGTTTACCTTTATGAATTGGGCCCTTGGTTGTCTAATTGGTAAATGATGTTCACTGGATATTATTACTAACTGCTGCATCATAAGTTGCAATTTGTGCAAAGTGAGATACAACTATGCAATAAAACTGCAGTTGTGAGCTGGTAGGAAGCACCAGCTGGGTCACGGCTAGTTCAACAAATATAACCTCTATCCTTATTTCTACAAAATCCAGCCAACCAATTTTAAAATGGAAACAATGGCAGAGGGCATTTCTTAGAAACAGGGTCTCTAGTTGGCAGAGATATACACCATGTCCAAGTAGGGGCTACAATCCTTGACAGGGTACGTCAGATACACACCCTAAATTAACCTGTGATCATCCACTGGTAGCTTGGCACACAGTAGAAATGTGTAAAGAATTTGTACAACACATAAATTACAGTAATACAGTGAAAACACCCCAAAATAGACTCAACAACAGTATACAAAAAAAGAGAATGTCTATATGAGTAAGACAAGACCAAAACAACAAAAATCCAATAAGTAGAAGTTGAGATATGAACTTTTAAAGATAAAAATTGAAAACAGTGCTTAGAAGTCACTAGTGGTCAAAAGGTTATTTGAGGTCGCGAGGGACCAGTGTAACTCCAAAGTTCAGGCCGACCGCAATGGAGGGCAAGGTGGCTACAGAACCCATGCAGGGTCCGCTGAAGAAATACCTTGGATGGAGCTTTGGTTCAGGTCAAGAGTCCACTGCGTCATCAAGCCAAGCAAAGGGGTCCCACGTTGAGCTCAGTTGAAGTCAATGCAATTCGTCATCATCGAGTTGTTGCGAGCATCGTCATCAAGATGTGCAGGCTGTTAATCGGATGTCATCAAATAGCATCTGTGTCTGCATCAAAGGGCGATGCGGTGGAACTTCTCACACACTTCAGGCGATGTGTTGTTTTTTGCAGAAATTAACTGCAACACCCACTTCTGAAGCCCAAGGCTAGAGTTTGTACCTCAGGCAAGGGTAGGACTCACAGATGGCAAAGTCCAGCAGCACCAGGAGAGTTGCAGGCAGTCTTTGATATCCCTGAGACTGCAAAAACAGGGGTAAGCCAACAAGCCATTAGAGAATCATGGGTTGAAAGATGTAGAGAACAAGACCAGTCCTTCTCACTACAGGTGAAAAGCATCAAGCAGCAGGCCAACACAGCCAAGCAAGCAGCAAAATGGCAGTCCTCTTACAGCACAGCACACAGCAAGCAGTAGGCTAACACAGCAATGCAGTTAGCAGAGTGGCAGTGCCTCCTGGCAGCACAGCAGTCCTTCTTCCTGGCAGAATATCATTGGCTCTAGTAGAGTTCTGATTTGGTGGGGTTTGCGGTCCAGTATTTATACCCAGTTGAGCCTTTGAAATGGGGGGACTTCAAAGAGAGGCTTTTGAAGTGCAGAAGGTCCCTGTCCTTCTTTACCTGACTCCAGACAGTTTACAGAGGGGTGTGCAGCCCTTTGTATGAGGAAAGGCACAGCCCCATTTAGGTGTGTCAGCTCCTCCTTCTCATCTAGCTCAGGAAGACCCATTAAGCTGGTTATGGGCCATCAGGATGCAAATTTCACACCCCAGCTCCCTTTCTGTGTGACTGACTAGAGGGATCGCACAAAGTCCAGCTGTCATTTGCCCAGACGTGTATTCAGAGACAGGCAGAGGCACAGATTGGTTAAAGTAAGAAAATGCCAACTTTGTAAAAGTGGCATTTTCAGACTTACAATTTAAAATATGACTTCACCATAAGTTTTGATTTTAAATTATGAGTCCAGGGACACCCAACACCACATTTCTATCTTGTACCAACTGGAATTTACAGTTAAAAGGTATTTTAAGGCAATCCCAATATTAACCTATGGGAGAGATAGGTCTTGCAGTAGTGACACACAAATGTAATAGTTTTTCACTCCCTGGACATGTTAAACTTAAAAGTACATGTCCAACTCTTTAAATACATTGCACCCTGCCCTTTCAGGTTAACTAGGGCCTACCTTAGGGGTGACTTACATGTAATAGGAAGGAAGGCTTGGACCGGGTAAGTGAGAACACCTTCCAGGTCAAAATGACACTTTAAAATTGCACACACAGCCTTTTCAGTGGCAGGCCTGAGATATGTTTACAGGGGTACTGTAGTGGGTGGTACAACCGGTGCTGCAGGACCACTTGTAGCATTTAATTTACAGGCACTGGGCACATATAACACACTTTACTAAGGTCAATTAAATATGCCAATTGTAGTTAAGCCAATTTGACATGCTTGGAGCACAGAAACCCTGCACTTTTGCACTGGTCAGTAGTGGTAAAGTGCCAGAGTCCTAAAGTCAGCAACAATTAAATCAGAGAAACAGGAGTTCAGAGGGCAAAACGTTAGGGGAAACCACACCAAGGATTCCAGGTCTAACATTATTTTTAAACTATTTGGTTGCCACAAGTGGCAGACAATTTGACTCAAAGAGGAAGATGGGTTTGTTTAACTCTTTTGGATCAGAAGATCAGAACATATTCCACCTCTTACCTGAAATTATAGTAACATAGAGAGATTTCAAATAAATGATGGTTGTGAACAGGCTAGACCAACATTTCACAGATGAATCAAGTACCAGAGTGTTGTCGTAAAAGACACAATGGGGGTCATTCTGACCCTGGTGGTAAATACCGCCAGGGCGGAGGTTGGCGGTAGCACCGCCAACAGGCTGGCGGTGCTCCGCCGGGCATTCTGACTGCGGCGGTACAGCCGCGGCCAGAAGCGGAAAGCCGGCGGTGTACCGTCGACTTTCCGCTGCCCATGGGAATCCGCCATGGCGGCGCAGCTTGCTGCGCCGCCATGGGGATTCTGACACCCCATACCGCCATCCTGTTCCTGGCGGTTTGCCCGCCAGGAACAGGATGGCGGTATGGGGTGCAGTGGGGCCCCTGGGGGCCCCTGCAGTGCCCATGCCAATGGCATGGGCACTGCAGGGGCCCCCGTAAGAGGGCCCCACAAAGAATTTCAGTGTCTGCTTTGCAGACACTGAAATTCGCGACAGGTGCAACTGCACCCGTCGCACCTTCCCACTCCGCCGGCTCCATTCTGAGCCGGCGTCCTCGTGGGAAGGGTGTTTCCCGCTGGGCTGGCGGGCGGACTTTCGACGGTCGCCCGCCAGCCCAGTGGGAAACCCAGAATGACCGCTGCGGTCTTTTGACCGCGGTACGGTCTTCTGGCGGTTCCTGCTTGGCGGGCGGCGGTAGCTTAGAATCAGGGCCAATATCTTTTCAAGGAAAACAGAGCAGTCAGAAGAGAATTGACAAGTCTAGGACAGCCAATTTGAGGACTCTGTGGAGAAGTATGTCAGGGATCAAACTGTTGACCCATTTTACTCTAGAAAGTGCAAAGTAGTCTGCTCTGATACAGGGATCTAAACCTAGAAGAAACTGCTACCAGAGCTAAAGGAATTTAATTATCAGTAGGATCTGCAAAGGTGTTGGCTGGACACAGGAATGGTACTGTACATGCTAACACGAATGTTATCAATGTAACTGGGAAACTTAGGAAAAGGAAGCAACAGAACAATTAACAGGTGGGGATTAAAAATGTGTGTTAAAGTCCTTCATAAGTAGCACTGAGAAAAACGGTATTAAGACAAAAAAGATAATTCATTTTATAGGATGTGTCATGCAAATATGAATGAGTTACATGTAAGTAGCATATGAGAGGAGGAAAATGTTTTGAGTGATGGAATTCCGAAATTTATTCTCTGAAATGTATTCTCCGTAAAGATGTAAATGGTGGCTGTGGTTTAATAGATCACTTGAGAGGACATTTTGTGAAGTAAACATTGGTAAGGTATCTTTAAAGAGAATGACAGATATAGATTCTAGTTCTCTTGTTACTGTAATATCTGGACCTACTTTTAATAAGTTTTGAGCGAGCCAACATTTGAAACTGAGGGATTTAAAGGCAGTGGCCTTTACTGTAGACAGCATAGTGTAAAAACATGGGGTTACGTTCAGGATTGCTTAGAGTTCAGTGACAGAGGAGTATCAACCGATATATGATGTGTCAATCAATGGAAGAGATGTTGTGGTTTGGATAGATATTGGCAAATTCGGAATAAAATTTTGAGTGCACTGGATACTAATGCTCATGTTATGTTAATTGAACAAATTGACTCTGGTGTGAGGGAGACTTTGTGAAAGTATGCTGATGTTTTTGTTGAGAGGTTTGGTCACATAAGAGGTTTTAAGCATAACATGTTAACCGAAGAATGCATTGCTAGTGGCGCATACAGTTAGAGAAGTGCCGTTAAGTATCAGGAAGGAATTTAATTGTTGGTTGATATGTTCAACCAAACATTTATTAAGTCTATAGATGCAGCGAAGTGGAATTCACAGTGTGCTTTTGCAAAGAAAAGAGGTTTGTGACGATCCTTGTGTGTGCAGACTTACATTTACTCAACAAAGTCATTGTTGTAGAATACCACCTCTATTTATAAGAAATCGCTTTATAATAATAGATTTAAACAACAGGTAGCTCGGAGAAAAAAATCTCAAACTCAAACATGAAGGTTTTGTGTAAGGATATCTGTAGGGTGCAAGTATTCCAGAACATTTTGATATTCACTGGTACTCGAAAGTAACAAAAATGACATCTTGGTCAACGTGCTCAGTCTGTTGAAAGCCGTAGGAATGACAGTATGAACACAAAAAGGCAATCTACTAACAACTACTTTAGAATATTTGGGGCACTGCATCACAGCAGGGAGAATTAAACCTAAGAATCACTCAGTGATGGGCATCACAGATGCAACTGTTCTGATGGACAATGATTAACTGAGATCATTAATAGGTCTAAGAGACTAGTATTCATGGTTCATTGAAGGTTATGCCAAGCCAATATAAAACAGTTGTTCAAAAAAAGAAAACCACATGACATAAGAAACACGTAGTAGAAACAACACCTACTTTAACACCGTTTATTTCTGGGAATAATTTTCTTGTCACAAAAGGTGCTCATGCAGTGGGATTGGGTGCTATGCTGAGTCAATGGGCGAATGGTAGTGGAATACATTGACATTTTCTTTGAGAACACTGGTGTATCAAGAGAAACTTTACAATACTATCAAGGGGGAGGCTTGCTCTTGGTTTAGAAAAATTCACAATTTACCTGTCGAGAATGCAAAGATTGATTTCAAAATTATAGGAGTATAACTTTGAGATTGAATAAATATTGGATGGAACCAATATTCGGGCACTGTGGTGTTTAAAGATCTGACAAGTTTGTGCCAGCATATGAGTAAAGTAACCAAAGTATTTCTTTAGCTCCGGAAGGGCCATTGAGCAGTACGTCCAACACAAAGGCACTGTGGAGACTGTCCTGTTGGCTTGCTACGGGCAGAGGGGTAGAGAGTTTAAATGATAAATGTGTCCTGTTTTCTAATGTCTTCTGACTGCAATCTACCTCACTCCTGAGAATGTGGCTTTTTCTGTACCAAGGCAGACGTACTAGACAAAGCCAAGGACCAAAGAGAAAGCGAAATGGAATTGAGAGAGACAGAAGGACACATAGGTGGTCATTCCAACCCTGGCGGTCGGTGTTAAAGCGGCGGTCAAACCGCCAACAGGCTGGCGGTAAAAAAAAATGCAATTCCGACCCTGGCGGAAACCGCCAACAGAAACCGCCACTTTAACACACCGCCCGCCACGGCGGGACAAACAAACAGCGCAGCGGTCACCGCCAACAGACAGGCGGGAGACAATGTACCGCCCACCCTATCACAATCCGCCACCTTTCCGGGGCGGTAGCCCTGCCGATAAAAACACGGCGGAAACAGACATTTCAAACGGAAAACGCTCACCTCCATACACCCCACGAGGAATCTGGACAGCATGGAACCCGAACTACACATCCTACCAGCCATTGTCTTCCTGCTCCTCTACCAGGAGCACGAATGCCGGCGCAGAAGACAACGGTGAGTACTGCACCTACGACACAGGGGAGGGGGATGAAAAAATTTACGGGGACACACATATGCGACACACCCACCCTCACCCTCAACCACTACAACACACACATCAATGCATAGCAACACATCACAGTTACACCCCCAAACCCCCCGGAAGAATGCAAAGGCAAAAGGAAATGATTATAAATATAGAATTATATTGTAAGACTGAGTATAAAATATATCACACATCTATAACTTTATATACATAAATTGTCCAGTCCGATATGTCTATCAGCCATTGTTCGTGGGCCACTGGGCCAAAACACATGGGCAAAGCCCACACAGGATACCTGCCTCCAACGGAGAGAACACTGCAGGGGCATCAGATAGGAAAACTACAGGCACCTCAGGGGGAAGGGAAGAGGGGGCACCTCAGTCAGATGAGTCCACGACGCCAGATCCACGAGGGGCCTCCATGGCCACTGTGCCATCCTGGGGAGTGCAAAGCCACAGTCTCACAAGTCTCTACAGTGGGTGGATTGCCCACTGTGCCATCCTGGGGAGTGCAAAGCCACAGTCTCTCAAGTTTCTACAGTGGATGGCTTGCCCACTGCCATATCCTGGGGAGTGCAAAGCCACAGTCTCTCAAGTGGATAACTGTCTCCACTGGTACTGGAGGGGGACTAGTGCCCAGAGTGCTTCGTGCAGCCCTGCCCGACACAGATGCGGGCCTGCCCCTTCCGCCAATGGGCCAGCGGTGCTTGAGATGAAGGGCCCAGTTCAGCGGTGCTTGAGATGAAGGGCCCAGTTCAGCGGTGCTTGAGACGGCGGTGCCCAGCGGAGCGGTGCTTGAGATGAAGGGCCCAGCGGAGCGGTGCTTGAGATGAAGGGCCCAGTTCAGCGGTGCTGGAGATGAAGGGCCCTGTTCAGCGATGCTTGAGACGGCGGTGCCCAGCGGAGCGGTGCTTGAGATGAGTGTCCTGGTCAGCGGATCCGGCCCAGGCATGGATGTCACTCGCCACCTGACATGTGGCTGGCGGGGCCTTCCTGCCCATCTGTCTGGTGGCTTGCGGGGCCCTCCTGGGCTGCAGTTCTCGGCCTGTGGGTGTCCTCCTGCCCACCTGGGACGTGGCTTGCGGGGCCTTCCTGGGCTGCAGTACCAGGCCTGTGTGTGTCCTCCTGCACACCTGGGATGGGGCTGGTGGGGCCCTCCTGGCCAGCTGGCCTGCTGCCGGACTTGTCGGGCGTGCTGCCCTTCCCACCCTTCCCTGCACGCTCGTGGCCCTTTCCCACCTTTGGCGGTGTGCCAGGTGGCACCCCACTTCCTGACGGAGCCAATGTAGGGATTTTGGTCCCTGGGGTCTTTGGTCGCTCGCGCCGGGCACTGACAATCTTAGGATGCTTTTCCGGTGGTGGGCTGGCCGTGCCTTGGCTCCTAGCTGAACTGGATGCCCTTAAGGGTGGGGGACTCCACAGTCCATGGACAACAGTCTTCACAGGTCCCGGTTTTGTGGTGGCTGAGGTGCTGATTGGAGTCTTATGAGATGGAGGGGGTGGGGGAGTTGTTGGAAAGAGGTTAAGGTTGGCAAGGAAAAGCAATTTGGAAAGAGAGGGACGGGTAGGTGTAGTGGGTATGGGAGTGGAGGAAGAGGATGTGGTTGTAGGAGTGTGAAGTCTGGTGTCTTTGGGTGCAGGTGCTTGGGCTGGAGGCTGTCATGAGGTGGATGGCTGTTGGGTGGGTGGCTGCCTGCGTTTGTGTAGTTTGGAGGAGGGGGTGACAGACACACTTGGAGAGGACACAGGGGACGTGTAATGGTAGTGGGGGTGGTGACTGCACGTGTGCGGAGTGTTCTGGTGGGTGTGCTTGTGATGGACATAGTGGCTGAAGATGTTGTGCATGCAAGTGTGAGTGGAGACGTCACAGGGAGGGAGGAGGGAGACGAGGAGGAGGGGGACACAGTGGAGGCAGTGGGTGTTGGTATGTCTGCATGTGGATGTTGCTTGTGTGAATGCTTGTGTGATGTGTGGTGCTTATGTCTGGATGAGCTTCCCTTGGGTGTTGAGGTGTGTGCAGGCTGGTCTGTAGGTGTACCTGGGATAGGCAGAGGTACAGGGGATTGGGTCTGGGTGGAGGAAGTTGGAGGGGGGAGGCTAGAGACAGGGACAATTGCTGCCGTCAGTGCTGAGGCCAGAGCGTTGAACGATCGCTGATGGGCAGCCTGACCCGAATGAATGACCTCCAGGTATGCATTACTCTGGTGCACCTCTCTTTGTACACCCTGGATGGCATTCAAAAGGGTAGACTGCCCAACAATGATGGTCCCTAGGAGGTCAATGACAGGGGCAGGGCCTGAGGTGCCTGGGGCGAAGGAGATGCCCACATTCCTGGGTGAGCGGGCACGGGGCAAACGCTGAGGGGCTGTTGGGAGGGCGGTGCTGGTGCGCTGGTTGGCGGCTGTACCTGTTGTTGCGGGGGGCACGGATGTTGCCGCCACCACAAGGGAGCTCCCTTCAGAGGACGAGTCGCTGTCACTGACATCAGCACGAGTCCCCGCTGTGGAGCTCCCCTCGCCCTCCGTCTCACTGGTGAAATCCGAGTCAGTTGCATGGCCCGCCATGGCCATGTGAGATGCAGCTCCCTCGTGCTCCGATGCCACTTCTCCTCCGCCTGATGATGCTAATGCACACATGAAGAGGAAGACCACAAAAAAGGGGGGGAGGAGAAATAAAGACATGTTGAGTGCATGGATTACCGCTATCGTTGGCGGACAAGACAGACACAGAAGCCCCCTGCACTACGCCGCGCACTTGGGGTCCACTACGCAATCCGTGGGACATGGCCTACAAGCCTATGGACAACAACTACACACATAGATGACACAGGGCCATGGATACCTGTACATGGCACCCTACAGAGGTGGGGGGCGGGGGTACAGGGCCATGCCTTACGGAGGGGCCTAGCCTACAGAAATCGCCCTGGCCTAGGGATACCCACAGCCCTCCTCCCCCACCCAGACACCTCCACTGCGCGCAAAGCCAGCAGAATGTATTTGTACTCACCCCCTTGTGTCTGCTGTGATGTCCTCACGCGCCCATCCAAATCGGGGTAGGCCACCGCCAGGATCCGGGACATCAGGGGGGTCAAATGACGACTGGCATCCCTCCTACGTTGGGAGGCCATCCCCAGCTGAGCCTCCGCCGTCTTCCTGCTCCCACGTCGGATGTCCTCCCACCTCTTCCGGCAGTGGGTGCCCCATCTGTTGTGGACCCCCAGGGTCCGGACGTCCTTGGCGATGGCACGCCAAATCGCGACTTTCTGGTGGGCGCTGACCTATGTGACATGTACAGGGAGAGAAAAATTGTCATCACCTTCTGCATGCTCGATGTGAGTGGCCCCCCATCCCCACCCTTGCCATGTGGCACATGCTCTCATCTGTCGTTTGATGCATGCCTCAATCGCTCCCCTCCCCACCATCTTTCATCCACCCGACTCAACCCAGGCATTGCCCACTAAGCATGGTCCCAGTGTACTTACCTTTTGGTCTGGAGGACTGTAGAGTAGCGCATACTAGGGGAGGACCCCATCCACTAGTTTCTCCAACTCCTCCACAGTGAAGGCAGGGGCCCTTTCCCCAGTCGCATGAGCCATTGTCTCTTCCAGACCGAGGTCACAGCAGCACTTGCAGTGTAGGTCCTCTCCTGTCGAAGATCAGGTATCGAGTGATTAAGCAGATAGAAAATGGCAGTCACGCCCGCGGCAGTGCGTACCGCGGCGGTGCGTCCAGCGACCGCCGGCGCACATCGTCATTGGCTCCTGAAACCCATAGGGTTCAATGTTAACCAATGCGGCTTAGCGCCGCGGTCTTCGACCGCCTACCGCTGCGGTGTGCCACGCCAGCGCATTGACCTCACATCCCACTGTCGCACTTCACAGGTCAGGCAGCCGCCATTTCAAGGGCCCACATGGCCTAATTACCAACTGCGTCACACATACCTAGGCCATGCACCAACACTCATACAAGCCATTCAATGCATTGGGAATCGTGCTATGTGCAAACTGTGGTTACGTACCTGTGGGTTGCTTGACTCTGTGCTCGCTGTTGTCCTTCATAGGCACCGTCCGCTGGGACATGCGAGGAGATGGAGGAATCTTCCCGTGTACAGACCGCTGGTGGACCTGTCGACAATGGAGGAACGACATGTCATACTGACATACAAGCTTGACCGAGCCACTATACAGGAACTGTGTGCCCAGCTGGAGCCAGACCTTATGTCACCCATCCGCCAACCCACAGGGATCCCCCCTCTAGTGCAGGTGCTGTCAGTACTCCATTTCTTAGCAAGTGGGTCATTTCAAACAACAGTGGCCATATCATCAGGGATGTCCCAGCCTATGTTTTCCAAGGTGTTGTCCAGAGTGTTGTCTGCCCTGCTCAAACACATGCGGAGCTACATCGTCTTCCCTGAGGTGGGGGATTTGCCTACAGTGAAGGGTGATTTCTATGCCCTTGGACATATCCCCAACATCATAGGTGCCATTGATGGGACACAAGTTGCTTTGGCCCCCCCCAGCAGGAGTGAATAGGTGTACAGGAACCGGAAGAGTTATCATTCGATGAATGTACAGATGGTGTGTTTGGCTGACCAGTACATCTCCCATGTTAATGCTAAGTTCCCTGGGTCAGTGCATGACGCCTACATCCTGCGGAATAGCAGCATCCCGTATGTGATGGGTCAACTCCAGAGGCACCGGGTGTGGCTATTAGGGTACTCTGGTTACCCCAACCTGTCCTGGCTACTGACCCCAGTGAGGAATCCCAGGACAAGGGCAGAGGAACGGTACAATGAGGCCCATGGGCGGACTAGGAGGGTGATCGAGCGAACCTTTGGCCTCCTGAAGGCCAGGTTCAGGTGCCTCCATATGACAGGTGGATCCCTAATGTACTCACCAAAGAAGGTGTGCCAGATCATCGTGGCCTGCTGTATGCTTCACAACTTGGCTTTGCGCCGCCAGGTGCCTTTTCTGCAGGAGGATGGTCCAGATGGTGGTGTTGTAGCAGCTGTGGAGCCTGTGGAGAGTGAAGAGGAGGAAGCCGAAGAGGACGACATAGAGAACAGGAACACAGTAATACAGCAGTATTTTCAGTGACACACAGGTAAGAGTAGACACCGGCATATTACATTTACTTAAAGACTCCTACCTCTCTACTGTCTGACTTTTTCCCCCAGTGTATGCTAACTGTGTTGTGACTTTCCCTTCCGTTTTCAGAGCTGTGGGCCCCACTGCGTGACATCTGCTTTGTTTCCCCATGGACTACAGCTGTGTGACAGCGGTTTGTTACCATCACAATGTGAATTAACATTTTGGCACTGTCTTGTCTAATACATTTGTTCTAAATCACAGCCAGACTCCAGATTGTTTTGTGCAATAAGTGTTTTTATTCAAGTGCTCTAAATTGGATGGGTGGTTGTAAATCGGTGAGGGGTGATGGTGGAGGATTGTCCATGGCAGAGTCCAGACTATCAGTTTCACAGGTGCATTGTCCAAATGCCTGTGGGAAGTGGAGCAGGGACAGTTTAAGGTTGGACAGGGTGACAATGTGGGACAGTGGGTTGACAATCAGGGCGGTATCCTTTGCTGGCGGGGGTCTTGACATCTTACGATGTCTTCTTCCTGGATCTCAGGGCCTGCTTGCGGGGTGGTTCTCCTTCTGCAGGGGGTGGGGTTCTGGTGGCCTGTTGGTCTTGTGTCGGGGCCTCCTGTCCACTAGCGCTGGCGGAGGTGGTAGGCAGTTCTTGGTGCATGCTAGTGTCAGGGGCCCTTTGAGGTGCCACAGTGTCCCGCAATGTCGTGACTACCTCATTCAGGGCCACTACAATGGTACCCATGGCGGAACTGATGTTTCTTAGTTCCTCCCTGAACCCCATATACTGTTCCTCCTGCAGAAGCTGGATCTCCTGAAACCTGGCCAGGACCGTCGCCATCGTCTCCTGGGAGCGGTGGTATGCTCCCATGATGGAGGAGAGGGCCTCGTGGAGAGTGGGTTCCCTGGGCCTGTCCCCCCCCTGTCGCACAGCAGCCCTCCCAGTTCCCCTGTTTCCCTGGGCCTCTGTCCCCTGGACCGTGTGCCCACTACCACTGCCCCCAGGTCCCTGTTGTTGTTGGGGTGGTGGGTTAGCCTGGGTTCCCTGTAGTGGTGGACACACCGCTGATTGATGTGTCCTGGGGACAGAGGTATGGGCCCGCTGGGTGGGTGCTGTGCTGGTGTTCCCAGAGGGGGGAAGGTCTACTGTGGCCTGTGGCTTTGTGAGGGGAACCGACTGTCCCGAAGTCCCCGATGGACCGGGCTGGTCATCTAGATCCAGGGAGACAGAGCTGCTGTCCTCACTGTGGGCCTCTTCTGGGGGTGGAGGGGACATTTATGGACCCTCCTGCGCGGTGACGTGGCGTTCGGGTCCTGCAGGGGTATAAAAGTATGGTTATTGCTTCTGTGTGTGTCATAGCGTGCAATGGGTGGGTGCCCGTGTACCCCAGTGCTGGCATTCCTTTGCGGGGGCTTTTGTGACGGTGGTTGGGGGGGGGTTGTATGTGTATGTGCAGTGGGCATGCTTAGGTGATGGGTGTCCATGCTTTGTGGACGCATGCAGGGCTAGGTGTTGGGATGGGTGGGTTGTGATGGTGAGACAATTGCAAGGAGTAGGATGTGATGGGGGTGAGGGTGAGGGTGGGGGTATGAGTTGGCATGCAGGTGGGGTGGGGGGGAGAAGTAGTTAAGATTTGCCTTACCAGAGTCCATTCCTCCGCCTACTCCTGCGAGGCCCTCAGGATGCAGGATGTTCAAGACTTGCTCCTCCCATGTTGTAAATTCTGGGGGAGGAGGTGGGGGTCCGCCGCCAGTCTTCTGCAGCGCGATGTTGTGCCTGGATACCATGGAACGCACCTTCCCCCGTAGGTCGTTCCACCTCTTCCTGATGTCGTCCCGATTTCTTGGGTGCTGTCCCACAGCGTTGACCCTGTCCACTATTCTGCTCCATAGCTCCATCTTCCTGGCAATGGTAGTGTGCTGCACCTGTGCCCCGAACAGCTGTGGCTCTACTCGTACAATTTCCTCCCCCATGACCCTGAGTTCATCATCAGAGAACCTGGGGTGTCTTTGCGGTGCCATGGGGTGGTGTGGGTGATGTGTAGGGTGGATTGTGTGGTGCTAAGTGTGGTGATGTGTATTGTTGTGTTGTGTGAAGTGCGTGCAAATATTGCTGGGTGACAGTGAATTGGGCGTCTGGGTGCTCGGATGTCTTTTCTCGGTGCGTGTTCACGAATCTCTAGGAGTGGAGGTTTGTGGGTGATGTGGGTGTGTGTTTTATATTTAATTGGGTGTGTGGGAGTGGTGTGTGTATGTGTCTAAGGTGAGTGTATTTTGAATTGTCCAATTTGGTTGTATTTTGTAAGTGTGTGTGTATTTTGAGCGCGGCGGTGTGTACCGCCAATGGAATACCGCGGTTAAAAGACCGCCGCATGGATTCGTGTGTCGTGATAGTGTGGGCGTATTTCTGTTGGCGTGACGGTGGAGGTTTGGTCATCGCCAGTTTCTCGCAGCCCTTTGGTGTGGCGGACTTTTGTGGATGTCTGTATTTTGGCGGTTTGCCTGTTGTGGGTCAGAATGACCGTGGCGGTTTACCGCGGCCGCAGCGGTGTTATGGCGGTCTTCTGAATGGCGGTAAGCGCCTTTTACCGCCGAGGTTGGAATGACCCCCATAATTTCTGTTAGAAATGGTGTGTCTGGTTGGCAGTCAGTTTGCACTCTGTCCAAGCAGTGACCCTCTTTCTAGTCAGGGCAAAGGAGATACACACTTGGATGAGCCTTCTGACCCCCTTGGTAGCTTGGCACAAACAGTCAGGAGTACCCCAAACGCAATTTGTAAGGTATTTGTACCAACACACACAGCCTCTCCCTTTGGAAATAGGTGTTACAGGCTTGGGAGGGGTAGCCTCCCCAAGCCACTGGAAATGCTTTGAAGGGCACATTTGGTGCCCTCCTTGCATAAACCAGTCTACACCAGTTCAAGGACTCCCCAGTCCCTTCTCTGGCGTGAAACTGGACAAAGGAAAGGAGAGTGACCATTCCCCTGTCCATCACCACCCCAGGGGTGATACTCAGAGCTCCTCCAGAGGGTCCCTGGGTTTTGCCATCTTGGATTCAAGATTGACAGGGAACTCTGGGAGCAGTTGAGTGGCCAGTGCCATCAAGTGACATCCATCCAAGCCCTCCCCTGATAGATGCTTACCTGATTAGGTGGCCAACCCTCCTTTCAGGGCTTTTTAGCGTCTCTCTTTTGAGTGGTTCCTCAGATTCAGATTGCAAGACTCCAGCAGGAATCCTCTGCATCCTCCACTTCGACTTCTGACTGAAGAAACTGCATCTGGACTCTTCAGGACCCTACAAGCTGCAACAAAGAAGCAAAATGCCTCCTGCAACATTGTATCTCCATCTCCTTCCAGCAATTGCAACATTTCACCAGTCATGCATCCTCTGAGGACAGCCCATCTTCAGCCTGCATCAGAAGGAAGAAGGAATCTCCCTTGGCATGAAGGAGTCACTCCCCTGCTTCTGCAGGCTCCAACTGCAGTGAAAACCGGCTGCGTGGATCCCCTCTCCTGCTGAGCTGCAAGGATTCTGAATCATGGGTGGTAGACTGAAGTGGTCCCAACAGTCCCCTCTTCCAGCTGTCCAACTTAGGTGGAGGTAAGACCTTGCTTCCCCACGTAAGACAGTACACCCGTGCACCGCGTCTTTTGCAGCTGCCAAGGCTTGTTGTCATCCTTCCTCCAAGATCCTCATGCATCTTGAAGCTACGGCCCACAACGCTCTATCCTGTGATGCACAGCTTCCTGAGTGGTTCTCCGGCAGCGTGGGGGCCTTTGCCATAGTGCTGCATGGGCCTCTTCTGCAACTTTCTTGTCCCCGTCCTGTGGAACTCCTGTGTGCTCCCTCTGACTCCCCATTCTGGGTAGAGTCCACCTGGTCCTTCCTGGTCCCCTGCAGCATCATTTTCCACTAACCGTGAGCTTTGCGTGTACCAAGGCTTCTTTGTGGAGTCCGACAACGCAAACCAAACTGAAATCCTCCATTGGGTGTGAGGCATCACTTGCACGAGCAGGAACCCGACTTCATCTTCTTGGGTGCAGCACTGACTTTTCTTCTCCACTGGTGGTTCTCCTTTTGCACTTTCATCTGCGTTAGCAGGGACTCCTGCTCTTCCTGGACTCTTCTGTGCTTCTTGGACTTGGTCTCCTTCTTCCACAGGTCTTCTTGTCCAGGAATCCACTGTTGGTGTCTTGCAGTCTCTTCTGGGTTTTGCATAATCCTTCTCATTTCTGTGTGTGATCTGGGAAACTTACTGTTATTTACTCCTGTTTTCCTGGTCACTGGGGTGGGTTGTGGTAGTTACCTTTGCGCTTTCCTAGTACTCCCAGCTCCCCTCTACACACTACACTTGCGTAGGTGGGGGACCGACTTTTGCATTCCCATTCCTTACTATATGGTTTGTGCTCCCCCTAGGCCCATTTCTAACTATTATGATGTTCACTAATTGCACTGTTTTCTAACTGTTTTATGCCTATTTCTGCATACTAGTGTATATAATTTGTGTATTACTTACCGCCTAAGGGAGTATAGCCTCTATGTGATTTTTGGTATTTGTGTCACCAAAATAAAGTACCTATATTTTTTTTAACACTGAGGGGGTCATTCTAAGTCTGGCGGGCGGCGGAGGCCGCCCGCCAGACTTCCCCCCTCCAAAATACTGCTCCGCGGTCGCAAGACCGCTGAGGGTATTTTGGCTTTTGCACTGGGCTGGCGGGCGACCGCCAAAAGGCCGCCCGCCATCCCAGTGCAAAAACCCTTCCCACGAGGACGCCGGCTCAGAATTGAGCCGGCGGAGTGGGAAGGTGCGACGGGTGCAGTTGCACCCGTCACAAATTTCACTGTCTGAAACGCAGACAGTGAAATTCAAAGTGGGGCCCGCTTACGGGGGGGCCCCTGCAGTGCCCATGCCATTGGTAAACCGCCAGGAACAGGATGGCGGTATGGGGTGTCTGAATCCCCATGGCGGCGCAGCGAGCTGCGCCGCCATGGAGGATTCCGAAGGGCAGTGGAAAACCGGTGGGAGACCGCCGGTTTTCCTCTTCTGACCGCGGCTGAACCGCCGTGGTCAGAATGCCCTGCGGGGCACCGCCAGCCTGTTGGCGGTGCTCCCGCCGACCCTGGCCCCGGCGGTCTAGTACCGCCAGGGTCAGAATCACCCCCTGAGTGTTTTTTTTCATGTGTGTGAGTACCGTGTGACTACAGTGGTATTGCATGAGCTTTGCATGTCTCCTAGATAAGCCTTGGCTGCTCATCCACAGTTACATCCAGAGAGCCTCGCTTCTAGACACTGTCTACACTACACTAGTAAGGGATGAATGGGATCTGGTATATGGTGTAAGTACCATAGGTACCCACCACACACCAGGCCAGCCTCCTACACCCTGAGACTTCAGAACAGGAGGCAAGCTCAGTCCAAGCCCTTGGAGATACGTCTCAAGCAAGAATATACCACAAAGTCACGTCCTGGTCCCCTTTCACAGGCAGAAGCAACAACTGCAGGTTAGCCCAACAAAGCACAGTCACAGTCAGGGGCAACACTTCTCCTACGGCTCTTCTGGCAGAGGTTCCTCTTGAATCCTTGAGGTGATCTAAAGTCAGGGGGTTTGGGTCCAATACTTATACCCCTTTCTCCCTTTGAAGTTGCCCTACCTCAAAGAAAAGTCTCTGTTTATAGGATTCTGCCTTGCTGTGGCCTGGCTCCAGACACACACCAGGGGGTTGGAGACTACTTTGTGTGAGGGTACAGGTTACACCACAGCACCCTTTGCTTCACTGTCTAGTGGAGATGCACAACCAGCCCAACTGTCAATCTGACCCAGACAAGGAATCCACAAACAGGCAGAGTCACAGAATGGTTTAAGCAAGAAAATGCCCACTTTCTAAAAGTGGCATTTTCAAACGAACAATCTAAAAAACATCTTCACTAAAAGATATATTTTTAAATTCCGAGTTCAGAGACCCCAAACTCCTCATTTCTATTTGCTCTCAAATGGAAACTGCACTTTAAGGATACTTAAAGGCAGTCCCTATGCTAACCTATGAGAGAGGTAGGCCTTGCAACAGTGAAAAACAAATTTGGCAGTATTTCACTGTCATGACATGCAGGAAACATCAATACATGTCCTACCTCTAACATACATTGCACCCTGCCCCTGGGGATACCTAGGGCCTACCATGGGGGTGCCTTACATGTTTAAAAAGGGAAGTTTTAGGCTTAGCAAGTGAGTGCACTTGACAAGTCGAAGTGCCAGTTTAAAAACTGCACACACACATACTTCAGATGCAGGTCTGAGCTATAGTTACAGGTCTACTCATGTGGGTGGCACAATCAGTGCTGCAGGCATTGGATTTGCAGGCACTAGGCACCTCTAGTGCACTTTACTAGTAAATCAAATTTGCCAATTATGTGAACGCCAATTACACATACAATTTCCTATAGGGAGCACTTGCACTTTAGCACTGGTCAGCATTGGTAAAGTGCCCAGAGTAACAAAAACATAGTCCAGTACACAGCAACAACCTGGGAAGTAGAGGCAAAAGTTAGGGGAGACCGCACCAAGGATGCCAGGTCTAACAGGTTCAGACACAACTGAGAAGGGAAGGAAAGAGGGAAAAGTACAGCAATACCACGCCAAACCGTAATCCAAAGAGCAAGGTCAGCATAACAGACAAAAGGTGAGGTAACCAAGGAATCACAAAGGTGAAAAACAAAAAAAGGTGATGAATGGGAAAGAGTTAACAAATTATAAGGCAAGTGGAACACCACTGCAACAGGGAAGTTAGAAAGTAGCTTCCTTAAAGCTTCATGCTGTTCAAATAGTGCTGCTGAGTGTTGTGACTCAGAAGTCCCACCATTGAACCAAGCTTGCCTACAATCCTACTCATGGTATCCAAGCCGCCAAAGGCCTGTCTGCCACAGCTTTAAAGGAATACTGCTCACAGGACTTCTTGTAGCAGTCCTAAAATCCCAGAAACCTTGGTTCATCCTGACAACATGCACAGAATGAACAGTATCACTGTGCTCCTACTCTACTTTTTACTCACAACACAGACCAATGGCAGCTTTGTACACGGAACCCTAAATGTTTCTTCAACCAATGTCACCCCCTATGGGCAAAACTGAAGACTTCTCCCTTTTTGCCCCTCATTCACTATCTTTTTATTTCTATCTTCAGTAACAGAAACATTTTGTTCCAATTCAATAATGCACATCTAGTCTCACTAGATCAGGTTTTCTAATCTTTTAGCCCTAACTCCCCCTTCCCTTCTATAGCCACCATCCGATCTTCCCACTTCCAACCATCCCAAACACAATGCAACCCTTACTGTCTATCTTCCTCTGGATAGATCACTCCTTCCAGCTCCCAGTCAGCCCAATCAACCCAACTATAACTTGACTTTGACTCTCTACCGCATCAAGGATCTCCTTCTCCTCCTCCTCCTAACTACCCTCACACCTACCAAGTCAATAGCATACCTCTACCTAACTCTCTTCTTGCTTAAGCTCTATTTTTCAACTCTCTCTCCCCAGCCTCTGTTCTGCCTGACTCTCTCTAACACTCCCCTAACAATCAGCCCACAACTTATCCTGCTACCTTCTCACCTTCTAATACTCCTCCAATTCAATGTCAGCCCCATTCCACCCTTCCCAGTCCCATTTCCTACTTACCTCATCCTGACCACTTCTGTCTTCCATTTCCACCCACTCTTACTACTTTGAACAGCCCCACCTTCCTCCTCCTCATTTTCCAAACTTCATGCATCTGCCTGCTGTTCACCCACTAACTTTGTTCCTTACCTCCCCGCCACATTTGTCTTCAGCTAGCGCACCACAAGCACATCTTTGTCTTTAACTGTCGTACCACCGCCACCCCTCTCTTCCTCTCCTTCCAGCTCATGTCCTAATTTCTACCTTCCTTCTTACCCTGTGTGATCTCAAACTGGATCTCCCACACAAATTACCTATCCTCTCAGATTTCAACCTCATCACAGACAACTCAGTTCAATATATGTCCTGAATTCACCCCCCATGCTGATAAACTCCTCCAAACCACCTTTGACTATAGGTCCCTTGCCTTCCTTGCCCAAGCTTTGTGAATCTCTGAATCTTCTATCTAAGAAAATGGACTTATTGTAATTTCCATTTTCTCATCTTTCATCCTCAGTAACCACACTCATCTATTGCTCGCCCCATAATCACCAAACTAGTGCTCACTCCCTGAAGAACTCCAGGGGTGTCAATGTGCCTAGAAATAACCACAAACCTAGACCTAACAGAACAATTCCAGCACTGAATGGTGATAATCTTAGTCAAGATATCAAAATCTATGGGAACTTTAAGTTAACCAATAAATCCACCCATAAGCAGGCAGAGGTTACCTCCTCTATTTCACCCATCCGGATCCACAGCCCCTCCCTCCTCCAAAAAGAAAAAAAAGATTCCCCTCTCCAGAAAGGAAACTTTATTGAGGTTTCCACCAAATACCCAAGCTGCCTTGTCTCTATGAACACTTGTTCAACACTAGGATGCATGCTATATAATTGCTGACCTACAGTTAAACGCTGCATGGAGCTTTCAGACACAATTGTGAACCTACACCTTCATATCGTGGTCATCACAAAAAACAGGTTGAATGACTCTTTAAACAATGTCATAAACCTTATCCCTCCAGGCTATTCCATTCTCCCCTGCGACTGTGAAATCAGACAATGTGGTGGTGTAACAGTAATTCCTAGGAGCATGCTTAGATAGAATTTCCTTCAAACTGACAATTTCCCTCCTTTCCAATGCCAATTGTTTGAAATTGGTGCCCCCAAGATCTCCGGAATCATAAAGATTGACATTTAGCTCACTTCTGGCAAAAACAACATGCTCATCCTGAAACAAATTGAATATATAATTTTACGGCTTGTGGATCCTTATCTTCCTTGGAGACATCGACCTTTATTGGAATGAAGATAACAACAAACACAGTAACCTATTTTCTTCTTTTCTACTATGTGACAACAACCTTCTTCAGAACTGCTAGTACCCAACACACCACAAAGGCTCTATTCTTTACCTCACTGTCTCCAAGGACACACTTCTGACTGCTAAAGACCCCATTCCTGTGAACTGGTCTGAACACCTGCAAATTCTTTTAAAGCTATTCATTGCCCACACAAAAACTTTAGACCAATTAAAGCGAGAATGATTATTGTCATGTGACACTAAAAATAGTGAAATCAATAAACTAGCCCACAAGGTTTTGGATATCCTTGTCATGTCTGATCCGGAGTGGGACATTAATTTCACAACAGAAGATTTCAACAAATGCATGGGTAATCCAATTAATGAGTCCTTTCCCCTGAAATGCAGGAGTAATCGACCTACATCTTCTCTACCCTGGTTCTCAAAGGATTTGTTTGCGGAAAGAACTCATCTTAAGCATCTTGATAAAATCTAGAGACAAGCACCATGTCCCTCAAATCTTACTATTCTCAGGGCTGCCAGCAGAAACTATAAATTGAACATCTTCAAAGGTAAATCTAGCCACAATAAATCCATGCTTGATGCAGCTAACAATCACCTAAAGCTAAGTTTTGTTATCATCAAAAATTCAAACTCCCACTCTTCTGCCAGTCTAGTGTCTACAGCAGTATATAAATGTAAACAATGTGCATTCAGATTTGCAGAAAGAGTAGTTGTTAGAAATGGGGTATTTGGTTGACAGTCAGGTTATCCCCTGTTCAAGCAAGGACCCTCACTCTAGTCAGGGTAAAAGAGAATCACCCGCAGCTAACCCTGCTTACCCCCTTGGTAGCTTGGCAGAGCAGTAGGCTTAACTTCAGAGTGCTAGGTGTAAAGTATTTGTATCAACACACACAGGCGGTCATTCTGACCGCGGCGGGCGGTGGTAGCCGCCCGCCATGCGGTCACCGCCATTTGGCCGCTCCGCGGTCAAAAGACCACGGAGGCCATTCTGGCTTTCCCGCTGGGCCGGCGGGCGCCCTCCGGCCCAGCGGGAAAGTCCCTGCAACATAGAAGCCGGCTCCGAATGGAGCCGGCGGCGTTGCAGGGGTGCGACGGGTGCAGTTGCACCCGTCACGATTTTCACTGTCTGCTAAGCAGACAGTGAAAATCATGCTGGGGCCCTGTTAGGGGGCCCCTGCACTGCCCATGTCCCCAGGGGCCCCACAACACCCGTTCCCGCCATCCTGTTCCTGGCGGTAAAAACCGCCAGGAACAGGATGGCGGGAAGGGGGTCGGAATCTCCATGGCGGCGCTGCTTGCAGCGCCGCCATGGAGATTCAGCCCAGACAGGGGAAATCCGGCTGGAAACTGCCGGATCCCCTTTTCTGACTGCGGCTTTACTGCCGCGGTCAGAATGGGCAGGAAAGCACCGCCAGCCGGTGCTTTCCGTCGTTCACGGCCCTGGCGGATTTTACCGCCAGGGTCAGAATGACCCCCACAGTAACTTAATGCAAACACTACAAAATTACACAACACCAGTTTAGAAAAATAGGAAATATTTATCTAAACAAAACAAGACCAAAACGACAAAAATCCGACATACACCAGTCAAGTTATGAATTTTTAAAGATTAAACTCAAAAATAGCACTTAGAAACACAAAATGCTTTGATGAGGTGTTAACACTGCATCGTGATGGAATCGTTCCCAACAAGACGACAACAGCGGCGCAGGACACGGAGTGGCGTAGACCCCCAAGTACAGTACCTTTGGTGAAGAGTGAAAACAAGCTGATGCGTGAAGTCGGGGATCGCGGTGTCTGTGCGAAATGTTGAATCCACGCACTTCGAGCGGTGTCGGTCACAACGTGGTGCTGCGACTTCCACAGAGTCACGGACTTCAGCGGGGCTGCAGCGGCGTCGGACCTGCGAAGATCGTCACGTTCCAGCGAAGATCATGGAGTCGGGTGCAGGCGGCGTCACCGGATTCAGCAGCGGCGTCGCTCCGAAGTCGTCCGAAGTCGATTTCCTTGGATTTCCACCAACTTTCCTTTCAAGGGCCAAGGGACTGGATAGGACACCACTTGTCAGACACCACTTGTCAGAGCAGGAGTCTCTCCAGTCTTTGCTGTCCCTGAGACTTCAAACAACAGGAGGCAAGCTCTAAATCAAGCCCTTGGATATTTCTTCACAAGATGGAAGGCACATAAAGTCCAGTCTTTGCCCTCTTACTCTGGCAGAAGCAGCAACTGCAGGATAGCTCCACAAAGCACAGTCACAGGCAGGGCAGCACTTCCCCTCAGCTATTCAGCTCTTCTCCAGACAGAGGTTCCTCTTGTTTCCAGAAGTGTTCTAAAGTCTGTGGTTTTGGGTGCCCTCCTTATACTCAATTTCGCCTTTGAAGTAGGCCTACTTCAAGGTAAAGTCTCTTTTGAATGTGAAATCCTGCCTTGCCCAGGCCAGGCCTCAGACACTCACCAAGGCGTCAGAGACTGCATTGTATGAGGACAGGCACAGCCCTTCCAGGTGTAAGTGACCACTCCTCCCCTCCCTCCTAGCACAGATGGCTCCTCTGGAAATGCAGACTACACCCCAGCTCTTTTTGTGTCACTGTCTTGTGTGAGGTGCAACCAGCCCAACTGTCAAACTGACCCGGACAGGGAATACACAAACAGGCAGAGTCACAGAAATGATATAAGCATATGCACTTTAGCACTGGTTAGCAGTTGTAAAGTGCTCTGAGTTCAAAAGCCAACAGCAACAGGTCAGAAAAAATAGGAGACAGAAGGCAAAAAGATTGGGGATGACCCTGGATAAGCACAAAAGTCAAACAGTAGTCACAGAGCAATCACTTCTGCCAAAATCTACTATTCCAGATTATTGCACTCTGACTAGCAAACCTCAGTCAATCAGAAAATTGGCCAGGTATTCTCCATCTGGAAAAAAACAATGCTGGCACCAATGACATCAATAAACTTTCACCCATGTTCTATTCTTCCCCTATTGCGAATGGTATTAGAAAGCTATATAGCATCACAGCTATTGCTCCTTATCAGGCCCATTTGCAATATTGATGTTTTCCAATCTGACGTCAGGCAATGTTGGAAAACAAGAAAAGCCCCTTCTGCAAATTGTAGATGACTCTGCACCACATCGACTCTGGGAAGTCCTGTCTACTTGTGCCTTAATCTTTTGGCTGCCCTTGATACAGTCACCCACCAGACTTTGATTAGCATTCCTAAGAAACAATGGACATCTGTGGGACAGTCCTAAAGTGGTGTGACTCCAATTTATTTAACAGTCCACAAATAGCGAAAGTATGGAGCTCTGTCTTGGAAAAAAACTAACTTAAAACAAGAGGTTTCACAGGTCTCTACCTTCTCCCACAACCCTGTTTAAACTATATCTTGAACCTTTTAGAGAAAGTTTGAGAAACTCTGGACTTCTTTGTCATTATTTTGTGGATGGTTCTTGGATCTATCCGAAGATTTCATCCATTGAAGGCATTTGGCTTTACTCCTCCACCCTCTGTAGGGTTAAAAATGGATATCCAACTGCCACATAGCAATCAATTCAACAATAACTGGATTTATCTTGTCTCAAACAAAACCATCCTCCTGATTCCAGAATGGCTGAAATCCTTGTCTTCATGTACTGCAATCAGGCCATTGTGGAGAGTGTCAAATCATTGGTCTTTGCCCTTCACAATGTCCAGACCTTCAAAGGCAAAATGCAGCTTTGGCTGAAAGGGCACACCACTGGCTAAAACTGCTCTATGACATTTGCCAGCTTTTTTTCAGACTGGATTATGGTAACTCACTCCGCTGTGATCTCACTAAAGAGCGTTTAGCTACTCTGGCAGCAGTGCTCCACATTGCTGCCCGCTGTGTGACAGGTCACAAGAAATTTGACCACTTCTCTCCTATTCTATTCCTTAAATCTCTCCCCATCAAAGCAAGACCCCATAAGGTCCTCCTCAACTCCACTCCCTCCTGCCTAGTTGGACAATTGAAAGTCTATGGGGCTCAATGAGGGGCAAGAAATGCTGAAGCCCCTCCTACTTGACTCCCCATCTTCCAGCCAAGAATGCTGCAATGGAGAGACATTCTCTATTAGTGTAACAAGGCTTTGGAACTCCCTTCCATCAGCCCTCCCCACGGCCTCTTTTCTGCTCACATGCAAAGGGGAACTTAACTGAGACTTATTTAAGAGGCACTTTGGTTAAAGTGAGGTTAGTTGCTCATTTCCTATGCTAATTAGAACTGGTTTACCTGTTACAAAATATTTGTTCACGCTGCGCTCACAATAATGATCGGCTACTCACTTCTTATCCTGCTATGTACCTGATGAAATGAACTGCTTGTTCCTTGTTTTCTTGGCACTAAACAGTATTTTTATGATGTTGTTAACCAGGGCAGACTTCCTGCTCTCTGGTCAAGTGCTCTAATGCATTTGGGCCAAGCCTGCACTATTTAAATACTGCAATAAATAAATAAATACATCAAAAAAATCAATTTCCACAGATCTTAAATACAATCAACATTGTATTTAGTCCGTCCTCTACATCACTTTTATTGATAGAGTTGGCAGTCAATGTCATCAGCAGTGGGACAGAGTGGTCGATATTCATTAGACCCCACACTTTCAGAACCACGCAGAGGTACAGCGAAATCTGGTTATAGATTTCCAAGGAGGCATGCTAATTAGTGATGAGGCAGCTAACAGTTAAAACTATTGCATGGCGCCACGTGATGTTTTCTCTTTCCCTAAGGACACATTTTTACTTCAAAACAGATGATGAGCACATTATGAGCCCTGTAAAGTTTTTCACGGAGGCCCCACAAAAACTTCTAAAGTGTCTGCAGACAGTTCTCAGCGGTTTTAAATGGCGAGTGCCACCCATTCAGCGACACAGCTTCTATTGGTGCAGCAGGTACAGTGGCACAGGGGTGCAGCGGGTTGGTGATCTCACTGAACCATGATTATTGCTGTATTTTACTATTCAAACAGCAGGAAGGGGCTTAATTTCATTCCTTGCATTGGGGCCTGGACAGACTGGCTACGCCACCGACCCTCTAGCATGCTGGATTAAAGCAATTTAGGGAAGAAAACGTTTGAAAGAACAGAACACGATCAACAAACTTCCCAGACTTAATGCGCTTTGCTGCTATACTAGTACACCAAAGGTATTTCTGTCGAGTCTAATGTTTGCCCTGACAGTTCAGGGAAGACAGTGACAAATGGAAACACCAGTGAATGAGCAAAAAGAAAAGTCTAAGGGGAGTCCTTAAAAACAAATGCGCAGACGAAGATACAGAGATGGCAGCTCAGGGATTCACATTTCATCACGTCCCCTCGTCTATTTCTTTTTACATTCAGGAACACAAAAGCACTGTTCAGTCTTCGAGGCAAAGCAGCCCCCTGATTCAAGAACTCTCATTACACATGTCACAAAGATACATATCACAAAGACATGGAATGCTACTGTTTCGTTTGTTTACTATAATTCACAGAATGTTGTTGGGAAGGAGCTGGTTTCCGCTGCCTTGTAGTTATTGATGGCGATAAAGAACGAAATAAGGTCCTGATTTCTTCTATGATACATTGAAGGTGTTATTTTTGCACCCAATCACTTCTAATACCCCTGGGATTTGAAATTATCAAGTTAAAAATAGCATCGATTTCTCGATTTCGGGGGGGCGATAACATGCAGGTTTTGGTGCTTACCACACCAAAATCCGTATATTTTGGTAAATACTTTTTTTCCCCTGTTAAATATCAACAGATTTGAGGGTGAGGTATTGATCAAACCCCCAAATTAACTGGTGTGGCAAATAATACCCAACACAGAATTCTGACTTCTGAGAAAACCAGGGTTGCAGAAGAGTCAGAAAACTCTGACAAATTCAAAATTAGGACCAAGAGTCAGAGTAGACCAGGTTTGGCTTCAGAGTGAGACCTGCATCAGCAAGTAATTAGCACACTTGTGTAAGTGCCTTGTCATGCTCCTTTTGGGTTGTCCCAAATACCAGTATGTCATCACTGTAATTGAAAGCATGCGTAAGAGATTGAATAATTTGGTGAATAACATCCTGAAACATCTCCACAGTCAAAGATATTCCAAAACTCAATCTTTTGTATCTGGATAAACCGTCATGAGTCGAACAAGTAGCGATGTACCTACAGTTGTCTTCAAGCTTGAGTTGATGGTATCCTGTGTTCTGGCCAAGACTGGTGAAGACATTGGCTCTGTTCAGCTGCACGATCATGTCCGCTATGTGGGGATCAGGATGTCTTTCTTTGTTGATTGCTTTGTTGACCTGGCACATATTAACACAGATGAGCACTGCACCTCCACTGTCCTTTTTTGGCACCACCAATATGGGTGAAACCCACAGTGTGAGACCAGGGGAGCGTTCAATGATGTCATGCTTCAACAGTGTTATTAGCATTTTCTCTTAACTGAGTGGCTCTCTCAACATGCGTAGACTGAATGAATCTGAAAGGCAGCCATCAATGACTTTGAGACATATGGCCTCTTCATCATTAAAGTCCCAGAACTTACAGTGTTTAAGAAGTACATTGAGTCTCTTAGCAAATTTGTCCATCATTTCACTAGCTTGTTGTCATGCTTGGTTGAAGATATACCTTTTATAGCTGACATTCAGCATCTGATTGAACTTGGCACCCAACGCTTCTTTTATCTTTTGGTATAATGTCGGATCAGTTTGTGAGACTTTCTTTATCACTTCTTTCACTCCATCACCGGAAAGGTTGTAGCTTCAGGAATGTAGCCATGTCTTATGTTGCACTCCTTTCTGTTGCCATTGATAGTATGTGCTGTTCAGGCAGAATTCTTCTCACAAAGCAGGATCGACAACCTCTCCACGTAACTCCCCTGTTACTTGGGCCTCGTCGTCTCGTCCGATTTTGAGGTCGTATAGTGCTTCACTCACTTGTGCTGGTAAATAAGTTTCTGTTTCCGAACTGGTCGTCACTGCCTTTAGTGTTTGCTTAGTATAAATGATGGCACTGTGTTATGGTGCTGCACAGTATCTCTTCTTTCAGCCTTATCAATGGGCATTGGTGGCCTTTTGAAAGTGCTCCTCTGTACGGCCTTTGACTGCTTTGATGGCTATGTATGAGATGGAGCAGAGCTTTCACTCCACATACCCCCACTGCAGACCGCTTTGCACCAATTTGGGGCGCACATGGCACACACAAGCAGTTTGCTGCACCCTTGCAAACTTTCAGGGGAAGCAGCTTTGTTTCTTCAGAGCACATATTCCCTACTTGTCACCACTTGTAGCAACTTCCCCAGCCCAGAAGCATGCAAGTGACTACACTGCACACAGAGCTCTGCTACAGACGTCTTTATTCTTCAACATACAATCATGCTCAGCACACATTGCATCATAACTTTAACACCTCCTAGGAGATTTTGTAATTTCTGTTTAGAGTCCACACAGAACCACTAGGGTCCTAACACGCATAACATCAAAG
This sequence comes from Pleurodeles waltl, assembly GCF_031143425.1. NCBI lineage: Eukaryota > Metazoa > Chordata > Amphibia > Caudata > Salamandridae > Pleurodeles > Pleurodeles waltl. The sequence goes on along the minus strand of NC_090447.1, from coordinate 1,168,664,015 downwards.
ACACTAAAGCTTGCAATTAGGTCTTTAGCACCCTTGCAACAGCACCAACTTCTTTCTGATTTACAAATTGCTTTACCACAGAAAGACTAGGCACACATGATGTGACCAGCATTCAGCAGTCTCAAAGAAAAAGACACCCAACAAACCTCTTATTTACAAAACTAAAGTTGTAACCAGTGAAGCCTTCTCACATCTCTTAAAGTGCAGTTTTGTATGATCAGTTTATGTAGTTGTGTAAAACCTGGACCGGAACAAACCATTGTTCCAACTCACCAACCAGTTTTCATCTTCTGGAGATCCAGACTTTATAAGCTGGATTGATGAGGGTGTTAAGAGATAATCACACCCAAGGGAAATAACTAGGCAAAAAACACTCATGTACCTGATAACTGACAATGTTCTTTGGCTCAGCTGATTGTTAAAGCATTTAGGTTTATCCATCTCTGACATAATGCCAAAGGCTCAGACAGAACTCTGTTTTTGAAGCTTTTGCATGTTCCACTGGCACTCTCAGCTTTAGGGCAGCTTCTTTAATGATATTTAAATCACACATAATAACATTCCATGAGTGTACCGAGCAACACTGACATTTTGAGAAATGAGCTGCAAGAGACAGAACACTTTTTCATCATGAGCAGAGAGCACTACTTTTTCTTCCAGGGACGGTGTTACACTTAGGACACTGTAGACAGTTGCTTCATAGGGCCACCAGAAAAGGTCTCCTGAAGGTGTCACACTACTACCGCTGGCCTACAAAACAGATCTGTTGGTAGCTGAAAAGCAGCTTCCAAATGGCACAATGTAAATTTGGCTGGGGAGAAGAATATCTTTCCACCAAAGGGCATTACCAAATGTGGAAAGATTAGTGGGAAAGTGAAACCTAGGGCAGCTAGAAATATTCATAAATTAATAACACGTCAAGCCTAAACAGAAGTGCTGATTTAATAGTTTCGCATTTCTATCTTCAATCTGTCAGGCCTTACTTCACATCGATAACGGCACACACATTATGTAAACTAACTAAGCTCATTATGCATAATCTATATGCAGTGTAAGGCTGCCTTTACTGCTGTGCCTGTAAGTATAATTGTAAAATGTTTCGAGATAAAAGCGTTTAGAAAAGTTGATGAACGGGATTTAAAGGATTAACACTTTTGTATATTTTAGCCGTCCGGAATCCGCAACTAACCTGTGATACTAGAAAGTAAAAAAAAAAAAAAGGAATCCCACTGGACAAGGGGGCATTTTCTCTTGTCATTCATTTTGGATAGATAGTTTCAGATATAGCACAGAGGTTCTATGATCGGCTACTCTTAGAGAATGAAATATCTTGCTGTAGTCATTTCATGGTGAAAAGCAAGGCACCTGCACCAGATCAAAAAGAAAAAAGGCCAAATGAGTGGGTAAAGTGGGCACACCTTGGCTGCCACGTTAAAGTAATAGACCAAGAAGGGATCCATATATATATATATATATATATATATATATATATATATATATATATATATATATCTATGTCTATATATATATATATATATAGAGAGAGAGAGAGAGAGTTACATGATCTGCAATTCCAGTTTTAGAAGCTGTGGTTCCCAGACACAGAAAATGGCAGCTGTGGACTCTCAGGCAGGAACAATAAAGGTACCAAGCTCCCAGTCTCCATTTCGGGTGTTGTGAAAGAGCAGATCCAATGTGGATTCAAGCAGCTGAGGTTGTCTCCGCGAGCCAGCCTGGGTACAAAGCTTGGCGAGAGTACAGGCCTATGGGCAACACCCGCTGCAGTTGTATTCAGCACGGCCAAATGCCATGTGCAGAAGTTCTTGTTCAACCATGGAAAAGGCTGTGCAACTGTGGTTGGTTAGACGCGGGGCATGGTCATGGCCCTTGTTGCCAAAAGCTGCAGTGGATTATTCTTCTGGCAGGTTGTAGTCAGTGCCTGGGGTCAGGGTCGGATTGGTAGGGCGGGAAGTTGGGCATTGACCAGTGTATAAAGGTGACCTGTGGCCCTTTTTTTGGGGCCTGTGTCAACTTGCCCACTGCCTTTTATTTATATTCTTTTGCTGTTTTAGATTGCACAAACTCAACCCTAAGGAATTGGAACACTTTACATGGGCACCAGTTACGTTTCACAAGGACACTTTCATTTTTAGTAGGCACGGGGATATTAAATGATTTTCCCAGAATCACAGAGTGTTGAACCGACGCTGACACTCAAATCTGGTTCCATGGCTCCAAAGTTGGCAGCTCTGGCCGTTATGCCACATCTTCTCCCTTTCATGCCCTTTTCTTCATTATTCCCCTGCCAGGTAATTGCCCTGAAGTTATGATGGGTGAGGGAGGGGTTTAGTTTGAGATGGCGCCTCGTTGGAGCCAGGCCCTGAACTGGCCCTTAGTCCATTCTCACCCCTGCCCTGAAGCAAAGTCTTTTCCGCTCTCCCCTTCCCCAATGGGCAATTACATTCAGGGCATGATGGGCAAGGAGGGTGGGAGTATGCAGGACCTCGCTGAGGGAGGGGGGATGGGGCTGGTGATTTTGTGACCACTGAGTCATGTTCACCTCAGTCCCCTAGAGTAGCAGCTGTGTGCTATACTTAACCCCTCACCTGCCAGGCAATCTCTCTGAGGCTATGGTGGGCTGGGATGGAGGTGACTCGGGCCAGGTGATTTTGTGGCCTTTTCCCCCTCCTTCCTGTTGCTGGAGCAGTAGCAGCTGTGCACTTCTCTTGAACCCCCTCCCCTATCACCTTGGCCCCAGTGCCTCTAGGGCCTTGATGGATGGCCTGGTGTAATAACATAGGCCTGCTGAGACAGCACATTTTTCAGAGGAAAGAAAAATAGAGAGGATGGAGTTAAGGTCAGAGCTGCCAACTTTCGAACTTGGAACTATGTTGCATCAGTCTTGGCGTGGACTAGACTCAACATCCTGTGATTCTGGGCAAATCACTCCAACCTTAAAATAAAGCAAAAATCATTTGATCTTGTGTAATGTAACCAGTCAATCCCTATGGTGCCCTTGGGCTGCATTCACGACATATAAAACAACAAAAATAAATAAACTGCTATTTGACCGTTTTAAGATTCTGTAAAGGCCAGAGCAAGATAACTGAAGAGTGCACTTTATATAACATCGTGATGTCTTTATATCACATGGATTTTATGCCTTTGTTTAGTTTAACTATTATTCATAAGGCAACTTTAGAACACGTTCTTAAGTGATTTTGCCTTATGTCTACTGTTTAAAGTACACAGTAATCAGAAGAACAAATGCTGGCTTCAGGTGCTTTTCTTTATTTTTGTACCAGCCAGGACAATAAAATTCTGATCATGTCACCAGGTGGCAACCCTATACTCATCAGGTATTGTGGCTCCTCGGATGTTTCTTTCACCTCTTTCACCTGGCGTCTAGTTTTTGCCAATGTTACTTGCTCTATAAGCTTTATGATGCTTATTTTTAAAAACTATTCTCTAAGAATGAGTCAAATGATACTAAGAAAATAGAGTTTTATGAAAGGGCACCGTCCAGGACGGTGAGGCACTTTTTTTGGCACTGCCTGGGCTTAATTATGATCCCAATTCAACCCTGCCTGGCGTTAGGCCAAGCACAGCATTTGGTGCAAAATAAATCTGTTTTGTAGTTTTGGACATATAAAATATTTAAAACGTTGCAGAGTGGGCTTTGAATATTTAATACTTTTACTGTGTTTATAAAATGAGATTGAGTACCGATGTTGCTTTATTTTTTTCAGCCTTCTTGAAATTTCCTAGTTTTCAAATAAATGTGGATTTTGCACATTTTTCACAGCCATGGCAGTGGATGGGCCACACGAGACGTGACCAACCCTAGAGGAATGTGCAGCAATAAATTCATGAATTTAATTAAAATCTTGCTCTCGCTGCTGCCATTTTTGGGTAGGAAAAAGGGGTTAATTTTGATCTGGAAATAGCGATTTTGATTAAAAACATGAATTTTCTCTAAACTTAAAACATTCCCCATTTAAAAATGGCTGTGTACAGTCAAAGGATGTGTGTGTGGCAGGGGATGGCTGCCCAAACTGAAAATCGCCAGGTGTTGGTTGCCTGTGGAGAGTTGGATGCAGAGCCTGAATGCAGCACAAGCCTTAAAGTTAACCCCTGTTCCAAAAGCTGTAAACAGCGGGGATTGGCCATCGGGGTGGGGGGAATGGATGCATTGCCTGGTCAGGAGCCAACCCCCACTAGACACAGCCAGAGGCTGGTCCAGCAGGAATTGGAATTTATGTATGTTATAGAATACATCTATATGAACTCCTTCACACAATATGTTTCAAAACATTTCTGTAAATTTAGGATGTGAAAGCTCTCCATAATTAGCCCTTTCTTGATCCCGCTGACCCTTGACTTTTTGAGTATTTCTCAATCAATCTCCATATCTCTCATCATACTTTCAGAGAAAGTGTTGATGTTGAAAATGGAGGCCCACTCAGACCTCATTTTAAAGCATTTTGGGGCTGCAAACGGAATGCTCCAGGAACTTGTGTACTCTGATGTTGCGGGATGTCATGCAAGCCTACACACAAGTGAAACATTGGCTTATGTTTTATCATGAATTGATGGATATTAGATATGAAGACAAGGGATGCTGATTTAGGTCTTTTTACATACTGACAGAGAAATCGACTGTCAGCCTAGTCTGTGGGCTTTCAAACGTTTCCCGGCTGTCCTCTAATCTTTTTCATGTATTTATGGCACCTTTCATTTTTTCGGAATTCATCATTTGATAAGGTGTGCTGCTCCTACATAGATGACCAGATAACATTCGATTCTTCCAAAGGGTTGAAAGATGTAAATCGTTTTTCTGAAGGGAGTAGTGCTAAAAAATGCAGTAAAAAAACCCTAGTGTACGTGCCCCATTGAAGCATTTTTTTCTAATCTATACATTTGAAGAATTCTTCCAGCCTCTGGTTGAGGACACAAAATCCTTGGTAGAGGCTTCTTTCATGCCTGATTTAGATACCATGCATCAATAAAAAGCTAAAGTGGGAAGATGACCTATGGGAAGAGCTGTCAGAAGTCAAATAAATGGTAACACATACAGCTATTATATCAGTGTCATGTAAAAATAGATTTAAACTCAGCCACTTCGTATATCTCATGAGATCCTAAACACCTCCCAGAATTATCTATGCTATTGATTTACCCTTTAATCTAGATTCCATCAGATGTTGTTTGTTTTATGCAATTTCTGGCATATATGATGAGACTGTGCTGAGGTGACAAATGTTTGGGAGAAGGTGATGTCACATGTGGCAGATTTCCTATGATGTAGGTAACTGAAAACCACAAAGTGTTGCCTAGTGGGATTACTATAATTAAAAAGGAAGCCTGTCAACAAATTAAATTCCCGATGTTCAGACTTGCACTGGCTAATGATTTTATAGCTATAATATGGAAGGGAACAGTATAGAGCTGGTGAAACTTTGCTTAATGGTCATACAGAAGTGGGTCTAGATGGAAATACTGCCAGCTGAGGTAGTATACTCTGAAGGTTCAAGGCATCAATATCATGGGCTAATGTCATGAAAACAGGGATGAGGAAACCACTTTGAAGCCACTACAAATTGGACAGTGCCACTTAATGCAACATATATCTTAAAAGGAATGTTTCACTCTACAGGAAGGTCTTAACCTAATGTGCTGTTTGCTTAGAATTGTATGTGACATGCCTGTTCCTTTGGGCATTCATTTTATAGGGGTCAATTGTTTATGGATCAAAGCTTGTTGGTACGCCTGGGCTTTGTGAACACACCTTCCAAGGATGTAGCGACCAAACCTGCCATGGTACGCCCAAGCTTTGTTAACACACTTTTCAATTTTGTAAACGTATCCATAAAATGCTGTGTTTCCAAATTATTGTAAAAAATATTTACACTGTTCAAACAGTGAAGTCACATACATTTAAAAATATCTCAAAATGTTTATGCTTAGGCAGACAGAAATGACCATGATACAACCTATTTGAATCCATTGGTACATAGAGAAAATATTTCAACAAGTGCATAATTGTGGTGTGAACATTTCGAAGACAATGGGGCAAATTTATGCTCTAGCCAGTTTTAATCTCTGTACCTTGACAAAAACCCTGTCATGGCAGTTCCTGTCAAGGTACGAAACATTTAGTGGATAAACTTTATTAGTTTTGATGGCTGTCCACCAAATTATAAAAAAGTTTCATTTTTCAAAAGCAAATTCTAAAAATCTGAGATGGTAATTTGAAGACAAAAAACTAATTACTTTTTTTCCTAGGTGTGAGGGTCATTAACTCTCCACCAGGTTTTGCCTAGTGGTGACAGATAGGAAAAAAGGGCATCACACCTTTGTCCCTAATTAGGGGGTGTAATGCCCTTCCTCTAATGGCCTTCCTTGGGCCATTGGAGGAAGCTTTGTGTCGAGTGAGCCAGTGTGGGCCCCTTCGATGGAAAGCTGCAGTCTTCTGAAACCTTAGTAGGGTGGGGAGATCGTCACTTTGACAGACATGGTCCTTTGTCATGTTTGAGATGGAGTGTCTTGTCCGACAAACTGTGAATCAGCCCCAAAGTTATAACTATCCCCAAACTGTAAATGAGTTCACTAGTAAGTGCCTTTTTTAGACCAAACATCACAAGAAGCACTTTTTAAATATTAGTTTTTACGTTACCAATACAATTGAACTTTAGAGGTTGAGCCACCCTTCTCCAAAGGTCAACTGGAATTAGACCATAAATCAGATTTATCTGTATATATTGGCACATCAGTTTTACTAAAACCTAGGGGTGCGAGTAACTCTTGCAATTTTCTGTAGTGTAATTATGTGGAATTACAGTGAAATTATGCAAGATTACATGGAATTAGCCGAAAATGCATTTTGCGTTTAGAAAATATCACTAAATGCAACAAACGGAAACAGCAGCAACGTCTGGCATTGTGTCCCTGTGCTCTTGGGTAGGCATTTCTCCCGCAAATAACTTCAAATTGTGCGAACAGGTGTAATTGCGTTTTTTTTGTAATTTAGATTCACACGAGTAACATGATTCCCAGATTATTCCAGCGTAATTAAAGTTTCACCCAGGCCTACTAATACTCCAACAAGGTGGAAAAGGTCCACAGATTATCCCAAGATTCTTTAATGTCTGACATGTTTCAAGTGCTCACCAAGGATACCAACACAAAACACGATTGAGGCTATTGTTAGTTGTAAAAGCTTTTGAGAAATGAGGTTATGGTCTAGAGTCACTCAAGAGTTTGTATCACTTTGGAAGAATTTAGTGTCATCTGGTAATCTGTGTAGGATCAGCACACCTTGTCAAATGATGCTTTCAGAAAAAATTAAAGGTACCATATATGTATTAAAAAAGACTAGAGGACAGCACCTCCTGAGATTTTGAGCTGCATAGAGGCACAAGGTGAGGCGGCCCCTGTCGCTGATGCTGTCAGCACTGGCAAGGGAGGGATTAGCACATTGGATATGAGTGGATGCATAGATCAGGTGATGGCCAGATGGCTCAGAAAGCGAGGAACGTTTTTCTTTGTATGCGGACATTGTCCTGCCATAATTAACCCATATATATTCATTGATTTGATGCCTGAAGGACGTCTTCCGGGTATCTGGGGAGGTCTTGGGGTTTGCTGTAAACTTAGACAAATCTTTACTGTTTCCACTAGAGAATTGGGATTTGAACCAAACAATGGCACTACCTCTTAGAGTGGAACTAGATAAATTCAAATATCTGGGGATCTGGATCACTAAACACTCATATCAATGCTATGATACTGACTTTTGAAGCATGATGTCAAACACTGGCAGTCCCTACTATGCTCCCTGATGGGGAGAGGCAATGTTTAAGATGCTAGCCCTCCCGTGCTTCATTTACATTCTGCAAAACCCACCACAGAGAATCCCAGATACCTTTTTTTTACAAGAGTTGAGGCATTGGTGCACATCCTGATCTGGTCAGGTGGGCAGCTGAGGGTGACCCTCCCTACCGTTCAAAGATCCGAGTATGAGGGAAGAATAGTATTTTCAAATATCTGCAAATATTTCAAGGCTGCATAAGTCTGGGTAGTCAATCACTGGGCATTTGCCCCCTGCGAGGACCCAGTATTTCAAGTCAACCGAGAGGCTTTAGGTGACAAAAGTTATTTATACTGGCTCTATGGTGGAAAAATGGACCCTACACTATGTTTGGCAATGAAGGTGGTTGTTGGGACTTGGAGGAAACTAGTGAGGGAAACGGGATGGGCTAATCGACTCACTCCAAAACCAAAGTAACAGCCCTGAAGGGAGTCTAAAGCTGGGATAGCATAGGGATAGCCACTCTGCTGGCGGTCTGGAATACCCATGGGGTGGTTCCCTTTCCCCACCTTTAGAAGGAATATCAGGTGCCCAACATGCAGTGGCTGTGATATGCACAGCTTGGGGCGCTGTGCCTTAGCTGCCCAGTGGATGCGGGGACACAGGAAGATTCTCTGTTGGAGCTGAGACTGTTGGATGGCATAGTGCTGGAGAAACAAATATCGCTAACATATGGTACAGTGATGAGGAACACGCAACCCCTTTAGATGATTTGTATGAATGACAGAAGCAAGACTGTGGGGACCTTAAGAAGGATGATTGGAGAGAGACACTTATGTTTCCGGCACCGGTGGCTATATCTACATCTTTCAGCCTTATTCAGCTTAAAATACTACAGCAGGTTTACTATACCCGCACCGTGTTTCACAAGTTGAGTAGGGTGGCCGATGCAGAGTGCCTGCGGAGTTGCAGATAGGAGAGTAGGTTCTATCACATACTCTGGAGGTGCCCCAAAATCGGGCCCTTCTGGAGGGGGCGAAGCAGATGTTAGAGGGCATCAATGGGGTGCTTCTGGAGCTATACTCAGGTATGGCACTACTGGGAATCTGGGGAGATATCATAAACTACATATTAACCTAGGCTATAGGGTCGCCAAATTAGATATTGCTAGGAAATGGGGGATCAGGAACACTTCCTAGACATCAAGAATGGTTGGAGGGAGGTTGGAGGGAATGAACCAATGTTGAATACTGGAAAGAGAAATATATCGAGGTAGAGGCTATGAACAGAAATATGAGAATATATGGGGTGTTGTGATGCTGAGCTGGTGTAGAAAGGACATCCATAAGGGAAACAACAGTCCCTCAGATGGAATGCATATAGGGGGAAGGGGACACACTAGGCTGGTATCAATGGACACTGGAAGATTGCTTGGAGACACAAAAGGCATCAAACTCAACAGCACCCAATATACTTAGGCAGATTAAGATAATGTACTGTGGGAGTGGATATGTTCACAGATATTTTATGTTGCAGTATAAACCAATAAAACTATTAAAGAAAGACTGGAGGACAGAATGGAAACTTTTGGGAGACCATATACTAGACTGAGAGTGGATTGTTCTGTAGTAATTTTACAATGTCAAAAAAGACCTGAATCAGCAACTCTTAAATCTAATATGAGCCAATGTTCCACTTTTTTGTATTCTTCCATGACATCCCACAACATCAGCATACACAAGTTCCTCGAATGTTCCATTTACACATCCAGAGTGGATTATTTCCCATGGAATGCTTTACAATGAGGTCTGAGTGGTTGGTTGAATACCATCATGCACTGCTGATATCTGCCAGTTTTAAGAATTGTAAGAACCCTAACTGGGTAGTACACTTTTGGTCTTTGAAAATATTTAATATTTTAAATCTACCATCTACATATGGGTGTCCCACCATATTCCAACCACCATGTCTACTGAGATTTCTCACCAATTCTCCACTACTCCAGGTAAACGCAACATTGTCATCATCCAGTGGAAGGTTCTACAGTAACATTTTTTTTCTCCATTAGGAAATGCCACATCTTACCAAGTACTGTGAAATACTTTAACTGGACCTAGAAAATGATCTGTTTCTAACTGTCAACACATGTACAGACAACTAGTAGAGATCAAACTCCAACTACTCATTAATGAATGTGAATTCAGTCTAACAACACCCATCCTTACCATCTATTCATCAACATTTTTATAGTTGTTTCCCTGTAATATGAGACAAACTGTGGAGCCTCTTGTCTACCCTCTGGTTATGGAAGGGGCAATCTTTTCATCAATACTCTGACCTGCTGTTACACAAGTAAAAATAAATTAGTACAGTATTAAGGTCTCATACCTAGGCCTTGCAAGGGGCAGAAATATATAGAAGCCTGGTTATTATAAACATTTCAAATACTCAATCATGGCCATCAGAAACTTTCACCAGAAAGTCACTGAGTTATTTATTTCTTTGCACCGTCAAAGTTTGCACCTATTGAGGAGTTTTTCCATGTACTCACTAATCCAAATACTCAAAATACTGTGAAGTCATCAACACAACATCTTGGAAGGGACTAAAGCATCAGCTTCTCCGGGTTCTTGGTCCCAAGATTATTAAGTTCAACTAACACAGGGAGTTTAACAACAGCAATTGTGAACACCTGTGTAAATTAAACTATTCTTTTCTAGTTCTTGTCTCATCACACATGCCAGGTGTTCAGCAGCCAGGCCAAAATCAGAAGGAATAGATAGTAATCCTCTCTTCTATCAATTCCAATTTCTATAGGCCCCATTATCATGTTGTTTTAATATACTTGCAGAGCAGGATTGGTAAAAAGCAATCTGATCCTTTAAAAAGAGTTAGGGTCCAGGATTTGTTGATCCAGTGCTATTTCCAACTATACTAATTCCATGGGCTATATTACAAATAGTGTGCACTGTCCCTGTCTACACCACAGCACACCATCAAAGTGGTGTGACAGGTGCAAAAAGGGACAGTGCCCCCTATTACTAAAAATGGACTGGCTCTTGCCAGACACAAACCTGCGGCTGCTCTGGAGACAGTGCATTAATAATAGACAAAGTGGTTGCTTGAAATAGCCTCTCCATCTGTCACTGTGGAGGCAGCACCCACCAGCTCTTCAAAGAGGGGAGAGAGATTCCCCTATTAGCAATGAGTGGCTTCAAACACCTTCAAGGGGGATGTCTGAGAGGTCCATGTGACCTCCCTTCTGACTTCCAATTGGCTGCAAACTGAGTGTGCTACCTTTTGTTTTGACACACAGCCACTTCACCTCTTGATGGCCTCATTACCTTTGTGCCTTTGTGAATTATAAGACATGGGTACAGAGGTAAAGTTTTTCCCTCATCATGCCCCCATGCATGAGAGAAAGCACTCTTACGACAGCACCAGTATTATATGTGTGCTGGAGTTTCATGTGCTACAAAAGAGGCTGTGGCCCATTCTATAATGCAACAGTGTCCCCAGGGTTCAGAAAATTGTCACATACCCATTTCACCCTAGGGCCACCAAATCCAATATGGCCCCTGGGGTCAAACAGATTCGGAACTCAAAGTTATGACTACCTAATATTAGAACAAAACTCCCCATATTATGCAACATATTTATATTGGGAATAAACCTGACCTGGTGAATGGGAACCAGACCCAGCATCAACAGTGCCAGGCACCTGAGCAGAATTTGGAACAGTATGCACCATAAGTCTAAATGCTTCCTGAAAATTGTACCCCCGAAGCACTGTTTAGGCTGTGATTGAATTTTAACACCAAGACCATTTTTGTCTAAAATAGAGACACAATTTGTTTGGTTTAAAAATGACCCGTGCTTTGATGTTTGATTTTTGAGAGGACTTGTGAAGTTGGGAAAATATCTGCTATGTAAAATGATGGTTGTCCGTGTGGGTGCTCATTTATTAAATTATTATCTGACAGGAATGTTGAAATACAGTTTTGTAACTAACTGCTTCTATGTGTTCAGCACTCACTGCTTATTTCTGGCATGACCTGAGGAAGCTCAGTTTGTAATACTTACTGTGCCAAATGGGAATGTCATTATTTAGAGATTGATTTACATCAGTACCATTAAGCTGGGTAATAGGGACAGCTTTCATTAGTTAATGATGATTTTCACTGACCAGAATTCCCTCTTTCAGAACAGTACCAAGCTCAGGTGCAGGACGGTGTATCATTAATATGTGGTCTCATGTAAGGCAGAGCTGTGTACTTGCTTTTTAGCTATTACGCTATAAAGCACATACATTTAACTGAAAGTATGTGAGTTAATACACAAGCTGAAGACAACACAGAATTCAAATCATGAGCAATGCTTGCCTCTCTCCATTTTCCATGTGTGCTGTTTGCTGCTCATGCAACAACTTGAAAAAATCAAAGTAGGCTAGGATATTGCCCACTGTGTTGGAGGACAATTAATTTAGGATGTATCTTGCGCCTTGGCCGCAATCCTCCATGTGGTCACGTAACTCCTCTGTGATTCACAATATCCTGCAGTGCACAGTACAGGGTATCTTATCCCATTGATGTTAAGCTTCTGGGGCTCAGTGCTGAACTGGCCCTTTGGGTGGTCTTGCACTGCCAGATGAGCCCGTTTGAAAGGGTCGGTCTGTGTGCTGTTTTTTTATGGTACTGTGGACGGTGGCAGGACCAAGCAAACCAGCTCACACAGTGGCCTTTTCAAACTGGGCCATCTGGCAGTACCAGAATATTAGGCCACTCAAAAAGCCGGTCCAACACAGCTTCAATTGGCTTGAAAGTGGAAGAGGCCTCCCGGTGGAAGCAGGGTTTTAAGTGTTCTGGGTCGTGTCAGGTCTTACACCTGACAGTAATTATCAACTGACTTAGACACCAGTCCCTACAGGGCCTATTTTCATGTTGTTATCTTCACTGACAAAAAACTGATTATTTCTCAACAATGACAGTAAATGACTGTAAAAACTTTTAAAGTAATCCATACCATTGATGGACTATCTACTCACAGTGCACGTTTTACTTAATCTTGCCCTTCTAAAAAGTTATTTTCACCTTGTCAGGCCTATTTGTCCTATGCAGAAAAACAGAGTAGTGCTTTAAAGACCAATACTGTATCACTGGAATGGGTCTAGCTACAAAAATAATTAAACAACTATTTTTAATAGTTAGTAAAAATCAAAACTTACGGTAAAGTCAGATTTTTGATAAATATTAAGGAAAAGTATTTTGTTTATAACTTATCCTTTCTCTGCACTTCATGGAGGCTAATTTGCATTAACTCTTCAGCAACTCCCAGCTTGTACTTGGCCTGCTAAATGTGTGAAGGGATTTGCAATTCCTCACATAAGCTATGGAGTGGGTCACAGTGATTGACAGATTGTCCTAAATGGGCAGGGATAACTTCTTCAAGCTTGGTAGAAGGGTGGAGGTCTTCCATCCTGTTGGCACCACAATGTCAGATCCTGCCTAACAGGTCTATTTAGACCACATGTAACACTTTGGCACACTTGACAGGGAGCAAACAGGATGCCATGACAGTTCATGTGTATCCCCTGTCTAATGCTTCCGGATCCTGTTTTTGTCTCACCAGATCTCCGTCTCCCATTTTCTACTGAAATATGAGTATGATTGCCCTGGGAACTTTTACCCTCTTAGTTAGGCAGTGCCCAGGGAATACCCCCACCCACTATCTAGCGCAAGGCATAAATGTGGCACCCCAAGGCACATCCTCAGAACCCTTTGTGGTAATACAGAAGGACAGAAGAGGACTGGACCTGCTGTCTGTGACTTGAATGTACCCCTGAAGGATTGCATTTGCCCCGCTTTGTACCCAGCACAAAGACGTGGACCCAAGGGTCAGTTGGCTGACTCCTGTGTGGTCTTTTCAAGGTATTTCCCAGCTGACCAGTGGTAACTAGAACTTGGATTGCACTTTACTGGTGATCCCTGCCTGACACCCTTAGACTCTCAAAGTACCCCCCTTCCCTTTATGTGCTTGGAGCCATAGAAGTGTACTCCCGTGGTTATTAGGACACTAAAAGATGTTTGGAAATGTTTGAGAAACCTTTGCTCCAGAGCTCTAGAGCTTTAAGTGGACATGTAATGAAAAGTATCTGGCTGGCTGTTCCACAGTGGTGAATTGAATTTCAGGTCAGTCTTTTACAAAGAATGGCAAAGTCTCTTTCTGTGTTGAAACTTTTTCAACCTAAACCCCAAATAGCTCCAAAGCGGGACCTACCGGCTTCATGTATTTGAACTTTGGTTTCATGCCCCGTTCATGTTCTGCTTTGTCCCAGGTGGAGAAAAGTTTTTTTTTCCTAAAGCCAAGCCACGTTTTGTATTAGGATTTACACAATGTATTTGAACATTTCCAGGATCCAGTGGGCCCAATCCACTTGGTGTATCCAAACCATGATTGATTGCAGTTGGCCTCAAATCATGGCTAGGTCTCAGTCCACCGCAACCATTGACTACCATTGGCGCTTTGCAATTTTAGAACTATTTTCATACAAATCTCTAAAAACTCATATGTCCCATTCCCCATATGGGTTTTTTGTTGTTGTGGCATCATTTTTCTTATTATATTGTTCTTTATTTTTATTAATTGGAGTAAAATATTTTTTGTGTATTGTGTTTTGTCTTTGTTTGTTTAACTGTTTTGATACTCTAAAAATTTGGGTTACCGGTTGTTGGGGTGAAACCCTACTCAGGTAGGAACCACAATCCTTGTTAGGGTGAAGTCACAAGTGAACCCTAAATCAACCTGTGCTCAACTTTCTGGTAGCTGGGCTCCGAGCAGTAAGGCTTAATTTAGGCTTAACTTAGGCCTAACTTAGGGACAATGTCTAAAGTATTTGTGCAGCACATCAAACAGTAACAAAGTGGAAACACAACACAAAAAAGATTCCATACCAGATTAAAAAGATAGAGTGAATTTTAATAAATAAAACAGGACATAGATGACAAAATTGATCAGTCACCTGGAGATATGCAGTTTTAAATTTTAATGACTATAGTACCAAGGAGCAGAAAGTATTGAATGTACATATCTGGTCACACCGGACCTGGACAAAGTCACAAGTTCAGGCCAACTACAGGGTTTGAGTGAGGCCAGATGAAGAAGAGTACTTTAAATTCTGGTTGGGGAGCATTGTGAGGTCCTGGATCGTGGATGCGCTGTGTAGTTGAGGTGATGCCAGATCAAATGCGAGGTCTTGTGTCATCATCTAGGAGGCCGTCCATGAGGAAAGCTTGAGATGGAAAGTCCTGCATCAAAGATGTGTCTCACACTGGCTGGCTCCAAAGAGACCATGGGATTTGCAATGCAAAGTTCTGTGTTATTGTTGAGGCTGCCATCTATGAGAGGCTTGCAATGTGAGGGCCTGTATTAGGGATGAATCGTGCAGCAGCAGTTCCAATGAGGCTGCAAGGGGGTTATATGTTGAAATGAAGAGTGCTTCAACCACCAATGGCTCAACAACAAGGTCGGAACAATGACCTCATTGTTATCACTAATGCCTTTACCACAAAGGCCTTAACAACGATTTTTTGTTGGAAAGGCATTCCTGGTAAAGACAATAGTGATCACCATGCACGGTTCCAGTATGTGTCCCCCCTGGCCCCCACCCCTAAAAATTATTGCGACCCCCCCACACCCACAACAACCCCACCCCCAAAATTACCACAACCCCAACCCCCCCTAAAACCTAAAGCACCCCAACCCACCCCTAAAACCTAAACCCTGACCCCCTCCCCACCCCTAAACCCTAATCACCCGAGCCCCCCACCCCACCCCCAAAAACTAAAAATACAACGAGTCCCTACCCACTCCCCTAAAACCTAAAGCACTTCAAACCCCAACCCACCCCTAAAACCTAAACCCGACCCCCCTTCCCCTGCACCTAAACCCTAATCACACCGAGCCCCCCACCCCACCCCAAAAAAACAGCCCCAGTCCCAGCCCAACTTACCTCCTCCTTGACCACGTCGACTCCCTTCTTCTGTGCCTTAACCACTCATGTACGTGGTTCACACATGAGTGGTTAAGGACCTAAAACAAGGAAGTCATGGAAACAAAACCGTTGTTTTGCTTTCGTTTTCCACGACTTCGTGGTTTAGGACTCGTTGTTCCGGGTGTTTCCCTTGTAGGAGTCCTTGTGCTCAAAGAATCTTCACAGCAGAGGTGGTGTGTCAATTTTGATTGGGGTTGCACCTCCACCATCAGAACCACTTACAAGCATCTAGGACTGGGGTGGCACCAATTGGCAGAATAGAACTCATAGTTGCAGAGCCCAGGTGCTGATTACAGGAGACTAGCCCTTGGAGTCACTCTAGTGATCCTAGGCACAGGTTGCAGGTCCAGTACTTCTCACCCAGGCAAGAGGGCAGCAGGTTAACACAGCATGCAGCAGTTCATCAAGGCAGCAGTCCACCAGAGTGGTAGTCCTTTCAGCAACACAGCAGTCCTTCTTCCTGGCAGAGTCTACTACATGTCCAGAAGGGTACTGAAGAGTTGGTGTCTGAGGTCCAATATTGAAACCTGGTATCACCTTTGAAGCGAGAGAAGCTTCTAGAGGCTTCCCTTTGAAGAATGAAGGTTTCCTGCCTCCCCTGCCCTGGCTCCAGATAAACTACAGGGGACATGCAAGCCTTTGTGTGAAGGCAGGACACCACCTATTCAGGTGTAAGTGGGGCAGTGCCTAACTTTGCTCTCCCATCCTTCCATTGATGCCCCACCCAGTCACACCTAAACTCTCTATTGTGTGTCTAGAAGGAATACACAAGGACCAACTGTCCACCATTTGACCAAGAGAGAGAGAGGCTGCAGGCACTAAATGGATAAGGCATGAAAATGCTACCTTTCTAAAAGTGGCATTTTCAAAATTGTAATTCAAAATCCGACGTTACCATAAAAGGGGATTTTTCATTACAATTCCAAAGACACCAAACACGAACTGTTTACCTGCTCCCATTTGGAAGTTACAGCTCATTAAATATAATAAGGTAACTCTAATGGTAACCCATGGAAGGGATAGGCCTTGCAATTTTGAAAAACAAATTGAAGGTTTTTTTCACTACCCGAACATGTAGAACTTAAAAGTACATGTCCTGCCCTTTAAATATCTTGCACCCTGCCCTGCAGACAGTTTAGGGCCTACTTTAGGAGTGACCTATATACATTCAAAAGGGAGGTTTGAGTCTGTCAAAAAGGTTTATTTTCCCAGGTTGAAATGGCAGTTTAAAGCTGTACACACAAGCGGCAATGGCAGGCCTGAGACATGCTGCAGAGCTAATTAAGTAGGTGGCATAACCAGTGCTGCAGGCCCACTGGTAGCATGTATTATACAGGCCTGGGGTACAGGTAGTACCACTTAACTAGGAACTTATAAGTAAATTAAATACACCAGTTAGGGAGAGATCAATGTTACAATTCTTTAAGGAGTGAGCACATGCACACAACAAGATGATGGACAGAGTGCTGGAACGGTTCAGACACTCACCCCAGTCACAGATATGGGTTAAATCCATCAATATTTTTTTCACTATGTGACCCCAGTTTGAACCTAGCCATATGCCAGTCAGCCTTGATCCTGTTCTCCATGGGAACAGTCCAGCCTGAACTGCCATGCCAGGCCCTCCTTGGACAGGAAACAAGCTTCCTGGGACTGTTTTCGGGGTATTACCCCTCATCAGCCAGGCTAGTTTGAATCCAGTGGCACAGTGAACAAGGGACCCATGTCTGGACATATCCTTCCCGTACACAGAGTCCTAAAGTCAACAAAAACTAGATAAGAAAAATGTGGAGGAGGAAGGCAAAATGTTTCATGGAAGACCACCCTAAAGCTGTCAAGTCTAACTGGTACTTTTACATTTTCTTCTGTTAAGCCTGTCTTCTCTGTGCCATAGCTACCAGAGGTTATGCTCAGGTTTAAATTATTGAAACCTTAGACTGGGCCTAACAGGTTAGTGACTTTATGACTTGGGTAGACTACCATTAACTCTAATTAATAATTCACTTTCTTACAATGTCTTAAAATATCTTCAAGTATTTATCTGCATATGGCATGTTTCTTGCAATTCTAATGAGCACAGCAAAAGCATTAACATTAAATGGGTCTATTCTGGTATTTGTACAGAATAGCACATATTTATCATTGAGGTCTGTTAAATATCATATGCACACTGTGCACTTGCTAAAATAAAGCTGTCAGCTGCAACTTGACAAGGGGCATCAATTACCTTGAAGGAGAAATATCTAAATTGCATGCAGAGTTCAAGTAGACACTAACAAATGGGGCAGAGTCCACGACTTCAATTTTAAGGAAATTATGAATTTGCATCTTGTTTCAGTGAGGTATAACTATAAAACACTGCACTATTTCCAAGAGTGTCCAAAGTAAAACTCTGCATCCTTTTTATGATCTTTTTAATTTACTTAAATTATTTGCCTCAGATACTTACTTATAAGAACTTTCAACCGATACTATTGTTGTGTTATTGTGCCATTCACATTTTTCTTTCTCTCACCATACAATACAGTATAAGACAATTGGCCAGCCCATATTAGTCATTGGCTAACTTTAGTGTAAGTGACGGTATTCTGCCATTTCACAAGGAGCATATTCATGCACAAAGTAATTCTCTTCAGTACCATGGACTACTATGCTAAAGTGCTATTTAGACCCCAAAATATGTTTGCTCTTGGCAAAAAAAAAATAAGATTGACTAGGGCCAAGCAGTTTCTTCAACAATAAAGTTTTGCAAAAACCATAACCATATAAAACACCTATGGACAATGCCATAAGGATGGAAGACAATGCTGAATTTATTGGTGCGACCAGTGCCTGCTGCAGACGTGAGCAGTAATGAAGAACCTATTTTCAGTATTTATTTAATTTATTTTTCACCTACATTTTAAAGCATATAGATGAGTGCTTTATCCCATGAATAACCATGTTGTTAGCATTCTTCTGTAGGAAGGCCAGTCTGAAGACAACGAAAGAGCAGCAAGGAGCTCCTTGGAGGAGCCACTTGAACACTGAGACCCTCATTACGACTTTGGTGGTCTTTTTGCAGGACCACCGCTGCCGCCAACAGACCACCATATTCGGAGTTGCTTTGGATTTCCGCCCATTTACAGGTGGAAATCCAACCCTGTAGGCCTGGCCGGCGGAGGAAGAGAGGCGGTTTCCCCACCAGCACCACCATGCCAACAGGACTCTTCCCACCGTATTACGATGCGTAACACAGCGCGGCGTTGTCCTGTATGGTGGTGCAGTGCTGGTGATGGAAAACGCCAGCACCCATCCCCTCTCGGATGACGACCTCGCCTAAACAAGTAAGTGGATGGTCCGAAGGGGAGGTATTGGGTGCATGTGTGTGGTGTGTGTGTGTGTATGCGTAGCAGAATGGGTGTGTGTGAGTGCATGTGTGTATGCATGTGTGCGTGGAGGGTGTGTGTGTCAGAATGGAAGTGGAGGAGAGGGGTGTGTGTCAGGTGTGAGTGCGTGTGTGTTTGTATGCAGAGGGGTGGGGGTATCTGTCTGAATGCGTGGATGTGTGTGAATGGGTGTGTCTGAGTGCGTGTATGTGTGCGAATGGGGTTGTCTGAGTGAGTGTTTGTGAGTGAGCAAGTGGGGGTGTCTTAATGTATGCGTGCAGTTGGGGGTGTGTGTCTGCATGTATGCGGATGAGGGGGGTGTGTGCAAGTGTGCAGATGAGGGGGGAAGTGCAAGTGTGCGGATGGTGTTTGTGCAAGTGTGCAGAAGAGGGGGATGTGTGCATATATGCAGATGCAGAGGGGGAGTGTGTGAATGTATGCGTGCATAGAGGTTGTGGAGGTGTGCATGAATGTAGAGGGGGCTAGGGGTGTGAATGGTTGCAGAGGGGAGTGCGAATGTGTGAGTGTGAGTGGGGGGTGTATGTCAGTGTGAGAGTGGGTGGGGGTGTTTGTATGCATATGTGCGGTTGGGTGGGGGGTGTTTGCAAGTATGTGGATGAGTGGGGGGCATGGAGGTGTGTGGATGTGTGGGGGTGCGTGGGGGTGCGTGTACCAGCGACAAGAATGGGGATTCCTGTCACCAGATGCATTACCGCCAGGCTTTTCGTGGCGGGGCAACCGCTGCAAAAAGCCTGGCGGTATGCTGCCTACTAATACAGCCAGCTATCTGAGGCCTGCCACCAGCCTGGAGGAATTCACTGGCAGCCACTTTGGTGCGACCACACCGGCGGGCCGGGCGGTGTTGTGTCTGTTTGGCTTTGGCCAAACCAGCCAACTTGTTATGCAGCGGTCTTTACTGCCAGGTTGGCGGCGGTAAGACTGGCACCGCGGGTGTGGTAGTCTTAAGACTGCCACGCTTGTAATAAGGGCCTGAGAGTGCAGGGCCTCCATTTCAAATGTTATTTGGGGGGGTGCATTTAGAAGGCAGCTGAACGCTGGGATTGTTTGATTTCAGAATACCAAGTACAAAAATATTGTGCAATCAAAATATCATAACCTAAGTATCAACTGTGAAAACATTATGAAGGTTAGTATGTAAGGAGGCTAGTATAGTTGTAATATACATAACTTTACTTTTATGTACCTTGAAGTTATGTATGGTATCAAGGTACATATATGTTGAGTTGAGCACCGTGAATCCACACTTACATACATATTTATTAACTGAAAAACCCAAAGTTTAATGGGACGTTGAAGTTAGGTGAAAATGTTAGTTAAAATGTACCGTTTTAAACTAACAAAACTACTGAAATGAATCAGTTGTAGTATCTCAAGAACTATATTTTGTGCCCTAAAATAACAATAACTTGTGCCCTAACATGCACAGTTTGTTACCAATGATGCAATTTCAGATGTTGCAGTGATTTTATGCTATCACAGATGTAATGAGTGTTGTAATATGTAAGGTAATTAGCAGAGCTTGGCGAGGGCGCGAGTTACAGTTACTTGAGATAACTACAACTAGTGAACTTCAGTGCTGAATTTCTATTTTTTTTAATCTAAAGTAAAATGGCCATCACCATTCTTACCATGAGGTTGAGTGCAACCACTGTGGGTGCTCAAACACCCCTTCCCCATGCATGGCCAAAGGCCTGTGGACAGGCCTTGCACCCAACCCCTCGCCGCTGCATATTGATGACTGTGTCATGTAACAATATAAAGGATTTCACTTAAGGCACCCCCACTGACTTTGTTTAAGACTCAAAATACCAAAATATACTGCCAGGGCCCATTGGCTTTATCAGAGTTCACCACCTCAACATATATAAAGCTGACCTATTGGGTTTGTCAGAACAGCACAAGCAACCATAATCAAATGTATATTTAATAATTTTACACATTACAATGTTTAATAATGGTGATTGTGAAAACATATTGTCAATAAACCATTTTAAAGAAACATTAACATGTCTTTGAGTTTTGAAAAAAACATTTTTAGACCATAAAGTGCAGTCATAGAACCAACCACTAATGATCTCTGCACTCTAGCTGAAGAGCATACAGCTCCATCTTTGAGTGTTTGAAAAAAATGATAACCTGGATTTAATGACCCAAGCGACTTACTTGGATTTGTAATGTTGTTGGATGGCTGCTGCACTCTCTGTAGCCCCCCACAAAAATAATAAAAATGTATGGGCACAACCAACAGGAAAATGTACAATATAAAAATGACCTAGGGCATTATGGGGTGCTTCTTGGGCGAGCAGTGAATAATAAATGAGCAACTCCTGCCACTCATATACTATGAATTTTTTATTTTATGAGTGTCTTGTTGCCCACCCAGGGCACCTACTCAGTTTTTTTTATGTTAGGGGCTGTGGGGGGAGCCCCAGCAGCCCACGGAGGCTCTGCAGCCACCATCTTGGCAGAAGATGGGCATTTTTTAAAATGTTGTTAAGTTTGTGCCCAGTGGGGTACCCACTTGGACAAAGTTGATGGAGGCTGTGGGGGAACTCCTCAGGCTTTTGTTGCCCCACCCAGCTCACAGGCCAGTACCATATTAAGTGCTGGCGGCAGCTGACTGCACTAATTTGCTTACACCTAGGCAGGACCAGCTTTTTCCACTGCTCCCATCTGGGCAGGGAACTACAGTGTCCTGGGGGATGGTATCTCATCTACTTGGTAGTGGGCTGCATGTCCCCTCCCCATACTGGAATTATCACCCCAGGAATATTGTCCAAGGCTCCGGAAGTGTGGCCGCATACCCGCTCCCCTTAATATTAATACATTGCCCAGGGGAATGGGCCCCCCAGAGACTGTCCAAGGCTCGGAGGGCAGATGCCAACCTCCCCAAAAAATACCTATGCATCACCATCACTGGCCCTGGCCACCCTCGGGGATTATAGAAAAAGACAGGAGACCAACACTTTTTTTTATCACGGTGCGAATCCTAAAAAGAAAAAATACTGTTTTGCCTCCCTTCCCACAGGGCCTAAGTGAGCAGAGCAACCCCACCCTCCCCTCAAATGTGTTTTTTTTTGTTTTTCCCATGACAAGGGACTGAGTTGTTTATTGATGTGATGGCAGCCAATCAGATCTTATCTGAGATCTGTCAGTTCCAAGGATCCTCCATGGTGTGAAATATACAAAGTTTTTTAACCTTAATTTTTCAAAAACTACTGAATGGATTTACACCAAATGTACACCAAATCACAAAAAAGAGTGTTCTCTGGACCAAGCTCTAGCTTCCATCAAATTTGGTGTAAATTGGTTCAGCGACCACCAATGGGTAATGCCCACTGATTTTGATAATAGTTTGGCAGTCGATGTTCTGGCTATAATATTTAAAACCTGATATGCAGATAGTATGCCTGCCCGGAGAAGATTCAAAATGTATTACTCAGCAAATCTAGATCTTTGCCTAGCCATTCTACACAAACAACTTTTAAATTAATGTCCTGGTGCATGGCCAGCCATTGAAGATGGGAACATACCTATACAATGAGTCAAAAATGTTCAATATGAATATAACACATTGTAACTACTTTCTCTAGTTGTGCAGCATGAATTTGAGGAGTCGGAAGTAAAGGCTGTTACAATAGACTAGCCTGGACAGGACTGTTGCTCTTGACACCAAACCACATTTTGCGTCTAGCAGAAAAGGCAGAATGCCTCTTACAATCAGGAGTTAGTACTGGCATGCTCTGTTTCTGGGTTGGCAGTTTGTGCTGGACTGTTACCATGGGGAACAGGGTCAAGACTGATTTGCAAATGGCTGGGGCCAAACTGGAATGGCATGGCAAGCAAAAAAGCTGATGGATTAAACCCAGATCTGTGACTGGGGTGAATGTTCGATTTTCTCCGTATTCCAAATGTTTTTGCATTTGTCGCCCCAAGTGGGAAGGGTATGCCCAAACGTGGGTCCCGTGCTTTCTATGCCACCAGATTCAAGCTAGCCTGGCTGATGAAGGGTGATACCCTGAAACCGGTCCCAGGATGCTTGTTTCTGGTTCAGGGAGGACCTGGCGTGGCAGTTTGGGCTGGACTCTTCCCATGGGGAACAGGGTCAAGACTGATTTGCATATGACTGGGTCCAAACTGGAATGGTATGGCAAGCAAAAAAACTGATGGATTAAAGATAGATCTGTGACTGGGGGTGAATGTTTGGTTTGCGCGGCATTCTGTTTATCATCTGTTTTTGCTGTTTCTGGGTTTGAGCAAAATTGTTATCAAGTAGGCTACCCAAATTCCTTAGTACCAGACAGCTCAAGAGTTTCACTGAGTTTTAAGACTGGAGTCTGGAGACCATGGTGATTCATCAGGCCAAGGCCAGCCTAGGCACAAGTAACCTGGGCGGCTGCCCAAGGTTGCCAGGCACAGAAAGGAACTACACAGAGCTACAGGCACAACAATCTACACTCTCTCAAACACCACCCATACGAGACAATTGCTTTTGTTTCCCTTTGAATAATAAGAGATGATTACTCTTTTAACTGATCTCACAGTTTATCTCATGATAAACCTAACCTTTACACCCATAAAGGTGCCATAGACTGGGCAGTTGCAAGGTGGAGGTGGGGGCAGGTGAATAGTTTGACATTGGCGTTTGACAAATGATCACAATTTTTATCAGTTCTCTTTGTTTAGTGTGGTGCACTTGTGGCAGCAGTTACCAGATAGTTAGGTTAATGTTTGAGTTGTTATAACTGGGTTGAGAGTAGTCTACAATTAGAAGTTTTTAATATCTCACATGGCTGGCCAATGAATGCCATCCTCTATAAAATAATCTGAATGTAAGCCTGCATTTTCTTTACATTTTATATTAATTAAAGCTATAATTTGATTTTGCAGAATATGTGGAGGAATGATATATACAATTAGACTATGGCTGTAACTATATGCTTAGTCATGGCAAGCAAGTCCTATTTGTATTTCAGTCTTTCCTTGTATTACAACACATGTACAACTGCATTTTAATGGTAAAATAAAATTGCATGTACTAGAAAGCAAAGAAATAAAAGGACAGGAGCAATCAATCATTATTTATAAAGCACTGCTCTTCACCCCTGAGGGTTTCCAGGTGCTGAGGGATCGGTGATCTCAGTCAAAAAGCCAGGTCTTGAGTTCCCTTCTGAATTCCGCCAGGAAGGAAGATGTTCATAGGTGGAGGGCTAGGTTGTTCCAGGCCTTGGTGCTGATGTGGGAGGAGGAATGACCTATGCTGTGGCTTCAGTAATTCCATGGGATGTGTAGGAATGCTAGGGAGGCAGAGCGCGGTTGTCTGGCAGGTTGTGGAAGTTCAGGCAGTGGTTGATGGATACTGGTTCCTGGTTGTGTGGGGCCTTGTAGGCGTGTGTCAGTGTCTTGAACTGACATCTCTTCTGGATGGGGAGCCAATGGAGGTTCCTGAGGTGGGGGTTATGGAGGTCTGTTTGGGTAGGTTGAGGAAGAATCTGACTGATGAGTTCTGTATAGTATGGAGTCTCTTGAGGAGTTAGGCAGTAATACTGGTGTAGAGCATGTTTCCATGGTATAGCCAGCTGGCGCCAAGGGCCTGAGTAACAGTCTTTCTAGCGTTGACAGTGATCCATCTGAAGATTTTTCAGAGCATGCGAAGGGTTTGGAGCAGGAGGAGGCGAATGCACTGATATTGTGCTTCATGGTGAGTTCTCTGCCAAGGATGATGCTGAGGTTGAAGGTGTGGCCTGTTGTTGTGGGTCCGAGACCACCAGTTGGGGTCCCACAGAGAGGTGTTCTTTCAGAGGATTAGCGCTTCCGTCTTGTCTGGGTTATGGGTCAGGCAGTTGGTACTCATCCAGTCGGCGACACTGGTCATGGTGTTTCTGAACTTTGTTCTAGTGGTGGAGGAGTCTTTGATGAGTGAGAGGATGAGTTGGGTGTCAGTTCCTTGTGCCAGCTCCCCATCTCTTCTTCCTTGAGTCTAGGTTTTAACCTTCTAGGAAGAGTAATATCTTTAGTCTCCCCTTTTCCATATAAAAACCTCAATTGGCATTTCGCTTGAATTGGGAGGTGGTCACTACTGTCATCTAGTACCCTGAAGTCCATGAACAAAGAAAAGTGCCAAAATGTCACAAACATGTAATCAACTGTGCACTTCTGGGACCCAATTTGAATGGTCTGGACTGCTGGTAAATCATTTTTAAAACACCCATTTAGACAGACCAGGCCTACGTTTTGCATCACTTTAGCCCACTTTTTATTTTAGGTACTTTAGGACCCTACTAGTAGACAAAATTGGATTAGGCACATGACCAAATGTACAGAGCAATTATTCCAAATCCGGTTCGTATCTATTTTGGCATTGAAATCTCTTGCTATATTAAGCAGCCCCTTTGTATAGGTATCCATATATACATGTACATCTTCTAAGAATAAACCTAACTGAGATTCATTATTCCCAGGATCATCCAGATGAATGTAGACATTAATCACAATCAAATATTCCAAGTTTACAGAGTTGTGAATAAGATCAATCTTACATATATGAAACCAATTACACTTTAAAGGTAGGGATTTGATATATTTGGTGATCAGTGCTGGAACTGGTAATAACAATCCCCTGTTGGGTGTCCCTGCATATTTCTTTTTGCATAAACACTAGATTGTAAGAACCCATTAGTTGTATTCATCACCCCACTGAGCCAGGTTTCTTAGAGACAAATCACTACATTCTTCACCATAATTTATTCTAGGTGTCCGGTAGATTTTAACCTTTATAACCCATGTGCCTTCTAACTTTACTTTCAGGCCAAATGTGGAGATGACCCTCTCCTAATCTATATCACTGAGACCACCTTCATCATTTTTATCCACCCAAGCACACTTATCGCCTTCTTGGTAATTCACCTTGTTTATATTGCCTTATAAAATCATTGCTAATTCTTATTATTAATCAACCTTCTGCCTTTTTATGAAATTGCTCCCCTTTAGATGTCTGCCTTGCCTGCCACAATTCCCTCGAATGAGCCTTCAAAAGCGTGGTTTGGCAATGGAGGAATGTTGCTACTTGGGGTCTCACCACCTCTATATATGAGATTAATCTAATTCCTTTACTATTCAATTATTTTCCTTCCTTCATTATCAAGTTTTTTACCAACCTTGACCGATACACTATCTTTATAATTCCATTGCCCTCCTTTTGTTGTGTTGATCCTGCTCTTCTTATATAGTCTCAAGAGATGGCCACCAGAGTTTTACAGTTCTGGAATACACCTAACAAACTACTTCTGTTTAATGGTTTTAATTTGTCCACTTCTTCCCTTTTTCATAGTCTCCATAAAAATGCACAAATTAGGATTGGAATATTGTTGACCTTTGGAAAAGGTCTGTCTCTTCTGAAACGTTTCTTTCTGCTGGTCCACTATTCTACTTTTTTGATTCCCACCTTTCACATACCTTTTTATACCGTCATTGCCTTCATTACTCATATTTGACGTTTTAATCTTTAGCCCACACCTTTTTTGACTTCTTCCCCTTCCTGTTTAATTCTCAGGAATTATATTCTTCTTTTTTCCTACAGATGATATTTTCGGTTTCAATCTTCCTTTCCCCTGATTATTTGTTTCTTTAGGATGAACACTATTAGAGGTTTATTCATCAAATTTGTCATCTGTTTTGTGGCGGCTTTAGTGTTTTTGGACATGATTTAATTTTCCTTTTTTCCTCATTCCTTCACCAACACCGCACAACCAACCTTACTTGTAGAACCTAGCATCCCCTCTTTTTTAAAACAGCACAGGGACACATGACACATAGACTGAGGACTGCTCTTTCACATTCAAGGCTACTGCTTCAGATGGAACTGCAACCTGCCTCACCAATGAGGGCATCTAGTCATTTATTTATTTTAACTCAGTTGCTATGGCCTGTAATAGAATTGTTTTTTTTTTATTGCATCATAATTCAGTAGTACTGATTCCAATATTCTGTGGAGAGTTTCCGCATGAGTTGAATAACATCCAGCATAGAGTAAGATAAGTTGGCTGAGGTGTCAGGCAAAGAATGGAGCGAATCCCCAATTTCCTTCACATGAAGCCCCTTGTGTCACACTCTCCTCTCCATCCCTCTCCCCTTCCCAACCTATTTCCAAGCAACTTATTACTTTAGACAAAATACAGTTTGAGGGATCAGCACTGTTATTTATTCCACTTTTCACATGCTCTTTAGACTGCTCGCATAATGTTTAATATGTCAAATTCAGAGAAGAAGACAGTCTAGGCTCTGGAGGCAATGCTTCTTCAGGTACGAAGCTGGGACACTGAATATTATCATGGACAAGCACAGAAGCAGTTTGTGAGAGCTTGTTAATCTCATTTGACACTTCTGTATTAAGTTATCATCAGAGCAGCTTGCCTTAAAGTGCTTCACTACAAATTGTTTGATAGATGTAGCCAGGGAGAGAACAGAGGGAGATGACCTTCCATCATTTCCCCCTTCTGAGACAGGAGAGCACTTCCCCTTCAAGCTATGCAGTAGTCAAGCAGAGAATATGGCAACCAAAAATGAGTCCTCCAGACCACTTAAGTGGGAAGGGACTGCTGGTCTTTGCTTTCCTTCTTCCCTCTTTCATGGAGGCCCTCCATCTATTGCTGCCTTGGCTGTTTTGCCGATTCTTTCTTCATTTCCGATGTCCTTTCCAATTGAAGTAAAACATCAAAGGTAGGTACTCCCAGAAAAGCGTCTTTTACCCCACCCATCTTCAGTTGCTGATGATTTATGGACACAAAGTGAGAACATTTTCTTTAGAGTCAAGGAGCAGGACACAGATAGCTCTTTTCCTGTCTTGGGAGCCTGATTAGCTCATCAAATTATTTCCCTGGTGTACAGGGCCAGACTAAGACCTTTAGAGGCCCTAAGCACGTAAAAGATTTTAGTGCTCCCATATATATCTAATTCAAGATATAAACAATAATAAACCATAAAATATATATATATTTTTTGATGAAACAAAACTTACAGTAAAATGGAAAATAATGTTTATTTTTGTATGCTTCCTCTCTATATTGGAAAAGTTTTCTCCTACTTTTTTATAATTGCAAAGTCTTTGATCAGATCCTCAAAACTAATCTTACGTAACACATCTGCTTCTAAACTTAGTAGAGATACGGCATCCAGCCTGCCTTGTTGCATAGTTGTTCTATTGGGATTTTTAATATACTTCACCTGAGAAAATTAACTCACAGCTGAGAAATTTGTGACCATTAACGTTAAAAATATATGAAAGCAAATATCTACATTTAGACAGTCATGCTCAATGTTGTCTTCTACAATTATTTTATAATGTTCAGCATGACTAAATCTTGTTTTTATGTTTTTTGTTGCACTGAATGTATGAGGCATACATGAGTGAAACTGCTGAAGCTCAGCTGAGAAACTGGCGTTCAAGTCCGCTGGGTAAGCATCAATCAGCTTTTGACAACACTGAAAATGCCTTTCAATTTCAATAGATCAAGAAGTGACTTTATGTGGCACATCTCTTTGAAAAGAAAATCTCTCTGCTACTTCTTTGTATATCTCTCCTCTTCTTTCCATCTCAGTTTCAAGTTTGTCAACAATTGTGTAAAAGGTGGTGATCCGAAATGTGTCTCGACATTCAGATATAATTCTAGTGCAACATCACTGTCATTGGTTAGCTTCTTTCTGATACATTTGTGAGTTTGAGCTGCCTTGTATTCAACATCTGGTTGCATTTCCTTTGTAGCTGCTTCATATCTTTATAATTTATCTTGTGAAGTGCGCGGTTGGTCAGCTAATTATCCCCGGAGCGCTGCAAATGTTTTTAAATTCACACTGTATGGCCGTTACCAGATTCAAATTTTGCTGTATTCCCAAGATTAATGTATATCATTAACCTTTATTATTACTATTTTGTTATTATTTATATTATTGTATATATATAGGTATGCTATTTTTTCATTTAGTGTGGGAGCCCCTTTTTGTGGAACCTTGTTCAGCTGCACCATTTGCAGTTTTTCCCCATATGGTCCATGGTAACTCCAGCAATGGAAAAGTTCTGTTGTGCCCCCTTTCCTTGATGCCCTAAGCATGTGCTTATATTGCTTAATGGTTAACCCAGCCTTGCTGGTAGAGCTGTGGGCACACCACCTCTGAATAGTCCATCAAGACTTATGCACTTGGTCTTCCACCTATTGTTTAAATGTTACCACTGTAGGTTGTTAACACATAACACAAAGCCTTACCTCCTCCCACCTCCCACGCTTCCTTGCTGCCGCTGCCTCCACTGCTTTGTGCTCCTCACTGACAATCTAATTTTTCTAGCACTTGAACTTGAAACCACAAGGAGTAGGCTTTAGCAGGCAGCTCTCACTGACCTTTTTTAGACCTCCTGGTCGGCTTGCCATGGTTCGCCCAAGCCCAGCCTCATGCCTGACCCAGCAGCTCCGCAATGGGATCAAGCACAGTGGCTGTAGGCTCGAAAAAGCTCAACAGTTCATGATAAGGCCAATGGATCAAAGGGCCTTGTTTAATTAGGTGGCGAAGTGAGCACAGACTGCCCTCCCCCAGTGAATACTCTTGTGCACTCCCGTGCAACAGGGGGCCTAAAGTCAGAAATGTTACTCTCATCTTGTCCTGTTCACTCTGACCACAGTAGCAGC
Organism: Pleurodeles waltl; assembly: GCF_031143425.1. NCBI lineage: Eukaryota > Metazoa > Chordata > Amphibia > Caudata > Salamandridae > Pleurodeles > Pleurodeles waltl. Next base: position 1,168,634,090 of record NC_090447.1, on the reverse strand, counting down.
AGCAGTGGAAACAATTTTACAGCTTCCTTGGCTTCCCCAGAGATAGATGGGATGGCGGTCCAAGCAAAGACTCATAAGGACAGGATGAACTACCTCATCTGACACGAAGAAACACGGTTTGCTCACTCCATGTGTGTAACTGTCTGCAGTGCGGCTCATTCAATCAGCTTTTTCAGCTGATGATTCTGGTTTGCATTTATAAAGACTTAACTCAAGTAGACAAGTCACGTGCAAAGAAAAGAGCAGGCCGTGATGAACCACAATCATCAGTTGTCGAGTTAAACCCATCCTGCTGTTGCCTGTATTACACTTGCTATTTCTGAAGGAAGCACTGCTGATCCCTGTACTGTACTTGGCATGGGCAGCTTGTGGCAGTGCTGTAAATATTTTAAATGTGAGCAAAGCGTGCACTGATGCTGCCTTGTCTGCACCTTCTCAGGAGAGTACAAGAGAAGTACACATGCCATTCTCTTTCAGATATTGGATTCTGCCGGGGCTGCAAATAGTTATCAGCATGTCACTGTAAGAAGTGTAGGATTCCTGCTCAGAATTTCTAATATTGGTGAAATAAAAGAATAATACACTCATTGAAAAGTTCTAGTACTCTTTCATCAATGTATCCCCTCTTCTGAATAGGTCTGACATTGTTTCCCAGCCACGTTGACAAGTCCTGATGCTATCCGATTCAAATCGTTGCAGCACTGCTGTGAAGGGCTCACAATGTTACAAGTGCAGCTGTCCATGTACAAGGGGCTGGCAGTGCCTGTTTTAATGTACAGAAGTAAAGCCGGGAAGTTGGTCTCTATTCAATTCGAAGTTTGGTTGCCTTGAAGAGTAGTGTTGTAGCTATCCCACTAAAAGTGTAGGAGCTCACCTGAGATGATGAAGTCGCTTTTCACACCTCCTAGCCGGGTGCACTGTCTGCTCAGGAGGGTAAATTTGAATTCACAACCCCTTGTATTCTATTCCAAGCACTGGCAGCTGGAACTACAAATGTTATAGTATCTTCCCAAAATATCTTTATACTCATCCCATCCAAACCTTTATTTGCATAAAAATTACGAATGCATGATAAGCAGTTGTTCTGAAACTCCAAGCATTTAGACTATATATTCTTTCAAATCAAGCCAGCACTTTTTTTTTTAAACATGTGAATTATCTTCCACTTACAAAAGACATGAGGACGAGTGCTGCATTTTGAATGATCTAAGCTATTTCTCCTCTTACCCAAACCTCGAGTAGGTGCACCACTTTGGCTCAAACCCTTGTTTACAAGTCTTTGTAAATATGGATTTGCGTCAAAATACATGGGTGAATGCTGAGGAACTCTCATGAACCCCCGTGTAACCTCTACCTGGCACAAGGTAATGCAAGGCAGCTCTATGTGCTGCATTATTGTTTTTACCCAGCTATGCAGAGCCAAGCAACCGGATTCTGTGTGGCTTTATAAATCCAAAAATAGATTTTCCATTGGGGCTGCGCCAAAAAAGTGATTCAACCCCGATGCAAAATCTTGGTAAATCTGGGTTTAAGTGCATAAGAGCGGACTTTCATCTAGCAGCTAAAGACAGCTAGCACGAACGTTGCTAGCAGCCATGTTGTTCGTGATAAAGGGCTGAGTTAGCAACTTTGGAGATGAAATTGGTCCTCGGATAGTTCCACAGCTTTTGAGAGGCAAACAGAGAACCAAGTCCATTCTAAGAGCACATCAGATGATTCTCTCCTAGTTAAAAACCAATGTATACCTCTGTACACTATGCCTGATAATTTCCATTGAAGCCGAAGGCAGGAATCATAATCTTTTACAATCGAACATTGTACAAAGTGAGCATGACGTCAACTTTTTTACATATTTGGCTCAATGTCTATTACTTACTTATATAATGTTGCACACAACACAAGCCTTGCTGTATGTTAACATGATCATTGTTTGTGAATGCAATGTTAAGCCCTAGAACAGAGGTCTGTTCATTACTAATGTGGCCTGCTCAGGGTTATGCAAATTTACAAATTACGGAAGTTCAATTGCCACATATGTTTATGTTGATGACATGAAAAAAGTAGAAGAGGAATTTTTCCACTGTCAGCAGCCTTTAACCATTCACAGTAGCTGGAGATCTGTTATGCAAACGTATGTGACCTTGTGTGATTCTGTGTAAGAGGACGCAAGGAGGTATAATAGCAGCAGCTTGTGTGTGCTTCTTAAAACCTGAATGGAGGCATTGTGTACTGCCTAGTGTAACAAATACAGGAGTCAAGGCTGAGGAACTCCCTTCAGCAATTAGTGGCAAGATCAGAGTAACCTTCCCCACAATATGGGCAGTCATGAGATTTATTTCACTTTTGACCGCATTATAGAAAGTTCACACTTTTTGCACCCCAGGACACTTCGGTATTACAAAAAGGGGGACGAATGCTTGTTTGGCCCCTTCTGTAATACAGATCGCACTAGTGCTAAATGTGAGTTGGAGTGAATTTATGTGCGTATTCCCTCATTTGCATGCTGGAGAATTCATTCCCTTTGTACCAATACCATATTGCAGGTGAGGGAGCAGAGGAAAAGAGACCAACTGAAAGTGCACTGACTGTGTGCCACCTTTAGGCGGCAGGCAGTCTATGCAGCCCATGTGTATGGGTCCAAGGAAAACCCCGGCACCCCTCTGCACATGGGTTCAGTCACTCACTACATTCACTCACTTGGTAGTGGAATCTCTGCCTCCCTCTGAAAATCAGACTGTATCCTGCCTGCACTGAGAAATAGATTAGTGACTTCATGCAGCTTGTCCACCTCTCAATGATGTGCTTTTTCCAGTGCAGTAACGGATTCTCCCCTGTACTGGGAACAACACATTGGCTGTGAAATGGCCCACTGCCACAATCTGTGCCTGGCACATGCATTAAAATGCGCAATATGGTGGAGAGTGGGAAAGTGTGCTTCATTGATAATATGGATGTGAGAAAAACACCCTTTTAGCATATTCACCCCAATGTGTCTCACTGAAACTGGTGGTAACTGACTCTGACTGTATCCTGGGCTCTACTACACAGGCCCAGGGATAGTGCTCTGAATAAAAGGCATATGGTCAAATACTACAGTGTTATAATTCTGATTGGCAATGACAGATCCTGTAAGTCCCTGGGAGATAATAGGGCAAGGGGGATTTAAACTACCTATAAGTCCCTAGTATCCAGTAGGGCTGGGAAGTTTAGAAGACAAGTAGATTTCCTGCACAGGTGTGTGCATCAGTCTGGTACCTGCTGTCATTTTTAAAGGCAGCTCTACTTTGCAGACTGTCTCTAAAAAGTAAAATGTGTGTAAATTCGTCTTTAGGATTTAAGGTACTTCCCAAGTGATAAATTACCTTATTTTTACATGTATGTCCCCACTTAAGTCTCCGCTAGATGCCCCAGGGGTGGGGTGCCATGTAATTATAAGGAGGAACATTATAAAATATGTTGTTTTCTGTCCTGGTGAGGGTAAAACTGCACCTTTAATTTTCCCTCATTGTAGATACTTAGTTCCATTGGATAACATGGCAATATTTTTCTGAAGCATAAGTATGGCTAGGAGGGAGCTAAATGTGTAATGAAAGGGCTCAAATGAATGGTAATAATAAATCCAATAACTTGTCCTTGTTGAATGTATCATAACTAGTACAGAAAGGAAGTTATAAGACTTTCTTTTCTGTAAGTCAAAGTACAACCTGCTAGTGGTCTTTCTTGGTTAGTCACCTCTAATAGTATTAGCCAGGCTGCTATGAGGTGTTAAGTGGCCTGCCCTGAGCAGAGGCTATCTGATGGGGGAGGTTGGCAGATGCTAAGGCCAGGCCGGAAGGGGGCTGGGTAAATCAAGCCAAGCTTCACAATGAAGCCAGTTGGAATGCATCCAGGCCTGTCTTCTCACTCTGTACCCCACAGATAGGTATTGGACTTAGAAAAGGAAATTGCAGATGTCCAGAGGGGGTTGGTTTAGCCAGGTCGTGCTTCTCTGGAAGAAAATAAACCATCTTGGAATGATGGGACATGAAGACGCCACACTTTGGAGGAAGGTGTCATGCTTCTGGGTGGCACCATGCCGCTCATTGGAGAAGGATGCCCACTGACTGCCCCCGAGATGATTGAGTAAAGTGGATGATCTACATTGGAATTCAGATCTGCTGTCAGAAATCACAAGAAGAAGAACGATAGCCCTGTTAGAACCCTGGTTTGCAACCAAGAGGACTGCATACTGGAATATTCCTCCTGTTGCACACTGGAACAACAGCCCCAAGAACTTTGCCTTGCTTTTAAAAGGACTCAGGCGTGGACTCCATTAGAGCAACAGGTTAAAAGAGCTTCCCTGCAGCAGCTTTCAAAAAAGTCTCCAGCCTGGAGTGCATCCAGTGGGCTTGCAAGGATTTGGCTACGTGCATGGTGGGAATTGTAGTCCCAATGTCCCAAATAGCAACTCAGAGATTCTGAAGCCTTAAGTTAGGGTTGTGGACCACTTTCCTGCATCAAAAAAACACTTCTGTGTCCCGGTCCAGTGCAACCTTCCTTTGAGTGCTATTTGCTTCTAAGCACTAGTTTTACTTTTAATCTTTAAAAATGTATATCTCTGGTTACCTATATTTTTGTCATTTTGGTGTCATTTTAAAGATAAAAATATTTCCTATTTAATAAATTGGTGTGGGATTTGTATTGTGTGTTGTGTCCTACCTATTTACTGTATTGGTGTATTTCAGTGCTTTACTTACCTGTCTCCTACGTTAAGCCTGCCTGATCATTACCAAGCTACCAGGGGTTGAGCCAGGAGCTAATGTTTTGAGACCTTGACTGAGCCTAACACTGTCTGGGGGTGTTACTGCTAGTTATAGGTGCATACTTACCTCTACTAATTATGAACCTCCAACACAATAGATGTTCAGCGGTGAGGATGTGGACTTGTGTTTGAATTACACCACATAGTAAAGAGAGTTAAGATCAGTAAAAGTCCGCTAAATTGACTTAGAACAAAACTTTTTATTTTGGATTTTTGATATGTTCTTTTTATTTTTCAAAATGTGTTCTATTTCTGATTGTGAAGTTTCTGTGACCCAAAACTAGGAATACCATGGAGATTAATCTGGCCAAACTGAGAAAATTCAAAGTGGCGGAGCTTAGTTCAGTGGAGGTCCAGGGGCTATCTGAAAGCAACAAGATCAGGAAGGCTGCGTTTATTAGGTACCTTAAGGCCTGTCCACCACTTTCAGCACTAGATTCATAATCCTAGCTAGGGGATGGAGGGAAGACTTGCCCCTAGGGGAACCCACACTGTTTCTTGCAGAGAGAAAGCTTCAGGCTTAGTTAGAAGCCTTAGCTATAGAAAAAGAGAAGCTAGGGCAGGAAAAGAAGAGGTGGGCAAGGGAAGAACAGAGAAGGAATGGTGCTAGCAACAATGAAGAAAGTCCTGAGATACCCAAGGGGGTAAGGTGTCACCGTAGGATCCCCAAGGGAATATTTCCAATGTACACTGAGGGGCATTATATTGACAAATGGTTGACTGCATGTGAGAAGGCCCTTGAGAGGCAAGAGGTTCACTCAAAGTATTGGGGTTATCTCCTGTGGGAACTGATTTCAATAGCTGGGAGGGCTAGGCTTGTGACCCTTCAGGGGGATGAGGGAAAATCTTACTCTCACATGAAGCAATACTTGGCCAATAAATTTGGTTTGACCCCAGAACATTAAAGGGTGAAGTTCAGAGACACCCAGAAGGTGAGCACACAGTCCTGGGTGGACTTTGTAGATGTCTCAGTGAAGGCACTAGAGGGCTGGATTAAGGGTAAACAAGTGAGCAGCTATGAGGGGCTGTACAATTTGATTCCTAAAGAGCACATCCTGACTCATCGCATACATGAGAAGTTACGCCAATATGTAGTGGACTCAAAGTTGTCTGGTAACAGGGAACTGGGGAGACAGCTGATGAGTGGGTGAGAACCCCGGTGTTTAATAAACACCAGGGAGGTGATCAAAAGGAAGAAGGACATGTCACCTCCCAGGAGAAAGAAGGTCAAAAGCAGGAGGAGTCATCACAAGGCCTACAAAAACCTTCACAAGAGGGTGGGACTCCGAGCCATGCCACTTTCTAGAAGAAGGGGTACTTGGGGAATAATTTTGATCCTACAAAGGCAGGAAAGGTTTGTTACCTAATGAAGGCAGGTCAATGTATTGATTGTCACCTGCCAGGCCACAAAAGAAGAGATGCTGTTTGCACAATGAAGCCTCCCACTGGTAGGCAGTCCACAGGGATTGCTAGTGTAGGGGTGGGGGTGGAGATTGTCTCAGAGTTGGTGAAGGAGTTAACCGAGGCAACCTTAGAGTCCCATGGTGGGGGAGAAATTGCAACCCTGGCCAACGTGCCTCCCAGCATGGAAGGTATAGGTAGAGGCCTAAAATCAATGGGGCTGAGGTTGAGGTTCTGTGAGATACAGGAGCCAGTGTGACTATGGTCACAGAGAATCTGGTTTCTGCAGAGCAGATTATACCTGGTGTGTAGCACCAGGTAGCCTATGCAGACAGCAGAACCAAACTCCATCCCATGTCAATGGTGAGTTTGGAATGGGGGTGGTGGCAGGCCCTAAGCTGGTAACTAACTCTGTCTCCTGCACTCCCAGTGGAGTGTTTACTTGGAAATTATCTTGAAGCTTCTGACTGGTCAGGGATAGAAAGAATGATCCATGCAAGGATGCTGGATCACGCTGAGTGGGTATATACTATGAACAGGTCACAGGCTGCTCAGTGGGGAGATGCTGGACACTTGGATTCTGAAATATTGGGCAGAGTATCCAATGACAAAAGAAAGGGCAATGGGTTTTGTGGGACAACCCAGGGAACTCCACAGGTGCAGGAGGATCTGAACTCTGAGGGTGATGTTCCACCCCTGCAAGACCTGCCCAACTTGGCAGAATTGAAATGAGCAGCTGGACCCACCAGAGAAGAGTTATGCCAGGGACAGAGAGAGTCAAACTTTTGAGAGTTCGAGGCAGACTGCCTCTAGGCAAGAAGAGGGTGATGTAACTTGATGTAACTTGATCCCATGAGCTTTACTGGGATGAGGGGGTCCTATATACTGAGTCTAGAGACCTTAAGAAGGGAGCCGCCAGGAGGTTGGTGGTGCCTCAAAAGTATAGACAATTCCTCCTCACTTAGAGGCATGAGATCCCCTTGGCAGGTTGTTCAGGTCAGAATAATTCTTGGGACCGGTTGGTGAAACATTTCTACTGGTCCAACGTGTCTGCCCAAGTGAAGGAGTATTGTAGCTCCTGTGCAACCTGCCAGGACAGTGGCAAGACAGGTGGCAAACCAAAGGCTCCCTTGGTGGTAGTGGAGCATGCCACAAGGTACCCTGAGGCAATTCCCCTCCTTCAGTGCCTAGGGCCCTGGTTGGTGTGTTCACCAGAGTGGGTTTCCCAAAGCAAGTTGTTTCAGATAGGGGCACAAATTTCATGTCCAGCTTTCAAAAAGGCCCTGAAGGGAATGATCAATGGTTTGTCTGACAAGCTTATTAGATGAGGTGTTCTCCTATCATGTTTACTATTTGCCTACATGGATGTTCCACAAAAAGGGAGTGGCCTTTGTCCTTTTGAATTGTTGTTTGGGCACCCTGTAAGAGGCCTATTGTGCCTTGTGAGAGTGTCTTGAGAAAAGCCTATCAAAAAGCCAAGGACAAGGTGTTGGACTTTGTACTAGCCTGAGAGGCCTGAGATCTCGCATGGCAGAGTGCATGTACACAGCAAGCAAGACTTGGAGGCCAGCCAAGAGCTCATGAAGCTCTGGTATGACCAGAGAACTACTATTCCTGAGTATAAACCAGGACAACTGGTGTGGTTGTTGGAGCCTGTGGCTCCAAGGGCACTCCAGGACAAGTAGACTGGGCCCTATCCAATCCTAGCAAAGAAGGGTGAACTTACCTGTCTGTAGACTTTAACACCACCATGAACTCTCACAGGGTCCTGCATGTTAATAGGTTGAAACCCCACCAAGACAGGGCAGATATGACCATGATCATGGTCACAGAAGAAGGTGGAGAAGAGGAGAATTGAGCCACTGCCAGACCTCCTCTTCCACAATGTGTACGATGGATCAGTGGAGGGAGTTGTACTCTCTCCCAAATTGACAGACCAACAGCACAGGGACTGAAAGAAGGTGCTGAAGTGGTTTGCTGGTCTGGTCTCCCTGACCCCTGGACTCACCACTTGGTGTGTCCATGACATTGACACTTGTGACAGCCTACCTGTCAAAAGTAAACTGTACAGGTTGTCTAACCAGGTCAGAGCCAGTTTGAAGGCTGAGGTAGCTAAGCTGCTGGAATTGGGGGTAATTGAGTCATATGACAGTCCATGGGCCAGTCCAGTGGTGCTGGTACCCAAACCTAATCCCCAGGAGGAAAAGAAGGAGTTGATGTTCTGTGTGGACTACAGAGGACTAAATGCAGCCACAAAGACTGATGTTCACCCTATACCTAGGGCTGATAGGCTCATTGATGGGTAAGGGACTGCCAAGTACCTGAGTACATTTGATTTGACTTCAGGCTACTGGCAGATTGCCCTAAGTGATGGAGCAAAGGAGGGGTATTCTTCATGCCAGAGGGACATTATCAATTTACAGTAATGCCCTTTAGCTTAAAGAATGCCCCTGCCACCTTCCAAAGGTTGGTGAACAGGGTCCTGTCTCGGCTGGAGCAGTTCCGTGCAGCTTATCTAGATGATATAGCTGTGTACAGTTCCACCTGGAAGATTATTTAAACCACCTGAAGGAAGTGTTTCAGGCCCTGCAGCAGGCAGACCTGACTATTAAGGTCAATAAGTGTCAAATAGGGCAGAGTTCAGTCGGGTACCTGGGACACCTTGTAGGTGGAGACCATGTAAACCTCTCCAGGCTAAAATCCAAACCATATTGGATTGGACTGCTTTTACAACCCAGACACAGGTCAGGGCCTACCTTGGTCCGACGGTATATTGTAGAAGGTTTGTTTAGAATTATGGGACCATTGTGAATTCCCTAACAGGACTCACTTCCAAAAAGAGAGTCATGTGGACTCTAGAGTGTCAGAAGGCCTTTGACACTCTCAAAGATGCCATGTGTTCAGCACCAGCGTTGCTGGCCCCTGATTACACAAAATAATTTGTTGTTCAGACAGATGCTTCAGAGCATGGTATTGGGGCAGTGCTGGCACAGGTAAATGACGAGGGCCTTGATCAACCAGCTTCTTTCACCAGCAGGTAACTGCTCAGCAGAGAGCAAAGTTAGAGTGTCATTTTGAGGGAAGTCTTTGTTCTTGTTTGGTCCCTGAAAAAGCTGAGACCATACTTGTTTGGTACTCACCTTTGTGTTCAAACTGACCACAGACCTCTCAGGTGACTCATGCATAAGGGGGTAGAAACCTAAATTGTGGAGGTGGTCCATTTTGCTACAGGGGAAGGACTTCACAGTGTAAAACAGATGAGGGGTGGCCCATGCTAATGCAGATGGACTTTTCAAGTTTTTCCATTTATCTGATGAGGACTACCAGGTTAGCTACCCATCACCTTTTGTTCAGGTGGGGGTCATGTGAGAAAGGCACTATGGTGGAGCGTCCACCCCCCCCCCTCGCCACAGCAGCAGCTGCAAATTGAAAAAATAAAAACAATAATAAACAATGTTTATTATCATTTTTATTTTTCAAGGGGCGGGGCAATGGGGGATGACAGCACGGAGGAGAAATGGTGTGCACTCCCCTCAGTGTGCATATGTGTTTGGCCGGCGGTCTCAGGACAGCCAAACACACATGTGCAGTGAGCTCTCTCCATCCTGGCACTGTGTTGCCGGGTTGGAGAGAGCAGGCACAGGCTCCAAGTCTGCCCGGGAGTGCCAAGTCAGGGAGCTCAGGCCAATCCTAACGCTGCTATCATGTTGCCAGCTTGGAGCCTGTGCCTGCAGAGAGTGGAGACAGAGGAGCAGCGCAGAGGTGTCCAGTCAGGTAAGTTTTTAAAATATTTATTTGTGAAGTTGTCTGTTTTTGTGCCCCATTCCTGCCACTTTGCCCTGACAGGAGCCCCCCCCGGTTACCTTAGTTCAACTTTAAGGGGTCAATAGCAGTGTCAGTTGACTGTTTCTTTAGTAGAAGGAAAGGAAGCTAAAATGATAAGAGAGTAAGGAAAATGGAAACCTTCAGGGAAAATAAAGTGCTCATTTCGATGTTGATGTGTCCCTCTGAGGGAGTGGCCAGAAGAGGTGTAACAGAAATAGAAACGTAAATATCTTTGATAAAAGTGGTGCTTTTGTTTCTCCAGCTTTTTCAGTTTTTCTGGAAGATTTTCCTTGAGCTGGTCAAAAGATTGAGTGGCTATAGGGGGCAAAATAGAGTGTGGAATATTTCAATTACTGAATCCAGAGCAAGTTTGTCGCTAATTATAGTTTTCCTAGTCAAAATGGATTAATTCTGCCAGGCACAGTGATTACTTTGGTCTTTATGTTCTGTCAATATATCCTTTAGCGAGGTCCTTCTGAAACATCTGCATATAACTGCTCCGGAGCTCCAAAATTATAAACGGGTTGGGGGCAGCTGATTTCCATTTGGCCATCAAGATGATAATAAGCAAATATAACATCAACACCACTCCCAAAGGAGTCCCTTTCACAACCAACAGGAAGACATTAGTCTTATCATTTAAGAGTTTAATAAAAAGGTGTTTTGTACAGAAATTAGAGCTATCTAAAGTAAGATACACCCGAAAAAGAACAATGGTAAAGTATGAAAAAACAATCACTGGAAAATCAGATAGGGATGGTTCAAAAAGGTTCTATTGAATACAATTATAAGCATGCACAAATGCTGTTTAAATTTGTTAGCATGAAAGAATGCATTCTGTTACTTGCAGTCCTTCATTCATAAAGGACCAAGAAGCTAATGATGCAGAGCTGAAATAGGCTAACAAAAACATCAATGCAGATCCTCTTGGAAATGATGCGTCTAGCCCCAGAGGAGAGAAGTTTCAAAAGAGGAGTGCAAAGCACTGGTCAACTGAATTCTCCAATGGCAAATAGATAATAGGGTGTGTTTGAAGTTCACCCCTTCTTGAAGGTACCTGACACTGCTGGTGGAAAGGCAATGAGTTTAGGCGGCAGTACACAGGAATTTATCTATAAGCAGTTAGCCAAAGAGGAGCGGTGGTGAATGAGGGACAGCCATGAGAAGCCATACCATCAAGAAAGGCACCAGACAGAAGTGGGGAACATCAAGATTGTTGCCCAGGTTAAGCAGGTGACCTGTCTCCGCAGAGTTCTTCTAAGCACAATGGTTCTTATTGAGATATACAAATTAATATAATGAATTTCAAACACAATTGTATTAATATCTCAACAGTAGGAAGTAAAGACCACCTCAAATTACCAGAAAAAAAATACATTCTGCATAATGACCAAAACTTGAAGATGAAAAAGTGAAAAAATGCTTAGTTACTTTTGTCTGCCAAGGTGAACCATACTGTTGGGGGAAAAAATAACCAACTAATCTTACCCCTCGGAACTTAAGTTGGATTCAGTGACTAGTTCCCAGGAGCCTCATAACAATGCTCCATGCACTTCTGGTATGAATCTGAATGAGTGTGAGGGAGGCAGATGGTTGTGGTAGGTAACTCGTAACTCAATATACACGCAATCTTATACCCTCAGGGGACCCCGTGGCTTACCTGTACCCTATAGAGTAATTGTATGTGCCACCATGTGAACAGTGGGTTGGCAGAATTCCCCTTTGTACTAAGGCTACTTCATCAGACAGTAAAACTGCAGCTTTGTGCAAATATGGAAATAAATGCCAGGCAAGTACCAGGCTTTAACACGATTCAATTGCAGACACACCTTCTTACTTTCAGCTGGACATGTTCAGAAGCTTAGAACCAAAGCTGACCAACTGATGACCCCCGACCCAACCAAGATCTTGCACCAAGCAAACCAGACTTGTCACATCTAGTAGACAACGTACTGGTGCTATCGACAGCAGGTAAAGACAGCAAAAACCTGACAACTTTTGAACAGGTCACAGGCTCACCACAAAAGGGCTAACCCCATGCAGAGAGAGCAGTAGAACAATGTATTCTTTGGGCATGTAAGAAAGGCAGATCCAAGGAATGGACAGAGACACACATCACAGCTGTGGCCCACTTCTCAATCTCAGAGTAAGGGAGTGATCCCAAAAAAATCTCATTATGTGTGAGCAGTCAAGAAGGACTGGAAATGACTTGAGGGGCGTAAGAGAGACACAAGACTCCTTATAGAATTTGATTGGTCAGTACCGTTATTGGGGCTGTGGAAGCTGAAATGTTTTTATATAGATCATATAGGATGATCTAAATCCAGCTCTCACCACCACAACATGAGAAGGGTTCACAGCAGTTGAGGCAGAGCCAGAAGAAGAGAAGCTTGATCTCAGGGTAGTGTTCACCCAGGTGTGAGTCTTCAATATTGGGGAGATAAATGACATCCAAGCAGAACTGCAAATCAAAAGTAATGGGTATAGGAGGCACTATTTTCAGTTTCTCTCACCAATGCAAAATGTTGATGGGGAAAATATAAACATCCACAAAATGAAGAGGGATCATCAAAGGTTTGGCAGGCAGCTCATCCAAAAAATGGCTAAATGAAAACACAGTGAAGTCAATAGAAGGAGGCTCATCTAAAGACCACTATCACTCTGTGTTTCTTTTGTTTTTATGTATTGAAGCCGTGAGGTCTTTCAGAGAGCTAACACTGTCTGTAGTAAGAACTTATGAAATTATATTTTAAAGAAAAAAAGATAACTAGATGGTGTTAATCCTTTAACTTGTTTTTACTAGTCGAGACATAATTGTAGAGCAAGTGTCTTCAGGAAAAGGCATCTCCATACGTGTTTAACATAGAATGAAATATTTGTAGGTCCAAACAAAAGCAAGACTTGCATGCTCAACTCCATCTCAAAGTATTCCAATATAACGAAAATCATAGTCTGTGTGTTTGATCTAACTTTAATTTAAATTTTTGTTCATTCTATTGCAGAAATGTTAAAAGTGAGGCACCAAATAAATATTCAATAAGTCATGCTAAGCAGAACCAAATGTTAGGTATAGGTAGTCACCGCCCTCTTCCCATCTAATAAATAAATAACTTTTCAACTTTCACGGAGTCATGGACATTAGCTAGAGGGAAAGGTGTGTTCTGAGATAATTTCACTTCAGCTCTACTACTCCCAGCTATATCATCTCACCGCCATGCAATTATCAGCAGATTTGTCTTAATGTTATTATCAAGACACCCCATCCTATAGCATAAAATCTAAATGATAAGATTTTTAGAAAGATAGTCCGATATGCCTTTCTTTGAAAGAGGGAATCCTTCTTTGACCTCTAACAAGTGTTCTTCAATGTTTACACCAGTCTCAACTGCTTTCTTGCACCATAGAAGCGTGCAAATCAGTGATGGAAGTTTGTTTTAGCCTCTTGTCCTGAGAGAGAGTGCAACTCTACCTGGGAAGTACGGTGACTCCAGTGAGGTGGAGGACAATAGCCTGAGAAGTTGAGCAAATGGCTAGTTAAACTACTGAACTATTCAGGAGTCAGCTACATATTTCGTGTCCATACGTGTATTCTATCACAGGACCGGAGGCGAGGATTATGCAAAATCTTTCTTCACTCTTTATTCAACAGCAAGTTCAAAGTTAAACAAAACATGAACAGAAAAACTACAAGTTCCATGAGCCCGCCGCCATGGTAACGAGTATCCAATGAGGTGCCCTCCTTCACGTCAGTATAAATGGCCCAAGACACGTCACACTTCCTCTTTCTTCACTGCTCAGATAAGTGCCTTTTCTGCCTCCGTTGGGAGTTTGTTTTACTTAACTTGGCGCGCTGCCGCTCAATTGTTTTACGGGGCTTTCTGTAGCCGCTTTCTCGCCACGAGCGGTCCGGAACGGACGGGCCGCTCGAGCGCTTAGTTCCCTTTCGGCCCTCGGCGTGTTAATACACGTCGGGCCCACCAGAGGGAGCGCGCGCTGTGTTCTTCGTACTCGAAGAGCGCGTTTCTTCAGCGCGTGGCTCGCGCTTCGCGTTTGTTTTTTTGGGGTAACCTGTTGTGTCCAGGGAGTTAGGTTCCTGCCTTTCACCCAGACAAGCAGGGTTCGATTTCCAGGCCTGCCAGATGACACACTAAAACAGTCTCTTAGCAGGCATATCTGCATTAACCACTTTGCTTTTCTTTCCAGGTTTGAGGGTTTCTCCTCTATTGCATGTTTGCCACCCTGGTGCATTTTTTCATCTTCCCTACCCTGACACCCGTTTGGGTAAGAATTACCCCATTAGGGAAGGCATTATTTTCTTGACTTACTGTCAGTGACAGAGAGGGTAGGGACTTTACCCTATATATTGTATTTTGTTGGGTGTACACTCTGTCATAGTCCTCATTATGCATTCCTCCCAAGAGAATGAACCTTTTCCCGACATGTCCCCAGGTGAGGGTCCCTCTCACCGTACCCTTCCCCCCGGAGTGGACACTTTGTTTTCCCAGGCTATTTCTCACGCTTTGGCCCCTCTTAGGGATACTGTAGCTAAGCTTACTGAACAGGTGTCCAGGGGTACGGGCATGTTTGGTGTGACGGGAGCAGAGGGTGATTCCTCTACCCTTTCAGCCCCCAGGAAAATGCGCAAGCGCGACGCGGGGCACCTGGGGGATGGGGTATTTTTCTCCCAATCCCAAGAGTGCGCGCGCGCATAAGCGCGTACCCTCCCGGGAGGACCGTTTGCCCGGAGTACTGGGTGACAAGCTTCACCACCTATGGAACCCTGATCGGGGATCCCCCAAAGGCTTCATGGGAGGTTCAGATGAGGACTCATCATCTCTAGATGACGACTCGGGTCGCCCTTGGCGTCCGGGTGCTACCCTACCAGATCCTTCGGATCACGCCGATTCTGACTCCGATATGTTTGAGCCGGAGGGTATCTACCATCCGCGTTCCTCGGAGTGGCGTCCAGACCTCAAGGTGGCTGAATATGTCGCCGGTAAAATTAGGCAACCTCTGGACAAAGAGGTGCGCGCTCGTCTACGGGCGGAGTGCCCACGCCCGTCTTTATCAGATAAGGTCGCTCTCACGCCAGTTATTGACCCAAAAATGTGTACGTTTTTCTCCAAGTACACCAAGGATCCCAAGAAAGGGATTGATCGCTCCTGGAGGGCATGCCAGGATAAACTTCTTGATGTGTTAGGTCCCCTCACACAAATTATTCAATTGGCGGAGCGGGCCAAGCAAGCAAACACTCCCCTTCAGACGGACATCATTGCGGGATGGGCTCAGAGAGCTGTTTGTCTTCTGGGCAACGCGAACTGTGCCATCTCTGCAGAAAGACGGGAGGCGCATTACCTCCGACGCATGGGTTCTGCAAACTGTCTCGGGTTTTCAAATAGAATTCTGGGGTACCCCATTTCAGGAGAAACTGCCTCAGCCCATCGCGTTCTCGGCAGACGACTCAGAACTCGTAGATTTAGAGGTTCAGGCCCTTCTTCACAAAGGTGCCATTTCCTTTACTACCCTTCACCCCACAGGCTTCGTAAGCAACATCTTCTTGGTGGACAAGAAGGACAAAGGGTTTCGTCCCGTTATCAATCTTCGTGCTTTCAACGAGTGGGTGGTTTACAGACATTTCAAAATGGAGGGTATTCACTTGCTCCGCGACCTCCTCTTACAGGAGGACTGGATGGTTCGTCTAGATCTCAAGGACGCGTACCTCACGGTCCCTATTTTTCCACCCCATCGCAGATTCCTGCAATTCTTATGGAACAGCCAGGTGTTCGAATTCACCACACTCCCCTTCGGCCTGTCGTCGGCGCCGTGGTGCTTCACAAAACTTCTCAAACCAGTAGTGGAAACTCTGAGGTTACAAGGCATTCGCCTCATAATTTATCTGGACGACATCCTTTTGATGGATCAGTCCAGGTCTCGGTTGATGTTCAATCTGAACACAACTATTGCGCTTTTCCAGGACCTTGGTTTTGTGATCAACCAACAGAAGTCGCAACTTACCCCGACTCAATCGTTAGTCTTCCTTGGGTTTCTAGTGGATTCCCGCTCAGCGTCTCTCAGTCTCCCGGCGACAAAGATTTCCAAAATAAAGAAGGAACTGAGAAAGGTCCTGCAACGGGACCAGATCTCTCTACGCCAGTTAGCCAGAGTAGTAGGCCTGCTTTCGTCTTCGATTCAAGCCATTTTTCCGGGTCCCCTACACTACAGAGCCCTGCAACGCTTGAAAGCGTTTCACCTTCGCCGAGGGGTGACGTACTCCGAGTTGATCTCCCTGTCTCAAGAGGCCAGGACGGAGTTGTGCTGGTGGCTGGACCACATGGAGGCATGGAATGGCAGGGCCATCTTTGGGGCGGCCCCGGATCTGGTGATCGAGTCAGATGCCAGTCGCCAGGGATGGGGGGCTCGTTGCGGGGACATCTCGTTGGGGGGACGCTGGACCCCGCAGGAACTAACCATGCATATCAACTGCCTGGAGCTCCTGGCGGGCTCTTTTGCAATCAAGTCCCTCACGAGAAACAAGGTCTCATGCGTAGTTCTACTACGGATGGACAACGTATCGGCAGTGCAATACATAAATCGTTTAGGGGGAACAAGATCAAGAGCCCTAGCGGGGCTAGCGATAGATTTTTGGCATTTTTGCCTTCAACACCAAATCTCAGTCACAGCGGAGTATCTTCCGGGAACCCAGAATGTGTGGGCAGACTGGAATTCTCGGTTTCTCCGGGATCCCAGCGATTGGCGACTACATCGCTCGGTTTTTCAGGCGATCATGGATCATTGGGGTCCCTGTTCAGTGGATCTCTTTGCGTCTCGTTGGAATGCCCAGCTTCCCCTATACTTCAGCTGGCGTCCGGATCCGGGAGCAATGGCAGTAGATGCGTTTCTCCAACATTGGGGCACGCTTCAGGGTTATGCTTTTCCCCCGTTTCTTCTTATCCCGCGGGTTGCTGCTCAAGTTCGCCGCCAAGAGGCGACGGTGATTCTAATAACCCCCTGGTGGAGATCACAGGCATGGTTCCCGACTCTGCTGGAACTCTCGTGCGAGTGTCCTCTTCGCCTCCCGGATTTTCCCTCGATACTCCTGGATCCGTCGGGGTGCTGCCACCCTCTAATCCTTCAAGGTCATCTTCCCCTCATAGCTTGGAAGATTTCCGGCATCATTGGCAAAACAACCGGCTTTCGCAGGAAGCTAATAACTTCATCGCACAGGCCTGGGCCCCTGGTACATGCAAACGATATAGATCAGCATGGAATAGGTGGTCTAGTTGGTGTGTGGGCAAACACTGCGATCCCATGGGGGCCATCATTGCCGACATCATCAATTTCCTGGCGGAATTAGCTGCATCCGGCTTAGCGTATCGCACCATCAATTCTTTTCGCTCGGCCATCTCTGCGGGCCATCCTCCCCTGAATAATCTCCCGATTGGGGGACATCCCTGGGTTTGTAAACTTCTTAGGGGTATTAGACTCTCCAGACCTCCACAACCTAGATATTCGGAGCTCTGGGATGTGAACTTGGTTCTTAATCTCTTATCCTCTTGGCGGGACAACCAACATTTGTCGATGAAGGAATTGTCGGCAAAATTAGCCATGCTTCTCTGCCTCATTTCCTGTAAGCGTGTGTCAGATATCAGAGCACTGGATGTTTCCGCTCGAGTCTTTACTCCAGAAGGAGTCACGTTTACTATTGCAAGGAGGACAAAGAATAATACCAGGTCGGTGTCCTATCCCGTTTTTCCTGATTCCCCGAGGCTATGTGTGGTTAGATGTCTCAAAGTCTATGAGGAAGTAACCAGTTCTTGTAGACCCCCAGGTGAGACTCAATTGTTGATTTCTATTAAGAAGCCGTTTAGGGCGGTTTCTTCTCCCTCCATTGCCAGATGGATCCGGTGGATTCTCTCTGAGGCAGGTATAGATATTCGAGTTTTTGGGGCTCATTCTACTCGGGGAGCTATGGCTTCCAAAGCCATACAGGTGGGGGGCAGATTGGAGGACATCATGCATGCTGCTGATTGGTCTTCAGAGTCTACTTTTAAGACGTTTTACTTTAAACCAATTCACGACGCAGCCGCACTGGCGGTAAGTAAGCTTTGAACTTGCATAATCCTCGCCTCCGGTCCTGTGATAGAATACGAAATTTCCTAGCTATCGTGAAGGAAAGTTTCAATTCTATTAAGGACACGGAGGCGAGGATTATCCCACCCACATACATTTCGCGGATATGTTCCCTCCCGATTACATCTATCTGCGTAGCAAGGTGGTATACTTGCGTTTATGCCTTTGTTTATTGGTTATTCTGCTCATATTTTAATTTTTCAGGAAAACACTTGATTCAGATATATTTTTCATTTATATGTGTTTTGGAGTTCGTAACTTTGTTGCCTTTGGTAGGTTTCCTGTGTTCTATCGGACTTGCATCTAATTACACCTATTTTTTAGGTTCCGAAACTACGACCAATTGACTCTACCAGGATTCCTTCCGCAGTGAAGTCGAGGAAGTGTGACGTGTCTCGGGCCATTTATACTGACGTGAAGGAGGGCACCTCATTGGATACTCGTTACCATGGCGGCGGGCTCATGGAACTTGTAGTTTTTCTGTTCATGTTTTGTTTAACTTTGAACTTGCTGTTGAATAAAGAGTGAAGAAAGATTTTGCATAATCCTCGCCTCCGTGTCCTTAATAGAATTGAAACTTTCCTTCACGATAGCTAGGAAATTTCGTATTCTAGGACCTAATTTTCAAACTCCGCAAACAGATCCGCAAATAGGTAGCTTGCGGCTGCTTCATTGCATATTCCTCCAACACAGTTCCTGTTTTGTGACTCATAGTACCCATTGAATCTGCGGATAAGATTCAATGGATCCCATAGATCCAGTGGACTGCGGGAAAAGATTCCTGTTTTGTGCAGTCAATCACAGCCCTCGAATCCGTATGCGATCTAAGAGGGATTATTCAAAAGTATTCTCATGTAAAAGGTTTGGGACATTGAAAGTTATGTTCACCATTTTCACAGGAGGTGTACAGTAAGGAAAACATATTTCCATAAAAAGCAAAAAAGATCGATACACTAGGTGACTTATCTACTGGGTGACATAAATTATCTGTGAAACTCGTGAACTCAGGTGTTTAAGAGGGTGATCCCATTGCGTGAATCGAGAATTGACACTTTTCCGAGGGTCATATAGGTTTGAAAGACAAGTAACCCCATTAAAGTCTGCGAGGTATTTTATCAGGTGGGTAAACAGAAATAAATAGAAATGAAACGAAGGTCACAGCCATATAACCTGCCCATTACGAGTTCCGCACCTCAAAATGGAGAATAACAGCATGCTTGCAATGAGGGCGAAGGAGGAGGAAAATGTGACAGTATCTCCCTATTTCACAGGGAGTTTATGGGAAGGTAAGACACGGAACAGAAAAAAAACAATTTCTATGAAAATGAATGCAAAATTACATTCGATTTTCTTTTAGCAGTAAGCTTGCAATCATAAGTGGGGTAAACGTGAGAAAGTGCATGCCTAGTCTTCATTTTCACATAAAGTGTGTGTTGGAGGGAGGGGAAAACAGCCGAAACCACGACTCCTAAACAACAAGGTGCGTTGTCCACGAAAGCGAAACAACGCTTTCCTGAACAACAACTCTGTTTTTCTCTTCCTTAACCATGCATGTCCTGAACAACAAACGTGTGGTTAAGGCAGAGGAAAACAGACTCAGGATCAGGAGAGGACTCGGTCAGGTAAGTTGGGCTGGGGTAGGGTTGTTGGATAGTTTTAGGGGCAGGATGGGGGTAGTTTTAGTTTTTAAGGGTGGGGGTCGGGTAGTTTTAGGTTTTAGGGGTGGGAAAGGGGGTTGGCGTAGTTTTAGGGGCGGGGTCGTGGTAGTTTAAGTTTTAGGGGTGGGGGGTCTGGGTAGTTTTAGGTTTTAGGGGCGAGGAGTTGCAGTAGTTTTAGGGGCAGGGGTAGGGGGTTGGGGTAATTTTTTAGGGGCGGGGTGGGGGTCGGGTAGTTTATCTTTTAGGAGCGGAAGTAGGGTAACACGGTAGTTTTAAGGGGTGGGGGTGGGGGGTCGGGTAGTTTAAGCATTAGGGGCGGGGTGGGGGTTGGGAGGGTCGCATGCTGTAACCATGCAGGCTGTTCCACGCATGCCTCCACCAGGCATGCCATTACAACGAAAAATCGTTGTTAAGGCATTCATTGTAAAGGCATTAGTGGCAATGCGGTCGACCGTGTTCAGGGATGCGTGGTCCCATTGTATATTGAGGAGGAGATTGAAGAAAGATGTTTCATGGAAAAGCACTTTCCATAATAGAAAATAACATAGGAAAGAAAAAGTTTTGAAATGGGATGAGAAAGCACTCTCATAGTCCAAATTTATAGTCAGCGATTTTTACTTTGTGAAAGATAAATAGGTTTTATCGTCTGTGGAACCAATTCCTACTGGGCTGGCAAAGGATGAGTTACTTAATGCACCAGTGAAAAAACACAATACCCTGGGTGTGGAAAATGCTTCCTATTCTAAGATATCCTCTGGAAAATGAGGAATTACATGTGAATCCCGTGTTTAGCACAATGTATTCTGCATGTAGCAGAGTTTACCACGCCTTACCCAAGTTAAACTTTGGTATGTTTGATCGTTTGAACGTAGTTGCAGGTGTAAAAATTCCAGAAATCCCAGTCTCTCCGCAAACAGGAATTGCTAAGGGATCTTAATTTACCACTTCCTCGGAATAAGGGCCTCTGTAGCTTATTTGAAATGTGCATCATTTGTGTGGTGGATTTTAAAAACAACTTCCTATACAACATACCCATGATTCTGAAGGTGATCAGCCGACACATAAAATTCTGAGTACTATTTATATATATATTCCTGAGGTGTGTGATTGTATCCATGGCCTTTTAGGGTGTTCTCTAAAATTAGGAACATCCTTATTTTCTCTCATTACAGGTCATTAAGGCTGATGTCAGTTTTCCTGATGAAACCGCACACATTAAACATAGGGTCGAAACATTGAACCCACACCTTAGTCTGTACTTATGATGGCAAGTAGAAAGACATAAATTATAGTAAGAGAACCAATGCTCACACTACAGTTAATTTTTGTTTACATGGTTTTCAACAGGGGCGACTCCTCTGCTATGTCGGTGTGTCACCCCCCACCAGCAGCAGCTGCAAACCTTTAAAAATAAACCGATTATACTCAATGTTTATTATCGTTTTTTTTTCAAAGGGTGGGGCCATGGGGGAGTGAGAGCCATGCAGGGGAGTGCACAAAGCAATCCCCTTTGTGCACATGTATGTTTGGCCGGTCACCTTGAACCGGCCAAACACACATGCGCACAGGGCTCTCTCCAACCTGGCACTGTGTTGCTGGGTTGGAGAGAGCAGGCCCAGGATCCCACTCTGCCTTTGAGCACCCAGCCAGGGCACTCCAGTCAATCATAACTCTGCTCTGAGCAGAGGGGGGTTGGGGTAATTTTAGTTTTTAGGGGCAGGGTGTGGTTTGGAGTAGTTTAACTTTTAGGCAACAGGGCAGGCTGGGAGCCTGTGCCTGCAGTGTGGCGGGGCGCTTAAGGTAAGTAAAAAAAAAAAATATATATATGTTTGTTTTGTTCCCCATCCCACCCCGCCACTTTGCCCAGTTGCAACCGCGACTGGTATCCAGCTCTATATTTAACAAGGAAACACGCCGGATGCACCAGTGACTTTGGCCCTCATTACAACCCTGGCGGTCAAAGACCGCCAGGGCTGTTTTGTTAATTGCACTGCCAACAGGCTGGCAGTGCAATCTTGGGAATTACGACTGCGGTGGAAGTGCCGCAGTCGCACCGCCTGGTCTGGCGTTTTTCCGCCACGTTGGTCCTGGCGGATTTAATCCTCCAGGGCAGCGCTGCTTGCAGCGCTGCCGAGGGGGTTACGAGTCCCCCTCCCGCCAGCCTTTTCATGGCAGTAGGAACCGCCATGAAAAGGCTGGCAGAAAGGGGAGTCGTGGGGCCCCTGGGGGCCCCATGAAGCTTTTCACTGTCTGCCTAGCAGACAGTGAAAAGTGCGACGGGTGCAACTGCACCCATTGCACCGCCGCAACACCGCCGGCTTCATTTGGAACCGGCTTCCATGTTGCGCCCGACATCCCCGCTGGTCCGGCGGGGTTGTCGAAATGGCCACCGCAGGAGTGCGGCTGCGCCAATGTTGTAATGAGGGCCTTTATGTTTATATTTTCAGTTGTAAATAAACGCACCTCTATGATAATTTTGAGCGCTGTGCCATCTGCATTCTGAATTATTATGTTTGAGATGCTGTAATGGGTAATTAGAAAATGTACTTTTAAAAAAAGAGTGAGTTTGTTGTGTATGACTATCTATTTATTATTATCAAGCAGTGTTTTTGAAGCTAAGCAGATGAAGTACAGAGAAACACTGAATAACTCATACTAGCACAATCTTAATTATTATAGCTAGATAGAAATGTGTCCCGCAGGACCTTTGTCACATAATTTCTTCTGCTTTGTTCAGCATTGATCAGATAATTCCATCAGCACATTTACAATTTTTCACCTACAAGTAATAGTTGGAGATATGCAGTGCATTTGATTGTACATGGACGTCACACAAACATTATATGTCACATATCAGAAGCCTGACTGAAGTACAGTGGTCTCAATGTACCCATGGGGGTGGATTCACAAAGCGCTTAACAGATGTAAATCTGCATTTTCAGCCAGCTGTCCACAGAAGGATTCTTGACAGGCTTAAACAGTTTCACTGTGGTGTAATTGTATGCAACAATTGCTTAAAATTATGCAGTAATGACTAGTGGCAGCTCCTCCGTTGGAGCTGAGGAGCCTTGCACCTCCTGCTGAGAGCCAGCAGAGGGAAAGGTGAAAAATAAAACGATAATAAAACCATTTTATTATCATTTTATTTTTCGCACGACACTATAGCCAGCTGAGTCTATGGTGGGGCCTTTCTGACAACCATTATGACAGCTGGGGGAGGAGTAGTGCACCCAGTAAGTGCGATGTAGGTTTGGCTGGCTGTCCAAGGAAGGCAAAATTGACATGTGCACTTATATCTCTCCACCTGGCTGTGCTGCACAGTGGAGAAGAGGCACAGGCTCCCAGGCCCTGAGCAAGCGATGGTCTCTCCATGCAATGACTTTAAAGAAGTTTGGGACGAATGTTATAGTTACGTTTTGAAGTAAAGCAGACCAGAGACACTTCTGGCCTACTAGTAAATCTCTTGGACTGTTGCTCATTAAGTTGAAGGTTTAGATCCTTCAATCTTATGACAGTGTGCTTGTTTATTTACTACTGCTATAACTGTTAAATCTTCCTAATGATGTAATACTTAAAATCTCTTTACCGTCATAATGTGTTGGTTGATTGTCATAGGTATGTTTAGACACTCAAAAGAAACAAGTCGCTTGTGGCGCAATGGTTAGGGTCTCAGACACTCACACTGAAGGATAAGGATTCTAGTCTGTGGTCATTCACCCTTTCATTTCTTTTCAACTTTAAAAGTTTAAGGTTCATACTGATAGGTGATCTCACTCTTTTTAATTGACCACTACATTTTTCTTTCCAATTTGTCCAGAAATATCTTGTTCTAAGTATATCATTCACCATAACCTCTCTCTCCCTCTCACTCCCTTTTTCAATCTCTTTCACCCACTCTCACACCCACTCAGACCCTTATGCTCCCACTCACTGACTCACTCTGACACTTATGTACCACTCACAGGCCCACTCAGACCCTTATGCACCCACTCAGAGCCCCACTCAGACCCTCATGCACCCACTCACAGACCCACTCAGACTCTCACACCCACTCACAGACCCACTCAGACTCTCACACACCCACTCACAGACCCACTGAAACCCTTATGCACCCACTCATAGACCTGCACATAAACTGATGCACCTACTAAGACACTTATGCACCCACTGTCGCACCTAGACACTCTCACAGCCACTCTCACACCCAGATTCACCCTCTCACACCTATTCTCACACCCAGAGAGACAGGCCACGGCCAATTTCCGTCGCGCATAGCCAAAGGGCTGTGAAAAGCATGGGGTTGGGTGGTTAGGTGGTTTGGCCTCAGGGTATGGCCACAGGCACTGCGGCAGTGGTTGGAGTAATGTATGTAATGAAAATAACTTTACTTAAAAAAAACCCATAGAAATTCACTGGGAAAAATCAAAGGTTACAGGGACGTTATAGTTAGGAAATAGAATTTAAAAAAATATAGAAATTCACTTAAAAAACAAAGGTTGCGTGAACGTTATAGTTAGGCTCACTATTGAAACCTACCATACTATAGAAATTCACCTGTTATAGTTATAGTTACCTAAAGTAACTATAACTTGTGCCCTAAGGTAACTATAACTCACAACTTCACCATACACTGCTAATTACCCCACAAAGTACATCACTCATGACATCTTTAATAACATAATTGATAATGTCACTGTAACATCTGCAGTAAAATTACTGATCAGATCAGACGCACAGTTATAGCTACGTTAGGGCACGTATTATGTAACTGATGACATCTTATATGGCGTCTTTGATATTACTGCAACATTTGCAATAACATTATTGATAAGAAAACTATACATGACATGGGCACAGATTATAGTTACCTTAGGGCGCAAGTTATAGTTCGCTTAAAAAAACTCTAGCTGCTGAATTTCTGTGGTTTTGTATGAGTAAATTCAGAACTATAACATCCCTGTAACCTTTGTTCTTTTTACGGAATATGTATGTATGTCCTTTGTTTGAATTATTTAAAAAATCAAAAAACTATGATAACAGTATGCTCCCAGGACCTCTATTTTTCATGCATTATATGATGAAATAGAATTGGGAGGCTCATTGATTTCAATGAATTTGCAATTCATGCTAATAATAACCATTGTAAAAAATGATGTTGCCACAAATTTTATTTCAACTAGCTTCAACTTTCTAATTATCACTTGAATTTTGAACTTTTCTGATGCTAACATCTCAGTGATTAATGTTATTCCTGAGTATGAGTACAAGTAGATTGTATCTTTAAGTTTCTGGTTTTAGCTTTCATTGGCCGCTAGGAATATATGCGAATATATGCAAATTATTTAGCATGGGTGATAATTCTGATAGCCACCTTACCTTAAAAGTGCAGATTGCATTTCAGTATGTGACACAACATTTTAAATGAAGTGGCTTAATAAAGATTCCTTAGGAGGTGAATGTGTTTATGTATTTTACTAACTGCATTAATTTTTATGACTTGCTTTTTGCATGAATAAAACTATGTAATTACAGCTCATTGTGTATTGTATGTTACGCACATTGTGGATGTCTGAGTAAACCAGACAGACGGAAGCCTTTGGGTTCCAGTTTAGAAGCCCCTGGCCTGTTCATGTGCACAAGACAGAGGTGAGGTTACGTTCCCAGACAGTGGAAATGCATTGCTGTCATCCTGAAACTGGAGGGCAGGAACCTAGACAAGGTAGTGGGGGAAGAGGTGACAAGTACCCCATATAAATTCAACAATATCCTTTTGCTAAATACTACCATTTAATGGATGGTAGGGCTGAAGTGTAGAACAGCAGAGTATGAAGGGGCCTTGAAAGGGGTCGGTGTTTTGTCTCTTCCTGGTCACTGTCAGGATCTACACACCAGGGGGCAGCGACTTGAGACTCAGGCAGATGACACTGAGGGTTGTTCCCGCAGGAACAACATTCAAATACTGGGTCTCTCAGAGGGAGTGGAAGGACAGGATCCTTTATCTTTTCTTGAGACCTGGCTTAAATCATTTACGCCACCTACAGACCTAACACCATTCTACACCTTTGAGAAAGCCCATAGGGTGCTGGCACGCTGCCCTCCCCTGCAAGTGTCCCACAACCCATACCAGCCAAACTACTGCATTACTGGGACAGAGACATTATACTACAAACTGCTCGAAAAGCAGCCTTACTCCGAATGGAGGACAAAACTGTCAAGCTATTCCTGGATTACATGCACCTTATTTAACAACAGCGAACATCTTTCTTAGCAGTGAAACGCTGCCTCTGACAAATTAGTCTACAATATGCACTGCTCCTCCCCGCAAGCCTGAAGGTCATCGCCAATGGGAAGATCTCCTTCTTTAGTACCCCTATAGAAGACTGGGACTGGCATGACCAGATGGATGGTGGGAAGGCCCAACATCGCCCTGGAGCCGTCTTGGATTGGACACGACCACAATGACTCACATGAACAGGATAAAAATGATTGTGCCCGTTGGCACCTCATAATGCTTGTCTCCTGATCTTAAACAGATCATTAGACAACACAGAGAAGCTCTAGAGGTGACAGCCAGCCTTGGATCAGTGGTGGCCTTCACAGATGGAGACACTGGCCCCCACATTTTCAGACGAAGATACCCCGGGGGCCGATGACTTCCAATCCTTACCTGCGGTGACCCCACAAACGTCCGACAGTCTAGTACAACCAGAGTTTCTTTTGCATAAGTATATACTCACCCACCAGACAACCTTAATGATATTATGGTGTTTCTCTTATACAATGGCAATAGCAATTGAAACATTGGTGATTTGCCTTCGCGATGAGGGACGAGATTTGGACATTCCCCTGAGAGATCGGGTACATACGTTCTCGCTTTATGCAGATGACCTACTTATAAACCTCAGAGACATTACGTCATCTCTGACACCACTAAAGACCACACCTCAGGGGTTTTCAGCTGTCTCCGGCCTCTGGGTAAACAGTACTAAAACAGCGGCTTAACCCCTATGCCTTGAGAAGCCACAGTGTGGCATATATCTGGTGGACACAAGACTTCAGTGGAGTCCAGAGGCAGTCTGCTATTTGAGGGTGCACCTCTATCATTTCCCAACTGATCTCTATGAGAGCAACCTCCGCAGGGCCCTTGCAGGCATTTGTACGCAAATGACCTTCTGGCAATCCCATCCATCTGCTCCCATTGGTAAGATAGCCCTCACAAAAATGATAGTACTACCTAGGTATTGCACCTTTTGTTAATTTCCTGACTACTCCCCACGGAGCTGTATATCCTTCTTTGTTCCCTATTATGGGGCGCCCAACACCACTGGATGGCACTGAGGATGCTCGAGCTTCCAGTGGGATGAGAAGGATTGGGGAGCACTCTCTTGAGGCATATTTCTTAATAGCGCAGCTACAGTGGCTGTCGCGCTGGACAGTGGGCTGATATAAGGGTCAGGCCTGTAATGACTGATGCGCAATCTCATCAGCAACATTGTGTAATCTGCTCCCCCCGTCCCCCCCAGGTGTCAATGGCAAGAACCTGCATGTTATATAT
This sequence comes from Pleurodeles waltl, assembly GCF_031143425.1. Lineage (NCBI taxonomy): Eukaryota > Metazoa > Chordata > Amphibia > Caudata > Salamandridae > Pleurodeles > Pleurodeles waltl. The sequence continues at coordinate 1,168,606,720 of NC_090447.1, read as the reverse complement.
ACATCATCTCTCACTGGGTAACCCTGCCTATGCCCCAAACATCCCCCTGGTGGGGCTACCTTTTTCCCCCAGATATCACACCACAAAAACAATAACTATTTGAACATAATGCTCAGTCCGCTCTGTAGGTGACCTCTATGCAGAGAGTCCTTTACTCACTCTTGACCAACTGGTTGCTGACGAATTAACTACCAGTTGGGCAATTTCTTACTTACCGGCAACTGTGAAACATAGCTCATATGCTTTTCAGTGTAATAGACACAGAGCCACCAACACAGCCAGTCATCTGTGCAGTGCTCATAATGGGCACTGGTTGACAACTCATCACTTGGATATATAGGGCCATCCACGGGCTTTTTGACACCCCCTCCCAGCTCTGCATCAGAGGTGGGAGGGAGACCTAGGGAGGGACCTCAAGGACAAGGAATGTGACTTGGTGCTTCAACACCAGCATTGAGTTTCCCGGAACTCCAGATTCATGAACATTCAGTTCTACCTCCAATACAGAGTGTATCTCACTCCAGATCATTTAAACCGCTAGTATCCATCTGCCCAAATTGCTTGTGCATGGTTCCCTCTCATAGGAAGCAGATTTCCGGTACGTGTTATCGTATGGTTCTGCATTGTGACAATATTAGCACTGAATTCACATGGAAGTAACAAAATTGATCGACCTGAATACATGGGAAATGACTGCACTAAGTATCTTTAAGCAGAGGAAGAGTCATAAGGTACGCACATGCTTTGCTGCCCTGGCCCTGCTCCCCTGCTCTTAACGATCCACACTTTAACAATCAATTGGCGCTCAGCAGCCTGCCACCAGTGGATGCTTGGTGAGGAGCCATACGTGAGTGGTGAGTGGCCAAAGAGGAGGCACTCCGCAAGGAGGAGATTCGTGGCCTTCGCAAAGACCACATTTCTGGTGGTTGGGCAACCATTGCCTCCTATTTTCATCAACTCGCACAGATGACACTATGTCACCCTGATAAGTTGTATCATGTACAAAACCTTTACACGACCCTACTCATTGCATCATTGTTCCTGCTCCCCTGCTCTTAACGATCTACACTTTAACAATCAATTGGCGCTCAGCAGCCTACCACCAGTGGAGGCTTGGTGAGGAGCCATACATGAGTGGCCAAAGAGGAGGCACTCCGCAAGGAGGAGATCCGTGGCCTTCGCAAAGACCACATTTCTGGTGGTTGGGCAACCTTTACCTCCTATTTTCATCAACTCGCACAGATGACACTATGTCACCCTGATAAGTTGTATCATGTACAAAACCTTTACACCACCCTACTCATTGCATCATTGTTCCTGATATTCCCTCTCCCTTACCTCTTTCCCCAACCCACTGCTGCCTGCTACTCAGTAGAGTTAACACATGCATACTAGCACTGGTTCCATACAGTGGCCCGCTCACTACCACCATCACCACACTAAGGGGTTCATTATTACTTTGGCAGTCTGGTGGCAAGACCGCCACAGTAGCGGCCGTGATAAGACTGCCATGTTGGCAGTCATCTGACTGTGTTATTAGGGGGCACACAGCTCAGACCTCCAAAAAGCAGCCAATTTTCTAAAACCGCCAGGACACTGGCGGACGGAAAAAAAGGCGATTCGACCAGCAGCACTGCTAGTCCAACAAGAACAACTGATCAAATTATGATCTACAAATCACAAGAGCAGTTCTTCCATGATGGAAAACCATTGGCAGTGTGAACCGCAGCAGTCTGAACGCACATCAGTCAGAACACTACACCACATTGGATAGTTCGAATACCCCACATCTGACACACTGCACTATAAAACACACTCCTACACAACCCACAATCCTTTGCAACCAGAACCCGCTCACAGCAAGACACTGGCAAATAAATTTACATCTAGCTAAACAAACAATAGGCACCCCAGACATTACACTCAGCACATATCCCACACTTGCACAAAATACATAATACAATTTTCAAAACCACACAATACACAACAACCGTCACCCGCTCACATCACAGCACCCACACCTCATCACAAAATGTTTTCATCCTTTTTTCACTACCTCAATGTCTTTACCACCACTACCATGCCCCTCAAAAACATCCACGTTTCACTGGTGATGAGCTGAGGGTCATGGTGGATGAAATTGTCACAGTAGAGCCATATCTATTTGGAGCACAGGTCCAGCAAGCATCAATAGCCAGGAAAATGGAGTTGTGGTAAAGGATAGTCGACAGGGTGAATGCAGTATACAGTTACCCATGCACAAGGAAGGACATCAGGAAGTGGTGGAACGGCCTGAGGAGGAAGGTATGTTCCATGGTATCAAGGTACCAGCTAGATGTCCGCAAGACTGGTGGTGGGCCCCCACCTCCCCCCCCACAGTTCACATCATTGGATGAGAAGGTCTTAGACAGCCTGCATCCTGAGGGCCTGACAGCAATACCTGGGGGAGTGGAGACAGGTAAGTCACAACAACATTCATGTCACCAAACAGTTTTGTCTTGCGTGCTCACTCATCACCTTTCCCCACCTAAATGACTAAACCACCCACCACTCCACTGTCCAAATCTCCTAATACATGTCAAATAAACTCACCTAGGGTCACAGTGTTTGGGAAGGGCATGTGAAGTCCTGGTAACTGACAACACTAAAACTCCCAGAAGGCACTGTTCCACCATTAACAAAACCAGAATAGTGAACTAAATTTTAAATGTCTTGCGTGTGAAACTAACATTCAAAGTAATCCATCCTGAATGGTCCACCATTTAACAATTCATGGCAATGAAAGCTATTCAATGGCCTGCTACAAGTACCATTATAAGTAAATCACAGCTACAAATTTGTCCCATACCAAACTGGACTCTGAGAAAAGTTCCCTAGTAATGTCATATACTCACCTGATGGGGACACTTAAACAGCAAACCAGACGCACTCGCAGTACATCCATACAGTGGACCAGGTCAAATTGTGACACCTATATTGTGTGCCAGCTCTGACACCATTGTGCATTGTTCAACTTCTAGTTGACTCATTGATGCCATACATCTTACTAGGAGAGAAATGTACATTGTCATGTCTCTACTCAGACAAGATATGAGGGTATTGGCAGCCATCTAAACACCAACATACTCCAAGAGCTTGGAGCATACTGTATGCAATTACAAATCTCTGTGTCCCATTTTGCACTAACTAAGATTAAGCAGCAGCTGTCATTGCCATTTCAGAGGATCATGTAAAGGCAATGTGTACATCTCGCATACCATGTTTAGTTGTCTAATATATACATCACTTGTTGCATCACTTACACCAACATTGTGTTTCAGTTCTCCTACAGGTAACCTTTCCATCCCCAATATGGAGAGGACACCAGAGACTGACACCACCTGTTAGAAATGGGGTCTTTGGTTGGCAGTCAGGTTACCCTCTGTCCAAGCAAGGACCCTCACTCTAGTCAGGGTAAGACACACACAATCAAAATTATCCTGTGCCCACCCTCTGGTAGCTTGGCACTGAGCAATCAGGCTCAACTTAGAAGACAATGGGGGTGATTCTAACCCTGGCGGTCGGTGTTAAAGCGGCGGCCAACCCGCCAACAGGCTGGTGGTCAAAAAAATGGAATTCTGACCCTGGCGGGAACCGCCAACACAGACAGCCACTTTAACACTCCGACCGCCACGGCGGTACAAACAAACAGCGCGGCGGTCACCGCCAACAGGCAGGCGGCAGACAATGTACCGCCCACACTATCACAACTCACCAATCCGCCACCTTTTCCGGGGCGGGAGCACCGCCGATAAAAACACGGCGGAAACAGACTACGAACGGGAAAACGCACACCATTACGCACTCCAGGAGGAAGGAGGACAGCATGGAACCCGAATTAAACATCCTACCTGCTCTCGTCTACCTTCTCATCTACCACGAGTACGAAGTCCGGCGCAGACGACAACGGTGAGTACTGCACCTACGACACACGGGAGGGGGAGGACGAAAGGTTACGGCCACACACATATGCGACCCCCCCCCACCCCCAACTATGTACACACCAATGCAGAGCAACAAGTCACAGTGACACCACCCAAACACCCCTGAAAAATGCTATGACATAATCAAATTTGGAATAAATATTTATGTACAAAAAAGCTCCTGAAAATTATCGTACAACCATGAAAGATATTTACAAGAAAACAAATGATATACACATCAGTGTATAACTGAAGTAACAAGTCCTGCACATCCTACGAATTCATCATGTCCGTGGGCCAAAGTTTTGAGAAACAAGAGCAAAGCCCACACAGGAGACCTGAGTCCTTTGAGAGAACACTGCAGGGGCATCAGATGTAAAAACTACAGGCACCTCAGGGGGAAGGGAAGGGGGGGCACCACAGCCACATGAGTCCACGACGCCAGATCCACGAGGAGCCACCATGCCCACTGTACCATCCTGGGGAGTGCAAAGCCACAGTCTCTCAATGTCTCTACAGTGGGTGGGCTGCCCACTGTACCATCCTGGGAGTGCAAAGCCACAGTCTCTCAATGTCTCTACAGTGGGTGGGCTGCCCACTGTACCATCCTGGGAGTGCAAAGCCACAGTCTCTCAATGTCTCTACAGTGGGTGGGCTGCCCACTGTACCATCCTGGGGAGTGCCAAGCCACAGTCTCTCAATGTCTCTACAGTGGGTGGGCTGCCCACTGTACCATCCTGGGGAGTGCCAAGCCACAGTCTCTCAATGTCTCTACAGTGGGTGGGCTGCCCACTGTACCATCCTGGGGAGTGCCAAGCCACAGTCTCTCAATGTCTCTACAGTGGGTGGGCTGCCCACTGTACCATCCTGGGGAGTGCAAAGCCACAGTCCATCAGGTGGATGACAGTCTCCACTGGTCAAGGTGGAGGCATAGTGGGCACAGTGAACCATAAACAGTGCTTGAGACGGCGGTGCCCAGCGGAGCGGTGCTTGAGACGGCGGTGCCCAGCGGAGCGGTGCTTGAGACGGCGGTGCCCAGCGGAGCGGTGCTTGAGACAGCGGTGCCCAGTGGAGCGGTGCTTGAGATGGCGGTGCCCAGCGGAGCGGTGCTTGAGAAGAAGGGCCCAGCGGAGCGGTGCTTGAGAAGAAGGGCCCAGCGGAGCGGTGCTTGAGACGGCGGTGCCCAGCGGAGTGGTGCTTGAGACGGCGGTGCCCAGCGGAGCGGTGCTTGAGACGGCGGTGCCCAGCGGAGCGGTGCTTGAGATAGCGGTGCCCAGCGGAGCGGTGCTTGAGAAGAAGGGCCCAGCGGAGCGGTGCTTCAGAAGAAGGGCCCAGCGGAGCGGTGCTTGAGACGGCGGTGCCCAGCGGAGCGGTGCTTGAGACGGCGGTGCCCAGCGGAGCGGTGCTTGAGAAGAAGGGCCCAGCGGAGCGGTGCTTGAGAAGAAGGGCCCAGCGGAGCGGTGCTTGAGACGGCGGTGCCCAGCGGAGCGGTGCTTGAGAAGAAGGGCCCAGCGGAGCGGTGCTTGAGAAGAAGGGCCCAGCGGAGCGGTGCTTGAGACGGCGGTGCCCAGCGGAGCGGTGCTTGAGACGGCGGTGCCCAGCGGAGCGGTGCTTGAGACGGCGGTGCCCAGCGGAGCGGTGCTTGAGAAGAAGGGCCCAGCGGAGCGGTGCTTGAGACGGCGGTGCCCAGCAGAGCGGTGCTTGAGAAGAAGGGCCCAGCGGAGCGGTGCTTGAGAAGAAGGGCCCAGCGGAGCGGTGCTTGAGAAGAAGGGCCCAGCGGAGCGGTGCTTGAGATGGCGGTGCCCAGCGGAGCGGTGCTTGAGACGGCGGTGCCCAGCGGAGCGGTGCTTGAGAAGAAGGGCCCAGCGGAGCGGTGCTTGAGAAGAAGGGCCCAGCGGAGCGGTGCTTGAGACGGCGGTGCCCAGCGGAGCGGTGCTTGAGAAGAAGGGCCCAGCGGAGCGGTGCTTGAGACGGCGGTGCCCAGCGGAGCGGTGCTTGAGAAGAAGGGCCCAGCGGAGCGGTGTTTGAGAAGAAGGGCCCAGCGGAGCAGTGCTTGAGAAGAAGGGCCCAGCGGAGCGGTGCTTGAGATGGCGGTGCCCAGCCGAGCGTTGCTTGAGATGGCGGTGCCCAGCGGAGCGGTGCTTGAGATGAAGGGCCCAGCGGAGCGGTGCTTGAGATGGCGGGACCCTCTTCAGCGGTGCCTATCTTCACGGCGGGGCCCTGTTCAGCGGTGCTCTTCTGCACGGCGGGCCCTCTTCAGCGGTGCCTATCTTCACGGCGGGGCCCTCTTCAGCGGTGCTCTTCTGCACGGCGGGCCCTGTTCAGCGGTGCTCTTCTGCACCGCGGGCCCTCTTCAGCGGTGCCTATCTTCACGGCGGGGCCCTCTTCAGCGGTGCTCTTCTGCACGGCGGGCCCTGTTCAGCGGTGCTCTTCTGCACTGCGGGCCCTCTTCAGCGGTGCCTATCTTCACGGCGGGGCCCTCTTCAGCGGTGCTCTTCTGCACGGCGGGCCCTGTTCAGTGGTGCTCTTCTGCACGGCGGGCCCTGTTCAGCGGTGCTCTTCTGTACCGCGGGCCCTCTTCAGCGGTGCTCATCCAGCAGGTCAAGGGAGCCAGACCTGTGCTGCACTCCCTGCTCAGTTGCCCTCGGACCGTGACGTTTCTGGACCCTTCGGGGACGGACTCCTGGCCTCTTTAGTGTCCTCCTTCCCAGCTGGGATGTGACATGTGGGGTCCACCTTCTCCGCGCTCCTGCTGCCCTTCCGCTCCTTTGATGGGGCTCTCGGGCCCTTGCCTCCCCTAGATGGTGTGGCCGGTGAAGTGGCCGCACATTGCTCCTTGGGGGCAGCCCTGTCAGTCCTCGCCTGGCGGCCCTTGTTTTTGCGGGTCCTCTTGCCGGGGGGGGGGGGCTGGACGTGTCCTTGCTGCTGATCGATGTGTCACTGCTGGCAAAGGGTGGACTCCAGAACCCATGCACAACAGTGACACTCGAAGCTGGGCTGGTGGTGGCTGCGGTGCTCTTGGGACTCTTTGCAGATGGAGGGGGGAGCTCATCGGAGGGAAAGAGGTTAAGATTAGCCAGGAAAAGCTTTTTAGGTCCAAGGTAAAGGGTAGGAGAAGTGGTGATGGGAGTGGAGGAAGAGGATGTGGTTGTAGGAGAGTCAGGGGTGCTGTCATTGGGTGAAGGTGCTGGTGCTGTAGGCTGACGTGAGGTGGATGGCTGTTGGGTGGGTGGCTGCCTGCGTTTGTGTGTCTTGGAAGAGGGGGTGACAGACACAGTGGGAGAGGACACAGGGGACGTGTAAATGGCAGTGGGGGTGGTGACTGCACGAGTGTGGACTGTACTGGAGGGTGAGGTGGTGATGGAAGCACTGGCTGATGTTGGGGTGCATGCAGGTGTGAGTGTAGATGTCACAGGGAGGGAGGAGGGAGACGAGGAGGAGGGGGACACAGAGGTGGTTGTGACTGCTGGAATGTCTGCATCTGTGTGTTGCTTGGGTGAGTGTTTGTGGGATCTGTGGTGCTTGTGTCTGGATGAGCTGCCCTTGGGTGTTGAGGTGTGCGCAGGCTGGTCTGATGGTGTGGATGGGATAGGCTGAGGAACAGGAGACAGAGACAGGCTGGAGGCAGTCAGAAGAGGGAGGCTGGAAACAGGGACAATGGCTGCCGTCAGTGCTGAGGCCAGAGCAGTGAACGCTCGTTGATGGGCAGCCTGACCCGAATGAATGCCCTCCAGGTACGCATTGCTCTGTTGCACCTCCCTTTGCACACCCTGGATGGCATTCAAAAGGGTAGTCTGCCCAACAATGAGCGTCCTCACCAGGTCAATGAGCTCCGCACTGAGGGCAGCAGGGGTGACAGGGGCAGGGGCTGAGGTGCCTGGGGTGAAGGAGACGCCCGCCTTCCTGGGCGAGCGGGCACGGAGCGTAGGCTGAGGGGCTGCTGGGAGGGCGGGCTGGTGCGCTGGGTGGCGGCTGTACCTGTAGAGGCGGGGGGCCCGGATGTTGCCGCCACCGCTAGGGAGCACCCATCCGAGGACGTGTCTGAGTCGCTGGTCTCACCACCGGTCCCCGTTGTGTTGCTCCCCTCGCCCTCCGGATCACTGGTGCCCTCGGTGTCTGTTCCTGGGCCCACCGGGGCCTTGTGTCCTGCAGCTCCCTCGTTCTCCGATGCCAAATCTCCTCCGCCTGATGATGCTAATGCACACATGCACAAGAAGATGAAGACAAATGGTGGGGGGAGAAAAAAGAAGACCAGGTTGAGTGCATGCAATGTCAACACCGTTGGCGGAGAGGACAGACACAGGAGCCTCATGCACTAAGCCGCGCATTCGGGGTACACTACTCAGTACTACTGACTAGGACAACAGGCCAAGAGACGTCAAACGCGCACATGGGTGATGCTGGACCATCAATGGCTGTACTTGTCACCCTACAGAGGTGGGGGCCGGGGGCACAGGGCCATGCCTAAGGGAGAGGACTACACTACAGAAAGCGCCCTGGCCTAATGTCACCCACAGCCCTCCTCCCCCACCCAGACGCCTCCACTGCGCAGAAATATAGGAGAATGTGCTGATACTCACCCCCTTGTGTCTGCTGTGATGTCTTAAAGCGCCCATCCAATTCAGGGTAGGCCACCGCCAGGATCCGGGACATCAGGGGGGTCATGGTGCGACTGGCACCCCTCCTAGGTTGGGAGGCCATCCCCAGCAGTGTTTCTGCGGTCTTCCTTGTTCCGCGGCGGATGTCCTCCCACCTCTTGCGGCAGTGGGTGCCCCGTCTGTTGTGGACCCCCAAGTTCCGGACTTCCTTGGCGATGGCACGCCAAATCTCGATCTTCTGATGGGCGCTGACCTATTTGACATGTACAGGGTGGAAAGGAGGAAATCATCAATGACCTGCATGTTAGATGTGATTGGCCCCCCCCCACCAACTTTGCCATATGGCACATGCTCTCATCTGTCGTGCGTTGCACTCCTCATTCGCCCCCCACCCCACCAACTTACATCCACCCCAATCCACACAGGCATAGCCCATTCCATGTGCACCCGGTGTACTCACTTGTTGGTCTGGAGGACCGTAGAGTAGCGCATACTGGGGGAGGACCCCATCCACGAGCTTCTCCAACTCTTCAGACGTGAAGGCAGGGGCCCTTTCCCCAGTCGCAGCAGCCATTGTCACTTCCAGACCGAGGTCACAGCAGCACTTGCAGTATAGGTCCTCTCCTGTGGATGATCAGGTCTCGAGTGATCAATCAGCTAGGAAATGGCGGTCACGCCCGCGGAGGTGCGTACCGCGGCGGTGCGTACCGCGACCGCCGGCGCACATCGTCATTGGCTCCTGAAACCCATAGGGTTCAATGTTAACCAATGCGGCTTTGCGCCGCGGTCTTCGACCGCCTACCGCCACGGTGTGCCCCGCCAGCGCATTGACCTCACATCCCATTGTCCCACTTCACAGGTCAGGCAGCCGCCATTTCAAGGGCCTACATGGCTTAATTTTGACTGCGACACACAGGCCTAGGCCTTGCATTGCCACACATACACGCCTTTCAACCCATTGCCATTCTTTAACTGTGCAAGCTGTCTGTACGTACCTGTGGTTTGCCTGACTCTGTGCTCCATGTTGTCCTTCCTAGGCACCGTCCGCTGGGACTTGCGAGGAGAAGGACGAATCCTCGCGTGTACCGACCGCTGGTGGACCTGTCGACAATGGAAGAACGCCATATAATACTTCGATACAGACTTGACCGTGCCACTATCCATGAACTGTGTGCCCAGCTGGAGCCAGCCCTGATGTCCCCCATCCGCCAACCCACAGGGATTCCCCCTCTGGTGCAGGTTTTGTCAGTCCTCCATTTTTTGGCAAGTGGGTCATTCCAGACAACAGTGGCCATGTCATCTGGAATGTCTCAGCCTATGTTTTCAAAGATTTTGAGCAGAGTGTTGTCTGCCCTGATGAAACTCATGCGGAGCTACATCATTTTCCCAGAGGAGGGTGACTTGCCTACAGTGAAGGGTGATTTCTATGCCCTTGGACATATCCCCAACATCATTGGTGCCATTGATGGGACCCATGTGGCTTTGGTACCCCCAAAAGACGATGAGCAGGTGTACAGAAACAGGAAAAATTATCATTCGATGAATGTGCAGGTGGTCTGTTTGGCTGACCAGTACATCTCCCATGTAAATGCCAAGTTCCCAGGGTCAGTGCATGACGCGTATGTTATGCGAAATAGCAGCATCCCCTATGTGATGGAGCAGCTACAGAGACAACGTGTGTGGCTAATTGGTGACTCTGGTTACCCCAACCTGCCTTGGCTACTGACCCCAGTGAGGAATCCGCGGACCAGGGCAGAGGAACGGTACAATGAGGCCCATGGGCGAACTAGGAGGATCATCGAAAGGACCTTTGGCCTCCTGAAGGCCAGGTTTAGGTGCCTGCATATGACAGGGGGATCCCTGATGTACTCACCAAAGAAGGTGTGCCATATCATCGTGGCCTGCTGTATGCTTCACAATCTGGCATTGCGACGTCAGGTTCCTTTCCTGCAGGAGGATGGTGCAGATGGTGGTGTTGAAGCAGCTGTGGAGCCTGCGGAGAGTGAAGAGGAGGAAGACTCAGAGGACGACACAGACAACTGGGACAGAGTAATAGAACAGTATTTTCAGTAGCACACAGGTAATAATCACCCATGCCATTTTACATTTCCTGAAAGCCTCCTGCATCTCAACTTTGTCGATTTCCCCCCAAACTATAAACATGATGTTTGATTTTCCCTTCCCTTTTCTGTGCTGTATGAGCCACTGCGTGACCTCGGCTTGGTTGGCCCATGGACTAATGCTAAGTTACCTCGGTATGTGTAATTCACAATGTTAAAAATACGTAATTGATATGTAATGTGTCATACATTTGTAAATAAGACAGGCTGAGTCCTGATTGATTTCAGTGCAATGTGAGATTTATTATTAGTGCATAGATATTGGTACATGATAGTGAAACAGTGATGGGTGGGGGTGGAGTAATGTCCATGGCAGAGTCCAGTTCTCAGTCTGACAGGTGCATTGTCCATATGCCTGTGGCAGGATGGAGCAGGGGCAGTTCAAGGTTTGACAGGGTGGCAATGTTGAACAGTGGGAGGACTTCAGGGGGTATGTGATGCTGGCGGGGGTCTTGACATCCTACTCTGTCGGTTTTTTTGATCTCAGGCTCCTTTTGCGGGGTGGTTGTTGTTCAGCAGGAGGTGGGGTTCTGGTGGGCTGTTGTTGTGGTGGGGCCTCCTGTCCACTAGCGCCGGCGGAGGTGGTAGGCTGTTCCTGTTCCTGGCTAGTGACAGGGGCCCTGTGTGATGCCACATGGTCCCGAAACGTGTCCTCTATACGGTTCAGGGCCTGGACTATGCTCCCCATAGCGGTTGAGATGTTGGTGAGTTGGTCGCTGAACCCCATGTAGCGTTGCTCCTGCTGTGCCTGGATCTCCTGGAACCTGGCCAGTACCGTCGCCATCGTCTCTTGTGAGTGGTGGTAGGCTGCCATGATGGTGGTGAGGGCCTCTTGGAGAGTGGGTTCCCTGGGCCTCTCCTCCCCCCCCTGTCGCACAGCAGCCCTCCGAGTTGCCCTGTTTCCCTGGGCCTCTGTCCCCTGGACGGTGTGCCCACTCCCACTGCCCCCAGGTCCCTGTTGTTGTTGGGTTGGTGGGTTACCCTGGGTGCCCTGTAGTGGTAGGCACACCGCTGCTTGACCTGTCCTAGAGACAGAGGCATGGGCCCGCTGGGTGGGAGCTGTGCTGTTGTTCCCAGAGGGGGTTGGGTCTGCAGTGGCCTGTGTCTGGGTGAGGGGAGCCAACTGCCCAGAGGTCCCCGATGGTCCGGGCTGGTCATCAGGGTCCAGGTCGACAGAGCTGCTGTCATCACTAGGGGCCTGTTCCGGGGGTGGGATGGACATTCTGGTCCCTCCTGACCGGTGTGTTGTCGTCCTGCATGGGGTAAGAGGGTATGGTTATTGTTTTTGTGTGTGCATTAGCTTGCGTTTTATGGGTGCCCTTGTCCCCCAGTGCTAGCATTCCCTTGGGGGAGGTGTTGTGAGGGTGTTTTGTGGGGGGGGGATGGGTATGTGCAGTGGTCATGCTTAGGTGATGGGTGTCCATAGTTTGGGGATGGCATGCAGGGGTTGGTGTTGGGTGGGTTGTGCTGGAGAGACATTCTCAGGGAGGATGTGTGCTGGGGGGTTGGGGGTGAGGGTGGGGGTTAGCATGCTGGGGGGGGGTGAAGTGGTTGGGCTTGTACTTACCAGAGTCCATTCCTCCGTGTACTCCAGCGAGGCCATCAGGGTGCAGGATGTTTAGTACCTCTTGCTCCCATGCTGTGAATTCGGGTGGAGTGGGTGGGGGTCCCCCGCCAGTCTTCTGCACTGCGATGTTGTGTCGCGAGACCATCGATCGCACCTTCCCCCGTAGGTCGTTCCATCGTTTGCGGATGTCGTCCCTATTTCTGGGATGCTGTCCCACCGCGTTGACCCTGTCCACGATCCGCTGCCAGAGCTCCGCCTTCCTAGCTATCGTGGTGTGCTGCACCTGTGTGCCGAAGAGTTGGGGTTCAACTCTTATAATTTCCTCCACCATGACCCGGAGTTCTTGGTCCGAAAAGCGTGGGTGCCTTTGTGGTGCCATGGGGTGGTGTGTATGAGGTGTGGGGTGGTGTATGTGATGATGTGTGTGTTGGTGTGTGGTGCTTTGTGCTTCTATGTGGTGTGTGTGATGTTGTGGTGTGCCTCTGTGTGTCTGGCTCTCTATTCTCTGATGTGTCTCTCTCTCCTTCGTCTCTGGTTTTTGTTTGTAGGGGTTTGTGGGTGATGTGGGTGTGTGTTTTATATGGTATTGGATGTGTGGGAGTGGTGTGTGTATGTGTTTCAGGTGTGTGCCTTTCAAATTGTCCAATGTGGTAGGGGTTTGTAAAGGTGTGTGTATTTTGACCGCGGCGGTGTGTACCGCCAATGGAATACCGCGGTTGAATGATCGCCGCGTGGATTTGCGGGTCATAATGGGATGGGCGTATTTCTGTTGGCGTGGCGGTGGAGGTTTGGTCTTCTCCAGTTTACCGCTGGCCGCTGATGTGGCGGACTGCAGTGGAGGGCGGATTTTTGGAGGTTTTGCAGTTGTGGGTCAGAATGTCCGTGGCGGCTGACCGCGGCCGCGGCGGTATTGTGGCGGCCTTCTGACCGGCGGTAAGCGGCTTTTACCGCCGAGGTCAGAATGACCCCCAAAGTGTTAAGTATTTGTGCAATAAATCATGCAATAACACAGAAGAACACAACACAAATATACCACAGTGTTTAGAAAAATATATTGGGGGTCATTACAACCCTGGCGGTCAAAGACCGCCAACGAAGACTCCTCCCAGCCCTGTTGCAACTACATCACAGGCAACCATTTGTCCCCAAACCTGTGTCCCAAGGGCAGTCTCTTCCATTGTGTGCCCCCCAGTACAGGTAGCTGAGTCTCCTAATGTCACCCATGACAATGATGGCCCTGCCATCAGTAGGAATGGGCACACTGTATCAGGGGCACAGGTTCGTGGGGGTAGGGTGTGTGGGAGGGATGGTGTGAGCCAGAGGATGGGGGCTCCAAGGGACACAACTGAACAGGAGGCCATCTGTGAAGTCTTGGGAGCCTACCAAAATTCCCAAAGCATGATGGGCCAGGTACTGACCATAATGGGGGTGATGAGGCAGCTGCAGAGGGACAACCACCAGGTAGCAATGCAGCAGTGGCAGTCCCAAAATGCCATCCTGGCTTCCATTGCTGGGGAGCTGAGGGATATCAACACTACCCTGAGTAGGTTTTGCACCCAACATCAGGGCTCTTCCACTAGCAATGAGACATCAGGCCCCTCGACATCTTTGGCTGCTAGTGGATTTGAGGCCCTTCCAGGGAAGGGAATGCCTCAGGCACTCCACCCTCTGTAGCAGAAGAACTGCTCCGCGCAATCGTGGATACCCACTCAGACGTCCAGGTGGAGCGGATGCCAAGACTAAACCCACTACCAGGAAGTGAACATCTCCTGATTGGTTCCCCTTGTGTGTCACTAATACGTCCTGTTGACTGTTCTAATACCTAACTCAATTTTCCTATGGTGCAAGGACACTGGACTTGTGTTTCCAGATGGTGTAGCAGCTACCCTGATGATTTCATCCACCATGTCTGAAACCTTCACAGTTAACTTTTGGTCATTTCTGTTTCAAATCACTCATTTTGTTGTGCACTCCCCAATAAATACCACTTAACCACAGATCCTGTGTAAGTGTGATGTATCAACCATATACAACTGTCATTAATGACAACTATTGTACCAAAATGTTCCTCTCCAATGTTATACCTTTGTTATGGTCGCACATGTACTGGACAACCAGGATACAAGTTGCACTGGGACTGTAACATAGGCATGACACAAGTCACCTGTATTGAACATCTCCACAAATGTATTTGGAGAATGGCAATCAGCACATTGTGAAGTCATGCTGTGGACTTTAATGTTTCAGCTCAGGTGTCATTTACTACCAACCCACAGAATAAAGAGATTAGGGGCATATCAGTCTATCACCATCCAAGGAGGCAGACAGGTTATTTCAATGTATCATCAGCTAAAGCCTTATCACATACCCATACCCTATCCTTCCAAATGACCATACCCCATGAAACAGAGGTCAGGACTAATCTTCCCAGTCATGGAACCTTCCACTTACCATGGTCAAGTGTCTGTAGGCTTACCACTCACCAATGTCAGTCTTCCAACACATGCACATTGGTCTGCAATGAGGAACCACATTGACAGCTAAGCACAAGTTAGGTCACATACAACGCAAACCATAATGATGGTAGAGCAACTGGATACCACATTATGACATGATAGGACACAAATGGACACACGCATGGCACTATTTTAGCAACCTCCAATACAAAACAGGTATTTTGTTGTGGAAAAGAACACTTTCAAACCACTGCCCTGACAGTCCGGGCATAGAATTCACACACCACAAATCTCATGCTAAACAGTACCTGGTTTAATCAATGTCCACTTCTCATGTCAGGCTGCATATCCCATCTGCCTGTGACACTGGCCGAGATTGCCAAATGAGGATGAGCCGAACAGCCAATCTGCAAATGTGTGAGTGACAACGATAAGGTATAGGCCAGATAGGAACACATGCATCACACTGTCTATTCATAACTACAATCTTACATTGTGCATTTTCTAAACAATAGACTATGTACATAACAGTTCAGTACACAACTCCAAAAGGAACATTCAGCATGCATATCTGAGTCATGAGCTTTGGAGCCACTTAAGACCCCAACTGATTGTGGTAAAAAGAACATTAGATGGCATGTATAACCTCAACAATACCACATGGAATCTCTACTGTAAAATCACATCACACACCTTGAGTCAGTAGAAGTACTGATTGATGACATATGCCCTGATGTCTCCAGCTTCATCCTCATTAAGCTCATCCTCACTTGGCAAATCTGTGTTTCCGCCCACAGGATCTACTAGCTCCCTTCCTCATCTGGTATGAATGGCATATGGCATCTCCGGGCAAGGTTGTGGAGCATGCAGCAGGCAACAATTATTTGAAATACCTTGTAGGGTGAGGTGAGGAGGGCTCCTCCATATTTATCTATTTTGAGAAGTCTTGCCTTCAGGAGCTTAAAAGTCCGCTCCACAACACACCTTGCCCTTCTGGAAGCCTCATTGACGCAAACTTCCCCTGGCATAGTTGGGAACCTCATTGGTGTCAATAACCAAGGACGGTTTGGGTAGCCAGAGTCCCCTGTAAGGTATAGTTACACCAATCCAAACTTTAATCTTGGACATCCATATATATGGTAGCTGGAAAAAAAGTACAGACACATATAACATATATGACTTACCAACCAGCCAGGCACTCGCTGTGTATAGTTGTGTCATCAGAAGTGGGATTGTGCTGTTCCGCATGATGAACGAATCATAGACTGATCCTGGATGCCTTGCACAAACTTGTGAAATGTGTACGTCAGCCAAACAGACTACTTGGACGTTTATAGAGTGGACGTTTTTCCTGTTTCTATACATCTGTTCATTAGCACTTGGTGGAACCAAGGCTACATGAGTGTCATCTATGGCTCCAACCACATGTGGAATGTGTCCCAAAGCATAGAAACCTGCCTTCACATGGGCCAAATCCTCACATTGGGAGAATCTGATGTAAAAGGTGTTTTACCAATGTAGACAGTACAGCCTTGAAAATCAGACTGAACATGGGCTGAGACATCCCTGCAGTTAGGGCCACCTTGTTTTGAAAGGATCCAGTGGCCAGGAAGTGCAGCACTGACAAGACTTGAATGATGGGAGGTATGCTATTTGGATTGCGAATGGCGGACATCAGATCTGGCTCCAACTCACCACATAGATCCATAATTGTATGCCTACCCAGGCGATATATTTGGATTACATGTCGCGCCTCCATGGTCTGCAGGTCTGCTAGTGGATGGTACACTGGAGGTTGTCTTGCTCTCCTCAGGCTAGGGTAACTATGTGGGGCAACATCAGAATCTATGTGAATGACTCAATCTATACATCATGAGTATTATCACAACAACGTCACACATATTTCTAAATCATGTCACATGAAACAGTGAATATGTGGTATTCAGCACATAGCGAGGCAAAATATGAAAGTGTACCAGATTCAAATCCCCTAACCCTGTGCATGTTCTTTAAATGGAGATACATGTCACTGACAGTGAAAGTTACATCAAACTAGTTGACATCTAACACATATTTGTTGCACCTATACCGTCGTCTGATTGTCATTTGTATGGTGACAACACTGTCTCACGTACATAACCCAAAATACCTAATTTCACGTATTCTACTAATGACATTCACATTGATACTTGTAAATAGTATTTCAGCACGTAAAACATTGTCATAGATATATGTTTTCCATAAATGACACAACTTTCATAACTTCATCATACATATATACAGGACATCAGGAAGTGACCTTACTCCCCGGCAGATGTCGTCATGACGGTAGGCAGTGACAACCGTGGTGGACATTGCCATTGGAACACATTGTTGCCTTTGGTGGACTTGGGCCACTGGCGATGTCTGCCTGCGGTGTTGGTCATGTACGTGGCGGACATGACCACCATATTCGGCACAGTCCTTCATTTGACTCCTGACACTGCTGCCAGCAAGACCTCCATGACCTAAGCTGCTGTGTACTGCCTTTAGGAGCAATAATGCCACGTCCTGCAGGTGCCAGGGCCCCTGCCTTCTGTCCGGAAGAGCTGGACAAGTTTGTGGCGGAGGTCCTACCCTTGTATGAACATCTATATGGTGCACCAGAGGAGCAGGTGAGCCCAATGTAATACCAATGGGCGAAAGGTAGAGTGTATGATGATGTAGATGAAATGTGCTGGAATGAAGGATTGAGCTATCATGTGTGGGTAGAAGGTTATGTGCATATGTGCATAGAAAGACTGTTACCCCTGATACATGGTAGGTAGTGTGTGATATATGTATCCTGATCCACATATGTACATTACAGCATTTACATCAATGTTGGTGTGACAAATAGTTGCAGAGATGTACCATTTTAAGGTCATACTTGTGGTTGGACATATGTTTCTAGCCAAAACCTGGGATTGGATATGCATGCTGTATGCCTGACTCCCCTTCACACATGACCTGTCTGCAAAGGGTGACTTGAAAAAGAGTTTGAAGTGTGAGGAAGGGTATCTTGGGCTACTTGCACTAACTTGATTGTTCACCATACTTGTTTTGGGATGGAGCATGTTACGTGACTTTCTTCCATTGTCTGTATCATTCACGCAGGTCAACATCCATCAGAAAAAGGGGATCTGGTGTGCCATCACCAAGAAAGTGTGGACCTAGGGGGTCCACAGCAGGTGGTGCACCCACTCTAGAAAGCGGTGGGAGGACCTGAGACGCTGGGCTCGTAAGACCGTTGAGGCCCAGCTGGGGGTTTTCTCCCAAGGAGAAAGGGGTGCCCGTCAGACCTTGAATGCCCTAATGGCCGGCATATTGGCGGTGGTGTACCCTGAGTTTGATGGGCATTTGAGGGCAGCACAGCAGCCTGAAAGGGATGAGTACTAACTACTCTCATTTACATTTCTCTGCAAGGTCAGTGTATGATGTGAAAGACTCTAAGCTGTGAAAATGTGTTAAGTGTGAAAGGTTCAATGTTGCCTATGAACACCTAGTTGTAGAGTCCTCAATATTGGTAAATAGGTGTGAACATTGTATTGTGTTAGGGACATATTACTCATCTATGTCATCCCTTCTATACAGTAGCATATGATGATGCACATGTGGCTGTGTCTTATGTATACCACTATACTGCTCTTAATACCCTACTGGTTGTTCCTTGATACCTACAGATCCATACTCCCAATATCCTGATGGTACGTTGTCCTGGTCTTTGCCCTCTGTCAATTCAAATGCCCCTTGATCCATCTCTATGTACAACATAGTGTCTGATAGTTTGAGGACATGCCTACTATTCCTGAAGTTTCCAATGAGTGTCAACTTATTGTGAGGCTGTGATCTCAATCTGACATTTCATATGCCATACTTGCTACACTTACTCAGACCTGTTAGAAGGTGTCCTCATTGGTAAGTAAGGACTAAACATTGGCACCCATGATGTTTCATCAGGATGGCCATCCTGCTTGTACTAAACCATGGTAGTATAACTAGACTGCTAGTGCAACCCATATCATTGATATGAGAGCTCAGAATATAAGTACCATGGACATGTTCCCTGGATGGTAAGTGGCTACGTAGTTGGTATTTTGCTATTGTGAATATGGTCTGAAGGCTTTTAGTATGGAATTATATTGTTTGTATGGACTTAATTGTGTTGCAGGTGTGGTAGTTCACCTTCACATGTTTTTGAAATGGTATGTGTAGTCAGTCATTTGGCTTGCCTCAAGGTGTATGTCTCTATCATGTTGAGCTCAGAAGTGTGATTTGGCATTGTAATGTTCATATACAGATGGAAGATTGCTCATGTCTGAAGTGTGGATAGTGATGTTGCCACTTCTATGATGGGCTACTGATGTTGCCACTCATCATGATTAGTTGTACTGTATTCGGCCTTTATGCACTTGACAGGTGTACATTGTATTTAATGTGTTGGCATGGTACCTGGGGTTGTCTGTGAGTAAATGCTGTGAGCTAGGTTGGCCCCTATAAGTGTACATAACTTTGTTTACAGGTGGAGAATGACTAAGATGAGTAGCACTGCAAAGTATGTCTCATCCTTTCCTCCATGACTATTGGGACATGTGCTGGTGACATGTGTTTAGACTTTATCATACTCCAATTAATGAAAAGGCAAATATAGTTGTTGCATGATTATAAATGTCAGTTGTGAAGCTTGTGGACACTGACATGAAATGGCTTTAGCTTGTATGCAACATGCTGTCTTGTGTTTGGCATATGATGAGGTTCCTTTCCTGGTACATTACATCAAAAATGTAGGTATGTGTGGATTTTGTGTATCTGATATGTTGAAATCAATGTTACCACTATTTCCCATTGCTTGGTTGTTGGTTGACTATGTTGCTGTGGATAAGGACTCAGATTAATCTTGGCAAGTCAGGTTGTCAGGGAATTGTTATTGTGATGTCTCTACTGATATGATGGTATAGAAGGTATGTGATAGGTGGCTTAGCTGGTGTGTGACATTTTTGTAATCTAGGGGTGTAGATGGTATCTAGTGTTGACATGATGGCACCAACCTGTTTCTACCTGGGGGTGTAGTACAAGTGATTGATGTGTACAGAGTGATGTTAGTGTTTGAAAAGAATATGATGACCCTACCTCTCTTTCTGTTTTCCAGCATCAGCATTGGCAGGTGAAGGAGATGGGGGACAGCCAAGTGGGGAATCTGCTGGCCACAGGACCACAATTCATGATACCATCGAAACCGAGGGACCCAGTGGCCCGGAGGGTAAGAGGAGTGCCAAAGGGGAGACAGAATCCAGTTCATCATCATCATCTTTGGAATCCTCCTCCAGTGGACACTAACTGGCACTGGCGGACCCATCTGGGACCACCCCAGCACCATCTCTGTCCACCACTGCCCTTTCTACCACCGCCTTTCCTGTAGCTCCCCAACCAGTTAGCCGTGCCCGCTCAGCCAAGAGGGTGGGGGTCTCCTTTGCCACAGACAATTATTCCTGAGCCCCTGTTAGCCGTGCTGCCCTCAGTGAGGAGGCTATTGACTTCCTGAGGTCCATCTCTGTGGGTCAGTCGACTAAAATATAAATAAAATAAATATTCCATAAATTCCATAATTATAAATCAATTACATAATTAATTAACAATAAATAATTAATTGTTACAGCCCACAAATAACATATTCAGAAAATAAATTAATATTACATAATTTACATAATAAATATCAATCATATAAGTGAATAAAATGTATTTAATAATTCAGAATATTTATTAAAAATAAATTTCCCACCCCTTTCCCTTAAACTCAACAACCAGCTACAACGCTATAAATTGCTATAAAAAATTACATAAAAAATTCTAATTCACCTAAAATCACAATGAACATTTAAAAAGGTAACCTTTCTATAAGCAAAATAACACATTAAATTAATATATCAACTAAAACACTTTCAAATAATTAAAAAACAATATGTTACCACTGTTTTATTGAAAACAATAATAACAATATTGATGTTATTTAAGGTCATTTATGTAGCTCCTTCAAGGTTTTTCTACAGAAAGTAATGGCTAAAATAAAAAAAAAATGAAATTGAGTTAAAAAAACAGCCATTTCTCTCCTCGTTTTCTTCTGTAACTTTTTCCAGCTATGGCAGATTTTTAAAAGCAATATACCGTTATGTCTGATAGACTCTTCTGGTTTCGGGAATACATAGGTCTTGTAGGTTCATCAAGAACCCTAGGTACCCATAGCTAATAAATGAGCTGCCAGGCCTTTCCCCCTCCTGTGCCTTGCCTTTTTTTGGCTATTTAGGGTAGTTCGCGCTTAGGCCCTCATAACGTTTTGTCCACATAAGCTATCCAAGCCACATTTGTGTCCTTTTTTCCAAAATTCTAAAGGTACCCAGAGTTTGTGGGTTCACCTGGAGCAGACCAAGAAATTAGCCAAAATACAGCTAAAACTTTCTTTTTCTTCACAAAAATGGGAAAAAAGTGCTGCAGAAGAAAGCAAATTGAGTTGAAAAAAACTGCCATTTCTCTCCACGTTTTCTTCTGTAACTTTTTCCAGCTATGGCAGATTTTTAACAGCAATATACCGTTATGTCTGATGGACTCTTCTGGTTTCGGGGATATATAGGTCTTGTAGGTTCATCAAGAACCCTAGGTACCCAGAGCTAATAAACGAGCTGCACCTTGCAATGGGTTTTCATTGTATACCAGTATAGAGCAATTCATTTGGTAAAATATAAAGACTGAAAAATAGGTATCAAGGAAACCTTTGTATTTCCAAAATGGGCACAAGATAAGGTGTTGAGAAGCATTGGTTATTTGCACATCTGTGAATTCGGAGTCCCCATACTAACATGTAATTTACAGGGCATTTGTAAAATACACTTCTTTCTTACACACTGTCTTACATTTGGAAGGAGAAAATGTAGAGAAAGACAATGGGCAATAACACTGGTTTTTCTATTCTGTGTTTCACCACATCTCCCGATAAAAATGGTACCTCACTTGTGTGGGTAGGCCTGGTGCCCATGACAGGAAACGCCCCAAAGCACAACAAGGACACATCACATTTTTACATTGCAATCTGACGTGTTTTTTGGAAAGTGCAAAGATGGATTCTGGCCTCTAGCTCAGCTGGCACCTACAGAAACCTATCAAACCTGTGTATTTTTTAAAACAAGACATTTTGGGAAATCCAGGATGGGGTGACTTGTGGGGCTCTCACTGGTTCTGTTACCCAGAATCCTTTGCAAACCTCAAAATTTGGCAAAAAAAACACTTTTTCCTCACGTTTCGGTGCTGCAAAGTTCTGGAACCTGAGGGGGGCCACAAATTTCCTTCTACCCAGCATTTCTCCAAGTCTCCCGATAAAAATGGTACCTCAGTTGTGTGGTTAGGCCTAATCCCAGCAACAGGAAATTCCCCAAAACACGTGGACCCATCACATTTTCCTGCTGAAAAATGACATGTTTTTTTGCAAAGTGCCTAGCTGTGGATTTTGGCCTCTAGCTCAGCCAGCACCTTGGGAAACCTAGAAAATGTGTGCATGAAAACTAGAGACCGAGGTGAATCCAGGATGCGGTGACTTGTGGGACTCTCACTGGGTTCTGTTACCCAGAATCCTTTGTAAACCTCACAATTTGGCAAAAAAAACACTTTTTCCTCACGTTTCGGTGCTGCAAAGTTCTGGAATCTGAGGAGAGACACAAACTTCATTCTACCCAGCATTCCCCCAAGTCTCCCAATAAAAATGGTACCTCACTTGTGTGGGTAGGCCTATTCCCTGTGACAGGAAATGCCCCAAAACACAACGTGGACACATCACATTTTCCCAAAGAAAACTGACAGGTTTTTTGCAAAGTGCCTAGCTGTGAATTTTGGCCTCTAGCTCACCTGGCTCCTAGAGAAACTTAGCAAACCTGTGCAGTTTTGTAAACTAGACACCTATGGGAATCCAGGATGCGGTGACCTGTGGGGCTCTCACTAGGTTCTGTTACCCAGATTCCTTTGCAAACCTCAAATTTGGCAAAAAAACACTTTTTCCTCACATTTTGGTGCTGCAAAGTTCTGGAACCTGAGGGGAGCCACAAACTTCTTTCCACCCAGCATTTCCCCAAGTCTCCCAATAAAAATGGTACCTCACTTTGTCACGTAGGCTCTCATTATTCTAATGCGACTACTGGATTTGAGCAGCAGAATCACCTGTAGTGGGGGGGCTGAGTTTAACCCACTACAGGTGACACCTGTCGGCCCAATCCTGGTTTTGCTCCTGCTAACTAGCAGTGCCTCATCTCTACTCAAGAGCAGGGATGATTGGGCAGCCGAGCGCATGACACAATTGACTCCTCAGGGAAATCGTGGTCACTCAGATTGCATCCGTTTCTGTCAGTCACATTGGTCTCATGTATACAAGGACAATCAGAGGCAGTATATGTTTCAATAAGGTTTTTAAAGAAGAAACTGCATCTTAGATAATAAAGGATGTACTGCAATAACCAGGGTGATAAAGCATGATAGGATTAAAATTGTGACAAGGAGAGTAAAGCATAAAAAATAACGCTACCATATTGTCACTAGAGTCAATAGACTAATTCCTACCTAGGCTATATTAGAGCACAGCATGTTAAGCTCTAGTTCTGCTCTTCCGGTTCCCCTGGGAAGACGTCATCCCCCATACCTGAGCAAAGGCCTGAAGTCTGCATAAGCAGCTGTAGCAAAGCATTCGTCAATCAGAATACAGTCGTGGTCATCTGGCTGGAACCTCCCCTAACGTGTATGGGATGTAAGTGTTTTTATAATAAAACAGCTGATGTACTAAGAAAATGTCCCTATGTAAGGATGTGTATGTTTCTATGAATACCAGAGACAAAGCGTTACCACGTTTACTGGCAACCTATGTTACTGCAGCCTTGAGAGAAGCACAGAGTGAAAGAAATGTCTTGTTTAAGAACACAGTGCTGGCCTAGGCCAAGAACAGCTAGACAGAGAGAAATGAAACAAGACCGCAAATGCAGCTATTGTTAAAATAATAAACAAAGCTAAATAAAATATATCTAGGTTGAAGTGCACAGCGGCAGGCCTAGTGTGCTAAAATAACGTGCATGGAGCTATAACAAAAATGGCTAAGCAACAACTTGTGTGGGTAGGCCAAATCCCTGTGACAGGAAGGGTCCAAAGCACAACATGGACACTACAAAATGATCTATTACAAAACTAAATTTTTTTGCAAAGGGGGGCACCTGAGTTTTTGGTCCTAGGCTTGGCAGCCATCCAGGGAAACCTATCAAACCCAGATATTTTCGAACAGTAGACACCCTGTGGAGTCCAGGGATGTGTGGCTTGCATGGATCCCCCAACATTTTCTTACCCAGAATCCCTTGCAAACCTTAAATTTAGCCCAAAAAAAAATCACATTTCCTCACTTTTCTTTGTAGGATCACCGCACTGGGACAAATTTCCTACCACCCAATGTTCCCCTCGGTCTGCTGATAAAAACAATACCTCCCTTGTGTGGATGGCCCAGGTGCCTGCAACCAGGAAGGGTCAAACATGTGTAGAGATTGAGGGCATAGCACAGCAAGTTGATATGCACAATATTGTTTTATACATTTTTTGGCAGACTCTGCTGTCTGGGTTTGGTAAGTTTCCCTAGATGACCGCCGCACCTAGGACTAAAAACGCAGGTGCCCTCCCTCCTGGAAAAACAGGTAGTTCTGTAATAGATCATTTTGATGTGTCCACGTCCTTTTGTGATGTTCCAAACATTCAAATTGTGAAAAGAAACGCCCCTAGGTTATGGTAAAAAGACCCCTCTCCCACCAACCTAGTTGGCGGCATGCTTCATCATCGGGGTCCCACCTGAGACACCTAGCATGTCATGGTTTTGCTTCGGTGCCTGATTACAGCAGAGTGGGTTTTTTCATTTTTCATTTTTCATTTTACCATACATACTGGTTGGATGTGGCACAAGAGTGAATGATGGTTCAATAAATCAAATTTTATTAACAAGAGATTTCACAAAAATGAAATGCACTGTTAATAACTGAAAGGCCAAAAAACTGAACCAATGACTCACAGCTCGTGAGCTGTAAGCCACGTCAAGGCACCAACTGCTTTACAGTCCATTCACACACCTTTCATTTGTGACATGTACAAGACCATTTACACCGCCAGCCACGGGCCCAGCACATTACAACACTCACATCAACAGACAGCCCCATTCATGAGCCCATCACTTTCATACGCTCACACGCCTGACATAGCAATCACACCAGCTGACGGAGTCTATGGACTGGCATTTGGCTAGCAGTGTGTTGTAGTGGCCAACAGCAACCCACTATTTACACCACCAGCCAAGCACCACTTTTCGAAGTAAGTCTCAGCAAGGCCTACTAGTGCAAGGGGTTCGCCCTTCTCTGCACAAAGACCTCAGACCATATAGGAAGAAGTTGGCACAGAAACTGAAATAAGAGACAAAGTTTATTAAACCTCAAGAGGTGGCACTACAGTTCAAACAGCACCCTTCGGTAATGTTTGAAGTAGCACACTGAACTAAGAGAGCATGGTCCTTTTATACCCATGCAGGGGCTAAAAAGAAGGTGGTACAGTTATAGAAGCAAGACTTGTATACATATAAGGTCATATGGAAATGAACAGTCAACAGGTAGGAGGGGCTAACAGTTTTCAAGGACTAGTTGACACATTACTGTCTGTTACTAATTACTAACAGCTGCAGATCTTACTGGGCATGTGCGAAAGTGGGAGATGCTAAATATAACTTGTCACTAGACAGATTTTCAAGAGTAGTTAACAGGAAGGTAGGACAGAGCACATGGCGAGCACATGGAAGCATGTGGCAGAGATAATGGCTGCCATGAATACAAAATGGATTCCGCGAAATGTTCACAATAGTTGCTAAATACAAGATGTCTTCTGCTAATGCTTAATCTAATCGCTACTAAATTACAACAGACAACCCTTTCCGCATTAGCTGAAGACATTAGTCTTTCTGGGATAATCTAAATATTCATCTTGTATATTTATGCTCATCATTTCAGCTATTTCCTTATCTAACATGTGTTGTGCTTTCAATTCTGTAATATCTCTTTTGGTAGGCACACAAGCAGTAATATACATGGAGCAGAAAATTGGACCACACTGAATACAGATACAGCATGTGAAAAATATTGCAATCATTTCACACAGGATAGTCAGTAGTTTCCAGCCCCTGGCGGAAACAAGAGCCCAAAACCATCCAGAAAAAGTCCAAGTACCAGTCTCTGTGTGAATTTCTGCAGCAATTTTATGCAATTTAGATATTGCATCATATACGGAAGGTGAGTGATCTGGAATGAAAACGCAGCAACTACTACCGATGATGCGACATGCACCACCTCGATCTGCTAATATCACATCTAGTACCATACGATTTTGGAGTGCTACAATCCTCGCAATTTGGAGCTCCTCTGTAATATTCCCAAGTGCCAGAGCTGCCTGATTGGTAACAGCTTCCACAGCCCTAGTCAATCGTCTCACTTTCCTACTGTTTAACGCAGCACCCACAAAGGAGAACAATCCTAAATTAAAATCAACATATTGTTGCAGGCTACGGTCTGTTTGGTCTACCTCATTTGTACTTATTGTCCTTTTATATCTATTTTTAATGATGTCATTGAACAGTTTAAAATCACGGTGATGTGATGCAGGTGCCAAAAACACAGGGGGTAATAGAAAAGATACATAACACACACCTGACCACCCAACAGGTAGTTGGTAATATCCATAGTTACCACAAACAAAATATGTATTATGTGAAGCTGTAAAACTACTATTATTTACCCCCTCAATAGTTAAAATCAAGGTACAATCGCTTATCCCCACAGGAATTCGCCCAATGCTACGTATACATAAATCTGCTGTAGTTTTTCTAACAGAAATCACAAATTGTTCTTTCTTGTCAGGGTCTCTTATATTTGTGAAGACATATGGGTGGTCATTCTGACCTCGGCGGTAAAAGGCGCCCACCGCCGGTCAGAAATCCTCCATAATTCCGCTGCGGTCGCGGTAACCCGCCACGGTCATTCTGACCCGCAGCAGCCAAACCTCCGAAAATCCGACAGCCACACAGACCGCCAGACCAGCGGTCGGCGGAAAAGTGGAGGTGACCAAACCTCCACCGTCACGCCAACAGAAATACGCCCATGCCATTACGACCCACGAATCCACGCGGCGGTCATTCAAACGCGGTTTTCCATTGGCGGTACACACCGCCGCGGTCAGAATACACACAAACGAACAAAACTCAGCCACATTGGCCGATTTGAATTCCACACACCTGATACACATACACACACTACTCCCACACACACAATACAATATAAAACACACACCCACATCACCCACAAACCCCTACGACAAAAAATTCCGAAAGAAGCACCGAGAGACACATCATCGAACACAGAATACCATCACACAGAGGCACACTACACCATCACCCACACAATATCCACACACAAAACAACACACACCACCACACTCAACACACTTAACTACACATACTCCACCCCACACATCATACACACCACTCCATGGCACCCCAAAGATAGCCCCGCTTCTCAGACGAAGAACTCAGGGTCATGGTGAAGGAAATCGTTCGGGTAGAGCCCCAGCTCTTCGGCACACAGGTCCAATACACCAGCATTGCCCGGAGGACGGAGCTATGGCAGAGGATTGTCGACAGGGTCAACGCTGTGGGACAGCACCCCAGAAATCGGGAAGACATCAGGAAGCGATGGAACGACCTACGGGGGAAGGTGCGTTCCATGGTATCCCGGCACAACATCGCCGTGCAGAAGACTGGCGGAGGACCCCCACCTCAACCCCCACAATTTACAACATGGGAGGAGGAAGTCTTGAACATCCTGCATCCTGACGGCCTCGCAGGAGTCGGCGGAGGAATGGACACTGGTAAGTTGAAGCTTCACTACTGCTTCCCCACCACCTGCATGCCAAATCATACCCCAACCCTCACCCCCATCGTCGAACCCCACCCTCACCCCCACCCCCATCCTCACCCCCACCCTCACCCTCACCCCCACCACCATCCTCACCCCCACCACCATCCTCACCCCCACCCCCAGCACACCTATTCCCTGCCAATGTCTCACCATCACAACCCACACATCCCAAAACCTAGGCCTGCATGCGTCCACTAAGCATGGACACCCATCACCAAAGCATGCCCAATGCATATACACATCCCCCCCTCAAGCCACCCTCACCAAAGCCCCCACACACGAATGCCAGCACTTGGGGACACGGGAACCCACAGATACACCCATATGCCACACATTGAAACTATAACCATACCTCTATACCCCTGCAGGACCCGACCGCCAACACACCGCCACGGAGGGCCCAGAATTCTCCACACCCCCCACCCAAGAGGCCGTCAGCGATGACAGCAGCTCTGTCGACCTGGACACCGATGACCAGCCCGGACCATCGGGGACCTCTGGACAGTCGGTTCCCCTCAGACAGCCACAGGCCACCACAGACCCAAACCCCTCTGGGAACACCAGCACAGCTCCCACCCAGCGGGCCCATGCCTCTGTCTCCAGGGCGCGTCAATCTGCGGCGTGTCTACCACTACAGGGCACCCAGGATAACCCACCACCCCAACAACAACAGGGACCTGGGGGCAGTGGTAGTGGGCACACCGGCCAGGGGGCAGAGGCCCAGGGAAACAGGGCAACTCGGAGGGCAGCTGTGCGACAGGGGGGGGACGGGCCCAGGGAACCCACTCTCCAGGAGGCCCTCACCACCATCATGGGAGCATACAACCGCTCCCAGGAGACGATGGCGACGGTACTGGCCCGGTTCCAGGAGATCCAGGTACTGCAGGAGGAACACTATCGGGGGTACAGGGAGGACATCAGAGCCCTCACCTCCACCCTGGTTACCATGGTCGGGCTGCTGCAGGACCTCATCAACACCAGGACGGACACTCAACACCAACAAAGGGCCCCTGCCACTAGCCTGGACCAAGAACAGCCAACCACCTCTGCCGGCGCTAGTGGTCAGGAGGCCCCCGCACAACAGCAGCCCACCAGACCCCCACCTCCTGCAGGAGAAGAACCACCCCGCAAGAGGGCCCTGAGATCTCGCAAGAAGACAGAGTAGGATGTCAAGACCCCCGCCAGCAAAGGATACCACCTGATGTCATCCCACTGTCCCACATTGTCACCCTGTCCATCCCATGCTCCATCTCTCCACAGGCCTCTGGACAATGCACCTGTGTGACTGTTACTCTGGACTCTGCCATGGACATTCCTTCACCATAGCCCCCACCCACTTGAAACCACCCATCCCATTTTGAGCACTTAAATAAACACCCATTTAGCACAAAACTATCTGGAGTCTGGCTGTGATTTCAAAATATTGTAATTGACATGACATTGCAAATATGTCCTTGTACATAGTGAAGTCAACAAACAGCTGCCACAAAGCTGTAGTCCATGGGGAAACGAAGCACAGGACTCGTAGTGGGGACCCCAGATCTGAAATAGGGAGGGAAAAGCCACAACTCAGTCATCATACACTGGGGCAAATAGACAGGCAGCAGAGATGCAGGAGAGTAGTTCACATTCACTAAATTATGTTTGAATTGTTACCTGTGTCCTATTGGAAGTACTGTTCAATGATTCTGTCCCTGTTGTCTGTTTCAGCCCCGTCGTCTTCCTCCTCGTCACTCTCCACAGGTTCCACACCTGCCACTACACCACCGTCTCGACCATCCTCCTGCAGGAAAGGCACCTGGCGGCGCAAAGCCAGGTTGTGAAGCATGCAGCAGGCCACGGTGATGTGACACACCTTCTTAGGTGAGTACATTAGGGATCCACCTGTCATATGCAGGCACCTAAACCTGGCCTTTAGGAGGCCAAAGGTGCGTTCGATCACCCTCCTAGTACGCCCATGGGCCTCATTGTACCGTTCCTCTGCCCTGGTCCGGGGATTCCTTACTGGGGTCAGTAGCCACGACAGGTTGGGGTACCCAGAGTCCCCACATAGCCATACACGGTGTCTCTCTAGCTGTTCCATCACGTAAGGGATGCTGCTATTCCTCAGGATGAAGGCGTCATGCACTGACCCAGGGAACTTGGCATTTACATGCGAGATGTACTGGTCAGCCAAACACACCACCTGGATGTTCATGGAATGGTAACTTTTTCTGTTCCTGTACACCTGCTCCCTGTCTCTTGGGGGAACCAAAGCCACATGGGTCCCATCAATGGCACCAATGACGTTGGGAATATGTCCAAGGGCGTAGAAATCACCCTTCACTGTAGCCAATTCGCCCACCTCAGGGAAAATGATGTAGCTCCTCACGTATTTCATCAGGGCAGACAACACTCTGGATAACACCTTCGAAAACATGGGCTGAGACATCCCAGAAGCAATTCCCACTGTTGTCTGAAATGACCCACTTGCCAGGAAATGGAGTACTGACAGGACCTGCACCAGAGGGGGAATCCCTGTGGGTTGGCGGATGGGGGACATCAGGTCGGGCTCCAGCTGGGCACACAGTTCATGTATAGTGGCACGGTCAAGCCGGTAGGTCAGGATAATGTGGCGTTCTTCCATTGTCGACAGGTCCACCAGCGGTCGGTACACGCGAGGATTCATCCGTCTCCTCGCCAAACCCAGCGGACGGTGCCTAGGAAGGACAACATGGAGCACAGAGTCAAGCAACCCACAGGTACGTACTCACAGCTTGCACAGTAAACGATTCTCTATGCAGTGAATGGCGTGTCTGAGTGGCTATGCAAGGCCTAGGCCTGTGTGACGCAGTTGAAATTGAGCCATGTGGACCCTCGAAATGGCGGCTGCCTGACCTGTGAAGTGTGACAATGGGATGTGAGGTCAATGCGCTGGCGTGGCACACCGCGGCGGTCGGCGGGCGAAGACCGCGGCGCGAAGCCGCATTGGTTAACATTGAAGCCTATGGGTTTCAGGAGCCAATGGCGAAGGGCGCCGGCGGTGGCGGGACGCACCGCCGCGGACGTGACCGCCATTTCCTATCTACTTATCCACTTGCGACTTGAACTTTCACAGGAGAGGACCTATACTGCAAGTGTTGTTGTGACCTCGGTCTGGAAGGGACAATGGCTGCTGCGACTGGGGAAAGGGCCCCTGCCTTCACTGGAGAGGAGTTGGAGAAACTTGTGGATGGGGTCCTCCCCCAGTATGCGCTACTCTACGGTCCTCCAGACCAACAAGTGAGTTTAATTCAATATGGATTTGGGGCCACTGGCTGGCTTGGGGGCCTGGCGGGGGGCCTGGCGGGGATGGGGGGCATGTTGGGCCTGGCGGAGGGCCTGGCGGGGGGCCTGGCGGGGATGGGGGGCATGTTGGGCCTGGCGGGGGGCCTGGCGGGGGGCCTGGCGGGGATGGGGGGCATGTTGGGCCTGGCGGGGGGCCTGGCGGGGATGGGGGGCATGTTGGGCCTGGCGGGGGGCCTGGCGGGGGGCCTGGCGGGGATGGGGGGCATGTTGGGCCTGGCGGGGGGCCTGGCGGGGATGGGGGGCATGTTGGGCCTGGCGGGGGGCCTGGTGGGGGGCCTGGCGGGGATGGGGGGCATGTTGGGCCTGGCGGGGGGCCTGGCGGGGATGGGGGGCGTTGGGCCACTGGCAACGATAATGCAGACAAACTTGAACGTGGTATTTCTCCCTCCCTGTACGTGTCACATAGGTCCGCGCCCATGAGAAGATTGGGATTTGGCGTGCCATCGCCAAGGAAGTCCGGACCCTGGGGGTCCACCATCGACGGGGCACCCACTGCCGCAAGAGGTGGGAGGACATCCGCCGCGGGACCAAGAAGACCGCCGAGTCTCTGCTGGGGATGGCCTCCCAACGTAGGCGGGGTGCCTACCGTCAACTGACCCCCCTGATGTTCCGGATCCTGGCGGTGGCCTACCCTGATTTGGATGGGCGCGTGAGGGCAGCACAGCAGACACAAGGGGGTACAAGCATCATCTACTCTGTTGTCGCGCAGTGGAGGTGTCTGGGTGGGGGAGGAGGGCTGTGGGTCTCCCTAGGCCAGGGCGATATCTGTAGGCTGGGCACCCCCGTAAGCCCCTGTGTCCTCAGCCACCACCCTCAGTAGTGTGTCAGTACAGCCATCCCTGGGCCGTGTCATCCATGGGTGCAGTTGTCAACTCTAGGCGTGTAGGGCATGTTCCACGGAATGCGTAGCGGACCCCAAGTGCGCAACTTAGTGCAGGGGGCATCTGTGTCTGTCATGTCCGCTAACTGTACCGGTGATCCATGTACTCAAAATCTCTTTATTTCTCTCTCCCCCCCCCCTTTTTGTTTGTCCTTCTGTGCTTGTGTGCATCAGCATCATCAGGCGGAGGAGAAGTGGCATCGGGGCAGGAGGGAGCTGCATCTCACATGGCCCAGGAGGGCCATGCCACAGAGTCTGACTGGACCAGTGAGACGGAGGGCGAGGGGAGCTCCACGACGGGGACGACTGGACCCTGCAGCGACACGGACACGTCCTCGGAAGGGAGCTCCCTTGCGGGGGTGGCACCATCCGTGCCCCCCGCCATTACAGGTACAGCCGCCACCCAGCGCACCATCTCCGCCCTCCCAGCAGCCCCTCAGCGTTCGCCCCGTGCCCGCTCTGCCAGGAAGCCGGGCATCTCCTTCGCCCCAGGCACCTCAGGCCCTGCCCCTGTTACCCCCGCTGCCCTCAGTGAGGAGGTCATTGACCTCCTCCGAACGCTCATTGTTGGGCAGACTACCCTTTTGAATGCCATCCAGGGGGTGGAGAGGGAGGTTCATCACAGCAATGCGTACCTGGAGGGCATTCATTCGGGTCAGGCTGCCCATCAGCGATCGTTCCAGGCTCTGGCCTCAGCACTGACGGCAGCCATTGTCCCTGTCTCCTGCCTCCCTCTACTAACTCCTTCCTCCCAGTCTCCTGTTCCTCTGCCTGTCCCACCCACACCATCAGACCAGCCTGCACACACCTCAACACCCAAGAGCAGCTCATCCAAACATAAGCACCACAGATCACGCAGACATTCACACAAGCAACATTCCGATGCAGACATGCCAACAGTCACTACCACCTCTGTGACCCCCACCTCCTCGTCTCCCTCCTCCCTCCCTGTGACGTCTACACTCACACCTTCATTCACCTCACCATCAGCCAGTGTTTCCATCACCAGCATACCCTCCACTCCAGTCCGCACACGTGCAGTCACCACCCCCACTGCCATTTACACGTCCCCTGTGTCCTCTCCCACTGTGTCTGTCACCCCCTCTTCCACACCACACAAACGCAGCCACCCACCCACCCAACAGCCATCCACCTCACGACAGCCTCCCGCTCCTGCACCTGCACCCAAAGACAGCAAACTTGTCTCGCCTACAACCACATCCTCTCCCTCCACTCCCATACCCACTGTACCTTCCACTCTCCATTGTCCCAAGAAAATCTATTTCTCTACTGCTACCTTCTTTCCTGACCCTGAGCACCTCAGCCACCACCAGCCCTGCAGCCCCCTTGACAAGGGTGCAGGGGTATTGGAGCCCACCAGCCCGCAGGTCTGGATCTTCGCCCAGCAGCAAGGGGACAGCCAGCCCACCCCCTGGGAAGAGGAGCAGAAGGCGGAAGGGCCGCCGCCGGAGCCCGGATTCGATATCCCCCCAGGACACTAGCCAGCCACCGTCAACAGCCACAACTCCAAAGGGAGGAAAGGGCCACAGACTCCCGACTAAGGAGGGCAAGGGCAGCAAGGCGGAGAAGTCAGGCAGCAGGCCTGCTGCCCATGGAGGACCCGTCACAGCTGCCCAGGAGGAGCCCGCAACCCCCATAGCCGCTGCCCCGGGAGGAACCGGCACAGCTGCCCCGGGAGAGCCCACCACCCCCATAGCCGCTGCCCAGGGAGGACCCAGCCCAGCTGGCCAGGAGGGCCCCACCACCCACAGCCCAGGTGGGCATTGAAGGAGCACCATCCCCGCTGCCCAGGAGGGCACCACCAGGCAATGAGCAGTTGGCCATAGAATGGCCGCCGTCTCCAGCACCGCTCCGCTGGGGCCCGCCGTCTCAAGAACCGCTGAACTGGGCCCTTCAAGGCAAGAACCGCTGAACTGGGCCCTTCAAGGCAAGAACCGCTGAACAGGGCCCCGCCGTCTCCAGCACCGCTCCGCTGGGGCCCGCCGTCTCAAGAACCGCTGAACTGGGCCCTTCAAGGCAAGAACCGCTGAACTGGGCCCTTCAAGGCAAGAACCGCTGAACTGGGCCCTTCAAGGCAAGAACCGCTGAACAGGGCCCTGCCGTCTCCAGCACCGCTCCGCTGGGGCCCGCCGTCTCAAGAACCGCTGAACTGGGCCCTTCACGGCAAGAACCGCTGAACTGGGCCCTTCACGGCAAGAACCGCTGAACTGGGCCCTTCAAGGCAAGAACCGCTGAACAGGGCCCCGCCGTCTCCAGCACCGCTCCGCTGGGGCCCGCCGTCTCAAGAACCGCTGAACTGGGCCCTTCAAGGCAAGAACCGCTGAACTGGGCCCTTCAAGGCAAGAACCGCTGAACAGGGCCCCGCCGTCTCCAGCACCGCTCCGCTGGGGCCCGCCGTCTCAAGAACCGCTGAACTGGGCCCTTCAAGGCAAGAACCGCTGAACTGGGCCCTTCAAGGCAAGAACCGCTGAACTGGGCCCTTCAAGGCAAGAACCGCTGAACAGGGCCCCGCCGTCTCCAGCACCGCTCCGCTGGGGCCCGCCGTCTCAAGAACCGCTGAACTGGGCCCTTCACGGCAAGAACCGCTGAACTGGGCCCTTCACGGCAAGAACCGCTGAACTGGGCCCTTCAAGGCAAGAACCGCTGAACAGGGCCCCGCCGTCTCCAGCACCGCTCCGCTGGGGCCCGCCGTCTCAAGAACCGCTGAACTGGGCCCTTCACGGCAAGAACCGCTGAACTGGGCCCTTCAAGGCAAGAACCGCTGAACTGGGCCCCGCCGTCTCCAGCACCGCTCCGCTGGGGCCCGCCGTCTCAAGAACCGCTGAACTGGGCCCTTCACGGCAAGAACCGCTGAACTGGGCCCTTCAAGGCAGGAACCGCTGGCCCTTTGGCAGACGTGGCAGGGCAGGATCTGTCTCGGGCAGGGCTGCAGGATGTCCTCTGGCCAACATGCCTCCTCCAGTGGCAGTGGAGTCTGTTATGGACTGCTTGGACTGTGGCTTTGCTCTCCCCAGGATGGCCCAGTGAGCAGGCCACCCACTGTATGGACTGTATGGACTGTGGCTTTGCTCTCCCCAGGATGGCCCAGTGGGCAGGCCACCCACTGTATGGACTGTTTGGACTGTGGCTTTGCTCTCCCCTGGATGGCCCAGTGGGCAGGCCACCCACTGTATGGACTGTATGGACTGTGGCTTTGCTCTCCCCAGGATGGCCCAGTGGGCAGGCCACCCACTGTATGGACTGTACGGACTGTGGCTTTGCTCTCCCCAGGATGGCCCAGTGGGCAGGCCACCCACTGTATGGACTGTTTGGACTGTGGCTTTGCTCTCCCCAGGAAGGGCCAGTGGTCATGGAGTCCCCTCGTGGATCTGGCGTCGTGTACTCAAGTGGCTGAGGTGCCCCCCCTTCCCTTCCCCCTGAGGTGCCTGTCCTTTTTTCTTTCTGATGCCCCTGCAGTGTTCTCTCCGTGGAGTTCTTGTCGTGGGACTGGGCCTTGCCCCTTTGCTCAGGACCCCTGTGGTCCACGGACAGTGGTTGGACTACATTTAGTAGATGTATATATTTTGTACATAGTTTATTTATTTATTTGGATTACTGCTGTCCATTTTTCAATATATCTGCCCGTTTGAGATCTCTTCTTTTTGTCTTTGCATAATTTCGGAAGGGG
This sequence comes from Pleurodeles waltl, assembly GCF_031143425.1. Taxonomy (NCBI): domain Eukaryota; kingdom Metazoa; phylum Chordata; class Amphibia; order Caudata; family Salamandridae; genus Pleurodeles; species Pleurodeles waltl. Next base: position 1,168,571,091 of record NC_090447.1, on the reverse strand, counting down.
GGGTTTGTGGGTTGTGACAGTGATCTGTGGGAATGCATTGATGTGTGTGTTGTAGTGGGTGTGGGTGGGTGGGTGTGTGCCGGTAATCTTTGCCCTCCCCTGTGTCGTAGGTGCAGTACTCACCGATGTCTTCCGCGCCGCCGGGCGTGCTCCTGGTACAGGAGCAGGTATAGGAGTGCGGGGATGACCTGCAACTCGGGTTCCATACTGCCGGAATCTCGCGTGGTGTATGTGGAGGTGAGCGTTTTCCCGTTCGTAGTCTGTTTCCGCCGTGTTTTTATCGGCGGTGCTCCCGCCCCGGAAAAGGTGGCGGATTGGTGGGTCGTGATAGGGTGGGCGGTACATTGTCTGCCGCCTGGCTGTTGGCGGGGACCGCCGCGCTGTTTGTTTGTTCCGCCGTGGCGGGCGGAGTGTTAATGCGGCGGGCTGTGTTGGCGGTTCCCGCCAGGGTCAGAATTGCATATTTTGGACCGCCGGCCTGTTGGCGGGTTGGCCGCCGCTTTATCACCGACCGCCAGGGTCAGAATGAGGGCCACGGTATTGAAACATTGTCCGGTTGATACTCTTCCCATTCCCATTTATTTCCTTTGGCTTGGGGATACCCATCTTTGTCGTGGTAGCATACTTTATTAAGGCGAAAAAGAAGTCCGCCGTCTGTACGTTTTCCAGAAGCAAACAAAAGCGTATACCAAGCTAGACAAGAACCATTGTGTGAAAAAGGAAGAGGAAAGAAAGGTGTTCCTCCTTTCTTTTGATGCATAGGTATCATTCCACATACCCAACAGTTAGTAGTATTTGTAGCATTATGAGTATGATGCAACATCTGAATGAAAGTATTATTGAAGTATGATTGACGGTGCGTCTGCTCCTGATAGGGAAGCGTAAAGTAATAGTGATCCTCACGAGCAGGAGCCATCTTTTCAACAAACCAGGTGATTATTGCTATAACCACCAAAACAACAACAAACCCCATAGTACTAATGATCACTTTGTTATTCATTTTAGCAACAGTGATAATCGACCCTTCCAGAAATTAATTAAAAACAATCGTTGGAGCTCTTATCCCTGGGCAGCCGCTGATTTCTTCACCACGGGCCAAGACGGGTGTCACTACTCTAATGCATGGCTGATCCCCCCACTTGCCACATTGGCTCTCTGTTTCACTAACCCAGGGCGGTAGCTCAACCAGTTTTTTTCAGCACTACAGATTCTTTCCTCGGTCTCAAATTATATCGCGACACTCCAGAAATCATATGATCTTGGAAGAACTCCGCAGATTCGTCAGGTGATATAGCACGGCCTTTCTCCGTAGTCAAAATCTCTTGATGATCGGTCAGCACAGCAGGTTCCACCAAGGTAGGTAGCACTCTCTTGCAGTGAGTACTATGGACCCGATTCTTTCGGTTCGTCACTCGAACTGCTGTCCTTGTCGCAAGGAGCACCTACTCTGGGCTTCGCCACCTTGGTTCCAAGCTGCTTGATCTTTCAAAGGACTTAATCATCACCTGGTCACCAGGTCGGAGTTCATGGCCTTCACCTGTAGATCTGTCAGGAAGTGCTTCTCGAACCTGTTGATGAATATAAACCAAATTGTCGGTTTACTGTGCCAAATAATCATTAATCAGGACACAAGGTACATCATATACAGAATTTGGCTTAGGAACTCCCCAAATGTTAATTGGCCTTCCAAATACTATTTCATAGGGGGTAAGGCCTGTTCGACAGTGTGGCACTGACCTAATAGATAATAATGCCAACTGTAATCCATCCGGCCAAGTTAAAGATGTGGAAGCCTGTATCTTTGCTAACTTCAGCTTCAAAGTAGAATTATACCTTTCCACCAACCCTGCTGTTTGTGGGTGGAAAACCACATGGAACTCCTGTTTGATCCCTAATCCTTTCAGGACATACTTCAAAAGCACCTTCGCTATGGTAATGGCAGTATTATCCTTTGTGGGGTACGCCTCTATCCATTTACTGAAGGCCCATACCACCACCAAGACATACTTTAAATTGTTGCAGCGTTCAAGCTGAATATAATCCATTTGTAGAACTTCGAAAGGTGCAGTTGGTGTAGCAAACCCTCCGCAGGAGTTTGTGTCCCTTTTCCAGGATTGTATTGTAAACAGATCAAACAAGACTGTACTACTCTCTTAGCTGTACTGGAAATGTCTGCATGCTCCCAAACTTGCGTAAGCAACTTCTTTATTGTTGAAGCTCCAACATGTGCCAGCCCATGTGCCATCTGAACCATAGGTTGTACCAAGGCTATAGGCAATTTCCATTTATCCATCTGCTTATTCCACCAACAGCCCTCATCATCCAATTCACCTTCTTTAGACCATTGCTCACGTTCTTTCACAGAAGCAGATTTCTGTATATCTAATACGTCTTGTCTAGCATTATGCCAACGTTCAGCTTGTGACTTCACTACATACATAGAAGTAGTACTTCGCTGCATCGCAGTATCACGTGCTACGCGGTTTGCAAGGGCATTACCTTGCCCTATCTTATCGGTCACTTTCTTGTGTGCACTACATTTCACAATAGCTATTTTCTTTGGATATGTCAATGCAGTCAAGAGTTTATGCACTAATTCTCCGTGCATCATCTGCATCCTGTGGGATGTGAGAAAGCCTCTCTCCTTCCAAAGCAAACCAAAATCATGAGCCACTCCAAAAGCATAGCGGCTGTCTGTATAAATGTTCACACATAAGTCAGTACTAAGCTCACATGCTCGTGTCAAAGCTATTAGTTCAGCTGCTTGAGCTGACTTCTGTGGTATATGAGCTGTCTCCACTATCGTGTGTTTTGTGGTGATTGCATATGCAGCTGAGGTCGTACCGTCTGGCAACTTCAAACAAGACCCATCAACCCACAATTCCCCGTCTACATCTGGAAGGGGTGTATCTTGCAAATCAATCCGACCCTTTGTCTGTTCTTCGGTAAGGAATATACAATCATGTTTTTCTTGTGACTGAGGCTGAGTCACCGGATATGGTAAAAAAGTGGCTGGATTTAATGTTGCACATCTCTTCAGTGAGATGTGAGGAGCGAGCAATGTCAATTCATATCCTGTCAGGCGAGCGCTAGTTAAATGTTGCGTCTTTGTTTGATTTAAAAAAGCATCAACCGCATGGGGTACTAACACCAACAGCTTATGTGACAAAACTATCCCTTCACTCTGACGTATTGACACAGCTGTTGCCACAACTGAACGAAAACACCCAGGCAATGCTCGAGCGACAGGATCAAGTACTACTGAAAAATATGCACAGGGACGCTGCTTAACGCCATGTGTCTGTACTAAAACTGACAATGCACATCCATCTTTCTCATGTACGTAAAGTGCAAAAGGCTTCGTGTAATCTGGAGTACCTAACACTGGTGCTGAACAAAGGGCTTGACGTAGCTGCCGGAAAGCAGTCTCACATTCATCTGTCCATGGGAGGGGCATTGGAGTATCTTTAGTCAAAAGTGCTAGCAAAGGTTTGACAATGTGTGAAAACCCTAATATCCATTGCCTACAAAAAGAAGTAAGACCAAGGAATGCACAAACATCTTTCTGAGTAGAGGGTACTGGTGTCTAAAATTGCTTGAATATGATCTGATGTAAGTGCACGGCCCTCCTTAGACAAAAGGTCACCTAAATAGGTTACCTTTGGTCTACAATATTGCAATTTCTTTCGTGACACTTTATGATGGTGTGAAGCAAGAAAAGAAAGTAAGGACAAAGTGCACTTTTCACATTGCTCAGGGGTATCAGCTGACAACAAAATATCATCGACATATTGTCTGAGAGCCACACCTTCAGGCAAAACAAAAGAATCAAGTTGTCGTGTTAACGCTTGACTATAAATACTGGGACTCTCAGTATAGCCTTGAGGAACTCTGCAAAATCTATATGATCGTTTATTCAAAGTAAAACCAAACAAATATCGTCTGTCAGGATGAATAGGGATTGAAAAGAAAGCATTCTTCAAGTCTTTCACAGAGAACGTAGTTGCTGTCGTGGGAACCAAAGTAAGAAGTGTTGTGATGTCAGATACCACAGGATATTGTGGTACCACAATCTTATTAACTTCTCGTAAATCAATAATGAATCGGTAATTCCTAGTATCAGTATCCTTTTTGAGAATAGGAAGAATTGGACTGTTACAAACATTATACGGAACTTCCTCAACAACTCCAACTGCAATAAGATCATGCACAAATCGTGTGAGCGCTTCTTTGCCCTCCTGTGAAATTTTGTATTGAGGCATATGTGGTAATGCAGCTCCCTCCTTGACACTAATATGTACCAGAGGAATAATCATTTGTCCCACATCAGTATCTGAAGTAGCCCACAAAGTACTTGGGAGTGAAGCTAATGCAATATCTTCTTTAACAAGACAAAGGGGGTTATTCTAACTTTGGAGGAGGTGTTAATCCGTCCCAAAAGTGACGGAAAAGTGACGGATTTACCACCAGCCGTATTACGAGTCCATTATATCCTATGGAACTCGTAATACGGCTGGTGGTATATCCGTCACTTTACCGTCACTTTTGGGACGGATTAACACTCCTCCAAAGTTAGAATAACCCCCAAACTCTTTCCATCACAGGATGATTATCATTCAAAATAACACGCACCCCTTCAGGAGAGCATCGTATTGTAGCCCTGAAATACTTGTGCATATCAAGACCCACAATATTGTCTGGTGTATTTGGAGAAAGCAACAACGGACATGGAGCAGTAAATTTATCAACATGGAATGGAAGTGGTTGTGACAATGGGCTAGGGGAAGGTGTTCCATCGAAACCTATCGATGTAATGGTTGCGCCAGACAGGGGAGCCCTTGGAACCAATTGTTTAGAAAAGGCGCAACGAGTAGCTCCTGTATCAACCAGAAACTGATCAGTAGAACCCAAAACATGTACTGTAACATAGGGACCCCTCTGATCTACTGGAACGTCAACTGATTCCTTACCCCATCCTAGGCAATCCTATGCATTAGCAGAATCTTGGAAATCAGGCTGCACATAGTTAGACATCTGGTATTGGTTCCGTCTATCAAAAGTGTTAAACCCATCCTGCCTTCATACATTAGCATCAAACCTAGCAAGATCATTTGTGCTTCTTCTAGGTCCTGAATATCCTGAGCAATTTCTCATTTGTCCCCGCCCACGTGAACACTGCTGAACACGTAGTGCTGGACAATCGGCAGCCCAATGCCCAAATTTCTTACAATACGCACACTGATCAACAGACAAATTCGAACGAGTGTAAGAAGAACCATAAGATCCACGTCCACCTCTATCACTACCTCTAAAAGGCAGACCATAAGCTTGAGCCAACATAACCTTCGTCTTTAATTCTTTAATCTTTTTATCCTCGCTACCTTTTGCTTCTAATTCCTGACGTTCATATTACTGAGCCATAGTCAAAAGGGAAACCGGAGTAGAGGTAGTCCATGAACTTTCACTAGCTTTTAGACGACTAGCTATTCCTGGTAGTAGATTTGCGACATATTTATCGACGAACAAATGTCTGCCCGTATCATCTGGCAATAACTGGCCGCTAAAATCATGAAATGCTTCTACAAAGCGTGTAAAGAAATCAGAGACCGATTCATCTGCCTTTTGCTTACAAGACGCTAAAACAGTCCAATCTATCTTTTTAGGGGGAATAGTCGTTTTTTAACTTAACTAATATGGCTGCAGGAAGATCTAGAATCAACTGATACGGCTTTTCGCAGGTTCCCTATCCCCGTCCATCTGTTCTAATTCTTTCCATGACGCCCCAAAAACTACACGATCATCAACTTTACGAACCGTTCTCCACATATCTGGCGGAAATATCAATCTGAAAAATAAATCAATGTCAGCCAAAGTCATAGTACAAGAACTAATTGCTCCCTCAACTTCCTCATAAAAGGCGGCTAGATTTTTCCGCGGGTCAGGTAATGCTGTTTTAAGTGCCATTACATCTGCCCTATTCCAAGGAGTATACACCCAATTATAAATAAAACAACCCTTAGCATCAACAGAAGTTTTATCATCACTTCTACCCGATCCTTTAGGAGGAACATACAAAGGCGTGGCCTCCCGCATTGGTTTCGCGTGAACTATCATAGTCTTATCTGTTCCGAAGATGGAAGCTTGCACCCCGCCGGTCTGAGATGTCCGTGCAACTACGTCCACGGCCCTTTTCTCCTCTCGCAAATGGTCTGCCGCAACACATAATTTCACCAAACGCCTGAATGCATCAGCCACCTGGGAGAAAACGAAAAGACCATCACGCATTTGCTTACGATCAGCTGCTACATCATCGGGCTCTAACTCATCAGAATATTTCAGAAATAGTTCAATAACTTCTGTGCCAAATGCCTCAGTAAAATATAGCTGCTCCTTTTCCGTCCACCCTTTCATGTTGTCTAAAGGTTCAGAAGCAGAGACAACGCTACGAATTGCTTTACGAGCAATAGATCTGACCTCAGACGCATGGTCAGCAGCCAACATAGAGTGACAGTCTTGTATCTTCTGTTGCTCCGTACCGGAGACCTCAGCTAACTCATGAGGGGCAGAAGGAACGACATACAGAGGTGGAGGGCGATCTAGTAACAAAAAATCATTGTGCAGTTTATTAAGGATAGGATAGAGAGGTTGCCGAACAGTGTATTGGCCAGTTACCTGTAATTTACGTTCTTTCTCTTCCATCTCCTTTAAGTCATTTCTTTCTTTCTTTCTCATTTCCAATGCTTTCACATATACATTCTTCCGCTGCTCTTTCTCAAGCAAGGCTTGCTCACGCTTCACTCGTCCACGCACTTCTTTCTCCCACATTCGTACACAGTCAAACATATCTTGCCTAGACCTTCGCTTACACATACATTGTTCCACACACTCAATCTTTCGCAAATCAAATGACCCATGCATAGGCCAACGTAACTCAGGATCCGCACAAGTGTATTTATTCCATTATGTGCTGTACATTATAGAAGAAAGACCATGTTTAACATACATATCTCTATTGGGCGTCCCCTCTGGGGGTGCCGGTTGCGATTTTTCCAGTCTCAAATTGGTACCATTACAAAAGCAACACATCCTACGAGGTGCGCTAAAAACAGGCATGCCAAAAATACTGTAGTGCAGAATATGCAGTATTATAATCAAAGTAGCACTTAAGGTGCCGTTTAAATCAAAATTAAATTGGAGAAAATTCTCCTCATTACCTGCCTATAAAAGTTGCAATTTATACATCAATTCAAAGGACACAAATTGACTAGTCACCCAAAACACAAGAGCCACAGTAAGTGGTGAAACAAAGGAATCAAAACCCACAGAAAGTGCTGTAAAACGTCTCTTACCAATCACAGGACGTCCAGGTTCCAACTGCCAAGTTCTAAAATCGACCAAATAGTCACTGCACGACGAATGAACAAAAAGGATCTCAGTCGAGGACCGGCGCCACCTGGATGGTCAAATCAGAAAGAAGGGAAAAACGCTGTGGTTGCCAAGACCCAGGTCTCCTCAGGCATTGATCGTCCGCAGCGAGATCCCAATCCTTCGTTGCGACCAATCCGTTGGGCGTCCGAGTCGCCGATGAGTCCCTGTTCGGGCGCCAATTTGTTGAAGTAAGCCTCAGCAAGGCCCACTAGTGCAAGGGTTTCGCCCTTCTCTGCACAAAGTCCTCACACCATATAGGAAGAAGTTGGCACAGAAACTGAAATAAGAGACAACGTTTATTAAACCTCAAGAGGTGGTACTACAGTTCAAACAGCACCCTTCGGTAATGTTTGAAGTAGCACACTGAACTAAAAGAGTATGGTCCTTTTATACCCATCCAGGGGCTAAAGAGAAGGTGGTACAGTTATAGAAGCAAGACTTGTATACATATCAGGTCATATGGAAATGCACAGTCAACAGGTAGGAGGGGCTAACAGTTTTCAAGGACTAGTTGAGACATTACTGTCTGTTACTAATTGCTAACAGCTGCAGATCTTACTGGGCATGTGTGAAAGTGGGAGATGCTAAATATAACTTGTCACTAGACAGATTTTCAAGAGTAGTTAACAGGAAGGTAGGACAGAGCACATGGCGAGCACATGGCAGCATGTGGCAGAGATAATGGCTGCCATGAATACAAAATGGATTCCGCAAAATGTTCACAATAGTTGCTAAATACAAGATGTCTTCTGCTAATGCTTAATCTAATTGCTACTAAATTACAACACACTCCGTGCACACCACCACGAAAGTGCCACTCAACTCACACTGCCAGCCAAGCACCACTCCACGCACACCGTCAGCCAAGCGCCACTTTACGCACACAGCGAGCCAAGAGCCACTCCACGCACACTGCCAACCAAGTGCCACTCCATGCACACCGCCAGCCAAGTGCCACTCCACACACACCGCCAGCACTTTTCTTTCAACAAAAAAGAAAACTCTAACTAATTATAAGTAAGTACAAAACTACAAACACAAAAAATCTAACTAAATACATGACAGTAATGCCAACCGTGAAACTGAACAAAAAATATAAAACAATATAGAACAGGCAGTTTACACTCCTGGTATTTCCCAATAATTATTTTGGGTGTGGTATTTTCTGAAACAGCCTGCCACATACAGCCCAGGCTTAGGAGGACAATCAGGCAGTACATATGATTCTCACTCCAGATATTTTTAAAGGCGCAGACTCTACATTTCTTAGCTGGAAAGTCTTTTTTGGCCGTGGTAGGAATGTGATCAGGAAAGTGTCAATCTTTCAATCTAGCCACATCCTCCACCACTGCTTCTCTAGGAACTCTTGCCTGTTCCACCACAAGTAGGCTCTCTATCACAGACTCCTGAAATTTAACAAATGTCATCTTTGACTCTGGAGAACAATCCTTGAATACAATAAAAGCATTAAAGTTGCTAAATGGAAAAAATGAAGAACTAACTTCTTATACCAAATTTAAGACGTACAAACAGCAGTGTAAGGTTCTAACCTCTGATCTACTCTATCTACACCACCCATGTGCTTATTGTAGTCCAAAATGCATGCAGGTTTGCACACTTTGGCAACCTGACCTCAAACAGTCGCTGGGGAAGTACTCTCATCATGGATGGTAGTTAGCATGTAGACAACCCTCCTGACTGCAAATTTCACAACTAGCACCTCATCATTACGCAAGACACTGCACTGTCCCCTCTCAAGTTTTTTACACACAAGCTTCCTTGGATAGCCTTTACGGTTAGAGCGGATTGTGCCATAAACAACAGTGGTCCACTCTGAATAATTCCCTGAACAATTGTACTCCAGTCTAGAAGTTATCTAGGTCCAGTCTAGAAGTTATCTAGGTACAAATGGTGACCTTTATTAAACAGTCATCTACCAAGTTCCCACACAATTTTCTCACTATCTCCAAAAGTGGGGTCAATACTGGAATCCTTACCAGTATTATAGACCCGGAAATTATAAACACATCCTGTACTACTTCCAGACAGCATGTCCATATTGTGCCATCTTGCTAGGAATGTACTGTCTAAAAACCAAACGGCCCTTGAACAGGAACAAAGACTCATCCACAGATATTTCTTTCCCTGGAGCATAGACCTCTGAAAACTGATCTACAAAGTGATCAATGACAGGCCTTAAAAAAGACTGTAAGAATCAGGGTGATCTTGTGGCAAAGCTAAAGCATTGTCAAAAAAATGCAGCATCCAAAGAAGAAGCAAATACTGATTACAAGTCATGGTTGTAGGAAATATAGCTGTTGCCATCAAGGGACTAGTAGACCAATAAGAAGTCAGTGACTGCTTCCTTATCAACCCCATTAAAAAAGTCAAACCCAAGAACTTTTTCATCTCTTCCAGATTTGTGGAAATCCACTGGGTAGTTCTAGAGTGTGGCCTACGTCTGGCACTGTTGTCCCTCAAATAATGCTCAGCATACAAATTAGTCTGCTCAACAATGTCTTCCAAAAATATATCATCCATAAACAACTGAAAGAAATTGATAGACAAAAGATTTTCTATAAACAACTAGGCAGATCTGCCCCCAAGGGGGAAAAGAAATGGCCAACAGTTATGTGGCCCCTTTGGCAGGTGACCCTTGCCCAAGGGGCCACCTCACCACGCAAAAATCAAAACAAAAAAAATCCCTGGCGCCTTAGTGGCTTCTGCTCGGCAGATGGGCCTATAAATAATGGGTCGATCTGCGCAAGGGGCTGCCCCCCCCCACACAAAAAAACAGAAACAAAAACTATCCCTGGTGTCTTAGTGGATTCAACAGCCAAGTGCCCCCTTTGGGAGGAGTGACCCTTGTCCAAAGGGCCACCCCCACACAAAAAAAACATAAAGCAAAATAATCCCTGGTGTCTTTGTGGCTTCTGTCCCTCTTGAGGGCAGATGGGCCTAAAATAAATGGCCATTAGTAATGTGCCCCCATGGGGAGTGACCCTTGCCCAAGTGGCTGCCTCCCCAAACAAAAAAAACACACACACCTAATCCCTGGTGCAAGTGGCTTCTGCTCCCCTTGGGGGCAGATGGGCTTGAAAAAATTAGGACGATCTGCCCCCAAAGGGGGCAGAAATGGCCAACAGTTCTGTGCTCTCTGCCCAAGAGTCCGCCCCCTCACAAAAAAATAAATAAATAAATCCTGGTGTCTTTGTGGCTTGGGCCTAACAAAAATAAGCCAATCTGCCCCCAAGGGGGGCAGAAATGGTCATTAGTAATATGCCCCCATGGGGAGCAACCCTTGCCCAAGGGGTTGCACCCACAAACAAAAAACACACACAATCCCTGGTGCCTAAGTGGCTTCTAAAAAATAGGCCGATCTGTCCCCAAGGGGGGCAGAAATGGGCAACAGTTCTGTGCCCCCTTTTGGGGGGCGACCCGTTCCCAAGTGGCCACCATCCAACACAAAAAATAACAAAGAAAAAAATCCCTGGCGTCACTGTGTCTTCTGCCCCGCTTGAGGCAGTACGGCCTAAAAATAATAGCCCGATCTGTCCCAATGGGGCGCAGAAATATCGTACAACATTATGGCCCCCTAACGGGAGCGACCCTTGACCAAGGGGCTTCTCCCCACCACATAAAATAGACCAACACAAAATAATTGGTGTCTAGCGGGCATTCCTGCTGCCCTATCACACAGGAATGCTGAAAGAGACATCGAGGGAAAGGAAAGGCCTTTCCTTTTCCCCGATGCCTCTTTTAGAGAAGCCCCTCAAGGCCCGAGGAGAACCTTACCTCTTTCTCGGAGATCATGCTGGCAACAAATGGCTTCCAGCGCGACATGCGCCCCCTAATTATGTCTGCACACGATCGTGTCCTAAAGTCATTAGATGGGGGGTTGGGGTAGTAGGAGAAGCTCTTTCCCTTCCATCCTGTCCCCAGGGGATGGGGGTGGGAGGTCCACGGGGGAGAGCTAGAGCTCTCACCTTGAGCCAGTGCCAGGACATAATGGTTCCGTCCTCTGCACAGGAGAGCTGTGCTGCAGGATTTTACCATTACGTCCCAGCACGGAAGGGGTTAAAATAATATGAATTACCTCAAAAATGTTAATCTTGTCAACAATATTTGTGTATCACGTTATTTGTATATTACAATATTTATTTTCCAATATTTTAAAACTAGTATTTTGTCCAAACACCCAATTATTTGCTGGCTGCATATTGTGCTGTAAATCTTTTAACAAAATGTTAAATAGTCCCTCATGTTCTACATGAAAAATAGCTTGCCACCTTATTTCACAGCCAATTATTATTTATATAGACCTGATCCAAGGCTAACACATTTAGGGCCTCATTACCTCCAGCCTGTAGGAAAGTACCATCTTGCCTGGCATGTTACCCCCATTTTTCACTGTATATATGTTGTTTTAGTTGTATGTGTCACTGGGACCCTGGTAACCCAGGGCCCCAGTGCTCATAAGTGTGCCTGAATGTGTTACCTGTGTAGTGACTAACTGTCTCACTGAGGCTCTGCTAATCAGAACCTCAGTGGTTATGCTCTCTCATTTCTTTCCAAATTGTCACTAACAGGCTAGTGACCATTTTTACCAATTTACATTGGCTTACTGGAACACCCTTATAATTCCCTAATATATGGTACTGAGGTACCCAGGGTATTGGGGTTCCAGGAGATCCCTATGGGCTGCAGCATTTCTTTTGCCACCCATAGGGAGCTCTGACAATTCTTACACAGGCCTGCCACTGCAGCCTGAGTGAAATAACGTCCACGTTATTTCACAGCCATTTTTCACTGCACTTAAGTAACTTATAAGTCACCTATATGTCTAACCTTTACCTGGTAAAGGTTGGGCGCAAAGTTACTTAGTGTGAGGGCACCCTGGCACTAGCCAAGGTGCCCCCACATTGTTCAGAGCCAATTCCATGAACTTTGTGAGTGCGGGGACACCATTACACGCGTGCACTACATATAGGTCACTACCTATATGTAGCTTCACAATGGTAACTCCGAATATGGCCATGTAACATGTCTACGATCATGGAATTGCCCCCTCTATGCCATCCTGGCATAGTTGGCACAATCCCATGATCCCAGTGGTCTGTAGCACAGACCCTGGTACTGCCAAACTGCCCTTCCTGGGGTTTCACTGCAGCTGCTGCTGCTGCCAACCCCTCAGACAGGCAGCTGCCCTCCTGGGGTCCAGCCAGGCCTGGCCCAGGATGGCAGAACAAAGAACTTCCTCTGAGAGAGGGTGTGACACCCTCTCCCTTTGGAAAATGGTGTGAAGGCAGGGGAGGAGTAGCCTCGCCCAGCCTCTGGAAATGCTTTGTTGGGCACAGAGGTGCCCAATTCTGCATAAGCCAGTCTACACCGGTTCAGGGACCCCTTAGCCCCTGCTCTGGCGCGAAACTGGACAAAGGAAAGGGGAGTGACCACTCCCCTGACCTGCACCTCCCCTGGGAGGTGTCCAGAGCTCCTCCAGTGTGCTCCAGACCTCTGCCATCTTGGAAACAGAGGTGCTGCTGGCACACTGGACTGCTCTGAGTGGCCAGTGCCACCAGGTGACGTCAGAGACTCCTGCTGATAGGCTCCTTCAGGTGTTAGTAGCCTATCCTCTCTCCTAGGTAGCCAAACCCTCTTTTCTGGGTATTTAGGGTCTCTGTCTCTGGGGAAACTTTAGATAACGAATGCATGAGCTCAGCCGAGTTCCTCTGCATCTCTCTCTTCACCTTCTGATAAGGAATCGACCGCTGACCGCGCTGGAAGCCTGCAAACCTGCAACATAGTAGCAAAGACGACTACTGCAACTCTGTAACGCTGATCCTGCCGCCTTCTCGACTGTTTTCCTGCTTGTGCATGCTGTGGGGGTAGCCTGCCTCCTCTCTGCACCAGAAGCTCCGAAGAAATCTCCCGTGGGTCGACGGAATCTTCCCCCTGCAACCGCAGGCACCAAAAAGCTGCATCACCGGTCCCTTGGGTCTCCTCTCAGCACGACGAGCGAGGTCCCTCGAATCCAGCAACTCTGTCCAAGTGACCCCCACAGTCCAGTGACTCTTCAGCCCAAGTTTGGTGGAGGTAAGTCCTTGCCTCACCTCGCTGGGCTGTATTGCTGGGAACCGCGACTTTGCAGCTACTCCGGCCCCTGTGCACTTCCGGCGGAAATCCTGTGTGCACAGCCAAGCCTGGGTCCACGGCACTCTAACCTGCATTGCACGACTTTCTAAGTTGGTCTCCGGCGACGTGGGACTCCTTTGTGCAACTTCGGCGAGCACCGTTTCACGCATCCTTGTAGTGCCTGTTTCTGGCACTTCTCTGGGTGCTACCTGCTTCAGTGAGGGCTCTTTGTCTTTCTCGACGTTCCCTCTCTCTTCAGATCCAATTTGCGACCTCCTGGTCTCTCCTGGGCCCCAGCAGCATCCAAAAACGCCAAACGCACTATTTGCGTGTAGCAAGGCTTGTTGGCGTCCTTCCGGCGGAAAAACACTTCTGCACGACTCTCCAAGGCGAGTGGGATCCGTCCACCAAAGGGGAAGTCTCTAGCCCTTTTCGTTCCTGCAGAAACCTCAGCTTCTTCTGTCCAGTCGAAGCTTCTTTGCACCCGCAGCTGGCATTTCCTGGGCATCTGCCCATCTCCGACTTGCTTGTGACTTTTGGACTTGGTCCCCTTGTTCCACAGGTACCCTAGATTGGAAATCCACAGTTGTTGCATTGCTGGTTTGTGTCTTTCCTGCATTATTCCTCTAACACAACTATTTTGTCCTTAGGGGAACTTTAGTGCACTTTGCACTCACTTTTCAGGGTCTTGGGGAGGGTTATTTTTCTAACTCTCACTATTTTCTAATAGTCCCAGCGACCCTCTACAAGGTCACATAGGTTTGGGGTCCATTCGTGGTTCGCATTCCACTTTTGGAGTATATGGTTTGTGTTGCCCCTAGCCCTATGTTTCCCCATTGCATCCTATTGTAACTATACATTGTTTGCACTGTTTTCTAAGACTATACTGCATATTTTTGCTATTGTGTATATATATCTTGTGTATATTTCCTATCCTCTCACTGAGGGTACACTCTAAGATACTTTGGCATATTGTCATAAAAATAAAGTACCTTTATTTTTAGTATAACTGTGTATTGTGTTTTCTTATGATATTGTGCATATGGCACTAAGTGGTACTGTAGTAGCTTCACACGTCTCCTAGTTCAGCCTAAGCTGCTCTGCTAAGCCACCATTATCTATCAGCCTAAGCTGCTAGACACCCTATACACTAATAAGGGATAACTGGGCCTGGTGCAAGGTGCAAGTACCCCTTGGTACTCACTACAAGCCAGTCCAGCCTCCTACATTGGTTGTGCAGTGGTGGGATAAGTGCTTGAGACTACTTACCACTCTTGTCATTGTACTTTTCATAAGAGAAAAATATACAAAACAAGGTCAGTGTATATACACATAGCCAAAAAGTTTTGCATTTCCTCTTTTCACTCTTTTCTAAGTGCTGAAAAGTACTTCTAAACTTTCAAAAAGTTCTTAAAAGTTTAAAAAGTTTTTTTCTGTCTTTCCAAAAAGTTCTGAAAACTTTTTTCTCTTTTTCTATCACTTTAACTCTCTCTAAAAAATGTCTGGCACAGGCCAAAGTGTTGATCTGTCCAAACTTGCATATGACAACCTTAGCTGGAAAAGAGCAAGGAGTCTCTGTATAGAGAGAGGTTTGAGTGTAGGGAAGAATCCTTCCTTGGAACTGTTACTTAACATGCTTAGAGAACAGGATAAGGCCATAGGTGCCCCATCTGTTGAAAAAGTACCTAATAGTTCCCAATCTGATTCAGGGACTCCCCCAGGAAAAGATTCAGGAAAGAAACTTCCTAGCCTGCCCATTACTAGACAGTCTAGCATAGATGGTAATGATGATGAGCCACACCATAGAAATAATGTTGTCTCACATCATAGCAAAAGCATATATTCTCACCATACTGGTAGTAATGTTTCTGTAAACCAAGCTGTTAGGGTGGCTCCTGTAAGGGACAGGTCTCCTTCTGTTCATTCCCACCATAGCTCTGTTTCTAGAAATGTCCCTCCCACCAACCCTGATGACAGAATGTTAGAGAGGGAACTCAATAAGTTGAGGGTGGAACAAACCAGACTGAAGCTTAAAAAGCAACAGCTGGATTTGGATAGACAGTCTTTTGAATTAGAGAAGGAAAGACAGAAGTTGGGTTTAGATACCCATGGTGGCAGCAGCAGTATTCCCCATAGTCATCCTGCAAAAGAGCATGATTCCAGGAATCTGCACAAGATAGTTCCCCCTTATAAGGAGGGGGATGACATTAACAAGTGGTTTGCTGCACTTGAGAGGGCCTGTGTTGTACAGGATGTCCCTCAAAGGCAGTGGGCTGCTATCCTATGGCTATCATTTAGTGGAAAAGGTAGGGATAGGCTCCTTACTGTAAAAGAAAATGATGCTAATAATTTCCAAGTTCTTAAGAATGCACTCCTGGATGGTTATGGCTTAACCACTGAACAGTACAGGATAAAGTTCAGAGAGACCAAAAAGGAGTGTTCACAAGACTGGGTTGATTTCATTGACCAGGCAGTGAAGGCCTTGGAGGGGTGGTTACATGGCAGTAAAGTTACTGATTATGACAGCCTGTATAACTTGATCCTGAGAGAGCATATTCTTAATAATTGTGTGTCTGATTTGTTGCACCAGTACTTGGTGGACTCTGATCTGACCTCTCCCCAAGAATTGGGAAAGAAGGCAGACAAATGGGTCAGAACAAGAGTGAACAGAAAAGTTCATACAGGGGGTGACAAAGATGGCAACAAAAAGAAGGATGGTAAGTCTTCTGACAAGGGTGGGGACAAATCTAAAAATGAGTCTTCATCAGGCCCACAAAAACACTCTGGTGGGGGTGGTGGGTCCAAATCCTCCTTTAATCAGAACAAGGAAAAGAAACCATGGTGCTATTTATGTAAAATAAAAGGCCATTGGACAACAGATCCCAGTTGTCCAAAGAAAGGCACCACAGCTCCTACCACTACAACCCCTACTGCTACACCTAGTGTCCCTACTAATAGCAGTGGTGGTGGGAGCAAACCTACTAATAGCCAATCCAAGGGAGTAGCTGGGCTCACTTTTGGTAATTTAGTTGGGGTTGGTCTGATTAGGGAGACCACAGAGGCTACTTTAGTCTCTGAAGGGGCTATTGATTTAGCCACTTTGGTTGCTTGCCCCCATAACTTGGAGAAGTACAAGCAACTAACCCTAATAAATGGTGTTGAGGTCCAGGCCTACAGGGACACAGGTGCCAGTGTCACAATGGTGATTGAGAAACTGGTGCACCCTGAACAACACATACTTGGACACCAGTACCAAGTAACCGATGCTCACAACATAACACAGAGCCACCCCATGGCTGTTGTAAATCTCAACTGGGGGGGGGTAACTGGTCCAAAGAAAGTTGTGGTAGCTTCAGATTTACCTGTAGACTGTCTATTAGGGAATGATTTGGAGACATCAGCTTGGTCAGATGTGGAGTTGGAGGCCCATGCAGCAATGCTGGGCATCCCAGGGCATATTTTTGCTTTGACAAGGGCTCAGGCCAAAAAGCAAAAAGGACAGGGAAGCTTGGATCCTGGAACAATGGACCAAGTGCTCCCTAAAGCTAGGGCTAGTAGAAGCAAACCACTTCCTACTATCCCTCCCTCTACAGTGGATTCTAATTCTGAGGAAGAAGAATTCCCTCCCTGTGCAGAACTTACACCAGAGGAGCTGGAAGCAGACACTGCTGAGCTTTTGGGTGAAGGGGGGCCTGCCAGAGAGGAGCTGAGTGTGGCACAGCAAACCTGTCCCACATTAGAGGGTCTCAGACAGCAAGCTGTCAAACAGGCTAATGGGGATGTCAGTGACTCTCACAGAGTTTACTGGGAGGACAACCTCTTGTACACTGAGCATAGGGATCCTAAACCTGGAGCTGCCAGGAGATTAGTGATTCCTCAGGAGTACAGAAAGTTCCTCCTAACACTGGCACATGACATTCCCTTAGCTGGGCATCTAGGACAAATGAAAACTTGGGACAGACTTGTTCCCCTGTTTCATTGGCCTAGGATGTCTGAGGACACAAAGGAATTTTGTAAGTCCTGTGAAACCTGTCAAGCCAGTGGCAAGACAGGTGGCACCCCAAAGGCACCCCTTATTCCACTGCCTGTGGTTGGGGTTCCCTTTGAAAGGGTAGGGGTTGACATAGTTGGCCCCCTTGACCCTCCTACTGCTTCAGGCAATAGGTTTATCTTGGTGGTAGTGGACCATGCCACAAGATATCCTGAAGCAATTCCTTTAAGGACCACTACAGCACCTGCAGTGGCAAAGGCCCTCCTGGGAATATTTTCCAGGGTGGGCTTCCCAAAGGAAGTGGTATCAGACAGAGGAAGCAATTTCATGTCTGCATACTTAAAGGCCATGTGGAAGGAGTGTGGTGTAACGTACAAGTTCACAACACCCTATCATCCACAAACAAATGGACTGGTGGAGAGATTTAATAAAACTCTCAAAGGCATGATTATGGGTCTCCCTGAAAAACTCCGCAGGAGATGGGATATCCTTCTACCATGCCTCCTTTTTGCCTACAGGGAGGTACCCCAGAAAGGAGTGGGCTTCAGCCCCTTTGAACTTCTTTTGGGACACCCTGTTAGGGGTCCACTCACACTTGTAAAGGAGGGTTGGGAACAACCTTTAAAAGCTCCTAAGCAGGATATTGTGGACTATGTACTTGGCCTCAGATCAAGGATGGCTGAGTACATGAAAAAAGCCAGTAAAAACCTTCAGGCCAGCCAAGAGCTCCAGAAGCAATGGCATGATCAGAAGGCTGTTTTGGTTCAGTACCAACCATGGGCAGAAAGTGTGGGTCTTGGAGCCTGTGGCCCCAAGAGCACTCCAAGATAAATGGAGTGGACCCCACACAATTGTTGAAAAGAAGGGTGAAGTCACCTACTTGGTTGACTTAGGCACTGCCAGGAGTCCCCTTAGGGTGCTCCATGTCAACCGCCTGAAACCCTACTATGACAGGGCTGATCTCACCCTGCTCATGGCAACTGATGAGGGACATGTCAGGGACTGCATAAAGCAAGAAGTTCAGAAAATGTTAGAACTAGGAGTGGTTGAGCACTCTGACAGTCCATGGGCTTCTCCTGTGGTACTGGTACCAAAACCCAATTCTAAAGATGGAAAGAAAGAAATGCGGTTTTGTGTAGACTATAGAGGTCTCAACTTGGTAACCAAAACTGATGCTCACCCTATACCCAGGGCAGATGAGCTTATAGATACACTGGCATCTGCCAAGTATCTAAGCACTTTTGATTTGACTGCAGGGTATTGGCAGATCAAATTGTCAGAAGATGCTAAACCTAAGACTGCATTTTCTACCATTGGAGGACATTACCAGTTTACTGTAATGCCTTTTGGTTTGAAAAATGCACCTGCCACTTTTCAGAGGTTGGTGAACACAGTCCTGCAAGGGCTGGAAGCTTTCAGTGCAGCATATTTGGACGATATAGCTGTCTTTAGCTCCAGCTGGGATGATCACCTGGTCCACCTATGGAAAGTTTTGGAGGCTCTGCAAAAGGCAGGCCTCACTATCAAGGCTTCAAAGTGCCAGATAGGGCAGGGTAAGGTGGTTTATCTGGGACACCTTGTTGGTGGGGAACAGATTGCACCACTTCAGGGGAAAATCCAAACTATTATTGATTGGGTTCCCCCTACCACTCAGACCCAGGTGAGAGCCTTCCTAGGCCTCACTGGGTATTACAGGAGGTTCATTAAGAACTATGGCTCCATTGCAGCCCCTCTTAATGACCTCACATCCAAGAAAATGCCTAAAAAGGTATTATGGACAGCAAGCTGTCAGAAAGCTTTTGAGGAGCTGAAGCAGGCCATGTGCTCTGCACCTGTCCTGAAAAGCCCTTGTTACTCTAAAAAATTCTATGTCCAAACTGATGCATCTGAATTAGGAGTAGGGGCAGTCCTATCACAACTTAATTCTGAGGGCCAGGATAAACCTGTTGCTTTTATTAGTAGAAGGTTGACCCCTAGAGAAAAGCGTTGGTCTGCCATTGAGAGGGAGGCCTTTGCTGTGGTCTGGGCTCTGAAGAAGTTGAGGCCATACCTGTTTGGCACTCACTTCATTGTTCAGACAGACCACAAACCTCTACTTTGGCTAAAACAAATGAAAGGTGAAAATCCTAAATTGTTGAGGTGGTCCATATCCCTACAGGGAATGGACTATACAGTGGAACATAGACCTGGGAGTAGCCACTCCAATGCAGATGGACTCTCCAGATATTTCCACTTAGACAATGAAGACTCATCAGGTCATGGCTAGTCTTATTGTCCTTCGTTTGGGGGGGGGTTGTGTAGGAAAGTACCATCTTGCCTGGCATGTTACCCCCATTTTTCACTGTATATATGTTGTTTTAGTTGTATGTGTCACTGGGACCCTGGTAAC
The DNA here is from genome assembly GCF_031143425.1 of Pleurodeles waltl. Lineage (NCBI taxonomy): Eukaryota > Metazoa > Chordata > Amphibia > Caudata > Salamandridae > Pleurodeles > Pleurodeles waltl. The sequence goes on along the minus strand of NC_090447.1, from coordinate 1,168,551,151 downwards.
CCAGGGCCCCAGTGCTCATAAGTGTGCCTCAATGTGTTACCTGTGTAGTGACTAACTGTCTCACTGAGGCTCTGCTAATCAGAACCTCAGTGGTTATGCTCTCTCATTTCTTTCCAAATTGTCACTAACAGGCTAGTGACCATTTTTACCAATTTACATTGGCTTACTGGAACACCCTTATAATTCCCTAGTATATGGTACTGAGGTACCCAGGGTATTGGGGTTCCAGGAGATCCCTATGGGCTGCAGCATTTCTTTTGCCACCCATAGGGAGCTCTGACAATTCTTACACAGGCCTGCCACTGCAGCCTGAGTGAAATAACGTCCACGTTATTTCACAGCCATTTTTCACTGCACTTAAGTAACTTATAAGTCACCTATATGTCTAACCTTTACCTGGTAAAGGTTGGGTGCAAAGTTACTTAGTGTGAGGGCACCCTGGCACTAGCCAAGGTGCCCCCACATTGTTCAGAGCCAATTCCATGAACTTTGTGAGTGCGGGGACACCATTACACGCGTGCACTACATATAGGTCACTACCTATATGTAGCTTCACAATGGTAACTCCGAATATGGCCATGTAACATGTCTATGATCATGGAATTGCCCCCTCTATGCCATCCTGGCATAGTTGGCACAATCCCATGATCCGAGTGGTCTGTAGCACAGACCCTGGTACTGCCAAACTGCCCTTCCTGGGGTTTCACTGCAGCTGCTGCTGCTGCCAACCCCTCAGACAGGCAGATGCCCTCCTGGGGTCCAGCCAGGCCTGGCCCAGGATGGCAGAACAAAGAACTTCCTCTGAGAGAGGGTGTGACACCCTCTCCCTTTGGAAAATGGTGTGAAGGCAGGGGAGGAGTAGCCTCCCCCAGCCTCTGGAAATGCTTTGTTGGGCACAGAGGTGCCCAATTCTGCATAAGCCAGTCTACACCGGTTCAGGGACCCCTTAGCCCCTGCTCTGGCGCGAAACTGGACAAAGGAAAGGGGAGTGACCACTCCCCTGACCTGCACCTCCCCTGGGAGGTGTCCAGAGCTCCTCCAGTGTGCTCCAGACCTCTGCCATCTTGGAAACAGAGGTGCTGCTGGCACACTGGACTGCTCTGAGTGGCCAGTGCCACCAGGTGACGTCAGAGACTCCTGCTGATAGGCTCCTTCAGGTGTTAGTAGCCTATCCTCTCTCCTAGGTAGCCAAACCCTCTTTTCTGGCTATTTAGGGTCTCTGTCTCTGGGGAAACTTTAGATAACGAATGCATGAGCTCAGCCGAGTTCCTCTGCATCTCTCTCTTCACCTTCTGATAAGGAATCGACCGCTGACCGCGCTGGAAGCCTGCAAACCTGCAACATAGTAGCAAAGACGACTACTGCAACTCTGTAACGCTGATCCTGCCGCCTTCTCGACTGTTTTCCTGCTTGTGCATGCTGTGGGCGTAGCCTGCCTCCTCTCTGCACCAGAAGCTCCGAAGAACTCTCCCGTGGGTCGACGGAATCTTCCCCCTGCAACCGCAGGCACCAAAAAGCTGCATCACCGGTCCCTTGGGTCTCCTCTCAGCACGACGAGCGAGGTCCCTCGAATCCAGCGACTCTGTCCAAGTGACCCCCACAGTCCAGTGACTCTTCAGCCCAAGTTTGGTGGAGGTAAGTCCTTGCCTCACCTCGCTGGGCTGCATTGCTGGGAACCGCGACTTTGCAGCTACTCCGGCCCCTGTGCACTTCCGGCGGAAATCCTGTGTGCACAGCCAAGCCTGGGTCCACGGCACTCTAACCTGCATTGCACGACTTTCTAAGTTGGTCTCCGGCGACGTGGGACTCCTTTGTGCAACTTCGGCGAGCACTGTTTCACGCATCCTCGTAGTGCCTGTTTCTGGCATTTCTCCGGATGCTACCTGCTTCAGTGAGGGCTCTTTGTCTTCCTCGACGTCCCCTCTCTCTTCAGGTCCAATTTGCGACCTCCTGGTCCCTCCTGGGCCCCAGCAGCGTCCAAAAACGCCAAACGCACGATTTGCGTGTAGCAAGGCTTGTTGGCGTCCTTCCGGCGGGAAAACACTTCTGCACGACTCTCCAAGGCGAGAAGGATCCGTCCACCAAAGGGGAAGTCTCTAGCCCTTTTCGTTCCTGCAGAAACCTCAGCTTCTTCTGTCCAGTCAAAGCTTCTTTGCACCCGCAGCTGGCATTTCCTGGGCATCTGCCCATCTCCGACTTGCTTGTGACTTTTGGACTTGGTCCCCTTGTTCCACAGGTACCCTAGATTGGAAATCCACAGTTGTTGCATTGCTGGTTTGTGTCTTTCCTGCATTATTCCTCTAACACGACTATTTTGTCCTTAGGGGAACTTTAGTGCACTTTGCACTCACTTTTCAGGGTCTTGGGGAGGGTTATTTTTCTAACTCTCACTATTTTCTAATAGTCCCAGCGACCCTCTACAAGGTCACATAGGTTTGGGGTCCATTCGTGGTTCGCATTCCACTTTTGGAGTATATGGTTTGTGTTGCCCCTATCCCTATGTTTCCCCATTGCATCCTATTGTAACTATACATTGTTTGCACTGTTTTCTAAGACTATACTGCATATTTTTGCTATTGTGTATATATATCTTGTGTATATTTCCTATCCTCTCACTGAGGGTACACTCTAAGATACTTTGGCATATTGTCATAAAAATAAAGTACCTTTATTTTTAGTATAACTGTGTATTGTGTTTTCTTATGATATTGTGCATATGGCACTAAGTGGTACTGTAGTAGCTTCACACGTCTCCTAGTTCAGCCTAAGCTGCTCTGCTAAGCTACCATTATCTATCAGCCTAAGCTGCTAGACACCCTATACACTAATAAGGGATAACTGGGCCTGGTGCAAGGTGCAAGTACCCCTTGGTACTCACTACAAGCCAGTCCAGCCTCCTACACAGCCCGCAGTGGCGGCTAGAACTGCCGCTGCTGTGGTGTTCCAACCCCCACATAAAGACACTGGTGGCAGATATCGTGATTCACCAGGGCCGCACTGCATGCAGCGCTGCCCTGCGGATTACGACCTTGTCCTCCGCCAGCCTTTTCATGGCCATTTTGCCGCCAAGAAAAGGCTGGCAGAGAACTGGTGCAGGGGGCTGCAGGGGGGACCCTGCATTGCCCATGTACTTGGAATGGGCAGTGCAAGGGTCCCCCTGCTCAGCATCATCACACTGTTCACTGTGTGCCTTGTAGACAGTGAACATTGTGAGGGTGATGGTGCACCCTGGGAGCTACAGAATTGCTGCTGGCTCAATTATGAGCCTGAGACAATTCTGTAGCCTGTTTCCCACTAGGTTGGCGGGCAGGAACTAGAGTTTCTGCCCGCCGACCTAGCGGGAAACTACTTATGGGTTCAGCAGGGTGGTCGCCACAAAGGTGGCAGGCACCCTATCGAGAGTTTGACGGATGGGCTTTCCCGTCCGTCAAACTCATGATGAAGGCCTTAGAGATACTGTAAAGGACAGGAGAATGCCAATATTGCTGTTTAAAGATTGTTACGTGGCATCCAAATTATTCATAATTTAATATAGGTGCTATATGGCCCACTGGTCCTGTGTCTAATATATGGTGCTTCTTTAGGATTGTATATTGTGATTTAAGCTATTACAAGACATGTCAGCTGTACTATGAACAGGCCATTGTTATGTTCTGAAGCTGGCATTATTCCTAATTGTACATGCCAGCTCAGTAGACCTTGTTTGTTTTGTATTTGATAAATGCAGTTGCTACATTCAGAACTGATTGAATTGATCTGGCGTTGCCTTAATTACATCTCAAGCAATCACAGCCTTTAACATTGAGAAGCCTGGATTTAAAATGAGAACCTCATCACTGTTAAACCGTTTAAAGTGACAAAAAGCAAGGATCTTTGTATACGATATGCCAGGAGCCGGCATTATTACTTAAGAAGTACCACACAATCACTGCTCTGAGTTCATGTTGACACGGAGCATCATGGCTGTGGAGCTATCGGCATAGGAGAATATCAGACTGCTTATTATTCACAATAAAAGCATAACCAGGTAATATGTGGTGGATCTTAACATCCCTTTTCCAGGGACATCCAAGATCTTGAAAGGACACTCATTGAGATTTCTGTACAACTGAGCAGTAACATTAATAGCAGCTTGCTAAATATTAAGTAAGACATGCCAGAGAGCATCTTTAAGATTCACAAGTAATTTCAGAGTCTGGTGCTAGGGTAAATGCAAGAAGGCAAACTGTCAAAGAGGTGATATTAGAACTATCCTGCTTCTTCTTGAAAAACAAATTTTGACGCTAATAATTGTTCAAAATAGAAACAAAGGCTAGAATGTGTTCACATTCATAAGCAATTTATCTACAGAAATATTTGAATGCAGTTATGTTAAGTAATAAATAGTCAACAGTGCACAAAGAGTGCCCCTACCCCATTTAGGCAAAGCCATATCAATATATTGCGATCTAGCTCACAACAACATACATCTTGGACATCTTGGTACTGAATCTAGACAACATCAGGCACACTGACCAGATGGACCAAACAGAAAATGACATTGTGGCCATCCATTTATCAGCTTGGCCATACATACTTTACCAGCAACCAGCAGCCACTTCTCACTATGTGGCACATAAACTTTTAGAAACAATCCAAACAGCCCAAAACCTTCAAAAAGATATATTCAACCCTAATACAGCAGGCTTAACTGGGAACACAAGTAACATCTTCTTTGAAAACTTTGATTACTTAGGTGATTCCTCAATTTCAGATTAACTGATTTGGCTTATTGCCAACTATGGTGCAGGCCATCAGTGGCACTGCTACGATGCCTTGTCAACATACTGCGCCTCATTACTACCCTGGTGGTCTTCAGACTGTCAGAGTCGCGGTGGCAGTCTGGCCGCTGCAAAAGTGGTGGTCCGACTGCTTTGCTGGCAGTCTGACTGCCACATTATGACCCGGTGGGTCCGCCAGCACTGCCAGTTCTCCTCCACAGGAGGGACTGGCAGTCTAGACGGTCCTAATCTGCCATGGCAGCACTGCAAGCAGCACCGCCCTGGGGATTGTAACCCCCTTCTCTGCCAGCTTTTACATGGGGGTAGCACCCCCATGTAAAGGCTGGCAGAGACGGGGTGCAGGGTGCCTCAGTTGGGGCCCCTGCACTGCCAATGCCCCTGGCCAGCCCCATCGCGATGTTCACTTTCTGATTTGCACCCTACAAACTACAGCATTGCTGTCAGCTCTATTAGGAGCCAGTGTCAATGTTGTAGGCTGTTCTCCGCTGGGCCAGCGGGCGGAAACACAGTTTCCGCTCGTTGACCCAGCCGGGAACTCTTAATGGGGCCTGCGAGAAGGCAGCCGCACTGGCGGTAGCCTGACCGTGGGACTTCTGCAGATGGTGAAAACCGCCCGTCGAAATCAGAATTAGGCCCACAATGTCTGGACTGCTTAGTACTCTGCTTCCTTGGTTTTGCTGCTCATTACAAATATATTCTCCACGGCTTTTAGCAATCATGTGCCGATGAATACCATGATGAAATCCTTACTCAACTTGCTGGTAACGAATGACTTATCACATCAGGCAGATTTCACACTCCTTGGAAACACCTAGGACCTTATATGTACTTGCATTACCAACCTTAACTGCTCACCACTGCAACATATAAACTGAAACACTTATAATGCTATCACTTCTGACCTTCTAAACTGGTAAACTCTTTCAAAGGTTTCTTAAATTACATAAAAGATAAAAAGAGGCTAAGTTCAAACAGTTACAGGCCTCCTGGGCCCATATTACCATAAGGGTGCACTATTCCTGTTTGTGACGGCATACCACAAAAAAAAGGTGTTCCGGGTGCATAAAGGGAAAGTACGCCCTATTATGGTGAATGTGCAGCCCTGAGTGCAGCCTAAAACTTGTGCTGCATTCAAGTGAAATACGATCGGCTGCTTTAAAGCAGCTCAGCTTTCACTGTGCAGTCCACAACCCTCTGCACTTTAAAGAAGGATTGGAGATTCTCTTGCTGGAGGGTGCAGTGAGTGACTGATCTGCAAGAGGATGTCTGGGGGGTTAATGGGACCCCTTTTCTCCCCTCCAGAGGGCTGCCTTTAGGACGTGCCCTGAAAGTGTGGCACCTTTTGCTGACGCAATTTCAGTGCGCCTCCTAAAGACATGTTTGCCTCAGCATCCAGACCCACAATACGGCACAGGAGTAGAGGTAAAGTGATTCCCTGATTTGCATGGGGCCATGGCCCCAAACAAATGACGGAACGTCCTTTAATAATAGGGCTGGCGCCACATGTGTGCTATCAGTATTACAGAAGGGGACGCACAAGAATCTGTGGCCCTTTCTATAATACCAAAGTGCCTCAGGGGTTCACAAAGCGAGCGCATATGCCCGTTGTGCCTCCAGAGCACTTTCTGTAATGCGGCCGGAGGTGCTAATAAGCATAACCTCTTATTTTCTCATTCAGCAAGAAATAAACTTTGAGGCCTTGCACATGCATATGTGTTATCTGCCCCTATGTAGAAAATGCAAGTTCCCACCATCACTATCACCCTTGGTGTTATTTAGAGAAACTGTGGAGCAAAACAATGTAGATGTCCGGGGGGAGCACAGTTTTTTTATATTTATATTCGGAATAAGTATATCATCCCCTAAATCAAAGACAGTGTAGATGAGAATTTTCTAAAAAGTAGCTCTCCATTTAAGTCCAAAATAAATCCCTTCTTTAACTCCATCATTAGCAACAAAGTTAACAATATATATGGCTGTATTAGTTCGGAGTGTAGCTGCTTGTGAAAAATCTACGTGTTCAGGCAAGTTTCACTTATCTACTGAAAAAATGATCTGCAGGTGAAAATTACTTGACATTGATATGTTGAATCAGGATCAGTGGATATTTATGCTTGCAGAGTCGAATTACAAGTAGGAAAATCTGCCAATATGATTATTTGTTTGTACAATGAATTTTAGGAGTGGGGCAGTACTGTGGATGCTTCATGGGAAGAGTGGCCCTGAAGAATATGTTAGAAATACTCAAACTCATATGATCATTGACAAAAGACTAGTAGACCATTTTCCACTCTAGAAAAACACACACATTTATTCCTATGAAAGCTGCACTAAGCTGATTTCTAGGCTGTGAAAGGAAAAGCCTCACCACATTGCAAAATTTACGAAATTCATGCTTTTGCATGTTTCTACCACGTATCCTCTGGCAGATTGTCCTCTGCGAAAACACAACACTGACATATACATGGTAAACAGAACATAGGATTAGAAATCTATTGTCTCTAGTTGGCAGAGGTATCCACCCTTGTCCAAGTAGTGACTACAATTCTAGTCAGGGTAAGTTACAACACAGTCCAAATTATCCTGTGCCCACCCTCTGGTAGCTTGGCACTGAGCAGGCAGGCTTAAAATAGAAGGCAATGTGTAAAGTATTTGTGCAATAAATCATATAGTAACACAGTGAAAACACCACAAAAATACACTGCACAGGTTTAAAAAATAGATAATATTAATCTGGATAGAATAAGGTCAAAGCGACAAAGATCGTATAAGCACTTTTAGAAGGTTTAAAAGACTCTCAATCTTTAGAAATAAACAGTTGTCTCTTTGTTACACATAGCACCTGGGATGTGTCAAAAATAACGACCTATGGAGACTGCAGAGGAGGAGATGCTTGGAAAAATAAGGTGCTGCGTTGGATTTTCCAACACGGCACAGATGATGCATCATTTCTTTCCATGCTGCAAGGGGTTTGTGTAATTTTTCGGCACACCGTCTTGGTTCCTCACTGAGATGCTGGGATATTTTGACACCCAGGGATGATGCGTTGAAAATCCTTGAGGTGCTGGAAGATGGAGCAGCCACTGCGTCAATCAGGTAGGCGATGTGCCTAATTTTCCATCGCAAGGTAGATGCTGCGTTGAATTTCCAGTCGGGAAGTCGGGCTGCATAGTTCTGGTCGGCTGTGAGGAGATTTCTCAGCCACAATGCAGGCTTTGCGTTGAATTCTGCAGGTGTTGCGTCCATTTTTGGCACATAAGGAGTTTCTTGAAGAGGTAAAGTCTTTGTTGGCCCTGAGACTTCAGAAACAGAAGGCAAACTCAATCCAAGCCCTTGGAGAGAACTTTTGGGAAAGGCAGAGTCCTTCCAGCAAAGTTAGAGGCCAGCAGGGTAGCAGGGAAACAGCAGGGCAGAAGTCCTTTCAGGGTGCAGGTGTAGGTCAAGAAGTGTCTGAGTTCGTGGGGTCAGAGACCCAGTTTATATACCCAAAAATGCCTTTGAAGTGAGGGAGACTTCAAAGAGTGGTTTTGAAGTGTACAAGTTCCCCTTTCAGCCCAATCCTGTCTGCCAGGGTCCTCTTGGGGGATTATCAGTCCTTTGTGTGAGGGCAGGCCACTGGCCTTTCAGGCCCTCCACCCTTTCAGCCCAGGTAGACCCATTCAGTATGCAGATGAATGCAGATGTGACTGAGTGTCCTCTGTTTGTGGTTGTCTGGGTGAAATGCACAAGGAAGCTGTCAACCAGCACAGACCAGGCGTGGATTGGAGACAGGCTGTAACACACAGATGGTGTTAAGTACAGAGAAAAGCTCACTTTCAAAAAGTGGCATTTGTAAAATAGTAATATAAAATCCAACTTCACCAATAAGCAGGATTTTCTATTACCATTCTGGCCGTACTAAAAATGACCTGATAACCCCTTTCAGGTCATACTCTACCACTCAAAAGGTATATGAGGGTAGTCCTAATGCTAATCTAGGGAAGGAGCAGGCCTCACAGTAGTGGAAAACAAATGTAGGAGTTTTTCACTACCAGGAAATGTAAAACACATGTGTAGATGTTCTGCCTTACATAGCACCCTGCTCTACGGGTTATCTAGGGTCTTCTTTAGTCGTGCCTTATATGTAGAAAGATGGGAGATTAAGGCTTGGCAAGTACTTTTAAATGCCAAGTCGAAGTGGCAGGCCTGAGACATGGTTAAGGGGCTACATATGTGGGTGGCACAATCAGTGCTGCAGGTCCACTAGAAGCATTTAATTTACAGGACCTAGGCACATGTAGTGAACCTTACCGGGGACTTATAAGTAAATAAAATATGCCAATTGAGGATGAACCCATGTTACCATGTTTAAGGGAGCGAGCATATGCACTTTAGCACTGGTTAGAGGTGGTAAAGTGTGCAGAGTCCTAAAACCAGCAAAAAACTGTGCCAGAAAAGTGGAGGGAGGCAGGTAAATAGTTGGGGGGATGACTACCCTAAGGCTGTCAGGTCTAACATCTATGCTCTGCATAAATTCTAGTTTGCAATTGTGTTTGACTGATTGAATCAACAAAAATGTGTACATCTGCGTAATCCCTAGACAGGCGTCTAAAATTTAGCTGTAGGCATTTTGTAAATCCAAACCAAGAAGCGAATACAGATAACTGACATTTCTAAAATATTTATAGCGTTTAATTTGTTAATTCAACACACTAGTTCTTTGATATTGATGAGATGCTGCTTAATCTTTATTTGACAGCAAGGGCCAGACATATGACCTTCAGTGTTTGCAACTCCCAATTTGCATTTATTTGCGACTCGCAAATTGCGAGTCGCAAACACTAATGTACAACAGTGTCTGAGACACTGTTTGCTATTCCCAAATGGGTCATAAAGGACCTGCCTCAATAATATTCATGAAGCAGGTCGTATTTTACAAAACATTGGGAATGCCAGGCTCTCACAGGGTCAGTAGTCTCGTTGTCAGGCCATTCGGTTGGCTGCTCTTTCAACAAAATGGGCCGATGCGTGGGCAGGCATTCTGTAGGTCTTTTCCTTGTGGGTCTAATATGCAGAAAGTGCTTTTAAGACTTAGAAATTGATTTTACTTTGTTTCTAAACTAGTTATGCACTGAGCTGACCTGCCATCTGTATCGTTTGAATTTTAATTTGACCTGCCACTGTGGGTTACTGTACCTGAAACTGCTTTGTTAAACAAGTTTTAGGAATCTAGTTGGGGTGCTTTAATTGGCTCCCTTTCGGATTTTGCACAATCTCTTGCATTTTAGGCTGCTCGAGGAGGAAGGAGGCTAGCACGCTCCATACTTCCAATCTGGCCACCATATTGGTCAATCAGAGGTCGAATTGTCAGGCCATTCATGTGTCTGCTCTCCCAATAAAATGGGCAGGTGCGTGGAATCCCATTCAGTAGGCCTTTTCAGGGTCGAGCATGCAATCGCTCTAACCTGTTGTATTCTCTGTGTGGGCTTTTAGCCATGCTCACTCCTGCTATTAATTCTTTGTTGTACTTGTCTTAAATGGTTCATTTTTATTGGTGCATTTTGTGAAATGTCCCTCCTTTGTGTGCTGAGTTCCCTCTCAGGCGATTTCACGATGTGAAAATTTTTGTTGCCTTTCATCCCAGCTGCGAGCCTTTCTAGACATACACACAGGGAGCCAATAACTCTTGCGCTGACGCTCATGGCGGCCGTGTCGCTTTGGATCGGGTCGCTTCTGTCAACTGTTTTACTTTTCATTTTCAATTTATGTGGCAAGAAAAGTCCAGTTTCGAATTTACAACGCTAGTAGCTCTTACTAGACAAACGCGAGACCTATTGTATTGCAAATGTTTGCTCCTTCTGACATAGATCTAACAAGCAGAAAGTGCTGTTAAAACTCTTGAATTGATTTTACTTTGTTTCTAGACGGGTTGTGCACTGAGCTGAATTACGATCTGTATCATTTGAATTTGAATTTGACCTGTCCCTGTGATTTTACTCTATGTGAAACTGACCAGTAACACAACTTTTAGGAATCTAGTTGGGAATTTTTAATTGGTGTTTTTTAGACTCACTTTGTTGATTTTGCATGATCCCTTGCATTTTATTCTGCTCGAGGATGGAGGGGGCTAGCACGCTCCATACTATTGTTCAGGCAGTCATATTGGTCCATAAGTGGTCTAGTTGTCAGGCCATTTTGATGCCTGCTCTCACGCGGGCCAGTACATAGACGCGCATTCAGTAGGTCTTTTCCTTTCTGACCTGAATCAATCTAACACGCAGAAAGTGCTTTCAAAACTTCTAAATTGGTTTTACTTTGTTTCTAAACTGGCTAAGCACTGAACTGAACTTCGATCTGTACCATTTGAATTTGAACTGCCACTGTGATTTGTGTGAAACCGCTTTGTGAAACAAGTTTTATGAATCTCTTTGGGAGTTTTTAATTAGTGCTTTTTTGTCTCACCTTGCTGATATTGCACAATCGCTTGCATTTATGCTGCCCAAGGAAGGACGGGACTAGCCCGCTCCATACTACTGCCCCCGCACCCACATTGGTCAGTCAGTGGTCCAGTTGCCAGGCCACTCAGATGCCTACTCGCCATACAAAATGGTCTGGTGCGCAGACGCACAGCGAAAGAGTGCGGCTGACGTGCGCACCTAAGGCTAGCCCGTCTGTGCCCATCTGCGCTCGGCCCGCACTCAGTGCCAGCCATGCAGACTCTTTCCTTAGGACCAGCCATTACTCCTACAGTTTGGCTGAGCTTCATTCTCCATGACTGAAGCATTCCTGTCCAGGTAGGCTCGTCTCTCCCATCCTAGCTTCAGCCTACACCTGCCACCACTGCTCTTTTACACTACTTGTCACTATTACCCCTCCAACAGCTACCTCTATGCCTTCCCATTTCCCCCCAAAACCCCAATAACGGTCTGGGAATTCCCGCACTACTATTTAACATCTGCTCACTTCATAAAATGCACAACACATACATGATATATTAAGTGAAGATAATGTTGACATATTTTTCTCATTGAAACCTGGATGTCTAACAGCTCTGCACCGGATTTTGTAGAGGCTATCTCGGCAGGGTAGGCAATGTTACACTGTGATAGAGTAGGTAAAAGAGGGGGAAGTATTGCAATTGTAAACAGACACACCTTTAACTGTGTCACCTTTGACTTCAAGGAGCTCCTGGGGCGTCCATGGGTTTCTGTATTACAATTTCTTGTAACACAGCCGTGGCAGGTGTGTTGGTATATCATCGCCCTGGGCCTGCAGGTGACTTTTTATCTTTTAGGAGATAATCTATACGTGGATGTAACCTCGGACTCACATTGGAAACTTGTCCTAGACAACATATCCTTATTGTACAATTGTAACCCAGCACACTCATTTAGCAGGCCCCACTTTAGTCACCATTTTCTCTAATGGATCAGTTGTAGTAACCACCATTGTTCCCTCTCTCTAGTCAGATCACGCTCTTATCTATTTCACATGGAAAGTGGATTATGGCCTACGTGGACATAGACTTTGTACCCTCATCTCACGTAGAAAGGTGGCCACAGTCACTCTCACAGAGTTTAGTAGCTCCTGGAATAAATCCCTTCCACATGATCGGGACATTGAGGTGGATACTCAGTTGGTAAATACATGGCTTTCCCAGACAGCTGACTTTGTTGCCCCATAAAACCATCTGACATGACCTCAGTGGCCAAACATCAATCTGCGTCCTGGTTTAATGAGTGGCTCAGAGGTCTGCACAAAACATGTAAGAGACTTGAAAGTAGTTGGAGGAATCAGTATCGTCTTAAGGAAAAATTATTTTATAAAATGACCTTACATAAGTACCACCAGGCTATCAAGAAATCTAAAGGCAGATTACCTTACAGCTCAAATTGTCACTGCCCAAAATAAATCTGGTGAGTTATTAAAAATTGTTAAACAGTTACACATCCTGATGCTCTGCTCAGCCACTGATGCCTTTGCTAGAGCTGTGAAATCAACTCTCATATTTCTTTGATTCCAAAATAAAACCAATTGTTGATTCTCTCCAGTTGGCCTTCTCTGATTCTTTAGGCAACAGTGAGCCTAGGATTCGACATGTGACCTCTCCTTCACCCAAGGGCCCCTCTGTACTAGAGTTTGCTCCTATTTCTATGGAAGAATTGGCTCAGGCCCTGATTTTTCGTAAATCAGGATCTCCAGCTGAGCCATGCCCTCCCACAATATTGTCTCTAATAGTGTTGCAATAAACCCCACTCTAAGGGCCAGATGTAGCAAATAAAATATTTGCGAGTTGCAAAGTGCGAGTCCATGCAACTCGCAATTTGCAACTCGCAAATTGGTATGCAGTACGGTGTCTCAGACACCGACTGCGACTCGCTATGGGGTCGCAATGACCCACCTCATGAATATTCATGAGGTGGGTCGCAAATTGCTGCCCCATAGCGAGTCAAGGCACTCGCAAACATGGAGGCCTGCTGTAGTCAGCAGACCTCCGTGTTCGTGACTGCTTTAAATAAAGCAGTTTTTTTTTTTTTTAAGTGTAGCCCGTTTTCCTTAAAGGAAAACGAGCTGCACTTTAAAAAAAAAACGAAACCTTTACTTTCGGTATTTTTTCAGGGCAGGGAGTGGTCCCTTGGACCACTACCTGCCCTGAAAAAATAATATGGGGTCCAGTCACAAAGGGGAAGGGGTCCCATAGGGACCCCTTCCCGTTTGCGAGTGGGTTACCATCCACTTCAAGTGGATGGTAACTGCGACTCCATTTGCCCTTCCTATTTGCGACTCGCAGTGGGATGCAATTCCATTTGCATCCCACTGCGAGTCGCAAATAGGAAGGGAACACCCCTTCCTATTTGTGAGTCGGAAATGCATTTTGCGAGTCGGTCCCGACTCGCAAAATGCATTTCTGCATAGGAAACTCACATTTGCGACTCGCAATCGGCCATTTTTGCCGTTTGCGAGTCGCAAGTCGTTTCCTACATCTGGCCCTAAGTCACTTGCTAAACTTATCCCTACAGTCGGCCACAGGTCCTAGCTGCTGGAAGCAGGGCAAATTAATTCCACTATTGAAGAAGCCTTCTGCAGACAAATCAAATTTGTCCAACTTCAGACTGATATCTTTGCTGCCAGCTTTCGCTAAGATATTGGAAAAACATATAAACTGGTAACGTTAGGACATCTTAGAAAGGAATAAGTTGCTCCATCCCTTCCAGTCAGGTGTTCGTCCTAGATTCAGCACAAAGACCAGATTGTTGGATGTTGCTGATAATATTAAGCTGGCAGTGGATCAGGGGAGTCAGGTAGCCCTGATTCTCCGTGATCTATCTGCAGTGTAAAACACCATCTCACACCTTTTGTTACTACAGCGCCTAGGTGACATAGGTGTGTGTGGCCCTGCATTGACCTGGCTGCATTCCTTTCTCAGAGACAGGCACCAATCTGTGTGGATAGGTCCATTCACTTCCGAACCAAAGCCATTGGGCTTCGGGTACCCCCAAGGATCAGCACGGAGTCCTGTAATGTTTATATGACTCCTTTGGCAACCCTTGTTGAATCGATTGGCATACAAATAGTTTCTTGCGGCAACAATATTCACCTCTCCTCACACTAGATAAAAAAGACCTAATGCACTGAGCAAATTTAAGGGCCTCATTTCGGCAGTGTGGGGATGTCCACTAGTAACCTACTATGCAATGTCAGTAAGACTGAAATACTGCTTTTGGGGATCCCTCACCCATTTGGGACAATAGCCTCTGGCCCAATGGGGTCCTGCCCCCACTGGCCCCTGCTGCGGTGGGGCACAACCTGGGAGTGAAGTTCGACAGCTCAGCCACCCTTTCCCCCAGGTAGGAAGTGTTTTCTGGGCCTGCTTTAGACTTTTAAAACAGTCCAGAAACATTCCTCTATCTGCTTCCTACCCCGCAGCAGAAAACAGTGATCCGGGCACTTATCACCTCCAGGCTGTATTACGCCAATTCCCTTTATTTAGCTCTAACAGCCTATCTTCTGAGAAGACTGCAGTTGGAGAAGAATGCTGCGGCGTGACTTATTTTAAAGCTGCCAGAAGGACTCATATACAACCTCAACTTATAGAACTTCATTGGCTCCCCATTAACCTGTTGGATGCGGGCGTCGGGCACTGGCCGACGCCCGCACACCCTCCCTGGTGCGGGTCATGACCAGTGGCCGACACCAGGAAGGGTATTAATAAATCCTCGGGTGCGTCGCACCCGAGGATTATTTTTTTTTTTTAAACCTTCCCCTGGGAGACACGGAAGCTTCCGTGTCTCCCCCCGCCCCCCACCCGCCCCTTTGTGACGTCAGCGCGCCGCGAGGCGCGCTGACGTTTCAAAGGTGTTTTCCCCATCAAAGCAGGAAGCAGCCTTGCGGCCGCTTCCTGCTTTGATGGGGAAAACGGCCTTTCCCACGTTCGGGAAGGCCTCGTAAGAAAGAGGAGACTCTCCCCTTTCTTACGAGGCCTTCCTGAAAGTGTTTCCTGGCCGCCGGTCGCAGCTGTGCTGCGATCGGGGGCCAGGAAACACTTTCAGGTTTCCTGGCCCCCGATCGCAGCACAGCTGCGATCGGGGGGCCAGGAAACACTTTCAAAAGGCCTCGTAAGAAAGGGGAGAGTCTCCCCTTTCTTACGAGGCCTTCTGAAAGTGTTTCCTGGCCCCTGATCGCAGAACAGTTGCGATCGGGGGCCCGGAAACACCACTAGACGCCAGGGATTTCACTTTGAGGGGGCGTCCCCCTCGGAAAACGGGCCGCCCCCCCTCCGGGCATATTTTTTTATAAAAAAAAAAGGTAGGTGCCCCCTGGGGGGAGGAGGTGCGATCGCGCCCCCTCCCCCCCCAGGGGAATTTTTTATTTTTTCCCCCCCAAAAAAATAAAATAAAATAAAATAAAAATAAAATGACAGGGGGTCGCCCGTGGGCAGGGTGACCCCCTGTGGGGGGCAATATCTTTTTTTAGATGTTGTAGGGTTTCCCTGGGGGCCATTTTGGCCCCCAAGGAAACCATACAACAACTAAAAAAAAATATATATATATAGATCTATATATTTATATATCTATGTACATTGATATATATCTATAGATATATCTATGTAGGTAGATATATATATATATATAGAGGTAGATCTATATATATATCAAAGATTTATAAAGCGCGCTACTCACCCATGAGGGTCTCAAGGCACTGGAGGAGGGACGGGGGGAGGGAAAGGGGCTGGGAGGTTCACTGTTCGAAAAGCCAGGTTTTGAGGCCCTTCCTGAAAAGAAGTAGGTTTTGGGTCTTGTGAAGGTGGGTTGTGAGGGCGTTCCAGGTTTTGGGTGCAAGGTAGGAGAAGGATCTGCCCCCGGTGGTGGTGTGTTTGATGCGGGGGACAGAGGCGAGAGAGAGGTCAGCTGAGCGGACGTTTTGTGTGGGGGTGTGGAAGGTGACTCTCGTTGAGGTAGGCAGGGCCTGTGTTGTGGAGTGATTTGTGTGCGAGGATGAGGATCTTGAAGGTGATCCTTTTGTCAGTGGGGAGCCAGTGGAGGGATTTGAGGTGTGGAGAGATGTGTTCGTGTCGGGGGAGGTCGAGGATGAGTCGTGCTGCTGAGTTCTGGATGCGCGTAGTTTGCGCTTGAGTTTTAGAGTGGTGCCGGCGTAGAGGGCGTTTCCGTAATCAAGCCTGCTGCTGATGAGTGCGTGAGTGACAGTTTTTCTGGTCTCTGTGGGGATCCATTTGAATGTTTTTCAGTATACGGAGTGTGTTGAAGCATGAGGAGGTGAGAGCGTTGATTTGTTGGGTCATCGAGAGGGAGGAGTCTAGGATGATGCTGAGGTTGCGTGCGTGGTTGGCGGGGTGGGTGCAGGGCCTACCGTGGTGGGCCACCATGAGGGGTCCCAGGTGTTTTTGTGTGAGCCAAAGAGGATTATTTCGGTTTTGCTTGAGTTGAGTTTCAGGTGGTAGTCTGTCATATATATATCACTTTTGTCAATATGTGCGTGGTTTCCCTGGGGGGAAAAGGGTCCGACTTGTCTAGTGGCAGTTTTAGTGCCATAAAGAAGCGCAGAAGGTTTATATGCCTACTGCAAAGAGCAAATCTGTATTTTATGTAAATAGCTGAGTACATTAGTAAAGTCAGCCATTACCTGCGCTATAATACCAATGAAATGTATGTGCGGGTGGAGGGCGGCTATGGAGAGATGAAGGGCACTTTTGCTGGGTGGTAATGAGGGAATCCGAGGAGGAGGGAGTGGGAGCACCAATAATGATTGTTGGACTGGGCGCAGGAGGTGCTAAAGACTGTGACGAATGGTATGTGACAAGGTGTTTTTTGAGTGTCTTGAAAGTACGTGCTGATTGAGGGAAGAAGCGCAGGTAAGGTGGCCTCTACTGTTGCACGTATCTCACACACACCATCGATTTTGTGACTGTCTATGTAGGCTAGTGTTTTAGAGCAACAGTTTAGCCAATAGCAGAGATGGCATCTTGATGGATGACTGCTGCCTGCACTCGGGTTATAGAGGACCGCTCTGACATAGGATCAGAGACTGAGACATCAGATACTGAGACAGCATCTGAGGGATAGGACAATGGCGCAGACTCTGGGAGTGATTTTTCAGTCAGAGGAGTCCCATTCGATAACTCCTCTTCCAGTACATTATGAGGGAGGTGATGAGGACAGTCCTGCTGTCCCTTCGCAAGCTGTTCGTGCAACTGGGTAATAGTGGGTTAGGCCAACCCAGAGAGCAGGTGAATGCGGCGGCAAGCAGAGAGAGAGAGAGAGAGAGAGTGCTCTCTTGGGAGCTCCCCAATTTAGTTCAGCCCCAAATTCCACCACCCAAATCATATTGTGGAGACATCAAAATTATCTAAGGCAAAACAAACTGGTTTTGTAAGGCAGGCACCTGTGTTTTTGGTCCTGGATTCGGCGGCCATATAGAGAAACACACTAAACCCAAACATTTCTGGAAACTAGACATTCGGGGGAGTCCACAGAGGTGTGACTTGTGTGGATTCCCCAAAGTTTTCTTACCCAGAATACCCTGCAAAGCTGAAATGTTGGAAAAAAAACTCAATTTTTCTTGCATTTCTGTCACACAAACTACAGGAATATGCTGGGATCCACAACATTCCTACCACCCAGTGACTCCTCACCTGTCCTGATAAAAACACTACCCCACTTGAGTGCCTACACCTAGTGCCTGTGTCAGGAATGGATCACCCCAGGGTCAACAGTTGCCTCACGTAAGGACCAACATTGACCGTTGTGTGATCTATTCCTGTCGCGGGCACCAGGCCTAACCACACAAGTGAGGTATCATATTTATCGGGAGACTTTGGGGAACGCTGGGTGGAAGGAAATTTGTGGCTCCTCTCAGATTCCAGAACTTTCTGTCACGAAATGTGAGGAAAACGTGTTATTTTAGCCACTTTTTGAGGTTTGCAAAGGATTCTGGGTAACAGAACCTGGTCAGAGCCCCACGAGTCACCCCATATTAGATTCCCCTAGGTCTCTAGTTTTCAAAAATGCACAGGTTTGGTAGGTTTCCCTAAGTGCCGGCTGAGCTAGAGGCCAAAATCTACAGGTAGGCACTTTGCAAAAAACAGCTCTGTATTTTGTCAAAAAATGGGATGTGTCCACGTAGGGTTTTGGGGCATTTCCTGTGGCGGGCGCTAGGCCTACCCACACAAGTGAGGTATAATTTTTATCGGGAGACTTAGGGGAACGCTGGGTGGAAGAAATTTTGTGGCTCCTCTCAGATTCCAGAACTTTCTGTCACCGAAATGTGAGGAAAACTTGTTTTTTTTGCCACTTTTTGAGGTTTGCAAAGGATTCTGGGTAACAGAACCTGGTCAGAGCCCCACGAGTCACCCCATCTTGGATTCCCCTAGGTCTCTAGTTTTCAAAAATGCACAGGTTTGGTAGGTTTCCCTATGTGCCGGCTGAGCTAGAGGCCAAAATCTACAGGTAGGCACTTTGCAAAAAACAGCTCTGTATTTTGTCAAAAGATGGGATGTGTCCACGTTGTGTTTTGGGGCATTTCTTGTCGCGGGCGCTAGGCCTACCCACCCAAGTGAGGTATCATTTTTATCGGGAGACTTGGGGGAACGCTGGGTGGAAGGAAATTTGTGGCTCCTCTCAGATTCCAGAACTTTCTGTCACTGAAATGTGAGGAAAACTTGTTTTTTTAGCCACTTTTTGAGGTTTGCAAAGGATTCTGGGTAACAGAACCTGGTCAGAGCCCCACGAGTCACCCCATCTTGGATTCCCCTAGGTCTCTAGTTTAAAAAAATGCACAGGTTTGGTAGGTTTCCCTATGTGCCGGCTGAGCTAGAGGCCAAAATCTACAGGTAGGCACTTTGCAAAAAACAGCTCTGTATTTTGTCAAAAAATGGGATGTGTCCACGTTGTGTTTTGGGGCATTTCCTGTCGCGGGCGCTAGGCCTACCCACACATGTAAGGTATCATTTTTATCGGGAGACTTGGGGGAACATAGAATAGCAAAACAAGTGTTATTGCCCCTTATCTTTCTCTACATTTTTTCCTTCCAAATATAAGAGTGTGTAAAAAAGACGTCTATTTGAGAAATGCCCTGCAATTCACATGCTAGTATGGGCACCTCGGAATTCAGAGATGTGCAAATAACCACTGCTTCTCAAAACCTTGGGGGTCATTCTGACCCTGGCGGTAATTACCGCCATGGCGGAGGTTGGCGGTAGCACCGGCAACAGGCTGGCGGTGCTCCGCCGGGCATTCTGACCGCGGCGGTACAGCCACGGCCAGAAGCGGAAAGCCGGCGGTGTACCGCCGACTTTCCGCTGCCCATGGGAATCCGCCATGGCGGCGCAGCTTGCTGCGCCGCCATGGGGATTCTGACAGCCCATACCGCCATCCTGTTCCTGGCGGTTCACCCGCCAAGAACAGGATGGCGGTATGGGGTGTCGTGGGGCCCCTGGGGGCCCCTGCAGTGCCCATGCCAATGGCATGGGCACTGCAGGGTCCCCCGTAAGAGGGCCCCACAAAGAATTTCAGTGTCTGCTTTGCAGACACTGAAATTCGTGACGGGTGCAACTGCACCCGTCGCACCTTCCCACTCCGCCGGCTCCATTCTGAGCCGGCTTCCTCGTGGGAAGGGTGTTTCCCGCTGGGCTGGCGGGCGGACTTTCGGCGGTCGCCCGCCAGCCCAGTGGGAAAGCCAGAATGACCGCCGCGGTCTTTTGACCGCGGAGCGGTCTTTCGGCGGGAACCGCTTGGCGGGCGGCGACCGCCGTCCGCCACGGTCAGAATCACCCCCCTTATCTTGATCCCATTTTGGAAATGCAAAGGTTTTCTTGATACCTCTTTTTCACTCTTCATATTTCAGCAAATGAATTGCTGTATACCCAGTATAGAATGAAAACCAACTGCAGGGTGCAGCTCATTTATTAGCTCTGGGTACCTAGGGTTCTTGATGAACCTACAAGCCCTTTATATCCCCGCAACCAGAAGAGTCCAGCAGACAAAACAGTATATTGCTTTCAGAAATCTGACATCGCAGGAAAAAGTTACAGAGTAAAACATAAAGAAAAATGGCTGTTGTTTTCAGCTCAATTTCAATATTTTTTTATTTCAGCTGTTATTTTCTGTAGGGAAACCTTGTAGGATCTACACAAATGACCCCTTGCTGAATTCAGAATTTTGTCTAGTTTTCAGAAATGTTTAGCTTTCCGGGATCCAGCATTGGTTTCACACCCATTCCTGTCACTAACTGGAAGGAGGTTGAAAGCACCAAAAATAGTAAAAATGGGGTATGTCCCAGTAAAATGCCAAATTTGAGTTGGAAAATGTGGTTTTCTGATTCAAGTCTGCCCGTTCCTGAAAGGTGGGAAGATAGTGATTTCAGCACCAGAAACCCTTTGTTGATAGCATTTTCAGGGAAAAAACCACAAGCCTTCTTCTGCAGCCCTCTTCACCATTTTTTTGGAAAAAACTAAATTCCCACTGTATTTTGGCTATTTTCTTGGTCTCCTCCAGGGGAAACCACAAACTCTGGGTACCATTAGAATCCCTAGGATGTTGGAAAAAAAGGACGCAAATTTGGCGTGGTTAGCTTATGTGGACAAAAAGTTATGAAGCCCTAAGCGCGAACTACCCCAAATAGCCAAAAAAGGGCTCAGCACTGGGGGGGAAAGGCCCAGCAGCTAAGGGGTTAAAGAGTGGGTGAGGTTTAAAAGTCTCACCATGACACATAAAGGCTTCAATCACTCTGGCCCCCAATTCAAATCTGAAAGGACAATTCCCTATCTTCCACCCAGCTCACTCCACTCATTCAATTCTCTCCTGGTGGTGATCCCCAAGTTTAGAAGGAAAAGATGGGGAAGCACCTCCTACTCTTACCTAACCGCCAAAGATTGGAATTCCCTGTCACAGAAGCTGTGGGCTGTAGACAATATTTATGTTTTTAAAAGTTTGCTCAACCTGGCTTTTCTTCATTTTAAACTCCATGACACTGAGGATCTGTACCCACTATAATGCCGGGACTCTCTATGAGTAGCTGTTGCACACTAGAAAAACTCCAGATAGCTAGAACAATAGAACGTAAAGCAATTCCAAATATGCACAGCCCTGTGTTGTCCCCCTTTCAAACGATTATTATTCTAATTTGTATCCCTCAATATACTTTTTAATCTATTAAACTATCAAATAAGCCATTAAATTTTCATTAATATGTACATTATTGAAGATTTCAATTTAATAACAATATTCCCTTAAACACGTAATCATTTTTACTGAATTTAATAGAAACTGAATTACTTGTTGCACAGAAATCTGTGCACTTGTGCATTTGAAACCCCAAACCAAATGCATTTCGAACATACTGTGGTTCTTTGTCAGGTGGTCTGAGAATACCATTGTACTCTGTAATAACAAGAGTGTAACATTTTTGATAATATCAACTAAATTGTTTAAGTAAACAAATAATTTCAGCAAACGAACTTACTTTTGAACAAGGAAAGAAAAGGAACAGAGCAAAAGCTAAAAACAGTAAATGAAATTTAAATGCTGATTCCTTCACTTGTATCATAAACCTAGAAAAAGGTCTCTAGTGGAATGGAGTCTGTCATTATGTTTGTTTTTGACTGGGGGCTGGATTTTAGGAAAAGTGCAGTGCAAAATTTTGAGAAAGAAAGGCTTATGATGTCACATAATGTAAACTGCAATTCAATCCCAAATCTATGCAGGGAACATTTAATCTTCATCCGACTAGACAACCCTTCTCAGTAAAAGGTGAACACGACGACATTCCTGAAACATTTAGAATTGGATGAACGACACCTTCTGTCAAGTACATGGTTAAAAAAACAAAATCTCAATAACCGGTAGGGTCACAACAATCAGACTTCATTTGAATAGGGGTGCGGTATTCTTTCGCACCTTGACTACTGCAGCATAGTCTGCATAGAAGCACACAACAAGCATCGTCAGAAAATACAGAGGATACAAAATCAAGTGGCCAAAAGCCTACTCAGCCTCAAGAACTCTGAGAACATCACAGTAGTTCTAAAACGTCTTTTCTGTGTCCCGGTGGCACAAAAAATCAAATTCAAACTCCTATGCATAGTTTTCAAATCTCTACAGGGATCAGGCCCAACGTAACTTCACTCTACAGATGGAATCAGCTCCTTTGATCAAACAATGCAAAATTGATTGTTCTACACAGATTCACTTGTAAAATTCCATGGTGACCCCACACTCAGAACTCTGTAGGGGTGTCTAAGGAAGTCACTGAGTCTAGACCCAAGACATCAACCAACCCTGTTGTCCTTAGAGAGAAATCTGAAAATAAGCTTCTTTAAAGAGACCTACCCCATCTCTTAGTCAGCTAGGAACGACCCTGTCCGCTAACCAGAGCACAGGGCCCCTTCAATATATTTTTCTTTGTCAGAAGATACTGTAAGCTCTCTTAAGATCTACTGCAATTAACCAAATGATATCCAAGAAACGCTCCTGACTATGAGTGCTCTGGCACTACGTAATGGCACATAGGACAAGTTAGCATGCTATATATAAATGAATTATATAAATAAAGTCACCTCTAAAGGACTGATTGTGTTAACGCAGAATTTTACTAATGAATATTCATGTATTCTGAGTGTTGAACTTGCGTAGAAAATGGATTAACTTAGAGAAGAATAATGCACACATTTAAAGTTGCGCCCACCCGAGTGCCGTCAATGTTCATGAAGTGTACTTATTAATGGCTTATTAAAATTAAATATTGAGCGTTTGTTTGATTAATGTAGTAGTATGTCATATTAAGGGTTATGCATTATGTATTAGCTTTATTACTTGAAGGTCTTAACCTAGCGAGGTCTTGTCCTAGTTGCACAGCCTCATGTCAAGCTGTATTTCTTAGGAGACTGATAAAATAGCTGCCTAGAGAATTAAATTGTGATTTTGCACTGTACTGACCATGTGCTGAAACTGCTTGTTAGAAGATGCTGTACCAGCTAGGGAAACATTGTATAATGTAGCATGTGGAAGAGTGACCTTCCCTGGAAAAGACAATGGATGCACTGACTGGAGTATAAGTTGCAACAGTATTGATACCTGACAAGCCGAACGATGGGAACAGGAGAAGAGGAGCCAACCATCGACATGCAATAGTAAAACTTTAGATTTGAGGTTTTATTTTCATTGGACTAAGGGTAAACATGCAATTATTTGACCAATAAGGACGTGGAAAATAGTTTTAGTGAATCTAACTTAGCCAAACTGCACCGAGAGGAGAGAAGCCATTCCGCACCATTTTCCCCTTCTTTTTGAACATTGAGTTATTAGTCTTTTCTGTACTGCATGAAGAGACTTTGCTTTTTCTGAACTTTGATGCTGAATCCTTATGTCTTGCTGACTGAACTGATGTCCTATTGACGAAGACTGTCACAGCTTGCTGAACCATATTGAGGACAGGTATAAGATGATGTTACTGATTGTTATGTCTATTTGCTTTTGTTTCTAGGTACCAACCGCTAATTTTGATAGAGCCATAGCTAGATGTTTTTCCAAATTTGTGTTGACTAAATTGTTTTGCATGAAGCCCAAACATGCTATTCTAATCTGATGTTAGGTAGGGTTCTCACTAATGAAGTTCGCTACATGTAACAACAGTTGATGTCTTTTCTTTGCTGAATCTAAATGCTGAATGTGTGGTAGCTCAAGCTTTGATTAGATTGTGATTCTTTCGCTGCTTTGGTCAGCCAGTATTGTTCCTGTATGTTTATCATTTGATATTGAGATTAAGTTATGTGACATTAACATTGTTAATATAGGGAAATAAATATTCTAACCTTTAAATAAAGGTGTGGTTATTCATGGCCGAGAGGTCATGATGTGTGGAAATTACTGACTCCTATTGATTATTGATGTCATTGATTGTTATTTGCTATTGATTTGTACTGCTATGGTGTTACATGGTGAGAAGAACTCGAGTGCAGTCAAAAGGTCCATCAGCCTATAGCGTCTCCCTTGTAAATTTACTTAATAAGGTCTGACGCGCTAACAATGGCTGCGGGTCCTAATGACTTTTCAGAGGAAGACCAGCAACAAGAGTAATGAAGACAGCCTGAAAGTAAGGAAGGGGTTTACTTGCCCTCAAACTTTAGAATTACACAAAGTGTTGAAACATTCTTGTAATAGCGCAAGAAGCTTCAATATGTGGCATGTTGGCACTATAAACATACCAAACTCTTAAATAAAAAATATAAATCCTAATAGAAACTATCTACTTTTTCATCTTAGCAAAAAGCTTATCAGTATAAAGTATTTGATTTGTTCCCTAAATATGGTTACTTTAGTTAGTAGCTGTGCCACATATTGACTACCAACCATGTCCACAGCTTAATATCTAGTTTGTGACTGCCACTGACTAGTTGGCCCAAGACAACTTTTGCCTACTCATTTTCTCCAATCTTGTGAGCTTTGCTTTGGTATGACCCACAAAAACGGCTCAGGTGCCAGCCTTCAGGAGAAGCTGAAAGGAGACTGCACCCTATTGCACAATGACACATATCCATGAAGCTTTTGACCTAAAAGTGCAAGCAAAATCAGGCATTTAAGAGTGTGATTCCATTATACTGAATGGAGAATGAACGCTTTCTTATAAGTTTGAGAAGCAGGTATAGAGGCATTTTGTTTGTCAGGCGGGTGAATGGAAGTAAAAAAGAGAATGACACCCACTAAATGTATATGTGTTCATAAGTATGCGGATGTCTCTCTGTCAGCTGATACCACATGCCTTCCAGACTTGGGTTTTGCGATCAATTGCTGCAACTGCAGATCGGTCTGGACCTACACAACATGTAACACTAAGGGGAGTTACAAATGTGTTAATCTAAATACACAGTCAAGACCACATAGTCCCACAGACTAACTGCATGTATTTTCTCACCAACCAGTGTGAAGAATTAAATTAAACAATTGGCATATTGGTCCATCGGAAAGTAGCTCGGAAGGTGCAGGCTGCAGCTATCTTGCACAGGACTTCAGAAAAATATGATAAGCCAACCCCAGGTCCTATCACCTGCTTTAGACAGTGCACATAATTTAACCTGCAGCCTTTTGCTCACATCTGCAGAAGAATATCCAGAGTTAGCTGGAACTGTGGATGATAACACTATAACTGTGAACAGATGGATTTGTCACACTCTAGACTCTGCATTACCACTCAAATATGGGTCTAACCACCGTTTGGATTTGAGTACGGCTTTCAACATGGTTTCCCATCCTGCTCTGTTTCAGGAGCTAGCGTATATCAACATTCAGGATTCGTCCCTATCTTGCTCAGCTTCTTCCAGTAGCATCAGTTGTTTCAGGTGATCTTCAAGCCTCATAAGTCCTCCAAATTCTAGCTGCGTTATGGAGTGCTGCATGGCTTGTCCCTGAGCCTTATATTGTTTAATGTCTTTGTTCAATCTCTGGCTGATATCATAGAGGCTCACAGCGTATCTCTGTTCTCCTATGCTGATGACACACAGATTTCTGTTTCTCCCTCTCTGCTAGGGATGGCACAAGTCCATCTAACCTTTAGCCATTGCCTTGTTGAGGCTGTGGGATGGATGAGGAATAAGTGCCCCAAACTGATTGGAAATAAGACTGAAGTACTAGCTTTGGGCAATCAGCCTCAACTTTGGGTTCCACAATAGCAACTGACTGATTTGGGGTTGTTTTCCACCTCTGGTACCATAGCCAAAAACTTGGGCTTGTGGTTGAATTCTGAGCTTATTATGAACTACCAAACAAACAATGTGACAGCCTTTTGCTTTGGCTTACTCAAATGGTTGAGGAAAATGTTATGGTTCCTCCCTCCTTTTACTCAAATGACAATTGGGCAGTCCCTGAAAATCTCCAAATTGCCATACCATGGGCCAAATGTCTGTCCATTTCATTTACTAGTCTCTAATTGCAACTTTTTGTGAGTCGGAATTAGAGACTCGCAAAATGAAATGTACAAATGTGTCTCAGACACATTTAGCGATTCCCAATGGGGTTGCAAAGTCCTACCTCATCAATATTCATGAGTTAGGCCACAATTTGCTACCCTATTAGGAATAGCCGCACTCACAGGGATGGTGCCTGCTTTCAAATAAAGCAGTTATTTTTTAAATGCAGCCGATTTTCCTTAAAGGAGAACGGGATGCATTTCGAACAAAAAAACTATTTTTTCAGAGTAGCCAGTGGCGCATGAGACCACTACTTGCTCTGAAAAAATATTTACGCTTCCATTCACAAAGGGGAAGGGGTCCATTACCGAGTTGCATTTTGCTTTGGTACATCGGAAAAAGCATTTTTCTATTGCAAATGGACTGGAAAATGCTTTGTACATCTGGCCCCATATTCCTAAATCTGTTTCAGCTTCCCCTTACTTACGAACTCTTCACTGGCTTCCTATTAATAAATGTATCCAGTTTAAATCTCTGTGCTCTATGCGCAAGGCTTTGATTGTTTTAGGACCCACTTCTTTTATGTCAGTGTTTCAACTGTATGTCCCTAATTGATCTATCAGATCAGGTAGTATGAATCTTCCAGTTTCCCACAAGTTAAACTGTCCAGTTCAAGGAGGGAGGTCTTTTTCCTTCCTTGGCCCCACTCTGTGGAATGGTCTTTCTCTGAAGCTGAGGGGCATATTTACAAGCAACTGGCACATCACTGTTGATGCGCCAGTTTCATTGCGTCACCCCTGCCCCACCTAACGACACCATGGTGCGCGTAGTTACAATTCGGAGCACCATGGCGCATGTTAGGCCAATATTGTCAAACATGTTTACGCTATTGTGGCTCCTTGCGGCACTAGGTTAAAAAATGTTGACGCTAGTGCAGAAAAGTGCAAGGAGGCCAATTGATTAAAAATGGGGGTATCACTTTAACGCCTGCTTTTAGCAGGCGTTAAAAATTATGCCATAAATGGCGCAGTGAAATCTTGCAGATTTCACTGTACCATTTTTGTGGGCCTCCTAACGCCAGAATGACCCCCTTGCATACATTATGCCTGCCGCAGGTATAATGTGGTGCAAGGGGTCGCAAAGTGACGGAATGCATGCATTGCGCCACTTTGTAAATATGGCACGGAGAAAACTGCCTCTTTGAGCCACATAAGCGTAAAAACAAAATGACGCTATGGTGGCTCTAGGAGGCGCTAGGGCCTTGAGAAATATGGCCCTAAGTGTTTGTGACTCATATGTGAATTTTAGAAAGCTATTGGAAACCTGGCTATTATAGATTTCTTTGTTTACCGTCAGCTGCTTTCGCAGCGCTGGGAAACCTTAGTGGGGTAGCGATGCGGTTTATAAATTAGATAGATAGAAGCCGCACTACAATTAACATTCAAATGCTCCTCGCGGTAAATGGAATCCCATTATTACAAGGGGTTCAAATAAATTCGGGCAATATGTAGACAGGTTCAAGGAAAAGGCGATTCCCCGATGGACTTAGCAGAGACAATTTCTTCTCACACATAATTAAACAAATGCTCGTTCATATTTGTGCAAAGGATAATAAGGGCATATTAAGTGTGTGAACAAACTAAATCCATAATTCTGTGTCTTCCCGACAGAACAAAACATTTCATTATGCACACAAAGCATGTCTCTTGAAACAAACAAAAATGTGAAAATACAGCCATACCTTGTTTTGTTTTCAGTTTATACACATTCTTCACATAAACGTTTGCTACAGCTAAAATAATTTGGAAAATGTACAACAGTTAAAAACAGAGGGGATTAAAAATGAAAAGCAAGGTATTGGCTATGCAACAACTAAAAGGCCGCGTTCCTGCAGAGACAAAGCACATGACACATTATTGATACACCAATGGCAAGGTAATTGGATTTTAAATATTAACACCTAAAGGAATGATTATACTATAGAAATAACAATTGTCCATTGTATTGCACACTGGCATGCAAAAACAACGTAGCAGCGGCTACCCCACAGAAAGACACATATTATATGTCTCCCATTATTTTCTTTAGCCGGGTGCTGTAAGGCGCTTCTTGGGGTGGGGTGGGTGGGTATTTTCACCTTATTCACCTAGTCATTCAAAAGACGATTTAAGAACCGAGGTATACATTACGACATAATCTTAAATTTTAATATTACACACGTGTAAACGATGTACTTGTGGCTAACCGTACACGTTTGTATTTCAGACAGACTCCTGTACTTACATATTTAGAAATCAAGTATGATTTTAAGATTGGATTGCACTGGCGACTTTCAAACACACTACGAAACAATTAGGGAATTACGTGCACCCTGTTGTAGGTCATAAGGTGTTTGAATACATGAGTATCCAGACTAATGTGTGTAGCACATTACAAAGCGAGCATCTTCTTGGCGGAATAAGTCAAATGGGTGATGTTCAAAGGGCATCCTACAGGAGAGCTATATTCTTTAACTCATTGGAAATTTAGGGCCAGATTTAAGAAAAGTGCATGCGCCCCTTAGTGCCCCACCTAACGCCACCATGTGTGCGCTGTATCTAAGATACAGCGCACTATGGCGGTAGTTAGGGAACTAGCAGAAACATATTTGACGCTAGTTTGGAGCTTTGCAGGATAAGCATCACAAATTTTGACCCTAATCCTGCAAAGCCCATTGAGGCCCATTGTAAACAATGGTGTGCCTCCTTTTAACTGGTCTGAGAAGGCGTTAAAAGTGCTGAAAAAAAGGACACAAAGAAATCGCTTAGATTTCTTTGCGCCATTTTTTCGTCCCCTTTAACGGGGCAACGCCACTTTGCATACATTATGCCAGGCGCAAGCATAATGTAGTGCACAGGGTTACAAAGTGGCGCAATGCATGCCCTGCACCACTTCATTGGGCCACATTAGCAAAAAAAAAGAATTACGCTAATGTGGCGCAAGGAGGCACTAGGGGCTCTTAAATCAGCCCCTCAGTTTTGTTCTCGACAGCGAAAAATGAAGTAGATCCCCCTGACACTTTAATGAGGACAACAAAGGTACAACAGAAATGTGAACCATTTGTGAAGAGTCTAATGTTGAATTTAAATGATATAAATCATGCATTTATTTTACCCATTTAGCTAACTGACAGCCTGATTACGACATCAGTGGTCCCCCCGTCATATTACAATGTTCCTGCCGGGCATTGTTTTACAGCCTTCCTGCTGGGGTGACCGGCGAGAACAGTGCTACGGTATTGGTCTTGGATCCCTTAAGGGAGCCGAGGCCAATACCGTAGCACAACTGCACCCATGGAATGCGCACCATCTGCAAAGCAGACAGTGCACATTCCAATAGTGGGCATGGGCAGTGCAGGGGCCCCGTGTGGCCCCCAGCACTGACTTTCCGCCAGCCTTTCTATGGTTGGGTGACTGCCATGGAAAGGCTGGAGAAAAGCTTAGTTTTAATCAGCCTGACGGCGCTGACTTCAGCTCAATTGTGGCTAACTACAACTCAGACTCCTGTCTACCCATCGGGAACCACGTTCCTGGTGCTGACTGTGGTCGCCTGGTGGCTCTGCCCGCCAGGGTAGTAATATGGTTGCCGGTCGACCTGGGGTGGGGCGGGTTGGCCATCACCGCGAGTGGCGGTCCTCGGACTGCCAGACTTCAAATGAGGCTATTAGTCACTGTGCATTCATTTCCCCTAGAATGGCTGAACATCCTCTCCTTTTTAGGTCCAGCAAGATGCTGCATGACATGTTGTTTCCAATGTACAGGAAGTGAATTTTGGGTCGGGCCCTTTCAGCCACTCTTGTAGACTGTCTCAATCACATCTAAGATTAGCACCAAGGGGTATACATTTTTCACCTCATTCTGTTGGCTGTTTGGTGTCTAATTGTGCCTTATAGGAAGCAATTTCCATTCTAATGTATGTTACATTGTTTGCACCATGTGGCAGGAACTATTTGGCTAATGCAGAAGCCATCTTGTAAAGAAGTCGTTATCCACTTAAAGCAAAACATTCTGCAAAGTAAGTAAATACCTACTCAAAGTATGATCTAAAATTGAGTATGTAAATGTTCTATATGATGTGTTGTGTTACTTTTAAAGAAAATCCATTTTTGGTATCGAAAAAATGTGTGTAAAAGATAAACAATGTCCAACCTTTACATATGTTTTTGATTAACTGTGCCATTACTTTACCTAGGCTCCCACTTCAGTCTCGTATTCAAATCAACTGTTTTTTTTTAATATGAACTCATATTGTTTTTATGCTTGTTGTGTCATTGTGTATTTTCTTTCATGTCACTGGTTGTGTGTAATATTGTGCCCCCTTCAGTGCTGTGGAGTGTATGGGCCACTATGTGCCACTATTATATGTCCCCTATGTTCATGAACAAATAGCTACCACTTTAGGGTGAGGCTTTCCAATGAGAGTAATACAAACCCCATTATATGAAGACTGACATTTTCCCTATAACTCAAAATGTGACCACACATTGTCTGTCCTGAAACATTTCTATTCTTTTATTTTATGATTTGTAAACATATGCAATAGATGCTGTCAGAAAGTGGCTTATTCATTTGGAAAAGGGGGACCTTTGCCAAATTAAAAACAGATAATGGTTAGGTCTCAACACAAGTTCCAGATAAATTTTGCTCACCCTCTGGAAGCTAATACACAAGCTCTAGGCATTTCTCTAGAAAAATACATGCTAAATCCAAGACGTATCAACAACTTGAAAAGTAAATAACACAAGACAATAAATCTTCCAAACCAATTTAGAGAAAGAAAGAAATAAGAAAAATCACCAAAATCATTAAAAGTCAATATATGGAACTGGAGGTATGAATTCTGAACGTTTCAAAGCAAGAATTACAGGACACATGCAAAGAGACAATTAGACGTAACAGGTCACAATTGACCAGGACCTAAGAATGATTTCAGGCTGACTACAATGAAGCAGAAACTGTCGTAGTTGGACTCTTGCTCTAGGGAAGACTGCTGGTTTTGGGATGACAGCACTTTTGTTTGTAGGTGACTAGGCCATTCCTACAACAAGTCGCAACTGTCTGCCCAACCCTCCCGGATCACAAGCAGTACCTCACCAATAACCCAAATAGTAAAAGGTGATTTGTGGTAGACTTTACACATGGACTCAAGAGTGTGATATCTCGGGGAAGTCGTGGTTAAACCAAGATCACCCATTTGTCCAAAGAGCAACAACTCTCAGTCACACACAGGCAATGAAGGAGATGCAGTAAAGTTTTCAATAGGTTTTATTAACAAGACTGCAATCGAATGTAAAACGCATGAGCTGCAATAATTAGGATAACGAACAATGCAAGAAACAGAATTGTGAAGATGAGAGTCATGAATACAAAGACCCCCATAATTTTGCAATAACATGAGATATGAAATAGGCCCTAATGCCCTACCGTGATGAACCTAATCTCTAACCTAAAGAGAACTCGGTGTGTTAAACCTGATCTTCCAGTAGCAGGTCCATGAGAAGAGCCCCCAACCCTCGTTACCTTGGAATGAGATCTCTAGATCAGACTCCGTGGGGACATGAAGGCTGGGACTGCATCAAGGTGACGTGTAGCATAGATAGTGTTGATAGCATCTGGTCGGAATCCCTCTGATAACCTTGTCTGCGTGAGATGTATTTATACAGATCTTGTAGGACCCCTGATGCAGGTATGCTCCCAAACAATAGATAAGAAGGCATGTCTGGGGTGTCAATTACATAAACAATTCCCTCCAAAAGTACATTATGTTCCTGTCACACATAAGTGGGAAAGGGACATGATGTAAATACCTACATCTATCACTTGTCTTTGATGCTGATAGTGATGCCTCCACAGAGTGACACTAATAACGTGAAATCAAAACATCTTCCAAACTATAAACACAGCAGCCTTCTTGGAAGAAATAATAAAATATATGTGCTGAAACAGAGCAGGCTAAGTAGGTTAAAAGTCACAAGATGACAGGGGCACAGGCCTGCAAGCCAGAAGGCTAAGCTAAACTCCTGATTCCCATTCAAACTAAATAGGATCCACTACAAAGCGGGATAGCAGAAAAAGGTCTGTCACTGAAGGTTTTTACCTTATGACATCTGTCTTTTTTCTGGAACTCTAAGTCATCCAGTAGGGTATGTCCAACTCTAAAACATGCAAATGTCCCTCAAAGTTGGATACATTGTTGGGGATATATCACTCAAGTCATTACTTTGGTATCAAAAGCTCAGAAAGGAACACAGCTGGGTTTGAAGACACAGCATCATTGCTAGGTTACATTTGCTGTCTTTCCTGATCCAAGGATATACCTTCAGATAATGGATTTGGTTTTGATTGCAGAGTGCAGTTTATACTCTATCAGGGTGAGGGATTAAAGAGTACTTCTGGTTTGTGTGCCCCTGCAGCACATCCACAGAACCTACTTTTGCAGTACTTTCTCTTCACTTTACTCTAAACATTCCCACATGCCCTAATCTAAAGATGAGTGAACCCTCTGTCTCTCTCTAAAACCACTCCACTATTTATTATTCGGATGAGGATGCACAGCACTGTCAGTTACCAAATTGGTTCTCCCTTCTGCTTCTGCTAAGGTTGGTACCAAAGGGTCTAGGAGGGCTCTGGTAATCAATAGAAGAAATCACACTTGACATGTGAACTCAATAGAACTAGCATTGTGGCTGCCCTTTGTATGGTCAAATGTTTTTGTCACCTCCCGGATTCTTTAGCCCTGCTAAGTGGATAGTTGTTGCAACACCCTTGTATTCCTGGATCCAGATGCCTGGCTGTTTTCTTTTACATGAAAAGGTAGTTTCCTCCAGACAGGAATTTATATTAGCCTTTGTAGGTGGGCTATGGGATGGGTGGCAGAACGAGTACTAAGCCAGTTTTAGTTCAGGGAGCACAAGGTGCTTTTTTGTAAAGTTACATTTCCACTAAGGATACTAAAAATGTGCTTTCACCATTAAATCGGATTTTGAAAACTACGGGGAATATATCATAGATTCATTTTGATAGCATTTTCCTGAGCGGAACTCACACAGTGAAAACAGACTTTAGGCCTTCAGTCACTGATTTGGCACCTAATTCAAATATTTAATGTGGCATTTTGTTATATATTAGGCACTCTGCACTGTGGGCATACGAGGCACACCTTAGGGGTGACATTAATATACAAAAGTAGGCTTCTCTTCCATATGTAATGCAGCCTAGAGAGGGCACAGTGGTGCCTCTGAGAGGTATGCATTGTTGTTGTATATATTTGTGGTGCAAATACAAACTACATCTCACATATGACATTTACCTATCTACTATGGCCATAAACAACAGGTGAATTGAAAATTGTGCAACAGCAGTTTCAACAGTACTACTTTAGGGATACAGTACACCCACCATGGTATTGAATAGCAACATTGCAGCACAAAGAATCCAATACTAGCCAAATATGAGCTCCAGAAAAAGGCAAAAAATCTGGAGCAACTGTGCATTAAAGGCGGATTCGCTACAAGAAAAATTAAGACTAAATCAAATGTTTTGATATTTATGTATTATGTTCTTCCACCTAATCAATATCAGTGAAGTGTGCACTCTGAGCCTTTTCCAGTATTTAATACTATAAATAGGGTATTTTTCCCCTTGGAAAAAAAATTGAAGCCCATATTTATGGATTTTGATGCAAGACTACGTTAGCGCAGTCTTGCGTCAAAATCCATAGTGCTTGCTAGCGCTATTCCAGAGCGCCAGCAGGGCTCCATATTAATGGAATGGCACAAGGTGCCGCAAAGGACAGGCTAGGGTCTACAGAAAAGACACTACCTGGGGGGGGGGGTGGCGGGAGAAGAAAAGGCGTTAGTGGGCCAAGAATGACACTAGGCTGGTTAGCGGTAATAAATATGCCGCCATCAACCAGGCATCATTTCCTGAGGCACTCGTGTATAAGTAAAGATAGGAGTCATGCCCACCCCCCAATGGCCACCACAGGGGACCAGTCTCCCCTGGGCACGGCCATCATACCCTGTGCCAGGCAGGGGGTCCCATGTAAGAGGCCCCCAATAGCACTGTAAAAAATGTATATACTTACCCAGGATGGGGTCCCCCATCCTATGGCATCCCTCTGCTGTGGGTGTTCCTGGGGCTTAGGGTGGACACCTGTGCATCCATTCCATGGTGTTTAGCCATGGAAATGGGTCCACAGATCCCATAATGCCTGGTCAGACCCAGACGTTAAATGATGTTGGTAAGCAGGCTTAGCAGCATTATTTGGGTCAGCCTACTCTGTGTGCATCATTTTTGTGCTCGAGTATAAATAAGGCATTAGGGGATTAGCATGATATTGTGGACAGGAACGCCTACCTTGCATCTAATTAGCGCAAGGTAGTTTGCCGCATCCACAATATGGCACTAAGCCCTATATTTTCATAGTAGACAGGACTAGCGTAAAAATATAAATATGGAGTTAACTTTTCACAGTTTTAGCATCAAAATAATATGCCACTAAAACAGCGTACAGCAAGTATAAATAGGCCCCCAAGTGCTTGGTATGGTGAAAAAAGGTTCTAGGTTTGAAGATATGCTATAGAGGATTGACGGTCTTACTTGCATTGTCTCC
The DNA here is from genome assembly GCF_031143425.1 of Pleurodeles waltl. Classification (NCBI taxonomy): domain Eukaryota; kingdom Metazoa; phylum Chordata; class Amphibia; order Caudata; family Salamandridae; genus Pleurodeles; species Pleurodeles waltl. The sequence continues at coordinate 1,168,516,324 of NC_090447.1, read as the reverse complement.
CTTACATAAGTATGTGGCTTATGCTCAGTTCTTTATAAAATTTTATTTTGTTACATTTAACATTTCCATAAACTACAAATAAAGTAAAAGAGCTCAAACTTAATAGAGCTATTTTGAACCTGCTTGTAAGATTGCACACTTTTGCACCTGACTCAACGGGGCCATTTAGCACTTTACCTATAAGACATTGAAGGTGTTACCACCAAAAACATACAAATATTTAAGATCATTTCATAGGAGGCACCTGATAAAACATACTTTCATTTAAAATAAAATATTAATCCATTCCCACATATCTTCAGTTTTTCATTATGATTAAAATTTGCAGATAACCCCTTTTGGGTAGGAATGGGGAACACATCCAACCTCAATTTGAGGTACGTTTTCTATTATCTAAATAGGGAGTATATATTAAGCAGTTTTAAAGTCACTCTTTCAACTCCAGACTTAGATTATGTTACATGGAGGGTAGTATTTTCAAATAACAATTAATTGAGTATGAGAAAAAAGCCAAAATGAGCAAATAAAACAATTATTGTTTAAATACAAAAGGAGAGCAATGTATAAAAACACTCAGGGGAAAATCGTGTTGCCTAATTAATTTCTTTAAAAAAAATAAGCCATAGGATAAATAACACCATTCTACAAATCTATCAGTTGCTTTAAAAAAGGCATGACATGCTAATGTTGACCCTGTTTTTTGTTGATGATGCTCCTATAAACACGAGAAGGCCTTTTAGTGCATAACAATGCAACAGTGTCGAGCCCAACTACATATTTATGACTTTTAATGAGTCTGCTTGATGAAAGACCACAAAGCACACCACATTTTCTTCTCTGCAAGTCTATGATGCCCCAGCCTTACCCCATGCCATTTCTTAATGCCAAAAGTAGTTTGAGGTATCATTTTAGCAACATGTGCTTTTAAAACAGACGTAAATGGCTATATCACCATATCCAGAAGCAAGCATTTTCAGTAATCTGATGGAAGCTATCCAAAATTGTGTTGGCCTTATCAAATGTGGAGGCAAAGGCAAATCAGATACTAAGGGCCCAATTACAAGTTTGGCGGTCATACTGCCAGACCGCCGAGGAGGTGGTCCCAGAAAGATCGCTGCGGCGGTCCCCAGAACGCAGTATTACGATGTATGCAGGCTGAACCACTGACCGCCACGACAAATGGCAGCCTGCCAGCTGCACGGTGGCCTGCAATCTTTGCAGTGCACACTCCATCGCTGTCTGGCCACAGGGAACCGCTGTGCCCTTTATAAAAACACAGTTGACGTGGTGGTCTCCTTGCAGCAGTTAGTTGACGGCAGTTGGCCGCAATCATATGCATTCAGCAAAGCAATAGACAAGTGCTCATTGGATGGATTAAAAAACCAACACAGCTGACATACATTTGCCCATTTGAATACACCTCTTGTCAGACCATGATCCTTTGCCTCTCCATTGCAGCACTGTAAGAAAGAGACCACCATTTTTTTGTTATTGATAGATAAGGCACCCCTTTTTTCACCATCACATTCAACACTTTTGACACACTTTTTCTCCATTTACTTCCTATGTCACTTTTCTTGTTAAGTAAGTCCCTGTCACCCACTTTAATTTATTTTAATGTCACGTCCCAAAAATCCCCGTTCTTCTGATGATGAGTTGAGAGTCATGGTGGATGAAATCATAAGAGTAGAGTTACAATTTTTTGGAGCCCAAGTCCAGCATACACCTTTCAGCAGGACATTGGATATGTGGCAAAGGATAGTCTACAAAGTGAAAACTGTAGGCACCACTCTGCGCACAAAGGAGGACATTAGGAAGAGGTGGAATGACCTGAGGGGGAAGGTGCATTCCCTGGCCTCCAGGCAACACATGGAGGCCAACAAGACTGATGGTGATCCTTCCAGTGCCTCATTACAATTCTTTCCCTGGGAGGAGAAGGTCTTGGCCATCCTGTATCCAGAGGGTTTGACAGAAATACCTGAGGGAGCGGAGTCTGGTAAGTTACAACACAAAAACTGTCACAAATCTCCAATGTCCTGCATGCTCACATCTCGCCTTTTGCCACTGTGTTGTTCATCTACTTTCTCAGCATGCAATACCCAGAGTAGCAGAGATGTAAACTTGTCAATGTGCATTTTCGTACATAAAATCTTGTGTATAAATCCTATTACATGCCATATGTTGGAATGGGGTCTGTAAATGTTTCAATATCAAAAGAACATCCAAGGACCCATGATATGTGTCAACATGTAAATATATGGTCTAACCTAACTGCAGTGTGGCAACAGATATGTAAGACTAAACATTTGTCAAGTGTTTGGAAGTAGAAAGAGTGACATGACTACAACTACAAGGAGGTCCCGTTTCTGTTACTCAAATCAACAGGCCTTTGTGCTCTTGCTCAAATACACCTGTTTGCCATCTCACAATTGATGTTTATGCACCTAGACGTTTAACATTTGTGTAGTTTTGGGAACCAGCAAGTGGCATGCCTAAACAGGAGGCCATGTTTCTGTCATACAAACCAAACGGCCACTCTGCACTTGCCCAAATACACCTGTGTGGCATCTCTCAAATGATGTACCCTCCCCTGGGAGTTTAGAATGTGTGTTAGTGTGGAGAGTCAGCAAGTGACATGACTACAACTACCCGGAGGCCCTGTTTCTGTAACTCAAACCAACAGGCCCCTCTGCACCTGCCAAATACACCTGTGTGCCATCTCTCAAATGATGTTCACTCACATGGGAGTGAGCAATCTGCATATCATGCTCAACTCGCAGACGTGTCTGTCTACCTAGCTTGCTATTGTCCTCATATCCCAAAATGAAACTATTGAGGACAGGAATGACACCTTACCAAGTGTGAAAATCAAGTATTCCTAAGGCGTTAAGTTGCTTCATCAGATTAGTAGTGGCAGCTAACACATTGACTCAGGACTGGTAATATGATGACTATAGCTACATATACAACAAAACTGTGCGTTTGCCTGTATCTCACACAACTAGGCCTTGGAATGGTCAAATACGCATGTTTCCTCTCCACTGTGTTTGCTTAACTGTTTGCAAGATATCATGTTCATTCCCTCATCTAAAGTGAAACTGATCAGCACATCTAATGAGTTACGTGAGTCTTATAGTTTCTGCAAGCTTCACACATGTCATGTCAACAACTTCAATACGATGGAAACATAGCACAATTAGCAAACCTACCAATTAAAATTATCCAAGTTCTCTACGTACAGTGACACAAAAGATTTGGATGATTCAACGAATATCAATGTGCTCTATTTCTCAACAGATCGAGCTGACACAGCACCGGGCCAACCATTGTCCACCGACCAGACTCCCAATCCATCTCCAGGTGAAGCCCTCAGTGATGATGACACTCCTGGACATGTGGGCGTGGAGGATGGTCCTGGCCCATCTGGGCAGCCTGGTCAGACGGCAACAGTGAGTCTCACTGTGCCCACAACAATACCTCCCACCCCAGCTTCTACATCACAGCCAACAATGTTCCCCCCCACCTGTGCATAGTTGCTACCACCTTGTGCCCCCAAAGTCCTGGAGTCTCAGGTGTAAATCAACAATCCTGACACTGAGGGTCCGGGGCCCAGAGTACCATGTGCCAAGGGCACAGGCTTGTGATGGTAGGGTCCATGGGAGGGATGCTGTTCGCCAGCAGAGTGAGGCCACTGGGGCCACTCACAACCAGGATACCATCAGCCAAGTCTTGGGGGTCTATCAGGAGTTCCAAAGTATGATGGGCCATGTGCTAACCGCACTACGAGAAATCAAGCAGCTGCAGAGGGACATTAACCAACAAAGGCAGGATCATAATTCTCACATGGGCACCCTAACATGGGTGCTGGGGACATCCATACAATCCTGAGCAGAGCTTTTCTACCACCATCTAGCTATTCCTGTGGGCCAGCTACATCAAACCTAAAAATATCTGCGCAGCCACAGGAAGTGAGGCACTGCCAGAGAACCAACCACCTTCAGACATCCTTACATCTGCAGCAGCTGAACACCCCATCGCCCTCGCAAGCGAAGATGTCCATGTAAAAGTCCAGGAGGTGCGGATTGCGAGACACCCACCACTGCCAGCAAGGAACCTCATCCATAATGTCCTCCTTTGTGTGTCACACATTACTTCTGTGGGCTGATCCTGAACCTCTCTCCATTTCTGATGGGAGGAGTACTCTAGACTTTGGACTTCTGATAGTGTGGCATCTACTCCTGAGATTTGTTTCACCATGACTGACCCCTTCACTCTTCATTTATATTACTTTTTGCTACAAGTTTGTTTTCACCCTTAGCACTGTAATAAATTCACCAATCACAAACCCATTATCTTCTGTCTTAAATTTCACATTTAGCAATGTAGATATAAAAGAACATTTGAACCATACAATGTAAAAACAAGCAACTTGTGGAAACAGGGATATGTTGCATGTACCTAGTGTCCAGTTCAGGATGACAACCATTCAACACAAAAACATAGATACAAGTGTCTTGACAAAGAAGACATTTTTTTACATTGTTCTGCTCATAGGCTGTCAATATGTTTTAAACATAGCAAATCACACATGATTGAATCATACAGGATAAATGTTCAAATTTACAGTTACAGACCTCCATGCCATGGAAGGAAGGGATATATCAGACATTATCCTGTAGAATAGGCAAACATGAAATTGGTTCATGTCATGAGCTGGAGGAATACATGACTGATTCATACTGTGTAAGTGATCAAATTTACAGGTACAGAGCCCCTGAACATTGAAGGAATGGACACATCACACATTGGGGGTCATTACGACCCTGGCTGTCATGGACCGCCAGGGCCGGGGACCGCGGATGCACCGCCAACAGGCTGGCGGTGCATCCATGCCTATTCTGACCGCGGCGGTAAAGCCGCGGTCAGAAAAGGGAAACCGGCGGTTTCCCGCCGGTTTTCCCCTGGCCTGAGGAATCCTCCTGCAGCGCCGCCATGGGGATTCCGACCCCCTTACCGCCAGCCTGGTTCTGGCGGTTTTGACCACCAGAACCTGGTTGGCGGTAACGGGTGTTGTGGGGCCCCACCAAGATTTTCAGTGTCTGCATAGCAGACACTGAAAATCGCGACGGGTGCAACTGCACCCGTCGCACCCTTTCCACTCCGCCGGCTCCATTCGGAGCCGGCATCCTCGTGGAAGGGGGTTTCCCGCTGGGCTGGCGGGCGGCCTTCTGGCGGTCGCCCGCCAGCCCAGCGGGAAACTCAGAATTACCGCGGCGGTCTTTGACCGCGCAGCGGTATTCTGACGGCGGTACTTTGGCGGCGTCAGAATGAGGCCCATTGTCCTGTAGAATAGGCAAAAATGATTATGGTTGATGTCATCAGCTGGAGCCATATCACCTACTTCTCAAAAGGAATCCCACATCATATAATGCAAGATCCAGACAGATGGCAGTGCAACAGTTCCTGATCACATGGTCTTTACAATCCAGTGCTTCTGTATGTCATGGTACGACTAAACAAATGGCAGTAATGTGCCACATCCACTTTGGCCTACAATGATGAAACACATAATGACACACATGATGTATAAGGGCCACCATACGACAAGGCAAAAATCCAATGGAGTTTTCTAAACTTCCATCCTATCACTGTGCAAGCTGTCTTGGCACAGGTCTTGTACACCAAAAGTCTGTGACATACATTCCCAGGAGCAATCCATGTCTACTTGGTATGCACCAACAGCATCATATACCTGCCAATGTCACAACTTGGAAAACTCCCAATGAAGAAGTCATGGTGAAGGTACCTGAACAAATGAAAAACAAGGAGTATAGTTATAAAACCATAAATATGACACAATTCACATAGCAAATGTCTGGAGAATTCAGTCCATGTTATAGTTCTCAAACAAACAAAGCTACATCTCCAAAATGTCAATGCGTCAGAAGCTTCCTCATCAGACACACTTTGCCAGTATTTGCCAGAGCTTCAGCTTCCTAACATATCCAACAATTATACTCCTCACAACAAGAGTTAATTGTACAGTTCATTATACAGTCAAAGTCATGACATCTCATGACATACTCACGCGCATCAGAAGAAGTTGTAGATGAGATTTTGTTGCAAGACAGCTCTTTCCTTTTCACCACTACCATCTTCATTTGGCATTTCAGGGTTCTATCCTGGTGGCACCTCAGGTTCCACCTCCTCTGGGATGATGTGAGGGATGTTTCTTCGAAGGGCGATGTTATGGAGCAAGCAGCAGGCCACAGTGATTTGACACATCTGCCCGGGTGAGTAGGGGAGGGCTCTCCCAGTCTTGTCCAGACAGCAAAATCTGGCTTTCAGGAGCCCAAAATCCCACTCCACTGGCCGCTCTGTTCTTACGTGGGCCTCATTAAAGTGGACTTCAGTGAGGATGGTTGGGATATGCTGAGTGTCCAGTTTTATAATGAGCCAGAAGTGCTACAATAAGTCACACACTTCCTGATCGTAGCACCTGACATTGCACACACAAGATCAGGACAGATGTAACTTACCAACAAGCCAGGCACTCTCCAGTTGCAGGTGTGACATCAGTTGGGGTACAGTGCTGTTCCACATTAAAAAATAAATCATGAAGTGGGCTTGCTTAGTCAGTGTAGTCCATGACCAGGGTTGTGGACAGTCAGAAGATGACTCCAAAAGTGTGTATTTATGTCCCTGTACTTATGACTATGTGTGCTTTACACATGTAGTATGTTGACAATTACAAAATGCTTGTGCTAGGTTTTTCCAAAATGTGTTAAACAACTAGTTACCCTAAAAACATGCATTTGTGACCTCTTCATTTGTCTATTGCATCCATACAGGACAACGCCCATCAGAAGCAAGGGATTTGGAGAGCCATTGCCCGGAAGGTATGAAACATGTGGGTCTATCGCCAGCAGAGCGTCCACTGTCACAAAAGGTGGGAATACTTGAGACACTGGGCCCAGAAAATCACAGAGGTCCATCTGGGGCTGTCCTCATAATGTGGGTGGGGTTCACGCCAGTCCCAGGCCCCCACCAATGGCCCAAATACTAATGGTAGCCTACCCTGAGCTTGATGGGCGTTTGAGGGGAGCACAACAGCTACAAGGGAGTGAGACCTGGACAGATTCCTATTTGTTACATTGCCAGGTTGATGTGTTAGGGGCAGTCCTCTCCCGATGAATATTGGAGTCAGCCCATGTGTGATACACAAGATGAGTTATTGTTTGTGTAGGTATGGCAGTTGGTGCATGCTGATGTGCCTTGCCTATTGTTGTAGTGACCAGGGACACAACAGAGAACAGTCTACTATCAATATACTATCTTGAGCAGACACATAACTGAGTATGGTGGTCAATCATCTCATGTTGTTTCATGTTGTGGGTGTCATTTGTGCCCAACAGTCTACCTGTCTTCTGTGTGTCAGCACCAACATCAACCAACATGAGGTAATAGATCATTGTACTCAGCTATGTGTCTGCTCAAGAGGGTATATTGGCATCTGTACCGAACAGGCCACTTGTCTTCAGCGTGTCAAGGGTGCTGGTGCCTCACTACTCTCTCTCATGTGATGGTGGCCAAACATTGTCATTTGTATGCAGTCACTGAGCAATACTTTCCCGTGGTAAGTAAGGAATGTACAGTTTTTTCAATGGAACCTGTGCTTGCGTGACAAAAAGGTACAGTGATGTGCCTTCTTATTGAGAAACATATTAAAGGCCCTCTTCAGACAATAGAGATTCCCTGAGCCACAAGAAAATTCAATGGTCTATTGCCTTTTAGTTATACAGTGTTGGAAGGGTGTTCTCAGCAGTACCAATTGAGACAGGTGATTTCCCTAGGCCCAGCTGATTCATCATGCTGTGGATATTTGTAGACAAATCTTCCAGACATTTTGACCAGATTGTCTCCAGTCTACTTTTCTGTGCAAGATGTAGTATCTAGCAAAGCAACATTAGTACAACTTTCATGAGACTATTTAGTCAATGGACGTATTGTAAAGTTACCATTGGTGAGTTTTTACAGTATGATATGGGTATTTCCATATCACATTTTTCACGCTGATGTAGTTCAAGATGGCTGGATTATTTGCCCATCGTTTTATACTGATGTGGTATTGTGTATATGAACATTTGCTTATTGCAGGACCTTGTGTGGAATCTGTGAGAATGAACTTGCCATTGCCATAACATTTGATGTCAACAGGTTACTGAAGGGTGCTACAAGAGCCAAACTATTCAAGGTGACAAGGTCTCCTACTTGATCCATGGGTACTGTGATTGGACAACTTCACTCATGCAATTGAAGTTGTCTGTGATTCTGATTTTCCTGTGTGCAAATGTTTACAGTTCATGTAACCTGCATGCATGTGGTGTTGCAAAAGGTGAAGCCACTTTGGAGGACCTAGGGGTTACTGTACATTATTGTAATGTTTTGTAATCAAAGCTGTTGATCAAGTGAGTTCAGGCACATGGAATGACCCTATTTGTATTGGTCATTTCAGCATCATCACAGGGAAGCAGAGGAGACACAGCCAACAACAGTGGGGAAGCAGCCAGCTATGGTAACTACAGTCAGAAAAAATCAGACACAGAGGGACCAGGTGGCCCAGAAAGTGAGAGAAGTGCCAGGGAGGACAGCAGCTCATCGCCTTCTTCTGAGTCGACCTCCAGGGGACACCCCCTAGTTGTGGTGGAAAACTAAGGACCTACACCTGTTCCATCCTTGTCCGCCACCTCCAGTTCCATCTCCAATCTTCCTGTTTCTCCCCACCCAGTTGGCCGTGCCCGCTCCTTCACATCAGGCAACTCACCCCTGCCCTTGTTACCCCTGCTGCCCTGAGTGAGGAGGCTATCGACCTCCTGAGAAGCATCTCTGTGGGTCAGACTGCCATTCTCAATGCCATCCAGGTGCAGGGCAGCTAGCTCCAACAGATGGTTGCATACCTGGAAGGCATTCACAGTGCTATGTCTGGCTAACAGAGATCTTATGAGGCTCTGGCCTCACGGCAGCCTTCTACCATCCACAATCCTCCCCTCACCACCTTCCTCTTCCCCATCCAATTTCCCTATTCCCATATCACACTCACACATATGCATGCACACACCTCAACAGCCACAAGCAGCACACATAAACACAAACATCACAAAACACACAAGCATGTAAGCACTCACCTCACTCAGGCCCACCGCCACACCCACCATACTCCCACACACCACACCCACACCTACAGACCCACACACCAACACCCACAGACCCACACACCACCCACACCATACCCCCAGATATCACCCCAACACCCACAGACATATCCACCACTCACCCCATACCCCCAGATGCCACCCTAACATGCACAGACACAGACACCACTCACACCATACCCCAAGATACCACCCAACATCACAGACACAGCTGACACTCACCCCAGACGCATCCACCACTTCCACCTTACCCATCACATCCATGTCACAGCCCCCCAAGAGACACAACATTAACCTCCCAACTGCTAATCCCTCCTGTACACCCTACTCATTTTCCCAAGAAAGTTTCATGTTTGCCCTGGCACTTACCCCTGTGAAAACCCCCAAAGCAAAAAGGACCCTGCCCACACCCCAGCCCATCCTTTCCACATCCAAGTCCTCCCCTTTGACACCTGCTCTCTAGACACCATCCATACCCCAACCAAACCCCAAAAGAAGCCCACCCCTCCCAAAGTGAAGCCCACCCCTCCCAAGACCAACCCATCCATCCGAAACCCAACCCCACATCACCCCATCACACCCAAGGGTGATCATTGAGGTGCCTGGAATGCCCACTAGATGCCCCTTCCTGTGGAAGTAATATGTGAGGCAAGTTGTGGGACACAGCAGTGTGCTTAGCACATTTGGTACAAGGACTGACCATTGGCCTTTCCTCCATTTTCTGAATGTTGAAAATAAATATCAGTTGGTTGTTGTGCTACACGTCGGTCCTGCCATTGCTTTTCTACTTTCTTGATGTTCATGAATAATTTGTGATATATGACTACAGTTGTGTTTGTTTCACCCTGATTGATGATCCATTTAATGTGGTTGGTAAGATCTGACTTTGGAACCAGTGCGGGAGTCACCCATGACAAGGGGATATGTCCAATGGATGGATGTGTGGGATGTAATCCAATTAGGGTGGCATTGCTGGTGTTTCATATGGTAAGAGCAACAGGGAGGGCGGTGATATAATGGTGGTGGAGGACAAAGATGGTACAGGGGGAATGCCCTGATGGGTCCGCCACCACTAGGCAGTGTCCACTGGAGGAAGAATACATTGGTGAAGAGGATGTTCCAGTCTCCCCTTGGCACTCCCCTCGCCCTCCGGGGCACTGGGTCCCTCTGTGTCAGTGGTGTCTTGACCCGAGGTCCTATGGCTGGATGCTTTCCCACCCTGCTGTGCCCATCTCTTTCGCTTTCCAGTGCTGATGATGCAAATACAAAGAGAAATAGGGTCATCACATGTCCATGATTACACTTGAACAGCAGCTCTGATTAGCAAACATTACCATGACATCAAGTAGGCCCTAGCAGAAAACTCCACCTAAGTGGCCCATACATGTGCCATACTATATGCATACATGCCATATGAACTATCAACAGTTGTCCACAGGACAATCAGGATTGCAGGCAACCACAATTGTATGGCTGAAGTTTTGAAATCAGGATAACCATTCAACAAGTAGGAGACTCCATCATCCCCTAAGCTTTGACTCATGGAGCACCCCTCAGTTACCTGTTGTCATACAGTGATAGGTCAATGCTAAATGCATTTCCACAGATCTCGTACAAGGTCATGCACACATCTATTTGTCACATACATAATGACCCAACAATAAGAAATGATGCACCAAAATCCTGACATGTTACTGACAAAAGTACAATATCCTGGAGGAGGTTAAATGGAAATACTCATGACACACCGGAAGCAGTTCCACTATGCACACTTCACCAAGGGATATTTGTCCCAATATAGTCATGGGGGTAATAGTAATGTTGCTCAGATAGGCCGCACATGTGGAATGTAAATGGAAACTGTAGACATCATGTGCAATATGTCAGTGTCATGGTTTCGGGCGGGTCTGATCAGGACTCTGGGTGGCACACCCCATGAGGTCACAGAATATCGCAAAGAGGTAGTGTACTGGGGCAGAAGAGCAGCTAAAGGCATACACGGGAAAGGACAGCTATGGACAGGCACAGGAAAGTAAAAGCAGATCAACCCTTGTGTGAACAAACAGGAAACAGATTACTAATGGACAAACACACTGGGGTTGTACACAGGGTAAGGCGCAGAACCTCCCACAGCAACAGGAAATGTCAATGCCTCTGTGGAGTTTGCTCTTACAGATAGTCACCCCGCCAGCCCCATAGAAAGGAGGCAGCAGAAGTGATTCTGCATCTGGACCCTTAGAGCACAAACAAGCATAGTACTTACATACGCAAGACAAGCTCTTGTGGGTCCAGCTGGAAACACAGTGGAACTTCCTAGAAAAACAGCAATAGCACATTGTCACTGTTAGGCACTAAAGACAACGTATAACACTAGACAAAGGATGGGGGCTGGAATTGCCTCCTGGAAACCAGGAGCCAATCCCAGAACAAAGGAAAACACTTGTACACTGGTGAAGACTGTTAGATCACTTACCAGACACAAATACCCAAGAGGAAACAGAAACAGAAGGAACAAACTAGGAGGCAGGGTCAGGAACTGGGAACAGGCTCAGGCTGAAACAAAGGCATGAAAGTGACTGGAACACAGAGCACAATCTCTGGCTGGAACTAACAGAAACAGGAATGGGAAACAGAGAGCAGGCTCTGGCTGGAACAAGCAAGGGCAGGGCTGGAATACAGGGAGTAGGAATAAGCAGTAAACAGGACTGGGAAACAGAGAGCAGGTTCAGGCTGAAACAAGGCAGGAATAGGACAGAGAAAGGCTCTGGAAGAAACAAACAGGTCCAAGGCTAAGAGAAAGGGAGCAGGCTCTGGCTGGAACAATCAGGAACAGGACAGAGAAACAGGAAACAGGTTCAAGCTGGAACAGAACAGGAACAAGAGTGGAACACCATCCGATAAAGGGTCTGTAACACAAAGGAATCGAATTCCAATGCACGATGAGGATCTTGAGGAAATGGTTGCTTATAAGCAGTTCCAAGCTGCAGCAAACCCCAGGTGAGATCACATGACTGGGCTGCACAGGAGAGGTCTCAGGTATGTAGTTTCAGACACTCGCTAGCCCTGGAGGAGAGAATCCAGTAAAAAGGAGCAACAGGACTTCTCCCATAGAAAACAATGTAGAGCAGAATCCAGGCTTTCCTGACTACCAGGCTATGCATTATGGGATTTGCAGTCCCAGGAAGCAAATGCAATTCTACAAAAGCATACCATAGCAAAAAGGGAAACAAACGGGAGCCAGAAAGGGACTCTAGATGAGTGTTCAAGGTGATTCCCAGGACACAGACAGTCCCTTTACAGCGCCCCCTAGAGATGGGACGACAGAGTCGTAACAGTATACCCCCCTCGACCAGCCTGCTCAAGAAGAGAAGGCAATCCTTTGGCTGAAGAAAGTTGAAGAGGGAAAGCCACAGCAAGAAAATCCAATACCAACCTTGGTTCATAAATTTACAGCATGTATTAATACCCATATGGGCTCCGATGTCTTTCCTCTTTATTGTTTGATTGATATGGGAAGAGTGCATGGAGTTGGTTTTTGGTAAAGTAGATTCAAGAGCAAGGAGATCTGGAATGGGATTATGGGCGTTACTCTTTACGACATCAGTTTCCTGTTCAGTACTTTCTTATTTGGAGGAGATAATTGGCATATTAGTAACCACCAGGTCTGTAACACCTTCCGACAAGCAGGATATGTCGGTTTCTGCAGCAGTATTTGCATTGATTGTGGTCTGAGGCTTGCAAAGCATAGAGACTTGGGAGACATGGGTAACTGGTGTTCTTAAGGTAAACATGAAAAAGTCAGAATTTTCTTTAGTTTTGAATGACTTCGGAGTATCAATTACAGGATCAACAAGAGTTCTTAAGTCTTTAGAAACTGGAGTAACAACTGAAAATGTAGAAGTCCCACGAGCTAACTCTTTAGGGTGATCTTCAGACAAGACTGAGATTTCTGCATTGCAAGTGCTCTGTGGTGTATTCATGGTATCAGAAATGGTTTCTTTGCAAAGTGTTTCTACTACAGGTAGTTGATCTTCAACTCCGTTGCCACTGAAAGGTTGTTCTTTGGAAAGAAATGGAACTGGAGTCTCTTCAAAAATCACCTTTACATTGTTATCTAAATTTCCAGCTGTAGCCTTTGAATTGATGATGGTTTCTTGCAATAAAACAGTAAGGTGGTCATTACAACCTCAGCGGTCTTTTTACAAGACCGCCGAGGGACCGCCGTGTGGAAGACCGCCAGTAGTGGCGTTTTCCCGCTGACCGTATTATGACTGTTGGCTGCTCTCCGTCCTTTTTCCGACAGAGAGCCGCCAACAGCCATACTGGCAGGCGGCGGGGAAGTGGAGGTTGCTCCACCTTCACCGCCACGCCAACAGAACACCGCCCACCTAATCACGTCCTGTGATTCGGCGTGGCGGTGTTCTGTTGGCGGTGTGGTGTCGGTGGAGCAGCCCCCATGGCTCCCATCCCCACCCGGAGGATCGACGGAACAGGTAAGTCGATCGCCCGTTAGGGGAGGGGGGTGGGGGGGTGTTGTGTGGGCGCATGGGGGTGTGCATCTGTGTATGTAGAGGGGGTGTGTGAGTGTGTGTATGCTTGCTGGGGTGTTGCGTGTTTTGGGAATGAGTGCGTGTATGTCTGTGGGTATGTCTGTATGGATGTGTGCGTGTATGTTTGCATGTGGGTGTGCATGTCTGACTGTGTGTGTGGATGTAGGCATGTATGTTGGTGTGTGTGCGTGTGTGTGTTGGTGGTGCCTGCATGCGTGTCATGTGTGTGTGAGTTCTGTGATGTTGGGGGTCGTGGTGGGGAGGGGGGCCCTGCCACCTTTGGGGGGTGGCAGGGGTGGTGGGGGGTGTAGGGGACAGAGTCGGGGTGGTGGTGGGGGGTGGGGGAGACCCCTATCAGTGCCAGGGAAGGAATTCCCTGGCACTGATAGTGCTTACCGCCATAGATTTCATGGCGGTTCCAACCGCAGGAAATCCACGGCGGTAAGCCGGGTCAAAATACCGCCGGCAGTATAGTGACGGCCGCCGGGCTGGAGACCCAGGTCTCCAGCCCGGCGGTCGTCTCCGCCCGGGCGGAACGGAGAACCGGCGGATGACCATGGCGGTAACCGCCATGGTCATAATACACACAGTGAAGACCGCCAGCCTGTTGGCGGTCTTACCGCCGCTTCTCCGCCGTCCGCCAGGGTCGTAATGACCCCCTAAGTACAGTACTTATCATCAGATCTTCAAATACAAGATTCAAGTTAATATCTTTAATTTTGGTGGGAGACATTACTTTCTTTAATACTTCTGTTTCAGAGTGCTGGTTTTCAGGAGTCTTTAATTTCAGAGACAAAGCAGGTGGCAATGGTGTGGCTTGTTTTACATCAAGATCTGATACCGGTAGATCAAAGATCTGTTCTTCAATAACCGTTGAGCTGGAAACAGGAAACACAGTGGCAGGGAACAGCAAATTAGGATCAATGGTTGAGGCTGCAACTGTGTCCAGTTCTAGGAGAAGGCTTTCATTTCTTATGACATGCTGTTCAGTTTCAGATTGCTGGCTTTCTTCCTTGTCTGAAATCTCCACGGTTTGCTTTGACACAGAAGAGATTTGTAGTCTCTCTGGAAGTCCATTACATTCTTAGTAACTGCAGGTATTTCTTCACGGTCAGAAAATTCCATTAATTCACTTGAAACAGGAACTGTCTCTTCATTATCTGAAAATTCTATGATATTGTTTGAAAGGGCAGGGGTATCCCCACAATCTGAAAATTCTGGTGTGTGCGTCATTTGAACCGCACTATCTGCAGGTTTGTTCACCGCAGGGCAGGAACCACTGTCATCACTAGATTCAGATTCTTCAACACTGTTGCACAACTTGCCCTTAAACTCCAATAAAGTCATATCTTGGTTTCTTATGGTGCAGCTATAGGAGTCTGCATCAGAACTGTCTTCTTTCTTTGGCTTTATTTGTTCTGATAGAGGAGCTGAGACACTTCCTTCTGAAGACTCTGATTCATCCTTTGATCAAAGGGGTGTCAATTCTCTCAGAGATGTCAGAGATTCAGTCAACTGTACAGGGATATTCTCTGGAGAACTACAAGCTTAGAGAGAGTCTAAAAAAGAGGCTGATATATTTATAACTGGAGCTGTCTTTTGACTGTCATTAATAGAAGGGACAATCTGCTCTATAGTAGCCTTTGGAGAGGCACATGAAGTAGCATACTGTTCTTTGAGACAAAGCTGGTGATCATTTTCTTTTTTCAGGTTTTCAAATTGCCTGCAGTAGTTTCCATCAGCTGCTCTGTTACTTCTTCTACCTTACAGATAAACAGAATGTCTGGTTCTGGCAACAGTGAAACATGCATTGATGAAAAGAGCCCACTTGCAAGATTTCTAGTGTATGTTACAACATATTCATCATAGAAGTCCAATATCTGCCCTTTAATCTGCCAGATCTGCTCTTTTAGTGTGTGTATGTCCATATCATTATCAAACCCACTCAGAATAGAAAAGGGTTTAGAAGAGCTTTTAGGGATTGAGACTGGTGTATATTCATCCGGTTTGGGAACAGCACAAGCCTTTTGAGTTGAACTAAGGAATCCCACAGTCTTTACCAATCCCTTTGATACAGAGTCTATCCTGCTGACTTGAAAGCTCTGAGGGACTGGTAGGTCTTTATAAGAGTCAGCACTGCACTTTAAATTCTGAGAAACTGACCTAGATGGGCTGAAGCACGCATCAGAAAACAAGGGAATGCCCAGGGTGGCTTCTTGGACAGTGTCAGGGTTCTTTGTTATAGCAGAGTCCTGGAAATTAACTTGGGATGCACTAGCACGAGGAAAGGAATTATCCAGTTTTTCTTGAGAGTAAGGGGGTCATTCCAACCCTGGCGGTCGGTGTTAAAGCGGCGGCCAACCCGCCAACAGGCAGGCGGTGCAAAAAATGGAATTCTGACCCTGGCGGAAACCGCCAACACAGACCGCCACTTTAACACTCCGACCGCCACGGCGGGACAAACAAACAGCGCGGCGGTCACCGCCAACAGACAGGCGGGAGACAATGTACCGCCCACCCTATCACAACTCACCAATCCGCCACCTTTTCCGGGGCGGGAGCCCCGCCGATAAAAACACGGCGGAAACAGACTACGAACGGGAAAACGCTCACCTCTACACACTCCACGAGGAATCTGGACAGCATGGAACCAGAACTACACATCCTACCAGCTATTGTCTACCTGCTCCTCTACCAGGAGCACGAACGCCGGCGCAGAAGACAATGGTGAGTACTGCACCTACGACACAGGGGAGGGGGGAGGAGAAAAGATTACAGGCACACACATACGCGACACACCCACCCTCACCCACAACTACCTACACATCAATGAAGAGCAACAACTCAGAGTGACAACCCCCAATCACCCCGGAAGAATGCAAAGACAAAATAAAATGATCATGAAATTCAAATATATTGTAAGGCTACGTAAAACTTTTTTTTCAAACATCTATAACTATATACACATATGTAAATTGTCCTGTCCAAATTGGGTTTCAGTCATTGTACGTGGGCCGATGGGCTTCAACACATGGGCAAAGCCCACACAGGAGACCCAAAGCCATTGGAGAGAACACTGCAGGGGCATCAGATAGAAAAACTACAGGCACCTCAGGGGGAAGGGAAGGGGAGGCACCTCAGCCACATGAGTCCACGACGCCAGATCCACGAGGGGCCTCCAGGCCCACTGTGCCATCCTGGGGAGTGCAAAGCCACAGTCTCTCAAGTGGATTACAGACTCCACTGGTACTGGAGGAGGCATGGTGCCTAGAGTGCATCGTGCAGCCCTGCCCGACACAGATCCGAGCCTGCCCCTTCTGCCAATGGGCCAGCGGTGCTTGAGACGGCGGTGCCCAGCGGAGCTGTGCTTGAGACGGCGGTGCCCAGCGGAGCTGTGCTTGAGATGAAGGGCCCAGCGGAGCGGTGCTTGAGATGAAGGGCCCAGCGGAGCGGTGCTTGAGATGAAGGGCCCAGCGGAGCGGTGCTTGAGATGAAGGGCCCAGCGGAGCTGTGCTTGAGATGAAGGGCCCAGCGGAGCGGTGCTTTAGATGAAGGGCCCAGCGGAGCGGCGCTTGTCTTGAAGGGCCCTGTTCAGCGGTTCTTGAGACGGCGGTGGCCTGTTCAGCGGTGCTTGTCCTGAAGGGCCCTGTTCATCGGTTCTTGAGACGGCGGTGCCCTGTTCAGCGGTGCTTGTCTTGAAGGGCCCTGTTCAGCGGTTCTTGAGACGGCGGTGGCCTGTTCAGCGGTGCTTGAGACGGTGGTGCCCTGTTCAGCGGTGCTTGTCTTGAAGGGCCCTGTTCAGCGGTGCTTGTCTTGAAGGGCCCTGTTCAGCGGTTCTTGAGACGGCGGTGGCCTGTTCAGCGGTGCTTGTCCTGAAGGGCCCTGTTCAGCGGTTCTTGAGACGGCGGTGCCCTGTTCAGCGGTGCTTGTCTTGAAGGGCCCTGTTCAGCGGTTCTTGAGACGGCGGTGCCCTATTCAGCGGTGCTTGTCTTGAAGGGCCCTGTTCAGCGGTTCTTGAGACGGCGGTGGCCTGTTCAGCGGTGCTTGAGACGGAGGTGCCCTGTTCAGCGGTGCTTGTCTTGAAGGGCCCTGTTCAGCTGTTCTTGAGACGGCGATGGCCTGTTCAGCGGTGCTTGTCCTGAAGGGCCCTGTTCAGCGGGTCTTGAGACGGCGGTGCCCTGTTCAGCGGTGCTTGTCTTGAAGGGCCCTGTTCAGCGGTTCTTGAGACGGCGGTGGCCTGTTCAGCGGTGCTTGAGACGGCGGTGCCCTGTTCAGCTGTGCTTGTCTTGAAGGGCCCTGTTCAGCGGTGCTTGTCTTGAAGGGCCCTGTTCAGCGGTTCTTGACATGTGTCTCCAGGGCACCATATCCGGCCAATATATGGAGTTCACTCGCCATCCGACTTCTCGCTTCCGGGGCCCTCCTGTGCTGGAGTCCCGGGCCCGTGGGTGTCCTCCTTCACACCTGGAATGGGGCTGGTGGGGCCCTCCTGGGCAGCTCGTCTGCTGCCGGACTTGTCAGCCGTGCTGCCCTTGCCATCCTTCCGTGATTCTCTGTGGCCCTTGCCTCCCTTTGTAGATGTGCCAGGTGGCACCCCACATCCTGACGGTGCCAGGGTAGTGCCTTTGGAGGCTGCCGTCTCTGGCCTCTCGCGCCGGGCCTTGCCTTTCTTGGTTTTCTTCCCAGGGGGTGGGCTGGCTGTCCCTTTACTGCTGGCCGATGTTGCTGCCCTTGAAGGTGATGGACTCCAATATCCCTGTACTATGGACCTTGTAGGTCCAGGGGTTGTGGTGGCTGAGGTGCTGATTGGACTCTTACGAGAAGGAGGGGGTGGGTCAGGTGATGGAAAGAGGTTAATTTTGGACAGGAAAAACTTTTTAGGAGCAGTGGTAAGGGTAGGTGCAGTGGGTATGGGAGTGGAGGAAGAGGATGTGGTTCTAGGAGAGTCAAGTCTGGTGTCTGTGGTGCAGGTGCTTGTGACAGAGGCTGTCGTGAGGTGGATGGCTGTTGGGTGGGTGGCTGCCTGCGTTTGTGTGGTTTGGAAGAGGGGGTGACAGACACACTGGGAGAGGACTGGGGGGACGTGTAAATGGCAGTGGGGTGGTGACTGCACATGTGCGGAGTGTTCTGGTGGGTGTGCTGGTGATGGACGTAGTGGCTGATGATGTTGTGCATGCAAGTGTGAGTGGAGACGTCACAGGGAGGGAGGAGGGAGACGAGGAGGAGGGGACACAGAGGAGGCAGTGGCTGTTGGTATGTCTGCATGTGGCTGTTGCTTGTGTGAATGTTTGTGTGATGTGTGGTGCTTATGTCTGGATGAGCTGCCCTTGGGTGTTGAGGTGTGTGCAGGCTGGTCTGTAGGTGTGTCTGGGATAGGCAGAGGAACAGGGGAGTGGGACTGGGTGGAGGAAGTTGGAGGAGGGAGGCAGGAGACAGGGACAATGGCTGCCGTCAGTGCTGAGGCCAGAGCGTTGAACGATCGCTGATGGGCAGCCTGACCCGAATGAATGCCCTCCAGGTATGCATTGCTCCGGTGCACCTCCCTTTCTACCCCCTTGATGGCATTCAAAAGGGTAGACTGCCCAACAATGAGCGTCCTGAGGAGGTCAATGACCTCCTCACTGAGGGCAGCAGGGGTAACTGTGGCAGGACCTGAGGTGCCTGGGGCGAAGGAGATGCCTGCCTTCGTGTGCGAGCTGGCACGGGGCGATCGCAGAGGGGCTGCTGGGAGGGCGGAGCTGGTGCTCTGGGTGGCGGCTGTACCTGTTGGTGCGGTGGGCATGAATGTTGCCGCCACCACAAGGGAGCTCCCTTCCGAGGACGTGTCTGTGTCGCTGATGTCTCCACGTGTCCCCGTTGTGGAGCTCCCCTCGCCCTCCGTCTCACTGGTGAACTCCGAGTCGGTTGCATGGCCCTCCAGGGCCATGTGAGATGCAGCTCCCTCGTGCTCCGGTGCCACTTCTCCTCCGCCTGATGATGCTAATGCACACATGAACAGGAAGAGCAGCAAAAAAGGGGGGGGGAAATGAAGACATGTTGAGTGCATCCATTGGCAACACAGTTGGCGGAGAGGACAGACACAGAAGCCCCCTGCACTACGCCGTGCACTTGGGGTACACTACTCAATCATTGGGACTTGGCCTACAAGCCTATGGACGACAACTGCACACATAGGTGACACAGGGCCATGGATAGCTGTACTTGGCACCCTACAGAGGGGCCTAGCCTACAGAAATCGCCCTGGCCTAGGGATACCCACAGCCCTCCTCCCCCACCCAGACACCTCCACTGCGCGCTAAGATAGCAGAATGTGCTGGTACTCACCCCCGTGTGTCTGCTGTGATGTCCTCACACGCCCATCCAAATCTGGGTAGGCCACCGCCAGGATCCGAGACATCAGGGGGGTCAATTGACGAGTGGCACCCCTCCTACGTTGGGAGGCCATCCCCAGCAGAGCCTCCGCGGTCTTCCTGCTCCCGCGGCGGATGTCCTCCCACCTCTTGCGGCAGTGGGTGCCCCGTCTGTTGTGGACCCCCAGGGTCCGGAAGTCCTTGGCGATGGCACGCCAAATGTCGATTTTCTGATGGGCGCTGACCTATGTGACATGTACAGGGGGAGAAATAACATTATTATGATTTTCTGCATGCTCGATGTGAGTGGCCCCCCATCCCCACCCTTGCCATGTGGCACATGCTCTCATCCGTCGTTTGATGCATGCCTCAATCGCTCCCCTCCCACCATCTTTCATCCACCCGACTCAACACAGGCATTGCCCCCAAAGCATGCTCACAGTGTACTTACCTGTTGGTCTGGAGGACCATAGAGTAGCGCATACTGGGGGAGGACCCCATCCACGAGTTTCTCCAATTCTTCAGCAGTGAAGGCAGGGGCCCTTTCCCCAGTCGCAGCAGCCATTGTATCTTCCAGACCGAGGTCACAGCAGCACTTGCAGTATAGGTCCTCTCCTGTGGATGATCAGGTCTCTAGTGATTAAGCAGATAGAAAATGTCGGTCACGTCCGCGGCGGTGCGTACCGCGGCGGTGCGTCCCGCGACCGCCGGCGCACTTCGTCATTGGCTCCTGAAACGCATAGGGTTCAATGTTAACCAATGCGGCTTTGCGCCGCGGTCTTCGACCGCCTACCGCCACGGTGTGCCACACCAGCGCATTGATCTCACATCCCATTGTCACACTTCACAGGTCAAGCAGCCGCCATTTCAAGGGCCCACATGGCTTAATTTCTACCGCGTCACACATGCCTAGGCCTTGCATCGACACTCATACAAGCCATTCAATGCATAGAGAATTGTGTACTGTGCAAGCTGTGGGAACTTACCTGTGGGTTGATTGACTCTGTGCTCGCTGTTGTCCTTCCTAGGCACCGTCCGCTGGGACTTGCGAGGAGATGGAGGAATGTTCCCGTGTACAGACCGCTGGTGGACCTGTCGACAATGGAGGAACGACATGTCATTCTGACATACAGGCTTGACCGAGCCACTATACATTAACTGTGTGCTCAGCTGGAGGCAGACCTGATGTCACCCATCCGCCAACCCACAGGGATACCCCCTCTAGCGCAGGTGCTGTCAGTACTCCATTTCTTAGCAAGTGGGTCATTTCAAACAACAGTGGCCATTTCATCAGGGATGTCTCAGCCTATGTTTTCCAAGGTGTTGTCCAGAGTGTTGTCTGCCCTGCTCAAACACATGCGGAGATACATCGTTTTCCCTGAGGTGGGGGATTTGCCTACAGTGAAGGGTGATTTCTATGCCCTTGGACATATTCCCAACATCATTGGTGCCATTGATGGAACACATGTGGCTTTGGTACCCCCCAGTGAAAGTGAACAGGTGTACAGGAACAGAAAAAGTTATCATTCCATGAATGTCCAGGTGGTCTGTTTGGCTGACCAGTACATCTCCCATGTAAATGCCAAGTTCCCTGGGTCAGTGTATGACGCGTACATCATGCGAAATAGCAGCATCCCTTATGTGATGGAACAACTACGGAGACACCGTGTGTGGCTAATTGGTGACTCAGGTTACCCCAACCTGTCGTGGTTACTGACCCCAGTGAGGAATCCCAGGACAAGGGCAAAGGAACGCTACAATGAGGCCCATGGGCGAACTAGGAGGATTATAGAAAGAACCTTCGGCCTCCTGAAGGCCAGGTTTAGGTGCCTGCATATGACAGGTGGATCCCTAATGTACTCACCAAAGAAGGTATGCCAGATCATCGTGGCCTGCTGTATGCTTCACAACCTGGCATTGCAACGCCAGGTGCCTTTTCTGCAGGAGGATGGTCCAGATGGTGGTGTTGTAGCAGCTGTGGAGCCTGTGGAGAGTGAAGAGGAGGAAGACGAAGAGGACGACACAGACAACAGGGACACAGTGATACAGCAGTATTTTCAATAACACACAGGTAAGAATCAACACCGGCATTTTACATTTACTTACACTCTCCTGCCTCTCTACTGTCTGTCCTTTTCACCCAGTGGATGCTAACAGAGTTGTGACTTTCCCTTTCAATTTCAGAGATGTGGGCCCCACTGCGTGACCTCTGCTTTGTTTGCCCATGGACTACAGCTGTGTGACAGTGGTATGTTGTCATCACAATGTAACTGGTCATTTTTGCACGTTTATGTCTAATACATATTTTCAAAAAAACAGGCAGACTCCAGATTATTTGTGTGCAATAAGTGTGTTTATTAAAGTGCTCAATTTTGGTAGATGGTTGAAAATCGGTGATGGGTGATGGTGGAGGAATGTCCATGGCAGAGTCCAGATTCTCAGTCTCACAGGTGCATTGTCCATATGCCTGTAGAAGGTGGAGCAGGGGCAGTTTAAGGTTGAACAGAGTGACAATGTGGGACAGTGGGATGACATCAGGGGGTATCCTTTCCTGGCGGGGGTCTTGGCATCCTACTCTGTCTTCTTCCTAGATCTCAGGCCCCGCTTGCGGGGTGGTTGTTCTTCTGCAGGAGGTGGGGTTCTGGTGGCAGGTTGTTGCTGTGTCGGGGCCTCCTGTCCACTAGCGCCGGCGGAGGTGGTAGGCTGTTCCTGGTCCATGCTAGTGACAGGGGCCCTTTGTGGTGCCACATGGTCCCGCAATGTGGTGACAATCTGGTTGAGAGCCACAACGATGGTGCCCATTGCGGAACTAATGTTTCTCAGTTCTTCCCTGAACCCCATAAACTGTTCCTCCTGCAGTACCTGGATCTCCTGGAACCTGGCCAGGACCGTCGCCGTCGTCTCCTGGGAGTGGTGGTATGCTCCCATGATGGAGGTGAGGGCCTCGTGGAGAGTGGGTTCCCTGGGCCTGTCCCCCCCCTGTCGCACAGCAGCCCTCCCAGTTTCCCTGTTTCCCTGGGCCTCTGTCCCCTGGACCGTGTGCCCACTACCACTGCCCCCAGGTCCCTGTTGTTGTTGAGGTGGTGGGTTAACCTGGGTGCCCTGTAGTGGGGGACACACCGCTGATTGACGTGTCCTGGAGACAGAGGCATGGGCCCGCTGGGTGGGTGCTGTGCTGGTGTTCCCAGAGGGGGGTAGGTCTGCTGTAGCCTGTGGCTGTCTGAGGGGAACCGACTGTCCCGAGGTCCCCGATGGGCCGGGCTGGTCATCTGGGTCCAGGGAGACAGAGCTGCTGTCATCACTGGGGGCCTCTTCTGGGGGTGGGATGGACATTTCTGGACCCTCCTGGGCGGTGTGGTGGCGTTCTGGTCCTGCAGGAGTATAAGAGTATGGTTACTGCTTCTGTGTGTGCCATAGCGTGCAATGGGTGGGTGCTGGCATTCCTTTGTGGGGGCTGTTGTGACGGCAGTTTGTGGGGGAAATGGGTATGTGCAGTGGGCATGTTTAGGTGATGGCTGTCGATGGTTTGTGGTGGCATGCAGGGTTTGGTGTTGGGATGGGTGGGTTGTGATGGTGAGACATTAGCAATGAGGATGTGTGATGGTGGTGGGGGGGAGGGTGGGGGTATGAGTTGGCATGCTGGTGGGGTGGGGGGGATGAAGTAGTGGAGATGAGACTTACCAGAGTCCATTCCTCCGCCTACTCCTGCGAGGCCCTCAGGATGCAGGATGTTCAAGACCTGTTCCTCCCATGTTGTAAATTCTGGGGGTTGAGGTGGGGGTCCGCCACCAGTCTGCTGCACCGCGATGTTGTACCTGGATACCATGGAACGCACCTTCCCCCGTAGGTTGTTCCACTGCTTCCTGATGTCGTCCCGATTTCGTGGATGCTGTCCCACAGCGTTGACCCTGTCCACTATTCTTTGCCATAGCTCCATCTTCCTGGCAATGGTGGTGTGCTGCACCTGTGTCCCGAAAAGCTGGGGCTCTACCCGAACTATTTCCTCCACCATGACCCTGAGTTCTGCGTCTGAGAACCTGGGGTGTCTTTGGGGTGCCATGGGGTGGTGTGGATGAGGTGTGGGGTGGTGTTTGCGGTGATGAGTGTGGTGAGTGTAGTGGTGTGTGGTGTTTTGTGCGTGGTTGTTGTGTGGGTGATGGTGTAGTGTGCCTCTGTGTGATGGTGTTCTCTATTCTGTGCTGTCTCTCTCTGGGCTTCTTCTCTGATTTGTGGTCGTAGGGGTTTGTGGGTGATGTGGGTGTGTGTTTTATAGTTAATTGGGTGTGTGGGAGTGTTGTGTGTATGTGTCTCAGGTGTGTGTATTTCAAATTGTCCAATGTGGCTCTGTTTTGGAGCTGTATGTGTATTTTGAGCGTGGCGGTGTGTACCGCCAATGGAATACCGCAGTTGAAAGACCGCCACGTGGATTCGTGGGTCGTAATGGCACGGGCGTTTTTCTGTTGGCGTGACGGTGGAGGTTTGGTCTTCGCAAGTTTAACGCTGGCCGTTGGTGTGGCGGACTTTTGTTGATGTCGGGTTTTTGGCGGTTTGCCTCTTGAGGGTCAGAATGACCGTGGCGGTTTACTGCGACCGCGGCGGTGTTGTGGCGACCTTCTGACCGGCGGTAAGCGCCTTTTACTGCCGAGGTCAGAATGACCCCCTAAGTGTCTTGTGCAGAGGTAGTAAAAGCACTTTTACTGTTAGGAACATTTCCCACTGTTTGAGGTAATAGAATCTCCAAAAACTCATTATTTCTTTGTAATTCTTCTACAGACAGGGATTGGGGGTCATAATCACAGATATGATAATAATTTAACATTAATGAATCAGCAAGCCAAGCAATGTAGTACTGAATTTGTAATCTTTGATTTTCTTTAACAAGTCTATCCTTTAAACTAAGGCCTTTTTTAGAGGTTTTCAGAGAATGTATAGGTTTAGAAATGGATGTGTTAACATGATAGGAAGACATTTTAGGTCTGTGTGTGCCTTTACTGCCTGGGGAGCTTGAAATGTTTGGTCGAGTATTCTGTCACTGTTTCGGGTGGGTCTGATCAGGACTCTGGGTGGGACACCACTTGAGGTCACAGAATATCCCAAAGAGGTAGTGTACTGGGGTAGAAGAGCAGCTAAAGGCATACACGGGAAACGACAGCTATGGACAGGCACAGGAAACAGGAAAGTAAAAGCAGATCAAACCTTGTGTGAACAAAAAGGAAACAGATTATTAATGGACAAACACACTGGGGCTCTACACAGGGTATGGTGCAGACCCTCTCACAGCAACAGGGAATGTCAATGCCTCTGTACAGTTTTCTCTTACAGATAGTCACCCCGCAGGCCCCATAGAAAGGAGGCAGCAGAAGTGGTTCTGTCTCTGAACCCTTAGAGCACAAACAAGAATAATACTTATATACACAAGACAAGCTCTTGTGGGTCCATCTGGAAACACAGTGGCACTTCCTGGGAAAACAGCAATAGCACACTGTCACTGTTAGGCACTAAAGACAACGTATAACACTAGACAAAGGATGGGGGCTGGAATTGCCTCCTGGAAACCAGGAGCCAATCCCAGAACAAAGGAAAACACTTATACACTGGTGAAGACTGGTAAAACACTTACCAGACACAAATATCCAAGAGGAAATGGAAACAGAATAAACAAACTAGGAGGCAGGGGCAGGAACGGGGAACAGGCTCTGGCTGAAGCAAAGGCAGGAAAGGGACTGGAAAGCAGAGCACAAGCTCTGGCTGGAACAAACAGAAACAGGAATGGGAAACAGAGAGCAGGCTCTGGCTAGAACAAGCAAAGACAGGGCTGGAATACAGGGAGTACGAATAAGCAGTAAACAGGACTGGGAAACAGAGAGCAGGTTCAGGCTGAAACAAGGCAGGAATAGGACAGAGAAACAGGGAGCAGGCTCTGGAAGAAACAAACAGGTACAAGGCTAAGAGAGGGGGAGCAGACTCTGGCTGGAACAATCATAAACAGGGCAGAGAAACAGGAAACAGGTTCAAGTTGGAACAGAACAGGAACAAGAGTGGAGCACCATCCGTTAAAGGGTCTGTAACACAAAGGAATCGAACTCCAATGCACGATGAGGATCTTGAGGAAATGGCTGCTTATAAGCAGATCCAAGCTGCAGCAAACCCCAGGTGGGATCACATGACTGGGCTGCACAGGAGAGGTCTCAGGTGTGTGTAGTTTCAGACACTTGCAAGTCCTGGAGGAGAGAATCCAGTAAAAAGGAGCAACTGGACTTCTCCCATAGAAAACAATGTAGAGCAGAATCCAGGCTTTCCTGACAACCAGGCTGTGGATTATGGGATTTGCAGTCCTAGGAAGCAAATGTAATTCTACAAAAGCATACCATGGCGAAAAGGGAAACAAACGGGAGTCAGAAAGGGACTCTAGATGAGTGTTCAAGGTGATTCCCAGGCTACAGACAGTCCCTTCACAGTGCCCCATAGAGATGGGATCACAGAGTTGTAACAGTGAGGGAGAGATGTCCAGTAATTCTACAACACAATGAATCAGCAAGCCCCAGGTTAATCTTCACGAATGTCTGTCACCCCTTACAATGACATAATCTGAGTGCATCAGTAGAAACCATTATTTCCTTGGATGTTGGAGAGGCCCAGAGATTTGAAGTACTTGTTGAAGGTCCTCAACATGTTGCCCAATTGGAAGCTACATCATTGACTCCATTATGGTCATGCAGGTCCAGATGTCTGTCTGTGGATGAATGGTTTTACCCAAACACAACTGATTCCAACATAACTGCAAGTCATTCCATGATGATGGCCAACAGTCAGGTCACAAACCTTACACATGTGCAGTGCGTGCACGTTTCCTCATGATGCCAGATCATGGGCACAGACATTCACATTGTGGCTCTAAACTCTAGGCCTACCTGTCATGTCCCTCATTGCTACTGCAGTTGTACATGCCAAATGACATGCTATGACGGTTGAGGGAATGTGTCACCCAATAAACAATAGTGACATACTGCTGTCTGTGGCACAACATGAAATGTAGTCCCATTGTAAATGTCGTATTCCACACACAGTTTGCCATGCACATATACATGAGGGAATACAGAAAACATCCCATCAACATAGGCAGACCATGCATAAAACAGCAGCTTGCAAATGTTTTTCAAAACAAAAAGGGACAGCTGCTGACATGTAGGCACAAGGAATGTTGGAAACAGTGATGGCACATACATCATGTCAATGGACATTCCCCACTTAACAATGGAAAGTATTGATTTATAGCTAACCCAAAGAACAATGAAAGCTCTGCCACTTGCATGTTGGCCATCTTCACATTACAGACTGCAGTGAGGCTCCAGCGCCTGTCATACGCTGAACACAACTAGTCTCTAGGTGGCAGATGCCTATATACTCATTTACCCAGACACATGGCTGAGGACAGTGATCCATCACTCACTTACCTTTGGCCTGTAACATTTCAGAGTAGTGTTCTGTAGCATAGAACTTACACACACCACAACAACAAACAGTAGATCAATGTACCTAGCCATATGTCATTCCTGCAGAGAACGTGGTTTGTGGACTCTACTGAGTTGTGTCCTAGTTCCCTGGACCAATAGGCAGGGCACATCAATATGCACCACATGAGATGTCCACACAAATAATCACTCATCTACTGTGCAACACTTGGCTCATCCCTATTTATCGGGGGAGCAGTCAGACCCTAACTCATATACTTGGCAATGTGACAGGTAGGAATGTGTTATGTACTCATCCCCTTGTGGCTGCTTTGCTACCCTCAAACGTCCATCATACTCTGGATAGGCCATTGCCAGAATGCGGGCCATTAGGTGGGTCATGGTCTGAGGGACATCCCACCCATATTGGGAGGACATCCCCAGCTGGACCTCAGTGATCTTCTGGGCCTACCATCTCAGGTCCTTCAACCTTTTCCTGCAGTGGGTGCTTCACTGGCCATGGGCCCCCAGGTTCTGCACCTTCCGGTCGATGGCTCTCTATAATCCCTTTTTTTGATGGGCATTGACCTGCATGGATGAAAAAGTCAAATCAAGAGATCATGATGACAACTTTCATCACAAATGGTTGAGTCACATACATGTCAGTAACATCAAGCAAGGACTTTCCTATTTGTAAATATTTCTCAGGTGTGACACATACAAGCCAATAAGTACAGGGACATGACTACAGACATATATTTTTTCAGTTGCAGAGAAACACGCTACCCTGCTCTGGCCCATTCTGGGCAGGATTTGCCACCAGAGCCTCATACTGGCCACATGCCAGGATCTGCAGGGGTACAGGAAGGGGCAGAGTGCCACAAATGCATATCCACAGCGACTCTACCCCAACCTACAATAGGTTCCATACTAGGAGATAGATGTGACTCTGAGCTGACAGAACCTACATGACACTCTATTTCCATCAATTCCATGCATGATAGTGCACCATGTAGCCAACAGCAACTTGGTATGAGGTATGTCTGGAAACCTGAAGGGCAGAGTGAGTCATGATATGCCTTCAAAACAACAGTTTAGCAAGGGCAGATGTGTTTAGAAATCTCTGTGGCACCATACACATTGCTTACATTACTCTCAACTGACTCATACAACATGCATACTGAGCTGATGCTGTAATGCACATACACGTTGTCTGTCATTTACAACAATCAGAAGGGAAGAGTGTCAATGTGTGACAGTAATGCTTCCATGCATCCAATACAAGGAGGGTCCAGGACCCCAAATGCCTCACCCAACACAATGTGACTGAACTTTACATATGGCACTGGCCAACAATACCTGCATATTGTCCCTCCCATTGATGCCACACTCACTGCAACAACAGGCACATGAGTAGTCAAACTGGCACACATGGCGACATTTTATCCTGTGGTGAAGTACAGAGAAAATTGTGCACATGAGGTACTTACCTGCTCCTCTGGTGAACCACAGAGCTGTCCATACGGGGTAGGACCTCATCCACTAGCCTCTGCATCTCCTCTGGAGAGAAGGCAGGGATCCTTTCACCTGCCTGCTAGATGTGGCATGATTGCTCCCAAAGGGGGTACACAGCAACTCAGGTCGTGGAGGTCTTTCTGGCAGCAGTGTCAGGATTCAAGGGAATGAATCTGCAGAACATGGCAGTCATATCCGCCATGTCTGCAGTCGTCACCGCCTGCGGACACAGTCACTGGTCCTTGGCCGCCACTGACAACAATGTTAGCCTATGGCTGTGTCCGCTGCGGTTGCAACCATCATGACGTCTTCCACTGGCGGTTGCAGGCAGTTCATAATGTCTATTGGAGTAGGTTAGTAAAACACCATTTTGGCACCCTGAAATGCTGTATTGTGCTTCACAAACTGTCACACCTCCGAAAATGTAATTTTGAGCTTACAAACATGCTTATCCTGTCTTGTCATGTAGGTCTTACTACTCAAACACCATTGTAGCATGTTGCAGGACACAGATGGCATTTAACAGTGGGGCACAGTCCACCTCCGCTGATGGTCATTTTGGCCGTAGGGATATTCAGTCACATTTCAAGGGGCAATTGTGTTGCACATCTTTGAGTTTGTCCATATGCATGTTGGGGACACGTGTGGAAAACCCTGGGGGTCATATGTGACTCTTGCTTTCTTTGCAGCTGTGATGTGTCCTGGTTGCCATGTCTATCCCTTCAGAAATGCCTTGTCACATGATATCATTGACATGCATCATGTATGTTGCAGTAGACACACTGACTAATGTTAGAAATCATGTCTTGTCATACATAGGTACCCAGAGAGAGGGAGGATGAGACAACCTTCTGTCTAGCGTCGACTGCTAGACCTTCATGCCATTGAAGAACATCACATTATCCTTCTTTACCATCTGGATAGGCAAACAATAGTGGACTTATGTTGTTAGTTGGAGCAAGATCTGATGCCAGCTATTAGTTATTCAACCAGCATACCACTCATTGTACAAGTCATGTCAGTATTGCACTTCCTGGTCACTGGGTCCTTCTAACATACAGTGGCCCTATCAGCTCGCAAGTCCCAACCTATGTTCAGTCTGGTGTTAAAGGACGTCCTCTCAGCAATGGTGAAACACCTAGATAGCTATATCCAGTTTCCCTGACATGAGGATTTAGCCCACATGAAGGCTGACTTTTATGATTTTGCACGCATCCCGTATGTGGTGAGGGCCATTGATGGCACACATGTTCGCTTGGTCCTATCACAGGCCAATGAACAAGTATACCGCAACAGAAAGAACTGTTTAGTGGATTTCTACATTTCACAGGTCTGTGCCCGTTATCTGGGTTCAGCCCAGGGTTCCTTCATAATGCAGAACAGCGCCATACCTCATCTGATGTCGCAAGTGTACCCAGAGAGGGCATGGCTGGTTGGTAAGTCACATCTGTCCTGTTTGTGTGTGTGCAATGTCAGGTGCTACAGTCATGAAGTGAATGACTCATTGTTGTACATATGGCCCATTACTTAACAGGAGACTCTGCATATCCAAACCATCCTTGGTTGTTGGCACCAATAAGGAATCCAACTACACCAGGGGAAGACCGCTTCAATGAGGCCCATGGAAGAACAAGACAGGTAGTGGAACGGTCTTTTAAGCTGTTGAAGGCCAGAATTTGGTGTCTAGACTGGTGGAACCATCCGCTACTCACCTGGAAAAATGTGTCAGATCAATGTGGCATGCTACATGCTCCACAACATTGCCCTGTGGAGGAATATCCTGTCCATCCCAGAGGAGGGGGAGCCTGGAGTGCCACAGGTGAGACTCATGAAATGCCAAGTGAGGATGACAGTGGTGAAGAGGAAGCAGCTGACTCAGGGGACGATCACATCAATAGCTACTTTTCATGCGTGTAAGTATGTCATGTGATGTAATGATTGTAACTGTCCAAAGAACTGTAGTTGTGAGAATGTGTGGAGTTGTGTTTTGGTAACAGCTAGGGAGCTGATACTCTCCAATATTCAGCCAATGGGTGCTTGAAGAGTTAGCCTTGGACATATCCCCACATTGATGTAGCTGCATTGTCTGTGCCAGTCTCATTGCAGTGTAATTTCCTTTACAGATGCTTGCTATGTGATTTGTTTAATAGGTCTGTTTTGAAGCCCATACTCTTTGTTTTGTCTTTGTACAGGTACCTTCACCATGACATCCTCATGTGGGCATTTCAGAGTTGTGGCACTGGCAGGTATCTGATGCAGTTCTGACAAACAGAGTTGACATGGATTGTTCCAGGTAATGTAGGTCACAGATTTGGAGTATATGAGACCTGTGCCAAGGCAGCTTGAACAGTGTTTGGGTAGAAGGTCAGAAGAGCACATTGGACCTGTTTAGTGTGCTGTGTTCGGCCGATTAAATAATTTGTATGATCATATGGGCATGAAATATGTTGTCATCAATTGAAAGCAAGGCATTCATGCTTTACATAGGCTAAATACTATTCCTGTATGACCTGTGCCTGTGCCCCAACACTGACATATGTTTGTGTCATACCACCAGATGCATGGTCTTTGGATTGTGATCAGGGACTGTTGTACTGCCCTCTGTCTGTATCTTGGTTTATGTGATGGTGGATTACTTTGGTGTTGTATATGATAAGGCTCAAGCTGCGACACCATCCATTTTTCTATTTGCCTGTTTTATAGGACAATGTCTGACATGGCCCTTCCTTCCATGGTCTGGGGGACTGTACCTTGGTATGTGTACCTTGACACAATATGAGTCAGCCATTCTTGGATATGACAATCCAGACATTTCAACAGCCTATGTGCTGTACAGTGCAATAAAATGTTTGGTGTGACCAGACACTTGCAGCAATATGTTTGTGTGTGTTGGTAGTAATCCTTAGCAGGGGACTGTACCTGTAACATATCCCTCCTTGCATCAATATCTTATATTTTCCTCATTTGATTCACATGGTGTTACATCTCTACATAGCAAAATGTGTAACAGAAGCAAGCAGACAATGCCTTTGTGATAGGTAGATTGATTGAAAATTTGTGCAGAAAATATAATTGGGGCATGATGGAACACAAAAGTGAAGGGTTCAGTCATGGTGGATGAAATCATTGGAGTAGATGCCACACCATTGGAAGTCCAAAGTCCAATGTACTCTTCCCATTGGAAATAGAAGGTGGCCAAAGAATAGTCAACAGAGTGAAAATGTGGCACACAAAGGAGGTCATTTTGAAAGAGGTCACTTGCTGCCAGTGGTGGATGTCTTGCCATCCGCTCCTCCTGGATTCTTTGCTAGATGTCCCTGCTTGCGTGGTGGGGGGATCTGCTGCTATGGATGCAGGGGGGTTTGGGATGGGTTCTTCCACTGACAGGCCCTCCCTTCCAGTGGCTGACACCAATTAAGGGCCTGGTGTGGATGCACCAAAGGAAGAGGCAATGTGTCGATCTCTGATCAGGGTGATGTTAATGTCCCTCAGCTCGCCTGTTAGGGAGGCTATGCTGGTATTGTGAGCCTCCCACTGTTCACATATTTTACGATGAAAGTCCCTCTGCAGCTGCTTCATTTCCTGTAGTCAAGCAAGTACCTGGCCAATCACGCCTTGGGACTCCTGATTGATACCCAAGATGTTGCTGATGGTGTCCTGGCCAAGAGCAGCCCCAGTGGCCTCACCCCGCTGGCCCACAGCATTCCACCCATGCACCCTACCCCTACCCCCCCCGGCCGGTGCCCTTGCCACACGGTGCCCGCCCCACTGGTTCCAGGACCATCATTGTTAGAGTTGTTGTGCTGCGACTCAGGATCCTGGACTGGGGGGCACAAGATGGTTGCCACTGTCCTAGGGACACAGGTAGGGGGGTGCATGGTTGCTTGTGATGTGGAGGCAACCGGGGTGGGAAGTGATGTAGTGGCCGCAGTGAAACTCACTGTTGGTATCTGACCAGGTTATCCAGATGGGCCAGGACCCTACTCCACGTCCAGACATTCAGGAGTATCTTTGCCACTGAAGGCTTCATCCATGGGGGTAGTGGCAGTATCTTCTGTGGGCTATGTCTGGCCAGTATCAGCTTGACCTGTTGATGTGAAACGTACAATGTTACTTGGTTGTATTGTGACATCTACATCCCGAAGTTTACAGCAACATTTCGCAAAGACCTTGTACATATTTGATTTGCAGGTAATCCTATTGTGACAGGTACAGATGCTATTGGTTGTATTGACATAACATTCGTGAAGCATGCAAATTCGATTTAAGTAAAGCAGCTGCTGAAATGTGCATATCATTAGGCCTTGGAAGGATGGCCTGAGAATGCCATCTTTCCACCAGTGCAGGCAAAACAGTGGCTAGGCAAGATATGTCTTTGGCCATTTTAGGCCTAGTTGATTGTTATGCAAAGAGAACCAGGACTTTGTTGTATATGTGACTGGAGTCGTCATGTGGTCAGTGCACTGTGAATGTGTCTGCTACCAACACCATTCTTATAATGCATCTTGAGCCCTTAGGAATCATTATTTTACAAAGTGGGTAAGGTGTCCTTCCTGTCCTCAATAGTTTCATCATGTGTTAGCTGGTCAG
Source organism: Pleurodeles waltl (assembly GCF_031143425.1). NCBI lineage: Eukaryota > Metazoa > Chordata > Amphibia > Caudata > Salamandridae > Pleurodeles > Pleurodeles waltl. The sequence goes on along the minus strand of NC_090447.1, from coordinate 1,168,482,659 downwards.
GGTGGAGCTAGGTGGCCAGACACATCCCAGAGTTTAACATGATCTGTATCCTGGTCCCTCCCAGGTGAGTAAAAATCAATTGAGAGTTAACAGGCAAGGGTATTTGGTCAAGTGACCGCTGTTCTTGTGTTGGGAGTTACTGAAACAGTTCTTCCTGCGAATTGCAGTCAGGTCACTTTCTATACTACACACACTTGACTGATGGTATCCTCGTAGATTAGTGAACTTCAATTGAGATTTCATAAATAGATGGATTTGGGCAAGTGAACATTGCTTTTGTGTTTGGAGTTAGGGACACAAGGCCTGTGAGTTTTGAATTCTGGCCACTCCCTCTACTTCCCCCACCATACAATTGTTATCCTCCCAGATGAGTAAACTTCATTTAAGAGTTAAGACACAGGTATTTTGGCATGGGAGCACTGGGCTTGTGTTTGGGAGAGACAGGGCCTCCTGGCCTAAGAAATCATATCACCCCCTCTACTTCATACACTTGAGAACTGTCATCCCCACAGGTGAGTACACTTCATTTGTTAGTTTCAAAAGGAGAGTAGTTAGAGAACTGGACACTAGACTGGTGTTTTGAGTTGGTGAAACAGTGCCTCCTGGCCTTAGCAGTCATGTGACTCCCTGAACTACACAAACTATACAAATGTCATCCTCCCAGGTGAGTACACTACAATTGAGAGTTAAGACACGGGGGTCTTTGGAGGAAAGAACACTGGTCTGGTGTTTGAGAAACAGAGCCTCCTGGGCTTTGCAGTCCTATCACTCTCTCTACTACACACACTATATACAAATGTTATGCCCCCCACAAGAGTAAACTTCATTTGTGAGTTACCAAAGCAGGGTGTTTTAAGAGACACTGTGCTGGTGGTTGGGGTAACATTATCAGGGCCTCCTGGGATTTGCATTCATGTCAGTCCCTTTACTACACACACATCCATAGGTTGTATCCCCCAGGTGCGTGGAGTTCATTTGTGAGTTGACCAACAGGGGTGTTTGGATAAGAGATCACTGTGCTGGTGTTTGTGGTTACTGAAACAGTGCCTCCTGACATTAGCAGTCATGTGACTCCATGTACAACACACCACTATGCAAATATCAATCTCCCAGGTGAGTACGTTACAGTTGAGAGTTAAGGCACAGGGGGCTTTGGAGCAGAGAACACTGCTATGGTGTTTGGAGTTTGAGAAACAGTGCCTCCTGGGAGTTGCAGTCCTGTCACTCTCACTACTCCCCAATACTTGGCAAATGGTATCCTCCCAGGTGAGGAAGCTTCATTGGAGGGTTCACTTAAGGGTGTATCTGGGCAAGTGAACACTCGGTTGACGTTTGCTTGTGGACAAACAGGAGTAACTAGGCTTTACAGTCATGTCAGCCCCTCTACTTCTCAACAGTTAGCCTATGATATCCTTCCAGGTGAGTATACTTCAATTGTGAGTTCACAAACATCAGTATTTGGTGAAGAGGACACTGTGCTGGTGGTTTGAGTAACAGCAACAGTGCCTGCTTGGAGCTGCAGTCATGTCATTCCCTATACTACACACACACTTGACAAATGTTCTCCTCTCAGGTGAGTACACTTCAATTGGGAGTTAACAAACAAGGGTATTTGGAGAAGGAAACACTGGGCTGGTGGTTTGAGCAACAATAACTGCTTGCTGGGTGTTGTAGTTATGTCAGTCCTTGTACTACACACACTTGACAAATGTTACCCTCGCAGGTGAGTATACTTCAACTGGAAGTTCACATACAAGGGTATTTGGAGACGGCAACAGTGGACTGGTGTTTGAGTAACAGTAACAGTGCCTCCTGGGAGTTGTAGTTATGTCAGTCCCTGTACTGCACACACTTGACAAATATTATCCCCTCAGATGGGTACACTTCAATTGTGAGATGCCAAACATGGGTCTTTGGACAAGTGAACACTGAGCTGGTCAGTGGAATGACAGTAAAGGTGGCAAAATGTGAGCAGTGAGCATGCATGACATTGCATTTGGTTGCCATTTTTCTTATTGTAACTTACCAGACTCCACTCCCTCAGGTATTCCTGTCAAACCCTCGGAATGCAGGAATGGCCAAGACTTTCTCCTCCCAGGGAAAGAGTAATAATGGAGCACTGTGAGGGCCACCACAATTCTTCCTGGCCTGCAGCTGGTACCTGGACACCAGGGAATGAACCTTGCCCGTGAGGTTGTGCCACCTCTTCTTGATGTCCTCCTTTGTACGCAGGGTGGTGCCTACAGCATGCACTCTGTTGACTATCCTATCCCACATTTCCATTTTCCCACTGAGAGGAGTGTGCTGGACATGTGCTCCAAGCAATTGTCACTCTACTCTTATGATTTCATCCACCATGACCCTCAACTCATCCTCAGAAAAACATGGGTTTTTAGAATATGACATGATGGAATTGAAAACAAAATGTGACAGTGACTTACTAAAGAGTGGAAGTGCAAAAGGGTGTGACTGGACAAAAGTGTGTGCTGGGTATGAAAACAGTTGGTGAGAAAACAGGGATGCCTAGTATTTGTGCTGCTGTGTTGAATAATTAGCTCTGGCTTCTGTGTGTTGCAGTGGTAATGCAGAGGAGTATGATGTGTGAAGGGGTGTGTTTTATAGTTTTCCTTTGTAGGTGTGTAAAGTATGGCAATGTGTGTCAGCTGTGTTCTTTTCAAATCCATCCAATGTGCTGTTGTGTATTAATTTGGTGCCCACTGACCGTCTATAATCCTAGCTGTATTTTACCCCCAGCTCCATTTTGATCACTGACTCCATTTTGTGCTTTAGTTTAGCTTCAAACACTGTCATTTTGGTGGTGCAGGTATTTTTCAGCGCACAACTTATGCTACATGTTTTTCACTCCTCTTGCTCTTTCTCACCAAGGCAGGGACAGAACATGGATGAGTGAGGCAGAGGTAAGGATGTACCAGAGAATGTTTATAGTATGGCAAGAAACTGTTCGGTCTTGGGAGCACACCTTGGGATGTGGCCAATCTCTAAACATGCTCTTTCAACACTGACCTGGTACAGCCAGCCTTTGAGCAACAACTTACTGTATGGAAGGGGGAGTTTCTACAATTCTCCTCTCCAGCGAGTTTAAAGTATATAAGAGGGAAACTTGACGACCGGAGTTAGACAGAACTCATTTCTGGGAGGGGACACCTTGCTCGGATCCGATAGTGGGTAGTTCTGTCTTTTTGTGGTTGTTTCGGTTCACGACTAGATGCTAGCAAAGAGATGATGTCTATGTCAAACCCCATGGTGATGTATTTGTAATTCTTATTTTTAGCTTTGGGTTGTGCATGAATATATAATCGCCATATATAGATATATTATCCATGGTCAAAGTAGTGTATTTTCTTAGTTTTTTTTCTATGATCAATATTTTTCTGCTACTGTGATTAGTTTTAGAAGTGAACATGTGTTGCTGCATTTGACATAAATGTTCACATTATCCTTTCCCTGTGCAAACCTTTTGTAAGTGCCTTAATAGATCTATTACTCAGACTAAGAGTGCTGAATTCGTGGCATTCCTTTCATTTTGTCTTCTCTCAGTCTGAAGTACAGCAAAACACTGTCGTGGTTCGGACAGCCATTGGCTGACCGCCATGGGTGCCCGCCACTGCGACTTTAGGCTTGTAATATAGTCAGTGGATAGTCGCTGTGCTGTCAGCGCTGGAGGTATGGCCAACTATTTCCAGGCCTCCATGCCGCCGCTGGTCTGCCTTTTTTGATTGGTGACCCTGCCTCTTTGATTCGTAATAAGGCAGTCTGTAAGACTGGTACAGCCAGTGTTTGAGCAACAACTTACTGTATGGAAGGGGGAGTTTCTAAAATTCTCCTCTCCAGCGAGTTTAAAGTATATAAGAGGGAAACTTGACGAGCGGAGTTAGACAGAACTCATTTCTGGGAGGGGACACCTTGCTCGGATCCGATAGTGGGTAGTTCTGTCTTTTTGTGGTTGTTTCGGTTCACAACTAGATGCTAGCAAAGAGATGATGTCTATGTCAAACCCCATGGTGATGTATTTTTAATTCTTATTTTTAGCTTTGGGTTGTGCATGAATATATAATCGCCATATATAGATATATTATCCATGGTCAAAGTAGTGTATTTTCTTTGTTTTTTTCTATGATCAATATTTTTCTGCTACTGTGATTAGTTTTAGAAGTGCACTTGTGTTGCTGCATTTGACATAAACGTTCACATTATCCTTTCCCTGTGCAAACCTTTTGTAAGTGCCTTAATAGATCTATTACTCAGACTAAGAGTGCTGAATTCTTGGCATTCCTTTCATTTTGTCTTCTCTCAGTCTGAAGTACAGCAAAACACTGTCGTGGTTCGGACAGCCATTGGCTGACCGCCATGGGTGCCCGCCACTGCGACTTTAGGCTTGTAACATAGTCAGTGGATAGTCGCTGTGCTGTCAGCGCTGGAGGTATGGCCAACTATTTCCAGGCCTCCATGCCGCCGCTGGTCTGCCTTTTTTTATTGGTGACCCTGCCTCTTTGATTCGTAATAAGGCAGTCTGTAAGACTGCTAGCATGGCGGTCTTTTTAGGTCCACCAAACTCATAATGAGGTCCTCAGTCTATATAAACATACATACTGTGAACAAGGCTAAGGACGAAACACGTTGGGTGAGGACCCTCTGCGTGTATTAAAATCCATGTCAATCGTCACCATGAGTGTCTGAGAAGTTCTTTGCAAAGGATAAGGACTATTTAGTGGATATATATGTATACGTATGCAAATTAATATGATTGTATTCATTATCCAACCATTATTTTTGTGATGGTTTATTCGGGGAATAGGTGGGAAGGTTTTATTTCATTAGTAATTAAACATATAAATATGAAAACTTTAAACATTTTAATTGTTTTGTTTCATGTGTCAATTTGAAAGATGTTATGTTTGAAAAAAGTGTTTTAATAGTTTTTAATTAGAATACTTCTGTTAGTTGTGTTACATTTTGAAAAATATGTTATTTTTTCCCACTTTTAGGATATATGAATGATTTTAGGTTTTTCATATGTTAGCATTTTAGTTTCATAATTTTTAATGAGTATCTATATTATCTGCCCTTTCCCAATTTATGCTAGACTGGAGTTAGAATAGAAAAGCTGACCTCCTTCAATACATGCAATGCACTTTTCCCAATATTTGTTAAAATAGTAAATTTGAACCCCTCACTTCCTCACTAAACAAATGAATGCACTTTCCCCAAAGTGTGTTCGACTGGAGTTAGAATAGTAACTCTAACTCCTCCCACTCCACTCCCAAATATATAAACTTTCATCAAGTATTTGCTACACTGTATCAATCAATGTATAATTGTGCCCCATTGTTTGTTGGATTGGAGTCAGATTAGTAAATCTAACCATTCCATTCCAATATATGCACTTGCCTTATTGTTTGTTAGAGTAGAGCTAGGAATTATGAACTTTCTCCAGTGTCTGTTAGACTGGATTGTGAATAGCAAATTGAATCCTCCCACTCCAACATGTGCACTTTAACCAATGTTTGTTAGACTGTAATCAGAATAGTACATGCTACCATCTGTCTCCACTATATGCAGTTTGCTATAATGGTTGTAGAAGATGATAAATTGGACCACTCCACCCTATGAATACATTTTACTCAATGTTTCTTAGACAAGAGTAGTAAATCTGACGCCACTAATGTATGCACTTTCCCCAATGTTTGTTAAACTGACAGTCTCTGCCAATGCATGCATTTTTCCCATCGTGTTAGAATAGTAAATTACACCTTCTCCCACATGTATAGTTTTTTTTTCAGTGTTTGTAGGATTATAGTTAGAGTATATTATTTGAAATAATTTGTATATGCTTATTTTGTAATGGTTTTTAGTCACTATCTTGCTTACTTTATTCTGGATTTTTATAACCTATTTTGAAGGTATTTCATTAAAAAAAGTTTAGAGCCTATTCACAAAGGTGTGTTATAAATGTGAGTAATTTAATGATGTTAATGTACTCTTTGAGTAATTTACACATGTGAATTTACTCTTTTTATTAATTCTACTACTTTTGTCAATTCTCAAAATTGCAGTAGGCATATAACGTGAACCAAAATGGAAGACTTACATGCCAACCCCAAAAAATGTCTAGGTGCCTAACTTACAGCTGTAAGTTACTACTAAAAAACAGTAGCAATTCTAGTACCACATATGGCCAAACCCTAGTACTGCAACATGCAACCATAGCAAAAAATAGAGGCAAGGACATAAATGTAAACCACGTAATAAATAATGTTAGTTTAAACTAAATTATTTAAAATAGTTAAAATGTAAATAATTACATTTTATTGTTAAAGAAAGATATTGGCTTAGTAATTATTATTTTATTTGCTATAACATGTAATACCCTTTTGAATATTTTAAAATGAATTTGACAACAATTTTATTAAAATATTATTACATTACTCTTACTTAGTTCTATACATCTCTTTTAATGATCATTCATGCATAATTAAAAATATATATAAAAAAGTTAAAAAGTTGTGCTGTTTATGTATTTTTAAGATTTAACTATATTTATATTTTTAATTATTTCCATTAATTTAACTTAATTTATCATTATTTCCTATATAGCTTTATTTTAAGCCCATAATTTAATTCATTTCTAAGGGAGGGTGTTACTGTATCTGTTGGACCTGGCCCTATTTGCAGGGCCATCCCCAAACTTTTTGCCTCCTTTCTCCTATTTTTCTGACCAGGTTTTGTTGGTTTTCGGACTCTGGGCGCTTTACTAATTCTAACCAGTGCTAAAGTGCATATGCTCGCCTCCTAAACTGTATTGGTAATTGACTTTTCCATGACTGGCATATTTGATTTACTAGTAAGTCCCTAGGTAAGTGCACTAGAGGTGCCCAGGGCCTGTAAATCAAATGCTACCAGTGGGCCGGCAGCACTGGTTGTGCCACCCACATGAGTAGCGCTGTAAACATGGCTCAGACCTGCCACTGCAGTGTCTGTGTATGCAGTTTTAAAACTGCCAATTCGACCTGGCAAGTGTACCAACTTACCAGGCCCAAACCATCCATTTGTATACATGTAAGGTACCCCTAAGGTAGGCCCTAGGTAGCCCCATGGTCAGGGTACAGTGTTATATGTCCTAACAGTGAAATACTGCCAAATTCAGTTTTCATTGTTGCAAGACCTATCTCTCTCATAGGTTAACATGGGGACTGCCTTTAAATATCTTTCAAGTGCAGGATCCCTTTGGAGCAGATATGGAGTTTGGTGTCTCTGAACTCACATTTTAAAAATATATCTTTTGGTAAAGTTGGTTTTTAAATTGTCCGTTTGAAAACGCCACTTTTAGAAAGTGGGCGTTTTCTTGCTTAAACCATTCTGTGACTGTTCCTGCTTGTGCATTCCGTGTCTGGGACAGACGAACAGTTGGGTTGTTTGTGAATTTCTACTAGATGGTGACACAAAGGAAGCTGGGGTGTAGCCTGCATATCCTGATGGGCCATCTGGGCTAGAGTGGAGGGAGGAGTAGTCATTTACACCTGAATGGGCTGTGCCTGCCCTCACACAAGACAGTCTGCAACCCCCTGGTGTGTGTCTGGGGCTAGGCCTGGGCAAGGCAGGATATTGTGAACAACAGAGACTTTCCTTTGAAGTTTGTCTACTTCAAAGTCAGAATGAGGTGTAAGTAGTGGACCCAAAACCCCAGATTTTCAGATTACTTCTGGAACCAAGAGGAACCTCTGCCAAGGAGAAGAGCTGAAGAGCAGAGGAGAAGTGCTGTCCCTGTTTGTGACTGTGCTTTGCTGGGCTATCCTACAGTTGCTGCTTCTGCCTGTGAAAGGGGACAAAGACTGGACTTTGTGGTATATTCCTGCTTGAGAAGTTTCTCCAAGGGCTTGGACTGAGCTTGCCATCAGTTTTGAAGTGTCAGGGCCATCAAAGACTTCCTCTGCCAGCACCTGGACTCTCTGCTGAGACTCCTGCCCTGCCAAGTGGTGCCATATCCAGTCCCTGGGCCTTTGAAAGGTGAAACTGGTAGAACAAGGACTGAAATTCATGCATAGGGAGCCGTGCGGGGAAAATTTTGATGTACCACCTGCAATGCGGCTGTAAAAACGATGCGCCACTCGCTTTACAGCTGAATGCAGTTTGATGGAAACCAGGTACTTTGTGTAACAACAACATTTCCATTGTTTTCTATGGAGTAAGATTCTATTATTTAGAAAATTCATAACATTACTTGAGTATGTTGGATTTTTTTAATTTTGGTCTCTTTTGATTTAGATAAATATTGGCTATTTTTCTAAACTGGTGTGGTGTCCATTTTGTAGTGTTTTCACTGTATTACTGTGTGTGTTGGCACAAATACTTTACACATTGCCTTTGAGATAAGCCTGACTGCTTGTGCCAAGCTACCAAGGGGGTGTGCAAGGGTTATCTTAAGCGAGTATCTCCCTTGCCCTGACTATAGTGAGGATCCCTGCTTGGATAGAGTGCAAACTGACTGCCCAACCATAGAACCAATTTCTAACAGTGTCAGAGGTTGGCCATGTGTGGTGCTGGAATTCAACTCTAAGTGTGAGTAATTTCCTTCCACTTTGAGTCCCTTTTTGACTGTAGTAACTTTGGAAGTGCAGTTTGTGAAAAGTATTGGGCTTACTCTTTCTGTGTGTGGGTAGACATCCTTCTCTAAATCTCTCCCTGACAATCCTTTAACTTCTCCATATTCCTCTCTATTCCCCTCCCCTTTAGTAGGTTATTGTCCCTATTTCCAGCTACCCCCCCAAAGGTCCCCAACATTTACTACTATAGCTACTAAAACTCAGGGCCTCATTATGAGGTCGGCGGATGGGATAACCTGTCTGCTGAACTTCCGACTGGGAGGTTGCTGCCTTATTGGCTACCTCCCCGCAGGTCCCATTATGACTTTCCCGCTGGGCTGATGGGCAGAAAACAAGGTTTCCGCCTGTCAGCCCAGTGGAAAAGTGGCAGCAGCATTGGAGCTGGCTGCCTGCAGGGTGCACAAGCACCCTTGCAATGCTCATTGTCTGCAGAGCTGACAGTGAGCACTGCGAGGGTGCTGGGCAGGGTGACCCCTGCACTGCCATACCTGGTGCATGGGCAGGGGCCCCTCTGTGGCCCCCTGCACCGTTCTCTGACAGCCTCTTCATGGCGGTGAAACTGCCATGAAAAGGCTGGCAGAGAACCAGGTCTTCATCAGCAGGTCGGCGCTGCATGCAACACCGCCCTGGCTGATTGCAACCTGCATCTGCCGTCAACCCGTCCGTATCACTGATCCCAGCGGAGACGGCAGTACCCTTGCAATCTGACCGCCAGGGTCATAATGTTGCAGTTGGACTGCCACTGCAGTGGCAGTCCTGACCGCCACAGCGAGTTTGGCAGTCAAGTGACTGCCAAAATCTTAATCAGGCCCTTAGTACTCATGTGTGTGGTGACCCAACGTGCTGTGCGGAGATCTCCGCATAGAGAGAAGAGGTGGAGGTCCTAACTCTGCATGTAGGTGTGTGTATAGCATTTTGATGCTGTCTAAGTTAAAAATGTGCTATGAAATACAGTCCGTGAATAGGTCCATGTATAGTTTTAAAATGATATAATTTATTTTAATCATTGCTTATGCATTTTTCTTTTTAATTTATTTCCTATTTTTTGGTATATGATTTAGTATTCAAAAAATATTTTTGTTACATATTTATAAAGTCTGTTTTTAGTGGCTTAACAAATATAATATATATTTTATATATTTTAAAAGTTACTAATTATAAACGCTGAAATTGTGTATATTATTCACTATGAAATAACAATACTATGAGCCTTATTATGAGTTTGGCGGTCCCACCACAGGACCACCAAGCTCACAGGGAGAATGCGACTGCCATGGTGGTGTCCCCCCCCGAGCATACAGTATTACAATGTGAACATTGTAGTACATAGTTCCTGCTGGGGGTGCTATAATATTGGTCTCGGCTTCCTTAAGGGAGCCAGGGCCAATACCGTAGCAGACAGCACCCTCGGAATGTGCACTGTCTGCAAAGCAGACAGTGCGCATTCCAATGGTTCTGGGCAGGGGGACCCATGTGGCCCCTAGGACTGGCTTTCTGCCAGTCTTCTCATGGTGGAGACCCCACAATAAGAAGGCTGGTGGAAAGCAGAGTTGTAATCAGCCACTTGAATTCAGCGCCGCCCTGGCTGAGTGCAACTCAGACCTCTGTTGGACCATCGTGAACCACGTTCACAGCGGAGACAGTGGTCCCACGGCTGGTCTGCCCGCCAGGGTTGCAATGTGGCGATCCGACTGTCACAGTGAGGCTGGCGGTCCTTGGACCACTAGCCTCATAATGAGGCCGTATAATGTTTTATATACAATTATATTTATTAGTATAATAATATGTTTATTTTAACAAGTGATTTATCATGACAGCTGTTGTATGTTAACTGTTAACTTTATCTTATTGTTGACTGCATTTTTAAGAATGAGCTCTTTCAAAAGTTACAAAATGATTGTTTGTACTATGCATTTTTTTAAATTAATTATTTCAAGAATTAATGTAACTTTTTTGTTTCAATAATGTGTTTTACATTTAAACATGTATAATTAACCAATTCAATGTCGATATTCTGTTCAACAATATTTATGTAGTTGATATTTTTGTACCACAATATGTTTAGGAGTGATATTTCATTGTACAGCCTTCCTATATGGGCATCACCTTGTCAGCATGGGCAGTCCAGTTGAGACAGTATCTCTTTTTCTTTGTGCACAGTGCATGTCTGTGTGTGATAGTCTTTAGCAGCAGTCAAACTTGTGGAAATCGGGAGGTGGCTCTTCGAGATTAACATAGTGGCAAAAATGGGAAGCAATGGGATTTTCACTCTTGCTATAAGCCCCTGAAATACCTACAGCAGGAGAAGGTCACTGAGGAGCACACTTACGGAAGCCCTCAGTGACCTTGTCCTGGATTTCCTTTCAATTTGCACACATAATTTCTCACGTCTTAATTTGCCAGTGATAACATTGTAGTGGACTTGTCCACTACAATAATTATTGAGGGTCTAATCAAAGCAAATTTTCTATAAACATAGGGCCTGATTATGACTTTGGCGGTCAAAATGATCCGACTGCCAAAGTCGTGGGTAGGAGGCTGCCATCATATTGGCGGCCTCCCCCAATCACAATATGGTGTTTCCACCAGACTGACCAGTCGAAACATCATATTACAACATTTTCGCTGATCAGACCAGTGGAAACAGTGCCATGGCATTGAGATTGGTCCCTCTCTGCCCCCCAGCACAGCTTTTCCATCAGTCTTTTTTTGAAGGAGAGGACCCCGCCATGAAAAGGCTAGAGGAAATAGGACTTGTGATAAGCACGGAGGCTTACCATGACTCCGACCTTTGCCACCTGGCCGCGATCCATGATCCTCGTGGTGGCAGCGGTCCCCTTGCATTCTGACTGCCAGAGTTTAATCTGGCAGTCGGACCGACAGGACTGCGGTGGTCCGACTGCCACTGCGGGTTTGGCAATTCTTGGACCGCCAAACTCATAATTTGGCCCATAGTTATTTATATACATCCATTGTTCAGATAATGAGGAGAAGCAGGAGGAAGGGGATGATGATGAGAGGTCACATTGCTTTGATAAAAACAAATGTGTATGAGTCCTAGACAACCATATGTCACGTTTAACCATAATAAATTAATTTGGTGATTTCAAACGTTTATGGGCATTTTACACAGTAGAACTCAAAATATCACAGATTTTGTTTCTATTTTTCATTGTTGGTGTTATGTGATGACCTAGACCAGGTATGTTGAAACAAAATGAAAACTAAATGACTCCATATTATCCATTTCAAACCAAAATCAAAGTACAAATATGTCTTTGTTCGTTATATACTTAACTTACCATTGCCAGCGCGGATGATTCCTTTTCCACTTCTATTCCACTCTGTCTGCGTGTGTACCTCAACTGGGTTTAATTGAATATCATCCGAGACAACATCCTTCAGCATCCCCAGAGCAAGAGTGGAAAGGCTTATTGCAATGCTGCAGAAAAATGAATAAAAATAAAGTCATTACAATTGCTCTCCATTTTATTTCTATCACTGTTACAGTGATAAATACTTTTCAGTATTTTTAAAAGTGCCTTCACTCGGTGCAGCAGTGACGAGCTCCACCTGTTTCAGGTAATGTGGAACAGCCTTTTTTTTTTGTATTACTTATCCTAGCGCACTACCACTCATCTAATTCACATTACACATGGGCTTGTATCTAATCGATTAGTATTGCCTGACACATTGGGCCTGATTACGAGTTTGGCAGACAGGAAGACCCGTCCATCAAACTTTCGACAAGGAGGTTGCCGCCATCCTGGATACCTCCCCACCAGGCCCATTACGACTTTCCTACTGGGCTGACGGGCTGAAACCAAGGTGCAGGCATTAAACTAATGCAGGGCTTTTCTCAATGGGAGCTTTCCTTACTGGAGTAGCATTATTTATTTATGCTAGCCAGTAATGTGTCAGTTTAGCGCCACAGATGTGTCAGAATTTCTGACACATTTGTGAAAACGTGTGCCATGGAGCTTTGGACTGTAAATACAGCGAATCCAAGGTATCGCTAGGGGGTCGTAGGGCAGTGCAAGAAATCTGACGCATCAGAGCTGATGTGTCAGATTCTTGTAAATGAGGCCCAATGTTTTTTGGATGGCGCAATTTAGCTGAAACCATGAAGACAGGTAAACAGGTACTTCAGCTCTGAGCCGGAGTACATTTCCTACTGGCCATTTTTGTCAGTAGCAAAAATAAAACTGAGGTTTGGTAAAATAGTGGACTTACTCTCCTGTGGATAAGGTGTTTGACTATCCCTTAAAGTCTTCCTCCTCCCCTTTAGAAGGAAATATTCCCCATTTTGCAGGCACTCCCTCTGTCAGCTCTAGATTTACTACTATATTTATATGTGCAGAGACTCTGTAGCTGCGATGGAAACCTGCACACAGAAGATAGGAGAGGTTGAGGCTAGATTCACAAAGGGACTTTATATAATTTGTCAATCTTGTCTATATCACCTATGGCCTTAACATTCCCTGGCAACTCATTAAGTAGTGTTGTTGCAGGAAAAAAAAGCCATAGAACAAACATACATAACACTGTGGCCTGGGCAAGCTAGTCAATCATTGTATTAGCTGTACCAGTGGTTTGTTACATAATCAAATTGTATGATAAAATTGATTCAAATAAACTTCTGTTTTCCTTCTGGTCTGCTTGAATTGCACATTTTACAAGTAAGCCTTTTTATTTAAGTTGTTCCCAAAGGGTGATATGGCATAACTGACAGAAATGATATGAATCACATGAACGATGGGAAATAGGTCAAAGTAATGGCAATTTCAAATTATTAGAGTTTCAAAGTAATTTTATTTCATGTAAAAATACAATAACTACACTTACCAGGTACAGGTAATAGCACAACCTAGTTAACCTCACTACGTTTACTTCACTCTGCCATACTGTATCATATTTGGGACACTTTACCACGTTGTTCATTTCCACTACAGTTGTGTACACCTTAACACACTAACTCTAATTGCTAGTTACCTTGACATACAATACAATTATTTAAATGTTACCACTTTTATTAGTTTCTACTAGTTGTGCTACTCCTCTGCCTTTTGTTTTCACTTTTCCTTCTCTTTTTCTCCTTGCTTTTGATAGAAGGGTGAGCCAAAGACTCTCCCACCACCCACCATGTCCTTCTGTGTTTAACCTTTTTAGGTCTGACCAAGAGATCTCATGCTACCAATACAGATATACCTATGTGCATATACATACAAGCATCCATACATACATACACATATACACAGGGAATGGGCTTTGGGCCTGCTCACTTTAGCTCTTGGCTGATTTCAGTCCAGCCCCTTAAACCATTGTTTAAGCCGCTGCCTAAATTAAATGCCCATCACATTTTGGATTGGTTACTGGTATTTTGTGGATGTTGATTTTGCCACAATTAGTCTACATTGTGTGGTAACCCTTCTTGAAAAGTAGCTCTTGACCATCATCCTCATGGAGGACTAAACGCTGTCTAGTCAACTAATGGTACCCAAAGGAAGCAGAAAAGCTCTGCAAAGCATTTTTATTTTGCCAAAATTGCCACTCCCTAGTACGGAAACTAATGGTACAGTGAACCTTCACATGGAAGTTGTTAAACCTGTCAAACTTGTGGCGGTCTTCTGCCATGCTTTCCTCCATTTTATTATATTTTGCTTCTGTTGGGTCTAGAACTCTAGGCACATTACCACTGCTTACCAGTGCTAAAGTGCATGTGCTCATCCCCCTAAACATGGTTTGATTGGCATATACCTGTTTGGTATATTTCATTGACTTGTGAGTTCCTTGTAGAGTGGTATTGTCACAGTGTCCTTTCCTCAGTAGCTGCACGTTGCTGAATAAAAGGCCCACCTCCCAGCGTCACCAACTCAGAAAGCTATTATAGCACAGTGTTATGATGAAGCTAGGTGGGGGGAAGGGGATTAGGGTAGGGAACTGCAGGGAGAGAGATCTGAAAAGAAAAGGTTAGAACAAATATGCATATACTCCTTTACAGCAGTATAAATCATCAATAGACTCTTGACTAAAGGTGTCTCCGTGATATCAGATTGAGACCCCTTTTGAATTGAGGGCGAAGCACCTTCTTTGAATCATGGAACAAGAACAAACTACAACCTTAGAACCAAGAGATGGCAAGAGCTTTAGACTATGATCATCCTCTGAATATCAATACTGTAACAATTATGCATTCATAACATAAATGTTTTGATCACAGCTTAGAAGTTCTCAAAAGACTTAAATATGCTTTTCACATATTATGCTTTCCTATAAAACTATGAAACTATAATTTGCTTATCTTCAAAAATGCTTTCACATTCACAACTACAGGCTGGAAAGTTTTACACATTGAACTTGAAGCGCTTTGTTCCTTATGCCAGATAGTGCTTTCACTTGTTTCATCAGAAGCGCTACGCTCGTTATGCTAAGGGGCGCCTTACTCATGTGGCCTGAATCACTTTGAATGTTGTGCCAAGGGCTTTTTACACATATGGACTGAAGTGCTTTGATTGCCGTGCCAAGGGCGCTTTCCTCGTGTGGACTGAAGCGCTTTGATTACCGTGCCAATGGCGTTTTCCTCATGTGGGCTGAAGCGCTTTGATTGCTGTGCCAAAGGCGCTTCACTCATGCGGACTGAAGCGCTTTGATTGCTGTGCCAAGAATGCTTTACTCATGTGGACTGAAGTGCTTTGATTGCTGTGCCAAGGGCACTTTACTCATGTGGACTGAAGCGCTTTGATTATCGTGCCAAGGGCGCTTTCCTCATGTGGACTGAAGCGATTTGATTGCTGTGCAAAGAGCGCTTTACTCATGCGGACTGAAGTGCTTTGATTACCGTGCCAAGGTCGCTTTCCTCATGTGGACTGAAGCGCTTTGATTGCTGTGCCAAGAGAGCTTTACTCATGCGGACTGAAGAGATTTGATTGCTGTGCCAAGAGCGCCTTACTCATGCGGACTGAAGTGCTTTTTCTGTGCTGTGTCAAGAGCGCTTTACTCATGTGTACTGAAGCGCTTTGCTCGTTGAGCTAAGGGGCGCTTTACTTCTGTGCTCCGAAGCGCTTTAATCGTTGTGCCAAGACTGCTTTACTCTGAAAACTGAGAACGCTTTGCTCGTTGTGCTAAGGGGCGCTTTACCTTTTGGAAGTAACAACTCCCTTCAAGATTGGGCCCATCAAGACCTTACTGCTACGAGTACGACCTACTCGTTTCTGAATTCACCATGGAAACAAGGATACTTCGATTTGCCATCCATCTGCCATGCAGGAAATCTGCTCTTCTTCAGAGGAACCCCCACAAGGTCTGACTGCGTCGAAGTCTGCAAAATAGTGAGCAACGTGCTTGGGTGTGGCTGGGATTTATAGGCCTGCACACCCCAAGATGGCCACGGCCTCTAAAAACATGGGAATTGTAGTCCCTTCATAGAATAAGACTGATAAGTGCATCTTGTCCACCAATGTCCTGAACCTGCAGCTACATGAGTGTTACCACAGGGCAGACGACGTTGGTTTCACCTTTGTAACACGAGGGGGTCACAAGTGGTGCGCATAAAGCGCCGCAAATCCACGCAGCGGAGTTTTGTGCGGGACGTGGACCACGCACAGCCTTATTCCTGACAGGTATACCATTTACCCACTGCCTGTAAATTAAATGCTACCAGTGGGTCTGCAGCACTTTTTTGCCCCCCACTAAAGTTGTAACTCAGGCCTACCATTGCGACCTGAATGCAGTGTTCCACTGCCATGTCAACTTGGCATTTAAAACCTAGTACCAAGCCTTAAGCTTCCCTTTTAATATATATAAGTCACCCTTAAGGTAGGCCCTATATAGCCCATACAGCAGAGTGCTATGTAATTAAAAGGTACGACATGCACTTTGAAGCTTTACATGTCCTAGTAGTTAAAAACTCCCAAAATGGTTTTCACTACTGTGAGGCCTATCCCTCACATAGGATAACATTGGGGATTCGTTATTATATTTAATAGTAAGCTGCAATTCCTAAATAAGAGGAGGTAGATATGTCATGCTTGGTACCTATAAACTTGTATTGATAAACTCTCTTTAATGGTAATTGTTTGAAATGGAACCTCTGGAGGGTCACCCCCAAACTTTTTGCCTTCCTCCTCTCTTTTTTTCTGACCTGATTTTTTCTGGTTTTAGGACTCTGCGCACTTTACCACTGCTAACCAGTGCTAAAGTGCATATGCTCTCTCCCTACAAACATGGTAACAGTGGTTCATTCCCAGTTGGCATATTTGATTTACTTGTAAGTCCCTAGTAAAGTGCACTACATGTGCCCAGGGCCTGTAAATTGAATGCTACTAGTGGACCTGCAGCACTTGTTGTGCCACCCACATAAGTAGCCCCTTAACCATGTCTCAGTCCTGCCATTGCAAGGCCTATGTGTGCAGTTTCACTATCACCTCGACTTGGCATATAAAAGTACTTGCCAAGCCCTAAACTTCCCTTTTTCTACATATGAGTCACCCCTAAGTTAGGCCCTGGCTACCCCATAGGGCAGGGTGGTATGTAGGTAAAAGGCAGGACAGGTACATATGTGTTTTATTTGTCCTGATGGTGGAAAACTCCTAAATTCGTTTTCCACTACTGTGAGGCCTGCTCCTTTCATAGGATAGCATTAGGGCTACCCTCATATCCTGTGGTAGATTCTGATAACAAAGGGTCATATTTGGTATGGGCAGAATTGTAACAGAAAAACTTTTAGAAAGTGAGCATTTCTCTGCACCTAAAATCCATCTGTGCCTTCCAGCCTGTCTCCAATCAATGCCTGGGCTGGGCTGATTGACAGCTCCCGTGTGCATTCCACCCAGAGAACCATAAACACAGTTCACTCAGTCACACCTGCACTCATCTGCAAACTGAATGGGTCTTCCTGGGCTGCAAGGGTGGAGGCCCTGACATTTACATTTCAAAGGCTAGTAGCCTGCCCTCACACAATGGACTGCCTAAACCCCTTCTGGGACCCTGGCAGACAGACCTGTACTGAAAGGGGACCTTGTGCACTATAAAACCACTCTTTGAAGTCTCTCCCACTTCATCACAGGCATTTTGGGATATATAAACTGGGTCCCTCACCCCACCAAATTAGACACTTCTGGACCTGAACCTGCAATCTGCCAAGAGGAACTGCCCAAAGGACTCATCTGGACTGCTGCCCTACTGTTGCCCCGCTGCCCTCTGACTTTGCTGAGAAGTGCTCTCCAAGGGCTTGAATTGAGATTGCCTCCTGTTTTCTGAAGTCTCAGGACCAAAAAGACTTCGGGCCTGATTACAACTTTGGAGGAGGTGTTAATCCGTCCCAAATGTGACGGATATACTACCAGCCGTATTACGAGTTCCTTAGGATATAATGGACTCGTAATACGGCTGGTGGTATATCCGTCACTTTACCGTCACTTTTGGGACGAATTAACACCTCCTCCAAAGTTGTAATCAGGCCCTTCATGTCTTCAAGGAAACTCCGTGTGCGCCAAAAATCAATACACAGCCTGCCAGAAACGACACACAGCCTGCCCTGCAATGAGAAAATCAACGCACAGCCAAACTGGAATGATGCAGCCCTAATTCCCGAGGAAAGATCGATGCAGCACCTGCGTTGCGACCGGAAATTTGACGTACGGCCCTACTGGATTGATGCACAACTGAGCCAGAAAGATGCAGTCCAGCTTCCTAAGTGAAGAATCGACTCAGCGCCTGCCGTGCAACAGAAAATTTGACTCATCGCCTACCGGATCGACACAATGCATGTGACTTCTTCCCGCATACCCAGGATTTTCTCTGCATCGTCCCTGGGCATCCAAAGATCCCCACATCGCATGGAGGAACCAAGACTGTGAGCTGGATATCGACGCAAAGCCCCTTGCAGCGTGGAAAGAAATGACGCCTCGTATGTGCTGTGTCGGAAAATCCAATGCATACCTTATTTTTTCTCACATCTCCTCCTCTGTGGTCTTGGTGCATTGTAATTTTGATGCAAACCAGGTACTCTGTGCAAACAAGAGACAACTGATGATTTCTAAGATTTAAGACTCTTTTTATTATTGCAAAAGTGATATCTCAACTTGAGTTTTTTTTAATTTGCATTGTTTTAATCTTAATTTAACCAGATACATATCTTATATTTTTCTAAATCTGTGTGGTGTATTTTTGTGGTGTCTCACTGTGTTACTGTTTAATTTATTGCACAAATACTTTACACATTGCCTTCTAAGTTAAGCCTGACTGCTCAGTGCCAAGCTACCAGAGGGTGGGCACAGCATAATTTGGATTGTGTGTGACTTACCCTGACTAGGATTGTGGTCCCTACTTGGACAAAGGTGTATACCTCTGCCAACTAGAGACCCCATTTCTAACTGTAATGTCAAAATTATCAGTACAAATTTGAAAATGCCACTTCTAAAAAGTTGGCATTTCCTGTCCTTAGACCTCTGTGCCTGCAGCCTGCAGCCTGTCTTAGGTCACATACTGGGTGCAACTGACTTTGTGAATTCCTCCAGGGAATCACACAGTATTGGGATAAGCAGAGCCTGATGGGCCTTTAACTGGCTTGACGGGGGAAGGAGCTAAGCACAGCCACACTTGCACCTGAACAGGCTGTGCCCTATCTCCTCACAATAAGGTTAACAATCTTGTATTGTCAGTGCAGCCAGCTTGGAGCCAGGGCAGGGGAGGCAGGATACTTCCAGAACTTCAATGAACCATTCCAGAAACATCTCTTACCTTCTAGGAACAGGACACCAGGGTATGAAAATAGAATTCTCAGATGTACTCTTCAGTGCACTACTGGACCTGCAGAAGGACTCTCAGAGGACTGCCTACTGCTGTGACCGGTTGTGCACTGCTGCTGTACCTGCAAGGACTGCTTTGCTGACTGGAGCTTGCCTTGAACCTTCTGAGGCCAGCCTTGCTGCTCAGCCTTGCAACTACAACTGCACCCTGGACTAGCAGGGACCCTATGGGCTAGTTTGCTGGCCTCCTGTCCAGAGCCAGAGGGACATAACAGGCTCCCACCATCTTGAACACGAACCTGGACCAAGTCGGGTGAGTCCTGAACACCCAAAAGGTCTCCATACACTCCTGGACCCTTGGTTGTGGTGCTAAAGGTGACCAGATGTCCATGGTTGGTGCTTATATCTTTTAGGCTTTATTTTGAACCTTAAAAATAAAGATTGATGAAGCCAGTTTTACAGCTTGGATTTTTGTTATTTTGGTGTCAAATAATGTATTAAAATGTACTCTAGTTTTCTAAGTGGGTTTGGGATTTTTCTTGTGTTGTGTTTTTCACTTTATTACTGTTTGTGTACTGCATAAATACTTTACACATTGCCTCTAAGTTAAGCCTGACTGATTCTTGTGCCAAGCTACCTAGGGTTGAGCACAGGTTAATTTAGCAACTTCTTCTGGTTCACCCTGCAAGGGATTGTAGCTATTGCTTGACTAGGGATCACACCCCAGTCAACTAACAACTCAATTCCTCACAGAAGTGAAGGAAGCTGTGCCTATGGCAATTTAAGAACCTATCAGTCTTGCTGCCAAGCATTTCCTCTTCCCCCTGTTGGGTTGCTCCTTACCATTTTAGAGCTCATGGCTGTGGTCTTTTAACTTGGTTAATAAGCACTAAGCTTAGCTCTTTTGGCAGTAAGTGGTAAGAGGCCATATGCTTAATAGATATTAATATTTACCATTGATAATTCAAAGATTAAGACTGTTTAATTCCATTTGGACATAATAGTTGTTCATTTTCTAAACATATCTCTCAAAAGTTGCAAAAGCAAGGAGAAAAGGCTTGCTCCCAGATATAGTAAATGGATTAATACTCAAATACAATACGGATAGTAATAACACATAGCAAGCTCAATCTATGGTTATATGTTGTAAGACAACCTGATTTAGAGGAGGAGGATGTAGAATGAAACCTGAAGATGCATCATTTGCTACCAACAGTCCCATGCTCTCCAACAAACGTCTTCAGATCTCACCGCACACACAATGGTTCAGCACGTGCAGTGTGTTGCCAAATGTGCAAAGTGATAATGGAAAGTTGGACATTATATTCTCTGATGAGGTCTCCTGACATTGAAAGCACTGATACAATTTCAACTTTAGGTTGAAATAGATTTAGGGCTTGATTACGAGTTTCACAGTTGTAACATCAAAGAACCGCAGCAGAGGTCCTAGGCCACCGTATTACAATGTAAACAGCCTAAACCGCAGCCTGTCACAGCAATAGTTGTCATGTCAGCACTGCGGGTGGCCGAAAACCTTGGCTGTCGGCACTCCGACACCACCACTGACCTTGGGGAACATCCAACAATATTACAATGACACCAGCCATGCGGCAAACTCCCAGCAGCAGTTAGCCAATGGCAGTCGACAATGGCGGTTACCTAATGGCTGTCGGCCACAGCAATATGCAGCCAGTAAAGCAGTAGACAACTGCCCATTGGATAGTTTAAAAAACAACAGAGCTGACACATATTGGGCCAGTGGACACACCTGGGAAGCACACTGCAAAAACACACTCAAACCCAGACCATTATCCTTTGCATTCCCAACTGAAGTAGAGCCAAAGCAGACACTCACATTGCAGAATTCCAATTAAAAGACAAGCCACACACACTACACCATTTATCTAGTTTTTCCCTTGCACCATCCATTTCTCCCACACATCAGCACAACACCCCTTTTGTTTTTTCACAATGTCCTGAGCTAAAAAAAAAACATTTCTCAGAAGATTAATTAAATGTCATGGTAGATGAAATCCTTAAAGTAGGACCACAATTGTTTGGAGCACAAGTCCACAGCACTCCTCTCAGTAGGAAAATGCAAATGTGGGAAAAGATAGTTGACAGGATGAATGCCATAGGAAACACAGTGAGCAGAAGGGAGAATATCAGTAAGAGGTGGAACGACCTCAGGGGGAATGTACATTCCCTGGCCACCAGGCAACACATGGAGGCGCAGAGCACTGATGGGTGCCCTCCCACTCCTCAAGCAAAATTTGTATCCTTTGAGGAGAACGCCTTGGCCATCCTGCATCTTGAGGGATTGACAGGAATACCTGTAGGAGTGCAGTCTGGTAAGTCACAAAACAAACACTGTCAAGAATGTGTCATAACCTGCATGCCCACACATCACCTTTTGTCACTGTGTGCTGCAATCCTGTAACCATTATTCAATAGGTAGAATAGCAGATATGTTATCACAGAAATGTACGGTGTGCTATATCACACCACATGTAACCATCCAAAAGAAATGTCAAAGGTTGCAATGGGGGCTGTAAAGGTAGAAAGTTTACAAAGTCAAACCAGGCACTCCTGAATGTGTCAACCTTGAGATGTGCGCCCCCACCTGACTACTGTGTGCCAAATGAAATCTCATACAAACAAACATCTCTTTAGTGGGGGGGGGGAATGGGGAGGGTGATATGACTACAACTACCAGGAGGGCTTGTCCCTGTAAGTAAAAACTAACAGGCCACACTGCATTGTAGTCAAACACCTCCATGTCCTCACCACACATGTCCTATTACATGTGAGTAACTACTCAATATATGAAACTCAATTATGCAATTTACTTGTGTCGCTACCCTTTATATGTACTAGTAAGCCCTAAGGAATTTGTAAAGGACACACATGACACTTTGACAAGTGGAAACAACTAGTACATCTAAGGCATTGAAGATGTCTCATCAGATTGCATGGCAGCAAGCTCATTCAAAATCCATTGAGCAAACAATGGAGACAACTACACCCACTTCAAATTTGGATGGTTGCCTGTAGCTGATACACATCTGTCTTACAGTATTGGTCACAATTGTGTTGAAAGTTGACGTGTCTGTATCTCCATCCACAGTGGAAATCAACAGCACAACTAATGTGAAGCTTCAGTGAATTAGGCATGGCAAGCTCATCACTTGTCAAGTGCACAACTCCAGTGCCATTGGAACAGTACCAATACAACAAATGGACTGCGAAAATGTTGACTGTGATGAAGTCTTGTGTATGTGGTAACAGTACTTCAAATTAACACAATATCTGCCATCTCTCAACAGGTCTATCTGAAACATCAAATACCCAGACATCCGCTACCGACCAGACTGCCAACTCACCTCCAGAGTGATTAAGAAACTCCTGGACATGTGGACTTGGAGGACAAAGCTGGCCCATCAGGTCCATCCCATCATGCAGAAACAACGAGGACCACTGTCACCACAGCAACAACTTCCATCCCAGTAGCATCAACATCTACAGCAAATTCCTCCTCCACCTGTGTTCCTAGCACAAGTACCACCATCTCATGCCCCCGAGTCTTAGATTCCGAGGTACAGAACACCACTCCTGAAACTGAGGGTCCAAGAACCAGTGGAGGAGAACACACTGTGCCAAGGGCACAGACCTGGGGGGGGTCCATGGGAGGAATGCTGTGGGCCAACCGAGGCAGGCCACTTTGGCCCCCCTAATGAAGAGACCATCAGGCACGTTGTGAGGCTCTATCAAGAGTCCCAAGGCGTGACGGGCCAGTTATTGACAGAACTCTGGGAGATGAAGCAGATGCAGAGAGACCATCACAGACACACAGAACAGCAGTGGGAGGCCCTCAATGCAAACCTAGCCTCCCTAACAGGGGTGCTGAGGAACAGTCTCACATCCCAGAAAAGGTCCTCACTGACAACATACACCACTCCCTGTTTGGCACCTTCATCTAAATCAACAACATCTGCGGCAGCCACAGGGAGGGAGGCCCTGCCTGAGGACTCACCAGTCTCAGACACCCCTGCCTCTGCAGAAGCTGATTGGGGACGTGTGACAGATCGAACACTATACCAATGATGACGAGATATGCGGTTTAGTTTGCGTTGAAGTTTATTCTAAGGTTAAGGTGAAATAAAGAAAATACTAAAGCTAAGTAATCAAGTGTCCGGGTTTTCTTTAGGGGTTGCGGTACAGTTCCTGTAGTGTCGATCTAGTTGATATAGTTGCAATGGTTCTTTTCCTGGGAGACGTCTGGCGGTTCCCTCAGGTGGAATCTCGGTACCGGAAAACATAAGAAAAGAAAAGGACACAACACCCGGGTAAATAAGGGGGTTTTACCAAACGGATTATTTCATACGTTCTCTGTATTCCTGTCTGGGTGTGGCTAGGAACGGTAAGGAGGGTGTCTGTGAGGAAGAAAACTAAGGGTTGTAGGTGCTCTCACTCTTCTTATGATAGATTTTGTGGTGTGCCCGAATGTGCTTGTTACCGTGCCCTTTTATCCCTTCCCTTTACGTTGTGATATTCCCTCCCTTAGTCTACAGTGGACTTGGTTTTGGTCCACAAGGACCGTACCTTGGTAAGCCACGACCCTCCTGGGTCGTGGCTGGCGTTGTAGCGTTCCTCTGATGGGGTCTCTTCTCCTTCCGTCTCTTGCGGGGTCTCCTTCTCCTGGTCTCTCCTCTCCTTCTCCTGGGCTCTCCTCTCCTTCTCCTGGGCTCTCCTCTCCTTCTCCTGGGCTCTCCTCTCCTGCTCCTGCTCCTTCTCCTGGGCTCTCCTCTCCTTCTCCTGGGCTCTCCTCTCCTGCTCCTGCTCCTCCTGGTCTATCCGCTCCTGCTCCTGCTCCTCCTGGTCTCTCCTCTCCTGCTCCTGCTCCTCCTGGGTCTCCTCAGGGCTCCTGTTCTCCACGTCCTCCTCCTGCCTCTCCTCCTCGGCGTTCTGCTCCTTCGTCTCCGCTCTCCTCCTCTTTCCCCCTCTGTCGGTGCCGTCCTCCCTTTTAAATTCGCCGCGCTGGGAAATCCATCCGGTTTCCCGGGCAACGGCCTGCCCCCTGCCTCGGTCGGAGTGCGTTGCCCCGACAACGGGGAGACGCGGACATGACGCATCGGCCTGCTCCGATGCGTCATGTCGAGCTGTGGCGGCGGTGTACGCCCTGCTACACACCCCTTCCCAAGAACGGTCCTGATCGAGGACCGAGGTAGAGTTCGGGTACCTGGAGAGGTAATCAGCCGGGATCTGTTGGGGACCAGGGATGTGACGGACCTGAAATGAAAAGGGTTGGAGTTCAAGGAACCACCTCAAGATCCGTGAATTCGTATCTTTATGAGCCGACAGCCAAGTGAGGGGAGCATGATCCGTATAGAGGATAAAAGGGCGACCCAACAGGTAATACTGTAAGGTGTCTACCGCCCATTTTATGGCCAAGCATTCTTTTTCAATCGTGGAGTAATGGCGTTCCCGAGGAAACAGTTTCCTACTAATGTATACTATCGGATGATCCCTCCCCTCCCCATCGGGCTGGGTTAGTACCCCTCGTAGTCCGACATCAGAGGCGTCTGTATAGAGATGGAATGGCATCGAGAAATCGGGACATCGTAGGATGGGCTCTCTAGTCAGAAAGATTTTTAACCGTTCGAAACTAGTTTCCTGTTGAACCGAGAAAGGGGCTAATTGATTAGGACGAGATTTAGCCAGAAGATCTGTAAGGGGGGCGGCTAGGGTGGAATAATTGGGAATGAATCTTCGATAGTAGCCGACCAATCCTAGGAAGGAACGCAAATCTTTCTTTGTTGCAGGGTTAGGTGCATTAAGAATAGCCTCTACCTTTTTAGATTGTGGCTGGAGGTTCCCTTGACCGATTTTGTATCCTAAGTACAATATGTCAGGCTGGCCGATAACACATTTTTTTGGATTGGCAGTTAACCCTGCCTGTCTCAGAGTGTGGAATATCTGTTGCAAATGTAGTAGATGATCATTCCATGTTTCACTGAAAATAACTACGTCATCTAAGTAAGCAGCCGAAAAGTGTCGAAAGGGTTTTAGGAGGCTATCCATTAGCCGTTGAAATGTGGCCGGGGCTCCATGTAGTCCGAATGGCAACACTGTGAAATGATACAAGCCTGACTGCGTGGCAAAGGCTGTTTTCTCTTTATCTTCTGGGGCTAGTGGAATTTGCCAATATCCTTTAGTTAAATCTAGGGTGGACATGAATTTTGCTTTTCCTAGTTTTTCTAATACATCATCCACCCTGGGAATCGGATAAGTATCGAACATGGAATGTTCGTTGAGTTTCCTGAAATCGATGCAGAACCTGATAGTACCATCAGGTTTTGGTACCAGGACAACTGGGGAGCACCAGGGACTAGTAGAAGGCTCTATTACTCCTAACTCTAGCATCTTTTGGACCTCATCCTCCATAATCTGTTTCCTGGCCTCTGGTATACGGTATGGTCGTAACCGGACAATTGTACCTGGGGCAGTCCGTATTTCATGGGTGATCAATGAGGTTTTGCCTGGCACTATGGAGAAAAATGATCTGAAGTGTTCTAGTAGGCTGAATACCTGTTCCCTCTCTAATTTTGTTAATGAGGAGTTCACTGTGGGTAGATTCTCCCCAATAATGGCCTCGGTCGGGCAAAATTCAATTTGAACCCTCCCATTGGGACATAGGAACCGGCCCACGGCTACGGTCGAGTTAGGGCCCTCGGGTTCTTCCCATTTTTTTAATAGATTTATGTGATAAATCTGGGTTTTCTGCAGAGTGGTCGAGATTTCAACTAGGTAAGTGACTGGGGTAACGGCTCGTAATACTTTATGTGGACCCTGCCATTTTGCCACCAATTTGCGTTCAGACGTGGGGCGCATTATAAGTACCTGGTCCCCTGGCAGTAGAACTCTTAATTTACTCCCTCGATCGTAATATTGTTTTTGGTTCTGTTGGGCCTGTTCCATATTTACTCGAACTGTATCCCATAACCCTTGTAACTGAGATCGTAAGTCGTGGGCATATTCTAACAAGGGTTTCCCCCCTTCTTCTGCCTCTTCTTCCCAAGTTTCTATAGCCATGTCTAGTAGGGAACGGGGCTGTCTCCCGAATACAAGTTCGAAAGGACTGTGTCCAGTAGACGCCTGTTCATGGGAACGTATGGCATACAATACCAAGGGCAATTTTTGATCCCAGTTTCTTCCTGACTCCTCTACTACTTTTCTCAGCAGAGTCTTTATGGTACGGTTGTACCGTTCTACCAGGCCATCGGTCTGTGGATGGTACACTGAGGTGCGAATTTGGGAAATGCCTAACGTTTTGCACACTTGTTTCATGAGGGTAGACATGAAAGGGGTTCCCTGATCAGTGAGTATTTCATGAGGAAATCCTACTCGAGAAAATACATTAATCATTGCTTGGGCTACTGTTTTGGTTGTCATACTTTTCAAGGGAATGGCCTCTGGATATCGGGTGGCATAATCCACCATGACTAGGATATAGGTGTGTCCTTTCGTGGAAGGTACTATGGGACCTATCAAGTCCATCCCCATTCTACTAAATGGAACGTCTATTATGGGTAATGGTATAAGAGGTGCTTTTCTAGGTCTACCGGGTTCGGTAAGTTGGCACCTGGAACATTGAGAGCAAAATTTTCGGATGTGGGCAAAAACCCCCGGCCAATAGAACCGCCGGAGGAGATATTCTTCTGTTTTTTCCCTCCCGAAATGACCTCCTCCGGGTTGACAGTGGGCTAGGGTTAAAACATGTTCTCTATAGTGCTCGGGGACTAACAACTGTTGCTTACGGTCCCCGGAGCGAGTAGTGGTTATGCGGTATAAGAGGTTCTTTTTAATTAAGAAGTAGGGACCCACCTCTTCGGTTTCTTCTGCTTTGGCTGACTTCCAAGCTTGAGCGAGAGAAGGATCTTCTCTTTGTCTTTGGGGAAACCCGACAGGTACTTCATGTGTCTCGGCAATCAGACCTGAGGGGGTGCTATGTGCCTCGTTCTCTCGGTGGGTTGCTTTTCCAACACGTTTCTCTCTACGTGATAGTTTCCTTCGGTTAGGGGGGGGCTCTATGTCGCTGTCAGAAAAGGGGGCACCCTTCCACCAATCCTGGGTCAGGATTGGTTGTCGAACGTGATCCAGGATCTCCTGAAAATTTTCATAATCTGTCCCAATAATACATTCCTCTATCAGGTCGGAGATTATACCCATCGGAAGGATATCCCTGTAGTTCCTCCACTCTACGGTCAGGGCCTGTAAGGGGTATCTCTCCTTATCCCCATGGATGCAGCAAATAGTTACCCAATGTTCGACTTCTTGGTCTGCTAGGGCTAGGAAATCCCTCCTTATCACGGATTGACTGCATCCGGAATCTATAAGGGCGTAAACCATACGACCATTGACATTTAAGGAATGTTTAAACTTGGGGTTGCCCTGACCTGTACACAGCACCCGTCGTCGGGTAACTCCAACCTCCATGGGTTCACTAGTGTCTTGTTTCCGGGGACACATACGGGCAATGTGTCCCCATTCTCCACAGTTATAACACTGGGGACCCGGTACTGGTGGATGCTCGTAGGTTCTGCGAGGGACAGTTTCTTCGGGAGGGACTCTGGGAGTGCTTTTGGGGTTGAGGAGGCCTGACTTTATGATGGGGCGGGTGGGCATATTTCGTACATCCGCCGAACGGTGGTATGCACAGGCTAAGTCAATGGCTGTCTCCGTATTCACTTTGGGATGTTGACGGATCCAGTGTTTTGTGGCCGTAGGCAAGGCATCTAAATATTGTTCGAGAACAATGGTTTGGATTACTTCTTCCCGGCTATTCCCTGACGGACCCAACCATTTTAAAGCTAAATCGTTTACCCGATAGTAAAAGGTTCGGGGATCCTCATTCGGTCCCCACTTGATTTTCCTGAATTTGATCCTATAATATTCCGTGTCATGTCCCACCCGCTCTAATATACTAGTTTTTATTTCGGAATATGGGGTTGTTCCCCCGGGATTCGCAGCTTGGTAGGCGGCTTGTAGGATTCCTGTAAGTAATGGGGCGATATACTGGCCCCATCTATCTTCTGGCCATTGTGCGGTTGAGGCCACCCTTTCAAAATTAGTGAAAAAGGAATCGGGATCATCCCCTTCTTGATATTTTTGTAGGACGGAGCTTGGGACATTGGGATGTACCTTAGTGGTAGCGATTGTCTCGGTTAGCTTTTTCATGGCCGTCTCGTGGACTAGTTGATTATTGGCCAGTATGGTTGCCTGACTTTTCAAAGCCGACTGTAAGGCCTCACGGTCCTCCTTAGCCTCCCTCTGGTGGGCCTCCCACACCAACTGTAGGTGGCGTTGGCCTTCGGCCAACTGTTTTATCATGTCTTCCAGCGTGGGGTTGTCACTCATTGTGTATACCGTTCGATTGTCGAGGAGGATCCAGAGTTTGATCCCACTTCTGACACCACTGTGACAGATCGAACACTATACCAATGATGACGAGATATGCGGTTTAGTTTGCGTTGAAGTTTATTCTAAGGTTAAGGTGAAATAAAGAAAATACTAAAGCTAAGTAATCAAGTGTCCGGGTTTTCTTTAGGGGTTGCGGTACAGTTCCTGTAGTGTCGATCTAGTTGATATAGTTGCAATGGTTCTTTTCCTGGGAGACGTCTGGCGGTTCCCTCAGGTGGAATCTCGGTACCGGAAAACATAAGAAAAGAAAAGGACACAACACCCGGGTAAATAAGGGGGTTTTACCAAACGGATTATTTCATACGTTCTCTGTATTCCTGTCTGGGTGTGGCTAGGAACGGTAAGGAGGGTGTCTGTGAGGAAGAAAACTAAGGGTTGTAGGTGCTCTCACTCTTCTTATGATAGATTTTGTGGTGTGCCCGAATGTGCTTGTTACCGTGCCCTTTTATCCCTTCCCTTTACGTTGTGATATTCCCTCCCTTAGTCTACAGTGGACTTGGTTTTGGTCCACAAGGACCGTACCTTGGTAAGCCACGACCCTCCTGGGTCGTGGCTGGCGTTGTAGCGTTCCTCTGATGGGGTCTCTTCTCCTTCCGTCTCTTGCGGGGTCTCCTTCTCCTGGTCTCTCCTCTCCTTCTCCTGGGCTCTCCTCTCCTTCTCCTGGGCTCTCCTCTCCTTCTCCTGGGCTCTCCTCTCCTGCTCCTGCTCCTTCTCCTGGGCTCTCCTCTCCTTCTCCTGGGCTCTCCTCTCCTGCTCCTGCTCCTCCTGGTCTCTCCGCTCCTGCTCCTGCTCCTCCTGGTCTCTCCTCTCCTGCTCCTGCTCCTCCTGGGTCTCCTCAGGGCTCCTGTTCTCCACGTCCTCCTCCTGCCTCTCCTCCTCGGCGTTCTGCTCCTTCGTCTCCGCTCTCCTCCTCTTTCCCCCTCTGTCGGTGCCGTCCTCCCTTTTAAATTCGCCGCGCCGGGAAATCCATCCGGTTTCCCGGGCAACGGCCTGCCCCCTGCCTCGGTCGGAGCGCGTTGCCCCGACAACGGGGAGACGCGGACATGACGCATCGGCCTGCTCCGATGCGTCATGTCGAGCTGTGGCGGCGGTGTACGCCCTGCTACAGGACGTTCATGCAAACGTTCAGGAGTTGAGGATGGCATGTCACCCACCACAACCAGCAAAAACCTCATTCTTGATGTCTTCTTTTGTGTTGCTATATTTACCTTGAGGTCTATACTTTCCATTTCTGATGGGAGGAGGACTATGAACTTCAGATGTTGTGGCATCTACCCATGTGATTTCATCAACCATGAGTCACCCGTTCACCTTTCTTATGACACCTTTTTCCACTTATTATGTTAAAATGTTTGTTTTGTTCACCCAAATAATAGATGTCAATAAAACAACATTGTCTCATGTCTGTAACTGCAAAACACAAAACATACAGCTACACAAACATATATATGACATCATGTGACTCCTGCACACATGTCTAGGAGGGAAATGTGGCAAGCATGTAGTATGTAGGGCATGACTGCTGGCAGTCCAAAGTGACAGTCCTGCAATATACTTGTTGACAAGAAATTGCAATCATATTTGCCAAGCTAAAAGACCAACATGTCAGGATCATAGGAGAACCTATCTGACAAAACCATGCCATGTATGTTGACATACATCTAGGTACAGAGCCATTGTACATTGTAGGAATGTACACAGGACACATCAATCTTTACAGTAGCCAAAGGTTTTCATTGTTGAAGCATCTCTGAAGAAGTCCTCATATCAACTGTTCACATGACTCTGATGCATCACAAGAATAACACTTTCTAGTGTGTCTGCGGCAAAAGTATTGTCCCCATCAAACTCATGTGATGAGCCTTAGGCATTGTATCATACCATATTTGAACACTTCAGAATAAAATATTTGTCCAGCCACATATTCCCAGCATTGGCAATGTACCTACAAGAACTTTGCAGGAGACTACAGTAAACATCAAAGGATACCAGGAATGATATACATGCTGCAAGTGGGCCAAAACATACATCATCAGAGAAGTCAAAGTCCCTGCAACTACTGTGCATGCAAACTTCACCCGGGTTAGAGTGTACAAAGGTTCTTACACAACTTCCCAGGGGCATGCAATGCCCACTATTACTGTCCCAACTGTGTCACAAATCTGACAAAGTCACCACACTGACATGCCAAAGTGATGATGGCATGGCAAAGACACCTAATAAAAACAAAAACAGATATTGAACTAGAGAATAAATGGGACAGGTTTTGCACAGTCTACAAATGGAGAACACTGTAATGGAAACATATCTGACACAAGAAGAACTGCATGACCACATTGAATCTAGAAAATAGCAAAGTCACTACACAATTGGTGAAAATGAAAGGGCAGTGTCCCAGGACTGACACGTATTATTATCATCTACACTTGCAAACACCGGGAGTGTACTGGACAATCAAAGAGCTGATATCCCTTGAGCTACTCACAATCACAAGAAGTAGGTGTTAATGAGATCTTGACTCATGTCCACTCCTTCCTCTTCACCACTATTTCCACCATCATCATCATCATCTGCCAGCTCAGAGTTCTCACCCGGAGGCCCCTCATGTTCATCGTCCTCCACAATGTAAGGGACGCTCCTTCGTACTGCAAGGATGTGGAGCATACAGCAGGCTATGGTGATCTATCAAACCTTACTAGGTGAATAGCCGAGGGCTCCACCAGTCTGGTCAAGACAACAAAACCTTGCCTCCAGGATCCTGAAAGTCCGCTCCACTTGCCGCCTTGTCCTGACATGGGCCTTGTTGAAGCACACTTCATCTGGCGTTCTTGGGTTCCTCAACAGTGTCAACAACCAAGGACGGTTGGGATAGGCTGCATCTCCTGTATGGGATGAGACCAAAAGGACACAATGAACCACACACTTCATGGTCATTCCGCCAGACATTGAACATACAGAATAGTTACGGATGACACATACTAAGAAATCAGGCTCTGTCCGCTTGCAGTTGTAACATTATTGAGGAACTGTGCTGTTATGCAGGATGAATGAGTCATGGGCTGAGCCTGAAAACATGGCGCACATGTGGGAAATGTAAAGATTTGCCAAAGAGATGACTTGAACATTAATCAAATGGAAGTGTTTCCTGTTGCAATGCACCTGTTCTCTGTTATGCAGTGGTACCAATACAACATGTGTTCCATCAATGGCTTCAACCACATGCAGGAGGGGTGTTAATCCATAAAAGCTATGCTTCACAGTGGGCAAGTCCTCATGTCTGGGGAATCTTATGTAGTGGTCAACGTGTCTCATCTTTGCAGATAGCACATCCCTTAATATCATACTGAACATGGTGTGAGACATGCCACCTGCAGTAGCCACAGTGAACTGGAAGGATCCTGTTGCCAAGAAGTGCAATACTTCCATTAATCTACATATAGGTGGTATACAGTATGGATTACTGTTCTGTGGCATGAGATCAGACTCCAGTTGACATCAGATTTCACAGATAGTCTGACAGTCCAACCTATACTTCCTGATGACATCATGTACAACTATGGTCCGCAGGTCCGGACGTGGATGGTACACTGGTGAATCTTGAAACATCCCTCTCCAAGTGAACCTATATATGGACACAAAACATACATAGATAGACACACATTGGCTATAAAGACATGCCTGAGTTGTGTCACCAAAGGCAGCATATCAACAAATTACAGTCATGAGACACACTACAGCCATTGTACATCACAGCACAATACTGCTCGAGGCCCAACTAATCATCCCTTTTTTATGCTACACATGTGTCCATAATATATGGCTCTGTTACACATAGTTCAGAAAATACTTATGTATGTGTCTGCCGATTAAACCGCCATTGGCGGATGATGTTGCACGGCGCTCACAAAGCATATACGGCTAAGAACACACTTCAAGTCAATTTCTGTGGGCTTTTTCACAGTCAAATGAGGCTCAAGCAATGTAGGGGTGTAAGTACACCCAATTCCAAGTTGTGATGCATCATATCATGTAAATTTTAACTGCGTGGCCAAGGCTCATAATGGCGGATGCCTGACCTCCTAAATGGACATTTGGCAACGCCCTCTGGCAGCGGAAGTCGACCGCGCAGAGGCGGTTACAACCGCAGCGTACACAGCCATAGGCTTACATTGTTGATTATGACGGTCGTGGGCCAATGGCTGTGTCCCTTGGCGGTGGTGAATGCGTACGTCACATACATATACATATATGCCGAATTCTGGAAAAAGCCTCACTTGCCTCTTTACACTGCTGCCATCAAAACCTCCACCATTTCAGCTGCTGTGTGTCTACTCTGGGAGCAATCATGCCTGGCCAAGCAGGTGAAAGGGCCCCTGCCTTCACACCAGACGAACTGAAGGAGCTGGTTTAGGAGGTCCTTCCCTACTATGGCCAGCTCTATGGCTCACCAGAGGAGCAAGTAAGTGAGATGTCCACATTATACACAGTCTATCATTCACCATCATCTTTTCTAAACACAGGTCACATTTGTGCATATGTGCGATAGTGAGTCAGTATGGTGACTGTCCCAAAATGTGTGATACATGCTTTTGATGACCAGGGTGGATAGGTATGTGCCCAGTGCACAACACTTGACTTGATTTGTGGCGCAGTATGTCCTATGAACAGCACAAAGTCCCCCCTCTGTTACATGATTGTGCAGATGCAATGCAACTTTGCAAATATGTAACTCCCCTCACTAAAGGATACATTTAGTTCACCTCACAGTCACTTGAATGAATGAATGTGTTTATTTTATTAGTTAATTAAAACCATAAAAATATTCCTTCAACATAAAATTAAGCAGAACAATATTGGTGCGATAAAACGTTAGTAGTGCAATAAAACTGTGAAATGAAAATAATTTAATACATTCTACAGATTTGTCCCCACTTAACTCCAGTTACTAGTACAGGACTTAATTACAGGGTTGGCTACATGCACAACTACATTATCTAAGAGCCCTTCCTCTTTTCAACCTGTTTGTTTATAGTAGGTGGGTTTCATACTCCGTAGTGGAGTGCTTTTGGTGCCACTGGCGCCATTCCTGTCTACTAGCTTGTTTTGTCACAGGAAGTTTTGGAGGTAAACATTTCCAGAAATTGGACGAGCCTAACATTCAGTATGATGTTTCTTGGGTTAAATGCTTCAGTTAAAGCTTGTCTGCATGATCTGACCCCTAATTCGTTAAGTTATTTTTTCAATAAATGTCTTCTTTCAGCAGCCAAAGCTGGACAAATTCAGACCACGTGCACTAGGTTTTCTACCACCAGATGACATAGGCAGCACTCATGGATGCCTGCTAGCAACCCCTTCTTCCATTTTGGAATGAGGTCTAATGTTGGCACGTCACCCAGCCTTAGCTTTAGAAAGCATAGTTTGATTTTCAATGAACAGGGGCAGCCAAAAGTTGTGGTTCTTTGGGAGCTTTATATGAATTGAGAATCCACCAACCATGCAACCTTTTAGCCAGAATGTCCCTGTCTTCTAGCCAGCTGTATAATTTGCTTGATTTATTCACTGCTTTGTTAAAAACCAGGGTAGGAAGTGACTGATCCCATACATCGCCTATGTTCAAATGGGTTATGCTTTTTTCCAGATGATTTTTGTAGTTGCTATTACCTCTTTCTAGATTCATTTCCTGCCAAACTAGATTAGCCAGCATCCCTTTTGGGGCGCAGCACAGTTTGTAACAACATTTCATATATGCTGCAAGCCAGTGTCTGCTTGACCAACATAAATTCCAGTCTGACCTGAGCTGGGAAAGCATGTCCTGTTAACCGAAAGACAGGCTTATATGCCTTTACCAGAACTTTATCCAGGAGAGCTTCCTCCATACCTCTCATTATTTCAGTCCCATGGGTGAGAGTTGGAAGTAATTTTGCTCTCATTATGGCTTTCAAAGTGTGGCGAGGATTAGAATTTGCAAGCGTGCCAAAAGCATGAACAAGTTCATGCGCCTTATTTTTTATTGCTTCTTGTAAACTCCCTGACTGTCTTTAGCCAGGAGTTTCACTTGGCTCCACCAGCCTGCCCCGTGCCCCTGACACTGTCAACTGCTGCCTGGACAGCAGTTTGAGGCCCTCCTCCACCTGCAAGGCACCCGCCTGCGCCTAATCCCTGGTGCCGAGTGGTAGGCTTTCTTGCTGCCCGCGCGCAAGTAATTTCATTCTTTTTGTGTTAGCTTTTAATCTGCTTTACTGTCTCTACATATTGCCGCTAGTTTTGTTTTTTTGCTGTGTTCACTATTTCACATTGTGCCCTGTGTATTTTTACTGCCGCTAGTTTTGTTTTTGCCGTGTTCACTGTTTCACATTGTGCCCTGTGTATTTTTACTGCCTTTCGTCTTTTGCCTTAGTTTTTCTTGCCGTTAGTTGTTTTTCCATGTTGCCCAACGCGTCTCTGCCCCCCTGCCCCCCCTGTTTGAGCTCTAGTGTTCACTCTCCCGGCCTCCCACCTCCCGTTTCCTCAGCACCGGCTCCGGCCCATCTCTGTTTCCCCTGCAGCTGCCTCCCCTGCGGCCCCGCCCCCTGTGCACACCCATTGGCCCTCCCTCCCTCCTCCCAGCTGCTCCACCCTCCCACCCCACCCTCTTAATGGCGGCCGCTGCGCATCAGCGCCACTGGCACGCCAGAGGCAAGCCCGTCTGCACCCTTCCGCGCCTGGACCACCTGCGCCTGTCCACGCCTGGACCTCACCCAGCGCCAGTCCCCCGGGTCCCCCCAGCCCAGACCCCCAGACAACACTACTCCACAAACACACTCCCTCAACCCAGGACCACGCCCCACCTGCACCCAAACCAACCCCACACACACACACAGGGACCCTTCACCTGCTACTCCTGCTCCACCTTTTACACCACTCCCACACGCCCCACACCAACCCCAGCGCTTCCCACATCAAACACCACAATCTCAACGCAACAGACTCCTGCACAGCTACCGCCCACCCCAACAGGCCCCACCACAAAAAAAACACAACCCGAACACACTCCACGACAACACCACCACAACCTCCCACACCAACACCATCGCGCACCACAACAACAACACCCCCCACAACCATCTCAACTGCTTACTCCTAAACACCCGCTCCCTACACAAGCCTGCCACAGAAATCTGGGACCTCATCACATCACACTCACCTAATATTGTCTTCCTCACGGAAACCTGAACGAACCACTCATCTGAGCCCGACATAGCCACAGCCACCCCTGATGGGTACAAACTCCAACGCAAAGACCGCCTAAACAAACCAGGAGGTGGCATCCTGCACAAAGACACCATTAAGGTCACCACCAACACACACGACACCCTAGACAGCGCAGAACACATGCACTTCCTCATCCACATAAACAACAACACCACCCTCAGAGGTACACTCATATACAGACCCTCAGGGCCACGCCCCCCCTTCTGTGACACCATCGCTGACACCATCAGCCCTCACGCCCTCACCTCCACAGACTACATCCTCCTCGGTGATTTCAACTTTCACCTGGAGAACCCACAAGACCACAACTCCTTATCCCTCCTAGACAACCTCACCAACCTCGGACTCAAACAACTGGTCACAGCACTCACCCAGGACGCACACTAGACGCAATTTTCACTTCGAGCCAACACATAACCTACACTCACACCACCGAACTCCACTGGACTGACCACCACTGCGTACACTTCTCCTTCTCCAAACCCCCAACACACCACCACCAACACACCACACCCTACCGCATGTGGGACAAGATCACCACAGAACACCTGAACTCCCAACTTGCGCAGAACCCCCCCTCACCAACAACCCCAACACTGCTGCCCACAACCTCGCAAAATGGATCACTACCTGCGCAGACTCACTCGCCCCCCTAAGAAAAAACATCACCACCTTCAACATCAAGAACGCCTCATGGTACACCACTGAACTCCAAGACTCCAAGCGGAAATGCCGCAGAGCAGAGAAAGCCTGGCCACACAAAACAGCATACTACAAGGAACGCATAGACAGTAACTCCCACAACAGCAATGAACTCTTTACCATCATCAAAGAGCTCTCCAAACCCAAAGCCAGCAACATAGACCCCACGCACACACAACTCCTCTGCGACTCCCTCTCAAACCATTTCCACAGCAAAATCCTAGACATACACAACAGTTTCATACCGCACACACCCACCACACACACCTCCGACTCGTCCAACACAGACCCCCCGCAAACCCCCCCAACCTACTAATCACCTGGGCCCCAACAACCGACGAAGAAACTGAAAAAACAATGAATTCCATCCACTCTGGATCCCCCTCCGACCCCTGCCTCCATCGCATTTACAACAAAGCCAGCCCAACCATCGCCCCCAAGCTTCGCGATATAATCAACAGCTCATTCGACACTGCCACCTTCCCAGACCCCTGGAAGCACGTAGAAGTCACTGCACTCCTAAAAAAGCCCAAAGCTGACCCTGACGACCTCTCGAACTACCGCCCCATCTCTCTCCTCCCTTTCCCCACCAAGGTTGCTGAGAAACTAGTGAACACCCGCCTATCCCACTTCCTTGAGGAAAACAACACACTCGACCCCTCCCAGTCTGGGTTCCGCAAGAACCACAGCACGGAGACCGCCCTCATCGCATGTACTGACGACATCAGAACCAGAGTCGACAAGGGCGAGACCGTCGCACTCATCCTCCTGGACCTCTCCGCGGCCTTTGACACTGTCTGCCACCATACACTCCGCACACACCTCCACAACACAGGGATTCGACACAAAGCCGTAGACTGGCTCACCTCTTTCCTCACCGATAGAACCTAAAAAGTCCACCTCCCTCCTTTCCACTCCACTGCCACAAAAATCATCTGAGGAGTCCCCCGAGGGTCCTCCCTCAACCCCACCCTTTTCAACATTTACATGACCCCGCTCGCCAACATTCTCCGACCACACGGAATCACCATCTTATCCTACGCAGATGACACCCAACTCATCATCTCCCTCACCCGCAACCCTACTACCGCCAAAACCAACCTCCAAGCTGCACTCTTTGACACCGCCACATGGATGACAGCAAACCACCTCAAGCTCAACTCCAACAAAACCGAAATAATCATTTTCGGCCCCAACAAAACCATATGGGATGACTACTGGTGGCCCACCGCCCTAGGCCCCGCACCTAAGGGGGGGGGGGCGGGAGGGTCACTGATCGATCAACAATGTCTTGAGGTTCCTTCTGAAGAGCAGGAGGTCTTGGGTCTTGCGGAGGTTGGTGGGGAGGGAGTTCTAGGCCTTGGGGGCGAGGTAGGAGAAGGATCTGCCTCCTGTGGTGGCGCGTTGGATGCGGGGGACTGTGGCGAGTGCGAGGTCGGCGGATCATAGGTGGCGATTGGGAGTGTGGAAGTTCACTCATTCATTGAGGTAGGTTGGGCCGGTGTTGTGGAGGGATTTGTGCGCATGGATGAGGATCTTGAATGTGATTCTCTTGTCTATGGGGAGCCAGTGAAGGGATTTGAGATGTGGTGAGATTCGTTTGTGGCGGGGGAGGCCAAGGACGAGGTGTGCAGCTGTGTTCTGGATTCTCTGGAGTTTGCGTTTGAGATTGAGTGTGGTGCCGGCGTAGAGGGCGTTACCGTAGTCCAGTCTGCTGCTGATGAGTGCGTGGGTGACTGTCTTCCTGGTTTCTGGGGGAATCCATTTGAAGGATTTTTTTAGAGTGCGGAGTGTGTGGAAGCAGGAGAAGGTTTAGCATTGATTTGCTGTGTCATGGAGAGGGAGGGGTCGAGGATGATGCAGAGGTTGCGTGCGTGGTTTGCGGGGGTAGGTGCGGGGCCTAGGACATTAATATATATACTGACTAAGATCAATGGTTCCTGTGTATTCTTTCCCGAGCCATCAAGCCTGACTAGTTGAAATGGTAGATCTTCCTCCTTAAGCTCTGTGATCTACGTGAGAATGCTCGTGCTGACATAAATTATTAGGCCTTCCTTCGCCCTGCTAGATCTACTATTTTTCGTAACTGTCTGAAATATTCCGTAAATCCTATTAGTGGTATTGATTCCTTAGCCCAGGATTCCTGTAGGAGTATGATGTTGAATGAGCTAAAGAATTGGATTATTGCTGGGTCCTCCAGCTTTGCCAGTATGCCACCTATGAGCAGATGTTTAATATCCCTTGTGAGGGTTGTTCCTTAGCTATTCAGCTTTTGCCAGTCGCTCCTGTGGATAATGCCAGCGGTAACCATTTCCAGTCGCGCTGAGATTTCTGACTTGATACTAGTCTCTTCCTACCTTCTTCCTTCCATATTCGAACTCTCAAAGGGGACTGGGCTGCTTTCATTTCGCTAGTCATTTCTTCAGTGGCTATACTGGGATGGATGACAGCCTGTGCTCCACGCAGGACTGCCCATGCGCCCTTAGGTATTTCCGAATGTTGAAAGTCTAATAGCAGGGACGGGTATCTCTCACCGTGATAGATGACCAACTCAATACCACAGGCTTTCAAAAGGTCCTTCCTCTCCATAATTTGTTTGGAGAGGTCTGGTGCTGCAAAGATAATGAGCGTTGGGTCAATGAGCTGGTTGCCTCTTGCTTGGATTAATTTTATGGCAGCAATGTTGTCCGTAGACACATGTTGAAGGTCTGGAAGTGCTTTTATAAGTTTTAAGATAGTGGAGCGATTGAGAACATATGTAGGGGAGCTTGAGATGAATTCCGGGATCCAAAGCAGCTAATGCTTCAGTTCATGGCTATTTGTACATATTTGAGTGGACCAGTTTTGCTCCGTGTGCCAGTTTTGTTCCATGTGGCTGGGTTCACTCTAGTACATTGTTCCTTCCTCTTGCTGCTTATGTTGGCCTGTGATAGTTGACTAGGGA
The DNA here is from genome assembly GCF_031143425.1 of Pleurodeles waltl. Taxonomy (NCBI): domain Eukaryota; kingdom Metazoa; phylum Chordata; class Amphibia; order Caudata; family Salamandridae; genus Pleurodeles; species Pleurodeles waltl. The sequence goes on along the minus strand of NC_090447.1, from coordinate 1,168,442,913 downwards.
CTCCTGGCATATTATTTTTTGGCTTTGCACTCTGCTGACCCCTTGAGGGGCTTGCTCATTCATCCATGTGGTTGCCAATTACTATGGGCAACCGATGCCCTGGATGGGACCTTGTTGACGGAGTAGCAACTGCTGGGTCGAGGGGATTCATTATTTCTGCATTTGAGTCAACACTTGCATTGACATAGGCAGTAGTATCCATGTTTTGCCTTCCACTTAAGTCACTTAATTTGAGTAAGGGATGTGCATGTCATCAGTACTGCTGTGCTACATCTGTGTGGTAGGCAGCTATGTGTCAGTCAACAAAGGACCCTTAGGGCAGTTCAGGCCATGACAACTTTACATATACCAAAGCTGTAGCTCACTCATCACTTCAGAGTGGGCATGAAATCAGATTTGCCCTCAGATGGTGCTCACATGATGTACTGTCAAGAAACCTAAAATTGGTTCTGCAATGCTCATGTATGTCCTTCATACACAGCATGCAGGCAACAAGGTCTAGTAATGCATACTCACAGTGTATGCCATAGCCCAAGTGGCAAGACAGTGGCAGTGGACTGGGTAAATGAGGCATCATGGCAACACCCTTCACACAGGCATGTGCTTAGATGGTGCTTACACTGAGTGTACAGGTCTTACATGTGACCTGGATACACCCTTATGAACTACATTAGGGATGAGAACTGAAATATCTATTTGCCCTACTACATTTGTCCATTGACCACCCATTTCATTGGACAGGTGTGGGCCAATACATGTTCCTATTCATGAAAGTCTAATGACACTCGTCCCTGAGCCATGTCTGTCCAGTGCAGACCAATCGAGCAAGTGATTGTCTCACAGTGCCAATGGATGCCCAAATCATGACAGCTCATGTAATGTGACTCAATATCTTGGTGATATTTGTCAGAGCCCAAGGAACAGACCCTGACATGATTGCAGATGACATCCCTGTAGGTGCACCAGATGTGTCCTAATATGTCTCACGTGTTGCTTGTGGCTTATCACCACATGAAATGGCATGTTGACATAATAGGTTGTAGACATAAACACTCTTTCCCAGAGATGTAGCTTTAGTTTACACCCATTATTGCCATTCCATTGCCAGGCACTTTTTAGGATGGTGCATTTCTCGCTGGTAACACCTGTTTGCACTGTCTAAAGCAGTACAATGTGCCTGGATGTGAGGTGTGTGTGCGTTCATGCACAAGGAGATAACTTGGCAGCAGGGATATATGGTGATGTGAGGGTGGTGTTGGGTTACATCACTGTACAAGTTGCCAAGTTATGGGCCTAAACTGTGACAGTGAGTGTTAACAATCACAGGCAGCCATGACCAGTGTTGTGAGGCAGACTGCTTGTCACTCCATGAAAATGTGAACATGTCCCTGTATCTTACACACAATATGTGGGCTTCAGGTACTGTTTAGGAAATGTATACCTGTCTGTTCTAGGTGTGTACTGAATATGTGTACAGATAATCATTGATCTAGATGAGGATCTAATTTGTCCACCTTATTTGTCTTCTGCATGCATGCAGGTCAACGCCCATCAGAAGCAAGGGATATGGAAAGCCATCGCCCGGAAGGTGCGGACCCTGGGGGTCCTTCAATGGCAGAGTGGCCATTGCAGAAAGAGGTGGGGGGACCTGAGACATTGGGCCTGGAAGATCACAGAGGCCCAGCTGGGGATGTACTCCCAGTGTGGGCGTGGCTCATGCAGGACCCTGACCCCCCAATGGCCTGCATCCTGGTGATGGATACCCAGAGCTTGATGGGAGTTTCAGGGCCTCACAGCAGGTGCCAGGGAGTGAGTATCAGACACATTGTTCTCACATTACATGGCTATGTAGATTACTTTGAGGTAGCGTTCTCCACAAAGCATGTTGTGTAGGTCCATGTGAAATACAAAAGATGTGTCCAGGTTTGTTTGGTGAGGAATATTGTACCCAGTAGATCTCAAATGGCTACTGTTCCTGGAACCAGTACATAACAGTGTGGGCCCACTACCAATACACTATTTTGAGCACACATATGACTGAGTCCAGTGGTCAAGCACCTTATGTTGTATGTTGTACTTACTAACATGTATGTCCAACATTCCACTGGTCTTCAGTGTGTCAGTCCAAACAACAGACAACCTGGAAGTGTGGGACACTGTGGTCAGCCATGTGTCTGCTCAAGTTTGTATACTGTCACCTGTATCAAAGGTTTCCCTTTTCTACAGTATGGTAAGAGTGGTTTTACATCATTGCTGTTTATCATGTGATGGCGACCACATACATGTGACATAGCATGCATTGTCCATGTTGGAAAAATCAAGGTTCCACTGCCAGCATCTCTGTTGGGTTCAGATTCACTACAGTGAAGTGATGCCAAGCTTGTTCCTGGACATTCACTACCTACAATGTGCAAGGTGACTGATCATTTCCTGTTCACAATTGAGCATGTGTGTCATTACACATGTATGTGCCCAGAATGACATGAGGCTCAGCTATGAGACATCAGTACACTTGTCAAACTTGTTACTTATTGGTAGTTGGGTACAGATAACAATTAACTCTCTTGGGTACACACATGGCTGTGGACATTGATATTTTGTTACTTATGGCTTTATGTTGGGGTTGACACTCCATAGATATGCAAGGTGGATGGTACAAATGTCAAACAACACATGAGACAACTGGAGATACTTGACTTCTGGACAGCACCACGTGTGTGCTAGGGTGAATCCTCTGTCATCTGTGCTCCAAAGTCTGCTTGTTTTTGGTGTGCCAAGAGTGCTTAAGAATCATTGCTGTCTCTCATGTGATCCTGGCCACATACATTTTACATGGCATACAGTGTCCAATATTAATGCTACTGATCATTACCTTCCCTTGTTATGCAGCAATTGCACAGTGACATTTATTGTTTAACTACACTGTGTCTATCAGGGATGATGACAAATATTTTGCAGGTAAGTCTGGTATCTGCCAGATATGTTTGTGTTACAATTACAAATATGTTCAAGGTAGGCAAGTGGGATACTGTGGGGTCACATTGTATATGTGTGACAATGGGATTGATGTTTGAGCTCAAGTATGTACAAAGGCATTCTTCTGTCCACTTAGATGTGCAAGTCCAAAATGTCCAAACACAACAGCACATATTATGGGCCATGTTCATTTGTAGATACATTGTAGGACATGACTGTGAGACCTATGGTGAATCCTTACAATGTGTGACTCAATGCCATAGAACATTGTTCTTCCTGCCAGTGCTTTGCACATGAATATTGCTGACAGTACTTCACCTGCCTGTTGATATTCATCAGGGAGTTATGTGGGACACCCAAATCACATGTGAGAGTGTACACTCAGTAAATTACTGGGGCATGTTTTTGCATTTCAACATGATACATTGCTGTGCCTTTCCAGTGTGAGTATTGTAAGGTACGTTTTTTCTGCACTGCACATTTCATGAGCCCTTAGGACATTCATAGTAAGGAAACATTGTAGGGCACCATTGTATGCAGGAGGTAGACAGCAGTTGCAATCAGTACAGTTGACCTCCATGGGCACTGCACTGCTGAATTGAACCATGCAGCTGTTAGGTCATCATGGATGGCACTGGTGAAATGCCATAGGTAGGGAGGGAGGTTATGATTGATGATGGGTGGGTTACATAATACCTGCCTCACTTGAAAAATACTGTGAGTCAAGGGAGTAGTCAGAAATACCACCCCAACCCTTTGAATAAAAGCTTTGATAAAACCTTTCCAAGCGAGTAGAGCAGGTGAGAAGAAAGACCCTATTCAGAAGAGCTCGCATGTTTCCTCATTCCAAGCATCTATCCATTCATCTTTGCATTGTTCTTCTAGTTTTCTTATTCTTCAACCTTGGCTTTGACACACACCATTTAAGCTTTACATTCTCTAATCTAGTCTTTCATCACTAAAAACATCCATATCCATCCACATTCCGAATACGGCTCTCAATGAACCATTCACCAACATCCATTTTACCCAATACCCACCCATGCATCCTTTGACCTATTCACCCATCCAACCAACCTGAGCATTCCTTTTACCCTTCCAGACAGGCATCCTTTCACCCATACCCTTTCACTCCCTCAGACAGGCATCCTTTTACCCGCATACCCTTTCATCCAACCTTCACCCACCCATACATCCTATCACCCACCTATATCCACCCTTTCACCCACACATCATTTTACTCATTATATTTCACCCATCATTTCTCCTTCCATCCTTCTTTCCCTTTTCCATCAACCCATCATTATGAACCTTTGTCTGCTGAGTTGCAGATAGTAGAGGCCATTATTACTCAACTCCCGCTGTATCAGCTAAAGCGGGGTTTTCACGAGTAAGTCAACACTAGTACACCCTTGCAGTGAGTATATTACTAATTTTCAATAAGCAAGTAATATGACTTACCACCGCCCACCACTACCGCAGCTGAGACCCCTCCTTTGACGGCTGCTGAGTCTGCTGCTGTGCTGGCACTGTCACTGCTGGCCCCGGCTCTGGTGGTCGGTGCAGCTAGAAAAAAAACATTGCACATTATAGATGCCAGATACACCTCCCCTATTGTTTTTATTAATAGCAAAATACAAACACAATACATCGCTACAATTTGGTTACAGTATCTTCTATCAAAAGATCAGGTGGGAATTTTGTTGGTTGACAATTTTTGAAAAGCCAGGTAGTCAAGCCATACACAAACTTTTTCTAATGGTGGGGCAGAGCTATTGATGAAAATGATTTTTTGAAGAGAGGTAAAGGGGTGCAAGAATTGGTCAATGAAGGACATATGGTCTTTGTTGGCAAATAGAATGAGGCCATTCTCCTCATACTTCCAGCGATGGTGCACGGTCATCAACTGCTGGTATACTATCATCTTAATACATACACAACATTGGAGGGTACAGTTACATGACCATATCCAAACACTCTTTATTTACTGATTGGGCAGGAGCAAAAAAAAAAAAAACTTCTCAACAAACATGCATAGAATACCTTACTTGGCCATGCAATCTTCACAGTAGAGTATCTGACCTAAAATGGGTTCTCTGAGCTTTACAGTACCACCAGTCCACAAGATATATAAGGGGAGAGTGAAAGCTTGCTGTCAAAGCAGAAGAAAGTAAGCTACAGACAGGCTAGTATAGACAGACAGTTTGAAGTAAAATACAGAAACTTGAGACATAGAAAATAAGTAAATAGTATAATGCACAGATAAGAAGAATTTAGGAAACGGATAAATAGAAGAGGGGTTGGAAAAAAATTAGGAAACAGGCACAGTAAAAAGGTAAAAAATAATTCTAAATGTGGAGCGGTATAAGTTAGTGAAATAAATATTAATATTAACAACGGGAGGACTTACTAGACCAAGAAAAGCCATCTGCTACAGCACTTATGAAGGGGACACCTCCAGCTCCCCGGCCTGCCTGACAAGCCCTCTTCTTGCCCCTGGATGCTGATGTATGAAATAAAGAAAAAAAAAGAAAAAATATTATTGGTACAGTTAATAATCTCTCCCAAAATATTTTTGGGCAGGAAAAGGCAAATGCAGAAACATTGAACTTTTCTAAATCAGATCGCCTGTATAGGACCAGTATCGTTGACCATCCTATTCCAAATCTCCTAAACCTAACCCTATTCCAAATTTCCTAAACTACATTTTGGAATTACTAATAAATTGTAATGAATGATTTTTGCTTCTCATCTCATTCTCAATCTCTCAACCCCCTTGGACGGGCCAACTCCGTCAGCATTTTTTAATGCATAGACGGATGCATTCATGCATACTACACATCACTGTGAAATTGCTTGGCACTGTACGAACTACAAAAAATAAAGGCATAGAAAAGAGGGGGAATCTGCTAACTCACCAATACTAATAAATATATATATCTTAGTGACAGGACAGGACACAGGAGTCTCTGCATTACTTCTTAAATAATCAGCCCAAGCGAGCACCAATAAGTACGATTATGTAGCGCTGAGCACCTGTCTAGATGACGATCACATAATGTTTGTAACATAGTCTTAACGTACCAGCGTATGAGCAGCATGCTTGCTATTTGGGAAACAAATATTAGCATAGAACAAACTAATAAATAAATATTAGTTACTCACCGAGCCCCACAACTTCCATACCTAGCAGGTCGAGCAGGGTCACAAACGTGTTGCTGTCCAGCGGTCAATCTAGGATGTTGGCCCACTGGTGCGTCAGCTGCTGCTGGGTGAGCCGGACCCCAGAGCTGTAGCGCACAGCCCGGCACACTCTCTCCCAGCACTGCTGGCGCTCCTGGAGGCCGTACCCACTCCCGGGCCTGCCGCCAGCGTGGAGGGATGGGGAGGTGGCGCTGCATGTAAAACACTAGTGTTGCCACCTCCACTTCAGAAAAATGGCTCGGGCTGCACTCCTACACGGTGCTGCCACCCCCAAGGAAGGTGGCTGTAGGTTTGTGGGGGCCTGGTGCTGTCGCTCCCTTGCTTTGCCATGGCGTTGGGCACTAAGGGGGAAAATAGAAGAAATGAAAAAGAAGGAAGGATAGAAAGAAAAAGAAGAAATTGAAACCAAGTATTTTAAAAGTACAAAAGTCACAAAAGACAAAAATATTAGTAAAAAACATAAACTACATAAACACCAAGAGAAAAGGTAAGATAATGAATAAAAATTAGGTGAAAATAAGTTTTATAGTCGTAGGATGAAAGAGGTTAATGAGGCATGAAAGTAGGCCTCAGCACAATATCAGAGCAAAGATAAAGATGGCTGCGCCCATACGGGGTGGTGTTTGGGTGAGACTTCCAGTGCGAGAATGCACTTCGTGTTGCCATTGACGTAAAGCGTTACGCGTACGGGCGTGGCAGGAAAATCACCTGCTTGCTGAACTCCACATAGCGAAGACAATGTGGAGTTCTGCATAGCGTGACTACGCAAACTCCGCCAGGCCAAATATAGCACTGAGTTGTTTTGACAGCCTGGCATTTATCCATGTGGTAAATCTGCAGGGGCCGCCTCTGGCCCAGGGGTCAGAGCAAGAAACACCAAGTTAGCAGCTGCTGCAAGAAAAGAGCTAAAATCCAGCTGGATCTCAAATAATCTGGAAACGTAAGCATTTAACAACTCATGGATGCATAGATAACTGAGTTCAGCACCTCCTGCAGAGGTCTATGAATAAGTGCGCAGGTCTTGTTCAAGCCAAACCTGCTCAACCTTTCTTTAATTACAGTCCACTAAAACTGCTCCTAAAGTCTCTAATACATTTATTTGTTTTCAATTAATTCTAGCCGAACATCGAAATGGTCTCATAACCCTGTTTGCCCATCAGTTAGAGATATGTAAGCTTTCTCAGTTAACTAAAAGTCAACACGTCCTGCTCTATGAAAGTTATAAAAAATAAAAAAAATAAAGGACTGCTTAATTAGGTACAGAAAATTAGTGTGCACCGTTTCCAGCTGACCTGCCTATCAGCTGAGTAGATGTCAGCATTCTGAGTTTCTGTCAACCTTGCTTTCTGAGGCAGATGTTATTGTTCAAGCAGTAATCTTGACATATGAAGTTTTTTCTCCAGGAGACCTCACATGTTATTACACTAAAATATTCTTTAGTAACTTGTGTTTCTACATAACAAAAGCAAAAAGGTACCCAGTTTAGTGACTACATCAACCACAAAGTTATGGAGGAAGCCAGGACAGAAATCAGATGCCAGTCAATGAGGCTAGGGTTCCTGGTGTGGTCAGTTTGAAACAGGGGCAGATGGTCTCTGGATGAACTTCCTCTCCACATCAATTGCCTAGAGTTATTGGCAAGAGCTTTGCGATTTGGTGCCTATCTCCCCACAAAGTGAAATGTTGCATTCTCCTCAGAATGGAAAACGTTTCAGCAGTATGTTACATAAATCTTTTGGGGGAAGCAAAATCGTACCTTCTGGCAGAGTTTGCCAAGGATTTCTGGTATTACTGCCTCAGACATCAGATCTCAGTGACCTCGGAATACATTCCAGATCGCCACACCGTGATAGCAGACTGGAACTTTCAATTCCTGCATCATTCCAGTGATTGGAGGCTTCCCCCCTGTATCTTTTAGGGTCTGAATCTGCATTGGGGTCTATGCATGAGAGATCTATTTGCATCTCATTTAAATGCCTACCTTTGTTTCTTTTACAGTTGGAGACTGAAACCCCTAGTAGCGAACTCAGATGCTTTTCTCTAATCCTGGTCTCTCTTATACGTTTCCTCCCTTTCCCCTGATTCAGAGAGTGCTCTCAGGTGAGGAGACAATCAGCAGACATGGTCTTAGTGACTCCTTGTTGGAAAGCCCGGCCTTGGTTTCCAGTAGCAATGTCATTGTCTTGCAATCATCCAATCCGGATACAATCCTTCCCGGATCTTCTCTCTGAACCCATGGGTCTTCCTCACCCGTTGTTGGTTCCGGATCACTTACTCCTCTTGGCGTGGAGACTTTCCGGTGACGGTGGCAAATGCCAGGAGTTTTAGAGAATACAGTACTCTTCTTTTGGCAATCATGGGCTCCTTCCATTCATATCCGATACAAGGCAGCGTGGCAATACTGGACATGCTGGTGCAGTGAATGGAGTATTGATTTGTTGAGGGGGGAATTCGTATGATTGTGAATTTTTTATGTAATATGGCTACTCAGGGTTTAGAGGATAGGACAGTTAATAATTTCTGCTGCATTACTTTGGCAGGGCATCCACATCTAGATGGCAAGCCGGTTGGGGAACATACCTTAGTTTGTAAACTTATCAGGGCTATTACAATGGGTTGGCCCCCTCAACCAAAATACTGTCTTTCAGGATGTAAAAGTGGCTTTGCGTTTTCTCAGGGATTGGCCTACAAATGAAGATCTTTCTTGTAAAGAACTGTAGAATAAAAATCTTTCTAGCTGATGTGTCAATAATTTCCAGTTTTACTAAGGACACAAAGGCGTGGATTATCCCACCCAGAAAATGCAAGATCTTGCATGTGTAAGATCTTTCATGTAATTTCAAAGAGTTATGACTTGATTAACATATACTGATATAATCATGCTGTTTATGTTTGAAATTCCCACCGGGTATGGTTTTGACTTAAATGATTCATTTTTATTATTTGTGGTTATTATTCGTTCCTAATTTTTCTTCAGGAGCAGATGGCAAGTCCTCGTGAGCTTGACAGTACAACTGATGGTCAATGCTGTTGAATTGCCACAATAGAAGCCCATCACATGCAGAGTTTGGATTTGCTGTTGTGTAACCGAATTTGTGTTTCAAGACATTCCTTGAGATTCAGGTTGTTGATGCAATATCGTTGAAGTTTACAAAGAAAGAGGAAGCACTATGGTGACACAACCATATATACAGCAGGAGGTCCCATGATTGGGCAGGACACTGGACTGCTGGGGCTCATGGGTTATGTAATTTTGAGTTTAACGTGTTTTAATTGGCTTCTGTGTTTTTAACAGTAAAGAGAAGAAGCATAACCATCACCTCTGTGTCCTTAATAAAGCTGAAAGTTCTTGACTGGTCAGCTACAAAATCTTTTATAAGAACCAGCTGCTACACACAGATCCCAAAAGCAAGTTTTTGGTTCAATGGCCATGTAGTTCGATCTTCGGCAAGTTCATTTTTTGTCTGCTTACCTCGATTTGCCCATCTGCAACAGAAAAAGATGCTTAAACCTCATTAGGTCCAATACAGAGCAGACCAGAAAAAGCTGGCCGTTTGCCGGTAAAGGTGCAGTGTAGATGGCAAGCTGACAACACGTGCACGCTTTGAAGCAACATGAGGAAGAAGAGACGCGTGCCTCTAGCTATATATATATATCAGCTCCCTTGGCTGGTATTCAGGGTCAGATTGGCACTTAAGGCAAGCAGGCAGTGCCAAAAGGCTAGTGGGCCAGTTAAATTGTTTAAGTTAAAATTAAGGAATCGATGTTTGGAAGGGCATTTAAGGACGTCTCTTCCAAATACTGATTCCTAAAGTATGTGTTTTTTTGGCTGAAATCTGATCGCACAGCATTAATATTTTACTACCGGCTCCAAACTATGGCAAGCCAAATGAACCCCTTCTCTGTGTGCATGCTGGCAAAAACATTTTTTAGAAGTAGAGAATAGTACATGGGACCACTGCCTACTTTCTACATAATGGTTGAACTTTTCATTTTTTTACAACCATATCCCGTTTTCCTATTAGGAAAACGGGCTGCATTATAAAAAAAAAGCAATATTGCTTTATGTAAAAGCAGTCAGAGACATGGTATTTGGCAACAACTAAATAGTTTGTTGCTACCAGGAAATAGTTTTCTGAAGTGGCTTATGGATAAATAGCGCAGCTTGGAAATTCAGATTTGGATTGCTTGGCAATCCGACCTACCTCATTGATATTCATGAAGTAGGTTGCAAATTAGGACTCCGTTAGACTAGAAACCATCACAGGATGGTGGACTGCTAGGTTCAGCAGATCGCTATGTGTGTGATACCTTTCAGTAAATTAAACATTTTTTTTTTAAACCCAGCCATTTTCCTCAAATGAAAAGGGACTGCTTTTAAAAAATAAAGTTTACAGTTTTTTGGGTTTGTTTGAGAGTTGGACCACTGCCCACTCCCCAAGAAAAGGAATAGGCACACGTTCCCTTTTGTGAATGGGTTACAACTCCAAGTTCGGAGGCAGTACAATTGCAACCGTTTGATACCGGAGTTCAGTCATAAAGCATTGATACATATGACACTGATTCCATATTTGTAAGGGATATCTAAAATATGCTACCTATAGATACTGAATCGGTATGCAATTGGAATTCCATTTTAGGTGTCTGTAAACCTTTTCAGGCTCCTAAAATAGAAGTATTACATAGCAAAACCCCTTTTAATGTTTGCAAACACTGAATCAGAGTGACTGTTAAATATTTCGTACCTCTGGCCCTTCATCCCTTGATAGCCCCTGCAGCAATTGTTTGCATTTGAAACCTCACTCCACACCTCTTATCCTGTGGTAGAATTTTATAGTAAATGCAGACCTCAAATTAAGGACTTTCTTGCTGGAACTGAGACAGCATTCTTCCCTGATTTGGCCCATTGCCTTCATTAAAAATTTGAGGCTAAATTCCCATCCCTGTGAAAAATGTTTGTTTGCACTGAGATCGGAACTAGAAGATGTATGATTGTTATCGCACACCCACAGTTTGCCCTGTAAGGTTCCAGCAGGAATTTAGTGCATTAAATACAGATTTCACATTATGCCTCCTTTACAAGGTAAAAACTCAGAATAGGAGGTATTTACCACATATGGCAAATACCCCGCCTTATTCCGTCTAACAAGTAATTAACTCTCTATTAGCGTAAATAAGAATAGGCTGGTTAAGGATCTTCCCAGTCGGTGTAATTGAATTATACAGAGAAAATGTAGGAAACATGAAAATTGAGGAAATGGCCCACTCAATCTAACTGCAAATGTATGTAAATATCACAAATTTGCCTCAACGACTATGCACATATGCAAAAAATAGCATTTTCTTGTGAGCAACATACTTATTTTTTATTACACGTGTAACAGCAGTGTACACCCCTAAAGCACAACTATTTTCAAGAACGCTTTGGCCACAGTTGAGCAATTGCAACTAAAAGTTGTTGGCTACTACTTCTGATTGCTTAAGAAATGTTTGTAATAAACATAATGTCCCAAAAAAATATATATATCTCAGAGATATTAAATAGGATTATATAGTTTTGTTATTCAAGTTAAACATTGTCACTTCCATTGCTAAACAGCCACACTCCTAGCCTTTGACTCTCATGTGCTCAAAAGCAGAGCTCTGCATCGATCTCAGCTGTGGCCCCCATGCAGTGCTTTGCACCAGGCTCACTCGTGGTCCCCGTGCAGATCTTTGCACCAGGCTTACTTGTGGCCTCAATGTGCACTTTGGTGACATTAGACCCGGACCTCAACTCTCCAGAGAATTGGCTGGGGCAAAATATAACTGAAAATAGACACCACTATTTTAATCTGAATTCTGAGAACATCTATACACTTCCTTTGTGCACATATGTAAAATACAATGGTAAATATCTGCTTAGTCTAAACAGACTTACTGAGGGCTCTGTGATCCTGAGAGAAAGCAAACGGCATGTGTTAAATTAAAAGATGTCTCTGTCTTGTAAGACTGCTTGTTATTTAATAACTCCGTTCTGTTGCTTTCTGGCCTTATGTAAGAAGACCTTCTATGAATCATTAGGACTGAGCAGTTTGAAATGTAACCTACTTTCTATTTATTGCTCAACAGTGTGAGAGTAAGAACAAGAGTTCAAAACTAGTAAACCCAGTTTCAGATGCCCACCATAAAAAAAGACAAAAGAACACAACACAATGCCAATCTTGTAATTTTAAATTGAATACTTCCTGTTGTATTGTTCAAAATGGCCATCATGTACTTTCAGATGCAGCGTGACAGCATCTTGGAAGTTGTTAGACCCGTCAGACTTTGGATGGTCTTCCACCAAACATTTTGTCTCCCCCCTGTTTTGCTGAAACATTTTTGTTGGAATTACGGCTCTGGGGACTTTGCAACTGCTAGCCAGTGCTAAAAAGCGTGTGCTTACTCCCTAAAACATAGTAAAATTAGCTTACACCTAGTTGCCACATATAATTTACTTATAGGTCCCTAGTAAAGTGGTATATCTCATACCCATGGCCGGTAAATTAAATGCAACTAATGGGACAGCAGCACTATTGTGCCTCTCCAGTAGGTAGCCCCTTATAAAACGTTTGAGGCCTGCCATTGCAGTCTGTATTCAGTTTTGAACTCCCAATTTGACCTGGCAAAATAAACCCCTTGCAATGCCTAAACCTTCCTCTTAAATACATGTCACCCCTAAGGTAGGCCCTATACAGCCCATAGGGCAGGGTGCATTGTATTTAAAAAGTTTGACATATACATTTCAATTCAACATTTTCTGCTAGTCAAAAACTCACACATTTGTTTTTGACTACTGTGAGGCCTACTTCTCCCATAACATAACATTAGGTTACCTTATTGCATTTAATAAGTGATAACTTCTGTTTGCAAACAGGTTGAAATGTATTGTTTGACGTCTAATGGATTGTAATTTAAAATCCTCTTTAATGGTTAAGTCAGTCAGATACTGAAAATGGCACTTTTAGAAAGTTTTTAAAAAATGCAGTGCTGGATAAAATGCTTGAATTAATCTCAGCCACTGCCAATCGCTCGGGCCGCATCCCAATCACCATTTTTCACCCACCATGCCACCTCTGTTTGGACCCAGTCATATGCAAATCAGTCTTGACCCTGCTCCTCATGATAACAGTAAAGCCTAAACTGCAGGGTCATGTCCTCCCTGAACCAGAACAAAAGCAAGCACAGACCAGCTTCACATTTATTAGGGCTCTTCAGCCAGGTGTAGCTTGGTTCCAGTGGCACAGTGAGCAAGAGACCCACATCTGGGCATACTCAGTATACCTGCGGCATCATATGTAAAAACAACACAATGATGGATGGAATGATCTAATTAATCTCAGCCACTGTCAGTCACTCGAGTCATGTTCCAATCTAATATTTTTCACCCACCATGCAACCGCAGTTTGGACCCAGCCATATGCAAATCAGTCTTGAACCTGTTCCTCATGGAGCAGTACAACCTGAACTGCCAGGGCAGGTCATCCCTGAACTGGAACACAAGCAATCCAGGGCCGTTTTTTCCTCTATGTGGGCTCCTCATCCATGTATCGCTTGGTTCCAGTGGTATAGTGAGCTTAGAATGCATTTTGGGGCACAGCCAGCACACTTAGGACATTAAATGCAAAAACAAGCTGATGGGAGGAATGCTTTAATTAATCTCAGCCGCTGGCAATCGCTCTGGCCATATCCCATTCAAACACTTTTCACCTAACATACCACCTCAGTTTGGATCAAACCATATGCCAACCAGTCTTGGCCCTGCTTCTCAAGAAAAGAGACCAGCTCATACTGCCAGCCCAATTTCTACCTGAACTGGAACACGAGCAACCCAGGACCTGTTCTGCCCTCATATTGTCTCTTTTGCTTTTTCCAAATTCACATTCATTCTACCTAACTGAGTGCCCCTGTGACCATACTTTAAAGATGGAGTTTGAGCTTGTCAGCATGGATGTCTACACTGCGGCTGAGCTCAAGGTGTTCTGTAAGAAGATAGAGTTCCTAATCAAAAGGCATACCAGAAACTGGAACTCCAGAAGGCCCTGAGGGCCTGGTTGGAGGCTCACAAAGTAATGGCAACAACAGATGACCAGGATAATGAGGAGGTATGGAAGGGCAAATAGAAGGTCTGGAGCAGGTTCTGAAATGCAGCACACAGGTGGAGGAGGCTATCTTGCCTTCTGAATTGGAACTCCCTGCCAGAGAGAAGAGTGTGAGTCTTCACAAGGCCTGTCCCCAGAGAAGCTGGTGGACAGGAAGGGGAGTTTCATCTGTAGAGGTCAAACTCAAGATGGAGGAAAGAAACTGACCATGGAGGAGAAGCATAGGGTCTTTGGCTCAAGAAAGGAGCATCAAAGAGCTGGATATCAGAGCAAAACCAGCTGATTACCACAGTTATGGTGACAGCGCACCCACAGTGTCTGATGGGGACAAGAAGCTTCACATACCTAAAGATCTAGTGCCCAGTCATGTGTTAGAGGATGACATAGACAAGTGGTTTTCTGCCTTTGAGGTGGCCCTTAAGATGCTCAGGGTCCGAGAAGAGTTTGGGAGGGCATCATTCTGGAAACACATGCCTACAGTGGGGGAATACATTGCTTGTACTCAAAGTAGGTGACCAGATGAAATACATCCCAATTAAAACCAGGCTTGTCACCAAGATTGGACTCACCCCAAACAAATACTTCATTACTGTCAGGGATAGCCAAAAGATGCAGAACCAGTCTTGGCTGCACTTCCTTGATTATGCAAGCAAGGCACTAAATGGTTCGGTATGGAGAAGCAAAGTTGATGATTTTACTGGATTGCTTAATCTGATACTGAGAGATCATATGTTTAATATCTGTTTCACAGAGCTGCTCCAGTGACTAATTGATAGTAAGCTCACTGATTCCAGAACGCTTGCTCTGGAGGAGGACATCTAGGTCTGCACCAGAGTGTCCAAAAAGGTATCTTGGGGGGATTACCAGAACTGTGAGTCACTACCTAGTGTCTCTGGTTTAATTAGAGGGGGAGTGTCTCAGGTTCTTAAAAAGCAGCAGTGAGCTCTGCCAGGCCTGTAAATTGTCTGTTGGCGGTAACATAGAACATGCTGTCTGGAAGGAAGTCGAGCTCAGGTCATACCTGGAGATATTAGGCTTCTTTGTAAGACCACAAGGGCCATGGCTGCCCAAGAGGGGAGTCAAGGTTTCTTGGAGCTTCAACAATGACCCAGGCTGCTGCCAGATGAAGAAAGGCAAAGGGTGCAGGAAACCAGACCCTGAATTCCTCACATTCCAATTTCACGGGGCGCCTGAGGCTACAGGGGAGGACATTGCTTTGCCATCACAAGAGATCTATCTGAGCTTGCTGGATGTTAGGTTGAGGGTGGGCCAATCAGGAAGGAATTCTGCAAGGTGCAGAAATACTGCCCTATTCTAGAGGCATTGAGTGAGCAAGCTGAGGTCCAAAAATCAGGTGAATACCTTATCTATTGGAAGAATGACCCCTTTTACAATGAGCCTGAGGTTCCCAAACTTGGGGCAGCCTGTGTGCTTGTGGTCCATCAGTGTTAAAGGGCCTTCCTACTGGGGTTGGCTCATGATATACCACTGGAAAGACACCTGGGCAGGACAAGACATTTGCCAGGCTTGCCCCCACCTCTGTTGGCCCTGAAATAAGACAGCCTCAGATGTCTTCTGTAAATCTTATCACATCTGTCAGGCCAGCAAGGAAAAAGCTGGAGGCTTACCTGGTTTCCTTGCCTGTCGTTGGCACCCCTTTTGGAAAGGTGGTGTTAGACATGGCATTCTTGACATGGTTTCTCCTAGACTTTGGCCTTCTGACCTCCTGTTTTGCTGACTTTGTTTTTGCTGGCTTTAGGGTTCTGGGCACTTGACCACTGCTGACCAGTGCTAAAATGCATGTGCTGGGGCCATGGCCAAGATGGTGGGCCTGAAGGATGTGTTTTTGGTCCTCTCCCCATCTCCGGCATGCCAGGCGAAACCACACCTGAATGGTGACCATAACAGGCTGGTAACAAGCTCATCCACCCTCTTCCCACTTCCTGACTACAGCAGGGGTAATCAAGACTTCAGGACTGCTGCCAACCATCCCACAATGAGCTGGTGGCATGGACCTAATGGTTCCAAGTTGGTGGGCGCTGTGGGCTCACAGTGGGGCCTAATCTGAATAACCTAACTCAACATGTCAATGGGGAATAGAAATCGGCCTCCATGCCAGGGGGACAACCGAGGAGACCAGGAGACCTGGGAGCCTCCTCCAATTCTCAAATCACTGCATCAGCCCAGCAGTAAGTGCGAGCTGCGCCAACAAGGGGGAGGCATTGCCAGGAGGCAGTCAACAGGCTAAGGACGTGCACAACGCACATCTATGGAGCGGAAGGTGAGCGGGGTGGTGCGTTTCTTCTCGGCCTGGAAGCCCTAGGTTTCTGCTTCTTGGCAGAGACAGGAGAAGGCTAGATCTGCCCCAGCGGCCACAGCTCATCAAATTGGGGCCAGGCTGCTCTTCCTCTTTACTCTGGCAATGGGGCTCCTCCCCATTCCTACTTGCCTTCCAAGTGAACAACTGACTCTGTTAGGATTACCACTGCTGCGGCAAAGGAGCCTCTGGGGGAGCCTCCCAGTGCAGAAGGGGAAGTCCCAACATCAAGGACTAAGGGGCCAAGACAACTGAGGGCGCGGAGGGGAGACGTGGCTGGCAGGGACCTCTCCATTTGGAGATGTTAGTGGAGTGGAGGAGAGACCCACCCAACAGAAAGAGCAGGGAGCCTCAAGATGCCAGCCCCACCTCCTGTGTTTGACCCATTGAGGGACGGATGCCTGATCCCAGCAGGGGGTGGACGGCAGGAGCCCACGCATTGCAGACCATCCTGTGTTCAGCAGTGGATTGGCTTGTACCACTTGGCACATGGGAGACCTCCTTCGCCACATGGCCTGCTTGGGCCTAAGGAACTTCGGGCCTCTAAATAAACTTAAGAGACTGGGTGGTGAGACTTGCCACCATCTCCTCAAGGATTAGCTTTAACTCGCCACACCATACCTAGCCACTGGTCTGCCCACCAAGTTTAGGACTCGCTGATTGATACCCTGTGATATCCTTTGAGGCGAGAGAGGTCATAGCACACGTCCTGCACACAGACAGTGAGGACCCCCAAAGCTCTTCCTCCTCAGTGGTAGAGGAAGTAGAAGGACTTTGTTGCATGACACTCCCCTGCAGGCTCTTGGCCATGTGCAACACCCACAGGAAGCTGTGGGTGAGACATCCGACCTGTCATCACAGGTGACAGGTGGTGGATAAAGACAGGAGAATAGCAGCAGAACAGGACCCCAAGTAGGTCCAACCTATAAAGAAGGTAACTTCTCCTAAGGACTTGAGTACTGGATCACAAGCACTAGAAATGCCTTGACCCCCTTGATTTTGGAGGAACGCCATGAAACACATCACCAAGGTACACTCCCTAGCTGATATCTGGCTGGAACATCATCAACAGGTCCATCTGCTGTGTAGTCCTCTGAGATACACAAGATATGACCATGGCGAATGCACAAAGTAAAAAAGACCTAACTCTCAAAGACATGCTGGTGAAATCTTCAGTGGGTGCGGCCTCAGTAATCGTGGTACAACGCTAGAGGGCAAGGAGACTGAAAGCCCTGTCACCCGGTCCTTTCTAGAGACAGTATTTGTGTCCCTCAAAGACAATCTCCAAAAAGTCAAACAGGACTTCTCCCAAGACCTAAAAGCAGTACACAAAGACATCACCAAGCTTGGGGATAGAGTATCGACACTGGAAGATTAGGAGACAAGTAGAGATGAGGAAATCGAGAACTACAACAAGAAGTCCTATGTCTAAGTGATCAACAAATAGACTTGCAAGCACACATGGAAGAACTAGAGAACAGGTCTAGATAAAATAACATCTGCATAAGAGAAGCACCTATTGGGGCAGAGGAGGGGAATGCTGAAGCATGCGTACAATCCCTATTCACTCAAATTTTGGGGGGACCAACGAACACCACTAGTCAGCTGGACTCTGCACTCAGAGTCAGACTCCCATGCTCTGAACATGCCTCCTCTGCCAACAACCTGGCCTGCGTTCATGATTTCTCTTTGAAAGAGCAGATTTTGCATAAGGCATGGGCCCAACATCCCCTTCACTTTCGAGGTCACACAGTAAAACTCTATCAAAGCCTCTCAGCATTAACACTGCAAATGAGTAGACTTCTGCCTTGTGACCTTTTTCCTCTGGGATCACAACATATCCTGCTCTTGGGGACACACATTCCAAATTATCTTCCACTGGGATGGGAAGCTCCACCAGATTTGCTCTCTTGTGGCAGCAAATTAACTCTTGGGATAAACACAGACTCAGACAGAGCAACCTCACCCATCCCCAGGAATGAGAGAACCATAAAGTGCTCCTGATGGCAGAGGAGTCCCAAACCATGTAAAGATCTCCGATCTGACCTGGATACTATTGCACAGGAAAGAAGAGCAGCTCTAGAGACAAAATCAAGAGATCCTGACAAAAAAAGCATTGTGGTAATTCAGATGGGCTCTAATTGATAACACAAGCTGGGGGTAGAGGGTGGACCTAAACCGAAGTGTGACAAAATTATTGAATGAAACTGGACCCATGACACTGATTCTGGAGACATCACTGGCCAACAGGTAGCTCTACCTCGAGTTCTTGACCTACCAGGGATATTATGTTTCTTACAGTACAAAAAAAAGGGAGCACACTGCCTCACACTCCAGCAAAAAGTTGGCCCCAATGCATCTTGGTAAATGCAGTCAGATTAGTTTCACATTAACAAAAGTAATCAAAGTCTTTCACCTTAGTAGGTGCAGCAAGTGCTGTGTATCTTTGTACACGTGTTTCTGGGTTTCACCCGTAATCAGCAGAGAGCAGCATATTTTGTGGGGTTGCTTGAAATGCCACCAAATGTCTTCTCACGTTTATGTACCACTCTGTGCGCAGGTGCCTCACCAAGGCTCGTCAGCCCGTTAGCTCAAGGGAGCCATCATTCGACACAGTGCAAAAAAAAGGGATGCACCTGTTCGCCTACTGAGTGGTACAAAAACCTGTGAAGACGTTCGGTGGCATTTCAAGCAACCCCTTCAGGTATATTTTCTCTCTGCTGATGACGGGCGAAAGCCGGAGACACGTGTCCAGAGAAACAGCACTTGCTGCATCTACTTAAGGTGAAAGACTTTTTGAAAAATGTCTCTATCTTTAAATCAAATGACTGCATTTACCATGATGCATTGGGGCTGTTTTATGCTGGAGTGTGAGGCAGTGTGCTCCCCTGTTTGTGTGTCTAATTGACGGCTCCCGTGAGCCTACGAGCTGACGAGCTCTGGTGATGCACCTGTCCGCCTACTGAGTGATAAAAAAACCTGTGAAGACGTTCAGCGCATTTCAAGCAACTCCTTCAGATATACTTTCTCTCTGCTGATGACGGCTGAAAGCCAGAAACACATGTCCAGAGATACAGCACTTGCTGCACCTACTTAAGGTGAAAGACATTTTGAAAACGTTCTCTATCTTTAAATCAAATGACTGCATTTACCATGATGCATTGGGGCTATTTTATGCTGGAGTGTGAGTCAGTGTGCTTCCCTGTTTGTGTGTCTAATTGACAGCTCCCATGAGCCTACGAGCTGACGAGCTCTGGTGATGCACCTGTTCGCCTACTGAGTGGTACAAAAACCTGTGAAGACGTTCGGCGGCATTTCAAGCAACCCCTTCAGATATATTTTCTCTCTGCTGATGACGGCCAAAAGCCAGAAACACGTGTCCAGAGATACAGCACTTGCTGAACCTACTTAAGGTGAAAGACTTTTTGAAACATGTCTCTATCTTTAAATCAAATAACTGTATTTACCATGATGCATTGGGGCTATTTTAGGTGGGAGTGTGAGTCAGTGTGCTCCCCGGTTTGTGTGTCTAATTGACGGCTCCCGTGAGCCTACGAGCTGACGAGCTCTGGTGATGCACCTGTTCGCCTACTGAGTGGTACAAAAACCTGTGAAGACGTTCGGCGGCATTTCAAGCAACCCCTTCAGATATATTTTTTCTCTGCTGATGACGGCCGAAAGCCAGAAACACGTGTCCAGAGATACAGCACTTGCTGCACCTACTTAAGGTGAAAGACTTTTTGAAAAATTTCTCTATCTTTAAATCAAATGACTGCATTTACCATGATGCATTGGGGCTATTCTATGCTGGAGTGTGAGTCAGTGTGCTCCCCTGTTTGTGTGTCTAATTGACGGCTCCTGTGAGCCTACAAGCTGACGAGCTCTGGTGATGCACCTGTTCGCCTACTGAGTGGTACAAAAACCTGTGAAGACGTTCGTCGGCATTTCAAGCAACCCCTTCAGATATAATTTTTCTCTGCTGATGACGGCCAAAAGCCAGAAACACGTGTCCAGAGATACAGCACTTGCTGCACCTACTTAAGGTGAAAGACTTTTTGAAAAATGTCTCTGTCTTTAAATCAAATGACTGCATTTACAATGATGCATTGGGGCTATTTTATGCTGGAGTGTGAGGCAGTGTGCTCCCCTGTTTGTGTGTCTAATTGACGGCTCCCGTGAGCCTACGAGCTGACGAGCTCTGGTGATGCACCTGTTCGCCTACTGAGTGGTACAAAAACCTGTGAAGACGTTTGCCGGCATTTCAAGCAACCCCTTCAGATATATGTTCTCTCTGCTGATGACGGCCGAAAGCCAGAAACACGTGTCTAGAGATACGGCACTTGCTGCACCTACTTAAGGTGAAAGACTTTTTGAAAAATTTCTCTATCTTTAAATCAAATGACTGCATTTACCATGATGCATTGGGGCTATTTTATGCTGGAGTGTGAGGCAGTGTGCTCCCCTGTTTGTGTGTCTAATTGACGGCTCCCGTGAGCCTACGAGCTGACGAGCTCTGGTGATGCACCTGTTCGTCTACTGAGTGGTACAAAAACCTGTGAAGACTTTCGGTGGCATTTCAAGCAACATCTTCAGATGTATTTTCTCTCTGCTGATGACGGCCGAAAGCCAGAAACACGTGTCCAGAGATACAGCACTTGCTGCACCTACTTAAGGTGAAAGACTTTTTGAAAAATGTCTCTGTCTTTAAATCAAATGACTGCATTTACAATGATGCATTGGGGCTATTTTATGCTGCAGTGTGAGGCAGTGTGCTCCCCTGTTTGTGTGTCTAATTGACGGCTCCCGTGAGCCTACGAGCTGACGAGCTCTGGTGATGCACCTGTTCGCCTACTGAGTGGTACAAAAACCTGTGAAGACGTTTGCCGGCATTTCAAGCAACCCCTTCCGATATATGTTCTCTCTGCTGATGACGGCCGAAAGCCAGAAACACATGTCTAGAGATACGGCACTTGCTGCACCTACTTAAGGTGAAAGACTTTTTGAAAAATTTCTCTATCTTTAAATCAAATGACTGCATTTACCATGATGCATTGGGGCTATTTTATGCTGGAGTGTGAGGCAGTGTGCTCCCCTGTTTGTGTGTCTAATTGACGGCTCCCGTGAGCCTACGAGCTGACGAGCTCTGGTGATGCACCTGTTCGTCTACTGAGTGGTACAAAAACCTGTGAAGACTTTCGGCGGCATTTCAAGCAACATCTTCAGATATATTTTCTCTCTGCTGATGATGGCCGAAAGCCAGAAACACGTGTCCAGAGATACAGCACTTGCTGCACCTACTTAAGGTGAAAGACTTTTTGAAAAATGTCTCTATCTTTAAATCAAATGACTGCATTTACCATGACGCATTGGGGCTATTCTATGCTGGAGTGTGAGGCAGTGTGCTCCTGTTTGTGTGTCTAATTGACGGCTCCTGTGAGCCTACGAGCTGACGAGCTCTGGTGATGCACCTGTTCGCCTACTGAGTGGTACAAAAACCTGTGAAGACGTTCGTCGGCATTTCAAGCAACCCCTTCAGATATATTTTCTCTCTGCTGATGACGGCCGAAAGCCAGAAACACGTGTCCAGAGATACGGCACTTGCTGCACCTACTTAAGGTGAAAGACTTTTTGAAAAATGTCTCTATCTTTAAATCAAATGACTGCATTTACCATGATGCATTGGGGCTATTTTATGCTGGAGTGTGAGGCAGTGTTCTCCCCTGTTTGTGTGTCTAATTGACAGCTCCCGTGAGCCTACGAGCTGATGAGCTCTGGTGATGCACCTGTTCACCTACTGAGTTGTACAAAAACCTGTGAAGACGTTCGGCAGCATTTCAAGCAACCCCTTCAGATATATTTTCTCTCTGCTGATGACGGCCGAAAGCCAGAAACACGTGTCCAGAGATACGGCACTTGCTGAATCTACTTAAGGTGAAAGACTTTTTGAAAAATGTCTCTATCTTTAAATCAAATGACTGCATTTACCATGATGCATTGGGGCTATTTTATGCTGGAGTGTGAGGCAGTGTTCTCCCCTGTTTGTGTGTCTAATTGACAGCTCCCGTGAGCCTACGAGCTGATGAGCTCTGGTGATGCACCTGTTCACCTACTGAGTTGTACAAAAACCTGTGAAGACGTTCGGCAGCATTTCAAGCAACCCCTTCAGATATATTTTCTCTCTGCTGATGACGGCCGAAAGCCAGAAACACGTGTCCAGAGATACGGCACTTGCTGAATCTACTTAGGGTGAAAGACTTTTTGAAAAATGTCTCTATCTTTAAATCAAATGACTGCATTTACCATGATGCATTGGGGCTATTTTATGCTGGAGTGTGAGGCAGTGTGCTCCCCTGTTTGTGTGTCTAATTGACGGCTCCTGTGAGCCTACGAGCTGACGAGCTCTGGTGATGCACCTGTTCGCCTACTGAGTGGTACAAAAACCTGTGAAGACGTTCGGCGGCATTTCAAGCAACCCCTCAGATATATTTTCTCTCTGCTGATGACGGCCAAAAGCCAGAAACACGTGTCCAGAGATACAGCACTTGCTGAACCTACTTAAGGTGAAAGACTTTTTGAAAAATGTCTCTATCTTTAAATCAAATAACTGTATTTACCATGATGCACTGGGGCTATTTTAGGTGGGAGTGTGAGTCAGTGTGCTCCCCGGTTTGTGTGTCTAATTGACGGCTCCCGTGAGCCTACGAGCTGACGAGCTCTGGTGATGCACCTGTTCGCCTACTGAGTGGTACAAAAACCTGTGAAGACGTTCGGCGGCATTTCAAGCAACCCCTTCAGATATATTTTTTCTCTGCTGATGACGGCCGAAAGCCAGAAACACGTGTCCAGAGATACAGCACTTGCTGCACCTACTTAAGGTTGAAAGACTTTTTGAAAAAGTTCTCTATCTTTAAATGAAATGACTGCATTTACTATGATGCATTGGGGCTATTCTATGCTGGAGTGTGAGTCAGTGTGCTCCCCTGTTTGTGTGTCTAATTGACGGCTCCTGTGAGCCTACAAGCTGACGAGCTCTGGTGATGCACCTGTTCGCCTACTGAGTGGTACAAAAACCTGTGAAGACGTTCGTCGGCATTTCAAGCAACCCCTTCATATATATTTTTTCTCTGATGATGACGGCCAAAAGCCAGAAACACGTGTCCAGAGATACAGCACTTGCTGCACCTACTTAAGGTGAAAGACTTTTTGAAAAATGTCTCTGTCTTTAAATCAAATGACTGCATTTACAATGATGCATTGGGGCTATTTTATGCTGGAGTGTGAGGCAGTGTGCTCCCCTGTTTGTGTGTCTAATTGACGGCTCCCGTGAGCCTACGAGCTGACGAGCTCTGGTGATGCACCTGTTCGCCTACTGAGTGGTACAAAAACCTGTGAAGACGTTTGCCGGCATTTCAAGCAACCCCTTCAGATATATGTTCTCTCTGCTGATGACGGCCGAAAGCCAGAAACACGTGTCCAGAGATACGGCACTTGCTGAATCTACTTAAGGTGAAAGACTTTTTGAAAAATGTCTCTATCTTTAAATCAAATGACTGCATTTACCATGATGCATTGGGGCTATTTTATGCTGGAGTGTGAGGCAGTGTTCTCCCCTGTTTGTGTGTCTAATTGACAGCTCCCGTGAGCCTACGAGCTGATGAGCTCTGGTGATGCACCTGTTCACCTACTGAGTTGTACAAAAACCTGTGAAGACGTTCGGCAGCATTTCAAGCAACCCCTTCAGATATATTTTCTCTCTGCTGATGACGGCCGAAAGCCAGAAACACGTGTCCAGAGATACGGCACTTGCTGAATCTACTTAGGGTGAAAGACTTTTTGAAAAATGTCTCTATCTTTAAATCAAATGACTGCATTTACCATGATGCATTGGGGCTATTTTATGCTGGAGTGTGAGGCAGTGTGCTCCCCTGTTTGTGTGTCTAATTGACGGCTCCTGTGAGCCTACGAGCTGACGAGCTCTGGTGATGCACCTGTTCGCCTACTGAGTGGTACAAAAACCTGTGAAGACGTTCGGCGGCATTTCAAGCAACCCCTCAGATATATTTTCTCTCTGCTGATGACGGCCAAAAGCCAGAAACACGTGTCCAGAGATACAGCACTTGCTGAACCTACTTAAGGTGAAAGACTTTTTGAAAAATGTCTCTATCTTTAAATCAAATAACTGTATTTACCATGATGCACTGGGGCTATTTTAGGTGGGAGTGTGAGTCAGTGTGCTCCCCGGTTTGTGTGTCTAATTGACGGCTCCCGTGAGCCTACGAGCTGACGAGCTCTGGTGATGCACCTGTTCGCCTACTGAGTGGTACAAAAACCTGTGAAGACGTTCGGCGGCATTTCAAGCAACCCCTTCAGATATATTTTTTCTCTGCTGATGACGGGCGAAAGCCAGAAACACGTGTCCAGAGATACAGCACTTGCTGCACCTACTTAAGGTTGAAAGACTTTTTGAAAAATTTCTCTATCTTTAAATGAAATGACTGCATTTACTATGATGCATTGGGGCTATTCTATGCTGGAGTGTGAGTCAGTGTGCTCCCCTGTTTGTGTGTCTAATTGACGGCTCCTGTGAGCCTACAAGCTGACGAGCTCTGGTGATGCACCTGTTCGCCTACTGAGTGGTACAAAAACCTGTGAAGACGTTCGTCGGCATTTCAAGCAACCCCTTCATATATATTTTTTCTCTGCTGATGACGGCCAAAAGCCAGAAACACGTGTCCAGAGATACAGCACTTGCTGCACCTACTTAAGGTGAAAGACTTTTTGAAAAATGTCTCTGTCTTTAAATCAAATGACTGCATTTACAATGATGCATTGGGGCTATTTTATGCTGGAGTGTGAGGCAGTGTGCTCCCCTGTTTGTGTGTCTAATTGACGGCTCCCGTGAGCCTACGAGCTGACGAGCTCTGGTGATGCACCTGTTCGCCTACTGAGTGGTACAAAAACCTGTGAAGACGTTTGCCGGCATTTCAAGCAACCCCTTCAGATATATGTTCTCTCTGCTGATGACGGCCGAAAGCCAGAAACACGTGTCTAGAGATACAGCACTTGCTGCACCTACTTAAGGTGAAAGACTTTTTTAAAAATTTCTCTATCTTTAAATCAAATGACTGCATTTACCATGATGCATTGGGGCTATTTTATGCTGGAGTGTGAGGCAGTGTGCTCCCCTGTTTGTGTGTCTAATTGACGGCTCCCGTGAGCCTACGAGCTGACGAGCTCTGGTGATGCACCTGTTCGTCTACTGAGTGGTACAAAAACCTGTGAAGACTTTCGGCGGCATTTCAAGCAACATCTTCAGATATATTTTCTCTCTGCTGATGACGGCCGAAAGCCAGAAACACGTGTCCAGAGATACAGCACTTGCTGCACCTACTTAAGGTGAAAGACTTTTTGAAAAATGTCTCTGTCTTTAAATCAAATGACTGCATTTACAATGATGCATTGGGGCTATTTTATGCTGGAGTGTGAGGCAGTGTGCTCCCCTGTTTGTGTGTCTAATTGACGGCTCCCGTGAGCCTACGAGCTGACGAGCTCTGGTGATGCACCTGTTCGCCTACTGAGTGGTACAAAAACCTGTGAAGACGTTTGCCGGCATTTCAAGCAACCCCTTCCGATTTATGTTCTCTCTGCTGATGACGGCCGAAAGCCAGAAACACATGTCTAGAGATACGGCACTTGCTGCACCTACTTAAGGTGAAAGACTTTTTGAAAAATTTCTCTATCTTTAAATCAAATGACTGCATTTACCATGATGCATTGGGGCTATTTTATGCTGGAGTGTGAGGCAGTGTGCTCCCCTGTTTGTGTGTCTAATTGACGGCTCCCGTGAGCCTACGAGCTGACGAGCTCTGGTGATGCACCTGT
This sequence comes from Pleurodeles waltl, assembly GCF_031143425.1. Taxonomy (NCBI): domain Eukaryota; kingdom Metazoa; phylum Chordata; class Amphibia; order Caudata; family Salamandridae; genus Pleurodeles; species Pleurodeles waltl. The sequence goes on along the minus strand of NC_090447.1, from coordinate 1,168,416,411 downwards.
TCGTCTACTGAGTGGTACAAAAACCTGTGAAGACTTTCGGCGGCATTTCAAGCAACATCTTCAGATATATTTTCTCTCTGCTGATGACGGCCGAAAGCCAGAAACACGTGTCCAGAGATACAGCACTTGCTGCACCTACTTAAGGTGAAAGACTTTTTGAAAAATGTCTCTATCTTTAAATCAAATGACTGCATTTACCATGACGCACTGGGGCTATTCTATGCTGGAGTGTGAGGCAGTGTGCTCCTGTTTGTGTGTCTAATTGACGGCTCCCGTGAGCCTACGAGCTGACGAGCTCTGGTGATGCACCTGTTCGCCTACTGAGTGGTACAAAAACCTGTGAAGACGTTCGTCGGCATTTCAAGCAACCCCTTCAGATATATTTTCTCTCTGCTGATGACGGCCGAAAGCCAGAAACACGTGTCCAGAGATACGGCACTTGCTGCACCTACTTAAGGTGAAAGACTTTTTGAAAAATTTCTCTATCTTTAAATCAAATGACTGCATTTACCATGATGCATTGGGGCTATTTTATGCTGGAGTGTGAGGCAGTGTTCTCCCCTGTTTGTGTGTCTAATTGACAGCTCCCGTGAGCCTACGAGCTGATGAGCTCTGGTGATGCACCTGTTCACCTACTGAGTTGTACAAAAACCTGTGAAGACGTTCGGCAGCATTTCAAGCAACCCCTTCAGATATATTTTCTCTCTGCTGATGACGGCCGAAAGCCAGAAACACGTGTCCAGAGATACAGCACTTGCTGAATCTACTTAAGGTGAAAGACTTTTTGAAAAATGTCTCTATCTTTAAATCAAATGACTGCATTTACCATGATGCATTGGGGCTATTTTATGCTGGAGTGTGAGGCAGTGTTCTCCCCTGTTTGTGTGTCTAATTGACAGCTCCCATGAGCCTACGAGCTGATGAGCTCTGGTGATGCACCTGTTCACCTACTGAGTTGTACAAAAACCTGTGAAGACGTTCGGCAGCATTTCAAGCAACCCCTTCAGAAATATTTTCTCTCTGCTGATGACGGCCGAAAGCCAGAAACACGTGTCCAGAGATACGGCACTTGCTGAATCTACTTAGGGTGAAAGACTTTTTGAAAAATTTCTCTATCTTTGAATCAAATTACTGCATTTACCATGATGCATTGGGGCTATTTTATGCTGGAGTGTGAGGCAGTGTGCTCCCCTGTTTGTGTGTCTAATTGACGGCTCCTGTGAGCCTACGAGCTGGCGAGCTCTGGTGATGCACCTCTTCGCCTACTGAGTGGTACAAAAACCTGTGAAGATGTTCGGCGGCATTTCAAGCAACCCCTTCAGATAGATTTTCTCTCTGCTGATGATGGCCGAAACCCAGAAACACGTGTCTAGAGATACGGCACTTGCTGAACCTACTTAAGGTGAAAGACTTTTTAAAAAAAAAATCTTTATCTTTAAATCAAATGACTGCATTTACCATGATGCATTGGGGCTATTTTATGCTGGAGTGTGAGGCAGTGTGCTCCCCTGTTTGTGTGTCTAATTGACGGCTCCTGTGAGCCTACGAGCTCTGATGATGCACCTGTTCGGCTACTGAGTGGTACAAAAACCTGTGAATACGTTCGGCGGCATTTCAAGCAACCCCTTCAGATATATGTTCTCTCTACTGATGGCGGCCGAAAGCCAGAAACACGTGTCCAGAGATACGGCACGTGATGCACCTACTTAAGGTGAAAGACTTTTTGAAAAATGTCTTTGTCTTTAAATCAAATGACTGCATTTACCATGATGCATTGGGGCTATTTTATGCTGGAGTGTGAGGCAGTGTGCTCCCCTGTTTGTGTGTCTAATTGACGGCTCCCGTGAGCCTACGAGCTGAGGAGCTCTGGTGATGCACCTGTTCGCCTACTGAGTGGTACAAAAACCTGTAAAGACGTTCAGCGGCATTTCAAGCAACCCCTTCAGATATATGTTCTCTCTGCTGATGACGGCCGAAAGCCAGAACACGTGTCCAGAGATACGGCACATGCTGCACCTACTTAAGGTGAAAGACTTTTTGAAAAATGTCTCTATCTTTAAATCAAATGACTGCATTTACCATGATGCATTGGGGCTATTTTATGCGGGAGTGTGAGGCAGTGTGCTCCCCTGTTTGTGTGTCTAATATTATGTTTGTTGTTGATAAGTTGGGTTGTTATTGTGGGAGGGTACTAATGCATTTGAACTGCACACACACACACACACACACCCAAAGTTAGACTTACATTATTTGATAACATCACAACAGGTTATCAGCAAGGAGACCATGGAGGTTCTGAGGGTAATGAGCTTCCCATTATTCAAACATACTATGCACACATCACAAAATAAGTTGCAAATCATTTCCATCAATGTAAAAGGACTGAACAATCTTGTTAAAAGAAAGGATTTTCTCTTATATCTAGAGCAAACGGGCTGGGATAAGCTTACTCCAACATATCGCCTCAGATCTAGATCATTTCCACAACAATTTCTTTTATCCAGCCGTACCAAAAAAGATGGGGTAGGGATACTGGTCTCTAATAAATTTTGTGGGAGAATTAGAGCTAAAATAGCTGAAATTAGAGGAGGACACATGAAAATAGGAGATCAGGCTTTTGTACTGGGTACTATAAATGCCCCCAATGAAGGGCAGGAATCCTTCCTCTGCAGAACAATGGCCAAAGTTATTACAACCGGAAGCAGGATGGTGGTACTAGGAGGTGACCTCAACATAGTCTAAATCAACAAGCTTGACCGCTCTGCACAGAGGCACGGGGGTACAGGGAACTGTCTAATGGGAATGTGCAATGTCTTTTAGAAATGGGACTGAGGTATCTATGGAGAACATGCAATCCAAACACTGATGACCACACATTCTACTCACATGCACAAAAAATCTATCCATACCTGGACCACTTCTTAGGGACAAAAGAGATGCAAGATTTGATCATCTCATCAGAAATAGACACTCAATCTCTCTTGGACCATGCAGCAGTGTCAGTGGACCTAGCCATACTCCCGTCGAGACCTGCACATCAACCCTGGCTCATACATATAAAAATCTTACATAAACCGGACGTGGTCAGTCAGAACCAGACAGCGCTTACTAACTACCTGCAAACTGATGACATAAACACTACACCTATTACACTACTATGGGACACTCTGAAGGCACTGACAAGGGGGTAACTCAAAGCTATATCTTCAGCATACAATAGAACATGCAGGGAGCAAAGGGAGAGGCTGCAGAATCAGGTGAGGGAGCTGGAGCGTATCCATCAACTCATGGGCACCCTGAGGGTCTGGGGACAGTTTGAAGCCGCTAGGAATATAGAGGGAGGGCTGAATGCGCACTACTACACCTTAAACACACCTTCTACCTGGGGAGTAATAAATGTGGTAGACTTCTAGCTAACCGGCTTTGAGTCTAAAGACAGGTAATAAGAGTAGAGGCCCTAGGGGGAGAGAATGGTGAAGTGATCATGAAAGACAGTCACATAGCAGCTCGTTTTCAGAGGTTTTATGCAGAGCTATATACTGCTCAATCCCTCCCGAGGATGGGCCTGCCCATTACCTCCAGAGAACAAAAACAACCCGGCTTACTGAAGATCAGACATCTCACTTAGACCACCCAATCTGTGTTGAAGAGGTTACATCAGCCATAGCGCAACTGCAGCCCCATAAATCTCCGGGACCAGATGAATTCCCGGCTGAATTCTACAAAACCTTTTGCATAACCCTGGCACAGATTCTGGCCAGACTCTTTAATTAATTTACAGGTCTAGCATGAATGTCACCAGAGATGACTGACAAGGTTGGTCCGCGCTCCATCATGGTCGGCCTGTACTTTTGGATTCACCCTGGTCTAGTGCGACCAGATAGCCCTATTTGGCACTTTTAAGCACTTCAATTGCAGATATTCTTTAAAAAAACAAAAATAATAATATCTCGGCTTCCAGTTATTGGATTGTTGTTGTTTTGATCTTGTTTTGTTAATTGAATTAAGGTCTATTTTTCTATTCAATTTTTGTCTGTTGTGTTTACTCTTTTACTGTATTAGGTGTTGCACTAGTACTTAACACCTTGCCTCATTAGTTAAGCCTGACTGCTCTGTGCGAAGCTACCAGAGGGTGAGCATAGGTTTTTTCAAGAAGTGTATCTACCCACTTACCCTGACTAGAGTGGTGGTCCCTACTTGGACAGGGTGCATACCACTGCCAATTAAAGATCCCATTTCTAACAGGTGGGGATTGACATTATTAGTCAGTTGGACCACAAGACATGCTTAGGCAACAGGACCATCCTGGTCTTGGGGGCCCCACAACATGCAATACTCAGAGGTGATCCCTCTGAGGTCGGTGACTGTATCTTCAATGGCTAGGGCCCTGGTGGGTATTTTGTCTTGTCTAGCATCTAGCGTCAAAATATTGGAGTTAGCGCCATATTGTGGATGCAGCAAACTGCCTTGTGCTCATTAGATGCAAGGTAGGCATTCCCTTCCACAATAGCATGCTAAACCCTTAAAGCCTTATTTATACTCTAGTGCAGAAAGGACACACATGGAGTAGGTAGACTCAAATAATGGTACTAAGCCTTGTTAGCACTATTATTTAATGTCTGGGTCTGACAAGGCACCATGGTACCTATGGACCCATTTACATTGCTAGTCACCATGGAATGGGCCCACAGGATGGGACCCAGGAACTCCCCTACCCACACCAGAGAGATGCCATAGGATGTGGGACCCCATCCTGGGTAAGTAGAGGTAAGTATTTTCTTTTCAGTGCCATTTGGAGCCCTTTACATGGGCTCCCCTGCCTGACACTGGGTATTATGGCCATGCCCAGGGGACACTGGTTCCCTTTGCTGGTCGTTGGGGTGGTGGGCATGACTCCTGTCTTTACTTAGATAGGAGACATTTTTGGGTGGTAGTAGAAAATGACGCCAGGCTGGTTAGCGGTATATTTATTGCCGCTAACCAGTCTGGCATCATTTCTGGCCCACTAACGCCTTTTCCCATCCCACCATTCCCTCCCCCAGGGTAGCACCTTTTCTGTAGACGCTAGCCTGTCCTTTGCCCCACCGTGTGCTATTCCATTAATATAGCACCTGGCTGGTGCAATGGATTTTGACGCAAGACTGTGCTAATGCAGTCTTGCATCAAAATCCGTGAATTTGGGCCTATGTTCATGTCAGCATACATGAAGTCCATGTGGGATGAGTGTGGGGTAACCTATAAGTTCACCCCACCGTATCACCCTCAAACAAACTGACTTATTAAGAGATTCAACAAGACCCTTAAAGGGCATGATTATGGGCAAAGTCAGATGTCATCTTGCCATGCCTGCTGGTTGCCTCAAGGGAGGTGCCACAAAAGAGGGTTGGGTTGAGTCCATTTGAACTCCTCCATGGACACCCTGTTAGGGGGACCTCTCAGCCTTGCGGGAGAGGGATGCGAACAAGTTCCCAGCAATCTCCCTCAGGATTTTGTCACCTACATACTGGTTCTCAATAATCAGATGCGGCGCTCTTAGAAAAAGGTGAAATACAATTGTGAGGATAGTCAAGAAGTAACTAAACTTTGATACGAAGAGAAGGCCTAAAGATAAGGTTTATGGACCCTGTAGAGCCCAGAGTTTTCCAAGATTGTTAGGCAGGCCCTTAGGTGAAAGAGCAGAAGGGGGATGCCACCTACCTGTTAGTTCTCAAGACCCCTAATACTCCTTAGGGGTGCCCCACTTAAACACCCTCAAACCCCACTTTTATAGGTCTTAAGTCACCATGCTCTTGGTAAAAGATGACGGAGTGGACTGGTGGAGTAAACCTCTTCCTGACCTCTTGTCTACAGGGGAGCATGAAGGGTCAGTAGAGGGCATTTATCTCTCCCCTACTATGACCTCAGAACAGCAGAGTCACCAATGCCAGTTGCTAGTACCCAAGGCTGCCCCACCAGGTACCACCCCAGAACTTAGGTTCTGTGTGGATTACCAAGGACTCAATTCAGTCACTGTATCTGGGCTACATGTTAGGCAGGGCAAGGTGCAGCCTCTCCTGGCTAAGATTGCTAACATTTTGGCCTGGCAAACCCCCCAAAACACAGACTAAGGTGAGAGCCGTCCTGGGTCTCACTTGTTATTATAGGAGCTTTGTTAAGGCGTATTGCATCATTGTTGTCCCCCTTAACTGAGCTGGCTTCTATGAAGCAGCCCAAATTAGGCGATCTGGACAGAGGCTTGTCAGAAAGCTTTTGACTCACTATCTTCTACAGTGCAGTTGTCCCCTTCTCCCTCTGGCCGTACCTTGGGGGCAGTGGACAGCTGTAGTTTGCTGGGGTGAGACCTCAAAGGGGGCCCCTGCTCTGCCGCAGTCAGGAGAGCCCTTTGGATGTTTACTACCAAAACACCGTATCTTGTGTAGTAGGCACGCTGGTGCAGCCTACGTTCTATACCTGCTTACCTTAAACATTATGCAAGGGGATGTTATTGTTTTTACCTTGTGGTCTACAGGTTAACAAGTAAAATCTGATAATGTGCATAGCTGGAAAGGCAAACACTGTATTCCTATCATTTGTGTCTTGTGTTGATGACAGCCCAGAAATTACCACATACCTTCTAATAGGAGTGCAGGTGCTCCAGTGCTCATGCTTTTCGTGCAATATAGGAGAGTGTTCCTAAAAGATACTGGGCCTGATTACAACTTTGGAGGAAGGTGTTAATCCGTCCCAAAGGTGACGGATTTACCACCAGCCGTATTATGAGTCCATTATATCCTATGGAACTCGTAATACGGCTGGTGGTAAATCCGTCACATTTGGGACGGATTAACACCTCCTCCAAAGTTGTAATCAGGCCCACTGTGTACTGGGGAAAGTGCCTATATGTTACCCACATGTAAAATAATACAATAATACAAAACCCTGCAGCCAACCTCCCTAACCACAGCCCATGCTGTGCATTTCCCTTTGGCCATTCGTGGTTGGAGTTGTCCACGGCCTCTCTGGGTGTGACAATAAGTGTGAGAGGTTGTATCTGGGGGTGAGAGTGGCTGTCAGATTGTATGCCTGGTTGTGAGAGTGCGTATACCAGTGTTTTATTGGGTGCATCAATGTGCGCGCGTCTGTGAGTGGGTGCATGAGGGTGTCAGTCGGTCAGTGAGTGGGTGAGCGAGTGGGTGCGTAACTATCTGAGTGAGTCTGAGTGGGTGCGTGAGGGTCTGAATAGGCACTGATTGGGTGCATGGGGTATGAGTGGGTCTGTGAGTGGGTGCGTGAGTGTCTGAGTGGGGGTGTGAGTGGGAGAATGGATTGAAAGAAAGACAGAGAGAGAAAGTGAGAGGGAGAGAGATAGAGTGTTTTAGGTTTTGATGTCTGATTACTTAGAATGAGATATTTGTATCCAATTTAAAATAATAAATGTTTGTTTTTTAAAATATATTTTTTAATTTAGCAAAAAAATATTGTAAATGAGTCCAGCTGTACCCAAAACCCAAAGCTCAGTGTGAAGGTACTGTGCTAGAGGGCTATTCTTTTTTAAAACATTTTTACCCCTTTCTGGGCTTTCTGGGACAGTGAGGGAACCCTTAAGGGCTCCCCCGGTATCTCTTATTTATTTATTTTACTTTTTTATAAATTTTTTATTTATATTGAAATGCCCTTACAGGCTACCGTCGCAGTGTCAATGTTTCAGCAAGCACGGAACTGCTTTGACTGCAGCTTTGTGCTTGCTGAAGGATTTCATGGGGGTCCCCGGGGCAGCGACAGGGGGCCAACACCCCCGCATATTGAAGACGCAGCCCTTGGGAAGTGTCGGTCCCCAGGCCATTGGGGGGCACACAGCCCCCCACACATCAATTGGAAGCCCCAGGGAGATGGCTGTACCTGGGGCAGTAGGACGGGACCCCGGGACTTGGCCCACCTGGGGGCTCTATGTTAACAAAGGGCAGGAGACCGTTTTTTATTTTTTATTTTACCACGGATGTGATCGTAACAATAATGCTTACTAGCCCTGGCAGAGTCACCCTGACTCCTTTTCATTTTTTTTGTCTTTTTTTTCTGGGACTCAGCTGAAGCCAAGTCCCAAGATGGCTGCCAAAACTTCCTTGCTGAAGTGTTGGCAGCCAATCACATATCAGCATGGGGACAGTTGAATCTGTGTTCCTTTACATTTATATTTTTTGGACTTAAATTTCTTTAAAACTACAGAACGAATTTGCACCAAATCATGAAAAGCATGATCTGCGGGACAGAATCTAGCTTTTTGCCAAATTTGGTGTAATTTCGTTCAGTGGTTTGGACTATAGGCATGTCTAAAGGTCCTATGGAAAAATGAATGGAAAAAATGTTTTTTGAGGCCCCCCTTTTTTTTGGGTCCCCGTGTAACAGATCACCCCGAATCTTTCTAGACAGAAGTTGAACTTAGCAAAGTATACATTTTGAAAATTTTGTGAAGATTCGTCAAACGGCGCCAAAGTTATAGGCAAAACAAAAATTGTTCTTTCTATAGAAATTAGGGCCTAACTATAACTACCTAGTGGCGACCCAGCCAGTAGGTTTTTTATATATATATATATATATATATATTTATATATGTGTGTGTGTGTGTGTATATATATATATATTTATATCATCACCAAGGAAAGAGACACTGCACTCCGAAGAATTCACTGACAAGTTGATTTAATGATAGGCAGCAATTCCTACTGGCATCGTGAGGATTAACAATACAATCTACATAATTATTTATTTGTCACTGCACTGACGTGATTCGTGCCACCTGTTTTGTATTTCAAAATGCTCACAGAATGTTTCGGCTCCCAGGTGTGGGACACGAAGGTATAAATCCCAGAATGCCTCTGTGCCTTGAAAAGGCAGGCAACTTACAACAGCATGGAGAGAGACTGAAAACCATTTGAAAAAGACGAGATGTTGAAACGCGTCATGGAGTCTGATTTATGTTGCCTGAGCATTGCTGCCTATCATTAAATTAACTTGTCAGTGAATTCTTCGGGAGTGCGGTGTCTCTTTCCTTGGTGATGATATAATGAGGGTCGTGGTCTTAACCCTTACACCGGCACCAGCAGCCAGAGTGCCTTGCTTTGAAGACTGTATTGTTTTGAACAATATATATTTATATATATATATAGATCATGGAAAGAATATATTCTTATATAATTCTCTGTGAAGTCTCTTTTGTGATTTAATTATTGTGCTGCGATGTAAATGTTGCGCAAACGCTTTACACATTGCCTCTGGTGATAAGCCTGACTGCTCTGCACCAGTTCCTGAGGGCGAGCATGGGTTATTTTTGGTGTGTAGTTAATTTGCTTTGACTAGAGCGGTGGGTTCTGCCTGGCTTAGGTGCATATCATAGGCACGGTCCTCCCACCAAAGAGCAGTGAGAGGTCTCCCTCTTCCCTTATCCTCCCAATAAGCTTCACATCCACATATACCAGAAAGGAAAGAGGCAATGTGGAAGTTATTCCTATCTTTTTTGTTCCTGGTCCCGAGCGAAGGGTTTAAACTGAATATTGGCATGCCTTATCATAGGGCATGGTTCAACACTCCAATGCAAACCAACACTCAAAGTGGAACAATGTAGGTTTTTGCAAGTGTTAGTGCCTTCTCTTCTGAAGTGATCCACTATTGCAGTCAATGTTAAAACTGTCGAAGGTGGTTCCTACCTGTACTTTAATTGGGGCCCCCCTTAGCAGGGTTGAAAACAGTTATATATGGGGTGAACTCTTGGTAATTATCTCCCTGTTCCCCGCTCTGCTTACATCGACATGCTTCGGTCCTCTAGTTGCCCCTCAAGGTCAAAGGGCCTTCATCAGGATATTCAATCCCTTATCTTGTATGCACCCCTCATTAATGACAGTCTAAGAGGTTTTTTGCAAGCTCAAGAAATTTGTTCAGCCAGCAACATTGTTTCAAATACAAAAATAATCACACAAACCTGATTACAGACCAATGCACAAACATAAAATTCCTCTAGGGGCTAGATTTTGTGTTGCAGAAAAAGACTTCAAATTGATCAGCTGGAAGTTTCTCTGGGTTATTAAAAATTATATACATTTTCTAATATGATGATTCATATGATTAGGGCACCCTATTTCCGCATCGAAAGTGGCATTATTTATTAATCAAGCTGTTTGGACACTTCTAGTATTCTATTAGGTACAAGAAATGGCTATCTGTTATTACTCGTCTTAATCACAATTTACCGCAAACCCTTGATAACATCTATCAACATTTCACTGTTCATATGCTTTCCCAAAAAATCGTCCTAACGTTCTTGGTGATGCAGATGATACTGCAATACCTACCTCCATGTGAGATCAAGTCAGACTTGTAAAGAAAATCAATTGAGATGATTGCAATTGAAAGGTCTGAAGATATGAGGAGCATTGGCAATGGCACTAGGTCTGGCTTTAAAGGAATGTTTATGGTAGTGTTAAACATTACAACTAAATAGCAAGGCAATAGAACATGTGTCAATGTGAAAGCAAAGAGCTGCAGAATAATATTTGTGTAGGTTAAAAGAATAGGTGACAGTTGTACTGGCAAGCCAGACCTAAAAATCCATGCAGGGTAATGACTGATCGCCTCACATTTGTGATGCTGCCAGCGACAAGCAAAATAATGTATGAACTTTTCTAAGACAACTTCATAGCATTCTAATGTCATGTATGTGCCCCTGAAAGTTCAAGCGTATGCAGCTAGTTAATAAACAAAACAATCACTGCTGCATGGACAGCAGATACTTTTTTATTGAAAGTACAAAACGTCTGCCAAATGAAAACATGTTTTCCTGGCTCCCAACATGTGGGGATGTTCAAATAATTGTCTGCCGACAGCTGTGCACCATAAGTTGTCTAGTTATCTACACCACTTTAGTAGCATTACAGTGTTATGAGTGTGCACCTGAAAGTTCAAGTTCAGGCAGCTGGACAACTAAACAAAATGATCAAAGCTGTGTGAAGGGCAAGCACCTTGTTCTGGAAGCACACAATGTCTGCCTAAACCCTGGCTCCTAACGAGGGCACAGCCAAAGCCCCTCTCTAGTGACCCTCATACAATTGTCTGGTGACAGTTGCGGTGCAAAAGCAGAGCAAAAAAGGGGCTTTATTGCTTCTCTAGAGCTACCTCTCATTACTTTATAATCATCATGTTTCCGCTTCAACCAGGACTGAAATCAGGCATTAAATTCAAAATGAAATGTTTTCTTACAAATTATTTTATAGAACCCAGAGGAATTTTCTCATTCCTTTGTTTTAAAGGAATATAGAAAAACCGAATAAGTGCAACTATCTGAACATTGTAATTGTTTTAAGCGTATGGAGTATTTTATTCCAGATCCTCTAATATCAGACTACTGTTAAATTCTAACTGACTGTACAGTTCGAGATTTCTCAGCACTATGTGGATGAATTTAGCTTAGTTTCGTGCCAACCTCCCATGATTCATTGCTCAAGTTACCATAGCAGCTTGCACATTTCTACAATGGGTAATAACACCTATGCCTGACCTTAATCATAACCATTCTTTCTGAAAGTGATCTCAATTCATTTTGCAGTGATTGCATACGCCTGGCACAGTCTTCCTCAGACAGATCAATCGCATTCACATTAACCCACCAAGTTCAGGAGGCGCGTGTACTTTTTCATAAGTATCTTTGTACATGATAGTGCCTTGTCTCTTTCAAAGAAAATGTCTTATTTTATAACTTCATTTAAGACAAGGTTTTGTAAAAAAAAATTATAACAATAAGCAAACCTTCATCAAAGGAACCCGTAGCATATATTAAATAGAGAACCCCCTCTTAGCACAAACTCTTTTGCGCACAACCCAATAAAAGGCCAAACGCAAAGGATACCTAATCCGACTCGTCAGGAGTTTAAATGTATATAAAAGTAACACCCACTCCCAAAGCCTAAACTCGCCTTCACATAAAGACAAAACAGAGGACCTTTTCCTTTCCTCTGTATTGACTCTTTAAAAAAAGTTTTTCTTTTAATTACCATTCATTGAGTCTGGTATATATTGTAATTAGCAAACTTTCTCTTCTTTATTGTATAATATATTGGTAACAGTATTGCTATGCCTGTTATTATATATACATCTATTTCTCTCCATAAAAAGACTAAACTAAAAAACAGAGGACCAGTAACAAATACCTGTAACGCAAACGTCACATTGGCAAATTAAATGTTCATATAAAAATTAGAAATTAGCAAAAAGTACATTTATCACATGGTAGGTAAGCATCATTGCGTAATAAGCCATGATGCTTACCTACCATGAACGCCCTACTACTACTTGTTAATATTGCCAAAAAATACCACATGTATTGAAGAAAGCCTAGAAAAGGGAGATACACATTACATTGGTGTGTGAGCAGAAACAATTGTGATTAAAACATTGAGAAATGAAGCGGAAAACAGAAAGCAGGCAGAGATATCCCGGTGTGGGAGTAAGGCAGAGATTTGACCCTTAAAGTTCCTGTGGCACCCTAACCCACAGTGGAGTGTGTATGTTTTAACTTGTGAAATTTTGGACAGCAGTGAAAGCAACATGCCTAATGTATGCTCCATCAGGCATGCATCAGGCAATGTAATAATTTATTTACAGTGATTTTCTACAGCGCTTCCTACTGAATGGTATTAGAGAGCTGTACATTATAAAAATAACTGCGTACTGGGAAGAGAATATGCATATAGAAAACATCAAGCCAAACTTTAATTAGAAGAGAACCCAGAGAGTTGGGAAAGTAATGGCAAAGTAGGGTGAGGAAAAGAGAATAGTTAGTTCAAACTTCAGACTAGTGATTGTAATCAAAGGCAGCACAGTATCACAAAACAGTGCTGCATTGTAGTGCTTAATTCCAGCATGAGTGCAAAACTGCAATCTGGCCCAATTCAAGAGTAGCATGTACTTGACAGCAACAAACTAGCAGCAGGTTTACCAACTATTCACCACCTGATGGCATTCCTACCGTCCAACATCAGTCCCAACCTGGACACCACATGGAGTAGATGCCCGTGTGTGAACTGAGCTAGTGATCTGTTGTTTTGGACGGGCAGACTGAGGGGAGGGTGGAGGGAGAGCGAGAGCATGGCAGAAGAGGTTTCATCTAAGCTCCAGTACCTGCACATGGTTGAATGTGTACCTATGCTCGTGGAGAGTAATGAGACCAGCCATCTTGATTATCATGCTACAGATGGTTGCTGTCACAGAACATGTCTCAGAGACCCGAGAGCAGGAGCCTACAGCATTGTTTTAATGGGCAAACTGTGTAATGTCGTAAGTCTACAGTGCCACCAACAGATTTTGTGGGTGGAGATTAGACAGTCATGGACATATTTATCATTACTGATGCAACGCTGTGTTGCGGGAGTGTTTCATCAGAAATGCCTGTGCTGTGTACCGCATTTATGAGATGGCACACCATGGAGCAAGGACTGAATATGCGTCAGAAATTCCGACTCCATGGTGTTAAAAAAGGAATAAAGTGCTGTAATGCAACTACTACCTACATGAAGCAGAACTGATTTGCATGTCGTAAAGCACCTTTATGTGTTGCAAATCAGCATTGGGTCACACAGCATTGCGTTGTAAGGTGGAAACCTTGGAAAAATTCATGCAATTCACACAGCACTACTCCTCAACACAGAGAAGCATGGAAGGCATCTCAGGAAGCCAGGAGGGCAACAACTCAAATCCAGAAGAACTTCCAGCATCTCATGCTAAGAAGAAGAAGACCAACTTCAGTGAGAAGGAGAACCAAACCTAATTAGTAAGGTGACAAAGAAGGAACACCTCCACTCAAAATTGCCATCGCCAAAAAAGGACGCCATTTGGCATTTAACAGTAGACAAGATAAACTGTGCTGCACAATCAAAAAGAACAGCACCGGAGTGTAAGAGGAGGTGGTGTGATTATAAATGCAGGACAAAAGATAAACTGGCCAGGAAACATAATGGAACATGAGGACCGGAGGAAGACTTGATGTCCAGGAGTAGTTGGACCCACTGGAGGAGCATGTGGCATCACTCCTTCTAACAGAGTTGGTAGTTGGTGTGGAAGGGTAGGGCAGTGCTAAAGTTGAGGACCAGCAAGAACTACCGAGTGAGTGAAAACAAGGCACCATATTGTTTAAATTGTCATGCAGTGCAACGCAACAAGCCACTGTGTGCAAGGGAAACGGGAGGAATGCCTTACATATTAACTCATCCATCACATAACATTTATTTCATTGGCCAGTGACAACTTATTCAGCCCAGTCCAGGCCTGCCAAGATTCTTAGGTCCATGAGTGATGTGCTGCCCCAGTTCAGGTTTTTCCTTTGAATAATGGCATTTATAGTGTAATGTATGACATTATCCAGCTGGACTACAAGTTCCAGAATCCAAAGGAAAAAACCCAGACTGAAGCAGCACATCATGCATGGAGCTTGTAAACTTGGCAGATATGCCAGTGCCAATGCAGGCCCCCTTGCACCATGATGCAAGGGTGTCTGTATTGGGGCTAGGCAGGCAACAGTGTAATGTAATGTAATGTAATATGGCTTTGTAGAGGGTCAACTTGTCACCTGAGAGAGTGTACAGGTGCTCAGTAGGTGCATGCTCCATAAGTAGGATCACTTGAAGAGCTAGCTGTATAGTTACTGGCACAAATCTATATTTGATGCAGCTATCCTGCTGTGCCGGGTGAGGATTTTTCAGGTTTTTTCCTAAGAGACAACCCTACCTCCTGTCTTGCCTGCATGGATATTGGTTGGTGGGTGTGGGTGAATGTAAGTATTGCAAAGTGGAGGTCCGTGATTGTTTGGTGGAAGAGTAGATGGTGTGTGAGCTAGGTGTGTACCTGGTAGTGTAGTCCCTTGTAGGTGTGGCTGTTTTCACTACATATCTCATAAATCATTAGGCGATTCATAAGGCACCAACAGTTTTTTTTAGGTATGTTTTTTTTTCCACTTTCGGTTTTCCAGCATGTATAAATCACCCCGAGCCGTTTAGAGCCAGGTTTGCGCCTTCATTTCCCTGAAGGTTCCCGCCATGACGCAACTAGAGGCAGCGTGATATTGAGCAACATGAGTTCAATTGTGTTCGGTTCATACTTTTTGCCATTACCCCTTTCTTTTCAGTCATTGTTCATCACTCACGGCTTGCTAGCAGCTTTTTGAGGTGAGCACGTACACGACGCATTCAATGCTACTTGTGGTGAGTAGCTGGATGCGACCGCTCTGAACTGTTTCAGTTCGGCCGTTTTTCAATAGGAGCCCACGTTTTTCCAAAGCGGGATGCATCTTGCCTTTTACTTCAGTGCACACACGTTTATGATTTGTTTTGTCTAACTGATGCAAAGTCGCACAGCTGACATCCAGCGCTTTTCAACTGACCTTTGAGCCTGTCTCCTCACCAGGTTTTATCTTTGCCACATTTCTGTTACTGTGTCCAACTATAGCATGCCCTGCGCGATTTATCTGCAGGTCCTACAATTCTTTTCACCACACATGGAGCAACACGTGTATTCAATTATTCCGTTTTTCCAGTGCACACGCATTGATACGCTTTTCCCACTGATACAACGTTGCACGCTAGACATTCAGCGCGGTTCACTCATGGATTCGCCTTTGAGCCTGTTCCCTACCCGGGCTTCACCTCTGTTTAGCCACATATCCGTCAGGATGTTTCAACTATAGAAGGCCCTTTGTGGTTATCTGCAGCTTTTACAATTCTTTTTTCAATAGATCATTTTTTTTTCTAATAGGAAGCTCACATTTCTTTTTTAAACGATCTACAGGGCTCTTTTTTCATACCAATTTAAGTAACGTTTGGGTGTTCTATTATTCCTTGAAGATGTTGACTGACACCGAGTAAGTGTCATATAGCAAAAAATACTTTGGATAATCATGTACGTTTGCCTGTCTATGCCTCCATCAGTGTTGCTTCTTATTATTTCTTACAGTTGATTTGATTTTTGAGTTTAAGTGATGTCACAATTTCGGTGATCACCAGCCAGGGGACTGTAAGTATATCAGTCGAGTGTGGATTTCCTCAGAACTTGATTCTTACTTTAACCCTTAAAGGACATTTGGGTTCAAAACGCGACAACAGCATCTCACAACCTAGGAGTTCATCACAAAGGTGCCTGTAGCACACAGGGATAGTTGGATGAACTTTGAAATATTAGCCATCCCTGCTTGGTGCTGTGGAGGTTCAAAATTAACAGACTGCACCATCTGGTTAAATTTCATTTATGGGAGTTGAGTGGGCATTGAGTAATGATATCGCCCCTTTTTGAGTTTTGAATTTCAGAACTGGGAGTCTTTTTGATTCATTAATATTGCTTAGTTTTTGTTTAGGAGATTTTGGGGGTCATTCCGACCCTGGCGGTCCATGACCGCCAGGGCGGAGGGCAGCGGAAGCACCGCCAACAGGCTGGCGGTGCTTCCTGGGCGATTCTGACCGCGGCGGTAAAGCCGCGGTCAGAAAAGGGGAACTGGCGGTTTCCCGCCGGTTTCCCGCTGGCCCAGGGAATCCGCCATGGCGGCGCTGCTTGCAGCACTGCCATGGGGATTCCGACCCCCTTCCCGCCAGCCTGTTTCTGGCGGTGTCCACCGCCAGAACCAGGATGGCGGGAACGGGTGCCGTGGGGCCCCTGGGGGCCCCTGTACTGCCCATGCCACTGGCATGGGCAGTGCAGGGGCCCCCTAACAGGGCCCCACAAAGATTTGCACTGTCTGCTTTGCAGACAGTGAAAATCGCGACGGGTGCCACTGTACCCGTCGCACCCCTGCAACTCCGCCGGCTCCATTCGGAGCCGGCTTCATTGTTGAAGGGGCTTTCCCGCTGGGCCGGCCGGCGGTCTTCTGGCGGTCGCCCGCCGGACCAGCGGGAAAGCCGGAATGGCCGGAGCGGTCTTTCGGCGGGAACCGCTTGGCGGGCGCCGACCGCCGACCGCCGCGGTCAGAATGACCGCCTTTATGTATTTATTTTTCTCATTGTATAATGTGGTGTTTTCATCAGTAACTGTTGTCACAAATGAGCATCCCATTTTTGGGTGTTTTCTGCTGATGGCAATTATCAATGAATATAAACAAATGCATTGTTCAGATTTATGTAAGTAATTTGTGAATTGGCGATAATACTAATTTAGTTATGCGCTCACATTTATAAATCAGTTTGCAGCAATTTGGTCAGTATTGGCATCTTTCTCTTTGTTGTTGTAGATGTTGGATGAGCATCTTGAACCAGCAGTGTGTCTGAATGGGGAGGCATTGCATTTTTCTGTGGTGAGGTGTGACGCGTTTGCTGCAAGATAGACTGAGTAATAGTCTGCCAGTGGTGTGTTGGATAGTTTGCCTCTTGTGTAGCAGGTATTCAGGAATGCTGTGGCAGAGGCATCGGTGTACTACAGTCTACAAGTGACGAGTGCCTGGGTGATGGTCTTACAGGTGTCAGGAGGGAGCCATAGGAAGAAATGTATGATCATGTAAAATATGTGAGAGAAGGCAGAGGTGATAGTGGCAATTTTAAAACTCAGGTGAGGTAGGTGTCCAGGATGACGGACAGGTTTCTGGGGTAGTTGCAGGATGAGGAGCTCGGGCTTAGTCATGCGGGCAACCAAGGTGAGTTAATGTTGCAGAATATCATCATCTTGTCAGGTTGAGTATGAGTAACTAATCTAACATAGTTGGCCATTTTGCTAAATGGCATAATGTAACAACTGTTGAGTTAATGTGTAAGTTGGGTGTCATCAGTATAAAAGATGAGATAGAGATTCTGGGTCTGAGCGGTGATTGCCAGAGGAGTCATGTACTAGTTCAATATAGTAGGGCTGAGTGTTGAGATATGGGGGAGACTGCAGATGAGCTCCTTGGGTTCTGAGGGAATGGAGTGAGTTTGAGCTGTTGTATACTTCCAAGTGTGAAAGAAGCTTTCCACTTCAGAGATGGCTCTCAGTTTCTATTGTTGTGGAGTCTGGAGATAACTGTATGTGTTCTAGGAAACAACATTATTCCATTGACAACTTTAATTTAAGGTTCATACATGCCCTTTCCCTTTCCTTCATCTTTCATGCAGTGCAGCAAGGTTGCTTCCCATGTACTGTTTTGTGGATGTTTGTAAAACATGGCCCCTAGGGCACAATAATGCACAAATAGCATGCAAGATAATACAGCAAGGCAGCTTGTTACGTTGTGTGAAAGGCAGAGTGCAGGGTTGTGTGAGAGAATGAAATACAAAATCTCATGGCTAGTGCTGGGGCGCCAACTGATGGCTAGAGCAGATGCAGGAACCCTTGCAACATGGCGCAATGGTCTCTGCAGATGCAGGTAACATGTGGAATATGACCTATTCTGGCACTCACTCTTTCAGGCAGGGCAGGCCAGCAAGCTGCCTAGCTGCATTACCTTGTGTGTACTTATATAAATGTGCTCCCTAGTTAATACTGAGGTTGTGTGAACAATGTACATGTATTGCCATGTAAAAAGTAACAATAGTGCAACATGGCCTTATTCACTTGTAGAAACATATATTGCACATAGCGCTGTGTACTGGAAAATGATAAAAAATACCATTAGAATGTTACAGTGATAGCTTTTGTTATATTCAACCATATATTCCTCGTAACATATTTCTATTTCTTTAACAAATAGGCCCCCTAGTTAATACTGAGGTTGTGTACAGGTATTGCCATATGAAAAGCAACAATAGTGCAACGTGGCCTTATTCACTTGTAGAAACAAATGTTCCACATATCCCTGTGTATTTGAAAGTGATAAAAAATAGTCTGAAGTTACCATGATCACTTATGTCACATTCAACTGTAGATTCTTCGTAACATATTTCTATTTTGTTCAAGAGGTCCAAAGAGCACAACCTAGAGATCAGCCTGTCCGTGAAGCCCAACCTGTTGATGATACCATCCTGACCCCCATGGATGAAGACACTTTCCAACAGCTCCTGGACACTTTTGATACTTCTTCTCTAGTACTGGCAAGGGAAGATGATGTTGTTGTCTCCAGATGAACTGACACACACTGGACATTGACCATCAAACTTTACTGTCACAGCTGAGGACTCTGAGGATCCCAAAGCTTTCGAAGGCGAGTTGTAGCAGTCCAACAATGAATGGCTGATGAGGTCTAGTTGGTAATGGAGACCTTAGGGGGCACTCTTGAAGGTGTCTGTAGGTGTTTTAGCCCTAATAAAGGGTTGACAAAGTCCATCACAAGCACCTACACTTGGATCCATGGGACTAATGAGTTCCAAGCTAACTTTGCTGGTGTCATGATGCAGAAGGAAAAACATCATCAGCCTTCTACATCTGACATCTGACGCCAGTGAAGTTGTCAGGCAGCTGGGAGCCATATATAATATCATGTAGTCCCTGGAGCACAGATTTGACTTTTTCATTGCATTAACCAGTGCCCTAAATAGCAACATAGTTGACTAACCAGCAGGCCCTTGCCAGGGACTACCATGCTGCCTACCTCACACTCACAAATGTTGGTAGGAACAGGTGAATTACATCTTCTGCCTTTGATATGTGTGTTCCTGAGGGTAGTAACAACACTCTGCTGCCTCTTATTCAAACACCATCAATTCCAGGGGAGGCAGAACATGCATTAGAGGAAAGAGGTCTACATTTCCCCAGTATCCTATGAAAAACTTTCAGATAAACATTTGTGAGTGTCCCTTGGCCAGTTTTTCTAACTGTCTTGTGTAGAACATCGTGCCACCTTCTCTGTACCAGTACAGTACCTTTTGTTTGTGCAGTAGTTTATCTTGTCCACTTGTGGTCCAAAATAAAATCCTACACTTGCCAATGGCAAATTGCTCCTTCTCACATGTAAATGTGAACTCACATTTAAAACCAATACATCAGATTTTATGCATAAAACTTTATAATATAGGGTACATGTTGATTCTAACAACAAATCAACCACTCACATGTTGTAATGTGAGGACTTGAATGTCTGGAATTAAAACATTTTTTTGGGAAAAATGTTTTGTATGTTTTTTTCTTAAAGGTCTACATAATAAAATACAACTCTAAAATACAAAACCACTTTCTGCAGCTGAAGAAGAGTTAGCTAAAGTGAATTGCATATGCTGTCTTTGTACAATTACATCTATTGCAATGGTATGATGAGCAATGTGAAGTTTCCCACAGCAATGTCAGAGTTGTATTTTCTTGATGAACACACAGTGAGACTTTTTGCTACAGTACACAAATATTTACCACCTATAAATGGGATGTGTGAGGCCAAAACACTGTTCTACTCATTCACAATTTGTTGCAAAGTAAGTATGACAACATCATTACCCAAAGTGAATACCTCACTGCTCACACAAAATATTACAAGATACATACATTTGGATGGTTGCACCACTATTAGCCAGATACTCATGCCCATGTTCCTTATGGATTTGCATTGTACTTGTGCCACACAAGGATGCACAAGGGCAACCCAATACCTGATGAATTTTGAGGAATGCAACCCTGGCAAAAAATAGCCAACTTATATTTCACTGCCCCAGAGAGGTCTTATGTGTTGAGTGTGAATGCATCCACACACTACACGCGTAAGTAGAAGACAGGGAACCTGGGACAATGATACACCTCCCATGGGGAGAGGAAAATCAGGGATATGTGTACAATAATCCCTGTTATTCGTTTTCCTAAGTGAGATGCATGATATGCCATACTTAGCAAGTAGTGCATGCCAATGATGATGGACGTTCTCCAGGCAGGTGTGACTTCCTGCACAAGTAGAAACCAGCAAACATCACAGAGCCCCTTGAACAATGGTGCAGTGGTGTATGTGTTAGTGTTGGGCAGCAGTGTGTGTGTACCAGTATGTTGGAAATAGCCCTTTTTTGCAGGGTTATCCCCAAAACGTTTTGCCTCTGACCTCCTGTTTTTGACTCTGTGCTCTATTTCGTTTTTGCTGGCATTAGGAGTCTGGGCACTTTACCACTGCTGACCAGTGCTAACGTGCAAGTGCTCCCCGGCTATATAGTATTGGTGATTGGGTTATGCGTGATTGGCATATTTGATTTGCTAGTAAGTCCTTAGTAAAGTGTACTATGTGTGCCTAGGGCCTGTAAATCAATTGCTACTGGTGGGCCTGCAGCACTGATTGTGCCACCCACATGAGTAGTCCTGTAAACAATCAATCAATCAATCAATCAGTTTTTGTAAATCGCGGCTACTCACCCGTGAGGGTCTCCAGGTGCTGGGGGGGCTCATACAAAGAGCCACATCTTGAGGTTCTTCCTGAAGATGGTGAGCAACTGGCTTCATCTGAGGTGCAGGGGGAGGTTGTTCCAGCTCTTTGCTGCGATGTAGGTGCTGGATTGTCCTTGGGCAGCTGTTTTGCATATGCGAGGGATGATGGCCATGGTGGAACATGTTTCAGGCCTGCCACTGCAGTGTCTGTGTCCTCAGTTTTAAACTGCCACTTCGACCTGGCAAGGGCACCCACTTGCCAGGCCCAAACCTTACCTTTTACTACATGTAAGGCACCCTTAAAGTAGGCCCAAGGCAGCCTCACAGGCACGGTGCAGTGTATTTAAAAGGTAGGCTATGTACTGGCGTGTTTTACATGTCCTGATAGTGAAACACTGCTAAACTAATTTTTCACTATTGCAAGGACTATTTTTTCACTATTGCAAGGACTGTATTTAAAAGGTAGGATATGTACTGGTGTGTTTTACATGTCCTGATAGTGAAATACTACCAAATTCATTTTCCACTATTGCAAGGAATATCTCTCCCACAGGGTAACATGGGAATTATCTTGAAACAACATTTAAGTGTAGTTTCCCATTGGGAGCAGATTGAGATGTGGAGTTTGGGGTCTCTGAACTCACAATTAAAAAATACATCTTTTGATGAAGTTGGTTTTTGAACTGTGAGTTTGAAAATGCCACTTTCAGAAAGTGAAAGCAAAAAGGACAGATGATGGACGGAATGATGAACAATGCAAACATTCACCCCCATTCACAAGGATCTGGGTTTAATCCATCATCTTTTTGCCCACCATGCCACACCAGTTTGGACCCAGCCATATGCAAATCAATCCTGACCCTGTTCCCCATGGGAACAGTCAGCCTGAAACTTCAAGCCAAATCCTCCCTGGACTGGAAACAAGCATCCTGGGATCAGTTTCAGGGTATCACCGTTCATCAGCCAGGCTAGCTTGAATCCAGTGGTGCAGTGAGCACAGGACCCACGTCCGGACATACCCTTCCCATTTAGGGCAACAAAAACAAAAAGAACAGATGTTGGACGGAATGCTGAACAATGCAAACATTCACCCCAGTCACAAGGATCTGGGTTTAATCCATCATTGTTTTTGCCCACCATGCCACCCCAGTTTGGGAAGTGGGCATTTTCATCTTAACCGTCCTGTGCCTCTGCCTATCTGCTGAACACAAGTCTGGGTCAGGATGACAGTTGGGCATGTGCTTTTCACTCTAGACAGTAACACAAAGGGAGCTGAGGTGTGCTCTGCATATTCTAATGGCCCATCACTAGGCTGATGGTTCTTCCTGAGCTAGAGTGGTGGGAAGAGCTAAAACTTGCACCTGAATAGAGCTATGCCTGTTGTCACACAAAGCAGACTCCACCCCCTAGAGTGTCTGGGGCCAGGGCAGGGAAAGGAATGATCTTGTGCACTACACTAATTTTTCTTTGAAGTTTGCCTACTTCAAAGACAGAAATGTGTATAATTACTAGACCTCTGACACCACATAATTAGAATCTTTCTGGACTGAGGAAATTCTGTCAGGACGAAGAGCTGGATGTCGTAGGAGGGACTGCCACTCTGCCTGTTGCTTTTCTGTGTTGGCCTGCTGCTTTTTGCTTCTGTTCTGGGAGTGAAAGGACTGGACGTGGCTTTCTGCATCCTGCTTCCAATGGTTCTCCAAGGGCTTAGACTGAGCTTACCTCCTGTTAAGAAGTCTCTGGGGCATCAAAGACTTCAGCTGTGAGTGCCTGGGCTCTTCTGCTGAAAGTCCTAACATGCCAAGTGGTGCCAACTCCATTCCCTGGGCCCTTGGAAGAGCAAGCTGAGGATCTGAAGGAGAAAATCCACTCATCAACATGCCGCGCAGGAAGAATCAATGCAGCGCTTGTCTTACGCCTGAAAAAAATGACGCAACGCCTGCCTCAAGGCTGAAGAATCAACACAGCACCTGTCTCACAGCTGCAGAATCGATGCAGTGCCTGTTTTCACCGCAGTCCCATCAACAATGCTCGTCTCAATTTCCTGGGCGCCAATTTTTCATCGACCCCCACACAGCAGTAAGGAACTGAGACACGTGTCTGGAAATTGATGCTTCTCCTTCCCTACAAGGAAAGAATTGATGCATCACCTCCTCTGCCAGTAAGGAACTAACACATTGTCTCACCTGCGAGGAAAGAATCGACACATCACCTCCCCTGGACAGTAGGGAACCAATGCACTGCTTTGCTTTCCTGGCGCCTCAGCTTCCTGTGTCCAGCATCGTCTTTTTTTGTGACAATTTCTAGGCACTTTGTGCTAAGGAGATTCATCTATTGGTACATTCCTAGGAATTAAGACTTGCTTACACTTTTAAAAATAGATATTTTGACTTGTGTATGTTGGATTTTTATTGTTTTGGTCATGTTTTACTCAGATACAAATTTGCTATTTTTCTAAACTGGTCTGGAGTACTTTTGTGGTGTTTCCATTGTGTTACTGTGTGTGTGTGTGTACAACTACTTTACACATTGCCTCTGAGGTAAGCCTGAGCCAAGCTACCAAACGGGTGAGCAGGGTTTTTCTTAACTGTGTGACCCACTTACCCTGACTACAGTGAGGGTCCCTACTTGGGCAGGGTGCAAACCATTGCCAACTAGAGACCCCATTTCAGTGCAGGCAGGAGGCAGCAATCTATAGTAAAATGACAAATCCTGCCCTTTCCTGCTCTGTCCCTTTTAGAAAGGGCACTATGACTACATTAAGGAGACTACCTGCATCGTGCTGTGTGTAAAATCAATTACTGAGCCCCACTTTCAGTGATCAAATTATGGATTCACATGTAATTCTAAGGTGAGGAAGTTCTACCGTTGTCCATAAGACTGTGACAGTGCAACATATTCCTCCAATGTACTCATCACAAGTTGAACATCATGTACTCAACTAACACAATAGTACCAAATAATGACCAATAAATAATATCGAACTAAACAGCAATGATGAATTTATTTAAATACAAAACCTAAAATGTAAAAACATTAAATACCTCTAACTGACCTACATTATCATTAAAACTAGTCTATACTACCTAATCTAAAACTTACCCTATTTTAACCACTATTGACACTTGACATTGTAAACATCTACCTGCCCACCACCCTTAATACACATAGGTCAGTACAATACAAACATCAACTGCATCCTAAACGTATACTAACTGCACATAGAAGCCTAAACAAACATATTTTTGGGGCATTTGTATTTGTTTTTTAACACAAAACATTATCCCCCCATCCACTTAAAAACCTTCCATTTGTAAACCTTACTATTAAACTACTGCATAAGAAAATTCTAATTTATCTAAAACTAACCTAAACTAATCCTAATCTTACACAAATCACAATTTCTATAACTATGATCATTAAAAACTTTCTACATAAAATGCATAAAAAAAAGGAAAGGGGATGTCCATTGAAGAAGTTAAATCTGTGCGGCTATCTGCTCCAGTGCCTCATGATACTTCTGCAGAAGGTCACCCTACCGCTTCTGCTCCTTCTCCAAGTTGGCAATTCTCTTATCCATTCTTCTCATCCTCCTGACTAGCAACACATTACATTTGTCCCTTGAAGAATGTCCAACTTGGTATTGAACAGTGCCTTGCTGCTTCTGTGTTCCAGAGGGTCCAGGGGTGGGTGGGGATGTGCCTAGCTACTGAGTACCACGATTTGAACCTGTAGCAGACATGGTAGTTGGTGCCTGTGTGTTAATGAAGGTCATATCCAAATCCCAGCAGACTTGACCTTGTAATAAGTGCAGTCCATGTTACGGAAGGCATGTTCTGTATTCTTGATGTGGGCATACCGTGCCTGTCTCAAGGCAAAGCTTCCTGCTGTTTCAGCTGTCATGCAACCTAGGGAGAAAATTGTACCTCTTAATAAGACAAGTACAATATGCACATCACATATCACACAATATAACTGACATTCTAGTGCAATCATAAGCGCCTCTCCATTCCTTTAACTAATCTTGGTATATTGAAATGTCCAATATGCCTACATTATAATGACTTCTCCAATTACAATATATCCAAATATTCCAAAATAAGTTCAATGTAGGTGTACAACACATCTATTCAGGTACAATATAGAACCATGCATCTCACTCCTACCAGTGTTACACACTTATTCATATGTTTCAATGGTAAATAATAGCCATGGGCCGGATATGTACACTTCTGCTGTTGGTCTTGCGCCATGCAAGGGGGCCAAGGTCAAGGCAAAACGTAAGTGATATGTGTAAAGGTAAGCAATAACAGCTGCAGTTTCTCTGCATGTATTAAGTCATCTTGAGTAAAGCAAGGAAGCGCACATTGGTGACTTGCTTTACTCTGCAACAGGGTGCAATTCAATAGATCAAAGGTAGGTGTCTCACTGCATAAACACCCTGGTTTTGACCAGCTTCACAGATTTAGCATCAATGCTATTCCTAGAAATGTGTTATAATGCGTCTACAGGTGAACCTAAACCTGGAGAAAAAAATCAGATTTCACATTTCTGTTACCTCATTCTCCCTATGCTGCATTCTACAGCACTCAAATACATAGCAAAAAGACTCTCAGGAATGTGTGTATGTAGGCAGCTGTCTTTACCTGCCCAGGAACTCTTTGGCACACAAAGAATGGTCCCCTTCCACTATGATGCAAGGGTGCATGCGAAGGTGCTAAACAGGCAAAAGTGTGCCACCAGAAAGAAAGGATGCGCTACATCATGGAAACAATGTGCATTCATGCCTTTTCCCTTTCACGAAGTGCAACAAAGTGGCTTGCCACATTGCACTACATGACAGCTTGACATAAATGCCACCTAGATCATATACTGCCCATAAAGCTGGCATTCATATGCCAATATATGTTACTTCAAGAGCATTTTTCCTGCTGGCCAGACATAGGCCAATGGTTATGTATGCATGCTGTGAGGCCTGCTGGAGCAGAATAGGTTTGTACAACAATGCTGTTGCCAATCTGTGCTCATTGATACATAAATTACTGAGATATGCAGGCTGCCATCCACAGTACAACTGCTAGACCACAGTGCAAAGTACCCTCACAATGTGCATTGGACAGGCAGAGAGCTATTGTGATGAAGCAATGCTTAGATCGATGCATGAGTAGTCCTACATTTACACAGCTCCAGGGCATCACTGTAATGTGGCCACTGTCAAACAATTCTACTTAGGTCTGATGTTGTGTTTGCTTAATGACTCTGAGTGATTTGTTGGCAGGTGATGTATACCTCCCCATACACATCACACTGCTACAAATACCATGGATCGCACACATAAATCACAGAGCTACAAGCATGTAGTCATGCCATTTACTTTGTGAATCAGTATCTATGAAGCTTTGAACTTCAGCTAGAGTGAATGGTTAAAGTTCATATGCAAAACAAAAATGGAAATATTGCAATAAATACAGAGCAACTGCACAAACTTCCAAATCTTCACTAAACACTATGATATTCCAGTTTCATGGCACACGTAGACACCCCTACGCATATATATTTACAATTTCAGACCATGGAATGTAGCTAGTCACATAGCAGGGATGATCTGACAGGAGGTAAATGGTCTAAATTGTCTTACATCATACATCAAAATAAGGCCCTTTGCATGTGATGATGTAAGAACTGTTGGCCAGTTTCTTCACAGGCTGCTTGCATCATGACGCAAAGGTGCAAGTGTTGGCACTAGGAAGCCAAAAGTGTGCCAGTGATAGGAAGGGACAGGAATGCACCAGAAAATTTTAAATACAACACATTCCCTCCCTTTCACTTTCATGCAGTAAGGTGACTTGCTGTGCTGCGCTGAGTGAAGATCTGTTAGATGTGTTCCTTGGAACATACATACTAGCCTTGCCACACATACATACCTAATGACTTGTGTAGTGTGAATAATGATCTGCATTGAACATATAGTCACATTTTCCACAGTGTTTGCATCACATAAGTGAGAGAAAACATTAATAAAGGAATAATCGTAATACATTTACAAGCTCAAACATTCATCACTGCTGGATATTGCTAAATGGTAACTCTCATTTGGACATAGGGCTCCTTAGCATAACTTGGCATCACGAGTGGGAGCCCCCTCTAATTCAGCACTGCTGTTAAGCCAGGTGTGCTACTTTGTGTGACGGTTTGCTACATCTGCCACCTGGAGTTACTCTGTTTTGCCTTGTGTATCACAAGGCATCTGCAAATTGCAATTCAGTTTTGATATTGATATGTACCTTAACAAAGTTATCTAAATTACCTGGTACATTTATACATACCTATGGCACCTTCAATCTCCAGGTCCACAACATCTGATTTCTGGTTTATGACATCCGCACAAGGATGCTTGAGTTGGGAGATGGTGCACTCCTCCTAGGCCACCTTGTTCAGGTACCAATGAACCTGCTAACATTGATCCTTTCAATCTTTTGCGCGGGACCCTTGGCTGACCCTTCACCCGACAGCCACCATCAGCACAAGGAGGTGCTTCACTAGCCAGATGAGACAGCCAACCTCTCTAGCACTGAAGTTCTTTCCTTTCCCAACAATGCCAAAATGGCTAATGTCCTACCTAAACTTATCCCACTAAACCAAAAAATAACCCCCTCAACCCTAAACTATACCTCATTTACTATTACCCCAAATTGCACAAACACAGAACAATACAAATACTTTTACACAGATAAAAAACAAAAAACATTAAGGCAATAGTGCAACACAAAATATATTTGACAGGGACAGGCCAGACACAGACTACTCCACAAACAGTCAAATAACTCCTCCAAACTCTTTAAGCACTCAAAAAACCACCAACACCAGACAACAGACACTAATAGAAAGTGAAAGTAACATTTACACTTCCTGGTATGCAGCCAGCCACACCCATTGCATAATTTCCTAGGTGTAACAGGCACGTTCTCTAAATTTGTGTTGATTTTTCCAACACATTGCTGCACAAATATACAATACATTGCATGATGCACTGTGCAGCTGCACTTATGCAGCAAATTTAAGGGCCACGCAATGGCGGGGAAGCATCAGTTCTGACCCACGCAACAAAGTGGATGCACTAACTCCAACCCGTGCAACAGAGGCAATGCACTAATTTGATAGGTGAATGGCTTCTGCTGGAACAAACACCTTAGGTC
Organism: Pleurodeles waltl; assembly: GCF_031143425.1. Classification (NCBI taxonomy): domain Eukaryota; kingdom Metazoa; phylum Chordata; class Amphibia; order Caudata; family Salamandridae; genus Pleurodeles; species Pleurodeles waltl. The sequence goes on along the minus strand of NC_090447.1, from coordinate 1,168,387,978 downwards.
TACTTTCAAGGGTCCAGGACTGGAGTGGCACCACCTGACATGGAAGAGTACAGTTGCAAAAGCAAGGTGGTTGGAAGTCTTTTATGTCCCTGAGACTTCATATTAGGAGACCTCCCAGCTTGCCCTTGGAGTGTCTGGGCTCAAGGGATGCAGGTCCAGTTCTTATTGACAAGCCAGCAGGGCAGCACAGCAAGGCAGAACTCCAAAGCTGATTGCACCCACAACAAAATTCATAGTTACAAGAGTAAACACCTGAATGTCAGCCACAGTCATATGTGCATTAAAAGGTTGGTCCTGGGCTCTCTCCCCTACTCTTTTAGATTCCTCATTCAGCCCAATATATATCTTCCTGAGATGTGTCCAGGCTCCTTCCCTGTGATCTAGCACTGATTTATCAAACTCTTTGGGAGGCATAGAGGCAGGATGGCTCTCCCATTCCACAATGTATGTCCCACCCAGTGTTGCTAGACTATCAAACTTGGTCTGGTAGAATTCCTCTACTCCTCATGTTTTCCACAGCCAGCCATAAACGTACCCGAAAAAGGAACCCAAGGTCCTCCATGTTATGTAGCAGTGCACACATTTCTCCACTCACTGTACAGTCATGGCATAGTGGCCAGCACAGTGCCCAGTACACACACTACTTGCACACCCATATTAACCAAGTGCACACTGTTCCACATTTCACCCTTGGTGTTGTGGATGGCTTACAAGGGCACATGCATTCAGCACATGATTTTGTCTCACACTCACATTCAGATACACCTGATGTTGGGCAGGTGTAATTTGAACACACAGCAGCAGAACTTTAGAAGAGGTGAGTGAGCCAGTAGACCTCATTTCAGTGACCCACGGTATGTTGGCCATGTTCACTACTACTGATCACTACAAGGTATGCTGCTACCCACACGCTTGTAGATAACTCTCTGGGTTCCACTCCTGGTCCAACAAGACTGCAATCCATGACAAAGGTCTATGCCACGGAACATATGCATATTCCTTGTACCCCCATATAAATATAGCGCCATTAGTTAGCCAGCCAACAATTCAGTTACCATATTTCATATAATTGTGTATGCCCACAGCCATTTGTGCTTTGATTATGACATAGATGCTTCACAAAAAACATGTTTGTATTCCTGAAGTGATATGATGTCTGGCAAACAACTCCCTTGTCTTACCTTTCAGAAAAATGTCACACATTGCTACGTCAGCAGTTTAGTTACAGGTCTTTTACCCTCCTTGCATTGATCTACAAAGCATGGTAAATGTATATTGTATCAAGTGTGGGCAAATGTAGACTTTACATCACTCAGTCCAGGAAAGATGTTACATGCATGAATGCATTATTTGCAAATGTAATTTTGACATCGACACCTGAGACTAGGTCTTTGGCCATGACAGGTGTCTCCCATTATCTGTGATGGTATCTGCTGCAACATTTGTTCCAGCAAAGTGCTGCTATTCTGCATGGTAGTCCATATGTGAAGACACATCAATTAAAAGATTGCTGCAGGGACTGGCTTATTGGAAGATTCGTGATCCGTCATACACTTAGCACCTCAATTAACACACTTTGATGCAGCAGAACACAGCAAGACAGCTTGTTGTGTTGTACTCCACTGCTTAAGAGAGGGAGGACAGGAATGCCCCATATATAGCTAAATGTGGGGCAATCCTGCGTTCTCCCTTTCATGCAGTGCCCTGCATCACATTGTCTTGCTGCGTTGATTTGTTCTTAGTTGGACATACGCCTCCATGTTTATCAACAGCTCAGAAATCAAGATTCATACATTTTGAGGCCTACATCTAGTTGAGAAGATGTGAGTGACTATATATGTTCCTTGACATTCACACAAATGCAACGCAATGGGTGAGTTCAAAATGAATATTTATTGCATGATAACTTGACATATTTTCTGTCTTTATTATCATCATTTTTATTTAAATCTGCAACAAAATTAGCCACTAGTTGGTCTTGTCTCTGCCAACATGCCATTGTGTGCTCTATATCTGCGTCATTTTAATCAACCTCTTCCAGTTAATGTGGGATTTCAGCCCCATAGTCCTATGGCACATTGGTTTTTGGACAGATGTTATACAGTATCGCACACACTAAGATGATCTTGCAGACCACAGGAGGTGAGTACATTTGTCTGCCCTCTGACTTGTTCAGGCAGCAGAAATGGGGCTTTAGGACCATAAACATTTGCTCAGCTATATTCCTTGTTTTGGTCAGAGCAGAGCTGACATTTATTTGGCCTTCCATGTGTGGATTTTGGAATGGGGTCACGAGCCATGGCTGCAAACCATATCCTCGGTCACAATCAATGATTTGGTAAATTGCTACTCAGACATTACTGAATATGGGCCTGGTTACGACTTTGCCAGAGGAGATTACTCCATCCCAAATGTGACGGATATCCCGCCCGCCGAATTATGAGTTCATTATATCCTATGGAACTCGTAATACAGTGGGCGGGATATCCGTCACATTTGGGACAGAGTAATCCTCTCCGGCAAAGTCGTAATCAGGCCCTATGCTTTATGGATGCAGGCAAATTCATACATATTTTGTTTACCTTTTAACAGCTATGTCTTAGGTACTGTTGATCATTGCTGTATACATGTGTGCTCAACTTATACATATGTCATTGCACATATTGTCCATGATGTGAAGCATACAACAAATCAATATGCTACCTTTCATTTTTAGGCAGAAGATTACTATGATAAGTACTTTAGAATGATTTTATCAGCTATATGAGAATTGCACTCAATATGTATGCAAAGTATCAAACTTATGATCAGATTATTTTACATACCTTTAGCCCTATATAGGCTGTGACAGTGGCAACATGTTTGATACTGACACATACATTTGTCCTTTTATCACCTATGTTGTTCTTGCTTGCCTACATGACATTTGCACAGCCTATGATTTGTTTAGTTAATTTAGAATGGTTATTTGGTTAGTAAATGTAACCAATTTTCAACATGCGACATCAATATTTGAATTTGATTTATTCCTACATCATTTTGCATAGCAAGCTGTCTTGCTGAAGTTAGATTGACACATATGTATAGTAATGTAGGCCTTTTTCATTTGAGACATTATGATGTAAATATAAGTAATTTTATACTACAGACCTGTACAGAACACTTTCTGTATTCACATGTATGCAAGTGATGTTTGCCTTGTAGGTGATTCTGTACCTATATGCCTTGATTCTAACAACATTCATTTAGCATGAGAGGGTTTAGATTTGGATCATGAGTAACTTTGATAAATTACCTTGGTTGCATTTCATCTAGGTTATTTCTTAGTGTATGACATCTTTCACAGCCTATTATTTTACTGTGTTAGTTTTACATTGAGGCCTTGAGATGCAGGAAATGTAGGCAAATTGCAGCACTAAATTGTTCATCTGTCACATTATTAAGGTTTGTCAATGTGGTTTATTATCAGCGTGTATGTTTGGACCTAGAATGCCACAATGCCTGCAAAATAGAAGAACCTTGTACTTTTGGTATCACATATCTATCTAGAGTTGACATTTTCACAAGAATTGATGCTGCACTTTCAGTGCATGACATACATGGAATTTAGAAGATCTTTTTTCCATTTCTGATAGTTTGATCAGCCTACTGATTTACTGCAATGTGTGACACATATACTTAGGAACACATGATTAGTTCAACAACCATTATTGTAGTAGAACATTAACTAATAATCCAGATTTGAAACACCATTACACATACACACATCTCAATTTTGTAGAAGCCTTGCGTGGTATTTAGTTGTTGTTGGGTAGTTTTGGGGAATAGAACATAGTGAGTTTTATGATGCCATTTAAAACAGATGGGAAAAAGGCAGAAAATGCTCCCTGAGAAATGCCAGCCAATCTGGCCATTGTGATTTGGAAATATCCTGATGCCAACATGAGGAGCACAGCCATCAATTTTACGTGTGCTGGGACTGCATTGGTCATAGCTCTTGCTGTCTGATGACTTGGCCCAGTCTTCTCCAGCAATTGCATAATGGACTCCCTCTTCAGTCCGTAGAACTGTATGACCTCCTCCTCCCTGAGGTCAATGAGGAATATGTGCTGCCAGAAAACACCCCCCTTCCTCCTTTGTTACCTAGGTGGTGATTTCCTAGCTACTCCCAGCTGCATTGTGATGACCTCCATGGCGTAGTTGAGGTTGCCAGAGTGTACTGTGGTGGTGGGGAATTTGTACTATGACCACTGTGTCCATTCCTACACCTGGTTTGCTGATGTACAGCAATCCTGGTGCATTTTTAGAATTGTGTTGTGCTACTCCATGATGTGTAATGCAGTGGTGTACTCATAAATACCACTGAGATAAGGTTGGAATTTGTGGGGCAACTCTTACATTGCATATATTCATTCTAGCATGACACAGCTGGATTCAGTGCAGCTTTTGCCCCACACCACCCTTAAGAAACAACACAGTTTTGCAGATGCTTTGTTTTTTAAATATGGCTTACTGATTGTGCCGGCCTTGGTTCAGACTATGTGATGCAAGGCTGGTGCAACCCTCTAATAAAAATCCCCCTCAGACTGTACCTTCTCTCTCTACAAGCTGGTAGACAAAGCATGTGGATTTGGATATTTTTGCTGAGTAATGTGAACATATGGGTTGGTACGCTTCTGCATTATTTGTAATCAGGACCAGGCTCTTAGAGTAGTTATTATATATTGTCAGATAGTACATACATTCCATTTCCAGAAACCAAACTCCACTTATTAATAGCTGTACATGTGCCTCGATCAATGTAGGAATGATTATGATAAACCTTCAGTCACTAGCACAACCCAAGCCCAATTCATTTTAGATAGTTTTTTATCAATAGGCTTCATCATAGATTCTACTCTGACAAATGCCATTGACTGAATATGTAGCTAGACAATGACTACAGACAAGACTGAGAGGAGGGGCCTGCTTGTGTTTCAGATTGGTTGAATTGCAGTGAGTGTAATTTAGTGTTCTGAGATTTGACATGGGCAATACTTGATTCGTCCTGAGAGTAGAAAGAGAAATAAAGAAAGACAGAGAGGGAGCAGGGGAGAGAGCAGTGGAGAAAGAGAGATCAGCTAGCCCAGCTATTGGGCTGCAAAATATGCCCATTGCTGCATTATAGAATATTCTAACCACAGTGCTGCATAACATGTTCATTGTTGGACAACAGGCTCATACTGCCATAAAACTCGTAGTGCCGCAGAATAAGTCCACTGTACTGCCATATAATCTGCCAATCAGGGTGCCCCATAAGGTGCTAGTGTGGCAAAGAATCTGGCCATCAATTTACAGCAACATATGTCTCGAAATCAGCTAGAAATACAATATGCCCATCATATCTTTGGCATGCAAAAAACGACCATCAGGTTACCACAGAATGTGGTAGATGTTGTGTGGCAAAATAGGACCATAATTATACCATATTATACGTAGAACATTGCCTCTTGCTGACCCTTTTACCTCGGTTTCCTGCACCAAAACCTTCCTCTGTCACCACGTGAAGGGACACCTCTATTCTCTTCTAAATAGCAAACCATCCTAGTCAGGTCTTGTGTAATGGTCTTCCTGGTGAGGATAAAGTAAGCCTGAGGGTAAGAACAAGAGGTTGCTAGGACCTTGGGATACATGACAGAGAATCTGTGACACGCCTATTTGTGCCCAGCAGGTAATACAGCTGTCTATAAAACAGGCCATGAAAGCGGTGTGGAGGAAAAGATAAAGCAAAAAGTAAATACAACATGTGAGGAATGCAAAGGCGAGAAACATTCACAACAAAAAGAAGCAAAACTAACCGCATCAAAAATCCCCAAGGATGTTGAAGCAATAATTATTAAATATAACAGGGATAATATTTCCTCAAGCAGCTATTCGAAACAATTATTAGCAGCCTCTGCACATGGGAATTAAACAGAATCTGCAGTGAGGGGCCTCCTGGGCAATGACTGTAATGGGTTACTGCTCTAAAGGTTACTCACCAAATTATGATAGAGACGTCAAGAAGTGAAAACTATGTACGATTTGAGAGCCACGTGTCTGATACTCAGCTGATTACATCAATGCCCCCATATGTGTATGGCTAGGAATGCGATCTGGTGGATATAAAGCAACCCCACAAGAAGTTAATATTTGTCACTCTGTGAATCACAAATATGAGAAAAAGTTAATAAATACAATTGAGTGAAAAGAGAAATTAAAGCTAGCACAGCAGCACAGAGAAATCACAGCACCTCTCCAGCCAGATGAAATTTATGAGAATCAAACAGATCCCCGTGGTAAGATATGAAGATAAACAGGTGATGATGAACAAAAACACCCGGGTAAGGCACTTCAAACTTAGGGGCTTAAATCTTGTGATGTAAAATGCAGTAGAAAAAATCAAGCAATAGGATTAAGGCCTACATGCAACAAAAGTATAAAAGCCGTCCCCTGTAAGTAATTACTAATTCACAGAGGAAAAGATGCCACAGAAACCAACGTTTGTAGCCAGGTGTCTTCAAAATATGAAGCCTAATTGGTGAACTTAAACAAGAGTTTGCATGAAGCAAGGTGTGAAAGATGTGGATCTTCATTTGGCAGGACAGCCTAATAATACGGCTGAGGAAATTTATTTTGGAGTATAAATGAACCCAGAAGAACCCACTGTGATAACTGAATGTGCCAAATAACAAGAATTAGAAACCAGACCCTGCCTTACCCAATAAGAAAGATGTCATTACACCATAACACAAGAGAAATTTTCATCCATGAAAGTAACACTCAACAAAATGAACTTGTTACACTCAGGGGCGGCCCCTCCGCTATGGCAGAGGAGCATCGCCCCACTGACAAAAAGCAGAACAATAATAAAAGTATGTTTTTATCCCTTTATTTTTCCACCTTCTTAGGGTGGGGCTAGCCTCCTCCACGTCAGGTGGAGGAGGAGTGGAATGTGTGCTTCTAAGTGCACATATCAGTTTGGCCGGCCATCTGAAGCCACACAAACTAACATATGCATATAGAAACTCTCCTTCCGGCTGTATTTTACAGCCAGGTGGAGTCCATGCGTAGTGCCCCACTCTCCCCCTGAGCTGCATATCTGCCCACTTAGGCTAATTGTGGCACTTCTTTCATGCTGTGCAACAGCATGAACAAGTGTTGTGATTGGATGAGGAGAGAAAACGAGGCGGCTGTAGCAGAGAGGAGCATCATGGAGGGCCAGGGATGTTTTTTTCTTTATTTAACTGCCCACCCCTGTGCCCTCCACTCCGCGCGCTGCCCCCGCTCTGCGCACTGCTCTCCAACCCCTCACAACTTCTTGGTAGCAGCCATGATTGGTTACATGCAAAAGTATGAAGAAGCTGTTCAAACATCAGAGAAACGTCAATGTCAAATTTGATTCTAGATAGAGTAGGTGTCAGGATCCAGATCCTGCTGAATGACATATATCGAAATATACAAAGTACACAGACTATCATTTTTTCAAACATACATAAGATATACATAGTGAGATCATATCCTTCCCCTAAAAATCTGCAAATGCTTTCTTTCAGTGGCTACTGTGTCAAAAGTCTCTTAGACTCTATGAAACGTTTTACCAAAGTTTGATTAATCTGTTGGTATAGAAGATAATAATTACATACCCTGCTTAAGTTCAAGGGCTTCATGTCAACATTATCAGAACGCAGCATCAATGACGGATTTAGAAAGAGATGCACATTCCACAGAAAAGCATTTTGCATCACTTCAATAAAACACATTACAAATGATAAAGTATCCCAAATACTTTGATATACATATTGGAAACATCTTAAATATTGTTCAAATGTTGTGTCAATTGTTAGGACACTAAAGGTAGAACATGATTACAAAGCTATAAATATGATTTAAGGGCAGGGAGAAGGATTGCCTTGCAATCTGAGGCCCAGTGGGGAAGAATTGGCAGCTCTTGTAGGATATGACTCTTAGGCTGAAACTGGAGCAACCACTTCAGGAGTTTCTGTCTATTCTGTCTTTGAGACAAGACACCCAGACATGGCAGACCCCTGCATGACACACATGGACACCCAAGTGTGAGAGGCCCAAAACTACCTATAGGATTGGTTACCCTGTTACTGGCATCAATGTAAATTATGAAGTCTATGAAGTTACAACAGACCTGACATGTTGTGCGCAGAGGTTATGCTGCTGAAAGCAGCTCCAATCTCTTGCAAGAACTGTGAGGGAAAATGAGGAATTACTAAGGCAACTTGACCATGAATTAATGATTCCCCAGGAAATTCATACCTTTTCACCGTATTCAACAGTTCAACTTGTATTCCACATTGATTCTGGCCCTAAAATTCTTATCGCCAGATATGCCAAATTAAAACCTCCCGAACAGTGAGCACTCCGAATGTGCCTTTAAAATGTCATCTGTGAAGGCTCCTTTTGAATGTCAGACCTGAAAGTCCAGAATGCCAAGCAAGTGTTCAGCCTCAGGGTGAAGACTCTCAGTTGAAATGCCAGTCTTGCAGTGTGACTTTCGAGATGACCTAGTTTCCATCCAAAAAGCCTTCTTGATTTGCCTGTATCTTTGGCACCATTTGACGAATCTTCACAAACTTTTCCAAAACAAGTGCCTTCTAGGATTTTGTCCCATGTTAATTCCTATAGCCTGAACTGCTAAATGGAAATACACCAAATTTGGCAGAAAGGTAGCTCCACGTCTAGAAGGCATCCCTTTCATTATTTGGTGTAAATCCATTCAGTAGTTTTCAAGATATTAAAGGAAATCCAAATGCATATATCTGGGCAGAGCCTAAGCACAGATGTCATGGTGAGATCTGATTGGCTGTCAGCGCTTCAACCAGAAAATGATTACAGCCATCTTAAGACCAATATACATGATAGCACCCTATTGAAGTACATTGTAGTGAATGGCACGTATAAAGGGTGATAACACATTTTACTTAAAATATAAATCATTTGTTAATGGTACCATGCCAAAGGAATTGTGGTGTGTTATAAGGTGACTTTACCCTGCTGGGATTTCATGAATCATGTTTGAGAGAAAACTGTTGTCTGATGATTTATCCATAGAGGCTAAGGAAGGTGCTCCAGAAGCAAAAATGGAAGCACATTTCCTGTAAATTCACAGTCTTTCTCAGACATGTTATAAGAGTGAAGTCTGACATGCTCAGTAAAACATGTACTTCCAACAGGAGCAGCCTGTCAGTTGATTCCCTTGTGTTCTACTGCTGTCTACCAGTGTGTTCTAAATAACAACTAGCGTGCTAAGAGTCTTACTTATGACAAAAAGCGTGGCATACCTGAAGCCATCTTAATTGAATCAAACTGGTAAAACTTAAAATATTTAATTTAGAAAGGAATAACATGAGGGGGTTCATTTTATCATGTAAATTATGGTTAATGTTGGAGAAAGAAAAATTGGGAGGTAGTGTGTTAGACGTGAACCTGCAGCATGATGCTGTGGTCCCAAACTGGATGGCACCTGTCTACTATGAGATTTCAGGAATGTCCCATAGTTGTCAGTTGGGCAACAGGTGCATTTTCCACATTTGGAAAAATCAACACTTGCTTTCATGGCCAACTGTAGAGGCATCCAGTACTCCAGGTGGGCCACCGTACTCTTAGGTAACTCCAGCCCTCCTGGCTTCTACAAGAAAGGAAAAACATTTTGTGTGATTGCTCACCTTTTCGGGAAGGGGCCCATGGGAGCGTGATACCCTGATCTTGTGCAGAGTGTAATGTACAAAGGCATCTTGCCTGTGAATTGAAACATCTATAATTCCCTGAACTTTGCAGATAAATGTATCAATTTTTTATTACTGGGCCTAACTTTCTTTGTAACCTTGCTAGGCAATCAAGCCACTATGTTGCTGCAACCAGGACTCTTGCTTAATGAATTAATTATTTAGGTTTGTACAGCTTATTTTCTTGCAAGTTGAGGAGGTCAACCTGCTTACAGAGACATTAGGGAAGTTGATGTGCTTTGGAAACAAACTTTGTACTAAGGTTATTTAGAGAATTGAACTCTTCAAATTCCTTTATCATGCACCTTTGATATTATTATGTGTGATGCACGTGCCCAATTCGCTGTTTTAGCCCTTCTATTGGTCAAATGTCTCCTAGCTATGCACTAAAATGCTCCACACCCTCCTTCACTAACTCAGTGGTGCTTTGCGGTATCTCGATGGGGAAATACAGAAGGTTCTACACTACATTAGGAGGAAACCCATCGGATCCGGTGCTGCCCCATTGCAGAGGTCTGGGACGTAATGTTACTGCGGTCTGAGGCACTGACAACAGATGATGCTCCCTATAGCACATCCTCGCCTCAACTCACAAGCACCACAACACCAATGCACAACTCCTCCCCCTCCTACTTTTTATGCCTCCACATGACCAAGATGCCCTCCTGCATCTCCCTGCACCCCCTTTTCAAAAGGCCTCACCCAGCCAGACGGTCCTCTGTACTGCTTGCCATAAGTTTAAAGTTCCCCCATTACCTCCCCAGTTTTTCCACCCACTCCCAGTTCTAGAGTTTATCCCCCCCATTCCAGACAGTTTTTGAATGTCTTCATAACTCCTGGTGCTCTCCCATAAGTCTTTTACCTTGCTGCATATGATATTGATAATTTGGGCCTTTTGTATTGGCTGTATTAAAGGAAAAATATCAATAAAATATGTTTTTTTTTATTATGTCTGTGTGATGTTTAGTAAGGGGTGTGTGAGTTGTCTGGGTAGGAATTTACAAAACATTAACAAATGTTTAAATACTTTCCAATTGTATTGACGCCATCAGGAAAGAACCATGTATTCCAGAAGGCACATATGTATGCAGTGAGAGGTAGTTATCCTACTATTATAGAGGGATGAATAGAGAGTTTGATACACAGCTGTATTTAAAGGGTACATCTTGTCACTATTGACGCTAAAAGCCAGAGGTTAATGACAGATTAAAAAATAGTTCTTTATGACTTCAGATGTCCAAGAGCCATGAGACAAAGCATGATATCCTGAGTCTCTGTTTTGTCCTTTAACCCTTTCCACTTTACCCACTTCTACTGTTTGTCTCAAATACTATATTGTGTGTGATCACTAGTGGTTGTAGTGAAGGACAGAAGAGTGCATTGCACCAGTTGAATTCAAGACATAAGGCTAATGCCATCTGGCAGATTTCCTAGCCTATGTTGTTGTCCAGCCTTAGGGATGGATCTAAAGCCTCACCATGTCAGATATTCAATATTCTAACCAATTTTCAGCATGAGGTTTGGTTAGTAAGGAAAATATTTCTTGCAGTTAAACAAGAGATCATAACAGATATTAATGTAAAGAGATATTAATATAAATTATTTTATGTATTAATTTAAATGTAGAGCACAATTGAAATAATGCTACAGCACTAATAACACAGGGCCTGATTTAGATCTTGGCGGACAAGCAACTCTGTAACAACAGTGACGGATAAGAAGTCTGCTGAAATATCAACCCCATAGCATATAATGGGATTTATATTTTGGAGGACAGGATATCCGTCATCATTGTGACAAAGTAACTCATATGGCATGTTCTAAATCAGGCCCTTAGTTTAATCTTTAATTAATGGAAGTTTAAGGTAAAATATTTATATTTTAGGTTGAAATCTCTTTTATTGAATTTTATCAAAATTTGTAAAGCCATACAAAACTCTCACCTACAACCAAAGGCCAGTGAGGAACAATAGAAAGAGGTAACAGTAGACGAAGGTAAAAAAGGAGTAAGGCATGTCCATATTATTGTGTGGCTGAGCACAGTGGAACATCTATTGCGGGATTCACAGTGTAAAATCCTCCAGGATCCCTCTCCACAGTAAGTGGAGCTAGGTTACTGTTGGGTCTTGGGGAGTAAGACAGAGTAATTGTAAGTATGTCAGGCCTGTAAGTTCTATGAATTCCTGTGAAAGATACATCAGGCAGGGCCCCCAAGTTTTGTCGAACTGGGGGAGTCTTTGTTCCACTGTAGCGGATCCCATAGTTTATGGAGCCAATCTAAATGATTCGGTATGGTATCTGTGGCCCAACGTGCTAATAACACTTGTTTAGCTGCACATATCGATAATGTAATAGCACGCCCACGTAAGAATGTCAGTGAGTAATGTAGAACATCTGGTAAGCCCAGGAGGATGTAAATCAGGTATCTTGGGATCTGTATATTATACAACTTATTAAGGGCATCTAGGGCCTCAGACCAGCACCGATGGAGTTTCGTACATTTCCACAGAAGGGGGGTCAACAGCCCTTCCTATATGCATCCCCGCCAGCAATGAGCCTCCCCATCACTCCTCCACTTAGCTACTCTAGCTGTAATAATGCACCATTTTTAATAAGGTTTCTTTCCCCGTTACGCTACAGGCTGAGGAGGTGGCCCGTCTAAGGATATCTGAAAACTCCTGAGGTGTAAAGGAAAGCTCACATTCCTTCTCCCAGCGACGCTGTGCCGAGGATTTACAGAGAGGCTGTATATTATTACGAAAGGCATAGATATCAGAGAGAATGCATTTATTAGTGCCTCTAGTCAGGAGCCATTTCTCAAATAGGAGCAGAGGTTGGCTTGCGTGGGTCTTAATTGAGGGTTGTGTGACCCACTGACTAATAGCTAGATGCTGCCAACTGTCAGTTTCGGATAGACCATAGTGCTGCTGGATCTAAGGGAAGGTCAGCAAGACTGATTCACCAAAGAGATCGCCAATCCTTTTACAACTTACTTCCTGCCAAGCTAAATAACCAGAGCCCTGATGAGCTGGGGGGAAATCTGGATTGTTCATGATGGGAGTGAGGGGGGGAAATTCGAGTGCAGAGCTTCTTATTTGTCTGTATTTTATCCTCACACCCCCATTGTGGCTCTCAGAATAGGAGAGATATATACTCCTGGTGTTCTATATGATTTAGGAAGCCATGGTATCTTCCAGATATGGATGCCTGCAATGACCTGGTCTATGAAGCACTAATGTTTTTCCGTGTGTGACCTGCTCCACTCCACTAAGTATCACAGTTGAGCTGCTTGATAGTAGTGGGCACGGTGAGGGATCCCCAAGCCCCCTATCTTTTTCGATAAGTAGGTCAGTTTCTTGGTTATATGTAGTTTCTTGCCCTCCCAAATGAACTCCTCAATGTCTTGCTGTAACTTAGTTAAACTCTGTGGAGGGGGAGCTAATGGCAGCGTTTGCATGACATATAGAATTTTAGGTAGTAAAGTAATTTTTACTGCTGCGATACAGCCCAACGAGGAAAGTGTGTGGTACTTCCATTTGTGTAAGTCCGCCCATGTATTTGTTAATAAAACACTGTAGTCAGAGGTTACAGTTTGAACAGTACTAGGGTGAATGTTAAGGCCCAGGCATACCACCCCCGTAGTCCAATCAAATGGAAATTGTTGTTGCAGAACAGCCTGTGTTGATGATGGGATTGTTAAATTTAGAATCTAGGATTTTTGTAAATTCACTTTAAATCCAGAAGCTCTCCCAAAAAGCTCTAGCTCATTCATCAGCGGAGGCAAGGAGCGGAGGGGATGAACTAGCATCACCACAACATCATCCGCATATAGCGCTAGTTTTTGATCTCGACCCCCATTGTAATACCCGTTATCAAGGTGTTTCATCTAATGCGCTCTGCCCTGGGTTCCATATACAGTGCAAAAAGTAATGGAGAGAGTGGGCAGCCCTGTGTAATGCCTCTAGTCATCGGGAAAGAGGATGACATTAACCCGTTTACCCCAACCATTGCCTGTGGTCCATCGTAATCGCCTTGTATCCATTTAATAAATCTCTCACCCAGTCCCACCCTCCGGAAGACAGCAAACACGTAGGGCCAATGAACCCTATCAAATGCCTTTTCAGCATCTATAGACAGCATCAATGCCGGTAGTTGAGAGCGTTGGGATTTATCTAGTAGGTGGCATATACATATTGTGTTGTTGCTACAATTGCATTCAGGAATGAACCCGGCCTGATCCGGCTCTATAAGGCCTTGCATATAAGGGGCAAGTCTATTTGCCAATACAGATGTGAAGATCTTGGCATCCACGTTAGTTAAGGATATTGGTCTGTAGGATGAGCAACATAAAGGGTCTTTACCCAGCTTGTGCAGAACTGTAATAGAAGCAAGTTTCATAGAGGGTGTAAGGGAGCCCGTATCCGCAGATGAATTGTACAGGTGCGTTAGGACTGGGGCTAATTGCTTAGAGAATAATTTATAAAATTCAGTGGGGTGGCGATCCCTCCACGGAGCTTTGCCAGATTGGAGCTGGGAGATTGCTGAAAGTACCTCATCTAACTGTATGTCCCGTTCTAGCTGTCTAATGTCTTCTTCAGGCAGACTCTCTATTGGTATGCCTTCCAGGTATGAGGTATAGTCCCCTCATAGCAAGCATTCAGCAGTGTAGAATTGGGCATAAAATTGTTCCAAAGCTTGAACTATTTGTTCATCCTGGTCAATGCGTATCCCCTGCTGGTCTATTAATGCCTCTAACTTCTGTTTGTTAGTCTGGGTCTGTAGGCGATGTGCTAATAAACGGCCTCATTAGTGTGACGCAGGGCACAAGTTGTCCTGTCCATGTATAGTGCACATAATTGCTTACGAACTGTGTCTAGTATTCTGTGGGATACTGTACGTTTATGCTCCCCTTTTAACTCTTTCGCTTGTTTTTCAAGGGTAGCCCTCTTATCTCTACAATCTCTATTGAGTCAGGCCACTAACACAATTAGTCGGCCTTGTAGTGCTGACTTTAATGCGTACCAGAGCATCACCACCAGTGTATTGGGTCGGTCATTATGTTCTAAATAATCCGTAATTGCATCTGTCTGTTCAGACATGTGTGTTTCATTGGTAAGGAGTTGGAGGTTAAGGCCCCCGGTATGCTGCTGTGTGGCCGTGTTGGGGGGGGAGGTTGTCACATGGAGTGGGGCAGGATCCGAAAGTGCAGCTGTGCCTATATCTACCTGCACAATATATTGCAAAATGTGAGGTTTAGCCAGATACAGGTCAATTTGTGCGTATGTCTGCTGAGCTGCTGAGTAAAAAGAGTAGTCTCTCTCTGTAGGATGACAATGTCGCCAAACATCTGTAAGCCCATACTCTGCTAATTTCTCCAAGCTCTGCATTGAGAACGCCCAAGTCTGTCCCACACGTTGATCCGACCAATCAAGCCCAGTAGCTGGCACCGAATTAAAGTCCCCTCCAATGAGCACAGCCCTATCTACGGTGGCCATCACCTTAGTTAAGTCTTCCAGTATAAAAACCTCTTGATGTTCGTTAGGTGCGTAAAGTGTAGACAGGGTGAACGTATGTGAGTGGAGTGTACTGCGAAGTGATAATAATCTACCAGGAATGCCGGCCTGAATCTGCGTCACCCTACCCAGGAAATGGGTAGCCAATAGAATAGCCACACCTGCTTTTTTCCCTTTACACGAAGAGAAGTATTGCCGTGTTAGACTTTTCACTCTTGGCATGGTCTCCCTTAACTTTTTGCCTCTGTTTCCCAGGTTGTTGATGTGTGCTGGACTCTGATTTTGCTGTTTTTGTTACCATGGGCACTTTACGACTGTTAACCAGTGCTAAAGTGCAAGTGCTCCTTTACAAAATGTGTATGTGATTGGCTTATCCATGATTGGCATCTTTGATTTATTAGTAAGTCCCTAGTACAATGCACTAGAGATTCCCAGGGCCTGTAAATCAAATGCTACTAGTGGGCCTGTGCACTGGTTGTGCCACCCACATAAGTAGCTCTGTAATCATGTCTCAGATCCGCGACTGCAGTGACTGTGTGTGAAGTTTTAACTGTAAATTCGATTTGGCAAGTGGCCCCCCTTTGCCAGGCCTAAACCTTCCCTTTTCTTTTATGTCAGACACCCCTAAGGTAGGCCTTAGGTAGCCCCAAGGGCAGGGTGCAGTGTATGGTTAAGGTAGGACTTATAGTAATGTATTTTATATGTCCTGACAGTGAAATATTGCTAAATTCGTTTTTCACTGTTGCAAGGCCTGCCCCTCTTATAGGTTAACATGGGGGCTACCTTTAAATCTGATTAAAGTGTAGATTCCCTTTGGGAGCGGATGCACTTGTGGAGTTTGGGTTCTCTGAGCTCACAATTTAAAAATACATCTTTTTGTAAAGTTGATTTTAAGATTATGGCCCTCATTACGAGCCTGGCGGTCTGTGACCGCCAGGCTCGCGGTTGGCGGGAGCACCGCCGACAGCCTGGCGGTGCCCCTTAGGGCATTCTGACCGCGGCGCTTTGGCCGCGGTCAGTGCAGGAAAACCGGCGGTCTCCCGCCGGTTTTCCGCTGCCCGTCAGAATCCTCCAAGGCGGCGCAGCATGCTGCGCCGCCTTGGGGATTCTGACACCCCCTACCGCCATCCTGTTCCTGGCGGTTCGCCCGCCAGGAACAGGATGGCGGTAGGGGGTGTCGCGGGGCCCCTGGGGGCCCCTGCAGTGCCCATGCCAATGGCATGGGCACTGCAGGGGCCCCCGTAAGAGGGCCCCGCTTGTATTTCACTGTCTGCATAGCAGACAGTGAAATACGCGACGGGTGCAGTAGCACCCGTCGCACCTTCCCACTCCGCCGGCTCGATTCCGAGCCGGCGTCCTCGTGGGAAGGTTGTTTCCCGCTGGGCTGGCGGGCGGCCTTAAGGCGGCCGCCCGCCTGCCCAGCGGGAAACTCAGAATGCCGGCCGCGGTCTTCAGACCGCGGTGCGGTATTCCTGCGGCGCAACTTTGGCGGGCGGCCTCCGCCGCCCGTCAAAGTTGTAATGAGGGCCTATGTGTTTGAAAATGCCACTTTTAGAATGTGAGCATTTTCTTGCCTATACCATTTCTGTCACTCTGCCTGTTTGTGGTTTCCCTGTCAGGGTCAGTTTGACAGTTGGGTTGGTTGCACCTCACACTAGACAGTGACAGAAAGGGAGCTGGGGTGTAGTCTGCATTTCCTGATGTGCTAGGAGGGAGGGGAGAAGTGGTCACTTACACCTGAACGGGCTGTGCCTGTCCTCACACAATGCAGTCTCCAAACCCCTGGTGAGTGTCTGGGGCCCGGCCTGGGCAAAGCAGGATTTCACATTCAAGAGAGACTTTGCTTTGAAGTAGGCCTACTTAAACTATGATAATAATGTGCCCATATTCACCATCTTCATAGGCATCACAAAAACATTTGCACTCACCACCTGCAGCTGGAGTGATGCGTGCAATTTTCCATCCCCTTTCCAGAGGTAATGAAAAATTCAGGCACAATGGCTTAAATGGAATGCTGAATTTTTTTAGTTTGTTATCTTTTGTGTAGTGATACCACAACAATAGTTAATTACTAAATAATTTTCCCTTCTGTATCTGAAATAAATGATCCAGTCCTGAACTACAGGATAGTTTTGTGGTGAAGCTCTCTGTAATTTTATACCCTTATGCCAACCTGTGATTTTTTGTTTGTGTGATTTATCTGGAGACCAATACTTTAGGGTTTTCTGTAGATTAGATTATTTCTCAAAGTCTTCATTTTTTTATGGGGTTTGCTCTACATTTTAGGACATGCTTAGAGAAACCACTGGCATAAGGGAAATTATTCTACTTATTTTAAGCATTTGAATTCTTAAAACCTTTGCAACATCAATTGTTTTGGGGAAGGATGAGATTGACTGCTGTAGCACCTCAACAGCACATCACCTCAGGCAGACTCACAGTCACCGAGCTCAGCTGTCTGTTCCCCCACAGTTCAAAGACAAGTTTTTTTAAGTAGAAGCTGGAGTGTCAGTCGTGGAGTTCTGTGGCACACTTGGAGGCAGCAGCCTCTGTCAAGTGGGCCTCAACGAGGAGGTGCAGACTTATGTAGAAGTGCAATAACGTCCATGCTTCTGGCTACTCTATTTTTCTAGCATTACTCCTCTTATGAGAATCTGTCGGCCATTTGCACTACAAGCCTGGGCAGTAAATACAGGTAGACCAAGGCACACAGAGAGGTAAGAGTTCATCAATGTTTCTGGGACGAAAGTAAAGCCCAAGTGTTGTAAATCCAAAGGCGAAGAGTAAAGCGATGAATCCGAGTTGATGTTTTGGTAGAGTCTTTATTCACAGGTATGGGTTTGTGTCGTCTTACAGGAAACAGCCAACATGTGTTTCGTCACGCAAGTGACTTTATCAAGGCTGGGCCCGTCCAGCCAGGGGCAGAAGAAAGCAGTAAGTTCAGAGAGTCAAAATGAGACGATGGTCAGTCCCGGGTGGGACTGCCGCGGGTGTTCGATGATTCCAGTAGTCACAAGGATGGTACTATGGTAGCCCTGATAAGCCCAAATTTTTTACCCTGAATATCAGTAAGGGAGCGTCCAGTCCATCAAGCGAGGCGAGTCCTGGGCAGTAGGTGACATGAAGAGCAGGTGTCTTGCTGGTTGTAGTGCATGCTGCAGCTGCCCGCTGAGCAGCATGTTTGGCCGGGCAAGGCTGGGACAGTGACCCACACAGTGTCAGTCAGGACCATCACAGGATATGAGAGGTGCTTACAAAGATTTCCAAATACTCCCAGATCAGTAGTTAACACCTTGATCCCTCTTGTTATAAAAAGTAGTATGTTATTTTTGGTTGCCAGATATTCATCCATAACGCACACTGGAAGATAGGTCTTCCATTTCTTTAATTTCTCAAATCTTCAGCCTTGCATTTACGGTACCTTATCCAAATATGGAAGCATCGTAATTTCTTTTACATGTTTGGTCGCAAACATCTTTTGGTACTTTTTTATTTCCTGGTAGAATATGAATAGCATTGGCATTAAGCTTCAAATCTATGCGCAAATGTATTTTGCATTCTTTCTGTAGAAAATATTCTTCAAACAAGATAGTTTGTTTTCCAGATGTGGTCAGGCAAACCTTAATTCTTGAGTCTCAGACAGTGGGGATACAGTTGATTTGTGTACATTTTGCAATGGCACCAACAATTGACATTATACATAAAGCTATTTAAGTGGGAAAGGACATGTTTAGCTATCCACTTATGTGCCAAGAGGAGTACTTTCCAACTCATGCAGTTTTGAAGTATGTGGTTGTAATGTTACAGGTCTATACTTTTTAGATAGCCCATGTTGGCTATATTTACAGGTGGTAACTTCATGGATATATTATTCTTGTGTTGTATGTTAGTGAGACAGTGATGGTTGGTGTGTACAGTTTTTGAAAATACCTCTTTTGAGAGGCACCCAAAACCTTTCTCACTTGGTGGAAAGGTAGGTCAAATATTATGCCTTCTGGAAGAAGTCAATTTGCCTTGTGGCCCTAATAGTACCCCTAGGCTACTGATGATGATGACTGACTGACAATCTGGCCATGCTCTATGTTCTTGTTGGATGGCTGCTATGTCCAAAATTCAGAACTTGAATAATGATTCCATTTTTTTATTGCATTTATAAAGCACGACACTCATCCCCTGGGAAATATTACTGTTCTGAAATTACTGAAAGCTTGAGTATCAAATATGAGATAATACAGGGGCAAAGAATGTAGTAGATGGGGATTAATCTGGAAAAAGCCATGTTTTTAACTTTTTTCATGAGGGTAGTAAGGTTCTCTGTAAGGTGAATGTCAAGGGGCACTGAGTTCCATTGGGCAGCTGCTAAATAGGAAAAGGAATGGCCCCTGTCCTTACTTTTTTTACAAGCATTGTTTTGGCTAGCACTAAATTCTGGGGTCTCAAATTATGAGGTGGTTTGTAGAATTCTAGTTTAGAACATAATACTACTGTACCTAAATTATGAAGTGCTTTATGTGCATGGCAAATAATTTTAAAATTTGCTTCTTTGCACATAGGCAGCCAGTGAAGAGTTTTTAAACAGGCTGATGATGAACTAAATCTATCTTTATTGCAAATGAGCCAGACGTCTGCATGTTGGATTAGCTGAAGATGGGAAAATAGATAATCCACCATGCCTACATAAAAAGCACTCTTGTAGTCCAGTCAACTTGTGACCAGAGCCTGGGCTACGGTTTGGCAAAAGTTCACTGGAATCTAGCAGAACAGTTTTCTCAAGAGTTTGAGTATTCCGAAGCATTTACCGCATGTAACACTGACTAGCTCCTGCATGGATAAGGAGTTGTCGATCAAAGCCCCAAGTCTTTTGCTACTTTCTTGGGCTCGAGGCTGAACCTCGGGGAGCTGGCCACCAAGAGGAGTCCCAGCTCTCCTGGGCTCTGCCAAAAAGTAGTATATCTGTATTTTCAGCATTCAATTTCAAACAATGAGCTCTCTTTCAACTTGACACCTTCATTAAACAGCTCGTAATATCTTCCCTGGTTTCCTGGTGTTTGTCTCATATTGAAATTACCAGTTAGGTGTCATCTGCATAGGAACAGATTTCAGATTTAAAAAATTGCAATGGAAGAGACATACCCACTGAAGAGTATGGGGCTCAAGGAGGAACCCTGAGGCACTCCTCATCTGGAAGTGTGGGGAGATGACCTAAAGGTGTCCAACTGCACAGATTGAGTTATCTTACTCAGGAAGGAGCCAAACCCTGTTAGGGCGTTTGAGTGAATCCCTATCTCAAAATATTTTTTATCAATAGGTAGTGGGACACCATTTTAAATGCTACGGATAAATCAAGTAAGATCAGGACAAGGGCCTTGCCCTGATCTATTTCTAATCTGATATTAATAAGTACGGCAAGTAAAGGTGATTCATTACTGTTATTAGCTCTAAATCCTGCCTGAGAAGTGTCTAGCAAGTTGTTAGTTTCGAGAAAGGCAGTGAGCTGGGCATTGACTAGTCTTTCTAGAACTTTCGACATGTAGGGAAGCAATGAAAAAGCTCGGTAATTTGTTAGAATTGTAACATCTATACCCGATTATTTTACTAAGGGGAGTATTGACACATGCTTCCAGGCATCTGGATATTCTGCAGTAGATAGGGATAGGTTAAAAATGTAAATTAAAGAGGTGAGCAAAGGTAAAATGGGGGAAGAGATCTAACAAGGATCCAGAGTTCACTTTCAACATCGCTTTTTCTACTTGTTCTATGGTGCATGGTACAACGCTCCCTAGTTCAGTCCTGCCTTCTGTTGGAGAGTTGAACTGACCCCATGGAGATCTCATCTAAAAGAGGTTGTTCGTCAAAGGTTGCATAAATGATGTCTATCTTATCAGTGAATACATTACCTATTTCTTCACAATGATTGGCAGAGGGGGTAATTGCCTGTGATAGGTAGACTAGTTGAGAACATTATTTTACACTTTTGGAATGTTCTTTGAAATAACTATTTTCTTTCAGTCTCTTGATGCAGTAATCCTTTTTGGCCCTTTTAAGTGTTCTGTGGTAGTTATTCATCTCTTGTTTAATTGTTTTAATCAGTGATGCATTTGGAGTGCCTTCATGCTTTCTCTAGTGATTTACACTTCTTTTAATTCAATTTTAACTCTGGCGAGTACCAGTTCTTAGATGTGAGCTTCATTGAGATTTAAGTGCTTTCAGAGGGGTCCAGTTATTCAAGGTGTTAATGATAGCAGAATTAACCTTTGCTAGATAAGCATCGGGCGAAGACCCTGATCGAGCAGCAAAATCGTAAAATGATTCTGTGTTTATTTTGCTCCATGCTCTTTTGGCAAAGGGGACGGATTAATATGTCTATTTTTATTTAAAGGTAGTTTATGAGAGAACCTAATGGACGAGCGGTCTATCCAAAGTATCAGATTAATGTTCTGTATTGAAGTGGACACAATATTAGTGAATACTCGGTCCAGTGTGTGGCCCGCAATGTGAGTCGGGCCAAAGATGCATAGTTTGAGCTGAAGAATGTGCCTATGACTCTCCAGATTTCTGCAAATTTGGTCTTCGAGGTTTTCAGAATGTAAATTGTAGTCTCCAATTACTAAATAGTATTCATGTTTAAGAATTAAAGGAGACAGCTAGGAGAGAAGATTGGTAGATAATAAAGGGCTGTAGTCTGCGGCTGTATACAGTACCCTACCTCCGAGAATTCTTCTCTCTGTAGGAGAGCTGGAAACTTAGAAATTCTCATTCTGATGAGGTGGAATTAAGTTCAATTGAACACATGAAGCTGTCTTTAAATGTGACTGTAGCGCCGCCTCCTGTGCGACCCTTTCTGTCCCATTTTAAGATTTTAAAGACTAATGGCATTGAGATCATAATTTCAAGCAGGGTATAATCATAATTCCAGGTTTCTGTGTTGAAAACCAGGTCAGGGTTCGAGTTATTAATCAACTCCTCAAAGGGCCAGCCTTCCCACTTACAGTTCTTGCAGGAAAAAGGGCCCTCTAAGTGACTTGGTATGCCTACCATGCAATGGGCTGGATCATGTTTGACAGACCTACCTAGCACTAGCAATGATTCCTGCAAATAGGATGTTTTTATCGATGTACCTGGGCTCCAACAGGCAGAGTCCCTTGCCCCTGGTCCAGTTTAGGCGTGGACGGGTACTGACAGGCTTGCCTTTGGCTTGTCTTTAGTGCCCTCATTTTTATGCCTGCCTATCATGTAGACTAGACTGCTAACAGAACTGCACTTCCTTGCTGGTTGACTTGGCTAAACATTCCACTGCAAACCTTACTATATATTTAGTTTAAAAAATAGTGCCCCTCAGTAGCAGAAACATTTTTCCAAAATGCACCTCAAATCTAGAAAAAAACTAATTAAAAATGCTGTCAATTACAAAACATATGCCCTCATACAAGTTCAAATTCACTTCATTTCAGGGTTACAATGTGGCGAAAATATGGAATTCTTTGCTTCAGTCACTCCGTTTTTAAAGAAAGTGCTCACAGTTTTTGCAGCAAGAATTGTGAAAAAATGTAAGCACCTACTGTGACAAGCGAGTGGCAGTGATTTCAAAGTCTCTGCGCAGCGCCCTCATTTTTTTGCCTGCCTATTGTGTAGACTATACTGTTATCCTCCAGCAGCACTTCCTGGTCGTTGGCTTGGCTAAACACCCCACTGCCAACAACTCTTAAATTGGAGGTGTGTACAGCTGTCAGGGCATTTGTTTTAAGTGTAATTGGCATCACAATGGTACTGTTGAAATATTTATATATTTATATAGGAGTGCTCTTTAATACTATATTGGCTCTTGTGGTTTTCAATTGTGCAGTTTTTAGAATGTGATAACTGCATCTGAATAAAAATAATCAATCAGTATGTGCATGACACCCAGTTATCTACAAATTACATTAGGAAATGAATCACATGGCTCAAGACATATTTGAAACAGCGGGTTTTCTAATAGCCAGTAATAACCAAAGGGAACACGTGCATGAATGGCTAATGTCAACAAACCTCTAGGAGTCAAAAACTGGCAAATATTTTTCTCTCTGAAATCAGCTTCAAAACCGCTCTACATGCCATAATCGCATTTCACTTCGACAAAGACAATAATCTGCTAACCCACACCATAGAATCTCTTTGACCCGCCAAAGAGCAACATTCACCTTACTTTCTAACTGATGAAGGAGGTCAGTAAGTTCGACATAATCTCATTTACCATCAAAGAAGCCACCTGGCTGGCTCTACTAGCCATCTGCTGCATCACCCATAAGAGTAAAAATCAGGCAGTCAAGAATGTTTTCCAACAAGATCAAGATCACCTTTGACTTCATAACACTCCCCAGGCGAGACAATAAAATGCTAGAAGGGCTCTCTTGCTGTGTTCTAACAGTCAGAAACTCTCACTCAACTTAGATCTGGCATGCTCTGTCACTCGTGCTCCTCTAGGAGGAACTGACTGCTTATTTCTTCTATCAACATCTCATTGACATGTAACTTTCAAACTGATTGAATACAAATAGTAATTGCCCTTGACCTGTCTGGATTTCTTTCCTAATCCACCTCAATTGAACTACTCCCCCAGCCTCCTAACCATTGTAGGAAGTTCCACTACTTTATGTGTTAGGTTTTATTTAGATCTCTATACATAACCAAGTAAGTGCATGTCTGTACAAATTCTGGTGATATAGAGAGCAAGAATGGAGGATAGTGCCCTTATTTGTCAATTGCAAAATCATAATTGAAAATGTTAGAAAGATTTGAGAAAACAATAAGAGATGCTAGGAATGTAATTTCCACAAGGGTTAAGAGGGAGAATGTTTGCAATCTCTCCAATGGCTGTGATAGTAGCACCTAGTACATGTTCAGAATGCAATGACAGATAGGCACCCTAAGATATAGCTCATTGCTCAATGAACTGGTGAGAAAAGTTGTATGAGAAAAAGTCATCTATAGATTAATCCCCAAATATAGTGAGTGGCTGCATGTGTGAGCTGAAGGGAGACAATGAAGAAGTGGCATGGTGATAGTAAGACTCCCTGTGACGGAAGACCACTCAGAAGTTTAAGAAATGTGTACAAAAAAATCTATTTATCGAAGGCCAAAATACAATGTTTGATATGGGGTCAGTCCCATATACATTTCCATGCAAAAGAATCATGAGAAATCAAAATTTCAAACTCAAAATGCCAAATAAATGATATGGATACTCCAAGAAATTACCAAACAGGGACTGACAAGAAAAAACACCACATTTGACTAATTGGTAAAAAGGCACAAATACAACACGACAAGGCACATGTTCAAAATGTCCAGTATTAATAGAAACAAAAGAGGTAAGTGGGAAAATATGATAAGAGTGAAATAACAAACACCCTTCAAGAATTGCTATAAAGCTGTAGAAGAATATAAAAGCAACATTTCTACATATGTTCAGAAGCAACCCTAGAATATCAGCTCATTTTATTTACTTCAGTATGTCACAACGAGAACAACATATAATTTCAAGGAGCATAGATTCAAGGGAACAGAAGTGGTACAGATAAATCTGAAGGAATACATGACTGTAATCCAGATCAAAGTGATATTTGGTTTAGTGTCACATAAAGCATCGGACCACAAGTGCTTTACACAGATACAATATGCATTTGCTGGATATAATATTCAGAAGGTTTTCTGTGAAGGTGCGCATACCTATTCTTCTGAAACAGTCATTTGGTTTGCTGAAGTAAGGAAAAAAGATTGCAGTGGCCAGGAAGGCTGTATTTTGTTTCTGTGAGATGATGTACTTTAATTGCTTTCCCTCAGAGTGGCGGTGGAGCATCTGAGAAATAGAGGAATTTAGTTCTGCTTCCTGCTAGTTGTGCTCATTGACTTCACATTTATCATAATAATTTCAAAACAGATATTTGGGTTGTATCTTTATCTTCTAGTCCCATTAGATATCTAGGCATATATGTGTTCAAGAACTCAGCAGATCTATTTCACCTGAACTACATGAGGATTTTCAAAAAAATCAAGGGGTTGCTTTTGCAGTGGAAGGACTCTACCATGACGATTATAGGCAGGACTGCACTGGTAAAAATCATGATTCTTCCTTTGTTATTATTTGTCTTTTCTAGTGTAGTCTTGAGAGTTCCTAAAAAGTTTTTTCACAAACTGGATTCATTAATTAGTCAATTTATATGGAATTATAAGAAACCCTGGTTACAGATAGAGAAGTTGACTTTTGCAGTAGAAGATGGGGGGTTGGCACTCCCCAGTATCAAACCTTATTATGAAGCTGCAGTATTGGATTGGGCTGCAAGAGCTGCGCAAAAGTCAAGTCTTAACTTCTATCTTAATCACATGTTAATAAAAACAAACATACAGCTTTCCTGATTTCTTAAATTTCCTCGCCTACCAAAAAGGGTAAGATAGAGACTGCCGGTAATGATACAGTTCAGCATATCACAAATACAGGCAAAATATCAAATTCGTAAAACCCATCCGTTAATTTGAGTTAGTGATGTATGGATGATAGGTTTAGAACTCAACAAAAGAAATACTCAGAAATTAGAAGATCTAGGGATTAAGGCCCTAGCGGACGTTTATATAGGGGATCATATTAAAATATGGGCGCAGTGCGCAATGGGGAAAAGGGACTTTCTAGAAAGTAAAAAATTCTCTTACTGTCAAATCCAACATTTCTTACGATCAACGGGGAAAGTAATAGATGGCCCAAAGGAAGCTATTGGCCAGGCTTTTTATAGTAATCAATTAGGCACTGGCAGACGGTATAAACTACTTCTGGGTGGGTGCTCAGTCAAGGCAAGCTCCCAATTTTTGGGCCGAGTAGAAAATATCACTGGGTGCTAAATAGGGATGCAGCAGTGGCGGAAGCACAATGCGATATATCAAAAAGCAGTTACAGGGGCTAATTTTTAAAAAATCGCTCTGTATTCTAATTGGCTGCTTTATTACACCCCCACTTGAATAAAGGAAATGCACCCGGAGGCATCAGGTTTGTGTCCACGCTGCCAAAAGACTCAGGGGGATTTGGGTCCATTTGTGTTTTTCATGTATATATCTGGTAGGGTACTGAGAGAAGATCTTACAAAGGATAAGTACCATGATATCATATGAGTTAGTCCCTAGTCCATTAGTGGCATTGTGGGGTATTGCGCAAAATACAGATCTGCCCATTTTTTCTAGACAAATAATATTCGTGGCTACTCTGATAGCCAAATCACTGATTCTCCAGGCATGGAAATCATCAGTCCCCCCTACGTATGCGGCATGGGAGGCAAAGATGGAACAACTGTATGCTCGACGGGTAGGTGCACTGCGAAGATATCAGGGAATATGTGGGAAGATGAGCAATCCAGTGAGAGGTTAGGTTGGTGGGGGGGTGGAATCAGGATCAAGATATAAGAAATCATCATTATTATGGATATAGTTGGTTCGGATATTACTGAGACAAGGGTACAGGAAAGCATCGAAGTACATTAATTTGATAAAGAAACAAGATCAAGTTCTGATGTTTGATGTATGATTTATCATGGACTGATTCATGTATTGTAATCACACCTGCAGCAAAAATAAAAAATAAATAAACAATAATAATAATTTCAAAACACAGTATTATACAGAGGTCAACGCCAAGATATAATGGGGATATTCTGTTTACACTGAGAAAATAACAATCATAACACCTTAACTGCTGTGCCACTCACCGCCCCTCCCCCGTGCTGAGCCCTTTCTTTGCTATTTGGGGTAGTTCACGGTTAGGCCTTCATAACTTTTTGTCTGCATAAGTTATCCAAGCCAAGTTTGCGTCCTTTTTTTCAAACATCCCAGGGATTCTAAAGGTACACAGAGATTGTGGGTTCCCCTGGAGGAGACCAAGAAATTAGCCAAAATACAGCTAAAACCTTGTTTTTTTTCAGAAAAGTGGGAAAAAAGGGCTGCACAAGAAAGCATGTGATTTTTTCTCTGAAAATGGCATCAACAAAGGGTTTGCAGTGATAAAATCACCATCTTCACAGCTTTCAGAAACAGGCGGACTTGAATCTGAAAACCACATTTACAACACAATTTGGCATTTTACTAGGACATACCCCATTTTTACTATTTTTTGTGATTTCAGCCTCCTTTCAGTTAGTGACAGAAATGGGTGTGAAACTAATGATGGATCCCAGACGGCTAAACATTTCTGAAAAGTAGACAAAAGTTTTAATTCAGCAAGGGGTAATTTGTGTAGATCCTTCAAGGTTTTCCTACAGAAAGTAACAGCAGAAACAAAATAAATATTGGAATTGAGGTGAAAAAAGGGCCATTTCTGGCTACGTTTTCTTCTATAACTTTTTCCACCCGTGGCAGATTTTTAAAAGCAATATAGTGTTATATCTGCTGGGCTCTTCTGGTTGCAAGGATATATAGGGCTTGTAGGTTCATCAGAACCTAGGTACCCACGGCCAATAAATGAGTTGCACCTTGCAATGGATTTTTACTGTATACCAGGTATACAGCAATTCATTTGATGAACTATATAGAGTGAAAAATAGGTATTAAGTAAACCTTTGTATATCCAAAATGGGCACAAGATAAGGTGTTGAGAAGCAATGATTATTTGCATATCTCTGAATTACGGGGCATTTCTCAAATAGATGTCTTTTTTACACACTGCCTTACATTTGGAAGGAAAAAATGTAGAGAAAGACAAGGGGCAATAAAACTTGTTGTTCTATTCTTTATTCCGCCAAGTCTCTTGATAAAAATGCTACCTCACTTGAGTGGGTAGGCCTAGTGCCCATGAAAGGAAATGCAACATGGACACATCAGATTTTTACATTGAAATCTGACGTGTTTTTTGGAAAGTGCCTAGCTGTGGATTTTGACCTCTAGCTCAGCTGGCACATAGGGAAACCTACAAAACCTGTGCATTTTTTTAAAAACTAGACACCAGGGGAATCCAGGATGGGGTGACTTGTGGGGCTCTCACCAGGTTCTGCTACCCAGAATCCTTTGCAAACCTCAAATTTGGCCAAAAAAAAACACTTTTTCCTCACATTTCGGTGATAGAAAGTTCTGGAATCCGAGAGAAGCCACAAATTTCCTTCCACCAAGGATTCCCCAAGTCTCCTGATCAAAATGGCACTTCACTTGTGTGGGTAGGCCTGGTGCCCGTGTCAGGAATAGATCACAAAATGGTCAATGTTAGTCCTTACATGAGGGCAACTGTTGACCCTGGGGTGATTCATTCCTGATGCAGGCAATAGGTACAGGCACTCAAGTGGGATGTCGTTTTTATCAGGACAGGTGGGGAAACATTAGGTGGTAGGAAATTTGTGGATCCCAGCATATTCCTGTAGTTTGAGTGACAGAAATGCAAGAAAAAAATAGAGTTTTTATTCAACATTTCACCTTCGCAGGGTATTTTGGGTAAGAAAACTTTGGGGAATTCACCCAAGCCACACCTCTGTGGCCCCCCCGTGTCTAGTTTCAAGAATAGTCTGGGTTTGGTAGGTTTCCCTACATGGCTGCCCAGTCCAACAATCATTACTGGTGCTCCCACTCCCATGACCTCCTCCTCAGATTCCCTCACTACCACCCAGCAAAAGTGCCCTTCATTTCTTCATAGCCCACCTCGAACATACATTTCATTTGTATTATGGCGCAGGAAATGGCTGACTTTACTAATCTGCTCAGCTATTCACATAAAATACAGATTAGATTTGATCTTTGCAGTAGACATATAAACCTTCTGCACTACTTTATGGCATCAAAACTGCCACTAGACAAAAGTTAGATCCTTTTCTAGCAGAAACATAATCACAAGAGTTACTTGACTTTTATATTGCTGCCTGAAAGCTACAGTTAAAACGCATCAGTTGAAGTATGAGCATTGCTTTGAAGACGCAAGCTGCAAGAGAACTGGTGGTGAATAAATATATATATATATATATATATATATATATATATATATATATATATATATATATTTATATATATATATATATATATATATATAACACTTTGTATCAGCGTGCCGGTCCTGCTCCTAATCGTCAGCGGTGCTCGTCAGATGGCGCGCGCCACCTCGTCTAATTCCCACACTTTTTTCCTGTCAAAAGGAAAGACGGCAATCCATGGGCATGTCAATTTACCAAGATTTATTTGCACAAATAAAAAAAGTGTGGAGATATATATATATATATATATATATATATATATATATATACACACACATATATATAAATATATATATATATTCTATATGTGTGTATATAAGAGAGATCACTTTTATATGTTGGTGTGGTTTCCCTGGGAAACCACACAAGCATTGACAATATATATCAATACACACATATATATATATATATATATATATATATATATATATATATATATATATATATATATATATATATATATATTTACATATCTATATATAGATATACATACCTATATATAGATATATCTATATATATATCTAAATAAATATAGATCTATATATAGATCTATATATAAATATATATAGCTCTATGTATATTTTTTAAGAACTGTATGGTTTCCCTGGGGGGGGCGATCGTGGCCCCCATGGAAAACATATAGCTATTAAAACAAGTTGTCCCCACAGGGGGTCAGCCGTGCCCATGGGTGACTCCGTCAATTTCATTTTTTCTTTTTAATTATTTTTTTAACTGATTTTTAACACCTGGGAGGGTGTGATTTAAAACAAATATGCCCCTGGGGGGGCCGGCCTGTTTTCAGAGGGTGCTGACCCCCCCCCAAGTGCAATCCCTGGTGTCTAGTGGGGATTCCTGGCCGCAGATCGCAGCACGGCTTTGATCCTCAGCCAGGAAACCATTTCAGGAAAGCCGTGTTTGAAAGGGGGGAATCTTCTGTTTCAAATGAGGCCTTCCCGATTGGTGGGGATGCCCTTTTGGGCCCGTTTTCCCCACTGGAGCAGAAAGCGGCCTTACCTGCTGCTTCCTGCTCTGGTGGGGAAAACAAAGTGTGACATCAGCACGCCTCGCAGCGCGCTGACATCACAGAGGGGCAGATGGGGGTGCGGTGGGAGACACGGAAGCTCTTCCATGTCTCCCGATGGAGATAAAATCCTCCGGTGCAACGCAGGGCAATTTTTAAATTTTTCAAACCTCTCCCTGGCATGGGCCACTGGTCTTGACCCGTGGTCTTGACTCACACCGATTGGGTTGATAATGATGATGATAATAATAATAATGGTAATAATGATACATGTGCATGACAATAGTACCACCACAGGCCCTCTCTAGAGTGTCACCTCCAAACCTTTTGCTTTTTTCCCTCCATGTTTTGCTGAATTCATTTTTTTGGCTTTAGGACTCTGTGCACTTTACCACTACTAACTAGTGCTAAAATGTTTAAATTGGTTTATACCTGATTGGCATAGTTCATTTACTTATATATCCCTTGTAGGGTGGTATACCATGTACCCAGGGCCTGTAAATTAAATGGTACTAGTGGTCCTCCAGCACATATTGTGCCACCCACTTAAGTATTCCCTTGAAACATTTCTCAGGTGTGCCAGTGCAGCTGGAATGCAATATAACTCCTTTGCTAAGCCTTGGACTCCCCGTTTATGGCATGTAAGTAGTCCATAGTACAGGGTGCTTTGTAATTAAAAGGCAGGACATGTACTTTTAAATTTTCATGTCCTGGTAGTGATAAACTCCTAAATTCATCTTTTACTACTGTGATGCTAACTTGTCCCGTGGGAAAACATTGGGCTGTCTTAACACATTTAATAAGTGCTGTTTGATAGGGGACAGATATTTATTTCATGTTTGGTATCTATGAAATTATAATGAGAACTCCTCTTTAATGATAAAGTTGAATTTTAAATTACAATTTTGAAAAATCCACTTTTAGAAAGTTGGCATTTCCCTGTGCTCTTCCATTTGGTGCCTCCAACTTTCCCTGGGTGACATGACCAGGTGTAGTTGGCAGGGAGGAATTCCTCCCAGGCAGTCACACAATTGAAAGATGAGATGTGCCTGAATTGGCCACCTGTTGGCAGAATGGAGTGTGGAGTTGGGCACAGCCCCACTTGCAACTGAATAGGCTGTACTCTGCCTTCACACAAAAGGCTTGTCACGTTTACATTGTCTCTGCAGCCATCTTGGAGCCAAGACAGGAGACATTAAAGAGAAACCTGCTTTTTGTGCCAAGCTACCCAAGGTTAAGCACAGGTTAATTTAGTAACTTTTGTGGTTCACCCTGACAGTAGCTGTTACTTGAATAGTGGTCACCCTCTTCCACTAACAACCCAATTTCTCACATATAACAACATGATAGTCACCTGTGCTAGTTTAAAACAGAGATGAAGACTGGTTGAAACACCTTATACTGGGGGCTTGCATTTACCAAGCGGTAAATGCAATTTACTATTCTGAGGTGAAAGTGTTTTGCTCTGTAAAGTGCACTTATTCACATTGCAAAGACCGCTTTGTGTCAAGGAGTCTTTAGTGGTGCAGATTATTGAAAAACATCCACTGGTTTTGCCATAGAGTCCAACCTACTAATCGAGCCAGCAAAGCTATGTCAATATCTTTTGTGAGGCTATGGGCCAAAAATTTGCAGAACCCCTAATGGACCGCTACTTGAGTTACAATTTGTAATTAAGGAAACAAATATCCTGAAGAAATGGAAAACACTGTACTTGGCACCAAGGGAGTAGCCATAAAATTAACATATCCCCCACTTTGAACCAAAGCTCTTATGGCACCAAGCAAGCGAAGCAAGTCATTACGAACCTTCCCAGAAAAGCTTACTCTTCTTTTCCATCAAAACAACTCTTCCTTTCATCGTTTTATTCACCCGCTGATAATCCTCATTTCACCGTTGCATTGTGTTATCCATTCAGCCTTTAATCCAACATTCTGTCTGTCACCATTCTGTCCATCTGTCAGCCCACCCCTTTTTAGACCTATCTATCTATCTTCAAACCTGTCCATCCTTTCACTCAGTCAACCATCCTTTCATTTATCCATGCCCCTTCATCTATTTATCCATCCTTCCAGTCATCAGCTGTCCTTTCGCTCATCCATCCAACCTTTCACCCATCCATCCTTTTACTCCATCCATCCTCCCTCTTACTCATCCATCCACCCACCCTTTTACTCAGACACCCATCCTTTAACTCATCCATGTACCCTTTGACCCATCTATCCACTCATCCATCCATTTACCCTTTCACTCATCCATCTTTTCACTCACTCATTCAGCCACACTTTCACTCATCCATACTTGCATCTATCCTTTCACTCACCCATTCATCAATCCTTTCACTCGTCCATCTGTCTCCCCTTTCACTCAGTCCATCTACCCATCCATTCATCCGTTCATCCATCCATCTTTCATCATTGAGTCATCTTTTCACTCATCCATTCACCCTTTCTTTCATCACATTCTCTCATCATACATCCACCCACCCATGCATCCACCCTTTCACTCATCCGCCCTTTAACTCATCCATCCACCCGCCTTTTCACACATTCATCCATTCTTCCTCCTTTCATTCATCATCCCTTCACTCATTCATCCATGCATCTATCCATTTACGTTTTCACTTACACATTCTTCCATCCATCCACCCTTTCACTTGTCCATCCAATGTTTTACTCACTCATCCATCCAGCCATTCATCCTTTCACTCTTCCATCCTTCCCAGCCTTTCATCCAGCCACCCAGCCATCCATCCTTCCTTTAGTCATTCATCCATTCTTTCACTCATCTGTCCTTAAAGCCATCTTTTCATTCATACATTCATCCCTCCAAGCATTCATCCACCCTTTCACACCATCCACTCATCCACCATGCATTTACCCTTTCACTCCTCATCCATCCTTTCACTCACTCATTCATCCTTCCTTTCATCAACCAGTCATCCACCCTTCCTTCCATCCGTCCATCCACTGACCTTCCCAACCTCTAGCGCTAATTATGGGCCTTTGTCGGGCAAGCTGCAGATAGACGAGGCCCATCAAACCCCCACTCCCGCTGTAGCTGCTAAAGTAGGGGGCTGTTGACGACGTCCCATCTTGGCACCACCTAGTAAAGTTGCTGTGTTAGCTATCACACGAAGGAATGCAAATAGATGCAGCAACAGAAAGGTCGGGCCACCAATAAGTGTGGGCCTGGGGAACATAGGCCCTTATGTAATAAACCAACACCTACTTGAAGCACGTGCAATCAAGTAGAAATGTGTGCATTTGTCAAAAAATGACACATTGCATGTGTGCTATAGTGTACGGTACACACCCAATGCCTGGGAAAACTCCGAGCGTGCATATGTGTAGGAATTTGTACTGAAAAGATTTGCCTTCTGTGCAAATTCTTCACTAGACAGGGAACACAACTCTGTGCATATACATGTTTATCAGATTTGCAAAGCCCAGTCATGTTAAATAAAATTGGAAACTGCTTGTGGCATAAAAAATTTCATTTATCAGTGGACAGTGCAGCGATTTTAGAGCAAGTGTTATGTGGTTCAACTTATTCATACCAAAAATGAGTCCACCAGCATGGTTTAGAGCTATGTGCAGTTTGATGGCTGTTTTGGCAAGAAGCAGTTGCTCCAATGGAGTCACTGCCTCCCTGAGGATAAAGGGAATTTAGTGTGAACACAGGGAGGATCGACCCCAATAGACCCGATTTGTATGTCACCCTTTTTTGTGACTTGGGGAATCCCAGAATGAGCGTTGCTCTTTGCACTGCACTTGAATAGGGGTGGGGTGTCCTGGTGGGGCCCATTACTGTGCAAACTAATACCGTTTTTATTATTGGTACACATTAAAGCATTCACGCAAGCACACGCGTCCATCTTCTTAACATAACTGCCAAATTTACCAGGTCCGTGAATAGTGGGCTGTTCGAGTCCCGTTTTTTTCTTTGAATTCTGGGACTTGCAGTCATGTTTTATAATGGAATAAACACGACTACAAGTTCCAGAATTCAAAGGAAAAAAACCTGACCTAGTACAACACATCACGCGTTGACCTGGAAATCTCAGAAGGATTGTATATAAAGGGCCACATGTTGCAACTTTCAGATTTGCGACCCGCAAATTGCGAGTCAGAGCGAGTCGCAATTTGCGAGTCACAAATCCGAATGTTGGATGGTGTCCCTGACACCATCTGCGATTCGCAAGGGGGTCGCAAATGCTCACCTCATGAATAATCATGAGTTGGGGCGCAATTTGCGACCCCCTTGCGAATGGCGGCCCTCACAGAGATGGTGGCCTGCTGCGGACAGCAGACCACCATGTCTGTGACTGCTTTTCAATAAAGCAGATTTTTTTTTTTTTTAATGCAGCCCTTTTTCCTTAAAGGAAAACGAGATGCATTTAAAAAAGGAAAAATGAAACGTTTTCGTTTCATTTTTTCAGAGCAGGCAGTGGTCCGTATAACCACTGCCAGCTCTGAAAAACTGTTTACAGTGCAATTCACAACGGGGATGGGGTCCCACAGGGACCCCTTCCCTTTTGCGAATGGCTTACCACCCATTTGAAATGGGTGCAAAATGTGATTGGTTTGCAACCGCGTTCGCGGTCACAAACCAATCCTACATTGCACTGCGACCTGCAATTAGGAAGGGAACACCCCTTCCTAACTGCGAGTCGCAAACCCGTTTTGTGATTCGCTAACCAGGTTACTGAATCACAAAATGGGGTTTGTGCATTGTGATGTGCTTTTTGCGCATCTCAAACAGCGAAATTCACTGTTTGCGACGTGCAAAAAGCTTGCTACATGTGGCCCGAAGTCACTTAACTGCGAGAGCAAACATATACAGCACATTGTATTTTTTTAGGTCTGGTTACTTAGCTCACTTTTACTTGACATTCAACATATATTGAAAAAAATGGCACATTAGCATTAGATGCAAAAAATGTATCACAAATTTGACTCACTCGTTGATTTCACCCTCTGATTCAGAAGCAGAATGGAGATTTTGGCGACAGGGTGGTGGTTCAGACCGAAGTCCTGCAAAATAATTTGAAAATATTATGTCATTTTGCAAAGCATTTAACTAATTTGTTAATTAAATTATGCTTGCTTATTCTGAAAACCTACCTAGTGGGTAAGGAAAACAGTTCATGTTGTTAGTTTACCTAAAACAACATATGCTTATGATTCAGCTTGAATTGCAATATAATGATTTAAAAGTGGTTTGTCTTTCTTAGATGTATTTACCTTGTTATGTTATTGAATTATGCTTGCTCGGTAATTCAGCGAAAATATCTGGTGGGTAGTGAAAATTGTCAATGTTGATTATTTATCTTAAATATTTCCCAGCAACTCCAGCAGGTGCGGGCTCAGCATAAAATAATAAATTTATGAGAACATGTACAGAGGTAATTTCCCAAGCTATAGTCCATCTTTCATGCAGAGGCAGCTCAATATGCAGATTTAAGGTATGCCTCTCCAGGTTACTGCACAACATATCTTCTCCTATTCCATATTGAACAATGACCTGAAATGTGCAGTATCCTGTGGTCTGGAAATGTGCATGTACTACAATTGTTTCAGAGGAGTCGGTGTCCAATTGCAATGAATTTAGAAGTCCCCCAGTGTTATTCAGATGTAATGGGGCACGACCTCTAGATATGGTGCCATTTCCATTATAAGCACTATTATTTTCTATGTATTTTTTGCTCCGTTGATAAATTTATCATTCATAATATTCAGTCCAGTGCATATACGTAAAGAGGACGGACCATATATTTTAATAGATTAAAAATCATTTAGCCACATATATAAGTGCACAGAAATAAGGGGCATATTTATATTTGCTTTGCGCCATTTTAGCGTGATTTATTTTTATGTTAAAATGGTGCAAAGTTAACTCCATATTTATATATTGGTGCTAGACCCATCTAGCCTCAAAATATAGGGCTTAGCGTCAAATTGCAGATGTGACAAACTACCTTGCGCTAATTAGATGCAAGGTAGGTGTTCCCGTCCACAATATCATGCTAACCCCTTAAAGCCTTATTAATACTCCAGCGCAAAAATGATGTGCATGGAGTAGGCGGAGCCAAATAATGGTGCTAAACCTGCTTAGCACCCTTATTTATCGCCTGGGCCTGACCAGGCGTTAGGGGGCGTGTGGACTCATTTCCATGGCTAAGCACCATGGAATGGGTCCACAGGTGCCCACCCCAAGCCCCAGGAACACCCTCACCCACACCAAAGGGACTCCATAGGATGGGGAACCCAACCTGGGTAAGTAGAGGTAAGGATATATTTTTTTTTCGGTGTCATTGGGGGCCCCTTATATGAGGCCCCATCGCCTGGCACTGGGTATGATGGCCATGCCTAGGGGACACTGGTCCCCTGTGCTGGCCATTGGGGTGGTTGGCATGACTCCTGTCTTTAGTTAGACAGGAGTCATGTTTGGGTGGTAGTGCATCAGGAAATGACGCTAGGCTGGTTAGCGGCATAGTTATTGCCGCTAACCAGGCTAGGATCATTCCTGATCCACTAATGCCTTTTCCTCTCCCACCATCCCCCCTAGCTAGCGTCTTTTCCTTAGCTAGCCTGTCCTTTGCACCACTGTGCGTCATTCCATTAATATGATGCCTGGCTGGCGCTCTGGAATTGCTCTAGCTGGTGCCATGGATTTTGAAGCAAGACTGTGATAACTTCATCTTGTGTCAAATCCATAAATATGGGCCTACGTGTTTATCCCTATCAGACTTGCAGCAGACTTAACCCTCTGCAAGTGCTCTGAACTCTGAACGAAATAAAATAATTTCCTTCTCGGTGTTCGGGAACAGAGTTGCATCATTTTGAGCATCAACCTGTTTCGGTGCATACAAATATGGTGCTGAGACTATTAAATTCACTACGATTCTCCACACTAAACATACATACTCTCAGTCTAAATTCTTGTTAGACATTTATATTCCAGAGACTGATGGTTTTTACTAGAATGACTTATACCTACCTAAAACTCCAAGAGATGCATATGAACAACGCACAGTGTACATGAAAATGAGGTTAGTCAAAGGATTGATGCTGCTGGACATTTCCTAGTTTACTTACAATTATGCTCCCAGATCCCATTGTCTCTGCTGGGAAGAGCTACAAGGAGGATATCACTGATGGAATCTGGTGCCTCACTTAGCAGGAGGAACGAGAAAGCTATGATAATGGTGAGCCTGCATACATACATAAATGCATGCAATCTATCTATTATAATATATTTTTCTTGTTTTTTTCAAACATTTTCTTTGGTTCAGATTTTGGGATAAACAACTATGTTTTTAAAACAGTTTACATTCACTGGAGTACTGAGTGGACTAAGTGTTATTTTCACTCCTGGGATGGCGTATCCTGCTATGCACAAATGTTTGCATATTGTAGTAATTATAATAGGGACCCTGTTTCTTTACATTCTGTGTGCAACATTTGCCAGTTCTTTGTAGCGCTGATGGCATGTATTGAGCTTCAGTAACATCTGAGAAGCTGCTAACCTAGCCAAAGGCTGACTGTTTCAGTTAAGTAGTTGTGAAACTGTCACATGCCGGCATTCAATGTCGTGCCGAACTGCAATGCTATGTAATCATACGTCTGTGAAAACTCATATGGCCTGATTCCATCCTACACCAACATGGCACTTAGGGGAGCAAATACCATCACTGGTGAGTGCATATTTATATTGGCGATTACAACTTTCTCAGATCTGGATTTTACCCAGTAAGGTGCCATTTTCTCGTTAAAATCTGCTCAAAGGAGAAGATGATGGGGTTTCCTGTAAAGGTGGTGAACTCTCACAAAGTTCTAAGTTCATGGGTACTCACAAAATGTTTGTACGCAGTTTCCCCCTTCGGAAAATGTTCAGTGGTTTATCCCTTTACTGGCAGGAGTAAACATCTTCTCATGGTGAAGCTAATCACAAATATATGGAGAAATTGGAAGAATGGAAAGATAGGGATCTATTCGAATGGGATGAGTATCAGTTCTTAAGGAAAGAGTTCCCTAAATTACCAGCTTTGTATTTCCCTCGTAAACTGCATAAAAGTTCCACTAATCCCCCTGGAAGGCCTAAAGTCTCCTCAAAGGAGAGCGCACTGGAAAACACCTCCAAGTATCTTAACTTCTTTTTACAACCCTTTGTCGAAGCACTTCCTTCGTACATTAGAGACACCACTGATTTTTTATGATTGATAAATGATATTCCCTGGGAAGATGATTTTTTGTTCATGTTTTTAGATGTTAATTGTCTTTACACAAGTATTCCCCATGATTTAGGCATTCAGGCAACTAGACATTTTTTGATGGCTAGATCTCTATTTATTACATACAGAGATGCTGTTGGATATGATATCAGTCTGCCTTACTAACAACTTTTTTTATTTTCAACAAAGTGATATACAGACAAATACAGGAGTCTGTGATGGGTACCTGTTTCGCCCCCAGCTATGCAGGTCTTTTCCTGGGCTGGTGGGAGGAACAGATAGTTGAGAATATTGATCTCTTTAAATCACATGTAGTCCTCTGGGTAAGATACATAGATGATATTTTCTGTATTTGGAATGGTGATGTTGAATCAGCATATGGCTTTGTTAACAGCTTGAATGATAACTCTTTGAATTTGAAATTCTCAAGTAGAATTGACTCAGAATCAATTGGATTTTTGGATGTGTTAATTTGTAAGGAGAATGGCAAATTATCAAGTACCTTACATAGAAAAGAAACGGCTGGCAATAGTTTACTCCATGCCTGCAGTAGTCACCCTGAGAATTTAATACAGAGTATTCCTTACGGAGAACGTTTATGAGCTCGACATAACTGTATTTCAGATGAAGCTTTTCATCAAGAAGTGACAACAATGACTGAGAGATTCCTTCAGAGAGGTCATAGTAAACTTACACTTTAGAATGATCTGTTGCTCATAAAGAATAAAAGTCAAGATAAGGAGCAATCCATCAGGTTTATTACAACTTACCATGATACTGCTAGTGAAATGAGAAAGATTTTCAATACGTTTTGGCCAGTTATTAAAACTGATAATACATTTTCTAGAAATCTAGGTGATTATCCATTATTTACGTTTAGGAGGAACACCTCGCTGAAGGACTCTTTGAGCAGGTGTTTAGTACCTCAAGTTCAGACTGATAATCCAGTTCAAGGATTTAACATTTGTGGCCAATGTAAAGCTTGTAGGTATAGTGTGAACACAAAAATGCTGAACTTTCCCACAATTCCAAAACCTTATATCATTAAGGAACATTTCTCTTGTGTTTCACACTACTGTGTGTATGCATTAATGTGTCCCTGCAACACATTTTACATTGGGAGTACTATTCATACAGCAAAGAAAAGAGTGCTAGAACATGCTCGGGCTACCTGACACCATGACAACACATTTCCAGTAGCCAGACATTTCAAGGAGTTCCCCTCTCAAAGAGTTAATCTATTGAAGTTTATAGTTCTGGATAGAATTGCAATTAATGAAAGAGGAGGTAATAGAACTTTACTTCTGAGAAGTTTGGAGTCTAGATGTATTGCAAGGTTTAATACACTTTACCTGACAGGTCTCAAATTTGGACGAAGAAATGGCAGTACATGTAGGTGATTAGAACCTTTCAGTCTGTCTCAGATATGTATCTGTTTCTTTTAGAGAAATACATATATACATTTTTTAGATACATTGTTTTAGAGGTATTGTTTAAATTGATGATTTATCTGTTTCATCTGTGGTTACATCTTTTAGTATTTTTTTTTTTTACATTTTAATGTCAGTTTTGTTTTTGTTTTCTTCACAGTCACAGTTGTGGTGAAGCATTGACGGACACATTAATTGAATTTTAAGCAGGATGTTTAAGGCAAAAGAGCTATTGTATCCTTTATTGATGATTTTTCCTGGTGTTAGAATAATTTTAAAAAATTCGCAATTTGGGAATTTGCATAATAATTTAATTGAGGAACAGAACGTCTGTCTGATAGATAAACCAACAGGTTTGATATCAGGTTTTATCAATATGCATAGCATGGAGGCAATTACTGTCTATGTGAGAAGGCTTTTACATCAATGCCTTTCTCATATAGATATATTGTCTTCAATAGGAGCAATAACTGTAAAGAAAAGTATAATTGCTGGCAAAATCTTGTAATTTGGGCAAGATTGTATTAATAAGGGGGATGATGTTTGAATTGCCATTGGTATTATTCATAGTATTATTAATTTATTAAAAAATAGCTCACTTGGGCAAGATTGCATGAATATAAGGGGGGATGATCTTTGAATTGCCATTGGTATTATTAGTTAATTAAGAAACAGCCATTTCAAGATGGTTGTGATTGTTTTGCCCCTGCTTTGAGTATAAAGCTTTATAGTCCATTTTCAATATTAATTGGAGTTTGAAGCACTGTAATATAAAAAGAAACTGTCATGGCGTTTGTTGCTCAAACGCATCGAGTTTTGTGTGTGCCATTAAAATACTCACTATAGCAATGATTTTGTGACTGGAACTTTCGTTTTACTCAGCGGACTACGAATTGCTAAGAGTGAGAGGAACTTAATTGTAATTTTTTGGGGGGTTGCTACCCCGTTCCGGTCTGCCACGTTGTGGTGAAAGGATTCAGCAGCTTCAATTTATGGATATATATATATATATATATATATATATATATATATATATATATATATATATATATATATATATATATATATATTCTAAACAACTAACAAACAATAAAAAAATAAAAACCTTAACATTTGTTGTTCAGGGAATCGTTATTCAGGCAAAATCGTTGTTTAGACAATAGTTGTTCAGTACTTCGCTGTAGAGACTTTTTAGTTGTTTAGCAGTAGTGGTTCAGGCAAGTAGTGGTTTAGACCTCGTTGTTCAGGATGTTTGACTTGCACCCCCCTCAACACTGAATATCTCTGCTGGAATTGCAAGAATCAGCACCCCTTAAGTGAGAAAGTTAAGGACAATGCCAGGATCTGATCAATGACATTGAGGAAAGATACCCTGGGAGTGCCCATGATTCATATATGTTCAGGCACTGTGGACTGCACGGCCTTCTGGCCTGAGGAGATCTTGATAACAAATGAACTGACACAGAATTACACTGGCCAAACATTAGGAACTATAATGACACCAGTTGCATTACTGTGACAGTACACCATACATTATCATACCATATTTGACACCCAGGTGAAGACTTTGCAAGATAGCACACCTACACATATGTTCAGTAGTATAAAGTACATCTGGACTGCTAAAGAGCAGATTGCAGTGCGGGTACAAAAGTGGAGGGACATTGCAGGAATCCCCCAAGACTGCCTGCAAAATGTGTAACATTGCACTACACGCAGACAACATTGACACATAGCTGTTGCATCAATCGAGACATCACCACATTGTCTGAGATGACGAAAATGATTTTCCATTTACCAAGGTGACAACAGCTCTGATTAAGAGAAGGTGCCACTACTTGTTACCTAGCCACTTCCTGCAGAACCGCTTCTAGAGTAATACCAAGATACAGTACGTGAATGAAAGAAGACGTGATCAATATCTGCTTGCATCAGATCTTTTATTCTGTTTATTCAGTGGTGTCCCATAGGAAAAGCGTGACAATGTAGCATCAGCCAGATTTGGTGTACCTTATCATGTTGTACTATGACGGTGCATACAAATAAATGTGTAAGGTCTTGACAGTTTATCACCATTTCTGGCATCTTTTGCTGGCAATAACCCTTTCTGCACTTGACTGTGCTCCATTCTCTGCTGGATGTACACTGCAACACTGGCACGCTGCTTATGCTGGGTTTCTCTTCATTCTCCTGTGCAGGGCACTCAGTTCTCCACAACAGATTCTGATGTTCTCCTGCACTTCCGGAGCAGTTGTTAGCTACCCCAAGCCTTTGGCAACATCACAGCTGCAAAGTGACATCTCACCCTGGATGTTTATTTGGTAATGAGAAAGGACACTGGATCTCCCTCATCCCCTAATACTGGCAACCATGTGCCGCTCTAGAGGCTGTTTCGTGATCCCGTTCTTAGCACTGCAGCCACGCAGAAGTGGTATACGTGTTTCTATTTTATATCTTCAGCTCTCACATTCACTCTAAAAGTCTTAGTTAGTGCAAGGGCTGCATAAAACAGGCAGGTCAGTGATTGCCTCTTCATGTTTCGAAGTTCTGCATTCAGCAGCACATGCTCTCCGAGATTTTCTGAGTTAATATCTGCGCACTAGGTGGAAAAAAGAGGAACACACACCCGTTCTGCTCCTCTGCAGTGCAAAGAATGGGATAATGATTCGGCCCTGATGTTTTAGTGCCATGCTCTTATCATCTAGAGCAGCACAAACGTTTTTAAATGCCTCATTGAGGAAGTCAATGCTCTACAACATGCTAGTGAGGCCTTTGCTAATGTCAATGCACAGTGCATTTGCCTTACTCTCTAGGGCCTCGCGGGTAACAGCTGCTGGTGCTCCTGCGTCGATTCCTGAAAGTGGAACATTTACCCGCATGCTGGGTCCATGAAGGGCCTTGAGGCCTTGAGCCTGTACTTGGATTCCTCTCATTATGGCAGCTGGTTGCTGCAGATGCATCAAGCACTGTGATGCTGGTTTCGGAGGTTGGTGTCACCCTGCTGACAGGTTGAGGGCATGTTTCTTGCAACTCCTTTTCTTTTACTCCGACTTCCCTAGTCAGCAGGGGCATGTACCTGATGGGAGAGTAAATGTGATGCAGCACGGTGCTGAGGGGTCCTTTGTTAAATGTGAGTATTAGTTGCACTGATTACAGAAATTGTTGGTATTGGGTGTTGAGGTATATGTTCATGTCAGGTGATAGTATTAAATCCAGGATCAGAACGTAAGAATTCATAGGGAACCAAATATACACCTTTATCATAAGCCATAGGTTTAAAGACACTCACATGCTGGTGGTTCCACAGATGTGATGATGGCTCCTGCTTCATGAGTGCTTCCGACAGAAGGATTATTTCAGTCGCCTCTGCTAGTTGTGTGGGTAATAGCCGAGTAGATGGTCCACTCCAGTGCCTGATACCTCGGTGCAGCAATTGCTTTGCTTGTCCTGGACCAGAAGTCACATCACCTTTTGTGAATTTCATCAGTGTAACATGTGGCAACTCCAATGGCATTTTTGCACTTCTGGATACCTTACCATATGCAATTCTTCATGGCTTTAGGTACAATTAGCAACTATTTCCCAAAAAGTGTATCATTGTTTG
Organism: Pleurodeles waltl; assembly: GCF_031143425.1. NCBI lineage: Eukaryota > Metazoa > Chordata > Amphibia > Caudata > Salamandridae > Pleurodeles > Pleurodeles waltl. Next base: position 1,168,344,431 of record NC_090447.1, on the reverse strand, counting down.
CCACGCAGTCTGTTAGCAACAAGACTTAGTGGCGTCTTGTGGCCCATAGTGGCACAATTTTGAGGAATCGTTCCTTATTATGCCTGAAGCCACACATCATTGCATATGACAAAGGATCCAGAAAACACAACTCAATTTCACTAGTGTTTTTTTTTTTGGGGGGTGGGGGGCTCCTGATTGGGTATTCTACTCTCATTTCCAGCAAGCAGCGTGCGTCTCAGCTCCTCTCCTGAGCCCTCCATTGACCTATAAACCTCTGACCTGTGGAAGGCGTAGCTCATTTCCCATCGTAAGGTTATTAGGAGGGCCAAAGTGATGTTCACTATTTCACCAATTGGGAAATGGAGGACATGGTATATACATAGGGATTTAGGATTAATCATTTGTGACTTGTTACACTCTAAGTAATGAATCACACATTTCTGAGTTTGCATATTGGGACCAAAAAAACTCGGAAATGCTAAACAGTCAAAACGTGCTTATGCATAACATTGTCCCATGCAAAATCTAGATATGGTACGTTTCTGTAGAAATAAATGTTTGCGTGAGTAATCCTAAAGTTCTTGTAATATTTAGACATTTAAAAATAATCATAGGCATACATCTATACGTATACATTGATGATTTTCCAGACCAGATGTTTGTGATTTTGCCCTTTTTTTTTATATATTACATTTTACAAAAAGAATCCTAAAAAATGGATCCCAGGTAATGCTGCAGGCTACATGCATAATATTATGGGCAGTGATGATGTTCCTTTTTGTGTGGAGGTGCACAGTACTTGGTGTCCAAGAACAACTCAACCCTTGTGGGTACGAGAGGGTTATTAATAGGCCCAGTTGAAATTTCGAGTTTGGGGAATTCGTGTTACTCTAGCTACGCGAGATTTCTGAAATTAATTACTATTACTATTACTTGTGATAGCAATGGCTACTCACTAATGTGGGCTTCAGAGATCAGCCCTCCTGATTGTTTTGTGCAGAATTTTTAAAAAGGGCAATTTAAGGTAATATCAGGTAGCAGCAAACATAGCTGTCTTCGTCTCACATACATAATGCCGAGAAGTCAGCTCTAAATCACTAATTTGCTTCCTGTTTGCCCAATGTATTGATGTGAATGCGCACCCATCCTAGACTGCGATCAATGAACGTTTGCCGGACTGACGATCTCACACTCCTGGTAAGAAGTGATAGGGTGGGGATAAAGGCTGCAGTTGGAAAGGGTACATGTCAAACCAAAAACTCCTTTTCGCACTCGCACTGGAACACGGGAAACATGTAGCTTTGTCACTCGGGTGTTTCCGCACTCTTCAAATTAAGAGTGGTCAGGGGCATATGTTGGTCAGAAAGACTGGGGGGGGTAATTTTCAGATTTTCCAACAATCATGGTGGTATATCGAATTAAAATACAATATAAAGAAAACAGGGTATGAGGGGGTCTTAAGAGAGATGGAGAGAAGTGTAGATTGTTAAGGGTGCTAAGTGATGGGAAAGACAATATTTTGTAAAACAGCCATCATTCTTGAAGACCTTCAAAACAGATAGGGGAAGAGAGAGACAGAGGCATAGAATGTTGTGTGTGTAATTCCATCTATGAGTGTATTTATAAATCCAGGAGCAATCCAACAGAGATCTCACCTTAGCTGACAGAGAGCACGTACCAAACTATTTACTACAGAATACATTTATTAGGGTGGTGTGACACCACAAACACCCCATTTAAAGCCCCCGAGAGTGGCGCTGCTGGACTGAGGTGCAGAGGCTGTAAACACTACTTCCACCACCTCCTTTTGGTAAAGTTTGTTAAAAAGCTCCAGAGGAAGACTGGCATCGAGGGCAAGAGTCAAGCCGATGATGTTGAACTGTGACTAAGCCTGATCGCACTGGTTTGTCCTGCTGAAAGCTCCTGGAGCCCCTCGCTGTCGATGCCAAGGACAAAGACTTCCAGGGCTCTCCGAGGCATTCTGCTGGAGCAGGCCGCCGTCGTCGACATGAACTCCAGATTCGAGGACCATATCACTGGACTTCAAGAAGAAAAGATTCAAAATAGTGACTAAATGCAAAGGTCAAATCTTGACCGGGACTTAGCACTCATCCTATTGGACGTATTTACTCGTGCTCCATCACGGTCGGCCTGAAATGTTGGCTTAGCCCTGGTCCAGCAGGACCAGATAGCCCCTAATGGTGCTTTATGCTTTTGAGTGCTAGAATGCACATTTTAAAAAAAATTATCTTTGAAAAATCATATTTCTGATTCCCTACATTGGGTTATTGTTGTTTTGGTGTAATTTTGAAGATAAAATATTCTCCATTTATGTACATTGTTGTCCCTTTAACTTATTTTTGGTTTTGATGATAGTAAATGCTTTACACATGCCTGTCTCTTAAGTTAAACCTGATTGCTCGTTGCAAAGCTACCCAGAGCTGAGCAAGGATTAATTGACGTGTGCTGACTGCTTCAGAAGTCTAATACACCCCTGCACATGTCAAACAGAGAATGTGTGTTTCCTCTATAAATGGCAATGGCTATCTTATCCAGCAGAGGAATGAAGAGAATTTACGCCAACGTGACTCGGAAGAACATGTGTAAACTACTGTGAAATAATACCATTTAATAATGAGGAACTTAACAAAACAACCTTTCACTGTACATGGCTACAATGAACGTGCTGTGCAGCAGGCAGGACAAAGATTTTTTTCATGATGAAAATTAAATTAATGGAGATTAAATTAAATAAGGCTTCATACTACCAAAGCAAGTGCTTCAAGAAACTGGACCACTCTGTCTGCAATGTATATAATATATATGCACAATTTATTGGCGAGACAACAAGACCCAGCTTAGTCTCAATCAATCAATCAAATAATTTCTTAAGCGCACTATTCACCCGGTAAGGTCTCAAGGCGCTTGGGGGTGGGGGGGAGGCCGGTTACTGCTCGAACAGCCATGTTTTTAGGTGCTTTCTGAAGGTTAGGCGGGTGTGGGTCTTGCGTAGGTTGGTGGGGAGGGAGTTCCAGGTCTTAGCGGCGAGGTGGGAGAACGATCTGCCACCGGAGGTGGTGCGTTTGATGCAGGGGACTGTAGTCTTTTATTGTAGTCTCAATAAATTAAGACCAATTGTATATTTTTATATAGTGAGACCATGGTTGTCGATTCACCAAAATCCCAGGACTAACAGAAATGACATCACATGCCCTTTAACCCCTGTGACATTGCAGGAAGTGACATCCTTTGGCAGTTGATACTGTGATTTCACAGAAATTATGTCACATGGTCATTGACCCTGGTGTCATTAACAAAAGTGGCAATACTGAAATTGATAAAAAAATTAACCCTACAGAAAGAACAAAAGTACAACAACTAGATAAAAGTGTGCTTCCGTTGTCAGCCACATATTCATTAGGCTGTTGTGATGGCGTTCCTGTGGCTCAGACACAAAAAGTCATCATAAAAGACTAGGAAAGCAGCCATCATAGACTAGCTATAGCGGTCATTCTCTTAAACATAGCTCAAAATACTAAGGAACAGACCCATACCATGGCTTCAACTATCGTATATCAACCACATATTAAAATAACTAATAATGACATGCTGTTGAGTGGCACATGTGCCAAATAAGGGTCTCGCAAGGCATTTTAAGGCATATTTGTTACAAACAGCACAGCAAGACAACACAATTTCATTTGATGCTATTGTTTAACAAGGATCCTTTCCATGCCAATAACATCCACAGTTGAGTGACCTGCTAAATGTAATGGTCGTAAGAAAGCCTCTGGCAAGGCATTTGCAGTCTGTGCATTTGTACCCACAACAATGGTGTTTTCCCTAGTGCCCCCAATGCAACAGGACAATAGAAGATATACAATTATTTGAAAGAGGTTCAACCTTGCCTGATGCTTGTGTTACACCTTTTTGTTCTCCTGCAGAGGGAGGCTGATCATGCGTCAGGGCCTTCTTGACCAGCACTGTGCAGAGAAGCTGACCTTCGCCACTCTCCAGTATCCAGTGAGGATATAGAGCCGGATTTAGATCTTGGTGGATGGAACATTTTGTTACAAACATGATGGATATCCCGTCCACCGTGTTACGATCTCCATAGAATATAATGGAATCGTAATATAGCGGATGGTATATCAGTCACGTTTGTGACAGAGTGTTCCCCTCCACCAAGATCTAAATCAGGGCCATAGTTTCTTTCCTCTTGTGTAACTAAATGTTAACCTGAATCCACAAGATAATTTTAGTGGTTAGTCTAAAAGTAGCAAGAAGAAAAGAAAATAGGTCTGGTTCTGTCTACGTTACTCGAATGCAACTCTGCAAATGTGAGTGTTAGAATGATCACATGTTCTCGTCTGCTGGTGTGTACTTCTCTGTGTGCTATGAGTGCGACTTGTGAAATGGGATTACTTACCAATAACCTTCCTTACTCTGATTCCCCATTCCTCGTCCTTACCCTGCGAGGTGATGGATCTGTTCCCTCAGGCAAGGCAAACCTTGACTAGGTCCCTAAATCCTTGAAAACACAAAGATGTTTTCTCATTCCACACAGGCTACGGGTTCTATGTGACTCTGTAAAGGGCAGCCCTGCTTGACTCGCTGTTACATGCACCATACAAAGCAAGTCATCGGAACACAGATGAGCCACTCCCAGGAGAGAGGGAAGGAACTTAAGTACTGGAATGAGGAAGGGAGAATCAGAGTAATGAAGATTATTGGTAAACAATCCAACTACCTCCTCATCCTCTTCCTCATCCAGTTCATTACTCTTAAGGATATACTTAAGTGCTAAATATTTGTGCCGTTCCAGGGCAGTAAAGAGTGAAAAGCACAACCATTGAATCAATGCAACACCAAATACCAGTTGTGCCTTACAAATAATGGCAAATATGTAAAATAAATTGTTGAACTTAGAGAAACAAGTAAAATGGCCAAACACACTTGCTAGAGAAACAAGTAAATTGATTCTTAACTTGGACAAGGAGACAGCAGACAAAGTCCTGCCCCCTCATGGCATTCAGTTCAGAAACAGGTCCTAGAGACTAGAATTAGCACATGAAGGCAAACATCCTGGCAACTGACAAAGGAGGAAGTGAAGAGTAAAACACAACCATGGCCAGAGCAAAGACATAAGCTTTATGCAGGTGTGCAACAAGTCCTACTAAGTTGCATCAGAAGGATAGTCCGGCCAAATAGAAGGACAGTGGAGGAGACCAAGCACATCCTCCCATGGAATAAGTAAAGTGAAGGTGTGAAGGTCTTCGTTACCCCTGCAACAAAATGGTCATGCCATGGCTCTCAGCATGCAAGCTCAATTAACTTCACAGGTGGCCTAGCCAACCCTCAACACTGCTGGGAGTACTGAAGTCCATTAATACCCAGCAGGCCCACTGCACTGCACCTTTGCATGAATTCACTGCAGAAAGCTCTGCCTTGTTCTGAGGGAACCTTATGTGAGCTAAACTTCACAACCTACTGTCTTGTGAGATGAGGATGTAATAGAGGGAGTAGCTAGCTAAGAGATTATCAAAAACGCAACTTTCCAATACCACACCACTTCCAAACGCTGAGCCCAACAGGAGAAATCCTCCCTGAACTTGAGAGTGCATAAGTTTCCAGAATATAAACAAAGCAGTATCAGCCCTGCCAAGACCTAACATTTGTGATCCCCACACCATTGCAAAGCTAAGGGGCCACAGATGTAGAGCCCGAGTTGGCCAAGATCTTACCAGCAAGAAACAGCAGCTATCTTACATAACCCCATGAAGGCCTTGGAAGGAGTACCCTTACTGTCTCAGGTGGCCCAGTCAAAGCACTGCAGAGACTCAGAGAATACCCGAAAGTCCAGCAATGGTGTCAATTAAGTGCAACAGCAGGCCTCTTGCACTGCTTATAAGGTGACTTACAGACAGAACTACATTCAAAAGAAGAGGAAGAGGGGACTGTGGTGTGACTGCTCTATCACATCTCCAAGGTCTTGCTCCTATTGTGTACATAAATGTTGGAGCTATGATCCCATCTGAGCAGAGGGACCCAATCCATGGATTGACACGCATAAAAACAGGATGCACACTTGCTCTTCACAGAGTCATGCAGAGGATGTGGCCTGTGTAGGGAGTGAGGAACATATTCCTGTTGTAAAGAATTTAAGTAGCTGTTCACCTCATACAGTATGCAATAGTATGATGAATAAGAAGTGGAGATAATGTGAGAGTGTAGTACAGCTGTTCTTGTGCTGCACAAGGGACTTCAAGTGTGTTATTCTCCTCTTGCTGCCTCATGTCACAAAAAGTGAGAAGGGAAGACCAAGGATGCAGCAGTGATGTGGCGGTACTAAAAATACATACAAGCACTTCCTGCAAATAGTTAAATAGTCAATGACGCGATGCAAACACTCCATAGGGGGCAGACTGATACACCAAACATCCAATAGCAGGTAATGAGAGGGTAATAATCTTACGGGGAGAGCTGTAGACCAGGTTCACAATATGTTTAGGTATTGGTAACAACCCTTCCATGCTGTTGGCTTGTAAAGCCAAACCTAGAAATGTAAGTGCGCAGTATTTGTATAGTGTAAACCTAGCCAGAAAGGCAGCAGAGATCTTGACAAGGTAAAAGATAAGCATGCAGTCAACATAATGATTTATTTAGTATGCACCATTACTCACCCAGCCGTCATTTGAGATGCTGGATTTATTTGGTACTGACGGTTGCGAGTGTTTGATACTGGGAGAGAAATGCAGAAATGGGAGAAAATGGGTGAGAACAATGGGCCAGATGTAGCAAAAAAGCAATTTGCGACTTGCAAATTGCGAGTCCCTGCGACTCGCAATTTGCAAGTCGCAAATTGCTATGCAGTACGGTGTCTCAGACACCGACTGCAACTCGCAATGGGGTCGCAATGACCCACCTCATGAATATTCATGAGGTGGGTCGCAAATTGCGGCCCCATTGCGAGTATAGGCACTCGCTAACATGGAGGCCTGCTGACGTCAGCAGACCTCCATGTTAGCGACCTGCTTTTAAATAAAGCAGTTTTTTTTTTTTGAAATGTAGCCCGTTTTCCCTAAGGGAAAACGAGCTGCATTTCAAAAAAATCCAAAACCTTTTGTTTCGGTTTTTTCAGGGCAGGGAGTGGTCCCTTGGACCACTCCCTGCCCTGAAAAAATATTTTGGGGTCCAGTCTCAAACTGGAAGGGGTCCCATGGGGACCCCTTCCAATTTGCGAGTGGGTTACCATCCACTTGAAGTGGATGGTAACTGCGACTCCATTTGCGACCGCGTACGCGGTCGCAAATGGAGTTGCATACCACTGCGACTCGCAAATAGGAAGGGAACACCCCTTCCTATTTGCGATACGGAAATGCATTTTGCGAGTCGGTAACGACTCGCAAAATGCATTTCTGCATATGAAACATGCATTTGCGAGTCGCAAACGGCAGATTTTGCCGTTTGCGACTCGCAAAGTGTTTCCTACATCTGGCCCAATATGAAAACAATAACAAACGGAGAAAGAAGGGATGAAAAATAACCTGCCCAGTCAGTTACAGAGATAGGAAACGTTGAGTGGTGGAAGAACAGGGAATGAGGTGGAATCAAGACTGCACAGCCTTATTATTGTTCAACCTTGGCATTTGACTCTGCATCTGACTCTTGATTGAGCAGTAGACTCTTAAGGAAATCTATGGGCCCCTTCACCAAACCTGCTGTCAAACCTGTTAAAATAACCCTTTTTGACAGACGTGAAGCCCTGCTGTTTAAATAGTAATATGTCACATCTAAGTACACCTTGTCACCTATAAAGAAGAGTGTTTGATTTGTGGAACATGTGCAAAATTTAAGTTGGCATGATCCCCCAATGACTAGACCCCAAAAGCTGTTTTCATTGGGAGGGATGAATCTGCATCCTATAAAATGCAAAAGTACAAATAATAAACTTTAGTCTGTATCTTTTGACAGGAAACAGCTAAAACATTCATTAAATGAATATTTTTCATATTTATTACAAGTCCAATATATATTGGTTAATTTAGATTTATTCTAAATATTTAGGGAAAGTATCTTTTAGGAAGTTATCTTTTCCCTGCCTGAAGCTCTTGGAGGCTAATTTGCATTCACCTGCCAGTAGCTGCCCAGCAAGTGTTTGATGTTAATGAGGTATAAAACTGCTCCCACAGCAGAACAGTGACATAGACCTGGCCCCTATTATTCCAGGAAGGAGAAGTGGGGTGGATTCAAGAACTCCATTAACTTGAAAGGGACAGAGGTGAGGTCTGCCCGTTAATAATTTAGTGTAAGGAGGAACGTGAAAAAGGGAAAGCTTTTGTCCCCAAGGTCCACACTAGTCAAGCTAGCTCTGAACCCATTGGGAGGGAAGCTACCCTAGAACTGTTTTGAAGTGGACACCAGGTACTGGACTGCTCATTTCCCTTGCCATACTTCTAGGTGGACACAAGAGCTCTTCACAAGGAAGAACGAGTCCCTCATTTAGAATTTTAGGAGAGAAGAGAATTGAAGGATAGTTTAGAGTAATGGAAACAGGATGTGCTGCAAAAGTGGGGATTCTTAGAAGTGAACCCAGAGCTGCTCCAGAAACCCTGAGAAGTTAGGACTAAGGTAAGCCTGCCTGCTCTGTACCATAGCTACCAGGGGGTTGAACGCAGGTTAATTAGTGACTTTGGTGGTTGTCCTTACAACTTAGTGTTATTATTCCTTATGGTGGGAGACAGCCCACCCCATATAAAAATGCACTTTCTTACAGTAACCCACTAGTGCCCTTCTGCCTAGAGCTAGGTGTAAACCCAAATGCCCTGCATTATATTAGGTGTAGCTGTGTAGCAGCTCTCAGGCAAAAGTATAATATATTGAAGCCATGTCTTAGGTTACATCGCTTCACAGTCACAGTCAAACTAAACACGTTTTAGCAAAGCCAATAGGTCTGGCATTAGCCGTCAGCCTTCTGCTAATTATTGTTTTGCTTTGTCATGGTTTCTGCAAAACTTTTTTGTTTGGGAATATGCCGGGCCCTCACCAATCTAAAAAAAAATTATTTGCTACAGGCAAAAACAGTTTTTAGGTCTACAAAACACACACACATTACCATAAGTGAAAGTGTAACATGCCATAACTCGTAGAGAAGTCAGCCAATGACTGAAACATTGCCCCTTAATGCATGCTGGAGTGGGTGGAAGAAAAATGTGAATGACACTTATCACAGACTAATAGATGACGCCTGACTGAAACCCATATAAGTAACTATTACATACACATAATTTTAGTGAAATCAAAAGATCTGACTAACACAGACCTAAGAAAGTCAATTAGTCTGGCATTGGCTGCAAGACAGGAGATAAAAGAAAAGGAAAGAAAGAGTGGATGAGAATGAAAGAAAGAAAGAGAAGGAGAGAAGGAAATAGAAGGCAAGAAAGAGAAAAAAGAGAGAAAGTGATGGAAACAAAGAAGGAAAAAGGAAAGGAAAACAAGAAAGCAAAGTAAAAAAACAATAAAGAAAGAGTGAGAAAAGAAGGAAAGTAAGAGAAAAGTGAAAAGGAATGGAGGAGAATTAAAGAACGAGGAACAAAGAAGGAGAGGAGGAAAGACAAGGAAAGAAGGAGAGAACAAGAGAGAAAGATGGAAAGAAGGAAATTAGAAGAAAAATGTCAAAAAAGAAAAAAGAAAGAAAATAAGAAAGAAAGAAAGACAGAGAGAAAGAAACAAAGAAAGAAAAGAATGAAATAAGGCAGAAAGAAAGGGAAATAGGAAGAAAGAAAAAGGATTGAGAAAGAAAAGAATGAAATGAAAAAAGAAACAAACGAAAGAAGGAAATCAATTAGGAAAAAGAGAAGAAAAAAGAAGGAAAGAAAGAAAGAAAAAGAGTAAAAAGAGGGTAACTTCATACAGAACAGTTTCAAATGGCACAATCAGTTATTCTGTGAAAAAGTAGCAGTCAGAAAAATCAAACACCCTAAATGGAATTTGCAACAGTATTGGAAGGAGGCAATGGAATGCACATCAAAAAGGCCCTCCTATCACATTAGGATTTAAACATGAATGCCACACTAAAATAATTATTAAATAAACACAAAAAACACTGGAACTGAAAGGAGCTACCTTGTGTGTGGATGTGCTCCTTGTGAGAGACCAAAACACAGTCAATCAAAGTGAAGTTAAGCAGTGGTTTAAGTAGGCTGACCGACTGCCCCATGCTATGTGCTGTAGAGTGTGGAAGCAAAATGTGAATGAAGCAACAACAGATCAATAGATGAAGAGAGGTGGCTGAAAGACCCTTTATTTAAGTATGTTATACATATTTTAGTAACATCAAAGGTCTTGGCAAACACCTAAAATTGGTGGCTTATGACATTTAATGAACATCGTGAGGGAACTAGTCATAGAGAACCTTTGCACTAACCCTACATCAGAAATGTCATACACAGCTAAAATGATAAAAGAGAACTACTAGCATATTAAACATGTGAAATTCTTCGCACAACAATGTATGGTTTTCTGACTCCTAGGTACTTTCGTTTTAAGCATAATATAGACTGTGAATCTTAACAAAAGTTGATCCAAACAAGCACTTGCGCTACATCATAAATTTAGGCTTGGCACAGTGCCTCCATGAGATTGCATATCCAGGTGGCACATAGCAGACGTTAATAATAGGCACTGCAATCGTACATTTGGGAACAGAGTAACTACCCTACACTTAATGGTTTTCTGCACTAAGACACCATTTATTAGGAAGAAGTGTGGATTCTCCTTTATAATAGATATGGTGTCAATGGATAGGTATGCGCTAGTTCTTTGATACAGGAACAATGTAGATTTAATTTTCTATGCTTCAGTCTCATATATATATGGGCTAGTACAGTTTATAACAGCGCTTTGCATCTGGATGTTACTGTTGCTCACACCTAGGTTTTATTAGATCGCAGTGGGCACGCCTGAAAGGTTTGTTTTAGCAAAATATAATTGTTTTATATTATTTAATGTAGCCACTTCTGGACTTAGTAGGACTTAGGCTGCAAAACAACATCTATAAAGTGAATGGTACCCTACGTCTGCCACTGCCTTTGAGACACCTGCAAACAGGGGCGTAACAGACATTCCCGCAGCCCCTGTGGTGTGGGGGGCAGTCTTCTTTATAGGGAGGGGACCTCCTCAGCTTGTCTGTCCAGGGTGTGTGTCTCTCGAAAAACAGATGCACTGCACAGCCTGCTCTGAGCTGACACTAGCTGACTCAGAAGTGAAGTAACAACTTTTATTTCTCTTTCACGCCGAGCTTGCCAGACCCCTTTTCAAGAGCAGATAACTATCCCCCTCCCCTATAGAAGCGTCTTTTACAAAGCATTGTTTGTCCATGAGGGTAAGTGGCCGCACAGAACTTATTGGGGCAAATGTAGGTTTGCTGTCTTTCAAACAGACAACCATGCAGTGGCAGCCCCTCAGTTATGGCGGAGGAGCATCACCCCACTGCTGAAAGGCAGGTGTCTTCAATAACACTTACCCAAACTCACACCTACAAAGACATGTGTAGTCCAAATACCCTCACAGAACCGTACCACATACCTAATGTTCTTATCTGATTCTAAGTATACCATACTCTATCATCTTGTTACTCTAATGGAATTGTGTATTGTTATAATCAACAGTTACACATGTCTAGCAATGTCTTTTCCCCATTGCTTATCCCCTGCTCTCCCCGATTGCTTTTTTCCATTGTTATTTTTATTATTTTTATTATTGTATTATACCCCCAAAAACTCAATATTTTGAACAAAAAAAATTATAAAAATGTTTATAAAACTATTTAATTATCATTTAATTTTTCACTTATCCAGTCCGCCGGTCCAGGGCGGAATGGGACCTCGTCTGCGTCAGCAGCAGGGAGAAAGAGTGGTAGGCACACCAAACCGACATGTGCACTTAGAACTCTCCACCCGCTCTGTGTCGCAGAGCTGGGTGGAGTACCAGGACAGGCTTTCAGTCCCCAACTGAGTTGCATTTCAGCCCGCTCAGACCAATCCCGGCACTTTGTTCATGCTGCGTAACAGCATGAGAGAAGGGTCTGGATTGGGTGTGCAAGGGATCAAGCAGAGTAGCACCGAGGCAGCAGGAGCGGAGGAACACTGAGGCTGTGTCTGGCAGTGGCAGGTAAGTGGTTTATCTTTTTTACTATTCCCCTGATCCGTGCCCTGCCCCATCAAGCATTATTGCCAGCAGCCACCACTGCACATATGGCCATCTGTTCACAATTTAACATTCTGCAAAGTCCCCAACATGATTCTTAAATAAAACTTTATAAGAAGTCATCTGTATTCATTTTAATATAGCCTTTCTGTCTCGGCCTTGTCAATCAGGGGTTAGCAGGGTAGCTTTAGAACACAGATAAAATGTTTTCTTCTTACATTAACTGTTTAAAATATGTACTGATAAGGGGGAACACTGCCAATCTGATTTCTCTGAACCAACTGGGACATTAAAATACTGCTCATGCCCATATGAAACCGGTTAGGTTGCAACCCTAGGAAGATGAGGTGTGCAACTTCAGAAACATAACCAGGACTCTGCTTAGAGGCAGTGGAGGGACAAAATATAGCTTGAGTGTTGAATGAGTAGTGAAGAATGTGGGGCGGTGACTGCACATGAGTGATTAGGGTAGGTGAGCGCGGAGTGGACCCCCTACCCCAAAAGCTTCTCCTAAAAACCCATCCTTTTTTCTCATTGACTACCACAGTTGTGCCTTGCACTAGGATCTTATTTTGTTAATGGTCTGCTGTAAGGGGACAGGGATAGCATTTTTAAAATAGTTAAATGCAGGCATGGTGTCCTCTGCATATGCAATAAACCAAGGGGAAGTGTTGTGTGGGGACATAATTTATTTCAAGACCCAAAAGAATCATCTGTGCACTTTCATCTGAGGCTGACTGACTTTAATAGAAATCCAGAGGTTTTTTACAACATGCTGTTGTCTCTGAAAGGCAAGCAAGGTTGGGTCGAGTCAGTCAAGTCTAGTAGATGCTTCTTGCACATAACTTATTCTTCCCCAGCATTAACAGCATTTTCAAAGGCACCAAATTTGCTAGTGTCCACGAAAACCTACTGAAGAGTCACTGTTAAAGCTAAAAGACAGAGCGGAACACAAGTGCAAAAAGCATACATGCCTCCTGACTTTGAGCATCAACAGGCTTGGTACGCTTCACACTTGTTCTTCAATAACTTAAGAAGTCCTGTCCTGCTACCACTTTTGCCATCTCTACCCCAGATCTACAGACAGCTGGTGAGTCTAAACTCTTAAATCATTCCTCATCAGCGAGTGACAATATACCCGGGTCATCTGAAAGTGCATAATCAATGACTTTAAAATTTCAAGAAATAAGTATGAGTAAGCAGGATACATGATTAAATTGCCATAATGGTCACTATATTGGAGATATTTAATATTATTAAAAAATACTACTGTTAAATGTTCACATAGTAGATTCCCCTGCCATCACAAACCCTGACACGGGTATGCATCAGGAAAGCCACCTAAAATAGGACAAACCTCCCTGACGTACTGGCATAAGGGACCTGTGGTGGATAGACTACTACCTAAAAATGACTGCTGGCGGACTAGGGCTCAACTTTTTGGGACCCATTAACTCCGCCATCCAAATTTCCTGGTATCACTCGTTTTAGTAACTCTGGGATGTGGAATTACCTGCATTACCAGGTGCTACACCCAAGAACTCAGAATAAGGCCTTAAATTTAAAGGCGAACTGCGAGTCTCGTAGAAAGGAAGAATGGGAGCTCCATGAATTTATGGAAGACTAACCTGCTCTGCCAAATGTAAATGACCCAACTAGGGCCTGCTTTAGAACTTTAGAGGACAGATACTCTGTCACAAAGGTGACAGATGTCCCATCTGCCGAAATCTAAATCCCTTTATATCCAACGGGATTTAGATTTTGGTAGATGGAACATCCATCACCCTTGTGAAGGAGTAACCCATCTGTCAAGTTCTAAATCAGGCCCTTAATGTTTCACTTTTTGGTGCTAGATTGAATTGGCATCTGCACATCCCCTACAAACCTACTCTCTTATTTAAGCTTCAATGAGGGGAACATACAATCAGTCCCTAAAGTTAAATTGTGTTATTATTAAAAATAGTATTATAATAAAAAATATATGAACACAGTCCGTTTTTCAGTGTGCATGTATGCAGAGCATGCACATCTCACAAGTATATCTTTTTTCTCTTTGATGCTAACTGTATCACAGAAGCTCCTGATATCATGTTGACGAAGGCTTCTAAAAGGTGGTTTGTTACTGCGAGTATATAGACATTGTGGAGCGGCCCCATCACGATTCATTGCAGTGCCCCCCTACCATGCAAATGTTGTTTTTCAGGGACATTGCTGCAATACCTGACGTGCACGGTCATGGATTCGAGAGCCAGGACCTGTGCTAAGCCAGTAGTTTAATGTGAAGGTTCAGAAATGATAGCACCTTTGCGACCGTACATTAATCACAACGCTCCTCGTTGCTGCTTTGTTGCTCAAAAAAGCTGCTTTATCATTCATATCCCAGCAAAGCTAGCCGGTGTTCAGTTTGATAGACCAGGAGTTTTATTGGCCAGCACCTGCTAATTATCAATTGCTCTTGTGCAGAGATCGAGGCACGGAGGAACCAATGTGGAATACACGAATCTATGTTTTTCGAAAACCACACTTCTCTCATTCTTTTCATTTCAAGTAATTACAGTGCAACACTTTTACATTTTACTTTCAGTGAAACAGTCAGTGAACGTGATTTGAGTGGAGTATGTTTTTAGGTTTGGCCTAGAGACCACTTTAGCTGTCTCAGCAGACTCGTGTAACTAAAGAAATTAACTGAAATTAAACACACGCGCACATTTGTCATGGAGTGCTTTGGGTCAGGACGTTTCAGCCGCTGGACAATTGAAATGCCATCCACATTTTGCTTCACTTACCAAAGCATATAGCATGAGACAATGGGTCATCACACTTCCACCATTGGCTCTTTGCACTGTGAGTGACACCATTTTGCCTGATCACATGTGCAAATCTGCTTAAAATGAAGTACAATTTAATGCCAAAGCTTTTGGATGATCCTTGTGTTTCAATGCCAATAGTACCCTTTCTTTGTGTCAATAGGAATCATATTTTCCTGTGATGGTCATTAAAACTAAATGGTTCTCAATACACCTACCTGTTTGGAAGCACTCATACTTTTCTCTTAGCACTATATGCCATTGTTAATTAACGTAACTTGTTTTGCAAGCATATGGGTGCCATGTTGAGGCAGCTGCATGTTTTGTTTTTCCTTCAAATTTGTGTGTCAAACACTGGCAATTATGAGCTTATAAAACTAACAATTGCACCAGTTTGTCCAGTGCCTCCTTTACTTTGTCTCCAATTAATTGAAGCTTGGTGTTTTTGACTGTTGGGTCAAGTGACGTGCTCTGCCTTTCGAAGTGGAGGCAGTGTTGGAGAGGATGAGGAGAAAATGTTCTTTACCTTCAGGCGTGAAGGAAAATTCTCTTTCCTGCTCTAGGAGGATGTACGTGATGGGGAAATGCAAACCCTTTGGAACTGAGTGAGAAGGAATGTTTGTGAGTGCGGATCGATAAAGCAGAGGGAGGATCCCTCTGCTTGTGGGGTTGTGAGAATAGTGCTTTGCTTCTGGCTGTGTGACTGAGGTTAAGGGGAAATGCTCTGCTTGTTGGTAGTGCATGTGTGGAAACAGTGCTTGCAGTAGATGAAGGGAAACATATCTGCCTAATGAAGTGGGATGATGAGGGAATGTTTTGCTTATTAGAGTGAGGATAGTTGCAAGGGAGTAGCTTAACTGTGCCTGGGTACAGAAGGCAGGCGCCGCTCCTCCGCTTTGGCGGAGGAGAGTCCCCCTGTTAGAAATGGGGTTTTTGGTTGGCAGTCAGGTTACCCCCTGTCCAAGCAAAAGCCCTCACTCTAGTCAGGGTAAGTCACACACAATCCAAGATTATCCTGTGCCCACCCTCTGGTAGCTTGGCACGAGCAGTCAGGCTTAACTTAGAAGGCAATGTGTAAAGTATTTGTGCAATAAATCATACAATACCACCATATAGCACCACAAAAATACACCACACAGTGTTTAGAAAAATATATAATATTTATCAGGATAATTGTAGGTCAAAAAGGATAAAGTTGCAATGGGAAATTGTAGAGATATCACTGAAAAGTGATATAAAGGCCCTCATTCTGACCTTGGCGGTCGGCGGAGAGGCGGCGGTCGGACCGCGAACAGACCGGCGGTATTAAAAATGGCATTCTGACCGCGGCGGTCACCGCCGCGACCGACCGCCACTTCCCCACTCCGACAGCCACGGCGGTCATGACCGACGGGCTGGAGTCTGCGCACTCCGGTCCGGCGGTCGACCCAAGACCGCCAACGGTATCATGACCCTGCTTACCGCCGCGGTTTCTGGCGTTCGGGAACCGCCATGCGAACCATGGCGGTAGGCACTATCGGGGCCAGGGAATTCCTTCCCTGGCACTGATAGGGGTCTCCCCCACCCCCCACTGCCCCCCGAGTCCTCCCCCCACCCCCTCCACCCCCCTGCCACCCCCCAGAGGTGGTACGAACCCCCTCCCCACCCCCACCCCGACATGCACATACACGCACCCCGACATGCACACACCCCCAACATGCACATATACACACCCCCTACACACACACATACACAACGGGGACACATACCCGCACACATACATGCCGACATGCGCACCCGCCGAACTAAACACATTGCCCATAGGCACAGCAGCACTCCCCGCCTGCATGCACGCACTCACACACCCCCTCTACACACTCACACGCACACCCCCATGCACGCACACATCACACAACACCCCCCCACCCCCTCCCCTCACGGACGATCAACTTACCTTGTGCGTTGGTCCTCCGGGAGGTGACAGGAGCCATGGGGAGGTGACCGCCAACAGAAGACCGCCAACAGAAGACCGCCACACAGAAATGTGGGTCGTAATTCTGTGGGCGGTGTTCTGCTGGCGTGGCGGTGGAGGTTGACCAGTCTCCACTTTCCCGCCGACCGCCAGTGTGGCTGCTGGCGGTTTTCCGGCGGAACGCTCCCAGCGGTCAGAATGCGCACAGCGGCATACCGCCGCGGTCGGCGGTCTTCACCGCGGCGGTAACTCGGCGGTCTTGCGAAAAGACCGCCAAGGTCAGAATGAGGGCCAAAGTGTCTTAAGTCTTTAGAATATAAACAAAGTCTCTTTCAAGCACAAGTACCTGGTTTAGAGTGGAAAAATCTCCTCAGAGGGCCACAAAAGGAGAGGTGCGTGGAAAAAGAGTGTGTGCGTCGATTTCTCCCCATCACACACGGACTTGCGTCGTTATTTTCCACGCGGGGAAGTCGTGCGTCGTTTTCCGGCGCGTGGACAGTCTCTTTCTGTGGATCGCGGGGATTACCAGATGTCCCGGGTCTGTGCGTGGATTTTCCTGCTTGTTTTCTGGCTGCGCGTCGTTCTGCGGGGCTGCGCGTTGAAATTACGATCTCATGGCAGGCGTCGCGTTGATTTCTCCTCTAGAGGTCGGGCGGCGTTGTCCTTGCAAAGCCGTGCGTCGGATTTCCGGTCGTCCCCCGAGCGTCGCGTTGCTCAGCGTCGGTGTGCGGCGTTTTTCTCGCCGCGGAATAAGCAGTGCGTCGAAATTTTCGGCGCACGGAGCGTCCAAGTAAAAAAGGGAAGTCTTTTTGGTCCTGAGACTTCAGGGAACAGGAGGCAAGCTCTATCTAAGCCCTTGGAGAGCACTTTCACAGCCAGACAAGAGTTCAGCAAGGCAGCAGGTCAACAGCAAGGCAGCAGTCCTTTGTAGAAAGCAGACAGGTGAGTCCTTTGAGCAGCCAGGCAGTTCTTCTTGACAGGATGTAGTTTCTGGTTCAGGTTTCTTCTCCAGCAAGTGTCTGATGAGGTAGGGCAGAGGCCCTGTTTTATACCCAAATGTGCCTTTGAAGTGGGGGAGACTTCAAAGAGTGGCTAAGAAGTGCACCAGCTCCCCTTTCAGTTCAATCCTGTCTGCCAGGGTCCCAGTAGGGGGTGTGGCAGTCTTTTGTGTGAGAGCAGGCCCTCCACCCTCCCAGCCCAGGAAGACCCATTCAAAATGCAGATGTATGCAAGTGAGGCTGAGTACCCTGTGTTTGGGGTGTGTCTGAGTGAATGCACAAGGAGCTGTCAACCAAGCCCAGCCAGACGTGGATTGTAAGGCACAGAAAGATTTAAGTGCAAAGTAATGCTCACTTTCTAAAAGTGGCATTTCTAGAATAGTAATATTAAATCCGACTTCACCAGTCAGCAGGATTTTGTATTACCTTTCTGGCCATACTAAATATGACTTTCCTGCTCCTTTCAGATCAGCAGCTGCCACTTCAACAATGTATGAGGGCAGCCCCAATGTTAGCCTATGAAGGGAGCAGGCCTCACAGTAGTGTAAAAACGAATTTAGGAGTTTTACACTACCAGGACATATAATTACACAGGTACATGTCCTGCCTTTTACCTACACAGCACCCTGCTCTAGGGGTTACCTAGGGCACACATTAAGGGTGACTTATAAGTAGAAAAAGGGGAGTTCTAGACTTGGCAAGTACTTTTAAATGCCAAGTCGAGGTGGCAGTGAAACTGCACACACAGGCCTTGCAATGGCAAGCCTGAGACAAGGTTAAGGGGGCTACTTAAGTGGGTGGCACAACCAGTGCTGCAGGTCCACTAGTAGCATTTAATCTACAGGCCCTAGGCACATGTAGTGCACATTACTAGGGACTTATAAGTAGATTAAATAGTCCAATCAGGTATGATCCAAAGTTACCATGTTTTAAAAAGGAAGAGAGCATAGGCACTTTAGCACTGGTTAGCAGTGGTAAAGTGAGCAGAGTCTAAAAGCCAGCAAAACAGGGTCCAAAAAGTCGAGGGAGGCAGGCAAAAAGTTAGGGGTGACCACCCTAAGGCATGTCAGGTCTAACACCCCCCCACTAGCAGCATCAGCTGCAAAAGATTTATTACAAAATGATAATAAACTAAGTTTATTATCATTTTGTGGTAAAAGGGGCAGGCATTAGGGATGACAAGAACTGAGGGGGAGTGCACTGTGCACTCCCCTCAGTGCACATGTATGTTTGGCCGGCCGTCTCGGGCCGGACAAACATACATGCGAAGTAGCCTCTCTGCAGCCCAGCAACACAGTTACCAGGCTGGAGAGAGCAGGCACAGGCTCCCAGTCTGCTTGGGAGTGCCCTGGCTGGGCTCTCCCAGCCAATCCTAATGCAGCTTTGAGCAGTGTCATGATTGGCTGCAGGGCAGGCTGGGACCCTGTGCCTGCAGTGACGGAGAGGAGTGGCGTGGCAGGAGAGAAGCAGGTAAGTGATTTTTTAAAATTAATTCACCCCATCTGCACCCCGCTGCTGCACCCCCCTCTGCCGCTGCGCCCCAACAAAGCCCAGCGAGTCGCTCCTGATAGAGGGTGAGAAATTGCTTGTGTGTGGAGCTAAAATTTGTTGGCCATGTGACTCCCTGCCTGTATGGAATGAATGAGGAGGAATAACGTCTCTGTTGAAAAAACGAATAAGTGCTTTTATGATAACCTAGTCTTACTCATTTATGAATATGCAATATGTTGATTTTTGCATTGAGCACTTACATCACAAAGTGCTTTCTCAGTGCTGACATTCTAGGTAAGAAGATGGACGAGGCTCTGTAGTTTTCAGAGCTGAGGAGCTAATTAGGTGGATTATATTCCAAATCAGAAATCCATCTGGAGGATTTAGGGATCTGACTGAATTATAGGGAAGGCTTGCACTATATTAATGCAATTCCAGGCAGCTGTCTAATGAAATCACTGTAAATAGTGTCAAGAGGGCCTGCGCTGGGACTGCCATCTCTTTATATGTGAGACTCCCAGGTTCATGTGTGCCAGAGATTTCAGTTTCCTTCCTTGCTACTGGTGTCAAGATGAGAGTCAATGGATGCGGAGTCAAAAATGGTGTGATTATGGCTGGTCTTTCGTGGTTTTGTAGGATTCTCTTCATCTGCAACTCTTCCATTTGCTTATCTCAGACTAGGGTCAACTGCAGCAATACACAAAGTAGTATCATATTGCCCTTCTCTCCACCTTCTGGAGGAGTGACTGTTGTAGCAAAGTTACATCTAGTCCCCAAATTCATGAGGCCTATCTCTTACCAATGTCTATTCTGCTTTAGTCAAAGAGGGGCTGAATCCATTATTTATTCCTCGCAAGCAAAGTTTTAAGCAAGTCTGAACCCAACTGAGCTTTTTTCTCCCCACTTCAGTTTTTCTTCCGTTTTATTTCCCTCTTTTCTCCACTTCACTACTCACTCCACCACTACTAATCATACAATATTATCCACTGTTAATGCTGATCATATCCCTCCTTAGACCCATGGTCCACTAATATATTTCTCCCTCACATACCTACCTCACCTGTTGCTTCTCCTGCATTATGCTGTAAATGCGCCACTCGAATGTGAGCCACCTAAATGTCTGGAGAGACCCATAACAGTAACAGACAGTCATGTGAAAATGACAAAGTCAAACCGCAATGGTTGCTGGAAACAGGCTGTTGATTGTAGATTCTGGCAGTGGTAAGTAAGTGGACAAAAAATGGTACAGGTTGTTTCCGTGACATTACTAAAGGTGGCTGTAGAGCAACAGCAATCTACTTCTTGAGAATATGTGTGTTGCTGATTCTGCTTGCTCAGCCACTCCTGTGTTGCCTTAAATTAGCTGTTCCCATAACAGCCACAAACAAGACAAAAACTGTTGTGATCTGTTATACTCACCTTAGAAGACAGAGCATATGCCAATCCAAATTCTACAGTCACTGCAGTTACTTCACTATGTAGGTATGGCTTTCCAAGGAGATCACGTTAACGTGGTCATGTTTTCACACTACTCAGGAGACCAATACCCTTACTCTCCAGCAGGGCCGGTTTTAGCACCGGTGGCGCCCTGTGTGACAGTCTGTTTTGGCACACTCACTCCATGACAACCTCCTCGGATTCCCTCACTACCACCCTGCAAAAGTGCCTCTCATCTTTCCATAGCCCCCATTTCACATATACATTAATTTGTTTTACAGCACTTGCAAAGGCTGGCTTTACCAATCCACTCAGCTATCCACATAAAATATAGATCTGTTCTTTGTAGCAGGCATATGAACCCTCTACGCTACTTTATGGCCAGTCAAAGCTGCCGACAAAACTGCCATCTCTCTCCCTAGCAGGAACATTAATCAGAAGAGGAATATTGACATTTTAATTGCTTCCTGAAGGCTGGAAGCACAAGGAACTTTTCAGCATGTGCTTCTAAATCGTAAGTTTCGTCAGTTATTGCTAAACACAGCGCCCCCCTGAGGTCAGCACCTTGATGCCAGCACCTGGTGTGGCCGCACCCATCGCACCGCCCTAAAGCCAGCCCTTCTATCCAGAGGCATACTAGGGGCAGGAATATGTGTGAGATTTGTCATATGTCCACTTGCAGAAAAGCTGATGTTTTGGTAACAGGCACGGCTTTTTACAGG
Organism: Pleurodeles waltl; assembly: GCF_031143425.1. NCBI lineage: Eukaryota > Metazoa > Chordata > Amphibia > Caudata > Salamandridae > Pleurodeles > Pleurodeles waltl. Next base: position 1,168,322,836 of record NC_090447.1, on the reverse strand, counting down.
AGCTGGGGTAAGGCAGAATCCATTGAGGATTGTCAAAAGAGAGGGCTTCTACTGGGTAGGCTGTTGCCAGCAAGATCATGGTGTTTGTTCAATTCCTTTTAACAAAAGTGATCAACATCGTTCACAATTTGCATCCAGCTACTAATTTGGTTAGAGATATCAGAAGATGGTGAAAACTTGGCAATTGTTTGCATTTTGAGTGTAAAGTTCTAAAACGTGTACACAAGTGAGTTAATGAGAAGAAAACTAGAAAGAATGAGACGAAAAAAGTTAATACCCGTGAGCCATACAGAGTAAACTGCTTGAAAGGAGGATCTGAATGTGCATCGTACATCAGTTTTTCAATGCAAGTGTATAAAACAATTCATTAATCTCAAAGGTCAATGTTCACATTCCTGCAGCATGCACTAAACCCACAGAGCTACTTGAAAAGAGCTAAGGAAGTCTGCTTCGACGGAGGAGTAAGGCATGCAACTGTGTTAGTTTGCGAGGAAGTACTAATAACTGTTTATGTAGCATAAGCCACATACAGGCTGGTGTCTTGGTGCAAAGCAGGAGGTCTTGGCACCCAGCTAGATATTTACTAATTTCACTAACATGAAAGGATGGAACCACACTACAAGAATTCTATCCTCTAATCAGCAGGCAACACTCATATCTACAACAGATGTACAAAATATCTGTTTTGACCAATGAAGCTGTTCAATAAACAACACAGGAGACCATTTCTGTCATTGCTGACCTCATCATCACTCTGACTACAGTTTTTAAACTTGGTTGGATCACTGTTTCTCAATTTGAAAGTTAAAAAATGCAAAAGGTGATGAGAGGAATACTTACAATAAGTATAACCACTGCAAATTGCTTAGGGTAGTATTCATCAGTCTGGTGTATCTTGGTTCCACTGGACCAGGGTCAGTGCTTAATCTGAGCCTGTGGTTTCTGTGCTCAGCACGGGCACTTCATTATGCCCACTGGCCCTTGTGATAGCTGCCACAATGTGATACTATCTGGCTAAGTTAGAGATACCCATAACAACAGTTAACTATTAATTCAATATGCATTAAAAATTACTATTACCTGCCGCCCTAGCCAGTCTCATTGCTTTGGGGGACTGAAATAGACCGAATTGTCATACTTGTAGGAGAGTCATGGTTAGTAGTTGTATTGTTACTATCATTGGCAGTATAGCCAGGGAACTGTGTGGTGCAAGCTGCAGTCAACTCTAGACGAGAGCCCTGGTGCTTAATTTTTAACAAATTAAACACTTACCAGGATTAAGACTGATTTGCACATGGCTGGGTCCAATCTGAGGTAGCGTGGTGGGCAAAAGAACACTGGGCTGAAAAGCTGCTCCGATTGATTGCCTGTTAGATGTGTGGCAAGCATTCCTCCAATCGCCTTTTGTGTGTTTCCTTTGATCTCAAAGACCATCATTTGTGAATGTCAACATCATAATATATGCATCTTCAACCTATAGTACTCCGTGAGTTAATGCAGTCTCACCTCCACATGCATCAGATAGGTGTTACATGGGTGTTACATGGGCTTTCCATAGCATTCGGCTGCACGTATACAAAGGAGAAATGGTCTCAAATGACAGATTTTATACTAACACTAACTTCTCAATTTATCAACATATAATGATGGAACGATGAATTGCAATTCCATGGATAAGAACATGGGACTTGTAGATGACAATAGACGTCATTAGTGAGTGTTAACTTACTGGGCTGCCGTTCTGGAGTCTTACATTCACTCCTATAACAAACAATAATATAATTCTAGTCAGTTTTTGAAGTCCGTGGATTGCATCAAACACAACAAGATCAATAGTACTCAATTTGTTCTCCTTTAAGTGAGCCTTTTTCTTACTATTGACTCGGATAACATAGTAATGTGCTTCCTCATAGCTTGTTTTCAGCCAAGTGGCCGAATAGATGTCTATTTTAATACATTGAGACATTGCACACCAAGTTTGGTGCAAGGACAACTGAACCATATACTTTATATTTCAAATTATGATTATTAATATGTAGCTTTGAAATAGGTGAACAATTCAAACTGGGCTATATTTGAGTTATATTTGTTTACATAAATCCTGGCCCAATATCAAGTAAGATGGAACACGTAGGTTAAAGTATGACAGGTGTATTCTACATATGGTTTTATGCTCCTAGTTTACTGAGGGGTTGAGGAAATCTCTCAGTTAGACCTTTCATCCTTAGCGTGGTCTCCATTAACGTTTTGCCTCTGTTCCCCAGGTTGTTGATGTGTTCTGGACTCTGATTTTGCTGTTTTTGTTACTCTGGGCACTTTACCACTGCTAACCAGTGCTAAAGTGCAAGTGCTCCTTATGTGATTGGTTTATCCATGATTGGCATATTTGATTTACTAGTAAGTCCCTAGTATAGTGCACTAGAGGTGCCAGGGCCTGTAAATCAAATGCTACTAGTGGGCCTGCAGCACTGGTTGTGCCACCCACATAAATAGCTCTGTAATCATGACTCAGACCTGCCATTGCAGTGACTGTGTGTGCAGTTTCACCTGTAAATTCGACTTGGCCCACTTTACCAGGCCTAAACCTTCCCTTTTCTTACATGTCAGACACCCCTAAGGTAGGCCCTAGGTAGCCCCGAGGGCAGGGTGCAATATAGTAATGTGTTTTATATGTCCTGACAGGGAAATATTACTAAGTTCGTTTTTCACTGTTGCAAGGCCTGTCTCTCTCATAGGTTAACATGGGGGCTACCTTTAAATCTGATTAAAGTGTAGATTCCCTTTGGGAGCGGATGGACATGTGGAGTTTGGGGTCTCTGAGCTCACAATTTAAAAATACATCTTTTAGTAAAGTTGATTTTAAGATTGTGCGTTTGAAAATGCCACTTTTAGACAGTGAGTATTTTCTTGCTTACACCATTTCTGTGACTCTGCCTGTTTGTGGATTCCCTCTCTGGGTCAGTTTGACAGTTGGGCTGGTTGCACCTCACACTAGACAGTGACACAAAGGGAGCTGGGGTGTAGCCTGCATATCCTGATGAGCCATCTGTGCTAGGAGGGAGGGGATGAGTGGTCACTCGCACCTGAAAGGGCTGTGCCTGCCCTCACACAATGCAGTCTCCAACCCCCTGGTGAGTATCTGGGGCCTGGCCTGGGCAAGGCAGGATTTCACATTCCAAAGAGACTTTACTTTGAAGTAGGCCTACTTCAAAGGATAAACTGGGTTTAAGAAGGGCACCCAAAACCACAGACTTTAGAACACTTCTGGAAACAAGAGGAACCTCTACCTGGAGAAGAGCTGAGGAGAAGTGCTGCACTGCCTGTGACTGTGCTTTGTGGAGCTATCCTGCAGTTGCTGCTTCTGCCAGAGTAAGAGGGCAAAGACTGGACTTTGTGTGCCTTCCATCTTGTGAAGAAATCTCCAAGGGCTTGATTTAGAGCTTGCCTCCTGTTGTTTGAAGTCTCAGAGACAGCAAAGACTTCTCTCTGCCAGCACCTGGAGTCTCTGGAGAGACTCCTGCTCTGACAAGTGGTGCCCTATCCAGTCCCTGGGCCCTTGAAAGGAAAGCTGGTGGAAATCCAAGGAAATCGGCTTTGGACCGACGCCGCTGCTGAATCCGGTGATGCCACCTGCACCAGACGCCGTGACCTTCGCTGGAACGCAACGCTCTTCGCAGGCCCAAAGCCGCTGCAGCCCCGCTGAAGTCCGTGACTCCGTGGAAGTCACTGCACCACGTCGTGACTGACGCCGCTCAAAGTGCACAGATTCAATGTTTCGCACCGATGCCGCGATCCCTGCGATTCACTCTTCACCAAAGGTACTGCACTTGGGGGTCTACGCAACTTCGTGTCCGGTGTCGCTGGTGTCGGCTTGTTGGGAACGACTCCGTCATGACGCCGTGTTAACACCCCCATCGAAGCATTTTTGTTTCTAAGCGCTATTTTTTAGTTTAATCTTTAAAAATTCATAATTTGACTTGTGTATGTCGGATTTTTGTCGTTTTGGTCTTGTTTTGTTTAGATAAATATTTGCTATTTTTTCTAAACTGGTGTTGTGTCATTTTGTAGTGTTTTCATTGAGTTACTGTGTGTGTTGGTACAAATACTTTACACCTAGAACTCTGAGGTTAAGCCTACTGCTCTGCCAAGCTACCCAGGGGGTAAGCAGGGGTTAGCTGCGGGTGATTCTCTTTTACCCTGACTAGAGTGAGGGTCCTTGCTTGAACAGGGGTTAACCTGACTGTCAACCAAAGACCCCATTTCTAACATTGGTGATCAGCAGTTGGGATTTGGACTTGTATTTGTACTTGACATACAGTAATTAAGTGTACACTACTGTTTTGAGTGCAGACTACTACGTGACCACATACTACTTGTTTGGTGATCTTTTGATTTTTCTCTTCAGGACTGTTTTTGTTCTACTCCATTTTTTCCCCCGATGATTTCTTGATTGACTTTGGAACTTCATTTGGGAACTTGTGTTTCTGTCTTTGGAACTTTGCACTTGTTTTTGAATCATCATGTCCCAAGCTGGAGATGCATCAGTTGGAGCTGACTTTGACCTTGAGAAATTGGAGGGTCATACCAAGGCTCAGTTGAAGCAGTTCTGTAAAAGCTTTGACTATCCCATTAGGAGCTCATCCAGGAAAGAGGAGCTGCAAAAGGCGCTGAGGGCCTGGGTGACAGCCAAGAGCACTGAAGGGCACACAGAGGATGAGGAGGAGGAGGAAGAGTGTTCAGTACACAATGGTATTGTGGGTGGGCCTGCTATGTCCAGGGAGAAAGTCTCCAGGGCATGTAGCAGTGTCTCATCTAAGGTTCTGACACCTGAAGAGTTACAGGACAGACAGGTAGAAAGGGAGTACCAATTGGAGCAGAGAAGGATAGCCCTTGAAGAGAGGAAGTTAGCGATGGCTCATGAGCTTAGCTTGAAAGAGATGGATCATAGAAGCCAGTCCAGTAGAGATGGTGGCAGCAACCCTACAGTGCAGCCTGAGAGGAGGGTGCACATTCCTAAAGACCTTGTGAAAGATTACAAGAGGGAGGATGACATATACTTGTGGTTCAAGGGGTATGAGTCGGCTCTCCACATGATTCTGGTACCTGAAGCTCATTGGGGGGGGCGGGTCTGTGGAAGCACTTTGAGGTAGAGGGGAGGGATATACGGACAGCCTTAGGGGATGCTCAGAATCTCACCTACTCTAACGTGAAGGATGCCTTGCTTACAAGGTATGGTCTTAGGATAAGTTTAGGTCCTACAAGAAGAAGGAATCCCAAACATGGTTGGAATGTGTTGATTCTTATTGCAGGTCACTGGATGGTTGGATGGTTGGGTGAAGGGCAGTAAGGTAACTACGTATGAGGGGCTTTACAATCTGATTGCTTGGGAGCACTTGTACAGTTTATGTTTTCGAGAGCTGCGCCAGCACCTGATTGATAGCAAGTTGACCCCGGGAAGCTTGCGCAGGAAGCGGACCGCTGGGAGAGCACCAGGGTCAAAAAGAGGTATGGGAGAGACCACGCCAAGGGTGGGCACGGTCCCTCTCAGAAGAAAGGGGGGGGGTAAGGGTAAACAGGGGGAGTTCTCTAAAGGGCCCCAAACAGATTCCCACGGTAATGATTCCCAACCCCCCAGTGAAAAGAAGCCATGGTTCTCCAAAGGGAAGCCAGTGGCAGGTGGTCCCCCACGTAAGTGCTATGCATGTGACCAGGTCATGTGAGGGGGGACCCAAAATGCCCCAAAAGTACACCGGCACCCACTGGTGCGCCGTCCCAGGGTTTGGCCAGTGTAGCGCTTGGGGAGGAGTTGGTTTCAGGTGGGTGGGAACCAGCTGAGATGACCCTTGTCTCATTAGGCGACAGTGAGATGGTCCAGAGAACTCTAGTGTCGGAAAAAACTAAGAAGTACAGGCAGTGGGTGACCATTAATGGACAGAGGGTGGAGGCTCTAAGAAACACAGGAGCCAGTGTGACTACAGTGAGGAGTCAGCTGGTGTCTGAAGGACAGATTGATCCCCGGGTACTTCACCAAGTAGTTGCAGTGGACAACTCAGAGCGCCTGTGCAGAGTGGCGTAGGCTCCCTTTGAATGGGGGGGTCTCAGGTTCCTTGAAGGTAGCTGTGAGTCCAACCATGCCTGTTGATTGTTTGCTAGGCAATGACCTGGAGGATTCCCCTTGGAAGGAGGTGGAACACAGGTCTCACTTGGAGATGTTGGGTCTGCCTGGGTGGGTATGCGTATCCACACGGTCAATGGCAGCCTGTCAGGGTAATCAAGAGCCCCTGGAGCCTGAAACAGTGGCCCAGGGGACCGCCAAGAAGAGGAAGGGCAGGGGATGCGTGAAACCAGCCCCAGAAGTTCCAATGTTCCGGGAGGAAGCAGAGCCTGAGGGTGACGCCCCGGAGCATACAGGGAAACAGGCGGCTGAACTGGGGAGGTCCCTGAACTGTCGCAGTGGCAGCAGGAAAGGGGGCCCACCAGGGAAGCATTCTGTGCAGCACAGAAGACATGCCCTACTTTGGAAGGTTTGCGGCAGCAGGCTGCAGACCAGGCGGCTGGCAAGGAGCCAGGATCACACCTGATTTATTGGGAGGATGACCTCCTGTATAGCGAGCATAAGGTTCCTTAGCCTGGGTCAGCCCGTGTGCTGGTGGTACCCCAGTGCTTCAGGGCCTTCCTACTGGGGTTGGCTCATGATGTGCCTTTAGCTGGACATTTGGGGCAAGACAAGACCTTTGAGAGGCTTGTCACCCACTTTTACTGGCCCCTAATGCGCAGGCACTCAGATGCACATTGCAGGTCTTGTCAGACTTCTCAGGCAAGTGGCAAGAGTGGGAGGAAATGTAAAGCTCCCCTCCAGCCTTTGCCTGTTGTCATTACTCCCTTTGAGAGGGTAGGCATTGACATTGTGGGGCCTCTGGATCCCAAGACAGCCATGGGCAACAGGTTTATCCTGGTCTTGGTGGATCACGCCACCCGGTACCCAGAAGCCATTCCTTTGAGATCAAACACTTCCTTTGTGGTGGGTCCTGCATTGATGTTTTTTTTTACCTGCATGGGGTTCCCCAAGGAAGTGGTATCTGATAGGGGTACCAACTTCATATCCACGTATATGAAGTCTCTGTGGAAGGAGTGTGGAGTACCTACAAGTTCACCACCCCTTACCACCCCCAAAGTAATGGCATGGTTGAGAGATTCAACCGCACCTTAAAAGGCATGATAATGGGTCTGTCAGAGCCCTTGAGGCAGAAGTGGGACGTCCTCTTGCCATGCCTCCTGTTCGCCTACAGGGAGGTGCCTCAAAAGGGACTTGGGTTTAGTCCCTTTGAGCTGATTTATGGCTACCCTGTAAGGGGACCTTTGAGCCTGGTTAAGGAAGCTTTGGAGAAAGCTCCTAGTAAACCCCCCCAGGATGTATTCAGTTACATGCTGGCTTTGAGAAACCAGACTGTCCGCTTCAGGAGTCTCGCTCAGGAGAACCTGGAAGCAAGCCAGGAGGATATGAAACGGTGGTATGACCAGAATGCCACTCTGGTCGAGTTTCAACCTGGTCAGAAAGTGTGGGTGATGGCGCCAGTGGTGCCTAGGGCTCTCCAGGATAAGTGGACTGGGCCATTTGAGGTGGTGGAGCGCAAGAGCGAAGTCATCTACCTAGTGGACTTGCCGTCTCCAAGGAACCCTTTAAGGGTCCTGCATGTCAACCGCCTCAAACCTCACTTTGAGCGGACTGAACTGTCCATGCTCCTTGCGACAGATGATGGGGTAGAGGAGGAGAGTGAGCCTCTTCCTGACCTCCTGTCTGCAGGAGAAAAAGACGGGTGAGTGGAGGGAGTGATCCTCTCCCCCTCCCTGACTGAGGAGCAGCAAGGTGACTGTCGCCACGTGTTGGGACAGTTTTCCTCACTGTTTTCCCTGATCCCAGGAGTTACACACTTGTGCACACATGATGTGGACACTGTGGACAGTACACCTATTAAACAGAAGGTTTACAGGGTGACTGACAGGGTCCGGGCATGCATTAAGGATGAGGTATCCAAAATGCTTACCCTAGGGGTTATTGAGCACTCCATCACTCCTTGGGCCAGCCCAGTGGTATTGGTCCCAAAGGCTGCTGCACCTGGTGCCACTCCAGAACTCAGGCTGTGTGTGGACTACCGGGGACTCAATGTGGTCAGCAAGACTGACGCACACCCCATCCACTGAGCTGATGAGCTCATTGACCGGTTGGGAGCTGCCAAGTACCTCAGTACGTTTGATTTAACATCTGGGTATTGGCAGATTGCCTTAATTGAGGGGGCCAAGAAGAGGTCAGCATTCTCTACACCAGATAGACACTTTCATTTTAAAGTGAGGCCATTTGGGATGAAGAATGCCTCTACCACCTTTCGCAGGTTGGTCAACCAGGTGTTGGCTGGGCTGGATGAGTTCAGTGCTGCCTACCTGGATGACATTGCTGTGTTTAGTTCCACAAGGGAGGAACACCTGCAACACCTTTGGAGAGTGTTAGAGGCCCTGCAGAAGGCAGGCCTCACTATTAAGGCGAGCAAGTGCCAAATAGGGCAGGGTTCTGTGGTGTGCTTAGGGCACCAGGTGGGGGGTGGCCAGGTGGCACCCCTACAGCCTAAGATTGACAGGATTCTGGCTTGGGAGCCTCCCAAGACACAGACTGAAGTGAAAGCCTTTTTAGGTCTCACAGGGTATTACAGGAGGTTTGTTAAGGGATATGGTACCATTGTTACCCCGTTAACTGAGTTGACTTCTAAGAAGCAACGCAGGAAAGTGATCTGGACAGAGGCATGCCAGAACGCTTTTGATGTCCTGAAGGCTGCCATGAGCACAGCACCTGTGCTGAAGGCATGTGACTACTCCAAGGAGTTTGTTGTGCAAACAGACGCCTCAGAGCATGGTATTGGAGCAGTACTCTCACATCTTAATGAAGCGGGCCTAGATCAACCCGTAGCCTTCATTAGCAGGAGGTTACTACCCAGGGAACATAGGTGGAATGCCATAGAACGTGAAGGGTTTGCTGTGGTCTGGGCACTGAAGAAGCTAAGACCCTACTTGTTTGGGACTCACTTCCGAGTTCAGACCGACCACAGGCCCCTCAGATGGTTAATGCAGATGAGGGGTGGAATCCAAGACTGTTGAGGTGGTCCATTTCCCTACAGGGGATGGACTTTATGGTGGAACACCGTCCTGGTACAGAACACGCCAATGCTGATGGACTGTCCAGGTTCTTCCGCCTTAGTGATGAGAACTCCCATGAGGTTGGGTAGTTGCTCCCAACTTTCAGCTGGGGGGGGACACGTGTTAGACTTTTCATCCTTGGCATGGTCTGCCTTCACTTTTTGCCTCAGTTCCCCAGGTTGTTGTTGTGTGCTGGGCTCTGATTTTGCTGTTTTTGTTACTCTGGGCACTTTACCACTGCTAACCAGTGCTAAAGTGCAAGTGCTCCTTTACAAAATATGTATGTGATTGGTTTATCCATGATTGGCATATTTGATTTATTAGTAAGGGCCTGTAAATCAAATGCGACTAGTGGGCCTGCAGCACTGGTTGTGCCACCCACATAAGTAGCTCTGTAATCGGGACTCAGACCTGCCATTGCAGTGTCTGTGTGTGCAGTCTTACCTGTAAATTCGACTTGGCAAGTGTATCCACTTGCCAGGCCTAAACCTTCCCTTTTCTTACATGTCAGACACCCCTAGGGTAGGCCCTAGTCAGCCCCAGGGGTAGGGTGCAGTGTATGGTTAAGGTAGGACATATAGGCCCTCATTCTGACCTTGGCGGGCGGCGGAGGCCGCCCGCCAAAGTCCCGCCGTCAGGTTACCGTTCCGCGGTCGAAAGACCGCGGCGGTAATTCTGACATTCCCGCTGGGCTGGCGGGCGGCCGCCTTCAGGCCGCCCGCCATCCCAGCGGGAAAGAGGCTTCCACGATGAAGCCGGCTCGGAATCGAGCCGGCGGAGTGAAAGCTGTGCGACGGGTGCAGTTGCACCCGTCGCGTATTTCACTGTCTGCGCAGCAGACAGTGAAATACATTTAGGGGCCCTCTTACGGGGGCCCCTGCAGTGCCCATGCCAGTGGCATGGGCACTGCAGGGGCCCCCAGGGGCCCCGCGACCCCCCCTACCGCCATCCGGTTCCCGGCGGGCGGACCGCCGGGAACTGGATGGCGGTAGGGGGGGTTGGAATCCCCTCGGCGGCGCAGCTAGCTGCGCCGCCTTGGAGGATTCCAATGGGCGGCGGTACACTGGCGGGAGACCGCCAGTGTTGCCGGTCCGACCGCGGCTTTACCGCCGCGGTCGGAATGCCCATTGGAGCACCGCCGGCCTGTCGGCGGTGCTCCCGCGGTCCTCCACCCTGGCGGTTTGAAACCGCCAGGGTCGGAATGAGGGCCATAGTAATGTGTTTTATATGTCCTGACAGTGAAATTTTGCTAAATTCATTTTTCACTGTTGCAAGGCCTGTCCCTCTCATAGGTTAACATGGGAGCTACCTTTAAATCTGATTAAAGTGTACATTCCCTTTGGGAGCGGATGGACATGTGGAGTTTGGGGTCTCTGAGCTCACACTTTAAAAATACATCTTTTAGTAAAGTTGATTTTAAGATTGTGCGTTTGAAAATGCCACTTTTAGAAAGTTAGTATTTTCTTGCTTATACCATTTCTGTGACTCGGCCTGTTTGTGGATTCCCTGTCTGGGTCAGTTTGACAGTTGGGCTGGTTGCACCTCACACTAGACAGTGACACAAAGGGAGCTGGGGTGTAGCCTGCATATCCTGATGAGCCATCTGTGCTAGGAGGGAGGGGATGAGTGGTCACTCGCACCTGAAAGGGCTGTGCCTGCCCTCACACAATGCAGTCTCCAACCCCCTGGTGAGTGTCTGGGGCCTGGCCTGGGCAAGGCAGGATTTCACATTCCAAAGAGACTTTACTTTGAAGTAGGCCAGAAACTGGGTATAAGAAGGGCCCCCAAAACCACAGACCTTAGAACACTTCTGGAAACAAGAGGAACCTCTGCCTGGAGAAGAGCTGAAGAGCTGAGAAGTGCTGCACTGCTAGTGACTGTGCTTTGTGGAGCTATCCTGCAATTGCTGCTTCTGCCAGAGTAAGAGGGCAAAGACTGGACTTTGTGTGCCTTCCATCTTGTGAAGAAATCTCCAATGGCTTGAGTTAGAGCTTGCCTCCTGTTGTTTGAAGTCTCAGGGACAGCAAAGACTTCTCTCTGCCAGTACCTGGAGTCTCTGGAGAGACTCCTGCTCTGACAAGTGGTGCCGTATCCAGTCCCTGGGCCCTTGAAAGGAAAGCTGGTGGAAATCCAAGGAAATCGATTTCGGACGACTTCGGACCGACGCCGCTGCTGAATCCGGTGACGCCGCCTGCACCCAACGCCGTGACCTTTGCTGGAAAGCGACGCTCTTTGCAGGTCCAATGCCGCTGCAGCCCCGCTGAAGTCCGTGACTCCGTGGAAGTCACCGCACCACGTCGTGACCCACGCCGCTCAAAGTGCGCGGATTCAACATTTCGCACCGACGCCGCGATCCCTGCGATTCACTCTTCACCAAAGGTACTGCTCTTGGGGGTCTACGCAACTCCATGTCCGGTGCCGCTGGTGTTGGCTTGTTGGGAACGACTCCGTCACGACGCCGTGTTCACACCTCATCGAAGCATTTTTGTTTCTAAGCACCTATTTTTTAGTTTAATCTTTAAAAAATTCATAACTTGACTTCTGTATGTCGGATTTTTGTCGTTTTGGTCTTGTTTTGTTTAGATAAATCTTTGCTATTCTTCTGAACTGGTGTTGTGTCATTTTGTAGTGTTTTCATTGAGTTACTGTGTGTGTTGGTACAAATACTTTACACCTAGCACTATGAGGTTAAGCCTACTGCTCTGCCAAGCTACCCAGGGGGTAAGCAGGGGTTAGCTGAGGGTGATTCTCTTTTACCCTGACTAGAGTGAGGGTCCTTGCTTGAACAGGGGGTAACCTGACTGTCAACCAAAGACCCCATTTGTAACACTCTCTAATAAAGATGCCTGATGGACACAAAGTTTAGGTTTTTCTGGAATGGACTCAATACCATACTTGATGAATGGGTCATAGAAATTGTCCCAGAAAATAGTATCGCTTCTTTAGAGTCGAGGAGACATCAGAGTGTCTACATGTTTTAATCTGTACTACCAAATTTGTACCAGCAGGAATTTTTGTGGAGAAATAGAACAGTTTTCAATCATTAATGCACTGCTGTTAATTATCAAAGAAACAATCTATGTTTACAGACAAAATAGCAATTACACATGAACATGTTGATTTATTCTATCTACGTCCATTTTTCTGAAGCAATATGGGAAATGTCATGGATACAGTAAAGCACTGGTTCCTTCAATCTTGTTTCACCACACCATATGCTTAACTTGTGGAACTTACCTTGATTGGTGTGTACGAACATGATGTATATGAATAAGGTATGAAATGTTGTGTGAGATTGCTCCATATTTGCATGAAGTTACTGTTGGACCAGGCCCTCTCTGCAGGGTCATTCGCATACCTTTTGCCTTCACCCCTCCTGTTTTCTGAACGCTTTTTTTCGGCTTTTAAGACACTTTGGCCTTTACCACTTCTGGTGAGTGCTAAAGTGATTGTGCTTTCTACTTTAAATATGGAAATAAACTGCCTTATACCCAAGTGACACATTTAGTTTACTTGTAAGTCCCTATTAAAGTGGTGCTGCATGTACCCAGGGCCTGTAAATTACATGCTACTAGTGGGTCCGCAGTGCTTATTGTGTCGCCCTCTTGAGTAGCACTTTAAAAACCTGCATCAGGCCTGTCCTTGAAGCATGTGCATGCAGTTTGTAACTGCCAATTCGACTTAGCAATATGACCCCCTTGCCAAGCCTTAAATCACCTTTAAAAACATATGTCACCTCTATAGTAGGCCATAGACAGCTCATAGGGAAGGGGGCATTGTAATTAAAAAGTTAGATATGTACATTTATTTTTTACATGTGCTGGTAGTAAAAAATGGACAAACATGTTTTTCGCTACTTTGCAGTCTATCTCTCCCATACTACAACTTCGGTTTCCCTTGTTAGATTATAGTGGTAACTTTTGATTGATAGCCAGTAGGAAAGTCATGTGTACGGTATCTGAGTAACTGTCATTTAAAAGTCAGATTTTAGGTCACAATTCTGAAAATGCCACTTTTAGAAAGCTGGTATTTTTCTCTTGTAATTAGCCTGTTTCCTGGGTCACATGACTTGGTGTAGTTGGCAGTTGGCCTTTGTGTATTCCTCAAAGAGCATTACAATAAATGGTCTGGGTGTTGCTGGCTGGATGGGCCATCTCTGGCAGGATGAGGGGGCAAAGCTGTCACCAACCGGATCTCAAAAGCACTAGTCCAGCTGTAGTGCTTTCCTCTTATCTAGTTTCTAAGCACTAACATAACACAACAGAAATGCACTTCTGAGGTCAAAGAAGACTTTTATTGTTGTTAATTCTTCCCCAACCACAATATTTATGAATGACGAATTAGTAGCTTTCAAGTCCGCGTTAATCAAACAAAATATATCAGTTTGCAATATACACAGCAGGTTATATTTATAAGATATTGAATGCAAAGCAAAACAAATACTTCACCGTGTGGGAACTATCTACAGCTTCATCTTTCTAAGGTCTGCAAGCTGATGACCCCTGTCAGCCGCGAGAAAGAGAGATTCATCTACCCACACGGGATTGCTGGCAGCCTGCGCCAAGCTCCAGCACGAGGTCCGGCAGATTCGAATCTGACCCTCTGCAGCCTGTTACATTCGTTACAAAGGTGTGCCCCCTCCTCTCAGACCTGGGAAACTGAGCAAGCCTTTTGGAGACTGGCCAGGTCTCCAAGACTACTCCTGTTCCCAAGCTCAAGCAGAGAGAACAACACCATGTACTCTCTCTTATCATGTCTAGTCTACTGTGAGAAAAACATCTTGGTTCTCTGGTGCAAAAACACAGCTTGGAAAAATACAGCTTGGATTCTCAACTGCAATGTCTAACTCCACGTTAAAGGCAATGGGCAGCTAACCTAAATATCAAATGCAATGTCTAGTGTCATGTCAAAGCCAATAGGCAGCTGAGCTGAATACAAAATGCAATGTATAATATCATGTCAAAGCCAATAGGCAGCGGAGCTGAATACAAAATGCAATGTCTAATATCATGTCAAAGCCAATAGGCAGTTAAGCTGAATACAAAATGCAATATATAATATCATGTCAAAGTCAATAGGCAGAATATCTAATAGCATGTCAAAGTCAATAGGTAGCTAAACTGAATACATCATGTCAAAGCCAATAGGAATGCAATGTCAAAGCCAATAGGCGGCTAGACTGGATACAGCATGTCAAAGCCAATAGGCAGAATACAGAATGTAATGGCTAATGCAATGTCGAAGCCCATAGGCGGCTAAACTGAATACAGAAAGTAATGGCTAATGCCATGTCAAAGCCAATAGGCAGAATACAGAATGTAATGACTAATGCAATGTCAAAGCCCATAGGCGGCTAAACTGAATACAGAAAGTAATGGCTAATGCCATGTCAAAGCCCATAGGCGGCTCAACTGAACAAAACATACCATGTGCTACTGGTGAACATTGAGCAACTAATATGCGCAGTGGTGAAACACAAAGTCATTGGTCAAAACAAAATTTAACAAATGGCAGTACATTCCGCCCTTTGACCAATGAATTTTTGTTTCACATATCTCTTGTTTCAAACAAAAACAAATTTGAATGATCAAAGCAATCCCTGTAAAGCAATAGAAGTGAATTAACACATTGATTTCATAACCTTTCACATCAGATACATCTATACAGAAAAGACTGAGCAATTTGTACTCTGAATAAGTCTCTAATTCAACAGTGTTAGCAATTTGATGTGGCATGAGTTCTACTCATGTAAAGGGGCACGGTCCACCTGAAAGGTTTGCTGGAAGATAAGCAAAAGTCAGAGTTCCATACGAGAAGGGAAAAAAAAAAAATCACAGCTTAGTTCCAGTGGAAGAATGCAATCAAACAAGTTGAACTTGAACTGAAGGCGCAGTTTGCGCAAAATGGATCCATGGTGCTGGCACTTTACTCAGCCAGGTTCAGGTTGGGGATTCGGTCCCTTCCCCGACCCCACACGCACACACCGGAAGGGGGACCACACAGCACACTCAGGGACAGTGGCGAAACGTGGTAGGATCTGCAAAAGAAACAAGTATGACTTTTCTTGCAAATAACATTTTTCATTTAAACTGCACCCTTCCTCTTTCTTTCCCTGTTTTATAATCAGCAGGACGTTTTTGAGGCCCTTTGTTATAATTTCTGCAGGTTTTGGAGGATCACTTGGGGCTTCAGCCCACACATCAGTACTGAGGTTTTTATCTGCTGCGCCACAGCTTCCCTTTTCTTGCACTGTCAGAAGGGCTGGGGCAGACTCCTTCTTTACCAAACCTCCATTCACTGCACTTTTGTCAATTTGGGCCATTCTGTCTCCAATTTGTATGAATGAATCAGATTCTTTTCTAGGTATCAGCATAATTTCGATTTTTCCTTGGTAATTTGCAGCAATCACTCTCCCTAAAACCGGATCAATTTGCCATTTCTGTTCTGGTAACTTTCCTCTCCCCAACTGCTCTGTGACTGCTTGCATGACAGATTGCATTTGTGCGTGCTGCACAGTTTTTTTCAAATCTAGGGGAATGTGCATCTCTCTCATCTCTGCCCACCTGTAAGTGGCTTTTTCTCTCAGCTGTTCACATTTCTGGGGCACCCACTTAGCCATCCCCACTAAGGCAGAATTCTGGGTGAACACTTCTCTCTCTGAATTTTTCTCATTAACATCTGCAAGGTAATTGAACCAGTTAGGTGCTAAAACATTAGCAATGAACCAAAAATCTGCGTAAAAATGACACATCTCACGTAGCTCTTGCTTTAAAATCTGACACACATTATACAACTCCATTCCTTCTCCTGTGCCAGAAAACAACATTTCAGTCAATGAATCATTAGTAAAACAAACATGCTTTTTATCTTCAGTAGACACGAATTCAAATGGTGCACACAACTTCATTGATAACTTTTTTACCTGTGGTACTCTAGCCCTGTCTTGCAAGTACCAGATCCATTGTATGATTCTAGCTAGGGGCACTATTTTCTTTCCTTGTTCTTGATTTACATGTACATAAGTATTTCCTTCTTGCACTGCGCAGAAACCTAAAGTCTGCATTATTTCATTTGCCAAATCACAAGCGCGCAGCTGCATATAATTTTTCACAGTGACCATATACAAAAGTGTTAGGATTTCTCTCAAATGAGGGCTATTCTTTTTCCAAAAATCAAACAAGCTAATGAAAGTCGGCTCTTGCTCTAAAATCTTTCGTTTTACTTGTGCATTTTGCAACGGTAACTCGTAAATCACATTCTGGTCTCTCTCGTCCTCTCACACGGAAACTCAGTGCAGCTCGGAGCTGTCTTAACCCCCTCATTACTGGAATGGGACAAGAAAGATTCTTCAAAAACAGCCTTTTTATAACTTTCAGTCGGGCTAATTTGCTCACGTAAATTCCTATTTTCATGTTCCAACTTCCTACATTTCTCCTGCATTTCTCTGTAAGCAGATAAAGGTATCCAGACCTTTCTGTCATCATTACTTCCAAAAGACACGTTTTCTACATATGTACAACAGGAATTATTTCTCAAAACACCATCAGGCATTTTAGCTACACATGCATTTTCTTCTGTAATTCCCCAAACAGAAAACAATTCACAGTTTTTCGTAGCACCATCAGGCAGTTTACCAATACATGCATTCCCAGACATGGTCTGCCGTGCTACTGTGATTCTCCAAAAAAAACAATTTCTGTAATTCTCCAAACAACAAAAACAATTACACTTTTAAAGTGTGCACTTAGAAATCTACCAACTCGTCAACACCCTCTTAATCACCTCTTAATGACCGACCCCACTCCTGGTACCAATTGTAGTGCTTTCCTCTTATCTAGTTTCTAAGCACTAACATAACACAACAGAAATGCACTTCTGAGGTCAAAGAAGACTTTTATTGTTGTTAATTCTTCCCCAACCACAATATTTATGAATGACGAATTAGTAGCTTTCAAGTCCGCGTTAATCAAACAAAATATATCAGTTTGCAATATACACAGCAGGTTATATTTATAAGATATTGAATGCAAAGCAAAACAAATACTTCACCGTGTGGGAACTATCTACAGCTTCATCTTTCTAAGGTCTGCAAGCTGATGACCCCTGTCAGCCGCGAGAAAGAGAGATTCATCTACCCACACGGGATTGCTGGCAGCCTGCGCCAAGCTCCAGCACGAGGTCCGGCAGATTCGAATCTGACCCTCTGCAGCCTGTTACATTCGTTACAAAGGTGTGCCCCCTCCTCTCAGACCTGGGAAACTGAGCAAGCCTTTTGGAGACTGGCCAGGTCTCCAAGACTACTCCTGTTCCCAAGCTCAAGCAGAGAGAACAACACCATGTACTCTCTCTTATCATGTCTAGTCTACTGTGAGAAAAACATCTTGGTTCTCTGGTGCAAAAATACAGCTTGGAAAAATACAGCTTGGATTCTCAACTGCAATGTCTAACTCCACTTTAAAGGCAATGGGCAGCTAACCTAAATATCAAATGCAATGTCTAGTGTCATGTCAAAGCCAATAGGCAGCTGAGCTGAATACAAAATGCAATGTATAATATCATGTCAAAGCCAATAGGCAGCGGAGCTGAATACAAAATGCAATGTCTAATATCATGTCAAAGCCAATAGGCAGTTAAGCTGAATACAAAATGCAATATATAATATCATGTCAAAGTCAATAGGCAGAATATCTAATAGCATGTCAAAGTCAATAGGCAGCTAAACTGAATACATCATGTCAAAGCCAATAGGAATGCAATGTCAAAGCCAATAGGCGGCTAGACTGGATACAGCATGTCAAAGCCAATAGGCAGAATACAGAATGTAATGGCTAATGCAATGTCGAAGCCCATAGGCGGCTAAACTGAATACAGAAAGTAATGGCTAATACCATGTCAAAGCCAATAGGCAGAATACAGAATGTAATGACTAATGCAATGTCAAAGCCCATAGGCGGCTAAACTGAATACAGAAAGTAATGGCTAATGCCATGTCAAAGCCCATAGGCGGCTCAACTGAACAAAACATACCATGTGCTACTGGTGAACATTGAGCAACTAATATGCGCAGTGGTGAAACACAAAGTCATTGGTCAAAACAAAATTTAACAAATGGCAGTACACCAGCTCAAACACAAAGGATTTTACACTAGCATATTGTGCCCCCAGACAGATTGGGACCAGGGCAGGGAGGAAGGAAATTTCAGGCACCTTTGTAAGGGAAAATCCCAGAACTTTCCCTCACTTCAAAATGGCCACCAGCTAAGAAAATAAGACTAAGACCCACTATTGAGTACACCCCTGAACCTGTGGATACTACAAAAGGAGGACCCACATTCTTCATCCCAGGTTGAATCGACTCCAAAGGTCAGCTGACTAACCTCCTGTTCTGAGCTACAGAGGCACAGAAAGCTCCAGAGGCCTCTCTGCAACTGACCTGCTCCAAATGGACCTGGAACTGGTCCTGGCTGAGTCCTGCTGGCCCTTGCGGAAGTGTGTTCCTCATCTCCAAGCTCCTTGAGTGGGTGTGGCATCAGTTGAGCTCATCCACAAAGAAGAGTAGAAATTCTGAGGTTTTGGGCTCTTCATGACCACAACCAGGCCTGTTCATGAAAAGATCTTGTCACCTGCACTGACCACAAATGAGAAGCTATGGTGAACCCAAGTGTTTGCACTACAGAGACAGCCAATGATGACCAGCAGTGCGAGATTTGCCCTTTGGGCTATAGCACAGGCAGCCCATGGTGATCACCAATGCAAAGCTCCAGCAACAACCATCCTTGATGCCCAACAGGATTTTCATGTTACATCAATGATCCTTTTCTCAGCCTGGCCTCCTCTTTGTACTACAGCAACAACTATCCATGACGCATCCTCTGCTCCCCGTGGTTTCCTGCACTGTGAACTGAGGGGTATATTGGAAAGTATTTCTGCTGTACTGCTCTATGCCAACTTGAAAGGGCAGAAATGCCCCATGTTTTTAAGATACCATGCTTTTCTGTCCTATCCCCCTGCACTGGCACACAATTTGGTGTCTAGAGCCAATGCAGGCACCTTTGCACCATGGTTCAAGGCTGTCTGCATTGTTGGCAGGATTATTTTTGTGCAGGAAGTGCTATCTTCCTGCACAGAAACAATCCAGGGAGGCTTTTTCCTCTTTATATGTCTGCTGCGGAATGCAGCAGACATAGAAAGAGACAAAAATAAGGAGAAATAAAGATATATCTCCTTGTTGCCCCTGCTCTGGGGAAGCATGCAGTTTTGATACATTCCCAGGTTTACAGATCCTTGTAAATCTGGGAATGCTTCGAAACCCATGGGTGTTGTGTAGGAACACCCACTGCAATGCCCATGGTAAGCCTTTCTGACACAGTGTAAGGCAATCGAGTGACTTGCGCTGCGTTGCCTTGCATCATATCTACATGGCCATGAAAAGCCATGCTACGTGGGGTTTTGTGTGGCCTCATAGATAAGGGGATAAACACTACAGCATTGTAGCCATCAGAAAAGTGACGCACCAGTGGTGCTAGTGGCTTGAAAATATGCCCTTATACTCTTTGCACTGGACTTTAGAAGGTAACTTTTTAAGTTGGACTAACCTGGTCCCTGTATCCAGCCTGCACTTCATTGTGGTCAGCCTGAACTTGTGATTTTCACCCTGTCTAGCATGACCAGATAACTGCAACTGATGCTTTGGACTTTTAGGCACAATTCTTACCTTCAATCTTTGAAATTGCACATCTCCAGTGCTACTAATTTAATTCTTATTGTTTTGGTGTCACATAATTTATTTTATTTAACTATATTTTTCTGAATTGCTGTGGCATTTTACTTGTGTTTTGTTTACACTTTATTATTATTTGTCTATTGCACACCCCGTCACTCAACAAGCCAATTTCTCACAGTCAGTCTTTATTTCTCAGAGGGTGAAAGAACTGCTAGCTACTTAAAAATGCAAAAACAACAAATGATGGTCAGAATGCTGAACAATGTCAAACATTCATCCCCAGTCACAGATATGGGCCTAAATCCATCGTTATTTTTGCTTCCTGTGCATATCCAGTTTGAACCCAGCCGTATGCAAATCAGTCTTTACCCTGCCCTCCATGGGAACAGTCAAGTCCAACTAGGGCAAAAATGATCCTGGGTTGCTTGTGTTCTGGTTCAGGGATGACTTGGTTTGGAAGTTTGGGATGAACTGTTTCCATAAGGAGCGGGGTCAAGACTGACTTGCATATGGTTGGTCTAAATTGAGGTGGCATTGTGAGCAAATGAATGATGGATTGGGTTGCTAACCTGAGCGATTGCCAGTGGTTACACAAATTGCAAGCATTCCTCTAATCACCTTTTATGTGTTTCAGCTACTTAAACAAGCCAGGAAGTTTTAGGTCATGCATTGCACCACTTTGTAACACCTTGCTCCACATTACGCCTGCACCAGGCATAAAATATGCAAGGTGGGCGTTCCCCTGTTGGGGGTCCCAAAAAAGTGTCCCAAAGAAATCTAAGAGATTTCTTTGCATCATATTTCCTAGCATCTTTAATGCCTGTTCAGAGCAGGCATTAAAAGGGGGTACACCATTATTTATAATGGGCCCCTATGTACTGTTCAGGGTTAGCGTCAAAATGTTGGTGCTAACCCTGAACAGTACATCAATAGCATCATAAATTCTGACGTTATTACTCCCTACCCTGCGCCATGGTGCGCTGTATTTCAAATATAACGCACACATGGTGGCGGTAGGTGGGGCGCTAAAGGACACCAGGAACGTGGGCCCTCGCTGGGTGGGGCTCCACTTTTCTTGAATAAGCCCCTTAGTGGCTAGTTCCATTTGGCATATTTTACTCATTCATATGGTGAAGAAAGTGCATCAGTGACAAAAAAAGTCATTTGGGTGCTTCTTTATTGATTTAAATAACTTGCATAAATGATTCAAGAAACAGGGCAAACAGGTCTGCTCTACAGGCCTGAACTGCTGTAAACAAACGTTTCAGCAAACATAAGTCAAGTTAGAAATGTATTTAAAAGACTATTTTGACATTAGCAAAGTGATCCATAGTAGGAGCCCACATAAAAAGCGATAAAACACTAAAACTGAATATCAGAATAACAGCAATCAAATGTGATACTTATTACATTCGCCTAAAGGAGACTTTGCATTTTGTGCAGGCCTGCTTTAACTATAACAGTCATATTCTTCTAAATTGGCATATGAAAGTGTTAGAAAAATCAACTTCATGGCATTGTACTATTTATCCAAAATCACATTCAATAGGGAACCTAGCATTTTGATAGCTATGTCCCAAAGGTGATTTTTACAAAATGTATTCCATGTTTGCCTGTATCCTGGATGGTCCTGTCATCCTGGTTCATCTCAGTAACAGTTTCTACAGTTGTTATGCAGTAAACGTACAGGAAGCACTGTTAAAGAAGATTGATCCCAGCATAGGCACTATTTTGACTAGGTTTATGTTCCATCAGCAATTACCAACCATCTGACCAAGATGCTATCTTAGCAGGCACGACTTCTTGGTTTATCCAGCTATGTTTCATCTGTGCCAAGAGCCATGTCA
Organism: Pleurodeles waltl; assembly: GCF_031143425.1. Lineage (NCBI taxonomy): Eukaryota > Metazoa > Chordata > Amphibia > Caudata > Salamandridae > Pleurodeles > Pleurodeles waltl. The sequence goes on along the minus strand of NC_090447.1, from coordinate 1,168,301,080 downwards.
AAATCACACCTAAAGGTTATATTTATTCAAGAAACAAAGGAGTGTTCCTTGTGCTGCAGGCCGGCAGGTTACTGGAACACTGGGCTCAGTTAATGCCGATCACTCTCTGGCATCTCCAAGCTTGCGATCATCAGAAGGGTGCTCTGCAAGTTGCCTGAAGTGGCAGGTATGAAGCATGGTGCCAGGTTCTTGGAATCTAACATAAGACAGAGGATATCAAACTTGGGCTTCTTCTTTGATCTTTAAAGTTCTTCCCTGAGTCTCTGACAAGTGGCATGGCCAAGCCTCATTATAAGCCCTTCCCAATATGGTGGATTGACAGCAGAACTTTTTTTGAGATTCCCAATCTAGGGTGTGGTTGGAGACATTTCCTATGAACATAATTTCTTTTTGATCATTTGCATGGGAAACGGTTATGAGAGGAAGAAGTGTTGGAATTCATTTGTTCCTTTCTTTTTTATTGTGTTATGTGCTTATTGCTGCTCCCAACGGATGGATTTTAGCAGATTGATTTTCTTCTCAAATTCTTTACCTGGATTCTTTTTTGGTCTTTATGTGTCTCTCAGGATGTAAGGAGTAGTTTGGATTTTTGCTGATCTCTTCATTTCAAATCTTCAATCAAGGGCTATAAAATTGCAAGGAGGATTGCTTTCATTGATGCACTTTTCATTCTCTCTGGGACCCTATTAAGAAGACACTTGACAACTTTTGCACATTCTGTTCTGTGCAAGATTGTACCATCAATCCATTTCTTCATACTAGGAAAGGGACTCAATAGGCATTCTCAACTAGGATCCAGTTAATTTAAAAGAATGTTGAGTGCATTTCATTTTGCTTTTCAATCTGCTCAGTTTATTCAGGATCAATTGAAAGTGGATGTCCTGATTAATTGCCTTGATGTATGAATATGGGCCTGGGAAACTCTTAGTAACTAACTCAGATCCTTGTTTGCTTCTTTTTGAAGCCCTCTTATTAGCATTTGAGAAGATGTTTCAATGTCCAGATTAGGGTGAATTAACTTATGTTTTTTTCTCAATTGGCAGCGGAAATAGCCTGGGTTGACAGAAGTCAGGTAATTCTTTTTTCAAGGTGGATCAAAGGAAGAAATTATGGATGAATTGGTTCATTCACAATGTCCAACTTCATTTTCTCAACTCATTGATTTAATGTTGCAGACCAAATGCAATTTATAGAAGAGAAGAAAAGAAATCAGGAAGCCCTGGGGAAGATATTTTAATTCCTTTCAAATATGTTAATCTGTAAGTCAGAGATCTTGAAGCCTCCATTGACCCAAGACAAGCCTGTGCAAAAGCTGTGGGCATGTGTGGGAGGAAACAGGGGTGTGGGCGAGGTTTGACTGAAAATTAAAAGGAGCACCATTACAAAGCTAGGCTGTGTCTATGTTGTGGTGAAGCTGGAGACATAAACATGCATCAAAAACTCATTCATCTCCAGAGATGAAAACTGGAGCATATTGGCTCCCTTCTGTGACCTTTTCTATGAATAATGCTGGCAATGATCTGTTCCTTCTCCTGAATGTTGGAAGAACAGAATAAAAAGAATTGTTTATACAGCTGCATAATTGGATGGGGATGCATGGGGAATGGTTATTGATCATATAAGAGCCACTAAAAATAATATTCCAAAGAAAGTCAAAATGACTCACCATTAGCTTTTGCAGTGATACCAGAGACTTCTGCTGCTCCATTACAAGACTCATTTGGAGATCAATTTAGAAGTGTATTGTTTGACATTATTGCCTCTATGCATTAAGTTTTGGAATTCCTTTGCTGAAGAGACTCGGTCAATACACCAGTCGGTCTTCTCAATCAATACATTTGTCATCAGAGGTTTGTCATAGTCAATGCTGTGCTTCTAGAATTGTTGGCCATTGAGTGAAGAGATAAAGGAATTCAAACAGAATTGTTTGTGGTGTATCTTTCTTCTGTACCACTAGCATGCCATGTTCTGTCTTCTACGGCCTTCTCTTTGGCAATATGACTATGTCATACCAATTGAAGCTGGTAATATTATTCATTTTGCACATATTTATTCCCTAAGAAATAGAAGGATACTGATGACTTATTTATAGACAAATTTGCAGAATGGGTTTATTTTACTATCACATCCTCATCACTTTCTGAAGCATCCTTACTTTTTGTACCCAAGGCAGGCCAAGACCTACCCTGAATTGATTATAGAGGCTTAAATTAGATAACGATCAAGGATAGCTATCCACTGTCTACAAAGTCAATCCATGGAGTGTGCATTTTTACTAAACCTGAGTTAAGTGGTGCTTACCAGGGGAAAAAAGGAAGCCCATGAGCAGGAAATGGCATTGTGCACACTATTGATATTTAAAATATTGTTTAATGCCATTTGGATTGTGTAATTCACTTGCTATTTTACAAAGCTTTATGTATTCTGTCTTCTTGGATGTCTTGCATTTGTTTGCTCCTTCTAGATGACATTGGCGGTTTTTCACAGACTCGTAAAGACTTTCAAGAACATGTTAGTTTGGTATGATCAATGCTTCAGCAACATCATTGGTCTTATGAACCACAGTAGTGTGAATTTGAGAAAAGAAGAAGTTCAATACCAAGGACTTTGAAAGAATGGCTCTAGACTCTTTATGCATCCTAAGAAAGAGCCAGCTTTTTAGGATAGGTTTTTACCTACTCATGTTAAAGAAACTCAAAGTTTCCTTAGATTGACATTATTTTTCAATGTATTACATATGCTGCTGATGTAAATAATGATGCTATCCATAATTTGAAAACAGATTATATGAAGAAAATATTTGATGGGATCATTATGTTTAAAAACAGTTGCTTCTGAAAAAGCAGCTGGGGTAGTCTTGTTGCAAGATCAAGCAGTTGATGGACAAGATTATCCTGTGTTATTAGAATCTCAAACTACTCCTCAGTATTTGAAAGAGTACCTTAAGTCAAGAACATTGTTTCTACAGAGTGGAGATATCTGTTGATGGGAAAGAAAGAATTTGAAGATTATTGTGATTTACAGTTTTTGCTAAATCTTCAATATAAAAATAATACTCAAGCCAGATAGGCATTTTAATTTGCCATCTTTATTTGACTGTCCCACCCATTTCTGGTTCAAAACATGTGTTGAATGATGCTTTATCTCCTTGTTAGCCAGAACCATCTCTTATGATCAGCCCCTAATTCCCCCTCAACAAGTTGTTGGTATAGTTTAGTAGTTTCTAGGTACAGTCACAATGCCACAAGAACTGATAGAACCACAGTAAATTAGAGCTTCATTTGAAGGCTACGCATGTTCACAACACAAATGGATTTTTAGTCAGCAAGTCAATTATATTCCAATGAATGAAAATGTGTTTTGGCTCTGCTATTTCTAATTGGAGGAGTAAAGGCTACTTTAAAGTTTTGTAGTACTTTTGGAGGCCAACCATTCTTTCTGATATGCAACAATGTGTTCATGTTTGTCCCATATTTACCTATCAAATACTTCTACATTCTAAACTTTTTAGATATTTACGGCAGTTATCAGTGGCTCCCAGAATATCAGGAAACGGGATACTGTTACAACTGTGCCAAGAGTCATGTGAAGATCTTACCAAAAGTTGTCTCAGTTTAAGAAACAAAGGAACACTCCTGTGCCGCAGGCCCCTGCTTTCCAGATACACAATGCTAGTACTACCCAGACCTGTGCTTACATTCTCACAGTCACCTGGAGTGCTGCTCTGTGAGTTTCCTCAAGTGCAGGAGTTGGAAGAATGCAGAGGATTGCTGGAATACAGTGTGGGACAGAGGAAGCTGAACTTGGGCTTCTTCTTTAATTTGCAAATGAATGACTGATTTCCTGAAAAGGTATGTGGACTAAACTTATAACCAGCCCTTTTCAAGATGCTGGATTGATTATAGAAGATTCATTTAGATTACCAAGCTAAGATGTAGTTGGAGTTTTTCTCTATGATATGATGCTAGCTGCTGTCTAATCAATTAAAAAGGAGACAAGTCCGAGAGGAAGATGAATTATAAGGTATCAATTTCTTTATTTTTCTTCTTATTCCTCACCCACCTTATTTTTGTCCTGGATTGTATCTCTCAGCAGATTGATCTTCAAATTTGTTTGCTGAATTATTCTTGTTTTCTCTTTCCTGATGCAGGAAGAGGTTAACACTTTTCTGAATTCTTCAATTCTAATCGTCATATTCAATCAAGAAAACCTTTTACAGCTTTTTCCTCCTTTCTGAGACTCTCCCAAGGAGACAGAAGACACGTTATTTATGTAGCATTCTGTGCAGAGTGGCACTGTAGCTACTGGGAGGTGTCTCAACATCTTTCAGAATCAACAGACCTTCTCAGCTTTCAGTCCAGGAGAACCTTATAGCTTTCTGAAGCCCAGTTTCCAGCTTCAACGGGACCACAGAAACCAGGACTATGACCTTATGTGACTCTGCCTCAAAGAAGCCATCAGCCTCATGCCACTATAACATAGATTATATCCAACTTAGAGAGACTGAACAGGTGAAAATGGCAAAGTAAATCTGGTGACCTAAGACTGGTGGCTACGATTTTCAAATGTTCCCCGTCATGTGCATAAAGTGCCAAAACCCTAGGCTTGAGTGGGATCTCAAATAAGACTGTTGAGGACTCATTGAGCCTTTACTGGCTGTAGTGTCCTGTTGTGCACTGTTGTGGAATTTTGAACACCAGAAAAAGTCCTGACATGCAATAAGCCAGAGGGGTGAGGCAAGAGGATGGCCCCACTGACATCAGCAACTACAATTTCCAATCAGTCATGCTTGGAGCTTTTGGTGGCCAATTTTTAAGGCATCAGCTCAGTTTCAACTTTATTATTCCTGGCCTTGTGGTGCCATCATCAGTGACTTTGATTAAAAAGGTACAACTGCTGAGAGAGGAACTCTCCAGGCCTCCTCTCCATTGAAGCTGTCTGAAAATGGGACGAGGATTGGGTTATCTGAACCCGTAGACTAACATTTGCGTTGTTATATTGGGCTCCATTTTAACACTTAGGGCCTGATTCTAACTTTGGAGGACGGTGTTAAACCGTCCCAAAAGTGGCGGATATACCACCTACCGTATTACGAGTCCATTATATCCTATGGAACTCGTAATACGGTAGGTGGTATATCCGCCACTTTTGGGACGGTTTAACACCGTCCTCCAAAGTTAGAATCAGGCCCTTAGACATCAAAAATTCATAATCTCAATTTTTTTACTAAATTTGTCTGAGAATTGCATTGCTTAATTTTCTTGATTAATGTTATTTGATACTGGTAATACAGACTTTTCGCTTACTATCGCTTGTCATGGAAACATGCTCTATTTAATGAGGCCCAGAATGATTACTATGGATAGGGATAATTCCCTACAGTCCTATTTTCTAATAGTCCAGGATCTCACAGTGGTGTGCAGGGTATGTTGGTAGCACTGTAAGGTTCCATGTTCAGGTGGCCTAAAGATGTCAAGATTAACATATAAGTAGAAATATTTCACTGAACCGATATATAAGGAGCCTATACAGGGCCTGGTTATGAATCGGGCAGGGTGAGAACCATGGGTCAGATATCAACCACCTGATCCGCAAGGCCTACATGAGCTGGAGGCAAAGCAGGCAGTGATGTCTTAGGATTTAGGCAAGGTTTATTTTCAGAACATTTTATTGATTATTTTGCCTTTTGTGTAAACGTTTGAAGTGGGGCTGTTCAGCTGAAAGTGTAAATACTACAAATCGTTTATCTTGGAACATTCTGGAGTCATCCACAGAGCAGCTGAGAGTATGTGATGTCATCATGGGATGTTGGTATGAATGAAAGAAGGGAGTGTTATGTTATGACATATGTATTTGTAAAGTACACTATCACCCAGACATGTATCCTGGTGCTGAGCAACTGTATGCCTTGCCCTTGTCTATGTTACCAAGCAAGGTGTAAGTATGAAGGAGGGAACAATTTCCATTAGAGAAGTAGGTTTTCATTTACAAAATTACCAGGACCTCTTTGCATGTTTAGCATTAGAGTAGCTCCAAGCAAACAAATTAGTGGCCCAATTTAGTACAGACAATCCTTTCATCAGTTGACACTGAGATGGGAGGTGACAGTGCATGTACCGAAGTGTAGGTGAACTATAAGGATCCTACTTCAGTGACATTGGTAGTAGGTCTAATACCCACACAATAAGACAAGCATTTGCAATGCAACAGGTCTCACATTTGCTCGAGTTACAGCAATTAGCATTGTAAACTCCTAACCAGACTTTTCTTGCCACATAAATTGAAATTAAAAAAAAGAGTGCAATCTCGCTATGTAAAACCCAGTGCGATTGTGCTGAAATTGAAAAATAAAAAGATAATGTAGTACAGAAACCTGGCTGAAAACATGGAGGCTCGTATGTTTTCAGTAGTTGGCCAGTGCACTTGAGGAGGGCTAAACACTGGAAAAGGCATGACTTATGCAGGCTTTTCACTAATTACATCAAACGGATTTTAAAAGGCAAGCCCACGAACCAATGAAAGTGACAGGTGTGACATGGGTATGGTTAAAAGCCCAAAGACAGATTACAACAGGGATGGCGCGCTTGTGCCCTCGACCCTAAAAAAATGACAGCAGGTTGGACTTTGGGACTGGATATAAGAATGAAGAGATTTATAGCTCCCAGCATGCCTACATTATACTAAAAAAATCAGACCTTTAATCATAGTTGAAGCTGGCATTTGGAAAGTGCACTAAGAAAGCAGGGAGATACAAAGGAATACAATCCTTCAAATATAATGACTCTCAAATAGTCCTTAAGGATGTTGCAAAATGAAAGTTCACATGCATGTGAAAGGTATTTGGAGAAATAATATGGATTTCATGACCTATAATAATTGGAATTCGTCTTGAGGGAAATCTACTCCCCGCAGATTAATTTCAAGAATCATAGGCATCGGTTAAGTGAATAATATCAGACAATTACATTGAAGCTACATCCAGCCTTTGTTAATATATGATCTGTAATATTTTGAAGACCTTGCTCTAAAATCTCGAGGGAAGATGATATTATAAATTGCAATGTGAACCTAGAGGTGATGTTGAAATTGCATGTCTTCAAGGCAGAGGTTGCAGGCATCCTTCAATTAATCCTGTATTAAACAAGTGTTTATTCATCTTAAAATCGCTTATCAGTTCCTTTGAGCGCAATAGACATTCACCTGTCATTGAACTCTGAAAAGTAAGGTTGCGTTAAATTGTTAACAATGAAAGCAATCTGGTTATGCTTAAATGCAGACCAAAGAATGTCTGTATTTCAAGATGATTATTTGTGGATTCTATGACAGTACCAAGGTCATGATTGTTTGTCACATGTATTGACAACATAAAAACACAAACTGTTCTAAATGGATTAAACCTTTATACCTAAGCTATGTAGCTGTGGTGTGGGCTGAACTTCCTCAAGTACTATTATTTATTATGTGATATTTTCATCCAGCCATTATACTACTAAGGAAACTGAGTGGTGTCCTATAATATACCTAACCTCTAAACAATGGGCTTAATTTATTGATTGCTTTTCCTGGTATCTAGTTGATCCTGGAGCACTGACAATAAATACTCAGTCACAATAGCTGAGGCTGACTTAGCCTTGAGAAACCAAGAGAACGAGACCCTTCAAACAATCACTCAATCAATCAATAGATTTGTAGAGCACTTCTTGTCACCAGCGAAGGTATCTAGGAGCTGGCAGGGTCCAATTGATCAGCTGAATAGCCTGGTCTTCAGGGACTTTTGGAACTCTGGAAGAGTTACAGAGGTCTCGAGATGAAGGAGTAGTTTATTCCATGTCTTCACTGATAGGTAGGAAAAAGAGTGGCCTCTGCTACATGAGATGCTGCGTGAGGGTTGGAGAAAGGGAAGGGGAGCCGAGGTGTCTGGTGGACAGATGGAAGTACAGGTGGTGGTTCTAGGAGGCAGGCCTGCAGGTGTGTAGAGCCTTGTATGCATTGGTCAGGAGCTTTAACTGGCATAATTTCTGTACAGGGAGCCAGTGGAGTTCCCCGTGGTAGAGGTGATGTGGGTTAATCTAAGGAGATTCAGCACAAGTCTGAATGTGGTTTCTGTATGGTCTGTAGTTGTCGGAGAAGGTGAGCTGCGATCCCTTCGTAGAGAGAGTTACTGTAGTCCAATCGGCTGGATATGAGGGCCTGGGTGATGATGCGTCTTGAGCTTTGGGGTAGCCATTTGATTATATGTGAAGCATGTGGAGGATGAAGTAGCAGGAGGAGGAGAGGGATTCGATCTGAGTCATCATGGTTATCTTGTTGCCCAGAATGATGCCTGGGTTCCTAGCATGGTCAGTAGGGGAAGGAGTAGGCCTGAGTTCTGAGGGCCACCAGGATGTGTCCCGTGGGGAGCTTTTGTTTTTGAAGATCAGTACCTCTGTCTTGTCCATGTTGAGCTTCAGTCAGTTGTCCTTCATCCATTTGGTTATGTCATGCAGCTGTGGAAGTTGGTCTTGGTCAGGGTTCTGCAAAGTCGGTCCTGGAGAACCAGGCCCATGCCAGGTTTTTAGCATATCCACATTTAGAAAAAAGATGTTTCAGAAATCTACATTTTTCTAAATGTGGATATGCTAAAAATCTGGCATGGACCCAGCTCTCCAGGACAGACTTTGCAGAAACCTGGTCCTGGTGTTAGGGGTGTGTTTGGTGAGGGTGATATGAGTTGTGTCGTCGGCAGAGGATATGATGTTGAGTCAGTGGGTTTTGATGATGCTGGTCAGAAATGTCATAGATGTTGAAGAGGGTGGGGCTGAGCGATGATCCTTGGGGCACTCTACAAATGATTTCCTTGGATTTGGAGGTGAAGGGGGGGAGGCGGACTGTTTGCATTCTGCTTGTGAGGAAGGAGGCAATCCATCTGAGTGATGCTCCTTGGATGCCTAATGTTGTGCTGTCTTGTGATGAGTAAGTGGTAGGAGACCATATCGAAGGCCAATGAGAGGTCCAGGAGAATCAGAGCCACAGTCTAATATCAGTCATGTAGGGCTCAAATGACTTAATTAGCTGCGATGAGGGCTGTCTCAATGCTGTTGTTGCTGCAGAGCCTGGATTGTGGGAGTCGAGTAGGAGGTTCTGTTCCAGATGTGAGGAAAGCTGTTGGTTGATGGCTTTTTCTAATACTTTGACCGGGAACAGGAGCAGGGAGATTGGTCAGTAGTTTTTGAGTTCACTGGGTCTGCTAATGGTTTCTTTAGTAGGGTGTTGACTTCTACATGATTCTAGTCCTCGGGAAGGTGGCCATGACAATTGAGGTGTTGAACAAGGTGGTACGTACGTTGCTGGCTCTGGCTTCGCCTAGGTTGAAGATGTAGTGAGGGCATGGATCAGTGTGGCCCCTGAGTGGACTGAGTTTATGATAGAGGTGGTGTTCTGTGGGGAGAGTTGGCTCCATTCTGTTAGTCGCATGCCTGGGGTGGTAGTGGTAGTCGGGTCGCTGTGTTGCTTGAAGAAAGTGGTGGCCTTGAGCTGGGGTTTGAAGTTTTTGTAGATGTTGGCCATCTTGTTGTAGTAGAAGAGTTCCTGTGAGGGGTTAATGTTGTTTGTTGCAGGTCAGAAGTAGAAGAATTCTTTGATGATGTTGAAGAGTTCTTACTGTTATTGGAGGTTCATATGATGGGTGATGCTAAGTCCTTTTTCTTTGATTTTCTCATGTCTTCGGTAGGGGTTGTGGACTGTCTTGAAGGCAGTCTTCTTGGTCATGTCCTTACTAGTGCACCATCTCCTTTCCAGTTGTTTACTGTGTCGTTAGCAGCTATTTCCAGTTGTTTACTGTGTCGTTAGCAGCTCCGGTGTCTTCAGCGTACCAGCTAGCCTGCTTGATGGACCTTCTAGGGGTGTTGTTGCCAATAGGAGCTTTGCTGTCTGCCCAGTTGGTGATCCAGTAAAGTTCTGTTGGAGGAGATTGAGTGAGTGGTGTTGAGGGCATTCGTCCATGTGTCCTTTGAGACTTTGCTCCAGGTGGGTGGTGGGTGGCGGGTGTTCGGTAGACTGGGTGGCGAAGGTCCATGAGCTGCTGATGATGAAGTGAAGATGGGGTGGTCAGTCCAGGTGTTTTTAGTGGTGCGGCTGTACCTGATGTGGTCACTGGACGTGGAGATGGGGTCTAGCTCCTGGCCTATGGTGTACGCGGGTTCGTTGGACAAGTTGGGTGAGTCCAATGTTGGTCACGCTGTGGAGGCAGTTGGTAGTGTTGATGTAATTGTGGTCGTTGAGATGGAAGTTATACACACAGGTCAGTGGAAAATCAACAATCAGGCCTTGAAGGGGGTGAGGCGGGGCGGGGCAGGGCAGCGCACTCACATTCATCAGTGCTGCGCACAAGTGATGTAATGGCAAGGCAAAATGGTGGTGTAAGCAATATTTATATTGCATTCACATACGGAGATGACAATTCAATGGCAAGATCAAATATCAATCTGGCCCAAGTGACCAGCCATATCCACTGATAAGTTTCTTGTGTGGCAGGCAATCATTAGACATGAGGAGATGAAGGTGGAATCATGCTTTCAGATGACATCCTAGCCCCCATGAAAGACAATATCATATGGGTTTAGCAGGCAAATGCAGCATTCGTCTAATCTGAACTCTTCTTGATAATGACAAACCCACCCACAACTCCTGTGATGGTTGAAGCTATAGTGAGGTCAGTTACAGTATGCCAATATTGTTGGTGCTAGTTGCTGAAGATAAGATCAAATAATCAATACAATCATCCACCAAAGCCCCTTGTGCCCACAAGAGCAGAAGTAACTCTGCCTATGGCTTTAGACAGCTGTCCAAAGCATGATGCATGACTTCAGGCAGGAGTACCATGCCCTGCAGGAGGCTAAGGTAGGAATGAACAATTATTCAGGAATTATGTAAATTATCAACCAGTCCATGTTGTCCCAGACACTACCACACAGCACACTCATATCCCAAGTCAGCTCCTGAACAATGAGTGTTTCCTGAGAAGACCTCAGATGTCACTATCACAAAAATATTCAAGACCATTGTTAGTGGTACTGAGAAACTTCTGTTGTAATCAACTCACAGCAACAGTATGTCCCTGTGCAAGCCAACTGATACACTAATGAGTTGTTGACACCTATAACAGAATATACTTCACAATATAAAGTGCAAGAACGTGCCTAGATACACAGAATACAGTCGTGGAATCTTATCATCACCCTTGACAGCCAGCCCACTCTTCACTCTGCACCTTCAATCCACTTGACAAACCACCACAGCAATGTTCCCCATCAAGGTGAATGCATGACAAAAGCCATTGGATGTAATTCTTTTGAAGTCATTATTCTTATTAGTGGGTTTGAAACCTATAACTTTACCACTTTTTAGTGGTTTTCTTTTTTTTTGTGACAGAATGTTCTCAATTATTGAGTAGTACATATGATTTACAAGGCAATTTGCCTGTGCACGTGGTGGGAAACACCCCATGCAAGTTGAGTGTTGGTTAAGCCTAAAGTGTATTTCGTCGATAGGTACACTGTGAAGAGGAAAAATGTGTTACTTGTTATAGACATACCTGAGAAGCATCACATTTGTTCTGCTTGGCAGAATAATTGATGCGAACTCCCACAAACAATTTTAGCCCAGTAGTGACTGGAACTCACGGTATGGGATTACAGAGCAGTGGAAAACGAAGAAATTATTATTTGGCTTCTAACGCAGATGATATCATAAGAAATAAAAATTATACCTGAGCGAATGACATTGACCACTGTTGACAGTCTGAGCCTCAACACACTCACCTTCACCAGCAATCACACCTGTGCTGTGCAGTGCTCTGAGTGAGTAACTTCTGTAAGTAATGTTTGTGTAATTTCTTTTTTTTAAGGGAAGGCAATAATCACTAACTCTCATCATGTACGAGGAGCTGACTTTGAACTCTTAACTGCTTCACATCATAGCCTATCCCTGTTGAATTTGAAACAGTAATGTTGCTCAAATAGCAGTACTAACTTATCCCTTAAATCAAGAGGGTTGGCTTGGACTGATTACAATAATGTGATGCTGATGCATATAGTCAGCAGACAGTTTCATCGTTTTAATATGTCTGATACTCTACAGGAGAAAAACATAATGAAAGGTGTGTGTGTTCGTCTCCAATTTTCATCAAAACACTCACGTAAAGAAATGAAAAAATAATCAACACAAGTCCTGAAATATGACAACAGGAATTAAAAATATCTTCCAAACTGACTTTATTATTATACTACAGGTATTCAGTGCTCTGATCTGCTCGGTTGATTTCCTGTTTGTCACTGTCTAAATCGACGGCTAGTGTATTCTCATTACCCATTTGAGGGGGGACACAGGTGGCTACACAAGGCGCACCACTTGTGACAGGTGATGATGTGTTTTGTGATGTACTTCTTGCTCCCAGAATAGTGGGCACAGTACTAGGGTACACAGGAGGGGACTGTCTCTGTATCATAACAACGACACAGGCACTCAGTAAACACATTATTTGCCTGTGCTGGTCTGCCTGCTGCATCATTAACTTCTCAAAGTCGGCATGCATCTGCTGCAGACCCACAAAGACTGCGTCCATCGTCTGACGCGAGCTACAGTTTCTGTGCATAGCAGACCCTCGATTCTGGCTAATGGGAGGGCTACGGGTATTCCTATGGGTTTTCTTCGTTTGTGTAGTGTTTGTAGGGATCCTCTTCTTCGACATCACATTTCCAACAGCCCCAGTACTAGATGAAGAAACAGATTGCGGGAGTTGGACCTCCATGATGAGTGGCACGGCACATATTGGTGTATGTTGCGCAGTTTGCGCCTCTGGCGAATTCCTTCTTGTCTGTTTTCTCTCACGATCCCCGTTGGTGAAGCACATTGCCTTGTCTACGGATGATGTTGGGCCTGGAAACCTATTGACCTTCCGCCTTGCACATGTGCTACATGAGCAACTGCTTGTTGTTGGCGTGACACTGCCTGTTGATGATTTGTTGCTAGGTGGGCTTCCCACTGTAGATGTAACTAAAGGGTGAAAAAAATGATTGGGTCAGTCACCCACCTAACAGGGAGTCACACATCCAGACATGCCCATAAATGCTAATGAACATCAGGCTGTATACATTATAAATGTCAGGCAGCATATGATGCATGCCCATCATCACCACATGACAAAGGTGATATTTCTGAGGAGCATCAAAATCATAAAATAAAGTTTGTGGCCTGGGTCACCATGGGATCTTGTAGCTACGCCAACTTAGACCAGAAAGACCGCCATGCATGCTTTGAAGCTTTCGCCATGATAGTATGCGTTTATTTCAAAGATTCTTACCTTGAAAAATCAAAAACAATCGTAAAATTCATACTCACATCTAAGAATAAAACACATTAAAAAGTAACTTTCTAAAAACACAAATCATTAAAAATACAGATTAAAAACAAATGAGTTATTAAGGAAATGTTAAGATTTTTAGCAACTTGCAGACAACCTATACATGTGAATTTGCTACCTCTCGACTTTTAGACGATAATGTATTGTATCAACATTACTAGCTATGTAGCTTTTTTTAAAAAAAAGGTTTCTTTAGCTACAACATATAGAATGAATCTCCTAGTGCCAAACAAATAGTTAATGAATCCCATCACAAGCCACATTTTATTTGACAATTGCATACTCGAAGGTCATTAGTGAAGGAAAACAGTTTCTTTTTCAAGCAATGACGATACTAATAGAGGCACAATTTAAACAGGTTGGCAGCATCACAACAGCATAACAGAGACATATGTTTCTCAGCCATTTAACACCATTTTCAACTCCAAACCTATCACTCATAATATTACCACGGACATTCAAAATAATTAAAATTGTGTTCCATTCCTAGTATCCACAAGCAGGTACGCATCACATTATTTGTACTTTTTTACTAATTTGAATAATCCAGATATGTGCTCCCCAAGAAGATCTCAGGACAGTTTTAAAAATTGCTAATTTATGGCCACTCGCTGAAAGGCCATTCCCAGCATAATTTTTTATCATGATGCACACCAGATAACTGGGCACATGGTCAATTCGTGCCCATCAAGCGATTGGTATCATCACTGAGGTACAGAGCTATTGCTGAGGCCAAGTCATTCAAAATAGTCCCTGGATACTATATAAAGTAGGTACCTATATTTACTCATAAAGTGCAAACCTAGCTATAAAGTAACCAAGTGCTATACACAGTGGGGTGTGGACCAGAGATGCAATTACCAATTATACGTAGGCGGGTAGGGTCATCCTTCAGGTAACATGCCCAAAGAAGGTGGAGTAGTCGTGGCTACATACCAATAATAGGTTCTATAGGAAACGTACGATTTTCCATTTTTTTTTTTTTTTTTTATAAACGGAGGACATATGTCAGGTTTCCTAAACTCAGATCTTGGGTGTTCCACATTCCGTGACTATCATAGGGGAGACTATAGTACTGCAGAGGGTGTTCATCTTCAAGTCATGAGACTTCGATTTTGGAAATATGGATTGTTGGAGCATGGTACAGCAGACAAAATTACTGTAGCAAGTTTCACTTTCACGAAGGAGCCATTGTAGGAGGCTGGACTGGCTTGTAGTGAGTACCAAGGGGTACTTGCACCTTGCACCAGGCCCAGTTATCCCTTATTAGTGTATAGGGTGTCTAGCAGCTTAGGCTGATAGATAATGGTAGCTTAGCAGAGCAGCTTAGGCTGAACTAGGAGACGTGTGAAGCTACTACAGTACCACTTAGTGTCATATGCACAATATCATAAGAAAACACAATACACAGTTATACTAAAAATAAAGGTACTTTATTTTTATGACAATATGCCAAAGTATCTTAGAGTGTACCCTCAGTGAGAGGATAGGAAATATACACAAGATATATATACACAATAGCAAAAATATGCAGTATAGTCTTAGAAAACCGTGCAAACAATGTATAGTTACAATAGGATGCAATGGGGAAACATAGGGATAGGGGCAACACAAACCATATACTCCAAAAGTGGAATGCGAACCACGAATGGACCCCAAACCTATGTGACCTTGTAGAGGGTCGCTGGGACTATTAGAAAATAGTGAGAGTTAGAAAAATAACCCTCCCCAAGACCCTGAAAAGTGAGTGCAAAGTGCACTAAAGTTCCCCTAAGGACCAAAGAGTCGTGTTAGAGGAATAATGCAGGAAAGACACAAACCAGCAATGCAACAACTGTGGATTTCCAATCTAGGGTACCTGTGGAACAAGGGGACCAAGTCCAAAAGTCACAAGCAAGTCGGAGATGGGCAGATGCCCAGGAAATGCCAGCTGCGGGTGCAAAGAAGCTTCGACTGGGCAGAAGAAGCTGAGGTTTCTGCAGGAACGAAAAGGGCTAGAGACTTCCCCTTTGGTGGACGGATCCCTCTCGCCTTGGAGAGTCGTGCAGAAGTGTTTTCCCGCCGGAAGGACGCCAAAAAGCCTTGCTACACGCAAATCGTGCGTTTGGCGTTTTTGGACGCTGCTGGGGCCCAGGAGGGACCAGGAGGTCGCAAATTGGACCTGTAGAGAGAGGGGACGTCGAGCAAGACAAAGAGCCCTCACTGGAGCAGGTAGCACCCGGAGAAGTGCCAGAAACAGGCACTACGAGGATGCGTGAAACGGTGCTCGCCGAAGTTGCACAAAGGAGTCCCACGTCGCCGGAGACCAACTTAGAAAGTCGTGCAATGCAGGTTAGAGTGCCGTGGACCCAGGCTTGGCTGTGCACAAAGGATTTCCGCCGGAAGTGCACAGGGGCCGGAGTAGCTGCAAAGTCGCGGTTCCCAGCAATGCAGCTTTTTGGTGCCTGCGGTTGCAGGGGGAAGATTCCGTCGACCCACAGGAGATTTCTTCGGAGCTTCTGGTGCAGAGAAGAGGCAGGCTACCCCCACAGCATGCACAAGCAGGAAAACAGTCGAGAAGGCGGCAGGATCAGCGTTACAGAGTTGCAGTAGTCGTCTTTGCTACTATGTTGCAGGTTTGCAGGCTTCCAGCGCGGTCAGCGGTCGTTTCCTTATCAGAAGGTGAAGAGAGAGATGCAGAGGAACTCGGCTGAGCTCATGCATTCGTTATCTAAAGTTTCCCCAGAGACAGAGACCCTAAATAGCCAGAAAAGAGGGTTTGGCTACCTAGGAGAGAGGATAGGCTACTAACACCTGAAGGAGCCTATCAGCAGGAGTCTCTGACGTCACCTGGTGGCACTGGCCACTCAGAGCAGTCCAGTGTGCCAGCAGCACCTCTGTTTCCAAGATGGCAGAGGTCTGGAGCACACTGGAGGAGCTCTGGACACCTCCCAGGGGAGGTGCAGGTCAGGGGAGTGGTCACTCCCCTTTCCTTTGTCCAGTTTCGCGCCAGAGCAGGGGCTAAGGGGTCCCTGAACCGGTGTAGACTGGCTTATGCAGAATTGGGCACATCTGTGCCCAACAAAGCATTTCCAGAGGCTGGGGGAGGCTACTCCTCCCCTGCCTTCACACCATTTTCCAAAGGGAGAGGGTGTCACACCCTCTCTCAGAGGAAGTTCTTTGTTCTGCCATCCTGGGCCAGGCCTGGCTGGACCCCAGGAGGGCAGCTGCCTGTCTGAGGGGTTGGCAGCAGCAGCAGCTGCAGTGAAACCCCAGGAAGGGCAGTTTGGCAGTACCAGGGTCTGTGCTACAGACCACTGGGATCATGGGATTGTGCCAACTATGCCAGGATGGTATAGAGGGGGCAATTCCATGATCATAGACATGTTACATGGCCATATTCGGAGTTACCATGGTGAAGCTACATATAGGTAGTGACCTATATGTAGTGCACACGTGTAATGG
The DNA here is from genome assembly GCF_031143425.1 of Pleurodeles waltl. Classification (NCBI taxonomy): domain Eukaryota; kingdom Metazoa; phylum Chordata; class Amphibia; order Caudata; family Salamandridae; genus Pleurodeles; species Pleurodeles waltl. Next base: position 1,168,284,237 of record NC_090447.1, on the reverse strand, counting down.
TGTCCCGCACTCACAAAGTTCAGGGAATTGGCTCTGAACAATGTGGGGGCACCTTGGCTAGTGCCAGGGTGCCCTCACACTAAGTAACTTTGCACCCAACCTTTACCAGGTAAAGGTTAGACATATAGGTGACTTATAAGTTACTTAAGTGCAGTGTAAAATGGCTGTGAAATAACGTGGACGTTATTTCACTCAGGCTGCAGTGGCAGGCCTGTGTAAGAATTGTCAGAGCTCCCTATGGGTGGCAAAAGAATTGCTGCAGCCCATAGGGATCTCCTGGAACCCCAATACCCTGGGTACCTCAGTACCATATACTAGGTAATTATAAGGGTGTTCCAGTAAGCCAATGTAAATTGGTAAAAATGGTCACTAGCCTGTCAGTGACAATTTGGAAAGAAATGAGAGAGCATAACCACTGAGGTTCTGATTAGCAGAGCCTCAGTGAGACAGTTAGTCACTACACAGGTAACACATTCAGGCACACTTATGAGCACTGGGGCCCTGGGTTACCAGGGTCCCAGTGACACATACAACTAAAACAACATATATACAGTGAAAAATGGGGGTAACATGCCAGGCAAGATGGTACTTTCCTACTCAACCCCCCCCCCCAAACGAAGGACAATAAGACTAGCCATTACCTGATGAGTCTTCATTGTCTAAGTGGAAATATCTGGAGAGTCCATCTGCATTGGAGTGGCTACTCCCAGGTCTATGTTCCACTGTATAGTCCATTCCCTGTAGGGATATGGACCACCTCAACAATTTAGGATTTTCACCTTTCATTTGTTTTAGCCAAAGTAGAGGTTTGTGGTCTGTCTGAACAATGAAGTGAGTGCCAAACAGGTATGGCCTCAACTTCTTCAGAGCCCAGACCACAGCAAAGGCCTCCCTCTCAATGGCAGACCAACGCTTTTCTCTAGGGGTCAACCTTCTACTAATAAAAGCAACAGGTTGATCCTGGCCCTCAGAATTAAGTTGTGATAGGACTGCCCCTACTCCTAATTCAGATGCATCAGTTTGGACATAGAATTTTTTAGAGTAACAAGGGCTTTTCAGGACAGGTGCAGAGCACATGGCCTGCTTCAGCTCCTCAAAAGCTTTCTGACAGCTTGCTGTCCATAATACCTTTTTAGGCATTTTCTTGGATGTGAGGTCATTAAGAGGGGCTGCCATGGAGCCATAGTTCTTAATGAACCTCCTGTAATACCCAGTGAGGCCTAGGAAGGCTCTCACCTGAGTCTGAGTGGTAGGGGGAACCCAATCAATGATAGTTTGGATTTTCCCCTGAAGTGGTGCAATCTGTTCCCCACCAACAAGGTGTCCCAGATAAACCACCTTACCCTGCCCTATCTGGCACTTTGAAGCCTTGATAGTGAGGCCTGCCTTTTGCAGGGCCTCCAAAACTTTCCATAGGTGGACCAGGTGATCATCCCAGCTGGAGCTAAAGACAGCTATATCGTCCAAATATGCTGCACTGAAAGCTTCCAGCCCTTGCAGGACTGTGTTCACCAACCTCTGAAAAGTGGCAGGTGCATTTTTCAAACCAAAAGGCATTACAGTAAACTGGTAATGTCCTCCAATGGTAGAAAATGCAGTCTTAGGTTTAGCATCTTCTGACAATTTGATCTGCCAATACCCTGCAGTCAAATCAAAAGTGCTTAGATACTTGGCAGATGCCAGTGTATCTATGAGCTCATCTGCCCTGGGTATAGGGTGAGCATCAGTTTTGGTTACCAAGTTGAGACCTCTATAGTCTACACAAAACCGCATTTCTTTCTTTCCATCTTTAGAATTGGGTTTTGGTACCAGTACCACAGGAGAAGCCCATGGACTGTCAGACTGCTCAACTACTCCTAGTTCCAACATTTTCTGAACTTCTTGCTTTATGCAGTCCCTGACATGGTCAGGCTGCCTATAGATCTTACTTTTGACAGGTAAACTGTCTCCAGTATCTATAGTGTGCTCACACCAAGAAGTGGTGCCTGGCACGGTGGAGAAGAGTTCTGAAAATTGTCCTAGGAGATTTATGCAATTGTCTTTCTGCTCAGCAGTAAGACAATCAGCCAAAACTACACCTTCCACAAGAGCATCTTGATCTGTGGAAGAGAAGAGATCAGGTAGAGGATCACTGTCTTCTTCCTGTCCCTCATCTGTTGCCATGAGTAGGGTGAGATCAGCCCTGTCATAGTAGGGTTTCAGGCGGTTGACATGGAGCACCCTAAGGGGACTCCTGGCAGTGCCTAAGTCAACCAAGTAGGTGACTTCACCCTTCTTTTCAACAATTGTGTGGGGACCACTCCATTTATCTTGGAGTGCTCTTGGGGCCACAGGCTCCAAGACCCACACTTTCTGCCCTGGTTGGTACTGAACCAAAACAGCCTTCTGATCATGCCATTGCTTCTGGAGCTCTTGGCTGGCCTGAAGGTTTTTACTGGCCTTTTTCATGTACTCAGCCATCCTTGATCTGAGGCCAAGTACATAATCCACAATATCCTGCTTAGGAGCTTTTAAAGGTTGTTCCCAACCCTCCTTTACAAGTGTGAGTGGACCCCTAACAGGGTGTCCAAAAAGAAGTTCAAAGGAGCTGAAGCCCACTCCTTTCTGGGGTACCTCCCTGTAGGCAAAAAGGAGGCATGGTAGAAGGATATCCCATCTCCTGCGGAGTTTTTCAGGGAGACCCATAATCATGCCTTTGAGAGTTTTATTAAATCTCTCCACCAGTCCATTTGTTTGTGGATGATAGGGTGTTGTGAACTTGTACGTTACACCACACTCCTTCCACATGGCCTTTAAGTATGCAGACATGAAATTGCTTCCCCTGTCTGATACCACTTCCTTTGGGAAGCCCACTCTGGAAAATATTCCCAGGAGGGCCTTTGCCACTGCAGGAGCTGTAGTGGTCCTTAAAGGAATAGCTTCACGATATCTTGTGGCATGGTCCACTACCACCAAGATAAACCTATTGCCTGAAGCAGTAGGAGGGTCAAGGGGGCCAACTATGTCAACCCCTACCCTTTCAAAGGGAACCCCAACCACAGGCAGTGGGATAAGGGGTGCCTTTGGGGTGCCACCTGTCTTGCCACTGGCTTGACAGGTTTCACAGGACTTACAAAATTCCTTTGTGTCCTCAGACATCCTAGGCCAATGAAACAATGGTACCAATCTGTCCCAAGTTTTCATTTGACCCAGGTGCCCAGCTAAGGGAATGTCATGTGCCAGTGTTAGGAGGAACTTTCTGTACTCCTGAGGAATCACTAATCTCCTGGCAGCTCCAGGTTTAGGATCCCTATGCTCAGTGTACAAGAGGTTGTCCTCCCAGTAAACTCTGTGAGAGTCACTGACATCCCCATTAGCCTGTTTGACAGCTTGCTGTCTGAGACCCTCTAATGTGGGACAGGTTTGCTGTGCCACACTCAGCTCCTCCCTGGCAGGCCCCCCTTCACCCAAAAGCTCAGCAGTGTCTGCTTCCAGCTCCTCTGGTGTAGGTTCTGCACAGGGAGGGAATTCTTCTTCCTCAGAAGTAGAATCCACTGTAGAGGGAGGGATAGTAGGAAGTGGTTTGCTTCTACTAGCCCTAGCTTTAGGGAGCACTTGGTCCATTGTTCCAGGATCCAAGCTTCCCTGTCCTTTTTGCTTTTTGGCCTGAGCCCTTGTCAAAGCAAAAATATGCCCTGGGATGCCCAGCATTGCTGCATGGGCCTCCAACTCCACATCTGACCAAGCTGATGTCTCCAAATCATTCCCTAATGGACAGTCTACAGGTAAATCTGAAGCTACCACAACTTTCTTTGGACCAGTTACCCCCCCCCCAGTTGAGATTTACAACAGCCATGGGGTGGCTTTGTGTTATGTTGTGAGCATCGGTTACTTGGTACTGGTGTCCAAGTATGTGTTGTTCAGGGTGCACCAGTTTCTCAATCACCATTGTGACACTGGCACCTGTGTCCCTGTAGGCCTGGACCTCAACACCATTTATTAGGGTTAGTTGCTTGTACTTCTCCAAGTTATGGGGGCAAGCAACCAAAGTGGCTAAATCAATAGCCCCTTCAGAGACTAAAGTAGCCTCTGTGGTCTCCTTAATCAGACCAACCCCAACTAAATTACCAAAAGTGAGCCCAGCTACTCCCTTGGATTGGCTATTAGTAGGTTTGCTCCCACCACCACTGCTATTAGTAGGGACACTAGGTGTAGCAGTAGGGGTTGTAGTGGTAGGAGCTGTGGTGCCTTTCTTTGGACAACTGGGATCTGTTGTCCAATGGCCTTTTATTTTACATAAATAGCACCATGGTTTCTTTTCCTTGTTCTGATTAAAGGAGGATTTGGACCCACCACCCCCACCAGAGTGTTTTTGTGGGCCTGATGAAGACTCATTTTTAGATTTGTCCCCACCCTTGTCAGAAGACTTACCATCCTTCTTTTTGTTGCCATCTTTGTCACCCCCTGTATGAACTTTTCTGTTCACTCTTGTTCTGACCCATTTGTCTGCCTTCTTTCCCAATTCTTGGGGAGAGGTCAGATCAGAGTCCACCAAGTACTGGTGCAACAAATCAGACACACAATTATTAAGAATATGCTCTCTCAGGATTAAGTTATACAGGCTGTCATAATCAGTAACTTTACTGCCATGTTACCACCCCTCCAAGGCCTTCACTGCCTGGTCAATGAAATCAACCCAGTCTTGTGAAGACTCCTTTTTGGTCTCTCTGAACTTTATCCTGTACTGTTCAGTGGTTAAGCCATAACCATCCAGGTGTGCATTCTTAAGAACTTGGAAATTATTAGCATCATTTTCTTTCACAGTAAGGAGCCTATCCCTACCTTTTCCACTAAATGATAGCCATAGGATAGCAGCCCACTGCCTTTGAGGGACATCCTGTACAACACAGGCCCTCTCAAGTGCAGCAAACCACTTGTTAATGTCATCCCCCTCCTTATAAGGGGGAACTATCTTGTGCAGATTCCTGGAATCATGCTCTTTTGCAGGATGACTATGGGGAATACTGCTGCTGCCACCATGGGTTTCTAAACCCAACTTCTGTCTTTCCTTCTCTAATTCAAAAGACTGTCTATCCAAATCCAGCTGTTGCTTTTTACGCTTCAGTCTGGTTTGTTCCACCCTCAACTTATTGAGTTCCCTCTCTAACATTCTGTCATCAGGGTTGGTGGGAGGGACATTTCTAGAAACAGAGCTATGATGGGAATGAACAGAAGGAGACCTGTCCCTTACAGAAGCCAACTTAACAGCTTGGTTTACAGAAACATTACTACCAGTATGGTGAGAATAAATGCTTTTGCTATGATGTGAGACAACACTATTTATTTGGTGTGGCTCATCATCATTACCATCTATGCTAGATTGTCTAGTAATGGGCAGGCTAGGAAGTTTCTTTCCTGAATCTTTTCCTGGGGGAGTCCCTGAATCAGATTGGGAACTATTAGGTACTTTTTCAACAGATGGGGCACCTATGGCCTTATCCTGTTCTCTAAGCATGTTAATTAACAGTTCCAAGGCAGGATTCTTCCCTACACTCAAACCTCTCTCTATACAGAGACTCCTTGCTCTTTTCCAGCTAAGGTTGTCATATGCAAGTTTGGACAGATCAACACTTTGGCCTGTGCCAGACATTTTTTAGAGAGAGTTAAAGTGATAGAGAAAGAGACAAAAGTTTTCAGAACTTTTTGGAAAGACAGAAAAAAAAACTTTTAAAACTTTTAAGAACTTTTTGAAAGTTTAGGAGTACTTTTCAGCACTTTAGAAAAGAGTGAAAAGAGGAAATGCAAAACTTTTTGGCTATGTGTATATACACTGACCTTGTTTTGTATATTTTTCTCTTATGAAAAGTACAATGACAAGAGTGGTAAGTAGTCTCAAGCACTTATCCCACCACTGCACAACCAATGTAGGAGGCTGGACTGGCTTGTAGTGAGTACCAAGGGGTACTTGCACCTTGCACCAGGCCCAGTTATCCCTTATTAGTGTATAGGGTGTCTAGCAGCTTAGGCTGATAGATAATGGTAGCTTAGCAGAGCAGCTTAGGCTGAACTAGGAGACGTGTGAAGCTACTACAGTACCACTTAGTGTCATATGCACAATATCATAAGAAAACACAATACACAGTTATACTAAAAATAAAGGTACTTTATTTTTATGACAATATGCCAAAGTATCTTAGAGTGTACCCTCAGTGAGAGGATAGGAAATATACACAAGATATATATACACAATAGCAAAAATATGCAGTATAGTCTTAGAAAACAGTGCAAACAATGTATAGTTACAATAGGATGCAATGGGGAAATATAGGGATAGGGGCAACACAAACCATATACTCCAAAAGTGGAATGCGAACCACGAATGGACCCCAAACCTATGTGACCTTGTAGAGGGTCGCTGGGACTATTAGAAAATAGTGAGAGTTAGAAAAATAACCCTCCCCAAGACCCTGAAAAGTGAGTGCAAAGTGCACTAAAGTTCCCCTAAGGACCAAAGAGTCGTGTTAGAGGAATAATGCAGGAAAGACACAAACCAGCAATGCAACAACTGTGGATTTCCAATCTAGGGTACCTGTGGAACAAGGGGACCAAGTCCAAAAGTCACAAGCAAGTCGGAGATGGGCAGATGCCCAGGAAATGCCAGCTGCGGGTGCAAAGAAGCTTCGACTGGGCAGAAGAAGCTGAGGTTTCTGCAGGAACGAAAAGGGCTAGAGACTTCCCCTTTGGTGGACGGATCCCTCTCGCCTTGGAGAGTCGTGCAGAAGTGTTTTCCCGCCGGAAGGACGCCAACAAGCCTTGCTACACGCAAATCATGCGTTTGGCGTTTTTGGACGCTGCTGGGGCCCAGGAGGGACCAGGAGGTCGCAAATTGGACCTGTAGAGAGAGGGGACGTCGAGCAAGACAAAAAACCCTCATTAGAGCAGGTAGCACCCGGAGAAGTGCCAGAAACAGGCACTACGAGGATGCGTGAAACGGTGCTCGCCGAAGTTGCACAAAGGAGTCCCACGTCGCCAGAGACCAACTTAGAAAGTCGTGCAATGCAGGTTAGAGTGCCGTGGACCCAGGCTTGGCTGTGCACAAAGGATTTCCGCCGGAAGTGCACAGGGGCCGGAGTAGCTGCAAAGTCGCGGTTCCCAGCAATGCAGCTTTTTGGTGCCTGCGGTTGCAGGGGGAAGATTCCGTCGACCCACTGGAGATTTCTTCGGAGCTTCTGGTGCAGAGAAGAGGCAGGCTACCCCCACAGCATGCACAAGCAGGAAAACAGTCGAGAAGGCGGCAGGATCAGCGTTACAGAGTTGCAGTAGTCGTCTTTGCTACTATGTTGCAGGTTTGCAGGCTTCCAGCGCGGTCAGCGGTCGTTTCCTTATCAGAAGGTGAAGAGAGAGATGCAGAGGAACTCGGCTGAGCTCATGCATTCGTTATCTAAAGTTTCCCCAGAGACAGAGACCCTAAATAGCCAGAAAAGAGGGTTTGGCTACCTAGGAGAGAGGATAGGCTACTAACACCTGAAGGAGCCTATCAGCAGGAGTCTCTGACGTCACCTGGTGGCACTGGCCACTCAGAGCAGTCCAGTGTGCCAGCAGCACCTCTGTTTCCAAGATGGCAGAGGTCTGGAGCACACTGGAGGAGCTCTGGACACCTCCCAGGGGAGGTGCAGGTCAGGGGAGTGGTCACTCCCCTTTCCTTTGTCCAGTTTCGCGCCAGAGCAGGGGCTAAGGGGTCCCTGAACCGGTGTAGACTGGCTTATGCAGAATTGGGCACATCTGTGCCCAACAAAGCATTTCCAGAGGCTGGGGGTGGCTACTCCTCCCCTGCCTTCACACCATTTTCCAAAGGGAGAGGGTGTCACACCCTCTCTCAGAGGAAGTTCTTTGTTCTGCCATCCTGGGCCAGGCCTGGCTGGACCCCAGGAGGGCAGCTGCCTGTCTGAGGGGTTGGCAGCAGCAGCAGCTGCAGTGAAACCCCAGGAAGGGCAGTTTGGCAGTACCAGGGTCTGTGCTACAGACCATTGGGATCATGGGATTGTGCCAACTATGCCAGGATGGTATAGAGGGGGCAATTCCATGATCATAGACATGTTACATGGCCATATTCGGAGTTACCATGGTGAAGCTACATATAGGTAGTGACCTATATGTAGTGCACGCGTGTAATGGTGTCCCCGCACTCACAAAGTTCAGAGAATTGGCTCTGAACAATGTGGGGGCACCTTGGCTAGTGCCAGGGTGCCCTCACACTAAGTAACTTTGCACCCAACCTTTACCAGGTAAAGGTTAGACATATAGGTGACTTATAAGTTACTTAAGAGCAGTGTAAAATGGCTGTGAAATAACGTGGACGTTATTTCACTCAGGCTGCAGTGGCAGGCCTGTGTAAGAATTGTCAGAGCTCCCTATGGGTGGCAAAAGAATTGCTGCAGCCCATAGGGATCTCCTGGAACCCCAATACCCTGGGTACCTCAGTACCATATACTAGGGAATTATAAGGGTGTTCCAGTAAGCCAATGTAAATTGGTAAAAATGGTCACTAGCCTGTCAGTGACAATTTGGAAAGAAATGAGAGAGCATAACCACTGAGGTTCTGATTAGCAGAGCCTCAGTGAGACAGTTAGTCACTACACAGGTAACACATTCAGGCACACTTATGAGCACTGGGGCCCTGGGTTACCAGGGTCCCAGTGACACATACAACTAAAACAACATATATACAGTGAAAAATGGGGGTAACATGCCAGGCAAGATGGTACTTTCCTACAGCCATCAACCTTATAAAATGTGTGTATTTAGGCTGCATATCTTCATTTAGACTTTTTTTAAACTGCTTAAGTGATCAAGGAATTCTGGGCGTCCCATTCTCCCACCTTCCCCCAGTGGTTAGCCTTTTTTAGGGTCGAGCGCGCAAACGCTCTAATCTGTTGTAACTCCTCTGTGGGATTTTAACCATGCCAATCAGTTTCGTTGGTTCATGGGGTTGCCTTTTAAAAATTGCTTGATTTAATTAGTGAAAGGCATGCATACCTTTGCCTTTTCTAGTGTTTACGCCTCCTCGAGCATACCACCCAACAACTGAAAACATAAGAGGCTCCATGTTTTCTGCATGGTTTCTAGACTACTTTTTTATTTTATTTTGTATGCAGCGCGATCTCACTGGGCAGTAATCGTTCGCTTTGCATGACATCAACCCTGTTACATGGATATTTGTATAACTGCTGATAAGTTTGACTGCATGCAAACTTCTGTTTCCTTTTGTGTCTCTCCGTCGCGATTCACGCTCATGCCTGGGTGCTTTAAATCACATATGTGAAACTGTTTTACTTTTCATTTCCAATTTGTGTGTCAAGAAAAGTCCGGTTAGGCATATACAAAGCTAATAGATTTAAGTAGAGCAAATCCGAGACCCATTGCATTGCAAATGCTTTTATTTCAATGTAGCTAATTGGACTAATTGGACTAATGCCGATGAAAACAGTTATTTCTAACAGGGAAGCTCAGGACTGGAGCACAATGTCCTGATGATATGGAGTCTTACCACCATTGAGTTGGTTGACATCTAAGTGCAGTTTTTGATATGCATTATACAAATATCACTGGTATTAAGTGCAGGGGATTATAGTTTTTCTCAAATATCCTTGATTACAAAGACTGTGATTGTGTTTACCTAAGTGACTGTTAGAAATGGGGTTTTTGGTTGGCAGTCAGGTTACCCCCTGTCCAAGCAAAAGCCCTCACTCTAGTCAGGGTAAGTCACACACAATCCAAGATTATCCTGTGCCCACCCTCTGGTACCTTGGCACGAGCAGTCAGGCTTAACTTAGAAGGCAATGTGTAAAGTATTTGTGCAATAAATCATACAATACCACCATATAGCACCACAAAAATACACCACACAGTGTTTAGAAAAATATATATAATATTTATCAGGATAATTGTAGGTCAAAAAGAATAAAGTTACAATGGGAAATTGTAGAGATATCACTGAAAAGTGATATAAAGGGTATTAAGTCTTTAGAATATAAACAAAGTCTCTTTCAAGCACAAGTACCTGGTTTGGAGTGGAAAAATCTCCTCAGAGGGCCACAAAGGAAGAGGTGCGTGGAAAAAGGGTGTGTGCGTCGATTTCTCCCCAGCACACACGGACTCGCGTCGTTATTTTCCACGCGGGGAAGTTGTGCGTCGTTTTCCGGCGCGCGGACAGTCTCTTTCTGTGGATCGCGGGGATTACCAGATGTCCCGGGTCTGTGCGTGGATTTTCCTGCTTGTTCTCCGGCTGCGCGTCGGTCTGCGGGGCTGCGCGTCAAAATTACGATCTCACGGCAGGCGTTGCGTCGATTTTTCCTCTAGATGTCGGTCTGCGGGGCTGCGCGTCGAAATTACGATCTCACGGCAGGCGTCGCGTCGATTTCTCCTCTAGAGGTCGGGCGGCGTTGTCCTTGCGAAGCCGTGCGTCGGATTTTCGGTCGTCCCAAGAGCGTTGCATCGATCAGCGTCGGTGTACGGCGTTTTTCTCGCCGCGGAACAAGCTGTGCGTCGAAATTTTCAGCGCACGGAGCGTCCAAGTGAAAAAGAGAAGTCTTTTTGGTCCTGAGACTTCAGGGAACAGGAGGCAAGCTCTATCCAAGCTCTTGGAGAGCACTTTCACAGCCAGACAAGAGTTCAGCAAGGCAGCAGGGCAACAGCAAGGCAGCAGTCCTTTGTAGAAAGCAAACAGGTGAGTCCTTTGAGCAGCCAGTCAGTTCTTCTTGGAAGGATGTAGTTTCTGGTTCAGGTTTCTTCTCCAGCAAGTGTCTGATGAGGTAGGGCAGAGGCGATGTTTTATACCCAAATGTGCCTTTGAAGTGGGGGAGACTTCAAAGAGTGGCTAAGAAGTGCACCAGGTCCCCTTTCAGTTCAATCCTGTCTGCCAGGTTCCCAGTAGGGGGTGTGGCAGTCCTTTGTGCGAGAGCAGGCCCTCCACCCTCCCAGCCCAGGAAGACCCATTCAAAATGCAGATGTATGCAAGTGAGGCTGAGTACCCTGTGTTTGGGGTGTGTCTGAGTGAATGCACAAGGAGCTGTCAACCAAGCCCAGCCAGACGTGGATTGTAAGGCACAGAAAGATTTAAGTGCAAAGAAATGCTCACTTTCTAAAAGTGGCATTTCTAGAATAGTAATATTAAATCAGACTTCACCAGTCAGCAGGATTTTGTATTACCATTCTGGCCATACTAAATATGACCTTCCTGCTCCTTTCAGATCAGCAGCTGCCACTTCAACAGTGTATGAGGGCAGCCCCAATGTTAGCCTATGAAGGGAGCAGGCCTCACAGTAGTGTAAAAACGAATTTTAGAGTTTTACACTACCAGGACATATAGCTACATGTCCTGCCTTTTACCTACACAGCACCCTGCTATAGGGGTTACCTAGGGCACACATTAGGGGTGACTTATATGTAGAAAAAGGGGAGTTCTAGGTTTGGCAAGTACTTTTAAATGCCAAGTCGGGGTGGCAGTGAAACTGCACACACAGGTCTTGCAATGGCAAGCCTGAGACAAGGTTAAGGGGGCTACTTGAGTGGGTGGCACAACCAGTGCTGCAGATCCACTAGTAGCATTTAATCTACAGGCCCTAGGCACCTGTAGTGCACATTACTAGGGTCTTATAGGTAGATTAAATAGTTCAATCAGGTATGATCCAAAGTTACCATATTTAAAGGGAGAGAGCATATGCACTTTAGCACTGGTTAGCAGTGGTAAAGTGCGCAGAGTCTAAAAACCAGCAAAAAAAGTATCCAAAAAGTGGAGGGAGGCAGGCAAAAAGTTAGGGGTGACTACCCTAAGGCTGTCAGGTCTAACATGTGTCCCCCCCCCCCAGCTGAAAGTGGGGAGAGCTACCCGACCTCCTGGGAGCTCTCATTGCTAAGGGAGAAGTACCTGGAGAGACCATCAGCATTGGCGTGGTCAACCCCTGGGCGATGTTCCACCGTAAAGTCCATCCCCTGTAGGGAAATGGACCACCTCAAGAGTTTTGGATTCTCACCCCTCATCTGCATGAGCCATCTGAGGGGCCTGTGGTCTGTCTGAACCCGGAAGTGAGTCCCAAACAGGTAGGGTCTTAGCTTCTTCAGTGCCCAGACCACAGCAAAAGCTTCTCTCTCAATAGCACACCACCTCTGTTCCCGTGGTAATAGCCTTCTGCTAATAAAGACTACCGGTTGGTCTAGGCCCTCCTCATTTAGCTGTGCTAGAACTGCCCCTATGCCATGCTCTGAAGCGTCCGTCTGCACGATAAATTCCTGGGAGTAGTCAGGGGCCTTGAGCACGGGGGCCGTGCACATGGCTTCCTTCAGGGCGCCAAAGGCTTTCTGACAAGCCTCTGTCCAATTCACCAACCTAGGTTGTTTCTTGGACGCGAGTTCTGTCAAGGGTGACACAATGGTACCATAGCCCTTGACAAACCTGCGGTAATATCCTGTGAGGCCTAAAAAGGCTCTCACCTCAGTCTGCGTTCGAGGTGGTTGCCAGGCCTTGATAGTTTCAATCTTGGCCTGGAGTGGCTGCACCTTGCCACCACCCACTAGGTGTCCCAAGTACACCACGGAACCCTGCCCAATCTGGCACTTACTAGCCTTGATGGTCAGGCCTGCCTGTTGCAGGGCCTGAAGCACCTCCTTGAGGTGAAGCAGGTGTTCCTCCCAGCTGGAACTATAGACAGGTATGTCATCCAGGTAGGCTGCACAGAAGGCATCCTTGCCAGCTAGGACCCCGTTAACCAACCGTTGGAAGGTAGCGGGGGCATTTTTCAATCCAAACGGCATCACCCGGAACTGGTAATGGCCATCAGGGGTTGAAAATGCGGATCTTTCCTTAGCCCCCTCAGTCAGGGCGATCTGCCAGTACCCTGAAGTAAGATCAAACATACTCAGGAACTTGGCAGCGCCCAGGCTGTCAACGAGCTCATCAGCTCGGGGGATGGGGTGAGCATCAGTCCGTGTGACTGAGTTGAGACCCCGGTAGTCCACACAGAACCGGAGTTCTGGCTTCGCACCTGGGGCAGTAGCCTTAGGGACCAACACCACTGGGCTGGCCCAGGGACTACTGGATTTCTCGATAACCCCTAGAGTCAACATCTTGGAGACCTCCTCCTTGATGCTGGCCTTCACCTTATCCGACAACCTGTAAATTTTGTTCTTTACAGGGAGACTGTCACCGGTGTCAATATCATGAACACAGAGGTGGGTCAGTTGAGGAGTAAGGGAGAACAGGGGGGAGAACTGCTCCAACAGGTCATAGCAGTCTCCTTTCTGGTTTAGAGTCAGGGAGTCAATCAGAATGACCCCGCTTACTGACCCATCACCTTCTTGGGTAGAGAGGAGGTCGGGGAGAGGTTCACTCTCCTCTTCCATTCCTTCATCTGTGACCAGAAGCATGTTGATCTCCGACCTCTCAAAATGAGCTTTTAGTCGGTTCACATGGAGCACCCTTAGGGGATTCCTAGGGGTTTGGAGGTCCACTAGATAAGTGGCCTCCCCTTTCCACTCCTTTAGTTCAAATGGGCCAGACCAGCGGTCCTGGAGAGCTCTGGGCTCTACTGGCTCCATTACCCACACTTTGTCTCCAGGTTGAAACTCTACCAGGGTGGCCTTCTGGTCATACCAGTGTTTCATTACCTCTTGACTGGCCTCAAGGTTACTTTGGGCCTCTTTCCAGAAGCGGGTCATCTGGTTGCGGAGGGCCAACATGTAGCTGACCACGTCCTGAGGGGGTGTCTTTGGAGCTTTCTCCAATCCCTCCTTGACAATGCTTAAGGGTCCCCTGACAGGGTACCCATAGAGAAGCTCAAAGGGACTGAACCCTACCCCCCTCTGGGGGACCTCTCTGTAAGCAAAGAGAAGGCATGGTAAGAGGACGTCCCACTTACGCCTCATGGCCTCAGGGAGGCCACCAATCATGCCTTTCAGGGTCTTGTTGAATCTCTCCACAAGACCATTAGACTGGGGGTGAGAGGGTGTGGTGAACTTGTAGGTTATACCACACGCATCCCACAGAGACTTCATGTATGCAGACATGAAGTTAGTGCCTCTGTCAGACACTATCTCCTTGGGGAATCCCACACGGGTAAATATCCCCATCAGAGTTCTGGTCACCACCGGTGCAGTTACGGTCCTCAGAGGGATTGCCTCTGGGTAACGGGTGGCATGGTCCACCAAAACCAGGATGAACCTGTTGCCTAAGGCAGTTTTGGGGTCCAAGGGACCAACAATGTCGATACCCACCCTTTCAAAGGGGGTGCCAACGACAGAAAGTGGAATCAGGGGGGTTTTAACCCTTTTTCCTGCTTTACCACTGGCCTGGCAGGTAGGACAAGATCGCAGAACTTATCTGAGTGTGTCCTCATTTTGGGCCAATAAAAGTGGGTGACAAGCTGGTTAAAGGTCTTGCCTTGCCCCAAATGTCCTGCCAGGGGAATGTCGTGAGCCAGACCCAGTAGGAAGGTTCGGTAACATTGGGGTACCACCAGCGTACGTGCTGCCCCAAAGGCCGGAACCTTAAGCTCACTGTAGAGGAGATCATTCTCCCAATATAGGTGGTGATCGCCAGAGGCGTCACCTGCTGCCTGGTTTGAGGCTTGTTTCCTCAAACCTTCCAGAGTGGGACATTCTTTCTGCGCCTTGCAGAATTCCTCCCTGGTGGGTCCACCCTCAACTTGCCAGCCAGCAAGCTCAGGTAAGTCACCTAGGGTGGCAATGTCTTCCCCAGTTGGCTCGGGAGCCTCCACCTCAGGAGCCCCGTCAGCCACTGCGGGAACTTCTGGGGCCGGTTTCCCGCGCCCCTTGTCCCTCCTCTTGGCAGCTCTCTGGGCCATCGTTCCAGGCTCCAGATGCCCTTGACTTCCCTCTCGGTCAGCCATGGACCGTGTGGTCATGCAGACCCACTCAGGTAACCCTAACATCTCCAGGTGAGACTTGAGCTCCACTTCTTTCCAAGCAGTATGCTCAAGATCATTGCCTAACAGACAATCTACAGGCATGGCAGGACTCACAGCTACTTTCAGAGTACCAGAGACCCCCCCCCACTCAAAGGGAACCAGAGCCACCGGTAGGTGACTCTCGCGATTGTCAGCGACTATGACCTGGTGGAATGTATTAGGGACTATCTGCTCTGTTGACACCAGCTGACTCTTAATTGTAGTCCTACTGGCTCCTGTGTCACGCAGAGCCTCCATCTTCTGCCCATCAATGGTGACCCACTGCCGGTACTTGGAAGTATTTTTGGGCATGTGGGCCTTGGGCACCATTTCTCCTTCTCCCAGGGACACTAGGGAAATCTCTACCTGTTCCCCAAAGCTATCTGGGTCCATCTCCCCCCCGAGCGCTACACTAGTCAACCCAGGTGCCTGTCCGGTAGTGGACGGTGCCCTCTTGGGGCACTGGGGATCGCCTTTATAGTGACCATACTGGTAACACTCCATGCATTTGGGGTTAGATTTCCCTGACTTGTCATATGTCCCTGGCTTTTTCCCAAATCTGGAAAAGGAAGGGTTGCCACCCCCTCCCTGGGAATTCTTTTGGGGGCCTTTGGAGAGTTCCTTATCTGCAAGTTTATCTCCCCCCTCTTTCTTCTGTTGGGAACTCTGACTACCTTTGTGGGAGTCCCCCCCAGGTACCTTCTTGGACACTCTGGTGCTAACCCAGAGGTCCGCCTCCTCAGCAAGCTTCCTGGGATCAGTCAGCTTACTATCCACTAAGTGCTGGCGCAACTCTGTATAAGTAGTATTAAGCATATGCTCTCTCAGAATCAAGTCATATAAACCTTTATAATCATCTACTTTGTTGCCCCGCACCCATCCATTCAGTGCCTTACTGGAGAAATCAAAGAAATCTACCCATGTTTGTGTGGTTTGTTTGGTGCTGTCCCTGAACCTCTGACGGTATCCCTCAGGGGTCAGCCCAAACTTGGCAAGTAAAGTGGCTTTCTGAAATGGGTATGTGTTTTGATCAGGTGGATCCAATGTGAGGAGTGTATCCCTCCCAATGGCGGTACATAACCCCACATAGCTACCCCCCGTTGCCCTTCAGGAACCTCATGAGCCCTTAGTGCAACTTCATAAGCAGCTAACCATTTATCTATGTCATCTCCCACCACAAAACTGGGCACCACATTTTTGGGTATACGAACCTTCTTTTCTCCAGCAGGTCCTGTCAGTATGCTGCCACCATTATTGCTGGATTCAGACTGTCTCCAGCTCCTTGAGACTCAGTTCATGAGCCAACAATAGTTTCTTTTCAGCCAAAGCTCTCTCAGCCTCCACCTGTTTGGTTGCTCTTTCAGCTTCAGCTTGTTTGGCTTCTCTTTCAGCTTCAATTTGTTTGGCTGCTCTTTCAGCCTCAGCTTGCTTGGCTTCTCTTTCTGCCCTTCTCTCCTCCTGTTCAGCCTCAATTTTCAGTTTTGCCATTTGCAATTGGAACTCCCTTTGTTCTCTCCTTTCCTCTGCAGTCAGGCTTTGCACAGAGACACTGCTCCCTGGTGTGGAAGGGGGCACAATTGCAGTGGTAACACCATCCACAGATAGTGAAAATTCCTCTGAGGGGCCATTTTCTGGCTCCTCTTCCTCATCATCCTCTAAATGGGCTTCTACCCAGGCCCTCAGCGCCACTTGAAAGTCCTCCTTTCTGGAGGCCCCTTGGGTGGGTACCCTCAATGCCCTGCAGAATCCTCTTAGTTGTTTGACCGTATATGTATCCAACTGGACTAGGTCAAAGTCCCCTGTCTGAGACCCAGTCAGAGACATGTTGAGTGAGGATTTAGTTTTTGAAAATTGTGAGGAAAAAAACGGATTTGCAAAAAGAGATAAAAACCAAGTTGACCTTCAACTGTGGGTAGGTAGTGAAATACTTAGCTACTGTATGTCACTGCACAAATACAAGTCCTATCCTCACCGCTGATCACCAATGTTAGAAATTGGGTTTTTGGTTGGCAGTCAGGTTACCCCCTGTCCAAGCAAAAGCCCTCACTCTAGTCAGGGTACGTCACACACAATCCAAGATTATCCTGTGCCCACCCTCTGGTAGCTTGGCACAAGCAGTCAGGCTTAACTTAGAAGGCAATGTGTAAAGTATTTGTGCAATAAATCATACAATACCACCATATAGCACCACAAAAATACACCACACAGTGTTTAGAAAAATATATATAATATTTATCAGGATAATTGTAGGTCAAAAAGAATAAAGTTACAATGGGAAATTGTAGAGATATCACTGAAAAGTGATATAAAGGGTATTAAGTCTTTAGAATATAAACAAAGTCTCTTTCAAGCACAAGTACCTGGTTTGGAGTGGAAAAATCTCCTCAGAGGGCCACAAAGGAAGAGGTGCGTGGAAAAAGGGTGTGTGCGTCGATTTCTCCCCAGCACACACGGACTCGCGTCGTTATTTTCCACGCGGGGAAGTTGTGTGTCATTTTCCGGCGCGCGGACAGTCGCTTTCTGTGGATCGCGGGGATTACCAGATGTCCCGGGTCTGTGCGTGGATTTTCCTGCTTGTTCTCCGGCTGCGCGTCGGTCTGTGGGGCTGCGTGTCGAAGTTACGATCTCACGGAAGGCGTTGCGTCGATTTCTCCTCTAGACGTCGGTCTACGGGGCTGCACGTCCAAATTATGATCTCACGGCAGGCGTCGCGTCGATTTCTCCTCTAGAGGTCGGGCGGCGTTGTCCTTGCGAAGCCGTGCGTCGGATTTTCGGTCGTCCCAAGAGCGTCGCGTCGATCAGCGTCGGTGTGCGGTGTTTTTCTCGCCGCAGAACAAGCTGTGCGTCGAAATTTTCGGCGCACGGAGCGTCCAAGTGAAAAAGAGAAGTCTTTTTGGTCCTGAGACTTCAGGGAACAGGAGGCAAGCTCTATCCAAGCATTTGGAGAGCACTTTCACAGCCAGACAAGAGTTCAGCAAGGCAGCAGGGCAACAGCAAGGCAGCAGTCCTTTGTAGAAAGCAGACAGGTGAGTCCTTTGAGCAGCCAGGCATTTCTTCTTGGCAGGATGTAGTTTCTGGTTCAGGTTTCTTCTCCAGCAAGTGTCTGATGAGATAGGGCAGAGGCCCTGTTTTATACCCAAATGTGCCTTTGAAGTGGGGGAGACTTCAAAGAGTGGCTAAGAAGTGCACCAGGTCCCCTTTCAGTTCAATCCTGTCTGCCAGGGTCCCAGTAGGTGGTGTGGCAGTCCTTTGTGTGAGAGCAGGCCCTCCACCCTCCCAGCCCAGGAAGACCCATTCAAAATGCAGATGTATGCCAGTGAGGCTGAGTACCCTGTGTTTGGGGTGTGTCGGAGTGAATGCACAAGGAGCTGTCAACCAAGCCCAGCCAGGCGTGGATTGTAAGGCACAGAAAGATTTAAGTGCAAGGAATTGCTCACTTTCTAAAAGTGGCATTTCTAGAATAGTAATATTAAATCCGACTTCACCAGTCAGCAGGATTTTGTATTACCATTCTGGACATACTAAATATGACCTTCCTGCTTCTTTCAGATCAGCAGCTGCCACTTCAACAGTGTATGAGGGCAGCCCCAATGTTAGCCTATGAAGGGAGCAGGCCTCACAGTAGTGTAAAAACTAATTTAGGAGTTTTACACTACCAGGACATATAGCTACATAGGTACATGTCCTGCCTTTTACCTACACAGGACCCTGCTCTAGGGGTTACCTAGGGCACACATTAGGGGTGACTTATATGTAGAAAAAGGGTAGTTCTAGGTTTGGCAAGTACTTTTAAATGCCAAGTCGGGGTGGCAGTGAAACTGCACACACAGGTCTTGCAATGGCAAGCCTGAGACAAGGTTAAGGGGGCTACTTGAGTGGGTGGCACAACCAGTGCTGCAGATCCACTAGTAGCATTTAATCTACAGGCCCTAGGCACCTGTAGTGCACATTACTAGGGTCTTATAAGTAGATTAAATAGTTCAATCAGGTATGATCCAAAGTTACCATGTTTAATGGGAGAGAGCATATGCACTTTAGCACTGGTTAGCAGTGGTAAAGTGCGCAGAGTCTAAAAACCAGCAAAAACAGTATCCAAAAAGTGGAGGGAGGCAGGCAAAAAGTTAGGGGTGACTACCCTAAGGCTGTCCGGTCTAACAGTGACTTTGTCAAATAAACCTCTCTCTGGGTGATTAACTTTTTGCATTTAGCATCAGTAGCTACAGCGCGTATTATAGCTGACATTTGAACCACTGGGATAAAAGTGCTGCTCTGAGGGTGCAGATCAGAGCAAAAACCTAGGAACACCCCCATGACAGCTCGTCTTACTCCCTGACGTCTGTTTGCCAATCTCAGACGGTAGAAAGGCTGCGACCCCTCCCCCCCCCCAAAACTCGTATTTAAGATTTCAATCTTGAGATAACATGGATTCCAGCCTTAGGCGCATTTTCCTCCTGAGCCGTCTCAGCAGCATGTGCCTGTATTGCTAGACGTTCCATAGTAAGTGACTGCAAGCCAATAGGTTCTGACAAATGAGTTGGAGAGGCATTATGTTAATGGAAGTGTGTTTCTAGTGTCCAGATGTTTGCATCGTGATGTCTTTGAAAGTTAACTTGCTAAAGAGGGCGTCACGCTGGAGCGGAGAGAGCTAACACTTCAGAGCAAGTGTGTCTGCCAGGCAAGCTTGGTGATCTCTTGCATGAGCTCATCACCTCTGTGAATTCATCCGGAAGTCGCGGTGAGGACGGAACGCCTTAGCCTATGTTCGCATTAAACGTGGGATAAACGAGTGCGTCTGGTTTAGCATCACCAGGGCCTTACTAAGGTAACCAATGAGCTCTTGTCCCTTGCAGACACAAAGGCGTAGGGGCTGAACTTTAAGAATATGCAGGGCCAGTGAAATTACGTGTTTCTGCGGCTGCTGCTTTTTTCATATAAAGAAGAATTGGCCACATAATTCACTACGTGCTGCATGATATGCAGATTTTTTGGGATTTTTTTTTTAATCGCAAACCGATCAAAAGTTACTAGAAACAAGGCAATAAGTGTTCGCGCACGTTGGAAGACCCTTCGAAAAGGTTAACTGGTCATGTTTTAGTAGCATATTTATGTATTTGATTGTGAAACTGGCACTAATGAGGTGAAATATTTGCCCCGATTGTATTACCGTGTGTAAAAATTACAAAGTAAAAAAAAAAATACTATAAACAAAGTGCTTCACGAAGCTGCATGATTTGCATTTTCTTGCCGTATAATCTAGTCCGTGCATAATTTGGTGCTCTTCTGCTGCATAATTCCAGTGGCCCTGACGATATGTGGCGTCCTGACACTACACCCCCATAGCATTCCTGATGTCCTGTCCTGATTGAAATCATAACTGCTTGCGTTATAGCTGTGGGCAGCTCCGCGCTCTATGTGTTAGTACAGATAGCACAGTGTATTGAGCACCATCTTTAAGACCCTGATTTTAAATCTTGCAGGGTTAGTTATACCTTTCATCCTTCCGAAATGCTGCAATCAGTAGTCAGTGCGAATGATGTAGTTAATACTTGCAATTAATTGTTAACCAATATTTGCTTGTGGTGGTAGCTATCTAAGTATAAACCTATTTGAACTCTTATGTTGCCCCGCAACACATGCAGAACTGTGGGGGCAAGATGCTATTTAGGATAGCTAAAGGGTAATTTCCTTATTGCAGGTGAGTTCTCCTGGCACAAGAAGCAATAGACGAAGCATAAAACGATAAAAAACGCACATTATGCAAGACAAGAAACGACTGACCCAAAAATAAAAATAAAACTGAAATCAAACGCTTATGGCCTCATTTAATCCAGCAATCGGTGTTTCCCTCTCTTGAGATACCCCTAAAGTTTTATGATTTTTTTATAGGAATTCCAAAGGGACAGCTCAGCTCTCTGCAAGGCTTACTACCTAGAAGAGGGGCACCACTAGAAAAGGTGTTTGATTCTTTGTCCTGATAATTCGTTTCAAGCTGAATGTTCAGACGATCTGTCAACAGGGAGCCACATATTCCAGTACCGCTTTTTTCCCTTTAGTGATCGTTGTTTTACACGTAGGTCGACTTGATTCAGGTGATGTGAGCTAGGACTACAACACAACATGCAAAAGGTTGTTCACCCAAAGCCTGAAATTGGAATATGTGGCATGAAGAATTTGATAATACTGCTTTGGAGTCTGAAGCGGAAGATGGTTTACTTCCTAATTTAGTTTCTTGGGAATTGCCTGGTAGGATAACAGGAAGATGCAAACAAGCAGCGTGTAGTACAATCCCTAGGGATGTAAGCAAAGGTCGTTGGAGGTCAGTCAGCAAACACTATAATGATACACAAGTGTCCACTAGAGGTACTGATGGCAGTCGTTTAGGACGTGCTTGCTTGCGCTGCTTGGATAAGGGCTGTTGTGTAGGAGATTAGCAAGATCTAAATGCAAACATAGGTTTAGGGGCGTGAGGGAGAGATGTTGACAAATCTACAGCAGTGAGACGTCTATGTAGAGTGTTGAGCCGCACAATGCTAGGGCCTTAGCACTGTGGTGGCTGTCCAGGGTGCACGAGCTTAAAGGAGCATGTAGGCTATGGAGTGGAAGCCTGTGGAGGGGTGTGCCCTCAAGGATTTGACGTCATGCAGCGTTGAGGGGACTCACCCTTCGACAAAACGCATGTGCATGAGATGGATCTTGTGTAGACACCAACACCATATTGTGATACATTGTCTTTGAAAGCCACTCTACTGGGTCCAAAGACCATTGTCTGTGCAATGCATGAACTGACTATATTCTGTATTTGTTTGTTCTAAAGAAGCATTGTCTTTGCACCCCTTGGTTGTCAACTTAATCTGAACATGTCATATTTGAAAATATTAGCCTTCCTCGAGCGCGCCGGCCAACTATTGAAAACATACGAGGCTCCATGTTTTCCGCATGGCTTCTGGATTACTTTTTATTTCCTATGCAGCGCGATCTCGCGAGCATTAGTTGAGTACTTCCCATGACATCGACCCTGTTACATGGATAATTGCTTAACTGCCGATAAGTTTGACTGCAGGCAAACTTCTGTTTCCTTTTGGGTCTCTCCTTTGCACATCACGCTCATACCGAGGCGCTTTAAATCACTTATGTGACACTTTTAATTTTCAATTTACGTGGCAAAAAAAGTCCAGTTAGGACTATACAACACTAAGAGCTTTAAGTCGAGCAAATGCGAGAGACATATTGCATTGCAAATATTTGTTTTAATTTGACAGGACACACTGAAGGCTTCACATCTTTTATCCTCTAGGAAAATCCACACTAAATCTGTTTCTTCTTTTACTTCCTTCATGGATTCCTTTGGAGGGAACTGAAAAAATAGCCAAAATGTAGGAACACTGAATTTTTTGTTAGGGGATCAAAGGATAAAATATTCTGTGCAAGAAAGTCTGAGGCTTTTATTTTAATTTTAAGAATGGCATCAATAAAAGGTTTACTGTGCTGAGATCACCCCCCCCTTTCCAGATTTCAGGAACATGGAATGTTAAAAAATGTTGCCATTGTTTTTGCAATTTCCTTAGTAGTAGTTAATGTTATTTTGTGACTTCCACATACTTGTTGTTTGTAGGATAAAGGAGTGTAAAACATGGGTGAACCAGAAAGCTGTTCATTTCTGAAAAGTAGACATACGACTGAAGTCAGCAAAGGGTCATTGATGTATATTGCTAATGGTTTCCCACATAAATTAAACATTTAAATCAGAAACTAAAGAAAGCAGGAAAACATAGGACTAGGAAAGCAATATACAGTTACGTTTGTCAGACAGTTTCACTAGCAGGAACATATAGGGGTGATTGGTTGCCTAAAACATGTGATACCCAGAGTCAGCAACCAAGATGCAGGTTATAATATTTTTTCAACATGATGATTCATCATGCATCAATTAATACGGTAAAATCATATGTATGAGAAATGTATATGAAAAAAACTATGCATGTTTTAAATGTGCCTAGGAATCTGACTTTAGGAAAAGTAGTTATCTGTAAAATTCTGAAGTTAAGGTTACCCATAATATTAGGTCTGGGAGTAATTTTAATTATGCCAAAGTAATTGGAGTAATTTTGGTAATTCCACATTACTCTTTGACGTAGAATTCCTGATAATAATGCAATTATGTCTTCTTGGGTATTTAAGAGTAATTTGGAGGGAGGATTAGCACAGAAACAATGAATTTAGTGAGTCTGACCGGTTGCCCGAGCTGCTGTTCATGTTGTTTTGCCTGGCGAGCGCTTTTTATTAGTGCAAAAGGCATCCTCATGTATATTTTAGATGCAGAGGTGCATTTCGTGCTAAGAATCAAGTGTTACATGCTGGGAGTAAGTTGGGGGAAAAATTCTACCCTAAGAGCACAACTAGGGAGTGCGAGTGCCTGTTCGCACTACTATTTGTGTTTTGTTGCATTTAGTGCTCTTTCTTAGTGCAAAAAACATTGCTGCATCCATTCTGGATGCGAGGAGGCATTCTTGCACTAAGAAAATAGCGCTACATACAGAATTACTCTTCTCATGTTATTCAGCGTAATTTTGTGGAATTTTTAGGAAATTACATGTGATTACAATAAACAGAATCACACAAGTTACCTGTAGCAATCACCAGGAAGTCCAGTTCAGGTTCTTCATGTTTTATTCCAGAATTAAACAGTACAGCAAACTATATAACCCCCCGCAATAGATCAAGCCTCCTCCTTCTCACAGTTCCTCTCTCCTTCTCCCACACTCCAGAATCCCAGCACCCCAAGATTCCTCTCACACAACATTCCAACATTCAGAGGCATGATCCTACATTACCCCTACATTTAAAAAAAAATCTTTTAGTAGTGCTTTAGTAGTAACAGCCAACACAAAGTGACATTACTCAGATAACATATTTCTTACTTTGGGTGCAGTGCTTTGCAATCAGGAAATAATCTAACATCTTCTTAATCAAAATAACCCCCACCTTTTCACACCCCCACTCTCCTGGTAGATCAATGCCATAAATCATTAAAAAAGGTCTTGGTGGAATGTGGGCTCATCCTAGCCAATTTGACCATAGGTATATCTAAGGAGGCAATGTCTACTTTCAGCTCAGGTCTTCTACAGGGCCATAATAGTCATACAACGGTAGACCCATAAACTTCACAGCTACTTTATTTCCCTGGGACTGCATCTGTGTACTTAGCAATTATCTCGATACTCCCTAAATTGTTTCTTCCCACTATCCATTAATATATAACTGCCTTTCAATAGTATTTCTACAGCAGGCAGTTCCAAAGCATATTTTGGTAGTGGGCTTCTTCATTCCTACATCTGGGGCAAGTTGCAGAAACACCTTGGCAAATCTGTCCTAACTTGTGACAAATGAGATATGCGCTGTGCAATATACAGAACTGGATATACCTGAAATGGATACTACAGGACATTTTTCTCAGTATTCTAGGGCCCTCTGTAAATCTTTTTCATTAAATGCTCAGCTGAGTATAGCTTTCCAGTTGTCCCTCACAGAACTGCAGGGGCACTCCTGTAAATTCCAATACTGCTTTATAGAGCCGGGGTACCTTTGAGGGGCCACTGTCCATTGAGGAGGGAGTCTGAATCAGTGCATGGATTGGGGGGGGGTTGGGTGTCAATGTGTCATAACTGTCTGCGAACATTTATCACTGTAATCTAGAGCTAGCCACTGGGTAGCTCCCAGAAACTCACCAATGCTTGGAATGGTTTCAGAATATTATTGTGAAAAAGGTGTCCAATGGTGCATAACCTTACTGCATCCCAACTTCTTAAATCTTGGAATGGTCAAATGCTTGGTATGTTATCAGGACATTATTGTGGCAAAGGTATCCAGTGGTGCATAAGCCTACTGCATCTCGATTTGTCTAATCTTGGTGTGTGATATATCCCTCTGCAACTGGAAGAACATTTAAGGGGATTGCTCACGCGTAGGCTAATGTGCGCTTTATGTATTCTATACCTTGCTGCAAATGAGCCATATCTGTCTTGACCAGCACTGGGTTCTCTTTAGTTGCCATTGTAGGTGCCATTAGCAGTGCCTATACTGCCCTGTTGAGTAAACTGACTAGTGGTCAAGCCTTTTTCATTTAGGCGATGTTCTGCTAGCCATGGTGCTGACCATTGGAGCTGGGCTGTCAGGTAATTACCTCTGAATTATGGGGCCCCATACTTCCCCTATCCATTGGTAATTTGAAGTTAGTGATCGTTACTCGCCACCTACTGGATTCCCCGATCAATGTCCCTGACAGTTCTTCTAGGTCTCTAAAGTGTGCCCCCAGCAGGATAAATGGTATATTAACAAAACAATGTGGGTAGCCACAGATACTGGGAGGCCTGACCAGAATGTCATCTGTGTCCTCAAGGACCTAACAGCTTTACCAATGTTGCCTTTGATGACTTTCTCTCTTGTATGATATATTTGTATACCCAGGTAGTGAAAGCAGTGGCAGCTGCTGCAAATCTTGAAACAAAAAAAACTTACCTGTCCTGTCCCTAATGCGGCCGGCCGTCTCACTCCTCTTCTCTCCGGCTCCTAATGGTGTCCCAGCAGTTCCTGGGACACCAGCACAGGCTCCCCAGTGAATCCTGGTGCTGCTGTCATGCTATACTTAGCATGACAGCGGCGCCAAGATTGGTATGAGCATGCTTGGTCTCCCACTCACAGTGCATGGGAGTCTGTGTTGTTTCTCCAACCCAGGTGAAACTTAAGTGCGCATGTCAGTCTGGCCAGCCTAAGACAGCCGGTCAAACTGGCATGTGCACTTTAAAGTGCACTCCACTCCTCCTCCCCTCTCCCATGTCCCGACCCCACTCCTACCTGCACAATCTGGTTCAGCCAGTAGCTGAAAAATAAAATGATAATAAAATAGTAAAAATTTTCAGCTGCTGGATCTTAGCCAGTGGGGCGATGCTCCTCAGCCATTACGGAGGAGCCGTCACTGAGTGAAAGGCATGTGGTTCCCATCTTTTTGCTCACCTCAGTGTGTATTTTTGTTGTAGCTGTAATGGAGTCAAGGGGTATACACATGACTTGCTCTGTTCGCCTTCAGTCCCAAAACTCTGCCTTATTCCTCCATATTGTGGGTTACAGTAGATAGGTCTGCTCTTATGTCTCTTTGATATTGCATTATCTGCTTTGTATCTCACAAAGGAATTGCCCATGCTTCACCCATCTATCTCATTTTTGTTGCCAAGGGCTCAATCACTAATATACAAAGATTGGCTGGAAACAAACAACCCTGTCTTGTTCACTCTCTCATAGTAAACTGATGTATGGTGGCACCTTTTTACTCTGGCTGTGGAGGCAGTACAAAGGAGCTTATTCCAAGAAATGAACAGTGCACCAAGGCCAAAGCGCCCTGTAGTACCATAAACATAGATGTGTGCATGTATGTAGGTGTGTATATATATATATATATATATATAAATATATATATATATATATCCTACTGGCGGTCACCAGCAGTTATAGTTAGGACCTAATTTCCATAGGAAAAGTGCTTTTCTGTTTTATCCATAACTTTGACGCTTGCTTTTCAAATATGCGTGCAGGGAAGACAGATAAAAACATTGCTCCCACAAGCAGAGAGCTGCTGTTCAAAGCAGCTCCCTGTTTGTGGGAGCAATACCAGCTCCCACAGGATGAGGGGGGGCGACTAGGAATGCGGGAGCCCTGAGGCTCCCCCCGGGGTCCTGTCACTCTTTCACTCTTCCATCCCATATTGGGATGAAGAGAGACATTGTCATTGCAATGGTCTCTTTATGCAATGACTTCAGAGTTAGACTAGCAACATTTGTAATTCGAATATTAAAGTTACGTTTTGATGCAGAGCAGAAAAGTCACAAGTGGCCTAATGGCTAAGGTCACAGACCCTCACACTGACAGTTGAGGGCTCTAATCAAGATGGGTGATTGATCATTTCCCTCCTTTAATTTATTTTAAGCTTCAAAAGTTTAAGGTTCATTGTGAAAGGTAATCTCAGTGTTTTTAATTGACAAATTTATCTTTTCAATTTGTCCAGAAATATCTCATTCTAAGTATATCATCCATCAAAGACTAAAAAAACTCTCCCTTTCACTCTTTCAATCTTTCTCCCACTCATACATCCACTCAGATCCTTACGCACCTACTCACAGACCCACTCAGACACTTACAAACCCACTCAGACCCATGTGCACTCACTCACAGCCGCACTCAGATCCTCACACATCCACCCACAGACCCACTCAGAGACTTATGCATCCACCCACAGACCCACTCAGACTCTCATACACCCACTCAAAGACCCAATGAATCTCACGCACCTGCTCACAGACCTACAGACACTGATGCACCCACTCACAGATCAACTAAGACACTGACACACCCACTCTCACAACCAGACAAACACTCTCACAGCCACATTCAAACAGATACACCCTACACAGGTACCCGTGCCCTAAGGTAACTAGCTCATGCCCTTTCCATGCACTGCTAATTAAGGCACAAATTACAGCACTTATAACATCTTTGATGACATCATTGATCATATCAATCTATATGTAGTATACCTTTTGATGAAAAAAAAACAACTGTGCATGCCGGGGACGTGAGTTATAGTTACTTTAGGGCAAGAGTTATAGTTACTTGAGATAACTCAAACTATAACTGGTGAATTTAAAATGTGAGCCTAACTATAACGTCGCTATAACCATTGGTATTTTAAGTGAAGATTTATATATATGTATATACTACCTCCTAATACCAACAAAATGATTAGTCTGGACAAGCTGCAGTCTGTCATCAGTCATTCTATAATGGTAAAAATGACCAACTACCCACAGATACGTATCAATCTGACACTTTTGACATATTGTTTTTCAAATGTCCTGGATAGGTACATTGCATACAAAATATAGGTCAGGTTGGTAAAGGACTCATGATGTACAGAAGTCCATTGAGAACGGAATGATTTCACAGTAGAAGTTCCCTAGTTACAAGACTTATTACTCAATATCAGCCCAACTAGATGACATTGGCTATCTAAAGCAGACTCAGGGATAGGAAATTAAGGTTTGGAAATCACTCAACATAGGAGTGTGGCTAAACGTAACTGGACAAGGAGGTATAGCACCAACGTATTACTGCTTGTATGGTGTTTAAAAGTTAACCCACACCACTTCTAAACAGTAGAAGTAATAGCCAGGACAATAATCTTATCTAATATACACACACCTCATTAGTACATGTGTGAACTATATGACACAATAGAAGCCCATACAACTGATACTAAACACTCTGTACTCACCCCCTTGTGGTTGCTGTGCTGCCCTCAAGCGTCCATCTATCTCCGGATAGGCCACCTTCAATATGTGGGTCATTGGCGGGGGGTTCAGGGTCCGATGGGCACCCCTCCCTCGTTGGGAGGACGTCCCCAGCTGGGCCTTTGCGGTCTTCCGAGCTCAGCATCTTAGGTCCTCCCACTGTTTTCTGCAGTGGGTGCTCCGCCGGCTATGGACCCCCAGAGTCCGCACTTGCTTGGCGAAGGCTCTCCATAACCCCTTTTTCTGATGGGCGCAGACCTGCATGGGAGATATTCATGTAGTTACAGTACACCTACAGCAGTGGCCTACACACAGCATGCACAGCACATGCTCATACAGAGTCTACAATACACCATTATCATTCATACAACACAACCCCAGCAGTCAATCATGCCATGTCTATGTTCGCACACTTTCACCGACAAACACCACCCTAGCTGATAAGTATACCACATAGTACTGACCTGTTTATCTGGAGCCCAATACATCTGTCCATACAGGGGTAGGACCACTTCCACCAGTTTCTCTAGTTCCTCTGGTGTGAAGGCTGTGGCCCTATCTCCTGCAGGGCATACCGTTGTGGCTTCCAGATACAGAACACAGCTGTTCAAGCAGTGTAGGTCTTGCCTGTTCAAGTGTCAGGAGTCAAGTGAGCTGGACTATAGAAAATGGCAGTCAATGACACTGCGGTCATGACCGTCACTGCCGGCGGTGATCATTATTGACCCCAGTTTCCCATAGACATCAATGTTAACCAATGAGGAGTTACACAGCGGTTCCGACCGCCTCCCACCATGACGACTAACGCCAGCGAAATGAGGTCACTTCCATCTGT
This sequence comes from Pleurodeles waltl, assembly GCF_031143425.1. Taxonomy (NCBI): domain Eukaryota; kingdom Metazoa; phylum Chordata; class Amphibia; order Caudata; family Salamandridae; genus Pleurodeles; species Pleurodeles waltl. Next base: position 1,168,255,126 of record NC_090447.1, on the reverse strand, counting down.
CCTCTGCAAGCAGGACAGGCGACTGCCATTTTACATATTTTAAAGATATCTATGTCATCCTAGTGCGACATAGCATGAAGTCAATCAATAATTGCCTGATGTACGATGTCAACCATGTAAACTCACTAGTGAAGTGAGTGCCACCTGACAAAATGTCTGATGTATAATCTTTTCAATGTGTGGGCGTTTGTTCACTGTATCTGACTTAGGGACGAGTTTATTATGTCTGACTTCCATCTCTGTACAGTACCCTTGTGACCAGTATAGCAATGAAATTGACAGCCAGGATGTCTCAGTTGTGCAGTTTGTAAATAACTGTTTCCCTGTGTCAGGTTTCAAATACCTTACATGACTTGTCCTGTTGTCCATTTCTATGGTGTACTTTAGTAACAACAGTGTGACAGATGTCTTGAAATGTGTTCTGCCATATGCCTAGATACCGTCAAATGGGGAGCTTGAGAAATGCACCGGACTCTAGTCAACCTTGGAAGAAGGACACATTATACAGACGTATCGTCTGAACCATCAGACCATCAGGGAACTGTGTACCCAGTTGGAGCCGGATCTCCTAGCAGCCATACGTAATCCACAGGCCATCCCACCAAACAGTATAGGTGTTATCTGGCCTGTATTGCCTCGCCTCAGGTTCTTTTCTGGTGACAGTGGGATTGGCTGCAGGAATGTGAAAGCTGATGTTCAGTTTTGTGTTACAGGACGTACTGGATGCCTTACTCAAGCACTTGAACAGCTACATCAGGTTCTCACAACATGCTGATCTGTACACTATGAAGTCTGCCTTTTATTGCATTGCACACATTCCACATGTAATAGGGGCCATTGATGGCACCCACATCGCTTTAGTTCCTCCCCAGGCCAATGAGAAAGTCTACAGGAATAGGAAGAATCACTAATTGATCAATGTGCAGGTGGTGTGTCTTGCCGACTAATACATATCCCATGTGACAGCAACCTTTCCTGGATCTGTCCATGATTCTTACATCTTGAGGAACAGCAGTGCCCCACAAATGATGTGACTACAGAGAGAGAGGGCCTGGCTCATTGGTAAGTGTACAACTGTCCATGTCTTACATCTATGCTACGTCACTTCACAGACAGCTCTCTGCCTCTCATAGTTCCCTAATGATTGTACTTTTGTGCACACAGGTGACTCCGGCTACCCCAACCTGTCATGGCTCCTGAAACCAGTGAGGTTTCCTACAAAAGATAGGGAGGAAAGTTACAATGAGGCTCATGGCCGAAAGTGGTGTGTAATCTAGAGGACATTTGGGCTACTGAAAGCAAGATTCAGATGCCTACATGTGTCCGGTGGTGCCCTACAATACAGGCCACAGAAAGTCTGCCAAATCATTGTAGCATGTTGCATGCTACACAATCTTGCCCTGAGAAGACACATTCTACTGTTGGATGAGGAGGAGGTGGCAGCTGGATCGGTGCTGATGACTCTGGAACTGACCAGGAGGCAGATGAGGAGGATGCAGCTGACTCTAGGACTGAGTTGATTCGGCAAATCTTCCAATGAATGCCAGATGTGTGGTCTAAAGTTAAAGGGATCGCTATCCATGTCTGACTAGTGATGTCGTTCCTCCTTGTGTCTTTCATCAGGGGATATGAGTGCACTACATCCATCCACCTGTGTTATGCATTTTGATGGGATGCTGACTTACCATCAGGGGAGGTGTAACTGCTATACAGGCAAAGCCATGTGGTACTGGCTGTTGGCATGACTACAACATAGGGTTCCCCACGCTGTATGGTTTCAAGACTGCAGTTTGGATGTGTATGGTCTGGCCTAATCCTATCAAATGACTATCCAGCTACCCAAACACACTGTTCCCAAAGCTGATGTCTGGAACCTAACTGTTTTAGACATTGCAAGATAGGTCTTCCGTTGCTGATGTTTGCTATGATGAATTGTTCTTTTACTCTGCATGTGTGTGACCTACAGGCCTACCTTGTAGATATGTAGTGACCGCCCCACTGCCACATGATCCCTGTGGATTGTATTATGTCCTGTAAGTGTATTGAATGGACAACACAGGAGACCTCACTGAAGCTTTACCCTATCTTGTTCTATCTTCAGGTCAGATGTGTGGTTCTGCTCTGCTTTTGTACAGGACTGTTGGCACTCTTGGCATAGGATTACAGCACAGGTGAATGCCATGACCAACCTGCTAGACATTCCTGCCACATCTGTCCATCTGTCAGACTTATTGACACCTATGTGCATTTTAATTTCTATCTTTCACATTAAAGGGTATTGATGACAGTGATGACATATAAGGCATTACTGTGCTGAAATGTGTTTATTGTGATCCGAAGTGCATTTGTGGAGGAGTGGGGTCATGGGGTTTGAAAACATTAGAGTAGGTGGCCCAACTGTTAGTTTCACAGGTCCAGTCTCCATGGGCCAAGGGAAAATGGCGTTTTAGTAGTGGATAGTCAACTGAGTGTCTCAGTGGCACACAAGGGAGAATGTTCAGGAGAGAGATCACTTCCTGGTGGTGTTTTTGGTCTTGGCCTCAGGTCCTGCAGGATGCCTGGAAGGATGACCTCATTTGCATGAGGGATCCTGAGCTGCAGGTGCAGGGGTGCCCAAAGCCTCTGTGTCCTCTGGCTGTCCCTCAATTGCAGTAGCTGTGGCAGATGTAGATGGCACAGGTGTTGATTGGCTACTGGTAGGGGTCTACTGGTGGGTCGAGGACGCACACAGGATGCTGGTAAGTTCAGTGAGCACCCCACAAATGGAGGCCATGGTGACATTGTGTGCCTGAAACTCCTGCATGGCCTCCTGGTGGTATTCCCTCTGCAGCCTCTGGTTCTCCTGCAAGGTTGTCAATATTTGACCCACACTGTCCTGGGATTGCTGGTATGCTCCCAAGACTCTAGAGATGGCCTCCTGGCCATTCGTGACCCCTTGACCCACAGTTGCCCTCCCACTGCCCCTTGCCCCTTGCCCCCTGCCCCCTGTGCCTGTGACCCTGGCAAAGTGTGCCCGCTCCCACTGACACCAGGACCTTAATCATCTTGGATGTTAAGGGTTGACTTAGGTCCTTGTACTGTGGGGCACACTATAGATTGATCTGTCCTTGGGACACAAGTTTGGGGAGGAGGAGTTTCCTGTGCTGTAGAGGTGGGGGACTCCGATGTGGGTAGGGTGAGGCTAGTGGTGGTGGACTGACCAGTCATCACGGATGGGCCAGGTGAGGCGTCCCCTTCCAGACATCGAGTTCTTGTCCTCAACTGGGCCTCCTTTCAGGGGCTGGCTGACTGTCTCTGGCATCTTCTGCTGGGTGGCAGTAGTAGTGATACCTGTGGATGGAGAAATGAGTGTTACATTGTTGAAATTTACTTGTTATTCACATGGTTATTTTTTATCATAGCCTGGACATGTTTTCCAGTGAAGGCAATGAAAGCTGCTTGACCACTGGCAATGTTTAAGGGCTGATAGATTTTGCTTGTTGTATAGTAGGTTGTGGTCATCAATTCTGTCATTGCTATGTTTCAAGTGAGCAGTCCAAGTATCTTGTAGGTGAAGGGGGCGACATGGTTATTCTTGCAGGTGTCCTAATGTGGAGTTGAATTAGAAGTTATGAAAGGGTGGGGAGTGTGGCCTTGTGGTAGTTGTAGTACTTGCTACAGTGGGAGATATCCATGCATTTGGTGGGCCTGTGTGGGATTAGTGGTTGCATGCAAGGGAGGGTATTGGGTTCAAGGTGGATTGGTGCACGTAAGGGGAGTGTAAGGGGGGTGGGTGTACATGCTGTTCAGGAGTACGTGGTGCCTGGGGAGTGTTGTTGACTTACCAGAGTCCAGACCTCCTGGTATTCCAGTCAGACCCTCTGGGTGCAAGATTGCCAAGACCTTCTCCTCCCACGATGTTAACTCTGGCACTGCTAGTTGACTGGAAACGGATTAGGCAGACAGTTGTCTTATGGTGTGGGATTAGACTCGGTTCCCCACAATTCAGGTGATGCTGCAGCCAGAATCCAGCAGACTCATTAGAATAATGAGAGCCCACACGACAACTCTACCTTTATGACCCTGAAACATTCCATGAGCTAACTCCTCCTTGATGTTTGTGTTTCCTATGCCTGGTCCATGTGGTGTCTTGCCGCCATGGACTGGACCTTCCCCGTAAGCCGTTCCACCTCTTTCTGAGGTCCTCTCTTGTATGTGGATAGTTTCCCACTGAGTTCACCCTGTCAACGATCCTCTGCCATAACTCTGTTTTCCTGGCGATGGATGTATGCTGGACCTGTGCTCCAAACAGTTGTGACTCCACTCTGACAATTTCCTCTAACATGACTCTCAACTCCTCATCTGTGACTTATGGGTGTTTCTGTTGTGACTTGGTGGATGTGTTGTGGTTAGTGGGGTGTTTAATATACAGGGGGGTGGAATGTGCTGTTTGGTGAGGTGGGGTTGTGTGGTTCGGTGTGCTTGTGGTATGTGGTGGCTGTGGGCAGTGGTGACCTGTTTGTTGTGTGCAGGGGTGCAGTTGTGTAGCGTGTGCAGCATGTTAGGTGCGGTGGGGTCTATAGTACCCAGATGCAGTGTCTTCTATTTGTGCATTCTTCTGTTTCTCTGTGAAAAATTCAGGATGCAAGGGGTGGGGGTGCGTGTTTCATACTGCTGTGATCAGGTGTGTGTAAGGTGTGGGGTATTCGTACTGTCCAATGTGGTGTGTTCTAGTGGAGTTGAGTTATTGATTGTGGTGGTTCGGACCACCAATGGATTACCACCGTGCAAAGACTGCTGTGCTGATTTGTGGGTTGTAATCTGGAGGGTGGGATGTTGCTGACGTGGCAGTGGAACCACTCAGACAGTTATGCATCCACTCAGAGACCCATTCAGACACTTACACACCCACTCACAGACCCATTTAGACATTCATGCACCCATTCACCTACCCATTCAGTCACTCATGCACCCATTGACACAGCCAATGAGACACTCATGCACCTACTCATGAGACCCATTCAGACACCTAATCATCTACTCACAAACCCAGTCAGAGGCTCATGCACCCATTCACAGACCCATTCAGGCACTCGTGCTCCCACTGACAGACCCTGTCAGACACTCATTCTCCAACCCACAGACCCATTCAGAGACTCATGCTCTCACTTGCAGATCCACTCAGAAACTCATGCACCCATTTGCAGACCCATTTAGACACTCATGCACCCATGCACAGATCCACTCAGACACTTATGCACCCATGCACAGATCCACTCAGACACTTATGCACCCATTCACAGATCCATTTAGACACTCATGCACCCATGCACAGATCCACTCAGACAGTTATGCATCCACTCAGATCCAGTAAGACACTCATGCTCCAACCCACAGACCCATTCAGACCCATTCAGAGACTCATGCTCCCACTCGCAGATCCACGCAGAAACTCATGCACCCATTTGCAGACCCATTTAGACATTCATGCACCCATTCACAGACCCACTCAGACACTTATGCATCCACTCAGAGACCCATTCAGATACTTACACACCCACTCACAGACTCAGAGACACTCATGCACCCATTCACAGACCCAGTCAGACAGTAATGCACCCACTCACAGACCCAGTCAGACACAGATGTTCCCACTCACAGACCCATTCAGACACTCATGCACCCTTTTGCAGACCCATTTAAACACTAATGCAGCTACTCACAGACCCATTCAGACACTAATGTACACACTCACAGACCCATTCAGAGAGTAGTGCACCCACTCGCAGCCCCATTTGGACACTCATGCACCCACTCACAGACCCATTCATACAGTAGTGGTAAAACTCTCAGATGCAGACATTCAGTCATGGAGTCATAGAAACACTTATACACTTACAAAGTCAGTTTGAGACCTATTTTGAAATAAAATGATTTACATGAACATTATATAATTGGTTGCCTATAACATGTTCTTAGGGGTGTGGCCACCATTTTCTAGAGCTTGTCATGGTCCTGAGGGATGACAATTGATGTGATATATTTGGAAGGGGCCAGAGGTCGTGTATTCTGACCTCATGGGCATATTAAAAGATGTCTGAGGGATTCCTTCTACACTTTCAAAAAGTCTAAACTGATATGGAGTCACGACTCGATCGCGGTGCCAGGATAAAGCCACAATGGAGTTGCAACTCTTAAATTTCTAAAAAGCCTTTGTGTTATTTGTTTGTATATGATTAATGGAGATAAGGGCAGATGCAGAGTTTAAAGTTATTTAGTAGCACTCTGTTGCCTTCGTTTGTAAAGTGCACACCATCTCTTCTATAAATTGACGGCATGTCAAAGCGTAGATTATTATTATAAATACAATTCATGTTATGGTCTTTGAGATATGAAGAAACAATTTTGTTAACATTTTCCCTAGATTTGTCAGTCTGTGTACAAAATGTTGATGACCAGTTCCATTTTCATCTCTGGCAGATATTTGAGAACACAAATGTTGTGTGGCGGCAAAGTATCATTAATTGACTAAAGGTAGCTTTCATTAGAATTGTCTAATCCTACTCCAGTAAGTGTGCCTAGGTCAGTACCACCACAATGCACAATCAGGGGAGGTGGTCGGCAATCTCTAATGCTTTCAACCAATGGAAGCAACTGACTCCACTTAAACCCTCTCTGGGCAACCCAAGTGATATCCACATTAGGCAAACCTAGGTCCTTGTTAATGCCACTGCTTCTAGCATAATCACCAGCCCAATAAACATAGCTGTGACCTACAATCCACACCAGCATCTTTTTGAATCATAGAAGCAGGAGCACTAAAGAGAAGGCTACAGTTGAGTGAAGGAGTTTTCAAAATGTGTGATGGTTAAAATGGAAGGAAGCAGTAGATTTAAAAGAAAAACTCAAAATTGACTGGATGTTCAAAATATCTGAATATATAAAAATAGGTTGCATTTTACAGCATGCAGTTACTGCATCTGTGATTTGGTGATGTTTTGTAGAACAAGTTACGACATTTGGGATAAGTTTAGACTTGTAAGTAGTGAATCACACCTGCTGCAGGACAAATTGAATATGCCCCTGCAGACAGTTCTGTGACCTTTTGAACTGCTGCTACACTGGAGTGTTGCAAGCAAGATTGTTATGGCAGCTGAAGCAAAAGAAAATGGGGGATGGGTGAGTGGATTGAAGGGCAGAGAAATACTTTAAGAGATGTCTTTTGCAGGTTATAAGTTAGAATAGGATATTTCATTTAGTGTGCATTATGCTAATAGAAAAATAAAGCTAAGGATTTGTTATTCAACTTTTATACTCCCATCCTGAGTTGCGTATCTGTCACGGTTTTACATGAGTGCCTTGAGCCACCCTTGTACTTTCGGCCTTCACGATTCCAGTCTTCTCTCTGTCCGCGTCCTGCTGTACACCTCTGGTTTCCTCCGTCTCCTCGTTCTGCTGCACACCTTCTGTCACCTCCATCTCTGCTTTCTGTTTTAACCCGGATATCCGGGTTGTCAACTACAGTTCAGGCCCTTGATTGTCACTTTAGTACCCCTGGGGTACGATAATGAAGGTCCAGTTTCTTAGTCTCAAAACAGGGTTGTTGAACCCTCTTACATATAGTAATAGATGTATTTACATAAAATTGCATGGATGAGTGTTTATATCCAATAAAGGTACTTTATGTACATGGGAAATCTTTTTAAAGGTGTTTCTCTATTTGTATGTGCATCAGAGATGTCAATGTATTATAGGCCATTAGAAGGTATGCAGAAAGTATTGTCTACACTATGATATATAAAGATATTTAGTTCAACTATAAAATTTTCAGATAAACAGTTGTGCAAGCAGTCATATCTTCAGGTTCATACTAATAGTTAGGATGAGAAAAATGGAGACTAATTATTGAATATATTTTGAAAAGTAATCGCCGTAGTGATGAAAATAGTCACAATGAGAAATAGAAAAGGATATTAGTATCTACAGCTGTGTTTTCCTATAGTTATACAATGTTTTAGAGAGGGCACATGGATGCACCTTCTAATAAAGTGAGATAGTCAATGATATAATAATGCATATAGTGAAGATATGATTTTTACTGTGAGAGCAATGATAGTACAGGATGCCATAGTGTGGTCAAAACATGAATAGGAAGACATTTAGCATATGCACCAGACAGTGATTTCTCTGTTTCTAAAATAAACTAATGTTTATTATATATTACTGCACAATCTTCCAAGAAAATGATAAGGTATACATTTATTTTTTTTAAACTTTCCCGATATCTGTTTGTATTAAGAACATACATCTACGGTGCCAGAAAAACCTGAAAGCCATAAAAAACTGAGGAAAACATATCAATGTGAAAGGAAAACAAAACCGTGATTATATGAACAAAATCTGAAAGGACCACACAACTACTGGTAAGAAACCTAAATGATTTTACATTTGTTTGCAAAACATTGGTTTTGAAATCAAGCAATGATGTAGAAATATCATGCCAAATGAAAAGTAAGCACTGATTAAAGCAAACAAATACCACCAGCAGAAGACAGCAACAGTTCAAAAAAATAAATTAAAAAATATTCAGAGTAAAAGAAATTTGGAACTCACTAAAAAGCATGAAGCAGTATAAAAAGAGAACACAAATTGAGAAACACAATAAATGTGTTGAGCATATGGTATTTAAGGCATTTTCCATGAAGAGAAAGCTTCTTGTATTAATACTTAAAAGAATGAAAACTCCAGACAAAACAGTATCATGGATGAAGAGATGCAGTAAAATGAAAAGATGCATCAACAAAAGTAATTTTTGCAATTTTTTTACTGATGAGTGGAAGCATACCTCCAGTACAGAGCCATTCTTTAATGAAGTTTATTTGCAGGACAGCATATTGGTTCATGCAGTAGATTCAACTGGCCATTGTTATGAGATAAATAAAGGGACTCCTATGGAAAAAGAAGAGTGTTCCTAGAGATCCGGAAGAGGTAATAGCTGAATGGATTAAGGAAAGGCGTAGACAGGACATATAGAATTGTAGTAGTATTTGTAAGATTCAGCAAGAATTTAAAGCTGTATTAAAAGTTTTTGTTCAATATTTTCCATGTAGAACTCTCAAGCAAACGATAAAATATTGCAAGGATTAGATCCATGCAAAGTAAGAAAGAATACTAATTAACAAGGACACTCAATTAGCATGTTTGTTACGGAAAGTGTGCCAAAGCACCTTTCATCACTTTAGGATATTGGCAGTTCACCATTTAAAAATGCAAAGTCTTGTAAGGAGACTTTACTTTGTAAAGAGTCCAGAATTATGTTTAGGGGAAATAAACAGAGTAATTTTACATGTTACCAAGAAGAGGTAGAGAAAGTTTGTGATGATGTGCAGTTTTGTTTTTTTGGACATCATGAGGAGTGTAGGGAAAATGAGGAATTTGTAGGTTCATGTACTGAGGAAGAGAATTCAACTGTCGCTATTGCCAATTTTCAATAAGATATTACAAAGTATTTGCTGTAGATGCACTCACTATAAAAGTCAAACACAAAATGTAGATGTAATTTCTAAAATGGAAGGAGAAAACACGAAAACGTTGTAAAAATTTGCTGCCTATCTATATGTAGAAGAATGTTTTGACTTGTCCACTAAGCAACTTATATATAAAATATGAGAAGTTAGAGGATCAGAAAACACCACCTAGAGCAGTGTAATATAGGTTGGAATTTGTGAGTATTCCAGCAGAACTACAAGATTTAAATATATATGAATCTACACTTATACAGTCTGTACATCCATTTCAAGCGATAATATGATTGGAACCAAAAACAGGTAAATTGAAAGGCTTTAAGGGAAGAGTAGTGTATTTGCCATTGGAATTTAAAAAATGTTGAGACAGCAGGAATAGAGGAAGATAAAGAAGAGCCACTTGTTACCTTGGTAACTGGAGTACCAACTAAGAATAAAACAATTTGGCAAGAGTTAGTAGATGTTATTAAAGTTAAACAAGCAACTTTATACCTGGTACAAAATAATCTATATTATGAGAAAGTTAATGTTGATCCTGATGTATCAAATTTTGGGGATGCCATGTTGTCAGGCAGTGGCCAAATAGAAAAAGTAGATCAATCCTGAGCAGAGCAAATGTATGAGCACTATAGCATCCATCCATTACCTTCTAACGAAGACACAGGAGATGTTGGTGACCTGTTCCAGATGAAGCAAGCTAAGAGAGCTCCTATGAGTGAGTGGGACAAAAGGTTAGAGGCTTGCTGTTTTCCACAGTTGTTTCCCACTGGAGTACGTGGTCGGTATGATAACCAACCCAAACAAAGACAAGCAGCTGAATACAGATCAACACAATTGTATTTAGAAGATCCAAGATTTAGACAGCGTATTCCATATATATTTTATCTACTTTTTTTAAAGTGACTTGTCTGGATTTTCATATGCAGTAAAAACATACTCAAAACAGAAACTGGTCTTCAAAATATATTGGCAAGACACTTTGTAAATAAAGTACATGAAAAGGATGAGACATTAGTATGCAACTTGAATAATTTGATGGCGTGCCTACGGAATATGTATAAAGTGTATGCTGTGGAACCTAGGTCCACCTACCTAGTTCTTGACATTGAGTTGTGCAGAATATGCATGGGATGACCTCATTCAATTCTTACAGAAACAAACTCTAATATCAATAATACTATTTTAAAAACACCAGAAGAACTTTGCTCATTAGATCCTGCTAATGTGTGTAGATATGTCAACCACCGATTTCAAGCTAGACTTCCTTTTATCTGCAACAAGACAAATCCCCTTCTTGGAGGAGTAAGTGATTTCTTTTGGAGGAAAGAGTACCAGACAAGAGGTGCTCTACATATTCACATGCTATTGTGGATAAAAGACATACCAAAATCGGGAACAGAAACTGATGAGTCAGTGTTATCTTTTATAGAAAAATATGTGACATGTAGCATACCAAAGCACTCTAGTAGAAAAGGTCTGAGAAAGCAAGTATTGTGGTTCCAAACACATAGATGTTGAAAATGTTGTCGTCATACATACAGGCGGTACCAGCGGAGATGTTGTGGTTTGGCAAGGCCAACCCGCCACACTTCACCGTCAGCCCGTCGGTGGTGAGACGGGCCACGCGGTCCTGGCACGGTCGTAATGAGGGCCTTTAATAATAACACACAGAAATACACAGATAGCCATACACTGACACACTCAAACACCAACTCACTCATACAGCTATTCACACACTTACTTACACATAGACCCCATCATGCACCCAGGCAGTCACCCATACATCCACTCATGCAGGAGATACTAACCCATTCAGCTACTCACATACATAGTCATTGACTCATGATAGGAGTAACAGTTAATCACCAGATTAAAACACACTCATACCTAGTCACTCACTCATACAAACCGTAATACATTCAGACACTGAACCATAGAGTAAGTGATTGAAACTGTTATTCACCTGCAAACCCGCTTTGACACATAGAAGTAACAAACAGTCATATAACAGATAGTTAATCTTTCTTTACCCAGTATAGCGGTTCTGAAAAGAATCATTTAAAGTGCTTACAATTTTGGTTATTTTTTTTCAGAAACACTTAGTAAACAGTAGTTATAAAAAGTAACATAACAAAAACTGTATTTTAAAGAAAAATGAAAAAACTAGCACCTGTGTGCTTTGATGGCATTGACTATACTCTCCACAGACTGTTCCCCTTACACACAAAATACCTTTGGACTTAATAGAATGCTGCTCAACTGCAGCAGAGTCTGGCACTCTAATAGCAAAACTGGAAGGATGAGCAGATTCAGATGATGTTGCTGATCGTCACTTGCAGTACACCCTTCAGCCATGTCCCTCTCTCTTTGTGCACAGGCCAAACAAGCACTATGCATGCTTTCCAAATGTTTTTCATGGACAATGCTCACCAGGAATATATTTTGTTTTATAGAGACTGCAAGTGACTTTTTTTTTTTTTCTACCTCTGGAATTGTAAAAAGGTTCCAGGCAATGCCCTCCTTTCTCCTTCTTGGTTGCTTTTATCCTCAAAAGGACTGCTGAGGTTTTTTTCTTCAGGCAAAGGAGCTGCCATCATGCTGCTATAAGAAATGCCTCAAAAACAAGAACAAATAACCAAAATTGAACACTAACACAACAGGTGTAAACTGTCTGCTAGATACAATGAGAATGGAAAAAATGGGTGTGGTCTTCCAGTGCAAGTAACTGAAATGTCTTCAACCAATCAGAACTTTTTTGGGGGGTCACAGGGTCTCCGTGATGCCATCGCGCATACACTGCGTCTTCATTGCGGCTCCGCGAAATAAGACAAAACAATGATACTATATACCTATATTTACATTTGTAATACTTTTTCTTCCACAATAGTAAATCCAAAAGTTCAAATTGGAATAAAAACATCTAGATGTATGTAAACTTATAATGTTAAAAAAAGATAGATCTGGGTCTCCATCGGTACTCCAGAAATACATTGTGCTACGGTTGCGTACCGATCGTTACTCCACGAGAAGTAGTAAAGCAACATGAAATATACATTTTCTTATGATTATTACATGTAGTGAATATTCACAAATAAAAGGCTAGGTGTCAATTCAACATTCAAAAGCTGTTGATATATGTTTCAGCAACACAAAAAATACAATAAAACCACAACTCCAACGTGAAGATTCGTGATGGGCACGCAACTACAGTAAGAAATTTAAAAAAATAAAAATAAAAAAAAAGGATATTTCAAGAAAAAATATTTTATAGGTGTACAATTGAAAAAAAATTATCTAGACCGCTCTGTATAGATTTTTCAAAATTAGAAATTAAAAAAAAAAATGCTATAAGTATGAAAAACGCTTACCTAAAAACAATATGAAATTTCTTATTCAATATATGTTTAAAGTGTTTTAAACACTAATATAAATATAACTGCAAAAAGTAATCACTTGTACATATTGTCGTCACCATTTAGTTCGTAAAAAAAACTATGGAAATTCACAAAAATGTTGTAGGTTATCGTAACTTTATAGTTGCAAAAATACATATTACAAAAAACCTCACTGAAAAAAACAAAGGTTACAGGGATGCTATAGTTAGGAAGAACGATTATATAAAAAAAAAATAGAAATTCCAAGAAAAAAAACATAGGTTAAAGGGACATTATAATTAGGAAATAGATTTTTTTTAAAAAATTATTAAAAAAACAAAGGTTATAGGGATATGATAGTTAGTGCAACATTTACTACTGCACAAAACCATAGAAATTCAGCAGTTGTAGTTACCTTAGCTAACTATAGCTTCTGCCCCCCAATGCACTGCATATGACCTCACAGATTACATAGCTCATGACATGGTCAATGACATCATCTATGCACTGACACATCTACTCATTCACACATAGAAACGCTTCCATATCTACACACACACACACACCTACTCACATATTTATTCACACATAGATAGAATTAGTGATATACAGACACTCATTCACTCAAACAGCCACTGTCAGAACCACTTAGTCACCCATACAGTACGAACTCACATATTAAGAGAATCATACAGCTAGTTACACATCCACTCAGACACATTGCCATTAACACACCCACTGATACACCCATACAATGAATCAGAAAAACCCGTTATTATATCTCTCATCTACGGACACATTCAGTAATTCAGCTGCAGAACCACTAACACATGCACAGAATCACCCATGCAGTCATTAACATACGCATTCACTCCTCAATACAATCACTAACACATAATCACTAAATTATAAAGCCATTCACACACCCACTGACTCATATGTACAGGCACTGATACATCCAGTCAGTCACCAATGTAGCCACTCACAAACCACAGAGCCGGACTCATTCTCAACCCCGTTTTCTCAGCAGGGGACAACATCACTATCTCTCACACCTCTGAACACCATTGAACCAATCACAAGTGCGTCCACTTCATGCCACTATGACCCCAAACCCCCAGCAGATGCTGGGGCAAAGTCACAGAAGCACAACTCACCAATACTCTCAATCACTCCCTCCCGCTCGATGCGGCGTACGCCAATGAAGCTGCACGCATTCTACACTGCTGGGTATCTAACTGCGTGACAATGTAGCCCCCCCTAAGGAAAACAGCGGGAAATCAACAGAGCAAAGTACCTAAATGGCTTATGGCAGAACTCCAGGAATCCAAGCACTCCTGTAGACAACTGGAATGGAAATGAAGGATCAGTAAATCAACTGAAGACCGCACAGCCTACAAGAATGTAGTCACCACGCACCACCAGAACACCAGAGCTGCCAAAAAAGCCACCTTTCTAGCACACCTCAACACCAGCACTCACACCAGCAAAGAGCTCTTCGTCATCGTCAAAGAGTTCACAAAGCCCGGGGCAGACACCTCATCCATCCTTCCCTCCCAAGACTTCTGCAATGACCTCGCCACCTTCTTTCACTGAAAAATCCAGGGCATCTACGAAGGCTTCAGGAACCAAAACCCTCCGGCATTGCTCACCACCACAGACCTACCACTTCACCAAATACTGAATTCGTACAACCCCCATCACCAAAAGGGCAGCCAAAGACGAACTTCATCCTCTCGGGAGCACCCTCAGATTCGTGCCCTCATCATATCTTCAACCTGGCCAGCACCACCATAGCACCTGAGCTCTGCCGAACTATCAACTATGATCCTTCAAGACTGCCATCTTCCCTTCAGGCTGGAAGCATGCCAAAATCAACCCGCTACTCAAGAAACCTACTGCAGGGCCTAAGGAGCTGAAGAACTACAGACCCATCTCCCTGCTCCCTTTCCCAGCCAAGGTAACAGAGAAGACCATCAACCAGAACCATCAACCAGAAACTCACTGAATTCCTCAAGACACCACAGCCTGGACCCATCTAAATCCAGTTTCAGAAGCACCGACAGCATCTAAACCGCACTCTTAGCAGCCACCCACGACATACGCATCATAATGGATCACAGAGGCACAGCTGCACTTATCCTCCATGATCTCTCCGCTGCATTTGACACAGTCTCCCACTCCACCCTCCGCAACAGACTACACAGCACCGGCATCCAAGATAAAGCACTGGATTGGATCAGGTCCTTCCTCACCGGAAGAACACAGAGTGCCAGACTACTGCAGTTCAGACAAATTCTGCAGAGTGCCCCAAGGATCTTCACTCAGCCCGATGCTTTTCAATATCTACATAGCCCCGCTTGCCAAGACCATCAAACAACACAGGCTAAACATAGTCTCCTACGCCGCCGACACCCAGCTGATCCTCTCCCTGTCCGAAGATTCTGCAAAGGCCAAGAGAAATTTCCACAACACGGTGAGAGCAGTCACCGCCTGGATGGAAGCCATCGGCCCCAAACAACACGGCCAAGACAGAGATCCTCGCAATCAGCTCCACCCCTTCTGCTTGAAACGATTCTTGGTGGCCAACCTCTCTCTCCCCTGACACAGCCGCATCTCTTCCCATGTTCAGAGACCTACAATGGCTCCCAGTCAACAAGCACATCACATACAAATTTCTGATCCACACCTACAAGGCACTACACAAAATAGGACTGGCATACCTCAACCACCACCCTGGCTTCTATATACCCAACACACATCTCAGTTACTCCCAGCTCGCCCTTGCAGCCATCTCCAAGATCCTTCTCCTACCTGGCAGCCTGGAAATGGGACACGCTACCCCTCAAGCTCAGGCAGACCGCACCACTGAAGCAGTTCAGGAAAGACCTCAAGATCTGACTCTCTGACTGGGCAGCACACCACAACAGCGCCTTGAGACCCTATGGGTGATTAGCCATGCAATACAAATCAGATTTTTTGATTTATTGAGTCCTGTCTCTTCTAAATCACTACTCTAAACACTAATGACCAAACTAAGACATTTCATCGTACAGGCTCATCTATTGCAAACCACAACACCACCATTCATCAACCTAGAAAGAGGTTTTAGTGCAGACATTAGTTTTATACAAACTGAAGCACACAGTAGAAAGACTTTAGCAGACAGGGCAATGTATCATTTACCGCTAGTGAAATTATTTTTCATCCTGGAGAAAGGTGTCAGCAGAGCGGTCAGTCTGTTGCACACCACCACTACACTGAGCTCTCACCCCAGAGAGAGATGTTAGTGAACAGATTAATTTATTGCAAACTACTATTACACTCATTCATCATAAAGGTGAGAGGACTAAAGAAAGTGGTCAGTATGTTATAAAACACAACTATACATCAGCTATCACTGTGGAATGAAGGCTCAATGAACAGTTTAGACTGTCGCAAAGCACTACCATACTCCTACATCAACAGGAGACATGTCAGCATTAAGGATAGTTCAGTCATAAATAGTATACCCACTTTAAAAATGAGATTATAGTTGAAATGATATGTTACAAATACTAACATTCAGTAGTATAGAAAGAATAGTAATTTAACTTCTGCCATAGCTCAGTATATATATATATATATATATATATATATATATATATATATATATATATATATATATATATATATATATTTTAGGAGCTCATGAAGTTCTACTCTGCAGAATTCCACAGAGTTAGCTAAAAACAGTGAAATTCCACAGAGTTCCGTGTGCGGCGGATTGCCACCTGCCCTGCCAACTTGGTCTGAATGCACCCAATCTCCAAAGCGCTAAGCAGGGTCAGACCTGGTTAGTAGTACTAACCAGGACCGGTTAGTACTACTAACCAGGACCAACCCTGCCTAGCGCTTCTGGAATTTGGCGCATTTAGGCCAGGGTGGTATGCAGTAGTCAGTGAAAGCTGCAGTTTCAGGTCTCTTGTGCTGACACAGCCCACCTGCCTGGAGCCTGCTGCTCTTGACCACACCTGCACACTTACCTTCACCAAGTTCTCTCCTTCATAAACTTGCTCCTGAGGGCCAAGCACACCCCTTGTCTTCCACCAGCCTTGCAATCGCTTTCTCTTCACTTATACACAGCCTCAGACCACCCTTTCTTTAGGGCCCAGCACTAGCAGCAGCAACCCAGCTCACCACCAGCTGCCTGGTATTTTCACAAAGTGCCTAGCCTTGCTTACCACTGGCCTTAAGGCACTCTCTCAGACCACACATATCTCTATCTAGCGAGGGCTGCCAGACTACCACTCAGCAGGTGATGCACTCCCGGTCTCCAGCTGTCCACAGCACCGTACCCCATAATACCACTTCCCATCCCAGGAACTCTAGGCAGACAGGTTCTTTTCAAGTGGAGCCATGACTACAAGATACATTTTTTACAAGCACAGACCCCCCCCCTTCACATGCAAATCCTGTCCATACCCAGTGCCGGCCTCCATATGCATTTAGAAAGAAAGCAAAATGAGGGTGTGACCTGAATGCTGTCTGGGTCAAGGCTGCTGAGGACGGTGAAAGGAGGGAGGCCTGGATCCGGAGCTGATGTCAGTGCAGCCCCTCAGCAGCAGCTCCACACCACCTACTGGCAAAGCCTTAGCTAGGGATCTCCTTGCCTTAATAGGGCAAATGTTGTCTTCATTTTGGCCAGAGCGTAAAGTGCAGCCCACAAAGTGCAAGCGCAGTGCGCACGCCGGTGAGTTTTTGGCCACACTCTGTTAACTCAGCCAGCGGAGTGGAGCTCACTGCCCACCCCTAATGATGTTATCAGTGATATCAATGACATCTCTAGCCATGTTATCAGTGATGTAATATGTGAGGTCATAAGCAGTGCATTGAGGGAGGAGTAATTTATAGTTAGCTCAGGTAACTGTAACTGCTGAATTTGTATGGGGTTGTAACGTCCCTGTAACCTTTGGTTTTTTCAGTGAATATATATATATATATATATATATATATATATGTATATATATATATATATATATATATATATATATATATATATATATATATAAATACTCCCATTATATAGTGTCAAACACCTGTCAAGGTAAGGTCATTTGCCAGGCATGCTGAATTGTGCCAGTGGCAGAGGAGGAACTCCTATGTGGCCAAGTGGCAGAGGAGATACTTCTATATGGATGAAATCCAGTTTGGTCTATGTGTATAAGCTGTGGTATATGTGGGAGAAGTCTTTATGTTAGAATTTCACTTACATTTTTGTAGTCTACAGTCTAATATGGAGAAAGGCCTATAAATTGCTATGTCTGTTGCATCTCTGCATAGCTTCAATATGGATGTCACCATTGCTTCTCTAGTACAGTCTGCTAAACAGTGGTACTGTTTGGCTACATTATACATTTTTGGCTACAAGTAATGTGTGGTATGTTGTCTAATATTCAACAGGTAGCCCACCCCAACATAATATGTGGTTTCAGTAGGTGTTTTGGAAAATATGTTCTTTCATGTACACTGATGGATTTGGAAGCCAAAAATGGACAGGAATTCAGTAGATAATAAAAAATCGACTTTTCTGTAGCTTCATACTTGTGAGTGATGCTCTCACCCGTGTCGGGCAAAGGCTACAAAATGCAAAATGCAGACATTGAATTGTTTCCTTGGAATTTCAATCTTTCTGAGAATGTAGGTAGCTGCAGTGTTTGGGCTTAGGTTTTGGCCAGCACTCAGGTAAGCCTACCAACCACAAACATTTCTCAAACCTAGACACCAGGGAGAGTCTAAGATAGAATGGCTTACATAAATTCACCATTTTATCTTACTTAAAATGTATGACAAACATCTAACTATGTAAAATATTAGATTTTCCGCACATTTCTGAAAGGGAAAGTTCTGAAATCCGCAGGGATCAACAAAAGTCCTATCTATCAGCATTCCCTCACTTCTCCCAATACATACAATGGCCTACTTAGTGCATGAACCTATCCCCTGCAACAGGCGTGGCACCAAATTCAACATGGAGACAGCAAGAATTTCTTTGAAAGTTCAATCTTTTTAGGGATTTAGGATGCTGGGGCCTTTAGGCCCTGTGGTGGCTAGCATCCAGGTAACCTCCCAATCCCAGGCATTTCTGCAAACTAGACTTAGGGAGGCTAGGGTCTTGTGGCATGTGTGGATGCCACTATGTTTTTCTTATTCAGGCTTCTCTACAAGTGTCAAACTTTGCTAAAATAACAAAATGTTCGCATGTTTCTATAAGAGAAAAATACAGAATATGTGGGATTGACAGAAGTGCTACAACCCATCATTCACACATTTTGCTAATAAAAAGAGTACCACACAATTGCAGGTGTACATATTAGCTGTGACAGAAGTCCCCAAATTGCAATCTGCCGACATCAGGAAATTTGCTAGGCCAGCACCCAGGTAAACCTACCAAACCCAAATATTTCTGAAAACTAGACACCCATGATAGTCCAGGGTTGTATGGCTTTCATAGATTTCACCACGTTTTTTAACTGAATTCCCTGGAAACATCAAACTTTGCATGTAGTTTTGACATGGCCTAGAAAAGAGGGGTAAACCCCCATCCTGCCCTAGAACAAAAATACCATCTGGCACCCAGAGAGTCCAGCTTCCCAAGCCTTTGCTTTTCTCTGTTTTTCCATTATGACCTGGTGGGCTATTAGTTTTGATGAAATGCAGATTGGAGCATTTATCCCTATCTGCACATCCCAGTGGGGTTCAGAAAACCAACCAGATCTTCAGGGGAAATTGGCTTGTCAATCCTTGCACTGGATCACAGCCACGGCATGCCAAACAGTCTTTATGACCTCTTAGAAAGAAAAAGGAATGAAATAGGTCCTTGGCCTTTCTTGCCATCGGGTCCTGCTTTTTGATTTGCGGATATGCTTTGTGTTGCCTTGGGGGAGGTAGAATGGAGTGTTTACTCCCTAACAGTGCATATGCCGAAGCTATACCTAAAAGATGCCAAATTTCCTCTCACTTGCCATTGGGGATGACTACAGCAATTGAGCTGTAGGCCCAAGAGGGCAGAGATAATTCCTGTGTTCAAGGGGTGAGGTGTGACCAGATACCAGGCTATTTAAACAAAAGGAAAACAAATCCTCAGCCCAAATTACACATAGGACATAAAGGTATCACCATTCTTGAGGAACAATATGAACTTTGAATCTTCATTTTTTTCATTCATTTGAATTTTAAGGGGACCAGTACAGATTCTAATTCTAACTCGGTAAGAGTATATCTGACATAATCACGTGTTTATACTGCACATTATGCCTAGATTCAGCGAAATACAGGTTTACCCCAGTGCATATTTAAGGTGCACCTCTGTAATACAGCAAATGCTCTGCTCTGGGGGTAGGAAAACTGTGTGGGCTTTAGGGAGAGGTTACAAGATGATGCCAGGATGGGACAGCCAACACCCTAGTACCTATTTCATTTTTTTAATTCTATCTCTGATGCCCCATGTGATTTTGCCCCCACCTGTGAGGGCATGTTAATGGATGGGGAGTAATCACCTATGTCTGGGGGCCCCTACAGTTATCTTTCATATCCCTGGTGGTCTAGTGGGTGGATCCCTGCTCGCAGATCACCATTATGTGGAAATTCCTGGGCAGGGACTCACAGAGAAGGGAAGCATTAGAAAGGGTACAGTGTTCCCTTCACAGCGGTTCTCTTTTCCAATGGTACCTCTCCCACTGTGATTGGTATTCGGGAGACAAACATATGCCCCGGGCACCAATCACACTGAAAACAGCCAGTCCATAAAGGTTCTGGCTGCTTTTCAGTTTCACTAGCTGTAACATCAGTTGTATAGCGTGTTGCACATTACAATAAATTAATAAGGAAAACAGCTCAGACTGTGAGGGGGGTCTTCCAGTGCATCTTGAGTTTTGGCTGAATGCGCTTTAATGCTTGGACCCCTTTTATATCCCGCTGTTTAGAAGAGCCATGTTTCTTCCTTTTCCTTTTTTTTAAAGCGGGTGCCTAGTCCCACATGGGACATCCCCAAGGAAAAGTTTTTGTGGTGGGAGCCCTAAAACCCCTGTAACCCCAGCTGGCACCCCACAGACAGCTCCATGCTGCACTGGAGCCAGCTTAAACTTCTTCGTAGCTCCCACCACATGAGATTATTCCCCTGTGCTCCTATGGCACAGAGCAGCCTCCTATGTCTGGATCCTGGGATTGACGTCCTGAGACCTGGTATTTGCTTGGGCCAGAGATTGGGGTTCCCAGGCCCCCTTTGAGTTTATGCTGATCTGGGAGACTAGGTCCCTGGGCCAAGAGAGAGTCTGGGGGAGGGAGACCTCCCTGGTAAAACATTAACTGGTGTTTCAAGCCCTGGGCACTGGCCCAACCCGCAGGTTATTTAAGAAAATGCAACTGAGCCCCATGCCCCCTATTCCTCACAAGGTGGTCAAAGGTCAAATCCTTTCAAGACTGATATCTCTGTCCCCGTTGGGCCAACTCCTGATAGTGAGCCCTAGCCACCAGAGTTAGCAGGCCTCCTAGCCTCTAAAGGGATGCACTCTGTGGATATTTGGTTTTACTGGCTCCCTGCACTAGCCTTCTCCTCTGCTGTGCGCCCCATAGTCACCTGGTAGTGGAGTCCAAGTCATCCTCTAATTGTTTATCAGGAGGTGTAAAGGGGCCAGCAGCACTGGCCATTGGAGAGATTAAGAAGTCCTGGGATCAGCTACAGACAGAGTCCTCAGGCATTTATCGCATCAGGGGGCTTGTCCTTCCAGCTGTCCATGGTGTTGCCACTGTTGCAGTCCACAGCCGAAGTCTGGCTCTCTCTCCTATTCTGGGGTGCCACTTTTATGCCGAGTCCAGCTTATTGGTGGGGATTATCCCTTTATCTAACTATTTTTCCTTTCCTGGGTTTGGCTTCGGCCTGGCTAGCAACACAAAAGGATGGTGTCAGATCTCTGTGTGTGTTGGGGAAAAAACCTTTGAAGTGTAATCAGGGTAGCACCCAACTCCTCCCCCATCCATCCTGTCAGGAAGACTCAGTCTCTCTGAATCTAGGCCCTCTTATGCACTGTCTGTTTCTAATATACATTTCCCAGTAGGAGAGACATCACCATCAAAGGTGGCTTGAAAATCCCAGACATTTTATGGAGAAAATGGCAACTGTCTAAAAGCAAAGTTACACATGAAAAGTGTAAGAAATATTTTTCTAGCTGGTACCAAACTGAATTTAACATTTAATGAATGTAACAATATAGCCCAATGATTCCCTACGGCAGCAGCCAGCCTTGCTACACTGTCAATTGTTCTTGGGGATATTTCGCTGTAAGGACATGTTCAACATTACCTTCTACATTCCCTGCTTTTAAATATCTGCACCCTGCCTTCATGGACAATCAGGCCTCCATAAGGATAACTTATTAATAGTTTTAAAAAAACTTTAAGCTTGCCAAAAGGGGTATCCTGAAGTCAAATTTGAAGTTTAAACTGCCACAGGCAGATTGCATGTATGCAGCTATCAGGTTGGCATGAAGGTAGTCTCATGAGTTGCCTGTACCCAAGCGCACCCACGTGTGCACATGTGTTCATGTGTAACCAGCCCTGTGTCACAGAAGCCTTATCTTAAAAAACAGGCCCTTGCAGTAAACATATGTGGCCAATTTACTATGATATTAATGGGAGTGAGACTCGGGTGGTCCTTAGGACCCTGCACACTTTACCACTGCTAACCAGTGCAAATGTGTGTGCTTTTCCCCTTAAAACATCGTAGATTACTTTATACCCAATTGGCATTTAATTTACTTTTAAGTCCTTAGTATAGTGACACTACCTGTGCCCAGGGCCGGTAAATTAAATGCTACTAGTGGGTTCTGCAGCACTGATTGTGCTACCCACTTAAGTAGCACTTTAAACATGGCTCTGGCCCTCCATTGCAGCCTGTGTGTGTGCAGTTTTGATATGCCAATAGAACCTGGCAAAGTAATGCTTTTGCCAGGCCCAAACCTTCCTTTTTAATACATTTAAGCCAGTCATAGGGTCAGCCCTGGACAGGTTAGAGCTAGGTGCAATGTATTTAGAAAGTAGGGGTTTTACATGTCTTGGTAGTGAAAAACTCCAAAACTCTTTTTTCACTACTGCAAGGCCTACCACTCACATGGGATAATATTGGAGTTAGCTTATTACATTTTATAAGTGTGACTTCCAAATGGGAACAGGTAAACAGTCTATGTTTTGCTTCTCTGAAATTGTAACGAAAAATCCCAATTTATGATGAAGTCGGATTTTAAATTAAAATTCGGAAAATATCAACATTAGAAAAGGTGAAATTTTATTGCCGTAGCTATTTGGTACCTGCAGCCTGTCTCTGGGGCGCCTGTCTCTGGGGCACCTGACTGGGTATAACTGACAGCTGGGATTTGTATTTTCCTCCTAGACAGCCACACACAATGGGGAGCTTAGGTGTGACTAGTGGGTCATCACTGGCAGGATGGGTGGGAGAAGCTGGGCACAGCACCGCTTACACTTGAATAGGCGGTGCCCTGTCTCCACACAAAGGGCTGCATACCCCTTGGACTTAGCTTGGAGCCAGGAAGGTGGGACACCTGTGCATTTCATAGGTACACCTCTAAAAGCTTCTCCCCATTTCAAAGGCACAACTGGGTACAGACAGACACCAACTCTTCAGTACACTTCTAGAACTTTGGACACTTTCCAGGAAGAAAGACTTCTGTGCTGCTAAAAGGGCTGCCACTCTGCTGGACTGCCACTCTGAAGGGCTGCTGCTCTGCTGTGCTGACCTGCTACTTGCTGCCCTCTTGCCTGGGTGGGAAGGACTGGACCAGCATCCCTCAAACCCAGAACCCAGGATGACTCTAAGGTCTAGTTGGCTGGTGTCCAACAACCTTGCACCTAGATTCTGACAGCTGGGCGTCTACCCTGCCAAGTGGTTGCATTCCAGTCTGGCACCCTTGGAATTGGACTTAAGGTGCTCTTCCAGCTTCTGTGGATCCAACGGAACTGAAGCATGTCCTCTCCTGTGCAAACCAGAGCAGAACGGACACATCACTGGTGCTGTATGCCTTGGACCCATTGCAAAGGCCCACATCGCAGCCCCTCAGACCCGCCACCGCATTATACATATTCAGTGCAGGCCGTCGCATCTCTATGGTCGACAGTAGCTTCGACAATGAGGTCTGACTCAGCATCACAGCCTGGCAACTCCTCAGAACCAACGCATCATCCCAACTCCATAATGCATCTTTGACACTTTGCAAGCTCCGACGGTGAAGCAGACCCTCACTTTGCAGCCTAGCAGCATTTTGGAACTGACACAGCTCTTCGGCTGTGCAATGGATCTTTGAGGTAAATCCTCGCAACGCTCTACAAACCAGGATATAAGGTACTCTGTTCACAGGGGTTAGCTGGATCCCTGTAGCTGGCTCACACTCCTTTGTGGCTGGCCTGAACTTGTGACCTTGTCCCGGGCAAGCACAACCGGATATCCACAGTTGGCGCTTTGTGCTCTTTGACGCTATTGTCACTAAAATCTTTGATATTGCATATCTCTGGTTCTACTGATTGGATTTTTGTCATTTTGGTCTTGTTGCATTTATTAATGAAAGTTTAATATTTTTATCTTGGTGCGGGATCCTTTTTGAGTGGTGTTTTTCACTTTATTGCTGTTTGAACTGTTGAACAATTACCCAACACATTGCCTCTAAAGCCTGTTTGCTTTGTGCCAAGCTACCAGAGGGTTGAGAACAGGGTAATTTATGGTTGAAGTGTGTCTCACCCTGATATGGATTGTAGTTGTTGCTTGACCAGGGCTCACATCCCAGTCAACTAAGAACCCAATTTCTTACCTGTTTGCATACAATGTTGTTGCAAGATAAGCAGTAGCCAAGTAAAATAATCTCTCCTTTACAACGTGGCCTGCAAAAATATGGACTGCAGAAAGCCATCAATGGAATTATGCAAGTGAGTTCACTCACTGATATGCAATGACATCAGTAATGATACTGCAGAGGATTCTCATCCACATTAGGGCCATGATTATAGGTGGACCTTTGAATTGTTATCAGTTTACACAGGGATTACATTTATAAGTGGTGAGATATTTTTCGTACCTAGAAAATACCAAGTGTGCTAATGCTCGCACCTTTCATTACATTTCCGCAGATTAAACCTGCCGGAATTTAAAAGGGCTAAAAGGTATGGTATTTTCCACACATGTGGATTCTGGTGCGGTACGCACAAAAAGTCATGGTAGGTGATAAATCAAATATGATGAATTCCAACATCTGTGTTGGATTTTATCAAGTGTGATACTGTAGCATGCAACAGGGGGCACTCGTAATAAGGCCTGCTGTGTTTTGTATTAATAGTGGATTGTTTTCATACAGTGGAATGCAGAAAAATAGCCAATAAAGTACACGGATCTCTGCTTCTATCTCAAACAGACATCAAAACACTACAGTAGGTTTGAAGCACAGGGCAGCCTTCAGAGGGTATTAGATTAATCAGTCAGAGACAACAGGTGCATTAAGTGACTTAGATTGTATGTCGTCACTCATGTCTGTCGTCCTGGCAGAGGGACGGGGATTGTTATCCCTTCATATCTGTCCCCAATATTCACACTTTCTTCTGTTTATTGGGGCATCCCCTGCTTCGATAGATCACTTTTTCTGCCAACATTCATCAGTCCAAGTCATTCTTCCAATCATTCAGCTTTGGTGCCAGTACCGCCCTCCCATTGTTGAGCTATATTTCTTTTGGCCACTCTCTGACCAAGAGGCAGCCACAGTTTGCAGTATCTGGGTGGGGGGGAGGGGTTATCTTCCTGGATGTTTAATGAGTAGCACTTATCAGTTTTAGGGCAACCCTTCACAGTCCCCATAACCTCCCTAATGTCAGTCCAATACATGTGTATACTGGGGCAGCTCCATACTTGACGGTACCCACTTCCCCACACCCTCTCAAAGGCACAGAGTGCAGTAATGGGAGCGATGTAGTATCCACAAATGCACCAGCCTATAAGCTGTCTTAAAGGCTGTTAGAAATGGGGTTTCTGGTTGGCTAGGGTATGCACCTCAGCCAGGCAGAACCCACCCACTCTAGTCAGGGCAAGGGAGTTACACGTCCAAGACAACCCCTGCTCACCCCCTTGGTAGCTTGGCACGAGAAGTCAGACCTATCCCAGAGGCAATGTGTAAAGCATTTGCACAACACACAACACACGTGATGCAATATCCCCACCACAAAGGAAACACAACACCAGATTATATGAAAATATACTGTATTGTACACAACGCTATTATTAAACCAAATATCACATATCAGTACTACCCTGGTACCTTAGTTCTTGTCAGAACGTTACACAGTAGTCACTCTGCAAACTAGCAGTAGTCACATATAACACACAGGTTACTCAGTATTCTGCAGCATAAGCAGTAGTCAGGAAACACGTTATTACACCAAAGCACTTGTCATAAGGATATCATAACACCCATAGTAGGAACATTAGAAAACATATGGCAAGTCCTAAAACACATTAGTATGCTATACACATAATAGGAACATGTTCATACATATATCCACACATCAGAACACAGGTAGGGAATATATATATTCAAGTCTGTAGCAAGAACTGTGCAATAAGTATATAGTTCTTGGTAGGGAATACCTGTTTGTCTGATGAGGCACTTCTAGTGGGTCCACGGTCTCCTTGGGTCTCCCCCGGGCCTGCCTTGGCCCCTCGCTGTGGGGGGGTGGAGGCCTATACAGTGAATACTGGTTTTCGAGGGGGCCACAAAGAGCCTGTGGCGTGGGCGAGCCTCTGATGAGGCTGCTGTCCCGCCTGCAGTGCAACCGAAGCCCTCCGAGGCTTCAGTAGGCAAGGGAGAGGTGTCCTCCTCTCCTCCATGCTCCCTGATGACCCTCCGGCCCAAGGCAGGGCATTCCGGTGCCCAGGGGGAGCTCTAAAGAGCAGACCTCGCCCGGGGGCACCCATAGGAGCACGCTTGCTCCGTTATCACCAAGAAGGATTTTCTTTGTGCCCCGAGGGCACCAGGCAGCGCGTTCCCTTGCGCTTCATGGAAGCAGCTTCCCCGGGCTGCAGTGGTGATCTTGGGCACCAGGACGCGCTTCTACAAAAGCAATTAAGTCACTACTGAAGCCTGGGTCACGGCGGTGCTTTTTTATGCAGACACGAATAAATGCTTTTTAAAGTGCCAAGCACCAGCAAGGGGGAGTGCTTCCAAACGCTAAGGAAATCCCCTAAAGGAGCGCTTTCCCAAGCGCTTAGCTTATGAACAAGATGAAGCACCCCTTGTGCTTCAGGGTGAATGCAGGTGTCAGAGGGGCCACAGCACCCTGCCTCTGGGGAGCAAAGTTGCAAGAAAAGGCCCACAGGTGGATGGTCCAACAACAGGCCAGCACAAGGAGTATGCAGCAAGTGGAAAGTCCTCTTCAGTGACCAAGCAGGTCACAGGTCAGCACAGCAGCAGTAGTCCATGGTGGTCCCTGGTGAGTTCTTCCAACATTTCTGTGTCCAGTTCAAAGATGGTTCCAAATTGTGGGGAAAATTCCCCTGTACTTATACTCAGTCCTTACAATGTTTTGCAATGGTAGGGAGTGGTGGTTCCAGCCAGTTACAACTGGTTCTGGGAGTGCCCCCTCTCTCTTTCAGCACAGGCTTCAAACATCAGTGGGGGGTAAAAGACCCTGTTGTGTGAGGCTAGGACACAGCCTTTACAAATTTAGGTGTACCCCGCCTCTCCCTTCTCTCAGCCCAGGAAGACTATTCAGTATGCAGATGCACCTCTGTGACACGGCCAGCCTCCCTGTGTACAGGCTGTCTGAAATGCATGCACAAAGCCTGAACTGTCACTCTGTCCAGACATGGATTGGAGTCAAGCTGACAGAGTCATAAGCACAGATAAATGCACACTTTCTAGAAATGGCATTTCTGTAATAGTTATAAAAAATACACCTACACCACTAAGCAGCATTTATTATCACCATCACAACCATACCAAACACGCCTACGCTACCCCTCATATATCAGACCATACCCTTTACACAAAATGCAATCCTATGAGAAGACAGCACTTATAGCAGTGAGACACCAAGTTAGGCTGTTTGTCACTACCAGGACAGGCCACGCAACCTGGCACATGTCCTGCCTTCTACATACAAGGCACCCTGCCCATAGGGCTAGCTAGGGCCTAACTTTGGGGTGACTTACATGTATTAAAAGGGGAGTTCTGGGCCTGGCAAGCAAATTTAGATGCCAGGTCCCTGTGGCAGAAAATTGCGCACACAGGCCCTGCGCTGGCAGGCCTGAGACAGGTTTGCAGGTCTACTTCAGTGGGTGGTGCAAGCAGCGCTGCAGGCCCACTAGTAGTATTTAATTTACAGGTCCTGGGTACAGAGATACCACTGTACAAGGGACTTACAAATAAATTAAATAAATATGCCAATTAGGTATAAGCCAATCATACTAACTTTAGATGGGAGAG
The DNA here is from genome assembly GCF_031143425.1 of Pleurodeles waltl. Lineage (NCBI taxonomy): Eukaryota > Metazoa > Chordata > Amphibia > Caudata > Salamandridae > Pleurodeles > Pleurodeles waltl. Next base: position 1,168,226,737 of record NC_090447.1, on the reverse strand, counting down.
CACCTGCACTTTAGCACTGGTCAGCAGTGATAAAGTGCTCAGAGTCCTAGAGCCAACAGCGAGAGGTCAGAAAAACCAGGAGGAAGGAGGCAAAAAGACTGGGGATGAACCTGCCACAAGGGCCAGGTCCAACTGAGAGTATTAGTTGCGTCTCGTCGGCGTAGGAGATAATGTTGAGTGCATAGGAGTGAACAATCTCAGCGAACGGCATCACATAGACATTGAAGAGAGTGGGGCTGAGGGAGGATCCCTGCAAGACATTGCTAATGTTGTTCTTCTGTTCTGATATCAGTGGTGGAAGGCAGTCTCTTTGTAACTTTGTAAAGGCTGTGCCCTGGCCTCACACAACAGGGTTGTTTACCCCCAACTGATGTTTGGGCCTGTGCTGTAGGATAGAGGGGGCACTTCCAGAACCAGTTGTAACTGGTTGGAACCTCCTCTCCCCTTCCATTGTAAAACAGTGTAAAGATGGAGTATAAGTACAGGGGAGTTTTCCCCACAATTTTGGAACTTACCTGGAACTGGACACAGACTGCTGGAGGGACTCACCAGGAACCGCCATGGACCTGATTGGTCACTGTAAGGAACTGACACTTGCTGTCATCCTCTTTTGCTGGCCTGTGGCTGGGCCCTTTCCCCTGTGTGCCCTTTTCCCTTGATGTTGTCCCCCAGGGGCAGGGTGCTGTGGCCCCTGATCCCTGCAACGATCTAAAGCACTTGAAGAGCGCTTCTTCGTCCTTGATCTTCCTTGGCACGAGGCACCCTGAGAGCACCTTGTGCGTTGAAACTATAGCGCCTGGAGGAGCGCTTTATGCCTTGGTTATTTGCTTGTGAAAGCGCATCACCGCTGTGAGAGGATCATAATTGTCTGATTCACCAAAGCGACCCGGGCTGTTTTTGAAGAGCGCGAGTGACGTGTTGTGCCGGGAACCCCCAGGGCACCATTGAGTAAGAAAAAGGAGCGAGCGCGTTCCTACTGTGCCCCTGGGGCAAAGCGCGCATTGTGGAGCGCCCCCGGGGCACAAGCAGGCACCCACTCTGGTGCCTGCTGCTTGTTACATCCCGAGACGGCTGCAACTTCCATCCTGAGCCGGGTGGGGGAAGGAAGCCTCATCGGAGGCTCCCGCACCGCAAGGTCCTGCACCAGCTGTTTGGCCCCCACCAGATCTGGGTGGGGGCCCCTACTGTTTGGCCCTGAGTGTTTTGGGTGTGCTTAACCCCCCCTTTGGAGGGCCGGGGAGCCTCTAGATATCGCAGGCCCCAGGAAGGGCCCGTTACAAACCAGAGGGGTGCATGTTGCCACCCTTCTTCCCTTATTGTTTTCTGGACTTTGTCCCCCCCCCCCCCCCTCGTGAGGGTCGGCTGAGTCCCAGGTGGGGCCCCAGCGATCACAGGCCCCAGGAGGGGCCCTTCCTAAAATACAGAAGGGGTGCGTGCTGCCCCCCTCAACTCCAGAACTACTGGGAGGCCCCCGTTTGGCGCAGAGGAGCGTCGGGACCCATTTTCATTTGCCCGCCCCTCTTCTTAAGCAGGTACTGCTGAAAGACAATATGTATGGCATAAGTTCTTTTTAGAGACTTTATTGGGTTATATGTTGCCTACCTGTTTTATGAGGTGGTACATATATAATGTTCCTTTTAAGGGCATGACTTGCTAATATGTTTTCCTGACTTGCCATACATTTTATAATGTTCCTGATATGGGTGTTTATGATTTTTCTATGACAAGTGCTTTTATTTAGTAACGTGTTTCCTGACTACTGCTTATGTTGCATAATACTAAGTAACCTGTGTGTTATATGTGACTACTGCTAGGTTTGTAGAGTAACTAATGTGTAACGTTCTGACAACTGCTAAGGTAGGAGGATATTACTGACAAGTGGTGTTGCATTGTGTACAATACAGAACATTTTCATATAACTTGGTGTTGTGTTTCCTTGGTGGGGATAGTGCGCCACGCGTGTTGTGCAAACACTTTACACATTGCCTCTGGGATAGGCCTGACTGCTCGTGCCAAGCTACCAAGGAGGTGAGCAGGGGTTATCTTGGACGTGTAACTACCTTGCCCTGAGTAGAGTGGGTGGGTTCTGCCTGGCTTAGGTGCATACCCTAGCACCCTAGCCAACCAGAAACCCAATTTCTAAGACTCTCCCTCTCTGAAGACCATGCCACCCCAGAAACAACTTCAGCAACACCATGGAACATTCAACTGCTTGAAAATGAACACCGATAAAACAGAGGCAACCCCTCCCCTGAGACGACTCCTGGTGACCTTCCACACTGACAACCTTCAACCCCTATGGACCACGTGTGAAACCTTGGCTTCATCATCAAGAGCAAGCTTACCTTCAAAGAGCAGATAAACACAGGGGCTGCCTCCAGCTGCCATAGCCTCCGCATGCTATCTATGATTTTCAAATGGAACTCCATAGAAACCAGTAAAACGGTCATCCAAGCCGCCATCACCAGCAGACTAGATCACAGAATTGCCCTCTACGTCAAACTCCCCACCCAGCTCCTTCACCCCCTCCAGACCATTCAGAACGCAGCTGCAAGACTTGTCCTACACATTCCCAGAGGGGCCAACATCAACCCCCACCTCAGAGAGCTACACTGGCTGCCAGTGCACAGGTGGTGCAAATTCAAAGTTTCCACCATTGCATACAAAGTCCTACACATCAGACCCAAGCTTATCAACCGCAAACTCTCCTTCCACCAGCTAACCAGGGTGCTTCCCTCTACAATTTTCACCCTCACACTGGTCCCTAGAATGCAACGCAGCTGCAGTGGAGGTCGCTCCTTCTTCTACCTGGCCACCAAGTTCTGGATCAACCTCCCTCCCACCTGCGCACATCGCACATCTTCCTTGACTTCAGGAAAAAGCTCAAGACATGGCTGTTTGAGGAGTTGCCACCGGCACACAACATCTTCACAGAGCACATGGATACCCCCTCGGGGTGATAAGCTGCGCTTTACAAATCTATTGATTGATTGAATTTCAGGACATTTCCAGTTACTTAATACCAGTGCTTCACTTCTGCAATCAAATATTAAATTATACATGATAGATAGATAGATAGATAGATAAAAATATCCAAGTCAACATATTCTGACAGTTCCATTTGACTGTAAAATAACCAAAGTTGTCCTGTTTGTCGCCAGGGAAATCCCTGTGCAACATGCAATATTTCAGAATAAGATTACTTTCAGATACTTACATGTATGGCAGGATGTGACAGTGCTGTTTTTGGCATATTTCTGCAGCCTACTTAATCTGTGAATACCCAATGAAAAGAAGGGTTCTGCTTTCCTGCTGGACAGTACTGATACATTACTGTTAAACTGGGTATTTGGCCTGGTTTTGTCTCTGCCTACAAATGGTGATGTGTACAATCCTGTATTTTTAGTGCCAATTGTCTTGTCAATTGTCTTGATTTCCCAGAGTCCTTGCTGTTTAAAAAACTTGGGTTCGGTATTCCTTTGTACTGCACTATGCAGGTGTCATTCTAGATGCTCTGGGTCACTACGCTGCAGCACTTCAATGTGGGTCGTCTTCTCTGGTAAAGTCCCTACAAATTTTTTAAGTGGTGGCGCAAGCTTACCCAGCTGACAGAACCATATTAGTGTCCATCCTGCAGGAGCAATGGCTATCAGCTCTACATCAAAAGGTGCATATGCAGTTGTCTAAAGAATGGCATCAGTCTTGCTGCTTGAGAATGGCAGTAGCTTCTCAGTCCTCCTCATTTTTCACAACCTGAGTCATTTTTATAGTTTGATGCCACAGATTGCTTTGCATTAAGCATTCTTTGTATGCTTTGTACACATCCTTTTTAGGTGAAGCCTAGGCAGCACATGCGTGGTCTCTTTGAGACTTACTGTAATCAGTTCATGGGCTTTCATCCCACCCAGTAGCTTTTTATTTGGTGCACCGTAGAAAATGGCTTCTTTACTATTGGGTAATTTATCTTTTTTGTCCAGCCTTGTGCTCATTTGTTTCTTCTTCTGGAACAGGGACTAACTACTTGTATTGCTCCATTGTCGTCCTCATCTGTTTTTGTCGTGCACTATTTTTCGTTGATTACTGGTCTGCTTCTTTACTGGTTGTGTTTGGAATTCCATCTGACAAACAGCCCTGCATTGCTTTTATTTGTTCTTTTATTTGGCATCCCAAAATGGCTATGCTGTTTAGTGGTAGTGTTATGAACTTCCTTTGACAAAGCTATACCTTTCTCATAAAGAGATTCAAACCTGGCTCAGCAGCTCCAAGGTCAGCAGTCCTGGCTGTTACAGCACGTCCTCTGTCCTGCCTCTTCTCTTCTATTTTCAGTATTTCCGTTTAGCAATTGCAGTTGAGTCTCATTATCGATGCTCCTCACAAACCCCCCTCTATGCGTCCCCCCTCTGTCTGCGGCTCTTGTTCTGATTGCTCCTCTCGCATCAGCTGCTGTTACAGGTAATCCCTATTGTATCTTTTGTTGCAGTCTTATACCTTAATTTTTGTTTGCGCCCCACATAAAATTGTTAAATAAATATATACATAAATAAATATTAAAGATCAACATGTCTTGTTCTCCTCAGAGGAGGTACAGCCAGCTGCATTGCAGGAACCTTCCTCAGTGTGGCCCCAGTCCGTTCAGCAATCAGGGCTGGGTCACTTTGCCAACGCTCCTTGCAAATGCCCCTCAAGGTGACCCACCTCTCAGTCTACAGCTGCTGGAGGTGTTTATTCCTCGTCGGAGCTTCAGCCAGAGAAGCAGGACCCAGGAGTTGTGCTTTTGGGCACCAGTCATTGCAAGTGGTCCAACTTTGGTTTCATCTCCAGAAACAGTCTATAAGGCAGACCCCGGAGGACCCTGTTGTATGGTGTAGCAGGTGCATTGGCACAGGGGCCAAAAGCTCCAGGAAACCCACTTTACACCTATTATACCTATATGTTGCTACTAAGCGAGCAGTCTCAAGCTCAGTTACTTTGCATGCACCAGTGTCAAATGCCCTTGGAAACCAACTTAACATTGATTATTGCTATATTTTACCAATAGCAAGCAGTCAGGAGTGTTTTTTTGGTTCTTTTGTAACAATTGCACCCAAAGTAACACATAGCCTAAAGTATCACTGTAATAAAAGCTGTAGCCTATTGGACTTTCTGTCTATCTACATCTATGTTACATTCAGCACATTTTCACAGTTTTTGTATGGTCCTAAAATGCTTCTGACATCTGGACACACTAACACCTTGGCAAGGGTATTCTCTATTCTATAACACTAGCATTTCAGCCGTTGTAAACACTATATAAATACTTAGAACTTGCCATATGGTATTTCATACCAAGCATTGGCAAATCCAATAGGTCTCACCCTTGCAAGATCAAACGACTTTGTCAATGCTTTGTCATTTAATACAGCAGCGCTAGCTACAGTGCAGCATTACTGAAGAAAAAAAAACACTATAACGGACAACACTGGCTGGGTCATACAGCTTTTTTACATTACTTTCAGCCATTTGCAACATAGCTAAAAAACATTAGCAAAGCCAATAAAATTCACATAGGCACGACCTATTGGTTTTGCCAATGCATTAGGCTTTCTGCCTAAATTGCACAACTGCTCACCAATCTGCAACAAAAAACAGCTTTTTATTTATCACATAGGTGAAACCTTTTGCATTTACCAATGCCATACCCATCTTTCTCCTCTCTCACACGCTATCCCCACCTCACTAATATAGTTAACTTTAGATCTTCACACACCGTTTGCTTCCTGTGCCTTCTCAAATTTTCCATCCCTCAAACACACACTATCCTCCCCTTCCAAAGGTATCTTCTGAATACACAAAAGCTCCCTCTTTAGCCATCTGTGGACTGCTCTCTCCTCCTTTCTCTATGTCTCACCCACTATTTCCTCCTCGGTCTCAATGTCAATAACTGCTACCTGCACAAACTACCTATCCAACTCATTCTTCCTTTCTATCAATTCTCTGCAGCTCTCACCACTATCCATTCACCATGACACATAATTCTACTACACAAATACACTAAACACACAATTCCACACCACACAAATACACAACTAACAATTCCAATACAACACACATAAATCCACTACACACCACATACATCAACTACACCACAAAACAAAACACATAAGTAAAAAAACATAATTTACATGATAGCTATAACGGTCACAAATGCAAGACCTATTGCATTGAAAATGCGTGTTACACGCTCTCACTATTTTTTTATGTCCCCATTAAGTACAAGATAGTAAATGTTCTGTGATTTACAGAGCTGGCTTAATTCTATGGGTATTTAGGGCTCCTTTTGAAGTTTTTTGCCATTTTATGATTTCTCAGGCTTGGAAAAGATGCTCATGTGTGGACTGTTTCTCTTGGTGAAGTTAGCAACTACAGGATCCCTTCTTTCTCATCTTAGTCATCTGAGAGGGCGATGGCTTCGTTCTCTTTCCGACGTTCCTCTATAAGAGGCTCAGCAGGGTTATTTTGACTGCACTTCTTCCCTTTGAGTTGTGATGATCCCATAAAAGATATGGGGCCTGATTCACAAAGGTAACTTACACTTTTAAGTTTACACTTTGAAGTAAGTTTACTACTTTCGGTATTCCAAATGCAAGCTTACCGCAAAACTATAAGTTACATGTCTCCATCTCCAGAGGAAAGCAATTGGCTTACTCCTGTATCTGTGTCTGACATCCTTCCCTAATGACCTCTTCCTGACCCTCACACAACCCCTCTTACTTCGCAGGCATTCCATCCTTTTTAGGAGTGAATCTGACCATTTTACGACTCACACCACCACGTTCCTTCCACATTTATTATTAAAACCTTTACTTACATGTGCCGAGACTCCAGGCGGAGATCTCAACACACAACTATGGGCAAAACGTACATTTTGTGTATGTTTTAGTGCTGCAAAACTTACTACAAAGTGTAGTTTGTGAATCAGGATCCTTGTGTTGTCAATGTTTTCCATGGTTTCTCTGCATATGTCCTATAAAGCATATGGACTACCTGCAGGGACAGTCCCAAAGATTAATTCACAGTTTTTTTGTGTAGTGGTTGTCTCCCTCTGGGTGTTGGGTATTGGCTGTTATTTTCAGCAGAAAAATAGCTGTATTTATTTTTCACTAAGGTTTTTCTCTGGTAAATCCATTCGCTCCTTGGTGGCTGGTCCTGCTTTATCATGTATCACCCTGGCAAGGACAGACTGCCTTGGTAACCTCTATCGAAAGTGAATTAGGTGGCATGTGAATAGTTCATATGACACCATTAAAATGGAATCTGCATCAATACTTTGGCACAACATAGGTTCCGAAACCTCACAGGGGTTTTTGACATTATGAAACAGACTAATGGCCTGATTATGAGTTTGGTGGTCGGGCAAGCCGACCACCAAATTAACGGGGATGAGACTGCCGTCAACCCGATGGCATCACCCTCAGTCGTATAACAATTTTCCCACCGGGCTAACCAGAGGGAAGCATCATATTATGAGGTCAGCCCGGTGGGAATAGTGCTACAGTATGGGCTTTGCATCCCTTAAGGGAGCTGAGGCAAATACCGTATCATAACAGCACCCTCAGAATGCGCACTGACTGCAAAGCAGACAGTGCACATCCTGAGGGTGCTGGACAGGGGGACCCCCTGCACTGCCCACGACATGGTTATGGGCAGTGCAGGAGCACCCCTGTGGCCCCCAGCATTTCCTTTCTGTCAGCCTTTTTATGTTTTAAACCACCATGAAAAGGATGTCGGAAAGGGGACTCATGATGAGCATGGCGGTGCTGAACTTAGCAATGCCGTGGCTGACCACGAGTCCAACGGCCATCAGCCTGTTGGGAGCCATAATCCTGGTGGGGTCAGCGGTCTGACTGCCAGGGTCGTAATGTAGCAGTCGAACCGCCTGGAGTGCGGCAGTTCAACTTGCACTGCGACATTCCATCGTAATGAGGCCCTATGATATTTGTGGTAGGGTTCTTCTGGATTACCCAGTTTGGTTTGTAGCATTGCACATGTGCACATTCACTACTTACCAGATTGATAACTAAGCTTTGGGAGAGACTTGCAGGATATATATATATATTTTTTTAATTACAGAAAATGTTAAATGAAGGTGCTACTGGCCTGATGATAGATGTGTAGCTATTATTGGTGCAATTGGTGCAGTAATACTGGGGTACAGGGCTGTGAGGGGCCATTTGCACCCCAATTACCAATGTTTGTTAATACTCTTTTTGGGTATTTTTAACACCCTTTTCCCATGCTTGTACTAGGGCCCATGGTACACTTGTTACACTATTGCCTGACGGCTTACTGGTAGTCTACATTGCTTCTAGTCCAGGACTTCCTTGTCACAGTCCAAAATGTCTCTCATTGACCAACAGTTTCTTTGGGGCACCTCCAATCTAAAACAGTTTGGCATAACATAGTGTTTGGCAGTGCTAAAAGGATTTAAAGTTGTCTTTTCTCAAACAATATATAGAAGTAAAAGAAAGACATCTGGAAGGCAACAACTCAGTTGCATGTCCTTGGGGTAATGGCTCACTTCATATGGTATGGACCATACCAAGGAAGGAAGCCATGGACATGGAGAAAAGCACTGAATATAGTATGGCAATTGCTATAATGAATGTAAGGCACTGAGAAGAGCACGGAAGGTGTTTACATTATACCTACAGTTTTTTCTATTGTGGTCTATTTTATTATGGTAATAAAATTCATGCTTAGGAGTGCCTGAGGTCGACACCACACTAACCTTAGACCTCATAAAATGCTGAATAGTTTTTTCTCTATTGCTCTAACTCCTGTCTTTCGGAAAGCCACGGTTCTTATGTAACATTATCACTCGACCATACTGTTATTTACTGAACACAAATATGAAGTCAGATATGTAATCCATGTTCCTAACAGTGTCCTTCAATTTTTTAGGCCAAAAAAATTATATTTCTTCCTCTACTATCTCTAACTGCACAAATAACTTATTGAAAAAATGTTTTATTGGCTATTTCACTGGGGGAAAGCCATTGGAAGAATACATCTGTCAAATAGGTCTAGGCATAATTTTAATTATGCTGGAGGAATTTTGGTAATTCTGCATTTCTCATGGGCCCAAAATTACCAGCTATAACCTGATTATTCCTGGTGGCATAATTACAGTATTTGGGGAAACAATTCAACCCGAGAGCACATTTAGTGACCATGAGCGGCCTCTTGTGCTCGCTATTCATTTTCTGCTGCATTTAGTGCTACTTCTTAGAGCAAAATGCATCCTTGTATGCGTTTTGCACTCAGGGTTGCATTTTGGGCTGAGAACATAGCACAAACTGCTGGGAGTAAGTTGGGGTAAAATCTTCCCCCAACAGCACATTTAGCACTTTTTCGTAGTGTGAAATGCATTCTCGTGCTGATTTTGGATGCAAGGGGGGCATTTTATGGTAAGGAAATAGCGCTAAATGCCATAAGTACATTGAGAGAAAATCGTACCCCAAGAGCACATTTAGCAATGCCCAAGTGGCTGCTCATGTTGACCATTCCTGTTCTGTTGCATTTAGCGCTATTTGTTAGTGCAAAATGCATTCTTGCTCCCATTTTACATGTG